>NC_065450.1:160071907-165416558 GCF_917563875.1 Diabrotica virgifera virgifera
GTTCAATATGTACTGCTACTGTTATTGAAATACATAATAACTAATTTGATAAACTTTATTTTAGATTCCGCCCCTTAGTTACATAGTGACATAGCCAGTTAGGGAGCGTTCAAGAATTACGTAACGCAGTTTGGGGGTAGGGGGTCTTGTAAAACGTTACGGAGCGTTACATGGGGGGAGGGGGGTTCGAACAGCGCGTTACGTAACATTCCTTTTTTTTTAATTAGTAAATCCTTTATAAAAGGTATATATTTTAAGGTAACTATATACCTTATATAAAGGATTTACTATTTTTTTGTATTACATGGTATACAGCCAACTACAGGAAAACTTTTTCCTTGTGGATTCTTTTTTAACTTAAATGAAAAAAAACTACGGAATTTTATTTATGTTTTACATGGACCCCTGAATTTTATTATGTTGCACTCTCACGCTCCGTTCATATTCCGACAACAGGACAACACATAAGAGTACCTATTCAAGTGAAAAAATCGTAAAATTTGTAACACAGATGAAGCACAGTAAAACATGTGTTTACAATAATTAGATGGACCTGTCTCCACAACAAAAGATTAAAAGATACAGATGTTATTTAAGAGGTTGCAGAAGGGAACTACATGTTCATAAATCATGTATGTTTTCTGAAATCGTTTTCTGCAGTAGGTATTCATTATTGTTTTAAATACGCAAATTTTCAAATTATTTAAACATGTCTTTAAATAAAAAGCATTAAATACAAAACCCACTATGTTGATACTTAGTTTATAAAATTGATAGATATTTAAAAAATAGTACCCTTATTTAAAGTGTGATTTCAAAATTTCAAAAATTTCAAGTGAATTTCAAAATTTTACCTTACATTATTCATAAAAGACCCTATGTAATACACATTTTTGAGATGAGGTTGTTAAGCAGCTTCTAGATAAATAGTTCATAGTTGAATTTAAAAGTTGACGTATCCTAGCGTTTTTATAATTTTCTAAAATAATGACACATGACAAAAACAATTTTATTCCATAAGTGGTTTCCATACATTATAATTTTAAATGATCACCCTGTATTATTCATAAAGACCATAAATTCAGATTGTTAAGCAGCTTTTAAACATATAAAAATATACAGGGTGTTAAAAAATAAAGCTTTTGGACTACGGTAGTCTTGCATGAATCACCCTGTACATTTAAATTTATGTTTAAAAAGCACACATTTTTATACACTGTGTCCGTAAAGTATGGAACAAATTCTTTTTTAGCTAAACAGAGCATTTTAAGAAATAATCCTGAAACACGTGGATTTTTGATTTTAATTTACCGTATTTTAAAACAATATTCTAATATACAGGGTGAATTACTTTCGAGTAATGACGTCACCGTCATTTTTTTTTTAATGGAACACCCCCATTTTGTCTTAATTTTCGGATTACTCTAGCTGAGCTGATTCCAAAAATGTATCACATGTTGATTCAAATTGGTACAGGGTGGACAAAAATACAATAGATTTGTGTGTGTTCATACAGTAACGCGTTAGTTAAATTAACAATATTTTCAAAAATACTTATTTTATTTTTGATATTTTAATTATATTTTAATTTTAATTTATTTTTGATATTGTTTAGTTGAATATTTTAATTTAATATCAAAAATTAATTAAACTTTAATAATATGAGCATACACAAAATTATTGTATTTTTGTCCACCCTGTACCAATTTGAATCAATATGTGATACATTTTTGGAATCAGCTCAGCTAGAGTAATCCGAAAATTGAGACAAAATGGGGGTGTTCCATTTAAAAAAAATGACGGTGACGTCATTACTCGAAAGTAATTCACCCTGTATATCAGAATATTATTTTAAAACACCGTAAATTAAAATCAAAAATCCACGTGTTTCAGGATTATTTCTTAAAATGCTCTGTTTAGCTAAAAAAGAATTTGTTCCATACTTTACGGACACAGTGTATATGAAAATCTACGGGTCTCAGCGTTTTTTAAAATTGATTAAAACAAGGACAAAAATAATTTTATTCCATAAGTGCTTTCTTATATATACAGAGTGTTTCAGAAAAAGGTAACACGATCTCTAAGATAGGTGAAAAACTGAAAAATAATTGGGGTTTGCTTAGTATAAAATTTTTGTAACGGCATGCGTTTTCACCATACAGGGCGTTGAAGAACAAAAAGTTTTACACATTTTTTTCACTATTTTTCCGAAACTACTGGCAACATCGTATATTATTTGTTATACAAAAAGTTTTACTAAGCAAAATAAAATATTGAAATAATAAATATGTTATTTTATTTTAGGTTTTTATTAAAAAAGATCAAATAGAAGAATGCATGAGAAGAACAATAAAGGATAAAACCAAAAATGTATGTAAGGATGGGGCCAAGCAGGGAAAATGTAAATGTAAATGTAAAATTAGTAATAAAAGATTATTATTCTAAAAATAAATAACCATTTTCAATTTCGTTGCAAAACTATAATACAGCCGAACCATATTCTAGTCCAATCAGAGAGTGCTGCAAGCACCTCTACCGGTTTCGAAACTTATTAGTCTCTCATCAGGAGGCACATATGCTGCTCTCCCTAATCCAACCAAAATAAACCCTAGCGTGCAGTCCCGGATTGCAACGAACGAAATGGCATAGATGCCCTAGCGGCAACGGCTACCAAAAAGACTAAGTTTTCACTCTAATGGCATATAAAACAACATAATGCTATTCTACATCCCACCAGAATGAAAACAATGGGAACCTTCTCTGGTTACACCTCCGAGGCTTCTACAATTTGCAAGCCATACGGATGCTGAGACTAAGGAAGATGAGGGAATTCTACAATTAACAATTCACGTCCCATCTGCTCAGCGCGGTAAAGTTCCAACGAGATTATTATTCTAAGTTTTGGGCATATTTCATGTCATGGGACATGAAATTACGATTGCCAGGGATAACCAGACACACCAACTAAAAAAAAGAATCGTTCTTGGGTGGGCAGCATTTGGAAAACTGAGAGAAACTTTTAAGAGTGAGTTGCCCATATGCCTAAAGAGAAAGATATTTGATCAGTGCGTCTTCCCAGTCTTGACGTACGGATCAGAAACACTTACCTTACCTAAAGCCTCGGCTACCAAACTAAGAGTAACGCAGAGAAGAATGGAGCGGTCAATGCTAGGAATAACTCTCCGAGACAAAATCAGAAACGAAGAAATCAGGAGAAGAACAAAGGTGACCGACGTCATCAAAAGGATAGCTAACTTGAAGTGGAGATGGGCAGAACACATAGCGAGAATGGCACATGGGCGATGGACAAAAAGGTTATTGGAATGGAGGCCAAGAGAAGACAAGAGAAGCGCCGGTTGACCGCCTACAAGATGGACAGACGACGTAAGAAAGCTAAATAAAAACTGGATGAGAGCAGCGCAGGATAGACGTGGTTGGAAACGAGGGGAGGAGGCCTATGTTCAGCAGTGGACTTTTGAGGCTGGATGATGATTGTAAGTTTTTATTATTACCTCAATGCGATTAAAATAATAACAAAGATTTTTTACCGGGCTTCCGGTACTTTTCGCAACCTAGTTTTCCATTTAGGTTCAAATGGTGACTTGGGTGTTAGGTAACGTTTAGGTAGGGGGAGGGGGTACATAGAAACGTTACGGTGCGTTACATGGGGGGAGGGGGTCAAAAATCTTCAAAAATTGCGTTACGTAATACTTGAACGCTCCCTTAGTCACTTAGTTATTTAGTCACGTAACATGACTCTATCACGTTAATTATGTACCAGTTAGATTGCTAGCCACTCTGTGATGGTTTATCCCTAGAGTGGGCTGTTTTTGTTGGATAATACACCATACCTGATTTTACTACAACCAACATCTTCACCCAGGACCTTGCAGTAGGACTTACTCACCACAGCAGCCAACCAGCGTTATCGTGCCAAAAGATTTCATCTCTATGGACTTGCAACCCTACTTTTAACTGGCTGTTGTGTAAAAGATAAGTTTATTTACTTTCCATTATTTCCTTTTGGATAAGATATATTTGCTACAGAGTAAACTTTTCGTATGCATACGATCAGGAAGAGTACATATATTTTCGTGATAGATAGGGTTTTAGGTCGTTGTTTTTTTTTTCTCTTTGATTCAGTATAAGTAGCAGTCAGTTCAAATAAATTAAATCAGGTCTTGTTTAATAATCATATATAATTGTATCTTAAAATTATATAGGAAATCGGGTTGTAAAATTTTGTCGCGGATTTTAAATAGGTAATACGTCTAGTAGTTTTTTTTTGTATAATATATAAAGAGTCACTGACCAGCTCATTTATATAGACCTTTGTGCTATTCCAACGGATTTTGATTTTGGATTTTGTGACAAATACCTTTACTTAGCGCAGTGTGTAGTGGTTCATTGTATGTTAGTGGCTTTTTGGCCCTGTTTGACCGTTACACCACCCACTACCACTGTTATTGTGTTTATAAAGTTATATGTAAACTGTTAAGATATTTATATAACATATTTATTATTAATATATTTTTATGTATTAAGGTTGGTGTTTTGTTTCAGTCTGTATCACTAGTATATAAAATGGCAAGACAAGATTAGTATTTTGTATTTCACGTGGTCGTAACCAGTGTCATTTAGTTCCTGTTGTTCGTTACTTCAAAAATCTCGAACTGTTCAAATTCTGGGCCCAAAACTTAGTTTTTTTTCTTTTTCGCTACAGTTAAGTAGAGTGAGCTTTCAAATATTGTGTCCCAGAAGTTGAGCGGTCAGAGTTGGCGCCCATTTTCTTCTTTCTTTATCGTCCCTTTTATCTCGATTTATCTCCAGTGGTCTTACCTAGCTGTATTAAGTTTTGTATTAACAGGTCTCATCTTCTTCCTAATTACTATCATTTCATTATCAAATCTTTCCTTTTATATCTCTAAAGTCATTCGGTGTATTGAAGCTAGCCCGAACACTCACTTGAGATTTAGTGTTTCTCTGCCCTTTTGATTTTTTTTCCTTCTGAGCTAAGCCCGTCTTCTTTTTATCTTAAATCCCTTTTCTCCTATTTTCCCCATATTTCGTCAGTTCTTTTTCTCTTCAAAATCTCTATACCCAGAGTATAGAGGTTTCAAAGCCAGTACATCTACCAAAATTTCTCTTACTAAAGCGTGTAAGTGAAAGCTTTTTGTTTCAAAAAACAATACTTATTTTGCGGCCAGGAATGTAATGCAGTAATCTTGTCTTCCCCAAACCTCAGCGGCTGCTCATCAACATATTTTTCGGGTATATTACCAGGTTCAAGTGTGGCTTGGTTAGATCCAAAGCCTGGGGATGGAAATTAGTGGTTGAAAAAAAGTTCGACTGTTTTGTCTGGTAGCGTGTACTAATTGTCAAAACCGGTCGTGCTCCAATGTTGCATTGCCAACAATTGAGGATGCATTTCATTCTATCATTTCTAATCATTATTGGGGCAATTTACTTGCACCCAGTAGTGATGTTAATTATAGTTACTTTCGAGTATTCGTTACAAATTTTTTACATTGTATAAAGTAATCATTTACAGTATTCCTTATTTTGATAACTTTGATTACTTTGATTACTTTGATTACCTTGATTACTTTGATTACTTTGATTACTTTGATTACTTTGATTACTTTGATTACTTTGATTACTCTGATTACTTTGATTACTTTTATTACTTTTGTATTTGAGTACCGGTAATCATATCGAGAATCGCATTTCTCACTATTTCGTATAAGTATAAGAACCGATATAACAATGAACTTCACCGATCTATTTAATGGGTAGAAATTAAATGATATGTTATCTATTATGTTAAGAATTATTAAAAACAAATGATTAAAAAAAACATAATTTCGTCCAGACTAAATAATATTTAAAAATGTTTTTTTTAATTCTACTAATTTTTTTGGCCCGGGCAGATATTATTTTAGATTTTTGGATCATAACAATAAAATACACATAGACCAAGGTATTTAGGAAAAAATAAATGATTTTTAGGGACATAGTGAAACAGGGAAAAAGTTTTCAATAGAAAAATGGGAAATTTATAATTGCAGTATAAAATGCGTCCAAAAGTATATAAACATGTCAAAGTCAGTATATTAAGGGTGAGACTTTGTTCTTCGGGGGTTTTGGGATGACTGAATACGACTACGCAATAAGAACCAACCTCCGAAGCGCCTGGTGCCCAGGGTTACTGCTAAGGTACGTCATCTATAGTTTCGAGGGTTTTGGCACTTAATTGATGCAAACAATTATTCGAGGGTTTTTGGGATTGCTGAACACGAACACGTTTTTAATAAATCTATTTTTAAATATATTAATATTTAAAAATATACTTATTTCTGTGTTTTTAATGTTAAATGTACTGGTCTAATAAAAACAATGCTATATCTACATGTAAAATTAAAGTTGATAATCATAGTCTAGAAATATTATCATTTCTACATCTTTTCCGGTCAATCTAAGGTATTTTTTTCTAGTTCTGATAAGAATAGTGTGTATTTATTATTAAAATCTAATGTATTGCATTTTTATTTTTAAAGAAACGAACATCTATTAAATTCTGTGAATTATCTACCTCCATAAATCGTATAGACATCTGTTTATGGGTGCATGCTTTCATGCTTTGTTAAATGATATACCTCCCTCTGTTTCAGCTACTTCTCAGCGCCCTGTAATCCTGTAAAACTCTTCATAGCCTTCGCCCTTCATAGATACTATTTTAGTTAACTGTACTGATACCGAATACTCATGGAATACCGGTCCGATTCCGATATCAACCGATTGTAGATGCAATACTCAAATAGGTACTCGTTCTGATACGATTGGTACGAAGTAACAAAGTAATGAGAGTAATCAAAGTAATCAAAGTAACGATTTGCCTCTCTGAATAGTAATCGTTACTTTCGGTATTCGTAACTAATGAGTACTTTGTAACAAATATTTACTTTTTCAACATCACTAGAACCCAGGATGAACAAGAAGAAGAAGAAGAATAAGGATATAAGGAAGCAGAAGTACATATTAGAAAATTATGAACCAGTAGGATAAATTTCCCTTTTTTTATCGTGTGCATATTATGACGATTATGACTTGTTGATTTGTTGCAAGAGTATGTCTTGCATTTTTATTTTTAAAGGAACGAACATCTATTAAATTCTGTGAATTATCTACCTCCATAAATCGTATAGATATCTGTTTCTGGGTGCATGCTTTCATGCTTTCATGCTTTGTTAAATGATATACCTCCCTCTCTTTCAGCTACTTCTCAGCGCCCTGTAATCCTGTAAAAATCTTCGTAGCCTTCGCCCTTCATAGATACAATTTTAGTTAACTGTACTGATACCGAATACTCATGGAATACCGGTCCGATTCCGATATCAACCGATTGTAGATGCAATACTCAAATAGGTACTCGTTCTGATACGATTGGTACGAAGTAACAAAGTAATGAGAGTAATCAAAGTAATCAAAGTAACGATTTGCCTCTCTGAATAGTAATCGTTACTTTCGGTATTCGTAAGTAATGAGTACTTTGTAACAGATAGTTTCTTTTTCAACATCACTAGAACCCAGGATGAACAAGAAGAAGAAGAAGAATAAGAAAACGAACTAGAAGGTGAAGAAAAAGAAGAACAAGGAGAAGAGGAAGCAGAAGTACATATTAGGAAATTATGAACCAGTAGGATAAATTTCCCTTTTTTTATCGTGTGCATATTATGACGATTATAACTTTTTCAATAGTTATATCTCAAAAACGGTGACTCTTAGAAAAAAAAAGGATTGAAAGATTTTTTACTGATAATTTGTCATCTAATCTACATTTTTTGTTAGATCTAATTTTATGATAAAACTTACCGTTTCGCTGAAATCGCTAAAATCCATATTTGGTGACCTTTGACGCCGCGTAAATTTTTTTGCTTTTGTCGGATTTATAAGCACTATTCGAGGAATACTCATTGAAATTTTTTTAATGTTTAAAAAAGGGCTTTATTTTTATTTTTTATAGCATTTTTTGTAGCATTTTATAGCAATATTTTAGCATCAAAACTAAGCGAGTAACGCTCAATATAAAGTTGACCCCTTTTTTTGCTAAAAAAAAATGTGAAAATCTCCCCCTATGTTTAATCGGTTCGAAGTCCTTATTTAAAAAAAATGGTTTTATAGCAAACAAAGATTTTATAAACACCTGTCCCGCTTGCTACGAGAAAAATGTTTTTATTTTTGTGCTGACCGGTAGTAAAGGTTGTGCTGAACGAGGTAAAGTGTGAAGTAACCTAATCTATGCATGTATCATAAAGAAAGTTCATGCCCCCCATCCCCCCACCTAGAAAATCGGTTTTAAATATTTTTGTTTTATTTTGTTTTTCTGTAACCAAAATTGAAAAAAAAAAGATATGGCTGTTCAAAATTTGCATACACTCGTAATAAGTGACTCGTTAGAGCCCTTTCAAATAAAACCCATTCAAAAATAAGCACTTTGAACCCGTGAAACTTACAGGTCATAAAAAAAAGTTAAGTAATTTGTAAAGCGGTAATGATTGGTTTCATTTGGGGTGCTAAATAGGGGGAGATTTTCACAATGTTTTTTAACAAAAAAGTCCTTAACTGTATTTTGAGCGTAACTCTCTTAGTTTTAATGATAGAAATTTTTATAAAAAGTAAAAATACATAAAACAATTTTAACACTTTAAAAAAAGTATTATTGATTTTTCCCCGAAAAAGTCTTCATTTTTTGGTTATTTCACGTTAAAATATTCGATTTGGAATTTGACGAAAAAGAACAATTTTTCATGAGCTACAAATTTGCTTTTACCCCGGTCGATAGACTTCATTTTTGTATGAGTTACATTTTTGCTACTTACTAATACTTACATTTTCAGCTACTTGCGAAAAAAAAACTGCCTGAAAACGTGGTTTTTCTCGTAAATAACTCTAAAAGTATTGACTGGACCACTTCGGTGGTGACATTAAAAACTACACGGTATCGCCGTATTTCACCTTCATTTACTGGGCTATAACACATACGCAGTGATGAGCGCGCTAATAACCGGCAAAACAGCATAAAAGATGGAAAACGTAATAAGTTTTGAGATAAAAAGGAATATAACTAGTCGAGCTGGGAAATTTAGCGATATTAACCTAATAATTTACATCATATTGATTGTTTCCCACCTTTAGACGCATCGGACGAGTTTGACAGATACCACTGTCACAGTGACAGTTTTAGTTGACATACTCCTCTGATACGTGTAAAGCTGGGAAACAATCAATATAATGTAAATAAAAAGGTTACTGTCGCTAAATTTCCCAGCTCGACTAGTTTCACTTCATTTTATCTCACAACTTAATACGTTTTCCATCTTCTGTGCTATTTTGCCGGTTATTAGCGCGCTCATCACTGTATAAGTTTTTGTTAGACATGTCGTATTGAGTAATCCTTTAAAGGGGGCCCCATTTCAAATTCTGGGGGGGGGGCGACGGATTTTTTTACGCCAGTGATTAAGAATGCATGCATAATATTAAAAAAATGGTGGAGGTTCTTACAAAATCCTTTATAACAAAGAACCGAGTATTGGTATCTACAAAATAGTAAAAAATAGTAATAGTAAAACAATGTTGAAAGCACTTAAAAGTGCGACAACTACACATATGTCCAAAAGTTTGGAATATTGGAATATTTCGTCTTTTTATAGATTTTTATATATGAACTTTTCTGAATAGTTAAACATCGTTTTGTATCAATTCTTAACAATACTAAATAAATCCCAAAAACAGATAAACGATATGCAAAAAAAATTATTTATTCTCTTGTAGTGAAAAACTTAGAAAGTACAACTTACATTTAAAAATAAATTAGTAAAGAAAAAAATTATTTTCAATAAAACTAATAATTAGTATTTCCTCCATTGGCCTGTATGCATGCCTGTAGGCGATTTGGTATGCTGCCGCTTAACTGGTCGAGCTGGGCTTGCGGAATTCTCTCCCATTCTTCACGAGCAGCATCTTTTAGTTCGCGAAGTGTAATAGGGGAATTGTTTCGCTTTTTGATGCGTGTTTTGAGAATGTCCCAAGCATGTTCAATAACGTTCATATCGGGGGAATTCGAGGGCCACTGTAATGTAGATATTCCTTCTTCTTTCAGAAAATTTTGTACTGCTGCTGTTCGATGAGGAGGTGCGTTATCATGCATAAACACAAATTCATCACCTACTGCCGTCGAAATAGACGTACGACAGGATTTAAAACATCCTCGATGTACACAGCACCAGTGAAACTTCTCTCCAGAACCAGCAGTGGTGTCCGTGTACCACTCATAATACCACCCCAAACCATAATACTGCCACCTTCAAACGGGACACGAGGTTGGGCTGTTTCTAGTCGGGCTTGTCGTCCTGGGTCCCTCCAAAGCAGTGTTTTTCGGGAATCAGATACCAAGCTAATTTTTGACTCATCATAGAACATCACGTTATTCCAGTTAGGACCATGTTGCACCATTTCTCTAGCCCATTGCAACCTTACTATTTTGTGTTGGTAGGTTAGTTTAGGAACATGTAAGGGCCTTCTAAGATACAAATTTACCGCATTTAGTCAGCGTGTTATTGTTTGCTGTGAAATATTCAGTCCTTGCAGCCTAGAAATTTGTCTGGATATACCACTTGTGGATTCCAGACGATTTCTTCAAGCTATCAATGTTATCTGCTGATCTTGTGCTGCTGTTGTACGTCGATGTCTACCACTTCTGGGACGATCCTTGACGTCATTTGTCTCTTGGAATTTTTTTTAATTTTAGATACAGCACTCTGACTAACGTCAACAATATTCGCGATGTCACTTTGACTAATACCGTTGTAACAAATCAATTACTCTAGATCTGTCAAAGTGAGATATCACGTTTCTAGGCATTTTTAAACGGCTCAATTCAACTTTAAGGTGATACAGTAGCGATCAACAGGTAGCCAAAACGCGTTCCAAGATTGCGGCTGTAATTTTGAATATTTTTTCGAGATATTTGGCACACGTATTCGTAATATAATAAAGAATGGCGGTACAGAGCCCAATTTAAAAAATATATTATTATGTGGAAATTACTCTGTATTTAAATACAATATTAAAAAAACGAGCCTGTACCGCCATTAAGAAGAACAAAAAAATACACTTTCTTCAAATAAACTTTTTTATCCAATGCCTAGATTTTGTGTCATTTTGGAACTACTAATGAAATAAAAAAGTTTAGTACTTCCAAAATGACACAAAATCTAGGCATCGGATAAAAAATTTATTTGAAGAAAGTGTACTTTTTTGTTCTTCTTAATGGCGGTACATGCTCGTTTTTTAAATATTGTATTTAATTACAGAGTAATTTCCACATATTAATATATTTTTCAAATTGGGCTCTGTACCGCCATTCTTTATTATATTACGAATACGTTTGCCAAATATCTCGAAAAAATATTCAAAATTACAGCCGCAATCTTGGAACGCGTTTTGGCTACCTGTTGATCGCTACTGTTTCCTCTTACATACAGACTGAAATAATGTGTAAATAGGCTAATCAGTTGAATGTGACCAAAATGGGCAAAATGATATATAGTCCTGTCGCCAGGGGGGTACAACGGCCTCCTGTATTCAGATGGACTTACCCAAGTTTTTATTATGTATTTTGGCCCGTAGAACACGAATTTTTTGGGTAACAGTTGATCCGGATGTCGATAAGATTGTTATAAACAAAGAAGTTGAGGAATTACATAACAGCGATTTCTCGCAAAACAAAACCTGTTTTTGTATTTTTTGGGCTATTCTAACCAAAAAATGTTCCTACAAGTTTTTTCGTAGGATGCATAGTTTTCGAGATAAACGCGGTTGAACTTTCAAAAAATCGAAAAATTGCAATTTTTGAACCCGAATAACTTTTGATTAAAAAATAAAATAGCAATTCTGCTTACCGCATTTGAAAGTTCAAGTCAAATTCTATCGGTTTCGGATATATACATTGCTAAAAATTTATGTGTTTATTGCTAAAAAAAGCTATAAACACATAGTGTTTCTCGTGCCTAATACATGCGTTTACATGCATGCTACGTAGAAATAGCCTCGCTTGCACTTTAGTTCAGAGAAATAAGGAAAAAAAATATCGTGTTGGTGACACATCCCCCTCCAGGCTGAAACAAAATTTTTCGAGTAATATGGTCATCTATAATAATAACCTATATGTTTCCTGTAGCTGATTTTGATGATATTACATAGTTATAAACAAATGAATATCAAAAAACGGTAAATTTTCGCTTTTTTCGTCTCTTACTAAAAAATTGGGCATTTTAAACAAATTTGAGAGTAATAAACTCATAAACCGTATAAAAAACTTCAATATGGCGTTCGCTGAATATGTCTATCCTTATTGGTTACTTAGAAAATTGCCAAATAAATCATAAATTTTGAGTTTATATAAATATTCATAACTTATGTAAAAATTAACTTAGAACCTTCTTATTACATAGAATGCTGAGACTTATGGTGCTTAAATTATACCCTGAATTCCAAAGCAATTGGTCAAATAGTTTAAAAGTTATTTAATTTGTTTATCCAAAATTAATTTTTTTTGCAACACTGTAAGTCAGAAAATGATGAAGTTACAGTAATATTTTGGATAGTTTATGAAAGAAGAAAATTTACAGTATTAATTTAATTTAAAAAAAATGACAAAAAGTAATTATAGATATTGCAAAATAATTTTGCAAAAACATGTGAATTAAAAAAATGGGGGGGGCTAACTTTGTCCCTAAATGTCCTAGAACAGTTGTTTTTCTTTCTAAATGTGTATAAAAATTCAGTCTTTCTAAATATGAAAAAATAATTTTTCTACGGGTAACGGTTAAAAAGTTATTCTAATTGTTTATAAGTAAGCAAAAAATGGACATGTTTTTGAAAAATAATTTTACACTGTTTAAAATTATTTTTTGTCATTTATTTTTAATTAAGGTAATAGTATAAATGTTCTTCTTCCATAAACTGTCCGAAGTATTATTGTAACCTCATAATTTTCTGACTTATGGTGTTGCAAAAAAAATTAATTTGGGAAAAATAAATTAAATAACTTTTAAACTATTTGACCAATTGCTTTGAAATTTAAAATATAATTTAAGTACAAGAAGTCTCGGCATTCCGCGTAATAAGAAGATTCTAAGTTAATTTTTACCTAAGTTACGAATATTTATAAAAACTTAATATTTATGATTTATTTTGCAATTTTCTAAGCAACCAATAAGGTTGGACATATTCAGCGAATGCCATATTGAAGTTTTTTATACGATTTATGAGTTTCTTACTCTCAAATTTGTTTAAAGTGCTTAACTTTTTGGTAATAGACGAAAAAAGCGATAATTTACCGTTTTTCGATTTTTATTTGTTTATAACAATGTATATCATCAAAATCGGCTGCAGGAAACATATAGGTTAATAATATAGATGTCCATACTACTCAAAAAATTTGGTTTCGGCCTGGAGGGGGATATGTCACGAGAAAAACCTTATTTCTCTGGACTACTTGTACCTACTCTATCTACTCGTTCGATTTTAAATGAGAAATCATTGAAAACATCACTCCAGCACTAGGTGTTTATACTTTTGTTTAACAATAAAATAATAAATTTTTAGCAATGCAAATAACTAAAACCGATATACTTTGACTCGAACTTTCAAATGCGGTAAGCAGAATTTCTATTTTATTTTTTAATCAAAAGTTATTCGGGTACAAAAATTGCAATTTTTCGATTTTTGGAAAGTTCCACCGCGTTTATCTCGAAAACTATGCATCCTACGAAAAAATTTATAGCAACACTTTTTGGTTAGAATGGCCCAAAAAATACAAAAACATGTTTTGTTTTGCGAGAAATCGCTGTTATGTAATTCCTCAACTTCTTTGTTTATAACAATCGTATCGACATCCGGATCAACTGTTACCCAAAAAATTCGTGTTCTACGGGTCAAAATACATAAAAATAACTTGGGTAAGTCCACCTGAATACAGGAGGCCGTTGTACCCACCCTGGCGACAGGACTAACAAAAACGATTCAAACTTTTTATCATTTTCATGTAAAAACGCTTTAAAATGAATATCAACAACAGTTTTGAAACCACCATAGGCGTAGATATATTATTTGTACCTATTCCAAACTTTTGGACATGTGTGTAGATAAATTTGCTGCCATTTTAATATCGAAAGAATACTGTATGGATTGCTTTTAACTATAAAAATGTAAACACTTACATGCGGTACGTGATACCGCCAGAAAACTGTAGGTCCACGTAGCTCAAAGACATAAACTACACTAAAAGTGCAGCAGTTGGGAGGAGACACAATTACACACCACTTGTAGGTACTCAGATGGTATTCTAGGGATATTTTATGGAACACGTTTTACAAAATATATTTTCGGCGAGGCATGGGATACCGCATGTCATTAGTTAAGGGTTATAGCCTATTAAAATAAAAAAATGTTGTTCTGAAGCTATTTTCTTGTGGCATTTTTATAATCATATTAATATAATATATTATAATATAATATATTATATTAATATATTATATTATATTAATACTATATAATAATATTAGAAGAATTTTTTACTAAGCAACAACATTTTTGTTTATTTAGTATTATTTTGTATTTTGACAACGACACCCGACTTGGGCGTCGAAACGTTAATAAAATCATTTTTAGGTAAAATTGTGGTTTATTTCCCATTTGAATATACTTGAAAATAAAAAAAGTCAAAATGTAAATTCGTACAGGTTAAAACAAATTTTATATCAAAGTTTAGGTGGGTACAAAAGATATGTTCAAGAAAGCATCCAAATCATACAAGGGGATCATTGTTTAAATAATTAAAAAGGGGTCATTTTTGCAAAAAAATTACGTTTTTAACAGCTGAGGTAATTCACTTATTAATGAAGGCCTATGGGATTTTTTCTGCAAATTTGAAGGGTAAATCTTTCACATAGGACTTACTAATTTAAATTTGACCCCCTATTTATTTAAATAATTGTATATAAATCTTTAAAAACAAATTTGCAAAAAAATATTTTTAGCGTTTTAAATAAGCGCTATAAAATATTTTATTTTACAGACTAAGTTGCGCTATATTACCAGTATTAAGCCAAAAAAAAATTGGTCGAAAAATATTTAATATTTTTTGAGATGTTGAATTTGTTTTTTAAATGTTACTATATTTTCAATTCCAAAAACACAGTTGTTGCCAAAGAAATATTCACCTGCTTAAGATCTCATTATTTTTATTTTTATGTATGTTTTCGATAACTGTATTGATTAATTCAAATTTCAATTAAACTTCCCCCTAAAATGGCATTTGAAAATTATTCAAATTTGTTTATAATTTGTTTTTTTAATAACGTCGCGGGGACTAAGTATTTTGAAATGCCGTTTCGATAATTGGGTTCCTGGGAATTTTTTACTAATTAACAAAATTTTTCTTTCGTTTTTCTTCTTCTTTTTTTTTCTTGGAGTTATATTAATACGGGCCCTTTTAGGGTTAAATTTTATTAATAATGTCGAATCTCTGAGTTGTAGATTCTAGACCTAAAAATATTAAGATTTAACTAAAATCTCATGAATAAAATGTGGCTACTTGCTGAGTTACAGGGTGTTTTATTTAAAAATTTAAAAATTATTGTTACCAAGTACTTTAAAACTATTTGACGTATCCTTATCATACTTGCCAGAAAGTGTGGCTATTATACACCCTACTAAATTGTGATTAATAAACGTTTCTAGCTAGTGCCAGAGGCGTACGACAGGGGATAGTGAATGATTGACCCTTCCCAAATTCTACGCCACTGAGTGAATTACTATTTTAGCGAAATTTTTCCATTCACCAATACTTTATATGTAAATAACTTTATTGGTATCGATTAAGTCATCAGTTTGAGAGATATTGGAAGTTTAAAATGAATGAATGGATGAATCAAAATAAATATGCCGTTTCATTGTTAATGTCCAATATCTCGAAAACTAATGACTTAATCGTTACCAGTAAAGAGTATATTATTTACATAGAAAGTATTGGAGAATCTAAAAATTTCGTTAAAATAGTAATTCCCTCAGTGGCGTAGAATTTGGGAAGGGTCAACCATTATCTATCCCCTGTCGTACGCCTCTGGTAGTAGCTAGAAACATTTATTGATCGCAGTTTAGTAGACTGTACAGTACCCATACTTTCTGCCAAGTATGATAAGGATACGTCAAATAGTTTGAAAGTACTTGGTAAAAATAATTTTTAAATTATTAAATAAAACACCCTGTAACTCAGTAAGTAGCCACATTTTATTTAAGTGATTTTAGTTAAAGCTTAATATTTTTAGGTCTAGAATCTACAACTTAGAGATTCGACATTCTTAATGAAACTTAACTTTAAAAGGGCCCGTAGTAACATAACTCCAAGAAAAAAAAAGAAGAGGAAAAAAAGACAAAAAAATTTGTTAATTAGTGAAAAATTACCAGAAACGTAATTATCGAAACGGCATTTCAAAATATTTAATCTCCGCGACGTTATTAAAAAAACAAATTATAAACAAATTTGAATACATTTTAAATGCTATTTTAGGGGGAAGTTTAATTGAAATTTGAATTTGTCAATACATTTATCGAAAACATATATAAAAATAAAAATAATAAGATTTAATACAGGTGAATATTTCTTTGGCAACAATCGCGTTTTTGCAATTGAAAATAGAGTAACATTTAAAAAACAAATTCAATATCTCAAAAAATATTAAATATTTTTGGACCAATTTTTTTTACTTAATACTGATAAAATAGCGCAACTTGTCCTGTAAAATAGAATATTTTATAGTGCTTATTTAAAACGCTAAAAATAATTTTTTGCAAATTTGTTTTTAAAGCTTTATGTATAATTATTTAAATAAATAGGGGGTCAAATTTAATTTAGTAAGTCTTATGTGAAAGATTTATCCCTCAAATTTGCAGAAAACAATCCTATAGACCTTCATTAATAATTGAACGGCCTCAGACGTTAAAAAAGTAATTTTTTTGCAAAAATGACCCCTTTTTAATTATTTAAACAATGATCCCCTTCTATGATTTGGATACTTTCTTGAAAATATCTTTTGTACCCACCTAAACTTTGATATAAAATTAGTTTCAACCTGTACGAATTTACATTTTGATTTACATGTAGTGTAATTTTATTTTACTAGACTATTAAGTAAAGCATTAATTACGAATTTTTAAAGTTCAAATAAGATTTCTCAAATAAGTGACTTCTTATCTTTTAAGTGCCGAGCGGAACACATACTTTTACTCCAGGGTAATAAGCTAGAAATAGACCATGTTCGGGACACTCAAAGATCCAGGTAGCTGACTACTTTTTTAGTTATTGTAGACGTATAGGAAGAAAACCTACCTGTTTCCTGCCTAGAGTTCGCGTCCGTTTTTTAATTATTAACAATTTAGTTCAAAAATCGCGATTTTTTCGATTTTTTGCACCCCATTCAAAAGTTAAATAGTTGACATAAAATTACAAAATTTAATTTTTTAGAATATTAAAAAACCTTTAATATGCCGATTTTTGAAAGTTAAAAAGTTAATTTGTTGCTACGCAAACTGCAAAATAAGTGAAAATCGTTATTTGTTAATAACTTTTACTAAAACTATCTTAGAAATTTTGTGTTTTACCCAAAGTTGGGTATTGGGGTACTTAACAAACCCTCAAAACTTAAGATCGATCCATTAATTAGTTTAAGAGTTATTCTAATTGTTTAGAATTCTTTTAGGTCTCCAAGAGACCGTTATTTTGCAATACCATAAGACAGAAAATAATGAAGACAGGGCAATTATGCGTATGCCAAATGAAAGTAGAAAACTGTTTCTATCAAAATGTACCAAAAAAAGATAAAAAACTTATTTAATATATAAAACTTATATTTATAACTAATATTTAATATATATAATATTTAATATATAACTTATATAGATATATTTAAAAATCCTAATGACAAATTTGTGAAATTTTGTAGTTTATAAACATTTAGAATAAGTTTAAAAATAATGTTCGTAGAAAAAATCATTTTACATATTGTATTGTACACAAATTTTTAAAAATGTAGGGTACATTCCATGTCAAATTATTCAGGCAAAAAATTTTGGATCTCCGATTTGTCTGAAAATTGGTATATAGCTTCTGCGGGACGTAAAAATAAGATATTTAAGGTCAAAAAATCTTCTTCTTCTTTTTTTCTCAAAATGTGATTTTATACGATTTTACAATGATTTGGTGTTTAGTTAAACAAATTTGCATTTTCTGTCGTAAAGTATCAATGAAAAACATAATATTTTAATAGGAAGGACTCAAATATGTCATTATATGGCATTATAACAAGTTATTCTGAATGAAAACAAGTTTTGATCAAATTTTATAGTGTAAAAAACGTTAAAATACCGTTTTTTATATTTTCCTCCATTCCCAAAATACATCATCATCAATTTGGCTGAAAATTTGCCCACAGATAGCCAAAAATAGAACTTTAAGTGGTTAGTAGAATTTGAATTATATTACAATAACAAAAAAGTTACATGCAGTAATATCAGACTCAAAAGTATATATTAGTCCAGTCGGGATAGCATTTGACCTTGAATGCCGAGCTGCCCAAAATTTTATTTTTCTGATCTTTAAGAGAGTCAATAGTAGCCTAAATTTAAAATCACGAATGAATTCCTCCGTTACGTTAGCCGCCATCTTGATTTTAAAGGAGAACCTGTTTGGCTCAATATCTCCGCCATTTTTAACTTTTCGACAAAAATGGTAGAAACTGAAATTGTTCCAAATAAATCCTATTTACAATTATTACAATTTCTTTTTAACAATTTTTGTCGTGAGATCGATATTTTGGAGTTAATTTTACTTACAGTAGACGCCTATATTTTTGACTATTGCTTGTATATGACTATGGACTATGACTATTGCTTGTATATATGCATGTAACGTTTTTGGTATTGTAACATAATTCAAATCCTTCTCACCACTTAAAGTCCTATGTTTTGTCTATCTGTGGGCAAATTTTCAGCCAAATCGATTATGATGTATTTTGGGAATGGAGAAAAATGTAAAAAACGGTATTTTAACGTTTTCTACACTATAAAATTTGATCAAAAGCTTGTTTTGAATCAAAGTAACTTGTTATAATGCCATATAATAACATTTTTCAGTCCTCTCTATTAAAATATTATGTTTTTCATTGATACTTTACGATAGAAAATGCAAATTTGTATAAATAAACACCAAATCACTGTAAAAGCGCATAAAATAACATTTTGAGAAAAAGGAAGAAGAAGATTTTTTGACCTTAAATATCTTATTTGTACGTCCCGCAGAAGCTATATACCAATTTTCAGACAAATCGGAGGTCCAAAATTTTTTTTGCTCCAAAATTGAGTGATTTGAAATGGAATGACCCGTAGTTAAAATGGTGACTAGTCGTGGTAAGTGAAGAGGGAGCTGGGAGCCGACAAATGCAGGAGTTCATAAACTATAAAGGAAACTTACAACTACTATCATTTTCTACATCTCGGGACCTACTGAACATATTTTGATGGTTCTTTTTGAAGATATTCTTCTTTAGCAGCGAATCGATTGAGGGTAAAATTTGATTGATCCGCGCGCATACGCACACCGACAGTATGGTATTAGTTGTTATACGGGCTCTGATTGAGTGTTGAAATTTTGAAATGATCTGTCAATAATTGTTCAATATGGAGGTTATCGGTAAACAAAAATATTGTATAATATTAGTTTTTATTGATGTGTGGACAGAAATAAAATCAAATTTATAATTATAGTGACTTTTTAAATAGTTTTGAAAAGCCGCAGGTACGTAATTCTAAATGCTTCAGTTGGAAATACCTAATAGTTTCAATACCTATCTATTTGGAAAATGTAAACAAAATAATGTAGTTACCTATTAGCAGGCAATGCTTTAATTTACATAATCTGATTACGAACAAACTTTCTACAAATCTTCATCTCATATATCGTTTTCTTACTCTATATTTTGTTTTATTTTATTTCGACCAAAATCAAACTAATAATTTTATTAAATTCATATAAATTTATGGTGTAAACGTTTAGTTTGTGTATATTCCCACATGACGTATACGAGAGTTTGGTGCAGTTTGAAATGGCGTCAACTTTCGTACGGCGCGGTAGAAGTGAAGTGGGTTCAAGCCCCAAGTAAGTTATTATTTTTTTATTTTTTTTATAGATTTTATGATTGTAAGTATATTATTATATAATTTTTGAAGATATTCTTCTTTTTTGAAAGTGGTAGATAAGAAAGTTAGTTTGATTTTTAAATAAAATAAGTACAAATAACCTTTTAATTATATTTACTTCGTTTAAATTACCTAGGTATTATATAATAGAAGAATATCTTCTTACGTGCGTACAAAGTACACACACATTCTTTTTTTTAATTTGTATGTAATTTTTCTGTACATTACAAATATGCAATTTGTCTAGACATTTATTAATTAATAAACAGTATAATATGTTTAAAAAAATTTTGAAAAAATAATTTTTTTCCAAAAATTCATGATTTTAATCATACTATCGTTATTAATCATAAAAAATGTTAAGGTATACTTTAATAAATAAATCATCTTCAATAAATAATTATCTAATAAAAATAATTTAGTTATTAAAGTGTAATTTAACTTTTTCTATGATCATTAATAATACTATTTTGAGATTAAAAAAATAGATTTTGGTAAAAACAAGGTTTTTCAAGAATTGTTTAAACAAATTATACTGTTTATTAATTAATAAATTTATAAACAAATTGCATATAATTTGTAATGTGCGTAGAAATTACATACAAATTAAAAAATTAAAAATCAAAATCCATTTAGTTTATCCGGAGATACAGAAAATTATATTCGTTTGAAATTGCTTGTTCGGTTTTTTAACTCGGTGGATTTGTAGGTTCCCCCTAGTAATCATTTGAACTACAATTTTGAAAAATCGTAGAGGGTGCTATGAACGTACAATGTTTGTGCAAAGTTTTTAAGAAAAATTACAAATCCCATTTTTTAAAATGGCATTAATGAGATTCCTTAATTATTATAAACAAATTAGCTGTGCACTAAAAAGACGTAAGGCTAACTTTGTCCCGAATAAACCCAGGCTAAATTTTTTTACTTGAAAATTCGTGTTAAAATACTATCTTTTCGAATATATAAAAAGATTGTTTCTACGGACAACACTTTTAAAGTTATTCTGTATGTTTATAAACTACAAAATTTCAAGAATTTGTCATTAGGATTTTTGACTATATTAATTACTTTTTTATCCTTTTTTTAATACATTTTGATACTATCACTCTCCTACTTTCATTTGGCATACTCAGAATTGCCCTATCTTCGTTATTTTTTGTCTTATCTTATTGCAAAATAAAAGTCTCTGGGATAACCAAATAAAATAACTCTTAAACTAATTAATGGACCGGTCTCAAATTTTGAAGGTTTGTTAAGTATGCCAGTACCCAACTTTGGGTGAAACACTAAAGTTCTAAGGTAGTTTTAGTAAAAGTTATTAATAAATAACCATTTTCTCTTATTTTGTAATTTGCGTAGCAACAAATTAACTTTTTAACTTTCAAAAATCGGAATTTTGAAGGTTTTTCAATGTTCTAAAAAACTGAATTTAGTAATTTTATGTCAACTATATAGGTTTTGAATGGAGTGCACAAAATCAAAAAAATCGCGATTTTTGCAAAAAATTGTAAATAATTAAAAACGGACGCGAACTCTAGGCAGGAAACAGGTAGGTTTTCTTCCTATAGGTCTACAGTAACTAAAAAAATAGTCAGTTACCTGGATCTGCGAGTGTCCCGAGAAAATCCTTATTACTCTGGACTATTTATCTTTATGATAAGTACGTTTTCAATAATATTTTTGTAGAAATATATCGTTCTGAAAAAATATTATCGCCACCACTGCCATTGTAAATGATATAATTTTAAAATAACATAGTCAAGTGGCATCACAATTTTCCGGTAAAATTCCTGAAGTATTCTCCACAATAAAATTCAATCATGTAAGAACATTTTATCAAGGAAAATGAAATTCTTCAAGTCTGCGAGCTCCCGCAAAAAAAGGAGTAAGTAAAATTAATATTAACTGAAGGACTGCTGGATTAAAGAAACTTAAAATTGCATATAACTCTCGACTTTTATAATTGCAGAATGTCTACGTTAGACAAGGATCTTCATTGTGTCAGAACACAAGGAAACAATAAAGAGGCTCTTGTGGTTACTCGAATCCAAGCGACTAACCAGTTCTTTCTTATTATTTGCTTTTTAATTTAAAGGTTCTTTTTACCTTGTATATTAATATTGATGTTTATTTTTCAACTGCTTTGAAACTTTCATCTAAATTATTGCATTCTTTTACATTTACAAAAATTCAATTTAAAAACTACGCCGTGTGTAGATTTTTCAGTTAGGCATAAGGTATTATACAATATGATGCAATATTATGGAATAACTTTATTATTTAAGAAACACAGAAATTAAAAAAATATCATAAAGCACGTCAATTTTAATTTTTGAATGGTCATTAATTGCTATACAGAGTGAGTTTTATGTATGGAAAGGGAAAGCCTTAATAATTTTCTCGAAAATATTTTTTTATTATTATTAGAAATAACCCGCATCTAGTCCAGAAAGCCACTGCGCATCCGGTAGGAGAAATATTCCGATTCGGATTTTTTGCACAATCTTATTCAAAAAGGACCTGTTTTGACAAATTTGCATGTTCCTAGGACCAAAAGTGGGTCAAAAATTTTTTAAACGTTTTTTTTTTGTTTTTTTCCTAAAACCACTTTTTTTGCATGAAACAAAGTTTTTTTAGGTTTTTTGGATCATTCCAAACAGAAAAGGTCTTTAGTGACTTTTCTCTAAAGTTGACAGTTTTTGAAATATAAGCGATTGAAAAATTACGATATCGGCCATTTTAACCTTCAAAAACTATGTAAAAATCTTAAAATTTGAATGTTGCCAAGGTAGGTAGATATTCTTTAAACATCGATCGATGAAATCACGAAGTTTTTTAATTTCTAATCACGCGTGCGCGACAATATTTTCCACCGTTGCATGTGTTTACACATACAGTATGGTGCAAATGGTAGGAATAAATTCGTTATTTCGTAAACCGGCGACTTTAAGGAAAAAACCCGAAACAGGTCGATTTTTATTTTTAAGTTGTGATATTGTGGCATATATGGTATACTAGTGACGTCATCCGTCTGGGCGTGATGACGTAATCGTCCTCCTATTTGATCGTAACGGATGTCCTCCATCGGCAGATATGCTCTCTTTGGTGCTCTTGCAGTGGTTTGAGGTAAACAACTAGAAGGTTGGCCAACGGATCGTTAGACTGGAGCCATGCCACACACGCAGAGCGATTCAGCTACTTGTGTTCTGAACATTGGCAACTCAATTTTTTCTTTTTGTGCATGAATCCTATGACACAGTAGGTAAACGTTGATCACCGCCACATCTATGAGGTGGTAAAAAATATGATTACTCCGTTTTCTTGTCTTCATGTGCATGCGATACCGACCTAATAGTCCATCCATAAAATCAACACCTCCCTGGGCCGATTATATTCTTTGATGATCTGTGGGCAATCGATTTCATCGTGATCTCTTTTTTTCTGTCCCAAGGTCTAACTTTTTGGGACTTCATTTTTGGATGCAAATGGTTTCACGCCAACATAAGTCGATCAGAATCATAGTCACTCTCAAAATCTGTTGCTTCAGTTTCTGCAGCAAGTGTATCGTCCAACATCTCCCAGATTTCTGCATCAGTCATTTCAGACAGTCTGAAACCCCGTTGTACCATATCTGAAAAGGAAAATGTACTGTACCACATCTCACAACGTTTCGGCAATACCCCATCAAATAAATTTTTACTATTCCAGAATGCACCAATCCGCCTACAGGCGGAGTATGGAAAATGGAACATAAAAAAAAACATCGAAATTGATTCAACTGAAATAGACGAAAATTGTGTAATAGAGGTATTTAGCTACTCACCTATAATTTTTTCTGTTGCACTTAGCGTTCCATAAACAAGTACTTATTTTATTAAAAATGTGTATTGGCGCCAAATAATTTTTTCGTCCAACACTACTACAGTCGAACCCGCTTATTGGAATAGCCTTTGTGCCAACAAAAGTATTCCTATAACCGGGATATTCTAATAACCGATCATTGGTTGGTACTATAAATGTTTCGGGACCTCAAATTTCTATTCCTTAAACCGGGATATTCCTTTAAGAGGTATTCTAATAAGCGGGTTCGATTGTAATTGTTCCCATATAACTAACCGCCTCGGCTGCTCTATGACCGATATGAAACTACGGACATCGCTATCATATAAAACAAGTCGTTCACGAGACCACGAAACAGTTTTAAGATGGTATGCAACCAGAATTTCGCCCGTTGATACCAATATGACTTTGATCAAAGTCCGCCTCAAGGCGGTTGTATGCATTAGAGGGTTAAGTTATGATATTGTGGCATATATGGTATACTAGTGACGTCATCCATCTGGACGTGATGACGTAATCGATGATTTCTTAAATGAGAATAGGGATCGTGTGCTAGCTCATGTGAAAGGTTCTTCAATTCTCTATTCAGTAATATAAACATTTACATAATTATTTATACAGGGTGTCCAAAAAATTTTTATTAAATTAAATTATTTGACAAAAAAAGAAGTAGAAGAACACACTGTATAAATAATTGTGTAAATGTTTACATTACTGAATAGAGAATTGAAGAGCCTTTCAAATGAGCTACCACACGACCCTATTCTCATTTAAAAAAATCATCGATTACGTCATCACGCCCAGACGAATGACGTCACTAGTATACCATATATGCCACAATATCATAACTTAAAAATAAAAATCGACCTGTTTCGGGATTTTTCCTTACAGTCGCTGGTTTACGAAATAACGAATTTATTCCTTTCATTTGCACCATACTGTCGGTGGAAAATAGTGTCGCGCACGCTTGATTAGCATTTAAAAAACAAAGGAGTTTTGAATATTGTATTGCAAAAAACTCTTCGGGATTTCATCAATCGATGTAACCTTTAACTACACGCGCTGGCGTACTTGTACGCCAGATATAAGAATTCTACTGGAAATATATTTAAAAATTTAATTTTTGACCTTGCTTATTTTTCTAACCTATCACTGGAATGTGCTTTACAATTTGGTTTTAGTTTCGTTATAATCGGCGTTCTGGAAAGATCGTAATTTACATTTTATTATTTGTTGTTTCCGGTGGTGGACAATATACCCCAGGATTATATTACTATAAGTCGTAATATAAGTACATATTTTAATTGTTATTTAGTCATTATGGCAGAAAATATATTTTTCTTTGTAAACAATACTTTTTCTCCTGTAAAAAATCACATTTAAAAAAATTTTTTATTAGTAATTTTATTTATCATGGAATCCAGTTATTCCATGATTCCAGTTATAAATCCCAATTGGCTTACTGAAAAGGAACTCCAAGTATTCACTGATGCCGAATAAGGTTTATAACAAACAACTAATAGTCTAAGAGCTGGGAGCGGATTTTGTGCGTGATAAGTAATATGGAAAAACTATACGGGGATATGTTGAATTAGTTGTGTACATGACTTTCACCAACGGCCGGAAACCAGAGTTGGGGCCGAGGGTATTTATAAGGGGTCAAAGTCGTGGTTTTTATTATTTTTTTTATGACTCTCATGATCGAGACAGTTCACCAAAATTTGGGAATAAGTAGGTCATGACGTAACTAAGTAAAATCTCTAGGGGCTCAACGCTGCGTGGCCGACAAAGGGGTGGGGGTAGGGGTGAATATAAAAAAATATAAGGGGTTTTTTGCGACGTTCGTGATTGAGATAGTGCACCAAAATTTGGGAATAATTAGAACATGACATAACTAAGCAATATCCCCAGAGGCGGAAACCAGAGGGGCGGACGAGGGTAGTTATAAGGGGTAAAAGTCGCGGTTTTTATTATTTTTTTTTGTGGCTCTCATGATGGAGATAGTGCACCAAAATTTGGGAGTAAGTAGGTTATGACGTAACTAAGTAAAATCTTCAGGGGCGGAACGCTGTTTGGGGTACAAAGGGGTGGTAGGCAGGGGTGAGTATAAAAATATATGGGGTTTTTTTGCCGTCCGTGATCGAGATAATGCACCAAAATTTGGGAATAAGTAGATCATGACATTACTAAATAAAATCTCCAGGGGCGGAACGCTGCGCGGGGAACAAATGTTGTGCCAAGTCACAAAAAAAATAATACACACTGCGATTTTTACCCCTTAAAACTACCCTCATCCCCAACTCTGGTTTCCGGCTCTGGGGATTTTACTTACCTAAGTCATGGTCTACTTATTCCCAAATTTTGGCGCACTATCTCAATCTAGGACGTCGCAGAAAACCCCTTATATTTTTTATATTCACACCTATACCCAATCCTTTATCGGCCACGCAGCGTTCCACCCCTGGAGATTGTACTTAGTTACCTCATGATCTACTTATTCCCAAATTTTGGTACACTATCTCGATCATAAGCGTCACAAAAAAAAAAAATAATAAAAACGGCGATTTTGAACCTTTATAACTACCCTCATGCCCAACTCTGGTTTCCGGCTCTGAGGATTTTACTTAGTTATGTCATGGTCTACCTATTCCCAAATTTTGGTGCACTTTCTCAATCACGAACGTCGCAAAAAACCCCTTATATTTTTTGTATTCACCCCTACCCCCACCCCTTTGTCGGCCATGCAGCGTTCCGCCCCTAGAGATTTTACTTAGTTACGTCATGACCTACTTATTCCCAAATTTTGGTGCACTATCTCATGTACATAACTAATTCAACATATCCCCGTATAGTTTTTCCATATTACTTATCACGCACAAAATCCGCTTCTATCTCTCCGACTATAAGTGTATTTTTTCAAAAAAATTAAACAAATCCGCTGTTTTTAAGTGTATTTTCTTGTGGCGTGCAAAGTACGCCACGCGTGTAGTTATGTTATAACTTGATGCGCGGGTAGTTAAAGGTTAAAGAATATCTACCTACCTTGGCAACATTCAAATTTTCAGTTTTTCACATAGTTTTTGAGTGTTAAAAATGGCCGATTTCGCAATTTTTCAATTTTTAATCGCTTATATGTCAAAAACTATCATTTTTAGAGAAAAGTCACCAACAACCTTTTCTGTTGGAATGATCCAAAAAACCTAAAAAACTTTTTTCCGTGCAAAAAAAACTTTTAGGAAAAAACAAAAAAAAAACGTTTAAAAAATTTTTGACCACCTTTTGGTCCTGGCAACATGCAAATTTGTTAAAAGGAGTCCTTTTTGAGTAATATTGTGCAAAAAATCCGAATAAGAATATTTTCCTAGCGGAAGCGCAGTGGGTTTCTGGACTAAAATAAGACTAATTGAACTTGAATTTAGTCAGTTCGTTGTTTCAAAAATAATATTGTTTATTTGTGTTTTTGAACAATGAAAATCGTCATTTTTCGTTTTTAGATCCCTTTCTAAAATTTTTAGGTTGCTATTCCCCTTTTTACTATCATATCTACTTTATATCGAAATACTACGTTAATCTTGAATAAATGAAGATAATAGACCCGCGTCAAGAAAGCGATAAGAACCATAAAATAACATCAATGATCCGTGAAGAGAATTTTGAGACGATTCCCCAATAATATTAATACATTAAAAATTATACTGTTTGTAATATTTTTAATTTAAAGGCAGTTTTCTGTTATGGAGTAAATATTCGGTTTACAATACTTCTGTAAACGGTTTCATAAAAAGTGAAGCACTAAACAGTATTAATATCATTTAAAGATCCATCAAATAGATTTCACATTGTCCTGAGCACAATCGAAGTGCACGATAGTCAGAAAATTGCTGTTCTTAAGCGTCGTTAAGCACTCTACCAGCACAAGAGACCGTTACGGGATCAATTCAACCACTTAGAAGAATAACACTTTTATGGTCGGCATGTGGGCCTTTCTCAGGTCGTCGCTCGTGACGCCGTCGCCGCCGGTTTTTGTTCTTTTCATATAACGACGCCAATTAAATTGCTAAAATGCAGTGACGTCAAGTGTTTAGGGACGTTGGGTAAAATATAAAGGTAAAAATAAAAAGGAATAAGAATAAATGTTTTATTTGTTAATTTGATTAACCCTTATCCGGGCAGCGAATTTACGAAACCTATACCATTTCAGTCACGGCAGCGACTGAATTCGAGTAGGGTTTGTATGCAGAATGATAGTTACATATCCTATGCTATTTCGGTCCAGAAATTAACTGTATTGGTGTACGATTTGCAAACGAAATTTTTGGTTATTATTGAGCAAATGTCTATACTGTTTCAGTCCTGTAAGTAAAACTAATCAAATATTTACTAAGTGGATTTATTATTATGTATATCATATAATTTAGATATGTTTCGAAAATTATAATGAATAATGCATAGTCAACTATTTTTAATGGGAATAAGCCACAAATTTACCAAAAAAATGATTTTATTAACGTTTCGAAGCCCAAATCGGGTTTCGTTGTCAAAATAAAAAATACTACAAAAATAAACAAAAATGTTGTTGCTAAGTAAAAAAATTCTTCTAATAATTTATTTAATCTGGCTCATTTATCTTGGCAATTCAGACGTATATTATACATTTTAAAGTAGAAGACTTTAAAATGATATCGCCAATATTTATGAGTTGCGTTCCTGGGACGACTTTACTAAAAGATAGTTCATTCGATTACATGAAATCAATCCCAACTCAAGAATATCCGTCACAAAAAAAAATCATAGCATATGACCTGTCTTTAAAAAGACAACAAAATGCAACGATTTGGTAAAATTGTGGCTTATTCCCATTAAAAATAGTTGACTGTAAAAATGCCACAAGAAAATAGCTTCAGAATAATGCGTATTTGGATAATGTATTATGCAGTATGTCCCTGTAAGTTGGAACCATATGGAAAAAAAAATTATTATTGATTTTACGCAAAAAAGATATTCTTCATAAAAAGTTCTGAATGGTCTAAAACCGAAGATGCAATCATCTGATATTAAGTTTTATTAATAGTATATGAGAGATGTCAAAAAATTAGAATTTCTGTTAAGAGCAAAGTAGGTATCTGTACACAGAGAGGGGCTAAATTTAGAAATAAATTCATTTTCTCTAAAATGGACGATTTGGGAGAAAAATCCCGAAACAGGTCGATTTTTATTTTTAAATTACAATTTTTTGGCATATATTTCATACTAGTGACGTCATCCATCTAAGCGTGATGACGTAATCGATGATTTTGTTAAATGGGAATAGGGGTCATGTGGCACCTCATTTGAAAGGGTGTTCAATTATATATTCAGTAATATAAACAATATCATTATTTATACAGGGTGACCAAAAAAATATTTTTTTAATTAAATTAATTGACGCAAAAAGAAGAATGTATGTAATTTATTTAACTCAAAATATATTTTATTACTATCAATAAATAGAAAAAGAGGTTTATTTCACAAATAAACATTTCTTCTTGCTTAAATTAAATCACAAACAGCCTCCCACCTACATACCTCTTGGGAGTTTGAACATTTAATTTAAGCCAAAAACCAATGTTTATTTGCCAAACAAACAGTTTTTTCTATTTTCTGACAGCGATAGAAAGTATTTTGATTTAAATAAATTGCATACATTCTTCTTTTTTCGTCAATTAATATAATTCAAAAATTATTTTTTTGGCCACCCTGTATAAATAATGATATTTGTGTTTATATTACTGAATAGAGAATTGAACACCCTTTCAAATGAGGTGCCACACGACCAATATTCCCATTTAAAAAAATCATCGATTACGTCATCACGCTCAGATGGACGACGTCACTATTATGAAGTATATGCCAAAAAATTATAATTTAAAAATAAAAATCGACCTGTTTCTGTATTTTTCTCCCAAGTCGTCCATTTTAGATAAAATGAATTTATTCCATAATTTAGCCCCTCTCTGTATAAAGATACGTTACTCTTGAAAAAAATTCATATTTTTTGACATCTCTTATATACTATTAATAAAACTTAATATCAGATGATTGCATCTTCGGTTTTAGACCATGCAGGACTTTTTATGAAGAATATCTTTTTTTCGTAAAGTAAATAATAAAAAAGTTTTCCATATGGTTCCAACTTACAGGGACATACTGTGTATATTCGTACATTAGTAATTATTCATTTGTTTTTAATTTTTAATATTATCCAAATATGTAGTATTCATTTTAATTTTCAAAACATATAAATAATATCTAAATTTTATGATATAATAATAAATCCACTTAGCAAATATTTGATTAGTTTTACTTACATGACTGAAACAGTATAGACATTTGATAAATAATAACCAAAAATTTCGTTTGCAAATCCTACACCAATACAGTTAATTTCTGGACCGAAATAGCATGGGATATGTAACTAATATTCTGCATACAAACCCTACTCGAATTCAGTCGCTGCCGTGACTGAAATGGTATAGGTTTTGTAAATTCGCATCCGGGCAAGGTGGGTCCAACTAGCCCGAGACGCCAATTATTTTATCATAAACTGATAAAAAAATTTTTGTTGAATTTTATGCATCACTGAATTTGTTTAGAAGTATGTTTCCTTCAACATAGTCATGAGCTATTCAAAATATTCATTATCATTTTTGAAATTATTGCGTCGAAAGAATTTTGTCACGTAAAGGGGCAACACGAGCCCGTCGGACCCTATTTGTATTTACACCTAAAGTCTAAATCTTTGTTACAGAAGTTAATCTGGAAGTCAGATAATGTTTTTGTGGATTATCTAAACGACTTTTATAAATCCAGAAATCCAATAATAAAGTTAGACTTTAACTGTAACGAACAACGAAAACGTCTCTTTGATGTGAACATCACAGAGATTCTTACAATAGGTGATATATCTGTTCTAAATGAATTTTAAAAACTGGTAATTATTGTTGGAATGCAATAATATTGTTAGGTTAGTACTTATACATATTTTGAAATAAATAATGCATCTGCTATCAGTCGTTTGACATCGATGTTAGTGTCGACAACGAAGCTCCTAAAATTCTATTGAATTACAGTGAAAGTAGATAGTGCGAATAAAATGTCCCTAAAATAATTATCAGCTGCAGAACTGCAAGATATTTTTTATAATTTATGGGATACCGATGATGAAGAATCTCCTGAAGTAGGTGGTATTAAAAATGACTCTGAAATTGAAGATTATCTTTAGGAAGCAATTGAAGAGGATGATCAGCAAGTAGTATTGAATGATAATGAAGAAGAATTTGTAGCTACAAGTTCCCAGATTTCAGAGTGTGTAATTGTTGAAACTAAGAATGGGACTAACTGGACGAATCAACCACAACCGACAGGACGTATACGATCCTGCGACATAATAAAAAGCAAAGTGCACAAAGTAATGTCAGCCCCTAGTCAAAGTATAGACTGTTGATTCCTTTTGTTTGTTTGTGGACGAAAAAATTGTAAACGAAATAGTAAATTGTACAAATAAAGAAGTCGAAAAAGTCTTGGTGATAGAAAACTGGAAATATTGCTACTCTAGAGGGCTATATGCCTTTATTGGACTAGGTACTACTAACTGCAGGGCACCTGAGTGCCAACATCCATAATGTAGATATACTTTGGAGTAAGTATTATGGACCTACTATATTTAAAGCTACCATGGGGTTAAAACGATTCAAAAATATGCTAAGATTTGTTCGATTTGACGATAAGGACACGAGGTCTGAACGAAGAAAAAACGACAAAGTAGCAGCAATACGCGATGTGTGGAATCAAGGCAACCAAAACTTTCAAAAATACTATTTACCAGTAAAAACATAACGGTAGATAAGCAACTTGTTCCGTTCTTTATTACCCCAAATCTCTATTACTTGTGAATAAATATTTTTGTCTACAAAAGTTTTTCTGCATTTCTTTATTTTATGCAAATCCTTCAGGTAGATCGCATCCTCGAGGTAGACGGCATACTATAGTAGCACGTTTTTTTTTAATCTTCTTCTTCTTCAAGTGCCGCATCCTAATCGGAGGTTGGATATCATCATCACTATCTTTACTCTATCCGCCGCTGCTCTAAAGAGTTCTATAAAACTGCATCTAAACCAGTCCCTTAAATTCTTTAACCATGACACTCTCCTTCTTCCTATACTCCTTCCGCCTCTTATCTTTCCCTGTATTATCAGTCTTAGCATTTCATGTCGCGGTCCCCTCATTACGTGTCCCAGATATTGTAACTTTCTTATTTTTATTGTGTTTATTATTTCGCATTCTTTACCCATTTCTCACAGTACTTCCGTGTTCGTTTTCCTCTGTGTCCATGCTATTCTAAGCATTCTTCTGTAACACCACATTTCAAATGGCTGTAGCTTATTTATGTGTTCTTGCTTTAATGTCCAGCTTTCAAGTCCATATTGTAGTATCGAGAACACGTAGCATCTCAAAGCTCTTGCTCTCAGTTCTAAGCTAAGGTCTTAGTTGCAGAGAACTGTTTTCATTTTTACAAACGCATTTCTTGCTATTTCTATCCTGGTCCTTATTTCTGTTGTTTGATCATTTTTCTCTGAAATCCAGGTTCCTAGGTATTTGTATTTATCAACCCTTTCTATCGGTACATTTCCCAAATGTATGCTTGTTTGTATGTTTGTTTTCTTAGTTATTATCATGTATTTGGTCTTTTTTATATTCATTTTTAGTCCATATTCTTTACAGAAATTGTTTGTTTTGTTCAGTAGTAGTTGGAGTTGTTCAGCAGAGCTTGCTATAATCACGGTGTCATCTGCATATCTTATGTTGTTAATAGATCTTCCGTTAATTATTATTCCTTCACTTTGAGATAGCAATGCTTCTTCAAAAATGGCTTCACTATATGCATTAAAGAGTAATGGAGACATAATACATCCCTGCCGAACTCCTCTCCTGATTTCAATTTCTGGACTGGGTTCGTTATCTATTACAATTTGTGCTCTTTGATTCCAGTAAAGGTTTGTTATTATTCGTAAGTCCCTTTTGTCTATGTTTTTTGTCTTTAGAATTTGGACTAATTTTTTATTGTCTTACTTTGTCAAAAGCCTTCTCAAAATCAACGTAACAAACATGCACATCCACATTCATGTCCATGCATCTTTGAGCTAACACATTAAAAGCAAATAACGCCTCTCTGGTTCCTAGTCCGTTTCTGAACCCAAACTGACTATCATCTATTCCTTCTTCTAGTTTTTTGTTTATACGACCATGTATTATTTTCAAGAATAATTTGAGAATGTGACTTATTAATGATATTGTTCTGTATTCACTGCAATCTTTAGCGTTTGTATTTTTAGGGATAGCACAAAAGGTTGAGAGTAACCATTGTTTTGGTATGTTTTCTGTTTTGTACACTGTGTTAAACAAGTCTACGATAATGTCTAAGGTTTCATCATTTACACATTTAAAGCTTTCTACTGGGATTTGGTCTGGACCTACCATTTTTGCTGTTTTTTAATGCCGATTTAATTTCTTCTTTTAATATCTTCAAAACCGTATCATCTTCTACTTCGACTTCCATCTGCTCTGTTCTATTGTCTTTGAACAATTCATTTATGTATTCTGTCCATCTCTTTAATTTTTCGTAAGTACTCAACACAAGTTTCCCATCTGTATCTTTTAGTATTCCCGGTTTTCTTTTTCTGTTGATCTGCGTTAATTCCTTAATTTTTTTATGTGTGTTAAAATTATCATGTCTTTTCTGGTGTTCTTCTATTTCTGCGCATTGTTCTTTTAACCACTGTTCTTTAGCCGGTTTAATTTTGGATTTTATTTGTTTATCCACATTTTTGTACATCTGATTATCTTTGTTTTTATGCTGACGTCTTTCTTCCATTAAATCCAAGATTTCCTCCGTCATCCATTGTTTCTTTTTGTATCTGGTTGGTGTAAGAATTTCTTTTTGACGTTTATCTATTTCTGTCTTTATTAATAACCATTTTGTCTCTGTTTCAGTATTTTGTTGGATTTGTTCTTTAACATTCATTAAACGGTTATTAATTTCATCTGTCAGGCGTTGTTTTATGAATGGGTTTCTTAGTTTATTGTCTCGATTTTTACATCGTTGTTCTGCGTTTTATTATTTTCATTTTGAGCCTAATTTTGGTCACTACTGGATTGTGATCTGATCCTATGTCGGCACCTGGATAGGTTTTTGAAGATATAATTGCGTTCTTGTATCTTTGTCTAATCAATACATAATCTATTTGGTTTCTTACAATTCTCCCTTCTTGATCTGCTGGTGACTTCCAGGTATATAGTCTTCTCTTTGGCATTTTAAACAATGTATTAGTTATGACAAAATTATTGTTTTGGCAAAATTCGATAAGCCTGTCACCTCTTTCGTTTCTGTTGCCCAGACCATATCCTCCTGTATATTCTTCTACTTTTTCGTCTCCAACCTTTGCGTTAAAATCTCCCATTATAATTGTAACATCCTTTTTTAATCTAGACAATTTAAATTTAACTTTAATAAAAAATCAAAAAAGAATATTGGAAACATATGGGTAAATATGAGTAGTACATTCAAGAATAGTGGTGGGCCCAACGGACCCGAGTTGCCCGGTTACGTAAGTAATATGTGTTGCCCGGATAAGAGATAATCAAGTAGAAATGTGAGAGTATCTCTTTAGTACAATCAATGAGGGTCTTTGGATTCAAGTGCCGTCCTAATGCTACACTACACTTGTCTTTGAGAGTAAAGATTGTCGAAATTAGTATGCAATTTGAAATAAAGTAAAGAAAGTGTAGAATAGAGAAGAAGAAAGAAAGAAGAATAGAATAGAGTACCGGCTAAGTAAGCTCTAGACACAAGTGACCAAAAAAAGGTGGGATTCGACAGCCAGAAAAAGGAATAAAATTAAAGTAGATTTCTTTCTGAAATAATATGGGCGTGAAAGAATGAGAGCTGGAAGAATAAAACAGAAAATTCCACACCTGTAATTTTGAACCAATCAAAATACGTTATTTTGACAGATCACTATGGCAACGGAGGTATTTTATCGGAAATTTTTTGCTCGTGGGGTACCCAACAGCGAATTATAGTGGAAATTTTTTGACGTTTACAATAACAGAACATTTTTAACAGACTGGTTTTTATTTGTTTACATAATTTAGTTTTGATTCATTTTAGTTACAAAGCTAAGATGTTTTCTATATTCTTCGGACACCTCCTCTCTTCTTAATGGCGAAAATGCAGGACTTTGAATGTTTTCAATTAAGTTTCTCTGTCTAATAAAATATATATAATATTTAGACACTAATTTATTTACCTTTTTCCCATTCAGTACTTTCAATTTTGCGTAGTTTAGTCGCAAATATTCGTGGACAATTTGGAACAGATTTTCTTTCTTCAAGTTGAAGCCACAATCCTCTATTAATTCAAATAAATAAGCCATGGTACGATGATTGATCTTTACATCAGATAATTTCACGCATATTTTGCATATTGTATGATTTTCAAATCGATTCATTTTTTAAACAAAGAATTTTATTGGTTTTACTGACTGTGCAATATTATTTATTGTAACAAAACGCGAGTTTTTTTGAATGTTTTGAAGTGTCAAAATATAATGATCACAGCCTCCTATGATTGATGCTTGCTGACGCTGGTTATGAATTTCATACCATTAAAACGCGCATAACGCACGTTAAGAAAAACGCCAAAAAATAATTTTCTATCACTTGTAGTTACTCAAAACTTATGTAAAATTGAAGAATATACTACTTTCTATCTTGACATGGTATTCCCATGCAACTACAATGAGTAGAAATTACGAATTTGAAAGCCTAAATAATTGCTGACAAAGCTATGGCGCGCTATTAATCTGTTCATGCAGCTTCCCGAAAAACCTCTAAAATTATAATTTTCTACCACTTGTCCTAAGCTCAAGTAACTATAAAATATAATAATATTATATTTTTTGTCCCTAAATGGCACTTTTGAGCTACTACAATCAGTGGTAATCAATAGTTTAATACGCTAAGAGTCCATTGGTGTGAAAACAAACTGAATATTATTATGTAATCTGTTCCTGTAGGTATGTAACCGTAAAAGAAAATAATTTGCATTGTTGAAATAAATTTTAAAAATATTTGATTTCCCACCACAATTTGGTGTGGAATTTTCTTACCGAATACCACGCGAAGTCAAATTAATATCCGGAAATTTTTTTTTGATCATGAATATTTTTAGAAAATTTCCCTCGTCTGCGACTCGGGAAATTTTCAAAATATTCATGATCTCAAAAAAATTTCCGGAAATAATTTGACCTCTAGTGGTATTACTAGTGAAAATTATTGGGATTACTTACTTATTCTATTTTAGGTTTACTGATGATGGACTGATAGGTCCGAAAATGTTCGTTCGAACATATTTTATTCAATCCATTGGGCTTTTTTAAGATTTTAGTAAATTATGCGTATTACATATTTATGTAGAAGTGGTTTTACTTCATGTTAGAGTTTGTTTAACTATATGGTATACAGCCAACCCAGGGAACTACCCTTTTTAGTTTAAAATATCTTTATTATCTAGTTCGACTAAGATTTACAAATACATTGGTTTTTATATATTATTTAGTTATTTTACAAAATCAACAATGTATTCGCTGTGTGCAAGTAGGTATTTGGAAGGGATATGAGAACCATCGTGCACGTACAGCGGAAAAATCTTGCAACTTTCATAACATATATTTCATAAATAATTCATACTGTTAATTGAAATTGTTAAATTATTGGCCTCTATACCTACTGTCATTGAAAAAATGGGATTTCGCAAATGATGTGTTATAAATTGTAAAAATTAAATGTTGCTCCACAATATTGATATGATATGCAATTATCAGTAGTAATTGCACAAGACCTCTAAAATTATTGAATTTTTCCTGAGTGACACTTTGACAGTTTTAATTTCACGAGCCGAAGGCGAGTAAAATTATGTCAAAGTGTCACGGGGGAAAAATTATATATTAATTTTAGAGATCGAGTGCAATTTGTTGCGATTATTTCATGAATAAAACTGTTCAAAACCAAAATTTTATTGTAATTTATTTATGTAATTATATATTAGTACAATTTATTAAAAACACAGTTGTTATAAATATTTTACGGTTGAAAGTCATCACTTTTATAATTTTTAAAACATCAATTTTCATTAATATCATTGAATGTATTTTTTCATAGCAACGAAGGGCATCTGACGTAATATACTTGACGACGGGAAATTATCAAAAATTATCAGTTTAATTTAGATTTCTGTAGCTCTCTATTGGTCAGAATCTCCTATGAATGAAATAATCAATGGTATTTTGCTTGTACAGTAAAACCTGTGTTGTGTGGGCCACCTGTACTTACGGACGGTTTCAAAATTCCCCAAACCAATTATATGTATATTCCCTTATTTATGACCTGCTATTTACGGCCACCTTTATAATACGAACGCGGATAAAATAATCACATATTTTTATAGCCCATTTTATAGAAATTGAATGTGAATGTTGGCCAAAGTAATTTTGTTAAAATAATTTTGTCTATTTGTTGATGGAAATTCCCAGCACTATTTATTAGGACCTATTGTAACTGCCTAAACAGGAGATTAAATAACCTGCATCGGGTCGGTGGTCACAATAGGTTCTTAAAATCCTATAATAAAATGTCGTAAAAGTGGTGTAAAAGAGAAACGTTTGTCACTATTTTTAAATATAATTACAATTCAAAAAAGTTGGCCGAAAAATTTGGTGTAAAAACTCATTATCAAAAGACATAAAAAAATAAAAGTAAGTTGAAAAATTCTTTAAAAAAGCTTAACATGAATCTGTTTTTTCCGTAGTATAGTTTTGTTTTATATTAGGATATTAAAGTAGTTTTAGTAGTTTCCGTTTATGTATATAATTATATTATATTTGCTTTTATTAACAAAATAAACAAAGTTCCAATTATATTTTATGTATTTGTGGACTACAAAAACTGGAAATACCGGCCACCTTTCTATATCGGCCAATAGTTCCTTAATTTTTAGTGGGCGTTACTGACAAGTTTTACTGTAGTACAGTGTTTACCTTTTAATAACATAAACCCAATCTTACGTTTTCTTCTTATTCTTTTTTGGACTATGGTCTTTGACAATTATCCAGTAATCAGGACTAATATAATTGGCCAATATAATTAAAAGTGTTAAAAATGTTGCCGAGCTATGAAACTAGGTGTCGCTCTTCCGAACTTGCACGATGCACGGTCCAATAGGAAAAGTCAAACGAAAAAGTTGCACGTAATTTTCCTTTTGTTGCCATATTATAAATTTGAAAAAATATAATAGGGAGTAATTAGATTTCGATGTTCGCAGACAGCGAACATTTCATTGGCTTGAATTAGTGACGAGTTTATATGACGTCATTATTACATTTGGTGAGATTGGAAATTGTATCTGATGTCTTTCATAATATTGGAGGTAAAATATTGTTTATTTGTTTTTTCAAATTATTTAACTTTTAGTCTTTATATTTATCTTATTATTGTAATTTTAATTTTCAAACATAAATTACGGTTATATCGACTGACTACTGTCCTCTCAATTTAATTATCTCCGGTAAGTCCCTATTTATTGTTTAATATTGTTCTGAAGCTCTTTGTGGTGGCATATTAGGCAATTTACTATTTTGTTGAGAAAGGACACCGCACACATCTTATGGAAAATGTAATGTCACTCAAATTCAATAAAATTTATATGAATAGATTCGTTTCAAATTAACGGTCAATTCTTATCATTGCGCCAACTCTGTATTTTCAATAATAAGAGCAGAAATTAATATAAATAAATCTGAAATCAAATGGGTACGTACATAAGTTAGAGAAAAAATATTTTAAAATACCCAAATTATCGGTAGGTACTCCATAAATCAGCGGATTAGTTTCACTAATCCGCTTAGGCCCAGCGGGGTTTAAGCTGTTTTGAATAGCACCCAGAGCAATAGTGATTGTAACTGACACATTTATGAACTCCAAAAATGTGATTTCGATAAACTTTAATTGCAATTTGCGCCGTAATTAATCATAATTAAGAGTTGGCGAAATGATAAGAATTGACCGTTAATTTAAAACGAATCTATTCATATAAATTTTATTGAATTTGAATGACATTATATTTTCCATAAGATGTGTGCGGTGTCCTTTCCAAAATTTCGATAACGACTTCCGAATTGGAAGTCAAAACGTCAATGAATTTTATTTTTAACTTAAATTGTGGCTGATTTTCCAATAAAATAGTAAATTATTTATTTTTTTTTTGCGCAAACGTGACAAGTAATATTTATGAGTGTGACTATAGTTCTGTCGAATGAAAACTTATTTGTTTATTTTGGAGTTTAGTGTTTAACTTTTTGGTTTTTACCATTCTATTTTATCTTTATACTAGTAATAGTCGGTATATGTTCATGTTCAAGCTGTTTAATGTTGAGTTCATAATTCTCTTCAATAGAGTGATAAAATATTAAGCACTTCAAAAAAATTACTTTATAAAATACGTCCACTGGATAATAGCCATTTCCTAATTGTTACCACTGACAGTAGGTGACCTACCTATCAAGGATACTACACATAGGTACGTATCAATGATATACGTTTCACATTATGTTTTGATTTAACTTGCTCGAAAATGAGTCATGACCCATGGAAAAGATAAAATGGAACAAGTAAGTATACTATATATTTTACTGATATGTTTTCGCTTAAAGATATATTATGTAGTTTTGCCTGTCATGGTTAATGTAATGGGATATTTATAGGTAATCTTTTTACCTATTAACACTTAAACGCCCAAGGGTGGGTAAAAAATGTCCACCTAATGCGTATTCCTTTGTAACATATTTATTATGTGTTTAAATTTTTTTTTAAATTTTTTATTGTTAAAAAGACAGCCCATTATCGAATGTTAATTTGGTTCTACCAATATTTTTGAAAATAAAAGCAGCATCTTGAGTTAAATGTGGATGGGCATAAAAAGTACACCCTTGGCAAAACTTGTTACTAAAGGTTTCTATATAATTTCTCGTTGTTAGGAAGATAATCCATATAATTATCGATGTATAATTACATAATCTACATAATTATCCGCCAATGAGGAGGCTGAAAGAAAGAATATGTAGAAAATCGACAAATCTGAATTACTGGTATGTTAATTTTGATGTACATTGTAATTTTGTTTTAAGGTTTGTAAATTGTTTATATTAATATTTTAGAAGATGCTGTGTTTATTAATCATAAGATTCTTAAGTTTAATCCATTTTTAACAACTCTCAATAAATATATTAGCTATTTTCGAGGTGGACATTTTTTACCCACCCTTGGGCGTACATGGAACCTAAAAAAGGTTGGGCGTTTAAGGGTTAAACACGAAAAATCACCCTTCTGTAACACAATATTAAGTTTACAACATATATATTTATTATACGAGAACGTAAACTACCTACCTTAAACATAATGTATTCAAGATATCTAAGTACAGTAAACTGGTCGCAACAATACCGCCGGAGCCAGTAGAAAACTTAGTTATAACTCCGTTTCAACCATTAGAATCAGTATGGTTGTACATTGCAAGCGGGTTTGCCTTCTGTGAATTATCATAAATAAATCTTACTTTAGTATTCCACAGCAGTTAGCAGCAATAATCCTCTAAAAGTACCTGCCTACTACTTTTCACGGCCGCTGTCGTGAAGAGCGGTAGCGTTTTTAAAAAATTCCAATTTAGTTCGCATGAGGTTTTCCCTGTACGCTCCATAGCATGTTTGAAATAATTCAGTTGATTCATCCACGACAAAAATAGGAAAAAAGAGATTAAAAATACGTGCAGAATAGAGAAGTGGTGGCGAGGTAAAAATAAAGAATAAAATAAACAGATTAGCAGCAAGACTGAACACAGCATATAACAAAGAGCATAGCTCGTCTAAGAAAGAGATAAAATATTAATATTTTAATAGCATAATAATATACACAGGCAATAAATCTAAATAAAACTAGGTACATTATTATTTAGCTCCGCAACAGACACAAGAGCGACATCTATTAACCCTCCGTTAGTTGCTATCGGTGTCACACACCGACGACAGAATTATTCATTCGGGATTTACAAAATAACTGGTTTTTTCTATCGCCACTTTCTGTACCTCTTCCTATCAACTTACCTCGTGTTAGTATACATTCTTACCTACTTGGGTACAGTTGTGCGAGTTTTATAGCTATTTTCGGTGCAAGACTCCGTAGCGACTAACGGTGGGGTTATTACTTTATTGGCATAACTTGCAGTTCAGGGAAAGATTTAGCATCTTATTATTGCATTTTATCGGTAAGTTTTGGTCAAATCTTATTTATAGATGTCCTTTGAAGCCGAAAAAAAAAAACGTTTGTTGGAATTATGGGAAATGGTTCCTAGCGAATATTTTTATATTACAAATAACAATATGTATATTGTTATACTAGGGTTTTTCATTTTATATCTGTTGTTTTTCAACAAAACATTTTCAAAAATATTTTTCAGTCATTCCTATACACAATATAAAATATTTGTATGAATTTTATAGCAATAACTATTTTTTTTTTAAATTGTCGGTCTCTGACACCGTAGCGACTCTTGATGCTCCGTTTGTCCTAGCGACTAACGGAGGGTTAAAAACACAGTCTACACTTTACAAAGCAAATGGAAGATAAATGAATTCGCTGTGTGCAAGTACTTCGAGAGGATACGAGAAACGATCGTGCGCGAGTAGCGGAGAAATCTTGCAACATTCTTAACATTTTTCTTAAGGGGAACGCAGCAAAATGAAAATTTTGACACAAGTCAAAATTTTCAATGTGTTTTAAATGTATTAATTTTTTTCGAATACTGAGAAAACTAATAATTATTTTTCAAAAATTTAAACGAAGAATTAAAGATTACATTATTACCGAGGGCCTAAGGTCCCTGAAAACTTCTATGATATTTATTTTAATAAGTTACAGTGGTGAAAATAAAAGAGAAAATTTAGTGTGATTTTAGTTGCAAATATTTCATTCAAAAGTAGAGTAATAGAATCTAATTTTTGTTCGGCTTTTGATAAAATTTGCAGTCTTTCCTTAACTTTTTTCAACTCCCTTTTCTAAACCGCTCTCAACGAGTTTATTTTTTTGTACCTGTTCCTTTATTTACACCGTGTCTATTTCTTTGTATTTTTTATAAGTTTTTTTACACTTGGCGTCTTTTTATTGCAGTTACTATATTAGTCTTTATTTTTTTTTACTTGCCACAAGACATTTTTATATAATTCAATGCATTCCCCGAGAAAATCATGGATGGATTGCCGCAAGTTTAACATTATTAGGCTTTTTTTTAGGGAATATGAAGCGAACTGCAATAGTGCAATGGAACTAGTCGTCAACTAAGTCAAATCGGACAACTTACATGAACATGTGTTTTCACGTAACGTTTTATTCTATCAGTTCCCGCAAAATTATGCTTCTCCCATCATATTTATCTTCAATCTGACATTAAATTTTATTTCGATTCGCCAAGACGTACGTTTTGCTGTTTACGTGCCACGTTTTATTGTATCGGATTTGTGCTATCCAAAAAAACGTACAATAAGACGTTGCGTGAAAACCGGCCTTTATAAAGTTTTTGAGATACACCAGGGAAATAAAGCAAAAATATACCATGTTCGGGACACTTGAGCAGCCAGGTTGCAAATGGGTTTTTTGGGTAGTGTATACCTAATACTAATAGTATTAACAAAGAAGGGTCAAAAATGAGAGTTTTCTTGTTTAAATCGCTGCAGGTAAAAATAAGGTAATTAAATGTCTTATTTATAATATTTTTCTTTTAGTAGGTAAGCCAAGGTTTAAAATAGCGTTTTTTTAAATTTTGGTACGATTATTTGTTGCTTCGGATATTGCAAAATAAAACTAAAATTTCGAAAATAAAAAATTTGCTATAACTTTTGGCAAGATGAATTTAGGACTTTCATATTGCATGAAAAGTTGAGTCAAAGAGTCCATACAATGCACAAAAAAATTTAAGACGATGCGTCAATTAGTTTAAATTTTATTCAACTTGTTTATCCCAAAGAGCTTTTTTCGCAATGTTATTGTTCAGAAAGAAGAATAGTCATATTTTCAAAGAATTTAAAAAAATCATTAAAAAGTCATTTGTGTCACTCAGAAAATATTTTACTAAAATAGAGTCATTTTTGGCTCATAAACAATTTGCTAATAATATAATAAATAACTTTGTTAATATTGACTGTAGGCTAAAGCTACAATGGAATTTGAAAACCTGGTATTTTTATACGAATTTTCAAAGAAAAACTTTTCGCCTAGGTTTATTACGGTCAAAATTAGCCACTTTTTTATTTAATTGACGGCTACTTTGTTTATAACAATAAAGCAACCTAACTAGAGCCATTTTGAAGTTGAAGATATATAGGTTATGTGCAAAAGTTTGAGTAAGCTTTGAACCTCAAAACAGTGGTTAATAAAGCTTTAAAAATGGCGTCCTAACGGAATTAATTCGTGGTCGGTTGAGGGGAATTACTAAAATACGTGCACTCAAAAAATGAAACTGATTCTACAAACATATGCTGCGATTAATATCGCTGGAACTTGTTGATGGATTTTGATCATAATTTTTTAACTTGTATGTACTCGTAGTCTTATAGAGTACGTTATGTACATACAACCCCACCTAACATTACAAAATGTTAGGGGGAACTCCCCTTACCACTCAGGGATATGAAAAATAGATTACGACCGATTCTAAGACCTACCGAATATACATATATAATTTCATAAAAATCGGTCAAGCGGTCTCGGAGAGTTATGGAAACTAATACTGTGACAGAAGAATTTTATAGATGTAAATATATATGAGAATTTTATAGATGGCTATTAACAAATAGGGGTTGGTGATAGAAGAGTGAAAATTAAAGGTTGAATGTATTTTTTAATTCTACATCTTATAAAATTAAGTCAAAATTAATTTTGTCAAAAAAAAAATAAAAAAAAACCTCAGGAAGCAAGCCTGCTTATAATTTATGGGTATAAAAAATAGATTAAAACCTCTTCAACGTCCTACAGGATAAACGTGTAAAATTTTATAAAAATCGGCCAAGCCGTTTCGGAGTAGTATGGTAACTAACACTGTTACAGGAGAATTTGATGTATGTAGAAGTAACTGAGAATTAAATAATAAAAGTGGCTACCTTTGAACCTAATTAACCTAGGCAAAAGATTCTTTTCTGAAAATTCGTATAAAAATACCAGCTTTTGAAATCCTAAAGTAGATTTACTCTATAGTCAATATTAACAAAATTATTCAAATTGTTTAGAAGCCAAAAATTACTCTAGTTTACTAACAATTTTCAGAGTGATAAAAACGACTTTTTAACGATTTTTTTCAATACTTTTACTAACATACTAAAAACATAACTATTATTCTTGCATGTGGTTTCCACAGAATTGGTATGTCATTATTATTTTCTGAACAATAACATTGCGAAAAAAAAGCTCTTTGCGATAAACAAATTGAATAAAATTTAAACTAATTGACGACTCGTCTTAAAATTTTTTGTGCATTTTATGGAATGTTTGACTCAACTTTTTGTGCAATATGAAAGTCTTAATACCATTTTCGCAAAAGTTATAGCACATTTTTTATTTTTGGAATGTTAGTCTTATTTTGCACTTTCCAAAACAAAAAAGGTTCAGACGAAAATTCAAAAAATTCATTTTTGACCCTTATTTGTTAATAACTAAGTTTCTCGTCCGAACTGTGACGGGCATTTTGTATTTATAATATATTAGGTATATAGTACCCAAAAAATCCATTTGCAACCTGGCTGCTCAAGTGTGCCGACAAAAACCTTATTTTTCTGGACTATGAAGCGACACTGGTCAACCAGCCGCCGCCGGGTATGTTTCATTGTTAATTGGGTTTTGAGAACTACTGGTTTAAAGGAAATTTACGTTTTTGTCCACTTCTCTTGCTGTTAATAAATGTTTCACGGTAAATTTAATGAAAAATGAACATACCGCTCCGCTGGATTTTTAAAAGTAATGGTAAATTTATTTTCAGTTAAGTTCTCATTTAATTTTATCGAAGAAAGTTCGACAAACCTAATTAAGTGAAAAAGTAATATTTTTTTTATTTTGTAGACTAGGTAATAATATATAGTTAGTGAATAGAATATCGATCCATTCCTGAATAATTATCAAAATAAATATTAAAATACAATACATTGATCTGAATAGATATTTCAAATAAAAAAGAGAGTGTGTGTACTTTGTAGTCACGTAAGAAGTTGTACTTAAATTTTTATGATTTTAACGAAACAAATACATTTTAAATATTTAAGTTGTATTTTGATTTAAATATTAAATGAATTTTAACACTTAAAATAATACCAAACATTAAAAATAATATTAATTCGTCATTTTTCATGAACTGGAGCGTCCCCGGAATTGCCTTTCTCACGAGGAATTGTATAAACTCTAAAAGACGTAGTTTTTCGACAAAAAATTTATACAATAATTTTTTCATGCGCGATAGCGACGTGTTGGCTCTCCGTGTTTACAAAGAGTTTTTCAGTGCTGCAAATAAATTTATTAATAAACAATTGAAATAGATAAGACACATCATTATCGAAAGCGATAAAATACCAATTAGTGATAAAGTGATCAGTCAATGAAATGAAAAAAATTACCAGATTGTCGATAGTCTGAGTAAGTAGTTAATTTTTATTTGCTAATTGTTTTTGTTAAATCATTTAAAATTTCTGAATAGAGATTCCATATAAAACTGTGCTCGTGACTCAGTGTAAAATGGAAATTCAAGTAGAAACACAATAAAATGTTTCCACAACCAGATTTATACCAATCGCAAAATGAAGCGATATCATTACAGCAGGATAATGTGCTGTTTCAAGAAAACTATCAACGTTCACAAAATGAACAAATGCTATTTAGCAGTTGGAAATTATCTGAGGCCGAGAAGAACAAGGCCTTGGAAGCAACTCGTCAACTACAAAACCAGCTAATTAACATGCAAAAAATGTTTGATGAATTAAATGAAAAATATACACTGCTCGAGAAAAAACTGTCTAACAATATCGATAAACAGACGGTTGAGTATCATACAGACGAAGATGATCTTGCACAGGAAACAGAGTGGATTCGTGCGAAAAACAGGAAAAAGAGGAAAATGGACACTTCCCTAACACCACCACGAGAAGAATATAACAACACAAAAAGTCCTGAAAAACCTAAAATAATTGAGAAACCCCCACCGATTATAGTAGAAGGGGAGAACAACTTTAACGATCTTCATGCTATGGTACTTAGCTACCAAAATTCTCAAATAAAAGTCATCAACGACAAAACTATAAAAATTAATGTACAAAAAGAGGAAGATTTTAAACTGCTTACCGCAGCATTAAATGATAAGAAATATTCATGGCATTCCTATGAAAACAAGCAAAATAGGCCCATTAAAGTAATGGCCACTGGATTACATCATTCTGTAAAGCCTAATAATATTGTCCAAGAAATGAGGAGACGTGGCTATAAGCTCATCGAAGCTACACCCAAGCTAAAGTATAATACTAAACAACCTCTTAATATGTTCATGTTATCATTCAGACACGATGAAAATATCGATAAAATATTCGGAATTTCTGATATATTACAAGTTAGAGTTCAGATTTTGCCGTTAAGAAAATCCAGACTCGTGCCTCAATGCAAAAAATGCCAAGCTTTTGGTCATACGCAAAAATATTGCGCAAAGCAACCACGATGTGTTAGATGTACCGGAAAGCACCTGACTATCGATTGTGATAAACCTAAAAATGCCCAACCAAAATGTGTCCACTGTGGAGAAAGTCATCCTGCAAACTACAGAGGATGCATGGTAGCAAAAGAAATGCAGAAGTTAAAAGACAATCGAAATAAGAGAACTACAATACCTAAACAACCACAAAGGGTGCAGCAGCAGAATCCGATATACAAAACCAACGAAAACAAAAAAACCTACAGCCAAGCTGCTAGAGGTAATATAGAAATTGAAAGTACTAACCCAAAACACAGCTCTAACATTGAGAGCACTCTCCAACAAATACTGGAAACACTGACCAAAATGGATGAGCGTATTACTAGATTAGAATATAGCACCAAAGGAGCTATTCCTAAGAATTTTAATGTCAGATAGTCTGAGGATAATGGAATGGAATGCAAATGGACTACTGCAGCATCAACAAGAACTGCAGACTGTCCTAGACATTGAAAAAATAGACATTTGTCTCATTTCTGAAACACACTTTACAAATGAAACCTACATTCATTTTAAAGGATTTAAAGTATACCATACCTTACATCCGGATAATACAGCCAGAGGTGGTAGTGCTATCATAATAAAAGAAACAATTAGACATCATCAAGAAATATGCTACAAAACAGAAATGTTCCAAGCTACTTCAGTATGTGTTAAAACAAAATCTTTTGAGCTTATCGTTACCGCTGTCTACTCTCCACCAAAACATAACCTCAAAAAAGATCAATATCTAGAATTTTTGAATAGACATGGCAAAAGATTTATAATTGGTGGTGATTTTAATGCCAAGCACACCCATTGGGGTTCTAGGATAATTACAACAAAGGGGAAGGAACTCTTGCAGGCAGTTAAGCAATTAAAATGTGAAACACTTTCAACAGGTAAACCGACTTATTGGCCTACTGATTCCAACAAAATTCCAGACCTGATTGACTTTTTTATAACTAGAAATATTTCTGTTAATTATTTACATATTGAAGAAGCTTGGGACATGAACTCCGATCATTCACCCATCCTTCTCACAGTTAGCGATACTGTTATTCAAAGCCAGCCACCTCCTAAACTGACTAATAGACTAACAGATTGGCGGAGTTTTCAGCTTCACTTAGAAGAAACAATCAATCTCAAAGTTTCACTAAAAACTAGATATGAACTTGATGAAGAAACGGAATGTTTTGTTAAACAAGTTCAACAAGCCGCTTGGAATAACTCACCTGAACTGATTCATAGAGTTAAAGGTAATAATTACCCTAAAGAAATTAGAAAGCTAATCGAAGAAAAAAGAAAACTCAGAAGGATCTGGCAACGCTCTAGAGCTCCATCTGATAAAACAAAACTAAATAATGCTACACAACAGCTTAAAAGAGAAATTAAAAAAAATAAAAACGAATCAATTAGTAACTATCTAAGAGAATTGACAAATGATAGCACAACTGATTATTCCCTCTGGAGAGCCACTAAGAAATTAAAACGACCGATAATGCAAAATTCCCCACTAAGAAATACAGATGGAAGCTGGGCAAAAAGCAATTTAGAGAAGGCTAATAAATTTGCTGAATATCTCGAGGAAACATTCCAGCCAAATGAAGGTGATAACACACTGCAATGGGAAAATGCCACACAGGAAGAAGGTGAAATTAAACTAGTCACCCCAAAAGAAGTGGCCGACGAAATTAAATCAAACATCAATCCCAGGAAAGCACCTGGGTTTGACTTAATTACTGGGGAAATCTTAAAACAACTTCCTAGAAAAGCCATAGTAAAACTGACATATCTCATAAATGCCTCGTTCAGATTAAGATATATTCCCAAGATATGGAAAGTGGCTGAGGTCATAATGATCCTTAAACCTGGAAAACAACCAAATACAGTATCATCGTACAGACCGATTTCATTGCTACCCGTAATTTCAAAGCTGTACGAGAAGCTTTTGCTGAAAAGGTTGAAACCTCTCATAGATGCTAAGGCTCTAATTCCATCACACCAGTTTGGGTTTCGAGAAAGTCATTCAACTATCGACCAAGTCCATAGAATAACGGATATAATAGAGAGGTCGCTAGAAGGAAAGAAAGTTTGCTCAGCTGTCTTCCTCGACGTAGCGCAAGCTTTTGATAAGGTATGGCACGAAGGACTTAAGTACAAATTAAGCAGGATTTTGCCAAGACAATACAGAGAATTATTGGAATCTTATATATCAGAGAGAGTTTTTAGGGTTAAGCAAGAAGAAGCCTACTCGGAACTAAAGGAAATCAATGCAGGAGTACCACAAGGTAGTGTGATAGGACCGGTCCTATACCTATTATACACTAGTGATATCCCTGAAGTACAACATAATACAATAGCTACCTTTGCTGATGACACTGCCGTCTTAGCCGTAGGTGAAGACCATGAAGAAGCAGCAAGAAAATTACAAATATCTCTTAACAGACTTAACGAGTGGACTAAACGCTGGCGAATTAAATTAAACGAAATGAAGTCAGTGCATATAAATTTTACAAACAAGAAAAATCAATACATTCCTGTTAACTTAAATAATACTCAGATACCATATGCCGACACCGCAAAGTATTTGGGTATTACACTAGACGCTAGGCTACGCTGGAAGGCCCATGTTAAAAAGAAACGAGAACAGCTTAACATGAAGTATAAAAAAATGTATTGGCTATTGGGAAGACAATCCACTCTCTCAATCTACAATAAAATACTTTTGTATAAACAGATTATAAAACCTATATGGACATATGGCATCCAACTATGGGGCTGCGCTAGTAATACAAATTTAATTATCATTCAACGATTCCAAAACAAAGTGCTAAGGAGCATTGTCAACGCTCCATGGTACTATAGGAACAGTGATCTCCATAGGGACCTAGACATGGATACTGTTAACAAGACCATAGAAAAATTTGCCAAGAGTCACGAACAACGACTTCTTCAACACGTCAATGTTGAGGCCATCCAGCTCCTCGACAACACGGATCTAGGTAGAAGACTCAAGAGGAAGAAACCCTTCGAGTTAGTTAAGTGAAAAATAGTGCACGGTGCAAGTGATGGTACAAGTTAAAATTTGTGCAATATATTAACAGAACCTAGGGGGTACTATCGAGTTTGTCCTTAGTCTTAAGTTTTTTAGTAGTAATTTAGGTTAGAAATAAGTTGCTCATTGATCACATTATTTGATCAGATTGTAATGTTCTTAAGCATCTTATTGGTGTTTAATAAATAAAAAAAAAAAAAAAATGCGCGATAGCTTTTAGATTTTCAGCTGTATTTTCGTCAAAATTTAAAATAATTAAAAATGGTAAATTCTCGAAAAATAATGTTTATCCGTCATTTTTTGACGAACTGGAGCGTCCCAGCAATTGCTTTTTCCTTGAGGAATCGTAGAAAATCTAAAAAAAGGTCAGATTTTTTACATAATTTTAATAGAAGTATAACTTCTAACGTGCGTGCAAAGTACACACACATTCTTTTTTCTGTATTTTTTTAAGACTAAGTTTTCAATCTAATAGAACATAATATATGTAATATTAAAAATATTAGTCTACATCCCACCAGATTGAAAACAATGGGAACCTTCTGTGGTTACATCTCCGAGGCTTCTAAAATTTGCAAGCCATAACGGATGCTGAGACTAAAGAAGATAAGGAAATTTTACAATTTATAATCCACGTCTCATCTGCTTAGCGCGGTAAAGTTCCAACGAAAATGGTTCCCTTTGTACTCCAATCAGAGTAAACATGTAAATCAAAAATGAATAACAATTTTCAATTTCGGTGCAACACGAAACTACAGCCGCATCATATTCTAGTTCAATCAGAGAGTGCAGCAAGCACCTCTACCGGTTTCGAAACTTATTAGTATCTCATCAGGAGGCACATATGCTGCCTCTCCGACCCAACCAGGACAAACCCCGGCGTGAAGTCACGGATTGCAACGAACGAAAAAATGACAGGGATGCCCTAGCGGCAACTGCTAGCAAAATACTAAGTTTTTAATCTAATCTAAGTTATTTTATGTGCGATTAGATTGTTTATTTATATGTTTATATAAAAGAATTCAAATGTTGATGAACATGATCTTGAAAAGGTCATTCAACAAAAGCTCGCGCTATACGACAAAGCAAATGAGCTGATGGGGCATTTAAAAAAATTGCTTACTGCAATAAAAAGTATAAGACCTACATCAACCAAAAGGGAACAGCAAATTTTGCACAAAAAAGAGCCAGCCTGAAGAATGAAATACTCAATGTTTCCTTCAAACATATCTCAATAATAAAAATAACGAAAATTCAGATTAACACAAATTCATAATTTTCCAATTTTTACAACTTTCTTTAAAACTTTTATTTTGTTTCAAATTTTTGAATTTTTCTGAAATTGTTTAATACTAATTAAATTTATACGTTTTATATTATTGCATTGAAAAAATAATATAGAATTAAAGACTCAATTTTTTATTTTCCCGAGAAATCCATGTTACCGACTCCCGATCCCCGAGAAATCAAAAGGGGCCGGGAAAATGGAGCTCTAATGTGTCTACACCAGCGGTTCCCAAACTGGGGGGTGCGCCCCCCTGGGGGGCGTGGAGAAAGTCCAGAGGGGGCGTGACACCCAAGTGAAATAAATATAAAAAAAATTACAAAAATAATTTCCTCATAATAATACTCCCCTCCCGCCATCCATGACCCCCACCACCCGTTACCTCCATTTGGCCTTGGCGTGAGTGCGAGCGTCCCTCCACCCCTACCACGCCCGCCTACCACTACCACCACCGCATCTTCAATCCAATGTCAATAACCTTGCACTTTGTTCAGTGCTTGCGTTGTAACTAGTCCGTTCGCCAGTCCGTTGTGCCAACAGTGCTTTCCGTGAATTATCGTCAGCGTGTTTGCTGTATTGTGGGTGTTCTGTAATTGCTGCGACGTTTGAATTGGAGTAATTGTTTTTGTGTTGTGTGAGTTCTGTGTAAAGCTGAATCAGAGAAGATGAACACGGCAAAGAAACGCAAGTATATTGACGATTATATTCAATATGGGTTTGTTTCCTTGCTTAAAAATAATGTTGACCACCCTCAGTGCGTTATTTGCTATGAGGTATTAAGCAATGACGCGATGAGGCCTAATCGTCTTCTGAGACATTTGTCAACCAAACATGCCTCTTTAAAGGACAAACCTACAGAGTTTTTCGCTGCAAAATCTAAGAATTTAAAGCGCATGAAGTTAGATAGCACTGGATCTGCTGTTCAGTCATCTCTAAAAGTGCTTGAAGCTTCATATGAATTATCTCTTATTATTGCTAAGGAAAAGAAAAGTCACACTATTGGTGAAACGCTTGTTAAACCGTGCATTTTAAAAGTAGCCGATGTTGTCCTTGGAACTGATAGTAGGCAAAAGCTATCACAAATACCACTTTCAGACAACACCGTAAAACGCCGCATTGATGATATGGCCAAGGACATTAAAAACCAGGTGGTTGATGCAATAAAAAAATCACCGTTTTTTGCTATCCAGCTTGACGAGAGTACAGACATAGCACAATGCTCTCATTTGCTTGTATATGTTCGTTACATTGAAAATGAAAGAATGAAGGATGAACTGATGTTTTCTACTGAGCTGTTGACCACTACTAAAGCTGTAGATGTGATGGAAGCAGTATCAGACTTTTTTAAGAAACACGAACTTTCTTGGCAAAAACTTATTGGTGTATGCACAGATGGTGCTCCTTCAATGCTGGGTTCTCGTTCAGGCTTTGTGCAGTTGGTCAAAGAGAAGAATGCTGATGTGGTTGGGATTCATTGTTTTATTCACCGCCAAGCCTTGGCAGCAAAAACTCTTCCTAACGAACTCAATGCTGTTTTAAAGCTTTGTATTAAAGTAGTCAACTACGTTAAGAACAGTGCATTAAATACTCGGCTGTTTAAAATTCTGTGTGAATATTTAGGAAGTGATCACAAAACGCTGCTATTTCATACAGAAGTACGATGGCTATCAAAAGGCAATATGTTGGGAAGACTATTTGAACTCCGTGATGAAGTGATAACGTTTTTGGCACAGCAGAAACAAAACGAGCTTAGTGCAGAGTTCAAAAAACCCTGGAACCAAGTGATTTTGGCCTATTTATCAGACTTTTTTGACACGTTAAATAACCTAAACATGAGACTGCAAGGTGCAGACTCAAATATAGTAACACATCGGGATGCCATCAAGATGTACGTTGAGAAACTACAACTTTGGATACGTAAAGTGTCAATGAACCCCAGCAACTATTCAAGTTTCAGCAAAGTAGTGTCAGTCTCAGAAGAAGTATGTTTTGAGGACGTTTTTGAAGGACCACTTTTGAAAAACTTGATAACTGACCATTTGAAGAACCTCAAGGAGGAGTTCAGCAGGTACTTTCCTAACTTGTCAGAGGAGTTGTACAAACTATCAACTGACCCGTTTAACATGGACATACAGTTGCTGCCAGAAGAGTTGCAAGAGGAGGGAATAGAAATAAAAAATGACTCTGCCGCAAGATACGATTTTGACAAAATGGACAAGCCCTCATTTTGGTTAAAGTACTTAAAAGTTTACCCTAGTGTTTCAGGGAAAGCTGTTCGGATGTACTTGCCTTTTTCAACAACATACATGTGCGAAAAAGCGTTTTTAACTCTTGTGGCGATCAAAACCAAGTACCGCAACAAACTTGATGTCGAAAGTGACCTACGCTGTGCTTTGTCTGAAACTCAACCCAGGATCTGTCAGCTTATGCAGAACATGCAAGCGCACCCATCTCACTAAATTACATTTTATGTTTTGTTTTTGTAAGTAGGTAGGCCTATTGTTTCACCTTCCTTAAATTGAAAATGTATCTGTGTTACAATGTTAAATTTTGTATCAGTTATTATATTCGTTTTTCATGTAATACTTGTTTAAATTTTCACCATACGTACAATTATTGATATGTGTAGGGGGACGTGGGTGGGTCTCCAAATAACCAGAGGGGGCGTGGTACAAAAAAGTTTGGGAACCCCTGGTCTACACAAACGATCCTCTCGTTACAGAACGCTATTGCTTTTCTCAACTTTCTCAGTTACAGGTGACCAGCACAAAGTGTTAGATTAATAATTGCATTTTCTCTTTGAGGTAGTAGTAGCAATTTATTTGGAAGAGGTATTGTGTAAAAGCAACAAAAATTCAAATCACCTAAATTACGCACAAGAGCAAAGTATCGACTTAACTAGTATCACCCCTGACGTTAACTTATAATGTATATTGGATTTAACCCTGTGTTAGATCCAAATACTTGAAGATAAGATAAAACTGTGTATATACCTATAGATAAACTCACAGAGAAAAAATACGTCCAACCTCTGGTACCCCACAACCAAAATAATTGTATCCTTCTAAATTTGGACAAGCTGTTTCCTAAAAAAGAGGGAGAATTTTCCCCCCACTTAAAAAACTGAGAATTCTTGAAAAGACCGACTGTCTTCATTTCTAGACAAAATAACGGGATTTCAAAAAGGCAAAAGACCTAACTGTAATATATTGAGGGAAAGGTTCCCTTTTTAAATAGAGTAACGGAATCTTAATTGTAAACTCTTGCAACGTTTTTGGCACTATGTATATCGATAAATAGCTTTTATTACTCTACTTCCAAATGCTATTAAGATGAGCTTAGTTTTGTTCTTTATTCCTACAAAAGGTCAGCAAAGCCAATTTCTCTGGTCTCCATAAAATGATCTAGTCGGCACATCTCCCCAGAACGAATACCGAAAGAAGAATGAGGACTCTAAACATATAAAACTCAAGGTGTATACTTAAAAAGCCGTTAACCATGGTACCTACTTCTATAAACTATCTTCCTTCGTCATACTGAAAACGAAAATTGCAATATAATGTTAGGCCATGGGTGTAACTGGTAAAGGGATTTATAGTTAGTCTTAAGGATAGGGTGAAACCTAGTCAATAACTACTTAATTATAAAAAAAAAATGTTAAAAGGCTACGAATTTAGTTTTAGAAGGGTTCCGGAGAGGTTCTTTTTCGGACATCAGTTCTCAATGTAATGAAAGGCACATCGCATCTGATCCGAAACAGTGCTGATAAAAATTTTCCCCTAGTCACTATTACAATATCGTCTGCGAAACCCTGGATCAGATTGCTTGGGCGCTTAGACCATGAATCAAGTCATCGTCAATGATGTTCCATAATGACGGTAACAAAACACTCGTTTGAGGGAACCAATTAGTTGATTTAGCTGTATGACACTTTCATAATATATATCGGTCGATAGCATTCTGCTTTCAAATATCTAAATAATTCACTTGGCATGTTGTGCTGTTCATTCACTTCCTCACCAGTGCAATTTGTATAGACTTGTTCTCTTCTTCTTCGGGTGCTATGTCTGTTTATCGAACGTTAGCGATCATGTTGGCTATCATAACTTTATTCGCAGCAGATCTGAAGAGCGATTCCGAAGTGTGATCAAACCATTGCCTCAAATTTCTTAACCAAGATGTTCTTCTTCTTCCTAGACTTCTTCTGCCTAATATTTTACCCTGCATAATTAGATGTAGAGTGCTATATTTTTCCGGATGTCTACAAACATGCGCAAAATACTCGAGTTTTCTAGACTTTATCATTTTTACCAGTTCTCTGCCTTTCTTCATCCTGCTCAGAATAATATCATTACGCACCCTGTCCATCCAGCTTACTCTCAGCATTCTTCGATAGCACCATAGTTCAAAGGATTCAACCATCTTAAGCATTCTTCCTGTTAAGGTCCATGACTCAACTCCGTAGAGAAGAACGGAAGACACGTAACACTTTAAAATTCTTGTCCTAAGACTCAAATTTATGTCATGACCGCATAGAATTTTCTTGTAACGGAAAAATGCTGATTTGGCTTGAGCAATTCTGCAACGTATTTCGGTGGATGGATCCCAATTATCAGTGATTCTGCTTCCGAAGTATGTTATAGCTTCAACTCTCTTAAGTTGTACATCACTAACGTGAATTACAGCATTGATGACATTATCCTTACTGACGACCATATATTTTGTTTTTTTGATGTTAAGGGGGAGACCTCGGTATCACTACTGGCAATCAGTACAGTGTCGTCTGTATATCGGAGATTATTTATCAGTTTCCCGTTTATCACAACTCCACCTTGTGTAGTACTGAGTGCCTCTTCAAACATCTTCTCTGAATAAATGTTAAAAATTAATGGTGAAAGAATACATCCCTGTCTTAATCCACGTTGAATTTGAATCTCTTCTGTATAGCCACCGTCTACTCTAACTGTGGCTTTTTGATTCCAGTACAAGTTAGCAACGATTTTTAGATCTTTATCGTCAATATTAGTTGACCTTAGAACATCTAACAACTTAGTATGTGATACTTTGTCAAATGCTTTCTCGAAATCAAGAAAACATAGGTACACATCAGCATTTACATCTCTACTCCTTTGTATTAATACCTGCAACCCAAACAGGGCCTCTCGTGTACCTAGTCCATTTCTAAAGCCAAATTGAGTTTCGCCCAAATGTTCTTCGATTCTTTTATATATTCTCGCATGGATCACACGCAGAAAGACCTTAAGTACGTGGCTCATTAGGCTAATGGCTCGATGATCATGACATTTTTTGCCTTCGCTTTCTTGGGAATTGGTATAAAAGTAGATTTCAGCCAATCATGTGGTAAGTAACCATGATTATATGTAGCATTAAACAAGTCAACCAATACTTTACTTCCGCAATTTCCTAGTAGTTTTAGAACCTCTGTGGGTATTTCATCAGGTCCCATGGTCTTGTTTGATTTTGACAAGCATAGAGCATCTTCCACTTCGCTTTTAGTTATAGGTGGTCCACCGCATCCGTCTTGACTTGTTCTAGGTATTATCAAATGCACCCTTTATATTTAAAAATGCAACAAGGGCGACTTCATTCTAGTGCAAACTCCTTTCGAGTTCCGCCACTAGATTATGCACGGCGACTTCACCTGATTTCCCCTCTTGATACGCCCAATGCCGTTGGTGCAACGTTGGTGCATGGTTTAACACATTAGTGAAGTCAGGATTGCAGGCCTGTACGATTTTGCCAAGCTGAAATCTGATTTTCCTGGTTTTTGGGAATTGTTTCCAGTCCCTACTGGACAAGTTTAGGTGATATTCTAATCGGGCCCGCAGTTTTGTAAGGTTCAAAAGTTGTAATAGCTCATCTAACCTTGTGAGAACCAAAGATCTCTTCCAGTGTGAGCCAGTCACTTTTGGTTTGGCTAATGTTGGCTTGATAACTCTTACCACCAGTCAATTGCGTCGATCCTGGTAAGTAAAGATTTAAAAGTTACTATTTTTCTGGACTATTAAGATTAAATAATGATATTAGCACAGGACATTAATTTAACAAAATTAGAAAGAATGTTTTGTTTATTGGAAACTGGTTAAAAATATATTTCACATTTATTACATATTATTTATTAGTCCTGTCGCCAGGGGGGGTACAACGGCCTCGTTAATTCAGATGGACTTACTCAAGGTTTTTTTATGTATTTTGACCCGTAGAACACGAATTTTTTGGGTAACAGTTGATCCGGATGTCGATAAGATTGTTATAGACCAAGAACTTGAGGAATCAAATAACAGCGATTTTTGGCAAAACAAAACAATATTTTGTATTTTTTGGGCCATTTTAAGTAAAAAATATTTCTACAAGTTTTTTCGTAGGATGCACAGTTTTCGAGATAAACGCGGTTGAAAAAAATCGAAAAACTGCAATTTTTGAACCCGAATAACTTTTGATTAAAAAATAAAATAGCAAGTCTGCTTACCGCATTTGAAAGTTGAAGTCAAATTATATCGGTTTTGATTATTTGCATTGGTAAAAATTTATTTTTTTATTGTTTAACAAAGCTATAAACACGTAGGGTTTCCCGTGCTTTTACATGCGTTTTAACGCATGTAACGTAGAAATAGTCTTGATTGCACTAGTACCTATTCTACCTACTCGTTCGATTTTAAATGAGAAATCATAGAAACATCACTCACGCACTAGTTGTTTGTAGCTTTGTTTAACAATAACACAATAAATTTTTAGCAATGCAAATAATCAAAACCGACATAATTTGACTTGAACTTTCAAAGGCGCTTAGCAGAATTGCTATTTTATTTTTTAATCAAAAGTTATTCGGGTTTAAAAATTGCAGTTTTTCGATTTTTTGAAAGTTCAACCGCGTTTATCTCGAAAACTCTGCATCCTACTAAAAAACTTGTAGAAATATTTTTTGCTTAAAATGACCCAAAAAATACAAAATATTGTTTTGTTTTGCCAAAAATCGCTGTTATTTGATTCCTCAAGTTCTTGGTCTATAACAATCTTATCGACATCCGGATCAACTGTTACCCAAAAAATTCGTTTTCTACGGGTCAAAATACATAAAAAAAACTTGGGTAAGTCCATCTGAATTAACGAGGCCGTTGTACCCCCCCTGGCGACAGGACTATATAGAACCGTGTTTAAAAAATAAATAAATTGTACTGATTTTTAGTTTTTTTAAAGGCATTTTTGGAATAAAAGTGATAATACCGGTCTTTGTACGTGTCTACACAAACGATCCTCTTGTTATAGAACGCTATTGCTTTTCTCACTTTTCTCAGTTACAGGTGGCCAACACAAAGTGTTAGATTAATTGCATTTCCTCTTTGAGGTAGTAGTAGCAATTTAATTGGAAAAGGTATTGTGCAAAAGCAACAAAAATTCCAATTTCCCTTAACGCACAAGAGCAAAAGTATCGACAATATCTAGTTTTAGTCTTTGATATTCTGTAATGTTCTGATTAATATATTTCTAAAGTCCTATTTGTACGGAGTTATGTAAATTTGCTTGCAATGCTTTCATTTGATTTCAAATGAATGCAGATGCATATATTTTTTTGGAATCCTGAAAAAAACTAAGAAATATTTTTGAAAAATTTAAACGCAGATTGAAAGATTACATTATTACCGAGGGCAGAAAGTAATTTAGAATAAACAAAAGGTTTCTTTTGAATAAGATATTCGAAATTAAGAATTACACCTAATTTTTTTTTTCACCCCTGTAACTTATTCAAATAAACACTATACAAGTTTTCAGGGACTTTCGGCCCTCGATAATAATGTATTCTTTATTTTGCGTTTAAAATTTTCAAATTACTAATAATTAGTTTTCTAAGGATTCGAAAAAAATGAATGCATTTAAAAAGCATTGCAAGCAAATTTTGCGCTCACACACTTAATTGTACTAACTGTGGAAAAAGGATCTGTTACATTCCTAATGTAAATAAATGTGTAGAATTAATGTTAACGAGGAATTAAAAAAAATATTCAACTAATAGGTTTTGCTTAGTCTTCTCAATTTGCCCCTTGCATTTGTATCAGTAGACTAACAATTACACTAAAAAATATCTTTTTCGTACTTCCGGGCCTAAAGTGACAACTTCACTCCCTTGTGACAGGTACTAAAGTGTCACATTTAATCCCTCCGGGATTAAATATTGACGAAACTCCCGGAACGATTAAATCACAAACAAACGAATTTAAGGGATATTTTATTGAAAAATATAATTAATTAGAATGGTAATTAACGTTAATATTCAAATTAATATTGTGACAGTTCGTCATATTGACCAGTCTTTCCTGGGTTAATGCAGCAGGTAACTGACGAGTAACAGATAGGTCCTTTTCATATTGAACTGGTGTTTGTTTCGAAGATCCTGCGGAAACAGGAAGCGAGAATGAGGACTGTGGCATAACTATAGTGGACGAATCGGCGACTTAACCAAATATTTTATCTGAAATTTTTTGTTTATTTTTAATAGACGATTCAATATATCCCTCGGCCACGTTGGAGGATTTCCATCCTCCATGTCTCTTCAGCACGTCTATTGTTGCTCCCGAATCAGCTAACAAAGACGCAGATGTGCGTCTAAAACAATGTCCCGTATAAGACGTCGCATTTTCTAATTTCAAGAAAGCTGCTATTTGCCGTGGAATTGTACCAAACATGTTTTTTCCTACTACTCGCGTAGTACATTCTTTGTTGATGTATTGAACAAAAAATTTTGAATGAGTTGTCCCTGTCTTTCGCAATGCCACATATTTCCGAAATATCGCCACAAAACTGATGGCACTGTTTTCTGAATTTTTGATCACAAAATTTCGGTCAATTTTATTTTTGGTGTTTCTAATCGCAATTAGGAAGGAATCGCCCAAATCTCTCACATCGTCGATTTCTAAATCAACCAACTCTTTTCCACGACAAGCTCCCGCAACGCCCAAAATAAGTGCAACCTACAAAAAAATTGATTTCTTAAAATTTCTGAATATAAACAAATTTCCAAATTTACCTTAAGCATTAAAATATTTATCATCCGGAGCCTCCCGTAAGAACTGATCTACCTGCTCAGACGTGAGAATTCTTGACTTCTTTGGCTTAAATCCCTCATTTCTTCTCTTCAAAAAAGCTAATAATTTTGGAAATTTACTTATATCAATATCTTCTCTAATGTTAATAACCGATTTCAGCATTGAGTAATGTGCCCAGAGAGTTGAGGCACAAACCGCTTTTGATTTATCATCGAAGTAGACTAACAGCGCATTTTCAGTAGGTTGTCTCACATTTTTTAAGCGGCACCACTTTTTAAAAGCATCGTACTGCTGCTCGTATAGTTTTCTAGATTTCGGTGGTAACAATTCTTCACCTACTTCGGCTGCTCTTTTATCAATATCAGATACACCTTCTTCACTCATGATACCAATAATTATCAATAACAATGTTTCTTTACAATGACACTAGTAATGACAATGTTTCTAAATTATAACTGTCACAACGCAATGTTACTATGGTAACTTATTTTAAAGACAGTTTATTAAATGAGTTGAAGAGAGAAAAAACTGATTGAAATTATTGAAATAATTAATAAAATCATACCGGAAGTACGAAAAGTATCGTATATACCTTGCGACTGAAGTACATTTAATCCTTCAGGTAAATTATGGCCCTCCCTGCGGTCGGGCCATAAACTTTACCTTCAGGATTAAATGTACTACTTCAGTCCCGCGGTATATAATGTACTATTGCTTAGTCTTCTCAATTTGCCCCTTGCATTTGTATCAGTAGACTAACAATTACACTAAAAAATATCTTTTAATGGCACTACAACACATGTTTTTACAAACAGTACCTATTTTTTTAAATAAAGAGTCTAACAGAGTCTAACAAAATAGTAGCAATTGTAAATTCTGCAAAAGGAACTAGAGACCGACCGATTAATCGGTATCGGCTTCGGCCACCTTCGGCCAAAATTCGGCTTCGGCCAAAACGAAGGTTTCGCCGAAGGTGGAATAATAAAATGCTCTGTGATATGGAACCAAATAATGTACAAATGTTTGATTTTTTTATCTTATAATTTCATATTTTTGTTTATCACTCATCAGTTAAACAAAATATAATGCACATTATTTAAATTATTAACATTTAACCCATTTAGCGCCAAAGGTGCGAAAACGCACCATTTTTTTGTAGAATTTTTTTTTGGCAATTCGTAAATTTTTTTTAAATCTTTGTATTTTTTAAGCAACCAGAAGATATAAGTGTAACTAAATTTAATTTTCTTTAATTTCCAAACTCATGCTTTCATCACAAAAATATTTTCTAAATGTCCGACATTTTCAATCCTTCGACGTAACTTTATTTTTACTGTAGTAATTTAATCGGCATAACACTTTTGTGGTCAAATAAATTAAAACATTAGTTTTTTAACCTATTTGTACACCAATTGTTATAAAAATACAAAAAAAAATAATTTCTGAGTCATCAAATCTCGTGTTTGAAAATAATGGTTCGATAACGAACCATTGGCGAAAGTCGACATATAATCCTGTCTGATCATGAATAAGTTCAAGGTGATGCACAGGCAGTAATTTGTTGGGATATTTCTTTATTATGTGTAAAAACACGTATCCACTATGCTTTCACTCCGAGCTCCTGCAACTACTCCACATAGTGGACACGTTTGGCGCTCCCGGGCTGTGCAATTTTGCGCACTCTGCCTCGGCGCTCCAATCTGGAGGGTTTATATGTAAGGGAGCGCATACCGTATCGATTGGAGTAGTTGCAGGGAGCGCGGAGCGCAAGAAGTTTGTGAACATAGTGGATGGTTGGCGCTCTCGGACGATGTAACAGTGTGCGCTCCGCCTCAACGGTCCAATAGGTGGCGGTTTATATGTAGAGGAGCGCATGCATGTAGATGGGAGCAGTTGCAGGGAGCGCGGAGCTCAAGAGGTTTGTAAACATAGTGAATGGTAGGCACTCCCGGACCGTGCAACAGTGCGCGCTCCGTCTCGGCGTTCCAATTGGTGTCGGTTTATATGTAGAGAAACGCATACCGTATCGACTGGAGCAGTTGCAGGGAGCGCGGAGTGCAAGAGGTTCGTGAACATAGTGGATGGTTGGCGCTCCCGGACCGTGCAACAGTGCGCCAAAGACCGTGCGGCAGTGCCTCGGTGGTCCAATATTACGAACATAGTGGATACGTACCTTTAGAAAGACGGGTATTCTGGTATTCAGTTTTGTTATAATCTAGGGTGGGGGAGGGGGGGCTCCATAAGGGAGAATGTGTAGTGTTGTAGACAGTAGACAATATGTCGATTTGTCGAATTTATGCAACTGGCACAGTGCAAGATACAGGATTGGAAAGTGTAAACTTCAAATATCTAAAATAATTTCTAAAAAGGATAGAGGGCCGTTCGACTTCATTTTTGACAAAGAAGCTGAAGAAGGTGTAGGCAATGTTCTAACCATATTATTTTTGTTTATGAAAACTTCCAGGTCCATTTACACTCTAAATGTTTTGAGACTTTTCACAACAAATAAAATTGTGTATTTCAATTTTTATATCTCATTTCCGCCAAAGGTTCGAAAACGAACCATTTTGTTGTTGTGACACCTGCCATTATCAAAGTGTGAAAAAATTTTTTTACGAATGTTTAAGTTTATTTTACTCTAGTTAATCAAATATATTACATATTATTGCAGTATTTCTTTGCTTGGCGGTTAATGGGTTAATATATTTTTAGTCACCTTCGGCTTCGGCTTCGACCGAATATATCCTTCAGGCCAAACTTCGGCGTCGACTTCGGCTTCGGCCAAAAAAATCACATTTGGTCGGTCTCTTAAAGGGACTGTCAATATGCCGAAGGTTCGCCATATAAGACCACAGACCATCAGATTTTAACAACAGTGGCTTATCATTTCATGATTTTATCCATTATGTCTCTGAAATTAGTGAGAGGTGAAATAGGGTGAAAACTAGGAGTTTCCTATGAGCATTTGCGTGAAAATAGATTTTTCTTTGTTAACTCGGCATCCGATCGGTGATTTTTTTTGCCACCTTTTGCCACCAACTAAAAGGGTTAAAGGAACTCAAAAAATATCTTCACGTTTAGTTTTCTGTGATAGCTGGAAGGTCAACATCTTGAAGCTGGTCAGGATAGTCACTATTTACACCAGCATTGTCTGTTTCTTCACTTACTTCCGAAACACTTGTCAATACATTCGTCACTGTCTCCTTCATTCTATAAGGCCTGAAGGCATGGTTGTTCTCGTTCGTAATTCATTTTGTATGTTAAAATATGTAGTAAGTAATATTCACTTACCTATACGTACTTGTTTATAGGAGTAAAACAAAATAAAAACAATTTTGCAGAAAATACAGAACCCGACTCGTCGGATGTGACCACTTTCAATCCAAATGTACTTGCTGATACTAAACAGACGATTAATAACTAAAAACTATGTGTCATCGCATAGATGAATACACAATAGAAAGCTATCTATCTAATGTGGCCACTACATGCAAAATTTCGTTATGTTTTACTCGGTTCAGTATTGTTGGGGTGTGCTAAACCCCACCTGTCGGATGCCAGGTTAAAGAAACTTGCATGTGCTACAACGATGTTCTCCCGTATGTCATATTACGAATCGAAAACGCTCTGGGTAATAATGTAGTCTTTCTTTCTGGGTTTAAATTTTTCAAAAATATTTATTAGTTTTCTCAGGATTCGAAAAAAATGAATACATTTAAAACACATTGAGAATTTTGACGTGCGTCAAAATTTTGCATTTTGATCTTTCCCCAATCGGTATTTATATGTCTTTGATGTATGGAAAATAGTCAAGTAGTGGAGTCAATGAAGGTTTTCACCTCCGATTTCGTTGAACCTCCATCGATTTTCATGAAAATTGGTAAGTATGTAGAGGATACCTCCAGAAACAAAGGTGACATGGTGCCTACTTGCGCTTTTACCCTGGGGGGGGGGGGATGCCACCCCTTCTCGGGGGTGGAAATTATTTTATTAAAAATAATACCACTAATCGATAGAGGGACCAATTATAAGTAAAATTTGTCATATAAAGTTATTTCAATAAATCAATAGTTTTTGAGTTATTCATATAGCAGTTTTTCATAAATAACTCAAAAACCATAAGTTTCTTCAAAAAAGTTGTTATTACCAAAATCGAAGATAATATAAAAATAAATAAGCACCTTATTCGAAAAATCCTTTATTACATATACAAAGTGAGTTATATGCAATTGAATGTATATTTTTTTTCCGGGAGTACTCAAATCTTAGTATTCAAGCTTAAATAACAGGAAAACGATGCACTTTGTTAAATATAGATATTAAACATTTTAATAAAGTACTTAAAGTTAACTATCGAAAAGCTATATAAGAAGTCGATAACATCAAAATTAAACAAGTTATGATGGAAATAAGAGGACCCTTTCAGATTTTTTAGGGAAGAATGAAAAATGAAACATACGTCATTTCCACAAAAATTAAAATTTATAGTAACCCATTTAAAACTTTATTTATTTTAACATGAGTAATAACTTCAACAATTTTGACCGGCTTAGAGTGCATATTTTAAAAAAAAATTCGATTAAAAAAATTAGAATTTTTCAAATTTTCGTGAATTTCATTTTCTTTTGATAATTACTCCAAAAATACTCGATATACTTAAAAAATGGTAGAGAATAAAATTTTAGTTTGAACTTTTTTTAAGCTTTTTGTTTTTTTAGTATTTTTTTACGACAAAAAATAACCGAGATAGAAACATTTAAAACCTAAATTTTACTGCGAGAACCATGTAACCGGGGCCCTTTCATCTTGTATTTAAAAAAAAATAAAGGATTTAGAAAATTATGTTTAATACAGTGTTATAGAACTTTTACTTAGCTTTGTAATGGTTTTTGGATAAATCTCATATTTCAAAATTTAACGGAGTTATTTTAAAAAAACCAATAACATTTTCTTTGAAAAAATTTTATAGCAGAGATTTTGTATGTATACAGGTTGTGGGAAGTCCAATTAGTCGTTTGTTGTAGGAGATACGAAAAAAGTTAATTTAGGTGAGATTGGGGCATAGATAATATCAGAATTTAAATACATTTCCAAATATACAGGGCCACCCATATTGACAGGGTGAAACAAAATTATCTTTTGTTTAATGGAACACCCTGTATATTTTTACATTTTTGGATTCTCCTCTATGTTTATTTCTTAAAATATCAGGTTTTGTGATGTTATACGAAGTAGTTTAGAAGATAATTACGTTTTTATTTTCAAATTTCATAGCAATATTCACCCCCTGTATAATTGTAGTGATTTGACATCAGAAAATCAATTTATGTTCAAGTGATTGTTAATATAATCTATTATTGTTAAAAATTATTAATCTAGCAAAACGTTTAATTTTAGCTAATACAAGGTTGGTCGAAACTGAATGAGTCTTTTTTTAAAGTTTGAGGGTATGAGTTTTCTCAAACGGAGCGGCCTGTAATGCCTGTAATGAGCATTGTAATGAAATGCTATTGTATGGCACTTTATTATTTCCCACCCTGCCAGTGAGAACTGAATTTATTTTTGAAATCCCTAACTTTATGTTTTTAATTATTTTAAATATTGTAAACGATTAAAAAACAATCAAATTAAATTGAAATGAATAACCAGTGTATATCTTCCACATTTACTTCATATTTAACGTAGCCTGTACCATAACATTGCACAGATTATTATCCCTGTATAGCAACGATATACCATGAATGTGAATTCATACTTTAGAAATGTCCTATATCCAGTCTCACAAAAAAAGGGATTCCTCAAACATAATATATATGCAGACAAAATCAGCCAAAGTGATTTGCGATATCTAATTAAAGGCCCTACCAAGTTGGTTTTGTTGAATATAGCATGGAAGCACGACGATACTTTAGTGATAAGCGTATTTTTCGTAGTAGCTATAGTATGTTGTTTTATATTATATATTACCTATATTAAATTAGTTTTAGTATGTTTCGTTTATCTAAAAAAATGTAAAACAAACAAAAATTCTGTTTTTCTTGTAGTTGTTTTTTCGTATAGATATTGTTTTATATTGTAGTAAATTGAATTTAGTTTTAGTATGTTCCGTTTGTTTGTAGAATTATATTAAATTAGATTTGCTTTAATTATTAAAATAAATAAATTTTCAATTATATTTTATGTATTTGTGGAAAAGGAAATCTAGCATTAGCGGCCACATTTCTATAACGGCCAATTGTTTTATTTTTAGTGGCCGTTATTGTCAGATTTGACTGTACCAATAATATTTTATTAAATTATGAAATATTATTTAAATAAAAAAATTATAAACTTGATAAAAAAAGTTTGCTTAGAATTTACTCCTCTATCTAATTATGGGGTTATTTTTAATAAAATAGTGTTCACCCATGAGAAGGGGTAACATCCACCCCCCAGGATAAAAGCGCAAGTTGGTACCACATCATTTTTGTTTCTTGAGGTATCCTCTAACTACTTACCAATTTTCATGAAAATTGATGGAGGTTCAACGAAATCAGGGGTGAAAACCTTCAGTGACTGCCTTTTTGGAAATATAAAAGATTAATTTTTTTCGTGATTGTCGATTTGCTAATTTTCTGATTTTTGGTTGCTATAAGGTTTAAAAAATTAATAAAAATTATAAATCATGCACATAAATGTAAAAAAATATTTATTTTACTTAATTAAACGAGACTGCTTGAGCCAGAATGTTGAAATCTGCATTTTGTCATTAAAAAAAAAGGTGGATTTCACCCCTAAAATGCAGAAAGCGCAACTTGGTGCCATATCACTTTTGTTTTTTGAGGTATCCTCTAACTAATCAACAATTTTCATGAAAATCGATGAAGGTTCAAAGAAATCGTGGGTGAAAACATTCAGTGAATACACTTTCAGAAATATAGAAGAATAAGGTTTTCGTGATTTTCGACTTGTTAATTTTCGGATTTTTGGTTGCTATAAGGTTTGAAAAATAAAAAAAAAATGTAATTCATGCACATAAATATAAAAAAAATATTTATTTTTCTTAATTAAACGAGATTACTTGCGCCACAATGCGGAAATCTGCATTTTTTACAATTTAAAAAGTAGGGGTGTATTACACCCCTAAAATGCAAAAGCGCAAGTTGATGCTATATATTTTTATTGCTTGAGGTATCTTCTAACTACTTACCGATTTTCATGAATTCGATGAAGGTTCAACAAAATAGGAAGTGAAAACTTTTAGTGACTGCACTTTCAGAAATCTAAAAAATAATTTTTAAAAAAGGGGTGCATTTCACCCCTAAAATGGAAAAAGCGCAAGTTGGCACTATGTCACCTTTGTTCCTTGAGGTATCCTTTAACCATTCACCAATTTTTATGAAAATCTATGGAGGTTCAACGAAATCTGAGGTAATAACTCATATCCACCTTCATTGACTTCACTAAAGATGGTTAAGAAATAAAGATGTTTAGTGAATTATAATACCTAATTATGGAAAATTGTTGATATTTATCCATGTAATATTTACGGAAATCTAGGACTTTGTAACAAAAATAAGAAAACTTCTGTTGGAGTGAAAGTAAAAAGAAAGATATAGGTACTCCAACAGAAGTAAGAAAAAAAGAAAAGACTCGGTAACTAAATAGTTGGGATGAAAACAACTGGTATAAAAATGAAGAGAATGGGCTGTAAAGAAGAGAATGTGGGGTGTGTAAAGAAAAGGGTGAAGTGGCTTCTACGTTGAGAAGCCGCAATAGGAAAAAATACTACTTTGCAGGAGTAGTACTGAAGAAAGGGGAATTAGAAGGGATAGAAGTAGAAGTGGGAAGAGACAGAGGCAAACTGAATAGAGTTGGCTAGCAAGAGATGCAAGAAAACCACTTGACACTCAAGGATGGATACGGCTCGTTTGCATGCCTGTCGAAGAACAGTAGCTCTATATAGATAGTAATGATGACTAAAAGATGAAATAATAAAATAAGAATAATGTACTGAAAATGAATGGAGATGACTAATGACTAAAAACGAACAAAATAAATAAAACTAACTAATCATGGGCGCCATGAAAATGATCTTCGATCATTTTCCCAGGTATCTTATACTGCTGTCAAATATTAAATATATCAAACCTGTAATAACAAACATAAAGGAATAATAAAATTCATGATATACAAAATACATAAATATTTATTAAAATAACTACTAGATTTTTAACAATCTCTGAGTTAGACAAGCATATATCATGTAACTCTAAAATGACATAAGTTATACAAGAAGCTATATATATTTTAAAGATAACAACAATAATGTTATCTGTTACAAACTTAAATACCTCTTACATATATATAGGGTACAACTCACATGAGTCTTCTACCAAATGGTTATAGTACGCTTGCTACGTACAACTGAATTGAAACCGACGAAGATGAACATAATGCAAATAAATATATATAAATAGGCATGAGCCTCACTAAGGGAAAATACTAAATGAAGTTGAGATACATATCAAAACGATGACCTAAATTAACCGAGCAAATGAAATAAAATAAAGTAGCGACGAATTAACCGAACAAACAAAATAAAGCGAATAACAATAAAATATTTGGGAAACAAGCAAATAATACAACCTAAATTTATATAATGACATAAAATCGTCTAAATTACCAATAAAATATAAAACCTAATACCTTTTTGGCAAATATGCCGAGCTCAACATACGATACCGCAGGTTTATACATGAGTTTGGGAACTTAATACCATAATATACAAATATGTCATATAAAAAAAAACCAGAGGTAAACTAAATCTGGAAAAAAAACATATTTCATTAAACCAAATGTCTGAAACGTAAAAACCCATAGTTACTTAAAGCACAACACTAAATGTTCCCAAACCAATCCCTTCATCGGACGACCTCAAGGTGAAGTCTGATGCTGCAACCCCTAAAATTAGCACCAGAGGAGGTGCTGAACCATGTTTCCCGTAGATACCGGTGTAAAGATGACAAAAGTGGGACTGGAATGTCCCATCGCTTGCTCCCAAATCGACATATTCCCATGGTGACTTGACTGTGGCTGTAATGGTTTCCCTAGGTGTCGAAGGGCTATGAGTTCACCATGTGGTTACTCCAAAATGGCTAAAAAAATATTCCCAGTTTTATTTCTCATTTCAAACATGAGCAAAAAGTAAAGGGAAGAAGAAATAATTGAGGAAATTTTTAGAAGCAATAGTATAGAAAAACCGACCATTAAAAATGTAACAAAAACCAATCTCAAGTAACCTTGAACTATTTTGGGTGTGAATACATGAACAAATGACATGGAATTTGTAATTTGAATATGATTAATTTAAGGAAATATCTGTAAAAATATTGAATTTGTAAAATATTGGATGTTCAAAAACCTACAGAGAAATGATATACTTATTTCCAATATTAATTTGAGGACTGTATATGTTTGGTTATGTCTAACCAAAAAAAATATTAATGTATAATTTTCTTTGAATGAATACAATCGAAATAATCTACATAAAATCCAAATAATGAGTTGACTAAGAAATTTTAACAATGGGACTAATATTTTAATATTCAAGGCTAACAAAAAAAAAATATTATAAAAAGGATTTTATTACCGGTGATTTCTATTCCGATTCCAAGAGGGGTTGTTCTACCCACATGCCTCCCTACTGTAGAAAACCATTTGTGGTAACTTTTTCACTTTTCACTGATGTTATAAAATAAAAAATCAACCGCCATTCTAATATTCTATGGTAGCAACCAACTTCACCTACAGCCACCAGTCAAGTGATGAACATTCGTCTCTCCTTCCAAGAGTACGACGTCAAACTCACAGAACGCGAAATAATTCAGGATAGGTGGAGTACGTTCCATCACCGAGGTATGACGTCACGTCAGTGGTCCTCTACGAGAAATTAGAGAATTTAAATGGGAGAGCGAGGGAAAATAATTATAAAAATAATTAAAGAGCTAGGTTAGTAACGTGACCGTTACAATCCCCTTCTACTCGGAAAAAAAAATTTATCAAAAAATTTTTTTTTCTCTAACTTCAAAATATTAACAACTAAATTTACAATAGTCTAACAATCCACGTTGATTCGCAAGATTACCAATAAGCATAAACTAATGATCAAGGAAAAAATCAATAAATATAAATATGACTCAAATTTATACTAAAATGTTACTATGTTACTCTCTGCTACCAAATATTAACACATTATTGCTTAAAAGTCAAACAAAACTAAATATTGCACTAAAGTTCATAATAATACTAAGTGTCGAATTGAGCACTAAAACCAAAATTGAACTATCCATGGACATCAGATTTATAAAGGATATATCCAAGGACGGAACAACCAGGAAAAGGTGTGAGCAAATTCGAACCATATCAAAAGTAAATGTACCAAAGTGAATAAAAAAAAATCAGTAACTAAAATAAGTAAAGAATTGAACACTTAATCAAAAATTGAACTAACAATGGACACCAGATTCATAATAGTATATCCAGAGAAGAACAATCAGGAAGATTTATGGAACAACTCTCACTAATGTCAAATAATACCAATAATAAACATACCAAAGGAATCCAAAACTCAATAACCAAAATAGATGTGGAATCGGACACTTAATCCAAAGTCGAACTATCAGTGGACACCAGATTCATAAAAGGCATATCCAAAGAAGAACGACCAGGCAAATTTATGGACCAATTCACACCAATACTAAACCACATAAACAGATCAGGTCTACGTACACCCACATCTGGTAATACGAACCTATCCAACCAAATACACAAAATAAATGAAGAATCGGACACTTATCCAGAATCGGACTATCAATGGACACCAGATTTATATAAGAGTATATCCAAAGAAGAACGATCAGGCAAATTTATGGACCAATTCTTACTAATACTAAATAAACTAAATTATTGGATCCAATGGTAACTAATACTGAACAAAATAAATAAATTAGGTCTACATACACCCTCATCCGGTAATATGAACCTATCTAAACTAAGTAATCCAAAATAAGTCAGGAAAAAAAATTACTAACAGACTAAGTAACAGAGAGGTAACCAAACTAAATCAAAGGTAAGATAAATACCTAAAGTGTATTGACTAAAGTATTCTAGAAAATACATAAACTAATTCATGCTGGTATTCGCGAACTATAGCATGTTGCTACAACAGCTGTATGAGAATAACCAGACTCAGATAAGATACTAATATAAGAATAAGTAAGAAAGAAAACAGAATGAATGGTGAACTTACAAGGTCTATGGCACTATGATAAATAATAGGAAGAAAAAAAAATATGATAAGTGATAGGGAAAAAAAATTTGACGAGAACGAGCAAAATTTTAAATAAAACTGCAAATTCATGCGTTCTCACATACGTGGAATTATTCAGGAAATATACCAGAATCTGAATAGCAACTAATGCCTAAGGAAAGAAGTGGGAATATACTCTGATGAACAACTCATTTGTCTAAACACTCCAAATACTGACTTAACAAACCTACTGCGTATAGGGATAGTCAACAACAAACATAATATGAAGTACGAGATAAAATATAAACTAAATACTTCCCTATCAAATTGTGAATATGTAACTGGAATAATTGGACTAATTAGACAAGAATAGTTAGGACATGCTGCAGGCATTTCCTGACCAGAAATATTATGATAGATAAACATCTGTCTACTCTGCAATGAAAGACATAGATTGCGAAATCGGATAGCAATGGCGCCTTGCTGAACTTCGAACCCACGTATTCACCAACTTTGAGCATCAACAGACTAAGTAGTTTCTAAGAAGAAATATGAAAGACTCAAGAATTCGTACATACTTACATCAAAATTCCAAACTAATTCCAGAATCATACTGTGTAGGATAGAAGGATATAAATTATTATAAAGTGTTTAAGATATTGGAGACAAATAATGTTAATAGAGTAACCAAATAACAAATTAAAAACCACATCTTTCCAATATGGCAAATTCAATAATAAGATATAAATATGATCAAAAAAAATTAGTAAGTAATCAAATATTCCAAATAATATAACACATAACCTGAGATAAGTAGTGCATAACATACAGTTCCATAATAATATCCATATTAAACAAGAGTACTTGTATGAGCTTACCTGTCCAAATAAGTATATAAATATATAATAATTCAACAACCCTTCTAACTTAAGGGGTTAGGTGTGCAAAAACTAAACAAAAATACAAGTGAAGTTCTGATTAATTGTATAATCCTACTGACAGGATTAGCAATTAATAACATTGACTCATAATAATAATTACAATGCACCATGCCTAATACACCAAAAAAAAATTAAACTCATACATAAAGTACTACATAATAATTAAATTAATAAGTAATAAATTAAAAGTCATCAAAACTAAGCCAAAGATGAAATCAAGCAATGTATGTGGGTACCTGCATTATCAGATGGAAAAAAAATTAGACTAAAATTTCTAACCATACTAAAGATTGAGCTAAGCTAAAGACAAACAGAAGAAGAGATTAGCTTGAACAACACTGTTAAGGTAATCTTCTTCTGAAGATTGTTCTATAACTTAATAGAAAAACAGAATCAATGTTTCAGAATCAATGTTTCCTAACTAATAAAGAATTTATATTTCAATCTCAACCTAAAGTATCTGATTTCTATGAGCATTATATTATGGTACCCACATTGATATAATATTATTATCAACAATAATAAAACTAGAAACTGAGATGGATAATGGAACCTACTTTACCATACAATAATTATAATTGTTATGTTTAACACTACCAATTAAAGAAAAAAAAATAATTTGGATGACCATCTGTAAACATCCGAACCATGCGAATTCAACGTATCATGTATAGAAGTTATTTTCTGGACTGATATTGCTTTGTGGTGTGTGCCTGTCTTACCAAACAATCCAAATATCAAAAATAACCAATATAAAAAATAATCTAAAGTTTGAAAGACAAATATACATATGGAGAAAATATTAGCGACACACCAACAAATCAAAAATGCCAGCAAATATATAAAAATAATCAAATCAATAGCGTAAATAAAATACCTAAATACTGAAAATGATTTCTAGTTATGTATAAAATATAACCATACTAGAAAAAAATGTATGCATATATTCAACGATTAATTGTACGCACAAACGCACTACCATTGGTAGAAGGAATAAAAATTTAATTAATAGAACATAATGTCAGTTATGTATACTCAATCTAAATACACAAATAAGTTTCCAATAAAAATACAAAATTCAAACTAAAATATGAGCTGTACCACTAAAACTAAAAATGAGGTATCGAAAATAAACTAATCAAAACCAAAAGAAGCAGTATAAGTCTACCTGTTTATTATTAATAAAAATTAAAGACAAAAATAAATCAGAAATAACATGTATACAAAGATATCAAGAAGGTAATAATACAGAAAATTCCAATAAAAGGAAAGTGAACTAAAAGAACTACTGTCTTAGAACCATAAAACGGTTGGCCCCACGTTGGGCGCCAGTGTAACAAAAATAAGAAAACCTCTGTTGGAGTGAAAGTAAAAAGAAAGATATAGGTACTCCAACAGAAGTAAGAAAAAAAGAAAAGACTCGGTAACTAAATAGTTGGGATGAAAAGAACTGGTATAAAAATGAAGAGAATGGGCTGTAAAGAAGAGAATGTGGGGTGTGTAAAGAAAAGGGTGAAGTGGCTTCTACGTTGAGAAGCCGCAATAGGAAAAAATACTACTTTGCAGGAGTAGTACTGAAGAAAGGGGAATTAGAAGGGATAGAAGTAGAAGTGGGAAGAGACAGAGGCAAACTGAATAGAGTTGGCTAGCAAGAGATGCAAGAAAACCACTTGACACTCAAGGATGGATACGGCTCGTTTGCATGCCTGTCGAAGAACAGTAGCTCTATATAGATAGTAATGATGACTAAAAGATGAAATAATAAAATAAGAATAATGTACTGAAAATGAATGGAGATGACTAATGACTAAAAACGAACAAAATAAATAAAACTAACTAATCGTGGGCGCCATGAAAATGATCTTCGATCATTTTCCCAGGTATCTCATACTGCTGTCAAATATTAAATATATCAAACCTGTAATAACAAACATAAAGGAATAATAAAATTCATGATATACAAAATACATAAATATTTATTAAAATAACTACTAGATTTTTAACAATCTCTGAGTTAGACAAGTATATATCATGTAACTCTAAAATGACATAAGTTATACAAGAAGCTATATATATTTTAAAGATAACAACAATAATGTTATCTGTTACAAACTTAAATACCTCTTACATATATATAGGGTACAACTCACATGAGTCTTCTACCAAATGGTTATAGTACGCTTGCTACGTACAACTGAATTGAAACCGACGAAGATGAACATAATGCAAATAAATATATATAAATAGGCATGAGCCTCACTAAGGGAAAATACTAAATGAAGGTGAGATACATATCAAAACGATGACCTAAATTAACCGAGCAAATGAAATAAAATAAAGTAGCGACGAATTAACCGAACAAACAAAATAAAGCGAATAACAATAAAATATTTGGGAAACAAGCAAATAATACAACCTAAATTTATATAATGACATAAAATCGTCTAAATTACCAATAAAATATAAAACCTAATACCTTTTTGGCAAATATGCCGAGCTCAACATACGATACCGCAGGTTTATACATGAGTTTGGGAACTTAATACCATAATATACAAATATGTCATATAAAAAAAAACCAGAGGTAAACTAAATCTGGAAAAAAACATATTTCATTAAACCAAATGTCTGAAACGTAAAAACCCATAGTTACTTAAAGCACAACACTAAATGTTCCCAAACCAATCCCTTCATCGGACGACCTCAAGGTGAAGTCTGATGCTGCAACCCCTAAAATTAGCACCAGAGGAGGTGCTGAACCATGTTTCCCGTAGATACCGGTGTAAAGATGACAAAAGTGGGACTGGAATGTCCCATCGCTTGCTCCCAAATCGACATATTCCCATGGTGACTTGACTGTGGCTGTAGTGGTTTCCCTAGGTGTCGAAGGGCTATGAGTTCACCATGTGGTTACTCCAAAATGGCTAAAAAAATATTCCCAGTTTTATTTCTCATTTCAAACATGAGCAAAAAGTAAAGGGAAGAAGAAATAATTGAGGAACTTTTTAGAAGCAATAGTATAGAAAAACCGACCATTAAAAATGTAACAAAAACCAATCTCAAGTAACCTTGAACTATTTTGGGTGTGAATACATGAACAAATGACATGGAATTTGTAATTTGAATATGATTAATTTAAGGAAATATCTGTAAAAATATTGAATTTATAAAATATTGGATGTTCAAAAACCTACAGAGAAATGATATACTTATTTCCAATATTAATTTGAGGACTGTATATGTTTGGTTATGTCTAACCAAAAAAAATATTAATGTATAATTTTCTTTGAATGAATACTTAATAATCGAAATAATCTACATAAAATCCAAATAATGAGTTGACTAAGAAATTTTAACAATGGGACTAATATTTTAATATTCAAGGCTAACAAAAAAAAATATTATAAAAAGGATTTTATTACCGGTGATTTCTATTCCGATTCCAAGAGGGGTTGTTCTACCCACATGCCTCCCTACTGTATAAAACCATTTGTGGTAACTTTTTCACTTTTCACTGATGTTAAAAAATAAAAAATCAACCGCCATTCTAATATTCTATGGTAGCAACCAACTTCACCTACAGCCACCAGTCAAGTGATGAACATTCGTCTCTCCTTCCAAGAGTACGACGTCAAACTCACAGAACGCGAAATAATTCAGGATAGGTGGAGTACGTTCCATCACCGAGGTATGACGTCACGTCAGTGGTCCTATACGAGAAATTAGAGAATTTAAATGGGAGAGCGAGGGAAAATAATTATAAAAATAATTAAAGAGCTAGGTTAGTAACGTGACCGTTACAACTTCAATCTCCATTCTACACTAAAAATTTGTCGATGAATTTCCATTAATACTGGATTAACTATTAGAATAGAAATATGCTTTATTGTCACTGAAAATTATACAATTTTATGGACAAGGCTTAACATAGATTCACGAAAAAGGTATACATAACAATAACAAATACAAATTTATAAAATTAGATAAATCGTCAATAAAAAAAAATATAAACAAGTTAAAAAAGTGAAGTAAAAAACAAAAACCAATACTATTGCAAAATTACTATAAATTGCAAAATTGAACATACAACATAATATAATAAAACACAAACAAAGGAACTAATAAGTTTAAGCTGCTGTATGTGACACCCAAATATAGATAAATACACTTTAGTTACTTGTACATTACTGTGATTTCTTAGTTAGTCATTAAGAAACTCTTCTACTGAATAATATATGGTCTTTTGGATAAATGAGCTTTTGTCATTTTACGGAACTTGAGAAAGGATATTGCAGATTTGAGTTGTAAAGGGAGATGGTTGTATAGTTTTTTTGCGGAATATAGTATAGATTTCTTTACTAACTCAGAAGACGGGATCGGTAAATAAACATCAAAAGTTGAATTTCTGGTGGAGTAGTCATGATGAGGCCTTGCTGGAAAGACATGCATGTGTTTACGAATTAAGCAAACAGTTTCTAAAATATTACAAATATTACAAATATTACAAAAAATATATAAAAAGATGGAAGGGTTAACATTTCGTGATCTTTAAAGTAACTGCTGCAATGGGTTGTTCTTCTGAGGCCAAACAGATATCTTATTGCTCTTTTTTGTAATTTGAAAATAACATCAAATTGTGCAGCTGTACTAGACCCCCAAAAAGGAAGACCATATCGAAGATGAGACTCGAATAAAGAAAAATATGTTATTTTAGAAGATGCTAAATTGAGTTCCTTCGAAACAGATCTTATGGCATAGCAGGCCGAGGCGAGTTTCTTACTTAACAAATCGATATGAAGGGACCATTTGAGGTTGCTGTCTAAAAGAATACCAAGAAATTTTACAGAATCAACGGTAGAGATCTGGCTGCTATTCACAAGCAGGGGTTGAAGAGCACCTTTATATGATAATGCTACCGTTTTATCCACGTATTGAATACATAATATCCTTAAAGGTCAGCTAGAATTATGTGAATTAGAACTACTTGTATAATTTATTGTAAGAATTTAAATAATAGGTACCTAATAAATTTGGCCACACTACAGTCTGTACCTGGCGTTCTAAAATATCATCAACATTATTATTACGTTAATACATAATGAAATTTTAACCTTTTAACCTTCCTTATAAATATATATTCTTATTTAAACTCCTACAATAGGTACGATGTACAACTTTCATAAATAATTCAAAATAAATTTTTAGGGGAAACAACACCAAAATCCAAAATTATTACAAATACAAAAATATAAAGTAAAATATGTAGGATATTTCCAGGTGGTGAATTGGAAAACGGGTCATAGGAAACTCAATGTAAATTTATAAACTGTTGAATTCCTGCTTCCCTAATTATTTTACATCAAAGTACATTAGAAACTATTTGTAGAGGATTGAAATCTGTATTGAAAGCAACTGTTAAAATTGTTCAACAAATTAAACATATTCCAAAATTTTGTAAAAATGCGTAAAAATACGTTTTTCTGTCCAAAATTAGGCCACACACAGTGCAATAATGTGTCACAATGAAGTTATTATTTTCACATTTTGAACTGTCAATATTTTTATTTTATCATTAAAAGCAATACAGTTGAAAAGGTACCCTCAGCTGCGGAGAAAGTATTAATATTTAATAAAGATTTTTTATTCAGTCAATGGTGTGAGCACTGTCAGTTAAATAGTAACGTGTGACCTAACTTTTACACACATACCTACTGTGCAAATGTATTATATTTTTCAAAATTTTGGAATGCGTTTAAATCGTAGAACAATTTTAACTTTTGATTTTAATACATATTTCCATTCTCTACAAATATTCTCTCATGACTTTTGATGTAAAATAATTAGGGAAGCAGGAATTCAATAGTTTAGAGAATTTTACATTGAGTTTCCTATTAGACAAGCCGAAAATGGCGGGTCCGTTGGGAAAAAAATTCCCATGAGATTTTTTTGCATAATTACATTCGTGAGAAATCCAAGAAGGTTCAAGAAGTCGCCCACTTGAAAAGTGGTTCAATTTAACAATGTTTTTAATCAAATTGCAAAAAATCAATATTTTTGCCTCGGACAAATTGTTTTTAGGTTTTTTGGACCATTTTGGACAGAAAAGGTATCTTATAATTTTTCTCTAAAATTAATCTTTTTCGAGTTATAAGCAATTTAAAATTTGAAAAACGCGAAAATGACCCTTTTTAAGACTTAATAACTCGGTTAAAAATTATTATTATGAAAGTTAAAAAGTGACTATATCAAAATTTAAAGCCTCCGCTACATGATCCTCAAGAAATCTGTGCTATAAATTAATTACTAAGCTGTTATTTTTAATTAATAACAATGGGCGGTTAAATCGTATGGACGCGGCTGTAAATGTGAGTGCAAAGGTAAGATGCACAATTGGACTGCCGGAATGGCATCTCTCTCGCACTCAGCATTTACGGCTGCGTAACACATGCATGGCGCTCATTATTACTACTTAAAAATAACAGCTTAGTAATAAAATAATGATAAAAATTTCTTCAGGATCTTGTAGGGGGCATTAAACTTTGATTTAGTCGCTTTCTGACTTTTATAATAGTATCTTTTAACCGAGTTATTGAGTCTTGAAAATCGCCATTTTTCGTTTTTTTCAATTTTAAATTGCTTATAACTCGAAAACGATCAACTTTAGAGAAAAATTACAAGATACCTTTTTTATCCAAAATGGTCCAAAAAATCTACAAAAAAATTGTCCGGGCCAAAAATGTTGATTTTTGCAATTTAATTAAAAAAAATTTTTAAAAAAATTTGGACCACTTTTCACGTGTGCGACTTCTTGAACCTTATTCTGGGATGTCTCACGAATGTGATTATGCAAAAAAATCTCATGGGAATATTTTTCCTAACGAACCCGCCGTTAGCGCCTTATCTATATGGCCCGTTTTACGATTCACCATCCGGTATAAGATAAAATGTGTATTATATATGTTATTATTTAATAATATCACAAATACTACACATAAATACACAATAACAAACATTGAATGTTTGAAAATCATTTAAAAATATGGGATTCTGTATTCTTGTGACGTAAAGTCAAAAATTGAAGTCTCCCCACCACCGTCGATCTGGGCAACCGTAGTATGTCTAAGAACCGTGGTTTTTGATAGTATAAATGTCACTGTCAGTATTGAATTACCGACGCACTGTTGCCTTACTGTTGAAAGTTCGCAGAACTTCCGAAAAACAAAAATATTGATGACGCGCTACTGTTTAACCTTAAGTGAAATCATCAAACCTTAGACATTCAGCCCTATTCTGTAACTTTTAACAAATCGAATAGAAATGACCAAGTCGAATCGTAATTACCCAAAATCGGAATGTTTGATATCTATCGCGTCATTTTTGTGTTTGGATTGGTATTCTGTAACTCATATCGTAATCGAAATCTCTGACTTCTATTTCACGCGGTTCTGAGGAGGCGGCGGCAACCGCACATTAACCAGTGTTCTGTGACCTGGTTGTTACTCGAAATATGACACCGTTGCCATATCCTCAATGTTTTCATACTTTCTTCATACTATCCTCAAGTTTTGAAAAGTAAATAAAATATTAGTGTAGTGTAAATACTGGATGCAAAAAGCTCAAAAGAGGATAAATGGTTTTAAATTAGAGTTAATTAAAGTTGATATAAAAAAGAAGATAAACTGATAAATAAAAAGATAAGTGAAAGTGAGTATAAGAAGTATAAATGCTTTTAACGCTCGGTTTTATAATCAGTTAAAGTGGACTTTAAATTTTAAGTTGGTACCTTTATCATTGCAATTCATACGGGTAAATGTCAACTTTAGTTAATGTTCACTTTAAGTTGATTATGAAACCGGGCGTTTTAAATCAAAAATATTTAAGTTGATGTTATTAATTCATAATTATTAATAAATTATTTAAAATTGATATTAATAATAATATGCAATCTTTAAGATTCGACTCCAGCTGAAATAACTGCTAAACAACTTTTCCCAAAAATGGCATCTTTTCTATAATTTGTTCAGACTATGAGCGTTGACTGATAAATATACAAGTAGGTATACTGGTATAATATACAAATATATATATACAGTACAACCTGCCATATCCGGACCTGTCATATCCGGACCTCCCCATATCCGGACGGTTCTACCGTCCGCATCGACCGAAATCTACCGAGAAAGGACAACTCACCCGCTTATCCCGACGCAAAAGAACTAAAAGATGGCGAAATAAAATGTCTTTTTTGCCCCCAAATGTAAGATCCCTTTGTCAGCCTATCGATCAAGTTATTATAGAATCTATAAAACGTGTCTATCGACGAAAGTTATTGACGGCGTTGATCACTGGAATGCATGAAGGAGAAAACGTTTCAGAGACTATAAAAGAAGTGGTCTTGATATCCGGATTTTTTCATATCCGGATCGGTCTGTCGCCACATTGATCCGGATATGGCAGGTTTTACTGTACATATTTATCAATCAACGCTTAAGAAGTCTATTGTATGCTATTCTCGTACATTATACCATTGATTGAAATTGTACAAGAAATAAAAGCAAAAACAGTATGGCAACACTGCGAGCGGCAAACATTCAGATGTCACATAGCAAATAAATGACGTTAGGTCCTACAACTCCTACAACATGTCTAAATTAAATATATAATTATCTAAACAAATAAAACCACAGACTAAAAATGAAGCAGCTAAAAAAAAGTTAGAAATATTATAAATAATTATAAATAAGTAGTAATCAATTATTTTTATATATAAATATTTTTATACAATATAAACGTCAAAACAAAACAAAATGCGCTTGCGTCAAGCACAATTCCGATAATCGAAATCTCATCTCGACAGGGTAAATGCTGTCGAAGTGATTTCTATTCACTATTACGATTGTAGAGATTCCGAAGTAGTTATGGAATACGGACTTGGACTATTTCTATTCGACTTAGCCACTTCTATTCGATTTTACTGACTTCTATCATCGAAATGAGTTACAGAATAGGCTTGATTATAGTAGAATTCTTTAACACAATACAGTGGAACCCCGTTAGCTCGGATTAATCGGGACCGCGGCCGATCCGGGTTATCGAAAATTCGGGTTAGCCGGAGAAAATGGTAAAAATTATTAAAATATGGTATGCTTACAGATAAACTCCGTTATAATTGGCACAGAGACACTTGTAAACCACGTTCGCGTTCCACACATACAAAGCGTCGTCGAGAGTCTCATTTTTAGCTTTCTTATCTTTGCACCGATTGTCCAAACTGTCTTTTGTTTTCATTTTGAAACAAAAACAACATTTTAAGTTTTATTGCCATTACGTAGACAAAAAATCACGGAAACACAAAATCTGAATATATTTACGAACGATTACAGAACGGAACGAATAATGCGACTTTACTACACACAATACCGTCTCGCAACGAGAACGAACTTATGTTATTTAATAAGAGTGAAGACTAAGACCATTGTTTGAAAAATAATTTTTTAATAGTTTTTTCTAAACAATGCTAAGATAGTTTCAAGTAAATAAAGGATACTACAGACGTCTGTTGGTTTCGATGACACATTTTTACTAAGGTATATTATGTATGAAATTACACAAATACGCATTATCTCTCATTGTATAATGTGTTTGACATTGAAAATTGAAACGAATGAACTACATAGGAATTCGCTAAAGCGACAAATTTTTACGAAGAAAGTTTATTATGATAAATAAAATTAGCCTGAAAAATATAAGATATTATAGTATTGGAACAATATGTTTATAAGGAAAGATAAAAGAAAATATTTTAAGATGTTGAAAAGAAATTGGAAAATCCAGCATAAAGGACATAGATTTTTATTGTTGTAATGTTTGTCTGATAAAAATCGGTCCGGGTTAGCCGGACTTCCGGGTTATCGGGGGCCGACTTATCGGGGTTCCACTGTATACAAAAGAGAACATTTATTACAGAAATTTATTTAAGTGTTGCTAGGCCACAAGTTGATAATTTTTAAAATTTTATAATAAATACACACACCCAAACTTATATGGAATCACCATGTAATTCAAAGTAATATATTTCTTTTGAAAAAACTTGTTATTGTTGCGAAGAATAAACTAACTTTTGCGTCCAAAAACGAAAATTTGCGTAGTATGGGGTTATAGAGCTTACAACGGGAAATATTATTGGTCTTGTTGAGCAACTAATATTCTCAGAGTGACATAGCTGTAGAGCTAGGCGTAACACAGGGCGTTCTCTCCAAAACCTATGCTAGGTAACAGGACTAGGAAAATTCAAAAATAAAGCAAGGGACAGTCGCCAAAAAGTAATAACCGCTCGCCACGATCGTTTAATTGCCCATTCAGCTGGAAGACACCTAACCATTCCTCACCTGCAGCTCCAAAGGCAGCTTTTGGAAGCTACAAGTGTAACTCGCTCAGTTGAAACGATAAGAAGAAGGATTCGTGCCAAGAAGTATACAACAGGAGACAATTATGGGTTCCCGAGTTATCCAGGCAGCACAAGATTGATCGCCTAAATTGGTGTCTTCACCACCAAAACTGGAACATTGGGAATTGACAAAATGTGCTATTTTCAGAAAAAGTCAGGATTTGTGTAAAATCAGATGACCCACTAAATCGTGTACTTAGAGGTCGAGGAAGACAAACAAGAACAACAACTGTCATATCTGTTTACAAATATACAAGTGGAAGAAAGTGTAATGTTCTGGAGAGGAATTGAAGACCTTGGGACCAGAAGGGGGCATGCCACCAAACAATATTTTAGAGAAAACGTCATTTTAAACTTATTTTGAAATCCTGAAATCCAATTTTTAAATTTTTCTTGGTAGTAAGGCCCATAATCGTTTGGAAATATGATATTAAATACACAACAAAAGTAACACAAATGTTTATTTAACGGTTTTTGAGTTTCTGAACATTTTTTGAAAAAATATGAGGCGTATCCCCTTTTGTATAAAAAATTATATTCTAAAATATGAACATAAAATGCAACAATAAAATATTTCAGTTGGCAATATTTTCAATATTTGAAAAGTCGTCCAAATGTTCAATGTCTTCCAGTGGTTCATTATTCTCAGTATCTGGTAGAATCTCTTGGCAAGCACCAATTTCTGCCTACACTGTTCTTTGCAACCGCAAGGTGCACCTAATTTTTTGTTTCTATTTTCTTCAATTTTGTATTTATATACATATTCGTAAACTAGATTGTTTTTGTCTTTCGCTTAACTTTTTATGTCGTTGGGCATCCTTGTGTCATCATCTAGAAGGCGCCTTCTTTTCTGAAAAGTTTGTGGGGGTATAAACCTATTCATTTTCTTACAATGAAGTAGGTATTTTACTAAAAAGGTATAAGCCACAGAAAACCTTTAGAGCAATCCTAATATTTTTAGGTTCGAAAAATATAACATAAGGGGGCAAGCCACACAGTAAATAAACATACTGTTCCTGAGTTTATATTTTCCCAATCTCTGCTACTTCCGGATACTGTATAGTCTTTGTCATCTTCGCTTTTATTTAAAAACAGATCTTGGTCACTGTGTTCAGAATCAAACTCAGAAAAGTCTATTTTCCGTTTACATGCACGGGAATGTTCCGCCGCCATGTCGATTACTACTGTGGCTTGTCTCCTTCTGTTGCAATATAAAGTAATGGTGACACAACGGGACTTAACTACAGCGGCGCCATCTATGAGAAAACTGCTTAAATTTTCTGTTTGAGATATTAATATGATCTTAAAGTGTATGATTTATACTTTAACTCATTCTTCACGAAATTGTGGCTTGTCCCCTTCTGGTCCCAAGGTCTTCAATTGTGATCCGTAAAAAAACTCATTTAATTTTCATCCAATCAACTTTATCCCTTAAACGCCCAACCTTTTTTATCCATGTATGCCCAAAGGTGGGTAAAAAATGTCCACCTCGAAAATAGCTAATACATTTATTGAGAGTTGTTGCAGATGGACTAAACTTAAGAAACTTATGCTTAATAAACACAGCATCTTCTAAAATATTAATATAAACAATTTACAAATCTTACAACAAAATTACGTTGTACATCAAAATTAACATACCAGTGAAAGCCAGTCATTCAGATTTGTCGATTTTCTCCACATTCTTCTTTTCAGCCTCCTCATTGGCGGATAATTATGTCCATTATGGAATTACACGTCGATAATTATATGGATTATGTTCCTACCAACGAGAAATTATATAAAAACCTTTAGTAACAAGTTTTACCAAGGGAGTACTTTTTGTGCCCACCCATATTTAACTTAAGATAATAAATTTATTTTCAAACATATCGGTAGAACCAAATTAACATTGGATAAAAGCTGTCTTTTTAACAATAAATCATTTTTGACAAATTTTTGAACACGTAATAAATATGTTACAAGGGAATATGCATTAGGGGGACATTTTTTACCCACCCTTGGGCGTTTAAGGGTTAACTGCTCTTAGGTATGTTGATATACCTCTAGTTAGGCTCTGGAGAGGTGCAACAGGAGAAAATTTAATTTTCTCACATGATAATGAACCTCCACTTACCATTAGAGTGACTAGAGACATCATTGAAGCAGAAGGTATCCTTTGTTTGGAGTGGCCTGCTTGCTCACCCGAGCTTAACCCTATTGAGAATTTGTAGGATATGCTTAAAAGAAAAATTAGAGCTCACCAGGATAATCCACAAAACACCTCAAGGCTAGTACAAGCTGCTCTTGAAGGATGGAGTAACCCGCCACAACAAAATATTAATAATTTGATTAGGAGCGTGCTCACGCAAACTGAAGCTTGCATAAGGACTAGAGGTGATAACACTGGCTACAAAAAAAGAAAAAATATAAAAACAATTTAAACATTGTTCGTTTTAGATTGTAATTTTTTATGCTATGGATTTTAAAACAACTAATTTCAATTTGTTTGTTAAATACTTTATTGTTTTATTTAATTTTTATATATTTATTATTAAATTGCTTTAGAATGAATATTTCTTGACTTCGTGTGTTCGTTTTTTTAAATTCGCACGAAATAATAAGAAATATCAGGTGATTCCATATAAGTTTGGGTGTGTGTATATAACATCATACATCAGAAGTTTTTACTTATCTGTAGGTTTTTGTAAACTAAACAGCCAACCACAGAGATTTTCCCTTTAAATTTTTATGAACCATTTGTTACTTACATGTGTTATAAGTAAATAAATGTCCAGCAATTAATCGATTTAGTGAAATGTCAGTTGCGTTAATACTAAGATCGATCATGTGGGCAGTAGTTTAATTGGAGAGGCAATTAGTTATATCGGAGAAGACTTGTCATGCCAAATTACGGGGATGACAAAATTTTCCGACTGCATTATCTAATTACTGGCATCTAAATTATATATGCATTTTTAGTCTTGTAACAGCTCACAGATAAATAAAATGCTTAACTAATCATAATATGTATATGTTACGGTAAGTATGACTAATTGGAAATTATTAATAATGACCGGTTACTCTAAATACAAACCGAATAGCTAGGTAAAAATAAATATACCAGAATTAATCAGATCGACCGGTAATTATTAATAAATCCCGGATTAGAACGGTAAATGAGTCCGGCACTGATATCGAATAAGCACACATGCTTTTTGATCGATCCTGACAAATAGTAAATTTAACTTACAAAAACCAATCATAGTATTCTTACACTACGTTAACATCAAGTATAATAGTGTTAGTTAAGTGTGTATAGAAAAACATTTTCTGTGAGTACATATTTTTCTATTAATAAGTATTTCATAACCAAAGAATTTTATAAAACCGTCAATAAACAACACCAGTCATTGATCGACACCAATTTTTTGTCTTTAAAGACAATTACCAAAATCCGAAGCGGAACAGGTCCGTACTTAGGAAAATCAAATGGTGTTGAGAAATGGAATTCGACGTCACTAATAATAGCGATGAATCATTATCGCAATCCACATCACAAAAACCTTTATCTTACTCTGCTGCAGCTAGTAGACAAAAAGAAACAATCTATCCATCCAAGCTACAAGCAGTAGCTTTTAATTCTCTCAACGATGTTAAATTAGAAGAATACTTGTTAGCGGTAGGAGCTTTAGTTAGTCCAAAACACATTATTTTTTCATCAAGAATCACCAACAATCGTATCTGTATCTATTTCTCAACCAAACAAGTCGTAGATGAATTTTTTTCAAACAGTAGAGGTTTCATCACTGTAAACAATACACAAATTCAAGTCCGTAGACTAATTACTCCAAGTGAAAGACTCCTAATATCCAATGTTTCTCCCACTATCCCGCATAATGTAATAGAAAACGAACTACTGCTCTTAGGGCTAAAACCAACTTCATCAATGTCATTTTTGCGAATAGGAACCAACAATCCTGAATACAAACATGTACTCAGTTTCCGTCGACATATTTACGTATCTCCACCAACAGGTCCAATTCCTGATACCATTTTAATAACTCATGAAGATACTACAAATCGAATTTTTTTGACATTAGACAACTTATGTTTCATTTGCAAACAACATGGCCATATTTCCAGTAGTTGCTCAGTAAATGTAAATCACTCAGAAACAGCTGTCCCAACTGCTACACTTTCAAACAGAAACGAACCTAGTACAGTAACTTCAACAGAAACGACTGCTATTACACCTTCAACAACATGCACTTCTACAAACATATCAAATAATTCAACGCCACTAACAAAAATATTATCTACAACCAACCTAACACCTCTTGATACATCAACTACAGATAATACAATGCCAGTGATATCTAAACCAAATATATCCACCTCATCAGCCCCCTCACCTCACATAGTCATAACTAACCAGCCTTCATCTTCCAGTCTAAGCAATAATTCTTGCTCGGTTAATGAAAATAAAGAGAATCCAGCACCAAAAGAATTTAGCGTATCCAACGAAGAAAATACATCTAAATCATCCTCCAAACGAACTGTATCTGAAGCAATATCACCCCCGATTGAGACATCAGCTAGTGACGATGTATTTTCAAAGCCAACTCAGAAACAAAAAAGAATAAAAACAAAAATATCAACAATACCATTAGAAACGCTAATGCAACCAATTAAAGAATTATTCAATTCCGAAAAGCAAATATTAACTTTTGAGGAAACAGTTGATTTATTTGAAAACGCTCATGGAACAAAAGATGTTATCAGCGTTGTAAATAAATATACAGTAGACATTCTAGGATTTAAAAAACTCATAACCAAAATTCATTCATATACATCCGAACGCTCATTAAAATTGAAATGAACAAAGCTTAACAAAAAAATTACGAGACAGCTCACAAAAGACAACTACGAGGATGAAGAACCTGACACGGATACATCGACTGAATTATCCCAGGAGCTGAACATTCAATAATTATAACTATAACATTCAACAAAATAACAAAATTTTCTAAATCCTATCATATATATACAGACGCTTCTAAAACATCTACTGGAGTTGGGGCAGCTGTCATTACTCCAAATAGTACACTTGAGTATAAATTACCATACTCAAGCTGTATACATACTGGCGAGCTATACGCCATCTATCAATCTCTCGTTCATATTAACTCCAGTAATATATCCAATGCTCTTATAATTACCGATTCCCTCAGTTCCATCCATACCATTAACCAACTGTACACGAAGCATCCAATTGCTCTCCTAATTAAAAAAGAACTAGCTACCATTCAAAACAACAACCATATTGTACAATTCCTATGGGTTCCTTCACACATTGGCCTCCAAGGAAATGAAGCGGCGGATCGGACAGCCCAACAAGCCAGGGGCAGTGAAACCGCGAGTGAAGTGAGAGATGTAGTTCTTAATGATTTAAAATCATTTATTAAAGTGAAAGTCAAAAATCTGTGGCAAAACCAGTGGGACAGTTCAACTTCAAAACTTCGCGAAGTGAAAACGTTTGTAAAACCGTGGAAATCTCAAATTCACAACAGAACTCACCATGACATTGTTACTCGCCTTCGTCTAGGACATACCCGACTTACCCACGGACACATAATTGGTCACACTAATCCCACTTTATGTGAAAACTGTAATATCCCACTAAGTGTTAAGCATGTACTTGCAGAGTGTCCAAAATACCAGTTGCAGAGACAGAACAACCACATCATCGGATCAACAAGTGAAATCTTAGGAGAAAATTGTAAAATTGAACACTTGGTAAAATTCCTTAAAGATATCAATGTATTTAACAAAATCTAACATCTGTAAATAAATTACCTTATGTATATGTATATGTCGCTAATAACCTCCGAGGTTGATGCGACTATTTTGTAAAATAAAAAAAAAAAAAAAAAAAAAAAGAACGGTAAATGTGATAAAAATACCGTTAAGTCCGTAGAAGCTTGCGGAGTGTAGGGAGGTTTATTAGTCATTGTGACATACCCAAATTAAATAAGGCGCACAGCGCATATGTACCACAGTGTTAGTCAATCTGTATTCGGAAGCGGCCACTGTGTAATACTCTATTTAATGTATTAAATATGTACATAAGGATAAAGTAGGATTAAAAATATCCTTACCTCCTGGTGCTTTATCCTAAAATTCAGAAGAAGATTTAGAAGCGACAATACCAGATCATTCTGATGACGCTGATGATAGAGCAAAGCACCCTGGTGATATGGAACTCAACAGTTCAATCGAGAATTCCCAGTTAGCGAATATTGAAGATAGAGGTAACACGAACAGTCTAATCGAACATAATGCGTGTGCGATAATTGCTGTCAATGAGGAAGACAATGCCAGTATTGGCGTTAAAGAAAATGAGGGAGACGAAGAAGATGGCACTGCAATTGACAAAACTTCAAAAGAAAATTGAGAAGACTTGGCATCTTGCTAAACAGTTACTTGTAAAACAATCTGACATAATGTTAAAGCATTCTAATAATACATTCCCTGTTGAAATAGTAGGTCAAAGTATTAGAGTGCGAATTCGAGAAGTTGATAGAGCTATTCGATAGCCCAAACATTATTGACATTATTATTTCTGTTATAGATGAAAAGCTATAAAATATACAAGCTAGGCAATAAGCATGGTATTTTAAACCAACTTCATGCAAGAAACGAATTTACCACCTGCAAGGAAACACTTATTTCAGTCAATGAAGCGCCTGATACTGAAATAAGTCTCAGTGAATGCGTTCGTAACGATTCGAATTTAGGCAGTCAAGGATTCTGCCACTGCAATTGTAGTAGCAATTGCAATTAAAAATGCTGCAAATGCAAAGAATTAAGCGTTTTTTGTAATTGTAAGTGTCACAACAGCCTTTCCTATAAAAACAAGTAATTATAGTCGAGTAACTTAAAGTCTAATGCGTGTGTATGAGTGTGTTTTTATTTATAAGGTGTCTAGTTGAGTTTTATTATTGATAAATTCTGTTTAAGTATTTAACTTTAGTATCAAATTTCATAAATAAACAGTAGTGAAGCCCAAAATGCGTTTTTATTTCATTAACCAGAAATGTTTAGTATTAAGTAATTAGAAAATTATTATATAGGAAAAAGTAATAAATTAGGAAAACATTAATAATAACCGGCAAATTAAAGAAAAATAGTGTATATACTTTACACGCACGTAAGAATTTATGCTTCTATTCAGGCGCGGATACAGAGAGGGGTCAGCGGGGCTATGGACCCCCTATTGTATTTAGTCTCTAAGCATTTTTCTATTATTTATTATTTTTTTCTGACAACTCTTATTTTCAAACGATCAGTAAGTAAGTCTGGGCCCCCCTATTATGAATTTCTAGATCCGTGCCTGCTTCTATTATTATGATTTCAACTAAATAAATATATTTTAAACAGTTTACCTATATTTTTATTTAGATATTCGGAGTACGGAGATTATTTGACTTACTTAGATTACGATGATGGGTCAAGCGTGACCCATTCTCATTTTATTTATAAAGATGTTTTAAATAGTCAGTATTATTAAACAGTATCTTTAATTCAAAAAAAAACAAACAAACATAACAATTATAATTCTAAATTATTGTATTTAAATTTTTTAAGATGGTTCCCCATGGGCATATACTAGTTCGCTCCGGCGGCCAGATTTTAATACCTTACAGAAAACGGGCATAGGTAAATTCCTATGCCCGTTAAATTGAATTCTAAATTAAATAAAACAGTGATGGCTACGATTTACGTGTACCTACAAACATATTGAAAATATTCTTCGAAATCCGAAGACCGGGTTAGGACTGACCCTGCATCATAGATGTTACGTAGAGGAAAAACTGTAATTTGGATGTTCACGAATTATATACGAAAAAATAGATTGAAACAAATAACGAGAACTTATGATCAATCGGATTTGTAAAAAAATATTTTATAAAATATTAAGAAATAAGTGAATTTCGGGTCACGCTTGACCCAGTCTTCGTACTCCGAAGGTTAAGTAATTAGAAAATTATTATATAGGAAAAAGAAATAAATTAGGAAAACATTAATAATAACCGGCAAATTAAAGAAACATAGTGTATATACTTTACACGCACGTAAGAATTTATGCTTCTATTCAGGCGCGGATACAGAGGGGGGTCAGCGGGGCTATGGACCCCCTATTGTATTTAGTCTCTAAGCATTTTTCTATTATTTACTATTTTTTTCTGACAACTCTTATTTTCAAACGATCAGTAAGTAAGTCTGGGCCCCCCTATTATGAATTTCTAGATCCGTGCCTGCTTCTATTATTATGATTTCAACTAAATAAATATATTTTAAACAGTTTACCTATATTTTTATTTAGATATTAAAGTAATTTTATTACCTAAAATGATACCAAAAATTAAAAATAATGTTAATACGGCATGTTGTATAAACTGTAGCCTCCCCGCAATTAATTTTCCCTTGATGAATCGTAGAAAATCTAAATAATTATTCATACAGAAGTAAAAACTTCAAGTTGTATACTGGTATAAAATCGTTTATTAAAAACTTTACAAAATGTCGTGCAAAACGTTTTCGTTCTAATTCAGAACATCTTCAGTGCATTCCGCTAAATAATTGTAACTAGACACTATAGACACACTATTGTAACTAGAGACACTATAGTGGTAACTTCATAATATATGATTTACATGTTAAATTTTATGAAAATATGGTGACTACCAGTCGATGTTATATTAAATTAGGTACATGCTTAAAGGGCAACATGCTTCCCGGCTCGAAAAAACTAGGTACTTCTTGCCAGTTCAATGGGCACAGACCAACTGCACTGAAGATGTTCTGAATTAGAACGAAAACGTTTTGCAGGACATTTTATAAAGTTTTTTAATAAACGATTTTATACCAGTATACAACTTGTAGTTTTTGTTTCTGTATGAGTTTTCTAAACTATGGTATGCAGCCAACTATATTGGGATTTTCCCATTGATTCTAAATAAGTATATTTTTCTACAACCATGTTAAAAATGCAATTTTTAGCACTCCATAGGAGCGTTAAAAATGCTACTTTAAAGCACTAGTGCTTTAAAAATTTTAAGGCACTACAGTTAAAAGTGAATTGTCAAATTGTGAAACGTCAAAATATTTATATTTCATTTATTAACATTAATATTAATAGTACAACTTGCGCAATTTGAAAAAGGTGGTTTAAAAGGTTTTTTAAAATTTAATTTAGACTGTATTAATGCATTTTTAACACGATTGTAGAAAAAAACTATTAAAATTTGTTAGAATATACAACAATAAAATTAAGATGTTATTCTATAGTTGTTATGATTTACTTATTGACAGTATAGGCAGTTTTGATATAATGTCAAGAAAAATTTAAAAATGGAATGTCAGTCAAGTACAAGTAAAAGTTTTTGTAGATATTGTCCTGTAATTGAGAATGAATAAATTATAGTTGATGATATATAAGACGTTTGTAGAAAAAATATTGTATGATATACGTGTTAAAAAGTATATTTTTAAGGCCCTCATGTGAATTGCATGCTTTCACATGCGTGCCTTAAAATTGTACTTTTAATACTTATATCATAAATAACTATTATTAACACATTATTAGTAAATATCTACCACCGTCCTATATATAGTGGAATTCATAAAAACACCATTTCACGCTTTATTTGCATTAATACCTAACTTAAAATATTTAAGAATTTTTTCAATTTTAGACGAAATAAAAATTTCGTATTAGAGTAATGACAGAATGCTTTTGCATGATAGCCGGTTTCGATATTTAATCGATAGTTGCTATTCATATTAAACACCTAATTACTAAATCTGTAGAGTTTTGATTTATTTTGTAGGAATATAATTGCAAAATACTACAGAATTTAACTCGATTAATTCTGTTTTGTTTTATGTTTCGAAATTTTTTTAATTCCTTTTTCGTTCAATAATTATTATATTTTATAAATTTTATAGTTTCCTGTTGAATTTTAGGTAGACAAGTCACCTAGAGCTAATCGACCCAAAAATAATTCGCAACTAATTTAGAGTATTAACTCTCACTCGATACATTTTAGAATAAATATTTAGAAAAGCTCACCCCAACCTACGCAGCACCTACAGAAAACAAACTGACAACAAATCCCTCTCAAAACTGAAAATACGGTTCCTTTTTTTCGTCTTTTCTGACAGACATCAGTTTCTACTTGCCTTGGGCTACGAATAAGTTTAAAATTTCAGGAGGAAAAGTTGTACATCAACATGTGAAAAGTTTGAGTTGCTTGGAGCTGACTACGATATTATTGTTAACTGTACAGGACTGGAAGCGGGAACTTTATGTGACGATCATAATTTGGTGTCTGTTTGCGGCCAAGCCATAAAGGCAATTATTTTCTGTCATAAACTTGGAGCGGTAATAATGGTTTTATTTTATTTGTTTTGTAATGGGTAATTCTTGTAAGAATTGCGTTTATTTATATAAAATAAAATTTTGTTTCATGTGAGTTTTACGGCTAAAGCAATTATTTAAATTTTAACATATTTTCTTTCAACTTTTTCTACAACTTTTTCAATAATTTTCAATTCATTTTTGTGGTAAATTAGATATCATCACCATCATCATCATCATCATCACAGTCTTTCAATCCTACTATTTATGTCTCATAGATCTGTATGTCGTATGTGTCTTTACTATAGCCCACCTCGACTCAAAGACACTTGTTCATCTTATCGCCACAATGGAATGTATTGTATAAACATTCTAGCTCTAAAGTAAACAGACTTAAGTTTCTAAGGCTACTTATTGAAGAATTTATGACCAAAATCTTTTTGTAATTTGACTCGATAACGAACATAGAAGATAAATCATATAAACAGACCGTGGGATACAAAAAAAAAAAAGAGTTTCGCGGTACACATGCGTCGAATTTATTTGTCACTACAGGATCGGACCTGATATATTTATACGACAATAAAAACATATTTATTGTATATTCTTGGGACCGTTACGGTATTTGGATCCAAACAACGTTTGGCGACAGAAGAAGTATGCTTTTTTAGCAAGCATTATCCGTTTCCGTATTTTCTCCTCGTTGCTAACATACTCAGTTATCTGTACACCCTGGTATGTGAGCTGTTTTAATACATCTATGTTAGCTTCGTCAATTGTTAAATTATGAAAGTTTCGTTTGGTATTAGAACTTTAGTTATTTTACGTTGACAGCTAGTCCTATTTATTTCGCATTTTCTTTAAGGTCCGCATAAGTATTGTGAGATATTTTGCGGTTCTTCCTATCAAGTATACATCATCTGCGTACATTACAATCTGTTTGCGCTTATTATTTTTTTTGGGTTTACGAGCCTTTTTCTTGTTACATATTTCATACATAGGTATATTAAACAGAGTCGGTTCCAGCCCATCTCCCTGTCTTAACCCTTTAGATATCTGGAAGCGATTTGTCTAACTTTACAAATTTCCTTGCTATTATACCAAGTTCTTTCATAATTATAATATATATTTTATCTCTCTGTATGTTATTATATTTTTGTTGCAAACATACCAGTGAGATTCAAATATCTGGGAGTCGAAATATGTAGTTATGGAGATGCTAAAGAGAGCGTCCGAAACCAAGAAAATAAAGCCAATTACGTGTCAGGATGTCTGAGCGATGTCATATGGAAAAACAAAGATATCAGGCTGGAAGGGAAAGTACGCATATACAAATCATGTGTAAGACCGATCATGATGTACGCGAAAGAAACAAGATGTGACACAGCAGAAACCAAGAGGATACTGAGAATATCAGAAATGCGAACGTTGAGGTGAATAACTGGGAAAACACTGAGACAGAATACCGAACGACATAATAAGAGATCTCTGTAACATAAAAGATATAGTACGGTGGGGAAGACAGAGACGACTAGAGTGGAATCAGCATATGACGAGAATTGACAGCGAGAGAATAGCCCGTATAGCCAGGGATTCGGAGCCAACACGCAAGATACCAATAGGAAGGGCCTTTAAATGTGACGAGGTAGCTGTCGGTCAACATCACAGCTACGAATACAAACTTAAAATCGGTTAAGAACAGGCCAAGGGGCCTAATATAAGAAGAGAAAGAAGAAGGAAATGTGTAAGAAAATGTAAATAAATTCAGTGTTGGGTGTAAATAAACTAAAGTAAAAACTAATAAATTAGAAATGTTGACCTACTGGGTTGTGAAGATTAGGTCCTAAAACCAAAAAAATTAAGTAAAGTTTTCTATAAAGTGTTTTCTATAAAGTATTCTTTTTTTTTTTAATAATTTATTCTTTATTTAAAACTTTTAGAAATATGTGTGCCCGGTACTATAAAACTATTTGACATATCCTTATGGTACTTAGCAGAAAGTGTAGGTAATCTACACCCTACTAAATTATGTAAAATAATCGTTTGTGTTTAATACCAGAGGCCCACGACAGGGGAAATGAATGGTTGACCCTTCCCAAATTCTACGCGACTGATGAAACTGCTATTTTAGCATAATTTTTAGATTCTCTAATACTTTCTATACAAATAATATACTCTTCATTCGTAACGATGAAGTCATTATTTTTCAAGATATTTGAAGTTAAAAATGAAAAGGCACACTTAATTTGATTAATGTATTATGATGCTCCTTCATTTTTAGCTTCAAATATCTCGAAAACTAATGGTTTTATCGATACGAATGAAGAGTATGTTATTTACATAGAAAGTATTGTAGAATCAAGAAATTGCACCAAATTAGAAATTCCGGCAGTGGCGTGAAATTTGGAAAGGGTCAACCATACAAGTTCCACCATCGTACGCCTCTGATAGTAGCCAGAAACGTTTGTTTAACATAATTTAGTAGGGTGTACAATACCAGCACCATTTACCAAATTTCGTGTTGTTGTCCCACGCCTGTCAGGAAATATTCAAAAATTAATAAAATAAAAGTTTAACTTTGACACCCTGTATTTCGGTTAATATCAACTTTTGTACTAAAGTAAGTTAGCTTAAATCGACCTATTTTAACCTCAGGAATCTAAGGTTAAGCTATGGCCCATTGTTTACCAAACACCCTGTATATGGTAGGGGTACTTTTGCAGGATACAAGGTTTCTCCACATGTGATAATCTGACGTGCTCTATGTTCGAAACTCTCACAAAATATTCACAAAATTCAAAGAAGTACGTTCCTTATTTATATTATTGTACATATGCCGCATTTCCCATCTCTAGTGACGTCAAAAATATGATTCTGTCACGTAAAAGCAAAAACCCAAAAACGTCAAAGTGACAATATAAAAAAATTCATCTCCCGTAATTAGCAGATCATCTCGTTCAAGAAAGAAATTAGAAAAATAACCCCAAAAGAGACAAATATTTGTGTTTCTCTCCACATAATAATATAAAGGATAATTAAATAGAAGATACAAATACCCAGAGTCTCTCCCGTTAAGTATTTAGTAATCGTAAATTTGGTCATCTGATTCGTAGCAAAATTTGAGTGGAAATTCTCGTCATACCTAGGCAAGTGGTATTAAGTTGGAGGTAAGGACATTATTTATATTTATGAGCTCATAATATAAAGACATATCGGTCAACGGACTATTTTAGTGCGTGGAACATTTATGTAAGTTTAGATACAATACCGTAGTTTTTCTCGTAGTTTTCGTTCGGACATTTTCATTAGATTTAGTTTATAAAATCTGTCATTTTTGTTTACTGTTCATAATTATTTATTTTTAGGTACATATTATTTTATTTATACGTATATATCTTCTTCTTCTTTTTCATACAGAGGAAGAATTATTTATATATGTATATATTTTTCACTTCTCTTTAATTTCATTGTTTGATTTAGAATAAATGTGTTAAATTCTTATCTTATCATAATTCATTGCTCTAAATTTATCTCTTTTGGAAGCAGTCTCGCTGGTACTTTTAGTGGTATCAGCTAATTACCTTTCTCAGCGAACCAGCACCTATAGAACCTGAGATTGGAACAATTTCATTAAAGTGGGGTCTATTTACTAGCCTCATAACACTCTAGTAACTGCAAAAATCCCCGCTTGGGCTCCCCTACCATCATAATAGCGGTTCAATAGTATAATAATGTAACATTTTTATTTCCATACATATGTAGGGTAGACTACCCAGTGATTGGCCGGTCACATTTCTATTAAGGGATTAAATCATAGAATTATGTAATAAATGTTTATCATCAGGAATATTACGTTCCTCCCTATAAAAACTCAGTTGTAGTTTATACAAAACCAAACATTTCTAGTCTAAAATCAAATTTAAGTTCCAAAAAATCTTTTATAATACCTATCTGTCAAAAACTAGTTATTGGCATGGCTCCTCCAGTGATTAGCCACTAATTTGTCAGTTATTGGCCAGGACGGATTATGAAACTTCTAGTGATTAGCCACTAATCAATCAGTTATTGGCCGAAAAAGATAATCAAAAAATAAACAGGTTTAGGTACTAAATAAAGTATGTAGTATTTATTCGCAGTAAAAAATAGTACACAAAATCAAAATAATTCCCTTTTAATATAAAAGTAAAAAATTATACATAAGTATAAGACTTAGTTAATTTTATGTTGGTTTTTTAGACATATATTGCAGCTAAATATTTGTGAACTTAATTTATGCACATTAAGTCTATTTATGCAAGAAATGTGGTAGGCCTTCGGCAAAAGTTACATTTAATTCCAAGATTTTGCTCTTTAAAATTATAAGTACACGAGAAGCAAAGACCCACAGTAAGCTTAGGATTTTTAAATAACGAATTATTCTTGCAGGTTTCCATGAGCTCATCGGTAAATAAACTCTTTTTTACATTCTCTATTGCAATATTTTTCAAATCACATTTTTCGTTATCTTGAAAAGACGAGGAAGAGGATATCTCTGACAGAAATTTATCAAGAAGCCAATTGTCTTCACATGTATTAAAATAATCCTTCTCTGGTAAGATAGGTGGCTCGGTAAGTTTGTTCAACATTTAAGCTTCTCATCTTTTATTTCTCGGTTTATACTTTTCTCTTTTTTTTACTTTGTGTCTTTTCTTTCTTGACAATTTTTAAATTTTTAAGCTTTATGGAAATTTTGCTAACTGTAACAGCCTTCTTTTCCAAACGTTGTCTTTTTCTCTCCTCCTTTTTTGCAGCAATCTTTTTTTTTTAGATTTCTCCTCCTCAGCTTTTCTTTTAATCCACTGGGTAGAGGTAATTGCGTATGTTATTGTTTTGGTGTTTCTGTTTCCTGTTCGTTTAGGTGTCTTTGCAAACTGCAAAGTCTCATTCAGATTTGGAGGCCTTTGTTCGTTTGTGTTTTCATTATTATTGTTAGGCTTTGATAGTTCAATTTGCTCCGTACCTGTAGGTTCAGGGGGCATATCTTGGACGTTAATAATTTGAATATTTTCATCCAGCAGTCCATCTAATATTTGATCGTGACTTACAATTAATACAGGAACCTCATTAATGTTGAAATCGGAAGATTCAGGCTCTTCTGTATGTGCACTGCTATCGGTAGGCATATTTAAAGTTTGCTGTTCCACCGGAATCATTTCTATTGCCTGAGGAATGTGTTTAAAACTTTTCCATAACTTAGACAACAGTGGTTGTTCATTTTCTGTGACATCCTTATAATCATTGTTAAATTCGTCAATAATGTGATTTCCTACTATGCGAGAGAAATCTTTGTAACTTAAAAATGTGTTACTTAGATTTTCTGACTTTGTTTCAAATTCAACTGTCAATATTTTTTGTCTTCCAAGACACTTGGAATAATCTAAAACATTTGGATTCCAAGGGTATAGTCCGCAAGCCTTGAATCCACTTTTTATTGTTTTTGATTTTCCAGTTTGTTCCACGGCAATTTTCAGAACATTTGCAAAATGCTATTCTGATAATGTCTCTGAAGAATGATCTCGTCTCCATTGTATAACACCCTTTTTCCATCCACTTTTGATAGGCTTGAAAGCTGACACATCTGCCAGCTGAAGAAGTATCTTAGAGTTAGCATATAGACATATTAAAACAATATTTAGTTTTTTACATAAGATACTAAGGTTGTACGTCACGTGTGTTCGATGACCGTCTAAAAACAAAATGATCGGAAAAGACGTATTCACTTTTTTAAATGCGGATAAAGTATGTTTTCAATATAATCACACATTAATTCTGCTTTCATCCAGCCCGTATCAGAAAGGCCAATGCCCCATTCACCAGGAACAGACTTGGCGATATTCGCAGGAAGCCGCTTATATGGATACACGATTATCGGTGGTGTTATTCCTCCAGATGTTGTAAAAGTAAACATCACAGTGATGGTAGATTTAGACGATGCATGTTCCACTTCATAAACATTTGATGCCCCCTAGGAACTAGAATATAGTATACTATACTATGGACTGGAATCATGGACGTTAAATGTAGAGACAATGAGACGACTTAACGCCTTTGAAATGTGGACGTATAGAAGAATTATGAGGGTTTCCTGGGTAGATAGAGTTACGAACAATGAAGTACTGAGAAGAATAGGTAAAGAGAAGGAAGTTGAACTGACAATTAAAGAAAGAAAACTACAGTACCTCGGACATGTGATGCGGGGCGAGAAGTATGGCATCCTGCGACTCATAATGCAGGGAAAGATAGATGGCAGAAGAAGCATCGGCAGAAGACGAATTTCATGGCTGAAGAACCTGAGAGAATGGTTTGGATGCAGCTCAAAACAACTATTTAGAGCTACTGCCTCAAAAATTAAATTAGCTATGATGATTGCCAACCTCCGTAGCGGAGATGGCACCTGAAGAAGAAGGAACTAGAACTTTACTGTTTTTCGGGCACAGATTAAAACATGTCTCACCTGCATTCATAATAGGATCGGGGTACTGTAACACTTCCCTAAGTCCTTTTTCTATGAAAAAACTTTCAACTTCAAAAAACCATTTTCGTATGTCACTTTCCTAAACATTTGCGCTAGCTGCGGTTACAGCTTCTGCTATACGCAAAGAAATCTCAGGATTTCTTCATAGGAAAGCTTTGTATCAAGTTTGGCCAGGACGATTGTTAATAAAAGGATTATCTCTGGGATTACTATCAAGAAACTGCTTAACTGATTCCTGCACATCTTCCTTTCGACGTGGAAACACTTTCCTATGATTTTCGAAAATCCAGTTCACCAAAAGTTTTTCTTCTTCTGGTAGAAGAACTGGATTAGGTCCTAAATTTCGTTTCGTAAATTTTTTACTTTTTGGAAATTGTAGGGTTGCCCTTGGAATTTTATAGCGCCTTGAAACTTTTCGTAATGAAAACCCGTTGTTCATTTCATCTAGGGCAGTTTGAAGCTCTTCTTCTGTTCTTCTTGGTTTGAAGTTTAGTTCAATATTACCTGCAAATTTGTAAAAATCAGTTATTGGACCTGTGTAACATCAGTTATTGGCCCCCAGCCAATACCTGATTTTAATGATTTGTTTGTAGCATATAGACTAGCAATAGCGTTTGTACGCCCAAAAAATTCAAAAGCATTTATAGAAAATATAATTTCGTCGAGGTATTTAAAATTCAGTTATTGGCCATCAGGTCAATCACTAATTTAGTATGAGTTATATATAATCTAGAGGTTGGCCGTCATTTATTTTCTTAAATTTACTAGTTGTAACATAAAAAAATCATTTAATTAGCCACCAATTGTTTAACTAAGACAATCAAAGTAAGAAAATCAGGGTTTTAAAGAAAATAAACTGCACAAACACTTACCAAGATGTAGTCGCCCTTAGCAAATTATACTGTAGAAATATAACTTAATACTACACACTACTGAATGTGAACGACCTGTTAACAACGAGTTATAGCGCGCAAATGGCAGACTGTTTAACAACGAAATTTTATAGAAGTTGCCTTGAATGTTGGAAGACGAATTTGATACTGGTATTTAGTATTAGTTAGTTGTACAGTGGTGCCTTGTTTTTAAAAGTTTTTTAATGGGGGCCAATGACTGACACAAATATTAAATATGGCCAATCACTGGGTATTTTACCCTATATGGTCAACTTTTATATTTTTACGATGTAGGTCTAAAAATTGAATATATTTTATGTTTAGTTAGTTTAGTATGCACAGATAATAGATACGAGTATATTATATTGCTGCAGAACTATGTAGTTATTATTATACAAACGAAAAATCTATACAGATAAAAACTATTTTTAAAAGCGTAGAACACAATAAAGAAAGCTTCTGTATATTTTTCAGCAAACTTTTCAATTTTGCAAAACTTTTAACCTCAGATGCAAACGTTTCAACGACCTATAATTTCTAAATAGAAAACCACCCATTTTTCAGTTTTCCGGCTTATCCTCCCTGCTTTGCCCGGTTAACGTCATTCTGTGCAGGCGAAAGTACATAGCGTGAGTTCAAATCCAACAACCAATTTGTGAAATGCAGACATGAACGCATCAGGGGGTATATAAATTGAATATCATCCCCCTCCTTATAACAAATTTAGGCCAGTAATGAAATTCAGACATAGTAAAGATGCTTAAAATCTTCATTAGTTTCATTGGCACTAAAAATAGGAAACAGGTTAATATTGTTTCACCCAATTTTGAAAAAATGTGAAAACGTTAAATTATCCACGTCCGTCTGTCCGTCCGTCCATCAGTCCGTAAACACAACTGCTTCGTCATTATACCAGTAGTCGAGGCATTGAAGCACAAAAAAAGGCCTTACTGTCGATTTTTAGCGCGGTAAGACGGATTTTATTGCAGTTTGGTGCGTTGGATTCGTGAGAATGTCAGGAAATTTTGTGAACTAATGTAATGAATAAGAAATCTCAAATTGCATTTGTGCATAAGAAAAATGCATTTCAAAAATGCATTTGGCTAAATAGTGGAAAAAATTGACTCAATTTTCTTACTCGGGGGTTTTTGGGGTAACTGAAAATGAATATGAGGTCGGCGAGAGTGTGCAAACTACCTGGCGCCTGAAGCGGGTGTAATAAACGTCTTCCTCTGGAGTATTGTGGTAATTTATCATATAATTGTGTTAAACTCATTACTCGGGGGTTTTTGGGGTCGCTGAAAATGAATATGAGGTCAGCGAGAGTGTGCAAACTACCTGGTGTCTGCAGCGGGTCTAATTAATATTGTGGTCATTTATCATATAATTGGCTTAAACTTATTACTCGGGTGGTTTTTGGGGTCGCTGAAAATGAATATGAGGTCGGCGAGAGTGTGCAAACTTCCTGGTGCCTGCAGCAGGTGTAATAAACGTCTTCCTCTGGATTATTATGGTAATTTGTTAAATAATTGGCCCGAACTTGTTACTCGGAGGTCTTTGGGGTCACTGAAAATAAATATCGCAACGACTAAATTCTAATTTCATATCACTTAAAGCAGTTTGAATTAAGGCGCAAGTGGATGATGTGGTCGTGCCTTGAGAGAAAATTACTAGATACAAAATGTACTTTATGGCTATTGCCAAAAATAAAATAATTGTCATTGGAAAAATTATTTCGTCTGTTGAGGCATTTACCAAGCATTTAAAAAGCAGACTGCGGCAACTCATGCGGGTGCAGGAAGCATGGGTTAGTTTGTAATTTAGCCTGCAAAAATTGTGCAAGCTCTGATTGCACAAATATTGCATTGGACTCGAGAGAGGAATGCAATAAGGAAGAAAAATATGATAATGATGAAGAAAATGAATTTTAAAGATAAATTACGATACATTTTGTATAATGAACTTTTTTAACCATAAATATATTATAATATTAAAAATTTGTGTTTATTCATAATAAAAATACCACCCTTTTCCATCACTATATTTACATCGAAGAAAATAGATTACCCTAAAAACCCCCGAGTAACGAGTTTAAACTAATTATATGATAAATTACCATAATACTCCAGAGGAAGACGTTTATAACGTTTATTACACCCGCTGCAGGCACCAGGTACTTTGCACACTCTCGCCGACCTCATATTCATTTTCAGCGACCCCAAAAACCCCCGAGTTACAAGTTTGGGCCAATTATTTAACAAATTACCATAATACTCCAGACTTCAGAGGAAGACGTTTATTACACCCGCTGTAGGCCCCAGGTAGTTTGCACACTCTCGCCGACCTCATATTCGTTTTCGGCGACCCCAAAAACCCACGAGTAAAAAAATTGAGTAAATTTTACCCACTATTTACCGAAATGCATTTTTTAACTGCATTTTTCTTATGCACAAATGCAATTTGAGATTTCTTATTCATTACATTAGTTCACAAAATTTTCTGATATTATCACGAATCCAACGCACCAATCCGCATTAAAATCCGTCTTACTGCAAAAAAATCGACACTTCAATCCTTCAATGCCTCGACTACAGGTGGAATGACAAATGAGGTGTCGAATGAATTATTCGATGGGGATGAGTAAAGTACCTTTATATTTCAGACTATTTGAATTACAAGGATATAATTACATAGTGGAACATAGTTTTTAATAATTCTTAGCAACTTTTCAGAATCACAATTTTCGATGTTTTGAAAAATAAAGGTATTTTATTTACTGTTGAGAGAAATTCATATTTGTTACATAGCTCGTATATAATTAATAAACTTTGATATAAGATGGGTGTATTTTAGGTTTTAGACCATGCAGAATATTTTGTAAAGAATAGTTTTTTTTGTAAATTAATAATAAAAGAGTTATCTATCATAATTGAAATAACTCAAAATAATTTAAGAAAAATTTTTAATTTCTTTTTCAATTAGAATGATGTAATTGCATATTAGGATATAAAAATATTAATTCGAAACAACTTTTCATAACAACTTTCAATATTGTGAAAACTAAAGCTAATTTACTCTCGAGCGAAATTCATACTTTTTGACATACCTCGTATACTTTTCAAAAAATTTGATATCTGACGGGCAAAACTTTTTATAAAGAATAATTTTTTTTCGTAAAATTAATAATAAAAATTTTCCATATGATTCCAACTTACAGGGCTATACTGTATATTTCTCTTCATAGAAGTTGTAAAATTAACCCTCTTTACCTTTTTTTGTTCTCTTAGGTACTTTACACTAACTGGCGGCTCAGACCAATATGACCAATCTTCCAATATGTTAAAATGTTTGTAAAATTTTGTTACAAATCGTCGGTATACTGCGAAAACCAGGTAAATGACAAATTTTAAAATATTGAGTCAGCTATACCAAAATTGTTAACTTTTTACGCTCTACATACAGGTAAAACCCAGTAAATGATACGATTTGCCATTCAGCAGATAATTTGTGTGATAAACAAATAAGTTACACATAACCAACTTTTAATTTTCAAGTAAAACAATATATCGCTACTTACTTCCACAAAATTAAAGTTCTGTTGCATGTAAAACCAAGTAAGCGCATATATATTATTTTGCCGGACAACAAATATATTTCTACTGCTGTATGCCATATTTAGTAAAGAGGTGATAAATGTCTTTAATACATTTTACATGTATATTTTATTTAAATTTCTTATTCACATCGACTGGTAAAATCGATAGTATCTACTATGTTTCTTTGAATGGTCAAGAGGTACAGATATGTGAGAAGTTTTTTGTAAGACACTTTGTATATCAGCGTCGTTAATGCAAGATGTAAGAAAAATTGATATTCTATGTTGTTATGCAGATACGGGCAAGAGGCAAGCATATACTGCCAAATAAAACAAGCAATGAAAAACGAAAAATTGTGAATGCTCATATTGAGTCTTTTCCAATCATGGTCCCACATTATATTCGCTAAAGTTCGAAGCGTGGATATTTGGACAAAAATTTGAGTATAAGGAAAATGTATCAACTTTATATAAATGATTGTCAGCTGAAGAAACCAGAAGGTAGTGCGAAATTACATACCGAAGAATATTTTCTAACGACTATAATTTAAGCTTTTTTGTTCTAAATAAGATCAATGTTTAGTTTTTAATAAATAATATTTATTAGCCCTATCATATTATGATACGGCTAATCCAACTAAGAAACCGGATTTAGAAAACAGTTACAGACAACATCAGAAAAAAAAAAGAAGTATGGAATCTCGAAAAACGAAATGATAAGAAAAGCTCTAATCAACAACCGAATTTTGCTTCAATCACTTTCGATCTACAGGCTATACTACAGATTCCAGATTAACTGGACAATTCATATATTCTTCCCGAAAATTATGAGTCTACAATTTGTGTGTAAATGAAGCCGCTTTACCAAATGAAGCTTACCGTTTTGCCTGGTCAGACATTAACGGTAGACGAGGAAGTTCTGAAATAGAAAGCATTATACTCAACTACTTATCAAAATGTGTCCCAGAATATGTAAGCAAGTGAAATAAGTGTATTTTTTGTACCTGCGGAGGACAGTATGGTAACATAAATTTTTAGAGTCGGGACATTCTTGTATGGAAGTTGACTCTATACATAGCAACATCTAAACCGCTAGAAATCAATTCTCTCTCTGGTATGCCAGATTACTTGTCTGTATACGTACTACGACTTTATTATTTAAAAAAACTTTCACGCACTCTAATTAAAAACCGAACAAAAGACCAAAACAGCGAAAAATAATGTTGTTAAAGATAAAAGATGAGAATCATGAAAGAAGAGATAAACAGAATCAATTTCAATATGACGCGTTACCAAGCTTCATTTCCTTATTGATACTGCACGGCAGTTAACAAGAAAATAGCAAGCTGAGTTATCAAATAACATAAGTATGCTTATGTTAGTCGATAAAAACTTAAGCAACTTTATGATAGGACTTCGCCAACTAACAGCAAAAAACAGATTTGCTACAGTTATTTGATAAGGGAGTGATACCGGAGGAATATAACAGGTGGTATCGTATTTTACGAGGCCAATGGCATCTTGTCAAATCCTGCTTTCAGTGACTAATCTGACGAGTTATACGCATGGTAATATTATATTCTTGTATCTATAACACATTCAAAATAAATTTGTTTTTTCTACCATTTATGTAAATATTATCCATATAACTACAAACAGCTTTGAATAAAATGTTCAGGGAAAACCAGTTAAATGTTATAATTATCAACTAATCCCTTAAAAACATTACTATTAACTAATTAAAGCAAATTCACAAAATAGATTCCGATCACAAAACTACAATATATTATATTTGGTTTATTATATTTTTTATAAATGTGTTATTTTAAGGGTAACTGATTAATTTAGATTTACAGGTAAAACCAGGTAAGTGACCGCATCTCCATCTTGTATTTAGGTTTAATCAGCTAGGTGTCTTAACTTTTTCAAACTAATGATAGAATATCATTTCTGATATATGCATCTTTCACTAGAATACCGAATATCAAACACAAGTTGTCCTCTTACTTCAAAATAAAACACTAAACTTTAAAAACGTTTTTTCTCGGTTTCGGTATTTCGGCATTTACCTGGTTTTCGCAGTATACCGACGAAATAGAATATCAGTTTTTCCCGATGGTATCTCTCCAAAGAGTTGTAAGTAGAGTATATCAAATAATATGAGAAGTCATGTTCTTTTGAAGATTTTCTTTTATTTTTATTAACAGACCGTATCAACCATGAAGTCAATTGGCGGAAATGACGTGTAAGTAAAATCGAATGTTACATAATTATAGATTTCAAACTGATTAAAAAGTATAGATTACTGGTTTAATATTAGCTTTAATATTAGTTTAGGTATGTTAGTTAAGTTCAGAAACTTAGTTACTTTATCTCTAGTATATAGTGTATGGTAAAATTATGGAATACGTTAATTTCTAGAATGTGCGATTTTGGAGATAAATACCGAAATCGGTCAATTTTTATTTTTAAAATATAATTATGCAGCATATATTTCATACTAGTGAGGTCATCCACCTGAGCGTGATGACGTAATCGATGATTTTTTTTAAATAGGAATAGGGGTTGTGTGGTAGCTCAATTCGAGGGTTTAGTGTCAAACAACGTTATCTACATTTTTTGTGAAATTGAGATATATCTATAATCGAGATCACCGTTTTCGACTTCATTTAGTAACAAAAACCTGTATCTCTATCTGAAGCAGATTACAAGATACATTAAACGTTAACTACCAATTGTGAAAAAATTGTTAACGTTATTTCACACTGAATTTCGCGATACATCAAAAACAGTTATCGACTGTTTAACGTTTATTGACACTAATTTATTAAGCTGTAATTGTAGACAGCGTTATTATTATAATTCGTATTTGTTTGAAAAACGTCCTTTTGATACTGGATAGCTAAATACATTTGTTTATTTTCGATGTTGTTCGATTCTTCCATCTGATTCAATTGATTAAAAATAAAAAACTGACATTGAAGGAAATGTTGTCAAATGGTTGAACATAGTTTGGCTACAATATACATATTATAAAATAAGACACTGCACACAGTTATTTCAAATATAATTTTAAATCAGACAACTTTACGAAATTTAAAATACAGAGAAGGCAACTTCGAACATTTTCAATTAACAACCTTGTGCCAAGAAGAAAATATGACAAACCCTTAACGATTAATAATAAAAAGTTAAAAGGTTTAGTAGAACTCTGTGAGCAAAAATTAAAGAACAGTATCACTTCTTTTACTAGAATCTTCAAGGAAGAGCTGATGATCAAAATGAAAATGTTTCAGAAGATGAAGACGTTTAAAGATGGTATAAGTATTTAGAAATTTCATAAGTTTAATATTTGTATGTTATTAGAAAAATAAAGTTTTTTATTTAAATACACTTATAACATTTTTAATAATACAGGGTTAGTGCTGCATTAGATATCCTGAAAATTTTGAAAATATCAGCGAATGTAAGTTCAAGTCAAATTGGATATCCTAAAAAAGGGGAAATATCAGGGAAATTTTCGCAACATTTTAGGGAAATTACATTTTTACATTTTCACCCGGCAGTACTAACCTTGTAGTAAAACTATTATTATCAGGTGCGACGTTAACCGTTACAAAAAATATATATCGGTAATATCAAAAAGCGTTATCAGGTCATTATTAGAAAAAAGTGCTATTTTTTTCTCTGTAGAATAACAATAACCTGTAATAATTTTTACAATACGTCAAAGAAACCATAATACTATATAAATTTACAGATTTTTATTGTAATGTATTTTGCCTCCGTAATGACAAATTTATTGGCCGATATTACGTTTCAAAACAGTTTTTAGCATTTTCTGTCACTTTATGTTTTTGTAGCTAACGTTGTTTGATACTAAACCCTCGAATTGTAAGGTTGTTCAAATCTCTATTCAGTAATATAAACATTAACATCATTATTTATATAAAAATTGACTTAAAGTATATTTTACTGCTGTCAAAGATATAAAAAAAGTTTAATAAAAAAAAACATTTATTTTCGCTTAAAGTAAATCTCGATCATCCTCCCACCTGCCTCTTAGCAATTTGAACATTTAATTTAAGGTAAAAGTAATGTTCATTTTCTAAATAAACATTTTCTTTTCTCATTTTCTGATAACGTTGACAATAAACTGCTTATCTACAAATGTGTATAGTCCAGAAAGCCACTGCGCATCCGCTAGGAAAAAATCCGAATCAGAATATTTTTCCTAGCGGATGCGCAGTGGCTTTCTGGACTAGTACTAAAACCCATCTAGACGTATGGCATCCAAATCTGGGGAACTGTCACTGAAACAAATCTACCCAGGATACAGCGCTTTCTATCAAAAGTTCTAAGGCAACTGTGCCAAGCTCCTTGGTACATTTTCAACGTTAATATACATGGGATCTCCGAGTCTAAACCGTCAAAGAAGAAAATATTTCTCTGTGCTCCAAGTACCGCAATAGACTACAGGTTCACCCAACCATATTGGTCACCAATATCCTGACACCCCTACAGAACATAAGACTGAAAAGGACAGACAGCCTTGACCTCAACACTAGAAACTAATTAATTGTGTTTAGATAGGATTAGATTGTGTTTAATAGAAACTAGTATAGTGTTTAATTCAACTTTAAATTGACAGATTCACAACATAATATTCACGTCATTTAGCAGAGTGTCTATGCCTAGCCTAGCTTTGCCTAGCTGCAAATTTAACCCTTACTTCTGCCATGGATATTTCAGGACGTAGACTCTAACATGCGGTATGTCATGCCGTTGCCTATTCTCCTTTGTTTTCAATATGAATATCTGTCTTATATCAGTGTATTTGTTTTTTACATCAAATACGGAAAGATTCTTCACACTGCTGTAGAATAAAATACTGCTCCAAATAAAATAAACTATATTTCTTCAAGAAAATTATGAACTCGTTCATAATACTAAAAAATAATGGAGGTTCTTACAGAATCCGTTATAACCTCCTCCTCCTCAGTCGTTTCCTCATTGCTAAGTGTCGTTATTCCCTATAATACGAGCAATTATCTCTTTCCATCGACTTCTGTCCTGAGTCTCCCTAGTGGATTCAGAGAATGTTTTTCCACTGGCTTTCTGTACTTGATCCGTCCATTGAGTAGGTGAGCGACCCCTACTTCTGCGCCCTTCAACGTTTCCCGAAATTATAAGTCTCTCAAGATCATCATCACTTCTTCTTGCAATATGGCCGAAAAATTTTAAGACGGTGGAGAGGCAAATAGAGGAAAGTCGAGTCTGAATATTAAGCTCTTGGACGATTGAGTGATTTGTTCTGTGTTCCGTCCATGAGATCCGAAGCATTCTTCTCCAGCACCACATTTCAAAGGCGTCAATCCTTTTTCTGTCGTCCGATTTCATTGTCCATGTTTCGGATCCGTAATTAAATATGGGAAAAATTAAGGCACGTACTAATCTTATTTTGGTGTTCTTCGACAAGGAGCGATCTTTCCAGATTTTCGATAATTGACTCATATCGTTTTTGACCATGCCTATTCTCCTGCGTATTTCTGTTTCAAAAGATCCTGTATTACTAATGTAGGATCCTAGATAATTGAACTCGTTAACCACTTCACACTGGTCTAAGTCTCCTGTTGTCTGAAGTGAATTTGAATAATATACTATCATAATTTTTGTTTTTGTTTATTGATCTTGAGACCACATCTATTGTTTCGGCTTCCACTAGCTGCAGCAGGCTGGACATTTCTTCTTCGGATGCAGTTATTAATGTTGTATCATCTGCATATCTTGGACTTGAGATCTTGTTTCCTGCGATAGAAATACCGCCATTCCATTTGTCGAGTGCTTTTCTCATTATAACCAGAATTATGAAAAAACTTGGGCATTGGTAACTTAAAAATAGTAAAATAGTGCTTTCTTCTTGAAGGTAGAACAACTGGATGAGCTTACTGCCATCCTAATAGCGAAAGAATATACCTGACTGCTTTTAGCTAAAAAATAAAAACGTAAAAACTGACATGCGGTACGTGATACCGCAAGAAAATTTTACGACAACGTAGCTCAAAGACTAACCATACTCAAACTGCAGAGTTGGTGGCAGGTACAATTACACATCGCTTCAATGTACACAGATGGCGTTCTAGAAATTTTTTATAAAACACCTTTTACAACACAATATATTTTTTCAAGGTAGAATACAGCGCTAATACGAGAGATATGGATAGAAGAAGGAATCCCCCAACAATGGAAGAAAAGTATAATCTGCCCTATTCATAAAAAAGGAGACAAACTGTTGTGTCAGAATTATAGAGGCATCTCTTTACTTTGTTCGCGATACAAAATATTCACAAACATCCTTAATCGAAGACTTCAACCTCTCACGGAAAAAATCATCGGGGAATATCAAGCAGGGTTTAGGCAAAATAGATCTACCATTGACCAACTATTTACAGTTAAACAAATACTAGCCAAAGCATGGGAATATGACATGGACGTTTACAATCTCTTTGTAGATTTTAAACAAGCCTATGATTCAATAGATAGAACAATTCTACCTAATATATTGGAAGAATTTGGCATACCATCAAAATTAATACGACTAATGCAAATGACAATGACAGAAACAGAAGCACAAGTATGTATTCAAGGACAGATCACTGATGCGTTTACGATAACGCAAGGACTGAAACAAGGCGACGGACTGGCTCCAACGCTTTTTAATCTTGTTCTTGAATATGTAATTAGACGGTTGACGGTGAGTGGAAATAACATACTTACAAACAAATCTAGCCAATTAGCAGCATACACGGATGATATAAACATAATGAGCAGAACAATGAATGCAGCGGAAGAAACCTACGTTGAGTTGAAACAGAGTGCAGAAGCAGTAGGGCTAGCAATAAACAAAAATAAAACAAAACTAATCATACAAACCAGATCAAATAGACCGGCGCAACAACACTTTATTGACGATATAGAACATGTGAATAGATTCACGTACCTAGGAATGGATTTGGTTGCAAGCAATGAAGAAGAACCGAAAATAAATAGAAGGCTTGTGCTGGCAAATAAAGCCTATTTCGCGATGGGCCACATATTCAAGTCGCGAGGCGTACACCGGAAAACAAAACTCCGGGTATATAAAACAATAATCAGGCCCATAGTAAGTTATGGCTGCGAAACTTGGGTGGTGACACAGAAATCTGCCAATGCATTAGATGTGTTTGAAAGAAAAGTATTACGTAGGATACTGGGCCCAATAAGTGAAAATAACAACTGGCGAATTAGGTATAATAGAGAAATATACGAGCAATATAGCGAACCAAATCTAGCACAACACACTAAACTGCAGAGATTACGGTGGGCAGGGCACGTGGTCCGCATGCATGAGAATAGAATCCCCAGAAAATTGCTGAATGCAAGAATGCAGGGAAGAAGACCTGTTGGAAGACCTAAAAAGAGTTGGGAAGACGAAGTCGATGAGGATGCCAGGAACTTCCTGGGAACGCGTTCATGGAAAAGAACAGCGGTAAATCGAAATGATTGGAGAAGCTTATTGAAGGAGGTTAAGTGCCGTAGTGCTGTAGTGCCATTGGATGAATGGAGAATATAGCGCATGTCAGTGGTTAAGGATTTAATAAACGTTTCTGGCTACTACCAGACGCATACGACCAAGAAAAGTGAATGGTTGACCCTTCCCAAATTCTACACCACTGGTGGAATTACTATCTTATCATAATTTTTAGATTCTTCAAGTATTTCTATGTAAATGATATACTCCTATTATTCAGATTATGAAATAGTTGATAAATAGTTGGGATGTAAAAAATCCCCGAGTATTTCGATAATCACATTTTCAACATGAACTTAATATTAATGTATGGTGCCGTATGTTTGGACATAGTTTGTTGGGTCTTTACAAATTACTAGCAAATTTGAATGGTAACTCGTGTTTAGAGTTTCTAATAACTACACTTTTCAAAGATCTAAAATAATTGCAACTGAATCAAAAAGAGAAAAATATATGTGGTTCATACAGGATGGAACTTCACCTTATTATCATCAATGTAACAGTACGAAACTATCTAGATAAGCAATTTCCTGATCGTTGGATTCGCAGACGCACTTTAGTCCATGTGGTGAAACCGCTCCCGTCTGGAAAAATTTCTGATTCGGTTTCTTTGTGGAATCCTATTCAAAAGTGTCCCCTTTAAACAAATATGAAGGGTGCCGGGCGGAATTTTTGGGCAGAAATTTTTTAAACAATTTTTTTAAACAAATACAAAAGATCACGTTTTTTTGCTCCGGAACATATATTTGTAAGTTTTGTGGCTCATTCTAAACAAGAAAGGTATCTTGTAATTTTTCTTAAAAATTGACAGTTTTCGAGCTATAGGCGATTTAAAATCTAAAATATGCGAAAATACGCATTTTCGAGGCTTAAAAACTCATATTTAAATTAGTATTTTTGAGGTGGCCAGATACTTAAATTGAAGTTTAAATATTCAGCTTCCAGATTCTGAAGAGTAATTGCGTTTATCCTTAATTTAAACCGTCGTTTTTTAATTGTTAAATATGCATGTCCATCCGATTTTTTTGCCGGTGCGGCGCTCTTTATTTCAAAAATCTCCAATTTTTCTCATATTTTTTCTAGATTATTTAGGACATTCTAAATAAAATAAGTTTCTTCACATTTTTCTCAAAAGTAAACAGTAAACAGTTTTAAAGTTATAAGCGATTTAAAATCCAAAAATGCGTTTTTTGGCCTTTTTCCGATTTTAAATCGCTAATAACTTTAAAACTATTAACTTTTGAGAAAAATGTCAAGAAACTTATTTTATTTAAAATATCCTAAAGAATCTATAAAAATATACTCCGGAGAAAAATTGGAGATTTTTGAAACAGAGCGCGCCGCACCGGCAAAAAAATTGGATGGAAGTGCATATTTAACAATTAAAAAACAACGGTTTAAATTAAGGTTAGACGCAATCACTACTCAGAATCTGGAAGCTGAATGTTTAAACTTCAATTTAAGTATCTGGCAACTCCAAAAATACTAATTTAAATATGAGTTTTTAAGCCTCGAAAATGCGTATTTTCGCATTTTTCAGATTTTAAATCGCCTATAAGTCGAAAACTATCAATTTTTAAGAAAAATTACATAATACCTTTCTTTTTTAGAATGTCCAAAAAAAAAAACAAAAATTATATGTTTCAGAGCAAAAACACGTGATCTTTTGTATTTGTTTAAAAAGATTGTTTAAACAATTTCTGCCCAAAAATTCCGCCTGGCACCCCTCAGATTTTTTAAAGGGGACATTTTTGAATAGGAATCCACAAAGAAACCGAATCAGAAATTTTTTCAGACGGGAGCGGTCTCACCACATGGACTACTAGGGGAAGGTGAAGTTCCCTGGTCGCCTAAAATACCCCGATGTATTATTTGTTGCAAAATAATTCGGATAGAAATCCCCAGATTAAGAGACTGGGCCGATATCAAGCACAAAATGACTGTACTCCCTTAATGCTGTAACGAATAGTCACCCTTAGTCTTTCGTTACATTAGGTTCAATTTTATTAAATTAAATTAAATCAAAACTAAAATTAAATTAAAATTAAGATTAAATCCGAAATATCTTGCAACGAATAGTAATCGCTTAGATTTTTATTTCTAGGATATTATTATATGAATTCGCTGGTATACTCACAAGAATTAAATAATCTTCCAGCACTATGGCAGCAAATAGGAAATTTCGCAAATTTTAGTGCCAATCAGCCAAACATATTTTTTAAAATTAGAAGATTATTTTTTAACAAACCAATTGATAAGTTTATTGAGGTAAATGGGCATCGCATTGTACATTTTTTATAAAAGGCTCGGTTCAATTGTATCTTTTAGATATTTAATGTTACATATTAAAATTGTTCTTTTATTTAGATTATAGCTTCCAAAAGAGTTTTCATATTAGAACCATAATTTGTCTTTAATTATTAAATACATCTCTTCGTTTCAAGAAATAAAAAAAAATATTATTATCTTTTGTTCTTAAATAGAATAAAATTTCATAATGCCCAAATATGCGTAATAAATGCCCAAAATTTCCAATTGTAATTTAAGTGCTTTGTATGTCTTCTAATGATATCCCCTAATACATAATATTTATGTCCTTACAAAGCAAAGATTATTTTAGCTATTTCCTGATAATACATTATTTACCAAACATGCTAGAACGCAAAGGTGATATTAAAAAAAATAAATAACAATAAAATTGTATTACCTAAGAAGTAAAAATCTTCATCTGTAGATGGTATATAATTTTATGTATTTTCTTTTAAATCCAAGTTGGAATCATAGTACATCACAAAATACATCACAAATGTTTTTGGTCTTTAGACCATCATCAGGTTAAATTACAGATCTAAGTAGTTGAAACTAGCCACAATATTTGGTCACATTACCTTTTAATTAAAACATTTGAGGCATTTAGGCTTATGATCCAATAAAATTGTGTTTTGACTAAGAAAGTTTTGGGGTAGTTCTGATTTCTTTCATTATATATGGATTTTGGGATGCTGAATCCGAATATGGGGTTTGCGGACAAAATTTCTTGCCGAAACATCGAAAAAATCGCGAAAAAAGCGAAAAATTTCAGCTTTTTTCCGCTTTTTTGCTCAAATCTCAAAAACTATTAACTTTTAGGAAATGGTCTGTTAACAGAAGTTAAAGTACTTAAAATTATCTACAAATATCACTATTTACTTTTTTTTCAGACGAACAGTTCAGTCTAAAGTACAAGTTGAAAATTGCCAATTTTTAACGGTCTCGGCAAACCCACTTTTTATATTCCAAAACTTTATTTTTTATTAGAATGCTGTCATTTGATATGTTTTTCCTAGTTTTCTGTACAAATAATAAATGTTAGTTCATAGGTATGGTATTTCTCTTGTGACAGCTTCCATAAGTCCATTCCGTCCTAAGAGGCCGGGAATGTCTCTGCTTTTCCCTTAGAGCCACATAAGATCAGGCACAGATGGAGTCACAGTTTCAGTTAGTGTGAACATTTCCTTCGGATCTGTTGTCTTGATTTCTGATAAACCTTGAGGTTTTGTCCTTCTAAAATGAATTTGTTGAACAACTACCTGACTTCCGTAAACGTCAGGCGCGGGTTTCTTTTTTATCCGAGGAATGGATTGCTTAGGAACTACTGCATGTTTTGGTGCAATACAAGGAATGCCACATATAACGTGAAAAGTGTGGTATTCGTCGATTTTATGTAGTTAAAATCACCGTTATCGTACACCTGCTGTGTAAAGCACGGCAGGCCAATTTTCCGCGGATCGCCTGCGAATGCTGACACTTCCAGGCGAACAGCTTCTGTATAGGATGAACAAAACCCCAAAGAGGAAACTACATCAACCTATTTTCTTGAGCCGTACTTTTTGTAGAGAAAACGGCCAACCCTGCAAGGAATGGTGAGGCCAACTATCTGGGCCTTACTGCCGCTACAAGACTTTGAGCAAGCACGTTGCTTATCTGGAAGTGTCAGCAATCGAAGGCGATCCGCCGAAAATTGACCAGCCGTGCTTTACACAACAAGTGTAAGAAAACGCTGATTTTAACCCTTTCTATGCCAGGCCTTAATTTGCATGTTCGTCTCTCAATCCCAAAGATTTGTTCATGCTGAGAGTCCCATTGCCTTATATATACGTCGCATATAAATAAACAATAAATAAATGATCAAACATGTTTTTTATTGAGTTTTTTAACCAACTTAAACGTTTTCTTTTCAGAAGTACTCATCAGAGAGCAAAACCAACTTGAAAAAATGTAACTAACTTAAAAAAATAATGTAATGTAAATTAACATTAAAATTTTTCTTCTGTGTGGTACTCCTCAAAGCATGACACTACGCAAAGGCCGAATCCGCATCTTGCACACATGTATCTCGATTCGCTTGTTTTTTTTTCTGGTCTTTTCTGTGGCTACAAACGCTTCACCTTCTAGCAGCTACCTATAAGCGCTGCTGCCACCAGTGCTACAACATAGCATATATCGAAAATATGTGAACAAATATATACGGCAATGGGTCCGCATGATCTGTCTTAGGTGCCAATATTTTGAGGCTTTGGGAACAATAATCTAACATTTTGGACATATTTCTACGGTATTGGGACACCAATGAGTATAAAATTTTATAAGTAACGCATATTTTCGGCTTTGGTAAATTGAGACCATAACACCTTGAACATATATATACGGCGGTTGGGAATACAGACCCACTTTTTCAAAAACATATATATGCAGCGTTGGGACAGAAAGGGTTAACGTACATAAAATCGACGGATACCACACTTTTTACGTCATGGGTGGCATTTCTTGCATTGCACCAAAACATACAATAACTCCTAACCAATCCATTCCTCAGCTAAAAACTAAACCCGCACCTGAGGTTTATGGAAGTCAGAAAGCTGTTCAACTAATATATTTTGAAAGGACAAAACCTTAAGGTTGATCAGAAATCAATATCCGAAGGGAATGTTCACATCAACTGAAACTGTGACTCCATCTGTGCCTGATCTTCTGTGGCTCTAAGGGAAAAGCAGAGATATTCTCGGTATTTTAGGATGAAATGGACTCATGCAAGCTGTGAGAAGAGACATACCATATTCATATTATGAACTAACATTTATTATTTATACAAAACTAGGAGAAATTTATCAAATGACAGCGTTCTAATAAAAACTAATATAAAGTTTTTTAATGTAAAAAGTGGGTTTTGCCGAGACCGTCAAAAATTGGAAATTTTCAACTTGCACTTTAGACCGAACGGTTCGTCTGAAAAAAAAAGTAAATAGTGATGTTTGTAGATAATTTTAAGTACTTTAATTTCTATTCACAGACCATTTACTAAAAGTTAATAGTTTTCGAGGTTTGAGCAAAAAAGCGGAAAAAAGCTGAAATTTTTCGATTTTCTCGCGATTTTTTCAATGTTCCGGCAAGAAATTTTGTCCGCCAACCTAATATTCGGATTCAGCAGCCCAAAATCCATATATAATGAAAGAAATCAGAACTACCCCAAAACTTTCCCACTAAGGGGCTCGTAGAGTACAAATTGACTGAATCATTAACTAAAGGCGAATTTAAGTCGATGTTTATAGGTCTGGATCCCGCGTATGAAAAAAAAGTTGATTAATAGCAAGCTGAAAATTTGTTAATAGCTTAAGGGTGTCTAGTCGGACAAACTTTGATATATGGGAACACTGGAACAGGGGAAGTTTTAATTGTGGAACAGGTTAAAAATTTGGAACGGTCAGACCACGAAAACGGCACATGTATTTTGTCCGACAGAACAGACTTAAACTCTCCGAAGAGAGATTAAACTCTCATGCAAAAATCAGACTGCTATTTATCACCAAATGGGCGTTTTAAAGAGTGGAACATGTAGAATATGTCAAATGACAGGAATTATGACAGGTGATAAATAGCAGTCTGATTTTTGCATGAGAGTTTAATCTACGTTCGGAGAGTTTAAGTCTATTCTGTCGGACAAAATAAATGTGCCGTTTTCGTGGTCTGACCGTTCCAAATTTTTAAACTGTTCCACAATTAAAACTGCCCCTGTTCCAGTGTTCCCATATATCAAAATTTATCCGACTAGACACCCTTACGCTATTAACAAATTTTCAGCTTGCTATTAATCAACCTTTTTGTCATACGCGGGATCCAGACCTATTAAAAATTAAAAAAAGCAGCACAATGGTGTATATTCATATTTGCTTTAAACTTCAACGTTAATGTATTTATATTATGAGACAGCAGGAACAGACTCAGAACAGACATATCGCATGTCAGTGGTTAAGAATACAGCTGTTTGATGGCCTATCTTAATTTTAGGTATTTTATTTAAGTTCTATGTAGATTTAAAATTTGATACTAATTAACAACATTCACTGTTGTGTCAGCAATTAAAACATTTCCAGGAGTAATTTGCTAAATGCTTTTAACTAATTCATTTTATTTCTATTATTAACCTAATAAATTAATGAAATATAACTCTTACGGGCAATTTATAAATTATTGCGAAACTATAATGAGTTTAGTTTTCATAATAGTAATATTGATTTTCAAGTTAAAGGTAATAAGGCCATTTGATTAAAGCTTACAGTCAAGTACAAACTTTTGTTACGACTCGACACGTGACCATAGTAAAACAGTGTCGTATATCAATATAATGATGTACTGGTTCAATAATATACTATTATGATAATATGATATTTAAATCTCTGTTCCTAATTTGTATCCACATAATATAATAATATGTACATACAGAGTGAGTTTTATGTATGGAACGCACCAATTATCTCGGAAACGGCTTAAACGATTTTGCAGGTTTTAATTAGTAAGTGTTTTGTGATGCGGCTGGTGTTATGTTGGTACATATTTGCATTGTTGTCAGATCTTCCGTTTTTCTGTAAATCTACTGAGCTTTCTTATTTCAAATGGGACACCCTGTATATTTTGTGTTTTAAAGTCATTAAGAAATTCTAATTATTTTTCATGTAATATTCCCTATACCTAAATGCCGTAATTTAGGAGTTATTGCGATAATTAAAAAAAAAATAAATTACACAAATAAATTTTTCGGTACAGAATATAATACTTTGGGTTCTTTAACCCGCCGCGCCGTTAGAAAGAATCTCACATTTTATCCTTTTCCGTGATAACTTAATGAAAATTTTTGTAACATTGCTTTCCGCTCGTAAGTGCCTCGAGGAGGATCGTAGTAATGCGTGGAATTTTTTTTTATTTTTTTTTTATTTTTACTTTTATTTGTGGAATTTATGGCTTTGGTGAGGACCAATTAGCTTTAAAATTGTTAGAAACAGATATTTTTAACACAAGTAAATAAAAATATTATAAAATAGAAATTTATTTTCAATTCGTATTTAAATTTGTATTGTGAGAAAGTTCGTCTAGTACACTCTTTCACGGTTTTTGCTGTAAATTTTAAAGAATCGCTTGGATTGACATTAAATTTGGCATACCCATAGATAACATGGTAGCGAAAAAAAGTGATATTGTGCCGACACAATGCCGATGTGTGCTTTTGCCCTGGGGATGAGTTTCCCCTCTTGGGAGTGAAAAAATATATGTCCAAAATAAGTCCTGAAATGGATAAATTACCTGATTTTAATTAACTTTTGTTCTATAGTTTTTTCACCAAGTCAATACTTTTTGAGTTATTTGCGAGTGAATATGTTAATTTTTAAACAAAATAACCACGTTTTTAGACAGTTTTTCGCAAACCATTCAAAAAGTAAGTACTTTATCGAAGAAAAGGTTCTTAGCAAAAATATAGCCTGTAAAAAGTACAAAAAAAGGTGCACGCAAGAGGTCTCTACACCTAGTAGAACCAGAGTTTTAGATAATGAAAAATAGGTTCATGTTCGCCAAATTCCAAATGGAATATTTCAATGTGAAATATCAAAATAACTAAGCGCTTTTTGGGGAAAAATCGAACTTTTTTAAAGTGTTTTAAAAAAAACTTTATTTCTGTTTTTATAAAAAAAGTTTCTAGCATCAAATGTAAGCAAGTTACCCTCAAAATAAAATTGGTCTCTTTTGTTTTGGCACAAAAGATCGGGAAAATCAACCCCTAATTAGCCACTTAAATGAAATTAATAATTGCCGCGTCACAAGTTGGTTTAATTATCCTGTATTTATATGATCTAGAAGTTTCATCGGTTCAAAGTATTTATTTTTGAAATAAATTGGTTTTAAAATAAAATTTTTAAAGTTTTTAATTTTGAAAAAAATGATTTTTTTCTAAATAACTTAAAATTTGTTAGAGATACCAAAAATCTCAAACAATAAAAAAAGTCGGCTTTGCTTTTCTGAATGTTATGTATTTTTTTGGTTTTTTGTAAGACAAAAATTGGTTAAGATTTGATGTTTCTCAATTTGCATAAATTCCTGATTAGAGAATCGTTCAAGCCCTTTTAGCTACAGCCCTTTGAAAAATAAGGACGTTGAACCGATGAAACTTACAGATCATATAAACAATACATACACGAATAAAGAAACTTGTGAAGTGGTAGTGGCGGCCCGTGAGGTAGTGCCGTAGAGCCATGGCACTACCTTGCTAACTATCCATAAACATATTTTTTATCTTCAAAACTTTTTAATTCCTATTAATTTTTTGTGTGTATTTCTTTTGATCTTCATAAATTATATAAAATATGGCAACTATGGGCGCAATACAATCCCTGCCGACAGCGGAGAGTATTCGACAGGAGAATCTCCTTCGCGCCGAAGTCAGTACTGGCACGAGTAAAGAGAGAAAGATTTTACGAGCATTATATGTAAGTGACAGAGAAAGAGCTATATTGGACTATAAGTATACCTTAACATTAGAATCTCTGTACCAGGCACGAGGGTATGAAGCCAGGTCTATTTATTTTGAGTTTCTTTACGTGCTGGTTTGTCGCTTTTATTATGTACATTTTCTGTTAAAAAGTTTTTGTATTTATAATTAAACTTTTGGTGCATCATGATCGTGGGTATTTTGATAATATTTTGATTATTTCTTAAGTTTAATTTAGTAATTGACAATAAAGATTAGTATTTTAAAATTTTTTTTGGTGGTTTTTCGCTAGAAAAAAAAAACTACAAATGTTATAAGGTGTTGTGGAGCTTTCGAGTTAGCTTTAAGAGGTCACGACGAAAAAGAAAATTCAGAAAATAGAGGCATGTTTAAGGAGCTGGTCAATTTTAGCGCCGAATTAGACAACGACTTAAAGGTTCATATTATTCAAAGTACCAGATCTTTCAAAGGTCTACCTTCTCCGGACATTTAGTTGCTTCTAATTTATTTATGTCGGAGAAGTTTTCTGCTTATAAGCATCAGTTCTCCGAATCATTTCTTAATGAACCATGGAGACTGGAGACAATTTTAATTTTTAAGCAAAACTCGGTTTAAAACTGAATTAGAAGTAGGTACTGTATTAGCGAGACGAATTAAGTACTACCTCTGGGGCTGTTTCGCTATCGGTTTTATTGTAGAGGGAAGGTTTAAAAAGCACATTTGAAGAAACTATTAAACTTTTAAGTATTTTAGTTATCATTCCTATATCAACATCTGAAGCAGAACGCTGTTTTTCGATGTTTACATCGAAACCTAGTGCTTTAGGTATGCTATCTGCAGAAAAGCATTTTGTAAATTGTATTGATAATTTTAATTATAAAGTCATTGAAAACTTTGCAACCAAAAAATAGAAGAATGAACTTCATATATCGTAAACTTTAAAAGTGACATTACAAAAATTTGTGCATGTGTGTGAATAATGAAATAGTATTATTTTTATAAATTGGTAAATAGAGACTAAATTTTAATAACAATTTTCAAGCACTAACAGCAGTAAATTCTGGTGGTAAACTTAAGATATGTACATAAGATAAAAGTATCCGCTCATATTTTTTTTAGTTTTTGTTGTCAGTATACCTTTTTTTGACAATATCGTGAATCCGTCACTAAAAATTTTGGCGGCTGCCCGAGTTGTGGCACTACCTTCTTAAAGTGGTACGAGCCGCCACTGTGAAGTGGTACCGATTAAGTTTATTTGAGGTGCTAATTAGGGGGTGATTTTCACGATTTTTTTAGAAAAAAATGGGACCAACCTTATTTTGAGCGTAACTTGTTTACTTTTAATGCTAGAAATGTTTTTTATAAAACAAAAGTAAAGCTTTTTAACACTTTGAGAAAGTTGTAATGAGTTTTCACCAAGAAGTGCTTCATTTTTGGTTATGCCACGTTAAAATATTCGATTTGGAATTTGACGAATTTGAACCTATTTTTTTCACTTTTTTACAGGCTATATTTTTGCGAAGAATATTTTTTTCGACAAAGTACTTACTTTTTAAGTTATTTCCGATAAAACGTCTAAAAACGTGATTATTTTGTTGAAAAATAAACATGTTCACTCGCAAATAACTCGAGAAGTATTGGCTTAGTAAAAAAACTCTATAGAACAAAAGTTGCTTAAAATTAATCAGTTTATCGGTTTCCGGATTATTTTGGACATATATTTTTTTACCCCCAATAGGGGGTGAAACTCACCCCCAGGGCAAAAACACACATCGGCATAATATCACTTTTTTTCTTTGACTTGTTAGCTATGTGTATGCTAAAGTTCATGTCAATCGAAGCGGTTTTTTTTAAATTTAGAGGTTTTGCAATATTTTACCGTTCCAAGATTGCGGCTCTAATTTTGAATATTTTTTCGAGATATTTGGCACACGTATTCGTAATATAATAAAGAATGGCGGTACATAGCCCAATTTGCAAAATATATTAATATGTGGAAATTACTCTGTAATTAAATACAATATTAAAAAAACGAGCCTGTACCACCATTAAGAAGAACAAAAAAATAATTTCTTCAAATAAACTTTTTTATCCGATGCCTAGATTTCATTTTGAAACTACTAATGAAATAAAAAATTTTAGTAGTTCCAAAATGACACAAAATCTAGGCATCGGATAAAAAAGTTTATTTGAGGAAAGTGTATTTTTTTGTTCTTCTTAATGGCGGTACAAGTTCGTTTTTTTAATATTGTATTTAATTACAGAGTAATTTCCACATATTAATATATTTTTCAAACTGGGCTCTGTACCGCCATTCTTTATTATATTACGAATACGTGTGCCAAATATCTCGAAAAAATATTCAAAATTACAGCCGCAATCTTGGAACGCGTTTTCGCTACCTGTTGATAGCTACTGTTTCCTCTTAAATAACGTAGGCTACCGTTAATGAACCTACTAGTCGTTTTCGAGTTATAATGAATTTTAAAATTACCAAGTGCCTTAATTTAAGCCCAAATCTTTTATCAGCTGCTCATACTAATTTTTGGTATGTTTTCTCCTAAAACATTGTTTTAACTATAAATGAAGCGCTTATTGTAGGAAGGGCGATCGGGCTCCATTAAAAAAATTAAAAACCATGTTTGAACTAAGCCCAAATTACTTATCGAGAGCTGATTAAATAAGGTTTGACCTTGAATTTAGGTACTTAATAATTTTAAAGTATTATTTTTTATGTGTTATTAAGCCTTTAGAATCGACATTTTTCATATTTTTGGTTTACAATTATTGTTTACAACTTGAAAACGGTCAACAGAAATGATACAACAAATGTTTTTTGTTACTATTGATCTAAAAACGTAAAATAACTTCTGCCCTGGCCAAAAAGATTGTTTTTTATGATTATTTCAAAATTGGTTTTAAAATAAATGTAGCAATAACTCCGAAATTACGGCAGTTAGGTATAGCGAATATTATATGAAAAACAATGAGTACTTCCTAAGTACATTAAAATGTAAAAAGTATATAGGATTTGAAATAAGAAAGTTCATTATATTTACAGATAAACTGAAGATCTGATAACAACATAAATACCACTATAATGACTACCGCATTAGAGGACTTTTACCCAATAAATAAATAACTTATACAGAAGTAAAAACTTCAAATTGTATTCTGGTATAAAATCGTTTATTTAAAAACTATCAAAAAGTCATCCACATGGATTGCAAAACGTTTTCGTTCTAATCAGAACATCTTTAGTGCCTAGAATGAAGTATTTCCACGTTAGATTAAGGCAAAAAGGTTAAAATTGTGACTGTTAATAAGAAAAATATGTGGAAAATAATTACATTCCGCAAAGTAGTTGTAACTAGTACACCAATGAAGGTGGTAACTTCATAATATATGGCTTACATTATAAATTTTAATAAAATATTGTGACTACTAGTCGATGTTAAAAGATTAAATTATGTATGTGCCTAAAGAGAAACATGCTTCCTGGCTCGAAAAAACTAGGTACTTCTCAAACAGCACAAGTACATCCCTGGTACGTATCCGGGATGTATCACTAGGACATTCGTACGTCCTGAGGACGTACGTTTCAGGTCCTGGGACATCCTCGGGACGTACCGAGGACGTACGATGTTACAAAATCATCCGTGCCCAGGACGTCCGACCAAACTCTCCTGGGGACGTCCGACTTAACTCTCCTGGGGACGTCCGACTAAAACCTCCTTGGTACGGTCGTCCAAAACCTCCTTGGAGCCTCCGACCAAACCTTTTTAAGGCATTATGTAAAATGTTTTCAGAAATTTTAAACATGGCGTTTAATTACTATTAAAAAATGTTGAAATAGTCTAAAATTATTTTATATAAATTTACTCATAATTTTTAAAGATGAAATCTGCATTTCAAATAAAAAACACATATTACCTATATAATATCAAACAAATTTTTATTAAAATTTAACAAACAATAAGACGTCTTTTTATTTTCATCTTTGCTTGCTCTTCCAAATTTTGATAATTCTTTTACCTACAATCGTAGATAAAAGAATATACCTAAGTTCCTACCTTATATAAAAAAACTTATGCCATGGCTTATCGGGTTCTTGCTGAAGTATTTTTTCTAGCTTAGCTGTATCTTCCTCTGTTTGCATAGAAAGTTAATCTTTTGTGCTAACATTTCCTTCTATAACGGTTAATCTACCCCCTATCCTATGATTGGCCAGGCAGGGTTCTACACGCTTGACATAATATGACACCGTTGCCGTATCCTCAATTTTTTCACAAACATAACCACATCACATACAGTTACATTTAAAAATAGCTGCTTCAATAGTTTTTAATAGGTTGTAATAGGCTGTAACTCTGGTTCTACGAGGTCCAGAGACCTCAAGCGTACACCATTTTCTTTACTTTTTTACATGCTATATTTTTGCTCAGAATATTTTTTTCGACATAATACTTATTTTTTGAGTTATTTGCGAAAAACTGTCTAAAAACGAGGTTATTTTGTTGAAAAATTAACATATTCACTCGCCAATAACTCTAAAACTGTTGACTTGGCGAAAAATCTCTGTAGACCAAAAGTTACTTAAAATTAGTAAGTTTATCCATTTCCGGTCTTATTTTGGACATATATTTTTTCACCCCCAATAGGGGGTGAATGTCACCCTCAGGGAAAAAGCACACATCGGTACAATATCACTTTTTTTCTTTGACATGTTAGCTATGCGTATGCCAAATTTCATATCAATCCAAGCGGCTCTTTAAAATTTACAGCACAAACCGTGAAATAATGTACTATCTTTAAATTTTTAAATTCGGTCCAATAATATAATTGTTCTTCACATTACATTTCGAACATTTGTACTAATGGTAGTGGCATTTTCTGGCCGCTGATCACAGTTTAAAGAAGAAGAATAAGAAAAAAGAAGATATTAGGCTTCTTGACACGTGACGTGCGCACATCACTGTTTTTTTCTATGCGTGGCTGGTCACAAGCGTGTTCGAAATAATTTTATGAAAATTGTTAAAAAGCGTTTAAAATGCCAAAAAGGTCATCAAATATTGATTGTTTATCCCGAAAGCGGCGGAAATATGAAGAGTTGCAACAGAAATTGGTAAAGTTGAGCGAGGAAATGGATGAAAAGCACTCAAGTATTTATATGATATTTTTTTTTATTTTTTTATGGTAGTTAAATTAAATGTAGCGTGAATAAATAGAGCTATATTTATTAATTATTTACAAAGTGACAATTTTAATCAAATTCACACATGGAGTCTTTTATTTTGTTGTTATCAATATATTTTTCTGTTGCCATAGTAACTGTTTTTTCGCCATCTTCCTGTTCGAATATAAAACAGGCACTATGTTGCCGGACTGCACTGGTTTTCCTATTAATGTTTATTTCGTAGAAAATGGGTTAACATAAATGACATGCAAAAACGTCACATTTTGCAAAGAAAAATTATATTGTTTGTCTCAATAAGGGTGCCTTAAGGTAGCCCAAAGTAATACAGACTAAATAATTAAGGATATAACAATAAATCAGAGGGTACTTTTAAGTTGCCCAGAAAATCTTTATGATTAGTTGACCTGCTTCTATTATTTCTCAGAGGCACTTTAGTAGCCAAGAAGTATAGAATGGAATATATTTTTATTTAACTAATTTTACACATTTTACTTCGAATTTACATCACAAGAATAGCTAGTTACTTACACAAAATTTGTGTTTGGCTTGTCTTCAAACAATAATACTATGGGAGCAGGTATTTTTTAATAGCCTAGAAAATCTTAATGATTTATTTGAGATTCTCCTATTTCTCAGAGGTATTTTATAATAGCCCAGAAATTTAAAATAGAATGCATAATATTTTTTTAAATATTTTTTTTGTACATTTTACCTTGATTTCACTTTTCAAGCGAATTATGAATTTTCTTTGGAAAAACACTTTTTTAAAAAATTGAACTTCACAATTAAAACTTATTTCCACAAAGAAAGATTTTAGTTACAACTCAATAATTTAAAATCAGACTTTACTTTAACATTTAAATTAGACTTTTATTTAGAGGTTTTAATCAGACTGAAAAATATTGATTTTTACATGGTGTTTTATAATTTTATAATTGCTGATATTGCTGTCCAATACGTCGCAATTAGGTCCAGAACGTTCAAGCGGTAGACTCGTGTTGACTCCACGTGGTAGAATTTACTGGATGGTAGCGGCCATTTTACTGTAACTACTCCATCCCCTGAAGAAGTTTTGTGAGGGACGAACAGAACTGTTGAGTTGGCCTCTTCTGGAGTTTCGTCGCTAGATTTGGGCTTTTTGTTATTTGTTTTATACCTGTAACATATATAGAGGCAGATTATTGTAATTACTATATATAAAGGAGTCATCCAAAAATGGTTATGGCTATGGTTCCATAATTTCGGGTTAATGGTCTCTAGATGTTCCTCTTCCTTAGAGAGTTCATGCAGTTTGTCTAAGGGGATGTGATCTATTCTTAATGGTTTGAATTTAATCGCTGTTTGAATATCTATGGTCCTAATTTTGGGAAGCATTAGTGGTTCCTCTGGGATGGTTGTTCTTGAATTTATGTAACTCATTTGGGTTTCCGTCGAAATTTGGAAGAATGCGTAAATTTTTCACGTCAAATTGTGGAACTGCCATATTTAAAAAAAATTTCAATATATATAGTCAATAGTTAAATACGTATAGTAATTTCAAATATATCAATCTTAAACTGCTTATTATTTATCTATTAATCTCTAGTGTTTATTAATATATAGTATTTATTAAGCTATTCAAATTTTTCTTTAAATAAGTTTCTAAATCTGGCTCTAAAGTCAATCTAAGGACTTAGAGGAGATATTTCTAAATTATTTTTAATCTTTCTATTAATTTATTAAAATCTTTGTTTTTATCTTCTTAATCTAGCTCTGATTCAATCTAAGGACTCAGAGGAGTCTGATTTAATAATACATATCTCTTTCAAAAATTAATCTTCTTAATTCTAAGTAATAATAAAAATCGCTTACAGGATAAAGACGATGCCGATGTGCATTCCTTTGCTCCTGAAGGCTCCTAACTTCTATTTCTAACTGCCAATTCCCTCGGGTGAACTCTGCAACGGTTTCCCTGGGGCTGGTTCTTGGAACAATGGACAAACACTTAAAAGTGACGAGGATCTGTAAAAACTCTTCCACTTCCGTACTGACTCTGCGCCAATTATGAATGTTCTTTGGAGAAACACTTTTTTAAAAAACAATTAAAACTTTTATTTCGACAAACAAAGATTTTAGTTACAACTCAATAATTTAAAATCAGACTTTACTTTAACATTTAAATTAGACTTTTATTTAGAGATTTTAATCAGACTGAAAAATATTGATTTTTACATGGTGTTTTATAATTTTATAATTGCTGATCTTGCTGTCCAATACGTCGCAATTAGGTCCAGAATGTTCAAGCGGTAGGCTCGTGTTGACTCCACGTGGTAGAATTTACTGGATGGTAGCGGTCATTGTACTGTAACTAGCGTAGCAAGTTTATTTACGCTAAATTTTTGTTTGGTTTTGTTAAAATATTAAAAATAATATTACAGAAACCATTGTGGAGGTGCATAGACCGTCAGTTTCGCTAAATAATACGGAAAATGAGATCCAATGCAATTTGAGCATAATTAAAGATTTTGCAACAACCAGCTACCAGCAACCTGCTACAACCAGCAGTACTTATTTAGGACTCGCAACAGCAGACAGAAGATTTTTTCATTGGAGAGGTACCTACACAAAAAGAATCTATTTCTCTAAATATGATTAACTTTGGGCAAGACCCATTAAAAACTAACCTTAATGCTTCTGAAATGTTGTCAGATGTAGCAAAAAGCTAAAGTATTCTCTTTCCAAAGGCTTAGACAAAAGTATTGTGGGTAAACTTACAGAAAAATTCTTAACTGCTACAAACTGCGAAAGACTTTGCCCACCTCAGTTTAATTCTGAGATTTTATCTGCCATAAAATATAAAAATAAAATTAGGGAAGATAAATACTTGCAAACTATGCAAACAATTTTAGCTGCAAGTATTATGTCCCTTTATAAAGAGATCGAATTAGGGTTAAACGAAAAAAGGAATATCGAAACAATTGCCAATTCCATAAACTTCAATATAGAAATGTTGTATAAGATGTCCTTGCACAGAAGATTTTTGCTCAGTTCTTCATTAAACTTAAAATTTAAAAATTATTAGACGAGCAACCTATAGATAAATATTTATTTGGGGAGAATTTGATTGAAATGGTGAAAGAAAGCAAAGATACAAGATCAGCACCTGCTCAAGTCAGCTCTACAATGAAGCCCCAAAAAGCCACTTTTTATCCGAAGACCGCGCCACAACGCCAAGCTGCTTTTTCCACTCAACGTCCAACAAGAGTTCTTCCAGAATCTAACAACTTCAATCAGCAGAGTTTAAACTCCAATCCAGCCTCGAACAGACCAAGATTTCCACAAAGCGAGTACCCAAATCATCCTCAACCAACATCGAGATACAAACAGTCGAGCAGACAACAGCACCAAAATCCAACCAGAACAACCAGGAGGTCATACTAAAGGTAAATAAAGAATTAGCAGGAAATGTGGCTAATTATTTTGAAAACCGGAAAAAGATTACCTCAGACAACAAAGTTTTAAGTTAGGTCCAAAGTTTTAATATTTTATTTAAAACAACACCGTCTCAAGAGAGAGCACCAAAAGTTTTTTATAGACCCAAATGAGTCGTATGATTTAGCTATAAAGCAATTACTTGATAAGGGAGCTATTTCTCCTTCTTCACATACAAGAGAGCAATTCCTTTCTTCATATTTTCTGGTGCCCAAAAAGAACAGAAATCATAGATTTGTTTTAAATTTAAAAAAGGTAAATTGCTTTATAGAAGCCCCACATTTTAAGTTCGAAGACTATAAGTCAGTTCTCAAGCTCATTTTCAAGGGTTGTGTTATGGAAAAAGTAGATTTACAAGATGCCTATTTTGCTATTCCTCTTCATGAAAATTAAAAAAAATATATTTAAAATTTGAGTACAAAAATATTCTATATCATTTCAACAGCTTACCATTTGGTTTGAATATCTCGCCTTTTATATTTACGAAAACCTTAAAACCAGCCTTAAACAATCTAAAAACAAGAGGCTATACTTCTGTCATTTTTTTAGATGACGCTTTACTGATTTCAAAATCATATATTTAGAATTTAAAGAAAATATTGTTGAAACTTGTTCTATGTTTTCCCGCCTGGGATTTAGTATAAATAAAGAAAAAAAGTATACTTTCACCCACACAAATTATAACTTTTACGTTTGATTCTAATAAAATGATATATTTTGCCCCTGCTGACAAAAAAGAAAAAACAATTAATAGTATTCAGACCATCAAAAATAAAAGTACATATATGATAAGATCATTTGCAGCTTTAATTGGTCAGTTGGTAGCAGTTTGTCCTTCAGTTAAATATGGAAAATTATACTTAAAAAATTTAGAAAAGGAAAAGTGGCTTCTGTCTAAAACTAATAGTTTTAACAAAAAAATGACCATACCTAAATACTTGTAAAACGATTTCAATTGGTGGTTACATAACATACCAATTATTGAACAAAATATAAAAGAATCTAATTATGTACTTGAAATATTTTGTGATGCATCTCTTTTAGCATGGGGAGCATGCTGTAATGATAATAAAACTCATGGTTTTTGGAGTTATAAACAGCGAGAACTACATATAAATGTACTTGAGTTATTGGCAGCATATAATGACTTGAAATACTTTTCCACGGAATATAGGAATTGTAATATTTTGCTAAGAATATATAACACAACAGCTGGATCTTGTATTAACAAGATGGGGAGTGAGCAATACTCTAATCTTGGCAATACTGTGAAGAGAGAAATTTAAAAATATTTGCATCTTATATCAGTACAAAAGAAAATATTATAGCTGATTCAGAGTCAAGATCTTTGAAAATAGGAACAGAGTATTCTTTAAGTGATAATTGTGTTAATATAATTTTTAAGCAGCTTCATATTCCAGAAATCGATTTGTTTGCCACATATCTTAACAAAAAATGTGCAAGGTATGTATCTTGGAAACCTGACCCCGAATCGGAGAAAGTTGATGCCTTCACTCTAAATTGGCATGGATTAAAATTTTATGCTTTTCCACTCCACCTTTTGCTATTATTCCAAGAGTTTTAGAAAAAATCATATGTGACAAAGCAATAGGAATTGTGGCAGTAGCAGAATGGCCAAATCAGCCTTGGTAACCAACCTTTAATAAACTGATATCAGGCAAAAAGATAATTTTTGGACCTGATAAAAATTTAATTTTGAACCCTTTTAGGCTTCCATATCCGGAACACCAACATCTTACCCTGACTATCGCATGTTTGTCAGGCAATCTTTTTTAAGAAAAGGTGTTCCTGCGCATTCCATCGCAATTATGATTGCATCTATTACAACAAAAACACTAAATTTATATGATACAGTTTTTAAGAGATGGTGGAGGTGTAGTATAGAAACAATATTTGTTTCTTTTGCTTATGAATTATCAAATATTATTAATTTTATTAAGTATATCGTAGATCAGGATTATAGATATAGCTCTATAAACATTCAATAGATATACCAGAAAATCATAAAAACATGTTTAAAAAATTTTACAAAGGAATATTAATCTCAAACCTTCATTGCCTAAATATCAATTTACTTGGGACCTTCAACCAGTATTATTTTATTTAGAAACATTATTTCCTCTCACAGGTCTTTCCTTGAAAGAACTTACTTACAAACTTGTAATGTTGATTGCTCTGACTACAGCTCACAGGTTGCAAACCCTATCCCTAATAAAAATTAAAAATATTTTCATGGATCAAGATAAAATTGCGATTTTGATACCAGATAGGATAAAGACTTCTTCGAAAAATAAAAATCAACCTATTTTAAGATTTCTCTATTTTAAAGAAAAACCACAGTTGTGTGTAGCATCGACTTTATGTCACTATTTAGATATTTCTAAAAACATTCGTCCTCAATCAGAGGACAAGTTGTTTATAACAATAAAAAAACCATATAAAGCAGCATCTACGCAGACTTTGAGTAGATGGCTAAAATATGTTTTAAAATTATGTAACATAGACACCAATATTTTTAAAGGGTATAGTGTTAGACAAGCATCTACGTCAGCAGGAGCTGGGGCTGGATTAAATATAGAAACCATTAGAGAGACAGCGGGATGGACAGAAAATTTTCAAGTATTTAATATTTTTTATAATAAACCTCTAGCAAAATATTACGGACTCTTTGCAAAAACTATATTGTCTGTTTAGTCCATGTATGATTCTGCGTTTGTTTATTGTGTGTTATACGTTTGTAATTATATGTTTATGTTATTATTATTACATAAGAACATTAATTCTCTTATTATTAACAAACATTACTCTTAATTGTTGTAATATATTCTCTCTTTTTTGTAAAGTTCCTAATAAAAAAAATGTAAAGTATCGATTTTTGGATTGCAATGTAGTTTTGTTTAATTATCGCACAATATTGCTTAATCTTTCAACAGCCTACCATTAGTACAAATGTTCGAAATGTAATGTGGAGGACAATTAATTGATTGGTTGACTTACCTGTTAAGGAAGGACAATCATAATTGTCCTATCTTACATTTCGGACATTTGTACGCTCCCTCCCTTTGATTCTTTCGAACCCACCCGTTTTTGTGAGATCGAAATAAAAAAAAAACAGTGATGTGCGCACGTCACGTGCCAAGAAGCCTAATATCTTCTTTTTTCTTATTCTTCTTCTTTAAACTGTGATCAGCGGCCAGAAAATGCCACTACCATTAGTACAAATGTTCGAAATGTAAGATAGGACAATTATGATTGTCCTTCCTTAACAGGTAAGTCAACCAATCAATTAATTATGTAGTACTCCAATGGTTTAGATTTTTTTTTATTTTTATTTACATTTACGTATTCGGCAACTATGGCCACTCGCACGGGGGCGATTACAAACAATATTACAGAGGAATAATTGAATTAATAAGTTATCCTAATATAGTAGCATTAAGTTGTTACAATAATATCATATAAAAATGTTTTAGAGTTTATGATATAGTCCTGTCGCAAGGGGAGGTACAACGGCCTCCTATATTCAGATGGACTTACCCAAGTTTTTTTTATGTATTTTGACCTGTAGAACACGAATTTTTTGGGTAACATTTGATCCGGATGTCGATAAGATTGTTATAAACCAAGAAGTTGAGGAATCACATAACAGCGATTTCTTGCAAAAGAAAACATTTCTTTGTATTTTTTGGGTCATTCTAACCAAAAAATGTTCCTACAAATTTTTTCGTAGGATGCATAGTTTTCGAGATAAACGCGGTTGAACTTTAAAAAAATCGAAAAATTGCAATTTTTGAACCCGAATAACTTTTGATTAAAAAATAAAATAGCAATTCTGCTTACCGCATTTGAAAGTTCAAGTCAAATTATATCGGTTTTAATTATTTGTATTGCTAAGAATTTATTATTTTATTGTTAAAACAAAGCTATAAACACCTAGTGCTTGAGTGATGCTTTCAATGATTTCTCATTTAAAATCGAATGAGTAGGTAGAGGAGGTAAAAGTGTAAGCGGGGCTATTTCTACGTAGCATGCATTAAAACGCATGTATTAGGCACGGGAAACACTATTTGTTTATAGCTTTTTTTAACAAACAAAAAATTAATTTTTAGCAATGCAAATATTCAAAACAGATAAAATTTGACTTAAACTTTTAAAGGCGGTAAGCAGAATTGCCATTTTATTTTTTATTCAAAGGTTATTCGGGTTCAAAAATTGCAATTTTTCGATTTTTTGAAAGTTCAACCGCGTTTATCTCGAAAAGTATGCATCCTACGAAAAAACTTGTAGGAACATTTTTTGGTTAGAATGACCCAAAAAATACAAAAAATTGTTTTGTTTTGCGAGAAATCGCTGTTATGTAATTCCTCAACTTCTTTGTTTATAACAATCTTATCGACATCCGGATCAAATGTTACCCAAAAAATTCGTATTCTACGGGCCAAAATACAAAAAAAAAACTTGGGTAAGTCCATCTGAATTAAGAAGGCCGTTGTACCCCCCCTGGCGACAGGACTAATACAGCGATACTTTTTTAAAAAACTGATTAACTTTGTCTATCTGGTTAGAGTCACTGAGTATTTCATATAGCTGGGGTTTAAGTTCTAGCTGTCGTCTTACTGTACTGAATTTATGACATTCGGTAAGAATGTGTTTGACTGTTAGGTAGCACTGGCATGTTTGACAGTTAGGCCGGACATATGATGTCATTAGGAAGCTGTGTGTTAGTTTGGTATGGCCTATCCGGATTCTTCTTATAATTGTAAGGTCTTGTCTAGAAAGTCCCGTGGGTCCAGTGTATAGAGGTTTATACAATGACGGCTGGATTGCACGTAATGAAGTATTTAAAGAGCTCCAGTGGGTTTGCCATAATCTCCTGGTGAATCTGCACGCTTCTGTTTTTAAGTCTTTGGTAATCTGGATATGTGTTGTTGACGTGGTATCTGTTGAAGCAGTTTTAGCATGTTGATCTGCGAGTTCATTGCCAGGTATACTAATGTGAGACGGAATCCATATGAAGGTGAGATTAGTGTTTAATGTAGAAAGGTGGTGGTAACAGTGATTGATATTTTGGACAAGGGGATGATCGGTAAATAATTCCTGAATGCATAATAAGGAAGATAGAGGTTAGAGAGTCTCTACAAATGGCAACATTAATTTTCGGGAGGTTAATGTGCTCAACAGCCTGTAGGATACTATATAATTCTCCAGTATGGACGCTACACAAAAGAGGAATAAAAGAAGCACAAATGAGATTGTTTTTAGAGGTGACTGTACAGCCAACGCCCAAGTCACTTTTGGAAGCATCGGTGTAAAAAACTTAATCAAATTGGTTCTTATATAGTGGTATTTCTCGAAGTGTTTTAAATGAGGAAGTTTGGAATTTTTTGCATTGGTTTCTTGCAGGCATATAATGTTTGGATTAAATTGTGATATTAAGTGTTGGATTCTCTCCAGCCGAGGGAAGAACCCATCGCAATTCCACTGAATTAACTTGAATACAAAAAAGAAACAATATACGAAGAGAACTATTCATTATGTGTCCTGTGATTAAATTCGACACCAGAGGAGTTATCGGAGGAGGCACTTATTTAATCTTGAGTATCATAGGCTGTTGTTTTAATTTTTTCGAGATTCTGGTGATCAGGTTTTTTAGTGACCTTTCCTTAGTACCTGTGTGAGTCTGTGATAAGTCCTTCAGAATACCATCTATGTCGGAGGAGAATTTTTGGGCTTCTAGTAGAGGGTTGGAGCATCCAAAAGAGTTCTCATGAAATGCAATGAGTTAAGTAGAATTGAGTGTAAAATTACCCGGATTTTCTTTGTAAGCCGATTCTATTCGGAGATACCATTAGGCCCCATTGAATAACTCGGTCGATTGCTCCGGAGTAATGGAAGGAGAGAGCATGGTAAGAGTACCAAGTGGACTGTCAGTAGGGTGTTCTCTTTTTTGTCCTACTCTCAAAATGGGCTCAGTATTAGTTGGAGGAGGGATCGATAGATCCGTAATGGGAGCCGAGGTAGGTGTGTCGTTAGCGGAGATAGACTCAATTTCTGAAGATGGAAGTTATTTTGCTAAAGTTAGGGAGTCAGCTGAGAGTGAAGAATTGGTAGAAGCATTAGCTGAAATAATTATTTGGTCTATTTCACTGGGGACTTTAGGGCAAGTCTCCGCAGTATGTCCCGTAAGTTTACAAAAAAAAACACTCCAATCTGCCGGTGGATAAAAATATTCTAGATGAAGCATTTTCATGGTTTATTAGCAGTGAAGATTGCAATTCAAAGTCCTCCTTGTCGGGAATAACAAATGTAACCCTACGGAAACTCATGATATGTGCATATTGATCATCCGTTGTTCCACATTTTGCAAAAGTAACAGGTGCGACTAGCTGTAAGCCAATATCTTTTAGCTGCTGTTCGATTAGTGAATGCGGGATGGAACGACATACATTAGAAATGAGAATTTTTTGGCCGGAGAAATAAGCCTGCGGATAGGTACGACGGTGGAATTAATTGTGACGTGAGAAGTAGTTTTCAGAAATTGATCAACGATTTCGGTCGATGTGAGCAAAATGCAAATTCGATTATTCGATATGCGAGACGCAAAAGAAATATTTTTCGGTTGAACCATCACAATTGCTTGTTCCCGTTTCGGGAATGAAGGAGGAAGGCCTGGAGAGTACGGCAACGACATAAGATTTTCGGTTGGAATTGGAGTTTTTTTATGTAGATGTGGTTGGTTGAGAGTTGTTCATGATGTGTGTAGTCCTGGATGCCAAAACTATAGTACATCATACAATATAGTATACAATATCAAGAGTACTTACAGACCCTTTCGCAGATTGAAAAAAGGGGAAAAGGATAAAGGAGCTCACCAGATTTCCTTAGATTTTCACTAATTTTATTCGAAATTAAACCAATATAATTAGATTTAACTTGGACTTTTAAAATAATAAACACATTAAAACCTCGTTTCCTTACCACATTGTGACTGAGAACAAAAAGACGATAAGGAAATTCGTAATTAATTAGCACTTCGCTTTATGTTGTTATCTTGTCGATGGTCAACACGTGAATGGTTTAGATTTTAATTTGTCTCTTCGCTCAACTTTCGTTTTTCTGTGGGTTAATTAAAATAAAATAAATGTGTATTACAAAAGCTATGTTTACAGCACAAAAGACAAATACAAAAAACGCCGAAAATATACCACTAACGAAAGAATATACGTCACTCTTCTCTCATCTAGTCGCCCATCAAGATATTTTTTGCGTTAGTACATTAGCGAAAAAGGTTAGTAAGTTAGGGAAGTGTTTAACCTTATAGAAAATATGATGGGTTTCAAAAAAGCAGATAACTGGGGTTGAAACAGTACTCCAACTAATAGCTGCTTATGATACCGACAATAATAAAAAACATCTAGGTAAAATACATAAACTTTGAATGACTCCAAACTGTATTTCTGCTATAAACGTCTAGAGTTTCTGCGTTTAAAACTACGTCATACTAAAATGAAAGAAAAGTAGATTAGTCCAAGTAATGAAGCATAATAGAATAGAATAGAATAGAATAGAATAGAATAGAATAGAATAGAATAGAATAGAATAGAATAGAATAGAATAGAATAGAATAGAATAGAATATAATAGAATAGAATAGAATAGAATAGAATAGAATAGAATAGAATAGAATAGAATAGAGATATGCTTTATTGTCAATGAAAATTTTTACAATTTTTTGGACAAAGCTTAAATACAGTCAAAGGAAAAATAATATCAATAACAAATAACAACTATAATCTACTAAAATTAGATAAATCAATAAAATAGGTCAAAACCTCGCAACTTTTACAGAATAGATCGATTTGCATAGAAATTTGGAATTAAGTTCACCTTACCCTCTGTTTCAAAATCTGTATTGTACTGACGGGCGCTTTTTATTTTTTAAAAGCGAAACCTACCCCTTATTGCTAAAACCTATAAAAAAGATTAACACGGCATCCGGCAGGTGAATTTTTTTGCTACTAACAGACAGGTGGGGTGTGACAAACCCCAGCAACTGAAAGAGTTAAAGAATTTTAAAAAGTATCTTTACCTTAACCTTTAACTACACGCGCTGGCGTATTTTGTATGCCAGATATAAGAAATCTACTGCAAATATATTTAAAAATATGATTTTTGACCTTGTTTATCTCTCGAACCTATCAGTGGAATGTGATTTGTAGTTTGGTTTTAGTTTCGTTATAATCGGCGTTCTGGGAAGATCGTAATTTACAGTTTATTATTTGTTGTTTCCGGTGGTGGACAATATACGTCACGATTATATTAATATAAGTCGTAATATAAGTACATATTTCATTGGTTTTTTAGTCATTATGGCACAAATTATATTTGTCTTTATAAACAATACTTTTTCTCCTGTAAAAAATCACATTTCAAAATATTTTCTATTAGTAATTTTATTTATCATGGAATCCAGTTACTCCATGATTCCAGTTATAAATCCCAATTGGCTTACCGAGAAGGAACTCCAAGTATTCACTGATGCCGAATAAGGTTTATAACAAACAACTAAGTGTATTTTTTCAAAAAAAAAAATAAACAAATCCGCTGTTTTTAAGTGTATTTTCTTGTGGCGTATAAAGTACGCCACGCGTGTAGTTATGTTATAACTTGATGCGCGGGTAGTTAAAGGTTAATTGTCTGTGATATCTGGAATGTCAACATCTTGAAGCTAGTCAGGATAGTCACTATTTAGCTTAAAAAGCTATCTAGCCGCTAGTTCCACTACATGTTAAATTTCCTTATATTTTAGCTGCTTCAGTATTGTTGAGGTGTACTACACCCCACCTGTCAGATGCCGGGTTAAAAAGGGTAAACTTTGTTCGGATGAATTACACAAAATTGTCTAATATTCTTACCATATTTTATTGACTATTTCGATCCTTTAAAAGTTTAGTTTTAAGGGGGAAAACTACCAGTAATTGCTCAAGAAACGCTTAAGGAGGATACAATTTGATTCGGATAATTTATGTAATAATTATATTCATTCATATTCGTCTTGCGTAGGGATGGGAAAAACCTACCGGTTATAACTTAAAACAGGTTTTTTACTTCGCAATAACCGGTTTTGTCGGTTGTTTTTTTGTCACGGTTATAACCGGTTTTTTCTTTTTTATTTAATAACCGGTGAAAAACCGGATAAGTTACCTTAGATAATAAAACCTTAATAGTTACCGGGTAATAAATAAATAATGAATTCCAAGAAAAAATATTGTTTTTTTAAATTCATCAATAATTCTTGATTTGTTTAATGTTTAATATTCGTTAATGACTCTCACGCTCACTGAAATAATATGTTTAAGAAATGTGATAAGTGTACTAATTAGCTATTTAGATGAATTTGAGAACAAGCACCTCATGTTTGCTGAATTGGGGATTCTATTAGAAACATATTATAATATTTATATTAGTATCAATGTCAATCAGCTGTATGCTGTGCAGAATGTGAAGTCATAGTTGTATTATTTATAATTATAATAAATACTAGGTATACCTACACAAACGACCCTGTGGAATCTCTTTAAAAAATGAAAAAATTAAATAGTTCTGTGTATCTTGTATAAAATATGTTTTTTTGTTCGGAAATATAACGTAAAAACATTAACACAATAATAATACATCCAGTTCAGAATTTTAACAATGATTCATTATTTGTTTTTACCAGTTTTACTATTTTTGATGTTACATTTTTTTTATAATTCATATTATACGCAGACGTTATAGTCTTATTTACTTTATAGCTCTTTGAAGTTACCAAATGAAAATTGATTTTTTCTAATATATCGAAAACTGTGAGATTTCATATTGAAATATACATATTATGTAGTGTCACAAACTAAAGTACAATGTAAATGTGACGTTGTAAGTTTTTGGGTATTGAATATTTATTCAAAAAAACCTAAAACCGGTTTTTGGAATAACCGGCTTTTGACCGGTTATAACCGCCAGGTTAAACCGTAAGCTAAAAAAACCGGTTTAACCGAAAACCGGTGTTTTGTAAAACAACCGCCATCCCTAGTCTTGCGTAACATTTACGGATACACGCATACACAAATATGTATACGTATTCGTATCTGTTATTTAGTTCCATGGGTAGAGTATGAATCAATGTCTGCGTATATAAGTTTTTAACGTACACCTTCAGAAGCATGCGTTTCTTAATTATAACGTTTCTAACGATATTTCTGAAAGCATACGTTTCTAACGTGCACCTATTGCAAAGTAATTTTTCTACGAGCGTGCAAAAATGTCTACTTTCGTGCACGCATTTTAGTTTAGAAAGTTTCACTTTTCCGCACGCGTGTTACTTTTCCGCACGCGTGTTAATTTAGATATGTTAATATGACTTTAAAGTAATTATAATACATGCAATAAACTAATATTTAGATATTATTTACTAATTTATTTCAAATATATCTTATTGTGTTCCTGTTTTAATGAAATTAACGCGACAATTCGATGAAATAAAATTATTTTGACCTAATATTCGAAAGTCAAATCGGTAGACAATAACAGTCGTTTTGAATCATCGTCATGGAAACCAAGATCGTCGTTATGCTAACTAATTATATTGAAAGTTTGGTTTTGACAACCTTGTCAAAGAATTAATTTGTGTATGTATTTTCAGTAGTAATTGCAAAAGAGCTCTAAAGTTCTTTATTAATTTTAGAGATCGAGTGCAATTTGTTGCGATTATTTCACGAATAAAACTGTTCAAAACCAAAATTTTACTGTAGTTTATTTATGTAAGTACAAAATTAGTACAATTAAACACACAGTTGTTATAAATATTTCACGGTTGAAAGTCATCACTTTTATAATTTTTAAAACATTAATTGTCATTAATGTCACTGAATGTATTTTTTCGTAGCAACAAAGGACATCTGACGTAATATACTTGACGACGTGAAATTATCAAAAATTATCAATTTAATTTAGATTTCTGTAGCTTTCTATTGTTCAGAATCTCCTATGAATGAAATAATCAGATTAATTAAATTAATTGATTAAGATTTGGTAATTTTTTAAAGACTCTTAGAAATTATTGTTCCTAACTCTTGCAGAAAGTCTCTTTTCCGCACTCGACTGCTTGCCGAACTCCCGCTTCGCGTCGTTCGGCAAACTGCAGTCGCGTGCAGAAAAGAATGACTTTATAATGATATTTATACTAAGTTACCAAAAAAATTAAACAAAAATGATTATTAGAGATCAATACTACTAATACTAGTCTTAGATTTAGGATAATATTGTATGCAAAACAATAAAATAAGTAAAATATTTTAAATTGATGAATCTACATCATATACAGTCGGAAAAATTGAAAAATACCCATGAACGAACATATAAAACACGCTGTATTTTCCTGTCACTGTGTCACAAAGAAAATTGTCCAACGCAAGTACATGTAATAATAATTATTACATGTACTTGCGCTGGCCAATTTTTTGTATGACACGGTGACAGGAAAATACAGCGTGTTTTATATGTTCGTTCATGGGTATTCTTTCATTTTTCCTACTGTATAGTAGTCCTCAGTCATATATACAGTGAGCACGTAAAGGTTGGAATAAATTCATTTTCTCGAGAATAGACGTTTTTGGAAAAAAATCCCGAAACAGGTCAATTTTTATTTTTAAATTGCGACTTTTTGGCAAATATATTATACTAGGGACGTCACAAGTCTGGGCGTGATGACGTCATAGATTATTTTTTTTTAATGAGAATAGGGGTCGTGTGATAGCTCATTTGAAAGATCATTCAATTTTCTATTCAGTAATATAAACATTATCATAATTATTTATACAGGGTGTCCAAATTTATTTTATTTAAATGTATTAACATAAAAAGAAGGATGTGTGTAATTTATTTAATTCAGAATACATTTTACTGCTATCATAAATTAGGAAAAAATGTTTATTTGACAAATAAATTTTTTTTAGCTTAAAATCAATAGTAAAGTAGGGTACCCAGTCAAAATAGCCCCGTCAAAAAAGCTCCGACAAAATAGCCCCGACATAATATCCCGCACACAAAATAGCTCCGACAAAATAGCCTGCAGACAAAATAGCCGCGGAATAATAGCCCGCCGACAAAATAGCCCCGACAAAATAGCCCCGACAAAATAGCCCCGAAAAAAAGCTCCCTTCAGAATTCGTCATGAAATAATTCCTTAAAAATACATTTTTTCGGAAATGGTAATTATTCTTTATTCAGATGTTTATCTTAACCACATCAAATGAAAATTGTCTTTTCAGAGAACTCGAGTCCTGTCTTTCCTGCCTCTTGGAAGTTTGAACATTTAAGTTAAGCGAAAATCAATGTTAATTTATGATATAAACATTTTTTTCTGTTTTCGGGCAACAGTAAAATGTATTTTAAATTAAATAAATTAAATACATTCTTCCTTTTTGTCAAATAATTTAAATTAAAAAAAAAAGTTTTTGGACACCTTGTATAAATAATTATGTAATTGTTTATAAGAGGCTGTTTTAGCCGGGGCTATTTTAGCCGGGGCTGTTTTGACCGGGGCTATTTTGTGTGCGATCTATTTTGTCGGGGCTATTTTGTTTGCGGGCTATTTTGTCGAGGCTATTTTGTGTTCGGGCTATTTTGACGGGGCTTTTTTGACGGGGCTGTTTTGACCGGGCTATTTTGACGGGTCACGGTAAAGTAGCCAACCACCTTCCTCTTGACAGTGTGAACATTTAATTTAAGCGAAAACAATGATTATTTTTTAAATAAACATTTTTTGTGTCTTATAAGAGCAGTAAAATTTATGTTCAATTAAATAAATTACATACATTCTTCTTTTTATGTCAATAAATTGAATTAAAAAATTTTTTTGGACGACCTTTATAAATAATTATGCTAATGATTATATTACTAAATAGAGAACTGAATTGACTTTCAAATGAGCTATCACACGACCACTAGTCTCATTTAAAAAAATCATCAATGACGTCATCACGCCCAGATGGGTGGCATCACTAGTATGATATATATGCCAAAAAGTCGTAATTTAAAATTAAAAATTGACCTGTTTCGGGATTTTTTTCCAAAATCGTCCTTTCTCGAGAAAATGAATTTATTACAACCTTTACGTGCTCACTGTATAATCCAAACAAATAGATTAATTTATTTATGAGGAGAAATCCCTCTAGGGATTAAAAAATGTTGCGAAATTATTCCGATTCAAAAACAACATCTTGTATGTACATTAGATTTTTTTAAAATAGTTTTTGCATATGAAATGAGGATGAAAAACAAAATGAAGTGGTAGACATTTAATTTTTGTAGAAAATGTTTTTTCTGGTAACATTTTAATTTGAATTCTGAAATTTTGTGAATAGGCCTGGATCCTGCTTTTCTAAACCTTAATCCCGCACACCAAAAAAAGTTTATTAATAGCAAGCTGAAAATTTGTAGATAGCTTAACGGTGTCTAGTCGGACAAACTTTGATGTACAGGAACACTGGAACAGGGGAAGTTTTAATTGTGGAACAGTTTAAAAATTTGGAACGTCAGATTACGAAAACGTGCCATAAATTTTGTCTGGGAGAACATCCAATTGATTTTTTACCCTTTCATTAAACTATCAGGCAAAAATCAGACTGCTGTTACTAACCAACATGATTCCTGTCATTTGGCATATTCTTCTCGTTCCACTCATTACGATGCCAAGTTTATGATTAACACCAGTCTGATTTTTGCATGAGAGTTTAATGAAATGGTAAGAAATCAATTTTAAGTTCTCTTCGACAAAATACATGGAATGTTTTCTCAGTCTGCCGTTCCAAATTTTTAGCCTCTTCCACAATTAAAACTTCCCCTGTTCCAGTGTTCCCATACATCAAAGTTTGTCCGACGAAACACCGTTAAGCTATTAACAAATTTGCAACTTTCACTATGCATATCCATAATTACACACTTACTTTTCTAACTTACTTTTATCTTGGCACGAGAAAGTATTTTAAGTCTTTAATAATTCTCAAAGATCCAGGGACTCCGCTATTTCGTGTTCAATAGAGATTGTCGCTAGTGCACCCAAACGTTCCTGGGGACACAGTTGATCTTAATTAATTTTTTATTAATTTTATCTTTGAAAAACGTCCCTCTCTATGGGCCACTGCCACTGGTAGGGTTACAAAACTCCTCAAAGCAACACTAACGTTCGGTGCGAAATCAAAATCATGCTCTCTAATAATTTTCAAGTGTCTCTAGAGGTGTACTCTTGGGGTTGTTCTGAAGCTATTTTCTTGTGGCATTTTTACAATTTTAACTATTTAGAATGGGAAATAAGCCACAATATTATTAAAAAATGATTTTTATTAACGTGTCGACGCCCAAATCGGGTGCCGTTGTCAAAATACAAAATACTATTAATATAAACAAAAATGTTGTTGCTTAGTAAAAAAATTCTTCTAATAATTTATTTAATTTGACTCATTTATATCGGCAATTCAGATACATATGATACATTTTAAATTAGAAGACTTTAAAATGATATTGCCAATATTTATGAGTTGCGTTCCTGGGACGACTTTACTGAAAGATAGTTCATTCGATTACATGAAATCAACCCCAATTCAAGAATATCCGTCACAAAAAAATTATAGCATGTGATCTGTCTTTAAAAAGACAACCACATGCAACGGTGACATTAAAATTCTCGCGTTAGAGATCTCATAGTAAATCACGAGGGAAAACCAGGAAAAACCTCGTCATACTATCCTGACATCGTAAGTATTTGGTCTTACATTTAATTTACTCTCAAAATTAATACCAAATTCTGACTTTACTATAATTTTGTTTAAATTATAAATAATATCAATAATACATGGGTATATAAGTAATACTAAAATATAAAATATGTACTAACTCGATTATTGACTTACTAATTGTGGTATTTTCTTTCTATTGACTTCCTCTTTCAGTATGGGTATCCACATCCTACTGCATTCCACCGAGGAATTTGCGACACAATTGGTTTCGTTTAGCATAATTAGAGCCGCTTCTTTGATTTTTCTCTTTTTACTATATGTTTCTTTCAGGACTATACTTGAATCTCTCCACTTGAATCAACTATTGAGTTTAATCCAAATAATATTTTAGTAAGTTTTGACATAAACAGTTTATTTACAAATGTGCCATTAGATAAAACTTTAAACATAATCAAAACGAAATTAGAGAATGATGATACATTGACAACTAGGACAAAACTAAATGTATCAGCTATAATGGAGTTATTGACATTATGTACTAATAATACCTATTTTCAACTAAATAATGAATTTTATAAACAAAATTTTGGTCTAGCAATGGGCTCCTCTTTATCTCCATTATTGGCTAATATATTTATGGAGGATTTCGAAACTAATATCATTTCTAAACAAAATTTAAAACCCACTGTATGGTGGAGATATGTAGATGATATGTTTTCAATATGGCCTCATAGATCAGAATTGTTGGATACATTCCTGAATATTATAAACGATCAAGAAGAGACAATAAAATTTACAATGGAAAAGGAATATAATAACACCCTGCCTTTCCTCGATGTTTTAGTCTTAAAGAAGGATACTGGATATGAGACTCAAGTGTATAGAAAACCAACACATACCAACAGATATCTCAATTACAAATCAAATCACAACATCAACGTTAAAAAGGGAATCATAAAATCCTTATATGATAGAGCCAAAATTACTTGTTCTAACGAAAATTCCTTTTTAGAAGAAAAACAATTCTTAACATCTGTTTTATTAAAAAATGATTATCCTTTATCGTTTATAAATAAGGAATTGTCAAGATTGGATCGAATGGAACAGAACAACATAGAACGGGATCCTACAACATTCACAAGAAATAATACGAGGAAAATATCAATACCATACATAAAAGGACTATCCGAGAAACTTAAAACAATAGGAAATAAATTCAACATTTCAACAACATTCAAAACAACCAACACATTGAGATCTATTCTATCTAAAACTAAACCTAACAATGAACAAGAAAGGACAAAGAATTGTATTTATAAAATACCTTGTGAATGCGAACAGTTTTATATAGGTGAAACATCAAGACCATTAAACGTTAGAATAAGTGAACATCAATCTTATATTAAAAATAGAGAATTTGATAGATCTCAAATATGTCAACACGCATGGGATAATGAACATAGAGTTCAGTGGAGAGATTCAAGTATAGTCCTGAAAGAAACAGATAGTAAAAAGAGAACAATCAAAGAAGCGGCTCTAATTATGCTAAACGAAACCAATTGTGTCGCAAATTCCTCGGTGGAATGCAGTAGGATGTGGATACCCATACTGAAAGAGGAAGTCAATAGAAAGAATATACCACAATTAGTAAGTCAATAATCGAGTTAGTACATATTTTATATTTTAGTATTACTTATATACCCATGTATTATTGATATTATTTATAATTTAAACAAAATTATAGTAAAGTCAGAATTTGGTATTAATTTTGAGAGTAAATTAAATGTAAGACCAAATACTTACGATGTCGGGATAGTATCAGGAGGTTTTTCCTGGTTTTCCCTCGTGATTTACTATGAGATCTCTAACGCGAGAATTTTAATGTCACCGTTGCATGTGGTTGTCTTTTTAAAGACAGATCACATGCTATAATTTTTTTGTGACGGATATTCTTGAGTTGGGGTTGATTTCATGTAATCGAATGAACTATCTTTCAGTAAAGTCGTCCCAGGAACGCAACTCATAAATATTGGCAATATCATTTTAAAGTCTTCTACTTTAAAATGTATCATATGTATCTGAATTGCCGATATAAATGAGTCAAATTAAATAAATTATTAGAAGAATTTTTTTACTAAGCAACAACATTTTTGTTTATATTAATAGTATTTTGTATTTTGACAACGGCACCCGATTTGGGCGTCGAAACGTTAATAAAAATCATTTTTTAATAATATTGTGGCTTATTTCCCATTCTAAATAGTTAAAAAGTGTACTCTTGGGCTTCACAATCGTGGAAAATACTTTGAATGCATCTTTTAGATCAGCATAATTTAGATCTTGTGACTTATCAAAATATCAAAAGTTAAAGCATCACATAGCTTAAAATATTTATCTGATAAATCACTAGCAGTCATATGATTAATTTGGTTTATGTCGTACAAAAACTCAAAAGTTTCTCCATGGCTTTTAATTTGCTGAAATCTATCACAAATAGAAGTCAACATATATATCGTGTCTCTGGATATAGGTCCATTCTTTCATTTTCAGCCTCATAGCCGAATTGTCTTTTCACTTTCCTCTTTCATATAATATTAGTGTGCCTCTGATTTTCGGGTTTTCAATTTCTAACTTTGATGGAACTCTTTTGCGTCTGTCAAATAATCCTAGACTTTTAAATCACTTCTGAGAGACTTAAAATGGATTTCTGTTTTTTCTAATAAACTGACAGCGTAATACACTCAAATTAATATCAATATTCTGCCAAAAAAAATGTCATGCCATACCTACTACCACAGAGCAGTGAAAAGTAAAATCATGTATTTGATTTTACAAACAGCTTCCCTCATGAGCAACCATTTTATCGTTGGTTTTATTGACAGTGATTTCTACAAGAACATAGATTCCTTCAAGGTAGATTTCTTCAATTTGGTATCTGATCGGAGTAATTGAATCAATTCTCATCTAGTTCCAATCTACATAGTTTCGGAAAAAGGTTTCAATGTTATGCTAGAAAGATGATTTTTTAGTATAGCCCAACAATGAATAGATGGTGAAAAAGTTTTAAATTTTTGTGACTGAGGAAAAGAAAGAAACTGCAAACTATGAGACTACACCAGCATGGTTCGCGATTTAGTTAAGTGAATGGCTAGAACATGGGACAAAAAGTTCTTCCCTTTCATGTTTGCCCCATTCTCTCATATCGTCCAAAGGTATTCTCAGGTTCAGTTCATTCAGTTTTTGCAAATTAACTTATGTCAGCTTAGCAATAAGCTTCAGTCAGATGTTTCAAATTATTATATCCATTTTCAGTAAATTAAATTTAAGTGAATTCAGTGAATTTAATTTAGTTCTGGTTCCACTATTATTATGCGATGAAGAAGGCAGTGTTGCCGATTTCCCGTCGAATAAACTTTGCAATTGTTATTGTTTCATTTAATAGTTCTCGTTTTTACAGTTGCATTTTTGATGCTCTTTTTCATAATATTGATTTTTTATAATATTATAAACATAATTTATTATTTTTCAATTTCAAAAATTGGCTATCCTCCTAAAATTGCCTAAATTCGCCGCCCTGGGCGGCCGCCCAGTTCGCCCACCTCTGGGGCCGGGCCTGTGTCCAAAGATGGATAGATGAAGGCTCGAATATATATAGATAGTGTGAATGTGTGAATCGCAGTTTTCTTAACAAAGAATAAGTACCTAGTTATCGAACTATTGGAAAGGTATATGATTATTATTGCAGAAGGCACTGTCAATTTTCAACTGTAAAACTGTAAGAACGTAATGAAAGACAAAACGTTAATATTATGGAAAATAATATTCTTAATCCAATAGGGAACTTGCACTAAAAAATTGTTTTGCGTAAAATTGTTAACTTATGTTTAAAAATGATATATTCAAAATATTACGTCTTAACAATGAATAGTGTACGTACAACAACAACTGATAATAGTTCCGCGCCCAAAATTTCCGTTTCAAACAACTTCAAAAGCGCGAGCTAGGGTCTGACGTCACAGACCACTCGTATCGTTCGCTCGTTCGGTAGGCTATTGCATTGAATGCAGTTTGCCATTGCCAGTTGTGCGTGTCGAATAACTGTGCTGTTTGCTCGGTATTTATGTTATTGTATTTAGTGTAGTTTAGTGTATTAATGTGTAACATACTTTATCAAAATGGAAAACAAATCTGCGCAATATAAGTAGTGTATAGTGCCGGGATGCAAAATTACAACTGTCAGAACATCCAACAAACATTTTTGCTCCTTTGTAGTCGAAATGGTTATTGCTAAGTACTAGTAAACATTACAATAAAATATAATAAACTTTATAAAAATTTAGTTTTTTTATTATTATGCAAATTACACCGTAATCTTTTCCAGGATGTACGAAATCTTTCGATTAGGGGTAGGTAGATCAACCCACGGGGTAAACAGTATACTATAATATAATGGTACCAAATTATTGTTACAAACGGTTTAAACAAGCTTATTAATAATACTTACTTATTTGCCTTAACACCTCGCATTTCTCCAATAGAATAGCTTTTACTACTTTTTATAAAATTTGCCACCATGAAGACATCAACGGTAGGTAGGTTGTCAGATTCACCTTTTGAAAACCCTTTCGTCCGACATATTATGCGTTTTAAACTCTTTAAACAAAGTAGCACTCAACTTTATCAATTTAATTTGAAACTAAGCTGATTGGGGAACTACTTACAATATATAAGATGAACATGAATAATACGTAGGAATTTTCAATTAAGACGATTAAAATGTACTATACAATCCCCCGAATAATAGGTCTTGATCTCGCGTATGAAAAAAAAGTTGATTAATAGCAAGCTGAAAATTTGTTAATAGCTTAAGGGTGTCTAGTCGGACAAACTTTGATATATGGGAACACTGGAACAGGGGAAGTTTTAATTGTGGAACAGTTTAAAAATTTGGAACGGTCAGACCACGAAAACGTCACATGTATTTTGTCCAACAGAACTTCCAATTGATTTGTTACCCTCTCATTAAATTCTCATGCAAAAATCAGACTGTTATTTATCACCTGTCATAATTCCTGGCATTTGACATATTCTACGTGTTCCACTCGTTATAATTCCCATTTAGTGATAAATAGAAACCTGATTTTTGCATAAGAGTTTAATGAAAGGGTAACAAATCAATTGGAAGTTCTGTCGGACAAAATAAATGCGACGTTTTCGTGGTCTGACCGTTCCAAATTTTTAATCTGTTCCACAATTAAAACTTCCCCTGTTCACATGTTCCTATATAACAAAGTTTGTCCGACAAAGACACCCTTAAGCTATTAACAAATTTTCAGCTTGCTATTAATCAACTTTTTTTTCATACGCGGGATCCAGACCTATAACCTAATCGCTTTCTTTTGAAAAACTCTCGTGACTAATAGTACCCCTACGTTATAAAAACATTAGTAATTTCTAAAGATTAATAAAGTTCACTTTGAAATTAAATAAACTGATTGTAGAACTATGCAAGAATACAAATAATAACTGATAATTTCCATTTAAATACGATTAAAATGTAATACGCAATACCCGTAATACCTACCCTAATCGCGTTGTTTCCGACTGCTAGCCCGGTTGACCGTAGTCGGTGACGTCAGACCAATAGAAGGACGTTCAAGAGTGTCCTAAGATATTTGAATTTTACAGCATTTTCAAAGCGTCGTAATTAGCGTACGGGTAAAAATATTTGTTTTTCTCGCATGCAAGCGTTTTAAGATCAGGTTACCTTATGTTTTTTAAAATAAAATTAAAATAAAAGGATCCACTTTTTTTTGTGCCTACATAACTCGAGACTCGCTTTATTATTATTATTTTTACAGCATATAATTTCACCTTTCTAAAGACTATAGGATCCGTTGCAAGCCTTCAGTCTTATTTTAATAAAAGTTATATTTTTATTAAGTGAAAGGTGCAGATTTGGTAATTTCAAAGAAAAGTTGAGTGACAAAATTTGAAATTCAGCTTTTTAATCACATTTCTGTTAAGGCCATCGGTACATAATTCGCAAATATTTTACGGCTATCCCTACTTTCTCTCTCTTTACACGGCAAATTACGTGTAGTAATACTCACACTGGTATGCATATGTAAATATCACTAATTAGAATAAGCGACTTGGATCATATATTTTTTGCATGTGACAAATATGTGACAAAAAGAAATTTGTTGAATAGGCAGCTATTGCAAGAAAACATTTATCCCCCATATAATCTGATGAACTTACTAGCTTTGAACAAACCGTCAATCTTTAGGATTCTGCTAAATTATGTTAAGTCGTGTAAATTGAAACTTTAAATTATAAAATTAGTTGTGTAATTTAATAATACCCCGTATCCCTACTTAGTATGTGATTAGTCACCCTGAATAATCTGGGCGCGAAACGTTTTTTTCCCTTACCTACCCTGGATTGTTTTTGTAATGGATTCGGAGATGGATTCGTAATGGTCTTGGTGTATGGTGAGGTGTCGATTTCAAGAAGTGTTGCTGGCTAAATGGGCGCCGTTCCCAAAGGCCATAAAAGAAAAAAAAATTAGAATGTCATTCTACTTGACAATGTCATCATTACCTCTAAAGAGATGGCTTTTGAATGTTCTTGGATACCTGTTATTTGTATAATTGCAAATTAGTAATTCAGTTAATAAATATGATAATTTTTTCACTAACTATGTATTAAGTGATAGTAATAATTTATATGTACAACAAAAACTAATACTCAATAGAGAAGAGGAAAAGTGTTAAAGTGATTTTTTAATAAAATATTTTTACTATGAAACGCTTATAATTTTTAACATCTTTAAAAACAAAATACTTGGCTCACATAATATAGTTCGAGAAATTTATATTGTGAAACAGCTTTAAGGTCGGCAAAATTTGGTATTCTTTGTCAAAGATGTTTTAAGAGGCGGTTCGTTTGATGATATCTGTTTTTCACACCCACATAATCGGTCCTCTCAGACATTTACAATTTTTTTAAAACTTTTAGTTCAGTAGTATGTCTTACTGGAGTATAGGTGTGTGATTTAAAGCTCGATAATGGAGTGTAAAATGTTGTTTAATTTAAGATTAATTAATTAATTAATAATTAATTTTAGCACATACGATATGTCCTGCTTTAACGGTATATCTAAGTAAAAATAAATATTTTTAATTACATATTTAATTACCAGAAAAAACAACCAGCCTCCAAACTATATTAAAGGGGAACTAGCAGGACTTACAAATCTGACCAGTTTCACTGTATTGGTTACTTATATATCCTTGTTAATTCTCTGCTTGGATCGCCCATAAATAAAACACAATTAACTTTTTATTAAGTTCACGTCTTAAATCAATTATTTATCAAATACACTATCAATTTAATCAATTTAATCAACAACTCAAAGTATTCTCGATGCCATGTCAAATATTTAAAAATGTCACTGTTTTGTCATCATATTCTATTATTTGACTCAGTGCGTTGTATGACAAAGATAGCGAATGTTCGATTTGGAAAATATCACCACGAACATGGTGTCCATTTTTTTCGAATCCTGAAAAAACTAATAAATATTTAAAAAAAAATTAAACACAGAATGAAAGACTAAATTATTATCGAGGGCTGAAATTCCATTGGAATAAATATAAAAAGTTTCTTTTGAATGAGATATTTGAAATTAAAAATCACACTACATTTTCTCTTGATTTTTTCACCCCTGTAACTTATTAAAGTAAACAGTATAGAAGTTTTCAGGTACTTTCAGCCTTCGGTAAGAACGTAATCTTTCATTCTGCGTTTAAGTTTTTCGAAAATACTTATAAGTTTTCTCAAGATTTGAAAAAAAAATGAATCCCCATTTAATAACCATTGCAGCCGAAAATACGTACCCATCCCCTTAAACCATAGAGTACAAAAATTTTTCTAGGATATTTAGATCAAAATGTGTTGAAGAAAAAAAAATTGTGCAACTTTAAATTTTAAGAAAAACGTAATATATTTTTTACTTTTAGGGTAAAATTGAGAATTGTTGACAATGTTCCTCTTTCTTAAAATTCTAAATAAACTAAATTTTCGTTTTCACCACCATCAAAAACATAAAGTAAGACCGAAATTAGCCATTAACCACCCATGGTCAGTATTTCTAAAAATAAGCGTTAGTTTAAGGTATACCGTCGGTATTAAATGTTGCACTATGTTTTTATTATAAAACATTCTTGATCTAAAACTCCCCAGAAAACTTCTTTGTAGGTACCTACTCTATGTTTTAACATAAATGTGATTAAAAAGCTAAATTTTAAATTTTGTTACTCAACTTTTGCCATTTAACTTTGCACTTCCCAAATCTTAACTTTTTATTTTAAAAAATTCATAACTTTTATAATAATAAGACCAAAAGTTTAAAACAGGTCTTCAGAATGGTGAGACATATAAATTATAAAAATTTCAGAAAACATTAAAACTAAAAAGAGCTGTAGGGAGTTAAATGCAAAAAACCAGATTTATTTTTAGGGTAAAATTGCGTTTTTGACGATATTCCCCCACTTATATTTCAAAATAAATTCGTTTTCAGCACGATCAAAAACATAAATTATGACCAAAATTAGCCATTCACCACACCGTGGTCAGTACCATGTCATTTTGGAGATGCCTGCCGCTCGCCAAGCAGAGCGAAATCCATTTGCCCACGGCATACTCCATGGCAGCATCAATTTTCTTTTGGTATGGCATATTTGATAACAAGTTAAGAGTATCACATATTTTAAGTGAAGTGGATTAAGATTTTTAGAAAATATTTTACTAGTACTGCAAGATAATAAAATTATAAATACAGGTGGAATATGCCTTCAACATGATTGTGCTATAATACCGCATTACAAGTAAGAATTCCTTGAACATAACAGGGAAGAGCTACTTGAACTGATTCAACACGCCTTATAATAGGTAAAAAATAGGGATGGCGGTTTTTGACAAAACACCGGTTTTCGGTTATACCGGTTTTTTTTTGCTTACTGTTTAACCTGGCGGTTATAACCGGCCTAAAAAACCGGTTTTTGGAAAAACCGGTTATCGGTTTTTTTAATCCAATAGGTTACAAAGTTACATTTACAATACACTTTAGTTTGCGATACTTTATTCGACTCGATACCAATATGTACTATCGAAAGAACATGTATTACTTTTAACACGTTTGTATATTTGTAGAATAGGTACATTTTAACTCATTTAATACTTCCTGTATGAGTGTATCATTTTGAAAACGTTGGGAAATTCTTGAAGATTCGTATTCGTAATCAGTAATTCGATATTCATAGTCAGAGCATTACTTTTGGTAATCAGAAAAAGTCACTCACCCACGTTCAATGTCAAGAGTTAAGTGTGAAAATTAGATGATGTTTGCTTCTAATTCAACCAGATCAATTCTTATGTAAATATTATGATTACAAATACCTTTTCAAGGAAATATTATAATAAAACTTAATAATTGTTTCTGGCTGATGTGAGATTGCACTTTCAATTTGCTTCTGTATTTAATGAAATAAAATAAAATTTGAATTATGGTTTTGTTTGGAATAATTACTTGAGAATAATAATTACGACTGAGATACAAAATAATACCTAACCTAATCCTAATCACCGTAAAACCTAATAACCCGTTTTTACTTTAAAAAGAAAAAAACAGTTATAACCGGGACAAAAAAAACCGGCAAAGCCGGTTATTGCGAAGTAAAAAAACCGATTTTTAGTTTAAACCGGTAGGTTTTTCCTATCCCTAGTAAAAAATAACTCAGGTGGGATTCTGAACCCAGACATAATATTACCAAAAATCAAGACTTTTCTGTCAACAAGGTGGTGGTCATTTGGAACAATTCCTTTATTTCTGGTAGTAGTTTTTTTCTGAAAATTTTCGCTATTAAGGGGATGGTTACGTAGTTTCGGCTCTAATGCTATTTAAATGGGATTAATTTTTTTTCAAATCAGTAGAAAACAGTATTTTTCAAAAAGTTAAACGCAGAATGAAATATTACGTTCTTACCGAGGGCCGAAATTTCCTGAAAACTTCTGTAATGTTTATTTTAATAAGTTACAGGGGTGAGAAATAAGAGAAAATGTAGTGTGATTTTATTTTAAATATATCGTTCAAAAGAAACTTTTTATTTATTATAAAGTACTTTCAGCCCTCGATAAAAATCAGTCTTCCATTCTGCGTTTTAATTTTTTTAAAATATTTATTAGTTTTTTCAGGATTTGAAAAAAATGGACACCATGTCCGTGGTGATATTTTCCAAATCGAACATTCGCTATCTTTGTCATACAACGCACTGAGTCAAATAGAATATGATGACAAGACAGTGACAATTTTAAATATTTGAAGTGGCATCGGGAATATTTTGAGTTGTTGATTAAATGATATTGATAGTGTATTTGATGAATATAAATGATTTAAGACGTGAACTTAATAAAAAGTTGATTGTTTGTTATTTATGGACGATCGAAGCCGATAATTGACCAGGATATATTCTGTGAGCCAAGTATTTTGTTGTTAAAGATGTTTAAAATTGTAAGCGTTCCATAGTAACAATATATTATTAAAAAATCAATTTAACGCTTTTCTTCTTTTCTCGATTGAGTATTAGTTTTTGTTGTACAGTATATAAATTATTACAATAACTGAATATATAATTAATGAAAAAATTGTCACATTTTATTAACCGAATTAATAATTTACAATTATACAAGTAAAAGTTATCCAAAAACATTCAAAAGCCATCTCTTTAAATTTAATGATGACTGATGACATTGCCAAGTAGTAATATTTAAATATCCGTACCAGTGACAATTTTACTACATATCATTTGCCCTGTAAAGACAGAAAAAGTAGGGATAGCCGTAAAATTTTTGCGAATTATGTACCGATGACCTTAACCTTTAACTACCCGCGCATCAAGTTATAACATAACTACACGCGTGGCGTACTTTGTACGCCACAAGAAAATATATTTAAAACAGCGGATTTGTTTCATTTTTTTTTGAAAAAATACACTTAGTTGTTTGTTATAAACCTTATTCGGCACCAGTGAATACTTGGAGTTCCTTTTCAGTAAGCCAATTGGGATTTATAACTGGAATCATGGAATAACTGGATTCCATGATAAATAAAATTACTAATAAAAATTTTTTTTAAATGTGATTTTTTACAGGAGAAAAAGATTGTTTACAAAGAAAAATATATTTTTTGCCATAATGACTAAAAAACAATTGAAATATTTACTTATATTACGACTTATAGTAATATAATCCTGGGGTATATTGTCCACCACCGGAAACAACAAATAATAAAATGTAAATTACGATCTTTCCAGAACGCCGATTATAACGAAACTAAAACCAAATTGTAAAGCACATTCCAGTGATAGGTTAGAAAAATAAGCAAGGTCAAAAATTAAATTTTTAAATATATTTCCAGTAGAATTCTTATATCTGGCGTACAAAGTACGCCAGCGCGTGTAGTTAAAGGTTAATAAACCAATGACTGGCCTATTTGAATTATGTAGGTATCTCATGACTTTGATTAGCACAATGTTAACTGGTTTTAGAATTAGCCCTTGATTGATTTGTTTTGCTAATCTCTAAGGTAAACTTTACTGGAAAAATTGTGTAGAACACGAATGATAATACACAGCTACTAACTAGGTTAAATGAACATTAAAAGGCTTTTTAATTTGTTTTATTAAAAGGGATATTAAGGGTTAATTATGATTATGATATAAATATTATCTACTTACATAACAGAATACATTGAACTTGCAGAGTAGAACATTTACAATTTACTTAAAAAAAATGGATTTAACGTGATTAGCCCATATTTAAGCATGAGACCTTAAAGGTTTTCTAAGAATTACAATGTATATTTGTTTTTTTCTCTAAAAAGTGTTCTAAAAAAGCCGTTTACTCAGTCAGAAGATAATATTTTTACATGGTTTTGATCTAATAGTTGAATTAAATATGCTGTCGAGAAAAGAATAAATACATAGTCGGTTCGCTAAATTCAGACACAACTGGCTAGTGATTTTATTAGGTAATTTTGGCAATTTTGGTAAAATTGGCAAATAAATAATTACTAAATAGTTAGGAAGTTTGCTAATTTTGTCAAAATTGACAAAAAAAAAACAAAAAAATTACCGATTTAAATCTCTAGCCAGTTGTGTCTGAGTTTAGAGAACCGACTATACCAGTGATTTATGACCAACTATCTACCTATTTCAGTGATTTTAGTTTTAGTTCAAGAAACCCATAGAGGTACTGCAAGCCGCAGACCAAGGATTCGGGGTATGAAGCTCATACTGGAGAGACCACACGACCAATATGGTAGCGCAGTCTTCGTCAGACCAGATATCGACGTAGCATCCACATCTCTAACAGATCAAAATGACATCGAGATCCTCACAGTGGAGATAAACTCCTGTACAGTAACGTCAATATACAAACCACCAAACGCTGACTTTGCTTTTGAGGAACCGAATAACTTTCAATCACAGCAAATCAAATTCGTACTGGGTGACTTCAACTGTCACAGTGTCGCGTGGGGTTACAACGAAACAGATTCCAATGGCGAAGAACTAGAAAAATGGGCTGAAAGCATGAACCTAAAACTTATTCACGATCCAAAGCAGCCTGCGTCGTTCAACAGCGGAAGATGGCGCAGAGGTTACAACCCAGACAATATATTTGTCAGCGACAGAATTGGAGACCAGGTGACAAAAATCGTTGGAAGCGCTCTCCCAAAGACACAGCACAGACCAATAATTTGTCTTTCCAACGCGGCAATCAGATACGAAATTGTTCCTTTCAAGAGAAGGTTCAACTTTACTAAAGCAAAATGGGAAAAATTCTCTGAAACATTGGATCAAGAAGTTTCCCAGCTAGAACCTTGCCCTGATTCATACGATAAATTTGTAGAAATCGTAAAGCAAGTATCACGGAAATTTATCCCTAGAGGTTGTCGAACTGAGTACATAGCGGGGCTCAATGAAGAATCTAAACCCCTACTTAAAAGATACGAACAGCTATATGAAGAAGACCCTTTCTCGGAAGCGACAATACAGGCTGGGGAGGAAATGTTACATGCGATATCCGCCAACAGAACGGAAAGGTGGTGCAAGCTGGTCACGAGTCTGGACATGAAACAAAACAGCAGACGTGCCTGGAAGCTGATTCGGAATCTTGGCAACGATCCCGCTGCTCCGGCAGTCAACATGACAGAAGTCACACCCGATCAGATAGCCCATCATCTTCTAATGAACGGTAAGACGACATCAAGAAAGAACAAGGTGAGAGCTCAACGGAATATCGACGAAGAAAGAGATGTTCTAGGTACCTCTTTTTGTCTAGAGGAGATGAGAGGCGCGATCCATCAAATGAAAGATAATAAAGCGGCTGGCCTGGACGACATACGAACAGAGCAAATAAAGAACTTTGGACTAAAAACCGTAGAGTGGCTCGTAAAAATTATGAATTGCTGCATCCGTACATTACAAATCCCCAAAATCTGGAGAAAAGCTAGAGTGGTAGCCCTCTTAAAACCAGGGAAGGATCCGGCGGATACAAAGAGTTTTAGACCTGTATCTCTCTTGTGCCACCTTTTCAGGGCCTTTGAAAGAATGATACTGAACCGGATCGCAGAATATGTGGAGACTAAAATTATTCCAGAACAAGCAGGATTCAGACCCGGAAAGTGCTGCTGCAGTCAAATTCTTAATCTCACCCAACATATTGAAGATGGTTTTGAACGGAAGGAAATAACAGGAGTAGCGTTCATAGACCTAACTGCCGCCTATGATACAGTTAACCATCAACGGCTACTCGCAAAACTCTACGAAACTACAAAGGACTTCCGACTAACAAGGTTAGTGAAATGTCTCCTCCAGAATAGACGCTTCTACGTAACGCTCCAGTCCAAGAACAGTCGGTGGAGGGACCAAAAAAATGGGCTACCACAGGGAAGTGTCCTCGCGCCGTTTCTATACAACATATACACCAACGACCAACCCATACACCAACAAACAAGGCAATTTATTTACGCTGATGATACAGCGGTGGCAGCTCAGGGAAGAACCTTCAATGAAGTCGAAGTGAAGCTGACAGATGCCCTGGGAGACTTAGCTCTATACTATGATAAAAACCATCTGAAACCCAATCCCACAAAAACCCAGGTATGTGCTTTCCACCTGAGAAACAAGCATGCCCGAAGGTCGCTGGAGGTGGAATGGCGTGGTCAGATGCTGGAACACAACAAGACGCCAAAATACCTTGGCGTCCGTCTGGATAGAACTCTGTCTTACCGATACCACTGTCAAGATGTTAAGAAGAAAGTAAGTGCCAGAAATAATATCATCCGCAAGCTAACTAATACAAAATGGGGAGCACAACCACACACTCTCCGCACTTCTGCCTTGGCATTATGTTTTTCGGCCGCGGAGTTTGGAGCACCAGTATGGGCAAACTCTGCTCACGCAAAGAACGTCGACGTGGCTCTAAATGAAACGGTCCGTATAATATCGGGTTGCCTGAAACCGACACCTATCGAAGAGGTATACCCCATTGCTGGAATTGCTCCACCACCAATCAGGAGAAAGGTCACGTCAGAGGTAGAACGGAAAAAGCAGGAGACGGACCGAAGACACCCCTTATATGACCACCAAACTCAGCCAAGCAGACTAAGATCTCGGAAAAGCTTCCTGAAAACATCAAGATCCATCCCCGAAGCGCCAGAGACGCGCCGAATACACCTATGGCAAGCGTCAACTACTGCGACACATTTTCCTCCCTCGGAGGAAATGGCTGCTGGACACAATTTACCGTATCCGACTTGGAAAGCGCTAAACAGACTAAGAACCGGCGTTTCACGTTGTGCTAGTAACCTGAAAAAATGGGGATACCAGGAGGACGATACCTGCGACTGTGGCGCGGTTCAGACCAGCCGGCATCTACTATCATGCACAGAGATTAGAGAGACCTGCACAGAACAAGACTTAATTATAGCAAATGACAGGGCCATCTATGTGGCCAACCATTGGAAATACAGAATTTAAAGTTGTTGGTGTTCCGGACACGGAAAGTAAGTAAGTGATTTTAGTGATTTCTGACCATCTGACTATCTCAGAGCTTTGAATGAAACTATTATATTAAGAGTCTATAGAGCTTTGATTCCTTGACTAAAGCCGGGTCCAGACTATGTAACAATATATATACAAAAAATTTGTTGCACAACTTTGTTCTGTAACTTGTTATAATATAGCATGAACATCCAGACTATACAGGGTGTCCCGAAAAGATTGGTCATAAATTATACCACACATTCTGGGGTCAAAAATAGATCGATGGAACCTAACTTACCTTAGTACAAATGTGCTCATAAAAAAAGTTACAGCCCTTTGAAGTTACAAAATGAAAATTGATTTTTTTCAATATATCGAAAAGTATTAGCGATTTTCTATTGAAAATAGACGTGTATCATTTTTATGGCAAGAACATCTTCAAACAAAATTATAGTGAAGTTTGTCCGCCTCATAAAAATTTTATGGGGGTTATGTTCCCATAAACCCCTCCAAACTTTTGTGTACGTTCCAATTAAACTATTATTGCGGTACCATTAGTTAAACACAGTGCTTTTAAAACTTTTTTGCCTCTTAGTCTTTTTTACAAGTCATCTTTTATCGAGATATGGATTCTTTTTAAAAATGTATATAAGAATGTAAATTATAAATAAATTTTCAGATTATTAACAGGTCTCTACAAAAATGTACTTAACCATATACAAATATGTGGTGGATTCGAAAAATATTCAAAATATTTCGATAAATACTGGCTTATCGAAAAAGTACAAAGAGGCAAAAAAGTTTTAGAAACATTGTGTTTAACTAATGGTGCCACAATAATAATTTAATTGGAACGTACACCAAAGTTTGGGGGGGGGGGTTTAACCCTTAAACGCCCAACCTTTTTTAGGTTCCATGTACGCCCAAGGGTGGGTAAAAAATGTCCACCTCGAAAAAAGCTAATATATTTATTGAGAGTTGTTGGAAATGGATTAAACTTAAGAATATCATTCTTAATAAACACAGCATCTTCTAAAATATTAATATAAACAATTTACAAACCTTACAACAAAATTACAATGTACACCAATATTAACATAACAGCAAAAGCCAGTAATTCAGATTTGTCGATTTTCTCCACATTCTTTCTTTCAGCCTCCTCATTGGCAGATATTTATGTCGATGTAATTATACGTCGATAATTATATGGATTGTGTTCCTACCAATACGAAATTATTTAAAAACCTCTAGTAACAACTTTTATCAAGGGTGTACTTTTTATGCCCACCCACCTTTAACTCAAGATATTACTTTTATTTTCAAAAATATCAGTAGAACCAAATTAACATTCGATGAAGGGCTGTCTTTTTAACAATAAATAATTTTTTTTAAATTTTTAAACACGTAATAAATATGTTACAAGGGATTACGCATTAGGTGGACATTTTTTACCCACCCTTGGGCGTTTAAGGGTTAAAGAACAAAACCCCATAAAATTTTTATGGGGTGATCAAATTTCACTTTAATTTTTTGTTAAGATGATGCTACCATAAGAAAGCCACATGTCCATTTTCAATAAAAAATGTCTGAGAGTTTTCGATATATGAAAAAAAAATCGATTTCTATTTTGTAAATTCAAAGGGCTGTAACTTTTTTTGTGTGCACTATTGTATATACGTAAGTGAGGTTCAATCAACCTATTTTTGACCCCAGAATCTGTGGAATAATTTATGACCAATCTTTTCGGGACACCCTGTATAACAAAAAACAAAACAACAAAATGTGCATAATTTTGCAGCATTTTAGTTGGATAGCTAGTAGGTTAGGCAGTAAATATTATTATATAAAATTGTGTCATATAATATATTATAGAGGATGTCGTCATAGCAGCAGCAGCTTGTGTAATATTGTGGAGGCGACACCGTCATGTTAAACGTAGATTTTGGGTGCGGCCTTCATTAGCAGCTCGAGCAAAATATAGGTAGTGTTACAGCTCTTTTAACTGATCTGGAAAGAGATGACATAAACCCATCGACGGGAGAAATTAAATGTGATGGCAGTTTTAAAAACTTCAAGAACAAAAAGTTCCTATTTTGAATTTCCCATAAATTAATGAAATCGGCCATAAAATAGTCGGAACAGACACATTTCGAGATGCAATTCTAGTAAGAGAAATATTATAGCAGTTACGATAAGATTCTTCGCAAGTGAAGATTCCTACCAAAGTTTAAGTTATTTATTTAAATTTTCTAAGAAAGTATTTCGAATGTTGTGCTAGTAGTTTGTGACGCTCTCATTGCTGTTTAAGAGAGAATAAAAGTAAGTATATTTTTTAAACTTTTTCTTCATTGTTCCAAAGAGGAACACTTAATTGTAAAATTTAATTTCTCAGTATTATTTTCTGCATCTGTGCATGATAGAGTGTCAGTGTCTTTTTGAATTGGTGTAGCTGGAGAAGTAGCGGATGTAGGTGTAGTGGACGGAATGGAGAAAGGCTCAGATGTATAATTGCCTGTGAATTGAGTGCCTGTTGAATGAAGTGAACGTTACAGGTTCTATGTCTGAACACTCTGCTTTATACTGAATATTATTTATATCAAATTTGGCGTCGATCTGCACTGATTTGCTGTTAAGGTTCCGCAAGGTGGTTGCTACATATTCACCATAAGTAATATATTATTAGAGGTTGTCTCAAAAGTAGTGGAACGGTAGAATATTTCTCGAAATAAACATCATATCGAAAAACTGAAAAATACGTTTTTAATAATTTTTAAAAATCTCTCGAATGACACCAAAACCCCTAGGTGTGCTGGGCGTAACTTTGACATCTTAAATAGAAACCTCCAGTTTTTATTTCAGATTTTAATTCATTATGTAAAAGTAAGCAACTTTTATTCGAAATATTTTTTCGAATTGTGGATGGATGGCGCTATAATCAGAAAAAAAACAATTTATCGTGATACCATAGGTAAATTATAGAAACCGTCTAATATCTCGAGAAATACACTTCCAAGTGAAAAACCAAAAAATACGTATTTAATATTTTTCAAAAACCTATCAAACAGTGCTTAACACGACCCTCCACCTCAGCCCCTGGGGGTGGGGTGGGGGTAACTTTAAAATCCTAAATAGCAACCATTAATTTTTATTACAGATTTGGATTAGCCATGAAAAATTAAGCAACATTTATTTGAAACATTTTTTAGAAACGTTGATAGATGGCGCTAATAAATCGTTTTTTTTTCCAATTATAACGCCATCTAATAACAATTCTAAAAAATGTTTCACATAAATGTTGCTTAGTTTTTCATGACGAATCCAAATCTACACTAAAAATGTAGGTAGCTATTTAAGATTTTAAAGTTATCCCCCACCCCACCCTTTGGGGGTTGGGTGGAGGGTCATGTTTAGTGTTATCTGATAGGTTTTTGAAAAATATTAAACACGCATTTATTGGTTATTTATTTGGAAGTGTATTTCTCGAGATATTAGACCGTTTATTTACATTATTTACCTAATTTGAAAAAATATCTCGAATAAAAGTTGCTTACTTTTACACAACAATAAATCCAAATCTGTAAAAAAACCTGGGGGTTTCTATTTAAGATTTTAAAGTTACTTCCCCCTCATCTCCAAAGGGTGGAGTGGGGGATCGTATTTGATGTAATTGGATAGATTTTTAAAAATTATTGAAAACGTGTTTTTCAGTTTTTCGATCCGATGTTTAGTTCGCGAAATATTCGACCGTTCCGCTACTTTTGGGACACCTTGTTGAAGTCATGTCGCTTTTCCATGTTACTTGATAACTGTTTCATTACCGCGTACGCTTCTTCAGATTTCGTGCTTTTCGTTTGTTAGCTTGATTTAGAAGTGTATGTGAATTAGTTTTAGTTACAGTTTCTGTATCTATTTTCACTTCTACAGCTATTTCAGTCCATGCGTCGTGTTTTTTATTTCTGTTTTTAAAATCCATAAATGTAGCTCATCTCGTAGCAATCCCATAATACTCATTGCTCACGAAATAGCTCAATTAAATGACTAATAAGTTCTTTCAAACATTCCATCGCGTAAATAACCCTACGTGAACAGAGTAAAGAAAAATTAAACTTTGAGACCTTGGGACCAGAAGGGGGCATACCACCAAACAATATTTTGGAGAAAACATCATTTTAAACTTATTTTCCAATCCTAAAATCCAATTTTTAAATTTTTTTTTGGTAGTAAGGCCCATAATCGTTTGGAAATATGATAATAAATACACAATAAAAGTAAAAAAAATGTTTTTTGCACGATTGATCATTTTTGACTGTTTACCGTGACAGATTTTACGCCAGTAGGTGATATTTACTAGCAACTCGACGGTAAGTAATCCAACTCGACGGTAAGTACTCCAACTCGACGGTAAGTAATTCACTTACCGTCGAGTTAAAAAATCTCTTAATTTTAATTTATTTTTTGAAAGAATAAAGAAAACTAACGAATTATTTATTAATATTGAAACTTATGGTACAATTTGTTAAATTATTTAATGAAATCCCACTTGTTTGGGCTGTGGTTTCACTTCTAACAGAAACTCCTGTAGAATCACATACATTAGTAGTATTACTAGTATTGCACAACACTTTTTCTCTTCAAATACGCGATCAAAGTTGAAAACTTGGAAATATCAATGCCATCGTAAAGAAAAACGGTCGATTTAATCATTGAATATTCTGCCCAGAGGCTTCCAGGAGCTTTCAACTGCATATGTCTTTGAACGAAATATGCCAATAGAGTCTTTTCTTCGATTCTTAAATTCTTGCCTTCGCAGCATTTTTTCAAAATTTGTTAGATATTTCGATAAAGGATTTTGGATTTTTTGGGAATAATTGCGGAACACCCTTCTTCCCAAGCCCGTTCAATTTCTTCAAATTCACTTTCGCTCATATTTTAATTTATAATAATCAAAATTGTACTTAAAATTATTGACAACTAAATAAAAACTCAATTCTCCATTGTTGTTATGCACCCTAGTTACTACCTTACAACCAAAGTATCTATCGTGATATAATGAATGAAACTAGTCAATATGACGAAAATGTTTAATTTTATAATTTATAATGGTATCAATCGTGCAAAAAACGTTATAAGCATGTCGAACGTTAAGGGTAACCGATCTCAGACAATAATTGGAGTCGTCGCTCCGCTCCTCCTCCAAACAATTGTCTTCGATCGGTATAAAAACCTTACCGTTCTCCATACTTAATATACTATATTTAACGGTTTTTGAGTTTCTGGAACATTTTCTGAAAAAATATGAGGCTTATCCCCTTTTGTATAAAAAATTATATTCTAAAATATTAACATAAAATGCAACAATAAAATAATTCATTTGTCAAAATTTTCAATATCTGAACAGTCGTCCAAATATTTAATGTCTTCCAGTGGTTCATTATTCTCAATATCTGGTAGAATCTGTTGGAAAGCACCAATTTCTGCCTACACTGTTTTTTCCAACCGCAAGGTGCACCTAATTTTTTTGGTTCTATTTTCTTCCCTTTTGTATTTATGTACATATTCGTAAACTAGATTTTATTTAGTCTTGCGCTTAATTTTTTATGTCGTTGGGTATCCTTGTGTCTCCATCTAGAAGGCGCCTTCTTTTCTAGAGTTGGCACGAGAACTTGAGAAGTCTGTGGGGTATAAACCTATTCATTTTCCTACAATAAATTAGGTATTTTACTAAAAAGGGATAAGCCACAAAAAACCTTTAGAACAATCCTAATATTTTTAGGTTCGAAAAATATAACATAAGGGGACAAGCCACACATTTAATAAACTTACTGTTCCTGAGTTTATATTTTCCCAATCGCCGCTACTTTGTCACTGTGTTCAGAATCAGACTCAGAAAAGTCTATTTTCCGTTTACATTAATGGAAATGTTCCGCCGCCATGTTGATTACTACTGTGGCTTGTCTCCTTCTGTTGCAATATAAAGTAATGGTGACACAACGGGACTTAACTACAGCGGAGCCATCTATGAGAAAACTGCTGAAATTTTCTGTTTGAGACATTAAAGTTCTTAAAGTGTGCGATTTCTATTTTAACTCATTTTTGACGAAAGTGTGGCTTGTCCCCTTCTGGTCCCAAGGTCTTCTTAGCAAAATCACTTAAAAACGAACAAGGCGACGCGCGACGGTTGCTGCTCGCGGACTATGCCAGAGAAATGTTTCAATAACATGTTTTTAAGTGTAGATCAGTCGCGATGTGATTTTACAACAATGTTTTATAACTTTCTTTGATGTTTACCGACATCTGTTGGATAACATAAAACATGCTATATAAGCAGAAAAATGTTACACAACACTGTGTTTTAAAACTTTTTTATTTAAAATTCTGTAACAAGTTACAAAATTTTTGTTATTTAACATGTTTTGTTACATAGTTTGGACCCGGCTTAACGTAGCTGATCAATTCCTCTGCCCCTTCTTTACCACCATTGCAATGTTTACTTAAGCTTGAAACACTGCAAATTTTGAAAAACCTGTATAAACCATTGAATTTAAAACCTACTCGTTAGAAAATGCTTATACGCTCTGAGCTTCGCTGGTGTCGCTCCTAGCGGATTACTAATGCAACTTTCACCGGTAATTTTTAAATTTATTATTTAATTGTTATCGCTTAATATTTGCAACGCAAAAAAGTGATCGCAAAAAAGTAATTTTGCTAATCATTTTGACGTTCTATTGATGAAATATAAATTTCTTACTTCGGATACTTTCACAATTATTATCGTGTAGATGGCGCTAAGAGTAATAGATTAATTTATAATTACATATTACGGAACATTAAAAAAACTTTAATTCAGTATTTAAAACGTAAGTATATTTAAGGTAAAAATATATACCACAGCTTTGACTAACTAATATTTTTTAAAATTAATGTTTTTAATTTTAATTTTAAATTAATCACTTTGAGATTTATGTCAAAGGACAACGCACACATCTTATGGAAATATCATGTCACCCAAATTCAATAAAATTTATACGAATAGATTCGTTTTAAATTAACGGTCAATTCTTTTCATTGCGCCAACTCATAATTATGATTAATTACGGCGCAAATTGCAATTAAAATTTATCGAAATCACATTTTTGGAGTCTATAAACGTGTCAGTTATAATCACTATTGCTCTGGGTGTTATTCAAAACAGCTTAAACCCCGCTGGGCCTAAGCGGATTAGTGAAACTATTATAATAAGATGCTTAAGAGCCCGAGAAGATTTATGAAGTACCCATAATTTGGGTATTTTAAAATATTTTTTCTCTCTCTAACTTATGTACTTACCCATTTGATTTCAGATTGATTTATATCAATTTCTGCTCTTATTGCTGAAAATTACGAGTTGGCGCAATGATAAAAATTGACCGTTAAATTGAAACGAATATATTCATATAAATTTTATTGAATTTGAGTGACATTATATCTTCCATAAGATGTGTGCGTTGTCCTTTCCAGTAAACGTTTACAGACTTGTTACTACTGGCGCTCGCGAATTTTTAAATATCCTCTCTACGTACGAACTCACAGCGTATACCCCAAGAGCCCGTAGCCGCTAGGCATTCCATATTTATAAAAGCTGAAACTTTCTCTGCACATGTCTACAACACAAGTAAAAACGATCAGCGAATAAGGACTTTGGATAGTGGTTACTTGAGCAGGTAACAGGTAGCTAATGTGTGTAATATATTATATTAGTTTCCTTAAAGTATAAAAGCTGAATTTTATATATACTATCAACAGATAATATCTCAGTAGCCGGACAGTCTCAATGGTTTTTTCATCTTGCCGAACACATTGAAAATCTACTGTAGGTGCGAGCGCGAGACAATTACAGTCGGAAAAATGAAAGAATACCCATGAACGAACATATAAAACACGCTGTTACCGTGTCACAAAGAAAATTGTCCAGTGCAAGTACATGTCCAATAATTATTACATGTACTTGCGCTGGCCAATTTTTTATGTGACATGGTGACAGGAAAATACAGCGTGTTTTATATGTTCGTTCATGGGTATTCTTTCATATTTCCTACTGTATGTACTCGAGTGTATACGAACGAGTGAGATAGTGAGTTCCGGCTACTGCAATCTTTTTCTGCCCATCGTCAGTCTTAATATGTATACTTATATATTATACCAGGTGTCCACTTATATTTTCCCCAATTTTAACTGCCTATAACCGCTGAACGTCTCAAGATAGAAATATGCGGTTTCCGCTGAAATGTTTGATTTTAGTAAAAGTTTTGTTTGCATGATTTGAATTTTTTAATATGCCTTTAAAAAAATGGCGGATTTTAAAAAAAAAAACACGTTGTTCACTTTTTTTAAAGAAAGACCCAGCATATTTTTTGTAAATTGAAATAACGGTCATTCGCTTATCCAACGATATAAAGTTTTTTGAACTCGGTTGTCAAATGACTAAGTAATTAATTTTTGAAACAAGAGATGCAATCTGGAAATCACATAACAGAATATCAATTTGCTTAGTTGTTTTAATCATATGTTGCCTATTTAGTTACGTGGTTTCCACGTTGCATCTTTCATTTTAAAAATTAATTACTCAGTCATTTGACAACCGAGTTTAAAAAACTTTATAGCGCTGGATAGTTGAATGACCGTTCTTTCAATTTACAAAAAAACATATTGGGTGTTCCATTAAAACAAAGTCAACAACGTTTTTTTCAAAAATTCGCCATTTTTTTTTTCGTAATTGAAAGCGATATAAAAAATTCAATCCATTCAAACAAAACTTTTACTAAAATAAAACATTTCAGCGAAAACCACATATACCTATCTTAAGCCGTTTAGCAGTTATAGGCAGTTAAAATGGGGGAAAATATAAGTGGACACCTGGTATAATACAGGGTGTCCCAAAAGTAGCGGACAGACGAATATTTCGCGAAATGAACATCCGATCTAAAAACTGAAAAATACGTTTACCATATTTTTCAAAAATCTATCGAATGAAACCAAACACGACACCCCTTTTCACACCCTGGAGTTGGGTGGGGGTAACTTTAAAATCTTAAATAGGAACCCACATTTTTTGTTGCAGATTTGAATACCTTATAAAAAATTACTAACATTTATTCGAGACGTAATTTAGATTTTTTGATAGATGGCGCTAATAAATCGTATTTTCCAATGACAGCGCTAACAAGAATTCTAAAAAATGTCTCTAATAAATATTCCTTATCTTTTCATGAGCAATCCAAATCTGCAATATACAATGGGGGTTCCTACTTAAGATTTTAAAGTTACCCCACTCCATCTCCAAGTGTGAAGTAGGGGGGCCGTGTTTGGTATCATTCGATAGACTTGTGAAAAATATTGAACAGGTATTTTTCAGTTTTTCGATCGGATGTTCATTTTGCGAAATTTTTGACGGTGCCGCTACTTTTGTGACACCCTGTATATATAATATATGAATATATAAATAATACGACTGATGATGCGCAGTAAAATATCGCAGTAGACGTAACTCACTAGCTCACTTGTTCGTATACACTCAAATACATTATTTTCTTGCGCTCGTACCTACAGTAGACTTTACATAATATGTCCGGCAAGGGGAAAAAACCGTTGAAACTGTCCGGCTACTGAGATATTGGGTGCGTTCGGACGACCATAGCGGCTGACTGTCAGCAGAAATCGGCTCAGTGGTTGTATCCAGCCGTGATAGGGAAAGCTTAGTAAATCTCTCAGCGGCTGACTTCAAGCGGTGACGTCTGACAGCTACTGCTGGCTCAGCTGTCCAGCTGCTGTGTTCGTCCGAACGCACCCATTATTATCTTTTGATAGTAGTCCAAGTAAATAGAATTCAGATTTTATACTTTAAGGAAAGTAATATAATATATTACACACATTAGGTACCTGTTACCTGCTCAAGTAACCACGATCCAAAGTCCTTACTCGCTGATCGTTTGTACTTGTGTTGGGGACATGCGAAGAGAAACTTTCAGGTTCTATTAAATATGGAATGCCTAGCGGCCACGGGCTCTTGCTCTATTAATAATACTACAGAGATCAATAAAGAGATACTGTTTTTAAAAACTTTATTTTAAGCTCTACCACAAGATTTTATCTAATAGATATTAGTAGGGTAGTGCAATTAGAACGAAAATATACATTGTTTCGGAATAATTCAAACAAGCTTATATTTTTCTGAAACTATTTTTCGTAGTTTATATACATGTTAAAGTAAAAGGTTCTACTCGCAGATTTGGCCGATAATTGTTTATTAATTGTTTAAACAATAACAATTTTTTTGTATAAATAATTTCAAATATCGTTGAATTCATCATTTTACTTTGATCAAATATGTTTTTATTTTGTTTTTGGTTATGCTGAATCAGAATATGGCATTACAATTTGAAAATTCTTATACAGAGGCTCTTATACAGTATGTTTGCATAGCTAGAAACCGCATGGAAAACTTTTTTATTATCATTTTTACGAAAAAAAGTTATTCTTCATAAAATACTCTGGATAGTCAAAAATCTAAAACTCAACCACCAGATATCAAATTTTATCAATTTTATACGCGTTATGTCAAAAATATGAATTTCTTTAAAGAGTAAAGTACTTTTATTTTTTCCAGAATATCAAAAAATGCTATTATGAAAAGTTGTTTGAAATTAAAAACTGTGTTTAAATATGCAATAAAATTATTCTAATCGAAAAAAATTTCAATTGTTTCTCAAATTACGGATACCCATTACTCATCATGATTTTATTACAATTATTGTAACTATTTTATTATCATTTTTACGAAAAAACGTTATTCTTCATAAAATATTGTACCTGGTCTAAAATCTTTTATACAACCATCAGATATCAAACTTTTTTAGTTTTATACGAAGTATGTAAAAAATATGAATTTTTCTTAGGAGTCAAAGTGCCTTTATTATTCACAATATTTTAGTTAGAAAGATGTAGTTGAACACTGAAACATTTTTTTAATTCTAAACAACTTTTCTTTATAACAAATCTTGAGTGAAGTTCACATTTTTTGACATACCTCGTATAAAATTAATAAAATTTTATATTTGATGGTTGCATCTTAGACAATATACGAGTATTTTATAAAGCATAACTTTTTTCGTAAGACTGATAATAAAAAAGTTATCAATAGGTTCCAAGATACGCAGACATACTGTTTAAGAGCCAAAAAAATGTTTTTTTCCGCAAATCGCCAGGAAATTTTGACATTCCTGTCAAAATTTCTTGAAGAAAAAGTCAGGACTTCCTTACTGTAAGGAAATGTCATTTCCTTACTGTAAGGAAATGATATTTCCGTACAGTTGTTAGTGTTCTACATAAATGATAGAAAACACATTGCTATTAAAACCTTGTAAATTACCTTAATCATTAAATTTTCTTTATCTGGAGCTTCCCGGATAAATTTTTCAATTTCTTCCTTCGTTAAAATCTTAGATTTCTTTGCCCTATAACCTTGAGCTTGCCGTTTCAATAAAGAACGAAGTTTTGAGTATGTAGATATATCTACATTGTGTTTAAGTGCAAGGGTTGACTTCAGCATTGAATAATTGGCCCATAATGTTGAAGATTTCATCTTTAAACAAAGGTCTAGGAAGTATGCCATTACAACATTTTCTGAGAAAGAACTCGTATTTTTACTCATGCGATAATCCATAAAACGTCTGTATGCATTTTCGTACTTTTCTCTTGATTTCTTTGGCAATAATTCTAATGAAGCAGTATTCACTGCCTCAACCAGCTCTGGAGGAGTCCCAGGAATGGAAATTTCATCATCACTTATCATTTTACTTTCGATAACACCAGCAATTAAATTTATAAGCATCAAGTTTGACAATTCAACCTCAATACGTTTCCATAGTAACCCAAGTAATTTTATTAGGAATTTCAAAGCACCATTTATTTGGGAATAAAATTATCGCGTTTTTTTTTAATCAATCAATATCTGTCGAATTTTAAACGATTTGCGAAAAAATAGTATGTTTACCTCGTAGGAAAAGCCACATTCCTGGACTCTGTGTTGCTAAGTCTCGGCTTGCGCCTCGACTTAGCAATCTTCACAGTCGTCCAGGAATGTTAAGCTTTTCCTACCCGGTAAACAATGTACTATTGTTGAACATTTATTATTAGTCCTGTCGCCAGGGGGGGTACAACGGCCTCCTTTATTCAGATGGACTTACCCAAGTTTTTTTCATGTATTTTGACCTGTAGAATACGAATTTTTTGGGTAACAGTTGATCCGGATGTCGATAAGATTGTTATAGACAAAGAACTTGAGGAATTACATAACAGCGATTTCTCGCAAAACAAAATTTTGCGCCATTTGGGCCATTCTAAGCAAAAAATGTTCTGGAAAGTTTTTTCGTAGGATGCATAGTTTTCGAGATAAGCGAGGTTGAACTTCCAAAAAATCGAAAAACTGCAATTTTTGAACCAGAATAACTTTTGATTAAAAAATAAAATAGCAACTCTGCTTACCGCATTTGAAAGTTCAAGTCAAATTATATCGGTTTTGATTATTTGCATTGCTAAAAATTAATTTGTTTATTCTTAAACAAAGCTATAAACAGTAATAAACACCTAGTGCGTGAGTGATGTTTTCAATGATTTCTCATTTAAAATCGAACAAGTAGGTAGAGTAGGTACAAGTGCAAGCGAGGCAATATCAACGTAGGATGTATTAAAACGCATGTATTAGGTACGGGAAACACTATGTGTTTACAGCTTTGTTTACCAATAAAAAAATAAATTTTTAGCAATGCAAATAATCAAAACCGATATAATTTGACTTGAACTTTCAAATACAGTAAGCAGAATTGCTATTTTATTTTTAAATCAAAAGTTATTCGGGTTCAAAAATTGCAATTTTTCGATTTTTTTAAATTTTAACAGCGGTTATCTCGAAAACTATGCATCCTACGAAAAAACTTGTAGGAACATTTTTTGCTTAGAATGACCCAAAAAATACAAAAAAATGTTTTGTTTTGCGAGAAATCGCTGTTATGTAATTCCTCAAGTTCTTTGTTTATAACAATCTTATCGACATCCGGATCAACTGTTACCCAAAAAATTCGTGTTCTACGGGTCAAAATACATAAAAAAAACTTGGGTAAGTCCATCTGAATAAAGGAGGCCGTTGTACCCCCCCTGGCGACAGGACTATATTGTTAAAGCTTATTATTAAATGTATTTTAGATAAGTTTTACAGAAAAAAGTTTTGATCACTTTGTATAAACATTTTTTTAGCTGGTAATTTTCGGTTTTTGTATTACATTTTTGTTATCTTTCTTAATTTTCTCAAAAAGAAATAGTTTATTTCATTTCTAAAGTAAAATAATTCAGTGCATTTTGAAGACTACATCCTGAGCTTTAAAAAAACACCCGTAAAACTGTAATAGATCTGTTGAAAATTGCCTAATACCGTCTTAAATTGGTGTTAATTCTCTAAAACTATGAAGTTTTCACAAATTACATTTTTTGAGACGTCTTGTCATTTGAATTAAATTTTTTAGATTTTTTTTGAATGAAACATCGTTTAGTAAGATGATTGAAAGGTAAGTTGTGCAAAATTGAGAGTATTATAAGAGAAATTGTATTAGATACAAATTTTTAAATAATTTTTAACAAAATTCATGTAAGTCTCATTTTCAGCCCACACCGTACTTATGCTCATACATTTTGTTTCTCTTTATTATAACTCTAAGATAGCTAATCATTCTTCTTTTATGCTCAATTTGTAGAATTTCATTTGATCGGTTAGTTCAAGAATTACATTAAAAAAACTTAACCCTGCACTTCGCCGTAGGCTCGTTTACAGCGCGCCAATGTTTGTGAGAAGGGTGACTTTAGCGTTATACATAAAAAGTTACAGAAGCTACAGATTTAATTTTAGAAAAATCTTTATATAAGTTTTTTTTTTAATTTTCTGAACTTTTAAAAATTCAGAAAATTTTTAAAAATTTTGAAAAAATTTATTCGGAGTTCTTTTAAAAAACATCTATTTTCGCAGTTCATTTTGTTGGATTTTTGCAACACCAAGGAAATAATTTTACACTGGTTTTACACTTCTGAAGCTAGGAATAACTAAAGACACTTTTCACAACTAATATTTTATTACAATAACACAAACTTTTGGTATTAAAGTAATTTTTGTGTGGGATCGGACACACGCCCTACTTTCCCGTTTTTTATTATCTTATTATTCTATATAACAACACCTTGGCAACGAACTTTTTTTTTGAATATTGCGCCTTTGTGTACACTTTGAATTATAGAACATAAAAACATAGAAACATCTTTGTGAAGTGTACACAAGGCGCAAACCACTAAATAAAATATTGAAACAAAATATAGTTTTACTAAATATTAATGTTGGGAATTTATTTCTCCAACATGCTGGGGGGCCTTGGTTTTGATACCAAAACAATATATTCCACCCCTTTTTTTTACACATTTTTTAAAGAATTTATTGCTTATATAAGTATAAAACTTTTACAAAGTTTTAAATTTAAATAGAAATAGTTATAAAGTTAAATTTTATTTATTATTATAAATTGAAAAAAAAAAAAATAATTTAAATTTGTTCATCGTTAATTGGAAGAACAGCAATTTTTGTGACAGAACGTAAGTATGTTCCCTTTTTAGTTTTTACTTCCACCACTCTTACCTTTCCGTCTTTACCAGGAATAACTTTATTAATCCTTGCTATAGGCCACCCAAAAGAAGAAACATTGTCCTCCTTTACAAGCACAAGCATGCCTTCTTGTAAATTTGGCAACGATTTTCTCCATTTAGGTCTGTTTTGAAGTTGTGTTAGATAATCTTGGTACCACCTTTGCCAAAAATGCTGCTGCATTTGAACACACAACCTCCAAAATTTTAATCTATTTTCAGGAATCTCAGTTAAATTAGTTTCAGGGAAAGTTGTCAAAGGAGCACCTATTAGAAAATGACCTGGGGTCAAATATTCTAAGTCAGAGGAATCATTATTAATTGCCATAAGAGGCCTTGAATTTAATATTCCTTCAACTTGAGTAATCAAAGTATTAAACTCCTCATATGTTAAAATATTATTTCCCATCACCCTTTTTATATGATATTTAGCACTCTTCACCCCGGCCTCCCATAGACCCCCAAATACTGGAGAATAACTTGGGATGAAGCAAAATTCAATTTTATCATCAAGACAAAAGTTGTTTAACTTAATGTTGTCGTTTAGAAGTTTTTGAAGTTGATTATTTGCTCCCTTGAATGTGGCACCATTGTCACAAAAGATCTTGGATGGTTTACCCCTTCTAGAAATGAATCTTTTTAATGAAGCTAAAAAAGTATCTGTTGTTAGATCAGAGAGTAACTCCATATGAATTGCCTTCACAGAAAAGCAAACAAACAATGCTATATATGCCTTTGTCGTTATAGACTTTCTAATCCGTGACTGTTTAATTTGGAAGGGACCACAGAAGTCTATACCAACATTCTGAAAGACCCTCGATGAACGTACCCTTTGTTCAGGAAGAGATCCCATTAACTGTTCACTGCACTTGGCCTTACATTTAAAACAGGTTACGCATTTGTGCAAAATCCTTTTAATTTCTTTAGTGGCACTAATAATCCAAAAATTTTGATTTAATGAACTTAAAACTTGTTTCGGACCTGCATGTAAAAGTCTTAAGTGCTCTCTGTGAATCAAAAGATCAGTGATATGATTGTTTTTGGGAACGATCAAAGGATGTTTTTTATTAAAAGAAATATCTGAGTTCTCCAGTCTACCACCAACTCTTAACAGTCCCTGAGAGTCCAAGAAAGGATATAAAGAATTTAAATTAGACTTAATTGCTGTGTTGTTGGTTAGACATTTTATTTCCTCAGAAAAATGAAAACTTTGTTCATACTTAATAATGGTTTTAAGGCTATTTTCTAGTTCTACAACTGTTAAACTTCCAGTAATCTTTTTATTTTTATTTTTTATATTATTTACAAATCGTAGGCAATAAGCCACTATTTTTTGAAGATTTGTTAAGCTAGAGAATTTTATGAAGAAAGATTCTGGTTTGACCTTAGCTAAAGTGACAACTTTATATTCAGGCAAATGGTCTGGAGTAGAAAATGGAATTTCAAAGTGCAAGAATTCAATATTTGAAAGAATTTCAGGACCATTAAACCAAAGATTGTTTGAATTAATTTCATGAGGTTCAAGTCCACGAGAAAGACAATCTGCTGGATTTTCCTTAGTGTTTATATACAACCATTTAAATTCGGATGTCATTTCTTGAATTTTAATAATTCTATTGGCAACATAGGGATTCAATTTCAAAGGTTCGGATTTCATCCAAGATAAGACAATGTTTGAATCTGAATATAAAAATACCTTACTGACTTTATCTTTTAACAGTTCAAAAACCTTGTGAGATAGTTTTGAAAGCAACAAAGCACTGTTCAGTTCAAGTCTTGGCATAGTTAGTTTTTTGTTTATAGGAACAATCCTAGATTTGGAACAAATCAAATTTACATGTACTTTATTTTCAAAAATAGTCCTCGCATAAATAACAGCTCCATATGCAATCAAGGAGGAGTCACAAAAGCCAACTATTTCAATATGAAGAGCACCAGTAAAGTTTAAATTTCTTTGAACAGTCACTGTGGGCATGCTCATTAAGCTTTCAACAAAATTTTTCCAAGTGTCAAGTAACTCACTGGAAATTATAGCATCCCATTTGACCTTACTTAACCAAAGTTTTTGCATAATTACCTTAGCAGCTACTAAAACTGGGCCCACTAATCCCAAAGGATCATAAAATTTGGAAACAAAACTGAGAATCTGTCTTTTAGTTACACATTCATTTATATCAACTTTTGGACAACTAAATTTAAAATTATCTGTTTTTGTATCATAAGTCAATCCCAGAGTCTTTACCGTTAAATCGTTTTTGCTGATGTTAATTTCATCAAAATTTTGTTTATTTTTAGGAATATCATTCAAAATTTGTAAATTATTTGAGCACCATTTGTGCAACTCGAAGGACCTTAATTTGAGCAGCGAGATAAGTTCATTTTTTAGTCTTATCGTTTCTTCGATTGTGTCACACCCACACAAAATATCATCAACGTAGGTGTTATTAAGAAGAGCTTTAGAAGCCAAAGGATAGCGTTTACCTTCAGTTCGGGCTAATTCTACCAAACATCTGGTAGCTAAAAAGGAAGAACTTCTTAAACCATATGTTACAGTTTGAAGTTGAATACATTGTAAACTGCCATTTTTCTCTCGCCACAAAATATTTTGTAACTGGCAATGGTCTGGATGTACCAAAACCATTCTATACATTTGTTTAATATCTGTCAAAAGGACGTAATTATATTTTCTAAAAAGAACAAGAATATCGAAGAGCTCATTTTGAACTACAGCACCATTATAGAGATAATCATTGATGCATTTTTTCTTTTTTGATTTCATGCTGCCATCAAAGACTACTCTTAATTTTGTTGTTTTTTTGTCTTCACGTATCACTGGATGGTGAGCCATGAAGTATAAAGAACCACTATTTAAGTCATATGTACTAAGACTTACTATTTTTGCATGCTTTAGAGCTAAATATTCATCAATAAAACTTTTGTATTGAGACTACAGCTCAGGATTGACTTTAAATCTTTTTTCTAGATTTTCAAAGCGTTTTAATGCTACAGAAAATGAATCTCCTAAATCCAAATCAGGTAGATTTTGTTTTAATGGTAATTTAACTTGGTATTTATTATTTATTACTTGCAAAGAATTTTCAAAATTAATCTCACAAGCTTCCTGCTCTGTCGAATATTCCGGAAAAATTTCTGGAACCTTCTCGGTTTCCCAAAATTGAGAAACAATATTTTCTAAATTATTTTTCATGCTTAAATGAAAAGCAGAAAAATTACAAATTTGTAGTGATGGAGCAGAACCACTAACTATGAACCCAAATAGAGTATTTTGTAATATAATCTGGTCTACTTGTATTTTATCGGAGAGCAAAATATGAAATGAAATATTTGCCCCAAACAATATATCAATTGTGCCAGATTTATTGAAGTCATCATCAGACAATTTAATATTTTTAGGAATATTTAAATTTGAAACATTGAAATTTGTTTGTGGTATATCACTAGTAATTTTATCAACCACAGAACATTTTATATTTGTGCTATAATCAAACACACATGACTCAATTTTTAAATTTACAGCCTTTTGCACATTGGTAATATTCTCAGAAATACCTAAGATATTGACATTATTATTAAATGTTTTTAAGTTTAATTTACTTACCAATCTACTTGTTACTAATGATATTTGAGATCCTGTATCCAGGAGACCTCTGGCAGTGATATAATCACCCCTTTTTGTTCTAATTTTTACCTTCACTGTTGGTAACAGAACATTATTAATGTTTTCATTTATTGAACCAAATGTAGTCACCCTATCGTCTGCATTACCACTGTTACCCTGTCCAGTGCTGTCTAATGGAGTTTGTCTGTCCACATGCAGAAGAGAATTATGTTCTTTTCGACAAACTGAACACCTGAAACTCATTTTACACCTACCAGGATGATTATTCAAACAAATTCGACAAGCCTTATGACTGTCTATAAAAGACACTCTATCATTTACTGAAACAGATTTGAAACTGGAACAATTATAAATTTTATGGCCTGAGGATGAACAAAAGCTACACCTGGTTTCTAATTTGACTTTACTTGTAGCCAAGTGAGTTTTTTGATACCTTTCTTTGTTAGTGCTACATTTTTTATCTGGAGTGGTTACAGTTTCTAAAGCTGTAGCCCTATTTTCAATAGAAGATAAGAAATCTTTTAAATTTGGCAATTTTGAGTTGTCCCTATCAATTTGAAATGATCTATTAGTATAGTGATCTAGTTTTTTAGTTAAAATGCAAATAAGGATCATATCCCAACTTTCTACGGGTTGCTTTAAGTTTTTTAGTGCACCTAACTGCTATCTCACTTTACTAATGAACTCACGTAAGGCGGTGGAAGTTTCTTTTTGAATGGAGGGAATGTCAAGTAGTGAATAAATGTGAGAATTTATTAATATTGTTTCATTGTTATAACGGTTATCTAACATTCTCAATGCATCATTATAAGAGTCATTTGTTAGAGGTAGATCATTTATTAGGCTTCTTGCCTCTCCTTCCAAATGATTCTTTAAATGAAAAAGTTTTTCAACATTTTGCAGTGACTTATTTCTATCAAAAACAGCTAGAAATAAATCTATAAAAGGTCTATAACTTGCTAAATCTTTGCCGTCATAACAAGGAATTTCTATTCGTGGAATATTTGAAGAATAAAAAGAATTATTTACATCTTGTGGATTAGTACTTACGCTCTGTATTACTGTTTTTGAGAGTTGACTATTAATTTTAGCTAATGTGTCAAAGTATTCCTCTCTAATATTATCAATGGAATCTGCATACCCCTGTTCACAACATAAAATTTCACAATGAAGATCTTGAAGTTTATTAAAATTTTCTATTAGTAAGTCTTTCCTAGTTTGTAATTGATTAATTATTAATTCAGAAATTTCTTTGTCCAAATGTTTTTCAACAAACCTTGTAATAGTTTTAATAGACTGAATTTCTTGAGATTTTTTAGTTTTTAGCATTTCAATATCCTTTTTAGTGGGCATTTTTTTTTTATATGAATCTACCTAAAACTTAAAAGGTAAAAAAAACTATTTTAAATATCAAAATAACAAAAATGTTGACGATTATTTACAAACCAAAACACAAACAGTCAATTTATTTAATTTTGTATTCACTGTCAATGTCAGTTTTCTGTCACTTCATATATGATCGATTTCATAAAACATCGATTATTTCTCTCGATCGCTTGATAACCATTCGACGTCGGTCGTTCGCCCTCTTTTACATAGATGGCGCTATTGTATGAGCTTGACGTTTTACAAAATTAATTTTTTAATGATTTTTCTTTTTTGTAATTTCTTTTCTAATAATTTCTTTTTTGTTCAATAATTTCTTCTTTTTTTTTTTATTAGGTGTGTTTCTTACCTTCTGGAAATTGAGTAATTCCTAGCTTCTTTTTATTTCCGGCTCGACTGGATCAAACTTGATGTTGGATTTTTGCAACACCAAGGAAATAATTTTACACTGGTTTTACACTTCTGAAGCTAGGAATAACTAAAGACACTTTTCACAACTAATATTTTATTACAATAACACAAACTTTTGGTATTAAAGTAATTTTTGTGTGGGATCGGACACACGCCCTACTTTCCCGTTTTTTATTATCTTATTATTCTATATAACAACACCTTGGCAACGAACTTTTTTTTTGAATATTGCGCCTTTGTGTACACTTTGAATTATAGAACATAAAAACATAGAAACATCTTTGTGAAGTGTACACAAGGCGCAAACCACTAAATAAAATATTGAAACAAAATATAGTTTTACTAAATATTAATGTTGGGAATTTATTTCTCCAACACATTTGTTTAATAAAAAATGAAGCACCCACTTCTCGAGTAGAAATTTTTGATATGTTTTTTATTAAACATTTCTTAATGAAATTACAAAAAGTTCTATCTTGTTTGATTTTTTTCCGAAGTGAAAATCTATATGCACTCCCCTATAGTGTAGGCTTTTGATTAGGGTGTCTTAGATTTTAAGTTTAGTGTATAGATTTTTCAATTATTAATATGAAAGCAAGATTAAGTCCCACAAAAGTATTTTCGTGAGATGACTAATTTGAATTACTCCACCACGTGAACCGCTTTGAATTACTAGTTTAGGGAGAAATATAACTACCCCTAAAAATCAGTAGCTGTTATTCCCATAGGAAACCGTGGGATGATACAAAGGGAACTACTTTTTCGGTTAACTCGGTAAGGGGGTGTGTTTGGGGAAATTGCAAAGACTCGACGACGCTTTAAGACGTATATGACATTGTCGGTCATATTGATAGTGCATAGACGTGATTATTTCCAGACATTTTCTTTTCTAAAAACAAGTTAATCTTGGTCGCATTGTTTGACAAATAAGTTCTCCATTTTTCCGTAAATAATTAGCATACAGCATCTACACATAACTCTCATTTAATTAAAAATGAATAACCATTTTCAATTTCGTTGCAATACGAAACTACAGCCGCACCAGATCCTAGTCCAATCAGAGAGTGCAGCAAGCACCCCTATCGGTTTCGAAACTTATTAGTCTCTCATCAGGAGGCACATATGCTGCTCTCTCTGACCAAATCAAGACAAACCCCGGCGTGCAGTTACGTATTGCAACGAACGAAATGACAGGGATGCCCTAGCGGCAACTGCTAGCAAAAGACTAAGTTTACAATCTAATAGCACACAAAATAACATTTAAAATATTACTCTGCATCGCACCAGATTGAAAACAATGGGAACCATCTCTGGTTACACCTCCGAAGCTTCTACAATTCGCAAGCCATAACGGATGCTTAGACTAAAGAAGATGAGGGAAATTTAAAATTTATAATTTTGATGAGGGAATTTTGTGTGCTATTAGATTAAAAACTTAGTCTTTTGCTAGCAGTTGCCGCTAGGGCATCCCTGCCATTTCGTTCGTTGCAATCCGTAACTGCACGCCGGATTTTGTCATGGTTGGGTCAGAGAGAGCAGCATAATGTGCCTCCTGATGAGAGACTAATAAGTTTCGAAACGGGTAGGGGTGCTTGCTGCACTCTCTAATTGGACTAGGATATGGTGCGGCTGTAGTTTCGTGTTGCAACGAAATTGAAAATGATTATTCATTTTCAATTAACATGTTTACTCTGATTGGAGTACGAAGGGAATCATTCTCGTTGGAACTTTACCACGCTGAGCAGATGGGACGTGAATTATAAATTTTAAATTTCCCTCATCTTCTTTAGTCTCAGCATCCGTTATGGCTTGCAAATTGTAGAAGCCTCGGAGGTGTAACCAGAGAAGGTTCTCATTATTTTCAATATGGTGGGATGCAGAGTAATATATTTAATGTTATTTTGTGTGCTATCATATTGGAAACTTAGTCTTCTCATTTAATTGTCTATTTTGGCTGAGTAAAAACTATTAAAAATAATATGGAGTTTTACTACAAGTGTCTTTAAAGGACCTACATTAGTTAAAGTTATAAAATTTATTTTTTGGTTTGTTTATTTGATATAAAATCTAATAGTTAGTGTTCCTCTATACCAATGGTCATCGTTGCTGGAGTACTTTATGTAGATAAATAAATAAATACATAAAAAATATTTCTAAAAAAAATTTATACTAAAGAATTTAAATCTCGTTCATTTAATTTGTAGCTTCCTTTTGATGTTAATTTCGTTGATCTTATCATTCTATATTTTAAAATTAGTAGTATAGGTTTTTTTAATTTTTCAAAAAAACCGAAACTGCAACAATCAAAGAGCACCACCAGTCTAATAGTAACGGTAAATTTCCAAATTATCCGTAAAGAAATTGTTTGACGAAGCGTTGCTGAACTTCCATTCCAGAAGAGAGAGGCAGCAGGCGCAACCATAATTCTTTCCGGCTCGCCGACGAGTAGGATTTAAAGAGCAAAACTACAGCGAGCACTTTCTTTCAAATTTCTGATTTAAATGGATTCCATCAGGAGCAGAATCCCGATGACCGCCGCAGGCTCGTTTTTTAGGAGTTTTTCCTTTTAAATTGAAGCTTTACTGGACGACAGAGGTCAAATTAATTTGTAAGGTTTGCTGCTTTTATCTCCTTTCGAGTTCTTTTTATTTTCTTGAAACCGAACCGTTAAAAAAATTACTCCAGGCCAGGAATACGGATGATTACATTCATAAACGTAGTACGGCTTTATTATTCTGTCGGTTGACAAGAAACTAGCCTCAGGGATATATTTTTTTCTGTTTCTGTAATTTAAATTTCAAATAAATTTTATATATTATCAGCTTATTATTTTTTATGTTTTTATTCGAAAAGTTAAAAAGGCCAAAGACGAAATGAAGCATAATGTTAGGGAGAAATTATTAAATCAGGTAAGCTGTAAAATATCCCAAGAAAGAAGCATGAAAATCGAAAAATTACTGGCCGCTATTTTTCAACTAGAATATTTGGGGGGAGTCAATAGAAAAGGCGTACCATCTCGTGGACATCGAAATTTTTGCTGAGTCATGGTTTTTTATTAACATTTTAGCAAAAATAACGACTTGTAGTCTAAGAGCTAGTGAACCCTCCGACAAACGGTCTTCCTGTAAGGCTAGCAATTTGTATAGTGATAATTCATAGCACACCAAGGCTAAAAACCATGGCGTGCAGACATCAGCCCTGCACGTGTGTCTACCAGGTGAATCGAAAAGTGCATAATTTAGGGGTAAAATAAACTTTCTCCTGTAAGGTTTAAAAAGTATGTGTTTGAGTAAGTCATTTGGAAGAAATGTGTACAATGACGGGCGATTCTGAATAGCATAACACCTTGCCAGGCGGGGGGAAAGATTAGGGGTTTTCCTAAGATTATTTTGTTTGCATCGAACAAAGTTTTTTTTTAAGTTTTTTGAATTATTCCAAACAGAAAAGGACTTTAGTGATTTTTCTCTTATGATTCAATAAAATTGTGTTTTTACTAGGAAAGCTTTGGAAAGTTCTGATTTTTTTCATTACATATGGATTTTTGGCTGCTGAATCCGAATATGAGGTGTGCGGATAAAATTTCAGCTTTTTTCCGCTTTTTTTGCTCAAATCTCGAAAACTATTAACTTTTAGTAAATGGTCTGTTAACAGAAATTAAAGTACTTAAAATTATCTACAAATATCACTATTTACTTTTTTCCTCAGATGAACTGTTCGGTCTAAAGTGAAAGTTGAAAATTGACAATTTTTAACGGTCTCGGCCAAACCCACTTTTTACATTCCAAAATTTTATTTTTTATTAGAATGCTGTCATTTGATAAATTTCTCCTAGTTTTCTGTACAAATAATAAATGTTAGTTCATAGGTATGGTATGTCTCTTGTGACAGCTTCCATGTGTCCATTCCGTCCTCAGAGGCCGGGAATATCTCTGCTTCTCCCTTAGAGCCACAGAAGATCAGGCACATATGGAGTCACAGTTTCAGTTGGTGTGAATATTTCCTTCGGATCTGTGATCTTGATTTCTGATAAACCTTGAGGTTTTGTCCTTTTAAAATGAATTAGTTGAACAGCTCCCTGACTTCCATAAACCTCAGGCGCGGGTTTCTTTTTTATCCGAGGAATGGATTGCTTAGGAGCTACTGCAAGTGTAGTATTCGTCGATTGTATGTACGCTAAAATAAGCGTTATCGTACACCTGCTGTGTAAAGCACGGCAGGCCAATTTTCTGCGGATCGCCTGCGAATGCTGACACTTCTAGGCGAACAGTTTCTAGATAGGATGAACAAAACCCCAAAGAGGAAACTACATCAACCTATTTTCTTTAGCCGTACTTTTTGTAGAGAAAACGGCCAACCCTGCAAGGAATGGTGAGACCAACTATCTGGGCCTTATCGCCGCTACAATACTTTGGGCAAGCGCGTTGCTTATCTGAAAGTGTCAGCAATTGACCAGCCGTGCTTTACACAACAGGTGTACGAAAAGCTGATTTTAACCCTTTCCATGCCAGGCTTTAATTTGCATGTTGGTCCCTCAATCCCAAAGGTTTTTTCATGCCCATTGCCTTATATATACGTCGCATATAAATAAACAAACAAATGACCAAAACATGTCTTTTAATGAGTTTTTTTTAACCAACTTAAACGTTTTCTTTTCAAAAGTACACATCAGAGAGCAAAACCAACTTTAAAAAATGTAACTAACTTAAAAAAAAATAATGTAATGTAAATTAACATTAAAAGTTTTCTTTTGTGTGGTACTCCTCAAAACATGACACTATGCAAAGGCCGAATCTGCATCTTGCACACATGTTTCTCGATTCGCTCCTTTTTTTCTGGTTTTTTCTGTGGCTACAAACGCTTCACCTTCTAGCAGCTACCTATAAGCGTTGCCACCAGTGCTACAATATAGCAAATATCTAAAATATGTGAACAAATATATACGGCAATAGTTCCGCATGACCTGTCTTACGTGCCAACATTTTGAGGCTTTGGGAACAATAATCTAACATTTTCGGACATATTTCTACGGCATTGGGACACCAATGAGTCTAAAATTTTATAAGCAACGCATATTTTCGGCTTTGGTAAATTGAGACCATAACACCTTGAACGTATATATACAGCGGCTGGGAATACAGACCCACTTTTTCAAAAACGTATATATGCAGCGTTGGGACAGAAAGGGTTAACGTACATACAATCGACGGATACCACACTTTTTACGTCATGGGTGGCATTTCTTGTATTGCACCAAACCATGCAAGAGCTCCTAACCAATCCATTCCTCGGCTAAGAACTAAACCTGCACCTGAGGTTTATGGAAGTCAGAGAGCTGTTCAACTAATACATTTTGAAAGGACAAAACCTCAAGGTTTATCAGAAATCAAGATCCGAAGGGAATGTTCACACCAACTGAAACTGTGGTTCCATCTGTGCCTGATCTTCTGTGGCTCTAAGGGAAAAGCAGAGATATTTTCGGTATTTTAGGATGGAATGGATACATGGAAACTGTGAGAAGAGACATACCATATTCATATTATAAACTAACATTATTATTTGTACAGAAAACTAGGAGAAATTTATCAAATGACAGCGTTCTAATAAAAACTAAAGTTTTGGAATGTAAAAAGTGGGTTTTGCCGAGACCGTTAAAAATTGGCAATTTTCAACTTGCACTTTAGACCGAACGGTTCGTCTGAGAAAAAAAGTAAATAGTGATGTTTGTAGATAATTTTAAGTACTTTAATTTCTGTTAACAGATTATTAACTAAAAGTAAATACTTTTCGAGATTTGAGCAAAAAAGCGGAAAAAAGCTGAAATTTTTCGATTTTTTCGCGATTTTTTCAATGTTCCGGCAAGAAATTTTGTCCGCAAACCTCATATTCGGATTCAGCAGCCCAAAATCCATATATAATGAAAGAAATCAGACCTACCCCAAAACTTTCCACTAGGGATCACTGAATCATTAGGTTAATAGTTTTTGACATATAAGCGATTAAAAATTTAAAAATTGCGGAATCGGCCATTTTATCCCTAAATCGGGCATTTAACTGAAAATTTCCATGTTGCCAAGGTAGGTAGATATTCTTTAAAAATGGATTGATGAAATTCCGAAGAGTTTTTTGCAACACAATATCGAAAACCCCTTTGTTTTTTAATTGCTAATCAAGCGGGCGCGACACTGTAATATAAGTGAGGACGCTTGAGTTTGCATAAATTCATTATCTCGAGAACGGGTAAATATGAAGAGAAATCCTCAGACAGGTCGATTTTTATTTTTAAATTAGAACTTTTTGACATATATATAATACCAGTGACGTCATCCATCTGGGCGTGATGACGTAATTGATGATTTTTTTAAATAAGAGTAGGGGTTGCGTGATAGCTCATTTGAAAGGTTATTTAATTCTCTATTCAGTAATATAAACATTCACATAATTGGTTATACAGGGTGTACAAAAATAATTATTAAATGAATTTACAAAAAAAGAGAAATTTTTTTTGCACACCCTGTATAAATAATTATGTGAATGTTTATATTACTAAATAGATAATTAAATATCATTTCAAATGAGCTATCACACGACCCCTACTCTCATTTAAAAAATCATCGATTACGTCATCACGCCCAGATGGATGACGTCATAAGTATTATATATAATATGCTAAAAAGACTACTTTAAAAATAAAAATCGACCTTTTTAAGGATTTCTCTTTAAATTTGCCCATTCTTGAGATAATGAATTTATGCAAACTCAAACGTCCTCACTTGTACTACAGTGTTGCGCCCGCTTGATTAACAATTAAAAAACAAAGGGGATTTTCGATATTTTATTGAAAAAAACTCTTCGGGATTTCAGAATATCTACCTACCTTGACAAGATTAAAATTTTCAGTTAAATGCCCGATTCAGGGATAAAAATGGCCGATTTCGCAATTTTTAAATTTTTAATCGCTTACACCGTCGCCTCAAAGCAACAGTTGGATATGTAAAAAACTTACTTTTTTGATATCCATGTCAAATGATTTGAAATAATCCCTTCTGTTGACTGTAACACTAAGATAAATAAAAAGTGAAATACTTTTTTCATAATATTACATAATATGTAATATCCTTGTGTAGCTTAGTTCCTTTTAGCCCAAATTCTATAATCCAACACTAAGACGACATACATATCATACCATTATATTTTATCGTTTACCCATTTTGGTCATCAATATTAATGCAACACTAAGTTATCTTACGCACATATCCTTCTGTTGCCATGTAGTTATTGCTGAGTTGCGATTATGTCTTTGTTTATATTATCCAGCTTGCGGTCACAATTTTATCTTCAGTAATCTTAAACAATGGTTCTATTACAGTGATGTTAACCCTCGTAAGGCGGTGCGGTGTGAAAATGCACCACAGACCTCGTTTTTCTCACCTATCTTTTTTATTAAATTTTTTTGATTTTTGTCAATTTTTTTATTCGCATTAAATTCAATTCTAAACGCATTACACCCATTACACCGTTTAAAACTGTTAGCGTTTAAGTGCTTTTTTTGGAAAAAATGACTGTAGGGTACAAATGATGAACATTTCGTATCCTGAATTGGATGTTTCTGATGTTCCACCTGGAGCTAAGAGAGCTAAGGAACAAAGTCGGTTTTACTTATGTCAGAGAAAAGACCGAAAGTCCCGGCTTAACTGTATTGTGTGTAAAAACTTTGTGTTTCTCATTCTGTGAAAAATTTCATGTGTTTGTCTTGCAACGACATTTTTTTTAAGAAAAAATGAGTACTTTTTTCTAAAATTATGTTTCATAGGATAATAAACAATAGGGTGGTGCGAAAAAGTCAAGTTGATAATTCCTTGTCGCTATAGTGCGGAAAAGTTGTGATTGGTAATTACAAGAAAAACAAAAAAAGGATTATTCAAATCGAACTTTATCTTTCGATCCCGCAACGGGCCTAAAAATTATGAAAATAATGAAATTTTACCATTTTTTCAAAAAATTTTATTTGTGCCCAATGTTGGTTTTATTTATCGCTATATTAAAATTTATTTACAGTTTTCATGGTTAGGTAATAAAAAAAAGTAATTTTACGCATTTAACGAATATCTTCCGATCCCGCAAGGTCAATCAAAATCTATAAAAAATGAAATTTTTGATGATTTTGATAAATTAAAAAACATTTGGTTATATCATTATTCTGTTACATTTTGAAGCCCTTCGCTTGTTTAGATATTGTTTGACAATATATAAACAACCCAGAACTCACAACGAGGTGGTGGTTGCACAGGGGAGGAGTGGACGGTAGGTCCACTCACACCCTTCTCTCCCACCAACCAATAAGTGTGTGTGTTTTTTGCATTATTTACATATGTACATTTTTTTATTTTTTTGTGTCCAGCTTTTAAACGCCAAGTTCGTATTGTGATTTGGTGGTGAAATATGGCAGCATGGACCTTGATTTAACTGTTGCCCTGATGAATCCATATCTTGATTGGGGCCCACATACATTAGACATTAGACGATGTTTCCGTGACCAACTCTACGCACCGCTCGTCAGCTTGCGTGTAGCAGGACTAGTTTTGTACATTCCAGTCTGGCATGTCGCCCGATGTAATGCAATGACTTATATCTCCATTTGAAACTCTTCGAAGAAGTGATGGAAAAGATAGTTTTGCAACATTTCAGTCTATTATTTTAGTTTACTCCCGTGCTTCAAAAATTCAAGTAGTAGGGAGAAAGGGAACACATTAGAAAGCTAGAGCTAAGGAGAGCGTTAAACGCCGGACAGACTAAAGCCAAGGGCTAAAGTATTAGACATTTCATTCCTCCTACTTTAAATTTTGAAGCACAGGACTACATTGAAATAATAGACTAGAATGTAGCGAAGCTATCTTATCCACCAGTTCCTCGCAGAGTTTCAAATGAAGATATAAGTTACTGGATTACATAATGCCAGACTGGAATGTACATATGTACAAAAAAATCCATGCAACCTGCGGCAAGCTGTCGAGCGGTGCGGAAAGTTGGTCACGTTGGTTGCATCGTCTAATGTATGTGGGTCGTGGATCCCAATCAAGAGATGGATTCATCAGGGCAACGCTTAGATCAAGGTAAATGCTGCCAGATTTTACCACCAAATCACAATACAAAGTTGGCGTTTAAAAGCTGGACACAAACAGATCAAAAAGAAAGGTACTTTTGTATAAATAATGTAAAAAACACACACTCATTGGTTGGTTGGAGAGAAGGGTGTCAGTGGACCTAGAAGTGCAACCACCACCTCCTTGTGAGTTCTGGTTTGTTTAAATATTGTCATACAATATCTAAACAAGCGAAGAGCTTCACAATGTAACATCCAAATGAGATAACTAAATATTTTTAATTTATCGAAATCATCAAAAATTTCAAATTTTTATAGATTTTGATTGACCTTGCGGAATCGGAAGATATTTCTTAAATGCGTAAAACTATTTTTTTATTTCTCAACTATACAAACTGTAAATAAATTTTACTATAGCGATAAATAAAACCAACATGGAGCACAAATAAAAATTTTTAAAAAAATGGTAAAATTTAATTTTTTTTTCATAATTTTTAGGCCCGTTGCGGGATCGGAAGATAAAGTCCGATTTGAACAATTCTTTTTTTGTTCTTTTTATAATTACCAATCGCAACTTTTCCGCACTATAGCGATACGGAATTATCAACTAGACTTTTTTCGCACCACCCTAATAACCAAGTCCTAATTATGTTTTAAATCAATTTTCCCGACGTTTAAATATAAAAAAATTGATATACAGATGGGGTGTTATTACTCGGGGGGCAATTACTCGAAAGCAATAATGTCACTTTGCGTTTGTAATATATACAACATTTTTTCTACAATCACTTAATAAAATGAAACTATTTTTAAATCATTAACTTTATTGTAACTATTTTATATCTGTCATTATAATGTCATAACAATAACTTTTGTATCTTTCAGTTAAAATGTTTAATGTGTTTGTATTGTATGGTTGTAGGGTTGCAATGGACGACGAGCGTAAAATCAAACTTTACGCGCTAGAGCGATAAAGTGACGGTACTTAGTAAACGTCAACTTTTCGTTGCCATTGACAAGCGAAAAGGTCTTCTTTATCAAGTAATTGTAGAAAAAGAATTATATTAAAATAACGTAACCGTGCGCTTCGCTAAACGGTACTTTGCTGTGCGCCAATGTTGTGAGAAGGGTTTTTGTGTAAAATTTTCTAAAAATTAAAAATTCTAAAATTAAAAAAAGGATTTTAATGGTCAAGTCAGTTCTTTTCTAAACTTTATATTTTCGTAGTTATTTAAAATCAACTAATCTCCCAGTTTATTTGTTTAATAAAAAATGAAGCACTTACTTCTGCAGAAGAACTTATTGATATGTTGTTTATTAGACATTCCTTAATAAAATTACAAAAAGTTTTATCTTGTTTGATTTTTTCCGTAAGCAAAAGCTGTATTGACTCCCTATTAGTCTCTTTTTCGTATTCCTGGAATCGTAAAGGTGAAATTAATAGGGTTCTTCCTAGACAATATAATTTTCGAAACAAACATAGGTATCTATATTAAGGAGCATCGAAGAAGGCGAAAAAACAAAAACCTTTTTTTTGCGATGGGAAAGTAATACCTAACAAAAGTTGCCCAATTAACTGTTCAGTATTTTGGTAAAATTTTTTCGAAATTGGAAAATATCTTCTGCCCCCCAAGACAATTAAAAATTTGGAAAAATGTTAACAGACGAAAAGAAATTTTATTTCGAAACGAAAATGTAATAGCTCACAAAAGTTGCCTAACACACTATTTAGTATTTTAGTAAAATTGCGTTGAAATAAAAAAAAATTTTCTGCCCCCCACGGCAACTAAAAATTAGAAAAAATAGATTAATATGCGAATTTCTTTTGTAATGGAAATGTAATAGCTAATAGAACTTGAATAAATAAATTACATTTAAATTGCAAAATATTTTCTTGTTTCACAAGGCTATTAAAAATTTAACTTAAGAAAAGTATACTAAAATATTCTTTTTTAACAAAATAGCCTAACTTATCCGTCTCCCTAATGTCACCCAAGTTTTTTAATACTAAAATAAATATAAAGCAAAATACAAAATTAGGTATATAAATATTACAAACAAATAAGGTAAAAGCATTTTATTCGAAGATGTCTTCCGATTTAGCATTAAAGTGAGGCATAGTTTTTCTGGAATCAATTCGAGTTTTTATAAATCCATCCCTCGAATCCGCTCCACAAACTGCTAGAGAAGCTTGTGTCACGAGCTTGACACATCGTTCTACACCTTGTTTGTGGCAGTGATATTTCTCAATCTCAATGTTAAAAGTGTCTAAGTCAGGGTTCTTAATAAAATCTCGCAGATTTCCACTCGAAAATCTAGAGATAGAGGTGGTTCTCTAATAGTCCAGAAAGCCACTGCGCATCCGCTAGAAAAAATATTCTAATTCAGATTTTTTGCACAATCTTACTCAAAAAGGACTCCTTTTAACAAATTTGCATGTTGCCAGGACCAAAAGGTGGTCAAAAATTTTTTAAATGTTTTTTTTTATTTTTTTCCTAAAGTTATTTTTTTTGCATGGAAAAAAGTTTTTTTAGGTTTTTTGGATCATTCCAAAGAGAACAGGTCTTTAGTAACTTTTCTCTAAAAATGATAGTTTTTGACATATAAGCGATTAAAAATTGAAAAATTGCGAAATCGGCCATTTTTAACCCTCAAAAACTATGTGAAAAACTAAAAATTTTAATGTTGCCAAGGTAGGTAGATATTCTTTAAACATCGATTGATGAAATCCCGAACAGTTTTTTGCAATACAGTATTCAAAACTCCTTTGTTTTTTAATTGCTAATCAAGCGTGCGCGACACTATTTTCCACCGACAGTATGGTGTAAATGAAAGGAATAAATTCGTTATTTCGTAAACCGGCGACTTTAAGGAAAAATTCCAAAACAGGTCGATTTTTATTTTTAAGTTATGATATTGCGGCATATATGGTATACTAGTGACGTCATCCGTCTGGGCGTGATGACGTAATCGATGATTTTTTTAAATGAGAATAGGGGTCGCGTGCTAGCTCATTTGAAAGGTTCTTCAATTCTCTATTTAGTAATAAAAACATTTACATAACTATTTATACGGGGTGTCCAAAAAAATTTTATTAAATTAAATTATTTGACAAAAAAAGAAGTAGAAGGACACCCTGTATAAATAATTATGTAAATGTTTACATTACTGAATAGAGAATTGAAGAACCTTTCAAATGAGCTACCACACGACCCCTATTCTCATTTAAAAAAATCATCGATTACGTCATCACGCCCAGACGGATGACGTCACTAGTATACCATATATGCCGCAATATCATAACTTAAAAATAAAAATCGACCGGTTTCGGGATTTTTCCTTAAAGTCGCCGGTTTACGATATAACGAATTTATTCCTTTCATTTGCACCATACTGTCGGTGGAAAATAGTGTCGCGCACGCTTGATTAGCAATTAAAAAACAAAGGAGTTTTGAAAACTGTATTGCAAAAAACTCTTCGGGATTTCATCAATCGATGTTTAAAAAATATCCACCTACCTTGGCAATATTCAAATTTTCAGTTTTTCACATAGTTTTTGAGGGTTAAAAATGGCCTATTTCGCAATTTTTCAATTTTTAATCTCTTATATGTCAAAAACTATAATTTTTAGAGAAAAGTCACTAAAGACCTTTTCTGTTTGGAATGATCCAAAAAACCTAAAAAACTTTTTCCCATGCAAAAAAAATAATTTTAGGAAAAAAACAAAAAAAAACGTTTAAAAAATTTTTGACCACCTTTTGGTCCTGGTAACATGCAAATTTGTTAAAAGGAGTCCTTTTTGAGTAAGATTGTGCAAAAAATCCGAATTAGAATATTTTTCCTAGCGGATGCGCAGTGGCTTTCTGGACTATAAGGTGATATTCTTGTTAGTTAATTAGCTCAAAGTAGTCGTTTGAATAAAAAATGTTATAGGAGAAAGTTTGAAGACCCTCACGTTTTTTGATTTGGTCACTGGCAAACTTCTTTTAATGTTTAAGGTGTAGATCATTTGAATGTCGCAGATATACAAACCACTGAAGCGGTTTTTTAAGATGTTCTTCTAACAGCCGTATCACCCTTAACGCCAGTATTTAAGACTGTTTCGTCACATGCAGTAGCTGGATTTGATACTTTCTGATATACCAGATATTGGACACCCATATCCGAAATATTTGCACGCTGGCTCATGCACAAGTGTTATGTGTTCTTCCACGATCGATTGACAATAAATCTTGGTACTGTTTTTACTTGAGCTACAGTTTTGTCTTTGCGTCGGTAACTTTCTTCTTTTATCGATGTTCTCTCTGATTATATTTGTTTTTGTTTTCCCTATCAATCAAGTTTATCACCTTTTTTGTGGGACCTCTTTGATTTAATAGAAATTCGCGCTCATCCAGAGGCACTTTTTGAGATTTGCTACAAAGACAATTAATTAGAGTGTCACATTTGCATGCTGCAAGATCAAAACGTCTAGTTTTACTTTAGTTCTTAAAGCATTGAATTTTATTTTTGTAAAATTCACTGTTTTGCCTGTTCTTAAATGGTTTCAGAAGTTTCATATATTTGTCGTGATAGGCTTTTAAAAGCTGAATAATCCTTGTATGTTAAATTATTGGAATTAAAGGGTTTTTCCATATTTCCTCTAATTTAATTGCAACCTGTTCGGCAACACCAGAAAATTCTGGCCCTTTCTTGCTGAGTTTTTTATTATTTTGCAACCACAAAACTTCATCGCTTGTTTGTATTTCGGTAAAACATTTTCAGGTATATTTATTGGAGGTTGCCCAAAAATGGGGCGGTCCACAGCACATCTTGATTTTATTCCCCATGTTCCTGGTTTATCTATTTTAAAAATCTTTAATTTACAAACAACAATAATAACAAAGTAAGGCATCGTACCAAACATAAGTGAAAATTACACGCACGGACTCACAAAGCGAGATATTTCAAAGGGGTTGGGGAGACTGAAAAAACAAATAAAACTTTAAATATCGTTTAAATTTGTAATTGACAACATTTTAAGTTTTCTTTAATTGATCTTAGATCGAGTTAGCACATATTTTATTCCAAATAATATAAATTGAAATTTCCATAAAAATCAGATTTTTAATAAAATTCAAGGTCGTTGGGGGAGCAGAAGATTCGCTTAGAAAAAAAATTAAAAATACTAATATGCTGAAAAATAACACTAGCAACTTTTTCACACTATTAGATATAACATTTCCAACTTTTATTTTTTCGATGCACCCTAATCTATATAACAAAGGACGTCAATTGATCAGTTTGGACATTCGTTTTGCAGCGTGTTTACTCATATAGCTGATGTCGTATATCTAAATTTTAAATTCCAGTTACAGTGACTTGATATCGACAAACAATTTTTATAGGGAAGTCAATAGAAATTTTGACTTCGGAAAAAATCAAACAAGATAGAACTTATTTTTGTAATTTGATTAAGAAATGTTTAATAAACCACAAATCAAAAAGTTCTACTCCGGAAGTGGGTTCTTTATTTTTTATTAAACAAATTACTGCGAAACGAGTTGTTTTTTTTAAACCTCGGAAAATATATATCTTTGAAAAAAACTGACTTAACCATTGAAAAGTTCAGAGAATTTTATAAAAAAAAATCTTACATTTCTTCGAAAATTAAATTTATAGCTTCTATAATTTTTTATTTATAACGCTAAAGCCACCCTTCGCACAAACATTGGCGCACTGTAAACTAGCGTTCGTCAAAGTGCACGGTTGAATTATTTTAATATAATTCTTTAACTAATGGATCAAACGAAATTTTACAAATTGGACATGAAAGAAGAACAATTAAGCTATCTTATGGTTATAGTAAAAATAAATTAAAGGCTATAGCGGGATAAGATGGTCAAAAATGCCCCCGCACCGATCAGCCCCGCTACTTATGTTCTCGATAAAGGATATAGAATTATACCCTCATGCAAATTTTTAGCTTCCCAGAGGTCCTAAAACGTCTTAAATCGAGAAAAGAAGAATTTTTAGGTTTCATTTTTTTGTGAGCGCAATTTTACTTTAAAAAATCTGAAAAAATTCAAGAGGTTGTATCTTTTGAATAAAAAACAACCCAATTTTTTTCAGATTTTTGTAATAAAAATTGAGCCCAGGAAAAATTTTTGAAATTTTCAAAAAATGTTTAGGTTATGATAGTATGATTTGGCCAACTTTTAAATAGTATTTTTTTGTGTACTTTTTGCCGTTCTTTTAAATGGCAAAGGCAGAATTTTTAATATCTGAGCGGAAAGACCGAAAAAATCGAAAAAACTGTTTTTGGCTGTCTCGAGATGCATCTCGGGACAGCCAATTTTAGGATTAGGATCCTGACTAAAACAACTGAAAAAAAAACTACAATTGTGAATTTTGTCATAAAATTTGGTATGTGGGGTTATAATAATATTTGGAACAACTTTTCCAAATAACTTATCGATATCTGTAACGCGAAGCAAATCGAATCGCATATCGAAAATTCACTCCGTTTGTGGATTCGCAGTAGGCCGCGTTTAAAATTTAAAGTTCAGTTGACTATTTTAAAAATTGTGAACCATCAACCTCTATGACTGTGCAAAATTTCAGATCTGTATATTATATTTTGATAGCCGAAACATATGGGTGTCTTCATCTTAAATGCGACACACTGTATCTTATCAATTCGATAATTTATTGCAACTAATATAGTCGTATTTTTTATAGATTCAAAATATACAATGAGAATACTAACTAATTCACTAATTTTATCATAAAAAGTTCAAATTGATTGCATTGAAATATTGAACAAATTAATGCGTATTAATATAATATTATTATAATTATTATAATAAATACAGTGAGTTTTATGTATAAAAACCCTCAAGTATCTCGGAAACGACTTGCACGTTTTTCATAGGTTTTGGTGGGTAGGGGTTTTCTAATGCAGCCGATATTACAGTGATAATTACATTGTCAGATGTTCCGTTTTCTGGAAATCTAATGAACTTTCTTATTTCCAATAGAACACCCTGTATATTTTTTGCGTTTCGAAGTCCTTAAGATATACTAATTATTTTTTATGTTATGTTCTCTATACCTAAATGCCATAGTTTCGGAGTTATTGCTACATTTATTAAAAAAAAAAAATTTTAAAAATTATAAAAATCAATTTTTTCGGCCCGTGTAGACATTATTTTACGTTCTTTGGATCATTGGGAACAAAAAAAGATCTTTTGTAATTTTTCTTTAAAGTTAATCGTTTTCGAGTTATAAACAATTTAAAACTGAAAAAGATCGAATAATGACGATTTTCAAGGTTCAAAAACAAAAATAAAAACATTATTTTTGAAACTGCGGAGTACCCAAACCCATCTTCCTGGGGCTCGCTATAAAATTTTTTGGCACGTTTTATTCTAAAACATTGCTTTTTAATAAATGTTAATGAAGCGCATATGAGAGGACGGGCTATCGGGCTCATTAACAACTAAAAAACAATATTTTAGAATGAAACAAGCTCAAATTACTTATTGGTAACTGATAAAATAAGGCTTTAGCTTGAATTTCTATACTTGGCAGTTTCAAAAATAATATTTTTGATTTGTGTTTTTTAACCTTGAAAATCGTAATTATTCGATTTCTTTTCAGTTTTAAATTATTGATAACTCGAAAAAGATTAACTTTAGAGAAAAATTACCAAAGAACTTTTTTGTTCCCAATGGTCCAAAGAACGTAAAATAATTACCCAGGCCGAAAAAATTGATTTTTATTATTTGTTTAAAAAGTAATTTTGTAGTAAAAAAGTAAAAAAGTAAAAAAAATTGTTAAATGTAGCAATAACTCCGAAATTATGGCCTTTAGGTATAGGGAATAAAACATGGAAAATAATACGTATTTCTTAAGGACTTCAAAACGCAAAAATATACAGGGTGTTCCATTTGAAATAACAAATTTAATTAGATTTTCATAAAAACGGAAGATCTGAAAACAATGTAAGTATTACTATAATATCGGCTACATTAGAAAACCCCAACCCACCACAATCCATAAAAATCGTGCAAGCCATTTCGGAGATAATTGAGGGTTTCCATACATAAAACTCACTCTGTATATTATATTATATTATTACACATAATTATATACACATTAATTATTAATACACATTAATAATTGGTTCAATACTTCAATGCAATCAATTTGAACTTTTTATGATAAAATTAGTGATTAGTCAGTACTTTGATTGTATATTTTGAATCTATAAAAGATACGACTATATTAGTTGCAATAAATTATCAAATTGATAAGATACAGTGTGTCGCATTTAAGATGAAGACCCCCCATGTTTCGGCTATAAAAATATATACCAATTTGAAATTTCAGGAATTTGAAATTACAGGAAATTCTTCCTAGTGGAATTTGAAATTTCGCACAGTCATACAAGGAGATGGTTCACAATTTTTAAAATAGTCAACTGAACTTTAAATTTTAAACGCGGCCTACTGCAAATCCACATACGGGGTGAATTTTCGATATGCGATTCGATTTGCTTCGCGTTACAGATATCGACAAAAATGTTATTTGGAAAATTTTTAAAAAAAATTTTATGACAAAATTCACAATTTTAGTTTTTTTCAGTTGTTTTAGTCAGGATCCTAATCCTAAAATTGGCTGTCCCGAGATGCATCTCGAGACAGCCAAAAACGGTTTTTTCGATTTTTTCGGTCTTTCCGCTCAGATATTAAAAATTCTGCCTTTGCCATTTAAAAGAACGGCAAAAAGTACTCAAAAAAGTACTATTTAAAAGTTGGCCAAATCATATTATCATAACCTAAAATTTTTTTGAAAATTTCAAAAATTTTTCCTGGGCTCATTTTTTATTACAAAAATCTGAAAAAAATTAAGTTGTTTTGGATGCGAAAGATACAACCTCTTGAATTTTTTCAGATTTTTTAAAGTAAAATTGCGCTCACAAAAAAATAAAACCTAAAAATTCTTCTTTTCTCGATTTAAGACGTTTTAGAACCTCTGGGAAGCTAAAAATTTGCATAAGTGCATAATTGTATATCCTTTATCGAAAACATAAGTAGCGGGGCTGATTGGTGCGGGGGCATTTTTGACCATCTTATCCCGCTATAGCCTTTATGGACATAAGTGCAGTGTGGGCGGAACTTGAGACTTACATTAAATTTGTTTAAAAATGATTTAAAACGGTGTAACTAATACAATTTCTCTCAAATTTGCACAACTGCAAGCCCAGTAAATGAACGGGAAATTCGGCGATACCGTGTAATTTTCAGGGGCAACTCCGAATTGCATGAAAATTTGGATTTAGGTTCTACTTACCCTCCACTTCAAAGTTGAAATTGTACCGTTGATTGCTTTTACTTGGGGGGTGACAGTCACCCCTTCTTGGGGGTGAAAAAACATACGTTCAAGGTAAGACCGGAAATGGATAAATTGACTGACTTTAAGCAACTTTTTTTTCTATAGAGTTTTTTTACGTAAGTCAATACTTTTTGAGTTATTTTCCATTGAAAATGTTGATTTTTCGACAAAAAAACTACGTTTTTAGACGGTTTTTCGCAAATAACTCAAAAAGTAAATATTTTATCGAAAAAAATATCCTTAGCAAAATTGTAGCTTATAAAAAACTCAAAAAAATGGTGTATCAGTAAAGTCTATCAATCAAATAAAAACAAAGTTGTAGCTCATGAAAAATACGTTCTTATTCGTCTAATTCCAAATCGAATATTTCAAGGTGAAATCACCGAAAAATTAAGCACTTTTCGGGAAAAACCTATTTAAACTTTTTTAAAGTGTTTATAAAAAGCTTTGATTTAATTGTTAACAAAAGTTTTGGCATTAAAAATAAGCGAGTTACGCTCAAAATAAAGTTGGCCCTCTTTTTTTTTGTAAAAAATCATGAAAATCTCGCCGTGTTTAGCTCCCCAAATGAAATTAATCGCTACCGCTTGACAAACAATTTATTTACCTATCTATTTTTTATATGATCTGTCAGTCGCACCGGTTTAAAGTGTTTATTTTTGAAAGGGTTATAATTGAGAATGCTTGATTGGGTCACTAATCACGAGTGTATGCAAATTTTGAACAGCCATATCTTAACCAATTTTTGTCTTACGGAGAAACAAAATAAACTGGCAGATTTATAATAGCAAAACCTACATTTTTATACTCTTTAAGATTTTTCTTATCACTAATACTTTTTAAGTTATTTTGAAAAAATGAAATTTTTAAAAAATTTTTAGAAAATTTTTTTTTACTATAAAACCAAATGCTTTCAAAAACAAGCACTTCAAACCAATTAAACTCAGAGATCATATAAACAATACTCATACAGTTAAAATAGATGGTAAAGTCAAACGATTAATTTTATTTAGGGTGCTAAATAGAGGGAGATTTTCACGATTTTTTTTACCAAAAAAAAAGTGGCCAACTTTTTTTTCAGTCTAACTCGTTTATTTTTGATGGTATAAACTTTTGTAAAAAACAAACAATAAGCTTTTTTCGATACTTTAAAAAAGTTAATTTCCCGAAAAACGCTTCTTTCTTCGGTGATTTTGCGTTGAATTATTAGATTTTGAATTAGACGAATAAGAACGTATGTTTCATGAGCTACAAATTTGCTTCTACTCAATTTGCAGACTTTACTGGTACACCATTTTTTTCGTCTTTTTATAGGCTACACTTTTGCTAAAAATTATATTTTCGATAAAATATTTACTTTTTGAATTATTTGGGATAAACGGTTTGAAAACGTAGTTTTTTTGTCGAAAAATCAACATTTTAAATCGCGATTAACTCGAAAAGTATTGACTTGCGTAAAAACTTTATAGAACAAAAGGTGCTTAAAATAAGTCAATTTATCCATTTCCGGCCTTATTTTAAACACGCGTTTTTCACCCCACAAGAAGGGGTAAATGTCACCCCCCACGTAAAAGCAACCCACGGCACAAATTCAACTTTCAAGTGGAGGGTAAGTAGAACCTAAATCCAAATTTTCATGCAATTCGGAGTTGCCCCTGGAAATTACACTCCAAAACGGTCATTTATTGGGCATATCGTTCAAAAAAAATCTCAAACATGTAATTTTTGAAAACTTCGGAGTTTTACAGAATTACTACCAATTTAAGACAATATTACTCAGGTTTAAAAATATTTATTAAAATTTTATGTGTTTTTTAAAGCTTTGGATGTAGTCTTTAACATGAACTTAATTATTTTACATTAGAAGTGAAATAAACATTTTCTTTTTAAGAAAATTAAGAAAGATAAAAAAATTTTATACAAAAACCGAAAATTACTAGCTAAAAAAATGTTTATACAAAGTGATCAAAACTTTTTTCTGGAAAACTTACCTTTTTTTTTTTTTTTTTTTTTTTTCGTCTTTAAAGAGGGGGGTCTGGAATCTTCAAAAGACACCTCAGTCCAGAACGCCGCCTGACTGACCTTAGTGCAGGATTCATTCTTCGTAGTGCCAGCGATAGTTCCCGAGGTGCTTTAAAACGCTCTCTCGTCGCCGAGGCTACGCCGAATGCCTACCTGCTAAACCAGACCCTCCTCTGTCATCCAGCGCTCCGAAAACGGAATGGCCGCTGCAAGGTCGACATCGCTTCCGAAGCACTTTACCTTCATTTATCCACAGACTGTAAGCAAGGAGGCCCTTCATTTTCCCCGTTCCCCCTTTTTTTGGTCCCAAGATTGGGTTTTTTTTTGAGCTTCTTTCCCACAGTCTGTCTCATACAATATTTCTCACTTATTCGCCTCTCGTCAAAACTTATTCCCTCTGCCTTCTACTCGCCATATATTTCACCCCTATCGTTGGTTCAGCTGTTTTTCCTCCTCTTCTTTCTTCTTGATCACTACACGGATATAGTTGTGTATGCTAGTCCAACCAGTTTTATTTTTCAATCATTCTCTCAATCATTTCTCGCACTGTCAAAAAATTCACACCTGTCTCTCTTTCCATTCTATTTCTTTCTACTATCCATCTGTTGCACTCTAGCATGGTATGTGTAACAGTGTCCGGATGTCTGCAGTATAGACATTCGTCAGTGTCAGCCTTTCCAAACCTAGAGAGGTAGGCTCTAAAACACCCGTGTCCTGTGAGCACCTGCGTCAGGAAATAGTCCAGTCGCCTGTGACCACAGTCCATCCAATCCTTTAAGTTAGGAAGCAGCATCTTTGTCCACTGTGCCACGTGCTCCATGTTGTTCCATTCTTGCTGCCATCTTTCAATTGACCTTTCTCTTTCCTGTCTTTTCTCGGCCATAGTAAGTTCAAGGTCTCTTCTCTCATACAGTTCTTTTCTTTCTACTACCAACACATGCAGCGGAACACATCCAGTGATGGCCCACAAGGCTGCGGCAGACACAGTCCTGTAGGCGCATGCCACTCGCAGCAGACTTGTTCTGTCCACTCGTGTAATGAGCCCCCTGTAGGCCCGTATCCCTACCGCCTCACTCCAGACTGGGGCTGCATAGAGGACGATCGACTGAACAACACCGTGCAAGGCCCTCCTCCTTTCGGATTTGGGTCCTCCAATGTTGGGCATCACCATCCCCAACGCAGCCGCACTGTTTGCAGCCTTCCGGGTCACCACCTGCACGTGCTCCCCCCATTTTCCATTCTGGTGCATCGTCACTCCTAGGTACTTTACGTGTTTCTTGGGTGTTATACACGCTCCTGCACATTTAGCTCCACACTTTGCCTGTTCCTTTTCCCCTTCAGAATGATGGCCTCGGTCTTCTCTGCCGCGAGTTTCAGTCCATGCTGTGTCATCCATTTCTTCACGACGCCGCCTGCTTTCCGTACCCGGTATTTAAGATCTGGCTCGTCCCGCGCCACTACCAGCACAGCGAGATCGTCTGCAAATGCGAAGGGAGACGTACCCTCTCCATATTCACAGTTCAGAATCCCGTCATATGCTAGATTCCATAGCGTCGGGCCCAAGACAGATCCCTGGGGAACACCTGCCGTCACATCCACGATCGTGCCTTTCTCCACCATAATTCTTCTTTCAGGCAGATATTCCGCTACCACGTTCATCAGGTATCCAGGACACTCTCTCTTCTCCATTGCCTTCATTACCTCGTTCCACTGCAGCGTATTGAATGCATTCCTAACATCGAACAACAACAGGGCCGCCCAACAGTGTTCATCCCCTCTATTGCGCAATGCGTCGAATACACTCACGATTGCATCAATCGTGCTTCTCCCTTTACAGAAACCAAACTGCCTCGGGGACAAGCCTCCCGACCTCTCAATCATGCCATCGATACGTCCCCGCAGCATTCTTTCATACAGCTTACCGACGCACGGAAGAAGGCAGATGGGTCGATACTTTTCCCCAGCTTTGGGAAGCAGTACCAACTTCGATGTCCTCCAAGGCTCAGGAAAGGTCTGTGCTTCCAGCAGTGCATTCATGTGCTCCAGAAGCCACGCGGGCTCCGCCCGTCCTAGACACCTCACCGCCTCAGGTGATATCTGATCCAAACCGGGGGACCTGCGCGTCTTAAGTGCGCCCAATGCCTCGACAAGTTCATCCATGGTAAAGGGTACAGCCCGCTCAGCTTTCGTCTCTCCGTACACCATGCCACCTGCCCGCGGGAAAGAGCTCTCGTGTTACCTCGAGCTTCTTATCCATAGGCATTTCATACGAGGGGTACGCATGGAACTGTTTCATGGTGATCCTGTATCCTTGACACCAGACGTCCTCATCCAGTTTTTCACACAATTCTCTCCAGTGCCTTCTCTTTTCTGCACGAATTTTCCTGTAGAGTTCCCTCTTCCGTAGGCGGTACTCCTCCTCGATCTCCTCGATGACATCAGGATCGACTCCTGCTCTGCCCCTTGCTCTCGTTAGCCTTCTTCTCATGACTATACATTCATTTCTTTGTGTCTCGATGTCCGCGTTCCACCAGTAGGGCATCTTGTTTATATCTCGGCGACCCCTCCTGCTTCCCTCCATCGCTTCTTTAATTACCCTCTCCAGGTTTTCGACTGTCGGTGATTGACCCTGCATCATGCTAACTCTCCATTTGATCAGCTCCTCGTATACTTTCCAGTCATTTCCATCGCCGCATCCGCCTCCCGACGTACCAGACGCGCGGACTGCGTTAGTAGTTCCCGCCCCGACTATCGAGAATCCGATGTACTGATGCTCCGTTCCGGTGTAGTCTGGTAAAACCTTCCAGCCTCTTGCTTTCGCCGCTATTCCTTGTGTCGCCATAGTCACGTCGATGTACGTACCTGTACCTCTCCTAACAAACGTAGGCGCCAGACCTGTGTTCAGTACTACTAGATCCAGAGTACCCACCCAGTCGGTTAGTATCCTGCCGCGAGTGTCGGTGATAGGAGATCCCCACTCCGCTGCTTTTGCATTAAAGTCTCCCAGCACTACGCATTCTCCTCCTGTATTCCCCACTTCCTGCATGATCTCGTCCATCTTCCTCTCATACTCACCCACTGTTATGTTCGGAGAAACATAACAGCAGACCAGCTGCATCTTCTCCATCCGGACGATCACGTATCCTTCCTTCGGTTTAATTTCATACACTCGCAGCTTTCTATTGTAGATTCGTACAGCGGCCCTTCCAGTCGTATCCACAAACCATCCTCTTTTCTTAGCCGCTGTTGGGTTTGGCTCCGCCGTCACCAGCACGTCGATATTCTTTTCTACGGCGGCAGCCTCGGCGAGATCATGTGCTAATCTCGCCGTTCCCACGTTCGTTTGTAGTACTCTCAGCTCTCGGATCTTATTTCCTGTGTTCGCCATTTCTTAGACTCGGACTCCTTTCACGCTCTCTTTCATAGTGTTTCCACTCGCGCGCTCTTCCTGGGACTAGTCCTTAGTGGTCCCTACTTTCAACCAGTCGGTTGAACTTTGGACATCTTCTTGAATTCGCCACATGCCCGGTCACATCGCAGTTGAGACATCTGATTGTTTCTGTCTTGCATTCCGACGCTATGTGACCCTCTTTGCCGCATCGGAAGCAACATCCTCTTCTGTTCTGCCCTTTACAGTTCCATTGCTTGTGTCCAAAGGCTAGGCATCTCAAGCATCTTGGTATTTCTGTCCTTGCTTCTATGACCCGACAGGAGGTATACTCTACCCGAATTCTTCTCATTCTTAGGATCTTTTCGGCCGCGTCTTCGTCGACATCCATCACTGCACTCATCATCCCTGTTTCTCCACCCCGTGTCTCGGTCCAGGTTTTTACTATGTCACATGCCCGCTCTTTACCTGCTGCTTCCTCTGTGGCCTTTTGGATCACATCCTCCGTTGTGTTGGGTGGGATTTCTTGCATCAAGATTCTTCTCTTTACGACGCCCCCTTTTGCCACTGCTCTCGACACACATGTGCTACCAGAGAGGAGTTTCTTCACTTCCTCCGCCATTTCCCTTCCTCCTCCCAGTTCCAGTGATATTCCTTGATTTCTGGTCTGTCTGATCCTTTTTATGTCGATGGATTTTCTTCCTGTGAGGTTACTTTTCACTTCTGTCATAAGGTCCGCAAATGATTTTTCCTTGTTTTTGCTGATAAGTACTACTCCACATTGTTCTCTGGGCTTGGTGTTAATGTTTGCCCACCCTCTTCTGGATTTTTTGCCTAGGAGCGTGATCGTCACACCCCTTCCTCTTGCTGCCCACTCCAGGATTCTCCTCGATGTCTCAACTCCTAGTGATGTTGGCGTGTGGATTCCCACTCTTTCTCTTCCTAGCTCCTCCATCTTCTGTACCAGTTTCCTGCATGTCTTGAGGAACTTCACCGACTCGAGTTCTTCCTTCTTGTTTGGGAGAAGTTTGAATCCATATTTCTCCTTGTCAATCCACGTTCCATCTACATGAGCAGACATCGTGACTCTCACAGTTCCCAGGCCTCCATCCTCATCTACCTCCGCTGGAACACCTGGTAGGTCAGGAAACATACCTTTCACCGTTTCCATGGCTTTTTTGTCCTCGTCGTTGTTGGTAACAAATACTGCCACGTCTGCTGCTATATCAGAGATGTCCCCCTCTTTCACTTCAGCTCTTTGGAAGACTTCCTCCGGCCAGTCCTCATTTAAGAACTCTGTTGTTTCCTCGTACTCGCATATTGCCATTTTTTCCGTGATGGCGTCCACCCTCCTTTTAATGGCTTCTGGGTTCTCTAGGTCCACTTGAACACCCATTGTCGCCATTTTCTTGACTTTCAAGGGCTCCATGTTCGTCTGCACACCTCTGGATGTCGTGCAAACAGACTTCCTTGGAACCTCTTCTTTCTTCTTGCTTTCCTCCAGTTCCTCGGTATAATCGAAAAACCGGTTTCTCAGGTTGTCGACCTCCTGCTTTATGGCAACCCTTGTATTTGGCACCTCAACCATGAGTTTTTCAAGGGCCGCTACACTATCCTGGAGGCGTTCCAACTTTGTTCTTGCATTACAGTTGGGTGTTTGCTCCTCTTCCTCCGATTCATCATCGGAACTGCTGTCAGAGCTGCTCGATTCCCCTTCTTCCCTTGCGTTTTCTTTCCTTTGACTCTTCGCTTTATTTTTTTCGTCCTTCTGTCTGTTCTCTTCTCCCTCTTTTTCTCTTCCTATTCTCTTTCTTTCTTCTTCTCCCTTGGTTTGCAGTTCCCCTCTTACTTCCCTTGTTTCCCTCTTACCTTCTCTTTCTTTTCCCTTGCTTCTGTTTGCGCTGGTTCTAGATCCGGGGTTTTCCTTTTCTTCCACTTCTCTTCTCCATCTTTTCTGCCCTTGATTCTCGTCCCTTTCTTTTTCCCCGCCTCTTCTGTTTTCTTTTTCGCCCCCGCTGCTCTCTCTTCCGCCTTTTTTGTTTTTCTTTTTTTGTCCCATCTTCCTTCCCACGAGTTGGGTCGCGTTGGGTATCAGGACGTGTTTGATGGTAGGGGTGGGTGTCATATGATAGTTGGGGGGTAATAACTATCACACAGGGACAGGTTAGGAGCTGGGTTGAAGGACAGCGGTCAGCTGCTCCAATTTGTCGCCTTTTACGATGAGCAGGAGAAGCTGTGGAGGTATTCTACTTGAGAGGCCCGCCTCCACACGGGGAGGCGGCAAACTTACCTAAAATACATTTAATAATAAGCTACAATAATAATAAATGTTCAACAAAAAAAAATTTTGAGCTCTTATAAAGTATGTCGGCAAAACTTGGAACCTATTGATAACTTTTTTATTATCAGTTTTACGAAAAAAAGTTGTCCTTTATAAAATACTCCGCATCGTATAAAATCTAACATTCAACCATAAGAAATCAAATTCTATTAATTTTGTAGTAAATGTAGTAAATCTATTAATTTTATAAGTTACCGTAAAATGGGGTTACTTTGACCGCTGGGGCGAATTTGACTGAAAATATAGAAAAATATTAATATATTGTGATATACTTCAGCCACCCTGTATAATTTTTAAAATTATTTTTAACGATTCAAATTTATAAATATCTAAGAATTCATTTCTAAATTAAAAAAAAAATTATATTCCAAGGGTTGTTAAATCCACCGATATAACGAATTAAGAAAAAATGGTTTAAAAAACGGTCAAATTAACCCCACCTAAAAGAAAAATAAGTTTAACAGGCAAAAAGCATATACGGTCAACTTCCCCCCAGATGGGGTGAACTTGACCAAAGGCACTTTTTATTTCTTTCTAAGTCATGATTATTTTCTTGTAATTATAATCTAAGCTACTGAAAGTAGACGCCTAAACCCATAACATATTTGCATATACAAAAATGTAGCAAAATTTAAAATATGATTTTTATAGGATTAAAGTACAAAATCGGTCAGTCACCCCATTTTACGTTATGTCAAAAAGTATGATTTTTATAGAAAATTGTTATTAAGAAAAGTTGCTTGGAATTAAAAATTATGTTTTAATGTTCAATAACATACTTCTAATTGAAATATTGTGAACAGATCACAATGTGTTCACAACAGTGAACACATTGCCTTTATAGTTACTATAAAGGCACTTGACTGTTAAGCGAAATTCATATTTTTTAGATACCTCGTATAAAATCGAAAAAGTTTAATATCTGATAGTTGTATGTTAGCTTTTAGACCATGTATAGAATGTTATGAAAAATATAGACCTGGATCCCGCGTAAGAAAAAAAAGTTGATTAATAGCAAGCTGAAAATTTGTTAATAGCTTAACGGTGTCTAGTCGGACAAATATTGATGCATGGAAACACTGAAACAGGGGAAGTTTTAACGGTGGAGCATGATAAACGTGTCGTCCTGACAAGTTTATGATGGTGAAAAATAGCAAGTTGTTTTTAAGTTTATTCAATAGCCAACGTTATATAATATATGAAAAAATGTTTGTCCGACAAAAAGGTTGGGCATTTTAACGAGTCCGACACGTAGAACATGTCACATCACAAGAACTATGTCGGTGATTAATAGCAGTCTGATTTTTGCATGAGAGTTTAATGAAAGGTTAAAAAAGCAATTGGAAGTTCTGTCGGACAAAATGAATGGGAAATTTTCCTAGTCGGACATTCTAAACATGTAAGATATAGACAAAAATGTTGTTGATAAATAGCAAGCTAATTTTGATTTGTTTATGTACAAATTATATTTTGTAACGCAAAAAGTTATATGTCGGACAAAAAGTTTGGGCAAATCGAAGGAAATAAATAAAAAACATTTTTTCAGAATGACTTAGTCACATATTGATAAAGCTATTTTAGTTATTTTATTATTTATATTCACATATTTGCATGTGCATATATATACATGCACACTCCAAAAACAGTGAGGTAAATATCAATGCATGTATATTTGTATATATTGCAAAACAATTATTTTTTTTGGGTGGCGTTTGTTCTAGATATTCTCAAAATGACAATAAAATTGTCAAAGAGCATGTGAAAGCAATCTCTTAGGGTTTTCTAATTAGGCGCATCAGAAAGTACGGAAAATTTCCTACAAAAAACGTTGTATACATTTTTTTCCATACTCAAAATCTTAACCCTGTAAACGACATTGAAAAATGTGAAGGGTCTAAAACTTCAGTGCTTATAAGAATAGACGTAAATATGACACATTATGCTTAGAAGTATGTATTAGAAGGCTGCATTTGTCAGTGTGACACTTTGTGCTATACAAAGAAGTATTTGAAAGTACATGGTCTCTGAGTTTCTGTTTGCCACGTGTGTTGGAAATTAAAATTTATATTAACTATGGAGTGTTTTTGTGTCTATTTTTGAGTGTCAACAGTTTAAATTTTAAGTCGCCAAATCAAAAGTGAAACCATTCAACGGAACATTTTTGAGTAATCTTCGAACATTTTACAAAGTTAGTAAAATACTTGATCATCAATTCAATGAGGTTCAGTTGCCAGATAATTGTGAAAGTTCTATTGAATATCATTATTCGTGCTATAATGCTTTGCTTGATTGAAAAAGGGTACCTAAATAAATTATTACTAAAATTCTATAACGTAATTTTTCTCAACTTTCTACAAATGAAATAATAATGTAATTAATATGTCACATGGCAATAAATAATTTGCTGCCAAAATAATTCGATTAGTTTAAAGAAGTTACGATTGCAATTAATTATGAATTATTGTCAAAAGTGACAGTTTTTCTTAAATGGAAATGTATTCATAGACATAAGGGTAGACAGGGAATACAGTGCAAAAAGTCGATAGGTGGTCTATCTATCTCTTTTAACCAAGCGATCCCGCGCATGTGGCAGACAAAGATAGCTATACCACTCAATCCATAATATAATTTGCCTGATCTACCATAAATGTATTACAGTGAGGTATCTAAATGATGTTGACATAAATCGAAAGATATCGATTGTAATTGATTGCAGGTACTTTTGACATAGAATAATCACCCCTTATTGAAATTTCAAAAATTATTTTTTTAAATTGTCCGACTACAAAATCTACCCCTTATTTTTTTCCGACAACAGTCATTCTTGGTAAGGAATAATTTACTTAATTAAATTTCGTCTTTGTCGGAAAGCTATTTATCACCAGCATTTTTGTCTATATCTTACCTGTTTAGAATGTCCGACTACGAAAACTTCCCATTAATTTTGTCGGACAGAACTTCCAATTGCTTTTTTAACCTTTCATTAAACTCTCATGCAAAAATCAGACTGCTATTCATCACCAACATAATTCCTGCGATGTGACATGTTCTATGTGTCGGACTCGTTAAAATGCCCAACATTTTTGTCGGACAAACATTTTCGCATATATTACATAACGTTGGCTATCGAATAAACTTAAAAACAACTTGCTATTTTTCACAATCATAAACTTGTCAGGACGACACGTTTATCATGCTCCACAGTTAAAACTTCCCCTGTTCCAGTGTTCCCGTGCATCAAAGTTTGTCCGACTAGACACCGTTAAGCTATTAACAAATTTTCAGCTTGCTATTAATCAACTTTTCTTTCTTACGCGGGATCCAGGTCTAATAACTTTTTTTCGTAAAATTGATAATAAAATAGTTATCATAATTGAAATAAAGTAATGAGGGGTATCCGTAATTTTAGAAAAAAAATGAATTGTTTTTTAGTTAAAAGGATGTAATTGTATATCCAAACATAGTTTTTAATTCCAAACAACTTTTCATGATAACAATTTTTGATATTCTGGAATATAGAGCTACTTTACTCTTTAACGAAATTCATATTTTTGACATACCTCGTATAAAATTGATAAAATTTGATATCTGATGGTTGAGTTTTAGATTTTATACTATGCAAAGTATTTTATGAAGACAACAATAACTTTCTTTCGTAAAAGTAATAATTAAAAATTTTCCCATCCCATAGGCTTCCTAGCTACGTCGACATACTGTATAAAAGCTTATAATATGTATAAGAATTTTCAAATTTTAATGCCATATTCGGATTCAGCATAATCAAAAACAAAATAAAAACATATTTGATCGAAGTAAAATGATATATTCAACGATATTTTTAAAATCCTAGAGAACGGCAGTTCTAGCCAGTGGCGCACAACGCCCATACATGCGACACTATTATATACACGAAATTTTCGATTTTCTAAATCTGACTGAATCGAAAATTGGACCAAATCTCATCCTAAAGTATATGAAAAGACTCGCCTATCCATAAGTCAACCATCCATTTTGGTCCAAGGGTGTGGATTTTACGGCCCTTCCCATTTAGGGTCTGTTTTTCGTTCTCGTCCCCAAGACTCACAAATATTTCGAAAATTTAAGTTCGACCTTTACGGCTTCTGATAGTACTGATTATTACTTTTCCAACGCATGTTTAATTTTGAAAATCGGTTATACTATTCAAAAGTTACCGAGCTAAGAAATTTTTTTCAATTTCTATTTAAAAAGGAGAAAATGTTTGTATATAATATGTGTGTATGTTTGTGGAAAAGTTTCACCGATCTATTTTTTTTCTGTGTTTCAAAAGAGGGTCAGGGCCAATTCAGAACCGGTGTAGTTTGTGATTTTCGACCACCCATAAGCCAGCTATTGGAATTTGTAATTACAAAATCTAATATTTTTTGGGGGTATGTTATATATGTCTTAGGTTCTAGGAGAGGCAGGAAAACTGCAAATACACCAAATCAATAGCGTTGAGTTTAGCTTTCAAATGGTGCCTAAGCAGTTAGGATCAGATATACACACGGTTTTTCGGCAATTACTCAAAATTTCAACCTACGAATAATTGTGCTAATAACTGAGCGTTTGTAGGAGGACTCTAGACGCGTTTAAAAGTGTATACATCATATCTGGGAAAATTCGAATTTTTAAATTATAGACTTCATAAGTGTGATCAAATCTATTTCCTATTTGAAGAACGGTTTTTCAAGTTCAATAGTTCATGTAATACCTTCATACTTGACCTTGAATGCATCAGATACTACTTGTCAATACGTTTCAAACTCATGTTTAGTAATTAAAATTGGTTAAGCCGCTTCGAAGTTATCAAAGCTGCAAAACGTTCATTTGACTATTATCGCCGAAATAGTTTCTGTAGTTGTAGTGGTTACGATGCTAAATTTAATAGGAAATCCGAGTCCATTTACCGGCCATCACAATATTTTTTTTTAATCTATTTAGAATAAAAAAAATCTAGTGTACATTCGATGGGCAATAGATCATTTGAGAGATAATACTAGAAAGACGATCATTTGTAACGCTTAACGTGGAATCGAAAAATATTACATTCAATTTTAGACATTTAATTTATAAATAACTGAAAAACTCCTTAGACAAGAATAAAAAACCGCTAGACGCCGTAAAAATGAGTGGCGCATACAATAATCCAGCTACAAATAAAAAGAGCTGATATGAATATTATGTGGCGCGAAAATGTGTTTTCATTTTGTTGCAAAATAAGACTATAGTTTTATTTTAAAAGATGTTTCCATGATATTTGCCAAATTTGAAGTAATACGCGCCACAAAAGAGCTTCAAAATACAAACTCTATTTAAGTTACTCTTTTGTGGCGCGTTTAACTTCAAATTTCGCAAATATTATGAAAATATCTTTTAAAATAAAACTAGAATTTTGTTTTCCAACAAAATGAAAATACAATTTCACGCCACGCAATATTCATATCAGCTCTTTTGTAGCTGGAATATTGATTGTATGCGCCACTCATTTTTACGGAGTTAAGCGGTTTTTTATTCTTGTTATGTATACATAACAATTGTTATTGTTTAAACAATTAATAAGCAATTAGCGGCTATATCTGTAAAGCGAACTTTATACTTTAGTATATAGAATAGTAAGGATCTGTTTTTAGGTGGATGTGAGAGGTGGCATTCAGATTTTTGCGGGTAAAGTTAGGTGATAACTTCGTTAATAATAATTGATTTATGTTCCTTCTCAAATATGCCCGGACCATTGATAAAAAATTCAGATATTTAAAAATTTCGAATAACATCGATTTTGTTCTAGTTTTTGTTTATAACTTTAAAACGATTCATTTTGGAACAAAGTCGTATAGGAATAAAACAAAGCTAATTAAAATTTCTATCAGATTCGATTGGTTAAAAATGCCTTAATTTATCACCCTTGCTGCAAAATAGCAATAAATATAAAATAAGGGGGCAAAACAAGCATGTCTTTATCCAATGATTTTCCGTCACTTAGGTTACACTTGAAATCCTCATAATTCGCTTAGAAAATTTTTGTAATGTGCTAAAATCGTACACTAAATTTTATTAAAATTGACTTACTAGATATTGAATAATAATTTTGCAATCTAAACTTTTTTTAAAAAATTAAAATTTTTAAAATCTTGCCCAACAAAAACTAGAACATACAAAGATTTGTCCATTTTTTCACATATAAATAAGAATTCCACCTATCTAATACACTTTACAGAATTAAAATCGGATTATTTAAGCATTCTCAGCAATGGTTTAAAATTATAAACAATTTTTTGGCTTATAAACAAATTAGTGCTGTGACTTACACAAGATTTTTATGTATTTTTTGACCCGTAGAACACGATTTTTTTTGGGTAACAGTTGATCCGGATGTCGATAAGATTGTTATAAACAAAGAACTTAAGGAAGTGCATAACATCAATTTTTCGCAAAATAAAACATTTTTATGTATTTCTTGGGTAATTCTAAGCAAAAAATGTTTTTACAAGTTTTTTCGTAGGATGCATAGTTTTCGAGATAAACGCAGTGGAACTTTCAAAAAATCGAAAAATTGAAATTTTTGAACGCGAATAAATTTTGATTAGAAAATAAAATAGCAATTCTGCTGACACCATTTGCAAGTTTAAGTCAAATTATACCGGTTTTAGTTAGTTGCATTGCTAAAAATTATTTTTTTTTATTATTAAACAAAGCTATTTGCTTATAAACCAAAAAATTGCTTATAAGTTTAAAACATTGCTGAGGCCCCTTAAATAATCCGATTTTAATTCTGTAGAATGGATTAGATAGGTAGAGCACCTCATTATATGTAAAAAAATTAGCCAGTTTCTAAATGGTCTACTTTTTGTTCAGAAAGATTTTAAAAAATTTGAACTTTTTTAAAAACATTTAGATTGCAAATTTATTATGCAAAATCTATTAGGTCGATTTTAATGAAATTTCATACATGGTTTAAATATGTTACAAAAGAATCTCCTAAGTGAATTACTAAGGTTCTAATTGCTACCAAAGTGGTTAAACACATTGAATAACAAGAGGCGTATTTTGCCCCCTTGTTTTGTATTTATTGCTATATTGCAGAAAAGGTAATATGTTAAGACATTTTTGACCAGTCGTATATCATACAAAATTCAATTATCTTTATTTTATTTCTCTACGACTTTGTTCCAAAACGAATCGTTTTAAAGTTATAAGCAAAGAAACAGAAAAAAATCGACGTTTTTCGAAATTTTTAAATTGTTTAATTTTTTTATTAATGTTCCGGGCATATTTGAGAAGGAGCATAAGTCAATTATTATTACTGAAGGTGTCACCTAACTTTATCTGCAAAAATCTGAATGCCACCTCTCACATCCAAAAATTGACGTTTTTTCACAAATCCTTACTGGTCTAATATATAAACTAACAAAAAATTTTAGAGAAATCTAAGCTTGTTTGAATTTTTCCGAAACAATGGATGTTTTCGTTCTACCTTGACTCCTATTACTAAAATTTGTCATTTTGATGATAATAATTACAAACAAAAAAATCCCCAATATATGCATAAGCGATACCACTGCCTATAGGCACTTCTATTATTAAGTCGTCTTGAGTATTGAATTTTCCCAGTTTTCCGGTAGGTTTGCCAAAGACAAATTGATTTTAGCGTGAGACAGGTCGTAGCTGCTTGTTTTGCCGATGCCATAATAGTTGTCTGTACCAATATACTTAGATTTGAAGGTGATATACGGGCCTCTAAGGAGAAATTACCAGAAGGATAGGTTTTAAATTGGTTTTAAAAAATTTGAACTTTTTTAAAAACATTTAGATTGCAAATTTATTATGCAAAATCTATTTGGTCGATTTTAATGAAATTTCGTACACGGTTTAAGTATGTTACAAAAGAATCTCCTAAGCGAATTACTAAGGTTCTCAGTGCCACCAAAGTGGTTAAAGACATTGAATAACAAGAGGCGTATTTTGCCCCCTTATTTTGTATTTATTGCTATATTGCAGACAAGGTAATACGTTAAAACATTTTTGACCAGTTGTATATCATACAAAATTCAATTATCTTTATTTTATTTCTCTACGACTTTGTTCCAAAACGAATCGTTTTAAAGTTATAAGCAAAGAAAACAGAAAAAATCGACATTTTTCGAAATTTTTAAATATCTTAATTTTTTTGTTAATGTTCCGGGCATATTTGAGAAGGAGCATAAGTCAATTATTATTACTGAAGGTGTCACCTAACTTTATCTGCATAAATCTGAATGCCACCTCTCACATCCAAAAATAGACGTTTTTTCACAGATCCTTACTGGTCTAATATATAAACTAACAAAAAAATTTTAGAGAAATCTAAGCTTGTTTGAATTTTTCCGAAACAATGCATGTTTTCGTTCTACCTTGACTCCTATTACTTTAATTTGTCATTTTGATGATAATAATTACAGACAAAAAAAATCCCCAATATATGCCTAAGCGATACCACTGCCTATAGGTACTTATATTATTAACTCGTCTTGAGTATTGAATTTTCCCAGTTTTCCGGTAGGTTTGCCAAAGACAAATTGATTTTAGCGTGAGACAGGTCGTAGCTGCTTGTTTTGCCGATGCCATTAATAGTTGTCTGTACCAATATACTTAGATTTGAAGGTGATATACGTGCCTCGAAGGAGAAATTACTAGAAGGATAGGTTTTAAATTGGTTAAGTAACGATACAAGACAAGCAAAATAGCTTAACAACTATATTAACGAAATTGCTCTATATTAATTACTTTCAATTAAAAATACGTAATTGATTAATTGATGATTAATTTTAGTGATTTAAAATCTGAGTTAAAAACTCTATACGATAGAATGAACTTCGTCTCCTGATTTGACACTAATTCGTCTAATTAATAATGTGAGGAAATACTTAATAGTTAAACTATTAAGTTAAATAATTAAATAAATAATGGCTAAAAGCCAAGGGGTATAAGTGCAATTTTGGTCAAGTTGGAGATAAGTACAGTAATACATAGTCAATACCCATTTTAATGTTGTGGACACAGGATATAAGTGAACTTAAAACCAGTAGTGATATCTATGGTTATTTCACTTATATCCTTAAAATAGTTTGTTCATAATTTGGCAGCCATTGGACATGAGTACGCTTATATCCCTTGGCCACCAAACAAGTGTTAGTTATATCGTTTAGCAGCCAAATCGTGTGCTTTTGTCCTGGGGGTTAGTTTCACCCCTTCTAGAAGGTGAAAAACATACGTTCAAAATAAATCCGGAATTCGATATACTGACTAATTCTAATCGACTCTTATTATATAGAGTTTTTTCACTAAGTCAATACTTTTCGAATTATTTACGAGTTTTTCGCAAATAATTCAAAATGGTGTATTCATGAAGTCTCTAGAACTAGTAGAAGCAGATTTATATCTAAAGAAATATAGGTTCATATTCGCCAAATTCCAAAAAGAATATTTCAACGTGAAATAACCAAAAGTTGAAGCTCTTTCTGAAGCAAACTGATTACAACTTTTGTTTTGTGAAATAAATTGTATTTCAAAAATAAAGATACAAGTATAGTCCAAGTATTTAGTTGGAAGACAATGGCTATAATTGCTGTTTCTTATTCCAAAATATCTTATAAAATGCTAAGTTTTTTTTAAACTGATATAATTTTACTATTCAGAGACATGGACACTGTCGAAAAGCGATGAGAACTTATTAGGCACGTTTGAACGAAAAATCCTTAGACACATATAGGGGATGAAAGAAAATGACGTATGGCGCAGAAGATACAATTTTGAACTATACGCAGCATACAAGGAACCCGACGTCATAACATCCATAAAGATCGGACGTCTGCGCTGGATGGGCCATGTTGAACGAATGTTGGAGACCGAAACACCAAAACATATAATGAAGCAAACACCAGTAGGGAGAAGGTCAAAGGGAAGACCCAAACTTAGATACATGGAACAAGTGGAACAAGATCTGAAAACACTTGAGATTACCCACTGGAGGAACAAAGCAAGGAACAGAACAGAATGGCGGAAAATCGTAGAACAAGCCAGGACCTAAAAAGGGTTGTCGAGCTACTGATGATGATGATAATTTTACTATTAAATAAAATTTTGAAAGTTGAAGAGACGAGCCAATCACTAACTATTTTGAAAATCAAGCGGTAGGATTTAGGAAAGGTGTCAAACTTCAAACTTGATTTTCTAAAAACTACCAAAAATGCACTTGTATCCCTTGGCTTCTACACGTCTTATATCTAATGATATGAGTCTCGTTTTGAAGATCTTCCTACGAGTAATACACAGCAGGATTTACACGTTGTTAGAGGACAGAATCACAAGCAACACTCAATATTTTTTTACTAACAGGTACAGAAATGCGCAGAAAGCCCTTTGAGAAGGCCCGAGATAACAAAATGCTAGAAATATGAGAAGCTGGATTTAACTATATAGTTTAGGTCCCAGCTAGGCCACCGTGGCCATTTCAATTTTGATGGGCAAACTCAACGGTTTCTTATGGATTTTTGGCTGCTGATTATGCATTTACAGGGTGGATTTCGATTCGAGTGGTCAAAAAATTGTTAAAAACAATTATATTGTTTATGAATTATTTATAAGGCTCTAGCTCATAAACCAACAGAAATAATAAAAATTTCAAATAAAGGACCCCGCAACACCCCTTATGGAAAAGTGGTCCCGGTGAAATTTAACGAAAATTTGGTCAATAATATTTCTCAATGTGTAGATTAAAAAAGTGCATGGGACCTGGGTCTGAATAGCTACTATTCTCGAGCTACAACCCTCTGAAGTTATTGGATTCGAGTACTCGGTTTACATTAAGTTCACTAATTCACGGTGAAGTGAACGAAAATATTTATTATTGAAAAAAGAGAGACTCATTTTCTTCATGCATACTTGCGTCTTGTATATCAGTTTGTGGTCAAAAATATATGCATCGTATTTTATTCTTCAGGAAACCTCCAAAAAGTTCTCAGAAAACTAAGGAATTGCGATATAAAATCTGCTACTAAAGCGATATAAGAATTATCATGTTTTCATTAATGCTTCACAGTTATGCAAAACCCAGCAAAGCTGCAGTTCCGCCTTATCTTTAGAATACTACTGAACAGTGGCGGATCTAGGGAGGAATGGGGGAATTCCCCCGTAACACGATCCAGAACTAAAGTTAACCTTGTCGAAAGATAAAAAATACATTAACTGACATGAAACTTGTCCCGCATATCAGATATAAAACAAGTAGAGAATATAATATACTTGATCTCAATACGAAAAAAACAAAGTAACTGGTAGTCAGTAAACGCTAAATATTAATTAAAATTGTCTATGGAAAAATCGGGTTTACGTCATCTTCAACTATATATACGTTAAGATTTTGCTGATTTTGGTTAGATGCATCATATTATGTCGCGTTAACTAACGACCTACACTCAAAAAAATTTAGTTCGTAATATTGATTAACAGTGATATTTGAATAGTATTTCGTTGTAACAACAATTTAATTTTTTGTTTCAGCGAACTTTTAGACATTGATGAATGTATTTGTTTATTGCCACAATGATTAAATAATAATAATTGTGAAAATAACTGGAGTACATTAATCACTAACACTCAATTTATTCAGCAAATAAGTTAGTTTCATATATTTAATAAATAATGATAATTCTGACAGAAAAACTCTTTCTTGATTTCGTGGATGATAAGCAATTACCTTGGTTTATCATGACAACGTATAGATTTCATTAAAACAATGTAAAAATGTTGCTAATATAGAATAATATTTGATTATTCCATAGATGTAAACTGATTGTTGTGACAACGACTGCATTAATCAATCTACTACTGCGTTCAATAACCACAATCAATGTATTCATGGTAACAATAAACGCTGTTGTTGAAACAATAAATGGTTTGTTTGACCATTTGAAATGTAACGGCTTTTCCTTATCGTGATACCCGGAGCTTCTCTGTGTTACCATTATTTAAAAAATAATTATTTGTCAAACAATCCTGTTACCTCCGCCGAAGTGCCGAATAATTTCATTTCGTTTCCAAGTGTAGTCCGTACTAGAAGGAAGTTTTCGTGTGTCTATTATGGTATTCATTTTTTTTTTCGAATCCTGAGAAAACTAATTAGTATTTTTGAAAAATTAACGCAGAATAAAATATTACAGTATTATTGAAGGCCTGTAGTCCCTGAGAACTTCTATAATGATTATTTTAATAAGTCACAGGGGTGAAAAATGAAAAATTTAGTACGATTTTTAATTTTAAGTATACCATTCAAAAGAAACTTTTTGTTTATTTTAAGGGACTTTCAGCCCACGGTAATAATGTAGTAATTTATTCTGCCTTTAAATTTTTCAAAAATACTTATTAGTTTTCTCAGGATTCCAAAAAAATTGAAGGCGTTTAAAAAGAATTCCATCGAAATTTTGCACCTGCGCTCTCAAAAAGGATTAAAGTGTTATACATTTTTGGAATCAATATTTCAAATGCTTTTAAATGAGCTGTCACATGATGTACTTTCCCATTTAAAAAAATCAAAGTTTTGCCTGTCACCTTAAGAGGGATGGCATAAAGTTCGAAACAGTGATGTTATAATATAATTTGATTACTTTAAAAATCGACTTGTTCCAGCGTTTGGCTTATGTGCTAAAAATAAATAAGTTAATAAGGGGTGGGGAGTATCACTTATTCCAGCGCACTGTATAATTGAAATCATATATGAGAAATCACACAGTGTAAAGTCCATTAGGTTTAGGAAAAAAAGAGGGATTTGCAAAATTATTATTAATCAATTAATATCATACATTGAGCTACATTGGATCAGCTAACCAAAATAACGAATTAATGAACATCGCTTTGTTGTTCCAATAAAACCAAGAATTGGACAAATTTTAAGTATTGCATTTGTTGTCTGAATTTTCGTTGACTGTATTAGGATACTTAACATTGGGTTGATGTCTTGCAAAGCCTAAAAACCATAGTCAAGTCGGGTTTGATTACCGCCGTCTGAAATCCTTTTTTTGTTTTTAAAATTGACGCGCATTGGCGCGCCTATGGGTAGCGATGTGAAATTACGTGTAATTTCAGAAATTGTAAGTTACACGTGTAAAATTACCCAAAAATTACAAACCAGATGTAATTTATGTAACTTATGTAATTTATGTTCATTGTATTAAAAAATCAATTGTTTGCATTCATATTGAATATAATAAACACAAAGTAACTACATACTTATGAAATAAAGAAAAGTGGATAAGAAATACATACAAATAATAAAGAAATGAAAACATAGGTTCTTTAGTTTTGTTTTAAGCGGCTTTTATAAATCACAACTTCCTTTTTCGCAGACAACTGGAGACCTTCTTGTTATAAAACGTCGAAGTTTCAATTGTTTGCTCTTCCAATGAGCCTTGTGTAATTTTTTTTATCTCCGGCAAATCCAGAACTGCATCCTGAAATTAAATAGGAAAGTGTAAACATAGAGAGTAAAAATAATGGGTTTATAATATAATATATACAGATCTAACTACCTTGTTTTCGGCATCTGAAGTATCCTTCTCGACTTCCGTTTTTTTTTGGGGTTGTTCTGTGCCTTTACCCTGAAATTGATAATTTTGGAATATAAACAATAAATATGTATGTGTTTACACTAATTTACCGATTTCATTAAGACGTTTTCTAAAATGTTCACTTTGCTTTGTCTCAAAATGCGTGCTGGTCTCTGTTCCCTAGTTTCCATTCTTTGATCAATTTCATCATCGGTCATTGCAAAGTCAGCAAAATTAAAATCATCGTCGGAATTTCCATTTCCTGTTGTATTTGAATGCCATGATGATATTGTCTGAAAACATAAGATTTATAATTTTTTATTCGAAAACGGTGGAATGCATTGGAAAATCGGAAAAGAAGCAAACTGCATATATCACATGCACATATCACATATCTAAAAAATGCCTAAATTTAAAATTACCTCGTCTAATTCTTCCTCTTCGGAAATATGGTTTTCAATTACTTCTATCTCCTTCTGTAAGTTTCTACCTTCTATCGAAACGTTGTTCTGTACAGTCTCTTCTATAGGATATTGACTTTGTATGTGATGTTGTCGTGAACGTTTCAGCAATTTTGAATTATATTGTATATAATTTAAATTTGCTGCCCTTTGAGTTGTTAGGCGATTTCTTCTCTTCGTATGAATGCTGCTCTGGGAGCTAAAGCTTCTCTCTGTTGCCGCAGAAGTGCACGGCATTGTCAATATCCTGACTGCAACTTTGGAGAGGCATGAATGTCCACAAAATCCTTTCCACCATGTAACCAAAGAGACATTATCGAGTATGTTCCATAAAAATGTTTCGCCAAAAAAGTCTGTTTTAGCTAAATAGTTTCCTAAATCCTCAGTAATCTTTGACACTCCTTCATCACCAATCTCTATCGTGGTCGTGGTTGACATAGTAGTAATGTATTTCATCGCTTCAATCCTTTCGGCTGATGATAAATTTGCACCAACAGACCGAGGGTTTAGTAAGTCTGCGGCAAAATGGATCGGTTGAAGGGCGTATTCCTTCCTTGATATAAATTTATCCATCGCTTCTGTTTTTTCGCAATCCGTTAGTTTCACGCATTCTAAATGAGTAGATATGTTACTACCGATTTTCGCGAAAGTTTCACAAACCAAATGAATTGACGAAGAATCTCCTTCAAGACGTGTTATTGCTTCAGTAATTGGCTTAAGCAATTCAACAAGAGCGCTAGAATTTATCCAGAATCCTTCATCAAGTAAATTTGCTTTTGCGCTGCGTATTCTATCTTGAATTGTTTTATCTGGAGATATTGCTAGACGTTGTAGGACGGACTTGCATTTAGTCAGATCTTGAAGACATTTTACATGTGAACCCCATCTTGTTTTTACAGGTAGGCTAAGAGACACTCCACACTTCATCTCATTTCTTATTTCTGTGAATTGAGCTCTCAGTACTTGACACTGGTTAATAGTTTTAACGATATGTATAATATGTGACAAATGTGTCTCTATTGAAGATAATTTCAAAATATCGCTGCACAATAAATGTAATGTGTGCGCTAAACAGCCGTATGATACAAGATGGGGATACATCTCTTCACATTGTCTCACAGCCTTCCTCATATTCTTTGCGTTATCAGTCACAATAGCGAAAAATTTTTTAGGTCCATACTCCTCCAGAACTTCAACCATTAATTTTGTTATATATTCTGCGGTATGCTTCTCTGCTTTTGTTAGTACTGATTTGACAAATAACGGTTCGGGTGTTGTAACAATGAAATTAATTACACTTTCATTTCGCAAGTTGGACCAACCATCGCATTGCAATGATAAATTGTCAGCTTGCTTAATTTTATCATTAACTTGAACTTCAACTCGCTCGTACTCTTCGGTCAGGAGACGATTTGATAACATATATCTCGATGGTAAGGTGTATGAAGGTCTAATTTTTTTAAAAAACAATTTCCAATCTTCATTCTCGGTAATTGAATGTGGTGCTGAACTGGTGTAAATAGCTCTAGCAAGCAAAATATTCAATTCGTTATTTTGTTCGTGTGTCATTCGATCACAAAATGATTGTATTCTGTTGATTTTTGTGCAAACAGGTGTTTCCACATGAATGTTATCAGAAGCAGATGTTGATGCTGTGGAAACCGTTGATGATGTACAAGCAGCATCAGTGTTATCGTTATCCAATTTTGCCGATGTGATCTTTTTCATGGATGTTTCAAATGGAAATTTAGAGTGATTCCCCTTTGACTTTGGAGTTAAAATATTGAATTTAAGTTTTATCATATGCGGCACATAAGTGCATTGTTGAAGATGAGATTTCATTCTTGTAGCATTTTTTGCATGTACACTCTTGCAAAATTTACACCTCACATTTATGGTCTTTTGATTAGAAGAACCCGCAGGTAACACTTCAAAATAAAGCCAGATATCTGTCTTACGTTTCACCATGTTTTATGACCTAAAAAAAATATTCAGGTAGACTTAAACATTAAGAAGGGAAAAAACATTATTTTTCAAAGTATTTGATGGGCACGAGGGCATAAAAAATTGTTAGGCATCCTTAAATAGAAGAAAGATTAAAATTGAATCTGTGTAACAATTTAATGAAATTCGAATAAGCAGAATACTGGATCGGACAACTACATTATTTTGCCCTCAACGTTATCAAAATTTTTTATTTAGTAAGTTATGTCAGTGTAATTCAATTACACATGCTACATGCACAAGTACCCCGTTGCTCCTATCATTCTTATAGTTATTGTACAGTAAACTAATCTAAAAAATCGAATAAAACTTGGTAAACCGAATTCAGAATTAAGTACTGTAGCCACATATAAAATGACGCGCGTTAGATTTAACGTACAGTCGATATGCGATAGGCCCGCCCCTGTGTTTCCCAATCTAAGGTTGCTATGGACATCACCGGCACGTGTTTTGCTGTTTGTAGAAATAATATATTTCTTACCTTATAGTTTCTGTGCTTCCTTATAAATAAATGTAAAGTAACCAACGCTGCGTGAATGAATAGAGAAAGAACAGTCGAAAACTAACTTATACATACACATTACACATACAATAACAGAAATGTAAACATAACCTGCCTGACTCAGACTAAGGAACGACTAACGAGCGACGAGCGTAATAGCACCCACTGGTTCGCGCGCGCCGGCACCGGCGCACCGCACTTACGACAATTGCGCGCGCATAAGTTGCCATAATATATGTAATTTTACCAGTAATTACATAAATTACGGTAATTTATGTAAATTTATCATAAGTTACGTTAAATTTCATAAATTACGTAAATTCCAAAAATTACATAAATTACATTAAGTTACGGGTATCATGTAATATTACCGTAAGTTACGTGTAATTTATGTAACGTAAGTTATGTAATTTTACAACTCACATCACTACCTATGGGTAATATGACCCGTATGCGCGCCAATTGAGAATAAAAAATTAAAAAATGAATAACCATTTTCAATTTCGTTGCAAAACGAAAATACAGCCGAACCATATTCTAGTCCAATCAGAGAGTGCATCAAGCACCTCTACCGGTTTCGAAACTTATTAGTCTCTCATCAGGAGGCACATTTGCTACTCTCCCTGATCCAACCAAAACAAAACCCCAGCGTGCAGTCCCGGATTGCAACGAACGAAATGTCATAGATGCCCTAGCGGCAACTGCTAGCAAAAAAAAACTAAGTTTTCACTCTAATGGCATATAAAACAACATAATGCTATTCTACACCCCACCAGAATATAAAATTCTTATTTGTATGTCAAACAATGCGCAATAAATACCTCTGAAAACCCACCACTGTAGTGACTTCCGAGCAATCAGCTTGATGAGCCATATTTTAAAATTATTTCTAAAAACTATGCATCAAAGGATATATTTATTGACTCTGCGAAGAAAAAATCAGCCGAACAGTTTGATTTTCGGAATGCAGTGAGTACAAGAGAGGTTCTATTTAGTATACAAGTGTTATTTCAAGATATAGATACGTAAATTGAGATATTTATTCAAGTTTCATTGATTTCCATAAAGCGTTCGATAGAGTAAAGCACGACTAGCTAATGGAAATATTAACAAATATTGGAATAAATACCTGTGATTTAAGAATTATCAGCAATCTGTACTGGAATCAATCATCATCTATCCGGACAGGGGCAGGAGAATTCGACGATATCAAAATCAAACGTGGGGTTCGTCAGGGATGTATACTATCACCACTGCTGTTTAATATCTACTCTGAGGAAATCTTTCAAGAAGCAGTGGATAATGTTGAAGCTGGAATTCAAATTAACGGAGAATGTATCAATTACATAAAATACGCAGATGACACGGTGGTATTCGCTGAGACTTCTGAAGCCATCCAGGAGTTAATGAAAAGAATCGCAGAAGTCAGTCAGAGATACGGACTTTCACTAAACACTAAGAAAACAAAGTGTATAATGATCTCTAAGAATGAACAGCAATTTGGACGAATCCGCTTGAATGATCAACAAATAGAAAGAGGAAAAACATACAACTACCTTTGTACAAACGTCAATGAATATTGGGACCATTCCATAGAAATCAAATGTAGGATAGAGAAAGTAAGGTCTACATTTCAAAAAATGGCAAAGTTATTCAAATGTCATGATTTATCGATACCCATTAAAGTTAGGTTACTACGATACTGTTGTATCGATCTTTTCTCTACTGTTATACGGAGTTGAGTCGTGGACGCTCACAGACGCCACCTGCACGAAAAATAAAGGATTTTAAAATGTGGCTATATCGTCGAATCCTGAAGATATCGTATACCGACCACATTTACTAATCAGGGTGTTTTGCTGAGAATGCAAAAAAGAGCTGTTAATCAAAATAAAAACAGCCAAACTCGAACACCTCGGTCACATTATGAGGAACAGTGAAAGATATGGACTGCTGCAACTAATCTTGCAGGAAAAAGTAGAAGGAAAGCGGGGACTAGGAAGGCGAAGGATTTCCTGGCTGAAAAATCTACGTACATGGTTCAACACAACCACTACAAATCATTTTAGAGCAGCAGTGTGCAAAGTACAGATTGTCATGATGGTCGCCAATATCCGAAACGGACAGGCACTACAATAAGAAGAAAGCCCACCAAATTTCGTTTGCATAATATTTCAACCAGATTTAGAGCATTAAATAAAGAAATATTTCGACACCCCTTATTTCGTAAACGAAGCGGAATTGCCCCTTAAAGTTTTCCACAATTATTTAAAAACGCCCCATATTGATTAAAAACCTGGCTAGGTGTTAAAGTACCTAACTTTTTTATTATCCAATATAAGCGAATGAATTAACAAACAGAATATAAACATGGGACTGCTCACTCGTATAGTTGCGAGTATTTTATAAAATTCTAGAATATTCCACAGTGTGATGTGAACTTTGAGAAAAAAACACAGATTTATGGGTAGTTGGTACACCCGGTATACAATGACAATTTACCTATCTAACAACAATATTATTACAGTGATATTGTTTAAGAATAAGGTTAGAACATAATAATAATAATAAAAAAAAACTAAAAAAATATAAAAACAGTATTTTTAAGAAACGTTTTTCTTTAGTTACGAGTGACTAAATTTAACCATATTATAAAAAAAATCAACCAAAAAGCAAAAAATAAAAAAAATGAAAAATCTAACACATTCGTCAAAGAAAAGCGTAGCGCATCGTCATCGAATAAACGGTTTTCGCAACACGCTTTTCTTTAACGAATATGTTAGATTTTTTCATTTTTTTTATTTTTTTGCTTTTTGGTTGATTTTTTTTTAATATGTTTAATTTTAGTCACTCGTAACTAAAGAAAAGCGTTTTTTAAAAATACTTTTTTCATATTTTTTATTTTTTATTTTTAGTCTTACACTTTTCAAACATTAAAATATATCGTCATGTTTATTAAAATATGTATAAAACATATGATGTACAAACATGAAAAGTAGTCGGAATCGGCAAAAAATTTGAAACTTTATTGTTTATTTATGAAGCATAACGTAAACAGTTAACGTAAAAAGTGAAATTATGTAGGTATAGTTCATATAATTAGCTAAAATCTGTAAAAGATTTAAGTTTTTTCATTGTAAAAAACAAGAGAATTTAAGCATTTTCCGTTAAAATCGTTTATTTTTTTTATTTAAACAATGAATAAACAAAAAATTTTTTAATGACTATTCGTGTATTGTTCCCGCGAATGCATATTGCACTAATAATATAATAGTGTCGTAACTCAAAAAAGATGATTTTTCAGAATCAACGAAAAACTCATTACTCACTTCCTATTGCAGGTAAACAAAAAATTAATGCATAATGTGTTTCTAATTAATATTAAAGGAAGATTCCTTGTACTCTTATTTAAATACAAATACTGTCAGTAAAGTTATTTAAGAATTTTGATTTAATACGGTACTGTTATAAGCAAAATGTTCGAAATGAAATATTATTTTTAGTTATGACATTATTTATGAAATATTTTGTGTTACTACAATTTGATTTACTAATTTTTTTCTGCGGTTTACGTCAGTTTTTGGGAAATTTTGCGGACTCTTTGTCGCTCATTGTAAAATTAAAACAGTTAATTCTACTTCTCTAAAAAAATAATGACACTTGGCCTCTTGGTACTGACAGCACAGCTTGCAAGTCATTTACGGCGAATATTGTTGAATCTATGTTAGCATTTTTGTCTTTTTCTTTCTCCTTTCTGGACAGTCCTTTTTCTTTCAAGTGGTTTTCGTACGTCACAACAATACTTTTTTTTTCCATCCTCATCAGCATTTTTGAAATTTTCATAAAGATCACATTGACCTTTTTTGGTGTATGGAAGGAGATGTTAAAATATTTAGTAAAAATGCGGTTAAAAGTAGTTCCAGACGTAAATGATCTGAAGTTTTCTTCTGTACATTTATCTTTGCAGTCTCGATATAAATCAGCTAGAGACTTGTCACACTGGATATATTTCCGTGACGTCTGAGCTCTAAGGTAATGTAATTCGACGCGTGGTATAGCGTTTATAAAATGTTTGACACCTTCATAGATCTCCGGTTCCACGGTATGTTGTTTGCCATGTTTCCCGCATAATTTGCCACGTTTTCTGCATTTTTCAAGAGCTACTCGAAGAAGAGCTTCTTGAAGAAGAACTTCTTGAGGAAGAGCTACTTGATGGTTTTACTCTTTGACATCGAAACAAACTATGTATAGGTTTTCCTTTGCACAACAGGAAAGAAATACGGTCATCGAAATCTCGGTTGGAGTCATCGGAATCAAAGTCGCTCTGGTCTGAGTGCATCAGTCAAATGTGATATTGCTTTTAGTTGGATTCTGTAATAGGTTTAACATTACTGACCTTACTTAAGGTCATTGTTTACGTCAATTTCTTGAAGTACATTGATGACTTGTAAATGGTGAAGTTATAGTTGCTGGTTGTACTTTCGTAACGTCACTGTTCTCTATATGGGCACCAGGTTCATTATTTGTACTCACTAGTGGGAATAACGACGGTGAAGAGTTTTCATGCTCGCCATCCTCAACATTTGTTACCATTGCAAAAAGTAATCGCCCACGATCACTTGTTGCTATAAATCGCCCCCTTAAAAATGAATTAAGTAATTATTAATCTAGTTAATTGACGAAATGAACAATAATGTCACGAAAAGTGTGGTAACTCTAAATTTATAAAATATTTAGTATGTAGTAAGCTTTTTAATAACACTGCTGCACATATTAAATGAGTTATTCCTATACGTTGATTGAAAAATAGATAATGATTAATAAATGTTTCAAAAACAACAAAAAAATGGTTTAAAGTTATGATTCAACAATAGTGTAGCATGTCAAAAATAATGAACTGAACCAATAATAGTGTTGTTAGTAAAAATATTATTTTAAAACGTGCTTGTGTAAATCAGTAATAGTGTCATAAGTAGAAAAACAACAATGTTATGGGTAGGTTCAAATCAACAAGAATGCAATAACTCAAAACATAGATATGCAAATTACATACCTGATTCAGCAATAACGTGGAAACTCAAAATGATGAGCAAAGCAACACGATCACTGTTGGCCGCAACTAAAAATAGCGCAATATTATGAGGGCGATAACGACAGTCGGTCAGTTATGAATAACGTCTTATGGCGCCATCTCTTATTCATTTTTGCACTATTAAGACGACGGTTTTATTGACTTGTAGGGAATTGAATTTTAAGTCTGAATATAGTGTTATGTCAAATTCGAAACATTTTGAGTTACGACATTATTGCATTATTAGTGCGATATGTCTGCAAATTTTTAGTCATTTGCATTGAAGAAAAAGTAGTCAAATTAACGTCCAAATATTTGACCCGAATGATTGGACTAAAGAAAAGTGTTTAATTAATTAATACGGCAAAACTAATTTTAATGTTAGTTGTAGCACAAAACGTCTCTACCGGTGGTTTTTCTAAGACTAAGATAAAAACACCAATTTTTTTGAATTTGAGTTTTGGTTGAAGTTTTGTTTCGTATCGTATTGAAATTTGACACGAATAAACGCCGATGTATATATAAACAAATATATGAGCGTTCAAAATTTGAAACTTTATTGTTTATCTATAAAGCATAACGTAAAAAGTGTAATTATGTATAGTTCATATAATTAGCTACAATCTGTAAGAGTTTCAAGTTTCTTCATTGTACAAAACAAGAGAATTTAGGTATTTTCCATTAAACTCTTTTTTTTTATTTAAACAATTAATAAACATAAAAAAAAAATTATTGACTATTCGTGTATTGTTCCCGTGAATGCATAATATGTCTACTAACTTTCGTTCAATTGCATTGAAGAAAAGTCAGTCAAATTAACTTCTAAAGATTTGATGCAAACTATTGAAGTAAAGAAAAGCGTTTAAAAACACTTAAATCGGACAACACTGCGTTATTATCGGTGGTATGTTAATTTCTTGGAGAAGTATAGTTAAAGAATATGAATTATGAATAGTTAAATACATTATTTTGTCTAGGCGAACTAGGAACCTCTAACGATCAAACCGCAATGGGCCATTTGCGGGCCCATATTTGTTTGGCCTTCGTCACCCCAGAGCTCTTTTTCTCCGTCTAGAGAGTCGATCTGAGGGTGTGAATAAACAGCTTACAAAAAATACGTATTATGTCAACTGCTTTCTTCGCGCTTTCCTCCATTCACTTTATCATGTTTCGCCTCTCGAGTTCAGTTAATTTGTTATTCAGTTACGTTTTGGTAGGTTAGCAGTGTGAGAGTCGTATAATATGACCCCTATACGGAAGAGAATTTACGTTAAGTGGATCGCGTATACTGAAAGAACTCAAAGTGAACAATACCGCCATTAGTTTTGGAACGGCGATGATTTTCTTGTTTACTGTTTTCCTTGTTTATTTCTTTAGAAAAGGAATAAAATCAACAAGATAGACTTTTACGGCTTTCTTTAAGGCAAGATTTACACATCAGTGTGCTTTATGACTTTAAAATTATTCGATTGGTGTTAGAGACGGTAAATATTTCATGGGCAATAAACCGTCTCAATATTTGATGTAAATCTTGTTTTATTCATATCGAGGGTATACCAGCAGAACGCACTAAGTCAATTTTTTTAGTTATTCAACTATTAATGCAGTCGTATATAAAAAGGTATGCTCTATATACTGCAAAAACACACTAAGTCGTACTTATTATAATAACAGATAAACATTTAATACTAAGTCAGTTTGACTGTTTCATTTACTAGCAGAATGCATTAAGCACTCTTAATGCAGTCTGCTTGTATTATTTTTACGAAAACCGAACATACAACACTACATTAACTTTGACTTAGAACATTCTGGTTGTACAATCTGTATACCTATCGTTAGGTTTAATTCAAAATATTAATGTACGAAAAAAAGAAACCTTTTACCTAATTAATGGGCCATAAATGTGATATCTCATAGATCAAGCCGTGCTAATAATCTATTTTTGAATATTGAAAATTTTCCAAAATTGTACTCTATGCCAATTAAAATTAGTTGTGTCAAAAAGAATGAGTTAATGCAGTTATGCGAGAAGAAAGTAATACCAGAAGCCAGAAGCATTTCACAGGTGGTAATACGAAGATTTGCCGTTTGATGAAAAAAATATATCAATGTTCTGCCGGAACCTGATGTCTAGGATTCATATTAGATCATTTAGCACTAAAATCACCTAAATAAATATATTTTAAATACAGCATCTAGAGACTTGCAACTTTTTGCATTGTGTTCAGGATGATGTCGGGAAAAAGGCTACAATAGGAAAATGGGTGGAAATGTATAATTGCATTTTAAACTGCATAAAATGTATCCAAAAGTGCATAGACATGTCAAGATAATTAAGGGCTAGATTTTGTCACTCGGGGCTTTGGGGGTCGCTGAATACGAATTCATAATCAGCACTGACCCTCGGGGTACCTAGAGCACAGTGTCACTGCTAAGGCACATCACCTTCTGGAGTTTAGAGGGTTTTCGGCATTAAATTGATGCAAACAGGTTACTTAGGGAGTCTTTGGGTGTGCTGAAGACGAATACACCTTCAGAACGGACACCTGGTGTCTAGGGTCACGCCATCTTCGAAGTTTCGAGGGATTTCGGCACTTCATGCATGCAAATAGATTACTACCCGGTTTTTGGGGTCACTTAGTACGAACACGTCATCAGAAACGAACCCGGAACACCTGGTGCCCAAGGTCACTGCTAAGGCATGTTACCTTATAGAGTTTGGAGGGTGTTTGTGTATCAGGGGGTCGGTTCTGATGTCGTATTCTTATTCAGCGGTCCCAAAAACGCTCGAGTAATCTGTTTGCATCAATTTGCCGAGAACCCACGAAACTCCAGATCATGTGCCTTAGCAGTGAACCTGGGCACCATGTGCTCCGGTGGTCAGTTCTGATGGCGTCATCGACCAAAAAACTATCGAGTGACAAAATTTGGCCCTCAATGGCCTCAATACTGTTATTTGGATATGTTTATGCACCTTTGGATGAATTCTTTGAACTTTTAAAATGCAAGTATGCATTTCCATCCATTTTTCTATTGTAAATTTTTTTCTGACATCATCTTGAACACAATTCAAAAAGTTACAAGTTTCTATGTGCAGTATTTAAAAATCCTAAATGCCCTGGTCTGGATAAAGAAGACTAGTCATCTATTAAGTTTTTGTATTTTTTGTATCTAATAATTGTGTGTGTGTGTGTGGAAAGGGCTTGGATGCGAGTCCGTTAGCCACAGATTTTTATTTTATTTTTACCTCAATTTATTAGTTTTGTTATATTTATACGTATTTCACTTAAATGATTATATTTGTTTACAACTTATTTGATACAACTTAGTAGATATTCTATACTAATTGGAAAATGAACTTGTGTTTGAATTTGAATTTGTGAACTACCTAATAATTAAATTTCTGAAAATTTTAATAGTCCTTTTTTATTTTTATTTTTCAACAGGATTTTTTTAATGCCGAAATTCTAGTTGTCTAAGACTATAGGATAAAACATTATAATGTTAAAATTGATACAACTAAAATTAACATTAAAATGGGATTAGTTGTGTGTCTACTTGTGTGAAATAGTTACATTATGAGCAAGCAGAATGCACTAAGTCAGTTCATTTTTTATTAAAAAAAATAATTACTAATTAACCAAAAACAATAATTGTTGTTTTAATATAAGATATTTTTTAAAATACCATTACTATTTCTATACAAGTAATAGAATTAAACTTAAAGTAATAAAATCAAAATCAATAAAGTAATACTTTTTGTGTAATTTTGATTTATATTTAAAAATTTTACTAAAACTTGATTTTCTCAAAACAGTGATTTTTGACTTAGTGCTTTCTGCTCGTATACCCTCGATATAATGTACTAAAAATTTAGTTTATATTTTCCATAATTTTATCTGACTCATTAATATTGAAAATTCAGATACACACTCTGAGCTTCGCTGGTGTCGCTCCTAGCGGTTACTAATTCAACTTTCACCGGTAATTTTTAAATTTATTAGTTAATTGTTATCGTTTAATATTTACAACGCAAAAAATTAATTAAATTGTAATCGATTTTTCTAAGATTTTGCTAATCATTTTGACGTTCTATTGATAAAATATGAATTTCTTACTTCGGATACTTTCACAATTATCGTGTAGATGGCGCTAAGATTGATAGATTGATTTATAAAATCATATTAGGGTACGTTAAAAAAACTTAAATTCAGTATTGAAAACGTAAGTATATTTAAGTTAAAAATATATACCACAGCTTTGACCAACTAATTAGTCCTGTCGCCAGGGGGGGTACAACGGCCTCCTTAATTCAGATAGACTTACCCAAGTTTTTTTTATATATTTTGACCCGCAGAATACGAATTTTTTGGGTAACAGTTGATCCGGATGTCGATAAGATTGTTACAGACAAAGAACTTGAGGAATTACATAACAGCGATTTCTCGCAAAACAAAACATCTTTTTGTATTTTTTGGGTCATTTTAAGCAAAAAATATTCCTACAAGTTTTTTCGTAGAATGCATAGTTTTCGAGAAAACGGCGGTTGAACTTTCAAAAAATCGAAAAATTGTAATTTTTGAACCCGAATAACTTTTGATTAAAAAATAAAGTAGCAATTCTGCTTACCGCATTTGAAAGTTTAAGTCAAATTATATCGGTTTTGATTATTTGCATTGCTAAAAATTTATTATTTTATTGTTAAACAAAGCTATAAACACCTAGTATGTTAGTGATGTTTTCAATGATTTCTCATTTAAAATCGAACGAGTAAGTAGAGTAGCTACAAGTGCAATCGAGGCAATTTCTACGTAGCATGCGTTAAAACGCATGTATTAGGCACGGGAAACACTAACGCCCGGTTCCACCAACGTGATCTCAGTAAAATCTTAGGTAAGTTTTGCTTAGTCAAAAAATTTCTTAGTAAAAATTTGCGTTCCACCATACAAGTTTTTACTTAACTTAGCCAAGAAAAAACTTAAGTTATCAGAGATACCAACTTTGCAAAATTGTCAAAAATTCTTAACCTTTTGACTCGTTTCTAATGAAAAAACACCAAAAAAGAAGAAAATTTGTGTCATTTTTGACATTAATGTCATTAAACATTAGAAAATGTCGTTTCAATATTTATTGTAAATTGTTATTAGGTATATGATTCTTGTCATCTTCTTGTGTATTTTGCGAAATTATTTGCTCATTTCAAATTAATCTAGTTGAGAATTATTAATTAGCTTAGCAATAATTTAGTTGCTAGTTTTAAAAAATAACGGTTTAAAAATTTAGAGAGAGTTTTAAAAATTAAGGTATGTAATAGTTTTGATTTGTCAGAATATGGAAATAGTTTATAAGAATATGAAAAAAGTTAAAAAAAGAGTAAACTTTTCTAATCAAAAAACGGGAAATTGGTTTCCTTGCCTTGGTGTCCAAATACAAGGACATAATTGAAAATAAAAAAACCAATGGTGTGCATAACAAAGATAAAGAGACTACGTACACTACACTATATTATACAGGGTGTAACGAAAATACAGGTCATAAATTAAATCACATATTCTGAGACCAAAAAAGTTTGAATGAACCTAATTTACCTTAGTACAAATATGCACATAAAAAAAGTTGCAGCCCTTTGAAGTTATAAAATGTCGATTTTTTTCAATATATCGAAAACTATTAGAGATTTTTTATTAAAAATGGACATGTGGCATTATTATGGCATAAATAAAAAAGAATTATAGTAAAATTTGTGCACCGCATAAACATTTTATGGGGGTTTTGTTCCCTGAAACCCACCCAAACTTTTGTGTACGTTCCAATTAAATTATTATTGTGGTACCATTAGTTAAACTAAATATTTCTAAAACTTTTTTGCCTCTTAGTATTTTTTCGATAAGGCAGTTTTTATCGAGTTGCGGCTTCTTTTTTAATATGTTTACATAAAAATTTTATGGGGGTTTTGTTCTTTAAACCCCCCAAATGTTTGTGTATGTTCCAATTAAACTTTTACTGCGGTACCATTAGTTGAACACAGTGTTTTTAAAACTTTTTGCCTGTTTTTATTTTTTCGAGAAGGCACTTTTTATCGAGATATTACTTATTTTTTAATATGGTTCAAAATATACCTAAAAATGTAAATCATAAATAAATTTTCATATTATTACCAAGTCTCCATAATCGTACTTAGCCATATTATACAAATATGTGGTGGATTTGAAAAATATTCAAAATATCTCGATAAAAACTGACTTTTCAAAAAAGTACTAGGAGGCAAAAAAGTTTTTAAAATATTGTCTTTAACTAATCGTCTTACAATAATAATTAAAATGGAACGTACACAAAAGTTTGGGGGGGTTTACAGGAACAAAACCCCCATAAAATTTTTATGGGGTGTCCAAATTTAACTATAATTTTTTCTTAAGATAACTACTACCATAAGAATGCCACATGTCTATTTTCAATAAAAGATCTGTTATAGTTTTCGATATATCGGAAGAAATCAATTTTCATTTTGTAACTTCAAAGGGATGTAACTTCTTTTATGTGCACATTTGTACTAAGGTAAGTTAGGTTCAATCGAACTATTTTTGATCCCAGAATATGTGATTAAATTTATGACCTGTATTTTTGTTACACCCTGTATATTATAAACTATTATATACTAAAAGACTAAGTTTTTCAACCTAATAAAAATATTTGTAAATTAAATATTTTTAAAAGATTTTTAATTGAAAAACTTTATTGGCCCATTTCCTGGTGACAACCTCCAAGGCTTCTACAATATGCAAGCCAAATGGATGCTGCAGTGAAGACTAAAGGGAAGGAATTCTACACTATGCAATTCACAACCCCCGTCTGCAGCGTGGTAAAGCTCCAACGGAAAATGGACCTAGTTACTCTATAGGAGTAATACTAATATAAAAATAAAAATGTATAACATTTTTATTCATTCAGTATATTCAAATATTTTTATTAGGTTGAAAAACTTAGTCTTTTATTTAGCAGATGCCGCTAGGCACCTACTACCACCTCGTGAGTTGCGGTGGGAGCTGGATATGTCGAAAATGTTTACCTGGGCCAGAGAAAAGCAGCTTATGCAGTCTCTGATGAACCTCTAACAAGAGGTGAAATCGTCGATAAGAGTGCTGGCTGCACTCTCTGATCTGAGTAGAAATTAAGACAGTTTTGGTTTCGCACCGCAACTGAATGAATAAAAATGGTATACATTTTTATTTTTATATTAGTATTACTCCCATAGAGTAACTAGGTCCATTTTCCGTTGGAGCTTTACCACGCTGCAGACGGGGGTTGTGAATTGCATAGTGTAGAATTCCTTCCCTTTAGTCTTCACTGCAGCATCCATTTGGCTTGCATATTGTAGAAGCCTTGGAGGTTGTCACCAGGAAATGGGCCAATAAAGTTTTTCCATTAAAAATCTTTTAAAAATATTTAATTTACAAATATTTTTATTAGGTTGAAAAACTTAGTCTTTTATTTAGCAGATGCCGCTAGGCACCTACTACCATCTCGTCAGTTGCGGTGGGAGCTGGATATGTCGAAAATTTTTACCTGGGCCAGAGAAAAGCAGCCTATGCAGTCTCTGATGAACCTCTAACAAGAGGTGAAATCGTCGATAAGAGTGCTGGCTGCACTCTCTGATCTGAGTAGAAATTAAGACAGTTTTGGTTTCGCACCGCAACTGAATGAATAAAAATGGTATACATTTTTATTTTTATATCATATACTACTTTATACTATATATTACGGTAGAATTTATAAAAAATAGGAATATATAAATCAAAATAAATCACAAAACTGCGAGTTATCTTAACGTAAAATGAAACAGCAGAAATTTAACCTCACTTATTTGTCAATATATGACAGAGATGAATTTCAATGCATGCGTCAAGTTAAAATTTTTACGTAAGTCGTCATAATAGGTGACTTAAGCTTAAGCAAAAATATTTGTTCTTAAGTACCTAAATATTCTTCGTTGGTGGAACGAAACTGAACGGGGCTTAAGTAAAAATTGTTTCTTAAGATCAAATTTTCACTTAAGTCACGTTGGTGGAACTGGGCGTATGTGTTTATAGATTAGTTTAACAATAAAAAAATTAATTTTTAGCAATTCAAATAATCAAAACCGGTATAATTTGACTTAAACTTTCAAATGCGGTAAGCAGAATTGCTACTTTATTTTTTAATCAAAAGTTATTCGGGTTCAAATATTGCAATTTTTCGATTTTTTGAAAGTTCAATCGCGGTTATCTCGAAAACTATGCATTCTACGAAAAAACTTGTAGGAATATTTTTTGCTTAAAATGATCCAAAAAATACAAAAATATGTTTTGTTTTGCGAGAAATCGCTGTTATGTAATTCCTCAAGTTCTTTGTCTATAACAATCTTATCGACATCCCGATCAACTGTTACCCAAAAAATTCGTATTCTACGGGTCAAAATATATAAAAAAAACTTGGGTAAGTCCATCTGAATTAAGGAGGCCGTTGTACCCCCCCTGGCGACAGGACTAAATATTTTTTATAATTAATGTTTTTAATTTTAATTTTAAATTAATCATCTTGATATTTATGTCAAATTTCCGGTTAAGGTTTACAGACTTGTCACTACTGGCGCTCGCCAATTTGTAAATATCCCCTCTACGTACGAGCTCTCAGCGAATATTATGGTATATAACGAGCGATCTACAATTATTTTCATCAAAGCTATCCGAGAAAAAAATTACGTGTATCTTGGGTTAGTCTGAATTTGTATCATTGGTTTATAAATTAATTTTGATTAACATTGTAAAACATAAAACATCAGCCAAAATCTTTAAGACAGAACTTCTATCAAAAATAAAAAAAAATAATAATAAAGTCATAAGTAACAGTAACAAATAAAAACAAAGAAGATGCTCTATATTATGTCCACCACCAACATCGCTACATAACGTAACTCTTCTTCTCATTAAGGCTATAACATTTTTTATAGTATTATTTAATTATTCAATATACAGGGCGTCCAGAAACTCTACCAACAAACGAAGACAGGAGATTCCTCATATAATTTTAAGACATTTTAACCTAATTAATCTAGTCCGAAAATGCTTCCTAAGGGAGCTAGAGCTCTTTGAAAATGGCGTCTTGTAATTAGTTTTTCTTAAATACCACCAGAACGCTTCTATTTAAAAAAACAAAAATTGGTACGCATATTTATCTTCCAGATATGAATCGATTTCATCTATTGTGAATTTCTAGTACCGGTCATAGGCGTCCGTTTTGGGTAGGGCAACGGGTATTTTATCGCATAACTTTTTTGTCTTTAACTTTTCAGCATTTTTGATACTGGATTATTATATTGTGAGATATTCTAGTACTAAAAGTTAATCTTGAGTTAAGTCGGTTGAACACACCGTTTTCTAAAAAAATTTATTTGAAAATGTTTCGTTTTTTGAAATTGAAATAAAAATTGAAAAATTTTTTCAAACAAAACGGTGTATTTTACCAACTTATAGCAAAAGTACTTTAGTACTAGAATCCCTCATAATTTAATCATCTAAAGTCAAAAATCCTTAAAAATTAAAGACAAAAAAGTTATTCGACAAAATAACCCTTGATACCCAAAACGGACGCATATGACCAGTAGGTACTAGAAATTCGCAATTAATGAAATCGATTTATCTCTGGAATATAAATAAACGTACCAGTTTTCGTTTTTCTAAATGGTCTTTTTTTAACTTTTTTTTGGAAAGTCAATCAACGAATAATTTTCAAATCGATTTTTCTAGAAAACGGTGTGTTCTACCGACTTAAAGCATGAGTAGCTTTTAGTACTAGCATACCTCATAATTTAATAATCCAGTGTCAAAAATGCTTGAAACTTAAAGACATAAAAGTTATGCGCTAAAATAACCATTGCCCTACCCAAAACGGACGCCTATGACCGGTACTACAAATTCACAATAAATGTAATGGATTTATGTCTGGAAGATAAATATGCGTACCAATTTTCATTTTTCTCAATAAAAGCGTTGTGGAGTTATTTAAGAAAAACTAATTACAAGACGCCATCTTCAAAGAGCTCCAGCTCCCTTAGGAAACACTTTAGGACTGGAAGAATTGGGTTAAAATATCTTAAATTTATCTGAGGAATCTCCTGTCTTCGTTTGTCGGCAGAGTTTTTGGATACCCTGTATATATTTTATAGCTCAGCTCAACAGACCTCAGGGGCCCAAGACTTCAATGGTTTTCTTCCATTTCTTTCTGTCTTGTGCTAGGTTTTCCAATCTTGTACCCTCAGCGACTTTAGATCTTCTTTTGCCGACTCCAACCATCTTCTTCGGGGGCGTCCTCTTTTCTTTTTGTACCAGCCTCCGTGTTTATTAATTCATTGGGAACTCTTCCTTCTTTCATTCTTGCTATATGTCCGAGCCATCTTAATCTTTGAATTTTGGCGAGTCTTGTTATTTTTGGTTGTCCGAATATTTGCATTATTTCTTCATTCGTTCTTCTTCGCCAGATATTCCCCTCTTTTAGACCTCCGTATATCCTTGTGAGAATATTTCGTTCCCATCTACCTAATTTTACTTCCATGTCTTTATTTAGTGCCCAGGTCTCGCTAGCATACTCTATGTCGGACAACTGTTGTATATAGTATATTCGTTTTTTTGCTCTTCTGGATATTATCTTCGACCAGGGCCGGACTGGCTCCTAAAAAAGGCGCCAACCCAAATTCTAAAAAAGGCGTCAACCCAATCTCTAAACAAAGGTGCCAGACCCCCTTCTAAGGGGGATTTTGCATCAAACTTTTTTGAAATCCTAGTGCATTAGGCCTGAATCGCGCGTACCAAAAAAAGTTGTTAATAGCAAGCTGAAAATTTTTTAATAGTTTAATGGTGTCTAGTCGGACAAACTTGGATGTATGGGAATACTGGAATAGGGGAAGTTTTAATTGTGGAACAAGTTAAAAACTTGAAACGTCAGACTACGAAAACTGTCACATGTATTTTATCGGACAGAACTTCCAATTGATTTGTTACCCACTCATTAAACTCTCATGCAAAAATCAGATTGGTGTTTATTACCAACTGGGCATTTTAATAAGTCGGACACGTAGAACATATTAAATGACAAGAAATTATGTTGGTGATACGTCTGATTTTTGCATGAGAGTTTAATGAAAGGGCAACAAATTAATTGGAAGTTCTGTCCGACAAAATACATGGGACGTTTTCGTAGTCTGGCGTTCGAAATTTTTAACCTGTTGCACAATTAAAACTTCCCCTCTTCCAGTGTTCAAATACATCTAAGTTTGTCCGATTAGACACCGTTAACCTATTAATAAATTTTCAACTTGCTATTAGTCAACTTTTTTTTGGTACGCGGAATCCAGGCCTGCATGTAAAGTAAATTAATATTACTTGTGAATTTTTTAAGTTTAATATTAATTTAAAACCATAAAGTAATTTACCGTTTTTATTGTCAATAGTAAATTATAGTAAGATACCACAAAAATATAGCTTCAGTTTCCAGTTTCCTTTTTATTCCGTTAGACTCTTTGGTACTTTCTGAAGGTTCCAATCAAATTTTCGAAAAGTGTGAGTAATTTTTTAACTACTTCTACAGAAGAATTTACTCGTTCAAAATCATTGATCAAAAATCATGACCATTGGTGTTCAATAGAAGGTAATTTTTAATTTTTTTCAAATTAGAGCGCTCTAAAACTGCATATACATAATAGCAGAGTAAACCTCGATAAAAATCCGCAATCTCACGATTTTAGGTGATCCGTACCTGAGCAGTGAATGGCCTAATGTCAGTCGGTCGCAAACAGAGCCCTCGGAGAACTGGCGAAAGTCCTTTGTAATTCAAGCCTTAGTGTGAACAAGGGCTCACTGCCTCGCCGGACAGTATAATTATCTCCTAATCGCGGGAACTATATGGATAAGTATTTAATCACTTCACATGGAAAAAATAAAACAAAACGAAGTGAGAATGGAGCGTGTCACCGGTGGTGGTGCAGCTGGAACAAGCTATGAATGAGATGATAAAGTGTTCATTCTAGTAAAGGGAACAAAGGAAAAATTCTAAGCGAAGGGGGAAAGAGGAAGAAAGAGACTATGATCTTCGGAAGAAGGGGATCTGTTCGAAGATCTCCGGTCAGTGGTAGGGGCCTGACCAAAACGGATCTCCCGGGGGAGACAGCCTTGCAAAGGAGCTTCTCACTTGGGAAGAAAAGACTTAGAGAGAAGGAGGAGAGCTCCGACATAACGGTCATGGTAAGAACAATGGAGAAACTTACCAGAGTTACAAATAATTTAGTAAAATTAATGTCCGACCATACAAACACGAAGGTCGAGATCAAGAATGAAGAAAAAAACTTAAAGATAGTCACCAAAGACATGGAGAGCAATTTCAGACAAGTCGCCCTCGGCAGCATTGAGAAACGAAATAGAATAGTAGAGAAAACCGGTGAGGAAGGAACGACTAAGGAAACGACAGGAGTGCCCACAGATCGGCTTCGAAAAGTTCTTCTCCGAAAAACTTAGTAAAGGAGAGATAGAAATGATCGCTACGGTCCTGAACTCAGGAGAAAGAGGCATTAAAAAAATAAAGGACATTATAAAGTTGAATGGGAAGAAGATCACTATATGGTCGCCAAACCGGGAAGATAGAATAAAACTACAAGCGACTTAGTAGTGGTCATGGATTCGGTGAGAGGGAAAGGTTCCACGATCTGATAAGGAAAAACAGGAACTGGGAGTATGTGCAAGAGGTACATACTGACCAGGAAAGGTGGAGTACCTCCAACTTAGTACTATGAGCACTATTACAAGGAGGGATCAGAAGGAAGGGAACCGGGAAAACTGTCAGACTATTTTCATGGTCCCTGTAGAGAAAGGGGTGACGGAAATCGACTGGTACAAGAGACTACTGGCAATTATTTCTAAATTAAGGAAAGACATGGAGATACTACTGGGGACCAGAGAGGCGTCCCTAAGGGTAGTGGGGGCTCCAGAGGTAGGAACTTCAGGAAGCTCCTGGAAGTTACATTTAGGGGAATGAACTTTCACCTCGCGCAGTTGGAGTATGAATGCAGGAGATGTAGGATGGAGACGCAGAAGGTTATCATGAAGGAAGGTTGAAAATCTTACGCCGAGTTGCTCAAGCAAATCAAGGGTAGTCTAGACACAAAGACGGAGGCGACTAGCATCACAAGCGCTAAGAAGACTACGGACGAGGACTTCACCCTCAAAGTGACAGGGAAAGAACAGGCCAAACGACTGAAGAAGACTATCGTGGCCCGCACGGAGGAAGGGAAAATAGAGAAGGGAACACAAATGTCACCGTCGGACTGACACGCATCACAGCCAAGAAGCCCCTGTAAAGAAAACATATACCAATTAACTGGAACTCGTGCACGATTCGAGAGAGACTGCATGCCCAGCGGTGCTTTAGATGCCTGCAGTTCGGGTATAGTAAAACCGACTGCAAGGGAAAAAACATGACAGACTCCTACTACAGATGTGGCAAAGGGGGCACCAGGCACGATAGTGCAGTAGTGAGGCCACTTTTTGCCTCACTTGTAAAGAATCCGGTAACAGAGCCGACAGCCTACAGTGCCCGGAGTATAAAAAACTCATCCTGGAAAAGAGGGGGCTTAAGAGACACCTGGCCACAAGGGATGAGGAAAGGGTGGATGAAAGCACCTACGACCAGAACTCAGACAGCGTATAGGTATGTTAGAGAGATAAGAACCATCTAATTCGAAGTTCCTTTAAATGAATATGGGAAGGGCGAGGGCCGCTCACGACGTTGCAGAGGCACTCACATGAAGGGAATGTTATCACATTTGGTCTCTCGACAAAGAATCATTAAAGATAAGAGATCTAACGTGACCGTATTCGCGATGAAGCGAGGAGTTGGCATCATCAAACACTCTGTTAAGAATCGGTATGTTAAAGTACAAGATTGATACCTGATGGTGTACAATTGCTATGTTTCGCCAAATGTCCCGCTTTGAGTATATGAAGAGTATATTGACTCGACTATCCAAGAGGCTGGGACGCAGAGTGTACCGGTCTCCGGTTACCGATGGTAAAACCCATCGTCTATTTGTTGACTTCAAAGCCGCGTTCGCTGGTTTCAACGTCACTTCTAAACAGGGTCGTAAGCTGGACTGTTTTAAAAGAAGAATCACTCAGCTTATCTGATTATGTGAGTTTTGAACTAGCGAGCAAAAGGAAGAAACGGAAAGATGAAGAAATCGACTTCATTTTTAAATGAGTAAGTCTTTGTGGATGCTTTTAGCTTGATTGGTCTGGGATGCGAGGATGTGAGTGAGTTGATCGAAGATCTGAGTGGGGCACCGGGGTTGGCTTGTGTTAGGTCAAATGGGAGGTAGGAAAGAAAATAACCATACTGGTAGAATGAGGGGCTTGAATATCAGAGAACGAATTGTATGAGAGTAAGAAGGGAGTAGAAGAGGTTATTAAAAGTTCAAGCAAGAGATAGAGAATGAATGAATTAGAGCGAATGCAGAAGCAGTACAGAAATGAGATTAGATGATTGAAGAGAGAAAGGTGAAGTAACCTGCTTCAGGATCTCAAAAGATATATCTGGCGGCAGTGTTTTAAGATTGTGTGTAGCTAACTGAAGGAGAAAAGACACACTATCGCCTGCCCGAGTAGGAGAGACTGTTTAATACGGGAGCTCTTTCCTCAAGTGGAGAACAGACGTTCAAGTGTTACTGGTTTCACAGAGGCGGTACCCTTTACTGAGTTGGAACTCGGCGAGGCCTTTGTATGGATAAAGATCCGAAAGGTACCTGGCATAACCAGAGACGCTAAGGCTCGCCGCACAACTGAACCAAAAGAGGTCAGCAAACCTGGGTGCCATTTTCGAGCTATGTGTGTTGGCCTTTGATTACCTGATATGAGTTGAATTTTGTTGTATATATTCTTTTTGCAATTTCTTGGTTCTCTTCGTTCCTATTTGTTAGTGTTACTCTCAAGTTATCGAATTGGCCGACCATTTCGAAGTTACATTCTTTACTTGGGATTTGTATTTTATTATTTAAAGGACTGTCCCAGATGATTTTCATTTCCCTTCATCACCATATATTTCGTTTTTTCTTCATTTATTTCTAAACCATATTCCTTGGCTGTTCTCTCTAGTGTATTAAAGATTTCTCTTAATTCTGCAGGTCTCCTTGTTATTAAGGTAATATCATCTGCGTATGCTACACATTGATGCCTGTGATAATATTTTTTGCCTCTATAGACGAAGCAACGAAGCACTAAAAAGCCCAAAACCTAGGAATTTTGTGCAGTAAGATGAATCGTCATGGAACTTTTTGCATTAGATTAGAGAGAGTGTCAGGCAACTTTGTGAACTAAATTCATCTAGGGCAAAAATTTTTGTGCATAAGAAAATGCATTTTAAAAGTGCATCTCGAAGAGGTGAAAATGAAAAATTTATAACTTGGGAAATATTGACGGAAATGAGTTGAAGTTTTATACTCGGGGGTTTTGGGGATCGCTGAGCACGAATTTCATATCGGCGATAGTCTCACAGGTACCTGGTGCCCACGGTGGAACTCGTCGCCTAGAGTTTTACGTTATAATCATTAAAAATCAGTCAATATCCATTAGTCGGGGGGTTTTTGGGGTCGCCGGCCACGAATTTAATGTTCGCGATGGCATCCAAGATACCTGGTGCCCAGGGTGGAACTCGTCGCCTAGAGTTTTTAGTTATAATTATCCCAAATCAGCCAAAAACTATTAACCTGGGGGTTTTGGGGGTCGCTGAGTACGAATTTCATGTCGGCGATGGTCTCCAAGATACTTGGTGCCTAAAGTAGAACTCGTCGCCAGGAGTTTTTAGTTATAATTATTCAAAATTACTCGGGGGTTTTTGGAGTCGCTAAACACAATTTAATGTTGGCGGTGGTCTCCAAGGTATCTGGTTCCCAGGGTGCAACTCGTCGCCTGGAGTTTTATGTCATAACTAATCAAAATCAGTAAAAAACCATTAATCTGGGGGTTTTGGAGGTCGCTTAGTACGAATTTCATGTCGGCGATGGTCTCTAAGTTACCTGGTGCCCACGGTGAAACTCGTTGCCTTGAGTTTTATGTTGTAACCATTCAAAACCAGTCATTAACCATTACTCGGGGGTTTTTGGAGTCTCTGAGTACGAATTTCATGTCGGCGATGGTCTCCAAAGTATACCTGGTGTCTAGGGTGGAACTCGTCGCCTGCAGTTTTATGTTATATTCATTCAAAATCAGTCAATATCCATTACTTTCGGTGTTGTGGGGGTCGCTAAATATATTTTTCATTAATAATTTTTCTCAAACACTTTTATATTATATCCTAAAAAATTACCTATTTAAAAATTATTTTAAAATTTTGTCGCTTTTAAAGCAGTTGTCATTAAATATTGACACTAATGATATTTATGAAATTTTGACATAATTGGCATTTCAAGGGTAATTAAGTTACATCAGCAATTTTTTGTATTATCTGCGGTATTATTTTAATTTTTAGATTTTTAGTCTGCTTTTGTATAAAAAAAACAGTGGTTTTTTAGAACTCTTTAGCGACGTATTAGTATAATGTAATGTTGATGGATTACCGTCGAAGGCCGATATGATCAACCAAAAAAGAAGATGTATATGGTGATTTTTCTATTGACTTTCTTGGGTGTGAATCTGTCTTTTTATTTTACTGCTCCTGGTTTAAAAACAAAGCATATTATATATGTGAATACCTCCAAACTACACTTTTATGTAGCTCTGTTCTTTTAAAAACTTTCAAGCAAAAAAAGTCATATATTTTATACTTATTAGTTTTGTTAATTACAGAATAAATAATAATATTATAATATCAAGCCCTTTAAGATTGGTATTAAAGGAATTTTCATTATCTACAGTCTATAGCTGCGCTGTGTTATAATTTTGGTTTTCTAAATTGCGGAAGAGAAAAATTTGTGTAACTTCAAGTAAGTAAATATTTTTTTTTATTTTATTTCACTTTTTTGTTAATTTTTTCATTATATTACACAAATAAATTGATTATGAATACGTGCACTAACATTTAATTTAAGACGTATTTTTTAGATTATTGTATACCTACCTTGAAGACCATCGCCAACATGAAATTAGTGCTCAGCGACCCCTAAAACCTCCATAGTAATGGTTATTGACTGATTTCGTATGATTATACCATAAAACTCCAGGCGACGAGTTCCACCCTGGGCACCAGGTACCTTGGAGACCATCATCGTCATGAAATTCATGTTCAGCGACCTCCAAAACTCCCCGAGTAATGGTTTTAAATGATTTGTAATAATTATAACATAAAACTCTAGACGACGACTTCTACTTTGGGCACCAGGTACCTTGGAGACCATCGAAAACATGAAATTATTGTTCAGCGACCCCCAAAATCCTCAGAGTAATGATTATTGACTGATTTTGAATGATTATAACATAAAACTCCAGGCGAAGAGTTCCACCCTTGGCACCAGGTACACAGGAGACCATCGCCGTCATGAAATTCGTGCTCAGCGACCCCCAAAACCCCCGCGTAATGTTTTTAAATTATTTGGAATAATTATAACATAATACTCCAGACGACGAGCTCCACCCTGGGCACCAGGTATCTTGGAGACCATCGACAACATGAAACTCTTGTTCAGCGACCCCCAAAACCCTCAGAGTAATGGTTATTGACTGATTTTGAATGATTATAATATAAACCTCCAGGCGACGAGTTCCACCCTGGGCACCAGGTATCTTGGAGACCATCGCCAACACTAAATTCGTGGAAGGCTACCCCAAAAACCCCCGAGTAATGGATATTGACTGATTTTTAATGATTATAACGTAAAACCCTAGGCAACGAGTTCCACCGTGGGCACAGGTACCTTGGAGACCATCGCCGATATGAAATTCGTGCTCAGCGATCTACAAAACCCCCGATTAGAAAAATTCATCTCATTTCCATCAATATTGCCCGAGTTCTAAATTTTTCATTTTCACCTCTTCGAGATGCACTTTTAAAACGCATTTTCTTATGCACAAAAATTTTTACCCTAGATGAATTTAGTTCACAAAGTTGCCTGACACTCTCTCTAATCGAATGCAAAAAGTTCCATGACGATTCATCTTACTGCACAAAATTCCTAGGTTTAATGCTTCGTTGCTTCGTCTACTAGTATAGATGTTGCATTCTCGTAAAATCTTCTATAAAATTAAATTGAAGAAATCTGTTGATAACGGGTAACCGTGTCGCAGGCCGTCATTGGTGATAAAGCTATCCGAAACCGGTCCTTCTATCATAACTTTACTTTTAGTGTCACTGAGTATGCATTAAGTCAAACTTAATATTTTTTGTGGACATTCAAAATATTCTAGCGTTTCATATACTTTACTTCTTTATATGGTATCTTATGCCTGTCTAAAATCAATAAAAAATATATTTTATCTATGTCATATTATGTATAAGTTTTTAGTTTATGAAAACTGTCATTATAGATAGCAGTGCGTGAACGGTATAAAGTGTGCGTGAAGTAACAATGTATTTTAAATGGGATTTACTTTTTCGCACACTTTCAATGGGTTTTTTGGCACACTTTCATATTAATCAAATATCATTAACTTTCGCGTTGTCATAGTGATGATAATATGAGCAATGAGTTACAACAAAACTTTTGACAGTTTTGTGGTTTGAAAGTAGTTAGGATTTTTAAATATCAAAGTTCTAAAAATTGTAGAATAGAAATGAATTCCAGTGACGAAGAGTTACAGTTTTTTTATTTGTTTATGGTAGATAAAATATTGTATGAAAATGTGCGAGAAGTACTTTTTGCGAACTTACGCGATGTATAGCACTCGCTCTGTTGTCGCTCGTGCTCTAAAAATCGCGTGCGTTCGCAAAAAGCATACTTCACGAACTGTTTCATAAATAACTATTATGCTAGTTTGAATCCATATGAGCTAGATAAAATTTGTTTTTTTGCAAAACTTTCGTCTATTACCGATTTGTGTTCTCTAAAACCCGCTTGATATTCACCTAGACAATTTTCAACTTGTGTTTTAATTTTATTTCTAATTAATATGGCCAGAATCTTATATACTATATCTTGTAGAGCTATTCCCCTGTAATTTCTGCATTCTGTAACGTCTCCTTTTTTTATGTACAGGACATATGATAGTTTCTTTCCACTGATTGGGTATTTTTTCTTTCATCCACACTTCACATATTACCTCAGTGATTTCTTCTTGAAGCCCTTCGCCACGGTTTTTTAAAAACTCTGCAATGATACCGCTTTATCCCGGTGCTTTGCTGTTTTTACAGTTTTTTATATTTATAATTCTGCCGTGCTTAGCGAAAACGCCGTATCTGAAAAAATCTGAAAAAATTAGATTTATACATTTTTCTAACCCAAATGTGCATATCTATCTCATTTGCTTACTAAAAATGACGTAAGTTAAGCCAAAATACATTAAACACAACGCATTTTATGCCGTATCTGCAAAAATGTTCATGGATACTTAGAATAAATGCGTCATCTGAAAAATACTTAGAAAAAACGCCGTATTTAAAGATCACTGGCCGCGTTTATCCTAAGCAGGCACTAGATGCGGCGTTCTGCCTAATATTCGAGGAAATGAAGCTGAAAATATGGCAAAACCTCGCAATTTTTTCGTCCAGCATCGATTTCTACAAAAATTTAGGATTAAGCTCATTACACCCTTTACTTCATTTTCTATATTGAGCCGTTTTACGCTTTTGGTTTTTTAAGGGTGAAAACTACCCCTAATTATAAAAAAATATAAAATAACATTTTAAACTTTATTATTGTCAACATTTGGTTCTTATTAGTTACATAACGAGTGTTTTATGCTTTAAGATATACTATCATAATATTTCAACCCTTAAAACCACCCTTGTTGGAGCTATATATAAAAATATTACTTATCCTAAAAGAATCATTTCGGCTTGCATCGATTTACATAAAAATTTGGGATTAGGATCATCTCACCCTGTACTTCACATTCTATATCATGCTGAAGGGCGTTGATTATTTTTAGGGGTGTAAACTACCCCTTATTGTCAAAAATTATATAAAAACATTGTAAACTTTAATATGGGTAAAATTTGGTTTTGATTGGTTAAATAATGATTGTTTTACACTTTAGCAGATAATATAATACTTAAACCCTTAAAAAACACCCTTAATAGCATTACAGTTTTTATAAGTATATATTTTAATAGATCTATACAGAAAACGATGGACGAATTGGCAAGACACACAAGAAGACTCTCATTCACACTTACAAGACCTTTATTCGACCCGTCATGGAGTACAAATCTTGCCTCTACTCTCTTTGCGCTAGAGCAAAACAAGAGTGGTTGTTGCGCGCTGAACGTAGAATCTTGCGTAGATGTAACTATGAGCACTGGCGATATCACTCAAATGAAATCCATAACATCTCGAACATCCCCAAGATCACCGAGAGAATAAACTCTCTGAATAGGAACTTCACAATAAAAGTAATCAACGGCCCCCCCTCCGACACACAAGAATCTCTCAAATGTTCCTGTTCATCTTCCGGCCACGTACTCCACCGAAAGCCCAAACGCAAAAAGATTCATTTACCGTCCGCTCTAATGCAAACATGCATTGACGAACTCCCGGTGGAGTACGAAAACATCCTCGAGGCTACCCCGTTAGCCTACCGTACCCACATCTAACATTTCCTCTTCCCTACCTCGAACAGGGAGAAGTTGGTTTTTTGCGGTTTCCCAACTTCATTGCACAATTATACCTGTTCGTCCCAAGAAAATAGCCGCAACTATTTTCTCCACTCGAACGCACACTGTCCACGCTGCGCTCAAAGCCACCTCCTGACCGCCGACGAGGGACGCAGGTTCGCCTGTTGTTGTACAATGGTTTCTAGGGAGACTGGTCGAGAGCAAAGCACGGACAGTACACGTAAATGTCTATGGAACCAACAACAATCCATCAAACTTTCTTCTCTGTTGACTTCTTAGCCTTCTGGACACCACCGTCCGGCATAACCCAGGATCCAAAAACACCAGGACACGGCGCTTGCCCCAGTGTGTTTTCGGACTGTTTGCTTTTGCTGCCAACACTATACATTCACTACAAACCCTGAAGAGGACAAAATCCTAAACGGGGACAATCATTGATCGCATTTCCACATAGCAATTTATCTATACACGCAAATCAAACAATGATAGTAGTAGTACAGAAAAAAATAGAATTAAAGAATTACAAAAATATTTATTTACAGAAAAATACGAATTTACAAATATATACAAATACAAATACAAATAGTTTTTAGTCATATTCCAGTATACGAACCGGTTCGGTGGTATTATACATACATTGAAAATTATCCATAAGCGGACTATTCGAATTTTTCGAAAAAAAAAATTCGTTTTATAAACAGCTTCTTCATTTTTGGCGATAAAAAGTTTTTTCAAAAATTACTTTGGAGGATTTTTGAAGAGTTTTAAGACTGTGTAAACTAAATTCCGTAGGATCCCTTAGTTTTTAATTAGGGTGGGTTTAAAGGGCTCGAATGAGGAGGTGTTTTCTCGTAAATAGAGGTTTTAAACAGCTATATCTCGCTAACTGTTCACTGTAATGAAAATCTATGTACAAGAGAATTTTAGTTATCAAAAAAAGCTACAATTTAGTAGTACATCATTTTTATTCGTATCTCCAGTATTTTCGGAGATATTTTGAAGTAAAATGTGACAAATGGGAAATTGCAAAAAAATAATTATTTTTAACTCCAATTTTTCTAAAATTAGGCCTTCTAAATAGATCAAACTTCTGGGGTGTATTGATAACACAAATATAAAAGGAATTACAGAAAGGTGAAGACTAATTTTTAATTAGGAGGGTAGTTAGGGGGTTGTTTTCACTGATTTTTTCATAGAGAAAAGCAGGTACCGACATTTTTTTGATCATAAGTCGCGTAATTTTGGGGTTAGAAACTTTTTATTATTATTTTTTGAAAGGCCTAACTGTATATTTGATAAAAGATTAGTTAAGTTTTTCTTGAAAAATGCAAAGTTTTTCCGTTATTTGGCTTTGAATATTTCAAATTGTGCATTTGACGAAAAAAGCTAATTTTTAACATGCCGTATCTCGGTTTGTATTGATCTAAAAGATATCACAGAAAAAGAATTTGGTTTGTGTTACTAAAAGATACAATTTTTATATCTACTGTTTTTTTGATTAAATGCATATTTGTCGAGGTATTCTCAAAAAACTCTCTAAAAAAGTCGATTATTTCGTCAAAAAACTGTTACTTTCAAGCGCGAATAACTCAAAAAATATTAGTTTTACGAAGAAAATGTAAAAAACATTTTTTTCTTAGAATCACTTTTTACATCGATTTATATGGTTAAAATGTAATAAAAAATTCCCGCCCTCGAGATGGGGTGGCAACCACCCCCAAGGTTTTAGCGTACAGCGACATGATATAGAAAATGATCCTTGGACTATTCCCTACCTTCTGTGAAAATTTCGAGTAAATCCATGCTGGACGAAAAAATTGCGAGCCAAAATGCTTCATTTCCTCGACTATAAGCATTTGACAGATTTTTAAAGCATGTGTAAAATTTTTAATAAGGTTAGTTTGTTGCCATTTTTCAACGAGAACGGTTGCTTGATATAATTTTTAAAATACATAATAAAATATGCCAAATAGAACAAAGTTTATACTACAGAAGCAGTGGCGCGCGGTGACTTTTCGAAGGGGGAAGCGATTCAATAAGGATATAAAAATATTTTCTTAAGCGTCGAGGGTCGAGACACTTCCCACCTGATAACACTCTGATGCGCAGGGGCTCTCTATCAGCAAAGTGCTTATGTGAGACGTCCTGGGTACAAGGACTCACACACTAAATCCTACCCCGATCAATGCGTGAGGCACTCTATTTCCGCTATTTCTAGTGACTAGTGACCTATCATTGATCTGTATTGCTAGCTCAGGCCTTGAGTCCTCTCGCCGGGCTTGGTTTCCTAAAGAAGAATTCTATTTAAAAAAAATTATATTCCGAGGCATTTTCCACAACACACAACTTTCAATAATATGACACTTATTTATACTTGAGGTCTATTCTCCTATCAAATTCTGATAATTGTTGAATGCAGTCTTTTTCAATGGATAATAGGGTAACTTTCAAAGTCTGTCTTCGCTTGTTTAATTTCTTTTAAACTCTTAATTTGAAACTTTTAATGCATCTTAATACTGAAAAACTTCTTTCAACTGATGCACGTGTGGCTGGGATAGTTAGTATTAATTCACACAACTTGACCACTTCACACAGTAACTTGTTTAAACCAGTAGTTATAATTATCACTAATGTCAGTTGTTTCATAAACGACACTTAACTGAGAATGCAAAGCTGGGATATCAAAAAAAATTCATTTAATCGTATAGTGAAATAAATTCCTCTGTGGGAAATTTTGATGAAATATAATTAGAAATATTAAGATTATATATTATAATTCTACAAATTTTAAATCGTTAAAATTTTGAAAGCTAGAATTCATTTGTGGTAGAATATTATCAAAAGGTCTCTCTGTTTCCTCTGTTCTCTCTGTCTCCGACATTATCAATCTTCATTATTTTTCTTTCATGTTCAAACCCCATATTTTCAGTTTTATCCCAAACATTTTTAAACTCCTCTCGTTTTTTTAATTATCATATTAATAAAGTCATCAATTTGTCTTATTCAAAATGCAATGTCATTTGACTTCTGTAAAATGTCAAATAAAAGATCAGTGACAGGAAAAATCTCTACCAAAAATTTAAATCGAAATATTCTTTAAGCGAATGTATGTTGACCGAAGCACCCCTTAGCAGTCGGAGCATCTTACTTTTGGAAGGCGATAGGACGAGCGCTTCCAGAGGGTACCAAAATTCGCGCGACTAGTGGGTGCGGTCATTGAACTCTGACCAATTTTTAAACGGGACAACTGCATGACAAGCGGCGATTTTAAGATGCGCTTATGTCAGGAGTGGACCGAATAGTTGAATTGTGTGCATATTGGGTTCGTTCGTACGCGATTAATTTTTAATATTTTTGAATGCCTATTGCCTAGGTAATATGTAGATTACTGGGATTAGGGAAAAAATTTTGATTATTAAATATTAATTAATAATATATTTTCTTATATCGAAGTATAAAGAGGGAAGTGGTGCTTCCCCCGCTTCCATGGACCGCACGCCTCTGTACAGAAGGCTATTTTTTCTTTATCAACGGAAAATCTAAACACATATGTTTGAGTTGTTGGTGATCAAGAAATAATGTGTGTTTCTAAAAACAATGCGGTACTACTAAGTGAGACAAATACTTCCACTAAATGTGGAGTTTCCTGAGGTCTAGCGGAGTTTCCTATGTGTATGTATATTGTTGTTGATGCGGCATTGTATTATTACGTTACATCAGGCGTTTTAAACAGCGCAAATTTTATAAAGTTTGTTCGAAATACGAATTTTGGTAAGTACGAATTATTTTGGTCGCCGCAGGTCGTAGAATTTCCAAATAAAAAATGTGCTATAAAAGTACATAGTTAAACCAAGGTCTAATAATTGATAATTAAAAATAAACTTAATCGTAAATGTTAATCGTTTCTGGAATGTTTTTAATTTTAAAATGCAAGAAACGCCCCTTAGCGGCAAACTTATTAATTCCAAAATTATTTCCAGCACTTTTTTGTCCATTTTCATTTTTGTTTTTTATTCTCCTTTTTCATCCTTACATTGTATTTATTATACAGTAGACTCCCTCTATAACGAGAACTGAAATGGCCGACTAATTACCTCGTTATACGCGGATCTCGTTATATCAGACAACAATAATATTGTGCATGCATATATAGTTGTCTAAAATATTAACTTTCTATAGTGATGCCATTCGGAGAATATAAGATGCTGAATATTGTTTCCTCGACAATAAGGCTTCGCCATCATAAATTAAAATTTTTTTTACAATATTCATTATCGGCCAATAGATAAAGAGAACAGGAAGAAGTTTCTTATAGGTAGGCGGTGGATTTTTATTAAAGCTCTACCCTCGATAACCGCACAGATGTTGGGAATTTATGTATACAGATACCTAGTTGGGGTATTTACTTATAGCCATTACAGCGCTAAAAATGGATAAAGAATAATAAAGATACATATTTTACGATTTCATTTTTCCTCGTTATATCCAAATATGCTTCGTTATAGAGGTATTCAGTTCAATAGGAATTTCATGGGACATCTAGTGTACCTCGTTATAAGAGAAACATCGTAATAACCGTGTTCGTTATAGAGCGAGTCTACTGTACTATAAAATAAGAAAATGCTTAGCGCAAACGCAGTACTGCATTCCTCCTAAGGAGGAAGAAGTTAATTTATGTAGTATACTTAGAAAGAACGCAGTAACATGAGTTTTTAGAGTAAATAATTTACATTTTGACAATCTTATGTATAAATATGAATTCTATGATATTTATTACGTATATAAAGTAGAAAACAAAAAAAAAATCTAAATAGTTTTCAACGGCTAGACATTTAAACAAAAATCGGTTTTACTCAAATGTGATCTCTCTGCAGATACGGCGTTTTTCCTAAGGACGGCAGAATTTCTTCCTTGGTAGGTACTTCTTCATTCACATTTGGGTCTCTTTTTCCTTTATGTGGTAGTTGCATTTGCTGTATTTCATCTTGATCGTCTGTGCATAATATGTTCTCGAAATGATTGGCCCATCTTCTTAATTTTTCATCTATTCCACCTATAAGATTTCCATCCTCGTCTTTTATAAGATCTTTGTATGGTTTTTCACAGGGTTCTGTCTCGTTTAATTTCTTGGTAGAAATTCCTAACTTGTATAGTTTTAAAAATCTTCTTCAATGCGGTCAAATTTCTGCTCTAAATTTAACCGCTCCTTTCTTCTACAGATCTTTTCTGCTTCCCGTCTTTGTAACGTTACAAACGTCACATCTATGATATTTTATTCTCAAATAATTATTTTACCCTTAACTGGTCCGGTACTAACTGTAGCAGTAGCGTAACTGGTCCGGCGTCGTCTGCGAAACTACTCTTTTCAAGAAAGCAAAACAACACTCGAAAATAATTTTTTAAATAAGAATAAATGTTAAAAACATACATTGATATGTTTATATAAAAGTGAACGTATTAGATTTAGGCGTTATTTGGGCTAAGAAAAAAATATTAAAATAAAACTGAAATCCGCACAAATATTTGTGAAAAAGTACATAGTTTTGTAAAGTAAATAAAAAAAAATATAAAAAACAACATGAAAAAATAAATTTATTACTAGGATAGATGTTCAAACTGTACACTAAAGAAAAAACTAGGTAAAATAAAAATCGATCAAAAATGTTTGTTTCCAGCATCCGTCAAACTTTACCTATTTTATATGCAATTTTTACATAAGTAGTGGTTTTATACATCCCAAACAAACAGGCTTTTTGCAACTCAAGCACAGGTATTTTGTCATCCTGCGCTTTCTACAAGGACATAAACTGCAAATCTTGCGCTTTTTCTAAAATAAGAACATCCTCTTGCTCTTCTTGAACTCCAAGTATGAACACAAAAAAGTGACACAAACGGTCCGGCGTCGTCTGAGGAGCTACTCTCAACCTAACTATTGCGATAACTTTTTAGGAACTGAGAGAAACTTGTCTCAAATACACCCACTTTTCAAGCTCCAATAGTTTAAGGATTAGATAGAAAGACTTGCCTGTGGGCGGTGCCAATTTCCAATAAAAAATAATCAAAATTATTGAATCGTCTGTCAGGCGACGCCGGACCAGTTAAGGGTTTACTTTATTTTCTTTAATATTTTATTAGTAATAATTTTCTTGTATTTGTTTTACCTGTTTTCTTCGTTAAGAACTCGTTGGCGCCCTCTTTTTTTATTCTCTATTTCCTATCTCTATTTTCATCTAAAATCTAAATCATCATACGGAACGTACTTCATATATTCTTACTCTGTAGATATCTGTCTTTTAATATGGAACATGGTTGCCCATCTACTCATACTTTGCGCTGTCATGTCAATGAGAGTGACAATTAGTAATGGAGGGGCAAAATTAATCTATTTAAAAAGATGAGCCCATAAGGCCCCATCGATTTCATCAGACCATATTCTCTTGGGGTAAGAATACATATTATCATATTTTAATTACGTTTTTCTACATCTAACAGCTTCTTATTATCATTTTTACGTATCTAAGCGAACCTCCAATGTCAAAGCATGTCTTCTGATATTTTAGTTTTAAATATATCTTTTTAAATTTCATATATGCACGTGTAAATCAAATTTTAACTAGTAGTATCAGTCTTAATTCCATTTAATTTACCTTTGCCAATAACTGCTTTTTACGGTTGTTTGGCAAAGGCTCGTTTTTGGGTTTTCTTCTTGATTGTCACTTATATCCGTTCTGTATTCTAGTTTTTGTCGGTAGCTTCAAGCCATCCTCACCGGTGATGGAACTAATAAGACTGACACAATGAAGACCATGTCGTCTAGACTGCAACAACTACCATCTCCAGCTGCAGGGGCCTAGGGCCGAATATCTGCCCAGGTCTACAAGAAGTCTACAGCAGTATCATTTGACATCAAGAAGTTACCATCGAACCGATACCACAAGTCATAAACTACAAATTGTTAGTTTGTGGCAAGAATTTGGATATATTTGTTAATGCATATAATGAGTCACATTTTCATTATATCTTTATTGAACAATAAACATGATTGGTTAAAAATATTGTTTTGTTTGCTTTCATTCTAAATTTTCAGAGTTCATATTCTAAGACTAGGACAAGACGTACACACACCCTGAGAGGCTGAGCTAGGCTGGGGTGAACGATAGCTATCTTGGATGATTGGAGTAATATTTTCGAATATTATTTCAATTAGCTGAGGTAGTCTATCGCCTTGTGTTATTTCGTTTTCAGCTTAAGCTTGTTTACTTTCTTCATTATTTCTGATTATGCTGTTTATTTTGGTTATATTTCTGGCTATTTCTTTAATTTGTGTTATATTTTCTTCCTTTTGTAATGGATACAATCCCGTTATTATTTTTTCCCTTTTCAAAGGCTTTGGCTCTGATCTAGATGTATTAAAATATTTGCAATTTTGTTGTTTGCCATCTGATCTGACCAGGTAATTTCGGACGAACTATTTTTGCTACCAAAATATTGGGTTTAATTTATTACGCGTTTTTGTTTTGTACCCTGCATATTAGCTGTAGTTTGTAACCTGATAAAGGAGTTGATGGTCAAGATGTACGAATCATAGAAAAATTATACTGGCGTCAAACAGCGACAGCTTGCATAAATGGAAAATCAACAGAAATATGCAAAATACAAAGAGGTGTCAGACAGGGTTGTATACTGTCCCCACTGTTGTTCAATTTGTATTCAGATATAATACTTAAGGAAGCGCTGCATAATTTGGAATGGAGTGTGAAGGTTAATGGAATTCTGATAAATACAATCAGATATGCAGACGATACAGTTATTTTAAGTGATGATATGAATGGATTACAACACCTTTTAAATGCCATTGACACAGTGGGAAGAGAGTTTGACCTAAATATAAACTGTTCAAAATCAAAATACATGGTATTTAGCCGTTTGGCCCATCAAGATTCACGGTTATATTTATGTTGATGGTCATATAATTCAAAGAGTACCCAGTTTTAAATATCTTGGTTGCCATATTACTGAACAACTAGATCCAGATAAAGAGATAAAATGTAGAATCGAGATAGCCCGCACAACATTTTTAAAAATGAGGTCATTTTTCTGTAATGATACCTTGCAACTTCAACTTCGAAAGCGCATGATTAAATGCTACATTCAGTCAGTCCTCTTGTATGGTGTCGAAGCATGGACATTAAAAATATCCACCATAAACTGTTTGGAGGCCTTTGAAATGTGGCTGCACAGACGTATTCTGAAAATACCATGGACGGCTATGCTGACAAATGTGGCAGTCCTTAAGAGAGCAAATGCTACCCGCGAGCTGCTTGATAACATCAAATATAGAAAGATGGCCTATTTTGGACACGTAGTAAGGGGAGACCGGTATAATATTCTTCAACTCATTATGATGGGTAAAATCTAAGGACGCAGAGGAATTGGTAGAAAGCAGGTCTCTTGGTTGAAGAATATCCGGGAGTGGACAGGAATAAAGAAAGCAGAACACCTATTTATAATAGCTCGAGACAGAGACAGTTTCGCCATGTTAATCGCCAACGTCAAGGGGACTTGATAGGGAACGTTAAGAAGAAGAAGACCCTGCATATTGCAAGATATTATCGGAATAAAGATGTATTGTAAAACTTATTGAAACCTCCAAAATTTTTATTGGTAATTTAGTAACGATAAGAAACTCGCATAAAAAGATTTTAAAAATTAAAAAAGACGTTCCCAACTAAATCCTTGCGATTCATTCAAACTGTATACGATGCTCAGCCAGCAAACTCGGATTTACTCTTCCATTTTCCGCCTTCTACTAAACCTTCGATAACATTCAAACCGACTAAAGAACTAGTTCCCTGAAATATACATTTTTATCGCAGAACGAGATCAACTGTGGAAGATTATGAAAATCTTAGAAGAGAAGAAAAGAAAATGTTTAGAAGAAAAAAGAAAGAACAATACGAACACGTTCTAAACGAAATTGTTAACTACCACAATGGAAAAGACTGACGCACATTCTAACCACAAATAAAAAGCTGCAGAAAAGAATTCAAACCCAGAATAATAGCCTGTAAAGATAGGGATGGCTCTATAATTAGTAACAAAGAACAGATACTAAACAGGTGGGCGAATCATTTTCAAGAACTGCTTAGTGGCAATCATGAAGACATATGGCGAGTTTGAGGATCCCATGTTTCAAATGAATGAAGATGATCGGCAACCACTTTCCACCCAAGAAGAAATTAGAGAAGCAATCGTAACACTGAAAAATAATAAAGCCCCCGGGTCGGATAATCTCCCTGCCGAACTTTCCAAAAACGGCGGCAACACCCTTCCAAAACACAGGCATATACTGATAATTGCAATCTGGTAAGAGAAAGAAACACTCACAGACTGGAAGTTAGGTGTACTGTATCCTTTACAAAAAAAAAAAAAGGAGACATGATGGTGTGTGATAATTATAGAGGCATCACTCTACTCAATATGGCATATAAAGTGTTGTCCAACGTGTTGTACAAAATACTCCTCCTACGCCGAACAAATAGTGGGAGGATATCAGTGCGGTTTCCGTCCTAATAAATCAACAACGGACCAGATATTTACAGTTAGGCAGATCCTTGAAAAAACCCTAGAGTTCGGCGTCGACACCAACCACATATTCGTTGACTTCAAAGCCGCATACGACTCCGTTAATAGAAATAAAATTCTACTTGCCCTGGTAGAATTTCGAATACCGCTTCATCTTGTCCAATTAACTGAAATTACACTTACAGGTGCAGAGAGCGTTTTAAAAATCCAAAACTATCTCTCAAGACCTTTCCATTGCAAAACTGGACTAAGACAGGGTGATGGACTATCGTGTCTCTTATTTAACCTGGCATTAGAACAAATAATTGGAGAGTCCCAGATTACTATGAATGGTACTATCTTTAACAAATTAGTACAGATTGTCTGATATGCAGATGATATAGACATCATAGGCAGGTCCACAAAATCTCTGACTGAAGCATTTCGGTCGTTAAGAGCATCTGCACGGAGAATGGGACTAAATATAAATGTTCAAATGACCAAATATATGTGTTGCATTAGGTCAAGCAACCCGACACCTACCAGAATAATAATTTATGACCTAGAACTGGAAAGTGTCGACACTTTTATGTACTTAGGCACGCTGCTAACTAAAGATAACAATGTCAGTGAAGAAATTAAAAGAATAGTTCTCGTCAATAAGTTTTACTATGGCTTAAGAAGGCAGATGGCCTCAAAAATGCCTATAAAACTTAAGCTGACTGTATACAAAACAGTAATAAGACCAGTGCTAACATATGGTTCAGAAACTTGGTCACTTAGACAGAATGACCAAGAACTGCTTAAAAGTTTTGAGCGAAAGATACTAAGACGAACATATGGAGGCATAAAAGAACAAGGTTTGTGGCACAGGCGTTACAACTTTGAGTTGTATAGAAGTTTTGGAGAACATGACGTTTTAAAATTCAATAAGGTAGCACGCCTTAGATGGATAGGTCATGTAATCAGACGACAGGAAGATGCCATAGTCAGAAAAGTTTTCGACTGAAGAGGGCCGATAGGACAACGAACAAGAGGAAGACCGAGACGACTTAGGTACCAAGACAACCTAGAAAATGATTTGAAATCTATTGGAATTAGAGCATGGAGAAGAGTTGCCAGAGGCAGGGGCGAATGGAGGATTGTTCTGAAGAAGGCTTTGGCTCATAAAGAGCTGTAACGCCACTGATGAGGATGATGGTGATTTCTTTAATTTGTGTTATATTTTCTTCCTTTTATAATGGATACAATCCCATTACTACTTTTTTCCCTTTTCAAAGGCTTTGGCTCTGATCTAAATAGATGTATTCAAGTATTTGCATTTTTTTTTGCTGAACCTCTTACTATTTGCAAACTACTTTTGCTGCCAAAATATTCGGTTTAATTTATTACGCGTTTTTGTTTTGTACCCTGCATATTGCAAGATATTATCGGAATAAAAATGTATTGTAAAACTTATTGAAACTTAACGATAAGAAACGATAAGAAACTCGCTTAAAAGATTTTAAAAATGAGAAAAGACGTTCCCAACTAAATCATTCCGATTCATTCAAACTGTATACGATGCTCAGCCGGCAAACTCGGATTGACTCTTCCATTTTCCTCCTTCTACTGAACCTTCGATAAAATTCAAACCGACTAAAGAACTAATTCCCCGAAATAGAAATTTTTATCGCAAGAAATTATTTTCATTTCACGGCACTCATTTGAATACATAAAACGCTTCTTTTACTGCTTCTGGAAACGGCACAAATCCAGAGCCGCATTTGTCAGTCAAAAGTGTTCTAACAAATTCATAAACAGATAAAGATGTTTAAAATGTTAATCACGTTGCTCTAAAAAGGAAGTTAAAAATTTCTCATTGCAAATTTGAATATAGAAACTGGTATTTAATAAAAAAAAAACAATGAGATCATTACAGGAAATTTAAGAGGAACAATTATGAAATACTAAATAGAGTATTCCAAGTTACGTGTACAAATATGTTTTTTTATATTTGGTTTCCTAAAACGTTTTTAAATTGTTGAATTATAATTTCATATATCGGTAGTGTTTTGGCAAAAGTTAATATAACCGTTTTAGCTAATTTCTCAGAAAAGCATTTTAAATGTTTAAATCATGTTTTGCCCACTCAAAAACGAAAAGTAATCAACATAGGATATAAAGAAACATATCAAGTTTTGCCCTACATAATAAGTAAAAAGAGGACATATCATATATTTTCATTCTTATTGTGACACAATTATGTCACCGTACTGTTTTCAGCTCCCGGACTAACAGACGCCGAAGATGTTTACCGGGTAACTTTTTTTTATACAATGATTTATGCACCTGTGGTTGATTGATTTATGGGGGACCCTAATTTAAAGAAAGATTTCGAACGAGTTTGTGTACATACCTTTTTCTAATAATATTGTTCTTTTGTTATTGTACTAGAAAATTCGATTTTACGTGCTTTAAGTTATTATGTAAATACTCGTTTATTCTGGATCATTCTTTTGCATTTGAGATGATTAAGCATTGTATAAATAAGAGGGATTTGGAAATTAGCGGTTAGTTGTGAATTTGAATACGTCGGTGTACTTGATATTATGTATCGGGCGCGATATTTTTGAATTCGTAATTATGTAAATAAGATAATAGATTTAGTGTAATACATAAATTAGATATTGTAGTTTGTAAAATAAAGATACAAATTCAGTGTCTTTCATTTGTTTTGAAGTAAGTTACTAAAAACAAATAATGTCAACTAAAATTTAACTTAGTGCCTAAAAACATAAATAATAAAATAGTAAAGTCAACCGCGTAAAGTCAGTTTTGTAACATTGGGTCAGAAGTGGATAATAAAATTAACATAAATGTTCGCGTTAAATGCAGTGTGGAATAGTTTAAATAAATAAACATCAACTCGTAATAAATAAAGCATGTGGCCATATCTTCACAGTATAAGCCGAAAGTTTGTGATCTGCGCTTTACGGAGCTCAGAACAGAATTGGAAAATCGCGAGCTTGACTCGGCTGGGAAAAAGGCTGATCTAGTTGATCGTCTGCAGAACGCACTACAAGAAGAGGGTCATGATCCAGAAACTTACTTGTTTGAGGACAAGCATGCTGCTTTGATTTCGTCAATTTCTAAAGAGATTTTTCAAGTTTCGACAGACATTAGATCGTTAGAGAACAAAGTTTCTGGTGAAATCTCCCAAGTTTCGACAGACATTACATCGTTAGGGAACAAAGTTTCTAGTGAAATCCCCCAAGTTTCCTCGGATGTTTTGAAAGTTTCGACAGACATTACATCGTTAGAGAACAAAGTTTCTGGTGAAATCTGCCAAGTTTCGGCGGATATAACATCATTATAACATAAAGTTTCTAGTGAGATTTCGAAAGTTTCGGGTGATATTACATCCCTTGAAAGTAAGATGACTAACGAGATCTCTACTAGCATCTTTAAAGTCACTTCTGATTTTGACGACAAGATATCGTCCTTAAAATCTACTTTTAAAGAAAAGATCAAGGCAATAGTAAAGAAAATGGAGGAAACGGAAAAAGTAGACAAAGGGATGGAACCCATCTTAACAGACATTAAAGATGATGAAACCAAATACAAATTGGAGCCACGGTCGATAGTTGAAGGGAGTGTGAGTCTTGCTCGTGTTAAGGTGCCAAATTTCGACTGAAAGTCGTCATGGAACAATTATATGAAACAGTTTGAATCGGTGGCCAGAGCGAACGGATGGTCCGAAAAAGGAAAGGCTTTAAACCTCACTATTGCTCTTCGAGGCGACGCTTTGGAAGTCCTCCATACCATAGACGTAGAGGAGACAGATGAATTTGAACAGCTCAAAATCTCAAAAAGAGACTGAATATGCGATACGGACACGAACATTTAGAGCATGTTTATCAGTCGCAGTTTGAAAATCGAAGACAAAAGAGAGATGAACCTCTGCAAAAATACCAGGTAGATATTGCCAGTTAGTACGATATGCATATCCAACAGCTCCCGAAGACATGATGGAAAAGTTGGCGGTTCAAACATTCATTGACGGCCTTCGTGATCATGAAATGCAAAGAACACTGAGATTAGCTCGTTACAAGGCTCTGGTCGATACCTTGTCCTCTGCCCTCGAATACGAATCAGCTACCCAGGCCTCTGGCGGGTAAAGTAAAGTTAGGACTGTGAAAGAGGAAGAGGATGAAGACAAACTGGACCAGATTGTCAACATGATAAAGAGCATTTCACACAAGAAAACGAAGGCCATAAGGTGCTGGAATTGTGATGAAATAGGACACGTACGAAGTTCGTGTACGTATCCCAGGTACGACACGAATCGAGAATCCCACCAACAGGAAAACTAGAATAGGTCGGCCTTAGGGGGGCAGCTTCGACCCGCAACTTTTCCAAAGACCCTCTCACACTAATAGCTTCTTTGAAATATCGTGGAAATAGTGTATATGTAGACGGAGAAATAAATGGTAAAAGTATACATTGTTGGTGGATACCGGACCAACCAGGACCATTATACTACCGAATTGGAGCATAAAAGTTCGTCCATACTGTCATAGTTGCAGATATCGAAGAAGATGTTATATTTCTTCATCCACATGATGACAGCACTGTGCTAGCAGCCATTAAAGAAGATACAGTTGTCCCTGCGAGGAGTGAAACAATCATCGTAGCGCGGCTACAGGGAATTGTAAAAGACGGAACACCCGTTATGATGGAGCCATGGAACCACGACGAGGAGGTTGGCCGAGGAATCATAATTGGAAAGGAATTGGTTACTTCTGCTAAAGAAATTCCCGTGAGATTGATTAATGTCAATGACTACCCGGTTACCATCAAGAAGGAGACGAAAGTAGGAACTTGTGTATCCGTGACGTCCATAATCCGTCAGACAACATCAGATAGTTCCAACGAAAAGTTCGACCAAATGGATAAAGTTTCTCAGTTGCAGGCCAATCTCTAAATCAAGTGAAGAAAAGGAAATTAAGGGAATTTCTTCGGCAATATCGTGACATATTCGTACTGAAAGGAGGAAAGACAGGAAGAACGACAGTTGTCAAACATAAAATTGACACTGGTACGGCTAGGCCAATTCGTCAAACAGCTCGACGACTACCACAGGCGAAGAGAGAGAAAGCTGAAAGGATTGTCCAAGAAATGAAGAAAGACGGTAGACGATAGAACCTTCTACGAGCCCATGGGTCCCTCCGGTGGTCCTGGTCAAGAAGAAAAACGGAACTACGAGGTTCTGTGTGGACTACCGTTTGTTGAATAATGTTACCAAGAAAGATAGTTATTCTCTGCCTCGTATCGACGACACGTTGGACCCATTGGCTGGAAGTAAAATGTTTTCTACGTTGGACTTGAAGAAGTCTGGATATTGGCAGGTAGAAATGGATCCAGTGGACAACGAGAAGACGGTCTTCACTACAGGATCTGGATTATGGGAATTCAACGTTATGCCGTTTGGACTCTGTAATGCTCCTGCGACATTTGAGAGGCTTATGGAAACTGTGTTGAGAGGGCTCTCTTGGAAAACATGCCTGGTGTATTTAGACGAGGTAATCGTTTTGGGGAAGACTTTTGAAGACCATCCGAAGAATTTAGAAGCCGTTTTTAGTCGACTTAAAGCTGCTTAGTTAATGTTAAACCCCAAGAAGTGCCAGCTATTTCAAAGTAAAGTCAATTATTTAGGTCACATAATCAGCAAAGCACGAGTGGCCGTGGATAAAGGAAAAATCGATTCTATTAAGGAATGGCCTGAACCAACTGACAAACATCAAGTGATAAGTTTTTTGGGACTATGTACTTACTATCGGAGGTTCATTAAGAAGCTTGCGGATATCTCTAAGCCATTAACGCGACTTACAGAAGAAGCAATGGATTATTGCTGGAATGGAGACTGTCAAACAGCCCTTGAAACCTTGAAGAGACATTTAATCACAGCGCCAATATTAGGGTATCCACTGTCAGAAGGAGAGTTTATCTTAGATACGGATGCAAGTAATGTGGGAATTGGAGAAGTGCTATCTCAGATTCAAGGTAGACAGCAACGAGTACTTGGATATTTTAGTAATGTGCTTTCAAAACCTGAACGAAATTATTGCGCCACGAGAAGAGAACTTCTAGCAGTAGTGAAATCAGTGGAACACTTCTATCAATACCTCTATGGAAGGAACTTTCTAATCCGAACCGTCCATGCCGCCCTTAAGTGGTTAATGCAGTTTAAGAATCCAGAGGGCCAGATAGCCAGATGGATTGAACGACTTCAAAGAATACGATTTCAAGATCGAGCATCGGGCCGGAGTTAGCCACAGGAACGCTGATTCTCTATCTAAAAGGCCGTGCCTAGCAGAGTGTTCCCATTGCAACAAAACAGAGTCAAAGGAAGCAGCAGTACTAAGAACAACAGTGGTCAACGACGAGTGGTCACCTACCAAGATCAAGGAAGAACAAGAGAAAGATCCAGTTTTACAGAAGATTTGAAAATGGAAAGAAGAAAATCGTCGACCATCTTGGCAAGAAATATCAAGTGTAGGCTCAGCAGTTAAGCAGTTAAGACGTATTCGGCCCAGTGGGACTCATTTATCTTGGAAGACAGCTTGCTTAAGCGAGTAATGGAAAATGATGATGGTAAAGCGAGGAGAACACAGTTGGTGATTCCAAAGAGCAGAGTAGCCGAAGTACTTCTTCAGTTGCACGATCAGGAAGGCAATTTGGTGTAAAGAAAACCTTTCAGAGAATTCGGCAACGGTTTTATTGGATGAATAGTTCCGACTGGTGTAAGAAATGTACTAGCTGTGCTACGAGTAACGGACCTTACCGGAAAAGAAAGGCTCCTATGAGACAGTATAATGTTGGAAGTCCGTTTGAAAGAATAGCTTTGAATATTTCCGGGCCATTTCCAGAAAGTGAAAATGGATGCAAATACATGTTGGTCGTAATGGATTACTTCACGAAATGGGTTGAGATCTACGCAATTCCGGACCAGAAGGCCGCCACCATTTCAGATGTGCTAATCAAAGACTGTATCAGCCGATGTGCCTCTAAAGATCAATAGTGATCAAGGGTGGAACTTTGAGAGCGATCTATTTCAAGGAATCTGTGATAGACTAGTCATGAAGAAGACAATAACCACGGCCTATCACCCGCAATAGGATGGAACGGTGGAGCGTATGAATAAGACAGTCGGCAAGTATTTGACAAAGATGGTGTCCAATGATCAGCGAGACTGCGACCAGTACCTTTCGTTCTTCGCAATGGCCTATAGATCTGCTGTTAATGAATCAACGGGCCAAACACCAGCAAAAGTCCTATTTGGACGCGAGATGCGTCTACCCTGTGATTTAGAGTTTGGATGTCGACCTGGAGAAGATGTGGCTGGTGAGGATTATGTGAATGAATTGCGAAGAAGAATGGACGACATGATGGTTCTCATGGATGGACACAATGGTCCGTTCTCATCTTCAGCTCGTTAGCGACCGAATGAAGAGACTGTGCGATACCTAAGCCTAAAAGGGATGTTTCAAGGAGAACGACAAAGTCTGGCTCTATAATCCAAAGAAGCGAACAGGTTGTTCTTCCAAGCTGCAGCAGTTTTGGGAAGGCCCGTACCTCATTGTCAATAAAATTAACGACGTTATCTACCGAATAAGCAAGATTCCTAGGAGAAAGCCGTTGATAATCCACCGTAACCGGTTGGCGCCATACGAGGGAGACCACGACGCAGATGAAGAAGTGGGAGTAAATCAAATACCTGACTTCACGTTTGAGGAGTTCATGGGGGCCTATGGAGGTTTGGTAAAGCGAGACATGGTGTTACCACTGAAGAAAAGCGAGATCTACTCGCACTTCCCGATGACTATTCACTGGCCCATACCATCCCGGCCAGTATCAAAGACACTCGAGGGTTGGCATCCGCCTTTCGAAGGAAGTTTGGTCGAGTTGCAGAACTTCAATGCCAACTGCCAGCTCCTGGCAAAGCATTGAATCTCCAAGATGCATCACGTTACCTATTCTATCTGGTAACAAAAGACACTGTCCATGACCAACCTACCTACCGAGATGTATGGGATGCATTAATTCAATTGATAGAGCACGTGTTGGAGTCCGACGTGCAAAAGTTAGCCATGCCAAAGTTAGAATGCCGCCAGTTAGACTGGAGAGTTATCCGAAATATGGTAGAAGAAATTTTCCAAGACACCGAGGTCCAGGTGTTAGTCTGTTGCAATCCGCATAGTTACTGATACGGAGCGAAGACTGTTCCCTGCCACGTTTATACAACTGGGAGTTGTAAAAGAGGGTCCAGTTGCAGATGCCAGCATCAAGTTCAAGTCCCGACAAGGTTCTAGGAGGAACCTTCTTTTTAAGGAGTGGGCAATATGACACAATTATGTCACCTTACTGTTTTCAGCTCTAAACAAGACTAACAGACGCCGGAGATGTTTACCGGGAACCTTTTTTTACAATGATTTATGCACCTGTGGTTGATTGATTTATGGGGGACCCTAATTTAAAGAAAGATTTCTACCGAGTTTGTTTACTTACCTTTTTCTAATAATTGTTCTTTTGTTATTGTACTAGAAAATTCGATTTTACGTGCTTTAAGTTATTATGTAAATACTCGTTTATTCTGGATCATTCTTTTGCATTCGAGATGATTAAGCATTGTATAAATAAGAGGGATTTGTAAATTAGCGGTTAGTTGTGAATTTGAATACGTCGGTGTACTTGATATTATGTATCAGGTGCCATATTTATTTTTGAACTTGTAATTATGTAAATAAATTAATAGACTTAGTGTAATACATAAATTAGATATCGTAGTTTGTAAAATAAAAGATATAAATTCAGTGTCTTTCATTTGTTTAGAAGAGGGTTATTAAAAATAAATTAAGTCAACTAAAATTAAATTTAGTGCCTAAAAACATAAATAATACAATAGTAAATTCAACCGCGTAAAGTCAGTTTTGTAACATTACTTTTAAGGGTTTTACCTTCATCATATGAATATCAAACTCTACCAACTTGAAAAAATGTTATTAAATAACATATCAAGCAAATAATCGGACATAGTATATCTAAAAATCGGACATATTATCAACCTTTGCCAAAACACTACAGAGATATACCCAGACACATTATTTATCTTGTTTATATATTGTTAATTTGCTTATGTTTGGTCTAGTTAGAAAAATGTCTAATCCATATGCCATAAGTTGAAATCCCTAGTGTATTATAAGCACACAAGTTCAAACAACTAGGAATATTAATGTTAGTACTCAAATTTAATATTAGTCTGGCTAAAGGTATAATTAGTCGAACACTCTTATTTTGTTTCATTCTGAATTCTGCCTCAAGATGTCACACAACATTACGCAACTAATTCAGTCTGAAGTCTAATCTTCACTTTTTAGCCATTATGACTTTACTACGTCTGGTCTACACTTCCCTATGCAATTAAGACATGGACCCTTAAAACATCAACCGTAAATAAATTGGAGGCCTTTGAAATGTGGGTCTACCGGAGAATCCTCAAAGTTTCATGGACATCGCATACCTCAAACGAAGAAGTGCTGCATAAAATACTTTTCAACTTTTTAGACCGGTCTAATTAGACTCAAAAATAGGAGTGAGGCTACAATAATCACCATCAAGCTGAAAATTGGCAGGATTGTTCAAAATACCATCATAAATGAAATCTAAAAAGTCCTTATAAATCCGACCCGTGCTAAAAAATTTACGCGTTGTCAAAGATCACCAAATATGGTTTTTAGCGATTTTCAGCGAAACGGTAAGTTTTATCGTAAAATTAGTTCTAACAAAAAATGTTAGATAATTATCTATAAAAAATATTTTAATAGTTTTTTTCCTAAGAGCCACTGTTTTTAAGATACAACGATTCAAACAGTTGAAAGACTTCTAATCGTCATAATATGTATATGTATTAGTACACCAGGTATATACATCACTGAAGCTGTAATACAAGTAAACATAATATTCTATCGGTCAACTTAACTTATATTACACATAATAATATAAGATTATAAATATGATAATGTTTCTACTATACAGCTTGCGGTCTACCGAGGGATGCAATGTATAAGATGTATTATATTACAGTGCAACAAAAAAATTTTTACAAAGTGAATGTAACACGAAAATAATAAGAATTATTTGCAATTTACGGCTTAATCCCAACAAAAATAGTAAATTGATATGACAAAGTATTAACTTATAAAAATTCTTTTTATTTATGCGCCTTAGTTCAATTTGTAAAGATGGGTTATGTCGGAATAAACACGTTCGTCGGCTAATCTAATCACCCTACCTATTCTTTTCTCAGAAGGGTTTGAACATAATAATGAAAGACAACTTTCTAGGCAAAATGGTTATTGCTAAGTACTAACAAATACTTATGCAAATTACACCGTAATCTTCCTGGGTGACGAAATCCTTCAGGTAGATGACACCCTCGAGGTATTAATTAGTCTTGAGTATTACTCCGGAGTGAAAATACGTGTTAAACCTATATTTTTTAGCCTATTTCGTGTTATTTTCATTGATATAACAAAAATGTCAGAATATCGTTTTATTTGTGCTAAAAATTTAACTGAAGGTGAAATTGTTACCGTTGAACGTGGTACAACAACGTCGTAGAACTTCAGCAACATCTTCATCTTCTAATATTATATTTGACCAATCTATGGCAGTATCTACTCTTCTTATCTCTATGTATGGAGCGCCTGAGGAAACTACGTGCTTAGATAAGTTTCGATATGCATGTTTTTTTAAAAGTACTCGAAACAAAAAACAAGTGCAGTTATCTTGTCTTCCTCCAACATCAGCGGCTGCTCATCAACGTCTTTTTCGGGTATATTACCAAGTTCAAGTGTGGCTTGGTTATCAGCTAGATCCAAAAGACTGGGGATGGAAGTCAGTCGACAGTTCATTAGAACCAATTCAAACTTTACTCCCCCTTGCGCCGGAAAAACTCCTGAACACAATTTTTTGCAACTATAAAAAGGAATGTAGCGGTAAATGTGGTTGCAAAAAGTTGGACTGTTTTGTCCGGTAGCATGCACTAATTGTCAAAACCGGTCGTGCTCCAATGTTCACTCACCAACAATTGAAGATTTATTTGATTATATCGAGGAGCCATGCGATGTGTCATTATTGAGACAATTTAATTGCACCCAGGATGAACAAGAAGAAGAAGAAGAAGAACTAAGATGAAGAAGAGGAAGAAGAACAATGAGAAGAAGAACAAGGGAAGCAGAAGTATTAGAAAATTATGAACCAGTTTGATAAATTTCCCTTTTTTTAAATTTATATGGAATAGGCCTACTGGGGAAACCACGTTAAAAACTCGCTAAGTACACTACCTCAAAGGTGGTGTGGAAACGTGTGCGAATATTATGACGATTACCACTTTTTGAAGCGTTATATCTCAAAAACGGTGGCTCTCAGGAAAAAAAGTAATAAAGCATTTTTTATAGATAATTATCTAATCTACATTTTCTGTTAGAACTAATTTTACGATAAAACTTACCGTTTCGCTGAAAATCGCTAAAAACCATATTTGGTGACCTTTGACCCCGCGTAAAATTTTTAGCACGTGTCGGATTTATAAGGACTTTTTAGGTTTTATTTATGATGGTATTTTGAACAATCCTGCCAATTTTCAGCTTGATGGTAATTTTTGTAGCCTCGGATGCGTAAGTTGACCGGAGTATTTCAACACTGTGAAAGTTAGAAAGACATCATACCTGGGCACAGAATAACTAACCATACAGAAGCGAAACTGACTGTCGTTTCCATTGATTGTGTGGGAACCGAAATATTTGACCTTGAGCCCTAGTTACACAATGGAACTTGATGTTCTAAGGAATAGACCAATTCAAATGATGTGATATTTTGACAAGTAGTTATTAATTAATATTGAAATATAAAATTTAACTATAAAATATAAATAAACTATAAAATAAAACATATATAAATATAAAATTTAACTAAAAACATTTGTCACTGTCAGTCTAAAAGTGAGGTTATACCAGTTACATTGACACATGAGCATGAAAATTATGTTACCATTTTGGGCCTGAGTTTCGCTTCTGTATGGTTAGTTATTCTGTGACCTGGGCCACATACTGAGAAATACATTGCGATGCATAAGTTAGGGATATACAAAATTTTGCTCGTTTTCGTAGTTGATTTTTTCGTGAACGGATTAACGGATTCCGCTAATTTTTTTATTATTTTATATATTTTTTGGTATTTACACAGTTGGTCAAAGGTTTATACACACTTTTTTTGACTCTCCTACCGGGTGGAAGAAAAGAAGTATTTTTCTTCTTTGAGACAAAGGGAAGGCTTTCTCCGTAGGGAGAAAAAGGTAAAAGTGTAGGTATATATCGAAATTTTATTGCAGTCTTATTTTGATTCAGTTAAAACACACGTTAAAGAATAAAACGGTATACTTTCTTTGTCTATGAAGGTATCAGGGACATTCAAAAAACAAAATATTCATAAAACATAAGAATACAATACGATTCCGATATATGCTCACATCTGTTCCTTGTCCTACCTACAGGGTGTCTCAAACTTAACATAAGAAAAGATTTATTTTCTTTCACCCAGTATAGGTTTAAAAAAAAGTTTTAGTAAACCTTTGTCCATCTATGTAAATACCAAAAAAATCTAAAATAATAAAAAAAAATTAACGGAATCCGTTAATATATTCACCAAAAAATCAGCTACGGCATTGAGGATAATTTCCTATATCCCTAACTTATGCATAGTAGTTTAATAAGTAGAGAGCGGAATATATGCAGCACAACATTACCAAAATATGCGCATATATATGCATTACTTTTACTACAAACATGCAGGTATTTTTTCTAAATTTGTCTAAATATGCAAATGCATATTAAAAATACTCAAAAATAAAACAATATAATATTAAGTCGTAAGATCTCCAGAAAAGTTGCCTTCAAAAATACGTACAACTTTCCTCAAACAATCAAAGCCCTCATTTTTTTCTAAAACATTTTTTAATTTATTTCTAATTGTAATCCCTGTATTTCCGGGAATTTTTTGAAAATGAGCAGAAAACGTGTTAACAAGATTAACCGAATCACTTAATTGTAAATTCCTTTGTTCTAATGACTTTATTAGATCTGGCAAAAAACTAAAATTAACTTTTATGAACATAAGTTTTTTAGCAATTTGTACGTTACTTAAAGAACAAAGTACGTTACTTAAGCTGAAGAACAAAAGCGGAATTGTCTACAATTTGATGGATTTTTGTATTTTGATGCTTCTCTCTATGTCCGTCTTTATAGAAGTAAAAGCGAATTTGTCGAATAAAAACACTCTTTCCAGAAAAATTTCTTTTGTGGGACATGATGCTTTTGTTTGTCAGTTCCTCATTTAAAAAATGAAATGTGAAAATGAATGTAACTTACGATTTTGGAACAGGCCTTGCAAAATACTTTGTCTCCTCTTAGCTTTAACTCGGGAAAACACTTTATCCAAGCACTTTTTTGAATGGTAGACATATTTAAATTTAATATATACCAATCCCTTCAAAAACACTAAATACGATACAACGTTTACTTTAAACAAATGTTGGCCGGAAACTGACAAAATTATTATTAGACCCTTAAAAGCAGGTAGGTAGCTACGACTTGCTACGCTAATAAAATAATATTTTTCTGGGAACACCCATAATTGTTAAATTCAGGTAGTAATGGGAAAGTCCAGATGAGCGATAGATAGATAAATAACGAGCTCGTTCATATCGAAGTTATAAAATTCCAACTAAGAGAGAAAATTTTAAACTTTTATATAATTTATTTTTAAAATATGCAAAATAAATCGTGTTTAGCTTAAATATGCAATGTTGTGTTTGTTGTCTGAAAATATGCAATATATGTATCTATATACACTTTGCATATATTCCGCTATCTATTAATAAGTAACAAAATGCTCAACTTATAGTGAAAGAAAAGTTCGATGGAAAGAGGGGACTAGGACGGAAAAGACTATCGTGGCTCAGAAAAGACTATCGTGGTTCAAAAAATTTTGAACATCTAATAAGAACAGCTGAAGACAAAGAACCCACATAACAATGATGTTCGCATCATGTTCTAAGCATATCCTGCCAACATTCGTCGAAGTATATCCTTTTTAGTATATGCGTAGTACAAGCATAGCATGTACCATAAAAAACATTCTAAATTTCATGTTCTTTGCATGTGCTTCGAAGAATATTCTTGCACCGAATATACTGAGCACATTCGTGTACGTAGTATCTCGGAATGTTCGTAAAAGTTTATTCTTAAAATATACCTTAATCGAATATTCTTAGTATATGCGTAAGTATATGCAAAAGTATATGCTTAACACATACTTGTATATACTTTTAAAATATCTTAAAAAGAATATACTGTATGTACCTATAGGAAGAAGAATAATGTTAGCCTATAGATTATCAACTTCGCGTTAAGAATAATTAATAAAATTTAGGTATTTTGGTAGGTACTACTGAACTATCTAATTCATCATTTTTTTAAACCGTTTTAATTGTATGGTAAAAAAGTTTAAAACTTAATTCTATTGAAGAAAAATGAGAAATTCTCGTTTCGTTTTTAATTGAAATGAATTCACCATTTTGATTTGAGTTTATACCATAAAAATATTTTTACCTATAATTTTCGGGAATCCGGAAACGGCCATTCATTGTTATTCTGACCATTGCATTGCATATTTTATACCTGCACAAGGGAAGGGGGTTGGTAAACAAAAAGGCAAAATATGAAAATAGTTTCCAGTACAGTTAGTTAAGGCATTTATGTCTACGCTGTGAGGACGAATCGATTGTAGTTCTAGCTACAAGGACTAAAACATTTTAAGAACATAAAAAGCAGCTTGAAAATAATAAATTCATATTAGTCCTGTCGCCAGGGGGGGTACAACGGCCTCGTTAATTCAGATGGACTTACCCAAGTTTTTTTTATGTATTTTGACCCGTAGAAAACGAATTTTTTGGGTAACAGTTGATCCGGATGTCGATAAGATTGTTATAGACCAAGAACTTGAGGAATCAAATAACAGCGATTTTTGGCAAAACAAAACAATATTTTGTATTTTTTGGGTCATTTTAAGCAAAAAATATTTCTACAAGTTTTTTAGTAGGATGCAGAGTTTTCGAGATAAACGCGGTTGAACTTTCAAAAAATCGAAAAACTGCAATTTTTAAACCCGAATAACTTTTGATTAAAAAATAAAATAGCAATTCTGCTAAGCGCCTTTGAAAGTTCAAGTCAAATTATGTCGGTTTTGATTATTTGCATTGCTAAAAATTTATTGTGTTATTGTTAAACAAAGCTACAAACAACTAGTGCGTGAGTGATGTTTCTATGATTTCTCATTTAAAATCGAACGAGTAGGTAGAATAGGTACTAGTGCAATCAAGACTATTTCTACGTTACATGCGTTAAAACGCATGTAAAAGCACGGGAAACCCTACGTGTTTATAGCTTTGTTAAACAATAAAAAAATAAATTTTTACCAATGCAAATAATCAAAACCGATATAATTTGACTTAAACTTTCAAATGCGGTAAGCAGACTTGCTATTTTATTTTTTAATCAAAAGTTATTCGGGTTCAAAAATTGCAGTTTTTCGATTTTTTTAAAGTTCAACCGCGTTTATCTCGAAAACTGTGCATCCTACGAAAAAACTTGTAGAAATATTTTTTACTTAAAATGGCCCAAAAAATACAAAATATTGTTTTGTTTTGCCAAAAATCGCTGTTATTTGATTCCTCAAGTTCTTGGTCTATAACAATCTTATCGACATCCGGATCAACTGTTACCCAAAAAATTCGTGTTCTACGGGTCAAAATACATAAAAAAACCTTGAGTAAGTCCATCTGAATTAACGAGGCCGTTGTACCCCCCCTGGCGACAGGACTATATTGGTACTTCAATATTTCCTAAATACCTAGTAAGTAAAAGTATGTATAATGTATATAGATACCTATAAATTTTAGTAATTTACATACATATTATATTATATATTTGGCTATTATATAATTATATAAGCAGCATTTTTATTTTGATGTGCACATAATAACTAAATATATTACTTATATTTTATATATAGGCTACTTACCCATATAATATTTATTATACATAGGTACCTATATAACTAACTAAAGTTTATATATTTTATACTTACTTTTTACGTAATATTGTAGAATGTAATAACTATACATTCTCATATGCAATTAGAATATGTAAATATAATATATTAGTAGAACCTAGGATGAGATTGGGTGATGTTGAACATACTTCTGAGAAATATAGCACATCTTTGGAATATTCTTCCCATATACTAAAAATATGTGCGATAGTACATTCTAAGTATATACATAGAAGGTATATAGCACTTCCTTGGAATATTCTTCCCATATACTAAAAATATGTGCCCTAGTACATTCTAAGTATGTAACTAGAAGGTATATAGCACTTCCTTGGAATATTCTTCCCATATACTAAAAATATGTGCGATAGTACATTCTAAGTATATAAATAGAAGGTTTATAGCACCTCCTTAGAATCTTCTAAAAAGTATGTTCTTGGTATATACTGAAAAGAAGTGCGGTAGTACATTCTAAGTATATACATAGAACGTTTAAGTACTGTAATGTAGTATATACTCAGTATATGCTCTGCACATTCGCAATGGTAATTACGCATATTCTAAGTATATACTTTTTCTGAAAAGTATGTTCTATGAATCTACTAAGAACATGAAATTGTTATGTGGGAAGAGTTTGCAATAATTGTAGTTGCCAACTTTCAGTAAGGAGAGGGCAACTCGATCGCTCTAAATGAACTAGTTGACACAAATCAAATACTTAAAGAAGAATGTATCAATTATCTTACGGAGCTTTACAAGGCAGAACACATAGAAGAATGTTGGTTATGTTTGTAAACGTCACATTGATCAGTTCCTATCCTGTGTATTTGACTGTGATTTTAAGAAATGTGACTTAAAAATGGCTTTGTTGTTAACAATTCTTACAAGTGAAAGGCAATTTATGGTTTATTTCAATTCAGAGGTCAGGCATAATTTGCAGACAGCGCTGTTTCTGGTATAACCTTCGTCAGTACAGTTGCTTGCCCGCCTCTGAATCAACACAAAACCAAATTGCCTGTTTAAGGTTATACCAGAAACAGTGCTGTCTGCAGAATGTTTTGCCGCTGAATCGAAATAAAACATAAATTGCCTTTCACTTCTATCTTTACTCAGATTGTGAGTACTAAGAACCATTTCTTGTACCTTTTTCTAGATGTAGTCCTGTCGCCAGGGTGAGGGGGGGGGGGTACAACGGCCTCCTTAATTCAGATGGACTTACCCAAGTTTTTTTTATGTATTTTGATCGGTAGAATACGAATTTTTTAGGTAACAGTTGATCCGGATGTCGATAAGTTTGTTATAAACAAAGAACTTGAGGAATTACATAACAGCCAGTTTTTGCAAAACAAAATATTTTTTTTGTATTTTTTGGGTGATTCTCAACAAAAAATGATCTTTCAAGTTTTTTCGTAGGGTGCACAGTTTTGGAGATAAACGCGGTTGAACTTAACCCAAATAACTTTTGATTAAAAACTAAAATAGCAATTCTGCTTACTGCATTTGAAAGTGCAAGTCAAATTCTATCGGTTTTGAATATTTGCATTGATAAAAATTTAGTTTTTATTTGTTAAACAAAGCCCTAAACACATAGTGTTTCCCGTGCCCAAAGCATGCGTTTTAATGTACATAATATACGTAGAAATTGTGTGTATGCGCGCCTACTCGTTCGATATTTCAAATGGGAAATGCATTGAAAACATCATTCAATCACTGTGTGTTTATAGCTTTATTTAACAATAAAAAAATTAATTTTTAGCAATGAAAGTAATTAAAACCGATAGAATTTGACTTGAGCTTTCAAATGCGGTAAGCAGAATTGCTATTTTATTTTTCAATCAGAAGTTATTCGGGTTCAAAAATTGCAATTTTTAGATTTTTTTAAAGTTCAACCGCGTTTATGTCGAAAACAATGCATCCTACGAAAAAACTTGTAAAAACATTTTTTGCTTAGAATGACCCAAAAAATACAAAACAATGTTTTGTTTTGCGAAAAGTCGCTGGTATGTGATTCCTCAAGTTCTTTGTTTATAACAACCTTATCGACATCCGGATCGACTGTTACCCAAAAAATTCGTGTTCTACGGGTTAAAATACATAAAAAAAACTTGGGTATGTCCATCTGAATTAAGGAAGCCGTTGTACCCCCACTGGCGAGAGGACTAATGAAGGAAACCAGAATGTGATTTCGTATTCTAGAATCCTTTCCGTTCTCTATTTTCGTCGTCTCTATGCCTTGTAAATTGTAGAAGGCAGAGATTCAGGATGTTAACAGGCGTCGGCTTAGGGACACAAAAGTGTAACTACATTTTTTCCATTTTGAGATATTTACACCATTGAACTTACCTTATTGAGTTCTTTTGAGTGACACAAAATTGTATTTCTTCGAACATCCTAAACCAGTAAGGAGTTTTCGTAACTACATTTCTTAGCAATCTTTGAATGTCACCGAAATGTAAGTGGTCTTACATTTTTGTGATATTATGCTTTGACTGATGATATTGAGTTATATTTTCGTGGCATAAATTTTTTTATTGCACTGTATGGTGGTTGCAGGTAGCAAAAATGAATTTAATAATTTGTTTCGTATATTTGTGGTCTGTTGCTTTTCCAGCTCTGTTACAACTGTGAAGGCGTAAAAAAGTGAATAAGTTGATAATTTCGTCGGCTTGGGGACACAAAATTGTATCTCAGAAATGACTACTCTTCGGCAGAGCGTATCACAATCAATCAGGTGTGTAAAGTGATTGACACAATTAAAATTGATGATTGAAAATGTTTCCAAAGTTGATGTTTATTTAAAAAAATAAATAAAAAACTGTTTATCGGTTCTATCAAAATCTAAAGCCGATTACTTTTATTTTGTGATTTTAAATAAACTTATAAAATGAATTATGATTATTACTTTTATTAATTTTATCAGAAAATTGGGTAACCCTCAGTTGTAAAATTAGATTATAATACTATAGCAACAAAGAATTACAAATAAATTACTGATCCCAACAGTAAGTCTCTATAATAATAGTCGGTTCATTTAGGGACACAAAAATGTATCTCCACCACTTTTTACCTAAATGTTGTTATTTTGATAACACAATTTATACATTATTGGGTATGATTGTATTACCTTAAAGTAAACATTTCTAAGATTAATCATTCGGAACAAAAAGAATTTATTTATTTGAGAATAAACTACAGATCATTACAAAATGCAAATCACTTTTTTAAAAACTTTAAATAAGCTCTGCTGAAAAGTAGTCATTTCTGAGATACAATTTTGTGTCCCTAGCCGACGAGAGAATGGTTCTAATAAGGAAGGTTTCTAGATTTAAATTAGTGTATATTATTTTTAATAATGTATTCTGTATCTGAGACCTTCCTACTTTCTTCAATTCTTCCAAATGTAATCAGCGTGCAGTCATTCAATGTTAGTGTGCTGAAGGTTTGTAACCGTTGCAAATTCATACCCAAATGCAAATAGTGTATGTAAACTCATGTTTTGCAAATTGAACTGTCAAGGCATGGCATCGAAAATTTAGAAGTGCAAGACAGGAGATGAATGACAAGCCAAGACCAGGTGCATTGAGTATTTAACACCAGAGAGGAATGCAGCCTGCGTGGAAGACTCGGTTGTAGAAAATCGTCGAATTTCTATCAGGAAATATCAGGCAAATTTCAAAAAATATTTGGTGTGAGTATATCGCACCTTGAAAACCATATGGCAATATCTGCAATTTTTTCATGAAATGACCTTTGAATGCAGTCTAATAGGAAAAAAATCTATTTTTTAATGCTATATAGCAGCGTCTGCAAAAAATTTTAAGTTCGGCACCAGAAAGATACATCTCTATGGCTTTTGTCAAAAATCGATTCTTCTTTTTTATACCATCAGGCATTATCTGCAGTAGTTGATGCTCTACGTTTCTAAAATTGGAACAAAACCCCAGATCTATATGGCAATATGTGCAAAATGTGACCCACGCTCGCAAAATTAAAGCAAGATCTACTGAGGAAACATCCTTTGAATGCAACAAAACATAGAGTGCTGCATAGAGATTTGATTGCAACACTGGAAATAAGCGACAAGACTATAAAAAACTGATATACAACGTCGTACTGCAGATGGGTTTATCCCAAAAGAAAAGCGAATTATAGCCGACAGACATTATATAAGCGACAGATTATAATATGCAAGACTTTGATTAAGTGTTAATACTAAAAATTTGTAATAAATAAGTACAATCAATAAAAAAACTGTTATTTTATATGAATTTTTACTGTATCATGTGCGAAAATTGATATATTTTTTAAAACCATATGGCCGTATGTGCTAAAATACCTATTTCCTGGGGGAAATTTTACGTACTTCTTAATTCATATAAAAATATGTAAAATTAAAGACAATTGTGCCAAATACCAGGTTTGCAGCGTAATTTTTGGAATTACAGTAAATAAAATTAACTTTACAAAAACTTGAAATGCTCATAACTCAATATTATGATTTTTACAGTTATTGCCCTATGGTTTTCAAGGTGCGATATAACCTGTGCATAGCATCGTAGACGATCTGGGTTACACACAAACTGGGTTACATAAAAGTTTCTGCGCAATGGGTTTCTCCCTTTTTTCAGGGGTCCAAACAAGCTTGTGTATGGGTTTAAGGGTTTATCTTTGCAACATCTCACTGAATACAGGAAGAAACAGAATATGAAAAAAAAAACTACAACGAAAGAGGGCTCGCTCTTTTCTTTCACGCATTTGGGCCCCTTAAAAAGGCGCTAAAAACAATCGTTTTCCGCGGACGAAGGAGTGCGAAATGCTGTAAATTTTTCTTACTTAACCTTTGTCGAGCAGTATAATTTTACACCGCTAACAGACAGCATAGGTACAATTGTCCCTGTTATATTTTCCTAAAAAATCCTTAATCTAAAGGGAAATCTTTGTTAGTTTTAAGATAATATTATTTATTACTAGCATAATTGGTTAAAAATTGTTTAATATTGCAATACATTATTATCAGATTTAGCCATACGGCTCACACTCCCTCTAAGGGGAAAATTGACTCATCCCAGATACCTACGGTATCAAAATGATTGAGCTCTGGTGGGACTCTTTCCGTGTTATCGAGCCCTAGGTGACTTGGAATGCAGGTGTATCTCCCAGAAATTTTCGTACGCATCTGGCCGTCGCGAGTAGTACAGCTTTCTGCATGGTCTTATAAAGATGTTCATTCAGACCCAGCTTTTTTATGCTTTCGAGGAGGGTCTTCGGAATGACTCCAGTAGTAGAAATAATAATCGGTATCGTCTGGGTACTTTGCATTCTCCATTGCCTTCGTATTTGAATTTCTAGATCTCTGTATTTGGCGATCTTTTCAGTAAATTTACTACGTAGATTATTGTTGTTAGGTATCGCCACATCAATTAGTGTTGTTTGTCTTGTTAATTTATTAACTAGTACGAGATCTGGTCTATTATGTGCCACTGTTTGGTCTGTGAGCACAGTGCGGTCCCAGTATAGCTTGTAGTTGCCATCCTCAAGCATACTCTCAGGGACGTATTGATAATACGGGAGATGGTCTGTTTGGAGAAGTCCCAGCTTGATAGCTATCTCTTGATGAAGGATTTTTGCTACTGCATCATGCCGTTCTTTGTATTCAGTTGCAGCAAATGCCTGGCAGCCCCCTGTAAGATGTTGGATGGTTTCTTGGGCTTGACATCCATATCGGCATCTGTCGTTTTGAACCTGAGGGTCTTTGATGATATATTTCAGGTAATTTCTGGTTGGTATAACCTGATCCTGAATGGCCAGTAATGAACCCTCCGTTTCAGGGAACATCTTTCCTGATGTCAACCAGTAGTTCGACGCTATATTGTCGACATAGTCTTGGCTGACCTCATTGGGATGTCGCCCGTGTAGAGGTTTACCCATCCAGGCGCGCACTTTTTCGTCCTTAGTAAGGTGGTTTATGCGCATTTCTGGTTTCCTCAGTTTGATCGGTGTTGTGTCATCTACTGCGCAGATAGCGCGATGTAGAGTAGATGTCTCAGCCTGCATCTGAAAATAAGTTCTTAAATTAGCAATTTGTTTATCTAATTGCTCACCTATATCCATAAGTCCTCTTCCTCCTAGATTCCGTGGTAATGTTGTTCTTTCTGCTGCACTCTTAGGATGGTGTTTTTGTGCCTTTGTGAGGTGTGCTCGCACTTTTCGCTGAAGAGCTTCTATATCTGTTTTTGTCCACTTAACAATACCAAATGAGTAGCTAAGCGCGGAACATGCGTAGGTGTTTAGTGCCTTAAACAAATTTCTACTGTTAAGGTGTGAGCGAAGCAGCTGTTTTACCCTTCGTATAAACTCAGTAGTTATCTCTGTTTTTATTTGTTTATGGTCAATTTTCCGCGCTTGCTTTACTCCAAGATATTTGTACATATCGTTTTCACCCATGGCCTCGATGTTCTGGCCATTTTGCATATCGAATCCTCCGGGCTGTACTTTTCCTCTGACTATATTTAAAATACGGCACTTGTCTAGTCCGAAGTGCATACTAATATCATTAGAAAAAGTTTCTACAGTTTTTAGCATCTCGTCGAGTTGGTTTCGAGTGGAAGCCATTAATTTCAAATCATCCATGTACAATAAATTATTAAGCTTCGCCACCACATTGTTGTTATTTTTGATGCTAAAACCTGCATCTGTGGAGTTCAATAGCTGAGATAGTGGGTTCATAGCTAGACAGAACCACAGAGGACTCAACGAATCTCCTTGAAACAGGCCACGGCTGATTGCGATATTTTCAGTTTCGATGTTACTTTCACCAGGTATTTGAAGGTGAATTCTAGTTTTCCACTCTGTCATTATATGTTGTAAAAAGGTCACTATATTATCATCGACTTTATATATTCTCAATATATCTATAAGCCATTCATGCGGCACTGAATCAAAGGCCTTCTTGTAATCAATAAAAGCAGTAAATAGGTTCCTCTTTTTGGAATATGCTTGATTAGAAATGACTGAGTCGATGATAAGTTGTTCTTTGCAGCCCATGGAACCCTTAGCGCATCCTTTCTGTTGAGGCTCTATGATATTGTTCAGCGCACAGTGTTGGTAGATACGCCGGGCTACACAGGATGTGACCAATTTATACAAAGTTGGAAGACAAGTAATTGGGCGGTATTTTGCTGGATCTTGGGTGTTATTTTGATCCTTCGGTATTAAATAAGTGGTTCCCTGAGTTAGAAATGATGGTATATCCTGCGGATTAGAAATAACATAATTAATTAGTGTTGATAAGCATTCATGAGCACTCCAAAACTTCTTGAGCCAAAAGTTTTGAACTCCGTCTGGTCCAGGAGATTTCCAGTTATGAAGCTCTTTGATGATATTTGAGACTTCTTCAGTGGTGAAGGGTTCGTAGAGAGTAGTAGTGTAGTGTTGGCAGTTCTGTGCCGTATCTTCGATCCATCCAGCATTGTTGTTAAGAGCAGCTGGTGTGGAAAGTTGATTTCCCCAAAACTCATGAATTTCTTCTTGGCTTGGATAAGACTTATCGAGATTTTCTACGGTGGAATTGAGTTTTCGATAGAACGCCTTCTCAGCAGTCTCAAAAAGGGCATTGTCGGATTTTCGGTTGTTACTCACTTTGTACCTTCTTAGTCGTCCTGAATAAACTGAGAGTCTTTGTTTTAACGTATCCAGGCACTGTTGGGCTGTGTTGTTTTCTGGATCGTATCTTGAGTGTCTTGCAGTATTCCGTATTATTTCTTCAGCTCTCCTGATCACTCTTGTACTTCTTACACCTCGTATATATTCTGTGACTCGACCAATATCCCTACGCAGCAATTCAATCTTTCCGAGCAGTCTTTTTTCCCAGGGTGCAATTCTGCTACCAGTCCTTCCGTTATTAGAACCCCGTCGTGTTCTGATCTTAATGCCCATTACATTAGCAATTGCTGTTGCTGCACAGTAGATTAGCATGTGCAGATACTCTAATGTGTGGGCTTCTACGACATAATTGGGTAGGACTTCAGTGTTCACAATTTGTAACAGCACACCTAGTCTCTTACAAGAGTTTATTCGTGGTAGCGGTGGTCTGCTAAGTGGGTTTGTTCCATTAAACTCTTGTACAGCACGTGCCATTTCGCTTACTAGTTTATCATGTAGCTCGTTGTTTTCCTGCTCTGTATTGTCAGGTTGAGTTTCTTCTATTATTATTATTATTATTATTATTATTATTAAAGAAAAAGGAGCCGAGGTCTAGGACCTATATAGCTCCATTTGACTAAAAAGAACTATGCAAAAAGAAACCTAAACTTAAGACTCTATACGACTTATAAATTAATTTAATTTAAGAAACGAAAAATTATTGTTCCCGTGATACAGAACTAAAAGAGTCATATTTATTTTTGAAGCAATTTACAGATACAGCCCCGACGACGTCGTGTGGAAATGAGTTCCAGGTATAAAATATTCTATTGGATATAGAGTTCTCACGACATTTGCTGTGAAACTGTTGTCTGGCTAATTTGTATGGATGACCCCGCAATCTAAGGTCGTTACTCGAAGGGAAAATATGTGGGAGATCTATCCCAAACTTTCCCTGTAACGCTCTATAAGCAATTACTAAATCCCCACGAAGTCGTCAGTCCATAAATGTAGGATAATTTAAGTAAGTTAACCGTTCTTCGTAGGAAGGACGACGACGGCCATAAGAAATTCTTGCTGCCCATCTTTGCACAGATTCAAGTCGATCAGAATCCCTTTGCCAGTCGACATTCCATACGGGTCCGGCAAACTCTAAAATAGGTCTTACATATACACTAAAGAGAGCAACAAAATTTCTTGGCGATATCTTAGAGAAAGTCTTAGATAATAAGTAAACTGATGTTCTAGCTTTATTCCATACCGACTGGATATGTTCAGACCAAGATAATATTTCCGTCACAAGTACACCCAAGTCTTTTTGCTGCGAAACAGTTTTTAGAGAAACATTTGAAAGTACATACCGATTCCTTGGATTGTTTTTACCTAAATGTAGAACTGCATACTTGGATGTGTTCAATGGCACATGAATAATAATATTCGGCAATTCGATCTTGTACGGATTTACAAACAAAGATTAGAAGAGGCTTTTAAGTGACTCCTGTTATCTATCGTAAATTATTGAAATGACTGCAACAATAAAATTGGAAATAGTGGTCGTAAACAAATTCTATGAAGAGAATCATTTTATTGTATTTTAATTGGAGACATAATAGATTTCATCTACATTTATTTATTTAGTTTTTGTCAATACGTGTATACTAAAAAATTATCATGAGTAATAATGACAATAAATTTAGTTTACCGAAATGCCAACAACAGAGGTATACATCGAATATAATCAACGAAGAAAACTTGTGACAGATGTGGAATATGGAGTCTCTGCCACTAATACGCGCAGCAATGTCTTGTGATCGCTTCTCATGCCAAGATTTACGAGATTTGACAACGAAAATACCCGCCAATAACGAAAAAAAAGACGATTAGGCTGCACTCATACGAGATACATTGACAATGCTGAACAAAAATGTGCACCAAGGCTACAAACCATTAGAATGCGTAACCATAGATGAACAACTGTTTCCGTTTAGATGCCGCACACAATTTACACAATATACATCTCACAAACTCACTATACATGGTATTTTGGGTTTGTAATCCATCAAATCCCATACAAATTCACCTTTATATTTGAAAAACAGCAAATAGTCCACAACAATTTAATGTTGGCGAAAGAAAAGTTTTGGATCTGGTCACGTCGTGTAAAGGTTCTGGGCGAAATATTATCACAGATAACTTTTTACTTGTTTTGAACTAGCTAAAGTCTAGAAATCATGTCACATCAGGTTAGTGGGCTCCATTAGAAAAAAATAAGAGATTTCTACTCATAATTATGCAAGCAAGCAAGAAAATAGCTATTTTTTCCACAAATCTTGCACACAATCATGAATGCTCTTACTTGCTAAAGAAAATCAAAGCAGTAGTGTTACTATCGTCCATGCATACAACAGACAAGTCGTCGGAAATGATTGAGTATTAGAGTAAAACTAAAGGGCTGTTGATACCATGGGTAAAATGCTGGGTGAGTATACGGTCAAACTTCTAACATTGCTTTGGATCTTGGCGTTTTTTTATAATATGATTGACGTCACTTGGCTAGCATCCTACATTATATCGAGATCGAGAGCAAAATCCATTACAAAGAACAAAGGACCAACGCAAGAAGTTTTTGAAGGATCTTTCTAAAGATCTTTTCTTGATGTAGATACTCTTCCTCAAGTATCTCACAGCAGTCGTGGATATACTCCAATAACCGGAAGTTGCCATGTTTGTCAAAACGAAGGGAAAAACAACACCTAAAACGAGAAAATGTTGTGTAGTATGTTTTTTACCTATGTGAGACACAAATTCTTTGTCTAAAACAACATGTATGTGTTGCGAAAATCTACACTAACATTCATTTTTGTATTTTGATTCAAATAAACTATCATTTAAATACAAAATGTATTGATATTTTATAACATTCATTTAGAAAACAAAAATACAAGGTAAAAAAGTACAGCTGGTTCCAAAAAAAACTGATATGACTCTTATAGCGTATTTTGTGGAAAATTGAGCAGTGTACTTTCTTCTTCTTCTTCTTCTTTTTGTTTTTGGTCTCGCAGCAAGGCAATTACCTGCACGATTTATAGGCGATCTTGATGTAGTCTGGCTCTAAGCCATATCAAAATCGCTGACTATGTTCTTGTAAAAAGCTTTTGAGGAGGTGTGACATAATGAATATGAGTTTAATCATATTTAATTTATTATATTTTGAAGGATAAATACTTATTATTTACATACTGTCACTGTCACTGCCAAATCTTAAAATTTGTCAGATAATTTCAACCTCAAAAAATGGCTGTTTGTTTGTTTATTTTATTATTTGTCTGTCACAATAAATATAATATAATGTCAGACCAATCATACACTGCTCAAAATGATCACATCTTACTAAGAGACGTATCAGTTTTTTAGGAACCAGCTGTACCTATGCCGTCGTTTATGGGGGTGGGAACAAATTAATCCCCCTGCTGGGAACTGAATAAAGATTTCTTTGTTATATTTGGCTGACGTAATCTACTGGATAAATGTAGAGATGTCACAAAATTTCAAGTCTTTATCTCTTTAACAACCGCAGTCTTGGTCCAACCGCAGTCAAGTGTACTCCACTGTTTTAAAATTTTGACACTAACGACATTTATCAAATTTTGACACAATTGGCATTTTATAGGTTAATTAAGTTGTATCGACTTTTTTGTATTCTCTGCGTTATTCCATTAATGTTTAGATTCCTTTAATTTTTAGATTTGTTTTTTTATAAAACACAGTTGTTTTTAGAACTCTTTAGCGACGTATTAATATAATATAATATTTATGGATTACCGTCGAGGGCCGACATGATCAACCAAAAAAGAAAATTTATATGGTGATCATTCTAGTGACTTTCTTGGGTGTGAATCTGTCTTTTTAGTTTAGTCCTCCTGGTTAAAGAATAAACCATATGTAGGGATAGAACTACTGCTATATAGGGATAGAACTAACTGCTAGTCAAAGTTGGCTTAAGAATTATTTCAAACTAAGAATTGTAATTCTGGATGTAATGCAGTACAAAATAAAATATTATTTTTGCATGTGAAAAGTAACCAATAAATTTTTCTCTGTCGAGGTTTTCGCTTTCATTATTTTAAATTGAACAAGCCTCATATTTATCATACAATTAAGTACAGAATAATATTTTGAAGTGGTTTTTTATTTTTTTCCCAATTTTTTACTAGAAAACAAAAGAATTGCCAAAATATAAATTATATGAACTGAATGAATCAAGCTGACGATAGGGTCGATCCGATTCTATAAAAGTAACAGTGGAAGAAGGGAAATTTTCCAGGCTAACTTCAATAATGCAAATGTGGCGGCCAAATGACTGCAGTTTCCTTTTCTTAACATCGGCTCTACAGATTTGCCATTCAGTGACATAGAAAGTTATGGCCGTATCTTTTACACAAAATTTATTTTTGGGGTGGTTTATAAAGTCGACAGCATCGTTTTATGAGCCTTTGTACTAAGACCGGGCATTTGATAAACAGATAACAGTTTTACACGGTTTTTTCGGAACATTTTAAGAACCGTTAAACGAGTATGAATAATGATTAAATCCTTGGGTTCTGAATATGCCGGGTTGGCCAAAGAAAAGAGTCCACCTCGATATTTGGCAGTAGTTTTTATATTTAAAAAAAAATGCCGGAATAGGTCGATTTTTATTTTTAAATTACAATTTTTTGATATAAATATTTTAAACTAGTGATGTCATCCATCTGGCCGTGATGACGTAATCGATGATTTTTTTTTAAATGGGAATAGTAGGGGTCGTTTGGTAGCTCATTGAAAAGGGCGTTGAATCCTCTCTTCAGTAATATAAACACTAATATCATTATTTATACAGGGTAGCCAAAAGAATAATTTGTGAATTAAATTAATCGACGCAAAAATAAGAATGTATGTAATTTATTTAATTCAAAATACATTCTGTTGCTGTCAGAAAATAGAAAAAAATATCTATCTGGCAAATAAATATTGCTTTTAGCTTAAATTAAACGTTCACACTGCCAAAAGGTAGGTGAGGAAGAGTGTTTGTGATTTAATCTAAGCAAAAAATTGTTTATTTTGTGGCGTTCCGCCCCTTATAGAATCAAGTATTGATGGGAAGATAATATTTAATCATTGAAAATATTATTTAAATATTTTCGGGATTAACTTCTTTCAATGTTTATTAAGATACAACGTAAAGCAATCACATAATTGCTAAATGCTTACTGACGTCACATTTAAACGTGGCAACCTTGGTTCCCTCGTGTTGACAGTTAATGATTAGGAGAGGGGTACGAAGAATTTCAGCTGGGAACTGAAGGCCGCGGAACGCGCCATTGTTCTCCAGTGGACGGTCTGAGTAGCGTTGCGGGGTCGTTGAGCGAAATTATTCAACTATAATTCAAAGTTCCAAATTTATTAAAGATTACAATAAATATTATAGTGAAGTTATCCAGCAGTGAACAGTGAATTTGAAGAATTTTAGAGAATATTATATACAATGAGTTCCGCCCCGGTAAATACACATTTTATTAATTATTTTATTCAGCCATTTTGGAAGTCCTTGACATTTGCTAATTAAGTTTCACATAGTCTGTTTTCATGGTTTTTATGGTTTATTTTCATGGATCAAACTCATCTAGAGATAATTGAATATTCGTTATTAATTTGTGCTTCCAGTTGGAAAATAGAGCTAATTTAAACTCAATTTTTTATATTCCTTTCAAGTCTACAGATCTCATATCTTTTGAACGATGATCAAATAAGTATCCATTGCCTAGTCATACTATATTTCATCCTTGTATAATATATCTATATACCTGTGTATATATTATAATAAAATATTGTTCCACAGTAATTATATTTTGTATTTAAATTGGAAATTACATGTGTTATTTGACCAAGGTCATCTGATAACCACTTGATAAAAGGTCAAGCTTTCTAGTCATTTAAGTTTTTGGACTTAATGACCTATTTCTTCTTATTCCCATAGGAATAAAAACACTTCCTCGTATCTCTTGCTTCTTTTTTTTTACATTGGTAGATTGGTAGTAACACCACACTGTGTTTTTTTTAGCACCTACTATGAAATCTTAAAATCACCTAACAACAACACCAAGGCCAGACCACACTGAGAGAAACAATCACTAGGCGACCAGCCTGGATTATTTCCACATCTTTTCTTTTGAGTACCTCCAGCTGCTTTCCACCAGTCTTGAGTACCTTCAGCTGCTTTCTACCAGTCTTTCTCTCCTGTACCTCCAGCAGGACAGCTGCTAGCGAGAGTTAGCACCCTTGGGTGCTCATTACATCAAACCGAAGATTGTGTAAAAGGGGTTTGTTTGGGGAGCATTTACTGTGCTCTTAGTAAAGACAGACTGTTTTTGTGATATTTAGTACACTTTTTAGAGTTCAATTGCACACACATTTTTCCTGCTTTATATTTTTATAGTATTTTTTCCTTAACAACATAATATTTAATTGATAGCGTTCCCCAATACTCTGCAATCTCTAAGGTAAAGATCTCTGAGCTCAGATATTTTCCCCTACAATAGTAGTCGGTACTCATATTTTGATTATTTTTATGCTGGTTTCCACTTTTATATAATTATTTAAACTCATTTCATTATTTTAATATATGTTGAATTAAATTTTTCAAAATTAACTTCAAATATTATTCAAAATTTCAGTTATTAACTTTATTTAACTTTAACGTATTAAATTCCTATGAACTTCTGGACTCTATTCCCTCAGAATAGTTTCTGGTTTCACTTGTTATTATTATTATAAACTACGAGTTAGAAAAAGGATCTGTTGTATCCAACCGTAGGTTTATTTATTCGATAAAGGCTTGTGCCTGTCCAACTCACATTGAGTTATTTATATATTATTTACAATATCAGGTAGTATTTAAGGTGTACGTATTATAAACGTACAATTATTATTTGGTGAAGGTTCTACTGGCCTAGGTGTAAGTTGTACTTTCTGTATCAGAGGTACCCTTATTCAGATTTTCTAACCTTATTAAGATTATTCTTAGATCACATTTGTATGATAATTTTGTAATTGACTTTCACTAGTATCATTTTTTTTGTCATGTTAGAGTTACATACTAGTTACTTGTCTTAACTCGGAGATTGTGAAAATCTAGTAGTTACATTCAATAAATATACATTTATTGTGATTTTTTTTTCTTATTACTCCTTTATCTTTAATAACATATTTTATAACTTAATAATCTTTAATAACATTTAATATACTTGTACTACAAATTTAACATACTCTATAGCAGCGTAGAATAACTGGATGAGGGTTAACCCAGTTATCCTTCTTCTGGCGCCCAAAAATTTATTCTATTTTCATTATATTATTATATTTACTCTATCTATTTTGTGAACATTGTCTTAATATCTTCTTTTCTAGCCATCATTGTCATTTCCTTTAATTTATTGTCTAGCCAAAAATAGGCGTGCAAATTGGCCGAATCCTTCCTTGAGTGTCAAGTGGCCATTCTCTTGCATATTGAGCTAGCTATTCAAGTTACATCTATCTATTCATAATTTTCATCTTCAGTTCTATATCAATTCTATACTCTTCGTCTTGGCATCTTTCCATACAAGTACTACTGCAAAGTAGTATTTTAGACTTCAGCTTCTTCAACGTAGAAGCCACATTTTTGTTCCTTTGGCTACATTAAGTAGATCTTCTTTTTCCTCCGTCTGTTGGAGTTTATCACTCTCCGTGCATCCACTCCAACAGAAAATCTTCTTCTTTCTGGTTACAATTTCTGAAATAAACATTACAATGTATTTTGAGTAAAATAAATTACATACATTCTTCTTTTTGAGTCAATTAACTCCATTCAAAAATTAATTTTTGGTCACTCTGCATAAATAATGATATTAATGTTTATATTACTAAACAAAGAATTAAACAATCTTACAAATGAGCTGCCTCACGACCCCTATTCCCATTAAAAAATCATCGATTACGTCATCAAGCTCAGATGGATGAGCAGTATGAAATATATTGCAATATAAAAAAATTGACTTGTTTCGGCATTTCCGTAACATCTAATCTCTCTTCAATTCTGACCCCCCGAAGGGAGTGTAGTGGTCGACGTGATGTCGTGTATTGTCCGTCTCAAAGATCTCTGTCTCTGGTCATTTATTTTAGCTCATGCGTAGGTCTTTTGCATATTCCTGTAATTTGATCGATCCATCTTGTTGGGGATCTTCCTCGTGATCTTCGGCCTTCCACCTTTCCTTGTATAACGAGTCTTTCCATGTTTTCTGTGTTTGACCTCATAATATGTCCAATAGGGTGGGCCGAAAAAATAACAACACCTGTGGTCAAAAAAGTTGCGTTATACTAAAACACAAGTTTTAAGCCCAAAATGAGGAGCTAAAAATATTTTTCTCCACTGGCACAAAGACTCTATACTTTTTTAATATTAAAATTCATTGTGTCAGTGAAAAAAATAACTTTTTTAAACGCAGATCTTATATTTTTTTATTATTTAAATTTTGAAACATCAGGATAATTTATTGTATATCTCAAAAAAGTTGAAATACAATCTGTATTGTTGTGGCGGGTTCATGTATACGTACTTTGTATACTAACGTATACTTACTTTATTTGGATATTTCGCCACTAAATAATAAATCGACAAAAAATAATTTAGACACCTACTTCAAAAAATGTGGCGCAATCTCCAAATAAAATATACGTTAGTATATTTTAGTAGTATAAAAAAATTAACATTACCCCGATGATATCAAAATGCCGTGACCGTTGACGTCAACGCTTCTATACTAAACGGTACTGTAACAAACACAGAGCATAAAGGAGGCACTATAGTGTTACTGGAGAAAGAAAACCAAAAAATTGGAAGGCCCCTGCATTAGTTTGTCTGTCAGCTGCACGACAACAAGTTGCTTTTAAGACATCTCTTGTAAACCTGGATGGCAATATCAGTGGACCACTTGCATTTTCGGGCCTCTTTTAAAACGACTACAAGATTGCGAAGCTCTTTCTGCAGCTTCGTCCTCAAAAATAGAACCATCAGTTGACGAATTCCGTAGGGACCATCTTAGTACAGATCAAAAATGCCTGTACGATATTTGTCAAGCAGTTAAAAGTGGTGTTTGTTCAGAACAACTTTCTAAGAGACAACCTGGGAAGATGATTCATTCTCGCTGGCTTACTACTGTTTCCCGTATCTTTCGATACGTAAGGGAGCGAGTGCTATACATAGCGTAAGTTCGCAAAAAGTATTTTAGTTCATACGCACAGTTTCATACAATATTTTATCTACGATAAATAAATAAAAAAAGACGAAGTAGTTTTCAATCCTAATAGTAAATTATTAATATTGAAAATATTAAAAATATTACTAAAAGATTTTTAAATTGAAAACTTATTGGTACAATTTCCTGGTTTTATTGGTACACAAGACTTCTACAATTTGCAAGTCAAATGGATGCTGCAGTGAAGACGAGAGAGAAGGAATTCTACACTATGCAATTCACATCCCCCGTCTGCAGCTGGTAAAGTTCCAACGGAAAAATGCACCTAGTTACTCTACGGAGTAATACGACTATAAAATTAAAATGTATACCATTTTTATTCAGTTGCAATGCGAAGGCAAAACAATCTTACTTTTCAATTAGAATACGGAGTGCAGTCCAGTCCCTTGAATCGCGATTTTCGGCTCTTATTGGAGCCTTCATCGGAAAGAACGTAGGCACTGTTCTCCATATTTTAACTGATTCGCATCGAGAGGTTTTCCCACCCATTGCAACTGAAGTGATGATAGTAGGTGGCTAGCGCCATCTGGCATTGAATGACGAAGTAGTTTTCAATCCTAATAGTAAATTATTAATATTGAAAATATTAAAAATATTACTAAAAGATTTTTAAATTGAAAACTTATTGGTACACTTTCCTGGTGACACCTACAAGACTTCTACAATTTTCAAGTCAAATGGATGCTGCAGTGAAGACGAGAGGGAAGGAATTCTACACTATGCAATTCACATCCCCGTCTGCAGCTGGTAAAGTTCCAACGGAAAATGCACCTAGTTACTCTACGGAGTAATACGACTATAAAATAAAAATGTATACCATTTTTATTCAGTTGCAATGCGAAGGCAAAACAATCTTACTTTTCAATTAGAATACGGAGTGCAGTCCAGTCCCTTGAATCGCGATTTTCGGCTCTTATTGGAGCCTTCCCTTAACATTGAGGGAAACCCTCAAGAACTCCTAAGTCCCATAGATTTGTTTACCTTTGCTGCATCGTCCGTCTATTCCACCATATCCCGTTAACATAACTTTAAAATAAACATCATGATAATGAAAACTGAGTTGATAGCACCTTGTGTCCGAATGTAAGTACGACACGTTATGATTGCATGATTATATATAGCATACTTCTGCGCATGTTGTTGCGTTTGAGGGAAGTTTTGTACCACCACCCCCATGAATGCTTGCATGTGCATTGGTATGCTATTTCGCTACTTTTATATATGTTATTCAACATTGGCTTGATCATATGGATCTTTAGTATCTTTTACAACCAGACAATGTGCTAATTCTGGTTTTTATTTGTAGCATTTTGTAACTTGTTACCTTTGACCTGAAGATGCTCTACAAATTTTAAAGAGCGAAACCGGTCGTCAGAAGTTATAATAAAGATTGAGAGTAAGTCTGACTTTTACTTCATTTAAAAATGGTATACATTTTTATTTTATAGTCGTATTACTCCGTAGAGTAACTAGGTGCATTTTTCCGTTGGAACTTTACCAGCTGCAGACGGGGGATATGAATTGCATAGTGTAGAATTCCTTCCCTCTCGTCTTCACTGCAGCATCCATTTGACTTGCAAATTGTAGAAGTCTTGGAGGTGTCACTAGGAAAGTGTACCAATAAATTTTCTATTTAAAAATCTTTTAGTAATATTTTTAATATTTTCAATATTAATAATTTACTATTAGGATTGAAAACTACTTCGTCTTTCAATGCCAGATAGCGCTAGTCACCTACTATCATCACTTCAGTTGAAATGGGTGGGAAAACCTCTCGATGCGAATCAGTTAAAGTATGGAGAACAGTGCCTACGTTCTTTCCGATGAAGGCTCCAATAAGAGCCGAAAATCGCGATTCAAGGGACTGGACTGCACTCCGTATTCTAATTGAAAAGTAAGATTGTTTTGCCTTCGCATTGCAACTGAATAAAAATGGTATACATTTTTAATAAATTAAAAAAAAACTGTAACTCTTCGTCACTGGAATTCATTTCTATTCTACAATTTTTAGAACTTTGACATTTAAAAATCCTAATTACTTTCAAACCACAAAACTGTCAAAAATTTTGTTGTAAGTCATTGCTTATATTGTCATCACCATGACAAAGCGAAAGTTAAGTATATTTGATTATATGAAAGTGTGCCAAAAAACCGATTGAAAGTGTGCGAAAGAGTAAATCCCATTTAAAATACATCTGTCCACTATATGTCTGAACTGTCCACTATACAAAATTTTATCTATGTATTATGTCCAAGTAATTGTTATGTCTTATTTTAAAATTATAATCTTATATGTCTTACTGGGTGCTCGCCACTGGGCGGCTTCCATCTATGTTATTTTTCAATAATTATTATGTATTGCTTATTGTTTATAAGAGACAGATTGCAATAAACATTGGATGTTAAAAAAAGTTAAAATACATACATTGTTACTTCACGCACACTTTAAACCCTTCACGCACTGCTATCTATAATGACAGTTTTCACAAACTAAAAACTTGTACATAATATGACATAGAGTTACCCAGATAGCACAAGTACGTTTTATGGACATCCAATGGACGTACATCTGTGTACATTGGAACGTCCGATGGACGTCCCGCTAAGGTACAATGGACGTCCGATGGACGTCCAACGAACGTCCAGAGTTCACAAAATTGGACGTCCATAGAACGTCCACAACAAACGTACAGTGTACGTTGTTTGAGCTTTCAGTGTACATTCAATGTACGTTTTATGGACCTTCAATGTACGTCTTATGGACCTTCAATGTACAGTAAAACCTGTGTTACCGGCCACCTGCCAAAATCGGCCACCTTTACTAACGGACACCCGTACTAACGGCCAGTTTAGAAATTCCCCAAATCAATTGTGTAGACTACAAAAACTGGCAATACCGGCCACCTTTCTATATCGGCCAATAGTTTTTTCATTTTTAGTGGCCGTTACTGTACGTCGTATGGACATTTGTAGCGCACTTTTCACAAAGTAATCTACAGTGAAACCTGTGTTCCCGGCCACCTGCCAAAATCGGCCACCTGCCAAAATCGGCCACCTTTACTAACGGACACCCGTACTAACGGCCAGTTTAGAAATTCCCCAAATCAATTGTGTAGACTACAAAAACTGGCAATACCGGCCACCTTTCTATATCGGCCAATAGTTTTTTCATTTTTAGTGGCCGTTACTGTACGTCGTATGGACATTTGTAGCGCAATTTTCACAAAGTAATCTACAGTAAAACCTGTGTTACCGGCCACCTGTACTAACGGCCAGTTTAAAAATTGCACAAACCAATTATATGTAGACTACGAAAACTGGCAATACCGGCCACTAGTTCTTTCATTTTTAGTGGCCGCTACCGATAGGTTTTACTGTAGTATCCATAATTTTGTGAATCAAAGAGCCTTTATAGGAAATAGTTCCTACATTACTAAAATTTATACTTTAAAATATTACAAAAGACCTTTTTTATTTTTCTTTACTATAACTTTATTATAGGAATTTCATTAATAAAATGTCTTTAAGGGTATAGGCGCAAAATCTTCATCCAATGCTATTTAAATACATTTATTTTTTTCGAATCCTGAGAAAACTAATAAGTATTTTTGAAAATTTTAAACGCAGAATGAAAGATTACATTATTACCGAATGCCGAAAGTCCCTGAAAACTTCTATAATGTTTATTTTAATAAGTTACAGTATAGCGATAAAAAAAAAGAAAATTTAGTGGGATTTTCAATTACAAATATTTCATTCAAAAGAAGCTTTTTGTTTATTCTAGGGGGACTTTCAGCCCTCGGAAATAATGTATTCTTTCATTCTGCTTTTACATTTTTCAAAAATATTAATTAGATTTGTCAGGATTCGAAAAAAATGAATACATTTAAATATCAATTGGACCAAGATTTTGCGCCTACTCTCTTAATTGCTGTTTTTTTCCTCTCTCAATGTTTTGCTTTTATAAATCCCTTAGTTAGAAAATCCCAAAAATTTAAATATGCCAGATAAAAGCTAATGTAGTGCACATTTTCCAAAAAACAGTTACAGATTATCTTAAGAAGTCTAGAACTGAACTAATTAATTTATCATTAAGTAGGAAGGTTTCATTAAAGAGTCTTGAGTAAAAAAATTGAATAGCAATAGAAGGTGTGGGCACAAAGGAATGTCAATTTATTCATTCGTAAAATAATAGAACACAATGCAGTAAAATACGTGTATTAAAAAAAAAAACAAATCATGTACTTTATTTAATCTATAATTGTTCAGTTTTATTCTTGGCTCGTTCTGTGCACCTTCGCAACCATTTTGCCATGTCATTTTCAATTTCCTTCCATGTTGCTGCTTTAAATTGTTGCTGGGCTGCTTCTGAAAATAAAGCAAAACAAAACTTATTGATTGGTCTTATTGATAAGTCTTCAAATTGTTAGGAAAGGGGTATGGCAAATAGATCTGTGGATTGCTTGGATAGGTAACTAACAACTCATGGTTCCTAAAAAGTCAATCAACAGATACAGCAAGAATTGATGCAACAAACAAGCAGCTGCTCAATTTTTGACCCTTTTAAAGTGATCGACGTTATTTATTCAAGATTTATGTTTGCCATAACTACTACCTACAATAAAACTACCTACTATTATAAAATTTATTTAATGGTCTTGCGAGCATATGATAAATTGTTAAAGCAGGTATGGCTATTTAGTCACTGGTGTCAACTTAGTTGTATACCTTAATGCAATGTAAAACACACTGGAAAATTACTCTGATATTGCAGTCCATCCTTGAAATACTTTTTTATTATGTATTTTACAAGTATGTATTTTGCAATTATTCATACAAACTCACAAACCAATACACAAATTATTACCTACGTGTATAAAATACATACCTACTGATGCAACTGAACAAAAGATTATATGATCCCTACAGTTAATAATAAAGATACTGTAGTACAAAAATATACTTACTCCCTAATAACTCTGCCAACTTCAGAGCCTTGAAGCTCTTTTTTGATTTTCTGCCCAAGAAGCTGTATTCTGCTCCTGCAAATCTGTCAGCAATTAACAGTCCTGTTGCACGGAATAGAAAATCGTAGACATCCTTGCCTCCAATTTTGTACAGAGCCATTACCTAGAACAAAAAACAATATGAAAATGTCTGATTGTTTTTGAATAAAAGTTACACCCTTACATTGATAAGAATTCAAATAAATTTTATAACTTACACTTTTTTTCATATTGTCTTCATCCGATAGGTATGTTTCAAATTCTTCTAACTCTTGTTCATTGCCTACAGGTAAGTATTCTAGTTCTGTCAATAGAGACGAAGCATGCCCGTGGACCTGCAATGTATTGTCTTCATCCCTTTTGTCAAGCCTCTTTTTTAAATCACTTACGTCACTTACAATATCTTGCATCATACTTTGTAAGATGTTTTGCTTTTTAAGCAACTTTTTTAAATGTTCCAGAATTATATGATTTGTAGTAGTATCTAAAAAATAATCAAGATGTATATTAAACACAGAGACCTAATTTTTGAAGACAAACCATTGTCAGACGTATCTTTGTTTGTACTGCAAAAAACGGCTGGCGAAGATGAATTGGCACCCCTGCTTGGTGATTGTGTACTCTGAATATTGCCTGAAAATAACAGCACATATTACAAAAAAATGTAAACCGCCGTATAATAAATAAAAGCCCACTTTTACTCCTGTAAAAACAGAAATGTTAATTAAAAATGTAAAAATAAAGTATAACTGACAGCAAAGGCAACTTAAAAAAAGATTCGCTTGTATCTAGTAAAACATTAATATTTTACCTGTGCTACCAAATAATGTATTTCTAGATACACTTCTAGGTGTATCTTCAATTCTGCTGGTACTTGCACCAGCACGTTGCAAGTCACTCATTTTAGGTTTTTTTAATGCAGGAGGCTCTGGAAAATCGTCTGCTTCTTCATCTTCTTCAAAAGACGAATACGGTTCAAAACGTTTTTTGAAAATCTTTCTTCTATTTAAGCCCCTCTCTAGGCAACTTTGCGAATCTGACTCGAGATCTGACTTTTGGGTGGCATAAAATACTTTCTTTTTGGCTTCTTGAAAACTACCTACGATTATAAAATAATTTTAATAAGTTCATAACATTTTTGAGCAATCAAAACTTACCAGCAACATTGTTTTTGAGGTGCTCAAATTTAAATAAAGACAAACTTTTTTCCGGGCTGCTGCAACATTCAATTGCCTCTCTAATAACATTTTTGGGGAAGGGTGGCCAGTAGCAAAGATTGTTATGCAACCAAGAAGTGGGCACTGCTTCCACAGCATCATTTTCGTCTGGAAATTTGACTACAGTCCAGGTGTTTTCCATTTTATGCCAAGACTACGAAAACTAATTTCCAGACTGTACTAGAAAACCATTTGCTTGCAATGATAAAAAAATCAATTTTATATGAAAGTTACGATCCACAGATTGAACCTCTTTAGCCAAAAAAGTGCAAACTCCAGTTTCAAATCAGTGATTCAAACATTTAAGTGATGGCAACTTGCAAAAAATACATCAATTATTTATATCTTCAATATTAATATGTGTTAATTGTTTTTATCGCCAACCGTCACTAAAGTCATTCATTATTGTACTCATTTGCGGCAGTAAAGTAACACTTTATTGTACTGAAAGAAGAATTTTACTTTACCTGTCGCGATTAATCGAGATTGAATGTAAGTGGTCGATGAGAGTAATCGATTATTTATTTGAGTTCTTACAATTTGTTTACCTTAATTATTAAAAATATTGTACCAAATTAACGACATTGCTAATTAAATTTATGTCAAAAAGTGAAATTCTGTAGTATTTTGTAATTACATATAATCATATTTATACAATACATCAAAACTTTACCGACTTAGTAATTATTCAATATTGATAACTATCGATTAAAAATCAAAGGCGGCCATCATGCAAAAGACATCTGTCATGAAATTATTATGACGTCTAAAATTTAAAAAGTTCTTAATTATTGTAAATTGCAAGTAAGTGTTAAAACCAATATCAAATTGTTAGTGATAAAATTTTGTATGTACCACGTCAGTAAAGACTCTTTATCGAACTCTTCTGTTATTCGCCTCGCTAGCTACACTCGATCTGCTCATAATATCAGACTCGTTCGATAACGAGTAACTTTACTGACTTGGTACATAAATAATCATTATTATATTCAATTCTTTGAGCATTCTCTTTTTCTTATATAGTAATACATATTCTTTACTTTCAAAATTTCTGCTTTCAGCTTGCCATTTGACACTTTCAATCATATGATGTCCTTTTAGAGTAGTCAGATTGCATAGTTAAAAATGTGTCACATAGCTTTACAAGCTTTGTCTCTTTTAAAGAACATTTCATTATGCACATATAGTAAGGGACAACTTTTAACACTGGAAAAAAAGTATGTAAACTGTTTTTGTCACTATAAAGGTACATCATTTGAAGAAACTATTTCAGTAGCTTGTGGTGATTAATGTGTAAATTATTAAATTTTAATTTTGTAATGGTCAGTACCTTTACTGCAATAATTTTGATTAGCAAAAACTTATTCATATGTAACCTAATAATAAACTAATCCTACTATTAATACACTGTTCAATGAATAATTTAATTATATTTAAGGGCAACTGACATCCCATTTAACGACAATGTTAACATTATGTCACATACCTCTGTAATCAAAGCACTTAGTAACCTAATTTTTTTTTATTTTAATTTTTTTTTTAAATACTCTTACATAAAAACCCAAAAATTTTTGGATTTTATTTATCTTACCTGTTTTTGTACATTTTTCAATACTAACTTTAGGCGGAACTTGATATTATCCATCTACAACCACTGTAAAAATTTGGACCTTTTATCATCTAAGGATCCAGAGATATTTGACATCAAAAGTTAAATATTTAAAAATATTCAGGAATTCGCAAACACATAAAACACTCTAATAGGCTATAAAGCTACCGGTCCACGGAATTGATTGCAGACGTTCAAAAAACAAATAATTTTGTAATCATGGATATTTTATACTATAATGTGTTACATCGTTGGAAAGAGAAGATTTCAGAGAAGAATTTTCAATTACAGTCGAACCCGCTTATTAGAATACCGGTTATAGGAATATCCCGGTTTAAGGAATAGAAATTTTAGGTCCTGAAACGTTTTTACTAGCCACAAATGATCGGTTATTAGAATATCTCGGTTATAGGAATAATTTTGCTTGGCGCAAAGGCTATTCCAATAAGCGGGTTCGACTGTATAACCCAAAAAAATTTAACAATTAAATTTTTAGAGTATGGCAGCCCTTAAAACACCAATTGGGCAGTAAAATGTAAGACATATTACTGCTCACAGTGTAATAAAGGCATAACAACATGCCAGTCCTTGCAGATGATTTTTACATTTTTATGTGTAATTTCTGCAATGCTCCATTGTTTCAAACTGCCTAATGTAGAAACATTGAAACAGTGTATAATAGATGACTCACAAGGTGAACTTAAAAATCTTTTTACAGACTTATATTCTCTACCAATAATGTACATATTTCCATTGAAGTCTATAATATTTTCAACATTTACTATTGAGTTATCTTTTAAGGAGCAACAGTTGTCAAATTCTTTTGTTTTAAGAGTGAAGTCTTTAAAAATAATTTGAGTATATTGCGTACATTGTTCATTATTGACTAGTGGACCCGTACTGTGTTCAAATTTCGGAGTTCCGAACTGTTTATAGCCTATATGATGACTATTATTAGCTATATGATTCTGTTCTGTAATTCTTTTGACAATCTGTGCTAAGGGCTTATCTCCTTTTCTGATTAATTTTTTTAATTTCTGCAAATAATTTTCAAAGGGAAACGAGGAGAAATTCTGAAGAATACCAAATCTGGCTGCATCATCACATATATGTATTAAATTATGTACATTATGTGACACATTTTCTTTTCCATACAAAATGATAAAAGTTTCAATGAAATATTTTAACAGTGACCTTGCATATTCTATGTAATTTTGCAATAAATTCGAGTTTGACAATATTGTTGTTGCAATATGTAAACACAAAAAATTGTTATACATATTTTTTTGGTAAAATATTTTTTAAAACAACTGGTCCAGTATAGCACAGCAACTGACGAAACTCAGTGGCTTTAAATCGTTTCATTTCTTGAAGTGAGCGGGGCTTCCTAACAAATTCAACAGGAATGTACTTAGCAGTTTCTACCAGTAGATTAGACAATTCAGTCACTTTTGAAGATTGCAATCTATTAGGTAATTTACCTGACAACCACAACAACAAAAGTTTTTTCATTACCCCCAAACATATTAAATGCATGTAATCAAGAGGCACATTTTTAATCATGTCAAAGTTTGGTATTAATTCTAAAATAGATGTACCATTATGATGTTGTTCATCAACTTTTTGTCTAAACTCTAAGTCATTCCTCATATTTAACCCTTCAAATTCCGGGAAACAGACAGTATTAAAATAAGTACCTTCAGTATAACACTTAGAACATGAACTATAGCCAGTGTGTCCCTTGGTAAAAGATATGAATGATTTAGCCGGTGCGTCACAAATAAATGCAATAATTTTGAAATTGTAATGTTTGCCATTATGAAAGTATCCATTGTTTGTAAAATAAATAACTTCATCTATAAACTGAGTCAAAAATTCATTGGGATCTTTAGGCTTTTCTAATCCGTGATACAGCCCAATAACTTCTACCAAGGGTTGTTTGTACATCTGACACAAAATGGGATATAACTGTTTGCTGCTAGACTTAGCAATTGGCAGACCATCTACGTTAATCATTAGTTCAAGACAACTCAACTGACTGCACTCTTTTTCTCCTAGTGCATGTAACAGATTGTTTAACGTAAATGAAAGGCCAAAATGATAGTACTGACCTGGAGAAATATCTACAACAGCAACTTCCCTTGGAGTTTTTAGTAAAGTTCTACTATCTGAAGGTAAATCCGGGTGATCATTTTTCAATAATTTTAATAAGTCATTCAGGGCATTATGATGAATTTGGTATTTACATGCCCATTTAGCTAGTTAGGATTCCAAATGAAATTGATCTACTTTATTAAAAACTGGATTATTTTTACTGTCAGTAGAAGCACCTTCTTCACTTATTTCATCCAAATCAATACTGCCACTTTCCAAATCTGAATTACTAAAATCTACATGCATAATATCATAATCATGTGGTACTATATTTTGATAAGATGTAATACCCGATGTTGAAGCCCCGTCATTACTATCATACTGTTCGCTTACAAACTCATTCAATGGACAATGTTGAGTATTAGTAGAGGGTAAGGAACTATTAATTAGCTCTATATTTAACTGAGTTTCCTTTTTAGCTCTTTTATATATAGATCTACGCAAGCGTAATCTTGGCATTTTGGAAATAATGGAGTAATTGGACTTTCTAGAGTAATCTGTAACAAAGTTACAGTGGTAGATGCTTTTACTTAAAAAACAAAAATTAAAATGATACTTAGGTGTTTTCTGTAACTGACAAACCCCACACCATCATAGAAAGTAACCTAACATTTCAGTAAATGAGTAGAAAGTTTAAAGCAATCTTTAATCGAATCTAAAGGAGACACTGATCTAATATTTAAAAATGCCCTATTATGATAAAATCTATTTTCCTTAGCCGCCTTTGTTTAAAATAATTATGTAAGCAGACACAAAAACAATTATAAGTTTATAGTAGACCTATTTAATCTTTAATGACTTGTTCAAAGTTAAAAGATTATCAGCCCTTACACAGAATTTCTGTTTCTTTATTTAAATATATTTATGTAAACAGATTTTATAAAAAATATATACTTACTTCAGTTGAAAACGACTATATCACAGGATGTACAAGATGTATTTAATATATTTGCTAAAAACGATTACCAGATAATGGCGGCGTGGGCGTAAGGCGAAAATGGTATGATATGAAGATGAAGCATGCAAGCATGAACATAGAAAGAGGGTTGAAGGGATGAAGATGAAATATTTATAAACAAAACCTCCCTTCCACAACACTGAACAAAGAACAAAACAAAACACGTCACGCCACGCCGAGCCATTTGGTAACTAAAAAGACATCGGATGAGAAACAAAACGCGGGAAATTTAACAGTTAGAAAATGCACATTTTTAAGATTTAAATTGGTACTGTCTAATTATTGTAAGGTCTATAATTACCGACGTAGCTCCGTTAATACTGAAAAGTTTACGATCATTTTATCATGATCTAATGTATTATTATATTATAATATATTATATAAGTTTAATTAAAATAATTTAATGGTTCAGTGTTTTAATTCCATGATAAAAATATGTGACTACATTTATTAGAAGCTTCTTATATTCTACTAATAATATGGCTTCGATTAAAACAATAAGTTATATAATTACTCATAAATAATAATCATGTTTTGTGTATAAAACCTCCATGGACGACAAATGGACGTCCAATGTACGTTGAAATCAAACGTCCAATGGACGTCGCGCAATGTACGTACATTGTACGTCCAGTTTTGGTCCATGGACGTTTGGACATCAAATGTACGTTATATGGACGTCCATCGGACGTTGTGTGCTATATGGGTAGTAGATAAATATTATTTTGGCTATGTTATTTGATGAACGTAAACACATAAATAAGACAACTGGGATTCCAAAGCATTTTGAAGAGAAGATAATTAAATTATTACAAAGATTAGCGACATTTCGTAGTACCTGAATTATTTTTTGACGATAAGGAATACTTTGAGATTATCGACTGCCAGAAAGTTTAATGGACAGAGCCTCCCGTAACTATGAAGCTATCAAAAGACAGTGACTATCAGCATACCCTTGTCACACACAAGCGTTTGAGAGGGCCGTCAAAATAGAAACAGAAGCTTTCTGTCTGTGGAATTGAAAAACAAAAAACGGTTAAATAAGGAACAGCGTGACATCAAGGGAAAATATGCCTAAATATGTAGATATGAAACCAAGAAAGACTTTTTTTGAAATTATGTATCTGTTACTTTAAAGACTTAACATTCTTTTTTTTATTGTTATAGTTTTATAGTTTAGTTAAACTGTTTTTTGTATTTTCGTTTACTTTTTATGTTTGCAAAACAAAGTCAGATTTAACGCAATTTAATTTTTAGATGCAAAAAAAAATAAATCTACCATACCATAAAAATATGGTTTTTTTGAAAAATTCTTATTGTTATATAGCTCTGTGGCAGTGAAAAAAATTCCTTCTCGACCAGAATACATACTATGATGTGGTCATTTTATCAAACACTTTTTCTTTTTGTTCAGGCGACAATAATAAATGAAAAAAAAAAACGAATTCGGCATATTTTAGATTATTAGATTTTTTCGTAAAAACTTCATTCTTATTCACTGTGGCAGTGGAAAACAATTAAATTAATAATAAAACAAAATACAATGAACTAAGTTATGTTATCATACATCTTTTCTGGAGTCAGGAAACCTAATTAAAAAACAAAATAAAAACACATTATTCAACATCCCAACCTAATGTCCAAAGTATTTTAATTGTTGGAGATGGACTTTACTAGACAGTCGTTGGCTAACTTTTAGCTCCCTTTAAATTGAAATATTTGTCCTATGGTCCTATGGTCCAAATATCGAGGTGGACTCTTTTCTTTGGCCCACCCTGTATACCTAAATAGTCTAACAAATTGTACAAAACTAAATTTTCGTGTTATAATTTATTATTTAAAAAATACGCGCACATTCTACGGGGTTATTGATCATCAACCCGTACGTGTCCACTGCTGGACATAGGTCCCTCTCAGCTATTTTCATCTGTCTCTGTTTTGTGCTGCTTGGATCCAGTTACCGATAACATGCTTCAAATCATCGGCCCATCTGGTTAGTGGGCGTCCTCTGCTCCGTAGTGCTTCTTCTCGCGGCCTCCACTCGACAATAATACGTTGTCCATCGGTTGTCTGGCAATTCCACTTAAGTGACCCGATTTTTTTCGACAGCGTCTGTTGTTTTTGTTCTACGGCGTATTTCTTCGTTTGGGATTGGGTCTCTCAGGGAGACAACCAACATGTAGAGCTCAATAGCCCTCTGACTTACGCGAATCTTGTTCACTACCTTTTTTGTTAGTGTTAATGTTTCGGCTCCATAAGTGAGTGCACAAAACACACACCGGTCAAAGATTTTCCTTTTGAGGCATATGGACAAGTCCGATTTAAATCTTCTTCTTAAAGTTCTCTCTTTTATCGGAGGATGATATCATAATGGCTATGGTCACTTTGTTGGCTGGTGCTCGTCTTATTCCTATGCTTATTCTTCCTTGGATCCTTTCTTACATAATAATTCTCAGCAAGTCATATTTTTCTCCTCTGGTAATGTGACACAAATATTCCAGTTTTCTAGTTTTTTTACTTTTCATAATTTCTAACTCCTTATTTAAACGATTAAAAATACATAGTTTCCGATTTAAATACATAGTTCAGTTTACCAAACGCTGCCCAAGCTAATCCTATGCGACGTGGGAGCTCGCACGCCCGATTATCTCTTCCCAATCTTCCCAACCGAATTTCATGTCCCAAGTATTTAAGATGCAGTCTGCTCAATATCCATTCCATCAACAACAATATTACGATTTAGTGCCAGATTAGTCATTATTTGCGTCTTGTTGATGTTAATCTTTAGTCCGACCTCTAAGGAAGCGTGATATCATTTGATCAACATTATTATTGCATCATCCATACGATCGGCTGTAAGGAAGTGAATAGCTTTGGTGAGATGGTGTCTCCCTGCCGTACTTCTCGCTGTATACAAAATGTATCTGTTTGTTATTCAGATAGTCTTACGCTAGCCTTTGCCTTTTGGTAGATATATTTGATCATGTTAATATAGCGATGGTCGATTCGGGATTCTGTCAATGCTTTTAACATTTTCTGCTGGCTTATGTTATCGAATGCTTTCTCGTAGTCCACGAATATCAGTGCCAATGGTTTGTTGTATTCCGCAGACTTCTCTATTAGGTTTTTTATTACCAGTAAGTGGTCGTTAGTGCTATATCCAGATCTAAATCCAGCATGTTCTCTAGACTGACTCTTCTTGTGTAATAAAACAATGACTGCATTGTTCCATGGAGAAGGAGTTGTTCCTTGGTAAATGCATTTGGTAAAAAGTTTGGCCAAAGCCTGTATAATTTTATTTCCACTTTGTTAGATTTTCTCTATGATTATTCCGTCATCGCCAAGGGACTTATTATTTTTCATTTCTGAAAGTGTCTTTTTAACTTCATGTGGTGATACCTCTGGCATTAATTCTGATCCCTGGCTTGTGATTTTAGGCAGGGGCTAAACTTGCCTTTCGTTGGTGCTCTCATATGTTTCGCAATAAAATAATTATTCGACAACCTTGCGGATTTTGGCTTTATCCGTAGCAATGTTGCCATCTTTGTTTCTGATTTTGTACATATTTTTGTGACCAATGTTATTCGTATTTCTCCTCAAAACTTTTAAACCTTCTTTTTCTTGAATTATGTGAGTTGCTTCTCTTGTGTTGTTTTATATTATGTTTTTTCGGATTGATCGGTGGATATCTTTATTTAATTTCTTCAGTATTGTGTAGTTGAAGTCGTAATTTTCCGTCAATATTAACTCTTTGGTATTTTGGCTTAATTTTTCCTTATGGTTCACGACACTCGGCAAGCACTCCCTTTCTGTTTCTTTTAGTGCCTTTGTTATGACATTATGTGCTTGTTCAATGTCTTCTATGTCGTTTCCAATGTCTTGTATACGTCTGGTTATTATATTTTATAGAGGTTGTTGTTCTCTGGGGGAATCCATTTGTTCTTTCCTGTTTTGAAGATCATCTTGGTTCTTTCGAAATTGACATTAAATTGTATCTTTGCTCGGATTAATCTGTGGTCGCTTCCTACCGAAAATTTGTTAAGTACTTCAATGTCTGTAATTATTTCTTTTCTGTTTGTTATGATAAAATCTATCTCATTTTTGACACTGCCATCCGGGCTTATCCATGTCCAGTTACGCTGAGGCATTTTATCGAAACAAGAGTTCATCATGGATAAATTTTCCTGGTTTAAGAAATTGAGCAGTCTTTGTCCTCGTTCATTTCTGTCGCCATACACATACTTACCCATTGCTACTTCTTTATCATCTTGTTTAAAGCCAATTTTCGCATTAATAAAATTTCTCAATCTCTTCATCTGAGTGGCTAGTCGTTAGGGCATATGCCTGGATTTTCTTTAGGTTATACCTTGCATTTAGTTTGAAGATGAGGTATACAATCCTGGGACTTATGCTGTTAATTTTAGTTATATTTTGAGTATGCTTTCTATGTATAAATTAATCCTACTCCACCATGTGAAGTATCTTCTAAAATAAAATAGATGTCCAGATTTAAGACAGGGTTTACAGGGTTTTGGGCGAATTACTTTGTACATTTAAGTTTATATTTAAATAGCGCACAGTTTTGTAAAACAAGGACAGCAATAATTTTATTCCGTAAGTGGTTTCCAAAGTAGATGAACATACACTTTGTTGAATAAACGCCACATTTTTGTTAAGTAAACATTTATTGCGTACCAGAGATTGCATCCAATTAGTGAAAAATAGTTACAAATTGTAGCTGAGTTTATACAAAAATGTATATAGTCCGTTCTTTAACGGTAAAATATTGTAAAACCTATAAATTTTAAAGAACCGCTTGGATTGACATAAAATTTGGCATACACATAGCTAACAATTCAAAGAAAAAAAGTGATATTGTGCCGATATGTGCTTTTGCCCTGGAGGTGGTTTTCACCCCCTGTTGGGGGTGAAAAAATATTCGTCCAAATTAAGTCAGGAAATGGAAAAACTGGCTAATTCTAAGTAACTTTTGCTCTATAGAGTTTTTTCACTAAGTCAATACTTTTCGAGTTATTTGGAAGTGAATATGTTCATTTTTTCAACAAAATAACCACGCTTTTAGACGGTTTTTCGCAAATAACTCAAATAGTAAGTACTTTTCGAAAAAACATTTTTAGCAAAAATATAGCCTGTAAAAAATTTAAAAAAATGCTGTGCATATCACGTCTCTATACCTAGTAAAAGCAGAGTTATAGCTAATGAAAAATAGGTTTATATTCGTCAAATTCCAAATGGAATACTTTAACGTGAAATAAACAAAAACGAAGCACATTTCGGGGAACACTTATTAAAACTTATTTAAAGTGTTTAAAAAAAGCTTCATTTTTGTTTTATAAGAAAAATTTCTAGCATCAAAAGTAAACAAGTTACGCTCAAAATAAAGTTAGTCCCTTTTTGTTTTGGTAAAAAAATCGAGAAAATCACCCCCTAATTAGTATCTTAAATGAACTTAATCGTTACGACTTCACAAGTTTCTTGACTCTTGTGTGTATTGTTTATATGATCTGTAAGTTTGATCTGTTCAAAGTCCTTATTATTGAAAGGGCTGTAGTTAAAAGGGGTTGAACGAGTCACTGATCACGAATGTATGCAAATTTAGAAACACCAATTCTTAATCAATTTTTGTTTAACAGAAAAACAAAAAATACATAAGATTCAGGAAAGCAATGCTGACTTTTTTGTTTTTCGAGATTTTTGGTATCTCTAACAATTATTAAGTTATTTTAAAAAAAAAAAAAGGATATTTTCAAAACTAAAATTTATAACAATTTTACTTTGAAACCAAATTTTTTTAAAAATAAGTATTTTGAATCGGTGAAACTGATCATATAAACACAACATAAGCAAAACAATTTGTGGAGCGTTAACGATTAATTTCATTTAAGTTTATAATTAGGGGGTGGTCTTCCCGATTTTTTTTTTGCCACAACAAAAGGGACCAACTTTATTTTGAGCGTAACTTGCTTAAATTTAATGCTAGAAACTTTTTGTAAAAACAGGAATAAAGGTTTTGTTAAACACTTTAAAAAAGTTATATGGGTTTTCCCCAAAAAGTGCTTAATTTTTTGGATATTTCACGTCGAAATATTCTATTTGAAATTTGGTGAATATGAATCTATTTTTCATTGGCTATAACTCTGGTTCTACGAGATCCAGAGACCTAACGCGTATACCATTTTTGTACTTTTTATAGGCTATATTTTTGCTAAGAACATTTTTTTCGACAAAATGCTTACTTTTTGAGTTATTTGCGAAAAACCGTTTAAAAATGTGGTTATTTTGTTGAAAAATGAACATATTCACTCGCAAATAAATCGAAAAGTGTTGACTTGGCAAAAAAGCTCTATAGAACAAAAGTTACTTAAAATTAGTCAGTTTACCCATTTCCGGACTTATTCTGGACATATATTTTTTCACCCCCAAGAGGGGGTGAAAGTCACCCCCATGGCAAAAGCACACATCGGCACAATATCACTTTTTTTCTTTGACATGTAAGCTATACGTATGCCAAATTTTATGCCAATCCAAGGGGTTCTTTAAAATTTAGAGCAAAAACCGTGAAATAATGCACTAATAGTACATTTTCAAGCAGTCAAAGTGTTAAGAACAATGTTGTTTGGAAAAAATTTACCTGAAAAATTAAAAACCCAATTGTATCAGCAAGTAGTAAAGCACCAACAATCAATGGAAGAGAGTTGTGAACACTAAGCCAACCAAAGTCTGCTGCCGACACTTAAAGAAGTGAACAACAAGAATATACCAATAATAGCGAACAAGAAAATGTGAATCACAGGTCTCAATCATACACAATACATATGAAACACACAATACACGCATACACAGTTTACTTAAACATTAAACACTCCCAAATACAGAATGACAAAACACATTGAAGTGATACATAAACACACAAAGTAATCGAAATTTTATGTATCATAGAACATAAAACATCCACCCTCATAAAATATATTTTCAGTCAAAGCATGGCAGCTGCCAACAACTCCATAGGCAAGTACGTCAAAGTTTCAGTTTTTTAACTTTTGATAAAACATAATTGGAGTATTAGACAAGGCGGAAACGGCGGGTTCGTTGGGAAAAATATTCCCATGAGATATCCCAAAATAAGGTTCAAGAAGTCGCCCACGTGAAAAGTGGGCCCATTTTTTTTTAACAATTTTTTTTTTAATCAAATTGCAAAAATCAATATTTTTGGCCCGATCTAATTTTTTTAGGTTTTTTGGACCATTCTGGACAAAAAAGGTCTCTTATAATTTTTCTCTAAAGTTGATGTTCTTTGAGTTATAAGCAATTTAAAATTTGAAAAACGCGAAAATGGCCATTTTTAAGACTTAATAACTCGGTTAAAAATTATTATTATGAAAGTCAAAAAGTGACTAAATCAAAGTTTAAAGTCTCCGCTACATGATCCTGAAGAAATTTGTGTCATAAATTTACTACTAACAGGGCCGTCTCTACCCGGGGGTGCAAGGGGTGCGAGGCACCCGGGCGCCAAGCCCAAGGGGCGCAAGACGAACACTTGCTAGGCTCAAACTTGCCCTTTTGTCCTTAAAAAAACTACAAATAACAAAAACATGCAAGTGCACTTTCGGTATTTTTTACAAAGGCTATTATTAAATACATACTACACCTATGATTTGCAAATGAAATAAGTATATGAAACCCATTTAGATTATTCCGACAATAATTTCAAAAAGGTGACGCGTTATTTTGACCAATATTGAATGTCGAGTGACAATCCAGTGACAATGAAGTCAATGAATCACCATCTTGTAAAAATTATCAGTGTATCCGATTTTACTGACAAACGTATAATTGCCGTTTGGGGAGCTATTTGGCATTCAAAATTTTTTTTAAATTGTTTAGACATGAATCCTCTTGCGTTTTATGTTCCTTGTGCGGCTCACAACCTTATGGAAATAATAAATGGGATTTTTAATTTGCGCTCTGGCTTATGAACCAAGGTATGATGTCTCTGAGCTATGGTCACGCTACGGCCGTCCACGATAGGAGAGTAAAATTAACTCATTAAAAAGACTTCGTTTGACTATGGGGAAAATTTAGCGTGCATTATACTCAATTTTTGACAACAACAAATACGACAATGACACAAGAAACATCGAAAGCTCATTGATTACAAAATTAAAGAACTTTAAGTTTATCTGCTCTGTCGTGACATGGTACAATATTTTAGCAAAGGTTAATATTGTCAGCAAAACTTTGCAAATGAGCGATATTATTATTTCGGAAGCTGTTAGATGCTTGATCAATTTAGTGATGATTTAACCAACAACCGCACTGACACTGCGTTTAAACAGATATTAATTGACTTGGTTACAATTGCAAAACCAAAATTTTAAAGTTAACTTATATTAAAAATGAATAACCATTTTTAATTTCGTTGCAAAACGAAAATACAGTGGAACCATATTCTAGTCCAATCAGAGAGTGCAGCAAGCACCTCTACCGGTTTCGAAACTTTATTAGTCTCTCATCAGAAGGCACATATGCTGCTCTCTCTGATCCAACCAAAACAAACCCCCAGCGTGCAGTCCCGGATTGCAACGAACAAAATGGCATAGATGCCCTAGCGGCAACTGCTAGCAAAAAGACTAAGTTTTCACTCTAATGGCATATAAAACAACATAATGCTATTCTACATCCCACCAGAATGAATACAATGGGAACCTTCTCTGGTTACACCTCCGAGGCTTCTACAGTTTGCAAGCCATACGGATACTGAGACTAAGGAAGATGAGGGAATTCTACAATTTACAATTCACGTCCCATCTGCTCAGCGCGGTAAAGTTCCAACGAGAATGGTTCCCTTCGTACTCCAATCACAGTAAATGTAAATCAAAAATGAATAACCATTTTCAATTTCGTTGCAAAACAAAAATACAGCCGAACCATATTCTAGTCCAATCGGAGAGTGCAGCAAGCACCTATACCGATTTTGAAACTTATTAGTCTCTCATCAGGAGGCACATATGCTGCTCTCTCTGATCCAACCAAAACAAACCCCCCAGCGTGCAGTTGGAACTGTACCGCGCTGAGCAGATGGGACGTGAATTGTAAATTGTAAAATTCCCTCATCTTCCTTAGTCTCAGCATCCGTATAGCCTGCAAATTTTAGAAGCCTCGGAGGTGTAACCAGAGAAGGTTTCCATTGTTTTCATTCTGGTGGGATGTAGAATAGCATTATGTTGTTTTATATGCCATTAGAGTGAAAACTTAGTCTTTTTGCTAGCAGTTGCCGCTAGGGCATATTTGCCATTTCGTTCGTTGCAATCCAGGACTGCACGCTGGGGGTTTGTTTTGGTTGGATGGGAGAGAGAGCAGCCTATGTGTCTCCTGATGAGAGACTAATAAGTTTAGAAACCGGTAGAGGTGCTTGCTGCACTCTCTGATTGGACTTAAATATGGTTCGGCTGTATTTTCGTTTTGCAACGAAATTGAAAATGGTTATTCATTTTTGATTAGGATTTACTCTGGAGTATGAAGGGAACCATTCTCGTTGGAACTTTACCGCGCTGAGCAGATGGGACGTAAATTGTAAATTGTAGAATGTCCTCATCTTCCTTAGTCTCAGCATCCGTATGGCTTGCAAATTGTAGAAGCTTCGGAGGTGTAACCAGAGAAGGTTCCCATTGTTTTCATTCTGGTGGGATGTAGAATAGCATTGTTGTTTTATATGCCATTAGAGTGAAAACTTAGTCTTTTTTCTTCTCTTTTTAACTTCTATTAAGTATTATTTATTGGACATTGCCATTGCAAAATTAAGTGAAACTTTTGAAATATTGAGGGAACATAATTATAATTTTTCGTTCTTGGAAAGTATACTGAGTTGAAGAAACTCCGAAGAAAACTTAAAAAAACACAATGTTCAAATTTACAAAAAAAAACTAGCGCATGGAAGTAGATCTGATATAGATGGTGAAGATCTATTCCATGAGTTAGAAATGTTACCAATATTTTTTATAAATATAGACACAACTCCACTCGATATTCCAAGTTAAATCTATTCTAATACATAATTGACTCTCCGTTTTACCAAATCTTTCTACATGTCTAAGGATAGTACACGACAATTAGACCAAAATCATTAGACCGAAAGCAGTAGACCGAACTCATTGGACCGAAAAGCACTTTACCGAAACCTCACTAGACCGAACAGCATTAGACCGAAATGGTACATATATCAAAAAAGAATGCACTAAATTATGCTAAGATTTTGTATATCTGTCTTTTGGTTTATTGTATTTTTTTGTATTATTTTATATATAGAATGTGTAAATTGTTAATCTGTACAGTCTGATATGAAATAATTTTCATCCGTTAAACAAATTAGTGAAGGTAAAAATAAATTAAGGGTAGAGTGACGTTAACACCATTTTAACTGTTTCTGATAACCATACAAATAATATTTAGTTGTAATTACAATTATCTTATCTGCGACAAGTAAAAAGAAAAAGAAAAAATAAACCAAAAACAAAGCAAAAAACAAACTGTGAGCTCGCCAGTACTTTGTGCTGCCAGTCCTAAAACTGGATAAAGGTGAAGGGGGTTGATGTTACCCTTGCTCAGATTACAATCCTGTTTAAGCACCCTGTATTATGTACCTAATGCTTTTCGGTCTCTTGCTTTTCGGTCTCCTACTGTTCGGTCTAGTGAGGTTTCGGTAAAGTGCTTTTCAGTCTAATGAGTTCGGTCTACTGCTTTCGGTCTAATGATTTCGGCCTCTTTATAGTAAACTGTTTAAGGATATATTTAACACTTCCAGTAACAATAGCTGAAGGAGAAAGGTCTTTTTCTAAACTTAAATTGATCAAAAATTATCTGCGCTCAACAATGGACCAAGACAGATTAACAAAGCTGGCTTTAATAAGTATAGAAATTCAAGTAAAAATTGATATCACCGAAGCAATAAAAACTTTTGCCAACTTAAAAGCTAGAAAAGTTGACTTTGATATAGGTACTTTAAAAAATATGGTATAGCGTTATAAGATTGATCTTTTATGAATACTGAAACCATGTTTTTAATATATAAATAATTTTAGCGTAACTATAACCTATATAATCTTCTGATAAAAGGGGGCGCAAAGGTGAGTCTTGCACCCCGGCGCCGTGTATGGTTAAGACGGCCCTGACTACTAAGCTGTTATTTTTAATTAATAACAATGAGCGGTTACATCGTATTGACGCGGTTGTAAATGTGAGTGCGAGTAAGATGCACAATTATTGGACTGCTGGAATGGTTTCTCTCTCGCACTCAGCATTTACAGATGCCGCACACGTGTATGGCGCTTATTACTTTTACTTAAAAATAACAGCTTAGTAATAAAATAATGACAAAAATTTCTTCAGGATCTTGTAGGGGGGGCTTTAAACTTTGATTTAGTCATATATTGACTTTCATAATAATAACTTTCAACCGAGTTATTAAGCCTTGAAAATCGCCATTTTTCGTTTTTTTCAATTTTAAATTGCTTATAAGTCCAAAACGATCAACTTTAGAGAAAAATTCTAAGAGATCTTTTTTGTCCAGAATGGTCCAAAAAAATAAAGAAAAAACTGTTCGGGCCAAAAATATTGATTCTTGCAATTTGATTAAAAAAAAAATTGTTAAAAAAAATTGGCCCACTTTTCACGTGGACGACTTCTTGAAACTTATTCTGGGGTGTCTCACGAATGTGATTATGCAAAAAAATCTCATGGGAATATTGTCCCCTTCGAACCCGCCGTTTTCGCCTTCTCTATATATAATAAATATCTATATTTTTTCAACACAAATTCTATTCTTCATTAATATTTTTTGAAAACCATTTCCGGATTGGAAATCGAAACGTCAAATCTTTTTAGGTAAATGTGTAATAATTATCATTACACACAACTATGGCTATTTCCAAATAATTTATTTATTCAAATGTTGAATGGGTTGCATGTGAGAGTTCATTTTAAATGAAGTAAGAGACAGACGTACTCTCAATCATTTATTGAAGTTATACTTCTTTAGGCGCGATTGAGATTGAGGGTGAATTTACATTGATCTGCGCGCATGCGCACACCGACAGTATGGTATTAGTCGTTATACGGGCTCTGATTGGGTGTTGAAATAATCTGTCAATAATAAATAATTGTTCAATATGAAGGTAAACAAATGTATAATGTTTTATTGTTGTGAGGACAGAAACAAAAAAGTTTATAATTGTAGTGACATTTAAGTAGTTTTAAAAGCAACAGGTACGTTATAATTGTAAATGTATCATAGGTACCTACCTATTTGAACCTACCAAAATACATAGTATGTAATACTTTTATTTACATAATTTGATTACCATCAAAATTTCTATCAATGTTCACCTAATATATTGTTTTCTTACTCTATGTTTTGTTGTATTTTTTCAATTCTAAATCATTTCAATTCAAAATCAAAATAATATAATTTAATTCAAAAATGTCAAAATCTTAATCCGTTTAGTTGGTCGATCTTCGCACATAATGACACATTGCCTCCGTGGCGAAGCGTTTAAGGCGAATGAACCCCAATATACCAACCGCGCTGATAGCTGGTTCGAATCCCAATAAAAACTTTTATTTTCTTTTTTTTATATACATTTTATGATTGCAAGTATATTTATTATATAATTTTATTTTCAGAAAATACGTATTTAGTTAAAAAATTTTCCGACAATTAATGTTCAGAAATCATTTGTGGCATTTTTAATGTGTTTGTGTGTGTTATTCTTTTATTATTTTAATTGTTGGCACTGTTTTAATAAAAATGTTTGAGAAGTAGTAAGTATAAATTAGTTTAATATTTAAATAAAATATAAATAAAAAGTATATTAATTTCGTTTAAATCATATAATAGAAGTATAACTCCTTACGTGCGTACAAAGTACACACACATTCTTTTTTGTAACTTCCGACGACCAGTTTCGCTCTCTAAAATATGCAGAGCATCTTCAGGTCAACGGTAACAAGTCCCTAAATGCTACAAATAAAAAAAAACAGAGTTAGAACAATGTCTGGTTGTAAAAGATGCTAAAGATCCATAAGATCAAGCCAATGTTGAACAACATATTATAAAAGTAGTGAAAATAGCAGACAAATACACATGCATGTAAAAACAAGTAAAAAACGTCCCCAAGTTTACAAACACATGCAGATGTATGCTGTCTATAATAATGCAATTATAACGTGTCGTATTTACATTCGGATAAAAGGAGCTACTTCCTCAGTATTCATTAACATTGTTAATGCTACTGAGGAAGCAGCTCAAGAGTAGTAGGAAGTAGGGTATCCGAATGTAAGTACGACACGTTATAATTGCATGATTATAGACGGCATACATCTGCATGTGTTTGTAAACTTGGGGACGTTTGTTACCGCCCCCGTTTTTACATGCATATGTATTTGTCTGCTATTTTCACTACTTTAATATAATATGTTGTTCAACATTGGCTTGATCTTATGGATCTTTAGCATCTTTTACAACCAGACATTGTTCTAACTCTGGTTTTTATTTGTAGCATTTAGTGACTTGTAACCGTTGACCTGAAGATGCTCTGCATAATTTAGAGAGCGAAACCGGTCGTCGGAAGTTACAATAAATGATTGAGAGTACGTCTGTCTCTTACTTCATTTATTCAGTTTATTTATTATTTTATTAAGCTCAACAGGCCTTATAGATCTAGGGCTAAAACGTTTACATTTCAGATTACATTTTATAAATTTTATTAATAATTCTTATTTAATAAGTCTTATAAATTATATTTAATTTTACTTCATTCTTTTTATACACTCCTTAACCACCTCCCTTCATCTCCTTCAGTCCAATGCTAGTTCTTTCCATCTCTCAATGTTGCTTTCCTTCAGGTCTTCGTACAGCCTATCCTAGCATCTTTTTTGGCCTGTATTTCCTGTTTTTTTGTATTGGTCTTCGTGAAAGTACCATTTTTGGCATTGTTTCACTTCTAGACCAGGGCGGATCTGTGAAAAACGTCTATATTTGGATGTGCGATGTGGCATTCGGATTTTTGCAGATAAAGTTAGGTGACAACTTCAACAATAATAATTAACTTATGCTCTTTCTGAAATATGCCCAGAACATTAATAAAAAAATTTAAATTATTTAAAAATTTCGAAAAACATCGATTTTTTTCTATTTTCTTTGATTATAACTTTAAAACGATTCATTTCGGAACAAAGTCGTACAGAAATAAAATAAAGATAATTGGATTTTGTATGATAAAGGGCTGGTTAAAAATGTCTTAAATTATTACCTTTTCTGCAAAATGGCAATAAATACAAAATAAGGGGTCAAAATAAGACTGTTTTTATTCAATGTTTTTCAACCAGATTGGTTGCACTTAGAACTTTCGTAATTCGCTTAGAAAATTCTTACAGCATACTTAAATCGTTCACCAAATTTCATTAAAATCGACCTAATAGATTTTGCAGAATAATTTTGCAATCTAAAATTTTTTAAAAAAGTTCAAATTTTTTAAAAACTTTCTGAAGAAAAAGTAGACCATTTAGAAGTTTGCTAATTTTTTTACATATAGAGTTTCTCTACCTATCTAATACACTTAACAGAATTAAAATCGGATTATTTAAGCGGCCTCAGTACTTTTTAAAGTTTTAAACAATTTTTGGGCTTATCAACAAATACAGTGAGGAAGTTTGAGTTGGCATAAATTCATTTTCTCGAGAATAGGCGTTCTGAAGGTAAATCTCGAAACAGGTCGATTTTTATTTTTCAATTCTAATTTTTTGGTATATATGTTACAGTAAGTAATATTATTGAAACTTTCGATATTGAAACTTTCTACGAAGACCTAGACAATATTTTAAAATCCATTAAAATGCAGGATGTTACAATTATAATGGGAGATTTTAACGCAGTTGGTGACGAAAAAGTAGAAGAATGTACAGGAGGATATGGTCTGGGCAACAGAAACGAAAGAGGTGACAGGCTTATCGAATTTTGCCTAAACAATAATTTTGTCATAACTAATACATTGTTTAAAATGCCAAAGAGAAGACTATATACCTGGAAGTCACCAGCAGATCAAGAGGGGAGAATTGTAAGAAACCAAATAGATTATGTATTGATTAGACAAAGATACAAGAACGCAATTATATCTTCAAAAACCTATCCAGGTGCCGACATAGGATCAGATCACAACCCAGTAGTGACCAAAATTAGGCTCAAAATGAAAATAATAAAACGCAGAACAACAGATGTAAAAATCGATACAAGTAAACTAAGAAACCCACTCATAAAACAACGCCTGACAGATGAAATTAATAACCGTTTAATGAATGTTAAAGAACAAATCCAGCAAAATACTGAAACAGAGACAAAATGGTTATTAATAAAGACAGAAATAGATAAATGTCAAAAAGAAATTCTTACACCAACCAGATACAAAAAGAAACAATGGGTGACGGAGGAAATCTTAGATTTAATGGAAGAAAGACGTCAGCATAAAAACAAAGATAATCAGATGTACAAAAATGTGGATAAACAAATAAAATCCAAAATTAAACAGGCTAAAGAACAGTGGTTAAAAGAACAATGCGCAGAAATAGAAGAACACCAGAAAAGACATGATAATTTTAACACACATAAAAAAATTAAGGAATTAACGCAGATCAACAGAAAAAGAAAACCGAGAATACTAAAAGATACAGATGGGAAACTTGTGACGAAAAATTAAAGAGATGGACAGAATACATAAATGAATTGTTCAAAGACAATAGAACAGAGCAGATGGAAGTCGAAGTAGAAGATGATACGCTTTTGAAGATATTAAAAGAAGAAATTAAATCGGCATTAAAAAACAGCAAAAATGGTAAAGCAGTAGGTCCAGGCCAAATCCCAGTAGAAAGCTTAAAATGTATAAATGATGAAACCTTAGACATTATCGTAGACTTGTTTAACACAGTGTACAAAACAGGAAACATACCAAAACAATGGTTACTCTCAACCTTTTGTGCTATCCCTAAAAATACAAACGCTAAAGATTGCAGTGAATACAGAGCAATATCATTAATAAGTCACATTCTCAAATTATTCTTGAAAATAATACATGGTCGTATAAACAAAAAACTAGAAGAAGGAATAGATGATAGTCAGTTTGGGTTCAGAAACGGACTAGGAACCAGAGAGGCGTTATTTGCTTTTAATGTGTTAGCTCAAAGATGCATGGACATGAATGTGGATGTGCATGTTTGTTACGTTGATTTTGAGAAGGCTTTTGACAAAGTAAGACATGAAAAATTAGTCCAAATTCTAAAGACAAAAAACATAGACAAAAGGGACTTACGAATAATAACAAACCTTTACTGGAATCAAAGAGCACAAATTGTAATAGATAACGAACCCAGTCCAGAAATTGAAATCAGGAGAGGAGTTCGGCAGGGATGTGTTATGTCTCCATTACTCTTTAATGCATATAGTGAAGCCATTTTTGAAGAAGCATTGCTATCTCAAAGTGAAGGAATAATAATTAACGGAAGATCTATTAACAACATAAGATATGCAGATGACACCGTGATTATAGCAAGCTCTGCTGAACAACTCCAACTACTACTGAACAAAACAAACAATTTCTGTAAAGAATATGGACTAAAAATGAATATAAAAAAGACCAAATACATGATAATAACTAAGAAAACAAACATACAAACAAGCATACATTTGGGAAATGTACCGATAGAAAGGGTTGATAAATACAAATACCTAGGAACCTGGATTTCAGAGAAAAATGATCAAACAACAGAAATAAGGACCAGGATAGAAATAGCAAGAAATGCGTTTGTAAAAATGAAAACAGTTCTCTGCAACAAAGATCTTAGCTTAGAACTGAGAGCAAGAGCTTTGAGATGCTACGTGTTCTCGATACTACAATATGGACTTGAAAGCTGGACATTAAAGCAAGAACACATAAATAAGCTACAGTCATTTGAAATGTGGTGTTACAGAAGAATGCTTAGAATAGCATGGACACAGAGGAAAACGAACACGGAAGTACTGCGAGAAATGGGTAAAGAATGCGAAATAATAAACACAATAAAAATAAGAAAGTTACAATATCTGGGACATGTAATGAGGGGACCGCGATATGAAATGCTAAGACTGATAATACAGGGAAATATAAGAGGCGGAAGGAGTATAGGAAGAAGGAGAGTGTCATGGTTAAAGAATTTAAGGGACTGGTTTAGATGCAGTTCTATAGAACTTTTTAGAGCAGCGGTGGATAGAGTAAAGATAGTGATGATGATATCCAACCTCCGATTAGGAGACGGCACTTGAAGAAGAAGAAGTAATATTAATTGGAAATTATTAATAATTACCGGTTACTATTAATACAAACCGAATAGCTAAGTAAAAGTAATAAATATGGTAGAATTCACCACATCGACCGGTAATTATTAATTAATCCCGGATTAGAACGGTAAATGTGATAAATTTCAATACTGTTAAGTGGGTAGAACCTTGCGGAGTGTAGGGAGGTTTATTAGTCACTTCGACATTCCAGAGTTAAATACGGCGCATAGTGCATACCACAGTCACAATGTTAGTCAATCTGTAGTCGGGAGCGGCCACTGTGTAATACACTATTTTTAATGTATTAACCTTTCGTTACTCGCGCCAACTTTTTGTGATCGGATACTCGCGCACGGTGCAGGAGACCGGGTCCAAAAATATGGGTCAGCAGTGTTTTAAAATTATTTTGTTTTGCAAAATTGTGTACGATTAAATTATTTAATGAATATATGATCATATAATTTTGTAGATATGCGTTTGTGTTCACATTATATTACTTTAATCAAAAATTTAATAATTTTCATTGTTATCCATTTATATGTATATACAAAAACTTTGGAAGTGAAAAAAAAATTGAATATGGTTAAATTTGTTTACTAAGAACTTTAGATCTTAATTCAATACACAAAAAATTAAAAATAAAGAGTAATTGTAGTAACAAAAAAAGTAATAAAAATTAATTAACGTTTTTAAAACATGAAATACACAATGGTGTCACATTCATTGGAACAATGGTGTTCCAAACACAGATATTTTGAGCATATTTGGCAGTAAAACTTTGTTTTTCTATTTTTCTTCCAATCACAAACAGCACAGCGATCTGAAGTTCCTGGTGTTACGACTGGTACTTGTTCTGTTGGTAAACCACATATCTTCCTAAACCTCATTCTGATGGTTCTGGGTAAGTTATATATTTATATTTATATATATAAATATAAATAAACTAATCTATAAACATTGAAAATAAGGAAAAGATCTTAAATTACCTTACTAATTAAAAATATCGATGTGTAATCCAAACACAAAAATTGGTGCACAAATACTCGCACACGGTGTACGGGACCGTGTTGCGTAATAACAAAAGGACAGTACTATTTTTTACACTGCGAACTGACTTTACCCACAGTTGATTGACCACTGAAGAAGTATACGAAGTAGCCATTCAAAATCCCCACAAGCAGAGTTACAGGAATTTATTTACAGGCCCGGTCTCCCACACCGTGTGCGAGTAACGGAGGGTTAAATACATAAGGCTAAAGTAGGTTTAAAAACATCTTTACCTCCTGGTACTTTATCCGAAATCAGAAGAAGATTTCGAAGCGATAATAGCAGATCATTCTGATGACGCTGATGATGGAGCAAACCACCATTTTCGTCACATGCTGATTCCACTCTCATCATCTCTGTCTTCCCCACCGTACTATATCTTGTGTGTTACAGAGATCTCTTATTCTGTCGTTCGGTATTCCGTCTCTCAGTGTTTTCCCAGTTATTGACCTCAACGTTCTCATGTCTGATGTTCTCAGTATCCTCTTGGTTTCTGCTGTGTCACATCTTGTTTCTATCGCGTACGTCATGATCGGTCTTACACATGATTTGTATATGCGTACTTTCCCTTCCAGCCTCAACATAATGCGTGTGTAATAATTGCTGTCAATGAGGAAACTAATGCCAGTGTTGGCATTAAAGAAAATTTTGGAAGACGAAGAAGATGGCAGGGCAATTGACAAAACTTCAAAATGTAATTCAGGAGACAGGGGAGAGAGGAGCAGGGGAACAGTCACTTATAAAAGAATCTGACAAAATGTTAAAGCATTCTAATTATAGATTCCCTGTTGAAAAAGTAGGTCAAAGTGTTAGAGTACGAATTCCACAAGTTGAGAGAGCTAAGGCCGATAGCCGAAACATTATTGCCATTATTATTTCTGTTATAGATGAAAAGCTATATTGCCTAGCAATAAGCATGGCATTTTAAACCAACTTCATGCAAGAAACGAATTTTCAAGTCAAGTGCCTGATACTGAGATAAGTCTCACTGAAATGTTCGTAAAGATTCGAATTAGGCAGTCAAGGATTCCGCCACTGCAATTATTGTAGTGTCGCATCGTTATTGTTTTGCGCAAACGCAAAAAATTAAGCGTCCTTTTTTAATAGGTACTAAGTGCCACAAGAGCGTTTCCTATAAAAACAAGTAATTATAGTCTAGTAACTTAAATTTTAATGCGTGTCTATGAGTTTGTTTTTACTTATAAGGTATCTAATAGTCGAGTTTTTTATTAATAAATTCTGTTTAAGTGTTTAGCTTTATTATCAAATTTCAGAAATAAACAAAAGTGAAGCCCAAAATGCGTTTTTGTTACATTAACCAGAATTGTTAGGAAAGTATTAATAATAACCGGTAAATCTAATTATAACGACATTATTAATCACATTGACCAGCTGCTGCGGTTACTATTAATATTTAAAGGTAATTATTAATACAGACCGGATTTATCACATCAACCGTAACATATATATCATAATAGTGACTTCATCCATCTGGGCGTGATGACGTAATCGATGATTTTTCTAAAAGAGAATAGGCGCCGTGTGATAGCTCAATCGAAAGGCTATTCAATTTTGTATTCACTAATATACACATTAACATAATTATTTTTGCAGGGTTTGAATAAAAAAAAATTGAATTAAATTAATTACAATATTTAGATTACGTCATCACACCCAGATGGATGACGTCACTAGTATGATATTTATGCCGAAAGTTATAATTTAAAAACAAAAATCGATATATTCCGGGATTTATCTCCAGAATCGCCCATTCTCAAGAAAATGAATTTATTCCAACTCAAACGTCCTCACTGTATTCGTTTATAAGCCAAAACATTGTTTATAACTTTTAAAACAGTGCTGCGGCTGCTTAAATATTCCGATTTTAATTCTGTAAAGTGTATTAAATAGGTAGAGAACCTCTTTATATTAAAAAAAAATTAGCAAACTTCTAAATGATCTACTTTTTGTTCAGAAAGTTTTTAATAAATTTGAACTTTTTTAAAAAAATTTAGGTTGCAAAATTATTATGCAAAATCTATTAAATCGATTTTAATGAAATTTGGTGGATGGTTTAAGTATATTGTAAGAATTTTCTAAGCGAATTATAAAGGTTCTAGGTGCAACCAAAGTTGTTGAAAAACATTGAATAAAAACAGTCTTTTTTGCCCCCTTACTTCCTATTTATTGCTATTTTGAAGAAAGGGTAATAATTTAGGACATTTTAGACCAGTCGTGTATTATACAAAATTCAATTGCCTTTATTTTCTCTTTTTACGGATATGTTCCAAAATGAATCGTTTTAAAGTTATAAACAATGAAAATAGAAAAAAATCGATATTTTTCGAAATTTTTAAATATTTAAATTTTTTTATTAATGTTCCGGTCATCGTTGGCTCTTTGTATCTGCCAATTCTTTATTGGTTCTTCTTCTCCACTGATCTTTTAGTTTTACACCTTCATGTATTGCTCTTTGCATCTTTCTCTCCCATCTTTGTTAAAGATCTGTTTCTGACTTTTTCGTCACCTATGTTTCGAATGTGTATGTCACTCTGGGTCTGATAAGTCTTATAAATTCTGAGTTTTGTTTTTTTTAATACGATCCGACACCTGAACGGGTATAAGCAAGGGGAGAAAGAAAGTTTTTTGTGATACGTATTTGGATTTCCTTAGGGTTGTAGTACTCCATACTTTTTATTTACTTTGGCTATTCCTGCCTTTATCTCCCCTTCCTCATGACCAGTTTCATCTATTTTGTCTTACAGGTGCTTAACTTCTTTGGCTCTTTTGAACAAGTATGTTTTTTCTACATTGAATTGTAAAATTATGTTATTTTTTTTTATATGTCCCATTATCATATACTTTGTCTTTTCTTCATTTATTTTAAGTCAAAATTTTTTGGCTTATTTTATTATGTTTTTTCATTAACTTTTGCTGTTCTTTCTTGCTTGTTGCTAATAGTGTCAGATCACCTACAAATGCTTTATTTCCAAATAAACACAACATTAACTTAAACATGCCACAAGAAAACATTTTCAGAACCAAAACAATTAAACTATATCTACTATCTACACCTACCAGTACTTTGGTTTTATTGTTTATAAAAATTGATAATATTATTACGTACTACTACAAAAAAAAACATATATTATTTTCTAATTTAAATACAGTTAAAGTGTTTAGTTTGGTATACAGCTGGGTATACAACTAATATTTGGCTAAGAGTTGAGAATAGTTTTGTTTGTGTTGAATGTAAAGGGCACTCGACACTCGACAATAATGTATTCTGCTGGTAGTGGAGCATTTGTGTTTAATAATCATTGGAACTACATTGCTAAGTTTTAACAATTACTAAATATATTAAATTTTTTCAGTCACGTTATTGTTTAATTAACTCGAATCATATACAGGATGGTTCATCTCATTCGCCTTGGTCTCAGTACGCAAAATGATTTAAGATTAAAAAAAAATGTTCACAGACAGATACAGAACCATTAACTCTGCAATCTAAACATAATGTGAAATATACAGGGTGCTTCAAAAAAGGGTGATGTATCAAATTTATATTTTTTCTTATGGAACACACTATTTCGGATGATATTTTTGAATTGACCTTAAAAGATAAGTTATACTTTTATAACGGTTCCCTATAACTAAATACAGTGTGTTTTGATTTATTTCAATTTTTATAAAAATGTAAGGTTTTAGAAAAAAATAAATATCTACGAAGTTAAGAATCGTTGACAGTTTTTTTCTTGGATCTTAATAATAGACCTTTCAACTTATTTAAATAAATGCTAACTGTTTTACTATTTAAACACGAATTTAAATATACAGATTGATTCATGTAAGTCTAGCATAGTCCATGATCTTTAATTTTAATGAAACACCTTGTATATTTTGGTGTTTTTAGAAGTTGCTAAACAATCCCATCTCAAAAAAGTGTATTATGTAGGGTCTATAATGAATCGACTAAGCTACCAAATATGTGATGTCCCCCCGTAAAACTGTATAATCAAAAAAGAAGTTTAAATATCTTACTTTCCATCTAGATAGAAGCCCGAAAAATTAACTCCCTAATATACAGGGTGTAACAAAAATACAGGTCATAAATTAAATCACATATTCTGGGACAAAAAATAATTCGATTGAACCTAACTTACCTTAGTACAAATATGCACATAAAAAAAGTTACAGTCCTTTGAAGTTACAAAATGAAAATCGATTTTTTCCAATATATCGAAAACTATTAGAGATTTTTTATTCAAAGTGGACATGTGGTATTTTTTTGGCAGTAGTATCTTAAGAAAAAAGTATAGTTAAATTTGGACGACCCATAAAAATTTTATGGGGGTTTTGTTCCTTTAAACCCCCCAAACTTTTGTGTACGTTCCAATTTAATTAATATTATAGTACCATTAGTTAAACACAATGTTTTAAAAATTGTTTTGCCTCTCAGTACTTTTTCGAAAAATCAGTTTATATCGAGATATTTTGAATATTTGTCAAGTCCACCACATATTTGTATATGGTTAAGAGGATCGGTACGTATTTTCGGCTGCAATGCTATTCAAATGGGGATTCATTTTTTTCGAATCCTGAGAAAACTAATAAGTATTTTTGAAAAATTTAAACGCAGAATGAAAGACTACGTTATTAGCGAGGGCCGAAAGTCCCTGAGAATTTCTATAATGTTTATTTTAATAAGTTACAGGGGTGAAAAACTAAGAGAAAATTTAGTGTGATTTTTAATTTCAAATATATCATTCAAAATAAAATTTTTATTTATTCTAAGGGACTTTCGGCCCTCGGTAATAATTTAGTCTTTCATTCTGCGTATAAATTTTCCAAAAATATTTATTGGTTTTTCAGGATTTGAAAAAAATGAACACAATGCCGTGGTAATATTTTCCAAATCTATCTTTGTCTTACAACGCACTTAGCCGAATATAATATTGTCAGCATATATTGTCAGTCAGACACTGACAATCGGTGACAATTTTAAATATTTGACATTGCATCGGGAATATGTTGAGTTATTGATTAAATATTATTGATATATAGTGTATTTGATAAATAATTTATTTAAGACGTGAACTTAATAAAAAGTTATTTATTGTGTATTATTTGTGGAAGATCCAAGCAGAGAATACATCAGGATAATATATTCTGTGATCCAAGTATTTTGTTGTTAAAGATGTTCAAAATTGTAAGCGTTCCATAACAATATATTATTAAAAAATCACTTAAACACTTTTCCTGTTTTCTCGATTGAGTATTAGTCTTTGTTGTACAAATAAATTATTACAATCACTGAATACATAGTTAGTGAAAAAATTATCACATTTAATAACTGAATTAATAATTTGCAGTTATAAAAATAACAGTTATCCAAGAACATTCAAAAGCCATCTCTTTAAATTAATGATGACATTTTCAAGTAGAATGACATTCTAGTAATGTTTACATATCCATACCAGTGTGAATTTTACTACACGTAATTTGCCGTGTAAAGACAGAAAAAGTAGGGATACACGTAAAATATTTGCGAATTATGTACCCATAGCCTTAAGTACGATTATGGAAACTTGATAATAATATGAACATTTATTTTTGATTTACATTTTTAGGTATATTTTGAACCATATTAAAAAAGGATCCACATCGCGATAAAAGATGCCTTATCAAAAAAATACAAAGAGGCAAAAAGTTTTAAAAACACTGTGTTTAACTAATGGTATCGCAGCAATTGTTTAATTGGAGCGTACACAAACATTTGGGGGGCTTAAAGGAACAAAACCCCCATAAAATTTTTATGTAAACATATTAAAAAAGAAGCTGCAACTCGATAAAAACCACCTTATCGAAAAAATACGAGGAGGCAAAAAAGTTTTAAATATATTTAATTCAACTAATGGTACCACAAAAATAATTTAAGTGGAACGTACACAAAAGTTTGGGGGTTTAAAAGAACAAAACCCCCATAAAATTTTTATGGGGTGTCCAAATTGCTCTATAATTTTTTCTTAAGATACTACTGCCATAAGAATACCACATGTCCATTTTCAATAAAAAATCTCTAATAGTTTTCGATATATTGGAAGAAATCAATTTTCATTTTGTAACTTCAAAGGGCTGTAACCTTTTTTACGTGCATATTTGTACTAAGGTAAGTTAGATTTAATCGAATTATTTTTGGTCCCAGGATATGTGATTAAATTTATGACCTGTATTTTTGTTACACCCTGTATATAATAATAACTACCTTGTTCACCAAGGGTCTTCATATAATACTTCTGTCTCCATGGAAAAAAGAAAAGACTGTAACGTTTCAAACGTCACATTGTTGTTTTTTTATATACTTTTAAGCACTTTCAGTTATTTTCGGCCCATGGTATTTAATTTTCGTTTACAATAATTTCCTTTCTTAATTTTCACTTTTATTCCTCCGATTCTATATTTTCTTATTTCTATCTCCTATAAATGCTCTGACTAGTTTCTAAAGTCCCCTCGTATCGGCGCTGTCACGTGGCGTTGAAAGACCCACGAAAAAGAGAGCCTTCTTCTAGGATGAGTACTCGGTACAAATTCTTTTCCAATTCTTTCTCCATAGAAAAAATACATACCTAATATACCAAGTTAGAATTATTTCGTGGCCAGGTCCTCTTGCCCACCTGGGTAAGTACCGTGACAATATTATTTGTTTAATAAACTTTATTTCAGTTAGTTGTTAAAAACCACATTGAGTTTTTGTTAACTTTTTCTTCTTTAATAATTTTGTAATGATTCTTGCTGTAATAATTTTTAATGAATTTTGTTAACATGAATCGTTCAGATGTAGTTTAATATTGTAAATATATTTTCACATATCAAATATTGAACGATTCCAGTCTTAAAGTAGATGATTACTTTTTATGAACTGATTACACCAGAGGTTATTTTCGGTTCGTTTTTGGTTACATTTTTTGCTTTATATATTAGTTGCAAAAGCAACATTTTGAGTTTTAACGACCTCAGAGGATTTTGGGTCGGTGTGCAAGTCTTTGGGGAAAAAGGGACTTTCCACTTGCCGGGATTCCTCTGTTGTCGGACAAGATGTCTACCATGTTAAGTCTACAGCGGGCTGTTTTTGTTCTAGCCATTTGGGAGCACTTAGAACCGTTTCCAACCAACTTTATGGCAACCTCCGAAGTTAAGACTTAAACCAGCCGAAGACCACCCTAGGGTGCTGCAGGAGTCAAATCAGCAAAGCAAAAGCCGGCCGAACGTCAAGAACATCACCTGAGAAAACTTAACTGACTCACACCAAAGAAGCAGGAGAAGTCGGCCGAACAACCGTCGACAAGATTCCACAACAACGGGAGCTCCTGGGAAAGTTCAGTTAAGTCCATAGTTTCTTTCTTGGCTTAAACATCGATCCCTGATTTGCTGATATTAATTTTTAAGTTGTCAATTATTAATTTGGTTACATGATGAATATAAGCAATAAGATGTAATTAAGTATCTAACAGTTGAATAAAGAATATGTGTTAAAAACTTTTTGTTCCGTCAATAATTCCTAATTTCTTTATATTAATTAGTTTATGCCGAACAACACCCCTGACGGGTTTCAACTTGAAGAAGGATGAGCTAGCCGCTTCAAGACAGGCCGTAATTCAGCCTTCCCAAAATGAACGCCAGTTTATTATCCAATATACGTGCGGTTCAAGAAGAAAATATGCATAATCCAAATTCCCCAATTTCTTCAGGACCTTTTGATGATAGGTATCACATATTATCCACCAATAGGGATGTCAAAACCCCAAAAAGCCTACCTTAGACGAGCCGTAAGACCATCTTTTTCGGGCGATCAAACAAGGTCCGTGAGAAGTTTCTTCCGGTTTCTTCTCCAAAACGAGACTGTGTTCGAGAGACATACTTCCGTTATCTGTCATTCGTTGACAGCACTCTTAGAGTTCACCAGGTACTCCAGCATCAACAATCTTGTCGAATCCGATTATATATGACAGGATAATGGAATTTCCGCATATGTACACCCCGCACGGCCTGCCATCATCCGCAACCCCTTTACAGCCGAGAAAAATAACACATTTATAGTCGGTTCGCTAAACTCAGACGCAACTGGCTAGATATTTTAGTCGATTTTTTTTTTGTTTTTTCCCAATTTTGGAAAAATTAGTAAAATTACTAACTATTTAGTGATTATTAACTATTTAGTAATTATTTTTTGCCAATTTTACTAAAATTGGCAAAATTACCGACTAAAATATCTAGAAAGTTGCGTCTTAGTTTAGCGAACAGACTATACATCAATGTCAACACCAGTTTAGAAAAGAAGAGAGGACGAAATTAACGTCATACATAAGCTGCGAATGACAGATGTTTTCAAATGTACCTACACATTTTAATATTTTGTTGATTAATTGTAATCATTCTAATTGTTCAAATAATTGTCCCGCGTGTAATTAACCTAAGTGCAGTGTATACCAATCACCTGGGCTAAAGAGTCCGCTTATAAGTTCCAAACAACGGCCTATGATAAACAGAAACCTACTGAGTATTCGGAGAACAGTAGAAGCTACTTCTGCTTACTAAATCCATCCGAGGCTTTTTCTTTTCTAAGTGTCGTTCAGCAGAAATACATATCACAATCAACCGACCCCCCACACAGGACTCCAAATCTATAGACACCATTCCAGAACAACAACAACTCAAAAGAAACAAAAAATATTTACACATAACAACGTAAGTAATAATAAAATTTATTTAAGATATTTAATATCTTTCTCTTTCCAAACCGCTAGACCATAAATATGTCCCTATAAACAAATGTCAAAATATAAACATGAATTAAACTTTAAAACCGAACATTATACCGCCACTAGGCATACATTAAGGCATACAAAATAACAATTTTCATGTTACAACGCAACGGGGTGGTTATACGCTGTGAGCTCGTACGTAGAGGGGATATTTACACATTCGCGAACGCCAGTAGTGACAAGTTTGTAAACGTTTACTGGAAATTTGACATAAATGTCAAAGTGATTAATTTAAAATTAAAATTAAAAACATTAATTATAAACAATATTAGTTGGTCAAAGCTGTGGTATATATTTTTAACTTAAATATACTTACGTTTTAAATACTGAATTTAAGTTTTTTTGATGTTCCGTAATATCTAATTATAAATAATCTATTATAATCTTAGCGCCATCTACACGATTATTCTCAAAGTATCCGAAGTAAGAAATTGATATTTTATCAATAGAACGTCAAAATGATTAGAAAAATCTTTTAAAAATCGATTACAATTTAATTACTTTTTTGCGTTGTAAATATTAAGCGATAACAATTAAATAATAAATTTAAAAATTACCGGTAAAAGTTGAATTAGTAACCGCTAGGAGCGACACCAGCGAAGCTCAGAGCGTATAGTCGGTTCGCTAAACTCAGACACAACTGGCTAGTAATTTTAGTAAGTAATTTTGCCAGTTTGTTAAAATTGGCAAAAAAATAATTACTAAATAGTTAATAATTACTAAATACTTGTAATTTAGACACATTTGGCAAAATTGGCCAAAAATAAAAAAATTACCTACTAAAATTACTAGTCAGTTGTGTCTGAGTTTAGCGAACCGACTGGTCAATACCAGGCCATAAACATAATATGGCGTGCGATACGGATCACAGTATAATAATAAAAAAAAAAGAATAAACAATTTAGTAGTCAAATAGAACATCTACATAATTGGGCTCAACTAATTCGGAAAGTAGGGAAAAAAACGTCAATTTTTAGTTACAGCGCTATGCGTTTCTTAATATTGGTGGCTTATTTAATTCTTTACTAGTTAACTGCAACACAGATACTCAGGCTAACAAGATAAACTTGAGAGAGTTTCGTTGGCTACGATATAAAAAAGATAAAAAATTTCAGTACAAGTTGTCCTTTGACAAAGGAGAACGTTTTAACACCATAGATTTAGAAAAGAGGGGAAAAGCGGCTACAACTTTATTATCCAAGGACGCATACCTATAACAAGCCTGTGCCTATAACGGTAGAAAAAAAAGCACCTGATTGTCTTGTCGTATATTTCAGAATCACTTTGGGCCTTTTACAAAAAATTACCCAGAGATAAAGACTTTGCTGATTTGCTCCCGCATTCGTCAACTTCAGACGCCGAATAAAAGTTGGAAGTATGTTTTAGCTAGATTATTACTAATCATTCTCATGTTCAATTACAAAGGGGGTAAGTCATTTGCGTACTTTGAAAAAGAAGGTAAGTCAACCAAATATCGCCTTAAACATATTTTCCTACAAAATATTCAGCAAGAAAATTGTAATCTATGTAGGAAAATACTAGGCAGTCACTAAAGATTTTCACCTCCGATTTCGTTGAACCTCCATCGATTTTCATGAAAATTGGTGAGTGATTAGAGGATACCTCAAGGAAAAAAGGTGACATGATGCCAACTTGCGCTTTTACCCTGGGGGTGGATGCCACCCCATCTCGGGGGTTAAAATTATTTTATTAAAAATAATACCATAAGCCCATAGATGGACAAATTATAAGCAAAATTTGTTATATAAAGTAATTAAAATAAATCAGCATTTTTGGGTTATTAAAGACCAAAGATTTTATTTTTTCGTAAAAAATGCATGTTTTAAATCGGTTTTTCACGCATAAATCAAAAACTATAAGCTTTTACAAAAAGTTGTTATTACTGAAATTGAAGATAATAAAAAATTGAATACACTCCTTACATAAAGAACTAAACTAATGTTAGTTCAAAGTGAGTTATTGGCAATTGAATGTGTATTTTTTCGACGAGTACTCAAATCTAAGTATTCAAGCTTAAATAACGGGAAAACGATGCAATGTATAAAATATTCCTGCAAAATATTTGTCAAAGTACTTCGGAATACCTATCAAATGAGCCTCAGAACAAGGTAATAGCGTCAAAATTAAGCAAGTTATAATGAAAATAAAAGAACCGTTTCGAATTTTTTAGGAAAAAGAGAAAAATAAAACATACGCCATTTCCACAAAAATTAAAATTTATAGTAATCCTTACAAAAACTTTTTTATATTAGCATAAGTAATGTTTTTAATAATTTTGACCGGTTTAGAATGCATATATTTGAAGAAAAAGAATATAATTTAAAAAAATCATAATTTTTAAAATTATTGTAATTCTCATATTCTTTTGATAATAACTCCAAAAATACTTAATAAACGTAAAAACTTATATATAACCAAATTTTAGTTCATCCGTGCCAAATATTTTACATGTTTTTTTATTTCTATTGGGTAAAAAATACCCGAGATAGAAACGTTTATATCTTAAATTTTGCTGTGGGAACCATACAACCGGGGTCATTTAACCTTTTATTTTTTAAAAAATTAAGCAGTTTAGAAGATTAGTTTTAACGTGCTTAAATAGCACATGGAATTAGCTTTCAAACAGTTTTTAGATGAACCTGATATCGTAAACACGAACGGAGTTATTAAAAAAAAACAATAACATTTTTTGGAAAAGTTTTTAAAAGATAAATTTTGAAAAAATTTTGGAGCAAAAATTTTAACGCTCAACATATCCGGGGGCTCATTTGATAGATATTTTTAAGTACTTTGACAAATGTTTAATAAGTTTATGTTATAAAGTGCATCAATTTCCCGTTATTTCAGCTTGAATACTTAGAGTTTTTAACTTGTCGAAAAAAATATACATTCAATTATCTATAACTCACTTTTAGGTAATATTAAAAAGTTTTTCTAGTAAGGGATTTATTTGAGTTTTTATTGGCTTCAATTTTGGGAATAATAACTTTTTTGTAAAAACTTGCAATTTTTGAGTTATTGATGAAAAATTGGTTAAAAACATGCATTTTTCTCAAGAAAAATTAAAATCTTTGATCGTTAATAACTCAAAAAGTTTTGATTTATTTTAATAACTTTATATAACAAATTTTGCTTAAAATTTGTCCCTCTATCGAATTATGGGGTTATTTTTAATAAAATAATTTTCACCCCCGAGAAGGGGTGGCATCCACCCCCAGGGTAAAAGCGCACCATGTCACCTTTGTTCCTTGAGATATCCTCTAGCCACTCACCAATTTTCACGTAAATCGATGGAGGTTCAACGAAATCGGAGGTAATAGCTCATATCCACCTTCAGTGACTCCACTATACATGCAAAAACAAATTTCATGTCGATTATCATTCTAAATATCTCTAAAAAGTAATAGGTTTTTGTAAAACTTTATATACTGTTATTCTCGTTTTGACCTTTTATGAATTGTCCCTTTTTTCACGCCCAACAGCGAGTTAATGACACAACGACATAAAAATATAAACTTATTTACGTGTGGAATATTCACCTTTAATTCCTTTCAATTCTAATATTGTACTTAACGAGCAGATAAAATCATATCAAAAATAAATTATTAATTTATTTTTTTGTGTGTTAGACCAAAAATAAACATGTGGTATTATGTATAATGAAACTAATAATGTTCTATTGATTTAAGCGATTGAAAAAAAAATAAAAAGCATAATATCGTGGTTTGCGTGGGTATGCTGTCAACTTTTTTTGTACGTGTATGTTTGTAGTTAAATATACATACATTGCTGGTGGTAAAATGGGCAACCTACTACTACTTGTCGGTTTATAGCGTTCTCCTTTGTTTTCCGACTTCCAATCGCCACTTCGTTCGGTAGTTCCATAGGTTCTCTTTTATGGCCCTTTCTCTCAGCTCTTTATTTATTCCTTCGCTCTAAATTTTCTCGGTCTACCTCGTTTTCTCTTTCCTTCTGGTTGCCATTTTAATATTCCTTTTGGTATTCGTTGCTCATCCATTTTTTGTGTATGTCCGAACCAGATAAGTTGTTTTGTTGTTAGGTCATCTGTGATTGTTCGTTTGATTCCAATTATTTCTCTAATGCGTTCATTGGTAATCCTTTCTCTTCTAGATTTTCCTGCGGCTCTTCTCCAAAAATCTATTTCCGTTGCTCTCAGCGTTGCCTGTGTTCTTTCTTTCAGTGGTCATACCTCACAGCTGTCTAAAGTAATACTTTTTACTACTTACTTACTTAAGCCGTTCTCTTGTACCTTACGGTGTCGAGGTAAGTGGAGAAATCAGACGTCTCCATGCCTTTCGGTCAGTAGCTAGTCTTTCTGCTTCTCTCCACCCAATATTCCTTTTTACGCAATCCTTTCCAATATCTGTGTTCCAAGTTCTTGCTGGCCTGCCTCTTCTTCGTTTGTTGTCGGATGCCGCTTTCCATACCCTCTTTACAGTTCTATCTTCACCCATTCTCGCCATATGCCCGAACCACGATAACTGTTTCGTTTCAAGTCTGTCTAAGGTCCTTCCAATACCGCACTTTTTACTATAGTCTCATATATCTTCTTTTTATTTTCTTTGCTGATGGATTGGTCCCATAAAATGCTGACTAATATTGTGATGGCTTTCTCCCTGACCTATTTCTCTCTTTTACCTTCTTCTTGCATTACCATCTCCTATCGGAGGTTGGCTACAATCGCAGCAATCTTAACTATGTTGGCTGCAGCTCTGAACAACTGTATTGAACTGCACCCATACCACCCCCTTAAATTTCGCAACCAGGAAATCCTCCTACGTCCCACATTTCTCTTTCCGAGATTTTTCCTTGGATTATGAGTATTAACAGAGAGTACTTTTCTTCTCTCATTATGTGGCCTAGACACTCCAGTTTTTTCGTTTGTATGGTTTTTATGACTTCACATTCCTTCCCCATCTTCAGCAAAACATCTTGATTTGTTGATCTTTCTGTCCATGGTATTTTCCACATTCTCCTGTAACACCACATCTCGAATGCCTCGATGTTTTTGATGTTTATCTTTTTCAGTGTCCAAGCTTCCATGCCGTACAGCAGAACGGAGAAAACATAGCATCTTAACATACTCGTTCTCAAGTTTATATTTATGTCCCAGCTGCATAGGAACTTTTTCATTTTGACAAACGATTGTCTCGCTATCTCAATTCGCCTCTTGATTTCTCTAGTCTGGTCATTAGTATCAGTGAAGCAAACCTCTAAATATGTGTAGGACGTACCTAACTCTTTCAACTGGCTGATTATTTATGGTTAAATTCACATTGGTGTATAGCTTATTTGTTACAATCCTGAATTTAGTCTTTTTGATTTTCAGTTTTCGACCATACTTATTGGTATGAGTGTTTATGTTTTCCATCAAATACTGTAAATTTGCTAGGTTATCTGTTATTATTAGCGTGTCATCAGCGTATCGTATATTGTTAATTAACTCTCTGTTAATGTTCACACCAATGTTTTGCACTAGGGGCGCTTCCTGATATATTGTTTCGCTATATATATTGAATAGTAGTGGAGAAAGTACACAACCCTGACGCACACCTCGACGAATCTCAATTTCTTCGGTTAACTCATTATCAACCTTGATTTTTTCTGTTTGTCCCCAGTACAACCTGATATGATGTTAATGTCGCGACTGTCAATGTTTTTGCTTCTTAGGATTTCATACAGCTTTTGGTGTCTGACTTTATCGAAGGCCTTCTCAAAATCTATAAAACCTACATAGAGGTCTTGGTTTACATCCAAACATCTTTGCATTAACACACTCAGACCAAACAAAGCTTCCCGTGTTCCCAGTCCACTTCTGAATCCAAACTGTGTGGCGCTTATGTCCTCTAATTTATTAAATATTCTTTTGTGAATTATTTTTAAAAACACTTTTAGTGTGTGGCTCATCAATGCTATGGTTCTGTGGTCTGAACACTCTCTGGCGTTATTCGTCTTCGGAATAATTGTGACAAAAGTAGAGGAGAGCCATTTCTTTGGTATGATGCCTGTTCTATAAATTGTGTTAAAGAGGTTCACCATTATTTCAAGTCGGTCGTCGTCTATAAGTTTCAACAATTCTACAGGAATTTCATCTGGTCCTGCAGCTTTACACCCTTTTGTGTTCCTTATAGCATATTCTATCTCGCTTTTTAGGATTTCAGGCCCTGTTGTGTCGTCTGTAGGTTCTGCCACTGCTATTTCTGGTCTTTCGTCTGCAAAAAGTTCTTCAATGTATTCTGTCCATATTGCCAGTTTTTCATTTAAATCTGTAATTATTTTACATTTTTTGTCCTTTACGATGGATGCTTGTTTCACTTTTTTACCTGTTATTTCCTTTATCTTTTTATGCATGTTAAAGCTATCGTACTTTCTTTCATATTATTCTATTTCCTTGCAGTTTTCCAGAACCCACTTCCCTTAGGCTTCTCTGATTTTTCTCTTAATCTCACGGTTCACTACTTTGTATTTTGTCTTGTTGGTTTTATTTGTTCACCTTTCCTCCATGAGGTACAAAATTTCGTTTGTCATCCATTCCTTATTCTTAATTTTGCTTGGAGCTAAGGAGACTGCACCAGCTGTTATAAGGGCCTTTTCTATCTCCATCCATTTGTCCTCTGCATTGCCTCTGTTCCTATTTTTTGCAGCGAGGTTTCTAAGATTGTTGTTTATCTGTTCTCTTGTCCTTTCCAGTATAGTTGCGTCTTTCAGTTGCTTAACGTCTATCTTTTGTTTAGCTGCATTTTTCTGTAGTTTCTTGAATCTTATATTTACTACAGCCACCACCGGATTGTGATCCGATTCTATATCAGTGCCTGGATAGGTTTTTGTAGACGTGATGGAGTTTTTAAACGGGCTTCTGATTAGTATATAATGGATTTGATTCCTGACGATGTTGTCTGCATGATCCCTTGGTGATGTCCACGTGTACAATCTACGGTTTGGCAATCTGAACTTATGACTTTGTCTAATGTTCCATCGTGCGAAATAGTGATACCTAGTTACTTGTAGTCACAGCAGTGCTTTATCGTGGTGTTATCGTCTAATATGGGAACCTTTTGTTCTCCTCCAATGCACAAGTATTCGGTTTTCTTTTTATTTACTTGTGGATCCCATATATCGTGCTCTTCAATTAATTTTAGTGCCATATACATAGTTTAAATCGTCATAATATTAAGCTATTGTTACCTGCTCGTCTGCAACGATATGCGTATATACCATAGTGTTGGTGAGGGGTATCCCCATTGACCTACATTTTTGTTTCCAACTTTTTAAATTACTTTCGAGGTATATTTTAAATAACGTAAGGGGACAAACAACATTCTTGCTTTAATCCTTTGGTGTTATAAATCATGTTGTTATTTGTGTCCCTGCTTTTATTTTTTAATTTTATAAAACTACAGGAATACTTCCAAAAAGTTCACTAATAGGAACAAAAATAAAAATTCCTTGGCCTGAAAGTACACATTTTTCTTGATTTTTAAGTTTTTTCACCGGTTTACCCCATAAAATGGAAACAGTTTTGGCGTATAATAAGCTCTATTTTTTCAAAAAAAAATCCTAATGAAGAACAAAATTTAAAATCCTGCTAAAACGATGGAATAACGGTATATTGATAAATTTTACAAAAAGGTAAATCTGCACTTCCAAATTGATAGGGCTGATAGAAAATGAAAATGATAGACGAATGAGTATACATTTAATAATTATTATTTCATGTACATATAGCCCAGTATATTACCGTGTAATTGGAGTGTATTTGTCAGGGACTTGTCCGAATTGCATGAAAATTTGGCTTTAGGTTCTACTTACCCTCCACTTTAAAGTTAAACTTGTGCCGTTGGTTGCTTTTACTTGTGGGGTGACAACCACCCCTTGTCGTGGGTGAAAAAATGCGAGTTTAAAATACGTCCAAAAATGAATAAATTGACCCATTCTAAACAATTTTCGTTCGATAGAGATATTTATTAAGTAAATCATTACTTTTCGAGTTATTTGCAATGGAAAATTTTTAATTTTAAACAAAAAAAGAACAAATCTTTGGGTGCTTTTTCGCAAATAAATAACTCAAAAATAAATATGTTATCGAACAAAATATTCTTAGCAAAAATGTAGAATAAAAAAAAACGAAAAATATGGTGTACTGATGAAGTCCAGAAATACAGAAAAAGCAAAGACGTAGGCTCATGAACAGTACTTTCTGATTCGTCAAATTCCAAATCAAATATTTCAACGTGAAATAACCAAAAAACTAAGCAATTTTCGGGGAAAACCCTATTGAAAATTTTTAAGTGTTTAAAAAGAACTTTATTTTCATTTTTTATAAAAGTTATACTACCTACCTAGTTACTACTACGTAGTATCTCTTACAAAAATAGGAATAATAAGCTGTGCAGGACATCTAGCAAGATCACAGTAGATCAATCCTCCTTATGTCACAACCTGAGGGAAGTAGAAATAGGGTAGGCCAAAACTCAGATGAAAGGATGGTGAAACTGGCAACAGTTGTCAACGGTTAGAACTGACTGGCGTAATAGACTTGGGAAGGTCGAGGCTCTTTTATAGGCTGTAGCACCATTGGTCATGATGACAATCATTCTTAATAATTCATGAGAGAATGTACTATCAAATCGAAGAAAATTTTGAACACCACTCCACACTAAATTTTTATGAGTGCACTTATTTCTTATGTAAACCATTCATTCATCCATTTTTTTGCGTTTTTTTTTTCTTCCTTTTTGAAGCTACACGTATAATCCAATAGCCATACAACTTGCTATATTTGTGACGTTATAAACGTTACATTTTCTATTTTATTTTTAAATAATCATTTACTTTATTTTCTCTAATATTTCATTAATTATATTCTTCTTCTATTTATTTTACCTGTTTTCTCTGTTAAAAACTTGATTGGCGCCCTCTATTTTCTATCTCTATTTTCATCTAACATCTAAGTCACACAAAACATACTTCATATTATTGTTCTCTTTACGTCTAAATAATAATATGGAACATGCTTACTCCATCTTTCTATACTTTACGCTGTCATTTCGAACACAGTGACAATTCTTAGGGAGGTGGTAGATCAATAGTTTACAAAACCAAGGGAAAGTAAATAAAACCTTGGGGTAAGAAATTCATTATACTATTTTATTGTATTCATTATTCAAAGTTCAACATTCAGAGTTTTTATAACCATATTTTCATATCTAATCTCCAAGCTTTTTTTAATATTCTCTTTATTATTATTAATATGCATGTACAAATTATAAATAATTTAACTAGTAGTCATTACTATTAATTTTATTTTGTTCCTTTTAAATTATTTGCTACTTTTTTACAATTAATTGACAAATGCACATTTTGGTTTCTGGCTTTTTGATGTCCAATACGCATTATATCTTCTAGTTTTTGGAAATAAATCAAACCTTTCCGTCTTCGGGAGCCGAAGCCTTCCTTACCGGTGCGACTACAAGGCAGGACATGATGAATGCGTCTCAACTCAACATCTGCAACGACCAATACTACCAAAACTGCAGCTGCAGGGGCCTGAGGCCATAACATCTGTCCAGGTCTACAACAAGTCAACAGCTGTACCATCCGACGTCAAGAAGATCTACCGTCAAATACCAGAAGTCATACATAAGTATAACCCGGAATTATTAGTTTTCGGCAAGATTTTAAATACATGTCATTTATTGGTATACTTTCCTGGTGCCACCTCCAAGACTTCTACAATTTGCAAGTCAAATAGGTGGTGATAGTAGGTGGCTAGCGCCAGATGGCGCTAGCCACCTATTATTATCACTTCAGTTGCAATGGGTGGGAAAACCTCTCGATACGAATCAGTTAAAATATGGAGAACAGTGCCTACGTTCCTTCCGATGAAGGCTCCAATAAGAGCCGAAAATCGCGATTCAAGGGACTGGACTGCACTCCGTATTCTAATTGAAAAGTAAGATTGTTTTGCCTTCGCATTGCAACTGAATAAAAATGGTATACATTTTTATTTTATAGTCGTATTACTCCGTAGAGTAACTAGGTGCATTTTTCCGTTGGAACTTTGCTAGCTGCAGACGGGGGATGTGAATTGCATAGTGTAGAATTCCTTCCCTCTCGTCTTCACTGCAGCATCCATTTGACTTGCAAATTGTAGAAGTCTTGGAGGTGTCACCAGGAAAGTGTACCAATAAGTTTTCAATTTAAAAATCTTTTAGTAATATTTTTAATATTTTCAATATTAATAATTTACTATTAGGATTGAAAACTACTTTGTATTTCAATGCCAGATGGCGCTAGCCACCTACTATCATCACTTCAGTTGCAATGGGTGGGAAAACCTCTCGATACGAATCAGTTAAAATATGGAGAACAGTGCCTACGTTCCTTCCGATGAAGGCTCCAATAAGAGCCGAAAATCGCGATTCAAGGGACTGGACTGCACTCCGTATTCTAATTGAAAAGTAAGATTGTTTTGTCTTCGCATTGCAACTGAATAAAAATGGTATACATTTTTATTTTATATGTCATTTATTTTATTAAGTCATATATTTGCTAATATCTTTATTGAAAAATAAACACGATTAGTTAAAATATTGTTTTGTTTGCTTCCAACCCAAATCTTAATGGTTCATATTTTTTGATTAGGACAAGATGAACACTCACTTTGGGAATCTGATATACATAGGCGTTAATCTCTTAAAATATTATTTTTCAGTAGTATTTCAATTATCTGTGGTATTTCATCGCGACATCTTGCATGTTGATAGTACCAAATCCAGCCAGAAACTAATTTATTTTGAAATAACATTGAATCATGTATGTTGGCCTACTAATGTTATTCTACAATATATTCCTTCCGGTTGTATTACCATATATTTATGGTTATAAAGGTGTAACCGGAAATGCCACATATTTGCTGAAATAGCACATGTAAAGCCGAGATTGGATAACTAGTTTCGATTTTGATGTCATTTCTGGTTGAAAAGCTCGGAAAAAGTTGACTGGAAAGGACCCCGCAACACTGCTTATGTAAAAGTGGTCCCAATCAAATTAAACGAAACTTTGGTCAACGATAGTCCTCAGTGAGTAGATTAAAAAAGTCCAGGGTACCTAGGTCTGAAAAACTATTATTCTCGAGCTACAGCCTTCTGAAGTTCTTATTCAGGTACTAAGTTTACGTTAAGTTCACTAATTCACGGTCAAGTGAAGGAAAATATTTATTACTGAAAGAAGACAGACTCATTTTCTTCATGCATATTTGCGTGTTGCATATGAATTCGTGGTCAAAAATAAATGCTTCGTATTTTAGTCTTCAAAGAACCTCCGAAAAGTCCTCAGAAAACCGAAGAAGTGCGATAGAAAATGTGCTACTAGAGTGACATAACAATCATTATTATCATATTTTCATTAATTCTTCACACTTATCCAATACCAGTATAGCTGCAGTTCCACCTTATCTTTAGAAAACTGTCAAATGTGGCGGATTTAGGGGGAATTCCCCTATTTCCCCCGTAGAACGGTCCAGAATTAAAGAAAAAATTGTTGAATCATGATTATTAGACGTTGACATACGTTAGCTTACATTCAACTTACTACAGACAGACAAATTCAACCCAACTACATATCTCGACAGTAAGGAAAATTAAGGGAACTTATTGCACATGTCATTATCTATGTCTTATAGTTTGGGCTTATCTATTTTATGTATTTAGGGGTAGGTGTTTTATTGGAAGTCGCTCTCTCTCCCAAGGCAAATGTTCCACCACTGCTACTGAATCACCATCAGTAAATTGAGGAACAACCACAATAAGTGCTGCTAGAGCAGAACAAGACACATCACGTTTTCACGCATACAGAATAGAGCGCCTCTAAAAATCATTAGATATGCCGACAAACAGTAGTTTTTTCAAATAGTTTAGCTCAGATGATCGGCAAAGAATAATCTTAATTAAGATTTTTAATCAGTATTTTAAGAGCTTTTAAATGAGGTGACACATGATGTACTTTGCCATTTAAAAAATTAAAGTTATGCCTGTCACCTGAAGAGGGATCGCGTAAAGTTCGAAACGTTGATGCTATAATATACGTTGATACTATGGTTAGTTTAAAAATCGACCTGTCCGAGCGTTTTGCTTATATTCTTAAAATAAACAAGTTAACGGGGGGGGGCAACACTTATTCCACTGCACTGTATATAACCAAATTTTAGTTTTTCCTATAACAAATATTTTAGCTTTTTACTATATCTGGAGGGTGAAAAATAACAGAGATAGAAACATTTAAAGCTTAAACTTTGCTGCGAGAACCATGTAACCTTGGAATCTTTGATTTTTAAAAAAGTAAGGTATTTAAAAGATTAAGTTCAACGCGTTTTAATAGCCTTTGGAAATTATTTTTTAAATCGTTGTTAGGTGAACATGATATCGTAAAAATGAACTGAGTTATTTTAAAAAGACGATAACATTTTTTGGAAAATTTTTTAAAAGATAAGGTTTGAAAAATTTCTGGAGCATAAATTTCAATGCTAATAAATTGCTCGGAATCTCATTTCATAGATATTTCTAGGTAGTTTCACAAATGTTTAATAAGGTTGTGTTATAAAATGCATCGTTTTCCCGCGATTTAAGCTTGAATACTTAGATTTGGTTACTGGTCGAAAAAAATATACCTTCATATAAATCAATTTTAGTTAACACTAGAAGGTTTTTTAGTAAGAAGTTTATTTTGATTTTTTAATAGCGTTAATTTTGGTAATAATAACTTTTTTGTAAAACTCTATACATTGAGTTTTTTATGAAAAATCGGTTAAAAACATGCATTTTTCTCACGAAAAATTAAATTTTTATCTTGAATTACTCAAAAAGTTTTAATTTATTTTAGTAATTTTATATATCAAATTTTGCTTAGAATTTGTTCCATTATTTAATTGTGGGGTTATATTTAAAAAAGCACAAAACATCAGAGTTAGACTAGTACTGGATAATACAGAAATTGAGCAAATATCTTCGTACAAATACCTTGGAGCCTGGATCACAGAAGATACTGATCAGACAACAGATATAAGATGCCGCATTGGAATTGCAAGATCATTTTTAACAGAATGAGGAAACTTTTCTGTAATCGCAATATCAATATAACGCTCCGGATAAGAATGCTTCGTTGTTATATTTTTCCACCCTTTTGTATGGGGTTGAGGCATGAACACTAAAACAATCCAACATTAAAAACCTGGAAGCATTCTAAATGTGGTGTTATAGACGTATTCTGAAAATATCATGGACAGATCGTAAAACAAACGCACAAGTGCTCGAACAACTAGGAAAACAATGCTAAGTTTAAAATTCCATAAAAATCAGGAAGTTGGAATACTTGGGGCACATCATGAGAGGTGAAAAATACGAACTATTAAGGAATATACTGCCGTGCTAAGCCCAAAGGCGGAAACTGATTTTTTATCGAAAATGAGATTTTTGTATTTTTAGATAAAATAGGGTATTTAGTATATATTTATAAAGTCTTTGGAGTTGTAGAAGCATTATATTTTAAATAAAATTGCAATTTTGTTAGCGGTATCTACACTTTTCAGTTAAAATACTAAGCCATTTGGCGGCAAATGTTAAATACTACGGCGTTTTGACGGTATCTGCTACAGTTGCCGTCTGTATACCTTAGCATATTGCACTTACGGCTAATCTACTTTCAAGAATGCTACGCCTACATTTAGAAACCGCCAAATCGCCTTAGTATTACAAAGTAAATTCGGTCTAACTTTACAAGGTTAAATTATTGTGTTAGTTAAAAGAGTTGTGTTAGTTAAAAGAGTTGTGTTAGTAAAAGAAATAATTAGCGAGGATGGTAAGAAATTTTCGAGTTTATTATATCTATTGAAATGTATTTTCATTTTTGTTTATAATATTTCAAGAATTAACCAAATTATGTTGTCCTAAACAATATGAATCTGCGCCAAGTGGATGATTTTTTATATCTTGAATTAGGCGGTAAGAGATTTTCATATTTAAAAAATAAGTCTTTTTTTTAATTAGGTTTTAAAAACTTAATAATGTATCCACACGTTCTCCACAAACATTTTTAGAAAAAGAGACTTAAAATAGGTATTATGTTTTTTTAGAAAATCAAGTAGAGTCGATTAAGAGTTGTGAAACAGGAGGTGAAACCACTGAAGACAATATTGTAGAAAGAGAAAAGTTTATTGTAAAGCAATTACAAGAGGTGAAAAAAAAACTATGTTCAGCCTATACAGGCGCAAGGTTTGTTTCATACTTAAAGTTTTCTGTATGTTTAAACCCTTTGTTGGTCGTACATGGGATTAGAACTAGCAGTCCCATTGATTGCATTTTTTTTGTTTAAATACAAGCTAATATCATTGTTTAACTAGATAATGTCTAGTAGTCTAGTTATACAATTCTATTATGGATACGGGATTGTAGATTTGGGATATCTTTATTTAATCTTTTGAGAGAATCCTTTACCTAAGTTTTATACAAAAATTCTGGTTTTATTCCTTTATAAATTTTCTAAGAATGCGTCAGGTACCTGGATAATAATCCAAAAATTTGTTTGCATATTTTAAAAATCTTATATATCCCATAATTAGGTAATTTTCGGTCTAAAAGACAATGGTCATCATATTTTAATCATAACATAATATAACTAGTTTGTACAATACAACTAATAAAATGTGAAAATTTGCCCTAATGACTGTAAATTATGGTATTTTCCCAAATATAATATTGTGAAATACCCAATAATATAACAATACATAATAATATTATGGCAGGTGTCGGCGATCATAAAAATCTTGAAGCTCTATAATAACTCAGGCCTGTCGTAAAATAGCAAACCTTTGTCGCTAAAAAACAAAATAAAAATAGCTGAGAAAGTCAAAAGTATGGTTTACAATCACATTCACAGTTAAAGAATTCTTTAAAACGCTTCAGCAGATGTTTAAACATCTATAACAATCTTAACGAATTCTGTTTAGTATAAGTACAGTTCTGCCCAAATTATTAGACGCACTATAAAAGATTTTATAAAAAATGTTAATTATGAAGTAATACCATTTTATTGTAATACTAAATAGGTTTTGTATATGTACCAGACACAAATTATGTTGTTTGGTGGTCTATTAAATTGTCTAGATTGAATCACAAATAGAACATTAATATTAATGAACCAATATGTATTTATTGGCTCTTGAAAGAAACAGATATAACTACAACTAAATATTGTCAATTTGTTGTTGTCATATTGTATCTCAACAAAATAATAACATTTAATAGTACTTTAATTCTTTCAATTTAATAAACTGTAATACACAGAAAAGCTTTTTATTTCATATTAATCACAACTGTAAACCACATACCGCTAATAGGCTTAGTTTTATAGTAAGTTTTGATAAAACGTTTTAGCGGTATCTACCTCTTTTTGTATAAAACTTTGTTTTAAAATATAACTAATGGTTCCCTTAATAAACTGGGGCATATATCCATGCATAAAAACTATTAGCTAGTCCATAAATCCCTTACGGGCCAAAATTTTAGCACTCAATTTTAAAATCGATTTTGCCACCATTTTGTGAAATGTTAGTTACCGCCTTTGGGCCTAGCACGGCAGTATAATGCAGGGCAAAATTAAAGGCAGAAGAAGCGTAGGAAGACGTAAAATCTCGTGGCTACGCAATCTCCGTGAATGGTTTGGATGCAGCTCAATTGAAATATTCCGGCGCGTAACCAACAAAATTATAATTGCCAGATTGATTTCCAATCTCCGATAGGAGCGGAACTTTAAGAAGAAGGGGTTATATTTAATAAATTAATTTTCACCCCCGAGAAAGGATCGCATCCATCACCAGGGTAAAAGGGCAAGATGCCACCATGTAACCTTTTTTCCTTGAGATATCCTCTAACCACTTACCAATTTTCATACAAATCGATGGAGGTTGAACGAAATCGGAGGTAATAGCTCATATCCACCTTCAGTGACTGAACTAATTATATTTTTTGCTAATATCAAAAAATTAGAACAATTTCGTCTTAAATTCAATATTAAAAATTCAACTTAAAAAAAACATTTCAGCAGTACACTCATACCACTCCTCTCCATACCAAAGTTCTAAAAGTTTTAATATAACAGAAACTTGAAACAATTTTTAAATTTCCTAAGTCATTCTTTATAAAACTTTTCAATATTCAAGGAAGTGATTAAATAAATGTCGAACGAAATTTTAAAATAGCAACGCAAATAATTGGGCACCAAGTTAAGTGAAATATTCGTAAAACTTTTAGAGTTTTGTACTTTTTAGTAGATTTTTTATGCATTCTGAAATATTTATTTATTAAATTGATACAAAAATTTATAGGCCTGGATCACGCGGATTAAAAAAATTTATTAATGATAAGCCGAAAATTTGTTAGTAGCTTAACGGTGTCTAGTCGGACAAACGTCGGACTCAGACTACGAAAACATCCCATGTATTTTGTCGAACAGAATTTTTAATTAATTTGAACCATAACTCCTCTCATTTGACATGTTCTACGTGTCGGACTTATTAAAATGTCCAACACAAATGGCCAGACAAACACTTTTTTTATAGCATATAAAGTTTGCTGTTGAATAAACTTAAAATCAACCATAAAAATGTGAAATACCGTTACCCGTCTGTACCAGGAACTTTGTAATCACAACTTTTTAGACATTACTTCACCTCCGGTTTTTATATAACAAGTTTTTACCGAAAGTCTACCAAAAATAAATAAAAATTAATAAATAATTATTTTGTTGTAAAACGGAACAAGAGCCGTCTTATTTTTGGTTAGTTCAGAGAGCGACAAAGGCACCCTGCTGGTTTCAATCCTTATTAGGATATCCTCAGAGAGTACATATTTGTTTCTCTCTGAACAACTAAACTTCGAGCAGCAGCATCGATTCACAACGAAATAGCCTAAGGCTACGGCTCCACGGGCTGGAAATTGACGCTAGTAGTAGCCGCAAAATGAACTTAAGGTTCCGCGGAACGGAATGGGAATAGCCGAACTGAACCGACTACGCACAAGTCCTGTAGTCGGTACAGTTCGGCTATTCCTATTCCGTTCTGCGGAACCTTAAGTTCGTTTTGCGGCTACTGCTAGCGTCAATTTCCAGCCCGTGGAGCCGTAGCCTAATGATGTGGGATGCCTTTAGCAGATATCGTAGCGACACCTGCTAAAGACCAGTCTAAATTTTACTTTTAATTAACAGGTTTACTGCCGGGCGGTCGTATACGACCGACAGTTCAATAAGTACTTCATGCACGGCGGTCGTATACGACCGATTTGATACGGTCTGTGATGTAATTGAAGACCCTGATGCAAGAAGGGGATAAGTAACAATATGTAAATTTTACAGGAGAAGCAAAAAAGTTTTATTTTTTAATTTAAAATTTATGTTGTTCATGAAGTAGGGCCGAACCAATACAACAGGTATATATGATTTTGCCGCCATTCAACAGCCAAACAACAATGCTATTAAGGAAAAAAAATTGGTGCAATAATAGGATAAGTCTAAGCATTTTTTTTACTGTAGTTTTCAGCAGGTGCAAAAAGGGGATAAGTTACATTAAAACCCATTTTCAGAAGAAATATTTTATTATTAAATGTGGAGTACTTATCAATAAAAATTAATATAAAATAAAGCAACGCAAATTTTAACAGAAAGTGTACTTCCTATAACCTACATTATATCCTGCTTTTCGGTTTCTGAAAGTTTTTCTATGCATTTCTTACTACATTTGCAATCATCGCCTTGTTTCCTTTGTGGTACCACTTTTCTCGTTGTGGTAGATTTATAAACTTCACCTCTAGCTCTTTTTATTTTGTGCATATTTCTTTTCCAGCTCTTGGGATCTCTTGTTTTCTTTCGTCCATGTTTATTATTTGCAGCCTCTTTATCAGCGAACTCCTTCTCTTCATATACATTATTTTCACATGCACCAGAATCATTCGAAGGCAGAAACTCGCTGCCTGAACTTTGAAATGGTTCATCCTCACTATTTGAACTTATAATAATATCCTATGATCTAGTAATAATAAAAAAATCCTCGATATTTTACTAAACCGTACCTCTCGCACTAGCACTATGTTAACTCTCCAACAGTTTCTCGGTGACTACGTGACTTAGATCGCGTTCGTGGCTCGTGCAGATACCGGTACCTTACCCAATCGCGGCAAGCCACCGGTGCAATAGTGGGACAGAATAACACACATTATATAAAAATTAATTCAAAATTTGGTGCAAGAACGGGATAAGTTACACATTTCTTATACTGTTCTTGCACCAGACCATACCAGGGGATAAGTTGTTTTCTCTTATAATTTCAGTATCTATTACCTGTACATATCCTATACTTGCGCCAGGCAAGAACAGTTACTTTTCAACTTAAATAAGCACCTATCTCGATTTTGCAGAATTTGGTACTTATCCCCTTCTTGCACCAGGGTCTTCAATTCCTGGTTTGCCAGAGGTTGTGTAGAGAATCAGAATTATTGCAGTATTCGACCGCTGTGGTATATGTACGTACATACAGTCGTCGCATATACATATCAGTTTTCATTTTGGCAGAATAGGGGAGACTGAAATGATATCGAAATTTTGACATGTAAAAAAATATAAAAAATATTCATTCCAAACTAAACAACATACAAAAATTAAACAGGAACATGAAAGAAATTAAAAATTATCAGTTATTTGGAATGTTTGTCGAAACAATCTAAACAAAGGTGAGGTTGACCCTTCACAAGTTCAGTAAGTTACTAATTTTTGACCCGATTTTTTGTTATGTTTCCCCGAATCATTTTCCATTTTATCATAATGGTTCTTCTTTTTTCACCAAACTATGTATTGTTGTTTCCATTCCGAATTATTATGTGGCTCAATATTTTCTTCATAATTTAGGAGCCACTTTATTACATGCTCTCTAAATTCCGTTATTTTTATCTTTTTAGCGGCTCTCTCTCTCTCCTGTCGTTTCCCCATTACTGAGGATCGTGATTTCTTCCAATATTCCTAACAATGTTTCTCCATTGGTCTCTATCTTCAGCTGCTCTAAGAGCTGCGCAGAATGAGTTTCCAGCTGAATGCTTTATTTGGTCAGACCATCTAGTTGGTGATCGTCCTCTTGATCTTCTCCCCGGAACGTTTCCAGAAACAATTAATCTCTCCAAACTGTCGTCACCTCTGCGAACTACGTGACCAAAGAATTGCAGAATTCGTTGCAGACATATTGTGGACAGCCTTTTTTTAATATTGAGTTGGTTTAGAATGGAAACGTTTGTCCTATGAGCTGTCCAAGGTATGCGCAGCATTCTTCTCCAGCACCACATCTCAAAGGCATCAATTTTTTGGCGCTCGCATGCGCGAAGAGTCCAAGTCTCTGCTCCGTATAGAAATATTGAGAATACAAGGGCATTCACCAGTCTCATCTTGATATTTTGAGAGATAGATCTGTCTTTCCAAACTTTAGTTAGGCGAATCATCGCATTTTTTGCCATACCAATACGTCTCCGAACTTCTGCTTCACAGTTACCATCGTTAGTTATACTAGACCCGAGATAGACAAAGGTGTTTACTATCTGGTATTCCTGTAATATGTTAGTCAGTTGAATAGTGTCAAATCTGTCGACCACCATTATTTTTGTCTTAGCTTTATTGATTTTCAGACCAACTCTATTGCTTTCGTACTCAACTCTTCGCAGAAGATCAAACATTTCTTGCTCATTTGCTGCTATAAGTGTAGTGTCATCAGCAAATCTTAAATTGGAGATTTTCTTACCAGCTACTGTTACTCCACCGGCCCATCCTTCTAAAACCATCCTCATGACATGTTCACCATAAATGTTAAATAAGTCAGGTGACAACACGCATCCTTGTCTAACACCTCTCTCGGTCTTGAATTGGTTTGAGAACTTCTGATCTAGTCGTACTGTCGCTATATTAGACTGGTATAGATTTTTAATAAGTGTCACCAGGTGCATTGGTGCGCCCATTTCTATTAAAATTGACCACAGATTTATCCAGCTTACACAATCAAATGCCTTTTGGTAGTCAACGAAGCATATAATCATAGGTACTTGAAATTCTCTAGACTTTTCAATGAGTTGTCTCAGGTTCAGGATTTGTTCCCTTGTACCTTTACCCTTTACAAACCCCGCTTGTTCCTGAGGTATTTGGTAATGTAGATAGGTTTTTAATCTGTTTTTGATGATATGCAACAATATTTTACTAGCATGTGTTATTAGTGACAGTGTGCGGTAGTTTTCACATCTGGTAGTAGTTCCTTTTTTGTGTAGTGGGATATAAATTGAGGTACACCAATCAGATGGCCATTTTCCTGAATTCCAAACAGCGACACAGATAGAATGGATGATATGTAATCCTTTGTCACCTAGTGACTGTAGTATTTCACATGGTATTGAATCAATGCCTGGGGATTTATTTCCCTTTAGTGATTTAATTGCATCTTTGACTTCAGCGAGTAAGACAGTAGGTTCTCTAGGGTAGTCAGAAGGCCACTGATTTTCTGCTGATACCTCGTTATTTTTATATAGCTCGCCACAGTAGTTTCGCCATGTTTCCAATATTTCATCAGTATCGGTCTTTAAATTACCTTCCTTATCTATTACAGACCACGTTTGAGGTTTAAACTCTCTGGTAAGGAGTTTGATCTTCTGGAATAAGTCACTCGGTTCATTTCGACAGCCATGTTCCTCTATCTCTCTGCATATTTGAGAGATGTAATCAGCTTTATCTTTGCGGCACTGTTTTCTGATTTCTCTCGATAACGCTCTGTATTCATCGTTTGTTCCGTATCTAGTTTTATGTGCTTTTCTGCGTTGAATCACAGTCCACGTATTATCGGATATCCATGGCTTACGGCCAGTGGAAACCGCTGCCTCACAGTCTTTTGCAGCCTCGATTACCTTATCTTTGAGATAGATCCAAGTGCTCTCAGGGTCATTATCTACTTGGTCTAAAGAAAGAGCATCTTCTAGGTTTTGTCGGAAGTCATTGATTTTTGATGGACTTAGAAACATGACTTTTCTCTGAGGTCTTCTTTTGGGGACTTTAAAACGTAGTCGAACGTTCAATACCAAGAGTTGATGATCGCTTCCACAGTCTGCGCCAGGATATGTTTTACAGTTGATGGACGACGATTTCCATCTTGATCTTATTAGGATGTAGTCTATTTGATTCCTTGTTCGTCCATCTGGGCTGCGCCATGTGTATAATCTCCGTGGATGATGTTGATATAATGTGTTTGTAATTGTAAGATGTTGTTCTACACAGAACTCCACTAGACGGACACAATTCTCATTTCTCTGTCCTAGTCCATTTTTGCCCAGCACTCCTTCAATATTTTCATTAGATGACCCCACTTTGGCGTTAAAATCTCCTAAAATTATGACGAGTTCACGATTCGGAATAGCGCGAACAGTTTCTTCTAAACAACCATAGAACCTGTTGATGTCTTCTTCTTGTGCAGCTGTTGTAGGAGCGTATACCTGGACAAGGTGTAGGGTATTGGTGGATATTCTCATTTTAAGGGGTATTATCCTGTCATCAATAGTATTATATCCAATTACGCAGTCGTTAAGTTTAGAGGGTACAATTATTGCGACTCCATTTGTACTTTTGTTATCTGGGCCTGAAAAATAGACGACGTTGCCAGCAGTTGTTTTAAAATGCCCTTTTCCTCTCCAGTGAGCTTCTGAGAGTCCCAGTACCGAAAGATTGTGGTCTGCCATTTCTTTTTCAATTATGTGTAACTTTCCAGGATTTTGGATCAGTCCCTGGACGTTCCATGTACCAATTCGCTGACATTTTCTTAAATTAAATGAAAATTTGGATTCAGTTGCACAATTTATGCCAGGTGCCTGATCCCTCACACCTTGGCAGCCGGTAGCAAATTTCACACCATCCGACCCGGAACCGAGATGGCGCCGAGCGTGAGTCGGGTCGCTACACATTCCATCTTCACTTGCCGAAATTGTCATCGTTATGGGAAGAAATTCTCTTGGGAAAATAGTGCAGTGGTTTCCCTTTGCCTTCTGCACCGCTGTATATGTGCCGTTTCTGTGGCTATCATTCTCGCCGCATGGTCAGTTTTGTAACAGCCAGCTGCCACTGTCCAACCTATCACCATGTCTGGCTACCCTCACTTAGTTTAGCCTGCAGACCAATGCAGTTGCCCGGGATGTGGCACGTGGAGCCATAAGTGAGAGTTGAGTGCCTTATGAGGACCAGTTATCAAAAACCATCTCCCGTCTGTGACGTTTGATGTGGTCGTTCCAATAAAAGGTGCTACCTCTATAACACACTCATACACGTCCCAAAACGGGACGTGTATGAAACTTTATCGGCTAGTTGGTTGAAAATAATGTGAGAATTTACGAGTGATGTACTGCGAAGAAATTTCACAGCGGGTTTTATGTACCATTTCAGTGATTTTCTTCTTTTTATATAGACATTACTCTGTCTGTTTTTCAATGTGCCTCCAGTAAGTTGTCATTCCATTTTTTCGTGGTCTTCCCACTGATCGTCTTCCTATTGGGGAACCGTCTCTCGCCGTCCTTACTACTCTATTTGTTGTCATTCGACTTATGTGGTCGTTCCATTCTACTCTTCTGCTTTTCACCCAGTTATTAATGTTGTCCACCTTGCATCTCTTTCGTATATCTGCAATTCTAGCTCTATTCCACAGCGTCTTACCATCGATTTTTCGCAATGTTTTCATCTCTGCTGTTTCTAGATTTCTTTTTGTCCTTTCTGTATCAGGTTGTGTTTCTGCCGCGTATATCTTTATTGGTCTGATGACTGTTTTGTAAACTCTGCCTTTCACTTCTTTTCCGATGATTTTATTTCTCCATATTGTTTCATTCAGACAACCTGCGGCTCTGTTTGCTTTATTCACCTGATCTTCCACTTCTGTTTCGAGCTTTCCGTAACTGCATAGTGTGCCTACATATTTAAACTTTATAACTTGTTCTATTATTTGACCCTCCAGCTCTAATTTACACCTTATTAGATCTGCTGTTATAACCATGCATTTAGTCTTTTTTGGGGAAATTAACATGTTTAATTTTCTAGCGGTTATATTAAATTCATGCAGCATACGTTGTAAATCATCTTTACTTTAAGAGATTAGTATTCCGTCGTCTGCATAGCAGATTATTTTAAGTTGTTTTTCTCCCATTTGGTACCCTTTTTCCGTTCTTACTTTTTTTTTATTATTTCGTCCATGATCAAGTTGAACAACAGAGCACTCAGGGAATCTCCCTGTCTTATCCCATTACCAGCTTCAATTGGGTCAGTTAGTTCTTCATCTACTTTTACTTTTATTGTGTTGTTCTGGTAGATATTTTCGATCGTTTTAATTATTCCTAGAGGTACCTCTCTTGCGTACAATAAATGGATAACGTCGTTTAATTTTACCCTGTCAAATGGACCCTTAAGGTCCACGAAACATAAGTATGCCGGTTTGTTGTATTCTAACGATCTTTCTTGAATCTGCCTCATTATAAATATAGCGTCGGTGCATGATCTTCCCGACCTAAAAGCTTGTTGTTCTTCTGCTAATGTTATAATTTTATGCAGTTTGTTTGTTATCACTTTGGTCGTTAATTTTAGTGTTGTGTATAATAAATTAATTCCTCTGTAATTATCCGGGTCCGATTTTTCTCCCTTTTTGAGGAGAGGTATTAGGATGCTTGATCTCCATTCTTGTGGTATCCTATTTTGTTTCTGTTTTGGTAGGGGTGAATTATAACTTGCCATCTGGTCTTACTTGTCAATTGAGGACTTTCCTTCATTGTATTCAATAACCGGCTGAGGTATATGACCAACACCACTTCGTAGTTGAATTGCCATAATATTGGTAGTGTCTTCAGCAGATAGTAACAAGACATCTCTTTTATCCTTCTACTTCAAAACACAAATGCCTCTCTCGTTTTCAAAGCCAAACGTCTTCCCTTTTTTAAATTTTTTATTTATTACTTCTTTTAGGTTTCCCCGACGATTTGCTCTTAGTACTGTATTAATCCTTTTTTGTTGGTAGGAGCCCATCGATGTAGTCTTGATTCGTTACTGATATGCAGCGCAATTTGCCTGTAATCCAGCTTCCACAGAATAGTTGAAAATCTTTTCATGAGTTTTTTCCAATAGGTTTTTTCCATGAGATTTGTTCGTATCCATTAGGGATGGGAAAAACCTACCGGTTTAAACCTAAAACCGGTTTTTTTACTTCGCAATAACCGGTTATACCGGTTGTTTTTTGTCCCGGTTATAACCGGTTTTTTCTTTTTAAAGTAAAAACCGGTTATTAGGTTTTTACGGTGATTAGGATTAGGTTAGGTGGTATTTTGGATCCCAATCATAATTATTATTCTCAAGTAATTATTCCAAACAGAACCATAATTCAAATTTTATTTTATTTTATAAAATACAGAAGCAAACTGAAAGTGCAATCTCACATCAGCCAGAAACAATTATTAAGTTTTATTATAATATTTCCTTGAAAAGGTATTTGTAATCATAATATTTACATACGAAGTGATCTGGTTGAATTAGACGCAAACATCATCTATTTTTCACACTTAACTCTTGACATTGAAAGTGGGTGAATGACTTTTTCTATTTACCAAAAATAATGCTCTGACTATGAATATCGAATTACTGATTACGAATACGAATCTCCAAGAATTTCGCTACGTTTTCAAAACGATACACTCATACAGGAAGTATTAAATGAGTTCAAATGTACCTATTCTACAAATATACAAACGTGTTAAAAGTAATACATGTTCTTTCGATAGTACTAATTTTGATCATATTGATATCGAGTCGAATGGAATATCGCAAACTAAAGTGTATTGTAAATGTAACTTTGTAACCTATTGGATTAAAAAAAAACCGAAAACAGGTTTTTCCAAAAACCGGTTTTTTTGGCCGGTTATAACCGCAAGGTTAAACGGTAAGCAAAAAAAACCGGTAACCGAAAACCGGTGTTTTGTCAAAAACCGCCATCCCTAGTATCCATCAGCCTGGCTTTGGTGATCTTCATTTCCATGTATCCCTAAAAATTAGACTAGCACGTTGTCTTACTAACAATCAAACCTCCACTGATAAAATATTAGCCAAAGCAACCACTCGGCGGAATAATACACGACAAATCTCATCATGAACAGAACGACCGCTTGGCACCACGGGAATAAGTATGTCGCTTACGCCCCGGCTGTCGTATTCGACCGCTGACATATTTTTTCAAAAATTTGGACTAATAAATAAAATTGATGAAACATTATTAACGGAAGTATTTTCAGTTGGTTGCCAGATGCACTTTATTCAACTTGGCACTATGGACTTTTTTAAACATTTTTTTGTGGATGTCAACCTGTTAAATTAAAAATATAATTATTGGGACCAATGTTTTGGCAAAATCCTCGAGCGAAGAAGGCCGAGGGAGATCTAAATAGGTGCATCTCATTTCCGAGTGTCTACTTGGTAAAATTCCAACGAAGATTAGTCCCCCATACTCAGAATAGGAGTAAAACTAATGACATACTGCCTGTCAGTGGCTAAGAGTTAAACCCCCGCCGTGTTTACTGCTTGGTTTATCGCTTACATCAGAATTAACCCGGCATTGGTCGCTATTATGAGATGTTCTCTCACGGTTTCAGAATATTGCACACAAATTTTTCCCTGGTAAATTACACATGCTGTAGTTCCATTTCTTCTAATCTCCTCCTTCCTCTATAATCGAATAGATGGTGCTCATCTGCTCAGATGGTGGTTCAGTTGACTTAGTATTGTGCGATTGTCAAGTCAGTGCGCTTCACGTAAGATATTCTTTCATCGCGCGACCACCGTGTATAATATTATTTAACATTATTTTAGAGCTCTATTTTATATTGTAGCATTATTTTATTTTGTATTTGCAATATGAATCGAACAAAGAAGATAATTTTAGAACTTGCCCTGTTGCAGGATAATAAAGTAAAGGTGTACACTAGTACAAAGGTAAACTAGTACAAATATGAAGTTTATATTGACAGAAGTAATTGGAGTTCGTAAGTCCTAGGTTTTTACCCAAATAATCGAAAGTAGAACTGGAAGTCGATATTTGAACGCTTCGTGTAACTTTGCGTCGACCGATATACGATTATACTAATTTGGAGTATTGTTGACTAAACTTTGGGGCATCATTGTTTAAACAGAAATGACTTCAAAACATAGATAAAGATTATAACTCAACTTTTCAATAAGCTTCGATTGATACATGTATTATATCTGCGACTATAACGGCACTTCTGGTTAAAACTTTTTAAGCGGAAATGATATAAAAACCAAAACCAAAATTTTTTCTCATCTTGCTAAGACAGTTCATACGGTTGCAACTCTAAAACCGGAAGTCAGATGTCAAATTTTTCATCTTTAATACCATCCTTGGGTTACAAGCTTTCATTCGACACCTCATTTGTCATTCTATCTGTATTAATAATTAAATGAAGGAGTTGTATTCGCGGACGGAAAGACAGATGAACAGAGAGTCATAAACCGGAAGTATATATTTGTTCTCTTCTTGCGAAGTAGCGTCGAATAATACATCACGTGTACTATTCCGGTGACTTTAAAACAGAACTTCTGGTCGCATTTCTAAAACCGGAAGGCCTAGGTCAAATTTCGCACATTAATAACATCCTTGCATTATAAACTTTCATTTGGCACCTCATTTGTCATTCTACCTGGTAAAATGACGGAGGAGTTATATTCGCAGTTGGACGGACCGACGTACAGACAGCCTAGGTCAAATATCTACCTTTAGTACCATCCTTGGATTATAAGCTTTCATTTGACACCTCATTTGTCATTCTAACTGGTATAATGACGGAGGAGTTATATTTGCGGTCGGACAGACCGACGCACAGACAGTTTAGATCAAATTTATCACCTTTAGTACCATCCTTGGATTATAAGCTTTCATTTGGCACCTCATTTGTCATTATACCTGGTATAATGACGGAGGAGTTATAGTCGCGGTCGGAAGGACCGACGGACAGACAGCCTCGGTCCAATTTCTCATCTTTAGTACCATCCTTGGATTATAAGCTTTTATTTGACACCTTATTTTTCATTAAACCTGGTACAATGACGGAGGAGTTATATTCGCGGTCGGACAGACCGACGGACAGACAGCCTAGGTCAAGTATCTCACCTTTAATACCATCTTTGGATCATAAGCTTTCATTTGACACCGCATTTGTCATTCTAGCTGGTATATTGAAGGAGGAGTTGTGATTACAGACAGACAGACAGACAGACAGACAGACGGACAGACGGACGTGGATAATTCAAAGTTTTCACATTTTTTCAAAATAGGGTGAAAACAATATTAAAATTTTAATAATATTTTTACATTTTAAGATTAGAATAAAATGTACAAGCTCCTCAACAGTCACATTGTGTAAAGCTAATAATAATTTTGCTAAGTTTAAAATCTATTTTGAAAATTTTATTTCGTAAAAAAAGCAAAAGTTGGATATACCGGGTGTCCACTTATATTTCCCCTTATTTTAACTGCCTGTAACTATAGAAATATGTGGTTTTCGCTGAAATGTTTTATTTTAGTAAAAGTTTTGTTTGAATATATTTATTTTGTTATTTCGCTTTTAAATAAAAAATGGCGGATTTTTGAAAAAAAAAACGTCGTTGACTTTTCCTATTGAAACACCCAGTATATTTTTTTGTAAATTGAAAGAACTGTCATTTACCTATCCAGCGATATACAGTTTTTTAAAATCGGTTGTCAAATGACTGAGCAATTAATTTTTAAAATGGGAGATGCAATGTGGAAATCACATAACATAATATCAATTTGCTTAGTTATGTTATTTAGTTGTGTGATACACCTACACATTGCACCTCTCAATTTAAAAATTAATTACTCAGTCATTTTGCAACCGATTTTAAAAAAACTTTACATTGCTGGATAAGTGAATGACCGTTCTTTCAATTTACAAAAAATATACTGGATTTTCTATTAAAAAAAAGTCAACAAAGTGTTTTTCAAAAATCCGCCATTTTTTTTTTCGTAGGTAATTGAAAGCGATATAAAAAACTCAATCGATTCAGACAAAACTTTTGCTAAAATAAAACATTGCAGCGAGAACCGCATATTTCTATCTTGAGCCGTTTAGAAGTTATAGGCACTTAAAATGGAGGAAAATATAAGTGGACACCCGGTATTATCTGAGACAAAATCTTACGCGCGACCATTCACATAAAAGCCAACCTAGCGACCAATGCCGGGTTAACTATGCATAAATCTAGTCACCATAATAATTGTGAACCTAGCATACATATTTTTTTTATTCTAAACAAACTATAAAAAGGTGTATTTACTTATTCCATAATTAATAAAAAAAGTATTTCAAGCCCATAAATTTATTACATACCATTATTTATATTTATCATAAGTACAAAGATTAAATTAATTGCATAAATATTTTAGTCTCCTATTGTCACATCATTTACCTTGTTTTAAATAAATACCAAATTAATATATTTAAGCAACTTTATGCTGGTTAATCGAAATTGTTTTCCTTAGTCCACAATAAAATATTAACCAGTCGATCTAGACTCTTTTGACTGATTCACAGCTAGCTGTTTGCTTGGTCAATAATAGACCATCATTTTTATCAACGTCTATCATTATATTCATTATTCATAAAATATGAATAAATCCACCGTAGTTAGAAAGGCTCGTTTTTTAGTTAATTATTCACGTTGTGACTAATATGATTTCGCATGAATGGATTGAATAATTGATTCCCGCCAGATGGCGCTTTCCCAGATACCCCGTTGTTAGTTGACTCCTACCTTGCCTATTGTGTTTATACAATAAGTTCATGGAGAATGGAAAACGAACAGGGAGATGCGCTTAAAGCTGTTTGGAGTACAACCCCATCTTGAGGAAATTTGTGAAATTTGGATCGTAGTGTGCCCAGTCACCTGTGTCATTATTCACCGTGCGTCTTATGGATTTGAGTGTTTAGAGAACATACAATAACTGTGTATAATCGATGCAATTAAGAAGTATATACACACCAGCTATAACCTACATGGAAACCCACGACAGAGATCAGAATTTTGTCTTATTTACATACCTAAGACTATTATACACCCACTAGCTTGAAATACAGTATGCAGCAAAATAAACAGTACTGAAATGAATATTTAAATAATTCGTAATATGAAGTAAAACCACTTATATATAAAAGGTATATTTAATAAAATTTTAAAAATCCCAATGGATTAAATAAAATAGGTTCATTCAGAACGTTTTCGGACATATCAGTCCATCATCAGTGAATGTAAAATAGAATAAGTAATCCCACTATTAAAATTGAAAATTTCACTTATTCTATTTTAGATTCACTGATGGTGGACTGATAGGTCCGCAAACGTTCTGAATGATCCTATTTTATTTAATCCATTAGATTTTTAAAATTCTGTTAAATGTACCTTTTACATAGAAGTGGTTTTACTTCATGTTACGAGTTTTTTAACTATATGATATACAGCCAACCCAAGGAACAACCCTTTTTAGTGAATATTTAAATGTTTATGAGTATTTTTATATCTAGTATACGATACGTGATATAGCCTTGCAAATATTATTCACGACGACGCACGTTCCCGATAAGACAGATATTAAAGATGCCCTCTGGCCAGTGGCGGATCTACAGGGAGGGAGGATTAGGAAATTTCTCTCCCTAACAAGGCATAAAATTAAAGAAAAAGAAGTTCAAACATAAAAATATATTAGCTGACATGAAACCTAAATCACAGAAAAACAAATTTAGTTCAACAAACACGCTGGTTAGGAAAATTAAGGAAACTTAATGCCTATAAGTCATTATTTATGTCTTTAATGTAATCTGAGATTTTTTTATATCTTTTGGTTGAATTTTCATTAAAAGTTCAACCCTAAGGCAAATTTCTCCTCCCAAGACAAATTTCTAGATCCGCCGCTGCCTCTGGCACGAAAAAAATCTTTAATTCCAGTCCGCAATTCCAAAATGACAGACGGTGGATCTGTCTGGACTCCTTCAGCATTCCCCATATGTACGCACCTGGTGGCGTTAGTTCTGGTGAGTGGCAACTCCCAAAATGATCGCGCAGTATTCCAAGAAACTCCCTGGTAGTGTGACAGGTTGTCCCGTCCTGCTGAAATTTAATGTTGATTTTAAGCTTGGACGGTTTTCGCGACCTTTTCCGTATTACCGAAAATAGTACTCCACGATAAAAAAAATTTTCTGCAAAACTGAGAATCATTCTGAAACACCTAACATTATCACGACATTCACACAAGTTATAACGACGCGACGTTCGGAAACCAATTAGTACGTTTCGGCGCCTAAAACATACAAATTTGAGGAATATGTACGAATTTCAGTACTTAGTACATTATTTCACGGTTTTTGCTCTAAACTTTAAAGAACCGCTTGGATTCACATGAAATTTGGCATACGCATAGCTTACATGTCAAAGAAAAAAATAAAAAAGTGATATTGTGCCGATGTGTGCTTTTGCCTTGGGGGTGACTTTCACCCCCTATTGGGGGTGAAAAAATATATGTCCAAAATAAGTCCGGAAATGGGTAAACTGATTAATTTTAAGTAACTTTTGTTCTATATAGTTTTTTCGCCAAGTCAAAACTTTTCGAGTTATTTGCGAGTGAATGTGTTCATTTTTCAACAAAATAACCAAATTTTTGGACTGTTTTTCGCAAGTAACTCAAAAAGTAAGTATTTTGTCAAAAAAACGTTCTTAGTAAAAATATAGCCTGTAAAAAAGTAAAAAAAAAATGTTGTAAGCGTTAGGTCTCTGGACCTCGTAGAACCAGAGTTATAGCCAATGAAAAATAGATTCATATTCACCAAATTTCAAATAGAATATTTCGACGTGAAATATCCAAACAACTAAGCACTTTTTGGGGAAAACCCATTTTAACTTTTTTAAATTGTTTAAAAAAAAGCTTTATTTCTGTTTTTATAAAACGTTTCTAGCATTAAATTTAAGCAAGTAACGCTCCAAATAAAGTTGGTCCCTATTGTTTTAGCAAAAAAAAATCGGGAAGTCCACCCGCTAAGTAGCAAATTAAATTAAATTAATCGTTACCGCTCCACAAATTTTTTTACTTATGTTGTGTATATATGATCTGTAAGTTTCATCGATTAAAAGTGCTTATTTTTGAAAAAACTTGGTTTTAAAGTAAAGTTTTTAAAAATTTTAATTTTTAAAAATATGCTTTTTTCAAAATAACTTAAAAATCTCGAAAAACAAAGGAAAGTCGGCATTGCTTTTCTGAATATCATGTATTTTTTTGTTTTTCCGTTAGATAAAAATTTATTAAGATATGGTGTTTCTAAATTTGCATACATTCGTGATCAGTTACTCGTTCAACCCCTTCTAACTACAGCCCTTTCAAAAATAAGGACTTTAAACCGATGAAACTAACAGATCATATAAACAATACATACAAAATAGGGATGGGAAAAACCTACCGGTTTTAACCTAAAACCGGTTTTTTTACTTCGCAATAACCGGTTTTACCGGTTGTTTTTTTGTCCCGATTATAACCGGTTTTTTATTTTTAAAGTAAAAACCGGTTATTAGGTTTTTACGGTGATTAGGATTAGGTTAGGTATTATTTTGGATCCCACTCATAATTATTATTCTCAAGTAATTATTCCAAAAAAAAACCACAATTCAAATTTTATTTTATAACTGCAGAAGCAAACTGAAAGTGAAAACTCACATCAGCTAGAAACAATTAAATTTTATTTTATTTCGTTGAAAAGGTATTTGTAATCATAATATGTATTTACATAAGAAGTGATCTGGTTGAAGTAGACGCAAACATTATCTATTTTTCACACTTGACTCTTGACATTGAAAGTGGGTAAATTACTTTTTTTTTACCAAAAATAATGTTCTGACTATGAATATCGAATTACCGATTACGAAAACGAATCTTTAAGGATTTTCCTACGTTTTCAAAACGATACACCCATACAGGAAATATTAAATGAGTTAAAATGTACCTATTATACAAATATACAAACGTGTTAAAAGTAATACATGATAAATACATTTTTAAGTAAAATATCTATGTTGATATTATTTTTTTAAATCCCATTTGAAAGAGTCTGGGAAATTTTTTATAAGTTGAAATGTTTGGGGAAATTTTTGGGTTTGGAAGGAGAGGAAAATTGGTGGGTATTTAAGAGGATTATATTTTTAAATGGTAAATTAAATTTGCATCATTAACTGATGCACTTTAAATGTAACATTGTAACTCAATGGATTAAAAAAACCTAAAATCGGTTTTTCCAAAAACCGGTTTTTTTGGCCGGTTATAACCGTCAGGTTAAACCGTAAGCAAAAAAACCGGTATAACCGAAAACCGGTGTTTTGTCAAAAACCGCCATCCCTAATACACAAGTCAAGAAGCTTGTGAAGTCGTAACGATTAATTTTATTTGAGATACTAATTAGGGGGTGATTTTCCCGATTTTTTTACCAAAAAAAAAGGGACTAACTTTATTTTGAGCGTAACATGTTTACTTTTGATGCTAAATTTTTTTTAAACAAAAATGAAGCTTCTTAAACACTAAATAAGTTGTAATGAGTTTTCCCCGAAATGTGCTTCATTTTTAATTATTTCAGGTTAAAGTGTGTCATTTGGAATTTGACGAATAGGAGCCTATTTTTGATTAGGTATAACTCTGCTTCTACCAGGTATAAAGACCATTTTTTTTTAATTTTCTACAGCCTATATTTTTGCTAAGAATCTTTTTTCGACAAAATACTTACTATTTGAGTTATTTGCGAGAAACCGTCTAAAAGCGTGGATATTTTGTTGAAAAAATGAACATATTCACTAGCAAATAACTCGAAAAGTATTGACTTAGTGAAAAAACTCTATAGAACAAAAGTTACTTCAAATTAGTCAGTTTATCCATTTCCGGACTTACTTTGGACGAATATTTTTTCACCCCCAAAAGGGGGTGAAAACCACCCCAGGACAAAAACACATATCGGCTTAATATCACTTTTTTCTTTGACTTGTTAACTATGTGTATGCCAAATTTCATGTCAATCCAAGCGGTTCTTTAAAATTTAGAGGTTTTGCAATATTTTACCGTTAAAGAACGTACTAACGTACGAGGAAAACGAAAAGCCCTAGATACAAAGTTTACTACTTTTTAAACAATTAGAATAATTGAAATAAAAATACAATAAACAATATTTTAAATCCAAGACTTTTCGTTAATAAACTGCTTTCTGGCTGCATCCCATATCTCCGGATTTTACAATATATAATCACATAGAGACGACGAAATAGGAGAAAGCAAATAGAGGACACTTAGGCCACGCATTTACCTTCTCTTCGTCTAGGAAAAGGACCGAAAGACAGTTTCTAAATACTCACAAATTGAGTAAAAATGAAAAAGATAAAAAAGGGTTCAAGGCAGGTTTTGTTTATATTCGATTCAGAGTTGGACTACCATCTCCATATAGTAACTATTTCAGCATCCTTATGCAACATCAGTGAAGATTATGCAGTCACAACTCTGAAGGGAATACAAACATTCTGCCTCTTTTAAAGCAAACCATCGCGATGCGATGAACCCGCCTTTTGAGACGCAATACAGCGACATCTCTCGTATTACGAGGAAAACGAAAAGCCCTAGATACAAAGCTTACTACTTTTTAAACAATTAGAATAATTGAAATAAAAATACAATAAACAATATTTTAAATCCAAGACTTTTCGTTAATAAACTGCTTTCTGGCTGCATCCCATATCTTCGGTTTTTACAATATATAATCACATAGAGACGACGAAATAGGAGAAAGCAAATAGAGGACACTTAGGCCACGCATTTACCTTCTCTTCGTCTAGGAAAAGGACCGAAAGACAGTTTCTAAATACTCACAAATTGAGTAAAAATGAAAAAGATAAAAAAGGGTTCAAGGCAGGTTTTGTTTATATTCGATTCCGAGTTGGACTACCATCTCCATATAGTAACTATTTCAGCATCCTTTTGCATCATCAGTGAAGATTATGCAGTCACAACTCTGAAGGGAATACAAACATTCTGCCTCTTTTAAAGCAAACCATCGCGATGCGATGAACCCGCCTTTTGAGACGCAATACAGCGACATCTCTCGTATTACGAGGCAAACGAAAAGCCCTAGATACAAAGTTAACGTTTTTTAAAAAGTAGTAAACTTTGTATTTAGGGCTTTTCGTTTTCCTCGTAATACGAGAGATGTCGCTGTATTGCGTCTCAAAAGGCGGGTTCATCGCATCGCGATGGTTTGCTTTAAAAGAGGCAGAATGTTTGTATTCCCTTCAGAGTTGTGACTGCATAATCTTCACTGATGATGCATAAGGATGCTGAAATAGTTACTATATGGAGATGGTAGTCCAACTCTGAATCGAATATAAACAAAACCTGCCTTGAACCCTTTTTTATCTTTTTCATTTTTACTCAATTTGTGAGTATTTAGAAACTGTCTTTCGGTCCTTTTCCTAGACGAAGAGAAGGTAAATGCGTGGCCTAAGTGTCCTCTATTTGCTTTTTCCTATTTCGTCGTCTCTATGTGATTATATATTGTAAAATCCGGAGATATGGGATGCAGCCAGAAAGCAGTTTATTAACGAAAAGTCTTGGATTTAAAATATTGTTTATTGTATTTTTATTTCAATTATTCTAATTGTTTAAAAAGTAGTAAACTTTGTATCTAGGGCTTTTCGTTTTCCTCGTAATACGAGAGATGTCGCTGTACTGCGTCTCAAAAGGCGGGTTCATCGCATCGCGATGGTTTGCTTTAAAAGAGGCAGAATGTTTGTATTCCCTTCAGAGTTGTGACTGCATAATCTTCACTGATGATGCATAAGGATGCTGAAATAGTTACTATATGGAGATGGTAGTCCAACTCTGAATCGAATATAAACAAAACCTGCCTTGAACCCTTTTTTAACGTACTAACTGTTTATTTTACCGCATACCGTATTACCGACAACGTAAATGTGTACTTAATATCAAATATTTTCAGAAACTGCTGTTTATAAAACTAAGTTATGATATACGTGTCCCGAGAAGATTGGTCATAAATTATTTCACACATTCTGGGGTCAAAAATAGTTTTACTGAACCTAACTTACCTTAGTACAGAAATGTGCTAATAAAAAAAGTTACAGCCCTTTGAAGTTACAAAATGAAAATCGATTTTTTTCAATATATCAAAAACCATTAGAGATATTTTATTGAAAATAAACATGTATCATTCTTATGGCAGCAACATCTTCAAACAAAATTATAGTGAAATTTGTCCACCCCATAAAAATTTTATGAGGGTTTTGTTCCCTTAAACCCCCCAAACTTTTGTGTACGTTCCAATTAATTCATTATTGTGATACCATTAGTTAGACACAACGTTTTTAAAACTTTTTTGTCTCCTAGTATTTTTCGATAAGCTAGTTTTTATCGAGATGCGCATTCTTTTGTAATATGTTTACTAAAAAATTTTGCGGGGGTTTTGTTCCTACCCCCGAAATGTTAGTGTACGTTCCAATTAAACTATTATTGCGGTATCATTAGTTAAGCATAGTGTTTTTAAAACTTTTTTGTCTCTTAGTCTTTTTTTTGATAAGTCACCTTTTATCGAGATGTGGCGTATTTTTCAAAATATACCTAAAAATATAAATTATAAATAAATTTTCACATTATTAACAAGTTTCTATATTCATACTTAGTTAATCATATAAAAATATGTGGTGGATCCGAAAAAATATTCAAAATATCTCGATAAACACTGCCTTATCGAAAAAGTACTAGGAGGCAAAAAAGTTTTAGAAATATTGTGTTTAACTAACGGTGCTATAATATAATTTAATTGGAACGTACACAAAAGTTTGGGGGGGTTTAAGGGAACAAAACCCCAAATAAAATTTTTATGGGGTGCACAAATTTTACTTTAATTTTTTTTAAGATGTTGCTTCCATAAAAATGCCACATGTCCATTTTATAATAAAAAATTTTCAAGAGTTTTCGATATATGAAAATAAAGCGATTTTCATTTTGTAATTTCTAATGACTGTAACTTTTTTTGTGTGCACTATTGTATATAGGTAAGTCAGGTTCAATCAACCTATTTATGACCCCAAAATCAAAATCTGTATAATAGAATCTATGTTATATACACCAAAGTGAAAGTTATCCTCCAACACCAAATTATTCTATATGGTCCACATGATGTTCAGAATAAAGTCACACCATTTGGAGCGTCGGGTTTGGGGGGCGGAGGAAGAGGAAAAAGGAATCGGTAAATTCGTAGTTTTTTAGGTTTTTCGTCAATATTTCTTAAACTATGCAGTTTAACATGAACAACTTTCCATACAAAAATGTTCTATATTAAATTTGAAATAAAAAAGGCCCTATGGATAATCCTTCTAAAATGAGCGGTTCCAAAGTTACGGAGGTAGTATAATATAATTGGTCAATTTGGTAATTTTTTTGCCTTAACCCGGCATCCGACAGGTGGGGTGTAGTAACACCTAACAATGATGAAGCGTCTTAAACATAAGGAAATTTTGCATGTGGTGGGCACATCGTGCAGCGGCTAGATAGCTTTCTATTGCATATTTATCTATGTGATTACACATAGTCTTTAGTTGTCTGTTTAGTTTCAGCAGGTACATTTGGATTGAAAGTGGTCACACCCACGAGTCGGATTATGTACTTTCTACAGAATTGTTTTTATTTTCTTTTACTCCTATAAATATGTAAATATAAGTAAGTGAATTATGAAGTATTAGTGAATAAGTACAGATTTTAACACAATTTTTAATTGGTCTAAGCTAAAATGAATTACGAACGAGAATAAGCACGCCTTCGGGCCTTATTTATTTATTTATTTATTTATTTATTTATTTATAAAAACCAAACAGGTCCTAAAACCTTTTTACATGGACAGTTATAATCATAAACTTTATATAACAAATATAACTAATATATACAGTCATTACCACAACTATTGATAGGCAGATATAGAAGACTTTAACACAAAAACAGCTAGACTAATGATATCTATTATCCATCTACTAGTTTAAAGTGCTCTTGCACTATACGTCTATAGCAACCAACTGACATTGTAAAATCAATGTTTTTTACTAAATTTATATTGTTCGCTAGTTTCAACATGGCATCTAGAGGAGAGCAAACAGATGTTATTATTTTTCCAAACAACAACTGATATCTCGTTGCTTTTCGAGGAACACTAAATGGTATCCGCATTCGTAAATCAATTGTACCTGAAATATTATTAATTATTTTATATAAAATCATTGCCATTACAAATTTGCGCCTACTAGTCAAAGACAAAACTTCAAATTCTTCCCTTAGCATGGTTGATCTTATGGTTCCATAATCAGGCCATCGATGATGTTTTTTGAAATACAAATAACGAAGAAACTTATTCTGAACATTTTCTAGTGCCTCTAAATGTACTTGAGGTTGTTGTCCCCAAATAATGGAACCAAATTCTAATATTGGTCTAACTAAAGTATTATATAATATTTTTATACCCTTAATACTAGTAAAATCGCAAGTTTGTCGACATATAAAACCCAGCATACGGTTCGCTCGTTTTGCAGCTTTACCAATATGTGTAGCAAATGACAGTTGATTATTATAAATCAAACCCAAATCCTTGACCTCACTGGTCCTTTTTAAAACATTAAGTCCTATTAAATAATCAAATACTATTGGTTCTCTTTTACGGGTAATAGACATAACGTAGCACTTATTTATATTGAATTTGATCTTATTATTGTCACCCCATAATAAAATGTTCTCAATATCCCTTTGAATCATTACGCAATCCCTAACAGTTTGAATTATTTTGAATAACTTAAAATCATCTGCAAATAATAAGTAATCTGAATACTGGATGACGTTTGCTAAATCATTTATAAACATTAAGAACAAAAGTGGTCCAAGATTAGACCCTTGTGGTACTCCTGAGTTAGCCTTAAATTTATGTGATGAAGCAGACAGTGAGGAATGTATTGACAAGAGTGAATCGGAAGTAAGTGAAAAAATAGACAATGTTAGTGTAAATAGTGACTATCCTCACCAGCTTAAAGATGTTATTCTTCTTCTTCTTCGTCTTCCTCTTTTATATAGGCAGTACTGCCTGTTTTTCTTTAACGGTGCCTTTCATTCTGCCCCTAAGTTGCCATTCCATCTTTTCCTTGGGCGTCCTTTACTTCTCCTGCCTAACGGTGACTTGTCCCTGGCTATTCTTACTATTCTTTATTCAGACATCCTGCTTATGTGCTCATTCCACTCTTCTTTTCTGTTCTTTACCCAGGTATTTATATTGTCTACTCCACATATGCGTCTGATTTCCTCACTTCTTACCCTATCCTGTAGTACTTTTCCAGCAATCCTTCTTAAGATCTTCATTTCGTTGGTTTCCAGATGTCTTCGCGTTTTGCTTGTATCTGGTCTTGTTTCGGCCGTGTAAGTCATAACTGGCCTAATAACTGACTTATATATTCGAGCCTTTGTTTCCCATCTTAGGTGATTGTTTTTCCAATTTGTGTCGTTTAGGCATCAGGCCGTTCTACTGGCTTTAATTATTTGGTCTTTTACCTCTTCTTCGATATTGTTCTCGGCTGATAGATTGTCCTGACATAGTCCTTATAACTGATGACCTAGGAGAAGTAAAGAAAATGCTAAATGAGTTAGACGCTATCTGCTGGAAAATAGGCCTGAAAATGAACTTTTCTAAAACTAAATTTATGACTAATCTGATTCCTAGCGGGCAGCTGATTATACGCGAACAAGAAGTAGAACTAGTGGAAAAGTACATTTACTTGGGTCATGAAATTAGAATTGGCAGAGATAACCAAACATGCGAAATAAAAAGAAGATTAACTCTTGCTTGGGCAGCCTACGGAGCTCTGAGAGACATATTTAGGAGCAGTATACCGATCGGTTTAAAAAGACAAGTGTTTGACCAATGTGTGCTACCGGTAATGACATATGGAGCAGAGACACTGACTGTAACCAAGGCAACAGCGTCGAAAATGCGGGTTGCTCAAAGGTCAAAGGCGCATGGAAAGATCCATGCTGGGCGTAACTCTACGGGATAAAATAAGAAATGAAGATCTCAGACAAACAACCGGTATCGCAGATGTTGTAGAACGTATCACCAGGCTCAAATGGAACTGGGCAGGACACGTCGCCAGGCTGAAAGATTCAAGATGGGCACGAAAGCTGATGGAGTGGAGACCAAGAGAAGATAAACGAAGTAGAGGAAGGCCGCCTACACGATGGGCAGATGATATCAGGCGGATTAGTAAAAACTGGCAAAAATCAGCACAAAACCGTGAAGTGTGGAAACAATTGAGGGAGACCTATGTCCAGCAGTGGACGTGAATTGGTTGGATGATGATGATGATGATGATAGATTAATTCCCAGATATTTGAAAGTCATTACTTATTGTATAATTTGATTGTCTAACTAGAATTTGCATCTTATTGGTTCTTTGGCAATTACTAAGCTTTTTGGTTTTTGGGCTGATATTTTCATATTCATTTCTTTTGCGTTAATGTTGAACTCGTGCAATAATCTTTGTAGGTCGTCTTCGCACTCTGCTACTAACACGGTGTCATCAGAGTAACAGAGTATTTTTATCTCTCTATTGTCCATTTTGTACCCTCTTTTTTTCTTCACTTGTTTTATTATTGCATCCAATATTATGTTAAACAGTAGAGGGCTTAGAGAATCTCCTTGCCTGATTTCTGTGTTTGTTTCTATGGGTTCTGTTATTATTCCATTGACTTTCATTTCTATTTTATTTCTTACATAATATATGTTTTCTATCAGTTTTATGATACCCAGTGGTAAATTCCTCTCATATAGTGGGTGGATAACATCTTTTAATTGGATTCTATCAAACGCTTTCTCTAGGTCTATGAAACAGAAAAAGGCTGGTTTGTTATATTCTAATGATTTCTCCGCTATTTGCCTTATCACAAAAACTGCATCGTTACATGGTCTTCCACTTCTAAATCCTTGTTGTTCATCCGATATATTTATGCACGCCATTATTTTCTCCATAAGTATTTTTGTTGTGAGTTTCAGTATAGTGCTCAGTAAATTTATCCCTCTAGAGTTACTGGGGTCTGCCCTATCACCTTTCTTAAATAACGCTTTCATTTGAGAGGTTCTCCATTCTTCTGGAATTCTTCCTGTATTTATTATTTTACTTATAAGGATATTCAGTTCTTTGTGAAGTCTCTCTCCTCCGTATTTTAAAAGTTCATTAGCTATTCCATCTTTCCCAGGAGCTTTTCGATTTTTCATCTTTTTTAAGGCGTTCTTTATATCTTCCTCTTTAATTTGTGTTTTCTCATCCGATTCTAATCCTGGTGTTTCCAGTTCTTTGTGATTAGCTGTTTGATAGAGGTTTTTTAGGAAAGTTGTCCATGTATTTGTATCAATATGTTTTACTTCTACTAATTCCTTCATTTCTGCTCTTTGACCTCTTGTCATTTTCCACATTTCCTTTTGCATCCCATAAAATTCGTGCTCCATCTCTTTTGAAAATGCTTCCCAATGTTCTGTTTTCTTCCTTCTTACTATTGAGTTTAATTTATTTCGTACTCTTTTATATTCTTCTTATGTTTGCCTCGTTCTTTTGGACTTGTATTCTAGGTACATTTTTTTTCTTGGCATTTTATTTTTATTTCTTCACAGAACCATGGAGTTCTCCTTTTTTTTCGTATATGTTGACTTATCTTACGTTCTCCAAGTGCTTCCGTTGCTGCCATTTTGATATTATCTCTGATCTTCCTCCAACTTTCTTCTATGCCTTCATCCGGTGTAATGTAGTTTTCATTCAGTACTTTTTGCAGTCTTCTCTGGTATAGATCTCGTGTTGACAAGTCTCGTAGCTGTCCTACCTTTATTCTTGCCTCACATTCAACAGGGTCTTCTTTCCTGTCTCTTTGTAGCTCTATTCTGATTTTTCCAAGTACTAGGTTGTGATCGCTTCCAATATTAGCTGCACTCAAACATTGTATGTCTAGTACTTGAGAGTGGTGGATATTTCTGTTTGTCAATATATAATCAATAACGGAGCTGTGTCCTCTTGTATTTTGGAATGTATAATTTTGTTGATCTTTGTGTCTGAAGAACGTAATGTTTATTCGAAATTCGTTCTGAGAGCAAAAGTTAATAAGTAGTTCTCCATTTTCTTAAAGATGTTGAAGTTCCAAATATCACAGACAACTAAACGTAAAGATATTTTTTGAGATTCTTTACCTCTTTCAATTGCTGAGGTTTGTCACACCCCACCTGTCTGTTAGTGGCAAAAAAGTTACCAGTCGGATGGCAGGTTAAGGTAAAACCCACACAGCCAGATACAAATTTTGTAAAAAGAAAGTGCAAGGATTTAACCCAAGGATTACACTTTTCTCCCCCAGGAGTCGATCAAGTGCTTATCACTAACATACCATGGGCCACTGAAATAGCAAATTTTCTTTAGAAAACACAATCCTGTTACAGAAGATTATAAATTGCCCAACAAATATAAAAAGTGTCAACAACCTTCACTTTTCACCCCCCGTAACTCTGGAACCTTTGATTTTATAACCATTATGTGGCTGAACTGTTTTGTTTTAAATTTTATGTAGAACATTTTTGTATAGAACATTGTTTCCGCTAATGCATAGTTTTAGAAATATTGACCAAAAACCTAAAAAAACTAATGTTGTTCTGAAGCTATTTCCTTGTGGCATTTTTACTAGTAAAATTGTGGCTTATTTCCCATAAAAAATACGTAACTAAAAAAACTACTAATTTACCGACATTTCCACCATCTCCCCCCCCAAACCGGACGCTGAGAATTGTGTAACTTGTTACTGAACAATATGTGGACCATATAGAACAATTTGGTGTTGGAGGATAACTTTCACTTTGGATGTCTGGGTTTGGGTCTAGTTATACCATAATAGTTGGCTTTTGAACGTATTTTTGGTTTTAAATAATATCCTTTTTGATAATTTTTTTTGTACTTTTTTTTTAATTTGATTTTAAAAAATTGAAAACTAAAATATTTATGTATAAATAAAATATGTTTAAACAATAATATCGTGCATTCAAGCTTGGATTCGAGATCTAAGGCGGTGGTTTCCAATAAACGCTGTAGGCCTCGGACAGCGTCAGACTGTAGCAAAATTGTTTATTTTTGTTACTTTTAATAAACATTGAAGGACAAAAACTATGTTACAACCTAAAACAGTTAAAAAAGATTAACAAATTCTAAAACAAATTCAAATTACGGGGTGAATTGAAGTGACCACTGATTTAGTCCGTTGCCTCCAATATACGCCCTAGGCTGCGTACAGCGTGTATTGGAGACCACAGCCTAATACTGCTAATAAGTCGATTAATCATTCCCTGTGGCAGATTCTGCTATTCTTCTCTATATTCGTGATGCATTCGTGGAGGATTCCTTCGGGCATTAACAGTTCTGAACAGTATATTCCATGGATGTTTACTGGGATTTATGTGTGGAGCTATCGCAGGCTACACTAAACGGAGAATACCTTGTGTCTCAAGTTAGTGATTAACCGCTTGAATCCTATGTGAGCGGGCGTGATCGTCCATATGTACAACATTTTCACCTATAGCTGCCCAACATAATCTCACATGAGATTCTTAAATCCGTGTGATTTACCTTGTCCTGTTAGAGTCCCGTCATCAACCACCAATTCCGTGCATCCACCCGCCATATTATCTGGCCAACCCGTGTTGAGCTGGCCCCCCCACTTGCAAAAATTAAAAAACAAATTGCCCTGATTTATGAGCTATTTATGAGCTCTCATATTCCGCAAACTAAAAATTTTGAGCTCGTTCCACTGAGCAGGAATTTAATACCTTAATGTATACCATAGTGTAATACCTGAGTCAGCCCCCCCCCCATAGGTAAAAATATAAATATTGAATCAGTTTTTACGGCAGAATTACGAGCTATTTATGAGCTTTTGAAATTATATAGTTTCGATTTTTGAGCTCATCCCCTTCACCCCCAAACAACCCTTTAATTGATTTAACTTAAGAGAAAAATGATGAGAAAACTTAAAATATATCGTATTGCGGATATAATTGCTATAGCGTATATACTCTAAGAATAAGCTATTAAATCGCGTGCATTTCTATTATGGAGCTACAACCCCTTCGCAAGAAAACCACCCTATATTCCCGGCTTCAGAGAAAGTTGTGCTTAAAATGCATTAAATTAATTATTTGGCGACTACATATCATTTAATAATTTATAAGGTTCCAAATTACGCGCAATTAAATCAGTAAATTGCAATTTTTTTTATATAGTGCAGTCACTGAATGTGAAAATCAACGATTATCTTCAATTTCGGTGAACCTTCATCGATTTTCACGAAAATTGGTCAGTGGTTAGAGGATACCTCAAGAAACAAAGGTGACATGGTACCACCTTGCGCTTTTACCCTGAGGGTGGATACCGCCCCTTCTCGAGGGTGAAAATTATTTTATAAAAAATAACTGCACAAATCTATGAAAGAACAAATTATAGCAAAATTTATTATATAAAGTTATTAAAATAAGTCAATACTTAGTCAATAAGTTATTAAAGCAACTCAATTATTGAATTGCCATTTTCTTTCTATAGTGCAGTCAGTGAAGGTAAAAATCAACTATGACCTTCGATTTCGGTAAATCTCCATTCATTTTCACGAAAATTGGTGAGCGGATTTTGATGCTATCAACTTTTTCTGGAGCTCATTTTTGATAGGTATTTCTAAGTACTTTGATAAGTATTTAGTACCTAAGTGTTATAAAATGCATCTCTTTCCCGTTATTTTAGCTTGAATCCTTAGATTTGAACAGTCGCAGAAAAAATATACATTTAATTACCAATAACTTACTTTAAGTTAACATTAAAGGGTTTTTCAAGTAAGCAATTTATTATATTTTTTATTAGCTTCAATTTTAGTGATGAAATATTTTTTGTAAAAACTTACAGTTTTTGAGTTATTTATGAAAAATCGCTTTAAAGCATGCATTTTCTTTCACAAAAATTAAAATATTTTATCTTTAATAACTCAAAAAGTATTGATTTATTTTAATCACATTATATAACAAATTTTGTGGACAATTCGACGTAGATCTCAGGATCGAATTGTTTTGTAATGCCCCTTTGTCCGCTTCTTCTCGATCGACGATGGTAAATAAATGTTTGAGTGTGGAGAAAAAATATGGTTTTATTGACAGCTACGTAATTACACTATAGATGATGTTCAGGTAACTTTCTATGATAGACTGCCTTTAATGACAGCTACTGATAATAATTACACTCGGCGTAACTTCTAACAACGACTTACGCACTTGTTAACGAGGTAACTATTTCAATTAGACTGCCACCCAAAATAGTCCCCTTGGTAAATTTATAATCTCGTCAAAATATGCAATTCATCAATAAGTTGCATGACAACCGAACTACGGACCTTGCGTTTTGAAAGGTTGCAACTACAGTTTTAAAGGAAGCTATTGCAAAACTTAAAGTTCAATTGGAAAATACATTATTTGGCAATTTACTAAGTTTGCAGGTTGAATGGACTCTAATTATTAAAATATTACTCGATGTTTCCCAATGTTTCAATTATACATGGTGAAACTATAAAAGTTTAGGAAGTTAAGAAAAAATGTGAGATTACAAATTAAGGGATTACTTTGAGATTGAACATTTTGCTTACAATTTGTCCCTCTCGATTTGTGGGGTTATTTTTAATAAACTAATTTTCACCCCCGAGAAGGGGTGACATATACCCCAGGTTAAAACCCCAAGTTAGTATTGTCAATTCGTAAAAATGAATGGTGATTTACCGAAATCGAAGGTCATAGTTGATTTTTACCTTCAGTGACTGCACTATAGAAAGAACATAGCAATTCAATAATTGAGATGGGTATATTTTGCAAGCTCATAAATTATTAAACGATATGTAGTCGCCAAATAATTAATTTAAATTATTTTAAATACAACCCTCTCTTATGCCGCGAATATGGGATGGTTTTCTTGCGAAGGGGTTGTAGCTCTATAATCGAAAGGCGCGTGATTTAAGAGTTTATTCTTAGAATATAATCTATAGGAATTAAACTACTATTAACTTTTTTGTAAAAACTTTTTTGTAAAAAGAATTTTTCAGTGATTTACGAAAAACCGCTTCATAACATGCATTTTTTTTCACGAATAATTAAAATTTGTGATCTTTAATTACTTAAAAAGTATTGACTTATTTCATTAACTTTATATAATAAATTTTGCTTTTAATTTGTCCTTCAATTGATTTGTGCAGTTATTTTTTATAAACTAATTTTCACCCTCGAGATGGGGCGGTATCCACCCTCAGGGTAAAGGCGCAAGGTGGTACCATGTCACCTTTGTTTCTTGACATATCCTCTAACCACTGACCAATTTTCGTGAAAATCGATGAAGGTTCACCGAAATTGAAGGTAATCGTTGATTTTTACCTTCAGTGACTGCACTATATAAAATAAATTGCAATTTTCTGATCTAGATGCGCGTAATTTGGATGCTTATAAATTATTAAATGATATGTAGTCGCCAAATAATTAGTTTAATGCCTTTTAAGTACAACTTTTTCTTAAGCCGGGAAGATAGGGTGGTTTTCTTGCGAAGGGGTTGTAGCTCAATAATCGAAATGCACGTGATTTAATAGTTTATTCTTAGAGTATATAAGCTATAGGAATTATATCCGCAATACTATATATTTTAAGTTTTCTCAGCATTTTTCTCTTAAGTTAAATCAATTAAAGGGTTGTTTGGGGGTGAAGGGGATGAGCTCAAAAATCAAAACTATATAATTTCAAGAGCTCATAAATAGCTCGTAATTCTGCCGCAACAACCGATTCAATATTCCTATTTTTAAGTAGTGGGGGGGCTGACTCAGCCCCCACTAAAGTATTAACAAGCTCAAAATTTTTAGTTTGCGGAATATGAGAGCTCATAAATAGCTCATAAATCAGAGCTATTTGTTTTTTGATTTTTGCAAGTGTGGGGGGGGGGCAGCTCAACACGGGTATCTGGCCAAAACATAACACTGCCACATGAATTCACTAGTTATTACAGTTTAGACATATTCTGGTCTCGTCTGAAAAAAGCACACAATTCCAAAACTGCTGAGAGAACTGTGTGTGTTCTTGTGTCCGTTGAAGGCGATGCGAAACATGTCTAGGTTGTAGCTGAGGAGCTCTTATTGGTCATCGACTTCTGAAACCTGACTAAAATGTTTCTTCTTATTGTAGCAAATGACACTCTGACTCCTGTAGCATGTCTGAAGTCTTTTTAGTCAGCTGGTCCGGACCTAAAAGAGTTTCTCCGAATGAAAATTCTGACATATCTATTCTGTTGCTCATTGGCAACTCAGGGTCTACCAGAGCGAGCTCTGTTTTGTATCTGAATCATACATTCAAGAAATCATGTATACAAATATGCCCTTGACATCGAGCACACAGTAAAATGGAAACATATAAAAATAAATTTATGGAAGAAACAGGCATGAAGACAGGGCCTATTTTACCACTAGGCACGTGAGGCACCTGCCTCGGGCCCTCATTTTAATGGGGCCCGAAAAGATCACCAAAAAAATTTTATTGCAATAGCAAAATAAAGTTTAAAAATTCTTTCATTTTACGAACAGGAAAGGATAAATGATGACTTCACTGTTGATTTTCAAGCGATTTCACCTGTCACAAGTACATCTCCTATAGGAAACAATATAGACAATGTCAATAATTATTTTCCTAGCGCTATAGGAGATTGACCAAAACATTTAAATTTGGAATTTCAACAGTATTTTATAAACAATCGACCAAATCAATATATTGATAAAGTTAGTGAAGGTGTTATACAACTGGATAAAAATAAAAGCAGACATTTGCAAAATGCGATTTTTTATAAAATGAAATCTAGTGGGGAAAATTCTTTGCGAGTGGTCAGTGTACAGTCCTAAAGGTAGCCGTGTTTATTGTTACGTTTGTAAACTTATTTCCAAGAAAATTATTGTTCTTGTAACTTTCGATGGGTATAATGACTGGAAAAATATCAATAGGACAGTTATTCAACATGAGTGATCTGAACATATTTCATCAATTGGTACGTTAGTCAAGAGAAGTAGTACAGCAGGACAAATTGTAACATTAATGAAAAAAAGTTATTTAGGAGAAAAGGAACATTGAAGAAACGTTCTTCAACGAATAACAGCAACTATTAAATTTTTGTCCAAGAACGGTCTATCATTTTATGATGCAATAACCAAATTATTTACAAAAGAAAATGATTATATACTTACAGTGTGTCGCATTTAAGATGAAGACTGCCCTATATTTTGGCTATCAAAATAAATACAGATTTTAAGTTTTGCACAGTCATACTGTTAAATGTTCAAATTTTTTAGGATAGCTGAAATTTAAATTGTTTATCCAAATAGGCTGAATTTTCGATATTTTTCTTCACGTTAGAGATATCGGAAAAAATTATTTAAAAAAGTTGTTCCAAATATTATTCAACCCTCCGTACCAAATTTCATGACAAAATTCGCACCTTTAGTTTTTCCATTATTTGTACATAATCAGAACCCTAAAACTTGAAATTGGCTGCCCCGAGATGCATCTCGGGACAGCTGAGAAGTGCGAATTTTGTCATGCAATTTGGTATGTGGGGTTAGAATAATATTTGGAATACTTTTTCAAATAACTTTTTCCGATATCTCTAACGCGAAGCAAAATATAGCAAATTTGCCCTGTTTGTTGGATTCGCAGTAGGCCGCGACTAAAATTTAAATTTTAGTTGAGTATCTTAAAAAATGTGTACCTTCAACCTGTATGATTGTGCAAAATTTCAAATCTGTATTTATTTTGATAGCCGAAATATAGAGCTGTCTTCATCTTAAGGGCATAGGCACAAAATGTCGCCTGTCAATTTTCAATGTGTTTTAAATATACCTATGTATTTTTTTTTCGAGTACTTAGAAAAATAATAAATATTTTTGAAAAATTTAAACTCAGAATGAACGATTACGGTATTACCGAGGGCCGAAAGTCCCTGAAACTTATATAATGTTTATTTTAATAAGTTACAGGGATAAAAAAAGAGAAGAGAAAATGCAACACACTGTATTTAAACAATGTTTAATTATTTAAATATAAATTTTATTTTTTTAATAAAAATTTAAATTTCTGGTGCAACTATATTTCTATTAAATAATTAATTCATTTAAAAACGTTTTACTATTAACTCATATTTAGGGGCCCGAAAATTGTGTAGTGCCTCGGGCCTGATTTGAAGTAAAATAGGCCCTGCATGAAGACGATAAAAGCCAAAGTATCAGCTTTCATCCTACTTCACGGAGACAAGTATCCATAAGCAAAATGTAGCAAGTTTTGGTTACCAATACTAGGCAATACAAGTATTCTTCCTTCTTCCTTCTTGTATGTAGGATTTAAAGCCTGTTTCTTCTTCAATATTAGCCTCCTAAATTATTTAAGTTATCGCACCATCTTTTTCTTGGTCTGCCAATACTTCTTTGATCCAACAGACGTTTCTCTGATATTCGTCGCAGTATTTTTATCGCTGTTATTTCTAGCTGTTGTTTTAGATGTGTCAGGTATTGCTCCGCCGTGTATGTCAATATAGGTCTAATTGCTGCTTTATAGATTCTTGCTTTTTTGTCTTGTCTTAGGTGTTTGTTCTTCCAGATTGTGTCAGTAAGAAATCCCGCCGCTTTACTTGCTTTTAAGCTTTATTGTCGTACTTCCTTTTTAACATGTCCGTAACTGATTATATCTATTCCCAGGTATCTAGTCTTTGCTTCCTGCTTTATTATTTTTCCATAAATTTCGATTCTACATTATAGTGGGTATTTAGATGTTGTCATACATATGGATTTTTTTGATGATATTATCATATTGTATTTCTTGGCTGTTGTATTGAAGATGTGCGTTAATATTTGGAGATCGTCTTCTGTCTCGGCGATTATTGCGGCGTCGTCTGCATAACAAAATATTTGGATTTCTTTGTTCTCCATTCTGTAACCATGACTTTTACTTACTGCTTCTATTATTTCGTATTATTATATTTAAGAGCAGTGGGCTTAACGAATCACCTTGTCTGACTCCGCTTTGTACTGGTATAAACTGCATTAGTTTTCCATTTATTTTTGCCTGTATTCGATTATGAAAATAGATGTTTTCGATTGTTTGTATAATATTGAGTAGGTACTATGTTTCTTCTATGCAGTAAATGTAAGACGTCTTCGACTTGAATGCGATCGAAAGCCTTTGTCAGGTCTATAAAACATAGATTTGCTGGTTTATTGTACTCAATGGCCTTTTCTGTGATTTGTCTCAATGCAAATACGGCGTATATGCAGGATCTTCCGGATTTTAATCTTTGTTGTTCATCTGATAAAGTTGTTATTTTATGGATTTTGTTGGTTAGGACTGTTATGGTTAGCTTAAGTGCGGTGTTCAGTAGATTTATACCTCTATAATTGTTGGGGTCTTCTTTGTCTCCTTTCTTGGTATTATTATGCTGTCTCTCCATGTGTTTGGTATCTTCCAGTGCAATATTATTTCTATTTCATGTCCTAATTCAGGTAGGTTATTGTTTTGATTATTATTTTCCTTTCCTTGAAACACTTCCGTCAAGTATCTTTCCAATTCCTTTGCTGGTATATTATTGTATTCCTTCAATGCTGCCATTTCTTTCCGTTGGTTTCTTATGAATCTCCATATTTGTTTTTGTGTTCCGTAGAAGTCGCTTTCTATCCTTTTTGTAAACTGTTCCCAGTGTTCATTTTTTGTTCTTCTTACCAATTGCTTTGTTTTATTTTGTATTCTTCTATAGGTGTCTCCGGATTCTGGAGTGTTTGATGTTTTATACTTCATGTAGGCCTCTCGCTTCTCTTTACATTTCTCTTTTATTTCTTCAATACAGGTCAATTCAAGTCAATAACAAGGATACACCATCAATAACAGAGCTAATGTAATGCGTAATGCAACACGCAATACATAAATACACGTCTACGTTACACAACTTACGTTACACGACCACAAATGCGATACAGATTACACAAACTTATAACACAAAATGTACATAAGACTGTAAAACAGTCAGAATTTAATATTCCTAGGGTGAATTCCTAGGGTGAATTCCTAATTAGTCTCATGAGCCACTCTCTTAAGCTACTTCTTAAGATAATTCTTAATAGAATCAAGCAGAAATGTGAAGAGACAATGGGAAACAAACAATTCGGTTTCAGAGAAGGATTGGGAACAAGGGAAGCTTTGTTCTCAATATTAGCATTACTTCAAAGATCATGGGAAGTACCGAAACCAATTTAGGTCTGCTGTATAGATTTTGAGAAGGCGTTTGATAGAGTTTAACATGATAGGTTGTTTGAATATCTAGAAATGATTGGAATAGACGATAAAGATCTGAGACTTTTACAACATCTATATTGGAATCAAGAAGCTTCTATTCTGGTAGACGGCAAAGAAACAGACAAAATTTGCATTTAAAGAGGTGTCAGACAGGGTTGTGTGTTATCCCCAACTTTGTTTAACGTATACTCAGAAATAATTTTTAATGAAGCCTTGGAAGGACAATGTGGAGTTCGAATTGGGGGAGAAACTATTAACAACATCAGATATGCAGACGACACCGCGATCATGGCTGAAAATATCGAAGATTTTCAATTCCTTATAGATCGAGTCACTAGAGAATGCTCCAATAACGGACTTAACATAAATACAACAAAGACAAAGTTACTTGTGGTTAGTAAACAAGACGTCGGCCCTATGCAACTAATTGTCAATGATGAATCAATAACAAAAGTTAACCATATTAAATACCTAGGATGTTGGATAAATGAGACACTAAATTCGGATGAAGAAATTAAAACTCGTATAGAAATTGCAAGAGGAGCATTTATGAAACTTAGATCTATTCTGAGCAACTCTTAGCTGAACTTACAACTAAGAATCAAGTTCCTAAAATGTTATGTGTATCCTGTATTACTATATGGATGTGAAACCTGGATCATGAAGGTTAACATGATGAATAAATTAGAAGCCTTTGAGATGTGGTCGTATCGTAGAATGCTCAGAATATCTTGGGTTCAACGCATTTCAGACAGAGAAGTCTTAAACAGAGTAGGTCAAGGCGAAGGTGACTTAATGAAGATGATAAAAAAGAAAAAACTTGAATATCTGGGGCATATAATGAGAGGTAGCAGATACAGGATGCTGCAGTTAATACTCAATGGAAAGATCGATGGAAAAAGAGGAATTGGTCGAAAGAAATATTCATGGCTCCGAAACCTTCGTCAATGGACTGGATTATCAGCAGATCAATTGTTACATGCCGCACAAGATCGAGAACGATATCGGCAAATTGTTATGGAAGCTACCTACGCCTAAAAATTTGGGCACGGTACTTAAAGAAGAAGGGTGAATGCACTCGACCCTCACATTTTTTTTAAACACACGCATGCAGCTCCTTAAAAGGTCTAGGCCAATTACATCAATTTTAAAAAGATATGACGTAATAACAACTTGGTTATACATTTTAGCAGAATTTTTTTAAGATAATATTTTTGGAGGGCGATTTCCGGAGTGGAAATCGAAACATTTATTCAAACAAATTGCTAAACATTAATTAGTTAAAAATGTAATAATATTCATTACACAATATTTGAGGCGCTCAGAGCAACAGTGGCTTAACCCCAAAAGCGAAGTTTTGAGATAAATGCAATCTTAGCATTCGTATTTCCATTTAGTCCAGGAACTGAAGCTTTTCACCTCGCAATTTTTACAGATTGGATCGATTTGCTTGAAAAGTTGAAAATACGTAGTGGATTGTCCAAGGATCAAAATCTATATGATGTCGAAAGGCGCTTTTACCAAAGGGGTGGTTGCCACCCCATCTTGGGAGTGGAAATTTTTTATTATATTTTGACGGCAAAAGTTAATAAAAATATTATTTTTAAGTAAAAAATGTTCTATACATTTTTTTGATAAAGTTAATATTTTTCGAGTTATTCGCTATCGAAATTGTTAGTTTTATATTGAAAAAATCAATGTTTTTCGATATTACACTCATTTACGATTCACTAAATTTTTGCCGTAAAAAATTTTTTTAAACCAAGTTCTTGGGAATTAAATAACCTACAATTTCATGTTTAAACATTTTTTCATATCTCTGATGCTAATGTTTCTATTCTGAAGGAAATGGTATTTTTTACTAAACTACAAAAATTCGTTATTTGCTTTTAACGCCAGTTTTTAAAAACTAATCATTCTAAGCCAGTCTAACTTCTGGCATCTATTACTAATACATAAATAAAGAAGTATGAATATGGCCAATGACTAAATACACCGCTCACTTACATTATTATGCTTCAAATTATATTTATCCTCTTTTTTTAAAAAAAAAATATATTGATTTTTTAACAGTAACTTTTTTATTTTTTATCCTAGAAAGTTTGGTAGAAAAGAATTTTGTAGGTTTCTACAGGATCTATAAGGCTGTTAATATTAAATCCTTTTAAAATCCTCAGTCGTAAAAAGAGGTGACTGTAAAAAGTTTGGCAAAGGTGGTTTTTGCATGTTTTTAGAGGTTTTAATTGTCAATAGCTCACTCAATTTTTGCAAGAGAAAAATTTTTTGCTAACGCCCGTTCTTAGGAATTAAATAAGCTACAATTCTACATTTAAATATTTTTTCGTATCTCTGATGATAATCTTTCTATTCTGAAGAAAGGGGCATTTTTTACCAAATTACAAAAATTCGTTATTCGTTGTAATTCCATTTTTTTTTAAACTAAACATTCTAAGCCGGTCAAACCTCTAGAAGCTATTAATAATACATAATTATAGAAGACCAAATAAGGTCAATGAATAATTTTAATTGGGGTGGTAAGTAGGGGGAAGTTTTCGATCACTTTTTCGCTAAAAAAAAAATAGGGACTGACATTCTTTTCATAATAAGTTACTTAATTTTTGAGCTATTTTTTTTATTTCTATAGATAGATATTTTTAAATACTTTAAATTAGTTTGAACAAGGTATCCTCGAAAAATTCACAGTTTTCCCGTCTTTTGATTTGAAACTACAATATTTAGCATTTGACGAAGAAAAGCTAACATATTATAATAAAGTATAGCTCGATTACTATTGGCCTTAAAGAAAATAAAAAAACTGTTTTGTTTATTTTTTCAAAAGGTACATTTTTGTTAAGCAAAGTTGTTTTGATAAACGAAGCTTTTTGAGTTTGATCGGTCGAACATAGATCTATTCTGTAAAAATTGCGAGGTTTTGTCCTAGCTTAAGCTTCATTATTTGGACTAATTATGCTTATCGGATGGCGCTACAAATTATGTAGAGCCATTTAGCCAAATATAGACGTGAGTTGTGTAGACCCTTTTTAATTCGAAGATTTAATGTTGTTGCTTTTATTGATACATATATTAATTTAAAAATGATTAATTTGTGGGTTAGGCCACTGTTGCTCTGATCGCCTCAATTGTTATGGCCTAATCCCATACAAATATAATACGTAAATTACACTTAGTGATGGCGGTTGTTGACAAAACACCGGTTTTCGGTTATACCGGTTTTTTACCTACGGTTTAACCTCCCGGTTATAACCGGTCAAAAAACCGGTTGTTCCGAAAACCGGTGTTCGGTTTTTTTAGTCACAGCCAATACCCAATAGGTTACATTTACAGTCATCAGTGTTGTGAAATCGGTTTCAGTCAGCTTAAAATTTCTCATTTTCGAGCGATGGGCAAAAAATTTTCACATTTTTTCTCTGTATTCAGTATTTTTTCCACTTCCACCTGGTTTTTCACCGGTTATTACTTTTAAAAGAAAAAACCGGTTATAACTGTGACAAAAAAACAACCAGAAAAACAGATTATTGCAGAAGAAAAAAACCGGTTTTAGGTTATAACCGGTAGGTTTTCCCATCCCTAAATTACACATAGACATGCCTCAACAAAGTAGTTTCAGAACCTTGAGAAATAACTAATTTGTAGTTTTTTTTAATTCTTTGATTACTATTTAGATAATATTACATTTGATACATTTTATACATTTTTGACAAAATTTAAGATAAAATTTCAATATACATAATATATTCCAAACTTTAAAAAATGTTTCATTTCACTAGTGAAAGGGATTGTAAAGTTTACTCATATACATGTAGGCATCCTTGCCGTCATAACACTAAAACTTTATGCATAAAATGTTGGCTGGGAAGCGATACACTTTAGAAAACCTTAAACGTTTTATAATACTAAATTTTATATGGCAACATATATTTTTATAATACTTATTTACGAAGAGGAAACCATGAAAAATGTAAACAAATTATCGTATTTCAAAAACTCAAGTGCTATGCTGAAAAAAGTTATTAAAATACAAAAAATATAAAAATTCAATGTTGTCAACGAAGTCTGAAAAGCTAGGTTCACGATTGAGAAGACGAGACACAATAAAAGTTTGATTAATCGTTGGAGGATATCTTCAAAAGGTATCCTCAGAGAAACGAATTAGTAAAAGAAATTTACGATAGCTGAATAATCTTTAATAAAACTGAATATACAGGGTGTCCCGAAAATATTGGTCATAAATTATACTACAAATTCTGGGTTCAAAAATAGATTGATTGAACCCTATTTACCTTAACCCATTAGCGCCTACAGTCACCATATAGACCCAGCTGTAAAGGTATTATTTAACACAATAAAATTATAATAAAACCGACAACCAACAGTACATTTACCGCATGAATACTTTATTTAGACTTGTCTGAACCTGCGTTGGTGAATACTCATCAGTGTTTTATTAGATTTCGCAAGCTAAGGAAGTTAGAAAATCGTGTTATAGTAAAATTTGTTTGATAATGGATATCCGATTTATAAAAGTGTATTTTCAGTATTTGTTTTTGGGACTACTAGGATCAAATCAATTTTACATATTTTAAAAGATCTTAAAATATAACGTAGTGTACATATTTTTGTATCAATATTACAAGCGACAGTTAAAAATTAGTGTAAATATTGCTGTACCCATATGGGCCTACTAGGCAGATATGTAGTCTAAACTTATTTTTTGGTAATTTCATTGAAAAAGCACTAGAGGAAGCTTTAGATATGGCATATGAAGATGATGTAACAGACATGTTTTTTGAGTCGCCTGAATTAAACGTGAATGCTCGTCAACTTTCTGCAGGTGCGGAAGTTGTATTTGCAAACTCTGAACGTCTAGGAGATGTATAATAAGACGTATAAGAAAGTTATGATAACGATTGAAAAAACGTAAATAATTATAATTTAGTCAAATAAAAACTAATACAAATCCCCAAATGGTAATTTCTCTACCAGAACCTACAACTTATATTCACGAAGACCTTCATTATATGCCGTGCAACTTTCCAAAAGGGATTACAGTAAATACACAGAGATGAGTTTTGCGTGCAAATGTTTGAATTATTTACTGATGAGTTGCTAGAAATGATAGATCCCAACGTGACACTCCCTGAATTAAAAATATTTTTGGCAATTCTGTTAGTAAGCGGACATAATAAGCTACCAACCAAAGCAAGCTATTGAGTCGGCATAAGTTCCAAAATATGGTACATACTGACCAAAATTTACGTATCTCATCGACGTAGCCCTTCAAAATGCTTGGGGGATACATCGACAATGAGGGAGGAATATTAGTCACTTTAGAAGGAGTGTAGAAGAAGTATTTGTGCATTTGTCAGGTAAGAGTATATTTATGCTCTTTAATAAAAGAAGTCTGCAAGTAGATCAATGTGCGGACAGAGAGTAACAGCGAATGGGTATCGGAAGACGGAGAACGTTTAAACTAGTGTTGCCCAAATGCAAGACCAAGACGAGACTTAGAGAGTCTTGGTCTTGGTCTTGCACCAATACACCTGGTCTTGGTCTTGGTCTTGGTATTGCACTCCCGGTCTTGGTCTTGGTCTTGGTCTTGCAGCAAGAGTCTTGCAAGTCTCGCAGTTGCCCACTAGCATATTACTAGTTATTAAACGTTACTTTAGATCTTAGGCCAACGTAACAGTATAGGTACATTTTCAGCTTGACTTAACAAACAGCTTGACTCCATTTCTTCTTAAAAAAAATTATTCTCGTTGCAAGATAAACACATGAAATTTTTCACAGAGTGACCAACACAAAGTTTTTACACAAAATACAGTTATGTCGGGACTTTCGGTCTTTTTTCCCTGACATAAGTAACACCGACCTTGTCCCGTAGCTCTGTTAGCTCCAAGTGGAACACCATTTTTCCAAAAAATCACGTAAACGTAAAACTTTTTAGATGCTGCAATGGGTGTAATGTGTTTAGAATTGAATTGCATGCGAATAAAAAAATGGACAAAAATCAAAAAAATTTATTAAAAAAGATAGGTAAGAAAAACAAGGTCTGGGGTGCAGCTGCACCCCGCACCGCCTTACGAGGGTTAATGTATATTTTGATTCGCTATGTATGTTTATTGTATTGTTCATAATGCGCATAAGTCCAATTTTCCAAATTTTTTTTACCTTTTTTTACGTCTCATAGTCTCTACGCATATACCCGAACTACTATATTCCCTAAAACGACACTCAATCCTAACTGCAAGACGCAAGAGTCTTGCAGGCTTAGTCTTGTTCTTGCTCAAGTCTTGCACGGTCAGTCTTGGTCTTGGTCTTGCTAAAATAAAGCGGTCTTGGTCTTGGTCTTGGTCTTGCGAAAATGCAAGAACAAGACCAAGACTGCAAGACCAAGACCGATTTTGGGCAACACTAGTTTAAACCGATAGTATACATATAAGATATAAGATATATATAATATAAGAGTATATTTTGTACAAAATCAGAAAATGTTCTATTCAATTTTCAATGGGAAGTAATTTTCGAGTATCCGATTGAATCAGGTTTGACTGCAAGGATCATCTCTCTACCTGAGGGCAAAAGGAACAGGTGCGTCATGCCAGCTTACAGTTCAAAAAAAGGATGCACAATGTACGCAAAGTGCAACGTTGGACTTTGTATTTCATGTTTTAAACATTTCATAAAAATCGGACAAATTAATGAATTTTTTCCCTATTTGATCTTGCCAAATGCCTAGTGGTCCCATATTATGGGACCACCTTTTTTTCAAAACAAAATTTTTTGAAGATATTCTTCTTTAGCGGCGAATCGATTGAGGGTAAAATTTGATTGATCCGCGCATGCACACACCGACAGTATGGTATTAGTTGTTATACGGGCTCTGATTGGGTGTTGAAATTTTGAAATGATCTGTCAATAATTGTTCAATATGGAGGTTATCGGTAAACAAAAATATTGTATAATATTACTTTTTATTGATGTGTGGACAGAAATAAAATCAAATTTATAATTATAGTGACTTTTTAAATAGTTTTGAAAATCCGCAGGTACGTAATTCTAAATGTTTCAGTTGGAAATACCTAATAGTTTCAATACCTATCTATTTGGAAAATGTAAACAAAATAATGTAGTTACCTATTAGTAGGCAATGCTTTAATTTACATAATCTGATTACGAACAAACTTTCTACAAATCTTCATCTCATATATCGTTTTCTTACTCTATATTTTGTTGTATTTTATTTCGACAAAAATCAAACTAATAATTTTATTAAATTCATATAAATTTATGGTGTAAACGTTTAGTTTGTGTATATTCCCACATGACGTATAGGAGAGTTTGGTGCAGTTTGAAATGGCGTCAACTTTCGTACGGCGCGGTAGACGTGAAGTGGGTTCAAGCCTCAAGCAAGTTATTAATTTTTTATTTTTTTTATAGATTTTATGATTGTAAGTATATTATTATATAATTTTTGAAGATATTCTTCTTTTTTGAAAGTGGTAGATAAGAAAGTTAGTTTGATTTTTAAATAAAATAATTACAAATAACCTTTTAGGTAAGTATATTTACTTCGTTTAAATTACCTATTATATAATAGAAGAATATCTTCTTACGTGCGTACAAAGTACACACACATTCTTTTTTTTTTTTGTTTTGGCTTAAATTTAAGAAAAATAAGTTGTTTTTACATAGTTTTTCATAAGGTTATTAAAATGGACATATGACATTCTTATGGTAGGAGCATCTTGAAAAAAAAAATTATAGTGAAATTTGTACACCCCATAAAAATTTTATGGGGGTTTTGTTCCCTTAAACCCCCCTAAACTTTTGTGTATGTGAAAGTACTTAATACTTTCTCGAAAAGCCAGTTTTTATCGAGATATTTTGAATATTTGTCAAATCCACCACATATTTTATATAGTTAAGTACAATTATAGAGACCTAGTAATAATAATATGAAAAAAGTATAATTTACATTTTTATATTATAGTCCTGTCGCCAGGGGGTACAACGGCCTCCTGTATTCAGATGGACTTACCCAAGTTTTTTTTGTGTATTTTGACCTGTAGAACACGAATTTTTTGGGTAACAGTTGATCCGGATGTCGATAAGATTGTTATAAACCAAGAAGTTGAGGAATCACGTAACAGCGATTTTTCGCAAAACAAAACATTTTTTTGTATTTTTTGCGCCATTCTATCCAAAAAATGTTCCTACCAATTTTTTCGTAGGATGCTTAGTTTTCGAGATAAACGCGGTTGAACTTTAAAAAAATCGAAAAATTGCAATTTTTGAACCCGAATAACTTTTAATTAAAAAATAAAATTAGCAATTCTGCTTGAAATAGCAATTCTGTTTCTGTTTTAATTATTTGTATTGCTAAAAATTTATTATTTCATTGTTAAAAAAAGCTATAAACACCTAGTGCTTGAGTGATGTCTTCAATGATTTCTCATTTAAAATCGAACGAGTAGGTAGAAGAGGTAAAAGTGCAAGCGGGGCTATTTCTACGTAGCATGCATTAAAACGCATATATTAGGCACGGGAAACACTATGTGTTTATAGCTTTTTTTTAACAATCAAAAAATAAGTTTTTAGCAATGCAAATATTCAAAACAGATATAATTTGATTCAAACTTTTAAAGGCTGTAAGCAGAATTGCTATTTTATTTTTTATTCAAAGGTTATTCGGATTCAAAAATTGCAATTTTTCGATTTTTTGAAAGTTCAACCGCGTTTATCTCGAAAACTATGCATCCTAGGAAAAAATTTAGAATTTTCATTTTTTGGTTAGAATGGCCCAAAAAAAAATAAAAAAAATGTTTTGTTTTGCGAGAAATCGCTGTTATGTGATTCCTCAACTTCTTGTTTTATAACAATCTTATCGACATCCGGATCAACTGTTACCCAAAAAATTCGTGTTCTACGGGTCAAAATACATAAAAAAAACTTAGCTAAGTCTATCTGAATTAAGAAGGCCGTTGTATCCCCCCTGGCGACAGGACTATTATGAAAAAATACTAAGAGGCAGAATATTTTTAAAAACACCGTGTTTAACTAATGGTACCGCAATAAAAGTTTAGTTGGAACGTACACAAATATTTGGGGGGTTTAAAGAAACGAAAACCCCATAAAAATTTTATGTAAACATATTAAAAAGAAGCCGCATCTCGATAAAAACTAGCTTATCGAAAAAATACTAGGAAGCAAAAAGTTTTAAAAATATTGTGTTTAACTAATAATACCACAAAAATAATTAAATTGGAACGTACACAAAAGTTTGGAGGGGTTTAAAGGAACAAAACCCCATAAAATTTTTATGGGGTGTACAAATTTGACTGTTGTTTTTTTTAAGATGATCCTGCCATAAGAATGCCACATGTCCATTTTCAATAAAAAAAATCTAAGAGTTCTCGATATATGAAAAAAAAACAATTTTCATTTTGTAACTTCAAAGGGCTGTAACTTTTTTTGTATGCAGTATTGTATATAGATAAGTAGGGTCAATCAATCTATTTTTGAACCCAGAATCTGTAGTATAATGCAGGGGTCACCAATTATACTCCCTGAGGGTCCGTTTCGAGAACCTATGACATTTCCGGGTCCGGATTTAATGCTACCTTTTTCTATTTTTTTTTAATATCAGTATATCAGTATATTGTTAACGCAGCATCATTGTAAATTATTACTGAGAATATTTTAAAAGTTGGGAATGTATATTTTGAATGTTAATGACGTCTTTCTCAAATTTTTAGACATCTTCAATTTTTGTATACCTGTAGTTATTAACTTTTTGAAAACCAGTTTTTGGAACAGAAATTTAAAATAAATAATCATAGGACAAAATGGTAATTAACATGTTATATTTTCTACGTTAGTTTCAATGCATGATGTTAGAAAACTTTGTAAATCTGAAAACTATTTTAATTAAATTTATAGCTGAAAAGTACACTTAGCATATTGAGCGGAAATGAATATAAAAAAACGCCCATGAAAGTTTTACATAACAATAAGAGAAAAACGCTTTACAAAATTAAATTAACGGTGTAATCAGTGAGAAAAATGATATTTTTTATTTTGTACAACCTGTGTGAAGTGTGGAGTGAGTTTAGTACAACTCATTACGGGGTTGAGATATTTTCATTTGTTAGTTGAAATCTGTAACGTTTTTTAATAAAGTTAATTCTTGAAAACACGGCATCGCACACGTAAATGAAGCCCAATATATTACACAATTTCATTGTCAAAGATTTTCAAAATTGCCAAACACCATAATTCTGAATTTAATGGTGGTCCGCACAAAACTAGCCCACGGTCCGGATGCACACCGCGGTCCGCCATTTGGCGACCCCTGGTATAATGTATGACCAATCTTTTTGGGTCACCCTGTATACTTATGATATCTAAAATAAACAAAAATTTAAAACTGATGAAAAAAGAAAAGAGAATTAAAAATTAAACTCAGTAAATAAAGATAATCACTAAACGTGTAGGTATATACAGGGTGTCCCCGAAAATAGTGCGTTTCTTTAAGGTATGGATATAATACATAATTTAGAACAAAAAAGTCCTATAACATTTTTTTCTAAAGTTATTAGTATATCTAAAGTTTCTAAAGTGAGTTTTTATTTTCATAAATTTAAATGACCTGGCAATAGTCCAGAAAGCCACTGCGCATCCGCTAGGAAAAATATTCTGATTCGGATTTTTTGCACAATCTTACTCAAAAAGGACTCCTTTTAACAAATTTGCATGTTGCCAGGACCAAAAATGGTCAAAAATTTTTTAAACGTTTTTTTTTTGTTTTTTTCCTAAAATTATTTTTTTGCATGGAAAAAAGTTTTTTTTAGGTTTTTTGGATCATTCCAAACAGAAAAGATCTTTAGTGTCTTTTCTCTAAAAATGATAGTTTTTGGCATATAAGCGATTAAAAATTGAAAAATTGCGAAATCAGCCATTTTTAACCCTCCAAAACTATATGAAAAACTGAAATTAGAATGTTGCCAAGGTAGATGGATATTCTTTAAACATCGATTGATGAAATCCCGAAGAGTTTGCGCGACACTATTTTCCACCGACAGTATGGTGCAAATGAAAGGAATAAATTCGTTATTTCGTAAACCGGCGACTTTAAATAAAAATCCCGAAACAGGTCGATTTTTATTTTTAAGTTATGATATTGTGGCATATATGGTGTACTAGTGACGTCATCCGTCTGGTCGTGATGACGCAATCGATGATTTTTTTAAATGAGAATAGGAGTCGTGTGGTAGCTCATTTGAAAGGTTCTTAAATTCTCTATTCAGTGATGTAAACATTTACTTAATTATTTATGCACGGTGTCCTTCTACTTCTTTTTTTGTCAAATAATTTAATTTAATAAAAATTTTTTGGACACCCTGTATAAATAATTATGTAAATGTTTATATTACTGGATAGAGAATTGAAGAACCTTTAAAACGAGCTAGCACGCGATCCCTATTCTCATTTAAAAAAATCATCGATTACGTCATCACGTCCAGATGGATGACGTCACTAGTATACCATATATGCCACAATATCATAACTTAAAAATAAAAATCGACCTGTTTCGGGATTTTTCCTTAAAGTCGCCGGTTTACGAAATAACGAATTTATTCCTTTCATTTGCACCATACTGTCGGTGGAAAATAGTGTCGCGCACGCTTGATAAACAATTAAAAAACAAAGGAGTTTTGAATACTGTATTGCAAAAGGCTCTTCGGAATTTCATCAATCGATGTTTAAAGAATATCTGCCTACCTTGACAACATTCAAATTTTCAGTTTTTCACATAGTTTTTGAGGGTTAAAAATGGCCGATTTCGCAATTTTTTAATTTTTAATCGCTTATATGTCAAAAACTGTCATTTTTAGAGAAAAGTCACTAAAGACCTTTTCTGTTTGGAATGATCCAAGAAACCTAAAAAACACTTTTCCACGCAAAAAAAATCATTTTGGGAAAAAAACAAAAAAAAACATTTAAAAAATTTTTGACCACCTTTTTGTCCTGGCAACATGCAAATTTGTTAAAAGGAGTCCCTTTTGAGTAAGATTGTGCAAAAAATCCGAATCAGAATATTTTTCCTAGGGGATGCGCAGTGGCTTTCTGGACTACAACGTGTCGTAGAAGAACTTGTTTGTGACTTTGGAAATTAAGTGACCGAAATTATGCGTCCTGGGCTGGGTTAGCGCTCTTTATGTTAATAAAATCATAATAAGTGAATTTTATTCTACATGTGAACATTATTTTACTGTGGTGGCTAAAATATATTTATCTTTCAAGAAAACCTGATAGCAAAGTTCATAAAGCTGTATTTAAGTCTGTGAAAAAACATTTATATGCTGACCGTTAACTTTAGATGAAAGCGCATCCTGGACGTCGTATTACTCGCTACCAATTTGGTGAACTTCTACAATCATCTGGTGATAAATCTGCTACCCCTAAAAACGCTATCGATGGATTTAAAGCTAAAGTGATCTATCCTTTCAACTCCAATGCGATCTCTAACTACGCCTTCCTAGTAACCGAAAATTTATTATATAAATGTTTTTTGCTTGCGGCATAAAGTGCCGCAGCGCGCGGTCTCTTGTAATTTTTAAAAGCGTGCCCACCCTGTAATAAAAACATAATTGGTTGTTAGGATCAAGTGGCTTTGGTGTTTAATTAAATAAAATATTTAATACGACTTCAATCTGACTACATTAATTGTACTTTATTTACTAGTATTTGAACTGCCAGTATAAATATCAACAATAGTAGCGAGCTAGGCCAACCGTATGTAACAATCGCCATTACATTAATAAATACTGACTACAATAATAATTCGATATCACGGGGGATTTACTTATATACACTTTAAGCAGTTGCTGAATCACGCGCTCCTTCGATCACTGTCAATCGAGTTCTTATTAACTTTGATTATTGACTTTGAGTAAATATATTTTCTACAGAGTGTCATAATATCACTACAGCTAAGGCTAGGTAACATTTTTCAGCCATTAAATTATTTTTAAGTTCAGACGATTTTTCATTTCTTTTAAGTAAGGGGTTCGAAACGATGACAAAAAGTGGAGTTAGCTTTCTTTGGCAGTAAGCTTACAATATATTATTGTGTTGACCTGTAATAAGAAGAGTGTTAATTACAAAATCAACATATTTGTCTTTGTGCAGTTAAAACGAGACAAGTGCCACCAAAAAACATTTTTTAAACATTTTTTTTTACATTTCACTTCATTTTAAAAATTTGTTAAATAGCTATTTGTGTAACAAGGGAGGAAAGTGCTAATTTTCCTCCTGAGAATGAAGTTTACTACCCGACGCGTAGCGGAGGGCAGTAATCATTCAAGGGAGGAAAAGGCACTTTACTCCCATGTTGTACATATGGTTTTTCCACCTTCCTCAAATAACAAGTCATTTTTTCATTTCTACTTAATTTATTTATATAACTAACCAACAAAATTTATTAGAACTAAAACTAACAAGTAGGTACAATAGAACTATCAACTGTCAAATATAAGTCAAATTATTAATGTAAACATTGTTAAATCAGAATAACAATTTACTGTTTTTACCATTCTGCAAAATACAAAGTGTTTTTGGATAAACGTTAAAATGTTTAGATACTTACGTAATAGAAAATAGATATTGTACAGGGCGTCAATAAGTGATATTTCATGAATGAAATACCATGACGTCACTTTTACTTTTCCTCCCTAGGGAGGAAAAATATTTTCCTCCCTAGGGAGGAAAAGTACAACTTTGCTCCCTACAATCAGGTCCGGAAAGGTATACTTTCGGTAGAGGTAGGTGGAAAAAGTTTTTGTTTTCAATATCCCTTTCGTGATCGGCTGACACGATCGTGAGCTCATGTTTATGTGGGTACCAATATCAAAATAAACATAATATTTTTTCCATCTACCTCTACCGAAAGTATACTTTTCCGGACCTGATTGTAGGGATCAAAGTTGTACTTTTCCTCCCTATGGAGGAAAAGTAAAATTGACGTCATGATACTTAATTCATGAAATATAACTTATTGACGCCCTGTAAAATATCTATTTTCTATTACGTAAGTATCTATACATTTTAACGTATATTTATAAAACACCCTTTATTCTGCAGAATGGTAAAAAACAGTAAATTGTTATTTTGATTTAACAATGTTTACATTAATAATTTGACTTATATTTGACAGTTGACAGTTATATTGTACCTACTTGTTAGTTTTAGTTCTAATAAATTTTGTTGGTTAGTTACATAAATAAATTAAGTAAAAATGAAAAAATGACTTATTATTTGTGGAAGGTGGAAAAACCATATGTATAACATTGGAGTAAAGTGCCTTTTCCTCCCTTGAATTATTACTGCCTTCCGCTACGCGTCGCGTAGTACACTTCATTCTCGGGAGGAAAAGTAGCACTTTCCTCCCTTGACATACAAATAGCTATTACTGATAAAGATGAATATCAATATGTTGTGTCTATCGTGTATTATCAGAGTAACTAAAATCATTTAACGAATTCGCGCTTAGTTTGCAATAGAATACCCTATAAGATGGCTGTGTATTTTGAGGACAAAACCAGTAAATGTAAGTGAATGATATTATGTTTTTTATAAGTGTTTATGTTATTGTAACGGGGTTAAGGTATAGATAAAGGGCCGCATATGAAATGCCTCCCGAGAAAGAGTATCTTACCTGTCGCTAAAATGGTCACATATGAATTGCCTCCCAAGCTTTAAATAAATTGTACGCTTCTAATCTTTATGTGAAGGTGAAACGTTGTCACATCTCCGTCCCTTTGTAAATTTTTGGCAAAATTGGTATTTGGTTATTTAATTTTCAACCTTTATGTATTAAACATTATTCACACTAGGCGGTATTTATAAATTTCAACTAACTACTTATAGATAATATACAATTAATTTTATAGCCATTATAATATATTTTATAATAACCATTATTTTTTGTTATTATAGTTATTAAGGTATCAAGGGTATTATAAGGATAATAAAGCTTGAGGTCTTTGGTGCATAGACCGAGGGCCTTCGGCCCGAGTTATATACGTTGACCAAAAGCGTTATTATTATAATACCCGTGGTGCCTTCAACGTTTAATGTCCGACTAAATTATTTTTTGTATGCAAAAAATTTGCATGAATTTTGAATTAATTAGTTTTCAAAAAAGTACATTTACCAGAAATAGTCTTAACGTAATTGTGGTAACCATAGTTTTACTTAGAGTTTTATTTGTCAACTTGACAATATTTAACTCGTTATTTAAATTTAATAGGCCCTAGGGCGTTATATCGTACTTAATAGACTTCGCAATAATGTCATTATTTGTCAAATAATAAACCAGTCGGACATTAATAATTTAATGTCCGACTGGTATATTATTTGACAAATAATGACATGTTTCGAAGTCAGTTACGTATGATATAATGCCCTAGGGCGTTATTTTTAAAAACAACGCCCTAACGCCCTAGGGCATTAAATTTAAATGGCTAATTAAATACTGTCAAGTTGACAAATAACAACCTAAATAAAACTATGGTTATCACAATTACGTTACGACTATTGCTGGTAAATGTACTTATTTTAAAACTAGTTAATTCAAAATTCACTCAAATTTTTTGCATATAAAAAATAATTTAGTCGGACATTAAACGTTGAAGGCACCGCGGATATTATAGATAATAACGCTTTCGGTCAGCATATATCCCTCGGACCAAAGGCCCTCGGTATATACACCATTGACCTCAAGCGTTATTATCCTTATAATACCCTTGGTACCTAACTATAACAGAAAATACAAAAACATAATAAGTACATATTTTATAGATTTATTAAAAATAACATCACAAAAACTTTTTTGGAAAATATTAAAAATGTGTATGGAAATATAAAATTACAAAATATTTTTCCTAAATTTATATGATACTACTTTGACAAATTCTAATCTATTTATTTTACATTCTCTTAATTCTAAAATTTTTTTATTTAGAAAATTTATTTTTGCTTTACTTTCGGCAACATTTTTTTTGGTGTCGAAACAGAATTCATTTTAATATAGGTATTTATTTGAAATTGTCAAATTATATCAATAAAATTATTAATGTTAGGATGGGGGCAGTAGAAAGAAGAATTATACTTGGAATGAACACTCTCGCATGGGTTTGTTGTTCTTTGTAAGGATGAAGAGTGCTCAGCCCAAAGATGTGGAGGAAATGTTGAATTTTCAGATATGTAATTATCAACAAGATAATCACAAAATTGGGTGACTCTTTCATCGACTGGTTTAATTTCTGCCAAATTTATAGCAAAAAAATCGCTAAGAACTTCAGGATATAAGAATGAAAGACCAAAAATATAAATAAGAAAATGCGTAATTTCGATTGAGTTAACACCTTTTTTCTGGTATCCTGGTGCTAATCCCAGTGCTTGAACCTTTCTATACCATGCCCGTCCCAAATATAAACGACATCCATAAAGATCTGCTTCAGGAAATGCCATACGAATACCATTATTATGAATGGAAATTTCAAAGTCTGAAGTTGTTACTTTAGAGGATAAAGGACAATTAATTGCAAAACATTCTTCTCTGATATATTTAAAAGCGAGATAATATGAAGACGACTTTTTGTCTTGAAGTAAACAAATGACAAGAGGAATATAATGTCCATTTAATTTAAAAGGGCATTAAATTTAAATGGCTAATTAAATACTCTCAAGTTGACAAATAACAACCTAAATAAAACTATGGTTATCACAATTACGTTACGACTATTGCTGGTAAATGTACTTATTTTAAAACTAATTAATTCAAAATTCACTCAAATTTTTTGCATATAAAAAATAATTTAGTCGGATATTAAACGTTGAAGGCACCGCGGGTATTATAGATAATAACGCTTTCGGTCAACATATATCCCTCGGACCAAAGGCCCTCGGTATATACACCATTGACCTCAAGCGTTATTTTCCTTATAATACCCTCTTGGTACCTAACTATAACAGAAAATACAAAAACATAATAAGTACATATTTTATAGATTTATTAAAAATAACATCACAAAAAACTTTTTTGGAAAATATTGCAAAATGTGTATAGAAATATAAAATTTCAAAATATTTTTCCTAAATTTATATGATACTACTTTGACAAATTCTAATCTATTTATTTTACATTCTCTTAATTCTAAAATTTTTTCATTTAGAAAATTTATTTTTGCTTTACTTTCGGCAACATTTTTTTTTTTTGGTATCGAAACAGAATTAATTATTTTAATATAGGTATTTATTTGAAATTGTCAAATTATATCAATAAAATTATTAATGTTGGGATGAGGGCAGTAGAAAGAAGAATTATACTTGGAATGAACACTTTCGCATGGGTTTGTGGTTCTTTGTAAGGATGAAGAGTGCTCAGCCCAAAGAAGTGGAGGGAATGTTGAATTTTCAGATATGTAATTATCAACAAGATAATCACAAAATTGGGTGACTCTTTCATCGACTGGTTTAATTTCTGCCAAATTTATAGCAAAAAAATCGCTAAGAACTTCAGGATATAAGAATGAAAGACCAAAAATATAAATAAGAGAATGCGTAATTTCGGTTGAGTTAACACCTTTTTTCTGGTATCCTGGTGCTAATCCCAGTGCTTGAACCTTTCTATACCATGCCCGTCCCAAATATAAACGACATCCATGAAGATCTGCTTCAGGAAATGCCATACGAATACCATTATGAATGGAAATTTCAAAGTCTGATGTTGTTACTTTAGAGGATAAAGAACAATTAATTGTAAAACATTCTTCTATGATATATTTAAAAGCGAGATAATATGAAGACCACTTTTTATCTTGAAGTAAACAAAAGACAAGAGGAATATAATGTCCATTTGTCAAGCCATGTATACTAAACAATTGAGTGGAAGAACGAGGACAGTAACGTAAAAGCACCGTATACCGTCCGGTCTCCCAATTCCGTCCGACAAAGAAATTGCGCTCTATACCTCAGAGTTTCGTCGCAATCAGACGGCCGAGTAGAATTTTTGATAGGTTATATCCCCACTCATTCTACTTTTAGCACGCAGACATTTTACGTTTACTGTTGTCAGTGCGATTCAGTTCATTGCAAGTGCATGTCTTGTTTTAAGCTATACTGATTCCAAAAAAACATAAAGGTAAGGAATACTTATTTTCCATATTTTATAGATACTACGTTTAACAGTTATGTTTTTACTTATTTATTAGAATCTTTCATATTTATTTATTGTAAATATACATATATTTTTGTAATTTTTTTCGAACAATAGATTTTATTACCGAAATTAAAGTGGACGGAATAGGGTAATGCAGAATATCAAGGGGTTCTTGATACCGTCCTAGCGGACGGTATTAGGGATTAACTCCTTCAGTTTCAAACGCTTTGTAAATATAAGTCTTAGTTAAATAATATAATCCGACATATTTTAACCATAATATATATTTTGCTCCGTTTAAAAACCTAAATACGACCTATTATAGGTACAACTCATTTTAAGAAAATTAGTGTCAACTATTAAGTGAATTCGAAAATTCAATTTAAAATTTAACCCAAGAATGATGCATTTATTACCTATTCTAGATTTAATGTGTAAGTTTGGTTTAGTTTTTATTTGTAAAAAATGTTTATGGTAGTTCTTCCTCTCAGTTTGTATTATCAAGTATGATAAAAATGACTATCTAATTAGTAAAACTCATTTAAAGGAATTGGACGGACACAGGAACCTTCTGTCCTATATCCGTCCATGGTGGACGGACAGAGCTACCTCAAACTCCTGTTACCGACCCCATAAAATAAAAACTAATAAAATATTTTTTTTTCAGTTTTTTATTATCTGCAACTATGGTATACAAAAAGCGGATGAAGTATCCCCGAGAGAATATCCAAAAAGCTATAGAAGATATTAATTTGAAACGTTTAAGTATTCGACAAGCCTCCAAAATATACAATGTGCCTAAAAGTACTTTGTTAGATACTATGAAAGAAAAGTACAAAACTCCGGGCAATATTGGAGGGCCAACAGTTTTGTCCAGTTCCGAAGAAGACTTGATTATAAAATGGATAATCGAAATGGGTAACGTGGGATTCCCGGTAACAAGATCTCAACTTGTTGATTCTGTTTCAAAACTAATTCAAAATTTGAAACGAAAAACCCCATTTAAAAATTACATACCTGGTAAAAAATGGTACAATGGTTTTCTCGCTCGTCATCCAGAAATTTCAAAACGTGTTCCACAATCACTATCTTCTTGTAGAGCCGCAGTTACGGAACAAAATATAAGAAATTGGTTTACCCAAGTTCGGGATTATATGACAAAAATGAATTTTTTACACATTCTTGAAAACCCCAAGAGAATATTCAATTGTGATGAAAGTGGTTTCTATTTATCCCCTCAAGAAAAACAAGTGTTGGTTAGAAAAGGTGCAAAAAAGGTATACAGTCGCATAGCTAATGACGAAAAAGAATGTCTTACAGTTTTGCTAACTGTTGGAGCTGATGGTTCTGTACCTCCGCCATTAGTTTTGTATCCCTACAAACGGTATGTGTCAGCTGCAATAATAACGAACATGCCAAACCAGTGGGGAGTTGGGCACTCTGAATCTGGTTGGATGACAAGTGAGACATTTTATGAATACGTTACAAATGTATTTTTTCCCTGGTTGGAAAAGAACAGTGTTCCACTCCCAGTGATATTGTTTCTGGATGGACACTCTTCCCACATCAATCTGCCTATTACTGAATTCTGCAAAGAAAAAGGTATTATTTTAACAGCATTTTACCCCAACGCAACTCACCGATTACAGCCGTTAGATGTTGGTGTTTTTTATCCCATTAAAAATAACTGGCGAAAAGATGTTCGATCTTGGCGTATGGAGAATAACGGAAGAAAACTTCAACGGGCTGAGTTTGCAAAACTCTTAGACAAAACTTTGAAGGCTACAGTCTGTACATCGATAATAAAAAGTGCATTTGAATCATGTGGACTCTTTCCGTTTAACGAAAATCGCATTGATTATTCAAAATTAATAAAACCAATAGAACAAAAAGATTCTGATGATAAAATAACTGAATCAACATCCACTACAACTGTTAATGTTTATGATTCTAAACTACTTCGAGAGGTAGAGATACGTTTAAAGCCAGAGGTTGTTAACCGTTTTAGGATTGCTGAATCAGCGGCCCAACTAGAAGAAAAATATGTAGCATTGTATGATTTCTGGAAGAGTCTTCATCCACAAAATGTCGATCATGATAAAACTTTGGAAAACAATTTGCCAATTAATGCTGCTAACGAGACCATTGTTGACATACACTTCGATGAAAACTTTTGGTTTTGCAATAATGATACAATTGAAGCTACAGTCAAAGCAGATGGAGCATTGGTCTTAATTCCTTCACAGAATAGCAATTCTAGTTCGCCAAAACCTGGTCCATCAGCATCCAAGAACAATGATTGTGAGAATATAGACTATTATTTAGCAGTAAGTTCACCCCAAGAAAAAACACCACCTAAGAACAAAATAGTAAACACAACTCCTTGTAATAGCCCATTAAAAGATGATTCAATAGGTATAGTTTATTCTGATCAAAAAAGACAAGTACAAAATCAAGAAAAAACCCCACTTAAGCAAATTACAACAACATCAGAGAATAATAGTAAATATCCAACACCTTTCAAAAAAGCACTATTTTGGCCGGAAAGTTCTGCAAAGAAAAAAAATAATAGCACAGAAGACACCAAGGAAAGGAAAAAACCAAAGATTTATCCTACAGTAGCTATAAGTGATGAATTTATGGAACATCAACGAAGACTCAAAAAAGAAAAAGAGGAAAAAGAAAATGAGAAATGTGAACGAATCCGAAAGAGGAAAGCAAAAACAGAGATTCAACAAGCAAAAAAGAAAAAGTGTCCTCCAAAACACACACCAGGCATAGATACTGGTAATAATAATACGGAAAACATAAATAAAAAGAATATAGAAATATATTCAAAGGACGATTTTGTGTTGGTTCAGTACGACAGTGAATATTTCCCTGGTGTAGTTCTGGAACGAAGCAATGATACTTTGAGAGTTAAAAGTATGACTATGAATGGAAAGTACTGGAAATGGCCAGATAGAGATGACATTTTAAATTATGACTTTGATGATGTAGTTTGTAAGATTGCGAGACCTTCACTCATAAATAAACGCGGCGCCTATGAAGTTCCAGAAATTGAAAACCTAAAAAAATGAAGTCTTTTTTTTTATTATTTAATTCATTTGCAGTCATTAAGTTCGTTTCAAAACTTTGTACTTAAATAAAACTTATTTTTAAATTATTTGTTTTGTTTTTTGGCCATTTTTTTGCAAATTTATTTAAAAATTATTCATAATGGGTTTTTTTTGTCATAACTAAATAAATAGGACGGATAACGGTACTCTTGTGGACGGAATTGGGAAAAAATCATTAATGTGGACGGAAAACGGCTATTTGCGAAATTTTTGCATTTGGTTTCTTAAATAAGCAATTTTGTTGAAATGACTACTGTTATTATTATAAATTTGGCTCTAGTAAGAATTAATAATGCATAATAGCTTATAGACAGAATTACTTTAAATTTCAATGATTCGGAATTGATCTTTCAAACAATTTTATATATACCACTTATAACCGGTCGGAATTCGGTGCTCTTACGTTATTCAAAAGTTCCGTCAACATACCAATTGGAAACAGTCGAAAGAAAACGAAGATTTGAAAAGCATAATATAAAAATATGAGTATTTTTGTCATTTTAACTTATAAAATTTTCATTTCTATTTGTAATAATAGAAGATAAATCAAGAGCTTGATGAAATTCAGATATATTTTTGGGAAGTTTAATTGAAGAATTAGTGGTTCTAGTGGCTCTTTTTATTGGATTGCTTACGGCTTTTCTATTGTAAACTTCGGCAGACAGCTTCTCGTGGTTATGATCTAATATTGATTCAATTATCGTATTTTCACATCCCTGTGTTTTCACAAATGCTTTGCAAGTTTTTTTGGTACTGAACATATTTAGTACAATATAAACAAACAAAAAGATTAAGGTAAAAGTACCTATTCATGGAATGGTTAAGAAGAGATAAGAATCGGAATTGGAAATACCCAGAAAATCTGGCTATTAGATTGTCGGAACAAGTTTCTTTTCTAAAAAGAAATACGTCATACTGTGAAATATTTATGTTACCATATTTTATGTACATTTTAGTACCTATTTAAATTATGAATTGGCAACATTGTCTCATTATACAGAGATTAAGGTGGTATGACACAATGTTAAAATTTATATAGTTTTTAGGTACAGTTACCGTCACTATTTCAAAACCAATCTTCAACTTAGGGGTATGTACGTGAACTGTAGACTTTCTATTTTAATAGTATCTAGTTAAAATTTCCAAAGAAAGCAGTATATTTTTTATAACTGTACATAAAGGAGTCCATGTCATAACTTACTTAGTAACTTGCTATAAAAATTCGTTTTGCATAATAATTTTTGAACTTGGGTGGAAAATAACTACCAGAAACGATTAACTATGCAAAAAGCTTTATTTTAAACAAAATTTCATTGTCCATACTGCCATAATTTTTAAATTGACTGTACCTAAAAGTAAAAATTTTAGTTAAAAGCTGCAATCTGGGGATTTTGTTGAAATTACAGCAATAAGTTAGCATTTTTCTAGTGATAAATTAGTTCCGCTGTCACTTAATAGATGAGAAGATGAGTTCACGTGTCATTTAGTAGATGGCAGCAGTGATGTATTAAATGGAGACAGATGCGCGTTTGCCGGATTTTAAAAAAATCTACAAACAATTGAAAACGAGTTTTGTAACCACGGAAATACGATGAATCACGCGGTTTTGTTTAGAAAAGTGGCCCCACCCCCTCCCAGTACGCATTTTGGACCTTGTTTGACTTTCACTTTCAATCATGATTGTATAACGTCACAGTGTCTTAACAATACAAATATACATTTTTATGCTTGAAACCGTGACGTTATACGAATGGTTAAAAGTTAAACGAGGTTCAAAATGACTCAAAGTGTTTACTGGGGGATTATACTAGTTTTGACATAATACATAAATAACATAAGTAAGCTCTAGTATGTTATGTGGGGCGGATCTAAAAACAATTTCAGTTTTATTCACTTTCTGGCAAATTTAATTTTTATAGGGCCGCAAATAATGCATTGTTCGGATACAATTAGCGTCTCTTTGTAAAGACGATGATGTCGACATTTTTACATACATTACACATGCCAATGGCCATTAGTATTTGTTGAGGCATTATCCTAATAAAAAAATTGTAGACAAAACAATATTGTATAATCATTGATTAATTTATGTCAAATATTTCCGTAAGTGAAAAAAAATATTGAAATTTACTGGAGTAATAATTAGATAAACCGATATGCACACGATACAGTTGTGGTTGCTAGCAGTATCGACAGGCCTGTCATACCCGGGTACCTACAAAGAGCGAGTGAAAAAAGAGATTTTAACCATAATAAAACATAAATTAACATAAAACATTAACATAAATAAAACAAAAATGGACACTGGTGAGCAAAACTCAAAAACCTGCCAGACAATTGAAAATAAAAAACCAATTCAACACGTAGAAGTATATGTATACCTTGGACCAGTCGTCAACTAGAAATGGGATCAAACAACCGAAATACGATGTAGAATTGAAAAGGCCAGAGCTACATTTAACATGAGAAATATATTCAATCATTGCGACATATCTGTCCCACTAAAAATACGGCTGCTAAAATGCTATGTATTTCCAGTCTTGTTGTATGGAGCAGAGACCTGGACAATAACGGAAACATTATCGAAACGGCTAGAGGTATTCTAAATGTGGGTGTACCGACTTATCCTCAAAATGTTCTGGACGACTCACACTACCAACGTAGAGGTATTGCGCTGAGGAGAAAACAAAAATGAGAAATATGTTTCACAATAGAAACGGAAACCTGAATACCTCGTACATATTATGAGACATGATAAATATCGTATACTGCCACTGACAATACAGAGTAAAATAGAGAGCAAACGTGGACCCAGAAGAAGAAGACACTCATGGCTTCAAAACTTACGCCAATGGTTTGGACTAACGTGCCAATGTCCGCAACGGACGAGGCACATGAAGAAGAAGAAGAAGAATTTAAAATGAGATATTCTTCTTCTCACGGTGCTTATTCGTTCCGAATGTTGGCGATCAGCATGGCTATCCTAACTTTGCATGCTGCTATTCGGAATAGTCTGTTTGTCGATGTAGGTATTGAACCAGTTTCTCAGATATATTCTTCTTCTCCCTGGTCCTCTCTTCCCAATACCTTGCCCTGAAGAATGAGTAGCGGCAATATCTATTCATTCCTCATAACATGGCCAAGATATTCTACTTTGCGCTCTTTGATAATAATGTGTGTTAATAATCTCGCATTCCTTGCCCATTCTACGTAAGACCTCAACATTAGTCACACGACCCATCCACGAAATTCTTAAAATGCGACTGTAATACCACATCTTGAAAGCCTTGAGTTTTCTTAAAGAAGTTTCGGAAAGAGTCCAGGCTTCTACTCAGTATAATAATCTAGAAAATACATAGGATCTGATAATAGAAATTTTGTTAACAAGTGGTAAATGTGACTTCTGAAATGAGACTTCATCATTATGAACGCTGATCTCGCTTTTCCTATGCGTTGTTTTATTTCACTAGAGTGGTCTCATTGACTGTTTATGTAGGTACCAAGGTATGTGTAGCTGTCCACTCTGTCAATTGGTTGTTGGTTAACCAAAAGCCGTGTATGTAATATATTTCGCTCTTAATGACTACCATTACTTTCTTTTTTTTTCGTATTGAAATTCCATGTTCACTACTTATGTCTTATATGCGCGACATTATTCTTTGCAAATCATCTAGGCTATCTGCAAAAACTACTGCATCGTCGGCATATCTAATGTTGTTTAGATCTATCATCTAATCCAGTTTCCACCAAGATAATTTATGAGTATGTGCAGCTTATCATGTTGTACTCTATCAAACGCCTTTTTGTAGTCGATAAAACAAATATATAGCACTTAGACAGTCAATAGAGCCTCTCGGGTGCCTAAGGGCAAGGCATTGCGGAATCAAATCTTTGTCCGTGATACTTGTTCTTCGCATTTTTTATATAGGTATTCTGCAGTATATTACTTTTAAAAATGTTTTAAGTAAGTGGTTCATTAGGCTAATTATTATTCTGCCTCGCATGTTGAAATGAGAAATAAAATGAAAATGTGAAATTTTCCGAGGAAAAAACTTTCCCTGTTGAAAAAACATTCAATATGAAAAAAGTTATTGTAGTGACTCTGTTTTTCAATTGACTTACGTATTTTACATTTATTAAAAATACTAATTTTATACTCGATCTTCATTCTGAGAATTAGCATAATTCTTTTTTGGTCATTTAGATAGGCACTTACTTGTATTTCAAATAATTGCAAATTTCTTTAGTTTGAAATAAATCCTTTTGAGCAGGTAAAGAATTACGAATTGCCGTATAATACAATATTAAATAATAAACTATATCCAAATGAATGAACGTTTAGTATTATTAATGAGAATTTACCCTAGGCAGGTAAAGAAAGGATTAACAACTGTCGTCTGTAAATACAAAGTACGATTAAGATCGAGATGTGCCGAGCCTAAGTTGCAATACATGGCATAATGGCATCAATGCGGTGTCGTTCAGAGAACTAAATTTAATAATAAAATATATGTACGTGCTGCCATCTATTCAAAGAACTGTTAAACGTTAGTTTAAAAATTGGCCACCTATTTTGACCATAGCGTACTAATACCCCCTTAAGTAGACAAAATATCAGCCTAAATGTTTAACAAACCGGAGGCATTTTATGTATGAAAATATTTACCTGAAAAAGTGGGAGGCATTTCGATAACGCCGAGATAAAGTTCCAACTTCAAGATAATAAAAAAGATTTAAGAAATTATTGGTTTGTTTGTAGAGATCTTATCCAGCAATATTTGAATATCACGATAGTGAGTTGCCGTCACACATTCAATTCAATAGCAGAAAATTAAAAATACTAAATATTTATTGGTTTGACTTTTTATTATTTTTTCTCTATTTAAATGATACAAGTTTTGTTTCTAATTACAGATGGGCCTCTCACCCACGCTTTGGCTCTAGAGTTGTTAAATGATGGTAACTAGTCCAAAATAGAAGATTTAGATGGCGAAAATGATGATGATTTTAAGGTTCAAATATTTAAAAATAACACCGATGACAAGGATATTGAAGAAACTGTATTGGACGAAGAACCTGTATTGGATGAAAAACCTGTTCCTTCAACGAGCTCTTCTTCAGCAAGGAGGCAATGGAAAGACATGATATTTCAGCAAATAATTTTTGTTTTATTTTAGTTAATATGTAATATCATATTAAAAAATTATAAAAATAATTGTTATTTGGTCCTATTAGTGTTTTACGTTTAATAAAAGTGAATTTTTTCATACACTTACGATCCTGCATTCATCGAACATAATCCGAGAGCGCACGAACGTGACATGTCATTTATGACAGATTCAAACTATAATTTTTTTTTCTGCATTTTTCACCTTTTTGGATACCGTATATCTTATTTATTCAAAGGGAGATTTCATTTTCACTCAAAAAATTTCAGGGCTGAAAGGGATATTATTTACTTTAATATTTTTTACTCAATAAATCATTTTTTTAATTCAGACGATTTTTCATTTCAAATTACGCTTTAAAACTTTGATTTCTCAAATGTAAAAACTGGAGTTAGCTTCATTTAGCACTAAGCTTACGATATATGTATATAGTATTGACTTGTAATAAAACGAATTTTTTATTTACCTAATATAAAAATTATTACATATATTAGTAATTATAAAAACAGAAGCAAAATACCAAAAACGACGCATATTTTTAGAGAGACGATTTCCAAACAGCCAACCTGTTGTTCTAGGGAAATAAAAATAAGTTTCAATTTTAAAATAATAGAATCCAGCATGATTCATTCTCATCCTAAGCCATAAACAGCGACAATTTCGCAAAAGCTCTTACTGAGACGACACAGCAACGCAGCGGAAGGTGAAAAATAGAAAAACAGAACAGAGATCATATAACTCCACAGGTATTTTAACATATAAACATTTTCCGAGAGGAATATAAGCCTTGCATTCCTCTAGGGTAATACATTCTTTATGCCTTAAAAGATTTATGGATAAAACTTTTAAGGTCCGACATAAGACAAATGCCGCACCTGAGACGGGTTGGAGTATATATACACTTCTTGGATGATTTCTCGGAATGAAAGAATTGTTTATTTCGATAAAATATGGGGGCATTTCTTCAGAACGTGTTTGTCATTAGTTTAAATTACTTAGACACGTTTTGCATATTTTACGCTACAATGTTTTTTGGAAAGTTACAAGTTACGTAATATAAAGTTACTCTTTATGTATGTATTTTTTTGGATAATGTACAAATAAGTTGTTCTGCTAAAAAACTAAAATTACTGATAATGTAATTGAACAGATTGAAACAAAAGCATCTAAGATAAGTCATTTTTTAATTGTATACACAATGCAATTACGAACAAACAGAAAATTAACCCTTTGAATTAGTGCGGCAGATTCGTGCAAATATTGTAAGAATTGTGCATTTAATGATAGAAGCATATAATTTGGACCACATATACTACACATAAAGGTTCAAAATCAGATGGGAGGCCATCTCAGATTTTGCCTTTTACAAAAATGGCGGGGATTCAAAATGACGACTATACATGATATGTGACCAATAGCACGATGACTTTTGAAGGAAACTTCAGATTTCAGCCAAATTTGGTATATAGGTTCTTTTTTTGATGTATAATATCGAGGTCTTGAACTGGAAGAATCGGTTTACCAGAAGTTGTGCTTTTCCTGGTTTTTATGTAAAAATATGTTGTTTGTTTTTTCAATTATTTCACCCTGTATGTATTAATTTTTCAAATAGTTAATACGGCCATTAAAAAGAGCGTAAAAACATTTTTTAGGAAATATTTTTAACTTTTTAGTTATGTTAATTACCATCTATTAAGTGCAAAACGTATCTTCACATGTACCTATTTGCGGCAGATTCGTGCAAATATTATAAGAATTATTGTGCATTTAATGGTAGAAGCATATAAATTGGACCCCATATACTACACATATAGAGATTCAAATTTAGATACGAGGCCATCTCAGTTTTTGTTCTGTTTACAAAAATGGCGGGATTCAAAATGGCGACTATACATATGTGACTAATAGCACGATAAATTTTGAACGACCTATCAGATTTCAACCGAATTTGATATATAGGTTCTTTTTTTGATGAGTAATATCGAGGTCTTGAACCGGAAGGATCGGTTTACCAGAATTTGTGTTTTTACTGTTGTTTTATGTAAAAATATGTTGTTTCTTTTTCAATTCTTTCGCTCTGCATATATTAATTTTTCAAAAATGTGATACCGGCGTTGAAAAGAACGTAAAAATATTTTTCAGGAAATATTTTGAACTCTTTAGTTATATTAATTATCATCTAATACATGCATAACTTATCTTTACGTGTAGGTACCTATGTGCGGCAGATTCGTGCAAATAATAATAAAAGAATTATTGTGCATTTAATGGTAGAAGCATATAATTTGGACCACACATACAACACATACAAAGATTCAAATTTAGATAATATGAGGCCATTTCAGATTTTGTCTTTTACAAACATGGCGGGCATTCAAAATGAGTCTGCCACCCATAGGTACATGTGAACATACGTTATGCATTTATTAAATGGTAATTAACACAACTGAAAAGTTCAAAATATTTCCTAAAAACTATATTTACACTCTCTTCAATGGCGTTATTATTTTTGGAAAATTTTATATATACAGGGTGAAAGCTATATACAGGTAAAAAAACAGCTAAAACACAAATTTTGGTAAACCGATTCTTCCGGTTCAAGATATCGATATTATTCATCAAAAAAAGAACCTACATACCAAATTTGGTTGAAATCTGACGTTTCGTTCAAAAGTTATCGTGCTATTAGTCACACATGTATAGTTGCCATTTTGAATGCCCGCCATTTTTGTAAAAGGTACAAAAACTGAGATGGCCTTGTATCCAAATTTGAAACTTTATATGTGTAGTATATGTGGTCCAAAGTATATGCTTCTACCATTCAATGCACAATAATGCTTATAATATTTGCACAAATCTGCCGCATATAGGTACATGTGAAGATAGGTTTTGCATTTATTAAATGGTAATTAACATAAGTAAAAAATTAAAAATATTTTCTAAAAATTATTTTTACGCTCTTTTGAATGGTGGTAATAACTTTTTGAAAAATTAATACATACAGGGTGAAAGAATTGAAAAAAACAGCATACTTTTATATAAAAACCAGGAAAAACAACTTCTGGTAAACCGATTCTTCCGGTTCAAGACCTCGATCTTATAGATTAAAAAAGAACCTATTTACCAAAAATGTGGTTGATATCTCAAGTCTCGTTCAAAAGTTATCGTGCTATTAGTCACAATATATAGTCTCCATTTTCAATCCCCGCCATTTTTATAAAAGGCAATATCAATGTCTAAATTTATACCTTTTTATGTGCAGTATATATGTGGTCCACATTATACAGTGCTAGTCAAAAGTCCGTACCCCCCCTCGTATCTTTTGATCGGTTATACATATAATAGTGAAATTTGGAGTGAGGAAATAAACGGACGTACGCTTCTTAACTAGTCATGACAGGTGACGTAATAGTGACAGATGACTTTACAGCGCCACTGTGACAGATAATTTTAAATGGGACCTTATGGCAAGTGACACCTCATTTGAAAGGTATTGAAAATATCTCTTCAGTCATACTAATTTTTTTGGGTTTAAGTTGATTTTGATTTTGGAGAATAAATGAAATAAATATAACTTTGTAGTTTCGCATTTAATTCTTAAAAATTAAAATGTCCGCCCATTGTTATTTTGTCAAAAAAGTTGACATTTTTCAGCTCTCTAGTAGTTTTTACGTCAACGTCAACCTTTTTGACAAGTAACCATAGGCGGAGGTTTGAATTTTTATTAATTAAATGCGAAACTACAAGTTTATATTATTTCATTTATTCATCCAAATGAGCTTAAACTCAAACAAAATTAGTATAGCTGAATAGGTATTTTCAATACCTATCAAACGAGGTGTCGCTTACCATAGGGTACCATTTAAAATTATCTGTCACAGTGGCGCTGTAAAGTCATCTGTCACTTTTACGTCACCTGTCATGACTAGTTAAGAAGCCTACGTCCGTTCATTTCCTTCCTCCAAATTTCACTATTATAAGTATAACCGGTCAAAAGATACGAGGGGGGTACGGACTTTTGACTAGCACTGTATATTTCTATCATTAAATGCACACTTGTTTCACATATCGGCTGCACTAAATTTTGAGTGCGCATGACGTCTTTAGGCACCATTTATATGCAGATATGCACAACATTCGTTTAGAGCAGCTGTACTCAAAGGGTCGATCGCCAAAGTTTTTGAAGTGGATCGCGGTTTATGGAAAAACTACAATTGGAAAAGACGGGGACTGCGCTGACTGACCACATGCGCAACTTTACAACTTTTTATCAAATAGAAAAAATGTGCAATCAAGGCTGTTTATTTTCTAAATTGATTTTTTTTACTAGCAGTCGATTGCTGGACGGCTGCAGTTTATGTGGTAGATCCCACGCAGTGTAAGTCTGAGCACCACTGGTTTAGAGGTTAGTATCTGTTTGACTTTGACTGAAACAGGTTGTGGTAGGGGAGTCCAAGCGGGGATTTTTGCAGTTACTCGAGGGCGTCAGATTATCACATGGGGAGAAACCTTTTACCCTGTAAATGTACCTTTACCATATATTGGCTCTTAAGACAGGGGAGTACTTTAAAGTGAGCCAAAAAAAATTATATCCTTATCTTCTCCTTCATGTGCCTTGTCCGTTGCGGACGTTGGCTATCATCATAGCAATTTTAATTTTGTTTGCGGCATTTCTGATTAACTTGATCGATGTTAGTCCAAATCGTAAGTTTTGAAGCGATGAGTGTCTTCTTCTTCCGGGTCCCCGTTTGCTTTCTATTTTACCTTGTATTATCAGTTGGAGTATATTATGATATTATTCATGTTTCATAATATGACCGAGATATTCAACTTTCCGTTTCTTAATTGTGAGAGAGATTTTTTTTTGTTTTCCCATTCAGCGCAATACCTCTACGTTGGTGGTTTGAGCCGTCCAGGAAGTTTTGAGGATACATCTATACATCCACATTTCGAATGCCTCCCACTTCCTCATTAATGATTCCGTTAATGTTTATGCTTCCACGCCATACAGCAAGACTGGAAGTACATAGCATTCTAGCAGCCGTATGTTTAGTGGGAGGGATATGTCGGAATGGGTGAATATTTATCCTTATAAAAACTCGAAATCGTCAGATTAAGGTAAAGTAAGTTAAGTAAATGCATAACAGTGTATATTTCAAAAATCTGATGGTTTGTGCAGGGCGTAAGGCAATGGGCGAGTCACAGTTTCACAAGAAAAAATTGAATATTTAGAGAAATAAAGGTCAGATCGAAAAACTAAAAAATATTTGTTCAATATTTTTCAAAAATATATCGAATGACACCAAACACGATCCCCCACGGAGAGCGGTGTGGGGTAAATTTAAAATTTTAAATAGGAACCCCGCGATATTTCGTGAAATCAACATCAGATCGAAAACTGCAAAATGAACGTATTCAATATTTTTGAAAAATCTATCGAATGACACTAAACACGACCCTCCTACGGAGGTGGAGTTTTGGGTTACTTTAAAAACTTATATAGGAGCCCCCATTTTTTAGGGCATATTTGGATTCCTTCCGTAAAAATAAGAAACTTTTATTAGAGACCTTTTTTCGAATTATTGATAGAGGGCGCTATAATCGGAAAAAACGATTGTTGGAAATGAAAAATTAAATTAATGAATGGAATGTCCCCACTTAAATGGAAAACTTTACTTAATTTTTTTGGTCTTAGGACCTAATCTTCACAACCCAATATGTGCCCATAACGCTCGAGTGACTGCCAATTTAGCATACTTTCCTCCCCTATTGTATTTCTATTAAGTACATAGATAAAAGCATTTTTATAAGGTCAGTTTACATTCATATTATGGAAGAAACAATTTCAGGGCCATCTCGACCAAAACACTACAATGTGAATGCAGCGAAAAATCGAGTTAGCACCCAGGTCGCGTTAGATATTATATTTTGTCAGCAAATAAAAGAATTAAATAAAAATCTATAAAAAAAAACTAAAAACAAAAAACTAAGTTTTCAATCTAATAGCACATAAAACCCATCCAAAAATGATATTCTACATCCTACCAGACTGAAAACAATGGGAACCTTCTCTGGTAACACCTCCGAGGCTTCTACAATTTGCAATCCATAACGGATGCTGAGACTAAGGAAGATAAGGGAATTTCACAATTTATAATTCACGTCCCATCTGCTCAGCGCGGTAAAGTTCCAACGAGAATGGTTCCCTTCGTACTCCAATCGGAGTAATCATGTAAATCAAAAATGAATGACCATTTTCAATTTCGTTGCAACACAAAACTACAGCCGCATCATTATTCCAGTTCAATCAGAGACTGCAGCAAGTACCTCTACCGGGTTCGAAACTTATTAGTCTCTCATCAGGAGGCACATATGCTCGTCTATCTGACTCAACTAGGACAAACCCCGGCATGTAGTCACAGATTGCAACGAACGAAATGGCAGGGATGCCCTAGCGGCAATTGCTATCAAAAAACAAAGTTTTCAATCTAATAGCACATAAAACAACATCCAAAAATGTTATTCTCCATCCTACCAGACTGAAAATGCCGGGATTTGTCCTAGTTGGGTCAGAGAGAGCAGCATATGTGCCTCCTGATGAGAGACTAATAAGTTTCGAAACCGGTAGAGGTGCTTGCTGCACTCTCTGTTTGAACTGGAATAATGATGCGGCTGTAGCTTTGTGTTGCAACGAAATTGAAAATGGTTATTAATTTTTGAAAAATCTATAAGTTAAAAATATGCTAGACAAATGTACCTAAATAGACAAAATTCGCGATGTATCTTCAAAAATACAACAAAGATGACAACTCATCGAGTTGTCATCTAACGGTCTTCATGTAGAAACAAACTCACCTGTTTAGCGACCCGCGTGATGAGGGATCCATTCCGTGCCTAAGGGTCCAATCTTTAGGAGTTCTGTCCATCCTTTTGAATTTTAAGCAATTATGATAATAATAACAAATTTTTATACCATGTAGGGTTTATACCCTGGTATTTCTTTGGTGGTTCAGCTTGTGATCAACCAGTTCTAAACACTGATGATGATATTTAATCTATCGAAAAAGTTCTGTGATGTAGCCCTTAAAGGAATTTTAAAAAGATATAAATTCAGTGTCTTTCATTTGTTCAGAAGTAAGTTATTAAAAATAAATAAAGTCAACTAAAATTAAACTTAGTGCCTAAAAACATAAATAATAAAGTAGTAAAGTCAACGGCATAAAGTCAACGGCATAATATGAATTATATTCACTTGTTCCCTGCCACTTTGTTGAAAATGAAAAAGATTTTATGCAGCAAAGATTTGACGAGAATTGGCAGAGAGAGGGAAATTTAAAATACAATAAAAGACAGGAAATTGCAGTAGTATTTAACAATAAAATGAATTGAGATTTTATAAATACAAGCAAATCCTGCTTATCTCTCTCTCTCTCTCTCTCTCTCTCTCTCTCTCTCTCTCTCTCTCTCTCTCTCTCTTCAATCCTGACCCCCCGGAGGGAGTGTAGTGTTCGACGTGATGTCGTTTATTGTCCGTCTCCAAAGATCTCTGTCTATGGTTATTTCTTTTAACTCATGCATATAGGTCTTTTGCATATTCCTGTAATTTGATCGATCCATCTTGTTGGAGATCTTACTCGTGATCTTTGGCTTTCCACCTTTCTTGTATAATGAGCCTTTCCATGTTTTCTGTGTTTGCTCTCATAACATGTCCAAAGTATTTTAATTGTTGGAGATGGACTTTACTGGAGAGTCGTTGGCTAACTTTTAGCTCTCTTAAAATTGAATTATTTGTTCTATGGTCGGTCCAAGGAATTCGTAGCATTCGTCTCCAACAGAACATTTCAGTGGCGTCTATCTTTCTTCTTTCCGAATTTTTCAGGGACCAAGATTCAAATCCGTAGGTCAGTATTGGGAATATTAAGCAGTTGATCAACCTCATCTTTAACGCTCTTGAAATTTGACAGTCCTTCCATATTTTGGTCATTTTTACTGTGGCGATTTTTGCTAGATCACATCTACGTTTTATTTCTTCCAGTAGTGACCCTGTGTTTGTGATTAATGATCCCAGATATAAGTATGAGCTCACAGCCGCAAACCGATCAATTGTGGTTATTTGTGGATGATTGTTATGTAGTCTATCCACTATCATGATCTTTGTAATTTAATATGTTTAATTGCAGACCAAATATTTGACTTTCGTTTTCAACCAGTCGTATAAGATCAATCAGCTCTGCTTGACTATTTGCAAGAAGTGCTGTGTCATCTGCGAAACGTAGGTTGTTTATTTTATGACCATTTATTGAAATACCTTTTCCCATCCTTCAAGGGCTCTTCTAATAATATGTTCTCCATATATATTGAATAATTGTGAAGATAGTATACATCCCTGTCTGACACCCCGTTCTGGATGAAATTCGTTTGAAAGTGTGTCAAGCAATTTAACTGATCCAGTAGTGTGTTCGAATAGTTCAGGTATAAGCGAAATAAGGTGTTGGGGTACGCCTACTTCTTTTAGTATTCGCCATAAGTGTCTCCACTTGACCCTGTCGAACGCCTTACGATAATCTAAAAAGCATATTATGTAAAGTGGAATATTGAATTCCCTAGATTTTTCGATTATCTGTCTCATATTCAACAGGTGTTCTCGAGTACCTCTACCTTTGGTAAATCCAGTTTGCTCTTGTGGAATTTCTCTTTGAAGGAATGTTTTTATTTTCTTATTGATTATATGTAGCATTATTTTACTGGCATGTGATATAAAAGAAATAGTTCTATAATAATTGTCGCATTTATGGAAGCTGCCTTTTTTTATGATTGTCGTTATTGTAGATTTTGTCCAGTCTTCAGGCCATTGTTTAGAATGCCATATTTGGTTATAATCCTACTTATAGCTTTACAATAAAGCTGATACTTATGGACCTGTTCCTGTTGGATTGCTTGTTTACTATCGATGATTGATGGACTCCGGTAGTTGGCTCCAGATGATGCCGGTAGATCTAAGTGTTTTCCATGTGAGTGTCTTCCATGGTGTTCTTGAAGACAACTACAATTTTTAGTTGGTTTATTTATTCCATTTGAGAATGGAATAAAAAAACTTTATATTAAAGACAACAACCGTTTCCGAAGATTCCTTGCCATGTCTTCCAAAATTACAATTATATGAAAAATATTAAATAAAATAGCAAATTAACAAGGAACTTCTTCTTCCTTAAGTGCCATCTCCGCGACGAAGGTTGGCAATCATCATGGCTATTTTGACCTTCAAGGCAGCTGCTTTGAACAGTTGCGTTGAGCTGCAACCAAACCATTCTCTCAGGTTCTTCAACCAGGAAACGCGTCTCCTTCCTACGCTTCTCCTACTTTCGATTTTTCCTTCCCGCTCATCACATTGTGATGAGAGGCGAAATATATAACATACTGAGGCTCATAATACAAGGAAAAATTAAAGGTATGAAAAGCGTAGGCAGGAGACGCGTTTCCTGGTTGAAGAACCTGAGAGAATGGTTTGGTTGCAGCTCAACGCAACTGTTCAAAGTAGCTGCTTCGAAGGTCAAAATAGCCATGATGATTGCCAACCTTCGTCGCGGAGATGGCACTTAAAGAAGAAGAAGTTCCTTGTTAATTTGCTATTTTATTTAATATTTTTCATATAATTGTAATTTTGAAAGACATGGCAAGGAATCTTCGGAAACGGTTGTTGTTTCTAATATAGAGTATTTTGATACCATTTTCAAGTATAATAAATAAACCAACTACAAATTGTAGTTGTCTTCAAGAACACCACGGAAGACACTCACATGGAAAACACTTCATTGCAAACAAGCAATCCAATGGTCCAACATATTTGCTTGTATTAATAAAATCTCAATACATTTTATTGCTAAATGCTAAATAACTATGATTGGTTAATCTTATATTTTATTTATCCCTTTCAAGACTCAGTGTTCAATTTTTCAACTAACGCAAGACAAACTTACACCTGAGTGACTGAGAAAGACGAAGCCATAATTGGCTCCCATAGTTAGTTGAAATTTTATTATTATATATCCCCCCCCCCCCTCCAACTTTCTGTGGTAGTTTGAATGTAACAATGCAACAGAATTAAATTAATTAGCGTCTCTTTGCAAAGACAATGACGTCGACTTTGCAAAGTAACAAGACACTTACTCAACACACACACTTCACATGGCACTAGGTAACTTACTTTAAAATTTCACCGTATCTACCATGCCAATCGCTATTAGTTGTAGGGGCATTAGCTAAAAAAGATTTAAATTAGTACTAGCCAGAAGGAAATTTGGTATAATTCTGGATCCCGCGTATGAAAAAAAAGTCGATTAATAGCAAGCTGAAAATTTGTTAATAGCTTAAGGGTGTCTAGTCGTAAAAACATTGATATATGGGAACACTGTAACAGGGAAGTTTTAATTGTGGAACAGGTTAAAAATTTGGAACAGTCAGACCACGAAAACGGAACATGTATTTTGTCCGACAGAACAGACTTAAACTCTCCGAACAGAGATTAGGCTCTTATGCAAATATCAGAATGCTATGTATCACCAAATGGGCGTTTTAATGAGTGGAACATGTAGAATATGTCAAATGACAGGAATTATGACAGGTAATAAATAGCAGTCTAATTGTTTGCATGAGAGTTTAATCTCTGTTCGGAGGGTTTAAGTCTGTTCTGTCGGACAAAATAAATGTGCCGTTTTCGTGGTCAGACCGTTCCAAATTTTTAACCAGTTCCACAATTAAAACTGCCCCTGTTACAGTGTTACCATATATCAAAGTTTATCCTACTAGACACCCTTAAGCTATTAACAAATTTTCAGCTTGCTATTAATCAACTTTTTTTTCATACGCGTGATCGAGACCTAATAGATTAGTGAACAATATCATAGAAATTTTTTTTACTTTTATAATAAAGCTTTTTTTGGGACGAATGAAATCAAATAAACGTATAAATATTAATATTGACATGAAAGTAAGTATTGGACCAAATACTGAGTATTTGATAGTATCAGAAATCCTTTTCCGGTTGTTTCCATCAGTAAATGAAATTCCTAACGTGGGCGAGTTTATTATTATTATTATTATTATTATCCAGATTTAGCCATACGGCTCACACTCCCTCTAAGGGGAAAATTGACTCATCCCAGATACCTACGGTATCAAAAGGATTGAGCTCTGGTGGGACTCTTTCCGTGTTATCGAGCCCTAGGTGACTTGGTATGCAGGTGTATCTCCCAAAAATTTTCGTACACATCTGGCCGTTGCGAGTAGTACAGCTTTCTGCATGGTCTTGTAAAGATGTTCATTTAGACCCAGCCTTTTTATGCTTTCGAGGAGGTTCTTCGGAATGACTCCAGTAGTAGATATAACAATAGGTATCGTCTGGGTACTTTGCATTCTCCATTGCCTTCGTATTTGAATTTCTAGATCTCTGTACTTGGCGATCTTTTCAGTGAATTTACTACGTAGATTATTGTTGTTAGGTATCGCCACATCAATTAGTGTTGTTTGTCTTGTTAATTTATTAACTAGTACGAGATCTGGTCTATTATGTGCCACTGTTTGGTCTGTGAGCACAGTGTGGTCCCAGTATAGCTTGTAGTTGCCATCCTCAAGCATACTCTCAGGGACGTATTGATAATACGGGAGATGGTCCGTTTGGAGAAGTCCCAGCTTGATAGCTATCTCTTGATGAAGGATTTTTCCCACTGCGTCATGCCGTTCCTTGTATTCAGTTGCAGCAAATGCCTGGCAGCCCCCTGTAAGATGTTGGATGGTTTCTTGGGCTTGACATCCATATCGGCATCTGTCGTTTTGAACCTGAGGGTCTTTTATGATATATTTCAGGTAGTTTCTGGTTGGTATAACCTGATCCTGAATGGCCAGTAATGAACCCTCCGTTTCAGGGAACATCTTTCCTGATGTCAACCAGTAGTTCGACGCTATATTGTCGACATAATCTTGGCTGACCTCATTGGGATGTCGCCCGTGCAAAGGTTTACCCATCCAGGCGCGCACTTTTTCGTCCTTAGTAAGGTGGTTTATGCGCAGTTCTGCTTCCCTCAGTTTGATCGGTGTTGTGTCATCTACTGCGCAGATAGCGCGATGTAGAGTAGATGTCTGAGCCTGCATCTGAAAATAAGTTCTTAAATTAGCAATTTGTTTATCTAATTGCTCACCTATATCCATAAGTCCTCTTCCTCCTAAATACCGGGGTAATGTCGTTCGTTCTACTGCACTTTTAGGGTGGTGTTTTTGTGCCTTTGTGAGGTGTGTCCGTACTTTTCGCTGAAGATTTTCTATATCCGTTTTTGTCCACTTAACAATACCAAATGAATAGCTAAGCGCGGAACAAGCGTAGGTGTTTAGTGCCTTAAACAAATTTTTACTGTTAAGCTGTGAACGAAGCAGCTGTTTTACCCTTCTTATAAACTCAGTAGTTATCTCAGTTTTCATTTGCTTATGGTCAATTTTCCGCGCCTGCTTTACTCCAAGGTATTTGTACATATCGTTGTCGCCCATGGCCTCGATGTTCTGGCCATTTTGCATATCGAATCCACCGGGCTGTACCTTTCCTCTGACTATATTCAAAACACGGCACTTGTCTATACCGAACTGCATACTAATATCATTAGAAAATGTTTCTACAGTTTTTAGCATCTCTTCTAGGTGTTCTCGAGTGGAAGCCATTAATTTCAAATCATCCATATACAACAGATGATTGAGCTTCGCTACCACAGTATTATTGCTTTTAATGCTAAAACCTGAGTCAGTGGAGTTTAATAGTTGGGAAAGGGGGTTCAAAGCTAAACAGAACCACAATGGACTCAACGAGTCTCCTTGAAATAGGCCCCGGTTGATTGCGATATTTTCGGTTTCGATATTGTTTTCACCAGGTATTTGGAGGTGAATTTTAGTCTTCCAATCTCTCATTATATGCCTTAAAAAGGTCACTATGTTATCATCTACTTTGTAAATTTTCAATATATCTATTAGCCATTCATGCGGTACTGAATCAAAGGCCTTTTTATAGTCAATAAAAGCAGTAAAAAGGTTCCTTTTTTTAGTGAATGCCTGGTTAGAAATGACTGAGTCGATGATAAGCTGTTCTTTGCAACCCATGGAACCCTTAGCGCATCCTTTCTGTTGAGGCTCTATGATATTGTTTAGAGCACAGTGTTGGTAGATACGCCGGGTTACACATGATGTGACCAATTTATACAAAGTTGGAAGACAAGTAATTGGGCGGTACTTGGATGGATCTTGGGTGTTATTTTGATCCTTGGGTATTAAATAAGTAGTTCCCTGAGTTAGAAATGATGGTAATTCCTGCGGATTAGAAATAACATGATTAATTAATGTTGATAAGCACTCATGAATACTCCAAAACTTTTTAAGCCAGAAGTTCTGAACTCCGTCTGGTCCAGGAGATTTCCAGTTATGAAGCTCTTTGATGACATTTGAGACTTCTTCAGTCGTGAATGGTTCGTAGTTAGCAGTGACGTAGTGGTGACAGTTGTGCGTCGTATCTTCCATCCAGCCAGCATTGTTGTTAAAAGCAGCTGGTGTGGAAAGTTGATTTCCCCAAAACTCATGAATTTCTTCTTGGCTTGGGTAAGACTTGTCGACACTTTCTACGGTGGAATTGAGTTTTCGGTAGAACGCCTTCCCAGAGTTCTCAAAAAGTGCATTGTCACATTTTCGGCTGTTACTAACTTTATACCTTCTTAATCATCCTGAATAGACGGAGAGTTTTTGTTTTAATGTATCCAGACACTGTTGGGCTGTGTTATTTTCTGGATCGTATCTCGAGTGTCTTGCAGTGCTCCGCATTATTTCTTCAGCTCTTTTAATGACTTTTCTACTTGTAACACCTCTTATATATTCTGTGACTTGACCAATATCCCTACGCAGTAATTCAATTTTTCCGAGAAGTCTTTTTTCCCAGGGTGCAATTCTGTTACCAGTCCTTCCGTTATTAGTACCCCGTCGTGTTCTGATCTTAACGCCCATTACATTGGCAATTGCTGTAGCTGCACAGTAGATTAGCATATGCAGATATTCCAATGTGTGGGCTTCTACGACATAATTGGGTAGGACTTCAGTATTCACAATTTGTAACAGTGCACCTAGTTTCTTACAAGAGTTTATTCGTGGTAGCGGTGGTCTGCTGAGTGGATTTGTTCCATTAAACTCTTGTACGGCACGAGCCATTTCGTTCTCTAGACTATCGCGCAACTCGTTGTTTTCCTGCTGTGTATTGTCAGGTTGAGTTTCTGGTATGGGAATCTCAGGAATCTGCTCATCAAGGATTTCATTAGGGACTTGATCTAAAACTAGCTCTTGGTTATTAATCTCCCGTTCGACTTCGCTTTTGATCGTATTGCGTCTAGTCTCTGGGATAAGGTTGTTTCTTACGATTACCCGGTATTGATCTGATACTCTTTGCTCCGATACTTGAATATCTGGGTACTCCCTGCAAAATTCGGCATACAGCTGTTGTCTGTAGCCGATCGTTTCTTGACCGAGGTTTGTCACCTTATAATAGAAGCGCAAAATGCTTTCGTTAATGGACACAGTCCATTTCATGCGCTGCCTCGGTCGTCCCGCTTGAGTGAGCGCCGGCTGATGTTCCGGCGCAGCACCTTCAGCGAGTGGAGCTCTTGCTGTTGTTTGGCTCGCTTGTGGTTGTTGTTCTTGTTGTTGGGCTGTAGCTGTTTGTGTGACAGGGGCCCGCCTCCTCAACACCCTGCCACCGACGTCCCGCATGCTGTCACGTCCAGCGTCGGCTCCAGACGTGCCCTGGCGATCCCCAGGCAGCGGCCCTAAACATAAACTATTAGTCTCCATTCTAATGTCTCCGTTATTATTATTATTCAGATTTAGCCATACGGCTCACACTCCCTCTGAGGGGAAAATTGACTCATCCCAGATACCTACGGTATCAAAAGGATTGAGCTCTGGTGGGACTCTTTCCGTGTTATCGAGCCCTAGGTGACTTGGAATGCAGGTGTATCTCCCAAAAATTTTCTTACACTTCTGGCCGTCGCAAGTAATACAGCTTTCTGCATGGTCTTATAAATATGTTCATTGAGACCCAGCTTTTTTATGCTTTCGAGGAGGGTCTTCGGAATGACTCCAGTAGTAGACATAACAATAGGTATCGTCTGGGTACTTTGCATTCTCCATTGTCTCCGTATTTGAATTTCCAAATCTCTATACTTGGCGATCTTTTCAGTAAATTTACTACGTAGATTATTGTTGTTAGGTATCGCCACATCAATTAGTGTTGTTTGTCTTGTTAATTTATTAACTAGTACGAGATCTGGTCTATTATGTGCCACTGTTTGGTCTGTGAGCACACTGCGGTCCCAGTATAGCTTGTAGTTGCCATCCTCAAGCATACTCTCAGGAACGTATTGATAATATGGGAGATGGTCCGTTTGGAGAAGTCCCAGCTTGTTAGCTATCTCTTGATGAAGGATTTTTCCCACTGCGTCATGCCGTTCCTTGTATTCAGTTGCAGCAAATGCCTGGCAGCCCCCTGTAATATGTTGGATGGTTTCTTGGGCTTGACATCCATATCGGCATCTGTCGTTTTGAACCTGAGGGTCTTTGACGATATATTTCAGGTAATTTCTGGTTGGTATAACCTGATCCTGAATGGCCAGTAATGAACCCTCCGTTTCAGGGAACATCTTTCCTGATGTCAACCAATAGTTCGACGCTGTATTGTCGACATAGTCTTGGCTAACCTCATTGGGATGTCGCCCGTGCAGAGGTTTACCCATCCAGGTGCGCAGTTTTTCGTCCTTAGTAAGGTGGTTTATGCGCATTTCTGGTTCCCTCAGTTTGATCGGTGTTGTGTCATCTACTGCGCAAATTGCGCGGTGTAGAGTAGATGTCTCAGCCTGCATCTGAAAATAAGTTCTTAAATTAGCAATCTGTTTATCTAATTGCTCACCTATATCCATAAGTCCTCTTCCTCCTAAATACCGGGGTAATGTCGTTCGTTCTACTGCACTTTTAGGGTGGTGTTTTTGTGCCTTTGTAAGGTGTGTTCGTACTTTTCTCTGAAGATTTTCTATATCCGTTTTTGTCCACTTAACAATACCAAATGAATAGCTAAGCGCGGAACAAGCGTAGGTGTTCAGTGCCTTAAACAAATTTTTACTGTTAAGCTGTGAACGAAGCAGTTGTTTTACCCTTCTTATAAACTCAGTTGTTATCTCAGTTTTCATTTGCTTATGGTCAATTTTCCGCGCCTGCTTTACTCCAAGATATTTGTACATATCGTTATCGCCCATGGCCTCGATGTTCTGGCCATTTTGCATATCGAATCCACCGGGCTGTACCTTTCCTCTAACTATATTCAAAACACGGCACTTGTCTAGACCGAACTGCATACTAATATCATTAGAGAATGTTTCTACAGTTTTTAGCATCTCTTCTAGGTGTTCTCGAGTGGAAGCCATTATTATTATTATTATTATTATTATTATTATACATAAGCAAGGGCAGAGGGACAAGTCCCTATTATGCCCAAAAACAAAGAAATTACATAACTAACCTACTAGTAGATACAATATAAAACAAAAGGAAAAAGATATAATTTTTGTTTACATAAAAAAAATAAAATAGTTCAGCTATAATAAGAAACGGTCAAGTCTGTTTTTAAACGTGTTAGTAGAGGGGGCCGTGACAATGTTATCACTAAGGTTATTCCAACTCTCGAACACTCTATTTGGTAGGAAGTTCTGCCTTGATCTCGTAGAAAAGTTCTCTTTTTTAAGTTTGAACTGGTGACCTCTGAGGCGTTCATCTTGGTTTATAGTAAACATTTCGTCGAGATTTCCGAAACTGAATTTTAATATTTTAAAAGTGGTTATTAAGTCTCCACGTTGTCGACGAAGTTCGAAGGAAGTTAGATTGGCCATACTAAGTCTCTCTGCATAGGAGGGTCTTCTCAGTCCCAATGGAATTCGAGTTGCTTTTCTTTGGACGTTTTCCAACAATGTTTTGTCTCGAACCAAATCAGGATGCCACGTTGGACCAGCGTATTCAAGAATCGGTCTTACGTAAATAGTGTAAAGTTTACAGAATGACTGCATTGAAACTCTCGAAAAACACCTCCGAATAAGATATAGTCTGGAGTTCGCACGTTTACAAATAGAAGTAATGTGGTCGGACCACGTTAGACTGCTGTTTACGATAACACCAAGGTCGTTATACGAGAACACTGAATCTAATGGTCGCCCGTTAACAAAATACGGCACAAGTGGGTTATTTTTACCAATTCTAAGCACTACACATTTTTCCGCGTTTAAGGGTAGTAACCATTGGGAACACCAAGTAAAGATAGAGTCCAAGTCCATTTGGAGGGTTAACTGGTTTGTCATAGGATTGGCATATATTTTTGTGTCATCAGCATAGAACGATATTTTACTGGAAACATAATAAGGAACATCGCTGGTATAAACCGTAAAAAGCAGAGGTCCGAGGACAGAACCCTGAGGCACTCCACTTTCCACTAACCTGTCCTGTGAGAAAGATTCGCCAACTCTAACTTTGTAATGTCGATCTGTCAGGAAATCATCTATCCAACGAAGTAAAGTACCGCGAACTCCGAAATGTTCTAGCTTATGTAGAAGTCTGCGCTTAGGGACACGGTCAAAGGCTTTAGAGAAGTCTAGATAAACAACGTCGACCGGCTGCGAACTGTTAAGGGATAGCGTCCAGTCGTTAACACAATGTAGGAGATTGGTTAGAGTAGAGCGGCCAGACACAAATCCATGTTGTTGTGTTGGAATGACATGTTCCTGGAGAAGGAATTTAGTCATCTCCTCGGAAATAATGGCTTCCATGACCTTACCAACTACTGACAGCAAGCTAATCGGACGATAATTGTTGGGATCGAGTTTGTTGCCTTTTTTAAAAATAGGGGTGACGGATGCTAATTTCCAACTAGGGGGTAAGGAATTCTGGATAAAAGAAGTCTGCATAATTAACGTTAAAGGTATTGCAAGCGTGTCTGCGCTTCTTTTTAACATTTTTGGTGTTAAACCATCTAAACCAGGTGAAGCGACTGTGCGAAGTTTCATTAAATGTTGTTTGACATGATCCACTGTAAATTCGACTTGCTCTAAGGATGCGCCGACACGGTTACACCTAATAGGAGGTAGATTGCCATCATTCGATTCTTTAGTAAAAACCTGTGAAAATGCTAAGGAGAGAGTTTCGGAAGAATCTGTGTCAGAAGAGCATAAAGTCTGATTAGGTTTTTGTAGTAAAGGTATGGACACTTTAGATGTCAATGAGGATCTTATGTATTTGTAAACTTTTTTAATGTTACCGCTTTCAATAACACTTGTTTCAAAATTACGTCTTAAAGTTTTTAGAAATGTTTGTAAATTATTTGAAAATCTGCGGTGGTTTTGAAAATCGCTGTAAAGCCCGGTCTGTTTAAATTTCCGCCAGAGATGTCGTTTGTGATTAATTTTTTCTGTTGCCGTTTGATTAATCCACGGTTTAAGATTGTTTTTATAAGTCTTACGGATGGTAGTATTTTTAGAAATTATATTGTGGACGGTATCGAGAAATGCAGTCCACATTGATGAAGGGTCGTTTAAGTCAGCAAAAAACAAATTCCAGTTGATTTGAGAGAATTCAGCGTCGACTTCAGAAAAATCTGTTATGGTGTATGTTACAATATTATTTTTGCGGGGTAGAATTTGATTGAATTGGATGTGAGCCGTTATAACTGCATGATCTGACTTTCCTATAGGAGAGCTGATTTCGAGAGATGAAATCAGCTGTTCGTCGTTAATAAGCACCAGATCTAAAGTAGATGGTTGGTTATTAGTTCTAAATCTGGTAGGTTCTGTAATGAGCTGTATTAAGTTCGAATTTACTACAAAACTTTTAAATAAACTATGAGAGTTTTCGGTGTCAGATGACGAAGTTATTGGCCAGGTGATCTCCGGAAAATTAAAATCTCCAGTAATAATGAGATTATCGAGAGATGATAGTTCTTCAAGTTTAGTAAACATAATATTATCGTGTGCAAGTACTGTAAGAGGTGGACGGTATATACAGACTAAATTAAGGCAAAATGGATTTTTAGTAATAGACACGTGAATAGCATCTATTCCAGGAATATCTAATGGGTTAATGTTAATTTTGAAAGTTGTGGTAATAATATTAGATAAATAAATGCATACACCACCACCGACACGATTTTCTCTGTCTTTACGATAAATTGTATATCCATTGATGTTAACAGAAGAATCAGGGATTGAGGGTTTAAGCCAGGATTCAGCAATACACATAATGTGTGGCTGAAGAAGTTGCACTGTGCATACAAATTCATCAAATTTTGCAGAAAGTGAATCTAAATTCGTATATAGAAATAGCCAATCATTAAATCTATCGGTAGAAAAATTATGAACGAAATTTCGTGATTCTGGGAGTGCCATTAATGTATTTAATTGTTAAGTCATGTTCACCGTTATTTTTGCGAATTTCTAGTTCATTTCGGAGTTCTTTTAAGCGTGTTTGTTGGATGGGCGTCTTATCGTCAATTATTGAGAATTTTTCCGTGGCTTTGTTTTCCAAAAGTTTTGCTTTATTTCTCAAAATATCTTTAACGTGGTATTCCGAACTCATTACTACCTTTATCATTCGGGGAAAACGTTGGTTCGCTTTGCCGACTCTGTAGAAAGTGATTTGCTTTTCCTGACAGCCAACAGTTGCCAAGACAAGGTTAATCTTATTTGCGTCGTCATCTTTTCTGCGTTGTGCATCCCCAGAGGAAGATTCTGGAACGCCTCTGATTAGAATATTCTTCGCACGTGTCATGCGATCTACAGCTTCGTTTGCAATATTATCCGTGAATTCGGTAGACTTAAACAAGTCAATTTGGCTGAGCTTGTTATTTAACTCAGTTATTTTACTTTCAAAATCATTAATTTTCGTACGAATTTCCATTTTAAAGTCCAGCAAAAGATCTTTTATTTCCGAAAAATTAGAGATATTTGAGCTGCAAGAATTACATAGGATACTTATCCCACGAATTTTCTGTCGAGTAACGCGATCGTCGGAAGAAAGATCCGTGCATGTGATATGTATTTGTCGCTTACAACCATCGCACTGAAGTTTACGGTCAGCTGTTGCTATGTTTTTGGAGCAGTTAGAACAAACTGAGGTAGAAGGCATGATCGGGTTTTTTACTGGTATGTAATTAGTATAGTTTGTTTTATTATTAATAAATTGTGAAATGGTACTCACAGTTGTTTATGTTCACTGTAATTGCACTTTTTTTACACAAAATTTTTTACAACCACTAATGACTATTGGTATATGGAAACTGGTATGCAAAATTTCTTTGCGAAATTATTATTATTTACAGCGTAATCTTGAAAATTACTAGGAGCACAAAAATGTACGTGTGTCGTTAATCTACTAGCGATAGACTCGATTATGATTGAATAAAATAAAAAAGTTGTATTAAATGTCAACTAGGTACATATGATTAATAATTAATTGATAAATACTCATGTAATAAATTAATTGGCCAAAGAAACCACTTTCTAATAAAGATGATTTCTGCAAACAACTTAAAAAATATTGTTATCAATTTTGAGGTCGAAATATTAAAAAATGACAAATCCCCGAGACTAGACAATATTGATGCAGAACTGATCAAAAAAGGAGGGTACGCACTTAGATCTAAGATGCATCAAATAATATAATAAAAGAAACCTGGGAACAATAAATAATGTCAAACGAATGGACTGACTGTCAATGACTGTGCCAATACATAAAAAAGCAGAAAGGATACATGTAAAAACTACAGGGAAATTTAACTAATCACTACTGCATAATATAAGATATTGGATTCAGTGGTACTAAAGCGATTACTACCATATATAGAAGAAATTATTGGCCATTACCAGTGCGGCTTTAGGCCTGAGAGAACAACAATCGATCAAATATTTACTATCAGACAAATGCTAGAAAAGTATTGTGAGTATGAAAAACACGTAGGTATACCAGATTTTTATAGACTTCAAACAAGTATGTGATTCCATGGATCGCTTAAAACTATGGAGTGTAATTGTACAGATAGGCGCACTAAAGAAGCAGATCATGGTTGGGCAAATATATGTAAACAATTCCTTCGCACAAATTAGAATAGGAGGGAAAACTTCAAAGGCGTGCGACCTAAACACCGGATTCAGACAGGGCCACCTGCTGTCCTTATTACTATTTAATCTAGCATTGGAATATGAAATGCGAGAAATCTATACCAGAGTCAAACCAGACAAAACTGCCAGAGGAGTAAAGATTGTTCTCGCATTTGCAGATGACGTAGATGCAGTGTTACAGACATCACTGGAAGTTACACTTTCGTTTTTCGTCCCACTCACCCCCAGATCTTCGATCTTCTTTTTCGCTCGCTTTCGAACCTTGAATGTCTTCTCCTGCTTTGCAATTTTGATTGCTCGTGTCGCCTTCTTAGTTTCTATATTTTTAAGCGGTGTCAAAAGTTAAGTATGCTGTTTCTTTTTCGCTACGGTAGGAGCATCACATTTTGGCAATGGTGACACAATTTCTAGGAGTTTCGTAGGAGTTGTTTCTGTGGTTTTATGAGAATGGGTGTCAGTAGGCTTCTTCTTTGGAGTATGAAGTGGGAGTGAACCAGATGTGCTGGGTTGATGATCCAACGCTGAGATATCACTTGCGTGTCGTCCTTGTCCATAGAGTTGGACTCAAGAGCTTCTTGCAGATAAGCCTATTTAGGAATGAAGGAGGGCGCAAATGGGAACACCCCGCAGGACCTGAAGCCTACCGAACTTGTAGATGTTTTTGCAGCTTGAGACAAGGCTTTCTGTAGAAGTTGGCCAAAGTGTCTACGTTCTATCTTCTTTCCAGGATTTGTATTTCCCCATTCGATAGGGGCACTTCGGTAATAGGACTTCAATGGTTTGAAAAACGATCTATCGAGAGGCTCTAAGTAATGAGTAGTGTGGCTGGGAAGGCAAATAAAGTGGACATAATTTTAAAGTTAATGTATGATCCGTGTCCGTCCAGCAGTAATGGACCAGCTGACTTTCTTGTGATAAAATGGTTTTCCAGTTAATTTTTAAAGAGGTCTACATTTATGTAGGCTCATTTTCCACCCATTACCACTTCAGATCCGTTGGGTATATTATCGAGCCACACTTGTAGTTTGTATACAACTTTGAACACTACGTAGGGAGGAAAAAAACTTACTTCTGCATTGTAACAGGCAACAACTATCACTGTCTCTCCTTGTACTTTGATTGTCGCACTTGGACTGACTTGCTGCCTTTGGCCGCTATAACTTCTTGCGGATGGTTGTTCAATTGCAAACCTGACTCATTTACATTGTAAATATTTCCGGGTTTGTTCAAGAGGTTTAACGAGTCTAACGTATTTTTTAACAAATTGAAATAATCATTAACTTCTTCTTTTACCATGCCGTCAGCTAGGGTCATAGACACTCCTTGGGCTTTTCGAATTGCCAATGATGGCTTCCGTTTGAGAAATGCGTCAAGCCATTCCCTTCCTGCTTTGCGTTTCTTTATATTGAAATGGCCGTAGGAAACTTCTCCCATTTTTTCAGTCGAGTTGAAATCCATTCAGCAAAGTGAATCACTTGTTGGCGCGTACCCTGCAGCCTGTAGTCTCTTGACATGAAGCACTAATTTTTGTTCTGTCTCCAGACCAAGGGCAAGCGGTTGTCCAAGCTTGTTTTTAATACTGTACTTTGTTTTGAGTCGGAATCGTATGGTTTTTTCCGTTAACCCATATTTTTTAGCTACACCCCTGAGTGAAGAGCCGTCTGCAATATCTTTGAAAGCAGGACGAAGATTTTCTTCAGTCCAGCAGCCCCGGATGTTCTTACACTTGTAGTTAGGCATATCCAGAAAAGAAAAATAAGTCCTACATTAAAAATTACGCAACATCGTAGAATACCCTAAACCGACAACAAATTTTAAGAAAAGACAAATTATAACACTTTGAAATTAGTAAGATGAAATTTTTATGGTGTTTACCTGTAAAAATGTACACAACATCAAAGCTCCCCCTACGGTGGATCGCTATACACTAACTTGGACATGCTTCACCTGGTGGCAATAATGGATCCTACCTCTTTACATAACCTTTCCCGCGTGAGCATGCAGAATTTTAAAAGTTTTGAAAACGCGTCATATTCCTGATCGCGTCATATCCCCGCGTTTACCTTACATTTAAGACAAATTGAAAAGTTGGACAGGCGACATTTTGCGCCCATAGCCTTAAATTAAACATGCTCGTATCTCTCCTCACATTTCCACATTGTATGCAGCAATATTTCTTAAACAAGTAAACTAAAGCGTTTACTTTTGAGAAATATTTTGTAACAATATGATTATACGTACAAGGATAAACGTGACATACCCCCGGCGACATTGGAATCCTGAATGCATAAATTGCTACTTCTGTAGTTTTTAGTTTATTTGCTAGATATAAAGAGACTTCTACATGAAACTGCATATATTTATTCTTTTATATATTGTTTAGAAGAGTGTATGGAGGCATGTTAACAGTAATATTTTTTTGTTCAGAAATTGTGACATGACGTATAATCATTATCCCAGAGAACGGCAGTTCTTGCCAGTGACGCACAATCCCCGTAAATGCGACACTATACTATTATATATACGAAATTTTCGATTTTCTGAATCTGACTGAATTGAAAATGGGGCCAAATCCCATCTTAAAGTTTAGGAAAGAACTCGCCATTCCATATGTAGAACACCTATTTTGGTTCAAAGGTACGAATTTTACGGCCCTTCCCATATAGGGTCTGTTTTTCGTTCTCGTCCCCAAAACTCCCAAAAATTTCAAAAATTTAAGTCCAACCTTTGCGGCTTCTGATAGTACTTATGAACCCATGTCTAATTTTGAAAATCGGTTGTACCATTTAAAAGTTACTGAGCTCAGAAATGTGACTTAATTTCTATTTAAAAAAGGGAAAATATTTGTATGTATGTGTGTATGTATGTGGAAAAGTTACATCGAACTGAATTTTGTTTCTGTGTTTCAAGAGGGCATCAGGCCGAGTCAGAACCGGTGTAGTTTGTGACTTACGACAACCCATAAGCCATCTATTTATAGGACTGGAAAGGTACAAAACGCCAATTTTTTTTGGGTATATATCATATAGTGAAAGACCATATGTGAAAATTACAGAGGAATCGCACTGTTAGAAGTGGTGTATAAGGTATTAGCAAAAATTATAAGAACTAGATTGAAAGCTTATGAATCGGAGATAATAGGAAAATACCAGGCTGGTTTCAGACAGGGAAGAGGAAAGACAGGAAGACAGGGAAGAGGAAAACCGATCAAATTTTTTTGCTAAAGTTATTGCAAAACAATAGTTATGAACAAAATCTAGGCTTACATATGCTCTTTATCGATTTTAAACAGGCTTACGACTCAATCTCACGAAACGGGCTATACGAAGGAATGAGAGCACTAGGAATATCAGAGAAACTGATACGATTAGTTAAAATGACGTTAACCAACACAGTCAATAAAGTCATGATCGAAGGCAGTTTTTCAAATCAGTTTAACGTCAATAGAGGATTAAAACAAGGGGACCCCCTGTCAACAGACTTATTCAATCTAGTACTAGAAAATATAATTAGAGGAGCCAATATCCAGACAAGCGGCACGATTCTTAACAGAAGACAACAGTGTATAGGTTTTGCAGATGACTTGGTGTTTCTGACGCGTTCAAGAATAGAACTTCAAAAAATGTTCAAGCAATTTGAAGAAGAAGCAAAAAAATATGGCTTGACTATAAACCGAGGAAAAACCAAGTATATGGAAATGAGAGGAGAAACTGCTGAAGAAAATAAGTGGATTAGTCTAAGGACAAATGACAAAGATTATAAATTTGAGAAGGTAACTGAATTTGAGTACCTTGGAGTCACAGTTACAAATAGAGGAGACGAAGAGAGAGAGATAGATAAACGGTTGTTAAAAGGTAGCAAAGCAGTAGGTTCATTAAACGCACTCTTGAAGGCAAAAAACGTGTCCAGGGCAGCCAAGATCCGAGCGTATGAAGCAATAGTGAGACCAACGGTGCTGTATGCATGTGAAACTTAGACAATGAACCAGAAAGTAGAAAAGAAGCTAGAGATTTGGGAGAGAAAAATATTGAGAAAAGTTTTTGGTGGTATAAAGGAGGATAACGGGGAATGGCGCAGAAGAACAAACCAGGAGCTAATGGAGATGTATAAGAAACCTAAAATAACTCAGAAAATCAAGGCACAGAGAGTTAGATGGTTGGGCCATGTTTTACGAATGCCACAAGAAAGAAACGTCCTAAGAGTTTTATCAGCAGGAGAACAAGGGAAGAAAAGAAGAGGGAGACCACGAAGGAAGTGGTTTGATGCCGTCCGGACTGACCTAGAAGAAATGGGTACAAGAGACTGGAGAGGACAAGTACAGGACCGCAAAAAGTGGAAGAAATTAGTCAAGACTATCGAAGCCAAGGGCCTCTAAGGCCTGTAGGGCGGTTATATATATATCATATAGGTTCAAGGAGAGATAGGGAAAACGCAATTACACCAAATCAATAGCGTTCAGTTATGCTTTCAAGTAATGCATAAGTGGTTAGGATCAGACATACACATACACAGCGCCCAGTATAGCCAAAAACTTAAAAACTAAACTTTGAAAATTTTGGTGTTTCGACAATTACTCAAAATTTCAACATATGAATTGCGCCAATAACTGAGCGTTTGTAGGATGACTCTAGACGCGTCTAACGGTGTATACCTCGCATCTGTAAAACTTCTAATCTTTAAGTTTTAGCTTCATAAGTATGATCAAATATTTTTCCTATGGAAAAAAAAAGGTTTTTCAAGCTGAATAATATTTTCAGTTATCATACTTGACCTTGGATCTAGCAGATACTACTTGTCAATGTGTTTATGTTTCAAACTCATGTTTAGTGATTTAATTATACACTTTTCATTGATGCAAGTTCACTTAGTCTTACCACCACCAGGATAAGTGGGTTTTCAATTATTTTTCGGATGGCACTGAATCTTTTTTGTTTGGCAGCTCTCGGTTTTTCTTTTTTTTTTTAGGATTATTGAACTGATATTTATTTTAATTTGGGAGGGAGGTCATGACCCCGTGACCCCCCCCCCCAAAAAACGTAGTTATAAGGATCAAAGTCGCGGTTTTTGTTTTTTTGTGACGTTCGTGATCGATATCTTGTCCCCTACGCAGCTTTCCGCATCTGGAGGTTTTGCTTAGTTAGGTCATGATCTACTTATTCCCAAATTTTGGTTCATTATATAGATCAAGAACGTCACAAAAACCCCTTATATTTTTTTTATTCACCCCAGCTCGTTACCCCTTTGGCCACCACGCAGCTTTCCACCCCTGGATATTTTGCTAATTTCACGAGCGGCACAAAAGAAATAATAAAAACCGTGACTTTGACCCCTTATAATTACCCTCGTCCTCACTCTGGTTTCCGCTCCTGGAGATTTTGCTTAGTTACGTCGTGATCTACTTATTCCCAAATTTTGTTCTCTCTATATTCTAAATCGATCACGAACGTCAAAAAACCCCTTATTTTTTTCTGTTCACCCCTGCTCGCCACCCTTTTGTCTGCCACGCAGCTTCCCGCCCCTGGAGATTTTGCTTATTTACTTCATGACCCACTTATTCCCAAATTTTGGGCATCCCATCTCGATCATGAGCGTCACAAAAAGATAATAAAATCAGTGATTTTGACCCCTTATAACTACCCTCGTCCCCACTCTGGTTTCCGCCTGTAGGGGAAAATCATGTACACAACTAATTGAACATATCCACGTATAGTTTGTCCTTATTACTTATCAAGAGCAAAATCCGCTCCCAGCTTTTATTAGTATTTTTCAATGAAATCAATCAAAAAGTTTAGTTTATAGGCCACTTACCGTAAACTGTGTTCAACTTTTTTTTATTTATTATATTTAGAAATGGCAATATACTATACCTTCTCATGGTAATTTTCGCGATAAGGTTGATTAACCAACAAATTTATTGTATAATAAAAGGATTGTTGTAAATTCTAAATTGAGCAATCACTCAAACGGAGTTTTTAATAAATTCTAATAAGCGAGATTTGAGCAGCCCGGTGCAGTCGGAACTTTAATCAGATTCCTTTATTAGCGCCGGCTAATAGAATAATGATCCAGACATCCCTATTTTCCGGTCTAATAAGGTTTTATGGCAACTTTTATGAGTAGTGTCGGTATACACAGGATTTTCTGTTAATTTGATATAAATGAGGCAACTAGCGAGACAATGAAATACACTTTAAAAATTTTTAAGAAAATCTAAACAAGCAAATGGACTTTGAAATCCTATATTTACACCAAACGTAACCGGAATGGCAATCGAAATTTTATATCTGAACTCTTTGCTTTATTCAAATAAATATCGGAGTACTAGTGGAATGGAAGGAAAGTCTCCTGCTACTGATACTTAAAAAGGGAGACTCGGAAAATCCAGAAAATTGTAGAAGCATTAGTCTGATGAATACTGGTCTCTCTCTCCTGTCGTTTCCCCATTACTGAGGATCGTGATTTCTTCCAATATTCCTAACAATGCTTCTCCATTGGTCTCTATCTTCAGCTACTCTAAGAGCTTCGCAGAATGAGTTTCCAGCTGAATGATTTATTTGGTCAGACCATCTAATTGGTGATCGTCCTCTTGATTTTCTCCCCGGAACGTTTCCAGAAACAATTAATCTCTCCAAACTGTCGTCACCTCTGCGAACCACGTGACCAAATAATTGTAGAATTCATTGCAGACATATTGTGGACAGCCTTTTTTTAATATTGAGTTTGTTTAACATGGAAACGTTTGTCCTATGAGCTGTCCAAGGTATGCGCAGCATTCTTCTCCAGCACCACATCTCAAAGGCATCCATTTTTTGGCGCTCGCATGCGCGAAGAGTCCAAGTCTCTGCTCCTTATAGAAATATTGAGAATACAAGGGCATTCACCAGTCTCATCTTGATATTTTGAGAGAGAGATCTGTCTTTCCAAAGTTTAGTTAGGCGACTCATCGCATTTTTTGCCATACCAATACGTCTCCGAAATTCTGCTTCACAGTTAGCATCGTTAGTTATACTAGACCCGAGATAGACAAAGGTGTTTACTATCTGGTATTCCTGTAATATGTTAGTCAGTTGAATAGTGTCAAATTTGTCGACTACCATTATTTTTGTCTTAGCTATATTGATTTTCAGACCAACTTTATTGCTTTCGTACTCAACTCTTCGCAGAAGATCAAACATTTCTTGCTCATTTTCTGCTATAAATGTAGTGTCATCAGCAAATCTTAAATTGGAGATTTTTCTACCAGCTACTGTTACTCCACCGGCCCATCCTTCTAAAACCATCCTCATGACATGTTCACCATAAATGTTAAATAAGTCAGGTGACAAAACGCATCCTTGTCTAACACCTCTCTCGGTCTTGAATTGGTTTGAGAACTTCTGATCTAGTCGTACTCTCGCTATATTAGACTGGTACAGGTTTTTAATAAGTGTCACCAGGTGCATTGGTGCGCCCATTTCTATTAAAATTGACCACAGATTTATCCAGCTTCCACAATCAAATGCCTTTTGGTAGTCAACGAAGCATATAATTATAGGTATTTGAAATTCTCTAGACTTTTCAATGAGTTGTCTCAGGTTCAGGATTTGTTCCCTTGTATATTTACCCTTTACAAACCCCTCTTGTTCCTGAGGTATTTGGTAATGTAGATAGGTTTTTAATCTGTTTTTGATGATATGCAACAAGATTTTACTAGTATGTGTTATTAGTGACAGTGTGCGGTAGTGTTCACATCTGGTAGTAGTTCCTTTTTTTGTGTAGTGGGATATAAATTGAGGTACACCAATCAGATGGGCATTTTCCTGAATTCCAAACAGCGACACAGATAGAATGGATGATATATAATCCTTTGTCACCTAGTAACTGTAGTATTTCTCATGGTATTGGATCAATGCCTGGGGATTTATTTCTCTTTAGTGATTTAATTGCATCTTTGACTTCAGCGAGTAAGACAGTAGATTCTCTAGGGTAGTCAGAAGGCCACTGATTTTCTGCTGATACTTCGTTATTTTTATATAGCTTGCCACAGTAGTTTCGCCATGTTTCCAATATTCCATCAGTATCTGTCTTTAAATTACCTTCCTTATCTATTACAGACCACGTTTGAGGTTTAAATTCTCTGGTAAGGAGTTTGATATTCTGAAATAAGTCCCTCGGTTCATTTCGAATGCCATGTTCTTCTATCTCTCTGCATATTTGAGAGATGTAATCAGCTTCATCTTTGCGGCACTGTTTTCTGATTTCTCTCGATAACGCTCTGTATTCATCGTTTGTTCCGTATCTAATTTTATGTTCTTTTCTGCGTTGAATCACAGTCCACGTATTATCAGATATCCATGGCTTACGGCCAGTGGAAATCGCTGCCTCGCAGTCTTTTGCAGCCTCGATTACCTTATCTTTCAGATAGATCCAAGTGCTCTCAGGGTCACTATCTACTTGGTCTATAGAAAGAGCATCTTCTAGGTTTTGTTGAAAGTCATTGATTTTTGATGGACTTAGAGACATGACTTTTTTCTGGGGTGTTCTTTTGGGGACTTTGAAACGAGGTCGAACGTTCAATACCAAGAGTTGATGATCGCTTCCACAGTCTCCGCCAGGATATGTTTTACAGTTGATGGACGACGACTTCCATCTTGATCTTATTAGGATGTAGTCTACTTGATTCCTTGTTCGTCCATCTGGGCTGCGCCATGTGTATAATCTCCGTGGATGCTGTCGATATAACGTGTTTGTAATTGTAAGATGTTGTTCTACACAGAGCTTCACTAGACGGTCGCCATTCTCATTTCTCTGTCCCAGTCCATTTTTGCCCAGCACTCCTTCAATATTTTCATTAGATCACCCCACTTTGGCGTTAAAATCTCCTAAACTTATGACGAGTTCACGATTCGGAATAGCGCGAACAGTTTCTTCTTGACGACCATAGAACCTGTTGATGTCTTCTTCTTGTGCAGCTGTTTTAGGAGCGTATACCTGGACAAGGTGTAGGGTATTGGTGGATATTCTCATTTTAAGGGTATTTTCCTGTCATCAATATGTGATGGTACACGACAACCCTCACGGAATTTTCCTAATTTATTTGTTATAAGAATAAGGTCAATATTATAGTTGCAATTTGTATAATTTATTACGATAGTAGCAAAGTTCAAAGTATTCAACTCATTCGCAAGACTGCAAACACAGCACACGTCATTATTGAAATACGTATAGCATAACCATATATGGTAATACATATGGGCATTGTTTTTAATATAATAAGATATAAGTGGGAAGGTCGAGTACCTGAGACATTCATTGTTGTATCAGTGTGTTCGCTGAACTCTGCTGGCGCGTGGTCAGGGGATATAGTTACCGAGATATGGGTCACCTTGACCTATCCTAACTATAATGTCGGTCGACGTAGTTGTAACTGTACCTTTAACCTTGTAAGAATAAAGATATGTAGAAAGTTTAAGTTTGTTTGTTCGGGAGTGTCTTCGTCCAGCAACCCCCAACATCACATGGCGACCCGTGCCTTAAGTTAAAGAATGGAGTTTTCTGGTTCGCATATAGATTGAGGTATGCAGCTCTACACGTAAGATGGGAAACAACCAGAATAAAGAAAAAGAGGAACAGATCTTCATAAACCAAGCAGGCAACAGCGGAGGTGTGACAGCTGAAACCGGCGAAAACGAGAAGCTATCAATCCCGGGAGTTTTGGGAATTGTATCGTTCAGCCTGGCCATAATCATCGTCGGATGGCTACTGTATCGACGATGGAAGAAGCAGCTTCGACGCCACATCCGACAGGAAGTATCTAAATCAATGGAGATGCTGAGGTTAGACGCCCAGAATCCAGGACCAAATGCATAGACACATGAACCCATATTCGTGAGTAATTTTTCTTTTTAATACAATACAGTTTAACTGCTTATGAAGTAAGTTTGATGACTATTTTTTTTATTTTCATATTGAAATTTTGATTTTTTTTTTATTATATAATTACTCACTTACTTATTTACTGACACTTTAAATATTGACGGTTATCCAATATTATTGATCCTTTTATTTTACTTACATTTATGTTTTATTATATTATTTTATATGTTACATTTTGTTATATTTGATAAACTTAACGGCAATGATAAGCTTTACGAAGTAATTGAGACTTCGAGACACTAGGCCATATACTATTGAGTAACGTAGTCAGGCCAAGCCGAATTTATGTTCGAGGAAAGATTTCAACGTATTCTGGAAGATATAACTATATTAAATAGGAATCTCACAAAAGACACTATAGAACGAAGGAAAAATAAGCTAATCACAGATAAATGGGTGGAAAAACTCAGGACTATCACGGAACAGTTTAGGACGGTGCATAAAATATACAAAGGTGACAGCTGTAAGGCAGCAGAAGACAAATTCATTGCAGATATTATTGCAAAAATTGGAGAAAAGATCGGAAAAGTCCAAACAGAACTACGGAAAAGACAAGTTGAACATAACAACGACAAGATGGGAGAGAAATTCGAACTGAAAACAGCAGGGAACCTGATCCCTCACATAGGAAACACCGAAGAATCAATTAGAGCATTCATAGACGCAATTGAACTGTACGATGAATTTTTAGATGATGAAGGAAAACCGCAACTAACAAAGTACCTGTTGAAGGTGAAACTAACGCAAGCAGCAAAATTACGACTGAAGACCACTTACAACTCAAACGCGGCACTAATAACCGATATTAAAGAAAAGTTTCTAGTAAAACAATCTATCCCTGTTCTGTCAGCGGAGATCAACTCAGCGAAACAAGAGAATAGGTCAATAGAAAAATTTGGAAGAAGTTTAGAGGAGCTCATGGCTAAATTAACAATAGCACAAGCAGAGGGAAACAGAGATGCAGAAGAAGTGCTGGCCAAAGTAAACGAAAAAATTGCAATAAGCGTGTTTACTAACGGTTTAAAAAATGACAAGATAAAGACAATTTTGAAAGCCAAGAACTTTAGCACTTTAGCGGAAGCGATAACAAGCGCAAAGAACGAAGAATCGCTAACTCGAACGGAAACTGCAGGAATGTACCACATGAATAAAACATATAGAGGCGGAAGAAGAAATACAACAAACGGATACAAAAATAGTTTCGACAGGAGAAAAGAAGGTAACAAGACATATAATAATAGAAATACAAATGGAAACGAAGTAAGACAATATCATAACAGAGGTAGGTCTCAAAGAAACAGAGGAGCAGGACATGGTCATCGAGGGAGAAATAATAATTGGTCGCAAGGTAGAAACCCCAGCAACAGAAATTCACCAGGAGCATATTTCGCAACAGAGGAGCAGCCCCGCCAAGAGCAGCCACACACAAGCACAATACAAGAAGTAGATTTTTTTCGTGGCCCATCAAATGGAGGCAGATAATTCCACAGCAAGTGGATTAAATTATATTAATGTTTATTACAGAGGAAAACGCAAAAAACTATTAATTGACACTGGCGCAACAGTCAGCGTTTTATTTGAAGAATGTTTAGATAAAAACTACACCGACATAAACAAAACCCGACGTATTAGCTTGCGAGGTGTTACCGGAAAAACTATATATACAAGGGGAACCTTATTGTGTGACCTTGAAATATTAGATAACTCAGAGAAGATAACGTTGACACAGGAATTTGCAGTTATGAAGAGTTTCACAAATAAAGTCGATGGGGTTATTGGTAGCGATTTTTTATACCAATATTTTGCTACAATAGATTACGAATCCTTAAAATTATCGTTACATGTAGAAGGAATGAGAAGAGATTTTAAAATGCTATCTATGGGAGAAATTTATACGATAATAATACCTAGGAGATGTGAAAAATTATTTTTTTTCGAGATCGGGACACACTACGGAGATTTTGTAACTATACCACAGGAGATAGCGGAAGGAATTTTCTCGGCAGGAACAGTCTCAAAACCAGTCGACGGAAAAATACCAATAAGGATATTAAATATCAATGATAGAGAAATAATTGTTAAGAATTTTAGACCGAAGGTCGAAAGATTAGACAAGTTCGACGTTTTCCACATGGGAGAATCAAAACAATCGGTGAGTCGTGCCGAAAGACTTTTGAATATAATAAACACAAAAAATTTATCGCTAGAGGAAAAAAGAGCAATAGAAAAAATATGTGTAAAATATTCCGATGTGTTTTTCTTAGAAAACGATCCATGCACAACGACGGACGTATACAAAGCAAAAATAAAATTGCAAAAAGGAGTATCACCTGCTTATACAAAACCGTATAGATTACCACACGGACAAAAAACGGAAATAAATAGACAAGTAGACAAAATGTTAAAAGACGGGATTATTGAAAATGCAATATCAGAATTCTCATCTCCACTACTTATAGTGCCAAAGAAAAACGATGAAAATGGAAACAAGAAATGGAGAGTTGTGATAGATTACAGACAACTAAACAACAAAATTGAGAATGACAGATTTCCATTACCATGCATAGAAGAAATCCTAGACGCTTTATCAGGAGCAACATATTTTTCACATTTAGATTTATACCAAGGATATTACCAAATAGAACTCGATTCTAAGTCCAGACCGTACACAGCATTCGCAACCGATAGAGGTCAATATCAAATGACACGACTTCCGATGGGGTTAAAGACAAGCCCAGGATGTTTCTCACGAGCCATGACTATGGCAATGTCAGGTTTAAATTATGAAAACATGTTTATATATCTTGATGATTTGATAGTCTTTGGCAACAGTCTACAACAGCATAATCAGAATTTAGTGAAGGTATTAGAGAGACTAAGGAAAGTAAATCTGAAATTAAATCCAATTAAATGCGAGTTTATGAAAAAAGAACTATTATATTTAGGACACAAGATTTCGAATAAAGGTGTAGCACCAGATCCGGAAAAGATCACCGCATTGGAACAATATCCAATACCACAAAATGCAAAAGAAGCAAAAAGATTCGTAGCCTTTGCAAATTATTACAGAAAACATATCAATCATTTTGCAGAAATAGCCGCACCTCTAAATAGACTATCAAGGAAAAATGTAAAATTTGAGTGGACAACAGAATGCCAAAAAGCTTTTGAAAGCCTCAAGACGTCATTATCAAACCCCCCCGTAATGGAATTCCCAGATTTATCGGAGGAGAACACGTTTATTCTACGGACAGATGCATCTGGCATCGCACTAGGAGCAACTTTGTCAAACGGGAATGACAAACCGGTAGCATATGCCAGTAGAACACTTAATAAAGCGGAAATGAATTATCCTACGATAGAAAAAGAATTACTGGCAATAGTATGGAGCATTGCTAAATGGAGACATTACCTTCTACAGAAAGAATTTATTATTTTGACAGACCACCGACCATTGGTGTACCTATTTGGTATGACAAACCCTTCCAGCAGATTAACCAAATTTAGATTGAAGTTAGAAGAATACGACTTTACAATTAAATACGTGAAAGGAGCTGAAAATGTAACAGCTGACGCCTTATCACGAATAGAAGTTACATCAGAAGAACTAAAGCAACTAAATAAGGACTCAGAGAAAAGTATATTAGTGATGACGAGAGCACAAACGAAAAAGCAGGAGGAAATCACCGATTCGAAGAACGAATGGACTGATCAACCAGACGTAGTCGAATTGTTGAAATTCCCGAAAAGTGCGGTAGAGGTAAAACTGATAGACAAGGACGATTGCAAAACAATGAAGCTAGATTCGGCTGAAGAAAATACAAATAGTAGTATATTGTACAATGAAGAAGACGATATTATTTATCTGATTCGAGATTTTCGATCAACGTCTGCACTACGAGCGTCGTTGAGAAACTCGACATATCAAGAACCTCGATCAACGTCTGCGCTACGAGCATCGTTGAGAGCCTTGATTCAAATGTGCGCACAAAAGAATATAAAGGAACTAGTACTAGTAAAGAATAATAAGAATCAGCCAATTATTGAAGAGATAAGAAAGGATCCTAAAATATTTAAAGAAAGAGATATCAAAATATGTATAGTACAAGACAAACAGAATATAGCAGATGAAAAATTAAGAAGAATTATAATTAATGATTTTCACATGTTACCAACAGGAGGGCATGCCGGAATAAATAGAATGTACAAAAATATAAGGAAATATTATTTTTGGAATAGTTTACGAAAAGATATCGAGGAATTTGTGAAGAGATGCGACGATTGTCAAAGACATAAGCATTCTATCATAACCAAACAACCTCTAACTATCACATCGACTGCCACCTGCGCATTCGACACAATATTTATAGATCTAGTAGGACCATTTGAGATGGATGACAGTGGGAATAGATATATATTGACACTGCAATGTGAGCTAAGTAAATACATAGAAGGATATGTAATAAAGAACAAAGAAGCCGAAACAGTAGCCAAGGCATTGGTAGAAAATTTTATTCTGAGGTATGGAGTACCCAGAAAAATAGTCACAGACCAAGGCTCAGAGTTTATGGCAAGAACATTTAAGGAAACATGCTCATTATTGCAAATAGAGAAACTAAACTCAACAGCATATCACCACGAAACAATAGGAGCTTTAGAAAATACTCACAAACATTTAAATGCGTACCTTAGGATACAACTATCAAAATTCCCTACAAATTGGAGTACATGGGTGCAATATTTCTGTTTTTCGTATAACATTTCAGTACACTCAGCAACGGGTTATACTCCGTTCGAATTAGTGTTCGGAAAAATATGTAGACTGCCGACAAATGTTCAAAACGAAATAGAACCCCTGTATAATTTTGACGACTATCCCATGGAACTGAAATACAGACTACAAGTAGCCGCAAAGGAGGCCAGAGAAACACTAACACATACAAAACACAGCAAAAAAAAAAATATATGATGCCAAAACAAGTAAAATAACTTATAAACCAGGAGATAAGGTATTAATAAAAAAGGAGCCAAACACAAAACTTAACTGTTTGTTTTCGGGTCCATATACCGTAATTAAAGATGAAACGCCTAACGTAATTATTGAGAAAAAGGGTAAACAAGTAGTCATACATAAGAATAACGTTAAGCTGTATAATATATAAAAAGAATAAGTACTGAAAAGTGTTATAGTGTAAAAGTGTAATAATAGTCCACCATAAGACTTTTACTAGTACTTAAGGTTCAGTGTAAATATTTATATATCTCATTTTTTTTCTTTTCTCATTTTCTTTAATATGTTTGTTTAATTTTCTTATAAAGGAGAGACGTCAGTCAGCATAAATAATATAAAATAGAGATGAAAGGAAATTGTTACTGAAATTCCCTTTCATCTTTTCCCCGCCCAGAGAGATGTGATGGTACACGACAACCCTCACGGAATTTTCCTAATTTATTTGTTATAAGAATAAGGTCAATATTATAGTTGCAATTTGTATAATTTATTACGATAGTAGCAAAGTTCAAAGTATTCAACTCATTCGCAAGACTGCAAACACAGCACACGTCATTATTGAAATACGTATAGCATAACCATATATGGTAATACATATGGGCATTGTTTTTAATATAATAAGATATAAGTGGGAAGGTCGAGTACCTGAGACATTCATTGTTGTATCAGTGTGTTCGCTGAACTCTGCTGGCGCGTGGTCAGGGGATATAGTTACCGAGATATGGGTCACCTTGACCTATCCTAACTATAATGTCGGTCGACGTAGTTGTAACTGTACCTTTAACCTTGTAAGAATAAAGATATGTAGAAAGTTTAAGTTTGTTTGTTCGGGAGTGTCTTCGTCCAGCAACCCCCAACATCACAAATAGTATTATATCCAATTACGCAGTCGTTAAGTTTAGAGGGTTCAATTATTGCGACTCCATTTGTACTTTTATTATCTGGGCCTGAAAAATAGACGACCTTGCCAGCAGTTGTTTTAAAATGCCTTTCTCCTTTCCAGTGAGTTTCTGAGAGTCCCAGTACAGAAAGATTTGGGTCTGCCATTTCTTTTTCAATGATGTGTAATTTTTCAGAGTTTTGGATCAGTCCCTGGACGTTCCAATTCGCTGACAATTTCTTAAATTAAATGAAAATTTGGATTCAGTCGCACAATTTCTGCCAGGTGCCTGGTCCCTCACACCTTGGCAGCCAGTAGCAAATTTCACACCATCCGACCCGGAACCGAGATGGCGCCGAGCGTGAGTCGGGTCGCTACACATTCCATCTTCACTTACCAAAATTGTCATCGTTATGGGAAGAAATTCTCTTGGAAAAATAGTGCAGTGGTTTCCCTTTGCCTTCTGTACCGCTGTATATGTGCCGTTTCTGTGGCTATCATTCTCGCCGCATGGTCAGTTTTGTAACAGCCAGCTGCCACTGTCCAACCTTTCACCATGTCTGGCTACTCTCACTTAGTTTAGCCTGCAGACCAATGCAGTTGCCCGGGATGTGGCACGTGGAGCCATAAGTGAGAGTTGAGTGCCTTATGAGGACCAGTTATCAAAAACAATCTCCCGTCTATGACGTTTGATATGGTCGTTCCAATAAAAGGTGCTACCTCTATAACACACTCGTAAACCCCCAACATGAATACTCGTAGTACATCAAAATTGTTGACAGCAGTCACAAAAGATAAAATCGAGGAGAAAGCGAACAAGTAGGGCAGTCAATGAGGGTATTTGGCTCCGAATTCCAACCTACTACATCGATTTACTGGATATTTTCACAGTAAGTAGGGAATAGATCGAGAAACAAAGTCTACCCTTTGCTGGTGTGTGCTTTTATCGTGAAGTGGCTCCAACCCTTTCTCAAGGGTGGAAAATTTTTTGGTTAAAATAACCACGGAAATGGCTAGAGAACCTAATTCTAAGCAAACGCTGTTCTATAATTTTTTTGAAAACTCAATAATTTTTGAGGTTTGGGTGGTTGAAAATTGACCATTTTCATTGAAAAATGACACCTTTGCGGACGGTTTTTTGGGAATATCCTAAAGACTACGCATCTAACGAAAAAATTATAAAAGAAAAATTTTTGTAGCTTATAAAAAAGCAAAGCGATTTGATCTTTCATAAATCTTATGAGTTATAATACAAAAAGAGATATGGTAGGTGAAAAGAGTTTGTTTTTTTGGTGCATGCTCAAATCGGTGTATTTAACCTGAAATAACAGAGAAACGGTAGATTTTACGTGTATAATCGTACTAATACCTATTGTAGTGATTGAAAAGACCTTTAAAATGAGCAACATTAAATGCAATTACATTCAAACTAAGCGAGATATGCTGCAAACCATTAATAGCTAACGTATTTTAAAAAAAAATGAGAAGTATATTTAACCCCTCATCGATCAGAATTTAAATACATCCTTTTGCTTCTGCAGTGCTATTTCTATATTCAAAAAGTTGAACGGGTTTAAAATGATTGGTTTTTGAAAAAAAAATTAAATCAAAATATAGAGCGCATTTTTAAATTTTCTTAAAAATCTCCTTTTTCTCCATGTAACTCGAAAATGATAAGAGATACGAAAAAAAGGTACTGCAGAATATATAGGGTTTTTTAGATAAAAATTTTGTTTTTAATTTTCATTACTGTATCCCTTATCATTTTCAAGTTACATGGAGAAAAAGGAAGATTTTTAAGAAAATTTAAAAATGCGCTCTATAATTTGATCCTATTTTTTTCAAAAACCATTCATTTTAAACCCATTCAACTTTTTAACATATTAACAACACTCTAGTCAAAAATATTGTAGAAGGAAAACGATGCATTTAAATTCTGACGGATGAGGGGTTAAATATACTTCTCATTTTTTCTTAAAATACGTTAGTCATCAATTTTTTGTAGCATATCTTGCTCAGTTTAAATGTAATTGACATTTATTGTTGCTCATATTAAAGGTCTTTTCAATCACTACAAATGGTATTAGTACAATAATTATACACGTAAAATCTACCAAAGCATGCACCAAAAAAAACAAACATGATTTGAGCATGCACCAAAAAACTTCTCACTCTTCTCACCTACCATATCTCTTTTTGTATTTTAACTAGAAGATTTGCTCTTTTATAAGCTACAAAAATATTTTATATAGTTTTTTCTTTAGATGCATAGTTTTTAGGGTATTCGCAAAAACCGTCCGCAAAGTTGTCATTTTTCAATGAAAATGGCCAATTTCAACTGCAAATAACTCAAAAAGTATTGAGTTTAAAACAAAATATTAATGAACAGTTTTTGCTTAAAATTCGGTTCTCTAGTGACTTCCATGGTTATTTTAACCAAAAAATTTCCCACTCCTGAGAAGGGGTGGGAAACACCCCCAAGATAAAAGCACACATCGGCATATGGTAGATATTGAACAAAGTGATAAGTAGAGGCTGTTCCCAGAATTTCATTAAAATCCATGCAGTAGGATAGAATTCGGAGGTAATATCCTCTTCTTGCTCCCATTGACTGGCGTAAAGGCAGATGAACAACAAGGTTTCCGGAAGACCCGGAGCATAACAGGCGCAATCTTTATTATCGGGCAAATAATAGAAAAGTCCATTGAATATGGAAAACCAGAATTCATGTGCTTTATAGATTTAAAAAGTTATTTTGACAGGGTAAGACCAAATGACATATTAAATTTATAACCAGCTGAAGAAATAGACCGTCAGATAAAAGGAATAAATTAATGAAATTAACAAAAACAATTATGATGTAACATGTAGCTATTACATCAATTTGAGTTTCGCATTGAAAGGTATAACCTGTAATTCTTTTGAAATTAAATTTAAATGTTTAAATATTTAAGAGTTTAACGCTCGGTTTCATAATCAGTTAAAGTGGACTTTAAATTTTAAGTTGGTACCTTTATCAATGCAATTCATATGGGTAAATGTCAACGTTAAAGTGAACTTTAGTTAATGTTTACTTTAAGTTTATTATGAAACCAGGCGTAAATGTTGCTGATTTCAAGTTGCAGTATAATAAACAGCACATTTTGATTTCTGGATTGAAACATTTAATTAATAGACTAGTAAGGATCTGTTTTTAGGTGGATGTGAGAGGTGGCATTCAGATTTTTGCGGATAAAGTTAGGTGATAACTTCGTTAATAATAATTGATTTATGCTCCTTCTCAAATATGCCCGGAACATTAATAAAAAAATTCAAATATTTAAAAATTTCGAATAACATCGATTTTTTTATAATTTTTTGTTTATAACTTTAAAACGATCCATTTTGGAACAAAGTCGTATAAGAATAAAACAAAGATAATTAAATTTTCTATCAGATGCGATTGGTTAAAAATGTCTTAATTTATCACCCTTGCTGCAAAATAGCAATAAATATAAAATAAGGGGGCAAAACAAGCCTGTCATTATTCAATGATTTTCCATCACTTAGGTTACAATAGTGATCTTCCTAATTCGCTTAGAAAATTTTTGTAATGTGATAAAACCGTACACCAAATTTCATTAAAATTGACTTACTAGATTTTGAATAATAATTTTGCAATCTAAACTTTTTTTTTAAATTAAATTTTTTTAAAATCTTGCACAACAAAAAATAAAACATACAAAGATTTGTCAATTTTTTTGCATATAAAGAAGCACTCCACCTGTCTAATGCACCTTACAGGATTCAAATCGGATTATTTAGGCAGCCTCACCAATATTTTAAAATTATAAATAATTTTTTGGCTTATAAACAAATTAGTGCTGTGGCCAGGAGGGGGTGCTACGCGCTCCTTTATTTAAATGGACTTACCCAAGATTTTTATGTATTTTTTACCCGTAGAACACGATTTTTTGGCTAACAGTTGATCCGGATGTCGATAAGATTGTTATAAACAAAGAACTTGAGGAATTACATAACATCGATTTTTCGCAAAATAAAACATTTTTTTGTATTTCTTGTATAAAAAAAATGTTCTTACAAATTTTTTCGTAGGATGCATAGTTTTCGAGATAAACGCAGTGGAAATTTCAAAAAATCGAAAAATTTAAATTTTTTAACGCGAATAAATTTTGATTAAAAAATAAAATAGCAATTCTGCTGACAGCATTTGAAAGTTTAAGTCAAATTATACCGGTTTTAATTATTTGAATTGCTAAAAATGATTTTTTTATTATTAAACAAAGCTAATTGTTTATAAGCCAAAAATTTGTTTATAAGTTTAAAACATTGCTGAGGCCCCTTAAATAATCCGATTTTAATTCTGTAAAGTGTATTAGATAGGTAGAGTACTTCTTTATATGTAAAAAAATAGCCAACTTCTAAATGGTCTACTTTTTGTTCAGAAAGATTTTAAAAATTTGAACTTTTTTAAAAATATTTAGATTGCAAATTTATTATGCAAAATCTATTAGGTCGATTGTAATGAAATTTGGTACACGGTTTAAATATATTACAAAGAATTTCCAAGTGAATTACTAAGGTTCTAAGTGCCACCAAAGTAGTTAAAAACACTGACCAACAACAGGCGTATTTTGCCCCCTTATTTTGTATTTATTGCTATATTGCAGAAAAGGTAATACGTTAAGAAATTTTTGACCAGTTTTGTATCATACAAAATTTAATTATATTTATTTTATTTCTCTACGACTTTGTTCCAAAATGAATCGTTTTAAAGTTATAAGCAAAGAAAGCAGAAAAAAATCGACGTTTTTCGAAATTTTTAAATATTTTAATTTTTTTATTAATGTTCCGGGCATATTTGAGAAGGAGCATAAGTCAATTATTATTACTGAAGGTGTCATCTAACTTTATCTGCAAAAATCCGAATGCCACCTCTCACATCCAAAAATAGACGTTTTTTCACAGATCCTTACTGGTCTATAAGTGTCAAAATGTTTTATGTTTCATTAGAAGAGGTTTTTACAATTTCAGCATTGTTATAATTTAAATAATATATTTCAATTAATATAACGCAGTTTGCGTTTTAATTCCTTCTTCAAGATTTTATTTGGCCTAATGGAGAAAATAAAATCAAACAAATACAATTTTTGGTGGAGAAACGTCCACCATTTTATGTGATTTTAGAAAACTACGGAACGTATCCCTATTTTTCAATGCAAGTAAAGTTTTTTATGCGATTTTTTTATGCGCTTTTCTGTAGAACGTATCCACCGCATAAAACGAGACCTTACTGTATCAATGTCGACAGTTGGTGCACGTGTAACAGCCATTTCTTTTGTTTTATTTCTATTTGTATTCAACCCCAAGCTATCTCCCTATCTGGTTATGACGTTCAAAATTCGTTGCAAAGTCTCAGCACTGTCTGCAGGAATAACGGTGTCGTCTGCGTATTCGAACTTGTTTACGTATTCTCCGTTGATTTTTTTCCTTTTCTTCAATATTTTCGAGGGTATTTTAAAAGATTTTTTCGGAATATATTAAATAATAGTTGAAAAACTACACATCCCTAACGAACTCGTCTTTTTATTGACGTTTCTGCTGTTATACGATTGTCTACTTTGATTGACGCTACTTCAAATAAGAGAAGCAAATAAGCAGCTTATCACCAATTCAGCTATCTTCAATCTTATCCAGGACTCACCATAGAACAAATTATTACATCCACTCACAACTTTCTCTTTGTCATCTATTAAATTAACTTTGCTTTAAATTCGCTGCTTGTCAACTTTGACAACCGGGTTCTTTAAATATTCATTCTAAAATGCCCCCTTTCCTCGTTCCCTTATTTTTATCTTGTCAGTTCTCTCCTCCCAAAATAAGTCCTAGCCAATCCACTTTTTCAATTTTATACATATCACACTTTTTCTCTCCAAACTAAAATTTAAATTACGAAATTTTAAATTTAAAATTTAAATTAAAAAGTTGTAGAATTCAGCAAATGTATATTCTAAACGATTATGGGAATATCCATCGCTGGTCCATTGCATTTAGGTATACGGAATATTACATATAAAATAATCAGTACTTCTTGTGACTTTAAAATGCAAAAAATATACAAGGTGTTCTATTTGAAAGAAGAAAGTTCATTCGATTTCCAGAAGAACGGAAAATCTGACAACAACGTATATACCATTTTAATATCGGGCACGTTTCCGAGATAATTGAGGCGCTACATACGTAAAACTCACTCTGTATAGTTTCTATACAATATAGATGTACATTTATAATAATTAGTTGAAAAAAGCTTGTGTCTACGACAATATTACTAAAATATTTTTGTTGTGTAGCTAGTTTCCTATTTGATATGCATCGTAATTAAGCGATACGAAACTCTGGACAATTTTGCCTCTAAAATGGAAAAATAAAAATTTAATCGGAAATGCAAATGACTTATTTTATGAAAGTTTTAGAACTACCTACTCATTATAAAGTCAAATTAGAGCTTTTACTATAATGTGTTAAACAAAAGTGCGACTAATGGTAGCACAACTTACAAAAATTCAGTTTTTGGTAGCCCTAATGGATTTTACTTAATGCACATTCAAGGTACTTGAAACTTATTCTACAGTGTGTCAATTTGAAAAGGTTCATAATTTGGTCCCTATAGAAAATCTAGAAATATGCAAAAATACGTTAAATTTATTTGTGTTACATTTTATAGATCAGTTTTCAACTAAATTATATCAACCTTCTAGTGGGGCGGACAAGACACAACCCCCAAATCCTTTAATGTAAAGGGGACTGAGTAATAACTCTTTTCAAAAGTCTTTAACTACTTTTTCAAAAATACCACATATATTCTTTTTCAGTAGGTACTTTTATAAAATCTAGATTCATAATTAATACCTTTACGGTTTTACTAGATTTTTCCAAGAACGATCCAAAAAATACTCAAAATGTTCCAATTCTCTAAAAAATATTTAATTTGGAGTTCAGTATTCTTAAAAAAATTGTTCGAGTTCTGAACTCGATACTTAATATCTGAATGGTTTCACTTGATTTTCCAAAAGTACTTAAAAAATATAATATATGAGGCATTTTCAAAAAGGTGATAGAACTATGTTTAAAATGAGGTGTCACTCAACTCCACTGTCCATTAAATATTTTGGGGGTTGTGTCTGCTCCGCTAGAGGGTTGATGTAATTTAGTTGAAAACTATTCTATAAAATGCTACCTTTTAAAATTGGCAAACTGTATGTGAAGGACCTTTATAATAATATTATTATGTGCAGTCCATTCTTCTATGAATACTATTGTAACTCTTAATATACATATTCAAAAGACCCTCTCACAGAGCTTTTGTTGGAGAAAAAGGTTTATTAAGATATAATAAATAAGAGCAGATTATCTTAACAATTCTTCTTCTTCACCTTAGAATTAAATATTTTTTGTTGAAATTCTTATAGTAACAAAGTCATTAGTACATTATTTTCAGGAAGTTTCAAGAGAGCATAAGACATAATGCTCACATATAATGGAAAATACTTGAAAAGTTTGAAAACTGTGTCGAGTTTTTTCAATTATTAATATAAAATATAAAAAGAACTTTATATAAGGTATAAAATTTATTAACATGTCTTAAAGGGCTACATTTCACAGAAACAATATTGATGCTAGAACTGGTTGATCACATATGCTGACCCACCAAACAGATACCAGGTTATAGTTGTCTAAGCAAACTAAGATGAAATGTGTATTTAAATAAACAAGGGATTATTCCATAAAACAGGTAGATCTTTTGTTGATAGAATTTCACACCTTGAGGAATAATACCCCGCTGAGCTGAATATAAATGCCACTCTTATAATATATAGCTCTTCTGGGTGGAGTGCCACTGTCCAAGTTGTGAAACTATATAAACGAAGCTAGGACAAATAATTCCCAGACAAATAATCCCGGAAAAAAAATCCCCACAAATTATCTATGGACCAAAAATTCCCGGACAAATAATCCCCACAAATTTTTTTGGACAAAATATCCCCACAAAAAATCCCGGACAAAAAATCCCCAAGAAATATGTGCTGTCGAATAATTATCTAAAAGGTTTTCTGAAATTTTAACAAATTTCGAATTAAAATTCCATGCTGAAAACTTTAAATTATCCATGACAAAAAAGTGTGAGTTTTTTTAAAAATTGTTGAAAATATGGGGAATGAGCTAAGGTCACGATTTCATGACAGGCGCTTAACGCGCATTTAGATAACGCACGATTACAACTACATACATTTTACTTCAGACCGTTCACATGCTAACGCGCGTCTTAATGACCTAAAACGCGCGTTACCATGTGAACGGTCTTCAGTAAAATATACATATTATGTAGTTGTAATCGCGCGTTATCAAAACGGGCGTTAAGCGCCTGTCATGAAAACGGGTCCTTAGCTCATTCCCCATATCTTCCACGATTTTAAGAAAAACTCACACTCTTTTGTCATGTAAAAGTTGAAGTTTTCAGCATGGAATTGAATTCGAAATTTGTTAAAATTTCGGGAAGACTTTTAGATAACTATTCGACAGCAAACATTTCTTGGGGATTTTCTGTCCGGGATTTTTTGTGGGGATTTTTTGTCCGGTGATTATCTGTTCGGGGATTTTTTGTCAGGGGATTTTTTGTCCAGGGATAATTTGTGAGGATTTTTTGTCCGGGATTATTTGTCCGGGCGTTATTTGTCCGGAACCCATATAAACAAATGTTTAATTTTATAAAACAGGTACAGAGATCCGTTATTTATGGAATTTCTCAACTCGGACAATACCACCCCGGTCAGCTGAATACTAATTACTATCTAGATAGTTTGTTAGACGTTATAAACCCTTTAAAATGGTATAAGAATTTGTTACATTAATATTTTTACCTCTTCTATCAAAAATCTTGAACAAACTTCTCCTTAAACAATTATCACCAATTATAGAAGAGAGGAAACTAATCCCCAACACCAATTTTTGTTCAGAACACAACACGGAACGATAGAACAGGTACATAGATTGGTAAAACACATCAAAAGTGATCTAGAAAATAAAAGGTATTGTTCTGCTGCATTCCTGGACATTGGTCAGGTTTTCGATAAGGTATGGCATGCTGGTATGCTCTTTAAACTAAAGAAAAATCTTCCCCATCCTTTTTATCAATCCTAAAAAGCTATATTTCCAACCGACATTTCCTAGTCAAGCAGGATAATGAATACACAAGCCTAAGAACAATAAAAGCCGGTATACCACAAGGAAGTGTTTTGGGACTAATATTCTACTTGCTCTATACTGCTGACCTACCAACAAGTAAGAGAACAACGTGTGCAACTTTTGCTGATGACACTGCTGTACTATCCTCTCACTATGATCCAATTACAGCATCCAGAACCCTTCAAAAAGGTCTTAATAATATCCAAAGATGGCTTAAAAATGGAAGATAAAGGCGAATGAGAGTAAATCTACCCATTTTACATTCACCATGAAAAAACAAACATGTCCATTTGTAACTCTGAATCAAACACAACTCCCACAAACCGATACTGTCAAGTACCTAGGAATCCACCTTAATAAGAGATTAACTTGGCAAAAGCACATTTTCACAAAAAGAAAAGAACTAGGAATCAAATTCCGAGAAATCTACTTGATCATCGGTCGTAAATCTCAACTATCACTTAAAACAAGCTGCTGATTTTTAAAGCTATAGTAAAACCAGTGTGGACCTATTGTATCCAACTTTGGGGGACAGTCAGTCAAATAAACGTAGAAATACTTCAGGGATTCCAGAACAAAGTCCTTAGAACAATGCTGAATGCCCCTTAGTACTTTCCAAACTATGTGATAGAGCAGGACCTCAATGTGCCATCCATAAAAACAGTAATAATAGAATATTACAAAAAATATACCAAGAGACTAGAAGCTCATCCAAACGAGTTAGCCAAGCCAGCAACCTTACTGATGACCATAATGATGTACGACGCCTGAAGAGATTTAAAATAGTGGACCTAGCAAAAAAATTCGAATAATCTATGATAAACAAACTTATTTTAACTTGTTTTAATTTAATTTATGTAAAGCCCTGTACAGGTCATTTAATTTTTGTCAAATAATTTACCTATTGTTCTCAGTTAAGGAGAGAGATTGCAAATAAAACATCAAAAAAACATTTTAACTTAAAATTCCAAACGATGGATAAAATTTATAAAGATAAGGCCCTTAGGTACTGTATGACTCCCCCATCACGTGGGTTGCTGAACAGGTGTATTTTTCTCTACATAAGGAATGTAATGTACCACCTAACATTCCTCAGAACCTCCTTCAGTGTTAGAAGGGACAGGTCCAATCACGCGCTTCAAAAATAAGAAAACCCATGAATCGACTGCGTTCCTATAGAGCTGATTAAATATGGAGGTAACAGCACTATACATCAAATTCACATAATTGTAGTCGACATCTGGGAAGAAGAAGAACTACTAATGCCAGAGGAACGATGCACTGGAATCATATCTTCACTGCACAAAACGGGATATGGTTGCAATATAAAAATTATAGGGTGTAACGCTTATAAAAGAAATATACAAAATATTCTCCAATACCCAGTACAGCCGTTTAAGTACATGGAGAAACCTCTTGGCGAATATCAAAGCAAAGGTGTTTTAGGCCAAGTAGTTCAGCATTTGACTATTATATCCATGCAGTGATCAAGAAGAAAGAACGTAAAACAAAGGTAAGAGGTAGAGGGAATAAGTTTTGACAAGAGGCGAATTAGTGAGTCAGATTGTGAGAGCCAGACTGTAAAGAAAGTGGAAATACCCAGCTGAGAATAATGCTTCTGGGAGCGATAAAAAAAATCATACAAAAAACCAAAATTTTGGGAGCAAAAAGGGTAAACAGGGAAAATCCAAGGGCCTGCTTGCTGAGAGACTGTGGATGAATGAAGGTAGTGCTTTGGAAGCGATATCGATCTGTCAACGGCCATCACGCTTTCGGAACGCTGAATTACTATTAGTTGTACAGTAACGAACAGTAGTAGATATATACTAAGACAGGCCCAGCCCAAACTGGAAGATCGGCCCAGCAAACTGGTAACTGTTTGCGATAAACAGAAACGACTGACGAAATAGACTGCTCAACTAGCGCTGTAGAACCATATAATATGAAGATAGTTTACTGTGTTTGACGTAACAGATAGAAAATGGTGAAATACTCATTGAAGATAGTCTCCAAGTTTTCCCAAAAAGGTTTTTTCAGGAGGTGCTCCTGATATGGTCTCAATTTATGTAATGTAGTGGGGACAGGGCAGAACGGGATACTTAAGAAAGAAAAAATCATAGAAAGAAAACTAAACTGTGTATTAAAAAATAACAAAAATCAGACAGGATCACTTGTTAATAAACTTCACATAACTTACTTTATTTATAAACCAAATTGCTTAGTTATTTGGTTATAAAGAACTTAAATTATCAGTCCGGTTACGGGGCAAAGTGGGAAATGCTACGAGACAAGATGGGAATGTATTTTAGTCAGGCTGGCAGAGTTCACAAATATGAGCACCTTCGTTTTCTTCCTCAACATCTAAGCACGAACTATGAGCCGATCCATGCCAGCCACTACACACTACCCATCCTTCAGTTGACTGCAAATATAAGTATCCACAGCAGATGCAATCACAATCTTCATAATCTGATGAGTCAGTGCCCATCTCGTTTTTTTAATTTTTTTTATTAGTGTCAGTTTTAATCAGATTTTTCTTACAAAGTTTAAATGCTGTAAAGTAGCGGCAATTTAGGAGAGCGGGGCAAGATGGGATAATATCCCATCTTGCCTTGACCGCTTTGCCCCAACAGACATCATTTCAAATAAAAGTAGTAATTATTAACGTAAAAGATATAAACCGGTTCACAGCACGCAATATTAAAATCCAGTAACATATACATCATATTTGAATAAAAAAAAATGTGTGTTTTTTAAGACAATACCAAAAATTGTTGGCAAAAATTTTAAATACGCATTTTCTGAAAAAAATTTATATAACAAATATACTTACAATCATAAAATGCATAAAAATATAAAAAAATTAAAATTTGCATCGGGAATCGAACCCGTGAATTTCGGGGCGCTTTGATTCGTAATCGAAGCCTAGACTCCCTAGTCCAATTCCACATTGTTTGTCATGTGGGAAAATAGGGTAACTGAACGTTTTACTGTTTGACAGATGTTTTGAATATAATTAAATTATGTAGTTTAAATTTTGTGGAAGAAAATATTAAAATATAACAAAACAGTAAGAAAACAATATATTAGATGAAGATTGGTAGAACTTTTGTTGGTAATCAAATTAAGTATGTAAATCAAAGCATTACCTACCTACCAGATAAATAAATCTACGCCAAAAAATCATAATTTAAAAATAAAAATCGGACCTAATTTGGGATTTCTCTCTAAAATTCCCATTCTTGAGAAAATAAATGTACAGTAGAGCGTCGATTATCCGAACGTCGATCAATTCGACGCTTAAAATATCTTCAATTTTCTTCAATATTTTATCCAAAAATAATTATGCTGTTGCAAAGACTGCACTTTCTTGTTTAATTGCTAGTTGTCATTATCAAGATATAAATAAATATGTAGGTATATAAATATGGCTTTTATTCACTTGTGGATAATATGTATGACTATAAATATGTATCAATATATTGTAGTTCGATTATCCGAACAAATCGGTTTTACGAACACCTATGTCCCCCAATTAATTCGGATAATCGACGCTCTACTGCAATTCAACCTAATCAAAATGTATAATTACAATATGATTATAATAAAAACTACTTACCAAATTAGAATGGGTTTTCCTTGTCCAAAATAGTCCAAAAGTCCAAAAATATAGGTAGTGATGCCGTCGAGACCGAGACTAGTCTCGTCTCGTCTCGTCTCGTCTCGACTTTTCGAGACGAGACCGTGGTTCAGTCTCGTCTCGCCTAGTCTCGACGAGACGAGACCCAACGAAAGTCTCGTCTCGGCGAGACGAGACCAAATGAGAGTCTCGACGAGACCAAACGAGAGTCTCGACGAGACCAAACGAGAGGCTCGACGAGACCAAACGAGAGTCTCGACGAGACCAAACGAGAGTCTCGACGAGACTCTCAATTTAGTCTTGAAGTTTTCAATAAATACGTGTATCTCTTCAACTCAATCAAGATCTGCACTGTAACAACAATTGAATGTAGCATTATGATTGAAAAATCAAGTGTGGCGTGGCGGATAAATAAAATTCAACTAAGGTGAACTGTAAATATGCAAAATAGATAAAAATTTTATAAAGCACACCTTGAATAAGGAGTCATTTTGGCGCACTAGTCCTTCGGGAAAGTCGAGGAAAACGCATCGTTTTCCAAACATGGATTCGTACGTCAAAATGACTCCTTGCTCAAGGTCAAGGTGTGCTTCAGTACATAATGCTGCACTTACCTATACGAAGCACTTTTCTGCACGTTTGCGCGTTGCGCCTATTTCTTTATTGCGTTGATATTGCACAGCCTATAATTTCTGATTTATTAGCAACCACGGAATGAGTGATTTATCATACTGATCGCAGAAAAAATTATTTTTCCGGTTAAAGTTTATTTGCGCTGCAAGAAAAAATCCTCCGCAGAGGCTTGCATTTACAGTTGTCACACATTCTTTTATTTGTGTTAGGTATGGCTTTGTACTTAAAACGAAACAATACAATAAAGACGAAAATTTTATTTTGTACAAAATGGCCGATGAAACAACAGAATCACACATTCTAAAAAAAGTAACATTAATCTCAAAAAAATAAATTTATAAGTAGTATAATGAGTAATTAACATAATTAAGTACTTATTAATAATGCCTACATCTACCTATAAAAGGAACAATTCTGGTTATAAAAAGTTATTCATTTTCTTTAATAGACTTGTACAACTTATTGTTGCACCATGAATTAATACATAAAAGGCATCTAGCCGAGTCCGCACTCAATCTATTTCTATGTTTTCGAATAGTTAATCCGGCTCGCGAAAAAAGTCTCTCCGCTGGCACACTTGTAGCAGTAATACTAAAATAATCTCGAGCCATTTTCGACAACGTTGGATATGTAGAAGCATTTTGATTCCACCATTGCAAAATGTTCGCATCTCTGGGGGCTCTCGGGCTATTGAAATACGCATCTATTTCGTTACGCCATGTGCTCTCCGCAGATTTTTGATTTTTCATTTCAAAAAGACAACATAAATCAAAATCTTCATCCTCTTCTCTAGTGGAATGTTCGGTAGTCTGAGTGGAATTACTTTTAAACTCTGGTGCATAATATTCATTCTTATAAATTTCTTCAAATTTCTGCATCGACGAATTAAGTAATTCCTTGCCCCAATCTGTCAAATAGAAAGTTTCTTTTTTGTGTCGAGGATCTAACAGTAATACCACGCAATATATCCAATTGGCTTTGGTATAGTGCTTAATTAATTTATTACGAGCTGCCTGGAAAGCGAGCAGTATCATTTCATCCACTGATGTTCTATTTTCTTTGGAGTCTAGAGCGAAAATTTCTTCTTCTAGTTTGTCAAGTAACATATTGAAACCAATTACCACCAACGGCAGCGTGACATATTCTTCTGCACTCAGTAACACAGACAGTGATTTAAAATATTTCAATATTTTCTGGATTTGGGAAAATATTGCCCAGTCATCCTCACGTATTTTTAACGAACTTAATTCGGCATTGTTCTGGCATAGGGCATTTAATGCCGGTTTCAGTTTAATTGCAACAGCCAACATGTCATTGGTGGAATTCCACCTAGTGGAAACATCCACATTTGTTGCTAAACATTTAATGTTCGTTACGTCGCAACAACTTTTAAATTTGTTTTGCCACTGTTCACTTCGTTTTATTTTTAGGAATAATGTTCGCAACTTACTCAACGGTTTTTGTTTTTCACCCGCATCTTCTTCTTGATCAGACTCAGATCCACCATCTTCCCCATAATCGTCATAATCATTTTTGGGCTCGTCTCGTATTAACTTCAGTATGTCTTGGACAGCAAGATTTAATATGCGAGCGAAACATCTGAAATGTTGATCAACAGGATCAAATTTCACATTAACATCGTCGGCCATTATTTGAGATAATTCGTGCATAAATCGGGTATTAGAGGCGGCGTTATCGACTGTAATGCCTTGAAGCTTTTCAACAATGTTGTACTTTTTTAAAGTTGAATAAAAGAACTGAGCTATATCCCGTCCTGTGTGGTGTCCGTGTGATGGTACAAAGTCAATCACCAGAGACTGGAGCGTATAATTATCGTCTACATAGTGAGCGGTTATCCCGTAGAACGATTTATTGGCTACAGATGTCCATCCGTCTATTGTGAAAGAGACTTTTGAACTATTGGCATTCATAATCCTTATTACACTCTCTTGCATTTTATTAAATCGATCCATAGCTTTTATCTTAAGGCTCGTACGTTTGGGATACACCAGTTGTTTATTTAAGTAGCCAAAAAGCTTTTGGGAGAAATCGTCTTCAAAAAAATTAAAAGGAAGGTATTTGACAGCTATCCACTCTACAACCAGCTCATCAAATTCAGGTTGACTGATGGGTGCGCACGCGCTACCAAACTGTAAACAATAAACCAAATAAATATGTTAAAGACCAATTTTTTGGAGTTCAAACATGACAAACATACAGGTTGGGGCACTTAAGACGGATCGTGCTAAAACTGCGTTCCCGTAAAAAAATTAAAAAAGCTTCAAACGAAAGTTACACCGAATCAAATTGTTCATATTTTAAAGAATAGATATACAGGGTGTCCCTGAAATAAGCGGCATAAATTTAACCACAGATTCTATGGACCAAAATAAGTCGATTGAAGCCAATTTATCTATATACAAAGTTGCTTCGTTTGGCCGTGAGAGGGCGCCAAAGTTTATTTTTATTTTTAGTTTTTCTGTAATAATTCATACGCGGATCGTTAGATTTAGATGAAACTAAGTACCTGGATACTGCTTAAGATGCTCTAATATCTGATATGCATATCAAGGTCATTTCGATGCGAAAAGGATATAAACCACCCCCACCGTAACAGAAACCGTGGTGTAACTTTTTTATGGATTGGACATTCCAGTCATTATTTTTTCTGGTAAAATACCAACCTATTCCGCATGTTTTTTGTCTCTTACAAAAAATGAATATCTGCAGCCGTTTTCGAGATAAAAAATATTTTAGTAATCGCAACCCCGAATTTGGCAGTACCTAAAATTTTTTTTTTGGCTCATTTCGAAATAGGAAAACGCAGACACAAATTCCTTGGACTAAAATAAGTTGATTTCATTCAATAAATTTTTGTCGAAAAATGCTTGGTTTTTCTGTGAGACCTATTGGAATTTATAACGAAAATTTCTAAGTTTTGTGCCCTCTCACGGACAAACGAAGCATTTTAAGACAAAATTCTTATAAGTAAAATGTACTTATTTTGGTCCAAGGAATCTAAACCTGCGTTTCCCTTTTTTCAAATGAGCAAAAAAAAATTTTTGATACTACAAAATTTGGGGTTGCGATTACTAAAATATTTTTTATCTCGAAAACGGCTGCAGATATTAATTTTTTGTAGGAGACAAAAAACATGCAGAATAGGTTGCTATTTTACCAGAAAAAATATTGACTGGAATGTCCAATCCATAAAAAAGTTATACCACGGTTTCTGTTAGGGTGGGGGTGGTTTATACCCTTATCGCATCGAAATGACCTTGATATGCATATCAGATGTTAGAGCATCTTAAGCAGTATCCAGGTATCTAGTTTCATTTTCATCTAAATCTAACGATCCGCGTATGAATTATTACAGAAAAACTAAAAACAAAAATAAACTTTGGCGCCCTCTCACGGCCAAACGAAGCAACTTTGTATACAGATAAATTGGCTTCAATCGACTTATTTTGGTCCATAGAATCTGTGGTTAAATTTATGCCGCTTATTTCAGGGACACCCTGTATTTTTGACTGTACAGAATTTCGGGTTGGGGCTGTGCACCCTACATATTATTTCAGTTTTCAGTTGCTCGTTGAATTTTATTCAGGCTCTGATAAGCATACGTGGAAGATAGGGTCTACTAACTTTTACCGTTTTACCGGTTTTTTTGGGAAAAATTACGCTTACAGACCCTTCCTAATTGTAACATCGAAACACCTTGGAAATGAATGAAGAAACGTTAAAAAGTGAGCACATCAGCGTTGCACAGAGCATAAATGTTGCTTTCATTTTACAGTCATACAGTTGGGTATTGCAAATTAAGAATTATTATTAAAACTACACGGAAAAAAATGTGTGAGAAATTTGTGGCGCAAATTTGTAGCAAGCAAATTGTAATTTGTTTCTACTGTTTTTGTATAAAAACTGCCTTCCTATTAAAGTGGTGGAGTGGAATATACAATAATTTAGGAAGTTTCGTGTATTACAGAATGAAATACCAAAGAAGAGAAGGTACTACATTACTTCAGTGCATTACGTTGCAGTAAATGATGCTAATTGCTTGTTGTTGTGAGCGCAATTTGGATAGTACTGGTTAGGATCTATTGTAGTAATAGTTACCAACATAATTACTATTGCAAATTAGTCGTAGCAACGGTTATAAATATTTGAATGAAAAATTCCTATGAATAACAGCAGTGATGTTTGTTATAGCGGCCAACTTTTAGAGTGATAAGGAACTTTAAAGCGTTTGACAATGGTTCTGTTTCCATTTATAAAATCCAAACTAATTGAAAAGTGAATACAGGTGTGCGAATAAGGGTTTGCGAACGCATTTGCTACTATAACGTACATCTATTAATTGCCATTTACTAGTAAATGGGTAGGTACCTCTAACTTAGGTGGGTACCTAGGTTATTACTTGTACAAAAAATGTAAATAATGCACCGTTGTCATCGGAAGCCTTCGGGCTACAATTTTGTAAGGGACGAAGTTTTTCATTTGAGTCCTCGTTTTCGAGATATCGAGTGATAAGTGACAAAATCCGGCAGACCGAATTAATTTTCGCCGCACTTCAAACGGAGTTACGACCTGACAAAGATCGAATGGCCCATATAGGCGCCAATGCATTTCGTTAGGTTCTCGATTTTTTTCCGACGAAACGGCTACATGCAGTTTGATGAAACTAGCATCAAAAAATTGCGTCATGTATAGTGTACCTTGAACAATAATTAAGGAAGCTTCGTGTATGAAATATGCAAGAAGAGTAGTTACTACATTACTTGTAAAAATAAATAGAAGTTTCTACTTTGCCTTTGAACTAGAATTTTTTGGTTTAAACTAAACTAGGTATTGCCATTTTAAAACAACTAGCAATGTTTACATTTAAACTTAAACTACACACTTCATTTCTAAACATCTGATAATGACTTTTTAAAGTTAACTAAAATACAAATTTCTGTTTTTAAACAACTAGTATTTCCTGTCATTAAACTCAATTAGAAATTTCAGTTTTAAAGACGAAATTTCTACTTTTAAAGTCGGAACTTTTAATAACTTTTCAACAACTAAACTATTATACACTTTTAAACTAAACTGGAAATTTATACTTCAAAATTATAAATTTTTACTTGTTAAACTTCTATCAAATTTCTGTTTTTAAGGTAAACTAGAAATTTTTGCTTTAGATTCTTACGTGCTTAAATTAAGTTAAGGTTAAGTCTTAAATTTGCTTTATTTCTTGAATTTTTTTTGTTACGTTACACTGCGTACACAATCATATTAGTTTGGATATAAAATGTCAGATATTTATCAAAAATATTCTTTAAGTATGTATAATGTTATATCGATGTTTATATAAATATCATTATATTTGCCAACCCTTGTAAAAATATTATCATTGAGTCAGGGAAAAGTTGAAAAATCGTCTGGAAGAGAGAGTCTGGAAAAGTCAGGGAAAATTATTTTGAGAAAAAAGTGTCTACCCTGTTTTACCAAAAACTGTTTGGGGTCCGTCTCACCCTAGGTGGTCCAACTAGACCGTATATGGTGGTTCATGTAACCCTTAACGGTTGGGTTAGTTGGACCATTAGAACGTTTTGTTTATGTTTTTTTATTGAATACTATGTGTTGTTTTTTAGAATTCTGATTTTGTTTATGAAATGTGCAATAAAGTTTGCGTAGTTTGCTATTTTATAACTTAATTAATTAAGCGTATTAAAGAAAATATTGGCACTTTTGAAAATGTGGTCATCTCCCCCGGAATTACCCAATATATGTAAGTACATGGTGTTCTTTTTAAAATAACGAAGTTGCCAAGTGCCTAAACCGAACATTCTGAATAATCGATAAACGTAAAATAAAATAATAAAATTTGTTGACTTTTTGAATTTACAGACTTACGTGGCAATTGATATTATGTATTTTTAATAATTTTTGAATTTTTATGCAGAGACGATGAGGCCGTGACTAGTTACCGTTAATTAGAAAATCAAATAGTAAGGATACGAAAAAAAAAAGAAAGGCAACATTGGCTTACCTGATGCTGAGAACTCCGAAACATATTGGAGATTGTTTGCTGTTTGATAGCCGATGTCGATGCTGCTGCATTTATGCCTCTTCCATGTGTGTTGTCGGCAGGATATAGTTGAGAAAATTCCTTCTTGTGTCGAGCTCGTAAATGCTTCTTTAGTCCACTCGTGTTTGATTGTTTCATTTTTAACTGAACATTTTTGCCCTGCAGTTTACATAATTTACACTCTGCATATTTTTGGTTCAAATTGTTGTGCAAATAGGCGAAGAGATTTTTAAATTTTTCTGATTGCGAGTTGGCATTAACACGTGATGTAGAAGCACTGGAGTAAGATTCATCTTCCGGAAAAACTGATGACTGAGAACTGGACGACATGCTCGTGGTTTCACATTCCTCTGGGACAAAATCTTTGTCTTTGTCACTGTCATCACTAGCACAATATGGATCTTGTTCTTCGAGAATCTCGTCTGCAGCTTCGTCTCCAACTAGTGGTTTTGCACGTTTTACAGTGGTTGATTCAATCCTGGCACTTCGTTTCATTGTTGTAATTCACTCTACACAATACAATATATATACCGTAGTTGTAAAACACATTAAAAATGCTTACAATCAATATGTAACACGCGTATTCGACGTATTCGCACTCGCATTCGCTGATTGAAAAATTGTTGCGATTGCAAGAGCTAAAAACAGACTGAGACTTGAACCCAAAAGATAAGAAGTAGCTAAGAGAGAAGGACCCATGCGGTTAGTCATCGAATTATCAGGTAGACGAAACACAGGAAACAGAAACATAAACTATCCTGGGAAATTCCCATCTGCAACATCTGCAAGCTGGTGTGGTTTATGACCTACCGCCAAAGGGCCAGACCAGTGAGTAATTGCAAGTACAGGCCAGTCGCATTAGGAAGGTTGAGAAGAATTTACAATATACTTTGCATTATTGATGCAATTTAAGACGGTCTCTAGCGGGTGCTTCCGCCATAAAGCATAGAAACAGATTGTGCGGGTTTTCGGAGAATATGACAATTTGTACTTCATACGTGGAAATGTGGGAATGAAATAAAAATCATTAGTCGAGACTGGGCGAGACTAGACGAGACTAGACGAGACCATACGAGACCATACGAGACGAGACGAGACGAGACGAGACGAGACGAGACTGCATTAGGTCGAGACGAGACTTTAACTTAGTCTCGTCTCGAGTTAACGAGACGAGACGAGACTAAGTGAAAGTCTCGTCTCGTCTCGGCTCGTGGCAACACTAAATATAGGTATATGAAAACTATTTAAAAAGGCAGTATAACTATTAACTAACTTTTTTTTGTTGTTTCTTTTCACACAAATTTTAAAATGCAACAACCATAAATAATCTAACTACAGCTGTGCCACAGCCGCCATATTGAATAATTTGTGACATGTCATTTGAACATCCAATCAGAACAAAGTTATAATGCGCATGCGCCGGGATCATAGGTTTTAACATATAAAAATTCACCCTCATATCGCCGGTAAAGAAGTATAACCTCAAAAACGTGATAAAACTTGCTTACTCACCTTATAGCACTTCTATAAATATCAGCAAAATTTTTAACAAAACAAAAAAAAAACTGTTTTTATGTCTGTAAAGAAGCATACTACGTGACTAGAAGTTTCTTTCTAATGACTGAAGTGAGTCAACCCACGTTCGTTCGAATGGCGCTATTGGCAATATTATGACGACTAAGTTATGTACAGCGATGCATTTCCCGTTCTGCCCCGAGCCTAGTTTTGCCCCGGTCTCCCCTATAATGCTTAGACAAAAATATAGTAAAAATGTAGTTTCTCTCGAGCGAAGTATACTAAATATATGCAAGATACGAAAGAGCAACTTTGTGTTTTTATTGAATAATTTCAAGATTCACGTAACTATGCCCTTAGTTCTCAGAATTGACCTGAGAATTATATTAACACCCTTGTGGGCGCCAAAATTAGGTATTAAATTATGTAAATGTGATAAATTTCTGTGTTTTCCCATCAAATTATTTTTTCTCTGTTATTATGGCTAAATGCTAACATAGAATGTTATCGTGACATAAACATTTACTATTTTTTAAAGTCTATAAAACATGCCACAAATTTGCGTGACTAATAAGGTAAAATAAGTAGGTATTCTCTTTAAAAATTAAACGTATGTATGTTTGCTTTTTTCTCGACAACCAGTGCCGCTCTCAAAATGTTGTATAAATATTACCATATTATAACATGTAGTTTTATATTGTGTTGTGTATATTCAAGAAAAATTTTTTCCGAAAGTAAGATAGTAAGATTTTTATAATTTTATAACAAATTTAAAGACTGGATCTTAAAACCGGTTAAATGTTATTAGATCAGGGTATTTAGTAAAAAATCTATTTTTAAATACAGCACCTAGAGACTTTTTGCATTTTGTTCAGGATGACGTTGGGGAAAAGGTCTGCAATAGAAAAATGGTGCAAATGTATAATTGTATTTTAACACTAGAATGTCTGGCTTAGCATACCTCCCTAGAAAGTCTGAAGGGATCATTTTGGCCCCAAGTTCTTAAATCGACACAAACTCAGTTTAAACAAATCATATCAACCCTAGACGACAGAATCTGATTTTATATATTTTAATTTAATTGTTTAACACATTCGCTGCCTATCAAGAACATTTGGAATACCATACAATCTGCAGTTTTTGACATTTGCCACACATTACCTTGTTACAGCCCTGGCACTGATTGGAAGTATGATTTCCTTTACAAAATATTTTAAATTGACTTTTTTTTTCGTTTTTGGATAGTAACACTGCTGGTTGTTGGTAGATCCGGTGTTGCTGGATGTAGTACCAGATTTTGGGAGGAAAAGTATGGAGCCCGTAATTCTTCACACAGCTGACGAATAAACTTGCGAAGACTGATTATACTTTCAGTTACTATTTCATAAATAATTCATGCAGTTATTGCTTCTACGTCAAGAGTATTATAAAACACGTGAGTATGCCATCGTCTTGAAGCAACTTTTGTAGTATAAAGTAGCGCCATTTGGTCCTCTACACCAACCCCATATTTGGTTTGTTTATAAAAATTTACTGTTGGAGGAAGTTTTTTTTCTATAGACAGCAACATCCACTGATTGATGTATCGAACTCAACAACATCACATTTTGTCACTCTTTCCTTGGTATTCAGTACCTAAGTGTTATTTTTTCATCGCTCTGGAATATAAGGGTAACATACAATTCTCTATGTTCACACTTTATGCTTAGAAAATTTTTTTCTGTTGCGATTCAAAGTACCCACAAGACTTGTTGATTTCTTTTAAAATAACTTTGCTAATTTTAACGAAGTGAAGTAATTATCTGTCGTAACATGTTTGCTCTTTCCCAGTTGATTTTCCATTATCCGAAAAACAACGTGTTCACCAACAATTGTATCTATATTAGGAAGATAATCAGTACCAGTATAACGGTAACCAACGAGAAAACGATAATAATTTACACAGGGCCAATTTGGCCTATACAGACTCCTATAGAAGATTTGTTAGAAAAACTATTTAATATATTTAATAAACAATATTTTATTATGTTAAATAAGGCTTTGTATCAAAATAATAAAAGTCACAAAATATGAAATTATTATTGCCTCAAATAGAAAAACTACAATAACTTGAGTTCGCAGCAGGGGCCAAATTGGCCCCTCCTACTTTCTAGTGTTAAAGTGCATAACATGCATACAAAAGTGGATAAACATGTCAAAATCAGAATAATGGCCATATTTTGTTATTAAGGGTGTTTTTGGGGTGACCTAATACGAAAACGCAATCAGAACCGATTCCCAAAGCACCTGGCGCCTAGAATTACTAACTGCTTAGGCACGTCATCTGGAGTTTCGAGGGTTTTTGGCACTCCATTGATGTAAACAGATCACTTGGAACTTTGTGGGATCGCTGAACACGAATTAATCATCAGAACCGACCCCCGGAGTAACTGGTGCACAGGGTCACTGTTGGGGCACGTCATCTTCTGGAGTTTCAAGGGTTTTCGGCACTAAATTGATACAGATTACTCGGGGAGATTCTTAGGTTGCTAAAAATGAATATTACATCAAAACCGACCCTCGGGGTACCTAGTGTTCAGAGTGGCTGATATGCACGTCAGCTTCTTTAATTTTGAGGCTTTCTGAACATGAATACATCATCAGAACCGACCCCCCGGGGTACCTGGTGCACAGGGTCACTGCTGGGGCACGTCATCTTCTGGAGTCTCAAGGGTTTTTGGCATTAAATTGATACAAACAGATTACTTGGGGACTTTTTTCAGTTGCTGAAAACGAATATTACATCAGAACTGACCCTTGGTGTACCTAGTGCTCAGGGAGGCTGATATTCACGTGATCTTCTGTAATTTTGAGGCTTTCCGACACTAAAATGATGCAAGTAGATTAGTCTAGATAGTTTTTAGGGTTTCCGAACACGAATACGCTATCACAACTGACGTCCGGAAATCGAAAACCTAAAATCGAAAACTCGAAATTCTAGAAGATAACGAGCATATTAGTCACCCTGGAAACTAGGAGTTCCGAGAGTCAATTCTGATGACGTACTCTTGTTCAGCAACCGAAAAACCCCCCGAGATATCTGTTAGCATACATTTAGTACTGAAAACCCTCGAAACTCCAGATACCGTGCCTTGGCAGAACCTGGTCACCAGGTGCATCGGGGGTGGTTTCTGATTACGTATAAGTGATACCAAAAACTCACCCATGCACTTTTGGACACATTTTTTGCACTATAAGATGTAACTATTCATTTTCAACAACTTTTCTATCGTATTAGACTTTTTTCCTAACGTCACCCCGAACAAAGCGCAAAAAGTTGCAAGTATCTAGGTGCTTTATGTTAAAATCGATTTGTTCCAGTGCTTTTGGTGCCAAATCCCCTGGTCTATATATAAATAAAATTCAAATTCTAAATGTGATTTGATATCACTTTTTTTGTTGATAAACGTAGACGGCTGCATTTAGATTTAATTTGAGACACTTACCACCCTCTGACACGTTTCTTGTTCTACCCATCATCAAAATGCACCGACTGGTTGGTAGATATGTTACCGGCCAAACCTGATTTCAGTACAAACTAGTTTGGCCTAGGTCAAACTAGTTTATCCTGATATAAATACACACACTTCAAACCAAACTAGTTTATCCTGATATAAAGACGCACACTTCAGGCCAAACTAGTTTATCCTGAAGTGTATATTTTTATATTAGGATAAACTAGTTTAGCCTAGTCTAAATCAATCTAATCTAGTCGAAAATACATAATTTGTTACAGCTTGGTTGCTGGTTGATTTAAATGTAAATTTAGAAGAGACTTTTAAGAGTTTTAGAACTTTTAAATACTTAGGGTAAATGATAAACCGAGATTGCGCTTGTATGAACGATAAAGAAATGAAAATAGTACGGGAAAAACAAGCCACGAAAGCACTCCATGGAGTAATATGGAAGAACACTCTAACTAAAGAAAACAAAAAAGGATTTTTCAGGACATATTGCTGAATATTACCCTACAAGAGCGAAAGAATGGCCAGTGAAAACAATAATACAAAATTAAATAAGAACAGTTGAATTGGAGTTTATGAGAAGGTGTCTACAAATTAACAGGTAGAATAGAATATGAACAGAGCAGATATGAATGAGAATATAAGTAGAATGCTCAATTAAAAAAGTTGTGGTAGTAAAAGTGGAGCCCTGAAATGGTACGGGCATGTAAAAAGAATGCCGGAGCACAGGTAGCCGAAAAGATTACTGGACTGGGACCCGCGGTGAGGAAGACCTGCTGTGAGATGTAAAACTCACATAGAAAATGCTATGATAGATAGAGACCTCAGAGATGGCGACTTAGATAATAGAGTGCTTTGAAAGACGAAAACGGCAAACTGATAATGGGAAAAAGCCAGAAGAAGAAAGTAATTCAGCGAACTAGTACGGCTTAATATAAATAATAAATTGAATAGAATACTTTGTCCTTGGAAACATATTCATTTTTATTAAAATTATAATTATTCGTAACAAACAAACAATAATATTGAGTTATATTCGCGGTCGGACGGACAGAGAGCCTAGGTCAAATTTCTCACCATTAGGTGATTTCTTTCCATCCTTGGATTATAAGCTTTCATTTGACACTTCATTTGTCATTCTACCTGGTATATTGGCGGAGGAGTTAAGTTCACGGACAGACAGACAGACGGACGGAAGGACAGACAGACAGACGGACAGACGGACGTGGATAATTCGACGTTTTCACAATTTTTTAAAATTGGTGAAAACAATATTAATTCGTACTTGATTTTATTCGTAAATGTATCTTTTATTTTAATTTTTGGAGAAAACCTCATCCTTCTATTTATTATTTTTTATATTATTTAATTATACAAGAATATATTGATTTATAGCATGTATCAATATCTTTATTTTTGATGTATCATGATTCAATATATCGATGTATAATATTTTTTGCTATCCCTGTTGGGACGTGATTTGGAAATTCCCCGCATGTAAAAGTCCTTGCATGTTCGCTAAATTACTTTTGACTCGGCTAAATTGGTTTAGACTAGGCCGTACTAGTTTATCCTGAAGTATGAGTCTTTATTATATCAGGATAAACTAGTTTGGTCCTAGTATTTTAAAAGCGGAAGTAGAGAAAGCCATCAAACAGAGCAAAAATGGGAAATCTCCAGGCCCTGACCAAATACCGTCAGACTGGCTCAAACTTCTGGATGACGACAATGTCTCACAACTAACAAACATTTATAACTATATATACGAGACTGGCCACAGATATGGTTAGAGTCTACATTTATTCCACTCCCAAAAAAGCCTAATACATCATCATGTAAAGACTTTAGACTAATTAGTCTCATGAGCCACTCTCTCAAGCTACTTCTTAAGATAATTCTTAATAGAATCAAGCAGAAATGTGAAGAGACAATGGGAAACAAACAATTCGGTTTCAGAGAAGGATTGGGAACAAGGGAAGCTTTGTTCTCAATGTTAACATTACTTCAAAGATCATGGGAAGTACAGAAACCAATTTACGTCTGCTTTATAGATTTTGAGAAGGCGTTTGATAGAGTTCAACATGATAGGTTGTTTGAATATCTAGAAATGATTGGAATAGACGATAAAGGTCTGAGACTTTTACAACATCTATATTGGAATCAAGAAGCTTCTATTCTGGTAGACGGCAAAGAAACAGACAACATTTGCATTCAAAGAGGTGTCAGAGAGGGTTGTGTGTTATCCCCAACTTTGTTTAACGTATACTCAGAAATAATTTTTAATGAAGCCTTGGAAGGACAATGTGGAGTTCGAATCGGGGGAGAAACTATTAACAACATCAGATATGCAGACGACACTGCGATCATGGCTGAAAATATCGAAGATCTTCAATTCCTTATAGATCGAGTCACTAGAGAATGCTCCAATAACGGACTTAACATAAATGCAACAAAGACAAAGTTACTTGTGGTTAGTAAACAACACGTCAGCCCTATGCAACTAATTGTCAATGATGAATCAATAACAAAAGTTAACCATTTTAAATACCTAGGATGTTGGATAAACGAGACACTAAATCCGGATGAAGAAATTAAAACTCGTATAGAAATTGCAAGAGGAGCATTTACGAAACTTAGATCTATTCTGAGCAACTCTCAGCTGAACTTACAACTAAGAATCAAGTTCCTAAAATGTTATGTGTATCCTGTATTACTATATGGATGTGAAACCTGGATCATGAAGGTTAACATGATGAACAAATTAGAAGCCTTTGAGATGTGGTCGTATCGTAAAATGCTCAGAATATCTTGGGCTCAACGCATTTCAAACAGAGAAGTCTTAAACAGAGTAGGTCAAGGTGAAGGTGACTTAATGAAGATGATAAAAAAGAGAAAACTTGAATATCTGGGGCATGTAATGAGAGGTAGCAGATACAGGATGCTGCAGTTAATACTCAATGGAAAGATCGACGGAAAAAGAGGAATTGGTCGAAAGAAATATTCATGGCTCCGAAACCTTCGTCAATGGACTGGCTTATCAGCAGATCAATTGTTACATGCCGCACAAGATCGAGAACGATATCGGCAAATTGTTATGGAATCTACCTACGCCTAAAAATTTGGGCACGGTACTTAAAGAAGAAAACTAGTTTGGCCTAAAGTGTGTGTATTTATATCAGGATAAACTAGTTTGGCCTAGGCCAAACTAGTTTGTCCTGAAATCGGTATATAGTATACGAAAGCATACCTTTAGTAACCTCTAACGAGGAAAGATGAAATTATTGTCGATAGTGATTAAGGTAACCTGCAAAACCCTGATTCAGTTCAGTCTGCTGGCGAGCCTCTTTTATGAAAGTTATGTATTTTTATCGTGTTTATTAATTTATATACTTTTAAGGTGTATGTCTGTAACTTTGACCTGTCTCATACATGTACTTTGTATAATAGGTCTGGATCCCGCGTATGAAAAAAAAGTTGATTAATAGCAAGCTGAAAATTTGTTAATAGCTTAAGGGTGTCTAGTCGGATAAACCTTGATATATGGAAACACTGGAACAGGGGCAGTTTTAATTGTGGAACAGGTTAAAAATTTGGAACGGTCACACGACGAAAACGGCACGTTTATTTTGTCCGACAGAACAGACTTAAACTCTTCGAACACAGATTAAACTCTCATGCAAAAATCAGACTGCTATTTATCACCAAACGGGCGTTTTAATGAGTGGAACATGTAGAATATGTTAAATGACAGGAATTATGACAGGTGATAAATAGCAGTCTGATTTTTGCATGAGAGTTTAATCTCTGTTCGGAGAGTTTAAGTCTATTCTGTCGGACAAAATAAATGTGCCGTTTTCGTGGTGTGGCCGTTCCAAATTTTTAACGTGTTCCATAATTAAAACTGCCCCTGTTCCAGTGATCCCATATATCAAAGTTTATCCCACTAGACACCCTTAAGCTATTAACAAATTTTCAGCTTGCTATTAATCAACTTTTTTTTCATACGCGGGATCCAGACCTATAATGTCACATGTGATCAATAAATTTGACTTGACTTGACTTGTAGTAAATAAGTTTGTTTGCTTTGGAAATATTTCGTTTACTTGTATGTTGATTTTCAGTAACTGCTAGCAACACAGTTACTTCGTTTTTCTCTGTTTCAGTACTTTCTGTTCACCGGTGTTTTTTTATACATAACTGCACCAATGTGATTAAAAACCAATACTTAATTTTTCAAAGCTTGCTGTTGTAGGTTGCCGTTTTTCACGGAACCGTTCATGATAAATTCTTACTGATAATAACGCATTTTTATTGCACTCCCCCAATTCCAGATCATATCTACCATTTCATCAACAGTCAATTTCATCTTAACTATTTAATAACACAATACACAAACAATTATGGTGAACCATCAGTTTTATACAATTGAATGACTTACAATTACTGGCTAAAAGTAAGAATTTGGAAACATTTAGATACCTTATTAATAATTTCCGATGAAGGTATATGTGTTACGATAGAGAAAAAAATAATTGCAAGCTGGGTATTGAGAGGCGGCGACAGCCGTAGAAATCCAGGTAGGGGAGCCAAAACGAGGATTTTTGCAGTTACTCGAGCCAGATTATCATATTGGCAGAAACCTGGTACCCTGCAGATGCACCTCTACTATATATTTGCTCTTAACACAAGGAAGTTCGTTAAGGGTGGCCCGGAAAAAAAAATATATCCTTAAAAATACTCGAAATTGTCAGATTAATATAAGGTAAGTTAAGTACATGTAAAAGAGTGTATATTTCAAAAATCTGACGATTTGGGCGGGGCGTAAGAACATGGGTGAGTCAAAAAATTTCACAAAAAAAAGCGAATATTTCGCGAAATGTACGTCAGATCGAAACACTAAAAATTACATCTCCAATGTTTTTCAAAAATCTATCGAATGGTATTAAACATGGCCCCCACGGAGAGTGGTGGGGGGTAAATTTAAAATTTTAAATACAAACCCCGCAATATTTCGCAAAATGAACATTAAATCGAAAAACTGCAAAATACACTTTCAAAATGTTTTTGAAAATCTATCGAATGGTACCAAACACGACCCCCCAGGTGGTGGGGTGGGGGGTTACTTTAAAATCTTAAATGCGACTCCTAAATTTTTAAGGCAGGTTTGGATTATTTACGTAAAAATAAGCAACTTTTATTCGAGACATATATGTTCTAATTATGAACAGATAGCGCTATAATCGGGAAAAACATTTGTTGGAAATCGAAAATTAAATTAAAAAAAATGGAAAGTTCCCACTAAAAAGGAAAATTTTACTTAACTTTTTTTGGTTTTAGCGCCTAATCATCACAACCCAATAAATAGGTCCCCATAACGCTCGAGTGACTGCAAATTTAGCATACTTTGCTCCCCTACCATTATACAGGGAGTAACACAAATACAGGTCATAAATTAAATCACATATTCTGGGACCAAAAATAGTTCGAATAAACCTAACTTGCCTTAGTACAAATATGCACATAAAAAAAGTTACAGCCCTTTGAAATTACAAAATAAAAATTGATTTTTTCGAATATATCGAAAACTATTAGAGATTTTCTATTAAAATGGGCATGTGGCATTCTTATGGCAGCATTACCTTGGCAGCAAAAATTATAGTGAAATTTGTGCACCACATAAAAATTTTATGGGGGTTTTGTTCCGTTATAGCGCTCCCAAACTTTTGTGTACGTTCCAAATAAATTATTATTGTAGTACCATTAGTTAAATTCAATATTTCTAAAAATTGTTTGCCTCTTAATATTTTTTCGATAAGGCAGTTTTTATCGAGTTGCGGCTTTTTTTTAATATGTTTGCATAAAAATTTTATGGGGCTTATATTCCTTTAAACCCCACAAACCTTTGTGTACGTTCCAATTAAACTATTACTGCGATACCATTAGTTAAGCACAGTGTTTTTAAAATTTTTTGGCTTTTGGTATTTTTTCTATAAGGCACCTTTTATCGAGATGTGGCTTCTTTTTTAATATGGTTCAAAATATACCTAAGAATGTAAATCATAAATAAATTTTCATATTATTAATAAGTCTCCATAATCGTACTTAAACATATACAAATATGTGGTGAATTTGAAAAATATTCAAAATATCTCGATAAAAACTCGAATTTTCGAAAAGGTACTAAGAGGCAAAAAAGTTTTTAAAACATTTTGTTTAACTAATGGTACTACAATAATAATTAAATTAGAACGTACACACAAGTTTGGGAAGGTTTAAAAAAAAAACACCCATACAATTTTTATGGGGTGTCTAAATTTCACTATAATTTTTTCTTATGATACTACTCTGCCGTAAAAATACCACGACGTACCCATTTTTAATAAAATATCTCTAACAGTTTTCGATATATTGGAAAAAATCAATTTTCATATTGTAAATTCAAAGCGCTGCAATTTTTTTTGTGTGCACATTTGTACTAAGGTAAGTTAGGTTTAATGAAACTATTTTTGGTCCCAGAGTATGTGATTAAATTTATGACCTGCACTTTTGTATATTAATAATTTCCTCTGAAAAATAAAAGTATCTCGAAAACTAACAAATTTAGACGTAGGGAGTATTATATAAAAAATACGTTACGTTAACGGTACTTTTCTATAGTGACATAAAATACAGTGTGTTCGATTTAAAATTACTAAGAAAATACTGTACTTGCATTTTGACCCACCCTGTATTTGATATAAAGAAAATTAGCAATATCAACGATCCCTAAAAATTTGAACAATCAGTTAAAAATATGGTATCAATAAACCATTGCTGTTTTGACTATTTTTATTTATACAGGGAGCTGAACTTGTTACGATTTTCAGAGAAAATTGGTTATAATTTTGTAAATACCCTGTATAACATAACAAACTTTTATATTTTTATAATGGATAAGTTAGGAAGATTTCATAAAATATAGGATGTTCCATTAAAAAAAAAACATAAGTGTGGTCTGCCACTATGCTATATTATCGACACCCTATAACATCCTAACTAATTTTGTGATGTTAAGCTCAAAGTTGCTTACAATTTTTGTTATTAACATATATTGCTATCCATTATCATAGCGGATCTACTTAGCTTTAATAAAGTAGTAGTACTTAGTAATAAATTGAAGCAGGATTTTTACGAAAAATACAAGAGTTCCTTGATTACAGCTTACATGGAAGTAAGAAACGAAATGATTTTGCAGACGCATTCACGAGCAAGATACACCTTCTAAATAATAGTAGCGAGTAAAAGATATGAAATACAATTATTTTCAAAAGTAAATTTAAAAAAGAAGGAGTTCAGGTGCCGCTTAACAGACACATTATGTGGCACTATGTATTCCTCCCAATCAGTTTATCTTCAAAAGACTTGTGTCAATTTTTCACCGTCAGAATTAATTTCAATGTATTCTCAAAGTGTTTAATGTATAAATTTAAAAATTTCACCTTGTTTTTTTCATAATAGACCCTACATAATACACTTTTTTAGATGAGGTTGGAAGTAGCTTCTTCTAAAAACATATAAATATACAGGGTATTTCATTAATATTAAAGATGATGGACGATGCTAGACTTGCATGAATCACTTTGTTAATAATTTAAATTTATGTTTAACCTTCGTCGGGCGGCATAGGTATAATTGTAACTTTTGAATTTTCAAATTGTGATATCTTGTTTTTTTAAAGGGATAGAGACTTGAAATTTTGTGACATCTCTACATTTATCCAGTAAATTACGTCAGCCAAATATAACAAGGAAATCTTTATTCATTTTCCAGCAGGGGGCTTAATTTGTTCCTACCCCCATAAACGACGGCATAGGTACATTTGTACCTTGTATTTTTTTTTAAATGAATGTTATAAAATATCAATACATTTTGCACATATTAGTGCCTGAGACTCCATATTCCACATATCTCACAAGTTTTCTTTTTTGATTCTATTCTGTGTATACCTCTGTTATCGGCATATCGGTGAACTAAATTTATAATCAATATTACTCATGATAATGTTTAAGTATAGGTACACGTGTTGACAAAAACCAAATAACTAAATTCACAAAAAAACGTTTTCCTGTGGTTGGCTGTATACCATGTAATACAAAAAAACAGTAAAATCCTATATAAAAGATATATTTAAAAACTTGCTTAATCACTTGCCGTCATACATTCAACATGTAAACAAGTCAAATCCACATCTCAGATGTTACCTGGGGCAGATTAGCTTAATATTTTAAACATCCATACTTTATGTAGCTTTTTAAACCAATGTTTTCTAGACGGACTTCTTTTACTGGGATTTGACCCTAATATTTTTGTTAAATACTATCTTGGTGGTTAGTATGTATGTACATTGCACGTAAGCACTGATGATGACTGGTAAACCAGTCGAAAACTAGTTATGTGATTTTGATGTGGCCCTTTTGAGGGTTTTTAAATATACCTTTTATACAGGATTTTACTGTTTTTTTAAATAACTAAATGTGGATGAAATCTATTATGTCTCCAATTAAAATCAAATATAATGGTATTTTTCCTAGAATTTCTTTACGACCACTATTTCCAAGTTTACTGTTGCAGTAATTTCAATAATTTACGATAGATAACAGGGGTCACTTAAAGGGGCTTCTAATTTTTGTTTGTAAATCCGTACAAGAACAAATTGCCGAATATTATTATTTATTTATTGCAATATTAAACAATTTTTAATCAGTTATGCTGGTAATAAATAATATTATCTTAAATCTAATAAATATTTCCCTTTAGATTAAGGAAGTTTTAATAAAATACATAACAGGTACAATTGTACCTATGCCGTCTGTTACCGGTGTAAAATTATACCGCTCGACAAAGGTTACGGGGAAACGCGCAAAAAATGTCTCCTGTCAAAATTTTCAATGTGTTTTAAATGTATTCCTTTGTTTCGAATCCTGAGGAAACTAATATTAGTTATTTATGAAACAGTTCGTGAAGTGTGGTTTTTGCTAACGCACGCGATGTTTAGAGCACGAGCGACAGCGGCGTAAGTGCTATACATCACGTAAGTCCGCAAATATTACTTCACGTACAGTTTCATACAATATTTTATCTACGATAAACAAATAGAAAAACTGCAACTCTTCGTCACTGGAATTCATTTCTATTCTACAATTTTTAGAACTTTGACTTTATTTAAAAAAACTTTTTTCAAGCCACAAAACCGTCAAAACTTTTGTTTTAATTTATTGCTCTCATGTCATCACCATGACAACGCGAAAGTTAAGGATATTTGATTTTATGAAAGTGTGCCAAAAACAGTGCGAAAAAGTAAATCCCATTTAAAATACATTATTCCTCCACACACACTTTAAATCCTTCACGCACTGCTATCTATAATGGCAGTTTTCACAAACTAAAAACTTATAGGTACATAATAAAATATGAGATAGAGTAGATAATTATTTTTTAAAAACTAAACCCAGAATGAAACATAAAATTATTACTGAGAGCCGAAAGTCCCTGAAAATTTGTATATTGTTTATTTTAATAAGTTACAAGAGTGAAAATAAAAGAGAAAATTTAGTGTAAATTCTAATTGCAAATATTTCATTCAAAAGACACATTGAAAAATTTGACCGGCGACATTTTGCGCCTTTCCCCTTTAACAGTGCGTATTTTAATTTAATTGTTGACGTATTCTAGTGTTTTTTACAATTTTCTGAAATAAGGACATAAACAATTTCATTCTATAAGTGATTTCCATACATTACAATTTCAAAATTTTACCCTGTATTATTCCTAATAGACCATATATGCCATAGTTCATTGAAATCGGGTTGTAAAACAGCTTTTAAAAATATAAAAATATACAGGGTGTTCAATTACAAATAAAGCTCATGTACTATGCTAGGCTTTCGTGAATCACCCTGTACATTTAAATTTATGTTTAAAAAGCTTAAATTTATATATAAAAATCGACGGGACTCAGCGTTTGTTAAAATATTTTAAAATAAATAAGTTGAAATATTTTTATTCCGTGAGTGCCTTTGAACTTGAACTGTGAGCGTAACATACGGACTGAACCTTAATATTAAGAAAACTAAATTCACGGTTGTCAGCCGTGTAAATTTAGATCCCGGGGCACTAGTGGCAGATAGCGAAGAGATCCAGAGAGTCGACAGATTCACTTACCTCGGAACTAACTTCAACTTTCAATGGGACCACGCTAAAGAGATTCAGAATGGGACCACGATCCAGAATTGAAATGGCACGGTCTACATTTATCAAGCTGAGATCCTTGCTGTGCTGCAGTGATCTCAGTTTGGGAATCAAGATGCGGATAGTGAGGTGCTACGTTCTTCCAGTGCTACTGTATGGAGGTGAAGCCTGGACACTGACGCAAGACACCGAAAAGCGGATTGAAGCCTTCGAGATGTGGATCTACAGGAGGATACTAAAAATATCTTATGTGGACCATGTCACCAACATTGAGGTCCTACAGCGCATGACAAAAGAAAAAGAGGTGCTTAATTTAGTAAAACAACGTAAGCTTGAGTACCTTGGCCACGTGATGAGGAACGAAGAAAAATATCGAGTTCTTTAACTCGTCATGCAGGGAAAAGTATTTGGCATGAGAGGACCGGGACGCCGTCGTATCTAGTGGTTGAAAGACCTCCGACAATGGTTTGGGATAACCTCCGCGGATCTGTTTCGCAGAGCAGTCAACCAAACAATGATAGCCTTGATGATCACCAACATCCGGACCGGATAAGGCACTGAAGAAGAAGAGGAGTGAGTGCCTTTCACCCTAAATATCTATATTTTATAATATTATATTTTTATTTTATATTTTATGTATGTCAGCAAAATAATTTGGTTAATAAAACAGGTTAATACGCTTAAAAATATTGTATAATATATTAAAAATGAAAAAATGAATACCGGAATGTACAAATAAAAAAAACATATTTTGCAGAACATACTGTTGTTAAAAAGAAGTGTCGAATATATATTGGAAAATTAAATTATGTACATGTGAATAAAAACTAAATCTAGATATACTGTTTTTAATAGTATTTTTAAATATTTAATTTATTCTCTAAATATTTCCGCTCGTTTTTGTTGTTTAACCATTAAATATGATTGTATTTGGATTTTGTATACGGCTGGAAAAACAAACAAAATGGATATTAATATTTGGACTGTAGACCTGTCAAAAATGTATCCAAATGAAGCATTCCAGTTTATATAGATTTTAACATATTATGCGGACTTTGGAAGTAAGCAAGAAATAATTTATAATTAATACACTCACAGACAAAAACATTGCATATTTCGTTTTTGAAATAAATTTTTTTCAAACAAGTTCTTAATCTAATAATACATAAAACGACAATAAACGTCATTTTACATACTACCAGATTGAAAATAGTGGGAAACTTCTCTGGTAACACCCTTCGAGGCTTTTAAAAATTGCGCAAGTCGATTTCATTTTTCCTGGGCAGCAACTCTTAATTCTGCAATTGAGTTTGGACTTGGATTTCTTGCTCGTATACGTCGTTTTCCGTGTACTCTCGTATACGTGTATGCGATTAAAAATAATTATCAGTATCCAAAATAGGAGCAACACATATTCATTTAGTTTTTAAATGTCCTACAAAACAAACATAACCTTTGTTGTTAAATAATGAGGTGACACCGATTGCTCAACACAAGTGCACCTAGTTTTTAATAACGTTGTGTCAGCTATTCAATAATACTCTTAATTCATGGCCAGCCCGTGTCAGCATTAAAAACAGCAACACTTTTCTAATTTATTTACAGTTACAGCAAAGCATCGCGGATCATTATATTTCCTTCTTTAATCAATCATCATTCGTGATTCAGATACATTATTAGACAGTCAGATTTCCAAGCCCACCAACTCGTTACAGATATTTAGAAGTGATCAATAAATATAGTATGAGTAAATGGTGTTTTACCAAATCAACCGTCTCCTCAGGGTAACTACCCCGTAACATATGAAGTTCTATTATATGTCCCATACATGTTATATGGGATTTGCATCAGGGCTCATAGGTGACCAGTCTAGAGCCTCAACCCCAACATCCTCAAGATATTGTATGACTGTTCCTGCGGCATGTGAACGGGCATTATCATACATTAGCACAAAATTATTATATGCAATGAAGCCGGCAAAAGGAAAACATGCATTTCAAGGATGTCGCGTATGTACCAGTCAGCATTCATTCGAATATTCATCTGACTAAGCTCCGTACGACTCTCCCAACTGATGCCACCCCATAGAACTATGGAAGGGCCACCAAAGCTAACATTTTGTACAAGATTACATTATACCAAACGTTCTTCAGACCTTCTGTATACTCGATCACTTCCATCTGGCTTCCATAGTTTTATCCTTGTTTCGTATGTAAAAAAAACTCTTCCCCCTTGATGTTTATCTCGTTTTATCTAATTTAACATGGAACTTAAATTAAAAGCTTCTCTTGTTTACCTTCATAACTTTTATTGCTGAAGTCGAATCTACGAAAAAGTTGCACCTGCATCTATAAAAGCTATAGCGATTTCAGAAAATTCCTTATAGCCCAATAAATGACCGTTTTGGAGAGTAATTTCAAGGGGCAACTCCGAATTGCATGAAAATTTGGATTTAGGTTCTACTTACCCTCCACTTCAAAGTTGAATTTGTGTCGTTGGTTGCTTTTAATTGGGGGGTGACATTTACCCCTTCTTTGGGGGTGCAAAACGCGTGTTTAAAATAAGACTAGAAATGGATAAATTGACTTATTTTCAGCACTTTTTGTTCTATAAAGTCAATACTTTTCGAGTTATTCGCGATTTAAAATGTTGATTTTTCGATAAAAAAAACTACGTTTTCAGACAGTTTTTCCCAAATAACTCAAAAAGTAAATATTTTATCGAAAAAAATATTTTTAGCAAAAGTGTAGATTATAAAAAACTAAAAAAAAAATTGTGTACCAGTAACGTCTACAAATTGAGTAGAAACAAAGTTGTAGCTCATGAAAAATACGTTCTTATTCGTCTAATTTCAAATCGAATAATTCAACGCGAAATCACCGAAGAAAGAAGCGTTTTTCGGGAAAACCTTATTAACACTTTTACAGTATCGAAAAAAAGCTTATTATTTGTTTTTTACAAAAGTTTACAGCATCAAAAATAAACGAGTTACACTGAAAAAAAGTTGGCCCCTTTTTCGGTAAAAAAAAATCGTGAAAACCTCTCTCTATTTAGCACTAAATGAAATTAATCGTTTGGATTTACAATCTATTTTAACTGTATCTCTATTGTTTATATGATCTGTAAGTTGGATTGGTTTGAAGTGCTTATTTTTAAAAACATTTGGTTTAATATTAAAAAAAAAATCTAAAAATTTTTGAAAAATTTCATTTTTTCAAAATAACTTAAAAAGTATTAGTGATAAGAAAAATCTTAAAGAGTAAAAAAAATGTAGGTTTTGCTATTATAAATATGCATAGTTTCATTTTGTTTCTCCGTATGACAAAAATTGGTTAAGATATGGCTGTTCACAATTTGCATACACTCGTGATTACTGACCCATTCAAGCTTTCTCAATTGTAACCCTTTCAAAAATAAACACTTTAAACTGGCGAGACTGAGAGATCATATAAAAAATAGATAGATAAGTAAATTGTTTGTAAAGCGGTAGAGATTAATTTCATTTGGGGAGCTAAACATGGCGAGATTTTCATGAGTTTTTACAAAAAAAAAGAGGGATAACTTTATTTTGAGCGTAACTCGCTTATTTTTAATGCTAAAACTTTTGCTAACAATTAAAACAAAGCTTTTTATAAACACTTTAAAAAAGTTTAAATGGGTTTTTCCCGAGAAGTGTTAATTTTTCGGTGATTTCACCTTGAAATATTCGATTTGGAATTAGACGAATAATAACGTATTTTTCATGAGCTACAACTTTGTTTTTATTTGATTAATAGACTTTACTGATACAGCATTTTGTTGGGTTTTTAATAAGCTACACTTTTGCTAAGTATAGTTTTTTCGATAAAATGTTTACTTTGTGAGTTATTTGCGAAAAACCGTCTGAAAACATAGTTTTTTTTGTCGAAAAATCAACATTTTCAATGGCAAATAACTCGAAAAGTATTGACTTAAGTAAAAAACTTTATAGAACAAAAGTTGCTTAAAATCAGTCAATTTATCCATTTCCTGTCTTATCTTGAACGTATGTTTTTTCACCCCCGAGAAGGGGTGACTGTCACCCCTCAAGTAAAAGCAACCAACGGCACAATTTCAACTTTGAAGTGGAGGTTAAGTAGAACCTAAATCCAAATTTTCATGCAATTCGGAGTTACCCCTGAAAATTACACGGTATCGCCGAATTTCCCGTTCATTTACTGGGCTATTAGGACTGCTGCAGGTATTATATTTATTATAGACCAGGGCACTTAACATTAAAAACACCGGAATAAATCGATTTTTAAATACAGCACCTGGAGACTTGCAACTTTTTGCATTGTGTTCAGGATGATGCCAGGAAAAATCTACCCTAGAAAAATGGGTGGAAATGCATAATTGCATTTTATAAAATGTATCCAAGAGTGCATAAACATATCAAAATAAGCATAATAAGGGCCAGCGATTTTGATACTCGGGGGGGGGGGGGTTTTGGGGTCGCTGAATAAGCTAAATTATTGGCTAATATGTACTCGTAAAGTGAATGTATCAGTATGTGAATGTGAAGTATTAGCCAATAATTTAGCTTATTTCTATTTATATTTGTACTCGATTATTCAACATTATATACAGGGTGAGTTTTTAGTGCGGGATCGGTCGATAATTCCATTACGGTATAGAATATCGAAAAAAGTTATTTAGAAAAAATGTAGGCAATGATATTCTCCACGCTTGGAAAATATGTCCATTTCTACAGGGTGATCAACAACAGCGTGGTATATCAAATATATAATTTTTTAAATGGGACACCCAATATATTTTTTCATATTTATATTCCCCTTATAATTCTTGTTCATATAATATATGGTTTTGCATTACTATACAGAGTATTTAACAAGTTATAACCATTTTTATTTCGAAATCCCTATGAGATTAACACCCTGTATATAAAGAAGTAATTCATAGACAATAATTTGTTTTATGTAGTAAGATAAACAATATACTGTAGTTTTCAAATTAAGTCAAATTGAAATCATTGACGAATGTTTATATACAGGGTGAACTATAAAATCAAATTACGATTTTCTCTATTTTTTTTAAATGGATCACCCTATATTTTATTTTTCAGATATATTGTATTTATTATACTCTTTCATTTCTATATAGCATTCCCTATATCTAAACTTATTACTTTCGGAGATATTTTTAGTTTTCTTCAACTTTCGGGAACACATTCAATTTTTCTAGTAGAAATAAATTGGTATTGAATAATAATTAAACAAAATTATTTTTATTCAATAAATAACTAACACAAAATATAAACCATAGCAACATGCAGTGAATGTATCAATAAATGTGATATTAAGGAATTATCATATTTCCCTAATATACAAGGATCATACAATTCCTACGAAAAAAATATAGGTATCTTGTGTATAAAAAAATTACAAGATTATTTTTATTTAATAAACAACTCACACAAAATATAAATCAAAACAATATACCACTAATTTAATAGTTTTTAGATTATTATGTCAACAGCATTCTAAGCCAAGAAGTTTTTAGTAACACATTCCTAATTGCAGATTGTGACCCGCAGTTATTAATAATATAATTTTCATATTAAATTTCATTAATATGCATCAAGAAATCCCTACTTTGCTAACACTCAAACTAGGTGATATATAAATGTTTAAGGTGATATTGTTAGAGATTATGTGATTGGTCCACATTTTTTGACGGTTGAGGTTTTAATACGACGGTGCTCCAGTTCTTCCAAAATTGATTTTTTTCAAGTGGGGCTATATAAAATACCTTGTATACCAGAAGCATCCAACAACGCTTGATGATATGAAAAATAGAATAAAAGAAGCTTTTAATAATATTGTCTTACAAAAATGTTAGAAATGTGGCCCGGTCATTTGAATATCGATTACAAAATTGCATATACGTTGAAAGTGGTCATTTTCAATATTTACTTTAGACTTATATCCTTAACATCACATTAATTGGTACATTCATTAAATTTTGATATGGTTTATTATTTTTTTGTTAGTTATTTATTGAATGAAAATATTTGTTATATTATTACATAATAGAAATCAAAAAGAAAGCAACCTATGCATTCTCTGAAGAGCCTCTAACAAGAGGTGAAATCGTCGGTAAGAGCGCTGGTTGTGCTCTCTAATCTAAGTAAAAATTAAGACATTTTTGGCTTCACATTGCAACTGAATAAAAATGGTATACATTTTTATATTACATAATACTTATTTGTTAAGTTATTTATATTTATAAGAATTGAATGTATTCCCGGCAAATGAAGAAAACTAAAAATATCTCAGAAACTAATAAGTTTAGGTATAGGAGATGCTATATAAAAATGAAAGAGTATCATAAATACAATATTCCAAAAAAAATAAAATATAGGGTGATCTATTAAAAAAAATTGAGAAAATCGTTATTTTGTTTTGTAGTTTAAAAGTGCTTAAAAAAATGAATGTTCCACTAAAAAATTCTTGGCTTAGAATGCTGTTCATATACCAATCTTAAAACTGTTACATCAGTTGTATATTGTTTTGATTTATGTTTCATGTAAGTTATTTATTGAATAAAAAAAATGATCTTGTTATATTATTATATACAATACAAAATTTTTTGTAGGAATTTTACGATTCTTGTATATTAGGGAAATATGATAATTTCTTAATATCACATTTATTGGTATATTCACTGCATATTGCTATGGTTTATATTTTGTGTTAGTTATTTATCTAATAAAAATAATTTTGTTTAATTATCACTCAATACTAACTTATTTCTACTAGAAAAATTGAATGTATTCCCGAAATGTGAAGGAAACTAAAAATATCTCGGAAAGTAATCAGTTTAGATATAGGGAATGCTATATAAAAATGAAAGAGTATATTAAATACAATAATGTTGAAAAATAAAATATATGGTGATCCATTTAAAAAAATAGAGAAAATCGTAATTTGGTTTTGTAGTTCACCCTGTATACAAATATTCGTCAATGATGTGAATTGGACTTAATTTAAAAACTACAGTATGTTGTTTACTTTATTACATAAAACAAATTATTGCCTACGAACTACTTCTTAATATACAGTGTGTGAATCTCATAGTGATTTCGAAATAAAAATGGTCATAACTTGTTAAATACTCTGTATAGTAATAAAAAGCCAAATATTATATGAACAAGAATTATGAGAGGATATTAATATGGAAAAATATATAGGGTGTCCCATTCAAAAAATTATATATTTGATATACCACGCAGTTACTGATCACCCTGCAGAAATGGACATATTTTCCAAGCGTGGAGAATATCATTGCCTACATTTTTTTTAAATAACTTTTCTCGATATTTTATACCATAATGGAGTTATCGACCGATCCCGTACTAAAAACTCACCCTGTATATTGTTCTTTTGCTGGGACACCATGTGGTTATTGCAGTCGCTTCTAAGCCTGTGTGCAAGTCAAACTCTTGATGGAAGATACCGTTGGAAACAAAAATAGACGAGACGCCACTTGCTCGTAGGTATGTAGGTCTTAAAACGTTTTAGCTACTAAAGTTTTTTAGATAAGGGTTGTGAGCTTTAGTGAAATTGGTTTCTTGGAAAGTAAAAAATTGCACGAACAATCCGATATGAGTTTTTTTTAGTACTACAGACTGGGATAAAAACCATCGCAGTTCCTTGACTTAGTCTTAACATAATGCTAGTATTAATAAGAGCTGATTTGAGAGGACTGAGATGATTCTGAACTTTTTTTTATTTATAGTAAATACAAATGACCTGGCCTCTTGAGACTAATCCAGGTCGTTTTCTGATGGGATTACAGTAGTTGAAACATATGGCCCTAATCTATTACTAATTCTGAAAATTGTAAATTATAAATAATTGTAATAAATAATTCTAATAAACCATTTGAATAAATAATTCTAAACAATTTAATAAACAAAACATAATTTTTAATTTTTTTTTTATTTTAAATTTTATTTATTTTTTTGTTTGTGAAAATAATTTTTATAATGCTTCCAGTTCTCATTCTCAGATGAGAAATGCCAGCACTATTAATCTAAAAATAGTCAGAAATAATTGTAAGTGTAGATCTATTTGACTTGTATTTATAATATTCCCAATGGTATTTCGGTAAGCCTCAGACCCTTAGCCGAAAATATCCATTGAGTTTTAAAATTTGAAGTTTTTAACTAATTTTTTATTTTTGTATTACGAGGAAATTTTTTATCTTTTTTATTTTTGATTTATTTTATTTTATTTTATTTTATATTTGAACTCTCAGAATTATACTCATGCTCAGTAGGATCAGAGGAAATCATTGGTCTGGGTATATTTTCGGATTCTTCTGGATCAATATCGAAGGCTTTTTCAGTTATTTGGTGAGACGGGTTAGCCTATTTTTGGTAGATCCCTAAATAAAAATGTTTGAACGTGCAAGATAACTTTAAATAACTGAGATATTCAACAAACATTGCATAATATTTGTACAAACTATCTGTCATAAATTATTATCGTAGTTTGAAAATATTTCTTACAGATATAAATAACAGTGTTTCCCAGTTTAATCTGTCATTTTTGCAAACGCTATATTAATATTAATTTCGTAGAAGGTCTTTTAGTTCATTAGAAATGTAGTCGGTTTGTTTTCAATTAAAAGCAGGGCTGCTTCTTTGAAATAAGGGGTGTTTGTCAGAGCTTTCGGCTAAATTGAATCCGAACAACGTACCGTTTTCTTCTATTCAAAGACGGCTTACATTCATTTTCTTTTAATTATATTATGTTCTTCTTCACTTTCTGCTTGCTTGAGTAATTAATTTCATTTCAATGTTATTCGCACAAAATTATATTATTTAGAGATTATTTAGAGAATTATTCGCCGGCGTGCCACGGGCTTTTCGGTATTTTTCTTTGTCTTCGATAGGCGTTGCGAACCCTTGGCTTAAGTTCTGATTAACTATGGAAAGTCCTTATCTGCGTATTTCTTTCCACCATCACTAGCTGTAGTTAAATTATATTGAGCTTACCCTCAAATTAAATAAAAAAAAAATTATCTGATTAGATTGTGCTGAGATAAAGTTTAATACAAGTTTCATTTAGAAAAAAAATAATTTTCACTCAAAAACTGTACTGAGTTTGTTACAACGTACATTTAACGCTAAAATAATAATGCTCGTAATAATAGCAATACTACTCCTGACCACCTAGACTAGATGCTAAAAACTGCAGAAACCTTCTCTAAAATATTAGTTTGCAATTCGGCCTAGTTACAGCCCGTAGGGTTGGACATGCAAAGTGGTAGGTACATGGAAAAAACGATTTGTATAAAACATCTCCGAGTAAAGCAAGCGCGGAAATCTGACCATAAGCAAATGAAAACTGAGATTACTGCTGAGATTATACGAACGGTAAAACAGCTACTAAACACATACGCACGTTCCCCGCTTAGCAGTTTATTTGGTATTATTAAGTGGATTAAAAAGGATAAGCAAAATCTGACATCTACTTTAGATTGCGCGATTTGCACAGTAAATGACTCAACAGCGCTAAACTAAGGGAACAAAAAATACGCGTAAACCACAATGTGTAGAGAGAAAATGCGCGCCCGGATTGGTAAACTTCTACATGGGAACATGGGTGACACCCCAACGAAGTTAGCCTAGAATATGTCGAAAATACAGCGTTGAACTATTACTTGGAATCAGGAAAGATGTTCCTTGAAACCGAAGGTTATAGTCGGAGAGATAGAAGCGGATTTTGTGCGTGATAAGTAATATGGAAAAACTATACGGGGATATGTTGAGTTAGTTATGTACATGACTTTCACCAACGGCCGGAAACCATAGTGGGGGCCGAGGGTAGTTATAAGGGGTCATAATCTCGGTTTTTATTATTTTTTTTGTGACGCTCATGATCGAGATAGTGCACCAAAATTTGGGAATAAATAGGTCATGACGTAACTAAGTAAAATCTCTAGGGGCGGAACGCTGCGTGGCCGACAAAGGAGTGGGGGTAGGGGTGAATATAAAAAATATAAAGGGTTTTTTGCGACGTTCGTGACTGAGATTGTAATTTCTTGTGTGTTTTATTTATATTTTATGCCGAGAGAGAAACGTGAAAGTGTGACTTTTCTTATTAATTTATTTGACAACTTCTTAAAACAATATACTAATCGTAAAACTAAACTATATATGATTTCCCACAACAACGTATCATATCTAGTGTATATATTAGATTCTAGTGTCCCAACATTCTCCGGACCCAGGAATCAGGCGGCAGTGAATCTATGTGGAGTCTTCAATGTTCTTCCATACCTTGACTTTTTATCCTTTTCTGACTTATCTTGTTCTGTTGATTCTTCTTTGTCTTTTCTTAAATTTTCTTGAATATCATTGATAGGTAGTTCAACTCTATATAGTCGTAGACATGGACGAACCAATACACCATTTTTTGTCTTTACTTTTGCGACCCTTTGGATGCCATCTTGCCCAGAATATACTTCAATGATTTTGCCCATGGGCCAGTTTATTCTTTTGACGTTGTCGGAACCAACCATTACTACATCACCAACCTTCACTGAATCTCCTCTTCTTTGACCATAATTTACTAGTTCCGCAAGGTATTCTTTCCTAAATCTGTCGCGTAACATTTGCCTTAAATTTTGAATATGACGAAACCTACCTTTAAAAAATTCTGAATCCACGATGTCTAAATCAACAACCTCATCGGAATTACCCTGTAATGGCTTTAAAAAACTTGATGGGGTTAAAACCTCAAACTCATCGACTTCAGAAACATAGGTAAGTGGTCTTTGATTTATCACCGACTCTATGTCGCATAACACTGTGTACAGCTCTACATAATGCAACGATGCTTTCCCCAGTTGTCGGCGCAAAAGTTCTTTTACTACTCTTACTAACCTCTCCCACCACCCGCCCCACCAAGAAGCGGAGGGTGGATTAAAAATCCATTTTATTCGTCTTGTACCTGAAAATTGCTCTATTTCTACCCAATTTAACTTTCCAAAAATATTGTCACTCCCATGAAAATTTGTCCCATTGTCCGAATATATGCTTTTAGGCCTCCCCCTTCTACTAATAAAGCGACGAAGAGCGTATAAAAATGCTTCAGTAGAGAGAGATTTCACCAGTTCCAAATGAAGCGCTCTGTATACTGCACACGTAAATAAAACTATCCACGTTTTTTCACCTCCCTTTAAATATAAGGGCCCTGCTAAATCTATACCTACAATCTCAAAAACCCCAGCATCGTTTATTCTATTAGCAGGTAAAGGAGCAAAAGGTGTTTCAATTTGTTTACCGTTTAACTTTTTACATGTAACGCATGAGTAAATTACAGAGTTTATAGTTTTCCTGGCTTTTATTAACCAAAAATTTTCTCTGATTATTCCTAAAAGTATTTTCGGACCAGCATGACAACTTTTTTCATGTTCTTCAACTAAAAGTTTTCTTACTATTGTATTTTTGCTTGGAAGAATTATTGGGTACTTAAATTCTTGTGAAAAATCGCCATATGCAAGTCTGGTTTTTAACCTTAAAATTCCATTTTTGTCTTCAAATATTTCGAACTTCCTCAATCCCTTTATATTTTCTGTTAAATTTTGAGTTTGTGCAAATTTTATTATGCATGTTTCAGCTCTTTCTAGTTCTTGAGCATTTAAGTAATCAAATTTGTTGCTTGTCTTAGCTTCTACACATGTTCTTCTTCTTTTGTTCCTAACATTGTGGTAAAATCTAAGAATCCATCCTACTAATCTCCGTACTTTTGAAAACTTTCCAAAATAATTTAACTTTTGACAAAATTCTTCCGAATTTTCTGCTAGATTAGTATTAACTAATTTCATACATTCTTTCATTGCTTCTTCTTCTGTAGCGCTTACTTCTCCTTTTGGCCACATATTTTCTGGTTCTTTGAGCCATTGAGGGCCCTTCCACCATTGTTTTTCCAAAAGTTGTTTCCCGCTACATCCTCGTGATAAAACGTCTGCAATATTCATATCACCTGGCACGTGGCGCCACTGATCTACTGCAGAATATTTTTTAATCTCTTTTACCCGGTTTCCTACAAAAGTATTCCAAAGACCCTTTGTTTTAATCCAGGTTAAGACAACCATCGAATCACTCCAGTAGTACGTTTTAAGCTCTGTAAAGTCTGTTACTTCTTTAACAGTTTCTAATAACCTAACACCTATCACAGCAGCCATTAATTCTAACCTAGGGAGAGTAATCGTTTTAACTGGACTTAAACGCGATTTTGCTAACAAAAGTTTGATTGAAATTGAATTTTGAAATTCTAGCCTAATAAAAACGCAAGCGGCATAAGCGTATTTACTAGCGTCAACGAAAACGTGAAGAGTTTTATTTATTATTAGGTTCTCTTCTTCTGGATATGCTAAATATCTATGTATGTTACAAAAATTGAGACATTTAACACTTTTTAACCAAATTTCGAAACGTTTATTGATATCGTCAGGTAATTTTTGATCCCAAGTCAATTTCAAGCTCCAAGTCTCTTGTAATAAGATTTTCGGTATTAACGTAAATGGAGCAGTGAAACCAATAGGATCAAAAACTCTCTGCGTTGCAGATAAAATGCCTCTTTTTGTTCTAGGAATCTCGTCAAGACTGTCTAATTTTTTTATATCACACGCTAAAATGTCAGTTTGGTAATTCCACTGTATACCCAAAATAGAGATAACCTTATTTTCTAATTTTTCATTGACGCTAGAAACATAGGTAACGTTATTTTCATTAAAAGTCCACCCCCTAAGATCAAATTTTGCATTCTTTAGAATTTCTGTTGACTCATCAATAAATTTTTTAAGTTCTGTTTCATTCCTAACGCTAAAAACACAATTGTCTACGTAAAATGCGTTAAGAAGTTGATTAGCTGTTTCTGTGTATGTTTTTTCCTTTTCTAAATGCAAATTAACTGTTGCTGCTAAAAGAAACGGACTTGGTTTTAGCCCAAAAACTACTCTACAATGTCTAAATATTTTTATTTCTCTTTTTTCATAGTTTTTCCACCACAAAAATCGTAAAAAATCCCTATCTTTCTCTGAAAAGCTTATCTGCAAAAATGCCTTCGCTATGTCTGACGTTACCCCAATTTTATGTAACCTGAACTTTAAAATTAAAGGTATTATTAGCTCAATTAGATTTGGACCCTTTTCAAGTAAATCATTAAGAGAATTACCGTTACCATCTTTAGCTGATGCATCAAACACTGGTCGGATCTTCGTAGTTAAACTGGACTCTTTGACAACTGCGTGATGTGCCAAGTAGTGCGTATTCTTTTCCAACGGCTCTTCTTCTACTTCTTCAATGATTCCTGTATTTTCCCAATCTTGAAATATATTGTCATACTCTGTAAGCTTGTTCAGAGAAATTAACCGTTTTGTGGTAGAAAAAAGTCGCTTTTCAGCTAAATTAAAATTAGAGGTTATAGCCGGATAAACTTCTGCCCATGGTAAACAAATTTCATATCTATTTTCACTATTTACCACAGTGCTTTCTTTAAATTTTTCTAATGTGCGAATGTCTAACTCTTCTCGACATTTCGTCTCTGCTGGATCTTTTATACCCAGAACGTCTAAACTCCATAAAGTACTCAATGAGTCAGTAAAATAAGTTGAAACAAAGGTGTTTATTTTATTATTACTTTTTTGTGTCCCCATAACGGTCCAACCAAACTTGGTTTCCAAAGCTACTAAAGAATCATTTACATTTACCAAGTTTCCCGTTATGATTTGACCAAACATGTCTGCCCCTATTAGTAAATTAACCTCTAATTCTTTAGAAGCAGAATCATTTATATAAATATTTTTATCTTTTAATAAATCTAGCACCTTTTGGTCAATTAGTTTTGGAACGTAATTGCAAATTTTAGATTGTTCCAGTAAAGATAACCCGATGCTGAATGAATTTTCTAAATTTTCTATACCTGCCTTAAACAAACGATGAATCTTTGGAGTTCCCTGCAACCCACCAAAAACACCTTGAACTATATTTTCTTGTCCAATTTTAGTTAACCCTAAATCTTCCGCGCATTTTGTAGTTATATAGGAACGTTGCGAACCCGAATCTAGCAGTGCCCTTACTGTCATTGACCTTTTATTATCAGAAATAACCTTAACATTGATCGTTTGCAGTAAAGTTTCAGAAGCGACAGTTGTTAATGTATTTTCTAAAGATTCTGATTTTTGTAAATCTCTATTTTTGTTTTCTTTTTCATGCAAATCAGGACACATTAATGTAAAATGCTTGCGAGCGCATTTTATACATTTGACAGTTGTTTTGCATGTCCGAAAATTGTGAAACTGCTTTAAACATGAAAAACAACTCCGTTTTTTACTTATAATGGATTTTTTCTGCGCTAAAGTCATTTTCTGAGCTTTAATGCAGTCCTGACTGGCATGTGTATTGCTTTCGCAAAAAATACAAGAAAACTTTTGCTTACCCTTGGTTTTTAAATTCTTTGTATGTAAGGTTTCTACAGTATACTTATCGTCAATACTTTTTGGAACTGTGAAACTAGACTGAGCAAGTTTTACACGCTCTTCGGCCTCCACTTCTGTTTTCAGGAACTCTAGTAGACCCTGCAACTCATTATTAAATTTTAAATTATTAGAAGCCCTATTTCTTTCCCAAATTTTAAGCAATTCATAAGGTAGCGCGGATTCAACAAGTGGCAAAAGCATCGCTGCATACTTGTCGCTAGTAACACCTAGTGTTCCCAAAGCTCTAAGCTGAGTCTCCAACCTATCATACAAAGTAGATAAAGCCATACCTGGGTCCTCCTTTGAGGTTTGTTGATTTAGAATTAAATTTAATAACTCCCTAACGTATACCTCAATTAAAATTTCGTCCCTTGCGAATCTATTTTTCAGTTGGTCAATGGCTATTTTATAATTTTCAGCGGAAGGTGGGAAGCTTTCGACAAGGCTTTTGGCTGGCGTGCCATCTTCTGTTGATTGGATCAGGTATTGGAACTTGTCTTCATTTGGAAGGTCTGCGTCTTCATCGATTTTTCTAAACTGGCCCCAAAAATTTATCCAATTTTTGACATTTCCATCATATTTCTTTATTTCAAGTTTTGGCAGATGTAAATTTTTGACAGGTTTTTCATTTTTTGTACCTTTATTTTCTTGATTTTTCAAAGTTTTTAAATTTTTGATCAAGTATTCACATTCTATTCTAAATTTTCCTACCTCGTCACGAAAGTTCTCTTCATCATTTAATTCCTTGCTAATAGTTTCCGTGCTGGTTTCTTCTGCAAATAGAATGTCTTTTATGCTGTTGTCTAGAAGAAATACTCGCTCTGCTTTATCATCAACTTGTTGCAGGAGTCTTTGTATTGTCTTCTCGTCACTGGGATTCACCTCTTCAATATCTCTAAAAACTTTTTTCAGGGATCCTTTTATTGTTTCCCTCTCTAGCTTTAGGTTCTGCATGTTTTTCAATTAACCAGGGATGCCAATAATGTAATTTCTTGTGTGTTTTATTTATATTTTATGCCGAGAGAGAAACGTGAAAGTGTGACTTTTCTTATTAATTTATTTGACAACTTCTTAAAACAATATACTAATCGTAAAACTAAACTATATATGGTTTCCCACAACAACGTATCATATCTAGTGTATATATTAGATTCTAGTGTCCCAACAGAGATAGTGGACCAAAATTTGGGAATAAGAAGACCATGACATTGCTAAGTAAAATCCCCAGAGCTGGAAACCAGAGTGAGGGCCGAGGGTAGTTATAAGGGGTCAAAGTATCGGTTTTTATTATTTTTTTTTATGACGCTCATGATCGAGATAGTGCACCAAAATTTGGGAATAAGTAGGTCATGACGTAACTAAGTAAAATCTCCAGGGGTGGCACGCTGCGTGGCCGACAAAGGGGTGGGGCAGGGGTGCATACAAAAAATATAAGGGGTTTTTTGCGACGTTCGTGATTGAGAGAGTGCATCAAAATTTGGAAATAAGTAGACCATGACATACCTAAGTAAAATCCTCAGAGCTGGAAACCAGAGGTGGGGGACGAGGGTAGTTATAAGGGGTCAAAGTCCCTCAAAGTGTTGATGTTTTCTTCTTGTGCAGCTATTGTAGGAGCGTATACCTGGACAAGGTGTAAAGTATTGGTGGATATCCTCATTTTGAGGGGATATTATTCTATCATCAATAGTATTATATCCAATTACGCAGTCGTTAAGTTTAGAGGGTACAATTATTGCGACTCCATTTTTAATTTTGTTATCTGGGCCTGAAAAAATAGACGACGTAGCCAGCAGTTGTTTTAAAATGTCTTTTTCCTCTCCAGTGAGTTTCTGAGAGTCCCAGTACCGAAAAATTGTGGTCTACCATTTCTTTTTCAAATATGTGTAACTTTCCAAGGATTTTGGATCAGTCCTTGGACGTTCCATGTACCAATTCGCTGACATTTCTTAAATTAAATGAAAATTGGGATTCAGTCTCACAATTTCTGCCAGGTGCCTGGTCCCTCACACCTTGGCGGCCGGTAGCAAATTTCACACCATCCGACCCGGAACCAAGATGGCGCCGAGTGTGAGTCGGGTCGCTACATATTCCATCTTCACTTACTGAAATTGTCATCGTTATGGGAAGAAATTCTCTTATGAAAATAGTGCAATGGTTTTCCTTTGCCTTCTGCACTGCTGTATATAGGCGTTTCTGTGGCTTTCATTCTCGTCGCATGGTCAGTTTTGTAACAGCCAGCTGCCACTGTCCAACCTATCACCATGTCTGGCTACCCTCACTTAGTTTAGCCTGCAGACCAATGCTGTTGCCCGGGATGGGGCACGTGGAGCCATAAGTGAGAGTTGAGTGCCTTATGAGGCCCAGTTATCAAAAACAATCTCCCGTCGATGACGTTTGATGTGGTCGTTTCAATAAAAGGTGCTACCTCATTAACACACTCTTACACCCCGACACACAAACATAACACACTCTCACCTAACCAAAAAAATAATGTGTGTATTAAATATAACGAAATGGCCGTTAAGTATAGAAATCTGGAAATTCACATTCGTAGACAATGGAGAATGGAAAGTCTCCAAACAAGACCTTTGTTTTTACTACTGCTGGAGTTATTTCGAAGAACCTGCTAGAAAGCATATAAATCTGTTTCTCAATGAACATCTTCATATAATGACGAAAACTGTGCTGGTCTCGACGTTCAGATATCTACGATAATTTTTGGTAGATACTCTGGTGTATCAAGTCTTCTAGAGCTCGATAGTATGGAAAGAGTTAAACCAGATCTGAAACTTTGTGATACCTTTTGATACAGTGGGTATCTATTATGAGAGAATAGGTATCTCCTTAGAGAGAGTGAAAGCCGCATGGCTAAATTTCGGTAATACTAATAATAAAAATAATCTGGATTGCAAATACAACGAAAAGATCCCCAAACACAGTTATTTTGCAATAAAAGTCAAAAGTCATGTCATATAATAATAATGAGAATTGAAATGGCAAAGTATCCACATGATACCTATTATTCCCTATTTTACTGGTGTTATTTCAAAGAACCTCCTAGAGCATAACATAACTATTTATGGACGGGCAGTATGAGGCCCGGTTTACATATCAATAAAATATCAGGAAAATCCAAATGATGGTGGTATAAAAAAAATAACAACAATGACAGGTCATTGTTAATGTTTCATGGTAATGTTGCAATCTTCGAATTATTGACAACGAGAATAACCAATATTGGCATTGTAAAGCTTAACAGTTACCAACACTTAATAAGATAGGTTTTGATATATGGAGCTGAAACATGGACTTTATCACAAAATGACGAGAGATTACAATATGGTAAGCATTGAGAGGAAAATACTTCAAAATATTTTTGGGCAGTATATACACACGACTCAGTATAACTAGTCGAAAACTGAAAAATTTAAAAAGACTAAGTTTTCAATCTAATAGCACATAAAATAACATTCAAATATTATTCTACATCTCACCAGATTGAAAACAATGGGAACCTTCTCTGGTTACACCTCCGAGGCTTCTAAAATTTGCAAGCCATAACAGATTCTGCGACTAAAAAAAGGGAATTTTACAATTTATAATTCACGTCTTACTTGCTCAGCGCGGTAAAGTTCCAACGAGAATGGTTCCCTTCGTACTCCACTCAGAGTAAAAATGTAAATCAAAACTGAATAACCCTTCTCATCTTCGTTGCAACACGAAACTACAGCCGCATTATATTCTAGTTCAATCAAAGGATGCAGCAAGCACTTCTACCGGTTTCGAAACTTATTAGTCTCTCATCAGGAGGCACATATGCTGCTCTCTCTGACCCAACCATGACAAACCCCGACGTGCAGTTGCGGATTGCAACGAACGAAATGGTAGGGATGCCCTAGCGGCAACTGCTAGCAAAAGACTAAGTTTTCAATCTAATAGCACATAAAATAACTTTAAAAATATTACTCTACCTACATTCCACCAGATTGAAAACAATGGGAACCTTCTCTGGTTACAACTCCGAGGCTTCTAAAATTTGCAAGCCATAACGGATGCTGAGACTAAAGAAGATGAGAGAATTTTACAATTTGTAATTCACGTCCCATCTGGTCAAATTGAAAATGGTTATTAATTTTTGATGAAAAATTTAACTGTAAAAATTTTGGTTTTTCGACAATTACTCAAAATTTCTACCTACAAATTGTGCCAATAATAGCTGTAACGCTATAAACGTCACATATTTGCTATTTTATATTCAAATCTTCTGTATTTGTTTTAACCTGTTTTCCCGTTAAAAACTTGTTTGGCGCGTTCATTCGTTATTTTCTATAGGCATATCTCCGTATAAAACATCCAGTCACTCTGTCATAAATGGAAACATTATTTTTCCATCGTTCTATGGTTCACGTCAATGTCATCGCACTAGCGTTTCTGTCAATATCAAGCCACCACCACAAAATTACTAACTACACAGAAGCGAAACTCAGGCAGAAAAGGGTAACATAATTTTCATGCGCATTCGCTACGTAACTGGTGCAACCTCACTTTTGCGAGTGACAGTGACAGTTGCTTATAGTTAAATTTTGTTAAATTTTATATTTATATATCTTTTATTGTATATTTTATTTATATTTTGTAGTTAAATTTGGACCGCGTTATGTAATAGCGGATTAAGCGCCAAAATGTAGTTTTGAGATAGGTAAATCGGTTTAAAGATTTTAAATTTGTTTTTGGTATTATTTCTAAAATATAGTACTGACATGTTTCATATTTAATATAATAATGCAAATGTAAATTAGACCTTTACATGTGTTTAAAATTTTTTAAAAATAATTTATATTTTAAAAGTTATTCGATCAAATGTCGCTTAATTCGTTAATGATTTTTTAAGATATGCATGAGTTAAGATCCGAATACCGGATTAAGAGGCATATTTGGCGCTTAATCTGATGTTTCCTGGCAAAGGATGTCTTTTAATTTGATATCTTAAACGTTAGTAAATATGTTGTGTTCTGTAATAAAGAATCAACCGACTATTCATGGTGCTTGATTCGTTATTACACTTAAAAAGATGCGGATTTTTGTTTATGACAATGGATTATGTACCATTATTGGCGTTTAGTACCATTGTTTAAATTTTTATATTTCTTATTTAAAATAACTACTTGTCAAAAATATCATATCTTTTGGAATGGTCTATTCTTTAGAACATTAAGTAGTATTTTATGTTCTAAAATATATTGTATATAAGTGGTGCTCAAGGTCAAATATTTCAGTCCCAACAAAATCAATGGAAACCGCAGTCAGATTCGCTTCTGTTTAGTTAGTAATTCTGTGCCCCCACTAACTAACTCGTGTCAAGTCAATCCCTTTTTCTTCAAAGTAAATGCACTGAACTTTTTCTGTTAATTTTTGGAAACTGTTTAAGGCTAGGTCTGGCCTGGTAGCCTCTTTTTCCAAAAGACATTCTTAACTGGGGTAAGTGTTTCAATATTAGTGTACGATTTTTTCTTCCTATCTAACCTCACATTTTATACTTTTATTTTTCACGGCACGTGGTCGATATCTTTATATTATCTTTAGTTATATGTATGTAGAAATCTACAAATATTAGATACTTAAATTATTACTATTAATTTTATTTGACCTCCTTTTCTGCTATTTTTCGATTATTTATTGAAGACTGGCAAGGCCTTTTGGTTTCTAATTTCTTGGTATCTCATATACTATATTTATATAGTCTAGCTTTTTTGGACAAATAAACCAAAACTACCGAGAACCTTTCACCTTTCGGGAGGACTCCCTGAACCTGGAGCCCCCAATGTCTCCGGCGATGACCACCATAGTATACTGAACATATTATTATAACCAACCAACACCCGTATTGCTGATGGCCAATAACATATACGATCTCAGAGCCAGTTACAGAACCAACCAAAAAGACACCAATAATCTACAGACAAATACCAAGTGCCATCATAAGTATAATCTGATCTGTTAGTTTTCGGCATGGCCTTGTATAATATCTTTGATTTGAAAATACATTACTTTATTATGTCGTTAACCTTCGGATGACCAAGCAGCGGGGGAAATTGTGACCCCAGCGTACTTTTTTCTTTAATAAATTCAAAAGTATTTTCAATTTTTAACTCATTATTTTTTTATTTGACTTTAATATCATTCTAGATATCCTCATATTTTGAAATAAAAAAAATCCCATATATTTTACGAATAAAAAATATATTCTGAAGTTGATGTTTGGTAAAATAGCGTCCATTATGTGTAATTCCAAGTAGTTTTACGCTAATAACGTCGACTTTGCTAAGTAACAAGACACTTACTCAACATACACACTACACACGACACTAATACTCATGTTGTGACTGGCTGAATGACATAATATTTTTTGTTAATTGCCATTTTTGACCTGGGGTCATTTCCCCCCCCCCCCTTGGTCATCCGTGTAACAAAAAAAGGTTGGTCATCGGAAGGTTAATGAAAAATAAACATGATAAGTTAAATTATTGTTTTACTTGCCCTATCTGGATTTTCAGTGTTCATATTTTTGATTAAGACAAGGTGTACTCAAAACTTAAGCAGTATTTCAATTCACTGTGGAAGTTTGTCGCTACACAGCGTTTGTAGGAGGACTTTAGACGCGTCTAATAATGTATACTTAATATCTGAGAAAATTCGAATTTTTAAGTTATAGACCTCATAAGTATGATCAAATCCATTTCCGATGGGAAAACGGATTTTTAAGCTCACCAAATCTTATAACACCTTACTATATCATACTTGACCGACGTGCATTAGAAACTACTTGTATATACCTGTCAAATTCATTTTTAATGATCAAAATTGGTAAAACTGTTTAATAACTAATAGGTCTGGATCCCGCGTATGAAAAAAAAGTTGATCAATAGCAAGCTGAAAATTTGATAATAGTTTAAGGGTGTCTAGTCGGATAAACTTTGATAAATGGGAACACTGGAACAGGGGCAGTTTTAATTGTGGGACAGGTTAAAAATTTGGAACGGTCAGACCACGAAAACGGCACATTTATTTTGTCCGACACAACAGACTTAAACTCTCCGAACAGAGATTAAACTCTCATGCAATAATCAGACTAATATTTATCACCTGTCATAATTTCTGTCATTTGACATATTCTACATGTTCCACTCATAAAAATGCCCATTTGGTGACAAATAGCAGTCTGATTTTTACATGAGAGTTTAATCTCTGTTCGGAGAGTTTAAGTCTGTTCTGTCGGACAAAATACATGTGCCGTTTTCGTGGTCTGACCGTTCCAAATTTTTAACCTGTTTCACAATTAAAACTTCCAGTGTTCCCATATATCAAAGTTTGTCCGACTAGACACCCTTAAGCTATTAACAAATTTTCAGCTTGCTATTAATCAACTTTTTTTTCACACTCGGGGTCCAGATCTATAACTATTAATTAGTAGAACGTTGTAGTAGTAACGAAGTAGTAGGTAGTAATGATTAGAACTAGAAAGTTGCTCTCTTAATTTAATTACTTCCGGTACATACCTATTACCTATTTTACGCAAATGTGAAAAGTAATTTTTTTTAGCGTACAAATTATTATTATACTACATGAGTGTGGCTATAGTTCTGTCGACTGAAAACGTATTATTTTTTATTCGAGATTACTATTAACCCGGCATCCGACAGGTGAGTATTTTTGCCACTAACAGACAGGTGGGGTGTGACCAACCCCAGCAACTAAAAAAGTTAAAGAATCTAAAAAAATATCTAGTTGTCTGTGACGTCTGGAACGTCAACATCTTGAAGCTGGTTCGGATAGTCAATATTTACACTAACATTGTCTATTTCTTCACTTACTTCCAAATCACTCTTGTCAATACATTCGCCACTGTCTGCTTCATCCCATAAGACCTTAAAACGTGCTTATTCTCGTTCGTAATTTATTTTATCTTAAACTCATAAAAAATATGTTAAAATCTATAATAACTATTATTCACTTATTTATACATACTTATTTATAGGAGTAAAACAAAATAAAAGCAATTCTGCAGAAGGTACAAAATACGACAGGTAGGGTGTGACCACTTTAAATCCAAATGTACTTACTAAAACTAAACAGACGACTAAAAACTATGTGTCATCGCATAAATGAGTACAAAATAGAAAGCTATCTAGCCGCTAGTGCCACTATATGCAAAATTTCCTTATGTTTTATGCTCTTCAATATTGTTGGGGTGTACTACACCCCACCTATCGGATGCCGAATAAAACTGTTTTTTTTTTAATGTATAAGCATTATCAATTTCTTTGTAAAACGAAAATGCAGCAGCTGCATAACACTTTGGTTAAATCGGAGATGCAGGAAAGTATATACCTGTTTCGGAGGTCTTTTCCCCTCATCAGTAGTCCCATATCCTCTTCTCTCCGCTTTATCTACGTATCATACTTTGGGCCTTTCCGAATTGCAAAGAAAGAAATGTCACGGATGAACTAGAGCCATCTACAGAAAAACAAAGTAAGTTATCAATCGAAGTAGCACAGAAAACGACAATAAATTGCGTTACCATACCACCCGATTGACAACAGGTGGAATACTTTCTTTGGTTACACCTCCTGAGATTTTCAAAATGGATAAATTAAACAGGATACCGAGGAAATTAAGATGAGATGATTTTAAATAATTCACAACTCATCTGCTCAGCGTGGTAAAAGCTCCAACAAGAGAGATTCCTTAATACTCCTACAAAAGAGTAAATTAATTAAAAATGTATAAACATTTTCAATTTCTTTGATAAACGAAAATTCAGCAGCTGCATAATCCTTTGGTTAAATCGGAGAGTGCAGGAAGAGCCTATACCGGTTGCGGAGGTCTTTTCCCCCTCATCAGTAGTCCCATATCCCCTTCTCTTTGATTTATCCACGTATCATACTACCGGCCTACCGGGGGGGTGACAATCACCCCTACGTGGGGGTGAAAAACTGCGCGTTTAAAATATCTAAGTCAGGGGATGGATTAATTGACTAATTCTAAGCAATCTTAGTTGTATAGAATTTTAACTTAGTTAACACTTGTTGAGTTATTTACGATTGAAAAATGTTTATTTTTCGACAAAACGATCACGTTTTCAGGCGTTTTTCACAAATAACTTAAAAGTAAGTATTTGATCGAAAAAAATATTCTTAGCAAAAATGTAACGTAATATAAAAAAATGAAATAAATTGTGAAATCGTAAATTCTATAAAAAGTTTTCGTTTAAGTCTTCCAGTAAAGTTGTAGCTCATGAAAAATACGTTCTTATTCATGAAGTTCCAAATCAAATATTTCAACGTGAAATAACCAAGAAATGAAGCACTTTTCGGGAAAAACCAATTAAAACTTTTTTAATAAAGCTTTATTTTTATCTTTTAAAAATGTTTCTAGCGTTAAAACTAAGCGAGTTATGCTCAAAATTAAGCTCCTTTTTTTTGGTAAAAAAATCGTGAAAATCTCCTCCTACTTAGTACTCCAGATGAAATTAATCGTTGCTGTTTTACAAACAATTTACTTAACTTATGTATTTTTTACGATTGAAAGGGCCTGAACGAGTCACTAATCACGAGTGTATGTAAAATATGAACAGCCATATTTTAACTAATTTTTCTCTTACAGAAAAACAAAATAAATCTATCATATTTATAAAAGCAAAATCTACCTACTTACTCCTTACTCTTTGAGATATTTAGTATGCCTAACACTTTTTAAGTTATTTTGAAAAATGGGCATTTTCCAATATTTTAGGAGAACTGTTTTTACTATAAAACCATTGTTTTTAAACTAAGCACTCCCAACCGCTAAACCTTACATATCGTATAAATAATACACAATAAAGTAAATGATAAAGCGGTAGTGATTAATTTTATTTAACGGTGCTAAATAGAGAGAGATTTTCACGATTTTTTTTTTACCAAAAAAGAGCCAACTTTATTTTGAGCGTATTTTGCTTAGTTTTAATGCTAGAGACTTACAAAATTAAATATTTTTTTAAACACTTTAAAAAATTTTAATAGGTTTTGCCCGAAAATTGTTTAATTTTTTGGTTATTTCAAGTTGAAAAATTCGATTTGGAATTTGACGAATCAGAACGTATTTTTGATGAGCTACAACTTTACCTGGCTTTATAGATTTTCTAAACATACAATTTTTTAAGAATTTTTTTCGATAAAATTACTCGAAAAGTATCGACTTAGTTTAAAAATTATATAGAACAAAAGAGTTAGTCAGTTGATCCATTTTGGGACTTATTTAAACGTGCTTTTTTTACCCCCGAGGAAGGTTAACTGTAACTGTCACCCCCAGGGAAAAACAACCAACAGTACAAGTTCAACTTTAAAGTATAAGTAGAACCTAAATCTAGATTTTCATGCAATTCGGAGTTGACTTTAAAAATTACACTCCAAAACGGTCATTTACTGGGCTATTGTTGTTTATTGAAGTTATACTTCTTTACCGGCGATATGAGGGTGAATTTTTATATGTTAAAACCTATGATCCCGGCGCATGTGAATTATAGCTTTGTTCTGATTGGATGTTCAAATGACATGTCAAAAATTATTCAATATGGCAGCTGTGGTACAGCTGTAGTTTGATTATTTATGGTTGTTGCGTTTTAAAATTTGTGTGAAAAAAACAACAAACAAAATTATATAATATAGTTATAATTATATATAGTATATAATTATAGTTAATAGTTATACTTCCTTTTTAAATAGTTTTTATATACCTATATTTTTGGACTTTTGGACTATTTTGGACAAGGAAAACTCATTCTAATTTGGTAAGTAGTTTTTATTATAATCATATTGTAATTATACATTTGGATTAGGTTGAAATACAGTAGACCGTCGATTATCCGAACTAATTGGGGGACATAGGTGTTCGGAAAACCGATTTGTTCGGATAATCGAACTACAATATATTGATACATATTTATAGTAATACATATTTATCCACAAGTGAATAAAAGCCATATTTATATACCTACATATTTAATTATAACTTGATAATGACAACTAGCAACTAAACAAAAAAGTGCAGTCTTTGTAACAACATAATTATTTTTGGATACAATGTTGAAGAAAATTGAAGATATTTTAAGCGTCAATTACTAACGCTTGCTCGGTATTCGAGTGTGGGATGCGGGAGTCGATAGTTCGAATAAGCGGTCGTTCGGTTGATCGACGTTCGGATAATCGACGCTCTACTGTACATTTATTTTCTCAAGAATGTGGATTTTAGAGAGAAATCCCAAATTAGGTCCGATTTTTATTTTTAAATTATGATTTTTTGGCGTAGATTTATTTATCTAGTAGGTATGTAATGCTTTGATTTACATACTTAATTTGATTACCAACAAAAGTTCTACCAATCTTCATCTAATATATTGTTTTCTTACTGTTTTGTTATATTTCAATATTTTCTTCCACAAAATTAAAACTATATAATTTAATTATATTCAAAACAACTGTTAAACAGTAAAACGTTCAGTTACCCTATCTTTCCACAAGACAAATAATGTGGAATTGGACGAGTGAGTCTAGGCTTCGATTACGAATCAAAGCGTCCCGAAATTCACGGGTTCGATTCCCGATGCAAGTTTTTATTTTTTTATTTTTTTATGCATTTTATGATTGTAAGTAGATTTGTTATATAATTTTTTTTTTCAGAAAATGCGTATTTAAAATTTTTGCCAACAATTATTATCGTTCAGAAATCATTTTTTCTTTGTGGCATTTTTCAATGTGTTTGTGTGCGTTTTATTCTTTTATTTTTTTAAATTTTTGGTATTGTCTTAAAAGTCACATAATATGTAGTAGAAGTATAACTTCTTACGTGCGTACAAAGTACACACACATTCTTTTTTTGTCCCGATCTACAACCCTAAATCCCGATTTGTTTTTGCTTATGTACCGATTAAAAAGAAATCGAACCTGGCAACACTATATGGGAACGACATTAATTGTCGTTTTCTCTGCTACTTCGATTGATAACTTAGTTTGTTTTTCGGTTGATGGCTCTAGTTCATCCGTGATATTTCTTTCTGTGCAATTCGGAAAGGCCGGTAGTATGATACGTGGATAAATCAAAGAGAAGGGGATATGGGACTACTGATGAGGGGGAAAAGACCTCCGCAACCGGTATAGGCTCTTCTTGCACTCTCCGATTTAACCAAAGGATTATGCAGCTGCTGAATTTTCGTTTATCAAAGAAATTGAAAATGTTTATACATTTTTAATTAATTTACTCTTTTGTAGGAGTATTAAGGAATCTCTCTTGTTGGAGCTTTTACCACGCTGAGCAGATGAGTTGTGAATTATTTAAAATCATCTCATCTTAATTTCCTCGGTATCCTGTTTAATTTATCCATTTTGAAAATCTCAGGAGGTGTAACCAAAGAAAGTATTCCACCTGTTGTCAATCTGGTGGTATGGGAACGACATTTATTGTCATTTTCTGTGCTACATCGATTGATAACGTACTTTGTTTTTTTTTTTAATTTAATCATTACCGTTCCTTATGTTTATCTTTATAATAATAGTCGGTATGATGTTTCAGCTGTTTAATGTTGAGTCAATCAATCTCCTCAATAGTGAAAAAATAGTAAACATTTCAATAAAATAACTTTATAAAATACGCCCCTGGAATCATAGCCATTTTCATAATTATTACTACTGAGAGTAAGGGTATCACTGATATTACATATCGACGTACGTTTCACTTAATGTTTTGATTTAACTTGTTTGAAAATGAATCACGACGTTTGCGTGAAGATAACATGGAACAACTATAGTATAAATATAAATTATTGAAATTAAATGAGTTTATTCATCTAAATGTACCTATTATTTTCACTTTAGTGAAAATATGTAAATGTAGTAATAAATCCGGCATTTATGGCATTTAGGTATAGGAAATTTTGTATGAAAAATAATAAGTATTTCTTAAGGACATCAAAAAGCACATATTATACAGGATGTTATATTTGAAAAGAGACAGTTCATTAGATTTCGAGAAACATTGACAAAATTGATTCAGATTGAGATTTTCAGATACAGAAATGTTTATTGCTGTTAAATACAGAAATACAGTAATATCTCTCCTAATAAAACATTTTCCCCCATGCCCATTGGTCGTCTGGGGGATTGGCCAAAATTTAAATCAACATTTTTTTTCTATAAATAACATTAAAATTAACAATAATTAATAAAAAATATAACTAATGAGTATGAAAAAAATGATAACTATGCTAGTTTCCATTGAAAATTCCCTTGCTTTTTTTCATCTTTAAAAAGGGGGGGGGGTCTGGAATCCTCAAAAGGCATCTCACTTCAGAACGCCGCCTGACTGACCTTAGTGCAGGATTCATTCTTCGTAGCCCCAGCGATAGTTCCCGAGGTACTTTAAAAACACTCTCTCGTCGTCGAGCCTACGCCGAATGCCTACCTGCTAAACCAGACCCTCCTCTGTCATCCAGCGCTCCGAAAGCGGAATGGCCGCTGCAAGGTCGACATCGCTTCCGAAGCAATTTACCTTCATTTATCCACAGACTGTAAGCAAGGATGCACTTCCTTTTCTCCGTTTTCCCCTTTTTTTGGTCTCAAAATTGGGTTTTCGTTTGTATGTTTTTTTTTATTAGAGCTTTTTTACCACAGTCTCTCTCACACAACCTAACTCACCTATTCGACTCTCATCAAAACTAATTCCCTCTACCTTCTACTTACAATATATTTCCCTCTCACCCCTATCGTTGATACAGCTGTTTTTCCTCCTATTATTTCTTCTTGATCACTACACGGGTATAGTTGTGTATACTACTCCAACCAGATTTATTTTCAGTCATTCTCTCAATCATTTCTCGCACTGTCACAAAATTCACACCTGCCTCTCTTTCCATTCTGTTCCTTCCTATTATCCATCTGTTGCACTCTAGCATCGTATGTGTAACGGTGTCCGGATGTCCGCAGTATAGACATTCATCAGTGTCAGCCTTTCCAAACCTAGAGAGGTAGGCTCTAAAACACCCGTGTCCTGTGAGCACCTGCGTCAGGAAATAATCCAGTCGTCTGTGACCACAGTCCATCCAATCCTTCAAGTTAGGTAGCAGAATCTTTGTCCACTGTGCCACATGCTCCGTGTTGTTCCATTCTTCCTGCCATCTTTTAATTGGCCTTTCTCTTTCCTGTCTTCTCTTGGCCATAGTGAGCTCAACGTCTCTTCTCTCATATACTTCTTTTCTTTCTACTACCAACACATCCAGCGGAACACATCCAGTGATGGCCCACAAGGCTGCGGCAGATCCAGTCCTGTACGCGCATGCCACTCGCAGCAGACTTGTTCTCTCGTGCAATGAGCCCTCTGTAGGTCTGTATCTCTACCGCCTCACTCCAGACTGGTGCCGCGTAGAGGACGATCGACTGCACAACACCGTGCAAGGCCCTCCTCCTTTCGGATTTGGGTCCTCCAATGTTGGGCATCACCCTCCCCAACGCAACCGCACTGTTTGCAGCCTTCCGGGTCACCACCCGCACGTGCTCCCCTCATTTTCCTTTCTGGTGCAACGTCACTCCCAGGTACTTTACGTATCTCTTGGGTATTCCCTAGCTGGGATAAGCTTACGCCAGGCACCAGAATACATAATTAAATTTTATAAAGTGATCAGACAACATTGTAAATTCCACCATAATAACGGGAGCACACATACAACAATATCTATAAAAATCGTACAAACTGTTTCCGAGATAATTAAGGCGTTCCATAATTAAAACTCACTCTGTATAATTATGGATAATTTCGCCAGAAATATTTTATAAAACCGTCAACTACACATATTTCCAAACCGACTGCTATAAAATTAAAAACCCGACTGGCGTCCAATTCATCTTTTTGTATAACTTTTTTTGCTTAACGTGCGATTGCCCATCAGCAGAGCAAGGCGGAGTTTGTCGGTATTTTTCTTTTTCGCTGCTACCTATTTAAAGAGGAGAAATGTTAAACTCCCATAAATTTTGCTGAAGTGACTGCATAGGAAAGTAATTTCTGAACTTTATCTTTTATAAAACGAATATTCTTCAGTGTTCGAAAACCGTTTGAATTTCAAATGGATTCGGCGAGAACAAGTGTCGTTCCGTGGGCTTAAAAAATCGCTTTCCGATGGTTTTCAATTGTGAAAGATTTCTGTAACAAGATTGAAATGTTACGTCAGTATTACCTTCTCTCAAAGAACCATTTTTTAGCTACCAGTAAAATAGATAACACTCAGAAAATAAAATAAATATCGAGTAATTTGGATAAATTATGATATAATTATACTCTGGGCTATTTAGCAAAATACAAGGAAAAGTTATTTACCAGCAATTTTATTACTGGAATCGAATCTTATGATTGCAGATACTAATAATATAGGTATGCAAAATCCGCAGATAGTGTGCTACTTTTTTTATAAACAAAATGGCGCTTGACAATCGTGTTTTTTTAATTTTGCTTTATAACTCCAAAGATTTTAAATTTACACCAAAAACACTCAAATAAAAATTCACCGCAATTAAATTATGCATAGACGAGTGTTTTTCCTGATTTACTTTGACGAAAATTTTCCCCGGAAAATCTGGGTTTTTCCAACAAAATCTTTAAGTTTCAACTAAAATTTTAGATAAGTAATTGTTTACCAATAATTAAATATCTTGGTAATATAAAAGCTCTTTCGTATAGATTAAAATTCCATAAGCCGATGGAAATTGAATGAACAGTTTAGCAACAATTTAATTGGTAATTAAAAAACTACGTTCGCTATAATAACCACAATAATTATGATACATAAAAATAACTATGATTTTTGTATAAAAAGACACTGTACCTATCTAAGGTACTTTACAGAATTAAAATTGTACTATTTAAGCGGCCTGAGGAATATATTAAAAATTAAAAAAATTTTTGGCTTAAAAACAAATAGAATATCTCGGGAAATATTAAATTAAATTAAATCTTAAAAACAGCATTGGAAAAACTGTGGCAGGGCGCTTCTTTTAAAAGAAAAAACGTTTAATTCTGATGAGTGGTTCCTGAAATACAACTGATCAAATTTGACCGGCATTTACGGCAAAGATATAAAAAATAGAATCATAATTTTCGAACCATCACCTTTTTATTTTGGTCCTCTTTCTATACAAGAATTTTCATAATATCTTAAAAGTACTCATAACATATATTATTTTAATAAAAACTATCGATATTACGAGAGAAAATTGCCAAAAATAGCAAAATTCCAATCAAAAATTAGGTTGGAGAAAATGTAATCTCAAAGTTCAAAATCGGTATACGTTAAAAAATGCATTTTCTCGGCTTCCCACGGGGCAATTTTCTTCATTCTTTTTTTGTTCCCAAGTAACTCGAGTATAGCCATCTAACTAACGCATTATTAAAGGTCAAACTTGCTTTTGTTTTGTAATAATAGATTAATTTATTTATAAGGAAAGAAAACTATATATTTTTTTCAGTTGTAGACTTTTTTGGATAAACTTATTACAAGTGTACCTTTTAACGTTAAAAACAGAAATATTCTTATTTGAAAGCAGTATAATTATTTAAACAATCTTTATTGAAACAAATTAAAAATTTTTGTTATAATAAATAAATTAATTTATTATAACTAAACAAAAGCAAGTTTACATTTAATAATGCATTAGGTAGATGGCTCTACTCGAGTCACTTGGGAACAAAAAAAGAATGAAGAAAATTGCTCCATGGGAAGCCGAGAAAATGCATTTTTTTAACGTAAATGTACCGATTTTGAACTTTGAGATTACATTTTCTCCAACCTAATTTTTGATAGGAATTTTGCTACTTTTGGCAATTTTCACTCGAAATATTGATAGTTTTTATTATAATAATATAATGTTATGAGTATTTTCAAGAAATGAAAATTGGCGAGAAGGAAGAGGGCAAAAGTAAAAAGGTGATGGTTCGAAAATTATGATCCTATTGTTTATATCTTTGCCGTAAATGCTGGTCAAATTTGACCAGTTGTATCTCAGGAGCCACTTCTCCCAATTAAAAGGTTTTTCTTTTAGAAGAAGCGTTGTGCCACATTTTTTTCCAATACCGATTTTATGATTTAATTTAATTTAATATTTCATGAGATATTCTATTTGTTTATAAGCCAAAAATTGTCTATAATTTTAAAATATTTCTGAGGCCGCTTAAATAGTCTAATTTCAATTCTGTAAAGTGCATTAGATAGGTACAGTATCTTTTTATACAAAAATCGTAGTTATTCTTATGTATCGTAATTATTGCGGGTATTATAGCCACCGTAAATTTTTAATTAACAATTCAATTCTTGCTAAACTGTTTATTTAATTTTCATCGCTTTCTGGAATTAAAATCTATACATAAACAACTTTTATATTGCCAAGATATTTAACCAGTGGTAAAAAATTACTTATCTAAAATTTTAGTTGAAAATTAAATTATTTGTTGAAAAAACCTTCATTTTCCGAGAAAAATTTCCGTCAAAGTGAAACGGAAAAAACACGTCTCTATGCAGAGTTTAATTAGGGTGAATTTTTATTTGAGTGTTTTGGCGTAAAGTTAAAATCTTTGGAGTTAAGGTGCAAAAATTGAAAAAACCACGAATTTCGGGCGCCGTTTTGTTTATAAAAAAAGTAGCTCACTATCTGCGGACTTAGCATACCTATATAATATATACAAACATAAGATTCGATTTCTGCAATAAAATTGCTGGTAAATAACTTTTCCCAAAAATGGCCTATTCTTCGATAATCTGCCCAGACTATTAGGGTATACAATATAAATAAGGTAGATATATTGAAGATTCTTATAGTTTCCATTAGTCACATGTCATCACCATTCTCTTTGCCTTCTCCCTATGCGGGGCCGGCTTCCCTAATCGGTTTTCTCAATAAAATTCTATCTTGGGCCATATCAATATTAATCCCCTTTACTAATATATAATGTCTAAATGTATCCCCCCAGGTCTTCTTTGGATTTTCTCTTCTACTCCTTCCAGGAATCTGCATTTCAGCAATTCTTCGTATTGGGTGATTACCGCCTCGACTTTGAACATAACCAAACCATCTCTCAACATAATATGCTCTCTCATTTTGGCATCAGGTGCCACACCTAGACTTCCCCTAATATACGCCTTTTTAATTTTATCTTTTTTTGTCACTCCACTCACCCATCTAAGCATTCTCATTTCCGCGACATACATTCGTTGTTCCTCTTTCTTTTTAATTGGCACACAGTCAGTTTCGTACTTCATAGCCGGTCTGATGGCTGTTTTATAGAATTTTCCCTTCAGCCTCATTGGAATTTTTCTGTCACACAACACATCACTCGCTTAATTCCAGTTCATCCATCAATCGCTATTTCTACTGCATGCATCTCCATCTATTTCTTCGTTACTCTGTATTACCGACCCTAGGTACTTAAAACTATCGCTTTTCACAATTATATTCATATATATATCCAAACATATCATTTTATTTTAGTAACTCCATCTTTAACCCGGCACCTGCCACGTTAGGTGCTACCAGCACCCCATAAAACATTTTCATCAAATATTTGTATGTGTATTCATAGCAGCTTTCTAGAATCCTATTCAGCATAGATAGATCTATTTGCTTTTAAAGTGTATATTTAGTGGCATTCTAGTTTAAGTTTTAGTTTGGTTTTGTGTTTTTGATAAACAGGTTGGTATATTTACAGTTTTTATTACAATGACTGATTTAAATTATTATATACAGTAAAACCTGTGTTATCGGTCACCTGCCAAAATCGGCCACCTGTACTAACGGTCAGTTTAAAAATTCCCCAAACCACTTATATGTAGACTATAAAAATTGGCAATACCGGCCAATAGTTCTTTCATTTTTAGTGGCCATTACTGACAGGTTTTACTGTAGATTGTATGTTATTTTTCCTTGCTTATTTCTATTTTTAGTTCGATTATGTGCTCTACTCATATATCCATTAATTTTTACGGATTCTATTGTTACCGCTGTTCTTACTCTAGCGTTTCTTATCAATTCGTTCATTATTCTTATGGATAGGAAAGGACTGAAACTATATCCTTGTTTAATACCTTTCTTCAAATTATTCCGATCTGCCCCCTGTTATTTTTGTACTCATCCTTTTATCTTTTTGTAATTAATTTCTATAATTTTTATCAATGTCTTTGGTACATTTATTTCCCTCGAGCATTCCCCTATAATTTGTCTTTCTATCGTGTTTAATGCTGCTCTTAGGTCTATGAATTCTAATACAAGTTTTCCTCCGTGTCTATGCTTCTTTCCAGTAAATTCCTAATGGTACCTATATAATATACTGTCATTTGCCTTCCTTTTCTAAATGCCGCCCGTTCATCTTCCAATTCCATTTCTACTTCTTGACTTAGTCGCTCTTCTATTATTTGACACACGTATACTCTATAGGTATTGCAGTTAGCATGTTATCCTTTTTTGTATATTGACACGTTGATGTTTTTTCTGTCTTTAGGGATCGTTTGTTTTTCCCATGCCTGTTTATATATTTTCCATAACCAGTTTATCCCTTCTTCTCCCAAGTGTTTTACCATTTCCGGTTCAATTTAACTATCTCTACCTGCCTTGGCTATTTTAATGTTTGATAATCCTTCTATTACTTTTTGTTTAATTATTTGCTCTATCTCTGTGTTTTCTTCGTCTTTATATATTACATTGTCTTTCTTTATTACTTCGGTATCAAATTTTTTCTTATAATATTCTGTCCATACCCTAGCTATTTCACACGATTCTAAGTACGAGTTTTTACAAAACTCTCAATCGTTTTTAAATATTTATCACATACCTATTGCTTTGTAGTCGGAGAGATAGAATCGGATTTTGTGCGTGGTAAGTAATACGGAAAAACTATAGTAGTCGAGAAAATGAAGCTGGAAAAATGGCAAAACCTCGCAATTTTTTCGTCCAGCACCGATTTGTACAAAAGTTTGGGATTAGGCTCATTTTACCCTCTAGCTCATTTTCTATATTGAGTCGTTGTACGCTTTTAGTTTTTTAAGGGTGAAAACCACCCCTAATTGTAAAAAATTATAAAATAACATTTTAAACTTTAATATTGTCAATATTTGCGTCTTACTAGTTAAATAATGATTGTTTTGTGCTTTAAGATATAATATCACAATATTTTAACCCTTAAAACCACCCTTGTTGAGCTACATATAAAAAGTTTTCTTATCCTAAAAGAATAATTTTGGCTTGCATCAATTTACATAACAATTTGTGGTTAGGATCATCTTACCCTGTACTTCATATTCTATATCATGCTCAAGGGTGTTGATTATTTTTAGGGGTGTAAACTACCCTTATTGTCAAAAGTTATATAAAAACATTGTAAACTTTGGTATAGGTAAAATTTGGTTTTGACTGGTTAAATAATGATTGTTTTATGCTTTACGATATAATATCATAATATTTCAACCCTTAAAAACCACCCTTAATAACATTACAATTTTTATAAGTAGACAATTTAATAGATCTATACAGAAAAAAAGTAGAATTAAAGAATTAAAAAAACATTTATTTACACAAAAATACGAATTTAAAAATATATAAAAATATACATACAAATAGTCTTTTGGTCATCCAGTATACGAACCGGCTCTGTGGTATTATATAGGTACATTGAAAATGTTCTATAAGGGACTATTCGAATTTTTCGAAAAAAAAAATTAGTTTTATAAACATAGCTCCTTCATTCTTGGCTATAAAAAGTTTTTTCAACAAAAGTTTTGTAGGATCTGTGAAGAGTAATAAGACTGTGTAAATTAAATTCCGTAAGATCTCTTAATTTTTAATTGAGGTGGGTTTAAAGGGCTCGAATAAGGGGATGTTTGCTCGTAAATAGATGTTTTAAACAGCTATATCTCGTTAATTGTTTACTGTAATGAAAATCTATATACAAGAGAATTTTAGCTATTAAAAAAGCTACAATTTAGTAATCTATCATTTTTTTCGTATCATCAGTATTTTCGGAGATATTTTGAAGAAAATGATAAAAAATGCAAAATTGCAAAAAATAAATTTTTTGTTAAACTCCAATTTTTCTAAAATTAGGCCTTTTAAATAGGTCAAACTTCTTGGGTGTATTGATAATATGAATATAAAAGGAATTACAGAAAGGTAAAGACGAATTTTTAGTTAAAAGGGTAGCTACGGGATTGTTTTAACTGTTTTTTTGCGTAAAGAAAAACAGGTACCGATATTTTTTTGATCATAAGTTGCTCAATTTTTATGCTAAAAACTTTTTATCATTAATTTTTGAAAGATCTTATTGTATGCTTGAAAAAACGTTATATAAGTTTTCCTGGAAAAATGCAAAGTTTTCCCGGTATTTGGCTTTGATTATTTCAAATTATGCATTTGACGAAAAAAGCTAACTTTTAACATGCCGTATCTCGGTTTGTATTGGTCGTGAGAATATTATAGAAAAACAGTTTCGTTTGTGTTATCAAAAGATACAATTTTGATATCTACAGTTTTTTTGATTAAATTAATTTTTCGAGTTATTCTCAAAAAACATTCTAAAAAAGTCGATTTTTTCGTCGAAAAACTGTTACTCTCAACCACGAATAACTCGAAAAATATTAGTTTTACGAAGAAAATATAAAAAACATTTTTTTCTTAAAATTACTTTTTACATCGATTTACATGGTTAAAATGTAATAAAAAATTCCCACCCCCGAGATGGGGTGGCAACTACCCCCAAGGTTTTAGCGTACAGCAGCATGATATAGAAACTGATCCTTGGACTATTTCCTACCTTCTGTGAAAATTTCAAGTAAATCCATGCTGGACGAAAAAATTGCGAGCCAAAATGCTTCATTTCCTCGACTATAGGGGATAATAATATGTTGAATTAGTTGTGTACATGACTTTCCCTAACGGGCGGAAACCAGAGTCGGGACGAGAGTAGTTATAAGGGGTCAAAGTCGCGGTTTTTATCATTTTTTGTGACACTCATGATCGAGATAGTGCACCAAAAATTGGAAATAAGTAGGTCATGACGTAACTAAGTAAAATCTCCAGAGCTGGAAACCAGAGTTAGGGAAAAGGGTAGTTATAGGGGGTAAAAATCACGGTTTTTATTATTTTTTTTTGGCGCTCATGATGGAGATAGTGTACCAAAATTTTGGAATAAGTAGGTCATGACGTAACTAAGTATATCTCCAGGGGCGGAACGTTGCGTGGCCACAAACGGGTGGGGGCAGGGGTGAATATAAAAATTTTAAGGGGCTTTTTGAGACGTTCCTGATCGAGATAGTGCACCAAAATTTGGGAATAGGTAGATCATGACATAACTAAGTAAAATCCCCAGAGCCGGAAACCAGAGTTGGGGACGAGGGTGGTTATAAGAAGCAAAATCGCGGTTTTTATTATTTTCTTTTGTAATGCTCATGATGGGAATAAGTAGGTCAAGACGTAACTAAGTAAAATCTCTAGGGGCGGAAGGCTGCGTGGCCGACAAAGGGGTGGGGACAAGAGTGAATATAAAATTTATAAGGGGTTTTTTGAGACGATCGTGATCGAGATCAAAATGCACCAAAATTTGGGAATAAGTAGATCATGAAAAAAACTAAGTAAAATCTAAAGGGACGGAATGCTGCTTGGGGACTAATGTTGTGCTGCGTCACAAAAAAAATACAAACTGCGACTTTGACCCCTTATAACTACCCTCATCCCCAACACTCATTTATGAATGGCGCAAATTTTGGTGCATTTTGATCTCGATCACGAACGGCAAAAATAACCCTTTTATTTTTATACTCACCGCTGCCTACAACCCCTTTGTACCCAAACAGCGTTCCACCCATGGATATTTTACTTAGTTATGTCATGACCTACTTATTTCCAAATTTTGGTTCACTATGTCCATCATGACCGTTACAAAAAAAAATAATAAAAACCGCGATATTTACCCCTTATAACTACCCTCGTCCCCCACTCTGGTTTTTGGCTCTGGGGATTTTACTTAGTTATGTCATGATCTACTTATTCCCAAATTTTGGTGCATTATCTCGATCAGGAATGTCTCAAAAGACCCCTTATATTTTTATACTCACCCCTGCCTACCACCCCTTTGTACCCCAAACAGCGTCCCGCCCATGGAGATTTTACTTAGTTACGTCATTGCCTACTTATTCCCAAAATTTGGTGCACTATCTCGATCATGAGCGTCACAAAAAAATAATAAAAACCGCGACTTTGGCCCCTTATAACTACCCTCGTCTCCCACTCTGGTTTCCGACCGTTGGGGCAAGTCATGTACACAACTTATTCAACATATCCACGTATAGTTGTTCCATATTATTTATCACGCAAAAAATCCGCTCACAGCTCTTAGACTATTGTATTTATAGAGCCATTAAAACTAGTATTAACAAGAAACCGTGTAGCCAACAGAAATATCTTCTCAAAGGAACGATAAAACGGTGTTTTATCGTTCATTTTCTAATTAAAAATGAATGATAATATTGGTTTCGTATACGTTCAAATTGGAACTTGAAATGTTTTTATTTACCCCCTTATAAATATTTTAAAACTTTTTGTTAAAAAGTTTTCGTATGAGCAATATAAACATAGCCAAATAAAAATGCAGATCTCTCACCATCAGCACTTCACATTTCCTTCACACATACTCGTATACAAAATGTTGTTGACACATAACGGCTCCCCAAGCTCCCATTTTCTCAGATCTTCTAATGTTTACCCTTCTAACCCGTTAAGAAAACTTCCCTCCGAGGCAGTATGCAGGCGATCTTTTAAAGGAGATGTGGTAGTTTTACCATAGAAAATATGTAACTGCTAGAAAAATTGTAAATATCATATTAAAATATACAAATTTGTATAAAAGTTGACGGTTTACGGAATTTTGTTAACAGTTAGTATGTATAATAACATACAAAATAGTTAATAAATGTTGCGTTTCTCGCTGATCTAACACACAGAGTTTGAGAAACTCGGCGTTGGTCGCTATATGAGATTTTCTCTCACGGTTTCAGAATATTGCACATAACTTTTTCCCTGGTAAATTATACATGCTGTAGTTTCTTCTAGTCTCCTAATTATCCTTCCTCTACAGTCGAATAGACTCGTCTGCTCAGATGGTGGTTCAGTTGCATTGGTATGGCCCGATTGTTAAGTAAGTGCGCTTCACGTGAGATATTCTCTTATTGCGCGACCACTGTGTGTAATATTATTTAGCATTATTTTATAGTATTATTTTATATTGTAGCATTATTTTATAGTATTATTTTATTTTGTGTTTACAATATGAATCGTGAAAAAAATTTTAGAATTTGCCCTGTTGCAGGACAATAAAATAAAGGTACAAGTACAATAAAGGACCCCGCAACACTTCTTATGGAAAAGTGGTCCCGGTCAAATTTAACAAAACTTTCGTCAATAATAGTTCTCAGTGAGTAGATTAAAAAATCCGTGGCACCTGGGTCTGAAAAACTATTATTCTCGAGCTACAGCCTTCTGAAGTTCTTAAATTCAGGTACTCGGTTTACGTTAAGTGCACTAATTCACGGTCAAGTGAATGAAAATATCTAATAGTGAAATAAGACAGATTTATTTTCTTCATTCATATTTGCGTGTTACATATGAATTCGTGGTCAAAAATAAATGCATCGTATTTTAGTCTTCAGAAAACCTCCGAAAAGTTCTCAGAAAACTGAAGAAGTGCGATATAAAATGTGCTGCTAGAGTGACATAACAATTATCATGCTTTGATGAATGCTTCTCACTTGTACAATACCAGCATAGTTGCAGTTATACCTTATCTTTAGAAAACTACTGAACAGTGGCGGATATAGGGGGAATAGGGGTATGCCCCTAGTAATACGGTCCAGATTTAAAGAACAAATTGTTTAAACATGATTGTTACACGTTAAAATATGTTAGCTTACATGCAACTTACTAGAGACAGACAAATTAAACCGAAATAACTCGACAGTTAGGAAAATAAAGGGAACTTATTGCACATGTTATTACCTATGTATTTTTTGTAGCTTGGGTTATCTATTTGATATATTTTGTGGTTGGTGTTTTATTAAAGGTCGCCCCCCTCCTCCAAGGCAAAAGTTCCGTAATTGTTACTGAAGTATCCTAATAGGTCGTTACTTAACACGACATAAAACATGATGTATCGAACCAAATTCAGCTGTCTCTTCTTCTTCCTATAATAGGCCTCTTGGCCTGTTTTTACCGATTTTAAGCTTGTATTTGTAGCTGTGATGTTGACTGCCAGCTATCTCGCCACCTTTTAAAGGGCCTTTCTATTGGTCTCTTGCCTGTTGGCTTCGAATCCCTGGCTATACGGGCTATTCTCTCGCTGTCCATTCTCATCACATGCTGATTCCACTCTCGTCGTCTCTGTCTTCCACACCGTACTATATCTTGTATGTTACCGAGATCTCTTATTCTGTCGTTTGGTATTCTGTCTCTCAGTGTTTTCCCAGTTATTGACCTCAGCGTTCTCATTTCTGATATCCTTAGCGTACTATGTATGTTAACTGTCGAGTTAACTGTGTTGAATTTGACTGTCTCTAGTAAGTTTCATGTTTCAAAAATGTTTCCTCTAATTCTGGTCCATGTTACGGGGGTCCCCCGTAACACGTGATACGTGTTAACATATACGCCCATACCCATGGGCAGGGCGGCCGTGCTCCCTCTGGCTATCCGGTTGCTGTAAACGATATATTGGCATCCAAAGTATACAAAATGTAATGTGCAACGTTTTCACGTCGGCACCCCCCCCTAAAAACTTTTATATGGGCGCCCATTTGGCGCTAGGGGAATTACCTTATTCTCAGCTACTGTAGCTGTGCTGGTATTCTGGTATTGGATAAGTCTGAACCATTCATGAAAACATGATAATTCTTATGTCGCTGTAGCAACACATTTTTTATCCCACTTCTTCAGTTTTCTGAGTACTTTTCGAAGATTTTCTGAAGACTAAAATACGATACATTTATTTTTAACCACGAATTCATGTGCAACACGCAAACATTTTTTTTTTAAGCATTTATTAACAATCAGAATTACATATTCTATGAGTTAATTTGATAACAAGTACAATAACTTATATCAATGTAGTATTGTACACTAAAATGGCGTTATGATGTACATCACCCAGCGGTTTTACCTCAGTTTCAGCTGAGATTTCTGGGCCATAATCTTCGCAATCTTCTGTTGTTTAGTGGCTGCAGTAATGGTACTATTAATTGGTTCGGGTGGCCTTCCAATTTCTCGTGGTGTCTGTTGGCTCTTTCTTGGATTATTGTGCTGACTAACGGGATGTTTAGGTCTGTATGAAGGGTTTGGTTGGAAATGTACCACGGGGCATTTGCGAAGGTACGTAGAATTTTTGATTGAGTTCTTTAGATAATTTTTGTGATTGATTTGCTGGCACAACTCCATAGTTCAATACCGTACGTCCATATAGGTTTGATGACTGTTTTATAAATCAGCAGTTTGTTCTCAATTGAGAGTCGAGATTTTCTACCTATAAGCCAATTAGTTTCTTTCACTCTCAACTAAATTTGTTTCTTCTTCTTTAAAATGTGTTGTTTCCAGTTTAATTTAGAATCAAGATGAAGCCCCAGGTATTTAACGATGTTCTGTTGTGGTATGTTGACTTGATTAAGGCTAATATTTGGGCATTGGTCTTTCCTTAGTGTGAAAGTTATATGTGTTGACTTAGTTTCATTAGCTTTTATCTTCCTTTTCTTTAACCACTGTCCAATTTGGTCTAGGTGTTCTTGAAGTTTTACTACTGCAGCTCTTGGATCCTCTTCAGTTGCAAATATTGCTGTGTCATCAGCGAAAGTGTTCTAATGGTGGTTTGTGGAGATGTGGAGAGGTTGGTAAATCTTAATTAAATAAAGTAAATAAAATAAACGCAAACATGAATGAAGAAAATGAGTCTCTCTTCTTTAAACAATAGATATTTTCATTCACTTGACCGTGAATTAGTGCACTTAACGTAAACCGAGTACGTGAATTTAAGAACTTCAATATAGCTCGAGAATAATAGTTTTTCAGACCCAGGTGCCCTGGACTTTTTTAATCTACTCACTGAGAACTTTCATTGACCAAAGTTTCGTTGAATTTGACCGGGACCACTTATCCATAAGAAGTGTTACGGGGTCCTTTGAAAGTTATATTGAAATGTTAAAATTAATATTACTTCTACCCCTTTAGATTAGATTAAAATGAACAAGCGCATCAACAGTCACATTGTGTAAAGCTAATAATAAGTTTAATAATTTTAAAATATATTTTACAAATTTTATCTCCCCGGCACGACCACTCACGTAAAAGCCAACATAGCGACCAATGCCGGGTTATTAAAATAAAAAATTATATAAGAATAATTATAGAAATATAATTATTATTAAATATATAAAAATTATTTATGATTTTTGTTCAAAATGCGACATGGTTGTTGGTTATGTTATAACTTATAGGTACCTGTTTTCGATTACCAAAAAGACGGATACATAATATCTTACACCAGACTATCTGTGAAAAATAAAATCCTTGATTTCACGTAAACATTTTTACAGATATTTGAAGGTTCTAAAAGGTGATGAAAAATCCGTAAAAACGTACAGCTGATCTTACTTTATTTTGTTAAACAATCCCGAAAAAAAATAGTTTTTTGCCTAGAAAACGTTTCTAATAATAACATGTACTGTAATAAAACGAGCGATTTCGTATTTATTTACGACTTTATTAATTTATTTATACTATACAAGTTTTCTTTTACAATCTCTGGCTTAAAACTTGACATTCCAGTCTTCGCCACTTCTAGCTATTTTATGACCTTCCACATACCGCGCGTCTATCTCCACCGATTCCACGTATATCGTGCTTCCGCCAGAATGTTCTCGGCCGGCGATTCATTGTTTTGCTACATTGCTCCCCTCTTAAGATCTGAGCATCCCGATCAGCAACTCTAGATGAAGGCCCAAGATGGCGGAATCTACGCGACTCTAAAGCTCTGCATACACCCTCTAAGAAGAAATAACAGTACACTGTCTTTGAAGGGTACGACATCTTCGAATTCATGCAACACACAGTAATTCGTACGCCAGTTTCTCTGAAGATCAATTTAAGCATGCTTCTCACAAAATTCCAATCCCGGTTTTTTACTGCATGGCCTATTTTTGGTAAAGCCAAATCTTTGATGTCATAATTACACACGATTTTCGTCAAAATAGTTAAAGCATGTCATATGTTCTCGAAGCTTTGTGTGTCCGTATAAGACTCCCTTACCGTATAGAGCAAAGATCGAGGACCATCTTCCAATCGCAGTATTCTTCCAATTTTAGGCTGCTGATTTCTTAACTCGTCTAGGCGGCCGAACTTTCTATTGAATATGGATGAGACTCCTTTAGTCATCTCGAGGTCTTGGGCAACAGAGTGGGCTAGAGAGACGTGTTCTGGAACACTAAACAGATCTTGCTGAACTTCTGTGGTCACGCCGAATCTATCACTCATTCTCTCTGCGTAATTGGACATAAATTCATTAAAACTTGGCTGTGCGGCATTTTTCATTTCCCATTGAATGACTCGGGCTACTTCTGTTTCATTTGAGCCAGCATATGGTGCAAGACGATTTATGTGAATATCTTTTGGTTTACCGTTTGTCAACTTCCTAATTCTGTATATTACGTCATTTATTTTCTTCTTAACTTCATACGGATCTTCCCATTGTCTTTACAGTTTATGACAAAAGCCTCGACGACGTTGTGGATTATACAGCCAGAAAAGATCACCTACTTCGAAGCTTTCATTCTTGCATCAAGAATCATATTGATCTTTTATTCTGTCACTGGCTATCTGGATGTGTTTTCGGGCAAGTTCATGAATGTTATTCATTCCTAACTTCAGGCGGTCGACGTATTCTTCGCCTGCAACATGTTCCTTGGAAGGTCTGCAGCCAAACTCTAGGTCGCAGGGCAAACGAACTTCACCACCCAACATCAGGCAGGTTGGTGTCTGACGTGTAGTTTCATTTACGGCCGAGCGGAAGGCCATCAGGAATAAAGGAATGTGCTGGTCCCAACCCTGCTGATGTTCAGATACAACTTTGGACAAATGTTTAACCATCGTTCGGTTCATCCTCTCGACCATTCCATCTGATTGAGAATGCAGGGGTGTCGTTCTGGTCTTATTGACACCAATCAATTTACAAACGTTTTGGAAAAGAGCCGACTCAGTTTCGCCCTTGGTCGGAGTGGATCTCCAAGGGAACACCAAATCGACTGAAGAATTCTCTAACAAGTACCTCTGCAACGTCGCAGATTCTTGATTCGGTAATGCATAGGCCTCGGTACATTTCGTAAAATAATCCATGGCCACCAGGATGTTATTTATTTCCAGCATCGGTTTCTGGAAATGGACCTGGAATGTCGATTGCTACTTTTTCCATAGGACTGCCAACATTGTAATTGTACTGTCTCATGGGTGTTTTCTTTTTACCAACTGGGCCATTATCGGATGCACACAATTCACATTTCCGGCACTATCTTCTTATATCATCTTTACAGTTCACCCAGTAGAACCGTTCTCGAACCTTTTGCAGAGTCTTCGTAATACCAAAGTGTCCACCTGATGTATCGTCATGCAACTGATGCAATACTTCTGACATTTTACTTTTAGTTACAATCAACTGAAGTTTAGATTCTGTACCATCATCGTTCTCAAAGATTCTGCACGGAAGATCATCTTTTAGTACCAGGTAATTCCATTGGCTCCAGTAGGCCTTGACTTCCAGACTACATGCACTAATGTTTTGCCAACTAGGTCTCTCACCTTGACGCATCCAATCCAATACTCTTTTTATACATTGATCATCTTCTTGGGCGTTTTGTATTTGTTGGGGCTGCCATTGCTCATTAACTACTGTGGTTCGTCTTACAGGGCAAAGCTTTTCCTCTACTTTAAGCCGGTGATTATAACTTTCACCGCATGGCCGTATCGAGGAAGCATCTGTATTTGAACGAACCCTTCCAGCCCTCTTCACGCGTCTCTTCGGCATCGTGTCACGAATCACCCTCCGTACCATTTCCACCCAACGTTCATCTTTTCTCTTATCGCTTTTTTCCACGGTTAGTACTCGATTGTTTAGTGAAGCTTGGCTAGTTGCTTCGTTTTCCAAGGCAAGAGCATGTGCTTCATCTAAAACTTCCCGTCTTGCTAGTCGCAAAGCTTTCTGTAGTTCACTATCTTTCAGCCCATTGACGAAGGTATCTACCGCAATTTCTTCTAAAACTCTGTCTGGCACCACTGGATAAGCCAACCGCACCACACGAGCCACATCTGCTTCAAATTCTTGCAGATTCTCACTTGCTCGTTGGCTTCTACTTCGCAGTTGTGCTTTGTATACTTGTTGTAGATGGGCATCTCCATAGCGTTTTTTTAGACGAGTGAACAAGGTCTGGTAACATTTTTGTTGACCCTTAGGAATTGACCTTAATATATCTGCAGCATCACCTCGTAGAGCAGCAGTCAAGGAAACAGCCTTTTCTTGTTCGGTCCAATGATTGCCGGTCGCAATACCTTCGAATTTTCTAAGGTATATGGACCAAGAGGACTTTCCATCAAATGATGGTAATCTGAATATCATATTATGCGACGCTTCATCTCTAGGTAGTTTATCTTTCACTACAGGATCTAAAGCTACTGCATTAACTGACGGTTGCAATTTTGTACCGGTTATCATGCTCTCTAATTGTTTGATCTTCTCGTCTACGGCTAAAACTACTGCATCAACTGAGGGTAGAACTTTCGTTTTGGTTACCATAGTCTCTAGTTGTTTGATCTTCTTTTCTAGCATTTCTTTGTTGTCGTCTACACTTTTCTGCATATTATCGGATCTTCTAGAAACTTCTTCAAATTTCTCGTTGTTCTGTCTAGAAAGTTTTTAGTTACTTGAGAGCCACTTTCAAATTTCTCGTTGCTCTGTCTACAAACTTCTTCAAGTTTTTCGTTGTTCTGTTTACAAACTTCCTTAAGTCTCTCATTGTTCTTTCTAGAAGTTTCATCAAGCTTCTGAGAAACACTTTCGAATTTCTGGTCGAATTCCTCATTAATTATCTTAGACGTTTCATCGACCTTTTGAGAAACACTTTCGAATTTCGATAAGATTGGTTGTTCTGCTGACTAGAAGCGGAACGTCTTGTGTGGGTCATCTCCATTCTTCTTGAGGACCTCCTCTAGTCGTGCTTTCAGGACTTTCTTGGACCCACTGGAATCTAACTCGTACTCTTCTAATTGTTCACGGAGCTGTTTTACCGAAAGTTCTTCTAGCAACATATTTGGTGGGCACACACGTACTTTTCAAAATGTCTTTTAAAAGTCTTTCCGAATACCGAACAATTAACGTACTCCGATTTTTCCCCGACGAATAAAGTTCAAAAGTCTTTTAAAGTCTTTCTCTAATTCACTTATTTATATCGCACTAAGTTTACCGAACACCGAACACCGGACACCACTGTAATAAAACGAGCGATTGCGTATTTATTTACAACTTTATTAATTTATTTAAAGAAGTTTTCTTTTACAAACTCTAGCTTAAAACTAAACTCAAATAAAAGCGCGCTCGACTTAAATAGCAAATAACGTTATACTCAATCATTCCAGACTTCGCCACCTCTAGCTATTGTGTGACCTTCCACATACCGCGCGTCTTTCTCTACCGATTTCACGTATATCGTGCTTCCGCCAGAATGTTCTCGGCCGGTGATTCATTGTTTTGCTACAGTACATTTTAGAGAAAAGTTTAATAAATAAATTATAAATCATAAAGATTACTTAAAATTAAAATGCATAAACAATTGATCGAGATATTTTCAGAAATCCTTATTTTGCACTCAGCTATAAATTTTAATAATTTTTTTTTGTATAGTGTCATGGTACTTAAAATTATGGCTTTTAATGAGTTATTAAAGTATGCTGAATTTCAAACAGATCGTCTTAAATAGAGTATCCGCCAAAAGAAACAGTACCTACCTAATATAAAAAAATATATAATGCAGTGCTTCCCAAACTGTGCGCCGCGGCGCCCTGGGGCGCCGTGGCTCGACTACATGGGCGCCGCGAAAGTTTTCTTCCAATATTAGACATAATCACATAATTACCTTCAAGTATTAAACATTAAACTAAAGTTGTTATGACAACTTTTTAACTTTTAAAATATACCTATATAAAAATGTTTCCCATGATAAACGAGTTCAGTTATTAGTAATTTTATTTGATGCCGACAATATATCCTCGATATTTTAAATTCCACGAAACAATAATTCTCTTACTACTGTAAATTGACTTCGGACCGACAGGCCATAAGTTTTAAATATGTCGGCATAAATATAATTTAATATAAATATAAAATATATAAACTAAAAGGGAAGTTCCCTAGGTTGGCTGTATACCACATAGTTAAAAAACTCTAACAAGAAGTAAAACCACTTCTATGTAAATTGGTATATTTATTAAAACTTAAAAATCCCAATGGATTGAATAAAATATGTCCAATTCAGAACGTTTTCAGACCTATCGGTCCATCATCAGTGAATGTGCATACTTGCTAAATAGCCCCAGAACCAAACAATGGTTGAATTTAAAATTCGATTTACATTATTTAAAAATAATATTCAACAGGCTAAACGCCGATGTTACAGGATATTGCCTATGGGAACATGGTGAAACCCTACCAAAACCTCAATCAACCATCTTAGGCCAACTTTGACTATAAAGTCACTTTATAGTCAAAGTTGGCCTAAGATGGTTGATTGAGGTTTTGGTAGGGTTTCACCATGTTCCCATAGGCAATATCCTGTAACATCGGCGTTTAGCCTGTTGAATATTATTTTTAAATAATGTAAATCGAATTTTAAATTCAACCATTGTTTGGTTCTGGGGCTATTTAGCAAGTATGCACATTCACTGATGATGGACCGATAGGTCTGAAAACGTTCTGAATTGGACATATTTTACTCAATCCATTGGGATTTTTAAGTTTTAATAAATATACCAATTTACATAGAAGTGGTTTTACTTCTTGTTAGAGTTTTTTATAAAATATATAATTTTAAATATATATTCGGTCGGTATAAATATAATTTAATATAAATATAAAATATATAATTTTAAATATATATTAAATATATAAATTTAACATAAATATAAAATATATAATTTTAAATATATATTCGGTCGGCAAATACAATCGTCTCCTTGCACGTGCACATTTTAAAACTATGAATTTTTACTTATCTAAATTTTAGTTAGTTGAATTTGTAGTTTCATTTATCAGTGTGAATATAAACAGGGTTATTTCACCTACTTGTGTACAAAAGTTGCTGTAAAAATGGAAAAGTTTTTGAATTTAAATAAACAAGGTGGTTCTAAAAATAAAGTGGATGCACCACAAACTAGTGGTAGAGTCGTGAAGAAACGAAAATACCGTAAATATGATGACAGCTATTTGGATTTTGGCTTTACATCAACAAACGTCAATGATGAAGAGAGACCACAATGTGTATTGTGCCTGAAACTTTTGGCTCCAGAATGCATGCTTCCAAGTAAGTTAAAACGCCATTTGGAAGCCAATCATCCAAACTTTGCTGACAAACCTCGTAGCTTTTTTACCAGGAAGTTAAATGATTTGAAGCAACAAAAAGGTAACTTTTCCAAGCATTTGTTGATACCTAAAAATGCTTTGCTGGCATCATACAAGGTCGCGTATAAAGTTGCAAAGTGTAAAAAGCCCCACACAATCGCAGAACAATTAATTCTACCGGCTGCTGTAGATTTGGTAAACATTAGGTGCGTAATTATTAGGGAGCGGATTTATATGCAATCAATTTTGATGAAATATGCGCATATATATGCAGTAAAAAATTACGAAATATGCGCAAGATATGCACAAAAATTCAAAAAATGCTCATTTCGAGAAAGCACAAATTTTCTGTTTTATTCTATTCTAGAGGGTTCTTTTATATCGGGGGGCGGCAATCTTATTTATTATCTTTCAAATAAAATCGTTATTTTTCATATATGCAAATTATTCACATTTTTTTACAAAAACTGATGTCAATAATTGTTACCTATTTAAAATAAAACAACAATATCACTATATACATATATCTTCGATTATAATTCACTACAATGTGTTTTTCCAAATTTTTATAACTTGAAAAGCTCCTTTCAACATCAACGGAACTAAATGGGGCGTATTTAAAATAACTTGTTAAAGCTCAAAATTCTACACCAAAATCAATTTCAAAATTTCCACTAAAAATTTCGCATATGTTCTCCAAAGTTTTAAAGCCGTTATTTTTTTCTAGAACCAATTCTAATTTCTTTTTAACTGAATTACCGATTTTACCGGGAACTCTCGAAATGTGTACTTTAAAATTTCTAACTATGTCGACGGACTCTGTTAAAGACATTTTCCGATTTTCTAAATTATTTATGGTTTTTACTATAAAACTATAATGCGTCTTGATAAAAGTTAGCTGGTTTGCCAATGAAGAAGTAGTTTTAACAATATGTTGTGTCTTTATAATAGCAGCACTGTCTTCGGCGTTAAATTCTAAAAGCAATTCCGTAATTGCCACAAAATGTTCAGCAGAAAAAATTGCAGCTTCCAACCAAGTTCTCCACCTATTCAGTACTGATTCGGGAGGTAAAGGTACATTAGGTAATTTGTTCCTGTACAACTAGACCCGTAAAGGACTTTTGACGAATACTTTTTTTACGCTACTTATTAGTACATTTACATCAGGGAATTCACCCCTAATATGTTCAGCTACTCTGTTACATCCATGCTCTAAACAAGTTACGTGAACTAAATTTGCATAAATTAATTTAATTTGTTGACCAGCTTTAACCATGTAATTTTACTAATTTTACTGATTTACGGGATCTGATCTAAAGCTTGAATATTTCAATTTTCGTTAGAAAATCGTAAAACTGTGGTTGAAGGTGTAAATTCTCTTAACAATAGGGGATTTAAAAGAATCACCAGGATTATAGATACCTAGGTACTAAATATAATAAAAGTGAATAAAATTCGGATTTCCCGGTAAACCATCCTTCATCATTTTAACATCCTACAATCATTTTATAACGGCGTACTATAAGGACTATAAGTACTTTGTGTAAAGATCGGGCATTTTCTAAGAAAAAATGAAAAGGCATCTCTTCAGATAGTTCCCGAATTAATAGATACGACAGCTTGTGCGGGGAAATATTTTGTGTCGAATTAAAAAATTTAAAATATTTTTTTTGGGCTTAAATCTTTTAAATATGCACAAAATATGCATGTTTCTTTAAAAATATGCAAAATTTAGTAAAGTTCTCAAATATGCGAAATATGCATGCAATATGCATTTAGCATAAAATCCGCTTCCTAGTAATTATACTAGGTAAATATACCTTTAATATTTACCTATTAACGATATTATTTATATCATTTTAAAGTGCGCATGCGTTTTGCTGCTAATTTGTCGCCGATTAGTCGTCGACAGGCACCCGCGAACGCACTTAATATGATCGGAGAATCTGCGGGAAAACTTCTTTCAGCGGTGCCTTTACCTAACAACACCATCAGTCGCAGAATTCAGCGTGTGGCGGAGGATCTTAATGATCAAATAATTGAAAAAATAAAAGAAAGTGAATTTGCGTTACAGTTGGATGAGGCAACAGATTCTAGTAAAGATGCACACTTGATTTGTTACATAAGGTTCTTGGATGATAATACCATTGTGGAGGATCTTCTGTTTTGTAAAAAAATCACTGCAAGTACAAAGGCGCAAGACTTGTTCGAGATCCTGAATACATTTGTGGTTGAAAACAATTTGGAGTGGACAAAGTGCGTTGGTGTTTGCACTGATGGTGGTCGTTCAATGTCTGGCCGTTATGGAGGATTACAGGCGCTTGTTCGAAACAAAGCTCCGGATTCAGTATGGACCCATTGCATCATTCATAGAGAAGCGCTTGCATCAAAGAATCTGAGTCCTTCACTAAATTTGGTCTTAAAACGTGTGGTAACTGTGGTAAATTATATAAAAACTAGGCCGGTGAAAGCAAGGTTTTTCAAAAAAATGTGTGAGGATATGGGTGCAGAATAGGGTGGGCCGAAAAAAATTTTTATTTTTTTTTCTTAATGCTATACCGAAAAAAACTTGTCTCTATTATGGGTTATCAAAATGCAAAAAAGAAAAAAAATATATACCTAACCCCCAGCTAGCGCAACGCATCTGAACTTTCGAAATTTCACTAAAATCATGAGTTCTTGTAATTTTTTTTTTGAACATCCTAATAACTGCATATTGGGCTGCTATAGTGATATCCCTTTACATTAGAGTTTTAAAAATACAATAAATAATTGGATAAGTATAATTTTATTAATCTGAGGTAGCGCAACGGACACGAAAATGACGCATCTTACAGTCGAGTGCAGATGAGCTGTGCGTTCGGGGAATGGGTTGGCACTGAGCCGAGCTTCCCCCACTTATACTCTCTACACCCACAATGCACTGGAAGCAGCCTCAACGATCATGTTTTTTCATGTTCTCTGTTACTCGGCAGTTTACGTCAGCAGATTCGTTTAAACTTACGTGTATTAGCTGTGAGTTGATAGTGCAAACTGTTTTTATAATTTTTTGAGTGAAGTTTGAGTTTAAATTCACGTGCGTGATGGTTGCCAAGAAAATAACTCGCAGTGATTTTGATTGCCCATTGTTTGGCTACCCGAGGGAATTGCCTGTGAGTAAGCTTCCAACTTTCTAAGATGTCCTTCGGAGCTGTTTCCACGAACAGTACCTTCTAGCATTAGAAAGTAACAAGCCTGTAAGTTTCTCTCAGATATCTAATATTGTCGCTCCAAAAGTAAAAGCCGTCTTTGACAAAGCATCAATACCAACAGTGACGCCCTACAGAATTGTTCAATTAATAAATTCATATCACGTTAGCTACCGTAATCTAATGAAGTCCTTTAAGCGTGACAAGGAAAAAGACAAGTACAAAGAGAAAATTGAGGAATTCAAACAAAAGGCTTTATCACTCTTTGATGTATCTGGAGAAAGGTCCCGGAGATCTGTGAGTGCCCTATATCAATTTCATGTAAATGTGAAAAAGATAAAAAAATTCCGGTGCTTGAACTTAAGTTTATGTATTTCCAAAGAAATCATGGACAAGGAAAAATTGGAAATTTAGACAAGAAGGAGTCGAAAAAAATTACCAAAAGACTGCAACGTAAAGAAAAAAAAATCAGGTTATGTCGTCTAACATCCCACTAGTTTACTAGTTTCACATTCGCAGCCTTCATACTCTAAGGATGCAACAAAACCAAGAATAGCTTCAGATGGAAGCTCAATGGAAGAGGAAGAGTCTGATAGTTCCGGTGACAACTATATTCCTATTCCGAGCAAACAACCGTGGCAAATGCGGATACAATTAAAAAATACCGCGTTGGCCAGTGACCGATTTGGTGTTTCGGACAGGGCAACAGCTGCTATTGCCTCCAGTGTAATGCATGACGTTGGTCTTGCAACGAAAGAGGATGATTCCCTCATAATTGATAAGAATAAGGTTAGGAGGGAAAAAAATTTATGCAGATCAAATCTCCAAGATACGATAAAAAAAGAACCAAACTTGATACAAGGGCTATACTTTGATGGTCGAAAGGATAAAACTTTAAAAATTGATGAAGTTAATAACAAGTGTTTCAGAAGAAGTGCAAAAGAGGAACACTTTTCAATTATTAAAGAACCTGGCTCGATTTATGTTGGCCATGTGACGCCATCTACTGGAACTTCGAAGGACATTGCTAGTGCTATATTGGACTACTTGAATGAGTCAAATTTTTCGCTCGATGAGCTTGATGTAATTGGATGCGATGGTACCGTCACAAATACAGGCTGGAAAACCGGTGTAATTCGCACAATCGCGGAAAAAATAAAAAGACCGCTGCAGTGGGTAGTTTGCCTTTTGCATTTGAACGAATTGCCGTTCAGGCACTTGTTTCAAACTTTGGACGGTGAAACGACTGGCCCAAAATCTTTTAGTGGTCCTATTGGCTCACAACTCAGAAATTGTGAAAAACTTCCAGTAGTAAAATTTCAAATCATTGATTGCGAGATTCCAGACATCGATAGCAAAATCTTAAGTAAAGACCAACAATATCTCCTGGATGTAAGTTTGGCTATCAAGTCAGGCACCTGCACAATAGACTTCGCAATTCGTGAACCAGGTCCTATCTCCCATTCCCGATGGCTGACAACAGCGAACAGAGTTCTTCGTCTTTATATGAGCGTTGAAAGTCCCTCTGAAGAACATCTTATTTTGGTACAATTTATACTTAAATCTTACATGCCTGTATGGTTTAAGATAAAAAAAAGTAAGTACCTTACAGATGGACCAAAACATGTTTTTAATTTAATAAAATCTTCACGATTCCTTCCAGAAAACTTGATAAAGGTGGTTGATCCAGTAATTGAAAGGAATGCGTTTTTCGCGCATCCAGAAAACTTGCTCCTCAGTATGATTGTTGATGAAAGCGCCCATATCAGAGAGTTGAGGCTTAGAAGAATCATAAAATCAAGGACCGTAGCTTCCAATAAAAAGCTAGTCCGAACTTTTAAACCCCCAAAACTCAACTTCCAGGAAAACGAATATTATGAAATTATTGATTGGACTACTACTGCTATTTCTCCACCACCGTTGTTGCGAAGAGTATCTGACGAAGAAATGTGGGCCAAAATTTCAACTGCCAACACACCAGAAGAATGGAATTTCCATAAATTTCCGTGTCACACGCAAGCGGTGGAGCGCTGTGTGAAATTGGTAACTGAAGCCTCCTCAAAACTCGTTGGTGCCAAGAACAGAGATGGATTCATAAGAACAACGCTGCTATCAAGAGCTTCAATGCTAAGTTTTTCAAGCAAGCAAGATTTTAAAGTTCCAAACATTTAACGGACTATTCTGTGAGTCTGGGAATTGACAATTCGTAAATTTTTTAATTTTGTAATTAATAAACTCATTTGGATAAATGTAAATTGCCTATTTATTTATTTTTCCTACAGGTTCCATCAACATTATATTTCTAAAAATAACACATGAGTGGTGGGTTTAAAAAAATTAGTTGCTGCACTACACTATAAAAGTGGTTAGCACTCGAAAAGTGATCAATTAGCTATATTGAAGGCCTTGCGCTACCTAAAATTAAAAAAAAAAGTAATATTTCAATAACTCATTGTGTTTTTATAACTATAATATAAATGATTTTCACTATAGCAGTTCAATATCTAGCTGTTTGGATATTTAAAAAAAAAATGGTAAAATCATGTGATTTTAGTGAAATTTCGAAAGTTCAGATGCGTTGCGCTAGCTGGGGGTTAGGTATATATTTTTTTTCTTTTTTGCATTTTGATAACCCATAATAGAGACAAGTTTTTTTCGGTATAGCATTAAAAAAAAAATAAAAAATTTTTTCGGCCCACCCTAGTGCAGAATACACGTCTCTGTTATACTACTGCCACTCACGATGGCTCTCTCGTGTGGTAATGTTTTGTCTCGTATGTTCCAATTACGGCAAGAAATGTACATTTTTCTTGAAGAAGAAAAACACCAGTATGCCAAGTACTTTGTAGAAACGGATTTTTTGATTCAACTAGCATACTTATGTGATATCTTTGAAAAGTTAAATGCGTTGAATCTCTCCCTGCAAGGCCGCAACACGCACATTTTAAAATTGGCGGAGAAGATTTCAGCTTTAAGAAAAAAATTAGAAGTATGGAAGAGAAAAATTAATGATAATAATATCAATGATTTTTTTTTTTTTTTTTTTATTGAGAAATTCGCATCAACCCGAAGGTTATTAGCGAGGAGCAGATTTACAATATTAAATATTATATATTTACAAAATTAATAGCTTTTAAATAGTTTAACATATTTGTGAACGAACAATTTGCACCAATTGCTTTCTCTAAGTTTGTTGGAATACCGTAAATTCTTCTTGCTGTGGAGAAAACTGGACAGTCTACAATTATATGTTTTACCGAGAGTTTAAGGTTACACTGATCACATTTCGGTTCAGGTTCTTTTGTTATTAAGAACTTGTGTGTGGCACTGGTATGACCTAACCTAAGGCGGGTTATTGTCACTTGATCCCTTCTTTTGGTGGGGAAACATGTCCATGGTTTAATGTTTGGTTTAATATTCCAAAGATTGGACACTGAAAATTGCCACCGGTTTTGCCACTCACTTAGGATACGCGATTTGATAACACTTGAAACATCACTAGTTGTCACATATTGCACGATAGTAGAGTCAGCTGAGTTGACGGCTTCACGCGCACACTTATCTGCTTCTTCATTGCCTCTTATACCAATATGTGACGGGATCCAGATGAAGATTACCTCCTTATTACGATTTTGTATCTCGATCAGATTTTGTTTTATTTTTCCCAGAATGTAATTCTCTGGGTATATTTTTCCTATGGATTGTAGTGAGCTTAGTGAATCAGTCAAAATGATGTGTTTCTGATTTGGTGAGGATATAATATATGTCAGTGCCCCGTATATGGCATATAATTCTGCATTAAAAGTACTGCAGTATATTGGCAACTTATATTTTTGGCACATATTCGAGGATATAACTGCTGCTCCCACGCCATCTGTTGATTTTGAAGCATCTGTATATATTTGAGAGAAGTTTGTATACTTTGATAATAAGTTTTGCAGATTTTGATGTATTATACTATGGTTAGTAGTATGTTTGTCCAATGAAGTTAAGGTGGTAATTATTTTTGGTACTCCCAAATTCCATGGCGTAGCAGGTTCAAAACTAACAGGATAGCAAGGAGGTAAGGTGGTGTTAAGAGATGAGAGATCCATTTTGATTCGGTGGTAGAAAGGTTTGTGTAGACGTGGTTTATTGGAGAAAAATGTTGATAATCGGTTAAGGTGATCATATTTGAAGGTGTGGTTATTAGGATTTGCATTTGATTTAATTGCATATGTTAACTTTAAGTACATTCTTCTGTAATACAGTGATGGTTCAGCTGCTTCACAACACAGGCTTTCTATTGGTGTGGTTCTGAAAGCTCCCAAGACAATGCGGAGTGCAGTATTGTGGATTGAATCTAAAATTTTAAGAGAAGAATCAGTAGCCGATGAATATGCTATCGCGCCATAGTCTAATTTAGATCTGATTAGAGTTCTGTAGAGAGAGAGCATAGTTTGTCTATCTGCTCCCCAGTCTTTTTTTGACAATGATTTAATGATATTAAGTCTTCCTTGGCATTCGATTGCCAGTTTCTTAATATGTTCTTTCCAATTTAGATGTTGGTCGAATGTCATTCCTAAAAATTTTACAGTATTTTTCCGAACTAACGAATTGTTATATAGTGAGAGTGAAGGGTGATTAGGGCAGCTTTTCTTTGAGAATAATATAAATTGTGTTTTTTCTGTAGAAAATTGAAACCCACAACTTTGCGACCATTTCTCTAGTTGATGTAAGAACGTTTGTAGCATATTCGTGATGTTTTCCATATTTTGACTTCTCGCATAGATAACAAGGTCGTCTGCGTATAAGAGACCTTTCAGTGGTAAGTTCATATTGGTTAGTACATCATTTATTGCTACTAAAAAAAGTGTAGGGCTTAACACTGATCCTTGTGGAATACCATTCTCTAGTTTTGTTTTTGGTGATAGCATACCATTAGTTTTAAGTTGGAATGATCTATTGGAAAGGAAATTGTTAATGAACGCTAGGCAGTGTCCCCTGATATTTAAATTATGTAGTTTCTTGACTATTAGGTGTTTCCAAGTGACATCATAGGCTCCCCCGATGTCAGAAAATATAGCGACGCATTTTTGATTGACAGCAAAAGCTTCAAGTATGTCATTTTCTAATGCTAAAATATTGTCTATTGTTGATCGATTTCTACGAAAACCACTTTGATTTGGAATGATTAGGTTTCGATTCTCAAGAGTCCATAAAAGCCTTTTATTTACAATTTTTTCCATTAATTTACCCATAGCACATGTCAAAGATATTGGTCTATATGCATTTGGATTACTTTTTGGATTGTTTGGTTTTAAAATTGGTATAATAATAGATTCTGACCATTTTGGTGGAAGTTTATGTTGAGTCCAGATTAAATTAAATAACCTTAGTAAGTACTGGTGAGCGTTCGTAGGTAAATTTTTTATAAATTTTACCGGAATATCATCAGGTCCCGCTGCCGAATCTTTAAATGAGTTAAGGGCTTCGTTGTATTCTTCCATTAAAAAAGGAGAGTTTATAGGACTTTTATCTATCTCATCGAAGTTAATTAGATTACGTTCTTCATGTTGCTTAAGTGTAATAAAGCTCTGGTTATACTGGGTATTACTAGATTTGTGTTTATAAGTGTTAGCCATTTCTTCTGCGATTTCGTTGTCGGAGGTAATAACCTTATCTTGAATATTTAGTGAGTTGATTTTTAAATTTAAACTTTTTCCCGATATTCGTTTTATCTTCTTCCATATGTCACTCATAGGAGTAGAGCTGTTTATTTTAGAAACATAATCAATCCAGGATTGACGTTTAGCTGTCTTTATTGTCAATCTAGTTATGGCTCGAGTTCTCTTATATTCTAGTTGGTTTTCAAGTGATTTATTTCTTTTATATTTATTAAAGGCAGTTTTACTTTCTCTAATGACCTTTTTACAAGACTCGTTCCACCATGGAACTGGTGTTGAATGTTTCGTTGGAGCTGTTTTACCGATTGAGTTTTCAGCTGCCTTAATAATTATTTGGGTCAAATTGTCTAGACATTCTTCGACATTAATTATTGTTGTCGAGCACTTGTTTATATATGATTCTATCTGTTGGGCGAAATGCTTCCAATCGGCTTTATCTATTTTCCATTTGGGAGAGAAATGGGTTGTGCGTTTAAGTTGATTGTTTTCTATAATTAATGGATAATGGTCACTGTTGTATGTGTACTGCATTGGATACCAAGACAAATGTGGGTAAAGATCACTGTCACATATTGTTAGATCAAGTGGTGTAGCTTCTCCAGTTCTTATATTAAATCTAGTCGGGCTTCCGTCATTTAAGAGAGACAAATTAAGATGATCTATAATTTCTTCAATGGCGGTACCCCGTTGATCTTTATATGCGGATCCCCAGATGTGATTATATGCGTTTAGGTCACCCAAAATGATTCGAGGAGTAGGAATTTGTTTAAAAAGATCCTCTAGTTCGTTGCTGGAAATTACTGCTCCAGGAGGTAGATATATGTTGCAAATGTTTATATTAGTTTTCCCAATAACGGTGACAGCAATGGCCTCTAAGTTAGTATTTAGAGGTATTCTTATCGAGTCATATGAATTATTAATTAAAATTGATACACCGCCACTAGCAATGTTTTGGTTAAGTCTTATTTGATTATGACAAACATAGTTTCTTAAGATTATATTTTGATTTGGTTTAAAATTGGTCTCTTGTAAACATACAAAATCTGGATTTTGTTCTGAAAGAATGATCTGTAGCATGGGTAAATTATTGAAATAGCCATTTATATTCCACTGTATTAATTTATTAAATTCCATTTTAATTTATTAAATTTATTTATTGATTTGTTTGTGAGGAGTCACTTTCTGTATCGGATACTAGGTCCTGTGGGATTTGCATCTGTAAGTGTTTTAGAAGAATTTTCCTTAATTTGGTATTTCGGGTCTTTGTAGATCTGTCTTGAGTATAGGGATATATTTTGTTTAACATATCGATGAGAGCTGTAAAGTTATCTGTATAATTTTCAACGGAAATAAGTGGATCGGGTGAACTCTTTATGTTTTCGAATAGGTCTGTTATCTGAACATAGCTTAGAACAAATGGTGGCGACTGCTGGTTTATGAATGCTTCTAGAGATTTTCCTTTATTTTGTTTTTTCTTTTTCTTGGGATTAAGTGCTATTTCTGCTGGATTGGTAAACATCGGTTTATCAGTGGTGTCATTAGGGGGCGGGGGAGGACTTAAGGTATCGTCAATCGTTCTTTTTGAACTATTTTGTGAAGACTCAATATTCATATGTAAGGTAGTTGATTCGCTCTCAGTTTCTTTGGGGTTCAGTTGATTGTTTGTAGTTGGGGTAGCTGATTGAATTGAAACAGATGCTGGTGTGATGGTTGATATTTCTGGAGGATTTAATATTGGGTTTTTTTCTGCTGTGGTTGGAGCAATAGGATTTGGTTTTGGATTGATAGGTTCTGGTATGCTGGTTGATATTTCTGGAGGAGTGAATGTTGGGATGTTTTCTACCGAGGTCGAAGCGATAGGATTTGAGTTTGGATTGATAGGGTTTTTGCAGTTAGTTGCCGTATGACCATTTTGTTTACAGTTGTAACATGTCAAGTTGCCACTCGATAAGAATATTCTGTATGAAGTATTATCGTAGTTGATTAAAAACGATTCTGGAATTGTGAGGTCTGTTGGGCTGATAAAGATTTGCCTTCTGTAACTCATTATATGACTAAATTCAGGTAACGGTGCACCAATTTTTAAAAATGGACATTGTAGATTGAATAACAAGTCCCATGGACTCGAGTTCTTTAATTAATACATCATGAGGAATTGATGGACAAACATTAGAGAGAATAATTCTTTCGGAAGGAGTTATATACCTTCGAGCTTGTATAATCTGATTATTAACCACAATGTTGCCGTTATTTTCAGTCATGAATTTTTCTACGATATTTTCAGATGAAAAATACAAACATATTCTATTGTTTGATAATCTAGAGCAGAATAGAATATTTTTTGGATGTATGATTTTTCCCAGCGGGAGGAGGTAATCTTGTATTTTCGCATCTTCAATGGAATTAAAAATGATTGCCTGGCGCTTAGAGGGATGTTTTTGTTGAATAAGGGCGGTAGAGTAACTTCTTGGTGTAGAATTATCCATTTGAGAATTTCCTGGTAAATTTATTTCACCGCTTTGTGACATCTTAATCGATTTTTAAACATTTCTAAGTACGGACCTGTCCCCGGCTGGGAAAAAAGCCGAGTGGACACACAGGTCGATGGTAATTAAATGTTTTTGTTTAACGTCAAGCAGATTTCGATATAAAAATTTACAATAATGTTAAATACTAATTAGATGTTTTCTGTGGAAATTACAGTAAAACTGTACTTACAAATTTGGAAAGTTGAGATTCAATTGATCACTAATAATTTCATCAAATTTGGTTAAATTTTGAAAACTTATTCTCACTTAATTTGAACTATTTTGTAGAGCCAAAATAAACACACCGTTCCGACATACAGTCAGGATCGGCGAATATCAATGATTGTTGTCCCTTGTTGCAGGAGTTTTTTATCTCCAATGAAGTTAATATCTCTTGCAATATTAAATCTATTTTTGCGGATCACTTATCAGAGCTTATCAAATGGTTCGAAAAATACTGTCAAACTGATAATATCGACCAGTTTGCATGGATTCAAGATCCATTTAGAGCGGAAGCTCTTTCTGAATTTACTTCTTTAGAAGAAGAAAATCTCATTGATTTGGCTTGCGACAATACGTTGAAGACAAAGTTTGGCTGCACGGAACTAACTGATTTTTGGATATCAGTAAAAGATGAATATCCGCTGCTGAGTGGTAAAGCTCTGCGCATCTTAATTCCATTTGCAACATCCTATTTGTGCGAAGCTGGGTTTTGGGCGGTCGCGGTAATAAAAAGTAAATACCGTGCAAAAATTAGCGTGGAACAAGAAATGAGGGTAGCTGTGTCCAGTTTGATTCCGAGATTTGAAAAGTTGTGTAATGAACAAGAACAAGCTTATTTATCCCATTAATTACTGTAATTATTTTTTCAATAAATTGTTTGTGAATTTAAAGTATGTTTCATTATTATTAAATTAACCTAACCATATCAACTGCAACAGAAACCGTATTAACTACAGTTAAAGTTAGACGTTAAATCAATATTTTGACTCAGGGAGCCGCGGAAAAATTCTAGTTTATTAAGTGCGCCGCGAACTAATAAACTTTGGGAACCACTGATATAATGAATTAATTTTCATAACACATTATGTTCAAAATATGCACCATGGCGTTGTAAACAAGCTTCATAACGTTTCTGAAGATCACTAAACATATTTAAGAAAAGTGGTTGCTGCAAATGTTGAAAATAAGTTATTATTCTTTGCCGTAGTTTTCAACAGTTTTGGGGTATGATAAATATTTCACCATACCCCAAAGTAGGCATCAGGTGGTGTTTAATTCGGTGAATAAGGCGGATAATAGACTGTTGCGTCATCCTGTTGAAACCACTGCTTACGGAATCCTAAATTACGCGCACAACAGAAGGTCTTTCTCTGACCAAAGTTGTCATAATATTATGTCTGTACTTTCCGCTCTTGATTGACAGTAACTGGCTGCTCATTCTGGTGTTCAACAAAATAAGGAACAATTATCCCATGACCAGACACAGCAACGGAAACAGTTACTGGAGCAATGTGAAGAGGCTCTTTTGCAATTGAATCAGGAGGTTCAAACCCAAGGAATCCATTTGTTTGTCGGTAACCGTTGAGGTTACCAAAGCTGTGCTGTTCACAACCCTTTTAGAACACACTTTTAAGAAGGCAGATCTGAACGAAAATGGTATCGATATAAATGGAGAGAAGCTCAGTCATTTGAGATTCGCAGATGACATCGTCCTTATAGCCGATCGTATGAATGATGCAATAATTATGTTGAACAAGTTATATCAGGCTTTCTTAGAGGTCGGACTAAAGACTAATATCAACAAGACGCAAATAATGACTAATCTGGTGCTAAATCGTAATATGTTTGATGATGAAATGGATATTGAGCAGACTGTATCTTGTAAGTACTTGGGACATAAAGTTCGGTTGGGAAGAGATAACTAGACGTGCGAGCTCCCACGTCGTATGGGATTAGCCTGGGCAGCGTTTGGTAGACTGAGCTATCATATGCCTGAAAAGGAAAATCTTTGCCAGTGTGTATTGCCTGTACTCACTTATGAAGCGGAAACATTAACACTCACAAAAAAGTAGTTAACAAGATTCGCATAACTCAGAGGGCTATGGAGCGCCAGATGTTGGGTGTATCCCTGAGGGATCGAATCCCAAACGAAGAAATACGTCGTAGAACAAAAGCAACGGACGCCGTCGAAAGAATCGCGTCGCTCAAGTGGAATTGGGCAGGACACGTCGCCAGATTGTCAGACAACCGATGGACAAAACGTATTGTCGAGTGAAGACCACGAGAAGAAGCACTACGGAGCAGAGGACGACCACCAACCAGATGGGCTGACGATCTGAAGCGTATTAGCGGCAACTGGATGCAAGCCGCACAAAACATAGAAAGATGGAAAGAGCTGAGGGAGACCTATGTCCAGCAGTGGACGAGTACGGGTTGATGATGATAAACCGTTGAGGTGAATGTGACCTTCGTCAGAAAATAATACGTTTCTTAAAAAATCGGGATCTTACTACACTAAGCTCAGCACACGTCCACAGTAAATTTCTCTTTCATATTCGCAACATTTATTCGTTGTCCCATTTGAATTCAGTACACAAAGCGGCCAATAGATTTGAACATTCGACGTGTAGATTTTTCACTTATATTCACTTTACGTGCTGTTCGCACAAGACTTCTTTGCGGAGAGTGGATAATTTGGTTAAACAGGCGCCCTTCATTAGCTTTGGTACAAACTGTTCTTCGACGACTTGAAGTGCCTTTACGTTTACATTATGCACTACCAGTGCGATGAAATTTATTAACAACCACTAGAAGTACAACTTTACTAGGGGACGCCTTATTAAAATGTTGTTGATATATTTCTAACACTTCTTGTTTTAAACATGGGCGATTATTCCGTCCAACTCCGTATGAGCGGAAATATAATATTCTACTAAAAAAAGAGTGTGTTTATTTATGTGTGTTTAAATAAATATACTTAACAGTTTATTTGCATTTTATTTAAATATGAAACTAACTTTCTTACCTACCACTTTCAAACAATTTTTATTAAAACAATACCAAAAATAAAAAAAAGAATATGAATCGTCCGGGATTTGAACCCGGGAACTCTCGATCTCTGGCCCAATGCTCTACCAACCAAGCTATCAAGCTCCGTCTACGTAACGTTTCGGATATAATTACACATCACGGTGACAAATATATCAAGTGAATATAAAAATGTTTTAATAAATATTTTATTATCTTACTCCCGAGGAAGACAAATCCAAAGACACAAAAATTATAATAAATAAAACACTTACTAAAAATACTAATATATTCTTATCATGACATATTTGCGCTGATACATACATAACTTGAAAGATTAGCAACGAACTACATATTTTCTGTGTGCGCACGCGCCCAGAATTATAAAATTTCTCTCTCAATCGTAAAGAAATATAACTTCTAAAAATTTTCTTCGGTAGAAAGAACCATAATGACAAATATTTAACAAACAATTGAAGAAAAATCTTCTGTGTAAAAGGTATACTTCTTATTTAAAATATTTTAAGGTATCTATGTTTTAATTTTAAGGTTTATTTTAGAAGGCACATTTTATTTTTTTTTTTGACCTTTAACTACCCGCGCATCAAGTTATAGCATAACTACACGCGTGGCGTACTTTATACGCCACAAGAAAATACACTTAAAAACAGCGGATTTGTTTTTTGAAAAAATACACTTACTAGTTGTGTGTTATAAACCTTATTCGGCATCAGCGAATACTTGGAGTTCCTTACCAGTAAGTCAATTGGGATTTTTAACTGGAATCTGATTCCAAAATAAATAATATTACTAATAAGAAATTTTTGAAATCTGATTTTATACATGTAAAAAAGTATTGTTTATAAATAAAAATATATTTTGTGCCATAATCACTAAAAAACAATTGAAAGATGTACTTATATCACTACTTTATTATTAAAATCGTGGCCTATATTGTTCACCACCGGAAACAATGAATAATAAACTGTAATTTTTTTTTATTTAAATTTATGTGTCTCGGCAGCGATGGCCATTGACACAAACAATATTGGTTATACAATAATTAATTACAATAAGGACTTAAAACTAATTATTATAACAGTTAATTTCTAAATTTTAAATAACAGTAGGTAAAAATTATGAAGAAAATAAAATTAAATATAAAATCATTGGATACTATAGAGACGTACAAATAATTATGAAATTGCTTCGGTCTTCTTGGAATACTTTGGACGTTGTTTAGTCATAGTAGCAATTGCATATGAACTAGTAAGATTACTGGAAGAATTGGGTCCAGACATGGTGATGCTAACAGTGGGGAAACATTGATTTAAATTGTTACTCATGTAGTCAAAAGTAACTTGAATTTGTTTACATGTATTACGCTTTGGATGTCTCGAAATAAGTGATAACCTTGGATACATCACTGCAATACTGGTTGCCTAACCGTTGGCGTCCATTGGGACGGCGACGGGATAGCAACAGTGTGATAGCTATTGATAGTTTGACACTGAATTTGTTTAAGTTGGAAGATTATTAACCCATCAAGGACGGAGTTTAAAAATTTTTGAAATTAGAATAATTTTAAACAAATTTATTAAGTAAATTATTAGTTATGCATAAAACAACAAGAAATAATTATGTATTTTATTTATTTTTCTTAAAACAGTATGTTGCCATATGGCAACGCTAGTCTCCTGTAGGATCAAAAAATAATCACATGCCAAAAAATATGAATTTATTTTAATTAGTTACAAAAGAAAATTTTAAATTAAAATCGTGTGTGAAAATTAACGTTGCAGCTTATACATAGTCCAACCTTGCATTTAGTACCTACACATTGTGCGCATGATGGATTTGCAGTTTTCAGCGGCACATCTCTTTTTTTTTCCATCAGGGATATTTGTTAATAAATGTCCTATATTGTCAAAACGCACGTCATCGGAAACTCTGCTAAACGATCTACTGGAGATACTTAAACTTGGACGACCTCCCTGCCTTGCCAGATTCTGTACCCTTGACAAATATGTTTTCACAATATCTCGCTTGAACTAAAGCTGCGTCATAGTATCACCTGATTTTCTTTTTAAATTCCAACTGTTTTGCACTGAACAATCAATTAACCAAGTAAAACGCACCACCACCATTTTTTTCCACGAATTCCTATATGATATCTGGATATGTTTTCATCCATAAGATCAGTGCCTCCCATTGCGGAATTATATTTTGCAATAACTTGAGGTCTGCCTATCTGTATGTTCTTTTTATCGGCCTGGGAATAGCGCTTTACTTTATTCACAGGTGAAACCCCATATAAGGTTGATGCGACGGTCACTATGCTGTTATCTGCCCACCTTACTAATATTATCCCGTTTTCCTGTTCAACTGCTAAATCAAACTCACCTCTTTTCTTTTTTTTCATCTTGGCTTTTGACATCAGAGGGCAATTTTTCGGTAGACGATTATCTCTAATGGTACCTGTAGTAGCATATCCCATTTGTTTTAGATGCCAAAGTAAACTGAAACCTGTAAAGAGATTGTCAAAGTACAGGGAATAGCGCAATTTTTGTTTGTCTTCGGGCAAATTTTTTAGCATGCAAATTAAAGGAGAAGCTGCTTTACCAAACACTGGGTGATATTAGGATTAATATTGGGATCAGTTCCTTGATATGGCATAAAATTTACTAAATAGCCAGATTTTTTGTTTAAACTCCAGACTTTATATCCAAACCTTATATGTTTGCCCCTAATAAATTGTTTGCATGAATGCTTTCCATAATACTTTATCATGGATTCATCGTAGCACAGTTCTTGTTCAGGAACATAATATTGCATAAACTTATCCTGTAACTTTTTAATTAGGGGTCGTAGTTTGGCAAATTTGTCACCAGGATTTAAATTGTCATTATCCGCACAGTGGAAGTACCGGAAAATAGTCAGAAATCTGTCTCTTCGCATGGCTTCTTTGACCAACATGTTACCCATATCTCCACAGGAGTCCCAATAAAATTTTTTACCAGGAAGAGTGTTGTAACCTGATTAGAATGGCAAGAATTAGAATGGCAAGAAAAACTTGCATTTCTTCAATACTGGTGTTGAGATCGAAAATATTTGTCTGTTTTGCACACCTTTCAGTTTCCGTTATCAAAAATTTTAATAAGTCATCGTCGAAAAATAGCTCGAACATTTCAGTAGGTGTTAAAGTTTTAAAGTTTTCATAAGTAGGTTGTGGAAAAGGTTTGATTGTCGCTTCAATATCGCCACGAATCCAAATGACTTTTGTCGAATCAACTTTTAAGTATTCTTCATTCTCGACACTTTCAAAATCTATCTCATCAAACAGATCATCTTTGATCCCCATTTGCTCTTCGTCTGTGTCATCCTTGCTAGAAAGAACAACCTCGGCCTGTGCGAGAAGTTGATTTCTTGACAAATTATCGACAAGTCCACCACCGTCTTCCTCGCCAGAGTCCTCATCTGTTAGATCACCCTCTGGAGGCTCAATGTAGATTTGGTTCACGTCTATGTCATCATCGTACTCAATTTGTAATGCCTCCTCAAGTGTGAAGCATTTTCTAAAAAAAAAAACAGTATAATATTACAAAAGTCAGTAATAGCGCGTCCTAGCGTTGCCATATGGCAACATTGATATTTAGGATGTAATATGACAAATAAAAACAAAAAGAATCAGTCTCACAATGTGAAGTATTTTAAACACGTTATTTTGACTTTATATTATATAAAAATCAAACACTTATAAGGAATTTTAATATTATTATTTTACTTACGCAAATCGAACGTCCATCTTGAAGTAACAATTTCACAAACGCTGTCAGAAACAACTGATTTACGAAACTAATTTTGGATTTAGCGACACCATTAATTAGACAACCAATTTAACAACGTTAACGTACTAACTAGTAGCGCCATCTCGATTTTTCGGTCTCAAATTTTCGTGTAAGAATTAATATTTTAAATAGTGTTTTGCGTTGCCATATGGCAACGCCAGTCTTTGATGGGTTAAGCAAAACATCTCTTACTGACTGAAGTTACAGCTTGTTCTTGATGATTAGCACGTAACACAATTGTTATTAGTCACTATTTGAGCGAAAACTAATTTTAATAACTAGTATTTACAGTAATAATTACAAAGGGCCCAGCCGGGTAAGATGATGAAAAGTGCCCCCAACTCGATTCGAATTCCATATAGGTCACCGTTTAGCATATATAGTGAAACAAACTTTCTGAAATTTTTAGCCCCCTAGGTGGTCATGTGACCCACCTAGAGCCTAATTAGGCTTTTTATCTTTTTATTTTTTATCTCAGCCGCATCGAGAACTAGCGAAAAATTTAAATAAATAATTTGTAAGATTTAAAAAGTTCTGTGCGAAAATTTTTTTTTTAATTTTTGGCGGGAAATTTAAATTTTAGAACGATTTTAAAATTTTAAATGAGTATAAAAAAATAACTAAGACATTCGTTTTCACGAAAAAAATATTAACGTGTATTTTTGCCTAATATTTCACCCTGAATTTTTTCAAATTTTTAAAATTGGTGAAACGCTCCTTCAAAAATAAAAAAACTCTTTTTTGGGTTTTTTTTGGGTTTTTTGATACAATTTTATACATATTTTTCAAAAAAGGTAAAACCGTCACTGGAACAGGTGAAAAATTTAAAAAGAATTGGGGTTTGCTTAATAAAAATTTTTTGTAACACCATCCTTTTTGAAGATACAGGGCGTTGAAGAAAACAAAATTTTACACATTTTTTACGATTTTGCCGAAACTACTGGCAACATTGTAATAAAACTTTAAAATGATAAATATAAAATTCTTAATTGTATGTCAAAAAATGCACAACAACTACTTCTTAAAACTCGCCAAATTTTATTAAAATGTTGCCAGTAGTTTCGGCAAAATCGTAAAAAATGTGTAAAATTTTGTTTTCTTCAACGCCCTGTATATTGAAAATGGATCGGATTACAAAAAATTTTGATTAAGCAAACCCCAATTATTTTTCAGTTTTTTACCTATTCTAGTGACGGTATTACCTTTTTTGAAAAATATGTATAAAATTGTATCAAAAAACGAAAAAAAAAACCGAAAAAATGCGGTTTTTTATTTTTAAGGTGCGTTTCACCAATTTTAAAAATTTGAAGAAATTCAGGGTGAAATATTATGCAAAAATACACGTTATATATTGTTTTTATGAAAACTAATATCTTAGTTATTTTTTTATACTCATTTAAAATTTTAAAATCGTTCTAAAATTTAAATTTCCCGCCAAAAATTAAAAAAAAAATTTTCGGACAGAACTTTTTAAAGCTTACAACTTTTTTATTTAAAGTTTTTCGCTAATTCTCGATGCGGCTGAGATAAAAAATAAAAATTTAAAAAGCCTAATTAGGCTCTAGGTGGGTCACATGACCACATAGGGGGCTAAAAATTTCAGAAAGTTAGTTTCACTATATATGCTAAACGGTGACTTATATGGAATTCGAATCGAGTTGGGGGCACTTTTTATCATCATACCCGGCTAGGCCCTTTCAGCAGCAATTTACAGATCGACACATACACGTTCTGACGTTAGTGTGACAGTAAAAAGAAAACTGTAAATTACTATCTGCCCAGAACGCCGATTATAACGAAACTAAAACCAATTGTAAAGAACATTTCAATGATAGGTTAGGTAGATAGACAAGGTCAAAAATTGGATTTTTAAATATGTGTATTTGCAGTAGAATTCTTATATCTGGCGTACAAAATACGCCAGCGCGTGTTAGTTAAAGGTTAAATAAATATACCTTTTAGACAGATGATTTTTCTTCAATTATTTGTAAGTAATGATGTACGTGTACAGCCAGCTACAGAAAATTTTTCCTTGTGGATTTGAAAGATCTTAAACTTTACGTAATGCCAAGTTGACAACTAATAACTACTACTATATGTCAGTTTATAACGTTTTTCGCCGTTTTCCGACTTCCAATCGCCACTTCGCCAGGTTGTTCCATAGGTCCTCTTCTATGTCGCTTCCTCTCAGCTCTTTATTTGTTCCTTCGCTCCAACTTTTTCTCGGTCTACCTCGTCTTCTCTTTCCTTATTATTGCCATTTTAATATTTCCTTTGGTATTCTTGTTCATCCGGAGTTCAAATGAGTAGTAATGCGCAATACAAGGTGTCGCTTGCTGATAACACCTCTAGCCACTCCTACTCAATTCCTATCCTCACCTCCAAGAAGTGTGACTTAATCACACGGGTGGACCCTGGTAAACCTGAGCAACCCTACCGGAGATTGGGTAACCAACCCCAGTGGAAAGTAGGGTCAGGGCCGACGAGGAAGGGAGAAATGGCCCTCCGAAAAGGGGATTGGGCGTAGGGCTAACAACCCTGTCCTAGAAAACACACATGTTACGAACGTTCAAGGAAAGAAAACCACCGGACTGATCAAACGACGACGACTGCGCGAGAAAAAGGTACACGATTTAAGAATTGCGACATGGAACATCCGATCCCTATATAGACCGGGAGCCCTCCAAAATCTGCTCGGTGAACTGAATAGATATATCATAGATATAACAGCTCTTCAGGAAATGAGATGGACCGGGATTGGCACCATCGACAAAAGACACCACATTATATTCTATAGTTGCGACTCTAAAGATCACGCACTAGGTACTGGCTTTGTTGTAAATAAAAAGGTTAAACACCTCATAAGAGACTTTCGTGCTATGAACCCTAGAATGTGTATCCTAAGACTAAGGGGAATTTTTTTTAACTATAGCATTTTAAATGTGCATGACCCTACAGAGGAAAAAGAAGACGATGTCAAAGAAAAATTCTATGAAGACCTAGAAGCTGCATACCATTCATGCCCAAAGAATGACATCAAAATTATTTATGGTGATCTCAACGCAGAAATAGGAAAAGAGCCACAATACCTACCAACGATAGGTAAGCACAGTTTCCATGAAGTATCCAATGACAATGGCATGAGACTAATAAATCTAGCAACTTCCCTTAACATGGTCATTGCCAGCACATGCTTCCAGCGAAAAAATATTCATAAGGGAACGTGGAGATCTCCATATGGGGTTACAGTAAACATGATCGATCATGTTATTATTGACTCTATACCAGCGGTTCTCAATGCGGTTCTCAATCTGTGGTACATGTACCACATTTAATTTTTTGAGGTGGTACTTCTTCTTCTTTAAGTACCGTGCCCAAATTTTTAGGCGTGGGTAGCTTCCATAACAATTTGCCGATATCGTTCTCGATCTTGTGCGGCATGTAACAATTGATCTGCTGATAAGCCAGTCCATTGACGAAGGTTTCGGAGCCATGAATATTTCTTTCGACCAATTCCTCTTTTTCCGTCGATCTTTCCATTGAGTATTAACTGCAGCATCCTGTATCTGCTACCTCTCATTATATGCCCCAGATATTCAAGTTTTCTCTTTTTTATCATCTTCATTAAGTCACCTTCGCCTTGACCTACTCTGTTTAAGACTTCTCTGTTTGAAATGCGTTGAACCCAAGATATTCTGAGCATTCTACGATACGACCACATCTCAAAGGCTTCTAATTTGTTCATCATGTTAACCTTCATGATCCAGGTTTCACGTCCATATAGTAATACAGGATACACATAACATTTTAGAAACTTGATTCTTAGTTGTAAGTTCAGCTGAGAGTTGCTCAGAATAGATCTAAGTTTCATAAATGCTCCTCTTGCAATTTCTATACGAGTTTTAATTTCTTCATCCGGATTTAGTGTCTCGTTTATCCAACATCCTAGGTATTTAAAATGGTTAACTTTTGTTATTGATTCATCATTGACAATTAGTTGCATAGGGCCGACGTCTTGTTTACTAACCACAAGTAACTTTGTCTTTGTTGCATTTATGTTAAGTCCGTTATTGGAGCATTCTCTAGTGACTCGATCTATAAGGAATTGAAGATCTTCGATATTTTCAGCCATGATCGCGGTGTCGTCTGCATGTCTGATGTTCTTAATAGTTTCTCCCCCGATTCGAACTCCACATTGTCCTTCCAAGGCTTCATTAAAAATTATTTCTGAGTATACGTTAAACATAGTTGGGGATAACACACAACCCTGTCTGACACCTCTTTGAATGCAAATTTTGTCTGTTTCTTTGCCGTCTACCAGAACAGAAGCTTCTTGATTCCAATATAGATGTTGTAAAAGTCTCAGATCTTTATCATCTATTCCAATCATTTCTAGATATTCAAACAACCTATCATGTTGAACTCTATCAAACGCCTTCTCAAAATCTATAAAGCAGACGTAAATTGGTTTCTGTACTTCCCATGATCGATGAAGTAATATTAACATTGAGAACAAAGCTTCCCTTGTTCCCAATCCTTCTCTGAAACCGAATTGTTTGTTTCCCATTGTCTCTTCACATTTCTGCTTGATTCTATTAAGAATTATCTTAAGAAGTAGCTTGAGAGAGTGGCTCATGAGACTAATTAGTCTAAAGTCTTTACATGATGATGTATTAGACTTTTTTGGGAGTGGAATAAATGTAGACTCTAACCATATCTGTGGCATCATGCCAGTCTCGTATATATGGTTATAAATGTTTGTTAGTTGTGAGACATTGTCGTCATCCAGAAGTTTGAGCCAGTCTGATGGTATTTGGTCAGGGCCTGGAGATTTCCCATTTTTGCTCTGTTTGATGGCTTTCTCTACTTCCGCTTTTAAAATACTAGGACCAGTATTCGTATACTTTGTGGTGTTAAGTGGTGGCCTCGTATCCAGGAAGAGCTCTTTTATATAGTTAGTCCATTCTTCCTTTTTTTCATCCAAGTCGAGAATTATTTTACCTTTGGAGTTTCTCATAAAGTGAGGAGTTCTTTTTCTCTGAGTGTAGGTAATTTCTTTAAGCTTTTTATGTATATTAAACTCGTCATGTTTTCTTTGTAGTTCTTCCATTTCACGACATCTTTGTTCCATCCAGTCCTCTTTTGCTCGCTTAACCTCGTATCTTATTTGTCGATATATCTCTCTATACCGAATCTCGTCTTTGTTTTTCCAATTTCTTCTTTGTTGAATAAGGTCTAGTATTTTATCGGTCATCCAATCCTTTTTCTTTATTGGGTCTTTTTCTGGTTTCAAAACTTCGTTTGCTATGGTGACCATGGCGGAATTCATGATATCTAGATTTTGACCGATATTTTCTTGTCCAGATCTTTCTAACTGTTTTTTAATCTCACGATTTATCTTATTTTCGAACTCATCTGATATTACGGCATTTCTTAGGAGTCGAGTATTAGGTTTCTTCTGCGTTGTGGGGGCTTTTATTCTTTTTAGTTTTAGTTTGAATCCAGCACAGAGCAGATTATGGTTAGTTGCTGCGTCTGCACTTGGGTATGTTTTTGCAGATGTAATACTGTTTCTAAACCTTCTATTAATGATAATGTAGTCAATTTGATTTCTGACTATTTTTTCCCTCTTGATCAGCTGGAGATTTCCAGGTATATAGTCGTCTTTTAGGTTGCTGAAACAAAGTATTTGCTATAATGCATTTCTCTTCTTGGCAGAACTGTATTAGTCTTTGCCCTCTTTCGTTCCTTTCTCCAAGTCCATACTTTCCGGTTATATCTTGTGTGACCCATAATAATTGTAGCTTCATGTTTTTTTGTGCTCCGGAGAATTTGTTTAATTTGGCTGTAGAATTGCTCAATTTCTTCATCTGGTTTGTCAGCTGTTGGCGCATAGACTTGTATTATATTAATATTCAGTAGTTTATTTTGCAGCTGAATCATCATGATACGATCATTGAAAGGGACGAAATTTCGGATACAGTTACGAATTTCTTCTTTGACAATGATTGCGACTCCGTTACGTCTGAGTCCTTCTGCCTTTCCCGAGTGGTATACAATGTATCCATTACTCTCAAATATGTTTGACCCTAGCCATTTCGTCTCGCATATACCTAGGATAGGAATGTCTAGTCTGGCCATTTCTAGCTGAATATTTTGTAATTTCGCACCTTCAAACATAGTTGTTACGTTCCAGGTAGCTATCTTGTGGATTTCCACGACACGGGGTTTTCGTGTGTTGACGACCTGAGAGGCCCCGTGGTCTGGTTGTGATCTTCCTCCCCTGCCGGATCTTGGATTCCGAAGTCCATGATCATTAAATGTATCTATAGTTTCCTTATCTGTCATGGGAAGCTGTACTAGAGATATCCACAAGGATCTTTAATGTAGTGGTTTCTCCTGGCCTTCTACATCCTGATGCCGTTGACCATTTCCTGGTTCCTCCGCCTTTGAGACCGATTTCTCGGTCTCAGGACAACAGAGTGCCCTCACCAACTCATCCGCCCGAAGCCGTTGGTCAGTAAGTGGGGGATTGCTTATACCGGCAATCATTCGGTGAGAAGTATTGATAGAAGAAGTGATAGAAGTAGAAAATAGTGACCCGTCTGCCCTCGGAAACCTAATAGCCATTCGGGGTCGGAAAAAGTAAGAATTGGCCAAGTGAGGCCGATAGGAAAGATTAAAGAAATTTTACTCACGACAAGTTGAAAGAGAGTAAAATGTGAAGGCCCTCATGACTCGCCAGATGCGACTCATGAGAGTATGAGCATTTTTCACCTTTTGTTCCCGCTCATACATCGGGGTGGTTACTACAGACTGTATGGCTTGTCCAGCGTACCATAGCATGATGTAACGAAATGCATGCACTCCCATATAATAATGAGGTGGTACACAAAATGCAAAAACAGCCAAAATCAGCACCACCATTATAGTTAATTAGATCACCTAGTTAGATATGTATTTCAGTTAGATGGTACCAAAAATAATAAAAAGTATTTGGTGGTACATGACACAAAAAGATTGAGAACCGCTGCTCTAGACATCACTCAGACGAAATAAACGTATGCAGCAGACGAGGGGTAAATGCAGACTCAGATCACTACCTAGTGGAAAGTAGAATAAGAGCCAGAATCTCGAACATTAAAAAAGAAAAGGGGTCCAAAATTGAAAAATATGAAATAAAAAACTTAGCGGACAACAGCAAAAGGGCCAAATACAAAGAATAAATAAAAGGAAGGCAAGAAGACAGACAAAAGCAAGAGAATATAAACAGAGAATGGGAAGCGTATAAAAACATCATATAAGACTGCCAAATAGACCTTGGGTCTACAAAAAAAGGTCAAATCAACTGAATGAAAGTGGTTCGATCAAGAGTGTCGTAACATAACAGAGAGAAAAAATAATGCATATCAACGACTACAACAACGACATAGAACAAAACAGGCAGAGGAGGAATATAGAATGCTAAGGAGGGAAGAGAAGACAATACACCGCAGAAAGAAAAGAGAACACATAGAAAAAGAACTCCCAGAAGTTGAAGAATTAAATAAACCAACAGAAACCAGAAAATTCTACCAAAAACTTAACAAAAGCAGAAAATAATTTAAACCAAGAACAATGATGTGCAGAGACAAAGAAGGAGATATAGTAACTCAACAGAGTGAAATACTGCAAAGATGGACTGAATTCTTCAAAGAAAAGTTTGAACAAAACGGAGATCCACTATACGATGAAATTATACTGGATCAAACAGATACCAGGCGAAAGAAGGCGGAGACTCCCTATTAAATGCGATGCACGAACTTATAGTGAACATATGGAATAATAAACAACTGCCACAAGACTGGAATACCAGAGCAATCATTCCACTACATAAAAAGAGAGATCAACTTCAATGTAAAAACTACCGGACAATAACGCTACTGACTGTGGCATATAAAATACTGTCAAATTTTGTGTATGAGCGATTGAGACAATATGCGGAACAAATAGTTGGGGGATATCAATGTGGTTTCTGCAGGCAGAAGTCCACAATAGATCAGATCTTCGTTTTGAGACAAATCTTGGAAAAGCCTAGTGAATTTAATATAGAAACACATCATCTCTTTATTGACTTTGAGAGTGTCTATGATAGTATCCATTGAGAATTTCTGATCAACGCCCTGAAAGAGTTTAATATTCCAACTCATCTCATTGATATAGTAAAAGAAACACTTAAAGTACAAAGCAGGGTTCGAATTCAAAACGCACTAACAGATACGATCCATGTTAGAACGGGCCTACGACAGGGAGATGCCCTATCCTGTATTCTATTCAACATCACATTAGAGAAAATAATTAGAGAGTCAAAAGTCAACACCAGAAGGACAATAATAACAAAAAGTGTACAAAGATTGGCATTTGCAGATGATGTTGATATCATAGCTAGAAGCAAAAGGGAAATGATAGAAGCATTTAATGCTATAGAAAGAGCGGCACAAAACAGTGGTCTAAATATTAATGAAATAAAAACCAAATACATGAAGGCCAGTAAATCGACAGGCCAAAGAAACCTACAGAATCTGACAATAGGAGACTATAACATCGAAAGCGTAAAAAATTTTACATATCTAGGTTCACTAGTTACCGCAGATAACAATGTCAGCGAAGAAATTACGAGAAGAATACATATTGCTAATAAAACATATAATGGAATCAATAAACATCTAAGATATAAAAACATCACGAGAAAAATCAAATGCAAAATATACAAAACCCTGATAAAACCGGTCCTTATATATGGATCAGAGGCATGGACACTGTCGAAAAGCGATGAGAACTTATTAGGTGCGTTTGAACGAAAACTCCTTAGACACATATATAAGGGGGTGAAAGAAAATGACGTATGGGGCAGAAGATATAATTTTGAACTATACGCAGCATACAACGAACCCCACGTCATAACATCCATAAAGATCGGACATCTGCGCTGGATGGGCCATGTTCAACGCATGTTGGCGACCGAAACACCAAAACATATAATGAAGCAAACACCAGTAGGGAGAAGGTCAAAGGGAAGACCCAAACTTAGATACATGGAACAAGTGGAACAAGATCTTAAAACACTTGAGATTACCCACTGGAAGAACAAAGCAAGGAACAAAACAGAATGGCGGAAAATCCTAGAACAAGCCAGGACCCAAAAAGGGTTGTCGAGCTACTGATGATGATGATTCTTGTTCATCCATTGTTTGTATATCGCCGCTTCGCAAGAACGTAGGCTTAAGTCAAAAAAGACCATTTTAGAGGAGAGGCATTTAAAATTTTATGGAAATAATTATGAGCATAACTCGGAATAAGTTGTTATTTTAAAGAAATTATTTACACAATTTTGTTAGATATATTATCTAAATACAAACTATGATGTGATAACTAGATAAAGTTATAAAGTGTTTTTGTTAACCCCTATTACATTTGAATCTTTTTTCCTCAGAAACATTTACTTCAACTTTGTTAAAACGCTGACCTAACTAAAAAAGTGTCCTTATTAAACGCTTTTATTTAGTTCAATAGTTTGCGTCAAATTTTTAGACGTTAATTTGACTGCCTTTTCTTCAATGCAAATGAATGAAAATTTGCAGACATATGCATTCGCGGGAACAATACAAAAATTATCAATAAAAAAAAGTTTTCATGTTTATTAATTGTTTAAATAAAAAAAAAACGATTTTAATGGAAAACGCTTATATTCTCTTGTTTTTTACAATGTAAAAACTTGAAACTTTTACGGATTGTATAGCTAATGATATGAATGATACATAATTTCACTTTTTACGTTAATAGTTTACGTTATGCTTCATTAATAAACAATAAAGTTTCAAATTTTTTGCCGATTCCGACTACTTTTCTTGTTAGTACATCATATGTTTAATACATATTTTAATAAACTTGACGATATATTTTAATGTTTGAAAAGTGTAAGACTAAAAAGAAAAAATGAAAAAAAGAATGTGTGTGTACTTTGTACGCACGTAAGAAGTTATACTTCTACTACATATTATGTGATTTTTAAAACAATACCAAAAATTAAAAAAAAAAAGAATAAAACGCACACAAACACATTGAAAAATGCCACAAAGAAAAAATGACTTGTGAACGGTAATAATTGTTGGCAAAAATTTTAAATACGCATTTTCTGAAAAACAAATACACTTACAATCATAATATGCATAAAAAAATAAAAAAATAAAACTTGCATCGGGAATTGAACCCGTGAATTTCGTGGCACTTTGATTCGTAATCGAAGCGTAGACTAGCTCGGCCAATCCCACATTATTTATAATGTGGAAAAATACGGTAACTGAACGTTTTACTATTTGACAGTTGTTGTGAAAATTAAGTTATATAGTTTAAATTTTGTGGAAGAAAATATAAAAATATAACAAAACAGTAAGAAAACAATATATTAGATGAAGATTAGTAGAACTTTTGTTGGTAATCAAATTAAGTATGTAAATCAAAGCAATACATACCTACTAGATAAATAAATCTACGCCAAAAAATCATAATTTAAAAATAAAAATCGAACCTAATTTGGGATTTCTCTCTAAAATCCGCATTCTTGAGAAAATAAATGTATGTATTTCAACCTAATCCAAATGTATAATTACAATATGATTATAATAAAAACTACTTACCAAATTAGAATGAGTTTTCCTTGAATTAGAATGAGACCAAAATAGTCCAAAAGTCCAAAAATATAGGTATATGAAAACTATTTAAAAAGGCAGTATAAATATTAACTAACTTTTGTTTGTTGTTTCTTTTCACACCAATTTTAAAACGCAACAACCATAAATAATCTAACTACAGCTGTGCCACAGCCGCCATATTGAATAATTTTTGACATGTCATTTGAACATCCAATCAGAACAAAGTTATAATGCGCATGCTCCCGGTCGCTAGGTTTTACCATATAAAAATTTACCCTCTATCGCCGGTAAAGAAGTATAACTTCAAAAATTTTTTAAGAAACGCTTTTCTTTAGTTACGAGTGACTAAAATAAAAAATATTATAAAAAAATCCACAAAAAAGAAAAAAAGAAAAAAAAATTGAAAAAATCTAACACATTCGTTAAAGAAAAGCGTGGGGCGAAAACCGATTATTCGATGAACACGCGCCACGCTTTTCTTTGACGGATGTGTTAGATTTTTTCAATTTTTTTTTATTTTTTTCTTTTTTGTGGATTTTTTTATAATATTTTTAATTTTAGTCACTCGTAACTAAAGAAAAGCGTTTCTTAAAAATTTGTTTTTCATATTTTTTTATTTTAGAGAGAATTTTCACAAAAACTAATCGTAAGTATAGATCTGTCGTCCTTGACGAGAAGTAAACACACAAATTGCTTCACATTCTGCGCTATTTAGCGGCTTAATTAACTTGGGTCTGTATTCATACGAAAATGTTAAGTATTTAAATAATTTCGCGCTAAACAAATATATACACTTGGTGCCTTCTCTTAGCGACTATTATGATTAACGTCATAGGTCTTTATTCACGCGATAGATACATTTATTTTGAGTAGATCTGCATTATTAAGTCAATTTCGTCAAATTTTGACTTAAGCCTACGTTCTTGCGAAGCGGCGATATGTCCGAACCAGATAAGTATATGTGTTGTTAGATCATCCGTGATTATTAATTTGATTCCCATTATTTCTGTAATGCGTTCGTTGGCGAACCTTTCCCTTCTACATCTTCCTGTGGCTCTTCTCCAAAAATCAATTTCCGTTCCTCTTATCGTTGCCATCTTAGCGTTGCCAGTGTTCTTTCTTTCGGTGGTCATACCTTTCAGCTGTATAGAGTGATACTGTTCACTATAGTCTCATACATATTTCCTCTTTTTATTTTCTATATTGATGGATTCGTCCCATAAAATGCTATTTAACATTGCGATTGCTTTTTTCCTGACGTATTTCTGACAACTGATGACGAGTACAGTATCCGCCAAAATAAACAGTACCGAATACAAAAAAAAAAAATTATGAATTAGTTTTTATAATACATACATATTATGTTCAAAATGTGCACCATGGCGTTGCAAACAAGCTTCATAACGTTTCTGAAGATAATTAAATATATTTAAGAAAAGTGGTCGCTACAAATGTTGAAAATAAGTAGTTACTATTCTGTGCTGTAGTTCTTCAACAGTTTCTGGCGGATCTGGCCGAGCGAAATATGGAATTCTTCATCATACCCCAAATGTAGGTATCATGCGGTGTAAAACCCGGTGAATGAGGTGGATACTCGAAGTCTGTGCGACGAGAAATTATTACAACGTTGATACCTTTCTGACACTTATTTTAAACATCGGCCATTATTCCGTCCAACTCCGTATGAGCGTAAATTTATGTTCTGCTAAAAAATCTTTTTCTTCGGTAGAAAGAACCATAACGACAAAAATTTTAACCATAACGTAATGTCAAGTTGACAGCTAGATAATGTCAGATATGCTCGCTAAGAGCGGTTCCACACCCGTCGGCTGGAGAAAGAGGGGGTGGGTTTAGTCGATAGGCGGCCCGGCAAGATAGGACGGACTGAGTCCGACACATCTGGGACACCTTCCCAGATGGTCTTAAGAAGGCTCCCCCCCCCCCAAAAGTTGACAGCTAATGATAAGTATGTCAAATGTGATAAATACAAGTTGCGTGCGCAATTTCCCAGCCCCCCTAATTTCGGTACTGTTTATTTCGGCCGACACCGTATACCAAAAATAAGATAAATGCAACTTACGTGCGCAATTTCTGAGCCCTCTTAATTTCGGTACTGTTTCTTTTGGCGGATACCGTACTATCGATAACGTCAGCTAGAAATTTAATTTCTGAATTTGTTTGTAATTCGGATAAGTAATTAAGTTTAAATACGTAACGAAACTGAAAGAATCTGTGCAATATGTAACAAGTAATGTGAGAGCAATCCTGTTTATCCTCATTTTACTTCACTCAGTGTTCTGACTTACTTGTAACGTTTTGTTCCGCATATCGAAATAAGAATCTCTCATGTCTTTTGTATTTTTGGTTATATTGCTTTGGTGGACATCCTGCCACTCGGTTTAATTTAATCGAATTTTTTTGGTGAACTGCTTTCTATTCAATCGAAAATTGCCCCTTTCAATTTCGCAGAATGGGCCGAATGGGTGGAAACCACCGCCGACGTGGGCTTTTCTCATTTATTTAATAGGTCATGCTGTTGAAAAAGCGAAGATATCGGAGATAGTCTACGTGTATAGAACTTGTTTTGGTAATTCCCAATAAAATTGAAGAGTATAATGAACTTGTACACAATAAACGCTAGTATAGGGGGTAAAAACGCAATATTGATTATAACCAATAAAAGGATTAATTTACTGCCTTTGAAATATGTTTATTAAGTCAATATATATACTTTATTATTTACTATTTGACCTTCTTGGATCTTAATTATTCATAATACCTAACATACAGGGGATGATATTTAATGCTTATTTAAATATCTTAATGTATTTTTTCGAATTTTTCATATAGATATGGGGAGATATGGAACTGCGTTAATGTTTTAATTCATCCTCAATATCACACAGTCTGTAGCATCCACTGCCAAACATAAGCCCTCTTCAATTGGCTATAATATCCTCAGAGTACCATGGAAATCCCGTTTGTTGTATCCCTCTTTATATTATCATCCTTCACCGCGTTGAAGGTCTTCTAGAGTCAGCTTTCATTCCTTCTTATTTTACCCATTCATTCTCCAATTTCGTGCTCTTAACACTCGTAAGTTAGTATGTAAAGTGGTAGTGAAGCGCAGTACATGATGCCGTATCCTGTTAGCATCACTCAGCGTCTCCTACTCAATTCCTATCTTCACCTCCAAATTTCACCTCACTGGAGATTGGGTAACCAACCCCCAGTGGAAGGTGGGGTCAGAGCTGGCGAAGAAGGGAGCCTTGGTCCTCCGATGAATAGGAGGTTAAGCGAAGGACCAACAATCCCTCCGTAAAACCCAATTGTTGCGATAGCAATGGCTAATGAAACAAACGCAAGGATCTCACAACGACGAACTCAGCAAAGAAATATAGACATGATTATGGATTTAAAATTTGGACCCTGGAATGTGCGAACCCTCATAAAGGCAGGAGCTATGATAAGTATGGCAAAATAAATTGAAAAATACGGAGTTGAAATATTGGCACTGCAAGAAATCAGATGTAAGAGCCAGTTTATAGTAACCAAAAGACTTCGATAAGCCGTTATCGCATTTACACCAATATCAGACAGAATTGGCACCAAAAGACTCAAAAGTAAACTGCATAACCTGACAATGGTTAATGTATATGCACCGACGGAACAGGCTGATGAAGACGAGGTTGAAAGATTATATGGAGAACTTCAGGAAGTATGTCATAAAATCCAAAGACACGATCCTGTTATAACATTAGGCAACCTTAATTCTAAGCTCGGGAAAGAAGAAACTTTCGTAAACATATTTGGGAAACATAGTTTGCATAATAAAACCCGTCAAAATTTACTTAGGGTTGCACAATTTGCAACAGTAAATAATTATGTAGTTGTCAGTACTAACTTCCAGAAAAAAATATCCATAAAGAAACATGGAAAATACCAGGAACCAATGAAGCTAATCAAATTGACCACATCCTCATTCCAAAAAGATGGGCAACGGACATAACTAATGTCAGAACGTATCGCGGGGCGAACTCTGACTCCGATGACTATCTTGTGGGGGCAAAATTGCAACAGAAAATCGCGACAGTGGCAAAAGGGGAAAATAGCCAAATTAAAAAATGCAATGTTGAAGGATTTAAAATCTAACAAAGACACAAGAATATCAAAATACTCTCCAAATAAAACTCACCGAAATCAGAGAGGAAGATACTGCAGAAGCCTGCAGAGAAAACTGTCGGAAAAGCCAAAAGACAAAGAAATGCGGAATGGTATGATGATGAATGCAGAACTGCAGTAGAAGAAAAAAGGCAATCTAGGCTTAATCAACTTCAAATAAACACAAGAAATAGCAGAGAAATTTATAACGAAAAGAGAATACAAGCGACTAAAATATGCAGAAGAAAAAAGATAGGCTTTGAAAAAATAAGTAAAAGAAATCCTAGTACATAACAACAGATACGAACGGATAAAATTCTATAAAAGAATAAAAGAAAGCACGCACTCATTCAGACCATAATTGACAATATGCAAAGACAAGGACGGAGAACTACTAACAGAGAAACAAAAAAATTTAATGAGATGGAAAGAATACTTCGAGGAAAACCTAAATGCAGACAATGGAAATGATCAAAACGAGACATATCAAAACGAGAAATATATTATACGGCGGAGCAGCACATTGAAAATCCGAGTTATGAAGAAGTAGCTCAAATAATAAAGTAACTAAAAAACAGTAAAGAGCCAGGAACGGACAGAGTTTCGGCAGAATTGTTGGGAAGAATCCATCCAGAATTCTGGGGAAGAATCCATTACCTGATGGTAATGGATTCTTATTTACTTTACTTTATTATTTACTATTTGACCTTATAGAATAGAATAGAATAGAAATATGCTTTATTGCCATGAAAAATTTTACAATTTTACCGACAAAGCTTATAAATAGTCAAAAAAACAAAACAGTAACAATCCAATTTACTAAAATTACATAAATCGTCAACATATTTAAATAATAATAATAATAATGAAGTTAAAACAGAAATAATCAATTGCAAAAATTTAAATAAATTGCAAATGCATAGTGTACCTAATAATTAATATAAAAGGTTTAAAAGTTAAAAAGTTAAGCTGCTGCATATAACACCCAAATATAGATAAAAAAATAATAAAAATACTACTTGTGCAAAGGGTACTGTAATTTCTTAGTTATTGGCTAAAAAAATCTTCTACTGAATAATATGGTCTTTCAGACAGGTAGGCTTTTGTCAGTTTACGGAATTTGTGGAAAGATGGTGCCGATTTTAGTTGTAGGGGGAGATGATTGTACATTTTTTTTGCGGAATATAATATCGATTTCTTTACTAACTCCGAGGACGGGGTCGGCAAATAGACGTCAAACGTAAAATTTCTCGTGAAGTAGTCATAGGTATTGGTGAAAAGACATGTAGATGTTTACGAATTAAGCAAACAGTTTCTAAAATATACAAAGATGGAAGGGTGTAAAATTCCGTGATCTTTGAAATAACTTCTGCAATGTGTTGTTCTTCTGAGGCCAAACAGATAACTTATTGCTCTTTTTTGTAATTTGAAAATAACATTGAATTGGGCAGCTGTACCAGAACCCCAAAAAGAACGACTATAACGAAGATGTGACTCGAACAAAGAAAAATATGTTATTTTGGAAGATGCTAAATTGAGTTCATTCGAAACAGATCTTATAGCATAGCAAGCTGAAGAGAGTTTCTTCCGTAACAAATCGATATGGAGGGACCATTTAAGGTTGCTCTTTAAAAAAATACTAAGAAATTTTACCGAATCAACGGTACTGATCTGGCTGTTATTAAGAGGTAAGGGTTGAAGAGCTCCTTTATAAGATAATGCTACTGTTTTATCTATGTTAAACGAGAGTAAATTTGAGTCAGACCAGGTTTTTATTGTAAGTAGATCAGAAGTTATAGTAGCATAAAGAGTTGCAATATTTGAGTTGCTCCAAGTGATACTGGTATCATCATCAAAAAGAAAGATTTTTCCATCGATTTTTAAATTAATGATGTCATTAATAAAGATAAGGAAAAGTAGAGGACCCAATACTGAACCTTGAGGTACCCCACATACAATGTTTTTGAGACTAGAGTCTGTATCATTTGCTCTAACCAGTTGTTTCCTATCGTCCAAGTAAGATTGGACCAATCTAAAGAAATGACTCGAAATTCGTAGAAATTTAGTTATTTTATCGAAATGTTGTGATTTACACAATCAAAAGCTTTGGCGTAGTCACAAAAAACGGTGGCAGTGTGAAGATTATTATTCTGTGCTTGATAAACCTCATTAGTAAGGTATAGTTAGACCTAAACCCAGACATCCAAAGTGAAAGTTATCCTCCAACACCAAATTGTTCTATGTGGTCCACATAATGTTCAGAAAAAAGTCACACCATTTTGAGCGTCGTGTTTGGGGGGGAGAAGGGGGAGAAATCTGCAAATTCGTAGTTTTTTAAGTTTTTCGTCAATATTTCTAAAACTAAGCGGTTTAGCATGAACAACCTTCTATACAAAATTGTTCTACATTAAATTTTAAATAAAAAAGGCCGTATGCATAACCCTTCTAAAATGAACGGTTCAAAAGTTACGGATGTAGTATAGTGTAATTGGTCCAAAAAAAGGTCTAACTCAGACATCCAAAGTAAAAGTTTTCCTTCAACACCAAATTGTTCTATATGGTCCACATATTGTTCAGTAAAAATTTACACCATTTTGAGCGTCCGGTTTGGGGGGGAGATGGAGGAGAAGTCGGTAAATTAGTAGTTTTTTACGTTTTTCGTCAATATTTCTAAAACTATGCTTTAGCGTAAGGAATGTTCTATAGAAAAATTAATGTTCTACATAAAATTTAAAACAAAAAAGGTTCAATACATAGTTGTTATAAAATCAACGGTTCCAGAGTTACGGAGGGTGAAAATTGGAGGTTTTCGATACTTTTTATATTCACCGATTTCTCCCCCCTCTCCCCCAAACCCGACGCTTAAAATGGTGTGACTTTTTTCTGAAAATTATGTGGACCATATAGAACAATTTGATGTTGGAAGATAACTTTCACTTTGGATGTCTGGGTTTTTGGTATAGTTATATCATAAATATTGCTCAAAAAATATAAAAAGTATCGAAAACCTCATTTTTCACCCCCGTAACTCTGGAACCGTTGATTTTATAACAATTATGTATAGAAAATTTTTTTTTAAATTTCATGTGAACGTTTTTGTATATAACATTGTTTACGCTAAAGCATAGTTTTAGAAATATTGACGAAAAACTTAAAAAAACTACTAATTTACCGGCTTCTCTCCCATCTCCCTCCCAAACCGGACGCTCAAAATGGTGTAACTTTTTACTGAACAATATGTGGACCATATAGAACATTTTGGTGTTGTAGGAAAATTTTTACTTTGGATGTTTGGGTTAGGCCTTTTTTTGGACCAGTTATAATATACTACCTCCGTAACTTTGGAACCATTCATTTTAGAAAGATTATGCATAGGGCCTTTTTTATTTCAAATTTAATGTAGAACAATTTTGTATAGAAGGTTGTTCATGCTAAACCGCATAGTTTTAGAAATATTGGCGAAAAACTTAAAAAACTACGAATTTACCGATTACTCCCCCCTCTCCCCCAAAACCCGACGCTTAAAATGGTGTGACTTTTTTCTGGACATTGTGTGGACCATATAGAACAATTTGGTGTTGAAGAATAACTTTCACTTTGGATGTCTGGGTTATGCCATCTTTTGGATCAACTTTATATACTACATGTAGTACAGAAAACATGGCATCAGTGGTGCATTTATTATTTAAAAAGCCGAACTGATTTTGTGATAAAATGTTGTTTTCAACTAGAAAGGACATGTAGGGTCGGAAAACTAAAGCACATAAGTCAAAAACTATAGATTTTCAGAAATCGAATAAAACTGTATAAAAAAATAATTCAATATTTCTTAAAAACCTTTATTGCATTTAATGAGAGTGTGTATAACATCCTTACTTGTAGCTAAGTATGACTCTATAAAAAAGTATGGAAAATTGTTTTTCCTGACTTAAGTTAAAAAGAACACAAGTATATATAACTTATGTCTAACAGCACAACTAGGAAATTTAGTTTGTTACAACACAATATTTTCTTCCATCAATCCATATTAGTTACATTTTCCTTACTAGGCAAATCTATGTAAAATTTATGGAAAACATTAATTTGGTATTATTGTTAGTAGAGAAACTAAGTCATCTTTTTGTCTTTTGATATAGTTAAAGGCAACAGTGATATAATTGGAATGTTATTAGGTATAAAGGATGGGTGCGGCCCAAAAGATTAACTGTCACCAACACGCTTAACTTCACGCGCAACTTTGATATATCCAAAAAGCATAGGTCCCAAGTTGGATACGACCTATCATATTCACAGAAACTCGGATACATAATATTAAGAAAAATAAATATTTAGAATATTATAGAAATTGAATCAATGATGTATCAAAGTTGCGCGTGAAGTTAGGCGTGTTGATGATAGTTGAGATTTTGGGGGCGACCCATAAAGGATGCCCTCCGTCTTAAATATATCTTGTGAAAATTTGATTCCATTTGTAAGGTGTCTTTGTAAGATACCATTCTAAATTCCGTATCATAGCGGAGCCACCTTTTGTCCAACCATTTAAACAGCTTTCCATCTACATCTTTATTTCTTAATACCAAAGTAAAAGTCCAAAAATCCAAAAAGTCAGTATTTCCACAACTTGAAATTTGTTACTACTGGCCTAATAAGTTGACTCCAGTCATGAGGAAGATATATTTGGATTTCTGTTTTTTTTCTTTCTATTATTCCATGAACTGTTTAACTTCTAAATGGCTATGTTCGGGAACCATAAATTGATGGTTGATTCTCTCTACTGTAAGTTATGTACAGCCTACGTAAACATAGAACCCACGTGAGAATTTCTATTCTGACCTCCACAGGTATCAGAGTAAAATATTACACTTCTTGTGTTATTAGGTAGGTTTGCTTGAAGATGTTTAAAGAGACAAGATGCAATCTGATTCGCTCTTCGAGCAGTAGTAGATTCACACCACACATATCACAAAGCTCTTCTAGTCTTATTGTCATGTACGGTCAAATTGGACGTCCACAATTGACGTTTATAAAAAGCTACATAACAAGTCGATGATGGAGTTGGTAAACACTGTTGTAAATCACATGTATTGTATGCACTTGTACGCTACTATCATTTTGATACATCTGTGTGTCGTTTTTTTATATTCGTAAGCTTGATCGGGTTTGATCTGGTCTGAAGGTGGTTTGATAGACAAATAGTTGATATATTTTGGTGATTGTTAGGAGGGCAGGCAAATACTTCTTTGATGTACTCTTTTGGTGTAGTGAGTCTCTTACGACGGAAGAGACAAATGGTTTTTTATTTCCTTCCTTTTGTCCTCGGATATTTTATTTTTAGGTACAGTTGTTCCACGCATATCATTAATTTTTGTACCACCTACTGAAGACCGTTTCTTCATTGCCACCCCCTACAAATAGCTGAACGCAGTACATCTATTACAATAAAATATTTATACGTCTTCATGCGAAATTTCTATTTTCAGGGACTATTTCGCGTTGTCTTTGAGGAGCTTTTTCTATAATCTCTATTAATGATGACATGTAAGCAGACCTTTTCTTGTACAGTCGGAAAAATGAAAGAATACCCATGAACGATCACATCAATCACTTATTTTGTATTTGCTATCTTTTTCTATGACAAACGTTTGTTATTTATAGAAAACGACAGCAAATACAAAATAAATGATTGATGTGATCGTTCATGGGTATTTTTTCATTTTCCCGACTGTATATACCCATTACCTAATATTCATTGAATATCGCTTCTCTCTTAGCCATGTCTTAAGTAGGTACCTAAAGTTAAATATCTGTATATTCTTAAACAAGGAAGACGAAAATGTCAAGTACTTGATATACCTAACAACTTAAGTCATGCTTATAAATCAGCAAAACTGAATATATCAGCTGTACTTTTTCACATAAGTCAACTTAGGTTCTTTATAACGTCCAAAGATTTATAGTAATTGAAAGGTTGAAAAAGTACGCTACTTAAAATCAATGTGAAATAAACGTGTATGACGTATGTGCTTGCGTCAATCGGTTAGGAAAAAATATATGGACATGTGCATGTACAAAAAGAAAAATCGGTTTTTTTGACTTATGTGCTTTAGTCTGCCGGCCCTAGATATGTCGGGCATTTATGAGTCTCTCAATGATTTTTGAGAGTACCGGTAGTATCGGAAGCCATATTTCAAGAGTCTTTGGAAGATGCAGAGATGGGAATCAAAGTGAATGGAGTATTAATCAACAACATACGATATGCTGATGATGCTGTCTTAATTTGCGACAACATAGCAGATCTTCAACAACTTGTCACTATAATCGGAGAATACAGTAAGCGAATGGGATTAGAGATTAATACCAAAAAGACCAAATTCATGATCATCCCCAGAAACTTGGATGCATTTGAAAACTCCACCATAACACTGAATACTAAGTCCATTGAGAGAGTGAGCAAATTCAAATACCTAGGAACGTGGCTTTTTGAAGACTGGGCATCGGACAGGGAAGTAAAATGTCGCATTGAGCAAGCTCGACAAGCTTTCGTAAAATTCAGGAAGGTACTGAGCTGCTCAGAGTTCGACCTTACACTGAGACTAAGGTTTACTAAATGCTACGTGTGGTCGGTGCTGCTATATGGCATAGAGGGCTGGACACTCAAAACGAAGGATATAAACAGATTAGAAGCCTTCGAAATGTGGCTTTATCGCCGTATCCTAAAGATACCATGGACGGCGAAAGTCACAAATGTGGATGTCCTTAAAAGAATCAACCAAGAACGTCAGCTTTTCGAAAACATCAAGAAAAGAAAAACGGCGTATTTGGGTCACATCATGCGAAACGAAAAATACCAGTTCCTTCAACTTATAATCCAGGGTAAAATTGAAGGCAAGAGAGGAATAGGACGCAAGAAAATGTCCTGGCTCCGAAACATAAGGCAATGGACAGGGATTACCGACATACAATCACTGATCCACATTGCAAGAAACAGAGAGTTAATGGAAAATGTGATCGCCAACATCCATTAGTGGATTTGCATTTGAAGAAGAGAAGAAGGTAGTAGTGCAATAGGTCTATAATTGCAGGTATTAGATATTTCACCACCCTCATGAAGAGGAAACCATACCAACCTTATGGCCAAGAAACGCATAAGCGCCCAATACTCCACAAAGAGGGATGGAACGAGAGAGATGAAGAGGAATAATGATGGCTGTCTTCAGGTACTCTGGAAATTTACCTTTCTCAAAAGAATCATTAATTAGTGAGATGAGGACTTCTAACACATTTTCTGGAAGATTAGAAAAAAATTTATCGATAGACCATCAGTACTATAGGAAAATTTGCTTTTGATACTATTGATTGTTTGGATCAGCTCAGATTTATCGACTGGTTTTATAAAGAATGAGTTCGAGACATTTCTTGAATTAGGGAGATAGGAAATGGGATCTTGTTGTGGCAAAATAGTTGATGTAATATTTTTACTCACATTAACAAAGTATTCATTTAGATTTTCAGGGTCTGGAAGGGAAAAGGTTTGAGCAGTGTGGGTTTTATTTCGAAGATCGTTTATTATGGACAAAGTTTCTTTTGCAACACTTTTGGAGCTTCCCAGACGGTTCTGGTAGTAGACTTTTTTAGCTGATTTTATAAGTTTAAGATAGGTTGCCCTGTACTTGGTGCTATATTCAGTGATAGAGACGTTGGTAGTAAATTTCTTGATATAGAGAACGCATAATCTTGGAAGATATTCGGATACCTTTAGTAGTCCAGGGTTTGTGAAGTTTTGGCTTAATTGCAATTAAAAGAAATGCTTTATTGAAGATACAGATAAGCTTATCTAAGAATTTACTGAAATTATTATCCACGTCTATGGCAGGAAAACGCCACTCAGAGGTTAAGCATAAATTTTGGAATTTACGAAAGTTCCGGGTGGAAAAAATCCTGCCTAAACGTCGGGTTTTCTAGGAGGGTTTGCTGGAAATATTAAACTTCGTATAAACTGCTTCATGATCAGATAGTCCAGCATTAATAATTGTAGAGTAGACATCAAGGGGTGAGAAATCTGTATAATCAATTATGGTAGATGAAGTTTTTGTAATCTTTGTAGGAGAATCAACGTGCATTGTTAGACCATACGATTCAAATATGTTGACGAAGGATATTTGTGTAGCACAAGCAGCAGCATAATCAATGTTAAAGACCCCGCATAACATTTTTCTACTTTTATGGGGCAGGTCATCTAACAAATTTAGCAGGTTCTGAAAAAATAGTTCCACGGAAGAGGCAGGTGATCTATAAATGCAAATAATATAAAGATTAAGATTTTTATTGTAAACTACGGAAAACTCCAAGGAGGCTCCACTTAACAGAAAGTCATATTTTGTTACCAAAAAAAATCATTACTCGTAGACAGAATTAGTGTCCCCCTATAAGCTGAGCTTGGACGATCATACCTAGCAATTGTGGTGTATTTATCTACAAAAAAATGCTCGTTGACTTCAAACCAGTGCTCTGTAACCGCAACTACCGGGGGAAACCCTAATTCCTCTAGGAACAAAAACAATTCATCAGTTTTTTATCTTATATAACGAATATTAATCAGAACCATGCTAAAGTTGTTATCACTAAAACAATTTGAGGATTATAGTCCCTCAGAACACGTCGTGATGTTTAAAAATTTCGTTTTGGAGAGGCAGCGAAATAGTAATTTCGGTGACATTCCTTTGATTTTTGCAGGTGTATAATTCTTTCAGAAGTGAGAAAGGACCTATAAGCATTAAGATTAGCTTCCACCTCATCTGGACCAATTCCATAGGCATCGTTGAAGTCTAGCAGAATTTGTCGTAGATCTTTAGTTTTAGTGGGAAGTCCCTCGGAAGCCAAAAAGAGTTTAACGCTTGTGTTGGTAAATCCATCGTAAAACACTGAAGCTGGTTGGTCATGTAGATAAGAAAGATGAAGTTTAATGGCTTTTAAGATATCCGGTTCCCTTAATCTGGCTAGAGGATATCGACTATTAGAGTTATTAGTTAATCGAACTCTTGGTGGGGTCAAGGGATCCAGATTTAACGATGGTTCTAAAGTATCCTTCTTAACGAAATTTAGTGGCGAATGGAACGGATCCTTAGATTTACAAACTTCGATGGCTTGCTTGTCTGTACGTATGTTTGTGTTTTCTACTTCATCTTTGTTCTTGCGAGAATTGGTAATTGGATTTTCCTAGGTAACAAGGCTTCTGAGATTCTTCGGATTCTTATGTGACTGAGATGAAAGCGTTGGTTCAGAATAGGAAGATTCTATATACCATTTAATGTTAACACCAGGTGGCCAAATTTCCTTATTAAATAATAAGTTAATAGATGTTTTAGATTTTATACCTATTTTGAACGAAGAGCCAGTTGGTGTGTCGTCATCTTTAAGGAGTGCGTAACATCTAATATATTCCTTAACCTTCGGAGTACGAAGACTGGGTCAAGCATGACCCGAAATTCTGTTATTTCTTAATATTTTATGAAATAATTTTTTTACAAATCCGATTGATCGTAAGTTCTCCTTATTTGTTTCAATCTATTTTTTTGTATATAATTCGTGAACATGCAAATTACAGTTTTTCCTCTACGTAACATCTATAATGCCGGGTCAGTCCTGACCCGGTCTTCGGATTTCGAAGAATATTTTCAATATGTTTGTAGGTACACGTAAATCGCAGCCGTCTCTGTTTACGGGTATACGGACAATGGAACTCCGATAAGTCAGCCTCCGATAACCTGAAAGTCCGGCTAACCCGAACCGATTTTCATCAGACAAAACAAACATTTTTTCACTTTGACCAAGTTTTTTACCAAGAAATAAACAATACTGTATACAACTGTACGTAATTAAGATGTATTGTGCATATTTTATGTATTTCATGTTTTTGCAATTCTAATGGAGTTTATCTGTAAGTATACCGTGTTTTATTAATTTTTACCATATTCTCAGGCTAACTCGGATTTTCGATAACTCGGATCGGCCGCAGTCTCGATTAATCCGACTTATCGAGGTTCCGCTGTATTCAAATATATGGCCGGAGCAAATTTACCTATGCCCGTTTTCTGTAAGGTATTAAAATCTGGCCGCCGGAGCGAACTAGTATATGCCCATGGGTAACCATCTTAAAAAATTTAAATACAATAATTTAGGATTTTGTTTGTTTTTTGTTGAATTAAAGATACTGTTTAATAATACTGACTATTTAAAACATCCTTATAAATAAAATGAAAATGGGTCACGCTTGACCCATCATCGTAATCTAAGTAAGTCAAATAATCTCCGTACTCCGAAGGTTAATGCCTAGCTTCTCTTTAATATAGTGAACCACTTGTATAGGGGTGTACGTTGGGGTCAAGTTACTAATAACTACAAAATGACATTTATCTTCTGTACTTTTTAGCTTTTGCTCTGAACTTGGTTCTAAATGTCGGGACTCTTCAGTTTGGGTAGTTGGGGTGACATAAGATATATTTTTCTTCAATATCTCTTTTCTAGTTGGTACAGTAGATAGATTTTTAGTAAGACTGCTCATTTGATTTGAAATTTCACCGATATTTGAAGAGAGTCTTTCTAATCCCAACTTAATCTCAGTTGAATTTGTGTCTTGGATTTCAACCTTGATAGTCTCGTCTGAAGAGCCGAAAAAAACTGAGGATATATTGAAAATGTCGTGTTCCATCTGCCTTAGCGATTTTAAAACCTTTTCAGGATTCAGCACATTGTTTAGTCTGTGGATTTTGTCAATTTTTTTCGTAAGATAGTCCAGTTTACCGTCATTTTTAGTTAATAGATCATAAGTCTCGATGAAAACAGGCAAATGGTCATTTAGTTTTTTAGTAACTTGAATTAAGGCCTCAAAGTTCTCTAAAGGTATTTGATTTTTTGATAAATTTGTAATTTTGTTATTTAAATATCTCAAGCTTGGAGAGTCATATACGGTACAAAAGAATCTAAGATGAGAAGACTTTTGGTCCAATAGAGCTTTAGTGATGGTCTTGTTTAATCTCGTACATTTCATACAGAAGTTTCTTTGGCAATCTCCGTTACATCTTAACTGATTGTATTTATCCGAGTCAGAATATTGGGTAAGACAATGTTCACAAGTATACGTCATTTTCAAGGTTAATTGATTACGATGTGCAAAAATTAACTAGGTGGATGTGATGGTAGTACCTTTGCGGATCTTGATTATACTACCTAACATACAGGGGATGATATTTAACAACGCCTACTTAAATACCTTAAGGTTTTTTTTAGAATTTTTCGTATAGATTACCTACTGCGTTCATGTTTCAATTTACCGTCAATATCACACAGTCTGTAGCGTCCACTGCCAAACATAAGTCACCTTCAATTGTCTCCAGTACTCCCAGAGTACCGTGGAAATCCCGTTTTTTGTAATTTTCTTTATATTATCATAGTTCACCGCCTCAAAGTTCTTCTAGAGTCAGCTTCAATTTCTTCCTATTCCTCACATTAATTCTTAAATTTCGTACTCTTAACACTCGCAAGTAGTTTTCCACCTTGTCCTTTATGCTGTCTGGTCAATCCCTGGTCCCTGAACGCCTTTATAAATATATCTGACAATTTTTCCTTCAAAACACCTTTTACGTCTTTACCGCTTTTTGTAATCGTCCACGTATCTGATGCGTAAGTGCGGACGGGCTTGGATATCAATATTTGCGTTATTTTTGTGACTATGTTTGATGTTAAAAGTTTCTTTAATCCCTAGCACGCTCTGCAGCTTTTGTATTACTTTGTTTGGTTTGTGAACCTAGATATGTGAACATTATTTCTTCAAAAGTATATTTTCCGTTAGATCTTTGGGTTTGGCTACGTGCTTATTGTTTGTCACCTTCATATACATACTTTGTTTTACTAGTATTAACGTGAATCCCAATTTTGTGCTGCTGCTTCTAATGCCGTGACTGACTAGATTAGGACCATCTTTCTTTTTGCTATAATATCGATGTCATCTGCATACGCTAGTATTTGTACGCTCCTATTAATAATGGTTCCTCTTGTTGTTATTCGAGATTCTCTAATAACTTTCCCTAGGGCAATGTTAAATGAAATTTATGATAGTCTATCTCCCTGTCGATGTCTTATTTTTGCCTGGAAGTTCTTGATATTCCGTTCTGCACTCTAACCTCACACTAGACTGATGATAGGGTTGCTTTCATCAATTTTACTAAGTGTATTGGGATATTGAATTCTTTCATGATTTTGTACAGTGCGTTTTGTCTACACTATCACAGGCGCATCCAAAATCACAAACAAATGATGAGTATCTATTTCATACTTATGTTTTTCCAAAGCTTGTCTTCAAAGGAATAATTATTTGGTAGTTGACTTTGCGAAACCCAAATTAGTATTTGCCTATTATGTTTTCACATTATCCCCATCTAAGTGGGCTTTTCTCATATACAATAGGTCATGCTGTTGAAAAAGCGAAGATATCGGAGATAGTCTACGTGTATTGAACTTGTTTTGGTAATTCCCAATAAAATTAAAGAGTATAATGAACTTGTATACAATAAACGCTAGTATGGGGGGGGGGGGTCAAAGCGCAATATTGAAATGATTAATTTACTGCCTTTGAAATATGTATATTTATTAAGTCAATATTATATACTTTATTATTTACTATTTGACCTTCTTGGATCTCAATTATAATACTTAATATACAGTGGATGCATTTTGACGCCTATTTTAATATCTTAATAAATTTTTTTTAGAGTTTTTATCTAGATAGCGCAACTGCTAGGCATAGGGATGTGGCGACCCCACCGCCCAAAGGTGTTTAACCTATCTAACATATCTAACTAAGCAAAAAACAAAGTATTCTTGCCACTAAACATGTATCTGTATGTCAATGTTTTCGTGTAAAATTGGTTCAAAAACTGCACGATACGAATATTCTTTAGACTTTGTATATATTCGGATGCTTTGCCATCGCATTTATTATTGTTTTATTATTATTTTGTTTTATTAAAATTTTCACACATTTTGGTTTATTTTTATAAATATTTATTTACTAATAATAAAATTGTTTTCTATTACTTCCATTTAGCGCGCCTATGAGTATATTCTCACAATATTGATCTTAGATATTATCAAATATTGCCACTGTTGCCAAAGTTTCTCAGAACTTTCGAAAAAGGGTACGAAACTATCTCCCGAAGATTGATGATGCGCTAATGTGGCCTCTTAATATTTATGCGGGAATTTCATCCTTTATTATTTTTTATACGTTTTAGTGGTTTTAAATCTCCTCTTTAGTAATTGTAGGTCCATTACTACGTCTTGTTTTTATTGCCTCCGTTCTTTCGTTGTCTTCAAATAGCCCTTTTGTAATAGCTACCACGTCAATCGTGTAAAAAAATAATCAAAAAATAAATTGTTAGCATTAAAATGAAAACAAATTTCAAACAAAATTTTTATTTAAAAACATTTTTGACAAAAATCATATGATTTTATATACAGATATGTGATGTAATCCATTTATATACAACAAATTTAAATATGGGCACTCAAATATTCTGGTGCAATTTTAACAAAAAATACAATACCTTATAGGCCTTTCTATGGTAGTTGTAAGGGAAAAAACGTTTATGTTATTACGAGTAGGAAAATATTTACATAATGTCCGGACAGTATGGTCAGCAACGCTGGAAATAATATTCTAATCGGTTTTTTACAAAAACTTACTATAAATTGATGGTATATAAATAAATATAACAAATTTGCATATTGCCGCGAGCAAGTTTTGGTCATTATATTATTAACAGTTTAAACAATTTTTTTAAAAAATTTTTTAAAATCAATTTTATTATTTTAAATGAAGTTTTTTAGGCATTTTCACCATTCTAAATAAAGAACATTTTCTGACATTTTTGTCAGTTTTGATGATATACGCGAGAATTAGAGCATATACGCGTAATGGGTTCGAGAAAAACGCGTTATAAGTCCGAGAAATAGATAATATTAAAATAGTAGGGGACGCTTGCATGCTTTTGCAGTAATTAAAGCGTCATGGGGACCTATTGTGCTGTGAAGATTAGATTTTAACACCAAAAATGTTTAGTTAAGTTTTCTATTTTAGTGGGAATTTTAAATTTTTTAATTAAACTTTCCATTTCCAAAAATCGTTTTTTCCGATTATATAATAAACATATAATTAGTAATAAATAAACCATTTATTACACTTTTTGTTTAGAGTATGTAGTCCAAAATACATTCCTAGGAAAGATTTCCTCGGATCTCTTCTTATTGGAATTTTAACATGCTGAGAAGATGGGACGTGAATTATTTAAAATTCCCTCACCTTACTGTTGGTCTCGGCACCCGTATGGCTTATAATTTTTGAAAGCCGCGGAGGTAGTAACCGAAGAAATTTCCATTTGTTGTCAATCTGGTAGTATGGAAAACGATATTTATTGTCGGTTTCTGTACTGCTGGATTGAGAACTTAGTTTGTGAAAAAAAAATCTTTTTTTGTAAGTGTTTAAAAAAAATTGCTACGATTTGCCCACGGCAATATACAAATTAATTTTAACAAAAATCAGAATATTATTCCCAGCGTGGCTGATCATATTTCCTAGACTAATAGGGATAACATTATACTGGCTTACAAAAGAAAATAATATTTTTTTGATTATACTGATCTACCACATCTTTTTTAACAAAAAATCAAAAGAATTTTTGATAGACCAATTGTTGTTATGGAAAAATATATATCTGACATTAATCAACCTCTTCTTCGTACCTGGTATTGTACGCCATGCCAGTCAATGGGAGAAAAATAGGATATTACCTCCGAATTCTATCCTACTGCATGGATTTTAATGAAATTTTGGGCCTAGCCTCTACTTATCTCCTAATTCAAAGTCTACTATATGCCGATGTGTGCTTTTATCTTGGGGGTGGTTCCCACCCCTTCTTACGAGTGGAAAATTTTTTGGTTAAAATTGCCACGGAATTCGATAGAGAACCTAACTATAAGCAACAACTGTTCCATATTTTTTTTTAAACTCAATACTTTTTGAGATATTCGTGGTTGAAAATTGGCCATTTTCATTGAAACAATACTTTTCGAACGGTTTTTTGCGAATACCTTAAAAACTATGCACCTAACTAAAAAACTATATCAAACATTTTCGCAGGTTATAAAAAAAAAAAACAAAGAGACGCTTGCCTTCATAAATCTTCTAGTTATAATACAAAACGAGATATGGTAGGTGAAAATAATTTGTTTTTTGGTACATTATCAAATTGGTGTATTCAACTTGAAATAACAGAGAAACGGTCGATTTTAGGTGTATAATGCTACTAATACCTTTTGTAGTGCTTGAAAATACATTTAAAATGAGTTATATTAAAGGGCCGTTACATTAAAACTAAGCGAGATATGCTGCAAACAAAATTGATAACTAATGTATTTTAAGAAAAAATGAGAAGTACCTAATATTAACCCCCATCCACGAAAATGTAAACGCATGGTTTTCCTTCCACAATACCTTTTACTATAGTGTAATTTTTATGCTAAAAAAGTTGGACAGGTTTAAAATGAATGGTTTTTGAAAAAAAAAGGTCAAATTATATAGTGCATTTTTAAATTTTCTTAAAAATCGTCCTTTTCCTCCATGTAACTTGAAAATGATAAGAGATACAGTAATAAAAAGTAAAAAGGAAAGTTTTATCTAAAAAAGCTCTACATTTTCTGTGGTATCTTTTTTCGTATCTCTTATGTTTTTCGAGTTACATGGAGGAAAAGGAAGATTTTTAAGAAAATTTAAAAATGCGCTCTATAATTTGATCTTATTTTTTTCAAAAACGATTAATTTTAATCCAGCCCAACTTTTTGAAGATAGAAATAACACTATAATAAAAAGTGTTGTAGAAGGAAAACGGTGTATTTAAATTCTGATGGATGAGGGGTTAAACATACTTCTCATTTCTTCTTAAAATATATTAGTCATTAACTTTTTTATTATTGCTATTGCTTAAATTAGTATTGCTCCTTTTAGAAGCCTTTTCAAGCACTACACTACTAAGTTGTTAGTATCATTATACACCTTAAATCGACAGTTTCTCTGTTTTTTCAAGTTGAATACACCGATTTGAGCATGCAGCCAAAAAAAAACTCTTCTTACCTACCATATCCCTCTTTCTATTTTAACTAGAATATTTATGAAGGAACGAAACTCTTTGTTTTTTATAACCTACAGAAATATTTTACATAGTTTTTCTGTTAGATGCATAGTTTTTAAGGTATGCGCAAAAATCCGTCCGAAAAGGTGTCATTTTTCAATAAAAATGGCCAATTTTCAACCACCAATAACTCAAAAAGCATTGAGTTGTCAAAAAATAATCATAAAACAGTTTTTGCTTAAAATTAGGTTCTCTAGCCTTTTCCGTGGCTATTTTAACCAAAACATTTTTCAGCCCCGAAAAGGGGTGGGAACCACCCCAAAATAAAAGAGCACATCTGCATAGGGTAGATTTTGTTTCTTGAGCTATTCCCTACTTACTGTAAAAATATCAAGTAAATCGATGTAGTAGGATGGAATTCGGAGCCAAATGCCCTCATTGACTGCCCTATTGATATAATTAATGCATTTTAATGCAGGTCAAAATACGGAGTGAGTTTTATATATGGGACACCTCAATTATTTCGAAAACGGCTTCCACGATTTATAAAGATTTTGGTACGTGAGGGTCTTATGATCCGGCCGATATTATGGTGGTTTTTACATTGTTGCCAGATTTTCCGTTTATCTTAAAATCCAATGAACTTTCTTGTGTTAAACGGAACACCATGTATATTTTTGTGTTTTGAAGTCCGTAAGAAATACTGATTATTTATCACGTAATGTACCTAAATGTCATAATTTCTGAGCTATTGCTACATTTCTTAAAACGTTTATTTTTAAACAAATTAAAAAAATTAGTTTTTTTAGGCCTGGTAAGATATTATTTTAGATTTTTTCGATCATTCGGAACAAAAAAGATCTCTAGCAGTTTTTCTCTAAACTTGATCATTTTTCAGTTATAGTCGGTTCGCTAAACACAGACAAAACTGGCTAGTGATTTTAGTAAGTAATTATGCCAATTTAGTAAAATTGGCAAAAAAAATAATTACTAAATAGTTAATAATTACTAGATAGTTAGTAATTTTGCCAATTTTGGCAAAATTGGAAAAAACAAAAAATTATCAACTAAAATCATTAGCCAGTTGTGACTGAGTTTAGCGAACCGACTATATAAACAAATTAAAACTGAAAAAAAAACAAAAAATGGCGATTTTCAAGGCTCAAAAACACAAATAAAGAATATTATTCATGAAATTACGTAGTGCCTAAATGCAATTTCACACTTTCTTCTGTTAGCTGCCGATAATAGTTTTTGGTGTATTTTATTGTAAAACATTCTTTTTTTTTTTTAATGTTAATGAAGCGCTTATAAGAGAAAGGGCGATTGGGCTACATTAAAAATTAAAAAAACCATATTTTAAAATGAAATAATCCCAAAATGGTTAACGGGCGCTCATAGAAGAATGTTTTACATTCAATTTAGGCACTTAAATTTAAAAGTAATATTTTTTACTTGTGTTTGTTTTGTGATTTGTTCTGTTTGTGAGCCTTGAAATCGCCATTTTTTTTTAGTTTTAAATTGTTTATAACTCTAAAACGATCAACTTTAAAGAAAAATTACAACAGACCTTTTTTGTTCCGAATGATCAAAAAAAAAACTAAAATAATATCTGCATGGACCGAAACTTTTTTTTAATAAATGTAGCAATAACACAGAAAATAAAAGAATTTATTAGTGACGCAAAAAACATACAGGGTATTCTAGTTAAAATACGAAAATTCATAAAGTTTTTAGAAAAACGGAAGATCTGACAACAATGTAAATTACACCAAAATGTCGGCTGCATCACAGCAACTACACACCAAAATCTTTAAAAATCGTACAAGCTGTTTCAGAGATAATTGAGGTGTTCCATACCTAAACCTCACTCTGTATAGTGATTTTATGGATTTAATTTATTAATATTTTGACAACTATAAATTCTTTTCATTCAACTTTAGTCGTCAGGAATTTCGATTGGCATTCAGGTTACAAAAATTCGATCCATATTTTTTTTGTTTTCGTGCTCTGTATTTTTTATTATTTTATTGCCGCAAAATAAGCAACATTTTTAAAAACAAAAAGCTAAGCTGATTTATTTACGCAATCTTCAGTACGAGAAAGAATTGTTTTAGATGTTCTGGCTTCTTCCTCTTCGTGCTTTCATCTATACTGCCTACGAATAATTGTCATATATTTCTCGCTCTTCAGGTACTCCGAAAATTCATCAGATCTTTCAGTACTTGCATCAATTACTGTCATCATGCCATGATTAACATTAACCCGGCATCCGACAGGTAGGTTGCAGTAGTAAATTTTGCATGTAGTGGAACTAGCAGCCGGATAGATTTTCTATTGTATATTCATCTATGCAATGACTATATATAACATCGGTTTACAACGTTCTTCGACGTCTTCCGATTACCAATTTCCATCTCGTTCTGTCATTCCATAGATCGTCCTCGAGTTCTCTGTCCCTGATTTCTCTATCAACTCCTTCTCTCCAACTTCTTCTAGGCCTTCCTGGTCTGCGCCTTCGTCTTGGTGCCATTCAAGGATTTGTCTTGGTATTCTATACTCCGGCATTCTCCTTACGTGTCCGTACCAGCTGAGTTGTTTCTTCCTGGTGTCGTCAACAATAGTATGTGTAACCCCCATGTTTTCTTGGACTCTCTCGTTTGTTATTCTGTCGCGTCTAGATATTCCCGCCGAACGGCGGCAGAAGTCCATTTCTGTTGCTCTAAGCATTTTCTATGTTCTGTCTTTTAGGGGCCAAACTTCGCATCCATATGTTGTGATGCTTTTTATTATAGTGTTATATATCCTTTTTTATTTTCCTTAGAAATATTTTTATCCCACAGTACGCTGTTCAGTAAGGATATGCCTTTCCTTCCCTGTATATTTCGTTCCTTAATAGCTGCATCTACTTTTCCGTCTTGAGTGATTTTTACTCCCAGGTATTTCTAGTCTTCACATAATTTTATTTCTTGATTGTCCTCTACTCGGAGGCTATGTTGGTCTCCTCCGATACTCATGTATTCAGTTTTTTCCATATTCACTTCTAGAACCCACTCTGTAAACTCTTCTAATAGTTTTCGTATCATGTAACTAAGATCTTCAGAGTCCTGTGCGATGATCATCTGGTCATCCGGAAAGCACAGCGTGTACAAAGTTGAGTCCGTTAGTGGTATGCCCATATTCGTACATTTTTTCTTCCATTTGTTGAGTGCTGCTTCGAGGTATATTTTGAATAGTGTTGGTGAGATACAGCATCCTTGCCTTAGTCCTTTAGTTACTGTGAATCCAGGTGTTATGAGATTTCTCGTTTTAATTCTTGTTGTTTGTTGGTAGTACAACGTTTTTACGGCTTCAACCAATTCTATATTTACATTTGTTTTCTCCAGTGCCTCCCATAATTTAACCAGTGGGACACTATCATACGCAGGTAAGGTCTACAAACATCAGATGGACTTCTTGGCCACGAGCAACTTTCTTTTCAATTATCTGAGTAATGGAGAAAACATAATCTATTGTAGATCGATCTGCGCGAAAACCAGCCTGTTCTTCGGCTTCCATATTTTGGTATTCTTCTTCTATTCGATTTTTAATAAGTTTTCCATATATTCTGCTGATACTACTAGTGAGTGCAATTCCTCTATAGTTTTCAGGTTTTGATTTATCTCCCTTTTTGTGGATAGTGCTCAGATGTGACTCTTTCCATTCTTCAGGTATTTCATGGTTATTCAAGCATTGCTGGAAAAGTTGTCTTAGCCGCTTAATTAGAACCTTTGGTCCATATTTGATGAGTTCCGGAGCTATATTTCCTGGGTCAGGTGATTTGCCGTTCTTCAACTGTTTGCATATGGTTTCGACTTCTCTCTCATTTATTCTGATTGGTGATCCTATCAACCCGACGCCTTGTATACCGTTGGATTGTATCTGTTTGAAGGGCTCTCTTGTCTCTGTTAGTATATCTTCCAAGTATCCTTCACAAGTTTGTGGTGATATGGACTAAATAATGTCATTCTTTCTGTCGTTTCTTAAATTTTTTAATAGTTTCCAACTTTCTGAACTTTGGCTTCCACCTATGTATGTATTTAGCATGGTACACTTTCTTGTCCAGGATTCGTTTTTCTTTTGACATATTTTTCTTCTGACCCTCGCTTGCATTCTTTTATAATGTATTCTGTCTTCCAAGTTTTTTGTGTTCATATATTTTTGATAAAATTCTCTTTTCTTTGTTATTTCCTGCGAAATATCTTGATCCCACCAATACTGTTTTCGATGTACGGTTTTTTCATATTACCCCAGTTAATAGGTAAAAAAACATGAAAAAATGTTAAGCAGGGTTTTGAAGGTGCTAAACGGTAGATGAGTGATAACTGATGATAATTCCGTGCAGACGTACAGCTAATTTTTCTTCTTCTTTTTTTTTAACAGTTACAAAGAATGAAAAAGTCAGTTTTTTGACGATAAAACGTTTTTTGTTAATTTTAGAGAAATTTGTTTCCAATAAATATTGTAGACCTTAAAAAGTTCTTTAATTTGGTGGGACACATATTGAAATATATAAACAATTGATCGAGATAATTGCAAAAAAACCCTCATTTTTGCACTAATTTATAAATATTAATAACTTTACTTTTTGCATAATGATATATAATTTAAATACTTTAAATTATGCTATTTAATGGGCTATTTAAATCTGCCAAATTTCAACCAGATCGACCAAATAGTTTATAAGTTATTCAATTTGTTTATCCAAGAGAGCAATTGTTTATACAACTGTTCTTGCCCCAACAGAGACCCTAGAGATATTAAGCAAATCGCAATCAGTTTTTCGAGACTCTATTTTTAAGATATATTAACAAAACTTAACATTTTATTAAAATTGTTATTAAAAAAACCGTTTGAAAAGGCCCTACTTTTTAGGTTATAAACAATTAGAATAACTTTGACAGTTTTTATATCACACGCTTGCATGTAGGCTCACTGAAAAGCTGATGAAAAAATACATATTAAAAAAGAAAAAATAATTTTATATGAGTAATAGGAATCAAGTTAGTTTTTTTTAATAAATCAATTTTGCCTTGATTATAAACATTAAGAGCTGAAAATTGAACATATTGTATTTATGGAAATCTATATTTTATGATCCAGTGTATAGATTGCATAGGCAGTGAAATAATAAAAACTTATTATTATAACGGTATCCTTAACTGACGGTACTCGTGAAACACCACCAACGAAAGTGAAGGTGGGAACTGTTCGAGCTTCGCTTCCTTTTTTGGAAAAAAAACTGCAATAAATTATCACCTTCCATAGCACGCGCCACCTTCTTTTTTTAACTGGGGTAGCTCAAGAAAATAATAAAAATTGTGCAAATTTCACCTTCCGGGAAAATTGGACAATCCCGTGAAAATAAATTAATTCAATTATACTATAAAAGTTAATGAATTTTACAAGTATTTCGTAAAAATTCTTTAAATTTTATTAAATAAAGTATATTTTTTATATAAATATAAAATAATTATAAATTAGTACAATACATTATTTATTTATTTTAATTGCAATCATTAAAAAGTATATAAAAGTCCGTAATAGTGTTTAAAAAATTAATTTTTTTTTATTATGATTTAATTGAAAGAAGCTATTAATACTTGTCTAGGTAGGCATCTAATAAGTATAAAAATAAAAAATAAAACATTGTTTATGCATTTTAATTTGATTATTCTAGTGAACATCTACAACTTCTAAACTTCTCGGCAAGTTACAGTTAGTTCATCGTCTACAAAGTCTGACTCGACATCGTCAAGAACCACTGCAGCGCGATTTCAACATTTTTTCTCCCCTTCTTCCACTGCACAGTTTGTGCAAAGATCCGTACAGTTTATACCATATTTTTTACAGCCACATCTTGTACTTTTGCAACCCGTTGAACATTTACATGTTATTTGTTTTAATATCACTTCAGGAGTCAAACAATCTAAGGTGTAAATGGGTTCAAAATCCATATCAGTTTTTTTCTGTCCATATTGGGTATGGGTAGCATTCAGTTTTTTACCTAACCAGTGTTGTAATTGACGATAAACGCAAATTTTTTTCCCTGTGTTTCTTATAAATTGTAAAAATCGTAACTCATTTAATGTCAACATGTTATTGTGTTTTTTTTTTATATGTAACATCAATTGCAGCAGAATACAAAGCAACAATGATATGATATCCGTTTTTCATGATGGCGTCCTTGTTAGCATTCTCGTCATAAAAAATATTTATCAGATCTAAAAAGTTGTATCACACCCAGTAAAAATATATAAGAACCCAACGTATTTTCTTATATGAGAATGTTTAAACCTATTACAACTATAATAGATAGATAAATTGTCCTTTTTCGCTTTTTTTTTTTTCAAAATATATGTTATTGTCCGGAGCAGAGAGTTGCGTCAATATTATGATTATATCGGTATCATTACAAATTATTACAACGATCTTGTCAGGTTCATATGTATGTTCGTAAAGAGATGTCTGCACTATTAATACGTCTGCATCTTCATCTGCTACTTTAGTTCGGTACCCAGATTTGTTGAGCTCTGCACATAAAAGTTGAATTAATTGTAGATTGTTTTAAATTGGGATTCCATTCTAAAAAATAAAACGAAGCTATTGTCACCTTCACATTCGTTGGCGGTGTTTCACTAGTACCATCAGTTTAACGGGTCATGACTTTTTATTTTTTCACTGCATAATATGCAATATATGAAGTGGGTCATTAAACAACTCATTCAATTTTCAGCTCTTAATGTTTATAAACAATGGAAATATGATTTATGGAAAAAAAAATTCTAACTTGATTTCTATTGGTCATATAAAATGCATTTTACAATTTTGATGTGTATTTTTTCACCAGCTTTTCAGTGAGCCTACATACAAGCGTGTATCATAAAAACTGTAAAAGTTATTCCAATTGTTTATAACCTAAAAAGTAGGGTCTTTTTCAGACGGTTTTTTTAATAACAATTTTGATAAAATCTTAAAACATTTTCAATACATGTTAAAATTAAAGTCTCAAATAATCGATTGGGATTTGTAAAATATCTCTAGAGTCACTGTTAGGGCAAGAACAGTTGTTTAAACAATTGCTCTCTGGGATAAACAAATTGAATAACTCATAAACTATTTGGTCAATCTGGTTGAAATTTAGCACGCTGGAATAACCCTTTAATTGGCATAATATAAAGTAGTTAAATTAAATATCATTGTGCAAAAAATACAGTAATTAACATTTATAAATTAGTGCAAAAATGAGAGTTTTTTACAATTATCTCGGTTAATTATTTATATATTTCAATATTTGTCCAACCAAATTAAAGAACTTTTTAAGGTCTACAATATTTATTTGAAACATTTTTCTCTAAAATGCACAAGAAACGATTTATAGTCAAAAAACTGAGTTTTTCATTTTTTGTAACTGTTTAAAAAAAAGAAGAAGAAAAATTAGCTGTACGTCTTCACGGAATTATCATCATTTATCCCTCATCTATCGTTTAAAACCTTCAAAACCCTGCTTAACATTTTTACGTGAAATCGATGATTTTTTTCCCTATTAACTGGTGTATATCGCCCTAGTGCTTCTAAGGCAGCGGCGTGTATACATTCTTTGATGTTTTCTTATGACTGATTCATATTTCTGGTATTATCTTCCGTTTCAATTATTTTTGCTTCGAGTCTACGTTTATATAGGTTTTTAACACTTTCTTGGTGTAAACTATTCAAATTGTATCGTACTTCTTGGAGCTCTTCATTTGAATGATTACCTTGCGGCGTTTCTTATTCTATTTTCGGTGGAAATGAAATATCTGAACGTAGGAGATAGTGGTCACTGCCACAAATTGGTCCTATACATGCTCTCACATCTATGCAATGACACATTGACTTTAGTCTTCTGTTTAGTTTGAGCAAGTACATTTATATGGAAATTGGTCACACCCCACGTGTCGGATTTTGTACCTCCTGCAAAATTGTTTTTGTTTGATTTTATTCCTGTAAATAAGTGAGTATAGTTAACTTAATAATGCTTATTACAGATTTCAACATATTTTTTTAGTAGTTTAAGCTAAAATGAATTATGAATGAGCTCAAGCACGCCTTTAGGCCTTATAGAATGAACCAGACAGTGACGAATGTATTGACAAGAGTGATTCGGAAGAAATAGATAATGTTAGGGTAAATAGTGACTGTGACTATCCTAACCAGTTTCGAGATGTTGACGTTCCAGATATCACAGACAACTAATTGTAAAAATATTTTTTCAGATTCTACTCTTTCAGTTGCTGAGGTTTGTCACACCCCATATGTCTCCTATTGGCAAAAAAATTCACCTGTCGGATACTGGGTTAAAAATTTTTATTTCAGTTACACAGATCTTTCAGCATTTTTAATGGTTAGATATATATATGGAATATGGAACGATTAATGGAATAAAATTCTCATAAATTAGAGACCGTGGGAATAAAAACGAAGCAGAGGAAGTCCACAAATGAGAAGGGCAGATTAAATAGATTATTAAATGTTACGTCTTTAGTGTCCTGTACAGAGTAAAAGCTGGAGTCTTACAGAAAATGCCATAAAATGGTAAGAGTCAATTAAAATATGGCGCTACCGACTTATGTTGAGAGTCTTATATATGCCACATAACTAACATAACCATTATCCAGCTGCTAAGGAAAGACGAAGAAATTTTTAACACAATAAACAACCAAAACTAATATATTTCGAGCTGTTGTGAATAGAATAAGATGGGTTAATGGCATCACCAAGGTGACTAGAGTTATACACATATTTAGAATAATCAAACACATGAAATATCATCCAATAATATCCAATATCGTCGCAGGAATGCACTTTAGTCATAGTAAAAATATAATTTTAACTTAAAAATTTGTATAGTTGTTTTATATTGTCATTACAGTCTATATGAGTCAGATAAGATTAAGCTATTAGAGTTTTGTTTCCAACTGAATTTAAAAAAATCGGTTTGTCTAATTAAATCTCTTATTGTATAAAGGGACTAAGTCCACTTCTGTACGAAATTAAAGTGAGATATACATTTTGTTATACCAATGTCGACGGATCGATGAGTCTATAAAGGAAACTTGTAACTCTCACCATATGCGAAATATCGCACGATAAAATATATGTGTTAAGCGTATAAAGGGAACTAGTCCGGGACTGATTACCTTTGTACAATAATTCTTGTGGCGCCACCATCGTTTGTGGCATTTTGTTTTTAGAGTCGTTTATTTTATTACTTCGGTTAGCTTTCGTTAGTTGGTCTTACGATGTATTTTAGGTCTTGTTTGTAATAATAAACCTTTTTTTAATTCATTAATTGTATAAAGGAATCAAGTCCCAGCCTTTAAAAACGACTTTTTGGCCTCAATCGTTTTCAAAACCAAGTTTGTTTTATCACACGTCTCTCTACTTCTACATTCCATCCTGTAGAACAAAATTTGGTAGGTCATCAAGTTTCTAAGCTAAAGAGTTTTTTTGCACGATTGATCATTTTTGACTGTTTACCGTGATATATTTTACGTCAGCAGGTAACATTTACTAGCAACTCGACGGTAAGTAATCCAACTCGACGGTAAGTACTCCAACTCGACGGTAAGTAATTCACTTACCGTCGAGTCAAAAAATCTCTTAATTTTAATTTATTTTTTGAAAGAATAAAGAAAACTAACGAAAAATTTATTAATATTGAAACTTCTTAGGCCTATAGCCAACAATTTTTCTCTTCAAATACGCGATCAAAGTTGAAAACTTGGAAATATCAATGCCATCATAAAGAAAAACGGTGGATTTAATCATTGAATATTCTGCCCAGAGGCTTCCAGGAGCTTTCAACTGCATATATGTCTTTGAACGAAATATGCCAATAGAGTATTATCTTCGATTCTTAAATTCTTGCCTTCGCACCATTTTTTAAAACTTTGGTAGGTATTTTGATAACGGATTTTGGATTTTTCGGGAATAATTGCGGAACACCCTTCTTCCCAAGCCCGTTCAATTTCTTCAAATTCACTTTCGCTCATATTTTAATTTATAATAATCAAAATTGTACTTAAAATTATTGACAAATAAATAAAAACTCAATTCTCTATAATGATTGTTGTTATGCACCCTAGTTACTACCTAACAACCAAAGTATCTATCTTGATAAAATGAATGAAACTAGTCAATATGACGAAAATGTTTAATTTTATAATTTATAATGGTATTAATCGTGCAAAAAACGTTAAAAGCATGTCGAACGTTAAGGGTAACCGATCTCAGACAATAACAATTGTCACAAACAATTGTCTTCGATCGGTATAAAACTCTTACCGTTCTCCATACTTAATATACTATTTTCGTTTTTCTCAAAACTAAGTATTGTGGACTTATACCCTTTATACAATAAGCGCTTCAATTTTAAAGCTGGTTTAGTTTAAAAATTACATCTGACCTGGAGGCCTAAACGTAAAATAATATAGGTAGCTTCAATTTTTCAAGAGTATTTAATTTTCTATTTAGGGTACACACAAAAATTCATAGATTATATTGTTTTCAGATGAGTCTCTATAACAGGGGCTACTTACTTACCTACGCATTAGAGGTATGCCAGATATTTAATTATTTTAAAGCGGGTATTTCTTAATTTATTTATATTATTTATATTTGTTTTCGGTAATAAGATCTTTTGCCCAAATTATACATTTGAATAAGATGGTAATTTTTTTTGTGTAAATTCTGAGAATTCATTATAAAAAATAAAAAAAATGTTTTTTCCCTTATTCAGTTCATCTTTACATTAAGTGTCAACAACAATAATAATTATTTTAATGAAGCAAGGTCTTGTGGAACAGAAAATAAATTAAACTATATTAAGGATATTGGACATTAATTTAATATCCAATTAATTGGATATAATAAGTAATCAATAAACTCACCTTTATAATTAGTTTTGTATTCAATTATTAGTAATAAATAAATACTTCAAATTAAACAATAAAAGCATTTGTGTTACATAAACATTGTTTGGTTAGTTTTGAATTGGTTTAATTTAGATATTTACTTTAATAGGCTATTGATTATTTATTTTAGAAAGGATCTACAACGTTAACAGGGTTTTATTATTTCATATAGTCAATGGACCTCTATGTTTGAAAAAGCCGCGGAGTGCTACCATTTAAATGGGTGCGTTTTTGAGAAAGGGGTGAATTAGTCCCTAGGCACAGGGCGAATTAGAGCGAGTTCTATGCCCATTTAGTGCAAACACGTCTGTAGGAAAATTGTTCTAGGTTAAATTTACTATCGAAATATCACATTTTAAGGTCAAAAATATGTTTTTTACAAAAATGTATCCAAAAGAAAATCAAGAAAAAACATGAAAGATAGCAATTTTGTTTTTTGCCCCATAACTTTTTTCCACGGGGATATAGATTGCTTCACAGAAAAAAAATGTCCATCCTTCCTCTTTAAACTGCCGTTTGGTAGAAGTCCTTGTGATTTATAATTTCCAATATATGATTTTTCAAATTTGGCCACTCACAGCGATTTTGGAATAATTTCCTTGTTACTTCTAGTATGATACAATTGATCCAAATAATGCCATAACCCAGACATCCAAAGTGAAAGTTATCCTCCAACACCAAATTGTTCTATATGGTCCATATAATGTTCAGAAAAAGTCACACAATTGTGAGCGTCGGGTTTGGGGGGTAGAGGGGGGAGAAATCAGTAAATTCGTAGTTTTTTAGGGTTTCGTCAATATTTCTAAAACTGTGAGGTTTAGTATGAACAACCTTGTACACAAAAATGTTCTACATTAAATTTGCAATAAAAAAGGTTCAAGGCATAATCCTTCTAAAATGAACGGTTCCAAAGTTACGGAGGTAGTATAGTATAATTGGTCCAAAAAAGGCATAACCCAGACATCTAAAGTAAAAGTTTTCCTCCAACGCCAAATTGTTCTATATGGTTCACCTATTGTTCAGTAAAAAGTTACACCATTTTGAGCGTCCGGTTTGGGGGGGGGGGGGAAGATGGGGGAGAATCTGTAAATTAGTAGTTTTTTTAAGTTTTTCGTCAATATTTCTAAAACTATACTTTAGCGTAAACAATGGTCCATACAAAAATGTTCCACGTAAAATTTAAAACAAAAAAGGTCCTATACATAATTGCTATAAAATCAACGGTTCCAGAGTTACGGAGGGTGAAAATTGGAGGTTTTCGATAGTTTTTGTATTATCTGGGCAAGTGATGATGATTTTGGGTGGTGAGGTTGACGTTTCTTCAAGAGCTTATTACTAAAATATCATCGGCTACTGAAATAGCAAATTTTATTTACAAAACACAATCCTGTTTAAGAAAATTTCTATAAATTGCCCAATGAATATAAAAACTATCGAAAACCTCCAATTTTTACCCTCCGTAACTCTGGAACCGTTGATTTTATAACAATGATGCATGGGACCTATTTTGTCTTAAATTTCACGTAGAACATTTTTGTATAAAACATTGTTTACGCTAAAGCATAGTTTTAGAAATATTGACGAAAAATGTAAAAAAACTACTAATTTACCGACTTTTCCCCCATCTCCCCCCCAAACCGGACGCTCAAAATGGTGTAACTTTTTACTGAACAATATGTGGACAATATGAGAACAATTTGGTGTTATAATAATAATAATATCGTATGGCATTTTTGCCGGGGAGATCCTTTCGGATAGTTCCAGCGCCAATTACATCTTTAACCCTGTTTCAAGTAACTAGTGTCGATGTACACTAGCCCAGGGGGACCGACGGCTTAACGTACTCTCCGAGGTTCGGTGAGACGGCTCGTGTCATTATTGGAAATGAAAATGGTTTGTCATTGGCAGGGATCGAACCCACGTACACTGGTGTATGAGGCCAGCGATTATGCCGTTACTCCACGGCCGCTCACTTTGACCGCTCACTTTGGCTCAATTTGGTGTTGAAGGAAAACCTTTACTTTGGATGTCTGGGTTAGGCCTTTTTTGGACCAATTATACTATACTACCTCCGTAACTTTTGAACCGTTCATTTTAGAAGGACTATGGATAGGACCTTTTTTATTTCAAATTTAATTTAGAACATTTTTGTATAGAAGGTTGTTCATCCCAAACCGCATAGTTTTAGAAATATTGACGAAAAACCTAAAAAACTACGAATTTACCGATTTCTCCCCCCTCTCCCGCCCAAACCCGACGCTCAAAATGGTGTGACTTTTTTCTGAACATTATGTGGACCATATAGAATAATTTGGTGTTGGAGGATAACTTTCACTTTGGATGTCTGGGTTTGGGTCTAGTTATACCCCACTATTCGCAAACATTGTTCTGTAACTTTTTTCTACGCATCTCTAGGTGTACGCAATGGTACATTTAGTAGAAAGAAAAGTCAATTACCTTTAAAATGTTCTGTTGCAGAAGGCCGTATGGCCATAATTAAGCAAGATATGGTTTTTCAAAATATTATACTTTTAATGATTTTTGATATATTTTACGATTATTTTTTAATTTATCATTATAACTTTTTTTATTATATATTTGAGTACCTATAGGTATAGATTGTGTAATAAAAAGGAAAGCTCATGTTCTTTACTTTAAAATGGTGTACTGTAAAAAATTCTAGGACTATTTTTAAACAAGATATGCTCTTTCAAAATGTGACATAATATACACATGCAATAGTTGAAACCATATGGAAAACTTTTTTGGTATTAATTTTATGAAAAACAGTTATTCTTTATAAAATGCTCTGCCTAGTCTTAAAGCTAAAATGCAATCATCGAGGTTAATTAATAGTGTAGGAGGTATGTTAAAAAATATGAATTTGCTCAGGAGTAAAGTACCTTTATATTTCACAATATCGAAAAGTGTTATTAACAAAAATTATTTGGAATTAAAAATTATATTATAATATGCCATTATATTCTTCTAATTAAAAAAGAATAAAAAATTTAAAATTTTTTCAACTTACGGATACTCTTGGATATCCTACGGATATCTTGTTTAACAATAGTCCTAGATGTTTTTGGAATACACCATTTTAAAGTAAAGAAAATATGTTGTTTTCTATTATACAATGTATATCCCTAAATGTACAAGAAAAAAGTCATAATGAGAAATTTAGAAAATAATCATAAAAAACATCAAAAATCGTTAAAAGCATAAAAGTTTGAAAGAGCAGAACTTGCTTCAAAATAGTCAAGCAACCTTATACAATAGACCAATTTAAAGGTAATTAACTCCTCTTTCTAATAAATTTACCATTGCATATACATACCCAGAAATGCGTAAAAAAAGTTACAGAACAATGTTTGCGAAATAATGGGGAAAATTGCCCAAAAATGCTGTAAGCGGCGAATTTTGAAAAATCCTATTTCGGAAAATGTAAATCCTAGAGACTTCTATTAAACGTCATTTTAAAGAGAAAGAATGTAAGTTATTTTTTGCTTAAGCAACGTGTATACCTATATCCCCGTGGAAAAAAGTTATGGGGCAAAAAACAAAATTGCTTTCTTTCATGTTGTTTTTTTGCTTTTCTTTTGAATATATTTTTGTAAATAAAAATATTTTCGACTTTTAAATGTAATATTTCGATAGTAAATTTAAACTGAAACAATTTTCCTGTAGACGTCTTTGTACCAAAAGTGCATAGCACTCACCCTAGTTCACCCTGTGCCTAGGGACTAATTCACCCATTTCTCAAATTGGTAGCACTATTCTATATCTATTCAAATATCTATATCTATTCTATTCTATATCTATATCTATTCTATATCTATATCTATTCAAATGGTAGCACTCCGCGGTTTTTTCAAATTTATAGGTATGTTTACTATATGAGACAATAAAATCCCGTTAACGTTGTAGTTCCTTTTAGCTCTCTTATTTTGAACATAATCAATAGCCTATAATTTAGACTTAACTGAACAGACAATTTTGTATGTTCATCTTGACATTATAGCCCATTAAATGTCCGTTTTGGAGTGTAATTTTCAGCGTGAGGACGGATTTTCCTGAAAATTTGGATTTAGGTTCTACTTACCCTCCACTTCAAAGTTGGAATTTGTGACTTGGTTGCTTTTAGTTGTGAGGTGATTGTCACCCCCTTCTTGAGGATGAAAAAACGTACGTTTAAAATAAGTCCGGAAATGCATAAACTGACTAATCCTAAGCAACGTTTGTTTTAGAGAATTTTTTAACGAACTTAAAATGCTAATCAAGTATATTCAAATGGGAAATAAGCCACAATTTTACCTAAAAATGATTTTATTAACGTTTCGACGCCCAAGTCGGGTGTCGTTGTCAAAATACAAAATAATACTAAATAAATAAAAATGTTGTTGCTTAGTAAAAAATTCTTCTAATAATTTATTTAATCTGACTCATTTATATCGGCAATTCAGACACGTATTATACATTTTAAAGTAGACGACTTAAAAATGATATTGCCAATATTGATGAGTTGCGTTCCTGGGACGACTTTACTAAAAGATAGTTCATTCGATTACATGAAATCAATCCCAACTCAAGAATATCCGCCACAAAAAAGTATAGCATGTGATCCGTCTTTAAAAAGACAACCAAATGCAACGGTGGCACTGAAATTCTCGCGTTAGAGATTCCATAGTAAATCACGAGGGAAAACCAGGGAAAACCTCGTGATACTATCCCGACATCGTAAGTATTTGGGTTTACATTTAGTTTACTCTCAAAACTAATACAAAATTCTGACTTGATATTTTAAATTTTAAATATGTACTAACTCGATATGTTACTGATTTACTAATTGTGGTATTTTCTTTCTATTGACTTCCTCCTTTAATATGGGTAACCACATCCTACTGCATTCTACCGAGGAATTTGGGACACAATTGGTTTCATTTAGCATAATTAGAGCCGCTTCTTTGATTTTTCTCTTTTTACTATCTGCTTCTTTTAGGACTATACTTGAATCTCTCCACTGAACTCTATGTTCATTATCCCATGCGTGTTGACATATTTGAGATCTATCAAATTCTCTATTTTTTATATAAGACTGATGTTCATTTACTCTAACGTCGAATGGTCTTGACGTTTCACCTATATAAAATTGTTCGCATTCACAAGGTATTTTATAAATACAATTCTTTGTTGTGTTTGTTGTTTTGAATGATGTTGATATGTTGAATTTATTTCCTATTGTTTTAAGTTTCTCGGATAGTCCTTTTACATATGGTATTGATATTTTCCTCGTATTATTTCTTGTGAATGTTGTAGGATCCCGTTCTAAGTTGTTCTGTTCCATTAGATCCAATCTTGACAATTCCTTATTTATAAACGATATGGGATAATCATTTTTTAATAAAACAGATGTTAACAATTGTTTTTCTTCTAAAAATGAATTTTCGTTAGAACAAGTAATTTTGGCTCTATCATATAAGGATTTAATGATTCCCTTTTTAACGTTGATGTTATGATTTGATTTGTAATTGAGATATCTGTTGGTGTGTGTTGGTTTTCTATACACTTGAGTCTCAAATCCAGTATCCTTCTTTGAGACCAAAACATCGAGGAAAGGTAGGGTGTTATTGTATTCCTTTTCCATTGTAAACTTTATTGTCTCTTCTTGATCGTTTATAATATTCAGGAACGTATCCAACAATTCTGATCTATGAGGCCATATGGAAAACACATCATCTACATATCTCCACCATACTGTGGGTTTTAAATTTTGTTTAGAAATGATATTAGTTTCGAAATCCTCCATAAATATATTAGCCAATAATGGAGATAAAGAAGAGCCCATTGCGAGACCAAAATTTTGTTTATAGAATTCATTATTTAGTTGAAAATAGGTATTATTAGTACATAATGTCAATAACTCCATTATAGCTGATAGTATCACGAGGTTTTTCCTGGTTTTCCCTCGTGATTTACTATGGAATCTCTAACGCGAGAATTTCAGTGCCACCGTTGCATTTGGTTGTCTTTTTAAAGACGGATCACATGCTATAATTTTTTGTGGCGGATATTCTTGAGTTGGGATTGATTTCATGTAATCTAATGAACTATCTTTTAGTAAAGTCGTCCCAGGAACGCAACTCATCAATATTGGCAATATCATTTTTAAGTCGTCTACTTTAAAATGCATAATACGTGTCTGAATTGCCGATATAAATGAGTCAGATTAAATAAATTATTAGAAGAATTTTTTACTAAGCAACAACATTTTTATTTATTTAGTATTATTTTGTATTTTGACAACGACACCCGACTTGGGCGTCGAAACGTTAATAAAATCATTTTTAGGTAAAATTGTGGCTTATTTCCCATTTGAATATACTTGATTATAAAAATGCCACAAGAAAATAGCTTCAGAACAACTTTAAAATGCTAAGATGCTTTTCCATTTATTTGCGAATGGAAATGGTTATTGTTCAACAAAAAACACGTTTTGAGCCGGGATTTTGCTAATAACTTTAAAAGTATTTTATCGAAAACAATATTCTTGGCAAAAATGTACCGTATAAAAAAAACAAAAAAATGGTGTATTCTTGAAATATATAGAACCAGTAAAAGAAAAGTTCATGCAAAAGTTTATGGAGCTCATGCAAAATACGTTGTTATTCGTCAAATTCTAAATCGAATACAGTATCCGCCAAAATAAACAGTACCGAATATATAATTTTTATAATACATACGTTCAAAATGTGCATCGTGGCGTTGCAAACAAGCTTCGTAACGTGTCGGAAGATCATGAAACATATTTAAGAAAAGTGGTTGCTGCAAATGTTGAAAATGAGTTATTATTGAAGTTATACTTCTTTACGATCGAGAGTAAAATTTTATAATGCCGGGCGCATGCGCACACAGACAGTATGTAGTTCGTTGCTAATCTTTCAAGATATGTATGTATCAGCGCAAAAAAAGTCATTAAAAGAATATATTAGTGTTTTTAGTAAATGTATTATTTACTATAATTTTTGTGTCTTTGGATTTGTCTTCCTCGGGAATAAGATATTTTCTAATAATAGTAAGTATATTTAAAGTATTTTTGTATACTTCACTTCTTGGTCTATTAAATTTACCAGTATGAGAAATCTTGTAACCTGTCAAAGCAAAGGGAATATAGTGGTCGAGAGGCACCGGGTTCAAATCCCGGACGATTTATTTCCTTTTTTTTTTTTAATTTTTGGTATAGTTTTCATAAAAAAATTTTAAAAGTGGTAGGTAAGAAAGTTAGTTTAATACTTAAATAAAATCGTTAAAATCATAATAATAGAAGTATAACTTCTTACGTGCGTACAAAGTACACACACATTCTTTTTCTTTGCAGCAGTTCTCCAACAGTTTCTGGCGGATTTTCTGAGCGGAATATGGAATTCTTCATCAAACCTTAAATGTAGGCATTAGGTGGTGTTAAATCCGGTGAATGAGGTGGATACTCGAAATCCGTGTCACGAAAAATAATTGTGTTACCAAAATGTTTCCGGAGCAAATATATGGAGCGCTCGACTGTAAGGCTTGTTTCGTTATCAATCGAGATGTTTTTAAAAAAATCGGGAGTTTCATGCACTAAAAGTTCAGAACTCGTCCACAGTAAATTTCTCTTTCACGTTTATCCGCAATATTTTGTCGTTGTCCTATTTGAATTTGGTATGGAAAACCACCAATAGATTTGAACATTCGACGTGTAGATGTCTCAATTATATTCAGTTTACCTGCTGTTCGTACGACACTTCGTGGAGAGTAGATGATTTGGTTAAACACGCGCCCTTCGTTAGCATTTGTACAAACAGTTCTTCTACGACTTAAAGAGCCTTTTTGACATAATAGATAAAAAAAATCAAATTTTTCCTTCGTTTTTTAACATTTTGATTATTTAAACAATGTTCCGGACCTTTTTGAGCTTGGCTTTTGACCTTTTTGAGTGGGAGGATGACTGAAATATTATTATATGAGTTAGTTTCACGCAATTTCTGGAAACAAATATGAATCACCTCTCAACATCCAAATGTATTTATTAACAATTTTACAGATGTGCCCTGGTCTATTACCAGTACTCTGGGCTAATTAGCAAAATACAAGGAAAATCTTATTATTGTATGTATTAATAATATAGGTATGCAAAGTCCGCAGATAGTGTGCTACTTTTTTTATAAACAAAATGGCGCCCAAAAATCGTGTTTTTTTTCAATTTTTGCTCTATAACTCCAAAGATTTTAACTTTACACCAAAAACACCCAAATAAAAGTTCACCGCAATTAAATTCTGCATAGAGACGGGTTTTTCCCGATTCACTTCGACGAAAATCTTCCCCGGAAAAAGCGGGTTTTTCCAAAAGAATCTTTAATTTTCAACTAAAATTTTAGATAAGTAATTTTTAATCAATAATTAAATAACTTGGTAATATAAAAGCCCTTTTCGTGTAGATCATAATTCCAGAAGCCAATGGAAATTAAGTGAACAGTTTAGCAACAATTGAATTGTTAATTAAAAATTTACGGTCTCCATAATAACGACAATAATTACGATGCATAAGAATAGCTATAATTTTTTCATAAAAAGACACTACACCTATCTAATGTACTTTACAGAATTGAAATTGGACTATTTAAGCGGCCTCAGGAATATTTTAAAATTATAAACAATTTTTTGGCTTATAAACAAATAGAATATCTCGGGAAATAATAAACTAAATTAAATCGTGAAAACGGTATTCGAAAAACAGCAGCAGGACGCTTCTTTTAAAGGAAAAAACATTTAATTAAAAAGTGTGAAGAGTGGTTCCTGAGATACAACCGGTGAAAGTTGACCGGAATTTACGGCAAAGATATAAACAATAGGATCATAATTTACAAACCATCACCTTTTTATTTTTGTCCTCTTTCGCAACACCAATTTTCAAATCTTTAAAATGCTCATAACATATATTATTATAATAAACACTATCGATAATACGTGTGAAAATTGACAAAAATAGCAAAATTCCAATCAAAAATTAGGTTGGAGAAAATGTAACCCTCAAAGTTCAAAATCGGTATACCTAAGAAAAATGCATTTTCTCGGCTTCCCGTGGAGCAATTTCCTTCATTCTTTTTTTGTTCCCTAATCACTCGAGTAGAGCCATCGAACTAACGCATTATTAAATGTCAAACTTGCTTTTGTTTTGTTATAATAGATTAATTTATTTATAAGAACAGAAAACTACATATTTTTTCCGGTTGTAGGCTTTTTTTTAGATAAACTTACTACAAGTGTACCTTTTAAAGTTAAAAACATAAGTATTCTCATTTTAAAGCTGTATAATTATTTAAACAATTTTTATTTGAACAAATTAAAATTTTGTGTTATAAAAAATAAATTAATTTATTATAACAAAACAAAAGCAAGTCTGACATATAATAATGCGTTAGTTCGATGGCTCTACTCGAGTTACTTGGGAACAAAAAAAGAATGAAGGAAATTGCTCCATGGGAAGCCCAGAAAATGCATTTTTTTAACGTATACAGATTTTGAACTTTGAGGGTTACATTTTCTCCAACCTAATTGTTGATTGGAATTTTGCTATTTTTGGCAATTTTCACCCGTATTATAGATAGTTTTTATTATAAAAATATATGTTATGAGTATTTTAAGGATATGAAAATTGGTGTGGAGAAAGAGGACAAAAATAAAAAGGTGATTGTTTGAAAATTATGATCCTATTGCTTACATCTTTGCCGTGAATTCCGGTCAATTTTGAACTCTTTATCTCAGGAACTATTCATTATAATTAAACGTTTTTTCTTTTAGAAGAAGCGTCCTGCCGCTGTTTTTCGAATACCGTTTTTAAAATTTAATTTAGTTTAATATTTCCCGAGAAATTCTATTTGTATATAAGCCAAAAAATTCTTTTTAAATTTAAAATATTCCTGAGGCCGCTTAAATAGCCCAATTTCAATTCTGTAAAGTACATTAGATAGGTGTAGTGCCTTTTTATGAAAAAATCATAGCTATTCTTATGTATCGTAATAATTGTCGTTATTATAGCGACCGTAAATTTTTAATTAACAATTCAATTGTTGCTAAACTGTTTATTCAATTTCCATCGGCTTCCGGAATTGTAATCTATACAAAAAGGGCTTTTACATTACCAAGTTATTTAATTATTTATTAACAATTACTTATCTAAAAGTTTAGTTTAAAATTAAAGATTTTGTTGGAAAAACCCGCTTTTTCCGGGGAAGGTTTTCGTCGAAGTGAATCGGGAAAAACACGTCTCTATGCAGAATTTAATTGCGGTGAATTTTTATTTGAGTGTTTTTGGTGTAAAGTTAAAATCTTTGGAGATATAAAGCACAGATTGAAAAAAACACAATTTTCGGGCGCCATTTTGTTTATAAAAAAAGTAGCACACTATCTGCGGACTTTGCATACCTATATTATTAATATATACAATCATAAGATTCGATTCCAGCAATAAAATTGCTGGTAAATAACTTTTCCCAAAAATGGCCTATTCTCCGATAATCAGCCCAGACTACAGTGCGACATTCAACAACCGCCAGCATTACAGCTTTACTAGGAGACGCTTTGTTAAAATGTTGTTGATATCTTTCTGACACTTGTTTTAATTCATGGGCCAATATCCCATTCAACTCCGTATGAGCGAAAATAATGTTGAACTAAAAAAACCTTTTCTTCGGTAGAACCACCATAATGACAAAGATTTTAACCGTAACATAATGTCAAGTTGACAACTAATTAATGACAAGTATACCAATAAATACAGGGTGAGTCATGAGGAACTGTACATACTCCTACCTCGTATAGAGGCCCCTATGGGGAATAACAAATGACCATTAAAAAGTGTCTGCTCCCATTGTTTAATAATATACAGGGCGAGTTTCGCATTTTGACAGAAATTTGTATTCGTCATAATTTTTGAACGGTCAGATCGATGTGTCTCTTATTTTGGTCAATCGTTACACTATTGCCACCTAATCAACTGATTTATTCAAACTAGAAAAAAATCAGGTCCAGCTTTAAAAAAATTAGTTCGTTTGGGTCTTAGAAAAAATTTCACCCTGTATAAGCTTTTTGAAAACTCTAATATAAATTTTACAAATTAGACAAATAGGCAATTGAAATAACATATTTATTTTTTTCCGTACACGATTGCTTAATTTTTTATAAAAAAAATTAAATTTGATTATGAATTAAAAGTTTGGTAAAGTGAACCATAGATTTAAAAAAATTAACTTTTATTACCAAAATTAATTTTTTTTTGAACAAATATTTAATTTATGTTAGCACCAATCAACTGATTTATTCAAACAAGAAAAAAATCAGGCCCGGATTTAAAAAATAAGTTCGTTTTGGTCTTAGAAAAAAAGTCACCCTGTATACGCTTTTTGAAAACTCTAATATGATTTTTACAAAATAGACAAATAGGTAGTTAAAATGGCATATTTATTCTTTTCCCCACACGATTACTTAATTTTTTATAAAAAAAATCAATTTTGACTATGAATAATTAAAAGTTTGGTAAAGTGAACCATAGATTTTAAAAAAATAACTTTTATTACAAAAATGTATTTTTTTTAACAAATATTTAATTTATGTTACCACCAATCAACTGATTTATTCAAACAAGAAAAAAATCAGGCCCGGATTTAAAAAATAATTTCGTTTGGGTCTTAGAAAAAATTTCACCCTGTATTCGCTTTTTGAAAATTCTAATATGATTTTTACAAATTAGACAAATAGGCAATTAAAATGGCATATTTATTTTTTTCCCCACACGATTACTTAATTTTTTATAAAAAAAATTATAATTTGACTATCAATAATTAAAAGTTTGGTAAAGTGAACCATAGATTTAAAAAAAATAACTATTATCACAAAAATGAATTTTTTTTAACAAATATTTAATTTATGTTATCACCCAATCAACTGATTTATTCAAACTAGAAAAAAATCAGGCCCGGATTTAAAAAATTAGTTTGTTTGAGTCTTAGAAAAAATTTCACCTTGTATACGTTTTTTGAAAACTCTAATATGAATTTTACAAATAAGACAAATAGGCAATTAAAATGGCATACTTATTTTTTCCCCACACGATTACTTATTTTTTTATTAAAAAATCAATTTTGACTATGGATACAAAGTTTGGCAAAGTTTTTGCATAGATTTAAAAAAATTAACTTTTCCGCAAATCGCCAGGAAATTTTGACATTCCTGTCAAAATTTCTTGAAGAAAAAGTCAGGACTTCCTTACTGTAAGGAAATGTCATTTCCTTACTGTAAGGAAATGATATTTCCGTACAGTTGTTAGTGTTCTACATAAATGATAGAAAACACATTGCTATTAAAACCTTGTAAATTACCTTAATCATTAAATTTTCTTTATCTGGAGCTTCCTGGATAAATTTTTCAATTTCTTCCTTCGTTAAAATCTTAGATTTCTTTGCCCTATAACCTTGAGCTTGCCGTTTCAATAAAGTGTTTAAGTGCAAGGGTTGACTTCAGCATTGAATAATTGGCCCATAATGTTGAAGATTTCATCTTTAAACAAAGGTCTAGGAAGTATGCCATTACAACATTTTCTGAGAAAGAACTCGTATTTTTACTCATGCGATAATCCATAAAACGTCTGTATGCATTTTCGTACTTTTCTCTTGATTTCTTTGGCAATAATTCTAATGAAGCAGTATTCACTGCCTCAACCAGCTCTGGAGGAGTCCTAGGAATGGAAATTTCATCATCACTTATCATTTTACTTTCGAGAACACCAGCAATTAAATTTATAAGCGTCAAGTTTAACAATTCAACCTCAATACGTTTCCATAGTAACCCAAGTAATTTTATTAGGAATTTCAAAGCACCATTTATTTGGGAATAAAATTATCGCGTTTTTTTTTTAAATCAATCAATATCTGTCGAATTTTAAACGATTTGCGGAAAAATAGTATGTTTACCTCGTAGGAAAAGCCATATTCCTGGACTCTGTGTTGCTAAGTCTCGGCTTGCGCCTCGACTTAGCAATCTTCACAGTCGTCCAGGAATGTTAAGCTTTTCCTACCCGGTAAACAATGTACTATTTTTACAAAAATTAATTTACAAAAACAACGTTTTTCTTAAAATTAAAAGTTTTTCCATTTTTTTTTTCTATAACACGTCTAGATCTAAAACTTCCCATAACACTTCTTTTGGACTCTATAGTTTAACATAGACGTAATCAAATTGATAAATTTTAAATTTTTCCACCTAATTTTTGCGATTTACAAGTTTGCAACTTTTAGAAGAAGAAGACTGAAAGTCTACAACAATTTTCATAGTCTTCATAATGGTAAGAGGTATGTGCTGTAAAAATTTCAGAAAAAAAATATTAAAATGGAACAGAGTTGTAGCGAGTTAAACCGTGAGTTCATTTTTTTTTCATTTTTAGAAAATTCCGATTTTGAAAAAAATTGATTTTTTAATAAAAAATTAAGTAATCGTGTGGGGAAAAAATGAATTCGCCATTTTAATTGCCTATTTGTCTTATTTGTAAAATTCATATTAGAGTTTTCAAAAAGCGTATACAGGGTGAAATTTTTTCTAAGACCAAAACGAACTAATTTTTTAAATTCGGACCTGATTTTTCTCTAGTTTGAATAAATCAGTAGTTGATTGTATGGTAACATAAATTACTTGTTTGTGCCAAAAAAATTAATTTTTGTAATAAAAGTTATTTTTTTTAAATCTATGGTTGACTTTACCAAACTTTTAATTCCTAGTCAAAATTTGATTTTTTTATAAAAAATTAAGTAATCGTGTTTTCGGAAAAAAATAAATATGCCATTTTAATGGCCTATTTGTCTAATTTGTAAAATTCATATTAGAGTTCTCAAAAAGCGTATACAGGGTGAAATTTTTTCTAAGGCCCAAACGAACTAATTTTTTTAAAGCCGGACCTGATTTTTTTCTGGTTTGAATAAATTAGTTGATTAGGTGGTACTAGTGTGACGATTGGCCAAAAAAAGAGACACATCAATCTGACCGTTCAAAAATTATGACGAATACAAATTTCTGTCAAAATTCGAAACTCGCCCTGTATATTACTAAACAATGGGAGCAGACACTTTTTAATGGTCATTTGTTATTCCTCATAGGAGCCTCTATACGAGGTAGGAGTATGTACAGTTCCTCATGACTCACCCTGTATGATAAATGCAACTTGCGTGCGAAATTTCACAGCCTTCTTAATTTCGGTACTGTTTATTTTGGCGGATACCGTACTTCAACGGGAAATAATAAAAAAAATGAAGCACTTTTCGAGAAAAACTGAAAAATATTAGAAGAAACAACATTTTTCATTTTTTGAGGATTTTTACAGATTGCGTTTTTATAGGTTTTAAATTTGCCAGTATTTCACAGAACAGTATTCTTATATCAACATCCAATCATTTGGTAGTTTTATCTGGAAAGTTTTTCGCGAGTTTTGAAAATTTGGTGTTTTATGGATTTCGGTATGCTCTTTTCGAATTTCATCTCTGCTACGTCATATCTCCGCTGCTTGCGCCGCCATATTAAAAAATGGTACCTAAGAACAGTTTTTTGGGAATATCTACTTTCCGAAGCATTTTACGAAAAAAAAAAAAAAAAAAATACGTACAAAATTAAACTAGAATATTTTTTTTATAATTTAAATATGTAGTCATAATTTTTATTCATAACATCAGTCGTTTTTGGCGCACGAGAGCCAAAAAGTACGTACATTTTAAAAGACGTTTTGAAAAAATAACTCATTTCGGAACCAACTGAAGCTAGAGGTAGCGGGCCTAATCAACCTGTTATGCATTTATTTGGAAATTTAGCGGAATCTCCTTCCGTTGTTGCAATCCTTGACTGCACGCCGGGGTTTGTCCTGGTTTTGTTAGAGAGAGCAGCATATGTGCCTCCTGATGAGAGACTAATAAATTTCGAAACCGGTAGAGGTGCTGGCTGCACTCTCTGATTGAACTAGAATCTAATGCGGCTGTAGTTTCGTGTTGCATCGAAATTGAAAATGGTTATTCATTTCAGGTATCATCTTGTCAAATACTACCCTAAAACTTACAACTAAAATTTTAAAAGACCTAATGAATCAGAGGATAAATTAGCAGAAGAACAACAGGGTTTTCGTACTGGAAAATCGTGTATCAAAACAACAACATGGAAGTCAGAATGGATGAACAACTTAGAGAACCTATAGATATAGGCAGCGGGATAAGACAGGGAGATTCATTGAGTCCTTGCAGACGACGCAATATTGATAGCCTAAGATGAAAATAGTCTGCAAAGATTAGTCCACAGATTTAACATAAGAGCAAAATAATTCAATGTGACAATTTCATCTCAGAAAACTAAACAACAGTAATCAGTAAAGAACCAATCAGATGCAAAATAGAAATTGATGGTATCAGTATAGAATAACTACTGGAAGTAAAATATCTCGGAATTCCATTGTCAAGTTATGGAGACCTGGACAAAGAGGTGAGAAATCAAGTACAAAAAGCAAATAGACCGGCAGGATGCCTTAATAATAATATATGGCCAAACCAAGATATTAACACTGAGATGAAGTTAAGAATCTATAAAGCCAGTGTAAGACCAATAGTGACATATGCATCAGAAACAAGACCCGATACAGCCACAATACAGCGACTACTGGAAACGGCAGAGATGAGAGTACTGAGAAGACTTACAGGAAGTACGCTGAGAGATCGAAAGAGGAGTGAAGACATTATAAGACATTGTAACTTACAGTGTATAAACGAATGAACACTGAATAGAAAAAAGAATGGAATAACCACATAACCAGAATGGGGGAGACACGTGTGGTCAAACTATCAAGAGATAAATGACCAATCGGTAGAAGTATCGGCCGACCGCGCAACAGATGGAGTGACAACCTTCCATAGAGGTATCAATCCGCCAATGAACAAGCAGAATTGCTTATAAAGAGGAAGAAGGAGAAGTATAATAATTGTACAATAGTAGTTATTTATGATGTAAGTATTAAAAGTATACGTTTAAGGCACGCATGTGAAAGTTTGCAGAATGAGCGATAGCGGGTTCTGCAATTCACATGAGTGCCTTAAAAATGTACTTTTTAACACGCATATCATACAATATTTTTTCTACAAACGTAATTACAGGACAATATCTACAAACACTTTTACTTGAACTTGACAGACATTCCATTTTTATATTTTTTTGACATTACATCAAAATTGTCTATAAGGTCAATACGAACTGAAGTGCCTTAAAAATATTTTAAAGCACTAGTGCCTTAAAGTAGCAATTTTAACGCTTGTATGGAGTGCCAAAAATTGTATTTTTAACACGGTTGTAAAAAAAATATTTTTAAAATATAATATTCTATTCCACTCAGTACAATAAGTGAGTGTTTATAATTAAGTCAGAATTTAAAATAAAGTTATCGTTAATGTTGGAATACGGTAAGAGCTATACTGAATATTTACAGAAAAAAAATGTAGTTAACTTTTACTGATAGTTTAACTAAAGATTGTTCGTGGAAAGTAGTCGTTAAAAAGTATTATTATTCATTTAAATGACTCCAATAGTGTCGTGTTGCCGGTTTTATATTTAAAGATATTAGCCGGGATGTTTTCCCATAACAGTTTTCCACGAATCTATTATCAAATGCACCATTAGACGTAATCCAAAGTGTGCCTTTACGTTTTTTATTTTCAAAAACTATCATCAGCATCATTAGTTATCATGTTCCTAACAAGTCGTGGTAAATAATGAATAATGTCAATATAACGAATAAACTTATGAAACATACTTATTACATACATTATAATATTATGTAAGTGTCATATAAATTTTGATGAATAGAGTGTGATATGATATTAAGCAAATAAACATATATTGAACATGGAATTTAAAGTTTCGAAGGAGTTTCCAAGTCGTTTCGAAACTGTCGACGAAACATGGATCCACTGGTACACATCAGACACCAAGGAATAGTCTAAAGAGTGGACAGCATTCGTAGAACATTCTCCGAAGATCCGTAGAACATTCTCCTATCGGCCGGAAAAGTGATGGCCACCATTGTCTGGGATTCACAAGTCGAGATCTACGTCTACTACCTGGAGAAGGACAAAACGATCACAAGGCCTATTCGACGCCGAATTTCAGAAAAAAATTGTCAATTTGGCAAAGAAAATAGTGCTCTTTCACAAGGTATCGGCTCGCACCTTGGCCGCCTCCATGGACAAATTGGTCGAATTGGGCTGTGGTGACGAACTGTTACACGTGTGCTCCAGATTTGGCGCCGTGCGACTTATTTTTATTTCTAAATTTAAAAAAGGCACTCACTGGGCCAAAATTTAAGTCAAATTAGCTCCGCCACGAAATCTTACTGGGCCGACCTGGTGAAAAAGTAATTTTCAGATGGGTTAAAGAAGTTGGAGCACCGCTGATCACTGGTTCAAGTGTATAGAGCTAAAAGGAGACTATGTTGATAAATGAGGGGCTCAGAGCAACAGTGGCCAAGCCACAAATTGAGCATTTTTAGATTAATATATCAATAAATGCAGCATCATTAAATCTTCGGATTAACAAGGGTCTACACAACCTAACTCTATATTTGGCTAAATGGCGCTACATAATTTGTAGCGCCATCCCATAAGCATAATCGAAATGCGAATGCACAGATTGCATTTATATCAAAAATTCGTTTTTGGGGTTAGGCCACTGTTGCTCTGAGCGCCTCAAATAAAAAAGTCACCACTTACTCCTGTAAATATCAGCAGCAAGCATTAATTTGGAGTCTCTGAAAATTTATTATCATATTCTATTCCACGAAATTTTTAAAATAAGGTCATTCTTTTGTAATGATAACTTGCAGCTTCAACTTCGAAAGCCCATGACTAAATGTTACATTTGGTCAGTCCTCTTGTATGGTGTCGAAGCATGGGCACTAAAAATATCCACCATTAATCGTTTGGAGTCCTTTGAAATGTGGCTGCAGAGACTTACACTGAAAATACCATGGACAGCTATGCTGAGAAATGTGGCAGTTCTTAAGTCTAAGGCTCCACAGGCGACAAATTTACGCTAGCTGTAGCCGTAAAACGAACTCAACGTTCCGCGGAACGGAATATTAATAGCCGAACTGTACCGACTACAGTACTTGTGCGTAGTCGGTTCAGTTCGGCTATTCCGTTTCCGTTCCGCGGAACCTTAAGTTCGTTTTACGGCTACTGCTAGCGTAAATTTTTCGCCCGTGGAGCCTTAGCCTAAGAGAGCAAATGCTGCCCGTGAGCTGCTTGATAACGTCAATTATAGAGAGATGGCCTATTTTAGACACGTAGTAAGGGAAAACCGGTATAATATTCTTCAACTTACTATGATGGGTAAAATCGAAGGACGCAGAGGAATTGGTAGAAAGCAGGCCTCTTGGTTGAAGAATATCCGGGAGTGGACAGGAATAAAGAAAGCCGAACAACTATTTAGAATAGCTCGAGGCAGGGGGTCAAGGGGACTTGATAGGGCACGTTAAGAAGAAGACTCTATTCCATTCCGGAAAGGGTAGACAGCATTTCGTTGTATGTTACGAACAAAAAGTGTGCCTATATGACGGCTCAGAAATTTGACTAACACTAAGGCAGTTACGATGGCAGGAAGTATATATTGAAATTACAGTGGAACACCGATAAGTCGGCCCCCGATAACCTGGAAGTCCGGCTAACCCGGACCGGTTTTTATCAGACAAACATTTCAACAATAAAAATGTATGTAACATAATATTTGAGAGATAATGGGTATTTGTGTAATTTGAACTACATAATATACGATAGTAAAAATGACTCATGGCACACGACGTTCATTGTCGTGTTATCGGAAACAACAGGCACCTAGAGTATCCTTTAAGCATTTCAGACTGTCTTAGCATTGTTTAAAAAAGTCTAAAAGACTTAAAAAATTATTTTTTAAACAATGGTCTTACTCTCCACTGTTCCTAAATAACATAACATCGTTCCGATTGAGACCGTATTGTTTAATGTTGTTCTGAAGCTATTTCCTTGTGGCATTTTTATGATTAATTATTTATATGGGAAATAAGCCACAATTAAAATGAAAAAAATAATTTTATTAACGTTTCGACGCCCAAATCGGGTGCCGTTGTCGTATTTTGTATTTTGACAACGGCACCCGATTTGGGCGTCGAAACGTTAATAAAATTATTTTTTTCATTTTAATTGTGGCTTATTTCCCATATAAATAATTAACCGTATTGTTTGTAGTACAGTCGTATTGTTGTGTACTCTGCATATATATTTCATGTTATTTTAATTTTATAACCGAGTTTATAAGTAAGCATACCGTATTTTTTTAATTTTCTCCATACTCACCGGCTAACCCGGATTTTCCATAACCCGGATCGGCCGCGGTCCCGATTAATCAAAGTTAACGAGGTTCCACTGTACTAAAAAAATTTCACGAAGCTGCAGGGTCTTTATTTAATGAACCTACTGAAGTTGCATTAACCCTTAAACGCCCAACCTTTTTTAGGTTCCATGGACGCCCAAGGGTGGGTAAAAAATATCCACTTCGAAAATAGCTAATATATTTATTGAGAGTTGTTGGAAATGGATTAAACTTAAAATTCTTATGCTTAACAAACACAGCATCTTCTAAAATATTAAGATAAGCAATTTACAAACATTACCACAAGATTAAAATGTAGGTACATTAAAATTAACATACCAGTAAAAGCCAGTAATTCAGATTTGTCGATTTTCTTCATATTCTTCTTTCAGTCTCCTTATCGGCGGGTAATTATGTCGATTATGTAATTATACGTCGATAACTATATATGGATTGTGCTCCTATCAACGAGAAATTATATAGAAACCTTTAGTAACAAGTTTTACCAAGGGTATACTTTTTATGCCCACCCATATTTAACTTAAGATATTACTTTTATTTTCAAAAATAACGGTAAAACCAATTTAACAATCGATAAAAGGCTGTCTTTTTAACAATAAATAATTTTCGGAAAATTTTTAAACGCGTAATAAATATGTTACAAGGGAAGATGCATTAGATGGACATTTTAAGGGCGTTTAAGGGTTAAGACATATTAAGGCAAGTAGCAGCTGTATCTTCAATCAACTAGCGTCCAAGCCATTTTGGAGAAGAACAAAAACTAGATCCATATAAAATATTGTTCGTGCAGGAACTGCATGGGGATGAATATAAGCGTCCCGCTGTTTAAAGTTTTGTGAAATAATAAGTAAGGGAGCAGTGACCGATCCACAGTTTTGCTTTAATATTTTTTCTCCGATGGATGATAAATGTACGGTATATCAATTTGTTTATGGATATTTAAAACTGGTTTTTGCAATATAACATCAAAATAGAATTACGCGTTTTGAAACTACTTTACTTGAGTTTTGTCACATATTTTTGGTTGTTTTTAATTCGATTCCAACTTAGGTATTGACAAATAGCCTCGAAAAACGCTGAAACTGGCTTTTTTTCAGCAATTGTAATTGTTTATTTCCTTTTTGTACTTAAAGTAAGCATTTATGGAAAAATCACAGTAAAAACCTTCTTGTTCTCCTTCTTTTTCAGCCTGTTTGCATCCACTCCTGGACAAAGTCCTCCCCATGAATTCTCCACTCTTCTCTGTTTTGTGCTTTTTGGTGCCAGTTTCTTCCCATTGTTGCTTTGATATCGTCTAGCCATCGTTATTGTGGTCTTCCTCTACTAAGACTGTGCTCGCGAGGTCCTGCCCAGTTCCATTTCATTCGCGCAATTTTTCCACCTTACATATTACATCTTCCATCTTCGTCCTGCTTTACACGTCTTCGTTTCGTATATTTTCCCTCAGAGATACTCCTAACATAGCTCGTTCGATTGCCCGATGTGTCGTTCTTAATATCTTAGCTGATACCTCTGTGTCATGGCCTCCATTCCATAGGTCATAACTGGTAGAATACAACTACTGTTCAATACCTTTTTCGTTAGATTTATTGGTATCTTTTTGTTATTCAACACATCAATGAGTTTTACTACTGCTGCCCAAGTAATTCGGATTCTTCTATTTATCTCTGTCGTTTGATTATATTTGCCCAGCTTGATCGGGTGAACTAGTCATATCGTATATACTCTTCAATATTTTCGACCTCGCTGCCATCTAAGTCGATTGTGATATTTCGATTTGTCATCACTTTTTTTAAAGATACTTCTCCTCATACTTTGGTTTTATTTAAATTTATTTTTAAACCGACTTGCTCAGATTCTTGTTTATGCTCGTTTAGCCAGTATATTAGTTTGATTAGATACTTTTCTGTACTGTTGCTTATGAGTACTATGTCATTGGCAAATCTTAGATTACATAAAAATCTGCCATTAATTTTAATTCCTCTTTGTTCGCAATTTAACTTTTTGAACGCATCTTCTAATGCAGGGTAAATAATTTTGGAGAATAGTGTCTCCCTGTCGAACTCCTCTATCGGTTCTTATTTTGCTTGTAGTAAGACCTTCTGATACATTTATTTGCATAGTTGCATTGTAGTTTGAGTATTTTAGGAGTAGGTATTCTATATCTGGAATATCTTGCCTTATTCATTCCTTCTAATACGGCCCAGAGTTCTATGGAATCGAATGCCTTACTGTAATCCACAAATGCCAAATGAAGAGGTTCATTGTATTTGTTACACTTTTCGATGAGTTTCCTTATTGTCTGTAGGTGTTCTATGGTACTATAACCTTTTCGGGACCCCGCTTGTTCAACAGGCTGGTAACTATCAAATTTATTTGATAGCCAGTTGGTAATTATTTTGGTAAGCAATTTTTACGGATGTGGTAACATGCTTATTGGTCTGTAATTTTCCAGTTTGTGTTTGTCTTCTTTCTTTTGTAGTAAAAGTACCTGCGCATTTTGCCAAGATGTGAGAATAGCACTCCCTAAGCCAAGCCGCACACCAAAGAAACATGAAACGAAAAACATGAAACATGAAACGAAAAACATGTTTCATGAAAAGAAAACACTGCTAAAAAAATCTCAAAGTCCGCCTACTAATGAAACGAGTGTGATTCATGCTCATGACACATTTTTATTTTCGGAGAGTCTCATAAATGGCCGGATATATATTTGTTTAGCAGTGGTTTATTTCCATGAAACGTAATTTACGTTTCATGTTTCTTTGATGTGCGGCCGGGCTAAGAGACAATTTGTTCATTAAGATTTTAACTGCCTCCAAAATAGTTTGATCTTCAGCTGTAATCATCTCCTTTGTTATTCCGTCGTCTCCAGGAGTTTTTCCATTTTTCATCTGTCTTAAGGCAGCTATAACTTCTTAGTTAGTAATTTCTAGTAGTGTTTCAGATTCTACATTTAGTATTCTTGGTTCCATATCATGGGTTTCAGGTTTTGCTACACTGGACGAGTATAATTCTGTATAGTAATCTTTAACAATGCTTAGTATTTGATTTTGTCGTTTGTAATGACTCCATTTTTTTAAATAAAAACCTTCGTCTTAGTTTAACCCAGATTATGGAAAAAAGTGGTTTGAAAGAAAAAACGCAATATAAATAAATAGATTGACATGGAAAATTATCGGTAATATGTTCAACATAGCTTATTGGTACCATAATCATCGATTAAAACAAGTTTAAACTTGTGGATATTAAATCGACCTTTTTCTATAAATGCCACTGACTATAGGTTTTTCTTTAAAAGTAGGAGAAAAATTAAAATGCAGACAACAGTTCTAAACCGAAGGACGGCTTTATACAAGGTGAGTCACCACTAACGGGACGGAAGATTACAGCGAAATGGTAAAAGATTTGAAAAACATTTTAAATTAGTAGTTTGTAAGTTGATAAAATCTACATTTTAAAATTATTTTGAAATTTACAGGGTGTCCCAATAAATGTCGACGTATCAAAGTTATATTTTTTCTTAAGGAACACCCTATATTTTATTGCATTTTTTAATTGTCCGCAAAAGATTAGGTATAGTTTGATAAGACTTCCCTATACCTATGTACAGAGTGTTCTGAGTTATGGTGACTTTTCTTAAAATGTAAAGTTTTAAAAGAAGGCTTATTTTCTTCAAGTTATTTAAGAAATTGTGGAAAAAAATACTTTTACATCTAAATAGTTGGATCTTGGATGAATGTATTCCATGATTAATTATTACACAATTATTTATAGGGTGTTCAACATTTACAGTTTCATTATTGGATTATTCAATGTGTCATATGATGCTTATTTTAAAAAGAACACCATGTATATTAATAAATAATTATACTAAACAATTTTACCTCTTTCGAATGGTATATGGATGTCCTATACCTTGGTCTCATAGTTTTTGCGTAATTTACAATAATTATTTAAATTCTTAATCTGTAAAAGATGCAGTTAATTAATGGCATTGTATGACATTGTCACGTTATGACAGTACGGTCTGGTAATTATTTTATAATTAATGTATTCCATGATTGATTATTACACATTTATTTAGAGGGTGTTCAAAATTTACAGTTTCATTATTGGATTATTTAATGTGTCATATGATACTTATTTTAAATAGAACACAATGTATATTAATAATTTATTATACTAAACACAGGTTCCTCTTTCGAATGGTATAGGGATGTTCTATAACTAGAAGTCATACTTTTTGCGTAATTTACAATTTTCTTAAACGATAAATTGATTTTAAAAATAATATTTATAGTCACTCTCGATTTTTAAACAGTACGAAATAAATGTTTGTTTACTGTATCATAATGAAATGAAAATTATGTCTATTTACTAGACCATTATTATGAAAAGTAGGTATATTGGTCTGTATACAATACATTAAAAAAATCAGGATCTTCTATAAAGTCTAAAGCCCACAAACGATAATTTAAATATTTATCATAATCCTGTTTGGTCTAATACTGGTGTAGTTGAGTAGTATACGGATAATAGTGGTTTCTCTTTAGGATTCTGACAGTCGTTTGACTGATTTACAATTTACCCGAAACTTTTTTCTTTGCTAGTATTTGGGTTTTTTGTAACAGAAAGCAGGACATCAAGCTCCTTGGCGTCATCACAAATAACTGGTTTATTTTTATTTAACTTTCCGTATGCAACATTACCAGTAGCACGGAATCTATTGAAATCTCTCAAAAACGTCATTTTTTGGATGTCTTCTCTCAGGATACTTTTGGGCGTAAACTTAAGAAGGTAAGATACAATTTTGCAAACACTCCCCAATTCAAAGTACCATGTCTCTTCTTTCGTAGATAACGTGATTATTCATTTTTAGGAACAATTAAATTTGAGTATCATACACGGATGTTTATATTTTTAATAATTACCAGACCGTACTGTCATAAAATGACGGTGTCATACAATGAGATACATCTTTTATTTTAAACTCGATTTACAGATTAAGAATTTAAATAATTGTAAATTACGCAAAAACTATTAGACCTCGGTATAGGACATCCATATACCATTCGAAAGAGGTGACTCCGTTTAGTATAATGGTGTATTAATATACATGGTGTTCCTTTTAAAATAAGCATCATATCACACATTGAATAATCCAATAAAGAAACTATAAATTTGAACACCCTGTAAATAATTGTGTAATAATTTTAATCATGGAATACATTTTAACCAATATCCAACTATTTAGTTGTAAAAGTATTTTTTTCATAATTTCTTAAATACCTTGAGAATAAGCCTTCTTTTAAAACTTTACATTTTAAGAAAAGTCACCCTAACTCAAAACACTCTATACATAGGTATAGGGAAGTCTTATGAAATTATACCTTATTTTTTGCGGACAATTAAAAAATGCAATAAAATACAGGGTGTTCATAAGAAAAAATATAACTTTGATACGCCCCCATTTATCGGGACACACTATATATTTCAAAATAATTTTAAAATGTAGATTTTATCAACTTACAAACTACTAATTTAAAAATTTTTTCAAATCTTTTACCATTTCGCTGTAATCTTCCGTCCCGTTAGAGGTGACTCACCGTATACAAGTCGTCTTCAATGTTTTTTTTATAGTGTGTTGGTACAAATGAAAATTTAGTTTTATGTACACGTAATTTGTAAGGAGTTGACTTGAAATTGTATTTTATTTTCCAATTATTGCACATTACATTGTAGTATTGTCGATAAAACTTACCAGCCAGCTTTTATCCTTATACATATTTAATTGCGTTGCTTTCAACAACATTTTTGTTGTAGCGCATTATCAAATGTTAGTTTAACTGTAAATGGAGTGATTTTTTTTCTGCCAGCGTTTTAACTGCCTTTGGCAAAACGCAGTGCATTACGACTCATGCAATATAAACTAAACTACGAACTGCCGCTTTTGCGTTTGAAGGACAAGAGATCTGGTAAATGGAGGTAATTTATATAAATAATTTACGCAGTGCTTTTAACGGATACAAAATTTAAAAGCGGTATTTTTAGCCCGTTATTGTAGGAATTATGAAAAAAATAAAAAGGAACTGAGCATAATGATTTTGAAATGAACATATAGTCCGGATAGTGTGTCGAAACAGAAGTAGAAGATAAAGCGAATAGAGCAAATAGGCTATTGATTATGTATTTTAGAAAGGAACTACAACAACTTTGTTCCAACACGACCGAGAACCGTCACGAAACGGTAACGCTCCTGCGCAGTAAACAAAATCCGTTCCAACAAAAATATGATCTCATCGGATCGTCCTTCCCACTGTTCCAACAAGAATTGTGATCTTTCGGTGACGGTTTAGTGACGATCATTTCAGTAATTGGGCAAATGCATAATGTGCTGGTTGGACTGACTTGAGCACTAGAATTTAATTTTAAATCTTTAAATTTTTTGAGCCTTTGATCGACTAAAAGCACACAAGCTCTCACCAACAAAAATGACAAATATATGATAATGATAGATAAATCAGTTATCAGTCAGATAACCGTTCCAACATCGATTTCCAAATTACCGTCATGGGACGATAACTGGGCGATACAATTACGAACATGCGCACAACAAACGTACAAGTAGTTTCGTGACGGTTTCTGGCAGTCCAAAAGTTCATGTTGGAACAAACCTAACGTTAACAGGGTTTTATTGTTTCATATAGTCAATGGATCTCTATATTTGAAAAAACCGCGGAGTGCTACCATTTAATTTGATGCGTTTCTGAGAAAGGGGTGAATTAGTGCCTAGGCACAGGGCGAATTAGGGTGAGTTCTTTGCACATTTAGTGCAAAGACGTCTATAGGAAAATTATTCCAGGTTAAATTTACTATCGAAATATCACATTTTAAAGTCAAAAACGTGTTTTTTTATAAAAAATATATCCAAAAGGAAAGCAAGAAAAAAACATGAAAGACAGCAATTTTGTTTTTTGCCCCATAACTTTTTTCCACGGGAATATAGGTATAGATATTGCTTCACAGAAAAAAAAAACTCCCTGTGATTTACAATTTCCAAAATATGATTTTTCAAATTTCGCCACTCACAGCGATTTTGGGATATTTTCCTTGTTACTTCGCAAACATTGTTCTGTAATTTTTTCTACGCATTTCTAGGTATACGCAATGGTACTTACATTTAGTATAAAGAGAAGTCAATTACCTTTAAAATGTTCTATCGTAGAAGGCCGTATGGCTATATTTAAGCAAGATATGGTTTTTCAAAATTTTATACTTTTAATGATTTTTGATATATTTTACGATTATTTTTAAATTTCTCATTATAACTTCTTTTGTTGTATATTTGGGTATATACAAGCTGAGTCCGCGAATCTTTACCCGTGCGTCATCATTTGAAGCACACGAAATAAGTCGATGATAAGTCGGAAATTGAAATTTACTAAACGCAACAGCAAGTGACAGTAAGTGACTTGCTGCTGCGTTTAGTAAATTTCAATTTCCGACTTTCATCGACTTATTTCGTATGGTATAAATGATGACGCACTGGTAAAGATTCGCGGACCCAACTGTATATTGTATAATAAAAAGGAAAGCTCATTTTCTTTACTTTAAAATTGTGTACTGCAAAAAATTCTAGGACTATTTTTAAACAAGATATGCTTTTTCAAAGTGTGACATATACACATGCAATAGTTGGAACCATAAATATGGAAAACATTTTTAGTATTAATTTATGAAAAAAAGTTATTCTTTATAAAATGCTCTGCCTAGTCTGATAAACCTAAAATGCAATCATCAGATATAAAATTTTATTAATAGTATTTTAAAAAATATGAATTTGCTCAGGAGTAATTAAAGTACCTTTATATTTCATAATATCGAAAAGTGTTAAGAAAAATAATTTGGAATTAAAAATTATATTATAATATGCCATTATATTCTTCTAATTGAAAAAAAAAAACAAGCTGAAAATGCGAGCATTATCATAACGAAAACTTTGTATATTTACGTATTTTAATTCATAATATGGAAAATTTCTATTATGAAAAGTAGTTTAGAATTAATAATTATGTTTTAGTGTGCAATTATATCATTCTAATTTAAATGTTCTGAACTACGAAGGTAGTTTACTCTTGATCGAAATTCATATTTTTTATATACCTCGTATAAAATTAATAAAATTTTATATATGATGGTTGCATCATAAATCTTAGAACATTAACAGCTTTTTATGAAGAATACCTTTTCTTCGTCAAATTAAACATAAAAGAGTTATAAATGAAAATGTTGTTGGTATCCATAATTTGAGAAAAATCTTCAAATATTTTTTTCCATTAGAAAAATGTAATTGCAAATATCAGACCATAATTTTTTATACATATCAAACAATATTATTTCATATACTGTCGGTTAGCTAAACTCAGACACAGCTGGCTAGTGATTTTAGTCAATAATTTTGCCAATTCGACAAAAAAAATTATTTCTAAATACCTAGTTAATAATTACTAAATAATTAGTAATTTTGCCAATTTCGGCAAAATTCCCAAAAAACAAAAAAATTACCTACTAAAATCACTAGCCAGTTGTGTCGAGTTTAGCGAACCGACTAGGTATATTTTAATTTCATAGCAAATGGAACAGTCCATTTATCATAAAGGGGAGGCCGTATACTGGTATAAACCTTTTTAAAACCGTTACTAAATTATTGCTTTTAAAATATTATACTCAAATTTTATTTTTGAACACCTTATTTATTTATATATAATAATTAAATTCACTACAAAATATCATTGAGGTTTTATTAATACTTAATTTAAAATTCAGTTTGACATTCACGAAGTGTCAAACTCAAATGTAAATAACCTATGCTTTGCTTAACAAATCGAGATTTAAAAACTAGCCTACTTAATAGCATCGGTTTCAGCTGGACGTGTAGTGTGTCGGTAGAAAATAAACCGATTTTGACGTCACATTTAAGATTTTGAGGTCGATTATCTCGAAGACGGTTAGAAATATCGAAATGCCGTTTTCAGATTTGAATTCAGAAGAAAAAACTACATAAGAATCCATCGATAAATCTAATCTGAATATTGCAGGAGCGTCAACGCAATAACACACACACTTTTGCGAATTTACAAACGAAATGTTTTAATTGATAAAAAATTTTAAATTTTTTTCAAATTACGGATATTTTGATACCCTACGCATCTTGTTTAAAAATAGTGCTAGATTTTTTTGAAACACACCCTTTTAAATTAAAGAAAATATGCTGTTTTCTATTATACAATGTATATCCCTAAATGTACAAGAAAAAAAGTCATAATGAGAAATTTAAAATATAATCATAAACAATATCAAAAATCATTAAAAGTATAAAACCTTGAAAAAGCAGAACTTGCTTCAAAATAGTCAAGCAACCTTATACAATAGATCATTTTAAAGGTAATTGACTCCTCTTTCTAATAAATTTACCATTGCATATACATACCCAGAAATGCGTAAAAAAGGTTACAAAAACAATGTTTGGGAAATAATGGGGAAAATGGTCCAAAAATGCTGTGAGCAGCGAATTTTGAAAAATCCTATTTCAGAAAATATAAATCCTGGAGACTTCTACTGAACGTCAATTTAAAGAGAAAAATGTAAGTTAATTTTTACTAAAGCAATGTCTATACCTACAAATATCCCCGTGGAAAGAAGTTATGTGGCAAAAAACAAAAGTGCTTTCTTTCGTGTTGTTTTTTTGCTTTCTTTTTTATTATATTTTTGCAAATGAAATTATTTTTGACTTTAAAATGTAATATTTCGATAGTAAATTTAACCTGCAACAATTTTCCTGTAGACGTCTTTGTACCAAAATTGCACAGCACTCACCCTAATTCCTCACCCTAATTCACCCTGTGCCTAGGGACCCTAATTCACCCATTTCTCAAAAATACACCCATTTAAAAGGTATCACTCCGCGGTTTTTTCAAATTTAGAGGTCCATTGACTATATGAGACAATAAAATCCGGTTAACGTTGTAATTCCCTTTAGCTCTCTTATTTTGAACATAATCAATAGCCCAAAATAGAGCCGCAGGTTGCCTGAATGACACAATATGGGGCAATAAAATATAATAACAGAAATAAAAGCCAGAATTTGCAAACCAATCATCAGACCAATAATGACATAAGTCGCAGAAACACGACCTGACGCAGAGAGGACAAAAAGACGGCTCGAAACAGTTTAGATGAAAACCCTGTGAAAAATCGATGGTAAGACGCTATGGGACAGAGCTAGAAGTACAGAGTTACGACGAAGATGCAAGGTGAAGGACATTAATAACTGTGTAAAAAACAGAAGAAAAGAATGGAATGACCACATAAGCAGAATGACAACAAATAAAGTGATAAGGACGGCGAGAGACGGTTCCCCAATAGGAAGACGATCAGTGGAAAGACCACGAAAAACGATGGAATGACAACTTAGTGGAGGCACATTAAAAAATTAGACAGAGTTATGTCTATACAAAAAGAAGAAGAAGAAGAAGAAGAAGAAGAAGAAGAGGAGGAGGAGGAAGAAGGAGGAGAAGAAGAAGAAGAAGAAGAAGAGGAAGAAAGAGAAGAAGAAGAAGAAGAAGAAGAAGAAGAACCAAAAGTCGACTGCGGTCCAGAAAATTTTCCATACAAACAGCAGAATCGGCCGCAGCCACAGGGCTCAACATGATCACCAAATGGACCCATGAATGTTCCGAATCTGAACCAAACATAATTATACCTTGCATTACAGAGACACCACCTGGATTTGACGCACACTTAACCGCGTCAGAACTCAACATGGTAGATGTGCGTATATGTTGGACAGACGGGGTATGCTGCCATTACCGTCATTCAGTTGCGACGAGGTCCAATCTGTCAAGCACATAACGGAGAGGAGTGCCACCAGCGAGCGAGCCTACAAGAGCAGTTCCCTCAAGATTTTCTATTGCCGTCATATGGAATGCCGATCAGTGGACGCAATCAGTGGACTCTGCGCTCTGTTCGTAATTTTGCATGGTCAAATGGGAGCAAACCTACGGCTATTTGCATTTGACGATCGTCCTGTCAACACCTGCTTTTGCATCATGGACGCATCACGACTAATTACAGCTGTGCAAGAATATGAATACCTATATAACTTAGCACACCCTAGTTATTCGAACCAACAAAGAAGGCATAATATCTAGGAGGAACTTGGACGAACATTAACCCTCAACTGGTATGCCTATCTAGTTAACCTTTTTACCTTAAAAGGTAAAATGAGTAAATGGTGACCCGCGAGTACCTATAAATCCTGCACGATTTTACATAAATATATGCAAATATGTTATTTTGTAATAAGTTTATTTTATTAACTAATCGTTTAGGAAAAATATAGAACAATAAAATAAATGGATTCAAAATTATATAATACCTTATTATGTATTACATATTATTATAAATAAACATACACATTGAATTTTTTGGTACACGTTGGTACTTACAGAAACAAAAAATAATAGAAATATTTGTATTGCTTGATAGTCCATGTGGTGAGATCGCTCCCGTCTGAAAAAATTTCTAATTCGGTTTCTTTGCGGAATCCTATTCAAAAATGTTCCCTTTAAACAAATCTGAAGGGCGCCGGGCAGAATTTTTTGACAGAAATTGTTTAAACAATTTTTTTAAACAAATAAAAAGATCACCTTTTTTGCTCTGGAACATTTTTTTTAGTTGTTTTGGTTCATTTAAAATAAGAAAGGTATTATGTGGTTTTTCTCACAAATTGATAGTTTTTGAGTTCTCAAGCAATTAAAAATCTAAAAAATGCAAAAATACGCATTTTCTAGGCTTAAAAACTCATATTTAAAATAGTATTTCAGAGGTTGCCAAGTACTTATATTGTAGTTCAAACATTCATTTTCAAGATACTAAAGAGTCATTGGGTCTAGCTTCAATTTACACTGTTATTATTTAATTGTTAAATATGCGTCTCCATCCGACTTTTTTACCGGTGCGGCGCGCTCTATTTCAACAATCTCCTATTTTCCTCTGAAAAATATATTTTTTAGATTCTTTGGGACATTCCAAGTAAAAAAGGTTTCTTGTCATTTTTTTTCAAAAGTTTACAGTTTTAAAGTTATAAGCGATTTACAATCCGAAAAAAGCGAAAATTTTCGGATTTTAATTCGCTTATAACTTTAAAACTATTAGCTTTTGAGAAAAATGACAAGAAACTTATTTTATTTAGAATGTTCCAAAGAATTTAAAAAAAAATATCTCTCGGAGGAAAATAGGAGATTGTTGAAATAGAGCGCGCCGCACCGGCAAAAAAATCGGATGGACACGCATATTTAACAATTAAATAACAACGGTTTAAATTGAAGTTATACCCGATCACTCTGCAGAACTTGTAAATGAATGTTTATGCGACAATTTAACTACTTGGCAACATTAAAAAGATGTTTTGAGATGGACGTTGAGAGGTGACTCAAATTTTTTTTGCATAAGTTGCTTGAAAATAAATCAAATAATAATATTTGAGTTATCCTCCCACTCAAAATGGCCCGGAACATTGTTTAAATAATTAAAATGTCAAAATATGAAGAAAAAATTCGATTTTTTTATTGGTTTTTTGATTATAACTGTAAAACTATTCATTTCTGAGAAAAGTGGTTCTGATATAAAAGTTGCGTAATTAAATTTCCTACAATATAGAATTCGTTGAAAATTTAAAAAATAGTCACCCTTGCTGCAACATAGCAATATTTGCGAAAAAAACCATACAAAAACAAGTATTGGAATTTTACGTTTTTCAACCATTTATGCTACACTTAGGACCTTCATATTTTACCCAGAAAAACTTTATGATATAGTAAAGCAACACTGTAAATTTTATTAAGATCGGTTTAATAGATTTTGCAAAATAAATTTTGCAATCCAGCTTTCGCAAAAAAATTTCATTTTTTTTAAATGTTGTAGGACTGAAAATAAAGCAGATAGCAAGTTGAATTTTTTGCTTATAGAAGTATACTGTACCTTTCATTTACAATTTGCAAAACTAAAATCAATTAATTATCACGGCGTCAGGAAATTTTTTAAATAAACATTAATTTTTGGTGCTACGCGCAGGACAGCGGTGTTCGATTCACACAAGTTGATTTTCACTAGTAATACCACTAGAGGTCAAATTATTTCCGGAAATTTTTTTGAGATCATGAATATTTTGAAAATTTCCCGAGTCGCAGACGAGGGAAATTTTCTAAAAATATTCATGATCAAAAAAAAATTTCCGGATATTAATTTGACTTCGCGTGGTATTCGGTAAGAAAATTCCACACCAAATTTGCATTTGAAAATCCAAAGGTGCATGAACAGATTAATAGCGCGCCATAGCTTTGTCAGCAATTATTTAGGCTTTCAAATTCGTAATTTCTACTCATTGTAGTTGCATGGGAATACCATTTCAAGATAGAAAATAGTATATTCTTCAATTTTACATAAGTTTTGAGTAACTACAAGTGATAGAAAATTATTTTTTGGCGTTTTTAAAACTAAACTACGCAAAATTGAAAGTACTGAATGGGAAAAAGGTAAATAAATTAGTGTCTAAATATTATATATATTTTATTAGACATAGAAACTTAATTGAAAACATTCAAAGTCCTGCATTTTCGCCATTAAGAAGAGAGGAGGTGTCCGAAGGATATAGAAAACATCTTAGCTTTGTAACTAAAATGAATCAAAACTAAATTATGTAAACAAATAAAAACCAGTCTGTCAAATATGTTCTGTTATTGTAAACGTCAAAAAATTTCCACTATAATTCGCTGTTGGGTACCCCACGAGCAAAAAATTTCCGATAAAATACCTCCGTTGCCATGGTGATCTGTCAAAATAACGTATTTTGATTGGTTCAAAATTACAGGTGTGGAATTTTCACCAAAATTTTTTCCAATCTTTATCTAATATATTATTTTCTTAATCTATATTTTGTTGTATTTTAATACTTTAATTCCACAAAAATCAAACTAATTTTATTATTGTGTGTGAAATATTGTTTAAACAATTGCATATGTTTAAAAATAATAAACTTTTATTCTTTAAGTTAAAATATATGAACAAAGAAAGTGTTTGCTAAAAAAAGTGTTATTTCAACGGATAGAGTATGTGTTTTTATTTTGCAATAAACAAATTTATTTATTTATATCGAAATGTAATAAAAATTAAAATGTATCAATAATTATCAAAGGTCATTGGAATGCCCAATCAGAACAAACTATCCGCTGTCCTGCGCGTAGCACCAATAATTAATGTTTATTTAAAAAAATTCCTGACGCCGTGGTAGTTAATCGATTTTAATTTTGCAAATTGCAAATGAAAGATACAGTATAGTTCTATATATAAAAAAACTTCAACTTGCTATCTACTTCATTTTCAGTCCTGTAACATTTTGAAAAAATTAATTTTTTTGCGAAAGCGGGATTGCAATATTTATTCTGCAAAATCTATTAAACCGATCTTAATGAAATTTACATTATTGTTGTGCTGCATCATAAATTTTTTCTGGGTGAAATATGAGGGTCCTAAGTGTAGCATAAATGGTCGAAAAACGTAAAATGCGAATACTTGTTTTTGTATGGTTTTTTCTCAATTATTGCTATTTTGCAACAAGGGTGACTATTTTTTAAATGTTTAACCAATTCTATATTATAGTAAATTTAATTATACCACTTTTATGTTAGTACAACTTTTCTCGAAAATGAATACTTTTAAAGTTATAATCAAAAAACCAAGAGAAAAATCGAATTTTTCCTTCATTTTTTGACATTTTGATTATTTAAACAATGTTCCGGATCTTTTTGAGAGGGAGGATAAATTAAATATTATTATTTGAGTTATTTTCACGTAATTTCTGCAAACAAAATTGAATCACCTCTCAACGTCCAAATGTACTAATATTTTTACAGATGCGCCCTGGCCTATATTCTAAATATGAGTTTTTAGGCCGCAAAATGCGTATTTTCGCATTTCTTAGATTTTAAATCGCCTATAACTAGAAAACAATCCATTTTTGAGAAAAATTACAAGATACCTTTTTTGTTTAGAATGACCCAAAAAACCTAAACCGTTATGTTCCAGAGCAAAAAAGGTGATCTTTTGTATCTGTTTAAAAAAATTTTGTAAATCCGATTGCTGATACTCACGTCGACAAATCCGAACGCTGTCGATATAATGGACGCACTATGAAAAATTGATCCGTAAAGCCGGACTCAAACGACTCGTGTACTTGGCGCATAATCGTTACTTGCGTTACTTACTATGTCTTTTGGGAGGGTTACTAGAACAATTGTTTGAAAATTAATAATAGTATTAGCAATACTATTATTAGTGTTTGACAAATAGTACAATAATTGTACTAGTAACCCACTCACACAGCATTGCCAGTATACGCAAGTGACGATTATACGCCAAGTACACGAGTCGTTTGAGTCCGGCGTTTGATGCGATCCGTCCGATGCGTGCGATGCGCACCTGTGAACGCTTGCTCTACATCAACAATGTCGATATTTTGTTCTATAAATTGTTTATGATTAAGTATATTTTACATAGAGCCAATTTTGTTCTAACTTGTTTATTGTTTATTACAATCTTTTAAATGTGTTGAAACGCCATACTCTAAATAAAATAAATAATGTGGTTTTAAAATAAAATATTTCCAATATCCTTAATGAAGTTTTTAGAAAACATAAAGTAGGTATTACAAAATGGTCTATATCCCTAATTAAATCTTAGTTAATGGGGATGGGGACGAACAAAGTTTTTATTAAGATATTTTATCACAGTCGAAGTAGACACTAAGAATAGCAGTTCAGTTCAAGGCGACATCGAATTGCACAACTGAGTTTTTAAAGTTTAGTACTTTTTTAACAATTTTACCACTTATTTACACTTTAATCCACTCACGTTAGTAGTATGTGAACTATTGAGAACAAGAGAACTGCCATGCTCCATTCCGTTCGGCTAGAGACACTCTTAACTGTAACAAAAAAAATATTGTTAGAACAATTGAATTATTGTAAATAAGTTATACTAAATAAAATAGGAAATGGTTGAATATATACAGCGTGTCTACGTAAGTTGGAAACATATTGGAAACTTTTTTATTATTAATTTTACGAAAAAAAGTTATTCTTTATAAAAAGTTCTGCATGCCCCAAAACCTAAGATTCAGTCATCAGATATCAAATTTTCTCAATATTATACGAGGTATGTCAAAAAATATGAATTTCGGTCTTGGATAAAGTACTTTTATTTCTCTCAAGATCGAAAAATATTATGACAAAAAGTTGTTTGGAATTAAAAACTAAGATCAAATATGCAATTACATGCTTCTAATTGGAAAAAAAATTTTCTCAAATTTATGGATACCTAACATCGTTTTTAATTATTACAAATATGATAACTCGTTTATTTTTCATTTTATGAAAAAATGTTACTCTTCATAATATGCTTTGCATGGTATAAAATTTAAAACACAACCATGATATATCAACTTTTATTAATTTTATACGAGGTGTGACAAAAAGTATGAAATTCGCTCAAGATTATACATAGTACCTTTATATTTCACAATATTTCAATTAGAAGGATGTTATTGCATACTGAAACATAGTTTTTAATTAGGTATAAACAACTTTTTTAATAACCGTTTTCAATATTGTGAAAAATAAAGGTACTTTACTCTTGAGTGAAATACATATTTTTTGACATGCCTCGTATAAAATTTATAAAATGTGATATCTGATGGTTGCATCTTCGGCCATAGGACATACAGAGCTTTTTACAAAGAATACCTTTTTTCATAAAAGTAATAATAAAAGAGCTATCGTATGTGTAATAAATAAAAACGAAGTTAGTATCAATAAATTTGAGAAAAATTTGGAAAATATTTTTTTCCAATTAGAAGCATGTAATTGCATATTTGATCTTGGTTTATATTTTCAAACAACTTTTCATAATAAGAATTTTCGATATTGAGAGAAATAATGGTACTTTACTCTTGAACGAAGTTCATATTTTTGACATATCTCGTATAATATTGACAAAATTTGATATATGATGATTGAATCTTAGGTTTTAGAGCATGCAGAACTTTTTATAGAGAATAACTTTTTTTTTCGTAAAATGCATGACAAAAAAGTTTTCCATATTATGATGTTTCCAAGTTAAGTAGACACGCTGTATATAAATTTTATGGAAATTAAAGTGGAATTTCGATGACAGTTTTTACGTAATAAATTCATTACTAGACTCATAGGAAAAAATACAAACTATCTGCAGGATATACATAAGCTATCAATTTCAGATCTAACTCATAAATATTGGACTAAGAAAAAATGTTCCCTCCTTGTAGATAGATACTTAAGCTATCAATTTCAGATCTAACTCATAAATATTGGACTAAGAAAAAATGTTCCCTTCTTGTAGATAGTTACTTGAAAATATCTCAATACCGAAATACTTTCTATACCTACTTATGAAAATCAAGTTTCACCTATGTATTCCCATGTATTAGAAGAGCTTTTCTCAAAACAAATTAACACTTTTTTATGGATATTCATTTAAATCCAGCCGTTTTTCAATCATTTATACTCCATAAATGGGCACGTTATCAGTTTTACTATACAGATGGATCCAAAGTACAAAACAAAGTTAAATGTGCAATAATCAATATTCAAAGTGGATTTAAAAAATTATCCAAATTGCCTTGTGAATCACCGATATACACGCTGAAATGATAGCGATACCTTTTGCTTTAAGACACATATAATATATGTCTTTTCATTGTACGTTTACGCTGCAAAAAAATTCAATATTTCCATTACACATCGTTTTTTGGAAAAAGGGCACACTCAAAATGAAGGTGATAGTGTTCACTCTGTAATTGAGCGTGCCTCTGAAACAAAAATGATATACACTCCGGATGAATGGCGTCTCTTAGTGAAATAGTCAAAAATTGAAGGAGAACCCTACGAAGTTCGAAATATGAAACAGGAAATTTTTTTTGGTTTCAAATCCCATATCAATGATAGAGTTTGGCTTAAAAATATCAAAGGCGTCAAGATAGCGTGGAATACTATAAAAGAGGTTTATGCAAACTAATAATCCTAATAAATTATTTTATAAGCATCAATTGACACAAAGCGATTACGATACTTTGGTTCTTCGCGGTAACACAAGAAATTCATTACAGACCGACCTGAAGACTTTGTATTCTGAGCCTATCAAAATATCCACCCGTGTTGAGCTGCCCACCCCCAAACAACCCTTTAATTGATTTAACTTAGGAGAAAGATGCTGAGAAAACTTAAAATATATCGTATTGCGGATATAATTCATATAGCTTATATACTCTAAGAATAAACTATTAAATCAAGAGCATTTCGATTATTGAGCTACAACCCCTTCGCAAGAAAACCACCCTATCTTCCCGGCTTAAGAGAAAGTTGTACTTAAAATGCATTAAACTAATTATTTGGCGACTACATATCATTTAATAATTTATAACCTTCCAAATTACGCGCATTTAGATCAGTAAATTGCAATTTATTTTGTATAGTGCAGTCACTGAAGGTAAAAATCAACGATTACCTTCAATTTCGGTGAACCTTCATCGATTTTCACGAAAATTAGTCAGTAGTTAGAGGATACGTCAAGAAACAAAGGTGACATGGTACCACCTTGCGCCTTTACCCTGAGGGTGGATACCGCCCCTTCTCGGGGGTGAAAATTATTTTATAAAAAATAAATGCACAAATCAATAAAAGAACAAATTAAAAGCAAAATTCATTATATAAAATTAATAAAATAAGTCAATACTTTTTAAGTTATTAAAGATCAAAGATTTTAATTATTTGTGAAAAAAATGCATGTTTTGGAGAGGTTTTTTGTAAATCACTGAAAAAATTTAAGTTTTTACAAAAAAGTTAATAGTAGTTTAATTCGTATAGCTTATATTCTAAGAATAAACTCTTAAATCACGCGTCTTTCGATTATAGAGCTACAACCCCTTCGCAAGAAAACGACCCCATATTCCCGGCTTAAGAGAGAGTTGTTCTTAAAATAATTTAAATTAATTATTTGGCGACTACATATCGTTTAATAATTTATGAGCTTGCAAAATATACGCATCTCAATTATTGAATTGCCATTTTCTTTCTATAGTGCAGTCACTGAAGGTAAAAATCAACTATTACCTTCGATTTCGGTAAATCGCCATTTATTTTCACGAATTGACAATAACAACTTGGGGTTTTAGCCTGGGGTATATGTCACCCCTTCTCGGGAGTGAAAATTACTTTATTAAAAATAACACCACAAATCGAGAGAGGGACAAATTGTAAGCAAAATTTGTTATATAATGTGATTAAAATAAATCAATACTTTTTGAGTTATTAAAGATCAAATATTTTAATTTTTGGAAAGAAAATGCATGCTTTAGAGCGATTTTTCATAAATGACTCAAAAACTGTAAGTTTTTACAAAAAAGTTTTCATCACTAAAATTAAAGCTAATAAAAAATATAATAAATTGCTTACTTGAAAAACCGTTTAATGTTAATTTAAAGTAAGTTATTGGTAATTAAATGTATATTTTTTTCCGCGACTGTTCAAATCTAAGGGTTCAAGCTTAAATAATGGGAAAGAGATGCATTTTATAACACTTAGGTACTAAATACTTGTCAAAGTACTTAGAAATACCTATGAAAAATAAGATACAGAAAAAGTTGATAGTATCAAAACCCGCTCACCAATTTTCGTGAAAATGAATGGAGATTTACCGAAATCGAAGGTCATAGTTGATTTTTACCTTCAGTGACTGCACTATAGCAAGAAAATGGTAATTCAATAATTGAGATGCGTATATTTTGCGAGCTCATAAATTATTAAACAATATATAGTCGACAAATAATTAATTTAAATTATTTTAAGTGCAACCGTCTCTTAAGCCGGGAATATGGGATGGTTTTCTTGCGAAGGGGTTGTAGTTCAATAATCAAAAGGCGTGTGATTTTAGAGTTTATTTTTAGAATATAAGCTATACGAATTAAACTACTATTAACTTTTTTGTAAAAACTTACAGTTTTTTAGTGATTTGCAAAAAACCTCTTCAAAACATGCATTTTTTTCACAAATAATTAAAATCTTTGATCTTTAATAACTTAAAAAGTATTTACTTATTTTATTAACTTTATGTAATAAATTTAGCTTTTAATTTGTTCTTTTATTGATTTGTGCAGTTATTTTTTATAAAATAATTTTCACCCTCGAGAAGGGGCGGTATCCACCCTCAGGGTAAAGGCGCAAGGTGGTACCATGTCACCTTTGTTTCTTGACGTATCCTCTAACCACTGACCAATTTTCGTGAAAATCGATGAAGGTTCACCGAAATTGAAGGTAATCGTTTATTTTTACCTTCAGTGACTGCACTATACAAGATAAATTGCAATTTACTGATCTAAATGCGCGTAATTTGGAAGCTTAAAAATTATTAAATAATGTAGTAGCCAAATAATTAGTTTAACGCATTTTAAGTACAACTTTCTCTTAAGCCGGGAAGATAGGGTGGTTTTCTGGCGAAGGGGTTGTAGCTCAATAATCGAAATGCTCTTGATTTAATAGTTTATTCTTAGAGTATATAAGCTATAGGAATTATATTCGCAATACGATATATTTTAAGTTTTCTCAGCATCTTTCTCTTAAGTTAAATCAATTAAAGGGTTGTTTGGGGGTGAAGGGGATGAGCTCAAAAATCGAAACTATATAATTTCAAGAGCTCATAAATAGCTCGTAATTCTGCCGCAAAAACCGATTCAATATTCCTATTTTTAAGTAGTGGGGGGGCTGACTCAGCCCCCCCACTAGGGTATTAAATTCCTGCTCAGTGGAACGAGCTCAAAATTTTTAGTTTGCGGAATATGAGAGCTCATAAATAGCTCATAAATCAGGGCTATTTGTTTTTTAATTTTTGCAAGTGGGGGGGCCAGCTCAACACGGGTAAAATATCCATTGATAAATATAAAGATTTGATTGGTATGTGTCAGTCTGGTGTTATTCCATGAGATTATTATACTTTTTTTAATTCATTGTCACATCACAATGTTAATGTTATTAACGAATCTGCAGATTCAGATTGATTTTCTTATCATTAATTTAGTAGTTAAGTAATTGCTGTTGTTTTGTTTTTTATACGTTTAGTTTTGTTTGCGTTAGTATAATTATTATGACTCCAAATACTCTTAAGATAAAACCGTTAGCAAGAAATTGTTAATGAGTGACTGTGAAATAAAATATTATTAGCCTAATAAAATAAAAAAAAGTCAAAATGTAAATTCGTACAGGTTGAAACAAATTTTATAGCAAAGTTTAGGTGGGTTCAAAAGATATTTTCAAGAAAGTATCCAAATCATACAAGGGCATCATTGTTTAAATAATTAAAAAGGGGTCATTTTTGCAAAAAAATTACTTTTTTAACTGCTGAGGTCATTCAATTGCTAATAAAGGTCTATAGGATTATTTTCTGCAAAGATGAAGGGTAAATCGTTCACATAAGACTAACTAAATTAAATTTTGCCCACTATTAATTTAGTCCTGTCGCCAGGGGGGGTACAACGGCCTCGTTAATTCAGATGGACTTACTCAAGTTTTTTTTATGTATTTTGACCCGTAGAACACGAATTTTTTGGGTAACAGTTGATCCGGATGTCGATAAGATTGTTATAGACCAAGAACTTGAGGAATCAAATAACAGCGATTTTTGGCAAAACAAAACAATATTTTGTATTTTTTGGGCCATTTTAAGTAAAAAATATTTCTACAAGTTTTTTCGTAGGATGCACAGGTTTCGAGATAAACGCGGTTGAACTTTAAAAAAATCGAAAAATTGCAATTTTTGAACCCGAATAACTTTTGATTAAAAAATAAAATAGCAAGTCTGCTTACCGCATTTGAAAGTTTAAGTCAAATTATATCGGTTTTGATTATTTGCATTGGTAAAAATTTATTTTTTTATTGTTTAACAAAGCTATAAACACGTAGGGTTTCCCGTGCTTTTACATGCGTTTTAACGCATGTAACGTAGAAATAGTCTTGATTGCACTAGTACCTATTCTACCTACTCGTTCGATTTTAAATGAGAAATCATACAAACATCACTCACGCACTAGTTGTTTGTAGCTTTGTTTAGCAATAACACAATAAATTTTTAGCAATGCAAATAATCAAAACCGACATAATTTGACTTGAACTTTCAAAGGCGCTAAGCAGAATTGCTATTTTATTTTTTAATCAAAAGTTATTCGGGTTTAAAAATTGCAGTTTTTCGATTTTTTGAAAGTTCAACCGCGTTTATCTCGAAAACTGTGCATCCTACTAAAAAACTTGTAGAAATATTTTTTGCTTAAAATGACCCAAAAAATACAAAATATTGTTTTGTTTTGCCAAAAATCGCTGTTATTTGATTCCTCAAGTTCTTGGTCTATAACAATCTTATCGACATCCGGATCAACTGTTACCCAAAAAATTCGTGTTCTACGGGTCAAAATACATAAAAAAAATTTGGGTAAGTCCATCTGAATTAACGAGGCCGTTGTACCCCCCCTGGCGACAGGACTAATTTAAATAATTGTATATAAAACCTAAAAAACAAATTAGCAAAAAAATATTTTTAGCGTTTTAAATAAACACTATAAAATATCTTTTTTTACAGACGAAGTTGCGCTATGTTACCAGTATTAAGCGAAAAAAAAAATATCAAAAAATATATAATATTTTTTGAGATATTGAATTTGTTTATTAAATGTTACTATATTTTTAATTGCAAAAACGCGGTTGTTGCCAAAGAAATATTCACATGAATAAGATCTCATTATTTTTATTTTTATCAATATTTTCGATAAATGTATTGATAAATTCAAATTTCAATTAAACTCCCCCCTAAAATGACATTTGAAAATTATTCAAATTTGTTTATAATTTGTTTTTTTAATAACCTCGCGGGGATTAAGTATTTTAAAATGCCGTTTCGATAATTGGGTTTCTAGTAATTTTTTACTAATTACTAAATTTTTTTCTCTTTTTTCCTCTTCTTTTTTTTTCTTGGGGTTATATTATTACGGGCCCTTTTAGGGTTAAATTTCATTAAGAATGTCGAATCTCTAAGTTGTAGATTCTAGACCTAAAAATATTAAGATTTAACTAAAATCTCTTAACTAAAATGTGGCTACTTACTGAGTTACAGGGTGTTTTATTTAAAAATTTAAAAATTATTGTTACCAAGTACTTTAAAACTATTTGACGTATCCTTATCATACTTGGCAGAAAGTGTGGCTATTATACATCCTACTAAATTGTGATTAATAAACGTTTCTAGCTAGTGCCAGAGGCGTATGACAGGGGATAGTGAATGATTGACCCTTCCCAAATTCTACGCCACTGAGTGAATTACTGTTTTAGCGAAATTTTTCGATTCTCCAATACTTTGTATGTAAATAACTTTATTGGTATCGATAAAGTCATCAGTTTGCGAGATATTGGAAGTTTAAAATAAATGAATGAATGAATCAAAATAACTATGCCGTTTCATTTTTAACGTCCAATATCTCGAAAACTAATGACTTAATCGTTACCAGTAAAGAGTATATTATTTACATAGAAAGTATTGGAGAATCGAAAAATTGTACTAAAATAGTAATTCCCTCAGTGGCGTAGAATTTGGGAAGGGTTAACCATTAACTATCCCCTGTCATACGCCTCTGACACTAGCTAGAAACGTTTATTAATCACAATTTAGTAGGATGTATAATAGCCACACTTTCTACCAAGTATGATAAGGATACGTCAAATAGTTTGATAGTAATTGGTAAAAATAATTTTTAAATTTTTAAATAAACACCCTGTAACTCAGTAAGTAGCCACATTTTATTTAAGTGATTTTAGACCAATCTTGGATACTTTCTTGAAAATATCTTTTGTACCCACCTAAACTTTGATATAAAATTTGTTTCAACCTATACGAATTTACATTATGATTTATATGTAGTGTAATTTTATTTTACTAGACTATATGTTCCTATTCAGCAGTCTAATTTAGCAGAAATTGTAAATCTATATTATGTTGTTAGAAAACTACTATAATAGTAATTCCTGTGATGCTAATGCTACGTCAAAGTGTATGATTTAAAAATTTAGTAAAAATAAATAAACAAAAAATAATTTTACACCTTTATAAAAATATACTTACCTACCTAGTTTCATTTATTACTAGTTCCACAGTATATAGAGGTTCCACAGTAAAATCACTCCTCTGTCGGCTCTTTGATCCCAAGAAGTAATACCGGCAGTACACAATTGGTAATTCACCAGTGGTGGATGCGGGTTTTCCCTGTTAAAACCCGTACGTTTCTATGCGAATAGCAATGCGAGAGTGGGGCAAAAGCGACTAAGAACATTGCGCGGTCGCCATGCGCGACTACAGATTTTACCTCCGATTTTTCGGAGAGTGGTTCTACTGTCCCTATTTATACTGTGCTAGTTCCTTGATAAATCGCATTAAGTGTTTACCTAATTAAGGACAGTTTTGAATTATAATTATTATGAATAATAATAATTATTGGGAAAATTACTAAAATTTTGGTTTTAATGGAATTCAATTAACTTAGTAACTTAATTCGGTAAAATAGTGAATACGTATTACCTAGTCCGTATAAATCAAGAGATTATCTAGAGAAAATTTTTAAAATTATAGTACATATACTCACATATGACCAAAACAAAATATGTAATTCCGGACAAAAATGTACTAAATACATATAAGACGAAGTATTCTTTTTAAGTTTCCGTAAAATAATGTTTTATATTCACTAATGACATTCGTGATTCCGTCTTAAAACGTCGCATGTTAAGATCAGACCCACTATTATACGAAATACTAAACATAAGAAAGATGTGTAATAGGTAATAGAAATGAACCCATCTGCGTAAAAACATATCCGAAATTCAGTACTTTAAGTTTATGAGTTTAGGATATAAATACGTTTATGTCTTTAAAACGCTATGCTGAGAACTATGCATCTTGCAGATAAGACTTTGTTCTACAGATGAGTCGATATAGTAACGAACCCTATAGCTGCATAATATTTACAGACAGTAAGAGTGTCGTTGATAGACTAACTAACGTACATAAGTCCCAAGAACCTAATCATATAGAACTGGAAATTATGACTCTTTATAATAAAATTGCAAAAGGAAAAAACATCATTATATCATGGATAGAGGGACACGCAGGCATTAGGGGTAACGAAATAGTAGACAGGCTAGCCAAATCCGCCCTTGAAATAGGCGAAGAATTTCCCATGAACTTACCATCCATTTCGGATATTGACGTTATTAGTAGACGACACCAAAAAGAAAATTGGCAAACGTATTATCGAAACACGAGAACTGGAAGTAGTTATAAACAAATGCAGCCTGAAATTCCTATTAAAAGATGGCTTCATTCTGTATGGCCATTTCATAAGAGTTATAAATATATTGAGATGTAATCACGCTCTTACCCCCCTTCATATATGTATAGTTTGGGTCTCACAGAGTCACCTAACTGTGTGTGTGTGGAAAAGAAGGTGATCACCTCGTATGTTCACATCAATCAGTAAATATAAACACATTTTATGATAATTTTAATATATTATAAATTTCACTTCCCGTCTACCTGAACAATTTGATTTTTTCTGAAGATATTAATACATTAAAAATAATTTACGAACATATCAAAAACTATAAATATAAATTGTTTCAATAAATTTTACCCTGTATTTAAGTAATTACTGTATATTATAATTGAAGAAAAAAGAACAATAAAAAAAAAGAAAAAAGAGAAAAAAAAAAAAAGGAAAACAAAAGAGCACAAAAAGAGAAAAAACTAATAAGATTTAAACCTCCGAGATGTTGAATCGGTTTTATGTCTTAGCATATTAAAAAAACAATAAAAAAGTAATAATAAAAAAAAATAAATTAAAAATATAAAAAAAAATTAACAAAAAAAATAACTATTTACAAAAAAATATTTACAACCAAAACAGTGAATTATTCAGATAATCATTGTCTGTTATATTTACAGAAATAACATAAATAATTCCTCTGATTGAAAAAAAAATTGTTTGTTTCTAAAATAACAAAATTCTAAAATAACGTTGTCGACTTACTTCGCCAAACTAGGAAGGTATCCTTGAATGTCGTAACATTTGTTTAAATTACTTCTTTTTTTAATTATTTTAAATTTCTATCGAAGGACATGGAACTTGGCTAGGATCAGTTCTTTTTTACAATAGCGTTTCTTTGGCTTATTTTATACGCTTCTAGAAGCGAAAGTATACTTGAGCAAAATTGAATAAATTTAGTGTTCGCTATCTGCCATTTATTTCCATAAAATTTATACTAAATAGTATTAAATGACAACATCTTTGGTGATAAAAGGTCTGTGTTATCTACGTTATTAGTACACTTATTGCTTTTGTAAGCTGCGCTGACATGGGTAACTGTAGGCATAGCAGCCATGCTTACGCAAATTGCGCATAAATTCACATATTACATATTCTTGATTATTTCAAACAACATTGTATATTTAAGCTAACACGATTTATTGTGCATATTTTAACAATAAATTATAAAAGTTTAAAATTTTCCTCTCTTAGTTCGAATTTATATAACATGGATATGAACGAGCTCATTATCTGTCGCTTATTATCTATCTGGACTTTCACATTACTACCTGAATTTAATAATTATGGATTTTCTAAGAAAATATTTTATTAGCGTAGCAAATCGTAGGTATCTATCTAGATTTCAAGGGTCTATTTATTTTGTCAATTTCCGGCAAACATTTGTTTAAAGTAAACGTTGTATATTGTTTATTGTTTTTGATGTATTTGGTATACAATAAATTGTCACCAATTGGTGTGGCACCAATTAATGCCAAAATGAGAAAGCACAGGTTAAGATGGTTTGGTCATGTTCAACGTCGAGACGTTAATCACCCAATACGAAGAATAGCTGAAGTGCACATTCCTGGATGCAGATGGAAGGAGTAGGAGAGGAAGATCAAAGAAGGCCTGGGGGAGACGATGAGCCAGGATATGTTGGTGAAGGAAATTAACATTGATATGACCCAAGATAGACTTGCGTGGAAAAATGCAATTAGGGAAGCCGACCCCGCATAGGGATAAGGCAAAGAGAATGATCTTGTACAATAAATTTGAATATGTCTACAAGTGAAACAATAGTTTTTATGTACCAAGTCAGTAAAGTTACTCTTTATGGATAGAGGCTGATATTATCAGATATATATATATATATATATATATTGTTATATTTCTATTTGATATGAAAATTAAATTTTGATAATTATAAACAGAATTCAATTTAATATAAAATATTTTCAATTTTCTCAACCACGGGCATATAAATTTAGAACAACCTGTATACAACAAATTGTTATATTTAATTTTAAGAAGTGATTAGAAAAAGCTTACGGAACTCGGGACAATGCGCCGAGAATAAACAAAGTGAATGGCGCGTACCATTATCGTTGTTCGCGGAAGGTTCGATCATTAGCCTATGCTAAATAAAACTCAGTTGAAAGAGATAATAGGTCATTATCGTTGTTCGCGGAAGGTTCGATCATTAGCCTATGCTAAATAAGACTCAGTTGAAGTAGATAATAGGTCATTAAATTTTGTAAATAGTAGAAAATAATTTTAGAATGGGAATTAACTATATTTTTTTGAAATCCATTAAGCATATTTAGAAAGATTAAAAATTGGTTTTTGAGGAATACTGCGAAAGAGAGTTGGTAGTGGAAGGTTGATTTGTGAATCTGGAAGGGATATTTAGAAAGTAGGTGAATGACTGAAAATAGAGATCAGAATGTTTTGAGCTGTCGAGAAGTGAAGTCCAGTAGTAGACGGTAGTGTACGGAGAGTGAGAAGGCCGGTGTAGTTCCGTGAGTGTGGAGTATCTATCGTGGAACGAGAGGTAGGCCAGGTCGAGAGTAAAGAACCTCCTTGAGCCAAGAGTGTCCCGGTAGCTGATTGAAGTTTCGAAAAAGGTAGAAACACGGCATCACGACAGAAGCAGGAACGGGAGCTATACGAGCTAGTTTTCAAAGGAGAACATTACTGGAAGCCAGGACGAGGCGTTGATCGCAGCCAAGGATAGCAGGAAACGGGTCTTGTGTGAAGACATTCTCAGTTCACCAGAAAAAGGTCAGTCTCATTTGTTTGGACATGAATGTATGGGTTTTTCGTATTAAATACCACATTTAAAATTGAAGAACATAATCAATAATATCAGAAAAGCTTCATCAAACTTAAATAGAATTGTTGCTAATAAATCCTAATAGTTAAATGTTAATAAAAACTTTCAATTGAAAACCAAAAGGAAATAAGATTCCCATTTGTAAATGTTATGTTTAAGAATAATAAGATCTAGCATATATTAAGTAGTGATTGCCATTTAAATAAAATAAACAATATTTTGATTATAATTGTGACCCATATGTGTGTATTATTTTACTCTTTTCTTTCCTATCCCGATTAGGAACCATTGAGAAATACTGAGAAGCCACGTAAGTAAGTAATTAATTTTATAATTCGCCCTGAGATTGAAAACATATTGATATGTGATCTGGTTAATTAATTAAATTATTATTAATGCATTGATTAAATTAAATGACAAATAAGAATATTATCTCATATCAATAATCAAGATCACGTCAACTGTCGTCCAACGTGGAAAGCATGGAAAAGTATTTCTAGTGGCAAATTTGAAGGATAGAAAGAGTAAAGCCGGTATTTAAAAATTTATATGCCTGTGGTAAAAAGTGAGATACTTACAGTTGATAACATAAAATTTTAGATCTCTTTAGGTACAAATTTTACATAACTGATTTAATATTTTATTTTTACGATATTTACATTTGATATATTTATTGACAATTTATAATATTTGGGTGAGAAAAAGTCGTCTTGGTAACATACTAGTAAAATTTCATATTTGGCGGGGAGAGTACTTCTTGAAAACAAATGTCTGTGACAAGAAGCCAAAGCAAAGACAATAAAAAACAAAAAGAACATTCAAATCAAGAGGATAATTCAGACAAAGAAGATATTTTAGACACAACAACCATGGAAACAGGAAAAAAAGAATTGTCAGAATTAGAAAAGATATTACAACTTATGCAACTCCAATCACAAAAAATGGATGAAGCAAAAAGGACAATGGATAAAAATCAGGAGGAAACAAAACAAGCAATGGATAAAAATCAGGAAGAAACATCAAAGAAAATGGATAAAGTGGATCAAAAAATGGATAAAACACAACAAAAATTGGATCAAAAAATGGATGAAACAAAAAGAATAATGCAAGAAAATCAGAAGGAAACAAAACAAGCCATAGAAGAGAACAACAAGAAAATGGAGGAACGCATAGAAAAGTATGAAATGAAAATTCAAGATAAAATAAAGGAGTTAACGAATGGCCAGAAAAGGGAACTAGAAAATTTGGAAAATAAGTTGGAAAATGCTATTCAAGTAGATAGAGAAGAAGTGGAAAAAAGAATCACAGAAATAGAAAAACAAGTCACCGAAAACCGGACGCAACAAAATGTAGGAGAAAGAAGAGAAATGGTTATACATAGCACAGATGACGTGAAGATAAGGTTTGGCGGGGATGTAAGAAGATTACACCCAGTGCCGTTCATAAATAGCCTGAAAAAGAAAATACAACACATCGGAAATTTCGAAACAGCAAAATAAACTATCAGAAACCATCTCAAATATGAAGCAAGCCTATGGTTCGATAGCAAAGAAGAAGAATTCGGCAATTGGCAACAATTTGAACAAAAATTTTTGAATTATTTCTGGGGAAAGGTCCAACAATTGGAAATTAACAAGGAATTGCAAAATGGGAAATACAATGATAGGATGGGTGTATCAGAAAGGACATATTATGCTTTGCAAATTTACAATAATGCAAAACATTTCCAATATAATTACTCATCGGAACAATTAGTCGAACTGATTGCAAGACATTTCGAGGAAACGCTGGAAGACCATATCACATTGCAAAATTACAAAGACATAGATAGTTTATGCCAATTCCTACAAATAAGAGAATCACGTCTAAGAGAAAGAAAATCAAGAAGGTCGCGAGAAGATTACAGGCCCCGAGAAACACAAGATTACAGAGATAGAAATCAAAATAGGAGGGACTATACAAGACGAGATTTTAATCCCAGAAGGGAAAACGAAAATAGAGACAACGGAAGAGGAAATTATGAACAAAGAAATAGGCAATGGAATGAGGACAGAAATCGAGAATACCAGAATAGAAACACCACACGCTCAAATCAAGAAAACAGAAATAATGGTAGACAAAATGAACAGGGATATCGAGAAAACCGAAACAGATCCGACAGACCAAGATAAAATAGAAGAGAAGTAAATAATACCCAGACAGATGAATATGACGGAGAGAGACATTATGACGAAAATATAAACAACGATGAGCAACCGGCGTCTTTTCACGACGGCCCTCACTAAAAACCAAAAATCAAACAGGAATCTTTTGTCACCCCAAGGAGTTTATTAAATTGGCAGGAAACAACGAAAAGAAAAATGGAGTTAATTTAAAATTTGTGGATGGATTTATCAACGAGAAACCAATTAAAATTATGATAGACACTGGATCTGAAATAACATTGGTCAACAGAAATCTAATAGAAGAAGTTAACTTAACAAATTTAATTTACAAAATACCTAGGGTAAATTTAGTGGGCGCAAACAAACGGACATTGGCAACTATAAATGAAGGCATACGAGTAATGGTACGACTGGGTAAGAAAATGTATGCACTACAATGTGTAATAATGCCAAACATGTCACATGACATGATAGTAGGAGTTGACGAATTGGCAGAAAAACATGTAGTGATAGATTTTAAAAATAATACGATGAAACTAACAGAAGAAAAAGAAAAAGAACAGGACAAGGAACATGAGAAACAAAATACGGACGAATCAGGTAAAGAACAAACAGTGGAAATGAATTTGGCAGCGAAGCAAGGACAAAGAAAAAAAAGGAGAAAAGGTCAGAAAAAGATAAAAGAAAATGAAACCTGTGGCGCCTCAAAAGAAGAGTTGAGCCCAGAAGAAGAAAAATTGAGAGTATCAGAAACAACGGAAACCTGGGATTCCTCAAAAGAAGAGACGAGCTCAGGAGAAGAAGAAATAAAGCTAAAAAATGAAAGTGAAAAGAATATGATTGAAACAGTAGTATTTGAAGAGGAGGTATATGCAAACGAGGATGCAGAATGCACGGTAAACATGTGTGAAGAGTCTGAGAAAAAAGACAGAAAATTGATATGTGGAGAAGGGAAAGAAAAAGAATTGCGGTTGATGTTAAGAAACTACGAAAATTTGATCAATGAGGAAAACAGAGTGGCTAAAAAGTACGAACATTCATTTGAGGTGAAAAACTTGGGAAATTTTCGATCAAAGACTTTCCCGATTCCATACAAGTATCGACAAGAGGTGAAAGAAGAAATAAATAAAATGTTAGAAGATCAAATCATCGAAAGATGTGATTCACCGTATGTTAACCCGATTGTGATAGTAAAGAAAAGCAATGGAGAATTGAGATTATGTTTAGATGCCAGGAATATCAACCAGCACACTGTATCACAATATGAATCACCTCTAAACATCGAGGCCATTTTTGGAAGAATCACCGGGTCACACCTATTTTCGAAAATTGACTTAAAACACAGTTTTTGGTTGATACCGTTAGCTGAAAAGTGTAGAAACTACACCGCTTTTTCTATTGATGGTATTGTCTACCGGTTTAAGGTAGTGCCATTTGGATTGCAGAGTGCTTGTGCTGCACTCGTCCGAGCTCTACATACCATTTTGAATCGCCATGAAGATTTCATAGTTCATTATATCGATGATTTATTAATTTTTTCACAAGATACTCAGAGTCATCTGGAACACATAGAAATAATTCTGGAAGAATTGGACACAGCGGGATTGAAATTAAACATTGAAAAATGTCAATTTTTTCAAAAAGAAGTCATTTATTTGGGTTTTCAATTGGACACCAAAACAGTAAGATTAGCCGAAGACAGAATCAAGCTCATAGATGAATACCCAAGACCAACGAATTTGAAAACATTGAGAGGTTTTCTTGGCACGATTAATTATTTTAAAAAACTGATTCCCGATTTGAGCCAAAAGGAAATCCCTCTGATAAAATTGCTTAAAAAAGGAATAAAATGGAATTGGAAAGAAGAACAGGAGGAAGCTTTCGAAACATTAAAACGAGAATTCGCAAAAGGAACGAAAATATACCACCCCATTTACAATTTACCTTTTATACTCCGAACTGATGCGTCCATACAAAAATTTGCAGGAGTTCTGTCTCAAATACAAAACGACCAAGAAGTGCCGATATGTTTTATATCTCGAGTGACTAAAACACATGAGAGAAAATATAGTGTTACAGAATTGGAGTTTGCCAGTGTACTATATTGCGTAAACAAATTGAGGTTTTACTTATTGGGAGCAAAATTTACAATCGAAACAGACCATGCAGCTTTAGTACATATCATGAAGAATAGATTAGTAAATAATAGAATACATAGAGGCATTCTATTATTACAGGAGTATGATTTTGAGTTCCGATATATAAAAGGAAAAGACAACATAATAGCCGACGCTCTAACACGGGATGAGGACACCGGAAAAAAGGAAACAATTACTCTACAGGTGGGACTAAATAGATTAATACAAGAAGAAGGGATATATTCGTTAAATGAGATAAGAACAAACCAAGAAGACCTAGAGAAAAGAGAGAAAAGAAGAGCGGAAGTAGAAAATAACATATATTTTAAGAGAATAGACGGAAAGGAACTATATTTAGTGACACAGACATTGGCTGAAAAGATAATAAAGAAATTACATGAGGACAATGGGCATATCGGTAGCAGAAAAGTTTGGCTCGTTTTTAGGGAAAATTACATCAGCCGACAGGATTACCGCATTGCAAAGGAAATTACCCAGAAGTGCGATGTATGTCAAAAATATAAGAGTCGGAATTTCAAAAACGAAAATGTTGCCAAAAATAATGAAGCCCGAAACAAACTAGACATTGTAGCAATAGATAGGTATGTTAAGCGAGCTAATTATGACCACTAAAAGGAACAAACATATTCTGGTAATGGTGGATGTGTTTTCAAAATACGTAAAATTATATAGTTGCCGCACCACAAAGGGGGAAGAAATATTAAGAAAAATCGACAATTTTATAGCCATAGTAGGAACACCAAAAAAGATTCTACTGGACAATGCAACGTATTTCCGAAATGATCGTTTCAAGGGACAACTTCGAGAACGAGGAATAGAGACAAATTTTGTCAGCATCAGGCATCCACAGAGTAATCCTTCGGAACGATTCATACAGGAAGTGACGAAATTTCTTCGCATTGCAACAGATGGTCAACATCGCCACTGGGACAGGAAAATGGCGGAAATAGAAAGGTATCTAAATACAATTCCGAGCACAGTAACAAAAGAGACTCCAGAATACATCATGAAGGGTGTACTGCCGATAAGGCCATGGGAAGACCAAGAGCCAAAAGAATATCAACAGGTGATTGAAACCGTACAGAGAAGATTACGGCGAAGCAACGAAAAATATATCCAAAGACAGGAACAAAATAGAAAAAGAAGACCAGTGACTTTCCAAAAGGGTGAAAAAGTACTCGTGAGGGCATTACGAGTATCAAATCTTCCTGGGGGCATTTGCGCAAAGTTGATGCCTGTTTTCGAAGGCCCGTACATCGTGAATAATGAAAATGGGATAAATAGTTATGAGTTGAGGCACAGGAACTCGGAAAAGATCCGAGGAATTTATAATATTCACGATGTATACAAATATCACGAATAAAAGACAGATACATGAAGTAGATAGTAAGTTAGGATATAAGACGTAGATTAAAGTAAGGAAATATAGAGGGAGTTGGTTTTGCCTCGAGAAAATTTATTTAAAAATGCAGATAAATTTTATCGAATACAAGGCGGGGATTTGTTATATTTCTATTTGATATGAAAATTAAATTTTGATAATTATAAACGGAATTCAATTTAATATAAAATATTTTCAATTTTCTCAACCACGGGCATATAAATTTAGAACAACCTGTATACAACAAATTGTTATATTTAATTTTAAGAAGTGATTAGAAAAAGCTTACGGAACTCGGGACAATGCGCCGAGAATAAACAAAGTGAATGGCGCGTACCATTATCGTTGTTCGCGGAAGGTTCGATCATTAGCCTATGCTAAATAAGACTCAGTTGAAGTAGATAATAGGTCATTAAATTTTGTAAATAGTAGAAAATAATTTTAGAATGGGAATTAACTATATTTTTTTGAAATCCATTAAGCATATTTAGAAAGATTAAAAATTGGTTTTTGAGGAATACTGCGAATGAGAGTTGGTGGTGGAAGGTTGATTTGTGAATCTGGAAGGGATATTTAGAAAGTAGGTGAATGACTGAAAATAGAGATCAGAATGTTTTGACCTGTCGAGAAGTGAAGTCCAGTAGTAGACGGTAGTGTACGGAGAGTGAGAAAGCCGGTGTAGTTCCGTGAGTGTGGAGTATCTATCGTGGAACGAGAGGTAGGCCAGGTCGAGAGTAAAGAACCTCCTTGAGCCAAGAGTGTCCCGGTAGCTGATTGAAGTTTCGAAAAAGGTAGAAACACGGCATCACGACAGAAGCAGGAACGGGAGCTATACGAGCTAGTTTTCAAAGGAGAACATTACTGGAAGCCAGAACGAGGTGTTGATCGCAGCCAAGGATAGCAGGAAACGGGTCTTGTGTGAAGACATTCTCAGTTCACCAGAAAAAGGTCAGTCTCATTTGTTTGGACATTAATGTATGGGTTTTTCGTATTAAATACCACATTTAAAATTGAAGAACATAATCAATAATATCAGAAAAGCTTCATCAAACTTAAATAGAATTGTTGCTAATAAATCCTAATAGTTAAATGTTAATAAAAACTTTCAATTGGAAACCAAAAGGAAATAAGATTCCCATTTGTAAATGTTATGTTTAAGAATAATAAGATCTAGCACATATTAAGTAGTGATTACCATTTAAATAAAATAAACAATATTTTGATTATAATTGTAATCCATATGTGTGTATTATTTTACTCTTTTCTTTCCTATCCCGATTAGGAACCATTGAGAAATACTGAGAAGCCACGTAAGTAAGTAATTACTTTTATAATTCGCCCTGAGATTGAAAACATATTGATATGTGATCTGGTTAATTAATTAAATTATTATTAATGCATTGATTAAATTAAATGACAAATAAGAATATTATCTCATATCAATAATCAAGATCACGTCAATATATATAACGTATATATATATCGTATAACAGACAAGTTCGATAAAGAGTCTTTACTGACGTGGTGCATACAAAATTTTATCGACAGCTATTTGATATTGGTTTTAATCTTACTTACAATTTCAGTGATGACAGGTGATTTCTGCATGATGGCCGCTTTCGATTTTTAATCGATAGGTATTTATCAATATTGAATAATTCTAAATTGTTAAAGTGTTGATTTATTTTATATGAATATAATTACAAAATACTACAGAATTTCACTTTTCGACATCTATTTAATTAACAATGTCGTAAATTTTGTACAATATTTTTAATAATTAAAGTAAATAAATTGTAAGTTAACTCAAATAAATAATCTATTACTGCCATAGACCACTTACATTCAATTCCGATTAATCGCGGCAGGTAAAGTAAAATTCTTCTTTCAGTACAATAAAGTGTTACTTTACTACCGGAAATGAGGGCAAGTGAGTACAATAATGAATGACTTTAGTGACAGTTGGCGATAAAATTCATTATACGTTGACAGTATCAGATACGCCGATGACACGGTGTTTATTGCGGATTCAGACTTAAACCTTGACTACACGTAACGAGTATTGTAGCGAGACAGTGTTCTCGGCCGAGTGCTCGTTTGGTATAAACATACGAACGAGTACTTGGCCGAGCACTCGACCCAGTCATATGGCGAGACAGTCACTCGGATCTTGTTCAATTTACTAGGCCGAGTCTTCGACCTCCCACCCTTCAATCATATACTCGCCAATCCACTCGGTATGTGTAAACAACACTCGCTCACTACTCTCTGTGTAACTGTGCACATTACCACTTCATCAGAGGAGAAGACTTGAGTTAATGAATGTGATTTGTGATTCTCAAAAATAGCTAACAAATGGAACACAGATAGGACAATACAGGTTAGTTTAGTTGTATAAGTCACACCCGTGCCTAACAAATTTCAAATCTTTGGAGTATAAAAATAAATAAAAACGTGATGCAGCATAATACGTATCGATTGTAGAAGAAATAAATATTGTTGGTTTTAAAACTCAAGAAATCAAATAAAATTAAAAATTTAAATTCGACATATAGACAAGAAATAAAAAATCAATGAATCGAAGAAATCGGAAGTACCGAGATTAGGTCTTCTTAAAATCCAGTGTCTATAGTCCAAAGACACTTATCTCCTTTGCATAATATACCTATAAATTCTTGTATAAGCAGTGGTATAAGCTGTTTGCTATATTTTTAATGTTAGCCTTACGATCCATAAGTACACTCACTACTCCTTGTTTTTGTGAATCGAAACTGAACTGACTCGCCTCCAAATTAAAAAATTGCCAAATACGTACAAACCATCTCTCGCCCTCAACACTGTCTCGGCCTAGTAACAGTTTGCTGTCTCGCCACTGTACTAGTTACGTGTAATCAAGCCATTAGGTCTACAACGACTCATCGACAGTACCAATTCGGTCTGTGAGCAAATCGACATGAAAATAAACAATAATAAAACCAAAGTGATGTCAATCCGAAAAAACTAGAATGCACCTCAACCTTGCACAACAAACGGGCACATGTTAGAAGTGATCAATAAATTTAAGTACTTGGGATCGATAGCAGCCTAAATCCTGATCTAGAAATAAGATCCAGAATGGAATAGGCCAGAAAATCTTTTTTACAAAAGCGAATTAATCAAAAAAATATCGGTACCTGCTTTTATCTACGAAAAAATCAGTGAAAACAACACCCCTAACTACCTTCCTAATTCAAAATTGGTCTTCACCTTTCTGTAGCTCCTTTTATATTTATACTATAAATATACTTAAGGAGTGTGACCTATTTAAAATGCCTAATTTTGGAAAAATATTATATCTCACTGTGTACTGATTTTCAGCCTTAGTAAAAGGATTTAATTACCTTCGTAGGAAAGCAACTTTGATACCTTCTCAGTAATGAGGCCCCTCAAAAATGATTTTGTAGGATTTTTAAAGAGCTATAAGACTGTGTAAATTAAATTCCGTAAGATGCCTTAAATTTTAATTGGGGCGGGTTTAAAAGGCTGGAATAAGTGGGTGTTTGCTGGAAAATGGAGGTTTTAAACCATTCACTGTAATGAAAATCTATGCACAGGGTAATTTTAGTCATTGAAAAAGCTACAATGTGGTAGTTTATAATTTTTTTCATATCTTCAGTATATTCGGAGAAATTGCAAAAAAATAAATTTTGCTTTAAACTCCAATTTTTCCAAAATTAGGCAATTTAAATAGGTCAAGCTTCTTGAGTGTATTTATAATTTAAATATAAAAGGAACTACAGAAAAGTGAAGAGCAATTTTGAATTAGGAAGGTAGTTGGGAGGTTGTTTTCGCTGATTTTTTCGTAGAGAAAAGCATATACCGAAATTTTTTTGTAAGTCGCTTAATTTTCATGCTAGAGAATTTTTATGATTTTTTTTGAAAGGTCTAATTGTATACTTGAAAAAAGATTATTTAAGTTTTCCTCGAAAAGTGCAAATTTTTCCCATTATTTGGCTTTGAATATTTCAAATTGTGCCTTTGACGAAAAAAGCTAACATTTAACATGTCGTATCTCGGTTTGTATTGATCTTAAAGATATTGTAGGAAAATAATTTGATGTGTGTTACTAAAAGATACAATTTTGATATCTATAGTTTTTTTGATTAAATGCATATTGTTCGTGGTATTCTCAAGAAACCCTCTAAAAAAGTCGATTTTTTCGTCGAAAAACTGTTATTTTTAATCGCGAATAACTCGAAAAATACTAGTTTAACGAAGAAAATTTGAAAACATTTTTTTCTTAGAATCACCATTTCCATCGAATTGCATGGTTAAAATGTAATAAAAAATTTCCACCGCCGAGATGGGTGGAACCACCAAGGTTTTAGCGTATGGTAGCGGCATTATATAGAAAATGATCCTTGGACTATTTCCTACCTTCTGTGAAAATTTCAAGTAAATCTATGCTGAACGAAAAAATTGCGAGCCAAAATGCTTCATTTCCTCAATCGACTATTGGGGTCGACCGACCGGCTGTGTCCCGTCATACAGCTGCCCGACTATAATAACTTTTATTTATATTTAATTTAGAATGTGTGTACTGATTTTCAGCCTTAGTAAATGGAAATAATTACCTTCGTAGGAAAGCAACTTTGATACCCCCTCAGTAGCCCCTGTTCTACGTTTCGATTGACCGACCGCGGTATGTTTCTCTACACACTCACAGTAATCAACTGTGAAAAATCTAGCTTTAGTAAATTCAAATAGATTTTTCAGCGCTGCCTCTTGGTCTATAAGGTAAGTTAAGTACATGCAAAAGAGTGTGTATTTCAAATATCTGACAATTTGAGCGGGGCGTAAGGAACTGGGTGAGTCACAAAATTTCACAAAAAAAGCGAATATGTCGCGAAATGAACGTCAGATCGGAAAACTAAAAAATACGTGTTCAATATTTTTCAAAAATCTAATGAATGATACCAAACACCACCCCGACGAAGAGGGGTGGGGGTAAATTTTAAATTTTAAATTTTAAATACGAACCCCGCTATATTTCGCGAAATGAACATCAGATCGGAAAACTGCAAAATACACGTATTCAATATTTTTCAAAATTCTATCGAATGGCACCAAACACGACCACTTACGTTGGTGGGGTGGGGGGTTATTTTAAGACCTTAAATAGGAGCCCCAATTTTTATTGCATATTTGGATTCTTTCTCGTAAATATAGGCAACTTTTATTCGAGACATTTTTTCAAATTATGGATAGATGGCGCTATAATCTGAAAAAACGATTGTTAGAAATGTAAAATTAAATAATTAAAACGTGGAAAGTCCCATACTTTAGAGAAAACTTAACTTAACTTTTTTCGGTTTTAGGACCTACTCTTCACAACCTAATAGATTCCCATAACGCTCGAGGAACTGCAAATTTAGCATACTTTCCTCCCCTGCTATTATGGAAAAATATAATTTAGAAAATTGACCCCATATATAAATAAAGGTCAAAAGGATAATAATACCTATAAAAAAATAATACCTTAACCATTAAAATATTACACTGCTGTTCCGTTCATAGTAAAATAATAAACTAGATAAACATAAAACAACCCTAATGACCTTCGGTAAATATTCACCGCACCGTTAAAAAAATACATTGTAGCCAAAGGCAAATATTACACTCAAACAATTACAAAGTTAATAAGTATTAACTTGTGACTACCGTTGTAAAATTGAGCCTTTGTTGTGAATTAACTCAAAGTTTTCAAAGAGCACAGTAGCACTAATTAAAATTACACAGAATTCATAGCGTCGCTTTCGATAGAATATTATTTGCGGTGCTTCACGTGCTGCAAAAGCAATCATATAATTTGTGACAAAGCTTTTGGTTATACTTACTTTTACATATTATATTATTTATTTTATTTTTATTTTATTTAATCAATTAACCCATTCATACTTTTCGGTAATTATTTTTAATATATGAATTAATAATATAATAGTTCATTCCATTTACTCACGGATTTTGTTCCGAATTTTAAAGAACCAATTGGATTGACATACTTGGCAGACATATTAGGCGAGCGGCAGTCACCCCTTAAATGACCAGGTACTGACCACTGTGAGGTGAATGACTAATTATCATGTAAATTAAATCATGTTTATTGCGCGTTAACTTGCTACGACACTATTCCGTTTTAATATTTGTTTCTGAAATTTTTATATCGTATACTTCTCACCTTTGTGAGTACTATGAGACCCGTTGTAGGCCTTCAGTTCAGTCTTATTCTCATAAAAGTTATGAAATTTTTGAAATTAAAGGTGCAGATTCGTTAATTGCAAATCGCAAAAGTTGAGTGACAAAATTTTAAATTTATCTTTTGATCAAATTCACGTTACGGTCAAATTAACGACAAAATATAAAGTCTAAACAAGTTTCGTTTGGAATTTTAGATCTAAATGTATTATATAAAAAAAAATGGTGCACCTTTTAGTTTTAAGATAAACCGGGTTTCATTTTTTTTTATTTTTAGTGTAAAATTGCGGTTTTGACACTGTTCCCCCATCTAAAATTCAAAATAAACTTATTTTCGTTTTCGGAACCATTAAAAACATAAAGTAAGACAAAATTAGCCATTCACCACCCATGTTCAATATCTCGAAAAATAAGAGTTATTTTGGAAATTTATAACGTCGTTATTAAAAGTTGCACCATTTTTTTTTTCTATAAAACATTTTGATCTAAAACTTTGCAGAAAATTTCTTTGTACTCTATGTTTTAACATAAATAATATGATTAAAAAGCCAAATTTTATATTTCGTCACTCAACTTTCGCGATTAAACATTAAAATTAACGATTCAATTAGAGGTGTGCCGCTCGTCTATATAGCTAACATGTCAAGTAAAAAAAGTTATATTGTACCGATGTGTGCTTTTGCCCTGGTGGTGAGTACCACCTCTTCTCGGGGGTGAAAAACATACGTTCAAAATAAGTCCCGAAGTGGATAAACTTAATAATCCTATACAGTTTTCATCTTCTATACTAGGGCTGTACAAATTGTGGCTCGCAATAAAAAATGTACCTGATTTACTTTTAATTTTTTTGTTGCAAAATATCTTAAATTACTGACAACAAATATAAAAGACTAAGTGTAAGATCAGGACTTGACATGGAGAACCCTTGCGTATGTTGCTATTCAATTTGGCCTTAGAATATGTAATAAGTAAAATATCATCTGAGCTGACAGGAGGATTTGCGAATCCAGGATCAAAACTACTGTTGGCCTTTGCTGAAGATATAGGTCTGAGCCTTCGAATAAATGAAAAGAAGACGAAATACATGCTAGTAACCAAAAATCCAAGACCAAGAGTTAGGCAGAACATACCTACCTATAAATGACCACAACTTCGAAGTAGTAAAAGAGTTTAAATATCTAGGGGCGGTAATCACAGATGACAAGCACATATAAAAAGAGGTAGTAGATGCAGCAGAAGTAAACAAACCGAGACACGTTAACTGTTACAAGGGGCACTCCTGAGTCATGATTTATAGCGTGTATACATTGTAAATAACATATTTATGATAATTTAAAAATTTTACACATTGTAAATCATGATTCAGGAGTGCTCCTTGTAACAGTAAAGCAAGAATCATATTATTATCATGCCAGCACTGTTCCGGCACGTAGCGTAGTCTCCAAAAAACCTGATTTTACAAAGAGTTGTCTGATACTATACGCTCCTGACAGTATGAATTGTTCATATTTTTAAAACCATTAAAATCAATATTTTTCGGAAACGAAACGCTACGTGCAGGAACGGTGCGGGCATGACAATATGGTTCTCGCTTTAACGTGTCTCGGTTTGTTTACTTCTACTGCATGTTGATTATGAATGTAGAATAAGCTTTTAAAAAGATAATCTAAATTACGACTGTACGTACAGCCAATTCTACGCCCTACATCGAGTCTACATCAGCGGAAAATAAATAAGCTGCTGGTATTTGAAAGCGAAGTTCTCATAATGATATTTGTCCCTCAAAGAGATTAATTGACAGAGAATGCGCCGCAGAGCTGAATTGGTGATTATGTATGTATGGTACCTACTAAAAACATCGTCAGACATATTATAAACGCTAAGATAAGATGGGCAGGTCATGTGGTAGATCAGAGGAAGGCAAAGTTTAAAGACAGTGTTTTTGAGAGGCGATAGAAGATCAGTAGGCCGTCCCAGAAAAAAATGGAAGGATGATGAAGAATCGAACTATCCTTATCCTGAATTAGTAAAGGCTGCTTGTAGAATTATTTGAATTTTTGACTTGAAACAATGATGTGAACCATTTTATTTCACTTTAAAAATCGTAAAATCCAAACAGCGGGAGAAAAATTTAATACCTTTTTTACACTTTTTGGATGATTGTTTAATTGCGGCTCGCTAAAAATTTCAAATTTTAAAACTGCCTCGGACTATCAAGGAGCTTGACCACCCCTGTTCTATACAGTCCTGACTAATCCTTGTTCTATAGAGTGTTTTCACTAAATCAATACTTTTCAAATTAGGTGTTTGCGATTGTCAACCTGTGAAGGTTGGCAATCCATACATTTGTTCAATGTTGACAATGTTGACAATGCATCCATACATTGGGTTTTCAAGCGCCACAGTGATCGTAAAGTGACAAAGTGTAATTTCATATGAAGTGAGCCAAAAAAATCTAGCATAATAATCTGTGAGTACAATTTCCTATATTTATATTTATTGGAAAAGGTCAAAAATATCGAATTCAAATTAACGAACTATAAAAACAGAAACTAATTAGGTTTGACAAGGTGACGACAGCTGTCGAGGTGGGCTCGGCACTTTTTGGCAAACGGAACTGTTACACAATAATGGTTGGAATAATAATACCTGGTTGCACCAACTGATCTTAAGTTTAAGACGTGCTTTAAGCTCAGCTCGCGAAACATGCGCGTTACACCATTGAGTCTTAGATCAATTTTCAGCTTGTCGCAATGGATTGCCACATGGATTGGATCGACAAGAATCGAAAATTATGGTATAAAGTAAGTTATATTTAACCCATTAACCGCCAAGCAAAGAAATACTGCAATAATATGTAATATATTTGATTAACTAGAGTAAAATAAATTTAAACAATCGTAAAAAAATTGTTTTACATTTGATAATGGCAGGTGTCACAAAAACAAGATGGTTCGTTTTCGAACCTTTGGCGGAACTGAGCTATAAAAATTGAAATACACAATTTTATTTTTTGTGAAAAGTCTCAAGACATTTAGAGTGTAAATGGGTCTGGACCACCAAATCGGAGCGCGCACTTTTGCACGATCCGGGAGCGCCGCTATGTTCACGAACATCTTGCGCTCCGCGCTCCCTGCAACTGCTCCAATCAATACGGTATGCGCTCCTCTACATATAAACCAACACCAATTGGAACGCCGAGGCAGAGCGCGCACTGTTGCACGGTCCGGGAGCGCCAACCATTCACTATGTTTACAAACCTTTTGCGCTTCCTGCAGCTGGTCCTATCGATACGGCATGCGCTCCTCAACATATAAACCGTCACCTATTGGACCGCCGGGGAGGAGCGGGCACTGTTGCACGGTCCGGGAGCGCCAACCATCCACCATGTTCACAAACCTCCGCGCTCCCTGCAACTGCTCCCATCGAGACGGCATCCGCTTCTCTACATATAAATAGCCACCTATTGGACCGTTGAGGCGGAGCGCATACTGTTGTACGGTCCGAGAGCGCTAACCATCGGCTATATTCACGAACCTCTTGCGCTCCGAGCTCCCTGCAACTGCTCCAATCGATAGGGTATGCGCCACTCTACATATAAACCGCCACAGATCGGAACTCCGAGGCAGAGTGCGCACAATTGCACAGTCCGGGAGCGGCAAACGTATCCACTATGTGGAGCAGTTGTAGGAGCTCAGAGCGTAAGCATAGTGGATATGTGCTTTTACACATTTTACACATAAAAATATCCCAACAAATTACTGCCTGTGCGTCACCTTGAAATTCCTGATCAGATAGGATTATAAGTCGACTTCCGCCAACGGTTAATTTCAAACACGAGATTTAATGACTTATTGAGAAATTATTATTTTTTATTTTTATAACAATTAATCTACAAACAGGTTAAAAAAATAATGTTTTAATTTATTTGACCACAAAAGTATTAGGACAATAAAATTACTACAGAAAAAATAAAGTTGTGTCGAAGGATTAAAAATGTCGGGCATTTAGAAAATATTTTTGTGATCTGATGAAAACATGAGTTTGGAAATTAAACAAAATTAAATTTAGTTACACTTATATCTTTTGGTTGCTAAAAAAAACAAAGATTTAAAAAAATTAACGAATTGTCAAAAAAAAACTCTACAAAAAAATGGTGCGTTTTCGCACTTTTGGCGCTAAATGGGTTAAAACGACCCTATTTAAGAGCTCACTATTTAAGAGCTCAAACTCATAGATAATTTCTTGATGGATCATTAACCTTAACTCAGATGTATAGATACTACAAAGAGAAACAAGAAAAAAATCAGTTATAATTTTTGTCAAAATATGTAAATATGAAACAATGTTAAACACAGAACATAATATCTTCTTTTTCAAACCGAAGAAAGATCAGTGCGCAATTTGTGAGGCGTATAAACAATACAATCAAGAAGAAAAAGAAAAAGGCCAAGAACACACATCACATTCTTAATAAAGAAAGAAGACGAGAAGAAAAAGCAAAAGGTATGACTAAGGCTAAAGAAAATAATAAACTTATATTAGCTTGCTTCGATTTGTAAGCAGTATTACCTAAACCTTGCGGAGATATTTCTTCATTTTTTTATAAGTGCCAATTCAATTGCTTTAATTTTAGGATTTTCGAGGTAGCATCGAAAAACAGTTTCCGCTTTTTTTTGGCCCGAAGCCATTGCTATGTGAGTAGCAAATTAAATTGCAAAATGCCTCTATAGCTATTCATCTAATTTACCTAGAGGAAAAGATATTATTTTTTATTCCGACAACTGCGTTGGCCAGAATAAGAATAAGGCGATTGTGGTTATGTACTTATATGCAGTTACACATGCTAAAATAAATTAGTCCAGGGCGCATCTGTTTTGAGATGGACGTTGAGAGGTGACTCAAATTTTTTTGCAGAAATTGCTTGAAAATAAATAAAATAATAATATTTGAGTTATCCTCCCTCTCAAAATTGTCCGGAACATTGTTTAAATAATCAAAATATCAAAAAATTAAGGAAAAATTAGATTTTTTTTTGTTCTTTGAATATAACTGTAACAGTATTCATTTCCGAGAAAAGTTTTACTGACATAAAAGTTGCGTAATTAAATAATTTCCTACAATATAGAATTGGTAAAAAATTTTAAAAATAGTCACCCTTGTTGCAAAATAGCAATAATTGCGAAAAAACAATACAAAAACAAGTAGTCGCATTTTAGGTTTTTCAACCATTTGTGCTACACTATGGACCTTCATATTTCACCCAGAAATACTTTACGATACCGTTAAATAATAGTGCAAATTTCATTAAGATCGGTTTAATAGATATTGCAAAATAAATTTTGCAATCCAGCTTTCGCAAAAAAATTCATTTTATCAAAATGTTACAGGACTGAAAATAAAGCAGATAGCAAGTTGAATTTTTTTTGCTTATAGAAGTGTACTGTACCTTTAATTTGCAATTTTCAAAATTATAATCGATTAATTACTACGGCGTCACGAAATTTTTTAAATAAACATTAATTTTTGGTGCTACGCGCAGGACAGCGGTGTTCGATTCACACAGGTGGATTTCCACCAAAATTTCTTTTATTCTTTATCTAATATATTATTTTCTTACTCTATATTTTGTTGTATTTTAATATTTTAATTCCACAAAAATCAAAATAATTTCATTATTGTTTGTTAAATATTGTTTAAACAATTGCATATATTTAAAAATAATAAACTTTTATTCTGGAAGTTAAAATATATAAACAATAAAGTTTTTGCTAATAAAAGTGTTATTTCAAAGGATAGAGTATGTGTTTTTATTTTGCAATAAACAAATTTATTTATTTATACCGAAATGTAATAAAAATTAAAATGTATCAATCATTATCAAAGGTCATTGGAATGCCCAATAATAGCAAACTATCCGCTGTCCTGCGCGTAGCACCAATAATGAATGTTTATTTAAAGAAATTCCTGACGCCGTGGTAGTTAATCGATTTTAATTTTGCAAAATTGAAAATGAAAGGTACAGTAAACTTCTATACAAAAAAAAATTTAACTTGTTATCTGCTTTATTTTCAGTCCTGTAACACTTTGAAAAAATGAATTTTTTTTGCGAATGCTAGATTTCACAATTTATTTTGCATAATTTATTTAATTGATCTTCATGAAATTTACAGTATTATTTTAAGGTATCACAAAGTTTTTCTTGGTGAAATATGAAGTTCCTAAGTGTAGCACAAATGGTTGAAAAACGTAAAATGCGAATACTTGTTTTTGTATGTTTTTTTTCGCAGTTATTGCTATTTTGCAACAAGGGTGACTATTTTTTAAATTCTGAATCAATTCTATATTGTAGGAAATTTAATTACGCAACTTTTATATCAGTACAACTTTTCTGGAAAATGAATGCTTTATAAGTTATAATCAAAAAACGGAGAAATAAATCGAATTTTTCCTTCATTTTTTGACATTTTGAATATTTAAACAATATTCCGGACCTTTTTGAGAGGGACGATAACTCAAATATTATTATTCGATTTATTTTCAAGTAATTTCTGCAAAAAAATTTGAGTCACCTCTCAACGTTGGTAGACCTGGTGTTTCTAGGCGTAGTTCCAGATTTCGAGAGGCAAGGTATGGGGCCCATAATTCTTCACACAGCCGAAGAATAAACTTACAAAGACTGAGTCTACTTCCAGTTATTTCTTTATAAATAATCTATACATTTATTGCTTCTAAGTCAAGAGTATTATAAAAGACGTACATAGGCCATCGCCTTGAAGTTACTTTTGTAGTATAAAGACGCGTCATTTGGTCCTCTACACCCACAATTATATCTTTGTGTTCACTTGTGTTCACCAACAATTTTATCTTTATTACGTAGATGATCAGTATTAGTATAAGGGTAACCATTTACAATAAACATACATAAATATAATTTTACCCATCCGACAGGAATTTGAAAGAAAGGCTCGTCGAATTTCCCAAAAAACGATAATAAGTTACACAGGACCAATTTGGCCCCTTAAGACTTTTATGGTAGATTTGTTATAAAAACCATTTAACCTGGCCCCTGCCACGTGGCTTTGCAAGGCGTCAACTGCAACGTGGGGTGCTCACAGCACCCCATAAAAATTTTCTGTGATCTACTTGTTTATAAAAAAAAATACTGTGTTGAGTTACACAAGTATACAAAAAAAACATGTTTTATTAACTTTTTAGCTACTAATACATTATAAAAGTTAAAAAATAAAATTTAAAAGGTGTTATAAGCAAATTAGCGAGTACCAACCAATAATAAATGAAGTGAAGTAAAATATCTAAAAAAATTAAAATTTATTGACTATAGAGACTATACTAACAATGTAAATCAATTATTACAATAAAAAATTGTTAATCTGACCTATTTATCCAAAACACAAAAAAAAATTAAAACAAACTGCCAGATAATGCCCCGATTCGACTTTAGAGCTAAAAGTTCAGAATGACACTAAATAACCACTTCAAACGCAAATAGATCTATGCTATATAGTATTATAGGAAGCTACTATGACGCACAGCACGGTTAACAAACTTGAAATACCAAATATTTGATGAAAATGTATTATGGGGTGCAGGTAGCACCCCACGTGGCAGGTGCCGAGTTAATAAATTTAGTAAACAATATGTTTTTGTGTTAAATAAGTCTTTGTATCAAAATATTAAAAGTCATAAAATTTAAGATTATTATTGCCTCAAATAAAAATACTACAATAACTTCAAATCGCAACAGGGGCCAAATTGGCCCCTCCAACTTTCTAGTGTTAAATAATCAAAATGTCAAAAAATGAAGCAAAAATTCGATTTTTTTATTGGTTTTTTGATTATAACTTTAAAACTATTCATTTCTGAGGAAAGTTGTACTGGCATAAAAGTTGCGTAATTAAATTTCCTACAATATAGAATTGGTTAAAAATTTAAAAAATAGTCACCTTTGTTGCAAAATAGCAATAATTGCGAAAAAATCATACAAAAACACGTATTCGCCTTTTACGTTTTTCAACCATTTATTCTACACTTAGGACCTTCATGTTTTACCGAGAAAAACTTTATGATATAGTACATAGGTTTAATAGATTTTTCAAAATAAATTTTGCAATCCAACCAATTTTTTGCAAAAAAATTCATTTTTTTTTAAATGTTGCAGGACTGAAAATAAAGCAGAGAGCAAGTTAAATTTTTTTTGCTTATAGAAATGTACTGTACTTTTCATTTGCAATTTGCAAAATTAGAATCGATTAGTTACCACGGCGTCAGGAAATTTTTTAAATAAACCTTAATTTTTGATGCTACGCGCAGGACAGCGTTGTTCGATTGACACAAGTTGATTTCCACCAAAATTTCTTCCAATCTTTTTCTAATATATTATTTTCTTACACTATATTTTGTTGTATTTTAATATTTTAATTTCACAAATATCAAACTTATTTTATTATTGTTTGTGAAATATTGTTTAAACAATTGCATATGTTTAAAAATAATAAAGTTTTATTTTCTAAGTTAAAATATATGAACAAAGAAAGTTTTTGCTAAAAAAAAACTGTTATTTCAAAGGATATAGTATGTGTTTTCATTTTCCAGTAAACAAATTTATTTATTTATAACGAAATGTAATAAACATTAAAATGTATCGATCATTGTCAAAGGTCATTGAAATCAATGCCCAATGGGAGCAAACTATCCGCTGTCCTGCGCGTAGCACCAATAATTAATGTTTATTTAAAAAAATTCCTGACGCCGTGATAGTCAATCGATTTAAGTTTTGCAAATTGCAAATGAAAGGTACAGTAAACTTCTATATGCAAAAAAATTAAATTTTCTATCTGCTTTATTTTCAGTCCTGTCACATTTTTAATAAATGAATTTTTTTTGCGAAAGCTGTATTGCAAAATTCATTTTGCAAAATCTGTAGAACCGAACTTAATAAAATTTACAGTATTATTTTACTGTATTAAAATGTTTTTCTGGGTAAAAGATGAAGGTCCAAAGTATAGCATAAATGGTTGAAAAACGTAAAATTCGAGTACTTATTTTTGTATAGTTTTTTCGCTGTTATTACTATTTTGCAACAAGGGTGACTATTTTTTAAATTTTTAACCAATTCCATATCGTAGGAAATTTAATTATGCAACTTTTTCTGTCACTACAACTTTTCTCGTAAATGAATACTTTTAAAGTTATAATCAAAAATCGAAGAAAAAAATCGAATTTTTCCTTAATTTTTCGACATTTTGATTATTTAAACAATGTTCCGGACCTTTTTGAGAGAGAGGATAACTCAAATATTATTATTTGAGTTATTTTAAAGCAATTCCTTCAAAAAAAATTTGAGTCACCTCTCAACATCCAAATCTACTAATATTTTTACAGATTCGCCCTGGTCTATAAGTAACCTACACTTGAGAGCAAAATATTCGACTCACTTGCTGAATAATTGTACACGTGGAATTTTCTAAACCTGTTGTCCGATTTGAGTAATTTTTTTAGTATGTTATTATTTAAGAAAATCGATGTTATGTTGTTGTTGCTATACAGGTAAAGATCATTTTATACCGGGTGTAACAATCATACTGTGTTTTTTCTTAAAGTTCGGAACACCCTGTGGAGTAGGTATTCTAGCATATAAAAAATATTTAAATTAAAATTCAATTGTAGGCTTAGGCTTTATTAACATTTTCTTTTTTGAATCATTTGCTTATGTTGGATAATAAAAAATTTAGGTAAGTTTAAGAAAAAAAGCACCCTATGATTTTTACACCCGGTATGAAATGACCTTTACCTATCTAGCAATAATAATATTACGTCGATTTTTTTAAATAATAAGGCTGTAACATACTAAAAAAATTACTCGAATTGGACAACAGGTTTAGGAAATTCGATACTTCTAACGTGTACAATTCAGCAAGTGAGTCGATTATTTTGTTCTCAAGTGTAGTTTATGTTCTATGTCAGTGGCCACCTCTAATAAGTGCTGCTAAAAAACGGTAGACCCTATGAAGTGAATGAAATGGACACTGAAGAATTTTTTGACTTCAAGGACCTTTCAAAAATTTTTGGGCAAAATTCACCAAAAATTTGGATAACGAGAAAATAGCATGGAATAATATACAAAATTCTTAAAGTAGAAAAGTGTTTTCCTACAACAAATTTTTACAAAACTAATTTTGACGATATAACCTATAAAACTATTGACCTTTCTACTCGTCCTTTCCTGATAATAATATTATATTAGAGCAATATTACTTAAAACCAGCCTACGAAAAGCCTCCTACTGTAGGAGAGAAAACAAAAGAGCATTTACTGGAATTATGCAAAAAAAATCTTGTTAAAAGTACAGCAATCATTTTATTTCAATTTGTTGAGTTAGTTTCTTGTAAGTGATTTGTAATTTACAATTATAATTATTAAATTTATCTAGTAAAATACCATTTATAACTTTTTGTTTGGTTTTTCATTGTTAATTTGTATAATCGTAGCAGTAATGGTTATTGAGTAATTTAAGAAGGTAATGCAATACCGCCATATCTTACAAATATTTACAACGGTTAAATATTTCTTGTTTTTGAAAAAATATATCCATTCGTATGCTATTGGATTACTAATATTCTAATATTCAGTTAGTTAAAAATGAATAACCATTTTCAATTTCGTTGAAAAACGAAAACACAGCCGAACCATATTCTAGTCCAATCATTTACGATTTACATTTTTGATTTACATTTACTCTGTGTGGAGTATGAAGGGAACCATTCTCGTTGGAACTTTACCGCGCTGAGCAGATGGGACGTGAATTGCAAATTGTAGAATTTCCTCATCTTCCTTAGTCTCAGCATCCGTATGGCTTGCAAATTGTAGAAGCCTCGAAGGTGTAACCAGAGAAGGTTCCCATTGTTTTCATTCTGGTGGGATGTAGAATAGCATTATGTTGTTTTATATGCCATTAGAGTGAAAACTTAGTCATTCAGTTAGTTGTCTTAAAATATCCATTCTGTAGAAGAAAAAAACCTGTCGCTCATATTTGCATTTGCCTCTCCTGTTAAATTTATAAATTTGCAGTTGTAGCGGTATTGAATTTGATGTGCGATATGAAAGATGCGTAAGTCCAAAATATTCAATTTTAGACTTCTAATGGCATCGGTTAGCATTATCCAAAAGCTATGTAAAGCTCTGTTTTCTTCTAATATACAGGGTGAGGCAGATAAAGGGCCTATTAGAAATATCTCAAAAACTCAAAGTAAGAAAGTCATGAAAATTGGAATACGGGGGTTTTGAGGTGTGAACTATTTAATGAAAATATTTTGGTCTCTTTGCTACTTCCGGTTATACCGGAAGTTGGTTGTAACTTCGTTTTTTAAATAGGACACCCTGTATATTTTTACATTTTTGGATTCTCCTTGATTTCTTCTTTCTTAAAATATAAGTTTTTGTAATATTATACAGGGTAGGTTAAAAGATAATTACGTTTTTTTATTAATTTCGTAGCAAAATTCACACCCTGTAGAATTGTAGTAGTTTGACATAATAAACTCTGTTTATGTTCAAATGATTTTTAATATAGTCTACTATATTAAGAATTATTGGTATGGTTAAATTTTTCCTATTTTGTATACAGGGTTGGTCGAAACTCAGAATGAGTATTTTCTGAGTTTTCTTAAATGGAACACCCTGTATTTTATTATTGTAATGAAATGTCATTTTAGGACACTTCTTAATTTCTTAAGCAATCCCTATACCTAACTGCTTCAATTTGTGAGTTATTGGTGATTCAAGCCAAACATTAATTGCAACACAAAATACCTGAAATTTTATTAGGTTGGCCGTAAAAATATTCAATCACAAATAATTTTTCGGAAATAAATGCATACTAATCGAGACTGATACTTAAAATTGCCAATAATGGTTGATCTATCAAAATATCTACGTAGTTAAGATTGTTGGTGCGATTAACAATTAAGCACAAATTAAAGCAGTTGGGTATAGGGACTGCTTAAGAAATTAAAAAGTACCATAAAATACCATTTCATTACAATACTAAAATATAGTGTGTTCCATTTAAGAAAACTCAGAAAATACACATTCCGAGTTTCGACCCACCCTGTATACTAAAATTCAAAATTTAGCTATACTAATAATTGGTAACAATAGTAGACCATATTAAAAATCATTTGAACATATAAAGGGATTTTGATGTAAAACTACTCCAATTGTACAGGGTGTGAATTTTGCTACGAAATTAATAAAAAAACGTAATTATCTTTTAATCTACCCTGTATAATATTACAAAACCTTATATTTTAAGAAATAAGAAATCGAGAAAAATCCAAAAACGTAAAAATATATAGGGTGTCCCATTTAAAAAAACGAAGTTACAATCAACTTCCGGTATAACCCGAAGTAGCAAAGAGACCAAAATATTTTCATCAAATAGTTCACACCTCAAAACCCCTATATTCCAATTTTCATAATTTTCTTTACTTTAGTTCTCGAGATATTTCTAATAGGCCCTTTATCTGCCTCACCCTATATGGTTTATTAGATTTTGCTAAAATTATGGAAATAAAATCTGCATAATTCCAATAAAGTTAAAAACTATATGAAATCTGCACAAATCCCACAAGTCCGCTTTGTTAGTAGCCAAACCGTTTGAACTTATTGGTTATTTTCTGATGTTTATACAATAAAAATTCTTTTCATTTTAAACGGGTGAAAACTATAAGGTACAGGTTAAACGACAAAAACATTGTTTGATAATAAATAATAAATTGATTACTAAAATGGACTTGTGCAATTTTCACGTTATACCTAGTTGTGTACAAGTGGAGTTATGCACAGTTAGTTATTGTATCTCCTGTAAAATCAGGTATTTTGGACTTATGCACTTTTCCCAATAGGCCGTCGATATGAAAATTTGTAAACAATTTATAAAAATTAAGTATTATTATAAATTATCTATAAAAATTTATCTATTATTTAAGTCTAAAATAAATATCTTTCTGGTATATCAGCTTTTATTTATCGTATCGATAACAAATATAAATAGCGCGGTATATAATATCATAATTATCGCTTTAGGCAGACTCGCTATGAAATGTTTTGGGATATCAGTATCCGTATAATATTATGTAGGTAGCTGACTGTATGGCATTTTATTCATCCTGGATGGAAATAGTTATACCCTAGTCAAATCTGGTCTAATTAGTAAGTTGCTATTTTTAAACGGTTACTGCATAGTATGTGCTTCTGGCATTCCATGTTCCCATATTGTACGTTCGAATAATGTTACCCCTTAGTAACTCATTTTTTTTAGTACATCTTCAAAATGCCCAGACGGGTCAATTATTATATTATTAATAATTTAAGTGTTGCTTACGTATTTTATGCATTTTTCCACAAACTGAACTGTTTTCTGTATGTTCTCTTGACAAGCTATGCTTACCAGAAATGGTACATAATATGCAGTTACTTACAAGATGTATGGGCGCAGAATATGCAATGATTCTCTCTATGGTTTACGTTATTGAAACAAAACTACATGACATTTATAAAAGGTTAGATCGGTCGGTTCAGTTTGTGAGGGAAAACGTCTATATAATACTATACCGGGTGTTGAATTGGAAATCGAGCCATAGGAAACTCAATGTAAAATTCTAAATTGTTGAATTCCTGCTTCTCTAACTATTTTACATCAAAAGTCATCAATAACTATTTGTAGAGGATTATAATCTGTATTAAAAACAAAAGTTAAAATTGTTCTACGATTTAAACATAGTCCAAAATTTTGAAAAATATAATACATTTGCCATACTTAAGCAAATGCGTAAAAGTAAGGCCACACTTTACTAGTTCTGACAGTACGCAAACTATTGACTGAATAAAATATCTTTATTATTACTACTTTCTCCTCAACGGAGGACATCTTTTCGACTTTATTGTTTTTTAAACAATAAAAACGATAAAATAAAAATACTGACAGTTCAAAATATTGTTAATATACTAATTTCATTGTGACCGAAGGCAACTTTATACACATTTTTGCACTGTGTGTGGCCTGAATTTGGCAAATACTTTGATAAAATTTATTATATTTTACAAAATTTTGGAATGTGTTTAAATATGTGTGTATAACAATTTTAACAATTGTTTTCAATAAAAATTTCAATCCTCTACAAATAGTTTCTCTTATCTTTTGATGTAGAATAATTAGGGAAGCAGGAATTCAAGAGTTCAGAATTTTACATTGAGTTTCCTATGGCCCGTTTTATAATTCACCACCCGGTATATACTGACTCTATAAGACTACATCGCCGGTCCGGAATAATAATGACGTAACTGCAGAAAGCCAAATTTATCAGGCAAAAACGATTTTCAAATATTTAAAATAGCGACTAATTGAGCAGCAATCGTCCAGGAGCATTGGTATGGCGTTTATCCTTACAATGATGGCTTTTATTTTTATGCCTGTTGGTTCAAATTTCAATATCTTAATTTAGTCCCCCCATTTTCAATCATTTTTACAGTTACGTTATTTTTCGTCTAAAAATTTTTAAATATTTAAAATAGTGATTAAATAAAGAGTAACCGTCTGGAGCATCGGTATGGCGTTTATTCTTACAATGATGGCTTTTAGTTTCATCCCTATTGTTTCCAATTTCCTTATCTTAATTTAATCCCCCCATTTTTAACCCTATCTACAGTTGCTTCATTCTTAATCTGAAAATTTTTCTGTACAAAAAATCTATTTTTAAATAATTTAGAAGGCCGTTTATTCTTACAACGATGGCTTTTATTTTCATCCCTATTGGTCCAAGTTTCATTATCTTAATTTATTCCCCCCATTTTCAACCCTATTTACAGTTGCGTCATTATTCATCTGACACAAAGTTTAAAGTGGTGCATATTTCAATAACGACGCAACTACCCTGTAGTAGTGATGTAACGAATATTCGTATTCGCATTCGCATTTGCAAATATTCGCATATTTTTGTATATTCTTATTCGCATTCATATTCGCAAAATTTGTGCGAATGTTTTGCATATTCGCATTCGCATTCATATTCGCGAAATTTGTGCGAATGTATATGAATACCAAAAAAAATAATTTGGAGATAATATTAGGTTAATAATAAATAAATAAATAAATAAATAAATTAAATAAATAAATAAATAAATAAATAAATAAATAAATAAATATATAAATAAATAAATAAATAAATAAATAAATAAATAAATAAATAAATAAATAAATAAATAAATAAATAAATAAATAAATAAATAAATAAATAAATAAATAAATAAATAAATAAATAAATAAATAAATAAATAAATAAATAAATAAATAAATAAATATTAAAATCAACATCTATTCACATCCCGTACTTATTAGTAAGTAATAGTTTTTCAATTTCAATACTCTATAATATGATTTGGTATTGCATTTAAAAAGGAAACAATAAATATTCAAAATGTAGTGGTCAGAATTTTTACTTATACGAGGATTGTCGCATGTCGGGATTTTGACCTGTCGTGATTCTGGCGTGTCGTGATTCTGGCATGTCGGTGTTTTGGCCGTCGGTATTTTGGCTGTCGGGATTTTGGGCGCCACCGCTTTTTTATATGGTGTTTATTAAATATTTCTTAATCAAATTACAGAAAGTTCTATCTTGTTTGGTTTTTTCCGTATTCAAAATCTCTATTGACTCCCCTAAAATGCCAAAACTAATATCGAAGTTGTGAATTACTAATATCAGAAATGCCCACTGGTATTTGAAATCTGTCAGGTTAGATACATTTTGTGGCAGAATCGTACAAACACAATCATCGAAATAATATAGGTCAGAGTATAAATTATTGACAACGAGTTACTCAAACCTAATTTTATATGACTGGAATAATGCTGCAACAACTAAGTTTTGATTTTTAATTTTAAATGTTTAAACTGAATGCAGGTGAATACGAAATGTAGCGAATCTGAGAATATTGAAAAGTAAAATATACAACTGAACCGAATATCGATGGCTTAGTGTGAAAACCTCGTATCTCATTTTTTTTTTCGAAAATGACATTTTGGTGGTTTTAGTTTGAAAACCTTGTATCTCACGATTTACAACTGTTAGAAGAAATCCAAATATATCAGACTATTTTCTACAGCCGAAAAAAGAAACCACGTATATCAATTGCTCTCTTGTTTTAGTGAGAATACCACGTATATTTATAACCACGAATTTGGTACTTAATTTGGAGTGTTTGTTTAAAAAATTCGACTTGGAGAAATGTTTTTTTGTGAACAACAAAAGGTAGTCCGGTATATAGAAACATTTTATGAACCGTGAGTCAAAAGATTTGTACTGTATCAACCTAGTATTTGGAGGTGTGCAATAAGCTATGAAAAATAAAAACCTCGTAAATAATCATAAACACAACCTCATTTTAGATGAAAAACACGTATATCAAAATATACGAGGTTATCATAGTTACTTGGGCAAATGCTCTATGTACTGCAAGGATATTTACGTGTTTTTCATAGTAAATATTTTTATTTTCAATTTAATAGCAACATTTAACACTTTCAGCTCTGGGCCAAGATCAGATATTTATCTCAATGTGCTCAAATTAAAATACGTAACAGTAGTTTTTGTTTTTAGATTATATTATGCAGAAAATCAGTTTTTTGATTCTCCTGTAAAATTGTAATTTAATGAGATACGAGCTTTCACACTAAGCCATCGATATGGCAACCATCCAAAATCGATATAATTATGAATATATACCATTTTGTAGTATAAAATCTCTTTGGAATTCATTTTTTAACAATGTTAACATAAACATATTATTTATAAACTCGTAAAAAACATTATTATCATCATTAAAGTGGCTCTACAACCCCTGCTGGGTCTTGGCCTGTCAGAGAATCAGCTTCAATTCCTTCTTATTCTTAGCTATGGAATTTCAATTTTGTACTCTCGTACACTTTTGTAAGTTGTCTTACACATGGCCCTTAAATTAGGCTCTGGACCTGCCTCTATTCCTTATCTCCTCTTTTTCCTACCCTTTCTGGCATTTGGTTACAAATGTTCCATTTGCCAGAGGGTGTTTTGAGGGCTCCATCTCGTCCATTATAAGTGGCTTAGACATCGCAGCCTGTTTATTTTAATGGGCCTTCCAATACTAGGTTCATTATAAAGGCGGTAGAGTTTAAAATTCTAGTATCTATAATTTAGCGTTTAACAAAAACGTTCTTCATCGCTTTTTGGCAAATTCACCCGTGTTGAGCTGCCCCCCCCCCCCCACTTACAAAAATCAAAAAACAAATAGCCCTGATTTATGAGCTATTTATGAGCTCTCATATTCCGCAAACTAAAAATTTTGAGCTCGTTCCACTGAGCAGGAATTTGATACTTTATTGGGGGGGGGGGCTGAGTCAGCCCCCCCACTACTTAAAAATAGGAATAATGAATCGGTTTTTGCGGCAGAATTACGAGCTATTTATGAGCTCTTGAAATTATATAGTTTCGATTTTTGAGCTCATCCCCTTCACCCCCAAAAAACCCTTTAATTGATTTAACTTACGAGAAAAATGCTGAGAAAACTTAAAATATATCGTATTGCGTATATAATTCCTATAGCGTATATACTCTAAGAATAAACTATTAAATCACGTGTATTTCGATTCTTGAGCTACAACCCCTTCGCAAGAAAACCACCCTATCTTCCCGGCTTAAGAGAAAGTTGTACTTGAAATGCATTAAATTAATTATTTGGCGACTACATATCATTTAATAATTTATAAGGTTCCAAATTACGCGCAATTAAATCAGTAAATTGCAATTTATTTTGTATAGTGCAGTCAGTGAAAGTAAAAATCAACGATTACCTTCAATTTCGGTGAACCTCCATCGATTTTTACGAAAATTTGTCAGTGGTTAGAGGATACCTCAAGAAATAAAGGTGACATGGTACCACCTTGCGCCTTTACCCTGAGGGTGGATACCGCCCCTTCTCGGGGGTGAAAATTTTTGTATAAAAAATAACTGCACAAATCTATAAAAGAAAAAATTATAAGCAAAATTTATTATATAAAGTTATTAAAATAAGTCAGTACTTTTTAAGTTATTAAAGATCAAAGATTTTAATTATTCGTGAAAAAAAATGCATGTTTTGAAGCGGTTTTTCGTAAATCACTGAAAAATTGTAAGTTTTTACAAAAAAGTTAATAGTAGTTTTATTCATATAGCTTATATTCTAAGAATAAACTCTTAAATCACGCGCCTTTCGATTATTGAGCTACAACCCCTTCGCAAGAAAACCATCCCATATTCCCGGCTTAAGAGAGAGTTGTACTTAAAATAATTTAAATTAATTATTTGGCGACTATAATTCGTTTAATAATTTATGAGCTCGCTAAATATATGCATCTCAATTATTGAATTGCCATTTTCTTTCTATAGTGCAGTCACTGAAGGTAAAAATCAACTATGACCTTCGATTTCGGTAAATCTCCATTCATTTTCACGAAAATTGGTGAGCGGATTTTGATGCTATTAACTTTTTCTAGAGCTCATTTTTGATAGGTATTTCTAAGTACTTTGACAAGTATTTAGTACCTAAGTGTTATAAAATGCATCTCTTTCCCGTTATTTATGCTTGAATCCTTAGATTTGAAGAGTCACATAAAAAAATATACATTTAATTACCAATAACTAACTTTAAATTAACATTAAAGGGTTTTCAAGTAAGCAATTTATTATATTTTTATTAGCTTCAATTTTAGTGATAACCACTTTTTTGTAAAAACTTACAGTTTTTGAGTTATTTATGATAAATCGCTTTAAAGCATGTATTTTCTTTCACAAAAATTAAAATATTTGATCTTTAATAACTCAAAAACTATTGATTTATTTTGATCACATTATATACCAAATTTTGCTTACAATTTGTCCCTCTCGCGATTTGTGGGGTTATTTTTAATAAAGTAATTTTCACCCCCGAGAAGGGGTGACATATACCCCAGGTTAAAACCTCAAATTGTTATTGTTAATTCGTGAAAATTAATGGAGATTTACCGAAATCGAAGGTCATAGTTGATTTTTACCTTTAGTGACTGCACTATAGAAAGAAAATGGCAATTCAATAATTGAGATGCGTATATTTTGCAAGCTCATAAATTATTAAACGATATGTATTCGCCAAATAATTAATTTAAATTATTTTAAGTAAAACTCTTTCTTAAGCCGGGAATATGGGGTGGTTTTCTTGCGAAGGGGTTGTAGCTCTATAATCGAAAGGCGGGTGATTTAAGAGTTTATTCTTAGAATATAAGCTATACGAATTAAACTACTATTAACTTTTTTGTAAAAATTTACAGTTTTTCAGTGATTTACGAAAAATCGCTTCATAACATGCATTTTTTTCACGAATAATTAAAATCTTTAATCTTTAATAACTTAAAAAGTATTGACTTATTTTATTAACTTTATATAATAAATTTTACTTTTAATTTGTTCTTTTATTGATTTGTGGAGTTATTTTTTTAAAATAATTTTCACCCCCGAGAAGGGGCGGTACGCCCCCTCAGGGTAAAGGCGCAAGGTAGTATTATGTCACCTTTGTTTCTTGACGTATCCTCTAACCACTGACCAATTTTCGTGAGAATCGATGAAGGTTCACCGAAATTGAAGGTAATCGTTAATTTTTACTTTCAGTGACTGCACTATACAAAATAAATTGCAATTTACTGATCTAAATGTGCGTAATTTGGAAGCTTATAAATTATTCAATGATATGTTGTCGCCAAATAATTAGTTTAATGAATTTTAAGTACAACTTTCTCTTAAGCCGGGAAGATAGGGTGGTTTTCTTGCGAAGGGGTTACAGCTTAATAATCTAAATGCACGTGATTTAATAGTTTATTCTTAGAGTATATAAGCTATAGGAATTATATCCGCAATAACATATATTTTAAGTTATCTCAGCATTTTTCTCTTAAGTTAAATCAATTAAAGGGTTGTTTGGGGGTGAAGGGAATGAGCTCAAAAATCGAAACTATATAATTTCAAGAGCTCATAAATAGCTCGTAATTCTGCCGCAAAAACCGCTTCAATATTCGTATTTTTATGTAGTGGGGGGGGGCTGACTCATCCCCCCCCACTAAAGTATCAAATTCCTGCTCAGTGGAACGAGCTCAAAATTTTTAGTTTGCGGAATATGAGAGCTCATAAATATCTCATAAATCAGGGCTATTTGGTTTTTGATTTGTGCAAGTGGGGGAGGGGGCAGCTCAACACGGGTGGCAAATTCTACGTTTCTGACGCGTAAGTGAGGACGGTCTTGATAATAATTCTGTATATAAATATTTTCGTTCTTCTAGATCTTCGGGTTTTGCTACTTGCTTTTGGTTTGTCACCTTTATATACTTTCTTTTTCTGGTAATAACGTGTGGCCACATTCCTTTTGCTGCTGCTTCAAATGCCGTAAACGATTGGACCAGGTCCACCTTTCTTCTTGCTATGATATTGCTCATCCGCATAGGCTAGTAGAATTCCTGCAAGGATTGCAATCCAGCAGCATTTTCAGTCCTGCTGGATTTTTGCAAGATTGGCCTAAATCCAGCTAACACGATTTTACTGTTTTTTTTTTTGTATATATTCTAAATTTCTAAGCAACAGAAACATGAATAATTTTGTTTTTTGGAAGTTAGACCAAAAACATATTTAACTATCGTCTTATCGTCTAACCTACTTCGCACAGAACTCCACACATAGCCGGTTGCGGAAAAAGACCTTTCGGCCTCTATGTTGGTTGGTTTTAAAGTCATCAAATAGCCATAGACCATGGACAAATTATCACCTTTCATTAATTCGGTGTCACAATCGGTCATTTCCTTTTCCAAAATCTTTTCATATTATTTTTGATAACCAGTTATTTTTTTGTTATAAAAGTTTTCTCTTTCTCGCTTTAATTCAATCTCAAGCTCTTGTTCTAACGTAAAATTCAGTTTTAAGTAAACTCCGGATTAGTTGGCCCATCTCCTTCCATTATGTCCTCTTGCACTGGTTCCACAATCACTTGTTTATTTTTTATACGATTCAACAAATTTTTCTTCTCTTGTCGCATTGCATTCTTTTTCGGTATGGGGAATTAACCAGGATTGTTTAGTTCTTCGTCATACTTTTTTGGATTTTGTAAGTACATTAATGTACCTGTAACTTCAAAGAGGTGCCGTTCCGCGATTCTGTTGCGTAGTGCTTCCGATAGATCGGCACTAAAGCTAGAGACCTGTCTATTTAGTTTGTCTAAGACAAATTTCATAGTTTTGTCGGCCGTTATCAAATTGTACTCTCTTCTGCAAAGAGCTTCTACAGCCAGTTTTACCGGTCAAAGAGTGGAATCAACTCATTGTTTATTGACCACTCGCCAGCAGAGAATTTTTTAGCAGAATTAATGTCTATCAACGCTTTATGAATGCAAACTTCTAGCCTGTAAAAACTTTCCAGCATACTGAGCTACTGCCAGCTCGATAGAATGGCAAGTTGCCGACTCACGGCTTTGAATAAAGAGGCTAATGAATACATTAATTAACTTATTTCGAATTTGACACATTTGCGGTTCCGCGCTGCTGGATCCAGCACGGTTGGCTGGATCCAGCATGTAAAGAATAGCGCTGGATCCAGCTGGATTGCTGGTTGCTGGATCCAGCAACTGCAATCTCCTGCGAATTAAACTCTTTACTCAATCTTCTTTTTACGAAACTACACACACCGGCAAACTACACCCACCGGCTAAACCTGTTGTCCGATTTGAGTGATTTTTTTAGAATATTGTAGCCTTATTATTTAATAATATAATTGCAATAATATTGTTGCTAGACAGGGAAATGCCATTTTATGCCGGGTGTAACAATCATACTGTGTTTTTTCCTTAAAGTTCGGAACACTCTGTGGAATATTATAGCATAGATAAAATATTGAATCTAAAACTTTATTCTAGCCTTAGTCTTTCTTAATATTTTCTTGTTTGATTTATTTGCTTGTGTCTGATAATAAAAAAGTTAGGTACGTTAACAATTAGCCATGTTCTTCATCACTACAGGGTGTCTCTAAATAAGTGCGACAAACTTTAAGGGGTAATTCTGCATAAAAAAATAATGACCGTTTGCCTCATAAATATATGACCGCAAATGCTTCGTTTCCGAGATACGGGATGTTGAATTTTTTCTTACACACTGACGATTTATTTATTTCTCTGGCAAGTTCGAGTTTGGCAAGCGAGGCGAGAGGTCGTGTGGCAGGTGTATTGGCGATAAGGTAATTTCGAATTCGAAACCTATCACAATAAAAACACCGGTTTTTTAAAAGACCTATCGTTATCGATAATCGTTAAACTTAAAAAGCGTTCTTGTGCGAAATAAAAATAAACTTCTAAGTGTATAATAATAATATTTATATTAGTGCTGAGGTTAACATTTAATTTAAAATGGCCAGTGGCGGAACAGGAACAATCCGAAAGGAAACCTATAGAAAGAATGAAGAACTATCTGATAGTGGCGACGAAGAATCTAAGAAGAAAAAATATAAAGAAGATAAATTATATTTTGAAAAGAGTAACCTGACGAGACGAACACCGAATAAAAGCAACGACACAAATGAAGAGATGATAAAAATGATGCGGGAAGTTATGTGGAAAAATGATGAAATGATGGCAGAAATAAGAACCATACGGAAAGACCAAAAAGAAACGATGGAATATATTAAGGAGCTGAAAGAAAAAAACGAAAAATTGGAAGAAGGTTTAAAAATGGCAAACAATAGAATAGAACAATTGGAAAAAGATAGACGGAGAAATAATATAGTATTAAAAGGCCTAACACTAGATGCTACCGACGGAAAGCCTGTAAAGGAGTCAGTAGAACACTTCATAGGAAGAAATCTGAAATTAGAGGTCAGACTGAGAGGAGCGGTGAAGATCGGCGACCAAATCTTTGTAGCAGAAATGGAAAACCTAACGGATAAGATGAGTGTACTAAAAAACAAAGGAAAACTGAAAAATCTACAGGGACAAAAGGTGTATATAGAATCAGATTTAACAAGAAAGGAAAGGGAAATACAAGCAAAAATTAGGAAAATGGCAAAAGAAGAAAAAGACAAAGGTAATACTACGAAGATAGGATATATGAAACTGGAGATTAATGGAAAGGAGTGGAAATGGGACCATAATAAAGAGAAACTTATACTAACTCACAGAAATATCGGGGAAGGGACTTCAAAAAACTAAAAGAAAATAATGAGACCGGACCCACAACAATGACAACCAAGGCAATGAATGGGAAAAGCGATAGGGAAAAAGATGATGCAAAGGTAAACAAGGATGAAAATAGGAAAAAGGGGAAAGCTAGATTGCAGAAAAAAGGAGAGATAAAAATGGGAACATGGAATGTGAGAAGCATCAATGGAAAAGAGGAAGAACTGGTAGAAGATATGATAAGACAAAAAATAGAAATACTAGGAATAACAGAAACGAAGATGAAAGGAAAAGGTCTTAAGAAAATACACAAAGGATATTGGTTACTTTGGGTAGGAGCGGATACAAAAGAGAGAGCAAAAGAAGGAGTCGGGATAATAATTGCACCGAATAGACTACAACACGTTATAGAAGAAACATATGTTAACCAGAGAATATTATCGGTGAAAATTAAACTGATGGACGAAGAAATATGGACAATAATAACAGCCTACGGAGTAAATGAAGATGCAAGAAAGGAAGAGAAAGATAAATTTTTCGAGGAGCTCCAAATGCAAATTGATAATGGGGAAGAAAACATAATTGTAATGGGAGATCTAAACGGTAGAGTCGGAAACAACAACAGCGGAATAGAGGAGTGCATGGGAAAAGAAGGAGAAGAAATGCTAAACAGAAATGGTGAAAGAATAATAGAAATATGTATGGAGAATAAACTAGTTATAACAAATACAAAATTTAAACATAAAGAAGTACACAAATACACGAGAGTACAAGACAGCAGAAACGAAAAATCAATCATAGATTACTTTTTGGTAAGCAGCAACAAATGGAAAAGAGTACAGGATACGAAAGTGAAAAGAGGCTCGGAGATTGGCAGTGACCACCATCTAGTAATAATGAGAATGAGAACAACAGAGGAAAAAGAAGAAAAGAGAAGAAAGGTAGTAAATGAAAAAATAAAAAGTTACAAATTAAAAGAGGAAATATATAAGAAGAAATTCCAAGAAAAATTAGATAATACTTTGAAAGGTAGGGCAAAAAATACAAATATAGAAAAAAAATGGGAATATATAAAAACCAGCATAATCAAAGCAGCTGAGGAAACTTGCGGGAAAGCAAAAATAGCAAACACTAACATGAGGAGAACAGAATGGTGGACGGAAGAAATACGAGAGAAAATAAAGAATAAAAAAGACAAATGGAAAAGATACCTAAGCACAAAACACCCGGAAGATTACGAAGCATATAAAGAAAAAAGGAAAGAGGTTAAAATAGCGGTGAAAGCAGGAAAGGAAAGGTCATGGGAGATATTTGGACAAAAAATGACAAAAAATTATAGGGAAAACCAAAAACTCTTCTACGGCGCATTAAAACAACTCAGACAAAAGAAAGAGCACACGATGCCGAATATAAAAGACAAGAATGGAAACGTACTAACAGAAGAAAAACAAATAATGGAAAGATGGAGAGAACATTTCAAAGAGCTAACTCATGTAGACAAGGACAACATAGGGGAGATACAAGAAAGGAATGAAGAACAACAAGTGGAATCCATAACAAGGGAGGAATTAGAGAAAGCAATAGAAAGAGTAAAACTGGGCAAAGCACCAGGCAAGGATCATATCACCCCGGAAATGATAAAATTCATGGGGACAGAGGGAATGGATAGCATGAAAGAACTAATGAATGATATCATAAATAGAGCAGAATTACCAAAGGACTGGAAGAAAGACATTATATTACCAATACACAAAAAGGGAGACAAGAGAAACTGTAATAATTACCGAGGTATCACCATATCAAGTATCCCTGGGAAGGTATTAGCAAGAATACTAGAGACAAGAATAAAAACACAAATAGAAACAACTATGGAAGACACACAGTGTGGATTCAGGAAGGACAGAAGCACGCAAGACCTAATATTCACATTAAGACAAGTAAGTGAGAAGGTAATCAAGAAAAATAGAGAGATACATATGTGCTTCATTGACCTGGAAAAGGCGTTTGACAGAATCCGAAGAAAGGACGTTTGGAAGACACTAACAGAAAGGGGAGTCGACAGACACATAATAGAAGTAATAAAGGATATGTACAAAAATAATACAAATACAGTAAGAACCAATAACGAGGAATCCAGAGAATTTTCTACAAGTCAAGGCGTCAAACAGGGATGCGTGCTGAGTCCACTGCTATTCTCAGTGGTACTGGATGAAGCGATAAAGAAAGCCAAGAGAAGAATGAGAAAACTAACATTAGGATACTGGCAAATGAAACAGACTCAACTATCGGAGCTACTATTTGCAGACGACATGGTATTGATAGCAGAAAACAGAGAAGACTTACAGAACAATCTTGAAATCCTAGAAGAAGAACTATCAAACATAAATATGAAAATTAATACAGAGAAAACAAAAACAATGATAATTTCAAATACGAGGAAGACACACGCAATAGAATTAGACGGGAAACAACTAGAGCAAGTGGAATATTTTAAATACCTAGGAGTAATAATCGAATCAAATGGTAAACAAGACATGGAAATAAACGAGAGAATGGGACGAACAGGAAGCTTATTTAACACTATGAAAACAACATTTTTTGGGAAAAAAGGGATACCGGAAAAAGTAAAAACGGCAGTCGTTAAATCAGTAGTTAGACCAACAATCATGTATAGCAGCGAGACATGGACATTGACGGGGAGACAAAAATCCAGAGTCAATGCTATGGAAATGAGGTTCCTGAGGAAAATAGCAAACAGAAAAAGGACAGACAAAATACGAAACGAAACAATTAGACAAAACCTAAAACTAGAACCAATCAATGAAAAAATAGTAGAAGGACAACTTAGATGGTTCGGGCACGTGTGTAGAATGTCGAACGAGAGGCTAACAAAACGAGTGTTCGAAACGAGAGTGCAGGGGAAAAACAAAAGAGGGAGACCAAGAGTTATGTGGGTAGATGAAATCAGGAAAGAAGTCGAGAAGAAGGGATTGACATTGGAAAGTGCAAGAAACCTAGCGCAAGATCGGAAAGCATGGAGACTACAATGCCAAACTCAACTCCACCAGCCTTACACCTAAAGGTAGAAAGGCTTAGGACTAAGTAAGTAAGTAAAACCGGTTAAGATATGCTAATGATATTTGACCAGTTTTAAGAGGTAATTACTGCGCATTTTTTGACATACAATTAAGAATTTTATATTTACCATTGGCGTTTATACAGGTATAAACATTTTAGAATAATCCCGTATGCACGCCAATGGTGAATATAAAATTCCTATTTATATGTTAAAAATTGCGCAATAACTACCTCTTAAAACCTACCAAACTCCATTTATTTCATTTGTGTATCTCAACCAGTTTAGAACAATAAATATATCGTCAGTTTGTAGGAAAGAAATCAACAACCCGTATTTTGGAAACGAAGCATTTGCGGGCATATGTTTATGAGGTTCATTATTTTTATGCAGAATTAGCCCTTAAAGTTTGTCGCACTTAATTTGGGAACGCCCTGTATTGATGAAGAACATGGATAGTTGTTAAAGTACGTACCTAACTTTTTTATTATCCAACATAAGTGCGTCAAAAAATAAAATGTTAAGAAAGCCTAAGGCTACAATTGAGTTTAAATTTCAATATTTTATATAGGCTAAAATATTTCACAGGGTGTTCCGAACTTTCACGAGAAAACACAGTATTATTCTTACACTCGGTATAAAATGACATTTACCTATCTAGCAACAATATTATTACACCGATATTCTAAGTAATAAGGTTATAACATACTAAAAAAATTACTCAAATCGGACAATTAATTGGTTTAGGAAATCCGAGGCATCAAACATGTTCCATTTTTAAGGTGTTCCTTTAATTTTGCCGGTGTGTGTAATATTATCTTTCATTTATAGCTCATTATTAGCACATACCATAATGGTCGAGGAAATGAAACTTAAAAAATGGCAAAACCTCGCAATTTTTTCGTCCATCATCGATTTGTACAGAAATTTGAGATTAGGCTCTTTTCACCCTCTAGTTAATTTTCTATATTGAGCCGTTGTACGCTCTTGGTTTTTTAAGGGTGCAAACTACCCCTAAAAAACTACCTGTAAAAAATTATAAAATTACATTTTTTTAAACTTTAATATTCTCAACATTTGGTTCTTATTAGTTACATAATGATTGTTTTATGCTTTAAGATATACTATCATAATATTTCAACCCTTAAAACCACCCTTGTTGGAGCTATATACAGAGAGAGTCTGTAATTTGGAATAAATTCAATATCTCAAATACTAATTGTTTTTTTGAAATATGCTTAGACCCGTCGATTAGTATTTCTAATTGTCCTTTTTGACATACAATAATAATGTATACAGGGTGTCCCAATTTAGAGATATGACGCCAATGTTGATTTTCTTAAATGGCAACACTGTCATTTTGATAGCTATTTTGATAGGGTGTGTAAAGTTATACACAACTGCAAAATATCAAATTTTTATTCTCTACCATTTACAAGATAATAGAAAATAACAAAAATATGTGTGTAATTTGGAATAAATTCAATAATTAAAATACTAATTGTTTTTTTGAAAAATGCTCAAACCGGCGATTAGTATTTCAAAATGTCATTTGTGACATACAATAATAATGTATACAGGATGTCCCAATTTAGAGATATGATGTCATCGTTAATTTTCTTAAATGGCAACACTGTCATTTTGATACCTTTTTTGGTAGGGTGTGTAAAGTTATACACAACTGCAAAATTTCAAATTTTTATTCCACACCATTTACAAGATAATAAAAAATAACCAAGTTATGAAAAACGAGTGATCAAATAATAATTGAATTTAATTATTTCAAATAAGCAAATGCTCATAACGTTGCCCATTGACAATTTGACAATAATTGAGGGCACCATTATGAGTATTTGCTTAATTGAAATAATTAAATTCAATTATTACTTGATTACTTGTTTTTCATAACTTGGTTATTTTTTATTATCATGTAAATGGCAAGGAATAAAAATTTGAAATTTTGAAGTTGTGTATAACTTTACACACCCTATCAAAATAGCTATCAAAATGACAGTGTTGCCATTTAAGAAAATCAACGATGACGTCATATCTCTAAATTAGGATACCCTGTATACATTATTATTGTATGTCAAAAATAACAATTTAAAATAATAATCGACGGATCTGAGCATTTAAAAAAAAACACAATTAGTATTTTAATTATGGAATTTATTCCAAATTACAGACACAACTTTGTTATTTTCTATTATCTTGTAAATGGTAGAGAATAAAATTTGATATTTTGCAGTTGTGAATAACTTTACACACCCTATCAAAATAGCTATCAAAATGACAGTGTTGCCATTTAATAAAATCAACGATGACGTCATATCTCTAAATTGGGACACCCTGTATACATTATTATTATATATAAAAAAGGACAATTTGAAATACTAATCGACGTGTCTGAGCATTTTTCAAAAAAACATTTAGTATTTGAGATATTGAATTTATTCCAAATTACAGACTCTCTCTGTATAAGAAATTACTTATCCTAAATGAATAATTTCGGTTTGCATCGATTTACATAAAAATTTGGGATTATGATCATTGCACCCTGTAATTCATATTCTATACCATGCTCAAGCGCGTCGATTATTTTTAGGGGTGTAAGTTACCCCTTATTTTCAAAAATTATATAAAAATATTGTAAATTTTAATATGGGTAAAATTTGATTTTGATTGGCTAAAAATAATGATTGTTTTATTATTTAGGATATAATATCATAATATTTGAGTTTTTAATTGGGTGGGTTTAAATGGCTCGAATAAGGGGCTGTTTGCTCATAAATAGAGGTTTTAAACAGCTATATCTCGCTAACTATTCACTTTAATGAAAATTTATGCACAATATAATTTTAACTATTAAAAAAGCTACAATTTAGTAATCTATCATTTTTTTCGTGTCTCCAGTATTTTCGGAGATATTTTTTGAAGTAAATAGTGAAAAATTCATTTTCAAAAAAGCAATTTTCCTTTAAACTCTATAGGGTAGTTAGGAAGTTAGTTTCACTAATTTTTTCGTAGAGAAAAGCAGGTACCGATCTTATTTTGATCATAAGTCGCTCTATTTTTATGCTAGAAATTTTTTATTATTATTTTTTGAAAGGCTGAATTGCATGCTTGAAAAAGGATAATTTAAGTTTTCTTCGAAAAATGCAAAGGTTTCCCGTCATTTGGCTTTGAATATTTCAAATTATGTATTTGACGAGAAAAGCTAACTTTTAATATGCAGTATCTCGGTTTGTATTGGTCTAAAAGATATTATAGAAAAAGAATTTAGTTTGTGTTACCAAAAGATAAAATGTTGTTATTTACAGTTTTTTTTATTAAATGCGTATTTTTCGAGGTATCCTCAAAAAACCCACTAAAAAAGTCGATTTTTTCGACGAAAAACTGTTACTTTCAAGCGCGAATAACTCAAAAAATATTAATTCTACGAAAAAAATGTAAAACATTTTTTTCTTAGAATTACTTTTTACATCGATTTACATGGTTAAAATGTAATAAAAAATTCCCACCTTCGGGATGGGGCGGCAACCACCCCCAAGGTTTTAGCGTACAGCTAAAATGATCATTGATATGATATAAAAATGATGATTGAGAAAATATAATATAGAAAATAATCCTTGGACTATTCCCTACCTTCTGTGAAAATTTCAAGTAAATTTATGCTGGACGAAAAAATTTGCTAGCCAAAATGCTTCAGTTCCTCGACTATAATAATTTAGAAGTTTTTATCTCTAAAGAGAGTGAATTTTATGTATGGAACGCCTTAAGAGTAAACAGTAGCGATCAAGAGGTAGCAACAAAATATAACTTCGGGAGATAGTATCATAAACTTTGGCAACAGTGGTAACCTTTGACATTATCTAAGATTAATATTTTGACAATATCATAGTCGCGCTAAATGGAAGTAATAGAAAATGATTTTAATATTAAAAAATAGATATTTATAAAAATAAACCAAAATGGGTGAAAATTTTATGTTAAGATAGGTATTTAGAAAGGTATTTCCATGAAATATCTAATAATAAAACAATAATAAATAATCATTTTTTGTTGTGAAGCTAAACAAATTTCGATTTTCGCATAATTTTGGCACGGTTTTTAATGGACTTTTTCTTGGAAGGTTTCACTTTATTTTTTGTTTGATTTACTTTTTCCATTTTGTTAAACTATTGATAATATTTTTAGAATAAAAAATCCTCCTAAAACTTTATATACTCGCATTAGAATTCGAAATATTTTTACGAAAATATACCTACTTACCTACCTACATATAACTAAAACTCACAATTAACAACAATCTATTCTTTCAAAGAGGCCAACAACTTATACAGCAACAACAAATATATAATAAATTAACAATCAATAAACATTTCTTTCCTATGAAACAACAAAAACGAATATTTTTAAATTAACACACTACTGCACTGAACAGATATCAATAAGGATGACAGAACAGATTAGAGAAATTCTGACGCAGGTTTGTCAAAACGACAGTGATAATTTCTCTATGTTGCCTAATTAGTTATGTAGTTATAATATGTTCGATTTCTTGTTAGAAATAAAAAATTTTAGCAGTTCCAAGGTTACACAAAATCTAGGCATGGGATAAAAAAGTTTATTTGAAGAAAGTTTTTTTTTTCTTCTTAATGGCGGTACAGGCTCCTTTTTTCAATATTTTATTTAGTTATAGAGTAATTTCCACGTACTAACATATTTCTGAAATTGGGCTCTGTACCGCCATTTATTATTATATTACGAATATGTGTGCCAAATATCTCGACAAAATATTCAAAATTAGAGCCGCAATTTTGGAACGCGTTTGTTGCTACCTGTTGATCGCCACTGTAGCCTCTTGCGGCTTGTATAATTTTTATAGATTTTCGTAGATAAGGGTATTCTAATGCGGCCGATATTATACAGGGTGTAACAAAAATACAGGTCATAAATTAAATCACATATTCTGGGACCAAAAATAGTTCGCATGAACCTAATTTACCTTAGTACAAATATGCACATAAAAAAAGTTACAGCCCTTTGAAGTTACAAAATGAAAATAGATTTTTTCGAGTATATCAAAAAATGTTAGAGATTTTTTATTGAAAATGGACATGTGGCATTCTTATACAAGGAGCATCTTAAAGAAAAATTATAGTCAAATTTGTGCACCCCATAAAAATTTTATGGGGGTTTTCTTCCCTTCAACCCTCCCAAACTTTTGTGTACGTTCCAATTAAATTATTGTTGTGGTACCATTAATTAAATTCAATATTTTTAAAACTTTTTTGCCTCCTATTATTTTTTCGATAAGGCAGTTTTTATCGAGTTGCGAGTTCGTTTTTAATATGTTTACATAAAAATTTTATGGGGTATTGTACCTTTAAACCCCCCAAATGTTTGTGTACGTTCTAATTAAACTATTACTGCGGTACCATTAATTAAACACAGTGTTTTTAAAACATTTTTGCCTCTTTGTATTGTTTCGATAAGGCACCTTTTATCGAGATGTGGCTTCTTTTTTAATATAGTTCAAAATATACCTAAAAATGTAAATCATAAATAAATTTTCATGTTGTTACCAAGGCTCCATAACCGTACTTAACCATATACAAACATGTGGTGGATTTGACAAATATTCAAAATATCTCGATAAAAACTGACTTTTCGAAAAAGTACTAAGAGGTAAAAAAGTTTTTAAAATATTGTGTTTAACTAATGGTACTACAATAATAATTAAATTGGAACGTACATAAAAGTTTGGGGGGACTTAAAGGAACAAAACCCCCATAAAATTTTATTGAGTGTCCAAATTTCACTATAATTTTTTCTTAAGATACTACTGCCGTAAGAATGCTACGTGTCCATTTTCAATAAAAAATCTCTAATAGTTTTCGATATATTGGAAAAAATCGATTTTCATTTTGTAACTTCAAAGTGCTGTAACTTTTTTTATGTGCACATTTATACTAAGGTAAGTTAGGTTAAATCGACCTGTTTTTGGTCCCAGAATATGTGGTTAAATTTATGACCTGTGTTTTTGTTACACCCTGTAGTTGTATTAACATTGCTCTCAGATCTTTTGTTTTTCTGTAAATCTAATGAACTTTCTTATTTCAAATAGAACACCCTCACCCTCTATATTTTTTGTGTTTTGAAATCCTTAAGAAATACTGATTATTTTTCATGTAATATTTTCTATACATAACTACCGCAATTTCGGAGTTATTGCTACTTTTATTTTTAAACATTTTTTAAACCAAATTCTAAAAATCAATTTTTTCTGTCCGGACAAACATTATTATAGGTTCTTTGATATTGATTAAGGCACTTCGTACTTTCAAAAGTTGTTTTATTTGTTAATTGTGTTTTTGAGCGTTAAAAATCGCCATTATTCGCATTCGTTTTTTTTCAGTTTTAATTGTTTATAACTCGAAAAGGATCAATTTTAAAGAAAAATTACAAAATACATTTTTTTCCAATCATCCTATTGGGAATATTACATGAAAAATATTTATTATTTTTTAAAAATTTCAAAACGCAAAAAAATGAGGTGTCTCATTTAATATAAAAAAATTCATTATATTTCCGAAAAACATCCCTTATAAAAAAAGTCCCTTATAAACTAAAACCTATAAAAATCGCGCAAGTCGTTTCCGAGATAATTGTGGAGTTCCATGTTCCATACATAAAAATCACTCTGTGTGTAATTTTTTAAGGTATAGTATATAGGTCTGGATCCCGCGTACCAAAAAAAGTTGATTAATAGCAAGCTGAAAATTTGTTAATAGCTTAAGGGTGTCTAGTCGGATAAACTTTGATATATAGGAACACTGGAACAGGGGCAGTTTTAATTGTGGAACAGGTTAAAAATTTGGAACGGTCACACCACGAAAACGACACATTTATTTTGTCCGACAGAACAGACTTAAACTCCCCGAACAGAGATTAAACTCTCATGCAAAATTTAGACTGGTATTTATCACCTGTCATAACTCCTGTCATTTGACGTATTCTACATATTCCGCTCATTAAAATGCCCATTTGGTGATAAATAGAAGTCTGATCTTTGCATTAGAGTTTAATCTCTGTTCGAAGAGTTTAAGTCTGTTTTGTCGGACAAAATACATGTGCCGTATTCGTGGTCTGATCGTTCCAAATTTTTAACCTGTTCCATAATTAAAACTTCCCCTGTTCCAGTGTTCCCGTATATCAAAGTTTGTCCCACTAGACACCCTTAACCTATTAACAAATTTTCAGCTTGCTATTAATAAACGTTTTTTTCATACGCGGGATTCAGACCTAATAGCTACTTTTGTACAAATATATATTTTTTACGCCCTTAGATATTTATTATTTACTTATTTTAAATCAATAAGCTCATAATCTGGTTTCGATAGAGATTTAGGGAGGAACCCGTTTATTATATTGAGTGAATTCATTAACGTAAGTTAACAAGGATTAACAAGTTGCTAATTTGTAAACAGGATCGAGATAATTGATATTGTATAATTATATTAGGGTCAGGTATCGTCAAGTATTAGGATGATATCGACCATCCCTTGATTTTACAATGTATTGTAATTTATGTACGTTATTAATTATATTATACTATTAAACTAGGTATATTAGATTTATTATTAAAAGTATAGTGATAGCATGAGAGCTGTTAGATATTTTTGGGTAGGTATTTAAGGCAATCTGAAAATATTTCAGGTAACTCTTCCATGATAGCCTAATACAAAAATGCCGGTCTGGCTGGAGGATAGCAGTCACATTCTACAAAAATACCCTCCAAATTAAAAAAAAGGTAACAATTGCATCTGAATCTATATATACTACTAACCAGTATATTTATGTAAAATACCCAACTATACATGTACTAGCTACGTACTTTCTTTCCGGACAGGAGGGTGCAATTGCTATTTTGACATGGTATTTCTTGATATTAAAAACAAATATTCTAAAAATGGCAGGTTTTTTTTTTGGTGTGGTTTCTACCTGTCAGTTGATCAAAAAAATTACGCGTGCATGTAAATAAAAAGAGCTACCGTTAAGCTGCAGTGTGATAAGAGTGTTATCGATCGCTGTTGGCGTCCTCTATCGCAGCGATTCCATTTGCTCGAGCAAATACACGTGACTTGATAATACCAGTTTAAAAAAAATGTTGAAAAAGTGTGGTTCATCTACTTTGCCCCGTGCAAAGCTGAATTGAGACAACATCTGTTAAGAACATAATATATGCCGAGCATTTGGCGAGACGCATATTTGTAATTCCCCAGTTTTTAAGCACCTAACGGAAACGGATGTATACTAAATATGGACAAATTCGATTTTAATTAATTTGAGGGAGATTGGTCGCAATCAATATATGCTATTTACTCTGGGCTAATTAGCAAAATTCATGGAAAAGTTATTTACCAGCAATTTTATTGCTGGAATCGAATTATAAGATCCTATATATTAATAATATGGGTATGCAAAGTCCGCAGATAGTGTGCTACTTTTTTTATAAAGAAAATGGCGCCGACAAATCGTATTTTTTTCAATTATTGCTCTATAACTCCGAAGATTTTATCTTTACAACAAAAATACCCAAATAAAAATTCACCGCAATGAAATTCTGCATAGAGATATGTTTTTCACGACTTGTTCCGACGAAAATGCGGGTTTTCCTAACAAAAACTATAATTTTCAAATAAAGTTTTAGGTAAGTAATTATTAATCAATAATTAAATAACTTAGTGACATCAAAGATTTCTTGGTATAGATTGTAATTCCAGAAGCCGGTTAAAATTAAATGAATATTTTAGCAACAATTTAATTGTTAATTAACAATTTACGATCACAATAATAACCAAAATAATCATGATACATTGATCAAACTTATAAAGATTATAAAGAGGAGATGCTTGTTCAATATTTTATCGACAAAATATAAATTTTTCTTTTTTTTTGCATAATACTTAAATTTTGAAAAAAAAAATAGTTATAATACGTTGGTCTAATTAGTCAAGTACAAAGAAAGGTTATTTACCAACAATTTTATTGCTTTAATCGAATTATAAGATCCTATATATTATTACTATAGGTATGCAAAGTCCACAGATATTGTGCTACTTTTTTTATAAACAAAATGGCGCCGACAAATCGTATTTTTTCAATTATTGCTCTATAACTCCGAAGATTTTAACTTTACACCAAAAATACACAAATAAAAATTCACCCCAATTTAATTCTACATAGAGGCATGTTTTTCCCGATTTGCTCCGATGAAAATTTTCCTCGGAAAATGTGGGTTTTCCCAACAAAATCTCAAATTTTCAAATAAATTTTTTGGGCCAGTAATTATTTACCAATAATTATATAGCTTGGTGAAATAAAAGCTTTCTTGGTGTAGATTATAAATTCAGAAGCCGGTTAAAATAAAACGAATATTTTAGCAACAATTCAATTGTTAATTAACAATTTACAGTCGCAATAACAACCAAAATAATCATGAGACATTGATCAAATTTAAAAAGATTATAAAGGTGTGATGCCTATTTAATATTTTTTCGACAAAATATAAATTTTTATTTTTTTTGCATAATCTTTAAATGTTTAAAAAAATTGTTATAAACAAATTAACATTTCTTATAAATTGTTTATTATATTCTAATTTTAAAAAATACTTAAAATGCGTATTTCATAGGTCTTGAAAATGAATGCTTTAAAAAAATTTTCCAACCATTTGCAAAAGAGTTAGGAAACAGTAAAATAAATATACGATATCTCCATTGTTTATAATTTGTTTTAATTGTTTCAAAGCTTAAAATGAGTCTATGGTACAATCTAATTACTCACAAAGGATGTAAAAAATTAGTGCAATGGTTATATTTTAATCAAATATTAAAAATACTTTTTTTTGTAATTTTTAGCGCGAAAGTAGGCTTGATACAAAGCCGGAGATAAAATGTTCACTCGAAGCGACTGACACGCTTAAACTCGCGCGAGTTGTGTATGTGGGCGGGTAGCTACGGTACTGTATTATTCTACTTTGGCGCGTGTAAATTACAAAAAAATATATTTATAATCTTTAATTAAAATATAACCATTAAGCTGATAATCGATATTGTTTTACAAATAATTAGCTTGTACTTTAAACTCACTTCCACGCTTTGAAAGAATTAAAAAAAATTATTAACACCGTAGTAATCGTATGTTTACTTTGCTGCTTCATAACATTTTTGCAAATGGTTGCAAAAAAGTTTTAAAGTTTTCAAGATATTTGAAATGCGCATTTTAGCTATTTTTTTAAATTATAATATAATAAAAACTTTCTGAGAAACGTTAATTTGTTTATAACTATTTTTTTCAACATTTAAAGATTATGCAAAAAAATAAAAAATCTATATTTTGTCGACAAAATGTTAAATAGCCATCTCATCTTTATAAGATTTCAAAGTTTGATCAGTGTATCTTAATTATTTTGGTTATTATTGCGACCGTAAATTATTAATTAACAATTGAATTGTTGCTAAAATATTCGTTTAATTTTCACCAGCTTCTGGAACTATAATCTAAACCAAGAAGGCTTTTAAGTCACCAAATTATTTAATTATTGGTAAATAATTACTTATCTAAAACTTTATTTGAAAATTAAAGATTTTGTTGGGAAAACCCGCATTTTCCGAGGAAAATTTTCGTCGGAGCAGATCGGGAAAAACACTTCTCTATGTAGAATTTAACCACGGTGAATTTTTATTTTAATGTTTTTTTTGTAAAGTTAAAATCTTCGGAGTTCTAGAGCAATAATTGAAAAAAACACGATTTTCGGGCGCCATTTTGTTTATAAAAAAAGTAGCACACTATCTGAAGACTTTGCATACCTATATTATTAATATATAGGATCTTATAATTCGATTCCAGCAATAAAATTGCTGGTAAATAACTTTTCCCAAAAATGGCCTATTCTCCGATAATCAGCCCAGACTAATTGTTCATGAGAGAACCAAAGATAATTTCGGAAATATTGCTAACGGTAAGCTTACATGTTCTTTTTATAACTGAAATATTTTTTAAATTAATTTAGTCTTCTTCTTCTTCGTGTGTCTCATCCTTTCAGGTCAATGTCGTTCATCACGGCCCATTTTATTCTATCTGTAACGGTTCTAAAAAATTCTATTGTTGTTTTACACTCCACTGCTTAAAATTTTTCAACCAGGATATTCATCGTCTTCCCGGTTCTCTTTTTTCTCCCACAATTCCTTATAATATAACCAATCGCATTAGCTCATGTTTTTAATTTCTTAATATTTGACCAAAGTAGCTCAGTTTTCTTTCCTTCATAGTGTTATGTATTTATTTTTCCTTTTTCATCTATCTTAAGGTGATACAGTAGCGATCAACAGGTAGCCAAAACGCGTTCCAAGATTGCGGCTGTAATTTTAAACATTTTTTCGAGATATTTGGCACACGTAATCGTAATATAATAAAGAATGGCGGTACAGAGCCCAATTTAAAAAATATATTAATATGTAGAAATTACTCTGTAATTAAATACAATATTAAAAAAACGAGCCTGTACCGCCATTAAGAAGAACAAAAAAATACACTTTCTTCAAATAAACTTTTTTATCCGATGCCTAGATTTTGTGTAATTTTGGAACTACTAATGAAATAAAAAATTTTAGTAGTTCCAAAATGACACAAAATCTAGGCATCGGATAAAAAAGTTTATTTGAAGAAAGTGTATTTTTTTGTTCTTATTAATGGCGGTACAGGCTCGTTTTTTTAATATTGTACTTAATTACAGAGTAATTTCCACATATTAATATATTTTTCAAATTGGGTTCTGTACTGCCATTCTTTATTATATTACGAACACGTGTGCCAAATATCTCGAAAAAATATTTAAAATTACAGCCGCAATCTTGGAACGCGTTTTCGCTACCTGTTGATCGCTACTGTTTCCTCTTAATGTTTCCGTGTTTGTTACGTGTTTTATTAGACCACATCTCAAAAATGGCAAGTCTTTTTTCAGTTACGTCCAGGCTTCGACTCCATATAAAAGGACAGGGAATGTGTAGCAACTCCGAGTCTCCGAGCCTCTAAGAGACTCCGACGAAAAAGAAGAAGAAAATGAATATTTTAGTTTGGATGAAAAGTTTGAAGGAGTACAAGATTCAGACACAGAATTAATTATATTTATATTTCTACACTTTTATACCTAGATATTTATAATAATAAATTTATCTTTTTCTATCATGTTTGCAAAATTTATTTAATAGTGTGTATTATCTTGCTTTAATTAATAAAGAGATATCTAAAAATCTAAAATAGACAATTAATTTCTTCAACGTTTTGAAGCACAACAATAGGAGTATCGTCAGGTCACGTGATTTGCTCGAGCGAATGGAATCGCTGGGATCAAGGACGCAAACAGCTATCGAAATACGCTCTTTCTCACACTGCAACTTTCCTATAGTGCTTTTCATTCACATGCACGCGTAATTTATTTGATCATCAGACAGGTAGAATATCTCATCAAAAAATTGTCTTTATTAGAATATTTTTTTAATATTTAAAAATACCCTGTCAAAATATCAATTGCGCCCCTTATCAGGAAAGAAAGTACATATCTATTATACATGTATAGTAATTATATATTTTTGTACTGGCTAATAGTATGGGTAGATTAAGATGCATTCCCCTGAATTTCAGATGCACTTTCTGAAAATAATTCTGCGGCGCCCATGCACCTTGCAGAGTTAAAATCCACTCACAAATCGTCTGTCTTGTTTATTTTCTTTATGTTTGAATATTTCATTTACAAAATTACTTTAAATTTACCTCAAAGATATTTTTGGTACTAACAATACGCTTTTGCAACTTTAGGGGGAATTTTTGGGGAAAATGCCTCCCTTCTTCCAGCCAGAGCGGCATTTTTCTATTAGGCTGTCATGTAAGAGTTCCTTGGAAAATTTTAAGATTGCCTCAAATACCTACTTAAAAATGTCTTAGCAGCTCTCCGACCATGATTATTAGTGTTCAGAATAAAAATCTTAAAACAAGTTAAAATAAGCGCTTAAAAACCATAACGACTGCTGCATAATAGTGCAGTCACTGAAGATTCTCACCTCCGATTTCGTTGAACCTCCATCGATTTTCAAGAAAATTACTGAGTAGTTAGAAGATACCTCAAGGAACAAAGGTGACATGATACCAACTTCCGCTTATACCCTGGGGGCGAATGCCACCGCTTCATGGGGGTGGAAATTATTTTATTGAAAATAATACCAGAAATCTATAAAGGAGCAAATTCTAAGTCAATTTTATTTTACAAAGTTATTAATATAAACCAATATTTTTGAGTTATTAAAGATCAAAGATTTTATTGTTTTCGTTAAAAAAAATTATTGTTTTAAAGCTGTTTTTCACGCATAACTCAAAAACTATTAGCTTTTACAAAAAAGTTATTATTAGCAAAATTGAAGATAATAAAAAATTGAATACATTTATCACTCAAAGAACTAATTTAATGTTAATTCGAAGTGAGTTAGGGGTAATTTATTCTATATTTTTTTCGACGAGTACTCAAATCTAAGTATTCAAGCTTGTTGTTGTTTGTTTGGGTTTATATGACTGCGGACACTAAATCCATTCGCCAGTATTCAAGCTTAAATAACGGTATAACGATGCATTTTATAAAACATATCCAAACACTTGTCAAAGAACTTTGGAATACCTATCAAAAGAGCTCCAGTAGAAGTGAATAGCATCAGAATTAAGTAAGTTATGATGAAAATAAGAGAACCCTTTCAAATGTTTTAGGATAAAATGAGAAGCAAAACATACGCCATTTCCACAAAAATTAAAATTTATAGTAATCCTTACAACAATTTCTTTATATTAATATAAGTAATGATTTCAATAATTTTGACTGGTTTAGAATGGATATTTTTGAAAAAACCGGTGTAATTTTAAAAAATTAGAATTTTTAAAATTATCGTAATTTTCATTTTCTTTTGATAATAACTCCAAAAATACTCAATATACGTAAAAAATTATACATAACCATATTTTGGTTTTTTCTTTATCAAATATTTTGCCTTATTTACTATTTCTGTGGGGTAAAAAATAACCGAGATATAAACGTTTAAATCTTAAATTTTGCTGCGAGAACCATGTAACCGGGCCCATTTAACCTTTTATTTTTAAAAGAGTCAGGGGTTTAAAAGATCAAATTCAATGCGATTTAATGGCCCTTGGAATTATCTTTCAAATGGTTTTTTAGGTAAACCTGATATTTTAACAATTAACGGAGTTATTAAAAAAAAAACAATAACATTTTCTGGAAAATTTTTTAAAAGGTAAATGTTGAAAAATTTTTGGAGCATAAATTTTAATGCTCTAAACTTGTTTGGGGCTCGTTTGTTAGATATTTCTAAGTACTTTGACAAATGTTTATTAAGTTTGTTATGAAATGCATCATTGGTTATTTAGATTTGGGTATCCGCCGAAAAAAATTTACGTTCAATATCTATGACTCACTTCTACTAAACATTAAAAGATTTTTCCAGTAAGAAGTTCATTTCATTTTTATTAGCTTCAATTTGGTAACAATAACTCTTTTCTAAAAGATTATTATAATTTCTGAGTTATTTACGAAAAATCCTTGATCTTTAATAACTCCAAAATTTTGGTTTATTATAATAACTTTATATAACAAATTTTGTTTTTAATTTGTCCCTCTGAAATTGTGGGGTTATTTTTAATAAAATAATTTTCACCCTCGAGAAGGGTTGGCATCTATCCCCAGGGTAAAAGTGCAAGTTGGCACCATGTCATCTTTGTTCCTTGAGATATCCTCTAACCACCCATCAATTTTCATGCAAATCAATGGAGGTTCAACGAAATCGGAGGTAATAGCTCATATCCAACTTCAGTGACTGCACTAAAGCTTTTTTATAGATTCTGGCAATAAGGGGTTGTTTTCACCCTTAAAAAAAGCGGCCGTCGCGTCGACACAATATAGATTTTGAAGTTGAGGGTAAGGTAAACCTAATCCCAAACTTTTGTGCAAATCCGTCCATTCTGTAAAAATTGTGAGATTTTTTCTTATTATAAGTTTCATCTCTTGGACTAATAGTACGTTGTGGTCCTCGTATTTTGTTAACATTTAATTGAGTTATTAAAACCTTATGAATATACCCGTATACCTAATGAACTGCCAATTGCTACAGAACAAAAATCTGCTAAAATTCTTTTAATGTCTTACCTAGTAAAAGTGCCTCCCTTAACGGTAAGGTCTGAGTTTGAACCACACTCTCCCTGTCTGTTTGATAAAGCATTGGCGTCATCGAAGCTACACATTTAACCCTCATCGATCCACCTCTGAAGTGGTGATTGCCTAACCTAAATTTTAGGCCTAATACTGATGATACTAGGCCGTGTTGATGGTATTCTTCTGGATATGGTATTAGAGCGTCCTGTTTTGAAATCTGTAACAATGCAATTAAATTTTTATAATGAAATTGCAAAGATATGCTATTATTTACATGTTTCTGAATTAAAAATATTATAGATCAGAGTAATAAGCTGGAAATACACCATGTTCGGATCTCAGGATCTGTAGACACTCAAAGATCCAGGTAGCTGACTACTTTTTTAGTTATTGTATACCTATAGGATGAAAACCTACCTGTTTCCTGGCTAGAGTTCGCGTCCGTTTTTTAATTATTAACAATTTAGTGCAAAAATCGCGATTTTTTCGATTTTTTGCACCCCTTTCAAAAGCTAAATAGTTGACATAAAATTACAAAATTAAATTTTTTAGAACATTAAAAAATCTTCAAAATGCCGATTTTTAAAATTTAAAAAGTTAATTTGCTGCTACGCAAACTGCAAAATAAGTGAAAATCGTTATTTGTTAATAACTTTTACCAAAACTACCTTAGAACTTTAGTGTTTCACCCAAAGTTTGGTATTGGGGTACTTAACAAACCCTCAAAATTTGAGACCAATCCATTAATTAGTTTACAGTTATTCTAATTGTTTATCCCAGAGACCTTTATTTTGCAATAACATAAGACAGAAAACAATGAAGATAGGGCAATTCTGAGTATGCCAAATGAAAGTAGAAAACTGATGCTATCAAAATGTACTAAAAAACGATAAAAATATTATCTAATATAGTCAAAAATCCTAATGCCAAATTTGTGAAATTTTCTAGTTTAAAAACATTTAGAAAAACTTTAAAAATATTGTCTGTATAAAAAGTCATTTTACATAATAGAAAAGCTGGTATTTTACACGAATTTTTAAAAATGTTGTTTAACTGGTGACTAGTCGTGGTAAGTGCTGGGAGCCGACAAATGCACGAGTTCAAAAACTAAAAAAAGCAGCTTAAAACTATTATCATTTTCTATATCTCGGAATCTACTGAATATATTTTTATCGTTCTTTTTTTAATTTGTATGTAATTTTTCTGAACATTACAACTATGTAATTTGTCTAGACATTTATTAATTAATAAACAGTTTAATTTGTTTAAACAATTTTTGAAAAAATAATTTTTTCCAGAAATCCATGATTTTAATCATACTATCCCTATTAATCATAGAAAAAGTTAAGGTATACCTTAATAAATAAATTATCTTCAATAAATAATTATCTAATAAAAATCATTAATTTATTAAAGTGTATTTTAACTTTTTCTGTGATCATTAAAGATACTATGATTAAAAAAAAGGTTTTCGTAAAAAAAATTTTTTTATAAGAATGGTTTAAATAAATTACGCTGTTTATTAATTAATAAATTTATAAACAAATTGCATATTTGAAATGTACGTAAAAATTACATACCAATTAAAAAAAGAAAGATCAAAATCCATTGATCCGGAGATACAGCAAATTATATTCGTTTGAAATTGCTTTTTCGGTATTTTAACTCTCTGGATTTGTAGGTTCGCCCTAGTAATCGTTTGCACTACATTTTTGAAAAATCGTAGAGGATGCTGTGAAGGTATAATGTTTGTGCAAATTTTTTAAGAAAAAATACAAATCCCTTCTATAAAATGGCATTAATGAGATTCCTTAATTATTATAAACAAATTAGCAGAGAATTAAAAAAAACATATGGCTAACTTTGTTCCAAATGAGCCCAGGCTAAATTTTTTATTTGAAAATTCGTGTTAAAATACTATCTTTTCGAATATATAAAAATATTGTTTCTACGGACAACATTTTTAAAGTTATTCTTAATGTTTGTAAACTACAAAATTTTAAAAATTTGGCATTAGGATTTTTGATTATGTTAACAATTTTTTTTTATCTTTTTTTAATACATTTTGATTTCTATCTTATTATTATTATTATTATTGCAAAATAAAGGTTTCTGGGAAAAACAAATAGAATAACCCTTAAACTAATTAATTGATCAGTCTAAAATTTTGAGGGTTTGTTAAGTACCCCAATATCCAACTTTGGGTGAAACACTAAAGTTCTAAGGTAGTTTTAGGGTCATTACATTTCAAATCAATCAATTTTGGAGCGAAAAAAATTTTGGACTTCCGATTTGTCTGAAAATTGGTATATAGCTTCTGCGGGACGTACAAATAAGATATTTAAGGTCAAAAAATCTTCTTCTTCTTTTTTCTCAAAATGTTATTTATGGGGTTTTACAGTGATTTGGTGTTTATTTATACAAATTTGCAATTTCTATCGTAAATTATCAATGAAAAACATAATATTTTATTAGAAAGGACTCAAAAATATCATTATGTGGCATTATAACAAGTTACTTTGATTCAAAACAAGCTTTTGATCAAATTTTATAGTGTAGAAAACGTTAAAATACCGTTTTTTGCATTTTTCTCCATTCCCAAAATACATCATAATCGATTTGGCTGAAAATTTGCCCACAGATAGACAAAACATAGGACTTTAAGTGGTGAGAAGGATTTGAATTAGATTACAATACCAAAAAAGTTACATGCAATATTATGGTCAAAAATATAGGCGTGTACTGTAAGTAAAATTAACTCGAAAATATCGACCTCACGACAAAAATTGTTAAAAAGAAATTGTAATAATTGTAAATACAATTTATTTGGAACAATTTCAGTTCCTACCATTTTTGTCAAAAAGAAAAATGGCGGAGATATTGAGCCAAACAGGTTCTCCTTTAAAATCAAGATGGCGCCTAACCTAACGGAGGAATTCATTCGTGATTTTAAATTTAGGCTACTACTGACTTCCTAAAAGATCAGAAAAATAAAATTTTGGACAGCTCGGCATTCAAGGTCAAATGCTATCCCGACTGGACTAATATATACTTTTGAGTCTGATATTACTGCATGTAACTTTTTGGCATTGTAGTGTAATTCAAATCCTTCTAACTACTTAAAGTTCTATCTTTTGGATATCTGTGGGCAAATTTTCAGCCAAATCGATGATGATGTATTTTGGGAATGGAGGAAAATGTAAAAAACGGTATTTTAACGTTTTTTACACTATAAAATTTGATCAAAAACTTGTTTTGATTCAAAATAACTTGTTATAATGCCATATAATGACATTTTTGAGTCCTTTCTATTAAAATATTATGTTTTTCATTGATACTTTAAGACAGAAAATGCAAATTTGTTTAAATAAACACCAAATCACTGTAAAATCGCATAAAATCACATTTTGAAAAAAAAAAGAAGAAGAAGATTTTTTGACCTTAAATATCTTATTTTTACGTCCCGCAGAAGCTATATACCAATTTTCAGACAAATCGGAGATCCAAAATTTTTTGCCTGAGTGATTTGACATGGAATATACCTTTAGTAAAAGTTATATTAACAAATAACTATTTTCACTTATTCTGCAGTTTGCGTAGCAACAAATTAACTTTTTATCTTTCAAAAATCGGCATTTTGAAGGTTTTTCATGCTCTAAGAAACAAATTTTGTAATTTTATGTCAAGTATTTAGTTTTTGAGTGGAGTGCAAAAAATCGAAAGAATCGCGATTTTTGCACTAAATTGTTAATAATTACAAAGCGGAAGCGAACTCTAGGTAGGAAACAGGTAGGTTTTCTTCCTATAGGTCTACAATAACTAAAAAAGTAGTCAGCTACCTGGATCTTTGAGTGTCCCGGGAAAATCCTTATTACCCTGGACTATTAATTCGACGGTTTAAATCGGACGCTTTTTATGGGCATAGGCAGAATGAAAGTTTGCATTATTACCGAGGACCGAAAGCCGAAGGAAAACGATGCACTTAAATTTTGGTGGATGAAGGGTTAAATATACTTCTCATTTTTTCTTAAAATCCATTAGTCATCAATTTTATTTGCAGCATATCGTGGATAGTTTGAACGTAATCGACATTTAATATTGCTCATTTTAAAGACGTTTTCCAGCACTACAAAAGGTATTGGTAGCATTATACACCTAAAGTCGACCGTTTCTCTGTTATTTCAAGTTGAATACATCGATTTGAGCAGCATGCATAAAAAACAAACTTTCCTCCTACCATACCTTCATATCTCTTTTTGCATTGTTACTAGAAGATTTGTGAAGAAACAAATCTCATTGTTTTTTGTAAGCTAAAAAAACAGAGCACATAGATTTTTAAGTTAGACGCATAGTTTTAAAATATTCGTAAAAAAACCGCCCAAAAAGGTGTCACTTTTCAATGAAAATGGCCAATTTTCAACCACGAAAAACTAAAAGGTATTTGAGTTTTCAAAAAAAAATATAGTAGTTTTTGCTTAGAATTAGGTTCTCTAGCCGCTTTCGTGGTTAATTTGACCAAACAATTTTCCACCCACTTGAAGGGGTGAGAACCGCCCCCAAGAAAAAAAGCGCCATAGTATATAGGGTAGACTTTCTTTTTTGAGCTATTCCCTACTCACTGTGAAAATATCAAGTAAATCGATGTAGTAGGATGGAGTTCGGAGCCAAATACCCTCATTGACTGCCCTAACAAGGGACTTTATTAAGGGGAGTCCGAAAAGAAAAACTATCCTTAGAAAAACTCGAAATCGTTGATACTGTCGGTGTGCTCAGGCGCGTGGAATAATAAAAATCACTCTCAATCGCTCCTAAAGAAGTATAACTTCAAAAATACCAATTTGCCGACTTCTCCCCTCCCCCACCACCCAAACCTGACGCTCAAAATGGTGTAACTTTTTGCTGAACAGTATGTGGACCATATAGAACAATTTGGTGTTGGAGGAAAACTTGTATTTTGGGTGACGGGGCTATGCCGTTTTTTGGACCAATTATACTATACTACCTTCGTAACTTTGGAACCGTTTGTTTAAGAAGGAATATGAATAGGAACTGTTTTGTTTAAAATATTAATGTAAAACGCTTTTGCATAGAACATTGTTCACGCTAAACCGCACCGTTTTAGAAATATTGACGAAACACGTAAAAATGTCCTAATTTACCGACTTCTCCCCCACCTCCGCCCCCCAAACCTGACGCTCAAAATGGTGTAACTTTTTACTGAACAGTATGTGGACCATATAGAACAATTTGGTGTTGAAGGATAACTTTCACTTTGGATATCTGGGTTTGGGTCTAGTTATACCATACTAATATTAGACTTAGTACTACGGGTTACAATATTAAGATAAGTGAACAATGTTATTTCGTAATAATTAAATAGTTAGCAGCTTTTACCTGCTGTTCGTTGATATACCAATGTAATATGGAAGCTGGATGACTTCTTCCTGACGTACAGTTAAGATTAATTTCATCTCCTATTTGATATTCCTGCTCCACGCCTGTGATTACTGGATTCTCAGTAGGAAGGGCTGAAACAAAAGAAATGCTAATGAGAAGTAATATTTAATTAATATAAAATTATAATTCTAAAATTTTATAATTCACATATATTTTGATTTATTCTGAATATTTGACTAGGTAATAATTATTAATTTCATTGGGCATTTAAAATAATTAATTTAGTCAAATTAATTCAATGAGCTTATATGTATTTGCCACGATTATTGAAATTTTATTGTTATTAATCCATTCGACAGAGACGGAGATGACATAACACTGAATCTCTAAAAATCAAACGAACAAAATTGTTTGATGAATAAATTAAATAAATACTAAAATTATATAAATAAATATTCATTTAGTTGCAAAACGACTCCAAAACCCGTCTTATATTTCAGTTGTAGTTTATTTTCAGCCCAGACAGCACAATCTTGTTTTGATCTTTCGTCCGACCACTCTCCTATCTTGGTCATGATATCCACGAATATTCTAGAGTATCTAGAGTATATATCTAAGTAGTAAATATACCGATTGGATTAAATTCCGGGCTATCCTTGACAAGAGACTGAATCTAAACATCCCACTAAAATGTGATGGAGAAATTGACGAGGCAGTAGATCAATGATAATTCAGGAAACTGGCTGGCAGTCAACACCTACACAACCAAAAGCAATCATACACAAAGACTTACCCAACGAAATAAAAGAAAAAATCGCAGAAAAAATAACATTAAGGAAAGTATGGCAAAGAACCCTTGCACCCCAGGATAAAAATAAATTAAACCAAGCTACAAACCTTAAAACTTTGTTAAACAACAATAAAAACAACGACATAAAACGATTTCTACAAAATCTATCTGCCATCGAAACCTCCGAATACTCGCTATGGAAGGCAACACGAAAGATTAACAGGCCACAACTCTCTAATCCGCCTATCAGTGCCAGTAACGGACGATGGGCTAAAAGTAACAACGACAAAGCTGCAGTTTTTGCCAAATACCTGGAGGAAGTATTCCAACCACATGCCCAAAACAACAACCCTGATGATTCACCGCTGAAAATAATATTCAATTTTATTTAGAATATCCATACCAACTAGAAGCACCATTGGAAAAATTCACAGCCAAACAAGTTTTCAACAAAATCCAAACAGATCTGAATCCGAAAAAGTCCCCAGGGTTCGACTTAATCACTGCAAGAATTCTACAAAAAACTTCCCAAGAAAGGAGTGCAATATTTGACACAGATTTTTAACGCCATATTAAAAACTGGTTACTATCCCATTTTGTGGAAACTGGCACAAATCATCATAATACCCAAACCAGGCAAGTCTGTAGAAGAAGCTAAGTCCTATAGGCCTATCAATCTACTTTCAGTGATGTCAAAGGTTTTCGAAAAACTTTTACTAGAGAGATTACAGCCAATCCTCATGGAAAAGCAGCTAATACCCAACCACCAGTTTGGATTAAGACAACAACACTTGTAACATGCACTCTGCTACACAGCATATCTTCCTACAAGCCAAAATATCATCGCAGCCACATATGCAGATGACACAGCAATCATTGCAGCTCACTCAAACCCGTACATAGCCTCGCAACTGCTCCAGACAAATCTCGATAGAATAAAGAACTGGTTACAAACATGGCGAATTAAAGTAAACGAAAGCAATACAGTACATATAACGTTCACTAATCGAAAAGATACGTGCCCAACCGTCTCATTAAATAATCAAGTACTACAACAAAGGGATGATGTAAAATACCTAGGTATGCACTTGGACCGCAGACTAACGTGGAAGAAACACATATTCACGAAAAGAAAATAGTTAAGTCTGAAACTCAATAAAATGTACTGCCTGATAGGGAAAAGGTCACAAATGAGTTTGTACAATAAAATTTTAGAATATAAGGCAGTGATTAAGCCAATATGGAGCTATGGTATCCAACTTTGGGGATCTGCTCCGAGATCCAATATCGACATCCCGGAGAGATTCCAATCGAAGGCCTTCCGCATTATCACAAATGCACCGTGGTACATGCCCAATGAATTCATCAATCGTGATCTTCAAATGAAGACTGTCAAAGAAGAAATTGCCAGTTAAATACGCCCAAAAATACGGCATACGACTACAGAACTACCCAACAGGCTAGTGAAGAACCTAATGAGACCCCAGGCAAACAGAAGGCTAAAGCGTTACACTCCAAGCGACCTACCAGCAATTAAGTTCGTTCCGAGAGCATCATAAAGACTCTAACCGGTTTCAAACCTTCTTAGGTTATCATCAGAGAATGTATATATGACTTTCTCTTAACCAACTAAAATATATTGGGCTATTAGTATCGAATCGCAACAAAATAAAGTGACATGGGTGTCATAGCGATATCTGCTAAAAGCAAGCGAAAGTCTTATTTTAGTAAAATATAAAATAATATTAAAATAAAATAATAAAATATTGGGACTATTTTTCTGGTAACACCTTCGTGGCTTCCTAAGTGGGCAAGCCAAACGAATGTAGGAGTAAAGAAGGCTGAGGCAAATCTAATAATTGCATTTCACTTCTCGTCTGTTAAGCTGTCCTGAAGTGAAATGCAATTATCATAAATAATATTATCAATTAAATTAACCAACAACCAGATTACATAAAAACAATTTGTTTTAATGGAAATGTTAATACACATAATGTGAGATATTTTAGGGACACAAATTCTCACGTCTTTCGTGAAAAACATACTCAGTTTTCAAAAAAATTAAATGTTTTGGCAGGTATTTGGGAAACAACATAGTTGGGCTAACCCCTTAATTCTTGAAATTCTGGAAGAGGATCCAGAAGAATCCAGAATTTAAAAATAACATTTCAACAAGATGGAACTCCTGCAAATTATTATGGTGCAGTAAGACGTTTTCTCGATAAGGAATAACGTTTTAGATGAATTGGACGACGAGATTAGATAGAATACCAACTCGGCCACCGGACCTCACACCATTAGAATTTAAAAAAATGTATGCTCCTGGCTAAGGTTGGCATTTACCCCCAGGGTAAAAGTTATTTTACAACTCACGCCATAATAATGCAGTTCGTTAAAGAATTAATATCCGAAATTGTTCAGTCACTAGAGTATATATTGTGTTGATATCTGTGTGTCCGAATATAAATTTCAGCTTCTGAAATGCTTATGCATTTTATTTGTAGTAGAATTAACTTTGTTGTGTTGATGCTACAATACGATGTTGCCAGTGGTACAAAAATTAAATTATCCATAATATACAGGGTGTCCCCGAAAATACTGCGTTCCTTAAAGGTATAGGTAGAAGGCACAATATAGAGCAAAAAATCTTATAACATTTTTTTCTAATTTGATCCGTTTGACCAAATAACGAAAATACATTTTGATCTGAAAATTGAAGTCTGGCAACAACGCGCATCTCAAAAATCTAAAGATTAAAAAAATAGGTTTTTAGGTCAGTTGCATCTGGCAGGTAAAATAATGTAAATGTCAACCAAACTCACATCCATTATTTTGCAGGTAGGCGAGGTAGGTACCTACGATGTCAACAACCCCAAAAATCACACCTTAAAGTAACTAAACAAGGGGTTATTAGATTAAATTTCCACAGTCACAGCAAGTTCTTCAAGGCTACGTTGTCATGTCATTTAAATTTATGAAAATAAAAATTCACATATATGGAGAACAATGTAATTTGTTCCTTGGAAACGGTTAACTTCAGAAAAAGATGTTATAGGACTTTTTTTTGGGTATTATATCCATACCTTAAAGAAACTCACTATTGTCGGGGACACCCTGAACTTTTAGACAAGATCAAACACTCGAATTAGAAAAGAGCACAAATACTGTCTAATTTTCACTGCGACACTTTCTATTGTTTATCTTTTGAATTTTTTTTAGAAATTTTAGTCTACAACGGTTTTTTTTAACTAAAGAAGCAGTCAAACATCTAACTGTAAAAATTCAACAAGCCGCATGGGAAGCTTCACCTGATATATCATATGCTAAGAGACCGGGCTCATACCCGCTCTATATAAAAACCACGATATACGAGAAAAGACAATTAAGAAAAAGATGCCAGACCACCCGTGCTCCAGATGATAAAACCAAATACAACAAAGCAACCCGTCAATTAAAAAAGGTCCTACAGGAACACAAAGAACAAGAAATAAACTATTTTCTAGAGAATCTGTCTAGCTCTGAAGAAGAGAACTACTCGTTATGAAAATTGTCTAAAAAACTCTAAAACACAATCACAAACTAAAGCACCGATAAGAAAAAATGATGGCACTTGGTCTCGAAGTGACGAAGAGAGGGCTAACACCTTCGCTGAACATCTTCAGTCAGTTTTCCAATCGCACCAGAGAGAGGTTCCAGAGAACGAAGAGAAAATTATTACAGATATAGCAGATGAACCCTACCAGATGTGTCTTCCTACCAGAAAAGTTAAAATTACCGAAATTGAAGAAGTAATCAAAAACCTAAATACAAAAAAAGCACCTGGATATGACCTGATAACAGGACTAATTCTCAAAGAACTACCTGAAGAACCAATAAAGCTATTATGTAAATATACAATGCTGTCCTAAGATTGTGCTACTTCCGCTCCCAATGGAAGGTAGCACAAATCATTCTAATTCATAAACCCAACAAAGACACAACCCAACCTTCATCCTATCGTCCTATTAGCCTTCTGCCTTTACCCTCCAAAGTGTTTGAGAGGCTTCTCCTGAAAATAATAGACACTGTCATTACAGAAAAAAACCTAATACCTCATTACCAATTCGGATTTCGACAACAACATGGCACAGTCGAACAGGTCCATAGGGTAGTCAGAACCGCAAGAGATGCACTCGAGAACAAGAAATGTTGTACAGCAGCCTTCCTGGATGTCTCCCAAGCCTTCGACAAGGTATGTCATAAAGGTCTAATATCAAAACTTAAAAGACAATTGCCTCATCCAATCTGCATGCTCCTACAATCATACCTCACCAGCAGATCGTATCAGATAAAACTAGGGGAGACCCTCACTACTCTACATCCCATCCACTCTGGCGTACCCCAAGGAAGTGTCCTTGGACCCACACTATACCTCCTGTTCACAGCAGATACACCAACTTCAGATCGTACAACAATTGCAACATATGCTGATGATACTGTCCTAATGGCTTGCCACGAAAATCTGACCCTAGTTTCACAGATACTACAAAATCACTTAAGTAGACTTGAAATATGGTTTAAACTGTGGAGAGTCAAAGTTAATAGCTCCAAGTCAATACACATTACGTTTACACTAAGGAAGGGGATTAATCCAGCTGTGACCTTTAACAACACACCACTGCCAATAAGAAGTGACGTCAAATACTTGGGGATTTACCTAGACAGCCGCCTAACATGGCAAAAGCATATTTGGAATAAACGACTGCAACTGGGACTCGTTTATAGAAATATGTACTGCTTCATGAATCAAAAATCACGCTCAAGTCTAGACAATAAACTTCTGATCTACAAAAGTGTACTGAAACCCATCTGGACGTATGGCATCCAAATCTGGGGAACTGCCAGTGAAACAAATTTACTCAAGATACAACGCTTTCAATCAAAAGATCTAAGGCAACTGTGCCAAGCTCTTTGGTACATTTCCAACGATAATATACATAGGGATCTCCAAGTCCAAACCATCAAAGAAGAAATTGTTTCTCTGTGCTCCAAGTACCACAATAGACTACAGGTTCACCCAAACATATTGGTCACCAATCTCCTGACACCCCTACAGAACAGAAGACTAAATAGAACAGACACTCTTGACCTCAACACTAAATAATCATTCCCACTTATTAATTACTATTTTATTACTATTCAAATTAATTTAATTAATTTATTAATAACTGTACTAATTCAATCATTATTGTACACTTTTAGGTATTCACCACTGGGTGAATACTGACTGTGTCACATTCTTAAAACTTATATGTATTGTTTATTATTTTTTATAAAATAGATTGCAATAAAATGGATGTCAAAAAAAAAGAAGAAATACTAAGAGAAGGTTTGTCAAGGTCCTTATTTTTCCCATTGCTACATAAGCAGCTGAAACATAAACTTTTAATAAAATAGATAAAAGTAAGATCAAAGACTTCGAAATGTGGATTTATAGAAGAATTCTACGTGTGTTCTGAACATAACACTGTCCATCCACCGGACCAACCTGTCCATTCTCAAAGTGCTGCATGTAAAATAACGGGAATCATGAAACTATTAGTAGTAGAAGAAAAGGTAGAAGACCTAAGACCAAAGGGGGGTCTTCAACACGGCGAGCAATACAGATGAAGACTTCTTAAACCGTCCATATACTTCAGGATAGCTTCAGGCTTGAGGAGGAGTAAGAACTGTCGTCAGTTTGGTCATATGCTTTAATTTTAATCTTAGGTTTAATTTTAATAAACATCTTATTCTTCTTTGAGTACCGTGCCCAAATTTTAGGCATGGGTAGCTTTCATGACAATTTGCCGATATCGTTCTCGATTTTTCGACGCATGTAGCAATTCATCTGCTGTTAAGACAGTCCATTAACAAAGGTTTTAGAGCCATGAATATTTCTTCCTACCAATTCCGCTTTTTCCGTCGATCTTTTCATTGAGTATTAACCGCAGTATCCTGTATCTGCTACCTCTCATTATGTGCCCCAGATATTCAAGTTTTTTTCTTTTTTATCATATTCATCAAGTTATATTCGCCTGGACCTACTCTGGTTAATACTTCTATGTTTAAAATGTGTGGAATCCACGATATTCTGAGCATTATATGATATGACCACATCTCGAAGGCTTCTAATTGGTTTATCATATTTTTTTGATCGAATTATTTTTAGTTTAAATATAATTTATGATAATTCATATCAGAAACAAAGAAATATACATTTTTGCACGATTAATCATTTTTGACTCTTTACCGTGACAGATTTTACGTCAGTAGGTGACATTTACTAGCAACTCGACCGTAAGTAATCCAACTCGACGGTAAGTACTCCAACTCGACGGTAAGTAATTCACTTACCGTCGAGTTAAAAAATCTCTTTATTTTAATTTATTTTTTGAAAGAATAAAAAAAACTAACGAAATATTTATTAATATTGAAACATATGGCACAATTTGTTAAATTATTTAATGAAATCCCACTTTTTTGGGCTGTGGTTTCACTTCTAACAGAAACTCCTGCAGAATCGCATACATTAGTAGTATCCAATATTTTTTCTCTTCAAATACGCGATCAAAGTTGAAAACTTGGAAACATCAATGGCATCATAAAGAAAAACGGTGGATTTAATCATTGAATATTCTGTCCAGAGGCTTCCAGGAGATTCCAACTGCATATGTCTTTGGACGAAATATGCCAACAGAGTCTTTTCTTCGATTCTTAGATTCTTGCCTTCGCACTATTTTTTAAAACTTTGGTAGGCATTTTGATAACGGATTTTGGATTTTTCGGGAATAATTGCGGAACACCCTTCTTCCCTAGCCCGTTCAATTTCTTCAAATTCACTTTCGCTCATATTTTAATTTATAATAATCAAAATTGTACTTAAAATTATTGACAACTAAATAAAAACTCAATTCTCCCTTGTTGTTATGCACCCTAGTTACTACCTAACAACCAAAGTATCTATCTTGATAACATGGATGAAACTAGTCAATATGACGTTGTTTAGTTTAATGTTGTTTAGTCAATGTTTAATTTTATAATTTATAATGGTATCAATCGTGCAAAAAACATTATAAGCATGTCGAACGTTAAGGGTAACCGATCTCAGACAATAATTGGAGTCGTCGCCCGCTCCTCCTCCAAACAATTGTCTTCGATCGGTATAAAACCCTTACCGTTCTCCATACTTAATATACTATTTTGCACGATTGATCATTTTTGACTGTTTACCGTGATAGATTTTACGTCAGTAGGTGACATTAACTAGCAACTCGACGGTAAGTAATCCAACTCGACGGTAAGTACTCCAACTCGACGGTAAGTAATTCACTTACCGTCGAGTTAAAAAATCTCTTAATTTTAATTTATTTTTTGAAAGAATAAAGAAAAGTAACGAATTATTTATTAATATTGAAATTATGGTACAATTTGTTAAATTATTTAATGAAATCCCACTTGTTTGGGCTGTGGTTTCACTTCTAACAGAAACTCCTGCATAATCGCATACATTAGTAGTATTACTAGTATTGCACACTATTTTTTCGGCAAAATCTATTTTATTTTGAAGAGAATCTTCTACATAGCTTCCTGCCACCGTGGATGAACGCCAACCTCCATGACGCTTTAATCCGAGGACATCAACACCTTTATTAGCCAAAAGCGTTGCTGATGTCCTCCTGAACGAATGGCCAGTATAGTTCTCGGGATTAGGCAAATTTAAGAATTTGGCAATTTGAGAAGGCCAGCCCCGATTGTCCCTTTCCCTATTACTTGAGCACAACATTTTCCTTTGGCGTATCTTAAGAAGAAATGATTTGATTTTACTTGTAATGGACGAAGTTTTATATAGTTTTGGTAGGCATTTTGATAACGGATTTTGGATTTTTCGGGAATAATTGCGGAACACCCTTCTTCCCAAGCCCGTTCAATTTCTTCAAATTCACTTTCGCTCATATTTTAATTTATAATAATCAAAATTGTAATTAAAATTATTGACAACTAAATAAAAACTCAATTCTCCATTGTTGTTATGCACCCTAGTTACTACCTAACAACCAAAGTATCTATCTTGATAAAATGAATGAAACTAGTCAATATGACACACACACACAAACACACACACACACACACACACACACACACACACACACACACACACACACACACACACACACACACACACACACACGCACACACACACACACACACACACACACACACACACACACACACACACACACACACGCACACACACACACGCACACACCCACACACACACGCACACACGCACACACACACACACACACACACACACACACACACACACACACACACACACACACACACACACACACACACACACACACACACACACACACACACACACACACACACACACACACACACATCTTGTTGGACTGATTATTCTCCTTTAGAAATCTTAGCATATCTTTTAATATTACACACCTAACCTAATTCTTAATAATTGTTAATATTGCTATTGATGATTTATAAAATGCAACGTAAAACACGTTTGAAATAAATAACTATAGACGACATTAATACTGACCAACTATTTCTATATGAACTAATATTACACACCTAACCTAATTCTTAATAATTGTTAATATTGCTATTGAAGATTTATAAAATGCAACGTAAAACACGTTTGAAATAAATAACTATAGACGACATTAATACTGACCAACTATTTCTATATGAACTAAAATAGAACGTAACAACTAATGTTCCCTTTTATAGTGTTAAAAAAGTAAAAAAAAAACTACAGCAGAACAGTCGAAATGAATGGACAGTTAAAGAGGAAAAAGCCATTATTAGATTGGCACTCTATTATCCTAAACTGTTAATTATTGTTATTGTATTAACTTTTAAACCAAATTATCGATTGGACCTACTTCTCCCAACTTCAATTTGCTGCACATAAATTTTTAATGAAGTGTAATATATTATCCGCTCGAGCATGTCAAAGTGTCGTTTTACACCAAAAGTTTGATCATATATTCCCTAATGGTAAAAGTTAGAAATGTAAAAGTAAATTTAGTAAAAGTTTTACAAAAATGAAAAACATACCTTTTTTATGGTAGTTAAATCACAAAGAACAAATGAAATTGGTGATATACAGTATGGTACACATAAAGCCAATAAATCCATTAATTAGAAAGCCTGCGAATTTTAAAAGCCTGCGAAAATCGTCTACTTGTATTACAGGATGTGCATTTTCTCAGACTATTTGATTTATTTCTGTCCTTATCTATGGACGGATGATGACGTAATCGATTATGTTTCTTAGTGTAGACGTCGTAATATACCCCTTGAAAGATCTTTTAAATGTCTATTCAAGTGGGATAACAGTTTTAATGTTATAATTTGTGTGCACTCTTCAATATTGTAATTATTGCAATATATTATTTTATTACAGTACAGCAACCAATTTACGTCTGCTTTATAGATTTTAAGAAGGTGTTTAATAGGGTTCAACATGATAGGCTGATTTTTTTTTGAGTAAATTTTAATTTCTGTATTTCTACCTTTAAATTGAATATCTAGAAATGATTGGAATATATGACAAAGATCTGAGAATTTTACATCTATATTGGAATCAAGAAGTTTCTATTCTGGTATATGGCAAAAAAACACAAAATTTGCATTCAAAGAGGTCTCATACAGGGTTGTGTGTTATCCCCAACTTTGTTTAACGTTTACTCAGAAATAATATTTAACGAAGCCTTCGAAGGGCAATGAATGTGGAGTTCGAATTGGGGGAGAAACTATTAACAGCAGATATTCAAAATGAGAGACCGATCATGGTTAAAAGTAACGGAGATCTTCAACTCCTTATTGATCGAGTCCCTAGAGCATGGGTTCCCAAACTTTTTTGTACCACGCGCCCTTTTGTTGAAATGAAAGTTTGTTGCGCCACCCCCCCCCTTTACAATAAATTGTATGCGTCTAAATAGGAACAAAACAAAAACAAATAAGTATTAGCTTGAAAGCAAAACATTTATTTATTCTGCCATAAGATACAACAATATCAGTTTGAATAAAATACAAAAATTATTAATAAAAGAAAAATATATTAGGATAGTGAGATGGATGTGCTTGCATTTTATTTACTAGTATGCCTATTCGTGGCTGAGTTTTAGTAAGTGCACAGCACAACAAGTCACTAGCAACATCAAGTTTATTCCGATACTTTGTTTTAATTGCCACAAATGTTGAAAAAGGCAAATATAAATGAAGAGCTTCCCGTGATACACTAAGATACACTTTGAAATAGTTTAACCAAAATGAAGGTTTGTCCATTATAACAAGGTATTTGGCAGAGGAATCATGCAAAAAATCATTTGGATTTATTTGCAAAGCATCTTCTTGAAGTGATTCAGGCAGGGAGCCTATGTTGACATGGAATGGATCAGTTGACATTCTGTAAATAAAATTGTCACAAGTGTTTGGGAAGTATTTCTGGAACTCTTTAATTATGCTCTCCAAATGGTTTGATATTTGGATTTTCAAACTTGATCCTTCAGAAATGTCCTTGAAGCGTGTTTCTTCTGAAACTGGCTCTACTGTAGAGAAATTTGAATAATTTCAGGAGTTTGCTGATATTTTACACCTCCAAAGATGAGTAACTAAGCCTCCATCACAATGAGTAACTACTATATTTGAATCTCCACCCTGCAGTTTTAGGCTGTTCAACGAGTCAAAGATGTCTGACAAATAAGCCAATATTACCTGGGTACAATGTTTTTGAAGGCCATGTTTAGCTCATTTTGCTTCTGATGTTCCAAGGTGATTACTTCATCTCAAAGGTCAAATAATCTTGCCAACATGTTTCCTTTTGAGAGCCATCGTACTTCTGTGTGAAGTAGCAGTATTTTGTGATCACTTACAACGCACTGTTTTTTTTATGTACTTCACTACTTTAATACACAACTTTAAGACAGCCATAAGTTCATTTGGAAGGGTTTTTGCTGCCAAGGCTTGTCGATGTATAAAACAATGTATTGCAAATAGCCTGAGCGAAAACCAAGCATTGAAGGTGCGCCATCTTTACATAAACTGATCAGTTTTTGCCAAGAGAGTTCATGTTTGTCAAAAAACTCTCACACTGCTTTCATAATATTAATAGCTTTTGTCGTGGTCTCCAGTTTCGCAACTCTGTAGAAAAGAGTTGCTCGTCTTTCATTCTTTCGTTTTGAACATACCGAACATAAACAATTAACTGATAACATTGTGCTATGTCAGTACTCTCGTCTAGCTGAATAGCAAAAAATGGCGATTATTTTACTGCATTAACTACCTGGTTTTGTATGTCTTCGGTCATAATATCATCAATGCGGCGTTTCACAGTATTGTCAAAAAGAGGTATTTGAGATAACTTTTGCTTACTCTGCGTTACCAGACACAGTTTAACAAGCGGTTAATTTTGAATTTTAGAAAAATACCTAAATTTAATTTAATGTTAAACTTGTGTCGCGCCCCCCCTGATATGTCCTCACGCACCCCAGGGGGGGGGCGCGCCCCCCAGTTTGGGAACCCCTGCCCTAGAGAATACTAAAGTAACGTACTTAGCATAAACACAACAAAGACAAAGTTACATGTGGTTAGTAAACAAGACGTCGCGTCGGCTCTATGCAACTAATTGTCAGTAATGAACCAATAACAAAAGTTAACCATTTTAATACCTTTCCAAGATGTTGGTTAACGAAATAATTACATACATATATATTACATACATTACAATAAAAATACATACTAATTAATATCAAACACTATTACTAAATACTTATACTAAACCACTAATTGATATTAAAATATTATTTTTCAGCGCTAAGACCTAAACCCGATTCAACACCTCGGAGGTTTAGGCCTTCTTTGTGATTTTTCTTTTGCTTTTTTTTGTGATTTTTTTTTGTGATTTTTTATTGTTTTTTAATATTTATTTCTTCTTTTTTTGTTATTTTTATTCTTTTTTTTTATTGTTTTTTTTTATATATATATTTTTCTGAATATTTTTATATATTTTTTTGAGGTCAATTACTGGGAACACTGAGAGATAGAATACCGAACGACAGAGTAAGAGATCTCTGTAACATATAAGACATAGTACGGAGGGGAAGACAGAGAAAACGAGAATGGAATCAACATGTGACGAGAATGGTCAACGAGAGAATAGCCCGTGCCCGTATAGCCAGAGATTCAAATCCAACAAGCAAACGACCAATAGAAAGGCCCTTTAAAAGATGCTGAGATAGCTGGCAGTCAACATCACAGCTACAAATACAAGTTCAAAATAGGTCAAGAACAGGCCAAGAGGCCGAATTTAATAAAAAAAAGACGAAGAAAAACAATTTTTTTCATAAACTGCTTATTTTGCCACATTCTTCTACAAACAGCACTGACCAATACTGGTCTGTATAATTACCGTTGATATCGCTATTTTACCCATCTAATAATAAAAATATAGTACTGACAAAAACTTCAACCCTATCTTTTATATTCCTCCATATATTCCTCCATATATTCTACGAGTCATTCATTAAGGGTCCTCTCGTATATCTTGAGTGTGCTGAGGATGATTGGTGGCTGAATAAAAAATTGATCTATAGGATTCAGTATTGGTGAAGGAGTTTCCCTGGTTTAGTGGTTATGATCGTGCTGGCTATTTCTCAAGAAATAGGTAAATATTCCAGCTAAAGACTAGTGTTGGTAGTTTTAACTGACAGCGGAATGATGGTGTCTATAAGTTGTTTGAGACATTTCCCGTGTATGCCATCTTGGCCAGGGGTTCTCTTTTTCCTCAATTAAACAGTCTTCTGACGTTACTTATATCTTCAATGTTCACTATCTTATGAGAGTTGGTACCCATGTATGTAGGGTATGGGTTGTGAAGAAGGTTGTCTTTTATCCGATAAGTGCCTTGTCGGAATGGTTAGGTGAGGTTTGGTTTTCTGAAGTTAAGAAATTAGCTTAGAGCGGGTTATTGCATCTTTCAGAATTATCTTATGGATTAGTTAAGATGGTGTTATTTACGTTTAGGTGAGAATGATGTTAAATTAGCCTTAATTGAATCTTTTAGACTTACCATATGGATTAGTTAAGGTGGTGTTATTTACTTTTAGGTGAGAATGGTGCTAGTCCGGGCGGTGATTTTTTTGTCTTGTTCGGGCTATAAATTTTTTCCAGATTTTTTCCGCTCTCGATACTCTAGGTGAGCTGTTACTTGTCTACACTAGGTTTGTTCCAACACAACTAAGAACCGTCATGTAACGATTAGTGCAGCCGATATGTGAAACAATTGTGCATTTAATGATAGAAGCATATAATTTTTACCACAAATTAAGAAAGTATATTTTACCCCAAAGAATTCAATTAGTTGGGAGCAATGATAAGAACCGAAAGCAGTTAAGAAAAAATGTAGCAGGCTGAACCATCCCAGCAAACAGAGCATTACCCCCTAGCTACGTTACTTAAATCAAAATTGATCTCCAAACAAAGGTATGCAAAATTACAATTATTATTCACACCACAATAACGTATGGAAGCGAGACATTTAACCAGCACGAAACAAAATTATTAGTCTAATTAGACTATTAGTCTTACGGTAGGAGAGCCCAAGAGGGGATTTTTGCAGTTACTCAAGCGCGTCAGATTATTAGATGGGGGGAAACCTTGTACCCTGAAAATGTACCTCTAACATATATTGGTTCTTAATGCAGAGGAGTTTGTTAAGGGGGGCCGAAAAAAAATCTATTCTTATAAAAACTCGACATCGTCAGATTAAGATAAGGTAAGCTAAGTACATTCAAAACAGCGTATATTTCAAAAATCTGACGATTTGAGCTGGGCGTAAGGAAAAACGAGAGTCCCAAAGTTTCAAAAGAAAAAAGCGAATATTTCGCGTAATGAATGACATATCGAAAAACTAAAAAATTCGTACTTAAGATTTTTCAAAAATCTATTGAACGATACTAAACACGATTTTCCACGGAGAGGGGTGGGGGTAAATTTAATATTTTAAATACGAATCCCGCGATATTTCGCGAAATGAACATCAGATCGAAAAAATGAAAAATACGCTTATTCAAGATTTTTGAAAAAAATCTATCGAATGGTACCAAACACGACTCCCATAGAGTTGGTGTGGGGGGTTTTTTTGAAATTTTAAATGGGAGCCCCATTTTTTATTGTAGATTTGGATTCCTTACGTAAAAATAAGTAACTTTTATTCAAGACATTTTTTCTAATTATGGATAGATTGCGCTATAATCTAAAAAAACGATTGTTGGAAATGGAAAATTAAATTAAAATAGAAAGTCCCCACTAAAATGGGAAACTACTTAATTTTTTGTTTTAGAACCTACTCTTCACAACCCAATGGGTCCCCAAAGCGCTCAAGTGACTGAACATTTAGCATACTTTGCTCTCCTACCATTAGACTTCAGAATGAAAGATTCTCCAGATTGTGCGTTATTGAGAATATATAACAGGGGACTGGAGATGAAGACACGACCTAGAACTTCAAGCCCTATATGCACACGAAAACATAGTAATACGATACACCAAGGCAAATCGTGTAAGATGGGCAGAATCTACTACAGCTAATGATGAACGACTACTAAATACGAATTTAGAATAGAAGACGGAGTTACTCGAGTTAGTTGCCCAAGAAACAGGTGGAAGGATGCAAAAATGAGTGCTCTACGTTAGATAAGGCTGCAATAATGAAAGATTATTGCGCAAGACCGGCAAGAACGAAAAAAATTTAAACGAGGTCAAGATTCAGGGTTGTGAAGTTAAGAAATAACAAAAAGATGTTTAAGGATTTCTCAAAATTTTCTCCTGCCTCCACATACATAGGTCATGTTCCATGTCTTTGGGGAACGTTTTACAATAATCAATTTTTATGCCTTTTGGATCTTTGTATTGCTAATAGGTATTATATTTTTGATTGCTATTTTCTTTTTTTACTCGTTTCGCATGAGCACCTTTATTACTAAAATGATAATAATATTCTATCGTGATTTATGGTTTCTACCTGAAATCTACACATCTCTAAGAAATTAACGCACCACCTTAAAAATGGGTCATTTTTGTCTCGAATTTACTAAACCTGCTGTCCGATTTAAGTAATTTTTTGAAGTGAAAACTTCTTTAGGGACGTTGTGCGATTTTTGGATAGGGAAAAAAGCATTGAATTCGCGACCGTCATTGCGACCGTCATCGCGACCGTCATAGCGACCGTCATCGCTTAGGCTATATATTATTTGTATCTATATATAAATTGTATAGAAGTATTTAAATTTTAAATAAATGTAAAACCTATTTTAGAATGGGAAAAAAGATTTATTTCGCGACCGTCATAGCGACCGTCATCTCTTCGACGGAATATATTTTGTACGTATCTATATTATGTGTATCTATACATAAATTGTATAGAAGTATTTAAATTTAAAATAAATGTAAAACCTATTTTTCGACAGGGAAAAAGGATTTACTTATTTCGCGGCCGTCATCTCTTCGGCGAAATAAATTTTGTACGTATATGTATTGAAGTGAAAACTTCTTTAGGGATGTTGTGCACTTTTTGGATGGGAAAAATAATTAAATTGGCGACCGCCATTGAGACCGTCATCGCTTCGAAGAAATAAATTTTTGAAGTGGAAACTTCTTGAGGGTCGTTGTGCACTTTTGGATGGGGAAAAATGATTAAATTAGCGATCGTCATCGTTTCGACGCAATAAATTTTTTGAAGTGAAAATTTCTTTAGGGACTTTGTGCACTTTTTAGATAGAGAAAAAGTATTGAATTAGCGAACGTCATCGCGACCGTCATCGCTTCGGCAAAATAAATTTTTAAAGTGAAAACTTGTTTTGGCGACGTTGTGCACTTTTTAGATGGGGAAGAAGTATTCAATTAGCGACCTTCATAGCTTCGGCGAAATAAATTTTTGAAGTGAAAACTTCTTTAGGGACGTTGTGCACTTTTTAGATGAGGAAAAATTATTAAATTTGGATGGGGAAAAGTAATAAATAAGCGACCGTCATCGCTTCGACGAAATAAATATTTGAAGTAAAAACTTCTTTAGGGACGTTGTGCTCTTTTGGATGGAAAAAAGTATTAAATTATCGACCGTCATCGCTTCGATGAAATAAATTCGTGAAGTGAAAACTTCTTGAGTCTTGAGGGACATTGTGCACTTTTTGGATGGGGGAAAAGTATTGAATTATGGACTGTGTTAAAAAGTATTAAATTAGCGACCGCCTTCGCTTCGATGAAATCAATTTTTGAAGTGGAAGCTTCTTGAGGGACGTTGTGCACTTTTTGGATGGGGAAAATATTATATTAGCGAACCTTCATCGCTTCGACGAAATAAATATTTGAAGTGAAAACTTCTTGAGGGACGTTGAGTACTTTTTGGATGGGGAAAAATAGTAAATTAGCGACCGTTACCGCTTCGACGAAATACATTTTTGAATTGAAAATTTCTTTAGGGCATTGTGTACTTTTTGGATGGGAAAAATTATTAAATTAGCGATCGTCATCACTTCGACGAAATACATTTTGGAAGTGAAAACTTCTTGAGGGACGTTGTGCACTTTTTGGATAAGGAAAAATTAATAAATTAGCGACCGTCATCGCTTCGACAAAATAATTTTTTTAAGTGAAAACTTTTATAGGGACGTGGTGCACTTTTTGTATGGAAGAAAAGTATTGAATTAGGGCCGTAATCGCTTCGACGAAATAAATACTTGAAGTGAACCTTATTTAGGGACATTGTGCACTTTTTCGATGTAAAAAAGTATTAAATTAGCGACCATCATCGCTTCGACGAAATAAATATTATTTGAAGTGAAAACTTCTTGAGGGATGTTGTGCACTTTTTGGATGGGGAAAAAGTAGTAAATTTGCGACCGTTATCGCTTCGACGAAATAATTTTTTTAAGTGAAAACTTTTATAGGGACGTTGTGCACTTTTTGTATGGAAGAAAAGTATTAAATTAGGGCCGTAATCGCTTCGACGAAATAAATACTTGAAGTGAACCTTATTTAGGGACGTTGTGCACTTTTTCGATGTACAAAAGTATTAAATTAGCGACCATCATCGCTTCGACGAAATAAATATTTGAAGTGAAAATTTCTTTAGGGACGTTGTGCACTTCTTGGATGGAGAAAAAGTATTGAATTTGCGAACGTCATCACTTCGCTGAAATAAATTTTGTACATATATGTATAAATTATGTGTATGTATACATAAATAGCATAGGGCATACGCATCGCGTATATCGTATATGATATAGGTATAGCACTTCTTTTAGGATGGGGTAAAAGCATTGAGCTCGTAATTTATATACTATAAGAAGTTTTCACTTCTGTCGGCACTTCCACGAGTGCCTTTAATTTAATATGTTATACCCTTATTCTTTTTACAATATAGCTGTAATAATACTGTTGAGAGACATGTAAATTGTCATTGTATACCGGGTGTACAAATCAAACTGTGTTTTTGTTTTAAAGTTCGCATGATCCTGTGGAATATTCTAGCATTTATAAATTACTAAAATTAAAACCCAACTAGAGCCTAATGTTTTCTTAAAATTCTGTTTTTTGATTAATTGGCTTATGTTGGATAATAAAAAAAAATAATTACTTTAACAACCAGCCTTGTTTTTCGTCAATACAGGGTGTTTTAAATAAGTATGACAAACTTTTTAGGGATAATGCTGTATGAAAAATAATGACAGTTTGCTTTGTTAACGTTTTTCCGAAAATACTTCGTTTCCGAGATAGGCAGTGTTGAAATTTTCGCTTACAAACTGACGATTTATTTATTGCTCTAAAACCGATTAAGAAATGCAAATGAAATTTTGGTGGGTGAAATTATAGAATTAGGTATTTCATATTCACCATTGGCACACCAAATTTCATTTGCATATCATATCTCAATCGGTTTTAGAGAAATGAATAAATCGTCAGTTTGTAAGAAGAATTGCAACACCCCCTATCTCGGAAACGTAGCATTTGGGGATATACGTTTATAAAGCAAACTGCCATTATTTTTTCATACATCATGCAGAATCACCACTTAAAGTTTGCCGTATATTTAAAAACACCCTGAAACAACGCTAGTTCTCAACAATAGAAAGTCTCGCTTAGCATACCTACCTAGAAAGCCTGAACGGTTCATTTTGTCCTTAAGTTCATAAAATAATAAAAACTCAGTTTAAAGAAATTATATCAATTCTAGACGATAGAATCTGATTTTATTTTTAAGATTTATTGTTTAACACATTCGCTATCCAACAATAACATTTGAAACACCTTACAGTTTGAAGTTTTTGACATTTGCCACAGCCATAGCCGTGGCACTGACTGATAGTATAATTTCCTTAACAAAATATTTTCAATTGGTATTTTGTATTTTCTTCGTTGTCAGATAGAAGCAGTGCTGGTTGTTGATAGAACCAGTTTTGCTGGGTGTAGTACCAAATTTCGGGAGGCAAGGTATGTGGCTCATAGTTCTCCACACATCCGAATATTAAACACGAAAACTGAGTGTACTTCCAGCTGCTTATTTATAATAATTAATCCATGCATTTATTGCTCCCATGTCAACAATATTATAAAACAAGTGTATAGGGGATCGTCTTGAAGCAACTTGTGTGGTATAAAGACGTGCCGTTTGGTCCTATACACCAACCCCATATTTGGTTTGTTTATAAAAATTTACTGTTTCTGGAAGTTTTTCATAGGCAGCAACATCCACTAATTGATATAACTAGCTCAACAAAATCACATTTTGTCACTCTTTCCTTGGTAATCAGTAAGTATTATTTTTTGTCTTTCTAAAATATAAGGGTCGTAGACAATTTTCTATTTTCACATTTTACGCTTAGAAATTCTTCCTTACTGTTGCGATTCAAGGTACCCACAAGACTTGTTGATTTCTTTTGCAATACCGTGGCCAATTTCAACGAAGTGAAGTCGTTATCTATCGCAACATTTTTGCCTTTTCCCAGTTGATTTTTCATTAACCGCAAAACAAAGTGTTCAACAAAAGTTGTAACTTTATTGCCTACATAGTACCATATAAAGGTAACCATTTACAATAAACAAACAACAAATATACATAAATATAATTTTACCCATCCGACAGGAATTTGAAAGAAAAAATCGTCGAATTTCCGAGAAAACGATAATAACTTACACAGGCCCAATTTGGCCCCTTGACTTATATGGTAGATTTGTTAGAAAAACCATTTAATAAATTTTTAGTAAACAATATTTTTGCGTTGAATAAGGCTTTGTATCATAATAGGCTATTGATTATCTATTTCAGAAAGGAACTACAACCTTAACGGGATTTTATTGTTTCATATATTCAATGGACATCTACATATGAAATAACCGAAGAGTGTTAATATTTAAAAGGGTGCGTTTTTGAGAAAGGGGTGAATTAGTCCCTAGGCGAAGGGCGAATTAGGGTGAGTTCTATGCACTTTTGGTGGAAACACGTCTACAAAAAATTGTTTAAGGTTAAATTATGTACTACCGAAATATCACATTTTAAAGTAAAAAATAATTTTTTTACAAAAATATAAAAGCAAGAAAAAACACGAAAGGTAGCAGTTTCGTTTTTGCACCATAACTTTTTCACGGGGATATAGGTATAGGCATTACTGTACAGAAAAAAAAAGCTCCACCCTTCCTCTTTAAAATGGTGTTTGGTAAAACTACCTGTAATTTATAGTTTCCAAAATATGATTTTTCAAATTTCGCCACTCACAGCGATTTTGGGACATTTACCTTATTACTTCGCAAACATTGTTCAGTAACTTTTTTTACGCATCTCTAGGTATATGCAATGGTACATTTACTAGAAAGAGAAGTAAGTCTCTTACCTTTAAAATGGTCTATTGTTTAAGGTTGTGTAACTATTTTTAAGCAAGATACAGTTTTTCAAAATTTTATACTTTTAATGATTTTTGATATATTTTACGATTATTTTAAATGTCTCATTATAACTTTTGTTATTGTATATTTAGATGTAGTGTATATGTTAAAGTCAAAGCCCGAATTTCAGGCACTCCTAGGTTTGACTAGGCAATCCTCAGGTCTGACTGACGGTCTTAGTCAAAGCCCGAAATAAATAACAGTTTCGGCCTTTGACTAGTCAAACCTAGGAGAGACTACGTTGGTCAGGCAAAGGCCGAAATTTAATTTTATGAAATCGGGATTTGACTAGTCAAACCCCGATCAGCTATTAAAATTTAGTAATTTGTTAGATTAGGTTTAATAGAACGTCATTTTTTAATTGTAATGTTTATTATTTCTATATTGTCGTAATTAAAATAAAAAAATTAGTTTTTATTCTCGCATGTTAAGGCATTATGACATTTAGAGTTGCACAATACGTTAGACCTTTTACACTTACATGGTTTTGAAGAGCACTTCTTATTGCAGTGGTATTTTATAAATTCTTGTTTTCCAAATTTATAATCTTTTGTACTAATTTCTCTTAGAGAAAGTTTAACGTCTGGAACATCTTCGAAATTAGGAAAATTCTCTTTGCATTCTCTTATTTGATTTCTTGAAAAATGTGTGTTTGAAACAGTATGATTACAGCGATATTGCTAAAGAATAAGGCTATAACATATTAAAAAATCACTTAAATCGGATAACATATTTAGGAAAGTCGAGACACCAAAAAGAAGTACGCTATATTTTTTTATATTATGTAGGTAGTTTCCTAGAATAACTATTTTGTCATTTCTCTGTTCATTGGATTTTGGATACTATTAATGCCGGTATACATTATGTACATAATACCTATCCATAGTTATTTATAATATTGCTACTACAGATGTTAAGACAATAAAAATAGCATACATATTCTTTCTCATATTCTACGTATCAAAATAATTTTTCTTTTTAGTTTGTGTAAGATTCATAATGAATAGAATTTAGACTAATAGCTCCCACTACAGTTCCCAACTATTACTTGTAGTATGTTTTCTCCAAAGAAGTCCCTTTGGTGTTGAGTAATATCTAAAATTAACCATTTCAGGGAATATAACTAAGTAAACCAACATTCAAGACACAGATCAGAGTAGTTCAAAGTTGTTAGAGTTGCTTTGGAGACAGGCACCCTATTTATTTAGCTAAATAACTAGAGATAATACTACTTCTAATTAAACACAAATACCTACTACACGCTTGAGTAAATAGAATGTGTACTTTTTGTAGTAGTTACCTTAAACTTTATCAGTTAGATACAAAATACAGACAAGAAACGCTCAAGTAAGTAACAGACGAACAAAAATATTTAAATAGTTTAATTTTGCATACACCTTTCTTTTGCATAAAATTTTATAAAACTTTTAATCATAGTATCAAAGGATAGCAAGGTCCTGCCGCCATCGTATCCTTTTATAATATGATTGCCTCCATAAAATATTGTTATACTAATACACTATTACTGCAGTCACTGAAGGTGGATATAAGCTATTACCTCCGATTTCGTTGAACCGCCATCGATTTTTATGAAAGTTGGTGAGTGATTAGAATATACCTCAAGGAACAACGGTGAAATAATGGCAACTTGCGCTTTTTGCATTTTGGGTGTGAAATTTCTGAAAGTGCAGTCACTGAAGGTTTTTACCTCCTATTTCGTTAAACCTTTATCGATTTCCGTGAAAATGGAAGACTGGTTAGAGAATACCTTTTAGACTTAAACTGATATGGTGCCAACTTCCGTTTTTTGCATTTTAGGCGTAAAATCCACCTTTAGGGGTGAACACAACATGGAACTGCAGATTCTTTTTGTGGATTTAAAACAGGCTTTTGATAAACTAAACTAAAGAGGAGAACTAATAGAAGATGTAACACGCATAAATTTGCTACAAATGATCTTGATTTATATTATGCGTTTTAGAGTTCGGTATGTTCACTAAAAGTTTAGATACTTTACTTTCCGTGTCCGGAACACCAACAACTTTAAATTTTGTATTTCCAATGGTTGGCCACATAGATGGTCCTGTCATTTGCTATAATTAAGTCTTCTTCTGTGCAGGTCTCTCTCATCTCTGTGCATGATAGTAGATGCCGGCTGGTCTGAACCGCGCCACAGTCGCAGGTATCGTCCTCCTGGTATCCCCATTTTTTCAGGTTACTAGCACAACGTGAAACGCGGTTCTTAATCTGTTTAGCGCTTTCCAAGTCGGATACGGTAAATTGTGTCCAGCAGCCATTTCTTCTAAGGGACGAAAATGTGTCGCAGTTGCTGATGCTTGCCATAGGTGTATTCTGATGTTTACAGGAAGCTTTTCCGCGATCTTAGTCTGCTTGGCTGAGTTTGGTGGTCATATAAGGGGTGTCTTCGGTGCGTCTCCTCCTTTTTTCGTTCTATCTCTGACGTGACCTTGTGTGGTTGTGCTCCCCATTTTGTATTAGTTAGCTTGCTGATGATATTATTTCTGGCATTTACCTTCTTTTTGACATCTTGTCAGTAGTATTGGTAAGACAGAGTTTTATCCAGACGGACACCAAGGTATTTTGGCGTCTCGTTGTGTTCCAGCATCTGACCACGCCATTCCACTTCTAGCGGCCTTCGGGCATGCTTGTTTCTAAGGAGGAAAGCACATACCGGGGTTTTTGTGGGATTGGGTTTCAGATGGTTTTTATCGTATTATAGAGCTAAGTCTCCCAGGGCATCTGTCAGTTTCACTTCGACTTCATTGAAGGTTCTTCACTGAGCTGCTACAGCTGGATCATCAGCGTCAATAAATTGCCTTGTTTGTTGGTGTATGGGTTGGTCGTTGGTGTATATGTTGTGTAGAATCGGCGCGAGGACACTTCTTTGTGGTAGCCCATTTTTTTGGTCCCTCCACCGACTATTCTTGGACTGGATCGCTACGTAGAAGCGGTAATTCTGGAGGAGACATTTCACTAACCTTGTTAGTCGGAAATCCTTTGTAGTTTCGTAGAGCTTTGCGAGTAGCCGTTGATGGTTAACTGTGTCATAGGCGGCAGTTAGGTCTAGGACCGCTACTCCTGTTATTTCTTTCCGTTCGAAACCGTCTTCAATATGTTGAGTGAGATTAAGGATTTGAATGCAGCAGCACTTTCCGGGTCTGAATCCTGCTTGTTCTGGAATAATTTTACTCTCTACATATTCAGCGATCCGGTTCAGTATTATTCTTTCAAATGCCTTGAAAAAGTGGCACAAAAGAGAGACAGGTCTAAAACTCTTTGTATCCGCCGGATCCTTCCCTGGTTTTAAGAGGGCTACCACTCTTGTTTTCCTCCAGATTTTGGGGATTTGTAATGTACGGGTGCAGCAATTCATCATTTTTACGAGCCACTCTACGGTTTTTAGTCCAAAGTTCTTTATTTGTTCTGTTTGTATGTCATCTAGGCAAGACATTTTATTATCTTTCATTTGGTGGATCGCGCCTCTTATCTCCTCTAGACAAAAAGAGGTACCTAGAACATCTCTTTCTTCGTCGCTATTCCGTTGAGCTCTTACCTTGTTCTTTCTTGATGTCGTCTTACCGTTCATTAGAAGACGATGGGCTATCTGATCGGGTGTGACTTCTGTCATGTTGACTGCTGGAGCAGCAGAATCGTTACCATGATTTCGAATCAGCTTCCAGGCACGTCTGCTGTTTTGTTTCATTGTTTCATGTCCAGACTCGTGACCAGCTTGCACCATCTTTACCTTCTGTTGGCGAATATCGCATGTAACATTTTCTCCCCAGCCTGTATCGTTTCTTCCGAGAAAGGGTTTTCTTCATATAGCTGTTCATATCTTTTAAGTAGGGGTTTAGATTCTTCATTGAGCCCCGCTATGTATTCAATTCGACAACCTCTAGAGATAAATTTTCGTGATACTTGCTTTACGATTTCTACAAATTTATCGTATGAATCAGGGCAAGGTTCTAGATGGGAAACTTCTTGATCCAATGCTTCGGAGAATTTTTCCCATTTTGCTTTAGTAAAATTGAACCTTTTCTTGAAAGGAACAATTTCGTATCTGATTGCCGCGCTGGAAAGACAAATTATTGGTCTGTGTTGTGTCTTTGGGAGGGCGCTTCCAACGATTTTTGTCACTTGGTCTCCAATTCTGTCGCTGACAAATATATTGTCTGGGTTGTAACCTCTGCGCCATTTTCTGCTGTTGAACGACGCAGGCTGCTTTGGATCGTGAATAAGTCTTAGGTTTATACTTTCAGCTCATTTTTCTAGTTCTTCGCCATTGGAATCTGTTTCGTTATAACCCCAACCGACACTGTGACAGTTCAAGTCACCCAGTACGAATTGGATTTGCTGTGATTAAAAGTTACTCGGTTCCTCAAAGGCAAAGTCAGCGTTTGGTGGTTTGTAGATTGACGTTACTGTACAGGAGTTTATCTCGACTGTGAGGATCTCGATGTCATTTTGATCTGTTAGAGATATGGAAGCTACTTCGATATCTGGTCTGACGAAAACTACGCTACAATATTGGTCGTGTCATCTCTCCAGTATTAGCTTCATACTCCGAATCCTTGGTCTGCGGCTTGCAGTACCTTTATGGGTTTCTTGAACCAGTAGAACATCGACACCATATTCTCTGCACATACTAGACAATAGGTCTTCTATATCTGCTGATAATCCTTCAATATTAATTGAGGTCGTCATCAAAAATGGCCTTGATAAAGACCGTTTTGATTCTAATTGTTCCGAATTGTAATAAGTTCCGAATTTCCAGCTGAAAATGAAATTAAAGCCAGGAGAAAAAATCGCCAATGTGATTACGAAAAACTCTGTGGATGAGTTCTTAACAGAGGAAGATAAATTTAAAATAAATAATGTTTCATCTATACTTTAGACATTGCCATTAATTCTTTGATTGGCCTCTTTTCGTTTCTAGAAACTCATAATAAAAATTTTTAATTTTATTTTTAATGGAAGGAAACAGATGAAAAAACACTAGAAAAATATTGTATAAATCTTTATTCAATACTTTCAATAGAAAAAGAATAAGAATCGCATATAGATTCTAACGATTTTCTAGAAAAATTGCGTGATATATCTCAAATGATACCATAACCATACTCCATGAAAACTGTTTTTAAGATTTTGAGATTTTGAACTGTTTGTGCCAAACTAACCTAATTTCTTTATACTCAAATATAGTTGTACCACTAAGAATTTTATTAACACTCTGTCTCAGTGTCTCGGTAGCTAGTGGGTAAAGCAGTTTTGTCAAATTAAAAATTAAAAAATCAATTTACTAAACTCCACAAGACAAACAAAACTAAAATATATAGCACTTAGTTCAATATAGTCCTCACTAGCTGCTACTTTAACCAATCTGATTGACGAGTTTGCCAAAATTAAAGTCAGTAAAGAAGGGCAAAATTGTAATTTTTGTAAATATTATTTAATGTTAATACGACATATTTAATTTAATGTGAAATATGTTTTGCTTTTAAAATAAAAGTTTTCCTTCATTTTGTGTAGGTTCATTTAATAAAAATAAAAGTTAAGTTTCTATAGTACTTAAGGGGCGGCATTTCAAAGCACTGAATAATCAGAATAAAAAGTATATGACTTAGTACCTTAATTATTAAATAGGCTTTGTCTGGGGCTTCCTGAATAAATTGATTGATTTGTTCTTTAATAAGGATCTTGCACTTTTTTGCCCTATAATCATCCACCTGCGTTTACAATAACGCACGAAGTTTTACATATTTAGATATACCCACATCATGTCTAATTGCAAGCGATGCATTCAACATTGAATAGTTCGCCCACAAAATTGAAGAGTTCATCTTGGAACCAAGCTTAAAGAAGTATGCTATTACAATATTTTCTGAGAAAGAACTTGCATTTTTATTTTTACGATAGTCCGTGAAACGGTTGTATGAATATTTATATTTGTGTCTGGATTTTGTTGGCAATAAATCTAATGAAGCATTATTCACTACCTCCGTCAGTTCTGGAGGGGTACCAGGAATCGAACACTCTTCATAACTCATGATTGAATTAGGTAATTTTGCTTTTTAAAACGATTACAATCACATAAAATACGAGAAAACACCAAAAATACTGCCAAAAATAAGCAAATACCTCAAATTTGACAATTCAATATTTTTGTTTCTATAGTTAAAAAACCTGTATTTGGTGGCATCACGAATCATCCTCATATCATTATTCTCTTTGCCTTATCTCTATGCGGGGTCGGCTTCCCTAATTGCATTTCTCCACACAATTCTATCTTGAGTCATATCAATGTCAATCCCTTTTACCAACATGTCCTGCCTGATCGTCTCCCCCCAGGTCTTCTTTGGTCTTCTTTTACTACACCTTCCGGGAATCATCTGCATTTCAGCTATTCTTCGTATTGGATGATTAACGTGTCGACGTTGAACATGACCAAACCATCTTAACTTATGCTTTATCATTTTGGCATTAATTGGTGCCACACCTAGACTTCTCCTAATATACTTATTTCTATTTTTATCCTTCTTTATCACTCCACTCATCCATCTAAGCATTCTAATTTCCGCCACCTGCATTCGTTGTTCCTCTATTTTCTTCACTGCCCAACATTCAGTTCCGTACATCATAGCCGGTCTTATAGCTGTTTTATAGAATTTTCCCTTCAGCTTCATTTGAATTTTTCTGTCACACAACACACTACTTGCTTTTTTCCACTTCATCCATCCAGCCCTAATTCTACTGCATGAATCTCCATCCATTTCTCCATTACTGTGTAATACCGATCCCAGGTACTTAAAACTATTGCTTTTTACAATCAGTTCACCATCCAAAGATGCCATTTTATTTGTAGTAACTCCATCTTTAAATGAACACGATAAATTTGCAGTAACTCCATCTTATGGTGGCATCACGAATATTTGAGTCAAAATAATCATATGCCTATTACATATTTGAAGATTTTAACATGTTTATTCTAATATATATCGAAGTATTTACGGAAAAGAACAGGATTTAATAGAGGAATTTGAAGAAGCACAACTAGATATACTAACAGTATCGGAAACAAAGAAAAAAGGCAAAGGTGAAATTAAACTTAATAAAGGTCATTTGATGATATATTGCGGAGTGGAGAATAAACAAAGAGCTGCAGCCGGAATAGGATGCATAATACATGAAAAGCTAATAAATAGTGTAAACACGTGGGAGGCAATTAACGAAAGAATATTAAAAGTAGAACTAACAGGCATAAACGGATAAAACTGGATAACATTAGCTGTATACGGACCAAGCGAAGACGAGAATTCAGCAATAATAGATAAATTTTGGGATGAACTAATAGGCTATTGATTATATTCAAAATAAGATAGCTAAAAGGAACTACAACGTTAACGGGGTTTTATTATTTCATATGGTCAATGGACATCTATATATGAAAAAACCGTGAAGTGCTACCATTTAAAGGGGTGCGTTTTTGAGAAATGGGTGAATTAGTCCCTGGGCACAGGTTACATTAGGGTGAATTCTATGCACTTTTGGTACAAACATATCTACATAAAAATTGTTCCTGGTTAAATTTCCTATCTAAATATCACTTTTTAAAGTCAATGGTACTTTTTTTTACAAAAATATATTCAAAAGAAAAAGCACAAAGAGACCCAAAAGAAAGAAATTATGTTTTTTGTCCCATAACTTTTGTCCACGAGGATACAGGTATAGACATTGCTTTACAGAAAAAAAACCTACATATTTCTTCTTTAAAATTTTGTTTAGTAGAGGTAATTAGGATTTATAGTTTTCGAAATGTGATTTTTCAAAGTTTGCCTCTCACAGCAATTTTGGGCAATTTTCCTTGTTATTTCGCAAATATTGTTCTGTAACTTTTTTCTACGTAACTTTAGGTATACGCATTGGTACACGTAGTAGGAATAGAAATCAATTACCTTTAAAATGGTCTACAGTATAACGTTGTACGACTTTTTTTTTAAGAGATTATGGTTTTTCAAATTTTTATACTTTTAACGATTTTTTATAATATAATATAAACATAAAAAAATATTTTTATATAATATATTATATATTAACTGTATAATAATATTATATTATATATTATATATTGTATAATACCTAATATAAAAAATAATATTTTTTACATTTTTTACGATTATTTTGGAAATTTCCTATTATAACTTTTTTTTCGAGTACATGAGTATACGATATATTGCTCAATAAAGAGGGCTTACTTTCTGATTTTTAAAATGGTGTATCATCTAAATTTAAATTTAAAAAAATTTCAAACTCAAAGTCCATCTCTTCGTTAGCTTCAATATCTTCCTCTGACACCTCAGTTATCTTAGAGTTCCCACAATTAGTACCCATGCACATGCACCCTTTGCAGAATATTGAACAACTAATTCCTATCTTCCTACAACCGTAGTTTTCTGTACATCCTTTGGCACATTTACATGCTATTTTTTCAAGCAAAGCTTGTGGTGCAGGAGCTTTGACAGTATAAATTGGAATTAATCCATATTTTGAAGTTTGCCCGGACGAGGCAAGTGGATCCAAAGTATTACATAAAAAATAAGATTCAATCATAACACACAATCACACAAAAAAGTTATAATGAGGAATTTAAAAAATAATCCTAAAATCAAAAATCGTTGCAAGTACTTATTACATTTTGAAAAAGCATATCTTTTTCAAAAATAATCCTAGAATTTTTATAATATGCCATTTTAAAGTAAACAGAATAAGCTTTCCTTTTTATTGTAAAATATATACCTAAAAGTAGAAGAAAAAGTTATAATGTGAAATTAAAAAATAATCGTAAAAAATATAAAAACTCGTTAAATAAAGTCTTGAAAAAGATAACCTCTTTAAAAGAAGTCGTATAACATTATACAGTAGAACATTTTAAAGGTAATTGATTTCTATTCCTCTTACATGTACCATTGCATATGCCTAAAGTTACGTAGAAAAAAGTTACAGAACAATATTTGCGAAATAACAAGGAAAATTGCCCAAAATTGCTGTGAGTGGCGAAATTTGAAAAATCATATTTCGAAAACTTTAAATCCTAATGACCTATACCAAACACCATTTTAAAGAGAACATATGTAAGTTTTCTTCTGTAAAGCAATGTCTATACCTATATCCCCGTGGACAAAAGTTATGGGACAAAAAACAAAATTTCTTTCTTTTGTGTTCCTTTGTGCTTTTTCTTTTGAATATATTTTTGTAAAAAAAAGTATCTTTGACTTTAAAAAGTTATATTTAGATAGGAAATTTATCCAGGAACAATTTTTATGTAGACGTGTTTGTACCAAAAGTGCATAGAACTTACCCTAATTTAACCTGTGCCCAGGGGCTAATTCACCCACTTCTCAAAAACGCACCCCTTTAAATGGTAGCACTCCGCGGATTTTTCATATATAGAGATTCATTGACCATATGAAATAATAAAACCCCGTTAACGTTGTAGTTCCTTTCTATAGTACATAATCAATAGCCTATAACAAGAATTAGAGAAGAATGCAAAGGAAGAATATTAATTGCTGGAGCCTTCAACAGCAGAGTTAGTAAACAAGATCACAAATATAACACAGTATTAGGTACACATGGGGAAGATACGAGGAACAATAACGGCAAGAGATTGCTTGAATACTGTCAACTACATAATCTAATAATAACAAACACACTCTTCGAACATAAAAATATCCACAAATGCACACGGGAAGTTATAAGCAGAGGAGAAAAATCAATAATCGACTATGTAATAGTGGAAAAAGACTATAGGGCAAACATTACCGACACCAAAGTACGAAGAGGTGCAGAAATCAATAGTGATCACTATCTGGTGGTAACATAAATTAAACACCAAATTATGAAGAACGAGGAGCAGAAAATAAATAAAGAAAGAAAAGTAGAATTTGAATCAATAAGATCTTACAAGTTGACAGAAGAAAATGTGAGAACTAAATATGAAGAAATAATAAATCGAGAAATTGAAAAAAGGCTATTAATAATGAGCGATGAAGATGTGGATCAGTTATGGAATAGTATAAAAGAAATTATTATAGAGGCATCCAAGGAGGCCTGCGGCGTAAGTAGAACAACTAGCAACAGGAAACAGACATCATGGTGGAATGAACAAATTAAATCAGAAACAAAGGAAAAGAAAACAAGATGGAAAATATACCTATCAAACAAAACAACTAAAACGTATGAAAAATATAAAGAACAACGCAAAATAGTAAAAAATATGATAAAAGATGCAAAAGAAGAAAGTTGGAAACAATTCGGGGAAAAACTAGAATCAGACAGTAAAAGTAACCAAAAGCTATTTTATAAGACCATGAAAACATTAAGAAGGGGAAAAATACAGTTCAATTGACAATTAGAGACAAAACAGGAAACATTTTGACCCAGGAAGAAGAAATAATGGAAAGATGGAAAAGGTATTTTCAAGAACTATTATCAACTGAAAACGAAACACCACATTATACCACTAACGTGACAAATACCGGAGAAACCATAGAAGAAACGCAAGACACTGCAATAACATGGGAAGGATTTACACATGAATTGGCAAAAATGAAACATGGAAAGTCACCAGGGCATGATAAAATAACAACTGAGATGCTCAAATATATGGGAGTACAAGGACAACACATATTATTACAATTAATAAACAAGATACGGAAAGCTGAAAGAATACCAGAAGAATGGAAGATCTCGTTGATATTACCCATATTTAAATCTGGAGATAAAAAGGATGCAAAAACTATAGAGAAGACATAATGCTCTTATGCTCGGCGATAAAACTGTACGAACAAATATTACAAGAAAAGCTGACAAAGATAATCGATACAACATTAGCAAAAACTCAAAGTTGCTTTATAAAGGGAAGAAGTGTGCAAGATCACATCTTCACTATTAAACAGATCATTAAGAAAACAAAACTCAGAAGAGGAAAAACATATTTTGCGTTTATCGACTTACAAAAAGCGTTTGATCTTGTTCCTCGGCAAAAAGTATGGCCGCTCCTAGAACAAAGAGGAATAGCAACCAAACTAAGGAAAAATATTGAATGTCTATATAAAAATACGACGAATTGTGTTATAATTAGAAACCTCAAGTCAGAAAATTTTATAACAGAAGATGGTCTAAGACAGGGAGGAGGACTGAGTCCAACATTGTTTACGTTGTTTATGGACGACATAATTAAAAAGTGTAGTCAGAGAACAAAACACCTATTTGTAGGATACAAAAACTTACAACCGATCGAAATATCAGAGTGTGCTTTTGCAGATGACATCGTTATAATGGCAGCAAAAGAAAAGGACCTACAAGAAAACTTACAAACGTGGAGTGAAATATTAGAAGAGAGTGGCATGAAACTAAACCTAACAAAAACAAAAGTGATGGTAGTAGCAGAAACTAAAGAAAACGTGAATATTCAGATCAATGGTATACATATACAACAAGTTGAATGCTTCGAATACCTGGGTGTAAAAATTGAAGATTCAGGTCAACAAGGTTTAGAAATCGATAAACGTATAGAGAAAGCAATAAATTCATATTATGCAATGAACACAACTTTTATAGGAGAAAAGGAAATAGGGCAAAGTACAAAAATGAAAGTTTTTAAGGCAATATATAGACCCATACTCACCTTCCAGAAGAGCAGAATACAAGCGACGGAAATTAAGTAGCTAAGAAGAGCAAGAGGAGTCACAAGACTTGACAGGGTAAGAAATGAGCAGAAAAGGGAGGATCTGGAGGTGGAATCAATCTTAGAATTCATAGAAAAAAGACAAATCAGCTGGTGGGGACATTTACAAAGACTAGACGATATAAGACCGGTAAAAATGATTTGGGAAGCGAAATTAAATATCAAGAGAAAGAGAGGAAGACCAAGAGAAACATGGGACCAAGCTATTGGAAAATTTCTACAAAAGAGAGGCAAATCCTGGAAAGAAGCAAAAGTATTGGCGCAAAATAGAAGACAGTGGCGTAAATTTGTACACAATGTCTAAGTTATTATTTAGTCCAGGGCGCATCTGTTTTGAGATGGACGTTGAGAGGTGACTTAAATTTTTTTCCAGAAATTGCTTGAAAATAACTGAAATAATAATATTTGAGTTATCCTCCCACTCAAAATGAACCGGAACATTGCTTAAATAATCAAAATGTCCAAATATGAAGGAAAAATTCTATTTTTTACTGGTTTTTTGATTATAACTTTAAAACTATTCATTTCTAAGAAAAGTTGTACTGACATAAAAGTTGCATAATTAAATTTCCTACAATATAGAATTGGTTAAAAATTTAAAAAATAGTCACCCTTTTTGCAAAATAGTAATAATTGCGAAAAAAATCATACAACAACAAGTATTTGCATTTTACGTTTTTCAACCATTTATTCTAGATTTACGACCTTCATGTTATAACCAGAAAAACTTTATGATATAGTAAAACAACACTGTAAATTTCATTAAGATCGGTTTAATAAATTTTGCAAAATAAATTTTGCAATCCAGCTTTCGCAAAAAAATTCATTTTTTTAAAATGTTGCAGGACTGAAAATAAAGCAGATACCAAGTTGAATTTTTTTTGCTTATAGAAGTGTACTTTTCCTTTCATTTGCAATTTACAAAATTAAAATCGATTAATTACCACGGCGTCAAGAAATTTTTTAAATGAACATTAATTTTTGGTGCTACGCGCAGGACAGCGGTGTTCGATTCACACAAGTTGATTTCCACCAAAATTTCTTCCAATCTTTATCTAATATATTATTTTCTTACTCTATATTTTGTCGTATTTTAATATTTTAATTCCACAAAAATCTAACTAATTTTATTATTTTTTGTGAAATATTGTTTAAACAATTGCATATGTTTAAAAATAATAAACTTTTATTCTCTAAATTAAAATATTTGAACAAAGAAAGTTTTTGCTAAAAAAAGTGTTATTTCAAAGATAGAGTAACTATGTGATTTTATTTTGCAATAAACAAATTTATTTATTTATATCGAAATGTAATAAAAATTAAAACGTATCAATCATTATCAAAGGTCATTGGAATGCCCAATTAGAGCAAACTATCCGCTGTCCTGCGCGTAGCACCAATAATTATTGTTTATTTAAAAAATACAGTGCACTTCTATAAGCAAAAAAAATTTCAATTTGCTACCTGCTTTATTTTCAGTCCTGTAACATTTTGAAAAAATGAATTTTTTTTGCGAAAGCTGGATTGCAAAATTTATTTTGCCAAATTTATTGAACCGATGTTAATGAAATTTACAGTATTGTTTTACTGTATCATAAAGTTTTTCTGGATGAAATATGAAGGTCCTCAGTTTAGCATAAATGGTTGAAAAACTTAAAATGCAAATAATTGTTTTTGTATGGTTTTTCCGCAATTATTGCTATTTTGCAACAAGGGTGACTATTTTTTAAATTTTTAACCAATTCTATATTGTAGGAAATTTAATTGCGCAACTTTTATATCAGTTCAACTTTTCTCGAAAATGAACACTTTTAAAGTTATAGTCAAAAAACGAAGAAAAAATCGAATTTTTCCTTCATTTTTTGACATTTTGATTATTTAAACAATGTTCCGGACCTTTTTGAGAGGAAGGAAAACTCAAATATTATTACTTGAGTTATTTTCAAGCATATTCTGCAAAAAAAATTGTCACCTCTCAACGTCCAAATGTACTAATATTTTTACAGATGCGCCCTGGTCTAATTGTAATCCCGACACCAATAGGTAGAAGGGAATTTTATTATATATTTTATATATATTCTAATATAATTTAAATGTTCGATTTTCGGAAAAATAGTATGTATACTTTGTAGGAAAAGCCACATTCCCGGACTCTGTATTGCCTTGTCTCGGCTTGCTCCTAGCCGGAAATATTTACATCTTCAAGGAATGTTAAGCTTTTCCTACTAGGTGCACAATGTACTATTCTTTTGCATAAAATTATATGATTTTTTTTATCATAGTATCAAAGGATAGAAATGTCCTGTCGCCTTCGTATCCTTTGATGTTGTGAGTACCTCCATAAATTTTTGTATTGTTTGTTTATAACGTATGTACGTATGTAGGTATATATTTATATTCCATTCTACAAAATACATTCCATTACCTTTTTTAATGCTTAAATTGCAAAATTACTTTAACTGAACTTGTTACAATTTTTTTAAACTTTTTTCTCATACGTTGTTTGCAAATTATTTCCAGTGCTTAACTTTGTTTTATAAAATAAAATTTACCGTAAACCTAAAATTTCAAAACTTGTCTATCCCGTTTGTCGCGTTCATAACAAACAGGCATATGTTTGTCTTTTACATTCATTCGGTTAGTTGTGCTACGTTTTCTTCCCTCCTACTTTGTAATCCACCCCAAAGTTTTCGCTAATATAGCGCCATCGTCTGCATACAAATCAGGAAAATTTCCAGTCTCACTGGATCCGTAGCACATCAGAGTGTGCTTTAATAAGTTTACCCACTTACGTTTGTAAATATGAATATAGCAGGAAATTTGTATATGTGGGAAGAATTATATTATGTAAGGTCTGGGCTTAATAATATGCGTTAGCCTCCTAGTCATGAAGTTGTCAGTCTGTTATTTTTATTCTTTAACAAGTTCACAGCTACGTTTTAACAGAAAACACAGTCTAAAAGCTGAAAAAAGTTAAATAAAAAGAAGACTAAACAAAAAATATGTTAAGGCCATCGGTACATAATTCGCAAATATTTTACGGCTATCCCTACTTTTTCTGTCTTTACAGGGCAAATTACGTGTAATAAAATTCTCACTGGTATGGATATGTAAACATTACTAGAATGTCATTTTACTTGAAAATACCATCACTAACTTTAAAGAGATGGCTTTTGAATGTTCTTGGATAACTGTTATTTGTATAATTGCAAAATTATTAATTCAGTTAACAATTTGACAATTTTTTCACTAACTATGTATTCAGTGATTGTAATAATTTATATGTAGGTACAACAAAAACTAATAGTCAATCGAGAAAAGAGGAAAAGTGTTAAAGTCATGTTTTAATAATATATTTTTACTATGGAACGCTTACAGTTTTGAACATCTTTACCAAAAAAATACTTGTATCACAGAATATAATATATCGATATATTCTCTGCTTGAATCTTTCATAAATAATACACAATAAATAATTTTTATTAAGTTCACGTCTAAAATAAATTAATTGTCAAATACGTTATCAATATTATTTAATCAACAACTCAAAATATTCCCGATGCCATATCAAATATTTAAAATTGTCACTCATTGTCACTGTTTGACTGACAATATGCGGACAATATTCTATTCTGCTGAGTGCGTTGTATGACAAAGATAGATTTGGAAAATATTACCACGAACATTGTGTTAATTTTTTTCGAATCCTGAAAAAACCAATAATATTTTTGAAAAATTTAAATGCAGAATGAAAGACTAAATTATTACCGAGGGCCGAAAGTCTCTTAGAATAAATAAGAAGTTTATTTTGAATGAGATAATTGAAATTAAAAATCACATTAAATTTTCTCTTGGTTTTTCACCCCTGTAACTTATTAAAATAAACATTATAGAAGTTCTTCAGGGACTTTCGGCCGTCGTTAATAACGTATTCTTTCATTCTGCGTTTAAATTTTTTAAAAAAATACTTATTACTTTTCTCAGGATTCGAAAAAAATGAATTCATATTTGAATAGCATTGCAGCCAAAAATACGTACCCATCCCCTTAATCTAATTTTATTAGACAAATAAACATCACGCCTAACCGTTCTTTCACTACGGCATTAATTTTGACGTCATATGGGATTTAAGAATGTCGCGACTCATTGCATGACATTTTAGTTAAATGTCACAGTAGCCAGAATATTAGTATTTAAAATATTTTAATGAACAAATAAATATATATAAAATAAAATTTTCAACATTATTATCACAAGAGAGTGAGAATAAATTGAAAATAATGCAACAATTTTTCGAAAACTTGTTGCCTGGCCAGAGAACATTGCCGAATGGACAGAAGTTTAAGAAACAAATTGGAGCATTATTTTCTTATTTATTCTTGGTATCGTGTGATATTCGTATTAAGATTATTTTTTAATAGGTTTGTTCTAGCAAACAGTCAAACTAGTCAAAAACCGTCAGCAAACTGTTGGTCAGTGAGAAAACTTAAAACAGTCACCAATGCTATCCCCTCTACTCGCGCTGGTCCACTATTCGCTGATGGTTTCAAACCGTTTGAAACTGATGAAAACTAACAACCTAATAACTAACTAGAACAAACCTAATACTTACATACAAAATTCAAGTCTTTTTAAATAAACATTCAGTGACATTTATTACAATTAATGTTTTCAACATGTCAAAGTGAACAGCACAGTTTTAGGTCTGGATCCCGCGTATGAAAAAAAAGTTGATTAATAGCAAGCTGAAAATGTGTTAATAGCTTAAGGATGTCTAGTCGGATAAACTTTGATATATGGGAACACTGTAACAGGGGCAGTTTTAATTGTGGAACAAATTAAAAATTTGGAACGGTCAGATTACGAAACCGGCACATTTATTTTTTCCGACAGAACAGACTTAAACTCTCCGAACAGATATTAAACTTTCATGCAAAAATCAGACTGCTATTTATCACCTGTCCTAGTTTTTGTCATTTGATATATTCTACATGCTCCACTCATTAAAACGCCCATTTGGTGATAAATAGCAGTCTGATTTTTGCATGAGAGTTTAATATCTGTCCGGAGAGTTTAAGTCTGTTCTGTCGGACAAAATACATGTGCCGTTTTCGTGGTCTGAACGTTCCAAATTTTTAACCTGTTCCACAATTAAAACTTCCCCTTTTCCAGTGTTCCCATATATCAAAGTTTGTCCGACTAGACACTCTTAAGCTATTAACAAATTTTCAGCTTGCTATTAATCAACTTTTTTTTCATACACGGGATCCAGACCTATTTAAGAAATATTCAGACAAAGATATCAATAAAATTTTAGTTAAAATTATTATTCATAAAAATACAGTTTTGAAATGTTTATACCGAATTGCACTCGAGCGCTTAAAACAGGGAAGTCGCAAAATTTCGGGCCAACGCTATTTAAATGCATTCATATTTTTCTAATCCTGTAAAAATTAATAAATAGTTTTAAAAATTTAATCACAAAATGAAAGATTACATTATTACCGAGGGTCGAAAGTCCCTGAAAATTTTAATGTTTATTTTAATAAATTACAGGAGTAAAAAAGAAGAAAGTACTGTAATCACTGAATACATTGATAGTAAAAAAATAATCACATTGTTTAATTTGACGAATAATTTACGCGATTATACAAGTAACTGTTATCCAAAAATATTCAAACACTGAACGAAATAGTCACCTCGTTCGTTGCCGATTAGTATTTAAAATATTAAATTTACCCCCACCCCTCTCCATGGGAAGTCGTGTTTGGTATCATTCGATAGATTTTTAAAAAATGTTGAGTGCGTATTTTTTAGTTTTTCGATCTGTCAGTCATTTGGACTCACCCATTTGGAAACTTTGGGACTCACCTATTTCTTTACGCCCGGCTCAAATCGTCAGATTTTTGAAATATACACTCTTTTGCATGTACTTAACTTACCTTATCTTAATCTGGCAATTTCTAGTTTTTTTGAGGATAGATTTTTTTTTCGGACCCCGTTAACGAACTCCCCTGTGTTAAGAACCAATATATGGTAGAAGTACATCTTCAGGGTACTAGGTTTCTCCCCATATGCTAATCTGACGCGCTCGAGTAACTGAAAAAATCCCCGCTTGGGTTCTCCTACCATAAGTAGAAATCACGTTATCGTGCAACTACCCGTCAACGAATACATAAGTTTCTACAGTCGGAAAAATGAAATAATACCCATGAACCATCACATCAATCACTTATTTTATATTTGCTATCTATTTCTGTAACAAAAGATTGTTATTTATAGAAAAAGACAGCAAATACAAAATTAGTGATTGATGTGATCGTTCATGGGTATTTTTCATTTTTCCGACTGTGCATATAATAATCAGAGAAATACCTTTTTTCTCACGGAAGTATAAGTCACTTACAACTTTATGCGTTAGAAATAATTAGATAATCTATGACCTATTGAAATAAGGGTTTGTTTAGAACTATATTAAAATTATTTTCACTGCATAATACACCCTAATACAACCTCTACGATTTCTTTGAGACACCGGCTTGACGATGCCTTTTATCCATGTTGTTACCGATCTTTCTCCTTTCCGTTTCTCTATGAGGGTTCTACTTTTTCAGTGTTTATCTCTACGATTTCTTTGAGGCATCGCATTGACGATGCGTTTTGTCCATGCTGTTACCGATCTTTACCCTTTCCGTTTCCCTATGAGGATTCAGTCTCATATTATTTTTGACTTTGATTTCTTCCTTTCGTCCTACGTGTACATTGTACGTACCATACAGGTTGCTTTTTTCTTGTCTTCTGTTGTACTCATTTGTAATCCCATGTATCCACTGATATCGCCATTTATTTTGTGTTCAAATTGAGATATCCTTGGGGCTCTCCTCCAAATATGAATTTCAGTTGTTAATAGTTTGGCGTTATATTTTTTGGAAGTGTCATAATATTATGTTAAGTCTCAAATTTTAATACTGGTTCTAAAAATTACACTTTAGATTCATCTATTTGTGTCTTCTCCGATATTTGTTTGCTATATTACTGAATTCAGGTACCCTATTACTTGTCTTCCTTAAACTATCCGATCTTTTGTATTTTATTATTCAGTCCTTTAGTTTCATTACAGTTAGTTTAATTCCAAAGTATATTCACTTCTTTTAACTTTCAATGTTTTTCCTGATTTAGGTACAGTTTTTCCGTAGCTATTACATTAATCGTATCACAGCACTAGAAATCGCACCAATTGACGTAGAAGTAGTTTAACTAAGAGGTTGAAAAAGCCATAAAATTCTGTGGACAATTAATATGGAAACAGAGCAATCGATATGAAGACTTAGAACACAGCTCAATATTATTTTACTATTTACTCCAATTGATAAGAAGGGTGCAGCTTAAAATGTAGTATTGAGAATAATCACACAGATGCTCGTATCAACCCCAGCTCCGGGGACATGTGTGTTCCAATGGAAAAGTGGAACCCACATGTCCAAAGATCAAACCGGTCACACCCCGTAATGGAGTGGTACCTATCTGACCCCCAAGCTATACCTCCACCCCTCCCCATCGAAGGACATACCGAATGGGTAGATGTTGAACTTAACGTTACTTTGGATGCCCTGGGTAATGGGACATCCTTTGTATTACTTCATGTGGTTAAGCCACCTGGTTTTAGGGGTAGCTAGAAGAGCTTTTCTCCCTATTAATGACTAAGTTAATTTTTTACTTTACTTTGGACTTGTCTCTCAAAAAAATGTGTTCCGGACATCAAGGCACCGATCTAAATCGGTGTCTCGCTGTCCACATCGTGTGTGCCCGGTCACTCAGCCGGCGAATTGGCAAAATAAATTTTGTTCTCCTTGACGGCTGAGCGCCCGAAAGGTGTGGCCATCAAGCCCACGTCTGTCGGTACGTGAACAACTCGATGCTCACATTCCGCGGCTATGGTCCATTTGACCTACTTGATGGGTACTTAGTGCCTGAAGGGCGAAAATTGTGTTTCGATATCCTGTGGCTATCTCAATTTTTCATTCTTAAGGGTTTCCCCTATATCCAGCTAACTGCTGTCTAGGCCGTCTATGTACCGTTCTTTGTTTTTCGTCGTAGTTAATCAGTTCTTTTAATAATCTGATTGAGAATATTCAAATGTGGGATGAGGCAAACCCGAATAGACAATTACCACAAAAACAAGCAGGCTTTCTTAGGGGTAAGGAGAAAAAGGAGCAAATTATAAATGTGCAACGGCTCTGTGATGAAAAAGCTCTTTAATTTAAAATTTCTATGATTATCTACTTTCTGGATTAGCAGTAGGTATTTAACTGTGTAAATTGGAAAGTTTTATGGACAGACTTACACGAGATGAGAGTTCCTGATTATCTTTCAACTCTCTTGAGGAGCCTGTACGAAAATAATAAGACCAGAATAAGAGTTGAAAATGTAAGTCCAACCCTTTTAAAGTCAGTAAAAGATCTCAAAACCTTAGATATGCAGACGATACAAGTAACTGCATCCGAGGAAAAAATGGCAAGCCTGCATCAGCTAGTGGAAATCATAAGTAATCGATATAGTCTCAAGATCAATAAACCAAAAACAAACAACATCAGAGTCGATTTTTACACTCGCTGGAACGGGACAATTAAAATGTCGAAATGTACAGAAGAATCAAACTGAACAGTTTTAAATGCAGAATTCACCATTATAATGAAAATTAAAATGGTAAATAGTTATTTCAATCTCAAACTTTTCTTGTTGAATGTTGTTTCTGGTACATCCTTAATCTGCGACTTTTATAATTTATAAGTAGAGAGCGGAATATATGCAAAGTGCATATAGATGCATATATTGCATATTTTCAGACAACAAACACAACATTGCATATTTAAGCTAAACACGATTTATTTTGCATATTTTAAAAATAAATTATATAAAAGTTTAAAATTTTCCTCTCTTAGTTGGAATTTTATAACTTCGATATGAACGAGCTCGTTATTTATCTATCTATCGCTCATCTGGACTTTCCAATTACTACCTGAATTTAACAATTATGGGTGTTCCCAGAAAAATATTATTTTATTAGCGTAGCAAGTCGTAGGTACCTACCTGCTTTTAAGGGTCTAATATTTATTTTGTCAGTTTCCGGCCAACATTTGTTTAAAGTAAACGTTGTATCGTATTTAGTGTTTTTGAAGTGATTGGTATATATTAAATTTAAATATGTCTACCATTCGAAAAAGTGCTTGGGTAAAGTGTTTTCCCGAGTTAAAGCTAAGTGGAGACAAAGTATTTTGCAAGGCCTGTTCCAAAATCGTAAGTTAAATTCATTTTTTAAATGAGGAACTGACAAACAAAAGCATCATGTCCCATAAAAGAAATTTTTCTGGAAAGAGTGTTTTTACTCGACAAATTCGCTTTTACTTCTATAAAGACGGACATAGAGAGAAGCATCAAAATAAAAAATCCATCAAATTGTAGACAATTCCGCTTTTGTTCTTCAGCTTAAGTAACGTACTTGGTTCTTTAAGTAACGTACAAATTGCTAAAGAACTTATGTTCATAAAAGTTAATTTTAGTTTTTTACCAGATCTAATAAAGTCATTAGAACAAAGGAATTTACAATAAAGTGATTTGGTTAATCTTGTTAACACTTTTTCTGCTCATTGTCAAAAAATTCCCGGAAATACAGGGATTACAATTAGAAATAAATTAAAAAATGTTTTAGAAAAAAATGAGGGCTTCGATTGTTTGAGGAAAGTTGTACGTATTTTTGAAGGCAACTTTTCTGAAGATCTTACGACTTAATATATTGTTTTATTTTTGAGTATTTTTAATATGCATTTGCATATTTAGACAAATTTAGAAAAAATACCTGCATGTTTGTAGTAAAAGTAATGCATATATATGCGCATATTTTGGTAATGTTGTGTTGCATATATTCCGCTCTCTATTTATAAGACAGCAGACGACGCGAGACGATTATTGAAAACAAAAAGGACTCTACTATATGCAGTCACATTCCGTTTTTATTCGTCTAAGAACAGAACAGAAAGAAAATTCCTAGTACCCAAATCTGAGTAGAGATACAAAAGTAAAAGATGGTTTTGCTTGCTTTCGCTTCAGAGGGATGCACAATCGCTGGACAGCTGTTTCTGCCATTGCAGGCTTCCTCAACAGCGCCAGCGTGCACACCTCTGAATCGAAAACAAGCCAGCCCATCTATTTACGGGAAATCTCAAAGATCATTGAAATCCCCATTGGAACGCAATCCAGCGACATCTCTTGAACAAACTGAAAAGTATCAGATGCAGAATTCACCATTATAATGAAAATTAAAATGGTAAATAGTTATTTCAATCTCAAACTTTTCTTGTTGAAAGTTGTTTCTGGTACATCCTTAATCTGCGACTTTTATAATTTATAAGACAGCAGACGACGATTATTGAAAACAAAAAGGACTCTACTATATTCAGTCATATTCCGTTTTCATTCCTCTAGGAAAAGGACAGAAAGAAACTTCCTAGTACTCCAATCTGAGTAGAGATAGAAAAGTAAAAATGGTTTTGCTTGCTTTCGATTCAGAGGGATGCACAATCGCTGGACAGCTGTTTCTGACATTGCAGGCTTCCTCAACAGCGCCAGCGTGCACACCTCGGAATCGAAAGCAAGCCAGCCCATCTATTTACGGGAAATCTCAAAGATCATTGAAATCCCCATTTGAACGCAATCCAGCGACATCTCTTGAACAAACTGAAAAGTATCAGATGGAGAATTCACCATTATAATGAAAATTAAAATGGTAAATAGTTATTTCAATCTCAAACTTTTCTTGTTGAAAGTTGTTTCTGGTACATCCTTAACCTTACAGAGTTAACGTGCGGACTATGATTCCGCTTGTCCAAATATTTGTCGATTTCTGACGATTAATTACGATCTCGGTCGTGGCGTGCTCGCTAGCTTCAAGTGAGAGGATACTCTATTCAGTACTTTTGTAAGAATTGTCTTAGTGAGTTTAGTTCTGCTGCTATATTGACTTGCGGAACGTGAGTCCGCAAGTTATACAAGTTGTCACAAATCTTCAGGTAAGATTTAATTTTAAAATATTTTGCTTTTAGGGTAAATATAAAAATATTTATGTAATTCATAATTGGGAGTAATCTACTGATTACGTTTTCTGTATATTTAATTGATGTAAACTTATTTTTGTTACAGATTTTTTAAGATGAGATTCGAAAAGCAACTGCATATCTTGAAAAGCTGCATGCGGAATTTCTATCTGATTCTAAGCTAGAAGCTGAACCTGACGATGATGATGCTAGTTTGGAAGGAGACTATGAAGAAGTACAGGACCACGATACCGACATGGAAGAAGACATTGAGGAGAGAATCTTAGAATCTCCGAAGACAGCAGCGAAGATTGACTTATTTTCGTTCATTCATGTATCTACTTTGCGCAGCTCAAAAACTTGTTTTTTATTTAGTCATTCTTTATTTTCTTAGAAATAATTGTTTTGTATTTTTTTTTAATTTAGGTTTTTGTGATTTATTGGACTTAAAATGTGAAAAGGATATAATATCCGTTCACTTTTATTTTTGAAGCATGAGTTTAAGTGCAAGTTATAATAAATTTGTTTGCAAATGTTTTTTTTGTCTTTATATTTAAACAATTGACAAGATTTCAGACCATTTTTCCGAAAATATTTGTCTTTTGGATCTTTTCTGGATGTGCGGACTGTGAGTCCGCACGTTATACTTTATGTACCATCATGCCACCTTATCTCTGAAAGGTTAATCTGCGACTTTTATAATTTATAAGACAGCAGACAACGAATATTGAAAACAAAAAGGACTCTGCTATATTCAGTCACATTTCGTTTTCATTCGTCTAGGAAAAGGACAAAAATAAACTTCCTAGTACTCAAATCTGAGTAAAGATAGAAAAGTAAAAGATGGTTTTGCTTGCTTTCGATTCAGAGGGATGCACAATCGCTGGACAGCTGTTCCTGCCATTGCAGGCTTCCTCAACAGCGCCAGCGTGCACACCTCTGAATCGAAAACAAGCCAGCCCATCTATTTACGGGAAATCTCAAAGATCATTGAAATCCCCATTGGAACGCAATCCAGCGACATCTCTTGAACAAACTGAAAAGTTTCAGATGGAGAATTCACCAATATAATAAAAATTAAAATGGTAAATAGTTATTTAAATCTGAAACTTTTCTTGTTGAAAGTTCTTGCTCGTACATCCTTAATCTGCGACTTTTACAATTTATAAGACAGCAGACAGCAGTCACGTTGCAATTTGTGACTGCATGCCAGGGTTTGTCCTAGTTGGGTCAGAGAGAGCAGCATATGTGCTTCCTAATGAGAGACTAATAAGTTTCGAAACCGGTGGAGGTGCATGCTGCGCTCTCTGATTGAATTGGAATAATGATGCGGCTGTAGTTTCGTGTTGCAACGAAATTGAAAATGGTTATTCCTTTTTGATTTACATGTTTACTCTGATTGGAGTACGAAGGGAACCATTCTAGTTGGATCTTTACCGCACTGAGCAGATGGAACGCAAATTATATGGGACGTCTCATCTTAATAAAGAAAAATCATTTTAGCATGGGCGACATATTCTATCAGACATATTGAAGATAAACATGCCAAAAATATGATGTTTGACCAATGGGTGCTTCCATAGCAACCAAACTCAGCGTGACCAAAAGAAGAATGGAACGGTCGTTACTTAGACTGAAGCAGGTTTAAAACGAGGAAATAAAAAGGGCAGGTGTCACAGATATTATAGAGCGGATATCGTGATTAAAGGTAATTGAGCGTCCCGTATGGGCAGCATGAATGACTGGCGACCAACACAAAAAAAAATCAGTGTGGAGACCACGACCGGACAGAAGAAGGAGAGGTAGACCAACTACACGATTGACAGACGACGTCAAAGGGTTGCTGGGAATTGGTTGCAGGAAGATCAAGACCGACAGAAATGGAAGAAATTGAGGAAGGCCTATGATCAACTTTGTACGCAGAAGGCAGTGGCGTAACAAAATCCGTCGCCCCCCGTGCAGAATTGGAAATGGGACCCCCATTAAAAAATTACTAAATGCGATATGTGTAACAAAAAGTTATATATGTTCTAGCCTGTTATGAACGTAAAATACAGCGATACCGTGTAATTTATGTGTAATAACTCAAAAAGTAAGTATTCGTAAGTAAATTGCAAAAATGTAGCTTATACAAAAATGAAGTCTATCGACCACGTAAATGCAAATTTGTAGCTCATGAAAAATTGTTCTCATTCGTCAAATATAACCTGTAAAAAAGTAAGTAGAAAAAGTGGTGAATATAATAATATTAGGTCTCTATACATAGTAGAAGTAGAGTTATAGCTAATGAAAATATATTCATATTCGTTAAATTTCATATCGAATATTTTAACGTGAAATAACCAAAAATTAAGCACATTTCAGGGAAAACGCATTAAAACTTTTTTAAGTGTTTAACCTTCCGATGACCAACCTTTTTTTGTTACACGGATGACCAAGGGGGAGGGGGGGAAATGACTCCAGGTCAAAAATGTCAAAAATGACAATTAACAAAAAAATAAAGTTTTTTTTTGTTTTTTTTATTTTTAATTTTTTTTGGCATGGACTTTATGCCATTCAGCCAGTCACAATATGAGTATTAGTGTCATGTATAGTGTGTATGTTGAGTAAGTATCTTGTTACTTTGCAAAGTTGACGTCATTAGCGTAAAACTACTTGTAATTAAACATAATAGACGCTATTTTACTAAACATCAACTTCAGAATATATTTTTTATTCGTAAAATATAGGGAATTTTTTTATTTCAAAATATGAGGATACCTAGAATGATATTAAAGTCAAATAAAAAAAATAATGAGTTAAAAATAAAAAATACTTTTGAATTTATTAAAGACAAACATACGCTTGGGTCACAATTTCCCCCGCTTGGTCATCCGAAGGTTAAAAAAGTTTTAGGTATTTTAACTTTTTATAAAAATTTATATCGTCAAAACTCAGCGAGTTTTGATGATAGAAAATACAGTTAAAGCCTTTTTTAATAAAAAAAAATTCTGAAAATCTCCCTCTATTTAGCACCCCAAATGACACTAATCATTACCGCTTTACAAATTTTTCATAGATGACAAGATGGGGCCCCTGACATATTGGGCACCCCCCGCTAGCATCATACTGCGGGGCCTCTGTTACACCCCTGGCAGAAGGCTAGATGACGACAATCCATTTGTTTAATAAGTATTAATAAAAAATGTATTGTATGTATCTAATTGCAAATTAAATGACAATTTTTGTACTATGATTATTTCTATTCTCATTACTAGTGATTTTGCTTAAGTTAAAACATTTCATTTAAAGTAATTTTTACATTTTTATATACATTTTGGTATTTAAAACAAACCACGATAATACTCTTCTGCATATCGCTATAACAAATAATCAGATTTATATAATCACAAAAATTGTTCTCATATCTTGCTAGCATACAATGGTCTCTACGCAAAATGGAATGAAGAGATAACTATGTACAGCTTCTCAAAATTAACTGACATCCATTATATCCCGTGATTTGATTATGCATAATAATGGTAGGGGAGCCCAAGCGGGGATTTTTGCAGTTACTCGAGCGCGTCAGATTAGCATATGGGAGAAACCTGGTACCCTGCAGATGAACATCTACCATATATTGGCTCTTAACACAGGGGAGTTCGTTAAGGGGGGCCCGAAAAAAAAAATCTATCCTTAAAAATACTCGAAATTGTCAGATTAAGATAAGGTAAGTTAAGTACATGCAAAAGAGTGTATATTTCAAAAATCTGACTATTTGAGCAGGGGGTAAGGAAATGGGTGAGTCCCAAAGTTTCACAAGAAATAAGCGAATATGTCGCGAAATAAATGACAGATCGAAAAACTAAAAAATATGTGCTCAATATATTTTAAAAATCTATCGAATGATACCAAACACGACTTCCCACGGAGAGGGGTGGGGGGTAAATTTAATATTTTAAATACGAATCCCGCGATATTTCGCGAAATGAACATCAGATCGAAAAACTGTAAAATACACTTATTCGATACTTTTAAAAAATCTATCGAATGGCACCAAACACGACTCCCCATGGAGGTGGGGTGGGGGGGTTACTTTAAAATCTTAAATAGAAGCCCCCATTTTTTATTGCAGATTTGGATTCCTTACGTAAAAATAAGTAACTTTTATTCGAAACATTTTTTCGAATTATGGATAGATGGCGTTATAATCGGAAAAAACGATTATTGGAAATGGAAAATTAAATTAAAAAATGGCAAGCGCCCACTAAAATGGAAAATTTTACTTAACTTTTTTTGGTTTTAGGACCTACTCTTCACAACCCAATAGGTCCCCATAACGCTCGAGTGACTACACATTTAGCATACTTTGCTCCCCTACCATAATTAGTTCAGACTGTCCAAAACAGCGATTTACTGCTCGTCACCGCTAACTACATATTTGGGGAATTATTTAAATCAACTAACATAGTGCAGTCACTGAAGGTTTTCACCTCCGATTTCGTTTGAACCTTCATCGATTTTCATGAAAATTGGTAAATAGTTAGAGGATACATCAAGAAATAAAGATGACATAACGCCAACTTGCGCTTTTACGACTTTTACCCTGGGGGTGAATGTCACCTCTTCTCGGAGGTGAAAATTATTTTATTGAAAGTAATACCATAAGTCGATAGAGGGACAAATTCTAAGCAAAATTTGTTATATAAAGTTATCAATATAAATCAACACTTTTTGAGTTATTAAAGATTAAAGATTTTATTTTTTCGTAAAAAAATACATGTTTTAAAGCTGCTTTTCACTTATAACTCAAAAGCTGTAAGCTTTTATAAAAAGTTATTCTTACCAAAATTGAAGATAAAAAATTGAATACACTCCTCACTTAAAGAACTAAACTTATGTTAATTCAAAGTGAGTTGTACATAATTGAATGTATATTTTTTTCGACGAGTACCCAAATCTAAGTATTCAAGCTTAACCCTTAAATGCCCAAGGGTGGGTAAAAAAATGTCCACCTAATGCGTATTCCCTTGTAACATATTTATTGCGTGTTTAAATTTTTTTTTAAATTATTTATTGTTAGCCCTTTATCGAATGTTAATTTGGTTCTACCTTGTTCTAGTTTGTAAAACTTGTTACTAAAGTTTTCTATATAAATTCTCGTTGGTAGGAAGATAATTCATAAAATTATCGACGTATAATTACATAATCTACAAATTATCCGCCAATGAGGGGGCTGAAAAGAAGAATGTGGAGAAAATCGATAAATCTGAATTACTGGCTTTTACTTGTATGTTAATTTTGATCTACATTGTAATTTTGTTGTAAGGTTTTTAAATTGTTTATATTAATATTTTAGAAGATGCTGTGTTTATTAAGCATAAGATTCTTAAACTTAATCCGTTTCCAACAACTCTCAATAAATATATTAGCTATTTTCGAGGTGGACATTTTTTACCCACCCTTGAGCGTACATGGAACCTAAAAAAGGTTGGGCGTTTAAGGGTTAAATAACGGGAAAACGATGCATTTTATAAAATATAGCTTCTAATCACTTGTCCAATTACATTGGAATACCTATCAAATGAGCTCCAGAAGAAGTTAATAGCCTCAAAATTAAGCAAGTTATGATGAAAATCAGAGAACTCTTTCGAATTCTTTAGGAAAAAGTGAAAAATAAAACACATGTCATTTTCACAAAAATTAAAATTTATAGTAATCCTTGTAATAATTTCTTATAAGCATAAGTAATTATTTCAACAATTTTCACCGAATTTTAATGCAAATTTTTGATAAAAAAGTTATAATTTATAAAAATTAGAATTTTTAAAATTATCATAATTTTCATATTATATTTTGTTGATAATAACTCCAAAAATACTCAATATACGTAACAAATGATATAACACCAAATTTTATTTTTTTTTATCAAATAATTTACCTGGTTTACTATTTCTGTAGGGTAAAAATAATCGAGATAAAACGTTTAAAGCTTAAATTTTGCTGCGATAACTATGTAACCGGGGCCGTTTAACCTTTTATTTTTAAAAAAGTAAGGGGTATAAAGGATTAAATTTAACGTTTTTTAAGAGCCCTTGGAATTAACTTTTAAATGGTTTTTAGACGAAACTTATATCGTAAGGATTAACTGAGATATTTACAAAAAAACATTTTTTGAAAAAATTGTTAAAAGGTAAATTTTGAGAAATATTTGGAGCGTAAATTTTAATGCTATTGACTCGTTTGGGAGCTCATTTGATAAATATATAAAGTACTTTGACAAATATTTAATAAGTTTATGTTATAAAATGCATCATTTTCCCGTTATTTATGCTTGAATACTTAGATTTGGGTACTAGCCGAAAAAATATACATTCAGTTACCTATAACTCACTTTAATTTTAATAAAACGTTTTTCAAGTAAAGAGTTTATTTCGTTTTTTATAAGCTGCTTCAAAATTGGTGATAATAACTTTTTTGTAAAAACTTATATTTATTTGTGAAAAATCGGTTAACCCTTAACTACAGACATCCGGTATTTTTTACCGGCGGGCATTCCCAAAATGTGGATTTCGTGGTAACCTCACAACTTACAAGTTCATGTGTCTCTGTACCTCTCGGGCAGTTTGTATAACAATGCTAGTCAAAGCGTGTATTGTGTATTGTCAATATTTTCTTTTCTGGTACACATCAAAAATCTTAACCGGTAAAAATTACCGGATGTCTGTGTTAAGGGAGTATTTTTATATGAGTACTATATTTGTAAATCTGAAATGTTTACATTATTTTTTTGTGTTTTTGCGGAAAAAGTAAAGAAATGGACTGTGGAAGACATCCTGGACCTTCAATGAAGGTTAAATTTGAAGATAAAATTTTTGAGGCCACTTTGCAAAAATGGAATTGCCATTTAATTTTATTACAATTTTACCCCTTGCAGATTTTTTTTCATGGATGTAAAAATTTTCGTGGATGCTATTTTATATTTCCTTTGTGATTCTATGTTACGTTTATTTGTTAAAAAAAAGTTTAAATTTTTGTCCATAGCATTTATGGCCGTTTGTTTCAATAGACCAAAAATGTTACCAAAATTCTGGTTTAATAGATTATTCTTCAAAAATCTTGTATTATATTATTAAAATCACTCATTTTACCATTTTTCCCATATCTAGAGACTCCATAAAAGCACATAATGCAAAACGTTTTTGTTTTTTATTATTAACTTTATATTTTGACTCTATTTTATAATGACCGGTAAAAAATACCGGGAGTCTGTAGTTACGTGATAATATTGGGATGTCTGTAGTTAAGGGTTAAAAACATGCATTTTTCTCACGAAAAATTAAAATCCTTGATCTTCAATAACTCAAAAAGTTTTGATTTTTCCCAATAACTTTATATAACAAATGTTGCTTATAATTTGTCCCTCTATCGAATTGTGGGGTTATTCCGAATAAAATAATTTTCACCCCTGAGAAGGAATGGCATCCACCCCAGGGAAGAAGCACAAGTTGGCACCATGTCACTTCTTTTCCTTAAGACATTATCTGCATATGCAGGGTAGATCAACAACAGATGCAATTTTCATTATAAGGCAGTTGATGGAAAAATACAGGAGTAAAGAAACAAACGCTCATATGGTATTCATTGATCTTGAGAAAGCATATGATGGAGTTCCCCGAGAGATTCTGTGGTGGGCACTCAATAAGAAAGGAGTCCCTGGTGAATATGTAAAGATTGTGAGGGATATGTATGAGGGAGTAACGACTAGTGTTAGGACAGGTGTGGGAGAGACTGATAAATTTCATGTGAAAGTAGGATTGCACCAAGGCTCTGTGCTTAGTCCGTATTTATTCTCATTAGTTTTTGACCAGATAACAGCGAAACTACAGGGTAACATTCCATGGTGCTTAATGTATGCTGATGATGTCGTGTTAGTAGGAAATAGTGAAAGAGACTTAGAACAAAAACTGGAACAGTGGAGACAAGCTCTGGAGGAAAAAGGTTTAAAACTTAGTAGGACAAAAACAGAGTATTTGGAATGTTCATTTAAAGATGGAGCTACTACAAATAAAATGGTATCTTTGGATGGTGAAATGATTGTGAAAAGCAATAGTTTTAAGTACCTAGGATCGGTATTACAGAGTAATGGAGAAATAGATGGAAATGCATGCAGTAGAATTAGGGCTGGATGGATGAAGTGGAAAGAAGCGAGTGGTGTGTTGTGTGACAGAAAAATTCCAGTGAAGCTGAAGGGAAAATTCTATAAAACAGCCATAAGACCGGCTATGATGTACGGAACTGAATGTTGGGCAGTGAAAAATAAAGAGGAACAACGAATGCATGTGGCGGAAATGAGAATGCTTAGATGGATGAGTGGAGTGACAAAGAAGGATAAAATTAGAAATGAGTATATTAGGGGAAGTCTAGGTGTGGCACCAATTGATGCCAAAATGAGAGAGCATAGGTTAAGATGGTTCGGTCATGTTCAACGTCGAGACGTTAATCACCCAATACGAAGAATAGCTGAAGTGCAGATTCCTGGAAGGAGTAGGAGAGGAAGACCAAAGAAGACCTGGGGGGAGGCGATAAGGCAGGACATGTTGGTAAAGGGGATTAACATTGATATGACCCAAGACAGAATTGTGTGGAGAAATGCAATTAGGGAAGCCGACCCCGCATAGGGATAAGGCAAAGAGAATGATGATGATGATGACATTATCTAACCACTTACCGATTTTTATGCAAATCTATGGAGGTTCAACAAAATCGGAGGTAATAGCTCATATCCACCATCAGTAACCCCACTAACAAGCATTATTTTATTTTAATAATATTAGCATTATAGGATTCCAACTCAGTTCCACTGTAGCAATTACTATGAAGTAATTTCGCCACAGGTATAAGCTAATAATATGTTAAAATGGAGTAAAATTGGTTTTGAAAATTATTCTAGACCACTTACCAACAACCTCCATTTTGGCCTCACTTTGGGCTGAAGCAAACGATGGTGCCTCTGCAGATACTTCACATCTAAACAGTCCACTGGTCTTCCAACTTACGGGACGAATGACAACTTTTTTGCTATCTGATCGACTCATCTGGAAAGAATATTCAAAATTATTTTATTTATATTTGGTCAAAGTAAAAACATGAATAATCGTAATTTTCACCTGCGTATTTTATATTCTAAACCGCCATATTTTTTTAAATATTCTTTTTCGAAAACGATTTCCAGAGTCGAAATCAAAACATCAAAAGCATAAATTTTGTGTCTGTGTTAACCACGGATTCTTATTTTTTTTTACCTTGATCTATTAGTTTTGTTACATTTATACCCGTTCTTTTTAATGTATATATGACCCTATTAGACGGAGAGGCAGCACTGAAAAATCTCTTTAAATTTACTAAAGCTAAATTTTTCACAGTTGATTACTGTGATTGTGTAGATAAACATACTGCGGTCGGTCAATCGAAACGTAGAACAGTGGTTACTGAGAGGGTATCAAAGTTGCTTTCCTACGAAGGTAATTAAATCCATTTACTAAGGCTGAAAATCAGTACACACATTCTAAATTGAATATAAATAAAAGTTATTATAAAAAAAATAAAACGGGATAATACCCGAAGGTTGGCTGTATACCATCTAGTTAAATAACATTAAATGAAGTAAAACTCCCTAGTGTAGTTGGTATATTTAAAAAAAATTCTAAAAAATTTTTAAAAATCCAAACGGATTACGTTTATAAGTTATTATAGTCGGTCAGCTGTATGACGGGACAGAGCCGGTCGGTCGGCCCCAATGAATGTACAGGGTTGTTAGCTATATTTTGACCCCCTTTTAAACTGCTTTATTTACAGAATTAGAAAAAAATACAAAAGGTATTCGATTATTTAATTATGATTTTTTAACATATATATATATATATATATATATATATATATATATATATATATATATATATATATATATATATATATATATATATATATCGTACTAGTGACGTCATCCATCTGGGCGTGATGACCTAATCGACTATTTTTTTATATGAGAATAGGTGTCGTGTGCTAGCTCATTTGAAAGGTTGTTCAATTCTCTATACAGCACTATAAACATTAAGATCATTATTTATACAGAGTGTCCAAAAATTTTTTTGAATTAATAAATAAACAATTAATTTAATTAAATTTTTTTTTTGACACCCTGTATAATTAATCATGTTAATGTTTATATTACTGAATAGGGAATTGAATAACCTTTCAAATGACCTAGACTCGACCCCATTCCTATTTAAAAAATAGTCGATTACGTCATCACGCCCAAATGGATGATGTCATTAGTAGGATATATATGTTAAAAAATCATAATTTAAAATTGAATAACTTTTGTATTTTGCTTTTTTTCTAATTATGTAAATAACGCAGCTTACAAGGGGTCAAAATATAGTGAATAACCTTGTACATTCACTGGGGCCGACCGACCGGCTCTGTCCTGGCATACAGCTGACCGACTATAATAACTTTTATTTATATTCAATTTAGAATGTGTGTACTGAATTTCAGTCTTAGTAAATGGATTTAATAACCTTCGTAGGAAACCAACTTTGATACCCTCTCAGTACCCCCGTTCTACGTTTCGTAGACCCTGTACTGTTTGACCGACCCTAGTATGTTTCTCTACACAATCACAGTAATGAACTGTGAAAAATCTAGCTTTAGTAAATTCAGAGAGATTTTTCAGCGCTGCCTCTTGGACTATATTTATTTCTTTCAAATAGTTAACCAGTAATTTAATTATCTCCATTTCATGACAACTTAGTAGATACTCTATACTAATTGGAAAATACACTTTTGTTTGTAATAGATTTTAATATAATTGGTCTATATGTCTCTGGTTAATTTTGCATTCAAAGAAAATATGATCCAAATCTCTAATCGAAACATTATCACAAAAGCAAACTGATAAATTAACTATTCCTTATTTATGTCGATATGCCTCATATTTTCCGAGTCGAGTTTTAATCTCACGATAGTAGAAATTTCGCTCTTAGGCATACTTAAATATATATTCAGATGGTAAAGGAAATTGTTGAAATAAAGACAAATATATAAATTTTTTGACATGCTTGAGACAATATTGTTACAGGTATATGTACAGTCCCTGGCCATATTATTATTTCCACCTATGAATTTTTACAAAAATCAACTATTCCACTAAGTACGTTTTGTTTAAAATATGATTTTTAAATTTAATTTTGTTATGCAATGTTAATGTTATTCATTAACTATAATATATTTAATAATAAAAAGCAATAAAATATTTGAAAATATTCCATATTTATGTTTTTTTAATATTTTGTTCAACTTCTGACCTTAATCAGATCGAAAATATTTGGGAGCTTTTAAAACGACAAATTTCCGATGAAAAGGTCACTAACGGAATTGATTTCATTAAAGGACTAATATATCGTTGAAACCACAATGACACATTGAAGCAAAAAAAATTTAACTGCATTGAAAGTATGCCAAGTCGGGTACTAGTGGTAATCAAAGTTAGAGGGGGCTCAGCCAAATATTAAAAAAATAAAAAATGTGATATTCTCAAATGGTTTATTGCTGTTTATTATTAAATGTATTATATTTAATAATAAACACCAATAAAACATTTAAAAATATCACATATTTTTAGTTTTTCAATATTTTGCTGAGCCTCCTCTAACTTTGATTACCGCTAGTACCCGTCTTGGCATATTTTGAACGCAGTAAATTTTTTTTGCTTCAATTTTTTTTTTTTTTTTTTTTATTTAAAGAGATAAAGTCGCATACACCCAAAGGTTATTAGCGACATTCCTGTAACATTTGTAATAATATTAAATTTAACATTTATAACAATCAATCATTTTAACAATTAATTAGAATTTGAGAACAATTGAACATTTGTAACAATTAATTAAGTTAAATTTTGTGTAACATATTTATACATTTTAAGTAACCCAATAAATTGTCCGGAACTAAATTTTTGTTGAGGAGTGCTTTCAGGTTATTTGGCAAATTGTAAAACTGTCTTTGATTTACATATTTAGGACAGTCTATCAAGAAGTGCTTTATACTGTCTACTGTATTGCATGTTTCGCATTTTGGAGGTTCACTATTTGAGAAGAGATAGGCGTGAGTATACCTACAGTGTCCAAGTCGTAGACGTGTAATAATAGTTTGGCATCTTCTGCTTCTGACAGTGGACTTCCATGAAAAAATGTCACTTTTGATGGTTCTAAGTTTAGAACTAGAGTCATTCCACTCCCGATTCCACGCACTTAAAATTGTCCTTTGCTTCAATTTGTCACTGTGGTTTCAACGATATATTAGTCCTTTAATCAAAACAATTTTCACAAGAAATTGTGAAAAAAAAAGAGGAACAACGAATGCATGTGGCGGAGATGAGAATGCTTAGATGGATGAGTGGAGTGACAAGAAAAGATAAAATTAAAAATGAGTATATTGGAGAAGTCTAGGTGTGGCACCAGTTGATGCCAAAATGAGAGAGCATAGGTTGAGATGGTGTGGTCATGTTCAACGTCGAGACGTTAGTCATCCAATACGAAGAGTAGCTGAAGTGCAGATTCCTGGAAGGAGTAGGAGAGGAAGACCAAAGAAGACGTGGGGGGAGACGATTAGGCAGGACATGTTGGTAAAGGGGAGTAATATTGATATGACCCAGGATAGATTTGTGTGAAAAAGCTGACCCCGCATAGGGATAAGCAAAGAGAATGATGATGATGAGACACGTAGCCTTCTGAAAAAGCTGTTAGGAGAAATGTAGCAAATAAGTATGGACAATAAGTAATTTAAACGCAAAATTCCAAACAATTTTGTCCTTATTCTCACATTCTATCTTTAAAATACACACTTCAAAGTAAGGTATTAGGACAAAACCACAACTCTACAGCCGATAAAGTTTGCCGTGCCTTAGGGTAGTGTACTTGGTCCGTCATATATATGGTCTCTATATTATTTACAAAGATGATCTTTCCCCTAGCAAAAATATAACCATTGAAACATATTCTGCAGATGATACGGCTGTTATAGTATCTCACAAAGATCTTGTCATTGCTTCTCACATCCTGCGGATTCACTTATAATGCGTTATTTCCTCTTTGCTAAAAATTTATACTCTACGAAGGAGTGCGTGTCCAACTGCGGCATTAAATGGTCAGCTTTGGAACAAAAAAAAAGATGCAAAATATCTGGGAATCCATCTGGTTCGACGATTCACTTATATGACACACATATGTGCTAAGAGAAATCGACTGGGCTTAAAATTTAGAAAATTGTACTGGACGTTAGGCCTTATGGTTAAACGTAGATCAAATATACGTTTTATTTATTCTTGTAGTGACCCTGAGTTTTGGATTAATTTTCCTAATTAGATATAAATATGTGTCATAACCTCAAACCGGTCAATATTGTTTATGTGTGGATGGTTGTTATTTAATCTGTCCACTATGAGTATCTTTGTCATAGTCTTTGATATGTTAATTGCAGACCTACTATTTGAATTTCGTTTTCAACCAGTCTTACTTACTTACTTATTCCGTGGCGCTACAACCCTTCGCGGGTTTTAGCCGATTCGACAACATGCCTCCACTGTTCTCGGTCTTGAGAAACCTCCATCAAATTCTCCACGCATATAGTGTTCAGGTCTCCTGCTGTATTATCTGTCCACCGGAGTTGAGGGCGTCCACGTGGTCTTCTTCCAGTTGGGACTTCCTCCCATACCAGCCTTACTCTTCTTTGGTCAGAATGTCTTCAGAGGTGTTCTGCCCATTGGAGTCGTCTGGACTTTATTTCTTTTATGACGTTGGCGTCTGGGTATAGTCCTTCAAGTCATTTGTTAGTTATTATCATTTTTGTCCTATTGCTTCATCAAGTACAGGCCCAAAGACCATCCAGGTCCTTCCTCAGGATTTTTCTTTCCCAAACACGTAGTCTCTTTCCGTTTGCCTTTGTTATCGTCCACGTTTCGCTTCCATACATCACCGTGGATCGTATGATTGTTTTATATACTTATATCTTTATACATCTTGTTAGATGTTTGGATTTAATACGGTTTTGAAGGACATAAAAACATCTGCTGCCGGCTTGTATCCTATTCGCGGTGTGCAAGTACTTGGAAAGGGAAACGAGAAACGACCGTGCGCGAGTCGCGGAGAAATATTGCAACTATCTTAAATAATTCATATTGTCAATTGAAATTGTCAAATTGACGTATATTTCATACCTTCTGTCATTGAGGCAGAAAAATTATATATTGCTCCACAATATTGATATGATATACAATTATTATATAAAGGTAAATTTAATTAATTGTATTTTGCTTGCAGTACTGCATTTTAATAACTGATTTTATTTACTACATACAATTGTTTACATTTGCTAAACATAACCTGCATCTTATTTTTTCTTCTTATTATTTTTTTGGATTATGGTCTTGACAATTATCCAGCAACCAGGACTAATATAATTGGCCAATATAATTAAAAGTGCGAATAAAAGTACAGAGCGTAGAAATAGAGGTCGCTTTGCCGAACTTGCACGGTCCCAATTGATTATTAATTGTGATCCGTTATTGTCTTTAGTTTTTGTTTTTCCAAGATACTTAAATTCTCTAACGCGCTCAAAGTTAAAGTCACCAATGGTGATGTTCTGACCGATTCTGTCACTTCTTTGGTTATGGTGTCTCACATACATATATTTCGTTTAATTTTCATTGATTAGGAGCCCCATCTTCTCTGCTTCCTTCTCAAACCTAGAGATGCATAAAGTCAAACTAGTTTGATTTTATTCAGCAAACTTGACTTGACTTGAAAACCAAACTTTTTTTGTAAAAAAGTTTGACTTGACTTGATTTCGATATCTTTAGGTTTGACTTGAAATCAAACTTCTTCAAACAGTTTGAAGTCAGTTTGAAAATTGAATATCATATCGGGCAACGTGTTTATTTCCAATTCTCTCTGCTACTCCGCCAATGGCGGATCTAGAAATTGGCCTTTGGGGGGTAAAAATAAGACCTTGATGGTAGAACCGTTTTCCTCTTCTTCTTTTTCTCAAACTATCATTTTAAGCGATTTTTCAGTGATTCGGTGTTTATTTAAACTTTGCATTCTTTTATCGTAACATATCAATGGAAAAAAACAATGTTTTAATTGAATGGACTCAAAAAATGTGAATATTGGTCATTATAACATGTTTTTTTTATTTAAAATAAGTTTTTGATCAAATTTTAGTGTAGAAAACGTTAAAATACTGTTTTTTACATGTCATGTTCCTCCATTTCCAAAATATAAGTTCTTCGATTTGGCTGAAAATTGGCCCACACGTGGCCAAAACACAGGACTTTAAGTGGTTCGACGAATTTATATAGTTATTTATACAATACAATAAAAGTTACATGCAATAATATCAGAGTCAAAATTATATATAGTCCAGTCGGGTTAGCATTTGATCTTGTATCCGAGCTACCCAAGCAAGATTCTATTTTTCTAATGTTTAGGGAGTCGATAGTAGTGTAAATTTAAAATCGAATGAATTGCGCCGTTACGTTAGCCGCCATCTTCATTTTAAATGAGAACCGTTTTTGCTCAATATTTCCGCTATTTTTAAATTTTCGACAAAAATAGTAAGGGCTGAAATTGGTGAAAATATGATTTCCTATAATCTCTTTTATTATAATTTTTTGGTGTCGTCAACAATTTTATCAAAAACTTGTTTTTAATTAAAATAACTTATTATAATGCGTTATAATCAATTTTTGAGTCCCTACTATTAAAACATTTTTTCTATTGATATTTTACGATAAAAAATCGTCGGTGATGTGACAATACCTCCTATCTGCTTTTTCATGAATTTTCTAAGAGAGATTTCAAACTTTTTTTATTGTCACCTCCTGTTTTATATGATATTTTTTGACTTGTTTTGTAGTAAATTCAACAATTTATTTACTACAAAACAAGTAAAAACTTACATATGAAAACAGGAGGTGACCCTAAAAAAAGTTTGAAGTCTCTCTTACAAAATTCATAAAAAACAGATAAGAGGTATTTTCACATCACCGACGAAATGCAAATTTGTCTAAATACATACCAAATCACTGTAAAATCGCTTAAAATTGTATTTTGAGAGAAAAAAAAAAAAGAATTAAAGAGAAGATATAGGTACACTAAGTTTCAGACAAATCAGATCCAAAAGTTTGTTCTGAGCGATTTGACCTGGAATGTACCAGGTTTATAATCTAATATATTATATTTAATAAAACGTTTCACTTAAAAAAACTAACCAGTAACCAGATTAGTACATTCAAGATATAAAGAACTTAGGAATTACTAAACGGGGGTCTTAAAACTTGTAATATGAAGAAATGAATCTACACGGATAGTTTGACTTTCGAACAGGAATAAAGCACTTTGTTACTACGAGTTCTCGTTAAGGGGAAAGGTGTAAACTGTCGCCTGTCAAAATTTTCAATGTGTTTTAAATGTAGATATTCATTTTTTTTTAATCCTGTATTTTTTTAAAATTTAAACGCAGAATGAAAGAATACATTATTACCGAGACCCGAAAGTCCCTTAGAATAAAAAATAATATCTAAGTTTCTTTTAAATGAAATATTTCAATTAAAAATCACACTAAATTTTCCCTTTTATTTTCACTCTGTAACTCATTAAAATAATAGTCTAAGAGCTAGAGGCGAGAAATCATCGTCATAAGTAATATGGAGTTTTGCATGTAAAATGTGTCTATTGTATGTTGATAATTATGACCCCTTTCAGGCTGACACCTCAGTGGATACAGGGAGTAGCAATAAGGGATGAAAGGGGAAAGTTAACGCAGTCATTAAAGGTTTTCACCTCCTATTTTGTTAAACCTCCATCGATTTACATGAAAATTGGTGAGTAGTTAGAGCACACCTTAAGAAATAAAACTGATATGGTGCCAACGTGCGCTTTTACCCTGGGGGTGGATGCCACCCCTTCTCAGAGGTGAGAACTATTTTATTAAAAATAACCCCACTAATCGATAGAGGGACAAATTTTAAGCAAAATTTATTACCTCTAATTATTAAAATAAATCAATACTTTTTGAGTTATTAAAGATCAAAAATTTGAATTTTTCGTGAAATAAATGCATGATGTAAAGCGGTTTTTCGTAAATAATTCAAAAACTGTAAGTTTTATCAAAATAGTTATGATTACCAAAATTGAAGATCATAAAAAATACAAGAGATTTGTTATTCGAAAAACCTTTGAGAGTTAATAAAAAGTAAGTTATAGGTGATAAAATGTATATTTTTTTCGGCTAGTACCCAAATCTATGTATTCAAGCTCAAATAACGGGAAAACGGTGCATTTTATAAAATATATGACACTTGTCAAAGTACTTGGAAATATGTATCAAATGAGCTCCCGGAAAAGTTGATACCATTAAACATTATGCTACAAACATTTTTCAAAGTTTAGGCTCCAAAAATTTGGAGCTTAATTATTATATTATTTATATAAGTTTTTAAAATTGTTCTAAGACATTTATATAAAGTATAGCAAAAATGTATTTGAATATTATGGCACATGTGCCCATTATTGGACACCCTCAGTTTCTGTACATATTCAGTTTATACAGGGGCGGTTCTAGACCAAAAAAAGTGGGGGGCAAGGGAACACAACCGGTGAATAAACAAGATAACGTGCCTTTTTAACGAAAATTATAGTACAAAAGTACTGTAAAAACTGAAAGGGGGGGCAGCTGCCCCCTGCTACTGGCTAGAACCGCCACTAAGTTTATATCGATAGAAAAAATTCAATTAAATATCGAAAAAATATAAAAATAATATTTTAGTAACATACATTTAACTAATAATAATATGTTCTTTTTATCATTCGTAACTTCACGCATGTGCTCTTAAATTGACGGATTGATGATATTTGATCAATATTTCCTACCTTCAATTAAAGACTATGAAAGATCTACAAGAAGTAACAAAGAAGTCGATCGCGTTTTCTGTATATCAGGACCCAATCAAAAGAGACGAGTCGATTTTATTAAAGAGTTAAGAAATAACAAATTCAAAGAGGCTTTGGTTCGATTTTTTTTACTTATTGGGCTGATAACGAAATAGCACCTTTTCTGCAAGGTAAAATAATATATGTTAATTTTGTTGAGTGTCACAAATTTTTCGTTAGTAAAAATGGAGAAGTGCAGAAAGACGAAACTCCATATTTTAGTTGTCCAGCTCATGAGGAGGCAGACACTAAAATAATATACCACGTATGTCAACTACAGAAAGATGCCAATGTAATCATAAAGTGCTCAGATACAGATATTTTGGTTATTATGTTAAGTAATATGCATCACTTGAACAGTAATTTACACATTTGGATACAGTCTGGAACCGCAGGAAAAAAACATTATGTTGATATCTGTAAAATTTACGAACATTTTGGAGATTTAATATGCAAAGCTTTAGCCGGTTTCCACGCTCTAACTGGCTGTGACTATAATCCATGTTTTCCAATAATAAGTGATGAAAATAATTATGATAGCGATTTTAGTGAATGTGACAGCGAAAGTGAAAAATAAATAGTATTTTCAACGAAAATTTTGATTTCGTTTATAAATTCGCAAAGTCCGGTCGTTCGTTCCTGCGTTGCCACCCCGGCAATATCTGGAGCTTATGTACCGATGTCAATGTAGTTTTGTCTCCTGAATCCAAATCTGAAAACGGCATTTAGATATCTCAAACCACCTTCGAGATAACCGACCTCAAAGACAAGTTGCATCTCGGGACAGCAATTTATGATTTTTTAGCAATTTTAGATAGCGAGATAATTCTACAATGGCGACACTGTACGTAAAAATGTTAATGAAAATTTCATATTATTTCAAAAATATATTACTTCATATAAACTGTAAAAGAATTGAAATATCAAGTAAATAAATATTACTTATTAATTTTAATGTAAGTAATGTTAAATGGCAGGTTACAAATTTTTGGTGCTGTCTACCCAATGATTTATGTATTATGTATATTATATTGTATAATATACAGTGTGTCTACTTAAGTTGGACACATATATTACGGGACACTTTATTATTTTTAATTTTACGAAATAAAGTTAAAATTCATAAAAAGTTCCGCATCGTCTAAAACCTACGATTCAATCATCAGATAGAAAATTTTACTTATATTATAGGAGGTACTATAAAAAATATGAATTTCGCTCAAGATTAAAGTACCTTTTTTTTCACACTGTTGTAAATTATTGTTACTACGAAAAATGGTTTGGAATTAAAAACTGTGTTCTAATATATGCAATAGTTGTTATTATTATAATTAAATAATTAATAATTATTATAATAATGTAACTATTATCTACATTCTCTTTAATAAAAAGAAAATATTTAATTTTTTTCTCAAATTAGAGATACCTACCAATCATCATTTTCATTTATAACTCTTTTATTATTAATTTTACGAACAAAAATTATTCTTCATAAAAAGATCTGCACGGTCTAAAATCCAAGATGTAATCATAAGCATAAGATTATATAAAATTGTATCGATTTTAGTCGATGTGTAAAAAACATGAAATTCGCTCAAGAAATTCGCTCAGAAAAGTGCCTTTGTAGCTCACAATATTTAAATAGTAGGATATAATTGCACATTAAACATAATTTTTAATTCTAAACAACTTTTCATAATAGCAATTTTCCATATTAGGAATTTAAATACATAAAAAACAAAGTTTTCGTTATAAAAATGCTCGCATTTTTAATTTGTTTAAAATATTTCAATTGTAATAAAACGAACTTGATAATAAATTATGATCCTAACTTCATTCCCGAAATTCCATTAAAAACTATTCTGTTAACAAATTTCAAAATAAATATATAAATAGCGTATGTTTTAATTTTCACTTTTTCCTAAAAACTCGAAAGGGTTCTCTTATGTTCATCATCACTTGCTTAGCTTTGATGTTATAAACTTCATCTGGAGCTCACTTGATAGGTATTCTTGAGCACTTTGACAAGTGTTCAGTAAATATATTTTATAAAATGCACCGTTTTCCCGTTATTTGAGCTTGAATACTTAGATTTGGGTACTAGCCGAAAAAAATATATATTCCATCACCTATAACTCACTCTTTGCTAATTCCCAAAGGTTTTTCGAATAAGAAATCTCTTTTATTTTTTATTATCTTCAATTTTGGTAATCATAACTATTTTGATAAAACTTACAGTTTTTGAATTATTCACGAAAAACCGCTTTACATCATGCATTTATTTCACCAAAAATTCAAATCTTTGATCTTTAATAACTCAAAAAGTGTTGATTTATTTTAATAATTAGAAGTAACAAATTTTGCTTAAAATTTGTCCCTCTATCGATTAGTGGTGTTATTTTTATTAAAATAGTTATCACCCCCTAGAAGGGGTGGCATCCACCCCCAGGGTAAAAGCGCACGTTGGCACCATATCAGTTTTGTTTCTTGAGTTATGCTCTAACTACTCACCAATTTTCATGCAAATCGATGGAGGTTTAACAAAATAGAAGGTGAAAACATTTAATGACTGCACCAACTTTCCCCTTTCATCCCTTATTGCTACTTCCTGTATCCACTGAGGTGTCAGCCTGAAAGAGGTCATAGTTATCAATATACAATAGACACATTTCACATGCCAAACTCCATATTACTTATGACGATGATTTCTCGCCTCTAGCTCTCCGTCTATAAACATTATAGAAGTTTTCAAGGATTTTTGGCCCTCAGAAATAATGTAATCTTTCATGCTGCTTTTAAATTTTTAAAAAATATTTATTAGTTTTCTCAGGATTGGAAAAAAATAAATACATTTAAAACACATTGAATATTTTGACAGAATGGTTGCAAAAAAATACTATTTGGTTGATCAATGGACAATTCAAAATAATCATTTGGAGTTTTTATGACTTTCTTTTATTAACAGAGGCATTTATCTCATCAAACTCAACATATGGTACCAACCTACAGTTCCCTGGAAAACACGACAATTCAAAAGTATTTCTAAAATTTAAAACTGACCATAGGGTTATTGGTTTTATATATTTTTTTGGATACAGATTACAAAACTAATGTTATGTTTCGGTTTAAATTTTAAATAAATTAATGTAGATGCATTAAGTTTTCTTAATTATCCTAAATAGCGGGTATATTGGGTTTTATTTGTCTGTCTGTGGTTTAAACATCATATCAGCTCATGTTTATTTATTTGATTTATTTGATGTTGCGGCAGGTGATTTCAAAACAATGAAAATTGCAAAGTGCATAATATGTAGAAATAAAGAACAGCGTTATAAAATGACAAATAGTGAACTAATTCTTTAAAACAAAATTGAAAAGTCGCAAAGAATGCATTAAACTTAAACCTATTAAAAGTCTATTAAAAATATTATATTTTGTTGTTCCTTCATAAATTTTTGGTAAAGTAGGATAAATTACAGTTGTTATTATAAAAAACCACTCAACGAATTCTTTGTTTTAATCTAGTAATAACACTTAAATAAAAATATAAAACAGTGATATCGATAAAACGAAACTTGCAAGCAATTCTAAGAAATTTTTAAGAAATTTATTACCTTGTTTTAGTCCAGAAAGCCACTGCGCATCCGCTAGGAAAACGAACTTATTCCTTTCATTTGCACCATACTGTCGGTGGAAAGTAGTGTCGCGCACGCTTGATTAGCAATTAAAAAACAAAGGAGTTTTGAATATTATATTGCAAAAAACTCTTCGGGATTTCATCAATCGATGTTTAAAGAATATCTACTTACCTTGGCAGCATTCAAATTTTCAGTTTTTCACATAGTTTTTGAGGGTTAAAAATGGTCGATTTCGCAATTTTTCAATTTTTAATCGCTTATATGTCAAAAACTATCATTTCTGGAGAAAAGTCACCAAAGATCTTTTCTGTTTGGAATGTCCAAAAAACCTAAAAAAACTTTTTTCCATGCAAAGAAAATAATTTTAGGAAAAAAAAAATTTTTTAAAAATTTTTGACCACCTTTTGGTCCTGGCAACATGCAAATTTGTTAAAAGGAATCCTTTTTGAGTAAGATTGTGCAAAAAATCTGAATTAGAATATTTTTCCTAGCGGATGCGCAGTGGCTTTCTCGACTATTTTGACTATAATCGCTTCTATAGCAAGTTACTTTTATATGGAACTCATTGTATTATTAAATTTCTTATCTTAATTGGCAAACTAACATGTCTGTCTCAACAAAAAAGTATATCTCTACGAAATAAATTATTTTTCAAACTTTTTCAAACTAGTTTGACAAACAGTTTGAATTTTCAAACCTGTACAATTGACCAGTTTGACTTGACTTGAATTAATTGTCGGAAGGATTGACTTGAGTTTGACTTGAAATTAAGTAAAACTCAAGTCAAGTTCAAACATTCAAGTCAAACTTGTGCAACTCTACTCAAACCTGACAAAAGTTTCCTTCATCCTTAGGTTGGTGTTTCCTATTAGATCGATATTGTCTGCAAATGCCAGCAGTAAGTTTGGTCAATCGATGAAATACTGTAATTGACTTTTCGATTCTTGTACTTCTGATTATGTGTTCCAGAGTTAAGATGAAGAGTTCAATCTCCCTGCATCTCCCTGCTTTAGTCCATTGTATATTTCGAATGTTTCCGAGTATTGTTATTCAACTCTCACCTTACATCGTGTTATGTTCGTATAAAACTCCCTTAACCATGAATGTAAGTTGGTACTACGGTCAGCTAAACGACAGCTGGCAGATATAATATAATACTTTAATAATAAAATGAAACCACGTATAGACTTCTTCAAAAATAAAGTATCTTACATCAAGTACTACTTCATAACAAATACTTCATCATCCAGCCTCAAAAGTCCACTGCTGAACATAGGCCTCCTCCCCTCGTTTCCAACCCCATCTATCCTGCGCCGCCCTCATCCAGTTTTTATTTACCTTTCTTAAGTCATTAGTCCATCTTGTAGGCGGTCGACCGACGCTTCTCTTGTCTTCTCTTGGCCTCCATTCCAATAACCTCTTCGTCCATCGCCCATCTGTCATTCTGGCTACGTGTCCTGCCCATCTCCACTTCAACCTGGCTATCCTCTCGATGACGTCAGTCACCTTTGTTCTTCTCCTGATTTCTTCGTTTCTGATTTTGTCTCGCAGAGTTACAAATACTTACGTCTTTTAAATACAAAGGAATTGACAATTGGCGACGAGGGTAATGGATACAAATACTACAGACACTACATCAACTATAACGCTTCCAACTACAGCCGGTACAGCCACGAGTTCCTCGACTACAACTACAACGACAGTTACATCTGCTACAGCTCCAATAATGTCTACACAAGTTTCTACATTCCAGTTTTCCGTTGAACCTATTAACAAGACAACCACAAAATGGCACTGGTGAGTAAAACGATTGGAAGGGGCATACAAAGTTTTTAAAATTCCAGAGATAATGAAACTGGCCTATATACTACATTACATGAGGTCGGAAGCATACGATATACTCTGTGATAAACTAGCTCCACAGGTCCCTGAAGACAAGTCATATGAGGATACACTTAAGTTAATGGATAGTTTTTACCACCTTGCACCACTTGAAATTGCTGAAATATTCAATCAAAAAGACAGGCAGAAGGCGAAAGTATATAAAAATACCTACATTCTCTACAGAAACTTGCCATAAACTGCAACTTTTCCACATACTTAAAAAGTGCTATACGAAATCAATTTGTTTTGTGGTTTACAATCAATCAATCAATTGAAGCCAGCATGGAAACTTCAGAAAAGGATAGTAATCAATGTTTTCACAACAATAATTACAATCAGGCTAGTATAAATATTTTAAATATGAAAGCTAAAGTTCTCATAAAAATACAAACACTAGTAAATTTAATGATAATAATACAGTAAATAATCAAGTAGCTCTCCTAATAATACTTCTAAAATGTCAAATAACCATATTACTGCTTATTATAGATGCGGAGACACTTCGCATTTAGCCGATAAATGTAATAAAAAGCATTTAATTTGTAACTTTTGTAAAAAAGTAGGACATATTCAAAAAGTTTGTCTAAAGGCACAACAAAATTTATACAGGCAAGTAAATTCAGTAAACTCTGTTCAAGAGATTTAAGAAGTAAATGCCGGAAATTGCAAAGATAAATTTTTTATAAATTTGAAAGTGATGATATTTTAAATTTAAATGACATTTTAAATTTTTAAATTGATACTGGCGCTGCTGTTACAATCATAAATAAAAATATATTTGAAAAATATTTTCTTGCATTACAAATACAAAAATCTGATGTTAAATTAACTACATACTGCAAAAATAATTTAAATATGTTAGGTTCAATTTCAGTGCAGGTTGAGGACCAGGAAACAAAACACACTCTAAATTTGTATGTGGTGGATGGTGATGCCTACCCACTGGTTGGTCGGGAGTGGATACGATAGGTTTACAGCAACAAGACCGAAATCATTAGACCGAAAGCAGTAGACCGAACTCATTAGACCGAAAAGCACTTTACCGAAAGCTCACTAGACCGAACAGCATTAGACCGAAAAGCAGGAGACCGAAAAGCATTATATTGGTAGGGGAGCCCAAGCGGGGATTTTTGTAGTTACTCGAGCGCGTCAGATTATCACATGGGAAGAAATTTGCTACCCTGCAGATGTATCTCTAACATATATTGGCTCTTAACACAGGGGCGTTCGTTAAGGGTGCCCCAAAAAATATCTATCTTTAAAAATACTCGAAATTATCAGATTAAGATAAGGTAAGTTAAGTACATGCAAAAGTGTGTATATTTAAAAACTCTGACGATTTGAGCGGGGCGTAAGGAAATGGGTGAGTCAAAAAGTTTCACAAAAGAAGCGAATATTTCGCGAAATGAACGTCAGATCGAAAAACTAAAAACTACGTGTTCAATATTTTTAAAAAATCTATCGAAAGATACCAAACATGATATCCTACGGAGTGGGGTGTGGGGTAAATTTAAAATTTTAAATACAAATCCCGCGATATTTCGCAAAATAAGCATCAGATCGGAAAACTGCAAAATACACTTATTTAATATTTTTGAAAAATCTATCGAATTGTACCAAACACCACCCCCGCCAGAGGTGGGGTGGGGGTTAGTTTAAAATCTTAAATAGGAGCCCCAAATTTCTATTGCAGATTTGAATTCTTTACGTAAAAGTAAGCAACTTTTATTCGAAACTTTTTTTCGAATTATGGATTAATGGCGCTATAATTAAATAAAAAACGATTGTTGGAAAAAAAGTGAAATAAAAAATGGAAAGTCCCCACTAAAATGGAAAGTTTTACTTAACTTTTTTTGGTTTTAGGACCTACTAATCACAACCCAATAGTGACTGCAAATTTAGCATACTTTCTTCCCCTACTATTATTGCTATTAGTTACATATTACATGGTGCTCAAACAGGCTTGTAATCTGAGCAAGGGTAACATCAACCTCCCTTCACTCTTTATCCAGGCTTAGGACTGGCAGCACAAAGTACTGGCGAGTGCTTTTTTTTGCTTTGTTTTTTGTTTATTTTTTTGTTTTTATTTGTTTTTTGTTTATTTTTTTGTTTTTATTTGTTTTTGTTTATTTTTTTATTTATTATGTACAATACTAAAAATTAAATACTAAAAATAGTTAAGAGTTTTTTGCTTTGTTTTTTGTTTATTTTTTTGTTTTTGGTTTATTTTTTATTTATTATGTATAATACTAAAAATAAATACAATATTAAAAATTAAATACTAAAAATAGTTTATAGGTTTTTTGATAGTTGTTTTTTGTTTATTTTTTTGTTTTTATTTGTTTTTGGCTTATTTTTTATTTATTATTTTATAATACTAATTTATATTTTAGTATTATTTGGACCGCGTTATGTAATAGCGGATTAAGCGCCAAAATGTAGTTTTGAGATAAATCGGTTTAAAGATTTTAAATTTGTTTTTGGTACTATTTCTAAAATATAGTACTGACAGGTTTCATATTTAATATATTAATGCAAATGTAAATAGACTTTTACATGTGTTTAAAATTTTTTAAAAATAATTTATATTTTAAAAGTTATTCGATCAAATGTCGCTTAATTCGTTAATGATTTTTTAAGATATGCATGAGTTAAGATCCGAATACCGGATTAAAGACATATTTGTCGCTTAATCTGATGTTACCTGACAAAGGATGTCTTTTAATTCGATATCTTAAACGTTGGTAAATATGTTATGTTTTGTAATAAATAATTAACCGACTATTCGTGGCGCTTGATTCGTTATTACACTTACAAAGATGCGGATTTTTGTTTATGACAATGGATTATGTACCATTATTGGCGTTTAGTTCGATATTACAAATCCTAATGTGAGATTTTTTTTAATAAATTAAAAAATGTCGCTTAATACAGGCATTTAAAAACAACTTTTTTTTAAAATTTTTTTACAAAAAACATATTTTTATACATAGATTTGCACCCTAGCTGCAAGATGGCACTAATATCTCGATTTTGGACTTTTGGCGGTTAATCCGTTATTACATAACGCGGTCCATTTATAATACCAAAAATAGTTTAGAGGTTGTTATTTTGCTTTGTTTTTTGTTTATTTTTTATTTATTATGTATAATACTAAAAATTAAATACAATATTAAAAAATAAATACTAAAAATAGTTTATAGGTTTTTTTGATAGTTGTTTTTTGTTTATTTTTTTGTTTTTTTATTTATTATGTACAACACTAAAAATTAAATACTAAAAATTAAAGTTATGTGCAATCCCCCTTAAGTAATTAAGTATGTTACCATGAGCATCAAAGTTACTGACAAGGCGTTTTAATCTGTCAGCTGAATCTCTATATTTTCTCTGGCTTGTGGGTGGTTGTTCGCCAGCTAAATATTGCTCTATACTTAGTTCGTTTAAACTTTGTTCTCTCTGCAGTGCTTCTAAAAATTTCCAAATACTTGGATGATTTGCACAAATTTGGTTCTGAAAACCTCTATGCCATCCTTCCACCGAGTTATTTGTTTTCGGTAAATCGTCATTCACAGCTTCAAAACAATTCCACATACCATGGGGGAAAATAGGCGGGCGTCGTTGACGGCATTGAGGGCGTCCAATCCACGTATCCTCAAAGTAACCTAGCACACCTTGAGCTTCTTCTGGAATAACATGTTCTTCGCACAACTGTTCAAATATATCCACTACGTTTACCTCAGGTACGAATGCTAGAGCAGGTAACAGTCGCATTGTTAAGGCAAAATCAGGTTCTGCTTCATATCGACGTTGAAGTCCTTGTGACTGGATTTGGCGGAAAAAAGACTGTGAAAAGTGGAAAAAGCATCCTCGTTGCCTGGTTTGCGGAAATGTTTCGGTCACAGCATTCATCATGGCTAATTCAAAGTCCATAAGTATACTGAGTGGTGAAACTGTTGGCGCAATGTTTTTCAATGCTGTAAGCAATCGAGTATACGTTCCGTGGGTTTTATTTGGTAGTAGTGCATATACTAATGGTATAGCATTGTTATAGTGCAAACCATGAATTGTATATAGTTGACAGAATATATGTGGTACAGTTTTAAACGTGCCATCGACGTACCAATGCATGGACTGAGCCAAAAGCCGCAAATTTGTTTGAGTGGAAAATATTAATATCCTATCTTCACTTGGTCCAGAATCAAACAATAGAAAATCTGCTCCATTTTTGGTAATTTTATAATTATTTGGGATTGCAAGTTCTATCCGATTACCAGGAATAGCCGGAGCAGCGTCATGCTTTGTTCGAATGTTCCGTACGGTCCTTTTCAAGTTGTTCACTTTTGGCAGTTTTGCTGATGCTGCCTGCGATAATCCTATAGATGCTTGAGATACTATAAAATGAGGAGCATCCTGGGTACGTCTTGCATTTTCTCTGATATTTTCCATTACTCGAGCGGTTTCTATTTCTGCAGCATCACTCACATGGCAGTGTTGTCCTCTTTCTTGTGTAACATCATTGTCCACTGTTATAACACGAACATTACACTTGAATTTTTTATAATGTTGACATCTCCAGTATACGTTCATGCCAATTTCTTTGTCTTTGATGTACAAATGGCCATCTAACAGCAACTTACGATGACCCTTTAGACTTTCTATGTACTGCAAAACTATTTTTAACGTTGACTTTATATATACGTACTGCTACTATAAGATGTAGATTTAAAATGTCTTAAGGATGAGAAAATTCTTGTATACAACCGTCAAGATCATTAGCTTTTGTTGTTTATTCATTGTGATAACATTGAACATAATTTTTGGTGTGCTTTGTACCTGGGGTAATCGAAGGGTCAAATTTTACACAAATTTTTGATACTGCACCGTAAAACAGGTAGGTTTACCATTTTACAGTACATTCAGCCAACTAACACCTCTAAACGATTCACTGATTACATTCATTGTGAATGTAATCCGTTAATCGTTTAGGGGTGTAAATTGATTGAATATACTGTAGTTGGGTTATCCCAGAAATCCATATCGGTTAGTAATTATTATTCTCCTAAAACTTGTCGCAATGGTGTTTTTATTGTGATAACATAATGGCTATTGTCATATTCCTTAAATCCGTATTAGAACCAAAAATTTACCCATATTTTTTTACTTATCGCAGTAAAAGAGATAAGACCAATGTAATTACAACTAAATGTTGTTTGGATGGTTTTAGGCCTGGATCCCGCGTATCAAAAAAAAAGATGATTAATGGCAAGCTGAAAATTTGTTAATAGCTTAACAGTCTACTTGTACAAACTTTGATGTAAGGGAACACTGGAACAGGGTAAGTTTTATTTCTGGAACAGTTTAAAAACATCCAATTGATTTGTTACCCTTTCATTAAACTCTCATGTAAAAATCAGACTGCTATTACTAACCAAAATGATTCCTGTCATTTGACATGTTCTTCGTGTTCACTCATTAAAATAGTTGAGAGACTGATAAGTTTGTACACACTTGAATGAATGAAGGAAATGAAAATATAATAAATAATTATTTACACACTTTGACATACTATATTTTCATAATATTTATTTCAAATAATTATTTACACACTTTTACATAGTATATTTTCATTTCGTTCACCCATTATGTCCAATTGGTATTATATATTAAAATAATTATATATTATACAGGGTGTAACAAAAATACAGGTCATAAATTAAATCGCATATTTTAGGACCAAAAATAGTTTGATTGAACCTAACATACCTTAGTACAAATGTGCACATATCCAAAACTATTGCAGATTTTTTATTGAAAATAGACATGTGGCATTCTTATGGCAGGATTTTCTTAAAAAAAAAAATAAAGTGAAATTTGTGCACCCCATAAAAATTTTATGGGGTTTTGTTCCCTTAAACTCCCCCAAACTCTTGTGTACGTTTCAATTAAATTATCATTGTGGTACCGTTGGTTAACCACAATATTTTTAAAACTTTTTTGCCTCTTAGTATTTTTTCGATAAGCCATTTTTTTATCGAGATACGGCTTCCTTTTGAATATGTTTACATAAAAATTTTATGGGGGTTTTGTTCCTTTAAACCCCCCAAATGTTTGCATGCGTTTCAATTAAACTGTTATTGCAATACCATTAGTTAAAAACAGTGTTTTTAAAACTTTTTTAAGTATCCTAGTATGTTTTAGATAAGGCACATTTTATTGAGATGTGGCTTCTTTTTTAATATGGTTCAAAATATACCTAAAAATGTAACTTTTCGTATTATTACAGTCTCGATAATCGTACTTAACCATATACAAAATATGTGGTGGATTTGACAAATATTGAAAATATCTCGATAAAAACTGGCTTTTCGAAAAAGTACTAGGAGGAAAAACAGTTTTAAAAACATTGTGTTTTACTAATGGTACCATAATAATAATTTAATTGGGACGTTCACAAAAGTTTAGGGGGGTTTAAGGGAACCGAACCCCCATAATTTTTTATGGGGAGCACACATTTTACTATAATTTATTTTTAAGGTGTTCCTGCCATAAGAATGCCACATGTCCATTTTCAATAAAAAATCTCTAATAGTTTTCGATATATTGGAAAAAATCCATTTTAATTTTGTAACTTCAAAGGGCTATAACTTTTTTTATGTGCACATTTGTACACTATGTGCACATTATGTGTAAGTTAGGTTCAATCGAACTATTTTTGGTCCCAAAATATGTGGTTTAATTTATGACCTGTATTTTTGTTACACCCTATATATTAAAACAATTATATATTAAAATGCCCAATTGATGATAAACGCATTCTTATTTTTGTTTGAGATTTTAATGAAATTATAACAAATCAATAATTGGAAGTTCTGCCCGACAAAATACATGCAACGTTTTCGTAGTCTGATGGTCCAAATTTTTAACCTATTCCACAATTAAAACTTTTCCTGTTCCAGTGTTCCCATACATCAGAGTTTGTCCGACTATAAGCTTATAGACACCGTTAAACTATTAACAAATGTTCAGCTTGCTATTAATCAACTTTTTTGGTACGCGGGATCCAGGTCTATTATTAGAAACAGTTAAAATGGTGTTAACGTCACTCTACTCTTAATTTATTTTTACCTTCACTAATTTGTTTAACGGATAAAAATTATTTCATATCAGACTGTACAGAGTAACAATCTACACAGTCTATATACAAAATAATATAAAAAAAGTACAATATACAAAAAGACATACAAGATCTTAGCATAATTATTGCAATCTTTCTTAATTTATGTACCAATTCGGTCTAATGCCCTTCGGTCTAGTGAGCTTTCGGTAAAGTGCTTTTCGGTCTAGTGAGTTCGGTCTACTGCTTTCGGTCTAATGATTTCGGTCTAGTTGTCGTGTACGGATACGATATGCTCTTGAAATCAGTTTACATCAGGCAAATACAATTCTACATGAAAATTTTGATATTGCAACTATGTTAGATAAATATAAACATTTATTTGAAAAGTCAGGTGAAATAAAAGGTTTAGAGGCTGAAATTCATCTTAAACCTGGTAATAAAGCAAAATTTTGTGTAAGGCCCGTCCTGTAGCTTTTGCATTAGGCCCTAAAGTTGAGGCAGAATTAGAGTCCTTAGTAAATCAGAGTCTTAAAGAAAGTAGCATTTTCGGACTGGGCAACTCCTATTTTACCTGCAGTTAAACAAAATGGGGACATACGCATTTGTAGTGATTTGAAATCACAATAAATCCTTGAATTGAAGTGGATGGATACCCTTTACATACACCAGATGATCTACTTTCCCAATTAGCAGGTGGGGACAACTATACAAAAATATATATTACGAAAGCTTACTTACACTTGCGAATAAAAGATGAAATGAAACATTTACTTACATGAAACACCCATAAAGGTTTATTTTAACCAAATCGATTAATGTTTGGATTTGCTAGTGCTCCTGCCAAATGGCAACGTTTAATAGAGCAAATGCTACAAGGAATATATGGTATTTCAATATTTAAAGATGATATAAAAATTACATCTCCAAATAATACTTTACATTTACAAAGACTTGAACAAGTTTTAAAGAAATTATCTGAATACAATTTCTGATATATAGGTATTAAGCTTTTTTATTGTACAAATTTCAAACCGATATAAAATCAGCTTCGTGACGTGTTTCTTATAATTCTGGATTTTAAATGAAAAGAAGGCAAACAAAATGACAGAGCAAATCTAATTTCTGTAACATTTTTCATATTCTAATCTTTATAGGATTTCGTTCGTGTCACGATTTACTCTCACATTTTAAATATATGTCTACCTGTTGGAATATTGGTCTAACTTATATTTGACGCTTTCCATATCTGCCTTATGAAGCGAACAAAAAGATCAAAACCCCAAAGGTGTTGGGATTTGGGTCACGCTTCACAAATTGACGTCCACATTTTCCCCATCATGCCTATAATAATTTGCCGGGAACGCGCCATCTCTAGAATGTGACTGGTTTCTGGAAAATTTCGCTGTGCTGCTAACAGAAACGGTGGAAGCTAACTTTTTCTTTTTATAAAATCAGAGAAGTACTAAGGGTTTCTGTTTGATTTTTATTATAAAGTTTATCGTATGCAAAACTCATAATTCTAGTGTAGAAAAACAACGCAAAATCTCAATAAGTCTGGTATCAGCTTGAAGAAAGTATGGCGTTTACTTTTATGTATTTGTTTTTAATATATTTTAATTGGATAAGCGCATAATATTTAGGCTATTCATTATGTATAATAGGAAGGAACTAAAACGTTAACGGGGTTTTATTGTTTAAAATAGTCAATGGACCTCTAAATATGAAAAAACCGCGAGTGCTACCATTTAAAGGGGTGCGTTTTTGAGAAAGGGGTGAATTAGTCCCTAGGCACAGGGCACAGGGCGAATTAGGGTGAGCTCTATGCACTTTTGGTACAAACACGTCTGCACGAAAATTGTTCCAAATTAAATTTACTAATGAAATATCACATTTCACAGTGAAAAATATTTTGTTTTGCAAAAATATATTCAAAAGAAAAGCAAGAAAGCAACACGAACTATTTTTAAACAAGATATGCGTTCTCAAAATGTGACATATACACATGTCGCAGGTCCCACTAAGCTGGAACCATATGGAAACTTTTTTATTATTAACTCTATGAAAAAAAATCATTCTTTATAAAATGCTCTGCATAATCAAAAACCTGAGATGCTATCATCAGATATAACATTTTTTCAATAGTGTACGAGGTATGTTAAAAAATATGAATTTTTGTTAAAAAAAATGAATTTAGAAAAGTTATTTGAAATTAAAAATTATGTTATAATATGCAACCGTATTTGTCTAATTGAAAAAAATAAAATAATTTAAATTTTTTCTCAAATTACGGATACCCTTGGATATCCTATGGATATTTTGTTTAAAAATAGCCGTAGAATTTTTTGCAATACACCATGTTAAAGTAAAGAAAATAGGCTTTTTTATTGCACAATGTATATAACTAAATGTACAAGAAAAAAGTCATAATAAGAAATTTAAACAATAATCATAAAAAATATCAAAAATCATTAAAAGTATAAAAACTTTAAAAAGCATAACTTGCTTAAAAATAGTCGCACAACCTTATAGAGTACCTAGACCATTATTTTAAAGGTAACTGACTTCTATTTCTACTAAATGTACCATTAAATATAACTAGAAATGGGTAGAAAAAAATTATGGAATAATGTTTGCGAAATAATAGGGAAAATAGCCCTAAAAATGCTGTGAGCGGCGAAATTTGAAAAATCCTATTTCGGAAAATATAAATCGTACTGACTTCTACTAAACGCTATTTTAAAGAGAAAGGATTGAAGTTATTTTTCGCCGAATCAGTACCTATACCCATATACCCAAGGAAAAAGGTCCCGCATAATCTAACTACTATTGCAATTAAAAGTTTATATGCCGAAAATGCGAAGGTACCCGTAAGACAAGGAATTAAGATCTCGGAAGCTTTCAGGACAAGAGTTGGAGTAGGTACGTCAAGGAGGCATACTAAGCCCATTTTTGGTTATAGCTGTCATGGATGAAATAACGAAAGCATGCAATCAAATGAAAAAAGCTTATCACAATTTGATCTGTGAACTATGTCTGCTTGAATTTTCAATGATGAGCTGCTCTTTTACAAATAATGGGTAGTATAACGTCAGAACTAGAAGCCCAAATTGTTGGTGTAATTGGAGATGGACGATCGCAACCATATCTTGCTGATATTATAATAACGGACCAATTTAGCATTTTAAGAGCTTTCAGAACGTATATATAAAGTGGAGGATAGACAAGAAGACCAATTCCAGGATATCCCATGTGCACTAACCCCACAGATAAACGTTATTTGCATCTTCACACTTTGTGTATACATCACGTTGCGTAGACAACTGCGAAATTATATTTCCACAGCCCGTAATGTTCGAGTAAGTGCGAATTGGGTTAGAAATTGATTAAGAGAATTTGTAATCAGAGCCAGAATGCCTTCTAGTGCTCCACTGTTAACGAAGACACGTATGGCACGTTTAAATTTTACACCAGAACCTGTCGATTGGGATATTAACGGATGGGCTAATATTCTTTTTATTTATGAGTCAAGACTTACACTTTGTGGATCTGACAGTGCAAATTGTCTGTCGGATCCACAAAGTGCAAATCTTAACTCATCAGTAAAAAGAATATTAGTCCAGTCGTAAATATCCCAATCGACCTGTTCTGGTGCAAAACTTAAACGTGCTATATGGTATGCACTCGTTAACGTTATTAATGCGGCACTATCTGATCATGAAGCAGTGTATACGAAGTTTAACATCTTCAGCACACCCTCTTCAAAAACCCGACGTTTAGAAAGGATTTTTTCCGCACAGGATTTTAGTAAATTCCAAAATTTATGCTTAACTTCTGAGTGGCAGTTTCCTTCTATAGACGTGAACTATAATTCGCATATCAGCCAAGAATATGCGTTCACTTCTATACATGAAGAAATTTACTACCAATGTTTCTGTCACTGGATATATCACGAAGTACAGGAAAACAAATCTAAGGGCCGGTTGTTCGAACGCTAATCAACAATGATCATTATCAAATATTTAATTACTGTCACCAAAACTGTCAATGTCAACCTTGTTTGGATTGCTGAAAACATAATTAATTACAATTATGAGATTTATTATTAATTATGTTAATAATTATTGTTATATTAATTGATTATAGACTCCACAGACTTTTTAACAACCCAAACAAAGTTGACATTGACAGTAATTAATTATTTGATAATGATCATTGTTGATCAGCGTTCGAACAACCGGCCCTAAAACTTGTCAAATCAGCTAAAAAAGCCTATTATCAAAATCATCTGGGAAGCTCTAAAAGTGTTGCAAAAGAAACCTGGTCTATAATAAACGATCTTCGAAATAAAACTCACACAGCTCAATCATTTTCCCTTCCAAATCCTGAAAGTCTAAACGATTACTTCGTTAATGTGAGTAAAAATATAACATCAACTATTTTGCCGCAACAAGTTCCCATTTCCTATCTCCGTAATTCAAGAATGGTCTCGAATTCATTCTTTTTAAAACCAGTCGATAACAAACTCTGAACTGATCCAAACAATCAATAGTGTCAAAAGCAAATCATCCTGTAGTACTGATGGACTATCTATAAAATTTTCTCTAATCTCACAGAAAATGTGTTGGAAATCCTCGTCTCACTAATTAATGATTCCTTCGAAAAAGGTAAATTTCCAGAGTGCCTAAAGACAGCCATTATTATTCCTCTTCATAAGGGTGGTGAAAAATCTAATGCCTGCAACTTTAGACCTATTGCCTTACTACCGGTACTTTCCAAAATTATTGAGAGACTCATTAAAAGTCGACTCATGTCCTTTATCGTTGATAACAATATTTTATCTCAAAATGAGTTCGGGTTTTTTAAATAATAAATGTACCACTGCTGCCATGTTTTCTGTACTACATGAGGTTTATCAAGCGCTAAACAATAATCTTTATACTGCCACTGTTTTCTGTGACTATGCCAAAGCTTTTGGTTGTGTAAATGACGACATTTTGATTAAAAAACTATATATTTATGGAATTAGAGGTATTTCTTTGAATTAGTTAAAATCCTACTTGAATAATAGGAAACAACTAGTTACAGCAAATGATACTGACTCTAGTCTCAAAAACATGGTATGTGAAGTACCAGAAGGTTCAGTATTGGGTCCTCTTCTGTTCCTTATCTTTATAAATGACATCACTAATTTAAAAATCGATGGGAAAATTTTTCTTTTTGCTGATGATACCAGTATCACTTGGAGCACCTCAACTATTGCATCTCTTCATGAAACTATAACTTCAGATCTACTGACGATAAAGACCTGGTCTGACTCTAATTTACTCTTTTAATATAGATAAAACAGTAGCATTATCCTATAAAGGAGCTCTGCAACTTTTCCTTTTAATAACAGCCAGATCAGTACCATTGATTCCGTAAAATTTCTTGGTATTTTTTTAGACAGCAACCTCAAATGGTCCCTTCATATCGATTCGTTAAGTAAGAAACTCGCCTCAGCTTGCTATGCAATAAGATCCGTTCATTGGAACTCAATTTAGCATCTTCTAAAATAACATATTTTTCGTTGTTCGAGTCTCATCTTCGATACGGTCTTCCTTTTTTGGGGTTCTAGTACAGCTGCTCAATTTGATGTTATTTTTAAATTGCAAAAAAGAGCAATAAGATATCTGTTTGGCCTCAAAAGATCTACACATTGCAGAAGTTACTTCAGAAATCACGGAATTTTAACACTTTCATCTTTATATATTCTAGAAACGGTTTTTTTAATTCGTAAACACCTTTATGTCTTTCCAGCAAGGCACAATAATATTTACTCCACCAGAAATTTAATCTTTGATATTTATTTACCAATCCCATCCACTGAGTTAGTAAAGAAATCTATATTATATTCCGCAAAAAAACTTTATAACCATCTCCCTTTACAACTTAAATCTGCAACATATTTCCCAAAGTTCCGTAAAATGGCAAAATTCCATCTATCCAAAAGACCATATTATTCAATAGAAAAATTTCTTAATGAATAACTAAGAAAATTGGGTTTCATACGCAGTAGCTTAAACTGTCAATTCCTAATCTTGTATTTTATTTGTTGTAAGTACACTATGATCAATTTGCAATTTATATAAATTTTGCAATTAATTGTTTTTGTCTTTGGTTTTATATCATATTTACTGTATATTGGCGATTTATCTAATTTTAGTAAATTGTAGTTGTTATTTGTTATTTGTTGTTGATATATTTTTCTTTTGACTGTATGTAAGCTTTGTCCATAAAATTGTAAACATTTTCAGTGACAATAAAGCATATGCAATAGCAGGCATTCTGGTTCTGATTCCAAATTCCCTTAATCTGTTCTAACCGAATTGGCACTTTACGAAACGAACATTACGGGAGTTGTCTAGCTGTAACATGATGTGTACGCAAAATCTGCATATGTAAGTAACGTTCATCTGCGGAGTTCGTGTACCTGGGAAGTTCTGAAACTGGTCTTCTTGTGTATTCTACATTTTCTCTATCCCTTCTTAAAGCGCTTGAAACGCAGGATTGGTGGATTCCCATAGCATCAGCAAGAGATTGCTGCGATCGTCCATTTCCAATCACAGCTACAATTTGGGCTGCTGGTCCTGACATTATATTACTCATTATTTGTAAGCACGCACGTTTTCGTTGAACACTCAAGAAGACATACTGCACAGAAAAAATTCTCTAACACAAATGTCCAAAAAAAAATACTCTTTTTTAACAACGTTTTGTTTACTATTTTTTTTTTCTGCAAAAACACGCTTCAACTTGAAATTTTATTGGTTTGTAGAAACGTAAAGAAGACGATAGACGAGTACTAAACTTACGTGCATAGAAATCGCCCCACTTAAAAATTTGGTCATTTTTGATTTCTCATATTTCCTAAACCTATTTGGCCGATTTAAGTGATTTTTTAAGCATGTTATAGCCTTATTCTTTCACAATACTACTGTGATAATATGGTCGCTAAACAGGTAAATTTTCATTGTATACCGGGTGTACCAATCAAACTGTGTTTTTTTCTCAAAGTTCACATCACCCTGTGGAATATTCTACCATTTATAAAATACTGAAATTAAAACCCAACTATAGCCTTCTTAACCTATAGGTTTTCTTGGCATTTTTTTTGTGATTCATTCGTTTATGTTGGATAATAAAAAAGTTAGGTACTTTAACAACTAGACATGTTCTTCATCAATACACGGTGTTTCTAAATAAGTGCGACAAAATTTAAGGGGTAATTCTGCATGAAAAAATAATGACAGTTAAACGTATGTCCGCAAATGTTTCGTTTCCGAGATACGGAATATTGAATGTTTTCTTAAAAACTGACGACTTATTTTATTGCTTTAAAACCAGTTGAGTTATGCCAATGAAATTTGGTGGATTTAAAACGTATTTATTGCACATTTTTGACATACATTTAAGAATTCCCCATTCGCGCACATACGTGTAAGATGACCGATCATATTACCTGTATGCACGCTAATGGTGAATATGAAATTCTTAATTTTATGTCAAAAAATCCGCAATAACTATCTCTTAAAACCTACCAAGTTTAATTTGCCTATCACAACTGGTTTTAAAGCAATAAATAAATCGTCAGTTTGTAAGACAAAATTCAACATCCCGTAATCTCGAAAACGAAACATTTGCGGACATACTTTTATAGAGCCAACTGCCGTTATTTTTTCATGCAGAATTACCCCTTAAAGTTTGTTGCACTTATTTAGAAACACCGTGTATTGATGAAGAACATGTCTAGTTGTTAAAGTACTTAACTTTTTTATTATCCTACATAAGTGAATAAGTCAAAAAGCAAAATATTAAGAAAGCCTAAGGATATAGTTAAGTGTTAATTTCAATATTTTATATACGCTAGAATATTCCACAAGATGATGCGAACTTTGAGGAAAAAACACAGTTTGATTGGTACACACGGTATGCAATGAAAATTTACCTGTTTAGAAACAATATTATTACAGTGGTGTTGTTAAATGATCAGGTTATAACATGTTCAAGAAATCACTTAAATCGTCCAACAGGTTTAGGAAATATGCGACATCAAAAATGACCAAATTTTTAAGTGGGCCGATTTCTATGCACGTAAGTTTATAACATTCTGGCAAAAATCAAAAATTATTTTTAAACTTTTTTTTTCTCTTTTAAAAATTATGCGATACTATTAGTGTAGGAAACAGAGGTTGAACCTTGCAAAATGGACACAAGTCCGGTTTTATTTTTTTTCTGGCATATCAAGGGGTGCTTATTATAAGACTAACTTTTTCTGAAAAAATTTCGCCCCGGAACCCCCCTTTTCACCACTTTAAAGGGGGTAATTTATGGTTTTTGCAGAACGTAGCCCTTCCTGTACCTTTTACAAAAAATTTCTTTTATAGAAATTTGAAGAGGACTATATTTTCTACGATTTATTTCCGACAGTATCTCTATATCATCCACCGTTTAGCAAGGGTGGCGCCCCAAAGTTGACAAGTTTTTAAAAAAGATGTTTTTAAAAAAAATATATTTTTCCCTAACTGTAACGAAAATTAAAAAGAAATGCTGCGGAAATTATTCACAAATAGATGATTGATTTTTTGGTATAGGTTTCACTTAAGGGTAATTGCCCTTTTTTTAATTACAGGGTGTTACATTTTAAAAAACCCCTTTTTATACCATCTGAACCGTTTATGCTAGAGTAAAAAGACTTTCAGCGATTACCCATGTACTGGTGTTATTTACAAATTTGTATAATGCACCCCCATTTTTTCCCCGGAACCACCCAGAAAAAAAGAAGAATTAATAAATAAAGTGATTTTCTTGGAATCCTTCACACACAATGCCCTTCATTATTATGCTTCATATATCATTTTGTGCAAGTTATTATTACCCATGCATGGACACTAAAAGCGATTTCCTAGTACAACCCCTGTAGCCAAAAACAATAAATAAAATGGGGGGTTGAAATTTTTTTTTGTTTTTTGCTTTTTGATCCATGTGGGCATATGCTTCATCAATAGTGCTTTTCAAAAATATATATGGTTATTGCAACATCCCTGCGCAAACCACCCCTATCCTTGAAAATATACTGCAGAAACTACCCCTATACCTTATCCAGCATGTTTTTACGATTTTCTCATTACCTATTCATTTTTTTTTAAACAAAACTTATACAAGGTTAAAGACCACTATTTACTCTAAAAATAAGGTCCTATTCATTTTTTTCGTTTAAGCAACCGTTACGGCACAGTGGCGCCGTAAACCTCATATATGCTTTGACGGGCTCCAGTTTTTGTTTATTTTTTCGTCCTCTGTTTGTTTTATTGATAAAGTACTTATGTAAAATAAAACAACACAGTGTAACCTACAAATCATGATCTATGCACATTTTACATTCTTTGCTCCCCAAAGCTACAGTGGTGGCCCAAAATAAATTTTTTCATATTTTGCCACCTACACGCATTTTATTGCGTTAATGCTACCTTAATAGCACAATATTCACCCCTAAGTGGTCGCTAAGCAGTGGCGGATCCAGGGAAGGGTGATGGGGGTGATGGCACCCCCACCCCTCTCAAACCAAGTGATATTATATTTGAAGATTATAAAAATATTCATTTATTTTTATAGAAATACTTATATTATATTAATATTATTTTTATAAGAATGACTTTTTATGCTTTAGCGACAGTGGCGGATCCAGAATCGTTAAGAGGGGGTGCCAATTGGTTAAATTTCTATAAAAATAAATGAATATTTTTATAATCTTTGAATATAATATCACTTGGTTTGAGAGGGGGGGAGGTGATCACCCCCATCACCCCTCCCTGGATCCGCCACTGCGTAGCGACCACCTAAGGGTAAATATTGTGCTGTTAAGGTAGCATTAATGCAATAAAATGCATGTAGGTGGCGAAAATATGCAAAAATTTATTTTGGGCCACCACTGTGGCTTTGGGGAGCAAAGAATGTAAAATGTGCATAAGTCATAATTTGTAGGTTACACTGTGTTGTTTTATTTTGCATAAGTACTTTATCAATAAAACGAACAGATGACGAAAAAAGAAAACAAAAACTGGAGCCCGTCAAAGCATATATGAGGTTTACGGCGCCACTGTGCCGTAACGGTTGCTTAAACGAAAAAAATGAATAGGACCTAATTTTTAGAGTAAATAGTGGTCTTTAACCTTGTATAAGTTTTGTTTAAAAAAATGAATAGGTAATGAGAAAATCGTAAAAACATGCTGGATAAGGTATAGGGGTAGTTTCTGCAGTATATTTTCAAGGATAGGGGTGGTTTGCGCAGGGATGTTTCAATAACCATATATATTTTTGAAAAGCACTATTGATGAAGCATATGCCCACATGGATCAAAAAGCAAAAAACAAAAAAAAAATTTCAACCCCCCATTTTATTTATTGTTTTTGGCTACAGGGGTTGTACTAGGAAATCGCTGTTAGTGTCCATGCATGGGTAATAATAACTTGCACAAAATTATATATGAAGCATATTAATAAAGGGCATTGTGTGTGAAGGATTCCAAGAAAATCAATTTATTTATTAATTCTTCTCTTTTTTGGGGTGGTTCCGGGGAAAAATGGGGGTGCATTATACAAATTTGTAAATAACACCAGTACATGGGTAATCGCTGAAAGTCTTTTTACTCTAGCATAAACGGTTCAGATGGTATAAAAAGAGGTTTTTTAAAATGTAACACCCTGTAATTAAAAAAAGGGAAATTATCCTTAAGTGAAACCTATACCAAAAATTCAGTCAATTATTTGTGAATAATTGCCGCAGGATTTCTTCTTAATTTCCGTTACAGTTAGGGAAAAATATATATTTTTTAAAAACATCTTTTTTAAAAACTTGTCAATTTTAGGGCGCCACCCCCGCTAAACGGTGGATGATAGAGAGATGGTGTGGAAATAAATCGTAGAAAATATAGTCCTCTTCATATTTCTATAAAAGAAATTTTTTGTAAAAGTTACAGGAAGGGCTACGTTCCGCAAAAACCACAAATTACCCCTTTAAAGGGGTGAAAAGGGAAATTCCGGGGCGAAATTTTTTCAGAAAAAGTTAGTCTTATAATAAGCACCCCTTGATATACCAGAAAAAAAATAAAACCGGACTTGTGTCCATTTTGCAAGGTTCAACCTTTGTTTCCTACACTATATTTCTGATTAGTGTATATTACAAGGGAATACGCATTAGGTGGACATTTTTTACTCACCCTTGGGCGTTTAAGGGTTAAGTACTTATCGGAACACCACTATCTTTTCGGTATAATTTTTGATATGTTTAAGAAGATATTATTTTTATTATACTTACCTGAAATGATTTTTGGACATTTGGTCTCTAAATGAGTTCTATATCAACATGATGTCCAGAACGATTTGGTCAATATTCTATCATTTCAATATAGTGCAGTATTACCATGCATCCGTTTATAATTTGTGTGCAGACCCTTGCCGTAAGAATTGCTCTGTAGGGTGGAACGAAAAAGTCATTTTTTTATGGAGCCAGTGCGAAAAAGCTGCGTTTAGATATAGAATAAAACTATAAAAAATCTTTTTTGTATTAAACATTATCCTCAGGTTCTATATTAAATTTAAATATTTGGAATAACAAACAAGAATAAAAAACCGCTAAACGCCGCCTCCGTAAAAATGAGTGGCGCATACAATATTCCAGCTACAAAAGATCTGATATGAATATTACGTGGCGCGAAAATGTATTTTCATTTTGATGCAAAACAAAATTCTAGTTTAATTTTAAAAATTAACTTGTTTTCTTGGTGCATGCTCAAATCAGTGTATTTAACTTGAAATAACAGAGAAACGGTCGATTTTATGTGTATAATGCTACTAATAACTTTTGTTGTGCTTAAAAAGACCTATAAATTAAGAAATATTAAATGTCGATTACATTCAAACTGTGCGAGATAAACTGTAAAAAATTTGATGACTAACGTATTTTAAGAAAAAAATGAGAAATTTATTTAACCCCTCACCCACAAGAATTTAAATAAATCTTTTTCTTCTACAATACATTTTACTATAGTGTTCTTTTTATGTTCAAAAAGTTGGGCGGGTTTAAAATGAATGATTTATGAAAAAAAAATAGGATCAAATTATTGAGCGCATTTTTAAATTTTCTTAAAAATCTCCCTATTTCTCCATGTAACTCGAAAATGATAAGAGATGTCAAAAAAAGATGCGATACAAAAATGTGGTTTGTTCTAGATAAACATTTTGATTTTATTTTTTATAACAGTATCTCTTATCATTTTCAAGTTACATGGAGAAAAAGAAGATTTTTAAGAAAATTTAAATATGCGCTCTATAATTTGATCTTATTTTTTTCAAAAACCATTCATTTTAAACCCGCTCAACTTTTTGAACATAAAATAGCACTGTAGTAAAATGTATTGTAGAAGTAAAACCATGCATTCAAATTCTTGTGGATGGGGGGTTAAATATGCTTCTCAATTTTTTTCTTAAAATTCGTTAGTCATCAATTTTTTGCAGCATATCTCGCTTAGTTTGAATGTAATCGACATTTAATATTGCATATTTGAAAGGACTTTTCAAACGCAATTAAATGTATTGGTAGCAATATACACCTAAAATCGACCGTTTCTCTGTTATTTCAAGTTGAATACACTGATTTGAGCATGCACCAAAAAAACAAACTCTTTTTACCTACCATATCACTAGAAGATTGAAGAAGGAACAAATCTCCCTGATTTTTTATGAGCTACAAAAATGTTTTATATAATTTTTTTACTTAGATGCATTACTTTTAAAGTATTCGCAAAAACCGTTTGAAAAGGTTTTATATTTCAATGAAAATGGCCAATTTTCAACCACGAATAACTCAAAAAGTATTGAGTTTTCGAAAAAAAAAAATATAGAACAGTTTTTGCTTAGAATTAGGTTCCCTAGCAACTTTTCTAGTGGTTTAACCAAAAAATTTTCCACCCCCGAGAAAGGGTGGGAACCGCCCCCAAGACAAAAGCACACATCGGCGTAGGGTAGACTTTGAATAAGGAGATATTTCAGGCTATTCCTAAAATTTCATTAAAATCCATGCAGTAGGATAGAATTCGGAGGTAATAACCTGTTCTTGCTCTCATTGACTGCCCTATAATACCGAGGACTTGACGTTAAACTTTGAATAATTTGATATACTACCATAGTTTGGAACAGGTACTTCATACTATACAGGGTGTTTCACTAATAATTGTCCATATAGTAACTGGAGAAACCTTAGCACAAAATACGAAGATTTAACTTAAAACACTTAAATAAAATGTGGTTCCTTAGTGAGTTACAGGGTTTTATCTAAAAAGTTAAAAAGTATTTTTGCCCAGCATTTTAAAACTATTCAATATATCATTTTCATACTTGGCAGGAAGTCTAGGTACTGTACAAGCTACCAAATTATGTTAAACAATCGTTTCTGGCTATTACCAGAGGCGTATCACGGGGGAAAGTGAATGGTTGATCCTTTCCAAATTCTACGTCACTGGCGGGATTGCTATTTTAGTTCAATTTTTGTATTATCCAATACTTTCTATGAAAATAATATACTCTTCTTATGTAACGATAAAGTCTTAATTTTCGAGATCTTTGAATTAAAAATAAAACGACACGGTTATTTTGACTAACTTACTGTGTCGCTTCATTTTTAATTTCAAATATCTCGAAAACCAATCATTTTATCGCTACGAATGAAGAGTATATTATTTACATAAAAAGTATTGGAAAATAAAAAATTAAACTAAAATAGCAATTTCGTCAGTGGCGTAGAATTTGGGAAGGGTCAACCAGCCACTATCCCCTGTCGTACGCCTCTGGTAGTAGCTAGAAACGTTTAGTTATCTTAATTTAGTAGGGTCTATAGTACCTACACTTTCTGCCAAGTATGATCAGGATACGCCAAATAGTTTTAAAATACTTGGTAGAAATAGTTTTAATCATATGAGTCATAATATAAATTAATCAAAATAACTGTGCCGTTTCATATTTAACTTCAAATATCTCGAAAAATAATGACTTTATCGTTACCAATGAAGAGTATATTATTTACGTAGAAAGTATTAAAGAATCTAAAAATGGTACTAAAATAGTAATTCCTCTAGTGGTGTAGAATTTGAGAAGGGTCAACCATTCCCTATCCCCTGTCGTACGTCTCTAGTAGTAGCTAGAAACGATTGTTTATCATAATTTAGTAGGGTGTATAGTAGTCGCACTTTCCGCTAAGTATAAAAAGGATACGTCGAATAGTTTTAAAATGCTAAGCAAAAATAGTTTTAAATTTTTAGATAAAACACCCTGCAACTCAGTAAGGAACCATACATATTTTATTTAAGAGGATCGGTACGTTTTTTCGGCTGCAATGCTATTCAAATGGGGATTCATTTTTTTCGAATCCTGAGAAAACTAATAAGTATTTTTAAAAAATTTAAACGCAGAATGAAAGATTGCGTTATTAACGAGGGCCGAAAGTCCCTGAGAACTTCTATAATTTTTATTTTAATAAGTTACAGGGGTGAAAAACTAAGAGAAAATTTAGTGTTATTTTTAGTTTCAAATATCTCATTCAAAATAAACTTTTTATTTATTCTAAGGGACTTTCGGCCCTCGGTAATAATTTAGTCTTTCATTCTGCGTTTAGATTTTTCAAAAATATTTATTGGTTTTTTCAGGATTCGAAAAAAACGAACACAATGTCCGTGGTAATTTTCCAAATCTATCTTTGTCATACAACGCACTCAGTCGGATAGAATATTGTCAGTCAGACACTGATAATCAGTGACAATTTTAAATAATTATTTGACATGAATCGGGAATATTTTGAATTGTTGATTAAATAATATTGATATACAGGGTGTAACGAAAATACAAGTCATAAATTTAATCGCATATTCTGAGACCAAAAATAGTTCGAATGAACCTAATTTACCTTAGTACAAATATGCACATAAAGAAAGTTACAGCCCTTTGAAGTTACAAAATGAAAATCGATTTTTTCGAATATATCGAAAACTATTAGAGATTTTGTATTGAAAATGGACATGTGGCTTTCTTATGACAGGAGCATCTTAAAACAGAATTATAGTAAAATTTGTTCACCCCATAAAAATTTTATGGGGGTTTTGTTCCCTTAAACCCCCCCCCCAAACTTTTGTGTAAGTTCCAATTAAATTATTATTGTGGTACCATTAATTAAATTCAATATTTCTAAAACTTTTTTGCCTCTTAGTGTTTTTTCGATAAGGCAGTTTTTATCGAGTTGCGGCTTCTTTTTTAATTTGTTTACATAAAAATTTTATGGGGGTTTTGTTCCTTTAAACCCCCCAAATGTTTGTGTACGACCCCAATTAAACTATTACTGCGATACCATTAGTTAAACAAAATGTTTTTAAAACTTTTTTGCCTCTTTGTATTTTTTCGAGAAGGCACTTTTTATCGAGATATTACTTCTTTTTTAATATGGTTTAAAATATACCTAAAAATGTAAATCATAAATAAATTTTCATATTATTACCAAGTCTCCATAATCGTTCTTGCCAGATATTGTGGTGGATTTGAAAAATATTCAAAATATCTCGATAAATACTGACTTTTCGATAAAGTACTAAGAGGCAAAAAAGTTTTTAAAATATCGTTTTTAACTAATGGTACTACGAAATAATTAAATTGGAACGTACACAAACGTTTGGGGGGGGGGGGGTTTGAAGGAACCAAACCCCCATAAAATTTTTTGGGGTGTCCAAATTTCACTATAATTTTTTCTTAAGATACTACTGCCATAAGAATGCCACATGTCTATTTTCAATAAAAGATCTCGAACAGTTTTCAATATATTGGAAAAAATCGATATTCATTTTGTAACTTCAAAGGGCTGTAACTTTTTTTATGTGCACATTTGTACTATAGTAAGTTAGGTTCAATCGAACTATTTTTGGTCCCAGAATATGTGACTAAATTTATGACCTGTATTTTTGTTACACCCTGTATAGTGTATTTGATAAATAATTGATTTAAAAGGTGAACTTCATGAAAAGTTATTTATTGTGTATTATTTATGGAAGATAGAAGCAGAGAATACATCAAGATATATTCTGTGATCCAAGTATTTTGTTGTTAAAGATGTTCAAAATTGTAAGCGTTCCATTTATTAAAAAAGTTTCCGTTAAAATTTAAAAGTTATTCCGTTTATTAAAAAATCACTTTAACACTTTTCCTCTTTTCTCGATTGAGTATTAGTTTTTGTTGTGGGTACATATAAATTATTACAATCACTGAATACATAGCTAGTGAAAAAATTATCACATTTATTAACTGAATTAATAATTTGCAATTATACAAAAAATAACAGTTATCCAAGAACATTCAAAAGCCATCTCTTTAAGCTAGTTATGACATTGTCAAGTAGAATGACATTCTAGTAATATGTACATATCCATACCAGTGTGAATTTTACTACACGTAATTTGTCATGTAAAGACAGAAAAGGTAGGGATAGCCGTAAAATATTTGCGAATTATGTACCCATAGCCTTAAGTGTTTTAGGTTAAATCTTCGTATTTTGTGCTAAGGTTTCTTCAGTTACTATATGGACAATTATTAATGAAACACCCTGTATAAAGCTTCAATGGTATTAGGATACCTGCAAACATCGCTTAATTTCAAACTACTTTTGCATAACATGCTTTTCCATCCTAAAGACGACTTTTGGTCACAGCCATATCGATTTTTTTGACAAATATGATTTTTTGTTTTTTGTTTTTTCAAATACAATATGAAACCTCAAGATTTCTTCTTATTTCAAAATGCTCTCGCACAGATTTTGTTTTTATCACCCGACACAATTTTTAAACGATAGCCACAAGAATTTTTATTTTCTTTTATTTTTTTGACCTCTTGGAGTTGCAAAATAAATATTTATGGGTAATACCTACATTATAGTAATCTGTTTTAAAATTGACAACAATTTTCGAAATAAAATACAAAAACTCAGTATATTTCATAAAATGGCTTGTGTTAAATTCGCGAAATTAGCGCATTTTACCATCATGAGAATTATAAAAGCTTGAGATGAGAAGAAATGTCGATCATTCTGTCAGTCACACCTTACTCAAGAGGAAAACGAGCTTTATCCATTTATCCCGGGAATAAATTTGGCTTCTAATAATTCTTGCTAGCTTGTCTCGGCTAAAAATATAAACGAATCGTTTGCCAATAGGCGAGGAAATAAAGCACTAAAATCGCCTAAACCTTTAACTTTTTTAAAGTAAGACGGATCGTTATGAAACCTTTTGCATTCGATTTGGGAGAAATTCATTAACATTCTTCATTGAAAAAACACTTGGCATGAGGGACAAATGAAAATTTCCTTGTTGTAGGGGGATAGTGCCTTTTCCAAAGAGCATCTCAAGGTGTTAAAAAAAAAATAAAAATTCACAACTCGGAAAGTAATCATGGAAATGGGTTCAACTTCTAGACTCAGGAGTTCTTGAGGTCGTTAAAAAGTAATATCTCGTCGTCGAAGCCGTAACAGGTAGCTGGTTCCCGGTCTCTTGATAAACGACGGACGTGGATAATTCAACGTTTTCACTTTTTTTCAAAATTTGGTGACAACAAATAATGAAAAATAGATGATAACCACAATAAAATAGCCAAAATCAAATACTTCTGTCACATCATTAGCACAGAATACATCAACGACAAGAAGCGACAGCTTGGTCGGTTCATATGCATTTCCTATGATGTTAGCATGTATTGTACTTAATTTGAGTATTAATTTGACAGTTACGTAAATAGTACACTGAGAAAAGTCTCACTCATTTCTGATGTTTATCACCAAAATTATGTTATAGTAATACATCATTTATTTATCACATTATAGTCACACTGACCAAAAGGTTGCATGCAGGGCCGGCTTGGAATGGCAAATTATTATAATTTAAAAAATAGTTGAAAGACTGATAAGTTTGTACACACTTGAATGAATAGAGGAAATAAAAAATGTAGTATATCAAAGTGTGTAAATAATTGATTTCTTTAGCTGAGCGCTTTCGACATAAACGTCATCATCGGAGCTAATGCTAAAATAAAAAGAGAGGTCTTGTAAGAAGAAGAAGTACAAAACTCTTTTTTTACTTACGTCAATTGTTAAAAAAGTACCGCTACAAAATTGAGGTGTTAACATTTGCATCTTGTGAAAATAAATTTTGGTTGGATATGCTATGTCCTCCGTACAACCCCAAACAGCAAAAACAGAAAAACGGCCAGATTACACGTTACACAAACACAAAAAGAATTTTTTCATGGTATAGGTATCACCCATCCATTGTTGGCCTAGTAGAAACAGCTGACTGACAAAGTCGGATATTTAAATCTGCTTTTATCTGTTCTGCGTTGACGTATGACATCTGACATTAAATTCTGAATATTTTTAACATTTTTGAAAGAAAAATTAAAAATTTTTAGAAAAATTTTAAATTGATAAATTGATAAATTTTTAACATTTTTGAAAGAAAAATTAAAAATTTTTTAAAAATTTTTAATTTTTCTTTCAAAAATGTTAAAAATATTCAGAATTTAATGTCAGATGTCATACGTCAACGCAGAATAGATAAAAGCAGATTTAAATATCCGACTTTGTCAGTCAGCTGTTTCTACTAGGCCAACAATGGATGAGTGATACCTATACCATGAAAAAATTCTTTTTGTGTTTGTGTAACGTGTAATGTGGCCGTTTTTCTGTTTTTGCTGTTTGGGGTTGTACGGAGGACATAGCATATCCAACCAAAATTTATTTTCACAGCGGTACTTTTTTAACAATTGACGTAAGTAAAAAAAGAGTTTTGTACTTCTTTTTCTTACAAGACCTCTTTTTTTATTTTAGCATTAGCTCCGATGATGACGTTTATGTCGAAATCGCTCAGCTAAAGAAATAAATTATTTACACTTTTTGATATACTACATTTTTTATTTCCTCTATTATAATTTACCAAAGGTATGGTAAATTTAAGGTAGAATTAGAATTAAAAAATTATTATGTATGTCTTATGATTACAACAACACTCGTGTCGCTATGCTGCAGGATTACCATTATGTATACAAAATAAACTTCTCTATTGATAAAAGATAATCTATAAAACATTTTATCTATTCTATCTCCTATTATGTATAAGTTTTTGGTTTGTGAAAACTCTCATTATAGATAACAGTGTGTGAAGGATTTAAAGTGTGCGTGAAGGAACAATGTATTTAAATGGGATTTACTTTTTCGCACTGTTTTTGGCACACTTTCATATAATCAAATATCCTTAATTTTCGCGATGGCATGGTGATAACATATGAGCAATAAATTACAAAAAAAATTTTGACAGTTTTGTGGTTTAAAAGAAGTTTGAATTTTTAAATGTCAAAGTTCTAAAAATGGTAGAATGGAAATGAATTCCAGTGACGAAGAGTTACAGTTTTTTTTTTATTTATTTATCGTAGATAAAATATTGTATGAAACTGCGCGTGAAGTAATTTTTGCGAACTTACGCGATGTATAGCACTCGCTCTTCTGTCGCTCGTGCTCTAAACATCGCGTGCGTTCGCAAAAAGCATACTTCACGAACTGTTTCATAAATAACTATTTTCTACAAACGTGTTAAAAATGCAATTTTTAGCACTCCATGGGAGCCTTAAAAATGTCGGTTTAAAGCACTGTGTGCTTTAAAATTTTTAAGGCACTGCAGTTAAAAATGAAATGTCAAATTTTGAAAGTAAACGTCAAAATATTTATATTTCATTATTAACATTAATATTAATATACATTAATATTAATATTGAGTCTATCGCTAGTAGATTGAGTCTATCGCTAGTAGATTAACGACACACGTACATTTTTGTGCTCCTAGTAATTTTCAAGATTACGCTGTAAATAATAATAATTTCGCAAAGAAATTTTGCATACCAGTTTCCATATACCAATAGTCATTAGTGGTTGTAAAAAATTTTGTGTAAAAAAAGTGCAATTACAGTGAACATAAACAACTGTGAGTACCATTTCACAATTTATTAATAATAAAACAAACTATACTAATTACATACCAGTAAAAAACCCGATCATGCCTTCTACCTCAGTTTGTTCTAACTGCTCCAAAAACATAGCAACAGCTGACCGTAAACTTCAGTGCGATGGTTGTAAGCGACAAATACATATCACATGCACGGATCTTTCTTCCGACGATCGCGTTACTCGACAGAAAATTCGTGGGATAAGTATCCTATGTAATTCTTGCAGCTCAAATATCTCTAATTTTTCGGAAATAAAAGATCTTTTGCTGGACTTTAAAATGGAAATTCGTACGAAAATTAATGATTTTGAAAGTAAAATAACTGAGTTAAATAACAAGCTCAGCCAAATTGACTTGCTTAAGTCTACCGAATTCACGGATAATATTGCAAACGAAGCTGTAGATCGCATGACACGTGCGAAGAATATTCTAATCAGAGGCGTTCCAGAATCTTCCTCTGGGGATGCACAACGCAGAAAAGATGACGACGCAAATAAGATTAACCTTGTCTTGGCAACTGTTGGCTGTCAGGAAAAGCAAATCACTTTCTACAGAGTCGGCAAAGCGAACCAACGTTTTTCCCGAATGATAAAGGTAGTAATGAGTTCGGAATACCACGTTAAAGATATTTTGAGAAATAAAGCAAAACTTTTGGAAAACAAAGCCACGGAAAAATTCTCAATAATTGACGATAAGACGCCCATCCAACAAACACGCTTAAAAGAACTCCGAAATGAACTAGAAATTCGCAAAAATAACGGTGAACATGACTTAACAATTAAATACATTAATGGCACTCCCAGAATCACGAAATTTCGTTCATAATTTTTCTACCGATAGATTTAATGATTGGCTATTTCTATATACGAATTTAGATTCACTTTCTGCAAAATTTGATGAATTTGTATGCACAGTGCAACTTCTTCAGCCACACATTATGTGTATTGCTGAATCCTGGCTTAAACCCTCAATCCCTGATTCTTCTGTTAACATCAATGGATATACAATTTATCGTAAAGACAGAGAAAATCGTGTCGGTGGTGGTGTATGCATTTATTTATCTAATATTATTACCACAACTTTCAAAATTAACATTAACCCATTAGATATTCCTGGAATAGATGCTATTCACGTGTCTATTACTAAAAATCCATTTTGCCTTAATTTAGTCTGTATATACCGTCCACCTCTTACAGTACTTGCACACGATAATATTATGTTTACTAAACTTGAAGAACTATCATCTCTCGATAATCTCATTATTACTGGAGATTTTAATTTTCCGGAGATCACCTGGCCAATAACTTCGTTATCTGACACCGAAAACTCTCATAATTTATTTAAAAGTTTTGTAGTAAATTCGAACTTAATACAGCTCATTACAGAACCTACCAGATTTAGAACTAATAACCAACCATCTACTTTAGATCTGGTGCTTATTAACGACGAACAGCTGATTTCATCTCTCGAAATCAGCTCTCCTATAGGAAAGTCAGATCATGCAGTTATAACGGCTCACATCCAATTCAATCAAATTCTACCCCGCAAAAATAATATTGTAACATACACCACAACAGATTTTTCTGAAGTCGACGCTGAATTCTCTCAAATCAACTGGAATTTGTTTTTTGCTGACTTAAACGACCCATCATCAATGTGGACTGCATTTCTCGATACCGTCCACAATATAATTTCTAAAAATACTACCATCCGTAAGACTTATAAAAACAATCTTAAACCGTGGATTAATCAAACGGCAACAGAAAAAATTAATCACAAACGACATCTCTGGCGGAAATTTAAACAGACCGGGCTTTACAGCGATTTTCAAAACCACCGCAGATTTTCAAATAATTTACAAACATTTCTAAAAACTTTAAGACGTAATTTTGAAACAAGTGTTATTGAAAGCGGTAACATTAAAAAAGTTTACAAATACATAAGATCCTCATTGACATCTAAAGTGTCCATACCTTTACTACAAAAACCTAATCAGACTTTATGCTCTTCTGACACAGATTCTTCCGAAACTCTCTCCTTAGCATTTTCACAGGTTTTTACTAAAGAATCGAATGATGGCAATCTACCTCCTATTAGGTGTAACCGTGTCGGCGCATCCTTAGAGCAAGTCGAATTTACAGTGGATCATGTCAAACAACATTTAATGAAACTTCGCACAGTCGCTTCACCTGGTTTAGATGGTTTAACACCAAAAATGTTAAAAAGATGCGCAGACACGCTTGCAATACCTTTAACGTTAATTATGCAGACTTCTTTTATCCAGAATTCCTTACCCCCTAGTTGGAAATTAGCATCCGTCACCCCTATTTTTAAAAAAGGCAACAAACTCGATCCCAACAATTATCGTCCGATTAGCTTGCTGTCAGTAGTTGGTAAGGTCATGGAAGCCATTATTTCCGAGGAGATGACTAAATTCCTTCTCCAGGAACATGTCATTCCAACACAACAACATGGAATTGTGTCTGGCCGCTCTACTCTAACCAATCTCCTACATTGTGTTAACGACTGGACGCTATCCCTTAACAGTTCGCAGCCGGTCGACGTTGTTTATCTAGACTTCTCTAAAGCCTTTGACCGTGTCCCTAAGCGCAGACTTCTACATAAGCTAGAACATTTCGGAGTTCGCGGTACTTTACTTCGTTGGATAGATGATTTCCTGACAGATCGACATTACAAAGTTAGAGTTGGCGAATCTTTCTCACAGGACAGGTTAGTGGAAAGTGGAGTGCCTCAGGGTTCTGTCCTCGGACCTCTGCTTTTTACGGTTTATACCAGCGATGTTCCTTATTATGTTTCCAGTAAAATATCGTTCTATGCTGATGACACAAAAATATATGCCAATCCTATGACAAACCAGTTAACCCTCCAAAGGGACTTGGACTCTATCTTTACTTGGTGTTCCCAATGGTTACTACCCTTAAACGCGGAAAAATGTGTAGTGCTTAGAATTGGTAAAAATAACCCACTTGTGCCGTATTTTGTTAACGGGCGACCATTAGATTCAGTGTTCTCGTATAACGACCTTGGTGTTATCGTAAACAGCAGTCTAACGTGGTCCGACCACATTACTTCTATTTGTAAACGTGCGAACTCCAGACTATATCTTATTCGGAGGTGTTTTTCGAGAGTTTCAATGCAGTCATTCTGTAAACTTTACACTATTTACGTAAGACCGATTCTTGAATACGCTGGTCCAACGTGGCATCCTGATTTGGTTCGAGACAAAACATTGTTGGAAAACGTCCAAAGAAAAGCAACTCGAATTCCATTGGGACTGAGAAGACCCTCCTATGCAGAGAGACTTAGTATGGCCAATCTAACTTCCTTCGAACTTCGTCGACAACGTGGAGACTTAATAACCACTTTTAAAATATTAAAATTCAGTTTCGGAAATCTCGACGAAATGTTTACTATAAACCAAGATGAACGCCTCAGAGGTCACCAGTTCAAACTTAAAAAAGAGAACTTTTCTACGAGATCAAGGCAGAACTTCCTATCAAATAGAGTGTTCGAGAGTTGGAATAACCTTAGTGATAACATTGTCACGGCCCCCTCTACTAACACGTTTAAAAACAGACTTGACCGTTTCTTATTATAGCTGAACTATTTTATTTTTTTTTATGTAAACAAAAATTATATCTTTTTTCTTTTGTTTTATATTGTATCTACTAGTAGGTTAGTTATGTAATTTCTTTGTTTTTGGGCATAATAGGGACTTGTCCCTCTGCCCTTGCTTATGTATAATAATAATAATAATAATAATAATAGTACAATTTAAAAAATGAATTTCTTGCACTGCAGTTTTACCATTTGCCATGGTTAAGGCGGAATGAGTAGATATAACCGAATTTCCAGTCGAAGTTGAGGCAACAATATCTTCGGATGCTGTTGGTGATGTTCACTGCACCGGCAGCAGTTTTCAGGCAATCCCAAAGAATCCCCGATATACCCCTCGCAAGGGTAGAAGCTCTCACCCCCCCCCCGCCCTCATGACGCTTAATTATCTTCTTTCAATGTATTAAAAGTTAAATTTAGTTTACACTGTATTATTGCATTTTTAACACGTTTGTAGAAAAACTATTGTATGATATACGTGACAAAAGTATATTTTTAGGCACTTATGTGAATTTCAGGATTCGCTTCGCTCATTCTGCAAACCTTTATTGTCATTTTCTCTCGTGTTGTACACTGTACTTTTTCTATGGATGCGTTTTTGTCAAGAGTTCAAATTTCAAAATTAAATAATTTAGGTGCTTTTAGGTATATTATATGCCTAAATTGAAATAAAATACATATATACACATAGGTATTTAATATTCTTAATATTTATGTACTTTATTTATTTAAAATTATAATTCACAATTGAACAGTCTTAAAAGGTAATTTTTGATAAGTTTTGAAAAGTTTGAACATATTCTGTTTGACAAAAATAATTGTGTTTGTATTGTGCATGTTACCATGGAAATGGCGATCATATGTATGTAAACTGGCGGTGAAACCGCGAGAAAAAATATTTCTCACTGCAATGGCCGACTTTTCTCACTGCCTGAGAAATTGTTCATTTTGAATATGTGTAAGTAGTGAGAAAAGTTGCACATTGTATAGCATCCATAGAAAAATGGTATTTTCTTTGATTTGTATAGTCTTATAAATTATACAGATTATATTTGTAACATTATTATCTAATTGAAAAAAAAATTATTATTTTTTATTATGGCGCCATCTATCGACAACTAGCATAACTAGAATAAATGTTGTAAATGTCTGTAATCACGGACGTGGCTTTTTTCTGTCACATACAATTTAATGCGTTAGAAAGAAATCGAAAAACTGTGACGTACTGAAAGATGATCATGAGAAAAAGAATACCGTCACACTCTCTGTTAAATGATGATCAATATATAGTATATTGTACAACAAGAGAGAAAAAAGACATATTTCTCACGAGCGCAGAAGTTTGTTGACACGAGCCGAGGTACGAGGCGAGTGCTGCAAATCAAAAGAGGGAGAAATATGTCGTTTTCTCACGTGTTGTACACTGTACTTTTTCGATGGATGGGTTTTTGTCAAGAGTTAAATCTTCAAAATTAAATAATTTAGGTGCTATTATGTAGATTATATGCCAAAATTGAAATAAAATACATATTATACACATATGTAGGTATTCAATATTCTTAATATTTATATACTTTTATTTATTTAAAATTATAATTACCAGTTATATTTGAACATTTTGAAAGGTAATTCCTCGTAAGTTTTGATTTGACACATTTTATTTGACAAAAATATTTGTGTTTGTATTATGCATGTTACCATGGAAACCGCGATTCTACGTATGGAACCCGTGAGAAAAAATATTTCTCACTGCAATGGCCGACTTTTCTCACACCCTGAGAAATTGTTCGGTTTGAATGTATGTAAGTAGTGAGAGAAGTGGTACATTGTATAGCATCCATCTTCTTCTTCATGTACCATCTCCTCTAAGAAGGTTGGCAACCATCACGGCAATTCGCACTTTCGATACCGCTGCTCTAAAGAGATCAGCAGAAGTGCAATTAAACGCTCGTTAACGCTCGCCCCTCATAACATGTCCCAGATATTGTAGTTTTCTGACTTTAACTGTATTTAAAACCTCTTTATCTTTTCCCATTCTTCTCAACACCTCGATGTTCGTGACTCTATCCACCCAACTTATTCTTAATATTCTTCTGTAGGTGCATAACTCGAAGGCTTCTAATCTGTCCGAAACATCCTTCTTTAATGTCCAAGCCTCCAACCCATAGAATAATACGGAGAACACGTAGCATCTCAGAAGTCTTATCTTTAAAAAATTGTAATGTCCCTGCTACAGAGTACTTTTTTCAGTTTGTTGAAAGCATTTCTTTCCTGTCCTATTCTTGCTTTAATCTCTTCTGTGTACTCATTAGTTTCATTAATTATTGTACCCAAATATTTATATTTTTCAACTTTTTAATTTGTTCTCCATGTATTGTTATGCTTTCTTGGCGCTGCTGAGCTTTTGTGATTACCATAAATTGTGTCTTTTTTGTGTTTAGGGACAATCCGTTTTCTTGGCTGACTTCTACCACTCTGTCAATCATTTGTTGTAAATCTTCAAGACATTCGGCTAATAAAATAGTGTCGTCGGCAAACCGTATATTATTGATTGGTCGGCCATTTACTTTTATTCCCGTGGTTAGGTCTTCTAGTGCTTCCTGGATTATTTCCTCTGAATACAAATTGAACAAAGTAGGAGACAGGACACAGCCCTGTCTGACGCCCCTCTCAATCTGTATTTCATTTGAAAAGGCGTTGTTCTCTTTTACCACAGCGATCTGAGTATAATAGATAGCACTAATGATCCTGATGTCGCTCATATCTAAGTTTTTCTTTTCAAGTAATTCGATAAGGCGGTTATGTCTGACCTTATCGAAGGCTTTGTTGTAATCCAAGAAACACATATATACTGGCTGATTAACATCCATGCACCTTTGCACAAGTACATTTACAGCGAACAGGGCTTCCCTCTTTCCCATTGCATTTCTAAATCCAAATTGCGTGTCGCTTATGTCCTGCTCAAGTTTGTTATGTATTCTCCGGTGTATAATTTTTAAAAATATTTTGAGTGTATGACTCATTAAACTTATTATCCGGTGGTCTTGGCATTCTTTTGCGTTTGGTTTTTTTGGCAGTTTTATGAACGTTGACAGCAGCCAATCTCTGGGAATGATTCCTGTACTGTATATTGTATTAAATAAGTCGACCGATATTCCAATTTGCTGTTCTTCTATTAACCGTATTATGTCTACAAGTATTTGGTCAGAACCTGTTGCCTTGTTGTTCTTTGTTCGCTTTATCGCCTCTAATACCTCATCTTCTGTTATGTCTGGGCCGTTGTCGAACTTTTCCTGCTCTAGTACTATCTCAGTCCGTTCGTCTTTAAATAACTCTTGAATATATTCCTGCCATCTTTTAAGCTTTTCACCGACGTTTATAATTATTTTGCCGTTTTTATCCAGCAGTATGTTTGATTTTTTCTTAATATTTGTGCCTGTTATTTCTCTAATTTTCTTATGAAAGTTTAAGTTATTATGTTTCTCTACCAACTGTTCAATCTCTGCGCATCTGTCACTATACCATCTTTCCTTTGCCTCTCTGATCTTTCTCCTTATTTCTGTGTGTATAATATTATACATGTTTTTGTCTTTGGTTTTATAAGATCGCCTTGCTTCCATGAGATCTAGAATCTCCTCGGTCATCCATTCATTTTTATTCTTAATTAGTTTAGGTGTTAGTGTTGTCTCACATGTGCGGATAAGAGCATCTTTTAACATGTGCCATTTCCTGTTCGCATCTTCAGTAGGAATAATTTCTATTTTGGTGAGCTCTTCTTTAATTTTTAGTGTGGCTTGCTCTTTTGTTGATGGATCTCTCAAACGAGATACTTGTATCGTTTCTACTTTAGTTTTAACCACAGGCTTCTTTAGATTAATTCTAAACCTTCCTACAACTGGGTTGTGATCTGATCTCACATCAGCTCCAGGGTATGATTTTACTGATTTTATGGAATTTCGGTATCGTTTGCAGATGAGAAGCTAGTCAATTTGGTTTCTGATGACGTTATGTTGGTTGTCTGCTGGTGATTTCCATGTATAGAGTCTCCTGGTCGGCAGATCATAATAAGTATTCGTGACAATAAAATCGGTCTCTTGGCAGAATTGAGCCAATCTTTCTCCTCTCTCGTTACGAGTGCTCAGTCCAAAGTTTCCAATAAAATCACCTTGACTTCCTCTACCGATTTTTGCATTTAGATCTCCCATTACTATTGTAACGTCTCTAGACTTGGTTACTTCTAAAGCTTGTTGTAATTCGTTATAAAACTGTTCGAGTTCTTCATCCGATTTATCTGCTGTGGGAGCATATACTTGAATTATATTGACTCTAGACTGGGCTGTTTTGAGTGTTACCATCATAACTCTATCCGAGATGGGTAAGAAGCCAGTTACAAATTTCTGGATGGTTTTATCAACTAATATCGCTACTCCGTTCCAGTGATTTGGGTCATTGTCATTACCAGAGTAGTATATCTTTGTTTGGCCTACTAATATGTCACCTGAATTGGGCCATCTGGTCTCACTTAGTCCTAATATTTTTATGTTAAGTCTTTCCATTTCCTGAATGACATTATGGACTTTACCTGCTTGGTATATTGACTTAACATTCCACGTGCCTATCTTCATGCACTTTTTGTCGATTTTAGTCTTCTTTTTGGACGATGTGTTACTGATGGGTATTTCACAGGGATTTCGTTTGATATCGACCTGAGAGGCCCTGTGGTCTATCTGTGATTTGCCTCCCCTGCCGGATCTTGGTCTCCGATATCCATGATCAGTAACAAAATTACTTTTTTGTACAGCCATGACAATTGTACTAGGGATATCCGTATATGATCTTTAATGTAGTGGTTTCCCCTTGCCTTCTACATCCTTATGCCGTTGACCGTTTTTTTTTGTTCATCCGCCTTCGAGGTCGATTTCTCAACCCCAGGACAAAAGAGTGTCCTACCACTTATTAACTCATTCACCCGAAGCCGTTGGTCGGTAAGTGGGAGATTGCTTATACCGGCAATCATTCGGTGAAATTATCGCCATATCTGGCTACCCTCACTTAGTTTAGCCTGCAGACCAATGCAGTTGCCCGGGGTGTGGCACGTGGAGCCATAAGTGAGAATTAGTTGTCTTATGAGGACCAGTTATCAAGAACTATCTCCCGTCTATGACGCTTGATGTGGTTCTTTCAATAAAAGGTGCTACATCTATAACACAACCCCTACACCCCAGTAGGTATAGCATTCATAGAAAAAGTATATTGTTTCACTTTTATAGTTACTGGCTCTAAATTGAAACAAGCCATGAAATTGGCATATAACTTTATCCTCGAAAACTGGCAGTGAAAAGTTTGATCATCATTGTTTGATTTCATCGACGGGTTTAACTTTAACTCGAGATTTAATCAAATATTAAGTAAGCAGAAGCTATTTAATCAAGCAGTTATTACTTTCGTATATTACTCTTTTGATAATTTGAACAAATTACCTAAATAAGCTTTGAAAATTTATTATTTTAACTTGATCCAAAACCGGCATAGATAAAATAAATGTATCTATTCAAGAGGACAAAATAGGGAGCGGGAAAACTATATAATATAACAGTAAGCAACCCGAATGAATGACAGAGCAAATGGAAGAAATAGAACTAGATAACAAAGACAAGGAAAAACTATACGAATATGTGAAACAACAATGTAACAAAAATAATTCAATCTTTTTCTTAAGGTACCGATACCGCTTGTCGATCGCTGGCTCTCATATTGCCCAGCATATTAACAATCATTGTATTTTTTACAGCCGCACGAAACAGTTCAGTGCTGGTTTTCCCAAACCATTGGCGTAGGTTTTTAAATGAAGAAGTTATACGGCGGCCCACACTTCTTTTTCCCATTATTTTACCATACATGACAAAGTGAATTATGTCATATTTTTCTGGGTGACGGATTATATGACCAAATTATTCCAATTTACGCCTTTTAACCCTCGTAAGGCGGTGCGGGGTGCAGCGTCACCCCAGACCTCGTTTTTCTCACCTATCTTTTTTAATAATTTTTTTAGTTTTTGTCCATTTTTTATTCGCATTAAATTCAATTCTAAACGCATTCCACCCATTACAGCATTTAAAACTATTTGCGTTTACGTGTTTTTTTTTTGGAAAACTGTCTGTAAGGTGCAAATGATGAAAATTTTACCCTGAATTAGACGTTTCTGCTGTTCCACCTGGAACTAACAGAGCTATGGGACAATGTTGGTGTTATTTATGTCAGAGAAAAAAGACCGAAAGTCGCGGCATAACTGTATTGTGTATAAAAACTTTGTGTTGCTCACACTGTGAAAAATTTTATATGTTTGTCTTGCAGCGATAATATTGTTTTTTAAGAAGAAATGAGTACTTTGTTTGTAAAATTATGTTTCATAATATGAAAAACAAGTCCTAATTATCTTTCAAATCAATTTCCCCCACGTTAACATTATAAAAAAATGGATATACGGATGGGGTGCAAATGCACCTCGCACCGTTGTTTACGTACGAATCTAAGCACCGCCTTATGGTGTAATCTTAACCATGGTCACTACTCCACAACTTTTATTAAAGCATTGCAAAACCCTTTCGTTTGTGACTCTTTCTACCCAACGGATTTTCCCAACCTTTTTTCGATCTTTCTACCCAACCGAACAACATCTCAAATGCTTCTAGGTTTTTGAAAAGAGATTCTATCAGGATCTATGTTTCAACTCCGTAAAAGTAGTACTGGGAATATATAACATCGAACCATTCTTATGCGAAGTTCCAAATTGAGATCATGACTGCACAGGATTTTCTTAAATTTCATAAAACCTGTTCTTGCTTTGGCAATTCCACTTTTTATTTCTGTACTAGGGTTCCAATACAACAATAGTAAGACCTAAAATTAGTGAAGAAACTGGGGACATTTTCTAACTTGAATAAAATCAAGCAGTTATAGAATATTGGGAAAGCAGTGATAAGGAAAGAAAGAGACGTAGAAGATAACGCTCCCACATACTAGAATATTATTTAAGTTAATAATTAGAAAGTGGTAGGAACTGATGATAATAAAAACTAATTAACTAAAGATGGAGAAGAAGCAGAAATCTACTGATGCTCGGGATTCATTAAATAATAACTGCACACGGTCGAAAAATTGAGTCCAGCATATTATGCATGTGCATAATAAATGTACATGAATTGCAAGACCTTGGCCGATGGTGATTTTCTATGGATTGTTAAAATATAGCTGTTATTAATTTATTTGTTTTATAATTTATATTAATAAAAGACAGATTTCGAGCATATAGTTTAATCAAATCTTGCCCAAGTATACTTTAGCTAACTTAGCATCATTGGGCGCATTTCGTCAAAACAGGAAGATATCCCAGCAAAATGTAGATAACATTTGTATGGCAAGAAAGTAGTTTAAAAGATTTAGCAACTAATAAATAACACTAACCACACACTGGACGAAGGACAAACAGATCAAAAATTAATTTAAAATTTGCCGGATACTATATCTTGGCAAGGAAAATGTAAAAACAATGAATGTGGATTTATTGTTAAATAGGTATATTAAATAAGTGTATTTTTCAGTTTTTCGATCTGATGTTCATTTCGCGAAATATCGCGGATTCGTATTTAAAATTTAAAATTCACCCCACCCCCTCTCCGTGGGAAGTCGTGTTTGTATCATTCGATAGATTTTTAAAAAATATTGAGCACGTATTTTTAGTTTTTCGGTCTGTCATTCATTTCGAGAAATATTCGCTTTTTTCTTATGAAACTTGGGACTCACCCATTTCCTTACGGCCCGCTGAAATCGTCAGATTTTTGAAATATACACTGTTTTGCTTATACTTAACTTAGCTCATCTTAATCTGACGAGTTCGAGTTTTTCTAAGGATAGATTTTTTTTTCGGCCCCCCTTTATCGAACTCTCCTGCATTAAGAGCCAATATATGGTAGACTTACATATTCAGTGTACAAGGTTTCTCCCCATGTAATAATCTGACGCGCTCGAGTAACTGCAAGAATCCCCTCTTGGGCTCCCCTACCATTAGTTAAAAATGTAATCTTTATTACATTCAATTGGGGCTTAATTCCATATAAACAAAACATTATTTAACTTATGCTGTCAGATGTTTCCATAAAAATAATTAATCTCATTAAAATATTTTTCAATCCATTAAAATTTATTTTATGAACATATTTTATGTAAAACGAATTCATACGACTAATTAATTATTTTAATAATTGGTGCAATACTAGGATATCGATACTAAATTATTACATCCTATCGTTCTAGCTCCTGTTTTATCAGCAAAATATTGTCAAACCATGAAAATTAATATATTTAAAATATAACTTTGTTACGAGAGCATTTGAGAGCATATTTATTTTATATTTACTATAATATATCATATTTTTAAATGTGTACAGGAACAGTTAGTTTTTTACTAATAGGGGGTCAATATAGAACAAAAATATGCATTTTTTTCGGAAAAATTCAAACAGGCTTATATTTTTATAAAACTTATTTTGTTAGTTTATATGTATAACATATTATGTTACCGTTAAAACCCGATTTTATTTAAAACCCGAATTTACTAGAAAAATTAACTATGCGCTTTAGACAATTCTAGTTTTAAATAGTAAAACTAGATTTGACTGCTAAATTCAGTTAAAACTAGAAATCCCGAACGGATTTCATTTAGTAGTCCACTTCAGAGTAGTTTATATGCCATCCTCTTGTGATTGATATTCATTTCTGATAGTATGATAAAATTGATCCAAATAATGGCATAACCCAGACATCCAAAGTGAAAGTTATCCTCCAACCACAAATTGTTCTATATGGTCCACATAATGTTCAGAAATAATTCACACCATTTTGAGCGTCGGGTTTGGGGGGAGAGGGGGGAGAAATCGGTAAATTTTTAGTTTTTTAAGTTTTTCGTCAATATTTCTAAAACTATGCGGTTTAGCATGAACCACTTTCTATACAAAAATATTCTACATTAAATTTAAAATCAAAAAGGTCCTATGCATAATCCTTCTAAAATGAACGGTTCCAAAGTTACGGAGGTAGTATAATATAATTGGTCCAAAAAAACGCCTAACCCAGACATCCAAAGTAAAAGTTTTCCTCCAACACCAAATTGTTCTATATGGTCCACATCATATTGTTCAGTAAAAAGTTACATCATTTTGAGCGTCCGGTTTGGGGGGAAGATGGGAGAAAAGTCGGTAAATTAGTAGATTTTTAGGTTTTTCGTCAGTAGTTCCAAAACTATGCTTTAGCGTAAACAACGTTCTATACAGAAATGTTCTACATAAAATTTAAAACAAAAAAGGTTCGATACATAATTGCTATAAAATCAACGGTTCCAGAGTTACGGAGGGTGAAAAGTGGAGGTTTTCGATACTTTTTATATTATTTGGACAATTGATGATGATTTTGGGTGGTGAGGTTGACGTTTCTTCAAGGGCTTATCACTAACATACCATCGGCCACTGAAATAGCAAATTTTATTTACAAAAAATAAAATTTTTTTTTTATCAGAAATAATATTATAAATTGCCCAAAAAATATAAAAAGTATCGAAAACCTCCACTTTTCACCCTCCGTAACTCTGGAACCGTTGATTTTATAACAATTATGTATTTGACCTTTTTCGTTTTAAATTTTATGTAGAAAATTTGAGTTTAAAACATAATTTACGCTAAAGCATAGTTTTAGAAATATTGACGAAAAACATAAAACAACTACTAATTTACCGACTTCTCCCCCATCTCCCCCCAAACTGGACGCTCAAATTGGTGTAACTATTTACTGAACAATATGTGGATCATACACAACAATTTTGTGTTGGAGGAAAACTTTTACTTAGGCTTTTTTTTGACCAATTATAATATACTATCTCCTAACTTTGGAACCGGTCATCTTAGAAGGATTATGCATAGGGCCTTTTTTATTTAAAATTTTATGTAGAATATTTTTGTATATAAGGTTGTTCATGCTAAACTATATTGTTTTAGAAATATTGACGAAAAACGTAAAAAACTACGAATTTACCGATTTCTCTCCCCTCTCCCCCCCCCAAACCCGACGCTCAAAATGGTGTGACTTTTTTTTCTGAACATTATGTGGACCATATAGAACAATTTGGTGTTGGAGGATAACTTTTATTTTGGATGTCTGGGTTTGGGTCTAGTTATACCATACTATAATGGCAATATAGGTTTCGACACAAGACCCCTCTTCGCTGTTATATTTTTACTCTTCTTCCGTTGGCAGGTTTTAGATATTGGTATAAAAGTATTGATCATATCAATTATTGTTACATTTGCCTATTTTTTGGCGGTTTCAGTCTTCAACCTATCCCGGTCTCCATGTTCAATAGCAACGTGGGCTGCTTTATTACGCCAAAAATGTCTTCCGCAGGTACATAATATTATTGATGGGATCAATTTTAGAAGCTAACTTTTTTATTTCGCCAACTTCAACAATTCTAAATCGTTTCAGTCTTTGATTTTGTAATGGTGTTTTCTTGGCAGACAGTTCAGCATCTTATGTACTTCGAACATTAATTTATTATACAATACTCGTATATGCTTTTGGTCACAACAAGTCATTGTAATGACTTTCTTTCTTCTGTCTCTTCCATTTGAACATCATTTCCAAAATACGTTTTTTTCACGTTCTTATATCTCTGCACTCAATCTGATCTTCGGTATTATCACTCATGGTGAATAATACACAGTGGTGTACTATAACCAATAAAAAGGATGCAAAACAATCAACAGTTGCACACACTAGTTTACTACCGACCGGCTGCCTTTGTCATTAAAGTGGCGTTTAGACGAAGCGATAAATGCGAGCAATTTATTGTGACGATAAATTGCTACGATTTATTGATTTTTTTAAAGCTGTTTAGACGCTGCGATATATTGTTGCGATTGATTATAAACTGAAAGAACTCAATCGTTACAATAAATTGATGCAATCCAATACCAACTCCAATCAAATTCCGATAAATCGCTGCGATGTACCGTTTACACACAACGATAAATTGAAACAACTCAATCGATATCGATAAATTGCTACGATTTATCGCTGTGTCTAAACGCTGCCTTACACTATCCCGAACAAGCCGTAGTAGGTACCTACTTGTCTCTTCTCGCAACAATTTTAACTAGTATTCGCAAGTAATTCCAGAAAAAACTAGTTTGAACTAGTATAAACTACTCTAAATAAAATTCGTTCGGGATTTCTAGTTTTAACTGAATGTAGCAGTCAAATCTAGTTTTGACTAGTTAAAACTAGAATTGTCTAAAGCGCATAGTTAAAACTAGTTTTTCCTAGTAAATTCGGGTTTTAACTGAAATCGGATTTTAACGGTAACACATACATGTTAAAACTAAAAAGTTATACTCACAGATTTAGCCTCTAATTGTTTATTAATTATTTAAACAATAACAATTTTTTATTTAAATAATTTTGAAAATATCGTTGAATTCATCATTTTACTTTGATCAAATTATGTTTCTATTTTGTTTTTGATTATGCTAAATCCGAATATGGCATTACAATTTGAAAATAAAAAAAATGACCTTTTATACAGTATGTCTGCGTAACTAGGAACCATATGGGAAACTTTTTTATTATCAATTTTACGATCAGATTACTCAACGACCAGATATCAAATTTCATCAATTTTATACGAGGCTGTAAAATTTTTATTTCAAAAATACGAATTTCGTTAAAGAGTAAAATACTTTTGTGTTTCAGATTATCAAAAATTGTTATTACGAAAAGTTGTCTAGAATCAATAAAAACTATCTTTTAATATGCAATTACATATAAGCTCTAATTGAAAAAAAAATGCAAATTTTTCTCAAATTAGGGAAACCAAACATCATTTTATTACAATAATTATGATAATTATTTTATTATAAATTTAACAAAAAAATATTATTCTTCATAAAATACTCCACCTGGTCTTAAATCTAAGATGCAACGATCAGATATCAAGCTTTTTCAATTTTATATGAGGTATGTAAAAAAATATGAATTTCGCTTAACAGTTAAGTACCTTTATAGTTCAAAATATTTCAATTAGAAAGATGTAATTGAATATTGCTTAGGTTTTAATTCCAAACAACTTTTCATAAAACAATTTTTGATACCTATTGTGAAACATAAAGGTAATTTACTCTTGAGCGAAATTCATTCTTTTTAACATACCTCGTATAAAATTAATAAAACATGATATATTCTGATTATTATATCTTAGATTCTATACGATTCAGAGCATTTTATAAAAAATAACTTTTTTCGTGAAACTGATAATAAAAAAGTTATCAATAGGTTCCATTCCAAGTTACGCAGACATACTATGTAAGAGCTTATTTGTTTTTAATATTTGTTATTTTTTAAGTTTGTTATTAAATGTATTTTAGGTAAGTTGTACAGAAAAAAGTTTTGAAGACTTTGTACAAACATTTTTAACTGTTATTTTTCGGTTTTTGTATTACATTCTTGTATGTTTCTTCATTTTCTCAAAAAGAAGTTGTTTGTTTCATGTCTAAAGTAAAATAATTAAGTGGATTTTAAAGATTATATCCTAAGTTTTAAAAAATAAAAAATACCCATAAAATTGTAATATATCTGTTCAAACTTGAGTAATACACTTTTAAAATAGTAATAATTCTGTAAAACTACGAAGTATAAGCAACCGTTAAGGCACAGTGGCGCTGCAAACCTCAGAAATGCTTTGGAGGAGGGCTCCAGTTTTTGTTTTTTTTTTCGTCACCTATTCATTTTATTAATAAAATACTACTTATGACAAATAAAGTAACACACTGTCTGCTACATATTATGACCTATACACATTTAACTTTCTTTGCACCTTAAAGCCACAGTGATGGCCCAGAACCAATTTTTGCATATTTTCTTTATTCATTTTCTTTTTTTTGGTGGTTTCGGGGAAAATATGGGGGTGAATTGTACAAATTTGTAAATAATAGTTGTACATGGGTAATCGCTGAATGTTTTTTTACGCTAGCATAAGCGATTCAGATGGTATATATTTATATAAAAAGGGGCTTTTTAAAGTTTAACACCCTGTAATTAAAAAATGGACAACTGCCCTTAAATGAAACCTATACCAAAAAATCAGACATTAATTTGTGATTAATTGCCACTGGGTTGCTTCTTGATTCCAATTACGGTTAGGGAAAAATAATTTTTTTTAAAAATCTTTTTTAAAAACTTGTCAATTTTGGGGCGCCACCTCCGCTAAACGGTGTTTGATAGATATATGCTGTCGTGGAAGAAATTGTAGGAAATATAGCCCTCTTCATATTTCTATTAAGGAATTTTTTGCAATAACGTACAAGAAGGGCCATGTTTCGCAAAAACCACAAACTACCCCCTTTAAAGGGATGAAAATAGGTGTTCCGGAGCGACATGTTTTAAGAAAAAGATAGTCTCATTAAAAGCACCCCTTGATATACTAGAAAAAAAAATTAAACCGGACTTATTTGCGAAGTCCAACCTCTGTTTCCTACACTATATAACATGAAACGGTTTCGTTCTTCACAATTTATTTGTTTCATGTTTCACGTTTTATGTTTCACGTTTCTTTGATATTAAAAAGCAATTAAAGAGCGGCGACGACAGCAACGAGCACGTCACTATCCATTGCCGACTATACAAATCTTATTTTTTGTTTCATCAATTAGCATATCAAATGAAACAATTACTTTTTTACAATTTATTTGTTTCATGTTTCACGTTTAATATTTCACAATTCATGTTTCTTTGATGTCCGGGCCTGCCTTAAACTATACCTGCAGCTGGATTCCAGTCACCATCAGAAGTTAATGGAAAATCTCAGAACAACAAATGTAGCTGGACCTTCGTGTTCCCAAATGCTACAGGTCAATAATACACAAAATCATGCTTTGGTAGAAAAGAATGGGCAAACTACTATAGCTTATAATAATTATTGTACATTTAATAATATTAACAATTAAATAAATATTATGTTACGTTAATATGGTGCATTAATTGTCTCGTGAAATAGCCTTGTCGAATATCATTCGAGAGAAAATTATTTACCGGCAAATTTTCTTGTGGGTTTATTCAAGTTTGTTGCCTTTTGGCAATTTTCGCTTATTAAATTTTGACAAAATCACCCGACTGACGTTTCGTAATTTAACTGTCAAAATTTAATTCACGAAAATTTCCAGGCAACAAACTTTTATACCAGTCGAAAATATTGCCGGCAAAAGTTTCTCTCTTACCATATTATCTACGATAAAATCTCACGCGCGATCATTCACGCAAGAACCAACCTAGCCTAGCGACCAATGCCAGGTTAATTATTTCACCCGCACGTTAGGTATTTATTATAGTCCAGAGTAATAGGGATTTTCTCGGGAAACTCAAAAATCCAGGTGGCTGACTACTTTTTAGTTATAGTAGACCTATAGGAAGAAAACCTACCTGTTTGCTGCCTAGAATTCGCGTCCGTTTTTTAACTATCAACAATTTAGTGCAAAAAACGCGATTTTTCCGATTTTTTGCACCCCAGTAAAAAGCTAAACAGTTGACATAAAATTACAAAATTTGATTTCATAGAATATTGAAAAAGCTTAAAAATACCGATTTTTGAATGTTGAAAGTCAATTTGTTGCTTCGCAAATTGCAAAAAAAATGGAAATCGATATTTGTTAATAATTTTACTAAAAATATAACTCATAATTTTAGCATTTCAGTCAACGTTGTGTATTTTGGTTCTTAATAAACCCTCAATATTTGTGATGGATCCATTAATTAGTTTAAAATTATTCTATTTGTTTTTCCCAGAGACCTTTATTTTGCAATAACATAAGACAGAAAATAATGAACATGGGGAAATTCTGAGTATGTCAAAGTAAAGTAGAAGAGCGATAGTATCAAAATGTATTGAAAAAAGATAAAAAGATTTATTAATTTAGTCAAAAATCCCAATGCCAAATTTTTTAAATTTTGTAGTTTATAAAAATTTAGAATAATTTTAAAAATAATGTCCGTAGAAAGAATCTTTTTATAAATTCTAAAAGCTAGTATTTTAACACAAGTTTTTAAGTAAAAAAATTTAGCCTGGATCCATTTGGGACAAGGCTAGCTATGTGTTTTTTTTTAATTCATAGCTAATTTGTTTATAATAATTAAGGAATCTAATTGATGCCATTTTAAAGAATGGGATTGGTGCTTTTTGTTAAAGAATTCTCACAAACATTGTACCTTTACAGCACCCTCTACGATTTTTCGAAAGTGTAGTTCAAACGATTACTAAGAGGAACCTACAAATCCAAAGAGTTAAATACCGAAAAAGCAATTTCAAACTAAAACAATTTCCTGTATCTCCGTTTCAAGTGAATGGATTTTGATCTTTCTTTTTTTAATTTGTATGTAATTTCTACGTACATTACAAATGTGCAACTTCTTTATAAATTTATTAATTAATAAACATCTAATTTGTTTAAACAAGTCCCGAAAAAATATATTTTTTACAAAAATCTATTTTTTAATCATAGTATCATTAATGACCATAGAAAAAGTTAAGTACATTTTAATAAATAAATTATTCATTTTAGATAATTATTTATTGAAGATAATTTATTTATTAAAGTATACCTTAATTTTTCTATGATTAATAATGATAGTATGATTAAAATCATAGATTTTTGGGAAAGAATTATTTTTTCACAAATTGTTTAAACAAATTAGACTGTTTATTAATTAATAAATGTCTAGACAGATTACGTATTTGTAATATACAGAAATATTACATACAAATTAAAAAAAGGAAGATCAAACTACTATATTCAGTAGATCCCGAAATACCAAAAATGATAGTGGTTTTAAGTTGCCTTTTTTAGTTTTTGAACTCGCGCATTTGTCGGCACCCAGCTCCCCCTTCACTTAACACGAGTAGTCACCAATTGAACTAGATTAAGAAAAATTCGTGTAAAATACATGCTTTTCGAATATGGAATGATTTTTTCTACGGACAATATTTTTAAAGTTATTCTAAATTAAATTAAATTAAAATAAAATTTCAAAAATTTGGCATTAGGAATTTTGACTATATTATAAAATTTTGTTATCTTTTTTTAGTACATTTTGATAGTAACACTTTCCTTCTTTCATTTTGCATACGCATAATTGCCCTATGTTCATTATTTTCTGTCTTATGTTATTGCAAAATAAAGATCTCGGGGTGTACAGTGTACATTGGGGTAGAGCGCTGTTATATGCAGAAAAATGAAATAACAATTTTTACAAACGCTGGGTGCGGAATCGACGCTACTGTGGGAAAGGATTGGAAAAGATAATTGTCATTTTTTTATATTATGAATCTAACATCTTCCCCAATGTGATTCAAATTTTGAAATTTGAAAAAAATTTTTTTTTCATTTTTACCTACGCGGGGTGCGGTATCAATTCGGTTCTAGGATATGAATCGAAAATTACAATAACACCTATTTCTATTTTTATCAGAATAACTGCCCCAGCTCTACTTAAATTGATCTATTTTGAATTTCTCGCCAACCCCCGACCTAACGCTGCAACCAAAGAGTTATAACCTGTTACAGGAGTCGACCTTCACTATCCCACTCAATTTCAACTATAAGTAAGTAGAACACAAAACAATATTGGCTAGAATTATTATAGTTTTCCACGATAAATATATAACATTATTGAAACCTTATGAAGGCAGGAAGGACGAAGACGGTTACAAAGAGAAGTTATTAAATTTGGGTGAGGATAGCAAGAAATTGTGTGATATTGCAACTTGCAAATGTTTAGAGTTCAGAGATTGCAACTGTCCTAGAAACCGAAAGATTTCAATACCAGAACGAAATTTCTTAATCGAACAACGAACTGACCATAAAATAATGATTAATAGTTTAGATCATGAAGCGACCAAAAAAATTGAGATGGATTTACATAGATTACACCAACAAGAGCGACGTGAAGAACGTCTTGCAAACAGGGATGGAATCCATTCCTAGTACTTTTAGATTACGTACAACTTCAAAGATACGACCGAATGTTCAGCAGCCAGATAGATTATACAAAAGCGGTGAAATCGAGAACTTCCAATCGCATATTTCCACTTTTTCACTCACAATGACTGATGTCACATTTCCGGTTGTTGCCAGAACATTAGATCGTTATGGGGTTTCATATCGTGCTGGAGTAGCAATCACTTCCGCAGCTTTCCACGACATTGGTCTCATTACTGAAAACGATTCATCACGGGTTATAGACAGAAATATAGTTCGACGAGCTCGTTCTAAAGCTAGGACTACTTTCTATTTTTTATATTTTATATTCTTTATATTTCTATAACTCTATTCTGACATTTCTTTCCTCGAGCTCTATCGATGTAAATCAAATAATGGCTGTTGGTTGTGATGGGACTGTCGTTAACCAAGGAAACGAAGGCGGCGTTATTCGTTTATTGGAAATCAAGTTTCCACCTCCACTCCAATGGTTCATATGCCAACTACACGCCAATGAACTGGCATTGCCTCGTCTTTTTCAATATCTAGATGGCATTAGAAGTGGACCAAAAGGTTTCACAGGTCCCATTGGCAAGGCAGTTACTAACTGTGAAGTATTACCCATTGTTCCGTTTGATGCAATTAAATGTACGTTGCCTGATATTACCAAATCGACACAGGAATTAAGCACAGATCAACTATATCTACTACAAATATGTCAGTATATCAATAGTGGACATTGTGATAAAAATTTTGTGAAAAAAAAATCCTGGTAAACTAGTCCAGCCTAGATGGTTCACAAAGGTTAATCGGATATTGAGATTATATGTCTCAAGCCAAACTCCGTCAGAAAACCTAATTATACCAAGCACATTTATTTTAACGGTCCATGCTTCTATGTGGTTCAGGATCAAGACTAGGCCAATTTGTATTTTTGGTGCCAAACATTTATATGATACGATAAAACTGTCGCGCTATTTGCCAAACCACTTGAAGAATGTTATTGTCCCAGTCATACAGAGAAATGCATTCTTTGGACATTCAGAGAATCTACTACTAGGAATGTTAGCCGACAACAGACAGTACGTCAGAGAAGTTGCACTCCGCAGAATATTGAAGATAAGAGAGACATCATACATAGGAGCCTTACATATTTTCCAAGTACCTACTTTAAATATAGATGCTGATGATTACATAGATATGATAGATTGGAAAACCAAGGTAGAACCTACACTATTTAAGTACCGAAAATATATCTCAGGCCATCATAGGCCATCACGGAAAAATTCCGTGTCACACAAAATCCTCTGAAAGGTGTGTCAAATTAGATACAGAAGCAAGTGCTGCCCTCTGTGGGTCACGGAGGAGAGACGGATTCATTAACCCGCGAGTAGTCGCGTGGTGAGATAGAATCTCAATTTTTATCCTTTTTCGCGATAACTTGATGAAAAATTTTGCAATTTTGAAAAAATTTCGTAATTGTCTCGAGGAAGGGTGTAGTAATCCGTAGGAATTTTTTTTTATTTTCTTCTTCTTCTTTTTGTGGAATTTATGGCTTTGGGGAGAGCCAATTAGCTTTAACCCGCGAGTAGTCGCGCCGTTAGATAGAATCTCACATTTCATCCTTTTTCGTAATACAGTAAAACCTGTCAGTAACGGCCACTAAAAATGAAAAAACTATTGGCCGATATAGAAAGGTGGCCGCTATTGCCAGGTTTTGTACAGTCGGAAAAATGAAAGCCCAAAAAAATGAGCCGGAAAGCCGGAAAAATGAAAGAAAATTGTCCAGTGCAAGTACGTGTAACAATAATTATTACATGTACTTGCGCTGGCCAATTTTTTGTGTGACACGGTGACAGGAAAATACAGCGTGTTTTATTGTTCGTTCATGGGTATTCTTTCATTTTTCCTACTGTAGTCTATATATAATTGGTTTGGGAAATTTTTAAACTGGCCGTTATGACAGGTGACCGATGTTAGCAGGTGGCCGTTAACACAGGTTTTATTGTACAGTAAAATTTGTCAGTAACGGCCACTAAAAATGAAAGAACTATTGGACGATATAGAAAGGTGGACGGTATTGCCAATTTTTGTAGTCTACATATAATTGTAGACTACAAAACCTGAGAAAGTGGTTTAATACATCGACAGCTGGACTATTCAGAATAGCAGCAAGCAAAGTTAGGATAGCCATGCTGATCGCCAACATCCGGAACGGATAGGCACCTTAAGAAGAAGAAGACATATAATTGGTTTGGGAAATTTTTAAACTGGCCGTTAGGACAGGTGGCCGATGTTGGCAGGTGGCCGTTAACACAGGTTTTTTAAATAAAATTGTTAGAAATGTATATTTCCAATATAAAAAGTAGATAAAAATAGTACAAAATAAAAATTTGTTTTAAATTCGTATTTTGAGATAGAATCTCACACGCGACTATCGACGTTACAAAAGTGAGCGCGACTACTCCCGGGTTAAGAATAAGCTCAAATCATGCCTTTTGATGCCTAAATTTGATACTTAGAAAGACTATAGTTCACAATGAGTTTTTATGTTATTCTTCAATTTGTAAGCATATTTTTTTTTACTTTATATTGACTATTTTTCTTTTTTTTTTCTTCATATTATAGTCCTAATAGCTTAAATAAATGAATAAAACATTATAGTTGACTCTAGTTGACTCTATCGATTTTTTTAGAAAATTTTTTCTTTTACAAAATTCCAAAATTTCAATCACCGTGGGGCACTTTTCAGACTGAAAATACGAAAAAATGTCATCTAAGTTTTTCATTAGAAAATGAAAAACGCATCAATTCCGCACCCCGCGAAAATGAAACTCGAAAAAATAAATTTGCGCTCCACCCTAGTGTACAATACAAATAGAATAACTTTTAAACTAATTAATGGATCGGTCTCAAATTTTGAGGGTTTGTTAAGTATGGTTCTTTTCATGAGGATTTTTCAGTGCTTCACAAATGTTAGAAAAAAGGTCCGTGATAATATACATTTATATTGTCCTTTTCATGAGCATTTTTCAGTGCGTAACAAATGATAGGAAAAAGGGTAAGTCCCTGATAATACACATTTATGACATTTATTCTAACATGACATTTTAGTTAAATCTGACAGTTGTCACATTTTATTTTCAATTTGGAATAAAAACAAATCAAATGTGTTTCTTGCATTTATAAAATGGCATTTTCTTTGATTTGTATAGTCTTATAAATTATACAGATTATATTTGTAATATTATTATCTAATTAAAAAAAAATATTTTTTTTATTATGGCGCCATCTATCGACAACTAGAATAACTAGAATAAATGTGAGCGGCCGTGGGTAACGGCATAAACGCTGGCCTCATACGCCAGTAGACGTGGGTTCGATTCCTGCCAAAGACAAACCATTTTCATTTCCAATAATGACACGAGCCGTCTCACCGTGCCTCGGAGAGTAAGTTAAGCCGTCGGTCCCCCTGGGCTAGTGTACATCGACACTAGTTACTTGAAACAGGGTTAAAGATGTAATTGGCGCTGGAACTATCCGAAAGGATCTCCCCGGCAAAAATGCCATACGATATTATTATTATTACTAGAATAAATGTTGTAAATGTCTCTAATCAAGGACGTGCCTTTTCTTCTGTCACGTACAATTTAATGCGTTAGAAAGAAATCGAAAAACTGTGACGCACTGAAAGATGATCATGAGAAAAAGAATAACATTTATTCTAACATGACATTTTAGTTAAATCTGAGAGTTGTCAAATTTTATTTGCAATTGGGCATAAAAACAAATCAATTGTCTTTATTGCATTTATAAAATAGTATTTTCTTTGATTTGTATAGTCTTATAAATTATACAGATTATATTCGTAGATATATCATATAATTAGTAAATAAATTTTTTTCTATTATAGCGCCATCTATCGACAACTAGAATAATCACCGAACTAGAATAATTACCAAAGTAATCACTTACGTGCCTTTTTTTCTGTCATATACAATTTAATGCGTTAGAAAGAAATCGAAAAACTGTGACGCACTGAAAAATGCTCATGAGAAAAAGCATAGCCAAATACCCAACTTTAACTAGAAGATTAACTCCATACGCAGAGGAAATAATAGGCGACTACCAAAGCGGATTCAGACCGGGAAGGTCGACTATAGACCAGATCTTCGTCCTACGCCAGGTGTTGGAAAAAAAATGGGAATTCAACCGCGATGTACACCAAATCTTCGTGGACTTCAAACAAGCTTACGATTCTGTTAGCAGAGAAGCATTGTGGGAGACTATGGTAGAAATGGGAGTACCTGGAAAACTGGTACGATTAGCAAAGGTGAGCACGGAGAACGCTTCCGCACGAATCAGAGTTGGCAGCAACACGTCGGAGGAATTTCTCATTGACACAGGACTTAGACAAGGAGATCCTCTCGCCCCCCTGCTATTTAACTTCGCACTGGAACATGCAGTAAGGAAAGCTCAGCCACAACTGACAAACGGATTTGCCGCCCAAGGATCAAAAATACTATTAGCCTTTGCGGATGACGTGGACACAATTGCACAATCCACCAGAGATGCAAAAGAAGTCTTCACCCTATTCGAGAACGGAGCCAAGGAAGTTGGTCTTAAGGTCAACGAGGACAAGACCAAGTACATGGTGGTTACGAAGAACCCAAGACCAATGGTTAGACAAAACGTAACAATTAATGAATACAATTTTGAAGTCGTCAAAGAATTTAAGTACTTGGAAGCGATCATAGCATCTGAAAATAACTATGAAAAGGACGTGGCAGCCAGGATTATTGCAGGAAACAGGGCATATTACTCGTTAAGGACCCTACTTAAATCAAAAATACTCTCAAGACCAGCAAAAATAAGAGTATATAAGACAATAATTCGTCCCACAATAACGTACGGAAGCGAAACCTGGACTCTGAATCACCGGGAAACAACAAAATTACTGGTACTTGAAAGAAAGATACTGCGGACTATCTATGGGCCTTGCAGAGAAGAGACAACAGGAGAATGGAGAAGAAGACACAATGATGAACTCCAGACAATATACGGAGATGAAAACATAGTACGCTACATTAAATCAAACAGAATACGATGGGCGGGTCACGTACTAAAATCAAGTGACGAAAGACTTCTAAACGCCACATTCTGGGAAAGTCCCGATGGAAAAAGGTCAGTTGGTCGCCCAAGAAAGAGATGGAAGGACGCAGTAGCCAGCGATCTACGCAAAATGGGAGTACAGGAATGGGAAATAGCTGCTCAGGACCGACAACAATGGAGGGAGGAAATAGTAAACGCGGCCAAGACTCACATAGAGTTGTAGAGCCAAATGATGATGATGATGAATACCCAACTTTGGGTGAAACACTAAAGTTCTAAGGTAGTTTTAGTAAACGTTATTAAAAAATAACGATTTTCATTTATTTTGCAGTTTGCGTAGCAACAAATTAACTTTTTAACTTTAAAAATCGGCATTTTGAAGGGTTTTCAATGTCCTAAAAAACTAAATTTTGTAATTTTATATCAACTATTTAGCTTTTGAATGGGGTGCAAAAAATCGAAAAAATCGCGATTTTTGAACTAAATTGTTAATAATTAAAAAATGGACGCGAACTCTAGGCAGGAAACAGGTAGGTTTTCTTCCTATAAATATGTCCTCAATAGCTAAAAAGTGGTCAGCTACCTGGATCTTTGAGTGTCCAGAACATGGTCTATTTCTAGCTTATTTCCCTGGTGTTAACTTGAAATTAGTTTATCCAATGTATAAAAACACTATTATCTTATTTGATTTATACTGCATGCTACCTCGTAAATATAATATCGTGGCATAGTTGTTACAATATGTCGATAAATCATGTCTGTCTCTGAAAATATATATGAGACGATTTTAGTGAAAATATACGAAATCTCGGAAAGCGAAATACAGCGTACATATCGCACATAGTCGTTTATTTTTGATAAAGGAAATGTCGAAATGGATTTTAAATTTGAAAATCATGATTCCGGGCAATAAAAATCCGTTTTACGTAACCTATATGTGTATTTGGGGTAAGAGCTTCGCTTTCCGTTTTATTTGAATTTGGAAAAAAATGCCTGGATAATATCAATACTCACTTAATACTGGATAAACTTACAACATAGCCCTCTGTTAGAATATACAAAAAATTTCCAATTCATTTAAGTAAACGAAAAGATCTGCAAAATTGATTGATCGTGAAAGCGATTTAAATCTGGTTCTGAAAGGATCAGTTGTTTTATTTTGAACTTTACTTTTGAACTGATATGCGTCATATATATATATATATATATATATATATATATATATATATATATATATATATATATATATAAATCCTACTATCAATTTGGCATCGATACATTATGCATTTACCATCAATTTGGCATCGTCTTGCAAAGTGGCATCTGTATATCGATGCCACTTTACACTACCTTAATAACTTTTTTCCTGTACTTGTTAGCAGAAGTCTAATCAACTCTGTAGTTAGAGATTTGATTCCTTGATGTTACTTTAATATATCAGCTTTCTTTGTTTATTCCTTACTGACTTATATAAGTTTATTCCATAAAATGTTTGAGTTCAAAATGATGGCACAGTGAAAATATTATATACATTTAGTTCAGTGTTTTACCGTTTTGTCGCTGCCGCTATATACATGAAAACGTATATCCCACTTTCATTATCAATCATTTTGGCATCAGAAATTTGGCATCACTGTTGAATACAATATTATCCACAACGAAAAATAGGCAATTTGAGAATGTATATATTATTTTCATCAACAAATCATTCTGGCATCAAGTTGTTTTCACCCAATTTTGAAAAAATGTGAAAGCTTATAATCCAAGGATGGTACTAAAGGTGAGAAATTTGACCTAAACTATCTGTCCGTCGGTCTGTCCGACCGCGAATATAACTCTTACGTCATTATACCAGGTAGAATGACAAATGAGGTGTCAAATGAAAGCGTATAATCCAAGGATGGTACTAAAGGTGAGATATTTGACTTAAACTTTCTGTCCTTCGGTCTGTCCGACCGCAAATATAACTCCTCCGTCATTATACCAGGTAGAATGACAAATGAGGTGTCAAATGAAAGCTTATAATCCAAGGATGGTACTAAAGGTGAGAAATTTGACTTAGGCTGTCTGTCCGTCGGTCCGACCGACCGCGAATATAGCTCCTCCGTCATTATACCAGGTAGAATGACAAATGAGGTGTCAAATAGAAGCTTATAATCCAAGGATGGTACTAAAGGTGAGACATTTGACTTAGGCTGTCGGTCCGTCCGACCGCGAATATAACTCCTCCGTCATTATACCAGGTAGAATGACAAATGAGGTGTCAAATGAAAGCTTATAACCAAAGATGGTACTAAAGGTGAGAAATTTGACTTAGGCTGTCTGTCCGTCGCGTCGGTCAGTCCGACCCCGAATATAGCTCCTCCGTCATTATACCAGGTAGAATGACAAATGAGATGTCAAATGAAAGCTTATAATCGAAGTATGGTACTAAAGGTGAGACGTCGGTCCGTCCGACCGCGAATATAACTCCTCCGTCATTATACCAGGTAGAATGAAAAATGAGGTGTCAAAAGAAAGCTTATAATCCAAGGATGGTACTAAAAGTGAGAAATTTGACTTAGGCTGTCTGTCCGTCTGTCCGTCCGACCGCGAATATAGCTCCTCCGTCATTATACCAGGTAGAATGACAAATGAGATGTCAAATGAAAGCTTATAATCCAAGGATGGTATTAAAGGTGAGAAATTTAACTTGGGCTGTCTGTCCGTCGGTCCGTCCGACCGCGAATATAACTCCTCTACCATACCAGGTAGAATGACAAAAGAGGTGTCAAATGAAAGCTTATAATCCAAGGATGGTACTAAAGGTGAGAAATTTGACTTACGCTGTCTGACCGTCGGTCCGTCCGACCGCGAATATAGCTCCTCCGTCAATATACCAGGTAGAATGACAAATGAGGTGTCAAATGAAAGCTTATAATCCAAAGATGGTACTAAAGGTGAGAAATTTGACTTAGGCTGTCTGTCCGTCGCGTCGGTCAGTCCGACCCCGAATATAGCTCCTCCGTCATTATACCAGGTAGAATGACAAATGAGATGTCAAATGAAAGCTTATAATCGAAGTATGGTACTAAAGGTGAGACGTCGGTCCGTCCGACCGCGAATATAACTCCTCCGTCATTATACCAGGTAGAATGAAAAATGAGGTGTCAAAAGAAAGCTTATAATCCAAGGATGGTACTAAAAGTGAGAAATTTGACTTAGGCTGTCTGTCCGTTTGTCCGTCCGACCGCGAATATAGCTCCTCCGTCATTATACCAGGTAGAATGACAAATGAGATGTCAAATGAAAGCTTATAATCCAAGGATGGTATTAAAGGTGAGAAATTTGACTTGGGCTGTCTGTCCGTCGGTCCGTCCGACCGCGAATATAACTCCTCTACTATACCAGGTAGAATGACAAAAGAGGTGTCAAATGAAAGCTTATAATCCAAGGATGGTACTAAAGGTGAGAAATTTGACTTACGCTGTCTGACCGTCGGTCCGTCCGACCGCGAATATAGCTCCTCCGTCAATATACCAGGTAGAATGACAAATGAGGTGTCAAATGAAAGCTTATAATCCAAGGATGATACTAAAGGTGAAAAATTTGACCTAGGCTGTCTGTCCGTCGATCCCTCCGACCGCGAGTATAAATCCTCCGTCATTATACCAGGTATAATGGCAAATGAGGTGCCAAATGATAGTTTATAGTTCAAGCATGGTATTAAAGATGAAAAATTTTACCTAGGCTGTCTGTCCGTATGTCTGTCCATCCGCGAATACAACTCCTCCGTTATTAATACAGATAGAATGACAAATCGGGTGTCGAATGAAAGCTTTTAACTTAAGGATGGTATTATTAAAGATGAGAAATTTGACGTCGGAGTTCCGGTTTTAGAGTTGCAACCGTAAGTATTTACTATTTTAAAGTTGCCGAAAGAGAATAAGTGATATATTATTCAACGTGGCTTAGCAAGATGAGAACAAATGTAAAATTTTGGTTTTTACGTAATTTCCGCTTAAAAAGTTATAACCGGAAATGCCATTATTCGCGGTGTGCAAGTACTTGGAACGGATACGAGAAACGATCGTGCGCGAATAGCGGAGAAATATTGCAACTTTCTTAAATAATTCATATTGTCCATTGAAATTGTCAAATTGACGTACATTTCATACCTACTGTCATTGAAGAAGAAAAATTATATGTTGCTCTGCAATATTGATATTATATGCAATTATTATATGAAGGCAAATTAAATTAATTGTATTTTGCTTGCAGTACTGCATTTTAATAACTAATTTTATTTACTACATACAATTGTTTACGTTTTAATAACATAACCTGAATCTTATTTTTTCTTCTTATTATTTTTTTGGATTATGGCCTTGACAATTATCCAGTAACCAGGACTAATATAATTGGCCAATATAATTAAAAGTGCGAATAAAGTTGCAGAGCGTAGAAACCAGGTGTCGTTTTGCCGAACTTGCACGGTCCCAATAGACTCAGAAATAGTATACGAACACATAAATCGAAGCGTATTGAAAGGTTTGAATCTTTAGAGTTATTTCTGTGTAAACAGTTTAGTAAAAATGACTCAAAATTAGTAAATTTGTATATCAATCCACGCAAAGTTACACGAAGAATTCAAATATCGACTTCCAATTCTACTTTCGATTACTTTGGGTGAAAACCTAGGACTTACGAAGTCCAATTACTTGTTTTCTTTAAAAATAAGACATGTCATAAATATGCCTTAGGCATCATAGAAGACAATGACACAGAAAAATCAAACAAGCAGCAGGTCAAAAGGGCCTTAGTTATGTATCTTCGGTCCTATTGGTTCAATCGTGACGTACAGCGCCTGAAACGATGGGATTTAACTGGCAGAATACGATGGTGTAGACTAATGAAAATGACGGCATGTAATAACACTTTAAAATTGTAGAAATAAAATGGATTAACGCACATGGTATGACATATTATGTGAGAGTATTTAACAAATAGAATACGATTACATACGTCCAGTTTTTGACAAGCGACTTCTCTACATATGATAAACGCGAAAGGGCCCCAACGTTCACTGTTCGACATAGGCCTCCCGTTCACTGCATATACCCACTGCTTTCTGACGCTGTGACTTAAGAGGATAGGATTTAACGAATAAAACGACAAAGAAGACTAAACAAGGCAGATCACGGGAAAAACACAACTGTCCGTTTTATACTCCACAGGGAAGCATCAAATATTCAACGTAAGGATATATTATAGTATAACGGTATGATAAATCTTTTTCTTTTTTTTTTTTTTTCATTTAGTGCATTCCGTACGTTTTTTAAACATAATCAGGAGAAGTTGTTGAATTTCTGAAGTCTATAAAAGAATTTCTTAACAAACCTTTTTTTAATTGTGTTATGGATTATTTTTAAGAATGTGTTTAAAAGGTAGCTCACAGGCTTATTGTTCAATGGTCTTATCACTTTTAAACGCCTGTCTTTTTTGTAGGACTATTAATTGTGATTTCAAACATTCTAGCGGGACAATGCCTTTTGTGTAACTGAAATAAATATTGTTATCCATTTAATTTTTTTCCTCAATTAATTGAATGCCTCCTACTGGTGTTTGGTCTAAGCTTACCGCTTTTCCCCATTTAAGCTAAACTGCTCGTCAAAAGTTAGGGATATAGAAAATTATGCTCATTTTCATAGCTAATTTTTTCGAGAACAGATTAACGGATTCCACTAATTTTTTTTAATATTTTAGATTTTTCGTTAGTATTTACACAGTTGTGCAAAAGTTTACCCAAACTTTTTTTTGTACTTTTACCGAGTGGTATAAGTACAAAAAAGAAGTTTGAGTAAACCTCTTGTTAGGTATTAGTTACGTATCTTCACTCCCATTGGTCCAAACGTGTCGTACGGCGGCTCAAATGATAGGAATCAGTCAAGAGAATACAATGACACAGAAAAATCAATTACAGTAAAATATTGAAAGGGCCTTAGTTACGTATATTCGCTGCTATTTTTCCAATCATGACGTACGGTGGCTAAAATGGTAGGAATTAACCAACAGAATACAATGACACCCAAATCCGGTGTCGGAAAGCTGGTCGAGAACACTTCGTCGACGGAAAATTGGTCGACAACAGTTGGTCGACAAACAGTTGGTCGAATGCACAATTCATCGAATGGACAATTCATCGACGAACATTTGATCGAATGGAATTTTCGTCGACAAACTGTTATTTATCTTTAGGATAAAGGGATTAATGGTGACAAACGACGGGTAACTGGAATATTGTATTATATATATTTTTTTGGGTTTTGTTAATTTTGTACCTAAATCTTACCGGAGGTATTGCGCCTTTTATAAATGTGTAGTTGTGAATTAAGTTTTTGATAATAAAATCAAGAGGGTAAGAATCGCTTTACTTTTAAACTCTTCACTTTTGGCGCATCATGGACGGCTCGTTTTTAAAAGAATCGTTTTAATTTTTTTTTGTATAAAGATGCTCTTTCATTCGTTTAAATGTTGCTTTTCAAATTTTCTAATATTTATAAACAAAGCCCCGGTGAATTTTTGAAAAAAGTGGCTAACTCGGGTTTTAAGGGTTGTAGGGCATTAAATTTTTGTTTCAGTTTCTATAAGAATACCAACATGTCGAATAAAAAAAATTAACTTCCTACGTGTTGTTGTTCTGAAGCTATTTTCTTGTGGCATTTTTGGAATTAACTAGTTTTGATGGGAAATAAGCCACAATTTTACTAAAAAAACTGATTTTATTAACGTTTCGACGCTCAAATCGGGTGTCGTTGTCAAAATAAAACCATTTTTTTTAGTAAAATTGTGGCTTATTTCCCATCAAAATTAGTTAATTCCCACATGTTAATGCGGTTGTTATTTTAATTGTTTATTCGCGAACTCAATCGACTATAGGTGGCAGTGCAGTTGCATGAAAATGGCCGATGTAATTGGGATAATGCATTTTGATATAATTAATATTTTTATTGATGTAATTAATTAATATAAATAAATCATTCATTAAATGAACACACCAGACAAGCATTCAATCGACATTGATATATAGGTTAACGGATGTTTTGTTTAAATCTTCATCCCAATTCCTCTAGTTCAAAATAAGCGGCAGCACCCTCGCTTGAGTTCGCGAATAAGCTTAAAATAACACTACTTTTTCAAAATTATTTTATAATTATTTATAATATTTATTATAAACTTTTTATTCAAGACTTGATCTAATTTGATAAATTGAACCTTTCTCTTTGGTTTGATGTCTTTAGAATTTATGTTGACCTAATAGTTTATGCATAATAACGCTGTAGATAGAAGCTTTTTGGGATAAACAATTTCAATTTTGCAATAACTATTAGGTAAAACTTCTTGAAATTTTAACGGCTGAATACTTCTAATATTGTTCCTTTACTTACGCGAAAATAAAGCTTTTAGTGTATTTTTAGAAAAGTTATTAATTATTTTCAAAAAATCGACTTTTGAAGCTATTTTCCCAATAACTAAGCAACAAATTAACAAAAAGAACTTTCCAAACACTCATTTTAAAGAATTTTCTATGCTCTTCAGTAAAATTGTATCACCTTTCCATACAGCATACCGGTCTCCACCTTTAATATTTACAATCAAATAGCGATCTTTAATTGTTTATATATTGTTTATAAGTTAAAAAGTACGTTTGATTTTTTGCATAATTTTTATATTGGATACTGTTGTAACTAAATTTACCCTAATGCCATAAGCAGTTCTTAGATACCTGTATCAACGGATGTCACGAAAGAAGCCATTTATTTGCTAATTTCTCTGGTCTATCACACCCTTTCTTATCTGTGTTTACAATCCAAATCATTAAGCCACATAAAGAGGTAGGGCAATAAACTCACTATAGCTATAGAAATGCTTTTACTACAAAATTTTAAAAGATAAGAGTTATAACGGAACAAGTATGCATACCTGCATTTTAAGACCCAGGTAGGTTTTTGGGGATGACACAATGACACTAAAAGATGGCTTTGCCGATGATTGCATTCAATTGAGATGGTAAGTAGGTATGAATCACCTCTAGTTATATTTTAATGGCTTTGTAATTTAACTTCATGGGGTACGAAAGAATTAAGAAACTTTTAAGAATTTGAAAAAACATAGTTTTTGGGGGGTTTAGGTGTTTTACACAATTTTTGAATATCCCTAAAAACTCAGTTATTTCAAATTATATATACGTAACCTATAAAAAACCTTGAGTTAGTCTATTTTGAAGTATATAAAATGGAGAAAATCCCAAAAAACTACCGAAAAAACCAGTTTTCCGGATTTTTGAAGATGGCGCACCTTACGAATAAATCTGAAAAAAGTCAGAAATACAGATTTTGATAAAATTCACAAAACGCAAAAAAAATAGACATGCAGCCATCGCCAAAAAAAGTTATACGTACCTATTAAAAAAACAAAAAACATTGAGGTTATGTACACTCGACCTTCGGGTCCATAAAAATATATGTTTTGTAAAAGCCTCAGCTGTGCGTGTGAATTTTTTGTAATTTATAATTTAATTGCAAACCAACTTAAAAAAAAATAAAATCGAAAAATTGACATTTTTTGATGTGGGGAAAGGGGAAGGGGGTGGTGGGCTAAAATTGCGGTGATTCTTAATTTTTTTAATCACATAGAACGTAAAAAAATAAAAAAAAATATTCAGGCTGTATCGACTTCAAAATAATACAGCATCATGCCAAAAGGGCCTTAGTTATGTATGTTCGGCCCTATTGATCCAATCGTGACGTACGTCGGCTGAAATGATAGGAACTAACCAATAGCATACAATGACATAGAGAAATCAAATACAGCCTCATGTCAAAAAGAATAGAATAAACAAAAATTTCTTTTGAATTAAATATTTGAAATAAAAAATCACACTAAATTTTCTTTTTTTTTCACCCTTTCACTTATCAATATAAACATAAAAGTTTTTAGAGAGTTTCGCCCTCGGTTATAATGTAATCTTTCATTCTGCGTTTAAATTTTTCCAAAATTCTTATTAGTTTTCTCAGGATTCGAATAAACTGAATGCATTTAAATAGCATTGGTCATAATTTTGCGCCTACTCCCTCAAGGCTTAAAAAATGTAACATTTCAAAGGAATGGAGATATTTCAAAGATTCGCTGAGACTATAATTTTTATCTAATATACATATATCTGTAGTCCATCCACTCACGGTAAATATTGCAAAACCTCCGAATTTTAAACAACCGCTTGGATTGACATGAAATTGGGTATGTACATAGCTGACAGGTCAAAGAAAAAGTGATATTGTGCCGACGTGTGCTTTTGCCTTGGGAGTTAGTACAACCACTTTTATAATGTGAAAAGACATACATTCAAAATAAGTCCTAAAGTGGATAAACTGAGTAATTCTAAGCTAGTTTTTGTTCTATAGATTTTTTCTTAACATACTGTTTGAGTTATTTGCAAGTGAATATATTATGTTCGTTTTTCAACAAAAAAGTCACGTTTTTAGACGGTTTTAGAAAAAAACTCAAAAAGTATTTTAACGAAAAATATTCTTAGCAAAAATATAGCGTATAAAAAAGTGAAAACAATGGTGTATGTATGAAGTCTGTAGACCCTGTAAAAGTAGAGTTGTAGTTAAGAGGAAACAGTAGCGATCAACAGGTAGCGAAAACGCGTTCCAAGATTGCGGCTGTAATTTTGAATATTTTTTCGAGATATTTGGCACACGTATTCGTAATATAATAAAGAATGGCGGTACAGAGCCCAATTTGAAAAATATATGAATATGTGGAAATTACTCTGTAATTAAATACAATATTTAAAAAACGAGCCTGTACCGCCATTAAGAAGAACAAAAAAATACACTTTCTTCAAATGAACTTTTTTATCCGATGCCTAGATTTTGTGTCATTTTGGAACTACTAAAATTTTGTATTTCATTAGTAGTTCCAAAATGACACAAAATCTAGGCATCGGATAAAAAGTTTATTTGAAGAAAGTGTATTTTTTTGTTCTTCTTAATGGCGGTACAGGCTCGTTTTTTTAATATTATATTTAATTACAGAGTAATTTCCACATATTAATATATTTTTCAAATTCGGCTCTGTACCGCCATTCTTTATTATATTACGAATACGTGTGCCAAATATCTCGAAAAAATATTCAAAATTACAGCCGCAATCTTGGAACGCGTTTTGGCTACCTGTTGATCGCTACTGTATCACCTTAATGAAAAGCAGGTTCTACTTCGTCAAAATACAAATCGAATATTTTAACATGAAATAACCATAAAACGAAGCACTTTTCGGGAAAAACTCATGACTTACAACTGTTATAAAATGTCTAAAAAGTTTTATTTGTATTTTTATAAACGTTTCTAGCATCAAAAGTTAGTTAGCATCAAAATGAAGTCTCTTTTTTGTTAAAAAAATGTAAAAATCACCGCCTAATTTACTTATGTATTGTTTATGTGATATGTACATTTTTTACTCTTTGAGATATTTAGTATCACTAATGTTTAAGTTATTTTAAACCAAGGCATTTTTTTTCAAAATTAAAATTTTTTTATTTTAAAACCAATTTTTTTTAATAAGCATTTCTTGCCAATAAATCTTATAGATCATATAAACAGTATAATATAAGTAAATTAACTAGGGCGGTAACTATTAATTTCATATGGAATGCTAATTAGGTGGTGATTTTCACGATTTCTTTTAGCAAAAAAAGGGACATATTTTATTTAAAGCGTAACTTACTTTTGATGCTGATGGTGATAGAATAGATACTTTTTAAATAACAAAAATAAAACTTTTTTAAACACTTTAAAAAATTTGTGGCGAGTTTTCCCCGAAAAGTGCGTTATTTTTTGGATATTTTACGTTGAACTAGTCGATTTGGAATTCGACGAATAAGAACCAACTGTTGTTCAGCTCCAACTCTGTTTTTATTGTGTGTCCAGACTTCATACATACATAATTTTTTTTACTGTTTTATAAGCTTTATATTTGCTAAGAATAGTTTTTTCGATCAAATACTTACTTTTTGATTTATTTACGAAAAACCATCTAAAAACAAAAAATACAAGGAATTTAATTAGTTTATCCACTTACGGACATATTTTTACCTATATTTTTTCACACTCGAGAAGGGGGTGGTACTCATCCCCAGAAAAAAGCACACACTGGCACAATATCACTTTTTTCTTTGACATGTTAGCTATGCTTATGTCAAATTTCATGCCAATCCAAGCGATTTTGTAAAATCCAAAAACAGTGAGTAAATTGTCCAATGATATCTTTAAAAAAGACTAGTGCATTTTACAAAAACTTAGGTCAATAAATAATATGAAAACAGCGGAATATCAACCAATGTTGAATGTTTTTACAAAGTATTGTTTATTTTTCGCTACTCGAAGGGGACAACTATTAAACTGGTTTCTTCCACTTCCAGACAATTTTTTAACCGCATATGACATCAAAACCAGAATTAAAAAAATTCGGTTTCGACCTCTTAATACACGTAAATTGATCAAGTATATTTTTCTGTGACTATGTGTGTCACTTCCGGGTACACCATTTTAACCGGAAGTGGTGTAAAACTAAAAAAAGTATTTCTTTGTTCTCATTTTTCTAATGCGCGTCAAATGTCTAATCGCTAGTACCATCTATGGGTTATAATCTTTCATTCAACCTCTGTGATTATATCTGACAGACGGACGGACAGACAGGCATAAAACCGGACAGGCATAAATATTTGTTCTCGTCTTTCTAAGGCGCGTCGAGTAATACATAGTTTGTACTATTTCTGCGAATTTAGAACAATACTTCGGGTTGCAACTCTTTATCCTGAAGTCGGAGGCCAAATTTCTCACCTTTAGTACCATCTTTGGGTTATAAGCTTTCATTCCACATCTAATTTGTCATGTTTTAACCCGGCATCCGACAGGTGAACTTTTTTGCCACTAACAGACAGGTGGGATGTGACAAACCCCAGCATTGAAAGAGTTAAAGAATCTCAAAAAATATCTCTACGTTTAGATTAGTTAACAGAAACAGTAAAGATGCAGTAGAAATAAACAAACCAAGACACGTTAAATGATACTAGGAGCACTCCCGAATCATAATTTACAATGTGTAAACTTTGGAAATCATGACTTGGAATTTACAATGTATATACTGATGTGATCTTGATTATTGATATGAGATAATATTCTTATATGTCACTTAATTTAATCAATGTATTAATACTAATCTAATTAATTAACCAGATCACATATCAATATGTTTTCAATCTCAGGGCGAATTATAAATTAATTACTTACTTTCGTGGCTTCTGAATATTTCTTAATGGTTCCTAATCGGGATAGAAAAGAAAAGAGTAAAAAAAAATACAAATATGGGTTACAATTATAATCAAAATATTTTTTATTTTATTCAAAAGGCAATCAATGCTTAATATTTGCTATTTCTTATTATTCTTAAACATAACATTTACAACTGGGAATTTTATTTCCTTTTGGTTTTCTATTGAAAGTTTTTATTAACATTTAACTATTAGGAGTTATTAGGGACAACTCTATTTAAGTTTGATGAAGCTTTTCTGATATTATTGATTATGTTATTCAATTTTTTATGTGGAATTTAATACGAAAAACCCATACATTCATGTCCAAACAAATGAGACTGACCTTTTCCTGGTGAACTGAAAATGTCCTCACACAAAACCCTTTCCTGCTATCCTTGGCTGCGATCAAACCTCGTCCTGGCTTCCAGTGATGTTCTCCTTTGAAAAACTAGCTCGAATAGCTCTCGTTCCTGCTTTTGTCGTGATGCTGTGTTCTACCTTTTTCGAAACTGCTATCAGCTACCGGGACACTCTGGGCTCAAGGAGGTTCTTTTACTCTCGACCTGGCCTACTTCTCGTTCCACGATAGATACTCCACACTCACGGAACTACCGGCTTTCTCACTCCTCGAACACTACCGTCTACTACTCGACTTCACTTCTCGACAGCTCAAAACATTCTGATCCCACTTTGTCATTCATTCACCTACTTTCTCAATATCCCTTCCAGATTCACAAATCAACCTTCCACCACCAACTCTCATTCTCAGTATTCCTCAAAAACCAATTTTTAATCTTTCTAAATATGCTTAATGGATTTCAAAAGAAAATATTTAATTCCCATTCTAAAATCACTTTCTACTATTTACAAATTTTAATGACCTATTCTCTCTTTCAAATGAGTCTTATTTAGCATAGGCTAATGATCGAAACCTTCCGCGAAAAACGATAATGAACTATCATCTATTTCACTGAGTTTTATTTAGCATAGGCTAATGATCGACCTTCCGAGAAGAACGATAATGGTACGCGTCATTCACTTTGTTTATTTTAAGCGCACTGTCCCGAGTTCCGTCTAATCACTTCTTAAAATTAAATATAACAATTTGTTGTATACAGGGTGTTCTAAATTTATATGCCCGTGGTTGAGAAAATTGAAAATATTTTATATTAAATTGAATCCTGTTTACAACCATCAAAATTTAATTTTCATATCAAATAGAAATATAACAATACATTGTAAATAATTATGATTCGGGAGTGCTCCTAGTAGCATTTAACGTGTCTTGGTTTGTTTATTTCTACTGAATCTGGATTTTAAATTTAGTATAAATTTCTACGTATTATGACTGTTTCTTGTTGAGAATAAAGAAAAAACTTCACCAATTATGGTTTCATTTCGAAAACAACGCACACATCTTATGGAAAATATAATGTCACTCAAATTCAATAAAATTTATACGAATAGATCCGTTTTAATTTACCGATCAAATCTTATCATTGCGCCAACTCTCTATTTTCAAAAATAAGAGCAGAAATTGATACAAATAAATCTGAAATCAAATGGGTAGGTACATAAGTTAGAGAGAGAAAAAATATTTTAAACTACCCAGATTTTCGGTACTCCATAAATCAGCGGATTAGTTTCACTAATCCGCTTAGGCCCAGCGGGATTTAAGCTCTTATGAATAGCACTCGGAGCAATAATGATTGTAACTTTAACACTTTTAACACTTTATGGACTCCAAAAATGTGATTTCGATAAACTTTAATTGCAATTTGCGCCGTAATTAATCATAATTAAGAGTTGGCGCAATGATAAGATTTGATCGGTAAATTAAAACGGATCTATTCGTATAAATTTTATTGAATTTGAGTGACATTATATTTTCCATAAGATGTGTGCGTTGTCCGTATTATGACTGTTTCTTGTTGAGAATAAAGAAAAAACTTTACCAATTATGGTTTCATTTCGAAAACAACATAAGTCCACAAACTTTAAAACATAATATCAAAAAAATAAGCAACATTTAAACTTTTTTGGTCTTTCAGATATAGGTCTGGATCCCGCGTATGAAAAAAAAGTTGATTAATAGCAAGCTGAAAATTTGTTAATAGCTTAAGGGTGTCTAGTCGGATAAACTTTGATATATGGGAACACTGGAACAGGGGCAGTTTTAATTTTGGAACAGGTTAAAAATTTGAAACGGTCACACCACGAAAACGGCACATGTATTTTGTCCGACAGAACAGACTTAAACTCTTCGAACAGAGATTAAACTCTCATGCAAAAATTAGACTGCTATTTATCACCAAATGGGCCTTTTAATGAGTAGAGCATGTAGAATATGTCAAATGACAGGAATTATGACAGGTGATAAATAGCAGTCTAATTTTTGCATGAGAGTTTAATCTCTATTCGGAGAGTTTAAGTCTGTTATGTCGGACAAAATAAATGTGCCGTTTTCGTGGTGTGACCGTTCCAAATTTTCAACCTGTTTCACAATTAAAACTGCCCCTGTTCCAGTGTTCCCATATATAAAAGTTTATCCGACTAAACACCCTTAAGCTATTAACAAATTTTCAGCTTGCTATTAATCAACTTTTTTTTCATACGCGGGATCCAGACCTAATAGATGCATTTATAACCCATAATACTTATATAAAATATAGTATTACTATCAGAATCTCTAACTACTAATGGAAAGATTTTTACGTTTCCTGAAAAATTTACACATTGTAACATACAGTGCTTCCATAAAGTAACGCATAATTTCATTATTTCGTAAACCGGCGACTTTAAGGAAAATTTTCGAAACAGGTCGATTTTTATTTTTAAATTACAATTTTTTGGCATATTACATATCATACTAGTGATGTCATCCATCTGGGCTTGATAACGTAATCGATGAATTTTTTAAATGAGAATAGGGGTCATGTGATAGCTCATTTGAAAGGGTATTTAATTCTCTATTTACTAATACAAACAATAACATAATTATATATACAGGGTGTCCAAAAAGAATTCTTTAATTAAATTAATTGAGACAAAAAGAAAAATGTATGTAACTTATTTAATTCAAAATTCGTTTTACTTTTGTCAGAAAATTAAATGTTAGAGCTGCCATCCACCTGCCTCTTGGAAGTTTAAGATTACGCTTAAGCGAAAATCAATATTTAGGTTTTAAATAAAACATTTTTATGTTTGCTGGCACCAATAAAATATATTTAGAATTAAACAAATTACATACATTCATCTTTTTATACCAATTAATTTAATTTAAATAACATTTTTTGGACACCCTGTATAAATAATTATATTAACAATTATATTATTGAATAGAGAATTACATACCCTTTCAAATGAGCTATTACATGCCCTTTATTCTTATTTAAAAAAATCAACGATTACGTCATCACGCCCAGATGGATGACGTCACTAGTATGATATGTATGCCAATAAATTGTAATTTAAAAATAAAAATCGACCTGTTTCGGTATTTTTCCTGAAAGTGTCCGGTTTGTGAAATAATGAATTTATGCGTTACTTTATGGACGCACTGTATATTGTTTCGCAATGACCCATTAAATTATTATAAATGCAATTAACCATTGACCATGTCATGAAAATGACAATATAAAATTAATTTTTCAAATGTCAAACTTTAAAATTTGTTTTTGTTAACAAAAAAATAATTTAAATATCTATTATGAAATTCGTTACAAACAAAATCTGATATTTCAACTAAACGAAACAAAATACACAATAAAAGTGAATTATTAAACTCATTCAGGGACCCGTTCAGACAAAAGAGCCTACAACTGGTTTTTACCTGAGTGCGAGTGGAAGACTTGTAACGTGAAGCGATCGATATTATGTATCTAACTAGGTACTGTCTTTTCCGTAAAAATGTATATCTTGGCAACATCCTGTTGTTGCCAAAGTGATGTTTAAGCAATGTTTTTGACCTACGGGGGTCAAATTGTCGTTATAGTGTAAGGAATAAAATATATAAATAAATCGGATTACTGAAAATCCGACAACGGTGCCAAGCTTAAAGAAGTGTACTAAGCGAACATTCACGGATTATACCTAGAAAATGATAGCATTTCTAGGTGATGCCAAATGACTGCAACGTGAAAAGATGCCAATTTAATAGCGGGATGTATATATATATATATATATATATATATATATATATATATATATATATATATATATATATATATATATATATATATATATATATATATGTATCTTCTAAATAGCCCGATCAGGAACACAAAATTTTACGAAAACCTCCAAAAAAATAAAGGAAGGATGAAAATTTGGAAATAGGTAGTTGAAATTGTCTATTATCATGTAAGAAAAAGTTTACAATTCTACATCCCCTTCATTTTACAAAAATTGGGAAATACGCGGTGAAAAATATTTTTTTGTGAGTTAAAAAATATACGTTCAAATTTAAGCCGGAAATTGGATAAAATTACTAATTCTAAGCGACTTTTGTTTTATAGAGTTTTTTCACTAAGTCAATATTTTTCGAGTTATTTGATAGTGAATATCGCACACCTAGATCTAAAGAGAGTTAAGTCAAAAATATGTGAAATTGAGTTAAGCTTACCATTTAATTCCCTGTACAGATACCTATCGATCAATAAAAGAGATTTAAAAATGTGTGCAAAATTCAACGCTAGATAAAAGTGATAAAGTTCCATCCAAAGAAAGTCATGCTGTTTTGACACCGGTTAATACATCTATCCCTAGCACATCTAAACAGCAGCCCCGGACTATTATATTTCACTTATTTGGAGCGATGAAAGTGATATTGACAACTAAGATAAAGATCCTAATTTGCAATTGTTAAACTAAAATGCGCACCCATCTAAGGTCGTACCTTCATCATCATCGGTAACTTGATCCAGCAGCAGCAGCTCCAGTGCATCGGATACCGAAGATGATAGTGACAAAGTTGGCCCAGAAGATGTTATGGTTCCTGAAACTGCTACTGAGATTGAGATAGATAAACTACCCTGTCAAAATCTAAAACACTAATTCTAGCAAGAATGGTTGGACCACCCTGTGGAGACAAATGTCGCCTAAAATGCAAAGATAAAGTGAACAAGGTGTCAAGACAACAGGACTTTGATGAATATTGGGCACTCTGTGATCTTGTAAAGCAAAAAGAATTCTTAGTACGCCACTCGCAACAAATAAAGTCTAAATATCGGTACTTAAGTACACACAATTTTAGAGCTCTCAACAATCCCTTTTACTTTGAGATTAATTAATCCAAAATACAAATATGCAAGGAGTTTTTCAAATAAACTCTTGATTTGAGCAATAAAGCGATAAAACAGCATATTTGAAGAAAACAATGCCTCTTCAAAGGAGATGCAATTTAATTCACCAACACAGGCTCAACTCAAGTTAGTATAACAAATATAAATATATTAATAAGCAAAAGGGAAATAATTCAAAGTTGAAATTGTCTATTATCATGTAAGAAAAAGTTTACAATTCTACATCCCCTTCATTTTACAAAAATTGGGAAATACGCGGTGAAAAATATTTTTTTGTGAGTTAAAAAATATACGTTCAAATTTAAGCCGGAAATTGGATAAAATTACTAATTCTAAGCGACTTTTGTTTTATAGAGTTTTTTCACTAAGTCAATATTTTTCGAGTTATTTGATAGTGAATATCGCACACCTAGATCTAAAGAGAGTTAAGTCAAAAATATGTGAAATTGAGTTAAGCTTACCATTTAATTCCCTGTACAGATACCTATCGATCAATAAAAGAGATTTAAAAATGTGTGCAAAATTCAACGCTAGATAAAAGTGATAAAGTTCCATCCAAAGAAAGTCATGCTGTTTTGACACCGGTTAATACATCTATCCCTAGCACATCTAAACAGCAGCCCCGGACTATTATATTTCACTTATTTGGAGCGATGAAAGTGATATTGACAACTAAGATAAAGATCCTAATTTGCAATTGTTAAACTAAAATGCGCACCCATCTAAGGTCGTACCTTCATCATCATCGGTAACTTGATCCAGCAGCAGCAGCTCCAGTGCATCGGATACCGAAGATGATAGTGACAAAGTTGGCCCAGAAGGTGTTATGGTTCCTGAAACTGCTACTGAGATTGAGATAGATAAACTACCCTGTCAAAATCTAAAACACTAATTCTAGCAAGAATGGTTGGACCACCCTGTGGAGACAAATGTCGCCTAAAATGCAAAGATAAAGTGAACAAGGTGTCAAGACAACAGGACTTTGATGAATATTGGGCACTCTGTGATCTTGTAAAGCAAAAAGAATTCTTAGTATGCCACTCGCAACAAATAAAGTCTAAATATCGGTACTTAAGTACACACAATTTTAGAGCTCTCAACAATCCCTTTTACTTTGAGATTAATTAATCCAAAATACAAATATGCAAGGAGTTTTTCAAATAAACTCTTGATTTGAGCAATAAAGCGATAAAACAGCATATTTGAAGAAAACAATGCCTCTTCAAAGGAGATGCAATTTAATTCACCAACACAGGCTCAACTCAAGTTAGTATAACAAATATAAATATATTAATAAGCAAAAGGGAAATAATTCAAAAATATCGATTTTTAGCCTTAAAACTTGTATTAAGCATTAAAGTTCTTGAACATTAAATTCTGGCGTATAAATAAAGCAAACCATAAAAACAAAATACGCCCGCAGTGCACATGGACACCGAAAACAGTTTTCCGTCTTTTTTGAAAAAAGTGCTTTTTTGACTTAACTCTCTTTAGATCTAGGTGTGCGATATGTTCATTTTTAACAAAAAAAAACATGTTTATGGACGGTTTTTCGCAGATAACTCAAAGTAAGTACTCTAGCGAAAAACATATTCTTAGTAAAAATAGAGCTTATAAAAAATTGAAAAAAATGGTAAACGCGTGAGGTTTGCAGACCCAGTATAAGCAGAGTTGTAGCTAATGCAAACTGGGTTCTTCTTCGTCAAAATCCAAATCGAATATTTCAATGTGAAATAAACACAAAACAGAGCACTTTTCGGGGAAAATTCATTACAAATTTTTTAAAGTGTTTAAAAAAAGGTTTATTTTTGTTGTTTAAAAAATTTTTAACATTAAAAATAAGTGAGTTACGATCAAAATATTGTTGGTCCCTTTTATTTTTGGTACAAAAATCGCTAAAATCACCCCTAATTAGCTTCCCAAATAAAATTAATCGTAACCGCTTCACAAGCTATTTTACTTATGTGTTGTTTATATTCTATAAGTTCCGTTGGTTCAAAGTGCTCAGTTTTGAAAAAAATTGGGTTTAAATAAAACATTTTTTTTTTGTTATTTTAGTAAAATGGAATTGTTCATGGAACTAACTTAAAAATTATTAGTAATACCAAAAATCTTAAAGATTAGTAATATTCCAGAAAGCCACTGCGTATCCGCTAGGAAAAATATTCCGATTCGGATTTTTTGCTTAATCTTACTCAAAAAGGACCCTTTTTAACAAATTTGCATGTTGCCAGGACTAAAAGTTGGTCAAAAATTTTTTTAAACGTTTTTTATTTTGTTTTTTTCCTAAAATTATTTTTTTTTGCATGTAACAAAGTTTTTTTAGGTTTTTTGGTTCATTCCAAACAGAAAAGGTCTTTAGTGACTTTTCTCTAAAGTTGATAGTTTTTGACATATAAGCGATTAAAAATTTAAAAATTGCGAAATCGGCCATTTTTAACCTTCAAAAACTATGTGAAAAACTTAAAATTTGAATGTTGCCAAGGTAGGTAGATATTCTTTAAACATCGATTGATGAAATCCCGAAGAGTTTTTTTGCAATACAGTATTCAAAACTCCTTTGTTTATTAATTGCTAATCAAGCGTGCGCGACACTATTTTCCAACGACACTATGGTGCCAATAAAAGGAATAAATTCGTTATTTCATAAACCGGCAACTTTAAGGAAAAATCCCGAAACAGGTCGATTTTTATTTTTAAGTTATGATATTGTGGCTTATATGTTCACGTCATCCGTCTGGGCGTGATAACGTAATCGATGATTTTTTAAATGAGAATAGGGGTCGTGTGGTAGCTCATTTGAAAGATTCTTCAATTCTCTATTTAGTAATGTAAACATTTACATAATTATTTATACAGGGTGTTCAAAATTTTTTATTAAATTAAATTATTTGACAAAAAAGAAGTAGAAGGACACCCTGTATAAATAATTATATGAATGTTTATATTACTGAATAGAGAATTGAATAACCTTTCAAATGAGCTAGCACACAACCCCTATTCTTATTTAAAAAAATCATCGATTACGTCATCACGCCTAGATGGATGACGTCACTAGTATAACATTTATGCCACAATATCATAACTTAAAAATAAAAATCGACTTGTTTCGGGATTTTTCCTTAAAGTTGCCGGTTTATGAAATAACGAATTTATTCCTTTCATTTGCACCATACTGTCGGTGGAAAATAGTGTCGCGCACGCTTGATTAGCAATTAAAAAACAAAGGAGTTTTGAATATTGTATTGCAAAAAACTCTTCGGAATTTCAGCAATCGATATTTAAAGAATATCTACTTATCTTGGCAATATTTAAATTTTCAGTTTTTTACATAGTTTTTGAGGGTTGAAAATGGCCCATTTCGCAATTTTTCAATTTTTAATCGCTTATATGTCAAAAACTATCAACTTTAGAGAAATGTCACTAAAGCCCTTTTCTGTTTGGAATGATCCAAAAAACCTAAAAAAAAACTTTGTTCCATGTAAAAAAATAATTTTAGGAAAAAAAACAAAAAAAAAAACGTTTAAACAATTTTTGACCCACTTGTGTTCCTGGCAACATGCAAATTTGTGCAAAAAATCCGGATCGGAATATTTTTCCTAGCGGATGCGCAGTGGCTTTCTGGACTATAATAAAATGTACGTTTTGCTTTTCTGAATATATTTCCTTTTTTTTTCCTTGTTATACTAAAATTGATTATGCTATGGCTGTTCAAAATTTGCCTAACCTCGTGATTAGTTACTCGTTCAAGCCATTTTAACTACAGCTTTTTCAAAAATAAACACTTTGAACCGATGAAACTTACAGATCATTATAAATAATATATAAGCAAAGTAAAGGGGGTGATTTTCGCGATTTTATAAAAGGGACCAACAATATTTTGAGCGTAACTCACTTACTTTTAATGTTTCAAGTTTTTTTAAAAAACAAAAATAATCCTTTTTTAAACACTTTAAAAATTTGAAATGAATTTCCCCGACAAGTGCCGTTTTTGGGTTATTTCACATTGAAATATTCAATTTGGAATTTTATGAACCTATACTAACCTATACGGACCTAAAAGAACCTACTTTTCATTAGCTACAACTCTGCTTCTACTGGGTCTACAGACCTCAAGCATACACCATTTTTTTTTTCAGTTTTTTATGAGCTATATTTTAGATAAGAATATCTGTTTCGCTGAAATACTTACTTTTTGGGTTATCTCCGAAAAACCGTCCAAAAACATGTTTTTTTCTGTTAAAAATGAACATATTCACTTGAAAATAACTCGAAAAGTATTGATTTAGGGAAAAAACTCTATAGAACAAAAGTTGCTTAGAATTAGTCATTTTCATTTTATCCAATTCCGGACTTATATTGAATGTATATTTTGACCTTCGAGAGGGGGGTATTCCCCTCTATTTTTAAAAAATGGAGGGGACATAGAATTGTAAACTTTTTCTTATATAATAATAGACAATTTCAACTACCTATTCCCAAATTTTCATCCTTCCTTTATTTTTTTAGGATCAGATTGTTTTTTGATCGGGCTAAAAATTATGTAAGACAGGAACAATTCCCTCTAAAATCCATACTTGGTGTCAATCAATACAATCAGACAATGGAAAAAAATGTTGCTCCAGTGCCATCAGTATTGTCTAATTCGGATTCAGATTAATTCTAGTAGAGAAACTTTTACATTTTTGTTATCATTTTCCAGTTTAAAAAATAAAGTAAATGTTATCATTTGATACTTCAGTCTTACACTTTAAATAAATAAAATTAGAAATATTTTCTTTGTGTTTTATTATTGATCAATAATAATCTGTTTGTGGTCATGATTTCAATATGAGCAAATTTCTACATCAAAAAGTGACCAAGTCAATTTTTTTTTTCAAAAACACAAAGGTTAATATACTATTTTTAAAGCTACTTAGAATCACTAACTTCAACCATTTAATACCTGGAAAGAAAAATAGATATCCTTTTAAAATGATTTAAAAATAAATTGAAATAAAATTTCAGAATATTCAACATCAATGATCTCGAAAGCATGATATTTGAGTTGGTCAGTTTTTGCAGTATGCCCACGACATTTTGACGTAGGTACTATACTTAAAATCGTAGAAGTAAGATATAGGTACTAGACCTGGATCCCGCGTACCATAAAAATGCTGATTAAATAGCAAGTTGAAAATTGTTTTAATAACTTAACGGTGTCTAGTCGGACAAACTTTGATGTATGAGAACACTGGAACAGGGGAAGTTTTAAATGTGGAACACGTTAAAAATTTGGAACGTCAGACTACGAAAACGTTCCATGTATTTTATCATACAGAACATCCAATTGATTTGTTTCCATTTCATTAAACTCTCATGCAAAAATCAGACTGGTGTTTATTACCAACTGGACATTTTAATCAGTGGAGCACGAAGAATATGTCAAATGACAGGAATCATGTTGGTTAGTAATAGCAGTCTGATTTTTGCATGAAAGTTTAATGAAAGGATAACAAATCAATTGGATGTTCTGTCCTCCAAAAAAATGGGACGTTTTCGTAATCTGACGTTCCAAATTTTTAAACTGTTCCACAATTAAAACTTCCCCTGTTCCAGTATTCCCGTACATCAAAGTTTGTCCGACTAGACACTGTTAAGCTATTAACACATTTTCAGCTTGCTATTAATCAACTTTTTTTTGGTACGCGGGATCCAGGCCTATACATATTATTCTTTTTAAGCGAGCGACAGGCACCCCCAAAATGACCAGGTACTGACCACGGGGAGGTGAATGTCAAATTTTAGTCATACTGTATGTTTTTTATTTTGAATTTTGTAAGGTAGAACATTGTCAAAATCGCAATTTTACCCTAAAAATAAAAAAACAATTCAATAACGTTTTTTTTGCATTTACCTCGCTACAACTCTGTTCCATTTTAATATTTTTTTCTAAAGTGTTTACGGTATTTAGTTTTAACATTTCTAAATACAACGGTAGCTGTTTCAAGCTTTTAGTCTTATTCTGATAAAGATTATTATTTTTTTAATGTAAAAGGTGTAGATTTATGTTTTTCAAAGTTTAATCGCAAAAGTTGAGCGACGAATTTGAAATCTGGCATTTTGATCATGTTTATGTTAAAATATAGAGTACAAAGAAGCTTTTTGGAAAGTTTTAGATCAACATGTTTTATTTAAAAAAAATAGTGCAACTTTTAATATCGATATTAGAAATCCCCCTAATAAAGCTTATTTTCGTGATACTGAATATGGGTGAGGAATGGCTTATTTTGGTCTTGCATTATGGTAATGACGTTGTTGAAAACGAAAATGAAATTTATTTTAAATTTTAGGTGGGAGAATAGGTATTGTCAAAATCGCAATATTACGCAAATCGCAAGCGTATAGTCAAAGTACATCCCAATGGGGGGTGGGGTGGTTATAACCCCCAAACCCCCCTAGTTACGCCTATTCCGGTGGTCGCTTGATGAGAGAATCTCTCACATGAAGCGCACTGACTCAACAATATGATGATACTTAGTAAACTGAGTCATTATTTGAGTGGACGAGTCTATAAGATTGTCGAGGGAGTATAGTTAAGAGACTAGAAAGAACTACAGCGCGTATAATTTCCTAGAAAAAAAGTTGTGCGCAATTTTCTGAAACCGTGAGAGAAAATCTCATATAGCCACCACTGGCGGGTTAATCACGTTTATGTTAAAACACAGAGTACAAAAAAGTTTATGGAAAGTTTTAGATACAAATATTTTATAGAAAAAGAAGAATGTGTGTGTAATAAGTACGCACGTAAGACGTTATACTTCTATTATATGATTTTTAAAAAATAAATATACATTAAACAGTTTGTTTTATTTTTTTTAAACATCAAACTAATTTTGTGCTTATCGCTTTTAAACAAAAATAAAAAAAAAGTATAGGATTGCACTGGATTGGAACTCAAAACCTCTCCATCTCTGGCCGAATGCTATACCAAACACGCTACGACGACTGGGTCTGTATCGGTTTGGACGTACCTAATGACAATTCACGGTAACAAACAGACAAGGTGTGAAATATAATAAATATATGTACAATAAATGTTCTTTATTTATTTATTTTATTTATTTATTTTTATTTATTTCTGTTCCATTTTAATATTTTTTTCCGAAATTTTTACACCATATATTTCTCACCTTTGTGAAGCCTATAAAATCTATTGTAGACTTTGTCTTTTTCTCGTAAAAGTTATGAGTTTTGTAATCTAAAAGGTACAGATTCGTGAATTGCAAAGTTAAATCGCAAAAACTAAGTGACAAAGCTTAAAATGTATGTATTCGATCACGTTTATGTTAAACTTTCGAGTCAATAGAAGTTTTATGGGGAGTTTTAGATCTAGATGTGTTATAGAGAGAAAATGGTGCAACTTTTAATTTTAAGAAAAATGTCATTTAAATATTTTTTATGGTAAAATTGCGATTTTACAGTGTTCCCCACTTAAAATTCAAAATGAACTTCATTTTCGTTTTTAGCACCATAAAAGACATAAAGTAAGACGAAAATTAGCCATCTATCACCCATGATCAGTATCTTGAAAGATTAGAGTAATTTTGGGGATTTATAACGTCGATTAAAAGTTGCACCATTTATTTTCTATAAAACATTTTGATTTAAAACGGATATAAATCTAAATTTAAAATTTTGCCAGTCAAATTTTGCGAAATTTTTACGATAATAAGGCTAAATTTTTAAACTGGTACCATTGTTTTTAGAAAGAGGAGCAACATATACTGTACAATGTTTAGAAAAAATATTAAAACAGAACAGAGTTTTACCGAGATAAACGCAAAAAACGTGATTTCTTTTTTTTTATTTTTAGGGTAATTTTGCGATTTTGACAGTATTCCCCCAACTAAAATTCAAAATAAATTTAATTTTCGTTTTCAACAACATCAAAAACATAATTTAAGACAAAAATAAGCCGTTCACCACCCATGGTCAGTATCTCGAAAACTGAGCGGAATTGGGGGGATTCCTAATGTCGATAATAAAAGTTGTACTATTTTTTCCTATACAATATTTTGATCTAAAACTTTCCAGAACACTTCCGTGTACTCTATGTTTTAGCATAAGCGTGACTAAAAGCTAAGTTTCAAATATCGTCACTCAATTTTTCGATTAAACTTTGCAATGCACAAGTCTGCACCTTTTATTTTAAAAAATTCCTAAACTTTACCAAAATAAGACAGAACTCTTGAAACAGGTACTATTGTCTTTAGAAATGTTACAGCTATATACTGTAAAGATTTCAGAAAAAAATGATAAAATGGAACAGAGGTGTAGCGACGGAAACGTAAAAAAACGTGATTCATTTTTTTTTAATTTTGACAATGTTTCCCCACAAAAAATTTAAAATAAACCTCATTTTCTTTTTAAGCACCATCAAAAAAATACAGTGTGACTAAAATTGGCCATTCACCTCCCGGTGGTCAGTATCTCGAGAAATAAGCGTTTTTTGTGTTGTGCCGCTCGTCTATTTGTCATATCTTTAATTTATCTTTCGTAATAAAAGATGCTTTTTAATTATTATTTTATCCCAAATATAATATAACACCCACAAATACCTACTCCCAAACAGGGCCTATTTTACCACTAGGCCCATGAGGCAGCTGCCTCTGGCCCGCATTTTAATGGGACCCGGATGAATCACCAGAAAAAAAATTTTTCCACCTACCTCTACTGAAAGTATACTTTTCCGGACCTAATTGTAGGGAGCAAAGTTGTACTTTTCCTCCCTAGGGAGGAAAAATATGTTCCTCCCTAGGGAGGAAAAGTAAAAGTGACGTCATGGTATTTCATTCATGAAATATAACTTATTGACGCCCTGTACAATATATTTTCTATTACGTAAGTATCTATACAAGTTTATTTATAAAACACCCTGTATTTTGCAGGATGGTAAAAAACAGTAAATTGTTATTTTGATTTAACAATGTTTACATTAATAATTTGACTTATATTTGACAGTTGACAGTTATATTGTACCTACTTATTAGTTTTAGTTCTAATAAATTTTGTTGGTTAGTTACATAAATAAATTAAGTAAAAATGAATAAAAGATTATTTGAGGAAGGTGGAAAAACCATATGTATAACATGGGAGTAATGATTACTGCCCTCCACTACACGTCGGGCAGTAAACTTCATTCTCGGGAGGAAAAGCAGCACTTTCCTCCCTTGTTATGCAAATAGCTATTATTGCAATAACAAAATAAAATTTTAAAATTCTTTCATTTTACGAATAAAAAATGATAAAATAATGACTCCACTGTTGCTTTTCAAGCGACTTCAACTGTCACAAGTACATCTCCGTCATTTCATAATATGGAAAACAACAATGTTAATAACTCTTTTCCTAACGATATAGGGGAATGGCCAAAACATTTAAATCTGGAATTTCAACAATATATGTTTTAAATTAATAATCGACCGTATAGATATCTAGAAAACATTTGTGAATTTTTTACACAACTGGGTAATAATAAAACCACACATTTGCAAAGTGCGGTTTTCAACGAAAACTTTTCGTTTATAAATTTGCAAAAGTCTGTGTGTTATTGCGTCACCGCTCCTGCAATACTTAGAGCAAGTGTATCGATGGATTCTTATGTAGTTTTGCCTTCTGAATCCAAATCTGAAAACGGCATTTCGATACCTCTAACCGTCTTCGAGATAATCGACCTCAAACTCTAAAATGTGACGTCACAATCCGGTTATCTCCTACCGACGCACTAAACGTCAGCTCAAATGGTTGATTAGGAAGTAGGCTACTTTTTTAAATCTCGATTTGGAACATAACATAGGTTATTTGTTATTTACATTTGAGTTTGACACTTCGTGAATGTCAAACTAAATTTTAAATTAAGTATTAATAAAACATCAATGACATTTGATAGTGAATTTAATTATTATATAAAATAAATAAGATGTTCAAAAATACAATTTGAGTATAATATTTTAAAAGCAATAAGTTATTAACAGCTCTAAAAAGGTTTATACCCGTACGCCCTCCCCTTTATGATAAATGGACTGTTCCATTTGCTACGAAATATGAAATTAAAATATACCTAGTCGGTTCGCTAAACTCGACACAACTGGTTAGTGATTTTAGTAGGTAATTTTTTTGTTTTTTGAGAATTTTGCCGAAATTGGCAAAATTACTAAATATTTAGTATTTATTAACTATTTAGAAATTATTTTTTTGTCGAATTGGCAAAATTATTGACTAAAATCACTAGCCAATTGTGTCTGAGTTTAGCGAACCGACAGTATATGAAATAATATTGTTTGGTATAAAAAAATATGGTCTGATATGTGCAATTACATCCTTCTAATGGAAAAAAATATTTGAAGATTTTTCTCAAATTACTTAATCAAGTTTCTCAACAACATTTTCATTTATAACTATTTTATTTTTAATTTGACGAAGAAAAGTTATTCTTCATAAAAAGCTCTTCATGTTCTAATATTTATGATGCAACCATCATATATAAAATTTTATTAATTTTATACGAGGTATATTAAAAATATGAAATTCGATCAAGAGTAAACTACCTTTATAGTTCATAACATTTAAATTATAATGATATAATTGCACATTAAAACATAATTATTAATTCTAACCTACTTTTCATAATAGCAATTTTCCATATTATGAATTAAAATACGTAAATATACAAACTTTTCGTTATGATAATGCTCGCATTTTCAACTTGTTTATTATAAAATGAAAGCTAATGGGGAAAAAATTTGTCGCGACTGGTTAGTGTACACTCCTAAATGTAGCCGTGTTTATTGTGACGTTTGTAAACTGATTTCCACGAAAATTATTGTTCTTCTAATTTTCGATGGGTATAATGACTGGAAAAATATCAATAGAACAGTTATTCAACATGAGCGATCTCCTGAACATATTTCATTAATATATTGTAACTTAATGAAAAAAAAAGTTATATAGAATAAAAGAAATATTGGAGAAACCTTCATCAACGAATAATAGCAACCATTAAATTTTTGTCCAAGAACAGTCTATCCTTTTATGTTTCAACAACCAAATTATTTACAAAACGAAATCACATACATATATACAGTATGTCGCATTTAAGATGAAGACAGCCCTATATTTTGGCTATCAAATCAAAATTAATACAGGTTTGAAGTTTTGCATACTCATACAGGTTGAATGTTTACATTTTTTAAAATGCTCAGCTGAAATTTAAATTTTAAACGCAGCTTACTGCGAATCCACCAGGGTAATTTTTTTCCTATTTTGCTTCGCGTTAGAGATATCGGAAAAAAGTTATTTGAAATAGTTGTTCCAAATATTATTCTACCCGCACATACCAAATTTCATGAGAAAATTCGCATTTTTAGTTTTTTCATTATTTGTAATCAGGACCCCTAAACTTAAAATTGATTGGCCAAAGATTCACCTCGGGACAGCTGAGATGAATTTTAGGCTCCTGAGTTCCTGATTACAATAAAAATTAAACTTCTTGAATAATGAAAAAGCTAAAAGTGCGAATTTAAAATATACACAATTTACCCTCTTTGTTGATTCGCAGTAGGCCGCGATCAAAAAATTTAAATTTCAGTTGAATATCTTAAAAAATATGTACCTTCAACCTGTATGACTGTGCAAAACTTCAAATTTGTATGAGATATCTTCATCTTAAATGCGACACAATGTATTTATTTGAAACAATATTCAATTTTTTAAATATAAATTTTATTTATTGTCAATAGAAATTCAAGTTTCTGGTGCAACTACACACACGGGCAAAATTAGCAGAACACTTAAAAATGGGACATGTTTGATGTCTCGAATCCTAAACCACTGGTCCGATTTGAGTGATTCTTTTAGTATGTTATAGCTTTAATATCGTTTAAATAATATTGTTGCTAGACAGGTAAATATCATTTTATACCGGGTGTACCAATTATACTGTGTTTTTTTCTTAAAGTTTGAAACACCCTGTGGAATATTCTAGCACAATGTAAAATATTAAAATTAATACTCGGCTGTAGACTTAGGCTTTCTCAATATTTTCCTTTTTGATTCGTTTACTTATGTGACGCAATAAAAAAGTTATGTGCGTTAACAACTATTCATGTTCTTCATCAATAAATCCTCATATAGGGGAGGAAATTATACTAAATTTGCAGTTGCTCGAGCGTTATGGGGACCTATTGAATTGTGAAGAGTATGTGCTAAAATCAGAAAAAGGTGAAGTTAAGTTTTCCATAAAGTGGGGGACTTTTCATTTTTTAATTTGATTTTCCATTTGGAACAAAAATTTTTCTTCGATTATAGCGCTATATATCCATAATTCCAAAAAATTTGTCGAATTAAAGTTGCTTATTTTTACGTAAAGAATCCAAATCTGAAATAAAAATTGGCGGCTCCTATTTAAGATTTTAAATTAAATCCCCCACCCCACCTCCGTGGGGGCTCGCGACACCCCACGGAGAGAAGTGGGGGTAACTTAAAAATTTTAAATACGAACCCTGCGATATTTCGCGAAATGAACATGAGATCGTAAAACTGCAAAATACACCTATTCAATATTTTTCAAAATGTACCGAATGGCACCAAACACGACCCCCCACGGAGGTGGGGTGGGGGGTTACTTTGGATCCTTGACGTAAAAATAAGCAACTTCTATTCGCAACAATTTTTCCAATTATGGATAAATGGCGCTATAATCGGAAAACACGATTGGTGGAAATGGAAAATTAAATTAAAAAATGGAGAGTCCCACACTTTATGGCAAACTTATCTTAACTTTTTTTGGTTTTAGCACCCACTCTTCACAATCCAATAATAGGTCCCCATAACGCTCGAGTGACTGCAAATTTAGCATACTTTGCTCCCCTACTATCAGGATTTATGGATAAAATCATAGCTAGTTGTTAAAGCACATAACTTTTTTATTTTCCAACATAAGCAAATGAATCAAAAAATAAAATGTTAAGAAAGTCTAAATCTACAATCCGGTTCTAATTTTAATATTTGATATATATGCTATAATATTCCACAGGGTGTTCCGAACTTTAAGAAAAGAACACAATATGATTTTAACACCCGGTATAAAATGACATGTACCTGTCTAGCAACAATATTATTACACCGATATTCTTAACTAATAAGGCTATAACATACTAAAAGAAGCACTCAAATCGGACAAGAGGTTTCGGAAATTCGAGACATCAAACATGTCCCATTTTTAAGGTGTTCGGCTAATTTTGCCGGTGTGTGTATATCTTTATTAAATAATTAATTCATTTAAAGAAGTTATTATTATTACTATTAAATCGTATTTAGGGACCCGAAAGTTGTGTAGTGCCTCGGGCCTGATTTGAAGTAAAACAGGCTCTTCTCCCAAAGTATTTAGAGATTTTCCATTTATCAGCCACTGACTTTCAAAACAGCTTAAAAACCATCCGCATAAAGTAAATATAGCCTTTCAAAGGATACCGGATATTTAAATGAAAAGGTAGAAGATTGAACATAGCGGGATATTCATACTATATAGGGTATGTATTAGAATTTACTGAATTGGAAAGGTAAATCGATACCAAAAAATTTGAAAGATTGTAAAATATTGAAAACATTCTGGAGATAATGATATTTTTTTTCTTTTAAGCTGTCATTTAAAGGTGATATTTTTTCAGACTTCCAACGAAAAGAACAAATACTAATTGACTTCCTAAAAATTTAAGAACATAATATGTTTATGTCTGATACTAAGCTTTATTTTTAAACCAAGAGGAGTAAACTAAAAAGACAGATTCACACACAAGAATGTCACTAGAAATACTACCAAGTACATCTTCTTTTATATTGGCATTTGGCGGTAATCCATAAATATTATAATATACTGATACGTCACTAAAGAGTTCTAAAAACCACTTTTTTATATAAAGACCGATTAAAAATCTAAAAATTAAAGTAAAAATGCAGAAAATACAAAAAATCGCTGATATAACTTAATTAACCTATGAAATATCAAGAGTATCAATGATTTTATAAATGTCATTAGTGTCAAAATTTGATAACAGTGGAGAAAACTTGCCTGAGGTTGGACCAATTACAAACAAGCTTTAGGGCGCGGGAAATTTGAATCACTCCTCTTGGTATATGAACGGACTATAAATGATTCTCATAATGTTGATTTATCACACCATATTTCAGTATAGTGGCCCGGATAACTCAGACGGTAGCATGTCTGACTTCCACGGGACTGTATTCGACATCTCTTACAATTTGTGCTCTTTGATACCAGTAAAAGTTTGTTATTATTCTATCGCTCTTTGTCTTTAGAATTTAGACTAATTTTTCATATATTACTTTGTCAAATGCTTTTTTCAAAATTAACGTAACATAAGTGCACAGGGTGGATCGATTATAGCAAAATTTAAAAAAAATTGACATATTGATTTGGAATACCCACCAAAAGTTACCTTTAGTAACGACAATAAAAAAGTGTTATTACAACTTTTTGATAAAATTACATCTTCTGCCCTCTACCGGCCTTTGAAAATCGAAAAAAAAAATGTTGGAGTAATAATCACAAAATAAAAAAAAATTTACACATTGAATTGGAATACCCACCAAAATTTACCTTTAGTAACGACAATAAGAAAGCATTATTACGACTTTTGGATAAAATTACAAATTCTGCCCTCTACAGGCTTTTCAAAAACGAAATAAATTTTTGGCATTATTAACAGATGCCCGGTCCTGGCGGCCCTGGTTTGTTTAGTCTATTAGTCTCATCTTCGAGGTGCGGGGGTGCTGCGACTTTGGACTTTCAAGTCCGCACGTGGCGCACTTAAATTTGCAATTAGTCGTGAAAATTGAACGTTGAACAGTTTTGTGGATTTCGGCGATCGTGTCATAAAATATGAGTTCTTCAAAGATACGTTATACTAGGCAATACATTGAGTGTCCGTTAGTTGGTGTTCCTGCAGATTTTAAAGGTAACGTACTTCCTTCAAAAGTTCATGTTTTACAGTGTTATTTATGGACAAGGTATAATTTAAAATCTCCAAACTCAGAGAAGGAACCAACGGTTTTTGAGACATCTAACATACTCTCTGACAAAATTTTAAGTGTGTGGCAGAAAGCTTAAATTCCTACCATAAAAAGAAAACGTGTTTTACAATTAATAAAAACTCATCACGACAAGTACTTAAAACTTTTGAGGTATCCGGAAGTTAAGAAAAATGATAGTTACAATATACCTGTCCAGGCATTTCAAACTGAGAACCCTCGTCTGTTTGATATCAGCGCTTGCAAATGCGAAATTTTTGAACAATGTTCTTGCGACAAGGAAAAAAACGTACCTAAAAATGAACGGAGTTTTTACTAGATCAAAGAGGACCTAGAAAAATGATTATTGGAAATATCAATTTAAAGGAAACCTTAAAATTGACACATAAGGCAAGAAGAGTGGAAAAAGAGATGCAAAGAAAAGAGCTACAAAATCCGTTCAACATGAAAGCTGCAATAACTTATCAAGAAAGCGAAAGCTAGAAACTGTTCCAGAAATAGATCCTGAATTGCCTTCCACTTTCCATGCCAATATCAGTACAGAAATGCAGTGTTTACAAAATTATTTTAAACTTCCTACCTTGGCCAAAGTCTGTGACCGCTATGGTTTATCGGACAGATCTGCAGCAGCTGTGGCAACTGCAGTGCTACACGACTTTGGAATTGTTACCAAGGCTAACACGAAAAACGTAATAGACAGAAACAAACTGAGAAGAGCAAGAGACCAATCAAGAAAAGGTTTTATGCAAAACTCCCCCGAAACTTTGAAGGCCATATATTTTGACGGAAGAAAAGATAAAACCTTCGTTATCGAAAATATTGAAGGCAAGCCCCACAGAAGAACCGCACTCGAAGAGCATGTTTCATTAGTTCAAGAGCCAGGCTCCATATTTTTAGGTCACACAGTACCCCTTTCTGGATCGGCTCTAAGCATTTTTCAAAGTATTGTGAACTTTTTAGAGAGTTATAGGTATAATCTAGAAGAACTAGTAGTCTGGGCTGATTATCGGAGAATAGGCCATTTTTGGGAAAAGTTATTTACCAGCAATTTTATTGCTGGAATCGAATTATAAGATCCTATATATTAATAATATAGGTATGCAAAGTCCTCAGATAGTGTGCTACTATTTTTATAAACAAAATGTCGCACGAAAATCGTGTTTTTTTCAATTATTGCTCTATAACTCCGAAGATTTTAACTTTACAACAAAAACACCAAAATAAAAATTCACTGTGATTAAATTCTACATAGAGACGCGTTTCTCCCGATCTGCTCCGACGAAAATTTTCCTCGGAAAATGCGGGTTTTCCCAACAAAATCTTTAATTTTCAAATAAAGTTTTAAATAAGTAATTATCTACCAATTATTAAATAATTCGGTAACTTAAAAGCCTTTTTGGTTTAGATTATAGTTACAGAAGCTGATGAAAATTAAATGAATATTTTAGCAACAATTCAATTGTTAATTAATAATTTACGGTCGCAATAATAACCAAAATAATTATGATACACTGATCAAGCTTTGAAATCTTATAAAGATGAGATGTCTATTTAATATTGTGTCGACAAAATATGAATTTTTTATTTTTTGGATAATCTTTAAATGTTTAAAAAAATAGTTATAAACAAATTAACGTTTCTCAGAAAGTTTTTATTATATTATAATTTTAAAAAATAGCTAAAATGCGCATTTTAAATATCTTTCAAATAAATGCTTTAAAACTTTTTTGCAACTATTTGTAAAAAATTTATGAAAGAGCAAAATAAACATAAGATTACTACTGTTTTTATAATACTTTTTAATTCTTTCAAAGCGTAGAACTGAGTTTAAAGTACAAGCTAATTATTTACAAAAAAATATCGATTATCAGTTTAATAGTTATATTTTAATTAAAGATTATAAATATATTTTTTTGTAATTTACACGCGCGAAAGTAGAGTAAAACAGTACTGTAGCTAAAATTTTCACTCGGAGCGACGACCGGTCGCGTGATGTACACTTTTAATAAATAATGCATGCTGCGTGTCAGTCGCTTCAAGTGAACATTTTAGCTCCGACTCTGTATCAGGCCTACGTTTGCGCTAAAAATTACAAAAAAAGTATTTTTAATCTTTGATTAAAATATAACCATTGCACTAATTTTCGACATTCCTTGTGAGTAATTAGGTTGTACCATAGGCTAACTTATAAGCTTTGAAACAATTAAAACAAATTATAAACAACGGAGATTTGGTATATTTACTTTGCTGTTTCATAACTTTTTTGCAAATGGTTGGAAAATTTTTTTAAAGCATTCATTTTCAAGACCTATGAAATACGCATTTTAAGTATTTTTTTAAATTATAATATAATAAACAATTTCTGAGAAATCTTAATTTGTTTATAACAATTTTTTTTAAACATTTAAAGATTGTGCAAAAAAATGAAAAATTTATATTTTGTCGACAAAATATTAAATACGCATCACACCTTTATAATCTTTCTAAGTTTGATCAGTGTCTCATGATTATTTTGGTTGTTATTGCGACTGTAAATTGTTAATTGAATTTTTGCTAAAATATTCATTTTATTTTCACCGGCTTCTGAATTTATAATCTATAACAAGAAAGCTTTTATTTCACCAACCTATATAATTATTGATAAATAATTACTGGCCCAAAAAATTTATTTGAAAATTCGAGATTTTGTTGGGAAAACCCGCGTTTTCCGAGGAAAATTTTCGTCGGAGCAAATCGGGAAAAACATGACTCTATGCAGAGTTAAATTGGAGTGAATTTTTACTTGAGTGTTTTTGGTGTAAAGTTAAAATCTTCGGAGTTATAGGGCAATAATTGAAAAAAATACGATTTGTCGGCGCCATTTTGTTTATAAAAAAAGTAGCACACTATATGCGGACTTTGCAGACCTATATTAATAATATATAGGATCTTATAATTCGATTCCAGCAATAAAATTGCTGGTAAATAGCCTTTCTTTGTACTTTACTAATTAGACCAACGTATTATAACTATATTTTTTTCAAAATTGAAAGATTATGCAAAAAAAAGAAAAATTTATATTTTGTCAATAAAATATTAAATAAGCATCTCATCTTTATAATCTTTATAAGTTTGATCAATGTATCATGATTATTTTGGTTATTATTGCGATCGAAATTTGTTAATTAACAATTGAATTATTGCTAAAATATTCGTTTAATTTTCACCGGCTTCTGGAATTACAATCTATACCAAAAAAGCTTTGACGTTACTAAGTTATTTAATTATTGATTAATAATTACTTACCTAAAACTTTATTTGAAAATTAGAGTTTTTGTTAGGAAAACCCGCATTTTCCGAGGGGCAAATCGTGAAAAACATATCTTTATGCAGAATTTAATTGCGGTGAATTTTTATTAAGGTGTTTTGGTTGTAAAGTTATAATCTTCGGAGTTATAGAGCTATAATTGAAAAAAATACGATTTGTCGGTGCCATTTTGTTTATAAAAAAAGTAGCACACTATCTGCGGACTTTGCATACCTATATTATTAATATATAGGATCTTATAATTCGATTCCAGCAATAAAATTGCTGGTAAATAACTTTTCCATGAATTTTGCTAATTAGCCCAGAGTATAGTGGTAGTAGGATGTGACTGAACTGTAGTAAATACGGGAAGAAAAAATGGTGTTATTTCTCAACTAGAGTTAAAATTAGGTCGCCCTTTACAAAGATTTGTCTGTCAGCTTCACGCAAATGAATTGCCTTTAAGGCATCTTTTCCAAAATCTTGACGGTCAAACTCAAGGTCAAAGAGCTTTTGCAGGAATTTTAGGAAAACAAATAGTGCAGTGCGAAAATATGCCGGTTGTAAACTTGATATTATTGACTGTGAGTTACCAGAAGTAGACTTAATTGACTTAAGTGCCGATCAGAAATATTTGTTTCAAATTTGTGTCGCAATTTCTACAGGGGAATGTTCTGTCTATTTATTAAACCGAAGCCCTGGAAAGTTGAGTCATTATCGATGGCTCACGTTGGCGAATCGCATTCTACGTCTTTATGTCAGTACTGAAAATCCAACATCAGAATTAAAGGAACTGACCAAATTTATTGTCACGGTTTATGCTCCTTTATGGTTTCAGATCAAATGCAATTTATCATGTTTGAATAATGCAAAGCATGTGTTACAAACAATTAAGAGTAGTAGATATTTAGAACAAAATTTGAAAAGTGTTGTAGATCCTCTAATTCAAAGAAATGCCTATTTTGTACATCCGGAAAATCTTCAGCTATGCATGCTGCATGACACTCGCCAGCATATAAGAGAGCTTGCTCTTCGTCGCATTCTCAATGCAAAAACTAAGGCCAATAATGATGATTCATCTAATATCCGACCTTTTATTATACCACAAATTAATTTTGAAGCAGATGACTATATTGATCTTATTGATTGGCAAAACAATCAAATAACTTGCCCTCCATTGCTTCAAGGTTTGAAAGTAGAAGATTTGAAAAATATTATTTCCGGATTTCCTGCGAAAATCATTGACATCTCTACATTTCCTTGTCACACCCAATCTATAGAGAGAATCGTGAAGCTCGTAACTGAAGCATCCTCATCGGTTATTGGGTCACAAAAAAGAGACACTTTTATCAAAGCAAAAATTGATTCACGTAAAGAAATGCCAAAATTTGAGTTCAAAAAAGACTATAAACAATAAATAATCAAAATTAAGGGGGGGAGTAGGAAGTCGGTAGAAGAATAAATATGACATACAGTAAAACCTATGTTACCGGCCACCTGCCAAAATCGGCCACCTGTACTAAGGGCCAGTTTAAAAATTTCCAAACCAATTAAATGTAGACTACAAAAACTGGCACTACCGGCCACCTTTCTATATCGGCCAATAGTTCTTTTATTTTTAGTGGCCGTTACTGACAGGTTTTACTGTATTTTGAAAATATTTCAATTGGATATCATATTTATAATAATAGCATGTACTTATTACTTAACTTTTCAATTAAAATCATAAGTTCGTATTTTTTATTTTTTTTTATTTTTTCAACCCCGGTAGAGGGCAGAAGATGAAATTTTTTTGAAAAATCGCAAATAAAGATTAGGTTTGTAATACTAATTAGCAACTTTTGCCCACTATTCCAAAACAGTTTTCGAAACTTCGATTTTTCGATCCACCCTAGTGCACATCCACCTTTATATCCGTGCATCTTTGAGCTATCATATTAAAAGCAAATGACGCCTCTCTGGTTCCTATTCCGTTTCTCAACCCAAACTGGCCGTCATCTATTCCTTCTTCTAGTTTTTTCTTTATACGACCATGTATTATTTTGAAAAATAAATTTGAGAACATGACTTATTAGTAATATTGTTCTAAATTCACTGCAATCTTTAGCGTTTGTATTTTTAGGAATAGTACAAAAGGTAGAGAGTAACCATTGTTTTGGTATGTTTCCACTTTTGTACACTGTGTTAAACAAAGTTTCTATAATGTCTAAGGTTTCATTAGTTATGCATTTTAAGCTTTCTTCTGGGATTTGGTCTGGACCTACTACTGCTTTACCATGTTGCTCATTTTGAATGCCATTTTAATTTCCTCTTTTAACATTTTTAAAATCATATTATCTTCTACTTCTACTTCCATCTGCTCTGTTCTATTTTCTTTGAAAAATTCATTTATATATGCTATCCATCTCTTTAGTCTTTCGTTAGTAGTCAACATAAGTTTTACATCTTTCAATATTCCCCGTTTCCTTTTCCTGTTGTTCTGAGCTAATTCATGAATTTGTATATGTGTTAAAACTATCATTATTTTCTGGTATTCTTATATTTCTGCGCATTGTTCTTTTAACCATTGTTCTTTCGCCTGCTTAATTTTGTAATTTATTTCATTATCTACATTTTTGTCACATGTGATTGTCTTTGTTTTTATATTGACGTCTTTTAAATCTTTTAACCCGGGAGCAGTCGCGCCGTGAGGAAAAATCTCACATTTTATCCTTTTTCGTGATAACTTGATGAAAAATTTTGCAACACTGCTTTCCACTCGTAAGTGCCTCGAGGAGGATCATAGTAATGAGTGTATTTTGTTTTAGTTGTTTTTTTTTTTGGAATTTATGGCTTTGATGAGAACCAATTAGCTTTAAAATTGTTCTTCTTCTTCTTCTTCTTTTTCGCGCGACTAGGATTACTCCTGTTTGTCTGCCTCTTATTCTGTTTCAGTTGTTGTTGACTGTACATTGTCTTTCCACCTTTTCGGCGGCCTTCGAACGGGTCTTCTGCTATACGGCTTGTTGTTTTTACAGATGTTCGCTAATCTATCTGGTTCCATTCGATTTACATGTTCGTATCAGTTTTTCTTTCTTGTTTTTATCCACCTGTTAATATTTTGAATTTTGCAACGTTCTCGTATACTTCTGTTGCTTTGTCTGTCTCTTAATGATATGCCCGCTATTGATCTTAATACTTTCATTTCTATATTGTTGCTTTGTTGTTTCGTCTTTCTTGTATCGGTCCTTGACTCCGCTGCATATGTTAGGATAGGTCTTACTGTTGTCTTGTATACTTTTATTTTGCTTTCCGTGGTCAGATATTTGTTTCTCCATATGGTTTCTCGGAGGTAACCACTTACTCTTGCCGCTTTTGTCGCTTGTGTTGTGGTCTCTGTTCTTATATTCCTGTCACTAGTGATCTCTACTCCTAGGTAATTGAATTTCATTACTTGTTCTACAATTTTGCCGTCTATTTCTAACTTGCATCTACGCGGCTCTTTACTTATCACTATACATTTAGTTTTTTCTACCGATATTCTCATATTAAATTTATTTGCTGTGATATTGAAAGTGTGGAGCTGTCTTTGTAGGTCATCCTCGTTATCATCAATTAGTACTGCATCATCGGCATAGCATAGTATCGTGATTTTATGCTCTCCCATGTGGTATCCATGTCGTTTTCTGACTTCGTGAATTATTTGATTCATCATCATATTGAATAACAATGGGCTGAGCGAGTCTCCTTGGCGGATTCCGCCTTTTAGTTCTATGCGTTCTGTTTCTCCTGTTGACATTATAACTCTGGTCTTGTTGTTCTTGTTAATTTCCTTAATTAGCCTTATTATCTGGTGGTCTATTTGTTCAGCTTGTAATAAATTTAAGATATCATTTCACCTCACCCTGTCAAAAGCACTTTTTAAATCTACAAAGCACATGTATGCTGGCTTTCCATATTCAATAGACTTTTCTACTATTTGCCTGATAATAAAAATTGCATCTATTGTGCTGCGGTTCTTCCGGAAGCCTTGCTGTTCATCTGCCATATTCGTTTTTTCCTCGATTTTATCTTTTATGACTGCCGTCAACAATTTTAATGTGCTGTTAAAATTGTTAGAAATATATATTTTTAACATAACAAGTAAATAAAAATATTATAAAATAGAAATTTGTTTTCAATTCGTATTTAAATTTATATTGCGAAATTTTTTCTCTACACGCGACTAACGACGTAACTGAACTGAGCGCGACTGCCCCCAGGTTAAATTTAAGATTTAATGGAAAAAAGAATAAGCTCTCTTAAAAAGAGCAATTAAAATTAAAAATTAAAATAATAAAACATTCATACCTAGGGCACGTTCTTAGAAGATACCGATACAAAAGCCTTCAGCTGGCGATGAAAGATAAAATCGAGGGCCGCAGAGGAACTGGAGGAAAGCAGATGTCATGGCTCAAGAACGGATTTACGATTGTATACGAATGCGCAATGCCAAACAACTACACACACCCAAACTTATATGGAATCACCATGTATTTCAAAGCAATATTTATTTCTTTTGAAAAAACTTGTTATTTTTGTGAAGAATACACTCAACGAAAAAGGTACGTAATATCAATACAAATGTTAATTCAGACAACAAACGTAATACTTAAAATTTGTCCAATTCTTGGTTTTATTGGGACAACAAAACGATGTTCATCAATTCATTATTTTCGTTCGTTGAGCCAATGTATTACGTTTATTGAATGGATGAAAATTCATTATGTATACCATAATATCACTTTTTTGGTATTACGAACTCTGTTCACTGAGTCAACGAACACTATTTATTGATATTACGAACTCTGTTCACTGAGTCAACGAACACTATTTATTGAAACAACAACGTCGTTAATTGACCGACGAAGACTATTCGTTGTGTCAATAACAGTGTTATTTCTCCTAACGTATTTCGTTTATTGCTACAAATATTTCCGTTTATTGTTACAATTAATTCCGTTTATTCCCACAATAAATACGGTTTTTCTTACAAGCAATTCTATTCATTATTACAATCAGTTTCGTTCATTCCTACTATGAACGTATTTTATATTAATAATTACTGAATGCAATAGCCCAATGTATGATATTAATTGATTAATAATAATTTTTTAAATCCCCATTTTTTGTCCTTAACCTAAAGGACTTTACACTGTGTGAGTTTTCATATGATTTCACTTATACAGTGTACTGGAATAAGTGTTACACTCCCCCTGCCCCCTTATTAACTTATTTATTTTTAGCACATTATAAGCAAAACGCTCGGACAGGTCGATTTTTAAAATAATCAAAGTATATAACATCAATGTTTCGAACTTTACACGATCCTTCTTCAGGTGACAGGCGTGGCGTACTTTGATTTTTTTTAATGGGAAAGTACGTCATGTGACAGCTTATTTAAAAGCGTTTGAAATAGTGATTCCAAAAATGTATAACACTGTAATCCTTTTTTTAGAGCGCAGGTGCAAAATTTCGATCGAAATCTTTTTAAACGCAATCATTTTTTTTGGAATTCTAAGAAAACTAATAAGTATTTTTGAAAAATTTAAACGCAGAATAAAATATTACATTATTACCGAGGGCAGAAAGTCCCTTAGAATAAACAAAAAGTTTCTGTTGAATGGTATGCCTATTTTAAATTAAAAATCATACTAAATTTTCTCTTTTTCACCCCTGTGACTTATTAAAATAATCATTATAGAGGTTCTCAGGGACTTCAGACCCTCGATAATATGGTAATATTTTATTTTGCATTTAAATTTTCAAAAATAATAATTAGTTTTCTCAGGATTCGAAAAAAATTAATACATTTAAAAAGAATTCGACCAAAATTTCACGATAATAGACACACAAAAACTTCCTTTTACTACGGACTACACTTGAAATCGAAATGCAATTATTATTCGGCACTTCGGTATCACGGAGAAGCTAGGGGTATCACGATAAGGAAAAGCCGTTAACTTTCAAATGGTCAAGCAAAACATTTATTGTCTCAACAACTACGATTATTGTCACAACGAACGCATTGATTGTGAGAATTAAATGCAGTATTAGATTGATTAATGCATTCGTTGTCACAACAATCAATTTACATCTATTCAATAATCATATATTACTCTATATTAACAACATTTGTACATTGTTTTAATGAAATCTGTACGTTGTCACGATAAACCAAGGTAATTGCTTGTCATCTACGAAATCAAGAACGTGAGTTGCTGCCAGAATTAACAGTATTTATTAAATATACGAAACTGAGTTATTGGCTGAATAAATTGAGTATTATTGATTAATGTACTCTAGTTATTCTCACAATTATTATTCAATCATTGTGACAATAACCAAATACATTAGTCAATGTCTAAAAGTTCGTTGAAACAACAAATTAAATTGTTGTGACAACGAAATACTATTCAGTAATCACTGTTAATCAATATTACGAACTAAATTTTTTTGAGTGTAATAGATCAGGATCCCGCGTAAGAAAAAAAAAGTTGATTAATAGCAAGCTGAAAATTTCTTAATAGCTTAATGGTGTCTAGTCGGACAAACTTTGATGCACGGGAACACTGGAACAGGGGAAGTTTTAATTGTGGAGCATGATAAACGTCTGACAAGTTTATGATTGTGAAAAATAGCAAGTTGTTTTTAAGTTTCTTCAATAGCCAACGTTATATTATAATATATGAAAAAAATGTTTGTCCGACAAAAATGTTGGGCATTTTAACGAGTCCAACACGTAAAACATGTTACATCACAGGAAAAATGTTAATGATAAATAATAGTCTGATTTTTGCATGAGGGTTTAATGAAAGGTTAAAAAATCAATTGGAAGTTCTGTCCGACAAAATTAATGGGAAGTTTTCGTCGTCCGACATCCTAAACATGTAAGATATAGACAAAAATATTGGTGATAAATAGCAAGCTAATTTTGATTTTTAGTCCAAGTAATGAAGCTTAAAATAGGTCAACACCTCGCAATTTTTACAGAATGGATCGATTTGCTTGAAAATTTAAGAATAAGTAGTGGATAGTCCAAGGATCAAAATCTATATCATGCTGAAAGGCGCTTTTACCATGGGGGTGGTTGTTACCCTATCTCGGGGGTGGAAATTTTTTATTATATTTTGACCGCAAAAGTTACTAAAAACATTCATTCTAAGCAAAAAACGTTCTATACATTTTTTTGATAAAATGAATAGTTTTCGATTTATTCGCTATCGAAAATGTTAGTTTTACATCGAAAAAATCAATGTTGTTAATAAGTTTTCGGCTAATAACTCCAAAAGTTTTCGTTTTATCAAAACAACTTTACTTAACAAAAATGTACCTTCTGAAACAATAAACAAAACCGTTTCTTTTAATTTTTTTAAGACCAATAGTAATCGAGCTATACATTATTAAATATTAGCTCTTCTTCGTCAAATGCTAAATACTGTAGTTTCAAAGTCAAAAGACGGGAAAACTATGCATTTTTCGAGGATAACTTGTTCAGACTAATTTAAAGCATTTTAAAATATCTATTTCCAGAAATAAAAACAAAGTCTTTAGCTCAAAAATTAAGTGACGTATATTGAAAAGGATGTTAGTCCCCACTTTATTCAACGAAAAAGTGATCCGAAGCAACCTCCTAATCACCACCCTAATTAAAATTAGGCATTAACCTTATTTGGTCTTCTTTATTTTTATATTATTAATGGGTTCTAGAAGTTTGACCGGCTTAGAATGATTAGTTTTAAAAAAAATGGAGTTAGAAGCGAATAACGAATTTTTGTAGTTTGGAAAAAAATGGCTTTTTCTTCAGATTAGAAAGATTAGCATCAGAGATATGAAAAAATGTTTAAATATTAACTTGTAGCTTATTTAATTTTCAAGAAATTGGTTTGCAAAAATTTTTACTACAGCAAAAATTGAATGAACTATCGATAATTAAAACTTGCAATAACATGCAAAAACCACCTTTACCAACCCCTTCAAAGTCACCTCTTTTTGTGACTGAGGATTTTAAAAAAATTAATATTAATAGGCTTATATACCTTATAAAAACCAACAAAATTCTTTTTTGCCAAATTTTCTAAGATAAAAAATAAATAAATTACAGTTAAAAAATCAATATATTTTTTTGAAAAAAAAAAAAAAGGAGAAATCCAATTGGAAGTATCATAATGTAAGTTAGCGGTGTTTTTAGTCATTGGCCTTATTCATTCTTCTTTATTTATTTATTATTAATAGATTCTAGAAGTTTGACTGGCTTAAAACGATTAGTTTAAAAAAAACCGGAGTTAAAAGCGAATAACGAATTTGTGTAGTTTGGTAAAAATGTCGATTTCTTCAGAATAGAAAGATTAGCATCAGAGATACGAAAAAATGTTTAAATATGAAATTGTAAGTTATTTAATTCCCAAGAAATTGGTTTGAGAAAATTTTTTCTACGGCAAAAATTGAATGAATCGTAAATTAGTATATTATTGAAAAAACTTATTTTTTCGATATAAAACTAACACTTTCGATAGCGAATAAATCGAAAACTATTCATTTTATCAAAAAAATGTATAGAACATTTTTTGCTTAGAATGAATATTTTTATCAACTTTTGCGGTCAAAATATAATAAAAAATTTCCACCCCCGGGATGGGGTGATAACCACCCCCATGGTAAAAGTGCCTTTTGGCATCATATAGATTTTAATCCTTGGACTATCCACTACTTGTTCTCAAATTTTCAAGCAAATCGATCCATTCTGTAAAAATTGCGAGGTGAAAAGCTTCAGTTCCTGGACTATTTGTTATGTTCAAATTATATTTTGTAACACAAAAAGTTATATATCGTACAAAAAGTTTGGGAAAATCGAAGGAAATGAATAAAAAATAATTTTTTCAGAATGACTTAGTCGCATATTGATAAAGCTATTTTAGTTTTATATTATTATTTATATTCACATACTTGCATTTACATATACCGGGTGGTGAATTGGAACACGGGCCATAGGGAACTCAATGTAAAATTCTAAACTGTTGAATTCCTGCTTCCCTAATTATTTTACATCAAAAGTCATAAGAAACTATTTGTAGAGAATTGTAATATGTATTGAAAACAACTGTTAATATTGTTCTACGAACAATAAGTATTCAAAATTTTGTAAAAATATAATACAATTTTCAGAGATATACGCCAAAGCTACGCCACACACAGTGCAATAATGTGTACAAGATTGCATTCGGCGACAATGAATTTATTATATTAACAATTTGAACTGTCAATTTCTTTATTTATTGTTTAAAACACAATAAAGTTGATCAGATACCCTCAGTTAAGGAGAAAGAATTAATAATAAAGATATTTTCTTTAGTCAATAGTGTGCTCACTGTCAGTTAAATAGTAACGTGTGGCCTAATATGCCCACACATACCTACTGCGGTAAATACATTATATTTTTAAAAATTTTGGAATGTGTTTAAATCGTAGAACAATTGTAACTTTGTTTTTATTACAGATTTCAATCCTCTACAAATAACTTCTCATGACTTTTGATGTAACATAATTAGGGAAGCAGGAATTCAACAGTTTAAAATTTTACATTAAGTTTTCTATGGCCCGTTTTCCGATTCACCACCCGGTATGTACCTACATACAAGCACACTCCAAAAACAGTGAGGTACGTATCAATGCATGTATATATTGCAAAAAAAATATTTTTTTGGTGGAATTTGTTCTAGGTATTCTCAAAATGATAATAAAAAGTGTCATGGAACATGTGACAGCAATATCTTAGGGTTTTCTAATTAGGCGCAAAAGAAAGTATGGAAAATTTCCTACAAAAAAATGTTATATTCATTTTTTTTCATAATCATATCTTAACCCTGTAAACGACGTTGAAAAATGTGAAGAGTGTAAAAATTCGGTGCTTATAAGCATAGACGTAAATATGACACATGCTTAGAAGTATGGGTAGGTATGTATAAATAATATAATATGTATAATAGAAGGCTGCATTTGTCTGTGTGACACTTTGTGCTCTATACTACACAAAGTACTATTTAAAAGTATATAGTCTTCGACGTTCTTTTTGTCTCGTGTGTTGGAAATTTATATTAACTATGGAGTGTTTTGTATCTATTTTTGAGTGTGAACAGTTAGGGTTTGAAGCCACCAAACAATTCGACGGAACATTTTTGAGTAATTGTCGAACATTTTACAAAGTTCGTAAAATACTTGGTCCTTAATTCAATGAGGATCAGTTGTCAGATAATTGTGAAAATTTTTCGCGCTATAATGCTTTTTGAGTTAAAACAAGCTTGATTGAAGAACTGTACCTAAATAAATTATTTATTAAAATTTTATATCGTAATTTTTTTTAAATTTCTACAAATGAAATATATAATATATGTCACATGGGTAGAAAAAAATTTGCTGCCAAAATAAATCGATTAGTTTAAATTTGAAGTTACGATTGCAATTTATTAAAAATTATTGTCAAAAGTGACAGTTTTTAAATGGCAATATATTCATCGACATAAGGGTAGACAGGGAATACAGAGCAAAAAGTCGATCGGTGGTCTCTCTATCTCTTTTAACCAAGCGATCTCGCGCATGTGACAGACAAAAATGGCTAGACCACTCAATTCATAGTATTGGCGTTATACCTCGATGCACAGACCGGTCCTTACTTTGCCTAATCTGCTAGTTAGAATCACGGTTATTAGACTTTATTACGGTAGTCTTGTCCGACGGTGGTGGGGAGACTTATATTTTTGACTTTACGTCACAAGAGTTTACATTCCCATATTTTTAAATTATTTTCGATCATTGAATGTGTGTTATTGTGTATATATGTGTATTATTTGTGTTATTATGAAATAATAAGACACATAGTACACATTTTATCTTATACCGGGTGGCGAATCGTAAAAAGGGCCATAGGAAACTCAATGTAAAGTTCTGAATTGTTGAATTCCTGCTTCCCTAATTATTCTACATCAAAAGTCATGAGAGAATACTTGTAGAGAATTAAAATCTGTATTAAAATCAAAAGTTAAAATTGTTCTACGATTTAAATGCATTCCAAAATTTTGAAAAATATGATACATTTGCCACAATAGGTATGCGTGTAAAAGTAAGGCCACACGTTACTATTTAACTGACAGTGCTCACACCATTGACTGAATAAAAAAATCTTTATTATTAATCCTTTCTCCGCAACTGAGGGTATCTTATCAACTGTATTGTTTTTAAACAATAGATGATAAAATAAAAATATTGACAGTTCAAAAATGTGAACATTATTGCATTGTGTGTGGCCTAAGTTTGGGCTGAAAACTAAAATGTATTACATTTTTACAGAATTTTGGAATATGTTTAATTACGTAGACCAATTTTAACAGTTATTTCCAATACAGATTTCAATCCTCTTCAAATAGATGTCTTTTGATGTAAAATAATTATTAGGGAAGCTGGAATTCAACAGTTCAGAATTTTACATTTGAGAATGCAAAACTTTGACGCATGTCAAAATTCTCAAAGTGTTTTAATTGTATTCATTTTTATCGAATATTGAGAAAACTAATAAATATTTTTGAAAAATTTAAACTCAGAATGAAAGACTACATTATTACCGAGGGCTGAAAGTCCCTGAAAACTTCTATAATGTTTATTTTAATAAGTTACAGGGCTGAAAATAAAAGAGAAGTGTGATATTTAATTTCAAATATTTCATTCAATAGAATCTGCTTGTTTATTCTAAGGGGCTTTCCGCCCTCGGTAATAATGTAATCTTGCATCCTGCGTTTAAATTTTTCTAAAATACTTGGTTTTCTCAGGATTCGAAAAAAATCATATTACGATTCAAATGATAGTAAACTCTCGTGACGTAATCTCACCCTTAATGTTCATTGGTTAGTCGATTTAGGCAACCGTAGTAATGTCTAAGAACCGTGAGTTAGAATGTATAACGTATTACAGTGAGGTACCTAAATGATGTTGAGATAAATCGAAATATGTCGATTGTAATTGATTGTAGGTATTTTTGATATAGAATAATAACCCGTTATTGAAATTTCAAAAATTATTTTTTTTTTACAACAGTCACTCTTTGTAAGGAATAATTTACTTAATTAAATTTCATTTTTGTCGGAAAGCTATTTATCACCAGAATTTTTGTCTATATTTTACATGTTTAGAATGTCGGACCACGAAAACTTCCCATTAATTTTGTCGGACAGAACTTCCAATTGATTTTTTAACCTTTCATTAAACTCTCATGCAAAAAACAGACTGCTATTTATCACCAACATTTTTCCTGTGATGTGACATGTTCTACGTGTCGGACTCGTTAAAATGCCCAACATTTTTGTCGGACAAAATTTTTTTCATATATTATGTAACGTTGGCTATTGAATAAACCTAAAATCAACTTGCTATTTTTCACAATCATAAACTTGTCAGGATGACACGTTTATCATGCTCCACAATTAAAACTTCCCCTGTTCCAGTATTCCTGTTCCCTATTAACAAGTTTTCAGCTTGCTATTATTCAAATTTTTTTTCTTACGCGGGATCCAGGTCTATAAGTTATTTATTGAAAATAAACAACTCAATAGGACAATGAGATAGTACTGCTCGATACGGTATAGGTTATTTGCTTGAGTTGCAAATTGAACTAAAATAAATAAACTAACTTTTGCGTCCAAAAACGAAAATATGCATCATGTGGGGTTAAAGAACTTACACCGGCGAAAGATATTGGTCTTGTGGAGAAAGTAATATTCTCAGAGGTACATAACTGTAGATCTGTGCGTAACACAGGGCGTTCTCTCCACAACCAATGCTAGGTAACAGGAACTAGGAAAGCTTAAAAATAAAGCAAGGGAAAATCGCCAAACAGTAATAACGGCTCACCACGATCGTTTAATTTTACAATCAGCTGGAAATCGCCCAACCCTTTCTCACCTGCAGCTCCAAAGGCAGCTTTTGGGAGCTACTTGGAAGCTGGATGGTGTAACTTTTTCAGTTGAAATGATAAGAAGAAGAATTCGTGCCAAGAAGTATACAGCAGGAGACAGTTATGAGTTCCCAAGTTATCCAGGCAGCATAAGATTGATCGCCTAAATTGGTGTCTTCACCACCAAAAATGGAACATTCGGAATGGACAAAATGTGCTATTTTCAGAAAAAGTCAGGAATGGTGTAAAATCGGATGACCCATAAAATCGTGTAGGTACTTAGAGGTCGAAGAACACAACCAAGAACGAAAGCTGTCAGATCTGTTTACAAATATATAAGGGGAAGTACAATGTTTTGGAGAGAAATTGTGATCCCCAAAAAACTCCTTTAATTTTCATCCAATCAACTTTAACTGCTCACAGGTATGTTGACAACCTGTAGTTTGGCTCTGGAGAGATGCAACCGGAGAAAATTTAATTTTTATGCATGATAATTAAAGCTCGGATTTATAGGCAACAAAAATTGAAGAAAAAGGCGCCTATATAGGCAAAGATTTTTATTAAAAAAGGCAGTAATATTAACATTTAGGCAAAATATAGGCAATAAAGGAATATAACATTATTTATAACCACTTAAAATTGTATCATTCATAGAAACAACTAAAGGTTTTTTAATATTTTCGGTCCAAATTAGGTTTATGAAGTGGGGTTCCACAATGCTGGTCAATAAAGTACTTTTTTCTACTTGAAATCTGAGAATAAAAAAAAAATAATTAGAATTCTAAAACCGCTTTAGAATTTAGTTATGTTGTGGGACGAGAAAAAATGAGAAAAAATAAAATGAATTTAGATGTCATCTTTTCACACAAATGTCTAAAACATTTTAAAACGTGTTCTTTGCTTTTCGGTATACGCAACAAAACTAAACTAGGATAGAGCAATTTGTGACTAAACTCTGATACAGTAACCGACTGTACAACTGATAATAAACTAATAAAGCTTAGGGATTTCCAAATAGTTAACCCTCAAGTCTCGATCAGGTACATTTTCCTAGAAATCTGTTATATAAACAAACCATTGATATTTTATTATTGACCCAAAATTTTATTATAGAATGGTGTAGTAATAGAATAATATCATGGGTAGTACCATGAAATTTTAAAAAAGGCACAAATAGGCGGAATTTACGAAAAAAGGCAAAAAGTGCAAAAAACAATTATAATAGGCAAAATAGGCAAAAAAATGCATTTTACCTATAATCCGAGCTTTAATGATAATGGACCTCCTGATACCATTAGAATGACTAGAGACATTATTGAAGCAAAAAGTATCCCTTGTTGGGGTGGACTGCTTGCTCACCCGAGCTTAACCCTATAGAGTATTTGTGGAATATGCTTAAAAGAAAAATAGTTTAAGCTGATCTTGAAGAATGGAGCAACCTACCAAAACAAAATGTTGAAATTTGCTTAGGAGCGTGCTCACGCAAACTGAAACTTGCATAGCCCTTTCAGTACGTAGCCACACGATTGTGTGGGTTTGTTTTGAAACGATATAAAACTGCTTAATCGTAAAATCTAGCGTTCATTACGAACGACGATGGTCGTGTAGGTTCAGTATTGTACTTTGCGCTACCCGACGCGATTGTTAAGTTTATTTTGTTTCGACAGTCACAGCTTGTCTTGTAAAAATGGCGGGTCGTCATTTCCGTAAGAAATGTAAGTAGGTTTTTGTTATTAAAAAATGTCAATAATAAAATGTAAATGCATGTAGACTACTAACACATGTCTGTAGAAAACACCTATACATACATATTTTAAAAAATGAATATTAATAACCTTAGAATATCCAATTACATTACTATTAACACGATTGTGTGGGTTGGGTGATCGTTATTGAATTTCTCTTTTTGTGAAGATTTTGACTTTAACAAACCAGAAGATGTCGAGGCATTAATGAACATTATAAATTATGATTCAGAACTAGAAGGCCTTAGTGATGACTCAGATTCTGATCTGACGTGGTGTAAGGAGCTAAATAGCCTTCCCAAAAGCCTCGGAGACAGTGATTTCTCGGATTCTGACCAAGAAGAAGATACTCGTGAGAATTCCCTAATTCCAAACAAAAACCCGCCTTTTCAAAATGACACTGAGGTTCCTGGTCCTTCCGGTATAAGTGCAGCTCCCGTATTAGATCAACCACAAACTACTGAAGACCTTAGTCAGCCTTAACTACAGCCAGATTTTGCAGAAGATCCGGTTGTAAAAGCAGAACCCGTGTTCGATGTCTTAAGTGCAATGTTTATCTATGTCTCACCAAAGACCAGAACTGTTTTTTGAAATTCCATACAAAATAATAATGTGTTGTAATGTATTAGATTTTTATACCATTTGCTTAAAATAAAACCCAGCCTACACAATTGTGTGGGTATGTTATTTCTAGACACCCTGTATAAAGAATTATTTTATTATTTTTCCTGTATTACTTTACACATAAGAACATAGAGTACAAAGTTTCGAAATATTTGTTGAACATTTTTTGTTGCCGTGCTGAAAGGGATAGTACTAGAGATAATTATTTGTTTGCATATTTGTTATTCAATTGCTTTAAAATAAATTATGTATGACTTCATGTGTTCGTTTTTTTAAATTCGCACGAAATAAGAAATTTCAGATGATTCCATATAAGTTTGGTTGTGTGTATTTCGATTAGCTGAAGACCGTGAGCAACTAGCCCATATAATTGTCAATGTTAGGAGGACTAGGGGGACCTAATAGGTCAACGAAAGAAGAAGAATCGTTAGCAATCTACGGAATTGGATTAATCCTATTTTTGAAGATATTCTTCTTTAGCGACGAATCGATTGAGGGTAAAATTGTACATCAACCACGCGCCTGCGCACACTGACAGTATGTAGTTCATTGCTAATCTTTCAATATAGGTATGTATGACAATATATGTATCTGTAACCGTGCAAATAAGTCATTAAAAGAATATATTAGTGGTTTTAGGAAATGTATTATTTATTATAATTCTTGTGTTTTTGGATTTGTGTTTCCCTGTAGTAAAATAATAAAATATGTAGGCATAACATGTTTACAGTTTGTCGCCGTGTTGTGTAATTATATCCGAAACTTACATGTCAATTCAAGTGGCTCGATGGCGTAGTTGGCAGAGCGGTGGGACAGAAAACGGAAGCACACGGAAGGTCGCGGGTTCTAATCCTAGACGATTCATACTTTTTTTATTTTTCGTTATTTTAATAAAAATTTTTTGGAAGTGGTAGATAAGAAAGTTGGTTTAATTTTTAAATAAAATACAAATAACCTGTTAAGTATATTTACTTCGTTTAAATTACCTATATAATAGAAGAATATCTTCTTACGTGCGTACAAAGTACACACACATTCTTTTTTTAAGGTATTTAAGTTTGTGATCTCTACCTAGGTTACTATTATCTATCTTTATTTTATGTCAGTTTATCTGTCTTTGACAAAATTTCATTGCATTGGAATAACAAAGTTCTATCTGCCTCAGGTGCCATTTTTAGTTATGACTGTTTAAAGTTTCTATGTTATATAGCAATGTAAATTAAAAAAAATACATATTTTTATTAATCCTAAAAGGATACTTCAATAGTTAAAACAACGGAGTTCTGATTTGAGAAATGATTTAAACTAATTTAATAAAGGTATATCTTCCACATATACACTTGTTTAACAATTATTATATAATAAAACAACTTCAAGTTATTTGATATAGTCTTATTGTTAACTTATAAAAACTTTTAGTTCATACAGATAGGACCTTGTGTACTTGTTACTGTTTTTTATTTCAGTTAGAACCTTGTTAACCTATCAATATTTAAAATTTTCTCAGATAGAACCTTGTAACTTACGTATTTCAGCCACATGTTAACAGATTTGATGTCGGTGCTAGTATCATATTAACCCTAGGATGCATACGCAAATTTTTCTACGTTATAGCATAACATGAGTCTCGCAGACTCTAATGGCCTGCAAATTGTAGAAGCCTCGGAGGTGTAACCAGAGAAGGTTCCCATTGTTTTCATTCTGGTGGGATGTAGAACAGCATTATGTTGTTTTATATGCCATTAGAGTGAAAACTTAGTCTTTTTAAATAATAAATACCTGGTAAGGAACTACTCAATAAAATTCTTGCATATTAAAACAGTGTGTTCTTTGCGAATTGGACACTTACACTTCTGACAAATTTGTATGCTCATTCTTGCAATGTGTGAAGGGCACTCGGAACATCTCCTTTTCTTTCTATGAGCCAAAACTAACTCATTTACTAAGTCTTTGAGAAAGTATCGTCTTTTATTTGTTTTTCCTGCAGCAAAATTTTTGTTTTGATTTGTATAAAGGAGAAACGCGTTGAGAGCTGCTACATCCATAATATTGAGAGGCCAACGTCTAGTTTGACGCTTTACCGTGTAGTTACCGATCATCTGGTCCATTTTATCAACCCCACCTTTTGTTTGGTTGTAAAATTTGATAATTCCGGGCTTCTTTGCTTGACTCTCAATATCTACAGATTGATCATGGTGCGTTGAACTAAGAAGAATGACAGCTTTATTTTTCTTTGGCACGTACCTTACCAAAGTCAAATTATCATTGAATCCAAAAATAGAGGAAAAAACGCATCTTTCTTTTGAAGCTTGAAATTCGTAAGGGATCTCTTTCTTATTTTTTCGTAATGTCCCAACACAAGTTATTCCTATAGAGAGTAAATGCTGTGCTAAAGGGATACTAGTAAAATAGTTGTCAATTGTCAAGTTGCGACCAGAATTTTTTATGGAAGCGGTCAAGAACCTTACAACATTTTTCCCTACATTTTGTTGAATATTTTCACCAGGTTGACGACCTAAGTATATCTGCCCATCAATTGCATATCCTGTTTAACTTTCACAAAGCCAAAAAAATGTAATGCCGTATTTTGCAGGTTTCGATGGCATGTATTGAATAAAATTACAACGACCTCTAATAACTGTTCGTCAATGGTTACATCCAATTCTGGTACCATAACTGTTCGGCACTGTTTCACAAACAACTCCCATACATACCGGGCATAAGTAAATTTGTCAGTTTCCAACCTAGTTGAACGTGTTCGTCGGTCGTCAAATCGTATGAATCGTCTTATATTTTCAAAACGATTTACTGCCATTGTAGCTTTATACAGTGGATTTGATGATTTATCTAAGAACAACTCTCTGACAGGCGTATCCCAGTTCTTCTCGACACCAGCCAGTAGCAGCAGGCCAAAAAATGCGTTCATTTCGTCTTTTTCAATTTTTGGCCATACCTTTCCCTTGGCCTCCAATATTCGGTTGGCTTCTCTATTCGTACATATTATTATTTTTTCAACCATTTCAGCAGTCACAAATTTATCCCAAGCATTTTTCGGAGACAACATTTCGTTTCTTACTTTCGGTCCCGCCGTGAAACGATATAGATTGTGAATTTTTGTTCTTCCTTGCAAAGGAGGCGTGGATCTCCATTCAAAATTGTTTCTGCTAATAAATGATGTACCTGCTGTTTCAATTATTGAATTATTTTGATTCAAGTTCATATCATCACTACTCGAAGAATTTTCGGAATACTCGTCTGAACTATCTTTGTATACTGCAGGCTGCTTGTTTTCTTGATCAGCTTCCGATAGGTACTTCACTTTCACTAGTTATGGAATCGTTGTCATCCTCCTCATACCACGTACGTAAGATTTCCTCATAACTATTATCGTTGGGGTGAACGGATCTTTTTCTAATCGAGGATACCATAATGCTGGCCTGAAAATATAGAGTCTTTTACTTGAAAGCCAACTTTTTGCATTTGAAAATACAATTATTGTATACTACTTCTGTTTTGATATCTGTAAAAACAAAAACACAGGAGTCTATCGCAAAAGAGCACTCGTTATATAAAATGATTTTTCTAAGAAGTGAGCCCAAACAATATTTATCAATATTTATTTTCAGTTTTCTACTACCTCACTTATAAAAATAAATTTTACTTTTTTATAAAAATAAAATTGTGGATGAAACTATTGACTAAGTAAAGAACTGATCCAAAATTAGTGCAATTTTTTGAATAATAATGCGAATAACACAAATATAAACTATGAAAGCAGACAACGTAATAACGCTAATACCTTGACACTTCAAAACGTGACTAAATTCCTTTTTCTTAGGGCTCTATTAGTCTAGGTAACTGGTGGCGCAACTAGTGGCGCAACTAGTGGGCCCACCAAATTGTGAACACGGGAAACTGGTGGCCGAGAATAGCCACCAGCAAAAATAATAAAATTAATTGAATTGGAAAAATAATCAAATGCAATTGGAAACTTGTTTGTTATCAATTTTACGAAAAAAAGTTATTCTTCATAAAATGCTCTTAATAGTATAAAATATAAGATGCAACGATCAGATTCAAATTTTGTGAATTTTATACGAGGTATGTAAAAAAAGATGAATTTCGCTCAAGAGTAAAGTATCCTTATATTAAACAATATCGAAAAATGTTTTATAAAATGTTGTTCGGAATTAAAAGCTATGTTTGAATATGAAATTACATTCTTCTAATTTAAATAATGTGAACTGTAAAGGTACTTTACTCTTGGACGAAATTCATATTTTTTAACATACCTCGTATAGAATTGATAAAAGTTTATATATTATGATTGCATCTTAGATTTTAGACCATGTAAAGCTTTTTGTAAAAAATAATTTTTTTTGTAAAATTAATAATAAAATACTTGTAGATATTTGTAATAAAATGATTTTGGGTATCCGTAATTTAAAAAACATTGCATTTTTTTTTTCAATTAGAATGATGTAATAAAATTAATGCGTCCCAAAACATAGTTTTTTTAATTCTTAACAACTTTTTATAATAACAATTTTCGACGTTGTGAAATCTAAAGGTACTTTACATATAATTTTTTTGACATACCTCGTATAACATAGACTATGCAGAGCATTTTATAAAGAATTTTTTTTTTTCGTAAAATTGATAAGAAAAAAGTTTCCCATATGGTTCCAAGTTACGCAGACATACTGTACCTATATATAAAATCTCAATTTTTTTTAAATTCTCCAATTAACGTCATATTCGGATTCAGCATAATCAAAAACAAAATAGAAACATTTTTGATCAAGGTAAAGTGATGAATTCACCGATATTTCTAAAATATAAAAAGAGCTTTTATTGTTTAAACAATGAATAAACAAGTAACGGCTAAATCTGCGAGAAGAACTTTTTAATATAGCATATTTATGAATCAACAAAAAAGGTTTTAGAGAAATATACGCTTGTTAATAGAAAATATAGAAGTTAATAGAAAAGAAATACGCAATTTTTTTGACATACCTCGTATAACATAGACTATGCAGAGCATTTTATAAAGAATTTTTTTTTTCGTAAAATTGATAAGAAAAAACTTTCCCATATGGTTCCAAGTTACGCAGACATACTGTACCTATATATAAAAGCTCATTTTTTTTTAAGTTTTCTAATTAACGTCACATTCGGATTCAGCATAATCAAAAACAAAATAGAAACATTTTTGATCAAGGTAAAGTGATGAATTCACCGATATTTCTAAAATATAAAAAGAGCTTTTATTGTTTAAACAATGAATAAACAATTAACGGCTAAATCTGCTAGAAGAACTTTTTAATATAGCATGTTTATAAATCAACAAAAAAGGTTTTAGAAAAATATACGCTTGTTGTAGAAAATATAGAAGTTAATAGAAAAGAAACACGAAGCACTCGATTACAATACAAATGAACTAGTGGTGGCCGACACCAGTTGCTCAGTCTAATAGGGTCCATATAACATAATGCCCCGGCTTGGTGGCGCCACCAAACCCGGTTACCCGACTGGTGGACTGGTTCGGCCACCAGATCGACAACAATTTCTGGTGGCGCAACCAGTTGCCGTAGTCTAATAGGTCTCATTTACTTAAATGCCCCGTGACGTCATGAGTCACTGGTGGAGCAACGTGGTGGCGTCACCAGTTGCCTAATATAATAGCGGCCTTAGCTTTACAGTTTACGCAGTAGATAAATTAGCGGAATAGTACCGAAGGATCGCGGTGATTCACGACAAACGTTTGACCACTAATCCGATAAGAGTCTCCAGGACTCATGGTATGCATTATGGGGGTATGAATAGAAATTATTTTTTTTTTAGTTTTTTTGTGCAGACTATTTAAATTTTTATACACTAACAAATAGTCATACATGTCAAAAACGAATTCCTAAATCGGCAATGATTGGTATGGATTTAATCACATTTTATTGTCTGGTTACAGATAAATGAGAAACTTAAAGAGATAGACCAATTGGTGTATTACCACTTTAAATACACCAATTGGCCTATCTCTTTTAAATTTATCATTTATCCATAACCGGCCAATACAGATAAATGAAAAATTTAAAGAGATAGACCAATTGGTGTATTTAAAGTGGTAATACACCAATTGGTCTATCTCTTTAAATTTCTCAATTATCTATAACCGGGCAATACGAGGATGTAAATGTACGCTTGAGTCTCTTAGACTCATGTTATGCATCCTAGGGTTAAGGTAAGAATATAAAATAGACCCAAATTATATAAAAATCAAAGTTTAGACAAAAATTGCAGATAGAGCCTTGTTATTCTGACGCAACGATTTATCGAATACGTTTATTGTCACGGTATTATTCACAATTCAGCGCTTCCAAAGTACTGATATGTACTGAACAAATAGTTAATTATGTTCATATCCGAGACAAACAATCAACCTGGATCATACAAAGAGCAAGATGCCACAGACCAACAGTTTCGTTCCCACACACCGTTTCGGTCAATTGGTCTGAAAAAGACCAAAATACATTCGGATACCTAAAAGACTTAGGGCCGGTACTTTATGTCTCCGTTAGCAGCCGGTTAGTTAACCGGGGTTTAATCGGGACAGAAATATATGCATAGCATAGACATAAACGCAATTATACTTATTATTATATTCATAAATAATTATAATAATAATTATAATTGCTTTTATTACAACGCAAGAGGCCCTATGAGGTACTTTTCTGTCCCGATTAAACCCCGGTTAGCTAACCGAGGTTTAACCGGGACATAAAGTACCGGCCCTAAATCTTTAAAAGTATTTCTAAACTTTAAAAAAATTGACTTATCTGCTTAAATATACTAGATTTGTCGTAAAGGTATATTTTAAAATACCCTAAAAAAAGGGTCACAATAATACAAAACTTTTTCGGATTAAGAAATTCATCATCAATGTTCTAAAAGCCCTAAAATTAAGTATAACCTAACTAATTGAGAAAAAGTTAAAAAATTGAAAGAGGTTTTGAAAAACAAGAGGTCATATGTACTTATAAAAAATAGCATGCCTGAGCCACCAAAATTTGTTGGCTAAAAACCCTATAAATATAAACTATTACAGTCGAAAAAATGAAAGAATACCCATGAACGAACATATAAAACACGCTGTATTTTTCTGTCACCGTGTCACACAAAAAATTGGCCAGCGCAAGTACATGTAATAATTATTATTACATGTACTTGCGCTGGGCAATTTTCTTTGTGACACGGTGACAGGAAAATACAGCGTGTTTTATATGTTCGTTCATGGGTATTCTTTCATTTTTCCGACTGTATGTTATGTTACACATTTATATAATGTTCAAATGATGTTATAGATATGCCTGGATGTTACCCAGGGCAACACAGGACTCTTCCCACGTGGTTGGATTTTTTTGGAGAAAACCTCACATATTGGATTTCAATGGCCAACTGACAACTGAATTCAAGAGCAACCCAGAATAACGTTAAGAACTGTTAATGTAACCTAATCTGCGTTGCACGGTCACCTTTCAGTACAGACTCTTATGAAGAATAGTGTTGCCAATGAATGAATGAATGAATTTATTTCAAGAGATTTTTTATACCTCCCTTGGTCTATTAAATTTGTCAGTATGTATGAGAAATCTTGTAAGCTGTCAAAGCAAAGAGAGTTTAGCTCGGTGGTAGCGCGTTCGTCCGGAATTCGAGAGGTCCCTGATTCGAATCCGTGTGTTATCTAACTTTTTTTATTTTTAGTATTGTTTTAATAAAAATTTTTGGAAAGTAGTAAGTAAAAATTAGTTTAATCTTTAAATACAAATAACCTGTTGAAAGTATATTTATTTCGTTGAAATCATATACCTAATGGAAGTATAACTTCTTACGTGCGTACAAAGTACACGTGTAAAAAAGTACATTTTTAAGGCACTCATGTGAGTTGCAGCATTCGCTTCGCTCATTCTGCAAACTTTCACATGCATGCCTTAAAATTGTACTTTTAACACTTGTATCATAAATAACTATTAAATATAATATTAATCACAGGCTAATTATAATTAATATTCAAATGATATATCTTTAATATCGTATCAATACCTTTCATAGTAGGTACCTATCTATGAATTATTTAAAAATAATAAAACCCACAGATTTTCAAATCAAGATGTTTTGGACTTCTGGAATATTCTGTTTAGACGGACTTTAATTACGTCTTCTTAAATCCGGTAACACTGAGCTGCAAGGTTCCATAAGTTTTATATTGGGATATGCTGCCCACACTGCAAAGTGACTGCGGAACGCAGAATAGTTGTATTATTATTTCAGCCACAACGTTTAAAGATTATTTTAATATTTGAGATAAAAAACAGTATCAAATTTACATATATGTTGGAGTTAAAGTTGTTCGAAAATAGATGAAAAATTTTTCTTTAAAATAATCCATTAATTAAGTAATCAAATAGGAAAATAAAATGTTCACGTTACCAGAAGTTATGCAGTCAACAATACCAATAGTTGTTATGGTAGTGGTATGAGATCAATACAATTAGACAAATAATGGGAAAGGCCTTATACGTATAGACGTCTAAGAACACAAAATTGTATGTAAGTGTAAATATGTGTACAATTCTAACTGCCTTACTAATAAAACACTCGTATTCGAAGGTTATTCCGTATTTATATCTAGAATAGTTATCCTAAGTATAAGGTAGATATAATACGAATACCAATAAACTCGGTACAAGTTAGTTATAAGTATTGTCACTTTATTCCGAAATAATAGTTTGGCAACGGCGCAATCTTCTACACAAATGCATAAAACAACGATATATTGGGTGAAATATGTGAGTTTTGACTTTTCTCTACAACTGACGAACTGACTAACTGACTGACAAACCAATTTCAGTCATTTGTTGATGAACTACCCGCAGTTGCTTTTCTCTTTATGAGTCGTATTAACTCAAAAAATGGAGATTATCAACATCAAATTTTACTTCATAATTTTTTGATGGGCTATGGCCGTTGTGTTTTTGCTATATTTTAATAAATCGTTATTTCTTGTATGTCGAGTTTGAGTATTTCATAAAACGGCTTCGAATAAAAGATTTCGTATTTCGTATGTTGTATGTTGAGTTTTAATATTTCATAAAATGGCTTCAAATAAAAGAGAACGTTGCATTAAATGGGAAAGTGAAGAAAAAGTAAACAAATTGATTTATTTTACTTATAAATGCAATGTAAATATGTTAATTTCAGCATATTTTGAAGAATATTGTGAGAGATTTTCTACATATTATAGAAAATAAAGACCTTATTTTTCTTGTAGAGTGGAGGATAATCCTCCTCCTCGCTTGTTCACAATAAGTGAATCACCTACTAATTTTTCTAAAAATCTTACATCATCTTTAGGAAACCGGATTTTTATTCTGCTTTGTTTGAAAAAGAATGTATGCTTTCTTTGAAAGTTTTCCTTTTTCGTGTATTTTCCATCATGTTAATTAAATTATCAACTTCCTCGTTAGCCGCAATACCTCTTAAACAGATTTTTTACCTACTCTCAAAAAATAATATATTTTTGTCTCTGGTGATTTTGACAGTCATAAAATAGGTTATACCAGACTTAAACAAGGTTGTGGATCGGTATAAACTTGGACTAAATTCTTATACCGAGTATAACCTATACCTAAGTTATTCCATGTTTATTGGTAGTGATTTTGCCTATACCTGATTTATTCTTAGTATAAGTTTTATACTTGGTTTATTAGTAACAGTGTAAGAGTATTAATAGGGCTTTTCATCGATTGTCATTTGTTTCGAGCTTCTGTCATGTGTCACATAATAATAATATATCTACGTCACACGTCTTTGGTTTGTATCATTGGTATATATCAATAACGTATGACCTAGATATATTAATAATAATTGACACATGACAGAAGCTCGAAACAAATGACTGTGAATGAAAAGCCCTATTGAAGGGTAATTTTTTGATGACTGATAACTTGCTTAGAAGTGTAAAATGTAAGTGGACCCAACATAAATTGGATAAAGATGGAATATGTAATATGATAATTAAAGAAATACTGTTTTTTTTTATCTGACTGAAACCGAGACTAAAAGTAGTTTGATGAAACTAAGACCTCCAGAGGTCTGATATCAAATTACTTGAAAAAGTGATCGTAAAATATGGGGGGAGTTGGAGGGTATAAAAAGTCTGACTGAGTATGTTGTGATATTGGACCATGAATGATAATATGTAGTGTGTTGTTATGATAGGAGAGTTTTATAATCGATAAGCTATGAGATAAGACTAATAAGAAGATGGTGGTTGGAATGAGAATCATTCTGGGAGATGTGGTGGTATATATCTTCTTCTTCTTTAGATGCCGTCTTCTTAGCGAAGGTTGGCGATGACTTCTGCAAATTCTTCTCTATCTTGGGCTTTTCTTATTAAACTTTGAAAGTCTAATCCTGTCCATTATTTGATGTTACGCAGCCAGGTCATTCGTCGTCTACCCGATCTGTGACTGCTTTCTATTCTCCCTTCTATAATAAGCTGAAGGTAGTTATACCTGCCGTGTCTAAACATGTGTCCAAGATAAGATGTTTTACGTTTCTTGACAATTTCTGTGAGTTCATGTTCTCTATCCATACGCCTTAACACTTCTTCATTTCTAATGTGGTCGGTCCATGGAATGTTCAGCATACGACGAAATACCCACATCCCAAAACTCTCTAAACGTTGTAACGAGCTGACTGTTAACGTCCAAGCTTCCACGCCGTGTAATAGTACACTATACAGGGTGTCCCGAAAAATAGTGCGTTCCTTTAAGGTATGGATAGAATACACAATTTAGAACAAAAAAGTCTTATACCATTTTTTTTTCTAAAGTTAACCGTTTTCAAAAAAAAGATTACATTGATTTCCATATACCTGTACTTTAATGTTCAGAAATTTTAATCACCTGCCAACATCGTACGCACTACGGAATAATAACTGATAAATAAGGACTCATTTGTGATTTACAGTATATAATAATCCAACCTAATAGTACCTACTTATAAATTTACTATTTAAATAAAACGGGAAACTCCCGAAGGTTGGCTGTATACCATCTAGTTAAATAAATTTAACGTGAAGTAAAACACTCCCTGGTGTAGTTGGTATATTTTAAAAAAATTTTAAATTTTTTAAAATCCAAAAGGATTACGTTCAAAACGTTTTCGGACTTACCAGTCCATCATCAGTAAACCTAAAAGTAAGTAATCCCACTTAATAAAATTGAAAAGGGTGAAATTCTGACTGCTAAAAATTGAAAAGTGTGGTTAAGATTACTTATTCTCTTTCCTTGCAAAATATCCACAATGCCAAACACTGGTTAAGTTATATGTTCCAAATACATAGTAATAAGTATAAAATAGTTTGGCTTAAAGCCAAATTTTTACTATGTAGTTGGAACATATAACTTAACCAGTGTTTGGCATTGTGGCTATTTTGCAAGGACAGGGAGTAAGTAATCTTAACCACACTTTTCAATTTTTAACAGTCAAAATTTCACCCTTTTCAATTTTATTAAGTGGCATTACTCACTTTTAGGTTCACTGATGATGTACTGTTAAGTCCGAAAACGTTATGAACGTAATCGTTTTGGATTTAAAAACAATTATTATACCTAATAAATATTATGCCCTCTTATACCCTCTTTCACGAACACATGCATTCAGAGGAGAAATACAGGCAAACAATTTGAAAAAAATGGTTACAGTATGCCTCTCCAATTAGTGAGCTGCCATAAATAATCAACCTAATAACATAATAGGTAATGCACTCACGATTCTAAAATATTTTCGGCATTGACACTAAACAGGATTCTTTCAAACTATCTGGTGCTATCTGTTTACATGGGACTGTCTACGTTTAAATTTTCGTACCTCGCGTAGTTGCCACATTTTAATTTGCGTACCATAATGTATTTTAATTTTTTGGTCAAACAGTTGCATTTAAAAAAAATGTTTTAAGAGTTTTTTATTCTACATGGTGCCCTCTACCTATACCTTTAACCTTTGTCGAGCGGCATAATTTTACACCGTTAACAGACGGCATAGGTACAATTGTACCTGTGATATATTTTCTTACAATCTCGTTAATCTAAAGGGAAATATATGTTAATTTTAATATAATATTATTTATTACCAGCATAACTGGTAAAAAATTGTTGAATATTGCAATAAATAAATAATAATATTCGTTAATTTGTTCTTGTACGGATTTACAAACAAAGATTAGAAGCCGCTATAACGTGATCGCTCTTATCTATCGTAAATTGTTGAAATTACTACAACAATAAACTTGAATATAGTGGTCGTAAACAAATTCTAGGAAGAGTAGCATTGTATTGTATTTCAATTGGAAACATAGATCTCATCCCCATTTAGTTGTTTGGTGTTTATCAATACATGTATACCTAAAAATGATCATGAATAGTGATTATACGTATATCTAGTATACCGAAATGGCTACAAATTAGGTGTACATAGAAATAACAAAGAAAACTTGTGCGAGGTGAGGATGATAGAGTATCTGCCAATGATACCTGCAGAAATGTCTTGTAATTCTTTAAATACCATGCTAAGATTTATATGATTTGACAATGAAAATATCCGCGAACAACGCAAAACCGATAAAACTGCACTCATACGAGATATCTAGACAATGCTGAATAAAAATTTGCAACAAGGCTCCAAACTATCCAAATGCAAAACCACCGACTAACCATTGTGTCCATTTAGAGGCCTTACAAATTTTACACAATACCTTCCAAACTCGCAAATATGGGATCAAAGTATTTTTGGCTTGGGATACATCAAAGCTCACATAAGATCATCTTTATATTGGAAAAACAACATCTGGTTCTCGACAAATTAACGTTGGCGAACAAACAGTTTTAGATCTGATCACGTCTTATAAAGGTTACGGACAGAATGTCTTATAAAGGTTACGGACAAATAACTTTTTTACCAGTATTGAATTCGCTAAGTTCTTGAATTTATGGCACATGACGTTAGCAGGGCTAGTAGGTACAGTTAGAAGATATAAGAGATTTCTTCTCACCAAGATGCAAGGAAACAAGGAAAGAGTTAGTTTTTCCACAAATTTTGCATTAAATCAAGTTGCTACTTTATGTCCTTAGGTATATGTGCCAAAGAAAAGCAAAGCAGCAGTGTTACTCTTGCTAATGCATATGACAGGAAAAGTAGAAGACAGTGAAGTAGCGAAGCCGGAAACAATAAAACCAAAGCGGGATTAATAATATGGATAATATGTTGGGTAAGTATTTGACCAAATACTCACCCAGCATTTTATGTCGAGAATTGCGTGGGCCCTCTGCCTTTTTTATAGTATGATTGACGTTACTGGCTTAGCATGCTACATTATACATCGAGAGTATATTCCATTACAAAAAACAAAGGACAAACGCAGGAAATTTTTGAAGAATCATTCTAAAGATATTTAGTTACCTTCATTTCAATCTTAAAGTAAAAACCGGGTGATGATGAGGAGTCATTTTCTTCGTAGTGCTGTAGAAATTATCATTGGTCGAAACAGAGTATGTATTTGCTGTAGATACTCCTCCTCAAGTAACTCACAGTAACCGGAAGTTGTCATATTTCGTCGCCTTAGAATCAAACTCCACTTTTGAAAATTTTACAGGAGAGGATTTTTAAAGTTTTGAAGTTTAAGTATCTTAATAGTAAACTAAATGAGAATAAATTTATTTTTTTTAGTAACCATAATGATATGTACTTTAGAACAACTGCAGTTTGCATTAGATATTACCAACAGTTTTTGAGAAAAAATTATTATAAACAACAATGTTTGGACATAGAATAATTTGGACCCGTATTTGAGGTAGTAATTAATATGGAATATTACTTTATCAATATCTATAATAATTAAAAAAATAACGAAGCAAGTTTAATAGTATAATATGCTTATGTTAATATAATATGCATATAATTAATAATATGCTTATGTATAATACGCTTATATTAATATACAGCGTGTCTACTTAAGTTGGAAACATATGGGAAACTTTTTTGTTATGCATTTTACGAAAAAATGTTATTCTTTACAAAAAGTTCTGCATGCTCTAAAACCTAAGATTCAATCATCAGATATCAAATTTTTTAAATATTATACGAGGTATGTCAAAAAATATGAACTTCGTTCAAGAGTAAAGTACCTTTATTTCTCTCAATATTGAAAATTTTTATTATGAAAAGTTGTTTGGAAATGTAAACTAAGATCAAATATGTAATTACATGCTTCTAATTGGAAAAAAAAATTTTTCAAATTTTTCTCAAATATATTGATACTAACTTTGTTTTTATTTATTTCACATACGATAACTCTTTTATTATTACTCTTACGAAAAAAAGGTATTCTTTATAAAAACCTCTGTATGTCCTAAGACCGAAGATGCAACCATCAGATATCACATTTTATTAATTTTATACGAGGTATGTCAAAAAATAGGAATTTTACTCAAGAGTAAAGTACCTTTATTTTTCACAATATTGAAAACGGTTATTAACAAAGTTGTTTAGAATTAAAAACTATGTTTCAATATGCAATAACATCCTTCTAATTGAAATATTGTGAAATATAAAGGTACTATAATCTTGAGCGAATTTCATATTTTTTGACACACCTCGTATAAAATTAATAAAAGTTTATATATCATGGTTGTTAGATTTTAGACCATGCAAAGCTTTTTATGAAAAATAACTTTTTTTCGTAAAATGAATAATAAACGAGTTATCATATTTGTAATAATTAAAAACGATGTTGGGTAACCATAAATTTGAGAAAAATTTTTTTTTTTTCAATTAGATGCATGTAATTGCATATTTGATCTTAGTTTTTAATTTTAAACAACTTTTTATCATAAGAATTTTCGATATTGAGAGAAATAAAGGTACTTTACCCTTGACCGAAATTCATATTTTTTGACATACCTCGTATAATATTGAGAAAATTTTATATCCGATGATTGAATCTTAGGTTTTTGGGGTATGCAGAATTTTTTATAAAGAATAACTTTTTTTCGTAAAATTAATAATAAAAAAGTTTCCCATATGTTTCCAACTTAAGTAGACACGCTGTATATAACTTAAATTATTAATGAAAAGTAGTTAAATATTTTAATAATACTTATCGTTTTTTATTGTATTAGGTACACTCGCAAATAAACAACATTGACAACATAAAAATTAAACAACTTAAAAGTCTTTAATATTACATTTCCAGAATTGTAAATCAATTGCTGAGAAATGATTTGCTAGGCACCTAATATGTACAACTTTGTCTTCTGGAAGGTCTGCAGGGGGGACTGAATTTTAGCATCTGGAACACCTTCTAAAAACGCCTTGGAAGAATTTAGCCTGCAACTGCCTTTTAAAAACGCCACTGAGTGCATTTCTGGTTCATTAAACTTTAGTTTATATTTTACGCTATTTGCGTTATTTTCGTAAAAAATCTGGACAACGTGTTTATATGGGACCTTAGAGAGACTTAAACAATTTGATAGTTTTAAACTCCAAAAAAATTATGTTTTTGCACCTGAATAAGTTTATATGGCTTCTTGGTTCTTGCATTCTTAATAGCTTTAAGAATAGCGAGAGGACTATGCTATTCCAGTTTACTCAGATGTCGGTCCAAAACACTATGCATAGCATCCACTTGCTGAACACAGTTGTGACCAGGTACTTGAAATTTGTGCGTAATGCATTTTACAGTAGGATGATTCTTAAGAAAATATAATAAGGCTGCCGACATGTGGTAATTTTTATTTTGTGGCACACATGAATCTGACCACAAAGTTATGATTCTAACATTAGGTCTTGTGTCTATAAGTTTTTTGAGTAAAAGATACAATGCACTTGCAATGTATACACCTTTTTTTCCACCAAGTAGTTCATGCTATAACACACAATATCCTTGTTTTTGTATTACATCACAACCTGTCAAATTATAAAGAGCAAATTTTTTTTGTAATACGCTTTAGAAATCTGTGTTTGGGGGCAGGTTAAAACGCTTTGCATATCAAAGCAAATAATGGCAGCAGATTCATCTGATTTAGTGGAATTCGCATCTTTTAACTTCTCTTCTCGGGCTGAAAGTTTGGCTTCTGTGTGGATTCTGTATTTCTCCTCTAGTTCATCACTTAAACTTTTTTCTTCCTTTTTTAAATTATACTGTGAACAAATCTCACAAAGATCTTTTTTTGGCTTATGGAAGCCTATATTATTCCCCATTGAAAATGTTATAATACAACCATTTTTTTTCTGGAGTTAAACTCTTTTCGTTACAATATTCTATGTACAGGTCATACATTTTACTTAAAGATAGTGATCTATCTAAATATTCTTTTGAGGAACTGCTCCTGCAGTAATGAGAAGGAACGCGGGGAAACATGTTTATGTGATCTCTAATTACTTTTCTCTTATCATCTTTAATTCTTATGCTTGTTCGTGAGCCCCTCAAATCTCGATTAGGTGTTGTTGTGATCCCCGTACGTGTATAAGAATAAAAATATGCTATTCTGATCTGACTCACTGGAATATATTCCAAATCGGTTAAAAGTTTTGAGTCTTGAAAAGGTTCCTCTTCTGAATCACTCATGTTTATTACTCTATTTTCACGCGATAAACTACTAAACAAACCGGCGGTTGCGATCAAAACAAACTACGGAGACGTACTAATACTAAAAATGTAACCGAAATAATATTTGAGCCAACTTATTCTATGTCCTCACGTGATACGAATTCCTTAATTCTTATTGGGCCAGAGGACATAGTATATTTTGGTCCGCATATTTGCAAGGTTTAGTGGACATAGAATAAAATAGCCACGCCATATTTACAATATTATATGGGATAATCGCACTTGGAATATTATCGACCGAAAGGTCTTTGGACATAGACTAAATTAGAAGTACAACCTTAACTTCGAAAAAAAGTGGACATAGAATAGTTTGGTTCAAAGGCGACGATTTGTCGAAATGAAAGGAAAAACAGCATAAAACGAGAAATACTTCTGTAGTATGTGTCTGTATGGTTTGTGTATGATGAACATTCTTTGTCTAAAACGATGTGTATGTGTTGCAAAAATCCACATAACATTCATTTTTGTATTTTGATTCAAATAAGCTATCATTTAACCTTTAACTACACGCGCTGGCGTATTTTGTACGCCAGATATAAGAATTCTACTGCAAATATATTTAAAAATTTAATTTTTGACCTTGTTTATGTCTCTAACCTATCACTGGAATGTGCTTTACAATTTGGTTTTAGTTTCGTTATAATCGGCGTTCTGGGAAGATCGTAATTTACAGTTTATTATTTGTTGTTTCGGGTGGTGGACAATATGCGCCACGATTATATTAATATAAGTAGTAATATAAGTACATATTTCAATTGTTTTTTAGTCATTATGACACAAAATATATTTTTCCTTATAAACAATATTTTTTCTCCCGTAAAAAATCTCATTTCAATAAATTTTTTATTAGCAATTTTATGTATCATGGAATCCAGCTATTCCATGATTTCAGTTAAAAATCCCAATTGGCTTACTGAGAAGGAACTCCAAGTATTCACTGATGCCGAATAAGGTTTATAACAAACAATTAAGTGTATTTTTTCACAAAAAATAAACAAATCCGCTGTTATTGTGTATTTTCTTGTGGCGTATAAAGTACGCCACGCGTGTAGTTATGTCATAACTTGATGCGCGGGTAGTTAAAGGTTAAATACAAAATGTATTGTTTTTTTTAAATCATTTATTAAAAAAATATATACAAGGTACAAATGTACCTATGCCGTCGTTTATGGGGGTAGGAACTATTTAAGCCTCCTTCTGGGAATTGAATAAAAATTTTTTTGTTATAGTCGGCTCACATAATCTACTGGATAAAGGTAGAGATATCACAAAAGTTCAAGTCTCTACATCTTTGAAAAAAAAAAGTTATCACAATTTAAAAACTCAAAAGTTACAATTATTGTACCTATGCCGCCTACGAAGGTTAAGGAACGCACTATTTTCCGGGACAACCTGTATACCTACATAACACTTTATCATGCGGTATCGTATGGATAGATCAAGATTACGTGTAGTGAGTAACTGTCGCATCTTTAGGAAGGCGTTTCTTGCCTGTTCTATTCTACATTTTAACCTCTTGCTCTTGGTCTAAGGTTTCATGTATCCAACATCCTAGGTATTTAAACTTTTTCACTTGTTCAACGAGATTGTTGTTGACTAGGATGTTTATAACTGGTATGTGCTTTTTTGAAATTACCATTGTTTTAATGTTGTTCTGAAGCTATTTCCTTGTGGAATTTTTATAATAAACTATTTCCAATTGGAAATAAGCCACAATTTTACCAAAAAAAAAAAAAAAATGATTTTATTAACGTTTCGACGCCAAATTCGGGTGTCGTCAAAATACAAACTAATATTCTTTATAAATAAAATAAATAAATAAAATTAATAAAATCATCAAATTGAACTATCATTGAACTATCATTGAACCTATCATTTATTATTTTATTTCCGTTACTCGGTTTGAGTACTGAAAGTTCCTCTGCTGTCCTTTTCCTAGACGGATGAAGGCGGAATGTGATCGTTTCCCTTTCGTTTTCTATATTCGTCGTCTGCTGTCTTATTAATTGAAAAAGTCGCAGATTAAGGATGTACGAGTAAGAACTTTCAACCCGAAAAGTCTCAGGTTTAAGTGACTATGTACCATTTTAGTTTTTATTAAATTGGTGGATTCTGCATCTGAGACTCTTCAATTTGTTATGAGATGTCGCTGTATCGCGTCTAATGGGAAGTTTGAATTATTTTTCAGATTCCCTTTAAAATGTTAGTGGAGCTATTTTTCGATTCAGAGGTGTGCACGCTAATAAAAGCTACTGAAGACGCCTGAAATGGTAGAAACAGCCTGTCTAGCTGGTGTGCAACCCTCTGAATCGAAGACAAGCAAAACTATCATTTATTATTTTAATAAAATCATCTTTTTGGTAAACTTGTGGCTTATTTCCCATTTAAAATAGTTTTTAACTATTATTTTAGTTTTTTTTACATTCACCTTAAGGCCATGAAGCCATAATGGCCTTATAGCTAAGTTAATCAAATATACATTGGTAGCGAATGTGTTAAAAATTATTCTGTTCTAAACGAACAAAATAAATAAAAAGTAATCAGAAAAATATATTTTTCGTTCAATAAAAGAGATTAGACCAAATGTTTCACGAAATGGTGGTATTTATAAAAATTAATAGCCAACTGACAGTGATAAATATGTGAAATTGCCCTTATCACGTTAAACATTTTCTCTGTTAAATACCCGAATGTTACAAAAAAATTAAACTGAATTATTAAACAGTGTTCTCATTAGACCTATAAATAGTATGGTAGCTACTAATAATCACCCTGATTATATCTCTCGAGTCGAAATGAGTGTCTGACATGCCACAGTAATCTCAAATTAGCTTTATTTTGTTTGTTCTCGACACACTGGTCGCTAAGTTTTTATTAATTAAAGATTGGAATTTTGGACATAAATGACTTGAATTACCAAAAATAATTTTTTTACTCTCATACTAAGTAGGCTAATAGCTTCTGTTTAAAAGTTTATGAATATCAATCCGGATTCAGAAAAAATAGATCGGCCATAGATGCGATTTCCTCCTTAGATCTCGAAGTATTAAGTAGTAAGATCAATACAAAAGGACCCCACAGAAACCTTATGGGAAATGGTTCTCTATCAAATGCTCTGAAACTTTGGGTTCTGGTAGTCCTTGATCTGTAGAACAAAAGACTCAATGGGCACGTAGCTCCAAAAAATCATGGTTTAAAGATATAAGCCTCTGAAGTTATAGGTAAAATGAGTACGTTTGAGTTGGAGTAAATTAATTTTCTCGAGATTTGGCGACTCTGCAGATAAATTACGAATCAGGTCGATTTTTATTTTTAAATTATAATTTTTTGGCATGTATATCATACTAGTGACGTCATCCATATGGGCTTGATGACGTAATCGAGGATTTTTTTAATAAGAATAGAGGTCGTGTGATAGCTCAATTGAGAAGTTATTCAATTCTCTATTCAATAATATAAACAATAACATAATTATTTATACAGAGTGCCTAAAATTTTTTTTATTAAATTAACTGAGACGGCCGTGTGTTCTATAGAACATGCAAAGAACGTATAGAACGTAATAAATGCAATGCAAAATTGTAGAGTAGACAGCAGATATATTATTAACTTTATAAAAGAAACTATGAACCAAGCTACAGCTACATACTACCCAAATGAAACTGAATACACGAACCCTGTACCATTAAACAGGGGAGTCAAACAGGGAGACACTCTATTACCCAAACTGTTCACCTTAGTTTTGGAGGACGTTTTTAAAAATCTAAATTGGAAATATAAGGGAATAAACATCAATGGCCGCTACCTCAGTAATCTACGATTTGCGGATGACATAATCCTGATAGCTACTGACCGACGACAACTGCAAACTTTGCTTTCGGAACTACACACAGAATTTTCTAAAATAGGACTGAAAATGAATTTAAACAAAACAAAAGTCATGCACTCCGAAGAAACGATGACAATAATAAACAACAAAGTTATAGAAAAAATTGAAGAATACATATACTTAGGACAAAAAATAATACTAAATAGGGAAATTCAAACGGAAGAAATAAAAAGAAGAAGAAAGTTAGCATGGGCAACATTCGGCAAACTGAACTATATACTCGGAAATCAGCAAATTCAACTACATCTTATTAGATCTAAAGTTTTTGATGCATGCATCATTCCGATATTAACATAAGGGGCACAAACATGGACAATCACAAAAAAGAATATAAACATACTCAAAGTCACTCAACACGCGATGGAAAGAGCAATGATTGGCATATCACTTAAGGACAGGAAAACAAACACATGGATAAGACAGAAAACCAAAGTCACCGATGTGGTACAAAAATCACTAAAATTGAAATGGGAATACGCTGGATATGTAGTTAGGAGCGATCTTAACAAATGGCACAGAACAATTCTAACCTGGACACCATACGAACACAAAAGACCCAGAGGCCCACCTCCTATGAGATGGACAGATGATCTGAAACGAACTGTCGGGAAAAATTGGCTACAAGTAGCGTACAACAAAAAGCAATGGAAAAGAAGACTTGAAGAGGCTTATGTTCAGATGTGGACGTGAATGGCTAGACGAAGAAGAAGAAGAAGAAGAACTGAGACAAAAAGAAGAATATATATTTATAATTTATTTAATTCGAAATACATTTTACTGTTGTCCGAAAACAGGAAAAAGTGTTTATTTCTTAAATAAGTATTGTTTTCGCTTAAACTCAATATTAAACCTGCCACCCACGTGCCTCTTAGCAGCTTGAACATTTAATTTAAGTGAAAAAAAAATATATATTTATCAAATAAACATTTTTTCCTGTTTTCGGCTAACAGTAAAATGTATTTTGAATTAAATAAATTATATACATTCTTCTTTTTGTCTCAGTTAATTTTATTCAAAAAAATTTTTTGGGCACCCTGTATAAATAACTCTGTTAATCAAAAATGAATAACCATTTTCAATTTCGTTGCAAAACGAAAACACAGCCGAACCATATTCTAGTCCAATCAGAGAGTGCTGCAAGCACCCCTACCGGTTTCGAAACTTATTAGTCTCTCATCAGGAGGCACATATGCTGCTCTCCCTGATAGATCCAACCAAAACAAAACCCAGCGTGCAGTCCCGGATTGCAACGAACGAAATGGCATAGAGGTCCTAGCGGCAACTGCTAGCAAAAAGACTAAGTTTTCACTCTAATGGCATATAAAACAACATAATGCTATTCTACACCCCACCAGAATGAAAACAATGGGAACCTTCTCTGGTGACACCTCCGAGGCTTCTGCAATTTGCAAGCCATACGGATGCTGAGACTAAGGAAGATGAGGGAATTCTACAATTTACAATTCAAGTCCCATCTGCTCAGCGCGGTAAAGTTCCAACGAGAATGGTTCCCTTCATACTCCACACAGAGTAAATATAAATCAAAAATGAATAACCATTTTCAATTTCGTTGCAAAACGAAAACACAGCCGAACCATATTCTAGTCCAATCAGAGAGAAAATGATTGGACTAGAATATGGTTCGGCTGTGCTTTCGTTTTGCAACGAAATTGAAAATGGTTATTCATTTTTGATTTACATTTACTCTGTGTGGAGTATGAAGGGAACCATTCTCGTTGGAACTTTACCGCGCTGAGCAGATGGGACGTGAATTGTAAATTGTAGAATTCCTTCATCTTCCTTAGTCTCAGCATCCGTATGGCTTGCAAATTGTAGAAGCCTCGGAGGTGTAACCAGAGAAGGTTCCCATTGTTTTCATTCTGGTGGGGTGTAGAATAGCATTATGTGGTTTTATATGCCATTAGAGTGAAAACTTAATCTTTTTAACTCTGTTAATGTTTATATTATTGAATATGGAATTGAATGATCTTTCAAATGCACTATCGCACGACTCCTATTCTTGTTCAAAAAAATCATCGATTACGTCATCACGCCCAGATGGATAAAGTCATTAGTATGATATATATGCCAAAAAATTATAATTTAAAAATAAAAATCGACCTGATTCGTAATTTATCTCCAGAGTCGCCCATTCTCGAGAAAATGAATTTATTCCAACTCAAACGTCCTCACTGTACCCATAAATTCACAGGCTCATCTCTTAAAACAATGATTTATTGAAGCTACGCGCCCATTGAGTCCTTTGTTCTACACATCAAGGACTACCAGAACCCAAAGTTTCAGAGCATTTGACAGAGAGCCATTTCCCACAGGTTTCTATGTGGTCCTTTGAACAGATCTGATGACACTAAATGGACCAAAATTACTTTCAGCTGACGCTGGTGACATTTACATTGTGAAAAACACAGTCATTATTGTAAAGGAAACTTTCAAGAGATATAGGCAAAAAACCCGGCTAATGGTCAATAAAGAGAAAACCAAATAATGTGCATTAACAGACAAATGAGATGAGATAGAATATAATAGGGCAAATTTTTTTTTTTTTTTATTTAGAAATAACCGCATTAACCACGAAGGTCATCAGCGGGGTAACGAGAATACAATTAATAAGTTTACAAAAGTATGAAATTGTGTACAATTAAATCTTACTTACTAGGTTACATTTATTAAGGAATTAAAAAAGAGGTTTACAGTCGGTTTGCAGGTTGAGAATGTCTTCCATATTGTTTGAATAACCAGATATAGATTGTTTGTAAGCGGCAAATTCATCACATTCTGTTAGCACATGTTTTACTGATACTGGTATATTACATCTTCTGCATTTTGGTGCTTCGGTATGGGTAATGAGATGCTCATGAGTAAGTTTACAGTGTCCTAACCGAAGACGAGATAAGATGACTTGGTTCGATCTGTTGGTTGTATGTGGATTCCATGGACCAGTATCTTCTTTAACGTCTCTTAACTTGCTCGTGGATGTTTTCCATTTTTCACTCCATAAATTGAGAGTCATTGATTTTAGTAATTGTTTTGTATCTGCGGCTGGAATTGATTGTTCTGCCAATGTTGGTAATTGCGCAGCTGTGTAAGCCCAACGATCAGCGTTTTCATTTCCCTCGATTCCAGAATGAGAGGGAACCCATAGAAAAACTAATTTTGAGTCTGTTTGATGCAGACTGTGTAATATTTCTTTGATTAATATGACTATAGGATTTTTCGTCAAGGTTTGTTGTATGAGTCTCAGTGAATTGAGTGAGTCAGATATTATTAAGGAGTGTTTGGTTTGTGCATTGGAAATGTGCTTCAACGCTTGTAATATGGCATAAAGTTCACCATTTAAGATGCTGTAGGAGCTGGGAAGCTTAAATAAATATTTGGTTTCATCGTTTATGTATACTGCTGCTCCTACACCTTGGGAAGACTTAGACGAATCAGTGAATAAGTGGGTATAATTTTTATATTTTGCGACTATTTGTTTATAATTTTGATATATAAGACGTGGATTGGTATCGTATTTATTATATTTCGTCAATTGGGTGTTTACATGTGGGGTTCTGATAATCCATGGAGGAATGCTGTGTTCATTCATTAACCACGTTCTGGGGATATTTTGGAGATTTAACGTTGATATATACCGGTGAATTCTAATATAAAAGAGTGATGGAGAGGTGCTATGTTGAAAAGTTGATTTGAAACGATTACAGAACGTGTTTTTGTGAGCAGGAATTGATGGTATTAATGCTATTCTGGAGGCATAGGATAAACTAAGAATTTGTCGTCTGAAAGATAGAGCTGGTTCACCCAGTTCGCAGTATAGGCTTTCTACAGGCGTTGTCCTGTAAGCCCCTAGAATTATTCTTATTTCGGTGTTGTGTATAGTATCTAAGCATTTTAATATTGAAGGACGAGCAGATGTGTATGCAATACATCCTTAATCAATTTTCGATCGAATAAGGCTTCTGTATATTTTTAGCAGCATTAGACCATCAGATCCCCAAGACTTGTTTGCTAAGCATCTTAATAAATTTAAGCCCTTGTGACAAGAAAGAGTTAGTGTTTTAATATGATTTTTCCACGACAGACGTTCGTCGAATATCATGCCCAGAAAATTTATGTGTGGAGTATAGCTTAGTTTCTGGTTGTATAGGAATATTGATGGTCGATGCTGCTCTGGTATGTTTCTTTTTGAGAATAATATGCAATTTGTTTTGTTTGGGGAGAAATTGTACCCAGACATTATAGACCAACGTTCGAAGGATGTTATGCATTGCTGAAGGCTTTGAGCCATGGTGCTAAGACATCTTCCCTTGATAAACACGATCATGTCATCTGCGTAAAGTCTGGCTACAACTGGTTTCTTTAAATCTTTTAAGACATCATTCATAGCAATTAAAAATAAAGTTGCGCTGAGAATTGATCCTTGTGGTGTGCCGTTTAATTGTTTCTTGGTTGATGATATTGTTCCAGAAATTCGGACTTGGAATTCTCTTTGAGATGAAAAATTGCGTATGAAATTTATTATATTGCCTTTCAATCCCCAGTGATGTAGTTTATTTAGGATGATTTTATGGCACGTAGAATCAAAGGCTTTATTAATGTCAAAATAAATTGCTAGACATTTATCTTTAGTAGCAAATGCTTCGTGAATATGACTTTCTAGGTCAATAATGTTATCAAGTGTGCTTCTAGATGGTCGAAATCCGGATTGTTCGGGAATTAATAATTTGTGAGTTTCCAAAAACCATATTAGTCTCTTGTTGATTATTTTTTCTAGCAATTTACTCATGGAGCAGGTTAGGGAGATTGGCCTGTAAGATTCAGGCGAGAGTGAAGATTTGTTAGATTTAAGTATGGGGATGATTGTTGCTTTCTTCCAGATTAAGGGGAAGTCACTATTATTCCACATGTGATTAAAGATATTAAGCAGGATTTGTTTCGTCGTTTCTGGGAGATTTTTTAGAAAAACTGGAGGGATGTCATCGGGACAAGAAGAACTGTCTTTTAGTGATGAGAGAGGTTCCTCCATTTCTTCTTTTGTCAGTGGCTTGTTTAGAGAATTAAGGTTTTCCAGCTCTTTGAATTCCGTAGGGAGGGCAATGTTATCATTGGTTATATTTCTGTTTATGGAAAGCTTATGATAATAGTCTGCGAATGCTTCACCTATTTCTTTTGTTTGGTTTATTCTTTTGCCGTCATAATCTAATGCTTTAATGACATGGTAAGTTTTGTTTCCATAAATACCTTGTATCTTCCTCCATGCCGATGATATTGTGGTGTTTCTGTTTATGCTTCCTACGAACTTCTTCCATGACTCTTTTTTACTTTTGTTGGTAATATATCTTGCTTTTGCCCTATGTTTTTTGTATTCAATTATACTTGTTGCGGTTTTCTCCCTCCTACATCTATTTAGAGCAGATTTGCTGTTTTGTATTGCTTCGGCACATTCGTCATTCCACCAAGGCACAGGTTTAAATTTCTTGATATGTTTTGTTTTTCCTATTGAAAATTCAGCGGCTTTTATGATTATTTCGTTAAGTTGAGTTACTGCTGTATTTGCGTCCTTCCACTCATTAATTTTGTATATGTTATTCTCAATGGTTTTTGAGAAAGAGCTCCAGTCGGCTTTCTTTATTTTCCATTTCTGATGGATACTATCTCCGTTTGATATTTTGTCTTTTATAATTGAATTCGTTAATTTTATAGGAAAGTGGTCACTGCCTAGTAAGTCATCCATAACTCTCCATTCAAGGTAAGGACTAATAGTTGGGCTACATAATGAAAGATCGATGCAAGAAGAATTGCCAGTAGCTATATTAAATCTAGTATTGCTGCCATCATTCAGTAAACTTATGTTCATGGTGTTGAATATGTTTGATAGAATTCGTCCCCTTCTGTCTGTTTTTTGAGAACCCCAGGAGTAATTGTGGGCATTAAAATCTCCTAAAAGAATGAAAGGAGTTGGAAGTTATTAACTAGAGACTCCAGTTCATCCTCAATTAAATAATGGTCAGGAGGAATGTATATGTTGCAGATGGTGTAATTTAGTTTTGCTTTAATTTTTACGGCTATCGCTTCTAGGTTTGTATTTATTCTAATTTGTGTTGCTTGTAGATTCTTTGAGACGTAAATGGCTACGCCGCCACTCGCAACTTGTACATTTCGGTTTTTAACGAATTCATTGTATCCCCTCATTTTGTGGACATTTTCGTCTCGGAAGTGAGTTTCTTGTAGACACAATATGTCCAGAGAATGGAGGGCTATGATATGCTGTAGCATATTTAAACGGGTATAGTACCCATTTAAGTTCCACTGGAGTAATGACTCGAATGTATTTATTGGGTATCTTGAGATGCATTTGAGATATCAGATTGGGTATCACTTAAATCTTGGGATTGCTTTAGTAATTTCTTTTTTAGCCTTGTGACACGAGTTTTTAGTTTCTTAGTGTTTGCGTGAGGATGAAGTTCTTCTAACATATCTATTAGTTTCGGAATATCTTCTGTGAAGTCTTCCGCAATACTAAGAACATCCCTCGATCCGTACGTATTTTCTAGGAGCTGTTTAAGCTGATGGCTCTTGATTATGAAGTGAGGAGAATGAGAGTCGATATAGTTTATAATAGATTCAGTAAGTTCTATTTCTGGATCTGATGTATTAGATTTGGGTTTTTTGTTTTTCTGAAAGAGTGTTTGAGGAAGAGAGAAGGTAGAAGTATTGGGTGGCATTTGTTCTTCTGGAGTGGCTGGGGTCATATCTTCAGCTGTTCGTTTTGTTGCGGATGAAGTTGTTGACTTAGTAGTTTTGTCCGAGGTTGGGATATTTTCAGATTGAGCAGTGTGATCTGGATTTGTTACCAGATTGGATGTGATCAAAGCAGTATTGGCGACGTTTGCACAATTTTCTACTACTGAGGAACTTTCGGGTAGAATATTATTTATTGAGTGGGAATTTAAGTCATTAGGAGATGTTTCATCCGGTTGAGATATTGACGAGATTGGAACATTATGTGTGGGTTGTGATGATTGTTGGGAATGTGGGTTAATATTGCCCGAAGGGCATTGGGATGCAACATGACCCGATAATTTGCAGGTGAAGCAGCGTTGACTGCCTAGGGCTAAAAAGATATGATATGATAGATTATCATGTGTTATTTCTAAGAATTCGGGTATGGTAATATCTGGGAAAGGAGCGATATACACCTGTCTTCTGAAGCTGAGTATGTGTTGGTATTCTGGATTTGATGCACCTATTCTAAGAAAGTTTATTGGAGAAACTAATTTTAATCCAATATCTTCCAGTAAGGTTACAAGAGTTTCGTGTGGGATCGTTGGGCTTACATTCGATAATACTAGTCTGTCTGCTGGTGAAATTAGACGTCTTGCTTTGATGACTTCATTATTGACAACAATTTGACCATGATTAGCTAAAAACTCATCAACCAGTGATTTATTGGTTAGATAAACACATATTCTGTTGTGTGAAATTCTGCTACAGAAAATGATGTTTATTGGTTTTACCAGAGGTCCCAATTGGAGAAGATAATCTTGAAGTTTTGCTCCCTGAATGGAGCCGAAGATAAGTGCCTGGTCTTTGTTAGGATACTTGTAGATATTTTTTGAGACAGTGCTTGCATAAGATGTGTTGGATGTATTCATATTATTTAAATTATTATCTGGGTGAGTGTTGGTGGATGAAGATTGATTTGTAAATGTTGGTTGTGACATTTTATTTAAAATATTCAAATTTGCTAAGTTATTTTATTAAATATAATTATTGTCCAAAACATTTTTCCCAGGCCGACCCTGCCTTTTGTTGTTAAAAATTCTTTATTTCGCTAGGCGAGTTTTTACTAGCTAATTACTTTTCAGTCTTGTGTATCTGATATCTAACTTCAATCAGCCTAACAAAAATCGTCTGGATGCAGTTAATATTAAAAATTTACTCAAAGTTGCTGTTCTTGGTATTTTATGTCACTGCACTAGTAAAACTTAATATTAAAAGGCTTTTATTTAGCGGTAATTTGTTTAAATCGACCGTAAATTATAAAACGTGTGTTTACAAACAGGTCTCACAAACAAGTCCCAGGGCAAAATTTAAAACTAGACCCACATAACTTTGAAAGATAAAAAAAATCACCCTAAATAATGATATCGCGGAAAAGATAAAAGGCAGAATTCAGTAGCAAACATATATACCTATGTATATACTTACTTTGAAATGTGCTAATAACACAATAGCCACACTTGGCTACTGTGTTATTTGTTATGCGTCTTATTCGGCCGCACAGCACGAAGTGTGGAGGGTTCATTCGTCTATTCGCACGCATAACGCATAAGCACAAATAGCAAATACGCCTATCCGTCTAGTTGTCGGTTTTTGACACATTTAAAAGGACAATGAGCAAATAAATCAAAATTACAACGAACATTTTTATCTGAAGGGTGTCTGTACGATATCTTTTGACTGCAGCTGCACGTCTCATACTTTTTATTATGTTATCGTTTATTTCTTGGGGAAAATTCTTTCATAGTTAAATTAGAGAAGCTTTCATAGTATTAGCAAAATTATGAATTGGCGTTTTCTGCCTATCTGACAAAATATGTTGGATGCGTTGGAGATTCTATCACAGTTTCAGTGTTTGTGTTAGTAAAATGTCAACTGTTGTTTTTTGCTCTTTTTTGTTGTATTAGCTTTAGTATAAAATATCGTGAAGTGCTAAACACTTGGCCCAAATATATGAAAATTTCGTATGGCTTATGGTATTTATAATCTTGTTCGTGCCTTCTGCGTTGAGACATCTTCGTTGGAAAAAAACTTCTTCCATGAAATAATTCTAACTAGTAGTAACCAACAAACCGTAATCTTCCATAGAATAAAGCAATTGGTAGTAGAATGTTGAAGCAAAATTTGTGTTTTAGAGCAGTATAGCCAATTTTCAAGCAAAAGATATATCTTAAAATCTTATAATGATACAATTTTTGGGAAATGACCTTTGAAACTATTGTACTTATTTTGTTTCTAGTTTTCTCATTAATTTTACCTTAAATTTCCGTCGTAAATTTTTCTTCAATTATTTGTATACGTGACAAACGGATTATACTAATATGATACACACTTGAAAAATAATGGTTACAAAAGAAAATGAAATACAATAATACATATTATTATGTGCATAATCATCACTAATTAATAGTACATTGTTTACCGGGTAGGAAAAGCTTAACATTCCTGGACGACTGTGAAGATTGCTAAGTCGAGGCGCAAGCCGAGACTTAGCAACACAGAGTCCAGGAATGTGGCTTTTCCTACGAGGTAAACATACTATTTTTCCGCAAATCGTTTAAAATTCGACAGATATTGATTGATTTAAAAAAAAACGCGATAATTTTATTCCCAAATAAATGGTGCTTTGAAATTCCTAATAAAATTACTTGGGTTACTATGGAAACGTATTGAGGTTGAATTATCATTTATGTAGAACACTAACAACTGTACGGAAATATCATTTCCTTACAGTAAGGAAATGACATTTCCTTACAGTAAGGAAGTTCTGACTTTTTCTTCAAGAAATTTTGACAGGAATGTCAAAATTTCCTGGCGATTTGCGGAAAACCATATTTTACAACTGAAACAGGAGCGTCTATTTGTAATCCGATATCATTAAGTGCTTTTTCGATGGTAAGGTGTGGTATTGTGGGAGATACATTTGATAAGAGAATACGTTTAGCAGGGGTCATAAGTCTTCAGATAGGGACAACTGTTGAGTTGATGGTGATACTTTGATGGGCACTGAGAAGTTCGTCGACTACTGCAACGGAGGTTACATAAATACAAATATAGACAAGGCGGAAACGGCTGGTTCGTTGGGAAAAATATTCCCATGAGATATTTTTGCATAATCACATTCGTGAGACATCCCAGAATAAGGTTCAAGAAGTCGCCCACGAGAAAAGTGGGCCAATTTTTTTTAACAATTTTTTTTTAATCAAATTGCAAAAATCAATATTTTGGTCCAGACTAATTTTTTTTAGGTTTTTTGGACCATTCTGGATAAAAAATGTCTCTTATAATTTTTCTCTAAAGTTGATCTTTTTCGAGTTGTAAGCAAGTTAAAATTTGAAAAACGCGAAAATGGCCATTTTTAAGGCTTAATAACTAATAACTCGGTCAAAAATTATTATTTTGAAAATCAGAAAGTGACTAAATCAAAGTTGAAGGTCGCTGTTACATGATCCTGAAGAAATCTGTGTCATTAATTTACTACTAAGCTGTTATTTTTAATTAATAACAATGAGTGGTTGTATCGTATTAACGCTGCTGTAAATGTGAGTGCGAGTAAGATGCACAATTGGACTGCTGGAATAGCTTCTCTCTCGCACTCAGCATTTACAGCCCCGCACACGTGCATGGCGCTTATTATTATTACTTAAAAATAACAGCTTAGTAATAAAATAGTGACAAAAATTTCTTCAGGATCTTGTAGGGGGGGCTTCAAACTTTGATTTAGTCATATATTGACTTTCATAATAATAACTTTTAACCGAGTTATTAAGCCTTGAAAATCGCCATTTTTCGTTTTTTTCAATTTTAACTTGCTTATAAGTCGAAAACGATCAACTTTAGAGAAAAATTATAAGAGACCTTTTTTGTCCAGAATGGTCCAAAAAATTAAAGAAAAAATTGTTCGGGCCAAAAATATTAATTCTTGCAATTTGATTAGAAAAAATTTGTTAAAAAAAATTGGCCCACTTTTCACTTGGGCGACTTTTTGAACCTTATTCTGGGATGTCTCACGAATGTGATTATGCAAAAAAATCTCATGGGAATATTTTTCCCTTCGAACCCGCCGTTTTCGCCTTGTCTAATAGGATAATTTGAAAATAGAAATGCAAATATGACATATGAAATAACATGTAAAATAAAATGTTAATTTCTATGAGAAAACGTATGTGGTAAAGTTTTTTTGTGAAGTTATTTGAGTGTTATTTGAGATCAGTTTTGTTAGCGGTCCTGGATACCGAGAGCACCACACGTAAATTTTACTAGTGAAACAGACATCCTAGTAAGACTATCTATATGTGGATAAAGTGATTAAAATATAATAGTTACCTGGTATAATGTTACGATATAACATAGTTTACGATTTACATGTTTTTAAGAAATCTATAAATACCCCTTATTTATATTATCATAATATGACAATAAACCCTAATGGACAGTAATGCGGAAAGCCGATTGCCAGCATTAAAAATAAAATCATAATTCAATACGGTTTTTCCCAAAAGCTTAACAAATAACAAATTAAGAAAATAATCGTTTCGTTTTGATTCGATTCGAGTCTCTTGCCATCCTCTGACACCTGATGTTTCGGAATCTATTCCATGTCAACAGGGCCGGTTCTATGGTTTTGAGCGCCCCGGGCAAAACAAGATTTGACGCCCTTTCATACGAAATATTATATACGGCAAATATAAAAAAAAATAGTAAAAAAGGTAAAAAAATCAAAATTTCATTATAAAGAACTATGTAACAATATATTTAATCAAAAATAGTACAATACTCAGTTATTGTTTATAGCTGATGCAACGTATGGCCAAGCATAACAAACGCATTTGAAATTCAAGCAACGAAGGAGCGAGACAAAAGATAAAGATAAATGCACATTGCCAACAAACAGAAAATGTATAACGTTGTACTTTTAAAATACCAAAAAAGATGTTGATTGTGCGCACTGCAACCGCACAATCTGCATCCCCAATGACTATATTGAGTAGTGTTGCCCAAAATCGGTCTTGGTCTTGCAGTCTTGGTCTTGTTCTTGCGTTTTCGCAAGACCAAAACCAAGACCAAGACCGCCTAATTTTAGCAAGACCAAGACCAAGACTTACCGTGCAAGACTTGAGCAAGAACAAGACTAAGCCTGCGAGGCTCTTGCGTCTTGCAGTTATAACTGAGGGTCGTTTTATGGAGTACATAAGTTCGGTTCTATTCTTAGATACTCTGAGAAACAAAAAAATTGTAACAAAAATTTTGAAAATTGGACTTATGCGCATTACGAACAATACCATAAACATACATAGCGAATTAAAATATCCATTAAAAGAACACTCGACACATTTGACATGTACTGAGAGGTCATTATTATAATGTAAAAATAAAATTTTTTAGTTATACATTCTTTCTCAGCAGCAGTGGCGTAGCTAGCCCCAAAGGGACACCGTATCAAAGATTTTCGCGGGGCCCTTTTCAAGAACTGATATAAGGTAGTGCTAGAAAATGTTCAATGGAACACCGTATTTATGTGAATGTGTACTCTTTTGTATGGTGTCGAAGGTTAGACTTTAACGGATACCCTTCTCAAAAAGCTGGAAGCCTTTGAAACCTTGGTGTATCGGAGAATCCTACGAATAAGTTGGGTGGATAGAGTTCGTAACGAAGTTGTTATATATCGGAGGGGAAAATTACGGGAAGTCATCAGAGCAGTAAAAACTCGCAAACTTGAATATTTTTTTGGCCATGTTATGAGGTGCTATGTGCTATCCGTATTATACTACGGGATGGAAGCGTGGACACTGAAGAAAATTGACGTGAGAAGACCGGAGACATTCGAGATATGGATGTACCGAAGAGTGCTGAAGATCTCATGGGTAAATAGAATAACCAACGTAGAGGTAATCAGACAGACGTATGCATAAGGAAAGTGAAGTAATTCTAACAATTAAGAGAAGAAAACTGAGATATATGGGACATGTGATGGGAGGAGATAAAAAATATCTAATATTCCAGTTCATTATGTAAGGAAAATCCAGGAAAAAGATTTATAGGAAGCTGATAGCTGATTTAACTCATGACTGAAGAATCTTAGGGCATGGTTTGGATCTAGTAACAACGAATTATTTAGAACCGCACTCTCAAAAGTAAAAATCGCTTTGATGATTGCCAACCTTCGAAGCGGAGACGGCACCTAGAGAAGAATGCGCCACCCAGAGAGTTATAATATACTCCATTTAATAATAAAAGGCAAAGGAGACGGAAGAAAAGGGCCAGGTCGAAGAAAAACGTCATGGCTTAGAAACCTAAGAGAGTGGTTTGAGAAACTCCAGCTTCCATTTTCCGAGGCTGCCGCCAACAAAATTACTATAGATAATTTTGATAGCCAACACTCGACAATCGAGCACGGCACATGAAGAAGAAGACATGTGTGAATAATTTTATTCCACTTTAAAATTCCTGAAATTCAAATAATCATCAGTACGAACTAACCAGCATCTGAAAGAATTACTAAGAAGTGCTGTCACCATTTATTCATTGAGATTTAAAGAATTATCAAAAGAAGTAAAAAAGCTCTGTAAAAAATTTTTCAATACCTCTTTTTTGCATAACTTTTTATTACGCATTTAATGACGGCTTCTAAAATAATTCAAATTTCTATCAATTAATATCAAGGACCTTGACCACCCCTGTTACAGACGACAATTAGATAAGAATTATTGATTCATTAGTAGATAGAGATCTAGTACCTACTTACCATTGAAATCTAAATCACTTTGAGAATCTGGTTGATGGAAAAATGAAGAAATTTTGGGTATCTTCTTCAGAACTTCTTTCTTTTTTTGTTTCATTTTTCTTTTCATCGCTCCACTCAGCTACTCTCTTTTTATTTCACTCATTTTTCACTTCACAATATTTTCAGAATTTAAAATTTAAACTTTCTGAATCGACTGCACAAACTGAACCTAATAAACCTAATAAACTCTAATAAACCAAACTCAAAAAAAAAAGATTTGAAAACAGATTCAGTTTTTTCAACAACACTTGTTCTTGTTATATTATATAAGCCAAGGGTGACTGGACAATGAGAAAATGGGCTAAACAATAAATAGATTAAGTACACGAAAATATACCCAAAACAATATACACACTTTTCCAAATCGTCAAAGATTAAGCGATAACAAAAATTACAATTTGGCCATTTTACAGTGTGTCACCGCCAACAGTGAATGAACAATGAAAAGTAACTTGAAACCAAAAACAAAGCTACTTTGTTGTTATGGAATACGGCGGCAAATATTATAGATAAAGAATCCATTACACGAAAAGGTCGACATATAAACAATACACTGTTTCAAAGCGTTTTATTAGGGAAATTGTAGAATGTTTTGTTCAATTTTTTAAATGGAAGTTTTGTTTCTACATGCAGCGCCGGGGTCCCGTATAATTGATACGGTGCGGCGGTAGCTACGCCTTTGCTCAGCAGCCGACTTCTTTGCTCTGAAATTATTAATTGTCCTGGTTTTGAGAATAGTCGTCTTCTAATCATATTCATATAACACAACATTCCTGCGTTGCGACGCATACAGTAATATCGAATATCGTATCCAAACTTTTTAAAAATATGTAACCTTAGCAATTATATTTCTCCAAGAAATTAACGCACCACCCATCTTTATTTATACGTCCATGGCACCATACCACCTTAAAAACGGGGCATTTTTAATGTCTCAAATTTCCTAAACCTGTTGTTATTTAAATTTAAGTGATTTTTTTAAATATTTGGTCTTATTCTATTCTTTATAAATATCGCAGTAATAATATATATTGTTGGTAGACAGGTCAATTATTGTCAGTGTATACCGGGTGTACCAATCAAACTGTGATTTTTCTTACTTTATAAATGCTTTGTTTACAAAATAGGGAGGGGTTGAAATTTTTCTTACAAACTGACGATTTATTTATTGCTCTAAAATCGGTTGAGATATGCAAATGAAATTTTGTGGGTTTTAAGAGGTAGTTTTAACTTTATTTAGTTAGAATATAGACAGCGATCGTGGGTTCAAACCACACCCGGTGTCAGTTGTTTAGATATTTATTAATTTGGCTAGTCTTTACTATGGCTATGATATTTTGGCTAGTCTTTACTATGGCTATGATATTCAAGCTTAAAATGTACCTCTCTGTTACGTTGTTCTAAGATAGGCAATAGGCTAATGGGCAACTGCGAGACTTGCAAGACTCTTGCTGCAAGACCAAGACCAAGACCAAGACCGGGAGCGCAATAACAAGACCAAGACCAAGACCAGGTGTACTGGTGCAAGATCAAGACCAAGACTGTCTAAGTCTCGTCTTGGTCTTGCATTTGGGCAATACTAATATTGAGGGAGTGGGATCCACATAGCATAAAAAATAAGGAGGATATTCTTTGCAGACACGAGCTTCCACGGCTTTATTTCTTCCCTTCATGTTAGAGCCGTTGTCATATCCTTGGCCTCTACAATGATCGAAATTCAATTGAAAATCATTAATTGTTCTACTATATAATGAGTTTGCCTATGCCTCGATACCTAGAACTAAGGCCATGGGAAACAATGAAAGACCTCGAAGTTCCACGAATATTAATATAAGCAGTATAAAATAAACACTATGCAAGAAGAACAAAGTAGCTATCAAAACGGGCAATAGAATATGCAGTTCATTTAAGACGAAAAATGAACTGTTACAGGGCTGTTCCATAACCCTCTCCTATTTTAAATATTGCTGGAAAAAAAACCCTGAGACCATGGAGAAGAAGTGCGAAGGAATGAGTATACCAATAACAAAAGAATAGGCTGGAAATAGACGAAGGTAAACAAATCAAAGGAACAGACAAGTACAAGTATTTAGGTTTCATAATATCAAACAAAGGAACAACTGAAGAAGGTAATATAAAACATAGACTAGGACAAACAAGAGACTGCATATGAAAATTAACCCGGTATTTTTGGACAAGAACATCAGTATAAAAACAAGAGGAAGAATATATCACACAATGACAAGAAGTATCCTGACTTATGAGTGTGAAAATTGTATAATAAATAAGTAAACCAAAAACAAAATAAGAGCAACAGAGATGGAATTTCTAAGGAAAAGCTGTGAGTACCAGCTAAAGCTAAGAGCAACGAAAAGAGATCGAATAAATAACAAAGAGATTAAGAAAAGAATGGAAATGATCTCGATCTCAGATGTATAATAGACTACATAGAACAGAAGAAATCAACCTGGTACGGACAAGAAGAAAAGCAGACAAAAAACGTTGGATCAACAGAATAATAGAGTGGAGCCCGATACGAATAGGCCAGGGTAATAAGACAAAAATATACCCTGTTCGTGACACTTCAGCAGCCAGGGTACTGAAGCGTTTTTTCGACAAGTAATACCTATAGGAACAAATCGTAACTATTTCCTGCGTAGTATCTGGCAGCCATTTTTATTTATAAACAATTAACTGTCAAAAAATGACATTTTCCCTTTTTTTTCAAATCACTGGAAAACAGTGAAGCTTATGAGTTTTTTAGTACAAATATCTTTGAAATTATGGAAAAAGCTTTAAAATGACATATTACAAAGTTTGATATACTCATTTATTGTTAATATAATTGCGAAAAAAAGGTCGGAATTGCAAAAAAAATATTTTTGCAATAACTGTTGTAAAAATTAGTGTACAGGTTTGAAAGTTTTGTCAAATGAGGGTTCTTTGGTGCTTAATATGTGATAAAAATTTCAAAGCGATTCATTCCATTGTTTAAATTTTATTCGAATTGTTTATTTCAGAGAGCATTTTTTTGCAATAACATAAGTCAGAAAAACATGACGTTAGAACCATTCCACAGGTGTCAAACGGAAGAGCATGAGCTATATTTTCAACTTGATTTAAAAAAAGCGAATAAAAAATGCATTTATTAGTAATAAATAATTGGGCAAAAGTATCGTAAATCTTTCCTTATAAACTTTTTGGATAACTTTTTCCAAAAAAATTAACTTTTTTACCCTGTTTTAAGTGCACAACTACCAAGTAATGTTATTTATATCATAATTGATAAAAAATTGTAATAAATATATATAATTTCTTATATAACAAAATAAAAAGTTTATAAGGAAAGATTTATGATACTTTTGCATAATTATTTATTACTAGTAAGTATATTTTTTATTCGCTTTTTTTAAACCAAGTTGAAAACATAGCTCATGCTCTTTCACTTGACACCTGTGGAATGGTTCTAACGTCATTCTTTTCTGACTTTTGTTATTGCAAAAAAAATGCTCTCTGTAATAAACAATTTGAATAAAATTTAAACAATTGAATGAATCGCTTTGAAATTTTTATCACATATTAAGCACCAAAGAGCCCTTATATGGCAAAAATTTCAAAGCTGTACACTAATTTTTACAGTAGATATTGCGAAATTAATTTTTTTTGCAATTCCGACCTTTTTTCGCAATTATATTAACAATAAATGAGTATATCAAACTTTGTAATACGTCATTTTAAAGCTTTTTCCATAATCTCAAAGATATTTGTACTAAAAAAACCATAAGTTTCAATGTTTTCCATTGATTTGAAAAAAAAAAGGGAAAAAATGCCATTTTTTGACACTTAGTTGTTTATAAATAAAAATGGCCGCCAGATCCTACGCAGGAAATAGTTACAATTTGCTCTTATAGGTATTACCTGTCGAAAAAACGCTTCAGTACCCTGGCTGCTCGAGTGTCATGGGAAAAACCTTATTACCCTGGACTAGAAGAAAAAAGAAAGGCAGGCCCGAAGATCTTTCAGAGGTGAAGTGGGCGAAGCAATGGAAAGAAGAAATCTTCAAGAAGGGGACTGGCAAAACAGAAAGAACTGGAGAGAACGGTTGAGTGAAGGAATATATTGAAAACTATGGAAATTATAAAGGATACAGGGTGTTTCTAAATAAGTGCGACAAACTTTGAGGGATAATACTACATGAACAAATGATGACAGTTTGCTCTATAAACGTATGTCTGCAAATTTGCTAATTTTTCTAACAAACTGGCGATTTAATGATATTTCAAATAAAAAATTATTTTGGAATTCCTCGTTCAATTTGTGACAAATAATTTACCCCTTTTTTCATACGACGCGCCGTTTTTTATGCAAAAAATAAAACATATTAACGCTTACAAAGTTTTCGAAATAGGTTTCTATACATTCATATGAAGAAGAACTTGTCATTCCTAATTCATACATACCCAGATTGGGAGAAAAAAATTTTAAAAGATGAAATAAATCACTTTACAATGAAAAAATAGGTAAATTTAATTACTAAGACCGATGAGAATAATAATTTTATAAAATAACTTCAAATGTTAAAAACTCTCGTCATTTACCTCATGACCTCACGTGCAATAAGTTAATGTTATGATTTTCTACCATAAAATAATTTATTTTTTTATTACGTGGATAGCTACTTAACAAAATTTATGTAACGGGAAAATAATAAAAATTCATTAATTCCACAACCAATATTTTACAAAACTTTTTTTATTCCACTTTAAAGCACACGCGCCAGTGTTAATGCATATTTACAGAAAAACAAAATTATTTAACCAAAGAGTTTTACGACATAGTAATACAGTAGGTACTTATATGGTATCACTGACTATTCATAATTTTGTTGATAATTTAAAATTTGATCTTCGTCCATTTTTAAAGTAGATTGTTGACATAATGTGATACCTACGTGACAAATGACCCAAAAAAATGAACAACCTTTGTAGATTGTAAAAAGAATTTGTCTGCATTAATTTTGTATGAGTGAGAAAAACCATAAAAATTCTTGGTGGTATTATATTTATTAGTGAGCTTTGGTTTAGTATATGAATCTTTTTTTTTTTGAGTTATGAATTCTCACTATGGATAGAAATATTTTTCGTATAAATAATATTAGAATTATTCAAACAATGTCATAGGAAAAATGTTCAAATTTAATATATAAAATCAAAAAAATACTGAATGAAAAAAAAAATATATTTTAATATCTTTATTCCGGCGTCCTTTAAAATTTAGCGCCCCTCAAAATTTGGCGCCCCGGGCGGTCGCCCGACTCGCCCGCCCCTTTATCCGGCGCTGCCTGTCAAAGAAGATTTGCAAGTAGACTGAATTGGACCATAACGAAACGAAGAAGAAGTGCAAATATTAAAATATTTGGACCGGAGTATGGTTAGACTGTCCTCTAACGGGGAATGATGAAATGAGTGAAAAATAATTTCGACCACGAATCAAGTAATCTGTTAACCGAGGTACTCAGTACCAAGCGGCGACGTTAGGAGAACACTCCAATAATGCGTTGCAGATTACTTATATGAAACGTGGTCATTTTGTACTCTAAAACCGAGTAAGGTATGACAAAAAAGAAAATAATCGTTTCACTTTCATTCAACTTGAGTCTCTTGCCATCCTCTGACACATGATGTTTCGGAATCTATTCCTTGTCAAAGAGGCTTTGCAAGTAGACTGGATTGGACCATAACGAAACGAAGAAGTGCAAATATTAAAATATTTGCACCGGAGTATGCTTAGTCATATAAGTACTTTATATGACTAAATATGGGTAAATTAGTCATAAAAGTTACTTAGGTATATGGAGTCATATAAGTAATCTGCGACGCAGTATTGGAGTGTTCTCCTAGTGGCGCCGCTTGGTACTATGTAGCTCGGTTAACAGGTTACTTGATTCGTGTTCGAAATTATTTTTCACTCATTTCAATATTCTTCGTTAGAGGACAGTCGAACCATACTCCGGTGCAAATATTTTAATATTTGCACTTTTTCTTCATTTCGTTATGGTCCAATTCATTCTACTTGCAAAGCCTCTTTGACAGGGAATAGATTCCGAGACATCAGGTGTCAGAGGATGGCAAGAGACTCGAATTGAATCAAAACGCAACGAATATTTTCTTTTTTGTCATACTTTACTCGGTTTTAGAGTATAAAATGACCACCTTTCATATAAGTAATCTGCGACGCATTATTGGAGTGTTCTCCTAGCGGCGCCTTTTGGTACTGTGTACCTCGGTTAACAGATTACTTGATTCGTGGACGAAATTTTTTTCACTTATTTCAAATAACAAATTACCAGAATTTCTATACGCAAAACACAAATTGTAATCGTCGTTCTGTCCCGTCCGTAGTTAGTTCAGTAATGTTTTGTTTAAGTGTTTATCAAAAGTGTTTGATAATGCCAAATAGTCTAGTAAAATAAAATTACACTACATGTAAATCAAAATGTAAATTCGTACAAGTTGAAACAAATTTTATATCAAAGTTTAGGTGGGTACAAAAGATATTTTCAAGAAAGTATCCAAATCATACAAGGAGATCATTGTTTAAATAATTAAAAGTGGTCATTTTTGCAAAAAAAATACTTTTTAACTGCTGAGGTCATTCAATTACTAATGAAGGTCTATAGGATTGTTTTCTGCAAAGTTGGAGGGTAAATCTTTCACATAAGACCTACTAAATTAAATTTGACCCCCTATTTATTTAAATAATTATATATAAAACTTTAAAAACAAATTTGCAAAAAATTATTTTTAGCGGTTTAAATAAGCACTATAAAATATTTTATTTTACAGGAGAATTTGCGCTATCTTATCAGTATTAATAAAAAAAGAAGAGGAAAAAAGACAAAAATTACTACGGGCCCTTTTGGGTTAAGTTTTATTAAGAATGTCGAATCTCTAAGTTGTAGATTCTAGACCTAAAAATATTAAGATTGGCCTAAAATCACTTGAATAAAATGTGGCTACTTACTGAGTTACAGGGTGTTTTATTTAAAAAATTAAAAATTATTTTTACCAAGTACTTTCAAACTATTTGACGTATCCTTATCATAGGTACTGGACAAAACCTGTAGGTACTATGCAGTCTACTAAATTGTGATAAATAAAAGTTTCTAGCTACTACCAGAGGCGTACGACAGGGGATAGTTAATGGTTGACCCTTACCAAATTCTACGCCACTGAGGGAATTACTATTTTAGCGAAATTTTTCGATTCTCCAATACTTTCTATGTAAATAATATACTCTTTACTGGTAACGATTAAGTCATTAGTTTTCGAGATGTTGGACGTAAGAATGAAACGGCATAGTTATTTTGATTCATCCATTCATTCATTTTAAACTTCCAGTATCTCTCAAACTGATGACTTTATCGATACCAATAAAGTTGTTTACATACAAAGTATTGGAGAATCAAAAAATTTTGCTAAATAGTAATTCACTCAGTGGCGTAGAAATTGGGAAGGGTCATTCATTCACTATCCCCTGTCGTACGCCTCTGGCACTAGCTAGAAACGTTTATTAATCACAGTTTAGTAGGGTGTATAATAGCCACACTTTCTGCCAAGTATGATAAGGATACGTCAAATAGTTCTAAAGTACTCGGTAACAATAATTTTTAAATTTTTAAATAAAACACACTGTAACTCAGTAAGTAGCCACATTTTATTTAAGATATTTTAGTTAAATCTTAATATTTTTAGGTCTAGAATCTACAACTCAGAGATTCGACATGCTTAATAAAATTTAACCCTAAAAGGGCCCGTAGTAATATAACTCCAAGAAAAAAAAGAAGAAGAAAAAACGACAAAAAAATTTTGTTAATTAGTAAAAAATTCCCAGGAACCCATTTATCGAAACGTCATTTCAAAATACTTAATCCCCGAGACGTTATTAATAACAAAATTTATAAACAAATTTGAATAATTTTCAAATGCCATTTAAGGGGGGATTTTAATTAAAATTTGAATTTATCAATACATTTATCGAAAATATACATGAAAATAAAAATAATGAGATCTTAAGCAGGTGAATCATTCTTTGGAAACAACCGCGTTTTGCAATTGAAAATATAGTAACATTTAATAAACAAATTCCATATCTCAAAAAATATCAAAAATTTTTCACCAGTTTTTTTACTTAATACTGGTGGCATAGCGCAACTTAGTCTGTGAAACAAGATATTTTATAGTGCTTATTTCAAACGCTAAAAATAATTTTTTGCAAATTTGTTTTTAAAGTTTTATATACAATTATTTAAATAAATAGGGGTCCAAATTTAATTTAGAAAGTCCTATGTGAAAGATTTACCCTTCAACTTTGCAGAAAAAAATCCTGTAGACCGCCATTAATAAGTGAATTACCTCAGCAGTTAAAAAAGTATTTTTTTTGCAAAAATGACCCCTTTTTAATTATTTAAACAATGATCCCCTTGTATGATTTGGATACTTTCTTGAAAATATCTTTTGTTCCCACCTAAACTTTGATATAAAATTTGTTTTAACCTGTACGAATTTACATTTTGACTTTCCTTTATTTTATTAGGCTAAAAACAAAGTGCAAGTAAATCAATTCTTCTAAGAAAATGGATTAATAGTAAAACAGAGTTCAAAATCATTGCTGACAACCATGTACAGTATGCTGCAAAATAAATAGCTCTGAAGTTAATATTGAAATGTTTCATATTATTTATACATATATCTAGTATGATATAGCCTTCCAAATATTATTCACGACGACGCACGTTCCCGATAAAACAGATGTTAAAGATGCCCTCCGGGCAGTGGCGGATCTACGGGGAGGGAAAAGAGAAGATCCTCGCCTCTAACAAGGTCCAAAATTAAATAAAAAAAAATTATTCAAATTTTAAACACCTAGGGGAGAACAAAAAATTCTATTAAAAATTCTGTTAAAGAGAAATGATGGTTATCAAAAATAATTAAAATAAATAATATTATTAATATGGGGAATTGTGAAGATATTTTAAGTTTGCTCCTTTAAATTTATGTGAAGTAGAAAGAAGTTTTTCTTGCGGATAAACAATTATTATCAGACAGGCGGCACAGTTTATCTGTAGAAAATTTAGAAAAAAACATTTACGTAATAGAAATTTCAATAAATATTTTTTGTGACTGTACAAATGTGACAAATTCAAAACCTTCAAAACAAGGATTACTATGTTTTTATTGATTGGCATTAAATGCATAATAACATATTTTAACTGATTCTCTATTCAGTAATGTACACATTAACATAATTATTTATACAAGTTGTCTAAAACAATTTTTTTTAATTCAATTAATTGACAAAAGAGAAAAATGTAGTTTGGAAGAATGAAGTGAAAGTTTTACTTGTTTTTAAAATATTGTGCACCCATATTCTTAGCTGTTTATTGACCGAATGATGCTCTTATTCATTCAAACATAAAGCAATGATAGCCAAATCAATATTTGAAAAATCTTTAAACAAGTTAAACAAATGTATATTATGTAAAGAACCGTTTCTACTTTCTGACTCCCGTCAAATTGAATAGTATAAACAAAATCCTTGATCGTGAACGGAGCTTGAGCGGAGCAAGGCCTGAGCGCCTAATTAGAAAAGGAAGGATCTGTTTTTAGGTGGATGTGAGCGGTGGCATTCGGATTTTTGCGGATAAAGTTAGGTGATAACTTCGTTAATAATAATTGACTTATGCTTCTTCTCAAATATGCCCGGAACCTTAATAAAGAAAATGAAATATTTAAAAATTTCAAAAAAATCCGTTTTTTTTTTCTATTTTCTTTGCTTATAACTTTAAAACGATTCATTCTGGAACAAAGTCGTATAGAAATAAAACAAAGATAATTAAATTTTCTATCGGATACAACTGGTTAAAAATGTCTTAATTTATCACCCTCGCTAAAAAATAGCAATAAATATAAAATAAGGGGCAAAACAAGCCTGTTATTAATTATTCAATGTTTTTCCATCACTTAGGTTACACTTGGAACCTTCCTAATTCGCTTAGAAAATTTTTGTAATGTGCTAAAACCGTCCACCAAATTTCATTAAAATTGACTTACTTACTAGATTTTGCATAATAATTTTGCAATCTAAACTTTTTTTTTAATTAAATTTTTTTAAAATCTTGTACAACAAAAACTAGAACATTTTTTTAAATATAAAGAAACACTCCTCCTATCTAATTCACTTTACAGAATCGAAATCGGATTATTTAAGCAGCCTCAGCAATGTTTTAAATTTATAAACAATTTTTTGGCTTTTAAACAAATTAGTGCTGTAGCCAAGAGCGGGTGCTACGGGCTCCTTTATTTACATGGACTTACCCAAGTTTTTTTGATGTATTTTGATCCGTAGAACACGAATTTTTTGGTTAAAAGTTGATCTGGATGCCGATAAGATTGTTATAAACAGAGACTTGAGGAATTACATAACATCGATTTTTCGCAAAATAAAACATTTTTTGTATTTTTTGGGCAATTCTAAGCAAAAAATGTTCTTACAAGTTTTTTCGTAGGATGCATAGTTTTCGAGATAAACGCGGTGGAACTTTAAAAAAATCGAAAAATTGAAATTTTTGAACGCGAATAATTTTGATTAAAAAATAAAATAGAAATTCTGCTGACAGCTTTTGAAAGCTTAGGTCAAATTATACTGATTTTAATTATTTTCATTGCTAGAAATTAATTTTTTTATTATTAAACAAAGCTACTTGTTTATAAGCCAAAAAATTGTTTATAATTTTAAAACATTGCTGAGGCCCCTTAAATAATCCGATTTTAATTCTCTAAAGTGTATTAGATAGGTAAAACATCCTTTTATATGTAAAAAAATTTTCAAACTTCTAAATGGTCTACTTTTTGTTCAGAAATATTTTTAAAAATTTTTTAAACTTTTTTAAAAACATGTAGATTACAAATTTATTATGCAAAATCTATTGGGTCAATTTTAATGAAATTTGGTACATCGTTTGTAAGTTACAATAATTTTCTAAGCGAATCACTAAGGTTCTAAGTGCCACCGATGTGGTTAAAAATATTGAATAACAACAGGCGTATTTTGCCCCCTTATTTTGTATTTATTGCTATATTGCAGAAAAGATAATACCTTAAGACATTTTTAGCCAGTCGTATATCATACAAAATTAAATTATCTTTATTTTATTCCTCTACGATTTTGTTGCAAAACGTATCGTTATAAAGATATAAGCAAAGAAATCAGAAAATAATCGATGTTTTTCGAAATTTTTAAATATTGTTCCGGACATATTTGAATAAGGAGCATAAATCAATTAATATTATTGAAGGTGTCACCTAAATTTATCTGCAAAAATCCCAATGCCACCTCTCACATCCAAAAATAGACGTTCTTTTTACAGAATTAGTCCTGGTCTAAATGTGAATCTACAAGTCTCAAAACACTGTTTTCACTAGTAATACCACTAGAGGTCAAATTATTTCCGGAAATTTTTTTGAGATCATGAATATTTTGAAAATTTCCCGAGTCGCAGACGAGGGAAATTTTCTAAAAATATTCATGATCAAAAAAAAATTCCGGATATTAATTTGACTTCGCGTGGTATTCGGTAAGAAAATTCCACACCAAATTTGCATTTGAAAATCCAAAGCTGTATGAACAGATTAATAGCGCGCCATAGCTTTGTCAGCAATTATTTAGGCTTTCAAATTCGTAATTTCTACTAATTGTAGTTGCATGGGAATACCATTTCAAGATAGAAAATAGTATATTCTTCAATTTTACATAAGTTTTGAGTAACTACAAGTGATAGAAAATGAATCAAAACTAAATTATGTAAACAAATAAAAACCAGTCTGTCAAAAATGTTCTGTTATTGTAGACGTCAAAAAATTTCCACTATAATTCGCTGTTGGGTACCCCACGAGCAAAAAATTTCCGATAAAATACCTCCGTTGCCATGGTGATCTGTCAAAATAACGTATTTTGATTGGTTCAAAATTACAGGTGTGGAATTTTCACTAGTAATACCACTAGAGGTCAAATTATTTCCGGAAATTTTTTTGAGATCATGAATATTTTGAAAATTTCCCGAGTCGCAGACGAGGGAAATTTTCTAAAAATATTCATGATCAAAAAAAAAATTTCCGGACATTAATTTGACTTCGCGTGGTATTCGGTAAGAAAATTTCACACCAAATTTGCATTTGAAAATTCAAAGCTGCATGAACAGATTAATAGCGCGCCATAGCTTTGTCAGCAATTATTTAGGCTTTCAAATTCGTAATTTCTACTCATTGTAGTTGCATGGGAATACCATTTCAAGATAGAAAATAGTATATTCTTCAATTTTACATAAGTTTTGAGTAACTACAAGTGATAGAAAATGAATCAAAACTAAATTATGTAAACAAATAAAAACCAGTCTGTCAAAAATGTTCTGTTATTGTAAACGTCAAAAAATTTCCACTATAATTCGCTGTTGGGTACCCCACGAGCAAAAAATTTCCGATAAAATACCTCCGTTGCCATGGTGATCTGTCAAAATAACGTATTTTGATTGGTTCAAAGTTACAGGTGTGGAATTTTCAGATAAACTCGTTTCAAGTTATCAAGATCATCCCTCAAAAGATCATATCAATAATGTAGCCCTTATAATTATTTTACAGTAAAACCTGTGTTAACGGCCACCTGTCAAAACCGGCCACCTGAACTAGCCGGCCAGTTTCAAAGTTCCCCAAACCAAAATTTGTGGAATACAAAACCTGGTATTAGCGGCCACCTTTTTATATCGGCCAATAGTTCTGTCATTTTTAGTGACCGTTATTGACAGGTTTTACTGTATATATTTTTCATCAATTGAATATTTATTTCTTATAATAACATAATCAATAAATAATATAAACAAACCATATAAGTGTTATAAAAAAAAATTAACATTTTCTGACATGGACTTAAGGCTATGGGTACATAATTCGCAAATATTTTACGTGTATCCCTACTTTTTCTGTCTTTACACGGCAAATTACGTGTAGTAAAATTCACACTGGTATGGATATGTAAACATTACTAGAATGTCATTCTACTTGAAAATGTCATCATTAGTTTAAAGAGATGGGTTTTGAATGTTCTTGGATAACTGTTATTTTTATAATTGCAAATTATTAGTTCAGTTAATAAATGTGATAATTTTTTCACTAACTATGTATTCAGTGATTGTAATAATTTATTTGTACAACAAAGACTAATACTCAATCGAGAAAAGAGGAAAAGTGTTAAAGTGACTTTTTAATAATATATTGTTATGGAACGCTTACAATTTTAAACATCTTTAACAACAAAATACTTGGATCACAGAATATATTATCCTGATGTATTCTCTGCTTGGATCTTCCACAAATAATACACAATAAATAACTTTTTATTAAGTTCACGTCTTAAATCAATTATTTATCAAATACACTATATATCAATAATATTTAATCAATAACTCAACATATTCCCGATGCAATGTCAAATATTTAAAATTGTCACTGATTGTCAGTGTCTGACTGACAATATATGCTGACAATATTATATTCGGCTGAGTGCGTTGTAAGACAAAGATAGATTTGGAAAATATTACCACGGCATTGTGTACATTTTTTTCGAATCCTGAAAAAACCAATAAATATTTTTGAAAAATTTAAACGCAGAATGAAAGACTAAATTATTACCGAGGGCCGAAAGTCCCTTATAATAAATAAAAAGTTTATTTTGAATGATATATTTGAAATTAAACATCACACTAAATTTTCTCTTAGTTTTTCACCCCTGTAACTTATTAAAATAAACATTATAGAAGTTCTCAGGGACTTTCGGCCCTCGCTAATAACGTAATATTTCATTCTGCGCTTAAATTTTTCAAAAATACTTATTAGTTTTCTCAGGATTCGAAAAAAGTGAATCCCCATTTGAATAGCATCGCAGCCGAAAATACGTACCGATCCTCTCAACACAATTTGCACAAATAACATGACGACACATAACACAAACTATTAGAAAAGCATAAAAATATAATATTTAATAATATTAATGGGGGATTCTTAAGACTAAAGTAGGTTATAATAAATAATAAACAAGAACATTTAGCAAGACAAAACTTCTGTTTATTCATTTAACTGATACATAAACCAAGTAAGTTGTATTTAATAACGAAAAATAAAGAAAAACTGATCTGAAAAACGAGTCAATATTTTTTTAAGTTTAATTGTTTAATATTTACATATTTTCCTTTTTCCTGCCATTTTTTTTGGGGAAATTAGAAAAATCGATTTTCAATTTAATGGTTTTCTGACACAGGGTAGTTATACTCGTAAATTCCAATAAATAAGTACCTATGTGATATTAAAGAGGGTACCCGCAGAACCACTGAAGGGACCGAACGAATAAAAAGAAGACATGAATGCTTTAGTATTCCTTACTGTTAGTAGTAAAGCAATGGACGGATTCTGATGTTTAAATTATTTCGCAATAAAGTTGTTTTTATTAATACCTAGAATATCTACTAATAATTTAGATCTCTACTAGTTTCTCGTCATTTAAGCTCATACAAAAAATATCTACTTACAGTTCTTACGATGTCAGTTGGACAATTATAAAAACAAAATTTGACACCAAGTGTCGGCTTCTTCTGTAAAACATAGGCGGCGCAATAGAAATTAATAAATTTTTATTTTTAAATTATTATTAAGGTCTAATATTTCTTAAACAGTAAATATTCACATTTCTTTATGAAATTGCCATCAAATATGATTAAAAATACATAATACAAATGCAATTTAATGTGCAAAACTAAAGAAATAAGACTACAATTTGAATACAAAAATAAAATACTTACATGAAAACGACCAATTCGCCTTCCATATTGTAATACACTTAGAATTCTAATGTTCAACAATATGCTCATGCATAGGTAGTGGTTACATATTGTAGTTTCTATGACTCATAAGCAGTGGTACTTATTTTTATATTGACCATTAGCTCCGATGATGACAATTTTGTCGAAAGCGCTTAACAAAGGAAATAAAATACTACTTTTACACACTTTAATACACAATATATATCATACGAGTGATGTCATCCCTATTCGTGTGATGACGTAATTGATGATTTTTAAAATGAGAGTAGGGATCGTATGATAGCTCATTTTAAAGGTTACTGAATTTTGTATTCAGTAATGTAAATACTAATACAATTGTTTATATAGGGTGTCCAAATTTTTTTTCAATTAAATTAATTGACTCTACTTGCCAAAAAAGTGACTAAAAGAAAAATGTATGTAATTTATTTAATTTAAAATACAATTTTACTGTTGTCACAATAGACAAAAATGTTTATATAATAAATAAACATTGTTTTTCGCTAAAATTCAATGTTTAAACCAGCTCCCGCCAACCACCTACCTCTTGGAAATCTGAACATTTAATTTAAGCGAAAAGCAATGCTTATTTTATAAATATTTTTTTTTCTATTTTCTGACAGTATTAGAATGTATTTTGAATTAAATAAATTAAATAAATCCTTCTTTTTTGTCAATTTATTTAATTTAAAAAATATTTTTTGGATACTCTTTACAAATAAATATGTTAATATTTATATTACTAAATACAGAATTAAATAACCTCTCAAATGAGACATCACGCGACCCTAGTCTCATTAAAAAAAATCATCGACTACGTCATCACACCCATATGGATAACGCCCCTCGTGTGATATATATATGCCAAAATATCAAAGTGTAAAAATAAAACTCGACCTGTTTCGGGATGTTTCTTTAAAGTCGCAGGTTTACGAAATAACGAATTTATTCCAAACATTTGCACCATACTGTATTTATATTAAATAACAATTATTGTTTTAATTAAATAAGAATTTACATACCTAAATCGTCCATTGGATTGTCACTAGTATTCTCGTTGGTATCACATTCAAACGGTCGCCAAAAAGCCATATTTAATAAGTATTTACAACAACTTGTTCCTACTCTATAACTTAAAACACAAGCCTGCCTTTTGCAAAAAAAAAATAAAATATACGTGCGCTTACTGTCGCATTACGACGATACTGGTTATATCGCTGAGAAACCCGAGATCGCATTTTTTGCCAGATAACGATAAAGTCTTAGCGTAAGCACTTCCGAAGAATTTGACTAATTACACTTCAGCAATGCCCAATAAGATAAGTTAGACAGCAATATGTCACAGCTGCGTCCATCTGGATAATACCTGTAGTGATCAATTACAAAAATGTTTATATTTACTTCTATGCTCGTCGTAGAATCAATGACTGGACCCCAAAAATTCGTCTGTTCCAGTTGACATCGTATTAACTTTTATTAAAATTTAAAATTAATAATTAAAAGTACACAATACAAATGACATTTAATGTACTTATTAATTTGAAAACTAAAAAATAAAATACAATTTTAATATAAAAACAAAATAATTATAAGTATAATATCACGACGGACGACGACACTGTTTATTTGTGTTTATATTGCATGCCGGCTTTGAAAAATGAGAAGGCATTTTTGAGAGATAACGATATGCTTTAAGCCTAAGTATATCCGAAAAATTTGACCAATTACATTTCAGTATTGTCCAATAAGATGCGTTAGAAAGTAATAAGCCACACCAGTGTCCATGTGGACAATGTACGGGGAATGATCAATTACAAAAATGTTTATCTTACACATTACACATTATAAATCTCTATGCTCGCGTAGAATTATTGACCGGACCCCAAAAATTCGTCTGGTCCAATTCAGATCGTATGAACAGTACAACCCTGGCGGCAATTACCAAAAAATATCTATTTTTATCTCTGAGTACAGCATTTATTAGACTATAAAATCATTTTAGTACTTACATCCACATTCACTCCTTCTACTTCAAACCAATTTGCCTGAGGTCTTTCCTTTGGAACGAACCTGTAGAACTCCTCGTGATCTTTATACCACTTGACCGAATATAAAGTCTCGTTGCCTAAGTCGAATTCACATTGTAGCATTGCAGTCTCTCCTGGAACTCGGTACTGTGGGACGTTCACTCGTACCCATTTTATGCCTGAACTAATAGTTGCAGCCGCTGAAAAGAAAATAAAGCTTATAACTTAATATGTGTTTAATTTAAAAGAAGACGTTTTAACCATACCACAGTATATAGAGATTCCACAATCAAACCACTCATCTGTCGGCGCTTTGATCTCAAGAATACCGGCAGTACGCAATTGGTAATTCACCAGTGGTTGATGCGGGTTTTCCCTGTTAAAATCCGTACGTTTCTATGCGACTAGCAATGCGAGAGTGAGGCAAAAGCGACTAAGAACATTGCACGGTCGCCATGCGCAACTACAGATTTTACTTCCAATTTTTCGAAGAGTGGTTTTACTGTCCCTTTTTATACTGTGACCATACCGTATACATAAATAATATTAAACTTACACAGAGGTAAAAACTTCGGTTTGTATAATGGTATATAATTTTTATTAAGAAACTTAAAAAAAGTCATCCAAATGGATTATAAAAACATCAGAACGTTTTCTATGTAGGCAGATCATCTTCGATGACCTAGAATTAAGTATTTCCACGTTAAATGAATGCTAAGAGGTAAAACTGTGAAAGTTAAGAAAAAACAAATGTGGTAAATACTTATACAGGGTGTCTGCGTAACTTGGGACCATATTGGAAACTTCTTTAATATCAATTTTACGAAAAAAAGTCATTCTTTATAAAGTTCTCTCTATAGTCTAAAACCTAAGATGCAATCATCAGATATCAAATTTTGTCAACAGTATACGAGGTATGTCAAAAAATATGAATTTCGCTCAGGAGCAAACCACTTTTATATTTCAAAATATCAAAAAATTTTATAATGAAAAGTTATTTGTAATTAAAAACGATATTCAAATATGCAATAACAGCCTTCTACTTAAAAAAAAATTTCTGAAATTTTCCTAAATTACCGATTCCGAACATCATTTTTATTTATTTGACATGTAATAACTCTTTTATTAATAATTTTAGGAAAAAAAGTTATTCTTCATTAAAATCTGTGAATGGTCTAAACCTCAAGATGCAGTCATCAGTTATCCAAGTTTGTTAATTTTATACGAGGTGTGTCACGAGGTTTGTGAATTTTTACATGTACAGATTTTTATGAAGAATAACTTTTTTTCCTAAAATTATTAATAAAAGGGTTCTTACAGGTCTAATAAATAAAAATAATGTTCGGAATCGGTAATTTTGGAAAATTTCAGAATTTTTTTTTTCAAGTAGAAGGCTGTTATTGCATATTTGAATATGGTTTTTAATTACAAATAACTTTTCATAATAAAATTTTTTGATATTTTGAAATATAAAGGTAGTTTGCTCTTGAGCGAAATTCATATTTTTTGACATACCTCGTATACTGTTGACAAAATTTGATATCTGATGATTGCATCTTAGGTTTTAGACTATGCAGAGCACTTTATAAAGAATGGCTTTTTTTCGTAAAATTGATATTAAAGAAGTTTTCCATATGGTTCCAAGTTACGCAGACACCCTGTAGGTCTGGATCCCGCGTATAAAAAAAGTTGATTAATAGCAAGCTGAAAATTTGTTAATGGTTTAATGGTGTCTAGTCGGACAAACTTTGATATATGGGAACACTGGAACAGAGAAAGTTTTAACTGTGGAAAAGCTTAAAAATTTGGAACGGTTAGACCACGAAAACGTCATATGTATTTTGTCCGACAGAACTTCCAATTGATTTGTTACACTTTCATTAAATTCTCATGCAAAAATCAGGCTGTTATTTATCACCAAATGGGCATTATAATGAGTGGAACACGTAGAACCTGTCAAATGGCAGGAATTATGACAGGTGATAAATGAATAGCAGTGTGAATTTTGCATGAGAATTTAATGAAAGTGTAACAAATCAATTGGAAGTTCTGTCGGACATAATACATGTGACGTTTTCGTGGTCTGACCGTTCCAAATTTTTAACCTGTTCCACAATTAAAACTTTACCTATTCCAGTGTTCCCATATATCAAAGTTTGTCCGACTAGACACCATTAAGCTATTAACACATTTTCAGCTGGCTATTAATCAACTTTTTTTTTCATACGCGGGATCCAGACCTATTACATTCTGTGTGGTAATTGGAAATAGCTTGATATATTTATAGCTAGAACTAGTTGATATATAGCTTTCAAAACAACGTACTTATTTCTTAAATTTTACTATTATAGTATGACACACTGTCGATATTACTAGATTTTGATATTCGTACTCGAAAGCAGCATGACTTCCCTGCTCGAAAAAGCTGAATAGTGCGGCCGATACGTGAAACAATGGAGCGTTTAATGATACAAGCATATAATTTGTACCACATATACTTCACATATGAAGGTTCAAATTTAGATATGAGGCCATCTCAGATTTTGCCTTTTACAAAAAAGGCGGGCATTCAAAAAGGTGACTATACATATGTGACTAATAGCACGATAACTTTTGAACGAGATGTCTGATTTCACTTAACCTTTAACTACCCGCGCATCAAGTTATAACATGACTACACGCGTGGCGTACTTTGTACGCCACAAGAAAATACACTTAAAAACAGCGGATTTGTTTAATTTTTTTTGAAAAAATACACTTAGTTGTTTGTTATAAACCTTATTCAGCATCAGTGAATACTTGGAGTCCCTTTTCAGTAAGCCAATTGGGATTTATAACTGGAATCATGGAATAAATGGATTCCACAGTAAATAAAATTACTAATAAAAAATTTTTTTAAATGTGATTTTTTACAGGGGAAAAAGTATTGTTTACAAAGAAAAATATATTTTTTGCCATAATGACTAAAAAACAATTAAAATATGTACTTATGTTACGACTTATAGTAATATAATCCTGGGGTATATTGTCCACCACCGGAAACAACAAATAATAAAATGTAAATGACGATCTTTCCAGAACGCCGATTATAACGAAACTAAAACCAAATTGTAAAGCACATTCCAGTGATAGGTTAGAAAAATAAGCAAGGTCAATAATTAATTTTTTAAATATATTTCCAGTAGAATTGTTATATCTGGCGTACAAAGTACGCCAGCGCGTGTAGTTAAAGGTTAATTTTGGTTCCTTTTTTGATGTACAAAATCGAGGTCTTGAACCGGAAGAATCGGTTTATCAACAGTTGTATTTTTCCTGGTTTTTATGTAAAAATATATTTTTTTTTTCAACTCTTTTACCCTGTATATATTCATCTTTCAAAAAGTTAATAACGCTATTGAAAATGGCGTAAAAATGTTTTTTAGAAAATATTTTGAACTTTTAGTTATGTTAATTACCATTTAATAAATGCATAACGTAGCTTTATTTATACTTATCTGCGGCAGATTCGTACAAATATTATAAGAATTATTGTGCATTTTATGGTAGAAGCATATAATTTGGACCACATATGCTACACACTAGAATTCCGATTTCAACTGAATTTGGCACCAACGTTCTTCTTTTGATGAGTAAGATTGAGGTCTTGAACCGAAAGTACCAGTTTACCAGAAGTTGTGTTTTTACTGTTTTTTTTTTATGTAAAAATATGTTGTTATTTTTTTGAATTCTTTCACCCTGTATATATTAATTTTTCAAAAAGGTAATATCGCCATTGAAAAAAGTGTAAAATATAATTTTTTAGGAAATATTTTGAACTTTTTAGTTATGTTAATTACCATTCAATAAATGCATAACTTATCACCACATGTACCTATATGCGGCAGATTATTTTTGAATGCCCGCCATTTTTGTAAAAGACAAGATCTGAGATGGCCTCATAATATAAATTTGAATCTTTGTATGTGTACAATTTTTTTTAAACAACAATAATAATTTGAAATTCATAACCAAAAATTGACTACCTATCTTGTCATGTCACATCGGTCTGATAATTGGATTGTCATCTCCTTCACTTTTGTTGGTCTGTGTCCATTGAACTGGCAAGAACCACAAGTTCTTAACGAGCAGGGAACCATGTTGCACTTTGAGCACTCCTAACACATTTCATCTTGTAACATCGACTTGGAGTCGCTATAATTACAACTTATTTATTATGTAAACCATAAATATCGATGTAACCTTTTTCAAAAAGTTGCTAGTTTCTTGTACGAAGCAGAACGTAAGTATTGCCACATTTTTCTTTAACCTAGTCACAATTTTAACCTTTTGCATTCATTTTAACGTGGAAATACTTCGTTCTAGGCACTGAGGATGATCTGATTCAGATTGAAAACGTTTTGCAAATCCTTTTGGAGGACTTTTATGTTTTTTAATAAAACTTTTTATACCAATATACAAAAGAAGTTTTTACTTCTGTATGGTTTTTTAAAAAATATCTGCTTACAACACTGGCGGCAATTACTAAAAAATATCTATTGGTATCTCTGAGTATCTCTGGTTTTTCAACAGTTGTATTTTTCCTGGTTTTTATGTAAAAATATGTTTTTTTTTCAACTCTTTCACCCTGTAGATATTCATCTTTCAATAAGTTAATACCGCTATTGAAAATGGCGTAAAAATGTTTTTTAGAAAATATTTTGAACTTTTAGTTATGTTAATTACCATTTAATAAATGCATAACGTAGCGTTACTTATACTTATCTGCGGCAGATTCGTACAAATATTATAAGAATTATTGTGCATTTTATGGTAGAAGCATATAATTTGGACCACATATACTACACACTAGAATTCCGATTTCAACCGAATTTGGCACCAACGTTCTTCTTTTGATGAGTAAGATTGAGGTCTTGAACCGAAAGTACCAGTTTACCAGAAGTTGTGTTTTTACTGTTTTTTTTTTATGTAAAAATATGTTGTTATTTTTTTGAATTCTTTCACCCTGTATATATTAATTTTTCAAAAAGGTAATATCGCCATTGAAAAAAGTGTAAAATATAATTTTTTAGGAAATATTTTGAACTTTTTAGTTATGTTAATTACCATTCAATAAATGCATACCTTATCACCACATGTACCTATATGCGGCAGATTATTTTTGAATGCCCGCCATTTTTGTAAAAGACAAGATCTGAGATGGCCTCATAATATAAATTTGAATCTTTGTATGTGTACTGTGTGTGGTCCAAATTATATGCTTCTACCATTAAATGCACAATAATTCTTATATCGCACCTTGAAAACCATATGGCAATATCTGCAATTTTTTCATGAAATGACCTTTGAATGCAGTCTAATAGGAAAAAAACTCTATTTTTTAATGCTATATAGCAGCGTCTGCAAAAAAATTTAAGTTCGGCACCAGAAAGATACATCTCTATGGCTTTTGTCAAAAATCGATTTTTCTTTTTATACCATCAGGCATTATCTGCAGCAGTTGATGCTCTACGGTTCTAAAATTGGAACAAAACCCCAGATCTATATGGCAATATGTGCAAAATGTGACCCACGCTCGTAAAATGAAAGCAAGATCTACTAAGGAAACATCCTTTGAATGCAACAAAACATAGAGTGCTGCATATAAATTTGATTGCAACACTGGAAATAAGCGACAAGACTATAACAAATTTATATACAACGTCGTACTGCAGATGGGTTTTTTCCAAAAGAAAAGCGAAATATAACCGACAGACATTATATAAGCGACAGATTATAATATGCAAGACTTTGATTAAGTGTTAACACTAAAAATTTGTAATAAATAAGTACAATCAATAAAAAAAAACTGTTATTTTATATGAATTTTTACTTTATCATATGCGAAAATTGATATATTTTTTAAAACCATATGGCCGTATGTGCTAAAATACCTATTTCCTGGGGGAAATTTTACGTACTTTTTAATTCATATAAAAATATGTAAAATTAAAGACAATTGTGCCAAATACCAGGTTTGCAACTTAATTTTTGGAATTATAGTAAATAAAATTAACTTTACAAAAACTTCAAATGCTCATAACTCAATATTATGATTTTTGCAGTTACTGCCCTATGGTTTTCAAGGTGCGATATTATTTGCAAGAATCTGCCGCACATAGGTTCATAGGTACATGTGAAGATAGATTATGCATTTATTAATTGGTAAATAACATAACTAAAGAGTTCAAATATTCCTAAAAAATATTTTTACGATTTTTTCAACGCCGGTATTACCTTTTTGAAAAATTAATATATACGGGGTGAAAAAATTGAGAAAAAAGAAACAACATATTTTTACATAAAAACACAACTTCTGGTAAACCGATTCTACAAGATCTCGATCTTACACATTAAAGAAAGGACCCATATACCAAATTTGGTTGAAATCGGACTTTTCGTTCAATAGTTATCGTGCTATTAGTCACATATGTATAGTCGCCATTTTGAATGCCTGCCATTTTTGTAAAAGGCAAAACTGAGATGGCCTTATATCTAAATTTGAACCTTTGAAGTGTAGTACTTATATGTGGTCCAAATTTTATGCTTCTACCAATAAATGCACAATAATTCTTATAATATTTGCACGAATCTGCCGCAAATAAGTACATATGAATATAAGTTATTCATTTATTTAATGGTAATTAACATAATTAAAAAGTTCAAAATATTTCCTAAAAAACATTTTTACCCCCTATTCAATGCCGGTATTATCTTTTTGAAAAATTAATACATACAGGGTAAAAGAATTGAAGAAAAAAACAACATATTTTTTCATAAAAAATCAGGAAAAACACTAAAAACAAATCTTATACACTAAAAAAAGTTCCTTTTTCTTCTTCTTCTTTTTATATAGACATTACTCTGTCTGTTTTTCAATGTGCCTCCAGTAAGTTGTCATTCCATCTTTTTCGTGGTCTTCCCACTGATCGTCTTCCTATTGGGGATCCGTCTCTCACCGTCCTTACTACTCTATTTGCTGTCATTCGGCTTATGTGGTCGTTCCATTCTACTCTTCTGCTTTTCACCCAGTTATTAATGTTGTCCACCTTGCATCTCCTTCGTATATCTGCCCTTCTAGCTCTATCCCACAGCGATCCCATATAGTAAATTTGGTTGAAGTCGGACTTTTAGTTCAAAAGTTATTGTGCTATTAGTTGCATATATGTATCATCGCCATTTTGAATGCTTGCCATTTTTGTAAAAAGTAAAATCTGAGATTGCCTTTTATCTAAATTTGAAAGTTTATATACAGAGAGAGTCTGTAAAGTGGAATAAATTCAATATCTCAAATACTAATTGTTTTTTTGGAAAATGCTCAGATCCGTCGATTAGTATTTCAAATTGTCCTTTTTGACATTCAATAAAAATGTATACAGGGTGTCCCAATTTAGAGATATGACGTCATCGTCGATTTTCTTAAATGGCAACACTGTCATTTTGATAGCTAATTTGATAGGGTTTGTAAAGTTATACATAACTGCAAAATATCAAATTTTTATTCTCTACCATTTACAAGATAATAGAAAATAACAAAGTTATATCTGTAATTTGGAATATATTCAATAATTAAAATACTAACTGTTTTTTTGAAAAATGCTCAGACCCGTCGATTAGTATATCAAATTGTCATTTTTGACATATAATAATAATGTATACAGGGTGTCCCAATTTAGAGATATGACGTCATCGTTGATTTTCTTAAATGGCAACACTATCATTTTGATAGCTATTTTGATAGCGTGTGTAAAGTTATACACATCTGAAAAATTTCAAAATTTTATTCCCTACCATTTACAAGATAATAAAAAATAACAAAGTTATGAAGAACAAGAAGTAATCAAATAATAATTGAATTTATTTATTTCAATTAAGCAAATGCTCATAACGTTGCCCATTGACAATTTGACAATAATTGAGGGCAACATTATGAGTTTTTGCTTAATTTATTGAAATAATTAAATTCAATTATTAGTTGATTACTTCTTTTTCATAACTTTGTTATTTTTTATTATCATCTAAATGGTAGAGAATACAAATTTGAAATTTTGCAGTTGTGTATAACTTTACACACCCTATCAAAATAGCTATCAAAATGACAGTGTTGCCATTTAAGAAAATCAACGATGACGTCATATCTCTAAATTGGGACACCCTGTATACATTATTATTATATGTCAAAAAGGACAATTTGATATACTAATCGACGGGTCTGAGCATTTTTCAAAAAAACAGTTAGTATTTTAATTATTGAATATATTCCAAATTACAGATATAACTTTGTTATTTTCTATTATCTTGTAAATGGTAGAGAATAAAAATTTGATATTTTGCAGTTATGTATAACTTTACAAACCCTATCAAATTAGCTATCAAAATGACAGTGTTACCATTTAAGAAAATCGACGATGACGTCATATCTCTAAATTGGGACACCCTGTATACATTATTATTGAATGTCAAAAAGGACAATTTGAAATACTAATCGACGGGTCTGAGCATTTTCCAAAAAAACAATTAGTATTTGAGATATTGAATTTATTCCACTTAACAGACTCTCTCTGTATATTGTACACGTGTACCAAATTATATGCTTGTATCATGAAATGTGCAATTCTTATAATATTTGCACGAATCTGCCGCACTAGAAAGGGTTCTTGTCAAGATGTCAATTTTTGGGTATGATCCATAAATGTAGTTTTTAAGTCTTGAAATTTGATTGAAATTTATAAATTAATGTTAAATTTTAAGATATATTATTGATTTAAGTGACTATTAAATTATATAATAAATCTTTATTAATGAATGAAAAGCTAGTTTTAATAAAATTACTGAAATTTTTAAAAGTAAAACTTTTAAAATTAAGGCTGTTGACGTATCGCAGGTCCGGAATATGAATAACGTAACTGAAAATTTTGTCAATTCCTGTTTATTGAGTATTTAACTTCAAAAATAATGTTTACAGATGATACAAAAGCGACAGAACTGTAACTATGTGCTGAGTCACTACAGGGTAGTTGCGTCATTATTGAAATACGCACCATTTTAGATCTTGTTCCAGATAAATAATGACGCAACTGTAAATAGGGTTGACTAAAATAGGGGGACTAAATTTAGGTAATGAAATTCGACAAATAGGGAAGAAAATAAAAGCTATCGCTGTAAGAATAAACGGCATACTAAATATTTAAAAATATTTTTTTGTCCAAAAAAATTTTAAGATCAAGAATGGTGTAACTGTAGATTGAGTTGAAAATGGGGGATTAAATTAAGATAATTAAATTCGAACCAATAGGGATGAATCTAAAAGCCATCAGTGTAAGAATAGACGCCATAGCGATGGCGATGATCCAGACTGTTTGTTACTCTTTATTTAATCAATATTTTACATATTTAATAATTTATGGAAAGAGTTGAAAATGGGAGGATTAAACTAAGATAATGAGAGTCGAACCTATAGGGATAAAAAAAGCCATCATTGTAATAATAAACGCCATACCGATGCTCCTGGAAGATGACTTCTTATTTAGTCCCTATTTTAAATATTTAAAAACCGTTTTCTTGCTCTCCTGAGAAATTTGGAGTTACGTTAGTACGGAGTAGGTTACGAAGTAGCCTTTTTGCAGTTACGTCATTCTTACTCCGAACAAAATATTATTATGTGTTAAAGTAATAATGGTTGCCTGAGTCGGGGGGAGGAGATGACAGTCAGGGATGGATAAATTTTATTTTATAAATATTATAAGATTTATTAAAATTGGTTAAATAATCCAGGATGGCTAAGTGATCCAGTATGGTAATGGTATGGTATGATGGTAATCCAGTGTGGTAAGGAAAGGTGTATGCAGTACCCTATTGTTATTAATAGTAGTAACCGATTGTATTATATGATTTTTCTGTTAATAACAACAGGGTACTGCATAGATCTTTCCTCACTTTTAAGAAATAATTATGTAATTTTGAAAGGTATATATCACCTAGTTGGCTAGTTTTAATTACTACACAGAATGTAGATATTTACAACATTTATTTTTCTTAACAGACATAATTTCACCCCTTTATATTAATTTAACGTGGAAATAATTCAATCTATGTCACTGAAGATGATCTGCTTAGTTCGAAAACGTTCTGGTGTTGTTAATATCCATTTGGATGACTTTTTTACGTTTTTTAATAAGAATTATATACCATTATACAAACCGAAGTAAGGTTTTTAATTCATGTAAATTTTTTAACTATGGTATACAGCCAATCACCATGATTTTCCCTTTAATTTGTAAATAATATTACGTCTCGTAATACGGAACTATAAGATTGTATAAGTTTTTAAACATGACATAAGTTAATAAGTAATTATAAATATAATTTTATCGCCAACCGTCACTAAAGTCATTCATTATTGTACTCATTTGCCCTCATTTGCGGCATTAAAGTAACACTTTATTGTACTGAAAGAAGAATTTTACTTTACCTGCCGCGATTAATCAAATTAACAGAGATTGAATGTAAGTGGTCGATGACAGTAATCGAATGGCGGGTATTTGAGTGAACTTAAAATTTATTTAAGTTAATTATTATTTATTATAAAAATATTGTACACAATTGGCGATATTAACAATTCAGATTATGCCAAAATGGAAAATTCTGTAGTATTTTGTAATTATATTCATATAAAATTAATTAAAACTTTACCGATTTAGTAATTATTCAATATTGATAACTATCGATTAAAAATCGAAAGCGGCCATCTTGCAAAAGTTATCTGTCAACACTGTCATAAAAGTATTATGACGTCTAAAATTTAAAAAGGTTTTAAATTGTAAATTGTAAGAAAGTGTTAAAACCAATATCAAATTGTTGGCGATAAAAGTTTGTATGTACCACGTCAGTAAAGACTCTTTATCGAACTCGTCTGTTATTCGCCTCGCTTGCTATGCTCGCTCTGCTCATAATATCAGACTCGTTCCATAAAGAGTAACTTTACTGACTTTGTACATAATAGTCATTTATGTACCAAGTCAGTAAAGTGACTCTTTATCGAACGAGTCTGATATTATGAGCCGAGCGAGCGTAGCGAGCAAGGCGAATAAGACATGAGTTCGATAAAGAGTCTTTACTGACGTGGTGCATACAAAATTTTATCGCCAATCATAAAAAACATCAACAGTTGCATAACACTTACTTAATTACATCCTTCTAATGAAAAAAGAGTGTGTGTACTTAAGTCCTTATAATAGTCGAAATATGTCAATAACCATTAATATGGGCCATTCCACGAACATACGCCTGTATTGGATTACTTCGACAACGAATATTTTACTGTGCAACATAAGAAGTACGAAAGTAAATGGCGCTAATAATTATTCCAATAAACAAAAATGTAATTTGCAATTTACTTTCGTTCTTCTTATTTTGCACAGTAATATATTTGTTGTCGAAGTAATCCAAAACAGGCGTATGTTCGTGGAATAGGGTATATTAAACAAAAGAGTTTTCCTTACGGGGGATTCGAACCAAGTACTGACACGTCCGTAACTAGATACGCATACCGCTAGCCTACGCAACCACTTGCTAGACATGGCCGATATTAATTATAAACAGAACAAATAGGCAAGTAAAAAATGTAAAGAAAATAATTGACATTAAACGAAAAGACATTATACATAAATCATGGTAGATTCAAGGATATGAAAAAGAACTTTACGTACAATATAATATGTAATAGTAATTTTATTTTTGTTGAATTACCTTCATCATTAAAAATAATCGTTATCAGGTGCATTTAATAATAAATTTAGCACTTCTTCTTGCGGCAGGGTTTTTGATTTTTTGAGAATGTAATTCCTTCCTTTTTGTTTCAAAAAAGCTGTAAGTTTTTTATAATTGCTTATATCTATGTCTTTATTTGTAGTCAAAGTTGCCTTTAACATTGAATAATAGGACCACATAGTCGATGGAGAATATTCTTTAGGCAATTCAAAGAAATATGCTAGTAAAACACTTTCACTATAATTTGCAATACAATTTTTTTCACGCCATGCTTCAAATACTTTGTCATATTGCCTATTGTATTTTGGATGGATTTTGCTGGGAGAAGCTCTGAAACTGCCTCTAACGATTTCTTGCGTATTTCAGGTGGCGTTCATGTAATTTCTTCCATTTCCAAAGCAGCACTACTGTACTATAATTTGATATTCGTTTTAACACTTTTATTACAATAAATAAGTACAATTTTTTTCAATTTAAATTTTTAAATATGACAGTGATGAAAGGTGACTTCTGCATGCCGCTTTCGATTTTTAATCGATAGATAGTTATCAATATTGAATAATTACTAAATCGCTAAAATTTTGATTAATTTTATATGAATATAATTGCAAAATACTACAGAATTTCACTTTTTGGCATAAATTTAATTAATAATAACGTAAATTGTGTACAATATTTTCAATAATTAAAGTAAATAAATTTTAAGCTCACTCAAATAATTAATCGATTACTGCCATCGACCACTTACATTCAATCTCGGTTAATTTGAATAATCGCGGCAGGTAAAGTAAAATTCTTCTTTCAGTACAATAAAGTGTTACTTTACTGCCGCAAATCGCGTCAAATGAGTACAATAATGAATGACTTTAGTGACGGTTGGCGATAAATAACTATTATTATCTGAAAAACTGGACACTTGCCCATTTATAAACGTCACATAGGTAGTTGTTATTTTTGTTTAAATATTTATTTTAAGCCAATTTCAGTTTTTTTTTGTTAACTTTCTGTTTTGATTTACTATGTTTCTTCAAAAGATAGTTGGCGCTCAATTCTATTATCAACTGGATATTCTATATAATCCTTGTTCTTTAATTTTATACCCATATGCCCCATATTTATTCAATAGACATACATAATATATTTGTGTGTATATGACTTACTCCAATACACGAGCGGCACACCCTCAAAAAAGTGCTTAGTTTTCGAGATACTGACCACGGAGGGGTGAATGGCTAAATTTATTCATACTTTATATTTTCGATGGTGCTGAAAACGAAAATGAGGTTTATTTTGAATTTCATGTGGGGGAACATTGTCAAAATCGCAATTTTACCCCAAAAATAAAAAAAAAATAAAATCACGTTTTTTGCGTTTACCTCGCTACAACTCTGTTCCCTTTTAACATTTTTTTCTGAAATATTTACAGTATATATCTTTAACATTTTTAAAGACAACGGTACCTGTTTCCAAGCTTTTCTTCTTATTCTGATAAAGGTTATGAATTTTTCAAAGGAAAAGGTGCGGATTTGTGTATTGCACTTAATTTGTGCATTGCAAGGTTTAATCGCAAAAGTTGTGTGACGAAGTTTAAAATTTAGCTTCTCAATCACGTTTATGTTAAAATAGAGAGTACAAAAAAGTTTTCTGGTAAGTTTTAGATCAAAATGTTTTATAGAAAAAAAAAATAGTGCAACTTTTAATGTCGACATTAGAAATCCCAAATATACCGCTTATTTTTCGAGATACTGACAATGGGTGGTGAATGGTTAATTTTGGCCTTAGATTATGTTTTTGACAATGATGAACACGAAAATAAAATTTATTTTAAATTTTAGTTGGGGGAATATTCTCAAATTGCAATTGTACCCTAAAAATAAAAAAAAAATGAAATCACGTTTTTTTGCGTTTAGCTCGCTACAACTCTGGTCCATTTTAATATGTATTTCTAAAGTTTGAAGACAATGGTTTCTGCTTTAAGCTTTTAGTCTTATTCTAGTAAAAGTTATGAATCTTTTAATGTACAATGTGCAGATTCGTGAATTGCAAAGTTTAATCGCAAAATTTGACTGACAAAATTTGAAATATAGATCTTAAATTAAATTATTTTTAAAACATGAGCATAAAGAAGTTTTCTGGAAAGATTTGGTTCAAAATGTTTTATAACATCTATAACATCTATAAATGTTTTATAACATTATTTTATAACTTTTAACATCGACGTTAAAAAATAACGCTAATCTTTCGAGATACTGATCATTGGTGGTGAATGGCTAATTTTGACCTTACTTTATGTTTTTGATGGTACTGAAAACGAAAATCAAGTTTATTTTGAATATTAGGTGGGAAAACATTGTCAAAATCGCAATTTTGCCCTAAAAATAAAAAAAATTACACCACGTTTTTCTTAAAATTAAAAGTTGCACCATATTTTTTCTATAGCACATCTAGATCTAAAACTCCCCATAAAACTTATTTGAACTCTATGGTTTAACATAAACGTTATCAAATAGATAAATTCATAACTTTTATTAATAAAAGACTAAAATACTACAGTTACTTTCGTAGTCTACACAAATGTGAGAAGTATATGCTGTAGAAATTTCAGAAAAAAATATTAAAATAGAACAGAGTTGTAGCGAGTTAAACGTAAAAATTCGTGACTTCATTATTTTTTTCATATATAGGTTAAAATTGCGATATTGACAATGTTCCCGCACATAAAATTCAAGATAAACCTCTTTTTTATTTTCAGTACCATCGAAAACATAAAATGGGCCTTGTTATGCAAAAAGCAACCAACCCACATTTTTGAGGAAAACAAGATAATGTCACATATCGATTTAAAAATGTGTATTCTACATTGTGTAAAAAGCAACCAAGCCATTCTAAATATTAAACCATGAAAAATACTACTCCAAATTATTTCTGTTTAATAACAGTTCATTTAAGATTTCGCATAAGACAACCAACCCACTTGGATTGTTTGTGTGACTGAACATATTATTACATTGCACTGTCGAGAAGTACCAGCCAAGTGGGTTGATATTGTTATGCCTATTACGGTTCCTGGAATGTTGCATCTTTTTGTTTTTACGTTGAGGTACTGACCAATATTAGTTAGTACTTAAATATTAAAATATTTGTTGTGTTATATCTATTATATTATGAAGAAATCTTTAGATCTTTAATGCGAAAAATATGTTTAAATCAAGAACTGCTAAAATAATTAAAGCGGCTCGCGAAATTGCAGAAAATGGTAAGTTTTAGGATTAAGACTATGTTTATCTTACTTTTTAAATATTATGGTTTGTTGTTTTGACTGATTATCGCATATTTTTTATTTGTATTGATATTATGTTTAATAGTAGAAATTCTACTGTATGGTATTACTGAGTTGACTGAAATTATTCGGTTTTATTCATGGATTTTGTGGGTTGGTTGGATTTTGCAGATTACATTTTATTAGATATATTTCCAACAGCAAAAAGAAACCAACCCTCAATATGGCTATTTTTTTTGTAAAAATTTATTAGAATAATTTTGATACTACTATGATAAAATTGTTCTAAAATTAAACTATTGATTAGTGAAGTTATCATTTAAAAAAATACGACGGAAAATTAAATATTTAGAAAAACATATAAAGTTAATTTTCTCTTAATTTACAAATTGAGGGTTGGTTGCTTTTTGTTTAACATGGCCCAAATAAGACCAAAATTAACCATTTACAGCCCATGGTCAGTAGCTCGAAAAATAAGGGTTATTTTGGGGATGTAAAACGCCTATATTAAAAGTTACGCAATTTTTTTTTCTATAAAACATTTCTAACTAAAATTTTCCAGAAAACTTCTTTGTACTCTGTTTTAACATAAACGTGATTAATAAGATAAATTTAAAATTTTGCCACTCAACTTTTGTCATTAATCTTTGCAATCCACGAATCTGCACCTTGTAGTGTAAAAATTCATAACTTTTACCAGAATAACACTAAAAGCTTAAAATAGATATCATTATCTTCAAAAAAGTGAGCAAGATATAATGTACAAACCTTAGAAAAAAATATTGAAACTAACCAGAGTTGTAGCGAGTAGAACGCAAAAACGTGATTTCTTTTTTTTTTATTTTTAGGGAACAATTGCGATTTTGACAATATTTCCCCGCCTAGAATTAAAAAAAATTTCATTTTCGTTTTCAGCAGCGTCAAAAACATAATCTAAGACCAAAATTAGCCATTCACCGCCCATGGTCAGTATCTTGAAAAATAACCGTTATATTGGGGATTTCTAATGCCGATAATAAAAGTTGCACTATATTTTTTATAAAATATTTTGATCTAAAATTCTCCACAATACTTCTTCGTACTCTCTATTTTAACATAAACGTAATTAAAAGGCTAAGTTTTAAATTTCGTCAGTCAACTTTTGCGATTAAACTTTGCAATGCACAGATCCGCACCTTTTCCTTTGAAAAATTCATAACCTTTATCAAAATAAGAATTGAAGCTTTAAGCAGGTATGGTTGTTTTCAAAAATGTTAGACCTATATACTGTAAAAATTTCACAAAAAAAATATTAAAATGGAACACAGTTGTAGCGGGGTAAACGCAAAAAAAAACGTGATTTTTTTTTATTTTTAGGGTAAAATTGCGATTTTGACAATGTTCCACCACATTAAATTCAAAATTAATCTCATCTCATTTTCGTTTTCAGCACCGTCAAAATCATACAGTATGTCTAAAATTGGCCAATCACCTCTCCGTGGTCAGTACCTGGTCATTTTGGGGGTGCCTGCGGCTCGCCTACAAGTAACACAGTATATTTTTTCAATTAGTATCTCTGTTCTGTCTGGTCAGTTTCGCTTCAATGGAATAGATATTTAACCAGATGTTTCTTGGGTTTTCTGGCCTTAGTAATATTTTTCTTGTCCCCTTGTTCGGGAGGGAGTTTCCTAACCACGTGTTCGACCACAAGAAATAAACTATAGTACTACGACCGACTATGACCGAATAGAAGAAAAAATGGAAAATTAAAGTAAACCTGAACAACAACAATATAAAGGAGAAAAACTAACAAAAATTTTTATAGAAAACTTTGAATAAACTTAAAAATATCCCGCTAGTTTTCACAATCATAAACTTGTCAGAATGACACGTTCCACAATTAAAATCACGTTCCACAATTAAAACTTCCCCTGTTCCAGTGTTCCCATTTATCAAAGTTTGTCCGACTAGACACCGTTGAGCTATTAACAAATTTTCAGCTTGGTATTAATAATTTTTTTTTGGTACGAGGAATCCAGGCCTATAATGACTTATGCTGTGAAAAAGCCGTTAATATTTTTATTATAAATCAGACATATACATAGAATAAAATTATTATAACAGTTTTCCAATACAAGAAAAACTAAATGATAAAAAAGGGTTCAAGGCAGGTTTTGTTTACATTCGATTCAGAGTTGGACTATCATCTCCATATAGCAACTATTTCAGCATCCTTATGCATCATCAGTGAAGTTTATGCAGTCACAACTCTGAAGGGAATATAAACATTCTGCCTCTTTTAAGGCACACCATCGCGATGCAATGAACCCACCTTTTGAGACGCAATCTAGCGACATCTCTCGTATTACGAGGAAAACAACGAAAAGCCCCAGACACAAAGTTTACTACTTTTTAAAAAATTAGAATAATTGAAATAAAAATATAATAAACAATATTTTAAATCTAAGACTTTTCGTTAATAAACTGCTTTCTGGCTGCATCCCATATCTCCGGATTTTACAATATATAATCACGTAGAGACGAAGAAAATAGGAGAAAGCAAATAGAGGACACTTAGGCCACGCATTTACCTTCTCTTCGTCTAGGAAAAGGACCGAAAGACAGTTTCTAAATACTCAAAAACTGAGTAAAATGAAAAAGATAAAAAAGGGTTCAAGGCAGGTTTTGTTTATATTCGATTCAGAGTTGGACTACCATCTCCATATAGCAACTATTTCAGCATCCTTATGCATCATCAGTGAAGTTAATGCAGTCACAACTCTGAAGGGAATATAAACATTCTGCCTCTTTTAAGGCAAACCATCGCGATGCAATGAACCCACCTTTTGAGACGCAATCTAGCCACATCTCTCGTATTACGAGGAAAACAACGAAAAGCCCCAGATACAAAGTTTACTACTTTTTAAACAATTAGAATAATTGAAAAAAAATATAATAAACAATATTTTAAATCTAAGACTTTTCGTTAATAAACTGCTTTCTGGCTGTATCCCATATCTCCGGATTTTACAATATATAATCACGTAGAGACGACGAAAATAGGAGAAAGCAAATAGAGGACACTTAGAGTACGCATTTACCTTCTCTTCGTCTAGGAAAAGGACCGAAAGACAGTTCCTTAAAACTCAAAAACTGAGTAAAATGAAAAAGATAAAAAAGGGTTCAAGGCAGGTTTTGTTTATATTCGATTCAGAGTTGGATTACCATCTCCATATAGCAACTATTTCAGCATCATTATGCATCATCAGTGAAGTTTATGAAGTCAGAAAAGTCTTAGATTTAAAATATTGTTTATTATATTTTTATTTCAATTATTCTAATTGTTTAAAAAGTAGTAAACTTTGTATCTGGGGCTTTTCGTTGTTTTCCTCGTAATACGAGAGATGTGGCTAGATTGCGTCTCAAAAGGTGGGTTCATTGCATCGCGATGGTTTGCCTTAAAAGAGGCAGAATGTTTATATTCCCTTCAGAGTTGTGACTGCATAAACTTCACTGATGATGCATAAGGATGCTGAAATAATTGCTAAATGGAGATGGTAGTCCAACTCTGAATCGAATATAAACAAAACCTGCCTTGAACCCTTTTTTATCTTTTTCATTTTACTCAGTTTTTGAGTATTTAGAAACTGTCTTTCGGTCCTTTTCCTAGACGAAGAGAAGGTAAATGCGTGGCCTAAGTGTCCTCTATTTGCTTTCTCCTATTTTCGTCGTCTCTACGTGATTATATATTGTAAAATCCGGAGATATGGGATGCAGCCAGAAAGCAGTTTATTAACGAAAAGTCTTAGATTTAAAATATTGTTTATTATATTTTTATTTCAATTATTCTAATTGTTTAAAAACTAAATGGTTGATAATATTTTTCTATCCAAATCCACTACGCAGGTTCTTACATTAATCTATATACAGTGAGCACGTAAAGGTTGGAATAAATTCATTTTCTCGAGAATGGACGATTTTGGAAAAAAATTCCGAAACAGGTCAATTTTTATTTTTAAATTACGACTTTTTGGCATATATATCACACTAGTGACGTCACCCATCTGGGCGTGATGACGTCATCGATGATTTTTTTTAAATAAGAATAGTAGTCGTGTGACAGCTCATTTGAAAAGTAATTCAATTCTCTATTTAGTAATATAAATATTAACATAATTATTTATACAGGGCGTCCAAAAAAATTTTTTTTGGGTTAAATTTATTGACATAAAAAGCAGAATATATGTAATTTATTTAATTCAAAATACATTTTACTGCTCTCAGAAAACAGAAAAAAATGAATATTTGAAAAATAATCATTGATATTGGCTTAAATTAAATGTTCAAATTGTCAAGAGGCTGGTGGGTGGCTGCTGTAATATTGAATTTAAGCAAAAAACAACATTTATTGGCCAAAATACATTTTTTTCTGTTTTCTGATAGCAGTAAAATGTATTTTGAATTAAATAAATTACACACATTCTTCTTTTTATGTCAACAAATTTAATTCAAAAAAATTGTTTTTAGGCACCCTGTATAAATAATTATGTTAATGTTTATATTACTGAATAAAGAATTGAATTACCTTTCAAATGAGCTATCATAAATACGACCCCTATTCTCATTTAAAAAAATCATCGATGACGTCATCACGCCCAGACCGGTGACGTCACTAGTGTGATATATATGCCAAAAAGTCGTAATTTAAAAATAAAAATTGACCTGTTTCGGGATTCCTTTATAATCGTCCGTTCTTGAGAAAATGAATTTATTCCAACCTTTACGTGCTCACTGTATATCTTTGTTGCTGCTCCACTTATAGACGGAGAGCTAGAGCCGAAAAATCATCGTCATAAGTAATATGGAGCTTTTTCTGTGAAACGTGTCCATTGTATATTGACAATTATGACCCCTTTCAGGACGACACCTTAGTGGATACAGTAAGTAGCAATAAGGGATAAAAGGGGAACGTTAGTGCAGTCATTAAAGGTTTTCACCTCCTATTTTGTTAAACCTCCATCGATTTGCATGAAAATTGGTGATCGTTTAGAGCATATCTCAAGAAATAAAACTGATCTGGTGCCAACTTGCAATTTAACCCTGGTGATGAGGACCACCCCTTCCCGCGGGTGAAAACAATTTTATTAAAAATAACCCCACAAATCGATTGAGGGACAAATTTTAAATAAAATTTGTAATATCATGTTATTAAAATAAATCAATACTTTTTGAGATATTAAAGGTCAAAGATTTGTCTATTTAAGAGCATATGCGTGAAGTTACGAATGATAAAAAGAACATATTAATAATTAGTTGTATGTTAGTAAAATAATATTTTTATATTATTTCGATATTTAATTGAATTTTTTCTATCAATATAAACTGAATATGTCCAGAAACTGGGGGTGTTTTGCTAAATTTATAATATCGAAATAATATAAAAATAATATTTTAGTAACCTACAATTAATTAATATGTTCTTTTTATCATCCGTAGCTTCACGCATGTGCTCTTAAACAGACAAATCTTTAATTTTTAATAACTCAAAAAGTATTGATTTATTTTAATAACATGGTATAACAAATTTTACTTATAATTTGTCCCTCTATCGATTTGTGGGGTTATTTCTCATAAAATAGTTTTCACCCCCCGAGAAGGGGTGGTATCCACCCCCAGGGTAAAAGTGCAAGTTGGCACCAAATCATTTTTATTTCTTGGGGTATGCTCTAAGTAATCACCAATTTTCATGCAAATCGATGGAGGTTTAACAAAATAGGAGGTAAAAACCATTAAAGACTACGCTAACTTTCCCCTTTCATCCCTTATTGCTACTTCCTGTATCCACTGAGGTGTCAGCCTGAAAGGGGTCATAATTATCAATACACAATAGACACATTTCACATGCCAAACTCCATATTACTTATGACGATGGTTTTTCGGCTCTAGCTCTTAGACTATTATACCAGCCATTTATTCTAAAAGAATGCTCATACACTGTGATTTATACAAACCGGAATAAAGACCTATTCAAAGTTTTTTTTATGAAATCCTGCTAGGATACTTTTTTCTAAAGTGGATTGTAAACGGTTTAGTGAAAAGCTTAGCCGACACAAATGGTTTTTATATAAAGATTTATGCCCTCATTTGTCCAAAAATAAAAGAAAGTATGCCCGAATGTAAACGAGAGAAATTAAATCTGACGGGTTGAGGGAAAAATTCGGAATTGTTATCAGCATAAATTTTAGATTACTACGCTTCCATCTATTTTATTAGACAAAAGGTGAAGGGGTTAGAGAAAAAATAGTTCTGAATTTATATTGTTCATGTCCCATATAAATTTAATTTTTTTAAACAGATCGTTTGCGTTTGTGAAATATATTAAAAAAGCCAGCAAAATATGTATAGTCCTGTCGCCAGTAGGGGTACAACGGCCTCCTTAATTCAGATGGACTTACCCAAGTTTTCTTTATGTATTTTGACCCGTAGAACACGAATTTTTTGGGTAACAGTCGATCCGGATGTCGATAAGATTGTTATAAACAAAGAACTTGAGGAATCACATAACAGCGATTTTTCGCAAAACAAAACATGTTTTTGTATTCTTTCGGTCATTCTAAGCAAAAAATTATTTTACAAGTTTTTTGGTTGGATGCATAGTTTTCGGCATAAACGGGGTTCAACTTTCAAAAAATCGAAAAATTGCAATTTTTGAACCCGAATAACTTTTGATTGAAAAATAAAATAGCAATTATGCTTACCGCATTTCAAAGTTCAAGTAAAATTTTATCGGTTTTGATTATTTTCATTGCTAGAAATTAATTTTTTTATTGTTAAACAAAGCTATCAACACATAGTGGTTGAATGATGTTTTCAATGCATTTCTAATTTGAAATCGAACGAGTAGGCGCTCATACAGAATTTCTACGTACATTACGTCCATTAAAACGCATGCATTGGGCCCGGGAAACACTATGTGTTTATACCTTTATTTAACAAATAAAAACTTATTTTTTAGCAATGCAAACAATCAAAACCGATAGAACTTGACTTGATCTTTCAAATGCAGTAATAAGAATTGCTATTTTGTTTTTTAATCAAAAGTTATTCCGGTTCAAAAATTGCACTTTTTCGATTTTTTGAAAGTTTAACCGCGTTTATCTCGAAAACTACGCGTCCTACGAAAAAACTTGTAGGACCATTTTTTGCTGAGAATCACCCAAAAAATACAAAAAAATATTTTGTTTTGCGAAAAATCGCTGCTATGTAATTCCTCAAGTTCTTTGTTTATAACAATCTTATCGACATCCGGATTAACTGTTACCCAAAAAAATCGTGTTCTACGGGTCAAAATACATAAAAAAAACTTGGGTAAGTCCATCTGAATTAAGGAGGCCGTTGTACCCCCCCTGGCGACAGGACTAGTATATACATTTTAAGCATAATCTTGAATCATGCCATAACTAAAATATTATACATATACAGCGTGTCTACTTGAGTTGGAAACATATGGGAAACTTTTTTATTATTAATTTTACGAAAAAAAGTTATTCTTTATAAAAAGTTCTGCATGCCCCAAAACCTAAGATTCAATCATCAGATATCAAATTTTCTGAATATTATACGAGTTATGTCAAAAAATATGAATTTCGGTCAAGGGTAAAGTACCTTTATTTCTCTCAATATCGAAAATTCTTATGATAAAAACTTGTTTGGAATTAAAAACTAAGATCAAATATGCAATTACATGCTTCTTATTGAAAAAAAAATTTTTTTCTCAAATTTAAGGATACCCAACATTGTTTTTAATTATTACAAATATGATAACTCGTTTATTATTCATTTTACGAAAAAAAGTTATTCTTCGTAAAAAGCTTTGCATGGTCTAAAATCTAAGACACAACCATGATATATCAACTTTTATTCATTTTATACGAGGTGTGTCAAAAAATATGAAATTCGCTCAATATTATAGCACCTTTATATTTCACAGTATTTCAATTAGAAGGATGTAATTGCATATTGACACATAGTTTTTAGTTCTAAACAACTTTTTTAATAACTGTTTTCAATATTGTGAAAAATAAAGGTACTTTACTCTTGAGTGAAATTCATATTTTTTGACATAACTCGTATAAAATTAATAAAATGTGATATCTGTTGGTTGCATCTTCGGCCTTATGACCTACAGAGCTTTTTATAAAGAATACCTTTTTTTGGTAAAAGTAATAATAAAAGAGTTATCGTATGTGTAATTAATCAAAACGAAGTTAGTATCAATAAATTTGAGAAAAATTTGGAAAATATTTTTTTCCAATTAGAAGCATGTAATTGCATATTTGAGCTTAGTTTTTATTTCCAAACAAGTTTTCAGAATAAGCATTTTCGATATTGAGAGAAATAAAGGTACTTTACTCTTGAACGAAGTTCATATTTTTTGACATACCTCGTATAATATTCAGAAAATTTGATATCTGATGATTGAATCTTAGGTTTTGGGGCATGCAGAACTTTTTATAAAGAATAACTTTTTTTCGTAAAATTAATAATAAAAAAGTTTCCCATATGTTTCCAACTCAAGTAGACACGCTGTATACAGGGTATTTGGTAAAGGATGGGCCATAGCTTAACCCTAGATTCCGGAGGTTAAAATAGGTCGATTTAAGCTAACTTACCTTAGTACAAAAGTTGATAATAACCGAAATACAGGGTGTCAAAGTTAAACTTTTATTTTATTTATTTTTGAATATTTCCTGACAGGCATGAGACAACAACACGAAATTTGGTAAATGGTGCTGGTAATGTCATCATCATCATCATCAATTCTTACTCGTCCACTGCTGGACATAGGTCTCCCTCAGCTCTTTCGATCTTTCTCTGTTTTGTGAGGCTTGCATCCAGTTGCCGACAATACGCTTCAGATCGTCAGCCCATCTGGTTGGTGGTCGTCCTCTGCTCCGTAGTGCTTCTTCTCGTGGTCTCCACTCGACAATACGTTTTGTCCATCGGTTGTCTGACAATCTGTTGACGTGTCCTGCCCAATTCCACTTGAGCGACGTGATTCTTTCGACGGTGTCCTCCGTTGTTTTTTTTTTTTTTCTACGAGGTATTTCTTCGTTTGGGATTCGGTCCCTCAGGGAGACACCCAACATCTGGTGCACCATAGCCCTCTGAGTTATGCGAATTTTGTTCACTACCTTTTTTGTGAATGTTAATGTTTCCGCTCCATAAGTGAGTACAGGCAATACACACTGGTCAAAGATTTTCTTCTTCAGGCATATGGGTAAGTCCGATTTAAATACATAGCTTAGTTTACCAAACGCTGCCCAGTCTAATCCTAGGCGACGTGGGAGCTCGCACGTCTGGTTATCCCTTCCCAACCGAATTTCATGTCCCAAGTACTATAAGATACAGTCTGCTCAATATCCATTCCATCAACAACAATATTACGATTTAGCACCAGATTAGTCATTATTTGCATCTTGTTGATATTAATCTTTAGTCCGACATCTAAAGAAGCCTGATATAACTTGTTCAACATTATTATTGCATTATCCATACGATCGGCTATAAGGACGATGTTATCTGCGAATCTCAAATGACTGAGCTTCTCTCCATTTGTATTGATACCATATTCGTTCATGTATTGATACCATATTTGTTCAGATCTGCCTTGTTAAAAGTGTGTTCTAAAAGGGTTGTAAACAGCTTTGGTGAGATGGAGTCTCCTTGCCGTACTTTTCGCTGCATACAGAATTTATTAGTTTGTTGTCTTACGCTAGCCGTTGAATTGTGGTAGATATATTATTTTATCATATTAGTGTAGCGATGGTCTATTCGGCATTCTGTCAATGCTTTTAACATTTTCTGCTGGTTTATGGTATCGAACGCTTTCTCGTAGTCCACGAATATTAGTGCCAATAGTTTGTTGGTATTGGTATTGTACACCCTACTAAATTATGTTAAACAAACGTTTCTGGCTCCTACCAGAGGCGTACGACGGGGGAACGTGAATGGTTGACCCTTTCCAAATTCTACGTCACTGACGGAATTGCTATTTTACTGCAATTTTTTTATTCACTAATACTTTTTATGTAAATAATGTACTCTTCATTCGTAACGATAAAGCCATTAGTTGTCGAGATATTTGAAGCTAAAAACGAAAGAGCATACATAATACATTAATCAAAATAAGTGTGCCTTATCATTTTTAACTTCAAATATCTCGAAAAATAATGACTTTATCGTTACGAATGAAGAGTATATTATTTGCATAGAAAGTATTGGAAAATCTAAAAATTATTCTAAAATAGAAGTTTTATCCTATGGCATAGAATTTGGGAAGGGTCAACCATTCACTTTCCCTGTCGTACGCCACTGGTAGTAGCCAGAAACGGTTATTTAACATAATTTAGTAGGGTGTGCAGTACTATACTTTCTGCCAAATATCATATGAATATGTCAAATTATCTTAAAGTATTCTCTTTTTTTAAATAATTTATTCTTTATTTAAAACTTTAAGAACTATGATGTGTGCCTGGTACTATAAAACTATTTGACATATCCTTATGGTACTTGGCAGAAAGTATAGGTACTGTACATTCTACTAAATTATGTTAAATAATCGCTTGTGGTTAATTCCAGAGGCGTACGACAGGGGAAAGTAAATGGTTGACACTTCCCAAATTCTACGCCACTGATGAAACTGCTATTTTTGCATAATTTTTAGATTCTCCAATACTTTCTATGCAAATCATATACTCTTCATTCGTAACGATAAAGTCATTAGTATTCGAGGTATTTGAAGTTAAAAATGAAATTCACACTAATTTTGATTAATGTATTATGCTCCTTCGTTTTAGCTTCAAATATCTCTAAAACTAATGGCTTAATCGTTACGAATAAAGAGTATATTATTTACAAAGAAAGTATTGGATAATCAAAAAGTTGCATTAAAATACGAATTCCGCCAGTGGCGTAGAATTTGAGAAGGGTAAACCATTCACGTTCCCCCGTCGTACGCCTCTGGTAGTAGCCGGAAACGTTTGTTTAACGTAATTTAGTAGGGTGTATAATACCAGCACCACTTACCAAATTTCGTGTTGTTGTCTCATGCCTGTCAGGAAACATTCAAAAATAAATAATATAAAAGTTTAACTTTGACACCCTGTATTTCGCTTATTATCAACTTTTGTACTAAGGTGAGTTAGCTTAAATCGACCCATTTTAACCTCAGGAATCTAAGATTAAGCTATGGCCCATTCTTTACCAAACACCCTGTATATGTACAGTACTAGCCAAAAGACCCCTCACCCCTCGTATCGTTTGAACGGTTATACTTACAATAGTTAAATTTCATTGAAGGTTGTTACTCCAACTTTCGCGTGGTCGGACAATACTTCTTTTACTGATTGGTGATTTATCTCTTGCTATTTTGACCACACGTGTCGCCCGTATTCTGCCTACATGACCATTCCATTCTTTTTTCTATTAAGTATCCATTCATTTATACACTGTACCTTACTTTTTTTTTCTAATGTGTTCACTCCTCTTTCGATATCTCTGTTCAATTTTTCACATGTAAAAAATTATGTATTTTTTACAGTATTAAATCCATAATAATTTTACAAGGCCAACGCTGTCCAGTAGAGCAGTACCAGTCTACTTCTCACGCTCATCCCTACCCATACAGAAAATTATGCTTGGACATTTGCGAGAAGAAAAACTTTTTCTTCTAGTACTGCCCGTTAAAGGGTGAAATTGTATATCGAGTGCCACTTACCTCGCATTGATGGTACATTCGCTCTTTTTTGGTGCGATTGCCCACAGGGTACGGACCGGTTGTGCTACCCCGTAGTACGTCACACCAATATTAACATTTTGGACCTTTCTATCTGTGTTCCAGTAACGTGAAACAAACACTATCTTCTAGTACTGCTCGCCTGAGGGTACGATTGTCACCTGCACACGGGACAACTCTCATCATATTATTCTTCGCTTAAAGGGAAAAATAAGTGAGCCTTTCTTTTGGGATAAATCTCAGTACGAAAACGAACATTCTAATTAGTGATCTCTCTCTCTCTTTCTCTCTCTCTCTCTCTCTCTCTCTCTCTCTCTCTCTCTCTCCCTCTCTCTATCTCTCTCCCTCTCTCTCTCTTTCTCTATATCTCTCTCCCTCTCTCTCTCTCTCTCTCTCTCTCTCTCTCTCTCTCTACACCTCTCTCTCCCTCTCTACCATGTGTTAGCTTTCGTTTGGCAACACATCGCAAAATCTATCTATAAACGAGGTTCCTACAGCCTCTGCCGCTTCTCGCATTTCGACCGCCATCGTTTTCTGTCCATCCGTTCGTCTTCTTTGATGGCTCTATCTTTCATGATGTGCCGTACATTTTCTTCCCAGGCAACTGAAGGTCTTCCCCTTCTTCATCTTTGGTGTGGTATGTAATTCAAAGCTGTCTTTGGCCATCTATCTTCATTCATTCGTTTCACGTGACCATACCACACTAGTTGTCTAGTTTCAATTCTATCTACACTGGAATACACAGTATGTGTCCTTCTTCTAATATCTTCATTCCTCATGTGATCTTTTTTAGATATACCACACGCTCTCCTTAGATAATCCATTTCTACTACTTCTATTCTTTTTCTATCTTTTTTTGTCATCTGCCAAACTTCTGCCCCATAAGTCATAATAGGCTCTACCAAGGTACGATAGATTGTCAATTTTGTTTTTTGTCTTATATCTTTAGACCACAGTAGAGAGCTTAGAATGTTTACCGCTTTTTTGCCCTACTGCGTTCTCTTTTCGATGTCTCTTTTGGTAGTGCCTTCTTTGGATATTATAGATCCGAGATATTTATATTCATTACATATTTTTGTGGTTCTAATTTCTAACTCTGGAGCTTCTTCATCATCCCCTATTTTAAGATACTCTGTCTTTGACATATTCATATTGAGGCCCTATTTTTCATATTCTTTCTTTAGTTTTCTAAACATGTAGTCCATGTCTTCCTGCGATCCTGTCCATGTCCATCTTTTGCGATGTCTTCATGGAAGACATCGCAAAATAAGACAGTAATTTGAAATTAAATAGCCGTTAAACGATAAAAAGAATTATTACAATTCGTGCGCGGACAGTTTGATCAGTGACTGTTACAGCATATACAGGGCGTTTCATTGGGAAACGGAAATACTTGATTGGTGAATAGAGGTTATCGACGCGGATCTAGATATACCTATTACCTTTATTGCCTCATCGATTTTTATAACTGAGTTACAGGGTGTTTTATCGATTTTGCCATTTTTCTGGACCGATAACTTGAGAACCACCCTGTATATTTTTTTGATATTTGGAACAAATAAGTCTTATTTAAAACACAAACCATCCAACCACGAATCACAAGAAAAATCCAAGTCCGGAATAAAAAAAAATATAAAATTTTTGTGACCTTAAAAAACACCCTGTATATTGAAATATTTGAAATTCGTTTTTATATTTGAAAAGGGCACAAAAGACTAAGTTTAAGTGTTTGCTTACATTTTTCGGCCAGACAATTTAATGACTTTAATTTTGAAATTATATTGAAAGTTTTTCAGTACTCTTAAAATAAAAAGCAGGTATTATTAACTTTTAATGATAGATTATTAAAGTTATTAAACAAATACTCATTTGATAAATAATCAATACTTATTTACTATATTAGAACGACCCATTTACAAATCACAAGAAAAATCCAGGTGCGGATTAACAAAAAAGCATAAAGTAATTGTGACCTTGAAACAACAACCTGTATATTGGAAATTTGCAAATTGGTTTGCATATTTAAAAAGAGCACAAAATACTGAGTTTATAAGTTCGCTTTAATTTTTTGCGCAGAAAATTTAATACCTTTAATTTTGGAATTAAATCTCTTGAAATTTTTTATAACTCGGAGATTAAAAATGAGGTATTAGTAACTTTTAATAAGAAGTTAATGACTAAATACTTATTTTAAACGTAATCAGTAATCATTAACTACATTGGAACTACATATTTACTAATCACAAGAAAAATGCAGGTCCGGATAAACAAAAAAATATAATGTAACAGTCACCTTGAAAAAACACCCTGTGTATAAAAAATTTTAAAATCCGTTTAAACATTTGAAAAGAGCGGAAAAAACTAAGTTTAATGGCTCGCTTTGACTTCTTGGCAGACAATTTAATGAAATTAGTTTTGAAATTATATCGAATTTTTGTTACGAGTTCTAAAAGTTCTCAAAAATTTCGGCATAATTTCAAAATTAAATTCATTAAATTGTCTGCGCAAAAAATGGAAGCGAACCATTAAACTTAGTTTTCTATGGATGCTATACAATAGCAACTTCTCTCACTACTTACATACATTCAAAACGAATAATTCCTCACGCAGTGAGAAAAGTCGGCCATTGCAATGAGACATATTTTTTCTCACGGGTTCTCCTACGGTCTTCCATACTATGATGGCCTTTTCCATGGTAACATGCACAATACAAACACAATTAATTTTTTAATAAACACACAATTTTTCTTGTGATTAGTAAATATGTAGTTCCAATGTAGTTAATGATTACTGATTACGTTTAAAATAAGTATTTAGTCATTAAATTCTTATTAAAAGTTACTAATACCTCATTTTTAATCTCGGAGTTAGAAAAAATTTCAAGAGATTTAATTTCAAAATTATATATCGACGCTTGAAAGGTAAAATGTATAATACGCCATTTTTTGTAAAATAGACTTTATATACCATTAGATTCAGTGAATTTTTCTGCGTATGTATAAAGGGGATTTAGGCAGTTTGAACTACTTTTTTGGCGTATTAAACATTTTATTTTTGGGATGGTTTTGAAAGCAGCTATGTCTTGTGCGCCAAATTTTAATATAAAAATATGTTATCAGTCGTATAATACACCCACCACGTTTGATTCTAGCAAATTAGTCAATTTTACTTTCAGGTATTAGAGCCTTAAAGCCGTGTTAGTCATTTCATATGGCAGAATAATTTTGCATAGTGGTGCTTAAAACAATTTTGTTTACATCAGTTACGGGTACAGGTGGCGTATTATAAATTTTATCTGTTTAAAATATTATCAAGTGTGTTACATTATTCACTTCGAAGACGGTCTTTCCAAAGATAGAAACTATTTCCAAACAAAATTTGAAACATAACATCAACATAGAAGTAAAGACATGGTTTATTAATATTTTGCGAAAAACACTCATAAAAATATAAATTGGTTGTGTCTGATATAATTAAATAACAATTTTTTTTTAATTCTGACTTCACCTACAGAAACTCGATATTATGGTAGGTATATGTACATGTACAGTGTGAGCCAAAATATTCGCGGCAAATGAGAAATGTTTTATTATCACTTATCAATCTCTTAGAAATATTTCCTCCTGATAAAAGTTGGTGCTCAAGAGAATTTCAGTTTTGGCAATAAAACATTTAATTTTTATACACATAGTATTCTCATAATAAACTCAAAGTTTAAAATATTGAAAGATTTACAACACAAAAATTAGAGAGTGTTATAATAGTATACTATGCAACGAGCATTTAATGATGGTCATTATGCAGCGAGTATGAGGGATACGAAACGAGCCGCCTAGCGGCGAGGATACGAGCTTCATAATGATAATTAAATGCAAGGTGTATACACGATTTTTTTCTATGATCATTCACAACAAAAAAATATTCGAATTTATTAATTTTGTAACGCAAACAAATTAAGTAATTTGTCAGTTTGTTTACATATTGAGAACTGTCAAAGCCATCAAAGTATGTACATATTTGACTCGCCATAGTGAAATAGTAATTGATATACCAGGTGTCCACTTATATTTTCCCCCATTTTTACTACCTATAACTTTTAAACAGCTCGAGATAGAAATATGCGGTTTTCGCTGAAATTTTTTATTTCAGTAAAAGTTTTGTTTGAATGTACCCTTGCAATATCATAATGAATACTCAAATCTACCTAGAGGTAATAGTGTAAATGATGTCCTTCCAGAGACTGACGAAGAAGATTGAGTTCAACTTGTCAAAATAAAGTATTTTCTAGTAACTTGAACTATTTCTTTTTGTGTAAATATAATAAAATAATCATCATCATTCTCTTTGCCTTATCCCTATGCGGGGTCGGCTTCTCTAATTGCATTTTTCCACACAATTCTATTTTGAGTCATATCAATGTTAATCCCCTTTACCAACATGTCCTGCTTTATCGTCTCCCCCCAGGTCTTCTTTGGTCTTCCTCTCCTACTCCTTCCAGGAATCTGCACTTCAGCTATTCTTCGTATTGGGTGATTAACGTCTCGACGTTGAACATGACCAAACCATCTTAACCTATGCTCTCTCATTTTGGTATCAATTGGTGCCACACCTAGACTTTCCCTAATATACTTATTTCTAATTTTATCCTTCTTTGTCACTCCACTCATCCATCTAAGCATTCTCATTTCCGCCACATGCATTCGTTGTTCTTCTTTCTTTTTCACTGCCCAACATTCAGTTCCGTACATCATAGCCAGTCTTATGGCTGTTTTATAGAATTTTCCCTTCAGCTTCATTGGAATTTTTCTGTCACACAGCACACCACTCGCTTCTTTCCACTTCATCCATCCAGCCCTAATTCTACTGCATGCATCTCCATCTATTTCTCCATTACTCTGTAATACCGATCCTAGGTACTTAAAACTATTGCTTTTCACAATCATTTGACTATCCAAGATACCATTTTATTTGTAGTAGCTCCATCTTTAAATGAACATTCCAAATACTCTGTTTTTGTCCTACTAAGTTTTAAACCTTTTTCCTCCAGAGCTTGTCTCCACTGTTCCAGTTTTTGTTCTAAGTCTCTTTCACTATTTCCTACTAACACGACATCATCAGCATATATTAAGCACCATGGAATGTTACCCTGTATTTTCGCTGTTATCTGGTCAAAAACTAATGAGAATAAATACGGACTAAGCACAGAGCCTTGGTGCAATCCTACTTTCACATGAAATTTATCAGTCTCTCCCACACCTGTCCTAACACTAGTCGTTACTCCCTCATACATATCCCTCACAATCTTTACATATTCACCAGGGACTCCTTTCTTATTGAGTGCCCACCACAGAATCTCTCGAGGAACTCTATCATATGCTTTCTCAAGATCAATGAATACCATATGAGCGTTTGTTTCTTTACTCCTGTATTTTTCCATTAACTGCCTTATAATGAAAATTGCATCTATAATATAATAAAATAATAGAATTTAAAACAAGAATGACTTATATTCTTGTAATTTTCCCAAAAGACACTTCTAATAGCTTGCACTCATAAGATAAATATATTATAACACATTTTACCTTCTCATCAAATTACTCATATTTGGTAAATTAGCAGTTTTCAGTCACCTGGTTATATAACGCATTATGCTCATAATACATTTCTCCTGATTGTATTCAAGAATCACTTGGTATAATGCGCCATTAATTTTAACACTAGATAATATTTCTTTTAGAAATTCATACCATGAAAGCATTCTACTATAAAACATTTATATTCCTAAGATTTGTCAAGATAGTAAGCTTACAACAAAAATTATAATTTTTTTTATAAAATTTCAAACTTTAAACGGTTCTCCTGTAAAATACGTAATTGTCGTATTAGCAGTTTTACCTTTCAATCGTCGATATATATATCCCGTTCACAGCGTAATACGCCTTTGGGTTCCCGTTCGCCAAGCCTGTCTATTCTGCCAGTCTTCTTCAGATAGATTTCTTGCTGACATTGCTTTTGAGATTCCTTGGATCCATGTTGTTGGTGGTCGTCCTCGTTTTCTTTTCTCTGGTGGTACCCATTCTAATATCTTTTTGGGTAGTCTTTCTTCCCCCATACGTCTAACATGTCCGTACCATATTAGTTGTTGTTTTTCGATGTCTTCTATAATTGATCTTTGTACTTTCATTTGTCTCCTGATGTCCTCATTTTTCACATGTTCTCATCTAGACTTTCCCGCTGCTCTCCTCCAAAAATCCATTTCAACTGCCAATAGGTTACCTTTAAGTTTTTGTGATAACTGCCACACTTCTGAGCCATAGACGATTACTGGTTTTAATATGGTATTATATATTCGTTTTTTCGTTTCCGGTCTTATATTTTTTTGCCATAATACTGAATTCAACGCACCTATAACTTGTTTTCCTTTGGTTATTCTGTCTTTTATGGCTTCATCACTTCGTCCTGTCTTTGTCAGTTTTACCCCCAAATATGTACATTGGTCACATTTCTTAATAGTTTCATCTTCTAAGTCGAGGTCATCTGGATTATTTTCTCCTCCTACGCAAAGATATTGTGTTTTTTGGACATTTACTTCGAGGCCCCATTTTTTGTACTCTTCCATTAGTTTTCTAGCCATATACTCCAGGTCTTCTTTGTCTTGGGCAATAACTACCTGGTCATCTGCATAGTGCAACGTATATAACGTTTCATCCCCAATAGATAGCCCCATCCCTTTACACTTCTTCTTCCAGTGCCTGAGTGCTTCATCGATATATATGTTGAACAGTATGGGAGATAAACAACAACCTTGCTTAAGTCCTTTTGTTACCTGAAAACCATTAGACACCTCTTTTCCTATTTTAACTTTTGCTATTGTGTTCTTATAAAGCTCTTTAATAGCATCGATTAGTGTAACGCTGATACTGGTTTTCTCCAATACTTTCCACAACTTCGCAACCGGCACGGTGTCATATGCTTTTGTTAAATCGACTAAGAGTAAATGCACTTCTCGAGATCTCAGTGTTCTTTTCTCAAGTATTTGGGATAAGCAGAAAATACTATCTATTGTGGATCGTCCTGCTCTGAATCCGTTTTGTTCTTCTGACTCAAAAGGGCGGTATTCTTCGCATATGCGTTCTTTTATAATTCTTCCATATAATCTGCTAAGCGTACTCGTAACAGTTATACCCCGATAGTTATTGCAATCTTCCTTATTTCCTTTCTTATGGATAGATGTAATCCATCCTTCTTTCCAACTTTGTGGCACTGGTTCTCCATGCAAGTGCCTATTGAAAACTTCTGTTAGAATCTCGAATAGTTTGTTGGTTCCATTTTTTATTAACTCTGCATATATCCCCTCTGGACCAGGAGCACGTCCATTTTTCAGCAGTGATACAGCTTTTTTAGTGTCTTCTACGTTGATTGCTAATGGCTCCCCTTGAATCAGGACTTCATGTTGTTCTATGTTTTTGTATTCCGGTCTTTCTTCTACTAACAGTGTTTTATAGTGTTTTTCCCATTTTTCAGGTTCTATGGAGTGTATGGCTATTTGTCCTGTTTTGTTGGATCTGATGTTTTTTATAAACCTCCAGGATTCTCTTGATTTGAGGCCGCCGATGTACGTATCTAATTCCTGACATTTTCTTTCCCAGCTTTGATTTTTTGACTCTATTACCGTTGATTTAAATTTATTTACCATTTCTCTATATTCTCTTTTATGTTCTTGATCTTTTGTTCCCAGCCATCTGTGATATAATTTTTGCTTTTGTTCTTTCATTTCCTGTAGTTCATCATTCCACCAATTATTTGTCTTTCTGGGTTTATTTTCTCTTATACCTAAGGCTTCTTTGGCGGCTTGATGTATTCCTTTTTTTATTATTCTATGTAGCTCTTCTGTTGTTTTATGTTTGAATTCCTGTGGTAGTTGTTGCTCTAATCTTTTTTTATACAATTCTCTAGTACTATCGTTGTCTAAACTTGTTAGATTGTACTGCAGTTGTTTAACTTCTACTGAGTGATTTTCGTTTATGTTTTGATTTTGTTGGTGTTTACAATTTCCGCTTAGAGGTAGTATCATTTTGGCTTTTACTAAGTAGTGGTCACTTCCACATTCGGCTCCTCGAAACACTCTTACGTCATGCACTTTTATTTTAGATTTTTGTTTCATTATTAGGTAATCAATTACTGATCTCAAGTTTCTTGTAGGCTGAGTCCATGTATATGTATGTATTGCCTTATGTTTGAAATACCCATTCATGATCCTTAGTGAATTGTGTCTACACATTTCTATTAAGTTATTGCCATTGTCGTTTGTAGTGTTTTCTCCATATGGTCCTATTATTTCATCGTTTATTCTTCTACCAGTTCTTGCATTTAGGTCACCTAGTATAATAGTTTCCCTTGTTTGACCTATTTGAGAAATAGTTTCATCTAAGACTTCATAATATTTTCCTTTTTCTTCTACGCGTGCATCATCATTCGGGCCGTATGTGCCTATTATTGTCATTTTTGATCCTTTCAGGTTGAGGTTGACCTTTATGATTCTTTCATTTATTGCTTGCCAGTTCGATATGTTCTTTTTGTATTTCTTCAATATAAGTATTGATACTCCTCTTTTTGCATGTTCTTCCTTATTAACTCCTGTATGTATATGTATATATCTATCCAGATTTTGAGTTCCTTGTCCTTTTTTCTTTGTTTCAGAGAGTACAGCAAAGTCCATTTTGTGTTTCTTCATTTCTTCGATAACATCTTCGATTTTATTTCTAATTCCCTGTGTATTCCAAGTACCACAAATCAGTGTCCGTTTTCGTTGCCATTTTGAAATCGTAATTTCAAAATTAAAGGTATTAAATTTTCTGTGCAAAAAATTAAAGCGAACCTATAAACTCAGTATTTTGTGCTCTTTTTAAATGTGCAAACCAATTTGCAAATTTTCAATATACAGGTTGTTGTTTCAAGGTCACAATTACTTTATGCTTTTTTGGTTAATCCGCACCTGGATTTTTCTTGTGATTTGTAAATGGGTCGTTCTAATATAGTAAATAAATATTGATTATTTATCAAATGAGTATTTGTTTAATAACTTTAATAATCTATCATTAAAAGTTAATAATACCTGCTTTTTATTTTAAGAGTACTGAAAAACTTTCAATATAATTTCAAAATTAAAGTCATTAAATTGTCTGGCCGAAAAATGTAAGCCAACACTTAAACTTAGTCTCTTGTGCCCTTTTCAAATATAAAAACGAATTTCTAATATTTCAATATACAGGGTGTTGTTTCAAGGTCATAAATAGTTTATATTTTTTTTATTCCGGACCTGGAATTTTCTTGTGATTCGTGGTTGGATGGTTTGTGTTTTAAATGAGACCTATTTGCTCCAAATATCAAAAAAATATACGTGGTGGTTCTAAAGATATAGGTCCAGAAAAAAATGGGCAAAATCGATAAAACACCCTGTGGCTCGGTTATAAAAATCGGTAAGGCAATAAGTATGGTATACCTAGAATTGCCTCAGTGACCTCTATTCACCATTAAAGTATTTCCGTTTCCCAATGAAACACCCTGTATAAGTTTACGGTAATCAAAACGCGAGACACGTGGAATAGTTAGTTCGTGTGAGCGCAAACTGCACAGAATTTTGGTAAGATTTTTTTTTATAATATGTACCTAGTGATATTGTCTATGCAATTTCACATATTATGTAGAGGCTCAGTACGCAGTACAGTATTTGTACACTCTCAGTGAAATTTCCTATTTCTGTACTTCCTATTTCTGCTGATCTTGGTGCTCTAATATCCAAGATTTGAAACGGATATAACTCTATATTTGATCTCAGAGATCTTTGTCCTCTAGTGTTTTTAAAATTGTATTTGTACTGTTGTTTTTCTTTTTCTTCTTCTTCTTTTTATATAGAAATTACTCTGTCTGTTTTTCAAAGTGCCTCCAGTAAGTTGTCATTCCATCTTTTTCGTGGTCTTCTCACTGATCGTCTTCCTATTGGGGAACCGTCTCTCGTCGTCCTTACTACTCTATTTGCTGTCATTCGGCTTATGTGGTCGTTCCATTCAACTCTTCTGCTTTTCACCCAGTTAATAATGTTGTCCACCTTGCATCTCCTTCGTATATCTGCACTTCTAGCTCTATCCCACAGCGTCTTACCATCGATTTTTCGCAATGTTTTCATCTCTGCTGTTTCTAGCATTATTTTGTCCTTCGTGTATCAGGTCGTGTTTCTGCCGCTTATGTCAATATTGGTCTGATGACTGTTTTGTAAGTTCTGCCTTTCACTTCTTTTCCGATTTTTTTATTTCTCCATATTGTTTCATTCAGGCAACCTGCGACAGAAGAAGAAGTTTTTGAGGGAAAAATGTATTATGTATACGTATTTCGTTTATGTGGCACAGGTCTGTCAGAAGGTATCAGTTTTCATTTATGATATTTTCATTATATCGTTGATTTTCTCACGCAGAATGCATGAATGGGAAACACCCGAATAGATGAAAAGGTTATACATAATCTTTAAAGCAAGGAACAAGTCATCAAAGGACTTGACTCAAACGTGACAGATTAAGAACCGATATTGAAATAAAGAAAATATGGTATGAGTACTTTTTAAAAGTTGCTAAGTGAAGAAAACCAGAGAAGAGACATAGGATGCGGGACCCAAAAAAAGAATGTAATACTGGCCATACCGAAAGATAGATGAGGTTGTCGAGACGTTAAGTAAGATGAAGAATGGTAAGTCATTAGGGCTTTTTGGAATTTTTGTGGAAGTTTGGAAGGCTATATGAGACGAAAGTTATTGATGGTTTCTGACAAATTATAAGAAGGAGATAATGAGGAAGAAAGGATATCCAATGCATGGAGAGGGAGAGTGCTGGTATCATCGTATAAAGATAAAGGAAATATTCAGGACTGTAAGAACTATAGAGAGATAAAGTGAATGTCGCACACAAACAAAATTTGTTAGAGAATTGTAGAGAAAAGGTAAAGGAGGATTGCAGTATATCAGAGTTGTGCATCTGATTTGTGAAATTATATTGTCTCGATAACTGTTGAATTTAAGGGAGTAGGCTCAAAATTTTGGTCCAAGGCTATTTGTTAAAAAATGGGATGTACACATGTACAAACATAAAACTTCAGACATATTTTTATTACTTGGTGCTGATAACGTAATCAGTTATATCAATGTAATTCATAAACCTCTACATTGATTTGAAATGATAAATGTAGTGTGATATTGGATTTAACCTGTCATTTAAGTATTATCAGCAATATGTACTGGAATCACACATCATCTATCTGAACAGAGGCAGGAGAATTCGACGATATCAAAATAAAATGTGGGGTCCGTCAGGGGTGTATTATACTATCACCACTGCTGTTTAACATCTACTCTGAAGAAATCTTTCAAGAAGCAGTGTATGATGTTGAAGCCGGAATTCGAATTAACGGAGAATGTATCAATAACATAAGATACGCAGACGACACGGTGGTATTCGCTGACAGTTTTAAAGCCCTTCACAGGAGATAATGAACAGAATCGCAGTCAGTCGTAAAGTCAGTCGGAGATACGGACTTTCACTAAACACTAAGAAAACAAAATGTATGATGATCTCTAATACTCTTTCTAATGAAAGAGTAAAAACAAACACCTACCTTGGTACAAACGTAAATAAAAATTGGAACGATTCCATAGAAATCAAATGTAGGATAGGAAAAGCAAGATCTGCATTTCTAAAAAAAATTTAAGTTATTCAAATGTCACGATTTGTCGATACCCATAAAAATCAGGTTACTACGATATTATATCTTTCCTATACTGTTGTACGGAGTTGAGTCGTGGACTCTCACAGACGCCACCTGCAAGAAAATTGAGGCTTTTGAAATGTGGCTCTATCGTCGAATCCTGAAGATATTTTATACCGACCACATTACTAATCAGTAAAACCACGAATCTTTTTAGAGCAAGAGTGTGCAAAGTACAGATTGTCATGATTGTCGCCAACATCCGAAATGGTTAAGCACTATAAGAAAAAGAACTTTTATACTGTAAAATATTTGGAAAAAATGTTCATTTTTTTCATTTACTGTCCGCATTTACACCTCATTTACAGTCCGCATCCGTTGTTGAGGGTGTCCGTCAATGGAAATTAAAGGGTACATATTCACATATCGCCGAATGATTTTTGTTGTAAAATCTGTCCGTATAGAGCAGGTGTCCGTTGAGAGAGAGTTTACTGTATTGCATTGCATAATAAATAAGCGATCCACTAGAATAACTGATATTATAGATAAAACCTGAATATGTTTATATCAAATGCTAAAACGTAGACTTAATTCCATATGCAATCAATACCTATGGTTTGTCGACCTCTGACTCGCTTTATATTATATGTATGTACCCTGTTTTAACGTGTTTCTCTCTCAAGTATTACACAATATAAATATTTAATATACAAAACCATATACCAGCAAAGTGGGCGCCAAAACCTGTTATTTACATATCCAATAATTATTCCTGTTGTTTTAATACCATAATATATTATTACATAAACTGCTAGTCCAAAGTTAGGTATATAGAAAATTATGCTGATTTTTATAGTTGATTTTTTCGCAAACAGACGGATTCCGCTATTTTTTGTTATTTTAGATTTTTATTTAGTATTTACACAATTGTGAAAAGGTTTACTCAAACTTATTCTTTGTATTTATACCGGGTGGAAGAAAAGAAATGTTTTTCTTATGTTAAATTTGAAACACCCTGTAGGGAGAACTAGGTACAAATATAAGTATACATCAGAATCGTATTATAGTCTTAGGTTTTTTGAACATGTTGTTGTTTGAATTTCCCTGATATCTTGAGAAACAAAAAAAATAGACGGCTTTGTAATTTAACATGTGTTTTAACCGGAACAAAAGTTTGAGACACCTTGTTGGGAGAAAAAGGCACAAAGGTGAATATACGTCGATATTATGTTGTAGTCTCGTATTTTGTGAATATTTTATTTTTTTAATTTCTCTGATGTCTCTAATACAAAGAAACTAGACGGTATTACTCTTTAATATGTGTTTCTATGTTTCACATGTGTGATGTGATGCATGTCGTCAGTTAAAACACATATTAAAGAGTAATACCGTCTAGTTTCTTTGTTTTTAAAGATATTACAGAAAAAAAAATAAAATATTCACAAAATATGAGACTACAGCATCTTTGTGCCTTTTTCTCCCTACAAGGTGTCTCAAAATTTGTTTCGGTTAAAACACATGTTAAATTACAAAACCGTCTATTTTTTGTTTCTAAAGATATCAGGGACATTCAAAAAGCAAAATGTTCACAAAACATTAGACAACAATACGATTTCAATGTATACTCACATTTGTGCCTCGTCCTCCCTACTCAAACTTAACATAAGAAAAACATTTCTTTTCTTCCACCCGGTATAAGTACAAAAAAAAAGTTTGAGTAAACCTTTGCATAACTGTGTAAGTACTAACTAACATAAAGAAAAATCTAAAATAATAAAAAAAATAGCGGAATCCGTTAATTTGTTTAAGAAAAAATCTACTATGAAAATTCAGCAGAATTTTCTATATCCCTAACTTTTGACGAGCAGTTTATTTTGATATCCATTGATCATTACCGATATCAGATTGCTCTAAAAAACGACCTCATAAGGTCATTTGGCATTTTTGTTTTGATGTTTTGACGAAGATTTTGTTTTTCGTTTATAATGTCGTAAAGTCTCTTTGGTCGCCGCCCGTGTAACACTTTGAGCAGATCCATATGATGGATCCACATGTAGTTTTGTCTCCTGAATCCAAATGTGAAAACAGCATTTCGATATCTCGATATTATCTTAGAGATAACCGACCTTAAACTCGAAAATTGTGATGTCATAATTCTTAAAGTGACTTGCATCTTGGGACAGCAATTTAGGGTCCTTTAGCAACTTTAAATAGCGAAAGAATTCTACAATGGAGACACTGTTGAAAAATACATTAAACGTAATAAACTGTACGTAAAAATGCCAATGAAAATTTCATATTTCAAACTAACTTATGACATCGGCTTAAACGCTTGTAATCAGGATCCTAAGTTGCTGTCCCGAGATGCAAGCCTTTGTTTTGGCTGACACAAATAAACGTCAAATCGAAATTTCAAATAAAATATTATTTATTAATGTTAATTTCTTCTTCTTCTTCTTCACGTGCCATCTCCGCGACGAAGGTTGGCAATCATCATGGCTATTCTAACTTTTGGCACTACAGTCCGAAAAAGTTCAGTTGAGCTGCATCCAAACCATTCTCTGAGATTTCTGAGCCAGGACATTTTTCTTCTACCTACGCTGCGCCTTCCTTGAATCTTTCCCTGCATTAATTATTTTAGGAGCTCATATCTGTCACCATGTGCTATATGACCCAAGTATTGCAGTTTTCTTATTTTGACTAAATCCAGTACATATATCCCTGCTCTTCTCTATTCTTCTTAGTACTTATAAATTGGTTATTCTGTCTGTGTAAGAGATTCTTAGCATTCTTCGACATGTCCGCATTTCAAATGCTGCCAACCTATTGAAACATTGTTTATTAGTCCATGTCTCCACACCATACAAAAGAACAGAAAATACATAACATTTTAGTACAGGTTTTCTAAGATTGAGGCTGAGGTCTCTACTACAACATTAATGTTAATATAGGTACCTAATGTTATATGGAAGCTTAATATTTCTTTTATTTGTATACATACAATACAGCGTGTCAACTTAAGTTGGACACATATTATGGATGGGTACCTTTTTTATTTTTAATTTTGCGAAAAAGGTTATTCTTCGTAAAAAGTTCTGCATGGTCTAAAACCTATGAGCCAACCATCAGATATCAAATTTTTTCTATGAGATATGAGATATGTCAAAAAATATGAATTTCGCTCAAGAATAAAGTACCTTTATTTTTCTAAATGTTTGAAAATTGTTATTATGAAAAGTTGTTGGAAATTAAAAACTATGTTTCAATATGCAGTTACATCCTTCTAATTAAAATAAAAATTTTTCTTAACTTACGGATGCCCAATGTCATTTTCATTTATGATAACTCTTTTATTATTAATTTTACAAAAAAAATATTCTCCATAAATCGCTCTGCATGGTCTAAAATCTACATAAGATGCAGCAATTATAATATATAAATTTTATCAATTTTACACGAGGTATGTCAAAAATATGAATTTCGCTCAAGAGTAAAGTACCTATATAGTTCACAATGTTTAAATTAAAAGGATACAATTGCACATTAATACATAGTTTTTAATTCTAAAAACTGTTTTCCATACTATGAATTTAAATCCGTAAATAAACAAAGTTTTCTTTTTGACAATGCTCGCATTTTTAGGTTGTTGCAAATAAGATCTCGACATTTATCGCACGTTGGCATTAGGGAGCTCGCAAACCAAAGCAATATCCGTACATCGCATAACATACATTGCGGAAAGATACGCACTGAGTGTCACAACTGGTTTTCGGTGAAGGAAATTCCAACGAAAGTCACCGAAGATTCACCGAAAACCAGATGTGACACTCAGTGCGTATCTTTTCGCAATGAATGCCGCATGCGATGTAGGATATTGATTTGGTATGCGAGCTCGCTTAATATCGAATGGTGTCGAAACTTGGCATTAAAAATGTGCAGTGTCAAATTTGGTCCCTCCATGGTACTTACGGGCTAGATCTAAGGTTGTTTTCAAAATTAAAGATATATTTAACAAATCTTCCTTGTTTGTGTTAATGTATGATATACAGGATGATGATGATGCAAAGGTGCGGAATAAATTCATTATTTAAGAAACAGAAGACTTTTTGGAAAAAATCATAAATTTCTACGTCAATTTAAATAATTGAATGGCCATCAACTGCTATATTTATATTAGGCTTGGATCCCGCATACCAAAAAAAAGTATATGAATAGCAAACTGAAAATTTGTCAATAGCTTAACGGTGTCTAGTCAGACAGGTTTTGATGGGTGGTAACACTGGAATAGGGGAAGTTTTAATTGTGGACGTGATTTTAATTGTGGAACTTGTCATCCTGACAAGTTTATGATTATGAAAACTACCAGGTTGTTTTTAAGAGGCCACATTAGCCAGCGTGTCATCAATGTTACTTAGGGAGATAGCAAAACACCATTTTTCGAAAGTTATGCGAAACTTTGGCAACAGTGCGTCGGCATTTTTTGACACTAACTAATATTGTGACCATATACTCATAGGCGCGCTAAATTCAAGTAATACAAAACAATTATTTTATTATTAGTAAATAAATGATAAAGATAAAGGCAGTTTTGGTTTTTATTTGATTCAGAGTTGGACCACTATCTCCATATAACTAATTCAGCATATATGCATCCACAGTGAAGCTATGCAGTCACAAGTCTGAAACAAATATAAACAACCCTGCCTATTTAAGGGGAAAAGCCTTCGTAAGTTTATTCTTCGGATGTGTGAAGAAAATAATAATGGGGTCCATACCTTGCCTCCCGAAAGCTTTTACTACATTCAGCAACACCGGTTCTACCAACAACAAACACTGCTACTATCCAAAAACGAAAAAGATGTTAGTTGAAAATATTTTGTAAAGAAAAGCATACTTCCAATGAGTGCCACGGTTGTAACAAGGCAATGTGTGGCAAATGTCAAAAACTGCAAACTGTATGATGTTACAAAAGTTTTCAATAGGCAGCAAACGTGTTAAACAATTAAACTAAAAAATAAAAGCAGATTATATCGTTTAGAGTTGATATAATTTCTTTAAACTGGATTTTTTTCATTTAAGAACTTGGGGCCAAAATGATTCCTTCCGGCTTTCTAGGTAGGTATGCTAAGCCAGACTTTCTAGTGTTAAGGTACTCAAATTTGAGTAAGGGCGGAAAAGCTAAAAGCGGTTTTCATTTTTTTTTATTCAGATTTGGACCACCATCTCCATATAGTTATTCCAGCATCTATGAGAGATGTCGATGTTTTGCTTCTCAAAATGAGGAATCAGTGCATCGCGATATTTTCCCTTAAATAGACAGGGTTGTTGATATTTGTTTCAGAGTTGTGTCTGCATAGCTTCACTAAGGATGCATAGATGCTGAAATAGCTATATGGAGATGGTGGTCAAACTCTGAATCAAATAAAAACAAAAAACTGCCTTTATCTTTTTCATCTTTTCTCAGATTTGAGTACCTGAAACTGTCTTTCGGTCCTTTTCCTAGACGAAAAAAGGTAAATACGTGGTCAAAGTGTCCTTTATTTGCTTTCTTGTATATTCGTCGTCTCTTGTGCTTATATATTTTAAAAACCGGAGATACAGGATGCAGCCAGAAAGAAGTTTCTTAACGAAATGTCTTGGATTTAAAATATTATTTATTATTTTTATTTCAATTATTCTAATTGTATAAAAGTATTAAATTTTGTATCTAGGGCTTTTCGTCTTCTTCCTAAGTAAATAAATATTTGTAAAAATAAATAAAAATAGGTGAAAATTTTATGTAAACATGTATTTGGTTTTTGTTATTTATATTTAAAATTTAAATTTTAAACTTGATGATATATTCCTAGAAAAAAAAACCTTCTAAAACTTTATATACGCGCATTAGAATTCGAAATATTTATAAGTAAAATATACATAGGTAGCTACAAAACTCACAATTAATAATAATCTATTGTTTCAAATAGTCCGACAACTTAGTTATATTACACAAACATAAATATAATAACCAATACTTCCCCATGGATCAACATTAACCCGGCATTGGTCGCTAGGTAGGTTGTTACGCGAGTGGTCGCGCATGAGATATTCTCTCAGGTATCCAACTTTTGCCTTTCTTTGCAAAATTTTACAAAAAAGATGAGGTTTCGTCAACGATAAAGCCATTTGCTTTAAAAAGACACGACGTTTTTCTGTTTTATTATTATTATCTTTATATAAAATATGACTATTGATGCCGCCAATATTTAACATTGAAAAATAATATGGTAAGTGACCATCTACAACTAACCCGTGAAACAGAATATAGGATTTTCATATCATCGACCACATCCACGGCGCCTTTTGTTACATTATAAAAGTATATTATTTTAGGTTTTAAGGGGAAAAATAAAATTAATTTTTTACATAGTTGGTGACGCCGGTGGTCGATTGATGATAGAATCTCTCACATGAAGCGCACTGACTCAACAATATAGTGATACTAAGTAAACTGAGTCACTAGCTGAGCGGAAGTGTCTATTAGCTTGTCGAGGGAGGACAGTTAGGAGACAAGAAGGAACTACAGCGCGTATAATTTCCCAGAAAAAAGTTGTGCGCAATTTTCTGAAACCATGAGAGAAAATCTGATATAGCTACCACTGGCATGTTAACAAATTCCAATATCTTAAAAAATAATACACTGCTGCACTGAGCAGGTATCGATATAGATAAGAGAACAAATAAGAGAATCGTGCTATTACATTTAGAAAATCGACGCAGGTTTGTAATAACAGTGACTATTTCTTTATGTTGACTAATCAGTTATTAGCTACAATATTTTCGATTTCTTGTTATAGATAATCAATTTTAGTAGTTCCGATGAGATACAAAACCTAGGCATGTGATTAAAAAGTGAAGTGTATTTGAAAAAGGTGTATTTTTTTTGTTCTTCTTAATGGCGGTACAGGCTCGTCTTTGTAATATTTTATTTAATTATGGAGTAATTTCCACCTACAGTTCATCTAATTTACTTACCGTTGCACGTCATTATCTAGGTTAGAAATCTAAGTTGACATTGTTGCCCAATTACAAAAAGTTCTTGAATTCATTTTAAATCATACATCACACAATTTTTGCGGAAGTGGATTATACAGCAAAGCGAATTAATATTCAATGTAAATAAATAAAAACTTTAGAAATAGAAAACAAGAATTAAGTTATAATCTTACGTTAAAGTACATAATAAAAACAGTAAATATAATGAAACAAATTCTTATATAAAGAATATAAACAAATATGAAGTGTCATTACCGCAACTGTCAAATAAATGTTACCAAATGTTGCCAAAATATCACCTTCGTTCGATTACAGTTACAGTGTATTCCGAACAAATGTGCTTCATAAAAACGCCTACACTTTGACTAGGGGCTAACATTACTTTGGGCACTTTGCTTTTTATTATGTCGCAGGATCGCATACGTCCTGTCGGTTGTGGTTGATTCGTCCAGTTAATTTCATCCTTAGTTTCAATAATTACACACTCTGAAATCTGGGAACTTGTAGCTAAACATTCCTCTTCATTATCACTCAATACTACTTGCTGATCATCCTCTTTACTTGCTTCCGAAAGATAATCTTCAATTTCAGAGTCACTTTCAATGCCACCTACTTCAGGAAATCCTTCATCATCGGAATCCCATAAATTATAAAATATATCTTGCAGTTCTGCAGCTAATAATGGTTTTCGGGATATTTTATTCGCACAATCTACTTTCACTGTAATTCAATATAGTTTTAGGAGCTCATATTAGTTGTCGACACTAACATCGATGTCAAACGACTGATAGCAGATGCATTATTTATTTCAAAATATGTATAAGTACCTAACTAACAATATTATTGCATTCCAACCATGATTACCAGTTTTTAAAATTCATTTAGAATAGATATAACACCTAGTGTAAGAATCGCTTTGATGTTCAAGTTTACATCACAGAGACGTTTACGTTGTTTGTTGCAGTTAAAGTCTAACTTTATTATTGGATTTCTGGATTCAAAAAGTCGTTTAGATAATCCACAAAAACATTACCTGACTGCCAGAATAACTTCTGTGGCAAAGATTTAAAGTTTAGGTATAAATACAAAAAGTGTCCGACGGGACCGTGTTGCCCCCTTACGTGACAAAATTCTTTCGACGCAATAATTTCAAAAATGATAATGAATATTTTGAATAGCTCATGACTATGTTGAAGGAAACATACTTCTAAACAAATTCAGTGATACATAAAATTCAACAAAATTTTTTTTATCAGTTTATGATAAAAGAATTGGCGTCTCGGGCGCGTTGTACTCACCTTGCCCGGATAAGGGTTAAAGAAGAAGAATGTAATGTTATGTATTATGTTCCAACATTAACAACAAGTGACATGACTGAAATAAACATGTGAAACACATTAATTGAGTAATGGACAGATATGACTAAATCTTCTCATAACTGTCGTTACCAAAATATCTAATTGAATAAACTCATGGAAATACCTATCTGAAACGTCAATATACTAGCATTCCCAATAGCTAAAAGCGTTTATATCAATTCAGTATAGACTTCGTGTTAATATCTGAAACATGTTTACAAATCGAAGTTCTCTCGAAATTCCAAACTACCTGATATTATAATACTAAACTGCCAAACTTATTTCACATAGACGAACTAAAGATTAAAAGCAATTATAATTAGAGTATCAATGCGAGACCGTCATTTAAATGAATTTTATAATGAAAAAGAACTCATAATGGTATTTAGGGGAGTGCATATAGATTTTCACTGCGGAAAAAATCAAACAAGATAGAACTTTTTGTAATTCCATTAAGAAATGTTGAATAAACAACATATCAAAAAGTTCTACTCGAGAAGTGGGTGATTCATTTTTTATTAAACAAATGAACTACAAAATTAGATGTTTTTTTTTAAATAACTCCGAAAATATCAATATTAGAAAAAAAAAAACTGATTTGACCATTGAAAAACTAAGACAACTTTACAAAAAAAACCTTACATAATGAATTTTCTAAAATTAAATCTGTATCTTCTATAATTTTTTATTTATAACGCCAAAGTCACAAACAGTCAAAAGTCACAAAACGCTAAAGTCCTTCTCACAAACATTGGCGCACTGTAAACTAATGTACGGCGAAGTGCACGGTTGAGTTATTTTAATGTAATTCTTTAACTAATAGAATAAATGAAATTTTACGAACTGAACATGAAAGAAGAATAATTAAGCTATTTTATGGTTAAAATAGAAAGAAATAAAATGTATGGGCATAAGTACGGTGTGGGCGGAAAATGAGCCTTACATGAATTTTGTTTACAAATGATTTAAAAATGTGTAACTAATACAATTTTTCTTATAAAACTCTCAATTTTGCACAACTGACCTTTCAAGCATCTTCCTAAATGATGTTTCATTAAAAAAAATCTCAAAAATTTATTCAAAATGATATGACGTCTCAAAAAATGTAATTTTTGAAATCTTCGTAGTTTTATAGAATTACCACCACTCTAAGACGGTATTACTCAAGTTTGAACAAATCTATTACAGTTTTATATGTGCTCTTTTAAAGCTTAGGATGTAAGTTTTAAAATGCACTAAACTATTTTACTTTAGAAATGAAATAAACTATTTCTTTTTAAAAAAATTAAGAAAGATAAAAATGTAGTACAAAAACCGAAAATTACCAACTAAAAAAATGTTTCTACAAAGTGATCAAAACATTTTTCTGTAAAACTTACCTAAAATACATTTTTTAATAATAAGCTTCAACGATAATAAATATTCAGCAAAAAAATGTTTTTAGCTCTTACGCAGTATGTCTGCGTAACTTGGAACCTATTGATAACTTTTTTATTATCAGTTTTAGGAAAAAAAGTTATTCTTTATAAAATACTTTGCATCGTATATAATCTAAAATGCAATCATCAAATATGAAATTTAATTAATGATATACGAGGTATGTCAAAAAATATGAATTTCACTCAAGAGTAAAGTACATTTACATTTCACAATTTCGAAAATTGTTATTAAGAAAAATTGTTTGGAATTAAAAAATTTGTTTTAGTGTTCAATTACATCCCTCTAATTAAAATATTGTGAATAATAAAGGCACTTAACTCTTAAGAAAAATTCATATTATTAACATACCCCGAATAAAATTAAAAAAGTTTGATATCTGATGGTTGTATCTTAGATTATAAACCAGTGAGAGCATTTTATGAAGAATAACTTTTTTTTCGTAAAATAATGATAAAATAGGTATCATAATTGTAATAAAATGATGATGCGTATCCGTAATTTGAGAAAAAATGGAAAAAATTTTTTCAATTAGAATGATGTAATTGTATATTTAGACATAGTTTTTAATTTCAAACAACTTTTCATAATAGCATTTTTTGATATTTTGTAATATAAAAGTACTTTACTCTTTAACGAAATTCATATTTTTGACATAACTCGTATAAAATTGATAAAATTTAATATCTGATGGTTGAGTTTTAGATTTTTGACTATCCAGAGCATTTTATTAAGAACAACTTTTTTTCGTAAAATTGATAATAAAAAAGTTTTTCATGTGGTTCCTAGCTGCGCAGACACACTGTATAAGAGCTTCTGTATAAGAATTTTCAAAAAGCAATGCCATATCCGGATTCAGCATAATCAAAAACAAAATAAAAACATATTTGATCAATGTAAAATGATGAATTCAACGATATTTTTAAAATTATTTATACAAGGAAATTGTTATTGTTTAAACAATTAATAAACAATTAGCGGCCAAATCGGCGAGTAGAACTTTTTACGTTAAGATGTATATAAACTAACAAAAAAAGTTTTAAAAAATTATAAGCTTGCTTGAGTTTTTCCGAAACAATGCATATTTTCGTTCTAATTGCACTCCCCTAATTATAGAAATGGTAATTTCTAGATTTTAAAATGGTAGGGAAGCCCAAGCGGGAATTTTTGCAGTTACTCGAGCGCGTCAGACTATCACATGGCGAGAATATTAGCACTAAATTGATGCAAACAGATTACTTAGAGGCTTTTGGAGTCGCTTATCACCAAAACGGCATCGGAACCGGCCATCGGAGCACCTGGTGTGCAGTGTCACTGTTAAGGAACATCATCTTATGAAGTGTCGAGTGTTTTCGGCATCAAATTGATGCAAATATATTCGGCTGCCCCAAGTAGAAACAATGTATATCCATTTTTTTTTCAAAATCACTTTTATTGCATTTTTGGATTTAGGGTGTTGTTATCTACCAATTACCAAGGAAGAAAAAAATAAAAAATTATTAGAACCACAATTTAAAATTGCTATAAAACACATTATATCACATTCCATCTTCACTTCACCGATTTAAAGCACATTATATCCCTATCCCAAAGTACAAACACTATAAATACGAGATATACAGTGTTTTTATTTGGTTTTTGGGATTTACAGTGATTTACCGTGGGAATCATATGATCTACATTTTACATTCGCCAAGATCATTGATAGTTCTAAGGCAATTTTAGTTGTTTGTTAGTTATTGATGATTATGGTGATAAGTGCCGTAGAAATTTCTGTTGTATAAAATATTTAAGTTTATTGTATTAATTATCTAAAAATATTTTTAAAAGTAAACTGTGCGTTACCTATTAATTATCAAATACGAATAAAAATCGTATAATATTTTGACCTGCTCAATTCGAATTTATAACTTTCTTTTGCTCCGGAAGTGACGATAATTTATTATAAAAAATTTAATTGTTTAAGTTATTATAATTCGTAAACTAACAAATATAAATAGTCTTTAGAAATGTTCTTAAAAAATCTACAAAATAATGTTTGCTAAACCTTGACCAATAATTAGGAATACAGATGCTGCAAAAACATTGCAAAATTACAGGATTTAGTCGATTTTTCACTTGTAGATATATCACTTGTACAATAAGTCGGCTGAATTTTGGGTAAGATAACGTTATAATAGCCCAAATTAATAAAAAAAACCACAAGCTGTAAAACTAAACCTTAATAAAAATATTATATATACAAAATTATAACAATAAACGAAAATTTTTGATTAAAAACTGCATAATATAATTTGTTTATAAAGGTTGTCCCAGACTAATTTAGCCACGCTATATCTCTTAAACGAATAGAGATATTCGAATAAGACAAAAAGTGGTCTATTCTACTTGTAATACACTTTAATATGAAGTAGAAAAAATCATCCCCTAAATATTCATCCCTTAGTTACAACCCCTAACTTTAATTTTTTTTAATTGCACCCTGTATATTTTTTTATAGTTTTGGATATGGTCTTCTATCGTCTATTCAACACATTTTTTGAAAATAAAATCAGTTCGTAAATAACCAAGAAAATATCAGTTAAGTTTTTTTTAATTATGTGTCCCAGACTAATTTAACCAGGCTATATTTCTTAAACGAATTGAAATTTTCGAATAGGTCAAAAACTGATATATTACATTTGTAGTAAGTACAATTTAATATGGCGTAGAAAAAAAATTATCTCCTAAATATTCATCCCTTAGTTAGAACCCCTAACTTTATTTTTTTAATAGCACCCTGTAAGTTAGGGATGAATATTTTTGAGGGATGAATTTTTTCTACGCCATATGAAAGTGTATTACAAATGGAATAGTTCAGTTTTTGTCCCATTCGAAAATCTCTATTCGTTTAAGAAATATAGCCTGGATAAATTAGTCTGGGACACACAATTAACAAAAATAAACTGACAGTTTATTGGTTATTTAAGAACCGATTTTATTTTAAAAAAATGTGTTGAATAGACGATAAAAGACCACATCCAAAACTATAAAAAAATGTAGAGGGTGCTATTAGGAAAATTAAAGTTAGGGGTTGTAACTAAGGGATGAATATTTAGGGGATGATTTTTTTGTACTCAACATTAAAGTGTATTACAAGTAGAATATATCACTTTTTGTCCCAATCAAAAATCTCTATTCGTTTAAGAGATATAGCGTGGCTAAATTAGTCTGGGACACCCTGTATAGAGAATTTAATATAATTTGTGTAAACATGTACCTATACAGAAATAATAGAGAAACTTATTTCTTTGATGCCTGAAAACGGATGGTCGTTTTGGTGTAATTGGTCAGTCTCAGAGACACTAGTGGACAACCTTTTCCATAACCCTGGATAACAGCAATTACATGACCCAGACACTGACCATTAAATTGTTGCAATTTGTTATATATTTGTAAAAATAAAACTATGTTTATTTTCAATAAAACCACATTTAGTTATTTTAAGTTATTTATAGTTTTAGGTGGCATGACTGTGTAATTTTAGTTTGAATGACATTTGTAAATAATTATTTGATAGTTGTCAAAAACTCAGAGTAAGAAATAGCATGTTCTTGATTCTCTTTTTTAGATGAATTCATACGGCTATCTCTTACACGAATAAGAAGTATGAAACTGCTCTTATAAATCAAGAACTTAAGCTGACCAAGCCAAAATAGTGAAAAAATAGATTTTCAAACCGTTATTTTTACAAATTAAGGATGAATATTACATCAATGAAAATTTGTATTGCTATAGAAGCAAGCAGTACTGATAGTAAGAATAATGTATGTAAATTTAAGTGGTTGCAGCCAACACAGTCACCTTTCTATTATGAAATGCCTGCTGAAAAGCAACTTCAAGATTATCATTCTGAACTATTTCGTCTGAAAAAAGTAAAAAATGTTTTAGCATCCATGAAATCAAGAGGATGCTTTAGAACATGTACCATTTCATTAGATGATACTTTGAAAGTGATTTATTTTGATTCAGATGGTGATGTGGTTTATCAAAATGAGTACCTACAACAGACCTTATTACCAGTGTATGAGAAGAAAGAAGCGATTGAACAATCTCCACCATTAGTCGAGTTGCTCCAGAAACTTGGTGATACTAGTATACCTATAGTTGAAAAGAAAAATTACAAAAAAATAAAAGATGATTTCGTACTTCGAAATTTTGATGGTAAAAATGTTTTAATTAATTCATTGCTCAAGACCTACGAATCAGAATGTTCACGATGTGAGGTGGATGCTGATAAAGACAATATTTTGATTCTACGTCTGTTTCTTGATGGAATAGCAAAGGAATGGTTTGAATCAAAAATAATAACATTAGGCTTAAATAACAGTTTTTAGGTATGGAAAGTTAATTTTTTAGATAGTTTTTGTCAAACAGGTTGGGATAATCATAGAAAAGCTTATTCTTTTAAGTATGTAGGTGGTAGTCTAGTTGATTATGCATTTCACAAAGAAAATTTATTGCTAAATATCAAAAATGATTTTCCTATTGATATATTAATCGATTTAATTGTGACAAATTTGCCAATTCATATTCAAAATAATATTAATAGAGCTGAGGTTACAACAATGGAAAAATTGATAGGTGAGTTACGAAAGTTGGAGAGTTCATTTATAAGCAAGAAAAAAAATCAGAAACAAACCCAAATTTTGTACAAATACCTACCAAATTAAATACAATAATACCAAAAGAAAAAAATAGTTGTCAATATTGTGATAAAAAAGGATTCCCTGGGAGGTTTCATCCAGAGGCAATGTGTCGTTTAAAGCAAAAAGATAGAAGGACAATACAAGAAAACAAATCAAATGATATTCAATATGTTAATAATATTGCTATACAGGAGACATTAAATGAAACGGTAACCGACCAAAAAACTGAATTTGCTGCCATTGATCAAATTAAAAGTATTCCTAATTAATAGAGAATTATGTGGAATATATGACCCAGGTTCGAATGTTACTCTTCTGAATTCGAAGGTAGCAGGTAAGTTGGGATTAGTTATTCATGAAGATAGGAATATGTTTAAAACGATAAATGGCAGAACAAATTTTACAGGAAAACTAATTGCAAAAAAGATCAATAAAATAATTGAGAAAAATGTTAATCTTTTTGTAATTAATGATGAATATTTCGAGTATGATATTCTACTTGGATTGGATTCTATTTTGAATTTTCAAATGAAACAAGATTTTGATTTAGAAATTTATCAAAGATTAGATCTAGATATTGAAGAGAAGATTGAAAAGTTTAGTCACAATGTTAATTTGATAGAATATTCAATAAACTTTAATGAAGGAATTCCCACAGAGCTTTTTGAAGCAAAATTAGAACATTTACAGCCAGAGTAGAAAAGTAAAATAGAAATATTACTAAATAAATATGACAATATTTTTGCAAAACATAAATTTGATATTGGGCAAGTTCAAAATTATGAAGCTCAAATTAAACTTTTAGAACATAAATTTGTCGCAAAGAAGCCATATAGATGCTCAATAGAGGACCAAAAAGAGATAGAATTTCAAATTGGACAATTGTTAAAAGCAAATTTAATAGAAGAATCATCTTCGCCCTTTGCAGCACCTGTTACATTGGCTCTTAAAAAAGATGAAGGATCTAAAACAAGATTATGCATTGATTTTCGTGAATTAAACAAATTAATTGTTCCCGAACCACAACCTTTTCCATTAATTGACGAGATTTTGACAAAAACAAGGAATGCTAAATTCTTTACTACTTTAGATATAAATTCTGCTTTTTGGTGTATTCCAGTTCGGAATAAAGATAAATATAAGACAGCTTTTGTTACACAAGATGGTCATTGGCAATGGAAATGCTTACCTTTTGGGCTTAAAACATCACCAGCAATATTTCAAAGGATTTTAAATAATATTATCAGAAAACATAATTTAAATCCATTTTGTATAAATTACATAGATGATATTTTAATATTTTCAGTATCATTTGAAGAACACTTAGAGCACATTGAAAGACTCATGGAAGCCATTCTTGAAGAGGGATTTAGGCTCAAACTTCTAAAATGTAATTTTGCAAGAGAAGAGGTAAAATATTTGGGGCACATTGTGGGAAACAATTCAGTTCGTCCTTTACATGATAATTTAATATCGATCAGAAATTTTCCAGCACCAGATACCAGAAAAAAAATACGACAGTTTTTGGGAAAAGTAAATTTTTACCACAAATATATAAAAGACTCAGCTAGGTTATTAGAGCCATTACATAATTTACTTAGAAAAGATATTAAATTTCACTGGTCTTTAAGCTGCCAAACAGCCTTTGATATGGTAAAGAGTATCCTCTGCTCTGAACCTATTCTAGCTATTTTTGACCCAAATGCTCCTACAATTATATATACCGATGCTAGTATTTTAGGAGTTGGTGCAGTTCTCAAACAAAAACAAAAAGATGGAGAAATGAAACCTGTGGCTTACTGTTCAAAAAAATTGAACAAATATCAGAAAAACAAAAAAGCAATTTTTTTAGAATGCCTGGCAATTAAAGAAGCATTAAAATTTTGGCAATACTGGCTAATGGGAAGAAAATTTGTCGTTATTACTGATCATAAGCCCCTTGAGGGAAGAGAACTTCGTACAAGGCCAGATGAAGGATTAGGAGATATGACTCATTTTCTTTCACAATTTGATTTCGACATTAAATATGAACTAGTCCTGTCGCCAGGGGGGGTACAACGGCCTCCTGTATTCAGATGGACTTACCCAAGTTTTTTTTATGTATTTTGACCTGTAGAACACGAATTTTTTGGGTAACAGTTGATCCGGATGTCGATAAGATTGTTATAAACCAAGAAGTTGAGGAATCACATAACAGCGATTTCTCGCCAAACAAAACATTTTTTTGTATTTTTTGGGCCATTCTAACCAAAAAATGTTCCTACAAATTTTTTCGTAGGATGCATAGTTTTCGAGATAAACGCGGTTGAACTTTCAAAAAAATCGAAAAATTGGAATTTTTGAACCCGAAAAAACTCTTGATTAAAAAATAAAATAGCAATTCTGCTTACCGCATTTGAAAGTTCAAGTCAAATTATATCGGTTTTAATTATTTGTATTGCTAAAAATGTATTATATTATTGTTAAAACAAAGCTATAAACACCTAGTGCTTGAGTGATGTTTCAATGATTTCTCATTTAAAATCGAACGAGTACGTAGAGGAGGTAAAAGTGCAAGCGGGGCTATTTCTAAGTAGCATGCATTAAAACGCATGTATTAGGCACGGGAAACACTATGTGTTTACAGCTTTTTTTAACAATCAAAAAATAAATTTTTAGCAATGCAAATATTCAAAACAGATATAGTTTTACTTAAACTTTTAAAGGCGGTAAGCAGAATTGCTATTTTATTTTTTATTCAAACGTTATTCGGGTTCAAAAATTGCAATTTTTCGATTTTTTGAAAGTTCAACCGCGTTTATCTTGAAAACTATGCATCCTACGAAAAAACTTGTAGGAACATTTTTTGGTTAGAATGACCCAAAAAATACAAAAAAATGTTTTGTTTTGCGAGAAATCGCTGTTATGTAATTCCTCAACTTCTTGGTTTATAACAATCTTATCGACATCCGGATCAACTGTTACCCAAAAAATTCGTGTTCTACGGGTCAAAATACATAAAAAAAACTTGGGTAAGTCCATCTGAATTAAGAAGGCCGTTGTACCCCCCCTGGCGACAGGACTAAACCTGGAAAAGAAAATGTAGAAGCAGACTGCCTTTCTAGAAACTCAGTTTTGGAAAATATAGAAAATACAGAAACATTTATAAAAACAGTGAACCTAGTGACATTAACTGAGATAAAACAAGACCAGAATAATAATCGACAAGTTATAGATAAAATGATAGGAACAATTTTTAACCAAGATGTATTCTATAAATGAAGGAAGAACCAGAAAAAAAATTTATCCAAAGATTTTGGAGTGAAGTTAGTAACAAAAATTCACAAACTTTATGGTCATATTTGTGCTGGTAAAGTAATTAACAAAATTAAGAATTTTTATTACATTAATAATTTGGATTTACTGGCAAAAGATATCTGCCAGAAATGCGAGATCTGCTGTAAAAATAAAACAAGAGTAGGTCCAAAATAGGGTCTCCTGTCACAATTAGGTCCGGCAAAAGAACCTTTCGAGATAATGTCCCTAGATACAATAGGAGGATTTGCTGGCAATCGTTCAACCAAAAAATACTTCCACTTACTTGTAGATCATTTTACTAGATATGCATTTGCAGTTACTTCCAAAAATCAGATGACAGGTGATTTTATTAAACTAATCTCTAAAATTCAAGATAAACACCCCATAAAAACATTATTAACAGATCAGTATCCGGGAATTAATTCCAAAATATTTAGAAATAATATGAAACAGTTAAATATTCAACTGGTTTTTACAGCAGTGGACTGCCCATTTTCAAATGGTTTAAATGAAAGACTTGATCAAGCATTAGTTAATAGGATAAGATGTAAACTAAATGAAACTAGAAGTAGAGCATGGACAAAAATAGCTGAAGAATGTATAGATGAATATAATAGAACAGATCATTCCGTAACCGGATACAGTCCAGAATATTTGCTTTTTGGAAAAGCGGATCCGGTTGTTCCCGAGGAACTTTGTGAAACAAAAAACGTATCAAAAATAAGCAAATAGCTTATAAAAATTCAGTACGACATCATGAATATAATAAAAAGCTGTATGACAAAAATAGAAAATTCCATGAATTTAAAGAAGGAGATTGGGCATATGTAGAAAATAAATCCAAACTAAATAGAAAAAAAACTTGATGAAGTAAGACTAGGCCCATTTCAAATAAAAAAACAAATTTCAAATATTTTATATGAAATAGATATCGGATACAAAAGGAAAGATATGAACTATTTTCACATCTCAAAATTGTTGCCTTGTGACCAACCATAGACTTTCATGGTTTGTCATACCTGTTGGTGGGGGGATGTAAAAATAAAACTATGTTTATTTTCAATAAAACCACATTTAGTTATTTTAAGTTATTTATAGTTTTAGGTGGCATGACTGTGTAATTTTAGTTTGAATGACATTTGTAAATAATTATTTGATAAGTAAAATTTAATAAAAAATTTTGGTCTTGGTAAAAGGTATATTATTTTAAAAAGCCCTATAGGGCTACAAACATCGAACAGAACGTTTTCGCTCTAAAAAGAGCATCATCAGTGTTGCAAGAACATGGTGAGCCAACCAAAAAATACGAAGGTCAAAGCCTTTCAAAAATGGACTAAAAGTCACATCAAAATGCTAACATAGCAAATTCCAAAGGATGGATATAATCCCTAAGGATATGGCCCTAGGATAAAATATGACTCCCACACGTTGTAAGTGGGTCAAAGGTAACAAATTAGGTCATTATGTTACAAGAGCTGACAGGCAACTACTTTTAGTCCATTTTTGAAAGGCTTTGACCTTCGTATTTTTTGGTTGGCTCACCATGTTCTTGCAACACTGATGATGCTCTTTTTAGAGCGAAAACGTTCTGTTCGATGTTTGTAGCCCTATAGGGCTTTTTAAAATAATATACCTTTTACCAAGACCAAAATTTTTTATTAAATTTTACTTGTAATTAATGGTATACAGCCAGCTACAGGAAATTCTTCCTAGTGAATTATTTGATAGTTGTCAAAAACTCAGAGTAAGAAATAGCATGTTCTTGATTCTCTTTTTTAGATGAATTCATACGGCTATCTCTTACACGAATAAGAAGTATGAAACTTAAAGTATCATTTGTGGTACTTAGTGTCTTTAAAAGTGGAAAATTTTATACTATATTTTCAAGTTTCCCAAATAAAAACGCTGTATGTGTTCAAAACCTAGTCAGGAAATAAAATTCAGAGATAAAAATATTTACTGAAAAACAGAAGTATTTTTTACTAAATTAATGTGTGTTCACTTTTATTTCAAACAAAATTGAAATTTGAAAAGTTGAGTCCTTTACGTCTTCTACTCTGGTGAACATTTTTCGAATTGGCGCTTACAGTGTTTCTACTTGAGACGGCCGTATTATTCGGGCGGTTTTTTGGGGTTGCTGAAAAATATTACGCCATCAAAACCGACTCGCGGCGCATCTTGTGTCACGTCGTTTACTGAAGTCTTGAGGGATTTCGGGACTTAATTGATGCAAGGTGATTACACGATGGGTTTTTGAGGTTAATGAACATGAATACGCCGTTAGAACTGACCCCGGAGAACTTGGCGCCCACGGTCACTGCTAAGGTGCGTCATCTTCTTGAGTTCCGAAGGTTTCTGGCCTTGAATGCATGAAAATAGATTACTAGGCGTTTTGTGGGGTCGCTTAATACGAATATGCCATCAGAATCGACCCCTGGAAAACATGGTGCGAAGGTTACTGCTAAGGCATGTTATCTTCTGGAGTTTTGTGGGTTTTTGGGCACCAGATACACAGGGAGTGCACAAAAACCCTCAAGTAATCTGTTTACATCAATTTAGTACCGTAAACCTTCGCAACCTCAGATGACGTGCCTCAACAGTGAACCGTACCTGGTTCTCCGGTTGTTTATTCTGATGGCGTATTCGTCTTCAGCGACGTCGGCATTATCATACTTCGCTCTATAGATTTATGAATGTATAGAGATTCCCAACTGTGTGCAGTTCATCTTCTTATTCTAGTTCCATGAACGTTATTGATCGTTGGATATCATGTGGCTACCATATTCGCTACCGTGGCTTTATTGACAGCAGCTCTGAATAACGATGTAGTCGATTTTTCATGCCATTGCCTGAGATTTTTCAGCCATGATGTTCTTCTTCTACCAAGATTACGTTTACCTTGAATCTTTTCCTGAATGATCACATGTAAAAGATCATATGTTCAAGCGTGTCTTATAATGTGACCGAGGTATTCCAGCTTATTATATTGACCAGTTGTGTTGTTTGATTCAGCCGTCTAAGGACCTGTTCATTTTTAACTTTGTCGACCCAGTATAATTTTAGTCGTCACCTGTATACTCACATATCAAGGACGGTCAAGAGTTTAAACATAGCCTCGCTTAGAGTCCACGCTTTTGCTCCATACAGTAGGACAGGAAAGACATAGCAATACCTCATTCGAACGCGACGGTCAATACTAAGATCGTAACTACAAAGTACGTTTCTCATTATACCAGAGGTACAAAGGTACCTCTGGCTTGTTCTATTCGGCTTTTAATTTCTGCGGTTGAATCCCAGCTCGGATTGATATTACTGCCGAGATACACGAGTTTCTCTACTCTGACCATTGTGGCATCTCCGACTTTTATGATGAAATGATAGAATATCCGCATCAGTTGTATAGGCTTCAGGTATTTCCTGAATGCATTCGTCAATAACTTGAGATTTAGCCTCTAATACCTCGGATACGCTGTAAGGCTTTTCAGGCTCAATACTATCATCAACATAGCCGGGATCCACAATACTATCGTCACTACTATAAATGCTATTGTCGATTTCAATGGAATCAATAAAGTCGAATAATTGTTCATCAGACAATTCTTCCAAATTGATTTTGTTCTTATGGTTACGATTTAGACGATGCATCTATCACAGAAAAGAACAATAATAGAACAACAGGAAAATAAGCATGTTCCAACGCACAAAAAGATAACAAAATTTCATACTAGGGGATTTTTTTATACGTAAACCGGCAAGACCGTCTCGAGACTGTCTTGGTATTTTTGTTTGTAAAGCCTATTTACACAATAGTTTTTACTAAAAGGTTATTATATTACTGAAACATGAAATATATTCTACTTACCATAAAATTACTAAGTTGATCACTTTGATCTAAACGTGTTTTTTAACGATTTAAAAATAATGTTTATGAAATGATAATTTTCACTGCCACTTTATGAGATCTTAGCACTTGACTAACGATAATAACGTAATGGTGATGCCAGAATGTGTTTAGTTTTATCGAATAACGTCAAGTAAGGTTTTTTAAAGATACAAACTAAAATGCAAATAACGTCTTAACGCGGTCTTGCCTGTTAGAGGGTTAATATTGAGTTTTAATCCATACTGATCACAGGTCTGTTTTATTTTGTTCATTAAATGTTCAGTTTATAACATTACCAGAGAACGGCAGTTCTCGCCAGTGGCGCACATCCGGACTCCCCTACACGCGACACTATATAGGGTGAGGCAGATAACTGGCCTATTAGAAATATTTAGAGAACTAAAGGCAACACAATCATGAAAATTGGAATGAAGGTGTCTTGAAGGGTGATCTATTTAATGAAAATATTTTCATCAATTTGGCACTTCCGGTTATACCGGAAGTTGCTTAAAACTTCGTTTTTTTTAAATGGGACACCATGTGTATTTTGACATTTTTAGATTCTACTCGATGTCTTCTTTCTTAAAATATGCGGTTTGGTAATGTTATACGGGGTAGTTTAAAAGCTAATTACGTTTTTTTATTAATTTCCTAGCAATTTTCACACCCTGTAGAATTGTAGAAGTTGGATATCAAAAACTCTATTTACGTTAAAATGATTTTTAATATAGTCTACTATTATTAAAAATTATTAGTATAGCTAAACGTTAAATTTTAAGTATACAGGGTTGGTCGAAACCCGGAATGAGGATTTTCTGAATTTTCTTAAATGGATCACCCTTTGATTTAGTATTGCAATGAAAAGACATTTTATGGTACTTTTTTATTTCTTAAGCATTCCCTATACCTAAATGCTTTAATTTGTGCTTAATTGTTAATCGCGCCAAGAATGTTAACTACGTAGGTATTTTGATAGCTCAACCATTATATGCAATTTCAAAGATCAGTCTAAATTAATATGTATTTATTTCCGAAAAATTATTTGTGATTGAATGTTTTCACGGTCAACTTAATAAAATTTCACGTATTTTTGTTGAAATTAATGTTTGGCTTGAATCACCAATAACTCACAAATTAAAGCAGTTAGGTATAGGGAATGCTTAAGAAATAAAAAAGTAGCATAAAATATCATTTCATTACAATAATAAAATATAGGGTGTTCCATTTTAAAAAACTCAAAAAATACTCTTTCCGAGTTTCGACCAACCCTGTATAGTACAATTCAACATTTAGCTATATTAACAATTTTTGACAATAGTAGACTATATTAAAAATCATTTGAACATAAATAGAGTTTTTGATGTCAAGCTACTACAATTCTACAGGGAGTGAATGTTGCTAGAAAATTAAGAAAAAAAACGTAATTATCTTTTAAACTGCCCTGTATAACATTACAAAACCTCATATTTTAAGAAAGAAGACATCCAGGAGAATCCAAAAATGTAAAAATATACAGGATGTTCCATTTAAAAATAGGAAGTTATAAGCCACTTCAGGTATAACCGGAAGTAGCAAATCGATGAAAATATTTTCATTAAAGAGATCACTCTTCAAAACCACTTCATTCCAATTTTCATGATTATGTTTCCTTTAGTGTTCGAGATATTTCTAATAGGACTTTTATCTGCCTCACCCTGTATATACACGAAATTTTCGATTTTCTAAATCTGACTGAATTGAAAATTGGGCCAACTCCCATCTTAATGTTCAGGAAAATACTCACCCATTCACATGTCAACCATCCGTTTTGGTCTACGGGTGTGGATTTTACGGCCCTTCCTATTTAGGGTCTGTTTTTCGTTCTCGTCCCCAAAAATCCCAAAAACTACAAAAATTTATCTCCGACCTTTGAGGCTTCTGATAGTACTAATCATTACCTTTCTAACGCATGTCTAATTTTGAAAATCGGTTATACCATTCAAAAGTTCCCGAGCTAAGAAATATGACTCAATTTTTATTTAAAAAGGGAAAATATTTGTCGATATGTATGTATGTATGTATGTATGTATGTATGTGGAAAAGTTAAACCGATCTGAATTTTTTTCTGTGTTTGAAGAGGGGGTCAGGACCGATTCAGAACCTATGTAGTTTGTGACTTTTGACCACCCATAAGCCAGCTGTAGGTCTTGGTAGGTACAAAAGGCATATTTTTGGGGGTATATATCTTCGGTTCAAGAAGAGACAGGAGAACTGCAAATACACCATATCAATAGCATTGACTTAAGCTTTCAAATGGTGTCTAAGCTGCCAGGATCAGACATACACACTGCTCATTATAGCCGAAAAACTTAAAAACTAAACTTTGAAAATTTTGGTTTTTCGACAGTTACTCAAAATTTCAACCTACGAATTGCGCCAATAACTAAGAGTTTGTAGAAGGACTCTAGGCGAATCTAAAGGTGTTTACCTCATATCCGGGAAAATTCGAATTTTTTAGTTATAGTCTTCGTAAATATGATCAAATTTATTTCTTATGGGAAAAACGGTTATGCAAGCTCAATAATTCCTGTAATAGCTTCAGTTATCATACTTAACCTTAGATTCATCAGATATTACTTATCAATACGTTTCAAACTCATGTTTAGTGATTAAAATCGGTTAAGCCGTTTAAAAGTTATTAAGCTACAAATGTATAATCCAATTAACGATTATTCCCTAAATGGTTTATGTAGTTGTAGTGATTACGACGCTAAATTTGATCTCGCAATGGGCAATTCGAGTTCATTTACCGGCCACTTCACTATTTATTTTCAATCTATTTCGAATAGAAAAAAAATCTAGTGTACATTCGTTGGACACTATATCATTTGGGAGATAATGCGACAGAGGCGACTATTTATAAAGCTTAACGTGTAATCGAAAAACACTGCATTTAACTTCATACATTTATTTATAAATAACTTTGAAAAACTCCTGATACAAGAATAAAAAACCGCTAAACGCCGTAAAAATGAGTGGCGCATACAATATTCCAGCTAAAAAAGATCTGATATTAATATTACGTGGCGCGAAAATGTATTTTCATTTTGATGCAAAACAAAATTCTAGTTTTATTTTAAAATTTTTTTCCATAATATTAGCTAAATTTGAAGTAAAACGCGCCACAAAAGAGTAATTTTGATACAGTTTGAATTTTGAAACCCTTTTGTGGCGCGTTTACTTCAAATTTAGCAAACATTATGGAAAAATCTTATAAAATAACACTGGAGCTTTGTTTTGCATCAAAATGAAAATACATTTTCGCGCCACATAATTATTCATATCAGAGCTTTTGTAGCTGGAATATTGTATGCGCCACTCATTTTTACGGCGTTTAGAGGTTTTTTATGCTTGTTCATAATATACATCAGAAAAAGTGGTATCACAGAAAATATTTTATTTTGTTTTCCACTAGAAACCAGTGCTACCGGAAAGTGTTTGTTTAAAACTTTTATGTAAAACCTCTTAAGAAATCTGTGAGAGTACATCGATCCGGTTTTATTGTTAAATTTCACGAAGTGATGCCAAATGCTAAACGGCTAAACTGGTTTTTACTTCGAGAATCTCTTGCCTCAAAATATTTGTTTTCCGAAATGGATTATGTTTTAAAAAGTCGTAAACGCCATCATAGGAAAAAGTTACAAACTCGAATTGTCAGAAAAGTTTCTAAAATCGTAAAGACTATCAATATACTATTGTTTATCATTTTGTCAATCAAAGATAGAATAAAAATTTTATTTTTTTAATATAACGCGGGCACATAAATTTGATACACGTTGTATATTGATTTGTAACTATTTATTATAAGTTAGTTTTTAAGCAGTGGGTTATCCTTAATGAGATTTTCCCTGAAGAATTAAAGACATTAGTAAATAAAGTGATGTGAATGGACAATTTGTTTCGGGATTATAATTTTTAAACGGTTGCTTTGTTACGGGCAAGGGCAAAAGCCACAGGTAATTATTATATTTAGAAAAGTAATGTAGAGAAAGTTGTAATTTAAGTCTCTTTGTTTAAGCCCCAAGTAAATTTGTAGAATTCCCGAAAAATAATTATCATGAGTAGAAGTATTTGTTTGGAAGGATGCATGGGTTTTCAGAATGAAAAAAGAGGACTGGGGAGAGAGAAATATTTCTGATTGGCTTAGCAATTTGGAATGGGGATGAGAGAAGGTTGAATGTTCAGATAGTTTGGAAAAGGAGATTATTATGTGACCGGCATCCGAGAGAAGCAGTCAAAGTTTTCGTGAATAGTTCAGAAGCAAGTACCAGTGGTTGTTTGATAGTAAAGAGTGTAGCTGAAAAGTGGAACGAGAAACAAAATTATTTGTGACACCAAGTAAAAAAGATACTTGGGTCTCATGAGTCTATTATTGTGAGAAAGAGAGTAGAGAATTTTGGAGTTTTGTGGAACGAGTACTGGTTAAAAGAGGCCTGGCTCGTGTTTGGGAGATTTAGTTGCTGGTATGCTGCTGGATTGATGCTGAGAACGGAGAGGGCTTTGATGGGTAGCCTAACATAATCAACAAGGAAGAGCTGTTTGGGTCAAGAGGAGACATCATTTTGTGTGAATCAAAAGATCAGTCAATAATTTATGTGATAGATTTTCTTTATGTTCAGAAGTTAATTTTTTTGAGTAAAAGCATATCAACTTAGATTCCAATATCTCAAAAATTTAACAGGAAATTTAAGTAGTTTTGCGAATACCTAAATTTGTTTGTTTAGTTTGTTTTATCAATGTTATCAAGAACAAACCGATAAATATTTATTGAATTAAAATTAATTTATGTGGCAAGAGTTTCATTGGGACAGTTATGTCCACAGGATTTAATTGATAAATTTTCAGAGTATTGCTCTTGATAATAAAAGATATTTGTATGTGCTTATTTATGGTATTTCTATTTGTTTCCTTTTCCTATTTTATCCCGATAAGGATCAACCAAGAGATACTGAAGCCGAGAGAAAGGATAAGTATAACCTGAGATAATTTAGTTATTTTTTTGTATGATAAAAAGGCACCCTGAAATTTTTCTTAATTTTTATGTATGATTTGCGACAATTGACTAATTAATTAAATAAATACTAATTAGTATAAAAGTAAGAGAAAGCAGATCATAACAATATATTTTATAATTATGTTTTTTTGTTATCAATCGTAAAATCTGTAAGAATTGGAAAAATTATTTAATGTACTTCGGATATCGAATATAGCGATGTGTTGACACAATACTACAAGGTAGTAATGCAAGGTACAGATGTACCTGTCGTCGTTTATGGGGGTAGAAAAAATTTAGCCCCCCTGCTAGGAACTGAATGAAGATTTCTTTGTTATATTTGACTCACATAATCTACTGGACAAATGTAGAGATGTCACAAAAGTTCAAGTCTCTATCTCTTTAACAAAAAAAGTTATCACAATTTAAAAACTCAAAAGTTACAATCGTACCTATGCCGCCCGACGAAGGTTAATAAAGTTATGAAACGCTCCTGTTGTACTACTATTACTTTTTCTATCGTTCTCATAAATATTTAATTCTAAAATGTTTCTAGCAGTTTACTCCATTAAACATAGCACTTAATGCGCTCTCTATTCATTACCATTAAGAGAATATTATAGAAATCTACGGAGTAATTAGCAACCCCTAAACAACTGTCAGAATACTTACAAGCAAGGGTCTTTAATTATAAAAGCTTTTTTTCCAGCTAACGACCTAAGGGTTTTAAGTGTGCTGTTTTTAAATGATTAACAACTATGAAACCGCGAAATATAATAAGGCAAATGTTTCTGTCACGGAATATAATGAAATATATGGCCACAATTAATAATATTAGAACAATAAAGGAATATAAAAGTGACAGCATTTTTATTAATATGAATGACTTGTCAAAAAGTTAAAGTTTTTTAAATTTATTTAGAAGAGATCTAAAGAGTAAATATATAATCTTATGATTTTAGGCAGTGGGCAAAGTTATTTTCTTGGAGCTTTAGAATAATACAATATACAGGGTGGTGAATCCTAAAACGGGCCATAGAAAACTCAATGTAAAATTCTAAACTGTTGAATTCCTCTTTCCCTAATTATTTTACATCAAAATTCATGAAAAGTTATTTGTAAAGGTTTAAAATATGTATTAAAAACAAAAGTTACAATTGTTCTACGATTTAAACACATTCCAAAATTTTGAAAAATATAATGAATTTACCGCAGTAGGTATGTGTGGGTATGTGAGGCCACACGTTACTATTTAACTGACAGTGTGCGCACTAATGACTGAAGAAAATATCTTTATTATTAATACATTCTCCTTAACTTAAGGTATCTTATCAACTTTATTGTGTTTTAAACAATAAATGATAAAAGAAATAGAAAATTGACAGTTCAAATTGTTAATATAATAACTTCATTGTCACCCAATGCAACCTTATACACATTATTGCACTGTGTGTGGCCTAACTTTGGCGTATTACTTTGAAAATCTTATTATATATTTTTGGACAAGGCGAAATTTTTTTGCATAATCACATTCGTAAGATATCCCAGAATACGGTTTAAGAAGTCGCCCACGTGAAAAGTGGGCCAATTTTTTTTAACAATTTTTTTAATCAAATTGCAAGAATCAATATTTTTGGCCCCAACAATTTTTTCTTTAATTTTTTGGACCATTGGAACCATTTGGACAAACGAAAAATGGCGATTTTCAAGGCTTAATAACTCGGTTAAAAGTTATTAATATGAAAGTCAACATATGACTAAATCAAAGTTTAAAGCCCCCTCTATAAAATCCTGACGAAATGTTTGTCATTATTTTATTAAAAAGCTGTTATTTTTAAGTAATAATAATAAGCGCCATGCACGTGTGCGGCCGCTGTAAATTCTGAGTGCGAGAGAGAAGCCATTCCAGCAGTCCAATTGTGCATCTTACTCGCACTCACATTTACAGCGGCGTCAATACGATCTAACCGCTCATTGTTATTAATTAAATATAACAGATTAGTAGTAAATTAATGACGGTACATTCCATGTCAAATCACTCAGGCAAAAAATTTTGGATCTCCGGTTTGTCTGAAAATTGGTATATAGCTTCTGCGGGACGTAAAAATAAGATATTTAAGGTCAAAAAATCTTCTTCTTCTTTTTTTCTCAAAATGTGATTTTATGCGATTTTACAGTGATTTGGTGTTTATTTAAACAAATTTGCATTTTCTGTCGTAAAGTATCTATGAAAAACATAATATTTTAATAGAAAGGACACAAAAATGTCATTATATGGCATTATAAGAAGTTATTTTGAATCAAAACAAGTTTTTGATCAAATTTTATAGTGTAAAAAACGTTAAAATACCGTTTTTTACATTTTCCTCCATTCCCAAAATATATCATCATCGATTTGGCTGAAAATTTGCCCACAGATATCCAAAAGATAGAACTTTAAGTGGTTAGAAGGATATGAATTATATTACAATACCAAAAAAGTTACATGCAGTAATATCAGACTCAAAAGTATATATTAGTCCAGTCGGGATAGCATTTGACCTTGAATGCCGAACTGCCCAAAATTTTATTTTTCTGATCTTTAAGGGAGTCAATAGTAGCCTAAATTTAAAATCACGAATGAATTCCTCCGTTATGTTACCCGCTATCTTGACTTTAAAGGAGAACCTGTTTGGCTCAATATCTCCGCCATTTTTAACTTTTCGACAAAAATGGTAGGAACTGAAATTGTTCCAAATAATTCGTATTTACAATTATTACAATTTCTTTTTAACAATTTTTGTCGTAAGGTCAATATTTTCGAGTTAATTTTACTTACAGTAGACGCCTTTATTTTTGACTATAATATTGCATGTAACTTTTTTGGTATTGTAATATAATTCAAATCCTTCTAACCACTTAAAGTCCTATGTTTTGTCTATCTGTGGGCAAATTTTCAGCCAAATCGATTATGACGTATTTTGGGAATGGAGAATAATGTAAAAAACGGTATCTTAACGTTTTCTACACTATAAAATTTGATCAAAAGCTTGTTTTGAATCAAAGTAACTTGTTATAATGCCATATAATGACATTTTTGAGTCCTTTCTATTAAAATATTATGTTTTTAATTGATACTTTACGATAGAAAATGCAAATTTGTATAAATAAACAACAAATCACTGTAATATCGCATAAAATAACATTTTGAGAAAAAAAGAAGAAGAAGATTTTTTTACCTTAAATATCTTATTTGTACGTCCCGCAGAAGCTATATACCAATTGTCAGACAAATCGGAAGTCCAAAACTTGTTTTGCTCCAAAATTGAGTGATTTGAAATGGAATGACCATGACACAGATTTCTTCACGATCATGTAGCGGCGACTTTAAACTTTGATTTATTCACTTTCTGACTTTCATAGTAATAAATTTTAACCGAGTTATTAAGTCTTAAAAATGGCCATTTTCTCGTTTTTCAAATTTTAAATTGCTTATAACTCGAAAAAGATCAACTTTAGAGAAAAATTATAACAAAACTTTTTTGTCCAGAATGGTCCAAAAAACCTAAAAAATAGTCCGGGCCAAAAATATTAATTTTTTTTAATTTGATAAAAAAAAATTGTTAAAAAAAATTGGCCCACTTTTCACGTGGGTGACTTCTTGAACCTTATTCTGGGATGTCTCACGAATGTGATTATGCAAAAATATCACATGGGAATATTTTTCCCAACGAACCCGCCGTTTCCGACTTGTATTTTACAAAATTTTGAATAATTATTGTCCGTAGAACAATTTTAACAGTTGTTTTCAATGCAGATTTTAATCCTCTACAAATAGTTTTTTATGACTTCTGATATAAAATAAGTAGGGAAGCAGGAATTCAACAGTTCAGAATTTTACATTGTGTCTCCTATGGCCCGTTTTCCAATTCACCACCCAGTATAAATAAACATTGTTTCTACGACCGCAACGCATCGAAAATATATTTTGTTGTAAAAGTATTTTATAAAAGATTCCTAGACTTTGTACCTTCATGTGGTGTGTAATTGTACTAGTGATGTTGATTATAGTTACTTTCGAGTATTCGTTACAAATCGTTACTTTTGTATAAAGTAATCATTTAATGTATTCGTTACTTTGATTACTTTTGTTATTTTTGTATTTGAGTACCGGTAATCATATCGAGAATCACATTTCTCAGTACATATTTTGTATTAGTATTAGTAGGATACTTTGATTACTATGATTACTCTTTTATTTGAGTATCGGTAATTATATCGAAAATCGCATTTCTCAGTATTTTATATAAGTATAAGATCCGATTTAACCTTTAACTACCCGCGCATCAAGTTATAACATAACCACAAGCGTGGCGTACTTTGTACGCCACAAGAAAATACACTTAAAAACAGCGGATTTGTTTAATTTTTTTTTTGAAAAAATACACTTAGTTGTTTGTTATAAACCTTATTCGGCATCAGTGAATACTTGGAGTTCCTTTTCACTAAGCCAATTGGGATTTATAACTGGAATCATGGAATAACTGGATTCCATGATAAATAAAATTACTAATAAAAAATTTTTTAAATGTGATTTTTTACAGGAGAAAAAGTATTGTTTACAAAGAAAAATATATTTTTTGCCATAATCACTAAAAAACAATTAAAATATGTACTTATATTACGACTTATAGTAATATAATCCTGGGGTATATTGTCCACCACCGGAAACAACAAATAATAAAATGTAAATTACGATCTTCCAGAACGCCGATTATAACTAAACTAAAACCAAATTGTAATGCACATTCCAGTGATAGGTTATAAAAATAAGCAAGGTCAAAAATTAAATTTTTAAATATATTTCCAGTAGAATTCTTTTATCTGGCGTACAAAGTACGCCAGCGCGTGTAGTTAAAGGTTAACGACCTTCACCGATCTATTTAATAGATAGAAGTTAAATGATATGTTTTTATTCTGTCATTGCTGCTCCACAATATCAGTAATCTCAAGTAATATGTTTGCATCAATTAAGTATTAAGTGCCACAAACAAACACTCGAAACTCTAGATGACGTAACTTGGCAGTAACCCTGTCCAACCAGGTGCTTTGGAGGTCGGTTCTGATTGCAAATTCGTGTTCAGTAACCCCAAATACCCCGAAATAAGAAAATATGGCTCTTAATAAATATACTGATTTTAACATGTTTATGCATTTTTCGATGCGTTTTAAACACTTTAAAATGTAATAATGCATTTCCACCTATTTTTGTATTGTTCCTTTTTTCCTTTTTTGCCAGATGTCATCCTAATCCTAAATACAATTTGAAAAGTTGCAAGCCTCTATGTACCTACTATATTTAAAAATAGATTTATTCCTGTGTTTTAGTGTTCAATGCCCTGATCTAATAAAACAATGCCATACCTACATCTAAAATTAAAGTTGATGATCATTAGAGCTCGGGAAATATGCACTTAAAAAACCCTAAAATATGCATGCAAATATGCACAAAAAACAGTTGAAATATGCACTAAAATATACTTTTATGCATTTAATGCATATAAATCAAAAACGCAGAAATCTTTGTATTGAAAATATTTAATTTATTTTATGCCAAAGTCACAAAAATATTTATTGAAATTTCTATATCATGATATTCATATGTGTTCTTTATATTCATCATCATCATCATCATCATCATTCTTTATTATATTGTTATTAAAGTTAAAACTCTATATTATTAAATGTTTTTCTAAATTTTCTTGAGAAAACTGTGCCGTTTATCTGATAATAATTGTTTATACGCGGAAAAACTTCTTTCTATTTCACCCCTGTTGAGCTGGGCCCCCACCACCTTGTAGAGATTAAAATACAAATAGCACCAAATTACGAGCTATTTATGAGCTTTCAAATATCGTAGATTAAAAATTTCGAGCTCGTTACACTGGGCAGGAATTTAATATTTTTCTGGGGGCTGGTGCAGCCCCCCTCCCACTATTTAAAAATATAGATATTGAATTGATCTTTGCGGTGAAATTACGAGGTATTTATGAGCCTTCGACTGATATAGTTTAGATTTTTGAGCTTATCCCTTTAACCCTCGAACAACCCTTTAATTGATTCAACTCAAGAGAAAAATGTCGACAAAAATTAAAATATATCATATTGAGGATATAATTCGTATAACGTTTCAATTCTAAGAATAAACTTTCAAAATACGCGCATTTCGATTAATGACCTACAACCCCTTCGCAAGAAAACCTCCCCATCTTCCGCCTTAAGTGAGAACTGTACTTAAAATTAAAAAAGAATGATTATTTTGCAACTACATATCGTTTACTAATTTATGAGCTTGCAAAATATGCGCAAGTCGATCATTAAATTGCAATCTCTTTTGTATAGTGCCGTCACTGAAGGTAAAAATTAACTATTACCTTCGATTTCGGTCAACCTCCATTCATTTTCACGAAAATTGGTAAATAGCAAGACTATACCTCAATAAACAAGAGTGACATGGTGATAACTTGCACTTTTTACCCTGGGGCTTCTTTACGGGGGTGAAAATTACTTTGTTAAAAATAACCCCACAAATATGTAGATAGAGGGACAAATTCGAAGGAAAATTTGTTATATAAAGTTATTAAAATAAATCAAACTTTTTAAGTTATCAAAGATCAAAGATTTTGATTTTTTGTGAAAAAATGCATGTTTTAAAGTGGTTTTTCATAAATAACAACTCAAAATATGCACTTTTAATAAATTCATATGCACTTATAAAATTTATCCAAAATAGGCAAATATGCACTTAATATGCATTTTGCATATTTTCCGAGCTCTAATGATCATAGTCTAGAAATATTATCATTTCTACATATTTTCCGATCAATCTAAGCTATTTTTTTCTAGGCCAGATAAGAATAGTGTGTATTTATTATTAAAATCTAATGTGTTGCATTTTTATTTTCAAAAAAACTAACACCTGTGAAATTCTGTGAATTATCTACCTCGAAAAATCGTATAGACATCTGTTTCTGGGTGCATGCTTTGTTAAATGATATACCTTCCTCTGTTTCATCTACTTCTCAGCACCCTGTAATCCTGTAAAACTCTTCATAGCCTTCGCCATTCATAGATAAAATTTTAGTTAACTGTACTGATACCGAACACTCGTGGAATACCGATATCAACCAATATCAACCGATATCAACTGAGTAGATACAATACTCAAAATCAAAATAGGTACTCGCTCTGATACTATTGGTACGAAGTAACGAATAATCAGAGTAATCAAAGTAATCAAAGTAACGATTTACCTCTCTGTGTAGTTATCGTTGCTTTCGGTATTCGTAAGTAACGAGGAAACCAGCTACAAATACCAACAAAAGAGGAAGTTGAGGAACTTATTAATAGCAGCCGTAATGGTAAAGCCTCAGGATCGGACTGTATCAATATGGAGCTTATAAAATATGGTGGTGAAGAATTAAAAGATAGATTATACAATTTAATAAAAGACATATGGGACGAAGAAAAAATGCCGGAAGAATGGTACAAAGGACAAATTATCACGATTCATAAAAAAGGAGATCAACAGATGTGTAAAAACTACAGAGGACTGACGCTATTAAACACAGCATATAAAATCATGTCCGCCTTAATACAACGAAGACTGACCGAAGCTACCACGAATATCATAGGACACTATCAATGCGGATTTGTTAAGGGAAAGTCTACAACAGATGCCATACATACAGTTAAACAAATTATGGAAAAAGCTCATGGATATAAAATAGAAATTGAACTGCTTTTTATAGATTTTCGACAAGCATTTGATACAATAAATAGATCAAAACTAATGGTAGCTCTGAAAGAAATGGGAATACAACATAAATTAAGAAGATTAATACAAATGACAATGAGTAGAACTGTAGTTAGTATAAAAACTCAAGTAGGCGACACAGAAGAATTTGTCATCAATAAAGGGGTGAGACAAGGAGATTCATTATCAGCAACTCTGTTTAATCTTGCCCTAGAATACGTCGTCAGGAAGATCAACAAAGGCACCCTCCGAACGAGAGAAGGACAAATAATAGCATACGCTGATGATATTGTGCTAATAACAAAAAATAGAAAAACAATGGAACGAATGTTAAACGAAATGGTAACAGAAGGAAAAGTAATGGGATTAAAAATAAACCAAGAGAAAACCAAAATAATGAGATTTGACAAAAACTTTGAAAACAGAAAGGTTAGAGTAGGAGAATACACTTTTGAAGAAGTCGAAAAATTTAAATATTTAGGAATATTAATAACAAACAATGGAGAAAGAGAAACCGAAATCAAAGAAAGGATTATTACAGCAAATAAGAGCTTCCATGCAAATAAAAAATTACTTAAAAATAAGTTATTGAGTAAGAAATCAAAAATGAAAGTATACAAAACAATAATTCGACCGACGATGATGTATGCAGCCGAAACTCTTAGCATGACAAAAAAACAAGAGGAAAACCTTAGAATACAAGAAAGAAAAATACTAAGAGCAATATTAGGACCAATAAAAATAAATGACAATGAATTTAGACAAAGAACGAACCTTGAGTTACTGGAAGAAATTGAGGAGGATATAGTATGTAAAATAAAACAGCAAAGAGCAAAATGGCTAGGACACATATGGAGATCCGGATCAACTACGACGATATACTCAATATTGGAATGGACACCAGCTGGCAAAAGAAGACGTGGAAGACCAAGATCTACATGGTTACAAGAAGTAGTAAGTGATCTCAACAATGCGGGCATACGACATTGGAAAGGGAAAACCAGAGACAGGAAAGAGTGGAGAAAAATAACAGAGAAAATTAAATAACGAACATGAGGACTGATCTACCTCAAAACATAGATCTAGAGAGCGTAAGCGGCGTAACCCCTAAAGGGGTGTTTAGCCACTATATATATATATAATACAGTAATCCCTCTTCAACTGCGGGGGTACGTTCTGAAGAGGAAGGTGCGGTTGGTGAAATGGTGGTTGGCGAGGGATCCACGATCCAAAGAAAAATATGACATAATAATATAATACCAATAATTTGGATATGTATATTAGTACATAGGAAGAAATATGATGAAATTGCATATGTGTGAAATCATGGTACAATAAATTTCCACTTTCTTGTACCATGCCGTGAAATAGTGTTACCATATCAACAAAAATAAAGACGCTGAGATCAGCGTCTATATTCGCCGGTATTTTAAACCTTCCGAACAATAACCTAATTCCCGTGTAGTACATATAACTACTAAGAACAAGCGCCAGTGGCAGTAATTTAACGCGACTGGTCAAATTATAAAAAATATATAAAAATAATAAAATATTCTCATTAAAGGTTCAACAAATATCGCAACCGCGGATAAGTGAAACCGCGGTTAATGAGTCGGCGGATAACGAGGGATTACTGTACTCAAGTTTTTTTGTAATTCAGTTTATAAAGGATTTTTAAAGAACCTCCGCCATTTTTAAATATTTTGCCAGCGTTCATAGTTTTCAAAAAATTAAGTTCATTTTATTTGGAACAGCATTTTATTCTACAGCACAGATCTGATGAATAATTCCCTAGTTGATGTAAAAAATCAAATACAGTGATATAAGACAAATTCATATTGAAAACAAAGAATAGGAAGCGGTATAACATACTGCTTGTTAGAGTCTACGTTATGAAACATCCACGTTAGTAGTTAAGGGCTAGAATTGAATTTGTTAACAAATATGGGCACGTTAAGGAAGAAAATAATATCAGATGGTTTGAACCAAGTTTCCGATAAAAGATATATGTAAAAACGTTCTTTAACTAGTAATTAATGGAGATTAATCCAATCGGTTCGCAGTTAGAGAACGAATATTCTATTTTATAATTTTAAATATTTGAAGTTATGCAAAAATATTACTAGTCCATGTGGTGAGACCGCTCCCGTCTGGAAAAATTTCTGATTCGGTTTCATTGTGGATTCCTATTCAAAAATGTCCCCTTTAAACAAATCTGAAGGGTGCCGGGCGGAATTTTTGGGCAGAAATTGTTTAAATAATTTTTTTAAACAAATACAACAGATCACGTTTTTTTGCTCCGGAACATATATTTTTAAGTTTTGTTGGTCATTCTAAACAAGAAAGGTATCTTTTAAATTTTCTCCAAAAATTGATAGTTTTCGAGTTATAAGCGATTTAAAATCTGAAAAATGCGAAAATATGCATTTTCGAGGCCTAAAAAAATATTTACATTAGTATTTTTGAGGTCGTCAGATATTTAAATTGAAGAATAAACATTCAGCTTCAAAATTCTGAAGAGTGATCGCGTGTAAGCTTAATTTATACCGTTGTTTTTAATTGGAAATTATGCGTGTTTATCCGATTTTTTTGCCGGTGCGGCGAGCTCAATTTCAAAAATCTGCTATTTTCCTCCGAAAAATATTTTTTCTAGATTCTTTGGTATATTTTAAATAAAATAAGTTTCTTGACATTTTTCTCACAAGTTAATAGTTTTAAAGTTATAAGCGATTTAAAATCCAAAAATCCGTTTTTTGGCATTTTTCGGATTTTAAATCGCTTATAACTTTAAAACAAAGGATCTAGAAAAAATATTTTTCGGAGGAAAATAGGAAATTTTTGAAATAGAGCTCGCCGTACCGGCAAAAAAATCGGATAAACACACATATTTTACAATTAAAAAATAACGGTATAAATTAAGTTTAGACGCGATCACTCTTCAGAATCTTGAAGCTGAATGGTTAGTCTTCAATTTAAGTATCTCGTAACCTCAAAAATACTAATTTAAATATGAGTTTTTAGGCCTGGAAAATGCAGATTTTCGCATTTTTCAGATTTTAAATCGCTTATAACTCGAAAACTATCAATTTTTTAGAAAATTTACGATACCTTTCTTGTTTAGAATGACCAAAAAAACTTAAAATATATGTTCCGGGGCAAAAAAACGTGATCTTTTGTATTTGTTTAAAAAAATTGTTTACACAATTTCTGCCCAAAAATTCCGCCCGGCACCCTTCAGATTTGTTTAAAGGGGACATTTTTGAATAGGAATCCACAATGAAACCGAATCAGAAATTTTTCCAGACGGGAGCGGTCTCACCACATGGACTATAACGACAATATCTCTAATTTTGTTTTCATGTTCAATTTTGTATATATTAACATTATATTCTACATTTGAGGCAAAACTAAATTATCAGTAGTAATTGCACAAGAGCTCTGAAATTATTGAATGGTTCCCGAGTGACACTTTGACAGTTTTAATTTCACGAGCCGAAGGCGAGTGAAATTATGTCAAAGTGTCACGAGAGCAAAAATTCTATATTAATTTCAGAGGTCGAGTGCAATTTGTTGCGATTATTTCATGAATAAAACTGTTCAAAACTAAAATTTTATTGTAATTTATTTATGTAAGTACCATTAAACACATAGTTTTTATAAATATTTGACGATTGAAAGTCATCACTTTTATAATTTTTAAAACATTAATTGTCATTAATGTCACTGAATGTATTTTTTCGTAGCAACGAAGGGCATCTGACGTAATATACTTAACGACGGGAGATTATCAAAAATTATCGATTTAATTCAGATTTCTGTAGCTTTCTATTGGTCAGAATCTCCTATAAATGAAATAATCAGTAGTAATTGCACAAGAGCTCTAAAATTATTGAATTTTTTCCGACTGACACTTTGACAGTTTTAATTTCACGAGCCGAAGGCGAGTGAAATTCTGTCGAAGTATCACGAGGGCAAAAATTCTATATTAATTTTAGAGATCGAGTGCAATTTATTGCGATTATTTCATGAATAAAACTGTTCAAAACCAAAATTTTATTGTAATTTATTTATGTAAGTACAAAATTAGTACAATTAAACACACAGTTGTTATAAATATTTCACGGTTAAAAGTCATCACTTTTATAATTTTTAAAACATTAATTTTCATTAATGTCACTGAATGTATTTTTTCGTAGCAACGAAGGGCATCTGACGTAATATACCTGACGACGGGAAATTATCAAAAATTACCAATTTAATTAAGATTTCTGCAGCTTTATATTGGTCAGAATCTACTATGAATGAAATAATCCAGGATAATTTTTTGATCAATTTTTTGAGTGAAGCTGTAAGCTAGCTGATAAACTTTTTTAAATTCAATAAGGTGTTCAGGGTTTCCAAATTGAATTATATATCGCCGCTTCGCAAGAACGTAGGCTTAAGTCAAAAAGGCGATTTTAAGGGAGAGGCATTTAAAATTTTATACATATAATTATAGGCATAACTCCGAAAAAGTTGTTAGTTTAAAAGAATTACCTATAAAATTCTGTTAAATATATCTAAATACAAGCTGTAATCACTAGATAAATCTACAAAGTGCGATAATTGTTGAATTTGTCATTTTGTTAACCCCTATTAGATTTGAGTCTTATTTCCTGAGAAATATTTACTTAAACTTCGTTAAAACTCTGACCTAACTATAAAAAGGGTCCTTATTTTAGAAAGAAATTTTCACAAAAACTAATCGTAAATATAGGAACGGTCGCTCTTGACGAGAAGTATACACACAAATTGCTTTTAAGTCTGCGGCATAACTAACTTGGGTCCATATCCATACGAAAATGTTAACTATTTAACTACTTTCGCGCCAAACAAATATAGACGCTTGGTGCCATCTTAGCGACCATTATTATTAACGTTGTAGGTCTTTATTCACGCGATAGATACTTTTATTTTCAGTAGAACTGCATTAATATGTCAATTTGGTCAAATTTTGACTAATGCCTACGTTCTTGCGAAGCGGCGACACAAGCGCTGTTATTGCATTCTCTACGAACAGTAGGGCTAACTATGGGGGCGAGTAAAATCTTCTATATTTATTATTATAACTTTTATGAGCAGTGCTAGAATTCGAACGTTTACTGGAAGAGTTTTCTAATAGAGGGAATTCTGTGTAATCGGTAATATGTTGCTAATGTGTTTTTTCGACTAAACTGGAATAGCATGGATTTTAAAAACCTGTTTCGTCTTCTTTAAACTAAAGCGGAATGTGACTGCATTTTGTAGAATTGTAGAGTCTTTTTCGCTTTCTTTATTCGTCGCCTATGATCTTATAAATTGTAAAAATCTGAGACTTTTACAAAAAAACCAGAAAGTGGTTCCAATAAAAGTTTCAGTTTTAAATATGTAATTATTTAGTATTATTTTAATAATGAATTTTGTAGCTAAGACTTTCCTCTTTTCTTTAAGAAATATTACTACAGGGTCCTAAAAGTGGATTTTATACTATTTTTGAAATTCCACTTAAATAGACAGATTGATTTCGTTTTGATTCAGAGGTGTACACGCAGCTCCACTGAGGAAGTCGTATGACAGAAACAGCTGTCTGGAGATTGTGTATCGCCTCTTAATCGAAAGGAAACATAAGCTGTTTTTTATTTTCACTTTTACCTTTACTAAGATTTTGAGTATTACGAACTTTATTTTGGAAAATTTGTCCTAGACGAATAAAAGCGGCATGTGACTGCATATTGTAGAGTCCTTTTCTCTTTCTTTATTCGTCGTCTCTTGCCTTATAAATTGTAAAAGTCAGAGATTAAGGATGTTACCAGAGAGGGGTTCCAATAAAAGGTTAAGATTTAAATAATTATTTATTATTATTTTAATAATAAATTTTCTATCTGGGACTCTTTTTTATTAATAAATATCTACGTTGGCCATGCTTTCCGTACTTTCCTTTGGATTTAAATACTATTTGAGACATTTTTTAAAAACTGACTCGGTATTGTAATTTTTACAATAAATGCAGAATTTAATAAATTTTTCAGGCCAATCAATTTTTCCTTCATTGACGCATTTTTTGCAAAATTTTTGACTTAGGTACATAAGCTTATTGAATTACCATATCGAAGACAATTGAAAGAGAACATAATACGACTAACATATATTTTAAATGAACATCCAATATTGTTGCTAAAAATATAATCGGGAATTAATTTACCCTCAAAACTAACCTATTAACTCTATGAAATTTTCGATAGGATTATTTGATCTAGTGTTGAGCAGTGTATTTTCAACTAAAGTAGTATCTGTTCCACTAAAGAGACTTTTTTTTAATAATTTGGAATATATGCTATTAGATTTTCTTTGGAAAAATGTTCATTTACCGACTAATTTATTAGCAACAGAACCTAAATCGACTTTGACTAATACTATACGCACCCAAACTTATATGGAATCACCAAGTATTTCATAGTACATAATATTTATTTCTTTTGAAAAAACTTGTTGTCATTGAGAAGAATAAAGATTTTTATTGAAAATAAACGAATATATAAGACAATCGGATAGTACAACTCGGTACGGTATAGGTTATTTGCTTGAATTGCAAATTGAACGAAAATAAATAAACTGACTTTTGCGTCCAAAAACGAAAATAAGCCTGATGTGGGGTTATAGAACTTACAACGAGGAAAGATTATTGGTCTTGTGGAGAAAGTAATTTTCTCAGAGGGACATAGCTGTAGAGCTAGGCGTAATATAGGGCGTTCTCTCCATAACCTATGCTAGGTAAAAGGAACTAGGAAAGCTCAAAAATAAAGCAAGAGAAAGTCGTCCGAAGTAATAACGGCTCTCCAAGATCTTTCAATTGTCCAATCAGCTGGAAGACACCCAAGCATTTCTCACCAGCAGCTCCAAAGACAGATGTTGGAAGCTACAGGTGGAACTCTTTCAATTCAAACGATAAGAAGAAGAGTTCGTACCAAGAAGTATACATCAGGAGACAGTTATGAGTTCCCGAGTTATCCAGGCAGCACAAGATTGATCGCCTAAACTGGTGTCTTCACCACCAAAACTGGAACATTGGGAATTGACAAAATGTGCTATTTTCAAAAAAGTCAGGATTTATGTAAAATCAGATGACCCATGAAATCGTCTACTTAGAGGTCCAGGAAGACAAGCAAGAACGAAAACTGTCAGATCTATTCACAAATATACAGGGGGAAGTGTAATGTTCTAGAGAGGAATTGTGATCCGTAAAAAAACTCCTTTAATTTTCATCCAATCAACTTTAACTGCTCACAGGTATGTTGATAACCAGTAGTCAGGCTCTGGAGAGGTACAACAGGAAAAAATTTAATTTTATTGCATGATAATGGACCTCTACTCTACATACCATTAGAATGACTACAGACATCATTAGGGAGCGGATTTATATGCGATCAATTTTGATGAAATATGCGCATATATATGCAGTAAAAGATTACGAAATATGCGCAAGATATGCACAAAAATTCAAAAAATGCGCATTTCGAGAAACCACAAATTTTCTGATCTATTCTATTCTAGGGGGTTCTTTTACAGGGGGGCGGCAATCTTATTTATTATCTTTCAAATAAAATCGTTATTTTTTATACAATGCAATTTATTCACATTTTTTACAAAAACTGATACCAATAGTTACCTATTTAAAATGAAACAACAATATCACTATATATATATATATTCGATTATAATTCACTACAATGTGTTTTTCCAAATTTTTCACGAGGAAACATTTTCTTTGATCAGATAAAATATTTTTATAACTTGAAAAACTCCTTTCACCTTCAACAGAAGTAATTGGGGCGCATTAAAATAACTTGTTAAAGACGAAAATTCTGCACCAAAATCAATTTCAAAATTTCCATTAAAAATTTCGCATATATTATTATGTCCTCCAAATTTTTAAAGCCGTTTAAAGACGGGATCTGATCTAAAACATGAATATTTCAATTTCCGTTAGAAAATCGTAAATCTATGGTTAAATGTGTAAATTCTCTTAACAATAGGGGATTTAAAAGAATCACCAGAATTATAGGTACCTACTATATTGTGATACAAATTGTACTAAATATAATAAAAGTAAATAAAATTCGGATTTCCCGGTAAACCATCCTTCATCATTTTAACATCCTACAATCAATTTATAACGGCGTTCTATAAGATAAGCACAAGCACTATAAAGTTCTTTGTGTAAAGATCGGGTATTTTCTAAGAAAAAATGAAAAGGCAGTGAATGAACCGTCTCTTTTCAGGTAGTTCTCGAATTAATAGATACGACAGCCTGTGCGGGGAAATATTTTGTGTCGAATTAAAAAATTTAATTTTTTTTTACTTAAATGTTTTTAAATAATATGCACAAAATATGCATGTTTCTTTAAAAATATGCAAAATTTAGTAAAGTGCTCAAATATGCGAAATATGCATGCAATATGCATTTAGCATAAAATCCGCTCCCTAGACATCATTAAAGCAGAAGGTATCCCTTGTTTGGAGTGGCCTGCTTGCTCACCCGAGCATAATCCTATAGAGTATTTGTGGGATATGCTTAAAAGAAAAATTAGAGGTCGCCGGCATAATCCACAAAACACCGCATCGCAAAACCTACCACAACAAAATGTTGATAATTTGATTAGGAGCGTGCCCAAGCAAACTGAAGCGTGCATAAGGACTAGAGGTAATAACACTGACTATCACAAAATACAAAAAAAAAATAAATAAAAACAATTTAAACATTATTCGTTTTACATTGAACTTTTGTATGCTATTGACCTTAAAACAACTACTTTCAATTTTTTTCTTAAATACTTTATTGTTTTATTCAATTGTTATGTATTTGTTAATAAATTGTTTTAAAATAAATATTGTTTGACTTCGTGTGTTTGTTTTTTTAAATTCGCGCGAAATAGTAGGAAATATCAGATGATTCCATATAAGTTTGAGTGTGTATTTCTACCTTCGCTAATAATTTCAATAATATTTTTATCATAATTAGATTGCCAAAGTTGTTTATCTACAAGTGTCGTTGGATGCCAATGACTTATTTAGATCCGTGTGGTGAACAAATATAAAAACGGACCAATATCATTAGAACTAAATCCATTAGATGTATTAAATTTCTCACATTTTCAAATATTTTTATTTTACCAGAATTAACAAACAAATACCAATTTAAGAATGATGATGCAAAGCATTTGTATGTCTAATTATATCGTCATCATTCTTATACTTAAGAACTTAATGGATCCTTCCCGGAAATTCCATTTTTCCTCAGGAAATACCGGGTCACGGTGTTTAAAAATGAGTATTACAAGCTAATAATGCTACCTTTTTTCATGACGAAAATTTTGTTTATTTACGTACACATTTAAATTCATTATGTAGGTGTGTCTAAAGGAAACGATGACTAAAGGAGACTAAAAGGACTCTACAATATGCAGTCACGTTCCGTCTATTTGTCTAGGAAAAATTCCAACGAAAGTTAATTCCGTGTACTCAAAATATGAGTAAATAAAAACTTAAAACAGCTTATGTTTCATTTCGGTTTAGAGATGATCCACCATCCCCATACGTCCATTTCTGTCCCTCCAGACCTCTTCAGTGGGGTCTGGTCTACCCACTTCTTTTCTCTTTTCTCTGGCTACTTTAGTTTTACTAACATTTTGAATACTAGGAAGGAAAAATTTTTTAAGCATATTTTAGATGCTCACATGTCTACTACACACACCCACACTTATATGAAATCACCATGTATTTCAAAATAATATTTAATTATTGTGAAAAAAGTTCTTATGGTCGTGAAGAATAAAGGTTTTTATTGAAAATAAACAATTCGATAAGACAATCAGATAATACAGCTCGGTACGGTATAGAGTATTTGCTGGAGTTGCAAATTGAACGAAAATAAATAAACTAACTTTTGCGTCCAAAGACAAAAATATGCATCATGTGGGGTTACAGAACTTACAACGGGGAAAGATTATTGGTCTTGTGAAGCAAGTAATGTTCTCAGAGGGACATAGCTGCAGAGATAGGCGTAACAGAAAGAGTTTTGTCCAAAACCTATGCTAGGTAGCGGGAGCTAGGAAAGCTTAAAAATAAAGCAAGGGAAAGTCTCCAAAAAGTAAAACCGGCTCGCCACTATCGTTTAATTATCCAACCAGCTGAAAGACACCTAACCATTTCTCACCAGCAGCTCCAAAGGCAAGCTGTTGGAAGCTATAGGTGTAACTTTTTCAGTTGAAACGATAAGAAGAAGAGGTCGTGCCAAGAAGTATACAGCAGGAGACAGTTATAAGTTCCCCAGTTATCCAGGCAGCACAAGCTTGTTCGCCTAAATTTGTGTCTTCACCACCAAAACTGGAACACTGTGAATTGAAAAAATATGCTATTTTCAGAAAAAGTCAGGATTTGTGTAAAATCAGATGACGCACGAAATCGTTAACTTAGAGGAGGTCGAGGAAGACAAGCAAGAACGAAAACTGTAAGATCTGTTCACAAATATACAAGGCGAAGTATAAAGTTTTGCAGAGGAATTGTGATCCGTAAAATAACTCCTTTAATTTTCATCCAAATAACTGCTCATGGGTATGTTGATAACTTGTAGTGAGGCTCTAGAGAGGTGCAACAGAAAAAAGTTTAATTTTCATGCATGATAATGGACCTCCACATACCATTAGAGTGACTAGAGACGTCATTGAAGCAGAAGGTATCCCTTGTTTGGAGTGGCCTGCTTGCTCACTCGAGCTTCACCCTATAGAGTATTTATAAGATATGCTTTAAAAAAAAATTAGAGCTCGCCGGGAAAATCCACAAAACACCCCACGGCTAGTACAAGCTGCTCTTAAAGAACGAAGCAACCTACTACAATAAAATGTCGATAATTTGATTAGGAGCATGCAGACGCAAACTGAAGCTTGCATACGGACTACAGGTGATAACATGGACTACCAAAAAAAACAAAAAAAAAATAAAAGCGACTTAAACATTATTGGTTTTACATAGAAATTTTTTATGCTATTGACTTTAAAACAACTAGTCCCAATTTGTTGTTTAAATACTTTATTGTTTTATTTAATTGTTATGTATTTGTTATTAAATTGCTTTAAGGCCCATCCTTGAATAATGTAACTGTAAAATATCTCTATTTCAAAAATTTCTTTCAATACAAAACAAAATCTATTCATGAAGTAATACTCTTTACGTCAATCTGATGTTTCCTCAACCCCAGTTCAAAAATTCTATTATACAATACACCCCCTGGAGTGAAAGGTTCGGACCTACACAATGAAAGGATTAACGTGATTATGATTGTAAATTTTTAAATAAAACAAATTTAACAAAATGATGTACATATAGCCGATATATTTTGAGATCATTCATCCTACTTTAGTATTTGCATATAGGTATATAAGTGTGTATTTATCGTACTGTAAAAATCCATACGCTAAATAAATAAACAAAAACAAAATAAAAAAGAAATAAGATTGTTTCAATAGTATTAGGGAAATACTTTGTATACTGTATTGATAAGTGATATACGTGTATAGTTTGAGCAATCGATTTTATCACCCTTTTTGTGTATGGGAATGATAACACTCTCTCTACAGGAGGTTGTCAAATACTCTTTTTTCCAAATTTGGCAAATCAGCTCTTGAAAGGCATGTACCAAAATGTCTTCTCAATTTTTCAAACATTTTGAATATAGTGTCGGTTCTTGGCTTTGTGATTTTTAAATTTATGGATTGCTCTAGAGACTGTAGGTTCTTTCACTATGGGTTCTGCCGTAGAATACACACATTCCTTTCAGGTGACATGCACCCAAAATTATGTCTATGATTATAATTAATAAAATTAATTTCAAATCTCTTCCTACATGACTACTGAGTGAACTGAGTAGGTTAGCAATTATGTTGCCAGTCCCAAACCGGATAAAGAGAGGAGAGGGAAGTAATTACCTTGAAAAAAAAGCAAGGTTCAGCTGACTTCGGTTGATAGTATATGTAAAAGCCACTGTCTACGGTTACAGATGAAGAATATGTCAATATCCAAAAAACAGGTAAATACAAATAGGTCACAATGGTTAGAGGAGCAGATGAACATATTCAAAAATAAAGGTGGAATGTCTAGGGGAATAAAACCGTGAGGATAAATTACATGGCCCTTCAGGTTAGGGGTTGAGGAGAATCGGTGATCCACCACTCAAAAAAATTAATAGTACTTACACATAAGCCCAAACCAAGGGACGGAACAAGGTACCGAATAAATAGAATAAATCGGCAATGAAAATGGATAATGAATTTAGAAGCATGGAATATACAGAATTGCAACATTAGCAGAAGAACAATAAGGTTATAGGTCGGGAAGATCATGAACAGATGCTATATTTATAATGAGGAAAGTTCAAAAGAAATCATTAGAATACAACAAACCGGATATTTATGTTTCGTTTAATAAGCCATTTAACACGGTAAAATTAAAGGGCGTTACACATTTGTTATACTGAATAGAGGTACTTCTAGGAATAATTAAAACGATCGAAAACATCAACCAGAACAACACAATAAAAGTAAAAGTAGAAGATGAACTAACTGGCCCAATTGAAGCTGGCAATCGGATAAGACAGGCGGATTCACTGAGTCCTTTATTATTCAACCTGATCATAGATGAAATATTAATAAAAAGTAAGAACTAAAAAAGGATACCAAGTGGGAGAAAACCAACATAAGATAATGTGATATGCAGACGATACGGATGCAGATTTACAACGTATACTGCATCTATTTAATATAACCACCAAAAAATTTAACATGTTAATTTCCAAAAAAAAATGAAAAATTCGTGGTTATATCAGACGGAATCCAGATGTAAATTAGAGCTGAAGAGTCAGATAATAGAACAAGTGGGAGATAAAGTGAATGGAGTAAATAGTGCCGCAAGTTGCCTGAATGACTCAATGTGGAGAAATAAAAATTACGGAAAAGAAATGAAAGGCAGAATTTACAAAACAGTCGTCAGACCAGTAATGACATATGCGGCAGAAGCACGACCTAAGACAGAGAAGACATAAAGATTGCTCAAAACAGAGGAGATGAAAACCCTTCGAAAAATCGATGGTAAGAAACTATGGGACAGAGCTAGAAGTATAGATATACGGCGGAGATGTAAGGTGGAGAACATTAAAAACTAGGTAAGAAGCACAAGAGTAGAATAGAATGACTACGTAAGCCACATAGCAACAAATAGAGTAGTAAGGACGGCGAGAGATGGTTCCCCAATAGGAAGACGATCAGTAGGATGACCACGAAAACGATGGAACCACAACTTACTGGAGGCACATTAAAAAACAGACAGTCATGTTTATACAAAAAAAGAAGAAGAAGACAAGCAAGAATATACAGTGAGTCAATAACAAACATGGACTGGGAGTAAAAGACATGGAAAATCTAAAATTGAATATATAGTTCTCACGGAAACAAAAAAATGGTAAAAAGGTGCAAGCAGAGGAGTTTCAATTCTTATAAAAAAAATTTATATAACTTGAAAATTATATAAAAATTGAAAAAAATAGGGGGTTTATTTGGCTAATAATGAATTTATGCGTTACTTTATGGACGCACATACCTAATTATATTTATATGATAAGAATTTGAGTAGTATCACGATCAGTCAGATCGATAAAATAAAATAATATAACATAGAATTATGTGTAATGTTTCTGTAGATGGTGTTTTCAAATAAAAATTATAATAAAAATCTTGGAATTTTATCAAAAGTCTATCTATTTACAAGATAGGTACCCCCTACTGAGAGGGTCTCTGTACCTGTCGACTTGCGGACTGCTCGATATCGACAACAAGGATAGCCTGTGATCACTGAGCGAGATAAATTTTAGCAGAACTTTGAGATTTTTTAAAAAGTTTAAACAAAATAGGTGCTTTGTGTTACACTTTATGTTAAAAACAAAAACAGATTCGGAAAGTGGGAAAAATTCTCTAGTGACGTATTTGTATTTAAATTTTTTTACGTTAATTTTAAACAAAAAAAAATAAAAAACACACATTGTTTAAACAATTTAAAAATTTAATAACAAATAGAGCACTAGAACTTTTTAATTCCTTTCATATAAAAAAAGAATTATTTCAATATATGCCATAGTTTTAGCGTTATTTTATTTAAACTTTTACATTGAAATTTAGATATGCCCAGAATCGCGAGGAACGGCCTTAAAATAAATATTGTTTGACTTCGTGTGTTCGTTTTTTTAAATCCGCACAAAATAATAAGAAATATCAAATGCTTCCATATAAGTTTGGGTGTGTGTATTTATCAGTCTGTTTGCCTTGCAAATTGTAGAAATCTCAGATTAAGGGTTATTACCAACAATATGTTTTCGGACCTATAGAGCTCTATAGTACTTCTGTCCTTTAGATTTCGGTTTGTTTAAAAAGAATTTAATTTTTATTTGTTGTTTGGAATTTGTATTTTATTTTATAGTCTATTATTGAACATACAATAAAAATTGTATGTTCATTCTTACAAAGTGTTTTTTATTAGAAAGCCCAAATTTATTATATTGTTGTAAAATAGTACCGGCACATTTGTCTAAATTTAAATACGCACCCATCACATCTGCAGATATACAAAGAACTTTTTCTACGTATAAATAATATGTTATGTGTAAATAATAAATGTTTGCCAGATTCATTCTACGCCATGTGCTCTCTACGACAATAAGATGAATACTGTCGTAAAGTGTGAAAGTCCGATGAGCACGATAAACGGTCGTCCGACCATTTGTCGTGACGACTAAAGTAGTAAACTATGAAATAGGCCTTACGCCCGGTTTCATAATCAACTTAAAGTGAACGTTAACTAAAGTTCACTTTAACGTTGACATTACCCATATGAATTGCATGGATAAAGCTACCAACTTAAAATGTAAAGTCCACTTTGATTATGAAACCGAGCGTTAGTGTATAAAAAAAATATTATTATGAGAGGCTTTTTGCAAAAAGTAGATATTAAACAAAACCTTTTCTTACCACAGATGTTGCAAGCGTATATCAGTAGCCACAGATAATACTCCATTTGTGGAAATCCTCGAGCAAAGCCACGTTCCGCCAATTAAAAGAAGATTATTTCAAAAACACTCATCGCTGACATTTGTGTCGCAGCGTTGAAAACTTTTATTTTTAATGAGTTCAGCGACATGTGTCGGAGATACGGACGCCATTTACAATACCCTGGTTAGATGAGGCGGAATATCAGGAGCTGCCTAATTATGTTGACAGGTTGAAAAGGCGGTTTCTCACTGAGCGGCAGCTAATTCAAGAGGACCTGAAAAATAAACATACTACGTCAAATGAACGTGGAAACTACCGTCTACCTTTCTGGTGTAATTAGGTTTGACAAAAGACGAGCTGTGTTTAGATTAGTGAGTATTAAGGTATATTAAATTTAGTTTTCCAGTTTAAAACGTATAAAATAAAGAACACATAAACTAATATATAAATATGTAATATATACAGGGTGTAACAAAAATACAGGTCATAAATTTAATCACATATTCTGGGACCAAATATAGTTCGATTGAACCTAACTTACCTTAGTACAAATGTGCACATAAATAAGTTACAGCCCTTTGACGTTACAAAATGAAAATTGAGTTTTTCCAGTATATCTAAAACTAATAGAGATTTTTTATTGAAAATGGACATGTGGCATTCTTATGGCAGTAGCATTTTAAGAAAAAATTATAGTGAAATTTGGACAAACCATAAAAATTTTATGGGGGTTTAGTTCTTTTAGACCCCCCTTTTGTGTACGTTCCAATTAAATTATTGTTGTAGTACGATTGTTTTTAAGACTTTTTTACCTCTTATTACGTTTTCCAAATTCAGTTTTTAGCGAGATATTTTGAATATTTTTCAAATACACCACATATTTGTATATGGTTAAGTACGATTATGGAGACTTGGTAATAATATGAAAATTTATTAACCATTTACATTTTTAGGTATATTTTGAACTATATTAAAAAAAGCCACATCTCGATAAATGCCTTCTCGAAAAAAATACAAAGAAGCAAAATAGTTTTAAAAACACTGTGTTTAACTAATAGTACCGCAGTAATATTTTAATTGAAACGTACACAAACATTTGGAGGGTTTAAAAGAACAAAACCCCCATAAAATTTTTATGTTAACATATTAAAAAATAAGCCTTATCGAAAAAATACTTAGAGACAGAAAAATTTTAAGAATATTGAGTTTAACTAATGCTACCACAATAATAATTTAATTCAGAAGTACACAAAAGTTTGGGGGGGTTTAAAGGAACAAAACCCCCATAAAATTTTTATGGGATGCACAAATTTCACTATAATTTTTCTTTAAAATTTTCTTGCCATAAGAATGCCACATCTCCATTTTCAATAAAAAATCTCCAATAATTTTCGATATATTCGAAAAAATCAATTTTCATTTTGTAACTTTAAAGGAATGTAACTGTTTTTATGTACATATTTGTCCTAAGGTAAGTTAGGTTCATTCGAACTATTTTTGGTCCCAGAATATGTAGTTTAATTTATCACCTGTATTTTTGTTACACCCTGCATATTATGAACATTTTTATATAAGATTTCAGATATCTCTTATCCACATTATCCCTAATTTTCGAATCAGCGAACCTATTCTAAACAAACTTTTATTTTCTAGTAGTCTTCACAAAACATACATAATGAACACATTAATTAGTGGTATTACATTAGTTCCGAACCGTTCTCTTTGCCATTGTTTTCGAATCCTATTCATATTTCATGAACCGAGTTGATTTAATGCTAGTGTGTGGCCCAAAGTTGTGTTCAAAGCTCGGTCTTTGTTAATCATTATATTTTCAAAGTCGATAATAAGTTCTGATGCTATTGTTTTAATATTAATACAGCTTAGTGGGTAACAAATTATTCTGTATAAATATTGTTTCTTTAGTGGCTGTTATCAAAGCGGTAGAATTTGATTTTTAGTACAGACAGTGAGGGTATTTGGCTTCGAAATCCATCCTACTGCATGGATTTTAATGAAATTTTGGAAATAGTTTCTACTTATTTTCTTATTCAAAGTCTAACTATGCCCATGTGCGCTTTTATCTTGGGGGTAGTTCCCACCCCTTCTCGGGGGCGGAAAATTTTTTGGTCAAAATAACCACGGATTTGTCTAGGGAACCTAATTTTAAGCAAAAACTCTTCTATATTTTTTTTGGAATTATTGAATTATGTGTGGTTGAAAATTTGCCATTTTCATTGAAAACTCTCACCCCTTTCCGGACGGTTTTTGTTTTCGAATACCTTAACAATAATTATGCATCTAAGGAAAAAATAAATAAAATATTTTTATAGCTTATGAAAAACTGAACACACTCGTTTCTTCATAAATCTTTTAGTTATAATACAAAAAGAGATATGGTAGGTGAAAATAGATTTATTTTTGGTGCATGCTCAAATCAGTGTGATCAACTAAATTAACAGAAAAATTTTCGATTTTAGGAGTATAATTCTTTTGTGGTGGTTGAAAATACCTTTAAAATGGGTACTGATAAAAATGTCGATTGCATTAAAACTAAGCGAAATATTGTTCAAAATAATTGACGACTAAGGTATTTTAAGGAAGCATGAGAAATATATTTAACCCCTCGACCACCAGAATTTAAATGCATCGTTTTCCTTTTACCATACCTTTTATTATAGTGTAATTTCTATGGTCAAGTGGTGCGTTAATTTTGATGCTTAGTGTATTTACTTGTGAAATTTATGTAATTTACTATTCTAATTGGGAAATAAGCCACAATTTAACTTAAAAAATGATTTTATTGACGTTTTGACGTCCACTTGGGACGTCGTTATTAAAATACAAAATATTAATAAATTAAACAAAAATTTTGTTGCCCAGTAAAAAAATTCTTCTAATAATAATTTAATTCAATCTGACTCATTCATATCGGCAATTCAGATGTGTATTATATATTTTAATGTAGAAGACTTTAAAATGGTATTTCCAATATTTATGAGTTGCGTTTCTGGGACGGCTTTATTGATATATTGATATCGATAGTTCATTCGATTACATGAAATCAAATTTGACTCAAGAAAATTGATCTGTCTTTAAAAAGACAACCACATGCATTGGTGACAGTAAAATTCTCGTGTTAGTGGTTCCATAATAAAATACGAGGAAAACAAAAAAAAAAGGAAAAAAGCTCATGATACTATCCCGACCTGCTAAGTATTTGGTCTTACATTCAATTTACTCTTAAAATTAACACCAAATTCTGATTTTATATGTATGTTATTTTAAATTATAAATAATATTAATGATACATGGATATAAAAGTAATATTAAATATGAATTGTGTACTATGCTCGATATGTTAATGACTTACTAATCGCGTATTTTCTTTCTATTGACTTCCTCTTTTAGTATGGGTAACCTAAAACTACTGCATTCTACCGAGGAATTTGCGACAAAATTGGTTTCATTATTGGCTCTATTTATCCTAAATATTCTATTTGTTTATAAGCCAAAAAAATGTTTATAACTTTAAAACATACCCGTGTTGAGCTGGCCCCCCCCACTTGCAAAAATTAAAAAACAAATAGCCCTGATTTATGAGCTATTTATGAGCTCTCATATTCCGCAAACTAAAAATTTTGAGCTCGTTCCACTGAGCAGGAATTTAATACCCTAGTGGGGGGGGCTGAGTCAGCCCCCCCACTACTTAAAAATAGGAATATTGAATCGGTTTTTGCGGCAGAATTACGAGCTATTTATGAGCTCTTGAAATTATATAGTTTCGATTTTTGAGCTCATCCCCTTCACCCCCAAACAACCCTTTAATTGATTTAACTTAAGAGAAAGATGCTGAGAAAACTTAAAATATATCGTATTGCGGATATAATTCCTATAGCTTATATACTCTAAGAATAAACTATTAAATCAAGGGCATTTCGATTATTGAGCTACAACCCCTTCGCAAGAAAACCACCCTATCTTCCCGGCTTAAGAGAAAGTTGTACTTAAAATGCGTTAAACTAATTATTTGGCGACTACATATCAGTTAATAATTTATAAGCTTCCAAATTACGCGCATTTAGATCAGTAAATTGCAATTTATTTTGTATAGTGCAGTCACTGAAGGTAAAAATCAACGATTACCTTCAAGTTCGGTGAACCTTCATCGATTTTCACGAAAATTGGTCAGTGGTTAGAGGATACGTCAAGAAACAAAGGTGACATGGTACCACCTTGCGCCTTTACCCTGAGGGTGGATACCTCCCCTTCTCGGGGGTGAAAATTATTTTATAAAAAATAGCTGCACAAATCAATAAAAGAACAAATTAAAAGCAAAATTTATTATATAAAGTTAATAAAATAAGTCAATACTTTTTAAGTTATTAAAGATCAAAGATTTTAATTATTTGTGAAAAAAATGCATGTTTTGAAGAGGTTTTTTGTAAATCACTGAAAAACTGTAAGTTTTTACAAAAAAGTTAATAGTAGTATAATTCGTATAGCTTATATTCTAAAAACAAACTCTTAAATCACGCACCTTTCGATTATATAGCTACAACCCCTTCGCAAGAAAACGACCCCATTTTCCCGGCTTAAGAGAGAGTTGTTCTTAAAATAATTTAAATTGATTATTTGGCGACTACATATCGTTTAATAATTTATTAGCTTGCAAAATATACGCATCTCAATTATTGAATTGCCATTCTCTTTCTATAGTGCAGTCACTGAAGGTAAAAATCAACTGTTACCTTCGATTTCGGTAAAGCTCCGTGTATTTTCACGAATTGACAATAACAACGTGGGGTTTTAGCCTGGGGTATATGTCACCCCTTCTCGGGAGTGAAAATTACTTTATTAAAAATAACCCCACAAATCGAGAGAGGGACAAATTGTAAGCAAAATTTGTTATATAATGTGATTAAAATAAATCAATACTTTTTGAGTTATTAAAGATCAAATATTTTAATTTTTGGAAAGAAAATGCATGCTTTAGAGCGATTTTTCATAAATGACTCAAAAACTGTAAGTTTTTACAAAAAAGTTTTCATCACTAAAATTGAAGCTAATAAAAAATATAATAAATTGCTTACTTGAAAAACCTTTAATATTAATTTAAAGTAAGTTATTGGTAATTAAATGTATATTTTTTTCCGCGACTGTTCAAATCTAAGGGTTCAAGCTTAAATAACGGGAAAAAGATGCATTTTATAACACTTAGGTAATAAATACTTGTCAAAGTACTTAGAAATACCCATCAAAAATAAGATCCAGAAAAAGTTGATAGTATCAAAATCCGCTCACCAATTTTCGTGAAAATGAATGGAGATTTACCGAAATCGAAGGTCATAGTTGATTTTTACCTTCAGTGACTGCACTATAGAAAGAAAATGGCAATTCAATAATTGAGATGCGTATATTTTGCGAGCTCATAAATTATTAAACAATATATAGTCGACAAATAATTAATTTAAATTATTTTAAGTACAACCCTCTCTTAAGCCGGGAATATGGGATGGTTTTCTTGCGAAGGGGTTGTAGTTCAATAATCGAAAGGCGCGTGATTTTAGAGTTTATTCTTAGAATATAAGCTATACGAATTAAACTACTATTAACTTTTTTGTAAAAACTTACAGTTTCTCAGTGATTTACAAAAAACCTCTTCAAAACATGCATTTTTTTCACAAATAATTAAAATCTTTGATCTTTAATAACTTAAAAAGTATTGACTTATTTTATTAACTTTATATAATAAATTTTGCTTTTAATTTATTCTTTTATTGATTTGTGCAGTTATTTTTTATAAAATAATTTTCACCCCCGAGAAGGGGCGGTATCCACCCTCAGGATAAAGGCGCAAGGTGGTACCATGTCACCTTTGTTTCTTGACGTATCCTCTAACCACTGACCAATTTTCGTGAAAATCGATGAAGGTTCACCGAAATTGAAGGTAATCTTTGATTTTTACCTTCAGTGACTGCACTATACAAAATAAATTGCAATTTACTGATCTAAATGCGCGTAATTTGGAAGCTTATAAATTATTAAATGATATGTAGTCGCCAAATAATTAGTTTAACGCATTTTAAGTACAACTTTTTTTAAGCCGGGAAGATAGGGTGGTTTTCTTGCGAAGGGGTTGTAGCTCAATAATCGAAATGCCCTTAATTTAATAGTTTATTCTTAGAGTATATAAGCTATAGAAATTATATCCGCAATACGATATATTTTAAGTTTTCTCAGCATCTTTCTCTTAAGTTAAATCAATTAAAGGGTTGTTTGGGGGTGAAGGGGATGAGCTCAAAAATCGAAACTATATAATTTCAAGAGCTCATAAATAGCTCGTAATTCTGCCGCAAAAACCGATTCAATATTCCTATTTTTAAGTAGTGGGGGGGACTGACTCAGCCCCCCCCCACTAGGGTATTAAATTCCTGCTCGGTGGAACGAGCTCAAAATTTTTAGTTTGCGGAATATGAGAGCTCATAAATAGCTCATAAATCAGGGCTAATTGTTTTTTAATTTTTGCAAGTGGGGGGGGGCCAGCTCAACACGGGTTTAAAACATTCTTGAGGCCGCTCAATTAGTCCAATTTCAATTCGGTAAAGTATGTTAGAGAGGTAGAGTGTTTTTTATACGAAAATAAATGGTTAATTTATGTCATTTGTCAATATTGTCAATTTAATTGTTGCTAAACTACTCGTTAACTTTTCACCGTCTTCTGGAAATCTAATCTACACCAAAAAATATTTTGTGTCCAAGTTATTTAATTATTTTTAAATAATTACTTACCTAAAAGTTTAGTTCAAAATTAAAGATTTTGTTGGGAAAATCCGCATTTTCCTAGGAAAATGTTCGTCGTGTTATTTGGGTGTTTTTGGTGTAAAGTTAGAATCTTCAGAGTTATAGAGCAATTTTTGAAAAAAAAAAACACTAATTGGGGGCGCCATTTCGTTTATAAAAAAATAGCACAATATCTGCGGACTTTGCGTACCTATATTATTAAAATATACAATCATAAGATTCGATTCCAGCAATAAAAACTTTTTCCATAAATGGCCTATTCTCCGATAATCTGGTCAGACTATAAAGGCAGATATTAATTGGCACTTTGGTGTTGACCGTTTTCTCTATATTTGTTTTCTTTATATTTTATATAAACAGTTTCCTTTTATTCTATATTTTTTATTTTTAAAATGAAAATTTGGCATTTACAGTAAAAAATAGCTTTTTTCTACGGCCGTGCTAAAGGAGCCACTTTCACGCACGCATTTCGTTTCCGAAAGTTGCACTTTTCCGCACGGCGTGCGTAAAAGTAAATTTTCCCGCACAGCGTGCGGAAAAGTAAAATACCTTGTAATGTGGCATTATAATATATTATAATGCATGCAATAAATTAATATTTAGATATTATTTACTAATTTATTTCAAATTTATCTTATTGTGTTCATGTTTTAATGAAATTAGCGCGATTATTTTTTGATGATTTTAACTTCCAATCGTATAGTAAGATATTTGATCACGTGTTTAATTCGGTCCAATCAGATTAAAATTATACTGAGAATTACCTACGGTAGAAAATTACCGATAGAATTTTTTTAAGTAGATTGTTTCTGTTTAATGGCAACCAGTTTCCTAGTTTTGACAACTGTCACATTTAAGAAAATATCCATAATATACGTATTAAAAAATAATCTTACGAATATCACACGACAGTAAGAATAAATAAGAAAATAATGCTTCATTTTTACTCAAATTTGTTGTCATTGGGCAATAGCCACTCGAGCCCTGCGCACTCTCGTGTCTATTGCCAGACAACAAATTTTCAAAAAACTGTCGCATTATTTTCAATTTATTCTCACTCTCTTTTGATATTATACCCGATAATTCGATGAAATAAAATTATTTTGACATAATATTTAAAAGTCAGGTCAGGACAATTAGAATGGTTTTGGATCGTCGTCATGTAAACCAATATCGTCGTCGTGGTTACCCATTATATTGAAAGTTTGGTTTTGACAACCTTGCTAAAGAATTAATTTGTGTATTTTCAATTCTAAATAAAAATTAATATAACTCTATTTGTGTGGTTTTTTCCAAACGTACGTCCCTAGAAAAAATATTGTTCCTAACTCATGCGGAAAGTGTCTTCCCTGCACTCGACTGCTTGCCCGAACTACGCTATCGATTAGTTAGGAAAAGAACTATTTCCTAACTTACTTTTATACTTACTTTATACTTACTTTTTTAAACTTACTTTTATATTATATATATTATATAATATAAAAGTATTAAAGTAGTTGCGAATTATACTTTTTTTTCAAATATTATTTATTACCACAATGCTTTTACATTTTCGCATACCGTATAATTCCCAGTATGTTTGTACAATGTTTTTATAAAAGAAAATTGTTCGGCCAAAGTTGGGGCACTTATTCGTTTAAATAGCAAAAACAAAACCGCTGTGCTGAAAAGGCCTGTTAGATGTTAGAGCTTAGCTAAATAATTTCGTGCTACCTATTCTCTCGAGCTAAGAGACCTTAAACACACTTTGTGCTGCAAACTGTAAAACTGAATACTAAATTTAACTTGGCTAGAACACAAAGAACAGTGGAAAACGTGAAATACAAATTAACCTTTATTATACTTTAATGGCATAATTAAGATATTTTTAAGGATTAACAATAGTAATTATATGTGGACAAAACAGAGAAAGTATATTAGGTCTATAAAGTAAGGCATTTTTTAAAATACCGTGTGTCCACTTATATTTTCCCCCATTTTAACTGCCTATAACTTCTATATGGCGAAAGATAGAAATATGCGGTTTTCGATGAAATGTTTTATTTTAGTAAAAGTTTTGTCTGAATGAATTAAATTTTTTATATCGCTTTTAAATACCAAAAGAAAAATGGCGGATTTTTGAAAAAAACGTTGTTGACTTTTTTTAATGGAACACTCAGTATATTTTTTTGTAAATTAAAAGAAATGTCATTCACCTATCCAGCGATATAAAGTTTTTTTCAAAATCGGTTGTCAAATCACTGAGTAATTAATTTTTAAAATGAGCGGTGCAACGTGGATATCACATACCTAAATAACATAACATATGTGATTTCCACATTGCATCTTTCATTTTAAAAATTATTTGCTCAGTCATTTGACAACCGATTTTAAAAAAATTAATATCGCTCGATAGGTAAATGACCGTTTTTTCAAGCTACAAAAAAATGTACTGGGTGTTTCAATAAAAAAAGTCAACAACGTTATTTTTCAAAAATCCGCCATTTTTTATTTAAAAGTGACATAAAAAATTGTCATTTACCTAGAAACTTGAAAAAACGGTCATTTCCCTATCCAACGATATAAATTGTTTTAAGATCAGTGATCAAATGACAGCAATTAATTTTTAAAATAAGAGATGCAATGTGGAAATCACATAACATAATATCAATTTGCTTAGTTATGTTATTTAGGTATGTGATATCCACGTTGCACCTCTCATTTTAAAAATTAATTACTCAGTGATTTGACAACCGATTTTAAAAAACTTTATACCGCTAGATAGGTGAATGAGCTTTCTTTCAATTTACAAAAAAATATACTGGGTGTTCCATTAAAAAAAAGTCAACAACGTTTCTTTCAAAAATCCGCCATTTTTCTTTTCGTATTTGAAAGCGATATAAAAAATTCAGTCCATTCAGACAAAACTTTTACTAAAATAAAACATTTCATCGAAAACCGCATATTTCTATCTTGAGCCGTTTAGAAGTTATAGGCAGTTAAATTTGGGGAAAATATAAGTGGACACCCGGTATTTGGATGTAAAAGCGGGAGTTAGTGGATAAGGAGCAGAAGTCGGAAAAACGGAGACAATTTGTCCCAAAAAACGAGGTATATGATAAAGGCAACACTGAAGAAAGCCTGGCAATGACAATGGCCACGAGTAAAATAAAAAAAAATGAGAAAGTACAAAATACATAGGCAGATCAAGTAAGAAAAATAAGCAAATCATTTCGAAAATTGGAGCGTGGAACATTAAGAGCATATATGGTAAAGAACTAAAACTAGTAGATGAGTTTGAGGGATCAGAATTAAGTACACTATGGTTTGTTTTTGCAAAAGATATAGTATTGATAACAAAAACAAAAAGAGAACTGCAGTTTTTAACCTTTTTGAAAGAAGAGATAAGCAGTACGGTCTGACAATTAACGAACATAAAACAAAATTTATGGAAATGGGAGATACACTAGATGAAGAACAGGTTTTGAAAATTAGAATAGATAACGAAGAAAAATAATATTGTTTTGTAAAGAGGAACATCCAGAAATTGGAAAAAGAATTTCAAGGGGAAGATGAGCAGCTGGAGCATTAAGCAAACTTTTAAAAAATAATCTTATCTCAAGAGCAGCAAAATTGCAGTTATATAGTATGGTGATATAACCTACAGTACTCTATAGTAGTGAGTATTGGGTTCTGAATAAGAGAGAACAAAATGCATTGAAAACATAGGAAGAGAGCGTGCTGAAGAAGATTTTCGGTGATGTGAAAGTGGGAGAGAACGAATGGAGAAGACGGACAAATGCGGAAGTTCAACAACTGTTTGGGAAGCCAGTAATCAGCCGTAGTATGGTTAAAACTGGTAGACTTAGCTGGCTGGGACATGTGGAAAGGATGTCAGCGGACCGATGGGCGAATGAGGGAAGAAAAAGTGGGTGACCGCGAAAGAAGTGGCTGGGAGCAGCCAAAGAGAATCTAAAAATAGCAGGCGTTGTAAATTGTAAGACAGCTGCTCTGGACAGAATAAAGTGGAGAAAGACAGTTGAAAAATTTCAAGCCATGGGCCCTTGAGGCATGCAGTGCTGTTATATATATGGTTTGACTTAAAACCGGGAGGAATAAACTAAAAAGACAGATTCACACCCAAGAAAGTCACAAAAAAATCACTAAATATATCTTCTGTTTTGGTTGATTAGACCATACATGTTACATTATACTAATGCGTCGCTAAAGACGTGTAACGCAGAAAACACAAAAAATTTACTATAAAACTTATCCTATGAAATGCCAGTAGTGTAACAATTTAATAAATTTCATTAGAGTCAAAATTTCATAACAGTGGAGTAAACTTTCCTGAGATTGAACCAATTAAAAGAAGCATTACGGGGCGGTAAATTTAAGTTACTCCTCTTGGTTTAAAAACAGACCCTTAAGAATTTACTTAAGTATTAGACACACCACTAAACTTAGCATGTTGGCGGACAGAACGTCTATAGACGTCTAATTTACATTGTTGTAACGTGACACGACGTGAATTGACGACATTTTTAAAATAACGAGTTGTGACAACAAATCAGTGTCACAAAATGCCACATTACACCTACAGATGCATAATATATTATGTTCATGTTCACCGTCCACATGTTTACAAAAATGTTAAAACTCATTGTTTTCCTAATAGTCTAGGCGCCAAATAGAGGTCACCGTGTCCTTTTCAATTCTGATGGACAAACTCAATGGTTTCGTATGGATTTTGGCTGCTGATTACGAATTTCCAGGATAAACAATTTAATTGTTTATAACGCTCTGACTCATAAACTAAACGAGACACAAAAAAATGTTTCAAATAAATATTTGTTCATTATAAAAAAACGAAGAAAAAATTGTTTAATAAACTCAAATGCAATAATTAGAACTCAAGATATGGGAATATTAATGCACAATGCTAATTGGTAATTGCAAAATAAGTATTTTTCGAAGCTTTATCGATCGTAACTCGGCTTCTACGCATGCAAATGCGCCTTAGAAGGTCTTATTTTAAAGTTAATAGGCTAATAGGCTTCCAAACAAAGTTCGTAAATTACTTTGTCTTCATTTGTTTTAAAGTTATACCCGTTTGAAGTTAAATAATTTTTTTTAAAAATTGGACATTAATTGGTTTATAAGGGTTTCAAGCAAATTTGAGCCATAATTAATTAACAATAAAGATAGAAGAACTAAAAAAGAAAAATTTGAGCTTATGAAAATGTTCGTAAGTTTATTTTTAGCCAAGATATTAATATTTTAATGGAGCTCTATGAGAAGCAGTATCGGCTCATGCTCACAGTGTAAAGGTTTACGTGCTAACTTCTCCATGCAAATTATAATTTCTATGTATATATACGGTACCTTCATTTTTCATTTTTAAAGATCCTAATACAATTTTATATAATTCTTATATTAAATAATCATACTGTACCTAGTATAACCTTTCATTATACATATTTACTTTGTCTTTTATTTTTTGAAGTAAATGAGAAAAAAACATTAAAAACTAATATTTCAGAAATATAACTAAAAATTCAGCTGATATTAGTTATTAAGAATAGGTAAGGCCTCCTGATCAAAATAATGTAACACGAGAGCAGTCGGTCGGTGTCTTTACCGCGATATTAGTTGACTGTGAGCCAATCTTGCACCTCATAGCGCGCCATTAAATATCGATATCTTGGCCAAAAATAAACTTACGACCATTTTCATAAGCTCAAATTGTTCCTTTTGAGTTTTCCTATCATCGTGCTTAATTAAATTATAAATGTTTAATGGCTCAAATTTGCTTGAAATCCTTATAAACAAATTAATGTACAATTTTTTTAAGCAAATTATAAATTTAAACGGGTATAACTTTAAAACAAATGAAGACAAAATAATTTAACAAACTATGTTTAACCCATTTAGCGCCAAAGGTGCGAAAACGCACCATTTTTTTGTAGAATTTTTTTTTTGACAATTCGTTAATTTTTTTTAAATCTTTGTATTTTTTAAGCAACCAGAAGATCTAAGTGTAACTAAATTTAATTTTGTTTAATTTCCAAACACATGTTTTCATCACAAAAATATTTTCTAAATGTCCGACATTTTCAATCCTTCGACACAACTTTATTTTTTCTGTAGTAATTTTATTGGCATAATACTTTTGTGGTCAAATAAATTAAAACATTATTTTCTTAACCTGTTTGTACATCAATTGTTATAAAAATAAAAAAAAAAATAAAATTTCTGAGACATCAAATCTCGTGTTTGAAAATAATGGTTCGATAACGAACAGTTGGCGGAAGTCGACTTATAATCCTGTCTGATCAGGAATTTCAAGGTGAGGCACAGGCAGTAATTTCTTGGGATATTTTTATGTGTAAAATGTGTAAAAGCACGTATCCACTATGCTTGCGCTCTGAGCTCCTGCAACTGTTCCACATAGTGGATACGTTTGCCGCTCCCGGACTGTGCAATTGTGCGCATTCTGCCTCGGCGTTCCAATCTGTGGTAGTTTATATGTAAGGGGGCGCATACCCTATCGATTGGAGCAGTTGCAGGGAGCGCAAGAGGTTCGTGAACATAGTCGATGGTTGGCGCTCTCGGACCGTGCAACAGTGTGCGCTCCGCCTCAACGGTCCAATAGGTGGCTGTTTATATGTAGAGAAGCGGATCTCGGCTTGATGGGAGCAGTTGCAGGGAGCGCGGAGCGCAAGAGGTTTGTGAACATAGTGGATGGTTGGCGCTCCCGGACCGTGCAACAGTGCCCGCACCGACCCGGCGGTCCAATAGGTGGCGGTTAATATGTAGAGGAGCGCATGCCGTATCGATGGGACCAGTTGCAGGGAGCGCGGAGCGCAAGAGGTTTGTAAACATAATGAATGGTTGGCGCTCCCGGACCGTGCAACAGTGCGCGCTCTGTCTCGGCGTTCCAATTGGTGTTGGTTTATATGTAGAGGAGCGCATACCATATCGATTGAAACAGTTGCAGGGAGTGCGGAGCGCAAGATGTTCGTGATCATAGTGGCGTTCCCGGATCGTACAACAGTGCGCGCTCCGCTTTGGTGGTCCAGGCCCATTTACACTCTAAATGTTTTGAGACTTTTCACAAAAAAGAAAATTGTGTATTTCAATGTTTATAGCTCAGTTCCGCCAAAGGTTCGAAAACGAACCATTTTGTTGTTGTGACACCTGCCATTATCAAAGTGTAAAACAATTTTTTTACGATTGTTTAAATTTATTTTACTCTAGTTAATCAAATATATTACATATTATTGCATTATTTCTTTGCTTGGCGGTTAATGGGTTAAAAACCTATTAAAATTAAGCTTTAAATGAGACATTAGTCCTCATTTTTGATACGTAGAAGCCGAGCTACGATCGATAAAGCTTCAAAAAATACTTATTTTGCAATTTTAAATTAGCGTTGTCCACTAATTTTACAATATCTTGAGTTTTAATTTTTGGATTTGAGTTTAGTAAACGTTTTTTTTTTTCTTTTTTATTAAGGAACAAATTTTATTTTAACCATTTTTTTTGTATCTCTTTTAGTTGATGAGCCAGAGCCTTATAAACAATTAAATTTTTTATAACATTTTTTTGACCACCCGGATCGAAATCCACCCTCGAAATTCATAATCAGCAGCCCAAAATCCATAAGAAAGCCTTGAGTTTGTCCATCAGAATTAAAAAGAACACGGTGGTCCCTCTGGTGCCTTGACTATAAACTTTAAGCGCTAAAAAAAATTCAGCAATTCCCCTATTCTTCCTTTAAAAATACATAATAGTGTCACAACACTTGCTTATATATTTGACGCACTGTCCGTCAACGTGTTAATAACCAAAGTGAAAACAAACAAAACTAAAAAAAAAATCTTCAGTAACATCGTTGTCAGCCGATGTCCGTCTCGCATTTTTAAAATTTTCTAAAATGTCGTTAAAAAGACGGCACAAAAAAGGCATTATATGCAAACAACTTTTAAGCAGAATGGATTAAATTGGATTAACTTCAAATAATTGTCAAAGTAGACAAAAACTGTCTAATCTTAGAAATGAAGAAGTAGAATAACGCAATATGCATCACATTAGGACGATTGAAGCATTTTTGACGATTTTATTTTTCCATTTCTCTGGTATTATGTCGTATTGAAAAATTTAATCCGGTGCGAAATTTCTAAGCAACCTGAATATACGCAATATGAACGAGTTTAATAAAACACCACTGCAGAGTCGCCTATGATAGAGAATATTTTTAATTTGCACTGTCATTAAAGTCACAGCAAATTTGATCAAGCGGCGTTGTTTGGCTTTATTAACATTGCCCACATACTGTCCTAGTTCACCCTTTGCTTTATTTACGAGTGTTCAGGGATGCTTGTGATGACACCATGAATGACAAATTATTTTTGTGTTATGGTGTAGGAGAGACCATAAATGATTTCGAAAAAAATTCGATGTCCACCAGAGATTTTATTTTCAACTTTTTGGGGTTGATAGGGAGACAAAATCCAATTTTAACTTTTGCTCAGTGACGTGCCATTTAAATTATTTATAAAGGAAATTTACAAGGTCTCCTGCTCATTGAGTTCATTCTATTATTTAAAAAGGCTGGCGTTGTGTTACATAGGCTTTAAAAATACATACATACATTTAAAATTTCATGGAAAGATCCCTAGACTTGTATAAAATTAAAGTATACGGCGCATATTTTGTTTGTTTCTTATGCGTAAAAAATATTTCTTTATAACAATAATTGAATCGGTTATTTCGAAAACAACATGATATTTAGGGTAAAATGACTTTTCGACGCCATGATGATTTCAAGATTGAAATCAATCATTTCGCGCAAAACAACGTAAGTTACTGTTTAAAATACTATATGACAGATCGGTGCTTTTAGATCAGTTCGAAAACAACGTTTAGACCAGGGCTAATCTGTGAAAAAACGTCTATTATTGGATGTGAGAGGTGGCATTCGGATTTTTGCAAATAAAGTTAGGTGACAACTTCAATAATAATGACTTATGCTCCTTCTCAAATACGCCCGGAACACTAATAAAAAAATTAAAATATTTAAAAATTTCAAAAAACATCGATTGTTTTGTACATTTTTGCTTATAACTTTAAAACGATTCGTTTTGGAACAAAGTCGTACAAAAATAAAATAAAGATAATTCAATTTTGTATGATATACGACTGGTTAAAAATGTCTTAATGTATTACCCTTTCTGCAATATATCAATAAATAAAAAATAAGGGGGCAAAATAAGCCTGTTGTTATTCAATGTTTTTTAACCACTTTGATGGCACTAACAACCTTAGTAATTCGCTCAGAAAATTCTTATAACATACTTAAACCGTCTACCAAATTTTATTCAAATCGACTTAATAGATTTTGCATAATAAATTTGCAATATAATTTTTTTTAAAGTTCAAATATTTTAAAAACTTTTTGAACAAAAAGCAGACCATTAAGGATTTGGCTAAATTTTTTACATATAAAGAGGCGCTCTGCCTATCTAATACACTTTATAGAATTAAAGTCGGATTATTTAAGCTGCCTTAGCAATATTTTAAAATTAAAAACAATTTTTTGGCTTATAAACAAATAGTTTTGTTTACCAATAAAACAATTAATTTTTCTACGGCCGTGCTAAAACAGCCACTTTCTAGCACGCATTTCGTTTCCGAAAGTTGCACTTTCCCGCACGGCGTGCGGGAAAGTAAAATACCTTGTAATATGGCATTATAATATATTATAATACATGCAATAAACTAATATTTAGATATTATTTACTAATTTATTTCAAATTTAGCTTATTGTGTTCGTGTTTTAATGAAATTAGCGCGATATTCGATGAAATAAAATTATTTGACATAATATTTAAAAGTCAGATCAGTAGAGAATTTCAGTGGTTTTAAATCGTCGTCATGGAAACCAATATCTTCGTCGTGGTAACCCATTATATTGAAAGTTGGGTTTTGACAACCTTGCCAAAGAATTAATTTGTGTATTTTCACTCCTAAATAAAAATTGATATAACTTAATTTTTTGTGGCTTTTTTCCAAACGTACGGCTCTTCTCGACTGCTTGCTGCTACTCGACTGCTTGCCCGAACTCCGTTATCGCGTCGTTCGGGTCAACGGCAATCTCGTGCGTGAAAGTATCACTTTCCACACTAGTTAGGAAAATAACTATTTTAGCAATGCAAATAATCAAAACCGGTATAATTTGACTTAAACTTTCAAATTCTGTATTGAAATGTAAGAATTGCTATTTTATTTTTTAATCAAAAGTTATTCGGGTTGAAAAATTGCAATTTTTCGATTTTTTGAAAGTTCAACCGCGTTTTTCCCGAAAACTATGCATCCGACGAAAAAACTTGTAAAAACATTTTTGCTTAGAATTGCCCAAAAATACAAGAAAATGTTTTAATTTTGCGAAAAATCGCTATTATGTAATTCCTCAAGTTCTTTTTTTATAACAATCTTATCGACATCCGGATTAACTGTTACAAAAAAATTCGTGTTCTATGGGTCAAAATACATAAGAAACTTGGGTTAGTCTATCTAAATAAATTAGGCCGTTGCACCCCCCTGACGGCAGCACTAATTTGTTTATAAGCCAAAAAATTGTTTATAGCATTAAAATTGCTAAGGCTGCTTAAATAATCCGATTTTAATTCTGTAAGATGTATTAGATAGGTAGAGCGTCTGTATATATCTGAAAAAAATTAGCAAACTTTTAAATGGTCTACTTTTTGTTCAGAAAGCTTTTAAAAAATTTGAAGTTTTTTAAAAAAATTTAGACTGCAAAATTATTATGCAAAATCTATTACATAAGTCGATTTTAATGAAATTTGGTGGACGGGTTAAGTATGTTATAAGAATTTTTTAAGCGAATTACTAAGATTTTAAGTACAACCAAAGTGGTTGAAGAATATTGAAAAAACCGGCTTATTTTGCCCCCTTATTTTATATGTATTGCTATTTTGCAGAGAGGGTAATAATTTAAGACAGTTTTGAAACGTATATCATACAAAATTTAATTATCTTTATTATATTTTTTACGCCTTTGTTCCAAAATTAATACTTGTAAAGTTATAAGCAAAGAAAGTAGAAAAAATTCGATGTTTTTCGAAATTTTTAAATATTTAAATTTATTTTTTTAAATGTTCTCGGCATATTTGAGAAGGAGCATAAGTCAATTATTATTGAAGTTGTGACCTAACTTTATCTCCAACAATCCGAATGTCACCTCTCATATCCACCTCAAAACAGATCCGCCCTTGTCTACATATTTATGAGTTTATGAGTTTAAACATATTATGAAATGTTTAGTTTTTGGACAATGTAAAATAAGTACATACATACCTATCTACATAATATATGTATCTAATTCTCTATGTATTTTGACTGTTTCTTGCTGAAAATAAAGAACGTTTAAGTGAAATTAAAAACTATGGTTCATTTCGAAAACAACAAAGTCCACGAAATTAAAAATTTAATATCAAAAAAACTAAGTAACATTAATTAGTAAGTCTTTTTGTTGTATACACTACACATACATAATATACCTATCTATGTTTCTCTGTATTTTGACTGTTTCTTGCTGAAGTTTTAGTACAAACATTAAAAATTATGATTAATTTCGAAAATAACATTACTCCACAAAATTTAAAACTTAATATGAAAAAAACTAAGTAACATTCAGTCCTTTTTATAGAGTGTATAAAATATAGTATTACTTGTATTACCTCAAACTACCCAACTAAATGAAAATATTTTACGTTTCCTGAAAAATTTATACACAGAGGGGCAAAATTATGGAATAAATTTATTTTCTCTAAAATGGACGATTTTGGAGAAAAATCCCGAAGCAGGTCTATTTTTATTTTTAAATTACAATTTTTTGGCATAGGTATATTTTAAACTAGTGACGTCATCCATCTGGGCGTGATGATGTAATCGATGGAATTAAATGGGAATATGGGTCGTGTTGTAGCTCATTTGAAAGGTTGTTTAATTCTCCATTCAGTAATATAAACATTAACATCAATATTTATACAGGGTGACCAAAAAAATAATTTGTGGATTAAATTAATTGACGAAAAAAGAAGAATGGATGTAATTTATTTAACTCAAAATACATTCTATGGTTTTCAGAATATAGAAAAAAATGTTTAATTTACAAATAAACATTGCTTTTTATATTTCTAATAAAACATAAAGACATTATGATGGACTAATTAAACATCTAAAATCTAACAACATCACGAGAAAAACCAAATGCAAAATATACAAAACCCTGATAAAACCGGTCCTTATATGAATCGGTTTATTTTAAAGAGCGTCATCAACATTTTTCTTCATTTTTATTTTAGTGAAGTTTTTGGTTCATTGGTATCGGAGCTATCAGTTTGTTTTAAAATACGCCAGTCAATGGGAGCAAGAATAGCATATTACCTCCGAATTATATCCTACTTCATGGATTTTAATGAAATTTTGGGCCTAGCCTCTACTTATCTTCCAATTCAAAGTCTACCCTATGCCGATGTGTGCTTTTATCTTGGGGGTGGCTTCTTAGGGGTGGAAAAATTTTTGCTTAAAATTACCACGGAATTCGCTAGAGAACCTAATTCTAAGCAAAAACTGTTCTATAACTTTTTTTTTAAAACTCGATACTTTTTGAGATATTCGTGGTTGAAAATTGGCCATTTTTATTGAAACAACGAACGGTTTTTTGCGAATACCTTAAAAACTATGCATCTAACTAAAAAAACTATATAAAACATTTTTGTAGGTTATAAAAAACAAAGAGACTCTTGCCTTTATAAATCTTCTAGTTATAATATAAAAAGTGATATGGTAGGTGAAATTAGTTTGTTTTTTGGTACATTCTCAAATTGGTGTATGAGGTGTATTGGTGTAATTCAACTTGAAATAACCGATAAACAGTCAACTTTAGGTGTATAATGATGCTAATACCTTTTGTAGTGATTGAATAGGCCTTTAAAATGAGCTATATAATAGGTCTATTACATTAAAACTAAGCGAGATATGCTGCAAACAAAATTGATTGAACTAATGTATTTTAAGAAAAAAATGAGAAGTAATTTTAACCTCCATCCACCAAAATGTAAATGCATCGTTTTCCTTCTACAATACCTTTAATTATAGTGTTATTTATAAGTTTAAAAAGTGGGACGGGTTTAAAATGAATGGTTTTTGAAAAACAAAGATCAAATTATAGAATTTTTAAATTTTCTTAAAAATCTTTTTTCTTCTCCATGTAACTTTAAAATGATAAGAGGTACAGTAATGAAAAATAAAAAGGAAATGTATATCTGAAAAAGCACTACATTTTTGTGTGGTATCTGTTTTTCGTATCTCTTATCTTTTTCGAGTTACAAGGAGGAAACACAAGATTTTTAAGGAAATTTAAAAATGTGCTCTATAATTTGATCTTATTTTTTTTTTCAAAAACCGTTCATTTTAATCCAGTTAAAAATTATGAGCATAGAAATAACACTATAATAAAAAGTATTGTTGCAGCAAAACGATGTATTTAAGTTCTGATGGATGAGGTGTTAAATATACTTAAAATTCTCATTTCTTCTTAAAATACATTAGTCATCAACTTTTTTGCAGAATATCTCGCTTAGTTTTAATGTGATCGATATTTAGTATTGCTCATTTTAAAGGTCTTTTCAAGCCCTACAAAAGTTATAAGTATCATTATACACCTAAAATCGACATTTTCTGTTATTTCAAGTTGAATATACCCATTTGAGCATGTAGCAAAAAAACAAACGCTTCTTACCTACCATACCCCTCTTTGTATTTTAAGTAGAATATTTATGAAGGAACAAATCTCTTTGTTTTTTATAACCTACAGAAATATTTTATATAGTTTTTTTGTTAGATGGATACTTTTTAAATTATTCGCGAAAGTCCGTCCGAAAGGTGTAATTTTTCAATGAAAATGGCCAATTTTCAACCACGAATAACTCAAAAAGTATTAAGTTTTAAAAAAATAATTATAGAACAATTTTTGCTTAAAATTAGGTTATCCAGCCTCTTCCGTGGCTATTTTAACCAAAACATTTTTCACCTTCGAGAAGGAGTGGGAATCACCCAGAAGATAAAAGCGCACATCGGCATAGAGTAGACTTTGTTTCTTGAGCTATTCCCTACTTACTTTGAAAATATCAAGTAAATCGATGTAGTAGGATGGAATTCGGAGACAAATACCCTCATTGACTGCCCTAAAATGACAGCTGTTCAACGCTACTTTCTATGCCAAAATTTTGTTTTAAATTAACTATTTTTAATGGGAAATAAGCCACAAATTTTATTAAAAAAATGATTTTATTAACGTTTCGACGTCCAAATCGGATGCCATTGTTAAAATACAAAAAATATTAATAAATAAACAAAAATGTTTAATTCATCACCAATATATTTTTTTCACACTGTATTTGCACTGATACAGAGGCAACTGGAAAAATTTAGCAACTAACTTTACTTTATACTAAAGAAGTATAACTTCAAAAATCATTGATTACATCATCACGTTCAGATGGACGACGTCATTAGTATGATACATATTATGTAGAAAAATCATAATTTTAAATTAAAAATCGCCGACTTATGAAATAACGAATTTAGTTCTTTCATTAGAACATACTGTATAACTTTTGAATGGAATATTTCGTTTACGTTACAATATGCCCAGAAAAAAATATTGGTCAGGGTGCCCCTGGTTTATGGATCTTGATTCGAATTAGTTTTTGGTAGCAGACCTCGGTGAAATATGAAAATAGGTGTTAGCTAACGCGGATACATAATTTTCGGCCGAAAGTGACGCAGTGATTTGCGTCAATCTGGGCTATATAGTTGTTGCTAAATTAAAAATGTCAAGCAATTTGTTTGTGTTAATGCGGATTTGGTGGTAAATTAAAAAGGCGCAATAAATGTTACATTTCAAACCTTGGTTGAAGGGATGGACGCAATTTTATTATTATTCGTAAATTGTGTGACAGAAAATGTGTTTTATTCAACATAGGTTTCCCAAATACCGAAGTTTAATTTTTGTTTTAATTAAAGATTTAATTAAAATCGGGAGGCTACAGTTAACATCGATATTGCAATAAAGCATAGTTAAAGGGTAGAATTAGTCAAATAACATTTCAGTTGTAAAATCTAAACCGGTCACATCATACGAGCCCATAACAACTACATATACAGTGCGCTGGAATAAGTGTCCCCCTCCCCAACCCCCATATTAACTTATTTATTTTTAGCTCATAAGCAAACAATTCGGACAGGTCGATTTTTAAAATAATCATAGTTTATTATAGCATCAATGTTTCGAACTTTACGCGATCCCTCTTCAGGCGACAGTTATAACCCTGATTTTTTTTAATGGAAAAGTACATCACGTGACACCTCATTTAGAAGTTTTTGAAATAATGATTACAAAAATGAATAAAATACCTGCGAAAAATTTCGGTACGATGCTTTTTAAATGCATCATTTTTTTAAATCCTGAGAAAACTAATAAGTATTTCTAAAAAATTTAAAAGCAGAATGAAAGATTACATTATGACCTAGGGCCGAAAATCCCTGGAAACTTCTATAATGTTTTATTTTAATAAGTTACAGGGGTGGAAAAGAAGTAAGTAAGTAAGTAAGGTATGCTTTATTGTCAAAACATTTTTACAATTTGTGGACAAAGCTTATAGAAAATAAAAAATGCAATAAAAAACAAAAAATAATAAAAACCTCAAACAAAATAAAAACAGAAACAGACACCAAATAAATGGCGTGAGTTATACTACTTAAATACAACTTAAATACAATTTTATAGTTATTAAGTACACATTAAAAATTTTTAAAAATTTTGCAAACAATATGTATACAACGTCAGAACAAATAGAAGGCGAACGAGGAAAAGAGAAAGGGAAAGTAAATCAAAAGATCTATGCCGCTGCAAATATGTACAAAAGTACTCGAAAGTAGTAATCCTGCAAATCAATTTGCTGAATTCAAATCGTTTATAAAAAAGTCATTCACTGTATAAAAAGCGCTCTCAAGCAGATAAGCTTTCAATGCCTTGCGAAAAGCGGAAAATGCTGCAATAGATTTGATGTTAGATGGCAGGTGATTGTGCATTTTTCTCGAATTGTATAGTATAGAGCACTTAACCAGCTCAGACCGTGGGGTTGGCAGATAAAGATTATGCTCCACGTTTCTAACGGGATAGTTGTGAGTGGGTCTATCTGGACCTTCTGATGCATGTTTGCGGATCAAACAAACGGATTCAAAAACAAACAATGAAGGAAGAGTTAATATTTTAAATTTTTTAAAGATTTCCTGGCAATTAACTCTTCTATTGAGTCTCAGGGAGTAACGAAAAGCTCTCTTTTGTAGTTTAAAAATACGTCAAATTAAGTCGCACAACACGAACCCTAGAATGGTAGGGCGTATCGAAGATGAGACTCAAAAAGGGCATAATAAACGGTCCTAGATGTTGACAAATTCATTTCCGTAGCAACTGATCTTAGCGCAAAACAAGCAGAACTTAATTTTTTGTGTAAGACATCAATGTGCATGTGCAAGTTCCATTTTAGAGACTTATCCACAATAAGGCCTAAGTACTTCACCGATTCAACTACCTCTAGACTGTTGTTATTAAGTACTCTAAAGGTTGCATCATACTGTTTTAAGGTAGGACTTTGGTTTTAGAAACGTTAAATAACAGGAGATTCGAATCGCACCACGATTTAATGGTGACTAGTTCTGTAGCTATGGTATTGCGAAGATCCATAATATCTGCGTTACTCCAAGTAATACTAGTATCATGTGCAAAAAGACATATTTTACCTTAATGTTCAGACTAGAGATGTCATTTATGTATATCAGAAACAATAAAGGGCCTAGAACTCAACCCTGAGGTACCCCACATTCTAATGGCATGCAAGAAGACGTCTTCGTGTCAACCCTTACAAACTGACTTCTTTTATTAAGATATGATTTAAGCCATTTAAGAGCCTTTCCCCTAAATCCATAGTGCTGTAATTTGTCAGTCAAGATGTTATGGTTTACACAATCGAATGCTTTAGAGAAATCAGAGAAAATTGTTGCTGTAGAGCGATGTTTGTTTAGACTGGAGTAAACATGATCGAAAAGGAAGAACATAGCATTATTCGTGCATTTGTCACTCAGGAATCCAAATTTATGTGGAGTAAGCAATTTGTATTTCAACAGAAAGATAAGATTCTTTTTTTACCAGACTTTCAATTATCTTCGACAACGTGGGCAGGAGTGCAATAGGGCGATAATTCGAATCAAGATCTTTATCGCATCCTTTGTGTATAGGAATAACTATTGCTGTCTTAAGGCAGCTTGGAAAAACTCCAGTTTCGAATGACCTGTTTATTAAAGTAGTAAGATGGTTTAAAGTGCAATCAGGTAGAGCAGAAAACATTTTAAGAGTGAGGCCATCAGTTCCAGATGACGATTTGTTTTTAATGTCATTTATTGTAGAGCGCAGTTCACCTAATACTATGGGTGTAAAAAAGAAACTATTTACATTCTTATGAGAAAGATATGAAATCGGATCCTGAGAAGGAGGTATAGTGTTTGTTAAATTTTTTGGCACATTTACAAAGTAATTGTTCAGGGTCTCAGGAGAAGTCGGGATTGTGGTGGGAGAAGGAGTCTTATCTCTCAGTTCATTTACGATAGACCACGTTTCCTTAGCAACATTACCTGATTTAGCCAGCCTTGTCTTGTAATAAATTTCCTTGGCGGCCTTTATGGACTTACGGTAAATTTTCTTGTAAAGCCTAACGTAATCATGGAAGGATATGTCGTCCGAGAATTTTTTTAGGTACGATAAAGAGCGCATGTTCTTTGCAGATATACGTAGACTTCTAGTTGACCAGCGTTTACGATGTTTAGTTTTGATGGGCCTAAGAGGAAAGGATTCGTATGCCAGACCAGACAATAACTTTATGAATCTAGAAAACTCGATGTCGACATCAACAGAGCGGAAGTCCCAGTCAGTTGTTTGACATAGGTGTTTAAATGTTAGAAAATTTTGTTCTCAAAAGACACGGAACAATTTTCGTTGCGTGTTTTCACTATTATTTTTTTATTTTAACCAAAATGTAGTCAATACTGCTTCATGCAGAAGAGAAATTGAGTATGATTTTTAATTTCAAATATATCATTCAAAAGAAACTTTTTGTTTATTATAAGGGAATTTCGGCCTTCGGTAATAACGTAATCTTTCATTCTGCGTATAAATTTTTCAAAAATAGTCATTAGTTTTCTTAGGATTAATCAAAGTTATGACTGTCACCTGAAGAGGGAACGCAAAAAGTTCAAAACTTTGATGCTATACTTCATTATGATTATTTTAAAAATCGACACGTCCCAGCGTTTTGCTTATGTGCGAAGTAAATGAGGTAATAATGGGGGGGGGGGGGGTGTAACACTAAATGTTATTATAAGTTTAATAATTTTAACGGTAAGTCTTATTCTAGCGCACTGTATATTATATTGGAATAAATTAAAATTAAAACAAATTCTGGGGTTTGGCTGTTAATCTAAATATTAAAACGGTTTTATATACTTGGCTTGATATTTGTCACTATCTCACTATGTCCCGAAAATTTTGTAATCCATTTTAAACATACTTCTAGGCTACCTAGGCACCTGAAATTTTCAGAATAGCTCAGATCTAGTTAACAGTACAATACTTAACTGGTATTATATGGATATATCGAGTTATTTTTGAATTTCAAACTATTTTAAAAATATGACTACTACAATGACATTTAGATCCCATTTTAATTAAAAGTTAATATACTAAAAATTCATATTTTATAAGTTAATTATTCTTTCGAAACATGTTTCATTAATTTTTTCCCATTTTAAATATTATATTTGATTTATATGAGTGTCAAATCGATTACAACATGCTTTCATGACATAGTGATTGAAACAACAATATATAATGATTATAAAATTACACTTTGTTAATAATAATATAATATTATAGTTAATTATTTCATATTGTGTCCTAATATAACAAAACCGTGGTATTATAAAAAGTACTTTTTTATAAAAGTGTAATTTTTGGAATGTTAAGCATTATTTTATATTGTCAATTATAGTCCAGAGAAATAAGATTTTTCTCGTGACACATCCCCCTCCAGGCCGAAACCAATTTTGTTGAGTAGTATGGACATCTATATTAATAACCTATATGTTTCCTGCAGCTGATTTTAATGATAAATATACATAGTTATAAACAAATAAAAATCAACAAACAGTAAATTTTCGCTTTTTTCGTCGATTGCCAAAAAGTTAAGCATTTTAAACAAATTTGAGAGTAATAAACCCATAAGTCGTATAAAAAACTTCAATATGGCTTTCGCTGAATATGCCTATTTTTATTGGTTGCTTAGAAAATTGCAAAATAAATCATAAATTTTGAGATTATATAAATATTCATAACTTATGTAAAAATTAACTTAGAACCTTCTTATTACACGAATTGCTGAGAATTCTTGTGCTTAAATTATACTTTCAATTTCCAAGCAAGTGGTCAAACAGTTTAAAAGTAATTTAATTTGTTTTTCCCAAATTCATTTTTTTGCAACATTATAAGTCAGAAAATGATGAGGTTACAGTAATACTTCGGACAGTTTATGACAGAAGAACATTTCGTCGGTATACTGCGAAAACCAGGTAACTGACAAATTTTAAAATATTGAGTTAGGTATACCAAAATTCTCAGCTTTTTACGCTCTACATACAGGAAAAACCCAGTAAATGATACGACTTACCATTCAGCAGATCATTTATGTGCTAAACAAATAAGTTACATATAACCAGCTTTTCATTTTCAAGTCAAACAATATATCGTTACTTACTTCCACAAAATTAAAGTTCTGTTGCATGTAAAACCAAGTAAGCGCACATATTTTATTTTGCCGAACAAAAATATATTTCTACTGCTGTATACCATATTCAGTAAAAAGGTGATAAATGTCTTTAATACATTTTACATGTATATTTTATTAAAATTTCTCATTCATATCGACTGGTAAAACCGATAGTATCGACTACGTTTCTTTGAATGGTGAGGAGGTACAGGTATGTGACAAGTTTTTTTGTAAAACATTTTGTATATCAGCGTCGTTAATGCAGGATGTTGAAGGAAAAATTGATATTCTATGTTGTTATGCAGATACAGGCAAAAGAGGCAAGAATATACTGCCAAATAAAACAAGCAATGAAAACCGAAAAATTGTGAAGGCTCATATTGAGTCTTTTCCAACAATAGTCCCACATTATATTCGCCAAAGTTCGAAGCGTAGATATTTGGACAAAAATTTGAGTATAAGGAAAATGTATCAACTTTCTTTGTTTAAATGATTGTCAGCTGAAGAAACCAAAAGGTATTAGCGAAATTACATACCGAACAATATTTTCTAACGACTATAATTTAAGCTGTTTTGTCCTAAATAAGATCGATGTTTAGTTTGTAATAAATAATAGTTCTTAACCCTATGATATTATGATATGGCTAATCCAACTAAGAAACCCGATTTAGAAAACAGTTACAGACAACATCAGAAAAAAAAAAAGAAGTATGAAATCCCGAAAAATGGCAAAACGAAATGATAAGAAAAGCTCTAATCAACAACGATATTTTTTGTTTCAATCACCTTCGATCTACAGGCTATACTACAGATTCCAGATTAACTGGACAATTCATATATTCTTCCCGAAAATGATGAGTCTACAATTTGTGTGTAAATGAAGTCGCATTACCAAATGTAGCTTACCGTTTTCCCTGGTCAGAAATTAACGGTAGACGAGGAAGTTCTGAAATAGAAAGCATTATACTAAACTACTTATCAAAATGTGTCCCAGAATATGTAATCAAGTGAAATAAATGTATTTTCTTATACCTGTGGAGGACAGTATAGTAACATAAAATTTTAGAGTCGGGACATTATTGTATGGAAGTTGACTCTATAGATAGCAGCATCTAAACCGCTAGAAATCAGGTCTCTCTATGGTATGCCAGATTACTTGTCTGTTTTTTTCAAAATGCAAGGGAAACTAAAAATGTCAGGGTCAGTGATAAAAAAGTATGTGTATAACCATACAGATGTAAGGATTTTAAATAGGTACTACGACTTTTATGATTTAAAAAATTGTCATACACTCTAATTAAAAACCGAACAAAAGATCAAAACGGCGAAAAAATAATGTGGTTAAAATAAAATAAAATAAAAATAATGAAGATAAAAAGATGAGATTCGTGAAAGAAGGGACAAACAGAATCCATTTCAATTATGACGCGTCACCAAAATTCATTTCCTTATTGATACTGCACGGCAGTCAACAAGAAAAAAGCAAGCTAGGTTAGATAAAAACTTAAGCAACTTTATGATAGAAGTTCGCCAACTAGCATAGCAAAAATCAGAGATTTGTTATTATAGCTATTTGATACGGGAGTGATACCGGAGGATTATAACAGGTGGTATCTGGTGGTATCTGGTAGCTGTATCTTCTCAGATCCTGCTTTCAGTGACTAATCTGGCGAGTAATACGCATAGTAATATTATTTTCTTGTATCTATAACACGTTGAAAATAAATTTGTTTTTTCTATAAAACTGCCTATCATTTAAGAAAATAATATCCATATAACTACAAACAGCTCTGAATAAAATGTTCAGGGAAAACCAGTTAAATGTTATAATTATCGACTAATCCCTTAAGAGGAAACAGTAGCGATCAACAAGTAGCTAAAACGCGTTCCAAGATTGCGGCTGTAATTTTGAATATTTTTTCGAGATATTTGGCACACGTATTCGTAATATAATAAAGAATGTCGGTACAGAGCCCAATTTGAAAAATATATTAATATGTAGAAATTACTCTGTAATTAAATACAATATTAAAAAAACGAGCCTGTACCGTCATTAAGAAGAACAAAAAATACACTTTTTTCAAATAAACTTTTTTATCCGATGCCTAGATTTTGTGTCATTTTGGAACTACTAAAATTTTTTATTTCATTAGTAGTTCCAAAATGACACAAAATCTAGTCATCGGATAAAAAAGTTTATTTGAAGAAAGTGCATTTTTGTTGTTCTTCTTAATGGCGGTACGGGCTCGTTTTTTAATATTGTATTTAATTACAGAGTAATTTCCACATATTAATATATTTTTCAAATTGGGCTCTGTATCGCCATTCTTTATTATATCACGAATACGTGTGCCAAATATCTCGAAAAAATATTCAAAATTACAGCCGCAATCTTGGAACGCGTTTTGGCTACCTGTTGATCGCTACTGTATCACATTAAAAACATTGTTATTAATTAGTTAAAGCCTCATAATATTCCAATCATAAAACTACAAATATTATATTTGGTTTATTATATTTGTTATAAATGTGTTATTTAAAGGGTAGCTGATTAATTTAAATTTACAGGTTAAACCAGGTAAGTGACCGCACCTCCATCTTAAATTTAGGTTTAATCAGCTAGGTGTCTTACCTTTTTCAAACTAATGATAGAATATAATTTCTGATATATGCATATTTCACTGGAATACCGAATATCAGACACAAGTTGTCCTCTTAATTCAAAATAAAACACTAAACTTTAAAAACGTTTTTTCTCGATTTCGGTATTTCGCCATTTACCTGGTTTTCACAGTATACCGACGATTTATACTATTAACTTAATTAAAAATAAATGACAAATTTAATTTTAAACAGTGTAAAATTATTTTGCAAAAACATATCAATTTTTTGCTTACTTATAAACAATTAGAATAACTTTGTAACCGTTACCTGTAGAAAAATTATTTTTTCATATTTAGAAAGACTGATTTTTTATACACATTTAGAAACAAAAACAACTGTCCTATGACAATTAGGGACGAAGTTAGCCCCCCTTTTTTTTAATTCACGTTTTTGGAAAATAATTTCGCAATATTTATAATTATTTTTTTCATTTTTTTTAATTAAATTAATACCGTAAATTTTCTTCTTTCATAAACTATCCAAAGTATTACTGTAACTTGATCATTTTCTGACTTATAGTGTTGCAAAAAAAAATTAATTTGAAAAAACAAACTAAATAAATTTTAAACTATTTGACAAGTTGCTTTGAAATTTAGGGTATGATTTAAGAACCATAAGTTTCAGCATTCCGTGTAATAAGAAGGTTCTAAGTTAATTTTTACATAAGTTATGAATATTTATAAAAACTCAAAATTTATTATTTATTTTGCAATTTTCTAAGCAACCAATAAGGATAGACATATTCAGCGAACGCCAGATTGAAGTTTTTTATACAATTTATGAGTTTCTTACTCTCAAATTTGTTTAAAGTGCTTAACTTTTTGGTAATAGACGAAAAAAGCGAAAAGTTATTGTTTTTTGATCTTCATTTGTTTATAACTATGTATATCATCAAAATCGGCTGCAGGAAACATATTATAGGTTATTATGATAGATGTCCATATTACTCAAAAAATTTGGTTTCGGCCTGGAGGGGGTTGTGTCACCAACATGATATTTTTTTCCCTATTTATCTAAACTATTATTTTAGTCTATTTGAAATCTAAATAATGCAATAACATTTCGATCCAACCTGTACGTCAAAAATGTATATTCATATCTCAATGGTCTAATGACTAATGAATAAGGTACTGTGCTTGTACCCAGGAGGCTCGGGTTTAATTCCCGGTATCGGAAATATTTTTTTTTTTAATTTTTAAAATTATTGACATTTTGATTTGAAAAATAATTATTTTTATTAGATTTTTTATATTGTGTCCTACAAATAATAAAAACGTGGTATTATAGGAAGATCTTTTTAAAAAAAAGTGTAATTATTTTTTAATAATTATGATAACAATTCTATACTAAAATCACAGTAAAGATGCACTAGAAATAGACAAGCCAAGACACGTTGAATATTACGAAAAGCACTCCCGAATCATGATTTAAAATGTAGGTATATACATTGTAAATCCCAAATAATACAATATTTATACATTGTAAATCATGATTCGGGAGTGCTTTTCGTAATATTCAACGTGTCTTGGCTTGTCTATTTCTAGTGCATATTTATTGTGATTTCAGTATATTAAGCATTTTTGAAGTATTAAATAATCACAAAACATAGTTAATCTTTTTTATACAAGCCATAAAACCTATTATTCTCATAAGGATTATAATATGTAAAAATTAATGACAACTTAATAATGTATGATGAATATAATGACAGTGTAGTAACGACAGTATGTAAACTAGTTAAAACCAAACATGATAAGACAAGTAGGCTACGAAAACAATGCAGTCAGACATTCCAACAAATGTCACTATATTCTGCAGTTGATCAGTTGATTTCTTATGAAATTGAGTGACTAATTCTGTTAGTTCAATAAAATGGTTCATAGTATCTCCACATATTCAAAAATTTGTCAACTAATTATTCAAAATTATTACCACAATAAAACAATGATTAGTAAGGTGGCGGCTAAACTTAATATTCTTATAACTACAGTGTGGAATATAATTATTAATAGTAGGGGAGGAAAGTATGCTAAATTTGCAGTTACTCGCGCGTTAGGGAGACCTATTACGTTGTGAAGGGATCCTAAAACCGAAAAAAGTTAAGGTAACTTTTTCATAAAGAGGGCACTTTCCATTTTTTAATTTAATTTTCCATTTCCAACAATCGTTTTTTCCGATTATAGCGCCATCTATCCACTCTAACTCGAAAAAATGTCTCGAATGAAAGTTACTTATTTAAGGATTCCAAATCTGCAATTAAAAATGGGGGCTCCTATTTAAGATTTTAAAGTAACGCCCCACCCCATATCTGTGAGGGTCGTGTTTGATGTCATTTGATAGATTTTTCAAAAATATTGAATACGTGTATTTTTCGGTTTTTCGATCTGATATTTATTTCGCGAAATATCGCATGGTTAGTATTTAAAATTTTAAATTTACCCCTCACCCCTCACCGTGGGTCGTGTTTGGTATCATTCGATACTTTTTTGAGAAATTTTGTGACTAACCCATTTCCTTACGCCCCGCTCAAATCGTCAGATTTTGGAAATATACACTGTTTTGCATGTACTATACTTATCTTATCTTAATCTGACGATTTCGTATTTCATAGGATAGATTATTTTTTCGGATCCCCCCTAACGAACTTCTCTATATTAAGGGTCAATATATTGTACAGGTACAGTGGAACCCCGATAAATCGGACTTTGATAACCCGGACGTCCGGCTAACCCGAACCGATTTTTATCAAACAAAACAAACATTTTTTCACTTTGACTGAGTTTTTCACCAATAAATAATAGTACATATTATTGTACAACAAGTGAGAAAAAAAGACATATTCCTCACGAGCGCAGGAGTTTGTTGGCACAAGCCGAGGCAGGAGTCGAGTGCCGCAAATCAAGCGAGGGAGAAATATGTCATTTTCTCATGTATTGTACACTGTATTTTTCTATGGCTGCGGTTTTTTCAAGAGTTCAAACTTCAAAATAAATTAAATAATTTAGGTGCTTTTAGGTATATTATATGCATAAATTGAATTAAAATACATATTATACATGTATGTATTTAAAATTCTAATTAACAGTTAATTTTGAACGGTTTTGAAAGGTAATTCCTGGTAAGTTTTGCTTCAACACATTTTATTTGACAACATTAATTTTGTTTGTATTGTGCATGTTACCATGAAAACGGCGATTATATATGGAAAACCGTACGAGAACCCGTGAGAAAATATATTTCCCACTGCAATGGCCGACTTTTTTCACTGAAGGAGAAATTGTTCGTTTCGAACGTATGTGAGTAGTGAGAGAAGCTGCACATTGTATAGCATCCATAGAAAAACAGTATGTATTGTATACAACTGTACGTTGTATACAAATGTATCGAGGTTCTACTACACATTTACAAGGTTTCTCCCATGTGATTATCTGATGCGCTCGAGTAACTGCAAAAATCCCCGCTTGGGCTCCCCTACCATAAGTACACACATCAAAAAAGTCAAGGGATATTTTTATAATATAAAAAGTTAATAAAAGTAAATTCGTGTGGTCGTTTAATTTCAACTGAATTTGTACAGGCGCTCATCCTGTAGATTTTTGTGGATAAAACAAAACTGCAAAAGTGATAATGAACATTTGACAAAGTTTTTAACAGGAGAGGAGCAAACTATAGTTTGCTACAGTAAATATTCTAGTAGTTTCGATTTTGTTCGTGCTATAAGGAATATTTAGTTAGTGCATTAAAAATATTGTCTTTTATCGTAGAATGGCGTCGTTTAACTTTGAATGAAATAAATAGAACTGTAGGTAGGTAGGCCTTTTTCATGATGACATGCGGCAATCTAATGTAGCTGATCGCATGGGAGTCTCTTAAAGTATTATAATTAGACTTAAGCATCATGCAAATAATAAGGTATGAAATATACGCATAATTATGCAGTATTTTTCCCAAAAATATGCAAGTTTATCTAGAAAATATGCATGTAATAAAAAAATATTTACATCTTTTAATTTACAAAAATATTTAAAATATATTCACATGTTGTATTAAATAACATGTGTATGTATTTTATAAACTAAGCTTACGAAATTAAATATTTAAGTCTTTTCAAATAAATAATATTATTTCGAATTGTGGCAACAACAAAATTATCAAATGCTATTTTTTTTTTAACAGAAACATATAGCTTTTATCTGAGCATGTACATAGAAAAACTTCTTTCGACGTCAACTGATAAAACTGGGGCATTTTTCAAATTCACCATAATAGTTGGCTCTAAATTAAGTGGTTCGGAAAATGTCCAAGATGCTACTTGAACCACTTCAGAAAGAACATGGTAACCACTGTTTTCCATGGTTGTTAAAAAATGTTTGGAAAGTTTTCTTTCTAATATGTATTTCTTTTAACGTTTTGATACAACGATTCAAATTCTTTTATTAAAAATGTCTTACAATAATAAATTGCGTCTTTTGTGCATAATATGCAAAATATGCAATTTGCATATTTGTATAAGTCAAAGTATAATATAATAAGTCGATTGTGACGGTGTTTTTGGGTGACTAGAAGTCCAGCCGAATGCCATCCAGGACGTGAGAGCGCTATACCTGCAGCTCAAGATCGATTTTTAGTGTTAACCTCTAGGTGACAGCCAACAATTACAGCAAAAAAAGTTTTTAAAAAAAATATTTTTCCCTAACTGTAATGGAAATCAAGAAAAAACCCTGCGGCAATTAATCACAAATAAGTGGCTGGTTTTTTTTGGTATAGGTTTCATTTAAGGGCAATTGACCATTTTTAAATTACAGGGTGTTACATTTTAAAAACTCCTTTTTATACCATCTGAACCGCTTATGCTAAAAAAACTTTTAGCGATTACCCATGTACAAGTATTATTTACAAATTTGTAAAATGCATCTCCATATTTTCCCCGCAACCCCCCAAAAAAAATGAGAATTAATAAAGAAAATAATCAAAAATTAATTTTCGGCCACCACTGTGGCTTTAGGGTGCAAATAAAGTAAAACATGCGTAGGTCATAATATGTAGCAGACAGTGTGTTCTTTTATTTTTTATAAGTGCCTTGTCAATAAAATTAATATGTAGGTGACGAAAAAAGAAACAAAAACTGGAGCCAGCCAAAACATTTCTGAGGTTTACGGCGCCACTGTGCCGTAACGGTACCTTATACGAAAAAAATGCACAAGACCTATGAGCATATGCCCATATGGGTAGAAAACCAAAAAAAAATTTTTTCTACCCCCCATTTTATTTTTTTTTGCTACAGGGGATGTACCAAGAAATCACTTTTGGTGTACATGCATGGGTAATAAAGACTTGCTCAAAATGATAAATGAAGCTTTTTAATAAAGAGCATTGTGTGTAAAGGATTCCAAGAAAATCACTTTCTTTATTAATTCTCCTTTTTTTGCAGGTGATTCCAGGGAAAAAATGGGGGCGAATTATACAAATTTGTAAATAACACCAGTATGTGGATAATCGCTGAAAGCTTTTTTACTCTAGCATAAGCAGTTCGTATGGTACAAAAAGGTTTTTTTTAAAATGTAACACCCTCTAATTACAAAATGGGCAATTGCCCTTAAATGAAATCAAAATCAAAATATCAGCCACTATTTGTGATTAACCCTTAAACGCTCAACCTTTTTTAGGTTCCATGTATGCCCAAGGGTGGGTAAAAAATGTCCACCTCTAAAATAGCTAATATATTTATTGAGAGTTGTTGGAAATGGATTAAACTTAAGAATCTTATGCTATACACACAGCATCTTCTAAAATATTAATATAAACAATTTACAAACCTTACAACAAAATTACAATGTACATCAAAATTAACATACCAGTAAAAGCCAGTAATTCAGATTTGTCGATTTTCTCCACATTCTTTCTTTCAGCCTCCTCATTGGCGGATAATTATGTAGATTATGTAATTATACGTCGATAATTATATGGATTATCTTCCTACCAACGAGAAATTATATAGAAACCTTTAGAATTTTGTTTTACCAAGGGTATACTTTTTATGCCTACCCATATTTAACTCAAGATGCTACTTTTATTTTCAAAAATATCGGTAAAAACAAATGAACATTCGATAAAGGGCTGTCTTTTTAACAATAAATAATTTTTTAAGAATTTTTAAACACGTAATAAATATGGTTTACCTCGAGACCACATTTGAGTAAGTATGGATACTTCTCTTCATGTTTACGTAATAAATATGTTACAAGGGAATACGCATTAGGTGGATATTTTTTACCCACCCTTGGGCGTTTAAGGGTTAATGGCCGTAGGGTTTCTTCTTGATTTCCATTACAGTTAGGGAAACATAATGTTTTTTAACAACATCTTGTTTAAAAACTTGTCAACTTTGGGGCGCCACCCCCGCTAAACGGTGGGTGATAGACATATACTGTCGGAAAATAAATAGTAGGAAATATAGTTCTCTTCACTTTACTATTAGTCAATGTGGTGAGACCACTCCCGTCTGAAAAAAATTTCTGATTCGGTTTCTTTGTGGATTCCTATTCAAAAATGTCCCCTTTAAACAAATCATAAGGGTGCCGGGCGGAATTTTTGGGCAGAAATTGTTATACTACTTTTTTTAAACAAATACAAAAGATCACGTTTTTTGCTCTAGAGCATATATTTTTAGATTCTTTGGGTCAATCTAAACTAGAAAGGTATTTTGTAATTTTTCTCAGAAATTGATAGTTTTGGAGTTATAGGCGATTTAAAATCTGAAAAATGCTAAAATACGCATTTTTGAGGCTTAAAAACTCATATTAAAATTAGTATTTTTGAAGACGCAAGATACCTAGATTGAATACTGAACATTCTGCTTCAAGATTCTGAAGAGTGATCGCGTCTAACTTTAAGTTATATCGTTATTTTTGAATTGTTAAATATGCGTATTTATCCGATTTTTTTGGCGGTGCGGCGCGCTCCATTTCAAAAATCTCCTATTTTCCTCCGAAAAATATTTTTTCTAGATCCTTTGTGATATTCTTAATATGTTTCTTGCCATTTTTCTCAAAAGTTAATATTTTTTAAGTTATTTAAAAGCGATTTAAGCGATCTAAAATCCGAAAAATAACAAAAAAACGCATTTTCGGATTTTAAATCGCTTATAACTTTAAAACAATTAATTTTTGAGAAAAACGGCAAAAAACATATTTTATTTAGAATATCACAAAGAATCTAGAAAAAATATTTTTCGGAGGAAAATAGGAGCTTTTTGAAATGGAGCGCGCCGCGCCGGCAAAAAATCGGATAAACACGCATAATTAAGAATTAAAAAATAACGTTACAAATTAAAGTTAGACGCGATCACTCTTCAGAATCTTGAAGCTGAATATTCAGTCTTCAATCTAAGTATCTCGAAACCTCGAAGATACTAATCTAAGTATAAGTTTTTAAGCCTCGAAAATGCGTATTTTCGCATTTTTCAGATATTAAATCGCCTATAACTCCAAAACTATCAATTTCTGAGAAAAATTACAAGATAGCTTTCTTATTTAGTTTGACCAAAAAAATCTAAAAATATATGTTCCATGGCAAAAAACATGATGTTTTGTATTTGTTTTAAAAAATTGTTTAAACAATTTCTGCTCAAAAATTCCGCCCGGTGACCTTCAGATTTGTTTAAAGGGGGCATTTTTGAATAGGAATCCACAAATAAACCGAATCAGAAATTTTTCCAGACGGGAGCGGTCTCACCATATGGACTATATAAGTAAATTTTTTTCAAAACCTACAGAAAGGGCTACGTTTTGCAAAAACCACAAATTACCCCCTTTAATGGGATGAAAAAGGGGGTTTAGGGGCGATTTTATTTAAAAAAAGTTAGTATCATAATAAACACCCCTCGATATATAAGAAAAAAATAAAACCAAACTTGTGTCCATTTTGCGAAGTTCAACCTCTGTTTCGTACACTGTACCGGGTGGTGAATCGTCAAGCGGGCCATAGGAAAATCAATGGGATATTCTAAATTGTTAAATTTATGCTTCCCTAATTATTTTACATCACAAGTCATAAGAAACTATTTGTAGAGAAGTGAAATCTCTATTAAAAACAAATGTTACATTTGTTCTACGAATTAAACTCATTCAAAATTTTTTCAAAAATACAGTATATTTTCCAGAGTATTATTAGTACAATCGTGAGAGCCCATAAAAATATGCAAAAAACTTTGCCACTCCTACCCCGGGCTTTTCCTTTAAAACCCCTCATAAGTATCTTAAAAAAATATGAAAAAAAAATTTAAGAAACGCTTTTCTTTAGTTACCAGTGACTAAAATTAAAAATATTATTAAAAAATCAACTAAATAGCAAAAAATAAAAAAAATTGAAAACATCTAACACATTCGTCAAAAAAAGCGTGGCGCGTCTTCATCGAATAAACGATTTTCGCCCCACGCTTTTCTTTAACCTTCGGATGACCAAGCGGGGGAAATTGTTACCACAGCGTATGTTTTTCTTTAATAAATCCAAAAGTAATTTCAATTTTTAACTCATTATTTTTTATTTGACTTTAATATCATTCTAGATATCCTCATATTTTGAAATAAAAAAAATTCCCTATATTTTACGAATAAAAAATATATTCTGAAAATAATGTTTAGTAAAATACCGTCTATTATGTGTAATTCCAAGTAGTTTTACGCTAATAACGTCGACTTTGCAAAGTAACAAGACTCTTACTCAACATACACACTACACATGACACTAATACTCATGTTGTGACTGGCTGAATGACATAAAGTCCATGCCATAAAAATAAAAAAAAAACTTAATTTTTTTGTTAATTGTCATTTTCGACATTTTTGACCTGGGGTCATTTTCCCCCCTTGGTCATCCGCGTAACAAAAAAAAGGTTGGTCATCGGAAGGTTAACGAATGTGTTAGATTTTTTCAATTTTTTTTTATTTTTTGCTATTTATTTGATTTTTTATCTAAACTAAAGAAAACGTTTCTTAAAATTTTTTTTTCATATTTTTTTATTTTTTACTTTTTATTCTTACACTTTTCAAACATTAAAATGTATCATCATGTTTATTAAAATATGTATAAAACATAATAATTTCGAGAAATGAGCAAAACGTTCTGTAGCAAACGAGTTATGCCTTGTAAATGATTTATTTTGAGATTGAAAGGCTTCAAAATTATAATTTAGTTAGCAAATTATTAAGTTATTCGCTGGATATTATTACAATTTATTAAAAATAAAACGGTAATTGTATTTTGATAGTTATGGCAATATTGCATTGTGAAGAAGGTCATTTATAAAACGATACCTAGGAGATACGGCGGCAATATAATAAAAAAATTAATTGATTTAGCGGTTGTGGCCGTACTGAACGTATTGACTTACATCGGTTGTATTGTAGCGGTGTGTATTATCGCCACATCTTACAGTTACGGCCATATTGCATTTCAAAACCCATGTTATTTCCCTATAGTGTAATACCGAAGTATCTTACTTTTAACTTATTCAAGACAATATTTCAGTTAAGGCTGTATTGCATTAGAATGTGTATTATATAGGCAACCTTTTAAAGCCTTAACCCAAAATTCGAATTTTTTAAAGTTGTGGCACTATTGAACTAGATGTACGAATGATGTACAATCGTGAAAAGTAGTCGGAATCGGCAAAATATTTGAAAGTTTATTGTTTATTTATGAAGCATAACGTAAACAATTAACGTAAAAAGTGAAATTATGTATAGTTCATATCATTAGCTACAATCCGTAAAAGTTTCTACTTTGTAAAAACAAGAGAACTTTAGCATTTTCCATTAAAATCGTTTTTTTTTTTATTTAAACAATTAAAAAACAAAAAAAAACTTTTTTTTATTGGCCATTCGTGTATTGTTGCCGCGAACGCATATGTCTGCAAATTTTCATTAATTTGCATTGAAGAAAAGGCAGTCAAATTAACGTCTAAAGATTTGACGCAAACTATTGAACTAAAGAAAAGCGTTTAAAAATGGCAAAAATCGCGTAATTTTTATTTATTTAACTGCATAGAAACTGACTTCATTTGCAACAAAATGCAAAAATTGGATACGAAGATACGAAAGCTGCAAAATTTTCACGTTTAAAACTCATTTTGATTTTGTCGATAGGACACTCCAATCAGAAGATATTGAATTTTTACCGTCGCGTCGAGTTGATATACATTTACACACTCGAAATCAATTTTTTAAATAATATATGTATTAACTCAACGCTGACGGTAGAAATTCGATATCTTGTGATCAGAGTATTCTATCGACAAAAATCAAAATGCATTTTAAAGGTGAAAAGAGCAGCTTTCGCATCCAATTTTTGAGTTTTGTCGCAAATTAAGTCAGTTTCTTTACAGCTGTTATATAAATAAAAATTTACGATTTTTGCCATTTTTTACGATTTATAAATATGGTGGTTTTATTAGGAATCCCGGGGGTAGGAGTGTTAAAATTTTTTTGCTTCTTTTTGTGGTACCAAAATTGATATTCTCAGCAAAATTCAGGTTGCTCATATGATTTTTAGAGGTCAAATCTGTCAGGATTAGACTAATAATACTCTGTCAAATGTATTATATTTTTGCAAAATTTTTGAATGTGTTTAATTCGTAGAACAAATCTAATATTCGTTTTTAATATAGATTTCAATTACCTACAAATAGTTTTTCATGACTTTTCATGTAAAATAATTAGAGAACCAGGAGTTCAACAATTTAGAATTTCCCATTGATATTCCTATGGACTGTTTGACGATTCACCACCCGGTATATTATCTTATGAATACATTTTAACTAAAACCATTTATTTCGGGTCGGTTTCCTGATGTGAAAAAGTGTTTTAAACTGGGGCAACTATGTTTGAAATTACCGAATTACAAAGCAACCGTCTTGAAACTGATACAAGAATTTTCTCGAATATAACTTTCGAAAGGATTCGGAGGTAATATTTCACAGCGTGGATACTGACGTTTTTTTTATTAAGAGTGTAATTCGTACTTCTGGCCTGTTTTTAAATGAAAATGCTTCAAATATAATATAATATATTTCCAGATACGTAATTAGTTTTCAAGAATACTGGATTGAGTTCCTTTATTTGCAGTATGCGAAATCATGTCAGCTTTACATGCAATTACAGGCAAAAAAAACATGGTAGTTTTCTTCTTCTTCTACTTCTTCTTTTTCTTTTTCTTCTTCTTCTTTTTCTTTGTGGTATTATAATATCACCCTGTACAAAAGATGTTTAAAACTCATTCAAAGTCATTAATCCATGTAGTATCTGTTCTTGGATTCAATAACCGCAAGTAACATTGAATTGTCATGTTTTGTTATTATTTAAATGTGTATATAAACATTAACTCGGTCGAGAAAGATTATTATAAGTATTGATGTAGTTGGAAGGTATTCACGTATAGGATAGGTCAAGTTAATATTGTAAACAACTTATGTAGTGAATCATCGACTTCGAATTAAATATAATGTTATCGGAAAACCTGAGTTTTAATTAATTGGGACCAGAAGGCATAACATCACACTATTTAATACATGGCTGATCCTGCAGATTAGAGGAGGTCTTCTGAAAGGAGCAGAGATGGCGGCACCAGCTTGGGAATGGAGACGGCGAAAATGGACCAGGAACCGAGGATCCAATACTGCCCGTATTGTGAGACGGTCAACCCAGTGAGCGACAGTGCAAAGACAAAGTGATAAAATGTAAGTAAGAATGTCTATCTTTATTAAAAATGCTTCCCTCGTTTTTATATTATTATTGAACATTGAATATTTATCTTTGCTGATTTTTGAATAATTTATGAAGTATCGATTTTTTTTATCTATGAATTTTGAAACATGAAGTGGTTTTTTGAATTGAATATTTTTATCAAAGTTTATTATATATGTTATTATTGAATTTTTATTGAATTTATTTGAAAAATCTCTATCCGATTTCGATTTTTAGTCCGGTTATTTTTGAATATTTTATGGAATCTCGAATTTTTTTTCAAAAATTTCTATCGAAGTTTGAGATATAAACTTATTTTGAATATTTTTATCCAACTTTTGCATATGCTATTTTTTTTTATTGACGAATATGTATACTATTATTGAATTTTTATTAGCAGTTGTTTTTGTTATTGATCTTTTAGATACATTTTTATCGATTTTGTGTTAAATTTTGTATGATATGAACCTGAATTAATAATTTTTGTGTGACTAATGATATATAAATGATTTTTTTTAATAAATAATGATTAGTGATGACATACGATAAACATTGCTATAAGTAAGATATATATTTTTAACGAACCGACCTGATGCGTTGAGATAAGGAATTTGGAGAAGAACTATATAGATAAGAAGAACTAACAATATTATAAGCTAAATATTATGAGGCAACTTGAGACAATAAGAAACCCACGGCTCTTGTCAAATTAGGAAGGTACTAAGTGATTTATAGAAGCTTGAACGCTTATTAAAGACCCACTCTGTGTTTTGAAGGGTACCTATTTTATTCATGATTATTCGTGAATAAACAACGGCCTCAAAGCAAGGGATTGAGGTTGTGATATTTTTAGAAGAATTTGAACCGCATAAAATACCTTTTTCGTGTTTTGAGTTAACTATACCACCTCCATGGTGCGTACAGATCAGGGCGAAAATTCGGATTAATATTGGCGGAGAACTAAGACATCCGAGTGAAACCTCTTTTATTAAGGTAAAACGAAGGTATCGGAGCTAGTGAAGAAGTGATGATTATGATGTTATATGAAATGATATATGAGATAAATGATATATGATTGTTATATCGAAATATGTATATGAAGATGAATTATGTACACTGTAGAAGTGTTATTATGTAGAGAAAAAGGGAGAAATATAGTTACAGTACCAGACAAGAAGAAGAGAGAAAGAAAAGAGAATTTTATTAAATTATGTGGGAAAAATGAAAGAATAGACATAAAATTTGTAAGAAATGTCAAAATAAACAAGCAGAATTAAGAATAATATACTAATCAAATAAGTAGCTAATCATTGAATTGTGTTTAAGAATTAAAGTTTTAAATTTTTTTTCTCTAAAGTAACGTAAATTATAAATAACTTATTTTTAAATGTATATAATGAATTCAGGTTAAATTTTCGCGGAAAATGGAAGTGTTTGAATTAAGGATAGACAATATCTTACAATAGTGTTAGTAGATAGTAAGCAAAGGGACACAAAAAGTGAAGTTCTTAGAGGGATTAAATCTTTATTATAGGTACAAGAGAGTTATTAGAAGTTTTTTAGAGACACATTAGAAGTTTTTTAGAGAGATTACATTTTTATTATAGGTACATTATTTAGAGTTAGTAAGACATATATAAATAAATCAAAAGAAGACTGAAATAGGAATTATTAATAGAGTAAAGGATACATTTTTTTACTTATTCGAGTAATATTAGCTTAGCTTAGGACTTTTAGGTAGATACGAGATTTTTAGTTAGGTATTCCCCCGCTTATATGAGATGCCTATAGGCACTAAAAGACTATTTAAAAGTAAGGATCAATTTCATTCACTGTGGACACTGTTTTGATGAAGTGAATTAGTGAACGAAAAAAAAAAGGACGAAAAGACACGACGTGAAAGTACGTGAACTAGTAATAGGTTATAAAATACCAGTTTTAGTATAGGGAAAATATGAACTTTTGTGTAAAATAGGAAAAAGAATATACATGTTTAGGGAAAAATTGATTAATCTGAAATGTACCATGTTACAGTTAGTTAGCATAGTTAGGAAATTTAATTTTTCAAAATAGTATTAGGTAACCATAAACATTTTTGCAAAAGGGAAAGAGTAGCATCACATTTTAAAAATATGTAACTTTAACAAAACGGGGAGGTGTGGTTTTATAATATCACCCTGTACAAAAGATGTTTAAAACTCATTCAAAGTCATTAATCCATGTAGTATCTGTTCTTGGATTCAATAACCGCAAGTAACATTGAATTGTCATGTTTTTTTATTATTTAAATGTGTATATAAACATTAACTCGGTCGAGAAAGATTATTATAAGTATTGATGTAGTTGGAAGGTATTCACGTATAGGATAGGTCAAGTTAATATTGTAAACAACTTATGTAGTGAATCATCGACTTCGAATTAAATATAATGTTATCGGAAAACCTGAGTTTTAATTAATTGGGACCAGAAGGCATAACATCACACTATTTAATACACCAACTTCTGCGTGCGACTGGGATTTCTCCTGTTTGTCTGCCTCTTATTCTGTTTCAGTTGTTGACACTGTTTTTTCACCTTTTCAGCGGCCTTCCAACGGGTCTTCTGCTATACAGCTTGTTGTTTTTACAAATGTTCGCTAATCTACCTGGTCCCATTCTGTATACATTCTCGTTCACATTTTTTTGTTTATGTTTTTATCCACCTCTCTTGAATTTTGCATTGTTCGCGTATACTTCTATTGCTTTGTCTGTCTCTTAATGATATGCCTGCTATTGATCTTAATAATTTTATTTCGATATTGTTGATTTGTCGTTTCGTCTTTCTTATATCGGTCCTTGTCTTCGCTGCATATGTTAGTCTTACTGTTGTTTTCTATACTTTTATTTTGCTTTCCGTGGTCAGATATTTGTTTCTCCATATGGTTTCTCCGAGGCAACCACCTACTCTTGATGTTTTTGCTGCTTGCCTTGTGGTCTCTGTTCTTATATTCTTGTCACTAGTGAACTCTTCTCCAGAATAGGACGTTTCATCGCCGCCGGTTCATCGCCGCCGTTTCGATATCGCCGGTTCATCGCCAGTCGATTTCATCACCGTCCGTTTAATCGCCGGCCGTTTCATCGCCAGTTAGTCAGTTGATTTTGTATTATGGGAGATGACACGACACGACGTTAAATTCAGTTCAAAACTTATGGCAAATAAAAAGATAAAAGTATTATTATACATATTAATTTACTGTTCTGTTTCTACTTTCCCTAAATTTGATACTAAATAGTATTAAATTAGTAGTGTTAAATTATATTTTATATTATAAAAGTTTAAAAGTCTATTAAAAGATTAAATATGGCAACGGGAATGGTCATATCTCGCATTTCCTAGAATTTATAATTAATACTAAAAATAAATAATAAATGTAACTGTCGAAAATTCGGAAATATATCAGTTAGCGATTAACTGACTGGCAATGAACCGGCCGACGATGAATCGGCCGACGATGAATCGGCCGGCGATGAATCGGCCGGCGATGAACTGGCGGTATCGAAACAGCGGCGATGAACTGGCGGCGATGAAACGTCCTAGACTCTCTCTACTCCTAGGTAATTGAATTTCATTACTTGTTCTACAATTTTACGCTTATTTCTAATTTGCATCAACGCGGCTATTTACTGATCAATATACATTTAGATTTTTTACTTATATTCTCATATTAAGTTTGTGTGCTGTGATATTAAAGAAAGCTCCCTTTGTAGGACATCCTTGTTATGAGCAATTAGTACTGCATCATCGGCATAGCATAATATCGTGAATTTATGTGCTCCCATGTGGTACTCATGTCATTTTCTAACTTTGTAAATTATTTTAGTCATCATCGTATTGAGTAACAATGGGCTGAGCGAGTCTCCTTGGTGAATTTTTCCTTTTAGTTCTGTTTTTTACTGTCATTTCTGTTGAGATTATAACTCTGGCCTTGTTGTTCTTGTTAATTTCATTAATCATCTCTACTATCTGATGGTCTATTTGCTCAGCTCGTAATAAATTTAAGATGCCATTTCGCTTCACCCTGTCAAAAGCTCTTTCTACATCTACACGGCACATGTATTCTGGTTTTCCATATCCAAACTCTTCTATTACTTGTCCGATAATAAAAATTGGGTCTATTGTGCTGCGTTTCTTCCGGAGGCGTTATTGTTCATCTGCCGTGTTCGCTTTTCCTCGATTTTATCTTTTATGACTGCCGTCAACAATTTTAATGTACTTCGAGAGAGAGAGAGAAAGAGAGAGAGAGAGAGAGAGAGAGAGAGATAGAGAGAGAGAGAGAGAGAGAGAGAGAGAGAGGGAGATAGAGAGAGAGAGAGAGAGAATTTTAGTGAAAAGAAAATTAATTTAAATAAAAATGTTATGAAATTGTGTAATGTGTACTAGTCCACAGTACATCGACCTTTTTGAAAGATGATTAAAAATAGTCTAAACCGCTTCGCTGGAGCGAGTCTACCACTTTCTGAAAAATTTCAGAGTGTAGTTTAGACGCGTGTCTGCGTCCAGCGTCATTAACATATTTACGTTGTCGGACTAACGAAACGCGGCTGTAAATCTGTCGGACAAGAAATCGACAATTTTTATTAATTAAATAATATTCATAAGTACTTTAAATTGAAAATTAAGGGTTTTGTAATAACAAAATCGTAGTGTCCGACACCCGTAAGATGTCACTCTAGCGCGGTAGTTTTGTTATTGTAATTGTTATTGCATAGTAAATATTTTCGATCCCTTGTCCGACAAATTTACAGCCGCATTTCGTTAGTCCGACAACGTAAATATGTTAATGACACGGGACGCGGAAATGCGTCCAACCTGCACTTTAAATTTTTCAGAAAGTGGTAGACTCGCTCAAACGAAGCAGTTAAGACCATTTTTAAGACTTTTTTAGTCATCTTTCAAAAAAAAAATGATGTACTTTGGACGGGTCTAGGACGTTTCATCGCCGCCGTTTCGATGCCGCCAGTTCGATGCCGATGCCGGCCGATTCATCGCCAGTCAATTAATCGCTATCTGATATATTTCCGAATTTTCGACAGTTACAATTATTAGTTATTTTTAGTATTAATTAGGAATTCTAGGAAATGCGAGATATCACGGCGATGAAATGGACTGGCGATGAACCGGCGGCATCGAAACGGCCGGCGATGAACCGGCGGCATCGAAACGTCCCATTCCGACTTTGGACTATAGGCAACGATACATTTTCACTATTAACAATGGAACCAAGCAGAAATAAATCTGTCAAACTTGGTACTTATAAAAAGTTCTTTGAATCCAATCTAAAAAAAATTCAGTTACATTGCGTTTTCTTTAAATGTTTTTATTTTGGATATGATTTTTGTTTGATTTTACCAGAGAACGGCAGTTCTCGCCAGTGGCGCACACCTACACCCCCTACACGCGACACTATATATACACGAAATTTTCGGTTTTCTAAAGGGCCAATTCCCATCTTAAAGTTCAGGAAAAGACTCACCCATTCATAAGTCAACCATCCACTTTGGTCCAAGGGTGTGGATTTTACGGCCCTTCCTATTTAGGGCCTGTTTTTAGTTCTCGTCCCCAAAACTCCCAAAAACTTCGAAAATTTAACTCCGGCCTTTACGGCTTCTAATAGAAGCGATCATTAACTTTCCAACGCATGTCTAATTTTGAAAATCGGTTATACGGTTCAAAAGTTACCGAGCTCGAAAATGTTTGTGGATATGTATGTATGTATCTATGTGTGTGGAAAAGTTAAACCGATCTAAATTTTTTTCTGTGTTTGAAGAGGGGGTGAGGGCCAATTCAGAACCGGTATAGTTTGCGAGTTTTGACTACCCATAAGCCAGCTATAGGACTTGGTAAGTACAAAACGGCATATTTGTTGGCGGTATATATCTTCGGTTCAAGAAGAGACAGGAGAACAATAAATACACCAAATCAATAGCGTTGAGTTAATCTTTGAAATGGTGTCTAAGCTGTCAGGATCAGACATGCACACGGCTCAGTATAGCCGAAAAACTGAAAAACTAAACTTTGAAAATTTTGGTTTTTCGACAATTACTCAAAATTTCAACCTACGGATTACGCCAATAACCGAGCGTTTTTAGAAGGACTCTAGACGAATCTAACGGTGTATACCTTATAGCCGGGAAAATTCGAATTTTTAAGTTATAGGCTTCATAAATATGAACAAATTTATTTCTTATGGGAAAAACAGTTTTTCAAGCTCCATAATTCCTGTTATAGCTTCAGTTATCATACTTGACCTTAGATGCATAAGATACTACTTGTCAATACGTTTCAAACTCACGTTTAGTAAACACAATCGGTTAAGCCATTTAGAAGTTATTAAGCTACAAAAGTATAATCCAATTAACGATTATTCCCTAAATGGTTTATGTAGTTGTAGTGGTTACGGCGCAAATTTGATCTGGCAACGGGCGATCCGAGTTCATTTACCGGCCATCCCAATATTTTTTTCAATCTATTTCGAATAGAAAAAAAATCTAGTGTACATTCGATGGACACTAGATCATTTGGGAGATAATGCGACAAAGGCGACCATTTATAAAGCTTAACGTGTAATCGAGAAACATTGCATTTATTTTTATACATTTAATTTATAAATAACTGTAAAAAACTCTTGATACAAGAATAAAAAACCGCTAAATGCCGTAAAAATGAGTGGCGCATACAATATTCCAGCTACAAAAGATCTAATATTAATATGACGTGGAGCGAAAATGTATTTTCATTTTGATGCAAAACAAGATTCTAGTTTTATTTTAAATGATTTTTTCATAGTATTTGCTAAATTTGAAGTAAACGGGCCACAAAAGTGTTTCAAAATTCAAACTGTATCAAAGTTACACTTTTGTGGCGCGTTTTACTTCAAATTTGGCAAATATCATGAAAAAATAGGTCTGGATCCCGCGTATGAAAAAAAAGTTGATTAATAGCAAGCTAAAAATTTGTTAATAGCTTAAGGGTGTCTAGTCGGATAAACTTTGATATATGGGAACACTGAAACGGGCAGTTTTAATTCTGGAACAGGTTAAAAATTTGGAACGGTCACACCACGAAAACGGCACATTTATTTTGTCCGACAGAACAGACTTAAACTCTCCGAACAGAGATTAAACTCTCATGCAAAAATCAGACTGCTATTTATCACCTGTCATAATTTCTGTCATTTGACATATTCTACATGTTCCACTCATTAAAACGCCCATTTGGTGATAAATAGCAGTCTGATTTTTGTATGAGAGTTTAATCTCTGTTCGAAGAGTTTAAGTCTGTTCTGTCGGACAAAATAAATGTGCCGTTTAGGTGGTGTGACCGTTCCAAATTTTTAACCTGTTCCACAATTAAAACTGCCCCTCTTCCAGTGTTCCCATATATCAAAGTTTATCCTACTAGACACCCTTAGGCTATTAACAAATTTTCAGCTTGCTATTAATCAACTTTTTTTTCATACGCGGGATCCAGACCTCTTTTAAAATAAAACTAGAATTTTGTTTTGCATCAAAATGGAAATACATTTTCGCGCCACGTAATATTCATATTAGATCTTTTGTAGCTGGAGTATTGTATGCGCCACTCATTTTTACAGCGTTTTCGCGGTTTTTATTCTTGTTATTCGATATACAATGCCAATTTGTATGTTTTTGTATATCTCCTTTACAATATTCCTTTTATCCTCTAAGCATTGTTTTTTATGTGTTTGCCATTTTCAACGCGAAAACGAGAGTAAATAATAATTTATTAACCGAAAACCATCAACTTATAAAGTAAAAATTCCTGGTACATATTGTCAAATCAATTTTTAATTTGACCGCATCGAAAATACTGTTTTTTTATAGCTTTTATGTTTGCATTGCACAAATTGAAAATGTCGATTTCTATTTGATTTCAAATATCTGCATCTGCATATTATGGTATTTGCGCCAAACCTAAAATATAGTTAAATACCATGCGATTTACAGGTAAGTGAATTTAAAAATTATATTATAACATTAATTTTAACAAAAATATTTACAGCTAACGTTTTAATGCTATCCTGATAGTACGACATCCGAGTATAGGTCAATTTGTACCCATCTGCTTGCCGGATGCAACATTTTTTTAATTAAATTTCAAGCATAGACAAGTATTTCTAGCATGGGTTGCCTATCAAAATCGTGTCCAAAATTATGTCCAGACGTATTGTCTGCCAAACTTACATAATTTCTCTGTGTATACGTTGAATTATCTTAACATTTAGTAGTTTTTACCATAATATATTTTTATAGTTTTTATATATTTTTTAATTTTAATAAACTGCTAGAGTATGAAAGCCCGGAAATCAAAAGGAACTAATAAAAATATTCTAAAAAATATAACTAACGAACTAAAATAATAAAAACCGATTCTGCCCCACAAACGGAAATGTGGCATAACTATGTATATACCAGTACTGCAGAAAGATCAAAATCATACCTGAAGAATAATGACTCCTAACGTTATTGGATATTATTAAAAACAGTAATAATAGCAATAACTTGCCTTCAATTTCAGGTAAAACCAATACTCGAAACCTCCAGGAATTTATTACATCTAATCGATTTAGTTCTAATGATATTGGTCCGTTTTTTATATTTATTTGTTCAATAGTCCAGCCCGTATCGTCGCCCCAGTTAGATAAATTATTCCGATTCGATTTTTTTGTACAAACTTACTCAAAATGAAGTCCTTATGACAAATCCACAGTGTGCCAGGCAGTACCGCGGGCATCTAAACATTCCGTATATGTATTTGGAAGCTAGGAGTTTTTTATTGGTTCGTTGCAGCACGCGGTAATATTTTAACCAATAGGCGGCGAGGTTCCAAATGCATATACGGAATGTTTTTCCGTCCCAAATTCATATACGGAATGTTAAATATTCGTACACCGAAAAAGATAAGTTTTTATTAGAGTCTGTTAAAAGGAGATTGATTTTAAAATACTTGTTACTGTAGTATTAAATAAAAATAAAACAATTCTAGTATTTGGAATGTTATTTGGTGTAAATTCACATGCGGAATGTTAAATATTCGTAGACCAAAAATGGGACTTTTTATTAATCAGTTATAGGAGACTGATTTTAGAATACCTATTTTGTTAATGTATTATTAAAGAAAAATAAAACAATGATTATCTATATGGAATGTTATTTGGTGCGAAATTCATAAATGGGATGGTATAGATTTAAGAGATACTTATATTTATTTATTTGACTAAAGATTCGCTTTCTCAGAATTTTTAATGACTTGCACGTGTTGTTAAGTAGGTTTAGATCTGTTTCAGCTATTCAATTCAATTCTGTTGAAGTTTAGGGCTGTGTCACGGTAGAAAGATACTCTGTCTACCGGGGGGGGGGGGGGGGGCTGTGTGCTATCAGACGAAAATAAATGTTAACTTGGTTATAACATTTGCGGTTGTGTTTTAAATATTATTTATTCTATAAAATATTGTATATTTACACAATGGATTTGCCAAAAAGTTTTAAATATATACATTGTAATCAATGAAAATAAGTATTAAAGTATTAAAATGAATACAAAAGTGTATTTGCTTCATAATGACCATCATTAAATGCTCGTTGCATAATATACTATTAATAACCAATCTCATTTTAACTGGGTTTAATAAAAATCGTCTTTATTTTGTTCTACGAATATTTAACATAACGTATATGAATTTCGCACCAAATAACATTCGAAATGCTATAATTGTTTTATTTTTATTTAATAATACAGTAACAGGTACCTATTTTAAAATCAATATCCTTTTAAAAGACTCTAAAAAACTTATCTTTTTCGGTGTACGAATATTTAACATTCCGTATATGAATTTGGGACCGAATAACATTCCGTATATGCATTTGGAACCTCGCCGCCTATTGGTTAAAATATTACCGCGTGCTGCAATGAACCAATAGAAAACTCATAGGTTCAAAATACACATACGGAATGTCTAGATGCGTACCGCGGTCGGACAATTTGTAAAAAATTTGTTTAAAACAAATACACAAAAACAATTTTTTCACTTCGTACAATTTTTTTTTGATTGCTTGTGTCATTGGTAGCAGAAAAGGTCTCTTGTAATTTTTCTCTAGAATTGATTGTTGTCGAGTTATACGCGAAATATAATATTTGAAAAATGCTAAAATGACCATTTTCGAGGCTTAAGATCTCGGATAAAAATTACTATTATGAAAGTCATAAAGTCATAAAGTCACCAAATCAAAGTTTAAAGCCCCCTGCGAGATCCTGAAGAAATTTTTGTCATTATTGAAGTTATTCTTCTTTAGGCGCGTTTTGGGAATAAATGTATATATGCGCGAATTCATCATAAGTCTTGGTCCTGGACGCAGCTGCAACGTTATAAGTACTCTGGGTACTTACAAATACCTACCAATAATTATTCAATATGTCGGTTATGGGTAAACAAATGTTGTGTATATTAGCTTTTGTTGTTGCGAGGACAGAAACAAAAGAAAGTTTATAAGTGTAGTGACTTTTTAAATAGTTTTTAAAAACAACAGGTACGTAATTGTAAATCTTTCAGTATTGTAATACAAAATTACATAGGCACCAATTTGGAAAATGTAAAATGTACCTACTTAATAGTAGGTAATGCTTTGATTTACATAAATTGATTACCAACAAAATTTCTACCAATCTTCGTCTAATATATTGTTTTCTTACTCTATGTTTTGTTGTATTTTAATATTTTAATTCCACAAAACTCAAACTAATTCGATTAAACTCAGAACTCTTAAAAATTTTAAAAACGTTCAGTTGGTCTATTTTCCCACATGACGAGTGTGTGAAAGTGGCTAAATTGTAAAGTGCTTTAATTTTAAATCTAATCACCCCAATATACGCGGGTTCGATCCCTGATGCAAACTTTGATTTTTTTTATACATTTTATGATTGTCACTATATTTATTATAAATATATGTAATTGTTTTCAGAAAATACGTATTTAGTTAAAATTTTTGCAAACAATTATTGTTCAGAAGTTATTTCTTTATGACATTTTTCAATGTGTTTTTGTGTGTTTTATTCTTTTATTTTTTAATTTTTGCTATTGTTTTAATACACAATTTTGGAAAGTAGTAAATATTAAAATTAGTTTAATATTTAAATAAAATATAAGTAAACTGTTTAAAGTATATTAATTTCGTTGAAACCATATAATATAACTCCTTACGTGCGTACAAATATTATTTTTTTATTAATAAGCTGTCATTTTTAATTATTATCAATGAGTGCTAAGAGCGTATTGAGTATTGAGGCGGCTGTCAATGTGAGTGCGAGTGAGATGCACCATTGGACGGCAGGAATGATGCATCTCTTTCGCACTCACCATTGACGGCCGCCTAATACGCGCTTACGCTCATTGTTAATAATTAAAAATAACCGCTTAGTAATACAATAACGACACAAATTTCTTCAGGATCTGTAGGGGGGACTTTAAACTTTGATTTACTCGACTGACTAACCTCTGATTTGGTTATCACTAGGCCTACATCTCCCGTTTGGCTATCTACGGATGTACTAGCTTCTCTCTGGTTATGAAATAATTTCTCGATGTACTCTTTCCATCGTCGCAGTTTTTGTTGTATTTCCATTATAATATATCCATTTTTGTCGAGCAATACATTTGAGGTTCTTCTATTTCCCATTACGGCTAGTTCTTTGACTTTCGTTTGTAGGTTGAAGTTGTCATATCTGTTTTTCAGTTTTTCTATTTCCTTACATTTTTCATAGAAATAGGTTTCTTTAGCCTCCCTAATTTTTCTTCTTAGTTGGTTTTGAAGCTGTTTATAGCTGGTCTTATTGATGGTTTCGTTTTTTCTCCTTTCATTCATCAACTCTAGAATTTCCTGTGTTGTCCATTCTTCTTTCTTACATTTGGTTGTTGTAAGTACTTCCTTACTTGGCTCCAATATTGTTTTTGAAGAATTGCCACTGCTGCTCTATGTTGCAATTATTTCCTGGGATCCTGTCTTGATTTGCGTTGATTTCGTGTTTCAGATTTTCTTTTGTTTCTTCTGACTTTAGTTTATATAGGTATGTTAAGTTTATTGTTGTTGTGGCTTTTTTGAGTCTTTTTTAGTTGAAGTTAAGACCTAGGAATAAGAAGACTATGATCAGAAGATAGGTCCGCTTCTGGATATACCTTTACTGCCTGAATTGAGTTTCGATATCTGTGTTTGATTAGGATGTAGTTAATTTGATTTCTGACGATTTTATTGTCTTTGTCAGCTGGCGATTTCCATATATAAAGGCGTCGCTTAGATAATTTAAAGAATGTATTTGCAGCTATAGCATTATGCTCTTGGCAAAATTCTATTAGGCGATCTCCTTTGTCGCTTCGTTCACCAAGCCTCATCGCCTCTAACATTAACTAATTGGCTATTCATACATTTTCTACAGAAGCGATCTGCCCTAAATTATTCCATCAGTTTTATTAACATTCTTCTGTTACCACTGACAGAGGCCCGCACAATTTGTAGTCCTTTTAGAAATATTCTAAACAAGTATTGACCAAATTTGACTTCTTCTTTAAGTGCCATCTCCGCGACGAAAGTTGGCAACCATCGGGTTTATTCTGACATTAAACGCAGCTGCTCTGAACAGTTACCTTGAACTGAACCAAACCATTCTCTCAGGTTCTTCCACCAGGAAACGCGTCTTCTTCCTACGCTTCCCATGCCCTCTATTTGTCCTTGAATTATGACTCAACAGAACTCAACAGAAATTACAAACTGATAACTGCAAACTTCAAAATCTGAATTACAACTGAAATGTAAAATGTCAAACACATATATGTTTATATATATTTTTGTGTTTATATAGATTTCTGGCGTTCTGGACGTCACCAAACATTTCTGGGTTATTCCATGACATCCAGAACATTCTCGTACGTGACTGACTACTTCTTCTTTTACGTCAAGGGACTTTTTCTATGTAGGATCAATCTACGGAACTGTCATAACACTGCTCCCTCCTTTATAGTTATTCGCCTCGAATAACTGGTCTATCAGGGTCTGGTTGAAGCCAACAGGGTGGATCAGTTCCATGATATGGGGCTAATCTCCCGATATGAAATACCTTGGGTTTACTTCTAGCTGAAAACTGGAAGCGGTAGACTAGATCATTTATTTTCTTCAAGACGGTGAACGGGCCTTCCCAGTTTCGTTGAAGTTTCGGACAAAGTCCTTTCTTGCGTGTGGGATTGTATAACCATACTAGGTCACCTCTTTCGAAAATTGTCCCAGTAGCATGCATATCGAGCTTGGACTTCGCTCTATCACTTTGAAGCTTCAAACTTTTACGAGAAAATTCGTAGGCTTTTTCCAATCTTTCTTTTAAGTTTTCAACGTAGGTCAACGATGAAGGTTCTTCTTCGCAGGGAGGCAATCTTCCGGAAATAAGATCTTGAGGAAGCTTCATTTCTCTTCCGGTGATCATCATCGATGAAGAATAACCAGTTGCTTCATGTTCGGAGCTTCTGTAGGCTAACAAGAACAGAGGAATTAGGGTATCCCAATCTTTTTGGTTATCAGCAACAAACATTGAAACTGTTTATTTAACACATTCTTCTCTTTCATCAGTTTTTGACATTTGTTTTCCAGATTGGACTGTGTAGTTTTTGCATTATTTTGAATTACCTTACACCTTTTACACCTATTACCTTCTTGCAATATTGTCACCTGTTCTCTTAACTTTTCTATTTCATTTTTACTAATCGCTAGTTGCTCCTTCAAATGAGTAACTTCAGATTCCAGTGTATTTTCTTCCTTTCTATCGTCAGTTGTAGGAAATCTGTTTCTTAGTGACCATCTACCATCACTTCTAGTGGAACTTTGTGACAGGTTTCTGGATGTCGACGACCTTCTAGTCTCATTATTTGATTCTTCTTTCATCGCCTAGAATTTACTTCTGCAATTATTTTGCAAATGTCCCATTCTTCCATAATTAAAATATCTTATGTTTTGATTTTGAGATTGTTGTTGAATATTTTGCAGTAAGCTTAATATCTGGGATAAAACTAGTTGTTCGTTATCTGTGGTAGTGACTTGCTTATTTTCTGTATATCTTATTTCTTTTAATTGTGGGAGCGTGATGAAATGCTTCATCTAGCGTTTTGTTATGTTGTAATTTGAACGCTATTTGCATTTCTATATCATGAAGTCCATCTATGAAAGCCTGTATCCCAATTTGTTCCAGACAATCTTTAGGTGCCTGAGGTTAGGCTAACTGCAGTAATCTTTTTATATCGACCTGGAAAACCTGCTTTAGATGCTGCTGGCCATATCTTGTCTCTAAAGCTTCTACGAGCGACATATTATAACTAACTGCATCCTGAGGAAGAAATTGTAAAACAGTTTCAGCTTGTCCTCTAAGTGATACTACCAAAGAAGCAGCCATTTCTTTCTCGGTCCATCCATTTGCTATGGCTGCAGCTTCAAATTGGAAACGGTACGTTTCCCATGCTGTTTGGCCATAGGAAGTAGGTGGTTTTAAAATTTTAATTGTTCTAATTACTGGTTCAACTACGTAATTTGATGAAGCTGTCTGTTCTGGTTCGATATTAGTTACTGAAATAATATTAGGAAAAGAAGCTTGGGTATTATTCTTTTTATCCAATTCAACTATTAGTCTTTCTAAATTAAATTTAAAATCGTTTTGTTGTTGTTTTATTTTTTCTAAATCGTCTTGTTGCTGTACTAGTCTATGGTCTAAATAATTTTGTTGTTCGTCTATTTTGTTTGTTAAATTAGTTTTTAATTTATTCTGTTGTTCTACTAATTTATTTTCTAAATGGTTTTGTTGTTGGTCTATTTTACTGTCTAAGTAGTGTTGTTGTTGCTCTATTTTGTTGCCTAAATAATTTTGTTGTTGTTCTATTTTATTATCTAAGGAGTTTTGTTTTTCTTCTAATATATCTATTTATTAGTAATTCGACTTACCTCTAACTGAAAAGGTTTGTGAATTTGGGACACACTATTCATAATTTCTACCTCTGCTTGTCTACGCCTCTCCTCCTTCTGTTCCTCTTCTTGTCTACGCATCTCTTGGACTTCTTGCCTACGCTTCTCTTCATTTTCTTGCTCTTCGTGCCTACGTTTTTCTTCATTTTCTTTCTCTTTTTGCCTACGTTTTTCCTCTTCCTTTTCCTCTTCCATTTTCAAAAACCATGCTGGTGGTCCGGACGTATCCAATTCTTTTTCTAGTTTAGAGGATCTTGTATTTACCGTAAACAATTATTCTCAAAATCTTCTTAAATATCTCTTGAATCCCACCGCTGTCACCAATGTTACACTTCTTCTATAGATATTTATTGAACTCAACGCAAGTTAGAAACTGATAACTTCAAAATCTGAATTACAGCTGAACTGTAAAATGTCAAACACATATGTTTATATAGATTTCTGGCGTTCTGGACGTCACCAGACATTTCTGGGTTATTCCATGACATCCAGAATATTCTCCTACTCGACTACTTCTTCTATTACGTCAAGGGACTTTTTCTATGTACGATCAATCTAGGGAATTGTCATAACAATACGAAATCCGTAACACTCTTCTAAATGTCCACATTTCAAACGCGTTAAGCTGATTTTTTGCATTTCGATTTAATGTCCATGATTCAGTCCGATATTAAAGCACACTGTGTACAGAACATTTAATTAGCCTTATTCTGAGCGCCACTGTCAGGTGCTTTATCAATTATTCTCATTCTTATTTCTGGAGTATAATCGTTATTTTATGGTATTATCGTTTCCAAGTAAGTAGTTTTTTTAGACTCTCAATCTGCTGGCCGTCTACTGTTAATACTTCGTTTGTATTGTTATTCTTGCTAATTTTCGTAAATTTGGTTTTTTGATGTTAAGAGAGAGTCCGTATTCTCCACCATATCTTAATATTTGGTTTATTATTCTTTGTAAGTCTTGCAATTTGTAGGCTATTATGTCTGTATCGTCTATCGTCAGCATACCTTACCCAAGTAGCACAATAAAAACATTTTAGTTATATTTTAGGTTTCTAAAAGTTTTATTGTGGTAAATAAGAAGATAATGGTTTTAAAGTTACCTTGTAGATATACTGCCACAACTTTAAAACTGTTAAGCATTTGTCACTAGTTGTAAAGTATCTAATAAGAGTATCAAATAAGACTAATTAATCTTAATAGATAATTTATCTTATTGTAGTTTTAAAATGGTTTATTCTCAGTTCACTTTAAAACTAATCAGTTTTATAAAGAACTTCCGGACTGTTTGGTTTTATTAGATTTTTTTTACCTTTTAGTTTTAAAGCAGTTTTAAAGATTCTTCTAATATGACTAATAAAACCTATTATTAAAACTACTTGATCTCAAGACTATTATGTCAGTAAAACATATGCCTTAAAACTATTTTTGTAGTTGTCTTTAAAGTTGCTTTCTTAAAAGCAATTAGTAGGCTATATTAAAACCTAACGCTCTTAACTGAATCAATTTGGTTATCGTATAGACTAAACTATGCTTCTTATTAGAAACACTAAAACTAAACCCATCCCCTCTTCTTTCATGTCGAAAATGATCGGCCACTTGTTTTAGAGCGAAGCAGTGGTGTAGTGTGTTGTAAAAAAGTGGAATTACAGTTAGTACCTATGGAAGAAATATGTCGCAAGTACTTAAAATGTAAACGAACTGGTCATTTTAAAAGAAAAATACAACACACACAGCACTACGACGCGCGGCGCCTCGATTTTAAGTTAGATTTAGTTTTAAGAAGGTTTTTATTTTTGGTTTTATTGACCTCCTTCAGAGTGGGCCCTTTTATGCTGAAAGCGGTTTTGTTGCAACCTTAAGGTTTACTTAAAAACCAAATGCTTTTCATTTTAGTTTTATTTTACAGTTTTAAAGCATCCCTAAAAGACTTAATAAACCCGTTCGGTGCTACTTGGGTATGTTATTAATTAAACTTGTATATATTCATTTGTATGCCGACTGTCTCGTTTACCGAAGCTTCTTGTGTGATTACTTCATACCAAACATTAAACAATAACGGCACCAGTATGCAACCTTGCCTAACCTCTCTCCTTATCTTAATTTCTTCTGACATTTCTCTTCCAATTTTCACATTTGATCGTTTCGTTAGCTCTAGTATAAATTTGATATCAATGTTACCTCCCTCACATCCAGATTCTTGTTTCTGAGTACTTCTATAAGTTAATCATGTTTTACATTATTGTAGGTATGTTTTGTTGTAGTCTATACAGCACACATAAAGATCTCGGTTAACATCCAAGCATTTTTAGATCAGCAAGTTAAAAGAAAATAGTGTAATATCTATCTCCAGCTTATCAAAGACTAGTAAATAATTAAAACAGTTCACAGAAATGGTCTTATTTTTCTGCAATCACAACATGTAATTACTAGACAGATCAATTTACGCGTTCAGTAACGGCAAAAAAAGCAATTGTCGATAATGAATATACTTTCATGTTCATTTCCATGTTACCATTTCTGCTTTGGATTATTTGGGCTAATAACAATGTTTTGGTTTGTGGTAGTTGTCAAATTATATTGTCGATGTCAACCAACGGTAATGAATTTCTGGTTTTAGAGGGATGTTCAGAAAATATTTTACATTACTCTGTTACGGTAATCAACTATAAGGCTTTGGCAATGGCCATCGCTTTTAAATACCAAAATATGTGTTCAATGTTTCACATTGGTAGTTAGTTTGTAATAATTCAATTCGAGAGTGAGCACGTTTGATTAGTGTAATTGGTTTCATTTTGAAAATTTTATTCATCTTTGTACATTGTGTCGTGTACTGTATCGTGGGATCAAATAAATTAATTTAAGACGTTATCTAGCAATAAAAATATTAAAATTTCCCTTAAAACTTTTACGTAAATTCGGTTGAGGTTAAAAAGAAATACTTAATTATAATAATTAAAAAAAAAAACAAAGTTTGAAGGAAGTTTTTAGTCCAAAGGAAATTAGATGAGTAAAATTTAATAAGAAATTTTTATCCTGGTAAAAGGTATATTAGTTTAAAAAGCCCCTATATGGCTACACATATAAACAAAACGTTTTCGCTCTGTAACAAGAGCATCATCAGTGTTACAAGCACAATGGTGAGCCACCCAAAAATGCAAAGGCTAAAACCTTTTATAAATATACTAAACGTCTTATATAAATATAAACATTCTAAATTCCTAAGGATGGATAAAATTCCTATGGATGTGGCTTTAGGGCAACATATGACTCCTACAGGTGGTAAGTGGGTTAATTACATAGTTAGGTCATTGTGTTGTAAGAGGTGACAGGCAACTAATAGCAGATGAAATACCAAATTATATCAATACAATAATTATAAATTATTCCAAAAATTACCTTATTAGAAAGACAAGAGGTATATTTATGTGAGTCGCTAAAATTAATAGGCAGATAAATTAAAGTCAAAAATTAAATCGGCAGGTGAAAATAATGTTCAATGAATTAAAAAAAAAGGTAAATATGTTTTTGGTGAGCTTACAAAAATAATTACTAACAGACTATCAAATAAATTAGATACCTGGTTACCAAAAGAATTACTAACATACTATCAAATACATTCGATAGTTACCAGCCTTTTGAACAAGCGGATTCCCCAAAGGTACCATGGAACACCTACAGACAATAAATACACTTATCGAAAAGTGAAACGAATACAATGAACCTCTTCATTTGAAATTTATGGATTACAATAAGGCGTTAGATTCCATGGACCGTTTTAGAAGGAATAAATAACTCAAGGATTTATTCTAGATATATGTAGAATACTCCTTAAATACATATACGACAATGAAACTTTGCAAAGAAATGTATCAGAAGATCTAACAAGCAAAATAAGAATAAAGAGAGGAGTCAGATAGGGCGACACTATCTCTCCAAAATTATTTACTCGTGCATTGGAAGATGTGTTCAAGAAGTTAAATTGGAAACAATGTGGAATTAAGATCGATGGCAGATTTTTAAGTCATCTAAGATTTGCCGTTGATAGTACTCATAAACAACAATACCGAAGAACTAATATACATGCTAAAAAAACTTAACCCATTAACGCCTAAATTAATTGTTTTTTAATTTTTGGTAATTCTTATAAAACTTAAAGATGTCGGTTATAGCTGACTAAAAATAATTTTTTTGTAAAATTTATCCACAGGGGTTAAAAAAAATGCTGATACTATATGGTATCAGTGGGCGTTTAAGTTCATTTTATTGCAAAAATTAAAACTAAAATTACGTGTTGGTAAATAAAAATTGCAACATGTTCTATTATTCATTTGGTATGAAGTGCTGCAAAACAAATAAACATAATCCTACGTTACAATTATGGCACATTGTTCGGCCAAAAGATTTACAATCTGTAACTGCACATCGTCTTCTTCGACAAGAAAATCTTATATGAAATGATCTATAGCATCAAACCGTACATCTGGAAAAATATTCTTGTTAAGAGCAGTTCTTCTAGCCCTTTTTGGAGCGGTACCATACTTGTTCAAATAAACTTGTACGATTTCCCGTCTAAAATCTAGATTTGATATATTACGATTTTTTTAGTCACCATGCGTTCTGTATAGATACGTCTATAAGCCATCTATAATTCGGTAAGAAGCTACTCCTTGGTCCATAAGATCAGTTCCCCCATCTTTATTATTACAGGCTTTAATTCATTCAGGCCGAGGCAGCAATTTGTTTCTTTTTTCTTTCTGAGAATATCTCCGAGCCTGTCGCAATGGTTGGACACCAGCTGAGCATGCGTAGAACACATCGTCACTACTGAGTTGGCCAATTGGCCATCCAACGAACTTGTAGAATACTATTATTTTTCTAATCACTTGTTCATACTTCCCTCGATCCTTTTTTTAAACAAATTTTTGCTAGTCAAAGTACATGATCGGGATATACGACTTTCTCGTGTCGTGCCTACCGCTCCATATCCTAGATTACGAAGGAAGGAAAACAAGCTTAGGCCGGTAAATGAGCTATCTGTGTGTAAGAAATGGTAAATTCAGTTCTTTTAGTTCTTGTAACATAAGAATCAATGGTGTTGAAGCTTTGGCAAACAATTTCTCCTAAACGCCCACGGATACCATATTATGGTATCACGCTAATTTAGGGCTTCATATCAAAAGCAAATTAAAATTGATTTAAAATATTTATACCCAAAACAAATATTTAATCTATTTACATTATCGTTTATATCAAACTTTTATTAAAATATGCTCAATATTACTGCGAAAATATACTTGCGCCCGTCGAACATCCATAATTTCGACTGAAAATAAAAACTGTTCAGGAAAAAAAATTGCACACCAATAAAACATACAGCAATCGGCTTACAAATGAGATAGAATGAAAGTCTGTCATGTTTATTAACCTTGAAACTGAAAATATTCGAATTCCCACTAAAACAATTCCTGTGGAGCCTCAATAATATTGAGAGGGATTTTGATACCATATGGTATTATAACAAAAAAAGAACTTCTGTTGGAGTGAACGTGAAAAGAAAGATATACTCCAACAGAAGTAAGGAAAAAAGAGAACTAGATAACTAAATAGTTGTGGCTATTATGAAAATAAAAATGAAGGGGCTTCAGCGTTGAAGCCGAAGTAAGGAAAAATACTACTTTCCGGTAGTATTAGTGGAGGAAAGTGGAAGGATGTAGAACTGAAGGCAAACTGAATAGAGTTGGCTAGCAAGAGATGCAAGAGAAGACCTTGACACTCAAGGAGGGATACGGCTCGTTTGCATGCCTGTCGAAGAACAGTAGCTCTAAGTAGATAGTACTGATGACTAAAAGGTGAAATAATAGCATAAGAATAATGTACTGAAAATGAATGGACATGAATGATTGCTAAAGACGAACAAAATAAATAAAACTAACTAATCATGGGCGCCATGAAAATGATCTTCGATCATTCTCCCAGGTATCTTACACTGCTGTCAAATATTAAATGTATTAAATCTGTAATAATGAAAATAAAGGAATAATAAAAATAAATGGTATACAAAATAAATAAATATTTATTAAAATTAACTACCAGAGTTTTAACAATCTCTGAGTTAGACAAAGCATATACTGTGACTCTAAAATGACAAGTTATACATTAACATGTTATATTCAAGATAACAACAAATATGTTATCTATTACAGAATTATATAAATACCTCTCACTTACATATATGGTACAACTCACATGAGTCTTCTACCAAATGGTTATAGTACGCCTGCTACGTACAAATAAATTAAAACTGACAAAGATGCAAATAATACAAATAGATAGGCCCAAGCCTCACTAAGAGAAAACACAATAATGAATAAAGCAAAATAAAATATACAAATGAATAAAAGAAATAGAAATGAAGTTGAGATAAATGCCGAAACGATGACCTAAATTACCCGAGCAACTGCAATAAAATAAAGTAACGACGAATTAACCGAACAAATGAAATAAAGCGAATAAATAAGAAAATATTTGGGGAACAAGCAAGTAATATTACAAAATAAATATCACACCAATAATAAAGTATAAAACCTAATTTTCTAGGCATATTCCTGTGCACAAGAAGTTACCGTAGATACAAAGTTTTGGAACCAAATACAATAATATACAAATATGTTATATAAAAAACAAAGGTACGCTAAATCTGAAAAAAGTAATTAATAAACAGAATGTAACAGAATGTATCAAATAAATGTCTGAAATATAAAAACCATAGTTACTTAAAGTCACCACACTAATTGTTCCCAAACGAATCCCAATGATTCCTAAACAGTCTGTTACTGTATCCCCAAAAGAGCACCAGGATGGCGCCAAATTAGGCCCCTTGTAGACCCAGGTGCGAAGACGAAAAGGAGCTGGAATGCCCCCAAAACTTATTCCCCAAAATGACTTACTCCCAGATTGACTTGGCTGTGGCTGTGGCTGGAATCGGCTCCTTCCAGGTGGTCGAAGGGTCTACATAGTAGGGTTTAATATTCTTCCCAAATGGCTAAAACAAACATTTCCCAGTCTTAGTTTCAATTTCCCATCGGACATGTGTGAGTAAAAAGCAACAGAAGAAGTAATGAAGAAGAGGTTTTTAGAAGGAACAGAAATAAAAAACATCAATTAGCAAATGTAAAAAGGTATGAGTTTAACCTTGAGGTACAATTTGGACACAGAATATGATAGTTAGAATAAAATATTATAGGAAAATTATATTTCAAGTGTGATATGAGTATAGCATTAGGTTTTCTTTTTATTCACAATTTTTCAGATATTGTGTGTGGACAGATTTTAAACTTTACTGACCAAAAATTGCGATTATGAGAACTTTCTCCGAACACATATTGTACATAGTGGAATGATTAAGAGAAACCAAATTAGGAAAGAATGTTTTAAATGAAAAACTAGTGTTAATATTCAACCGAACCTTTATATTTCAAAAATATATATATTTACCGGAATCTCTTTTATTGGTTACTGTTTTTCCTCACGAACACGCTGGATAGATTCTACAAACCCCTGGGATACCATTTACACTTCCCATTTAACTGTATTTCCCAATGAATGACTTAAAAAAAATTAGACCTTCCGCCATTATGGCTCAAAAAGTTCGTCGACCGAACCGACTTCCAGCACACTTAACAGCCAAGTAATGGACGATCGCCTTGTCAAATTTTCAGAACATGCAAGAATATTTCTCGCTACCAACCAACTCACGAAACTCACAGCAGTTTTAAGCGTGTTGTGGTATGGCGTCATAGAAGTCAACCAGTGATACCACACATAATTAGGTGTGGCATCGTCGCAAGAAATTTTAAATAGAAATATAATAATCAGAAATGGTAAATTACGCGAAAATTAGGGAATTTAATTAAGAGATCACGAGAAAATAATTAATAAAAAATTATTAAAGCGCTAAAAATGATATTATAACGGGTGGACCGTTACAGTATCCGTGGGCGCTAATGGGTTAAATAAGAATCTGAAAAAGTCTGTTTAAAAATGAACTTCAATAAAACAAAAGTGATGACAAATCAACATACCACAATCGAGTTAGACCTAGATTGAAGTGAGATCGAAAGTGTCGAAGAGTATAGAACTTCCATGTTTAAAAAAGCTTTTACCTATTCAACAATTAAGGCCTACAACTGTCTACCACAACAGTTTAAAAATATTAAAAACTCCAAAAAGTTTAAACCCGAAGTGAAAATGTTATTAATAAAATTACAATAACTACGTTTAATAAAACAATCTGCTGCATCCATTCAGTAGTCTTTCCTTTTCTCTTGCCCATATTTTTGCCCGTTAATTTCTTTTCTTTCTCCTTTATGCTTTTTTTCTAATTTTTTTATAAAAATGTATTGTTCTTATGTATTTAAATTTATTCTATTTTTATCTTTATATATTTTAGTGTCATTTAATTGAAACATTTGTGTAATTTAATTCAGCATCAAATTAATAAGTTAAGTGTAAGGGTAGTCTATGCTAAATTTCGCTCATTACTTTGTATGAATATTATTATTTTTGTTTCTAATTAAGACCTTCCAAATTTACCCATACGGCTCACACTCCCTCTAGACTCTAGACCTTTATTATTATCATTGTTTTTATATACACAAACGGCAGAAATAACTATAAAAATCCGAATGACTTGGGCAGCAGTAGGAAAACTCAGTGATGTGTTTAAAAACAAAAATACACAATAAATCAAAAGAAAAGAGTATTTACCAGTTGTATTCTACCAGTTATAACCTATGAAATGGAGACGATGACACTTACAGAGATATCAGCCAAGAGATTGAGAACGACACAGAGGGCGATTGAACGAGCTATGTTAGGAATATCTCTGAGGGAACATACACAAAATGAGGACGTGCGAAGCAGGGTGAAGGTGGAAGATGTAATTGGAAGAATTGTGTAAATGAAATGGAACTGGGCAGTTCATCTGCACGACAAAACATCGAAAGGTGGACGAGAATCGTTGTACATTGGAGGCCACACGAGCACAGTCGCAGTAGAGGAATACCAAAAAAACGATGGCTAGACATCAAAGCAAAAATGGGGAGAAACTGGCACCAAATAGTATAGAACAGAGAAGAATGGAGAACTCATGGAAATTCATTTTTCCACTAGTCAATTCAAACAGGTTGAAGAAGAAGAGAAGAAGAAGAAATACGTTTTTGACGAGATTTGTTTTCATTCTTATTTAACGCTGCTAAAATTTTGAATGGAAAATTTTACGATACGGATATTACAAACCGAGTCAGATTTATTTATTTTTTATTTATTTAAAAAGACAAAGTAGCAATCAATCATTGTAACAATTAATAACAATTTGTGAACAATTAAATATTTGTAACAATTAAATAAGTTAAATTTTTGTTGAGGAGTGCTTTCAAGTTATTTGGCAAACTGTAAAACTGTCTTTGATTTACATATTTAGGACATTCTATCAAGAAGTGCTCTATACTGTCTACTGAATTGCACGTTTCGCCTTTTGGAGGTTTCGCCTTTGAGTAGAGATAGGCGTGAGTTAGTATATCTACTGTGTCCAAATCGTAGGCGTGTAATAACAGTTTGGCATCTTCTACTTCTGGCAGTGGACTTCCTTGAAAAAATGTCACTTTTGATGAACTTTTGATGAAAAATGAACTTTTAGATCGCCTGCGACACTCCGACACTCTGTTTCTGATGCGTATTCCACTGAAATAGAGACTTGAATATTAATGTTCGCTTATTGAGATGTGTCACTTTCCGCGTCCGATGCGTCACTGCCAAGATAAATTAATTTTTTTCCTTATGGACGTGAATTTACGTTTTATGGATCTTTCCTTTAAATGGGGGTAAACTTGATTGAGCATATGGGACAAAGCTGATATGTCTGTGGTATATTCTTGAATGTGCTTTTAGGATCTGTTGATCCCGTGAAATTTATTAGGAGCATGTTATGTTGATCAAAGTTTAGACGGAAAGGTAGAGGATGATTTTCTATGAAGTTTTTAGCAGGGTCAAGTAAGAGAAAAAATAAGCATTCAGAAGTGCTTGCTAAACTAATTTTAGCTTTTTTAGGTTTTGCTTGGACTTTAGGTAGTGGAAAAATGTTACATTCTTTTGAAGATGGATCTGCTTCAGGTTAAATAATTTCATCAAAGCTACGTTTTGGTTAATTAATTATGTGACTGTCATTATTTGATGCATCTACTTTGTTCGGTATCTCCGGGGCATTAGAAATAGACATTTGTTCACATTGAGAAGGGTTTGTATCATTGAGTTGTTGCAAAGATATATTTGTTGCGATGAATACCGATGTTTTATTGTTTTGGTTGGGGATTAATTGAGCTAGTGGTTCGGAGCACTGTGATGCAATGTGATTTGATTTCTTGCAGCTAAAGCAAACTAAACTGTCTTGAGAGATGAATATTCTATATGGCGTGTTGTCAAAAACAAGATTAAATGATTCTGGAAGTGTTAGTTTGTGAGGACTGATATAGATTTGTCTTCTAAAACTAATAATGTGACTGTACTCAGGCATAGAAGCACTAATTTCGAGTAATGTCATGGGGAAGACAGGAACTATGCCGATTTTTTGTAACTCATTGATTAGCAAATCGTGTGGTATTGTAGGACGTACGTTGGAAAGCACAAGTCGTTCCGCTGGTGTAACTAATCTTCTTGCTCTCACAATTTCACCTTGTATTTCTATTTTACCATGATTATTCATAAAACCATCCACCATTTGTTTATTGGATAAATACATACCTATGCGATTATTAGATAATCTAGAAGAGCAGATTATATTTTTTGGTTGAATTTTATTTCCAAGTGGGAGAAGGTAGTCTTGAAGTTTGGTGTTTTCTAAGGCACTAAAAATAATTGCATGCTGTTTGCAAGGGAATTGCATTTTCGACGCTGAAAAAGAATATGATTGTGATGAGTTTATTTGACTTTGATGGTCTTGAATTTTAAAACTGTTGTGTGATTCCATGTTTGAATTTGTTTCGATAAATGTTAAGTGAAAAGTAAGTCCGACCCTATACTCCTGCAAAACAGGTATACAAGTCTTTACTAAAAGTGGATATTTTGCTGATATAACTGGATTTGTTTATTGACAACAATAACAAATAATTGCAGTTAGCTGATTTTGATGTTAATTTAACTGGATATTACGTAAAGAGTTTGTACACTTACAGTTTATTTCATTATATCACTTAGATTCACAATTTAAAACTTATATTAAACTTTTTAAAAATTAAAAATACTCGGAGCCCACATTAAATACAAAATTATAGTTATCCATGCAGAACCGAACTCCAGCCATATTTATTATCTACCCTGAAATATTTCGATTACATCTGTCAATATAGAACGTTTATTTTCAATGTACGTATACATTTTAAGTGATCGGAGTAATTGTTAACTCATAATTAAACATTAACTATAAAGTTTAATTATAAATTAACAATTATTTAGTTATTCATTTGTTATGTTACTACTGTTATGTTGTGCAAATATATTTGTAAGTTAATATAGTTCTTTCATTGTATCTTTTCACATGCATGAAGTTATTCACGAATTACTTTTTATACTAGGTCTCTTTTTTACTCACAGAAACTGGTACCGCAAAATTAAACCGCTTTTCATAGAAACCGCAATAAGCTAGACAAGGATGAACAATACAACATGTTTTTGATACCTTATTTACTATGAATTTTGACGTTTAAGGGTTTTAGTGACAGTGATATTAGCGCATTTGTTTCGTTTATAGGAATTTATGTATACCTATTTTGTCTATTTTATCAAGTTATATTGTAAATATATGAACAAAAATAAAAAACCGCTAAACGCCGGAAAAATGAGTGGCGCATACAATATTCCAGCTACAAAAGATCTGATATGAATATTACGTGGCGCGAAAATGTATTTTCATTTTGATGTAAAACAAAATTCTAGTTTTATTTTAAAAGATTTTTTCATAATATTTCCCAATTTGAAGTAAAACGCGCCACAAAATGGTAATTTTGATATAGTTTGAATTTTGAAACTCTTTTGTGGTGCGTTTACTTCAAATTTTTGCATCAAAATGAAAATACATTTTCGCGCCACGTAATATTCATATCAGACCTTTTGTAGCTGTATCAGGAGTTTTTCAAAGTTATTTATAAATTAAATGTATAAAGTTATTTTTTCTTTTTTTTTTCCTTACATTACTCAACCACGCAGGGTTATTAGCGTGTATGGATTGTGTTACAAAATTATAAATTAAAAATAGATTTTAAACCTACATAATAGGAAATTATAAAAAGCTCTAAATCTATACAAAGTAACGTAAAATACTATATTTTTGGTAAGAGGTTGCAGTCTTTGAGGAATGTGAAAATGCTTTTTGTATCACTGTCTTTTTCGAGTTCATTATTTAATGTTGGTGGTATGTTGTACTTTTTTCGTTGCACTTTATACTTCGGACACTGCAATAAGCAATGCTTTACGGTCAGGACACTTTTACACAAATCACACACAGGTTGATCGGCACGTTGGAGTATGTAGTCATGGGTTAATCGATTATGGCCAATCCAGAAACGAGTGAAGGTTACTTGCTCTCTTCTGTTTTTGAATTGTGGAATTTGATTGTGGTTAATGTCAACTTCGTATAGCTTGGTTGATCAGTCCCACCATGTATTCTGCCATATTTTAAAAGTATTTTCTTTAAAATATGCTTTCAGGTCGGTGTGTAGGGTTTTCTTGTTCTCTTCTGCGTTTGGGTTATTAGGTGCATTCTTTTGCTATTTTGTCTACAACCTTGTTACCTTCGATTCCAGTATGAGATTGAACCCAAATAAAATTAACTCTAATATTTATACTTTCTGCATATTTCAGTTCCTTTTTAATGAAAAGTAGTAGTCTAGTGGTGAACAGAATAGAGTTGTTTTAATGCCAATATTGAGCTGAGAGGGTCTGTGATAATGATGTTTCTCTTATTATTTTTGTTACTATCAGAGATAATGCTTTTAGAAGAGCAATCAGTTCAGCGGAGAACGTTGTTGTATATGAAGGTAATTTATAAGCTGCTGTGTAATCTGACGAGTAGATTGCTGCGCCAATTCCGTCTTCGTTTTTGGAGGCATCGGTGTAAACTTTGAAGCAGCTACCATATTTGCTTAATATTTTAAGAAATTCTTGATTGATTTGACTTGCAGGCGTTCCTGATTTGTTTAGTCGCAATAAGCTGGTATCAGTAGAGGGAAGGCGAATTGTCCAAGAAGGAGGGGTTTGGATTGCGGAAATATCGTAGGTGTCTGGAAAATGAATACCTATTTTTGATAACTAAGTTTGTATGCGGTAATAGAAAGGGTGATCAGTTCGATTTGAGTTTTGGAAACAACTTTTAAAGCGGTCAGCGAATAATATCAGAAGTTTTTCAAAGTTATTTATAAATTAAATGTATAAAGTTGAATGCAGTGCTTCTCGATTACCTACACGTTAAGATTTATAAATGGTCGCCTTTGTCGCATTATCTATCAAATGATCTAGTGTCCATCGAATGTACACTAGATTTCTTTTCCATTCAAAATAGATTAAAAAAAATATTGGGATGGCCGGTAGATGAACTCGGATTGCCCCTTGCCAGATTAAATTAGCGTCGTAACCACTACAACTACATAAACCATTTAGGGAATAATCGTTAATTTTATTAAACATTTGTAGCTTAATAACTTCTAAACGGCTTAACCGATTTTGTTCACTAACCATGAGTTTGAAACGTATTGACAAGTAGTATCTTATGTATCTAAGGTCAAGTATGATAACTGAAGCTATTATAGGAATTATTGAACTTGAAAAACCGTTTTTCCCATAAGAAATAGATTTGATTATATTTATGAAGCCTATAACGTAAAAATTTGAATTTTCCCGGATATAAGGTGTACACCGTTAGATTTGTCTAGGTTCGTACTTCTACAAACGCTCAGTTATTGGCGTAATTCGTAGGTTGAAATTTTGTGTAATTGTCGAAAAACCAAAATTTTCAAAATTTTGTTTTTCAGTTTTTCGGCTATACTGAGCCGTGTGTATGTCTGATCCTGACAACTTAGACATTATTTGAAAGCTTAACTCAACGCTATTGATTTGGTGTATTTACTGTTCTCCTGTCTCTTCCTGAACCGAAGATATATACCGCCAAAAAATATGCCGTTTTGTACCTACCAAGTCCTATAGCTGGCTTATGGGTAGTCAAAACTCAAAAACTACACCGGGTCTGAATCGGCCCTCACCCCCTCTTCAAACACAGAAAAAATTCAGATCGGTTTAACTTTTCCACACACATACATACATACCTAAATACATACATACATACGTACATAGGTACAGTTACGATCATTGAATAGTTTACAGGCTTACGTATCTAGAAGCCATTTTTTTTAAATTTCACCTCGTTTAAACGCACCTTTTACGTCAAAGTGACGTTACCAGTGGTGTACCTAGAATAGGTTGATTAAGATTAAAAAATCAAAATAATATAAATATATTTTACAAAATTTAACAAAAATGCCAAAGGCCATTAGTTGTCGAGGAATTAAGCTAAATAAAAAAAATTAACAAAATGGAAAGTATACAAAGAAGTTTTTTTTGAGGAATTTGATATCGATTTATTTTATTTTTCAACACGCGAAATTTTTGACAAGTATTGACTTTCGAAATTTTTTTACTTTGACATTTATCAGATCCGTACGACACTGTAACTTACAAGTATTACAATATAAAAATTAAGATGTAAACTATTCAGTGATGGTAACTGTACATACATATCCACAAACATTTTTCCTTTTTTAAATAAAAATTGACTCATATTTCTGAGATCGGTAACTTTTGAACGGTATAACCGATTTTCAAAATTAAACATGCGTTGGAAAGGTAATGACTGCTTCTATTAGAAGCCGCAAAGGTCGGAGTTAAATTTTCGAAGTTTTTGGGAGTTTTGGGGACGAGAACGAAAAACAGACCCTAAATAGGAAGGGCCGTAAAATCCACACCCTTGGACCAAAATGGATGGTTGATATATTAATGGGTGAGTGTTTTCCTGTACTTTAAGATGGGAGTTGACCTAATTTTCAAATCAGTCGCATGTAGGGGGTGTATTGTGTGCGCCACTGGCGAGAACTGCCGTTCTCTGGTAATATATAAATATATGAAAAAACTAACTTTTCAATCTCATAGTACATAAAGCAACACCAAACGTTGTTACTCTACATCCTATCAGATTGAAAACAATGGGAACCTTCTTTGGTAACACCTCCGAGGCTTCTACAATTTGCAAGCCATAACGGATGCTGAGACTAAGGAATATGGGGGAATTTTACAATTTATAATTCACGTCCCATCTGCTCAGCGTGGTAAAGTTCCAACGAGAATAGTTCCCTTCGTACTCCAATCAAAAATGAATAACCATTTTCAATTTCGTTGCAACACGAAACTACAGCCGCATCATTATTCTAGTCCAATCAGAGAGTGCAGCAAACATCTCTACCGGTTTCGAAACTTATTAGTCTCTCATCAGGAGGCACATGCTGCTCTCTCTGACCCAACTAGAACAAACTCCGGCGCGCAGTCACGGATTGCAACGAACGAAATGGCAGGGATGCCCTAGCGGCAACTGCTAGCAAAAACTAAGTTTTCAATCTAATAGCACATAAAACAACACCAAACGGTGTTACTCTACATAAATATATAAATATATAATATAAATGTACAATATACGTTTATAAAATACGTCCACCGATAATAGCCACTTACTAATTATTATATTGACGGTACATATCAATGATATTACATATCGACGTACGTTTCACTAAATGTTTTGATTTAACTTATTTGCAAATGAATCATGACGTTGCGTTGGTGCAAATCTATAATGGAACAACTGTAAACATATTATATATGTTAAGCTTTCTGTACTTTTTAATAAAAATATTTGTCTATATAGGTTCCTTTTTTTTCAGTTATTTTGTTGCCTACAAATCCAGATTTCATGAGATATAACTAAACGTTCCACACAATAATGTACTAGTACCGATAGTACATTCTTTCACGGTTTTTGCTGTAAATTTTAAAGAACCGCTTGGATTAACATGAAATTTGGCATACGCATAGCTAACATGCCAAAGAAAAAAGTGATATGGTTCCGATGTGTGCTTTTGCCTTGGGGGAGAGTTTCACCCCATCTTGGTGGTGAAAAAATATATGTCCAAAATAAGTCCCGAAATGGACAAACTGACTAATTTTAAGCAACTTTTTTTCTATAGAGTTTTTTCACCAAATCAACACTTTTTGAGTTATTTGCAAGCTAATATGTTCATTTTTCAACAAAATAACCACGTTTTTAGACGGTTTTTCGCAAATAACTCAAAACGTAAGCATTTTGTCGAAAAACATATTCTTAGCAAAACTATAGCCTATAAAGTAATGAAAAAAAACGGTGTATGTATTAGGTCTCTATACCTAGCAAAAGCAGAGTTATAGCTAATGAAAAATAGGTTAATATTCGAAAAATTCCAAATAGAATAATTCAATGTGAAGTATTCAAATAACGAAGCATTCTTGGGGAAAACACATTACAACTTTTTTAAAGTGTTTTTAAAAAGCTTTATTTCTGTTTTTATAAAAATAATTTTAGCATCAAATGTAAGCAAGTTACGCTCAAAATAAAGTTGGTGTCTTTTGTTTTGGCAAAAAAAAACATCAGGAAAATCACCCCCAATTAAAAACATAAATGGAAATTAATCGTTACCGCTTCACAAGTTACCTTCCTTAAGTTGTGTTTATATGATCTGTTAGTTTCATCGATTCAAAGTTCTTGTTTTGGAAAAAATTGATTTTAAAGTAAAATTTTTAAAAATTTTAATTTTGAAAAAATGTTTTTTTCAAAATAACTTAAAAATTGTTAGAGATACCAAAAATCTTAGACAATAAAAAAAGTCGGCTTTACTGTTCTGAATACTTTGTATTTTTTTTTTTCTATAAGACAAAAATTGGTTAAAATTCGGTGTTTCTAAATTTGCATACACTGGTAGTAAGTAGAAAGAGATAGTTGCTCGTATTATAGGGAATCACGATACTCAGCAATGAGGAAACGACTGAGGAGAAGGAGGTGATAAGTGACTAGTTCAAGCCCTTTAAACTACAGCTCTTTCAAAAATAAGGACTTTGAGCCGATTAAACTTACAGATCATAATATGATCAATATCATATTATGATCAATACATACGCGAGTAAAAAACTTGTGAAGTGGTATCAATTAAGTTCATTTGAAATGCTAATTAGGGGGTGATTTTCCCGATTTCTTACTAAAAAAAGGGACCAGCTTTATTTTGAGTGTAACTTGTTTACTTTTGATGCTGAATTTTTTTTACACAAAAATAAGCATTCTTTAAACATTTTAAAAAAGATAAAATGAGTTTTCCCCAAAAATGTGCTTCGTTTTTTGGTTATGGCACGTTAAATTATTCGATTTAGAATTTGACGAATATGAACCTATTTTTCATTAGCTATAATTCTGCTTCTACTAGGTATAGTGACCTAATATGTGAGCACGTAAAGGTTGGAATAAATTCATTTTCTCGAGATCGGACGATTTTGGAAAAAAATCCTGAAATAGGTCAATTTTTATTTTTAGATTACGACTTTTTGGCATATATATTATACTAGTGACGTCACTCATCTGGATGTGATGACGTCATCGATGATTTTTTAAATGAAAATAGGGATCGTGTGATAGCTCATTTGAAAGGTAATTCAATTCTCTATTCAGTAATATAAACATTACCATAATTATTTATACAGGGTGCCCAAAAAAATTTTTTTTAATTAAATTAATTGACACAAAAAGAAGAATGTGTGTAATTTATTTAATTCAAAATGCATTTTACTGCTATCAGAAAACAGGAAAAAATGTTTATTTGGCAATTAAATATTGTTTTTTGCTTAAATTCAATATTAAAGCAGCCACCCACCAGCCTCGTGACAGTTTGAACATTTAATCTAAGAGAAAAGCCATGATTATTTTTCAAATAAACATTTTTTTGTTTTCTGAGAACAGTAAAATGTATTTTCAAATAAATAAATTACATACAGTCTTCTTTTTATGTCAATAAATTTAATAAAAAAAAATTTGTTTTGGACACCCTGTATAAATAGATATATTAATGTTTATATTACTGAATAGAGAATTGAATTACCTTTCAAATGAGCTATCACACGACCCCTATTCTCATTTAAAAAAATCATCCATGACGTCATCACGCCCAGATGGGTGACGTCACTAGTAACAAACGGTTTTTTAGAATTTAGAGGTTTTGCAATATTTTTACCTTTAAAGAACGTACTACTAGCTTATAATAATACATTACAATTCTCATGTATTTCAACGAAGTGCCTAAAATATTTTCATAACCTTTGATTCAATAGATCGCTAATTTAATGATGCAATTACATGTGTAAGCAGAAACTGCAATATTCCTGACCAGATTGTCCACTTAGTACATACTCGCTTTTGCATTAACGAAGCGTTCTACGTAATTATCAGATGAGCCTCTATCCTGTTTAAATTTTGTATATTGTCTTGACGTAAACTGTTATTTTAGCTGAAAACTCTTGTACGATTACTTTACTAGCTTTGTGTTTGTCCGTTTGGACATGCACTGTAAACAAGTAAAATGCACTTTGTTTTCTTGTTAATTAAATTACTTGGAGTATAAACTAGAACATTTACAAACACATAGACTTTATAAATAATGTAAAATATTAATTAAAATATTTTTTAATTTAGTTTAACGTGTCTCAACAACGCAGGTTATTAACACAGTTAATGTGAGCGGCCGTGGGTAACGCGGCACGTGAGCGGCCGTGGGTAACGGCATAAACGCTGGCCTCATACGCCAGTAGACGTGGGTTCGATCCCTGCCAAAGACAAACCATTTTCATTTCCAATAATGACACGAGCCGTCTCACCGTGCCTCGGAGAGTACGTTAAGCCGTCGGTCCCCCTGGGCTAGTGTACATCGACACTAGTTACTTGAAACAGGGTTAAAGATGTAATTGGCGCTGGAACTATCCGAAAGGATCTCCCCGGCAAAAATGCCATACGATATTATTAATTATTATTAACACAGTTATAACGTTTTTAATCAGTATGATCATTATTAATTAAATTAGTAGAGTAATTTTTTTATTAAACACAAGCTGTGTTTGGACTACTAAAATCTGGTCATCATGTAGTCTATTTAAGTAACTATCATCTACTTAAATAATTAAACGCGTATTTACGAATATAAACATTTATTAAATACGCAAATATGATTATTACACAATCAAATACACCGTCAAGAATATATAGTTTTATATTCACCCAACAACACACATTATAGTATAAATACATTACTGATACTGCTCTATCACTCTGACCGTGTCTCATCACCGAGCTACATACCCGTATCCCTCTATCGACTCTGTCACAGGCTGATGACCATAATGACCATATAAGGAAATTAGTGAATCAAGCCGATCACCATATTAGGAATTGAGTGTGACTGCACAATGTCACAACAGAACTACCAGTATTTCGTCTTAAGCTGATTAGGACATTAGGAAGTTGGTGACTTAAGCTGATCAGCGTATTAGGATGATAGCGTGACTGCAATCAGTTGACCAATTATCAGTTCTTCTTTAACTTATATTACTAAATGATACATAATCTAAGATCTTAACCCTATGGTGTCCTCTTATTTTTTTAACAAGTATGCATTTTAAAACTAAAACTAACACACAATACAGCACTATGCTCTGCTTTTACACTAACACTTTACACTAACTCAAATGGTTTTCTTCGTTTGAGTCTTCTTTCTAGCCCAATATTATCGAGTAGCTGGATGGGCTCGATGTTTACGTGACTATGGAGCCTTTGTTCGTGACTACCTGCCATCTTCTTGATAACTTTGTCTACATCTTCCATCTCAAGATCCTTGTGGAAGTCGACATTTCGGATATACCAAGGAGCATCAACGATGTTCCCTAATACTTTATTCTCGAATCTCTGGATAATCTGAATATTACTTGAATTGGCACAGCCCCAGAGTTGGCAACCATACATCCATACTGGTCTAAGTATTTGTTTGTAAAAAAGTATTTTGTTATATGTGGACAATGCAGAGTTTCTTCCCATCAGCCAATACATTTTTTGTAATGGATACCTAATTCTTCCCTTTTCTTTTTAATGTGGAATTTCCAGCGAAGCCTTGGATCAAGTGTGATACCTAAATATTTTGGAGAAGATGCATATGGTATTTGGGCATCATTTATTCTAATTGGAATGTTTTCGATTTTTTATTTGTAAAATTGACATGAATTTGATTTTCCATTTTTTAGTCCAGTTGTGTATTTTATTTATTGCCAACTGTAATTTTTCTGCTGCTTCTTCGCTGGTATCACCTACTGCTAAGATAGCATTGTCATCTGCAAATGTGGCTATAGTATCATTTTCCATTTCAGGTATATCGTATGTGTATAACAGGTAGAGAACAGGAACTAATACGCTTCCTTGAGGGACTCCTGCTTTGATTTCTTTTAGATCAGTGTACACGTCTTCTTGCTTAATTCTGAAATATCTGTCAGATATATATGATTGTAAAATTTCTGAATATTGTTTAGGCATAAGAATTTTGAGTTTGTAGACTAAACCTTCATGCCACACTTCGTCGAAGGCCTTAGCTACGTCTAAAAAGATTGTAGAACAGACTTTCTTTTCTTCTAATGATTTCTCAATTATGTTAGTAATCCTGTGTACCTGATCAATCGTAGAATGTTTGTTTCTGAAGCGAAATTGGTGGTTTGGAATCATTTTTTTCTCTTCTATTATTGGTTTTATTCTTTTTAGCAGAAGTTTTTCAAAAAGCTTCGACATCACTGGTAAAAGTGATAATGATCTATATGAAGACAATTCATTTGGTGATTTTCATCATTTGGTGGTTTTGGTATCATTATAACCTCATTTATTTTCCATAAATTTGGAACATATCTCAATCTAAATGCAGCATTGATGATGTTGGTCAATTTGACTATGGCTTTACGAGGCAGGTTTTTTAGTAATTCTCCAGTAATTAGATCATATCCTGGTGCCTTCTTAGGGCTTATATTGTCTTATATTTCATCAGCTACTTCCTTCGGGGATGTTGGTCTGATTCTCTCCTCTGTCTGATTAGGCTCTATCGATATTTGATCATTATTTTGGTCATCATGCGGTTTTAATATATTTTCTAAATATGTGGCAAATCTCCCTGCCTTTTGCTCATTATTTCTAGCCCAGCTACCATCTTTTAGTTTAATGGGTGGAGAATGGGTTACTGGTCTTTTTAGCCTTTTTGTTGCTTTCCATAGAGAGTACTCTGTGCTAATGTCATCCGTCAACTCTCTCAGGTAATAACTGGTTAACTCATTTTTTATATTTTGAATCTCTCTTTTAAGTTTTTGACTAGCATTGTTTAAATTTGTTTTATCTTGGAGTGCTCTGGCTTGTTGCCACTTCCTTCTAAGCTCTCTTTTCTCTTTAATTAACTTTTTAATTTCTTTCGGATAGTTGTTTCCTTTGACGTTTGATCTTATAGTAGGAGTACTTACCCATGCTGATTTTTGTATATTTTGTACAAGCAACTCAACTTCCTCATCTAGTTGTTCAGGTTTTTTTAATGGTATTGCTAATTCAATTCTATCTTCAAGGATTGATCTAAAACTTTCCCAGTCTGTTAGATTATTTGTTAGTATTGGGTTACAATCCTTTCTGATAATCGTGTCACTCACAGTGAGTAATATGGGTGAATGATTTGAATTCATATCCCAACCTTCATTAGAGTAATTAACAGATTAAAGTATTTCACACACTATAACTAATTGTTTATGTTACAATGTTTTTTTTATTCCTATGTATTTGCAATGTCATATGCATTAGATTTGAAAATATAACTGTGAAGTCTTCAAGATTAGTCTTCCGAAACGGCATAAAGAATTTAGAAAATCCTCCAAACTACCGTTCAAGTCGTTAGCAATGCGGCTGTTTCGGAAAAGGACTACCAGCTATCTAAGAGATTCAATAATATTCAGCTCAGCGGGGTGCTACTTTTTGGAGGTGTGGAATTTCATGAACAAGGGATCTACCTGTTTTATAAAATGATCTTTTGTGTATGTAAGTTCACACCTCCAACAATAGCACCCAGCTGAGCTGAATGTTAATAAGACCCGTAGATACATGGTACAGGCGTGTTAATGTCAGCATTTCGTTAGAATGTGTTTGGCTGTGAGTTGGGCATCATTACAGCGAATACATAACGGCGGATCTTCAAAGAAAATAAGATATCCATGAGTAGTACGTGTATGTATACAATGCTTAGTCTTCGCTTTAGAACCTTTTCTTTTCTTGGTATATATACCGGGAAAAGGAGATTACCACTGTTAGATCGAACATGTGACTTCTTCTTTTTAGAACTGGATTTTGGTTTATTATCTCAATATCTTCTTTCCAAGTATGACACACAGTTTTATTTAAGGTCGCTCTAAATTTAAACTGTATCAGGAACTATGTTGCGAGATGCAGCTTCCTTTGCGGAAAGATCAACCTTTTCATCATACTTGATTCCAACGTGAGAGGATACCCATATAACTGTAACTCTGATATTTTGAAGTATGAATAGAGCGAAGCCAGTCACCCAAATCTGTATAATCAATTAAATAAAACCTAGTAAATGAATTGTGAGTAGTGGACTTATTTCCCTAACATACACGACTGCCTTAAGTTTTTTCGAAATAGGTGCAATGGTAGCCTGGAACCGGTCCTGTGGTATTTCGATGTTATGTGCATCGATATTGTTCTAATAACTTAACCCTTAATCCAGTGGTTTCCAACCTTTTTGTACCTGCGCCCCCCTTAAAAACCCAAAAATTGTCGCGCCCCCTTAATTTTTCTAACAATCTAATTTGATAAACTCAACTTGTAAGGGTTCACGTTACGAAATTAGCTCTTTAAATATTTTTATAATTATTTTCTTTTGATCGCTTAATTAAATTTCTCTAATTTGCTCGTAATTCCCATTTATAACTATTATTTTGTGTACCAAGTGTACCAATAAGTTTTCAATTTAAAAATCTTTTAGTAATATTTTTAATATTTTCGATATTAATAATTTACTATTAGGATTGAAAACTACTTGGTCTTTCAATGCCAGATGGCGCTAGCCACCTACTATCATCACTTCAGTTGCAATGGGTGGGAAAACCTCTCGATGCGAATCAGTTAAAATATGGAGAACAGTGCCTACGTTCCTTCCGATGAAGGCTCCAATAAGAGCCGAAAATCGCGATTCAAGGGACTGGACTGCACTCCGTATTCTAATTGAAAAGTAAGATTGTTTTGCCTTCGCATTGCAACTGAATAAAAATGGTATACATTTTTATTTTAACTATTATTTTCTTTTATATCTTAAAAATATTTATTTTATGACGCCATAACTCAACACACTAAAAAACTACCTGTTAGTTTCGTGGGTTGGTAGCGGTGGATATGACTTCGTGTTCTGAGGTCGTCCTTGTGACAGACGGAAAGAACGGGAGCTTTGACTTTTGGCTGGAGATTCGACTACTATGGGTGGCGTGTAAAGGTCAAATTTCGAGGTTAGACCTCGTTTTATAGTTCCAATATATAAATTTTGAAGTATGGATCACCAAACTTATTTAGGAGTGTTTAGGAAGAAAGAAGGAATCAATCCAATGGGGTTTTCTGCATAACATCATCGTATTACACGCCACCCATGTGAAAACTAAAAACACCTCCAACCACCAAGAGGCCAATCTCCAACCATAAGTCGATCAGGGAATATATCAATTTGGGGAACAAGCTATGGGACGTTCCAGTCCCATTTTCAGTCGTCTGTACACATGTGCCTACAGGAAACATGGTTCAGCACTTCCTCTGGTGCTAATTTTATGGATTGCAGCATCGGACTTTATCTTGAGGTCGTTCGATGAAGAGACTTGTTTGGGAACATTTAAGTTTGTGTGGATTTGAGTAACTATCGTGTTCTATATTCCAGACTTTTGGCTTAATGCACTATCTTTATTAATTATTTGTTTTCAGATTTAGATTACCCTTTTTTTCTTTTATATGACATATTTATATATTAATGTGTTAGGTTCCCAACTTTTTACGACCTACGGTAAGTTCTTGTGCATAGGAATTAGCTTAAAGAAAATTAGGTTTTATACTTTATTATTGGTTTGATATTTATTGTGTAATATTACTTGCTTGTTTCCCAAATATTTTATTATTTATTCGCTTTACTTCATTTGTTCGGTTAATTAGTCGTTTCGGTATTTATCGTAACTTCATTTCTATAACTTTTATTCATTAGTTTTGCTTACTTCATTATTGTATTTTCTTTTCGTCAGGCTTGTGCCTATTTATTTGTATTATTTTCATCTTTGCCGGTTTCAACTTAGTGGTACGTAGCAAGCGTACTATAACCATTTGGTAGAAGTCTCATGAGAGTTGTACCTTATGTGTATGTAAGAGGTATTTAAGTTTTGTACATACATATAAGAGGACTGTTGTTATATTTTATATCATATTTAGCGATAACTTTTGTCATGTTAGAGTCACATTACATGCATTGTTTAACTCAAAGATTGTCAAAGATCTAGTAGTTATTTTTAATAAATATTTACTTATTTTGTATATCATTTATTTTTATTTTTCCTTTTGTTCATATTTACTGATTTAATATATTTAATATTTGACAGCAGTGTAACATACCTGGGAGAGTAATCGAAGATCTTTTTCTTGGCGCCCATGATTTGTTAGTTTTATTTAATTGGTTCTTCTTTAGCCCTTATTCACCTTTATACATTTTCAGAACGTTATTCTTATCTTAGTATATACATTTTCTAATCATCACTATCTACTTTGAGCTACTGTTCTTCGACATGCATGCAAACGAGCCGTATTCATCCTTGAGTGCCAAGTTGTTCTCTTGCGTCTCTTGCTAGCCAACTCTATTCAGTTTGCCTCTGTCTATTGATATTTTCACTACTTCTATCCCTTTTAATCCCCCTTTCTTCAATTTCATCATCATTATCTTTATTTATATATATCTAGTTTATTTTCTTTTTCCTTACTTCTGTTGGGGTATATCTTTCTCTTTACTTTCACTCCAACAGAAGTTCTTCTGTCTTTTTTTTTGTTTCAAACTGATACTATAATTTATTGAATAGGCTACAAAATAGTATACCTACAATATCATGTAAAAATATACAAAGAATAACAATAAAATTTGCTTTTAATATTATTTACCCCTTTTGTAAAATAATTTTCAGACAATTTGTTACAATTTCCTAATGGCTGGCTACGCCTATGGCAGTTTTAGTATGGTTAAGTCTTTCAGCTACGTTGATGTAAAGTTTTCTGGCAGTATCACGTACCGCATGTTAGTGTTTACGTTTCTATAGTTAAAAGCAATGCATTCAGTATTCTTTCAATATTAGAATGGCAGCAAGTTCATCCAGTTGTTCTACTTTTAAGTATTTTCAACACTGATGTACTATTTTTTAGTTAACAGTGCTCGTTTTTTTTTGTAGTTCAGTGTATAATAATTTTTTTTTCTAAAAACGTGTTAAAAGTGAAACTTTTAGCACTCCATAGGAGCGTTAAAAATGCTCCTTTAAAGCACTGGGTGCTTTAAAATTTTTAAGGAACTACAGTTAAAATTGAAATGTCAAATTTCTAAAACGAACGTCAAAATATTTTTTATATTTCATATAATTAACATTAATATTAACAGTACAACTTGCGCAATTTGAAAAAGGTTTTTAGAAGGTTCTTTAAAATTTAATTTATACTGCATTATTGCATTTTTAACACGTTTGTAGAAAAAAACTTTTAAAATTTGTTAGAATATACAACAATAAAAGTAGATGTTATTCTATAGTTGTTATGATTTACTTATTGACAGTATAGGCAGTTTTGATGTAATGTCAAGAAAAATATAAACATGGAATGTCAGTCAAGTTCAAGTAAAAGTTATTGTCGGTGTTGTCCTCCAATTGAGAATAAATAAATTATAATTGTTGATATATAAAACGTTTGTAGAAAAAATATTGTATGATATACCTGTTAAATTACATTTTTAAGGCACTCATGTCAATTGCACAATTCAGTTCGCTCAAACCTTCACATGCGTGAATTAAAATTATATTTTTAACACTTATATCATAAATAACTATTAAGAACCTTCAGAATTTTTTTTATATTATGCATGTATTCATATTTGAGCTGAAAACTGAGAATATTTGAGCGCAAAATACTAATGAAGATATTTGAACCAACACATTGCAGCGATGGTTTGTGGAGAATTAAAATGAACCACGAGCTAGATGAACTAATGCAGAACGCAGATAATCCAGAGAAACTAATCCAGAGATGGAGCCGCAAGGAAATAGAATAAGAGGAAGGCCCCATAAAAGATGGATAAACAAGGATGGATAAAAGAAGGAGAGTACCCGATAGGGTAGAATAGAAGAACATTTTTAAATAGGCTTCTCCAAGACTCACAAAAAGGTTGTAGCGCCATTAGAAGAAGAAGAAAAATGCGTTTATAATTTTCTTTAAAAAATTTTTTATTAATATCTACGTATTTACATAGTATCAGTACCTACGTCCTGAAACATCCACGTCAGTAGTAGTTAAGGGTTAACATAAATGGGTATATATATACCAGAGAACAACGACCACATTCCCTATATACGACCAACCCATTCCACGAATATACGACCCTCTTGGATTATCGCGACAACGAATATTTTTTTGTAAAAAATATGAAGAACGAAAATAAATTGCAAATTATATTGTTGTTTATTGGAGTAATTATTAGAGCAAAATACTTTCGTACTTCTTATGTTGCACACTAAAATATTCGTTGTCGCGATAATCAAAAACAGTCGTATATTAGTGGAATAAACCATATTTAAAGGACAATTAAAATATTTTAATTCACGTTTCTCGTTTTATAATAATATTATTCTTGTTTCTTTTCCATAATATAATTTAAAAATGGAAATTTTGAAGAATATACACTACATAGTTTATTTTTTAAATTTCCATCCAAACCATAAAACATAGGTATTTCAAACAAATATTGCTTATCACATTCTATTGATCCAATATGTATAATATAATGACAAATTCTCCAAAGTTATATTTGAAGAATGCTTTTCACATTAAACGTTATTACAGTTTTTATATTAATGTTTGATTAAATTATGGATTAATGGATTTACCAAAGAATATAAAATGGTTTTTATGATAATAATAGGGCAGATAGAAATAATTGCATTAATTGCTTTGAATACTTTCAATATGAAATATTTAAATATTATTATATTTAAGCAAAAATAATGTATTTCCTCTTTATACGGGGTGATTTTGATCTTTTAACTTTTCACCTCACAATTTTTACAGAATAAATCGATTTGCTTGAAAAGTTGAGAATAAGTAGTGGATAGTCCAAGGATCAAAATCTATATGATGCCGAAAGGCACTTTTACCATGGGGGTGGTTGCCATCCCATCTCGAGGGTGGAAATTTTCTATTATATTTTGACCGCAAAAGTTGATAAAAATATTCATTCTAAGCAAAAAATAGTCTATACATTTTTTTGATAAAATTAATAGTTTTCGATTTATTCGCTACTGAAAGTGTTAGTTTTATATCGAAAAAATCAATGTTTTTCGATAATATACTCATTTACGATTCACTTAAATTTTGCGGTACAAAAAATTTTTTTAAAACCAAGTTCTTGGTAATTAATGCCCGTTTGCACCAACAGACCTTAAGCTTAAGTCGAGAATATCATAAGAATTAATATAATATAATTATATATTACAATAAGAATACCATAATATAATAATAGATATAATTATTAATAATAAGGTAAGAATCTAAAATTATCGTGCAACGTAAGTGATACTCAACGAGGCCCTATCTATAAGTAGAGCTTAGCTAAGCTGGAGCTTAAGATCTGTTGGTGCAACCAGGCATAAATGACCTACAATTTCATATTGAAACATTTTTTCGTATCTCTGATGCTAATCTTTCTATTCTGAAGGAAACTGCATTTTTACCAAACTACAAAAATTCGTTATTCGCTTTTAAGTCCAGTTTTTTAAAAACTAATTATTTTAAGCCAGTCAAACTTCTGGAATCTATTAATAATATACAAATAAAGAAGTATGAATAAGGCCAATGACTAAAAACACCGCTAACTTACATTAATATGCTTCCAATTGGATTTCTTCTTTTTTTGTTTTCAAAAAAATATTAATATCAAATCGTTTTAAAATCCTCATTCGCAAAAAGAGGTGACTTTGAAAGTGTTGGTAAAGGTGGTTTTTGCATGTTATTATAAGATTTAATTGTCAATAGCTCACTCAATTTTTGCTGTAGAAAAAACGTTTGCAAACGAGTTTCTTGGGAATTAAGCTACAATTTTATATTTTAAAATTTTTTCGTATCTCTGATGCTAATCTTTCTATTCTGAAGAAAAATGCATTTTTTACCAAACTACAAAAATTCGTTATTCGCTTTTAACTCCATTTTTTTAAACTACATTCTAAGACGGTCAAACCTTTAGAATAGAACCTATTAATGCATAAATAAAGAAGATGTTACCAAGAAAGACGCTTTCTCTGTAACAGCTATGTTAACTTAAAGAAAACAAACAAATAAAAGTCAGACCATAGAGATTAGAGACTTCTCTGGGGTGGGTTAGAAAACATAAGAAGGAATCATTTTAGTCTGGCCTAAAATGATTTATTCAAAGTAGATTTTAGGAATATCTAATTACAGGGCACCAGCAAAAATATGTGAGAATTATAAATTAAATAGTAAATACATATAACTTTATTACCAAAACAAATATTATTTATTATAAACATCAATATAATAAGTATATCCTTACAATGTTTGAAATGAAAGAGAAAAACACTTGCTAAAATGTCACCTCGAAGAGGTTTCAACTAAAGTACCTAAATTCCCTAAGAGCTCTTTACATTATTTTAAAATAAAACTGTTGAATAATAATTTTGATATGAATTCAATGAAGTAGTAAAATATTATCTATCTTAGGAACAGATTGACTAGTGAAATATTGAAGTGTCTCTTTAGTTCCAAAACTTGAACGTCTTCAGACCATCAACATTCTTACAAACAAACAATAGAAAAAGTTGCATCCAACAACCTCATTACTGCATTTCGGCAAACATCTAATCGGAATAAATATCCGACTTCAGCGGACAAAGGTCTCCAACTAATATTTAAAATACATATAATTCACAGCCTCTATACAAAATTCTGGAAAATCTATGCGGTGGAAACACGTGGTTTTTTCTTCGTACCAAAAAATGTATGGCTAACGAAGGCTTTCACAGAAACTAGATTCTATAATCTCCAACAAGGAATCGGAAAACTAAGTCCATACGATGTTCCACAAACTGATGTAATCTTTAGAATAATCCAAAATATAATTTGTGATAATAATATATGCACATTTTGATCGAAGTCTGACCGGTTTACTTAAAAAACCATGCTTTTACTTCAAGCAATCAACGAAGACCCGCTCAAAATTAATTATCTATTTCGCACCTGACAGAAACCTTGAACTTAGCCCAATCAAAATAAAATGTAGGTATATACTATTTCCGGTACTATTTAAACTTTAAATAGGCCTAATAGCTATACAACTTGTTATACATCTTATCAAAATTTGATATTTATTATGAATTATACAAAACTTTGAGAAAAAGACCTTTCAACCGTAACAACTCCCCAAAAATCGTGTAAAAAAACTCGAAAGGGTTTTTTTTTTCTCTTTCCTACCAACAAAAATAACGAAAAAATTCACTCATTGATGTAGACAATAATGAACAACATATTTTCATTTATTAATGAGATCTCTTCCTTTCGTAAGAAATCGTGACAAGCAACAAAAACAAAAAATATATATACGATTATATAAAATATAATTATATAAAATTTAGTAATATCCCTAACTACGAAATCCGTAACTTTTGAAGATCAGAACTATCCTGAAGAGCTATCAGTATCATCCATCGATGGATAGTTTTGAGAGCGGCCTCGCAGGATATAAATTGCGCCGTGGCTCTGAACTCAAACCTCACACTATACATTATTCATATGAAAGAAAATCCGACAACACTCCAGTATGAACTTCGCAAACAAAAGAAACATCATTCACTTTGTACTCAAAACAAAATCCACGTACAAATCTAGAATTTAGGACAAATCCAAGTACTCCCAACTAAACCCTAGTAAATTATAGAATTTACCAATCTAAAATTTTTTGACTCTACTAATTTACAATTGAGTGGTACTCCGACTAAAGTACTATGAATAATCTAACGAATCTGCAGAAGAGACCATGTTAGCAAGATAGCAGTAGTACTGATCAGCATAGTCGATAGCGACCCGTAGGAATATCTATCTACCCAACGAAATACCCTCCACGTCGAACTCTGAAAACTTCCTTGTCATTGAAGACACAGTTTCGTAACCCATTCATACCACTAAAGATAAAGTCTAACAAAAAAAAACCATCAAAATTAAAAAAAAAATATATATCTATATATATTAGGACAACCCTAAGTTACTACATATTATATCCTTCTCACCGAAATTCCTACAAAACCATTTATAACAGCGGTGAACTTACAAAAATATATATGTATACGTACATATTATATCAGGTCACTACAACCAAAATAACTACATACATAACTAAATTTGGGGTTATGAAATGTTTACCATAACACGTTGTATCTTTGACTGACTTAAACTTATCAGAAGTTAAAACACAACATAAGGTATTGTGTACTGAGAGCTAACAATTAAACGTACAATAGAATAGGTCAAATAAGGTGACCACTACCATACACCTATAAAATGCTTAAGGAAGTTTCACTTAACAACTGGATCATAGCTAAAGACACGAAAGTCTTGAATTAGGAAGCCAGAAAGCAGAAGTTCCCATAAAAATCTTACAGATTTACAGACAACAATTTCATATACCAACTTAATATTCTATGTACCTACCAAAGTAAATCAAAATTATGAATATAATTCCTTCGCACCAACTAACTAAATGGGATACATAAAATCAACCGTTTATCGTTTGAAAAAAACTAACATCATAGAATTATGACTAAGCTCAACAGCTTTACCAAACTATACTGTTTTGAACTCTACAAAAACAAAATGATTTCGGTAGTCTCTTAACAAATGGAAGTTGTAGCTATTAACTTAAAAAGTTAGTAATTAAAAGAGCAACAAAAACCAGAATAGAAAGAGAACTGAGAAATTACGGACAACTAAGTTCTAAGCTTGTCATAATATTTATCATTAACTACTTATTTCAATAGAAACTACATCAACATATACTAAACTTTCATTGTATCCGGTTTGTATTAGTAATTAACAAAGTGAAATATACAGTAGGAAAAATGAAAGAATACCCATGAACGAACATATAAAACACGTTGTATTTTCCTGTCACCGTGTCACACAAAAAATTGGCCAGCGCAAGTACATGTAATAATTATTGTTACATGTACTTGCACTGGACAATTTTCTTTGTGACACGGTGACAGGAAAATACAGCGTGTTTTATATGTTCGTTCATGGGTATTCTTTCATTTTTCCGACTGTATGTATTCAACAAAGACAAAAACAAAATAACCACTCAAAAATAAAGGTTCACGAATTCAACCTAAATGGAAAAATTTGTACCATTTAAAAGACAATAACTCTATTACTAAACAGAGGAGTTAGAAGACTCATCATATTTATCATCATTGTTATCACCATCGTGCACAGAACTCAAAACCCGTAGTATCTGGGCGCAAAGTAGAAATATGCCATCTACCCAGACGTGTTCCATCTCGAGATTTAAGCTCATATACTAATGGACTAATAACCCGAGTTATTACACAAGGAACATAATTTGGCAACAATTTAGCTGCAGTATAATTACTTTTGTCGGACTTTTGGAAATTCTTCTTCCAAACAGCATCTCCAACATGAAACTGAATATTCCTTTTTCGCAAATCATAACGAGCTTTAGACTTTACATACGAGTTCTTGATACGTTTTCTGACATCTTCAAAAATCCTTGGCATGACTTGAGTATCATCCAAACGATGAATCTTATTTCCAACTGACCATAGATTATTAGCGTTTTCATGAATTTTACCATAAAAGTCTGCACTAATTGGAACTTGACGAGCAAAAACCAAAAATGATGGTGTGTGTCCGGTTATTTCATGTTTGGATAGGCGAATAGCTTGACCTATCTGATGTATGTTTTCATCCCAAGTACGATGATTTTCGTGACAATACGAACGTATAGCAGTAACGATGGACTTGTTTACACGTTCTGTGTGATTAACTTGAGGATGGAAATTCGCATTATAAAAAAGTTTCTGAACAGAATACTTAGACATAAGATTCTTAAACATGGTAGAGGTAAATTGCTTACCATTATCACAACACAAAATTTGTGGAGCTCCAAAAATAAGAAAAACATGATTCTCTAAAAATCTACATACAGCCCTTGAAGTAGCTTTAGACAAAGGCTGAACTAATGAAAATTTCGTGAACCAATCCACAATAACAAACACGAGTGAGTTACCATTTTTAGAACGAGGATAAGGACCTAACAGATCACATGACACCATCTGAAATGGATGATTAATATTTCTATACGAACCCATCAAACCAGCTTGAGGGAGATTTGAAGGTTTACAAGAAGCACATACTTGACATTTACGAACATAATTGTGAATCGTTTTTCGCATTTTAGGCCAATAATACAACTCTAATACACGAGCTAAAGTTTTATAAACGCCAAGATGATTGCAATAGGATCATCATGAAATTGAGAAATGACTTCAGAACGATGGGTATTTGGTACAACTATCTTCCAGTTGGAATGAGAAGAAAGAATATCAAAGCGATTAAAAAGATGTTTGTACAGAAGGCCATTTTCAACCTATAAGTAGGGTATTTATCTGGATCCTCTATAACATTACTGATCATCTGACGGTACCATTTGTCAATTTTCAATTGTGACAAATCCAATAGATTGACATCATGAACTCTAGAAAATGCATCAGCTACAACAGTACCAGAAGCTTTACGATGAACAACTTCAAAGTCAAAAGCGGACAGACGAATAATCCAACGAGCTAACCTAGAAGAAGGAGTCTTCAAATTTTTAAGCCAAACTAATGCTGAGTGATCGATCACAGCATAGAAAAAACGACCATCCAAATAGTACCTAAAGTGTTCTACTCCATGCAAAATAGCTAATAATTATTTCTCAGTGGTTGAAAATTTTTGTTCAGTTTTGTTGAACTTCTTACTCATATAAGCAATAGGGTGTTCCAAACCATCCTCAATCTGGAACAATACACATTCCGTTCCTACATTACTAGCATCACACATGAGATAGAAAGTTTTAGTAAAATCAGGACTACTTAGCACAGGGGCAGTAGTTAAAGCTACTTTAATTTGCTCGAAGGACATTTGAGCGTCTGCATTACAAACAATATTCTGACCTTTTTTCCTATCACGCAACAGATTAGAAATAGGGGTTGCTAAAGTTGCATAATTAACTAAAAAACGACGATAATAATTAGTCATTCCTAAGAAACGTCTCACTTGAGTAGTAGTCCTGGGAACAGGTAAATCACATATCGTAGAAACCTTATCTGGATCAGTTCTGAGTCCAAACTGATCTACAACATATCCTAAATATTTTAAGGAAGGACGACAAAACTTACAGTTTAATAAATTAACTGTCAAGTTCGCTTCTTTCAATCTTTCAAAAACTTTCTTTAAGATTTCAAGATGAGTCTCAAAAGTGGGCGTAACGATCACAATATCATTCAGATACCAAAAAACATATTCATCAAATGCGGGACCTAGTACTAAGTCCATCAAACGACACATGGTTTGGGGTGCGGACTCAAGACCAAAGTGCATAACACGAAATTGGTACAGTCCTTTACCATGAACAGCAAAAGCCGTCTTAGCTTTTGAACTTTCTTCCAATGGAATTTGAAAAAAAGCATTTTTCAAGTCAATAGACGAAATATAACGAGCATCACGAAGTTTAGACAGAATAGTGTCAATCAGAGGTAGTGGGAAGGCATCTTTGTTAACAGTGACTGAATTTAGTTTTCTACCATCAAAACAAATACGGTATGTATCATCAGATTTTTTAACAAGCCAAATAGGAGAAGCGTATGATGATTTACTCTCTTCAATAATTCCCAACTTCAACATATGATCGAGTTCTTTCAATAGATGTTCTTGCATAGCATGAGATAAAGGATATTGTCTCTGCTTAAAAGGAGGGGAATCACCAGTATCAATATAGTGTTCCAAAAGTGAAGTTCTCCCTAATCGATCATCAGAACCAATTTCTTTAAACAAATTTACAATTTGATCAAGTGGTTCCTTTTGACTCTTATTCAAGCAACCGAAATCTTGAATAGTGTTCACAATGCATAAAGATAGTGATGACATTTCATAATTCTTCCTTGAGAAATCTATACTAACCTTAAATTGATTTAAAAAGTCCATTCCTAAAATTAAATCATGCTTGAGAGAGGAAATCATAAAAAAATTTACAATTTTACCTTTACCGGAAAAAGTTACTAAAATGTCTACACAACCTAAGACTTCTTGAATCTGTCCATCAGCAGTAGAAACAGATAGATCTTTTACAGGGTTAAAGTCAAACTAGAATCCTGAACTAAATTAATAAACTTCCCACTAATGACTGAAATATTTGAACCTGAATCAACTAATCCTTTAAAATGACCATCTAACATTGACAAAGGCAAATATACTCTATTATCTAACGTGTCACCGAAACCAATAGAATCTATGTTTGGTTGATATGAAAAGATACCATATTTCACAAAATTCTTCACAATTTTCAACCAATTTTTCCATTCACAAGAAGACCTACTAATACTTTCGACTAAATTTCCTGTCCTAACGTAATCTGAACTATCATTACTAACACTATTTAAGCTATTCATAACAGGACACTGACTAGATGAACCTAACTTACTCTTAACTCTGGAAAATCCTATTGATGAGATGGGCCTGGATTTCCTTTGGATTTTTGATTGTTCCTTCGTTGTTTTCCTTTTTCTTGTTTTGGTGTGGTAACTTCGATTCCTGTTGTTTCCTGAGGAGAACTGCCGGAACTCACAATTTCCTCCTTTTTGAAGTTTTTTGAACAGTTCACACAATGAGAACGAATGACACCAGAAAGACCACATCCATAACAAAACATCCGTCTAGGAGCCGAACAACCAGAAGCCATATGACCACTTCCTTTACAATTCCAACAAACAATGTCTGAACTAAGAGCAGAAACATTCATAAAGTTCTTTGAAGTTTGATTGCGAGAGGTAAAAGCAGCATAACGAGAGAACTGAGAATTTTCTCTTTGAATAGGATCGGTAGGAACAGTCGATGAAGCTTTCATCCAAACTTGAGCTTCTTCCAAACGCCTACATTTATCAGTTAACTCACTAACAGTATTAATATCCAGTAGTGACAAACGATTGGATATATTCTGGCAGCAAATTCTTACGAATAAATCTAACAATCTGATTTTCCTCTAAAGGTGTCTCTAATCTATGACATAAATTTTGAACAGCATTAATGAAAATGGTGACTGGTTCATTTACCTTTTGTCTTAGGTTCTTAATTTCAACCAAAATGTGATCCTGGTAGTCATAAGGCAGATAATTTGACTTAAGATTTCGAACTAAATCTGACCGAGACTGAAATAAAGACTTATTATTCTTGTACCATATAAAAGCTGAGCCAACAAATAAATCACCAGCAGACAAGAAAAGTTGTGTCTCACTTATGTCCCTTGATTCACAAAGACATTCCAGGCGTTCCAAGAAGTCAATCACAGATTCACTCTTCTCATCCCCTGAAAAAGACAGTCCCAACTTATGAACAGGAAAAGATTTTTGACTAGTAAGTTTCTAACTAACTCTAGGAATAGGAGAAGACTGAGCCAAAGGTACCTCACTATCAGTTTTTTCAAACAAAACCCCTTCTAAACTAAAAACTTCATTTAACCATTTAGATTTCTTCATTTCTTCTTCTTCACTCTGACAAATTAACCTTAAAATACGACCTGTTACATGTGAAATCCTAGATAAGAGTTTTGCATAACTATTGGAGCTAGTATTTCCAGAAAAATCATCAATATTTGCTTTTAAATCTAGACGAGTGGACTGAATAGCGGCTTCATCTTGCTTAAAGTCCATCATAACAGTTGTATCTAAGACACTCCTATTAGTAACTTCTTGATGTATTACTCCCCCCAAAGTTGACATTTTTAACTCAACAGTAGATGGTATCTCAAGTCCTCTAACTTTTAACTCATAATCTAACTCTTCAGGAAGCAAATGTTCAACTTTAAATCTGGATGGAGCCATACTATAAATACACTTTATTTCAGATACTAGTATTAACACTCCGAAAATAACACACATCAACAAAAATCCGTTAGTTCAAAAGAAGTATCTACAATTCACCTATTCTTTACTATACTTACTTAAAATTCCAACATTACATCATAAAAGTAAAAGCATCTTCATTAAAAACTCAGCAAAAAAAAATTTAATATACTTCCATTGTTCAAAACTATTTAACTCTCACATATACTTGCAAAATCAATACCTAACCAAATAGATAGTTCAAAACTGTCCAAAACAAAAAAATAAAAAACAACAAACAACCTTAATTCCTAAAATGAACTCCCTATGTATTCTCAAACAAAAATGTTACTAAACTATGTCAGGTTTTTTTATCCAATATAAAAAAATAGCAGAGACTAAACCTATGATCAATTTATAATCATATACGAGACAATCTGTATAAGAAAAATTAGCAAAATAAGAAAATTATTTTAAGTTAGTTCAATGATCGAAAATAATAATACTTATATAAGAAAAATTAGCAAAATGAGAAATTATTTTAAGTTAGTTTAATGAGCAAAAACAATAATACTAATTAGTAAGGACAATCTGTATAAAAGAACCAACCATTAGAAACAACATTAATTTACTTCAATACACCAGTCAATTAACATTAATCAATTAACTAGTAATTAACATCAATTAGTGTACACATAAATATTTAGCAAACACCGAAGAAAACCAAAACAGGCTAGCACTAAAAATCATACAGCACAAAAAATAAAAAGAACAACAAAAGAAATGTCTGACCGGCAAAAAAGTACAAAATCGGGCCCCAAGTTGAAAGGCGACAAAATATATTGTTACCAAGAAAGACGCTTTCTCTGTAACAGCTATGTTAACTTAAAGAAAACAAACAAATAAAAGTCAGACCATAGAGATTAGAGACTTCTCTGGGGTGGGTTAGAAAACATAAGAAGGAATCATTTTAGTCTGGCCTAAAATGATTTATTCAAAGTAGATTTTAGGAATATCTAATTACAGGGCGCCAGCAAAAATATGTGAGAATTATAAATTAAATAGTAAATACATATAACTTTATTACCAAAACAAATATTATTTATTATAAACGTCAATATAATAAGTATATCGTTACAATGTTTGAAATGAAAGAGAAAAACACTTGCTAAAATGTCACCTCGATGACGTTTCAACTAAAGTACCTAAATTCCCTAAGAGCTCTTTACATTATTTTAAAATAAAACTGTTAAATAATAATTTTGATATGACTTTAATGAAGTAGCAAAATATTATCTATCTTAGGAACAGATTGACTAGTGAGATATTGAAGTGTCTCTTTAGTTCCAAAACTTGAACGTCTTTACACCATCAACATTCTTACAAACAACCAATAGAAAAAGTTGCATCCAACAACCTCATTACTGCATTTCGGCAAACATCTAATCGGAATAAATATCCGACTTCAGCGGACAAAGGTCTCCAACTAATATTTAAAATACATAAAATTCACAGCCTCTATACAAAATTCTGGAAAATCTATGCGGTGGAAACACGTGGTTTTTTCTTCGTACCAAAAAATGTATGGCTAACGAAGGCTTTCACAGAAACTAGATTTTTAATCTCCAACAAGGAATCGGAAAACTAAGTCCATACGATGTTCCACAAACTGATGTAATCTTTAGAATAATCCAAAATATAATTTGTGATAAATATGCACATTTTGATCGAAGTCTGATCGGTTTACTTAAAAAACCATGCTTTTACTTCAAGCAATCAACGAAGGCCCGCTCAAAATTAAAAACGTTAAATAGGCCTAATAGCTATACAACTTGTTATACATCTTATCAAAATTTGATATTCATTATGAATTATACAAAACTTTGAGAAAAAGACCTTTCAACCGTAACAAAGACCAAATATGGTCAATGACTAATTTTAATTAGGGTGGTGAATAGGCGGAATATTTTTTCGCTGAAAAAAATAGGGACTGACATTATTTTTATTATAAGTCATTAAATTAGAGACTATTTTTTTTTATTTCTAGAGATATCTATTTTAAAATACTTTAAATTAGTTTGAGCAAGTTATCCTCGAAAAATGTATAGTTTTCCCGTTTTTTGACTTTGAAACTACAATATTTATCATTTAACGAACAATAACTAACATATAATAAAGTATAGCTCCATTATTATTGGTCTTAAAGAAAAATAAAAAAAGGTTTTGTTAATTTTTTCAAAAGGTACATTTTTGCTAAGCTAAGTTGTTTTGATAAAACCAAAACTATTTTAGTACGTTCGTTAACGGTAAAATATTGCAAAACCTCTAAATTCTAAAGAACCGCTCCCATTTAAAGGAAATTTTGCAAATAAGCTTATCTTCTTCCTCTTCAAAAGTGGTATGACTAAAATGTGTGCTTTTTATTTTTAAGGGGTGAAAATTACCCTTTTTACCAAAAATTAAAAACAGCCGATATAAGCGTTATTTAAATCTAAATTATGTGTAGGTACGTTAAATTATATGTTGAATATAGGAATTTGATTGTTTCTCATATTGAAATGTATTTTATAGTTTATAACTATTTTTAAACCCTTAAAAACTACCCTCTAAATAAGAATTTGTATAAAAATAGTTTGTAACTTTAAATTAGGTAATGATGTATTTTGTAGTGATCTAAACTTTACTTTATGTTTGCAATTTAGTTTATTAAGTATTTAATATATTCAACCCGTATAAACTACCCCTACAAATACATTTATTAGATCATTCACTCACGGTAAAATATTGCAAAACCTGTGAATATTAAACAACCGCTTGGGTTGACATTAAATTTGGCATTCACATAGCTAATAAGTCAAGGAAAAAAAGTGATATAGTACCGATGTGTACTTTTGCCCTGGGGGTGAATTTCACCCCTTCTCGGGGGTGAAAAAATATAGGTCCAAAATAAGTCCGGAAATGGATAAACTGACTAATTCTAAGCAACTTTTGTTCTATAAAGTTTTTTCACTAAGTCAATACTTTTCGAGTTATTTGCGAGTGAATATGTTCATTTTTCAACAAAAGAACCACTACACGTTGTTAAACAGTTTTTCGCAAATAACTGAAGAAGTAAGTAGTCTATCGAAAAAATATTCCGAGCACAAATATCGATTATGAAAAACTGAAAAAATCTGTGTATATATGAAGTTTGGAGACCTAGTAGAACCAGAAGCGTAGCTAATGAAGTTCCAAGATACGGGGTGTTGAGATTTCTCTTACAAAGTGAAGATCTATTGATTTCTCTAAAACCAGTTGAGATATGCAAATGAAATTTGGTGGGTTTTAAGAGGTAGTTACTACGCATTTTGTGACAAACTTGCTATTAAGAATTTTATATTTACCATTGGCGCGCATACGGGTACTAGTCTGAATTAAAAAAAATAGTACGCCACTGAGGTATTTCAAATTAAAAAGCATTTTTGAGTTACTTATTTAATTTATGACAGAAAATATATCTTCCCTTTTTTTCATACGATGCGTCTTTTTCATGAAAAAAAAAATAAAATACTTATATCAACGCTTAAAAATATTCGACATCAGTTCCAATATGGTTTTTTAACGATAACTTCTGTAATTTTCAAGATATTTCATTGTTCCAAAACCTTATTTTGTGGGTAATTGTAAGTGCTAAAAGTATGCAAAAGTTGGACTTTCTGGAGGTCTTTAATTTTTAAAGCATGCGATTCAAAGGGCTTAGAAAACTGCTTCTCACACTTACGTGCAAACTTAAAATATAAATATCTCACTCAGTTTTTACCACAGAGACATTGAAAAAACTGAAAAAGTTTTATTATGAAAAATACTACATTTTAGTATTGATATATATTTTTCAGATTTCTTTTAGTTTTCAAGTAATTTTGGAAAAATGGAAATCGTTTATAAAATATCAAAAAATAATTTAAGACGAAATTGAATTTTTATTCAAACCTAAGCACTTTAACTTGGTTAAAATCTAAGAACGGGTAGTCAGACTATAAATAAACCTAATTGTGTATGGAATAATGTTAATTTTTATTTTTGTGGAAAATTCACCAATTTAAGTAATTATTCTTTTGATTTTTCAACGACATTATCGTTTTATTTTTGTAATAACTCAGTAGAATTTCAATACACTTTAAACAATAAAACTACAGCAGAGAGTACTTTTTAGCAGCCCAGACAATCTTTATGATTATTTAATCTGCTCCTATTTCTCCGAGGTATTTTAATGTAGCCCAGAAGTTTAGAATACAATAGATATTTATTTAACTATTTTTTACACATTTTGCCTTGATTTCATATTACGAGGGTAGCAAGTTTACTTAAACTAAATTTTTATTTGGTTTGTCCTCAAACAATAAAATAGAATAGGATACTTTTTAGTAGCCCAGAAAATCTTTATTTTGAGCTGCTCCTATTTCGCAGAGTTACTTAGAGTATCCCATAAGTTTAGAATAGAATATAATATATTTAACTACTTTTTGCACATTCTACCTTGTGTTTTGTCATCTACCTTGATTTTAAATATATCTAATATCGTTTTAAAGTCTTCTACTTTAAAATGTATAATACATGCCTAAATTGCCGATATAAATGAGTCAGATTAAATAAATTATTAGAAGAATTTTTTACTAAGCAACAACATTTTTGTTTATTAAGTATTATTTTGTATTTTGACAACGACATCCGACTTGGGCGTCGAAACGTTAATAAATTCATTCTTTTGGTAAAATTGTGGCTTATTTTCCATCGAAAATACTTAGTTATAAAAATGCCACAAAGAAATAGTTACAATAAATTTTGTTTGGTTTTGTCAATATATTAAACAAAGATACAAAATCAGCAGCTTCATTAAGTCATATCTACTACAAAGCCACAAAAAAAACCACTGTTTATCCAAAGACTGTACCACAAAGCCAAGCTGCTGTTTCCACTCAGCATCCATCAAGAGTTCCTTCAGAATGTAGCAACTTTAATCAGCAGCGTTTAAACTTCAATACAACTTTGAGCAGACCAAGATTTGGACAGAGTCAGTACTCAAATCACCCTCAACTAGCATCGAGTACAAACAATCGAACAGACAGCAGTACCAAAACCAAATGAAAAAAAACCAGGATGTCGTACTAAAGGTAAATAAAAAATTAATAGGGCAATATGGCTAACTGTATTAAAATCTGGAAAGAGATTACTTCAGACAAGAAAGTTTTAAGTTGGGTCTAGTTTTAGTATTTTATTTAAAACAACGCCATCTGAGGAGAGAGCACCAAAAGTTCTTATCGACCCAAATTGGTAGTATGACTTATAAAAAAAAATTACTTGAAAATGGAACCATTTCTCCTTCTTCACATACAGAAGGACAATTTCTTTCTTTGTAGTTTTTGTGACCAAAAAGGACGGACATCATAGATTTTGTTTTGAATTTAAAACAAATAAATTGCTTTATAGAAGCCACATATTTTAAGCTGGAAGGCGATAATAGGTATGTCCTCAAGCTCATTTTTAAGGGTTTTTTATGGCAAAAATAGATTTAAAAGTTGTCTATTTTGCTATTCCTGTACATGAAAATTCTAAAAAATATTTAAAATTTGAGTATAGAACTTTTCTATATCATTTATACTGTTTACCGTTTGGTTTGAATAATATCTCGGTTTTTATATTTACAAAAACTTTAAAACCAGCCCTAAATAATCTAATAACAGGTGGCGTTACTTTTGTCAATTTTTTAGATGACCCTTTACCAATTTCAAAATCATATTTAAAATGTAAAGAAAATATTGTTTAAACATTTTCTATGTTTTTCCGCTTGGGATTTACTATAAATAAAAAAAAAGAAAGACAAGTATACTTTCACCCACACAAAATATAACTTTTCTTGGTTTTACGTTTGATTCGAACCTGATATATTTTGCACCTGCTGACAAAAAAAAATATCTAATAGTATTCAGACCATCAAAAATTAAAGTACATGTAATATAAGATCATTTGCAGCCTTAATCGGTCAGTTTGTAACAATTCGTCCTTTTATGGAAGTTAAATATGGAAAATTATACTTAAAAAAAAATAAAAAAGAAAAGTAGCGTGGGGCTCTTTCTAAAACTGATAGCTATAACACTAAAATCACCATACCTAAATACTTAAAAACGATTACAATTGGTGGTTCAATAACATACCAATTAGTGAGCAAAATATAAAATAATCCAATTATTATGTACTTGAAATATTTTGCGATGCATATCTTTTAGCATGGTGGGTATGCTGTATTGATAACAAAACTCATGGTTTTTGGAGTCATGAACAACAACAACTACATATAAATGTACTTGAGTTACTAGCAGCATATAATGGCTTAAAATCCTTTTTCAAAGAATATAGGAATTGTAACATTTTTTTAGGAATAAATAACGCAACAGCTGTGTCTTGCATTAACAAGATGGGGAGTGTACAGTATTCAACATTTGCAGATAAGTTTAATAACTCTGTGAAAATAGGAATTTAAAGATATTTGCATCTTAGATCAATAAAAAAAATATGTTTTGCTGACTCGGAAACAAGATCTTTAAAAATAGAAACAGAGTAGGTATTCTTTAATTGATAATTGTGTTACTATAATTTTTGAGCAGCTTCTTATTCCAAAAATCGATATTTTTGCCACATATCCTAAAAAAAATATGCAAGGTATATAATTTGGAACCCTGACCCCGGATCAGAGAAAGTCAATGCCTTCACTCTAGATTGGCATGGATTTAAATTTTACGCTTTTCAGCCTTGGTACACAACTTTGACCACCACGCCTTACATAACCAGAAAGATAATTTTGGAATTGATAAAAATTTAATCTAGAACTCTTTTTGGGCTTTTGTATCCAGGACGTTCTTTGGGTTTCCATATTCTTGTCAAGCAAGCTTTTTAAGAAAAGGCATTCCTGAGTATTCCATCCCATCTATTACAAAAAATCACTAAATTTGTATGATACAGTTTTCAAGAGATGGTGGAGGTATAGTATAAAAATAATGACCATTTTTCTTATGAATTATCAAATTTTAATTTTATTAAATCTATCGTAGAACAGTTTTATAATTATAGCTCTATAAATATTCACAGAGCTGCATTGGTGTTGGTATCCTAGAAAGAGATAGAAAGATATCCTAGAAAATTGTAAAATATTTAATTTTTTTTATAAATGTATATAACCTCAAACCTTAATTACCCAAATATCAATTAACTTGGGACCCTCTACCAGTATTACTTTATTTAAAAACATTATTTCGTCCCACAAGCCTTTCTCTGAAAGAACTTACTTACAAACTTGTAATGTTGATTGCACTTACTTCAGCTCAGAGGTTGCAAATCCTGTACCTAATAAAAATTCAGAATATTTTCATGGATCAAGATAAAATTGAGATTTTGATATAAGATAGGATAAAGACTTCCCAAAAAAAAATAATAATAAATAAACAAATATCAACCTATTAAAAAAACATAGTTGAGTGTTTAGAGATTTCTAAAATATCCGTCTTCAATCAGAAGACAATTGGTTTATAACTAAAAAAAAATTGACGTATAAAGCAGCATCTACCCAGGCGTTGAGTAGATGGATATAAGATTTTTTAAAATTAAAAATATAGACACTAATATTTTTAAAGTGTATAGAATTAGAAGCGGGAATTAGAACTGGATTATAGAAGATAATATTAGAGAGACGGCGAGAAGGACACAAAATTCTCAAGTATTCAATATTTTTTATAATAAACCTCTAGCAAAAGATTACGGACTGTTTGCAAAACCGTATTGTCTGGTGAGTCCATGTAATTGTATGCTTCTTGGTTGGTTAATTTTTGTTACGCATTTTGTAATTATATTACATGTTTAGGTTACTAATATTAGTAAAAACATTAATTTTCTTATTATTTTTATTTCTACCTAGTTAAAGGTACACATTTCATATAATTAAAGTATAAACAATAATCTTAATTAATAATTGTTCTAATATGTTAGGTATATATATATTTTGTGTAAAGTTCCTAAAAAAAAAATCCTAAGTATTCATTTTTGGATTGCAATGTACTTTTGTTTATTTATCGCACAATATTTTTTAATCTTTCAACAGCCTACCATAAGTACAAATGTTCGAAATGTATTGTGAAGGGCAATTAATTGATTGGTTGACTTACCTGTTAAGGAGGGACAATCGTATTTGTCCTATCTTACATTTCGAACATTTGTACGCTGCCCCCATTAATTCTTTTGAACCCACCCATGTCTTGTGCGATAAAAATAAAATAAAAAAAAACAGTGATGCACGGATGTCACTTGTCAAGAAGCTTGATCATCTTCTTTTTCTTCTTCTGCTTCTTTAAACTGTGATCAGCGGCCCGAAAATACCACTACCATAAGTACAAATGTTCGAAATGTAAGATAGGACAATTATGATTGTCCCTCCTTAGCAGGTAAGTCAACCAATCAATTAATTTTTTCGATATAAAACTAACACTTTTGATAGCGAATAAATCGAAAACTGTTAATTTTATCAAAAAAATATATAGAAAGTTTTTTGATTAGAATAAATGTTTTTACCAACTTTTGCGGTCAAAATAAAATAAAAATTTCCACCCTTGGGATGGGGTGGCAACCACCCCGATGGTAAAAGCGCCTTTTTGCATAATATAGATTTTAATCCTTGGACTATGCACTACTTATTCTTAAATTTTAAAGCAAATCGATCCATTCTGTAAAAATTGCGAGATTTTGTCCTATTTTAAGCTTTATTTGCCGAAGGTTGGATATAAACATGGCCATCCTTATTTTACTTACAGCAGCTGTAAATAGTTGGTTAGAACTCAGACTAAACCATTCACTTAGAGTTCGTAACCAGGAGGTTTGTCTTATTCCTACATCTCTTTTATTATTTATTTTGCCTTCCCTAATCAAACGCAGCAGTCTATAAAGGAGACCTCTTACTATATGACCGAATATTGTCTATAGAATTTCTTTCCTCTTACTAACCCTATCAAGGAGTTCTATATTACTAATCTTGTCTACCCATTGTATTCGTAGCATTCCTCAATACCACCAAGACTCAAAATCTTCCAATTTCTTAATTTCTAATTGTTTCAATGTTCAGGCCATAGATACTTTGAGCAAAGTTGTAAAACTTTAAAACCTTATTCATAGATTTATTCTGAAATATCTACTACATAATAGCTGTTTCAGTTTCACAAATTTTGCCTTTCCTATTTTTATACGGCATTTACTCTCTTGTGTTTGTGCTGCGTTTTGCATAACAAATGTTCCTAGATATTGTATTTGTCTACACTTTCTATTCATTCAGCTGTTCCAGTATGTTTGTGGAACCATATTTGGTTTGGAACCATAATCCTACAAAAGTACTCACTATACTCATATCGAAATGAGTGTGTTAGTCCGCTGACCTCCTGGATCAGCAACGTGATCATCATGCAATGAAATTAGAACCTAGAATTAAAAATAGAATTGGCTTCAGTAACACATTTACTTAATAATCTGTAATGATGCAGATTATAAATAAACATTGTTATAAAAAACTAAAATAAATATATAATCCTTTGTCTATTTTTATTTCCAGATAAGATTGTTTAAAAAATAATTTTGCTGTGAAATGTTGAGGTTACATTTTAGACCAGTAAGGATTTTTGAAAAAACGTCTATTTTTTGATGTGAGAGATGGCATTCGGATTTTTGCAGACAAAGTTAGGTGACACCTTTAGTAATAATAATTGACTTATGCTCCTTCTCAAATATGCCCGGAACATTAATAAAAAAATTAAAATATTTAAAAATTTCGAAAAACGTCGATTTTTTCCTGCTTTCTTTGCTTATAACTTTAAAACGATTTGTTTTGGAACAAAGTCGTACAGAAATAAAATAAAGATAATTGAATTTTGTATGATAAACGACTGGTCAAAAATGTCATGTCTTAAAGTATTACCTTTTCTGCAATATAGCAATAAATGCAAAATAAGGGGGCAAAATACGCCTGTTGTTATTCAATGTTTTTAACCACTTTGGTGACACTTAGAACCTTAGTAATTTGCTTAGGAAATTCTTTGTGACATACTTAAACCGTGTACCAAATTTCATTAAAGTCGACCTACTAAATTTTGCATAATAAATTTGCAGTGTTTAATAAGAAAAAAAAATCATTTTTAGCGAAGCAAATAATTAAAATCGGTATAATTTGACTTAAAGTCTCAAATGCTGTCAGCAGAATTGCTATTTTATTTTTTAATCAAAAGTTATTCGCGTTCAAAAATTGCAATTTTTTCGATTTTTCGAAAGTTCCACTGCGTTTATTCCGAAAACTATGCATCCTACGAGAAAACTTGTAGGAACATTTTTTGCTTAGAATTACCCAAGAAATACAAAAAAAGGTTTTATTTTGCGAAAAATCGATGTTATATAATAACTCAAGTTCTTTGTTTATAACAATTTTATCGACATCCGGATCAACTGTTACCCAAAAAAATCGTGTTCTACTGTCAAAAAATACATAAAAATCTTGGGTAAGTCCATCTAAATAAAGGAGCCCCTAGCACCCCCTCCTGGCCACAGCACTAATTTGTTTATAAGCCAAAAAATTGTTTATAAATTTAAAACATTGCTGAGGCTGCTTAAATAATCCGATTTCAATTCCGCAACGTGCATTAGATAGGTGGAGTGCTCCTTTATATGTAAAAAAATTGACAAATCTTTGTATATTCTAGTTTTAGTTGTGCAAGATTTTAAAAAGTTGTAATTTTTTTTTAAAAAGTTTAGATTGCAAAATTATTATTCAAAATCTAGTAAGTAAATTTTAATGAAATTTGGTGTACGGTTTTAGCACATTACAAAAATTTTCTAAGCGAATTAGGAAGATTCCAACTTTAACCTAAGTGATGGAAAATCATTGAATAAAGACAGGGTTGTTTTGCGCTCTTATTTTATATTTATTGCTATTTTGCAGCAAGGGTGATAAATTAAGACATTATTAACTAATCGAAACTGATAGAAGATTTAATTATCTTTGTTTTATTCCTATACGACTTTTTTCCAGTTTTAAAGTTATAAACACAAAAATTAGAAAAATCGATGTTTTCGAAATTTTTAAATATTTGAATTTTTTTATGAATGTTCTTAATATTTGAGAAGGAGCGTAAATCAATTATTATTAACGAAGTTATCACCTAACTTTATCCGCAAAATCTGAATGCCACCTCTCACATCCACCTAAAAACAGATCCGACAATGAGTCCGACATTGCATTGCATGTAACATTAAGTCGAATTATTTCTGAAGTTTTAATAGAAAATAACTATCGTGGCGGTCCAAAAAGTTTATTAAACAAAAGATTTCCTTCTATCACAAGCTTGAGTTGTTTATAGGTATGTAATTTTAGTACGGTTTTAGTATTGACTTCGTTCTTTTGTAAGTTTGCTGACCCCTAGTTTGAAGTTGAGTTCACCCGACGGTTATGCGTGGCATGTCACCTTTAAAACGTTAACTAAAAGCATAGTAGCAAAAGTGTTGCGTTTTTAGTTTTAATCTGACACGAGATCAATAATTATTTTTGCCCAGTTATTAGCAAAAACCTTAAGGCGATCTTTATCTTACCTATAACATTTTAAGTAATATTTCTGATGTATTATTTAATGGAAAATTAAAAAGTTTATAAAAAAGATCTAAAGTAGGATTATAAAACTGATGGATATTGATTCTCTGTTTTCATTCTAGAAAGGTAGTCTTTAAATTTTAATCCGATAAAGGGTTTATTTTACGAATCTACAAAGGAATCTTTTTAATAATAAACACAATGCGAGATACAACGCAATGCTTTTCAAGAAGGCAGAATTAAACCCAAATTAATAACTACAGTGAACCGAAAATAAACCTGCTTAATAATTTTATTTCAGCATATTAAAGAGAAAAGTGAGGTAGATTAACTCGTTATTACAAAATATAATAATATATGTAAGATTTGTGACAAGTCAAGGAGGGTCATGGCAGGAAAATGTTCGGCGACAAGAAGATACAAAAACGAATAAGACTAATAAAATATTACAATGAAAGCCGGTAGGAAGGCGAAAAAAAGGAGTTCCCAGAAGGAGATGGTTGGATGACGTGTAGGACGACATGAACACCATGAATATAAGATAATGGGGGAGAAAGGCACAAAATAGATCTGAATGGAATGTCTTAGCCAGACAGACAAAGACCCATCCAGGGTTCTGATGACAAAAGAAGAAGAAGAAGAAGAAAAAGAAAAATAAGAAGAAGATATCAAAAAATGTGAACTTAGCTCCAGAGTAAAGTACCTCTTTATTTCAAAATATGGAAATTGTTATTATACCAGGTTGTTCGAAATTAAAACTATGTTTTAATATGCATTGGCAGAATAAAAGTTTTTAAGGTCAGATATGCTGATCATTTTGATATATGAATTTTGCGATGTTTTTTGTTACGAGATGTATAAAAACAATTTACCTTAAAAATTCCTATATTATACCGTAGTATTATTAAGGCTAGACTATGCCATTTGCTAATAAATCCAAAGAAAAGGTAGAGACCCAACGTTCAGTGCCGCGCCAGCACGTGTTATCGCCTGTGTGCAAAACATTTAATGGCGCCCAAAAATACGCATTTTTTTAATCGTCTCGTTAAAATCGTCACGTTAAAATGAACAATTATTTATTGTAACCAAACAAAAATAACTAAATACCTAAAAATTCTCATATATGCAACAAGAAAATAAACTTTAAATTAAGTAAAAATAAATCTTTGGCGTAACATAAATAACTAAAGATACAGGTAAACTTGAAAATAAATATCTATTCAGATTGCAAACCTCAGAGTTGAAGGTGAACACACCGAATACGTGATTACGTGAACATCATGCGTGGAGTGAGGCAAAGCTGTATTCTGTAACTGCGTGGTTGGTTGATCAGTGGTCTCCACATCCAGTTTCTCTGCAGTTTCATTTGCTGTAGTAATAACATCATTAAATTTGATATGTTTCCGAAACTCGACCACCAATTGTTTTATCTCTTGTAAAGCATTTAAAGCCAGCTGCATAATATTCATTGATTTTGATTGAAAAATTTTGATGCAAAAAACCTTATATAAAAATATGAAGATATGGCTAAATGTATATATGACTTCAATAGTATCATTACAGTTCCCTGTAAGTGCCTCGATTGTCAGAGTCGTCGCCCTCAAAATGACCACGAAACGCTAATTCTTCTTCGACCAAGAAACATACGGTATCTATTATAAGTGTGCTAAGGATATACCAATCTATTCTTTTAACAAACTCATTATGTTTAGCAATATTTACTTTAAAAGCTTAGTTAAGAAACCTTTTGATTCTTGTTTTGCCAAACTGAATCAAATTGGCTATACATCTTACATGTAGATAACGGAGAAATTTCATGGCTCATTTTTACAACTCTAAAACTATTTAAATTGTGAACTCGGCCGCGGGTCCACCCATTTTTTCTCTAGAAACCAGAAGACATGGCCAACAATACAGTCTATTTTTCTTGCAACCACATAACCTAGGAATTTCACTGTACCAACTCAATTTAAAATATCGAACTACTTTTTTTATTCCTTTTTTTAAATGTTTAAAATAGGTCTTCCGTTTTCAATAATCTCATTTTTTTTTTCTTCAAAATTATACAAGGAGAATTACTTTTCCAAGTAGTTGATCGATTACGCAGCGACATTCATCCATGGTTAATAGCACGCACACTGTAATAGGTACTGTAACCAAATCAAAAACTGGTAACAGGTCTACTGATATACACACGGCCCACGCCGTCGCTCCTTCAAAATTTTCAGGTGCTAGGCGGTCTCGATTGACAGCGAGAATCACCACATTGTAACCACAAACTAAAGTGGTAACAACGTAATAAAGTGCAACTGAGTCACATAAACTCGTCAATATTTTCGTGTGTCTACGAGTAGTTGGCTATTTACTGAATTAGGTACTATTATTAACACATGATGTATTTCTATTGGTAAATATATAAATGGAATTATTTCATAGTAGTCATAAAATATTTATTTGCAAGATTTTTAACTGTTACCAATGGTAACAGTGGTTACATGGACGCTTCGCCAGTGATGTAGACTGAACAACTGAGCATATGAATGTAAATGTTGATATTTTATCTCCTAAACATCTATTAGCTTGACAATTTCAATCATCAAGATCTTTATCCTAATGCGTGATATCACATAAAGCATAATAACTTTCTGACAAAATTTGGTATAATAGCTTAAAGCATCAATTCTGCTAGACCAGCGTGTATTAGATAAATGCGTTAAAGCCAGACTTGCAAAGTGTTGTTTTATGATATCCCAACGTTTGGTAGAAGCTAAAAAAAATGGGTAAGTGCTATTTTGATCCGCCTAAAATTTTTGTGAAAACCCTAGTGGCGCCCCTTAATTGCTAGCGCCTGTGTGCGCCGCACACATTGCACACGTGAACGGCGCGGCCCTGCCAACGTTTACTATTGGTTGATTTGTCATTGGGCCAACCCTATATTACCGCATCAATTGCTTATTAAGCAAACTAGCATCAACTGCATATAATTGGTGAGGTTTCTTTTAAACTGAAGGAGGCATAATTAAATATTTTCAGGCCTGCCTCGGGCTCTTCAGTGGGTTGAAATATATAAAAAATCGTAAACAATTCTTAAATGTTTCGATACATATGGACTTGTTGATCTTTTTGTTATTTCATTATGCCTTCGCCTAAATTTCAAACAATGATAGACTCTCTTTTGACCTGTCTCAGGTGATGCTGTTTTCAAGATAGTATTTTAGTCACAGGTTCAAGTAAATAGTTTCATTTTAAATGGCGGATTTAAAAGATTTTACCTATTTTAATAAATTATAATAATACTCTGGGCTAATTAGCAAAATTCATGGAAAAGTTATTTACCAGCAATTTTATTGCTGGAATCGAATTACAAGATCCTATATATTAATAATATAGGTATGCAAAGTCCGCAGATAGTGTGCTACTTTTTTTATAAACAAAATGGCGCCGAAAAATCGTATTTTTTTCAATTATTGCTCTATAACTCCGAAGATTTTAACTTTACAACAAAAATACTCAAATAAAAATTCACCGCAATTAAATTCTGCATAGAGATATGTTTTTCACGATTTGCTCCGACGAAAATTTTCCTCGGAAAATGCGGGTTTTCCTAACAAAAACTATAATTTTCAAACAAAGTTTTAGGTAAGTAATTATTAATCAATAATTAAATAGCTTAGTGACATCAAATATTTCTTGGTATAGATTGTAATTCCAGAAGCTGGTGAAAATTAAACGAATATTTTAGCAACAATTCAATTGTTAATTAACAATTTACGATCGCAATAATAACCAAAATAATCATGATACATTGATCAAACTTGTAAAGATTATAAAGATGAGATGATTGTTTAATATATTATCGACAAAATATAAATTTTTCTTTTTTTTTTGCATAATCTTTAAATTTTGAAAAAAAATAGTTATAATACGTTGGTCTAATTAGTAAAGTACAAAGAACAGTTATTTACCAGCAATTTTATTGCTTTAATCGAATTATAAGATCCTATATATTATTAATATAAGTATGCAAAGTCCACAGATAGTGTGCTACTTTTTTATAAAAAAAATGGCGCCGACAAATCGTATTTTTTTCAATTATTGCTCTATAACTCCGAATATTTTAACTTTACACCAAAAATACTCAAATAAAAATTCACCACAATTTAATTCTACATAGAGACATGTATTTCCCGATTTGCCTCGACGAAAATTTTCCTCGGAAAACGTGGGTTTCCCAACAACATCTCGAATTTTCAAATAAATTTTTTGGGCCAGTAATTATTTATTAATAATTATATAGCTTGGTGAAATAAAAACTTTCTTGGAATAGATTATAAATTCAGAAGCCGGTTAAAATTAAACGAATATTTTAGCAACAATTCAATTGTTAATTAACAATTTACAGTCGCAATAACAACCAAAATAATCATGAGACATTGATCAAACTTAGAGAGATTATAAAGGTGTGATGCCTATTTAATATTTTGTCGACAAAATATAAATTTTTCATTTTTTTGCATAATCTTTAAATGTTTAAAAAAATTGTTATAAACAAATTAACATTTCTTAGAAACTGTTTATTATATTCTAATTTTAAAAAATAATTAAAATGCGTATTTCATAGGTCTTGAAAATGAATGCTTTAAAAAAAATTCCAACCATTTGCAAAAAAGTTAGGAAACAGCAAAATAAATATACGATATCTTCATTGTTTATAATTTGTTTTAATTGTTTCAAAGCTTAAAAGTGAGTCTATGGTACAATCTAATTACTCACAAAGAATGTCAAAAATTAGTGCAATGGTTATATTTTAATCAAAGATTAAAATACTTTTTTTTGTAATTTTTAGCGCGAAAGTAGGCTTGGTACAGAGCCGGAGATAAAATGTTCACTCGAAGCGACTGACACGCTTAAACTCGCGCGAGTTGTGTATGTGGGCGGGTAGCTACGACACTGTATTATTCTACTTTCGCGCGTGTAAATTACAAAAAAATATATTTATAATCTTTAATTAAAATATAACCATTAAGCTGATAATCGATATTGTTTTATAAATAATTAGCTTGCACTTTAAAATCACTTCTACGCTTTGAAAGAATTAAAAAAAAATATTAACACCGTAGTAATCGTATGTTTATTTTGCTGTTTCATAACTTTTTTGCAAATGGTTGCAAAAAAGTTTTAAAGCATTCATTTTCAAGATATTTGAAATGCGCATTTTAGTCATGTTTTAAAATTATAATATAATAAAAACTTTCTGAGAAACGTTAATTTGTTTATAACTATTTTTTTAAACATTTAAAGATTATGCAAAAAAATAAAAATTTATATTTTGTCGACAAAATGTTAAATAGGCATCTCATCTTTATATGATCTCAAAGTTTGATCAGTGTATCATAATTATTTTGGTTATTATTGCGACCGTAAATTATTAATTAGCAATTGAATTGTTACTAAAACATTCGTTTAATTTTCACCAGCTTCTGGAACTATAATCTAAACTAATAAGGCTTTTAAGTCACCAAACTATTGAATTATTGGTAGATAATTACTTATCTAAAACTTTATTTGAAAATTAAAGATTTTGTTGGCAAAACCAGCATTTTCCGAGGAAAATTTTCGTCGGAGCAGATCGTGAAAAACACGTCTCTATGCAGAATTTAATCACGGTGAATTTTTTTTTTGAGTGTTTTTTTTTGTAAAGTTAAAATCTTCGGAGTTCTAGAGCAATAATTGAAAAAGACACGATTTTCGGGCGCCATATTGTTTATAAAAAAAGTAGCACACTATCTGAGGACTTTGCATACCTATATTATTAATATATAGGATCTTATAATTCGATTCAAGCAATAAAATTGCTGGTAAATAACTTTTCCCAAAAATGGCCTATTCTCCGATAATCAGCCCAGACTATAAGTATATGTTTTTTTAAATAATATAAAATTTTTAGATTCTTCAACAATGAAAACAGAAGCAATTGACAATGCACCTGTACCTAAAACTTAAAACTAGGTGCAATATTTCCTTGAATAAAAAAATAGAAATTCTTGAAAGTCTTAAAAAAAATATGTTCTCTGAGACTATTCCAAATCTACTTTAAAATTTATTACAAAAGGAGATTTAATGGAAATGGACACATCAATGTAATGAAGCTTTTCCGCTACTACAAAATGCTTTAAAGTCCTCTAGTTTATTTTAATCCAAATTTTGAACCTAAATCTACTTTACAATTTATTACGAAAGGAGGTTAAGTGGAAATGGACACATCAATGTAACGATGATGGCTTTTCAGCAACTAAGAATATTTCAAAATTCTCTAGATCAATTTAATTGCAATTTTGAGCTTAAATTTTCTGTGGGTGTGGCAAGGATTGGCATGAGTGCTATTCTTATTTACAAGTTACCCACAGGTGAGAAGAAAACTATAACTTTTGAAAATATCACAAGGAAAAATTCCTGTAACCCGCTGTATACCATAAATCACAAAAAATATAACCCTTATCTTGTTAAAGATAAATTTAGAATCCCTAAAAAGGGCTATGTCACAACAAAACGTTTTCGGAATCAATATTCCATTATCAGTGTTATCACAGGTTTACATGCTTTAAACCACCAAAATACAGGGTGTCCCAGACTAAATTACCCACGCTATATCTCTTAAACGAATAGAGATTTTAGAATGGGACAAAAGGTGATATATTCTACTTGTAATACACTTTAATATGGCGTACAAAAAATCATCTCCTAAATAATCATCCCTTAGTTACAACCTTTAACTTTAATTTTTTTAATAGCCCTCTGTATATTTTTTTATAGTTTTGGATGTGGTCTTTTATCGCCTATTCAACACATTTTTTGAAAATAAAATCGGTTCGTAAATGACCTAGAAACTATCAGTTTATTTTTGTTAAATTGTGTGTCCCAGACTAATTTATCCAGGCTATATTTCTTAAACGAATAAAGATTTTCGAATCGCACAAAAACTGATCTATTACATTTGTAATACACTTTCATACGGCGTAGAAAAAATTCATCCCCTAAATATTCATCCCTAACTTACAGGGTGCTATTTAAAAAAAAATAAAGTTAGGGGTTGTAACTAAGGGATGAATATTTAGGGGATATTTTTGTTCTACGCCATATTAAAGTGTATTAAAAATGTAATAGATCAGTTTTTGTCCCATTCGAAAATCTCTATTCGTTTATGAAATATAGCCTTGATAAATTAGTCTGGGACACATATTTAACAAAACTATACTGATATTTTCTTGGTTATTTACGAACCGATTTTATTTTCAAAATATGTGTTAAATAGACGATAGAAGACCACATCCAAAACTATAAAAAAATATACAGGGTGCTATTAAAAAAATTAAAGTTAGGGGTTGTAACTAAGGGATGATTATTTAGGAGATGATTTTTTTGTACGTCATATTAAAGTGTATTACAAGTAGAATATATCACCTTTTGTCCCATTCGAAAATCTCTATTCGTTTAAGAGATATAGCGTGGGTAAATTAGTCTGGGACACCCTGTATACGGGTAAAAACCCTTGAGTTGTTTTTAAACAGTTGAGGTTTTTGTTTATGTTTCATTATAACCAGTATCAAACTCATTTAACTTGTAAATTAAAATGAAAAATAAACTACAAGAATATTTATATGGCTCATCTAAATGGCTCTAAATTAGCTCATTAAATGGAGGGCATTAACTAAAAACAGTTTTTAATAAAAAAATTTATTAGGAAAGTTGTTTACATAGTAAATATACAAAGTACAGTGTATTAGAATACTATTTTGTAACAGACAATGTTCAAATGAAGAGTAATAACATAATAATAGCATTAGACAGAATGTATTCTATTCGTTATTTTGTGAGCAATAGAAATGAGAATAGTCTATACATTTTACACATTTATTCAACGTATTCACGCTTACAAAATACAAACTTTTCGGAGGACATTGTGGAGGCACACGCATGCAAATACAGTCAAACCCGCTTATTAGAATACCTCTTAAAGGAATATCCCGGTTTAAGGAATAGAAATTTGAGGTCCCGAAACGTTCCTACTAGCGACCAATGATCGGTTATTAGAATATCCCGGTTATAGGAATACTTTGGATTGGCACGAAAGCTATTCCAATAAGCGGGTTCGACTATACTATATTTGACACAGTATCTTCAATTTTTACCTCAATTGACTCGAAATTTTTTTGAAGTTATACTTCTTTACGCGCGATATGAGGGTGAATTTTTATATGTTAAAACCTACGATCCCGGCGCATGTGCATTATAACTTTGTTCTGATTGGATGTTCAAATGACATGTCAAAAATTATTCAATATGGCAGCGGTGGTTTGGACGGTTGACGGTTTGGTTATGTATGGTTGTTGCGTTTTAAAATTTGTGGGAAGAGAAACAACAAAGGTTAGTTAATAGTTATACTGCCTTTTTAAATAGTTTTCATATTATATTTTTGAAGTTATACTTCAAAATGTTTTAATTTATGTATGTATCAGTCCAGAAAAGGTGTGGAAAGAATATATTAGTGTTTTTAAATATATTTTTCTACAAACGTGTTAAAAATGCAATTTTTAGGACTCCATAGGAGCGTTAAAAATGCTACTTTAAGGCACTAGTGCTTTAAAATTTTTAAGGTACTGCAGTTAAAAGTTAATTGTCAAATTGTGAAACGTCAAAATATTTATATTTCATTTATTAACATTAATATTAATATGTAATACCACTTTCGCAATTTGAAAAAGGTGGTTTAAAAGGTTTTTTATTATAATTTTGTGTCTTTGTATTTGTCTTCCTTGGGCGTAAAATAATAAAACATCTATTTTTATATTTCACTTGTCACCGTGATGTATAATTATGTATATCTGAAAGGTAACTAGCATGCGGCTTGATGGCCTTGTTGGTAGAGCATTGGACCAGAGATCAAAAAATCGCGAGATTGCGGGTTCAAATCCCGGACGATTCCTATTTTTTTCTTTTTTTTTTAATATTTGGCATTGTTAAATTTTGGTTCATTTTTGGTAATTATTGTTAATTTTTTGTATTGTAACTGTTAAGTAGGTATATTTATTTCGTTGAAATTATATTATAATAGAAGTATAACTTCTTACGTGCGTACAAAGTACACACATATTCTTTTTTTTTAATATTTTCAACCAGACGTCTTACTCTCGACAGTCTATAATGGTGCACTCTCCTTGGAGAATCTTAATTTAAATTTACCGTGAAAGGTTTCATAATGTGACGTGTCAAAGGAAAAGTCATAATTATCCGCCACCAAGTTATAAGGAATTGATTTTTCACGACCAGGTAAAGGTTTGTCACTTGCTCGAGCTTTTTTCTGAAGTCTGTGTTTTTAAAAACGCTTTCGTCAGATTTTCGACCTTGGCAGCCGATGTTGACGTAAATAAAATTGTAGTTACTGTCCACAACAACTGTCATGAGCACAATACTATGGGTACCTTTATGGTTGTAAAACTCAGCTACTGTAGTTTACTGGCCGTTGTATTAAGATGTGCTTGCCATTAAGGGCTCCGATACAGTTTGTACAGTTGTTGTCACATTTCTCTATTAATGGCCTAACTATATACAAAATTATAACTAATCCGATTGTCAAAGTTGCTTTTTGACATCCTTGTAAAGTCTTTAAAGAACTCATTGTCGTTGCCTTATAAATCCTTTAGAATACAAAAATTACGAGTTTTAAAATAACTCTTCATCCAAGTTGTTCGTCACAATCTTTTACGTTAAGTTTTAAATTTTCTTAGTCCTACATAGTTCTACTAGTAAAATAGCGTTACTTTTATCCATCGTGAATAGACTAAAAGGCACTGTATGTGGACAGGATAAACGGATGCGCTTAGCGCACACCGGAAGGCATGCCTTAACGAAAGTTGAATTGAATGTTGAAAGGAACGTTCAAACGCATGTTGAAAATGAAAGCGCACCAGTATGGACATAACTAAAATTTTGTAAATAGAGCTTGGAAACAATGTCACAAAAAATGATGTAGCCTCATGTTCATGGTGGAGGGCGACAACGGAGTACCAACCCTGTTGGTTGATGACCGATATATGCGAATTATTGCTAGACGAAACTAATAGGCCTGAAAACCGCGTACTAACAAAGTTTATTAATAGCAAGCTGAAAATTTGTTAACAGCTTAACGGTGTCTAGTTGGACAAACTTTAATGTACGGGAACACTGGAACAGTGGAAGTTTTAATTGTAGAACAAGTTACATATTTCGATCGTCAGACTACGAAACCGTCCCAATGTATCTTGTTGGACTCTGTTTGTTTATGATCCAGTTTTCCACCACTAATCCTATACAACCGCCAGACATTTTGTTCTGCTAGATGCAATATTTGGCTTATTATAAAAAGTTACCATTTTCTGTAAAAGAATCGCTGCTCTACAGTGGCTCATACAGTGCTTAACAATAACTGATAAGGATCATAATTATTATTTCAAATATGTTAAACGTTTGTTGACGTCGTAGTACTTTTTCATTGGTTACAGTTGGAAAAAATATATATTTTTTTGAATATATATAATAGACAAGGCGAAAACGGCGGGTTCGAGGGGAAAAATATTCCCATGAGATTTTTTTGCATAATCACGTTCGTGAGACATCCCAGAATAAGGTTTAAGAAGTCGCCCAAGTGAAAAGTGGGCCAATTTTTTTTTAACAATTTTTTTTATATCAAATTGCAAGAATCAATATTTTTGACCCGAACAATTTTGTCTTTAATTTTTTGGACCATTCTGGACAAAAAAGGTCTCTTATAATTTTTCTCTAAAGTTGTTCGTTTTCGACTTATAAGCAATTTAATATTGAAAAAAACGAAAAATGGCGATTTTCAAGGCTTAATAACTCGGTTAAAAGTTATTATTATGAAAGTCAATATATGACTAAATCAAAGTTTGAAGCCCCCCCCCCCCCCTCAAGATCCTGAAGAAATTTTTGTCATTATTATATTACTAAGCTGTTATTTTTAAGTAATAATAATAAGCGCCATGCACGTGTGCGGGGCTGTAAATACTGAGTGCGAGAGAGAAGCTATTCCAGCAGTCCAAGTGTGCATCTTACTCGCACTCACATTTACAGCAGCGTCAATACGATACAACCACTCATTGTTATTAATTACAAATAACAGCTTAGTAGTAAATGAATGACACATATTTCTTCAGGATCATGTAACGGCGACTTTAAACTTGGATTTAGTCACTCTCTGACTTTTAAAATAATAATTTTTGACCGAGTTATTAAGCTTAAAAATGGCCATTTTCGCGTTTTTTAAATTTTAATTTGCATATAACTCGAAAAAGATCAACTTTAGAGAAAAATTATAAGAGACCTTTTTTGTCCAGAATGGTCCAAAAAACCTAAAAAAAAATTAGACTGGGCCAAAATATTGATTTTTGCAATTTGATTAAAAAAATTGTTAAAAAAAAAATTGGCCCACTTTTCTCGTGGGCGACTTCTTGAACCTTATTCTGGGATGTCTCACGAATGTGATTATGCAAAAATATCTCATGGGAATATTTTTCCCAACGAACCCGCCGTTTCCGCCTTGTCTATAATCAAAAACAAACATAAAATATTTTAGCACGAAAAACAATTTATTTAAATAATGAAACATTGTAGTAATTTCTACAAAATTTAAAATACCGAGTTAATTGACCTACAAACATTAAATAAAAAGTAAATTTATTGAAAATGTTTCTTGGTAAAGGGTGTATTTATTTAAAAAGCCCATAAAAAGGCTACAAATATTAAAACAGAAAGTTTTCTTCTGTAACAAGTGCATCATCAGTGTTACAAGAATATGCTAAGCCATCAAAAAATACTAAGGTTTAAACCTTTTAAAAATAGACTAAATGTCTTACATAATTGGAAACAATAAAATCCAAAGGATGGATATAATCCCTATAATGGATATGGCCTTAGGGCAACATGACTTCCACACGTGGTAAGTGGATTGCTAGGTAGTAATGACCTAATTATCTACTACCTATCAATCCACGTACCACGTGTAGGAGTCATATGTTGCCCTAAATCTATATCGATAGGGATTATATCCATCCTTTTTATTTTATTATGTTTCCATTTATGTAAGACATGAATGTCTGGTTTCACCAACAGATCCTAGGCTTAAGACGAGAATAAGATAAGAATTAATGTAATATAATTATAATAAAATATAATAAGAATATTACTATAATATTAGAGATAATTGATACAAACATAAGAACAGAAAATTATGGTGCACCGTAAGTGATATGGTCCAAGAGCTGTGAGACATTTTTGAGTAGGTATTTTAGGCAACCTGAAAATTTTTCAGGTGACTCTTCCATGATAGCCTAATACAAAAATGCCGGTCTGGCTGGAGGGTAGCGGTTATTTTCCCCAAAAATCCCCCCCAAATTAAAAAAAAAAAGGGTAAAAATTGTTATTACAAAAAATATCATTGACGTGACTTTAAAGTACATTTAAATATTCAAATAGATATAAAGAAAATAAACAGGCCAGGCGATTTGAGGGCGATTTTAACTTTGCAAGATACTTGCATGGGCGCCTAAGGATTATTTTCAGGGGATGCATCTGAACTTCAGAAGATTTCATCTGAATCTGTACATACTATTAACAAGTATAAAATATACAACTATACATGCAAAGCTATGCACATTCCTTCCGGACAGGGAAGTACAATTATTATTTTGACAGGGTATTTTTTAATATTAAAAATAAATATTCTAGAAAAGACAGAATTTTTTTTGGTGAAATTTTCCAACTGCCATGTGATCAAACAAATTACGCGTACATATAAATGAAAAGCGCTATAGGTAAGCAGCAGTGTGAGAAAGAGCGTATACCGATAGCTGTTTGCGTTCTCTGTTGTACCTGAGCGAGTCCGTTCGCTCTAGAAAAATCACGTGACCTGGCGATCCCATGTTGTTGTGCCTCGAAACGTTACGAGTAATTATTATATATCATAGTTTTTTAAGTAACTTTTTCTTAATTAAAGGAAAATAATACGTACTATACAATAGATTTTGCAAATATGATAGAAAAAACAGATTTATTATTATAAATATATAGGTAGAAAATTATAAAAGTATAAACTAAATTAATTCTGTGTCCGAATCTTGTACTTCTTCTTCAAACTCCTCATCTGAGCTTAAATACTCACTGTGTTCTTCTTCGTCAGACTCCCCTCGAGACTCAGATTCCTCTTCTACATGATCTGTAAATAGTTGTAATATGTATTTAGAATTAATTAAAAATTAATTAGCGATAATTTAATTGAATTACTACGTATTCTCTGTCCTTTTATACGGAGTCGAAGCCTGGACAATCACGGGCGCATCTGAAGAAAGACTTGCCATTGTTGAGATGTGCTGTTATTGAATAATGTAAAAAATATCATGAACACAACACGTAACAAACACGGAAACATTAAGAAAGATGAAAAAGGCAAAAGAAATACTCAACACTATAAAGGAAAGAAAAATGAGCCAAAATAAATATTCATTCTCTTCTTCTTCGTCAGACTCCCCTCGAGACTCAGATTCCTCTTCTACCTGATCTGTAAATAGTTGTAAATATGTATTTAGAATTAATTAAAAATTAATGTATAACTAATACTTAATACTTTTCCTTATATTATAAATTACATCACGTTTTTATTTCTTAGTATATGACCAAAGTAGCTCATTTTTCTTTCCTTCATAGTGTTGAGTATTTTTTTAACTTTTTATCTTTATTAATATTTCCGTGTTTGTTACGTGTTGTGTCCATGATATCTTTTACATTATTCGATAACACCACATCTCAACAATGGCAAGTCTATCTTCAGATGCGCCCGTGATTCTCCAGGCTTCTACTCCGTATAAAAGGACAGAGAATACGTAGCAACTCAATTAATTAATCACTAATTAATTTTTAATTAATTCTAAATACATGTTACAACTATTTACAGATCATGTAGAAGAGGAATCTGAGTCACAAGGGGAGTCTGATGAAGAAGAAGACAGTGAATATTTAAGCTCAGATGAGGAGTTTGAAGAAGAAGTACAAGATTCGGACACAGAATCAATTTAGTTTATACTTTTATACTTTTCTACCTATATCTTTATAATAATAAATCTGTCTTTTTCTATCATATTTGCAAAATCTATTGTATAGTACGTATTATTTTCCTTTAATTAAGAAAAAGTTACTTAAAAAACTATAATATATAATAATTACTCTGACGTTTCGAGGCACAACAACATGGGATCGCCAGGTAACGTGATTTTTCTCGAGCGAACGGACTCGCTCAGGTACAACAGAGGACGCAAACAGCTATCGGTATACGCTCTTTCTCACACTCTTGTTTACCTATAGCGCTTTTCATTTATATGCACGCGTAATTTGTTCGATCACATGGCAGTTGGAAAATTTCACCAAAAAAAAGCTGTCTTTTTAGAATATTTATTTTTAATATTAAAAAATACCCTGTCAAAATAATAATTGTACTTCCCTGTCCTGAAGGAATGTACATAGCTTTGCATGTATAGTTGTATATTTTATACTCGTTAATAGTATGTACAGATTCAGATGAAATCTTCTGAAGTTCAGATGCATCCCCTGAAAATAATCCTGGGGCGCCCATGCAAGTATCTTGCAGAGTTAAAATCGCCCTCAAATCGCCTGGCCTGCTTATTTTCTTTATATTTAAATATTTAAATTTACTTTAAAGTCACGTCAATGATATTTTTTGTAATAACAATTTTTACCCTTTTTTTAATTTTGGGGGGGATTTTTGGGGAAAATAACCGCTACCCTCCAGCCAGACCGGCATTTTTGTATTAGGCTATCATGGAAGAGTCACCTGAAAAATTTTCAGGTTGCCTAAAATACCTACTCAAAAATGTCTCACAGCTCTTATACTAATACTTACGGTGGTCCTATCTATAAGCTCCGCTTATCTAAGCTGGAGCTTACGATCTGTTGGTGCAACCAGGCATTAGTCTATTTTTAAAAGGTTTTAACCTTAGTATTTTTGGATGGCTTAGCATGTTCTTGTAACACTGATGATGCTCTTTTTACAGAGCGAAAACGGTTTGTTTTAATATTTGTAGCCCTTTTATGGGCTTTTTAGATAAATATACCTTTTACCAAGAAAAATTTTCATTAAATTCACTTTTTATTTAATGTTTGTAGGTCAATTAACTCGTTATTTTGGATTTTGTAGAATATAATTTTATGTTGCATTATTTAAATGAATTGTTGTTCTTGCTAAAATATCTTATGTTCGCTTTTGATTATTTATATTCAAAAACATAAATTATATTTTTTCCAATTATAACCAACGAAAAAGTACTACAACGTCAACAAACCTTTAAAATATTTGAAATAATAATTATTATAAAAAAAATAATAATTATGATCCTTATCAATTGTTAAGCACCGTATGAGCCACTGTAGAGTAAAGATTCTTTTACAAAAAATGGTACCTACTTTCTTATAATATCTAAGCCAAATATTGTATCTAGCAGAACAAATTGCCTGGCGATTGTATAGGTTTAGTGGTGGAAAACTGGATCATTAACAGTATCGTCACACAAAATTCTAGCAGGCATTTTTGAATCCTTTAAAAAGACAACTGTCAGCGAAGTTGCAAAGTCACTGAAGATACGACCGGATAGACTACCATATTGTCTATATTTATACACAAACTAGTTTTTCTGCTTGTCATAAAAACTTTATTTTTGCTGCAATAAATGTAATGTAGCACTACATACAAACAAAACAATACTTTTATAAATACACAGCGGCAACATTAAATTAACACCTTAAAAATAAGACATGTTAGATGTCTCGAATTTCCTATACTAAGTTTACAATCAAGATGCAGTAGAAATAAACAAACCAAGACACGTTAAAATGCTAATAGGAACACTCCCAATCATAATTTACAATGTATATATGTTACGGTTGATGTGATAAATCAGGTCTGTATTAATAATTACTGGTAAATATTAATAGTAGCCGTAGCAACTGGTCAATGTGATTAATAATGCCTTTATAATTAGATTTACCGGTTATTATTAATACTTTCCTAACAATTATTCTGGTTAATGTAATTAAAACACATTTTGGGCTTCACTCTTATTTATTTATGAAATTTGATAATAAGTTAAACACTTAAACAGAATTTTTCAATAAAAAAAACTCAACTAGACACGTTATAACTAAAAACTAACTCATACACACGCATGAGGCTTTAAGTTACTAGACTATAATTACTTGTTTTTATAGGAAAGGCTCTTGTGGCACTTAGAATTCCTAGACTACAATTGCAGTGGCAGAATCCTTGACTGGCTAAATTCGAATATTTACGAACGCGCTCACTAATACTTATCTGAGTATCAGGCTTTTCATTGACTGAAATAAGTGTTTCCTTGCAGGTGGTAAATTCGTTTCTTGCATGAAGTTGGTTTAAAATTAAACTTATTGCCTAGCTTGTATAGCTGTTCATCTATAACAAAAATAATAATGGCAATAATGTTTCGGCTATCGGCCTTAGCTCTATCAACTTCTGGAATTTGCACTCTTAACAGTTTGACTTACTTTTTCTACAGGGAGTCTATCATTAGAATGCTTTTGCATTCTGTCAGATTCTTTTACAAGTAACTGTTTAGCAAGATCCCAAGTCTCCTGAATTTCCTTTTAAAATTTTTTCAGTTGCAGTGCTATATTCTTCGTCTCTCTCATTTTCTTTAATGCCAATATTGGCATTTTCTTCCTCATTGACAGCAATTATCGCACACGCATTATGTTCAATTGGGCTGTTAGTGTTACCTTTATCTTCAATATTCGCCAACTTTGAAAACTCGGTTGTACTGTTGAGTTCCATATCACCACGGTGCTTTGCTCCATTATCAACGTCATCAGAATGATCTGTTATTATGGCTTCTAAATCTTCTGATTTCGGATAAAGTTCCAGGAGGTAAGGATGTTTTTAATCCTACTTTAGCCTTATGTATTTAATACATTAAATAGTGTATTACACATTGGCGCTGGTATGCGCTTTACGCCGTATTTAGCCCTGGTATGTCGCAGTGACTAATAAACCTCCCTACATTACCAGTCGATTTGATTAATTTTGGAATATTTATTACTTTTACCTAGTTTGTATTAATAGTAACCGGTAATTATTAATATTTTCCAACTATTAATAATTTCCAATTAATCATACTTACCGTAACATATACATTGTAAATCCCAAATCGTGATTTCCAAAGGCTTACACATTCTAAATTATGACTCGTGAGTGCTCCTAGTATCATCTAAGGTGTTTTGTTTGTTTATTTCTACTGCACCTTGATTGTAAATTTAGTATAGATTTGCCGTCCAATTTGAGTGAATTTTTTAGTATGTTATAGCCTTATTATTTAAGAAGACCGATGTAATGATATTGCTGCTAGACAAGTTAGTGTCATTTTATACTGGGTGTAACAACTATACTGTGTTTTTTCCTTAAAGTTCGGAAAACCCTGTGAAATGTTCTAGCATATATAAAATATTGAAATTAAAACTAAATTGTAGCCTTGGGCTTTCTTAACATTTTTTTAAATTAATTCGCGTATGTTCGATAATAAAAGAGATATGTACTTTTATATTACATATAATGAGGTTTGCTATTTGGTCTTGATCAATGTTATTCCAAATCTCAATAGCTACTGCTTGTACCTCTTGTAAGGTTCTAGGTGGTGGCAAACGCTGTCGTAGTCTTCTGTCAATTATGTCACACAAATGTTCCATCGGGTCAAGATCAGGACTATGCGATGGCCAATGCAAAGTGCGAAGATTTACTTGTAACTATTCGATTAGAGTTTGTGAACGTGAGGTTTTGCATTATCGTGCATTAGCAAAAATTTTAGCATTTTGCAAAAATATACCAATATAAGGAGCCGATAGCATGGTCTAAGTCCTTTACTATGTAAGATCACTGATTGAAAACACTACCGCATTTCCACCAAACAACAAAAAAAATACAGACTTAACTAAAACTTTAAAAAATATTAACTATTTTTAAAGGAAAATAAGCCACAATTTTACTAAAAATATTATTTTATTAACGTTTCGACATTAATATTAATATTTTTTTATTTTGACTACGGCGTCCTATTTGGACGTCGAAACGTTAATAAAATAATTTTTTTAGTAAAATTGTGGCCTATTTCCCATTAAAAATAATTGATTACAAAAAGTCGACAAGAATAGCTACAGAACAACATTAAGAAACCGGTATGGGCCTAGCGTGAGTCAAAATTTAAATAATATATCTACTAATCTTCACATAAAATCACACACTTTTTGACCGTTAACAATTTGACATCTATTAAATTGATAATACCTCATAGCCTATGTAGGCTTTTCTATAAAACTAAGCAGAAAATGAGGATTTATTAATGAAAACCATAGCTGGTGGTTAACGTAAATAAGTTTTTTATTATCCAACGTAAGAAAATTAATCAAAAAGTGTTAATAAAGCCTAGGGCTAGAATTGAGTTATAATTTCAATATTTAATATACGCTTGCGCAGGGGTCACCAGTTATGTTCCCTAAGGGTCCGATTCGAAAACTTATGAAACATTCGGGGTCCGGAATTAATGCAGAATCTCTGTATCTGTTTGTTCTGATTCGGGTTCTTTGGGGATTTTTTTTTAAATATCCTCTCTTAACAACCCTGAAGGATGCCGGGCGAAATTATTGGGCAGAAATTGTTTAACAATTTTTTTAACAAACTCAAAACATTACAATAAAAAATGAATAACCATTTTTAATTTCGTTGCAATGCGAAAATACAGCCGCACCATATCCTAGTATAATCAGAGAGTGCAGCAAGCACCTCTACCGGTTTCTAAACTTATTAGTCTCTCATCAGGAGGCACATTTGCTGCTCTCTCTGACCCAACCACGACAACCGGCGTGCAGTTACGCATTGCAACGAACGAAATGACAGGGATGCCCTAGCGGAAACTGCTAGCGACAGACGAAGTTTTAAATCTAATAGCACATAAAATAACACCAAAAATATTATTCTACATCCTACCAGATTGAAAACAGGAGGAACCTTCTCTGGTAACACCTCCGAGGCTTCTACAATTTGCAAGCCATAACGCATTCTGAGACTAAGGAAGATGAGGGAAAACATTACCTTTTTTGTCCCCAAAAATATGTTTTTAGCATTTATGGGTCATCTTAAACAAAATAGATCTGTCTTATTTCTCAAAAGTTAATAGATTTCGAGTTTTAAACGATTTAAAATCTGAAAAAAGCGAAAATAAGGACTTTCGAAGCTTGAAAATTCATGTGTGAATTTATTATTTTTGAGGTTGTCAAGTGCCTAAATTGAAGTTTAAACATTTAATTTCAAGATTCTGATGAGTAATCGGGGCTTATTTCCTTATTATAGACCGTTGTTTTTAATTGTTTAAGAAGTTTAAAGTGAGTTTAGTGTAACTGATTCTCATTAGAGGGTTCAGATATTTATCTGTTAGCTGAGATTTGTAATGATTTTTAAAAAAGTTCATTCTTAAAGAGGCGACTTCGCACACATAAGTTGAGCCATAGAACATAGTACCTACACAATTTCATGGCCAAACATTTTCAAGATTGCCAAACAAAATATTCTGAATTTAACGGCTATCGGCACAAAACTAGCATACGGTCCGAATGCGGACCGCGGTCCGCCAATTGATGACCCCTGCGCTAGAACGTTCCACAGGGTGTTCCGAGCTTTAAGGAAAAAGCACAGCATAATTGAAGGGTGAAGGAAAAAACAGGGAATGTCACATTTTATGCGAAATTGAGATATTGATACTTTCTAACAGATATTTTATGTATTTATTATTTACAGTAGAGTGGTAGATAATAACTTGGACCGTCCAATAAATATGCCTGTTTAAAATAGTACTGCGAAGGAAAAAAACTGGAAATGTCCACGCGTGAAAGATAAAAACAAGGCGAGTCCACTTGAAAAAATCAAAAATTAACTACGTTTTTATTGCGAGTTTAATCGTTTAGTTTCCTTTGTTTATGTTTGTTAGAAAGTTCTTCTTCTTCTTCTTAGGGTGCCAGTCCATCCGAACGTTGGTGATAATTCTGGCTATGATGACTTTGTTAGTTGCTATACGGAATAGGTGTGTTGAGATTTTTCTACACCATACTCTCATGTTAGCAAAGCAGAGTATTCTTCTTCGTTCTGGGCCCTGTTTCCTTCAATTTTACCTTGTAAACTGGATTGGAGTAGCTCGTATCTGCCTTGATTTCTCAAGTCCTAAGTACGGCCCTTCACGATGTTGACTAAATCAGCGGTTGTGTTCATCTTCCGTAGCTGTAGTACTTCTTTATTGGTGACTTTGTCTGTGCATGGTATCTTTAGGATCCTTCTGTACAGCCATAGCTCAAAAGCCTGAAGTGTTAGAAACGGCACGTCCTATAAAGTTAGAATTAAGCCTAATGGAGTTTCTCAAGAAATCAGTGTGTGTTTTAAAGCATTCATGTCAATACATGGTGTAACTAAGGGCAAAATTGAACACTTACAATAAAAATTTAAAAGCTACAGGAACTTCTGGACAATACAAACGTGGTAAGCATGGTTCCCAGCATAGAAAGTTGCATCCAGAATCGCGTGAAGCAGTATATAACCACATAAAGTCTTTTATAACTAGAATATCCTATTAAAGTTTACACGAATCTAAGAAAAAGTATTTACCAGAAAGTTTGAACATTACAAAAATGTTCAACTTGTTCAAAGAAAAACATCCGACTATCAAAGTTTCTTACGTTATATATTATCAGCAAATTTCGTTTGCCCTTTGGTTACCCAAGATCAGACACATGTTCAGCATGTGGTGAATTCCAGGCGAAATTAAAATCATTAAATTATGATAAGGTTGCTGCAGAAATTCGCAAATTAATAATTCAAAATGAGTTATACAAACGTAAGACACAGACATTCTATAATTTTAAAAAGGCTGCTCTCAAAAAGTCAAAAAAATCAGGCGACCATTGCATTAAACTATAAAAAAAATGTATTTCCTTTTGTTATATTATAATTTTTATTGCCATTATTATTGTCATAATTTTGTTTTCAGTCTTTCTATCAGCTGGTGCAACTAATGTTTGTAACGTAAAATATAACGTGATGTTTGGACAGTCCTTGTTTTTTTTTCAGATTTTATTTGTAGTTAGCTACTTTTTAATTTTTTTTATCTCTGTTCTATAAAAATTTGGTTGAATTGTGTTTGTGTATTAAATACAATGTACTTTAAGTTTACTAAATAAACATAAATACTATTTCTTCAGTGCAATGGTTTATAGATATGTAGTCACAAACATTAAATTTCCTATTTTCTCAAAACAAAAATAACGTGACATTCCTTGTTTTTTCCCTTAACCCTTCAATTGTTGCACCCGGTATAAAATTACATCTTCCTGTCTAGCAACAATATTATTACATCTGTTTTTTAAATAATAAGACTATAACATACTAATAAAATCACTCAAATCGGACAACATTATTAGGATATTTGAGACATCTAACAAGTCCCATTTTTAAGGTTTTCTCTTAATTTTGTCGCTGTGTGTATCTTAAAAACTGGATATTTGAGATATTATGTTTATGTTTATGTTTTCTTTAATTGTTGTAATAATTAGAAATAAAAATCGCTAATTTCTTACTTTTTGGTTCTTTTAACCTTTGGTTAGTCATAGGCGTTCATATGTCAGGTTTTTAAAAAAATACACTTTTCTGAATAAAGTGTCATATTCTCTGTAAAAGCTTTTGTAATCCATACTTTATTTTTTAAGCCTCATTAAACCAAAAAATTATACCGGTCAGTCTAAAAAGTATAAGATATTAAGGAAATATGTTAATATATAATAATGGAATAATAAAATTATTATTTGTAAAGAATGTCCAAGTAATAATTGCAATTAGAAGAGTCATCAAATAGAGAAAAAATACAAAAAAAAATTATTTATAGTCGATTCGCTAAACTCAGACACAACTGGCTAGTGATTTTAGTAAATAATTTTGCCAATTTGGTTAAAATGGCAAAAAATAATTACTAAATAGTTAATAACTACTAAATAGTTAGTAATTTGGCCAATTTTGGATGTAATAGGCCAATAACCTACTAAAATCACTAGCCAGTTGTGTCTGAGTTTAGCGAACCGACTATAAAAAATACTCTGTCACTTTTGATTAAAAAGAGGTATAATTCCACACATGAACTTAAAAATCTGGTTTGTGTAACTAGTCCAGGAACCGAAGCTTTTCAGCTCGCAATTTTTACAGAATGGACCTATTTGCTTGAAAATGTAAGAATACGTAGTGGATAGTTCAAGGATCAAAATCTATATCATGCCGGAAGGCGCTTTTACCATGATGGTGGTTGCCACCCCATTTTGGGGATGGAAATTTTTTATTATATTTTGACCGCAAAAGTTCATAAGAACATTCATTTTAGGCAAAAAAATGTACTATACATTTTTTGATAAAATTATTATTTTTCGATTTATTCGCTATCGAAAGTGTTAGTTTTATATCGAAAAATCAATGTTTTTTATTATTTTACTCATTTACGATTCACTCAATTCTTGCCATAGAAAAAATTGGTCCAAACCAAATTCTTGGGAAATAAAATAAATAACTTACAATTTCATATTTACACACATTTTTTTGTATCTCTGATGCTAATCCTTTAATTCTGAAGAAAATGGCCTTTTTTATCAAACTATAAAAATCCCTTATTCGCTTCTAACTCCAGTTTTTTGAAAACTAATTATTATAAGCCAATCAAACTTCGGGAATCTATTACTAATATACAAATAAAGTAGTATGAATAAGGCCAATGACTAAAAACACCGCTAACTTACATTATTAAGCTTCCAATTGGTTTTCTCCTTTTTTTTTAATATATTGATTTTTTAACCGTAACTGTTTTATTTTTGATCCTAGGAAGTTTGGTAAAAAAGAATTTTGTAGATCAAGATCTCTACAAGATCTATAAGGCTATTAATATTGAAACCCTTATAAAATCCTAAGTCGCAAAAAGAGGTCACTGTAAAAGGGTTGGTAAAGGCAATTTTTGCACGTTATTACAAGTTATAATTGTCAATACCTCACTCAGTTTTTGCCATGAAACAAATTTTTGCTAACACTCTTGTTGGGAATTAAATAAGCTACACTTTTAAATTGATATATTTTTTCATATCTCTGATGCCAATCTTTCTATTCAGAAGAAAAGGGCATTTTTTACCAAACTACAAAAATTCGTTATTCGCTTTTGACTCCATTTTTTAAAAACTAATCATTCTAAGCCGCTCAAACCTCTAGAACCTATTAATAATATGTAAAGACAGAGGACCAAATAAAGTCAATGACTAATTAGTTTGGTAAGTAGGGGGAAGTTTCCGATCAGTTTTTCGCTGAAAAAAATAGGGACTGACATTCTTTTCATAATAAGTCACTTAATTTTTGAGATAGAGACTTGTTTTTATTTCTGTAGATAGGATATTTTTAAATACTTTAAATTAGTTTGAACAAGTTATCTTCGAAAAATGCATAGTTTTACCGTCCTTTGAGTTTGAAACTACAATATTTAGCATTTGACGAAGAAGAGTTAACATATAATAAAGTATAACTCGATTACTATTGGTCTTAAAGAAAATAGTTAAAACTGTTTTGTTTATTTTTTCAAAAGGTACATTTTTGTTAGGCACAGTTGTTTTTATAAAACGAACACTTTTTAAGTTATTAGCCGAAAACTGATTAAAAACATTGATTTTTTCGATATAAAACTAACACTTTCGATAGCGAATAAATCGAAAACTGTTAATAATTTTATCAAAAAAAGTATAAAAAGTTTTTTGCTTAGAATGAATGTTTTTACCAACTTTTGCGGTCAAAATAAAATAAAAATTTCCACCACAGAGATGGGGTGGCAACCACCTCCATGATAAAGCGCCTTTCGGCATCACATAGATTTTGATCCTTGGACTATCTACTACTTATTCTCAAATTTTCAAGCAATTCGATCTATTCTGTTAAAATGGCGAGGTTTTGTCCTGTTTTAAGCTTCATTACTTGGACTAAACGTTGTAGTACGCAATTTCCTTAAAAATAATTCCCTTAACACCAATCTAAATCCGTTTTAATTATTTTTATCAAAAAATATAATATAGATAAAGATCATGTCACGGCTACTTTATACTGTGATGATCTTCACACAAATATTTCTATTTTAATAAATTTATTTTTAACCTCTTAATGTGATTTTTTTAAGAAATCGCTTGATCTTTTATACGAGTTTTAAAAATTAAACCACTTACTTTCTTGTTTCGAAAGTATTTCAATTAAACTCGCAATAAGAGCAAAGTATAAAAAACAAAGAAAATCTTGGCCAAACTTTTCCTAATTCCCAGAAAACAACTTTTTACATACCGTCTTAATTTTAAAAAATCCTCACCGAAGTCCAATGAAAATAGCTTTATCCCCAATTTTCTTAAAATCACCTTAAGAAAAACACCTATCCCTTACAAACACATCAAAAAGTTTTTCAATCTCGGAGACAGTACGCGCTTTCCTACCGATTATCCAAAGAAATTTCCCGACTTGGTCGCGATTGTGCAGCGCGCGAAACTTCACTGTGGAACTCCCGAAGTTCGAGTAACTCCGCCAGCCGCTAAATTCCTACTCCACCAACTCTCGACATCGTTAAATCCATGCGCATAAATTTTATTAACTGATTCTCTTTTCAGAGGATTTCTTTCATTATTGTAGTTGGTTTAGTCATAATGGATTGATATCGTTATTATTTTTGGGTTTAATTGAATTTCCGAATAATATTTTGGTCGTTTTCCCGTTTCAGACGGCGTTCATGAAAGTTTAATTGGCTTTTATTCTTTTCGGATATCATACAATTTTAATCCAAATAAGCAAATAAAATTCATGTTTTAGCATCAAAAAGCTGAGCTACGGTTAATATTAAAATGATATAACTTTGATAGTTTTTCTTATAATCTTGTACAAAAAATTCTTGACACCTGAAAATATTTTACTGTTTATCTTGTAAAAATTGGTGACTATTAGACAAAGAAAGCAGTTGAAATCAGAAAAGAGTTTATTGTAAATGACCAACGAAACGGTTTTATCTTGCATGTATTTTAATGTAATAGAAGGAGTAATGTAATCGTTTCTGCTTTCTTTGCAAATAATTAATCAGAATCATCAATGGCGTTCGTGAGTTCCTTGCTGCGTTTACTATTGTATTCCGTATTTGTCGGTTTTGTGCCAATATTTCCCATTGTCTCACTACCATTCACTCCAAATCTTCTCTGACTGCATCTTTACACCTTTTACTAGGCCTTCCTATAGACCTTCTCCCACCTGGCTTTTCCCAAAATACATTGTTTGTAAGTTAATTGTCGTTACTGCATCTCACAAACCCTGTGCATCTGAGTCTATTGGCTTTTATATAATTATCATAATTATCTGGTCGGATATTACCTGACTAGGTTTTCCTTTCCGAAGAGAGACGATACTCGTTATTGTATCTGCGCCTGCATTCGTTTATCACGCTGTCTGTGAAAGGGCCATATATCATTCGAAGAATTTTATATTTCTACATCAGCAATTTATTGACTTCTATTTTTATTAACGTCATATTTCGCTTCCAGTCGCGACTGCTGGTCGTATTATGGTCTTGTTATCTAAATCTTAAAGATTTAGTTCAGATCAACGGGAATATTCAAGACATTGATAATATCTTCAATGTGGTTTCAAGTATAAAAGATCCAAGACCGACCAGATCTTCCGTGCGAAGATCAGATGTTTCTTTTTCACAAAAGAAATGTTACGAATATGACAGTGTATTTGTTATATGACATATCCCACTCCCTTCGACTCTTGCCCCCCCCCCCCCAGGGAAAGTGTTTTGGTCATCGTGATGTCTTGTATTGTCCGTCTCCAAAGTATCTGTCTCTGACCATTTCCTTTTGACTTATCAATAGGTCTGTTGAATATTCCTGTAATTTGGTCAATCCACATTGTTGGGATCTTCTTCGCGATCTTTGGTTTTCTACCTTTCCTTGCAGAATAAGTCTTTACATATGTTTCACATTCCTACTCCATCAACTATCGACGTCGTTAAATCCATGCGCATAAATTTTATTAACTGATTCTCTTTTCAGAGGATTTCTTTCATTATTGTAGTTGGTTTAGTCATAATGGATTGATATCGTTATTATTTTTGGGTTTAATTGAATTTTCGAATAATATTTTGGTCGTTTTCCCGTTTTAGATGGCGTTCATGAAAGTTTAATTGGCTTTTATTCTTTTCGGATATCATACAATTTTAGTCCAAATAAGCAAATAAAATTCATGTTTTAGCATCAAAAAGCTGAGCTACGGTTAATATTAAAATGATATAACTTTGATAGTTTTTCTTATAATCTTGTACAAAAAATTCTTGACACCTGAGAATATTTTACTGTTTATCTTGTAAAAATTGGTGACTATTAGACAAATAAATCAGTTGAAATCAGAAAAGAGTTTATTGTAAATGACCAACGAAACGGTTTTATCTTGCATGTATTTTACTGTAATAGACTGAGTACTGTAATCGTTTCTGCTTTCAACATTTACCGTTGGCAATCTGTCTATTCGGTTATTATCAACTTTCGTACTACGTTAATCGACCTATTTTAACCTCAAGGCGCATTTAAATCAAAGCGAACACGAACGAACGAACGAAGGAACGAATTCGTAGGTTTCGCTTGGTCATTCGTTCGCTACAAAGTAGGGCCATTTACATTGAAGCGAACGTTCGCATTCGTTGATGATCGGGAGTGCATATTGCCCGCAGATGTTTTTAAGATGGGCCAGTGCCAGTCACACATTGTGTTTAAGTTTATTTTCGTGTTTCTTGCTGGGTAAATTTTAATACAATAATAGCTTACAAAAATAGCAGGTAGCAGGTATTATACGCTGTTTGAGGGAGCTTAAAAAATAATATAATAAAGAACCAGCTTTCTTAAAATTCTTCCTCGAAAAAGTTACTTGTTCTTGATATTATGACTATATTATTTTCAAATAATAAATTGTAAAATTGGTGTATCAAAATAAATTTGCTTTTAATTAATTTTAGCAATTAATTTGATTTGGTTAATTCATTAGTGTTTCTGGGTTGAAATTTATCCAATAAAAACATTAGGCTTTTAAAAGCAAACCACTTCGAACCCTCTTTTTGTCTTTCTCGTCTAAATGATGCCAGAAGCAAATTCATTTTTTTAGTTCAGAGACATCACAACCCATTCCTATAGAAATGTTAAAACAAGCATCAGTTTTTCTGTTTATTATTTCATATAGCTTCGATTTTGGGTTTCATAGGCATATTCCATATTGCAAAATTATGATTTCACAACTACACAATAAACAACCCTCTCAAACTAATGTTTGTAAATAAATTAAATCAGTACTTCTAAACGAACTCGTTCGCTACCGTCTATCCACTGTCCACATTGAACAACGATTTCCTTTGATGATTCGCTCACTTACCGACATCGGTTGGAACATGTGCGAATGCGAACGAATTCGTTCGGTCGTGCTCGATTCGCTGTACAAATACAATAAAGTTAACGAACGAACTCGTTCGTTCGTTCGTGTTCGCTTTGATTTAAATGCGCCTTCAGATATCTAAGGTTAAGCTATGGCCCGTTCTTTACAAAACACCCTGTATAAAGTTTACTATTATGTAGTTGGTAACTAAGCAATAAAAACACGATAATGATTTTTAGTATGTCATAAAAAATAATAAATTAAAACGTGTCACATATTTGCCTTCCTTAAAAGATTCTTACAAATATTTGTAGTCTCAATGTTATTTATTGGCCACTATTTATTTAGAATTTTCAATTTCCGTTAGATATATAATATTATCGATAGTACAAAGCGGTATTCTTAGACCTAAATAACCTCTATCAATCAAAATCGGTATCGTGGAATCGCCTCAAAATAATATTTGTTGTTTCATTGTTCAACCTAAGAATTCTTTTTCATCGACCTGAGGATGAAACATTTTGCACACAATAGGAGAAATCAGATCTCTATGGAATTTTGGTATAATAATCACTACACATTTTCGCACCAAAAGCACAAGCATTGGCGTAGGGCAAAAACTAACAATAATATTGAGTTTTATAACTAGAGCTCGGGAAATATGCAAAATGCATATTAAGTGCATATTTGCATATTTTGGATAAATTTTATAAGTGCATATGCATTTATTAAAATTGCATATTTTCAGATTTTTTTACCTCAAACAGAAAAGTTAACCACTAAGAGAACTAAACCACTCTGTGGTGACATCCGTAATCTCTGCCTTTTGCAATTTATAAGGCAAGCAGACGACGAATAAAGGATACGAAGGGGACTCTACAATATGCAGTCACATTTTGTTAGTGAAAAAATTTGTTAATGTTAAGTGATGCTGAGCCATATATGACTAAAGGTGGACAATCTTTAAAATTATTTTTATCAAATTTGTTACTTGTTTAGCACACGCTTTAAATAGAATAGCAGAAACTGTAAGGACAGACTTTTCCAATGGCCAATACCCTTGTATCAAATATAAAAAAATATTTTAAAAGCTCTTATGCGAATAGGTACAGGTATAGGTCTAAAGATCACTTACCTAATGCGACTTCACCACCTGAACCTGTGATAACTAGATTGAGAACATGGTTTAATTCTTTAAATTTCATAACCGATAATTTTGAGAGAATTAGAGACGTCATTTGTAGTTTAGATGTAGATAACTCAGGTGCTATAAAAAATGTGTGGATGTATTAAAAAACGTTACTAAAAAGTAATTTGACACATATCCAAACCAATTTTGTAAATATTGCTGAACCAATTACTAAATTCGAAAAGCGAAATATTATTTCATTAGACCAAAGTATTGAAATTATCAATTCATGAGGGCTATCAAGAGAAATGAGGGATATCAATAAATAATTCAAATAAAGAATATTATGAAGATGGGGAAATGTGAAGATAATTTAATTTTATAGATAGAACCCTCAATTGTTCAATTTTTTAAGTTTTCTCCTGTACCTTCATGAGAAGTAGAAAAAAGTGATTTTTTTTTAATGTGAATTTTTCCGTGTCTAAAAAATTATTGTCAGATACACCTCTCAGTTTTTCTGTAGAAAATTTAGGAAAAATATTTAATAACGTATCTATAGTTTTAATTGTAATAATAATATAATAAAGAATTATGATGATAAATATGTATAAATAATAAATGAATATAATGATGTAGGTAATAGAAATTTCAATAAATATTTTTTGTGACTTTAGCATAAAATAAATATTTTTTTATTTAGCTTAAATGCCTTGACAGCTAAGACCATTGGAATAAAATATAGATATAATTAAATACCTTCAAAACAAGGATTTCTGCGTTTTTTGTTTATATGCATTAAATGCATAAAAGCATATTTTAATGCATGTTTTAACTCTTTTTTGTGCATATTTGCATGCATATTTTAGGGTTTTTTAAGTGCATATTTCCCGAGCTTTATTTATAACTATTTCCTCAAATTTACTCTTTTTATTGGAAATTTTGCTTTAAAATAGGAGAATATGGACGTTTTTATTTCCACTTCAGAAATTGTTCTCAAAATACGGACTGGAAAACGAAACACGGAAATAAACTAATAATAATGCCATAATTTAGTCTTACAAAATCCTAATGCGACACGCGTCGTGCTGTTTGTCCGGGACAGTAGGTACCTAACTTCGGGATAATTTTATTATTTATTTATTATTCATATTTTAAACGATTGATATATATATTGGTATATAATTTATTACCAACTGACGTTAAAGAAGATTATGTTCCGATTACCAACCTTTTGAAGTTATATTTCTTTAGGCGCGATTGAGATTGAGGGTGAATTTATATTGATCTGCGCACATGCGCACACCGACAGTTTGGTATTAGTCTTTATACGGGCTCTGATTGGGTGTTGAAATGATCTGTCAATAATTGTTCAATATGGAGGTTATCGGTAAACAAAAATGTTGTATAATATATTAGTTTTTATTGTTGTTAGGACAGAAATAAAATCAAATTTATAATTATAGTGACTTTTTAAATAGTTTTGAAAAGACACAGGTACGTAATTCTAAATGTTTCAGTTGTATTCCAATAAAAAATTATCTTCATACATATTTGGAAAATGTAAAAAAAAAAATGTATTTAAGTACCTAGTACTTGCTATGCTATACCCCTAGTAGGCAATTTAATTTACACAATCTGATTACGAACAAACTTTCTACAAATTTTCATCTAATGTATCGTTTTTTTACTCTATTTATTGTTATATTTTTATTCGACAAAAATCAAGCTAATAAAAATTCATATAAACAAAATGTCAAAAAGTTGTTCAGTTTGTGTATATTCCCACAAGACGTATACGCGAAGGTGGTGCAGTTTGAAATCGCTTCGACTCTCGTACGGCGGGATACACGGGAATTAGGTTCAAGCCCAATGCAAGTTATATCATTTTTTTATTTTTTTTAAGGATTTTATGATTGTAAGTATATTATTATATAATTTTTTTCAGAAAATACGTATTTAATTAAAATTTTTGGCAACAATTATTGTTCAGAAATCATTTGCGGCGTTTTTCAATGTGTTTGTGTGTTTTATTCTTTTATTTTTTAATTTTTGGTATCGTTTTAATAAAAATTTTTGAAAAGTAGTAGAGAAACTGTTTAAAGTATATTGATTTCATTGAAATCATATAATAGAAGTATAACTTCTTACGTGCGTACAAAGTACACACATTCTTTTTTTGTTACACATATCTATGACCAACGGGGTCAAAAATGACCCCCAGTCAAAAATGACAATTGACAAAAAAATTAAGTCGTTTAAGAAATAGAATAATGTATTCGTAATTTTAATGTTACTATTGTATCAATAAGTAATAATAATGATGAATAAACATTAGTAAAACTTATTTTTAATAATTACAACTTCACAAAAACAGGAATAATCATTCTGAACTTAGAACTAATTTTTTTTTAAATTTACACTAATTTACGTGGCCACATGTTTAACAAACAATTTTTTTTTAATATTGGGATGTTTCTTACATACAATTCCACATAATAGACGGTATTTCAATCCAATTGATTCCAATCACTCAAAACACATGTAGAACCATGATGCAACTCAAATTGAAAAGAAATGCAATCCTCAAATTTCATTTAAACGTCTTTCCTCCACCTATATAGTGCTAAAGATGGTGTTTCGAAGGGTAAACTGTAGATATATTGTCGGAATACGAGTTTGTTCCCAATATTGTCCAATAGCTTCCAGTAATCTTGGATTTGCAGTTCACGCGATTGCAGAAAAGTCTTCTGACTTATTGTTGCTTCGTATAGAAGTGGGTCGCTGCTAGCATACTAAAAATGTTATATTAGTGGAGCTCAAATTAAAAAAAAAATGATATCATCTACTTTCTTCTTCTTCTTCTTCTTTTTCTTCTTCTTCTAAGATCAGGCGAGACTCGTTAGTCTCTTGCACTTGGTCATTTTGTGCCAGACCTTTTTTTTCCTTAAACTCTAATACGTTCTGTCGCCTCAACGAAGGCAAACAGTTTTCTTAATGGTAGTTATAGGATCTCTTCTGGTTCAAACCTTAGATGATCAGTGAATTTCTGAATTACATCACTAAGCGCACTGCTATGGCATAGTATGTGTATGGCAGTCTCTTCTTCCATTTCGCACTTCCTGCACCATGGTTTATTCACCTTACCTAGTTTGTATAGGAGGTTTCTTAAATGGCAAACTCCGGTACCTATTTCAGTGATTGGTTTGATTTATTTTTTATTGAGGTTCATCAAACTGTTCGAAAGTTATTTGTCAATATTTTTGATTATTTCTTTCTTAGTCTGGATTTGATAAGGATAAGATCTAAAGATATACGTTGGAAAGGAAAATCAATCTGTCTATAACTACTCATTAACACGGCATTGGTCGCTATATGAGATTTTCTCTCACGGTTTCAGAATATTGCGCACAACTTTCTCCTTGGTAAATTACTTATGCTGTAGTTCCTTCTAGTCTCCTAATTATCCTTCCTCGACAATCGAATAGACTTGTCTGCTTAGATGGTGGTTCAGTTGACTTATTATTAGAGACTGGAAAATATGCACTAAAAAATGTCTAAAATATGCATGCAATATGCATTTTAAAACAAGCTGAATATGCACAATTAACATGCAAATATGCATTTATATATGCACTTATTTTTATATGAATAATTTTATGGTTTACGTTAAATACATAAATAAATAAAAAATAATAAAAATAAATAAATAGGTTTGAATTTAAACCAAATTGTATTATTATTTCTTAATATATTTTTTTAACTTCAGGTTTTGTGACAAATAAAACGGCAAAATATTTTATTTTGACCACAAGATAAATAAGAGTACAATAAAATAAATGTACATATTTTTATTGTTACAATATTGATTCATATTTTCTAAACTAATATTATAAAAAGAGTACAATAAAACAAATTTACATATTTTTATTGTTACAATAAATAATCATATATTGATTCATATTTTCTAAACTAATATTATGTCTTCTATCTGTTAATATTTGTTTATAGGCAGAAAAAGATCTCTCAACGTCACAAGATGTAATTGGGGCATATTTAAACTTTGCTATTAGAGACGGATCCATATTAATATTTTCATCGAAGTTTCCAAAATTGATTATATTATTTATTGAACGCAATAAAGTGAAACCCTCATTTTTGTTTAAAACGTCATCAAGTTTATCTTTAATTTTTACTCCAATTTCCCCATTCAGATTTGTTATTTTCTGTTTAACCGAATCAACAATAGACATACTATTGTGAAGACATAAATTTTGAGCCTCTAATTTTGTAATTGAACTTTCAATGATATCGAAATTCGATTTTATATACAACAATTGATTTTTAATAGACTTTTCTTTAAAAATATTTTGACAGTTATCAATAGCGGTACAAGTCGGATCAAAACTTGAAATAACGCTTTTGATGTCGTCGTAGTGTTCAGATAAAAATATAGCACTTTTAAGCCAAGTTCCCCATCTGGTTAATACTGGTTCTGGTGGTAAAGGAATATCGGGAAGCATCTCCCTATATACCTGTACACGTAGTGGTGCTTTCAGAAATACTTTTTTTACATTATTTATTAAGGTGTTTACATTGGGAAATTCAATTCTAACTTTCTCTGCAACTCTGTTTAGGCCGTGCGCCAAACATGTACAGTGAATTAAATTAGGGAAAAAGATTTTAAGATTGGATGCAGCTTTCATCATATATGAGGCGGCATCACTAAGCATTAATAATATTTTTTCAAATGGTACTTGATCAGGTAAAAAAAAATTTGTTAGGGATTCGTTAACAAATCTAGCTATTGTAGCATAGTTTGTTTTTTCCAAACATTTTACACTAATTAAGTATGAGTTTTTAAAATCGCCAGAGTCGTTAAGAACTCCAACAATTAGATTCGCAATTTGTCGACCCTTTGTATCCGTTGTTTCGTCGACGGAAATCCAAAGATATTCGGCTTTTAACTGATTTTTAATACTCGTCATCACATCTTTGTAACATGCACTGACATATTTTTTCCGAAGAGTTGAAGAACTTGGTATTTGAGCTGGTTTATCTTTAATCTTGCAATAAGTTTTTAAAAAGTTTTGACACGATTTATGTTCTAACTTGTGCAGAGGGATATTGCAGTTAAAAAAAAAATGGCATAAATCCTTTGCAAAGGTTTCTTGCCCAACTGACGTATTCTGAATCTGCAAACTGTTCTGTAGAATCTGCTGGCGAGGTTTATTATCATTTTTTGATAGCTTAGTTTGGTGAAGTGAAGTTTTTATGTGTTGAACTACTTGGAATTTCTTTTGACATGGAATCTGGAATATAATGATAATGATGTTTTAGATGTTTTCGTAAATAGATACCTACATTAAAATGATCAAACTTTTTAAACCTCCCCCAATTTTTTTTTATTTCTCAAAGTGAAATTGAAATCGTCAAACAATAAAGTACAGTCAGTGTACCGTAGTATACAGGGTGGGCCACTCTCAACACCTCGCTCTGTATAAGCCAAACCGTTGCGAACTTTAAAAAACAGTTTTTGAAGAAATGGGACGGTTTGTCATTTTAGAATAGACAGACACATAGATGTGCAAAGAAGTTTGATAAGTTTAAAAATCTATTGAAGTGGAGAACTTACCTTTTTATCACAAATGGTGCAAAACATACTTTCACTGTCGATAACTTTTAGATGATTGTTACTTCCAATCCAACTTCTGAGAAGACTTGATTTTTCCCTTGCTACTTTAGGCATTTTCACAATAATAATAAAATGATTTTTTTACACAGTATAGTCAATAACTTGCAATCACAAAAGTTGAATAATCGGCGATTGATTTAAGACTAACCATTCATAAAATAAAATAATCTATCCTACCCTTAAAATGCTTAAAATTTCGTTTTGGTTGGTTTTCCCAGAATAATTCATAGTTGGCCGACACCAGCAGAAAGTACAGGTAATATTTGTAATGTTATTCAAAATATAATCGGTATTTACTTAGGTAATTTGTAAATTCTGAGAAGTCTATAAATCTTAAATATCCGGATAATGATACCTGCAGCTATAAATAACGCCCATTATGTTTATGGGTACAACAACAAAGGAGCTTAACAGCAAAATATTTACTTTCACATTTTATTTTAATGGATGTTGATGTTACTAATATATACCTTATTTTTAAATGGGGTAGAGTAAATTCCCATCAAAATATGCATTTATATGCTCTTAAATCTCCAAATATGCAAGGCATATGCATTTATGAAAAACATGAGAAATATGCAGCATATATATGCATATGCATTTTGCATATAATCCAGTCTTTACTTATTATGGCCCAATTGTTAAGTCAGTGCGCTTCCCGTGAGATATTCTCTCATCGCGTGACCACCGTGTATAATATTTTTAGCATCATTTTATAGCACTATTATATATTTTAGCATTATTTGATTTTGTATTTGCAATATGAGTCGTGCAAATATAATTTTAGAACTTGCACTGTTCAGTAAAATAAAATAAACGTACTAGTACAAATTTGAAATTTAGATATATTGAAATATTAAAATTAATGTTATTTCTAATTTTTAGACTAAAATGTACAAGCGCATCAAGAGTCACATTGTGGTGAGCTAATAATAGCGTTATTAATTTTAAAATCGGTTTTAAAAATTTTATTTGGTAAAAAAAGGCAAAACTTGGATATGTTATACAAAATCTCGCACGCGACCACTGACGTAAAAGCTAACCTAGCGACCAATGCCGGGTTAAACCTGGTTGAGGAAGATTTGTCGGTTTACATGTAGCACATATTATTTTGCATTTAGCGAGATAGCTAACGAGATAGCTTCCTAGGAAAACTCAATTCTTAACTGAAGTTATAACAAAAAATGTAATCATCCTTTTACAAAAACTAACAGAAATCTCAGTTGTAAATCGACCTAAAATCGGTTGAACTTCATCTGCTGTAGTCACTTGCAAACTCTGATCTATTTCTGTATTTACATTTGAATTCTGGACACATTCCAGACCTAGTGAACCTAAAATAGAGATATTGGACCCTGTGTCCAGTAAAGCCAATCAAGAATGACCTAAGATAGATACTTCAAGGTAAGGCCCATTATCCCTATTTTTGCGAACTAACAATGAATTTATGTCAACATCAACAAGAGAAGGTAAGGGACTACTTGAGAAACTACAGAAGAATCACAATGTGCACGATCAACTAACATGGTCTTCTCTTTGGTTGGTATTTGCCGTTCTGTGGTCTTTTGTCTTTCGGTGGAGGGTGAGATATTTGGCTTGTGGATACTTGTGCTTCCAGATTCGAGAAACTTTATGAGAGAATATTCCCTGTATTTTGATGAAGAGCGGGAGCCAGTGACAATCCACCCCTCCTGTCGTTTCCCGAACAGAATTCACATTCAAACTTACGTACACCTTGATGTCCACACCAATAACAAAAACGAACTCTAGGTTCAGAACATTGGTAATACCCATGTCCCGTCCGACGACAATTTAAACATGTAATCCTTGAGTTGAAAGCAGATACGTTACCAGACCGAGAATAATTTGCCTACCGGAATAGGACGACTCGTTATTTCTGAAGTTTGAACGACTAGGATTTTAGACACACTCTCAGAAGACCATGACAACACTAATCTAACTTCTTACATTTTTCAGTAAGATCAGGAATTTAGGGAATATCTCCAGACTGAAATGGTACGATGGTAACAAATTTTTCTTAATGATAAGAAAGAGGAACCTATAAACATTTACACAAACTAACAACTTTATTAACCCGGCATCCGACAGTTGCACTTTCTTGACACTAACAGACAGGTGGCGTATCACAAACACCAGCAGTTGAAAGAGTTAAAGATTCTCAAAAAATCTCTTTACGTTTAGTTTTCTGTGATGTCTGGAACGTCAACATCTTAAAGCTGGTCAGGATAGTCACTATTTACACTAACATTGTCTATTTATTCACTTACTTCCGAATTACCCTTGTCAATGCATTCGTCACTGTCAATTTCATCCTATAAGACCTGAAGACGTGTTTATTCTAGATCGTAATTCATTTTAGCTTAGACTAATAAAAACATGTGTTAAAATCTGTAATAAGTATTATTCACTTACCTATACTTACTTAAACAAAATAAAGACAATTCTGCAGAAAGTACAAAATCAGAAACGTGGGGCGTGACCACTTTCAATCCAAATGTACTTGCTGAAACTAAACATACGACTAAAAACTATGTGTCATCGCATAGATGAATATACAATAGAAAGCTATCTAGCCGCTGCTGTGGCCACTACATGCAAAATTTCCTTATCTTTCAGGTTCAGCATTGTTGGGGTGTACCACACCCTACCTGTCGGATTCCGGGTTAATGAAAATCGTAACTTTCTACTGAAAAACTTGTTTACGAGGCTTGTTTTGATCTTAAAGGCTGTCCTCATAATTATAAGGAAGATAGCAGGGGCGGACCGTCGGGGTAGGCAAGGTAGGCGCCGCCTACCCTCTTCAAATGTAGTACAATAATATAAATTATTAATATAAATTACTTATTTCAAAATTGTAATTTATAAATTTTGACACAATACCTACAATAAAATAGCAAAAATTATCCAAATTAGTTTTAAAAGTATCCAAAAAATTTTCTCCGTAGTTATAATTATTGTACGCTCCTTGTAGTATCAGAAGTACTGTATAAGATTTTATATTTACTCTTCCTTGGTCAGACACTTGTAACCGTAGCCTGAAATAGAACGACGCCAACACCGAGTTGACGTGCGATCTCTCTCTCTGTTTACGCGAACTAAAGGCCTGCTGCAGGTCTGCTGCTAGCGACTGTATTCCACGATTTTGAAAGGGCGGATAGGCACAGAGTCTTATAGCCGGACCTACAAAATTTTATCAGTTGCTTCTCTTGTGTCTTGTGAAACTGTTTTAAATAATTGTTTTTTGATTTTGGCTGTTATTAGTAGGTGAAGTATTGAATAAAACTAGGTAGGACAATTTAAATTTGTTTATGAAAACTGATTAATAAATAGGTAAATTTGAGATCGGTCTATTGAAGAGCATTTTAATTTTATAATAATTTAGTAATAATTCACTAACGACAAATAAATCTGTGAATAGTTATTTGTCAGTCGTCCATTATATTTTTATTGTGTTTCAATACAATTTGGATAATTTAGAGTTAAACTGACGAATTGTGTTATTAGATTATATAGATTATTTCATTCATAGGAGATTCTGACCAATAGAAAGCTACAGAAATCTGAATTAAATCGATAATTTTTGATAATCTCCCGTCGTTAAGAATATTACGTCAGATGCCCTTCGTTGCTACGAAACAATACATTCAGTGACATTAATGACAGTTAATGTTTTAAAAATTATAAAAGTGATGACTTTCAATCGTCAAATATTTATAAAAACTGTGTGTTTAATGGTACTTACATAAATAAATTTCAATAAAATTTTGGTTTTGAACAGTTTTATTCATGAAATAATCACAACAAATTGCACTCGACCTCTGAAATTAATATAGAATTTTTGCTCTCGTGACACTTTGACATAATTTCACTCGCCTTCGGCTCGTGAAATTTAAACTGTCAAAGTGTCACTCGGGAAAAATTCAATAATTTCAGAGCTCTTGTGCAATTACTACTGATAATTAAAAATTTAAAGCGAGGTTAATTGTTAACTTATCAATTTATTCGAAGAGTAAATTATTATTTGATACATAAATAAAATAAGGGATATTTGACGTTGTTGAAACGTAGGTGTGTTAGTTTTATTGATGGAAAAACTTTAGTCATCGAATATGAATATTTTAAACGATGTAATATGCAGTTTAATCGAGACGCCTTTTTCAAGGCGCCAAAATAAAGAAAGATCAGAAATTATTTCAATGGGCCGGCCGTTACCAAATTTAACAATTTTATCCACACATAAGTCAAAAGACAATCGACCATTTTCGAGATCGTTTAAAACAATATGGTATGAAAATCATAAATGGCTAAGCGGAAGTTATTTTAAAAATTCACTTCTCTGTTGGCCTTGTCTGTTGCTTTCAAATTTGAAGCAAAATGTTTGGGTGAGTCAGGGATATTCAAATTTGAAAAATTTATCAGCTAGTGTAAAAAAACATAAATCTTCGAAAGAACATTTAAATAATTGCTTAGGTTTAAAACGGTTAGAAAAAAATAAACAAACTATTGACAGTGCTTTAGCTGGACATATTTCTCTATCTAATAAGATATATAATGAAGAAGTTGAAAAAGATTGAAGAAGTTGAAGAAATTGATGTTACAACTTTTTAGCAAAACAAGAACTTGCATTTCGCGGTCGTGATGAGAGCCATAATTCTTCAAACATGGGTAATTTTACAGAAATTTTTAATTTAGTAGTTAAACGCGATCAGGAAATCCAGGATCATGTTAAAAAATAGAAGGGGTGTTCACGGGTTTGTCAAAAACAATACAAAATTATTTGACGCTCTCTATAGTTTAATTTCAAACGTGCTTGAGCCATATGATTACAAAAATAAATTAATTGCTCAATTTTACGATGGTGCAAGTGTAATGGCTGGCTTTAAACGGATTACAATCAAAAATTAAAGTAGACGCTCCAAAAGCAATTCTTACCCATTGTTGCGCTCGTAGATTACATTTAGTATTGCAAGACGGCTCAAAATGTATTACAAATTGTAGGATATTTTTTGTCGCCTACCCGAAGTATATGTGTAGCCTACCCGCATACTGAGGTCACGAACGGGCACTGGAAGATAGACCGACTTAAGTTTAGCAACTAACTCTTCTTCCATTATTGTGCAATTTCTTGGTTCAAATTAGTTATCATTATTTTTAAATCAACTTCGTCAACTCTGAAATTTATTTCATCTCTATTGTTGTTCATTTTACATATTGCTTTTAAACTAATTAGGGGAGTGCAATTAGAACTAAAACATGCATTGTTTCGAAAAAATTCAAACAAGCTTATATTTTTAGAAAACTTTTTTTGTTAGTTTATATACATGTTAAAGTAAAAAGTTCTACTCGCGGATTTGGCCGCTAATTAATTATTAATTGTTTAAACAATAACAATTTTTTGCATTAATAATTTTAAAAATATCGTTAAATTCATCATTTTACTTTAATCAAATATGTTTCTATTTTGTTTTTGATTATACTGAATCCGAATATGGCATTGCAATTTGAAAATTCTTATACAGAAGCTCTTATACAGTATGTCTGCGTAGCTAGGAACCACATGGAAAACTTTTTTATTATCAATTTTACGAAAAAAAGTTATTCTTCATAAAATGCTCTAGATAGTCAAAAATCTAAAACTCAACCATCAGAAATCAAATGTTATCAATTTTATACGAGTTATGTCAAAAATATGAATTTCGTTAAAGAGTAAAGTACCTTTATATTTCATAATATCAAAAAATGCTATTATGAAAAGTTGTTTGAAATTACAAACTATGTTTAAATATACAATTACATTATTCTAATCGAAAAAATTTTTTCAATTTTTTCTCAAATTACGGATACTTATCATCATTTTATTACAATTATGATAACTATTTTATTATCACTTTTACGAAAAAAAGTTATTCTTCATAAAATGCTCTCCCTGGTCTAAAATCTAAGACACAACCATCAGATATTAAACTTTTTTAATTTTATACGAGGTATGTTAAAAATATAAATATTTCTTAAGAGTTAAGTGCCTTTATTATTCACAATATTTTAATTAGAAGGATGTAATTGAACACTAAAACAAATTTTTTATTTCCAAACAACTTTTCTTAATAACAATTTTCGATATTGTGAAATTTAACGATACTTTACTCTTGAGTGAAATTCATATTTTTTGACATATCTCGTATGAAATTTATTAAATTTGATATTTGATGACTGCATCTTAGATTATATCCAATGCAGAGTATTTTATAAAAAATAACTTTTTTTCGTAAAACTGATAATAAAAAAGTTATCAATAGGTTCCAAGTTAGGCAGACATACTAGACGAAGCAACGAAGCACTAAAAACCAAAAACCTAGGAATTTTGTGCAGTAAGATGAATCGTCATGGAACTTTTTGCATTCGATTAGAGAGAGTGTCAGGTAACTTTGTGAACTAAATTCATCTAGGGCAAAAATTTTTGTGCATAAGAAAATGCATTTTAAAAGTGCATCTCGAAGAGGTAAAAATGAAAAATTTAGAACTTGGGAAATATTGACGGAAATGAGTTGAATTTTTATACTCGGGGGTTTTGGGGATCGCTGAGCACGAATTTCATATCGGCGATGGTCTCCAAGGTACCTGATGCCCACGGTAAAACTCGTCGCCTAGAGTTTTATGTTATAATCATTAAAAATCAGTCAATATCCATTAGTCTGGGGGTTTTTGGGGTCGCCGGCCACGAATTTAATGTTGGCGATGGCATACAAGATACCTGGTGCCCAGAGTGGAACTCGTCGCCTAGAGTTTTTAGTTATAATTATCCAAAATCAGCCAAAAACTATTACCCTGGGGGTTTTGGGGGTCGCTGAGTACGAACTTCATGTCGGCGATGGTCTCCAAGGTACCTGGTGCCCAGTGTGGAACTCGTCGCCAGGCGTTTTTAGTTATAATTATTCAAAATTAGTCAAAAACTATTACCCTGGTGTTTTTGAGGGTCCCTGAGTACAAATTTCATGTCGGCGATGGTGCCCAATGTACCTGGTGCCAAGGGTTGGAACTCGTTGCCTAGCGTTTTATGTTATAACCATTCAAAATCAGTTAATAACCATTACTTGGGGTGTTTTTGGAGTCGCTAAACACAATTTGATGTTGGCGGTGGTCTCCAAGTTACCTGGTTCCCAGAGTGCAACTCGTCGCCTGGAGTTTTATGTCATAATTATTCAAAATCAGTGAAAAACCATTAATCTGGGGGGTTTTGGGGGTCGCTTATTGCGAATTTCATATCGGCGATGGTCACTAAGTTACCTGGTGCCCAGGGTGAAACTCGTCGCCTGGAGTTTTATTTTGTAACCATTCAAAACCAGTCAATAACCATTACTCGGGGGTTTTTGGGTCTCTGAGTACGAATTTCATGCCGGCGATGGTCTCCAAAGTACCTGGTGCCTAGGGTGGAACTCGTCGCCTGCAGTTTTATGTTATATTTATTCAAAATCAGTCAATATTCATTACTTCGGTGTTTTGGGGGTAGCTAAATATATTTTTCATTAATAATTTATCTTAAAACACTTTTATATTATATCCTAAAAAATTACCTATTTAAAAATTATTTTAAAATTTTGTCGCTTTTAAAGCAGTTGTCGTTAAATTTTGACCCTAATGACATTTATGAAATTTTGACATAATTGGCATTTCAAAGTTATATCAGCGATTTTTTGTATTTTCTGCGGTATTATTTTAATTTTTAGATTTCTAGTCTGCTTTTATATAAAAAAACAGTAGTTTTTAGAACTCTTTAGCGATGTATTAGTGTAATATAATGTTGATGGATTACCGTAGAAGGCCGATATGATCAACCAAAAAAGACGATATATATGGTGATTTTTCTATTGACTTTCTTGGGTGTGAATCTGTCTTTTTATTTTACTGCTCCTGGTTTAAAAACAAAGCATAGTATATATGTGAATACCTCCGAGCTACAGTTTTATGTAGTTCCGTTCTTTTAAAAATTTTTAATTAATTATAAAAAAACATCTAAAAAGTGATACTGTATTTAAAGCCAAGTAAGTTTTTAATGTTGGTGTTTTGACAAAGTCTTATATTTTATACTTATTAGTTTTGTTAATTACAGAATAAATAATAATATTATAATATCAAGCCGTTTAAGATTGGTATTAAAGGAATTTTCATTATCTACAGTCTATAGCTGCGCTGTTTTATAATTTTGGTTTTCAAAATTGCGGAAGAGAGAAATTTGTGTAACTTCAAGTAAGTAAATATATTTTTTTATTTTATTTTACTTTTTGTCAATTTTTTCATTATATTATACAAATAAATTGATTATGAATACGTGCACTAACATTTAATTTAACACGTTTATTTTTTAGATTATTGTATACCTACCTTGAAGACCATCGCCAACATTGAATTGGTGCCCAGTGACCCCTAAAACCATTATAGTAATGGTTATTGACTGACTTTGAATGATTATACCATAAAACTCCAGGCGACGAGTTCCACCCTGGGTACCAGGTACCTTGGAGACCATCACCGTCATGAAATTCATGTTCAGCGACCCCCAAAACTTCCCGAGTAATGGTTTTAATGATTTGTAATAATTATAACATAAAACTCCAGACGACGAGTTCTACTTTGGGCACCAGGTACCTTGGAGACCATCGAACACATGAAATTATTGTTCATTGACCCCAAAATCCTCAGAGTAATGGGTATTGACTGATTTTGAATGATTATAATATAAAACTCCAGGCGACGAGTTCCACCCTGGGCACCGAGGTACACAGGAGATCATCGCTGTCATGAAATTCGTGCTCAGCGACCCCCAAAACCCCCCGCGTAATGTTTTTAAATGATTTGGAATAATCATAACATAATACTCCAGACGATGAGCTTCACCCTAGGCACCAGGTATCTTGGAGACATATCGAACGTATCTTGGAGAAATCGAACATATGAAACTTTTTTTCAGTGACCCCCAAAACTCTCAGAGTAATGGTTATAGACTGATTTTGAATGATTATAACATAAAACTCTAGGCGACGAGTTCCACCCTGGGCACCAGGTATCTTGGAGACCATCGCCAACACTAAATTCCTGCCCGGCGACCCCAAAACCCCCCGAGTAATGGATATTGACTGATTTTTAATGATTATAACGTAAAACTCTAGGCGACGAATTCCACCGTGGGCACCAGGTACCTTGGAGACCATCGTCGATATGAAATTTGTGCTCAGCGATCCCCAAAACCCCCGATTATAAAAATTCAACTCATTTCCATGAATATTGCCCGAGTTCTAAATTTTTCATTTTCACCTCTTCGAGATGCACTTTTAAAATGCATTTTCTTATGCACAAAATTTTTTGCCCTAGATGAATTTAGTTCACAAAGTTGCCTGGCACTCTCTCTAATCGAATGCAAAAAGTTCCATGACGATTCATCTTACTGCACAAAATTCCTAGGTTTAATGCTTCGTTGCTTCGTCTATACCTATAAGAGCTAAAATAGTATATTAAGTATGGAGAACGGTAAGGGTTTTATACCGATCGAAGACAATTGTTTGGAGGAGGAGCGGAACGACGACTCCAATTATTGTCTGAGATCAGTTACCCTTAACGTTCGACATGCTTATAACGTTTTTTGCACGATTGATACCATTATAAATTATAAAATTAAACATTTTCGTCATATTGACTAGTTTCATTCATTTTATCAAGATATATACTTTGGTTGTTAGGTAGTAACTAGGGTGCATAACAACAATGGAGAATTGAGTTTTTATTTAGTTGTCAATAATTTTAAGTACAGTTTTGATTATTATAAATTAAAATATGAGCGAAAGTGAATTTGAAGAAATTGAACGGGCTTGGGAAGAAGGGTGTTCCGCAATTATTCCCGAAAAATCCAAAATCCGTTATCAAAATACCTACCAAAGTTTTAAAAAATGGTGCGAAGGCAAGAATTTAAGAATCGAAGAAAAGACTCTATTGGCATATTTCGTTCAAAGACATATGCAGTTGAAAGCTCCTGGAAGCCTCTGGGCAGAATATTCAATGATTAAATCCACCGTTTTTCTTTATGATGGCATTGATATTTCCAAGTTTTCAACTTTGATCGCGTATTTGAAGAGAAAAGAATATTGGATACTAGTAATGTATGCGATTCTGCAGGAGTTTCTGTTAGAAGTGAAACCACAGATAATTTAACAAATTGTACCCTAAGTTTCAATATTAAAAAATAATTCGTTAGTTTTCTTTATTCTTTCAAAAAATAAATTAGAATTAAGAGATTTTTTAACTCGAAGTGAATTACTTACCGTCGAGTTGGAGTACTTACCGTCGAGTTGGATTACTTACCGTCGAGTTGCTAGTAAATGTCACCTACTGACGTAAAATCTGTCACGGTAAACAGTCAAAAATGATCAATCGTGCAAAAAAAATTTTTTTGCTGAAAATTTATTATTGTTGAAGTTTATCATTAAATGTATTTTTACAGAAAAAAGTTTTGATCACTTTATATAAACATTTTTTTAGCTGGTAATTTTCGGTTTTTGTATTACATTTTTGTTATCTTTCTTAATTTTCTCAAAAATAAATGGTCCACTTCATTTCTAAAGCAAATTAATTTAGTGTATTTTAAAGATAACGTCCTAGTATTTAAAAAACCTTTTATAAAACTGTAATAGAACTGTTCAAACTTGAGTAATACCGTCTTAAAGTGGTGGTAATTCTATAAAACTACGAAGATTTCTAAAATTACATTTTTTAAGACGTCATATCATTTGAATTAAATTTTTGAGATTTTTTTTGGATGAAACATAATTTAGTAAGATGCTTGAAAGGTAAGTTGTGCAAAATTGAGAGTTTTATTATAAGAAAAATTTAATTAGTTACACATTTTTAAATCATTTTTAAACAAAATTCATGTAAGGCTCATTTTCCGCCCCCACCGTACTTATGCCCATACATTTTATTTCTTTTTATTATAACCATAAGATAGCTTAACTATTCTTCTTTAGGTTCAATTTGTAAAATTTCATTTTATTCATTAGTTAAAGAATTACATTAAAAAACTCAACCGTGCACTTCGCCGTACGCTAGTTTACAGTGCGCCAATGTTTGTGAGAAGGATGACTTTAGCGTTATAAATAAAAAATTATAGAAGATACAGATTTAATTTTAGAAAATTCTTAATATAAGGTTTTTTTTGTAAAATTTTCTGAATTTTTCAATGGTCAAGTCAGTTTTGGTCTAAAATTTATATTTTCGGAGTTATTTAAAAAAAACATCAAATTTCGTAGTTCATTTGTTTAATAAAAAATGAAGCACCCACTTCTCGAGTAGAACTTTTTGACATGTTGTCTATTAAAAATTTCTTAATGAAATTACAAAACGTTCTATCTTGTTTGATTTTTTCCGAAATGAAAATCTATATGCACTCCCCTAAATTAACATTTTCTAGATTATTAATTTATTCAAGTTTAACCGTTTTTATTATTGTTTATTAAATGTGTAAATGTATGGGGTTTACATATTAATTTTATAATCTAGCTAGGTGAAGCCCTAAAATGGTAAAAAACCGTTTATGTTTATTTTACTCAGTAAATATACAAAAGTAAATACTTAAGGTAAATATGTGTATATGTGCTTATTTATGATTGAGTTATATGTTTAGAGTTTAATGGATATTTATTTATTTTATAATGCAGTAATCAAACAAAAGTTCTACTTTCTGTATAAAAGTGAGAAATTCGTGATATGAATTTTCATTGATATGCTCAAAGCTAATTGATTTTTTTTAATTAATCTTTTATTAACTTCTTATAAATCTTACGGTTAAAAGGCGAATATCGGAATACTATACTGCCGTCCTTAGGAAAAACACAGCATAATATGCAAAAATGATGAAAATTGAGTTAGGCGCGAAAATAAGTCTAGAGGGTTTATACAGGTTGGGGTGTCCACGGTTGGGGTGCCCAAGAGAAAAAACTTTTTTATTTTCAATTTTAGCGAAAAATGTCATTCTTGATAAAAAGTTTAGCTTGTTCTAAAATCCCATGAAACGAAATAAAATTCAAGTTTTTCAATGCATGCTTAATTTTATAGCCAATCTTATGTAAATCCCTATATATTTTTGCACTAAGTTCGAAATTGTAACAATAATAACTTGGGAAAACAAACCTTTCGCTTCTTTGGTTCATGAAACCAGACTTTGTCATTCTCCTTGAAACATCCAATTATTTAATAAATAAATAATTATTATTCCAATAATTTTAACAATAAAATTGATCACAAGATAAATTCTTTTTTGAACGCTTAACATTGTCGAAAAGAAAATGACAATTCGCAAATTATTTATCGGAGTTGACAGTTACTAAGCTACATTGTGGCTTGTCAACACTAGATTATTGTTACGATTTCGAACTTAGTGCAAAAATTTATAGGGATTTACATAAAATTGACTACAAAATTAAGCAGGATTTGTAAAACTTTAATTTTGTTTCGTTTTATGGGGTTTTAGAAGAAGCAAAACTTTTTATCAAGAATGACATTTTTTGCTAAAATTAAAAATAAAAAAGTTTGTCCTCTTGGGCACCCCAATCGTGGACACACTGTAGGTATTACATGATTATTTAAGAAAAGTACAGTATTTACAACCCCAGCTATATATTCTGAAAGAAATACTAAACCTAGCATCTACGAAAACATGCGTGGAACTAAGGAAAAACCCCGCAACTACAACATTACTTAGGTAAAACCCCGCATATACTTGTCGGAGACTGTAGTTACTGTGTTTATTCTAAGCAATATATTTATACCCAGTTGCGGTGTTTTTGCTACGTAATTGGCGCGATTTATCAATTTACTTAGTTTCTTCTCGACTTGTATATGGTGCGGTTTTGTTAGTTTGTGTCTGCAAAATTGATTAATAAGCAACGTAAAATTTTTAATGTTGAAAAAGCAAGTATACCCTATTTCACGAACATAGGCCTGTTTTGGATTACGTCGACAAGGAATATTTTACTGTGAAAAATAAGAAGAACGAAAGTAAATTGCAAATAACATTGTTGTTTATTGGAATAATTATTAGCGCCATTTACTTTCGTACTTCTTATGTTACACAGTAAAATATTAGTTGTCGAAGTAATCCAAAACAGGCGTATGTTCGTGGAATGGTCATAGGGTAAGTAGTCCAGAACACAAAATTTGCTTAAATACTTTTTTCAGGTTTTTTTGTAGGTACATAAGTTAAAAAAATTTAAGACGTTTTAGTCATATTCATTGAATTAGTGTTTACTTTTGTAAAATAACATTATAATTTAATTCACCAAAAGTAGTCTTTTTTAACTGCATTTATGGTAGAAATAATTAGCTCATATAATTTTTTCTTTTTTACATTACAGGGATATTGACTCAGGTCAGATAACTGCTCAGGTCAAAATAAAAATTGGAGTTTTTTATCTTTCCTTGTATATATTGTAAACTCGGACGCTATTTTATCTGCTCAAGATATTTGTATTAAGTATTTCGAACCAGGACACACCTTCATGTCCGCAGATAACTTTCACCATCAGGTGGGACTATCTTAAAAAAAAACCAAAGAAAACCTACGATTTTAGTGATTTTGTGAGAGCTGTTGGAAATGCAAATTCAAAAAAGGTTACAATAAAACAATGCAGTACTTATAAAGATTTTTTAAGTGGCAGGATTTCGCGTCACAAGCAAACATTAAAAAAAATAGATCCGCGTCCTTACTTGGCGAAAATAACAGATATTGTTGCCAACAAGGGATCATTTTCTCTAAAGTACAAGTTAACAAATAAATCCGATAGTATGTTTGAAATTAATTTTCTTCAAAGTAAAGTTTTAAATAAAAATCTTCCCAGCCCTCAGGCATTTACATCTCCATGTGGAGTATCAAAAAATAAAAAAGAAAACCGTAATGGCTTCAAATAGATTACAATTTTGACAAAACCTTGAGGAAGATAAGAATTAATAAGATAATTTATTTGTATATTTATTTTTTTTGCTTTTTTATTAAATTTTGTTTGTTAGGGTATATTCGGTCTAATAAATATGTTTTTTTAAATACATATGTAGATTTAATAAATTATTCAAAAACTCATTTTGTTGTTTAATTATATTTTCTGTAACATTATGTTAAGAAAAAACACCGCATATACATAACATCCGTAAATGCTGTAGTTTTACTTAGCAATTCCAAATATTACTTACAGTTTTTTTCCCAGTTTCTGCCATAGGCATAAAATTAGGGTAAATTACTGCTCCTTTTTTAAAACACTGTTTATTTACAGACTTATTGATATAAGTAAAGTAAAATCGTTTCTAAGTGCATTTTTGTAACAATTTTAGCACCTTTAAAAAGTTGCAGATTCTTTGAAGTCCATTTACTCATTTTTATAAGTACTGCAGATGCGGTGGTTTTCCTTAGGAGGGAAGTAAAATAGGGGAGTCAATAGAGATCGAAACCTTTCATTGTTTCGGAAAAATGCAAACAAGCTTATATTTCTCTAAAACTTTTTTTGTTAGTTTATAAATATGTTACAGTAAAAAGTTCTACTCGCAGATTTAGCGGCTAATTGTTTATAGTAGGGGAGGAAAGTTTGCTAAATTTGCAGTTACTCGAGTGTTATGGGGACCTATTGGGTTATGAAAAGTAGGTCCTAAAACCAAAAAGAGTTAAGTTAAGTTTTCCATAAAGTGGGAGACTTTCCATTTTTTAATTTAATTTTCCATTTTCAACAATCGTTTTTTCCTATTATAGCAACATCTATCCATAACTCGAAAAAGTACAATACAGGGTGCGTCAAACCTCTGGTTTTCTTTGATTACGGCTAAATTATGGGATATACAAAAAAATGTTTTTTACAAAATTAATGTATATCGAAGTCGTCTATAATATAAAACTATTTTCGATTATACAGGGTGAGTAAGAACGACGGTACGAACCAAAGTTGTGTTTTTTTAAATAGAACACCCTATGTATTAAATCATTTTTAATATATTTTTTAAAAATATTAAGAATTTATATAAGGTATTATAGGACTAAAGTTAACAATATTCGAAATATTTACACTTTTATTGAGAAAAATGGTAATATTACAAGGGCTGTGAATTAGGCTTTCAAAATAATAAAAACTTAAATGACAGTTTTTTAGTATACTGTTATTTTTAAGTAAATTAACTTATTTGACATTGTCAAAATAACTGTCAAAGTCGTGCTCGTTTTTCTTGGATTTATCCAAAAAAATATTAATTTTGGCAGTTTTTTGGTATATTCCGGGCTTATTTTCAAGTGTATTGATTTACTAAAAGTTTCTGTTTTGTGTGTTATACGGGTATAACATTATTTTGTTCCCCCATGGAGGAAACAAGTGTAGGGACGTCTTCGTTGACGAAAATGTCAGTAGATAATAGTGAGGCCTCTCTGGACAAAAATGCATATATGGAACCAGAAAAGAAAACCTTTAACCTGCTTTCAGATAAGTATAGTATACAAAATATTTGGGTTTATATTGAGAGACTTAATAATGAAGGTAGTCTGGGCAAATTGCATCCTATGTGTGTCGCAGATATTTTATTTAAGAAACTTAAACTCACTAACATTGTAGAAATCAAAAGTTTAGGAAAAAATCGCATAAAAGTTATGTTGAAGTCCTTATTGGAGGCAAATAATTTAGTAACTAATAAGTCATTGAAATTGGAAAACCTTAAGGCTTACATACCAAATCATTTGTTGGAAATTAAGGGCATAGTACGCGATGTAGATACGAAATTTAATGTAGATTATTTAATGGAAAATATAGAATGTTCTTCTAAAGTCACTAATATATACAGAACCAAACGTAAAATTATAAATGACAATAAAGTTGAATTTGACAATAAAAAAATGATAATAGTCACCTTTGAAGGCAACGTTTTGCCAAATTATGTTTCCTTTAATAAGGTATTTTGCCCCGTAGAACAGTATATTACAAGGATGGTTCAGTGTTACAAATGTCTTTTATTTGGGCACGTATCCGGTCAGTGCAAAAGCACACAAGAACGATGTATGCAATGCAGTCAAATTAAAGAAAAAGATCACAATTGTAGTAAAGAAGTCATATTTTGTATGCATTGTAAGAGTAAGGAACATATTTCAATATCAAAAAAATATCCTCAATTTGAGAAACAAAAACAAATTAAAAATATAATGGTTGAGCATAAGATGTCCTTTCTAGAGGCACGTAATTACTGTGACAAATCTTTTTCAAATTTTGTAAGCAATAATTCCTTTGAATGTTTAGCAGATAATGAAAGGAATCTTCCTAGTCTGCCTTCCACTAGTAAAAATATTTCGATATCTAAACCAGTTTCTAAAAACCCAACTTCTTTTGCTTTTACTCAACCTGAAATAAATAATACTAATAAAAAAAGAAAATTTAATTCACCAAGTGCACAGACGACTGCTGAGAAACCGATGTTCCCTTTTGTTTTCGGGCCTGATAAGCCTTTACCTGTTAATACAACCGTACCAAATTATGGTAATATTGAAATTAAGAAAAATGTTACAGAAATTCTTTCTACTTTTATATTGCAACTTTTACAAGGTATACAAAATTTTGATGATATACGATCAATCGATAAAAAATTAATAGTCAGTAGCACTGAACAGGTATTGGAGGGTACTTTGATTAATATTAAATAAATAATGCCCTGTCAACCTAAATTAAAAATAATACAATGGAATGCTCGTTCTGCTGTCTCAAATAAAACTAGTTTGATGCATTACTTAGTAAGTAAAAAAATAGACATAGCTCTTATTAGTGAAACATGGTTTAAAAAATGTGTTATATAATTTTAATGGATATAATCTGGTTCGTAATGATAGGTCAGATGGTTATGGTGGAGTTGCAACACTTATAAATAAATCAATTTGTTTTACTGAACTAAAAATAGAAAATAATAAGTACAATAATGAAATACAGTTATGTGCTATAAAAATTAAATATGGAAATAGACAAATTAGTTTTATATCACTGTATAGAGCACCTAAAATTAGATGCACAATAAATGATTGGATGAACATATTTTCCCAGGTACAAAAACCAGTTATAATTGGAGGTGATTTTAATGCCCATCATTCTGTTTGGGGTTCAAATACAAATGATGAAATTGGAATACAACTGATTAAAATGGCAGATGATCTTGAATTTACAGTTTTAAATAATGAAAATCCAACTTTACTAACTCAACCTAATCAGAATTACTCAATGATTGATGTTATTCTCTGCAGTCCTGATCTTGTTAGTAAGACTGAATGGTATGTCTCTTCAGACACTCTTGGATCGAATCACTTCGTTATACATGTGGATATTTGCATTAAAGACGAAACGGAAACAATTTTACCGAAAAATAAATGGAACATCAAAAAAGCGAATTGGCCTTTATATACTTCTTTGGTACAAAACTTTTTTAATAAAAATGGTGATGTTCAAAATAATGTATCAAGCAAATATGAATATTTAATAAATAGTATAAACTATGCTGCTGAGATTGCAATACCACAGTATACAACTTTTAAGCCAAGAACCCGAAATCCGTCACCGTGGTGGAATACTGAATGTGACATGATTATTAAAAAGCGCCAATTATCACTTAACGATTATAAAAAAGAACGTAATTTTGAGAACTATATAAAATGTCAATCAATTATGGCAAGTACCAAAAAACAACTAAAAAGTATTGCAAAACTGGGTCAATTGGGTTTCTTCTCTCAATAAATCAATTCCATCATCAGTACTCTGGACTCAAGCTAGGAAGTTATACAGAAAATCACCAACAAAATCAAAATCTTTTGAGGAAGATTGGATAGAAGAGTTTTTTAACAAAATAGCCCCACCAACAGCAACATCTATGCCTAATGAATCTAAGAAAATCGATACTGACAAAAATCATTTTTTATTTCAACCTATTAGACTAACTGAACTAAGTTATACCTTAAATAATCGTCCTAGCACAAGTCCTGGCTATGACCATATTAAGTACCCTATGATTAATATGCTTCCTGCAATCGCTAAAGATCTTTTATTGGAAATATTTAATGAAGTCCTATATGCAGGTACGGAAGAATTTAAAGAAGTCATTGTCATTCCAATTTTAAAACCAAACAAAGATCCGAATCTGGCACAATCATACAGACCAATTTCACTTATGTCTTGTATTCTCAAAGTTTTAGAAAGGATACTAAAAGTAAGACTTGAATGGTGGATAAATGAGAAAAAACTACTTCCAAATTCTCAGTACGGCTACAGACAAGGATGTGGTACTATGGATGCCCTCGCTACTATTGTAACTCATATTCAAAATGCATATTCTCGAAATACATATGTACCAATGTTATGTTTGGATATTGAAGGTGCATATGACTGTATTAATTTAGATATGCTAAAAGACAAAATGATTCATCGATTCGAAATACCTTCTCTTCTAGCTCAAAATATTGTCAATTTCTACAAAAACAGGAAAATATATATCAGGATTGAAAATAATAAACTCATTGGATCACGTTTTAATAGCTCAGGTCTTCCACAGGGGTCAGTTTTAAGTCCTTTTCTATTTAATCTTTACACAGCTGATTTTCATAATATTAGTATCGACAATATTTCGTTTAATATAATACAATATGCTGATGACTTTTGTATTTATACTGAATCTAAAAAATATAATGATGGCTTAAACACATTGGAAAATATCCATGAACATTGCCGTGAGTGGTTTAAAAAAATGGTTTTGAGTTAGCAAACAACAAGTCTAACATTTGTATATTCACTAGACACAATGTACCTCAAAGAGAACAAATACAATTAAATGATGATTACTTTCCTGTTTGTAAATCAGTAAAATATCTGGGTATGATTCTGGATACCAAATTGACCTGGAAATTACACGTTGATTTTATGCTTGATAGATGCAGTAAAGCACTAAATTTTCTTAAATCAATTGCAAAAACTTGGTGGGGTGCAGATGTTGAAACATGTCTTTTATTTTATCGTTCATATATCAGATCTATTATAGATTATGGCTCAGTACTGTATGGATCGGCTAGTAAAAATATTTTAGGTCGCATAGAAGTTTTTATAAACACAGTATTGCGCTGTTGCATAGGTGCTATGAGATCTACCCCTATTGAACCACTCTATGTTGAAACAATGGAACCGCCGACTAAATTCAGAAGGGAATATCTCAGTCAAAAATTTCTTCTTAAGATCCGATGTTACAACACTTGTTTATATAAAGAAATTAGTACTTTAAATTATTTTGATTTAACAAATAAATATTGGGCTCACAAAAACTCGCCACCGTTATGTGACGCATTTCGAAACACTGCGGATAATAATACTGAACTTGCAGTTGCAAATAAAGTGGTAGATTTCGAAGATTTCTTTGAGTTACTAAATCAAGTAGATATAATACAACCCAGCTATCATGAGCACTCTTTATTAAACAGTATTGTTTTAAACAACTACCTTACAAATTGGTCAAAATCTGTTTGTATTTATACAGATGCATCCAAAAGTTCAAATGGTACTGGTTGTGCCTTTTATATTCCAGATAAATTTATAGAAAAAATGTTTAAACTGCCCTCAAATTTCTTAATTTTTACTGCCGAGGCTGCGGCGGTATATAAGGCTTTAATTTATTTCAAGTTGGCATCCTCTAATTCCGCAGTAATTTTATCTGATTCATTATCTGTGCTTACTGCTATTCAAACACCTCACCTACCTTGTAGTACTTCTAATCCATACATTTTTTTAATAAAAAAAATCTTATTTGAAATTAATAAACACACTCCAAAAATAAAGCTTATGTGGATCAAAGCACATTCAGGACTTACACATAATGAGCATGTAGACCAATTAGCTAAAAATTCCCTCATCCATGGAACAGTAACCAAATATCAGCCATGCATTCTAGATGCTTTTGCTTGTTTAAGAAATGAACAGATGAAGAGCTGGAAAACACACTGGGAAAGGTACTGTAACATTTCAACAACACAATACAGTTTGATACAACCGATTATTCCGGAAAAACCTTGGTATAAGAATTTCACCCTCCCTCGCAAATACATATCCACCATCAGTAGAATTAGATTTGGACATGCATATTATCCTGCACATTTATTTAAAATAAACATATTAGATTCGAATATTTGTCAAGAATGTGAGGTTAAAAGTGACTTGAACCACATATTTTTTGAATGCCAAAAGCATAAACACCTAACCAATCACCTAATTAAAAGAATTATAGACCAGAACATCCCACTCCCTGTAAATATTCTCTTTATTCTGTCACTGAATAAAAAGAAAATTTTTGACTGTTTGGTATCTTTCTTGTCGGATAGTAAAATATTATTGTAATTAGTTTTAAGTATTTGTAAAATATGTTTAAAAAATATAAAAAAAAATAAAAAGAAAAAAAAAATAAAAAAAAAATAAAAACATGAAACAAAAAAAAAATGAATAAAAAAAATTAATAATTAAAAAAAAATATTAAAAAAAAATAATAAAAAATTAAAGAAAAAATCACTAAGAGGATTTAAACCTCCGCAGGGATGAACTGGGTTGACATCCTATCGTAGTGACAAAAAAAAAACAAAACAAAACAAAACAAAACAAAACAAAAAACAAAAAAAAAAACAAAAAAAAAACTGAAATAAAATACAAAAAAGAATGCATTTATTTTAATATTAAGATTAATATTTTTATTTGTAAAATGTATACACTACGTGTTCTTGATAAATATTAAGTAGTATAATATATTTATATTTATTAACATAGTATGTACATTAGCTGTAATGAGTAGGTAAATAAGAAGTAAAAAAATTGAAATAATATTTTAATAACCAAGTTTCATTAATTGGCAATATCTTTAATACATTTACTTTTGATTGAGACTGGCTGAATGACCATAGTCCAAGCCAAAAAAGAAAAAAAAAACTTATTTGACATATAGATATAAAATATACAGTGTGATCTTGATCTCTATTTCGCGAATACAAAATTCTTTCATTTTTTTTAAATGGGACACCCTATATATTAGTATTGCCTTTTGTAGTAAATATTACGACCTTTCTTTTGGTATAAGGTTGTATGTACCTAGCATGTTTCGTTTTATAGATATTTAAAAAAAAACTATAGATTTTACGTTTTTGCGGTTTTTTTATTAAAAAATTGTTTTGCAAAAAATTATTATAATCTGGTTTTAGAAACATACTATAAAATATCAACTATGAAAATAAAAACGTAACTAAAGTTTAAAATCAATCGTATACTAGTACAAATCAATTGAATTTAATAACTTAAAATTATTTTACAGAAAATATTTTACCATAGGTACTAATGAATGCATAAATTTGCACAAATTAATTGTTAGTTATATTGTATTTACGAGTAAGATCAGTTAACCTTTAACTACCCGCGCATCAAGTTATAACAACTACACGCGTGGCGTACTTTGTACGCCACAAAAAAATACACGTAAAAACAGGGGATTTGTTTATTTTTTTTTTTTGAAAAAATACACTTAGTTGTTTGTTATAAACCTTATTCGGCATCAGTGAATACTTGGAGTTCCTTCTCAGTAAGCCAATTAGGATTTAGAACTGGAATCCGATTCCATGATAAATAAAAATATTAAAAAAATTTTTTTTTAAATGTGATTTTTTGCATGAAAAAAAGTAGATAATTGTTTATAAAGATAAGTATATTAGGTGCCATAATAACTAAAAAACAATTGAAAGATGTACTTATATTACTACTTATATTACTATAATGGGGGCATATATTGTCCACCACGGGAAACAATAAATAATAATCTCTAAATTACGATCTCCTTAGCACGCCGATTATAACGAAACTAAAACCAATCGTAAAGCACATTCCAGTGATAGGTTAGAGAGATAAACGAGGTCAAAAATTAAATTTTTAAATATATTTGCAGTAGAATTCTTACATCTGGCGTACAAAATATGCCAGCGCGTGTAGTTAAAGGTTAAATTTTAATTTACCTTTTAAATTTACTTACATCTTGAGAACATAATTATAAAATATGCTTTGAAAGAATGAATGTTAAATAATATACCAGTCAAATTATTTACTAATATAAATAGTATTAACTGGTGTCACAAAAGCTGGTAATATTTTTGTAGTTGAGATTTTTGTAACAATTTTTTATATTTTAAATTTTAATTTTTCAACCGAACAATTGGTGCATATGACATTTGTTTTGGGCGAAACCATTAGAAATTCTTACCAGCTTTTGTGACACGACTACATAGATACTATTTACTTCATAATATACTTCTATAACGCAGTGGCGGCTTGTCCTATGAGGCAGGTGAGGCAGTGCCTCACCAGTATATCAATCGACTATTTGCGTTGTTTCGTTGTTTTATAATCAATTTTTTAAATATATTTTAACTATTTGAAATTTCCTAAATACCTTTATTTTTATGAAAAAAATTAAAATCCGTACGGCCCTGACTCTTTATCTTCTTATATACCCGTCTTCCACGTGCCATAACTTTCGAAAATCGGCATTTTGAAGGTTTTTTTATTGTTGTAAAAAAATTAAATTTTGTAATTTTATGTCAACTATTTAGCTTTTGGGGTGCAAAAAATCGAAAAAATCGCGATTTTTGCACTAAATTGTTAATGATTAAAAAACGGACGCGAACTCTAGGCAGGAAACAGGTAGGTTTTCTTTCTATAGGTCTACAATAACTAAAAAAGTAGTCAGCTACCTGGATCTGTGAGTGTTCCGAACACGGTCTATTTCTACACTCACTGGCAGAGAAAACGGGCACCCCAAAAAATGGGTCATTTTTAATGTCTTGTATTTCTTAAACCTGATGTCCGATTTAAGTAATTTTTTTAATATGTTATAGCCTTATTCTTTATCAATATCTCTGTAATAATATTGTTGCTAGACAAGTGCATTCTCATTGTATACAGGGTGTACGAATCAAACTGTGTTTTTTTCTCAAACTTTGGAACACCCTGCGGAGTGTTCTAGCTTTTACAAAATACTAAAATTAAAACCCAACTATAGCCACAGATTTTCTTAACATTCTGTTTTTTATTCATTCGCTTTTGTTGGATAATAAGAAAGTTAGACACTTTAACAACTACCCCTGTTTTTCGTTAATACAGGGTGTTTTTCAATAAGTACGGCAAGCTTTAAGGGGTAATTCTGCATGATAAAATTATGACAGTTTGCTTTATAAACTTATGCCCGCAAATACTTCGTTTCTGAGATAGGGGGTGTTGAATTTGTTCTTACAAACTGACGATTTATTTATTGCTCTAAAACGGATTGTGATATGCAAATGAAATTTGGTAGATTTTAAAAGCTAGTTATTGCGCATTTTTTGGTATACAATTGAGGATTTCATATTCACCATTGGCGTGCATACGGGATATATTTATAATATTTATACCCGTATGCACGCCAATGGTGAATATAAAATTCTTAATTGTGTGCCAAAAAATGCGCAATAACTACCTCTTAAAATCTACCAAATTTCATTTGCATATCATAAACCGTTTTAGAGAAATAAATAAATCGTCAGTTTGTAAGAAAAATTTCAACACCCCCTATCTCGGAAACGAAGCATTTGCGGGCATACGTTTATAAAGCAAACTGTCATTATTTTATCATGCAGAATTACCCCTTAACGTTTGCCGTACTTATTTAAAAACACCCTGTATTAACGAAAAACAGGGGTAGTTGTTAAAGTGCTTAACTTTTTTATTATCCAACATAAGCGAATGAATCAAAAAGCAGAATGTTAAGAAAACTTGAGGCTATAGTTTAGTTATAATTTTAGTATTTTATAAAAGCTAGAACATTCCACAGGGTGTTCCAAAGTTTGAGAAAAAAAACACAGTTTGATTCGTACACCCTGTATACAATGGCAATGTACCTGTGTAGCAACAATATTATTACAGCGATATTGATAAAGAATAAGGCTATAACATATTAAAAAAATTACTTAAATCAGACATCAGGTTTAGGAAATACAAGACATTAAATATGACCCATTTTTTGGGGTGCCCGTTTTCTCTGCCGGTGAGTGTAGCTTATTACTCTGGAGTACTACGCTTAAACAATAAAACGAAAGTATAATGGTAAGTGATTATACGTTTAAAAACAAAATTCTCGAGTTTATCAAACTATTCTATTTGATGTATATATTTCAGTTTGTCTTCTGGTCTAGACGTGAGCGATGAGTTTACTCACTCTAAGTTTTAATCGATAGATAGATTATTTATTCAATGCTCTTGAAATAAGGTATAAGTAGGAGTGAAAATTCGTCTTCTGTGTATATTGCTATTATTTAAAAAATTTGGCAGTCGTCAAACATATCCACTGATCCAAAATTATTGTTATTATATTTGGCTATGAAGGACATAGCTATACGCTCTGAGATTCGCTGGTGTCGCTCCTAGTGGAATATTAATTCAACTTCCACCGGTAATTTTTAAATTTATTATTTAATTGTTATCGCTTAATATTTACAACGCAAAAAAGTAAATTGTGATCGATTTTTTTAAGATTTTGCTAATCATTTTGACGTTCTATTGATAAAATATGAATTTATTACTTCGGATACTTTCACAATTATGGTGTAGATGGCGCTGGCGAAGATTAATAGATTAATTTATACCTAATTACATATTACGGAACATTAAAAAAACTTAAATTCAGTATTAACACTAGAATGTCTGGCTTAGCATACCTACCTAGAAAGCCGGAAGGGATCATTTTGGTCCCACGTTTTTTAATCAATTAAAACTCAGTTTAAAGAAATTAAATCAACTCTAGACGGTAGAATCTAATTTTATTTTTTACTTTTATTGTTTAACACATTCGATGCTCATCAATAACATTCGGAACACCATACAATTTCCAGTTTTTGATATTTGCCACACATTGCCTTGTTACAACCGTGGCAATGGTTTCAAGTATGATTTCCTTTACAAAATATTTTCAACTGATATTTTTTTCGTTTTTGGGTAGTAACAGTGATAGTTGTTGGTAGACCTGGTGTTGCTAGACGTAGTTCCAGATTTCGGGAGACAAGGTATGGGGCCCATAATTTTCACACAGCCCAAGAATAACCTTACGGAAACTGAGTCTACTTCCAGTTATTTCTTTATAAATAATCCATGCGTTTATTGCTTCCAAGTCAAGAGTGTGATAAAACACGTACATAGGCCATCGTCTTGAAGTTGCTTTTGTAGTATAAAGACGCGTCATTTGGTCCTCTACACCAACAATTGCATCTTTGTGTTCACTTGTGTTCGCCAACAATTGTATCTTTATTACGTAGATGATCAGTACCAGTATAAGGGTAACCATTTACAATAAACATACATAAATATAATTTTACCCATTCGACAGGAATTTTAAAGAAAGGATCGTCGAATTTACCAGAAAACGGTAATAACTTACACGGGGCCAATTTGGCCCATTTAGACTCCTTTGGTAGATTTGTTAAAAAAACCATTAAATAAATTTAGTAAACAATATTTTTTTGTTTTAAATAAGGATTTGTATAAAAATATTAAAAGTCATAAAATATGAAAATATTATTGCCTCAAATAAAAAAACTACAATAACTTTAAATCGCAACAGGGGCCAAATTGGCCCCTCCGGCTTTCTAGTGTTATAACGTAAGTACATTTAAGGTAAAAATATATACCACAGCTTTGACCAACTAATATTTTTTTATAGTTAATGTTTTTAATTTTAATTTTAAATTAAACACTTTGACATTTATGTCAAATTTCCGGTAAAGGTTTACAGACTTGTTATTACTGGCGCTCGCGAATTTTTAAATATCCCTTCTACGTACAAGCTCACAGCGTATACGCTCTGAGCTTCGCTGGTGTCGCTCCCAGCGGATTACTAATTCAACTTTCACCGGTAATTTTAAATTTATTATTTAATTGTTATCGCTTAATATTTACAACGCAAAAAAGTAATTAAATTGTAATCGATTTTTTTAAGATTTTGCTAATCATTTTGACGTCTTATTGATAAAATATGAATTTCGTACTTCGGATACTTTCACAATTATCGTGTAGATGGCGCTAAGATTAATAGAATAATTTATACTTAATTACATATTAGGGAACATTAAAAAAACTTAAATTCAGTATTTTAAACGTAAGTATATTTAAGGTATAAATATATACCACAGCTTTGAACAACTAATATTTTTTATAATTAATGTTTTAATTTTAATTTTAAATTAATCACTTTGACATTTATGTCAAATTTCCGGTAAACGTTTACAGACTTGTCACTACTGGCGCTCGCGAATTTGTAAATATCCCCTCTACGTACGAGCTCACAGCGTATATGATATATATAACGCATGTCTATCGATAATTCTAATATACTTGTCAGTTCACGTCAACTTTAAAAGTTATGTTCGGATATACTTGTCAGTTTACGTCAACTTTGACTTTTCAAATTTTAGTAAACAAAATTATTGGGATGAACATAAATTATGTATGCTCGAAGTACATTTTAGAAATGACCAAAGAATTAAAAAATAAATAATGGGTTTACTCCAACCGAGATATTTTGAAGATTTTGTTGAAGAATTTTCCTATGTTGAGGTTCGTTATGAAGTCTTCTGCAGAAGTATTCGTCGCGTTGTAGATAGATAGATAGATCTTTATTTCAATAGAAAAAACCTAATATACAAACAATATAAAGAAAAGAAAGTACACTAGTAGATTTTTGATTAAAGTTCTGTGTCAAAGGTTTCGGCTGATTTCTTTACTTTACAAACTTATAGTCCGGAAGATAGCGTCAAATTTGACCGGAGCATTTTGACGTGGCTGTTCTTATTTATATAGTCAGTTGTCTCAAAGATTATTAACAAATGATGTGTCAGCTGGCCCAAAACCGGAGCATAAAATAAAAAAAGGCCAGGAAAAGACCTTTAGAAGGCCAGGAAAATTAATAATAAAAATAATTAGACTTTTATAAAGAATAACTTTTTATAATACCACGTTTTTAATATTTATACCACAAACTATATAAAAAAGTATTAAAAACAATTATTTTTTAAAAGTCTAATAAGTCAGGCAATAAAATTCGAAATTATTTATCCTCTGAGCTTTTTTAGTTGGAAAAATAAAGCATAACAGAGTGACGAAATACTCCACAAGGGAAATCTAAATTGCATTTCACGTCCTGTCATTCACCGTGAAAGAAAAAAAAGAAAAGATGGTTCAGATTTGATTACAGTACAGAGCCTCTACTATGTGCTTATACGTATTTCGGAATAACCGTTTCCTCATCGGAGCACCTGGGTAGAGGCACTGAACTGGCTAGTATCACTGTATGGTATCACTTATGATGGACTGATAGGTCCGAAAAAGTTTTGAACATATTTTATTCAATCCATTGGAATTTTTTAAGATTTAAGTAAGTTATACCTATTACATAGAAGTGATTTTACTTCATGCTAGAGTTTGTTTAATCAAAATTAATTTAAAGTAATTATAATAAATATGATACAAATTCAGATTAAAACAAGACATACGTAATTTTTGCTTGGATAGCTTTGATGAAATTAGTTATTTTGGATGACTCATTATTATTATTTTTGTAGTAGGAGAGGAAAGTATGATAAATGTGCAGTCACTCGAGCTCTTTGGGGACCTATTGGGTTGTGAAGAGTAGGTTCTAAAACCAAAAAAGTTAAGTAAAGTATTCCATTTTAGTGGGAACTTTCAATTTTTAATTTAATTTTCCATTTCCAACAATCGTTTTTTCCGATTATAGCGCCATTTATCAATAATTCGAAAAAATGTTTCAAGTAAAAGTTACTTGTTTTTACGTAAGGAATCCGAATCTGCAATAAAAAAAATGGGGGCTACTGTTTAAAATTTTAAAGTAACCCCCACCCCACCTTCGTGGGGAGTCGTGTTTGGTATCATTCGATAGATTTTTGACAAATATTGGTAGGGCCGTGCGGTGCTATGATGCGGTGAGGCGGTCGCATCAGGCGGCATCACAAGGGGGGGCGGCATAATTAGTAAAGTGAAAATACATCAAAATATAAAACTATACCCAGAGGATATCGTAGAGATTATGTCCCAGGATGGGATGAAAAATGCGAAAAATTGTATCAAGAATACAACGAAAGTCAAGACCGAGAAATTGCGGACGAACTGCTGCACAGTTTGGATGCAGCCAGACGGCAAAAATGGATGGAAACTGTGGAAAAACTAGACTTTAGTAAATCAAGCAGAAAAGCGTGGTCCTTACTTAGAAAACTTGGTAGTAGCAGACACTCAACTAGAGACAAAGTACCAATAGTTCCCAACAGAGTGGCCTCCCACATTGTAGCAAACTCAAGGGCACCTAGAGATCGTGACCACACCACCAAAGTAAAACAAGACCTAAAAATATTAAAGTCTGCATGCCCGCCTACATCTGAATACTCTGACGAGTTTACTCCAGAAGAAATTACCTCAGCAATATCAGAAATTAAATCTGGAAAGGCACCCGGCTCCGATAAAATACATCCAGAATTTTTACTCCATTGTGGCAAATATGCTAGGAAATGGCTGGCTGATTTCTACACAGATATATTAAAATCAGGAGAAATCCCCCATTTCCTTAAAAAGGCCTCCATTATAGCCATATTGAAACCAGGAAAAGCAAATGATCAACCCCAAAACTACCGACCGATTGCACTGCTGAGCTGTGTCTATAAACTGTTGGAACGCTTAATCCACAACAGAATTAGTAACACCATATTGGGGGTGATACCTATTGAGCAAGCAGGGTTCAGACCTAACCGCAGCTGCACAGATCAGATCCTATCCCTAACAACACATATCGAAGCAGGTTTTCAAAGAAAGCAAAAAACATCCGTTGCTTTCATTGACCTATCAGCTGCATACGACACCGTCTGGAGACAAGGACTAATCTGCAAACTGATCCGTGCCATCCCGTGCCAAAAGGTAACCAAACTCATTGATAGCATGTTCACCGACAGACCTTTTCACGTCGCAATGGGCAACTTAAGAAGTGTCCAAATGAAGCTCAGCAATGGACTGCCACAGGGATCTGTTTTGGCACCCTTACTCTTTAATTTATACATCGCGGACCTACCTAGGACAACTTCGCAGAAATTTGGGTACGCTGACGATTGGGCCATTGCAGCAAGACATAATAACATGAATGTTACAGAGACAATACTGACGGATGACCTTGCTGTTATGGGTGAATATTTTCGCAAATGGAGGCTACGGCCCAATGCAACGAAAACTGAAGTGTGCTGTTTCCATCTTAATAATGCCCAAGCCAACAAAAAACTCTCCGTTCACTTTGAAAACAGACTACTCGCTCATAACTCAACACCAAAATATCTTGGAGTGACTCTTGACAGAACCTTAAGTTTTAAGGAACACCTACAAAGAACGGCAGAAAAACTGAAGACGCGAAATAATATAATCCAAAAGCTATGTGGCACCACATGGGGGTCCTCAGCCTCCGTACTCAGATCATCCGCTCTCGGACTCGTATACTCGGCGGCTGAATATGCTTCGCCGGTATGGCTCAATAGCAAACACACGAAGATCATTGACACCCAATTAAACCAGACAATGCGAATGATCTCAGGTACAATTCGACCAACACCGAACTATTGGCTTCCCATTCTGAGTCACATTCCACCGCCTAAACTAAGAAGAAGTCATTCTCTTCTCAGAGAATATCGAAAAATCGAGGCTAACCATCAACTACCCATCCACCATGATAAGCTTGATATCGAAATGAAAAGACTGCGCTCCAGATATCCCCCATTGTTAAGGGCCACCTCCCTACATCAGGAACATTTCGACCTCACCAACGCTTGGAGAAGACAATGGGAGAGCGACTCACCACAGGAATCACACCAAATGGCCTGTATCGATCAGAAACCGCCAGGCTTTGAACTGCCCCGCAATACATGGACGGCGCTGAACAGAATAAGGACAGGGACCGGTAGATGTGCTGACAGCTTGTATAGATGGGGAAAGGCCCTTACTCCTGAGTGTGATTGTGGTGCGCAACGGCAGACCATCCGCCACATTATTGAGGAATGCCCCCGAAGGCGATACCCTGGAGTTATCGATGAGTTCCTGAATGCGACCGAAAATGTTTTACAGTATATTAATACATTAGATGTTCGTTTGTGATACTTCATGTAGTGTTTTATATACTTTTTTTTTAAAATTATGTGTTCTTGTTGTATCTATGCCATACGATAAATAAATAAATAAACATCAAAATATTTTTCATCTATATTTTAGACATTGCCAATAATTATTTGATTGGTCGATTTCCGCTTCTAGAAATTCATAAATAAATAAATTTTTAATGATATTTTTAAATTATTTTAAATAAATGATAAAACACTAAAAAATATTGTATGAATCTTCATTCAATACTTTCAATAGGACTTTTCATCGATTGTCATTTGTTTCGAGCTTCTATTATGTGTCACATGTTATTATTATATCTACGACATGCGTCTTTGGTTTGTATCATGGGTATATACCAATAACGTACCACGTAGATATATTAATATTATGTGACACATGACAGAAGCTCGAAACAAATGACTGTGAATGAAAAGCCCTACAGAAAAAGAATTGAATATACAGGCAAATGACCTTCTAGAAGAATTGCGTGATATATCCCAAATGATAACATACTCCATGAAACCTTTAGAAGTTTTGAACTATTTCTGTATACTCAAATGTAGTTGTATCGCTAAGAATTTTATTAACACTCCCTGTCTCGGTAGCTAGTGGGGAAAGAAGTTTTTCAAAATTAAAAATTATTAAAAACTATTACGAACCTCCATAAGACAAACAAAACTAAAAAAATTAGCACTCATTTCAATAGAGTCCTCACTAGCTGCTACTTTAGACTAAACAAATCTGCTTGAAGAATTTGCCAAAATTAAAGTCAGAAGGGTAAAACTGTAATTTTTAAACGCTTTTCTTTACTTCAATAGTTTGCATCAAATCCTTAGACGTTAATTTGAATGACTTTTCTTCAATGCAAATGAATGACAATTTGCAGACATATGCATTCGCGGGAACAATACAGGAATAGCCAATAAAAAGTTTTTATGTTTATTAATTGTTTAAATAAAAAAAAACGATTTTAATAAAAAATGCTTAAATTCTCTTGTTTTTTACAATGCAAAAAATTGAAACTTTTACGGATTGTAGCTAATTATATGGACTATACATAATTTCACTTTTTACATTAATTGTTTACGTTATGCTTCATAAAGAAACAATAAAATTTCAATTTTTTGACGATTCCGACTACTTTTCATGTTTGTACATCATATGTTTCATACATATTTTAATAAACATGACCAAATATTTTAATGTTTGAAAAATGTAAGACTAAAAGGTAACAATAAAAAAATATGAAAAAATATTTTTAAGAAACGCTGTTCTTTAGTACGGGTGACTAAAATTAACCATATTATAAAAAAATCAACCAAAAAGCAAAAAATAAAAAAAATTGAAAAGATCTAACACATTCGTTAAATAAAAGCGTGGTGCGAAAACCCTTTATTCGATGAAGACGCGCCACGTTTTTCTTTAACCAATGTGTTAGACTTTTTCAAATTTTTTTATTTTTTGCTTTTTAGTTGATTTTTTTATATGGTTGATTTTAGTCACTCGTAACTAAAGAAAACCGTTTCTTAAAAATATTTTTTTCATATCTTTTTATTGTAAATGTTATTTAATGTTAATACGTATTTAATTTAATTTAATTTATGTTTTGTTTTTAAAATAAAAATGTGTTCATTTTGTGCAGTTGCATTTAATAAAAAAAGTTAAGTTTTAATTATATTTTTCTACAACCGTGTTAAAAATGCAATTTTTAGCACTCCATACGAGCGTTAAAAATGCTACTTTAAGGCAATAGTGCTTTAAAATGTTTAAGGCACTGCAGTTCGTATTGACCATATAGGCAATTTTGATGTAATGTCAAAAAATATAAAAATGGAATGTCAGTCAAGTTCAAGTAAAAGTTTTTGTAGATATTGTCCTGTAATTACGTGTGTAGAAAAAAATATTGTATGATATGCGTGTTAAAAAGTACATTTTTAAGGCACTCATAACTTTCACATGCGTGCCTTAAACGTGTACTTTTAACACGTATATCATAAATAACTATTAAGGGGCGGCCTTTTGAAAACTTGCATCATATTGAAAAGATGTACCGCACGGCTCTGAATATTGGGCACGTATTATATAGTTTTTAGATCTATCGTTCATTTCGCGAAATATTCGCTTTTTTTCTTGTGAAACTTTGTGACTCACCCATTTCCTTACGCCCCGCCCAAATCGTCAGATTTTTGAAATATACACTGTTTTGCATGTACTTAACTTACCCTATTTTAATCTGATGATTTCGAGTTTTTCTAAGAATAGGTTTTTTTTTCGGCCCCCTCTTAACGAACCCCCCTGTGTTTAGAGCCAATATATGTTAAAGGTACATCTACAGAGTACCAGGTTTCTCCCCATATGATAATCTGACGCGCTCGAGTTACTGCAAAAATCCCCGATTGGGCTCCCCTACCATTGGAAACGGCATTTTAAAAGTGTAGTTTTAGATGTGCCCTTAAATAATTGTCTTAGATAGATCGACTAGAAATCTCTTTGCTGTTAAATTAAGTTTTTATTAAAGGTTATCCAATAGACCAAGGCGCATCTGTAAAAATATTAGTACATTTGGACGTTGAGAGGTGATTCAAATTTTTTTGCAGAAATTGCTTGAAAATAACTAAGATAATAATATTTGAGTTATTCTCCCTCTCAAAAAGGTCCGGAACATTGTTTAAATAATCAAAATGTCAAAAAATGAAGGAAAAATTTTTTTCTTCATTTTTTTAGTATAACTTTAAAAGTATTCATTTTCGAGAAAAGTTGTACTAACATAAAAGTTGCGTAATTAAATTTCCTACAATATAGAATTGGCTAAAAATTTAAAAAAATAGTTACCCTTGTTGCAAAATAGCAATAATTGCGAAAAAAACCATACAAAAACAAGTATTCGCATTTTACGTTTTTAAACCATTTATGCTACACGTAGGACCTTCATATTGCACCCAGAAAAACTTTATGATACAGTAAAACATTACTGTAAATTTCATTAAGATCGATTCAATAGATTTTGCAAAATAAATGTTGCAATCCAGCTTTCGCAAAAATATTCATTTTTTCAAAATGTTACAGGACTGAAAATAAAGCAGATAGCAAGTTGAAATGTTTTTTGCTTATAGATGTGTACTGTATCTTATATTTGCAATTTGCAAAATGAAAATCCATTAATTACCACGGCGTCAGGAATTTTTTTAAATCAACATTAATTATTGGTGCTACGCGCAGGACAGCGGATAGTTTGCTCTGATTGGGCATTCCAATGACCTTTGATAATGATTGATGCGTTTTAATTTTTATTACATTTCGATATCAATAAATAAATTTGTTTATTGCAAAATAAAAACACATATTCAATCTTTTGAAATAACACTTTTTTTAGCAAAAATTTTTTTTGTTCATATATTTTAACTTGAAGAATAAAAGTTTATTATTTTTAAACATATGCAATTGTTTAAACAATATTTCACAACCAATAATAAAATTAGTTTCCTTTTTGTGGAATTAAAATATTAAAATACAACAAAATATAGAGTAAGAAAATAATATATATTAGATAAAGATTAATGTTTATAAGAAAAATTAATGTTTATTTAAAAAATTTCCTGACGCCGTGATAATTAATCGATTTTAATTTTGCAAATTGCAAATGAAAGGTACCGTACACTTCTATAAGTAAAAACAAATTCAACTTGCCATATGTTTTATTTTCAGTCCTGCTACATTTAAAAAAAATGATTTTTTTTTTGCGAAAGCTGGATTGCAAAATTTATTTTGCAAAATCGATTAAACCGATCTTAATGAAATTTACAGTTTTGTTTTAATATATCATAAAGTTTTTTTGGGTAAAATATGAAGGTCTTAAATGTAGCATAATTGGTTGAAAAATGTAAAATGCCAATACTTGTTTTTGTATGTTTTTTTTCGCAATTATTGCTATTTTGCAACAAGGGTGACTATTTTTTTAATTTTTAACCAATTCTGTGTTGTAGAAAATTTAATTATGCAACTTTTATGTCAGTACAGCTTTTCTTAGAAATGAACAGTTTTAAAGTTATAATCAAAAAATCAATAAAAAAAATCGAATTTTTCCTTCATATTTTGACATTTTGATTATTTAAACAATGTTCCGGACTCAAATATTATTATTTGAGTTATTTTCAAGCAATTTCTGCAAAAAAATTTGAGTCACCTCTCAACGTCCATCTCAAAACAGATGCGTCCTGGACTACAATCTATTATTTCATTTTTAGTACGTTATGATTTCCATCTGCTTTTATTGCTTTTGCTTTAAAGCTTTAATGGTTCATAATTCTGTATAGCCATGAATGTCCCTAATTTCTTCTAATATATCTCAAGCTCTAAACTTCTACCTTCTCCAGATCGTTCAAAACTTTACGTCCGACATAATATTTAATAAGCCATATACACTCACTGGTACAAAATTCCGCCACCCAAAATTTTTGATTAAGTTTCACAATAACTTTATTATTTGTGCTCCGATTTTTAAGATTCTTGCACCGGTTTGTAGGTAAATGTTTTAGTATCGGTTGGTATTATTCCGGTAACAAAAAGCTTTTGCTTACATAGCATTATACAGGACTGAATGGAAGCTTTGAATTTTCTCCTAACTTTAAAAAATTCTGTGGAAAAATGGAATAGCTGATTTTGTTTCGTAATTCTATCATATTATCCCGGAGGCATCGCTAAAATTTTGTTTTTGAATTATTCAAATATCTCTTTTCTTGTAAGAGCTGTACCATTTTTTGTAAATAAAAACAATGATTGACTCATAAAATAGAGGTTGGATTGATCAGATTAGAATGGCCCGCATGCAGCCCAAATTTCAATCCTATTGAGGATTTAGGAGATGAATTCAAAAAAAGATATTCATCGTAATCATAGGCCCCCAGAAAATTTGGTACAGTTATGGCCCTGGTAGAGGAATATCGGGCTATTCCCCAGGCAAGCATAACACACCTTTAAGTCAAGCGTCCACAGACCCGCATCGTACGCATCGTACGCAACGGATTTTAGTTTGACAATCGATAATGCGATCCGTACGATGCGGATCAGTGGACGCGGTTACATAAGTTTCTGTACAAGGCAAACTAAAATCCGTTGCGTACGATGCGTCCGATGCGTACGATGCGGGTCTGTGGACGCTTGCCTTTATCCGATGCTAAACAGATTGCGGGCAGTCGTTGCTGCAAGAGATGGATATACCCGGTATTAAATTGTTTTGTTTTTGTTTTCAATTTTGTTTTGTTTAGTTAATTTTAGTGCCTTTGATATTTTCAATTAAATTAACCTTCAAAGCAGTGTTTTTATTTACAGCTCTTACAAGAAAAGAGATATTCGGAAAATGCAAAAAACAGAACCTTAATGATACCTTGGAAAGAATAAAAGAGGAGTATGAAACAAAGTCAGTCCTCCAATTTTTCCACAGAATTTTTTAAAATTAGGTTAAAAAACAACGCTTCCATTCACCTCCGTATAATGCCATAGCAAAATTTTTTTTGTCGCCGGAGTATTTTTTAATTCAAGGATCTTGAAAATCGGAGTACAAGTTACAAAGTTATAGATTGTCAAACTCAAAAATTTTGGGCGGCGGAATTTTGTGCCGATGAGTGTATTTAGTATAATTATATGTTTAAAATTTTGTTCAAATAATTAAATAATAAAAAGTAAAAGGTAGCATTTTGCGAAAGTTATTTCGACAAGTCGTGGTCTATTTCCTCACAGCTTTTGATCCAAATTTTAAAGAATCGCTTGAATTGACATGAAATTTGGCATACACATATCTATCTAACATATCAAAGAAAAATAGTGATACTTTGCCGATGTGTGATTTTTCTCTAGGAGTGAGTTTCACCCCTTCTCGGGGGTGAACAAATTTACGTTCAAACAAAGTCCGGAGGTGGATAAATTAACTAATTCTAGCCAATTAATGTTTATAGCGTTTTTTCACTAGGTCAATAATTTTTAAGTTATTTGGGGGTGAATTAGTTCATCAACAAACAAAACACGTCTTTACTTTGAAGTTGGTCCTTTTTGAAGTTTCGAAATTCCTAAACCCGTTGTTCGCTTTAAGTGATTTTTTACCACGTTATAGCCTTATTCATTGACAATATCGCTGTAATAATATTGTTGCTAGACAGTCAAACTCTCATTGTATACTGAGTGTACGAACCCGAGTGAATTGTTTTTTTCTCAAAGTTGGCATCACCTTGTGGACTATTCTAGCACTTATAAAATACTGAAATTAAAACCTAACTATAGCCTCAGGTTTTTTTAACATTTTGTCTTTCGATTCATTCGCTTATGTTGGATAATAAAAAAGTTAGGTACTTTAACAACTGGCCATGTTCGTCATCAGTACAGTGTTTTTTTTAAATAAGTGCGACTTTAAGGGGTAATTTTACACATGAAAATTATGACAGTTTGCTTAATAATCATACGTCCGCAAACGCTTCGTTTCCGAGATACGGGATGTTCAATATTTTTTTACAAACTAACAATTTATTTATTGCTTTAAAACCAGTTGAGATATGCAAATAAAATTTGCTGGGTTTTAAGATGTAGTTATTGCACATTTTTTGACATACAATTAAGAATTGTATATTCACCATTGGCGTGCGTACGGGTAATAATATGGGTCATAATACCCGTTTGCGCGCCAATGGTGAATATAAAATTCTCATTTGTGTGTCAAAAAATGTGCAATAAATACTTCTTAAAACCCACCAAATTTGATTTGCATATCTCAACTGGTTTTAAAGCAATAAATAAATCGTCAGTTTGTAAAAAAATATTGAACATCCCGTATCTCGAAATCGAAGCGTTTGCGGACATTATGATTATAAAGCAAATTGTGATTATTTTCTCATATGTAAAATTACCCCCTAAAGTTTGTCACACTTATTTAGAAACACTCTGTATTGATGACGAACATGGCCAGTTGTTAAAGTACCTAACTTTTTCATTATCGAATATAAGCGGATGAATCGAAAGACAAAATGTTAAGAAAACCTGAGGCTACAGTTAGGTTTTAATTTCAGTATTTTATAAGTGCTAGAATAGTCCACAGGGTGATGCGAACTTTGAAAAAAAGGCACAGTTTGATTCGTACACCCGGTATACAATGACAGTTTGACGGTCTAGCAACAATATTATAACAGCGATATTGTCAGTGAATAAGGCTATAACGTGGTAAAAATCACTTAAATCCGACAACAGGTTTAGGAAATTAGAAACTTTAAAAATGACCAAATTTTTATTGGATCGATTTTTTTGCACCGCAGTGTAGATGGTTTTTCGCAAATAACTTAATGGTTTCGGAAAAGTAAGTATTTTATTGAACAAACATTCTTAGAAAAAAGATAGACTATAAAAATGAAAAAATTGTGTATATATGGGGTCTATAGCTCCAGCAGAAGCAGAGTTGTAGCTAGTGAATATTCTAGCACATATAAAATATTGAAATTAATAATAAAGTGTAGCCCTAGGATTATTAACATTTTCTTTTTTGATTCATTTGCTTATGTTGGATATAAAAAAGTTCAGTACGTTACCAACTAGCCATGTTTTTTATCAATAAATCCTCATTTTCTGCTTAGTTTAATAGAAAAGCCTAACGCATGCTATAAGAAATTACCAATTTAATAGATGTCACATTTGTAACAGTCAAAAAATGCGATTAATATGTTCAAGCAGTGATCTTACACAGCGCAGAACTTAGCTACCATGCTATCGGCTCCTTATATTGGTAACAATTTCTTGCTAATGCACGTATGCACGATAATGCAAGACTTACACAAACTGTAATCGAATATTTACAACAGGTAAATCTTCAGACTTTGAATTGGCCATCGCATAGTCCAGATCTTAACCCGATCGAACATGTGTGTGACATAATTGGCAGAAGACTACGACACCATTTTCCAACTCCTAGAACCATACAAGAGGTAGAAACAGAAGCTCTCGAGAGTTGCAGTGATATTGATCAAGACCAAATAGCATACTTCATTCGTATTATAAAAGTACATATCTCTTTGATTATCAAACATAAGCGAATGAATTAAAAAATAAAGTGTAAAGAAATCCTAAGGCTACAATTGAGTTTTAATTTCAATATTTTATATAATATGAATATTCCACAGGGTGTTCCGAACTTTAAATAAAGAACAACACAGTATGATTTTTACACCCAGTATAACATGACACTTAACTGTCTAGCAACAGTATCATTACGTCGATTTTCTTAAATAATAAGGCCATCACATACTAAAAAAATCACTCAAATCGAACAACAGATTTAAGAAATTCGAGACATCTAACATGTACCATTTTTAAGTTAGTCCATTAATTTTGCCGCTGTGTGTATAAAGATTTTACAAAAATGCTTCATTACAATGGTAAATTAAATAATATTTTTCTACGACCGACCGTTTAGTAATATGCTCATTATTCGCTATTTTTGAATAGATAAGAACACCCATTACTTTACCCGTGAGTAATAGTTCATTGCTCACGGGTTGAAGTTAGATTCAAGTGTTGCATGGCACTTTTAATATACCTATTAGCAAATAAAATTACTCAAACTTGTTTATTTAATAAATAAATCCTTGTAATTTATATCAACAATTAACAAGGATTTTTAAGTGTAACAATGGGTTAGTATGTATTTTTTACGTTTAAATTTAAACATTTGACATTTTAAGATTGACGTTATTGAAAGGTAAATAAACAATCGGTATTAATTCCGTAAAAGGACTTACGGATATGAAATTTATATCAATGAATTCTGTTTTACATACTTTTGATTGTACAACAGATTTTTATTGCGAGCACACGTTCTTTTTCATGTAATTGTCTTAAAATATAATATGTCCTATTTTTAAAAGCCACCGCCATCCGCCATTCCATGACACTATTAATGACAACTGTTTGATTGTTTCATAAGCTCAAGAAGGGTAACTCTAACAGTGTTGCCACAGTTAAATAAAATATGTTTTCTTATGAAAAATAAAATCTTTCGGTTTTAAATAATGTTAGTACATAGTTGATAATTATATTTTTCTACTAATCCATATAAAAATGGTCGTAGAATAAGTATAGTAGTCTACTTGCATGTAATGGCTATTACTCACTCTGATGAATTACGACACTCACCTACGCCTCGTGTCACAAACTTCATCATCGTGAGTAATAGCCATCATTACATGCTCGTTGAATAATATACTATTAATTAATCAGTCAGTCGCTATTATCTAGTATGACCAAGATTTTACGACATAAAGTAGGGGAGAATAGGGTAAAGTGGAATAGCTAACTAAACTGTGAAATTAAATAAATTTTACAATTTTCGAAATTAAATTTTGTAAAAAACATGTCTTATTGCGTTAAAGTTTGATCATTATGTCGAAATATTTTTTCTTACGCGTGGGTTTGTCAGGCATTGTCTTTTTTCACTTTGCCCCACATGGTTGTGTAAAGTGAAATAGTCTAGAGTACGGTTTGAAATCGGCCTAGCTTCTTACTTGGAGCTTCTTCCTCGTTTTTTCCGGATTTAATCCTCCGATTTAACGTAGCAACAGAAATTCCGTGTTGTATAGCAGCTTGATTTTAGCAAAGGATGCCCGTTCGCAAAGATCTGATTCCAGACGTCATTGGCTTCACAGCCTATTGTTGTTGGGTCATTTTTCATTTATAATTTCGCATTTTACACCTGGAAATACAGATATTTTTTTAATGGTGACAATCAAGTATAATTACAAGTGAAACTAAGTGAAACGATATTTTACTTTCCCCCATCTGTTAACATTTCACATTGCCCCAAATGAATTTAAAAGCAAACTTGTCCAGTAAAAATTTTTAACCCATATCTAACAATCTATATTTTATATAAATGATATTTAAGTGTGATTGCTTTTTTGTGTTTCAAAAATATGTTTAGTTAAATAAGATAAAAAAAAATAGCAATTACACTCACCTGCAGATTTTACAAATAGTCGACCAAAAATGTATAAACAGTGTTAATTTTCAATAACATCGACAGAGGACTTACAAAATGGTCAATAAGCACTTATTACTTTTAAACATTTGAAACGAGCTATTTCGCTTTACCCCATTATTTCATTTTACCCTTCCCTCCCCTACCTATATTTCACGAATTTCCAACTATTTTTGGTTACGACTGGAAACTCGACAGCCAGTGACCACTTTACTGTACAGCATAAAAAGTACGAACGTCAATTGCTCTAGTAATGAAATATATGAAAAAGTTATTTCTAAATTGAAAAAAAAAATCATTTTATAATCTTTATTTACAGTATTAATAAGAAGTTATTTACAGTAAATCCTGTTGGTATAATATTTCAAGTACACTGCACATTTTACTCATAAATTTTTGTTTGTTGACAGACGAAACAGAACAGAATCAGGCCATAAACTTTCTAGACTTAAAAATTACCATACTGCAAAATAAACATGAGTTCTCCGTATTTCATAAATCTATCCATACTGACGCAACTGTACAAAATTCATCATCCCATCCTTCTTTTTTGGATGCCGTCTTCTTAGCGAAGGTTGGCGATGACTTCTGCAAAGTCTTCTCTATTTTGAGCTTTTCTTATTAGACTTTGAAAGTCTAATCCTGTCCATTCTTTGATGTTGCGCAGCCAGGTCATTTGTCGTCTACCCGGACCGCGTTTTCCGTCTATTTTCCCTTCCATAATAAGTTGAAGTAAGTTATATCTGTCGTGTCTAAATATGTGTCCAAGATAAGATATTTTACGTCTCTTGACAATTTCTGTGAGTTCACGTTCTCTACTCATACGCCTTAAAACTTCTTCATTTCTAACGCGGTCGGTCCATGGAATTTTCAGCATACGAAGAAATACCCACATGTCAAAGCTCTCTAAACGTCGTAACGAGCTGACTGTTAACGTCCAAGCTTCCACGCCGTGCAACATTACACTATATACATAACACTATATACATAACACTTTATCATGCGGTATCGTAGGGACAGATCGAGATTGCGGGCAGTGAGTAACTCTCGCATCTTTAAGAAGGTGTTTCTTGCCTGTTCTATTCTGCATTTAATCTCTTGTTCTTGGTCTAAGGTTTCATGTATCCAACATCCTAGGTACTTAAACTTTTTCACTTGTTCAACGAGATTGTTGTTGACTAGGATGTTTATAACTGTTGTGTGCTTTTTTGAAATTACCATTGTTTTAGTTTTTTTTACATTCACCTTGAGACCATATATTTCTCCTTCTCGGACGACTTTGGTTAAGAGAATTTGTAGTTCTTCTTCACTGCCAGCAATCAGTACTGTATTATCAGCCTGCCTGATGTTGTTCACAATTTTTCGATTGACTTTTATGCCTTCTTGTGCTTCATCTAGAGCTCGTGCAAAAATTTCCTCTGAGTACAAGTTGAATAATAATGGTGATAATATACAACTTTGTCTAACTCCTCTTTGGATGCCAGTAGAGTTCACGTATTGTATTAATGTTGTTTGGATCCAGGTTCTTTTTTTTGCAAGCATCCCATTAGCTGATCATATTTGACTTTGTCAAAATCCTAGTCTATAAAGCACAAGTAGACATCTTTTTGTTGATCCCATCCTACACAACATAAATTAGTAGCCTACCATAGCATGTTCAATAGATTGACAGAAATTCCCATGTTCAAAAATAACTTCGAGATAGAATCATTAAGCGCATCATTAAGCCAATAGCAGTAAACAATGGGTACATCGAACAAGCAATTAATAAAATAACTAATTAATAAAATTAACAAAAAACTGCATAAGGAAACCCTGAAATTAGTCTTCCCACTACTACATAAAAAAATCCAGTACCTTCTACTCTATCAAATATACAAGCAATATAATAATATCAACAAAAATAGCCAAACACATAAAAACACTAGCTTTCAGAACAAACAAAAAATTAAGCCAATCAATAAAGAACAGTAAGAGCCAAAATAAAAAGAAATCACATAGGTAGTGGTGCATGCAAACGGACATGTGGTGACTGTCCAAAAACTTACATTGGTCAATATGGCAGAAATTCTGACAAACGTATAGTAGAACACAAAAGAGTTTTCAATACGTAATAGAAAAGCAGATTCTGCCTACGCACTTCACCTTCAAAATCATCCTCCTCCTCAGTCGTTTCCTCATTTCTGAGTGTCGTGATTCCCTATAATACGAGCAACTATCTCTTTTCATCGGCTTCGATTCTGATCTTCCCTCATGAATTCAGAGAAAATTTTTCCACTGGCTTTCTGTACTTGATCCGTCCATTGAGTAGGTGAGCGACCTCTACTTCTGCGCCCTTCAACTTTTCCCGAAATTATAAGTCTCTTAAGATTATCATCATTTCTTCTTGCAATATGGCCGAAAAATTTTAAGACGGTGGAGAGGCAAATAGAGGAAAGTCGAGTCTGAATATTAAGCTCTTGGAGGATTGAGTAATTTGTTCTGTGTTCCGTCCATGGAATCCGAAACATTCTTCTCCAGTATCACATTTCAAAGGCGTCAATCCTTTTTCTGTCGTCTGATTTCATTGTCCATGTTTCGGATCCGTAATTAAATATGGGAAAAATTAAGGCACGTACTAATCTTATTTTGATGTTCTTCGATAAGGAGCGATCTTTCCAGATTTTCGATAATCGACTCATAGCGTTTTTGGGCATGCCTATTCTCCTACGTATTTCTGTTTCACAAGATCATGTATTACTGATGTAGGATCCGAGATAATTAAACTCCTTAACCACTTCAAACAGGTCTAAAGCTCCTGTTGTCTGAAGTGAATTTGAATAATCTACTATCATAATTTTTGTTTTTTGTTTATTGATATTGAGGCCACATCTATTGCTTTCGGCTTCCACTAGCTGCAGAAGGCTGGAGATTTCTTCTTCGGATGCAGTTATTAATGTTGTATTATCTGCATATCTAGGATTTGAGATCTTATTTCCTGCGATAGAAATACCGCCATTCCATTTGTCGAGTGCTTTTTTATAAATTCCCCATATAATTTAAAAAGACTTGGAGATAGAATACACCCTGGTCCGACTTCTCTACCTATTTTAAAAGGATCGGACTTATGGTTTTCAATTCTTATTCTGGTTTCACTGTTCTAATATAGGCTTTTCACCAGAGCTGACAGATGATCAGGAACCCCCATCTCATGTAGAACTTTCCACAAAACTGTCCAGTCTACACAGTCAAATGCCTTCTGATAATCCAGAAAGCAGATGATCATTGGAATTTTGAATTCTCGTGCTTTCTTAATAAGTTGTCGCATATTAAGAATTTGCTCACTTGTGCCTTTACCCTTCACGAAGCCTGCCTGTTCTTGTGGTATTTGTCTATTCAGGTATGTCTGCATGCGACACTTGGTGATTCTCAACAGAATTTTACTTTGATGTGAAATTAGTGAAATGGTTCGGTAGTTACTACATTTTGTGGTTACGCCTTCCTTATGAATGGGAGTAAATAGTGCGGTACACCAATAACTGGGCCATTTGCCGATTCTCCATACATGATTGCAGAGTCTCCACATTAATTGGAGACCATGTTCACCCATGTCCTGTAAAAGTTCTACCGTGATATCATCGCAACCAGGTGATTTATTCCTTTTAAGGTGTTTTATGGCTTCATCGACTTCAGGCCTTAGAATATCTGGTTCTAGGGTTGTTGTTGACTGTTGAGACTTGTCGTGCTGTTATATGATTAATGTTAGAGGTTTCAGCTTTATAGAGTTCTGTGCAGTATTTCTTCCAAGTCTCCAGTACCGCATCCATATCGCTTACCATATTACCTGTCTCATCCTCTATAGCGTAATTTCTGGTTTTGAATTCCCGAGCCAGTAACTTTACTTTCTGAAAGATATCTCTTGTTTCATTTCGATGTAAGTGGATTTCAAAATCATAATCATTGTTTTAATGAACAGTTTTAAATTCTTCATATCCAAATAAGGGGCTTAAGCTATATTTATTTCTTTATTAGAATCTATGAAAATCAACAAATTGAACCAAAATTCAGACATAATTCTGAATAACCAAATTAAGACAAACAGCTCCCCACTCCTCAACTAATTCAGTTAGATACTTTAAAGTGTAGCCGCATAGTAAAATCACATCACTTGAGAAAGCCACTCTGCCGAAACAGCTGTAGAGACATTAACTTTTAATAAGTTTTGTGGAAGTAACAAAAGTTTTTAGTGTTTTATTGTTAGATAATATATTATGATAATACACAAACGTAAGAATCACTTATAATTCAAAATTACGCATTTTTCCTATTTTTCAAGTAAACTTGTGAACTTTCTAGATTTTATTATACTCTGGGCTAATTAGCAAAATACAAGGAAAAGTTATTTACCAGCAATTTTATTGCTAAAATCGAATCTTATGATTCTATATAATAATATTATAGGTATGCAAAGTCCGCAGATAGTGTGCTACTTTTTTTATAAACAAAATGGCGCCCGAAAATCGTGTTTTTTTCAATTTGTGTTCTATAACTCCAAAGATTTTAACTTTACAACAAAAAATACCCTAATAAAAATTCACCGTAATTAAATTCTGCCTAGATACGTGTTTTTTCGGATTTACTTCGACGAAAATTTTCCCCGGAAAATGCGGGTTTTTCCAACAACATCTTTAATTTTCAACTAAAATTTTAGATGAATAATTGTTTATCAATAATTAAATAACTTGGTAATATTAAATCGCTTTTCGTATAGATTATAATTCCAGAAGCCGATAGAAATTTAATGAACAGTTTAACAACAATTGAATTGTTAATTAAAAATTTTACGGTCGCTATAATAATCACAATAATTACGATCCATAAGAATAACTATGATTTTGTTATAAAAAGGCACTGTACCTATCTAATGCATTTTGCAGAATTGAAATTGGACCATATAAGCGGCCTCAGGAATATTTTAAAGTTATTAACAATTTTTTGGCTTATTATCAAATAGAATATCTCGGGAAAGATTAAATTAAATCAAATTTTGAAAACGGTATTGGAGAAAAAGCGACAGAACGCTTCTTTTTAAAGAAAAAATGTTTAATTGTGATGAGTGATTCCTGAAATACAACCGGTCAAAATTGACCGGTATTTACAGCAAAGACGTAAACAATAGGATCATAATTTTCAAACCATCACCTTTTTATTTTTGTCCTCTTTCTCCAAACCAATCTTCATATCTGTACAGTACTCATAACATAAATTATTATAATAAAAACTTTATATTACTTGTGATACTACTAGTGAAAATTGCCAAAAATAGCAAAATTCCAATTAAAAATTAGGTTGGAGAAAATGTAAGTCTCAAAGTTCAAAATCGCTACACGTTAAATACACGTTAAAAGAAATGCATTTTCCCTGCTTCCCATGGAGCAACTTTCTTCATTGTTTTTTTGTTCCCAAGTAACTCGTGTAGAGCCATCTAACTAACGCATTATTCAATGTCAAACTTGCTTTTGTTTTGTTATAATAGATTAATTTATTTATAAGAAAAGACAACTACATATTTTTTCCAGCTGTAGACTTTTTTTAGATAAAATTACTACAAGTGTACCTTTTAACCTTAAAAACACAAATATTCTTATTTGAAAGCTGTATAATTATTTAAACAATCTTTATTTAAACAAATTAAAAATTTCTGTTATTATAAATAAATTAATTTAGTAAAACAAAACAAAATCAACTTTGACATTTAATAATGCGTTAGTTTGATGGCTCTACTCAAGTTACTTCGGAACAAAAAAAGAATGAAGAAAATTGCTCCATGGGAAGCCGATAAAATGCATTTCTCTAACGTATAGCGATTTTTAACTTTGAGATTATGTTTTTTCCAACCTAATTTTTGATTGGAATTTTGCTATTTTTGGCAATTTTCACTCGCATATCGATAGTTTTTATTATAATATTTTATGTTATGAGTAATTTAAAGATATGACAATTTTGACTTTGACAAAAATAAAAAGGTGATGGTTCGAAAATTATGATCCTACTGTTTATATCTTTGCCTTAAATACCGGTCAAATTTGACCGGCTGTATTTCAGGAACCACTCATTACAATTAAACAATTTTTTTCTTTAAAAAAAGGGTCCTGTCGCTTTTTTTTTCAATACCGTTTGCATTATTTAATTTAATTAAATCTTTCCCGAGATATTCTATTTGTTTATAAGCTAAAAAATTGTTTATAATTTTAAAATATTCCTGAGGCCTTTGACTTTTCCTGGTTTGTTCGTAACCATTTGTTATCATACCTGATAGGCGGGATTTGTTGTTTTCTATTTTTCAAATAGTCGGAATCCGCAGAGACGGAATCCTTCCATAGAGAATAGTCGGAATCCGCAGTTGGTGTTAAATTCTGCATATAACTTTGAAAATACATATTCATTTTTAAGATTTTTTATTAATTCTTTTAGTTGCCTACATTCTCGATTTTAGTTGGTTTTGTCATCTGGGTGTCTCGTTGTTTGCCACCTTTTTCTAAGCCTCCGCTTTTCTAGTATTTCAGTTCTAATTATTTGTGGGCATTGTCTTCGGTGCCTTTTGTTTTTATTTTCATGGGGCGTAGCTTCCCATGCTGCTTGTTGAACTAACATAGTAAAATATTCGACTGCTAATTCAATGTCATTTGGTGTTTTCAGTGGTATTTGTAGATTTATATGTTGATCTAGTATTGATTTAAAATATTCCCAGTCAGTTTTTTTGGAGATCAGATGCGGTGTCACCTCCTTTTCTTGAGGTATGGTTGATATGGATGCAATAATTGGAGTGTGGTCAGAATTTAAATCATCGCTGGATACTATATTTAAGTGCTCGTCTGATATACCTTTTACAATGAAAAATTCGAGTAGATCTGGAACTCTATTTGGATCACTTGGCCAGTATGTGGGTTGATATGTAGAGGGGTGGCTTAAATTCATTTCTTGTACAACTGAATATAAAACTCTTCCCCTTCCTGGAGGTGAGAGTTTGAATATACAATAGAAAGCTATCTAGCCGCTATGGCCACTACATGCAAAATTTCCTTATCTTTCAGGCGCTTCAGTATTGTTGGGGTGTACCACACCCCACCTGTCGGATGCCGGGTTAATGAAAATCGTAACTTTCTACTGAGAAGCTTGTTTACGAGACTTATTTTTATCTTAAAGGCTGTCCTCATAATTATAAGGAAGAAGATCCGACCTAAGTTTAGCAACTAACTCTTCTTCAATTATTGTGTATCTTCAAGTATTGTGCAATTTTTTGGTTCAAATTAGTTATCATTATTTTTAAATCAACTTCGACAACTCTGAAATTTATTTCATCTCTATTGTTGTTCATTTTACATATTGCGTTTAAACTAATTAACATTTTCTAGATTATTAATTTATTCAAGTTTAACCGTTTTTATTATTGTTTAGTAAATGTGTAAATGTATGGGGTTTACATATATTAATTTTATAATCTAGCTAGGTGGAGCACTAAAAAACCGTTTATATTTATTTTACTCAGTAAATATACAAAAGTAAATACTTAAGGTAAATATGTTTATATTATGTGCTTATTTATGATCGAGTTATATGTTTAGAGTTTAATTGATATTTATTTATTTTATAATGCAGTTATCAAACAAAAGTTCTACTTTTGTATAAAAGTGAGAAATTCGTGATATGAATTTTCATTGATATGCTCAGAGCTAATTGAATTTTTGTAATTAATCTTTTATTAATTTCTTATATATCTTACGGTTAAAAGGCGAATATCGCGACCCCTATTTCTACGCTCTGTACTTTTATTCGCACTTTTAATTATATTGGCCAATTATATTAGTCCTGGTTACTGGATAATTGTCAAGGCCATAGTCCAAAAAAATAGTAAGAAGAAAAAATAAGATTCAGGTTATTTTATGAAAACGTGAACAATTGTATGTAGTAAATAAAATTAGTTATTAAAATGCAGAACTGCACTCAAAATAAAATTAATTAAATTTACCTTTATATAATAATTGCATATCATATCAATACTGTGGAGCAATATATAATTTTTCTGCTTCAATGACATGTTATGAAATATACGTCAATTTGACAATTTCAATTGACAATATGAATTATTTAAGATAGTTGCAATATTTCTCCGCGACTCGCGCACGGTCGTTTCTCGTTTCCCTTCCAAGTACTTGCACACCGCGAATACTGCCGTCCTTAGGAAAAACACAGCATAATATGCAAAAATTATGAAAATTGAGTTAGGCGCGAAAATTAGTCTAGAGGGTTTATACAGGTTGGGGTGTCCACGGTTGGGGTGCCCAAGCGGAAAAACTTTTTTATTTTCAATTTTAGCGAAAAATGTCATTCTTGATAAAAAGTTTTGCTTGTTCTAAAATCCCATAAAACGAAATAAAATTCAAGTTTTTCAAATCATGCTTAATTTTATAGCCAATCTTGTGTAAATTCCTATAAATTTTTGCATTAAGTTCGAAATTGTAAGAATAATAACTTGGGAGAACAACCCTTTCGCTTCTTTGGTTTATAAAACCAGACTTTGTCGTTCTCCTTGAAACATCCAATTGTTTAATAATTAAATAATTATTATTCCAATAATTTTAACAATAAAATTGATCACAAGATAAATTGTTTTTTGAACGCTTAACATTGTCGAAAAAAAAATGACAATTCGCAAATTATTTATCGGAGTTGACAGTTACTAAGCTACATTGTGGCTTGGCAACACTAGATTATTGTTACGATTTCGAACTTAGTGCAAAAAGTTATAGGAATTTACATAAAATTGACTACACAATTAAGAAGGATTTGTAAAACTTTAATTTCGTTTCGTTTTATGGGGTTTTAGAAGAAGCAAAACTTTTTATCAAGAATGAGATTTTTCGCTAAAATTGAAAATAAAAAAGTTTGTCCTCTTGGGCATCCCAATCGTGGACACACTGTATTACATGATTATTTAAGAAAAGTACAGTATTTACAACCCCAGCTATATATTTTGATAGAAATACTAAACCTAGCATCTACGAAAACATGCGTGGAACTAAGGAGAAACCCCGCAACTACAACATTACTTAGGTAAAACCCCGCATATACTTGTCGGAGCCTGTAGTTACTGTGTTTATTCTAAGCAATATATTTATACCCAGTTGCGGTGTTTTTGCTACGTAATTGGCGCGATTTATCAATTTACTTAGTTTCTTCTCGACTTGTATATGGTGCGGTTGTGTTAGTTTGTGTCTGCAAAATTGATTAAGAAGCAACGTAAAATTTTTAATGTTGAAAAAGCAAGTATACCCTATTCCACGAACATAGGCCTGTTTTGGATTACGTCGACAACGAATATTTTACTGTGCAAAATAAGAACGAAAGTAAATTGCAAATTACATTGTTGTTTATTGGAATAATTATTAGCGCCATTTACTTTCGTACTTCTTATGTTACACAGTAAAATATTAGTTGTCGAAGTAATCCAAAACAGGCGTATGTTCGTGGAATGGCCATAGGGTAAGTAGTCCAGAACACAAAATTAGCTTAAATACTTTTTTCAGGTTTTTTTGTAGGTACATAAGTTAAAAAAATTTAAGACGTTTTAGTCATATTCATTGAATTAGTGTTTACTTTTGTAAAATAACATTATAATTTAATTCACCAAAAGTAGTCTTTTTTAACTGCATTTATGGTAGAAATAATTAGCTCATATAATTCTTTCTTTTTTACATTACAGGGATATTGACTCATGTCAGATAACTGCTCAGGTCAAAATAAAAATTGGAGTTTTTCATCTTTCCTTGTATATATTGTAAAGTCGGACGCTATATTATCTGCTCAAGATATTTGTATTAAGTATTTCGAACCAGGACACACATTCATGTCCGCAGATAACTTTCACCATCAGGTGGGACTATCTTAAAAAAAAACCAAAGAAAACCTACGATTTTAGTGATTTTGTGAGAGCTGTTGGAAATGCAAATTCAAAAAAGGTTACAATAAAACAATGCAGTACTTATAAAGATTTTTTAAGTGGCAGGATTTCGCGTCACAAGCAAACATTAAAAAAAATAGAGCCGCGTCCTTACTTGCCGAAAATAACAGAAATTGTTGCCAACAAGGGATCATTTTCTCTAAAGTACAAGTTAACAAATTAATCCGATAGTATGTTTGAAATGAGTTTTCTTCAAAGTAAAGTTTTAAATAAAAATCTTCCCAGCCCTCAGGCATTTACATCTCCATGTGGAGTATCAAAAAATAAAAAAGAAATCCGTAATGGCTTCAAATAGATTACAATTTTGACAAAACCTTGAGGAAGATAAGAATTAATAAGATAATTTATTTCTATATTTATTTTTTTTGCTTTTTTATTAAATTGTGTTTGTTAGGGTATATTCGGTCTAATAAATGTGTTTTTTTAAATACATATGTAGATTTAATAAATTATTCAATAACTCATTTTGTTGTTTAATTATATTTTCTGTAACATTATGTTAAGAAAAAACACCGCATATACATAACATCCGTAAATGCTGTAGTTTTACTTAGCAATTCCAAATATTACTTACAGTTTTTTTCCCAGTTTCTGCCATAGTAGGCATAAAATTAGGGTAAATTACTGCTCCTTTTTTTAAAACACTGTTTATTTACAGACTTATTGATATAAGTAAAGTAAAATCGTTTCTAACTGCATTTTTGTGACAATTTTAGCACCTTTAAAAACTTTCAGATTCTTTGAAGTCCATTTACTCATTTTTATAAGTACTGCAGATGCGGTGGTTTTCCTTAGGAGGGCAGTATAATAGGGGAGTCAATAGAGATCGAAACCTTGCATTGTTTCGGAAAAATGCAAACAAGCTTATATTTCTCTAAAACTTTTTTTGTTAGTTTATAAATATGTTACAGTAAAAAGTTCTACTCGCAGATTTAGCGGCTAATTGTTTATAGTAGGGGAGGAAAGTGTGCTAAATTTGCAGTTACTCGAGTGTTATGGGGACCTATTGTGTTATGAAGAGTAGGTCCTAAAACCAAAAAAAGTTAAGTTAAGTTTTCCATAAAGTGGGAGACTTTCCATTTTTTAATTTAATTTTCCATTTTCAACAATCGTTTTTTCCTATTATAGCAACATCTATTCCCTCGACACCGTAAGGTACAAGAGGACGGCTTAAGTAAGTAAGTAAGCAACATCTATTCATAATTCTAAAAAGTACAATACAGGGTGCGTCAAACCTCTGGTTTTCTTTGATTACGGCTAAATTATGGAATATACAAAAAAAAGGTTTTTTACAAAATTAATGTATATCGAAGTCGTCTATAGTATAAAACTATTTTCGATTATACAGGGTGAGTCAGAACGACGGTACGAACCAAAGTTGTGTTTTTTTAAATAGAACACCCTATATATTAAATCATTTTTAATATATTTTTTAAAAATATTAAGAATTTATATAAGGTATTATAGGACTAAAGTTAACAATATTCGAAATATTTACACTTTTATTGAGAAAAATGGTAATATTACAAGGGCTGTGAATTAGGCTTTCAAAATAATAAAAACTTAAATGACAGTTTTTTAGTATACTGTTATTTTTAAGTAAATTAACTTATTTGACATATAGATATAAAATATACAGTGTGATCTTGATCTCTATTTTGCGAATACAAAATTCTCTCATTTTTTTTTAAATGGGACACCCTATATATTACTATTGCCTTTTGTATTAAATATTACGACCTTTTTTTTGGTATAAGGTTGTATGTACCTAGCATGTTTCGTTTTGTAGATATTTAAAAAAAAACTATAGATTTTACGTTTTTGCGGATTTTTTATTAAAAAATTGTTTTGCAAACAATTATTATAATCTGGTTTTAGAAACATACTATAAAATATCAACTATGAAAATAAAAACGTAACTAAAGTTTAAAATCAATCGTTTACTAGTACAAATCAATTGAATTTAATAACTTAAAATTATTTTACAGAAAATATTTTACCATAGGTACTAATGAATGCATAAATTTGCACAAATTAATTTTAGTTATATTGTATTTACGAGTAAGATCAGTTAACCTTTAACTACCCGCGCATCAAGTTATAACAACTACACGCGTGGCGTACTTTGTACTGTAACAAAAAACTACTTTGCAGTAGTATTTGTAGAACTAGAATGCTAAGGTGAAATGAGTGAGTGGGTGAGGAACTGATAATAGAAGTATGGGGAGACAGAGGCAAACTAAATAGAATTGGCTAGCAAGAAATGCAAGAGAATGACTTGACACTCAAGGATGGGTATGGCTCGTTTGCATGCCTGTCGAAGAACAGTAGCTTAAACTAAAGAGGGATGATGACTAGAACCAGAAATATGAATATAAAAAGAGAGGCTTATAAAATAGATAGAATAAATATTAATATAATAAAAATAGAAAAATATAAGAGATAAATAGACTAAATTGCGGGCGCCAGAAGTAGGGATGGACCGAACTCCCAGGTATCTTACACTGCTGTAAATTATTCAATATATTAAATTATTAAATTCAAAAATGGGAAAAAAAAATAATTGATATACAAACAAATAAATATTTATTAAAATATAACTACCTAGATTATTGACAACCTCTGAGTTAGAAAAAATACAACCTATGTAACTCTAAAATGACAATTTGACTTTACTACTTATCTGAATATGAGTATACAACTATAATTACATTAGTACTGGGGTAGCTCTTATATGGAGCGTACCCCCAACTTACACTAAGGTTAAACAACAACCTTCACCAAATAATCGTACGATTGTAATACGTACAGCAACGTTAAATACTACAAGAAATCAATACTAAAATACCTACCTAGGATGAACCATACAAATATATATAACTCAATGAGTTGAATAGGCAACACCTAACTGAACCAACGCAGTCCTGGATGATAAAGATCCTTTTTCTGACTCGTGGTTTTTAATAATGACCAAGTAAAACTAATAGCTATCCTGAAGGGATAGGGATTAGGGATTGAATTTAATTTAATAACAAATGAATTTAAGTTAAGCAAACAAATTGGGAATTTAAATTACAAGAAACAAGCTAATAATATTAAAATATATATATAGTTATATGAAAAACATGGGAAACAAGTCTAATAATATTAATAAAAAATAAATGTAAGGAACTACTGTATGGGAAAAGGTTATTTGGGCCCAAATTATCCTCTTTTACAAAGAGACATACAGGTGTGGGAGCGCTATTGAATTATGTGTATGTTAATTACTTAAATGTTCTGGATATTATAAAAAAATAAGTGTATAAGTGTACTGGTATAGGTAGATAACTATTGCACTGTTAAATATAAAAAGTTCCCGAAACAAACCCGATTGACCTGATATTGTCCCCACAAGTTTTCCTTACTACTTCTCAGTAAAGTCTTAAGCACAGAATGGTGCTACGCAGTCAACCGTAACACGGCAATTCTCCAAAATGCAGGATAATGAAGAACAAAAATTACATGTTCCTCTAGTACTTGTCCCCTAGGTGACTTGGTCGAAAAGCGGTCCTTCTCAGGTGGTAGGAGTAGTTAAAAGATTTTCCCCAGTGGCTAAAAAAAAATAGAATCCTGGTTTTACTTCCTTGTAATAATGTAGGGAAAAGTCAGAGAAAGAAAAACAAAAATCAGGAAGTTTTTATTTAGAATAAAGAAGAATCAGAAAAAGCTATCTCATTAGAAAGGAAAAAACAATCTTCCACTAGACTGTTTGGTGACCTTGTCATAAGATTGGCATATAAAATGGCCTTGACTCGATAATATGTAGACAAGTAAGTCTAAAATTTAAATGCTGAATATATTTATTTTGGAAATAGCTTTTCATAAAAAATAGTATAGTTATTAAACGATATGGAATAATGCCAAAGTAGTGTAAATTTTTATGAAAATACCAAATATCGGAACAGGATCGGTGGATATGATGTACGAAATTTACTATGTTTCAGAACTTCATGATTATAATATATAAAATTGGAATTGGATAATATGTGATGTAACATAACCCCACAAATTAAGAGAGATAATTTTATAAGATTTATGACAAAATACTTTCCCTCTGAGTGGATATTACATACAATGAAATAGTTAAAAGATACCAGACTGAATTAATAAGCTCACTGCAAGATTTAATAGTAAAATTTTTTTGAAGACGTCAAATAAGACAAAAAACAAATATGGCGTTATAGTAGCCTGTTAAAAAAATCATTTACCAGATAAACCACAACTCACTTCTGCGAACCTCCAACCTCGCTTCTTCAGCCCACTAAACACATACGTAATAAACTTGGATAATTTATTTTCAAAATAATACTATGACTTGAAACAAGAATGAAATATTCGCCACTTTTACGTGGATAGGTTATCTGCCACTAGGTACTTATTCGGTTGAAGGCTCCGACCAAAAGTGATATCTTATTTTCCGTTCTACGCCGACCATGTCACAATACGGTTCATGGGTTTACCGCCAGGAGTACACAAGGTACAAAACGTACAGGTCTGCTAATCTATAGGTTTGTGATGACGTCAGTGAAAGACGAAATATTTATTAGTAATTGTTTCAAGTAGAATTTAATAACAGAACATTATTAAAATTTAAATCGCATAACAATAAAAATGATTAGACGTTAACGGAATGTTATAATCCCCTCCTACTGGGAGAAAAAAAATTTTTAAGCAAAAATTTTTTTTTTAACATTCAAATTATCATAACTAAGTGGTAATAATCTATCATTCTACGGTGATCCGCAAGACTATGAGTAACCACAAATTAAGGATCAAGGGAAAGAAGGATGATCACTACACCAAAACTATGAATCGCAAAAGATGACTTGAAGTCATATTAAAATGTCATCGACATTTTGTCTGAAAGCCTAAACATAAGCTAAATAATATACTAAAGTTCATAATGACAAATAAATGTCGAACTGGCACTAATCCAAAATTGAACTATCCCTGGACATCAAATTTATAGAGGGTATATCCAAGGACGAACAACCAGGCCAAAGTATGAGCCAATTCGCACCATAACATAAGTAAATATACTAAAGTATGACAAAAGAAATCAAAACTAAAATCAGTGAAGAATCGAACACTTAATCCAAAATTGAACTACCAATGGACACCAGATTCATAATAGCATATCCAGAGAAGAACAATCAGGAATATTTATGGAACAATTCTCACCAGTGCCAAATAATACAAATAGTAAGCATATCAAAGTTATCCAAAACTCATTACTCAAAATAAATGTGGAATCGGACACTTAATCCAAAGTCGGACTATCAATGGACACCAGATTCATAAAGCATATCCATAGAAGAACGATCAGGAAGATTTGTGTACCAATTCTCACTAATACTAAATAAATTAAATTAGGTCTATCGACTAAAGTAAGTCGTTGACTAACAAAAATTGGTACGTGTTGTTGTTCACTAGCTATAGCATGTAGCTACAATAGATGCATGGGAATAAGAGATACAGATAACGTACCAATTGTAATAATAAAATCTAAATGGTGAACTGACAAGGTCTATGACACCATGATACATGATAGAAAAAAATATAACGAGAACGAGCAACCAATTTTGAATAAAACTGTAGATTCATGCGCTCTCGCATACATAGAATTATCCAGGAAATATCCCTGAATCTAAATGACAAAACTAATGCCTCAGGAAAGAAGAGGGAATGAAATAAAAAGAAACAATTAATTTGTCGAAACACCCTCAATACTGAATTAAATAAACCTACGATGTATAGGGAAAAACAAAGCATTGATTGATAAATACGTGTACACTAGAATATTTACCATCAACGGTCAAGGTTTAACATACTATGAAATAGGAGATAAAATATAAACTAAGTAAACTTCCCTATCAACCTATAAAAAGGTAAATGGAATAATTGGACTAAATACACTATGTGATGACGAATAGACTTCTGCTTACTCTGCCATGAAAACACAGATTACGAAGTCGTATAGCAATGGCCAGTTGCTGAACTTCGAACCCACGGATTCATTAGCTAGCATTGACAAAGCATTGGCAGACTAGTTCATAAGAAGAAATCCATACATACATCAAAATTCCAACCTAATTACAGAATCATACAGTGTAGGGCATAACGATATAAATGATTACAAAGATATCCGTGACAAATGTGGATAAAGTAAACCAATATCAAATTAAAAACCACAACATCTTTCCAATATGGCAAATCCAATAACAAGATAAAAGATATATAAAAAAAAATAGGATGTAATCAAATATCAAAAATACAACATACAACCTAAGATAAGTAGTGTATAATATTGTTAATTCCATAGTTCCATAATAAATATCAATATTAAACCAACGTACTTGTATGAGCCTACATATTCAAATATATACTTAAATATACAATAATCAACATCCCTCCTATGCTAAGGGGTGATGTGCACATACTAAAAAATACAAGTAGGTTCTTATTAACTAGATGATCCAATTGACAGGGTTAGTAATTAAAAATGTTGATTCATAATAATTAAAGTGCCACATTAATAATGAAAAAAAATTGATAAGCTCATGCATAAGAGTACTACATAAATAATTAACCTAATGATTCATAAATTGGAAGTCATCTAACAACAATGCCAAAAGATAAAAATTGTACCTGCTCTATCTGGCGAATAAAATATTAAACTAAAATATCAAATCATAATAAGGATTGAGCTAAAGACAAATAGAGGAAGAGGTTAGCTCTAAAAACCCTATAGAGTTAATCTTCTTCCGAAGATGACGAATCAACTTCATCCCTGGTGTTATCAGGCAGTAAATCCTTTACGTGAAATTGTCCAATTCGTTTGTTAGTCGCATTGTCCTTCAATTCATAAACTAACGGAGATATTACCTTCACGACCGTACAAGGAATATATTTCTGGCAAAATTTTGCCGAAATAGCATCACCCTTATTGGACTTCACAAAGTTTCGCTTCAACACTCTATCTCCAACGAAGAATCGCAGATCTCTTTTCCTCAAGTTATACTGCTGCTGGTTCCTTAGATAGGAAGTTTTTAACTTCTTGCGAATGTCAGAAAAAATTTGAGGTAGAGTCTGGAGATCATCTAAGCGATGAAGGTTATCGGATATCTGAGGTAGATTTGTGGAAGTGTCTGAAATTGCACCAAAATAGTCACCAGATAAAGCAACATTTCTACCAAAATTGAGATATGCAGGAGAACATTGGGTAACCTCATGGACAGAGGTCCTTATGGCTTGAGCTATGGAATGGATATATTGATCCCAAGCTCTGTGATCTGGGAATGTATAGGACCTTAGGGCTGTGACAATACTGCGATTCACTCTCTCAGTATGATTGGCTTGAGGATGGTAGGCAGCATTATAGAAGGTCTTCTGAACCTTATATTTAGTTAGAAGGTCTTTAAAAGCCTTTGACACAAACTGAGGACCATTGTCACATGACACAATTTGGGGAACACCAAACAACAAAAAGACTTGTTCCTCTAAATATTTCAGAATGGCTGGATTTGTGGCCTGACGAAGAGGACAAACTACAGGAAATTTGGTGAAATAATCCACAACTACCAAGCAGTAAGTATTACCCTTATAACTACGAGGATAGGGTCCAATGAGATCCAACGAGATCATCTGCCAAGGGAAATTAATGTTCCTAAAGGAACCCATGAGTCCAGCTTGTGGTAAATTACTGGGTTTACAAGTTGCACAAACTATACACTTAGAGATATACCTTTTGATAGACTTGCGCATGCCAGGCCAATAATATAATTCGGCAATTCGATTAAAAGTTTTATAAAAACCAAAATGTCCAGCAGTAACTTCATCATGAAACATACGTAAAATGTTCTCCCTATTTGGCGTAGGTACAACTATTTTCCAATCTGACATATTGGATAAGGCCTCTATAGGACTTAAGATATGTTTGTACAGTATATTGTTCTCTACCTTAAAATCAGGATAATTTTGTGGGTCTTGAGTAACCCTATCAATCATATTCTGATACCACTCGTCAGGAGTTAAGGTGGACAAATCTAATACATTAAGATCATGAACACGGGAAAGAGCATCAGCAACCACTACCCCGTTGGCCTTTCGATGAACAATCTTATATGAATAAGCCGCCAGTTTGCATATCCATCGGGAAAGTCTCTGAGATGGGTTTTTCATACTATGAAGCCATACCAAGGAACTATGGTCCGTAATTATGGTGAAATTACGGCCCTCTAAATAATAACGAAATGCTTCTAACCCATGTATGATAGCTAAGAGTTCTTTCTCAGTGGTGGAATAGTTTTTCTGGGCCTTATTCAATTTCTTACTCGTGTAAGCTATGGGATGTTCCAAGCCATCTTTCAACTGGAACAATACGCCACCAGAAGCAGTATTAGAGCAATCAGTCATCAAATAAAAATGCTCATTAAAATTAGGTGACATCATGACTGGTGCGCTAGTTAAAGCCTCTTTAACGCGCCTAAAAGCTTCATCGGCCTCAGGAGTCCAGGTAATGGTCTGCCCCTTTTTCCTGTTCTTCAAAAGATCCGTAAGAGGTGATAACAAGGTAGAGTACGAAGGTACAAACCGGCGGTAATATCCACACATTCCCAATATCCTACGGACTTGGGTGGTGGTCTTAGGTATAGGAAAATTCTTAATAGCAACTATTTTCTCAGGATCAGTCCTTAGACCCTGATTATCAACAACATAACCCAAAAACTTAAGACTAGGGCGACAAAACTGACACTTATCCAGATTAATTGTTAGATTAGCTTCCTTAAGACGTAAAAACAATTTATCTAAAATTTCCATATGAAGGGAAAAATCGGGAGTGACTACTAAAATATCGTCCAAATAATAGAAAACATAGGGCTCTAACTGTGGACCAATGACTAAATCCATCAGACGACACATTGTTTGAGGAGCAGAAACAAGACCAAAAGGCATGGTGACAAACTGGAATAATCCTTTACCACTGACAGCGAAAGCAGTATATTTCTTGCTCTCTTCACTCAATGGGATCTGTAAGAAGGCCTTAGACAAATCTATCGAAGAGATGTATTTGGCATTCTGAAGTTTGCTCAAAATCACATCAATTCGGGGAATTGGATAGGCATCCCTGTTAGTGGTGATACTGTTTAGTTTTCGACCATCAAAGCAGATCCTGAAGGATCCATCCTTCTTCTTTGTTAACCAGAGTGGGGAACAATAGGACGACGTTGAATGTTCTATGATATTTAAAGCAAGCATCGAATCTACTTCTTTTTCTAAATCTGCCTGCCAGGCTTGAGGTATAGGATACTGATATAATCTGAACGGAGTAGGATTTCCCACCTTAATAGTGTGAGATATTAATGAAGTACGGCCTAGTTTGTCATTTGAAGAAATAGTAGTAAACTGAGAGATCATATTCTCCAATTGCCTTTGTTCAGAACTAGATAAACTGGAAAAATCATGTATAGCACTAAGGGTAGACAGATTGAATTCAGATATGGAAAAAGAAAAATCAGAACAACTTAAAGTGCTATTAAAAGCATTGAAAAAGTCCATACCTAAAATTATAGAATTCTGTACAGAAGGAATAACATAAAATGTAATTTGCCTACATAAATTTGCCACTGTGATTTCAATTTGTAGTTTGCCTGTAATAGACTGAACTGTACCATCTGCTGTAGATACTTGCAAGGATGAAATGGGCATAATGGGAATATTAGCATTTTTCAATAAATTTAATGAATGTGCTCCTATCAACGAAATATTAGAGCCACTATCTAATAAAGCTAAACACGATTGTCCTAACATTTGGATAGGTAAATATGGCCTATTATCATTTTGTTTCCTAACCAATAAAGAATTAATATCTAAATCTAAAATATTTGGTTGGCTACAACCGTTATATGGAACTACTTCACTATCAAAAACATTATTATACTTAACACTACTCATTAAAGAAGAATTTGTGGGTTTGTAATCATGTGAATCCTGCGAATTCAACGTATCCTGACTCAAAGTTAATTTCTGGACTGATTTTGATTTGTGGTGTGTGCTTGTTTCTTGAATGATACTCTCTTCCCTTTCCGACTGGAAGATGGGTTTGAGTTGCTGGGTGTGCTTGGGCCAGCGGTCTCGTTTTCTGATGGGGTTTGATTCCCTGATTGGGTGTTGGACGGAGAAACGCTCAGGGGACGGACCTCCGACATTTCGTTTCCCGAACACTTAAAACAATTTCTTTTGAGAGTATTTTCCCTACCGCAACCGTGGCAGAAAATACGAGTTTGTGGGATACCACAATCATTGAACTTATGATTAGACTGGTGACAATTCCAGCAAACAACAGAACTAAAAACAGAAACATTAGGTTCATGGCCCTTATTTTGCCAAGAACGTTGTCTATAGGAAGTTGGCTGAGAAGAGGAATTAGAAGAGGGTCGAGATGAAGATGAAGGCTGAGAAGACCAGGATAACGTTTCCTCCAAACGTTTGCACTTTACAGTGAGATCATCAATACTCTGGATGTCCATAAGAGCTAACTGTTGATGGTAAAAAGGCAATAAACATTTTAAGATGATTTTATTTTGGACAAATCAGATAAAGGAGTATCTAAACGGCTACACATGCCTAATATAGTATTAATGAACATAGTGACAGACTCTCCTGGTTTCTGCTTACGGTTTTTGATTTCATCCAAGAGATCATCCTGGTATGAGTAAGGAAGAAAATCTGACCTCAACTTGCGAACGAGATCAGACCAGCAAGACAAATTACCCCTATTATTCATGAACCAGGTGAAAGCAGGACCGGTAAACAATTCAGCTAAAGCCGCAAACAAATTTTCCTCGGAGACCCCTCTAGATACACGAAGACACTCAACCTTTTCTAAAAATGAAATCACATCCGTGTGCTGTTTTTCACCTGAAAATGAAACACCCCATTTGTGTACTTGAACGGGTTTGGAGTATGTGAAACTAGGAACGACACTTACTGGAGCATTAGGAGTAGATGTGGCTATGGGGTTAACCTTAGAATCAAGCTCACCCTCCAATGTAAGGATTTTAAGAGAAACAGACTTTTTAAAAGGTTCCTGCTCTTCCGTAGTACAATGTAACAAGTGTACACGGCCAGAAATATGAGTTAGACGAGATATTAATCGAGCATATTCAGTGTCTTGTACAGTTCCCCTAAACTTCTCTATTTTCTTAGACAAGCTATCCAACGTTTCGGATATTCCTTTCCGTTGGTCCTCAAAAGGGATATGTACAGCTGAAAGTTGAATGAAACTCCTATTGCCTGCTTCTTGCTTCAAAGCACCCCGCAAAAGATTGCGTTTTCTATCGACTGTTGCCGACTCCTCTGTTACTATGTCCCTAATTTTTAACTCATAGTCCAATTCGTCCACCAGAAGATGTTCAACTTTAAAAGCACACATGTTGAAACAAAAATTATTGACAAGCAATCCAAAGGTCAGAAATACGAAATATACTTAAATTTGTACACAAAATATATAAGTTCGGAGAAAATATTAGCAACACACCAACAAATCAAAAATGGCCAGCAAAATATATGTATCAAATAAATAAAGTAAATAAGGTATAATCAAGTAAATATAATACCTAAATATTGGAAAAAAAAAGTTATTATACTTGTACTAGAAAAAAAATATGTAAGTATTAACGATTACTGTACGTACAAATACAACATTGGCTGAAAGAGTAAAATAATATAATCTAATATATGTTAGTTACTTATACTTCGTTTCAAATTCAACCCAGCATGTAAGCTGTATAACAAAACTATAAACGAGGTTTCAAAATCTCAACTAATTAATAGATACAGCAGTGACAGTGTACCTGTTTAGTATTAGTAAATAGTTAAAGACAAAATAAATCAGAACAGAATGTATAAAAAGATATCAGAAGGGAATAATATAAATAAAAGAAAAAAAAATGAACTAAAAGAACTACTGTCTTAGAACCTATAAAAGGTTGGCACCAAGTTGGGCTGCCGATGTAACAAAAAACTACTTTGCAGTAGTATTTGTAGAACTAGAATGCTAAGGTGAAATGAGTGAGTGGGTGAGGAACTGATAATAGAAGTATGGGGAGACAGAGGCAAACTAAATAGAATTGGCTAGCAAGAAATGCAAGAGAATGACTTGACACTCAAGGATGGGTATGGCTCGTTTGCATGCCTGTCGAAGAACAGTAGCTTAAACTAAAGAGGGATGATGACTAGAACCAGAAATATGAATATAAAAAGAGAGGCTTATAAAATAGATAGAATAAATATTAATATAATAAAAATAGAAAAATATAAGAGATAAATAGACTAAATTGCGGGCGCCAGAAATAGGGATGGACCGAACTCCCAGGTATCTTACACTGCTGTAAATTGTTCAATATATTAAATTATTAAATTCAAAAATGGGAAAAAAAAATAATTGATATACAAACAAATAAATATTTATTAAAATATAACTACCTAGATTATTGACAACCTCTGAGTTAGAAAAAATACAACCTATGTAACTCTAAAATGACAATTTGACTTTACTACTTATCTGAATATGAGTATACAACTATAATTACATTAGTACTGGGGTAGCTCTTATATGGAGCGTACCCCCAACTTACACTAAGGTTAAACAACAACCTTCACCAAATAATCGTACGATTGTAATACGTACAGCAACGTTAAATACTACAAGAAATCAATACTAAAATACCTACCTAGGATGAACCATACAAATATATTGTTATATTTCTATTTGACATAAAAATTAAAATTTGATAATTATAAACAAAATTCAATTTAATATAAAATATTTTCAATTTTCTCAACCACGGGCATATAAATTTAGAACACCCTGTATACAACAAATTGTTACATTTAATTTTAAGAAGTGATTAGAATAAGCGTACGAAACTCGGAACAATGTGCTTAGATAAACAAAGTGAATGACGCGTACCATTATCGTTCTTCTCGGAAGGTCGATCATTAGCCTATGCTAAATAAAACTCAGTGAAATAGATGATAGTTCATTATCGTTTTTCGCGGAAGGTTTCGATCATTAGCCTATGCTAAATAAGACTCATTTGAAAGAGAGAATAGGTCATTAAAATTTGTAAATAGTTAGAAAGTATTTTAGAATGGAAATTAAATATTTTCTTTTGAAATCCATTAAGCATATTTAGAAAGATTAAAAATTGGTTTTGAGGAATATTACGAATGAGAGTTGGTGGTGGAAAATTGATTTGTGAATCTGGAAGGGATATTTAGAAAGTAGGGGAATGGATGACAAAGTGAGAGCAGAATGTTTTGAGCTGTCGAGAAGTGAAGTCGAGTAGTAGACGGTAGTGTTCGAGGAGTGAGAAAGCCGGTGTAGTTCCGTGAGTGTGGAGTATCTATCGTGGAACGAGAAGTAGGCCAGGTCGAGAGTAAAAGAACCTCCTTGAGCCCAGAGTGTCCCGGTAGCTGATAGCAGTTTCGAAAAAGGTAGAACACAGCATCACGACAAAAGCAGGAACGAGAGCTATTCGAGCTAGTTTTTCAAAGGAGAACATCACTGGAAGCCAGGACGAGGTTTGATCGCAGCCAAGGATAGCAGGAAAGGGTCTTGTGTGAGGACATTTTCAGTTCACCAGGAAAAGGTCAGTCTCATTTGTTTGGACATGAATGTATGGGTTTTCGTATTAAATTCCACATAAAAAATTGAATAACATAATCAATAATATCAGAAAAGCTTCATCAAACTTAAATAGAGTTGTTCCTAATAACTCCTAATAGTTAAATGTTAATAAAAACTTTCAATTGAAAACCAAAAGGAAATAAGATTCCCATTTGTAAATGTTATGTTTAAGAATAATAAGAAATAGCAAATATTAAGCATTGATTGCCTTTTAAATAAAATAAAAAATATTTTGATTATAATTGTAACCCATATGTGTATTTTTTTTACTCTTTTCTTTTCTATCCCGATTAGGAAACATTAAGAAATATTTAGAAGCCACGGAAGTAAGTAATTAATTTATAATTCGCCCTGAGATTGAAAACATATTGATATGTGATCTGGTTGATTAATTAGATTAGTATTAATACATTGATTAAATTAAGTAACATATAAGAATATTATCTCATATCAATAATCAAGATCACATCAACTGTCGTCCAACGTGGAAAGCATTGTAAAGTATTTCTAGTGGCAAATTTGAAGGATAGAAAGAGTAAAGCCGGTATTTGAAAATTTATATGCCTGTGGTAAAAAGTGAGATACTTACATTTGATAACATAAAATTTTAGATCTCTTTAGGTACAAATTTTACATAACTGATTTAATATTTTATTTTTACGATATTTACATTTGATATATTTATTGACAATTTATAATATTTGGGTAAAAAAAAAGTCGTCTTGGTAACATACTAGTAAAATTTCATATTTGGCGGGGATAATACTTCTTGAAAACAAATGTCTGTGACAAGAAGCCAAAGCAAGGACAACAAAAAACAAAAAGAACATTCAGACCAAGAAGATATTTTAGACACGACAATCATGGCATCAGAACAGCAAGAATTATCAGGAATAGATAAACTATTACAACTGATGCAACTCCAGTCACAAAAACTGGATGACAATCAACGAAAAGTGGATCGAAAAATGGATGAAACACAACAAAAATTGGATCAGAAAATGGATAAAGTGGAGAAAAAAATGGATGACAATCAACAGGAAACAAAACAAGCGATAGAAGAGAACAATAAGAAAATAGAGGAACGCATAGAAAAGTATGAAATGAAAATTAAAGATCACATGCAAAAACAAGAAATGAGAATGAAGGACCACATGAAAGAACAAGAAATGAAAATTCAAAATAAAATGAAGGAGTTAACGAATTGCCAGAAAAAAGAAATGGAAAGTTTGGAAAACAAGTTGGAAAACGCTATTCAAGCAATCAGAGAAGAAATGGAAAGAAAGATTGCGGAAATCAATATTCAACAAAATGTAGGAGAAAGAAGAGAAATGGTTATAAATAGCACAGATGACGTGAAGATAAGGTTTGGCGGGGATGTAAGAAGATTACACCCAGTGCCGTTCATAAATAGCTTGAAAAAGAAAACACAGCACATCGGAAGTTTCGAAACAGCAAAAGAAACTATCAGAAACCATCTCAAAAATGAAGCAAGCCTATGGTTCGATTGCAAAGAAGAAGAATTTGACAGTTGGCAAGAATTTGAACAAAAATTTTTGAATTATTTCTGGGGAAAAGTCCAACAATTGGAAATTAACAAGGAATTGCAAAATGGGAAATACAATGATAGGATGGGTATATCAGAAAGGACATATGCATTACAAATTTACTATAACGCAAAACATTTACAATATAATTACTCATCGGAACAATTAGTCGAACTGATTGCAAGACATTTCGAAGAAACGCTGGAAGACCATATCACATTGCAAAACTACAAAGACATAGATAGTTTATGCCAATTCCTACAAATAAGAGAATTGCGTTTAAGAGAAAGAAAATCAAGAAGGTCGCGAGAAGATTACAGGCCCCGAGAAACACAGGAGTACAGAGATAGAAATGAAAATAGGAGGGACTATACAAGACGAGATTTTAATCCCAGAAGGGAAAACGAAAATAGAGACAACGGAAGAGGAAATTATGAACAAAGAAATAGGCAATGGAATGAGGACAGAAATCGAGAATACCAGAATAGAAACACCACACGCTCAAATCAAGAAAACAGAAATAATGGTAGACAAAATGAACAGGGATATCGAGAAAACCGAAACAGATCCGACAGACCAAGAGAAAATAGAAGAGAAGTAAATAATACCCAGACAGATGGATATGACGGAGAGAGACATTATGACGAAAATATAAACAACGATGAGCAACCGGCGTTTTTTCACGACGGCGCTCACTAAAAACCAAAAATCAAACAGGAATCTTTTGTAACCCCAAGGATTTTATTAAATTGGCAAGAAACAACGAAAAGAAAAATGGAGTAAATTTAAAATTTGTGGATGGATTTATCAACGAGAAACCAATTAAAATTATGATAGACACTGGATCTGAAATAACATTGGTCAACAGAAAACTAATAGAAGAAGTTAACTTAACAAATTTAATTTACAAAATACCTAGGGTAAATTTAGTGGGCGCAAACAAACGGACATTGGCAACTATAAATGAAGGCATACGAGTAATGGTACGACTGGGTAAGAAGATGTATGCACTACAATGTGTAATAATGCCAAACATGTCACATGACATGATAGTAGGAGTTGACGAATTGGCAGAAAAACATGTAGTGATAAATTTTAAAAATAATACGATGAATCTAACAGAAGAAAAAGAAGAAGAACAGGACAAGGAACAGGAGAAACAAAATACGGACGAATCAGGTAAAGAACAAACAGTGGAAATGAATTTGGCAACGAAGCAAGGACAAAGAAGAAAAGGGAGAAAAAGTCAGAAAAAGACAAAAGAAAATGAAACCTGTGGCTCCTCAAAAGAAGAGTTGAGCCCAGAAGAAGAAAATTTGAGAGTATCAGAAACAAAGGAAACCTGGGATTCCTCAAAAGAAGAGACGAGCGCAGGAGAAGAAGAAATAAAGCAAAAAAATGAAAGCGAAAAAGATATGATCGAAACAGTGGCATTTGAAGAGGAGGCATATGAAAACGAGGATGCAGAATACACGATAAAAGTATGTGAAAAATCGGAGGAAAAAGACAGAAGATTAATATGGGAAAAAGGGAAAGACAACATAATAGCCGACACTCTAACACAGGATGAGGACACTGAAAATAAGGAAACAATTACTCTACAGGTGGGACTAATTAGAGTAATACAAGAAGAAGGGGTATAAGACGTAGATTAAAGTAAGGAAATATACAGGGAGTTGGTTTTGCCTCGAGAAAATTTATTTAAAAATGCAGATAAATTTTATCGAATACAAGGCGGGGATTTGTTATATTTTTATTTGATATAAAAATTAAAATTTGATAATTATAAACAAAATTCAATTTAATATAAAATATTTTCAATTTTCTCAACCACGGGCATATAAATTTAGAACACCCTGTATACAACAAATTGTTACATTTAATTTTAAGAAGTGATTAGAATAAGCGTACGAAACTCGGAACAATGTGCTTAGATAAACAAAGTGAATGACGCGTACCATTATCGTTCTTCTCGGAAGGTCGATCATTAGCCTATGCTAAATAAAACTCAGTGAAATAGATGATAGTTCATTATCGTTTTTCGCGGAAGGTTTCGATCATTAGCCTATGCTAAATAAGACTCATTTGAAAGAGAGAATAGGTCATTAAAATTTGTAAATAGTTAGAAAGTATTTTAGAATGGAAATTAAATATTTTCTTTTGAAATGCATTAAGCATATTTAGAAAGATTAAAAATTGGTTTTGAGGAATATTACGAATGAGAGTTGGTGGTGGAAAATTGATTTGTGAATCTGGAAGGGATATTTAAAAAGTAGGGGAATGGATGACAAAGTGAGAGCAGAATGTTTTGAGCTGTCGAGAAGTGAAGTCGAGTAGTAGACGGTAGTGTTCGAGGAGTGAGAAAGCCGGTGTAGTTCCGTGAGTGTGGAGTATCTATCGTGGAACGAGAAGTAGGCCAGGTCGAGAGTAAAAGAACCTCCTTGAGCCCAGAGTGTCCCGGTAGCTGATAGCAGTTTCGAAAAAGGTAGAACACAGCATCACGACAAAAGCAGGAACGAGAGCTATTCGAGCTAGTTTTTCAAAGGAGAACATCACTGGAAGCCAGGACGAGGTTTGATCGCAGCCAAGGATAGCAGGAAAGGGTCTTGTGTGAGGACATTTTCAGTTCACCAGGAAAAGGTCAGTCTCATTTGTTTGGACATGAATGTATGGGTTTTCGTATTAAATTCCACATAAAAAATTGAATAACATAATCAATAATATCAGAAAAGCTTCATCAAACTTAAATAGAGTTGTTCCTAATAACTCCTAATAGTTAAATGTTAATATAAACTTTCAATTGAAAACCAAAAGGAAATAAGATTCCCATTTGTAAATGTTATGTTTAAGAATAATAAGAAATAGCAAATATTAAGCATTGATTGCCTTTTAAATAAAATAAAAAATATTTTGATTATAATTGTAACCCATATGTGTATTTTTTTTACTCTTTTCTTTTCTATCCCGATTAGGAAACATTAAGAAATATTTAGAAGCCACGGAAGTAAGTAATTAATTTATAATTCGCCCTGAGATTGAAAACATATTGATATGTGATCTGGTTGATTAATTAGATTAGTATTAATACATTGATTAAATTAAGTAACATATAAGAATATTATCTCATATCAATAATCAAGATCACATCAATATATAACTCAATGAGTTGAATAGGCAACACCTAACTGAACCAACGCAGTCCTGGATGATAAAGATCCTTTTTCTGACTCGTGGTTTTTAATAATGACCAAGTAAAACTAATAGCTATCCTGAAGGGATAGGGATTAGGGATTGAATTTAATTTAATAACAAATGAATTTAAGTTAAGCAAACAAATTGGGAATTTAAATTACAAGAAACAAGCTAATAATATTAAAATATATATATAGTTATATGAAAAACATGGGAAACAAGTCTAATAATATTAATAAAAAATAAATGTAAGGAACTACTGTATGGGAAAAGGTTATTTGGGCCCAAATTATCCTCTTTTACAAAGAGACATACAGGTGTGGGAGCGCTATTGAATTATGTGTATGTTAATTACTTAAATGTTCTGGATATTATAAAAAAATAAGTGTATAAGTGTACTGGTATAGGTAGATAACTATTGCACTGTTAAATATAAAAAGTTCCCGAAACAAACCCGATTGACCTGATATTGTCCCCACAAGTTTTCCTTACTACTTCTTAGTAAAGTCTTAAGCACAGAATGGTGCTACGCAGTCAACCGTAACACGGCAATTCTCCAAAATGCAGGATAATGAAGAACAAAAATTACATGTTCCTCTAGTACTTGTCCCCTAGGTGACTTGGTCGAAAAGCGGTCCTTCTCAGGTGGTAGGAGTAGTTAAAAGATTTTCCCCAGTGGCTAAAAAAAAAATAGAATCCTGGTTTTACTTCCTTGTAATAATGTAGGGAAAAGTCAGAGAAAGAAAAACAAAAATCAGGAAGTTTTTATTTAGAATAAAGAAGAATCAGAAAAAGCTATCTCATTAGAAAGGAAAAAACAATCTTCCACTAGACTGTTTGGTGACCTTGTCATAAGATTGGCATATAAAATGGCCTTGACTCGATAATATGTAGACAAGTAAGTCTAAAATTTAAATGCTGAATATATTTATTTTGGAAATAGCTTTTCATAAAAAATAGTATAGTTATTAAATGATATGGAATAATGCCAAAGTAGTGTAAATTTTTATGAAAATACCAAATATCGGAACAGGATCGGTGGATATGATGTACGAAATTTACTATGTTTCAGAACTTCATGATTATAATATATAAAATTGGAATTGGGTAATATGTGATGTAACATAACCCCACAAATTAAGAGAGATAATTTTATAAGATTTATGACAAAATACTTTCCCTCTGAGTGGATATTACATACAATGAAATAGTTAAAAGATATCAGACTGAATTAATAAGCTCACTGCAAGATTTAATAGTAAAATTTTTTTGAAGACGTCAAATAAGACAAAAAACAAATATGGCGTTATAGTAGCCTGTTAAAAAAATCATTTACCAGATAAACCACAACTCACTGCTGCGAACCTCCAACCTCGTTTCTTCAGCCCACTAAACACATACGTAATAAACTTGGATAATTTATTTTCAAAATAATACTATGACTTGAAACAAGAATGAAATATTCGCCACTTTTACGTGGATAGGTTATCTGCCACTAGGTACTTATTCGGTTGAAGGCTCCGACCAAAAGTGATATCTTATTTTCCGTTCTACGCCGACCATGTCACAATACGGTTCATGGGTTTACCGCCAGGAGTACACAAGGTACAAAACGTACAGGTCTGCTAATCTATAGGTTTGTGATGACGTCAGTGAAAGACGAAATATTTATTAGTAATTGTTTCAAGTAGAATTTAATAACAGAACATTATTAAAATTTAAATCGCATAACAATAAAAATGATTAGACGTTAACGGAATGTTATACTACGCCACAAAAAAATACACGTAAAAACAGGGGATTTGTTTATTTTTTTTTTGAAAAAATACACTTAGTTGTTTGTTATAAACCTTATTCGGCATCAGTGAATACTTGGAGTTCCTTCTCAGTAAGCCAATTAGGATTTAGAACTGGAATCCGATTCCATGATAAATAAAAATATTAAAAAATTTTTTTTTGAAATGTGATTTTTTGCATGAAAAAAAGTAGATAATTGTTTATAAAGATAAGTATATTAGATGCCATAATAACTAAAAAACAATTGAAAGATGTACTTATATTACTACTTATATTACTATAATGGGGGCATATATTGTCCACCACGGGAAACAATAAATAATATACTCTAAATTACGATCTTCTTAGCACGCCGATTATAACGAAACTAAAACCAATCGTAAAGCACATTCCAGTGAGTGGTTAGAGAGATAAACGAGGTCAAAAATTAAATATATTTGCAGTAGAATTCTTACATCTGGCGTACAAAATATGCCAGCGCGTGTAGTTAAAGGTTAAATTTTAATTTACCTTTTAAATTTACTTACATCTTGAGAACATAATTATAAAATATGCTTTGAAAGAATGAATGTTAAATAATATACCAGTCAAATTATTTATTAATATAAATAGTATTAACTGGTGTCACAAAAGCTGGTAATATTTTTGTAGTTGAGATTTTTGTAACCATTTTTTATATTTTAAATTTTAATTTTTCAACCGAACAATTGGTGCATATGACATTTGTTTTGGGCGAAACCATTAGAAATTCTTACCAGCTTTTGTGACACGACTACATAGATACTATTTACTTCATAATATACTTCTATAACGCAGTGGCGGCTTGTCCTATGAGGCAGGTGAGGCAGTGCCTCACCAGTATATCAATCGACTATTTGCGTTGTTTCGTTGTTTTATAATCAATTTTTTAAATATATTTTAACTATTTGAAATTTCCTAAATACCTTTATTTTTATGAAAAAAATTAAAATCCGTACGGTCCTGACTCTTTATCTTCTTATATACCCGTCTTTCACGTGCCATAACTTTCGAAAATCGGCATTTTGAAGGTTTTTTTATTGTTGTAAAAAATTAAATTTTGTAATTTTATGTCAACTATTTAGTTTTTGAAAATCGAAAAAATCGCAATTTTTGCACTAAATTGTTAATAATTAAAAAACGGACGCGAACTCTAGGCAGGAAACAGGTAGGTTTTCTTCCTATAGGTCTACAATAACTAAAAAAGTAGTCAGCTACCTGGATCTGTGAGTGTTCCGAACACGGTCTATTTCTACACTCACCGGCAGAGAAAACGGGCACCACAAAAAATTGGTCATTTTTAATGTCTTGTATTTCCTAAACCTGATGTCCGATTTAAGTAATTTTTTTAATATGTTATAGCCTTATTCTTTATCAATATCTCTGTAATAATATTGTTGCTAGACAGGTGCATTCTCATTGTATACAGGGTGTACGAATCAAACTGTGTTTTTTTCTCAAACTTTGGAACACCCTGTGGAGTGTTCTAGCTTTTACAAAATACTAAAGTTAAAACCCAACTATAGCCACAGCTTTTCTTAACATTCTGTTTTTTATTCATTCGCTTATGTTGGATAATAAGAAAGTTAGGCACTTTAACAACTACCCCTGTTTTTCGTTAATACAGGGTGTTTTTCAATAAGTACGGCAAGATTTAAGGGGTAATTCTGCATGATAAAATTATGTCAGTTTGCTTTATAAACTTATGCCCGCAAATACTTCGTTTCTGAGATAGGGGGTGTTGAATTTGTTCTTACAAACTGACGATTTATTTATTGCTCTAAAACGGTTTGTGATATGCAAATGAAATTTGGTAGATTTTAAAAGCTAGTTATTGTGCGTTTTTTGGTATACAATTGAGGATTTTATATTCACCATTGGCGTGCATACGGGATATATCTATAATATTTATACCCGTATGCACGCCAATGGTGAATATAAAGTTCTTAATTGTATGCCAAAAAATGCGCAATAACTACCTCTTAAAATCTACTAAATTTCATTTGCATATCGTAAACCGTTTTAGAGAAATAAATAAATCGTCAGTTTGTAAGAAAAATTTCAACACCCCCTATCTCGAAAACGAAGCATTTGCGGGCATACGTTTATAAAGCAAACTGTCATTATTTTATCATGCAGAATTACCCCTTAACGTTTGCCGTACTTATTTAAAAACACCCTGTATTAACGAAAAACAGGGGTAGTTGTTAAAGTGCTTAACTTTTTTATTATCCAACATAAGCGAATGAATCAAAAAGCAGAATGTTAAGAAAACCTGAGGCTATAGTTTAGTTATAATTTTAGTATTTTATAAAAGCTAGAACATTCCACAGGGTGTTCCAAAGTTTGAGAAAAAAAAAACACAGTTTGATTCGTACACCCTGTATACAATGGCAATGTACCTGTGTAGCAACAATATTATGACAGCGATATTGATAAAGAATAAGGCTATAACATATTAAAAAAATTACTTAAATCGGACATCAGGTTTAGGAAATACAAGACATTAAATATGACCCATTTTTTGGGGTGCCCGTTTTCTCTGCCGGTGAGTGTAGCTTATTACTCTGGAGAACTACGCTTAAACAATAAAACCAAAGTATAATGGTAAGTGATTATACGTTTAAAAACAAAATTCTCTAGTTTATCAAACTATTCTATTTGATGTATATATTTCAGTTTGTCTTCTGGTCTAGACGTGAGCGATGAGTTTATTCACTCTAAGTTTTAATCGATAGATAGATTATTTATTCAAAGCTCTTGAAATACGGTATAAGTAGGAGTGAAAATTCATCTTCTGTGTATATTGCTATTATTTAAAAAATTTGGCAGTCGTCAAACATATCCACTGATCCAAAATTATTGTCATTATATTTGGCTATGAAGGACATAGCTATACGCTCTGAGCTTCGCTGGTGTCGCTCCTAGTGGAATATTAATTCAACTTTCACCGGTAATTTTTAAATTTATTATTTAATTGTTATCGCTTAATATTTACAACGCAAAAAAGTAAATTGTGATCGATTTTTTTAAGATTTTGCTAATCATTTTGACGTTCTATTGATAAAATATGAATTTCTTACTTCGGATACTTTCACAATTATCGTGTAGATGGCGGTGGCGAAGATTATTAAATTAATTTATAATTACATATTACGGAACATTAAAAAAACTTGAATTCAGTATTTAAAACGTAAGCACATTTAAGGTAAAAATATATACCACAGCTTTGACCAACTAATATTTTTTTATAGTTAAAGTTTTTAATTTTAATTTTAAATTAAACACTTTGACATTTATGTCAAATTTTTGGCAAAGGTTTACAGACTTATTATTACTGTTACTCGCGAATTTGTAAATATCCCCTCTACGTACGAGCTCACAGCGTATACGCTCTGAGCTTCGCTGGTGTAGCTCCTAGCGGATTACTAATGCAACTTTCACCGGTAATTTTAAATTTATTATTTAATTGTTATCGCTTAATATTTACAACGCAAAAAAGTAATTAAATTGTAATCGATTTTTTTAAGATTTTGCTAATAGTTCAGGGCGCATCTGTTTTGAGATAGACGTTGAGAGGTGACTCAAATTTTTTTGCAGAAATTGCTTGAAAATAAATCAAATAATAATATTTGAGTTATCCTCCCTCTCAAAAAGGTCCAGAACATTGTTTAAATAATCAAAATGTCAAAAAATTAAGAAAAAATTCGATTTTTTTTTTCGTTTTTTGAATTTAACTGTAAAAGTATTCATTCCCGAGAAAAGTTTTACTGACATAAAAGTTGCGTAATTAAATTTTCTATAAAATAGAATTGGTAAAAATTTTTAAAAATAGTCACCCTGGTTGCAAAATAGCAATAATTGCGAAAAACCAATACAAAAACAAGTATTCGCATTTTACGTTTTTCAACCATTTGTGGTACACTTAAGACCTTCATATTTCACCCATAAAACTTTGTGATACCATTAATACAATACTGTAAATTTCACTAAGATCGGTTCAATAAATTTTGCAAAATAAATTTTTCAATAGAGCTTTCGCAAAAAAAATTCATTTTTTCAAAATGTTACAGGACTGAAAATAAAGCAGATATCAAGTTGAATTTTTTTTTGCTTATAGAAGTGTACTGTACCGTTTATTTGCAATTTGCAAAATTAAAATCGATTAATTACTACGGCGTCAGGAAATTTTTTAAATAAACATTAATTTTTGGTGCTACGCGCAGGACAGCGGTGTTCGATTCACAGAAGTTGATTTCCACCAAAATATCTTCTAATCTTTATCTAATATATTATTTTCTTACTCTATATTTTGTTGTATTTTAATATTTTAATTCCACAAACATCAAACTAATTTTATTATTGTTTGTGAAATATTGCTTAAACAATTGCATATGTTTAAAAATAATAAACGTTTATTCTCTAAGTTAAAATATATAAACAATAAAGTTTTTGCTAATAAAAGTATTATTTCAAAGGATAGAGTATGTGTTTTTATTTTGCAATAAACAAATTTATTTATTTATAGCGAAATGTAATAAAATTAAAATGAATCACATATTATCAAAGGTCATTGGAATGCCCAATAATAGCAAACTATCCGCTGTCCGGCGCGTAGCACCAATAATGAATGTTTATTTAAAAAAATTCATGACGCCGTGATAGTTAATCGGTTTTAATTTCTAAAAATTGAAAATGAAAGGTACAGTACACTTCTATACGCAAAAAAATTTTAACTTGTTATCTGCTTTATTTTCAGTCCTGTAACATTTTGAAAAAATGAATTTTTTTTGCGAAAGCTAGATTGCAAAATTTATTTTGCAAAATCTATTGAACCGATCTTAATGAAATTTACAGTATTATGTTACGGTATCACAAAGTTTTTCTTGGTGAAATATGAAGGTCCTAAGTGTAGCACAAATGGTTGAAAAACGTAAATAGTCGAAGAAATGAAGCATTTTGGCTCGCAATTTTTTCGTCCAGCATGGATTTACTTGAAATTTTCACAGAAGGTAGGGAATAGCCCAAGAATCATTTTCTATATCATGCGGCTGTACGCTAAAACCTTGGGGGTTGTTGCCACCCACCTCGGGGGTGGGAATTTTTTATTACACTTTAATCATGTAAATCGATGTAAAAACTAATTCTAAGAAAAAAATGTTTTTTACATTTTCTTCGTAAAACTAATATTTTTCGAGTTATTCGCGCTTGAAAGTAACAGTTTTTCGTCGAAAAAATCGACTTTTTTAGAGAGTTTTTTGAGAATTCCTCGAAAAATATGCATTTAATCAAAAAAACTGCCGATATCAAAATTGTACCTTTTAGTAACACAAACTAAATTATTTTTCTAGAATATCTTTAAGACCAATACAAACCGAGATACCATATGTTAAAGGTTAGCTTTTTTCGTCAAATGCATAATTTGAAATATTCAAAGCCAAATAACGGGAAAAATTTGCATTTTTCGAAGAAAACTTAAATTATCTTTTTTCGAGTATATAATTAAGTATTTCAAAAAATAATAATAAAAAATATATAACGTGAAAATGGAGCGACTTATGATCAAAAAATATCGGTACCTGCTTTTCTCTACGAAAAATTCGGTGGAAATAACCCCCTAACTACCCTCCTTATTAAAAACTGGTCTTCATCTTTCTGAAATTCCTTGTATATTTGTATTGTCAATACATTCAATAAGTTTGCCTAAAAGGCCTAATTTTAGAAAAATTGGAGTTTAAAAAAATTGATTTTTTGCAATTTCGTTTTTTCCACCTTTTAATTCAAAATATCTCCGATAATGCTGGAGATACGAAAAAAATTATAGGTTACTAAATTATAGACTTTTTAATAACTAAAATTAAATTCTACATATATTTTCATTACAGTTAATAGTAAGCGAGATATACCTGTTTAAAACCTCTATTTACGAGCAAACACCGCCTTATTTGAACCCTTTAAACCCGCCCCAATTAAAAAGTAAGGGATCTAACGGAATTTAATTTACACAGTCTTATAGTTCTTCAAAAATCCTACAAAATCGTTTTCGAAAAGACTTTTTATCGCCAAAAATGAAGGAGCTATGTTTATAAAACGAATTTATTTTTCGAAATATTCGAATAGTCCGCTTATGGAACATTTTCAATGCGTGTATAATACCACAGATCTGGTTCGTATACTGGAAGATGACTTAAAAACTATCTGTATTTGTACTTCTATATATTTGTAAATTCGTATTTTTGTGTAAATAAATGTTTTTGTAATTCATTAATTCTGTATAGATCTATTAAATTACTTATTAACATACTTTTTTTCTGTATAGATCTATTAAATTATCTACTTATAAAAATTGTAATGTTCTTAAGAGTGGTTTTTAAGGTTGAAATATTATGATATTATATCCTAAAGCATAAAACAATCATTATTTTAAGCCAATCAAAACCAAATTTTACCCATATTAAAGTTTACAAGTTTTTTATATAATTTTTGACAATAAGGGTAGTTTACACCCCTTAAAGTAATCGACGCCCTTGAGCATGTTATAGAATATAAAGTACAGGGTGAGGTGATCCTAATCCCAAATTTTTATGTAAATCGATGCAAGCCGAAATTATTCTTTTAGGATAAGTGATTTTTTATATATAGCTCCAAGAAGGGTGGTTTTAAGGGTTGAAATATTATGATAGTATATCTTAAAGCATAAAACATTTATTATGTAACTAATTAGAAACAAATGTTGACAATATTAAAGTTTAAAATGTTATTTTATAGTTTTTTACAATTAGGGGTAGTTTTCACCCTTAAAAAACCAAAAGCGTACAACGGCTCAATATAGAAAATGAACTAGAGGGTGAAATGAGCCTAATCCCAAATTTTTGTACAAATCGATGCTGGACGAAAAAATTGCGAGGTTTTGCCATTTTTTCAGCTTCATTTCCTCGACTAAAATTGCGAATACTTGTTTTTGTATGTTTTTTTCGCAATTATTGCTATTTTGCAACAAGGCTGACTATTTTTTAAATTCTCAACCAATTTTATTTTATAGGAAATTTAATTACGCCACTTTTATGTCAGTACAACTTTTCTCGGAAATGAATACTTTATAAGTTATAATCAAAAAACGAAGAAAAAAATCGAATTTTTTATTCATTTTTTGAAATTTTGATTATTTAAACAATGTTCCGGACCTTTTTGAGAGGGAGGATAACTCAAATATTACTCAAAAATGAATAACCATTTTCAATTTCGTTGCAAAACGAAAATACAGCCGAACCATATTCCAGTCCAATCAGAGAGTGCTGCAAGCACCTCTACCGGTTTCGAAACTTATTAGTCTCTCATCAGGAGGCACATATGCTGCTCTCCCTGATCCAACCAAAACAAACCCCAGCGTGCAGTCCCGAATTGCAACGAACGAAATGGCATAGATGCCCTAGCGGCAACTGCTAGCAAAAGACTAAGTTTTCACTCTAATGGCATATAACATATCCCACCAGAATGAAAACAATGGGAACCTTCTCTGGTTACACCTCCGAGGCTTCTACAATTTGCAAGCCATACGGATGCTGAGACTAAGGAAGATGAGGGAATTCTACAATTTACAATTCACGTCACATCTGCTCAGCGCGGTAAAGTTCCAACGAGACTGGTTCCCTTCATACTCCACACAGAGTAAATGTAAATCAAAAATGAATAACCATTTTCAATTTCGTTGCAAAACGAAAATACAGCCGAACCATATTCCAGTCCAATCAGAGAGTGCTGCAAGCACCTCTACCGGTTTCGAAACTTATTAGTCTCTCATCAGGAGGCACATATGCTGCTCTCCCTGATCCAACCAAAACAAACCCCAGCGTGCAGTCCCGAATTGCAACGAACGAAATGGCATAGATGCCCTAGCGGCAACTGCTAGCAAAAGACTAAGTTTTCACTCTAATGGCATATAACATATCCCACCAGAATGAAAACAATGGGAACCTTCTCTGGTTACACCTCCGAGGCTTCTACAATTTGCAAGCCATACGGATGCTGAGACTAAGTCTCGTTGGAACCTTACCGCGCTGAGCAGATGTGACGTGAATTGTAAATTGTAGAATTCCCTCATCTTCCTTAGTCTCAGCATCCGTATGGCTTGCAAATTGTAGAAGCCTCGGAGGTGTAACCAGAGAAGGTTCCCATTGTTTTCATTCTGGTGGGATATGTTATATGCCATTAGAGTGAAAACTTAGTCTTTTTCAAATATTACTATTTGATTTATTTTCAAGTAATTTCTGCAAAAAAATTTGAGTCACCTCTCAACGTCCAAATGTGCTAATATTTTTACAGATGAGCCCTGGTCTATAATCATTTTGACGTTCTATTGATAAAATATGAATTTCGTACTTCGGATACTTTCACAATTATCATGTAGATGGCGCTAAGGTTAATAGAATAATTTATACTTAATTACATATTAGGGAACATTAAAAAAACTTAAATTCAGTATTTAAAACGTAAATATATTTAAGGTAAAAATATATACCACAGCTTTGACCAACTAATATTTTTTTTAATTAATGTTTTAATTTTAATTTTAAATTAATCTCTTTGACATTTATGTAAAATTTCCGGTAAACGTTTACAGACTTGTCACTACTGGCACTCGCGAATTTGTAAATATCCCCTCTACGTACACTTCGCGTCAAAAAAAACTGGTATAGTCGGTTCGCTAAACTCAGACGCAACTGGCTAGATATTTTAGTCGATAATTTTTTTGTTTTTTGCCAATTTTGCAAAAATTGGCAAAATCACTAACTATTTAGTGATTATTAACTGTTTAGTAATTATTTTTTGCCAATTTTACAAAAATTGGCAAAATTACCGACTAAATTATCTAGAAAGTTGCGTCTGAGTTTAGCGAACAGACTATACAAGTCTTATAACCGAAAATCGTGTTTTTCTAGTTGTGTAAATTGGTCTTGTCACATATGTCATTCTTATTTCTAGGCAACGTTGCCGGTTCAACTAAAATATTATATCAAACCAGGTAAAAGCAGGGCTGTGCGGCAGACAGCAAGTTTTTAGTAGATTAGTCAGTCACATTTATTTAAACATGCATTCTAAAAAATTCTCTTATTAATTTTGTAATGTTCCATCATCTCAATTAAGTACCCATAAATTAATTCGTGTTCTATTATAATTTATGACAGATATGATATGAATGACAGATAATAACTCTAGACATAACATTAAATTATTATGTTTAATTTAAAATCGAGAAATGTGAAGGGTTTCTCGTAAAGTTGTGGGATACTAATAAATAAAACAAACTGGAAAAATTAAAATTTGAAATTAATACAAAATAAATAACTTTTACAGTGAACAATTGTGAAATTTAAATATTATGTATTACAATATAATTCGAACCTGCTGAAATATTACGCACATTGGTGGAAAATGTCGCCTGTCAAAATATTCAATGTGTTTTATTAAATGTATTAATTTTTTTTTCGAATCATGAGAAATATAAGAATTTTTCACAGAAATACGCCAAAGTTAGGCCACACACATTACCATAATGTGTATCGGTTGCGTTCCGTCACAGTGAAGTTATTATAAATATTGATAATTTGAACTGTCAAAATTTTTATTTTATCATTTCTTGTTTAAAAAAATAATAAAATTGATAAGATAGCCTCCGTTGAGGAGAAAGTAATAATAATAAAGATGTTTTATTCAGTCAATAGTGTGCGAACAATAAGGTAAATAATAACGTGGGCCTAACTTTTACACACATGCCTAGTGTGGCAAATGTAGGTATTTTTCAAAATGTTGGAATGTGTTTAAATCCTAGAACAATTTTAAACGTCAAAAGTAAAATCCAAAATTTTAAATTTCTCCGAAGAAAATATTAGTTTTTAGCGTTTTTTTTTTTCATTAAAGTTCTACTGTACTTCACCTACGATTCAGACGTGTTTATCGGCAAGAGTAAAACCAAATTAAACAGTATCCGATTAAAATTGTGTCTTAAAATAGTTGTTCAAATTTGGTGGTATATAAGGAAGTTTGGATAGAGTGTTCAAAACCAATTAAATGGACCTGCAAGTCGGGGGGAAACCCCCTGACCCTGTACCCCCAGATATACCTTAAAAAAAGATAAGTTTAATTAAAGATGTAAGTATGGATATTTATCCAGTCGGACAGGTGACAACCTTTAATAAAAATAATATTTGCAATGAAAATAATCCGGTAAGTACTGATAATAATTTATTAATTAATCAAAATTCGTCAACAAATGATAAAATCGACAATATTATGTCAAAAGAAAGAGAGGAATTTTTGTATGTAAGTACTGATTTAGGGCCATACCATATTTATGTTGAAAATAATACAGCTGAATTCAAAGGCAAATTAAATGCTCTCAAAATCGGAGATATAATTCTCTCTAACTTCCCGCAAATAGATAACAAAATTATTAGTATTGATTCTATAGGTCGGAATAGAATTAGAATCAAATTAAAATATTATAAATTAGCGAATTTTCTAATAACTCATAAAAACAATAACATTTTTGTTAAAAATAACTTTGTATTGTACATTCCAAAATTTATTCTTCATAGACAGGGCGTCATTAGAGATATTGAACAAGACTTTTCGGATGCGTATATAAAAGATAAAATAAAACCATTTGATCAACATTGCAATTTTGAAGTTTCTAACGTCAAAAGAATAAACCGTAAAGTAGAAAAAATTACAGGTGAAGGTAAGTCAATAGAATATGTAGCCACTAAGTCTTGCATTGTCACTTTTAAATCGCAAATTTTACCAAAATATGTTTCTATTAATAAGGTTATTAAGGAAGTAGAACCCTACAAACAAAAGGTATTATTGTGTTATAACTGCCTCAGTTTCGGCCACCTAGGTGGTCAGTGTAGAAGTAGACCGAGATGTAGTAAATGTCAGGAATCCCACACCACAAAAGATTGTAATAGAACTGACTACCTACCACGTTGCTTTAGCTGTCAAGGAAATCACCTTACAACTAATTTATCTTCTTGTCCAGAATATAAAAGGCAAAAAATTGTGAAGGAAACCATGAGCTCTTCCAATGTTAATTTCTTTGATGCAAATAAACAGGTCCCAAAAAATACATACGGCAACATAGTCGCTCTTAATAACTCTGCCATGGAAAATAGTGTAATTTCCTCGACAAATTATCCCCAACGGATTCAATCTGGACTTACCCCATCTAGCATAATACAGTCTCATTCTTCTCAACCCCAATTTTCGCAGACCCAGAATTTACAACCTAAATCGTATAAAAATAATTTTACTAATTGCATGTTTTCTTCTCCTACATCTTCAAGCCCAAACAAAAGGCACAGGCCAATTAGCCCTAATCCCATTGAAATTTCAAGACAAGAAATTCTTTCTCAACCAAACTCATCTTTTGTCTCGGGAGGAATTTTTAATAGTCAACATTATTTAAAAAACTCAGTAGGAGTAAAATCACAATCAGAGGAATTAAATTCAACAGTAAGTTTAGTTTTAGAAGTAGTTCTCAATATTATAAATAATATAAAACATACAAACAATTTTAATGTATCAGAGTCAGAAATAGTTCAATTAATTAGTAATCATGTAAACCAACCCTTGTCTTCAAATTCGCAGACATCACAAATATGAATATGCTGCCATGGAATTGTCGTTCAGCAGTAGCTAATAAAGTAAATTTAGAATATCTGCTATATCAAAATCAAATTTACATAGCATTACTCTCAGAAACCTGGTTTAAATCAAAATACTATTATAATTTTAAAGGTTATAATTGCTTTAGATCAGATCGTGCAGACGGGTATGGTGGAACTGCCATTTTATTAAAATCAAACATAAGATGTGAAGAAATAAATCTTAAAAATAGACATCCTTTCACTCATAAATGTATATCAGTTCAAATTTTTCGAAACAAAAATCCTATTACTATTGTCCCAGTATACATTGAACCAAAAACCGAGATATCTGAAAGACAATGGTTGGAATTCTTTACAGATATTCCTAAGCCTTTTATTATTGGTGGCGATTTTAATGCCCACAGTATCGCATGGGGCTGTGAAATTGAAGACAATTATGGTAAAAAACTTTTAGAAAGTATTGATCATTGTAATTTGATATGTCTGAATGATGGGTCGCCCACATTAGCAACTAGTAACAGTCCATGTGCTATTGACTTAACATTTTGTACTCAAGATATTTCAAATTTTTTAACGTGGAGTGTCTTACAAGATCCTCATGGATCCAATCATCTTCCGATTATCATAAACATGGAAACAGATAATACAACTTCATCTCCAACTGAAAACTTTCACAAGATCTGGAATCTTAACAAGGCCGATTGGGACTTATACACCTCTGTACTAGAAGCTGAAAATTCTCCCGGTAATTATCAACAGTTAATAGCAAACATCAATAAAGCAGCCAATTTAGCAATACCGAAGTTTTCATCTAACGTCATACATAAGAGACAAATTTCAAACCAATGGTGGTGCGAAAGTTGTAAAACTGCTGCTGATAACCGTAAAATTGCATACGGAAAATATAAACAAAACCCTACATGGAATAATTTATTTGAATTTAAGAGACTTGATGCTGTCGCAAAAAAACTCTTCAAGCAAAAGAAAAAACAGAATTGGATAGAGTACTGCGAAAGCCTTAACTCCAAAACAAAAATCAGTGAAGTATGGAAGAAAGTAAACGCCTTTAAAAACCGCAAACAGTCCAACAAGTTTCCAATAAATCCAAATTCAAGCTGGCTAGATGAATTTCATAATAAAATATCTCCTCAGTGGGTACCTTCCCAATATTTTCCAGAATACAGCGAAACAGTTTCAAGGGATAAGTTTGGCTTAGAACAACCATTTAAATTGTGGGAGTTAGATCGAGTACTTATATATATATATATAGTGACTTTTTTTTTTTTTTTTTTTTTTTTTTTTTTTTTTTTTTTTTTTTGGGAGGTGAGAATCTTCAAAAGACCGTCTGGGAAGGTGTCCCAGGTGTGTCGGATTCGATCCGTCACGCTTCACCGTGCCGAACCGCCTACCGACTAAACTCACCTCCTCTTCCTCCAGCCGACAGGTCTGGAACCGCTCTTGGCGAGCATGTCTGACTCGTCGACCTTACTCATAACTCCCCCCGGGCACCCTCTGCGTGCACTCCGTAGATTAAGCGGCCACCCAGCCGCTCCGTCCCGCACACACCCCGCACAAAGACCGGTCGGTGAAGACGACCGTCCCGTGCAGACCATGTGCGGGTGGGGCGACCGGGGTGCCCCCAATCAAACATGAACTAGGAAAAGGATACCAGTCGACAGTTACGAGCAACTCCAAACATTCGTGCTTTCATCAATTCGCACTCACACTCATACCCATTCATTCTACAGTTAACAGGAAGCAGTCAGTGAGGTTGGGTGTAAAAATCCTCCCCCACTACCTGATACAAAACAAAAAACAGACTAAAACAAGACAAAACAGAAAGTAAACAAAACAATACAAAGGCGGTCAGCATGGGTTAGATGTAAAAGGTCCTCCTCCTGCTGACTACCGCTTAAAACACGCAACACATTTGAGTAATAAAATTGATTTAAAATGATAAATATTGTATAAATAAGATTGAAGAAGTAAATAAGAAGATAAAACAAGATAAAATAAATAAATAAGTAAAACTAGTTAAAATAAGACAGACAGCGCAGGTTGGATGTAAAGGATCCTCCCCCCACTGGCTGCCATCTGCGACACAAAAATAAAAACGTTAAAAAAATAAATAAATAGACGGTCATCCCGCTTGCAGTCGCCTCTCTTTCTCCTCTTTGTGCTTCATTGTCTTCGTGACAAAAGCAATGATCAGGTCGAAGTCTCTCTTGCCATTGATAGCTTTATCAATTAGCTCGTGAGGCTCGCCTAGAGGGGATCCCAGTCCCAGCTGCAGCTCGGTACGTCCCGCCTGGTATGCAGGGCACACGAAGACGACATGCTGCGCGTCATCCACTACTCCACACTCAGGGCATAGATCGTCCATGGTTTTCCCTATACGATGAGTAAACTTCCTGAACGATCCATGTCCCGTCAAAAATTGTGTGAAATAGTAGCCGACGCGCCGATGCCGGCACTCGTACCACCTCACCACATCTGGAATCAGGGATCTCGTCCAGGCCGCCTTCTCGACTTCGGCTGCCCATTCCCTCTGCCACATCTCTAGACTTCTTTTCCTTTCTTGTGGACCTGAACCTATTGCCCCGTTGCCCCTCTGGTACATTCGGACTCTTTCTCTGGCCAGGATGTGCACCGGTACAGACCCAGCCACCACCTGTAAGGCAATGGTTGATACGGTTCTATACGCGCTGCACACCCTGATCAGAGGTTTCCTTTGTGTCCTAAGAAGCACGTCTTTATACTTTTTCATTCGAAGGACCTCGTGCCACACTGGGGCTCCGTATAAAACTATGGATAAGATGGATTGTGCCATCACTATTCTCTTCTGGGATCCAGGACCCCCTATATTTGGCATAAATTTATTTAGTATAGAGGTCCTTTCTTCTGCCTTCCGACATGCTTCTTGTACGTGTTGTCCGAATTTAAGCTTGTCGTCGAAAATAATTCCGAGGTACTTAACCGTCTTTTGGGGTCTTATTACAGAGCCTTTATATCCAAATATTATGTCATCTCTCTTTCTTGGTCCCCTCAAGATAATGGATTCTGTCTTCTCTACTGCTAACTTTAGATCATTTCTCTCTATCCAATCTGCGGTCTTCTGTATTGCTTCGTTTACTTTTTGTATTATTCCCCTATTCATGTCGTCTTCGACCAGTAATGCTAGGTCGTCCGCGTATGCAATCGCTCTCACTCCTCTCTGCCTGTTTACTTCTAGTACCCCGTTGTATAGTATATTCCAAAGTAAGGGTCCCAGGACTGACCCCTGGGGTACACCCGCGGTCATTTCTTTCTTCTTTTTCTTCGATATGCATACGGTTCTTTCAGATAGGTAGTCCTTTATTATGTTGGACACATACTCTGGAGCCCCAAATTCGACTATTCGGTCTACTATGTGACCCCAGTTTGCTGAATTAAAAGCATTTTTTATGTCCAACAGAACAAGGACCACCCATCTTTTTTTACTTGCTTTAGCCGCGTCCCTTATCCAGGTCGCGGCATCGACTGTCGATTTACCTTTTCGAAATCCATATTGTTGATTTGATAGCACTCTTTGATCTTCCAACACGCCCTCCAGCCTCTTCTTGATAAGCCCTTCGTAGAACTTACCAAGGCAGTCCAGAAGGCATATTGGCCGATAAGAGGCTGCTGAATCGGGGGGTTTCCCAGGCTTTAGGAGTAGAACTAAGTTCGCTTCCTTTAAGTCCCTGGGAAACTCTTGCTTCTGCAGTAGGTCGTTGTATATTCTTCTGATCAAACCTGGTTTCTCCGTTGCTATTATTTTTATTGCCTCTGGTGGCAGCCCGTCAGGGCCGGGAGCTTTCCCTGTCTTCATCTCCTGACCAGCTATTCTAACTTCCTCTTCCGTGAACTCCTCTACCATCGTTGGAAATATCTTAATGAAATTTTGATGATCCTTGGTAGGAAAGAGGAGCTCAGCTGATTCCATCCGCTGGTCTTCGTCGAGTCTATATGGGGCGATTATTTTCAGCGTCTTCATAGTGATCTTGTACGCATCGCCCCATATATCTTCGTCCAATGCTTTTATCAGGGTCTGCCACTTTTCTTTTTTCTCTTGTTTTATTTTTTTATTTAAAGTTTTCTTTAGATCTTTATATATTTCCTTGAGCTCGAGGCTGCCCTGGCTTCTCGTATAATTCCTTCGAGCTCTGAGGCATCTCTCCCGTAGACCTTCTATCTCATCCGTCCACCAGTAGGGGGATTTTTTATTATCTTTTCTCTTCACGGTGGCCAAATTTGCTGCACTTTGCAGTGCTCTTCTCAGTTGGCCAAGGTCAGAAATCTCTTGTTCATTAATTTTCCTGACCTCCGATAGGTACTTGGTTTTGTTAAAATAAATCTCCGTGTGTCCTATCGGCCGCCTTATTCCCCCTTTAACCTTTATTTCGTATTGTATATACCGGTGGTAGGTGAATAACTGATCGTCAAGGACATCCCAGCCGTGCACTCTCCTGGATAGCCCTTCACTCGCGAACGTAATATCAATGTGTGTTCGGCTGACCCCCCTTACGAATGTTGGTTTGTTATTGTTTAATACTTGGAGGCCAGCCTGGGCTATCCATTCATTCCATATTTCCCCCTTTCTGTCGTTTATGGGGGCACCCCACAACCTCGATTTCGCGTTAATGTCCCCGGCGATCATCACTTCTTTTTCGTTCGTGGCGGCGCTCATTATTTCATCTACAATTGCTTTGTATCTTATCATAGGGATATTTGGGGACACGTAGCATGCCAGCAGGCTGAAATCCCTCAGTTTGATGAGGATATGATTTCCTCCCCTGACAATACCACGCACCCCCAAACCCCTATTTCTAAAGAGCACCGCCACATTCTTCCCATTATCCTGGACCCAACCACCGGCTGATGTTATTTTTTTGTTCGGTTCCGGGACGATGAGCAAGTCTATTTCTAGCTTGCAGGCTTTTGCGTGGACAAGGTCGTGTGCTCGGCGTGCCCTGCCCACGTTCACCTGCAATATCCGTATACCAGGTTGATCCTTGAGGTCCACTTTGGTTCAGTTCCCAGAGGTCGTTTCTGCGTCGGACTCACGTCTTTCGAAAAAATTAAAAAGCATAAAAGCTAAAACAAATAAATTAATTAATATAAATAAAATAAATAGATACGGTATATAGATAAAATATGTAAAAGTAAAAGAATTCAATAAATAAAAGCGGTTTAGTAAAATTGAAATAATAGAGTAAAATAGAATAAATAAAATAGATAAAATAAATTTTAAAGATATAAAATAACACCTAGGTGGGCTGTATATGGGCCCACCTTCGTTTTCCAGGGAGTCTATTTTATGTTTGGTCAGTTCGTTTTAGGGGTTCCCCTCTCCTCCCCTACCGTATACAAGGGCTCGGTACGACGGACAGGCCATCCTGTCCATCCTATGCCCTTCTTCTTTGCATACCGAGCAGTACGGTTTATTACCGCAGCTTGCAACGGTATGTCCCGTTTGGAGACAATTATAGCAGCACGCCGCCCTGCTCTCTTCCTTGCATTCGTAAGTGTTGTGCCCGAACTTTAGGCACTTAAAACACCTAACTGGGTTGTGTCTCTCCATTATTGGACACACAACCCACCCTATTTTTATTGAGCCGTACCTCCTCAGCTCTTCCGCTATGGAGGGGCGTACGGCTATCGTAGCTACCTGCTCCCCATATCTGTTTGTTCGTAGAACCTTGACTTCTATCTCTCTCTCAGGAACGCCTGTATAGCTCTTTATCATTTTCTTTAGAGTTTCCTCACCAACCCCAGGGTCCAACCGCGTAATCGTGAAGAAAGTCTCTTTTCTTCTGATTGCCGTGTCCATCCCGTTCATTTTGCTGTCCAGTTCAGCCCTCAACTTCTCCGCAGCCCCTCTTCCCTTTAACTTTACAAGGAGATCTCCCCCATTCGTTCTTTTTAACTTCTCCACTTGTAGACCGATTTTTCCAATGTCGATTTTTTCTCTCATTTCGCTAAGAACTTCGTTATATTTTTTCCCCCCCATCTTTATAAGGAGGGCTTCTTCTTGTTCTGACTTCTTCTCTACCTCGAGTTCCTTCCCTCTTATTATCATCTCCCATGAGATACTTTCCCTCCGCCCCACATATTCGAGGGCTTTCCTTATGATCTCCTTGTTAAGGTCGTTACCGGCTACGACCCGTACAACCTTTGGTGTTTCATCCATCTCTTTCTTAATTTTAGTTATAGCCTTTTCTGCTAGGTCGTATATATCGCCACCACTTTCTTTTTCTATTCCAGCGACAAACGTGTACCAAATTGTTTTTTTATTTTCTTTCCTCCTAAAGTTCTCAAGGAATTTGATTTCTCCCTCGTTCACTTCCTCTAGTGTTTCTGCCAGATCCTCTCCCACGTCCTTTATTATATTTTCTACCCCTTTGTCCTTCGCATCCTTTTTTGTTACTATCAGACATGTTTTCTTCTCGACCGTTTCTCGTAACCCCCCTTGTTCCCAATTTGTCTTTATATATGCTTTCTCCTCCCATTTGCTATTACATATACTCATGAAGGTTTTTTTTCCTCCCCCCATGTTTAGAGCCCTTTTAATTTTTTCTTGCTCTTCTCTCTGTCTTTCTTGTTCCACTTTTAGCTTACAGTGATCGCATTTTACTTCTTGTTGTGTTTTTTCGGCTATACTGTCGTCTTTTTTGTTGTTAGTGGATTTTATGACCCCTAACAGTTTTTTTAATTCCGTATCCATCTCCACCTTTTCCCCCTTTTTTTCGTTTAGGTTAGTAAATATCTCTATTAGTTTTATATTTAACTTTTCGAGTTTCCTGTTTATTTTTTGTTGTTTGGTTTCGTTAGGAAACTTAATACTCTCTTCCAGTCTCTCCCTCTTCAGATCATTTATTCTCTCTAGACTGTCCCCTTTCCTTTTCTTCTTATTCATGGTTTCATCATCAAGCAAGAAAGAGGCTAACACCCTCTCCTGAATATTTTGCCATCCTTTTTCTATTTTTTCCACTTCCTCTTGTGATCTTTCCTCCCCTATCTCATCGTCATCATTTTCACTGCTTTCCAGCATTTCATCCCCTACTAGTGTCGACTGTTTTGGGGCAGTCGACCTGTTCATCTTCTGTTTCTTTTTATGTGAGTTTATGAGCTCCCTCTCAAAACTGTTCATTCCTTCTTCCCATTTCAAGTCGTCAGGCGACTGTTTTTTCCTATTCTCATTTTCCATATCCGTTCCATTGTCCGTGTCTCGCCGATGGTCGTCTTCACTCACCCCCGTCTGTTCAGAATTGTGTTTATTGGTACTCATATAAATTCCCACGAGTTGGGACGTACTATACGTCTGGCGCGGCAGTGCGCCCTTACCACGCCAAGGCTTGGTTACTTCGGGAGGTCGCCAGGTATCCCGAAGGGATCGTTTGTGATGCTCTAACCCTCGCATCTCTCATATCTTTGGCACGATGCCTTCCACCGTGATAGTGGGGATTGTTTTATTGAGGTTTACTCCTCTAGGCTTTTTTTCACGGTTGCCTCCGGACGCAGTGGCAGTTTGTATTCACAGGCTACCTGGAGTTTCCGCGTAACTGCTGCCTCCCCTGTTACGCGGGATTTGGAATGGATGTGTGGTCGGGTAAGACATGACGGCTACTCGTAGTGGGTATGTCGAAGAAGTTTTCGAATAGAAATTTGTGATCAGAGCCCGATGGCGGAGCCCCCCGCACACTGCTTTGGGGCCCCCCATCGACCTCCGGTCACAATGCTGAGGTGGACGAGATTAACTTTTAGGGATTAGAGTAGCCGTAGGGAAGTTGGAGGGTGATATACATCTGCTGAAGGCGAAAGGCGTCGCAACTGCTCGCCTCAGTTGCGACGCCTTTTTAGCGTCCAGCGGCGGTGTCCGGCGCTCACCCGGTGCACAGTCGCTGGACGCTGGGACTGTCCTTGGTTTCACCGGTCGTGCTCCCCTCACAACTTTAGGGACCACGATCGGTTACTCGGCCCTCCCACCGTCGTCGAGGTAGAAATACAATCCCAGGAGGGATATATATAGTGACTGTACACCCCGATATGGGGCTAAGTCGCGTAAGCTTTCTAGATCCTATTTCTTAGGAGGATCAGTCCCTTTTGCTTATGTTATCTTCTTAACGATTTCTCTCCATTTTTTCCTATCTCTAGTTTTTCCCCGCCATTCTCTGACTCCTGCGTTTTTTAAGTCTTCTTCAACTTCTTGCAACCACTTTGATCTTGGTCTTCCTCTTTTCTTTCTTCCTCCTGGATTCCATTCTATCATAGCATATGTCACTGCTTCATCTCCTACCCGCCAGATGTGACCTCACCATCTAACTCTGCATTGCTTTATTTTGGTCACGATATCTTCTTTTAGTACTTTCTTAATCTCTGCATTTGTTCGGCTTCGATATTCATTTTGCTCTGTTCTGATTGGTCCCAGTATGGTTCTCATGATCTTTCTCTACACTATTCTTAAGTTTTCTTCATCTTTTTTAGTCATCGTCATTGTTTCTGCTGCGTATAATAATATTGGTCTAATTATGGTGTTATACATTCTCATCTTGGTTTTAATAGACAGTATTTTGCTTTTAAGTAGTGTTTTATTTGCAAAATAAGCTTTATTCGCTGCCAATATTTTTTCTTTTATTTCTGGTATTCTTTCACCCGTTTTGCTTATTGTCACTCCTAGGTATTTGAAATGTTCTACATCTTCAAACTCTGAATTTCCTATTTTGGTTTTTCCTTTTATTGCTGGTTTCCCTAGTCTTAATATTTTCGTCTTTTCTTCATTTAATGTGAGTCCCATTGTCTCCCCTTTCTCTTTTATTTCTTCTAGCATTTCTTTCATTATGTTTCTATTTTTTGCAATAATAACAATGTCGTCTGCATATGCGATTATTTGTCCACCTCTTGTTCTTAGGTTTCCTTTGTTTATATTTCGTAGTACATATTCTAAAGCTAGATTAAACAGTGTCGTGGATAAGGCATCCCCTTTGACGTGGTACTAGGTCTGGTGGCTGAGCTATTGTGCCCTAAATGCGGGATGTATAATAATATACCATTTTCACTTTATAAATATATTTGAACTTCACAGCGTTCGTTTAAATAATTAAACAACAGTATATATGTAAACAATAACTAAGGTATTATTGCTTCATCGTGACTAATCGATTGATCTGAATGTCTCGTCAATTCTTTGGTTCGTTTATATACAATAAATCATAAGGTCAATACCGGTCAATGCCGAAACATATTTACATTACTATAAACTATACTTATAATATTTTATTCAATGCTAAGGGTTAACGTACTATGTTACATCATCCGCTTTTAGAGAGGAGGGCTTATATCGTCAGATATAAGTCCTCAACTATATTATCACCCTAACTTAACAGAAATCCTATTTTTATCCAAAATATAGCAATAAAATATTTATATTATTCCTTATTCTAATAAATTGGTACCTATTTTATAAGCAGATTAAATCTTATTTACAAATTAAATATATTTTAGTCTTTCTTTCACACTAATTCACTTCTTGTATGAATATAGCCTATTCTTATGAACTTCCTTTATTTTTCCCGGTTTTAACTCAATTTTGCAATTTACTTTACCTATCTCTGATATCCTATATGGACCTTTGTACAATGAATCGAATTTGGTGTTCTCTTCGTTTTTAATTAAGACTAAGTCACCTACTTTGAATTTCTGAGGTGATGCTACGATTTGGCTTTGCCCCTGCCTGTTTATTTTTTGTTGTATTAAAATTTTGCGGGCTCTGGTATGCGCAAACTGAAGTTTATACTTAAGCTCATTATAATATGCGTCTATATTGTATCATGGTTGGATGTTAGAGGTGAGGTTCTCAGGTATATTTGCTGGCCTCCCATATACAGTAGAAAAAATGAAAGAATACCCATGAACGAACATATAAAACACGCTGTATGTTCCTGTCACCGTGTCACACAAAAAATTGGCCAGCGCAAGTACATGTAATAATTATTGTTACATGTACTTGCACTGGACAATTTTCTTTGTGACACGGTGACAGGAAAATACAGCGTGTTTTATATGTTCGTTCATGGGTATTCTTTCATTTTTTCGAGTGTACTAATTCAAAAGGTGTGTACCCATGGTATGAATTGGGGGCGGTGTTGTAACGGTATGTGAACATTCTACACCACTCATCCCAGTCATCCTTACCTCCGTTGATGACACACCTGACGTACTCGTTAAGTGTGCGATGTAATTTTTCGCAGCTTCCTATCGATTGAGGGTGGTAAGCTACCGAGAAGTTATGTTGGATGTTGAGCATTTTCGTCAAACTCGACATTATTTCGTTTTTGTATTCCGTCCCTTGATCCGTCCTTATTTGTTTCATTAGCCCGTAAGTGGGTATGAAGTTTTCGAATATACCCCTAGCTATTGTATGCGCCTCCTTGTCCTGCACCGGGATACTTACTGCGTATTTCGTCAGTTCGCAGAGCATTGTTATGCAATACCGATTTCCTTCTCTGCTCCGTGGGAATGGGCCTACCGTGTCAATATACACTATATCCCATGGTTTCTCGGAAGTGTCCGTTACTACGAATTCCTCTGTATGGCCTTTCTTTGGTTTGTTTACTTGACATTTGTGGCAATTCTTGATATACAGTCTTACTTCGTTTTCCATATTTTTCCATTTAAAATTTGCTTTTAGTTTCTTTATTAGTCTATTATTCCCTACATGGCCTCCAAACATCGGGTGGTTATGATAGGTCTCTATTAATTGCTGTTTTTCTTTTTTCTCCGTTATTGTTCTAGGTATTTCGCAAATGCATATTTCTATATTTTTTAATACTTTATTTCCTTTCTCTATAAATTCTGTGATTGTGCAGTTTGTGAAAATTACGTCATTCGTATATATTTTTATTCTTTTGATTCCTCTAGCCTCCGCAAGCTTATTAAGCTTTCCCAACGCTTGACCTAAATCAAAGTTGGTAAAATTGGTAGGCAGTCTTTCGCAAACCCGTATCCTGTTTCTGATCCGTATGTTCATCTCGAGAGAAATACGGTTATCTACAAAAGACAGGATTGGTAGCTTATGTGCTTCTAAATTATTTAGTACCTTCCTTACAGCTTTTCCCTGACTGTGAGTGTTAATCTTTGCTTGATTCGGGACGGGCTTTCCGCACTCTACCTTAGACCCTGCATTTCTTTTTGCTTGGGCCCTTGTTATTGCCAAGATATGAGTATTATCAATATATAAGTCTTTCAGCTGATCCACGGATATTCTTGAAATACTATCAGCGTAGTTATTATTTCCTGTGATGTAGTGTATGTCAAAGTTGTATTCCTCCAAATCTAGCCTAATTCTTGTGAGTTTAGATGTAGGTTCTGTCATGGAGAACAGATGGGTCAATGGTTTGTGATCTGTTTTAATAATAAATTTCGGTGCCCCATATAGATAGCATTTAAAATGATTTATGCCCCAATGTATAGCTAGCAGTTCTTTCATAATTATAGGCTTATTGATTTCACTTTTCTTGAAGGCACGTGATGCATATGCTATGGGTAGATCTATACCATCATAGTTTTGACTCAGAATTGCTGAACATGCTGTATTAGATGCATCCGTTGTCAAAATAAATTGTTTGTTGAAGTCCGGATATTGAAGTATAGGAGGGTTTGTTAATGCCAGTTTTAGCTTCTGAAAAGAATTTTCGCACTCTGTCGACCATTCAAATTTCACTTTTTTCTTTGCCAATCTATTTAGCGGTATACAAATTTCTGCAAATTTCCTAATAAATCGTCTGTAATAATTACAAAAAGCTACAAATCTTTTTGCTTCATCATCTTTTGTAGGGGTAGGATAATTCTCAATTACCGAATATTTTGCTTTATCTGGTCGTACGCCGTCTTGAGATAAATCATGCCCTAAGTAAGTAACCTCTTTTCGGAAGAATTGGCATTTTTCAGGATTTAGCTTTAGGTTGAATTTCCGGCATGTTTCGAATACCTTTCTTAAGTTAGTTAGGTGATGATTTTCTGATATGCCTATTACAACTATATCGTCCATATATAGGAATGCTTTTTCGGGTGTCAATCCTGAGAATGCTATCGACATCATTCTTGAAAAGCTATTTGGGCTTATGTTTAACCCAAACCGTAATCTTGTGTACTGAAATGATCCTTTCTCTGTACTGAAGGAGGTGTATTTTCTTGAGGCTTTTTCTAGTGGGATTTGGTGGAAACCTGACATTAGGTCCAGGACTGAAAACCACCTAGATCTTCCTAATTGATCTAGAATTGCATCTATGCGCGGTAACGGGAATTTATCTGTTACTAACTTCTTATTAAGTTGTCTAAAATCAATGCACAATCTCCACGCCTTGCTTCCGTCTATTGATTTTTTAGGTACTAAAACTACTGGACTGTTGTATTCCGACGTTGAAGGTTCTACGATACCTTGCTTTAGCATTTTGTTTACCTGCGCGTTGACTTCCGATGTTTGAAAATGTGGGGTACGATAATTTTTAATATACACTGGGGTAGTATCCTTCACCCGTAGCTTCTGTTCGTAAAAATTATTATGTGTTAATATGTCGTCTTTTAATGCAAAGATGTCTGCAAAATCTTCACACAAGGCTACTAGTTTCTCTTTCGCATACTCAGGAACTTCTAGATTCAGTGATTCCTGCAATATTTTCTTCCTGTTTTCCATAACATTCTCTACCTTATATATGTTGAATAGGTTCAGCTCCAATGTTTTGATGTCATTTGTATTGATAATCGCACTCTCATAGTTTGTATTCAAAATTTTGATATATGGGTTTTTCCTTGAAATGATCGATCTTGCTATGAAAACTCCTTGTATAATTTCCTGTTGTTCTACGACTATATTCTCATTTATACCTTTAAATCCATTGATTAATCTATAAATTTCGCATCTCGGGGGAATTGCTATGTTGTTCTGATTTGTGTTATCAAGAATATTAAGACTAATGTAATAATCATCGTCAGTTTTTACGTGTAGTTTAAGGTTGGAATAGTCTAACATACATTGATATTTGGTTATGAAGTCTCTCCCGATTATTCCATCTGTGGGTATCGGAAAGTCTTTCCTAACTACCTGGAAGCTATGAAGAAAAGTGTTTCCATTTATGTTTAGTAAAGTGTCTACTCTCCCTAACGTTTGTGATTCTCCTTGCGTAACTCCCTTTATTTTGACTATTGAGTTTCTTTGTATTGCTTGGCGTGGGAAATCATCCTCAATTTTTAATAAGGAAATATCTGCTCCTGTATCCAGTATAAATGTGTGTATTTTATTCGATATTTTTGTGTAAATTTCTACAAAGTTAGAGAGTGTTAAGTCAAAGTTGTAAATATAATGGCTACTTTCTTTTGTGAGACGGTTGGGATTGACCCTAACCCTATTTCCATTCAAAACCCCAACTGCGTTTCCTCAGGCGAATTTTCGCTTGTACTCTCGCTTTGGCAAGTTCTAATATTGGCATTATTTGCTCTGTTAAAATTTGATCTACTGTTTCCCCTATTATAATATTCCTGATTTCTCCTATATCTTGGGTCTCCTCTATATCTAGTACCGTTGTTATTTCGCCATTCTCCTTGCTGTCTCTCATAATTGTTTCTATTCCAATTTCTGTCCTGACCTCTACTACTGTTTCCTCTAAAGTTGGTCTTATAGTTCAGCACTCTATTCTGCTGCTCATCTGACGTGTCTATTGACAAAAATTTTGTCAACGCCTCCTGTGGTGTGTCAAACTTCCCTGCTTCCATTATTATCCTTACCCTTTCCGAACTTGCATTTCGCGTCAATGTATTGACTGTTGCTTCTGCCGCGTATTTTCTAACCAGGTCTCCGGGCATTCCTTCCGCTATATACGCTGTTTTCAGTTGTTCTACCAATTCTTATATTTCTGTAGCGTATGTTGTCGCGTCCCTATGGGCTTGTTTTTTCCTATTCAGCTTAGCTATTACCAATTTAGGATTATCTCCTTTTATATTTTTCTTTAATGTGTCTATAATTTTCTCGATGGGATCCTCTGTCGTGATTAGACTTCTCGCTTTTCCCATAAGCCTTGATTTTACCAGTGTTATTGCTGTATTTTCGTGCCCTTCTTGTATCGATTTTACGAATTCTAATGCATCCACGAATGCTTGCAACTTCCCGATTTCACCATCGAATTCTCTGGGCAACACCCTACTCGCTGTAGTTAGAAAGTCGTTCATATTTAAGGCCATATTTTCCTCAGTTTCGCTGTGGTCCTGTGCTTCCACTATATCTTTACTTATATGTTGTGTAATCGTCTCGGGAACTATTATCCTTGAGTCTAGAGCTTGGAAAGTTCTGATAACCTTATCCCTGATTTTGCAGAAATAATTGCTACAAATAGTACGCTGAGCGTCGTTAAGGATTCCTTCGTTTTTGCTTACCAGTGCAATGAACTCGTTATATGTAGTGATTAGGTTGCTGATTATGTCCAATCGTACTTCTATATTTTTGGGTATTGCTTTTTTCAATGCTCTTTTACTCTGTTTATCACTTTCTTTTAACAGGCTATCTAATTTATTTTCAAAAGTTTCCCAATTAGCCGACATTTAAAGTAAATCTAATCATTGCTCATTATATTAAAAAAAATATTATGTTATATTAAGTTAAATCATTAGTAAAATGTCATGTCAATGAATATTAAAGAATATTATATTTTAGAATCCCTATAAAATAATGTCAATACCTTAAACTCGGTCCATCATGATAATAAAAATTTGAAAATAATAATAAAAGTTCGATAAAGGAAGTATAAAAATAGGATAAATTCTTACCTTGTCTCTTTACACCTGGATTGCTTCTTTGGATTGTCCTCTTAAAGTTTCTCCCCTGTGTCGACTTTGGTTCGTTTCTCTATTGGATTGGTTTTACTTCCCATTTCTAGTTTATAACAACTATTTTCTGCGTACTTTCCTTCGGGTCCAAAAGGCTGGAGCTTAGCACGCTTTTCCAATTAGGCGGATCGCCATGACGTGGTACTAGGTCTGGTGGCTGAGCTATTGTGCCCTAAATGCGGGATGTATAATAATATACCATTTTCACTTTATAAATATATTTGAACTTCACAGCGTTCGTTTAAATAATTAAACAACAGTATATATGTAAACAATAACTAAGGTATTATTGCTTCATCGTGACTAATCGATTGATCTGAATGTCTCGTCAATTCTTTGGTTCGTTTATATACAATAAATCATAAGGTCAATACCGGTCAATGCCGAAACATATTTACATTACTATAAACTATACTTATAATATTTTATTCAATGCTAAGGGTTAACGTACTATGTTACACCTTGTTTCACTCCTTTATTTATAATGAATTCATCTGTCTCGCCTCTTTGCGTCTTTATGCTAATTTTGGTAGTTCTCATTGTCATATTTATTAATTTTCTGAGTTTATGTGGGATTTTTAATTTTTCCAGGGCAATCATTAGTTGTTTTCTCTTAATCGAATCAAATGCCTGTTTGAAATCGATGAATAGCATTTCTAATTGCAGTTTGTATTCATTTGCTTTTTCCATTATTTGTTTTATTGTGTGTATAGCATCTATTGTTGATCTTCCTTCTGTGAATCCACATTGGTACTGTCCCACTCTCTTCTTCGTGATCTTTGACAATCTTTTTCTTATTATCGAAGTCAATATTTTATATGTTGTGCTTAGTAGTGTTATTCCTCTATAATTTTCACAAATTTGTTGGTCTCCCTTTTTATGTATTGTTATTACCTGCCCTATCTCCCAGTCCTCTGGCATCTTCTCTTCCTTCCATATATTTTTCAATAGTGATAGTATTTTTTCCTTCAGTTCCTTTCCTCCATATTTTATAAGTTCCATGTTAATTTCGTCTTTTCCTGGAGCTTTTCCATTTTTGCTCTTCTGTATTACTTCCTCGAGTTCATCTATTGTTGGATCTTTTGAGACTGCAATGTGTATTTCGTCTGCATCTTCGTCCACCGTTTCCTCTTCGTGCATTTCTTCTCCAGTGTATTCCTCCGTCAAGAGTTCTCTGTAGTGATCTGCCCATACCTGCCTATATTCAGTGTCTTCTACAATGACTATTCCCTCTTTATTTTTTATTCCGTTTGTTTTACCTTTGTATTTTTTGGTTTGTTCTTTAATATTTTTATAGAAATGTTTCGTGTTTCTATTTGTTCTTTCCTGTTCTATTTCTTGCATCTTTTCATCTGCCCATCTTCTTTTATTTTGTCTTATAATTTTCTTAGCGTCCTTTCTTAATTTTTCATAACTTTCTCTGTCTTCCTCTTTATCCGTTCTCAGCCATTTAATTCTTGCTTGCACCTTTTGTGCTGTTAGTTCTTTACATTCGTTGTGATACCATTCGTTTTTTGTTTTCTTCTGGTGTTTGCCTACCTGCTTTTTTGCAGCTTCTTCTATTGACTTTTTGATCATGTCCCATTCTGATTTGATGTCCTCTGCTTTATATTTCTCTCTTATTTGCACTGTTACTTCTTCTTCATATTTTTTTCTAATATCTGCATTCTGCAATTTATTGACATTCCATTTTTTCTGTTGATTTTTCTGTTTAGTTTGGATTTTAACTTTTTGTCTTATGGTGGCTGCGACCATATAGTGGTCTGAATCCGCACACGCACCTCTGAAAGTTCTCACGTCCTTCATTGAAGATTGTTTTCTTTTGTTTATTAGTATGTGTTCAATTTGGCTATACGTTTTCTGATCAGGTGACCTCCATGTTACTTTATGCATTTTAGGGTGTTCAAATTTTGTTGAGCTTATTATCATGTTTGTTCTTGTTGCTAGGTTACATAGTCTTAGACCATTATCATTAGTGTTTTTGTGTACGGTGTGTTTTCCTGCAATTTGCTGTAAAAAATCTTCTTTTCCAATCTGGGCATTGAGGTCTCCTAGTATAATTATAACATCTTCTTTGGGTATTTTTTCCATCTCTTCTTCTATCTTATCATAAAAATTGTCTTTATTGTCTGTGTTGCTTGTTTCTGTAGGTGCGTATAGGTTTAATAGTGATATATTGAATGGTTTATTATTTATTCTTATATACGCAATTCTTTCACATATCGGTTTAAAGTTTATGACTTTTTCTCTTAGCTGTCCTAGAATCATGAATCCCACTCCTTTTTGTCCTTGCTTCTTTCCTCCTGAGTATAATAGTGTAAAGTCTTGTTTATCAATCTGTCCTTGTCCCTCCCACCGTATCTCTTGCAGTGCTGCAATATCTATTTTATACTTTGCTAGTTCTTTGCTTATTTCTAGCATTTTTCCTGGTGCCAACATCGTTCTTATATTCCATGTGCTTATTTTCAGTTCTTTATGTTTTTTATTTTTTTGTTTTCGTCTTGTATTTTTGTTTCCTTGTCTGCTCTTATTTATTTCTTTTTTGTGATACATCAATTTATCTGCACTCATTTCCTTTTTATTTGCCTCGTCCGTCGCCAAATAAGTATTGTCTTGTATTCTCTCATCAGTTGCTAGTTTTTTGAAACGTTTTGAAAAACCTCATCCAACTGATTCTTGTTCTTATTCCATTTCCTCTCCCGTCCATCTATTATCAATTTGTTGTGCTTAATTTGGACGCGTTTTCCTTTCTTTATTTCATCATTTGCTATTTTGACTATTTCTTTTTGTATTTGTAATTCCTCTTTCGTTAAATCATTGTTTATATATATTCTTTCTTCTTTTACTTCTTTAAGTTTTCTTTTATTTTCCATTACTTTTATTTTTTCCTCTTTGTTTGGCAATCTGACTAAACATGTGTTGTTTCCTAATTTCACAGCTTCTTCTATCTTTATATTAATATCTAGTTCTTTTTTCATAAAGTTCTCCATTGTTTCTTTTAGTAATCTTCTATCTCCCGTATCTATTGTCATTCCCTGTACTATAACATTATTTTCTTTTCTTGCTCTATCGAGTCTTTCAAGGCGCACTTTTACATCTTCCAGTTCCTTTTTCATGTGTTCATTTTCTCTTCGCACTTCACCATTCTCTTGTCTTAATTCTTCTAATTCAATTCGGAGTTCCCTCATTTCTTCTCTGTATTGCCTTTGCTCCTCTTTAATTTCTTTTACGTGAATTTTCAGATCTTGTGTCTCTTTCGTTAAGTTTGCCATCATATTTAATATTTGGTCTAGTTTGTCTTCCTCTGTGTTCCTTTTATCTGGGGTTCTTGATACTTTTTTGCTTTTCGAAAAAGACTGCTCTTCATTTTCTCTATATCTTTTCCGATTATCGTCGGATGTGTAATCGTCGGGGTTCATTTTCTTACCGAAATTGCTCGCGATAAAATCACCCTCCCCACCTATCGCGCCAGAGGAAGATGATTTTCTCAAGCAATATGTTTCTCTTTCGAATGCGTTACCCCTAAATTGAATTAAATTAAATTAAATTATTTTACGTTATTTTGGAGCAGTTCGATTCAACAGTTCCCACCTTTAACTTTCAAAATTCCAGTTTCTGGAGCTTGTAATCAACGTTCTAATGATCTACTTTTTTGGCTTGATGTTGAATTAAATTGTATTTGTTGTTTTAAGTTTATGTATTGTATTTAATATTATTGTACTTACAGTCTGTTTCAAAAGTTTATTTCTATAACTTCACTTAACACTAATCGTCTTTGACACACTGTAACTAAAATCACTTTAGAAACTATTTCTTATTCGCCAAAAAATTGAATTTTTAGAGAGCCTGATTTTTCACGTGTTGATCTGCCCACACTAGAGATCGAGTACTTAGTCAACAAAATAGCAGTGCTCCAGGTAAAGACAATATTTCATATTCCATGATATACCATATACCACTTCAATATAAAATATCATTATTACATATTTTTAATGAAATTTGGAATGACACGTCACAAATTCCAGAGAGTTGGAAGGAATATATTCTAATACCTATTAAAAAACCTGGAAAACCAGAAAATTCTTATAGTTCATATAGACCAATATCGCTAGCTTCTTGCTTCCTAAAGACGTTAGAAAGATTAATAAAAAATAGAATTGAACACTGGTTAGAGCAAGAAGATATTTTCCCAAAATCGCAGTATGGATTTCGAAAATCAAAATCAACTCAAGATGCGATAACTTCCTTAGTCTCATCTATACTAATAAACTTTACTGATAATGCGTATACTATGGCTGCTTTTCTAGATGTCTCTTCTGCATTCGATACCGTTAATTTGGACATTATGTATAAAAAACTAGTAGACATTGGTTTTCCCATCAACTTAGCTAGATTTCTGAGGACACTGTACACTAATAGATGGACGGTTTTAAAAATCAACAATTCCATCTCCACTTCACGTCTTACAAATATAGGACTACCACAGAGTAGCATATTAAGTCCAATGTTATATATTTTATATAATATTGATTTAGAAAATTGTATTAATAGCACAACAAAGATTATTCAATATGCTGATGATGTAGTAGTTTACACATCCCACAAATCATTGGATATTGTTCTTACTGTTCTTAATCACTATCAAAATATTGGTTTAGCAATATCAGAATCTAAAACAGAAATTTGCATTTTCTCCAGAAATCGTCAAATTCCACAAGGTCATTTGGCAGTAGGTCAAATTCAATATCCTATTAAAAATTGTATAAAATATCTCGGTACTTATTTGGATAGAAAACTTCTATGGAAGGATCACATGCATCATATCATAAAAAAGTCTGAAAATGCAATGAATATTCTACGAGCCTTTTGTAGAACTAATTGGGGTGCCGATTGAAGTTGAGGCGATAGAACCACCCCTGGAATTTCGACGACAGTTTTTAAGTGATAAATTTATTACTAGAACCATAGGAAAAAATACAAACTATCTGCAGGATATACATAAGTTATCAATTTTAGATCTAACTCATAAATATTGGACAAAGAAAAAATGTCCCCTTCTTGTAGATAGTTACTTGAAAATATCTCAATACCGAAGTACTTTCTATACTTCTGAAAATCAAGTTTCACCTATGTATTCCCATGTATTAGAAGAAATTTTCTCAAAACAAATTAATACTTTTTTTATGGATATTAATTTAAATCCAGCCGTTTTTCAATCATTTATACTTCATAAATGGCCACATTATCAGTTTTACTATACAGATGGATCCAAAGTACAAAACAAAGTAGGATGTGCAATAATCAATATTCAAAGTGGATTTAAAAAATTATTCAAATTGCCTTGTGAATCATCGATATACACCGCTGAAATGATAGCGATACTTTTTGCTTTAAGACACATATTTAGTAACGAACCCTATAGCTGCATAATATTTACAGACAGTAAGAGTGTCGTTGATAGACTAACTAACGTACATAAGTACCAACAACTCAATCATATAGAACTGGAAATTATGACTCTTTATAATAAAATTGCAAATTTAGGAAAAAACATCATTATATCATGGATAAAGGGACACGCAGGCATTAGGGGTAACGAAATAGTAGACAGGCTAGCCAAATCCGCCCTAGAAATAGGCGAAGAACTTCCCATGAACTTACTACCAATTTCGGATATTGATATTATTAGTAGACGACACCAAAAAGAAAATTGGCAAAGGTATTATCGAAACACGAGAACTGGTAGTAATTACAAACAAATGCGACCTGAAATTCCCATTAAAAGATGGTTTCATTCTGTATCAAATCGCCATTTTATAAGAGTTATAAATAGATTGAGATGTAATCATGCTCTTACCCCCCTTCATATGTACAGTCTGGGTCTCACAGAGTCACCTAACTGTGAGTGTGGAAAAGAAGGTAATCTACTACATATTCTCCTCGAATGTTCACATCAATCAGTAAATATAAACAAATTTTATGATAATGTTAATATATTAAAAATTCCACTTCCCGTCTACCTGAACAATTTGATATTTTCTGAAGATATTAATATATTAAAAACAATTTACGAACATATCAAAAATTGTAAATATAGATTGTAGCAATAAAATTTGCCCTGTATTTAAGAAATTTTGTTAAAACAAAGCAGGCATGTTTGTTAAAACAAAACAAACATGTTTGTTTTGTTGTTATTTTGTTTTAAATAATCCTGTAGATTTAAGTAATTATTGTATATTATAATTGAAAAAAGAAAAGAACAAAAAAAAAGAGAAAAAGAAAAGAAAAAAAAAAGAAAAAAAAAACAGAAAAAATAAAAAAAGAAAAAAAAAGCAAAAAAAAAACTAAGAAGATGTAAACCTCCGCGAGGATGAATCAGGTTTACGTCTTAGCGTAGTACAAAAAAAAACAATTTATAAAAAATAACAATAAAAAAATTAATAAAAAAAACAAATTAACAATATAAAAAAATGCAAAAAAAATACAAAAAAAAAATAAAAATTTACAAAAAAAAATGAACAACCAAAATAGAGTATTATTTAGATAATAATTGTAGATAATAATGTTAGTTTGTTATGTATTTAGAGTTAGAAATACAGAAAAAATTCCTCTGATTGAAAAATCAAATTTGTTTGTTTTTAAAATAACAAAATGTCTGGCTAATTGGCTCGGCCAAGGCCATCAAATTCACTCAAAAAAAAAAAATAGAACAATTTTAGCTTTTGTTTTTAATACCGATTTTAATCCCATACAAATAGCTTCTCATGATTTTTGTTGTAAAATAATTAGGGAAGCAGGAATTTAACTGTTTAGAATTTTACATTGAGTTACCTATGGCCCGTTTACGATTCACCACCATGATTTTTGAAAGTTATTTTTTGTATTTAGACTTAGTGCAATTCCATTATCTGTGCTGGCAACAACGCCGTGATTCACGAGCCATTGTGTCCAGTCTGAACACAGGTTTACATTGGAAAAAAAAAGTGTACCAGTTTTTTTTGATGCGAAGTGTACGAGCTCACAGCGTATATGATATACAGAGAGAGTCTGTAAAGTGGAATAAATTCAATATCTCAAATACTAATTGTTTTTTTGGAAAATGCTCAGACCCGTCGATTAGTATTTCAAATTGTCCTTTTTGACATTCAATAAAAATGTATACAGGGTGTCCCAATTTAGAGATATGACGTCATCGTCGATTTTCTTAAATGGCAACACTGTCATTTTGATAGCTAATTTGATAGGGTTTGTAAAGTTATACATAACTGCAAAATATCAAATTTTTATTCTCTACCATTTACAAGATAAGAGAAAATAACAAAGTTATATCTGTAATTTGGAATATATTCAATAATTAAAATACTAACTGTTTTTTTGAAAAATGCTCAGACCCGTCGATTAGTATATCAAATTGTCATTTTTGGCATATAATAATAATGTATACAGGGTGTCCCAATTTAGAGATATGACGTCATCGTTGATTTTCTTAAATGGCAACACTATCATTTTGATAGCTATTTTGATAGCGTGTGTAAAGTTATACACATCTGAAAAATTTCAAATTTTTATTCCCTACCATTTACAAGATAATAAAAAATAACAAAGTTATGAAGAACAAAAAGTATTTTTTTTTTTTTTTTTTGTCCTTATTGGCTTTGGATTACTTGATCCATTCAGCCACGATAGATAATAAATTACTGTTTGCTACAATATTCCAAATATAATACATTGCATTACATAATACATTAGGTACATGTGCGCACATATAATACTTATGCACGCACATACATACATACATATGTAGAAGTGGAAACATTTAATTGACCAGTAGGTATACTCCTCATTCATGGCCCTAACCAACTTAAATTAATTTAAAAATAATTAAATCGACAAAAAAAAACTACATGCTAATACTAAATACTAATACTAAATGCTAATAAATATATGTTTTTTTTTTACACAGCGATAAGGCTTCAACCCGGATCAACCCCGCGGAGGTTTACACCCTCTTTGTGTTTTTAATTTTTTTTTCTCTTTTTTATTTTTTTTTATAATTTATTATACTTTTTTTTTATTTATTTATTTATTTTTTTTTTTTAATAAGATTTAATTTTTTTTATACATTTTTTTTTGTATACATATTTTTTTGTATAATTTTTTTTTTTTTTTTTTTTAATTTTTTCAATATAAACTTTTATACAATTCTATTCTTATTACCTCCCTGCAAAATCTACTTAATGAACTTTCACAGGGAGACAATATTACATAATAAGGATAAACAAAAAGTAATCAAATAATAATTGAATTTATTTATTTCAATTAAGAAAATGCTCATAACGTTGCCCATTGACAATTTGACAATAATTGAGGGCAACATTATGAGTTTTTGCTTAATTTATTGAAATAATTAAATTCAATTATTAGTTGATTACTTCTTTTTTATAACTTTGTTATTTTTTATTATCATCTAAATGGTAAAGAATACAAATTTGAAATTTTGCAGTTGTGTATAACTTTACACACCCTATCAAAATAGCTATCAAAATGACAGTGTTGCCATTTAAGAAAATCAACGATGACGTCATATCTCTAAATTGGGACACCCTGTATACATTATTATTATATGTCAAAAAGGACAATTTGATATACTAATCGACGGGTCTGAGAATTTTTCAAAAAAACAGTTAGTATTTTAATTATTAAATATATTCCAAATTACAGATATAACTTTGTTATTTTTTATTATCTTGTAAATGGTAGAGAATAAAAATTTGATATTTTGCAGTTATGTATAACTTTACAAACCCTATCAAATTAGCTATCAAAATGACAGTGTTGCTATTTAAGAAAATCGACGATGACGTCATATCTCTAAATTGGGACACCCTGTATATATTATTATTGAATGTCAAAAAGGACAATTTGAAATACTAATCGACGGGTCTGAGCATTTTCCACAAAAAACAATTAGTATTTGAGATATTGAATTTATTCCACTTTACAGACTCTCTCTGTATATAACGCATGTCTATCAATAATTCTGATATACTTGTCAGTTCACGTCAACTTTAAAAGTTATGTTCGGATATACTTGTCAGTTTACGTCAACTTTGACTTTTCAAGTTTTAGTAAACAAAATTATTGGGATGAACAAAAATTATGTATGCTCGAAATACATTTTAGAAATGGCCAAAGGATTAAAAAATAATGGGTTTACTACAACCGAGATATTTTGAAGATTTTGTTGAAGAATTTTCCTATGTTGAGGTTCGTTATGAAGTCTTTTGCAGAAGTATTCGTCGCGTTGTAGATAGATAGATAGATAGATAGATAGATAGATAGATAGATAGATAGATAGATAGATCTTTATTTCAATAGAAAGAAACCTAATATACAAACAACATAAAGAAAAGAAAGTACACTAGTAGATTTTTGATTAAAGTTCTGTGTCAAAGGTTTCGGCTGATTTCTTTACTTTACAAAGTTATAGTCCGGGAGATAGCGTCAAATTTCACCGGAGCATTTTGGCATGGCTGTTTTTATTTATATAGTCAGTTGTTTCAAAGATTATTAACAAATGATGTGTCAGCTGGCCCAAAACTGGAGCATAAAATAAGAAAGGCCAGGAAAAGACCTTTAGAAGGCCAGGAAAATTAATAATAAATATAATTAGACTTTTATAAAGAATAACTTTTTATAATACCACGTTTTTAATATTTATACCACACACTGTATAAAAAAGTATTAAAAACAATTATTTCTTAAAACTCTAATAAGTCAGGCAATAAAATTCGAAATTATTTATCCTCTGAGCTTTTTTAGTTGGAAAAATAAAGCATAACAGAGTGGCGAAATACTCCACAAGGGAAATCTTAATTGCATTTCACGTCCTGTCATTCACCGTGAAAGAAAAGAAAAGAAAAGATGGTTCAGATTTGATTACAGTACAGAGCCTTTACTATGTGCTTATACGTATTTCGGAATAACCGTTTCCTCATCGGAGCACCTGGGTAGAGGCACTGAACTGGCTAGTATCACTGTATGGTATCACTGATGATGGACTGATAGGTCTGAAAACGTTTTGAACATATTTTATTCAATCCGTTAGAATTTTTTAAGATTTAAGTAAGTTAAATCTATTATATAGAAGTGATTTTACTTCATGCTAGAGTTTGTTTAATCAAAATTAATTTAAAGTAATTATAATAAATATGATACAAATTCAGATTAAAACAAGACATACGTAATTTTTTGCTTGGATAGCTTTGATGAAATTAGTTATTGTGGATGACTCATTATCACTATTTTTGTAGTAGGAGAGGAAAGTATGCTAAATGTGCAGTCACTCGAGCTTTTTGGGGACCTATTGGGTTGTGAAGAGTAGGTTCTAAAACCAAAAAAGTTAAGTAAAGTATTCCATTTTAGTGGGAACTTTCAATTTTTAATTTAATTTTCCATTTCCAACAATCGTTTTTTCCGATTTTAGCGCCATTTATCAATAATTCGAAAAAATGTTTCAAGTAAAAGTTACTTGTTTTTACGTAAGGAATCCGAATCTGCAATAAAAAAAATGGGGGCTCCTGTTTAAAATTTTAAAGTAACCCCCACCCCACCTTCGTGGGGAGTCGTGTTTGGTATCATTCGATAGATTTTTGACAAATATTGGCAGGGCCGTGCGGTGCTATGATGCGGTGAGGCGGTCGCATCAGGCGGCATCACAAGGGGGGGCGGCATAATTAGTAAAGTGAAAATACATCAAAATATAAAACTATACCCAGAGGATATCGTAGAGATTATGTCCCAGGATGGGATGAAAAATGCGAAAAATTGTATCAAGAATACAACGAAAGTCAAGACCGAGAAATTGCGGACGAACTGCTGCACAGTTTGGATGCAGCCAGACGGCAAAAATGGATGGAAACTGTGGAAAAACTAGACTTTAGTAAATCAAGCAGAAAAGCGTGGTCCTTACTTAGAAAACTTGGTAGTAGCAGACACTCAACTAGAGACAAAGTACCAATAGTTCCCAACAGAGTGGCCTCCCACATTGTAGCAAACTCAAGGGCACCTAGAGATCGTGACCACACCACCAAAGTAAAACAAGACCTAAAAATATTAAAGTCTGCATGCCCGCCTACATCTGAATACTCTGACGAGTTTACTCCAGAAGAAATTACCTCAGCAATATCAGAAATTAAATCTGGAAAGGCACCCGGCTCCGATAAAATACATCCAGAATTTTTACTCCATTGTGGCAAATATGCTAGGAAATGGCTGGCTGATTTCTACACAGATATATTAAAATCAGGAGAAATCCCCCATTTCCTTAAAAAGGCCTCCATTATAGCCATATTGAAACCAGGAAAAGCAAATGATCAACCCCAAAACTACCGACCGATTGCACTGCTGAGCTGTGTCTATAAACTGTTGGAACGCTTAATCCACAACAGAATTAGTAACACCATATTGGGGGTGATACCTATTGAGCAAGCAGGGTTCAGACCTAACCGCAGCTGCACAGATCAGATCCTATCCCTAACAACACATATCGAAGCAGGTTTTCAAAGAAAGCAAAAAACATCCGTTGCTTTCATTGACCTATCAGCTGCATACGACACCGTCTGGAGACAAGGACTAATCTGGAAACTGATCCGTGCCATCCCGTGCCAAAAGGTAACCAAACTCATTGATAGCATGCTCACCGACAGACCTTTTCACGTCACAATGGGCAACTTAAGAAGTGTCCAAATGAAGCTCAGCAATGGACTGCCACAGGGATCTGTTTTGGCACCCTTACTCTTTAATTTATACATCGCGGACCTACCTAGGACAACATCGCAGAAATTTGGGTACGCTGACGATTGGGCCATTGCAGCAAGACATAATAAAATGAATGTTACAGAGACAATACTGACGGATGACCTTGCTGTTATGGGTGAATATTTTCGCAAATGGAGGCTACGGCCCAATGCAACGAAAACTGAAGTGTGCTGTTTCCATCTTAATAATGCCCAAGCCAACAAAAAACTCTCCGTTCACTTTGAAAACAGACTACTCGCTCATAACTCAACACCAAAATATCTTGGAGTGACTCTTGACAGAACCTTAAGTTTTAAGGAACACCTACAAAGAACGGCAGAAAAACTGAAGACGCGAAATAATATAATCCAAAAGCTATGTGGCACCACATGGGGGTCCTCAGCCTCCGTACTCAGATCATCCGCTCTCGGACTCGTATACTCGGCGGCTGAATATGCTTCGCCGGTATGGCTCAATAGCAAACACACGAAGATCATTGACACCCAATTAAACCAGACAATGCGAATGATCTCAGGTACAATTCGACCAACACCGAACTATTGGCTTCCCATTCTGAGTCACATTCCACCGCCTAAACTAAGAAGAAGTCATTCTCTTCTCAGAGAATATCGAAAAATCGAGGCTAACCATCAACTACCCATCCACCATGATAAGCTTGATATCGAAATGAAAAGACTGCGCTCCAGATATCCCCCATTGTTAAGGGCCACCTCCCTACATCAGGAACATTTCGACCTCACCAACGCTTGGAGAAGACAATGGGAGAGCGACTCACCACAGGAATCACACCAAATGGCCTGTATCGATCAGAAACCGCCAGGCTTTGAACTGCCCCGCAATACATGGACGGCGCTGAACAGAATAAGGACAGGGACCGGTAGATCTGCTGACAGCTTGCATAGATGGGGAAAGGCCCTTACTCCTGAGTGTGATTGTGGTGCGCAACGGCAGACCATCCGCCACATTATTGAGGAATGCCCCCGAAGGCGATACCCTGGAGTTTTCGATGAGTTCCTGAATGCGACCGAAAATGTTTTACAGTATATTAATACATTAGATGTTCGTTTGTGATACTTCATGTAGTGTTTTATATACTTTTTTTTTTAAATTATGTGTTCTTGTTGTATCTATGCCATACGATAAATAAATAAATAAACATCAAAATATTTTTCATCTATATTTTAGACATTGCCAATAATTATTTGATTGGTCGATTTCCGCTTCTAGAAATTCATAAATAAATAAATTTTTAATGATATTTTTAAATTATTTTAAATAAATGATAAAACACTAAAAAATATTGTATGAATCTTCATTCAATACTTTCAATAGGACTTTTCATCGATTGTCATTTGTTTCGAGCTTCTATTATGTGTCACATATTATTATTATATCTACGACATGCGTCTTTGGTTTGTATCATGGGTATATACCAATAACGTACCACGTAGATATATTGATATTATGTGACACATGACAGAAGCTCGAAACAAATGACTGTGAATGAAAAGCCCTACAGAAAAAGAATTGAATATACAGGCAAATGACCTTCTAGAAGAATTGCGTGATATATCCCAAATGATAACATACTCCATGAAACCTTTAGAAGTTTTGAACTATTTCTGTATACTCAAATGTAGTTGAATCGCTAAGAATTTTATTAACACTCCCTGTCTCGGTAGCTAGTGGAGAAAGAAGTTTTTCAAAATTAAAAATTATTAAAAACTATTACGAACCTCCATAAGACAAACAAAACTAAAAAAATTAGCACTCATTTCAATAGAGTCCTCACTAGCTGCTACTTTAGACTAAACAAATCTGCTTGAAGAATTTGCCAAAATTAAAGTCAGAAGGGTAAAACTGTAATTTTTAAACGATTTTCTTTACTTCAATAGTTTGCATCAAATCCTTAGACGTTAATTTGAATGACTTTTCTTCAATGCAAATGAATGACAATTTGCAGACATATGCATTCGCGGGAACAATACAGGAATAGCCAATAAAAAGTTTTTATGTTTATTAATTGTTTAAATAAAAAAAAAACCATTTTAATAAAAAATGCTTAAATTCTCTTGTTTTTTACAATGCAAAAAAATTGAAACTTTTACGGATTGTAGCTAATTATATGGACTATACATAATTTCACTTTTTACATTAATTGTTTACGTTATGCTTCATAAATAAACAATAAAATTTCAATTTTTTGACGATTCCGACTACTTTTCATGTTTGTACATCATATGTTTCATACATATTTTAATAAACATGACCAAATATTTTAATGTTTGAAAAATGTAAGACTAAAAGGTAACAATAAAAAAATATGAAAAAATATTTTTAAGAAACGCTGTTCTTTAGTACGGGTGACTAAAATTAACCATATTATAAAAAAATCAACCAAAAAGCAAAAAATAAAAAAAAAATTGAAAAAATCTAACACATTCGTTAAAGTAAAGCGTGGTGCGAAAACCCTTTATTCGATGAAGACGCGCCACGCTTTTCTTTAACCAATGTGTTAGACTTTTTAAAATTTTTTTATTTTTTGCTTTTTAGTTGATTTTTTTATATGGTTAATTTTAGTCACTCGTAACTAAAGAAAAGCGTTTCTTAAAAATATTTTTTTCATATTTTTTTATTGTAAATGTTATTTAATGTTAATACGTATTTAATTTAATTTAATTTATGTTTTGTTTATAAAATAAAAATGTGTTCATTTTGTGCAGTTGCATTTAATAAAAAAAGTTTTAATTATATTTTTCTACAACCGTGTTAAAAATGCAATTTTTAGCACTCCATACGAGCGTTAAAAATGCTACTTTAAGGCAATAGTGCTTTAAAATTTTTAAGGCACTGCAGTTCGTATTGACCATATAGGCAATTTTGATGTAATGTCAAAAAATATAAAAATGGAATGTCAGTCAAGTTCAAGTAAAAGTTTGTGTAGATATTGTCCTGTAATTACGTTTGTAGAAAAAATATTGTATGATATGCGTGTTAAAAAGTACATTTTTAAGACACTCATAACTTTCACATGCGTGCCTTAAACGTGTACTTTTAACACGTATATCATAAATAACTATTAAGGGGCGGCATTTTGAAAACTTGCATCATATTGAAAAGATGTACCGCACGGCTCTGAATATTGGGCACGTATTTTATAGTTTTTAGATCTATCGTTCATTTAGAGAAATATTCGCTTTTTTTCTTGTGAAACTTTGTGACTCACCCATTTCCTTACGCCCCGCCCAAATCGTCAGATTTTTGAAATATACACTGTTTTGCATGTACTAAACTTACCCTATTTTAATCTGATGATTTCGAGTTTTTCTAAGAATAGGTTTTTTTTTCGGCCCCCTCTTAACGAACTCCCCTGTGTTTAGAGCCAATATATGATAAAAGTACATCTACAGAGTACCAGGTTTCTCCCCATATGATAATCTGACGCGCTCGAGTTACTGCAAAAATCCCCGATTGGGCTCCCCTATCATTGGAAACGGCATTTTAAAAGTGTAGTTTTAGATGTGCCCTTAAATAATTGTCTTAGATAGATCGACTAGAAATCTCTTTCCTGTTAAATTAAGTTTTTATTAAAGGTTATCCAATAGACCAGGGCGCATCTGTAAAAATATTAGTACATTTGGACGTTGAGAGGTGATTCAAATTTTTTTGCAGAAATTGCTTGAAAATAACTAAGATAATAATATTTGAGTTATTCTCCCTCTCAAAAAGGTCCGGAACATTGTTTAAATAATCAAAATGTCAAAAAATGATGGAAAAATTTTTTTTTTCATTTTTTTAATATAACTTTAAAAGTATTCATTTTCGAGAAAAGTTGTACTGACATAAAATTGCGTAATTAAATTTCCTACAATATAGAATTAGCTATGAATTTAAAAAAGAGTCACCCTTGTTGCAAAATAGCAATAATTGCGAAAAAACCATACAAAAACAAGTATTTGCATTTTACGTTATTCAACCATTTATGCTACACTTAGGACCTTCATATTGCACTCAGAAAATCTTTATGATACAGTAAAACACTACTGTAAATTTCATTAAGATCGATTTAATAGATTTTGCAAAATAAATGTTGCAATCCAGCTTTCGCAAAAAAAATTAATTTCTTCAAAATGTTGCAGGACTGAAAATAAAGCAGATAGCAAGTTAAAATGTTTTTTGCTTATAGATGTGTACTGTATCTTATATTTGCAATTTGCTAAATTAAAATCCATTAACTACCACGGCGTCAGGAATTTTTTTAAATCAACATTAATTATTGGTGCTATGCGCAGGACAGCGGATAGTTTGCTCTGATTGGGCATTCCAATGACCTTTGATAATGATTGATACATTTTAATTTTTATTATATTTCGATAAAAATAAATAAATTTGTTTATTGCAAAATAAAAACACATATTCTATCTTTTGAAATAACACTTTTTTAGCAAAAATTTTCTTTGTTCATATATTTTAACTTGAAGAATAAAAGTTTATTATTTTTAAACATATGCAATTGTTTAAACAATATTTCACAACCAATAATAAAATTATTTTTTTTGTGGATTTAAAATATTAAAATACAACAAAATATAGAGTAAGAAAATAATATATATTAGATAAAGATTAATGTTTATAAGAAAAATTAATGTTTATTTAAAAAATTTCCTGACGCCGTGATAATTAATCGATTTTAATTTTGCAAATTGCAAGTGGATGGTACCGTACATTTCTATAAGTAAAAACAAATTCAACTTGCCATCTGTTTTATTTTCAGTCCTGCTACATTTAAAAAAAATGAATTTTTTTTTGCGAAAGCTGGATTGCAAAATTTATTTTGAAAAATCGATTAAACCGATCTTAATGAAATTTACAGTGTTGTTTTATTATATCATAAAATTCTTCTTGGTAAAATATGAAGGTCCTAAGTGTAGCATAAATGGTTAAAAAATGTAAAATGTGAATACTTGTTTTTGTATGTTTTTTTTTTCGCAATTATTGCTATTTTGCAACAAGGGTGACTAATTTTTTAATTTTTAACCAATTCTGTGTTATAGGAAATTTAATTACGCAACTTTTATGTCAGTACAGTTTTTCTTAGAAATGAATAGTTTTAAAGTTATAATCAAAAAATCAATAAAAAAATCGAATTTTTCCTTCATATTTTGACATTTTGATTATTTAAACAATGTTCCGGACTCAAATATTATTATTTGAGTTATTTTCAAGCAATTTCTGCAAAAAAATTTGAGTCACCTCTCAACGTCCATCTCAAAACAGATGCGTCCTGGACTACAATCTATTATTTCATTTTTAGTACGTTATGATTTCCATCTGCTCTTATTGCTTGTGCTTTAAAGCTTTAATGGTTCATAATTCTGTGTAGCCATGAATGTCCCTAATTTCTTCTAATATATCTCAAGCTCTAAACTTCTACCTTCTCCAGATCGTTCAAAACTTTACGTCCGACATAATATTTAATAAGCCATATACACTCACTGATACAAATTCCGCCACCCAAAATTTTTGATTAAGTTTCACAATAATTTATAACTTTATTATTTGTGCTCTGATTTTTAAGATTCTTGCACCGTTTTGTAGGTAAATGTTTTAATATCGGTTGGTATTATTCTGGTAACAAAAAGCTTTTGCTTACATGGCATTATAGAGGAGTGAATGGAAGCTTTGAATTTTCTCCTAATTTTAAAAAATTCTGTGGAAAAATGGAATAGCTGATTTTGTTTCGTAATCCTGTCATATTATCCCGGAGGCATCGCTAAAATTTTGTTTTTGAATTTTTCAAATATTTTTTTTTTTGTAAGAGCTGTACCATTTTTTGTAAATAAAAACAATGATTGACTCATAAAATAGAGGTTGGATTGATCAGATTAGAATGGCCCGTATGCAGCCCAAATTTCAATCCTATTGAGGATTTAGGAGATGAATTCAAAAAAAGATATTCATCGTAATCATAGCCCTCCAGAAAATTTGGTACAGTTATGGCCCTGGTAGAGGAATATCGGGCTATTCCCCAGGCAAGGATAACACATCTTTATTCGATGCTAAACAGATTGCGGGCAGTCGTTGCTGCAAGAGATGTACATACCCGATATTAAATTGTTTTGTTCTTGTTTTCAATTTTGTTTTGTTTAGTTAATTTTAGTGCGTTTGATATTTTTAATTAAATTAACCTTCAAAGCAGTGTTTTTATTTACAGCTCTTACAAGAAAGAAATATTCGGATAATGCAAAAAACAGAACCTTAGTGATACCTTTGGAAGAATAAAAGAGGAGTATGAAACAAAGTCAGTCCTCCAATTTTTCCACAGAATTTTTTAAAATTAGGTTAAAAGACAACTCTTCCATTCACCTCCGTATAATGCCATAGCAAAATTTTTTTGTTACCGGAGTATTTTTTAATTCAAGAATCTTGAAAATCGTAGTACAAGTTATAAAGTTATAGATTGTCAAACTCAAAAATTTTGGGTGGCGGAATTTTGTGCCGATGAGTGTATTTAGTATAATTATATGTTTAAAATTTTGTACAAATAATTAAATAATAAAAAGTAAAAGTTAGCATTTTGCGAAAGTTATTTCGACAAGTCTTGGTCTATTTCCTCACGGCTTTTGATCCAAATTTTAAAGAATCGCTTGAATTGACATGAAATTTGGCATACACATATCTATCTAACATATCAAAGAAAAATAGTGATACTTTGCCGATGTGTGATTTTTCTCTAGGAGTGAGTTTCACCCCTTCTCGGGGGTGAACAAATTTACGTTCAGACAAAGTCCGGAGGTGGATAAATTAACTAATTCTAGCCAATTAATTTTTACAGCGTTTTTTCACTAGGTCAATAATTTTTAAATTATTTGGGGGTGAATTAGTTCATCAACAAACAAAACACGTTTTTACACTGCGATGCAAAAAAATCGATCCACTAAAAATTTGGTCATTTTTGAAGTTTCGAAATTCCTAAACCCCTTGTTCGATTTAAGTGATTTTTTTACCACGTTATAGCCTTATTCATTGACAATATCGCTGTAATAATATTGTTGCTATACAGTCAAACTGTCATTGTATACTGAGTGTACGAACCCGAGTGAAGTGTTTTTTTCTCAAAGTTCGCATCACCTTGTGGACTATTCTAGCACTTATAAAATACGGAAATTAAAACCTAACTATAGCCTCAGGTTTTCTTAACATTTTATCTTTCGATTCATTCGCTTATGTTGCATAATAAAAAAGTTAGGTACATTAACAACTGGCCATGTTCGTCATCAGTACAGGGTTTTTTTTGAAATAAGTTCGGCAAACTTTAAGGGGTAATTTTACACATGAAAATTATGACAGTTTGCTTAATAATCATATGTCCGCAAACGCTTTGTTTCCGAGATACGGAATGTTCAATATTTTTTTACAAACTAACAATTTATTTATTACTTTAAAACCAGTTGAGATATGCAAATAAAATTTGGTGGGTTTTAAGATGTAGTTATTGCACATTTTTTGACATACAATTAAGAATTTTATATTCACCATTGGCGTGCGTACGGGTAATATTATGGGTCATAATACCCGTTTGCGCGCCAATGGTGAATTTAAAATTCTTAATTGTGTGTCAAAAAATGTGCAATAACTACTTTTTAAAACCCACCAAATTTGATTTGCATATCTTAACTGGTTTTAAAGCAATAAATAAATCGTCAGTTTGTAAAAAAATATTGAACATCCCGTATCTCGAAATCGAAGCGTTTGCGGACATTATGATTATAAAGCAAATTGTGATTATTTTCTCATATGTAAAATTACCCCCTAAAGTTTGTCACACTTATTTAGAAACACTCTGTATTGATGACGAACATGGCCAGTTGTTAAAGTACCTAACTTTTTCATTATCGAATATAAGCGGATGAATCGAAAGACAAAATGTTAAGAAAACCTGAGGCTACAGTTAGGTTTTAATTTCAGTATTTTATAAGTGCTAGAATAGTCCACAGGGTGATGCGAACTTTGAAAAAAAGGCACAGTTTGATTCGTACACCCGGTATACAATGACAGTTTGACGGTCTAGCAACAATATTATAACAGCGATATTGTCAGTGAATAAGGCTATAACGTGGTAAAAATCACTTAAATCCGACAACAGGTTTAGGAAATTAGAAACTTTAAAAATGACCAAATTTTTATTGGATCGATTTTTTTGCACCGCAGTGTAGATGGTTTTTCGCAAATAACTTAATGGTTTCGGAAAAGTAAGTATATTATTGAAAAAACATTCTTAGAAAAAAGATAGACTATAAAAATGAAAAAATTGTGTATATATGGGGTCTATAGCTCCAGCAGAAGCAGAGTTGTAGCTAATGAATATTCTAGCACATATAAAATATTGAAATTAATAATAAAGTGTAGCCCTAGGATTATTAACATTTTCTTATTTGATTCATTTGTTTATGTTGGATATAAAAAAGTTCAGTACGTTACCAACTAGCCAGGTTTTTTATCAATAAATCCTCATTTTCTGCTTAGTTTAATAGAAAAGCCTAACGCATGCTATAAGAAATTACCAATTTAATAGATGTCACATTTGTAACAGTCAAAAAATGCGATTAATATGTTCAAGCAGTGATCTTACACAGCGCAGAACTTAGCTACCATGCTATCGGCTCCTTATATTGGTAACAATTTCTTGCTAATGCACGTATGCACGATAATGCAAGACTTACACAAACTGTAATCGAATATTTACAACAGGTAAATCTTCAGACTTTGAATTGGCCATCGCATAGTCCAGATCTTAACCCGATCGAACATGTGTGTGACATAATTGGCAGAAGACTACGACACCGTTTTCCAACTCCTAGAACCATACAAGAGGTAGAAACAGAAGCTCTCGAGAGTTGCAATGATATTGATCAAGACGAAATAGCATACTTCATTCGTATTATAAAAGTACATATCTCTTTGATTATCAAACATAAGCGAATGAATTAAAAAATAGAATGTAAAGAAATCCTAAGGCTACAATTGAGTTTTAATTTCAATATTTTATATAATATGAATATTCCACAGGGTGTTCCGAACTTTAAATAAAGAACAACACAGTATGATTTTTACACCCAGTATAACATGACACTTAACTGTCTAGCAACAGTATCATTACGTCGATTTTCTTAAATAATAAGGCTATCACATACTAAAAAATCACTCAAATCGAACAAGAGATTTAAGAAATTCGAGACATCTAACATGTACCATTTTTAAGGTAGTCCATTAATTTTGCCGCTGTGTGTATAAAGATTTTACAAAAATGCTTCATTACAATCGTAAATTAAATAATATTTTTCTACGACCGACCGTTTAGTAATATGCTCATTATTCGCTATTTTTGAATAGATAAGAACACCCATTACTTTACCCGTGAGTAATAGTTCATTGCTCACGGGTTGAAGTTAGATTCAAGTGTTGCATGACACTTTTAATATACCTATTAGCAAATAAAATTACTCAAACTTGTTTATTTAATAAATAAATCCTTGTAATTTATATCAACAATTAAATTCGAAAAATGTTAAAGGATTTTTAAGTGTAACAATGGGTTAGTATGTATTTTTTACGTTTAAATTTCAACATTTGACATTTTAAGATTGACGTTATTGAAAGGTAAATAAACAATCGGTATTAATTCCGTAAAAGGACTTACGGATATGAAATTTATATCAATGAATTCTGTTTTACATACTTTTGATTGTACAACAGATTTTTATTGCGAGCACACGTTCTTTTTCATGTAATTGTCTTAAAATATAATATGTCCTATTTTTAAAAGCCACCGCCATCCGCCATTCCATGACACTATTAATGACAACTGTTTGATTGTTTCATAAGCTCAAGAAGGGTAACTCTAACAGTGTTGCCACAGTTAAATAAAATATGTTTTCTTATGAAAAATAAAATCTTTCGGTTTTAAATAATGTTAGTACATAGTTGATAATTATATTTTTCTACTAATCCATATAAAAATGGTCGTAGAATAAGTATAGTAGTCTACTTGCATGTAATGGCTATTACTCACTCTGATGAATTACGACACTCACCTACGCCTCGTGTCACAAACTTCATCATCGTGAGTAATAGCCATCATTACATGCTCGTTGAATAATATACTATTAATTAATCAGTCAGTCGCTATTATCTAGTATGACCAAGATTTTACGACATAAAGTAGGGGAGAATAGGGTAAAGTGGAATAGCTAACTAAACTGTGAAATTAAATAAATTTTACAATTTTCGAAATTAAATTTTGTAAAAAACATGTCTTATTGCGGTAAAGTTTGATCATTATGTCGAAATATTTTTTCTTACGCGTGGGTTTGTCAGGCATTGTCTTTTTTCACTTTGCCCCACATGGTTGTGTAAAGTGAAATAGTCTAGAGTACGGTTTGAAATCGGCCTAGCTTCTTACTTGGAGCTTCTTCCTCGTTTTTTCCGGATTTAATCCTCCGATTTAACGTAGCAACAGAAATTCCGTGTTGTATAGCAGCTTGATTTTAGCAAAGGATGCCCGTTCGCAAAGATCTGATTCCAGACGTCATTGGCTTCACAGCCTATTGTTGTTGGGTCATTTTTCATTTATAATTTCGCATTTTACACCTGGAAATACAGATATTTTTTTAATGGTGACAATCAAGTATAATTACAAGTGAAACTAAGTGAAACGATATTTTACTTTCCCCCATCTGTTAACATTTCACATTGCCCCAAATGAATTTAAAAGCAAACTTGTCCAGTAAAAATTTTTAACCCATATCTAACAATCTATATTTTATATAAATGATATTTAAGTGTGATTGCTTTTTTGTGTTTCAAAAATATGTTTAGTTAAATAAGATAAAAAAAAATAGCAATTACACTCACCTGCAGATTTTACAAATAGTCGACCAAAAATGTATAAACAGTGTTAATTTTCAATAACATCGACAGAGGACTTACAAAATGGTCAATAAGCACTTATTACTTTTAAACATTTGAAACGAGCTATTTCGCTTTACCCCATTATTTCATTTTACCCTTCCCTCCCCTACCTATATTTCACGAATTTCCAACTATTTTTGGTTACGACTGGAAACTCGACAGCCAGTGACCACTTTACTGTACAGCATAAAAAGTACGAACGTCAATTGCTCTAGTAATGAAATATATGAAAAAGTTATTTCTAAATTGAAAAAAAAAATCATTTTATAACCTTTATTTACAGTATTAATAAGAAGTTATTTACAGTAAATCCTGTTGGTATAATATTTCAAGTACACTGCACATTTTACTCATAAATTTTTGTTTGTTGACAGACGAAACAGAACAGAATCAGGCCATAAACTTTCTAGACTTAAAAATTACCATACTGCAAAATAAACATGAGTTCTCCGTATTTCATAAATATATCCATACTGACGCAACTGTACAAAATTCATCATCCCATCCTTCTTTTTTGGATGCCGTCTTCTTAGCGAAGGTTGGCGATGACTTCTGCAAAGTCTTCTCTATTTTGAGCTTTTCTTATTAGACTTTGAAAGTCTAATCCTGTCCATTCTTTGATGTTGCGCAGCCAGGTCATTTGTCGTCTACCCGGACCGCGTTTTCCGTCTATTTTCCCTTCCATAATAAGTTGAAGTAAGTTATATCTGTCGTGTCTAAATATGTGTCCAAGATAAGATATTTTACGTCTCTTGACAATTTCTGTGAGTTCACGTTCTCTACTCATACGCCTTAAAACTTCTTCATTTCTAACGCGGTCGGTCCATGGAATTTTCAGCATACGAAGAAATACCCACATGTCAAAGCTCTCTAAACGTCGTAACGAGCTGACTGTTAACGTCCAAGCTTCCACGCCGTGCAACATTACACTATATACATAACACTATATACATAACACTTTATCATGCGGTATCGTAGGGACAGATCGAGATTGCGGGCAGTGAGTAACTCTCGCATCTTTAAGAAGGTGTTTCTTGCCTGTTCTATTCTGCATTTAATCTCTTGTTCTTGGTCTAAGGTTTCATGTATCCAACATCCTAGGTACTTAAACTTTTTCACTTGTTCAACGAGATTGTTGTTGACTAGGATGTTTATAACTGTTGTGTGCTTTTTTGAAATTACCATTGTTTTAGTTTTTTTTACATTCACCTTGAGACCATATATTTCTCCTTCTCGGACGACTTTGGTTAAGAGAATTTGTAGTTCTTCTTCACTGCCAGCAATCAGTACTGTATTATCAGCCTGCCTGATGTTGTTCACAATTTTTCGATTGACTTTTATGCCTTCTTGTGCTTCATCTAGAGCTCGTGCAAAAATTTCCTCTGAGTTCAAGTTGAATAATAATGGTGATAATATACAACTTTGTCTAACTCCTCTTTGGATGCCAGTAGAGTTCACGTATTGTATTAATGTTGTTTGGATCCAGGTTCTTTTTTTTGCAAGCATCCCATTAGCTGATCATATTTGACTTTGTCAAAATCCTAGTCTATAAAGCACAAGTAGACATCTTTTTGTTGATCCCATCCTACACAACATAAATTAGTAGCCTACCATAGCATGTTAAATAGATTGACAGAAATTCCCATGTTCAAAAATAACTTCGAGATAGAATCATTAAGCGCATCATTAAGCCAATAGCAGTAAACAATGGGTACATCGAACAAGCAATTAATAAAATAACTAATTAATAAAATTAACAAAAAACTGCATAAGGAAACCCTGAAATTAGTCTTCCCACTACTACATAAAAAAATCCAGTACCTTCTACTCTATCAAATATACAAGCAATATAATAATATCAACAAAAATAGCCAAACACATAAAAACACTAGCTTTCAGAACAAACAAAAAATTAAGGCAATCAATAAAGAACAGTAAGAGCCAAAATAAAAAGAAATCACATAGGTAGTGGTGCATGCAAACGGACATGTGGTGACTGTCCAAAAACTTACATTGGTCAATATGGCAGAAATTCTGACAAACGTATAGTAGAACACAAAAGAGTTTTCAATACGTAATAGAAAAGCAGATTCTGCCTACGCACTTCACCTTCAAAATCATCCTCCTCCTCAGTCGTTTCCTCATTTCTGAGTGTCGTGATTCCCTATAATACGAGCAACTATCTCTTTTCATCGGCTTCGATTCTGATCTTCCCTCATGAATTCAGAGAAAATTTTTCCACTGGCTTTCTGTACTTGATCCGTCCATTGAGTAGGTGAGCGACCTCTACTTCTGCGCCCTTCAACTTTTCCCGAAATTATAAGTCTCTTAAGATTATCATCATTTCTTCTTGCAATATGGCCGAAAAATTTTAAGACGGTGGAGAGGCAAATAGAGGAAAGTCGAGTCTGAATATTAAGCTCTTGGAGGATTGAGTAATTTGTTCTGTGTTCCGTCCATGGAATCCGAAACATTCTTCTCCAGTATCACATTTCAAAGGCGTCAATCCTTTTTCTGTCGTCTGATTTCATTGTCCATGTTTCGGATCCGTAATTAAATATGGGAAAAATTAAGGCACGTACTAATCTTATTTTGATGTTTTTCGATAAGGAGCGATCTTTCCAGATTTTCGATAATCGACTCATAGCGTTTTTGGGCATGCCTATTCTCCTACGTATTTCTGTTTCACAAGATCATGTATTACTGATGTAGGATCCGAGATAATTAAACTCCTTAACCATTTCAAACAGGTCTAAGGCTCCTGTTGTCTGAAGTGAATTTGAATAATCTACTATCATAATTTTTGTTTTTTGTTTATTGATATTGAGGCCACATCTATTGCTTTCGGCTTCCACTAGCTGCAGAAGGCTGGAGATTTCTTCTTCGGATGCAGTTATTAATGTTGTATTATCTGCATATCTCTCTCTCTCGTTCCATCCCTCCTTGTGGAGTATTGGGCGCTTATGCGTTTCTTGGCCAAAAGTGTAAGATTGCTGTCTGGCCGGGACAGCGCATCTTCTTTTGTTTTTATTCTCTGGATAAATTGTGAACTAATTCCCTCCACTCTCTTCTATCTTTTGCTCTCTTTTTGACTTCGCCCCATCTTAGTCCAATTTTTTCGTGTTCTCTCGTTGTTGTTCTTTTCCAGCTGTTGTCTGGTCTGCCCCTCTTTCTTTTTCCCTCTGGTTGGTATTCAAGTGCTTGTCTTGCTATGCTGCTTTGGTCTTTCCTTAAAGTGTGGCCGATCCATTTCCATTTTTTTTCCTTGACTGTAGTAGATACGTTAGTTTGCTTTGTCCTTTCCCATAGTTCTGTATTAGTTATTTTATTTGGCCAGTATATTTTTAGGATTTTTCTTAGAGATTTGTTTACAAATGTTTGTAGTTTTTTAGTTGTATTTTCGTCCTGTTTCCATGTTTCTGCTCCATAGAGCAGTATACTTTTAATGCAACTGTTAAAGATTTTAATTTTTGTTGTTTCCGATATTTCGTTTGTTTGCCAAATTTTATTTAAAGCGTTGAATGCGTGTTGCGCCTTTGTTATTCTCGTCTGTATATCCTTTTTACACCCCCCGCTCCTTTCCATGACAGATCCCAGATATGTGAACTTGTCTACCTCTTCTACTTCTTTACCGTTTATCATTATTTTATTATTTGGATGGTTATTATTTTTTAGAAGTTTAGTTTTTTCTGTGTTTATTCGAAGTCCGATCGTGTCGGAGTACTGTGCCAATTTGTCAATTTTTTCTTGCATATGATTTCGGTGTTCAGTTATAAGGCAGATGTCATCTGCAAATTCGAGATCTTCTAGCTGTTTGAAAAGGTTCCACCTGATGCCTGTTCGATCGTCGATTACTTTCCTCATTACCCAATCTATCATAATAAGAAATAGGGTAGGGGATAGTACACAACCCTGTTTGACTCCACTTTCTATGGATATCTCTTCTGTTACTTCACCTGAATGTTCTAGTTTGGCTTTGTATCCTTCGTAGAAGAGTTTAATAAAGTTTATGATTTTTTGTGGTATCCCATATAATCTAAGGATTTTCCACATCTGTGCCCTATTTACACGGTCAAAGGCCTTCTCGAAGTCGATAAAACTCACATCTATATCTTTATTCCATTCATTTGTTTGTTCCAAGATAATTCTAAGGGTGCAAATGTGATCAATAGTGGAATGGTTGGAACGGAAGCCTGCTTGGTTGTTTCTCAGTTTTTTATCTAGTTCCGGCTTCAATCTTTCCAAAATGATTTTGGTCAGCACTTTGGATGTGGCACTTAGTAGTGTTATTGCACGCCAATTGTTGCATTTGCTCAGGTCTCCTTTTTTGGGTATTTTTATAATCAATCCCTCTTTCCACTCCTTTGGCAATTCTTCGTCCGTCCATATTTTATTCAAAAGTGTATGTAGCATCTCTACTGACTGCTCGGTGTCTGCTTTTATTATGTCAATGGGTATATTGTCGATTCCTGCGGCTTTGCCATTTTTTAGTAGTTTTAGAGTGTTTCCAATTTCTTCCATTGTAATTTCTCCAATATTCACTTCTAGCTCTGGTGATTCTACTTCATCTTCTATGATTTGAGTTATTTCATGCTTAGCATATATCTCTTCGAAGTATTCCTTCCATCTTTGTATTATTTCTTTCTCATTTTTTATTCTATTTCCTTGTTTATCCTTTACTTCTCGTATATTTCGTTGTGCTTTTCCTGTTAAGTTTCGTATGATTGTATATTGTGTTCGTAAGTCGTTTTCTTTCGCTGCTTCTTCTGATATATTTAGCATCTCATTTATATAGTTTCTTTTATCTTTTCTGGCTTGTTTTTTTACTTCTGCGTTTTTTGCCTTGTATTTCCTTTCAAGTGCCCTCTCTTCTTCCGATCCTTCCTTTTGTAGAATTTCTTCTTTGATCTTTTTTCTTTCTTCTATCAGTAGTAGAGTGTCTTTGGTAATCCATTTTTTATTTTGTCTTCTTTTTAATCCGATTGTTTCTTTTGCTGTATTCATCATCACTTCTTTAAAATATTTCCATGTTTCTTCGACTGACTCTCCAGTTTGTTGTGATACTGTTCGGTTAATTGCCAGTTTCTCACTAAATTTATTTCTTATACATTCTTGTTTTAGGGCATCAACGTTGTACTTGTTCCTTCTGCTGATTTTTTGGTTTTTATCTCTGGCTAATTTCATTTTTAGTCTCGCTTTGATTAGCATGTGGTCTGATCCCACATCAGCACCTCTTAAGCTCCTGACATCTTGCAGCCAGCTTCTCCATTTATATTCAATTATTATGTGGTCTATTTGATTCTTGTATCTCGCTCCCGGTGATTTCCATGTTTCCTTATGTATCCGCTTATGTTTAAAGATGCTTCCGCCTATTAAAAGTTCATTTTGCTCACAAAATTCGATTAATCGATTTCCATTGTCGTTTCTCTCTCCGATTCCCTCCTTTCCCATCACATGTTCATGTCCTTTATTATCTGCATATCTAGGATTTGATATCTTATTTCCTGCGATAGAAATACCACCATTTCATTTGTCGAGTGCTTTTTTATAAATTCCCCATATAATTTAAAAAGACTTGGAGATAGAATACACCCTGGTCCGACTTCTCTACCTATTTTAAAAGGATCGGACTTATGGTTTTCAATTCTTATTCTGGTTTCACTGTTCTCATATAGGCTTTTCACCAGAGCTGACAGATGATCAGGAACCCCCATCTCATGTAGAACTTTCCACAAAACTGTCCAGTCTACACAGTCAAATGCCTTCTGATAATCCAGAAAGCAGATGATCATTGGAATTTTGAATTCTCGTGCTTTCTTAATAAGTTGTCGCATATTAAGAATTTGCTCACTTGTGCCTTTACCCTTCACGAAGCCTGCCTGTTCTTGTGGTATTTGTCTATTCAGGTATGTCTGCATGCGACACTTGGTGATTCTCAACAGAATTTTACTTTGATGTGAAATTAGTGAAATGGTTCGGTAGTTACTACATTTTGTGGTTACGCCTTCCTTATGAATGGGAGTAAATAGTGCGGTACACCAATAACTGGGCCATTTGCCGATTCTCCATACATGATTGCAGAGTCTCCACATTAATTGGAGACCATGTTCACCCATGTCCTGTAAAAGTTCTACCGTGATATCATCGCAACCAGGTGATTTATTTCTTTTAAGGTGTTTTATGGCTTCATCGACTTCAGGCCTTAGAATATCTGGTTCTAGGGTTGTTGTTGACTGTTGAGACTTGTCGTGCTGTTATATGATTAATGTTAGAGGTTTCAGCTTTATAGAGTTCTGTGCAGTATTTCTTCCAAGTCTCCAGTACCGCATCCATATCGCTTACCATATTACCTGTCTCATCCTCTATAGCGTAATTTCTGGTTTTGAATTCCCGAGCCAGTAACTTTACTTTCTGAAAGATATCTCTTGTTTCATTTCGATGTAAGTGGATTTCAAAATCATAATCATTGTTTTAATGAACAGTTTTAAATTCTTCATATCCAAATAAGGGGCTTAAGCTATATTTATTTCTTTATTAGAATCTATGAAAATCAACAAATTGAACCAAAATTCAGACATAATTCTGAATAACCAAATTAAGACAAACAGCTCCCCACTCCTCAACTAATTCAGTTAGATACTTTAAAGTGTAGCCGCATAGTAAAATCACATCACTTGAGAAAGCCACTCTGCCGAAACAGCTGTAGAGACATTAACTTTTAATAAGTTTTGTGGAAGTAACAAAAGTTTTTAGTGTTTTATTGTTAGATAATATATTATGATAATAGACAAACGTAAGAATCACTTATAATTCAAAATTACGCATTTTTCCTATTTTTCAAGTAAACTTGTGAACTTTCTAGATTTTATTATACTCTGGGCTAATTAGCAAAATACAAGGAAAAGTTATTTACCAGCAATTTTATTGCTAAAATCGAATCTTATGATTCTATATAATAATATTATAGGTATGCAAAGTCCGCAGATAGTGTGCTACTTTTTTTATAAACAAAATGGCGCCCGAAAATCGTGTTTTTTTCAATTTGTGTTCTATAACTCCAAAGATTTTAACTTTACAACAAAAAATACCCTAATAAAAATTCACCGTAATTAAATTCTGCCTAGATACGTGTCTTTTCGGATTTAATTCGACGAAAATTTTCCCCGGAAAATGCGGGTTTTTCCAACAACATCTTTAATTTTCAACTAAAATTTTAGATGAATAATTGTTTATCAATAATTAAATAACTTGGTAATATTAAATCGCTTTTCGTATAGATTATAATTCCAGAAGCCGATAGAAATTTAATGAACAGTTTAACAACAATTGAATTGTTAATTAAAAATTTTACGGTCGCTATAATAATCACAATAATTACGATCCATAAGAATAACTATGATTTTGTTATAAAAAGGCACTGTACCTATCTACTGCATTTTGCAGAATTGAAATTGGACCATATAAGCGGCCTCAGGAATATTTTAAAGTTATTAACAATTTTTTGGCTTATTATCAAATAGAATATCTCGGGAAAGATTAAATTAAATCAAATTTTGAAAACGGTATTGGAGAAAAAGCGACAGAACGCTTCTTTTTAAAGAAAAAATGTTTAATTGTGATGAGTGATTCCTGAAATACAACCGGTCAAAATTGACCGGTATTTACAGCAAAGACGTAAACAATAGGATCATAATTTTCAAACCATCACCTTTTTATTTTTGTCCTCTTTCTCCAAACCAATCTTCATATCTGTACAGTACTCATAACATAAATTATTATAATAAAAACTTTATATTACTTGTGATACTACTAGTGAAAATTGCCAAAAATAGCAAAATTCCAATTAAAAATTAGGTTGGAGAAAATGTAAGTCTCAAAGTTCAAAATCGCTACACGTTAAATACACGTTAAAAGAAATGCATTTTCCCTGCTTCCCATGGAGCAACTTTCTTCATTGTTTTTTTGTTCCCAAGTAACTCGTGTAGAGCCATCTAACTAACGCATTATTCAATGTCAAACTTGCTTTTGTTTTGTTATAATAGATTAATTTATTTATAAGAAAAGACAACTACATATTTTTTCCAGCTGTAGACTTTTTTTAGATAAAATTACTACAAGTGTACCTTTTAACCTTAAAAACACAAATATTCTTATTTGAAAGCTGTATAATTATTTAAACAATCTTTATTTAAACAAATTAAAAATTTCTGTTATTATAAATAAATTAATTTAGTAAAACAAAACAAAATCAACTTTGACATTTAATAATGCGTTAGTTTGATGGCTCTACTCAAGTTACTTCGGAACAAAAAAAGAATGAAGAAAATTGCTCCATGGGAAGCCGATAAAATGCATTTCTCTAACGTATAGCGATTTTTAACTTTGAGATTATGTTTTTTCCAACCTAATTTTTGATTGGAATTTTGCTATTTTTGGCAATTTTCACTCGCATATCGATAGTTTTTATTATAATATTTTATGTTATGAGTAATTTAAAGATATGACAATTTTGACTTTGACAAAAATAAAAAGGTGATGGTTCGAAAATTATGATCCTACTGTTTATATCTTTGCCTTAAATACCGGTCAAATTTGACCGGCTGTATTTCAGGAACCACCCATTACAATTAAACAATTTTTTTCTTTAAAAAAAGGGTCCTGTCGCTTTTTTTTTTCCAATACCGTTTGCATTATTTAATTTAATTAAATCTTTCCCGAGATATTCTATTTGTTTATAAGCTAAAAAATTGTTTATAATTTTAAAATATTCCTGAGGCCGCTTATATAGTCTAATTTCAATTCTGCAAAATGCATTAGATAGGCACGGTGTCTTTTTATACCAAAATCATGGTTATTCTTATGGATCAAAATTATTGTGGTTATTATAGCGACCGTAAATTTTTAATTAACAATTCAATTGTTAAACTGTTCATTAAATTTCTATCGGCTTCTGGAATTAAAATCTGTTCGAAAAGAGATTTTATATTACCAAGTTATTTATTTATTGGTAAGCAATTACTTATCTAAAATTTTAGTTGAAAATTAAAGATTTTGTTGGAAAAACCCGCATTTTCCAGGGAAAATTTTCGTCAAAGCAAATCGGGAAAAACACGTTTCTATACAGAATTAAATTATGGTTGAATTTTTATTTAGGTGTTTTTGGTGTAAAGTTAAAATCTTTGGAGTTATGGAACAAAAATTGAAAAAAACACGATTTTTGGGCACCATTTTATTTATAAAAAAAGAAGCAACAATAAAATTGCTGGTAAATAACTTTTTCCAAAAATGGCCTATTCTCCGATAATCTGCCCAGACTATTAATAATTAATCGATACCTACTTTCTTTAAATATAGAATCAAAAATTGATAGTCTTAGTCTATTAAATCAACTTTACTAGAGCATCTACGAAATTCTATCAACTAACCTTTTTTTGTTTCCAAAATTTTTGTTGGCTTCGATTATAAAGTAGCTATCTAAACATTGTTTAGAATGAAGTTATTCCCAAAAGCTAGCGTGTTTGAATTAATCGCAAGTACGTCTCGAAAAACTCGACTCTTGCTATTTGAAACTTTGATACTCGAGAGGGCTCGTATTAAATACTTTCTTTGTAGAGAAACCAGTTTACCGATATTTCCGAACTTGGAACTAATCTCTTATGGAAGTTCATTGAGTTCATGGAGTAAACACGTGGGGTAATGTTTAGTAACTTTGTATAATAATTTACAAGGATTCACCGGTAGTTAATATACGTCTGCGAAGCATCATTAGAAACTAGGATAAATTTTTTATCAATGAAATAATTGGAAAAAAAAAAATTTAAATCAATAATTTTTATATCGAATAACGTTTTAATGGTTTAATCTTTTTAACGTCTATTAGTTTATATAGTCCAAAAGTCTGTTGAGTGAAAGGGTAATTAATTATGCCCCATTTAAAAAACTGAGGATCTCAGGCGATACCGATTTTTGTATTTGTGATTTTCCTGTTTCTCTTTGAACTTGAGATACATTTAGCCAAAAATATGCCCTGTTGTACCTATCCAGTTCTATAGCTGGCTTATGGGTGGTCAAAAGTCACAAACTACACCGGTTCTGAATCAGCTCCGACCCCTTCTTGAAACAGAAAAAAAATGAGATTTGGGTAACTTTTCCACATACATACCCACAAACGGTTCCCCCTGTTGAAGTAGAAATTAATCAAATTTCTGAGTTCGGTAACTTTGAAGATTGGTATGACCTATTTTCAAAATTATACATGCATTGGAAAGGTAATGATCAATACTATCAGAAGTCGGAGAGGTCGGACAATTCTCGAAATTTTTGGAGTTTTAAGGACCAGAACTAAAAACAGACTCCAAATGGAGAGGGCCGTAAAACCCACAGCAATGAACCAAAATGGATGGACTACATTTGGATTGGCGAGTCTTTTCCTAAACTTTAAGATGGAATGTTGCCAAATTTTCAATTCAGGCAGGTTGACAGAAATGAAAACTTTGCGTACCTATACAATAATGTCGCATGTAGGGCTTGTAAAATTTTACATACTTGCTTCAAAAGATATTTTCAATTGACAAAAAGTGCGTTTTTACAATACTATCGAAATAATTGCAAATTTTTTATTGCCATACCATCATATACGTGGTTTAATAGAAGAATTTTGAATTTCATCTGTTTATCGCTAGCTCAAAGCGCTTGAAGTGAGTTCTCCATAATGGAATTGAAACGAATAAAAAACAAAAAAGCGATATAGACTACCCCAGATAATTGAAATACCATTCGAAAATAATACTTAAACCAACCAAGATAGCTATCGTTCACCCTAGCCTAGCTCAGTCTCTCAGGGTGTGTGTTCGTCTTGTCCTATTTCCATATAGTCGGAGAGATAGAAGCGGATTTTGTGCGTGATAAGTAATATGAAAAAACTATACAGGGATATGTTGCATTAGTTGTGTACATGACTTTCACCAACGGCCGGAAACCAGAGTTGGGGCCGAGGGTAGTTTTAAGGGGTCAAAGTCGCGGATTTTATTATTTTTTTTATGACGCTCATGATAGAGATAGTGCACCAAAATTTGGGAATAAGTAGTTCATGACGTATCTAAGTAAAATCTCTAGGGGCTCAACGCTGCGTGGCCGACAAAGGGGTGGGGGTAGGGGTGAATATAAAAAATATAAAGGGTTTTTTGCGCTATTCGTGATTGAGATAGTGAACCAAAATTTGGGAATAAGTAGATCATGACATTACTAAGTAAAATCCCCAGAGCCGGAAACCAGAGTTGGAGATAAGGGTAGTTATAAGGGGTCAAAGTCGCCATTTTTATTATTTTTTTTTTGTGACGCTCATGATTGAGAGAGTGCACCAAAATTTGGGAATAAGTAGGTCATGACGTAACTAAGTAAAATCTCCAGGGGTGGCACGCTGCGTGGCCGACACAGGGGTGGGGCAGGGGTGAATACAAAAAATATAAGGGTTTTTTTGCGTCGTTCCTGATTGAGAGAGTGCACCAAAATTTGGGAATAAGTAGACCATGACATAACTAAGTAAAATCCTCAGAGCCGGAAACCAGAGTTGGGCATGAGGGTAGTTATAAGGGGTCAAAATCGCCGTTTTTATTACTTTTTTTGTGACGCTCATGATCGAGATAGTGCACCAAAATTTGGGAATAAGTAGGTCATGAGGTAACTAAGTACAATCTCCAGGGGTGGAACGATGCGTGGCCGATAAAGGGGTGGGGGTAGGTGTGAATATAAAAAATATAAGGGGTTTTTTGCGACGTGCTAGATTGAAGATAGTGCACCAAAATTTGGGAATAAGTAGACCATGACTTAGATAAGTAAAATCCCCAGAGCCGGAAACCAGAGTTGAGGATAAGGCTAGTTTTAAGGGGTCAAAGTCGCAATGTGTATTATTTTTTTTGTGACCCGGCACAAGATTTGTCCCCCACGCAGCGTTCCGCCCCTGTAGATTTTACTTAGTAATGTCATGATCTACTTATTCCCAAATTTTGGTGCACTATCTCGATAACGATCGGCAAGAAAACCCCCATATATTTTTATACTCACCCCTGCCTACCACCCCTTTGTACCGCAAGCAGCGTTTCGCCCCTGAATATTTTACTTAGTTACGCTATAACCTACTTACTTCCAAATTTTGGTGCATTATCTCCATCATGAGCGCCACAAAAAAAAATAATAAAAACAGCCATTTTACCCCTTATAACTACCCTCGTCCGCCACTCTCGTTTCCGACTCTGGGGATATTACTTAGTTATGTCATGGTCTACTTATTCCCAAATTTTGGTGCAATATCTCAATCATGAACGTCGCAAAAAACCCCTTACATTTTTTTATATTCACCCCTGCCATACCCCTTTGTCGACCACGCAGCGTTCCATTCCTGGAGAAATTACTTAGTTACGTCATGGCCTACTTATTCCCAAATTTTGGTCCACTATCTCAATCACGAACAGCGCAAAAAACCCTTTATATTTTTTATATTCACCCCTACCCCCACCCCTTTGTCGGCCACGCAGCGTTCCGCCCCTAAAGATTTTACTTAGGTACGTTATGACCTACTTATTTCCAAATTTTGGTGCACTATCTCGATCATGAGCGTCATAAAAAAATAATAAAATCTGCGACTTTGACCCCTTATAACTACCCTCGGCCCCAACTCTGGTTTCCGGCCGTTGGTGAAAGTCATGTACACAACTAATTCAACATATCCCCGTATAGTTTTTCCATATTACTTATCACGCACAAAATCCGCTCCCAGCTCTTAGACTAATATTAAAAGACAGATATCTAGAGAGTAAGGATATACGGGGTACGTTCGGTATGTTCAGTTGATAATTTAGATGTTAGATGAAAAGAGAAATAGGAAATAGAGGATAATAAAAGAGGGTAATAAAAGAGACAATTTAAAAAAGAATACAGGTAAAACCAATAGAAGATAATTAGTAATGAAATATTAAAGAAAATAGAATAAAATAATTATTTAAAAATAAAATAGCAAACATGTGATGTTTGTAACGTTACAAAATTATGCAGAAATGAAACTTAAGGTAATTCAGTCCCGAGAGACCATTTATTTCTTCTTTTTCTCTTCTTCCTCTTTGTAAGTAATTCTGGAATCTTTGTAATGGAAAGGTGTCACTTCATCTTTTTCGAGGTCGGCCGATACTTCTTCTACCGGTTGGTGATTTATCTCTTGCCATTTTGACCACACTTACCTCCCCTATTTTGTTTAGGTGGTTATTCCACTTTTTTTCTATTTAGTGTCCATTCGTTTAGACACTGTATGTTACATTTTCTTCTAATGTCTTCACTTCTCTTTCGATCTCTCAGCGTATTTCCTGTAATTCTCCTCAGTACTCTCATCTCTGCCGTTTCCAGTAGTCTTTGTGTTGTGGCTGTATCGGGTCTTGTTGTTGATGCTTATGTCATTATTGGCCTTACACTGGCTTTATAAATACAGATACTATCAATTTCTATTTTACATATGATTGGTTCTTCACAGATTACTGTTGTGTTAGTTTTCTCGAATGAAATTTTTATCATGAATTCTTTTGCTCTTATGGTAAATCTGTGAACTAATCTTTGCAGACTATCTTCATCTTGAGCTATCAATGTTGCGTCGTTTGCGTAACAGAGTATTTTTACCTCCTTCTTTCCCCTTCTGTATCCTCCTCCTTTGTTGACCTATTTGATAATTTCATCCACGATTAAATTGAAGAACACAGGACTCAATGAGTCTCTCTCTCTCTCTCTCTCTTTTATTCCGCCGTCTACGTACATCTTTGTCTATAATTCTGGTCTATTATACTCTATTGATTTTTCAGTAAATTGATTTATGACGAATATTGCAACTTTACACTCGCTGAAGGCCGTAAAATTGAGTGGCGCATACAATATTCCAGCTACAGAAGACCTGATATGAATATTACGTGGCGCGAAAATGTGTATTCAGTGTGATGGAAAATAAAATTCTACTTTTATTTTAAAAGAGTTTTCCCACAACATTTGCTAAATTTGAAGTAAAACGCGCCACAAAACGCGCCAGTAACTTTGATACAGTTTGTATTTTGAGGCTCTTTTGTGGCGCGTTTTACTTCAAATTTAGCAAAAACTATGGAAAAAATCTTTTAAATAATACTAGAATTTTATTATCCATCAACATGAAAATACATTTTCGCGCCCGTAATATTCTTATAGTCGGTTCGCTAAACACAGAGAAACTGGCTAGTGATTTTACTAAGTAATTTTGCCAATTTGGTAAAATTCTCAAAAAAAATAATGACTAAATAGGTAATAATTACTAAATAGTTAGTAATTTGGCCAATTTTGGCAAAATTAAAATTAGCAAAAAACAAAAAATTTACTAACTCTAATCACTAGCAAGTTGTGTCTGAGTTTAACAAACGGACTATGTCAGCTCTTTTGTAGCTGGAATATTGCATGCGCCACTCATTTTTACGGCGTTTAGCAGCTTTTTATTCTTTTATCAGGAGTTTTTCACAGTTTTTTATAAAAATAATGTATGAAGTTGAATGTAATGTTTCTCGATTACACGTTCCTCCCCATTTAAACCACTTTATATATATCTACACAAATAAAATAAAAACTTACAAAATGCAATTACCTGGATTTTTTTGGCAAGGAGTGTACATTTAAAATATTGCGTATATTGGAAAAACTTACAAGTATTTAATTAATATTTAGTATAACTATATGCATTTATTAATTCTTGGTATAAACATAAATAAATGCATTTATTAAAACCAACATTTCAGTTATATACTTTTTGTAAACCTGTTTAAATAAATCAATATAAGCAATATAAACAATTGCTAAAACATAATAAAATATTAAAATATTCAATCTTGCTTTCTTACCGATTGTTGTTTGTTACGCCACTGCTTCTATAAGCGTGTAGGAATCTAGTTTATTCGTTATATTTTTGTTGTATACCTCCATTAACGAAAGCCAGATCCGGGTCGAAATCCTTCATTTTTTACTTTTGTTGAAAAGATAATCAAAGCTTATAAGAAAAGATATCTCCTAAGATCTAAAAGAATTCCGTTAAAATCTCCTTTAATATTTAAGAAGTTTAGAGACAGTTTCAAGTAAAATAGAAAAAGAAAACAAATAAAGAAGATAACATGTGTATTCAAATTTCTTTAATATTTTTCTGAAGCTATTTATTTGTGGCATTTATATAATTTATTATTCTAATTGGGAAATAAGCCACAATTTAAGTTAAAAAGCGATTTTATTGGCGTTTCGACTTCCACTTCGAATTAGGGATGGGAAAAACCTACCGGTTTAAACCTAAAACCGGTTTTTTTACTTCTCAATAACCGGTTTTACCGGTTATTTTTTTGTCACGGTTATAACCGGTTATATCACGGTTATTAGGTTTTTACGGTGATTAGGATTAGGTTAGGTATTATTTGGGATCCCAATCATAATAATTATTATTCTCAAGTAACTATTCCAAACAAAACCATAATTCAAATTTTATTTTATTTTATAAATACAGAAGCAAACTGAAGTGCAATCTCACATCAGCCAGCAGAATCAGTTATTAAGTTTTATGTAATATTTCCTTGAAAAGGTATTTGTAATCATAATATTTACATAAGAAGTGTCTGTATGAATTAGACGCAAGCCAAACATCATCTATTTTTCACACTAAACTCTTAAACTCTTGACATTGAAAGTCGGTGAATGATTTTATCTGATTACCAAAAATAATGCTCTGCCTATGCATATCGTATTACTGATTACGAATACGAATCTCCAAGAATTTCCCTACGTTTTCAAAACGATACACCCATACAGGAAGTATTAAATTAGTTAAAATGTACCTATTCTAGAAATATATACAAACGTGTTAAAAGTAATACATGATACATTTTTTTGATTGTAGTAAAAATAAAAGATATATTGCATTATCCAATTTATTTTTAAGTAAAATATTTATGTTGATATTATCTTTTTTAAATCCCATTTCAAAGAGTCTGGGAAATTTTTTATAAGTTGAAATGGTTAGGGAATTTTTTGATTTTGGGAGGAGAGGAAAATTGTAATTGTAAATGTAACTTTGTAACCTATTGGATTAAAAACCGAAAACCGGTTTTTCCAAAAACCGGTTTTTTTTGCCCGGTTATAACCGCCAGGTTAAACCGTAAGCAAAAAAAACCGGTATAACCGAAAACCGGTTTTTTGTTAAAAACCGCCATCCCTACTTCGAATGTCGTAATAGAAATACAAAATATAAATAAATTCAAAAAATTGTGTTGCGAGTGTGTATGTAAAGATCTCAAACCGTTTCTTAAACAAAAATGATCGGTCAGTGGCAACGCGAATGGTTTCTGTCGCAATCTAAACTAAAATCGGTAAAACCAGATACCCGACAGTGGCAAACAAGTGTTAGTTCACGGTTTATTCAAACGGTTTTAACCCGCCTACATAGGACATACCAAGATTACACACTCATATATTTTTACTTTCGGCCAGTGAACGTCCCAGGTGCGACCTATTTGCTACGCCTCTTACCGTCACCCATCTGTTAATTAAGTTAGCCCGATCAGTGAACACATAACTTTTCGAAGACCTCCAAAAAAATAATGGAAGGATGAAAATCTGGGAATAGGTAGTTGACATTGTCTATTATTATATAAAAAAAAGTTTACGATTCTACATCCCCTTCATTTTACAAAAATTGGAAAATACGGGGTGAAAAATATTTTCTCGGGGGCGAAAAAACATATGTTCAAAATAAGTCCAGAATTGGATAAAATTACTAATTCTAAGCAACTTTTGTTCTATAGAGCTTTTTCACTAAATCAACACTTTTTGAATTATTTGCGAGGGAATATGTTCATTTTTAACAAAAATAAAAGATGTTTTTGGGCGGTTTTTCGTATATAACTCAAAAAGTAAGTATTTTAGCAAAAAAAATATTCTTAGCAAAAATATAGCTTATAAAAACATCAAAAAAACGGTGTATGCATGAAAACTTTAGACTCACTAGAAGCAGAGTTGTAGCTAATGAAAAGTAGTTTCTTATTCGTCAAATGACAAATTGAATATTTCAACGTGAAATTACCAAAAAACGGAGCATTTTTCGGGAAAAACTCATTTCAACTTTTTTAAATTGTTAAAAAAAGGTTTATTCTTGTTATTTAGAAAACTTCTAAAATTAAATATAAGTGAGCTATACTCAAAATATTGTTGGTCCCTTTTATTTTTTGGTAAAAAAACTGCGAAAGTCACCCCCTATTCAGCTTCCTAAATAAAATTAATCGTTACTGCTTTAAAAGTTACTATACTTATGTATTATTGGTATGATCTATATGTTTCATTGGTTCAAAGTGCTTATTTTTGAAAAAAATTGCTTTTAAAATAAAAAATTTATTTATACTTTGAAAAAATATTCCAATTTTTTTCAAGTTAACTTAAAAGAGTAATTATAACAGAGTAAAAATTAAAAGAGTAAAAACAAAAATAAACGTTTTTTTAAACACTTTAAAAAACTTGTAATGAACTTTCCCCGAAAAGTGCTCCGTTTTTGGTTATTTCAGATTGAAATATTCGATTTGGAATTTGATGAAGGAGAACCTATTTTTCATTAGCTATAACTCTGCATCTACTGGGTCTACAGACTTCATGCGTACACCAATTTTCCATTTTTTTAAATGCTATATTTTTATCAAGAATATTTTTTTCAATTAAATATTCACTTTTTCAGGTATTTGCAAAAAAATCTACTAAAAACATGTTTTTTCTTGTTAAAAATGAACATATTCATTCGCAAATAACTCGAAAACTATTGACTTCGGGAAAAAACTCTATAGAACAAAAATTATTTAGAATTAGTCATTTTATGTAATTCCGGACTTATTTTGAATGTACATATATTTTTCACCCCCAAGAATGGGGTATCCCCTTCATTTTTGTAAAATATAAGGGATATAGAATGGTAAACTTTTTCTTATATAATAATAAACAATTTCAACTATTTCCAAATTTTCCATCCTTCCTTTATTTTTTTTGGGTCAGATTGTTCTTTGATCGTGCTAAGTGTCCAAAATATCGAATTATCTTTAATAAACAATCTACCAAACACTCTACCACAGTGTTTCTCGCTAGACCAAAATATCAACCGGATGTTTTTGGGCGTCAAGTGAACTTAAAATTTTGAAAAGTGATCAACATTAAGTAAAATCTCTGCTTACTGCTCACACTTCAACTAATAATAGTGTTATTGAGGTTAGTTATCAAATTTCTTGATTAATCGCTTAAACAGAAAAAAAATCATACTATAGGGGAGAATTAATAAAACCATCAATATCACCATTACACTTAACAGATCTTGAAGATGACAAAATAAAAGCGTTGCAACTCAGTAACAATACTGTTAGCAGAATAATAGACAAAATGAGTGAGGATATTGAAAAACTTGTTGAAAAGCTGTAAATAAGAAATTTGTCAGTGAAAATGGATGAATCATCTTTGAGATATAGGAGAGATCTTTGGCAGTATTGATAACTTACGTATCATATACTGATAAAGAGAAGTTTGTTGAAAAATTGTTGTTCTGTAAAGGATTAGAAAGCACCACTACCTCCAAAGGTATATAGGTATCTAAAAAACTGCTTGACGTCAATGATATACCAATAAAAAACATAAAATCTTTGTGCTACAGATGGTGCTCCTAATATGATGGGCAAGAAAAATGGCTGATTAAAATTTATGAAAGATGCAAATTCAGAAATGATTATTGTGCATTGTGTTATTAATAGGGAAAACTTGGTAGTTAAAAACATCTCGCCTGTTCTAAATGAAGTGGAGCATTCAGTAATAAAGTTTTCCACCTACCTCTACCGAAAGTATACTTTTCCGGACCTGATTGTAGGGAGCAAAGTTGTACTTTTCCTCCCTAGGGAGGAAAATATTTTTCCTCCCTAGGGAGGAAAAGTAAAAGTGACGTCATGGTATTTCATTCATGAAATGTCACTTATTGACGCCCTGTACAATATCTATTTTCTATTACGTAAGTTTCTATACATTTTAACGTTTATTTATAAAACACTCTGTATTTTGCAGAATGGTAAAAAACAGTAAATTGTTATTTTGATTTAACAATGTTTACATTATTAATTTGACTTATATTTGACAGTTGACAGTTATATTGTACGTACTTGTTAGTTTTAGTTCTAATAAATTTTGTTGGTTAGTTACATAAATAAATTAAGTAAAAATGAAAAAATGACTTGTTATTTGAGGAAGGTGGAAAAACCATATGTATAACATGGGAGTAAAGTGCCTTTTCCTCCCTTGAATGATTACTGCCCTCCGCTACGCGTCGGGCAGTAAACTTCATTCTCGGGAGGAAAAGTAGCACTTTCCTCCCTTGTTATACAAATAGCTATTGTTATGTTATTAAAACTAATACCAAATGTGAGCGTCTCTTCAAGCTATTTTTTAAAGAATCAAATGAAGACCCTATGAGACTTTCACTTCACAATGAAGTAAAATGACTCTCTAAGATGCTTGAAAAGATTTGTGGAACTGTTTGATACCCTTTGAAACAGTTTGAACAGTTTCATTGACTCCAAGAATTTAAGTAACTGATAGCGCTTTACTTGTTATTGTCAACCATCTGAATATACTATCATCTGAATTAAAATAAAGAGTTTCTGATTTAAAACAAATTGATTTTGAACATTTATGATGAAGCCAATGTTAGAGGATTTGTTTAATATATCAAATGTGCTGTATCAAGAGGAACTCGCAGAATTACAAAATAATGAGTCAGATAAAAATTGATTTAATAAAAAAGGAACGATGGCATGGCTTTGCGAGGAAACAGAAATCAAATATCCAAACCCAACCAAATGTACCAGGAAACTATTGCTACCATTTCATCTTCATATTTAATGCTAATTTAGCTTAATGTGAATTCAGTGCTGTACATGATTTTCTGATAAAAAAAAACAGCCGGATATAACACAACGTAAAGACTTTAGACTGAAGCTAACCAAATTGGAACCTAATATAAAATCTCTGTGCAGAAAACATCAAGTACAAGAATATCACCAAAGTTAAATAAAGACTTAATATAGAAAAATCTTTGGACAATTCAATTTTTTAATATTAAAAATTATCTATGTTACATAGGAGGGGTGCATAAGAATTTGAGAAAGGCTAAGGGGGGCGTGGCCCAAAAAGGTTGGGAAACACTGCTCTACCAGCTTTATTAGGTGAAAACTGTCCAGTAAAAGTCTTATTCAACTATCTAATTTCAATCGATATTGTGTATCAAATCTAGTTATTTGTTATTTTTGTTAAAAATAATTGTTAACCTTTGTTTATCAATTAATGCCGCTAATAATCTCTTGGTGGATGCGGTAACCTTTCTTTAATAAAAAGAATGTGCTTATGTTGCTTGGTAAAAAAGCAATTCAAATATATCGAGTCAATAATAACATATCGATGAATCATTTATATTTTAAAATAAAAAATTTAAATTAAATCCTTTATAAAAGGTATATAATATATTAAAATTCCCTAAAAAGGGCCATATCGCATATGTAGAACGTTCTCGATCTGATTACAGATCATCATCAATGCTGAACAGGATGCTACACGGTAAGCCACCCAAATTAAAAATATTCGGGTAAGAACCCTTTAAAGTTATATTCATGGAGATATTGACTAAAATTGAAAATTTAATTGACTATAAGTTTCATACAGTAGATATTCTAATAGTTTTGATTTGTAAACGTGCGAATTTTTTCATGAAATTTGCGATATCTAGGATTTGGAAGATTTGAAAGTATTTTTAAAATCTCTAACCTCTCTTTATTTCCGATATCTCTAACGCGAAGCAAAATATCTAAAATTTACGCTGTTTTCGGAGTAGCAGTAGGCTGCGTTTAAAATTTAAATTTCAGCTGAGTATCTTAAAAAACGTGATCATTCAACCTGTATTACTGTGCAAAACTTCAAATCTGTATTTATTTTGATAGCTGTCCTCATTTTAAATGCGACACACTGTGTGCCTCTACCTATATCATTTCCTCTTGTAAATAATTTGGTTGTTCTACCATAAGAAGATAGAATGTTCTTGGACAAAAATTTAATGGTTGCTATTATTCGTTGAAAAACGTTTCTGCAATGTTCTTTTCTTCTAAATAACTTTTTGTCATTAATGTTACAATTTGTCCTGCTGTATTACTTCTCTTGACTAACGTACCAATTGATGAAATATTTTCAGGAGATCACTCATGTTGAATAAATACCCTATGAATATTTTCCATTCTTCATAGATACCCGTCGAAAGTTAGAAGAATAATAATTTTCCTTTAACTCAGTTTACAAACGTAACAATAAATACGGCTACATTTTTAGGACTGTACACTAACCACTCGAGAATAATAATTTTCCCAATTAGCTTTCATTTTATAAAAAACCGCACTTTGCAAAAGTCTGGTTTTATTATTATCCAGTAGTTATGTATCTAAGACATTCACTAATGTTATCAATATATTGATTCGGTCGATTATTTATAAACTATTGTTGAAATTCCAGATTTAAATGTTTTGGCCAATCCCCTATATCGCTAGGAAAATAGTTATTTCAACCTACCTCTACCAAAAGTATACTTTTTCGTACCTGATGGTAGGGAGAAAAGGGGAAGAAAAGTATTCTTCCTCCCTAGGGAGGAAAAGTAAATGTGACGTCATGGTATTTCATTCATGAAACATAACTTATTGAAGCCCTGTACAGTATCTATTTTCTATTACTTAAATGTTTAAACATTTTAACGTTTATTTATAAAACACCCTGTATTTTGCAGAATGGTAAAAAACACTAAATTGTTACTTTAATTTAACAATGTTTACATTAATAAATTGACTTATACTTGACAGTTGACAATTATATTGTACCTACTTGTTAGTTTACCTGTTAGTTTACTTGTTATATAGACACGGCTACCATGGACAACGAACATTGCATATTGCCACTTACAACGTAAGAACGCTTGCAACTGAAGATAAGCTCATTGAATTACAGGAAGAACTTAACTGCATAAAATGGGATGTACTGGGACTTTCCGAAATACGAAGAAAAGGAGAAAACCAATTAGTTTTAAAATCAGGGCATCTGTTACATTCCATTGGAGAAGACGATAAGGCAGTTGGCGGCGTAGGTTTTCTCGTCCACAAGAAACACCTAGATAAAATTATAAAAATAGATAGTGTAAGCTCAAGAGTTGTGTACCTCATACTAAAATTGAACAAGAGATGCTCTATTAAAATTATCCAAGTATATGCACCCACGACGAGTCATAGCGATGAAGAAATAGAAAACTTTTATGAAGATATAAATAGAGCTATGGAAAAAGATAAAACCCACCACCTAATCTTAATGGGCGATTTTAACGCTAAACTTGGATATAAAGAAGATAACGCAGAAGTGGCTATGGGCTCATTTGGATATGGTGAGCGAAATGATAGAGGAGGTATGCTACTAAATTTTTTGTTGCATCATCGGCTATACGTGATGAACACATTTTTCAAAAAGAACCAACAACGTAAGTGGACGTGGGCTAGTCCAGATGGCATAACAAAAAACGAAATTGATTTCATCATCACAAACAGAAAAAATATTATCCAAGATGTTACAGTAATCAATAAAATCACTGTTGGGAGTGACCATCGGTTGGTTAGAGCAAAAATATTGATCAACCTTAGACAAGAGAGGACAGCAATGATAACTGAGAGGCCTTCTAATAAATGGGAATCGATAGAAGATAGTGTAGCTTATCAGAACCTCATAACTTCAGAACTGAAAGAAGTAGAACATCTAAATGAAAATGCATTAGATATAGAGGTGACAAACATGCGAATAAACAGTGCGATTCGAAACGCTCATAGCAAATATAAGGAAAAAAGAAAAAACAAGATAGATAAACTTACTCAAGCTACTAAAGACCTTATAAACAAAAGAAGAGAATTGAAAAACAAATACACAGAAAATTTTGCAGCACTTAGACAGTTAAACAAAGATATCACAAAATCCATTCGAAAAGATGTCAGAAATTACAACACTGAACACATAACTCACGCCATTGATAAAAATAAGAGTTTAAAGGTACTGCGCCGACAAATGACTGAAGGATCGAAAAATATTTGTAAACTTGTAAATAAAAAAGGAGAAATAACAACAAATAAGGAAGATATTTTAAAAATTGCTCAAGATTTTTACTCAGAATTGTATAAGCGAGAAGAACTTCCAGATCCTGATCAAAGTCAAATACCAAAAGTTCAAAATGTAGGCTCAGAAGACATCCCAGACATCACAACAGAGGAAATAAAATCAGCTCTCTCGGAGATGAAAAACAATAAATCACCTGGAGAAGATGGGATAGTCATTGAACACATCAAAGAAGGAGGAGAAACGTTAATAAATGTGTTGAAAAAGATGTTCAATGTTTGTTTGACAAGAGGCGTAACCCCCTCTCAGTGGCATAATGCAATAATAACCATAATGCATAAAAAAGGTGACATTTCAGATCTGAAGAACTACAGACCTATTAGTTTGCTCTCCCATACATACAAACTATTCATGAAGATAATAACAAAACGGCTTGTGAACAAACTGGATAGTTACCAACCTTGTGAACAGGCTGGGTTCCGCTCCAGATACGGAACAAACGATCATCTACAAGTTATAAAAACGCTAATAGAAAAGTGCACAGAGTATAACAAGCCTATCTTTCTTATATTCGTGGATTATGAAAAGGCGTTCGATACTATAGATCATCATAAAATGCTTCGAGCATTGGCGGACTGCCGCATTGACTACCGATATATCGCCTTGATTAAAAGTATCTACGAAACTGGTACAGCTTGTGTTCGACTTCATGAAGATACCAAGAAATTTAGAATAGAACGTGGAATTAGACAGGGTGATACTATCTCCCCGAAATTGTTTACAGCTGTTCTTGAATATATGTTCAAGCAAATGGAAGGAGAGGATAATATGGGAATCAATATAAACGGGGAGGATCTGAACCACCTAAGATTTGCCGATGACATCGTTTTAATATCTGATAGAGTTGATAAAGCTACAAAAATGCTGCACACGCTCTATAAAGTGTCAAAAACAATTGGTCTTAAAATTAACACCTCAAAGACAAAATTTATGACCAACCTTGTAGTCAGCGATAAAATTCAGATTGGGAGTCATAGCATCGACCAAGTAATAGCTTACAAATATCTAGGACATGAGATTCGCTTAGGCCGAGATAACCAGACAACTGAAATACAAAGAAGGATAGGTCTTACATGGGCTGCCTTCGGTAGATTAAATAACATTTTCAAGTCTAATATTCCAGTTTGTTTAAAAAGAAAGGTCTTTGACCAGTGTGTTTTGCCGGTCCTTACATATGGTGCAGAAACACTAACTCTGACAAAAAGAACAATAAATAAAATAAGAGTTACACAACGCGCTATGGAAAGATCAATGTTAGGTATTACCATCAGAGATAAAGTACCAAACCTAGAAATAAGAAGAAGAACAGGAGTCACGGAGGCAGTTGAAAGAATAGCCATGGCTAAATGGGCTTGGGCAGGACATGTTGCCAGACTGACGGATGACAGATGGACCAAAAAGATTCTGGAATGGCGACCAAGGCAGGAGGCATATCGAAGCAGAGGACGACCACCGACTAGATGGACGGATGATATCAAGCGCATCACCACAAATTGGATGCAAGAAGCTCAAGATAGAAATAGGTGGAAATTTTTACGGGAGGCCTACGTTCAGCAGTGGACAAATATAGGCTAGTTGATGATGACTTGTTAGTTTTAGTACTAATAAATTTTGTTGGTTAGTTACATAAATAAATTAAGTAAAAATGAAAAAATGACTTGTTATTTGAGGCAGGTGTAAAAACCATATGTATGACATGGGAGTAAAGTGCCTTTTCCTCCCTTAAATGATTACTGCACTCCGCTACGCGTCTGGCAGTAAACTTTATTCTCGGGAGGAAAAGTAGCACTTTCCTCCCTTGTTATACAAATAGCTATTGATATTGTCGTTTTCTATAGGAGACGACGCCGACGGAGGTGTAATAATTGTGACAGGTGATGTCGATTGAAAATCAACAGTGGAGTCATTATTTATTATTTTCTGTTCGTAAAATGAAAGAATTTTCAAAATTTATTGTGTTATTGCAATAAAAATTTTTTTGGTGATCTATGCGGGCCCCATTAAAATGCGGGCCTAAGGCAGTTGCCTCACGGGAATAGTAGTAAAATAGGCCCTGACTAGAGCTGCTTCAATCTGCATGTTTTTAATAGTAAATAGTATGTTTTCTCTTGCATTTATTCTTATATATTTGGTTTTATTAATATTGATTTTCAAACGTATTTTATTAGAATTGACTATTCTAGTTGGGAAATAAGCCACAAATTAACTTGAAAAAATAATTTTATTAACGTTTCGACTTCCACTTCGGACTTCGTTATCAAAATACAAAATATTATAATTATTAAGGCACCAAGGGTATTATATGGATAATAACGCTTGAGGTCAATGGTGTATAATATACCGAAGGCCTATGGCCCGAGGTATACAGTGATGAGCGTGCTAATAACCGACAGAATAGCACAAAAGATGGAAAACGTATTAATTTGTGAGATAAAAAGGAATGAATCTAGGCGAGCTGGGAAATTTAGCGATATTAACCTATTGATTTAAATTATATTTATTGTTTCCCACCTTTAGACGTATCAGAGAAGTACGTCAACTACAATTATTACTGTCAGAGTTGCAGTTGCCAAACTTGTCCGATACGTGTAAACGTGGGAAACAATAAATAGAATGTAAACATAAAGGTTAATATCGCTAAATTTCCCATCTCTGCTAGTTTCATTTCTTTTTATCTCACAACTTAATACGGTTTCCTTCTTTTGTGCTATTTTGCAGGTTATTAGCGCGCTCATCACTGTATACGTTAACCGAAAGCGTTATTATATATGAGGCGCTCAGAGCAACAGTGGCCTAACCCACATCCCACAATTTTACCAAAACGCTTTTATTACATTAAAGTTATCCCTTGTTTAAATATTTTCAGATGCAGAGTGGCTCAAACAATGATTGCTTCAACCACTCTGCATCTGAAAATACTTACATAAGGAATAACTTTAATGTAATAAAAGCGGTTTGGTAAAATTGTGAGATGTGGGTTAGGCCACTGTTGCTCTGAGCGCCTCATATAATACCCGTGGTGCCTTCAACGTTTAATGTCCGACTTAATTCTTCTTTATATGCAAAAAATTTGAAAGAATTTTGAATTAATTGTTTTTTTCTACAACCGTGTTAAAAATGCAATTTTTAGCACCCCATAGGAGCGTTAAAAATGCTACTTTAAGGCACTAGTGCTTTAAAAATTTTAAGGGACTGCAGTTTATAGCGAATTGTCAAATTGTGAAACGTCAAAATATTTACATTTCATTTATTAACATTAAGTACAACTTGCGCAATTTGAAAAAGGTGGTTTAAAAGGTTTTTTAAAATTTAATTTAAACTGTATTATTGCACTTTAACACGTTTGTAGAAAAAACAAGTTTATGAAACGGTATAATATTTTTGCTAAGAATTTTTAGATATTCTCCTCGAGTGTAGACAACCAGTTCTACGTTTTACGAGTCATAGATTTCATGGTTTCAGCAGTTAACAAAAATATTGTATTTTATAAATTTGTAACGTTTGTAGAAAAAATATTGTATGATATACGTATTAAAAAGTACATTTTTAAGGCACTCATGTGAATTGCAGGATTCGTTTCGCTCATTCTGCAAACTTTCACATTCGTGCCTTAAAATTGTACTTTTAACACTTTTATCATAAATAACTATTAAATAAGTACATTTACCAGCATTAGTCGTATCGTATTTGTGGTAACCATAGTTTTACTTAGGTTTTTATTTGTCAACTTGACAGTATTTAACTAGTTATTTAAATTTAACGCCCACGGTCCTTATTTTTCAAAATGACGCCCTAGGGCATTATATCATATTTAACTGACTTCGAAATCATGTCATTATTAAATTTGTCAAATAATATACTGCCGTGCTAGGCCCAAAGGCGGTAACTAACATTTCACAAAATGGTGGCCAAATCGATTTCAAAATTGAGTGCTAAAATTTTGGCCCGTAAGGGATTTATGGACTAGCTAATAGTTTTTATGCATGGATATATTAGTCTAGTAAAATAAAATTACACTACATGTAAATCAAAATGTAAATTCGTACATGTTGAAACAAATTTTATATCAAAGTTTAGGTGGGTACAAAAGATATTTTCAAAAAAGTATCCAAATCATAAAAGGGGATCATTGTTTAAATAATTAAAAAGGGGTCATTTTTGCAAAAAAATTACTTTTTTAACTGCTGAAGTCATTCAATTACTAATGAAGGTCTACAGAATTGTTTTCTGCAAAGTTGAAGGGTAAATATTTCACATAAGACTTACTAAATTAAATTTGACCCCCTATTTATTTAAATAATTATACATAAAACTTTAAAAACAAATTTGCAAAAAAATATATTTAGCGTTTTAAATAAGCACTATAAAATATATTATTTTACTGGAGAAGTTGCGCTATATTATCAGTATTAATTGAAAAAAAATTGGTCCAAAAATATTTAATATTTTTTGAGATATTGAATTTGTTTATTAAATGTTAATGTATTTTCAATTGCAAAAACGCGGTTGTTGCCAAAGAAATATTCACCTGTATTAAGTCTTATTATTTTTATTTTTATGTAATTTTTTCGACAAATGTACTGATACATTCAAATTTTAATTAAACTTCCCCCTAAAATGACATTTGAAAATCATTCAAATTTGTTTATAAATTGTTTTTTTAATAACGTCGCGGGGATTAAATATTTTGAAATGCCGTTTCCATAATTGGGTTCCTGGGAAATTTTCACTAATTAACAAATTTTTTTGTCTTTTTTTCCTCTTCTTTTTTTTTTTTTCTTGAAGTTATACGACTACGGGCCCTTTTAGGGTTAAGTTTCATCAAGAATGTTGAATCTCAAGTTGTAGATTCTAGACCTAAAAATATTAAGATTGGTCTAAAATCACTTTAATAAAATGTGGCTACTTACTGAGTTACAGGGTGTTTTATTTAAAAATTTAAAAAATATTTTTACCAAGTACTTTCAAACTATTTGACGTATTTTCATACTATTTGAAGAAGAAAAAACGACAAAAAAATTTTGTTAATTAGTAAAAAATTCCCAGAAACCCAATTATCGAAACGGTATTTCAAAATACTTAATCCCCGCGACGTTATTAAAAAAAAAACAAAATATAAACAAATTTGAATAATTTTCAAATGCCATTTTAGGGGGGAGTTTCGTTGAAATTTGAATTTATAAATACATTTATCGAAATTATCGATAAAAGTCAAAATAACGAGATCTTATTCAGGTGAATATTTCTTTGGCAACAACCGCGTTTTTGCAATTGAAAATATAGTAACATTTAATAAACAAATTCAATATCTCAAAAAATATTAAATATTTTTTTACCAATTTTTTTTTGCTTAATACTGGTAACATAGCACAACTTTTTCTGTAAAAAAAGATGTTTTATAGTGTTTATTTAAAACGCTAAAAATTATTTTTTGAAAATGTGTTTTTTAAGTTTTATATACAATTATTTAAATAAAGAGGGGGTCAAATTTAATTAAGTAAGTCTTATGTGAAAGATTTACCCTTCACCTTTAGAGAAAATAATCCTATTGACTTTGATTAGTAATTGAATGACCTCAGCAGTTAAAAAAGTAATTTTTTTGCAAAAATGACCCCTTTTTAATTATTTAAACAATGATCCCCTTGTATGATTTGGATACTTTTTTGAAAATATCTTTTGTATACACCTAAACTTTGATATAAAATTTGTTTCAACCTGTACGAATTTACATTTTGACTTTTTTTTTATTTTATTAGGCTATATGCCCCAGTTTATTAAGGGAACCATTAATTATATTTTAAAACAAAGTTTTATATAAAAAGAGGTAGATACCGCTAAAACGTTTTATCAAAACTTACTATAAAACTAAGCCTCTTAGCGGTATGTGGTTTACAGTTGTGATTGATATGAAATAAAAAGCTTTTCTGTGTATTACAGTTTATTAAATTGAAAGAATTAAAGTACTATTAAATGTTATTATTTTGTTGAGCTACAATATGACAACAACAAATTGACAATATTTAGGTGTAGTTATATCTGTTCCTTTCAAGAGTCAATAAATACATATTGTTTCATTAATATTAATGTTCTATTTGTGATTCAATATAGACAATTTAATAGACCACCAAACAACATAATTTGTGTCTGGTACATATACAAAACCTATTTAGTATTACAATACAATGATATTACCTCATAATTAACATTTTTTATAAAATCTTTTATAGTGCGTCTAATAATTTGGGCAGAACTGTACTTATACTAAACAGAATTCGTTCAGATTGTTATAGATGTTTAAACATCTGCTGAAGCGTTTTAAAGAATTCGTCAACTGTGAATGTGATTGTAAACCATACTTTTCACTTTCTCAGCTATTTTTATTTTGTTTCTTAGCGACAAAGGTTTGCTATTTTACGACAGGCCTGTTATTATAGAGCTTCAAGATTTTTATGATCGCCGACACCTGCCCTAATATTATTATGTATTGTTATATTATTGGATATTTCACAATATTATATTTGGGAAAATACCATAATTTAAAGTAATTAGGGCAAATTTTAACATTTTATTAGTTGTATTGTACAAACTAGTTATGTGTTATGATTAAAATATGATGACCATTGTCTTTTAGACCGAAAAATACCTAATTATGGGATATATAAGATTTTTAAAATATGCAAACAAATTTCTGGATTCTTATCCAGGTACCTGACGCATTCTTAGAAAATTTATAAAGGAATAAAACCAGCATTTTTGTATAAAACTTACGTAAAGAATTCTCAAAAGATTAAATAAAGATATCCCAAATCTACAATCCCGTATCTATAATAGCATTGTATAACTAGACTACTAGACATTATCTAGTTAAACAATGATATTAGCTTGTATTTAAACAAAAAAAAAATGCAATCAATGGGACTGCTAATTCTAATCCCATGTACGACCAACAAAGGGTTTAAACATACAGAAAACTGAAACAAACCTTGAAACAAAGTATGAAACAAACCTTGCACCTGTATAGGCTGAACATAGTTTTTTTTCACCTCTTGTAATTGCTTTACAATAAATTTTTCTCTTTCTACAATATTGTCTTCAGTGGTATCACCTCGTGGTTCACAACTCTTACTCGACTCTACTTGATTTTTTAAAAAAACATAATACCTATTTTAAGTCTCTTTTTCTAAAAATGTTTGTGGACAGCGTGTGGATATATTATTAAGTTTTTAAAACCTAATTAAAAAAAAGACATATTTTTAAATATGAAAATCTCTTACTGCCTAATTCAAGATATAAAAAATCATCCACTTGGGGCAGATTCATATTGTTTAGGACAACATAATTTGGTTAATTCTTGAAATATTATAAACAATAATGAAAATACATTTCAATAGATATAATACACTCGAAAATTTCTTACCATCCTCGCTAATTATTTCTTTTACTAACTATCTAATGCCATCCCCTCTTTGTGAACACACACACAACTCTTTTAACTAACACAATAATTTATTGTAAAGTTAGGCCGAATTTACTTTGTAATACTAAGGCGATTTGGCGGTTTCTAAATGTAGGCGTAGCATTCTTGAAAGTAGATTAGCGGTAAGTGCAATATGCTAAGGTATATGGACGGCAACTGTAGCAGATACCGTCAAAACGCCATAGTATTTAACATTTGCCGCCAAATGGCTTAGTATTTTAACTGAAAAATGTAGATACCGCTAACAAAATTGCAATTTTATTTAAAATATAATGCTTCCACAACTCCAAAAACTTTATAAATATATACTAAATACCCTATTTTACCTAAAAATACAAAAATCTCAGTTTCGATAAAAAATCAGTTCCCGCCTTTGGGCTTAGCACGGCAGTATACCAGTCGGACATTAAAGATTTTAACAAAAATGTTGTTGTTTAATAAAAAATTCTTCTAATAATTTAATTAAATCTGACTCATTTTATTGACTTTAGTGGAAAGTGTTTCCAATTGGCCAGCCATATCCGGGAACCTTTGTCCTAATAGGTATATATCGTCGGATACCTCAACTATTGAAGGATACCTACAAAAAAAGGAAATAAAGAATAAAAACAAGATACGGTATTCAACACAATCTTTAAATTTCTCAAGTTATCGAGATTTGTCGATAAACCGATTCTAAAAAATGTATAAATATCGAAATACCAGAAAGGAAGAAATAATCTCGTAATCATCCGATAAATAAACATTAAATTCGTGCTTCTGAAACTTCATTTCGTATAATTCAACGCCACAGCGCCGTTTGATATAAAATGTGTACTCGGAATAAATGAATAATTTTACTTAAATAAAGATATCAACCTTCTGAATATAACGTATGTGATTTTGATGTCACTCCCAGAGGAAAATTATGATCTGATGCGGGAAACGCTTGTACTTTTTTAATAAACTTTATGGAAATAGGATTTTTTTAAACGAAGAGATTAAGACGCTAATTACCCTTATCAACAAAAACAAGCTGTTAATTTCCAGACAGGATTTAGTAGCTACTATTTATTCATTCTAATCTATCTAACCAGAGATGTAGAATGGAGAGGAACGCACAAGACCTATACGTATCAAATAAAAATTGGCAGCTCTAGGTACAACATATTATACAGCTTTATCAATCTTATACGAGATATGTCAAAAAATATTAATTTCGCTCAATGTTAGATTTAAAAGTAGCTCCAGAAAAATTGGTTATATGGTGATATATCTTGGCGTAATTTCGTTGAAGATTCTGTAAAAAGTTTGTTAACAACCATCGATAGCTATATTTCGCAATATCGAATATTGTTATTATGAAATTTTTTATGCTTTTACATATATAAAGATTTCATTATTTTCTTTGTAAACTTTTTTCAATTTGATAACATTGAGATAATTTGGTAATTTGACATAGACCTTATGTCAAATAGATCCGTCTTTACGGGTGGTCAGGATCAAATCCATTAACCATGGAAAATGATATCACTATAGAACATTCTAATATCCCAAAAAAACAAAATATCTCACCAATATATTCGTCGGAAACATCAAAATTTCAGATTCCGTCCAAGGTACAGGCTATAATTTTTAATGTACCAGACAATACCAAACTACAAGATTTCCTTATTGCCTTGGGAAATATAATGGGGCCCAAAAAAGGAGATTTTTTGTTCTCGACTGTCCAAAAACCGCATTTGTTGTGATAAAATATTTTACGAATAAAAATGGATACATTATAATTCAAGGTGACATTGTTTGAGCTAGGAAATTAATAAAACCATCAGAGAGGATTGTTCTCTCTAACTTATGCCCCACCATAAGATATTATATATTTTGGCCGATATCAACTGGTAAATTTCTATGAGATGGGTTTTAAAAATAATGAGAATGGCCGCCGTTAGTACAGGTTGCCGATATTGACAGGTGGCCGTTAACACAGGTTTTACTGTAATGCCATTTAACTAAAATAAAAATTTGTTTCGTGAGAAGTAGCTAATTTTTTGGGCTTAAATATGGTAAACTGCACTATGTCACTGTAAATTACCATTAGTTACAACAATTAGCTTAAATTTTAACGTTTTATTAGTTGGATTGTACAAACTAGTTATATGTTATGATTTAAATATAATCACATTGCCTTTCAGACCGAAAGATACGTAATTATAGGATATATAAGGTTTTGAAAACAATCAGACGTAAACTGCACTATGTCGCTGTAAAATATCATTAATTACAGTAATTACAAACTAGTTATATGTTTTGATTAAAATATGATCAGATTGCCTTTCAGACCGAAAGATACCTAATTATGAGATATATAAAATTTTTAAAATATTGAAACTGCTTTACTGAAAAGTTGCTTAAAATGACATAGTGTATAACTTGGCTTGAGTTTGAGAGAAAACCACATAGTACTTATCTAAAAACAGCCCCAGTATTTGATGTTAGCCACTCATAGATTATGCGAACATTCAGACAAAATAAAATGCATCCCTACAAACTTAAATTAACTTAGAAACTTACGGAAAACAACATTGATATGAAAACGTATTTTTGAGAACAAATGGTGGCAACGTTAGATAAAGATCTATAGTGCACTTAGAACATATTTGTTTTGTGATGAGTCTACTCTACACATCACTGGTATGCTAATCGTCAGAGTTGCCACTATTCGTCTAGAGAAATCCTCACTGGATAAGAAAAGAGCATACAAAATATCCTTAAGAGGTTAGTGTCACTTCTCCACAATAATGTCATACCAACTTTGACAAACTTATATACTGATCCAGCAAATCCACAAATTTCAGCAAATATTATATACTTTCAGTAAGAAGGAGCATTACGCCATTACCTAATCAATATACGGAATTGCCTCAACCAAATTTTTCCAAATGAGTGGAATGAGGCGGCGACGATCGATGGAATGACCAGCACCATCTCCTCATCTGACGCTATAAGACTTCTTCTTAAAGGAATATGTGAAAAATATTGTACACAAAACTAAGCACCTCGATTTAGCTGACATGAGAAAGCGAATAATAGTTGTGATCAGATGGGCCACGCCTAAGATATTGAATAACGTTAGAAGAAATTATTTCTATTTAAGATAAGAGTGTTGCCAAGATATTCGTGGCGAATATTTTAAAAATCTGCTTCTTGTTTAGGTGCCGTCTCCCAATCGGAAAATTGGTTGGATAAAATCTTCATTATCTTTACTCTATCTATAGAAGAGTTCTATAAAAGCCAGTCCCTTTAATTCTTCAACCATGACACTCTCTTTCTCCCTATACTCCTTCCACCTATCTTTCCCTGTATTATCACTCTTAGAATTTCATTTCGCTGTCCCCCATTATGTGTCCCAGATAATGTAACTTTCGTATTTTTATTATGTTTATTATTTCGTATTCTTTTACATTCATGTATTATTTTATTTGTTAGATTATCAAAAAATAAACAGTATCACTTAATTATTAGTTTTTCAGTGTATTGTAGAAAATCTTTGTACTCAGATAGTCGCCTTCTTTAATGTCACTTTCTGCAAAAGATGCAAGGTAATATGCAGGTGTATCTGAAATGTATCTAAAATGCCATGAGGAATCCAAAGTTGTATATTATACACATTATACAGGTTATTGTATTTGAAATAATAAAGTTGTTATTGGCCACTGTTACATGATCTTCTTGATGTGCCTATCCGTGACGAATGTTGGCGATCATCATGGCAATCTTCACCTTATCTGCAGCAACCAGGCCCGGCTCTAGGGATTTTGGCGCCCTGGGCAAGATGGGCGACTGCCGCCCCCCTCCTTGGTAGACCCATGACTCACCACCGTCCTTCAGCTATCATCAAGATTGGATTTTTTCGTTATGTGCATTGTGCTAAATTATTTAATACGCCATTTTCCACTTTATTTGAACGATACACGCTTAGAAACATATATTTGCAATATTTTCATAAAATTTCACTACATTACTATATAACATACTTTAATATCCAAAAACTCACTATCCCCATATTCATAATTACACACTTACTTTTTTAAGTAACACCCTTCTTGCCTTGGAACGGGAAAAGTCTTAATAATTCTCCAAGATCCAGGGACTCAGCTATTTCGTGTTCAATAGAGATTATCGTTAGAGCACTCAAACGTTGGCATAGTTGATCTTAAATAATTTTTTGTTAGTTTCAGCTTTGAAAAGGTTCTCTCTCCAGAGCCCACTGTCACTGGTAGGGTTAAAAAAATCCTCAAATAAACACTAACGTTGGGTTCGAAATCAAAATCATACTCTCTAATCAATTTCAGGGTCTTTAGAGGTGTACTCTTGGGCTTCACAATCGTAGAAAGAACTTTGAGTTCATCTATGAGATCAGCATAATTTGGATTTTTTTACTCATCAAAAGTTAAAGCGTCACATAGCTTAAAACGTTTATCTGATAAATCATTAGCAGTTATATCCTTAATTTGGTTTATGTCGTACAAAATCTCAAAAATTCCACCATGGCTCTTAATTTGCTGAAATACATCACTTAATACATTAACGGTTGTGTCTATAATTTTTAAATAGTAAGTCATTTTAGATCTAAAGTCAACCTTATATCGTGTCTCTGGATCCTAGGTCCACACTTTCATCTTCAGCTTCATAGCCAAATTGTCTTTTCACTTTCCTCTTTCTTGCTATTACTGTGCGTCCGATTTTCGGGTCTCAATTTCTAAATTGGATGCTAGCTTTTTGCGTCTGTCAAATAGCTCTGGAATTTTAAATCACTTCTGAAAGACTTAAAATAGATTTTCGTTTTTTCTAGTATACTGACAGGTTGATAAATTCCCATATTAAATACTCTGCAGTGATTTGCTGACTACGTTGATGTAAAGTAAAATGTCATGCCATATTACCACAGAGCAAAGAAAAGTAAAATAACTGATTTGATTTGCCAAAGTGCTTCTTCATGAGCAACCATTTTATCGTTGTTTTTATTTACAGTGATTTCTACAAAAGCATCGTAGATTTTTTCAATTTGGTATCTGATCGGAGTAATTGCATCAATTCTATTTTACAATCTAGTTTCGGACATAGACTCCAATGTTATGCTAGAAATATGATTTTTCAGTATAGCCCAACGATGAATAGATGCTAAAAAAAAGTTTAAAATTTTTGACACTAAGGAAAAGAAAGAAACTGCAAACTGTGAGGCTTTAGCAGCATCGTTCACGACTGAGTTGGGTAAATGAGTAGAACAGGGGACAAAAAGTTCTTCCCTTTTATATTTGCCCCATTATCATACCCTTGTCCTCTCATATCTTCCAAAGGTATTCCCAGTTCATTCGGTTTTTGCAAAATAACTTTATGTAAGTCCTAAGCCAGTGGTTTCCAGTGCAGGCACAAATACAAGAAAATATTCTGAAATTTTTACACTTCACTTTGTGAATCAACAAAACGTACAAAAATAGTCATCTGTTCCACCCTAGAAATATCAGGACTACAATCTAAAATTATGCTCTAATACTTTGCTAATTTCAAAAAGTTTAATATTTTATTTTTTGTTTGATCATGGATGAGTTGAATAATTTCGTTTTGAATACGTTTTGCCAAGTAGTGATGCTGCTTGTTACTATCATTCGTTGTTCTCCTAATTTGCTCTTGTAAAACATAATCAAATTTTCCAAAGAGCTCAACAAGCCTTAAAAAATTAACATTGATGTGATGAAAAAATTTATCAGAATCGCCCCTCAATGGAACAATGTTGTGCTAAGGACTGTGTTATTGACATAAGTCGTTCTAAGCCAGTTTCAAAATTGGCTGTCCTCTAAAATTTGCCGCCCCTAAATTTGCCGCTCTGGGTGGTCGCCCAGTTCGCCCACCCCTGGGGCCGGGCCTGGCAGCAATGCGGAAAAGCTGCACAGATGTTGTGTTGAACCAGGTTCTGAGGTTCTTTAACAAGGATGTTCTTCTTCTTCCTGGACCTCACTTTCCAAATATTTTTCCTTGCAGGATGGCTTGTAGGAGGGCATATCTGGATTCATTTCGCATAATGTGTCCAAAGTATTCCAACTTTCGAGATTTTATGGTAGTCAGTACCTCTCGGTTCTTCTTCATTCTTCTAAGGACCTCCTCATTTGTGACCCGATCAGTCCATGGGATTTTAAGGATTCTCCGATATAGCCACACCTCAAATGCTTTCAACTTTCGGCACATATCCTCGTTCGAGGTCCATGATTCAACACCATAAAAAAGGACAGAGAAGACGTAATATCTCAACATTTTTACTTTTATACCGAGAGAAAGGTTGTGGCTCTTGAAAAACGCGCACATACGGTTGAAGATTGATCTAGCTTTTCCGATGCGCGCTCTTTTCTCTTGGTTGTTGGTCCATTCTCCATGTATTATGATGCCGAGTTAGTTGTAGTGCCTCACTCTTTCTACAGGGGTTTGGTTAATATAGAGTTGACCTTCTGTTATTTCTTTCTTGCTGACGATCATAAGCTAAATACTATGGTGTCATCTGCATACCTGATGTTATTTAGCCTGTACCCGTTTAGTAGAATACCTTTTTCAGTTTCGGGCAAAGCTTCGATACATATTCTTTCAGAGTAAAGATTGAAAATTATGGAGGACAAAATGCAGCCATGCCTCATTCCCCGCATGATTTTCACATATTCGGTGTATTCACCGTAAACTCTGAGGTTTGCAGTCTGATTCCAGTAAAGTTTTCTAATTATTTTCACATCTTGGTTGTTAATTTCTACTTATTTTAGTATTTGCATTATCTTGGCGTGTTGTACTCGATCAAACGCCTTCTCGTAATCAACCAGATATGCGTATACGTCGCAACTGACGTCTCTGCATCTCTGGAATAAAACTGGTATTGAAAACAAAGCCCCTCTCGTACCAACAGCATTTATAAACCCGAACTGGTTGGGCGAAATTTGACTTTCACATAGCTTGTAAATTTTCGTAAGGATTACCTTTAGGAACAATTTTAGAAGATGACTCATCAGGCTTATCGTACGGTATTCTTCGCACTTTTTTGGCTCCTCGTTCAGCTCAGAACCAGACTTCAGCCATTCTGTTGATATTTCTCGAGAGTTATATATGTTGTTGGATACCTTTGTGATTATTTTTATTGATTCGTTGTCCATCAGTTTAACCCATCTATGCCCAACGGGTCGTTAACAACCCAACTGACACAAATATGTTCCAAGCAAATATGTCGAATTTACCAATCGCTCTTGGTTTACAAATTCATTCCTGACTATGCAAGTAAGCAATTTATGTAGTGCAAAATCGTTTATTTCGCTCGTGTTTGTAGAGTGTACATCAAAATAGGACTTGAATAAGGTTCGCAGCATTGTTTCCTTCAAACTTGTGTAAGTACATTTAAATAAAACAGTTTATTATTTAAATTTATTTTATATAGATAAACATAAGTTGTATTAATAAATTATAATATTACTAGTATGAAAATAATTTTATATATGTCATAAATATAATATTATATTGTGAAGGGTCACTAACGACCCGTTGGGCACATGACATATAATGAAAAACTGTTTTTTTTTAGTAAGAAACCATTATCTACTGCAGAAAGTCTGGAGGAACTAGATTGAAAATAGTGAGATTAGATCGGATGATAAATCTCTGATGTTTGGGATAAATGGCTTAAGTCAGAATTTCACAACAATTATGTTTTGATGCTTTCTGGACCAAAAAAATCGAATATTTTTATTGGTACATACGGTTTATGTCTGCAATTGTTGTATGTACATGTTATCTAATAAGCATGAAACGGAGTCAATCCAAAAAGCAATTGGATATTCACCAAAAGAAAAACTAAAAATTCAAATAGATCAACCATTTGTAATTTCGCAATACAACAAATTTATGGGCGTAGTCGACTTGATGGAAACAACATTTCGAACTACAGTATAAAAATGCGTGGAAAAAATTGTACTTTCCAATATGGATATGGGTACTGGATGTTTGTGTAACTAATGCTTGGTTTGGATATAAAAATGACAACTTAGAATTTAGAAGCTGTAATACAGTTCGTACATTATTATCTAACTATTGAAAGTCGTTCTATCCGTTCTACTGGACCTCAAAATATAGCAATAATTCCTGTTCCGTACCCATCAACACAGCATCTAATTATTACTGGTGCTCAAAGAAGGAGATTTCGTGTATGTTCAAATGAAATTACAAAAACATGCGATCATGTGAAATTCCACTCCACGACAAATTCTTCAAATATTATCACACAAACTATTTTAAGCCTTAAGTAATATAATAAAATAAAATGTTATTGCATGAAAGTAATTATTTTTATTTTGTACCCCTATGTGCCCAACGCGTCGTTAACGACCCAGCATGTTTTTCGAAAATCAGTTTTTAAAAAATTTTTTTAGTAATTTTTCAATGCACTTTAAGGTATTTTATTACATTCTTGAGAAAATCATTGATATATTTGAAAAAAATAGTTGTGGGCATAAATGGGTTAAGTAGTTCTGCTTGTATATTATCGGGACCTGCTGCTTTGCCATCCTTTAGCTGTGTTATGGCAGAATAAACTTCCTGCTGTAATATTCTTGGTCCCTCATTTACCTCATCTGCTAACTTGAAGGTATTATCTCTTTGGTCTTCAAATAGTTTTTCTAGATATTCTTTCCACGTTCTAATTTTACTCTGTTTGTCTAAGATTATATTTCCGTCAGAATCAGTTAGATTTCCTCTCTGTCTCCGTCTTAGTCCAACTGTGAGTTATTTAATTTTCCGATGTACATTGTGACTATGGTATTTTGACTGTAGAGTCTCAATTTCTTGGCATCTCTCTATTGCTTCTTTTTTTCGCTTCTCTAGTTTTCCTTCTTATTGATATATAACAAACCTAGTATAAGAAAAATTGTGAAAAATCCGCAACTAAAAATACGAATCGACATATCCAAGCGTTTTTTGAACACGCCCCTATTTATCAAGTTATTGAATTTATTCCATTTGTCCATTTCACTCTGTTTATCGAAAATCACTTTAAAATACAAGCATACAAAACGTTTGAAAGTAATAAAAAAATAATCGCAATTGACAGCTACTATCCATATCGGATGAGGAGAAGAAACACCAAGATACAAAAAAAGAAAACATATTTCGGTGACAGGCAATTTGTGAGTAAATCAGCCGTAATCTGCCCAATACGCCGTAGACTGTTAACACAGAATTTATAGGATACTTAATACATGTCAGCAAAAAAATATTACAGAGACACTCACATAGTAGTCCACTTTAAAAATGGTCGACCGTAGACAAAAAGTGATATATCGAAAAGAAGTTTGCCATTATTTAGATTTATTTTCTGCTAATAAATTAAAGAGAAAAATACTAAAAAGAACAGAAATCATATTTACAATAACATTATAACATAAAACCTATTTACAATAAACTATAATTGGGTTATACATATTATACAATTAGGTTATTGGTGTTGAACAAAGAGGTATGCGGTTAAGACATCCAACTCTTTTTCAGCGTACTTATCTATTTGTTTGAACGAATATAACGATCAGGATTGCCTATCGTTACGGGAATATAGGGCTTTTCATTTACAGTCATTTGTCTCGAGTTTCTGTCATGTGTCATATAATATTAATGTATCTACGCATACGTTACTGGTATATACCTTGACACATGACACGAACTAAAGACGTATGACGTAGATATATTAATATTATGTGACACATGACAGAAGCTCGAAACAAATGACAATCGATGAAAAGCCCTATTCATTGTCATAATAAAACTCAGAAATCAAATCTTAATAGTATGCAACCAACTTTTTTAGGTAATTGTGTTTTGAGTAGCACATCGTTATGCTACGAAATGGGTATATTTTTGGTGAATTAGGTATTTGTCAGTTGGCCATTTGTCGATGATAGCTCCGCCTAGCGGCCCAGCCTTGGTTCACCCAAGTTGGTTGAGAGAAATTATTCTCTTTTTGATCGTCGTCGTGAGCAGAACATAAACAAAACCTTCAGTGGCCAGTGGCTCAAGAATACAATTTATGTTCGAAATTGGGTTTTTTGGAGGTTAAGTTACGTTTGGAAGGAGGTTTTTTTGGTTTTTGTTAAGTAAGGCCGAGGATTTTGGTTTCCATTTGGAAGGGCCCTGGCTAAGTTAAAATGTCATTCCGCCATATTTTTTTCCTTTGAAAAATGACCATCTCAATACCATATATTATATTAAAAGAATCGTTACTCTTCAACAATCTGATTTTTAGTACTCTAATATTATTATCGAATTTATGTTCTCTCCAGTTAAAAATCCTTTTAATTATATTGTCGGTTCAAATAATTTCTGAAATCAATGACAATCTCATTTTCCTTTTGTATCTAATTCTGTAAATTGAGGCGCTCAGAGCAACAGTGGCCTAACCCACATCACACAATTTTACCAAAACGCTTTTATTACATTAAAGTTATGCATTTTATAAATTTTATAAAAATACGTTAGTATTTTCAGATGCAGAGTGGCCCAAGCAACCATTGCTTGAGCTAATCTGCATCTGAAAATATTTAAATAAGAGATAACTTTAATGTAATTAAAGCGTTTTGGTAAAATTGTAGGATGTGGGTTAGGCCACTGTTGCTCTGAGCGCCTCAATTATTCCTTCACTGCAATATCCATATTTTATTATTCAAATATTCCCTTACTAGACCAGTAAGGATCTGCGAAAAAACGTCTATTTTTGGATGTGAGAGGTGGCATTCGGATTTTTGCAGATAAAGTTAGGTAACGCCTTCAGTAATAATAATTGACTTATGCTCCTTCTCAAATATGCCCGGAACATTAATAAAAAAATTAAAATATTTAAAAATTTCGCAAAACGTCGATTTCGAAAAACAGAAGTCGTAGAGAAATAAAATAAAGATAATTGAATTTTGTATGATACACGACTGGTCAAAAAGGTCTTAAGGTATTACCTTTTCTGCAATATAGCAATAAATGCAAAATAAGGGGGCAAAATAAGTCTGTTGTTATTCAATATTTTTTAACCACTTTGGTGGCACTTAGAACCTTAGTAATTCGCTTTGGAAATTCTTCGTAACATACTTAAACCGTGTACCAAATTTAATTAAAATCGACCTAATAAATTTTGTATAATAAATTTGCAATCTAAATGTTTTTAAAAAAGTTCAAATTTTTTAAAATCTTTCTGAACAAAAAGTAGACCATTTAGAAGTTGGCTAATTTTTTTACATATAAAGAGATTTTTTTACCTATCTAATAGACTCCACAGAATTAAAATCGGATAATTTAAGGGGCCTCAGCAATGTTTTAAATTTATAAACAATTTTTTGGCTTATAAACAAATAGCTTTGTTTAATAATAAAAAAATTAATTTTTAGCAATGCAAAATAAATAATCAAAACCGGTATAATTTGACTTAAACTTTCAAATGCTGTCAGCAGAATTGCTATTTTATTTTTTAATCAAACGTTATTCGCGTTCAAAAATAGCAATTTCTCGATTTTTTTAAAGTTTCACCGCGTTTATCTCGAAAACTATGCATCCTACCAAAAAACTTTTAAGAACATTTTTTGCTTAGATTACCCAAGAAATACAAAAAAAATGTTTTATTTTGCGAAAAATCAATGGTATGTAATTCCTCAAGTTCTTTGTTTATAACAATCTTATCGACATCCGGATCAACCGTTACCAAAAAAATTCGTGACATACGGCTCAAAATACATAAAAAAACTTGGGTAAGTCCATCTAAATAAAGGAGCCCGTAGCACCCCCTCCTAATTTGCACTAATTTGTTTATAAGCCAAAAAATTGTTTATAATTTTAAAACATTGCTGAGGCTGCTTAAATAATCCGATTTCAATTCTGTAAAATGCATTAGATAGGTGGAGTACTTTTATATTTAAAAAAATTGTCAAATCTTTTTATTTTCTAGTTTTTGTTGTGCAAGATTTAAAAAAATTTTTATTTTTTAAAAAAAGTTAAGATTGCAAAATTATTATGCAAAATCTAGTAAGTCAATTTTAATGAAATTTGGTGTACGGTTTTAGCACATTACAAAAATTTTCTAAGCGAATTAGGAAGGTTCCAAGTGTAACCTAAGTGATGGAAAATCAATGAATAAGGACAGGCTTGTTTTGCCCCCGTATTTTATATTTATTGCTATTTTGAAGCAAGGGTGATAAATTAAGACATTTGTAACTAATTGCATCGGATAGAAAATTTAATTATCTTTATTTTATTCCTATACGACTTTGTTCTAAAATGAACAGTTTTTAAGTTATAAGCAAAAAAATTAGAAAAAAAAACGAAATTTTTTGAAATTTTTAAATATTTAATTTTTTTTATTAACTTTCCGGGCATATTTGAGAAGGAGCATAATTCAATTATTATTAATGAAGTTATCATCTAACTTTATCCGCAAAATTCTGAATGCCACCTCTAACATCCACCTAAAAACAGATCCTTACTGGTCTATTACGTGTACCTTAAATGACTTGTTTGGATCAAGGTCATAGGAGTGTCAACGATATACTTCACGTATAGAGTCAAGGTTTCACTTTTTACTTAGTTTCTTCTGTTATTTCTCATAAGGTTTTTACACCTGTTATTAGGCCCCTTTTTCATTTGCATTCAAAGGAAAAAAACTGATCTAAGGTTTTTTTGTTTTCTTTTAGTCACTGGAGAAAGAAGATTGAGTCAATATTGTTTTACTTATTTTTAATAATGGAATAAGCAATTGTTTGGGTTTTGGATGTATGTTAGTGATTGGATGTTAGTCATAATGTTAATTTTCCGGTACTAGAAGAGTACCTCCTCGTCGGTTGCAAGTACCCCCTTGATAGCATCTAGGGTTAGGAAAAACCGGAGGTTAACCTGGCTCTCCAACTACCAGCGTTACAGCAGTTTCGAGAAAAACTACGCTCTCAAACCTTGAGAAGCGGCAGGCTTTTAAAACTAAATTTACTAGCGATTTAAACGAAAAAACTGCCATTTTGACTCTTATTTGTTAATAACTAAAATTCTCGTCCGAATTGTAACGGGCATTTTTGAATTTATAATTTATAATATTAGGTATATAGTAGGTACCCAAAAAACCCATTTGCAACCTGGCTGGTCAAGTGTCCCGAAAAAAACCTTAGTTCTCTGGACTAATTGACCATTTACCGAGTACATCAATTTCCGTACTGATTTCCATTCAAATACATCAGATCATTTTATTTTGAATAATTAATTTAACGAAATCTTCACAGACAGTTTTTAGATAACATGAAGCATTTTTACTGAAATGTCTGGATTTAAAGAATTAATTTAGGGAAAACATTGTTCGTAGGAAGTCACGTACTTACATTCCTATATGTAATATAAAGGCAAAACTTGGGCAAGTAAGAAACTCAGAGTGACAAAGGTAAGTACACAGTGCGAGACATCACGATCCAATTAATTTCTAATAAAATAATGCAATCCTAAAAAAACTAATGAGATAAAGACGCCGCTGGAATTATGAAATGTTTTAACAGATGATAGTTTTAAGTTCTTGTCAGTGAGTCACCCTGTTTATTCTTTTTTGATTTTTGGCCTTAGGTTTAAGACCTCTTGAGCCAGCCAAATGGTTAAATAGTGTAGGCGCAAATATTTGACGGCTATCCCCACTTTTTCTGTCTTTACACTGCAAATTACCTGTAGTAAAATTCTCACTGGTATGGATATGTAAACATTTCTTGACAATAGCATTGTCATCAATAACTCCGAGAAGGCTTTTGAATGTTCTTGGATAACTGTTACTGGTATAACCTCTTAAGTTATTAATTCAGTTAACTAATTTGATAATTTTTGCACTAACTATATATTCAGTGATTATAATAATTTATATACTGTACAACAAAAATTAATACTCAATCGAGAAAAGAGGAAAAGTGATAAAGTGATTTTTTAATAATATATTGTTACTATGGAACGCTTACAATTTTGAATATATTTAACAACGAAATACTTGGATCAGAGAATATATCCTGGTGTATTCTGTGCTTGGATCTTCCATAAATAATAACTAATAAATAACTTTAATATCCGACTGGTATATTATTTGACAAATAATGATATGATTTCGGAGTCAGTTAAGTATAGTATAATGCCCTAGGACGTTATTTTAAAAAATAGAGCATTAAATTTAAATAACTAGTTAAATACAGTCAAGTTGATAATTAACAACTTAAGTAAAACTATGGTTACGACAATTATGTTACGACTACTGCTGGTAAATGTACTTATTTGAAAATTAATTAATTCAAAATTCATTCAAATTTTTGCATATAATTTAGTCGGAAATTAAACGTTAAAGGCACCACGGGTATTATAGATAATAACGCATTCGGTCAACTTATATCCCTTGGGCCAAAGGCCCTTGGTATATACACCATTGACCTCAAGCCTTATTATCCTTATAATACACTTGGTATGACCTTAATAACTATTTATTAATCTCACGTTTTAAATCAATTATTTATCAAATACACTATCAATATTATTATTTAATAAACAACTCAAAATATTCCCGATGCCATGTCAAATATTTAAAATTGTCACTATCTGTCACCATATTCTATTTGAATCAGTGCGTTCTATGACAAAGATAGCGAATCTTCACCACCACGGACATGGTGTCCATTTTTTTCGTATCCTGAAAAAACTAATAAATATTTTTGAAAAATTTAAACGCAGAATCAAAAATTAAATTATTACCGAGGGCCAAAGTCCCTTTACTCTGGGCTAGTTAGCAAAATACAAGGAAAAGTTATTTACCAGCAATTTTATTGCTGGAATCGAATCTTATTATTGTATGTATTAATAATATAGGTATGCAAAGTCCGCAGATAGTGTGCTACTTTTTTTATAAACAAAATGGCGCCCGAAAATAGTGTTTTTTTCAATTTTTGCTCTATAACTCCAAAGATCTTAACTTTACACCAAAAACACCCAAATAAAAATTCACCGCAATTAAATTCTGCATAGAGACGTGTTTTTCTCGATTCACTTCGACGAGAACTTTCCCCGGAAAAGGCGGGTATTTTCAACAAAATTTTTAATTTTCAACTAAAATTTTAGATAAGTAATTTTTAATCAATAATTAAATAACTTAGTAATATCAAAGCCCTTTTCGTATAGATTATAATTTCAGAAGCCGATGGAAATCGAATGAAAAGTTTAGCAACAATTAAATTGTTAATTAAAAATTTACGGTCGCTATAATAACGACAATAATTATGATGTATAAGAATAGCTATGATTTTTTCATAAAAAGACACTACACCTATCTAATGTACTTTACAGAATTGAAATTGGACTATTCAAGCGGCCTCAGGAGTATTTTAAAATTATAAACAATTTTTTGGCTTATAAACAAATACGATATCTCGGGAAATATTAAACTAAATTAAATTATGAATACGGTACTCGAAAAACAGTGGCAGGACGCTTCTTCTAAAAGAAAAAACGTTTCATTACGACGAGTGGTTCCTGAGATACAACCGGTAAAATTTGACCGGAATTTACGGCAAAGATATAAACAATAGGATCATAATTTTCGAACCATCACCTTTTTATTTTTGTCCTCTTTCTCCACACCAATTTTCATATCTTTAAATACTCATAACATATATTATTATAATAAAAACTATCGATAATACGTGTGAAAATTGAAAAAATAGCAAAATTCCAATCAAAAATTAGGTTGGAGAGAATGTAACCCTTAAAGTTCAAAATCGGTATACGTTAAAAAAATGCATTTTCTCGGCTTCCCATGGAGCAATTTCCTTCATTCTTTTTTTGTTCCCTAATAACTCGAGTAGAGCCATCGAACTAATGCATTATTAAATGTCAAACTTGCTTTTGTTTTGTTATAATGGATTAATTTATTTAAAAGAACAGAAAACTACATATGTTTTCCAGTTGTAGGCTTCTTTTAGATAAAGTTACCTTTTAAAGTTAAAAACATAAATATTCTCATATGAAAGCTGTATAATTATTTAAACAATTTTTATTTAAACAAATGAAAATTTTTTGTTACAATAAATAAATAAATTTATTATAACAAAAAAAAGCAAGTCTGACATTTAATAATGCGTTAGTTGGATGACTCTGCTCGAGTTACTTGGGAACAAAAAAAGAATGAAAGAAATTGCTCCATGGGAAGCCGAGAAAATCCATTTTTTTAACGTATACCGATTTTGAACTTTGAGGGTTACATTTTCTCCAACCTAATTTTTTATTGGAATTTTGCTATTTTTGGCAATTTTCACACGTATTATCGATAGTTTTTATTATAATAATATATGTTATGAGTACTTTAAGGATATGAAAATTGGTGTGGAGAAAGAGGACAAAAATTAAACGGTGATGGTTTTAAAATTATGATCCTATTATTTATATCTTTGCCGTAAATTCCGGTCAACTTTGACCGGTTGTATCTCAGGAACTACCCATCGTAATTAAATGTTTTTTCTTTTATAATAAGCGTCCTGCCGCTGCTTTTCGAATACCGTTTTTACAATTTAATTTAGTTTAATATTTCCCGAGATATTCTATTTGTTTATAAGCCAAAAAATTCTTTGTAATTTTTAGAATATTCCTGAGGCCGCTTCAATAGTCCAATTTCAATTACGTAAAGTACATTAGATAGGTATAGTGTCTTTTTATGAAAAAATCATAGCTATTCTTATGCATCATAATTATTGTCGTTATTATAGCGACAGAAAATTTTTAATTAGCAATTCAATTGTTGCTAAACTGTTCATTCAATTTTCATCGGCTTCTGGAATTATAATCTATTCGAAGAGTTCTTTTATATTACCAAGTTATTTAATTATTGATAAACAATTACTTATCTGTAAATTTAGTTGAAAATTAAAGATTTTGTTGGAGAAACCCGCTTATTCTGGGGAAAGTTTTCGTCGAAGTAAATCGGAGATAACACGTCTCTATGCAGAATTTAATTGCGGTGAGTTTTTATTTGAGTGTTTTTGGCGTAAAGTTAAAATCTTTGTAGTTATAGAGCAAAAATTGAAAAAAACACGATTTTCAGGCGCCATTTTGTTTATAAAAAAAGTAGCACACTATCTGCGGACTTTGCATACCTATATTATTAATATATACAATCATAAGATTCGATTCCAGCAATAAAACTGCTGGTAAATAACTTTTCCCAAAAATGGCCTATTCTCCGATAATCAGCCCAGACTACTTCGAATGAATAAAAAGTTTCTTTTGAATAAGATATTTTAAATAAAAATCGCACTAAATTTTCTCTTAGCTTTTTACCCCTGTAACTTATTAAAATAAACATTATAGAAGTTTTTAGGGACTTTCTGCCCTCGGTAATAACGTAATCTTTTACTCTGCGTTTAAATTTTTCAAAAATAATTATTAGTTGTCCCAGGATTCGAAAAAAAATGAATTTTATTTAAATAGTATTGGAGCCGAAAGTTTTGCACCGATCCCCTTAATAAGTAAAAAAATACATTATATAGAAAATATGGTTTGTACCGGAACATAATTTCCATTAAAATCATTCACTCGATTTCCTAACCTGCCAATTGGAAACATTGAATTGGAACCAATTGGAAGTTTGTACAACAAGGAATAAACATGGATACACGCTTCACGGTAAGGTGTCTTTCATAGCAACTTTTTTAAACAGACAATACGGGCAACGGTTAAAGGTAAATAACAAAAAACAAAAACTCAATTTCAATTTCTCTTTAATTTATTTTTGGACTATAAGACAATATTTTATGTAACGTGCTTTATTATAAACGCACGAATTAGACATTTTAGGAAAAGTACTTACGTTCCCTACGTATTTAATGGGTAGACTGTAGTAGAAATTAAAACTCTCTGAAGAGAAAACATTTTTAAATTATGTAGTAAATTTACAGAGAACAGTTTGGCAACAACGGTCCATAAAAATGTCATAAAATGTTGGCCGTTTAAAGAAGCAGCCGCCTTGGAGGGATACAAACAATGTGAGATTATGAGAAATAATTAACAACAATTAAATATACTGTGTGTAATATTACGTATCTCGTAAAATGGTTTATGGTGTGTGACAGCCTTTACGTTTAAGGGGTACCTACAGTGAAAAAAGAAAATATGTCAATAATAAAGCATTTTGCATGTGATCACTTTTAGTATTTCGAAACGGCACAAAGGCTATATTTTTGTCATGGCCATGGACTTAGTTCTTATTAATGATTGGTTAAAAAGTTTTTAGTGTAATAATAATATTATACTTATTATTGTTTTTTTTCCAAAAATTTAAAAACTTGGGCAACGAAATATACTATAGGATTAATGAGTGAAATAGTAAACTAAAAGACGTAAAAGGCATAATATTTTGATTGATTAGTGTGATAAAGCTTGATAGATCCGCTACTACAGTAATAGATAGCAATAAAAGTTAATAAAAAAATTGTAGCCAACTTTGAGCTTCACATTACAAAAATGAATTAGAATGTTACAGGGTGTTCGATAACATAAAGACAGACAAAACTTTTGTCTTTTTTTAAACGGAACACCCTTTATTTTATTTTATATTCGAAATCTTCTTAACTTCCCCATCACAAAAATATAAAGGTTTGTTATGCTATACAAGGTATTTACAAAGGTATAACCAATGCTCTATGAAAATCGTAATAAATTCAGCTCCCTGTATAAACAAAAATAAGCACAAGAGCAATGGTTTATTGGTGCCATGTTTTTTGTTGATTGTCAAAATTTATAAAAATGGTTGATATTGATAATTTTCTTTATAACGAATACAGGAATACAGGGTGAGTCAAAACGCAAGTACATTATTTTGTCAGTAACTTTAAATAGATCATCCTAATTAATAACTTGCTCTGAAAAATAAAAATATATCGAACACTAAAAAATTTAGACATAGGGAATGTTGTATACAAATTAAAGCACGGTAATGGTACTTTTCAATAGTGATATAAAATACAGGGTGTTCCATTTAAAATTACTCAGAAAATAATGTACTTGCGTTTTAACTCACCCTGTATTAGCTATAAAGAAAGTTAGATATCAATAATTTTTAAAAATTTTGACAATAAATAAAAAAATACGGCATCAATAAACCATTGCCGTTGTGCTTATCTTTAATTATACAGGGAATTGAAAGCTGGGAAAGCACCCGGAGCTGGAGGAATTTATCTTGAATTATTTAAAAATTTTGACAATAAATAAAAAACTACGGCATCAATAAACCATGGCCGTTGTGCTTATCTTTATTTATACAAGGAATTGAAAGCTGGGAAAGCACCCGGAGCTGGAGGAATTTATCTTGAATTATTTAAAAATTTTGACAATAAATAAAAAACTACGGCATCAATAAACCATTGCCGTTGTGCTTATCTTTATTTATACAGGGAATTGAAAGCAGGGAAAGCACCCGGAGCTTTAGGAATTAATCCTGAATTAATAAAATATGGACCACCCAAACTGTGCGATATACTTAAAAAACTTTTCGAAAGATGTCTGAATGGAGAAAAAGTACCAGATGAATGGCTAACATCACATAATATTCCCATACATAAGCAGGGACCTAAAAAATAATCCCAAAAACTATAGGGGAGTCGCAGTCATCAGCAAGATTTGAAGATTATACTCCAGGATAAGGATGGGAAAAACCTACCGGTTTTAACCGAAAACCGGTTTTTTTACTTTGCAATAACCGGTTTTACCGGTTGTTTTTTTGTCCCGGTTATAACCGGTTTTTTCTTTTTAACGTAAAAACCCGTTATTAGGTTTTTACGGTGATTAGGATTAGGTTAGGTATTATTTTGGATCCCAATCATAATTATTATTCTCAAGTAATTATTCCAAACAAAAACCATAATTCAAATTTTATTTTATAAATACAGAAGCAAACTGAGTGCAAACTCACATCAGCCAGAAACAATTAAGTTTCATTATAATATTTCGTTGAAAAGGTATTTGTAATCATAATATTTACATAAGAAGTGATCTGGTTGAAATAGACGCAAACATCATCTATTTTTCTCACTTGACTCTTGACATTGAAAGTGGGTGAATGACTTTTTCTGATTACCAAAAATAATGTTCTGACTATGAATATCGAATTACCGATTACGAATACGAATCTCCAAGGATTTCCCTAGGTTTACAAAACGATACACCCATACAGGAAGTATTAAATGATAGAGTTAAAATGTACCTATTAGACAAAAATATACAAACGTGTTAAAAGAAATACATGATAAATTTTTTTTGATGGTAGTAAAAATAAAAGACAAATTGCATTACCCAATTTATTTTTAAGTAAAATATTTATGTTCATATTATTTTTTTTAAATCCCATTTGAAAGGAAATTTTGTATAAGTTGAAATGGTTGGGTTAAATTGTATATTATTGCAATATTTATACAGAGAGAGTCTGTAATTTGGAATAAATTCAATATCTCAAATATTACTCGTATTTTTGAAAAATTCTCAGACCAGTCGATTAGTATTTCAAATTGTTATTTTTGACATACAATAATAATGTATACAGGATGTCTCAATTTAGAGATATGGGGTCATCGTTGATGTTCTTAAATAGCAACACTGTCATTTTGATAGCTATTTTGATGGGTGTGTAAAGTTATACCTAACTAAAAAATATCAAATTTTTATTGCCTACCATTTACAAGATAATAAAAATAACAAATTTATGAAAAACAAGTAATCAAATATTAATTGAATTTAATTATTTCAATTAAGCAAATGCTTAACATTATGAGCATTTGCTTAATTGAAATAATTAAATTCAATTATTATTTGATTACTTGTTTTTCATAACTTTGTTATTTTTCATTATCTTGTAAATTGTAGGGAATAAAAATTTGAAATTTTGCAGTTGTATAACTTTACACACGCTATCAAAATAGCTATCAAAATGACAGTATTGCCATTTAACCCAGATATTACTGAAACTTTTATTGTTAACATTTTGAATTAATTTCGAATTTTCATGGAAATTATAGCATATGGAACCAAAAAACACAATCATATATTTTTTTATGACGATACCTGTCAAGTTTTGACATGTTCTTTTAAAAGGACGGTTGTCCAATAATAAATATTCAGAATTCATATTCGATATTGAACAGAATTATTTTATCACCCAGTAGACCGCACGAATTTATTTATTTTATATTCACGCACGTAGATTAATTAGTTTAGATACAAATTGGTCAATTATCAACAATATAATTTGGAAATGTCACGAAACTGCTGACAAAAGTAGAATTATTTACCTTAATTAGATATACAAATCACGGGGGACTAGCGTCACCTATGACCCAATTTAAGCTTCTATAAAACTAGGCTCTTGGGCCTAGAAAGAGAGTTCTCATTCAGTCTTCAGCTAATCGCGTATCATTTATCAGTTACAGTGTTCGGCGGTTCTCCCGGGATTGAAATATATCCTTGTGTTCGTCTATATCAATAAACGTATTTATCGCTACTCACGTCTTTTACCTCCTACGTATTTACACATGGTCCTTATCGAGAAAAAAAGGAGGCCTACAAGTACAGTCCACACCAATCGAAATCAGTAGCAAATAGACGACACTAGGCCCGGGAGAACAGAACCAGAGCGAAGCAGAAGCCGGAACCAGAAAAATACAGGTCAGAAGCCGTATCCAGAAAACTACAGGTCAGAAGCCGTAACCCGAAAAATACAGGTCAGAAGCCGTAACCCGAAAAATACAGGTCAGAAGCCGTATCCAGAAAAATACAGGTCAGAAGCCGTATCCAGAAAAATACAGGTCAGAAGCCGTATCCAGAAAACTACAGGTCAGAAGCCGTATCCAGAAAAATAACGGTCAGAAGCCGTAACCAGAAAAATACAGGTCAGAAGCCGTATCCAGAAAAATACCGGTCAGAAGCCGTAACCAGAAAAATACAGGTCAGAAGCCGTATCCAGAAAACTACAGGTCAGAAGCCGTATCCAGAAAAATACAGGTCAGAAGCCGTATCCAGAAAACTACAGGCCAGAAGCCGTATCCAGAAAAATACAGGTCAGAAGCCGTATCCAGAAAAATACAGGTCAGAAGCCGTAACCAGAAAAATACAGGTCAGAAGCCGTATCCAGAAAAATACAGGTCAGAAGCCGTAACCAGAAAAATACAGGTCAGAAGCCGTATCCAGAAAAATAACGGTCAGAAGCCGTAACCAGAAAAATACAGGTCAGAAGCCGTATCCAGAAAACTACAGGTCAGAAGCCGTAACCAGAAAACTACAGGCCAGAAGCCGTATCCAGAAAACTACAGGCCAGAAGCCGTACCCAGAAGAGTTACTGAAGATCCAGAAAGAAAACTGCAGGTCAGAGGGCATATCCAGGTGCGCATGCAGAGCCAGTCCAGAAACATAAAAAAGAAAAAAAAACCGTAAGTTTTTGAACAAATTAACATTTTTCCAACTATTTCGTATCGTATAACGCAATATTCTTTCCAATTTTAAACCGAATTATTCGACCTATACATATTTACAAAAATTTTAGTGCATTCTATACAATAGTTGCCATTCAAATAAATTTAAATATTTACTAACTATTTACTCTTTTATTTTTGTTAACTATATTTGCCTATATTAATTTAGTGATTCTAACTATATTTGCCTTATATATTAACTATACTTTGACTATATAATAATAATAAACGGTTAGCCCTACAAATATTTACTACCTACCTATTTCTTTATGTTACAAGTTGATAAAGAAAAAACATTATACCCTAATAATTTCATAGTGCTTGGTATTTCATTTACATAATTTTAGATCGCATTATTTTAAATACTCATCGTAATACAGAGGTTGTATTCTTATTATTCTATTTATAACTGTGCAACATAATACTTTGCTTGACATTAACACACATATAAAACTGACCTACAGATAAATAATCAAACCTCAGCAAGGTCTACAGAATTACTATTTACGATTCAGCAAAAGGTGAATCACAGTAAATTGAAAATATAAATAGTTACGAAAAAATACGGTAAAAACATTTATTACTGCATAAAATAGAAAGTACGTGGATTTAAACATGGAAGCGTTACAGAACAAGCAAGCTGAGCTTGGAGGAGAGATTTCTAAACAGGTGTCGTCTCTTAAGAGAGACCCTGGATCTCGCAAGAATCAACAATACATTAAAGAGCGTCAGGATAGATTAGAGGATTATTGGACAAGGTTTGGGCATAACCACGAGAAATTATTAGATAGCGGAGTAACGAAAGACAAGTACTTCGAAACAAAATACTACGAGCAGGTTTTTAAGACATATATTGAGGGAAAAACCCTATTGGAAGAATATGGAAGAATATTGAAAAGAGGAAAGACAACAAAAGGAAAGGAGATACAAATAAGAAAACAAAAAATCGAGGAATTATTACAAGAATATGAACAGGAGTTGCAGTACGATGAAGAACTGCAAGCAGAATTGAAAGAACACATGGAGAAAATAAGCACACTCATCATAGAAGCAACAGTAAATGATGAGCTAGACGTTATAGACAGTGACGAAGTAGAGAGGATAGATCAGCTAAGGAGGAAGGTCAGGGAAACGATAAAGAAAATGCGCCCTGCAATGCAACGACCAGACAGCACACAGAGAAGAGAGGGAGTAACATTACCGCAGGTAAAAATCCCTGTGTATGAAGGAAGATATGAAAAGTGGAGAACTTTCCACGATCTGTTTACAAAGGTAATACATGAAAACGGTTGAGAACAGTTGTCGAGAGCAGAGAAGATGCAGTACCTCAAAACACAAGTAAGAGGGGAAGCCCACAGGATGATACAACACTTGCACATATCCGAAGCCAACTACGAAGTGGCATGGAACATGTTAAAGGAAAGATATGAGAATCCGAGGATGATACTGTTTAAACTAATAGACAGGATGTTACTAGCACAGGAAGTAAAGGATTCTTCCGCTAGAGCACTGAAATCACTACATGACACCTTCCATGAGTGCCTGGAAGCCATAGGAGGGTTGGGAACAGACACGGAAGCGTGGAGCCCATTGATAGCGCGAATTAGCATAACAAAATGGGACAATGAGACAAGGAGACTATACGAAAACCACAGCGGAGACAGTAGAGAGATACCGACGTTCAAGTCAACACAAACGTTTCTACAGCGACGATTCCAAACACTGGAACTGCTGGAGTCAGAAAAGAGACAAGAGAAACAAGGAGGAACGGGTAAGAAAACAAGAATGGGTTGCGTGATATGCAACGGAGATCACGGAGTACCATACTGCAGAGAATTTCTGGAACTCAAGGTAAAAGACCGGAACAGGATAATACGAGAAAAAGAATGGTGTGCGAATTGTCTAGCACATAAGAAGGAGAAACAATGCTTTTCACAGGTTAGGTGCAAACACTGTGGCGGAGACCACCACCAAACGTTGCATTATGAAACAGGAAACACAGGCAACAGAAGAAACACAAATGAAACAAGAGGAGAACAAATACAGGAAAGAAATGGAAGAGAATCAAACAGTAGAAGAAACGGGTACCAATCGGACAGGTACAGAGGAGGAAATAATTATTCCAACAACGCCAGAGAACAAAATAACGGAAGACGAGACAATACGCAAGGGAACAATGGGCAAAGAAACAACAACACACAGCAAAGAGGACAGAACTCAGTTAACTGTTCAAGCCATAAGGAAGGTGAAGCATTACTAGCCACAGCAGTGGTACGCGTTAGGGATGCGAATGGAGAGCCTCACATAATGAGAGCATTGATCGACCAAGGGTCACAATGTGCATTTATAACGGAACAAGCGGCGACGGCGCTAGGAACAAAAAGGCAGCCAATACAGGCGACCATATCCGGAATAGGCTCGTCAGGGGAAAAGACAGCCAACTGGAGTATGAAACTATTGATCGGAAATCATTACCAAAGTGACTTCGAGATGGAAATAGAGGCACTGGTACTACCGAAAATAACAAGGGATTTACCGGAACAGGACATAGTCCTACAGGATTACAACGAGAAGAATGTGTTACTGGCAGACCCAAGATACTACAGGGTAGGAAAAATAGACTTATTGCTAGGAGTAAAAGAATATAGTTACATATTGACAGAAGGGATGCACAGAAGAAGTAATGGATTACTAAGTCAAAACACCAAACTAGGATGGATAATTTCGGGGATAGCGAAAGAAAGGGAGACTACTAAAGCAGAAGTATGCTGTATGATATCCAGACAAGAAATGGACATACAAATAAAGAAATTCTGGGAATTAGAAGAAGTGAATCAAGAAACAAGTTTATCAGTAGAAGAGCAAGAATGTGAAGAAATGTATCGTCAGACAGTAAAAAGAAATGAAGAAGGTAGATACGAAGTGAGAATTCCGTTTAAGGAAGACGTCACAAAGTTAGGAGAATCTAAGCAGCAGGCATTCGCCAGATTGATGCAACTTGAAAGGACGTTCAAAAAAGACAAACAGTTAGAAACGAATTACAGACAATTCATGGAAGATTATGAAAACCAAGGTCATATGGCAATAGCGGTAGTCCAGGGAGGAGGTTACTACCTACCTCATCATCCAGTGAGAAAGGAGGACAGCACTACAACAAAAATAAGAGCCGTGTTTGATGCATCAAGTAAAAGCTCATCAACAGTAAGCCTAAATGATATTATGCACACGGGGCCAAAATTACAACAGGATTTGACAGATATACTATTGAGATGGAGATCCCATAAGGTAGCATATTCAGCGGATCTGGAGAAAATGTTTAGACAGATCAGAATGGCAGAAGAAGACCAAATGTATCAAAAAATACTCTGGAGAAAGAACACAAAGGATCCAGTGCAAGAATATAAATTGAAGACGGTGACATACGGCACGGCCGCAGCACCATTTTTAGCATTAAGAACAATACAACAGTTACAAGAGGATGAAGGAGGGAATTTCCCTACAGCAGCGAAAATAATAAAAGAAAATATGTATGTAGACGATATATTAGGAGGAGCGGAGACGTTAAAAGAGGCAGAAGCAGCCCAAAAGGAACTAATACAAATTTTTAAGAAAGGTGGATTTACACTTAGAAAATGGTTGAGCAACGAAGAAAAAATAATGGAGAACGTACCGGAAGAAATGAGGAATGTAGACTCAAAAGCATTCAAGCAAGAAGAAATACGAAAGACGTTAGGAATACATTGGTCACCCAAAGAAGATACAATCAGATTCAAGATAGAAATAACGACGACAAAGAAAATAACGAAAAGACACATACTGTCAGAAGTAGCAAAACTATATGACCAATTAGGATGGATAGCACCAGTAGTAATTCAGGCGAAAATGTTCATACAAGAACTTTGGGAGCAAAAGACCAGTTGGGACAAAGAATTAACTAGCGCGCAACAAAGCCGGTGGAAAGCACATCAGGCACAATTAATAAATCTTGAGAGAATATCATTATCCAGGTGGAACAATTTAAATAAAACAAACAGAGTAGAACTACATGGATTCGCAGATGCGTCTCTGAAAGGATATGGAGCGGTTATTTATGCTAGGGTATTAGACCCGGAAATTAAAACAAATCTATTGATAGCAAAATCTAAAGTCGCACCATTGAAAGGGAAAACGACATTACCAAGATTGGAATTGTGTGCCGCGGTACTATTAGCAAATTTAATGAAGAAAACCCTACAAGCATTGAACAGGGAGAACATGGCAATATATGCATGGTCGGACTCAACAATAACCCTGGCTTGGATAAAGGGATCATCAAAAAGATGGAAAATGTTCGTCGCCAACAGAGTAGAGGAGATAAAAGGAGTTATAGCGCCAGAAAATTGGCATAAAGTGGATACGAAAGAAAACCCAGCGGACATCCTCTCACGTGGAAGTACCGCTTCAGAGTTATTAGAAGCAGAGTTATGGTGGAAGGGACCAACTTGGCTAACGAGTAAAAAAGCACTGAGGTTACCGGCAGAGGATATACCTGAAACAAATGAGGAGGAAGTCAAAACGAAAGTAACGACGCACATGGTAACGATAAAGGAAGACATATGCGAGAGATTCTCGAATTTAGAAGAAATGAGAAGAGTGGTATCATATTGTATGAGATTTGCAAACAACTGCAGAAAGAAGGACAAAACTCAAGGACAACTTACAGTCCGAGAATTAGAGGAAACATTGTTAAAAGTGATAAAACTCACACAAATTAACAACTTCAAGCTAGAAATAAATAAACTGGAAAAGAAACAGCAACTAGACAGGAAGAACAAATTAGCATCATTGGTACCGTTCCTGGATAAAGAAGGGATTCTAAGAGTCACCGGAAGGCTAAGGCACACGAAGCTACAGTACGCGGAAAAACATCCTATAATTTTACCTAAGGACAGCGCATTAACAAAGTTAATTATATCGGACAGTCATACAAAAAATCTACATAGCGGACTACAACAGACATTACAATACATAAAGAGGAAATATTGGATAATAAACGGAAGAAGAACCGTGAAAAGTCAGTTAACTAAATGTATAAAGTGTAGGAGGTATAAAGGACAAGTAGCACAACAGTTAATGGGAGACCTGCCGGAGGACAGAGTGAACCCGAGTCATCCTTTCACGAATACAGGGATAGATTACGCCGGGCCGATAAAAATAAGTACTACGAAAGGCAGAGGACAAAGGAGTTATAAAGGATACATTGCAGTATTTGTGTGTCTGTCAACAAAGGCAGTACATCTTGAGGTAGTAAGTGATATGTCTACAGATGCATTTATTGCGGCGTTCAAAAGATTTACGGCACGCAGAGGACAGTGCGTCAACATTTACAGTGAACGGAACCACATTCGTAGGAACGGCAAACTTACTAAAAAAAGAAAATCAAAACCTAGAGGACGAGATAAAACAAGGATTAATTGCACTAGGCACCCAGTGGCACGTCATACCTGCATATGCGCCACACTTCGGAGGATTGTGGGAAAGCGCCGTGCGAATAATGAAATATCATCTGAAAAGAATCATAGGGGAAACAGTACTGACATATGAAGAACTGAGTACGGTGCTAACACAAATAGAAGCCTGTATGAATTCGAGACCATTATGTGAATCATCAGAAGACCCAGAAGGAAAAATAGCAATCACACCAGCTCACTTCCTTATAGGGAAAGAAATTATATCACCGAATCGGGAAGAAGAGCTCACGACGTACTTGAAGATGCCAGCAAGGTGGCGAATATTGGAAAAAATAAAAAGGGATTTCTGGAAGATTTGGAGGCAAGAGTACCTGCAACAGTTACAACAAAGGAATAAATGGCATAAAACACACCCAAACATAAAAAAAGAAGAAATAGTCATAATTAAGGAAGAGGATACACCTCCAGGTAGATGGCCACTAGCAAGGGTAATAGAAACACACCCTGGAGCGGAGGGATTAACCAGAGTAGTGTCAGTGAGAAAGGCAAACGGGAAAATAACAAAAAGACCTATACATAAGCTGATAAAATTAGAAGAAGAGAAACAGGAAAAACCAAAGAATTCATCAGGATCAAGATGGAAGAAAATATTAATCGCAATAATGTTTTTAACATTATTGAAACCCATGAATGCAGAACTGTATAAAATATATAATCCGGAACCAGGGTTATTTACTGAAGACCTTGGAGAGGTTTACATAGATCGAGGAACATTCCGAATAAAAGTGCTAATCGAAAAAGGAAGAGTTCAAAAGGAGCATCAACTGATAGGAAGTATGACACAAGGCATACGGGATCTGTGCCAAGAGACAAAAATCGTAAATTGTAAGGAGATAATAGGGAAGTTAGAGGAAGGACAAAGGAAGGCGGAGTCAATAAGTGAAGCGTTGACAGTAGAAATAAAAGGAAGAGAAAAAAGAGGAGTATTAGGCACAATATTAACCTCCATATTTGGAGTGAACGACGAAGCCTATAGTGACATTGAGACACTAGACAAAAACCAGAGAGAATTAATAAAGGGGTCACAGCATCAGGCAAAGGTAATGTTAGAGACAATAACGTCAATAAACCACACGGAGATGAGGATAAATGAACAGATGAACAAGTTTAACAAAGCACTATTCACAGGTCTACAAGAAATATCAAAAGGACTCAATGAAGTAGAAGACAAAGCATTAAGACTAGAAACCGAATATAGCACGTTACGAATACAAACCATAGCATTACAAGTTACGGAGTTCATAAACGAATATATTCAATTTTACGAGGGAATACTAAACCTGCACTACAACCACGGCCATTTCGTTGATATAATAAAGCCGGGTCAAATAACCAAGTTAATAGAAAGAGCGGGGAAGATACTACCACAAGGAGTGGAAATACGACGACAACCCATTATAGAAACAGAGGTCAGCCATGACGACAAGTATATAAAGGTCATCGGCTACTTCATAGTGACAGGGAGAAATAATTACAGCATGCTCAAGATCACCGCGATACCACTTAAGGTCGAGGGGTCAGTGTTGCATTCGTTTGTCGCCCCAAGAAATCTACTGATTGTAGATTATAACACTCTCCACTACTTCGAATTGACCGCAGAAGATAAAGCAAGATGCTTACAGCTGGCACGGGCACAGATAGCGTGCTCTCCAACGGCCGTAATGAACATGGATACCAAACCAAACTGTATACTGGAAGAAATTTATGAGCGATCTAAGAATAGCACATGTCCAGTGGTTACCCGGGCAATACATCAAGCTCAGTGGAGTAAGATGGGTACACCCAACCTTTGGTTAATAATCACACCGATTCCGATCCACCTGTCCATTATCTGTGATGGAAATCGGAACGAAAGAGTTCTGGAGCGAGTCTCATTTCTGAAACTCTCGCCCCGATGCATCGCCCAAACGAAAAACATTACATTACTCCCCACTAGCAGCGGGGTGGAGACAGCGATAACCAGCTACCTGAAGACTCCGATCACTCCTGTAGCGCAGTTGCTGACGATGCCAAGACATCTGTTAAATACGATTCAACCCACACACATTAACACACAAGGCGATGAATTCCGTACTATACTATTGGACTAAGAAAGTCTGGAGCAAGAAGTAGAGCATACGCCCTGGCGAAAGATACATGAGTCACATTGGACTTATTTAACGGCCACCGGGGTCAGTACTTCGATTGTGGTGATTGGTCTGATCATATTGTGGAGATACTGTCCTGGTATACGAAAATGTCGCTCAGGCAAAGCACTTAGGCAGACACCCGACCACGAGGTAACTTCTTTAGCTCGTAACCGGAAAGACGCCTCCCCGTCGACTTCCAAAGCCGACATCCCCCTCAACACTTTTTCATCTAGTAGTCCCAATTTTGATCTAAATATAGAGTCGGACGGTGAAAGCTAAGTTAACAGTTGGAAAAATATTGATTATTCTTAAACTACTTATTAATAAATTATGTATGTTGTCATATTGGAGATATGGTTGTTATATTTTATATTTATGTTATACTTGTAAACCTCGAACACTGATACTTGGGACAGCTTCCGGCGGGCAGTATGTCCAATAATAAATATTCAGAATTCATATTCGATATTGAACAGAATTATTTTATCACCCAGTAGACCGCACGAATTTATTTATTTTATATTCACGCACGTAGATTAATTAGTTTAGATACAAATTGGTCAATTATCAATAATATAATTTGGAAATGTCACGAAACTGCTGACAAAAGTAGAATTATTTACCTTAATTAGATATACAAATCACGGGGGACTAGCGTCACCTATGACCCAATTTAAGCTTCTATAAAACTAGGCTCTTGGGCCTAGAAAGAGAGTTCTCATTCAGTCTTCAGCTAATCGCGTATCATTTATCAGTTACAGTGTTCGGCGGTTCTCCCGGGATTGAAATATATCCTTGTGTTCGTCTATATCAATAAACGTATTTATCGCTACTCACGTCTTTTACATCCTACGTATTTACACAACGGTAGTAATATACGGTACCAGATATCATATATATTTTATTAGTATCAATTTACAAAGAATGAAAGGATTTAAAACAAAATTTTGGATGTAAAGGTATTTTGCACTTTTCACACAAAAACTGGACTTTTTTGTGACAATATCCACATCGCGATTGCTTTTCTTGATAAAGAACCAAGTGGTTAATACCGTCATATCTTGAATTGGCTACCGAATTCGAATTCCGCTTAGAAGGTCCGCGTTTTGTTTCTTTTTTAAAAGTTTTCAAAGTATTAGTTGCAATAGATCTTCTAAATTCAAGTTGATCCAGTTTACCGTCTTGAGTTTTGTGAATCTGCCACGCATTTTGAATAACCATATCAACGCAATGAGCAAAAAGGGGAAAATACCATTTCTTTCCTCTTATGGACACTCGATATAAACTGATGTTCTGGTCACTGCGATCAACGCCGCCCATGAAGTTGTTGTATATTCTAACAATATTTGGTTGAGGAACTTGAATATGTTTTTTCTCTGCTTGTGAAAATCTCTTTACAGAGAAGCAAGGCATTACTGGTACAAAATTGGAAGCAATAGAAACGATATTATTATCATGCCAGCGGCAAACCACTATTCCTGTATTTTTATCAAGACGATACTCGTATTTACCACGTTCAGTTTTTTTCATAATGGATGAACAGGGTAAAGGGCATTTCATGGTGCGATTTTCCCTTACAGTGCCTGTACCAAATATGCCTCTTTGTTATAGCTCATGCAGTAAATAAATAGAAGTAAAATAATTATCAAAAATAAGATGGAATCGCCTTTGAGGCCATACTTCATTCAATCTGTCTGCATAGGATAGAACTACTGATGCACCCAATCCAAGGACTTTATATTGTTCAGGTATTGTAGTGGAATTACCTTGGTAAGGAGAAAACCAAACTATGTATCCCAGACGAAGGGCTCCTACCCACATTTTGTACCCCCAACGGATTGGTTTTCCCCTGATGAATTGTTTTGTGGGATGGCGACCAAAATACGCAACCATTGCCTCATCTATGCTGTGATGTTGTTCTAAAGGGGAAAATTGTATAAATTTTTTGTTTATTACGTCGAACAGGGGTCGCATCTTGGCAAATCTATCAAATTTATCTAATGACAAGTTATTGCAAACATGCAAAACTTTCATTATGTGGGAAAATCTATCCCTAGATATAGCAGCTACCACCATTGCGTTGTGCGAATCGTCACGATTTTCCCAGTACATGTACCTTTTCGGCACAACCACATAACCACTCAATACAAGAACGCCTATAAAACATCGAATCTCATTTTGAGTAATGTCGTTCAAAAGATTTATTTGTCCTGCGTAGATGTTAGTGTATTCGGTAACCAAATTGATGACTTCATCATCAAAAAACAAATTGAAAATTTCCATTGGCGACTGAGTCATTTTCGGTCCAAATTGAGTTTTCCAGTAAGTACAATCAGGGTGTTGATACAAGTCTCCTTGAATCCAGTGTGCAGATATTCTCTTCTCTAATTGATGGGGCAGCTTTTCCTTGGAAAGAAGCAAAGCCAATGGTATATTGTCATCATCCGAATCTTCTTCTGGTAGGCTGGAATTCACAGAATCTTGTGGTAATTCAGTCGCGTTGTCAAAAACAAGTTCTACATCGTTTCTCAACTGACTACCCGGTAAATTATTTATTGTAGTTAGTTCTTCATCGCCGGAGTCGCAATCGGTGACATCATCATTGGCATTTTCTGGGGGAAATATGATCAAACCATCTGGAGGGACTGGGATTTAATCAGAATCAAGCTCTTCTAATAGCTCATGCAATTTGAGAGGCCTCCTGAAACAATACGCACGTTGGTAGTACTAATTACTACCGTCCTTTTAAAAGAACAAAATGAAATCCCAAGCGGCGAGCCTTTGAAACAACGTGACAACTATTCGAGCCAAGAATATACGTACATAAGTCCCTATTATACAATAATCCACATGCCAATGCCGTGAAATAACAGTTTTTTAATTCTAGACTTAACTCCAATTATAAGCATCCATTTTGTAGTCCAAAACCTGGCAATTTACACAGATAACCTCACAATTACAGCATGTGCGCGCACCATAGAAAAAAGTGTTGTGTGATTTGGTAGAATGCGATCTTACCCTTCAAAAAATATGTCACGTATTTCAGCACCTGGAAAATTGGAAGGATACTACAAATCAGCATAGGGATTACGAACACTCGATACGAATCGTATCCGCCATGTTTTCCCGTAAGGCGCTATGGGAAAACATGGCGGATACGATGCGTATCGAGTGTACGTAATCCGAAGTGGTCTGTAGCTTCGACATGATAGGTGTGAAATTTTAAACGTTCTTGCTGTTGATTGGATAGGAAGGGTAGCGTTATCTAGCCTCCACGCTAGGTACACCATAGCCTCCATACGGTACTTCCAATTTTTAATATTATTTTATTCAAGTGGACAATAAAGGTAAAACACAAACAACTTTTATTTCTTAATTATTTATTTATACAATAATGTGACATTTTACATAGAAATATGAGTATTTAATTTCGATTAAATATATGTTTACTTTGAATTTATCGGCTGCACACAACAGCTGATCGGCCATTAGACCCAACGCCAACAACAAAACGCGAAATAAAATGTGTATTTTAAAACTGTTGGATAAACAGTACCTACAATCAGAAAAACTTACCTTTAAAAAGGTACTCGATTATGAAATAACAAAAATATCAAAAAACACGACTGAATATCAGCTTTTTATGGTGACACAAACTAAACACAAACACCAAACACATCACATAACCGACCATATAACATAAGTGAACGACAACGAACGAACGAACACGAACACAGATTACAGATTCACAGATAGCGCAGGATTTGTCAAAAGTCATGTTCCACCAATCACAATGCCGACATCAGCGCCTCTGACTAAACGGAAGGAAAATAAATACGATTACATGTTTTTTATTAGAGTTAGCGGGGCATGGCGCGCACTAAAATCGTTAAAACTTGTCGAATGCTGGCTCTTGAAAACACTCCATCTAGAGCCATCTATCAGTTGGTAGCTGTACTAACCTAAATTACGCATAATTTACACTGCCTTTTAAAAGGACGGTAGTAATATCTGGGTTAAGAAAATCAACCATGACATCATATCTCTAAATTGGGACACCCTTTATACATTATTATTGTATGTCACAAAAGACAATTTAAAATACTAATCGACGGGTCTGAGCATTTTTCAAAAAAACAATTAGTATTTGAGATATTGAATTTACTCCAAATTACAGACTCACTCTGTATATTAATCTTAAGCTGTATTATATTTAATAATAATCAATAAATATATAATAATAATAAAATAATAAATAAATACAATAATTATTACTAAAATAAAATGGTTTTATTAAAAATTGTGTTTTATTTATATTGATATTGATGTTCTTTCGATAGTACTAATTTTGATCATATTGATATCGAGTATCGAGTCGAGTGGAGTATCGCAAACTAAAGTGCATTGTAAATGTAACATTGTAACCTATTGGATTAAAAAAACCGAAAACCGGTTTTTGGAAAAACCGGTTATTTTGGCCGGTTATAACCGCCAGATTAAACCGTAAGCAAAAAAACCGGTACAACCGAAAACCGGTGTTTTGTCTAAAACCGCTATCCCTACTCCAGGATATTAAGAAATTAAACAGAACAAGAAATTTAAGGGAAGCTAGCTGAAGAACAAGCTGGCTTTCGTGCGGGACGTTCAACAGTAAATAATCTCTTCACTTTAAAAATAGCACTAGAAAATATAATACAGAGAAATCGGGAAACCCACTTCGGTTTTATCGACCTAGAAATGCCTATGATAGTGTCCCCATAATAGAACTATTGAAGTCAATGAAAGGCATCGGTATCGATGGAAAACTCATACAAGCAACTAAAATGTTATACGAGACCACTAGCACCAGAATAAAAAACGGCAAGAATTTCACTGAGGCATTTAATACTTTAGTAGGCCTCCGACAAGGATGTTGTCTATCTCCCACTCTCTTTAAAATATTTCATGACCAATCCTTACAGAGGTAAACAAAAGCAGTAAAACCGATGGGGATGAAAGTGGGAAACATTAATTATATCTTGCACTAATTTGGCAATGAACCATTTACAAGTCAAACGTACAATTTAATATCAAATAGTGTTATTGGTACCAGGGGACCGCGATCACTTTCAACTGTCTAGGACGCGATAGAATTAAGTACCTACCTATTAGTATGTAGTACACAACGTGCAAAATACAGATTGCCATCATCGTCGTCAACATCCGAAACGGAGAGGCAAGTCAAGAAGAAGAATACGCTACGATTATTTATTTCTTCTGCCACGATTATTCGTTTCTTCTGCCACGACTATTCTTCCACTATATAATATTCTACATAAAATGGGACACCGTCAGTCCTGTGTCTCCTACGAGAGATATTTTTGACTGTGTTCTACGAGAGATAGGATGTGTCTTTCGACTGTGACTGTGTCTTTTTTTTTTGTGAAATTGTGATTATAATATGATTTTACGTGACTTGGGATACTACAAAGAATGCTAGCTCCTGACGTTAGCAGATATTGGAATTGTTGATTGTACTGTCCGTACCTATCATACGTATAACTATCATACCTACGTACATAAGTTATAGAGCAGTGGTTCCCAAAGTGGTCCAGGTGGACCCCCAGGGGTCCACGAGGGACTCAACGGGGGTCTACGTTGGCGTGAAATAAAAATGGGGGTGCACAAATTGTAATTGGGGGTCCACGAACACTTTATAGTGATTTGGTATTTATTTAAACAAATTTTCATTTTTTTATCGTAAAATATCAATGGGAAAAAATAATGTTTTAATAGTAGGGACTTAAAAATAGCACTAAAATATATTATAACAAGTTATTTTGATTAAAAAGTTTATTTTTAGATTATATAATAAGTTTTTGATGAAATTTAGGTGTAGAAAACTTTAAAATGCCGTTTTTTACATTCTCCTCCATTCCCAAAATACATATCTTTCGATTTGACTGAAAATTTGCCCACAGATAACCAAAACACAGGACTTTAAATGTTAAAAGAATTTGTATAGTTTTACAACACAACAGAAATACGTGGAATAATTAAAGTGTCAAAAGTATAGGCGGCTACTGTAATTAGGTACAATTAACTCGGAAAATATCGGCCCTATGAAAATAATGGTTAAAAAAATTGTAGTAATTATTGTAAAGACGATTTATTTGGAGCAATTTCAATTTCTACCATTTTTGTCGAAAAGTTGAAAATGGAGGAGATATTGAACAAAAACCGCTGCTCTCAAACCAATCAGGTCTTATGATCGCGCCTTTACCGCATACGTACTACCTGAAATATTGATTTTAGCAAAAAATGAAAAAAATCAAAATTGTATAAAATTTAATTCTTTCCACTTTTGTATAAGTATATTTTTGTTCTAAAATTAATAATAAACGAGATAATTCAATAAGCTCTAACTGTCACTATTTTCGCCCCATAACTCGGAAAATATCGACGGCACAAAAAATTTATAATAATAGAAATTATTGAAACCATATTTTTAACAATTTCAGTCAAAATAGAATAGAATCTTGCTGGGGTAGCTCTACATGCAAGATCAAATGCTAACCCGACTGGACTATATAATTTTGACTCAGATATTATTGCATGTAACTTTTCTTATATTGTAAAACTACACAAATTCTTTTAACCACTTAAAGTCCTGTGTTTTGGCTATCTGTGGGCAAATTATTAGCCAAATAGAAGAACATGTATTTTGGGAATGGGAGTAAATGTAAAAACAGTATTTTAATGTTTTCTACACTAAAATTTGATCAAAAACATCTTAAATCAAAAAACTTATTATAATGCCTAATAATCACATTTTTGAGTCCCTTCTATTAAAACATTATTTGTTCCATTGATACTTTACGATAAAAAATGCAAATTTGTTTAAATAAATTCCAAATCACTCCGCCACTGCTACGATGAGTAGAATTCTATTTTGCTGCAAATTGCTTGCATATGCAATTCTACTGATTGTGATTCCACAATCCTGTGCTTACAATGTGTAAGTCCTGTGCTTGTTAGGTACAGCATGTCTTGATGAAGATATTCAGACATACGTTCAACATTTAAATGCGCTGCATGATGACTTCAAAAACAGATTTGAAGATATTTTGATGATGGAAATACCACCACGGGTCATAAATCCAGCACCAATGAAGAGCTGAAGGTGCAATTTAAAAAAGGCTATCAAACATTTTGGCTGCAGGCAGAAATACCTGAAAAATATCCTGGGCTTTGGGAAATTGCGAGAAAACTTTTCACAGCGTTTCCCTCGTCATACCTTGTCGAAAAAAGATTTAGTGTAGTTACAAACCTATTGACAAAAAAAAAGGAACACCAACAAAAGGAATACTAACAAAACTAAAGCCAAATATTGATAATTTGCTGCCAATCCATCAAGTACATCCCTCCCATTAAAATTATTGGGATTTTTTTTATTGTTGATTGGCATATTTAAAGTTACATAACGTTATTAGTGTTTTATTTTAATTCTTTTAAGTCTGTTATCATTATCATTTTAATAAATAGATCGTAAGAAAATATACCTACTATTTTTTCTTTATTTTTATCACCCCGAATTTAGCACTATTTTCGAAGACGGAGAACAGGAGTTAGCGATGTAATTTCCCGAATTGCCACCCTGAAATTGAACTGGGTCGGACACGTCGCCCGAATCAGTGATGCGAGGTGGACGAAGAGATTACTTGAGTGGAGGCCGAGATTAGAAAAAAAAGTATAGGAAGACCACCTACTCATTGGACTCTCTCAAGAAAATGTCAAGAACTTGGATGCAAAGTGCTCAAAATAGAGCACAATGGACAAAATGAGGGAGGCCTATGTCCAGCAGTGGACGCAAAGAGCTGGGTGATGATGAATGATGATGACTTTAGGGTTGGAGCTCACCAGCGACGCCAATTTCCATCGTTATATCTTCACATTTGGGACGAGTTTTGGGAATATGGTAAAAATGTAGCAGCAGGGGGTCCACCGAAACCAGTAAATTGTTAAAGGGGTCTACGAGAAAAAATAGTTTGGGAACCTCTGTTATAGAGTAATAGTATAATACAGTGCGCTGGAGTAAGTGTTACCCCCCCCCCCCCCCCAATTAACTTAATTGTTTTTTGTACATAAGCCAAACGCTTGGACGAGTCGATTTGAAAAACAGTCAAAGTATATTATAGCATCAATGATTCGAACTTTACGCGATCCTTCTTCAGGTGACAGGCATAACTTTGATTTTTTTAGATGGGAAAGTACATCATTAGTCCATTAAAATTTTACATTTAGGTTGCATTTCTTAGAGGAGTCAATTTTATTTTTTAAATGTTTAGGGGGGTTCAGTAGAAGCTTAAGTTCAAGTTTTTGGGGTCGCCAGACTTGTCCCCCGGCCGCCATATTGGAAAAAGGGGTGCAAAGGGCTTTCGCGCTATATCTCCTAAACTAGCAATCCAACAGAAAATTTCATTATTCATAAACTGTAACAAATTAAATTTTCTACATTTTTATATCTATTAATTTTTATCGTCAAGTGACCAACAAAAAAGTTATACACACAAACATAAGAACATTTTGTAAGAAGTTTCTTTTTGGAGGTTATAACTTTTTTTCCGTTCATTTCACAATAAAATAACATCATAGCGATTTTGTAGAGGATTTTTCAATGAATAATTTTCACTATAAAGTTGTTTAATTTTATATATTATGTAGGTTTTACAGCGCTCTAATCTTGACCAGATTCTCGAATTCCCATGGGAATACAATAAAAAAAACACTTTTCTATCTAATATATAGCAATCGTTATGCCGACCGCGGAAATCAAATTTAAGGTGAATAACCAGTTTTGGTCTACTTTTATGTTTTCGAGGTCGCTGAATACGAATATGAAGTTTATTTTTATCTAGATTTGGTGGAACATGTTCAAAAATCAAATTTTATACAAAAATGCCGAAAATCAGTTTTGATGATTTTTCAAATTTACCTCGTTGTATCCTTGGTCGTTGTAAATATGTATTTCCTTTTGAAAATTTTACTGTGTCATCTTTGAAGTATGTAAATAACAATTGAGTTTGTCCAGGATGTTTAAACACATTAAAAAAGGAGTTGTTAGTTTTTAAACATTTCTTCATTATATTTCGTTAGTTTCACGTTTACTTAAAAAAGTTGAGTGACAATTTTATTGGTTTATAATTTTAACCAACAAAACAATAAAATATAATTCACAAAGAAGTTTTAGGGAAAATTTTAAGTCAAAATATACAACAGGAAAAAGTTATGTTACTTCATAGAAAAGCGGCACACCCCGAAAAACGCTTGTATTTCGAGATCCTGACCACGGTGTGGTGAATGGCCAATTTTGATCAAACTTTATGATTTTGATATCAAAAATTCGTTTTTTTTTTCCTTCTTAAGAATTTTGCATTTTGCGGTTGCGTCATTATTCTTCTGAACCGGCAACCAACTTCTTTGGCCTTTTCTATATATGCTTAGGGTTATAAGTTTTATAGTGGGGAGAAAGGTCAAAAACAGATTAATAATAGCAAAGGAATGTTAAAATCATAATTAATTGTATGAATAAAAAATATGTATAGATAAAAAAGTAAGCCTAACTTTTTTTTATTTTATCCCTATGAGCATTCGAGAATCTGGTCAAGATTGGAGCGCTGTAAAACCTATATAAATAAATAGAATTAAACAACTTTATAGTGGAAATTATTCGCTAGAAAACCCTCTACAAAATTGCTAAAATATTATTTTATTTTAAAATGAACTGAAAAAAAGTTATAACCTCCAAAAGAAACTTGTTAAAAAATGTTTAGATATTTTTGTTTATATCTTTTTTGTTGGTCGCTTGACGATAAAAAGTAATAGAAACAAAATTGTATAAAATTTAATTTGCTACATTTTATGTTTGATTTTATTTTCCGTAGGGTTAGTAGTTTATTAAATATAGCGCGAAACCCCTTTGCACACCATTTCCAAGATGGCGGCCGGGGGACAAGGGTGGCGACCCCAAAAGCTTGAACTTAAGTTTCTACTGATGTCATCTACACATTAAAGAAATAAAATTGACTCCTCTAACAAATGCAAGGTATGGCTTAAAAAATGTAACATTTTAATGGAGTACATGTGATACATCATTAAAAATCTTTTGAAATACTGATAACAAAAATGTATAACACTTTAATCCTTTTTGAGAGCGTAGGTGCAAAATTTCAGTCGAACCCTTTTTGAACGCATTAATTTTTTTCTAATCCTGAGAAAAGTAATATATATTTTAAAAAAATTTAGACTCAAATGAGAGATTACGTTATTACCGAGGGCTGATAGTCCCTACGAATAAACAAAAAGTTTCTTTTCAGTGATATATTTGAAATTAAAAATCAAACTAAACTTTCTGTCTTTTTCACCCCTGTGACTTATTAAAATATAGGAGTTCTCAGGGACTTTCAACCATCGAGGATAATGTAATATTTCATTCTGCATTTAAATTTTTCAAAAATATTTATAATTTTTTTCAGAATTTGAAAATAGTTATTTTCCTAACTAGTACGGAAAGTGATACTTTTACGCACGAGACTGCCGTTGACCCGAACGACGCGATAGCGGAGTTCGGGCAAGCAGTCGAGTGCGGGGAAAACACTTTCTGCATGAGTTAGGAACAATATTTTTTCTAAGGCCGTACGTTTGGAAAAAAGCCACAAAAAATGGAGTTATATCAATTTTTATCTAGAAGTGAAAATACACAAATTAATTCTTTGACAAGGTTGTCAAAACCAAACTTTCAATATAATGGGTTACCACGACGACGATGTTGGTTTCCATGACGACGGTTCAAAACCATTGTAATTGTCTACTGATCTGACATTTAAATATTATTCTGTCAAAATAATTTTATTTCATCGAATTATCAGTAGTAATTGCACAAGAGCTCTAAAATTATATATTTATTTTAGAGATCGAGTGCAATTTGTTGCGATTATTTCATGAATAAAACTGTTCAAAACCAAAATTTTATTGTAATTTATTTATGCAAGTACAAATTAGTACAATTAAACACACAGTTGTTATAAATATTTTACGGTTGAGAGTCATCACTTTTATAATTTTTAAAACATTAATTGTCATGAATGTCACTGAATGTATTTTTTCATAGCAACGAATGGCATCTGACGTAATATACTTGACTACGGGAAATTATCAAAAATTATCAGTTTAATTTAGGTTTCTGTAGCTTTCTATTGATCAGAATCTCCTATGAATGAAATAATCGCGCTAATTTCATTAAAACCTGAACACAATAAGATAAATTTAAAATAAATTAGTAAATAATATCTAAATATTAGTTTATTGCATGTATTATAATATATTATAATGCCTTATTACATGGTATTTTAATTTCCCGCACGCCGTGAGGGAAAATTTACTTTCACGGAAAGTGCAACTGGAAAGTGCAACTTTCTGAAACGAAATGCGTGCGTGAAAGTGGCTCTTTTAGCACGGCCGTAGAAAAAAATTATTGCATTTAGAAAAAATTCGACCGAAATTTTTCGCCTACGCTCTCAAACAGGATTAAAGTATTATACATTTTTGTAATCAGTATTTCAAAAACTTTTAAATGAGGTGTTACATGATGTACTTTCCCATTTAAAAAAATCAAAGTTATGCTTGTCACCTGAAGAGGAATCGCGTAAAGTTCGAAACATTGATGCTATGATATACTATGATTAATTTAAAAATTAACCTCTCCGATCGTTTTGCTTATGTGCTTAAAATAAATAAGTTAATAAGGGGAAGTAACACTTATTCCAGCGCACTGTATAAGTAAAGAAGCGTATGATGGTCAGCGCACTTTCCTTGATTAACCGGCTGTGAATATCCCAGGGGTCGTATTTTTGAAATCATTCGCACGCAAATTAAAAAAAATTCTATATAAATTTTGTGGAAGTATAGAAAACTAACGTTTTCAGTGTTTTATTGTTAGTAAAATGAACTTCCATCAAGTAACGGTCGAATCCATCAATTATTTAAAAGAAATTCACTCGAAATCAAGTTTTTTTTTATTTTCAAATATTGCGTGTACGAATTTTTCATATACGGCGACCCAAATGGATCTGAACCATTCTAATTTCGATGCTCGTATACGAATTAAGTAATAATAATTATTAATTAGTAATAATAATTAAGTAATAATAATTATTGTCATTTCACTTGTCACTGGACGCGTGTGTGACGGATAGTTCTTTCAGGACTACAGAGTCAGTAAAACACAGCGTCGTCAACACAAGAAAAGCGCGTAACTCCATTTTCCTTATTTTTTCAGGAGAGCCTAAACACAGTAACATATAACATTAGAAGAACATGTAACTCCAACATGGATTCATAAAATAAAATATGGAAAATCAGGTAACTCAAGCGATAGTTTAAAGCAACAAAAATCCCTTTATTTTTAAATCGTACTTATTACACAAATCAACTTACCTTATCGTACTTCCTTAAAGATGTAAAATTAGAACTTAAAAACCTTTACTTCACTCCAAAAAACAAATCAAATCAACGGCAATAATCACTTAACTGACTTAACGGAAAATGTGCGAGAAAAACATAATTTTTTGACAAGGGAGGTACCTGCTTTTCTAGTATACATTTTAAAATTAGAAATCTACATTTAAATGACGGCTTATTGGTAGGATGGCTAGAATAGGCAATTGGCTCATGGATGGCAGTAAAATCTAATTTTAAGTAAAAATTGGAGTTACGCGGTTTTCTTGTGTCGACGACGACAGGTTAAAATTAAATAAATACACACACCCAAACTTATATGGAATCATCTGATATTTCTTATTATTTCTTGCGGATTTAAAAAAACAAACACACGAAGTCAAACAATATTTATTTTAAAGCAATTTAATAACAAATACATAACAATTAAATAAAATAATGCTTTAAAAATCAAATTGAAATTGGTCGTTTTAAAGTCAATAGCATTAAAAATTTTAATGTAAAACGAATAATGTTTAAATTGTTTTTATTATTTTTTGTTGGTTTTTTTGGTAGTCAGTGTTATCACCTGTAGTCCTTATGCAAGCTTCAGTTTGCGTGGAAACGCTCCTAATCAAATTATCAACATTTTGTTGAGGTAGGTTGCTCCATTCTTCAAGAGCAGATTGTACTAGCCATGCTGTGTTTTGTGGATTTTCCCGGCGAGTTCTAATTTTTCTTCTAAGCATATCCACAAATATTCTACTCTATAGGGTTAAGCTCGGGTGAGCAAGCAGGCCACTTCAAACGAGGGATACCTTCTGCTTCAATGATGTCTCTAGTCACTCTAATGGTATGTGGAGATCCATTATCATCATCATTCTCTGTGCCTTATCCCTATGAGGGGTCCGCTTCCCTAATTGCTTTTCTCCACACAATTCTATCTTGGGTCATATCAATGTTAATCCCCTTTACCAACATGTCCTGCCTTATCGTCTCCCCCCAGGTCTTATTTGGTCTTCCTCTCCTACTCCTTCCAGGAATCGGCACTTCAGCTATTCTTCGTATTGGGTGATTAACGTCTCGACGTTGAACATGACCAAACCATCTTAACCTATGCTCTCTCATTTTGGCATCATTTGGTGCCACACCTAGACTTCCCCTAATATACTCATTCCTAATTTTATCCTTCTTTGTCACTCCACTCATCCATCTAAGCATTCTCATTTCCGCCACATGCATTCGTTGTTCCTCTTTCTTTTTCACTGCCCAACATTCAGTTCCGTGCATCATAGCCGGTCTTACGGCTGTTTTATAGAATTTTCCCTTCAGCTTCATTGGAATTTTTCTGTCACACAACACACCACTCGCTTCTTTCCACTTCATCCATCCAGCCCTAATTCTACTGAATGCATCTCCATCTATTTCTCCATTACTCTGTAATACCGATCCTAGGTACTTAAAACTATTGCTTTTCACAATCATTTCACCATTCAAAGATACCATTTTATTTGTAGTAACTCCATCTTTAAATGAACATTCCAAATACTCTGTTTTTGTCCTACTAAGTTTTAAACCTTTTTCCTCCAGAGCTTGTCTCCACTGTTCCAGTTTTTGTTCTAAGTCTCTTTCACTATTTCCTATTAACACTACATCATCAGCATACATTAGGCACCATGGCATACTACCCTGTAGTTTCGCTGTTATCTGGTCCAAAACTAATGAGAATAAATAAGGACTAAGCACCGAGCCTGGGTGCAGTCCTACTTTCACCTGAAATTTATCAGTCTCTCCCACACCTGTTCTAACACTAGTCGTTATTCCCTCATACATATCCCTCACAATCTTTACATATTCGCTTGGGACTCCTTTCTTATTGAGTGCCCAGCACAGAATCTCTCGGGGAACTCTATCATATGCTTTCTCAAGATCAATGAATACCATATGAGCGTTGGTCTCTTTATTCCTGTATTTTTCCATCAGTTGCCTTACAATGAAAATTGCATCTGTTGTTGATCTGCCCTGCATAAAGCCAAATTGATTATCGGATATTTCGGTTTCTTCACGTATCCTTCTATCAATTACTCTCTCCCATATTTTCAAGGTGTGGCTAAGTAGTTTTATATCCCTGTAGTTTGTGCATTGTTGTATGTCTCCCTTGTTTTTGTAGACAGGTACTAATACACTGCTTCTCCATTCGTCTGGCATTTGTCCAACTTCCATAATTCTATTAAATAGACCTGCTGGCCATGTGGAGATTCATTATCATGCATTAAAATTAAATTTATTTTCTCCTGTTGCACCTCTCCAGAGTCTAACTACAGGTTATCAACATACCTGTGAGCAGTTAACGTTGATTGGATGAAAATTTGAAACGAAAACGACAATAGACTGCCCCAGCTAATGGAAAATATATTCTAAAATAATATTTCAACCAACTAAGATAGTCATCGTTCACCCTAGCTTAGCTCAGTCTCTCAGGGTGTGTGGTCGTCTTGTCCTAATTTTAGATATGAACTATGAAAATTCAGAATGGAAGGAAACAAAACAGTATTTTTAACTATAATCAATATTTTAATCATGTATCATGTATCAGTATATTTATAAATTAAAGTATTTTAATCATGTTTATTGTTCAATAAAAATATTATAATAAAAACGTGATCCGCATTAAAAAATATATTCAAATTTTTGACGAAAACTAACAATTTTTAAATTATATTTATGACTTTCGGTATCGGGTTCAATGGTAAGTTCTTGATGTCGAATGGTACTACTGTTGGTTCTGCAACTGGCTCTGGTGTTGTAGGTGTTCAGGGCCACCAGGCCTACAGGTTTTGGTCGTTGCAGTCTGGATGATTTGGTTGCAGTCTAGATTTCATGTTCCTCGTTCTTGTTTCGCCGGCGATTGAGGATTGTTAAAGCTCCCGGAGGGAGGACAGTGATTTTTTATCCCAAAAACTAGAAAAATAATACGTATAAGTGACAATCAATAAGTTAAAAAACCAAATTGTTCCTTTGCCAAATAGTATTCAAAAACTAGTAGATGGCAAGGGTACATTAAATAAAATTAAGATAGGGAGAATAGTTAAATTACCTGATTACTAAAAGCATATCAATAGATGAAATGAAATATTCAAAATTAAGATATCAAGAGACGTGGAGAGTCAAGGTTAGGTATAGGAAAATATGACAATAAAAGATTATTATAAAAAGCTAGGTGTACATGTAGGGATATAATGGTTGTGATTAATATGATAAGAATAAGGACTCACCCCAAGAGAATATGTAGTTTTGATGAAAAATAAATCTAATATTCGAATTTCATGCCTTTGAATAAATTAATTCTTCCCTTCCATTTTCAGTTTTTGTCAGGGAGTAGGGATGAAGTGTCACTGTCATATCAGCGAAACACACAACACAGAACATGAAATTTAAAATAAAGATGTAGTAAATGTAGTAATGAAACACAGACTTACTCACAATAATTTAATTATACTTTGACGACCGGTTTCGATCTCTACATTATACAGATCATCTTCAGGTCGGCGTTACAAGTAGTTAAATGCTACAATTAAAGAAAACCAGAATTAGAACATTATCTGGTTGCACAAATATTAATAGAAAGCCAAATTCAAAAAAATTTTTGAAATAAAGTTTTGCAACTGTTGACATTTCAGAATATTGATACATACAAATGCACACCTATGAGTTGAAATGCTCATAAGCATATATGAGCAAATGGGTGCATGCAGTTTGTGAATATTTGTTGAAATTTAAATTTTTTAACTATTAAAAAACAAATTAAAACATTAAGCAACCTTAAATATGCATCCCAACTCAAAATAATGATAATAAATAGATAGTAATATTGTTCAAACCTACTCACATGCCGTTACAAGGGATGCGTTGCCACTTAGTTGTTATCATATTAATTCGTCCAACTTATGCCAATTGGTTTGCTGGGAGAGTTATACGGTAAACAGACATGTTACGCAGGTCAAAACAAAGTAAAATTTTTTGAATTTGGAATGGATCCTGAAGGAAGATGCGTGCTGTGAAACAGGTGATGACTTGTTAGAATGGAGAAAGACAATGCTCAAGTGGTTGTGTATTGAATGTAGCCAAGTATGAAAACTTTATTGTAGACACTTGTACAAATGGATGGTCTTAGCTCGTAGATGTTTTTAATAATTAAATTGAATTATATTTTGTTCCCGGTCAAATGACTAAGGGATGTCATAAATTTAATAAACTAGTAGGTGCCAGACACTTTGAAATCTATGAACTGCATAGAAATAATAAGAAAGAAAGCTAATTAAATGAAAAAGTAGTAAAAATTATCAAAAAGATTGGTTCAGAAACTGTAAAAGTAAATTATAAAAAGATCAAAAAAGCAAGGGTTATTTTGTTTGAGCTATTGTTTAAAGGAATATGTTCAAAGACAAGTTATTGGTAGGGTGTGGTGTAGGCAATTACTTGAGAATAGTTTTTAAAATAAATAAATAAATTAACACATAACACATAGGATTTAAAAAGCACAAAGACATAACAATAATTGATAAAAAATTGGAGGTAGCACTACATTTCCCCAATTCACTGAATAACTTATTTTTTATTCTTAAATGGAAGTTTGGTTTTTGTGTTATTAAGAGGGAATATTGACAGTATAGACAAATGTAGGTTATCTGAAATGTCAAAACACTTCTTCTCAAATGTTGTACAGTAGTTGCCTACTTTAATTAAATCTATTAGTAACCTGGAGTATACAACATTTTAAATTTTACAAAAGGAAAGTTGTTAATTTACAGCGTTAATAACAGAATAACAAAATCTAAGCTTTATGTGTAACAACTACTATAAGAAAGACTGTTGTAACAATACTAAAATGAAGGAAAACCTTCTACAACAATAAATTTGATTATGTAGTCTCCAACAACTTAAGCTTAGCAAATAAAATTACAGAAGTTAGTCTGAGTAATGAAGATCTACTGATTTCCTTAGATATAACTAATCTCTTTACTAACATTCCAACACAGGAAGTCATCAGTATTGTTGCTTTAGACTTGTGGAATAATAATTACCATCCTAATCAAATTATTGAGTATACAGAGCTTTTGAATGTATGTCTGGGTCAGAATTTCTTTAATTTTAACAACACCACGTATGTGCAACCGGACGGACTAGCTATGGGTTCTCCTCTTTCACCGATATTAGCTGATATCTTTTTGAATGACTTGGAATCTAATAAAATAGTGAAAAATAATCCATTTACAGATTATATCAACTTTTACGCTAGGTATGTCGGCGATACTTTAATAATATGGAATGGCACAATTGACATTCTTCACGATTTCTTAGATTTCCTCAATACTTTACATGACACCATTAAATTTACTTTAGAGATTCAAAATGACTCAAAGAGTTTGAATTTTTTAGATCTTATATTGACACTCAGAGATAGAACGATTGACTTTGGTATTTATAGAAAACCTACCCATATAGGTACTGTTATCCTTGCTGATTCACACCACCCCATACAACATAAACTAGCTGCTTTTTACAGTTATATCAACCGGCTTGTTTCTATTCCATTGACTTCAACTTCATTTAATAAAGAATTAAAAATTATGCAACAAATAGCAGTTAATAATGGTTATACTGTGGACTTAGTAAATAAAATTTCACACAAAAAAACAAATAGACTGTTAGAACATCAAGTCTATACACAGCCTATTCCAGTCGAACCGGAACCAAAACCATATAGATCATTAACATTTACAGGTCAATTCTCTTATAAATTAGCTAATATCTTTAAAGATTACTGTAACATTTCTTTTAGAACTAATTCAAATTTGGGTTTGGTTTTCTTGAATAACAAGGACAGTCGTGATAGATCTGAGTGTAGTGGAGTTTATGAGCTTAAATGTCGTACCTGTTCGTCAAGTTACGTCGGAAGAACCTTTAGATCGTTCAACACCAGATTGAAGGAACATCTGAGATACATACAGCGCCCAACATCTGGCCAGTCTCACTTCTCCCAACATATCCGTAACTCCAACCATAATTTTAATCCAGACACTGATTTCAAAATTCTTCACATCTGCAAAAAGGGCAACGTCCTGAACAACCTGGAACATTTTGAAATTTTAAAATCTTTAAATGACCCTACTAGACATACATTAAATGCCCAATTAGAGCTTGATTTTATACCAGCATATTCAGTTTTACTATAAATTACCCGCTCTATATTACATTACACAACCTGACATCTAATTAACCTTTCAAACCAACAAAATGTAATCCCTTTATTTACTTAAAACCAACCTTCCATTATACATACACCAACGGCATTTATCTTACCCGCCATTTCATTCAAACTGCTCCATAATTCCAATTCACAATTATAAACACACTCTTACAACAATTTAAAATGTACAATAACAACTCACCTCTAATTTTCCAACATCCAGTTAATTTTATTCAAAACCATTTTCCATAGTTTCTTTCTTGTTGATTTTGGAGTTCAGTACACAGCCAATTTTTCCATCTCATTTCTCCATCTCATTTTCATTGCCGGATAATCAATTACCACGTGCAATCCTACACGTGGTGACACACAGCTTGCAACCTACAACTTTATAAACTGTCAGAAAATTTGCTGGTACGACATTTGAGCTCATTCTGTTAATATCCCATAGTTGCCCGACCGTTTGAACATTTAATACAGAGTTTGATCAGTTCACCATTCATTAAATATAAAACACATGTTCCTCAATTTAAAATGTTACGCTAAATTATTTAAGATTCACTAAGACTACACATTTAATTTTATAGCTTTATAAATATTAAAAATAATTATCGTTGTATAAGTGCATGATCGGACGTACAAGTTACCAAAAATACCTTTTTGATCTAATAAATACTTTAAAATTTATAACTCACCAAGTACAAAGCATGAGGAAGCTGGTTGGCACCAATATTTAAGTAGAAATAGGATTCAAACAAGCTTTTAGGTTCTTTTTAAATTAACAACCCCCCCCCCTCTTCACACCTGTCATTAAATTCCGTTTCCTCCGACCACGTTGACGTGACACTGTCAAATTACTGCAATATTACCAACCAAATTTCTCTTCTTCGTTATAACTTTCACTGTTTATATTGGACTGCATTTACTAAATTTAAAATACTAGGCTAATCAAATTACTTTACTCCCCTACACTTATGCAACAGGTGATAAGCTTGTCCGTTAGATTATGCATTCGTATTACGAACTTTCACTCTACACTTCTTCTTTGTTCGAATATTACTGTAGACTGTAGAATAATACATCTATTAACTTACAATCATGTACATTTTAGTATTGTTACAACAGTCATTCTTATAGTAGTTGTTACACATAAAGCTTAGATTTTGTTATTTTGTTATTAACGCTGTAAATTAACAACTTTCCTTTTGTAAAATTTAAAATGTTATATACTCCAGGTTACTAATAGATTTAATTAAAGTAGGCAACTACTGTACAACATTTGGGAAGAAGTGTTTTGACATTTCAGATAACCTACATTTGTCTATACTGTCAATATTCCCTCTTAATAACACAAAAACCAAACTTCAATTTAAGAATAAAAAATAAGTTATTCAGTGAATTGGGGAAATGTAGTGCTACCTCCAATTTTTTATCAATTATTGTTATGTCTTTGTGCTTTTTAAATCCTATGTGTTATGTGTTAATTTATTTATTTATTTTAAAAACTATTCTCAAGTAAGTGCCTATACACCACACCCTACCAATAACTTTTCTTTGAACATATTCCTTTAAACAATAGCTCAAACAAAATAACCCTTGCTTTTCTGATCTTTTTATAATTTACTTTTACAGTTTCTTAACCAATCTTTTTGATAATTTTTACTACTTTTTCATTTAATTAGCTTTCTTTCTTATTATTTCTATGCAGTTCATAGATTTCAAAGTGTCTGGCACCTACTAGTTTATTAAATTTATGACATCCCTTAGTCATTTGACCGGGAACAAAATATAATTCAATTTAATTATTAAAAACATCTACGAGCTAAGACCATCCATTTGTACAAGTGTCTACAATAAAGTTTTCATACTTGGCTACATTCAATACACAACCACTTGAGCATTGTCTTTCTCCATTCTAACAAGTCATCACCTGTTTCACAGCACGCATCTTCCAAATTCAAAAAATTTTACTTTGTTTTGACCTGCGTAACAAGTCTGTTTACAGTATAACTCTCCCAGCAAACCAATTATTGGCATAAGTTGGACGAATTAATATGATAACAACTAAGTGGCAACGCATCCCTTGTAACGGCATGTGAGTAGGTTTGAACAATAGTACTATCTATTTATTATTATTATTTTGAGTTGGGATCCATATTTAAGGTTGCTTAATGTTTTAATTTTTTTTTAGTAGTTAAAAAATTTAAATTTCAACAAATATGCACAAACTGCATGCACCCATTTGCTCATATATGCTTATGAGCATTTTAACTCATAGGTGTGCATTTGTATGTATCAATATTCTGAAATGTCAACAGTTGCAAACCTTTATTTCAAAAATTTTTTCGAATTTGGCTTTCTATTAATATTTGTGCAACCAGATAATGTTCTAATTCTGGTTTTCTTTAATTGTAGCATTTAACTACTTTTAACGCCGACCTGAAGATGATCTGTGTAATGTAGAGATCGAAACCGGTCGTCAAAGTATAATTAAATGATTGTGAGTAAGTCTGTGTTTCATTAATATATTTAATATGGACTCACATATGCAACCCATTCAATATTTAAAATAAAGACTATGGAACACAAGATTAGATCAGATGCCAGAATGTAAGATTATGAAGTATGTTCAGTTGATGATTTAAATGTTAGATGATAAGAGAGTTAAAAATAGACAAATAGAAAAAATGGAAGAAAATTTCAAAAACAACGAAATTGGAGGGGCATACGAATACCTAAAAAATATAAGAAGTGGGTATAAGCCTCAAACAAATCCATGTAAAAATGAAAGTGTGCAAATAATCAGTGATCAACAGAAAGCCACAGAAACCTGGAAGCATTATTTTCAGACCCTACTTGGAACATAAGTAGACATGGAAGATTAAATGGGTATGAACTACGTAGAAGAGAATGAAGTAGATGAGGGAGTATAATCTCCAACTATAGTGGAAGTTCTCGAAGCTATTTAGGCCCAGACAAACAATAAAGCTCCGGTAGTTGACGAAATACCAGCAGAACTGTATAAGGTAGGTGGCGACCACCTAGCAAATCATATCCACGCGCTCATCAAAGACATATGACAAGAAGAGGAAATACCCGACGACTGGAAGAAAAGTATAGTATACCCTATCTATAAAAAGGAGACAAACTCCAGTGCAAAAACTACCGTGGAATCTCTCTTGTGACTGTGCTGCACTATGGGCAGCATATAAAGTCCTCACGTATATTATTATAAACTAGCGGTTCCAACCACTAGCAGAAAATATTATTGGAGAGTATCAGATGGGCTTCCGTCGGGGAAGATCGACACTGGATCAAATTGGAAAAAATCCTTTGTAAAGGGTATAAAATTTTATTAAAATCCCTTTAAAGGGCTACATCAAAACAAAACGTTTTCGATTTTTATAAAAAATCATCATCAGTGTTAGACAAACTGGATGCTAGCTGAGCCACAAAAGAAAAATATCCGGGTAAAAACCCTTTAAATAAAATATAGATGCGTTAAAAGTGCATACTTCAGAAAAAGCCTAATGATGGTCACATGGCAACTAGGATAATGCCCTAAGGTAATGTATTGAAATTTCCCGAACACGTGGGATCCAAATTGAGTTATTTAAACCTAATACCTTTTACAAAGGATTTTTTCCAATTTTGTGATTGATGGTATACAGCCAACTACAGAAAAAACATTTCCTTTTCCTTGTGGATTTTACTGGATCAAATATTTACAGTCAAACAGATCTTGAGCAAATCATGGTAACACGATATAGATGTTCACAACGTGTTTGCAGACTTTAAACAGGCCTTTTCGGTTTCGGTCTAAAAGTGTCCACCGAAATACAAAGATGAGATTCTATAAAACTTTAATTCGACCAATAACATGCTACGGCAGTGAAGCCTGGCTCCTGAAAGAAACATCCAATCGTCAGAAGTTGATACAACAACGATCTTTATCAACTATATAAGAAAGCACCCCTATCAGACTTCATTAGAATACAAAGATTGCAATGTGTGATTGTGAATGTGTGATAAGAATGGGAGAGGATAGGCTACCAAATAGAGCACTGAATGCTAGAATGCAGGGAAAAATACCGATTGGATTGCCAAGAAAGCGCTGGGAAGACACAGTAAACAGCGACGCACAAGCCCTTTTAAGAGTCCGTGTATGGAGAAGAGCAGCAACAGACAGGCAAGAGTGAGGGCAAAAAATAAAGGAAGCCGAGGCTCAATTTGGTCTGTAGTGCCGTAGAAGAAGAAGATACACATCTTTACTATGGGGAAGTTATATAAAATATTTAAATATTAGTCAGAAATAGCAACTATCAAAATATTTATAAAACTGAGTGTCAATGTCAAAACGAATGCGAAAGCTAATGAAATAACGGCGAGGACTTCCAATACTACAATTATATGACGTCAAGAGCAATGAAGGCGTGTTTTGGCTGGCTGCTATAATTTGAGTTAGTCGTCTTTAGGAGACACACGAAAGACAAAAAAAAATTTTTTTCTGTGATATATGTTTAAATTATGTTCTGTTGTGATTTATAGCATTTTCTTCGAATTTAAAATTTTATGCAAGTTCCCTATTGTTTGTTGTGTTAAATGGATTATATTTGGGTACTGAAATAATATATAGTTTAATTTGGACTTATCGTTTTGTTTCACTCTATACACTACTATAGTCACTTACAACACTAAGTTTACCCGACTAAATGACCGAACTTTACTGAATATTTATGAACCGCGTTTAGTACTAAAATGGATTAAACAGGATATAAGCGGTTTACCATTCTTGTAACATAATATACAACTTCTAAATATGCAAGTACGCAACTGCACTGATATATTCCAAACAGAATGCGTTGAAATTGTGCAGCAATGCTCCCGCTGTTCACATTTTAATTCACAGTTCGCCTGAACTAATTCTATTATCTTGATAAATGCACTTCTATTTTCCAAATACTGTCAACTATAATCAGCGCCCCATACAGCGAAAAGTTCAAGACACATTCTCATTTATTACAATCGATAGCAGTCTGCGGTTGGTAACGATGAGAATATATGTCGAAAATGATTTATGTATAAGCCGGTGCACGGTCAGCTAGGCAAAATTTACACATGAATATAAAACGTACGGCTTTGGTCGGACCTCTGCTTAGCGCAGAGGCGAATATATCCGCTTTTAAGCTCTTCGAAACTTTATGGGTCAATTATAGCTGCGATATTTTATTGGACCTGTAGAACAAATTTATTTTTCTTATTGTCAAACAAATATGTACACCGAGAGAACGATTTCTTTTCTCCTAAAACACCGATTTCTTTGAGCAATATTTCTTAAAAGTTAACATATCCTATTAACTTAAACACACCGGTTCACATATAAAGAAACGAGTTTTTTAAACACAACTCAATAATTTCTTACAGATAATTTCTTCAATACTAAGAAATGCATTAATGGTTACATTTAATTTTCTTATCCTAAGTTTTCATTTCTTAAATTGAAAACTACAAATATTTTGCAATATAAGAAATATAATGTTAAGTTAATCCATATTTATATTTGTGAAAAAGAAATTTTCTTGCAATCAAATAAATATTTTAATCCACAAGAAATAATCCTTCCGAAATACCCTCTGTAGTAACTGTGGTTATAAAATAAAAACTTTGTCATTAATGCCGAAATGTTACTTGCAAAGAGATTTTCTTCCACAAAAGAATTGCGCAGATTAACTATTTATGATTTAGTCGTCAGTGTTTGTCAAGATGGCGTGATATGTTCATGTTCATATAGATGGATGTTGGATTTATTGGTGTTCTTTAAAAATTAACGGATATTTTGAAGGTACGTACATATATAGGTATTAAATAAAAGTAAATTGAGTAATTTAAGATGTAATAATAATATTGTTGCGTATCTGAATGGTTAAAAAAGAAACATAATAGTATTTTTATATGCTTTTTAGGTATAATGATGGACGACTCTGAAATAAAGGAGCTTATTATTCTAACTGGGAAATATGCCACAATTTAAAGCTGGGACAGAAAGATATAATATATAGCTTCAGAACAATATTAAGAAAGAAGTTATTAACCAACTGCGGGGCCTTCCAGAAATGGTAGAATTTCATACATGTAAGTACCTTTTTAAAAATGTGTATACTTATGTATCAACCATAATAGGTTTCTTGAATGTATCGTCTTCTATAAAAAATATACAATACAACCATATATCAAACATGGCGGTTGCAACGCTGAGGATGTTTTCTGTTAATTTATTTGAGATAAAGAAATCAGTTAGTCTAAAAGAAATATATATTTATGATTAAGGAATGTTATTGCCGAAAACCGTGAATTAGTTAGTATGTATTAAATGACTTAGATGTAAACTAATAATACTTTCCCGTAATAAAATTTCTTAATGATTAGGTATGCTGTCTCTTTCAGATTATAAGAAAATTACATATTATTATGTCTGCTTCAATGTTTTACATTGGTTGTTTTTTCCCTCTTGTTTTAGCTAAACAATGTTTATTGTGTGACTTAATATTATACAGATAAATAATTAATATTTCATTAACAAAAAGAAAAAAATAAACAAAGATGTGTAGGTTAAATAATGCCATGTTTGAACTAAATATGATTGATTATTATTAGTATTAATAGTTCTTATATGGGGCCGTGTATTTGTTTTTTTTTTTTGTATTTCCTAAATTTGTCAAAATAAATATCTATAGATATCTTTATAAAAAAAATTTTATTAAAGTAAGTTTACTCTTTCTACATAACGATTTTGTTTTAGTGAATTGCTGATATACAAAGTGCTATTAACAAAAGAAGGAAAATTTGAGGAAGTTGGACTTGCCTCTCCATCCTTTTATTGTTGTGTAGAAGCCAGTGGCTTTAAGAGTGGAGAAAATATTTGTATGTAATAATAACGTTTTATATCTTGTTTTATTAATAAATAATGATTTTACTTTAACACAATGATTTATTTCGCCGTATGTAATATCACTTTATTTTCAAGAATATTAACTTAACTCTAAATATACGTTTATCTCTGCGAAATATATTTCTTAACATTAAATACATTAATTATTAATAGTAAAATAATAATATTCCTTACTAAGAAATATTATTGCTCAGAAGAATAGTTTTGTAATTTGTAGAAAATATATTTTTATGACTAATAAGATTAATTAACATCAAGTGTAATTTCTTTCTGATAAATGGGTTTGAAATTTGCCAGAAAGTGATAGTTTAATCATGTTTAAGATATATTTCTTTGGCTATAGTGGAATTTATTTGAAACATTTTAGAAAATTATATCTTACATACAAAGATATATTTCTTAGGCAATATGCCAAGTCGATCTTTCTTAAATATTAATAAAGTTTCTTTATGTCAAGAATTTTTTTCTCTCGGTGTAGAAGCATTAATGTTGAACCGCAAATTTAATTACTAGTTTAGCATATTAACTATAGCTTCCAGTACATTTTGTTTGCAAAAAACAACTTTTTTTAATAAAATATCCCAAAATATTTTATTATAGCTGCAATCTGATCTGTAAAGATCAACAAACATGTTTTGTCTAAGCTAAATTACTAACAAAAAAACTTAAACTATTGACTTACTCACTAGCGATCCTTAGTGCTGTTTCAGATTATAAGAATTTAAACGTGCTAGGGTTAGAACACACGACGACATTCCAAGGGTGGCGCATGTAATCATATGGAGCCTTTCTCAGTAGACGGTGGTTGGAACGTTCGGTAAAGTCGCCGTGTTTATGTCATCCCTCACTTACAACAAGAGACGGCAGCCGTGCCGTCTTTACGCACCCAGCAGCATAGGGGACTTAATGCATCCTTTCATATGATACAGTCGTTAAGTCGCACGAAGGTAGTTTCTTTGGTTGTTTGGTACATTATTTTCATTTGCACTTTGGGGCTGTTTAAAGTAGGTGCATATATTTTATATTATGATGTCTCAGATTGATAGTGAAATATTAATAACATTAATTAAAGTCAGACTTGTTCATTGGGACAAAACAATAGAAATGTATAAAGATAGAGACTTGACGAGAAATGCTTGGAATTGTGTATGCCGTGCACTTAATAGTGCACGAATTAATTTGAATTAATTAATTTGACGAATTAGGTGATAAAGAAAAAACACATTTTATAAGTACAGCAAAATTAATTAGATGTTGCTGATAACAACAGTAATTAAAACTGCTAAGTATATTATAATAAACTTAACATAACTTAATAGTTGCAATTAACGTTGAGTGTAGAGGGTGTTCTATCAATATGTGTAAATATAAAAATATATAAATCGTATCTTTTTGTGTTAATAGGATGGACCCAATGAATTCGGTTCCTCTTATTTCTCTTTCTTCGACGATAAAGTAAACACAACGCTATAATTTGATTTCGCTCCATATAAAATTTACTTTTTATTCTACGAAATTATATTTAGTTTTATAGGGTAAACAACTCGGTGAAAACTGGAGTAGGGCGGCGGTCACGTCTTGTGTGAAATTATCTAAAAACAACATTTAAAACGAGGGGAACAACATTTAAATATGAATGGATGACAGAGGGTATTTTAAATTCTGTACATGAAAAACATAGATTGTAATGTTGTTCTGAAGCTGTTTCCTTGTGAAATTTTTATAATAAACTAGTCTAAATGGGAAATAAGCCACAATTTAACTAAAAATAATAATTTTATTAACGTTTCGACGCCAAAATCGGATAACGAAACGTTAATAAAATCATTTTTTTAGTTCAATTGTGGCTTATTTCCCATTTAGAATAGTTTATTACATAGATTGTATGAGCTAATTAGATGAGCTAATCCAGGATCCCACAAATAACTTAGTAGAACAAAAATTATAAAAACAAATTAAGGCTTTTAATTAAAAACATAAGAAATAATAACTGACAAAATAGAAATTGCAAATGAGTTAAATACGCATTACAGTACATTAGGACAAAAGTATGGACAAAAAATACCCATTTGTAATGATATATCGTAATGATATATATCCGACATTGTATCATGTACCTACCTCAGCCACAAAGTGTAAATAAAAATAATATACCAAACAACACAGCAAAATATCTTCGTGCGACTCAATTCTTATTGTGTGAAAAGGACAAGTGGGACAAAACTACGGCACGAGAAATCCCTCGCACGTTCAAAATTCTTATAATGTGAAACAGCACTTAGACTCTAATAACTTAATTACACATAGTTTGACTTGTCACTGCCGCACTGTACTCCGCTTCATGTACTCGAAAGCTTTCTTTCTCTTGAGTTTTTTGACCAAATTTACATTGCCAAGGAGCGGATGATGGCCTTCGGGGTTACTGTGATTAAAAAGTCATTTTTCGTGACTTTCGGAATATTTTTCGACGATCTGATTAACATTGTCTATCGCTATGTCTCTATGGAGGTCGCTGTTTTTAAAACCCCAAAGGGCATTAAGGATTTTAAGTTCCAGAACGGTTCCAACGGACTGGATACTTAGTATACGAAAAATATGATCAAACAAAAAATATTGTAAGTAAAATAAATTAATGAAATTTAATCCTTAGTGTCATTGAGGATCTGCATATTTACAACCGTTCTCATAATCGAAGAGTCTAGTCTGTTGAAACCGTTTTAGTTTACTTTCAAAAAATTCTTTTCTTGGTTGCCGTCTATCAGGGAATCGCTGATGAGAAATTCGTATTTCTGGTAGCACATTATTGTTATACTTAGCACAAAAATCATATTAATCAGTTTCTCATTCGAAAAATTCATATTAGTAATCGTAGCAAAGCAACTAGAATTATAAAAATATTAAAAATAGTATAATGTCAAATGTTTAAAAAATTTAGCCTCATAGCCAACTAGGTAGAATGTTGTATACTTTTATTAATATTTTACGTAACAACAATCTTAACTACGTAGTTATTTTTATATCTCATCCAATATTAGTAAATTAAGGATCGGTCTAGATTAACATGTATTTTTTTAAATTATTTTTGATTATGTATTTTCACGGCCACTTAATAAATTTCACGTAATTTTTGTTGCAAATGTTTGGCTTAAAGTATCACGAATAACTCACAAATTACAGCACTTAGTTATAGCGAATGCTTAAGAAAAAAAAATCCCATAAAATATAATTTCATTAAAATACTAAAATACAGGGTAAAAAACCCTATATTTGAAGAAATAAGACATCAAGAAGAATCTAAAAATGTAAAATTATACAGAGTATTCTATTTAAAAAATATGTTTGTGTCACCCTGTCAATACGGATGGCTCTGAATATTTGAAAATATTTTTAAATTATGGTTCTATCTGTGCCCCAACTTTCTTTCATATCTCTTACGACAAACGAGTAATTAGACTTCCTCGCACTAATGCCCCACGCTGTATATTAAAATGAAATATACAGGGTCCGCCAAACCTCTGGTTCTCTTTGATTACGGCTAAACTAGGGGATATATAAAAAATGTTTATAAAAAAACTAATATGTGTCAAAGACGTCTACAATTTAAGATTATATTCGATTATACAGGGTGGGTCAGAACGACGGTATGGACCAAAGTTTTATTTTTGAAGTTATACTTCTTTAGGCGCGATGGGAGTGAAATTTAATATGCGCGAATTCACCAAAAACCTTGTTCTTCGGCGCAGACGCATTATACCTTTGCTCTGATTGGGTGTTCAAATAACATGACAATAATTGTTCAATATGGAAGTTATGGATAAACTGGGATAAACAAATATCGTATATTAGTTTTTATTGTTGTGAGGACACAGACAAACTCAAGTTTATAATTGTAGTAACTTTTTAAATAGTTTTTAAAAGCAACAGGTACGTACTTAATTGTAAATGTTTCAGTATTGTAATACAAAATTACATAGGTACTTATCTATTTCGAAAATGTATGTACCTATCTACTAGGTAATGGTTTGATTTACATAATTTGATTACCAAAAAAATTTCTACCACTCTTCATCTAATATACTTATTGTTTTTTTACTCTATGTTTTGTTGTATTTTAATATTTTAATTCCCTTTTTGAACACACACACAAAAATCAAACTAATTTGATTAGATTCAGAACTGTCAAACAGTAAAACGTTCAGTTAGCCTACCTTCCCACATGACAAGTACGTGTAAGTGGTCAAGTCGGGTGACGGGTGTGTGTAAGTGGATTTCAGTTATAAGCACGCGGGTTCGAATCCCAATGCAAGTTTTTTTTTATTTTTTTATACATTTTATGATTGTGAATATATTTGTTATATAATTTTTTTCAGTAAATGCGTATTTAGTTAACATTTTTGCCAACAATTATTGGTTAGAAATCATTTCTTTGGTGTATTTTTCAATGTGTTTGTGTGTGTTTTATTCTTTTATTTGTTTAATTTTTGGTATTGTTTTAATAAAAATGTTTGGAAAGTAGTAAGTGTAAAATTAGTTTAATATTTAAATAAAATATAAATAAACTGTTTAAAGTACATATATTAATTTCGTTGGAATCATATATAAACCGGGAGATATTAACAGAAGTTCAACCACGATTTTCTAAGTCCTGCCCTTTGCAATACTGGAAGGTTAGAGAAGGTACTTACAATTTGTGAAAAAATCCACGGGTTTCCTGTGACATTTTTCTGTGAAAATTAGATTTTCCATGAATAAAAAAATTGGGAGTTGCGATGAATTTTTAAGTCCTGCCATATCCATAGAATAACAGGACACTATCTATTTTATGAAGAAAATTTTTTGGGCAGGACGGTCGCAAAAGGACTAAGGGAGTATACATATATACAAACATGTAATGAAAATAATGAAATTTTCATGATTTTCTAAGTCCTGCCAACTTAATAAATTAATTATATTTATTTCAAAATGACCAAAAAAAATATTGGCATGACGTCGCCTAATGTTCAACTGCACTTGTTTCTTGGAAAATTTTGTATAAAATTTTCACTCTGGTTCCGTGATTTTCTAAGTCATAAAATAAATTTTGTTACAAAATAAATAATTTCAGTATACATTATGCAAAATGGCAGGATGTTTAGTTACACTTTTTTTACTATATATAGTTAAAAAATTTGTAAGAAAATTCGTGGAAAATTACACGATTTTCTAAGTCATGCCATTTCGCACATATCTCAAGAAGGTTAATATAAATCTATTTTCAAAGAGGCAGGATGGTTGTATAGTTATTTCGTATAAAAAAATTAAATTATCTGTCTGTAAAATTATTTCAGGGTGTTATACAAACATATTCATATCACCACATTTTTCTTAAGTCATACCATGTCGAGTATGCTTAAAAAACACTAATCTAAAACCGTTTACAACTTTACAAATGTCATCAGACCATCTGGTTGGCGGACGACCTCTACTTCGATATGCTTCGTCTAGAAGAAGCATATCAAAGTCTTGTAATTAGTTTCTTTAAAATAGCTGCAGAACGCTTTTATTTGGAAAAACGAAAACTGGTACACTTATTTATCTTCCAGAGGTCAATTGTCAAATGTCAATTATCAATTGTCAATTTTTAGTATCGGTCATAGGGGTCCGTTTGGGTACGGAAACGGATATATTATCGAATAACTTTTCTGTCTAACTTTTAAGCATCTCTGACACTGGATTATTGAATTCTGGGATAGTTTTGTACTAAAAGGTACTTTTCCTTTAACTCAGAAGAATACGCAGTGTTCTAGAAAAATCGATGTGAAAAATTTTTCGTTCTTTGGTTTATTGAGTTTAAAAGAATTTAGAAAAATTCTATTTAGAAAAACGAAAACTGCTACGTTTATTTCTCTTCCAGAGATGAATCGATTTTATCAATTGTGAATTTCTAGTACTGGTCAGTGGTCATAGGTCTCCGTCTATTTAAAAGTACGCCCACCAATGAAAAGAGTGTGATTCATGTGCCTGAAACTTTTTTTATCTTCGAGAGGCCCCACACAAAAGAAACATGAAACATAAAACATGAACGTAAAACACGTTTCATGAAAATAAAACACAGCTAAACAAATAGAAGTCCGCACACACAAGAAGCGAGTATGATTCATGCACATAAAACATTTTTATCTTGGTGAAATCTGTTTCAGGAAAGAGATCGTGTTGTATTTTTCGGTTTCAGTTTCATTGTTTTGGACAGTTAATTACGGCATAATATGAATTCCGACCAAGAATTTAATATTGCATTGGTTTCTGCTGTAAAGTAGAACGAAGAGTTGTACAATTATAACCTGGAGAGGTACTCGAATAGGCAATGATAAGAAAATATCAGTTTTCTTTAAACCAGGACCCACAATAAAACAATGTAGATGTTTGAATACTCAGTCTATAAAATGATTTAAATTTGGGAAGATGATTACTTAGTTCGTTTGCAACCAAATACGTACTATGGTTATGATGTTGGGCAGTAATAAAAAGTTGCCACAAGAGTAACAACCTCGTCATCATTACTTTCCATTGTTGGCTATACAAATTTTCATTTTGTTTCTTTGATTAGTATATAATATGAAACGGTTTCGTCCTTCACAATTCATTTTGTTTCATGTTTTACGTTTTATGTTTTTATTTCACGTTTCTTTGATCTGCGGCCTCCCTTAGACAGTAATAAAGGTTTGCCATGACAGCAACGACCTCGTCATAACTTTCCATTGTCGACTATACAAATTTTAGGTATTTTTGTTTCTTCGATTAGTATATCACATGAAATCAAATGTTTTTTCACAATTTATTTGTTTCTTATTTCAAGTTTCATGTTTCACGTCTCATGTTTCACGTTTTATGTTATTTTAATCTGCCTTAGGAAGCATTTTCAGATTAGGTGAATTGTGTTAAATTGCCTTAAAATTATCTGAGGAATCTCCGGTCGTCATTTGTTAGAGTTTCTGGACACCCTGTATGTTGTTAGTGGTAGATATTATCCTGATATTGTAGATATTATCCTGATATTGTTTCCTATATTTGATAGCAAAATGTACTAACACTAACAACACCAGAATAAATCGATTTTTAAATACAGCATCTATCTACTTGCAACTTTTTGCATTGTGTTCAGGATAACATCAGGAAAAGGTGTATAATATAAAAATGGGTGGAAATTGAATTTTAGTGCATAACATGCATCCAAAAGTGTATAAACCTGTCAAAATCAGTGTATGAAGGGCAAAATTTTGTTATTTGGGAGGTTTATGGAGTTACGAATACGCAAGCAGAACCGACCTCAGAATCATCTAGTGCCCAGAGTTGCTGCTAAGGCACGTCATCTGGAGTTTCGTGGGATATCGGCAATAAATTTTAAAAAACAGAATATTCGATGGTTTTTGGGATGGCCGAACACGAATATGACATTACAACCGACCCTCGGAGCACCTGGTGCCCAGGGTGACTGATCTCGAATTTAAGAGAGTTTTTCGGGGTCGATTCTGATGGCGTATTCAGTTCAGCAACCACAAAACTCTTCGAGTAATCTGCTTGCATCACTTTAGTGTCTGAAAGCCTCGAAATTTAAGAATACGGCGTGTATATCAGTCACTTCGAGCACTAGGTAAAGATCTGTTCTAATGTGACATTCTTGTTCAGAAACCCCAAAAACCACCTGAGTAATCTGTCTGTATCAATTTACTGCCGAAATTAATATATAAATATGGTATAGAAAATGCTTAGCAAATAAAAAGGTACCATAAAATATCATTTCATTATAATACTAAAATACAGGGTGTCCCATTTAAGAAAACTCAGAAAATAGTCATTCCGAGTTTCAAGTTTCAACCAACCCCGTATACTAAAATTAAACATTTTGGTATACTATTATTAACTGACAATAGTAGACTATATTAAAAATCGTTTAAACATAAATTAATAAAAGTTTGGATATCAAATCACTAACAATATGTATAGGGTGTGAATGTTCCTACAAAATTAAAAAAAAAACGTAATTATATTTAAAACTACCTCGTATAATATTTCGAAACACTATATTTTATTAAAGAGAACATCGAGTAGAATCCAAAAATGTAAAAATATACAGGGTATTCCATTAAAAAAAAAACATAAATTTTTGTCACCCTGTGAAAACGGGTAGCCCTGTATATTAGAAAATACTGTTAAATTATAGTCCTATCTGTGGCACATGTTCTACCTAAATAACTTTTTTCGTATATCTTACGACAAACGAGTAATTGCACTAGCCCACACTAATGCCCCACCCTGTATACAAAATAACCATAAAACCATCCTGCCTCTTTGTATATAGACTTATATTAAGATTCTTGAAACATGTGCAAAATGGCATGACTTCTTCAAAGACTGTGCAAAATCGTTGACTTTTTCACGAATTTTCTTACAAATCTAGGACTCCTGCCGTCTTACAAGAACCGTTTAACCTTCCTGCCGAGTACCGAAAAGGTATTGATTGTATTTGAGTATTATAACTTTTTAAAGGCAGGACTTAAAAAATCACGGAATCAGGGTGAAAATTTTCCGCAGAATTTTCCAAGGGACAAGTATACTTAAACATTAGGAGACGTCATGCCAATATTTTTTTTTGATCATTTTGAAATAAATATGTTTAGTTTATTAAGTTGGCAGGACTTAGAAAATCATGAAAATTTCATTATTTTCTTTACATGTTTGTATACATATATACTCCGTTAACCCGTTTGCAACCCTCCTGCCCAAAAAATTTTCTTCATAAAATCGATAGTATCCTGTCTATCTACGGATATGGCAGGACTTAGAAATTCATCGCAAAACCCTATTTTTATTTTTTGGGAAAATCTAACTTTTACAGGAAAATGTCACAGGAAATTTGTGGATGTTTCCACAGATTGTAAGTACATCGTCTACCCTTCCAGTATTGCAAAAGGCAGGACTTAGAAAATCGTGGCTGAACTTCTGTATAATATCTCCCAGTCTAATAATAGAAGTAAAATCTCTTACGTGCGTACAAAGTACACACACTTTTTTTTTAATGGAACACACTATATATTAAATCATTTTTTAATATAGTTTTTAAAAATATGAAGATTTTTTTGAGGTCTTATAGGTCTAAAATTTATAATTTTCGAAACATTTTTATTGAGAAAAATGGTAATATTTATAGAGCTGTGGATTATGTCCCCAAAGTAATAAAAATTTAAGTGGCGTATTAAAGTTTTTCTAGTATAATGTTATTATTAAATAACTTAATATCTTTTACATATAGCCATAAAATATACAGGGTGGTCACTATTTGCAAATACAAAATTTTCTAATTTTTTTTAAATAGAACAACCTGTATATTATTATTTCATTTTGTAGTGAATATTACAAACTTTTTTTGGTATGGGATTGTACTATGTGTCTAGCGCCTTTCATTTTGCAGATATTTAAAAAACAACTATAGCTTTTACCTTTTTGCGGATATTTTATTAAAAAATTGTTTTGCAAACAAAATAATTGTAAGAAAATCTACGGTTTCGTTTTGATTAAAATCTGTCTTCCTCCATCCCCCGATAGTACTATTTCTAGGTCTACCTGTTGTCAAGGAGGCTCTAAGGAAGACAGATTTTTACCATTCCGACCGTAGATTGTCGATATAATTTAAAATAATTTATATCGCAGTATGGAGAGAACGCCCTCTAACGGGGAATAAGCGAAATGAATTTCGACTGAATTCAAGCTTTCTGCTTAACCCAGGTATAACATACCAAAAGGCACCGCCAGGAAAACATTCCACTTTGCGGTTCAGAGAGCCCATATGAAACGAGTCTTTGTACTCTATGCACATTAACAAAATAGTAAAATAATTGTAATCTGGTTTTGGAAGCATACACTAAAAGATCAAAGATGAAATTGAAAATGTAATTAAAAATTAAAATAAAATGTATGTAGTACAACTTAATTGAATTTAATAACTTTAAATTATGTTACAAAAATTATTTTACCGTGCTAATAAATGTAATTATTATGCATAAATTATTAATTATTACATTAAATAAACAACCAATTTTAAAATTAATCCTAGTCATTTTTCTTACCTTTATTGTACCAAAGTAATTGTTAGTTCGATTGTATTTACTAGTAAGATCAGTTAATAAGATTTTAATTTACATCTTGAGAACGTATACAGTATAACTTGAAACAAATGAACGTTATAGAAATATGTATAATATGAAGTAAATAGTATCTATATACTCGTGTCACAAAATCTGTTAATAATTTATATGGATTTCGCCCAAAACAAATGGCATATCCACCATTTCTTCAGTTGAAATATTCATAAAATATATTTAAAAAAATTTTAAAAATTTTCAACTACAAGCATGTTACCAGCTTTTGTGACACGAGTAGATACTATTTATTTTAATAAATAATTTGGCAGATACATTTAACATTCCTTTGTTTTAAAGCATGCTTTATAATGTATTATGTTCTCAAGATGCAGGTAAATTTAAAAGGCAAATTAAAAGTTTAACTGATCTTACTCGTAAATACAATTTAACTAACCATTAATTTGGTAATACGGGAAAGTTGTTGGGGTAGAAAATTTACAAGGATAAATTTTAAAATTGGTTGTTTATTTAATTTAATAATTAATTTATGCATGTTTAACTATATTTATTAGTATGGTAAAATAGTTTTTGTAGCATAATTTAAAGTTATTAAATTCAATTACGTTGTAGCATACGTTTCATTTTAACTTTTTTATTATAAAATTTTTACTTTAATTACGTTTTTATTTGCATCTTTGATATTTTAGTGAGTGTTTCTTAAACAAAATTATAATTATATGTTTTGCAAAAAAATTTTTGAATAAAAAATCCACAAAAACGTAAAATTTATAGTTTTTTTTAAATATCTACAAAACTAAACAAGAAGCTAGGTACATACAACCTTCTACCAAAAGAAAGGTTATAATATTAAACTACAAAACGAAATACTAATATACAGTGATCACACTGTATATTTTATGGCTATATGTAATAATAGAGTAGTAGTAGTTAGTAGAGTAGTAGTTAGTATAGTGTCATTTAAGAATGACACGGTACTAGAAAAGCTTTGACATGTCACTTAAATTTTTACTACCTTGGAAACATAATCCACAGCTGTATAAATATTACCATTTTTCTCAATAAAAATGTAAATATTTCAAAAATTATTAAATTTAGGCCTATAAGGCCTTATACAAAATCTTCAATTTTAAAAAAATATATTTAAAAATGATTCAAGAGGGTCTTCCATTTAAAAAAACACATCTTTTGTTCATACCGTCGTTCTGACTCAGCCTGTATAATCGAAAATAACTTTAAATTGTAGACGTATTTGATACATATTAGTTTTGTGGAAAATATTTTTTTGTATATCCCTTAGTTTAGCAGTAATCAAAGAAAACCACAGATTTGGCGCACCCTGTATAGGTATAATCAGGATAAGTTTATTTTTCACTAGTAGTAACGAAACCTTTATATTGAAATAAGTAAAATAATATATTTTTTTATTCATTCAATTATATTTCAAGCATAAAAGGCTATATTTATATTTTTTTTTATCGTAAGAGACAGTTTTCATCCCTGAAGAGAAAAAATCGTAACCCGAGGACGCACAATTTTCAAGGAAGAGAGTAAGGTAGATTCAGTTTTTTATTTATAAAAAAAATTGTTTTTATCGAAAAAAAAACTGAAATATTATAATCATTATTACTCATTTCAAAGAGATATCTAAAATATTGCAGATTTTTAACCCGTTACTAATACTATAATTTAATTTAGTATCTTTGTTAGGGATAAGCCACAATTTTCCTTTAAAATTGAGGTTATTAATAACACAACAATTAATAACAAAACAATTAATAACTTAAAAAAAATTTGTTGCTCAATAAAAAATTTTTGCAACAATTTAATTTTATCTGACTCTTTTATATTAACAATTGTATTAACAATATACGTCACAAATTTTTTTTAGCCTGAAATTGAAGTCAAATACATAATGAACACTGATAGTGTAACGTCAAAACGTCAAAAAGGTTTCCAAACAAAGCAAACATTTGACGTATGTCAATTGATTATTATTCACGTGGTTTGTGTAATCATTTTTAATTTTATTTTGTTTTGAAAATCATCTGCACATTTTTTATAAAGACACAATCCTTGTAATTTTGAGTTATGTAGCTTTTAATCATTATTAAGTTCGAAGGCGGTACGAAGTTCGCCGGGTCAGCTAGTTTTAAAATAAATTTTTTTTCTTATTCTCAACAAAAATACTAAATTACATTAAGATGATACAAGAACATAGCTTCAGAATAATCTTAGTATTATAATTATTCCCAAAATAATGGCATTGCACCGTCTATGAACACCCACACAAATCTGATTTGATATTCCTCCTTTCCTGTACGTAAACTGTTCCCACGAATCAATCCTGGCATAAAACGCACCACCACGGTAGAGTTCCGCACTGAAGGTAGAGGCAAATCCCTAAGTAATTCAATTTATAACGAACGTCAATCCTACGACATAAACACATCCATTTCAATACTCCAGCTTTTCATCCACAATTACTTTCATATTTATGCTAATTTATTACACTATTTCTCAACTGACGTTTCATTAATAACACCTAATGTTCTACGTCATTAATTCAGGAAGAAGCCGCGCCAACTCACGACGAGTAAAGAAAAATGACACCTGGTACAATTTTACGTGTAATTTTTTCTCTTTCTTTTATAAATATACAATCGATGAACGCTTTATTGACAGATTTGGAGACTATCCATCATCGTTAGTTTAAAATAATATACTCTTGAATACGTTTTGTTCTGATCGCTGTCCGACATCTGCCAGTCAAAAACAATGAAGCTGAAAAATGAATGCATAATAAAAGCTTTATATTTTCATAGTCTAAACTATTATAATATAGAGTATGTAAAGCCGTAACCATATAAATTTCTATTAAAATATTTGTTGGAAATATTTTATTTGTGTCATGTTAAATTTGTACCATGGTTTAGAAAAAAAAACGACATATTAATGTTAAAAAAATTGACTGATGTAACTATGCTCCTCGTTGGGAAGTCAATTATACAGTGTGTCAATTTGAAAAGTTGCCACCCCCTATACCCAAGTAGCACCGAACGGGTTCATTAAGGATGCTTTTAAGGATCTTTTAAGGATATAAGGATCTTTTAAAGATGCTTTAAAACTGTAGAATAAAACTAAAATTACAACCAATTGGTTTTTAAGTAAACCTTATAGTTGTAGTAAAACCGCTTTCAGCATAAAAGGGCCCACTCTGAAAGAGGTCAATAAAATCAAAAATAAAAACCTTCTTAAAACTTTGTTTTCTTAAGCAACTGGTTTTAAAGCTGCTGTGAAGATGCTTTTAAAACCATGTTATAAGACACTTTGAGTGCAGGCAGTTTTATAGCAAACTTAAAAAGGTTTCTTAAATGGAGACTTTTAAAGACAATTTACCATATTAAATGATTCTTTAAACCCATATACTCCATATAGGCCAACAAATTTTTACATGTGTTATGAGAGGTAGAGGTATTTGTAATTATAAAATAATAAAAAGTACTTGGTTATTTCGGAGTGTCAAGGTAGAAAAACACTTGCGCACCCAACTTTATTAATAATGTTAACAAAACTAGGTCTAAATAACTCACGCACGGGCCCTAAAATTTCTGACTTTTCGCAATTAGAAAATAAAAATAATAAAAAATTTAAATTAGTTTGAAAGAAAAATAATTTCATCTACAATTTTAATGATTTAATGTTAAAATAAATCGAATTTATGGCTTTAGTATGCTTATTTATAATTTTTGTGTAAGACTTATATTATAATCTTTCATGGCTTTCAGCATCTCCAGAAAGCAATATGGCCGAAATCCAAATAAAACTATTTGGTCTATACGCTCTGAGCTTCGCTGGTGTCGCTCCTAGCGGTTACTAATTCAACTTTTACCGGTAATTTTTAAATTTATTATTTAATTGTTATCGCTTAATATTTACAACGCAAAAAAGTAATTAAATTGTAATCGATTTTTTTAAGATTTTTCTAATCATTTTGACGTTCTATTGATAAAATATCAATTTCTTACTTCGGATACTTTGACAATAATCGTGTAGATGGCGCTAAGATTATAATAGATTATTTATAATTAGATATTACGGAACATTAAAAAAACTTAAATTCAGTATTTAAAACGTAAGTATATTTAAGGTAAAAATATATACCACAGCTTTGACCAACTAATATTGTTTATAATTAATGTTTTTAATTTTAATTTTAAATTAATCACTTTGACATTTATGTCAAATTTCCAGTAAACGTTTACAAACTTGTCACTACTGGCGTTCGCGAATTTGTAAATATCCCCTCTACGTACGAGCTCACAGCGTATAGACAGAGAATTGTTAAGATTAAATGGTTTTATTTTATACTTTTCTTAGAGCATATATCCTACATAAAAGCAAGGTTGCCTTGGAATTAAAACAATATAATTTTAATGCTGCTGTCAATAGCGCCACTCGGATTTAATGTGAATCTAACCTAAAATCGAGGCGTCGTATTGCTGTGTGTGTTGAATTTTTCTTTTAAAATGGCCAGTTCGTTTATATTTTAAGTACCTGCTGCTTATTTCTTTCATTGTAACTGTACTTCCACTTTTACAACACATTTTGGACATGAAAAAAAGAGGGGATGAGTTTAGTTTTATTGTTTCTAACAAGAACCATAGTTTAGTATTTACGATTACCAAATTGATTCAGTTAAGAGCGTCTGGTTTTAATATTGCCTACTAATTGCTTTTAATAAAGCAACTTTAAAGAAAACTAGAACTACAAAACTAAAAAAAATAGTTTAAATGCATATGTTTTACTCTCATAATAGTCTTGAGATCAAGTAGTTTTAATAATAGGTTTTATTAGTCATATTCGGAGAATCTTTAAAACTGCAATAAAACTAAAAGGTAACAAACTAGAATCTAAAAAAACCAAACAGTCCAGAAGTTCTTCATAAAACTGATTAGTTTTAAAGTGGACTGAGAATAAACCAATTTAAAACTACAATAAGACAAATTATCTATTAAGATTAATTAGTGTTATTTGAGACCCTTACTAGATATTTTAAAACTAGTGATAAATGCTTAACAGTTTTAAAGTTCTGGCAGTATATCTACAAGGTAACTTTAAAACCATTATCTTCTTATTTACCACAATAAAACCTTTATAAACCTTAAATCAAACTAAAATATTTTTATTGTGCTGCTTGGGTAATTTGGTCCCTATAGGAAATCTAAAAATATGCAAAAACCGTCAAATTTATTTGTGAGGGGGACATTTTTTAGACCAGTTTTTAGACAACTAAATTACATCAACCCAAATTCTTTAATGGAAAGAGGGGTTGAGTGATACCTCATTTTGAAAGTCATTAAATTACCTTTTGAAAAATACCACATGACTTATATTTCTTTTCTGTACTTTTGGAAAAATCTTGGACTCAATACTCTATAAAATTTTGGAGTTCTGAACTCGATACTTAATATCTTTAGGGTTTTACTTGATTTTTCCAAAATTACTGAAGAGAAATATAATGTATGTGGTATTTTTGAAAATGTAATCAAACGATCTTTAAAATGAGGTATCGCTCAACGCCCCTTTCCATTAAATATTTTGGGGGTTGTGTCCGCCCCCGCTAGAGGTTTAGTGTCATTTGGTTGAAAACTTGTCTATAAAATGTCCCCCTCACAAATAAATTTAACGTGTTTTTGTATATTTTTAGATTTTCTATAGGGACCAAATTATAGGGGTGGCAACTTTTCAAATTGACACCCTATAATATGTATTAAACCTGGATCCCGCGTACCAAAAAAAATTTAATATTATCAATTTAAAATTTGTTAGTGTCTTAATGGTGTCTAGTCGGACAAACTTTGATATAAGGGAACATTGGAACAAGGGAAGTTTTATTGTGGAACAGTTTACAAGTTTCGAACATCAGACGACGAACACGTCCCATGTATTTTGTCGGACAGAACTTCCAATTGATTTGTTACCCTTTCATTAAACTCTTATGCAAAAATCAGACTGTTATTTACTACCAATATAATTCCTGTCATTTGATATGTTCTACGTGTCGGACTCATTAAAATGCCCAACATATTTGTCGGACAAATATTTTTTCATAATTGTATAAAGTTTGCTATTGAATAAACTTCAAAAGAACCAACTAGTTTTCACAATCATAAACTTGTCAGGATGACACGTTCCACAACTAAAACTTCCCCTGTTCCAGTGTTCCCGTACATCGAAGTTTGTCCGACTAGATACCGTTAAGCTACTATATAACAAATTTTCAGATTGCTATTAATCATTTTTTTTGTTCCGCGGGATGCAGCCCTATAAATTTCGATAGGGACTGAAAAAACCTTCCAGTTATAACTAATAACCTGTTTTTTTTTACTCTGCAATAATCGGTTTTTCCGGTTTTTTTTTTGTCCCGGTTGCAATTAATTTTGTCCCGGGTTGACAATCGATGCAAGGATCAGGACCAAGATTTTGATAAATTCGCGCACATATAAATTTACCCCAAACGAGCATAAAGAAGTATAACTTCAACAACAGATACGAAAGCAGAAAATCTATAAAGAATAAAATAAAGCACCCAGTAATTTAGACTAAAACTCACGATTTGCAAAGGCAAGGACAGACAACTACTAACATAGAAGCAAATAATTATAACGAGATGAAAATAATACTTTGAACAAACCCTATATGAAAACAATGAAACTGATCAAAACGAGACAACTGATCAAAAGGACGGCACATCACATTCAAAAATTCGAGCTATGAAGAAGTGCTTAAAATAATAAAGTGCATAACTAAAAAACAGTAAAGCGTCAGGAATGGACGGAATTTCGGCAGAAGTAGGGTCATTCTATATGAACTCAACACACCTAATTTGGTTATAATTTGGAATACTCATAGTGGCTAATAAGGGAAACAAAAATACAAAATTTTAAAAGATAAAAAAGATCAAGGCAGGTTTTGTTTATATTTGATTCAGAGTTGGACCACCATCTCCATATAGCTATTTCAGCATCCTTATGCCTCATCAGTGAAGCTCAGAAGTCTCAACTCTGAGACTTGAGAGTTGAGACTTCTGAGCTTCACTGATGAGGCATCTTCTTCTTCTTTAAGTACCGTGCCCAAATTTTTAGGCGTAGGTAGCTTCCATAACAATTTGCCGATATCGTTCTCGATCTTGTGCGGCATGTAACAATTGATCTGCTGATAAGCCAGTCCATTGACGAAGGTTTCGTGGCCATGATTATTTCTTTCGACCAATTCCTCTTTTTCCGTCGATCTTTCCATTGAGTATTAACTGCAGCATCCTGTATCTGCTACCTCTCATTATATGCCCCAGATATTCAAGTTTTCCCTTTTTTATCATCTTCATTAAGTCACCTTCGCCTTGACCTACTCTGTTTAAGACTTCTCTGTTTGAAATGCGTTGAACCCAAGATATTCTGAGCATTCTACGATACGACCACATCTCAAAGGCTTCTAATTTGTTCATCATGTTAACCTTCATGATCTAGGTTTCACATCCATATAGTAATACAGGATACACATAACATTTTAGGAACTTGATCCCTAGGTGTAAGTTCAGCTGAGAGTTGCTCAGAATAGATCTAAGTTTCATAAATGCTCCTCTTGCAATTTCTATACGAGTTTTAATTTCTTCATCCGGATTTAGTGTCTCGTTTATCCAACATCCTAGGTATTTAAAATGGTTAACTTTTGTTATTGATTCATCATTGACAATTAGTTGCATAGGGCCGACGTCTTGTTTACTAACCACAAGTAACTTTGTCTTTGTTGCATTTATGTTAAGTCCGTTATTGGAGCATTCTCTAGTGACTCGATCTATAAGGAATTGAAGATCTTCGATATTTTCAGCCATATGATGAGGCATAAGGATGCTGAAATAGCTATATGGAGATGGTGGTCCAACTCTGAATCAAATATAAACAAAACCTGCCTTGACCTTTTTTATCTTTTTCATTTTTACTCAGTTTGAGTATTTAGAAACTGTCTTTCGGTCCTTTTCCTTGACGAAGGGAAGGTAAATGCGTGGCCTAAGCGTCCTCTATTTACTTTCTCCTACTTTCGTCGACTCTTGTGATTATATATTGTAAAATCCGGAGATACGGGAAGCAGCCATAAAGTAGTTTATTAACGAAAAGTCTTAGATTTAAAATATTGTTTATTATATTTTTATTTTCAATTATTCTAATTGTTTAAAAGGTAGTAAACTTTGTATCTGGAGCTTTTCGTTGTTTTCCTCGTAATACAAAATTTTAAATTTTTATCTCAAGCTGTTTCCGAAATATGGTTATGTGAATAAAAACACGCGACCATACTTTATTGGAAGGGTTGTGTAGAAGCTGACCTAATTGAGCTAGAATGTTGGGAGAGGTGTCATTTTGCAGAATTTTTAAAGTTCTTTACAGTGATATATACAGCATGATCTTATGATAAACAAGTTTTTCTCAAACAAAAAAAATGTATATTTTGATTAAGTTTTTTTCCAAAAAGTACATAATTTAAAATTTTCATAATATTCTTACAAATACATAAGTCTGTTGATAATAACATATAAAACTTTTATCATGGGATGGTGATGGGTTCAACATAAAAAAAAATTATTTTACACATACAGTATGGTGCAAATGAAGGGAATATACTCGTAATGTCGCAAGCTGGCAACTTTAAAGAAAAATTCCGAATTTGTTGGCGTATATATCATACTAGTAACGTCATCCAGCTGGGAGTGATGACGTAGTCAATGATTTTTTTAAATAAGACTATAATTCGTGTGTTAGCTCATTTGAAAGCTATATATGGTGATGTAGTATAATAAGTAGAAAGTTTGTGTAAATATTTTGTTTAATTAATTTTACACTGATGATGGAATATTGATTCCGAAAACGTTTTGTTGTGATACAGCCCGTTTTAGGGATTTTAAATATACCTTTTACAAGATAAGGTTTTTATTTTTTGTAATTATTCATTATTTTTAAATAGGATGTAAATTTTACTGATTGAATAAACTTCTTACTCGCATTTCACAAAATTACGGTACCACTACAAAATTCATTTTTTCTACGATCGTGCAAAAATGTCTACTTTCGCGCACGCGTTTTAGTTTAGAAAGTTTTACTTTTCCGCACGCGTTTTACTTTTCCGTACGCGTTTTACTGTTTCTCACGCGTTTTACTTTTCCGCACGCGTTTTAATTTTCCGCATGCGTTTAGATATTTTAGTACGGTCTTAAAATAATTATAATACATGCAATAAACTAATATTTAGATATTATTTCCTATTTTATTTCAAATGTATCTTATTGTGTTCCGGTTTTAATGAAATTAACGCGACAATAGGGAACTTCACATTTTTTTATTACATAATAATGTTCGATTTTGTTTAAAAACGAGATTTCCAAAATTTCACGCTTCAAAAACTCGTAATAATTTAGAAATACATATTTAAAGTCTTCTGTGACGTCACATAGTTTTACATTAGTTATTATCATGGTTGTATTTCGCTGTGTCTAGGTACACGCTAACGTGTACGCAAATAAAAAAGTTAGGTACACGCGAACTAAACTTCATCAAGCCAGTGACGTCATTATTTAGCGTGCGCAATGACTGTATATTTTGGTACATGCTATTTTGATACGTTTAGTGTTTGTTTGATAGAAAAATATTTGTTAGGGAAGGGAAGCAGAACTATTCAGATGTTTCAAACTTAATTGTAATAAATCAATGTATATATAAAAGTATATATTTAGGTTATCAAAATAAATAGATGTATTTAATAAAACTAAAATTAAAATTTCATTTTTAATTCAGTTGCAATGCGAAGGCAAAACAATCTTATTTTTCAATTAGAATACGGGAGCGCACTCCAGTCCTCTGAATCGCGATTTTCGACTCAAATTGGGGTCTCATCGGAGAGAACGTAGGCTTGTTCTCCATATTCTAACCGATCAGTACCGAGAGCTTTTCCCACCCATTGCAACTGAAGTGAAAAGATTAGGTGACTAGCGTCATCTGGCAATTAAAAGATGAAGTTTTAAATCCTAATAGCATTATTAATAATATTTAAAAATATTAAAAATATTACTAAAAGATTTTTAAATTGCAAATTTATATTGAAAACTTATTGGTCCATTTCCTTGGTAACACCTCCAAGGCTTCTAAAATTTGAAAGCCATATGGATGCTGAAGCGAAGAAGACAAGAGGGAATTCAAAAACTTACAATTCATGACCCCGTCTGTTCAGCTGGTAAATTCCAACAGAAAATGGACCTAGTTACTCAAAGGAGTAAAGACTAATATAAAAATAAAATAAAAATTTCATTTTTAATTCAGTTGCAATGCGAAGGCAAAACAATCTTATTTTTCAATTAGAATACGGAGCGCAGTCCTGTCCTCTAATTCGCGATTTTCGACGATAATTGGAGTCTCATCGGAGAGAACGTAGGCTTGTTCTCCATATTCTAAGCGATCAGTACCGAGAGCTTTTTCCACCCATTGCAACTGAAGTGAAAATATTAGGTGACTAGCGTCATCTGGCAATTAAAAGATGAAGTTTTCAATCCTAATAGCATTATTAATATGACATTTTTATGAAATGAAATTTTTATTTTATTTTTATATTAGTTTTTACTCCTTTGAGTAACTAGGTTCATTTTCTATTGGATTTTACCAGCTAAACAGACGGGGTCGTGAATTGTAAGTTTTTGAATTCCGTCTTGTCTTCTTCGCTTCAGCATCCATATGGCTTTCAAATTTTAGAAGCCTTGGAGGTGTTACCAAGGAAATGGACCAATAAGTTTTCAATTGATAAATCTTTTAGTAATACTTTTAATATTTATAAATATTATTAATAATGCTATTAGGATTGAAAACTTCATCTTCTTATATGTATTTAGTTGACATGACACGTACAAAATATTGTTAAAATAATTTTTATACGTAAGTTAATTATTATAATTGACTATTCTAAATGGGAAACAAGCCACAATTGAACTAAAAAAAATGATTTTATTAACGTTTCGACGTCCAAATCGGATGTCATTGTCAAAATACAAAAATTAGTCAGATTAAATAAATTATTAGAAAAATTTTTTTACTAGGCAACAACATTTTTGTTTAATTTAATAATATTTTGTATTTTGACAACGACGCCGATTTAGACGTCGAAACGTTAATAAAATCATTTTTACAGTTAAATTGTAGCTTAGTTCCCATTTAGAATAGTTGGTTACAAAAATTCCACAAGGAAATAGCTTCAGAACAAGTTAATTATTATTGTGAAAGCTTTAGGTCTTCGTTTTATTTTAATTTTGGACGGTAATACTATTTTACTTATGACTAAAAGAATATATTAATTTATAGTCTCTTATCTTTTTCATACTGTTTTAAAATGTTGTTAAACTCATTAAAAGAACTAAATAATTGTTCACACTCTATAGTTAATTTAAAGCAAACACTAAACCAATAAAAAATAAGAAATCTCTTTATCAATCAATATTAAAATTAAAGTGTAAACAAAACGCGATTAAACTAATTCTATCACTCTAACACTAAACTTTTTTATTTGCGTACACGTTAGCGTGTACGTAGACACACGGTTCTTAGACATTACTACGGTTGCCTAAATCGACTAACCAATGAACATTAAGGGTGAGATTACGTCACGAGAGTTTACTGTCATTTGAATCGTAATATGTTTTTTTTCGAATCCTGAGAAAACCAAGTATTTTAGAAAAATTTAAATGCAGGATGCAAGATTACATTATTGTCGAGGGCGGAAAGCCCTTTAGAATAAACAAGCAGATTCTATTTAGTGAAATATTTGAAATTAAATATCACACTTTTCTTTTATTTTCAGCCCTGTAACTTATTAAAATAAACATTATAGAAGTTTTCAGGGGCTTTCAGCCCTCGGTAATAATGTAGTTTTTCATTCTGAGTTTAAATTTTTCAAAAATATTTATTAGTTTTCTCAGGATTCGAAAAAAAAAATGAATACAATTAAAACACATTGAGAATTTTGGTATGCGTCAAAGTTTTGCATTAACTCAATGTAAAATTCTGAACTGTTGAATTCCAGCTTCCCTAATAATTATTTTACATCAAAAGACACTAGAAACTATTTGAAGGGGATTGAAATCTGTATTGGAAATAACTGTTAAAATTGGTCTACGTAATTAAACATGTTCCAAAATTTTGTAAAAATGTAATATATTTTAGTTTTCAGCCCAAACTTAGGCCACACACAATGCAATAATGTTCACATTTTTGAACTGTCAATATTTTTATTTTATCATCTATTGTTTAAAAACAGTACAGTTGATAAGATACCCTCAGTTTCGGAGAAAAGGATTAATAATAAAAATTTTTTTATTCAGACAATGGTGTGAGCACTGTCAGTTAAATAGTAACGTGTGGCCTTACTTTTACACGCATACCTATTGTGGCAAATGTATCATATTTTTAAAAATTTTTGAATGCATTTAAATCGTAGAACAATTTTAACTTTTGATTTTAATACAGATTTTAATTCTCTACAAGTACTCTCTCATGACTTTTGATGTAAAATGATTAGGGAAGTAGGAATTCAACAATTCAGAATTTTACATTGAGTTTCCTATAGCCCTTTTTACGATTCACCCTCCGGTATAAGATAAAATGTGTACTATTTGTCTTATTATTTCATAATAACACAAATAATACACATATATACACAATAACACACATTCAATGATCGAAAATCATTTAAGAATATGGGAATGTAAACCACGCAAAGAAAAGGAAAATGAGAAGGAAAAAGAAGCCAACAATCAGATTAGCAACATGGAACATAACTTCGTTCAACAACAAAGACCAAGAGATAATCGAAGAACTGATAAACAAAAACATAGACATTTGTGCAATCCAAGAAACCAAGAAGAAAGGTAAAGGTCAAAGAGACTATAACCAATATATTTTAGCATATAGTGGAGTGAAGAAAGAAGAACGAGCACGAGCAGGCGTAGGTATACTTGTCCATAAAAAATTTAAAGACAACATAAGTAACTGCCGTTACGTCTCCGAAAGAATAATACATATGAACATCACAATGGACTACCAAAAATTAAATGTTATATCTATCTATAGCCCCGAGGACTGCAAACCTAAGAAGGAACGAGAGGCATTCTACGAACAGTTGCAAACCATCCTGGACGATATACCTCATGAAGAACACTTAATTCTTATGGGGGATTTTAATGCACGAATCGGAAATGAAATAGTTCCAGGAGTAAAACAAAGATTCAATGAAAACCATGTCAACTCAAATGGAGAACTCATGGCTAATCTCTGTGCTTTTAACGAACTGCGAATCAATAATACATTTTTCGACCATAAGCTTCAGTATAAATATACGTTTGAAAACTCCAGGGGGCACAAATCTATGATTGACTTTATAGTCACTAATAGAAAAATCCACCCAGAGCAGATTCTAGATATTCGAACTTTAAACTCGGCAGACGCAGGGAGTGAACACAAATTAGTCCTAGCAAAAATAAGAATGAAACTAGCACCAAAACATTTTCCACAGGAAATCACCGAGGAAAAATTCAATGTAGAATCACTGTGGAACGATTCTACCAAAGAAATGTACCAAAGGAGGCTAGCACAGAAGATACAGCTGAAGCAGATAGACGACATCGAAGATATAAACGCGAGCTGGGAGAAAATTAAAAACAATATTGAAGAGGCAGCAACAGAAGCTCTAGGAAAACGCAAAGTCATACTGAACAAAAGAAACAACAACAATACACCATGGTTCAGAAAAGAAATAAAAGACAAATGTAAAGAGAAGAGAGACGCCTACATGAAGTATAAAACATCAAACACTCCAGAATCCAGAGACACCTATAGAAGAATACGAAATGAAACAAAGCAATTGGTACGAAGAACAAAAAATGAACACTGGGAACAGTTTACAAAAAGGATGGAAAGCGACTTCTACGGAACACAAAAACAAATATGGAGATTCATAAGAAACCAACGGAAAGAAATGGCAGAATTGAAGGAATACAATAACATACCAGCAAACGAATGGGAAAGATACTTGACGGAACTGTTTAAAGGAAAGGAAAATCATAATCAAAATAATAACCTACCTGAATTAAGACACGAAATTGAAATCAGTTTTCAGGAAGTAGGGGTAGCCATAAATTCACTCAAAAATAGGAAGTCACCAGGACCAGACGGAATAACCAACGAGCTTCTAAAATACGGAGGAGAAAGTATAACCCTAGAGATGACAAAACTTATACAAAAACTAATATTGCACTGCAAGATACCAGACGCATGGAGAAACAGCATAATGATACCAATGTTCAAAAAAGGAGACAAAGAAGACCCCAACAATTATAGAGGTATAAATCTACTAAACACCGCACTTAAGCTAACCACAAAAGTCCTAACCAACAAAATCAATAAACTAACAACTTTATCAGATGAACAACAAGGATTCAGATCCGGAAGATCCTGCGTAGACGCCGTATTTGTACTGAGACAAATCACAGAAAAGGCCATTGAGTACAATAAACCAGCATATCTATGTTTTATAGACCTGACAAAGGCTTTCGATCGCATCCAAGTCGAAGACGTCTTACATTTACTGTATGGAAGAAACATACCAATCAATATTATACAAACCATCGAAAACATCTACTTTCATAATCGAATACAGGCAAAGATAAATGGAAAACTAACGCAGTTTATACCAGTACAAAGTGGAGTCAGACAAGGTGACTCATTAAGCCCACTGCTCTTTAATATAATAATGGACGAAATAATAGAAGCAGTACGTAAAGGTCGTGGTTACAGAATGGGGAATAAAGAAATCAAAGTATTGTGTTATGCAGACGACGCCGCATTAATCGCCGAGACAGAAGACGATCTCCAAAGATTAACACACATCTTTAATACAACAGCCAAGAAATACAATATGATAATATCAGCAGAAAAAACCAAATGTATGACAACATCTAAATACCCACTACGATGTAAAATCGAAATTGATGGGAAAATAATAAAGCAGGAAGCAAGGTTTAGATATCTGGGAATTGATATAACCAGTTACGGAGATGTTGAAGAGGAAGTACGACAACAAAGCTTAAAAGCAAGTAAAGCGGCGGGATCTCTTAATGACACAATCTGGAAGAACAAACACTTAAGACAAGACACAAAAGCAAGAATCTATAAAGCAGCAATTAGACCTATATTAACATACACGGCGGAGACAAGGCCTGACACATCTAAAACGAGACGACTACTAGAAACAACAGAGATGAAAATACTCCGACGAATATCAGGGAAAAGTCTGTTGGATAGGGAGAGGAGCGAAAACATAAGAAGATCATGCAATATAGAAGACATAAATGGATGGGTGACAAAACGGAAACAGGAGTGGAACGAACACATTAGTAGAATGGCAGAGGATAGGATAGTACGAATAGCACGAGATAAGTCACCAAATGGACGAAGAAGTATTGGCAGACCAAGAAAAAGGTGGTGCGATAACCTAAACAATTTAGGAGGATAATATTGAAGAAGAAACAGGCTTTAAAGCCTACATACAAGAAGGAAGAAGAAGAAGAAGGAATGTAAACTCTTGTGACGTAAAGTCAAAAATATAAGTCTCCCCACCACCGTCGGACAAGACAACCGCAATAAAGTCTAATAACCGTGACGTAGACACAGCGTTATATTTAGGTATATTCTTCTTCTCCTTCTTTAGTTTATTGGCCTCCACCTACTTGGGTATTTGGCCAGCTCATCGTCGCGGTATAAGTGAAAAATATGTATATTCTATTAACATTTAACTTATGTCATTGTAATAATATATACCAGTTTGTTGACATTGGAGTGATATAGTTATTAAGGAAAGAAAAGAAGGTTTACTACGGAAAATAAAACCATTTTGTAAAAGTATAAGTTTTCTATGAATAGTTCAAAGGATCAAAAACACTTGTAACCTCACATCACTGTATTTTCTACTGACGTTTATAAAGTCTACTTTAAAATTTTGTTTACTTTGTTGGAAGAATGTAAACATGCAAACATATGACGTCACGACGCGTTTTGAGCTGGCTGGTATAATTTGAATTTTTAATCGTCTTTAGGGGCCAAACGAAAGCTAAACAACACTTATTTATCTTTGATACATGTTTTAAATTATATTCTGTTGTGATTTATAACATTTTTTTCGAATTTAAAATTTTATGCAAGTTCCCTATTCGATGAAATAAAATTATTTTGACATAATATTCGAAAGTCAAATCGGTAGACAATAACAGTCGTTTTGAATCATCGTCATGGAAACCAAGATCGTCGTCATGCTAACTAATGATATTGAAAGTTTGGTTTTGACAACCTTGTCAAAGAATTAATTTGTGTATGTATTTCCATATTTACTAAATTAATTTATTAGAATTTGGCACTTTTTTAAAGCCTCGTAGAAAAAATATTGTTCCTAACTCTTGCAGAAAGTTTCTTTTCCGCACTCGACTGCTTGCCGAACTCCCGCTTCGCGTTGTTCGGCAAACTGCAGTCGCTTGCGGAAAAGTATGATTTTCTGCACTTGTTAGAACTATTTCGGAAAGTTTTGAGTCAGCTCTATTTGCTTTTTAAAAATGTCAAATTACCTTTATACATTTTTGTTTGCTAATAAAAACATTATTTCCTAAAGTTCGATTTTAATTTGGAGTTCTAATATCATAAGTATGAGAAACGTGAAATGAAATCTTCTTTGAAAAACACTTCGATAACAAACAAAAGGCCAACGGATATAAGCAAATTAAGAGCCTATTTACGTTTTGCTGGCTTCGCAACTTCGATAGCGACAACAAAACTGTAATTAGCTTCTCTTGGAGGCAAATCCGATTTATAGATTAGCGTGTTTGTGTATATATTATTTTACGTGAATATAGCAACAAAATTAATTAATTTTAATATTTCCATTCCTCAATTCTTTCCATCTATAGTCTCCATTGCCCCTCCCTGAAGAGGGGGAATGGAGACAGTTAAAAACAATAAAACTGGTATGTGCAGAGGAAACTGTCGGAAAAGCCAAAATGCAAAGGAATGCGCAATGGTATGGTGATGAATGAAGAGCTGCTGTAAGAGGAAAAAAGGTAGGCTTAACCAACTTCAAAGAAGCATAAGAAATAGCAGGGAAATTAACCCTTAAACGCCCAAGGGTGGGTAAAAAATGTCCACCTAATGCGTATTCCTTTGTAACATATTTATTACGTGTTAAAAATTTTTTAAAAAATTATTTATTTTTACACAGTCAGCCCTTTATCGAATGTTAATTTGGTTCTACCGATATTTTTAAAAATAAAAGTAGCATCTTGAGTTAAATAGGGATCTGCATAAAAAGTACACCCTTGGTAAAACTTGTTCCTAAAGGTTTCTATATAATTTCTCGTTGGTATGAAGATAATCCATACAATTATCGACGTATAATTACATAATCTACAAAATTATCCGCCAATAAGGAGGCTGAAAGGAAGAATGTGGAGAAAATCGACAAATCTGAATTACTGGCATTTACTGGTATGTTAATTTTGATGTAAATTGTAATTTTGTTGTAAGGTTTTTAAATTGTTTATATTAATATTTTAGAAGATGCTGTGTTTATTAAGCATAATATTCTTAAGTTTAATCCATTTCCAACAACTCTCAATAAATATATTAGCTATTTTCGAGGTGGACATTTTTTACCCACCCTTGGGCGTACATGGAACCTAAAAAAGGTTGGGCGTTTAAGGGTTAATAACAAAAAGAAAAAACAAGCGACTAGGGTATATAGAATAAAAATAAAGGCTTTAAAAAGATACGTACAAGAAATTCTAGAGAATAAGAACAGATATTAAACAGAAATTTCTATAAAAGAATAAAAGAAAGCATCCTGCCATTTAGAGCAAAATTGACGATATTGAAAGATAAGAAAGGAGAACTACTAACACAGAAGCAAAAAATTATAATGAGATGGAAAAAATACTTTGATGGAAACCTAAATGAAGACCACGAAAATGCTCAAAACGAGACAACATACCTAAAGCGGTTTAAATTAACATTAAAAAAATTAAAAAAAAAATAAAGCACCAGGAACGGACGGAATTTCGGCTGAATTATTAAAACATGGAGGATCCGAACTCTGTCGAAGAATTTATTATGTGATAACATTAATATGATCCAAGAAGGAATTACGGGAGGAATGGACATTTGGCTTTATAGAGCCAATATATTATTTATTATAGAAAGGAGATAAGAGGGAATGTCAGAAACATAGGCCAATTACATCGCTAAAATGTAGTATACAATAGCTATTTGTATAACAAGGGAGGAAAGTGCTACTTTTCCTCCCGAGAATGAAGTTTACTGCCCGACGCGTAGCGGAGGGCCGTAATCATTCAAGGGAGGAAAAGGCACTTCACTCCCATGTTATACATATTGTTTTTCCACCTTCTTCAAATAACAAATAATTTTTTTATTTTTACTTAATTTATTTATGTAACTAACCAACAACATTTATTAGAACTAAAACTAACAAGCAGGTACAATATAACCGTCAACTGTCCAATATAAGTCAAATTATTAATGTAAACATTGTTAAATCGAAATAACAATTTACTGTTTTTTGCCATTCTGCAAAATACAGGGTGTTTTAAAAATAAACGTTAAAATATATAGATACTTACGTAATAGAAAATAGATATTGTACAGGGCGTAAATAAGTTATATTTCATGAATGAAGTACCATGACGTCACTTTTACTTTTCCTCCCTAGGGAGGAAAAGTACAACTTTGCTCTTTACAATCAGGTTCGGAAAAGTATACTTTCCGTAGAGGTAGGTGGAAAAATTACTTCTGGTATTATCTACATTAGATTGTTAGAATACTCCTAAAAAACAATTGGTGATTGTCAAAATGGATTTAGACCTAACAAAGGAACTACAGACAAAAAAGAATGTGTGTGTACTATGTACGCACGTAAGAAGATATTCTTTTATTATATAATAGGTAATTTAAACGAAGTAAATATACTTAAAAGGTTATTTGTATTTTATTTAAAAATCAAACTAACTTTCTTATCTACCACTTTCAAAAAATTTTTATTAAAACAACCAAAAATAAAAAAAAATATGAACCGCCCGGGAATTGAACCCGCAACCTTCGAATCTCAGTGCTAACGCATTTCTAACTACTCCATCGAGGCACTAGAAATAGACATGTAAGTTTCGGATATAATTACACAACACGGCACACGACATATAGTGTAAAAATGTTATGCTTACATAATATTTTATTAATCCAAAAACACAAGAATTATAATAAATAATACATTTCCTAAAACCACTAATATATTCTTTTAATGATTTATTTGCACGGTTACAGATACATACATACCTATCTTGAAAGATTAGCAATGAGCAATGAATGTCAAAACTACATACTGTCAGTGTGCGCAGGCGCGCGGTAAATGTACAAATTTACCCTCAATCGATTCGCCGCTAAAGAAGAATATCTTCAATAATATTTATTCATACTAAGAATGTTACAAGAAAGAGCATATGAATACGACATACAACTATATAATAATATGTCTATAGACTTAAAAGAAGCTTTTGATAGTGTGAATATATATTATATAATCTTTAGACCTTCTACCCTCTCGGGTGTAGGTATTAACGTGTGCTCTGTTAACAGTGCACAAATCTCTTCCATTGTTTCCTGTCCTGTGCCATCGCCTTTGCTTCGTTCCATGCTATTCCTTTTTTGTCCAGAATCCTTGCCAGCACTTCGTTCCATGTCTCTCTCGGTCTTCCTCTACTTCTTTTTCCCTGCACCTTCGTTTCCCATATCTTTTTAACTGGTACTTCTTTCTGTAGTCGTTGTAGATGCCCCCACCAACTTAATTGTGTTTTTTCAACATACTCCATCATTGTCTCGATTTTGAGTTCTTCTCTTATGTAGTTATTTCTTACCCTATCCCTTCTAGTGGCTCCTTGAACTCTGCGTAGATACCGCATTTCTGCTGCCTGTATCTTACTTTTCTTTTGTCTATTTAGTACCCAGGATTCATATCCGTATGTAAGTACTGGTCTGTATATAGCCTTAAATACCTTGATTTTCGTATGTTTCGATACTTCTTTCTTGTTAATAATTGTTTTTCCTATTGCGTGGTACAGTCTGTTCACTTTATCAATTCTTTTGTTGATCTCAGCTCCCTGTCTACCTGTTTCTTCAATGGTTTCTCCCAAGTACTCGAATGATTTTACCTGTCTAATCTCTGTATCATCTACCTGGACATGCACATCCTCTCTTTCTTTAGCTATTACCATTACCTTCGATTTCTCTTTGTTCATAGTCATACCATACGTTTTTAAAACTGTGTTCCATGTTTTTACGCTTCTTTGTAGCTCGTCTTCAGTCGCTGCTAAAATTACTACATCGTCGGCAAATGTACAATCTGCTATCTCCGTGCTTTTCAGATTTCTATACCCTATGTGTAATCGTCTGACTTTTGTTTTTGTTTCTTTTATTATTTCGTCCATAAAAGTAATAAATAGTAACGGGCTCAAGCTTCCCCCTTGTCTTACACCTTCAGTTGTTCTGAACTGGTCAGATATCATATTTTTCCTTATCACACGGTTTCTACATAGTGTCTCTGTATATTGATTTAGTTACCTGTATAAGATTCTCTGGTATGTTTCTGTTCTTCAGACCTTTCCATACTTTTGATCTAGGTACTTTGTCGAATGCTTTTTCCATATCAAGGAAACTGAGGTACGTTTTTTTCTTCCTAGATAATCTTTTATTTATTATATCGTTTAACGTAAAAATGTGATCTTGTGTACATCTACCAGGTCTAAAACCACTTTGCGATTCTTCTAAAGTTTTTTTTTTTTTGAGTAAATTTGATGGCCTTGGCCGAGCCAATTAGCCAGACATTTTGTTATTTTAAAAACAAACAAATTTGATTTTTCAATCAGAGGAATTTTTTCTGTATTTCTAACTCTAAATACCTAACAAACTAACATTATTATCTACAATTATTATCTAAATAATACTCTGTTTTGGTTGTTCATTTTTTTTTGTAAATTTTTATTTTTTTTTTGTATTTTTTTTGCATTTTTTTTATTTTGTTAATTTGTTTTTTTTTATTAATTTTTTTTTATTGTTATTTTTTATAAATTGTTTTTTTTTTTACTACGCTAAGACGTAAACCCGATTCATCCTCGCGGAGGTTTACATCTTCTTAGTTTTTTTTTGCATTTTTTCTTTTTTTTTGTTTTTTTTTTCTTTTCTTTTTCTCTTTTTTTTTGTTCTTTTCTTTTTTCAATTATAATATACAATAATTACTTAAATCTACAGGATTTAAAACAAATTAACAACAAAACAAACATGTTTGTTTTGTTTTAACAAACTTGCCTGCTTTGTTTTAACAAAATTTCTTAAATACAGGGTAAATTTTATTGCTACAATCTATATTTACAATTTTTGATATGTTCGTAAATTGTTTTTAATATATTAATCTCTTCAGAAAAAATCAAATTGTTCAGGTAGACGGGAAGTGGAATTTTTAATATATTAAGATTATCATAAAATTTGTTTATATTTACTGATTGATGTGAACATTCGAGGAGAATATGTAGTAGATTACCTTCTTTTCCACACTCACAGTTAGGTGACTCTGTGAGACCCAGACTGTACATATGAAGGGGGGTAAGAGCATGATTACATCTCAATCTATTTATAACTCTTATGAAATGGCGATTTGATACAGAATGAAACCATCTTTTAATGGGAATTTCAGGTCGCATTTGTTTGTAATTACTACCAGTTCTCGTGTTTCGATAATACCTTTGCCAATTTTCTTTTTGGTGTCGTCTACTAATAATATCAATATCCGAAATGGGTAGTAAGTTCATGGGAAGTTCTTCGCCTATTTCTAGGGCGGATTTGGCTAGCCTGTCTACTATTTCGTTACCCCTAATGCCTGCGTGTCTCTTTATCCATGATATAATGATGTTTTTTCCTAAATTTTCAATTTTATTATAAAGAGTCATAATTTCCAGTTCTATATGATTGAGTTATTGGTACTTATGTACGTTAGTTAGTCTATCAACGACACTCTTACTGTCTGTAAATATTATGCAGCTATAGGGTTCGTTACTAAATATATGTCTTAAAGCAAAAAGTATCGCTATCATTTCAGCGGTGTATATCGATGATTCACAAGGCAATTTGAATAATTTTTTAAATCCACTTTGAATATTGATTATTGCACATCCTACTTTGTTTTGTACTTTGGATCCATCTGTATAGTAAAACTGATAATGTGGCCATTTATGAAGTATAAATGATTGAAAAACGGCTGGATTTAAATTAATATCCATAAAAAAAGTATTAATTTGTTTTGAGAAAATTTCTTCTAATACATGGGAATACATAGGTGAAACTTGATTTTCATAAGTATAGAAAGTACTTCGGTATTGAGATATTTTCAAGTAACTATCTACAAGAAGGGGACATTTTTTCTTTGTCCAATATTTATGAGTTAGATCTAAAATTGATAACATATGTATATCCTGTAGATAGTTTGTATTTTTTCCTATAGTTCTAGTAATAAATTTATCACTTAACCCGCCGTTACACGCGTCTTCTATTGTGACGTGGTTGCACGCGTATGAGCGTCGCCCTCACCTACATAAATTCGACTTACCTACTTCGAGAAAGAATTAATGTCAACATGTATAAATATAAAATGGGTTGTACTCACATATTATAGAAAGTCTCGTAAACCAATTTTTTTATTAATTTAACAGAACAAAAGTAAAGATAATATAGATCAAAAGCAAGTTTTCTTAATTTTCAATTTCAGCAAGCTACTGAAGAAATTAACTTTCTTTAAGCGAATTCATTTTACTAAAAATACAAATTAAAATTAACAACTGTTCTGAAGTTATTTCTTTGTGGCATTTATGTAATTAACTATTAATATTTTGTATTTTGATAACGACGTCCGAGGTGGAATTCGAAACGTCAATAAAATCAATTTTTCAAGTTAAATTGTGGCTTATTTCCCAATTAGATTAGGTAAATTTAAAAATGGGTTCTTAACCAGTGGCGCACCTAGAATTTTCCTCTGGGGGAGGGGGGTTTGCTTGGGGACCGAAAGTTTTTTGTATTATTTGTGAAAGAAAAGTTACATTTTCCTACCGTCTTTTATATATATTTCTATATGCTCTGGGTGGGATTTTAACCCCCAAACCCCCCCTCGGTGTGCCACTGTTCGTAACCTAATTTAAACAATAATATTTTAATTAACCCATTTAGCGCCAAAGGTGCGAAAACGCACCATTTTTTTGTAGAATTTTTTTTTGGCAATTCGTTAATTTTTTTTAAATCTTTGTATTTTTTAAGCAACCAGAAGATATAAGTGTAACTAAATTTAATTTTGTTTAATTTCCAAACTCATGCTTTCATCACAAAAATATTTTGTAAATGTCCGACATTTTCAATCCTTCGACGCAACTTTATTTTTATTGTAGTAGTTTTATCGGCATAACACTTTTGTGGTCAAATAAATTAAAACATTATTTTTTTAACCTATTTGTACACCAATTGTTATAAAAATACAAAAAAAATTATTTCTGAGTCATCAGATCTCGTGTTTGAAAATAATGGTTCGATAACGAACCATTGGCGGAAGTCGACATATAATCCTGTCTGATCAGGAATAAGTTCAAGGTGATGCACAGGCAGTAATTTGTTGGGATATTTCTTTATTATGTGTAAAAACACGTATCCATTATGCTTTCACTCCGAGCTCCTGCAACTGCTCCACATAGTGGACACGTTTGGCGATCCCGGGCTGTGCAATTTTGCTCACTCTGCCTCGGCGCTCCAATCTGGGGCGGTTTATATGTAAGGGAGCGCATACCGTATCGATTGGAGCAGTTGCAGGGAGCGCGGAGCGCAAGATGTTCGTGAACATAGTGGATGGTTGGCGCTCTCGGACGATGCAACAATGTGCGCTCCGCCTCAACGGTCCAATAGGTGGCGGTTTATATGTAGAGGAGCGCATGCATGTAGATGGGAGCAGTTGCAGGGAGCGCGGAGCGCAAGAGGTTTGTAAACATAGTGAATGGTAGGCACTCCCTGACCGTGCAACAGTGCGCGCTCCGTCTCGGCGTTCCAATTGGTGTCGGTTTATATGTAGAGGAACGCATACCGTATCGATTGGAGCAGTTGCAGGGAGCGCGGAGTGCAAGAGGTTCGTGAACATAGTGGATGGTTGGCGCTCCCGGACCGTGCAACAGTGCGCCAAAGACCGTGCGGCAGTGCCTCGGTGGTCCAATATTACGAACATAGTGGATACGTACCTTTAGAAAGACGGGTATTCTGGTATTCAGTTTTGTTATAATCTAGGGTGGGGGAGGGGGGCTCCATAAGGGAGGATGTGTAGTGTTGTAGACAGTAAACAATATGTCGATTCGTCGAATTTATGCAACTGGCACAGTGCAAGATACAGGATTGGAAATTGTAAACTTCAAATATCTAAAATAATTTCTAAAAAGGATAGAGGGCCGTTCGACTTCATTTTTGACAAAGAAGCTGAAGAAGGTGTAGGCAATGTTCTAACCATATTATTTTTGTTTATGAAAACTTCCAGGTCCATTTACACTCTAAATGTTTTGAGACTTTTCACAACAAATAAAATTGTGTATTTCAATTTTTATATCTCATTTCCGCCAAAGGTTCGAAAACGAACCATTTTGTTGTTGTGACACCTGCCATTATCAAAGTTTAAAAAAATTTTTTTACGAATGTTTAAGTTTATTTTACTCTAGTTAATCAAATATATTACATATTATTGCAGTATTTCTTTGCTTGGCGGTTAATGGGTTAAACCTACCTAAATATTGAATAAAAACCTAAAAGTTTCTTTGAGATAACAGAAACGTGATTTCACCATGATTGCACGCGCAGTGAGGAATTCCCTCACTTGAAGAGGGATGTCTCTTCTTTCAACTATCACACAGCACACTGACCGCCTGAAATATTCTATAACTTTTTCATACCCTCTCATGAACCATGCTAAAGGCATTCCTGGGTGCTTAAGGTTATCGTATTAGTTTACACAATTTCATTGCTTATAAACAAATATGGTGAGGGATTCCCTCATAGCGCGTGTAATGGCGGGTTAAAAACTGTCGTCGAAATTCCAGGGGTGGTTCTATCGCCTCAACTTCCATTATATTAACGGGTGTAGACTTCAAATATCCAAGACAAAGTCGAAGACATTTATTTTTTTGTATTTCTAATTCATTCAAATGTGTGTTTGCAGCAGTTCCATACAGATGACAACTGTAATCGAAAATAGGACGAATCATAGTACGGTAAAATAAAAGTGCTATATTTGGATCGGCACCCCAATTAGTTCTACAAAAGGCTCGTAGAATATTCATTGCATTTTCAGACTTTTTTATGATATGATGCATGTGATCCTTCCATAGAAGTTTTCTATCCAAATAAGTACCGAGATATTTTATACAATTTTTAATAGGATATTGAATTTGACCTACTGCCAAATGACCTTGTGGAATTTGACGATTTCTGGAGAAAATGCAAATTTCTGTTTTAGATTCTGATATTGCTAAACCAATATTTTGATAGTGATTAAGAACAGCCTTAATTGAGACATTAAAATTATTTTTACATATATCCAATGATTTGTGGGATGTGTAAACTACTACATCATCAGCATATTGAATAATCTTTGTTGTGCTATTAATAAAATTTTCTAAATCAATATTATATAAAATATATAACATTGGACTTAATATGCTACCCTGTGGTAGTCCTATATTTGTAAGACGTGGAGTGGAGATGGAATTGTTGATTTTTAAAATCGTCCATCTATTAGTGTACAGTGTCCTCAGAAATCTAGCTAAGTTGATGGGAAAACCAATGTCTACTAGTTTTTTATACATAATGTCCAAATTAACGGTATCGAATGCAGAAGAGACATCTAGAAAAGCAGCCATAGTATACGCATTATCAGTAAAGTTTATTAGTATAGATGAGACTAAGGAAGTTATCGCATCTTGAGTTGATTTTGATTTTCGAAATCCATATTGAGATTTTGGGAAAATATCTTCTTGCTCTAACCAGTGTTCAATTCTATTTTTTATTAATCTTTCTAACGTCTTTAGGAAGCAAGAAGCTAGGGATATTGGTCTATATGAACTATAATAATTTTCTGGTTTTCCAGGTTTTTTAATAGGTATTAGAATATATTCCTTCCAACTCTCTGGAATTTGTGACGTGTCATTCCAAATTTCATTAAAAATATGTAATAATGATATTTTATATTGAAGTGGTATATGGTATATCATGGAATATGAAATATTGTCTTTACCTGGAGCACTGCTATTTTGTTGACTAAGTACTCGATCTAACTCCCACAATTTAAATGGTTGTTCTAAGCCAAACTTATCCCTTGAAACTGTTTCGCTGTATTCTGGAAAATATTGGGAAGGTACCCACTGAGGAGATATTTTATTATGAAATTCATCTAGCCAGCTTGAATTTGGATTTATTGGAAACTTGTTGGACTGTTTGCGGTTTTTAAAGGCGTTTACTTTCTTCCATACTTCACTGATTTTTGTTTTGGAGTTAAGGCTTTCGCAGTACTCTATCCAATTCTGTTTTTTCTTTTGCTTGAAGAGTTTTTTTGCGACAGCATCAAGTCTCTTAAATTCAAATAAATTATTCCTTGTAGGGTTTTGTTTATATTTTCCGTATGCAATTTTACGGTTATCAGCAGCAGTTTTACAACTTTCGCACCACCATTGGTTTGAAATTTGTCTCTTATGTATGACGTTAGATGAAAACTTCGGTATTGCTAAATTGGCTGCTTTATTGATGTTTGCTATTAACTGTTGATAATTACCGGGAGAATTTTCAGCTTCTAGTACAGAGGTGTATAAGTCCCAATCGGCCTTGTTAAGATTCCAGATCTTATGAAAGTTTTCAGTTGGAGATGAAGTTGTATTATCTGTTTCCATGTTTATGATAATCGGAAGATGATTGGATCCATGAGGATCTTGTAAGACACTCCACGTTAAAAAATTTGAAAGATCTTGAGTACAAAATGTTAAGTCAATAGCAGATGGACTGTTACTAGTTGCTAATGTGGGCGACCCATCATTCAGACATATCAGATTACAATGATCAATACTTTCTAAAAGTTTTTTACCATAATTGTCTTCAATTTCACAGCCCCATGCGATACTGTGGGCATTAAAATCGCCACCAATAATAATAGGCTTAGGAATATCTGTAAAGAATTCCAACCATTGTCTTTCAGATATCTGGGTTTTTGGTTCAATGTATACTGAGACAATAGTAATAGGATTTTTGTTTCGAAAAATTTGAACTGAAATACATTTATGAGTGAAAGGATGTCTATTTTTAAGATTTATTTCTTCACATCTTATGTTTGATTTTAATAAAATGGCAGTTCCACCATACCCGTCTGCACGATCTGATCTAAAGCAGTTATAACCTTTAAAATTATAATAGTATTTTGATATAAACCAGGTTTCTGAGAGTAATGCTATGGAAATTTGATTTTGATATAGCAGATATTCTAAATTTACTTTATTAGCTACTGCTGAACGACAATTCCATTGCAGCATATTCATATTTGTGATGTCTGCGAATTTGAAGACAAGGGTTGGTTTACATGATTACTAATTAATTGAACTATTTCTGACTCTGATACATTAAAATTGTTTGTTTGTTTTATATTATTTATAATATTAAGAACTACTTCTAAAACTAAACTTATTGTTGAATTTAGATTGTGATTTTACTCCAACTGAGTTTTTTAAATAATGTTGACTATTAAAAATTCCTCCCGAGACAAAAGATGAGTTTGGTTGAGAAAGAATTTCTTGTCTTGAAATTTCAATGGGATTAGGGCTAATTGACCTGTGCCTTTTGTTTGGGCTTGAAGATGTAGGAAAAGAAAACATGTAATTAGTAAAATTATTTTTATACGATTTGGGTTGTAAATTCTGGGTCTGCGAGAATTGGGGTTGAGAAGAATGAGACTGTATTATGCTAGATGGGGTAAGTCCAGATTGAATCCGTTGGGGATAATTTGTCGAGGAAATTACACTATTTTCCATGGCAGAGGTATTAAGAGCGACTATGTTGGCGTATGTATTTTTTGGGACCTGTTTATTTGCATCAAATAAATTAACATTGGAAGAGCTCATGGTTTCCTTCACAATTTTTTGCCTTTTAAATTCTGGACAAGAAGATAAATTAGTTGTAAGGTGATTTCCTTGACAGCTAAAGCAACGTGGTAGGTAGTCAGTACTAGTACAATCTTTTGTGGTGTGGAATTCCTGACATTTACTACATCTCGGTCTACTTCTACACTGACTACCTAGGTGGCCGAAACGGAGGCAGTTATAACATAATAGTACCTTTTGTTTGTAGGGTTCTACTTCCTTAATAACCTTATTAATAGAAATATATTTTGGCAAAATTTGGGATTTAAAAGTAACAATGCAAGACTTAGTAGCTACATATTCTATTGACTTACCTTCATCTGTAATTTTTTCTACTTTACGGTTTATTCTTTTGACGTTAGAAACTTCAAAATTGCAATGTTGATCAAATGGTTTTATTTTACCTTTTATATACTCATCCGAAAAGTCTTGTTCAATATCTCTAATGACGCCCTGTCTATGAAGAATAAATTTTGGAATGTACAATACAAAGTTATTTTTAACAAAAATGTTATCGTTTTTATGAGTTATTAGAAAATTCGCTGATTTATAATCTTTTAACTTGATTCTAATCCTATTCCGACCTATAGAATCAATACTAATAATTTTGTTATCTATTTGCGGGAAGTTAGAGAGAATTATATCTCCAATTTTGAGAGCATTTAATTTGCCTTTGAATTCAGCTGTATTATTTTCAACATAAATATGGTATGGCCCTAAATCAGTACTTACATACACAAATTCCTCTCTTTCTTTGGACATAATATTGTCGATTTTATCATTTGTTGACGAATTTTGATTAATTAATAAATTATTATCAGTACTTACCGGATTATTTTCATTGCAAATGTTATTTTTATTAAAGGTTGTCACCTGTCCGACTGGATAAATATCCATACTTACATCTTTAATTAAACTTATCTTTTTTGGAGGTATATCTGGGGGTACAGGGTCAGGGGGTTTCCCCCGACTTGCTTCTTCTTCTTCTTCTTAGCCTTCTATCGTCCACGTTTGGACATAGGCCTCTCCCAACTCCTTCCATCGGTCTCTATCCTGAGCAACATATTTCCAATTCGTTCATTTCCCGACTTGCAGGTCCATTTAATTGGTTTTGAACACTCTATCCAAACTTCCTTATATACCACCAAATTTGAACAACTATTTTAAGACACAATTTTAATCGGATATTGTTTAATTTGGTTTTACTCTTGCCGATAAACACGTCTGAATCGTAGGTGAACTACAGTAGAACTTTAATGAAAAAAAAAACGCTAAAAACTAATATTTTCTGCGGAAAAATTTAAAATATTGGTTTTCACTTTTGACGTTTTTTTGACATTGTGTATTCTAAAGTTGGTTCTAGTATTTTTCTCAGTCTACTCTATACTATTAGCTCATAAACTTTCATCACTGTACTTAACAGAGTTATTCCTCTATAGTTATTGCAATTCTTGTTGTCACCCTTTTTATGTATAGGTACAATCAGACCAATCTCCCAGTCTGTAGGTATTTGTTCATCTCTCCAAATCATTTGAAATAGTTCTAACTTTTGTAGTCCCATATCACCCATGTTTTTGATCATTTCCGCCGTAATTTGATCATGACCTGGTGCCTTTCCATTTTTTAGCTTCCTAATCGCGTCAGTTAGTTCATCCATTGTAATGTTTGGTATAAATTCAACTTCTTGTTCGCCAGTTCTTTCTTCATCTTCTTCACTTGTGCTGTGTGGCACGTGTTGTAGTAGTTTCTGGAAATATTCTTTCCATCTTTTCATAATGCTTACTTCATCAGTCAGTAGATCTCCGTTCTGATCTTTTAGTGATGTTACTTCTTTATGTTTATTACCTTTTATTCCTTTTATGACCTTATAAAATAATTTCTGATTGCTTCTGCTATCGTGTTCTAATTTGTCTCCAAAATCTTTCCAGGACTTTTGTTTTGCTGCTACTACTATATTTTTAACTCTTTTCCGCTGCTCTCTATATTGTTTATAATTTTCTTCTGTTCGGTTACCCAGATATTTACTCCATATCTCCTTTTTCTTGCGCGTGTGTCTTCTGATTTCCTCTGTCCACCATGCTGCTAGTTTCTGTTTACTGTTTCTTTTGTGTATTCCACAAACTCTCTCTGCTGTTTTTACAATTGTGTCTTTGAATGTTTGCCACATTTGTTCCACTTGTAGGTTTTCCCAACTTTTTCCTCCTAATTCTTCGTTCAAAACATTTACATATTTGTTCGCTAAAGTTTTGTGTCTTAATCTGTATGATTTGATTGTTCTAAATTCTTTTGTTATTGCTCTTTCGTTGTGATCCTCTGTTACTTCGTCTTTTATTGTTGCCACGAGTAAATAATGATCACTACCTATCTCTGGACCGCATCTTACTCTTACATCAGTGATTTTTCTTATATTTTCTTTTTCTATCAACACATAGTCTATTATGGATTTTTCACCCCTGCTAGGTTCTTCCCTTGTATACTTATGAATATCTTTGTGTTCATAGAAGGTATTTGTGACGATTAAATTGTGTATTTGACAGTAGTCGAGTATTATCTTGCCATTATTATTTCTCTTTTTTTCCCCATGTATTCCAATTACTGTCTTGTACTCATGATCTCTCTGCCCTACTCTCCCATTAAGGTCTCCCGCTACTAATATGGATCCTTTACTTCCTTCGGTCGCTATTGATAGTTCTTCCCAGAAAACATCTTTTCGTTCTGCTCTTTCGTCTTCGTTCGGCCCATACGCCACTATTATACTTTTGTTTTGTTCATTGCATTTAAATTCAATTACCATTATTCTGTCGGATATGGCCTCCCACTTTTTTACAAACTTTCTGTTTCTGGAGTGTATGATGCATCCTACTCCTGATGCAGCTCTTTCGATTGTGTCGACCCCACTGTATAATAGCAATTGTCCATTTTCTAGCTCTATTCCTCCTTTGCCTTTCTTCTTAGTTTCTGTCAATGCAAGAAAATCTAAATTTGCCTTTTCAAATTCCATTTCTAGTTCATTCCCTTTGTTATACAAAGTTTTGATGTTCCAGGTTCCTAGTTTAATAGTTTTTGTCATTCTTGTTTTGTTCTTCTTTCTATTATTTTCCTTGCTATTAGTTGTCCTCTTTATTTGTTCCTTCGTAGTACTGGATGTTCCATGTCCTTGCCTGGTCGTCATCAACGTCTCTCCGTCCGATTCGTTAATTAGTTTTTTGAATGGATTGTTCTTGGGTATTTGTTGCGTATCTCAGGAGACCTTTCCGTTTTTCCCATCTCAGGTGACCTATCGCTGTATGTTCTTCCTGATTTTGATCTTGCATTATATTCCTTATCGCTATCTGTTACGAATTGTTGCTACTCTTGTTCATAACCTAAGCTCTCTGCTGTATAAATTTCATCATTTATGTACAATTTGTTGTATACTATATTTGCCTTATATCCTTTTTCTCTCGCTTCTTTCATCTGTTTCCGTAACATTCCTCTCTGAATCTGAATTTCTTTGGGGTAGTCTTCATCTATGAATATGTTTGTTCCCTTTAATTTATGAGTTGCCTTGATTATTTCCCCTTTTATTATTCCAAGCTGTTAGCTCTATTAGCATCGGTCGTGTTTTATTTGCCGTTTTCTTTCCAATTCTTCTAATTTCACTTATATCCTTTTTTTCATCAAGTTCGATATCCAGTTTTTCTATAACTTTCTGGCTTTCCTTTTTCATAATGGATGTATCCTCATTTTCTGTTTCCCCAATCCCGAAGATTATTATTTTCTTTTTTCTTATTTCTCTTATTTCTCTATAGTGTGAAAAGAAACAAAATACAGGAAGACCTTCGTAATCTAGATATACCTAAAAATATGCCAGCCTAACAAAAATGATGTTACAGAAGTCCAAAGCCGCAGTTAGAGTAGAGATCAGCCTAATTGACATCAATGTGGGAGTGAGACAGGAAGACGCACTATGAACCAGTCATCAGAAAAACCAATGTAACCAGCAACACAAATATCAAAACAGTACACATTAGTCCATGTGCAGACTACGTAGGTGTCATAAGTAAGAGTCAGCAACGATTACTGGAACCGTTTAAGGAAATTGTTTCTGAAGCACGAAAAAGAGGACTTAACAAAAACAAAACAAGAACGAAGTAGGTATATGCCTCTCAAAGAACACCTGAGAATGAAAATAATGTTGCAATTTACAACTATACTCTTGAACGTCTGGATACCTTCACATAATCTGGGCACAGAAATCAATCAGCAGAATCGTACATACTATGCTAATAAAAGATTCATGACATCGAGATTATTGGACCAAATTACCAAAATGAGATATATCTGCAGAACATTGATTAGACCCGTAGTAATTTATGGTTATGAAACTTGGGTAATGACAAAAAAAGATGAATCCCAACTCAGGAAATTCGAGACAAAGATACTGAGAAGAGAGTTGACAGTATGACATTGGAAGATTTGTAAAAAGTCAAAGACTGCCATGTCTGGAATATGGCCAGAGGCAAAAACATGCAAAAAAAAACAGCATATTACAAAAAAGACAAAAAGAAGAAAGATCACGAACGACATGGTTAGATGAAAACCATGAATATAAGACAAAAGAGGATAAGGACACAAGATAGATCTAAATGGAAGGATATAGCCAGACAGGAAAAGAAGCAGAAATTTTTTTCATCAAATTAATAATAAGGAAGTTTTTAATAATCTGGTTCTTTACGCAGGCGCACTGTATAAAGGGTTATCAATTAATAATTAATTATTTTTATACATAATATAAAACTTACTGGTTATTAATAAATTTCTTACACAAAGTTCACAAAATTACAGTGTACAAAATTAATTTTTCGGAAGCTATTTTTGAGTCAGCTGTAGGTATTTGATTTTTAAGAAACCAAAGTACCTACCTATATAAATTTTTGGTTGCTAATAAAATTTATTTAATGGAACGTATTATTTGCTAAAGTGTGATTTTAATTTAAGGAGTTCTTATATCATAAGTAGGAGAAACGTGAAATGAAATCTTCTCTGAAAGACACTTCGATAACAAACAAAAGGCCAACGGATATAAGCAAATTAAGAGCGTATTCACGTTTTGCTGGCTTCGTAACTTCGATAGCGACAACAAAACTGTAATTAGCTCCTCTTGGAGACAAATCCGATTTATAGATTAGCGTGTTTGTGTATATGTGCTACGTGAATGTAGCAACAAAATGAATCACATTTATTATTCAAATGAATTTATTTGAAATGGGCTTGCTTAAGTAATTATTTTATGACAAAACGGAAGCCGGAATGGAGTTTGGGGATTAGAGCCCTATTTAAACGGGGCTTATAATTCTAGACATATTAATGACATGCAGGTATCTAGAGAGACTCAAGATCGGCTTATTGAATACACCCATTGTTTATTTAATACAGTGCAATGTCAGCATACCAAGTGGGATATTTTGGATGTTAACACTATATTTGATAATATGTTAGGCTAATCTCAAGGCTATTATGGTGATTTGTTATTTATCCTCCTCCTCCTCCTCAGTCGTTTCCTCATTGCTGAGTGTCGTGATTCCCTATAATACGAGCAACTATCCCTTTCCATCGGCTTCTGTCCTGAGCTTCTCTCATGGATTCAGAGAATGTTTTCCCACTGACTTTCTGCACTTGATCCGTCCATCGAGTAGGTGAGCGACCTCTACTTCTGCGCCCTTCAACGTTTTCCGAAATTATAAGTCTCTCAAGATTATCATTACTTCTTCTTGCAATATGGCCGAAAAATTTTAAGACGGTGGAGAGGCAAATAGAGGAAAGTCGAGTCTAAATATTAAGCTCTTGGAGGATTGAGTGATTTGTTCTGTGTTCCGTCCATGAGATCCGAAGCATTCTTCTCCAACACCACATTTCAAAGGCGTCAATCCTTTTTCTGTCGTCCGATTTCATTGTCCATGTTTCGGATCCGTAATTAAATATGGGAAAATTAAGGCACGTACTAACCTTATTTTGGTGTTCTTCGACAAGGAGCGATCTTTCCAGATTTTCGATAATCGACTCATAGCGTTTTTGGCCATGCCTATTCTCCTACGTATTTCTGTTTCACAAGATCCTGTATTACTGATGTAGGATCCTAGATAATTGAACTCGTTAACCACTTCAAACTGGTCTAAGGCTCCTGTTGTCTGAAGTGAATTTGAATAATCTACTATCATAATTTTTGTTTTTTGTTTATTGATCTTGAGACCACATCTATTGCTTTCGGCTTCCACTAGCTGCAGCAGGCTGGACATTTCTTCTTCGGATGCAGTTATTAATGTTGTATCATCTGCTTATCTGAGATTTGAGATCTTCTCTCCTGCGATAGAAATACCGCCATTCCATTTGTCGAGTGCTTTACTCATTATATATTTCCCATAGAAATTAAAAAGACTTGGAGACAGAATACAGCCTTGTCGGACTTCTCTACCCATTTTAAAAGGATCGGACTTATGGTTTTCAATTCTTATTCTGGTTTCACTGTTCTCATATAGGCTTCTCAGCAGAGCTGACAGATGATCAGGAACCCCCATCTCATGTAGAACTCTCCACAGAACTGTCCAGTCTACACAGTCAAATGCCTTCTGATAATCCAGAAAGACGATGATCATCGGAATTTTGAATTCTCGTGCATTCTCAATGAGTTGTCGCATATTAAAAGTTTGCTCCCTTGTGCCTTTACCCTTCACGAAGCCTGCCTGTTCTTGTGGTATTTGTCTATCCAGGTATGTCTGCATGCGACACTTGATGATTCTCAACAGAATTTTACTTGGGTGTGAAATTAGTGAGATGGTTCGGTAGTTACTACATTTTGTGATTACGCCTTTCTTATAATGGGAGTAAATAGTGCACCAATCACTGGGCAATTTGCCGATTCTCCATACATGATTGCACAGTCTCCACATTAATTGGAGACCATGTTCTGTAAAAGTTCTGCCGTGATGTCATCGCAGCCAGGTGATTTATTACTTTTAAGGTGTTTTATGGCTTCATCGACTTCAGACCTTAGAATATCTGGCTTTAGGGTTGTTGTTAAGACTTGCAGTGCTGTTATATGATTAATGTTAGAGGTTTCAGCTTTATAGAGTTCTGTGCAGTATTTCTTCCAAGTCTCCAGAACCGCATCCATATCGCTTACCATATTACCTGTCTCATCCTCTATAGCGTAATTTCTGGGTTTAAATTCCCGAGCCAGTAACTTTACATTCTGAAAGAGATCTCTTGTTTCATTTCGATGTAAGTGGATTTCTACTTCCTGGCAAATGTTAGACACATATTTGTCTTTATCTTTTCGGCAATTTCTTTGGATTTCTTTTGATAAGCTTCGATAGTGGTTTAAATCAAAACTGTCAACTTTAAGTTGCCATCTTTGTTCTATGATTTTCCATGTTTGGTCACTGATCCATGGTTTACGACTGTTGTTTTTTATGGGTTGGCGACTTTGCTTAGCTGTATCTAATATATCTCTTTTAAAACCTCCCCAGAAAGTCTCGATATCATCTATGGGGTAGTACTTGTCCCAGATAACACTGGGTTTTTTCTTTCTTTGAAAGTTAGAAGTTCAGTCTCGGTAAACCCGGGAGTTCTAGGAGTGGGCTTGTGTTTGTTTCTAAAACGTATTCGAAATACAGCTACAAGGAGTTGGTGGTCGCTTCCACAATCTGCACCTGGATAAGTTTTTGCGTTAGTAACTGAGGACTTCCACCTTGAATTGATCATTATGAAATCTATCTGATTTCTTGTTCTGTCGCCCGGGGATTTCCAAGTATAGAGTCTTCGTGGGTGGTGTTGTTACGTATATCTTCTTCTTTAAGTGCCATATCCACGGCGGAGGTCGGGAATCATCATAGCAATTCGTATTTTAGAGACAGCTGCTCTAAAAAGTTCATTTGATGTACATCCGTACCACTCTCTCAGGTTGCGCAGCCACAATATTCTGCGTCTCCCTATGCTTCTCTTTTCTTTTGATGGTATTTAGGATTTCCATTCCTTTATTCATCTTTCTTAGAACCTCTTTGTTTGTGACGTGTTCTGTCCACGATATTTTCAGAACTGATACAGCATTCAAGGTCCAAGCTTCCATTCCATACAAAAAAGTCGAGAAAACGTAGCACCTAGCCAACCTAACTCGTAGCTCCAACTTCAAATTTCTTGTGCAGAGCACTTTTCTCATTTTGTTAAAATTACTCTAGCCTTTTCTATTCTGATTTTGATTTCCTGTAAGTAACCTTCTGTGGAGTTAATCATTGTTCCAAGGTATGCACATTGGTCGACTCGTTCGATATTGGATCCGTTTATGAAGAGATTTTCGTTATATCTTTGAGTTTTCAATATTCTCATAAACTTTGTCTTCTTGACATTCATTGTTAGCCCGTACTTTTGTCCAAACTCTGCTATTCTGGTCACCAGCCTCTGAAGATCCCCAATATTTTCAGCTAAGATGACAGTGTCATCCGCATACCTAATGTTGTTAATGGGAACTCCATTTACCTTTACTCCAGCTGTTTCACCCTCAAGAGCTTTTTTCAAGATCTCTTCCGAGTAGGCATTAAAAAGAATTGGCGACAACGTGCATCCCTGTCTCACTCCACGTCTGATTTCAATTTCCTCTGACAGCTGGTCGTTAACACGTACTTATGCTCGTTGTTTATGGTATAAATTCGATATAATCCTGTGGTCATTGTAGTCCAACTTCTTCTACTCCAGGACATGCATTAATTGTTCATGTCGTACTTTGTCGAATACTTTATTATAGTCAATAAAACAGGCATATATATCTTGATTAGACCTTTGCGAAACCCAAACTGCGGATCATTAATGTCTATGTCCCGTTTATGATATTTTATATTCGGTTTTGGAAGACTTTCAGTAGTAACTTTAGCACATGGGACATCAAACTAATAGTGCGGCAGTTGCCGCATTCTCTTACGTTTTTCTTTTTAGATAGGCAAATAAAGATCGACGTCAACCATTCTTTGGGTAATGTGCCTGAGCTATAAATTTTGTTCAAGAGTACCACTAAAATATCAATATGCTGCTCATTAGTGCTCATTTATAATTTTTAAAAGGTCGACAGGAAGCATGTCAGGACCTGGCCTTTCCTTTTCTTCATTGTTTTTAACGCATGTATTATTTCTTCCTATGTAATATCTGGACCTATTTCTCCTGAAGTAAGTTCTATGTGTTCCAGGTACCCTCTTTCATCATCGAACAGTTCATCGATGTATTCTGCCCAACGTTGTACTTTCTCACCAGTCTCTGTTATAGCAACCCCGTGTCTATCCAGAAGTGCACCAGTGAGATTTTACTTTCTTAGTCCAGCCATCTCTTTTACTTTCTTATGTAGGTTAAATAGATCGTATCTTTTTTGGAGGTCCTCGATCTCTTTGCATTTCTCTTCAAAGTGTTTGTCTTTTGCCTGCTTTATCATCTTCCTTATCTCGTGTTTAATCCCCCTGTATTTATTGTCATCTTTGTTCTTATATTGTCTCCGTTGTTCCATCATATTCAGTATCTCGTCGTTCATCCATTCCTCTTTTCTCCTTGTGGAAGTTTTTAGTATATTTTTACAAGGTTCTAGTATGCAATGTTTTAGTTGCTCCCTGTGCTCGTCAATGTCATTGCTGTCTATGTTCAGCTCTCTACAGTGCGTATGCAGTTCTTGTTGAAGTCATTCTTTTACGTTGGGTTCTTTAAGCTTGCTTATGTCCATTGTAGCAGTTCTCTGATGTTGTTACTTATATGTATATTCTTAATTTGTCACCTATTGATCCTGAAATTACTCTAAAACTCACCAACCCGCATAGCAGACGTGGTTTTTTATTCTTGCCATATCCCCTCAAGTAATGTCAAATAATGTCAAGATTTAAGAAATTACCCCAGGTGAGTAGCATGAATCCAGAATCTTGACTCAGAAACTACTTAATGTGAATGTCGCAAAGTACAATGCTCGAACGCTACTATCGGATGCCAAGATCACTGAAATGGAGATGGAGATGGAAAAGATCAGGTGGGACGTAATTGTGATCTGCGAGGTAAAAAGGCATGGCGAACACCTAAAGACACTAAAATCTGACCATATATTCACGTTGGTAAAGAGAACAAATCAGTGGGAGTTGTAGGTTTCCTCATAAATAAACGGCTTTACAGTAGAATCGTTATAATACATGGTGTATCCTCTAGAGTTAATATACACCACTGTAAAGCTAAACGACAGATAAAACAACAAAATAATGTAGGCTTATGCACCAACCACAGACCACAGCGAAGAGGAAATAGACATTTTCTATGACGAAGTAATGCAAGCCCTGAAATAAAATCACACCTATTTTACAATCCTATGTGGTGCACGCGAAAATTGGTATGAAATCCTATCCATCAGAACTTGCACTTGGAAACTTCGGCAGCGATGGAAGAAATGAAAGCGGACAAACTTTATTAAACTATCTCAGTCAGAACAAATTATATCAAATGAATAGCTTCTTTTACAAAAAACATTATAAAAGGTGGACATGGAAAAGCCCGGATGGGAAAACGCAAAAAGGAAATTGACTATACAGTGAGCACGTAAAGGTTGGAATAAATTCATTTTCTCGAGAATGGACGATTTTGGAAAAAAATCCCAAAACAGGTCAATTTTTATTTTTAAATTACGACTTTTTGGCATATATATCATACTAGTGACGTCACCAATCTGCGCGTGATGACCTCATCGATGATTTTTTTAAATGAGAATAGGGGTCGTGTGATAGCTCATTTGAAAGGTAATTCAATTATCTATTCAGTAATATAAACATTATCATAATTATTTATACAGGGTGTCCAAAAAAAAATTTTTTTGGATTAAATTTATTGACATAAAAAGAAGAATGTATGCAATTTATTTAACTTAAAATACATTTCACTGCTCTCAGAAAACAGAAAAAAATGTTTATTTGAAAAATAATCATGGCTTTTCGCTTAAATTAAATGTTTAAACTGTCACGAGGCTGGTGGGTGGCTGCTTTAATATTTAATTTAAGCAAAAAACAATATTTATCTGCCAATAAACATTTTTTCCTGTTTTCTGATAACAGTAAAATGAATTTCGAATTAAATAAATTACACACATTCCTCTTTTTATGTCAATAAATTTAATTTAAAAAAAATTTTTTTGGACGTCCTGTATAAAAAAATATGTTAATGTTTATATTACTGAATAGAGAATTGAATTACCTTTCAAATGAGCTATCACACGATCCCTATTTTCATTTAAAAAAGTCAACGATGACGTCATCACGCCCAGATGGATGACGTCACTAGTATAATATATATGTCAAAAAGTCGTAATTTAAAAATAAAAATTGACCTGTTTCAGTATTTTTTTCCAAAATCGTCCGTTCTCGAGAAAATGAATTTATTCCAACCTTTACGTGCTCACTGTATAATTTCAGACAAAAAATTTATAGTGAAAGATGTCACTGTCCCAAACAGATTCACAACAGGAGGTGATCACAGAATGGTTCGCGCTAGAATAAAAATGAACAACGATAAGGAGAGAAATAAACTAATAAGAAAGAAACAAATGAAATCATGGTTACAACCAAAAAATAAAACATAGTTTGCAGATCAAATAAAAATGGACATCTACAAAACAGACCCCCTACAAATGATATAAATCAACTAAATAAAATAATCACTAATCCCATAGCAGAAGTTCAAAGAATATGTTGTACAGGTACTAACAAGAGAGAGGAGAGAATCACTGCAAACACTAAACTTAAAATGGAAGAAAGGAGAGAAATGCTAAAAGATAAGAATGTAGAACAACGAATCTTAAGTAAAATAAACAAAGAGGTATTTAAAGCAATTAGAAAGGACATATGAAAGGGCATATGAAAATGAGAAAATCTCGAAGACAATCGAGCATAACAAGAGCATGAAGAAATTGAGAAGGAAATTGACGAGCAGGAAAAGAAATTATCACACTCAAGGAAAAAAGTGCAAATTAACATCCAATATAGAGGGAATGCTGGAGAGAGTGGAAGAATTCTATAAAATACTATATACAAATAAATTTAACTTAAACCCGGCAGAACATACAGAACAAAAACTTATGAATCAAGGTTCAGAGGATATTCCCGATATATCAACGGCTAAAATCTATTATGCTTTAAATAAAATGAAAAATAAAAAAGCAACAGGAGAGGACGGAGTAGTGGCAGATGAGCTAAAAATCGGAGGCTCTGCTCTCATCAGAACAATCAAACACCTCTTCAATATATGGTTAGCAAACCAAGCCATACCAGCTGAATTGAATAATCCTATAACGCTCCTCATAAATAAGAAAGGAGATCAAACATACCTCGCAAACTATAGGCCAATTAGTCTTCTAAACCACCTGTATACATTGTTTGCTCGAATAATCACTGCCAGAATTGAGAACAAACTAGAAACATATCAACCAAAAGAACAGACAGGTTTCCGCCCTGATATGGTACAAATGACCATCTATCTAAAGGTCATAATCAGAAAAACTGTGGAGTACAATCGGCCGCTAATTCTAGTATTTGTTGACTACAAAAAAGCCTTTGACATTAATGAGATGGTTGCCATCTTAAGAGTTTGAGAGATTGTAGAATCGACTAGTGGTATTCCAACATTTTTCAACATATATATGCAAATGCCACAACAGCAATAAACTTCCATACACAAACTCAAAAAATAAAACTAAAAAGGGGAGTTAGACAAGGAGACAACATGTCACCAAAACTATTCAATGCCGTAAGCATGCATTCTAAATGTTAGAATGGGAAAACAGAGGTTTGAATATCGATGGCGAAAGGCTGAACCACCTACGATTTGCAGATGGCATAGTTCTAATAACCGACGACTTAACGGTAGCCCACAAAATTCTGCAAGAACTACAACGAGTTTCTCTAAAAGTGAGGTTGGAAATAATCTCTGGTAAAACTAAAATGATGATCAATTTAGTACCTAGCGGACCATTGAAACTAGAAAACTACCATATTGAAACAGTTGACAAATACATCTACCTGAACCACGAAATAAAAATAAGTAGAGAAAACCAAACATGCGAATTATCTAGAAGAATAGCTTTAGAATGGGCAGCATATGGCAATCTAAGAGGCGTGTTCAAGGAAAACATCCCAATAATGCTAAAAAGAAAAGCATTTGATCAGTGCGTACTTCCGGTGCTTACTTATGGAGCTGAAACACTGACATTGACTAAAGCATCAATAGGAAAATTACAAGTAGGAAAACGGAAAACGGAGAGATCCATGATTGATTTAACCGTGAGAGACAGCAGTGGCGGCTCTTGGCTTCAATTGGCTCTTGGCCAAAGGCTTCAATTTCATAGGAGATCTTTGGTTTTTGTTTTTTTTTTATTTTTTTTTGTTTTTTTTTTTTATTTTTTTTTTGTTTTTTTTTTGTTTTTTTCCTATAAATTTAGAAACTATACCTGTTTATAAATTAACTCTAGTCTATATTGTTTCGAAGTAGCAAACTGGGTTATAATTTATGTATTTGTAAAATTTATTATTGTTTTGGAGGGATTTTAAAAGTTTTTTTCTATCGACATTTGAGACAAGTTTGACATTCTCTCCTGTTTCATGGTGTTTCGACAATACGTTTTGACTCTTTTGAGACAAGAGAAATCCCGTTCATTTGAGACAGAATTTGCCCACATTTGAGCACAATAATTTATTAATTTCGGGAACAGTTTGTTGTACCTAATGAATTGCAGTATATAAAATTATACATAGTCTGTAACTTATCCCACCTTCCGAAAATATTTGGATCAGAATATAAAACTGTTAATTCATTTTCTTATTTTATTTGATTAAAAAATAATGGATAATTTTTAATGAACTTGTCTAATAGATATTTTGAAAATTCTTTGGCGTGACTTTTAAATTTTGAATAGTCAAAGAGGTCAATGACATAACAGTGAGTAAATAATAGTTTTGCCTGGTGCAATTGTTTTAACTTTTGTCCGGAGACCATACAATTCACTGGACATCAAGACAGCCCCGTCATAAATTTGCCTTACCAATTTATTTTTGATATCAAAAAATTTAATCTATCATTTAAATTAAAACACCAAAAATATATTCTGTCTTATGGCTTCTACTCACGTCTGAAAACCTAACAACCTCTCATAAATTTAGACGTAACGCGTATCGAAGAACAATTATTGGTACTTGTGAATGACATGTTACCTCTATCAGTAGTTTCGTCTACTTCTACCGAAAAGGATCAAAATGTAACTACTAATTGATTCTTTCATTCTGTGCTGTTTTAGGTACGCCGGTATATTCTTCGAGTCAGAAAATAAATTAGAAAATTCCAGATCGTATTTGTTAAACAATTTTATTTGTTCTCTATAATTAACTTGATTTAACGAATGCTTCGATACATCCTGTCCCCTAAATGGTAATTCCTAACAACTTAAAAGAATTACAATATCAATAATAATATTAATAATTAAACGACGTAAAACCACTTAGGTACCTATTTCATAATTATTCCGGGCGCGCTAGCATGGCAATACGTGGCTACGTACGTGCCTTTCTGCCGTTTGCAAATCACCGCTCGGCCTCGGCAGAGGTACTCGCTGCCGTACTTGCCATTCAAATAAGTACGGAGAATGTATAATTGGTTGCCTATCGGCTAATATTCCATAGCTTCTTATTATATAGCAAATCATCGATCTGGGGACGGCATGCCGTGCCGGGCTTTATAATAAGAATTCACACAATCGCAATCGGGTGCGGGTGTATGGCTATAGGATCATTAATTTGAAAAGTCTCTTACGCACAGCGCACAGGGATCACTTAACTAACGTATCGGGATCGAAGTCTTTTAAAAACAATGAATAAAATTTAGTCTGTATTATCTCACAGATATATTTTCTTTTTCACAGAAACGAATATCATCAACTCCGATTAAATTAAATATTTAAAAAATCTATAATGTGTCCATAAATGTGTGGGTCGGCACTGCTGACCCTGACGAGCCGCTACTGAGAGACAGAATACGAAATGATGAGTTACGGCGAAGAACTGGAGTGGAAGACGTAATAAAGCGCATTACGAAGTTGAAGTGGAAATGGTCAGGACACGTCGCAAGACAGAGAGACAACAGATGGACAAGGAAGATCTTAGAGTGGCGGCCAAGGGCAGACAAGCGAAGTCGTGGAAGACCACCTACCAGATGGACCGACGACATTAAAAGAATAGCGACAAACTGGATTGCAGCTCGCCAGGACAGAGAAGGGTGGAGACATCTTGGGGAGGCCTTTGTCCGACAGTGGACAAAGTTGGCTGTTTGATAATGATTATGACGATATTGAAATATTTTTCATTAACCTGTTTAATGCAAAAACAAACGTGTTCGCTTTCATTGGTCTAGTTTAGATATTTTCTTCTATATTTGGTTTTCATGTTATATATTGTTCCTAGATATTAGCACTTCTCAACTTCCTCAAATCTATAAATATATATTATTATTGTTTGTTTGCACTGTTAAATACTTTCCTCTTACATATTCTTGGTCTATGTATTTCATGTATTTCTTTTTTGTCATTAACATTTAGTCCTTTTTTATGGCTTCTAATTCTTTAGTTATCCGTATCACTTCCTATTTGCTTCTTGCTTCTATTGCTATATCATCAGCGAAGGCTAGGCATTGGTGTTTTTTGTTATATATAATTCCTTTTTTATCCCGGGAGTAGTCGCGCTCACTTCTGTAACGTCGATAGTCGCGTGTGAGATTCTATCTCAAAATACGAATTTAAACAAATTTTAATTTTGTACTATTTTTATCTACTTTTTATATTAAAAATATATGTTTCTAACAATGTTATTAAAAAAACCTGTGTTAACTGTCACCTGCCAACATCGGCCACCTGTCCTAACGGCTACTTTAAATATTTCCCAAACCAATTATATGTAGACTACAAAAACTGGCAATACCGTCCACCTTTCTATATCGGCCAGTAGTTCTTTCATTTTTAGTGGCCGTTACTGACAAATTTTAATGTATGTATTACGAAAAAGGTGAAATGTGAGATTCTATCTAACGGCGCGACTACTCGCGGGTTAAAGCTAATTGGCTCTTCCCAAAGCCATAAATTCCACAAGAAGAAGAAGAAGAAAAAAATTCCTACGCATTACTACACCCTTCCTCGAGGCACTTACGAAATTTTTTCAAAATTGCAAAATTTTCCATCAAGTTATCGCGAAAAAGGATAAAAATTGAGATTCTATCTCACCGCGCGACTACTCGCGGGTTATTTATGTACATTGGCTTTCGCAACACGTTTTCCGTAGATGAAACGTGTTGTGTAATATGCAGAAAACTTATTAGCATGACACCATTAACACTAAGAAGAACTGAAAACCAAGTAAAAGTAAATAATGAAATATCAAACTGTTTCCCAGTAAATGAAGGAGTAAGGCAAGGTGACGTGAAAGTGGGTCACCTTGCCTTACTCCTCCATTTACTGGGTAACTGTTTGATATTTCATTATTTACTTTTACTTGGTTTTCAGTTCTTCTTAGTGTTAATGGTGTCATGCTAATAAGTTTTCTGCTTATTCCCAGTTGTTTAAGTGATTTATAAAGTTCCCTCCCTTCTACTTTATTATCAAATGCTTGTTTAAAGTCTATAAATTATAATATCATAGTCAGTTTTTGGTTTGATACTTTCCTCTAGTATCTCTTTCAGCAAGAAAATATGTTCTGTTGTGCTCCTTCCTGGTCTAAAACCCGCCTGGTATTGGCCAATTATACCTTCCATTCTATTTTTTAATATGTTCTTTATATGCATTGCCAATATTTTGTATGCGACGTTTAGCAATGCTATGCCGCTGTAATTTTTGCATTCGCTCTTATCTTATTTACTTTTTTGTAAATGGGACATATTACTAATTCCGAACCTTCTTTTGGTTATTATTATTTTTCGATTCCATATTTCATTCCCTTTTCATTCCATATTTTGTCGATTAATATCTGCATTTAGTACTTAGACTAAGTAAGTAGTAAATATAACAATTGGATTAAATTTCGGGCTACCCTTGATGAGAGACTGGATCTAAACATCCCACTAAAACCGGATGGCGAAATTGACGAAGCAGTAAATCAATTAAATAGGATAACTCAGGAAGCTGGCGGCTGGCAGTCAACGCCTATACAACCAAGAACAATCAGACACAAAGATCTACCCAACGAAATAAAAGAAAAAATCACAGAAAAAAGAAGACTAAGGAAAGTATGGCAAAGAACCCGCGCACCCCAGGATAAAATAGATTAAACCAAGCTAGAGTGCTACTAAAAACTTTGTTAAATAACAATAAAAACAACGACATAAAACGATATCTACAAAATCTACGGAAACCTCCGAATACTCGCTATGGAAAGCAACACGAAAGATTAACAGACCACAACTCTCTAATCCGCCTATCCAGGCCAGTAACGGACGATGGGCTAAAAGTAACAACGAAAAAGCTACAGTCTTTGCTAAATACCTGGAGGAAGTGTTCCAACCACATGCCCAAAACAACAACTCTGATGCAGAAGATAATATTTAATTGTATTTAGAATATCCATACCAACTAGAAGCACCGTTGGAGGTAATCACAGCCAAAGAAGTTTTCAACAAAATCCAAACAGATATGAATCCGAAAAAGTCCCCAGGGTTCGACTTAATCACTGCAAGAAGTTTAAAAGAACTTCCCAGGAAAGGAGTGCAATATTTAACACAGATTTTTAAAGCAATCTTAATAACTGGTTACTATCCCCTTTTGTGGAAAGTGGCACAAATCTCTTAATACTCAAACCAGGCAAGCCTGTAGAAGAAGTTAAGTCCTATAGACCTATCAGTCTACTTTCAGTGATGTCAAAGGTTTTTGAAAAACTCTTACTAGACAGATTACAGCCAATCATCGTGGAAAAGCAGCTAATACCCAACCACCAGTTTAAATTTAGACAACAACATGCTACCTCAGAAGAGAAGCAATACTGCTCTGCAGCCTTTTTGGATATCTCGCAGGCTTTTGATAAAGTCTGACACACTGGCCTGCTATACAAAAGAAGAAAAGTCCTTCCTCTCAACTACTTTCTAATCCTCAAATCCTTTCTCTCCGAACGCCATTTCCTTGTAAAAGTTAAAGATCAGTGCACTAACTTATATCCAATCAAAGCTGGAGTACCTTAGAGTAGTGTCCTTGGACCAGTTCTCTACCGACTCTACACAGCAGATCTTCCTACAAGCCAAAACATCATCACAGCCACATATGCAAATGACACAGCAATCATTGTAGCTCACTCAAACCCGTACATCGCCTTGCAACTGCTCCAGACAAATCTCGACAGAATAAATATCTGGTTACAAACATGGCGAATTAAAGTAAACGAAAGCAAGTCAGTACATATAACGTTCACTAATCGAAAATATACGTGCCCAACCGTCTCATTAAATAATCAAGTTCTACAACAAAAGGATGATGTAAAATACGTAGGTATGCACTTGGACCATGAACACATCAATCGTGATCTCCAAATGAAGACTGTCAAAGAAGAAATTGCCAGTTACGCCCAAAAATACGACAACCGACTACAAAACCACCCCAACAGGCTAGAAGAACCTAATGAGACCCCAGGCAAACAGAAGACTAAAGCGACACACTCCAAGCGATCTACGAACAAGATTTTAAATTTTAAATTTTCAAAAATGTTTTATTTATTATAGTTTTATTTATAGGGTTTTATTTATTAGTCACAAATAATTTTGTTAAGTACTAAAATTATGATTTCAGAGGTTATTGTCACTGGACAGTCTCCTGCAAGTCTCTTTTAATTGTTAAACAATTTACTTATTGTAATAATTATTACAGATTGTAAATAAATGGGATGTTAAAAAAATATCTGCATTTCTTGATGCATGCAATTTCCTCCATATTAGAATATCACAGAGATGTTATTTGGTCGTTTCCTGGACTTTTCTTATTTTTTAGGCTTTCTATAATATTTTTAACTGTTTCTCTAGAGGGAGGCATCTCGTCGATATTATTTGTCGCTTGTTTACTTGGATATTCTTCCTCGTTATCTAAGTTTACTTCCAGATTTTCTTGTCCATTCAGAAAATGTTAAAAATATTCTTTCCTTCTGTTTAAAGTTTGAAAAATATATTTTGGTTAAACATTAAAACATTTTTGGAATATTTCCTAAAAAAAAGTATAAAAACGATTTACTTCTTGTTTTACTTTCGTAATTCTGAATACTCATTACCTCTTAACGGTGATTTCATGTATTTACTTCCATATTTACCCCATATACTCCATATAACTGGAGGTCCTGACGGAAACAGGCAAACTTGTTTTTATCACGGTATTTTCGCTAAATCAAGGAGATGTGCAAAAAACCTTTCCCTCGCATGACCAGTCCCATCCGATCAGATTGTTTTTGAAGGGAAACATACATTGATTGATTGCCAGTAAATGTGTCGATAAATCCCTTCGTTGTGTAGTTATCACGTAAAAACGTGGGATCTTGTGCATATTTATAATTATTCTTCATTTAATGTGATTATACAGTCGTAAGGAAATAGCAACAAACACACAAAGTTTCATATTGACAATAAATAATATACAGAGTGGACAAAAGTCTGAAAACGCCTAGTTATCTATTAACCCTTAAACGCCCAAGGGTGGGTAAAAAATGTCCACCTAATGCGTATTCCCTTGTAACATATTTATTACGTGTTTAAAAATTTAAAAAAAATTATTCATTTTTAAAAAGACAGCCCTTTATCGAATGTGAATTTGGTTCTACCGACAGTCTTGAAAATAAAAGTAGCATCTTAAGTTAAATATGGGTGGGCATAAAAAGTACACCCTTGGTAAAACTTTTTACTAAAGGTTTCTATATAATTTCTCGTTGGTAAGGAGATAATCCATATAATTATCGACGTATCATTACATAATCTACATAATTATCCGCCACTGAGGAGGTTGAAAGGAAGAATGTAGAGAAAATCGACAAATTTGAATGACTGGCTTTTACTGGTATATTAATTTTGATGTACATTGTAATTAGGTTGTAAGGTTTGTAAATTATTTATATTAATATTTTAGAAGATGCTGTGTTTATTAAGCATAAAAATCTTAAGTTTAATCCATTTCCAACAACTCTCAATAAATATATTAGCTATTTTCGAGGTGGATATTTTTTACCCACCCTTGGGTGTACATGGAACGTAAAAAAGGTTGGGCGTTTAAGGGTTAAAGGGATGGTAGACACGAATTATACAAAAACAGCGATACACCTATTTTTTCATATGAAGATTTGAAATTTGAGGTTTGAAACGTTGCCAGATTTACCATTTTTATGATATTATTAGTCACTATGGTTTTTGAACCCGGGAGCAGGCGCGCTCTTTTCTGTCACACGATCGGTAGCGCGTTAGATTTTATCTAACAATACATATTTAAAACAAATTTTTATTTTATATTATTTTTATTTTTATTTGTCATGTTAAAAATATCTATTTCTAACAATTTTAAAAAATATTAATCAGAAAACAGAATGTAAATAAAGAAACGGAACAAAGACTACCTTCTTCTTCTTATGTTTCCATGCACGTATAATGCGTTGGCGAATTATCTTAAGATTAACAAAAGGCAAACCAAGTAAGAGTTAAGAGTTAAGTGCCTTCATAGTTCAGAATGTTTCAATTAGAAGGATTTAATTGAAAGTTTTAACATAGTTTTTAATTCCAAACAACTTTTATTAATAACAATTTTCGATATTGTGAAATTTAAAAGTACTTTACTCTTGAGTGAAATTCATATTTTTTGAAATATCTCGTATGAAATTTTAAAAAATTTGATACCTATATTATGATTGTTGCATCTTAGATTCTATATGATGCAGAGTATTTTGTAATAAATAAATTATTTTCGTAAAACTGATAATAAAAAAGTTATCAATAGGTTCAAAGTTACGCAGACATACTGTATAAGAGCTCAAAAAAATGTTTTTGTTGAACATTTATTATTGTTGAAGCTTATAATTAAATGTATTTTGAGTCAGTTTTACAGAAAATATTTTGACCACTTTGCGTAAACATTTTTTTAGCTGGAAATTTTCGGTTTTTGTATTATATTTTCTTTATCTTTCTTAATTTTCTCACAAGGATACTGTTTATTTCTTTTCTAAAGTAAAATAGTTTAGTGAATTTTAAAGACTACATCATAAGCTTTAAAAACACTTATAAAATTTTAATATACAGTGCGGTGGAATAAGTGTTGCCCTTCCCCTCTTAACTTGTTTATTTTAAGAATATAAGCAAAACGCTTGGACAGGTCGATTTTTAAACTAACCACAGTATATTACAGCATCAACGTTTCGAACTTTACGCGATCCCTCTTCAGGTGACAACCATAACTTTGATTTTTTTAAATGGTAAAGTACATCATGTGACACCTCATTTAACTGCTTTTGAAATACTGATTTCAAAAATGTATAATACTTTAATCCTTTTTGAGATCGTAGGCGCAAAATTTCGGTCGAACACTTTTTAAACGCATTTATTTTTTTCGAATTCGGAGAAAAGTAATAAGTATTTTTGAAAAATTTAAACGCAGAATGAAAGATTATATTATTACCGAGGGCTAACAGTCCCTTAGAATAAACAAAAAATTTCTTTTGAACGATATATTTGAAATTAAAAATCACACTAAATTTTCTGTTTTTTCACCACTGTGACTTATTAAAATAAACATTATAGGAGTTCTCAGGGACTTTGGACCATCGAGGATACTGTAATATTTCATTCTGCGTTTAAATTTTTCAAAAATATTTATTAGTTTTTTCAGGATTCGAAAAAAAAATTATTGCATTTAAAAAGAATTCGACCGAAATTTTGCTCCTACGCTCTCAAACAGGATTAAAGTATTATACATTTTTGAAATCAGTATTTTAAGAGCTTTTAAATGAGTTGTCACATGATGTACTTTCCCATTTAAAAAAATCAAAGTTATGGCTGTCACCTGAAGAGGGATCGCGTAAAGTTCGAAACGTTGATGCTATAATATACTATGGTTAGTTTAAAAATCGACCTGTCCGAGCGTTTTGCTTATATTCTTAAAATAAAGAAGTTAACAGGGGGGGGGGCAACACTTTTTCCACCGCACTGTATCTGTAATTTTTTTAGATTTTTTTAACGAAACATCGTTTAGAAATATGTTTGAAAGGTAATAGGTGAAAATTTGAGAGTTTTATACGTAAAATTGTATTAGTTACATATTTTTAAATCATTTAAAAAAATTTCATGTAGTCTCATTTTCCGTCAACACCGTACTTATGTCCATACATTTTATTTCTTTTTATTATAACTGTAAGATAGCCTAATTGTTTTTCTTTCATGTCCAATTTGTAAAATTTCATTTGATCCATTAGTTAAAGAATTATATTAAAATAACTCATCCGTGCACTACGCCGAACGCTAGTTTACAGTGCATCAATGTTTATGAATGAGAAAGGTGACTTTAGCGTTATAAATAAAAAATTATAGAGGCTATAGATTAAATTTTAGAAAAGTCTTTATATAAGGTTTTTTTTTGTAACATTTTCTGAATTTTTCAATAGTCAAGTCAGTTTTTTTCTAACGTTTACATTTTCGCAGTTATTTAAAAAAAACAGCTAATTTCGCAGTTCATTTGTTTAATAAAAAATGAAGCACCCACTTCTGGAGTAGAAACTTTTGATATTTTGTTTATTAATCATTTTTTAATCAAATTACAAAAAGTTTTATCTTGTTTGATTTTTTCCGAAGTCAAAGTCTCTATTTACTCCTCTATAAAAGCAAAACGCGAAAAATGTTGAGAATTTTTTTATGCGTGTTTATTTCTAACAAATCTTAAATATTGCAATTAGGCATATTGAATCAATTACTTTTATTTCTTCCGTCAGCTAGAGGATTAAATTTGTTGTCGTTCTATAATACAAATAAATATATTAAACAAGAATACAAATTAAAATTGATTATCTAACAATAAAACACTGAAAACGTGTGTTTTCTATACTTCCACAAAATTTATTATAACTATGTGACTACAGCTGTTTCGGCAGAGTGCCTTTCTCAAGTGATTTAGTTTACTATGGGTTTGCCTTCTTAAAGTCTTTGGGGGGAGCTGTTTTTCTCGAGTTGGTCATGCAGAATTATATCTGTATTTTTTGAATTATTAATTTCCATAGATTCTAATAAAGATAGTATAAGGCCATTATTTTGAATATGCAGAATTTGAAACTCTTCAATAAAAGAATAATTATTATCTAGAAGGTGAAGTGCGTATGTAGAAGTATCTGTTTTTCTATTGTTGAAAGCCCTTTTGTGTTCTGCTATCCGTCTCTCAAAGGTTCTGCCAGTTTGACGGATGTAATTTTTCGGACAGTCGCCACAAGTTAGTTTGTAGACACCACTCTGTAGTTGTTTGCTCTTTCGGTTCTTATTTTTCTTAATATATTTGCTTAAGTTGTTGTTAGTTCTGAAAGCTGGTGTTATTGATTTATTTTTTATGTATCTGGCTATTTTTGTTGTTATCTTACCAGCATATGTGATATGTTACGGGTTAAAAGTCGCTAAGTAACTAGAAACAATTTTTATAATTCAGATTGTCATAATTTTTGCTGTATTGTCACAAGTACTGGCCTAAATAATTATAAAAATCAAGCTTCTATATTGTCTTGAATATTAGCTGCTATCAAGCCATTTTTAAGTCCGAAATCATATAGGAAATCAGGCATGAAGTAGGCTTTAGGTATAAATTGCTACCTGTCTAGTAACTGTTATCTCTTTTTCTTTACCTGTCTAGTGTCATATCTTGTTTACTTTTGATTTACACTTTATCGGGACAAGTGTTGTCCTACGAAACTCTCTGAGGATGTTTAATCAGAAGTCATCCAGATAATTAATTAAGGAATATTCAATTTTATAAAGTTGTAGATTATCTTGCTCAGCAAGGATTTATAATTCCTGTATATTTAGGTCCTCAAGACCTTTCTTTTTGGCCACACACTATCTTTAAGGTAAGCTTTGTTTTTTTAACACCTGATTCGTGGTCTAAAGGGAAACCTTTAATAGTTTTAATTTATACCTTCTGCTCTTCTTGCATGTTGATGTATATATTCATTTCAGGCCAATTTTTCTTTCTCTCCTATTTATTTGATGTTGTGAGTTTTTTTTTTTGAAACACCCTTGTCCAGGCCGATATATATTGTTGTATAATTTTTATGGGAAATATTTAGAAAATTAATTTATGTCGGAGACCACGAGATCATAGATTTTCATCGCCCTGTATATGACCAAAAAATTGTAAATAGTATAATTTAGTTATTAAACAGTGTTTTCACGGAATTTTGTCTCGTAGAATTTTGAACTGTTTTGTGTCTCGTAGAATTTTGAAAAAACGGAAAAGTTATATACAAAAATAATTGTTCTTAACCCTCCGTTAGGCGCTAGGATAAACGGAGCATCAAGAGTCGCTACGGTGTCAGAGACCGACAATTTAAAAAAAATAGTTATTGCTATAAAATTCGTACAAATATTTTATATTGTGTATAGGAATGACTGAAAAATATTTTTGAAAATGTTTTATTTTTAAAACAACAGATATAAAATGAAAAACCGCTTTCATTTTCACTTCCCTCATCGTCAAAATAATTTTCATCGTCGCTAGGAACCATTTCCCATAATTCCATTCCAACGTTTTTGTTCGTCTTCAAAGGACATCTATAAATAAGACTTGACCAAAACTTACCGATAAAATGCAATAATAAGATGCTAAATCTTTACCTGAACTGCAAGTTATGCCAATAAACTAATAACCACACCGTTAGTCGCTACGGAGTCTTGCACCGAAAATAGCTATAAAACTCGCACAACTGTACCCAAGTAGGTAAGAATGTACACTAACACGAGGTTAGTTGATAGGAAGAGGTACAGAAAGTGGCGATAGAAAAAAACAGTTATTTTGTAAATCCCGAATGAATAATTCTGTCGTCGGTGTGTGACAATGATAGCGACTAACGGAGGGTTAAAAAATGAAAGTATGGATGTAATGTGTAGAGAGGATGTTTTATGATTGGCGAGAAAGACGGATGGTGGGGATGAGAGTGTTGAGTCTGAGTTTGAGGAGAAAAAAAGAGGCACTGTGTAAAGAAGATCTGAAGAGACCAGTCCAGTTTTTGAAAAGTAGTAAGTTTGTGTAAATTGGTGAAGTTGGTGGCCGTGATAAGCAGAATCGTGTTGAAACAAATCGTTGATCGAGTTGAGAAGTTCAATCTCCTCTTGTCCGAAGAGATTTCAGTTTTCTGTCTGGAACGAATAGCCGGGTTAAATCAGTTTGCACAAGATATCGAGCAGAGAGAAAATTGAGGAGAGATTACGAGCGAGTGCTGTTGTTTATTTGTGGAACAGTTTGTACGATAAGGACCGTCATAGCATCCAAGGAGCACGTGTGGGAGAATCCAGGACTACACAATCCATAAGAGGAAGGAAAGAAGAGAAAAAAAGGTTAGTCATATTATTTGTAAAAAGGAGAGAGCTTTCACATGACACATGTTTAGCATTTAGAAAAAATGAATTGCAAACAAATTGGAATATTTTTGAAGTTATCAGTAATAACAATATGATTTTTGTATATATTGGTATTTCAGCCCCGATTGCCTACTACTATAACTTTAGTCAAAACTTTTAGACAAGACTTTTAGTATTTTTTATGTAGATGAAACTTTTAAGGTAATTTTAAGTATAATTATTGAATAAACATTGAATTGTCTTTCTGTTGTTTTAATTTCCTGCGAAATTTCATCAAAAATCCCGCAAAACTTATAGTTTGAAATACCCACGTAACTATATTTTGTCAATTTAGTTCCCATTCCAATCAAGAGATGGGGTTAATTCGATCCGAAAGATTAACATGGCCGTGGACCGTCTAGAGCAGAGGTTCCCAACCGGTGGTACGCGTACCACTGGTGGTACGCGGGAAGGTTTCAGGTGGTACGCGTCGCGTGGGTGAAACAAGCGACATTAAGAATATTCTCCCTAATGTGTGAAGATATGGGTGGCGCGTTCAAAACTATTCTGTTGCATACAGAAGTGAGATGGTTATCTCGAGGGAAAATTTTCACCTGTCTCTTTGAACTGAGGTCAGCAGTTTTAATGCTTTTAAGCGAAAAAAATAATGACATGAAAGGCTTGTTCTATGATGAAGAATCGTTGTCAAGATTGGAGTATCTAGCTGACATTTTTGACAGACTCAACACTCTAAAAATGGTTCTTCAAGGAGAAAACACACATATCACAGTCAATGGGAAAATAGACTACTTCAAGAAAAAGTTGGTTCTTTTTTGTTCTCAAATACAAGGGAAGATTGTCTTTGCATTTCCTACGCTGTCACCATTTTTGAAAAAAAAGAAATATCTCCAATAATAGATGTGGTTGCTGATATAATTCTTCACTTGGAATCTCTTCAAGAAAGTTTTAATAAATAATACTTCTCTGAAAATTATTCTAAAGTTGACCAAAAATCCTGTTGCAGGAACCTCACCAAATGTTTTGGAATTACAGGAAACATTCATCGATCTAACAGAAGACAGTTCTGTGAAAGACAGTTTTAAAGAGAAATCCTTAATTGACTTCTGGATCGGGTGTAAATCCGAGTATCCAATGCTCTTCCGGCAAGCTATGCTGTGTCATACTAACAGACTAACAAGTGTTGAAGAATAAAATTGAGTTCAATTACTCATGCAATTGACACTTTAAGCACAGGCAAACTGCAACAAGCTTCGCATTAATCTCGATACAAAATGATTAATTTTGATTTCTGTTGATTTGTTTTTTTTTTTGTTGATAGTTTGTACCAATTGTATAACATTGCAAGATTATTTTGTATAGCTATGAGTAATAATCATATATCTGTATGTATATATATTTCATCCGAATGGCACGATGTATGGCACGATAATGGCACTAAGTATTATGAGAAAGAAGAAGAAGTATATATTTTTAAATAAAAATTAGAAAGCATAATTGACAAAATATTCATATTTATTGTTGTCTTGATAAGAAGCTTGAAAAAGTCAATGATTAATTAAATTTAAAATTATATTATTTATTTAATTAAAATAAAAAAAACCAATGGACATGTTTTTGATAGTAAACATGTTTCTAAAAAGATTAGCATCGGGGGTAGGATTCCTTCCATTCCATGCCCCTCGATGTTCGGTGGTACGCCAAAATCTTCAAAATATTTCAAGTGGTACGCAGTTGCTACAAGGTTGGAAACCCCTGGTCTAGAGTATATATGGTTTGTGAAGAATACAAATTAAAATTGATTAAAACTGTAAAGAAAAATACATTGCATTTACACATTAATTGCTAAAACATCTCAATAAATTTGTGTACATAAAATCAACATTTACTGCACACTTAATTATACAAATTATGCTCCAGTTGGTGTAGTTCCGAAGTTAAAAATAACAGGCGGAGTAGAAACGTCCAAGTTTGTTTTTCTTTTCGATGGAAATTAATTAATTTACATGGACGTGTTCGAACGTACAAGCTAACGTATGTGCATATGTTTGCTCAAACTTGAGATGCAAATATAACTGCAAAATTATTTCAGTTCATCAATTTAATGAAATTGTAAACCAGATGTACGATATTGTTCCGAGAGCTGTCAGACATTTTTGGGTAGGTACTTTAGGCAATCTGAAAATTGTTCAGGTAACTCGTCCATTATAGCTTAATACAAAAATCCCCCCAAAGTTAAAAAAAGGGTAAAAATTGTTATTACAACAAATTGAAATATTCAATTATAAAGAAAATAAACAAGCCAAGCGATTCGCGAGGTATTTTAACTCTGCAAGAGGCTTGCATGGGCGCCCCAGGATTATTTTCAGGGGGTGCATCTGAACTTTAGGGGATTGTTTCTTAATCTATACATACTATTAACCAGTTTAAAATATACAACTATACATGTATAGCTATGTACTTTCTCTCTTGCACAGGTGGGGTGCAATTTGTATTTTGACGGAATATTTTTTAAAATTAAAATTCAATATTCTAAAAAAGACAGGTGTGTTTGGTAAGATTTTTTAAGCTGCAGTGTGAGAAAGAGAGAATTGTAGATAATTATTTGCGTCTTCGTTCGCAGCGATCCCATTCGCTAAAGCAAAATCACGTGACCTAACGATACCCATGTTATTATACCTCAAAATGTTGGAGTACCTAATTATTACATATTGTAGATTTCTCAGATATTTTTTATTAATTAAAAGAAGATAATACATACTATAAAATAAAATTTGCAAATTTCATAAAAAAATATAAATTTGTTGTTTATTTTTTTACTGAAAATTTTGAAATAGTCCAAGGTTTAAAATAAAACAAGACTGGCTTTAAAGCTTTTTATAATGGCTCTAGAATATCCCTTAAGACAGCTGAATGAACTTTACCAAGTATTCAAGAAAATATGTATCTCAGAGATCGCTGGACTCCAGATACTTAATACTATATAGGCGAAGCAAAGAAGCACTAAAATGCCCAAAACCTAGGAATTTTTTGCAGTAAGAATGCAAGTTTTTGCATTCGATTCGAAATAGTGTCAGGAAACATTGTGAACTATCATGCATTTCAAAGTGCATCTCGAAGAGGTAGAAAATGAAAAATTTACAACTCGGGAAATATTGACGGAAATTAGTTCAATTCTTATACTCGGGGGTTTTGGAGTATTTGAATACGAATCTCATGACGGCAATGGTCTCCAAGGTACCTGGTATCCAGGGTGAAACTTGGCGCCTGGAGTTATGTTCTAATCATTCAAAATATGTCAATAAACATTACTCGGTGGTTTTGGGAGTTGCTGAGGTTGAATTTAATGACGATAATGGTCTCCGAGGTACCTGGTGCGCAGGGTGGAATTCGTCGCCTGGGGTTTTATGTTATATTTATTAAAAATCAGTCAACAAATATTACATTACTTTGGACCATGGTCGATATGGACCAGTTAATAACGTTATGACTGGATTTACGTTATTGTCCGTAACATATGTATATACAGAGTGTCCCATATATACAGGAGCAAGACTGTTGAATGGTCCAATATTTCGCGAAATGAACATTGGATCGAGAGACTAAAAAATGCATGTTCAATATTTTTCAAAAATCTATCGAATGAAACTAAACACGACTTCTACGCCACACTATGGAGGTGGGGTGAGGGTAACTTTAAAATCTTAAATGAAAACCTACATTTTTATTGCAGATTTGGATTCCTTGCCTAATAGTTAGCAACTTTTTTTCGAGACGCTAATAAATTTTATTTTTCCGATTATAGCGCCATCTATCAACAACTCTAAAAATGTTTCGAATAAATCTTACCTATTTTTTCATGAGGAATTCAAATCTGTAATAAAACATGGGGATTGCTATTTAAGATTTTAAAGTTACCCTCCACCCCACCACCAGTGGTGGAGTGGAGAGTCGTGTTTGACGTTATTCTATAGGTTCTTAAAAAATATTAAACGTATATTTTTTGGATTTTTATTTGGAAGTGTATACCTCGAGATATTAGACCTATTCTATAATTTACCTATGGTATCACGATAAACGGTTTTTCCTATATTATAGCGCCATTTATCCAGAATTCGAAAAAATATCTCGAATGAAATTTGCTTAATATTACGTGAAAAATCCAAATCTGCAATAAAAAATGCAGGTTTTGGTTTAAGACTTTAAAAAAGTTTTCCCCTACCCCACCTCCATGAGCTGGAGTTGGGGGTCGTGTTTAGTGTCATTCGATAGATTTTTGAAAAATATTGAAAACGTATTTTTCGATCCAATTTCCATTTCGCGAAATATTCGACCGTCCCACTACTTTTGGGACACCCTGTGTATGTATGTTCCAAACAATAATGTAAATCCGGTCAATAACGTTATTAACCGGTAAATATCGACAATGGCGCAATGTAATGTAATGTTTATTGCCTGATTTTGAATGAATATAACCTAAAGATCCAGGCGACGAGTTCCACCCTGGGCATCAGGTACCTCGGCGACCATCGCCGTCATGAAATTCGTGTTCAGCAACCTCCAAAACCCCCGAAAATAAAACATAAACTCATTTCCGTCAATATTTCCCGAGTTCTCAATTTTTTATTTTCCATCTCTTCGAGATGCAATTTGAAAATGCATTTTCTTATGCACAAAAATTTCTACTGGAGATCAATTTAGTTCACAAAATTGCCTGACAATCACTCGAATCGAATGCAAAAAGTTGCATGACGATTCATCTTACTGCACAAAATTCGTTGGTTTAATTTAATGCTTCATTGCCTCGCCTAATAAAGGAAGCAAGGAAGTGGAAGAAAGGGGTATGTAACATTTTCTAAAATTTTAAGTTCCTTAGTGAATGAAGGTGGTATGTAACTTTACTATCATTGACACTTATACTGTATTACCTCTAAAAAGCTTATTAAGAGAAATTCTAGTGGATGAAGGAGATATGTAACATGTAAAATACAATTCTTGAATGGAAGAAGGGGGTATGAAACATTTTTCGTCTTTTCAGGTTTAAATTGTTTATAACTCGAAAACTATTAAATTTAGAGAAAAATTACAAAATACCTTTTTTGTTTCCAATGATCAAGATAACTTAAAATAATGTACCTGGGTTAAAAAAATGGATTTTTTAATTTGTTTAAATTTTTTTTAATAAAGTAGCTAAATAACTACGAAATTATGGCATTTATGTATAGGGAGTATAACACGAAAAATAATCAGCATTTCTTAAGGACTTCAAAACGCAAAAATATACAGCGTGTTCCATTTTAAATAAGAAAATTCATTAAATTTACAGAAAACTGGAAGTAATGACAACAATGTAATTGTCACTATTATATCGGCCGCATTAGAAAACCACTTGTCACCAAAATCTATAAGAAATCGTTCAAGCCGTTTCCGAGATAATAATTGAGGCTTCCCATACATAAAACTCACTCTGTATAATATACTCCATTTAATAATACAAGGCAAGGTAGACGAAAGAAGAAAGGCCAGGTCGAAAAGAATGGTTTAACAAATCTTCTGCATCCCTTTACCGAGCTGCCATTAACAAAATTACTCTAGCCAATTTGATAGTTAACGCTCAATAATAGAGCACGGCACGTGAAGAAGAGGATTATGTTGTGTTTGGTTACATAAATTTCTGTAAAACTGATTATAGAATTGAAATTTAATAAAAAATTTTCTTCTTGATAAAAGTTATATTAGTTAAAAAAGCCCTAAATGGCTACAAACATATCAACAAAACGTTTTTGCTCTGTAACAAGAGCATCATCAGTGTTACAAGAACATGGTGAGCCAACCAAAAAATACAAAGGTCAAAGCCTTTCACAAAACAGGCAAAAGTCTTATATCAATGAAAACATCGAAAAATCCAAAGGATGGATAAAATTCCTAAGGATACGGCCCTAGGGCAACATATGACTCCCACACGTTTTAAGGGAGCGTTCAAGTATTACGTAACGCAGTTTGGGGGGGGGGGTCTTGTAAAACGTTACGGCGCGTTTCATGGGGGGAGGGGAGTTCGAACAGCGCGTTACGTAACATTATTTTTTAAAAAATTAGTAAATCCTTTATAAAAGGTATCTATTTTAAGGTAAATATATACCTTTTATAAAGGATTTACTATTTTTTGTATTACATGGCATACAGCCAACTACAGGAAAATTTTTCCTTGTGGATTCTTTTTTAACTTAAATGAAAAAAAAAAACTACGGAATTTCTTTTATGTTCTACATAGACCCCTGAATTGTATTATGTTGCACCCTCACGCTCCGGTCATGTTCCGACAACAGGACAATAATTAATAGTACCTATTCAAGTGAAAAAATTTTAAATTTGTAACACAGATGAAGCACAGTAACATCTGTTTCCAACAATTAGATGGACCTGTCTCCACAACAAAAGATTAAAAGATACAGATGTTATTTAAGAGGTTGCAGAAGGGAACTACATGTTCATAAATTTTGTATGTTTTCTGAAATCGTTTTCTGCAGTAGGTATTCATTAATGTTTTAATTACGCAAATTTTCAAATTATTTAAAAATGTCTTTAAATAAAAGGCATTAAATACAAAACCACTATATTGATACTTAGTTTAGAAAATTGATAGATATTTAAAAAAATAGTACCCTTATTTAAAGTGTGATTTCAAAATTTCACCTTGCATTATTCATAATAGACCATACATAATACACATTTTTGAGATGAGGTTGTTAAGCAGCTTCTAAAAACAAAAATATACATGGTGTTTAATTAATATTAAAGATAATGGACTATGCTAGACTTGAGTGAATCACCCTGTATATTTAGATTTATGTTTAAATAGTCCATAGTTGAATTTAAAAGTTGACGTATCCTAGCGTTTTCATAATTTTCTAAAATAATGACACATGACAAAAACAATTTTATTCCATAAGGGGTTTCCATACATTATAATTTTAAATGATCACCCTGTATTATTCATAAAGACCATAAATTCAGATTGTTAAGCAGCTTTTAAACATATAAAAATATACAGGGTGTTAAAAAATAAAGCTTATGGACTACGCTAGTCTTGCATGAATCACCCTGTACATCTAAATTTATGTTTTTATATATGAAAATCTACGGGTCTCAGCGTTTTTTAAAATTGATTAAAACATGGACAGAAATAATTTTATTCCATAAGTGCCTTCTTATATATACAGAGTGTTTCAGAAAAAGGTAACACGATCTCTAAGATATGTGAAAAACTATAAATAATTGGGGTTTGCTTAGTATTCGCGGTGTGCAAGTACTTGGAAAGGGAAACGAGAAACGACCCTGCGCGAGTCGCGGAGAAATATTGCAACTATCTTAAATAATTCATATTGTCAATTGAAATTGTCAAATTGACGTATATTTCATACCTTCTGTCAATGAAGCAGAAAAATTATATATTGCTCCACAATATTGATATGATATGCAATTATTATATAAAGGTAAATTTAATTAATTGTATTTTGCTTGCAGTACTGCATTTTAATAACTAATTTTATTTACTACATACAATGGTTGATGTTTTCATAACATAACCTGAATCTTATTTTTTCTTCTTATTATTTTTTTGGACTATGGCCTTGACAATTATCCAGTAACCAGGACTAATATAATTGGCCAATATAATTAAAAGTGCGAATAATAGTACAGAGCGTAGAAATAGGGGTCGCTTTGCCGAACTTGCACGGTCCCAGCATGCGTTTTCACGATACAGGACGTTGAAGAACAAAAAGTTTTACACATTTTTTTCAATATTTTTCCGAAACTACTGGCAACATCGTATAATATTTGTTATACAAAAATTTTTACTAAGCAAAATAAAATATTGAAATAATAAACATGTTATTTTATTTTAAGTTTTTATTAAAGAAGATCAAATAGAAGAATGCATGAGAAGAACAATAAAGGATGAAGCCTAAAATGTACGTAAGGATGGGGCCAAGCAGGGAAAATGTAAATGTAAATGTAAAATTAGTAATAAAAGATTATTATTCTAAGTTTTGGACATATTTCATGTCATGGGACATGAAATTACGATTGGCAGGGATAACCAGACACATGAACTAAAAAGAAGAATCGTTCTTGGGTGGGCAGCATTTGGAAAACTGAGAGAAACTTTTAAGAGTGAGTTGCTCATATGCCTAAAGAGAAAGGTATTTGATCAGTGCGTCCTCCCAGTCTTGACGTATGGATCAGAAACACTTACCTTACCTAAAGCCTCGGCTACCAAACTAAGAGTAACGCAGAGAAGAATGGAGCGGTCAATGTTAGGAATAACTCTGCGAGACAAAATCAGAAACGAAGAAATCAGGAGAAGAACAAAGGTGACTGACGCCATCAAAAGGATAGCTAACTTGAAGTGGAGATGGGCAGGACACATAGCGAGAATGACACATGGGCGATGGACAAAAAGGTTATTGGAATGGAGGCCAAGAGAAGACAAGAGAAGCGCCGGTTGACCGCCTACAAGATGGACAGACGACGTAAGAAAGTTAAATAAAAACTGGATGAGAGCGGCGCAGGATAGACGTGGTTGGAAATGAGGGGAGGAGGCCTATGTTCAGCAGTAGACTTTTGAGGCTGGATGATGATTGTAAGTTTTTATTATTACCTCAAATGCGATTAAAATAATAATTCCGGTACTTTTCGCAACCTAGTTTTCCATTTAGGTTCAAATGGTGACTTGGGTGTTACGTAACGTTTAGGTAGGGGGAGGGGGTACATAAAAAGGTACATAAAAACGTTACGGTGCGTTACATGGGGGGAGGGGGGTCAAAAATCTTCAAAAATTGCGTTACCTAATACTTGAACGCTCCCTAAGGGGGTCAAAAGGTAACTAGGTCATTCTGTTATAAGAGGTGGTAGGCAACCAATTAGTTCAAAATAGGGATTAAATTAAGATTAATCGTTCAGGAGCATCGGTATGGCGTTTGTTTTTTGACAACGATGGCTTTTATTTTCATCGATATTGGTTCGAGTTTCATTATCTTAATTTAATGGCCCCGTTTTCAACCCTATCTACAGTTGGGTCATTATGCATCTGAAACAAGGTCTAACGTAGCGAGTATTTCAGTAACGAACCAACTACCCTATACTTCCGTGCTAGTCCCAAAGGAGGTAACTAACATTTGAAATGAAAAAATGGTGGCAAAATTGATTTCAAAATTGAATGCTACAATTTTGGCCCGTTAGGGATTTATGGACTAGCTAATAGATTTAATGCATGGATATATGCCCCAGTTTATTAAGGGAACCATTAATTATATTTTAAAACAAAGTTTTATATAAAAAGAGGTAGATACCGTTAAAACGTTTTATCAAAACTTACTATAATACTAAGCCTACTAGCGGTATGTGGTTTGCAGTTGTGATTGATATGAAATAAAAAGCTTTTCTGTGTATTAAAGTTTATTAAATTGAAAGAATTAAAGTACTATTAAATGTTATTATTTTGTTGAGCCACGATATGACAACAACAAATTGACAGTATTTAGTTGTCGTTATATCTGTTTTCTTTCAAGGGTCAATAAATACATATTGGTTCATTAATAATAATATTCCATTTGTGATTCAATATAGACAATTAAATAGACAACCGAACAACATACCTTGTGTCTGGTACATACCGAAAAAACTATTTAGTATTACAATGGTATTACCTCATAATTAACATTTTTTATAAAATCTTTTATAGTGCGTCTAATAATTTAGGCGAAACTGTACTTATACTAGGAAAAAACAGAATCCCTTCAGATTGTTATCTGCTGATGTTAAGCGTTTTAAAGAATTCTTGAACTGTGAATGTGATTGTAAACCATACTTTTCACTTTCTATTTTCAGCTATTTATATTCTTAGCGACAAAGGTTCGCTATTTATTTACGACATGTTATTATAGAGCTTTAACATTTTTATGATAGCCGACACCTACCCTAATAATATTATGCATTGTTATATTATTGAGTATTTCACAATATCATATTGGGTATTAAAATACCATTACCATGTAATTAGGGCAAATTTTAACATTTTTTTAGTGGTATTGTACAAACTAGTTATATGTTATGATGAAAATATGATCACATTGTCTTTTACCTATTTATAATAGCATTGTATAACTAGACTACTAGATATTGTCTAGTGAAACATTGATAATAGCTTGTATTTAAACAAAAAAAATGCAATCAATGGAACTGCTAATCCCATGTACGACCAACAAAGGGTTAATTACAGAAAACTTTAAGTATGAAACAAACCTTGCGCCTGTACAGGCTGAACATAATTTTTTTTCACCTCTTGTAATTACTTTACAATAAATTGTCCTCTTTCTATAATATTGCCTTCAGTGGTTTCACCTCGTGTTTCACCACTCTTACTCGACTCTACTTGATTTTCTAAAAAAAACAAAATATTTTAAGTCTCTTTTTCTAAAAATGCTTGTGGACAGCGTGTGGATATATTATTAAGTTTTTAAAACCTAATTAAAAAAAAAGGAATATTTTTAAATGTGAAAATCTCTTACTGCCTAATTCAAGATATAAATCATCCACTTGGAGCAGAGTCATAATTGTTTAGGACAACATAATTGGTTAATGCTTGAAACACTATAAAAAAAATGAAAATACATTTCAATAAATATAATAATCTCGAAAAGTTCTCATCATCCTCGCTAATTATTTCTTTTACTAACACAATAATTTAACCTTGTAAAGTTAGGCCGAATTTACTTCGTAATACTAAGGCGATTTGGCGGTTTCTAAATGTAGGCGTAGCATTCTTTAAAGTAGATTAGCGCTAAGTGCAATATGCTAAGGTATATGGACGGCAACTGTAGCTGATACCGTCAAAACGCCATAGTATTTAACATTTACCGCCAAATGGCTTAGTATTTTAACTGAAAAGTGTAGATACCGCTAACAAAATTGCAATTTTATATAAAATATAATGCTTTTACAACTCCAAAGACTTTATAAATTATACTAAATACCCTATTCTACCTAAAAATACAAAAATCTCATTTTCGATAAAAAATCAGTTACCGCCTTTGGGCTTAGCACGGTAGTATAGTGCCTCAGTATATTTTTATAGTTCAATCGTTTACTGTTCGGTCGTTGCGAAGTTAATTCGCAATAAACAGAAATTGAGAAAATTTGCAGTTACGTCATTCTTCCTCCATGCCGGACTGAATATCTGGCTGCTGTTAGTTTTATCAAAGAATACTCCATCCAACAAGAAGCGAAAGTACCTGTCGGCTCCTTTGATATTCAGGGGACAGAAATATCCGTCAGAGAATGCTAGGGGTAATACTTCACACCACACTGAGAAAAGTAATGAAGAATTCGTTCAAAACAGTGGGAAATTTGAGTTACACTGAGAAACAAAGTAATAATTAAAACTATAGTGTTTTTAAGTTGATCTATTTAATATGAATTGTATTTTTTATGTATAATTTAATATAACCCATATATCAATTTTGTACTGATAAGTAAAAAGGTTTTAAGTTAAAAATATCGATTTTGACTAAGTTTTGTAAACTTATATAAACGTGATGGATTTTTAATGCTTAGTTGAACTTAATAGTTAATTTCAAAATAGAGATTAAAATTTCTATCGATTTCTATTACATTTTTTCGTACTAAAAAACTTGTCAAAATAGATATTTTTGACCCAAGACCTTTTAACTTAGTACAGAATTATACTTTCAAATTTTCTATTAACTTTGTCTTATGTTGATAACTTTTTTGCTTCCTTTTGAGAAATTTCTTTGAATGTCTCTTGACCTCCAACACCACCATATTCTCGCTGCACGAGGAAACTCTGCGGCTGAGGCTAGAATGACTTTATTCACCTTCGATTTCTTTCTGTGTATCTGAGGTTTCTGGAAACTCTGGTTGTACTGTACCAAATTCAACTTGCCTGGATATATAACAATTATTCCATCACATCTAGCATCTAATACCTGGTAATTAATCTATCAGCTGACAACAATATCGAAGAAGAGGTATAAGAACAAATCATTAAAGCCAATAGAACGGCCCGATGCTTAAATGACACAATTTGGAAAAACAAACACGTAAGAGTGCAAACAAAGACCCCAATAAGTCAGTTATTAGGCCGTTATGACTTATACGGCCGAAGCAAGACCAGATACAAGCAAAGCACACAGACATCTGGAGACCAACGAAATGAAGATCTTAAGAAGGATTGCTGGAAAAGGACTACAGGACAGGGTAAGAAGTGAGGAAATCAGAAGCATATATGTGGGGTAGACAATATAAATACCTGGGTAAAGAACAGAAAAGAAGAGTGGACTCAACATATAAGCAGGATGTTTTAATCAAGGATAGTAAGAATAGCCAGGGATAGGTCACTGTTAGACAGAAGAAGTATAGGACGCCCAAGGAAAAGCTGTAATGACAATTTAGGGACAGAATGAAATGCACCGTTGAAGAAAAACAGGCAGTACTGCCTATATGAAACAAAGAAGATATCAGATCTAGCATCTAGCCACCTTAACCTGTTTCTTATTTTGTTTCCAATAGGATACACACCTAATTTTATCGTATATACTGATTCCTAACATTATCTTTTTTAGTTATTCGCTAGTTCTAGTTATTAATAACTGCGGGTTTAATACGGAACTTAACCTAACCCTAATGAAGCTCTGATTTCACACAAAATTTTCCAGTTTCAGCTGCATATTAGCTGCTCTCTAATTGTTACCGTCTGACACATCTCTTATGCCACTCTCACATATGCAGCTGACACTCCGTTCCTACTTCGTACCAATAGGTTTCTGGTAACTTTGCTATATGCCTTCTCAAGATTAATAAACACTATGTGCAAGTCTTTCTCTTCCACTCGTAAGTGTTTCCCTCAGCTGACATAAAATAAAAATTGATGTTGTGGACCTGCCTTGCATAAATTCAAAATGACTTTTATTTCTAGAACCGTACACACTAAAGTTTGTTAGATTTCAAATGTATTACGATGACGAAAACTTATTTTGAATAGGGTGCTAAGACAAATACTTAATGATCTGAACAAAATTAAGCAAATGTTTGTTAACTGGAAATAAAATAATACTATTGCAAATTACATAAAACACTAATAAAATAGCTATGTTTAAATTGTTTTTATTCTTTATTAAAAATCTGGGAATAAATAATTTTAATAGATAGGTACGTAGATATATGAAATCACATAAATGTTTGAAAATGAATCACATAATGTTTAAAAGGAACTTCTCTCATTGCCCTACGATCGTTTACCTGCTACGATTTCTCGGTACTGAAAAGAGAATTATTTGTTCACGATCTAGTGGGGCATCCCAGTACGAACTACGAACCACACAAGAAAATCCACTTTGCGTGTAGCCATCACAATGAGAGTTTATTTTAACAGTAGATATATTTAATAGTATTATCCTTTTTTCTACAATAAGAAAAGATTAAACAACACAATAATAATTATACAAATACATTTACATTATTTGTTAGGTTCAACAAACAGTTGTTAGGGGTTAGGTTGAGAAATAAGAAATAATACATGAAACATGGCGGATCGTACATGCGCAAAGAAATTTGGATCCTGAAATAGTCGATGCTTTCGCTTCTTGTTGGATGGAGTATTCTTTGGTTTTATTATTATAATTTATCCTGGGTGGCACACCTCCGTTACTCGCGCCAATTTTTTGTGATCGAGTACTCGTGCACGGTGCAGAAGACCGGGTCCAAAAATATGGATCAGCAATATTTGAAAAAAAATTTTTTTTGCATAATTGTGTACAATTATATTACTTAATGAATATATGATCATATGTTTTTGTAGATATGCATTTGTGTCAACATTATATTACTTTAACAAAAAGTAACTTTGTTCAGCATCATCTTCATACGTTTCCTCGTCAGTCGATACTTCCTCAAATAATTTTAATATTCTTTGCTTCTCCTTCTCGTAATGCATATCTAAATATAAATAAACAAATATATAAACAATAAAAGTAAGAAAAAGATCTTAAAGTACCTTACTAATTAAAACTTACTACTTTTAATTACCTTACTAATTAATAGGTGTTGTCTAATAATAACAGTACAATACTCTTTTTTACACTGCACGTGGACTTAACCCACAGTTGACTGATAACTGAAGAGGTATAGTCGGCAGCAATTCAAAATCTCCACTACAATCATTGTTATAGGAAGTTATTTAGAGGGCCGGTCTCACACACCGTGTGCGAGTAACGGAGGATTAACTTAATCTGACAGTTGTGCTACCTATTTGGCCAAGTGAAGTCGTATTAAAAATTGTAAAAAGTATTTTGACTTTTACAGATAATACTACTGAGGGTCTTGTGGGTAAAATTTATATTTTTGTAATTACATAAGCATTTTTTTTTGTAAGCGCGCAACATGAGTGGTGGATATTTTGTTTGTAAGAAACCTCTGGGGAAAATTATTTGTCAGTGGGAAAGTCGAGTCATCTTTACTTTTTCGTCTCTTTATATGGCGGAAATAAAGACGATTCTCTGGAAACCCCATTTAATCTATTTTCACTTCCTCCAACACAAGATGCAGCCCGATTCCACAGACTCCGAGTGTATCACCAGATTCAGTCATGGCTCGGTAAATATTGTGATCCAGAAGATTGGGGCTGGAAAAAGCATGGAAAATTTTGGATACCAATCCAAACTTCCAAGCCTCCAGTACGACCTGAGCTTATTAAATTCATCTTTTGCAGATGCAATGGAAATTGGAAGTGCATGTGGTTGCCAAAAAGCAGACCTCAAATGTTCAGCAGACCTCAAATGTCCATTGTGGTAATGAAAATTGCAGTAAAATCGTGGACAAATCAACATTAACTTTTGAAGGAAATGAATTGGAAGATGAATTACCGACAATGACGTCAACTCTAACTCTCATTATACCACAAAAATTCACCTCGGATAATGATTCAGATCTTTACTCGCACCCTGAACCATCGGAAAAAATGAAAAAATAATAACTATGATAGATCTTTTTTAAGATGTAATAATAAATGATATTGTTTTGTCTGAAAATTGTCCGTGGATGAGGCCTATTTGGGATACAACATAAAAACGCGCCTCCAGGCTCTACCTCATAGGTGGCGGGGAAAAGGGTCAATCATAGCTTAATATTAGCATAGGAATGTTAAAATTATAGTAAATAAATATTCCTAAGGGAAATCGAGAACCTGGTCAAGTTTGGAGCGCTGTAAAACCAAAATAAATAAATAAAATTCAGCAACTTTATAGTGGAAATTGTTCCTTGAGAAGTCCTCTACAAAATCGCTATGATGTTATTTTATTGTTAAATGAACGGAAAAAAAAGTTATAACCTCCAAAAGGAAAGTTCTTACAGAATTTTGTCTTATTTTTGTTTATAACTTTATTGTTGGTCACTTAACGATAAAAAGTGATAGATATAAAATTGTAGAAAATTTAATTTGCTATATTTTACATGTAATAAAATTTTCTGTAGGGTTGCTAGTTTAGGAGATAAAGCGCAAAAGCCCTTTGCACCACTTTTTCCAAGATGGCGACCGGGGGACAAGAGTGGCGACCCCAAAACTTGAAGTTAAGCCTCTACTGGACGCCCCTACACATTAAAAAATAAAATTGACTCCTCTAAGAAATGCAACCCTAAATGTAACATTTCAATGGACTAATACAGAAAATAGAAATAGAATTCTAGAATAAAAAAATAAGGGTATACCAAATTATAATTAGACCCACACGGCTATACGTTGTCGAGACGGAAAATAAAGATACTTCGCAGAATGTTTGGTGAAAAAGTAGTAGAGGGAGAATGGAAAAGACAAACGTACAACATTGTAGAAATATGCCAATTGTATGCTAACCCTACAATAAAAAAAGTAGTGAAAAATCGTTGAATAGATGGCTCAGACATGTAGAAAGAATGCAAGGTAGGTAATAGACAAGTCGCGAATTTTGGTTGGAGAGTACCTGAGAGTAAAAATCAGAGGAAGACCAAGAAAGCTGTGAAGGTATAGAGATATGGTGATACATGTCAGAGGAATAGGAATCATAGATTGAAATCTGACAGCTAAGAACAGAAAACGATGCAAATTGTCCATCCAGTAATGAACCTAAAATGCCTATTAACCTTCGGATGACCAAGCGGGGGAAATTATGACCCCAGCGTATGTTTTTCTTTAATAAATTCAAAAGTATTTTCAATTTTTAACTCATTATTTTTTATTTGACTTTAATATCATTCTAGATATCCTCATATTTTGAAATGAAAAAAATTTCCTATATTTTACGAATAAAAAATATATTCTGAAGTTGACGTCTAGTAAAATACCGTCTATTATGTGTAATTCCAAGTAGTTTTACGCTAATGACGTCGACTTTGTAACAAGACACTTACTCAACATACACACTACACATGACAATAATACTCATGTTGTGACTGGCTAAATGACATAAAGTCCATGCCATAAAAAAAACTTAATTTTTTTGTTAATTGTCATTTTTGATATTTTTGACCTATTCCCCCCTCCCTTTGTCATCCGTGTAACAAAAAAAGGTTGGTCATCGGAAGGATAAAGCAATACCTATACATATTATGCTTGATATTTTATAGTTACCAAAACATTTACTATTCGAGGAAGAGCTTTTATTTCCTTTATTATTATTAGATCAGAACCGTCCGAATCTTTCTCGAATAGTAAATGTTTTGGTAACTATAAAATGTCAAGCATAATATGTATAGGGATGTACCTATGTTATTTATATTTATATCGCTCCCCGACTTCGTTAGTGCCATAACCCTAAAAAATGGAAAATTGTTTTTTTTTGGCCTAATATGTTCATTTAAGTGTTGTTTTTATTGTGAAATAATTTCATATAATTTAGTTATCTTTAAATCAAGATATTGCTCCTGCGTCGTTATGACGTTTTCCTGTTTTGGCGCTCCCAGCGACAGCAAGCCCGCCACAAGACAGTTTAGGTCACGCTGTGATCGGAGTAGATGTGTGGTAAGTAGCTTTCATTTTTCAATATTACCCTAACATGTGATTATGCATTTGTTAACCAAGAAAAATTACTCAAGTAAAACTTCAAGTGTGATACACTCAACGTTGCTGACTGCCCTAACCTGTATTATGGCTGTTATGCGAACTTGATTAAAAATAAATTTCCGATAGTAGATCATTTAAAATACTGTTACATTATGGGCCGGTTGTTCGAACGCTAATCAACAATTATCATTATCAAATATTTAATTACTGTCACCAAACTGTCAATGTCAACTTTGTTTGGGTTGCTGAAAACATAATTAATTAAAATTATGAGACTTATTATCAATTATGTTAATAATTATTGTTATATTAATTGATTATAGTCTCAGAATTGTAATCAATTATGTTTTCAGCAACCCAATTAAAGTTGACATTGACAGTTTTGACAGTAATTAAATATTTGATAGTGATCATTGTTGATTAGCGTTCAAACAACCGGCCCTTATGTGCTAAGGCGTTATTGTAGGATAACTATAATAGATCTATGCTGACATAGGACGCTATTACTTGTTATTTAGTCGTTTAAAAGTCGTATTTAAGAGATTTAAAGCGAATTTGTAGCATCTTTTTTTTTTAATCTTGAAACTGAATTTTTAATAGCTGTATATATAGTCTGGGCTGATTATCGGAGAATATTCCATTTTTGGGAAAAGTTATTTACCAGCAATTTTATTGCTGGAATCGAATATTATGATTGTATATATTAATAATATAGGTATGCAAAGTCCGCAGATAGTGTGCTACTTTTTTTATAAACAAAATGGCGCCTGAAAATCATGTTTTTTTTTCAATTTTTGCTCTATAACTCCAAAGATTTTAACTTTACACCAAAAACACTCGAATAAAAATTCACCGCAATTAAATTCTGCATAGAGGCGTATTTTTTCCGATTTACTTCGACGAAAACTTTCCCCGGAAAAAGCGGGTTTTCCAACAAAATCTTTAATTTTCAACTAAAGTTTTAGATAAGTAATTGTTAATCAATAATTAAATAACTTGGTAATGCAAAATCCCTTTTCGTATAGATTGTAATTCCAGAAGCCGATGGAAATTGAATTAACAGTTTAGCAACAATTGAATTGTTAATTGAAAATTTACGGTCGCTATAATAACGACAATAATTAAGATGCATAAGAATAACTATGATTTTTTCATAAAAAGATACTATACCTATCTAATGTACCTTACATAATTGAAATTGGACTATCTAAGCGGCCTCAGGAATATTTTAAAATTATAAACAATTTTTTGGCTTATAAACAAATAGAATATCTCGGGAAATATTAAACCAAATTAAATTATAAAAACGGTATTCGAAAAACAGTGGCAAAACGCTTCTTGTTCAAGAAAAAGCGTTTAATTATGATGAGCAGTTCCTGAGATACAACCGGTCAAAGTTGAGCGGAAATTACGGCAAAGATATAAACAATAGGATCATAATTTTCAAACCGTCACCTTTTTATTTTTGTTCTCTTTCTTCACACAAATTTTCATATTCTTAAAATATTCATACCATGCATTATTATAATAAAAACTATTGATAATACGTGTGAAAATTGCCAAAAATAGCAAAATTCCAATCAAAAATTAGGTTGGAGAAAACGTAACCCTCAAAGTTCAAAATCGGTATACGTTAAAAAAATACATTTTTTCGGCTTTCCATGGAGCAATTTCCTTCATTCTTTTTTTGTTCCCAAGTAACTCGAGTAGAGCCATCGAACTAATGCATCATTAAATATCAAACTTGCTTTTGTTTTGTTATAATAAATTAATTTATTTATTATAACACAAAATTTTAATTTGTTTAAATAAAAATTGTTTAAATAATTATACAACTTTCAAATGAGAATATTTATGTTTTTAACTTTAAAAGGTACACTTGTAGTAAGTTTATCTAAAAAAAGCCTACAACTGGAAAAAATATGTAGTTTTCTGTTCTGATAAATAAATTAATCCATTATAACAAAACAAAAGCAAGTTTGACATTTAATAATGCGTTAGTTCGATGGCTCTACTCGAGTTATTAGGGAACAAAAAAGAATGAAGGAAATTGCTCCATGGAAAGTCGAGAAAATGTATTTTTTTAACGTATACCGATTTTGAACTTTGAGGGTTACATTTTCTCCAACCTAATTTTTGATTGGAATTTTGCTATTTTTGGCAATTTTCACACGTATTATTGATAGTTTTTATTAGAAGAATATATATTATGAGTATTTTAAAAATATGAAAATTGGTGTGGAGAAAGAGGACAAAAATAAAAAGGTGATGGTTTGAAAATTATGATCCTATTGTTTATATCTTTGCCGTAAATTCCGGTCAACTTTGACTGGTTGTACCTCAGGAACTACTCGTCATAATTAAACGTTTTTTCTTTTAGAAGAAGCGTCCTACCGCTGTTTTTCGAATACCGTTTTCACGATTTAATTTAGTTTAATACTTACCGAGATATTCTATTTGTTTATAAGCCAAAAAATTGTTTATAATTTTAAAATATTCCTGAGGCTGCTTAAATAGTCTAATTTTAATTCTGTAAAGTACATTACATAGGTATAGTGTCTTTTTATGAAAAAATTATAGTTATTCTTATGTATCATAATTATTGTCGTTATTATATATATAATATATATATATATATATATATATATATATATATATATATATATATATATATATATATATATATATATATATAAATATATATATATATATATTGATGCACGTTAAGTTGTGACTTCCGGTATACAGAAGAGGCTGTCCGACTTCCACCTTTTCTACTAGGAATTATTTTTTATAAATTGTGTATTTGGCAAAAGGGGGGCTTATAAAATGGGTCTACCTATTGAGGGGAAAGGATTTACCAAAATAAATTTTGTATATATATATGTATATACCGAAGCGTACAGCATACGTTATGGCTTCCATATATAGGGTAGTTCAAGGTGCGTTGTCACTTCCAGCGGTGTTGTCATATTTTGGAAGTCACAACGACTCGTCTGCTGATTTACCTCTTACTTTAAGCGTAATGTGTGATATTTTGAAACTTTTACTGTGAATACAGTTGTGAATGCAGTTCTATGTTTTACAGTTGTCTATTTAATTTAAAAGATTGATATTCTTTTGATTAAACAGGTTTACAAAAAAAATACATTTCGGAATATTTGACGAAACCATGTGACTAGGGGGTTTTTGGGTTCGCTGGTCACGAATCCGGGGTCCGCTGACCTCTATCACGTCAGGTAATGGTCATCTCAAGGTCAAATCAAGATAAACCGAAAGTCGCTCTGAAAAAGTATATTAGGGGGTTTTTGTGGTCGCTGATGACGAATTTTGTGTCCGCTGACCTCTATCACGTCTAGCTCAAGGTCATTTCGAGGTCAAATCAAGATAAATCGACACGATCGCTCTGAAAAAGTATATTAGGGGGTTTTTGGGGTCGCTGATCACAAAACTGGGGTCCGTTGAGCTCTACCACGTAAGGTAAAGGTCATTTCAAGGTCAAATCAGTTTTGTGGACTTGTCCTGATTTGGCCTTGAAATGACCTTTACCTTACGTGGTAGAGCTCAACGGACCGCAGTTTTCATGATCAGTGACTCCAAAACCCCTATATTTTCAGAGCGATTGTGTCGATTTATGTTGATTTGACCTTGAACTAGACGTGATAGAGGTCAGCGGACTCCTGATTTGTCATCAGCGACACCAAAAACGCCCTAATATACTTTCTCAGAGCGACTGTCGATTTATCTTGATTTGACCTTGAAATGACCTTTACCTGGCGTGAAAGGGGTGAGCGGACCCCGGATTCGTGATCAGCCACCCCAAAAACCCCCTTGTAATATGGTTTCTTCAAATAGTCCGAAATTTAGTTTTTTTTTGTAAACCTGTGTTATTTATGATATGATTGATATTTATTTTACAAATACTAATATTTTATTATTGTTGCAAAATGGATTTTTTTAATTAATTAAAAAAGTGTTATTAGTAAGTAATTTATTTATGAAAATTATATCAAAAATTTTAATAAATAAATTTGAACTTATAGGAAATTTTAATATTTATTATTTTTCTTGATTAAATTTTGAATTTTAGATTTTATTACAGGCACCGTCCTTTTAATTTTTGATGGACCAATAATAATGTGTAATAAGAAAATTAAATGGCTAAATACACCAGGTGGGGTTGAGCCGCTAAAAAGCTATCTAGATCCATCTTTTTAGAGCAGATTAGTCCCAGTCTGCTACTCGATACTATTGACTGTGCTTCTCCATTTCTTTCTATCCTCTGTCTTTTTCTGCTAGTCTCTAATTCCTGCCCTATATAAATTTTCCTTTACTTCCTGTAACCATTTATTCTAGTTCCTCCGCGTCTCCTTCTAACTCCGGGTTTCCATTGTAAAATTGAGTTTATAGTTGTTACGCTACCTGCTCTCCATATATGCCCCAACCATCTAACACTGTGCTGAAATCTGAAAATCTGGAATAATATCTACCCGGGTCGAAACATTTTTTTTAATATATGAAAATAGTTATTTATGAAACAGTTCGTGAAGTATGCTTTTTATGAATGCACGTGATGTTTAGAGCACGAGCGACAACGGAGCGAGTGCTATACGGAGCGAGTGCTATACATCGCGTAAGTTCGCAAAAAGTACTTCACGCACAGTTTCATACAATATTTTATCTACGATAAACAAATAAAATAACTGTAACTCTCCATCACTGGAATTCATTCCTATTCTACAATTTTTAGAACTTATTTAAACATTCTAATTTCTTTCAAACCACAAAACTGTCAAATTTTTTTTTGTAATTTATTGCTCATTATGTCATCACCATGACAACGCTAAAGTTAAGGATATTTGATTATATGAAAGTGTGTCAAAAACAGTGCGAAAAAGTAAATACCGTTTAAAATACATTGTTACTTCACGCACACGTTATCCAATAAATAGATCGATGCAGATCGGCCTTATATCGGATCCTCTACTATTAGTCCGTTCGCTGACGGTAAAATATTGCTAAACCCATAAATTTTAAGAAACCGCTTAGATTGACATGAAATTTGGCATACACATAGGTAACATGTCAAAGAAGCACATTGATATTGTGCCGATGTGTGCTTTTGCCATGGGGGTGACTTTTACCTCGTCTCGGGATGAAAAAATATACGTTCAAAATAAGTCCGGAAATGGATTAACTGACTAATTCTAGGCAACTTTTGTTCTATAGCATTTTTTCACTTAGTTACTTTTCGAGTTATTTGCGAGTAAATATGTTTATTTTTCAACAAAAAAAAACATTTTTTAACGCTTTTTTTGGCAATTAACTCAAAAAGTAAGTATTTTATCGAAAAAACCATTCTTAGGAAAAATATAGCCCATAAAAAAGTAAAAAAAAATGGTGTGCTTATGAATGAGATCCCTAGACACAGTAGGAGAAGAGTTGTAACTAATGAAAAATAGGTTCATACACGCCAAATTCCAAATTGAATATTTCAACGTGAACTGTCAAAAACTAAAGCACTTTTTGGGGAACACTCATTACAACTTTTTTGTAGTGTTTAAAAAAAGGTTAAAACAGTTTTAGCATTAAATTAAGGAAGTTACGCTCAAAATGAAGATCCTTTTTTTTGTAAAAAATTATAAAATTCACCCCCTAATTAGCATCCGAAATGAAATGAATAGTCACCACTTCAGAAGTTGATTTACTCGTGTATGTATTGTTTATAAATATGATCTGTAAGCTTCATCGGTTCAAAATGCTTATTTTAAGGGGATGTAATTGAAAGGGATTGAACTAGTCACTAACCAACTGTGTAAGATAATTTTGAACAGCCATATATTAACCAATATTTGTCTCAAAGAAAAACACATAATCCTAAATATTTAGAAAAGCAAAACCTACATTTTTTACTATTCGTAATTTTTAGTGTCACTAATAAATTTTATGTCATTTTGAAACAGCATTTTTTTCTGCAAAAAATTTTACTTTAAAACCAATTTTTTTCAAAAATTAGCCCTTTGAGCCGATCATATAAGATATACAGATCATATAAATATTATATAAGTTAAGTAACTTGTGAAGCGGTAAGTATTAATTTCATATGAGATTCCAATTAAGGGGTGCTGTTTCGAATTTTTTTAACAAAAATAGGACCTACTTTAACTAAAAGTTGTAATAAGTTGTCTCAGAACAGTGCATCATTTTTTGGTTGCTATCATTTTTTGGTTATTTCACGTGAAATTATTCGTTTTTAAATTTGACGAATATGAACCTGTTTCCTGTTTTACATTAGCTACAACTTTGCTTCTACTGATTCTAAAAAGTTCATACGTACATCAATTTTGTTACTTTATAAGCTATATTTTTAATATTTTTCCCGATAACATACTTACTTTTTGAGTTATTGGCAAAAAAAACCGTATAAAAGTGTTTTTTTGATGATAAATTGCCATATTGACTCGCAAATAACTCTATATAACAAAAATTCTATATAACAAAAGTTGCTTAGAATTAGTCAGTTTATCCATTTCCGAACTTATTTTGAACGTATATTTTTCACCTCCGAGAAGAGGAGAAACTCGCCCCCCAGGGCAAAGTTTTCTTTTCACTTTTTTCTTTGACATGTTACCTATGTGTATGCTAAATTTCACGTCAATCCGTTCTTTAAAATTTGGAGCAAAAACCGTTAATGAACTATACTGCAGTTAAACCCGCTTATTAGAATACCTCTTAAAAGAATATCCCGGTTTAAGGAATAGAAATTTGCGGTCCGGAAACGTTTCTACTAGCGACCAATGATCGGTTATTAAAATATCCCGGTTATAGGAATACTTTTGATTGGCACGAAGGCTATTCCAATAAGATAAGCGGGTTCGAATGTATTTCGGTAAGATCGTAAAAAACGAATCAGAATATTTTTCCTATCGACTAAGATACAACCTGGACTAGGTAAAATAAAATACCTACTTTCAATACACCAATAATCATTGCGTTTTTTATAAATGTATAAAAGCATAATATTTTAGTGCATATTTCAATTATTCAACTGTTTTTTTGTATAATTTAAGGTCTTTTTAAGTATTTGATGTATTTCTCCACGAGTTTACAGCAAAAATCTTGATAATTACAAGTTTTGTTTGTATATTTATTGTTTTATCATACAGTCAAGTCGCCCTTTAATCCCAAACATTTTTAAAAGAAAATAAAATTTTTATTGGATATGTTCAAGCAGACATTTCCGTTCAAGCAGAATTTTTAGTCACAACATATGAATGTTACGGTGTCACGTTTCTTTTAATGACCGACACACATATTATATTTTAATTACGGATCCCACATTTTGCTAATCAGTTGAGAATGTAGTAGAAACATCAATGCTGATAAATTAAACAGTATCAAATATCACTCGTTGACATCTCTGTATTAATTTTAAATAATAAAATATATGTAGTTTTGTATTCTAAAATATTTGGAAAAAATACCTATGTATTTTTTTTCATTTACACATCATTTTAAGGGAGTGTCCGTTGAAGAGTACAGGTTCAATATTATCGGCAAATGAGTTTTGTCTTAAATACCGTCCGTATAGAGGAGGTGTCCGTTAAGGAGATAGGCGCAAAATCTTGGTAAAATGCTAATTAAATGCACTAATTTTTTTCGAATTCTGAGAAAACTAATAAGTATTTTTGAAAAATTTAAACGCAGAATGGAATATTACATTATTACCGAGGGCCGAAAGTCCCTGAAAACTTATATAATGTTTATTTTAATAAGATAACGGGATAAAAAAACAAGAGAAAAGTTAGTGTGATTTTTAATTTCGAATATTTCATTATCAAGAAACTTTTTGTTTATTCTAAGGGACTTTCGGTCCTCCGGAATAATAATCTTTCATTCTGGGTGTAAGTTTTAAAAAGTATTTATTAGTTTTCTCAGAATTCGTAAAAAATGAATGCATTTAAATAGCATTGGACCGAGATTTTGCGCCTACCCCCTTAAGAGAGAGTTTACTGTATTTCATATTATTACTAGAATTTATTACTTTAAACTTTTTATCGCTCTTTTTTCGTGTATTTAATTCCATTATATTGTAATTGTACATTCAATTTTTTTGTATATTTTTACACGTTTTATTACTTTCGAAATAACAATAACTATAAAATCGATTTTTCAGCCTACTTGGGTCAAAAAAATACGCAATTTTCGGAAATTTCGTTAAATAAGAACATTTACCTACATTTCTTGTATTTAAGCTTTTAATAAGATTTTTAAAAATAATTTAGATTATTTAATAGATACATTCACCGGCACGAAAAACGGGCACCCCAAAAAATGGGTCATTTTTGATGGCTCGTATCTCCTAAACCTATTCTCCGATTTAAGTATTTCTTTAATATGTTATAGCCTTATTCTTTAACTATATCGCTGTAATAATATTGTTTCTAGACAGGTAAATTATCATTGTATACTGGGCGTACCAATCAAACTGGTTTTTTTTTTAAATTTTCACAACACCCTGTGGAATATTCTAGCCTTTATACAATATTGAAATTAAAACCCAACTATAGCCCCAGGTTTTCTTAACGTTCTGTTTGTTATTCATTCGCTTATGTTGGATAATAAAAAAGTTAGGGACTTTAACAACTAAACATGTTCTTTATCTGTTCTTTATCAAAAATGGTGTTTCTAAATAAGTGCGACAAACTTTATGGGGTAATTCTGCATGAAAAAATAATGATCGTTTATTTGATAAACCTATGTCCGCAAATGCTTGCAAATATAAAATTATTTTGCCAAACGATCATTATTTTTTCATGCAGAAATTACCCCTTAAAGTTTGTCGAACTTATATTTAGAAACACCTATATCGATAAAGAACATGGCTAGTTGTTAAAGTCCTTAACTTTTTTATTATCCAACGTAAGGGAATGAATAAAAAAACAGAATGTTAATAAAACCTGGAGCTATAGTTAGGCTTTAATTTAAATATTTTATAAAGGCTAGAATATTCCACAGGGTGTTGTGAAAATTGAGAAAAAACCCCAGTTTGATTGGTACACCCGGTATACAATGAAAATTTACCTGTCTATCAACAATATTATCATAGCTATATTGTTAAAGAATAAGGCTATAACATATTAAAAAAATTACTTAAATCGGACAACAGGTTTGGGAGATACGAGCCATCAAAAATTACCCATTTTTTGGGGTGCCCGTTTTTCGTGCCGGTGAGTGTAGATTAAATTAGAAGTTCATTGTAAAAATGGAAGTAAACAAAAACACGAGAAAAATGAATTTATATAAGTAAATAGGTAAGTAAATATTATAGATTAAAATAAGTACAGAAAATATATAATTATAGAGATATATAATCACTTATTGTACCTTCATTTAAGGCTAACTTTAAAAGTAAAGCAGATCTGCTATTATTCATGTTTAAAAACAAAAGGCACACAAAACACTAAGTACGATTAGGACCGCGAATCTACAACAGATAAATGTCTGGAAACCGTTACACAGAGTTGCCAAAAAACGGAAGTCACACCGAGCGGTGTGGTATACGGAAGACGCTACGCGTTGTATACATAACCTGTATAGTAGCACGGGAGCGAAACTAGCGCTGGTGATATACCGTCGAACTAAAATCTGATCTTATGAGTATGTTAGATACGATATGACTTCCAGCGAAATTTTTAATATAAGCCTTCTGATACCATCTAGTAGCCAAATTCGTAAAAATATAGGCAAAACGTTGTGACTTCCGAAATCGGAAGTCATAACGGTATATATGAAGTAACAACGTATTACGAGAATCTACTTTGGAAGTCACATGGATACATGTATCAATATATATATATATATATATATATATATATATATATATATATATATATATATATATATATATATATATTTATGCACAGATATCAAAGTGAGGTCCTGACATTACGCGCACTTAGTGAGGACCGGTAGAAAACGTAGACATAATCGTTTCAACTCTTCATTGTAACTTTGACAAGTAAATAGCAATTAAAAAATGACGAGTATACACAAAAAACATTACGTATATGTGCCCCGTATTGTTCAAGTATATTGCCACCCAAGTGAGGCCATTATACGCAGCTATTAAAGTGAGACTGTATATACTTTTTCGTTATGCGCACAAAGTGAGGACAACTTTACGTGTATATTTCCTTACAGCTCATCAAGTGAGGACCATACAGTGTTGTCGATAAATATGAGATTAATCGTTTCTACTGCCTTTTTCTGTATAACACAGTAAGACTTATTATTGTTTCGATGTTTCAGTCACTTGTAGTTATAAGAAGAATGTGGACTCTTTGTTCTTGCTCGTACTGTTTGTTAATTTTATAACATTTTAGTACCTCAGCATTAAATCACGGTAGCCTTATCGGAGACTAGCGTTAATAAAGAAATAGTTTTATATTTTTTAATAATTTACGTTAAAGATGGATAGGAAAGCAAGAATTTTGAAAATAGCGTTAGTTGAGAACAATAATAATCAAAATGGAGGATACAGTGATAGTTCAGTTATGTGAAATTTATATTGAACTTAACATATAAATATAAAAGCCCGACTTTTGATCTAAGGGGAACACAGTTTTTACGGTACATACATATCTGTCATTTGTCAACCCCCTCCCTTCCATTTCCCCCACCCCTTATTTTTTAATAGGGAATAGGGGCGTGTGCTAGCTCATTTGAAAGGATATTCAATTCTCTATCCAGTATTATTAACATTGACATAATTATCTATACAGAGTGTATTTTAGTATAGGTACTGTTGCCCCTGTCGATTTTCATTTTGAAACGACAATTTTCCAACCTTAATTTTAGTATACAAGAGGATTTACTTAATTTAATTAAACTTAATGTACCTATTTTACTGACTTAATTTTACAGTTATTCCACTAGATGGCAAATACTGTGAATATATGCATATGTTTTATTAATATATAAGTGTCCTCAACTAAAAAAATATATCCCACTATTTTGATATTAAATGTATAGTTTGTACCAGCGGTTCTCAATCTTTTTGAGTCAAGTACCACCAAATACTTTTTATTATTTTTGGTACCACCTAATTAAAATACCTATCTAGCTAGATGATCTAATTAACTATAATTGTGCCAATAGTGGTGCTGATTTTGGCTGTTTTGAGTTTTGTGTACCACCTCAAATAATGAAATGTACCACCAGTGGTACATGTACCACAGATTGAGAACCGCTGGTTTGTACTATAAACCGTATTGAAATAGATTGCAACATGTGTGTGTGGTTGGGATATTGACTGCGAAACCTAAGGCTTCATTCGCCTAATCATATTTACCTTTGATTCTTATAACAATAAATAAAATTGATTAACATTTTATATCAATATTATTAGTGTTTTTAAACAATATCAGTATGATATATCAGTATGATAAAGTCAAGATAAACAATACTATAACACAAAGCTTTGAGGTCAAACAAGGACTGCGACAGGGTGATCCATTATCTATCGTCTATATTGTTTAGCATATTACTAGAAAAGGTTATACAGGAAGCAAACATTAATAGAACAGGTCTGATCTACCACAAAAAACATCAGTGCTTGGCATTCGCAGACGATTTGGTAATCTTGGCTAGGAGCAAAATAGAACTTATAGAAACACTCATGAAACTCGAGGAGAGGGCAGCAACCAAAGGATTGTATATAAATGAAGCAAAAACAAAGTATATGGAATGGACAAATAAGCAATTCGTTCGGGGGCAATACATAACAATGACAACAGCGAAGGGAACACAGTATAAATTCGAAGAAGTTGAGAGATTTGAGTACTTAGGAACTGTCTTCACAAGAGATCCTAACTGTGAAGAAAAAATACAAAAGAGAATTATGTCGGGCAACCGCTCTATATTTGCTTTTAATGGGTTGTTAAGAAGTAAACATATATCACGAAGAGCAAAACTAAGAACTTACAAGACCGTAATAAGGCCGATAGTAACGTATGCTTCTGAAACATACGTCACAACAAAAAAACATCAAGAGTTGTTATTAGTTTGGGAGAGGAAAATACTGCGCAAAATCTTCGGTGGGAAAAACTTAAATGGACAATGGGTAAGAAGAACAAATAAGGAACTAACTGAGCTCTATCAAGATCCTAACATACTAGCAGTAATTAAGGCGCAAAGACTTAAATGGTTGGGCCATGTGCAGAGGATGATTCCATCTAGAATTCCCAGAATGGTACTATCTAGTGCATTGGCAGGAAAAAGACGAAGAGGAAGACCGAGGTCACGATGGAGTAATGGAGTTAGAGAAGATATGAGAAGAATTAACTTAAGGAACTGGGAAACAAAAGCGACTGAAAAAAGGGAGTGGAAAAGAATAGTACATCAAGCCATGGGTCTACTAGGCTCGTAGTGCTTACATATTATAATATCAGTTTTCTAATATTATCCAGTTCCATATCCAGTTCCGAATCCAGTGGTTATATTTCTTCCGTATTGTTTAGTTTCGCTTCCAGTGATTGTATTTTTTTTCTTGTTTTTTTTTTGAAATATTTATTTATCATTTTATTACTATATTTTTTTATTGTGCTCATAATAGATTGCAACATTGTCTACAGACATGAATGCAGTAACAATAAATAAAAAAATCGGAGATCCACACCCCGGATTTGAAATCGAAACCTCTGCTTTACGAATCCGAGATCCGAGGTCTACCCACTAGGTCACTAGGCTATCGCTCTTAGACAATATTTTTTCCTGAAACGGGGAACTTTTAAAGCCGGGTCTAGACTATGTAACAAGACAAGCTAATAACAAAGTTGTACAACAAATTTGTTGTACAACTTTGTTATGTAACTTGTTATAATATAGCATGAGTATCCAGACTATATAACAAAAAACAAAACAACAACATGCGCATAAATTTTGCAGCATTTTAGATGGATAGCTGGTAGGTTAGGTAGTATATAAAATTGCGTCATAAAAGTATGGAGGATCTCTTCATAGCAACAGCAGCTTGTGTAATATTGTGGAGGCGACACCGGCGTGTTAAATTAATATTTTGGATGTGTCCTTCATTAGCAGCTCGAGCAAAATATAGGTAGTGGTACAGCTCTTTTAGCTGATCTGGAAAGAGATAACATAGACCCATCGACAGGAGACATTAAATGTGATGGCTTTTTTAAAAACTTCTTAAGAATAGAAAGTTCTGATTTTGAATTTCTTATAAATGAAATCGGCCATAAAATAGGCAGGAAAGACATTTCGAGATGCAATTCCAGTCAGAGAAAGATTAACAGTTATATTATTAGCAAAGTATATTTTTTAAACTTTTTACTCATTGTTTCAGACAGGAAGTATAACATTTCTGTAAAATTTAATTCCTCAGTATTATCGTCTTCACCTGTTCATGATTGATTGTCACTGTCTGTTTGAATTGGTGTAGCTGGAGAAGTAGCGGATGTAGGTGTAGTGGACGGAATAGAAAGGCTCAGATATATTGTATGATTGAGTGCCTGTTTGAGTAGCTGATGAAGCAGTCTGCATCTGTGTAGCGAATGAAGTGAATGTTACAGGTTTTATGTCTGAACATTCTGCTCTGTAGAGAATAGTATTTATGTCAAATTTAGAGTTGATTTGCACCGATTTGCTGTTAAGGTTCCGCGTCCTGCTTTTCTTTTGTTGGCTTGAGTTATAGGCGTACGTGCATTAGTTTTAACTACAGTTTCTGTATCTATTTTCACTTCTATTTCAGTCTATTCATCGTGTTTTTTTATTTGTTTTTTAAATCAATAAATGTAGCTCATCCCATAGCAATCCCATAATACTCGTTACTTACGAAATAGCTCAATTAAATGAGTAGTCAGTTCTTTCGACAATTTCATCGCGTAAATAACCCTACGTGAACAGAGCAAAGAAAAATCTAGCACAATCACTCCAGAATGAACAAGGCGATATGACTCCAACGGTTGCTGCTCGCGTAGGTACTATGCCAGAGAAATGTTTCAATAACATGTTTTTAGGTGTAGATCAGTCGCGGTGCGGTTTTATAACTTTCTTTGATGTTTACCGACATCTGTTGGATAACATAAAACATGCTATATAACCAGAAAAATGTTATACAACACTGTGTTTTAAAACTTGTTTATTTAAAATTTTGTAACAAGTTACAAAACTTTGTTATTTAACATGTTTTGTTACATAGTCTGGACCCGGCTTAACGGTAACTTCTTATAGGTAATACACTACAATTTCTGAATATTTTTTCTGAAATCTATCGAATGGTACCAAACACGACCCCCACGGAGGTGGGGGGGTTACTTTAAAATCTTAAATAGGAACTCCTTTTTTTTATTTCAGATTTGGATTCTTTGCGTAAAAATAAGCAACTTTTATTCGAAACGTTTTTTCTAATTACGGATAGGTGGCGCTATAATCGGAGAAAACGGGTGTTGGAAATGGAAAATTAAATTAAAATATGGAAAGTCCCCACTAAAATGGAAAATTTTACTTAACTTTTTTGGTTTTAGAACCTAATAATCACAACCCAATAGGTCCCCAAAGCGCTTGAGTGACTGCACATTTAGCATACTTTGCTCCCCTACTATATGTATTATAAATAATATGCGAAGTAATTATTAACCCAAATAACCATAATTCAACTTTTATTTACTAATAAAGAACTGGACGAAAGTGTCACATCAGCTTTTATGAAACACATGAATATTTACATAAAAAGGTAAGTGATCTGCTTGAAATCGATATTTCCACAATCATCTAAAAATTGTTTATACTTGAGTACTTTGAGACTCTTGTATGAAATGTGAATACCGAAATACGATTAGGAATCTCCATTATGTAATTTTTAAATAATACATAATTCTTAGGAAATGAAAGGTATTATACAAAGGTGTTAAAAAATACTACCTACTGAAATTTTTTGATGGCAATAAATGATGAATTGGTTTATCTAATTTATTTTTAAGGTGATACAGTAGCGATCAACAGGTAGCCAAAACGCGTTCCAAGATTGAGGCTGTAATTTTGAATATTTTTTTCGAGATATTTGGCACACGTATTTGTAATATAATAAAGAATGGCGGTACAGAGCCCAATTTGAAAAATATATTAATATGTGGAAATTACTCTGTAAATAAATACAATCTTAAAAAAACAAGTCTGTACCGCCATTAAGCAGAACAAAAAAATACACTTTCTTCAAATAAACTTTTTTATCAGATGCCTAGATTTTGTGTCATTTTGGAACTAATAATGAAATAAAAAATTTTAGTAGTTCCAAAATGACACAAAATCTAGGCATCGGATAAAAAAGTTTATTTGAAGAAAGTGTATTTTTTTGTTCTTCTTAGTGGCGGTACAGGCTCGTTTTTTTAATATTGTATTTAATTACAGAGTAATTTCCACATATTAATATATTTTTTAAATTGGGCTCTGTACCGCCATTCTTTATTATATTACGAATACGTGTGCCACATATCTCGAAAAAATATTCAAAATTCCAGCTGCAATCTTGGAACGCGTTTTCGCTACCTGTTGATCGCTACTGTTTCCTCTTAAGTAAAATATGTCATTTGGATATTTTTTTAAACTTGATAGATCCTAGGGACATGTCGGTAGATCGGTAGGATCATCACTTTTGGGAGTTTTGGGAATATCCCAATTGACAACGCAATATACACCGACGCCGTCTACAACGAGCGACGAATCAGAGATGCCAGATTGGGGTACTTTCGCCCATTTTTAGGGTAATTTGAAAGCACATGGGAAAATTTTTATAGGTTGAATTGGTTGGAGAATTTTTCGGGAGGAAAATTGAGCAAACTGAATTGCAATATAAATGTATGTAACATATAACATTATATTAACGAGTATTTGCTTCTGATTAAAAAAACCGAAAAATGGTTTTTGGAACAACCGCTTTTTTTGACCAGTTATAACCGCCAGGTTAAACCGTAAGTAAAAAACCGGTATAACCGAAAACCGGTTTTTTGTTCAACAACCGCCATCCCTACCTTGGTTGTTACAAATACAGTTCGCTGGAATAAGTGTTAACCCCTTTATTAACTTATTTATTTTTAGCACATAAGAAAAACGCTCGGATAGGTCGATTTTTAAAATAATCATAGTATGGGCCATTCCACGAACATACGCCTGTTTTGGATTACTTCGACAACGAATATTTTACTGTGCAACATAAGAAGTACGAAATTAAATGGCGCTAATAATTATTAGAATAAACAACAATGTAATTTGCAATTTACTTTCGTTCTTCTTATTTTGCACAGTAAAATATTCGTTGTCGAAGTAATCCAAAACAGGCGTATGTTCGTGGAATAGGGTATATATTATAGCGTCAATGTTTCGAACTTTACGCGATCCCTCTTCTTGAGGTGACAGGCACAACTTTGATTTTTTTAAATAGGAAAGTAAATACATCATGTGACACCTCATTTAAAGGCTTTTTTCTACAACCGTGTTAAAAATGCAATTTTTAGAACTCCATACGTGCGTTAAAAATGCTACTTTAAGGCAGGGCCGGTTTTAGGGTTCTGAGCGCCCCTGGCAAAATAAAATTTGGCGCCCCTTCATATAAGAATATACAAATTTACTGCAAATATAAAAAATAGGAAAAAATCAAAATTTTACCATAAAGAACTATGTAAAAATATATTTATTTAAAAAATAGTAGGATAGTTATTACTTATAACTTATCCAACATAGGGCATAGCATAGCGAGCACATTTTAAATTCAAGCGACGAAGAAGCGAGGTAAAAGATAAATGCACATTATCAACAACCAGTAAAAAATGTGTATAAATAACTATTTAGATGCAAAATAAGCCACAATTAAATTGAAAAAAATAATTTTATTATCGTTTCGACGCCCAAATCGGGTGTCGTTGTCAAAATACAAAATACTACTAAATTAAACAAAAATGTTGTTGCTTAGTAAAAAATTCGTCTAATAATTTATTTATTCTGACTCATTTATATCATTTAATGTGTATAAATCTTCTACAAGACCAAAAAACATGTTGATTGTGCGCAAGATATAGCTGCATCCCCAATAACTAAATTGAGGGAGTGGCATCCACTTAGCATAAAATAGCATGCGGATATTCTTTGCAAACGCGCGCTTGTATATCTTTATTTTTTCTCTTCCTTTTAGACCCGTTGTGATATCCTTGGCCTTACAATCATCTATGCAAATTCAAATAAAATCATTCATTATTTTTTTTATTATCTCATGAGCTTTTTATTATCTCTATGACTCGATACCTACAGAACCAAGCTATGGTTTTAGGTATCGAGTTACTAGGACAAACAATATGCTGCATACTAAAATTAAACCCGGTACTGTGGGATAAGAACATCAGTATAAAAACAAAAATAAGAATATAATATAACACCATGACAAAAAGTATTCTGAATAATGGGTGTGAAAATTGAATAAAAAATACGAAAACCAAATGCAAAATAAGAGCAACAGAGATCGAATACCTAAGTAGAAGCTGTAGAAGGGATAGAATAAATAACATAGAGATTAAGAAAATAATGGTAATGAATTCAAGGGATAATAGACAACATAGAAAAAAAAGAGATTAACCTGGTACAGAATAACAGATTGGAGCCCGATAGGAAGAAGGAAGAGAGACAGACCCCGAAAATCTTTTAGAGATAAAATGGACGAAGCAATATTAGAAAAGAAACCTGCAGGACTGGAAAAACAGAAAGAACTGAAAATAACGGTCAAGTGAAATAATACAGGAAAAACTATGGAAATCCAGGGTGGTGAAGAAAAACAGGATGTTTCTAAATAAATGCGACAAACTTTAAAGGGTAATTCTACATGAAAAAATAATGACAGTTTGCTCTATAAGCGTATGTCAGCAAATACTTCGTTTCCGAGATATGGGGTCAGGGCCGCGTTTAGGTCAGTTGACGCCCTAGGCAATTCTCTAGTAGCCGCCCTTCAAGCGTGTACATACCATTTTTGCTAAAAAAAATCGCAAGCAGTTTTTTTTTATTTAAATAAGAATACATAAAAATTGTCATTACAGTTCGATCACATCAGATTTCTTTCTTGATTTTTCTTTGGAAAAATCATCTCTAATGTCGTCATAATTTATCGCCTTTGTTACGTCACTTTCTATGGACAAAATCGACAAATTGTTAAGACGTTCTTGCATCATACTTGATTGGAGATTATTTTCATGAATATTTTAAATTCTTAAACACAAATAAATGCGCAAAGCAATATCAAAATTAGGGAAAATATCTTTGAATCCACTCTTCTTTAAATATTTAGATATGTCAATTATTGGTGATTGGTGATTCTATTGTGGTATCCAAATGAACCTTTAAGTGAATGCATTCATGTATGAATGATGTAGGTATCTATTAGTGAAGTCAGTGAGGGTATTTAGCTCCGAATTCCATCCTACTGCATAAATTTACTTGATATTTTCATTGTAAGTAGGGAATAGCTCAAGAAACAAAGTCTACGCTATATCCTATGACGCTTTGAACTTAGGGGTGGTTCCCACCCGTTCTCGGGGGTGGAAATTTTTTTTTAATAAAACTAACACCGGAGGTGGCCAGAGAACCTAATTCTAAGCAATAACTGTTTTATACATTTTTTTGAAAACTCAATATTTTTGAGTTATTCGTGATTAAAAATTTGCCATTTTCATTGAAAAATTACACTTTTCGGAGACTGTTTTTTGGGAATACCATAAAATTGTGCATCTAGCGAATTTTTGTAGTTTATGAAAAATCAGAGAGATTCATTTTTTCATAAATCTTCTAGTTTAAATAAAAAAAGAGATGGTAGGTGAAAAAAGATTTTTTTTTGTGCATGCTCAAATTTTTGATTTTAGGGGTATAATGCTACGAATACCTTTTGTAGTGCTTGAAAAGACCTTTAAAACGAGAACTGTTAAATGTCAGTTATATTCAAACTAAGCGAGATATGGTGCAAAAAAAACTTATGACTAATGTATTTTAAGTAAGGAAAAAATGAGAAGTATATTTAACCCCTCATCCACCAGAATTTAAATGCATCTTTTTTTTCTAGAATACCTTCTACTATAGTGTTATTTCTATATTTAAAAAGTTGGACGGGTTTAAAATGAATGGTTTTGAAAAGAATAAGTTCAAATTAATTTTTTTTTAATCTTCCTTTTTCTCCATGTAATTCGAAAGTGATAAGAGATACGTAAAAAAATACCTTACAAAAAGGAAGTACAAAACTCAAAGAGGTACCACAAAAAATGTATATTAATAAATCATAAAAGGACGCGTTTCGGCTCTTCACGAGCCATCATCAGCTTTAAAAGACGGGAGCAAAGACGAAAACTGCCCTACAATATAAAATGGAAATTTTAAGCATGTGGTGATAACGCCCACCTCAGCAAAAGAACTTAACAGACCAGGAAGGAGGAAGAATCTACTAGATTACATTATTTAAGTTTCTATAGGCTTCATTATTTAAAGTTTTAAGTATTGTATTAGACATTAAGTTATATATGAATATAAAAATTCATTAGAAAGATTTTTATGACTTGCACGTTGGGAGGAACCATCTTGCGAACAGATCAGGTGCAAGGAACTTTTCGATGAACTGATCTGTTCGCAAGATGGTTCCTCCCAACGTGGAAGTCATAAAAATATTTCTAATGAATTTTTATATTCATATATAACTTAATGTCTAATACAGTACTTAAAACTTTAAATAATGAAGCCTATAGAACCTTAAATAATGTAATCTAGTAGATTCTTCCTCCTTCCTGGTCTGGTAAGTTCTTTTGCTGAGGTGGGCGTTATCACCACATGCTTAAAATTTCCATTTTATATTGTAGGACAGTTTTCGTCTTTGCTCCTGTATTTTAAAGCTGATCATGGCTCGTGAAGAGCCGAAACGCGTCCTTTTATGACCTTTTATTAATATACATTTTTTGTGGTACCTCTTTGAGTTTTGTACTTCCTTACCTCGAGACCACATTTGAGAATGGATACTTCTCTTCATGTACCTTACAAAAATGTAGGTTTTCTTTTAGATAACAATGTTATTTTTCTTTCATTACTGTATCTCATTATAGTATTTTTACTACAAAAACGTTATTACGTAGGTCAAAATTTTTGACGTAAGAGAGCTGTCAAAACATTAGAATGTGACTTTTCATTATTGCTATGTTTATTATAAACACGGCAATATGAAAAGTCACATTCTAATGTTTTGACAGTTCTCTTACGTCAAAAATTTTGACCTACGTAATAACGTTTTTGTAATAAAAATACTATATCATTTTCAAGTTACATGGAGAAAAAGGAAGATTTAAAAAAAAATTAAAAATGCTCTCTATAATTTGATCTTTTTTTTTTCAAAAACCATACATTTTAAACTCGTCCAACTTGTTAAACATAGAAATAACACTTTAGTACAGTCGGAAAAATTAAAGAATACCCATGAACGAACATATAAAACACGCTGTATTTTCCTGTCACGGTGTCACAAAGAAAATTGCCAAGCGCAAGTACATGTAATAATAATTATTACATGTACTTGGGCTGGCCAATTTTTTGTGTGGCACGTTGACAGGAAAATACAGCGTGTTTTATATGTTCGTTCATGGGTTATCTTTCATTTTTCCGACTGTAAAAGGTATTGTAGAAGCCAAACGATGCATTTAAATCTGGTGGATGAGGGGTTAAAATATACATACTTCGCATTTTATCCTAAACCATTTCTCTGCTATTAAGTTGAATACCCCCATTTGAGCATGCACAAAAAAATTTCTTTTCAGCTACCATATCTCTTTTTATGTTATCACTAGAAGACTTATGAAGGAACGAATCTCTTTGATTTTTCATAAGCTACAAAAATATTTTATATAGTTTTTTTTCGTTAGATGCATAATTTTTAAGGTATTCGCAAAAAACCGTCCGAAAAGGCGACATTTTTCAATGAAAATGACAAATTTTCAAACACGAATAACCCAAAAGGATTCAGTTTAAAAAAAAATTATAGAACAGTGCGCCTTTGCGGTGCTGCCGACGACCCAGTAGTGTTAAGAAAATGCAATTTATGTTCTAGAAATGAATGCCCACTTATATTCCATTGATGGATGTACTATGTACTTAAATACATAGTACATACTACATACTACTTTAATTTTTATATACAAATATTTGTTGTACAGTATTTTTGCCGCCCTCTCATAATTTGCCGCCCTAGGCAACTGCCTATATTGCCTAATGGATAAAGCAGCCCTGTGTGGGGTGTTGACATTTTTCTTACAAACTGACGATTTCTTTATTGTTCTAAAACCGGTTCAGATATGCAAATGAAATTTGATGTGTTTTAAGAGGTAATTATTGCGCATTTTTTGACATAAAATTAATAATTTTATATCTACTGTTGAAATGGTGTGAATTTTTTTAAAGAAAAACATAGTACGCCACTGAGATATTTCAAATAACAAATCATTTTGGAATTACTGTTCAATTTATGATATATACAAAAATCTATTATTCCTTTTTTTCATACGTCGTTCGTGCCGTTTTTATGCAAAAAGTGAAACATCTTAACGCGTACAAAGTATTCGAAATAAATTTCTATATATTCATATTATGAAAAAGAACTTGTCAATTCTAATTCATATAGATATACCTGGTTTGTTTTTTTTTTATTTCAAATTACACACTATTTAACACAAAACTATTTAACCATTGAGGCTATAATGACAAGCAGCAGTATAATAATATCACTGACTATTCATAAATTTGTTGATACTTCGTAAATCTGATCTTGGTGTATTTTAAGTATGTATGTATAACATTGTAATACCATAAAAGTGATAGGTATTACCTGACAAATGACCTTTAAAAGCCATAACAATTTTTAGGTTGCATTATTTTTATTAGAGAATTTTTGTGAGCTAGAAATAGTTTTCTTATTGTTACAATTATTTAATATTAATTGTCTTAGGAGTAATCTTAGCCCAAAGATATTCTATAAAGTCCAAAAAAATAATGAATGTAAAAAATATTATATATTTTTTTTTGTTTAGCTAATGCCTCCACAACTAATGGCCATTGGCATGGTAGGTACGGTAATTTTGAACAGTTAGGTACCTAGTGTCATGTGTAAGTAGTGTGTGTGTTAAGTAAGTGCCTTGTTACTTTGCAATGTCGACGTCATTGTCTTTGCAAAGAGACGCTAATTGTATCCGAACGTCTGCGGTCCCTCCGGTGAGAACCGATCCCACGAGGACAGAAACTATATTCATTTATTAATTTATAATAAATGAAAAATTTCCGACCCTGGTGAGATTCGAACCCACAACCTTTCGGATTTTTTCGATCCAAAGGCAGACGCTCTTACCACTGAGACACGGAGGGGGGTAAATATTATATTTATATATCAGCGTCTCCCAAAATTTGGCGCCCCCAAATTCTGGCACCCCGGGCGGTCGCCCGGCTCGCCCGCCACTTTATCCGGCGCTGCTTTAAGGCACTAGTGCTTTAAAATTTTTATGGCACTGCAATTCGTATTGATCGTATAGGCAATTTTGATGTAATGTCAAAAAAATATAAAAATGGAATGTCAGTCAAGTTCAAGTAAAAGTTTTTGTAGATATTGTCCTGTAATTACGTTTGTAGAAAAAATATTGCATGATATGCGTGTTAAAAAGTGCATTTTTAAGGCACTCATGTGAATTGCAGAACTCGCTGTCGCTCATTCTGCAAACTTTCACATGCGTGCTTTAAACGTGTACTTTTAACACTTATTTCATAAATAACTATTGAAATACTGATTACAAAAATTTATAGTATTTTAAGCCTTTCTGAGAGCATATGCGCAAAAATTTCGCTCGAATTATTTTTAAATGCGTTCATTTTTTTTTTAATACTGAGAAAACCTTAAGTATTTTTAAAAAATTTAAACGCAGAAAGAAATATTACTGTATTATCCATGGTCGAAAGTCCTTGAGAACTTCTATAATATTTATTTTAATAAGTCACAGGGGTGAAAAAAATAGTCTGATTTTTAATTTTAAATATATATTACAAAAGAAACTTTTTGTTAATTATAAGGGACTTTCTGCCCTCGGGAATAATGTAGTCTTCTACTTTGCGTTTAAATTTTTTAAAAATACCTATTAGTTATCTCAGGATTCGAAAAAAATAAATGCGTTTAAAAAGAACTCGACCGAAATTTTGCGCCTACGCTCTCAAAAAGGATTAAAGTATTAAACATTTTTGTACTGCTTGAATTTATGCGACGATTGACGATCCACTGTTTTAAAGATTGGTTGAACAGATGTTGCCAGTTGTATGGTCCTCACTATGTGTATCGTAAGTTATTCAACAGGGCATAGAATATACATGGTTAGAAAATATACGCCAGGGTCAGCGCCTCTATGCGGAAAATCTCTGAACTAAAAATTGATGTGGACCATACAAAGTGAGGTCCCACTTTTTTTTGTAAAAAAACAGTGTTTGCTATCAGTACATGTCTACGAAAAAGTCTTACATTGATTGACTAAGTGAGGTCCGTATACTGGACCTCACTTTGTACAGGACCTCACTTCAACCGCAGTTTCTTTTGATATGTGGCTCACTTCATACGCTGGGAGTAAATATATATATATATATATATATATATATATATATATATATATATATATATATATATATATATATATATATATATATATATATATATATAAATCCTACTATCAATTTGGCATCGATACATTATGCATTTACCATCAATTTGGCATCGTCTTGCAAAGTGGCATCTGTATATCGATGCCACTTTACACTACCTTAATAACTTTTTTCCTGTACTTGTTAGCAGAAGTCTAATCAACTCTGTAGTTAGAGATTTGATTCCTTGATGTTACTTTAATATATCAGCTTTCTTTGTTTATTCCTTACTGACTTATATAAGTTTATTCCATAAAATGTTTGAGTTCAAAATGATGGCACAGTGAAAATATTATATACATTTAGTTCAGTGTTTTACCGTTTTGTCGCTGCCGCTATATACATGAAAACGTATATCCCACTTTCATTATCAATCATTTTGGCATCAGAAATTTGGCATCACTGTTGAATACAATATTATCCACAACGAAAAATAGGCAATTTGAGAATGTATATATTATTTTCATCAACAAATCATTCTGGCATCAAGTTGTTTTCACCCAATTTTGAAAAAATGTGAAAGCTTATAATCCAAGGATGGTACTAAAGGTGAGAAATTTGACCTAAACTATCTGTCCGTCGGTCTGTCCGACCGCGAATATAACTCTTACGTCATTATACCAGGTAGAATGACAAATGAGGTGTCAAATGAAAGCGTATAATCCAAGGATGGTACTAAAGGTGAGATATTTGACTTAAACTTTCTGTCCTTCGGTCTGTCCGACCGCAAATATAACTCCTCCGTCATTATACCAGGTAGAATGACAAATGAGGTGTCAAATGAAAGCTTATAATCCAAGGATGGTACTAAAGGTGAGAAATTTGACTTAGGCTGTCTGTCCGGGTCCGACCGACCGCGAATATAGCTCCTCCGTCATTATACCAGGTAGAATGACAAATGAGGTGTCAAATAGAAGCTTATAATCCAAGGATGGTACTAAAGGTGAGACATTTGACTTAGGCTGTCGGTCCGTCCGACCGCGAATATAACTCCTCCGTCATTATACCAGGTAGAATGACAAATGAGGTGTCAAATGAAAGCTTATAACCAAAGATGGTACTAAAGGTGAGAAATTTGACTTAGGCTGTCTGTCCGTCGCGTCGGTCAGTCCGACCCCGAATATAGCTCCTCCGTCATTATACCAGGTAGAATGACAAATGAGATGTCAAATGAAAGCTTATAATCGAAGTATGGTACTAAAGGTGAGACGTCGGTCCGTCCGACCGCGAATATAACTCCTCCGTCATTATACCAGGTAGAATGAAAAATGAGGTGTCAAAAGAAAGCTTATAATCCAAGGATGGTACTAAAAGTGAGAAATTTGACTTAGGCTGTCTGTCCGTCTGTCCGTCCGACCGCGAATATAGCTCCTCCGTCATTATACCAGGTAGAATGACAAATGAGATGTCAAATGAAAGCTTATAATCCAAGGATGGTATTAAAGGTGAGAAATTTAACTTGGGCTGTCTGTCCGTCGGTCCGTCCGACCGCGAATATAACTCCTCTACTATACCAGGTAGAATGACAAAAGAGGTGTCAAATGAAAGCTTATAATCCAAGGATGGTACTAAAGGTGAGAAATTTGACTTACGCTGTCTGACCGTCGGTCCGTCCGACCGCGAATATAGCTCCTCCGTCAATATACCAGGTAGAATGACAAATGAGGTGTCAAATGAAAGCTTATAATCCAAAGATGGTACTAAAGGTGAGAAATTTGACTTAGGCTGTCTGTCCGTCGCGTCGGTCAGTCCGACCCCGAATATAGCTCCTCCGTCATTATACCAGGTAGAATGACAAATGAGATGTCAAATGAAAGCTTATAATCGAAGTATGGTACTAAAGGTGAGACGTCGGTCCGTCCGACCGCGAATATAGCTCCTCCGTCATTATACCAGGTAGAATGACAAATGAGATGTCAAATGAAAGCTTATAATCCAAGGATGGTATTAAAGGTGAGAAATTTGACTTGGGCTGTCTGTCCGTCGGTCCGTCCGACCGCGAATATAACTCCTCTACTATACCAGGTAGAATGACAAAAGAGGTGTCAAATGAAAGCTTATAATCCAAGGATGGTACTAAAGGTGAGAAATTTGACTTACGCTGTCTGACCGTCGGTCCGTCCGACCGCGAATATAGCTCCTCCGTCAATATACCAGGTAGAATGACAAATGAGGTGTCAAATGAAAGCTTATAATCCAAGGATGATACTAAAGGTGAAAAATTTGACCTAGGCTGTCTGTCCGTCGATCCCTCCGACCGCGAGTATAAATCCTCCGTCATTATACCAGGTATAATGGCAAATGAGGTGCCAAATGATAGCTTATAGTTCAAGCATGGTATTAAAGATGAAAAATTTTACCTAGGCTGTCTGTCCGTATGTCTGTCCATCCGCGAATACAACTCCTCCGTTATTAATACAGATAGAATGACAAATCGGGTGTCGAATGAAAGCTTTTAACTTAAGGATGGTATTATTAAAGATGAGAAATTTGACGTCGGAGTTCCGGTTTTAGAGTTGCAACCGTAAGTATTTACTATTTTAAAGTTGCCGAAAGAGAATAAGTGATATATTATTCAACGTGGCTTAGCAAGATGAGAACAAATGTAAAATTTTGGTTTTTACGTAATTTCCGCTTAAAAAGTTATAACCGGAAATGCCATTATTCGCGGTGTGCAAGTACTTGGAACGGATACGAGAAACGATCGTGCGCGAATAGCGGAGAAATATTGCAACTTTCTTAAATAATTCATATTGTCCATTGAAATTGTCAAATTGACGTACATTTCATACCTACTGTCATTGAAGAAGAAAAATTATATGTTGCTCTGCAATATTGATATTATATGCAATTATTATATGAAGGCAAATTAAATTAATTGTATTTTGCTTGCAGTACTGCATTTTAATAACTAATTTTATTTACTACATACAATTGTTTACGTTTTAATAACATAACCTGAATCTTATTTTTTCTTCTTATTATTTTTTTGGATTATGGCCTTGACAATTATCCAGTAACCAGGACTAATATAATTGGCCAATATAATTAAAAGTGCGAATAAAGTTGCAGAGCGTAGAAACCAGGTGTCGTTTTGCCGAACTTGCACGGTCCCAATAGACTCAGAAATAGTATACGAACACATAAATCGAAGCGTATTGAAAGGTTTGAATCTTTAGAGTTATTTCTGTGTAAACAGTTTAGTAAAAATGACTCAAAATTAGTAAATTTGTATATCAATCCACGCAAAGTTACACGAAGAATTCAAATATCGACTTCCAATTCTACTTTCGATTACTTTGGGTGAAAACCTAGGACTTACGAAGTCCAATTACTTGTTTTCTTTAAAAATAAGACATGTCATAAATATGCCTTAGGCATCATAGAAGACAATGACACAGAAAAATCAAACAAGCAGCAGGTCAAAAGGGCCTTAGTTATGTATCTTCGGTCCTATTGGTTCAATCGTGACGTACAGCGCCTGAAACGATGGGATTTAACTGGCAGAATACGATGGTGTAGACAAATGAAAATGACGGCATGTAATAACACTTTAAAATTGTAGAAATAAAATGGATTAACGCACATGGTATGACATATTATGTGAGAGTATTTAACAAATAGAATACGATTACATACGTCCAGTTTTTGACAAGCGACTTCTCTACATATGATAAACGCGAAAGGGCCCCAACGTTCACTGTTCGACATAGGCCTCCCGTTCACTGCATATACCCACTGCTTTCTGACGCTGTGACTTAAGAGGATAGGATTTAACGAATAAAACGACAAAGAAGACTAAACAAGGCAGATCACGGGAAAAACACAACTGTCCGTTTTATACTCCACAGGGAAGCATCAAATATTCAACGTAAGGATATATTATAGTATAACGGTATGATAAATCTTTTTCTTTTTTTTTTTTCATTTAGTGCATTCCGTACGTTTTTTAAACATAATCAGGAGAAGTTGTTGAATTTCTGAAGTCTATAAAATAATTTCTTAACAAACCTTTTTTTAATTGTGTTATGGATTATTTTTAAGAATGTGTTTAAAAGGTAGCTCACAGGCTTATTGTTCAATGGTCTTATCACTTTTAAACGCCTGTCTTTTTTGTAGGACTATTAATTGTGATTTCAAACATTCTAGCGGGACAATGCCTTTTGTGTAACTGAAATAAATATTGTTATCCATTTAATTTTTTTCCTCAATTAATTGAATGCCTCCTACTGGTGTTTGGTCTAAGCTTACCGCTTTTCCCCATTTAAGCTAAACTGCTCGTCAAAAGTTAGGGATATAGAAAATTATGCTCATTTTCATAGCTAATTTTTTCGAGAACAGATTAACGGATTCCACTAATTTTTTTTAATATTTTAGATTTTTCGTTAGTATTTACACAGTTGTGCAAAAGTTTACCCAAACTTTTTTTTGTACTTTTACCGAGTGGTATAAGTACAAAAAAGAAGTTTGAGTAAACCTCTTGTTAGGTATTAGTTACGTATCTTCACTCCCATTGGTCCAAACGTGTCGTACGGCGGCTCAAATGATAGGAATCAGTCAACAGAATACAATGACACAGAAAAATCAATTACAGTAAAATATTGAAAGGGCCTTAGTTACGTATATTCGCTGCTATTTTTCCAATCATGACGTACGGTGGCTAAAATGGTAGGAATTAACCAACAGAATACAATGACACCCAAATCCGGTGTCGGAAAGCTGGTCGAGAACACTTCGTCGACGGAAAATTGGTCGACAACAGTTGGTCGACAAACAGTTGGTCGAATGCACAATTCATCGAATGGACAATTCATCGACGAACATTTGATCGAATGGAATTTTCGTCGACAAACTGTTATTTATCTTTAGGATAAAGGGATTAATGGTGACAAACGACGGGTAACTGGAATATTGTATTATATATTTTTTTTTGGGTTTTGTTAATTTTGTACCTAAATCTTACCGGAGGTATTGCGCCTTTTATAAATGTGTAGTTGTGAATTAAGTTTTTGATAATAAAATCAAGAGGGAAAGAATCGCTTTACTTTTAAACTCTTCACTTTTGGCGCATCATGGACGGCTCGTTTTTAAAAGAATCGTTTTAATTTTTTTGTATAAACATGCTCTTTCATTCGTTTAAATGTTGCTTTTCAAATTTTCTAATATTTATAAACAAAGCCCCGGTGAATTTTTGAAAAAAGTGGCTAACTCGGGTTTTAAGGGTTGTAGGGCATTAAATTTTTGTTTCAGTTTCTATAAGAATACCAACATGTCGAATAAAAAAAATTAACTTCCTACGTGTTGTTGTTCTGAAGCTATTTTCTTGTGGCATTTTTGGAATTAACTAGTTTTGATGGGAAATAAGCCACAATTTTACTAAAAAAACTGATTTTATTAACGTTTCGACGCTCAAATCGGGTGTCGTTGTCAAAATAAAACCATTTTTTTTAGTAAAATTGTGGCTTATTTCCCATCAAAATTAGTTAATTCCCACATGTTAATGCGGTTGTTATTTTAATTGTTTATTCGCGAACTCAATCGACTATAGGTGGCAGTGCAGTTGCATGAAAATGGCCGATGTAATTGGGATAATGCATTTTGATATAATTAATATTTTTATTGATGTAATTAATTAATATAAATAAATCATTCATTAAATGAACACACCAGACAAGCATTCAATCGACATTGATATATAGGTTAACGGATGTTTTGTTTAAATCTTCATCCCAATTCCTCTAGTTCAAAATAAGCGGCAGCACCCTCGCTTGAGTTCGCGAATAAGCTTAAAATAACACTACTTTTTCAAAATTATTTTATAATTATTTATAATATTTATTATAAACTTTTTATTCAAGACTTGATCTAATTTGATAAATTGAACCTTTCTCTTTGGTTTGATGTCTTTAGAATTTATGTTGACCTAATAGTTTATGCATAATAACGCTATAGATAGAAGCTTTTTGGGATAAACAATTTCAATTTTGCAATAACTATTAGGTAAAACTTCTTGAAATTTTAACGGCTGAATACTTCTAATATTGTTCCTTTACTTACGCGAAAATAAAGCTTTTAGTGTATTTTTAGAAAAGTTATTAATTATTTTCAAAAAATCGACTTTTGAAGCTATTTTCCCAATAACTAAGCAACAAATTAACAAAAAGAACTTTCCAAACACTCATTTTAAAGAATTTTCTATGCTCTTCAGTAAAATTGTATCACCTTTCCATACAGCATACCGGTCTCCACCTTTAATATTTACAATCAAATAGCGATCTTTAATTGTTTATATATTGTTTATAAGTTAAAAAGTACGTTTGATTTTTTGCATAATTTTTATATTGGATACTGTTGTAACTAAATTTACCCTAATGCCATAAGCAGTTCTTAGATACCTGTATCAACGGATGTCACGAAAGAGGCCATTTATTTGCTAATTTCTCTGGTCTATCACACCCTTTCTTATCTGTGTTTACAATCCAAATCATTAAGCCACATAAAGAGGTAGGGCAATAAACTCACTATAGCTATAGAAATGCTTTTACTACAAAATTTTAAAAGATAAGAGTTATAACGGAACAAGTATGCATACCTGCATTTTAAGACCCAGGTAGATTTTTGGGGATGACACAATGACACTAAAAGATGGCTTTGCCGATGATTGCATTCAATTGAGATGGTAAGTAGGTATGAATCACCTCTAGTTATATTTTAATGGCTTTGTAATTTAACTTCATGGGGTACGAAAGAATTAAGAAACTTTTAAGAATTTGAAAAAACATAGTTTTTGGGGGGTTTAGGTGTTTTACACAATTTTTGAATATCCCTAAAAACTCAGTTATTTCAAATTATATATACGTAACCTATAAAAAACCTTGAGTTAGTCTATTTTGAAGTATATAAAATGGAGAAAATCCCAAAAAACTACCGAAAAAACCAGTTTTCCGGATTTTTGAAGATGGCGCACCTTACGAATAAATCTGAAAAAAGTCAGAAATACAGATTTTGATAAAATTCACAAAACGCAAAAAAATTAGACATGCAGCCATCGCCAAAAAAAAGTTATACGTACCTATTAAAAAAACAAAAAACATTGAGGTTATGTACACTCGACCTTCGGGTCCATAAAAATATATGTTTTGTAAAAGCCTCAGCTGTGCGTGTGAATTTTTTGTAATTTATAATTTAATTGCAAACCAACTTAAAAAAAAATAAAATCGAAAAATTGACATTTTTTGATGTGGGGAAAGGGGAAGGGGGTGGTGGGCTAAAATTGCGGTGATTCTTAATTTTTTTAATCACATAGAACGTAAAAAAATAAAAAAAAATATTCAGGCTGTATCGACTTCAAAATAATACAGCATCATGCCAAAAGGGCCTTAGTTATGTATGTTCGGCCCTATTGATCCAATCGTGACGTACGTCGGCTGAAATGATAGGAACTAACCAATAGCATACAATGACATAGAGAAATCAAATACAGCCTCATGTCAAAAAGAATAGAATAAACAAAAATTTCTTTTGAATTAAATATTTGAAATAAAAAATCACACTAAATTTTCTTTTTTTTTCACCCTTTCACTTATCAATATAAACATAAAAGTTTTTAGAGAGTTTCGCCCTCGGTTATAATGTAATCTTTCATTCTGCGTTTAAATTTTTCCAAAATTCTTATTAGTTTTCTCAGGATTCGAATAAACTGAATGCATTTAAATAGCATTGGTCATAATTTTGCGCCTACTCCCTCAAGGCTTAAAAAATGTAACATTTCAAAGGAATGGAGATATTTCAAAGATTCGCTGAGACTATAATTTTTATCTAATATACATATATCTGTAGTCCATCCACTCACGGTAAATATTGCAAAACCTCCGAATTTTAAACAACCGCTTGGATTGACATGAAATTGGGTATGCACATAGCTGACAGGTCAAAGAAAAAGTGATATTGTGCCGACGTGTGCTTTTGCCTTGGGAGTTAGTACAACCACTTTTATAATGTGAAAAGACATACATTCAAAATAAGTCCTAAAGTGGATAAACTGAGTAATTCTAAGCTAGTTTTTGTTCTATAGATTTTTTCTTAACATACTGTTTGAGTTATTTGCAAGTGAATATATTATGTTCGTTTTTCAACAAAAAAGTCACGTTTTTAGACGGTTTTAGAAAAAAACTCAAAAAGTATTTTAACGAAAAATATTCTTAGCAAAAATATAGCGTATAAAAAAGTGAAAACAATGGTGTATGTATGAAGTCTGTAGACCCTGTAAAAGTAGAGTTGTAGTTAAGAGGAAACAGTAGCGATCAACAGGTAGCGAAAACGCGTTCCAAGATTGCGGCTGTAATTTTGAATATTTTTTCGAGATATTTGGCACACGTATTCGTAATATAATAAAGAATGGCGGTACAGAGCCCAATTTGAAAAATATATGAATATGTGGAAATTACTCTGTAATTAAATACAATATTTAAAAAACGAGCCTGTACCGCCATTAAGAAGAACAAAAAAATACACTTTCTTCAAATGAACTTTTTTATCCGATGCCTAGATTTTGTGTCATTTTGGAACTACTAAAATTTTGTATTTCATTAGTAGTTCCAAAATGACACAAAATCTAGGCATCGGATAAAAAGTTTATTTGAAGAAAGTGTATTTTTTTGTTCTTCTTAATGGCGGTACAGGCTCGTTTTTTTAATATTATATTTAATTACAGAGTAATTTCCACATATTAATATATTTTTCAAATTCGGCTCTGTACCGCCATTCTTTATTATATTACGAATACGTGTGCCAAATATCTCGAAAAAATATTCAAAATTACAGCCGCAATCTTGGAACGCGTTTTGGCTACCTGTTGATCGCTACTGTATCACCTTAATGAAAAGCAGGTTCTACTTCGTCAAAATACAAATCGAATATTTTAACATGAAATAACCATAAAACGAAGCACTTTTCGGGAAAAACTCATGACTTACAACTGTTATAAAATGTCTAAAAAGTTTTATTTGTATTTTTATAAACGTTTCTAGCATCAAAAGTTAGTTAGCATCAAAATGAAGTCTCTTTTTTGTTAAAAAAATGTAAAAATCACCGCCTAATTTACTTATGTATTGTTTATGTGATATGTACATTTTTTACTCTTTGAGATATTTAGTATCACTAATGTTTAAGTTATTTTAAACCAAGGCATTTTTTTTCAAAATTAAAATTTTTTTATTTTAAAACCAATTTTTTTTAATAAGCATTTCTTGCCAATAAATCTTATAGATCATATAAACAGTATAATATAAGTAAATTAACTAGGGCGGTAACTATTAATTTCATATGGAATGCTAATTAGGTGGTGATTTTCACGATTTCTTTTAGCAAAAAAAGGGACATATTTTATTTAAAGCGTAACTTACTTTTGATGCTGATGGTGATAGAATAGATACTTTTTAAATAACAAAAATAAAACTTTTTTAAACACTTTAAAAAATTTGTGGCGAGTTTTCCCCGAAAAGTGCGTTATTTTTTGGATATTTTACGTTGAACTAGTCGATTTGGAATTCGACGAATAAGAACCAACTGTTGTTCAGCTCCAACTCTGTTTTTATTGTGTGTCCAGACTTCATACATACATAATTTTTTTTACTGTTTTATAAGCTTTATATTTGCTAAGAATAGTTTTTTCGATCAAATACTTACTTTTTGATTTATTTACGAAAAACCATCTAAAAACAAAAAATACAAGGAATTTAATTAGTTTATCCACTTACGGACATATTTTTACCTATATTTTTTCACACTCGAGAAGGGGGTGGTACTCATCCCCAGAAAAAAGCACACACTGGCACAATATCACTTTTTTCTTTGACATGTTAGCTATGCTTATGTCAAATTTCATGCCAATCCAAGCGATTTTGTAAAATCCAAAAACAGTGAGTAAATTGTCCAATGATATCTTTAAAAAAGACTAGTGCATTTTACAAAAACTTAGGTCAATAAATAATATGAAAACAGCGGAATATCAACCAATGTTGAATGTTTTTACAAAGTATTGTTTATTTTTCGCTACTCGAAGGGGACAACTATTAAACTGGTTTCTTCCACTTCCAGACAATTTTTTAACCGCATATGACATCAAAACCAGAATTAAAAAAATTCGGTTTCGACCTCTTAATACACGTAAATTGATCAAGTATATTTTTCTGTGACTATGTGTGTCACTTCCGGGTACACCATTTTAACCGGAAGTGGTGTAAAACTAAAAAAAGTATTTCTTTGTTCTCATTTTTCTAATGCGCGTCAAATTTCTAATCGCTAGTACCATCTATGGGTTATAATCTTTCATTCAACCTCTGTGATTATATCTGACAGACGGACGGACAGACAGGCATAAAACCGGACAGGCATAAATATTTGTTCTCGTCTTTCTAAGGCGCGTCGAGTAATACATAGTTTGTACTATTTCTGCGAATTTAGAACAATACTTCGGGTTGCAACTCTTTATCCTGAAGTCGGAGGCCAAATTTCTCACCTTTAGTACCATCTTTGGGTTATAAGCTTTCATTCCACATCTAATTTGTCATGTTTTAACCCGGCATCCGACAGGTGAACTTTTTTGCCACTAACAGACAGGTGGGATGTGACAAACCCCAGCATTGAAAGAGTTAAAGAATCTCAAAAAATATCTCTACGTTTAGATTAGTTAACAGAAACAGTAAAGATGCAGTAGAAATAAACAAACCAAGACACGTTAAATGATACTAGGAGCACTCCCGAATCATAATTTACAATGTGTAAACTTTGGAAATCATGACTTGGAATTTACAATGTATATACTGATGTGATCTTGATTATTGATATGAGATAATATTCTTATATGTCACTTAATTTAATTAATGTATTAATACTAATCTAATTAATTAACCAGATCACATATCAATATGTTTTCAATCTCAGGGCGAATTATAAATTAATTACTTACTTTCGTGGCTTCTGAATATTTCTTAATGGTTCCTAATCGGGATAGAAAAGAAAAGAGTAAAAAAAAATACAAATATGGGTTACAATTATAATCAAAATATTTTTTATTTTATTCAAAAGGCAATCAATGCTTAATATTTGCTATTTCTTATTATTCTTAAACATAACATTTACAACTGGGAATTTTATTTCCTTTTGGTTTTCTATTGAAAGTTTTTATTAACATTTAACTATTAGGAGTTATTAGGGACAACTCTATTTAAGTTTGATGAAGCTTTTCTGATATTATTGATTATGTTATTCAATTTTTTATGTGGAATTTAATACGAAAAACCCATACATTCATGTCCAAACAAATGAGACTGACCTTTTCCTGGTGAACTGAAAATGTCCTCACACAAAACCCTTTCCTGCTATCCTTGGCTGCGATCAAACCTCGTCCTGGCTTCCAGTGATGTTCTCCTTTGAAAAACTAGCTCGAATAGCTCTCGTTCCTGCTTTTGTCGTGATGCTGTGTTCTACCTTTTTCGAAACTGCTATCAGCTACCGGGACACTCTGGGCTCAAGGAGGTTCTTTTACTCTCGACCTGGCCTACTTCTCGTTCCACGATAGATACTCCACACTCACGGAACTACCGGCTTTCTCACTCCTCGAACACTACCGTCTACTACTCGACTTCACTTCTCGACAGCTCAAAACATTCTGATCCCACTTTGTCATTCATTCACCTACTTTCTCAATATCCCTTCCAGATTCACAAATCAACCTTCCACCACCAACTCTCATTCTCAGTATTCCTCAAAAACCAATTTTTAATCTTTCTAAATATGCTTAATGGATTTCAAAAGAAAATATTTAATTCCCATTCTAAAATCACTTTCTACTATTTACAAATTTTAATGACCTATTCTCTCTTTCAAATGAGTCTTATTTAGCATAGGCTAATGATCGAAACCTTCCGCGAAAAACGATAATGAACTATCATCTATTTCACTGAGTTTTATTTAGCATAGGCTAATGATCGACCTTCCGAGAAGAACGATAATGGTACGCGTCATTCACTTTGTTTATTTTAAGCGCACTGTCCCGAGTTCCGTCTAATCACTTCTTAAAATTAAATATAACAATTTGTTGTATACAGGGTGTTCTAAATTTATATGCCCGTGGTTGAGAAAATTGAAAATATTTTATATTAAATTGAATCCTGTTTACAACCATCAAAATTTAATTTTCATATCAAATAGAAATATAACAATACATTGTAAATAATTATGATTCGGGAGTGCTCCTAGTAGCATTTAACGTGTCTTGGTTTGTTTATTTCTACTGAATCTGGATTTTAAATTTAGTATAAATTTCTACGTATTATGACTGTTTCTTGTTGAGAATAAAGAAAAAACTTCACCAATTATGGTTTCATTTCGAAAACAACGCACACATCTTATGGAAAATATAATGTCACTCAAATTCAATAAAATTTATACGAATAGATCCGTTTTAATTTACCGATCAAATCTTATCATTGCGCCAACTCTCTATTTTCAAAAATAAGAGCAGAAATTGATACAAATAAATCTGAAATCAAATGGGTAGGTACATAAGTTAGAGAGAGAAAAAATATTTTAAACTACCCAGATTTTCGGTACTCCATAAATCAGCGGATTAGTTTCACTAATCCGCTTAGGCCCAGCGGGATTTAAGCTCTTATGAATAGCACTCGGAGCAATAATGATTGTAACTTTAACACTTTTAACACTTTATGGACTCCAAAAATGTGATTTCGATAAACTTTAATTGCAATTTGCGCCGTAATTAATCATAATTAAGAGTTGGCGCAATGATAAGATTTGATCGGTAAATTAAAACGGATCTATTCGTATAAATTTTATTGAATTTGAGTGACATTATATTTTCCATAAGATGTGTGCGTTGTCCGTATTATGACTGTTTCTTGTTGAGAATAAAGAAAAAACTTTACCAATTATGGTTTCATTTCGAAAACAACATAAGTCCACAAACTTTAAAACATAATATCAAAAAAATAAGCAACATTTAAACTTTTTTGGTCTTTCAGATATAGGTCTGGATCCCGCGTATGAAAAAAAAGTTGATTAATAGCAAGCTGAAAATTTGTTAATAGCTTAAGGGTGTCTAGTCGGATAAACTTTGATATATGGGAACACTGGAACAGGGGCAGTTTTAATTTTGGAACAGGTTAAAAATTTGAAACGGTCACACCACGAAAACGGCACATGTATTTTGTCCGACAGAACAGACTTAAACTCTTCGAACAGAGATTAAACTCTCATGCAAAAATTAGACTGCTATTTATCACCAAATGGGCCTTTTAATGAGTAGAGCATGTAGAATATGTCAAATGACAGGAATTATGACAGGTGATAAATAGCAGTCTAATTTTTGCATGAGAGTTTAATCTCTATTCGGAGAGTTTAAGTCTGTTATGTCGGACAAAATAAATGTGCCGTTTTCGTGGTGTGACCGTTCCAAATTTTCAACCTGTTTCACAATTAAAACTGCCCCTGTTCCAGTGTTCCCATATATAAAAGTTTATCCGACTAAACACCCTTAAGCTATTAACAAATTTTAAGCTTGCTATTAATCAACTTTTTTTTCATACGCGGGATCCAGACCTAATAGATGCATTTATAACCCATAATACTTATATAAAATATAGTATTACTATCAGAATCTCTAACTACTAATGGAAAGATTTTTACGTTTCCTGAAAAATTTACACATTGTAACATACAGTGCTTCCATAAAGTAACGCATAATTTCATTATTTCGTAAACCGGCGACTTTAAGGAAAATTTTCGAAACAGGTCGATTTTTATTTTTAAATTACAATTTTTTGGCATATTACATATCATACTAGTGATGTCATCCATCTGGGCTTGATAACGTAATCGATGAATTTTTTAAATGAGAATAGGGGTCATGTGATAGCTCATTTGAAAGGGTATTTAATTCTCTATTTACTAATACAAACAATAACATAATTATATATACAGGGTGTCCAAAAAGAATTCTTTAATTAAATTAATTGAGACAAAAAGAAAAATGTATGTAACTTATTTAATTCAAAATTCGTTTTACTTTTGTCAGAAAATTAAATGTTAGAGCTGCCATCCACCTGCCTCTTGGAAGTTTAAGATTACGCTTAAGCGAAAATCAATATTTAGGTTTTAAATAAAACATTTTTATGTTTGCTGGCACCAATAAAATATATTTAGAATTAAACAAATTACATACATTCATCTTTTTATACCAATTAATTTAATTTAAATAACATTTTTTGGACACCCTGTATAAATAATTATATTAACAATTATATTATTGAATAGAGAATTACATACCCTTTCAAATGAGTTATTACATGCCCTTTATTCTTATTTAAAAAAATCAACGATTACGTCATCACGCCCAGATGGATGACGTCACTAGTATGATATGTATGCCAATAAATTGTAATTTAAAAATAAAAATCGACCTGTTTCGGTATTTTTCCTGAAAGTGTCCGGTTTGTGAAATAATGAATTTATGCGTTACTTTATGGACGCACTGTATATTGTTTCGCAATGACCCATTAAATTATTATAAATGCAATTAACCATTGACCATGTCATGAAAATGGCAATATAAAATTAATTTTTCAAATGTCAAACTTTAAAAATTGTTTTTGTTAACAAAAAAATAATTTAAATATCTATTATGAAATTCGTTACAAACAAAATCTGATATTTCAACTAAACGAAACAAAATACACAATAAAAGTGAATTATTAAACTCATTCAGGGACCCGTTCAGACAAAAGAGCCTACAACTGGTTTTTACCTGAGTGCGAGTGGAAGACTTGTAACGTGAAGCGATCGATATTATGTATCTAACTAGGTACTGTCTTTTCCGTAAAAATGTATATCTTGGCAACATCCTGTTGTTGCCAAAGTGATGTTTAAGCAATGTTTTTGACCTACGGGGGTCAAATTGTCGTTATAGTGTAAGGAATAAAATATATAAATAAATCGGATTACTGAAAATCCGACAACGGTGCCAAGCTTAAAGAAGTGTACTAAGCGAACATTCACGGATTATACCTAGAAAATGATAGCATTTCTAGGTGATGCCAAATGACTGCAACGTGAAAAGATGCCAATTTAATAGCGGGATGTATATATATATATATATATATATATATATATATATATATATATATATATATATGTATATATATATATATATATATATATATATATATATATATATATATGTCATGTCTAAATGTCATTTTATCTTTTATTGATTTTGAAGTTGTGCTAAATTAATTAACTTTTATTTTACTAAATTACTACTTTATTTTACGTTTTTTCCATTGAAGCATTTACAGGACCATGTTAAGTTTGATTCTCATTTTAGTTACACCATATTTGAAATATCCTCAATAAGTTTCACCCTGATGATGGTTAAAATCTTAACCGAAAGCTCGGATTAAAGAAATTTAAAAGAGTACACTTTTTCATTTGCTGCATAACCCAATAACCAAATTTATATATATATATATATATATATATATATATATATACATCCCGCTATTAAATTGGCATCTTTTCACGTTGCAGTCATTTGGCATCACCTAGAAATGCTATCATTTTCTAGGTATAATCCGTGAATGTTCGCTTAGTACACTTCTTTAAGCTTGGCACCGTTGTCGGATTTTCAGTAATCCGATTTATTTATATATTTTATTCCTTACACTATAACGACAATTTGACCCCCGTAGGTCAAAAACATTGCTTAAACATCACTTTGGCAACAACAGGATGTTGCCAAGATATACATTTTTACGGAAAAGACAGTACCTAGTTAGATACATAATATCGATCGCTTCACGTTACAAGTCTTCCACTCGCACTCAGGTAAAAACCAGTTGTAGGCTCTTTTGTCTGAACGGGTCCCTGAATGAGTTTAATAATTCACTTTTATTGTGTATTTTGTTTCGTTTAGTTGAAATATCAGATTTTGTTTGTAACGAATTTCATAATAGATATTTAAATTATTTTTTTGTTAACAAAAACAAATTTTAAAGTTTGACATTTGAAAAATTAATTTTATATTGCCATTTTCATGACATGGTCAATGGTTAATTGCATTTATAATAATTTAATGGGTCATTGCGAAACAATATACAGTGCGTCCATAAAGTAACGCATAAATTCATTATTTCACAAACCGGACACTTTCAGGAAAAATACCGAAACAGGTCGATTTTTATTTTTAAATTACAATTTATTGGCATACATATCATACTAGTGACGTCATCCATCTGGGCGTGATGACGTAATCGTTGATTTTTTTAAATAAGAATAAAGGGCATGTAATAGCTCATTTGAAAGGGTATGTAATTCTCTATTCAATAATATAATTGTTAATATAATTATTTATACAGGGTGTCCAAAAAATGTTATTTAAATTAAATTAATTGGTATAAAAAGATGAATGTATGTAATTTGTTTAATTCTAAATATATTTTATTGGTGCCAGCAAACATAAAAATGTTTTATTTAAAACCTAAATATTGATTTTCGCTTAAGCGTAATCTTAAACTTCCAAGAGGCAGGTGGATGGCAGCTCTAACATTTAATTTTCTGACAAAAGTAAAACGAATTTTGAATTAAATAAGTTACATACATTTTTCTTTTTGTCTCAATTAATTTAATTAAAGAATTCTTTTTGGACACCCTGTATATATAATTATGTTATTGTTTGTATTAGTAAATAGAGAATTAAATACCCTTTCAAATGAGCTATCACATGACCCCTATTCTCATTTAAAAAATTCATCGATTACGTTATCAAGCCCAGATGGATGACATCACTAGTATGATATGTAATATGCCAAAAAATTGTAATTTAAAAATAAAAATCGACCTGTTTCGAAAATTTTCCTTAAAGTCGCCGGTTTACGAAATAATGAAATTATGCGTTACTTTATGGAAGCACTGTATGTTACAATGTGTAAATTTTTCAGGAAACGTAAAAATCTTTCCATTAGTAGTTAGAGATTCTGATAGTAATACTATATTTTATATAAGTATTATGGGTTATAAATGCATCTATTAGGTCTGGATCCCGCGTATGAAAAAAAAGTTGATTAATAGCAAGCTGAAAATTTGTTAATAGCTTAAGGGTGTTTAGTCGGATAAACTTTTATATATGGGAACACTGGAACAGGGGCAGTTTTAATTGTGAAACAGGTTGAAAATTTGGAACGGTCACACCACGAAAACGGCACATTTATTTTGTCCGACATAACAGACTTAAACTCTCCGAATAGAGATTAAACTCTCATGCAAAAATTAGACTGCTATTTATCACCTGTCATAATTCCTGTCATTTGACATATTCTACATGCTCTACTCATTAAAAGGCCCATTTGGTGATAAATAGCAGTCTAATTTTTGCATGAGAGTTTAATCTCTGTTCGAAGAGTTTAAGTCTGTTCTGTCGGACAAAATACATGTGCCGTTTTCGTGGTGTGACCGTTTCAAATTTTTAACCTGTTCCAAAATTAAAACTGCCCCTGTTCCAGTGTTCCCATATATCAAAGTTTATCCGACTAGACACCCTTAAGCTATTAACAAATTTTCAGCTTGCTATTAATCAACTTTTTTTTCATACGCGGGATCCAGACCTATATCTGAAAGACCAAAAAAGTTTAAATGTTGCTTATTTTTTTGATATTATGTTTTAAAGTTTGTGGACTTATGTTGTTTTCGAAATGAAACCATAATTGGTAAAGTTTTTTCTTTATTCTCAACAAGAAACAGTCATAATACGGACAACGCACACATCTTATGGAAAATATAATGTCACTCAAATTCAATAAAATTTATACGAATAGATCCGTTTTAATTTACCGATCAAATCTTATCATTGCGCCAACTCTTAATTATGATTAATTACGGCGCAAATTGCAATTAAAGTTTATCGAAATCACATTTTTGGAGTCCATAAAGTGTTAAAAGTGTTAAGGCTGATTCACATAATAGCTCAGGTCACGCTCCGCTCACGGTCAGCTCAAGCCACGATCAAAATATTCTCTCGGAGAAACCACGCAGTCAAAAAAAAAAGGGCCGGAACTTGACCGTCGTGTTTAGTGCGGACAGCATGATTAAGATGCGTGTAAGAATAGTTGACCGAACCTTGAGCTGAGCGTGAGCGAACCGTGACCTGAGCTATAATGTGAATCAGCCTTTAAAGTTACAATCATTATTGCTCCGAGTGCTATTCATAAGAGCTTAAATCCCGCTGGGCCTAAGCGGATTAGTGAAACTAATCCGCTGATTTATGGAGTACCGAAAATCTGGGTAGTTTAAAATATTTTTTCTCTCTCTAACTTATGTACCTACCCATTTGATTTCAGATTTATTTGTATCAATTTCTGCTCTTATTTTTGAAAATAGAGAGTTGGCGCAATGATAAGATTTGATCGGTAAATTAAAACGGATCTATTCGTATAAATTTTATTGAATTTGAGTGACATTATATTTTCCATAAGATGTGTGCGATGTTTTCGAAATGAAACCATAATTGGTGAAGTTTTTTCTTTATTCTCAACAAGAAACAGTCATAATACGTAGAAATTTATACTAAATTTAAAATCCAGATTCAGTAGAAATAAACAAACCAAGACACGTTAAATGCTACTAGGAGCACTCCCGAATCATAATTATTTACAATGTATTGTTATATTTCTATTTGATATGAAAATTAAATTTTGATGGTTGTAAACAGGATTCAATTTAATATAAAATATTTTCAATTTTCTCAACCACGGGCATATAAATTTAGAACACCCTGTATACAACAAATTGTTATATTTAATTTTAAGAAGTGATTAGACGGAACTCGGGACAGTGCGCTTAAAATAAACAAAGTGAATGACGCGTACCATTATCGTTCTTCTCGGAAGGTCGATCATTAGCCTATGCTAAATAAAACTCAGTGAAATAGATGATAGTTCATTATCGTTTTTCGCGGAAGGTTTCGATCATTAGCCTATGCTAAATAAGACTCATTTGAAAGAGAGAATAGGTCATTAAAATTTGTAAATAGTAGAAAGTGATTTTAGAATGGGAATTAAATATTTTCTTTTGAAATCCATTAAGCATATTTAGAAAGATTAAAAATTGGTTTTTGAGGAATACTGAGAATGAGAGTTGGTGGTGGAAGGTTGATTTGTGAATCTGGAAGGGATATTGAGAAAGTAGCTGAATGAATGACAAAGTGGGATCAGAATGTTTTGAGCTGTCGAGAAGTGAAGTCGAGTAGTAGACGGTAGTGTTCGAGGAGTGAGAAAGCCGGTAGTTCCGTGAGTGTGGAGTATCTATCGTGGAACGAGAAGTAGGCCAGGTCGAGAGTAAAAGAACCTCCTTGAGCCCAGAGTGTCCCGGTAGCTGATAGCAGTTTCGAAAAAGGTAGAACACAGCATCACGACAAAAGCAGGAACGAGAGCTATTCGAGCTAGTTTTTCAAAGGAGAACATCACTGGAAGCCAGGACGAGGTTTGATCGCAGCCAAGGATAGCAGGAAAGGGTTTTGTGTGAGGACATTTTCAGTTCACCAGGAAAAGGTCAGTCTCATTTGTTTGGACATGAATGTATGGGTTTTTCGTATTAAATTCCACATAAAAAATTGAATAACATAATCAATAATATCAGAAAAGCTTCATCAAACTTAAATAGAGTTGTCCCTAATAACTCCTAATAGTTAAATGTTAATAAAAACTTTCAATAGAAAACCAAAAGGAAATAAAATTCCCAGTTGTAAATGTTATGTTTAAGAATAATAAGAAATAGCAAATATTAAGCATTGATTGCCTTTTGAATAAAATAAAAAATATTTTGATTATAATTGTAACCCATATTTGTATTTTTTTTTACTCTTTTCTTTTCTATCCCGATTAGGAACCATTAAGAAATATTCAGAAGCCACGAAAGTAAGTAATTAATTTATAATTCGCCCTGAGATTGAAAACATATTGATATGTGATCTGGTTAATTAATTAGATTAGTATTAATACATTGATTAAATTAAGTGACATATAAGAATATTATCTCATATCAATAATCAAGATCACATCAGTATATACATTGTAAATTCCAAGTCATGATTTCCAAAGTTTACACATTGTAAATTATGATTCGGGAGTGCTCCTAGTATCATTTAACGTGTCTTGGTTTGTTTATTTCTACTGCATCTTTACTGTTTCTGTTAACTAATCTAAACGTAGAGATATTTTTTGAGATTCTTTAACTCTTTCAATGCTGGGGTTTGTCACATCCCACCTGTCTGTTAGTGGCAAAAAAGTTCACCTGTCGGATGCCGGGTTAAAACATGACAAATTAGATGTGGAATGAAAGCTTATAACCCAAAGATGGTACTAAAGGTGAGAAATTTGGCCTCCGACTTCAGGATAAAGAGTTGCAACCCGAAGTATTGTTCTAAATTCGCAGAAATAGTACAAACTATGTATTACTCGACGCGCCTTAGAAAGACGAGAACAAATATTTATGCCTGTCCGGTTTTATGCCTGTCTGTCCGTCCGTCTGTCAGATATAATCACAGAGGTTGAATGAAAGATTATAACCCATAGATGGTACTAGCGATTAGAAATTTGACGCGCATTAGAAAAATGAGAACAAAGAAATACTTTTTTTAGTTTTACACCACTTCCGGTTAAAATGGTGTACCCGGAAGTGACACACATAGTCACAGAAAAATATACTTGATCAATTTACGTGTATTAAGAGGTCGAAACCGAATTTTTTTAATTCTGGTTTTGATGTCATATGCGGTTAAAAAATTGTCTGGAAGTGGAAGAAACCAGTTTAATAGTTGTCCCCTTCGAGTAGCGAAAAATAAACAATACTTTGTAAAAACATTCAACATTGGTTGATATTCCGCTGTTTTCATATTATTTATTGACCTAAGTTTTTGTAAAATGCACTAGTCTTTTTTAAAGATATCATTGGACAATTTACTCACTGTTTTTGGATTTTACAAAATCGCTTGGATTGGCATGAAATTTGACATAAGCATAGCTAACATGTCAAAGAAAAAAGTGATATTGTGCCAGTGTGTGCTTTTTTCTGGGGATGAGTACCACCCCCTTCTCGAGTGTGAAAAAATATAGGTAAAAATATGTCCGTAAGTGGATAAACTAATTAAATTCCTTGTATTTTTTGTTTTTAGATGGTTTTTCGTAAATAAATCAAAAAGTAAGTATTTGATCGAAAAAACTATTCTTAGCAAATATAAAGCTTATAAAACAGTAAAAAAAATTATGTATGTATGAAGTCTGGACACACAATAAAAACAGAGTTGGAGCTGAACAACAGTTGGTTCTTATTCGTCGAATTCCAAATCGACTAGTTCAACGTAAAATATCCAAAAAATAACGCACTTTTCGGGGAAAACTCGCCACAAATTTTTTAAAGTGTTTAAAAAAGTTTTATTTTTGTTATTTAAAAAGTATCTATTCTATCACCATCAGCATCAAAAGTAAGTTACGCTTTAAATAAAATATGTCCCTTTTTTTGCTAAAAGAAATCGTGAAAATCACCACCTAATTAGCATTCCATATGAAATTAATAGTTACCGCCCTAGTTAATTTACTTATATTATACTGTTTATATGATCTATAAGATTTATTGGCAAGAAATGCTTATTAAAAAAAATTGGTTTTAAAATAAAAAAATTTTAATTTTGAAAAAAAATGCCTTGGTTTAAAATAACTTAAACATTAGTGATACTAAATATCTCAAAGAGTAAAAAATGTACATATCACATAAACAATACATAAGTAAATTAGGCGGTGATTTTTACATTTTTTTAACAAAAAAGAGACTTCATTTTGATGCTAACTAACTTTTGATGCTAGAAACGTTTATAAAAATACAAATAAAACTTTTTAGACATTTTATAACAGTTGTAAGTCATGAGTTTTTCCCGAAAAGTGCTTCGTTTTATGGTTATTTCATGTTAAAATATTCGATTTGTATTTTGACGAAGTAGAACCTGCTTTTCATTAAGGTGATACAGTAGCGATCAACAGGTAGCCAAAACGCGTTCCAAGATTGCGGCTGTAATTTTGAATATTTTTTCGAGATATTTGGCACACGTATTCGTAATATAATAAAGAATGGCGGTACAGAGCCGAATTTGAAAAATATATTAATATGTGGAAATTACTCTGTAATTAAATATACTATTAAAAAAACGAGCCTGTACCGCCATTAAGAAGAACAAAAAAATACACTTTCTTCAAATAAACTTTTTATCCGATGCCTAGATTTTGTGTCATTTTGGAACTACTAATGAAATACAAAATTTTAGTAGTTCCAAAATGACACAAAATCTAGGCATCGGATAAAAAAGTTCATTTGAAGAAAGTGTATTTTTTTGTTCTTCTTAATGGCGGTACAGGCTCGTTTTTTAAATATTGTATTTAATTACAGAGTAATTTCCACATATTCATATATTTTTCAAATTGGGCTCTGTACCGCCATTCTTTATTATATTACGAATACGTGTGCCAAATATCTCGAAAAAATATTCAAAATTAGAGCCGCAATCTTGGAACGCGTTTTCGCTACCTGTTGATCGCTACTGTTTCCTCTTAACTACAACTCTACTTTTACAGGGTCTACAGACTTCATACATACACCATTGTTTTCACTTTTTTATACGCTATATTTTTGCTAAGAATATTTTTCGTTAAAATACTTTTTGAGTTTTTTTCTAAAACCGTCTAAAAACGTGACTTTTTTGTTGAAAAACGAACATAATATATTCACTTGCAAATAACTCAAACAGTATGTTAAGAAAAAATCTATAGAACAAAAACTAGCTTAGAATTACTCAGTTTATCCACTTTAGGACTTATTTTGAATGTATGTCTTTTCACATTATAAAAGTGGTTGTACTAACTCCCAAGGCAAAAGCACACGTCGGCACAATATCACTTTTTCTTTGACCTGTCAGCTATGTGCATACCCAATTTCATGTCAATCCAAGCGGTTGTTTAAAATTCGGAGGTTTTGCAATATTTACCGTGAGTGGATGGACTACAGATATATGTATATTAGATAAAAATTATAGTCTCAGCGAATTTTTGAAATATCTCCATTCCTTTGAAATGTTACATTTTTTAAGCCTTGAGGGAGTAGGCGCAAAATTATGACCAATGCTATTTAAATGCATTCAGTTTATTCGAATCCTGAGAAAACTAATAAGAATTTTGGAAAAATTTAAACGCAGAATGAAAGATTACATTATAACCGAGGGCGAAACTCTCTAAAAACTTTTATGTTTATATTGATAAGTGAAAGGGTGAAAAAAAAAGAAAATTTAGTGTGATTTTTTATTTCAAATATTTAATTCAAAAGAAATTTTTGTTTATTCTATTCTTTTTGACATGAGGCTGTATTTGATTTCTCTATGTCATTGTATGCTATTGGTTAGTTCCTATCATTTCAGCCGACGTACGTCACGATTGGATCAATAGGGCCGAACATACATAACTAAGGCCCTTTTGGCATGATGCTGTATTATTTTGAAGTCGATACAGCCTGAATATTTTTTTTTATTTTTTTACGTTCTATGTGATTAAAAAAATTAAGAATCACCGCAATTTTAGCCCACCACCCCCTTCCCCTTTCCCCACATCAAAAAATGTCAATTTTTCGATTTTATTTTTTTTTAAGTTGGTTTGCAATTAAATTATAAATTACAAAAAATTCACACGCACAGCTGAGGCTTTTACAAAACATATATTTTTATGGACCCGAAGGTCGAGTGTACATAACCTCAATGTTTTTTGTTTTTTTAATAGGTACGTATAACTTTTTTTGGCGATGGCTGCATGTCTAATTTTTTTGCGTTTTGTGAATTTTATCAAAATCTGTATTTCTGACTTTTTTCAGATTTATTCGTAAGGTGCGCCATCTTCAAAAATCCGGAAAACTGGTTTTTTCGGTAGTTTTTTGGGATTTTCTCCATTTTATATACTTCAAAATAGACTAACTCAAGGTTTTTTATAGGTTACGTATATATAATTTGAAATAACTGAGTTTTTAGGGATATTCAAAAATTGTGTAAAACACCTAAACCCCCCAAAAACTATGTTTTTTCAAATTCTTAAAAGTTTCTTAATTCTTTCGTACCCCATGAAGTTAAATTACAAAGCCATTAAAATATAACTAGAGGTGATTCATACCTACTTACCATCTCAATTGAATGCAATCATCGGCAAAGCCATCTTTTAGTGTCATTGTGTCATCCCCAAAAATCTACCTGGGTCTTAAAATGCAGGTATGCATACTTGTTCCGTTATAACTCTTATCTTTTAAAATTTTGTAGTAAAAGCATTTCTATAGCTATAGTGAGTTTATTGCCCTACCTCTTTATGTGGCTTAATGATTTGGATTGTAAACACAGATAAGAAAGGGTGTGATAGACCAGAGAAATTAGCAAATAAATGGCCTCTTTCGTGACATCCGTTGATACAGGTATCTAAGAACTGCTTGTGGCATTAGGGTAAATTTAGTTACAACAGTATCCAATATAAAAATTATGCAAAAAATCAAACGTACTTTTTAACTTATAAACAATATATAAACAATTAAAGATCGCTATTTGATTGTAAATATTAAAGGTGGAGACCGGTATGCTGTATGGAAAGGTGATACAATTTTACTGAAGAGCATAGAAAATTCTTTAAAATGAGTGTTTGGAAAGTTCTTTTTGTTAATTTGTTGCTTAGTTATTGGGAAAATAGCTTCAAAAGTCGATTTTTTGAAAATAATTAATAACTTTTCTAAAAATACACTAAAAGCTTTATTTTCGCGTAAGTAAAGGAACAATATTAGAAGTATTCAGCCGTTAAAATTTCAAGAAGTTTTACCTAATAGTTATTGCAAAATTGAAATTGTTTATCCCAAAAAGCTTCTATCTACAGCGTTATTATGCATAAACTATTAGGTCAACATAAATTCTAAAGACATCAAACCAAAGAGAAAGGTTCAATTTATCAAATTAGATCAAGTCTTGAATAAAAAGTTTATAATAAATATTATAAATAATTATAAAATAATTTTGAAAAAGTAGTGTTATTTTAAGCTTATTCGCGAACTCAAGCGAGGGTGCTGCCGCTTATTTTGAACTAGAGGAATTGGGATGAAGATTTAAACAAAACATCCGTTAACCTATATATCAATGTCGATTGAATGCTTGTCTGGTGTGTTCATTTAATGAATGATTTATTTATATTAATTAATTACATCAATAAAAATATTAATTATATCAAAATGCATTATCCCAATTACATCGGCCATTTTCATGCAACTGCACTGCCACCTATAGTCGATTGAGTTCGCGAATAAACAATTAAAATAACAACCGCATTAACATGTGGGAATTAACTAATTTTGATGGGAAATAAGCCACAATTTTACTAAAAAAAATGGTTTTATTTTGACAACGACACCCGATTTGAGCGTCGAAACGTTAATAAAATCAGTTTTTTTAGTAAAATTGTGGCTTATTTCCCATCAAAACTAGTTAATTCCAAAAATGCCACAAGAAAATAGCTTCAGAACAACAACACGTAGGAAGTTAATTTTTTTTATTCGACATGTTGGTATTCTTATAGAAACTGAAACAAAAATTTAATGCCCTACAACCCTTAAAACCCGAGTTAGCCACTTTTTTCAAAAATTCACCGGGGCTTTGTTTATAAATATTAGAAAATTTGAAAAGCAACATTTAAACGAATGAAAGAGCATGTTTATACAAAAAAAAATTAAAACGATTCTTTTAAAAACGAGCCGTCCATGATGCGCCAAAAGTGAAGAGTTTAAAAGTAAAGCGATTCTTACCCTCTTGATTTTATTATCAAAAACTTAATTCACAACTACACATTTATAAAAGGCGCAATACCTCCGGTAAGATTTAGGTACAAAATTAACAAAACCCAAAAAAAAATATATAATACAATATTCCAGTTACCCGTCGTTTGTCACCATTAATCCCTTTATCCTAAAGATAAATAACAGTTTGTCGACGAAAATTCCATTCGATCAAATGTTCGTCGATGAATTGTCCATTCGATGAATTGTGCATTCGACCAACTGTTTGTCGACCAACTGTTGTCGACCAATTTTCCGTCGACGAAGTGTTCTCGACCAGCTTTCCGACACCGGATTTGGGTGTCATTGTATTCTGTTGGTTAATTCCTACCATTTTAGCCACCGTACGTCATGATTGGAAAAATAGCAGCGAATATACGTAACTAAGGCCCTTTCAATATTTTACTGTAATTGATTTTTCTGTGTCATTGTATTCTGTTGACTGATTCCTATCATTTGAGCCGCCGTACGACACGTTTGGACCAATGGGAGTGAAGATACGTAACTAATACCTAACAAGAGGTTTACTCAAACTTCTTTTTTGTACTTATACCACTCGGTAAAAGTACAAAAAAAAGTTTGGGTAAACTTTTGCACAACTGTGTAAATACTAACGAAAAATCTAAAATATTAAAAAAAATTAGTGGAATCCGTTAATCTGTTCTCGAAAAAATTAGCTATGAAAATGAGCATAATTTTCTATATCCCTAACTTTTGACGAGCAGTTTAGCTTAAATGGGGAAAAGCGGTAAGCTTAGACCAAACACCAGTAGGAGGCATTCAATTAATTGAGGAAAAAAATTAAATGGATAACAATATTTATTTCAGTTACACAAAAGGCATTGTCCCGCTAGAATGTTTGAAATCACAATTAATAGTCCTACAAAAAAGACAGGCGTTTAAAAGTGATAAGACCATTGAACAATAAGCCTGTGAGCTACCTTTTAAACACATTCTTAAAAATAATCCATAACACAATTAAAAAAAGGTTTGTTAAGAAATTCTTTTATAGACTTCAGAAATTCAACAACTTCTCCTGATTATGTTTAAAAAACGTACGGAATGCACTAAATGAAAAAAAAAAAAAGAAAAAGATTTATCATACCGTTATACTATAATATATCCTTACGTTGAATATTTGATGCTTCCCTGTGGAGTATAAAACGGACAGTTGTGTTTTTCCCGTGATCTGCCTTGTTTAGTCTTCTTTGTCGTTTTATTCGTTAAATCCTATCCTCTTAAGTCACAGCGTCAGAAAGCAGTGGGTATATGCAGTGAACGGGAGGCCTATGTCGAACAGTGAACGTTGGGGCCCTTTCGCGTTTATCATATGTAGAGAAGTCGCTTGTCAAAAACTGGACGTATGTAATCGTATTCTATTTGTTAAATACTCTCACATAATATGTCATACCATGTGCGTTAATCCATTTTATTTCTACAATTTTAAAGTGTTATTACATGCCGTCATTTTCATTTGTCTACACCATCGTATTCTGCCAGTTAAATCCCATCGTTTCAGGCGCTGTACGTCACGATTGAACCAATAGGACCGAAGATACATAACTAAGGCCCTTTTGACCTGCTGCTTGTTTGATTTTTCTGTGTCATTGTCTTCTATGATGCCTAAGGCATATTTATGACATGTCTTATTTTTAAAGAAAACAAGTAATTGGACTTCGTAAGTCCTAGGTTTTCACCCAAAGTAATCGAAAGTAGAATTGGAAGTCGATATTTGAATTCTTCGTGTAACTTTGCGTGGATTGATATACAAATTTACTAATTTTGAGTCATTTTTACTAAACTGTTTACACAGAAATAACTCTAAAGATTCAAACCTTTCAATACGCTTCGATTTATGTGTTCGTATACTATTTCTGAGTCTATTGGGACCGTGCAAGTTCGGCAAAACGACACCTGGTTTCTACGCTCTGCAACTTTATTCGCACTTTTAATTATATTGGCCAATTATATTAGTCCTGGTTACTGGATAATTGTCAAGGCCATAATCCAAAAAAATAATAAGAAGAAAAAATAAGATTCAGGTTATGTTATTAAAACGTAAACAATTGTATGTAGTAAATAAAATTAGTTATTAAAATGCAGTACTGCAAGCAAAATACAATTAATTTAATTTGCCTTCATATAATAATTGCATATAATATCAATATTGCAGAGCAACATATAATTTTTCTTCTTCAATGACAGTAGGTATGAAATGTACGTCAATTTGACAATTTCAATGGACAATATGAATTATTTAAGAAAGTTGCAATATTTCTCCGCTATTCGCGCACGATCGTTTCTCGTATCCGTTCCAAGTACTTGCACACCGCGAATAATGGCATTTCCGGTTATAACTTTTTAAGCGGAAATTACGTAAAAACCAAAATTTTACATTTGTTCTCATCTTGCTAAGCCACGTTGAATAATATATCACTTATTCTCTTTCGGCAACTTTAAAATAGTAAATACTTACGGTTGCAACTCTAAAACCGGAACTCCGACGTCAAATTTCTCATCTTTAATAATACCATCCTTAAGTTAAAAGCTTTCATTCGACACCCGATTTGTCATTCTATCTGTATTAATAACGGAGGAGTTGTATTCGCGGATGGACAGACATACGGACAGACAGCCTAGGTAAAATTTTTCATCTTTAATACCATGCTTGAACTATAAGCTATCATTTGGCACCTCATTTGCCATTATACCTGGTATAATGACGGAGGATTTATACTCGCGGTCGGAGGGATCGACGGACAGACAGCCTAGGTCAAATTTTTCACCTTTAGTATCATCCTTGGATTATAAGCTTTCATTTGACACCTCATTTGTCATTCTACCTGGTATATTGACGGAGGAGCTATATTCGCGGTCGGACGGACCGACGGTCAGACAGCGTAAGTCAAATTTCTCACCTTTAGTACCATCCTTGGATTATAAGCTTTCATTTGACACCTCTTTTGTCATTCTACCTGGTATAGTAGAGGAGTTATATTCGCGGTCGGACGGACCGACGGACAGACAGCCCAAGTCAAATTTCTCACCTTTAATACCATCCTTGGATTATAAGCTTTCATTTGACATCTCATTTGTCATTCTACCTGGTATAATGACGGAGGAGCTATATTCGCGGTCGGACGGACAAACGGACAGACAGCCTAAGTCAAATTTCTCACTTTTAGTACCATCCTTGGATTATAAGCTTTCTTTTGACACCTCATTTTTCATTCTACCTGGTATAATGACGGAGGAGTTATATTCGCGGTCGGACGGACCGACGTCTCACCTTTAGTACCATACTTCGATTATAAGCTTTCATTTGACATCTCATTTGTCATTCTACCTGGTATAATGACGGAGGAGCTATATTCGGGGTCGGACTGACCGACGCGACGGACAGACAGCCTAAGTCAAATTTCTCACCTTTAGTACCATCTTTGGATTATAAGCTTTCATTTGACACCTCATTTGTCATTCTACCTGGTATATTGACGGAGGAGCTATATTCGCGGTCGGACGGACCGACGGTCAGACAGCGTAAGTCAAATTTCTCACCTTTAGTACCATCCTTGGATTATAAGCTTTCATTTGACACCTCTTTTGTCATTCTACCTGGTATAGTAGAGGAGTTATATTCGCGGTCGGACGGACCGACGGACAGACAGCCCAAGTTAAATTTCTCACCTTTAATACCATCCTTGGATTATAAGCTTTCATTTGACATCTCATTTGTCATTCTACCTTGTATAATGACGGAGGAGCTATATTCGCGGTCGGACGGACAGACGGACAGACAGCCTAAGTCAAATTTCTCACTTTTAGTACCATCCTTGGATTATAAGCTTTCTTTTGACACCTCATTTTTCATTCTACCTGGTATAATGACGGAGGAGTTATATTCGCGGTCGGACGGACCGACGTCTCACCTTTAGTACCATACTTCGATTATAAGCTTTCATTTGACATCTCATTTGTCATTCTACCTGGTATAATGACGGAGGAGCTATATTCGGGGTCGGACTGACCGACGCGACGGACAGACAGCCTAAGTCAAATTTCTCACCTTTAGTACCATCTTTGGTTATAAGCTTTCATTTGACACCTCATTTGTCATTCTACCTGGTATAATGACGGAGGAGTTATATTCGCGGTCGGACGGACCGACAGCCTAAGTCAAATGTCTCACCTTTAGTACCATCCTTGGATTATAAGCTTCTATTTGACACCTCATTTGTCATTCTACCTGGTATAATGACGGAGGAGCTATATTCGCGGTCGGTCGGACCGACGGACAGACAGCCTAAGTCAAATTTCTCACCTTTAGTACCATCCTTGGATTATAAGCTTTCATTTGACACCTCATTTGTCATTCTACCTGGTATAATGACGGAGGAGTTATATTTGCGGTCGGACAGACCGAAGGACAGAAAGTTTAAGTCAAATATCTCACCTTTAGTACCATCCTTGGATTATACGCTTTCATTTGACACCTCATTTGTCATTCTACCTGGTATAATGACGTAAGAGTTATATTCGCGGTCGGACATACCGACGGACAAATAGTTTAGGTCAAATTTCTCACCTTTAGTACCATCCTTGGATTATAAGCTTTCACATTTTTTCAAAATTGGGTGAAAACAACTTGATGCCAGAATGATTTGTTGATGAAAATAATATATACATTCTCAAATTGCCTATTTTTCGTTGTGGATAATATTGTATTCAACAGTGATGCCAAATTTCTGATGCCAAAATGATTGATAATGAAAGTGGGATATACGTTTTCATGTATATAGCGGCAGCGACAAAACGGTAAAACACTGAACTAAATGTATATAATATTTTCACTGTGCCATCATTTTGAACTCAAACATTTTATGGAATAAACTTATATAAGTCAGTAAGGAATAAACAAAGAAAGCTGATATATTAAAGTAACATCAAGGAATCAAATCTCTAACTACAGAGTTGATTAGACTTCTGCTAACAAGTACAGGAAAAAAGTTATTAAGGTAGTGTAAAGTGGCATCGATATACAGATGCCACTTTGCAAGACGATGCCAAATTGATGGTAAATGCATAATGTATCGATGCCAAATTGATAGTAGGATTTATATATATATATATATATATATATATATATATATATATATATATATATATATATATATATATATATATATATACATCCTACTATCAATTTGGCATCGATACATTATGCATTTACCATCGATTTGGCATCGTCTTGCAAAGTGGCATCTGTATATCGATGCCACTTTACACTACCTTAATAACTTTATTCCTGTACTTGCTACCAGAAGTCTAATCAGCTCGGTAGTTAGAGATTTGATTCCTTGATGTTACTTTAATATATCAGCTTTCCTTGTTTACCTCTTACTAAGTTATATAAGTTTATTCCATAAAATGTTTGAGTCCAAAATGATCGTACAGTGAAAATATTATATACATTTAGTTCAGTGTTTTACCGTTTTGTCGCTGCCGTTATATACATGAAAACGTATATCCCACTTTCATTATCAATCATTTTGGCATCAGAAATTTGGCATCACTGTTGAATACAATATTATTCACAACGAAAAATAGACAATTTGAGAATGTATATATTATTTTCATAAAGAAATCAGTCTGGCATCATGTTTTATTGTTTTCACCCAATTTTGAAAAAATGTGAAAACTTTGTATTATCCACGTCCGTCTGTCCGTCTGTCTGTAACCACAACTCCTCCGTCAATATACCAGCTAGAATGACAAATGAGGTATCAAATGAAAGCTGATAATCCAAGGATGGTACTAAAGGTGAGATATTTGACCTTGGCGGTCTGTCCGTCGGTCTTTACTACCGCGAATATAACTCCTCCATCATTATACCAGGTAGAATGACAAATGAGGTGTCAAATGAAAGCATATAATCCAAGGATGGTACTAACGGTGAGATATTTGACCTAGGCTGTCTTTCCGTCGGTCCCTCCGACCGCAAATATAACTCCTCCGTCATTATACCAGGTAGAATGACAAATGAGGTGTCAAAAGAAAGCTTATAATACAAGGATGGTACTAAAGGTGAGATATTTGACTTAGGCGGTCTGTGACTCGGTCCCTCCGACCGCGAATATAACTTATCCGTCATTATACCAGGTAGAATGACAAATGAGGTGTCAAATGAAAGCTGATAATCCTAGGATGGTACTAAAGGTGAGATATTTGACCTAGGCTGTCTTTCCGTCGGTCCCTCCGACCGCGAATATAACTCCTCCGTCATTATACCAGGTAGAATGACAAATGAGGTGTCAAAAGAAAGCTTATAATACAAGGATGGTACTAAAGGTGAGATATTTAACTTAGGCGATCTGTGCGCCGGTCCCTCCGACCGCCAATATAACTCCTCCATCATTATACCAGGTAGAATGACAAATGAGGTGTCAAATGAAAGCTTATATTCCAAGGATGGTAATAAAGGTGAGATATTTGACCTAGGCTGTCTTTCCGACGGTCCGTACGACCGGGAATATAACTCCTCCGTCATTATACCATGTAGAATGAGAAATGAGGTGTCAAATGAAGGCTGATATTCCAAGGATGGTACTAAAGGTGAGATATTTGACCTACATGGTCTGTCCGTCGGTCCGTCCGACCGCGAGTATAACTCCTCAATCATTATACCAGGTAGAATGATAAATGAGGTGTCAAATGAAAGCTTATAATCCAAGGATGGTACTAAAGGTGAGATATTTGGCCTAGGCAATCTTTCTGTCGGTCCGTACGACCGCGAATATAACTTCTCCGTCATTATACCAGGTAGAATGACAAATGAGGTGTCAAATGAAAGCTTATATTCCAAGGATGGTACTAAAGGTGAGATATTTGACCCAGGCTGTCTTTCCGTCGGTCCGTACGACCGCGCATATAACCCCTCCGTCGTTATACCAGGTAGAATGATAAATGAGGTGTCAAATGAAAGCTGATAATCCAATGATAGTACTACAGGTGAGCGATTTGACCTAGGCTGTCTTTCCGCCGGTCCGTACGACCGCGACTATAACTTCTGCGTCTTTATACCAAGTAGAATGACAAATGAGGTGTCAAATGAAAGCTGATAATCCAATGATGGTACTACAGGTGAGCGATTTGACCTAAGCTGTCTTTCCGCCGGTCCGTACGACCGCGACTATAACTTCTGCGTCTTTATACCAAGTAGAATGATAAATAAGGTGTCAAATGAAAGCTTATAATCCAAGGATGGTACTAAAAGTGAGATATTTGGCCTAGACAATCTTTCTGTCGGTCCGTACGACCGCGAATATAACTTCTCCGTCATTATACCAGGTAGAACGACAAATAAGGTGTCAAATGTAAGCTGGTAATACAAGGATGGTACTAAAGGTGAGATATTTGACCTAGGCGGTCTGTCGGTGGGTCCGTCCGACCGCGAATGTAACTCCTCTATCATTATACCAGCTATAATTATAAATGAGGTGTCAAATGAAAGCTTATAATCCAAGGATGGTACTAAAGGTGAGATATTTGAGCTGGGTACTCTTTCTGTCGGTCCGTACGACCGCCAATATAACTCCTCCGCCATTATACCGGGTAGAATGACAAATGAGGTGTCAAATAAAAGCTTGTGGGTGAAAACCTAGGACTTACGAAGTCCAATTTAAAAATAGGGCATATCAGAGATATGCCTTAGACATCATAGAAGACGATGACACAGAAAAATCAAACAAGCAATATGTCAAAAGGGCCTTAGTTATGTATCTTCGGTCCTGTTGGTCCAATCGTGATGTATAGCACCTCAAATGATAGGATTTGACAAACAGAATACAATGAGAGAAAAATCAAATACAACCTCATGTCAAAAGGGCCTTAGTCGCGTATCTTCGGTCCTATAAGACCAATCGTGACGTACGGCATCTCAAATAATAGGACTTGACAAATAAAATACAATGACACAGAAAAATCAAATACACCAACAAGTCAAAAGGGCCCTAGTTATGTATATCTAGTCCTATTGGTCCAATTGTGACGTACAGCAGCTCAAATGGTAGGGTTTAATGAACAGAATACAATGACACAGAAAAATCAAATACAGCAATATGTCAAAAGGGCCTTATTTACGTATCTTCGCTCCTATTGGTCCAATCGTGGCGTACAGCACCTAAAATAACTGGATTTGACTAATATAATACAATGACGTATGAAAATCAATTACAGCATCATGTCAAAAGGGCCTTAGTCTTGTATCTACGATTCTATTGGTTCAATCGTGACGTACAGCGTCTGATGACGTACAGCGTCTGAAATGATGGGATTTAACTGGCAGAATAAGATGGTGTAGACAAATGAAAATGACGGCATGTAATAACACTTTAAAATTGTAGAAATAAAATGGATTAACACACATGGTATGACATATTAGGTGAGAGTATTTAACAAATAGAATACGATTACATACGTCCAGTTTTTGACAAGCGACTTCTCTACATATGATAAACGCGAAAGGGCCCCAACGTTCACTGCTCGACATAGGCCTCCCGTTCACTGCATATACCCACTGCTTTCTGACGCTGTGACTTGAGAGGATAGGATTTAACGAATAGAACGACAAAGAAGACTAAACAAGGCAGCTCACGGGAAAAACACAACTGTCCGTTTTATACTCTACAGGGAAGCATCAAATATTCAACGTAAGAATATATTAGAGTATAACGGTATGATAAATATTTTTCTTCTTTTTTTCATTTAGTGCATTCCGTACGTTTTTTAAACATAATCAGGAGAAGTTGTTGAATTTCTGAAGTCTATAAAAGAATTTCTTAACAAACCTTTTTTTAATTGTGTTATGGATTATTTTTAAGAATGTGTTTAAAAGGCAGTTCGCAGGCTTATTGTTCAATGGGCTTATCACTTTCAAGCGCCTGTCTTTTTTGTAGGACTATTAATTGTTACTTGTGATTTCAACCATTCTAGCGGGGCAATGCCTTTTCTATAACTGAAATGAATATTGTTATCTATTTAATTTTTTTCCTCAATTAATTGAATGCCTCCTACTGGTGTTTGGTCTAAGCTTACCGCTTTTCCCCATTTAAGCTAAACTGCTCGTCAAAAGTTAGGGATATAGAAAATTATGCTCATTTTCATAGCTAATTTTTTCGAGAACAGATTAACGGATTCCACTATTTTTTTTTAATATTTTAGATTTTTCTTTAGTATTTACACAGTTGTGCAAAGGTTTACACAAACTTCTTTTTTGTACTTATACCGAGTGGTAGGTATAAGTACAGAAAAGAAGTTTGAGTAAACCTCTTGATAGGTATTAGTTACGTATCTTCACTCCCATTGGTCCCAACGTGTCGTACGGCGGCTCAAATCATTGGAATCAGCCAACAGAATACAATGACTAGGGAGCGGACTTATATGCGATCAATTTTGATGAAATATTCGCATATATATGCGGTAAAAAATTACGAAATATGCGCAAAATATGCACAAAAATTCAAAAAATGCGCATTTCGGGAAACCACAAATTTTCTGTCTTATTTAGTAATCTTATTTATTATTTTTCAAATAAAATCATTTTTTATATATGCAATTTATTCACAGTTTTTACAAAAACTGCTACCAATAGTTACCTATTTAAAATAAAACAACAATATCACTATAAATATATCTTCGATTATAATTCACTACAATGTGTTTTTCCAAATTCTTTACGAGGAAACATATTCTTTGATCAGACAAAATATTTTTATAACTTGAAAAACTCCTTTCAACATCGATAATTGGTGCGTATTTAAAATAACTTGTTAATTTCCGTTAGAAAATCGTAAAACTTTGGCTAAAGGTGTAAATTCTCTTAACAATAGAGGATTTAAAAAATCACCAGAATTATAGGTAGGTACCTACCCTAATAGCACAAGGACGTCCAATGGACGTCCTTCACGGACTTTAGGGACGTCCATTGGACGTCCGTTTTCGTCCGAGGAACGTCCTTTATACGTCCTATTTTGGTCCAAATGTCGCGCTACCGAACGTCCATTGGACGTCCATCTAATGTCCGAGGGGACATATATTGGATCTTAATCGGACGTAAATTGGACCTTAATCGGACGTCCTAGGGGACGTAAATTGGACCCTAATCGGACGTAAATTGGACCTTAATCGGACGTAAATTGAACCTTAATCGGACGTAAATTGGACCTTAATCGGACGTAAATTGAACCTTAATCGGACGTAAATTGGACTTTAATCGGACGTAAATTGGACCTTAATCGGACGTAAATGGGACCTTAATTGGACGTAAATTGGACCTTAATCGGAGTAAATTGGATCTTAATCGGACGTCTTAGGGGACGTGAATTGGACCTTAACAGGACGTCCAATTTTGGTCCAAATTCCACGTTGCCAAACGCCCAATGGAGGTCCACCTAACGTCCGAAGGGACGTTCGGTGGACGTCAATTGGGCCTTCATAGGACGTCCCAGTTTGGTCCAATGTATTGCTGCCGATCATCCATCTAACGTCCTGGGAGGACGTTCGGTGGACGTCTAGAGACGATATTTATACCTGTGGAGAATGTATTGTGGGAAATAAAAAATATATTTTTTAAGGAACTTATATTACATCTTATATTAATTTACAATTATTGGATATTAGATTATTTACATTAAATTATAATTACATTTCTCCAAGAAATTAACGCACCACTTTAAAAATGGGCCATTTTTGATGTCTCGAATTTCCTAAAGCCATTGTCCCATCTAAGTGATTTTTTTAATAATATTATAGCCTAGGCTATATGGGCTACCTCCATAAGCTTGTCATGCACGGGGAGCTATACTGTAATAATATTATATCACATCGCTGAGGGAACTCTACATTACATATACTTTTCGAATCAAAACTTTTATTCTCTTAATATTATTACTTAAAAAATATATACTACATTCGTCTCGCTAAACTCGAAAAATAACTTATAAACCATAAAAATCTCCAAAAATATAAATGACATAAATGAGAATTGGCACAATTATTATTATGGTTTTAAGTTGATTTTTCGGATTTAACTACAATATTATGCAAAAAATTATGTTATATCGCAGATTTAAAATGGGTTTATCTCGAAAACAGTTATATTAAGTTTAGCGAGATGATTGTAGTACACTTTTTTTAAGTAAAAATATTAAGAGAATAAAAGTAGACTGGTACGCAGTCTGATTTTTGCATAAGAGTTTAATGAAATGGTAACAAATCAATTGGAAGTTCTGTCCGACAAAATACATGGAACGTTTTCGGTAGTCTGATGTTCCAAGTTTTTAACCTGTTCCACAATTAAAACTTCCCCGGTTCCAGTATTCCCGTACATCAAAGTTTGTCCGACTAGACACCGTGAAGCTATTAACAAATTTTCAGCTTGCTGTTAATCAACTTTTTTTATTACGCGGGATCCAGGTCTATAAATGAATACAATAAATAAGTAGGTAGGTACATATTATACACTTATTTATACGAGTACAATTAATAGTAGAGCTGGTTTTTGGGATGTTACAAGCAGCATTTGCATTTCCACAGAGATACTTATGACAGAAATAATAAAATACCGAGACGGACTATTATTATAATAATTTACAATAGGACCCGACGGCCGACGCTATAGGGACAGGTAAAATTTATGACTGAACAATGCACCGAGCATCGATACAAGCAATATGTACCGGTCGAAGGTTATTTTTTATTGTGCCAAATGGACGTATATAGTACCTACCTTTAAAAATCGAATACACAAATTAAAAGATATTTAACAACCATAAAGATTTGTCAAACTCTATCACCGACTTCATGAAAACAAGTATTACTACATTCTTTGATGGTTTTTGCTGTAAATTTTAAAGGATTGACATGAAATTTGGCATACGCATAGCTAACATGCCAAAGAAAAAAGTGATATTGTGCCAATGTGTGCTATTGCCCTGGGGTGAGTTTCACTCTTTCTCTGGGGTGAAAAACGTTCAAAATAAGTCCGGACTTCGATAAACTGATTAATATTAAGCAACCTTTATTCCATACTTACAAAGTATGTGTACTTACAAATTAGTATGTGAATTTGGGGGGTGAGTTTCACCCCGAGGAGGGGTGATATACAAAATATAGATAGATACACAAAAGATATACAAAAATGTTTCAAAACATCGAAAAAATGTGGTAAAATGCAAATATACATATCATATTATGATAAAATTGCGATTTTGGCGATTTGCCTTTTTGGATAGAATGATGATGATGTTGATTAGGATAAAACTGCGAAGAATTTTTTTATCGAAATATAGTAAAAAATATGAAAAATATACCAAAAAGCTTGAAAAAATATGTAAGTATGTAAGGAAAAACATAAATAATTAAATAAACTTTTGACAACACAACACAAAAGTTTGAAACACTCACTATTTGGATTGGTTGTCCTGGCTTGTGATTTTCTTCTTTGCAGATGACGCTCACGGATCGATGTCAATGTCCAACGGACGTCCGAGCACGGACGTCCAATGGACGTCCAAAGGACGTTCATATTTATTCAACACGTAAGTACGTCCAACGTCGGACGTCCGAAGGACGTTCATTTATAGTCCATCCGCATTAGGACTAAAACTGGACCTATTTTGGGCACACGTACGCTCAACTTCAAAAAGATGCTCTCAATATTCATCTGTAGTAAGGATACATTGATAAAAATTATATTTTTGCTTATTAGAATTAACCACCAAACTTCTATCATCTTGGTAACGGGAATAATAAAACATTATAAAGTCCACTTTACATCAACAATAATTGAACAAGAAATTGACGACAAGTTATTCAAGGTCAAATTTGGCTTATACAAAACACAATTCTACTTCCAATTTTGCCGTGAATAAACAGAAAATAAAGAAATTTGACAAAATAAAACATATCCAATTGTTCTATTTCATCAAATTCCTTCATTTTCTTTTACAAATCATACATTTTGTACTCGTCAAATTTGGCCTTGAATAACTTAGTCAATTTCTTGTTCAATTTATTGTTGATGTAGAGTGGACATAACGAATAATTTACCGATCAGATTTTCACACTTTACATAAAAACAAAAACATGTATTAGATATTAAACTACATATACAGTTTTGAATTAAATATGATTTATAATCTTTTCCATTTAAACTATTTTATTAACATAATTAAGTTAATATTTTATTAAATAATTTTGCTGTTTAATCCCCTTATTGGTAGAATATGTCCAATATGGACGATTGGAAAAGGTCCGTATTTCGTCCGAGTACGGACGTCCAAAGGACGTTCATATTTATTCCACCCGAAGGACGTCCAACACCGGACGTCCGAAGGACGTACATATTTAGTCCACCCGAAGGACGTCCAACGCCGGACGTCCAAAGGACGTACATATTTAGTCCACCTGAAGGACGTCCAACGCCGGACGTCCAAAGGACGTACATATTTAGTACACCCGAAGTACGTCCAGCGTCGGACGTCCAAAGGACGTCCGTTTATGGTCCATGGACGTTAGGACCAAAAATTGACCTATTTTGGACGTCCAAAGGACGTCGTGTGCTATTAGGGTATTAAATATAACAAAAGTATATAAAATTCGGATTTCCGGGTAAAACATCCTTCGTCATTTTAACATCCTACAATCATTTCATAACGGCGGCGTATTATCCTATAAGTACTTTGTGTAGAGATCGTTTATTTTCTAAGAAAAAATGAAAGGCGGTTAATGAGCTGTCTCTCTTGGTTCTCGAATTAATACAGACCACAGCCTGTGCGTGAAAATATTTTGTCGAATTAAAAAATTTAAATTTTGTTTTGGACTAATGAAATAAAACATTTTAGTAGTTCCAAAATGACACAAAATCTAGGCATTGGATAAAAAAGTTTATTTGAAGAAAGTGTATTTTTTTGTTCTTCTTAATGGCGGTACAGGCTCGTTTTTTTAATATTGTATTTAATTACAGAATAATTTTCAAATATTACCTAATATATTTTTCAAATTGGGCTCCGTACCGCCATTCTTTATTATATTACGGATACGTGTGCCAAATATCTTGAAAAAATATTCAAAATTACAGCCGCAATCTTGGAACGCGTTCTGGCTACCTGTTGATCGCTACTGTATCACCTTAAACAATTTTTTAAACAAATTCACAAAAATAATTTTTTCATTATGAACGATTTTTTAGATAAGTTGGGTTATTCTGAGCAAAAAAGGTATCTTGAGATTTTTCTCTAAAATTGATTTTTGTCGAGTTATATGGCCATTTTCGCATTTTTCAGGTTTTAAATCGCGTATAACTCGACAACAATCAATTCTAGAGAAAATTGACAAGAGACCTTTTTTGTTCAGAATGTCCAAAATTATCTAAAAAAAAATTGTTCAAAGTGAAAAAATTATTTTTGTGGATTTGTTTAAAAAATTGTTTAAACAATTTTTCGACCACGGCACCTTGTGAATATGTTATAAGGACCTCTTTTTGAGTAAGTTTGTGCAAAAAAATCGAATCTGAATAATTTCACTAACAGGGGCGACGATAAATCCGGGACTATAGCGCTAATTATTAATAATTAAAAATAACAGCTTTGTAATAAAATAATGACAAAAATCTCTTAAGGACCTTGAAGCAAGGGTTTGAAACTTGATCTGCTCACTTTTTAATTTCATAATAATAACTTTTAATCGAGTTATTAAGACTTAAAAATGGCCATTTTCGCATTTTTCAAATTTTTAATCGCATATAACTCGACAACAATCAATTTTAAACAAAAATGGCAAGACACCTTTTTTGCCCAGAATGACACAAGTTATCTAAAAAAAATTGTTCGAAATGAAAAAATTGTTTTTGTGAATTTGTTTCAAAAAAATTTTTTAAACAATTTTTCGACCAATGCACCGCCCGGCACCCTTTGGATATGTTATAAGGACCTCTTTTTGAGTAAGTTTGTGCAAAAAAATCGAATCGGAATAATTTCGCTAGCGGGGGCGACGATACTGCCCGGTCTACTTTTGATGCTGATGGTGATAGAATAGATACTTTTTATATAACAAAAATAAAACTTTTTTTAAACTCTTTAAAAAATTTGTGGCGGGTTTTCCCCGAAAAGTGCGTTATTTTTTGGACATTTTACGTTGAACTAGTCGATTTGGAATTTGACGAATAAGAACCAACTTTTGATTAGCTCCAACTCTGTTTTTATTGTGTGTCCAGACTTCATACATACATCATTTTTTTTACTGTTTTATAAGCTTTATATTTGCTAGGAATAGTTTTTCGATCAAATACTTACTTTTTGATTTATTTGCGAAAAACCATCTAAAAACAAAAGTTACAAGGAATTTAATTAGTTTATCCACTTACGGACTTATTTGGACCTATATTTTTTCACACTCGAGAAGGGGGTGGTACTCATCCCCAGAAAAAAAGCACACACTGGCACTCTGATGTTCATTTCGCGAAATATCGCAGGGTTCGTATTTAAAATTTTTAATTTACTCCTCACCCCTTTCCGGGGGGGTTCGTTTTTGGTATCATTCGATAGACTTTTGAAAAATATTGAACACGCATTTTTTAGTTTTTCGATCTGACGTTCATTTCGCGAAATATTCGCTTTTTTGTGAAACTTTGTGACTCGCCCATCATTTCTTCAGATTTGGGAACACTTAATAATCGGAGGGGGCCAAGTCAGGAGAGTAAGCCGCATGAGAAAGTAATTAGAACCCCAACTCGAATTTTTGCTACTGTCACAACGCTCTTGTGAGTCGATGTATTGTCTTAGGTCTTGAGAACACTTTTTTCTTCTGCTTATGGAGTCGTTTTTCATTCATCACATACCGGAACTCACCACATAAATTTTGAAGACCCTGACATCAAAACTGTATTAAATTATATGTGATCTAAGTAAGTTAATGAAAAGTCAGAATAGATAGAGTAGAACACTTATAAAAAAAATTGTAACAAGCAATTGGACATCGTAAGTTCTAATTTTTCACAAAAAGTGACCGGAAGTTGAACCGGCAGTCGATATTTGAACCCTTCGTGTAACTTTTTGTCAGCTGATATGACGGATGAATTTTGTTCACCTACAGATATGGACGAACAGACAGGCATGAAACCGGAAGTATGTATTTGTTCTGGTCTTTCTTAGTCGTGTTGACCAATAGTTTGTACTATTTCGACGAATTTAAAACAGTACTTTCGGTTGCAACTCTGGAACAGGCAGTCCGAGGTCAAACTTCTCACATGTAATATCATATTTTGGTTATAGGCTTTCATTTGACACCTTATTTGTCATTCTTTCTGTCCTACTAATAGACGAGTTGTGTTTATTGACGGACAGACATGGATAATTCTAGGTTTTCACATTTAATGATAAAAACAATAATTATACAATTCAGTTAACCTGACTATATCATTGTGATAATGACTTCTTATCTAAAAGTGACAACGGCAATAATTGCCGTTGTAATAATTATTATTCCATTCACTCACGATAAAATATCGCAAAACCTCCAGATTTTAAAGAACCGCTTGGATTGACATAAAATTTGGCACACACGTAGCTAAAATGCCAAAGAAAAAAAGTGAGATTATGCCGATATGTTCTCTTGTCCTGGATGTGACTTTCACCCCTTCTTGGAGGTGAAAAAACATACGTGCAAAATAAGTCCGGAAGTGGATAAACTGACTAATTCTAATTCTAAGCAAATTTTGTTCTATAAAAGTTTTAGGTCAATACTTTTCGAGGTATGTGCGAGTGAATATGTTTATTTTTCATAGAAAAACACGTTTTGGACGGATTTTCGCAAATAACTCAAAAAGTAAGTATGTACATATTTTATCGAAGAAAATATTCCTAGCAATAATATAGCTTATGAAAAAGAGGTGTCAGTATAAGGTCTGTAGACCCAGTAGAAGCAGGGTTGCAGCTAATGAAAAATAGGTTCTTATTCGTCAAATACCAAATCGAATATTTCAACGTAAAATAACCAAAAAAAATAAAGCACTTTTCGGGAAACACTCATCATAACTCTTTTAAAGTGTTTAAAAAAAATTTTTTTGGTGTTTTTAAAACAGTTTCTAGCGTGAAAAGTAAGCAAGTTACGCTGAAAATAAAATCGCTCCCTTTTTTTTGGCAAAAGAAAGTCATGAAAATTAATTGTTACCGCTTCACACGTTACTTTAGATAAATGTATTGTTTATACAGGGTGTCTCCGAAAATAGTGCGTTCCTTTAAGGTGTGGATATAATACACAATTTAGAACAAAAAGGTGTTGTAACATTTTTTCCTAAAGTTAACCGTTTCAACAAAAATTACGTTGTTCTCCATAAGAGTAAATTTTTATTTTCATAAATTTATATGACCTGGCAACATGGCGTAGAAGAACCTGTGACTGTGAAATTTAATCTAATGGGACCCCTTGTTTATTTACTAATTGAGTATCAATTTGCATATCAAAATGTATTTTCGTTTTTTGGTCAAACGGCTGAATTTAGAATAAAATGTTATAAGACTTTTTTGCTCTACATTGTGCTTTCTATCTATACCTTTAAGGAACGCACTATTTTCGGGGAAACCCTGTATATGATCTGTAAGTTGCATTGGTTCAAAATGCTTATTTTTTAAAGGGGTTTTGTTGAAAGGCCTCGAACGAATCACTAGTCACGAGTATGTATATGCAAATTTTGAACAGCCATATCTTAACCAATTTTTGTCTTCCAGAAAATCAAAAAATTCCAAATATTTAAAAAAGCAACACCTACATTTTTTACTCTTTAAGATATTTGGTATCACTAATAATTTTTAAGTTATTTTGACAAAAGTCTTTTTTTCAAAATTAAAGATTTAAAAAAATTTACTTTAAAACCAAATTTTTCCACAAATAAGCACTTTGAACTGATGAAACTTACAAACACAAACAATACATAAAGTTACTTGTGAAGTGGTAACGATTAATTCCATTTGGGCTGTTAATTAGAGGGAGTTTTTAGAATATTTTTAACCAAAAAAAAAGGAACAACTGTATTTTGAGCGTAACCTGCTTACTCTTGCTGCTGGAAACTTAAAAAAAAATAAAAATAAACGTTTTTTTAACACTTTAAGAAAGTTGTAATAAGTTTTCCCAGAAAAGTGTTTCATTTTTTTTATTTCACGTTAAAATATTCGATTTGGAATTTGAGATATAAGAGCTTATTTTTCACTATAGTCATTTTTTAAACAAGAGGAGTCATTCAAATTTCCCGCGCCGTACACCTTGTTTGTAATTGGTACAACCTCAGGCAATTTTACTCATATCAAATTTTGACACTATTGGCATTTCATAGGTCAGTTTATTTATTTTATCAGCAATTTTTGTATTTTCTGCGTTCTTCCTTTTATTTTTAGATTTTTAGTCAAGATTACCGTCAAAGGCCGATATGATCAACCAAAAAAGAAGATTTATCTGATGATATTTCTAGTGACTTTCTTGGGTGTGAATCTGCCATTTAGTTTACCTACTCCTTTTGGTTTTAAAACAAAGCTTAGCAATAACTCTGCTTCTACTGGGTCTACAGACCTGACACATATACCATTTTTTCACTTTTTTATAAGCTATATTTACTATTTGCTAATTTTTTTTCAATAAAGTACCTAATTTTTGAGTTATTTGCGAAAAACCGTATAAAAACGTTTTTTTTTTGTTGAAAAATGAACATATTCACTCGCAAATATCTCTAAAAGTATTGACTTAGTGAAAAACGCTATAAAATAGAAGTTGCTTAGAATTAGTCAGTTTATCCAATTCCGGACTTATTTGAACGTATTTGTTTTCATACCCTATAACCGACGAAACTCACCTCCAGATCAAAAGCACATATCGGCACAATATCACTTTTTTTCTTTAACATATTAGCTATAGGTACGTGTCCCAAATTTTATGTCAAACCAAGCGTTTCTTCAAAATTCTGACCAAAAACCCTAAGTAAATTAAACGAAAATATAAAATGAATTTTTCAAACAAATATTTTAAGTCGGTATGAGAAATTTTAATTTAACAGATGAAATCAAATAAACACAATTCAACTCGTAAAATATTTAGACCCTTGCTTGGTAATCCAGCTGAACAGGTAAAGAACCTACCTTTTATGTAGTTTATAATCTGAGAGGATGGAATATTTTACCAAAATATTCCATCCTCTAAGTTTACAATAGACCTTTTCTTCCTGTCCTCAAAAGATCGGTATTTTTAACTCGTGGCAACGTCGAAAAGCGGCAAAATGATGGGAAATACACATTTTTATGTGGTGGAAGTCAAAATGGTTATGAAGTGTAAAAATTTTTGTATATAATTTAAATTTTTAAAATTAAAATTTTAGAAAACTGAGAACGATACAGGGCGTTAAAAAATGCGCTCAACAAACATACACGAATTAAAATTCGAAAATGATAGTATTTCTTGGTGATGCCAAATGACTGCAACATGAAAAGATGACATAATGATAGCGGGATGTATATATATATATATATATATATATATAAAACAGATGAAATAGAGAATGTGGAAAAATCCCCTTACGAACAATTCACACATCCACCATTTCGGGTTGGGAAAAATTTTTTGAATAGAATCAAAGATCCAAACACCAGTTCTTAGAAATGTGTTTCGCCCTCTTCAACCTCTCTGGGCTTATCAATAAAGATGAGAGGTTGAATATCTTTAGACACATTCCAATCAAAAAACAACATTCGAGACCTAGACATAGAAGGTGCGTAAATCTACGGCAAGTCCGACAATGACAGTCTCAAGTTTTAATTCCCTAATTACTTAAAGTAAGTAAAATATATGTTTAAAAACATGAGATGTAGATCCTTGAAACACACTCAGTGATCAAAAGATCCAAGGTTAATGGTTTGACGACCACTCGTACGAAATCAAACAGATGAAATAGAGAATGTGGAAAAATCCCCTTACGAACAATTCACACATATATATATATATAGTGGCTAAACACCCCTTTAGGGGTTACGCCGCTTACGCTCTTTGGATCTATGGTTTGAGGTAGATCAGTCCTCATGTTCCTTATTTAATTTTTTCGGTTATTTTTCTCCACTCTTTCCTGTCTCTGGTTTTTTCTTTCCAATGTCGTATGCCCGCCTTGTTGAGATCACTTACTACTTCTTGTAACCATGTAGATCTTGGTCTTCCACGTCTTCTTTTGCCAGCTGTTGTCCATTCCAATATTGAGAATATCGTCGTAGTTGATCCGGATCTCCATATGTGTCCTAGCCATTTTGTTCTTTGCTGTTTTACTTTACACACTATATCTTCCTTAATTTCATCCAGTAGCTCAAGGTTCGTTCTTTGTCTAAATTCATTGTCACTTATTTTTATTGGTCCTAGTATTGCTCTTAGTATTTTTCTTTCTTGTATTCTAAGGTTTTCCTCTTGTTTTTTTTTTGTCATGCTAAGGGTTTCCGCTGCATACATCATCGTCGGTCGAATTATTGTTTTGTATACTTTCATTTGTGATTTCTTACTCAATAACTTATTTTTAAGCAATTTTTTATTTGCATGGAAGCTCTTATTTGCTGTAAAAATCCTTTCTTTGATTTCGGTTTCTCTTTCTCCATTGTTTGTTATTAATATTCCTAAGTATTTAAATTTTTCGACTTCTTCAAATGTGTATTCTCCTACTCTAACCTTTCTCTTTTCAAAGTTTTTGTCAAATCTCATTATTTTGGTTTTTTCTTGGTTTATTTTTAATCGCATTACTTTTCCTTCTGTTACCAATTCTTTTAACATTCGTTCCATTGTTTTTATATTTTTTGTTATTAGAACAATATCATCAGCGTATGCTATTATTTGTCCTTCCCTCGTTCGCAGGGTGCCTTTGTTGATCTTCCTGACGATGTATTCTAGGGCAAGATTAAACAGAGTTGCTGATATGTCGTTATTATAGCGACCGTAAAATTTTAATTAACAATTCAATTGTTGCTAAACTGTTCATTTAATTTCCATCGGCTTCTGGAATTATAATCTATACGAAAAGTGATTTTAAATTACCAAGTAATTTAATTATCGATTAACAATTACTTATCTTAAATTTTAGTTGAAAATTAAAGATTTTGTTGGAAAAACCCGCTTTTCCGGGGAAAGTTTTAGTCGAAGTGAATCGGGGAAAACACGTCTCTATGCAGAATTTAATTGCGGTGAATTTTTATTTGGGTGTTTTTGTGTAAAGTTAAAATATTGGGAGTTATAGAGCAAAAATTGAAAACAACACGATTTTCGGGCGCCATTTTGTTTTTAAAAAAAGTAGCACACTATCTGCGGACTTTGCATACCTATATTATTAATACATACAATAATAAGATTCGATTCCAGCAATAAAATTGCTGGTAAATAACTTTTCCTTGTATTTTGCTAATTAGCCCAGAGTAATAGCTTAATATGGAGTTGGCTCTTTATTGTTCGGAGTCAGAATTTCATTTTGACACATATTATATTATCACATTCCTTAATACATGGGCTGGAGTATGTATAAATACATTCAATAAACCTAATTAATATTTTCCTTCGTATAGTTCGCGACAATTCCTTGCAATACGAAGTACAAAAGGACGGTGATTATTCTATAACGTCAGAAATTAAATTCCATGACCCTGGTTACATTGAATACATGGAAGGCGTGACTGGTAGGGGTATACCTAAGGACTAGGACTAATAATAAGAGATCTTTGGAAACCATAATATCAGATGTACAGTTTAAGGTTAACCCTATCATTTTGGTTTTGCAGGCACAAGAGAGTATCCGGCAAAATTTATTCTGAGACTGAAACTCCTATAGAAAGACATGAAATTGAACACTTTGAGACTGAAACTACTGTGGAATACCATGGAATGGAACTTGTCCAGACGAATGGTGTCTCTGATGCCAACATGCTTTTAATTGTCCTACGAAATGTTGAATTTATATATAAGGGCGGTGAGAATCCTTCTCAAGATAGTATCAGTTATGATTACCTTGAATGCATGGAAGACGTAAGTGGTAAGTGCATACCTAACGACTAATAATCAGAGATCTTTCGAAACCATAACATCGGATGTACAGTTTAAGTTTAACTTAAAAAGCATAAGCTTACTGAAGTCAAGATTGCAAGGTACGAAAGGCCGGACTACTACTTAATAGCTACTTCGTACGAAGATATAGATGAGATAAAAAAAGTTTTCTTCAAACAGCGACAAAGTACAAAAAACCTGTCAAATTATTACTGAGGCATGCCTAAAAGAAAAGAAAAATGATATTGACGAAAAGAAAAAGCGTGATATTGCAGGCTTGCTTAGTCAGCGTGTCATTCCCGAAGCTTATGGTCCCATGTTAAGAACCATTTTAAATTCATGAATGATCTTTGAACAATTTATGTTTAGTTTTTAGAATAATATCCTCATTTGTGTATTTATAAAATGACAAATTTAGTTTATTAAATACAGTACAATTTATATTGATCAATATTTTACAATTTTGCAGTTTTATTTCGTTTAAAGTTCAAGAAAACAATGTATATCACAATGAATTAATACAGGTTCGTAGGCCCTAAGCCTCAAATTTTAAATATGGGCGCCCCAGCAATAACGCCTTATCCTATTTTAAAGATGAATTTCAGGGTAAAGCAATGCCAATAACTAAAAATAAATACTAGCATTATCTAGCTACATATATAGCCAAAAAAAGTGCAGAATTTGGTTGACTTCGATAACTGTAATTCCAGAGAAAAAAAAATGAAAAGGTCATATAAAACCTTGTTTTTACTCTCCTGAAAAGTTTTGCGATTTCGGAGTTATGGCACTAATAAAGTCGGAGAGCGATATATGTATTAGGTCTGGATCCGCGTATGAAAAAAAGTTGATAATAGCAAGCTGAAAATTTGTTAATAGCTTAAGGGTGTCTAGTCGGACCAACTTTGATATATGGGAACACTGGAACAGGGGCAGCTTTAATTGTGGAACAGGTTAAAAATTTGGAAAGGTCAGACCACGAAAACGGCACATTTATTTTGTCCGACAGAACAGACTTAAACTCTCCGAACAGAGATTAAACTCTCATGCAAAAATCAGACTGCTATTTATTACGTGTCATAATTCCTGTCATTTGACATATTCTACATGTTCCACTCATTAAAACGCCCATTTGGTGATAAATAGCAATCTGATTTTTGCATGAGAGTTTAATCTCTGTTCGAAGAGTTTAAGTCTGTTCTGTCGGACAAAATACATGTGCCGTTTTCGTGGTCTGACCGTTCCAAATGTTTAACCTGTTCCACAATTAAAACTTCCCCTGTTCCAGTGTTCCCATATATCAAAGTTTGTCCGACTAGACACCCTTAAGCTATTAACAAATTTTCAGCTTGCTATTAATCAACTTTTTTTTTCATACGCGGGATCCAGACCTATATGTTATGTATATTTTTCCAGAAAATAGTAGTAAGACTTCCCTCAAAAAATATTTTGATCGGTTAAAAGTAGTTATGTTATGTTATCTTTGCGAATTCATAAAGAAATGTTAAAATTATGAAAAATGGATAGTTCCCATACAGACGTGTTTGTGTAATTCGAACATTTTTGAACTATAATGCACTACATACAGACATAGAGTACGTATTAAGTGCATACAACGCACAGCATTAAGAAGCACAAGGAAGAGTAAAAATTAACATTAAAAATTTAACATAGTTAACTACACACGCCTTTTCCCAACATGCAATATATCCAACGTGCAGTTCACCAATTATGTATGCATAAAGTACGCTTTTACATAACCAATAAAAAGGGAAGCGTTGGAATCGGCTTTGTTGAAACTGTATTTCCGTAGGCGTTTTCATTGTGGATATATCAACATATTAAACATAAATTGCTCAAAATTGTTTTTGTTGAAGTAGGTACTCCAGTTTTTCGCAAGTGTCATTGCTTTCATGGTAGGAAATTTTCACATATACGCTCCCTATGTAAAAATGTTTGGAATTGTGTGGATTGAAATTAGTGACGAAAAAGTACAGAGAAAATGTTGGATTGATGGCATATTTTGTGTTCATTTATATAATAAAGTGACAGTTACTTGGAATGATTCTTTGGGTGTTCCAGTTAGACGTTATAGAGACGCTTGACATAATTGATATCTAAATATTTAGAATAAATGACTTGAAATATTTTCAATTCCCATTAGTGCTCAGAACTATAAATTTCAAATATTCTATATTTAATTGATATTTTATGGTATATTAGGTATAATATAAACAAGGAAAAATGCTTAAAAAAATTTAGCGTTTATTGCAGAATCAGCAATGAGTGGCAACTTAAGTTGCCACTGAGCACAACCATTAACCAATATTAATAAATGAAGGAATGAATGTAGAAAATATAAATGTATTATCAAGCAATGTTTTTTTGTCTTAACCACTACATTTTTATGTGAAACAGTTCAAAACATTGTGTGTGTAGTTACTCTGGGTTAATTAGCAAAATACAAGGAAAAGTTATTTACCAGCAATTTTATTGCTGGAATCGAATCTTATTATTTTATGTATTAATAATATAGATATGCAAAGTCCGCAGATAGTGTGCTACTTTTTTTATAAACAAAATGGCGCCCGAAAATCGTGTTTTTTTCAATTTTTGCTCTATAACTCCAAAGATTTTAACTTTAAACCAAAAACACCCAAATAAAAATTCACCGCAATTAAAATCTACAAAGAGACGTGTTTTTTTCGATTTATTTCGACGAAAACTTTCCCCGTAAAAAGCGGGTTTTTCCAACAAAATCAACTAAACTTTTAGATAAGTAGTTGTTAATCAATAATTAAATAACTTGGTACCGTAAAAGCCCTTTCTGCATATATTATAATTTCAGAAGTGTATGGAAATTGAATGAACAGTTTAGCAGCAATTAAAATGTTAATCAAAATTTACGGTCGCTATAATAACGACAATAATTATGATGCATAAGAATAACTATGATTTTTTCATAAAAAGACACTATACCTATCTAATGTACTTCACAGAATTGAAATTGGACTATTTAAACGGCCTCAGGAATATTTTAAAATTATAAACAATTTTTTGGTTTATAAACAAATAGAATATCTCGGAAAATATTAAACTAAATTAAATTGTGAAAACAGTATTCGAAAGACAAAAGACAGCGGCAGGACGCTTCTTTTAACCTTTCGTTACTCGCGCCAACTTTTTGTGATCGGATACTCGCGCACGGTGCAGGAGACCGGGTCCAAAAATATGGGTCAGCAGTGTTTTAAAATTATTTTTTTTTGCAAAATTGTGTACGATTAAATTATTTAATGAATATATGATCATATAATTTTGTAGATATGCGTTTGTGTTCACATTATATTACTTTAATCAAAAATTTAATAATTTTCATTGTTATCCATTTATATGTATATACAAAAACTTTGGAAGTGAAAAAAAAATTGAATATGGTTAAATTTGTTTACTAAGAACTTTAGATCTTAATTCAATACACAAAAAAATTAAAAATAAAGAGTAATTGTAGTAACAAAAAAAGTTATAAAAATTAATTAACGTTTTTAAAACATGAAATACACAATGGTGTCACATTCATTGGAACAATGGTGTTCCAAACACAGATATTTTGAGCATATTTGGCAGTAAAACTTTGTTTTTCTATTTTTCTTCCAATCACAAACAGCACAGCGATCTGAAGTTCCTGGTGTTACGACTGGTACTTGTTCTGTTGGTAAACCACATATCTCCCTAAACCTCATTCTGATGGTTCTGGGTAAGTTATATATTTATATTTATATATATAAATATAAATAAACTAATCTATAAACATTGAAAATAAGGAAAAGATCTTAAATTACCTTACTAATTAAAAATATCGATGTGTGATCCAAACACAAAAATTGGTGCACAAATACTCGCACACGGTGTACGGGACCGTGTTGCGTAATAACAAAAGGACAGTACTATTTTTTACACTGCGAACTGACTTTACCCACAGTTGATTGACCACTGAAGAAGTATACGAAGTAGCCATTCAAAATCCCCACTACAAGCAGAGTTACAGGAATTTATTTACAGGCCCGGTCTCCCACACCGTGTGCGAGTAACGGAGGGTTAAAAGAAAAAAAGGTTAATTATGGCGAGTGGTTCCTGAGATACAACCGGTCAAAGTCGACCGGAATTTACGGCAAAGATATAAACAATAAGATCATAATTTTGAAACCATCACCTTTTTATTTTTGTCCTCTTTTTCCGCACCAATTTTCATATCTTTAAAATCCTCATAACATATATTATTATAATAAAAACTATCGATAATACGTGTGAAAATTGCCAAAAATAGCAAAATTCCAATCAAAAATTAGGTTGGAGAAAATGTAACCCTCAAAGCTCAAAATTGGTATACGTTAACAAAATGCATTTTCTCGGCTTCCCATGGAGAAATTTCCTTCATTCTTTTTTTGTTCCCTAATAACTCGAGTAGAGCCATCGAACTAACGCATTATTAAATGTCAAACTTGCTTTTGTTTTGTTATAATAGATTAATTTATTTATAAGAACAGAAAATTACATATTTTTTCCACTTGTAGGCTTTTTTTAGATAAACTTACTGCAAGTGTACCTTTTAAAGTTAAAAACATAAATATCCTCATTTGAAAGCTGTATAATTATTTAAACAATTTTTATTTAAACAAATTAAAATATTGTGTTATAATAAATAAATAAATTTATTATAACAAAACAAAAGCAAGTTTGACATTTAATAATGCGTTAGTTCGATGGCTCTACTCGAGTTACTTGGGAACAAAAAAGAATGAAGGAAATTGCTCCATGGGAAGCCGAGAAAATGCATTTTTTTAACGTATACCGAGTTTGAACTTTGAGGGTTACATTTTTTCGAACCTAATTTTTGATTGAAATTTTGCTATTTTTGGCAATTTTCACACGTATTATCGATAGTTTTTATTACAATAATATATGTTATGCGGATTTTAAAAATATGAAAATTGGTGTGGAGAAAGAGGACAAAAATAAAAAGGTGATGGTTTGAAAATTATGATCTTATTGTTTATATCTTTGCCGTAAATTTCGGTCATCTTTGACCGGTTGTATCTCAGGAAACTCTCGTCATAATTAAACTTTTTTTCTTTTTTGGAAGAAGTGTCCCGCCGCTCTGTTTCGAATACCGTATTGACAATTTAATTTAGTTTAATATTTCCCGAGATATTCTATTTGTTTATAAGCCAAAAAATTGTTTATAATTTTAAAATATTTCTGAGGCCGCTTAAATAGTCCAATTTCAATTCTGTAAAGTACATTAGATAGGTATAGTGTCTTTTTATGAAAAACTCGTAGTTATTCCTATGCATCTTAATCATTGTCATTATTATAGCGACCGTAAATTTTTAATTAACATTTCAATTGTTGCTAAACTGTTCATTCAATTTTCATGGGCTTCTGGAATTATAATATATATGGAAAGGGCTTTTACGTTACCAAGTTATTTAATTATTTATTAACAACTACTTATCTAAAAGTTTAGTTGAAAATTAAAGATTTTTCTGGAAAAACCCGCTTTTTCCGGGGAAAGTTTTCGTCGAAGTAAATCGGAAAAAACACGTATCTATGCAGAATTTAATTGCGGTGAATTTTTATTTGAGTGTTTTTGGTCTAAAGTTAAAATCTTTGGAGTTATAGAGCAAAAATTGAAAAAAACACGATTTTCGGGCGCCATTTTGTTTATAAAAAAAGTAGCACACTATCTGCGGACTTTGCATAACTATATTATTAATACATACAATAATAAGATTCGATTCCAGCAATAAAATTGCTGGTAAATAACTTTTCCCAAAAATGGCCTATTCTCCGATAATCAGCCCAGACTAAGTGGTACTTGGCATTTAGCACATAAAAATAAGTGGTATGATTTTGACACATTTTACATCGTCTGTATTTGGAAGCCCCTTTTATGATCAAATGGTGAGTTCTATCCATTCTTATATCATCGAGAGCAATTGACCTAGAATACGTTGATGAAGGACCTGGTCTTAACCTTCGTTATCCATAGGAATTTATAAAATCAAGAACTACTTGCCGCCTAAACTGCAAAAGTGGAATTTCATGTCCTAATTGTCGGTACAACAACCAACCTTGCACACAACTACATCTACAAACGAATCAAATAAAGGCCACCACGACTTTTTAGTTCTAATTATTTTTGCTCTATATTGGGCGGTGAATTAGTCACTAAGATCAACGCCTCCCATATTTTGATTATACTGGCTGACGGTATTTGGCATCTTTATTGACACTCTCTTTTTTTCTTTTCGGCTGTATCTTTCAATATTCTTGAATGGTTGTTCTAGATCACAATTAGTTAAAACTAATTGTGAAACAGCGTCTCCACACTGTCATTCCATACTGCAGCAAGTAGTTTTCCACGTTTTTGTAATAAGTATCACTTAGCAGTTTTTACTTTATGTTAATGATATACAAATAATCATTTACGAAGTCTAGCACATACTAAATATTGAAACAGAATTAATTCTGATGCATGTGATTTGCTAGAGACGTTGCCAGATTGTGGCAACATAAGTTTCCAATGAGCACTAATGGGTCTCTAAAGTATTTAGAACTTCTTACGAAGGGTCTAGTACGAGTGAAGCCTGCATGGCTTCTGGAAAACATGAATGCACTGCTGGAAGCACAGACCTTTCCTGAGCCTTAGAGGGTATTGAGGTTCGTACTGCTCCCCAAAACTTGGAAAAATATCGCCCCATCTGCTCCCTTCCATGTGTCGGTAAGCTGTATGAAAGATGTTGCGCAAACACATAATTGAGAGGTTACGGGAGGTTTGTCTCCGAGGCAATTTTGCCTTCGCAAAGAGAGTGGATGAACACCGTTGGACGGCCCTGTTGTTTTTCGATGTTAGGAATGCATTCAATACGCTGTCGAGGACGGAAGTAATGAAGATAATGGAGGAGAGAGAATATCTTGGCTATTTGATGAACATGAGAGCGGAGTATCTGTTTAAGAGAAGAATTATGGTTTAGGAAAGCACGATCGTTGAAATGACGGAAAGTGTTTCTAAGGGATCTGTCTTAAGCACGACGCTATGAAACCTGGCGTATGACGGAATTAGGAACTGTGAATGTGAAGAGGGTACAACCTCCTTCGTATTCGCGGATGATCTCGCTGTGCTGGTGGTGGCGCAGGATGGGCCAGATCTCAAATATCTGATACGGAATACGTAAAGAAATGGATCATACAGACAGCACGGACTAAAACTCACAGCAGAGAAAACCGAAGCCATCACTCTGAAGGGGAAAAAGAACAGGCAAATGAGAAGCTACTACAATGAATGCGAGGAATACCTAAGAGACACACAGTTTGGTTTCCGTAACGGGTTTGAAACGAGAGAGTTATTGTTTGGGATGAACATACTTGCTCAAAAATGTCGAGATATATCTCTAGACATAAACTGTTGTTTTATTGACTTCCAAAAGCATTCGATCGTGTTAAGCATTCTATATTGATCGAAGCTCTAAAAGACATTGGTTTGGATGGCAGAGACGTTCGCATAATTGCAAATTTGTATTGGAATCAAACAACATCAGTTATAGTAGATGGTGTGAAATCAGGGACTCTTAATATAAAAAGAGGAGTACGGCAGGAATGCCTCTTTTCACTCCTGCTTTTCAACGTTTACTTACTCCGAAAGAATTTTTGAACGGTGAAGACATCAATAATTTGCGATATGCGGGCGATACAGTACTCCTAGCTTCTAGTCAAGAAGATCTGCAAACCCTACTTGATAGTGTCGTTGAGAGTTTTAGGGAGGCAGGCCTGGACCTAAACATACGGAAACCAAAATACTCCTAATAAGTAAACAACAGCATATAAAAACGTTTAAATATATATGTAAATAATACCAAACTTGAGCCAGTTGATAAAACCGTTTACTTTGGAGAGCAATTAAATTGTAACGCAGAAAGTCACGACGAAACTAGATCGAAAATAGAGCAGGCCAGAGTCGCTTTTAGAAGGATGTCCTAGGTGTTATGTAACTTCTTCTTTTTCCCCTTCTTCTACGGCACTACAGCCCAAATTGAGCCTTGGCTTCCTTTATTTTTTGCCTCCACCCTTGCTTGTCTGTGACTGCTCTTCTCCATACACGGACTCCTAAAAGGGCTTGTGTGTCGCTGTTTACTGTGTCTTCCCAGCGCTTTCTTGGCTTTCCAACCGGCCTCTTTCCCTGCATTCTAGCATTCAGTTCTCTTTTTGGTAGCCTATCCTCTCCCATTCTTATCACATGTCCGGCCCATTGCAATATTTGTATTCTAATGAAGTCTGACTTTCTTGTCTTCCTAGTCTGACTAGTGTTTCCTTATACAGTTGATAAAGCAGGTGTTATGTAACAGAGACCTAAAATTTTCATTGAGGATTCGCCTACTTCGCTGCTACGTGTTATCGGTCTTACTTTATGGTGTCGACTCCTGGACTGTGAATAAAATCGACCTAAATCGCTTTGAGGCTTTCGAAATGTGGTGCTATAGAAGAATTTTAAAAGTTTCCTGGGTGGAGAAGATTCGAAATTCCACAAAACTAGAACGTCTCAGCAAGACTACTGAGATAATAAAAAGCATGAAGCAGAGAAAGCTGGAATATTTCGTATATGTAATGAGAGGTTCCAAATAAAGGTTGCTGCAAAATATTATGCAAGGAAAAATAGCAGGGAAACGCAGTCCAGGACAAAGAAGAACCTTATGGTTGAAGAACTTGCGAGATTGGTATGATGTTGATACAATCATGCTATTTAGGGTGGCAGTGAATAAAATTAGGATAGCTATGATGGTAACCAATGTTCTGAAACAACATGGTACATGAAAAAGAAGAAAGTGAGAAACTTCAATGTGCGAGGGCGTGTTTAACACCCAAGAAAAACGTAAAGTACCTGATATTGACTTTGGGGGAACACGTACGGGAAGTGACCCGGAATGCTGAGAATAGTAACGTCTGCGTTGTGGAGGGGGATACCCAACATTATATATATATATATATATATATATATATATATATATATATATATATATATATATATATATATATAGTGACTGTACACCCCGATATGGGGCTAAGTCGCGTAAGCTTCCTAGATCCTGTTTCTTAGGAGGATCAGTCCCTTTTGCTCATGTTATCTTCTTAACGATTTCTCTCCATTTTTTCCTATCTCTAGTTTTTCTCCGCCATTCTCTGACTCCTGCGTTTTTTAAGTCTTCTTCAACTTCTTGCAACCACTTTGATCTTGGTCTTCCTCTTTTCTTTCTTCCTCCTGGATTCCATTCTATCATAGCATATGTCACTGCTTCATCTCCTGCCTGCCAGATGTGACCTAACCATTTAACTCTGCATTGCTTTATTTTGGTCACGATATCTTCTTTTAGTACTTTCTTAATCTCTGCATTTGTCCGGCTTCGATATTTATTTTGCTCTGTTCTGATTGGTCCCAGTATGGTTCTCATGATCTTTCTCTCCACTATTCTTAAGTTTTCTTCATCTTTTTTAGTCACCGTCATTGTTTCTGCTGCGTATAATAATATTGGTCTAATTATGGTGTTATACATTCTCATCTTGGTTTTAATAGACAGTATTTTGCTTTTAAGTAGTGTTTTATTTGCAAAATAAGCTTTATTCGCTGCCAATATTTTTTCTTTTATTTGTGGTATTCTTTCACCCGTTTTGCTTATTGTCACTCCTAGGTATTTGAAATGTTCTACATCTTCAAACTCTGAATTTCCTATTTTGGTTTTTCCTTTTATTGCTGGTTTCCCTAGTCCTAATATTTTCGTCTTTTCTTCATTTAATCTGAGTCCCATTTTCTCCCCTTACTCTTTTATTTCTTCTAGCATTTCTTTCATTATGTTTGTAATTTTTGCAATAATAACAATGTCGTCTGCATATGCGATTATTTGTCCACCTCTTGTTCTTAGGTTTCCTTTGTTTATATTTCGTAGTACATATTCTAAAGCTAGATTAAACAGTGTCGTGGATAAGGCATCCACTTGTTTCACTACTTTATTTATAACGAATTCATCTGTCTCGCCTCTTTGCGTCTTTATGCTAATTTTGGTAGTTCTCATTGTCATATTTATTAATTTTCTGAGTTTATGTGGGATTTTTAATTTTTCCAGGGCAATCATTAGTTGTTTTCTCTTAACCGAATCAAATACCTGTTTGAAATCGATGAATAGCATTTCTAATTGCAGTTTGTATTCATTTGCTTTTTCCATTATTTGTTTTATTGTGTGTATAGCATCTATTGTTGATCTTCCTTCTGTGAATCCACATTGGTACTGTCCCACTCTCTGTTCGTGATCTCTGACAATCTTTTTCTTATTATCGAAGTCAATATTTTATATGTTGTGCTTAGCAGTGTTATTCCTCTATAATTTTCACAAATTTGTTGGTCTCCCTTTTTATGTATTGTTATTACCTGCCCTATCTCCCAGTCCTCTGGCATCTTCTCTTCCTTCCATATATTTTTCAATAGTGATAGTATTTTTTCCTTCAGTTCCTTTCCTCCATATTTTATAAGTTCCATGTTAATTTCGTCTTTTCCTGGAGCTTTTCCATTTTTGCTCTTCTGTATTACTTCCTCGAGTTCATCTATTGTTGGCTCTTTTGAGACTGCAATGTGTATTTCGTCTGCTTCTTCGTCCACCGTTTCCTCTTCTTCGTGCATTTCTTCTCCAGTGTATTCCTCCGTCAAGAGTTCTCTGTAGTGATCTGGCCATACCTGCCTATATTCATTGTCTTCTACAATGACTATTCCCTCTTTATTTTTTATTCCATGTGTTTTACCTTTGTATTTTTTGGTTTGCTCTTTAATATTTTTATAGAAATGTTTCGTGTTTCTATTTGTTCTTTCCTGTTCTATTTCTTGCATCTTTTCATCTGCCCATCTTCTTTTATTTTGTCTTATAATTTTCTTAGCGGCCTTTCTTAATTTTTCATAACTTTCTCTGTCTTCCTCTTTTTCCGTTCTCAGCGATTTAATTCTTGCTTGCACCTTTTGTGCTGTTAGTTCTTTACATTCGTTGTTATACCATTCGTTTTTTGTTTTCTTCTGGTGTTTGCCTACCTGCTTTTTTGCAGCTTCTTCTATTGACTTTTTGATCATGTCCCATTCTGATTTGATGTCCTCTGCTTTATATTTCTCTCTTATTTGCACTATTACTTCCTCTTCATATTTTTTCTAATATCTACATTCTGCAATTTATTGACATTCCATTTTTTCTGTTGATTTTTCTGTTTAGTTTGGATTTTAACTTTTTGTCTTATGGTGGCTGCGACCATATAGGAGGACCCAACATTGGAGGACCCAAATCTTAAAGGAAGAGGGCCTTACATGGTGCTGTCTAGTCGATCGTCTTTTACGCGGCAACAGTCTGCGGTAAGGCGGTAGAGATACAGGTCTACAGAGAGCCCATGACACGAGTGGACAGAACAAGACTGCTGCGAGTGGCATGCGCCTACAGTACTGTGTCTGCGGCAGCCTTGTGAGCCATTACTGGATACGTTCCGCTGCATTTGTTGGCAGTGGAAAGAAAAGAACTATATGAGAGAAGAGCCAGAACTTAATATGGCCGAGAGAATACAGGAAAGGCAAAGATCAATTGAAAGATGGCAACAAGAATGGAACAACACGGAAGATGTGGCACAGTGGGCAAAGATGCTCCTCCCGAACCTAAGAGGTTCGGTGGACTGTGGTTACAGGCGGCTAGATTATTTCCTAACGCAGGTACTCACAGGACACATGTGTTTTAGGCCCTACTTCTCTAGGTACGGAAAGGGTGACACGGATGAATGCCCTACTGCAGACACCCGCATACTGTGACACATTCAACGTTAGAGTGCACCAGATATAAAAAGGCACAAAATAAAAAGAGTCATGTGTAAGTAAATACAGTCAAACCCGCTTATTAGAATCCCTGTTATAAGAATATCCCGGTTTATGGAATATACATTCAAGTTCCCGAAACATTTCCATTTACGCCTTAATAAATTTATCTGTTTATTGGAATAGGATCTAACTAGATAATACCGCTTATTAGCATATTTTGCAGGTCAAAGAATATTTTTTTACAATTTGCTAAAAATTTAAATTATGTTTGGTATTATGGTTTGTCGTCAACGGCCTGTAGTGCTGGATTAGATATTATTAGGGTAATCAATATTTATTACTTTGTTACGAATACCAATTCGATCTTTAGCATGGCCGACAAATGCATGGGTCATAAAATAATTTTTATTTGTCTACACAAAGGCACTGTTGTCTGTTATAAAATTGTTAGAAGCAGTTTATTTAGAATTCACTCAGAGAGTACCTACTTGTTTGCAAGATGCGAATTATGGCTTTGTTAAATTCGAAAAGAAGGGAAAAGAACAAGAATGTAACAATCCATTTCTTGAAGCCAATAAAACTTCTATTCAACCAATGTATTAAGGATTAAGGATAACCACACGGATTAACAACGAAAAAGCTATAATTACCAATAATTTCTCAAGAAAAAAGTAATTTTGTTATACAGTATGTCCCTGCAAGTTGTATCCATATGCAAAACTTTTTTATTATTAATTTTACGAAAAAAAGTTATTCTTTATAAAAAGCTCTGCATGGTCCAAAACCTAAGATTTAACCATCAAATATCAAATTTTTTGTGAATATTATACGAGTTATGTCAAAAAGTTTGAATTTCACTCAAGAGTAAAGTAGGTAGCTATATTTTTCACAATATTGAAAATTGCTATTATGAAAAGTTGTTTGGAATTAAAAACTGTATTCTAGTATGCAATTACGTCCTTCTAATTGAAAAATTTTTTTTTGAAAAATTATGGATAACTAACAATATTTTCAATTATTTTAATTCAGATAACTCTTTTATTATTAATTTTACGAAAAAAAGTGATTCTAAATAAAAAATTCTGCATTGTCTAAAATCTAAAATACAACCATCTTATGTCAAATTTTATCAATTTTATACGAGGTATGTCAAAAAATATGAATTTCGCTCAAGAGTAAAATACGTTTATATTTCACAATATCGAAAATTGTTATTATGAAAAGTTATTTAGAATTAAAAACTATGTTTCAGTATGTAATTACATCCTTCTAATTAAAATATTCTGAACTATAAAGTTACTTTACTTTTGATCTAAATTTATCTTTTTTGACATACCTCGTATAAAATTGATAAAATTTTATATAAGATGGTTTTATTTTAAGTTTTAGACCATCCAGAACTTTTTATTAAGAATCACTTTTTTTCGTAAAATTAATAATAAAAGAGTTATCAGAATTGAAATAACTGAAAAAATAATGATTATCCATAATTTTTCAAAAAAATTTTTTTTCAATTATAAGGATTTAATTGCATATTAGAATATAGTTTTTAATTCCAAACAACTTTTTATAATAGCAATTTCCAATATTACAAAAAATAAAGCTACTTTGCTCTTGAGTGAAGTTCAAACTTTTTGACATACCTCGTATAATATTCAAAAAATTTGATATTTGATGGTTAAATCTTAGGTTTTGGACCATGCAGAGCTTTTTATAAAGAATAACTTTTTTTCGCAAAATTAATAATAAAAAAGTTTTCCATATGGATACAACTTACAGGGACATACTGTATATGCATTTTAATAAGAAAATATTTACATATCTACATATCGCATACATTTCATATTAATTACCTAATGTATTCATTCACCTACATGTAATGAAATTTGGTATTGAACACATACATAGATAAGTACTAGTTACACTACTGTATTATTGACGTAAAAAGACCTAAAACCATTTACATACACTGATTATGTAGGTACATATTATGATATACATATTGGCATAGTATGTAATAAAACTACATATTGGCATAGTATGTAAAACTACACATTGGCATAGTATGTAAATAATATTATTACGTATATTCGGTAACACTTATTTCGACTAGCCACAAATGATCGGTTATTAGAATATCCCGGTTATAAGAATATTTTTGCCTTGCACAAAGGCTATTCCAATAAGCGGGTTCGACTGTATTTGACAGTGGAAGAAGTGACTAAGAGAATGATTGAAAATAAAGCAGGTTGGACTAGTATACAAAACTATATTCGTGCAGTGATCAAGAATAAAGAAGAGGAAGAAAGACAGCTGTTCCAAGAACAAAGGTAACATGGAAATATGTAAATTCAAGGTAGGGGGAATATGTTCTGATAAGAGATGAATTATTAAATCAGATTAAGTGAGACAGAGTGTGATAGTCATTTTCAAATATGACTACCACTGTTGGACTTACTATTACAGTATTATTATCCTTTTTTAACTTTATTTGGTAGAAAATCAGGTATGGTATAGTAAATCAGGTATGAATTTTAAGGCAACCAGTAAAATATTTGCATGTGTATAGTAAGTTTACTGACTCACACTGCAAGCGAAAGCTGTAGTAAGTTGAGTTACTGTCGTCTTCGTTGCAAGAAACAGCGGTATTGCAAGTTTGACTTACTATAGTTTTCACCGCTTAACTGTAGGTGATGTAATTTCAAAGAAATACACTAAAAAAACTATCATTCTGAGGAATTACTTCTACCGTATACTAATAGATGCCAAAAAATTGAATGGTTTACTTGACTTATACAAACCCAGAGGAAACAATCTTCGTAGCATTCCTGAGATTTATCAAGTTTTATTTTTCCCTTATAAGGCCACAATGGAACGTAAATTCAAAAGAGTCAGAAAATTAAAAGTATTAGAAATGTGGAAGCAAAAAGTGACAATAAAAATAATATGAAAAATATTCTAATTTTAGTTATTCCGATTAACTTTAGAAATGTATATTATTATAATTTTTTAAATAATACTGTTTTATTTTAGTCTAGAATAATACTGTCACTAAGTCTAGAGTAATTATTTTTTCCATAATTGCTTCGACGAAAACTATACCAAGTCTATAAAATTTAGCAAAAAATGTTTATTTGATATGTTTGATCTGTGAAATCCCTTAATATGCTTCATACATAATAATGTATATCATAAATTTAAATATGTGTAAGACGTATTTATTTTAACCAAAAAGACTAAGTACTAAATCTAGGGTACCTATTTTTTTCCTTAATTGCTTAAAACCCTTTATAAAACATAATCGAAATTACAGCGTGTAAGACGTATTTCTTCCAAAGATAACGCCATTTTTTCTTGAAGCGAAATCTTTGCGAAGCGATTATCTCAGTTCAACCAAATTAAGTTAAAATATTCTTCGTTGCATGGGTCAATGAAACAGTACTGCCAATTTTTGATAGACATAATATATATTTGAAAATGGATATCTAATTAAAAAAGGAATAATACAAGGCTTATAGTCTTGCCCCATAGACGTATATTATATTATATAGACTGAGCCTACCCTCCGCGCTTCCTGACTACAAGATCTCTTGGACTGGCTTGCGACATATTATACAGAGTGTCATGTTGAGCGAAGTGACGACACCATCTTTTTTTTATCGGGGCCGTTTCACTCTTACGCGTAGTAAAGCTGCGACAGTAGTCCTCCTCTTCCGTGCCTATACCCCCACTTAGCTTCTTGTTAATTTTTTGACAAAATGTGCTAGAAAGAAATACCGCAACTTGCCATACCAGGCAAGGAAGAGGAGAACTACTCTCGCAGCTTTACTATGCGTAAGAGTGAAACAGTCCTAGTAAAAAAATGGTGTCGTCACTTCGCTCAACATAACACTCTGTATAATATGTTAATACATTACATTTATATGACTATAATTTGGCCTTATTAAAAATTTATCCGAATTCAGCTATGAACTATGACTATGTAAACTGTAAACACACCAGTTATAAGATGAACATTTCCATAGACGGTGATAAGTTTTTCATGTTGCACTTGCTGAGGTTGAGGACGGTATAAAGTATCGTCAAAAAATTGAATGAAGAGTATAGGGATTAATATTTGGCTATTAGTATAAATACCTGGTTGGTATTTATTTTAGGAAAGCAGATGGAAATAATATGGTGTTGGATCATAGTGAAATTAAAAATGTTGACTCGTACGAATAATTTAGAGTCATAACAAGTTAAACAATCAATTATTGGACTTTGAAAATCATAGGTTTTCACCCCACGTGACCGGTAGTAGAACCGGAAGTCGATATTTGAACTATTCGGTTAACTTTGCGCCGACTGATATACTTCTTCTTCTTTTGGCATCAGAACCCTGGATGGGTCTTTGCTTGTCTGGCCATGTCCTTCCATTCAGATCTCTTTTGTGCTCGTCTCCTTCATTGTCTTATATTCATGGTTTACAGATCGTCTTCCACGTCATCCAACCATCTCGTCCTGGGCCTTCCTCTTTTTTGGTCTTCCTACCGGCTTCAACTGTAATACTTCTTTGTCGTTTTCGTATCTTCTTGTCACTGAATATGCCCCAGCCATGATAGCCTTTGACTTTTCACAAATCTTACAATATTGCACCCTTCATCCAGTTCATTAACCTCGTCGTTTCTCCTGATTCTCCACGTGCCGTCATCCTCTTGCACCGGACCATATACTTTTATCAGTATCTTTCCCTCCAACGTCCATGAGCTTCATCTTTTTTCGGCAATACCCCGGTTTCACAACCATAGGTTACTACGGGACTAATCAAGGTTCTGTAGATAGTTATTTTGGTTCTTTTGTCTAATAATTTCGATGTCATCAATCTTTTATTAGCATAGTATGCACGAGTTCCACTGGAAATACGTACATTAATTTCGTTACTTACGGAATTCTTCTGATTGATTGCTGTGCCCAGATATGTGAAGGCATCCACACGTTCAATAGTATAGTTGTCTATTGCTATATTATTTTCATTCTCAGGTGATCTTTTGATGAACATACACTTAGTTTTTGTTTCGTTTATTTTAAGCCCTCTTTTTTGTACTTCAGGATAAATTCCTTTGAACGTTTCTATTAGTTGTGTCTTGATCTACTAATAATGGCGACATCGTGTTTTAATTGTCTCCATTCTTTCTCTGAAGCCTCTTTCTCTGATTCCGTTGAGTTTTATTTGGATAGTATTTTGATATTTTTGTGTCTTTGTTGGACTTTTGAATCCTTCAACATTTCATTTCTTAATTTGGCTATTTTTCCTTATTCAACTGTCGCGATTTTCTGCCGCAATTTTGCCCCCATCAGATAGTGAACTGAGTCGTTCGCCCCGCGATACGTTTTGACATTAGTTATGTCCTTTGCCCATCATTTTGAGATGAGGATGCGGTCAATTTGATTGGCTTCATTGGTTACTGGTATTTTCCATGTTCCTTTATGGGATATCTTTTCTCTGGAAGTTAGTACTGACAACTGCATAATTATTATTTACTTTTGCAAATTTTGCAACCCTAAGTCCATTTTGACTGGTTTCATTATGCAAACTATGTTTCCCAAATTAGTTTACGAAAGTTTCTTCTTTCTCCAGCTTAGCATTAAAGTCGCCTAATGTTATAACAGCATCGTGTCTTTGGATTTTATATATAGGGTGAGGCAGATAAAGGGCCTATTAGAAATATCTCGAGAACTAAAGGCAACTGAATTATGAAAATTGGAATAAGGGGGTTTTGAAGCCTGATCTATTTAATGTAAATATTTTCATCGATTTGGTACTTCCGGTTATACCGGAAGTTGCTTATAACTTCGTTTTTTTTAAATAGGACACCCTGTATATTTTTACATTTTTGGATTCTCCTCGATTTCTTCTTTCTTAAAATATAAGGTTTTATAACATTATACAGGGTAGGTTAAAAGATAATTACGTTTTCTTATTAATTTCGTAGCAATATTCACACCCTGTAGGATTGTAGTAGTTTGACATAATAAACTCTGTTTATGTTCAAAGCATTTTTAATATAGTCTACTTTTGTTAACAATTATTAGTGTAGCTAAATTTTTAATTTTAGTATACAGGGTGGGTCGAAACTCGGAATGAGTATTTTCTGAGTTTTCTTAAATGGAACACCCTATATTTTAGTATTCTAATGAAATGATATTCCATGGTACCTTTTTACTTCTTAAGCATTACCTATACCTAACTGCTTTAATTTGTGCTTAATTGTTAATCGCACCAATAATCTTAACTTCGATGGTATTTTGATAGTTCAACCATTATTGACAATTTAAAGTATAAGTCTAGATTAATATATATTTATTTCCAAAAAATTATTTGTTATTGAATATTTCAACGGCCAACCTAATACAATGTCACCTATTTTGTGTTGCAATTAATGTTTGATTTGAATCACCAATAACTCACGAATTAAAGCAGTTAGGTATAGGGAATGCTTAATAAATTAAAAAGTACCATAAAATAACATTTCATTTCAATACTAAAATACAGGGTGTTTCATTTAAGAAAACTCAGAAAATACTCATTCCGAGTTTCGGCCAACCCTGTATACTAAAATGAAAAATTTAACTATACTAATAACTCTTAACAATAGTAGACTATATTAAAAATCATTTGAACATTAATAGAGTTTATTATGTCAACCTACTACAATCCTACAGGATGTGAATGTTGCTACGAAATTAATAAGGAAACGTAATTATCTTTTAACCTACCCTGTATAATATTACAAAGCCCTTTTATTTTTAGAAAGAAGAAATCGAGGAGAATCCAAAAATGTAAAAATATATAGGGTGTCCTATTTAAAAATACGAAGTTACAATCAACTTCCGGTATAACCGGAAGTAGTAAAGAGACCAAAATATTTTCATTAAATAGTTTATACCTCAAAACCCTTGTATACCAATTTTCCTTATTCTGTTAGCTTTTGTTCTCGAGATATTTCTAATAGGCCCTTTATCTGCCTCACCCTGTACCATAGATATAACAGAATAGATTAGGCCAGTTCGAAAAATAGCGTAACGCGGAACAGTTCGGGTCGGTGGTCTATCTATCTCTCTCTACCGGCGCTTAGCTTTCTCTCTCTAGCATATGATGGCCGCCGCCTGTGTGTCACTGTCGTTCCGTTATTCCCACCTCTTGGTAGATACGCTCACACTCGCACGACAGACAAAGATAGCTAGACCACCGTACTTGATATCGGCGTTACACCCCGATGCATTGAGTGGCATATGACTAGCCTGATCTAGTTCTGTTATATCTATGCCCTGTATACTTCCTGAAGTTCTCCATAGAATCTTTCAACCTCGTCTTCATCAGCCTCTTCCGTCGGTGCATATACATTAAACCTTCGGATGACCAACATTTTTTTGTTACAAGGATGACCAACGAGGGTCAAAAATGACCCCCAGTCAAAAATTACAATTGGCAAAAAAATTAAGTTGTTTTAAGAAATAAAATAATATATTCGTAATTTTAATGTTACAATTGTATCAACAAATGTTAAATAAGCATTAGTAAAACATATTTTTAATTACAACTGAACAAAAACAGGAATCATCATTCTGAACTTAGAACTAAAGTTTTTTTAAAATATACACAAATTTACGTGGCCACAAGTTTAACAAACAATTTTTTTTCAATATTGGAACGTTTCTTACACACAATTCAACATAATAGGCGCTATTTACTTAATATAAAATTGGAACATGGAAGGCCAAGTGAGTTCGTATTTGACCCCAAATTAAGTAAATATTTTTTTTTCTTAAAATATAGGGAATTTTATTTGTTAAAAAATATGAGGGTATCTAGAATGATATTAAAGTGAAATAAAAAAATAATGAGTCTAAAATTGAAAATATTTCTGAATTTATTAAATAAAACATGCATTGGGGTCAAAATTTACCCCACCCCTTAGTCATCCGAAGTTTAACCATTGTCACGTTATGCAGTTTACCTTTGAGTAGTATTATGGTGCAAATTCTGTCTGATATTTGATTGGTGTTAATGCGATAATGGCTTTTCGCAGTCTATAATTTGGTTACACGCCGACTGATATACTATTTCACTAATTTTGAGTCATTTTTGCTAAACTTCCGGCCATAACTTTGTAATTGGAAACGACAACACAACCAGAATTCTAACTAAATCAACTGTAAACATGTTTGGCCAATAGTATTTTCCAAACACGTTCAAATTATTTGTGCCTTGATCACATAAATACAAAGTATCGTCATGGTGAGAAATAAACATATTTAATTGGTGGCTATTATTTTTGGAAAACTCTTATTTGATATGAGATGCAAGTTGTGGAGCCCCCTGACCATTTTTACTACTTTTATATATTGCCAATACCGTGAAAAAACAATCCATAATTTTAATTTTATAGTTCTTCTACGAGTATATTTTAATAATTATTTATTCAGTCGATAGTTCAAACTCTCTTACATTATGTCGATTGTTTTTTTTTGTTTTTTTTTATTTAAATTAACGTGTATCAGCAACGCAGGCCATTGACACGGTTACAAAAGTAAGGTTTACAGTATGTTTAAATTACAAGAGTTAAGAAAATAAAGAACTTAAATTAAGAAATTACAATATCAGCAAAATGACAAAAAACAACATTTATATGGCGTAGTATAACCGAGAGTCTTTGAGAAACATTATTAAAATTACTATTATCACTAAGAGTGACGGTTTGGTCTTCATCCAGTTTATGTTGTCTTCGGGTATTCGTGTATAGCTGGCACTCAACTAGTATGTGTTTGACGGTGACGCGAGTGTTGCAGGTATGACACCAAGGAGAATTTCCCTGGCTCGTCAGGTAACCATGTGTAAGGTGGCAATGTCCAATTCTTAGTCATGAAAACTTTGTCCCTTCTACAAAGTGCTGGTATTTTTAAGGCAGGTATTCTGGGTTGAATACTATGGAGTTTTGAGTTTGTTCTATTCCAGATGTTTTGCCAGACTCTCAAGCACATTTGGTTTACTGTATGTTGTAAATCTACACCAAGTTGTATACTCTCCATTGTAATGTCAGAACGGGATGCTTCTTTGGCCGCTTGATCGGCGTTTTCGTTTCCTGTAATACCCACGTGAGATGGAGTCCAAATAATGCTAACCGAATCGTTCTTATCTAACAATAGGTAGCATGCATTGTTGATATTTTGAATTAGTGTGTTTTGGGAGTAAAAGTCCTTGATGGATAGTATGGAGGATAGCGAATCAGTGCAAATTGCAAGGTTTTTGCTTTTGTTGGTTGGACAACTAAGTGCTTTCATGACAGCATATAGTTAGGCTGTGAAGATGCTACAGTAATATGGAAGACGGTAGGTAGCTATAACTTCGTTGGTGGTAGTCACAGACGAACCAACTTGATCTTCGAGTTTAGAAGCATCTGTATAGATGATTGAATCATACTGTTTGGTGTGGATGAGTTCGAGGAAGGATGACTTTAGGGAGGAACTAGGGGTTTCTGTTTTGTTAAAATGTGTTGATAGACTAGTGTTTATAGTGGGCAATGTTATTGTACATGGTGGAATGTTAGAATATGAAATTGGAGCAGTAGTTCGTAAGTCTATATTACCTACTAGTTCTTTAAGAATTTGAGAAAATGGTTTTACTGTTCTGGGTTTGTTTACTATTGCTGGTTTTGTAGAGTTGATTAACCCGTTGACTGGATTATTTGGATTAGCTAATGCTTTGACAAAGTATGACAAAAGAAGTCGCTGACGGCGAATATGAGTAGGCGGTTCGTTAGCTTCGACTTGAATACTTTCAATGGGACTAGATCTAAACGCACCAAGACATATTCGAAGAGCGGTGTTTTGGATTATATTGAGGCAATTTAGTTGTGAATTGGGAGCTGACATGTATAATATACTTCCATAGTCCATTTTTGAACGAATTAAAGATCGGTAAATTCTCAGCAACATATCTTCATCTGTTCCCCACTGATGATGCGCTAGTGATTTTAAAATATTTATTCTTTTAAGGCAGGTACCTTTTAATTCTTGAATATGATATCTCCAAGAAAACTCTTTATCGAAGATTACACCTAAAAATTTTTGTTGATGTACTAGTAGTGGGGTTCCATTTAAGGTTAAATTAATTTTATTGGGATTATGTTTTTTACTAAAATGAACTATTTTAGATTTTTGATAAAAATTTAAATCCTGTTTCTTTTGACCAACTGTGGATATCATTTAAAGCAGTTTGAATTAATGCGCAAGTTGATGATGTGGTTTGGCATTGGGAGAAAATTACTAGATCGTCTGCGTATATTTTATATTTGACTGAGGGTCGAAACAGTGTGCCAATATTGTTTATACTCATCAAGAATAGAGTACTACTTAGAACCGATCCTTGTGGTATACCATTTTCAGTAAGATGTATTGCCGAGAATTTTCCGTTGGTAGAGAATCTGAAGATTCTATTGGACAAAAAGTTCTCGAGAAAGTAATATACATTACCATATAATTTCATTTTTTGAAGTGTTTCTACAACTACCGATTTCTGAACTGTATCAAATGCGCTCTCTATGTCGAGAGATACAGCAATTAGATCTCTGTTGCTGGCGAAGGCATGTGCAATTTCATTTTGTAAGATAATTATTATTTATTTTGCTCAACAGGCCATGTAGGCCCTGGGCGTGAAAAACACAATTACATTTTTTTTTACTATACATATCTAAAATATACAATATTAATTTGTCTATTTAAAAAATACATCATATAAATATATACATATATATATAGCTCTCATTTTACAATTCATGGCACATTCTTCTGTTACAATTTCTCTTGCGCTCTTTTTACCACTCCTCTCCATTATTTTCGGTCTAATACCTTGTTTCTCCAGTTATCTATTTTTAATTCTCGTAAATCTGCTTGGACGCTGTCAAACCATCTTTTACGGGGTCTTCCTTTCCTTTTTTTCGCTACTGGTTTCCTGTTCAATATCATCCTGGTCATTCTATAGTTTTCCAATCTTTGCACATGTCCCAGCCATCTTATCCTATGCGCCTTTATTATTGCGGTGATTTTTGGTTCCGTATACAGCTCTTCCAACTCTTTATTTGTCCTTCTTCTCCATCCCATTTGTGTATTTATGCCGCCGTAAATTGATCGGAGAATTTTCCTCTCCCATCTTTCTAATCTTTCTTCATCTGCCTTTCTTAAAACCCATAATTCAGCTCCATATACAACCGTAGCCCTAATCACTGTCTTGTAAATTCTTTCTTTTGTTTTTCTTGAAACAAACTTCGACTTCATTAAGGATCTCAGCATTCCGTATTTCTGGTTGCCTTTTGTAATTCTGGATTCTATTTCTTTATCTTCATGTCCATTTTCATTTACTTTCACACCAAGGTAAGTAAACTCTTCCACTCTGTCAAAATTGTATATGTAATCTTTCTCCCCTTGTATTTTTATAAACTCTTCATTGTCTTGCTGTGTATCACCCATTATCATGTATTTAGTTTTCTTTTCATTTATCTTTAGACCAAACCTATTTGCTTTTTTTCTATCTTTTTCACAATTCTTTTCAATTATTTCTTTGATTTTGCTAATATTGTTAGATCATCCGCAAAAGCAATACATTGATATTCGTTTTTAAATATGGTTTCTTCAATTTTTATGCTGCAATTCCTCATTATTACTTCAAGAACAAGATTGAACAACGTGGTTGACATCGGGTCACCCTGCCTGAGTCCTTGTTTGATTTCGAAGTCCTCTGAGATGTCTTTCCACACTACTTCGCTTTTCATTTTTGCCAACGTCATTTCAATCAAGCTAATCAATTTTTTGGGGATTTGTAGTTGTTTCAGAGCACGGTACATTTTTTTTCTATTTATACGATCATATGCCTGTTTGAAATCTACGAACAGCGCATACAGGGTCGTTTTGTACTCATAGCAATTTGCTTTTAATTCTTTTAGCGTGAAAATCTGGTTTGTTACCGAACGGTTGGATCGAAATCCTGCCTGGTACTCTCCCACAGTATTCTCCATGTATTCGTTCAGTCTTCCACGTATGCATTGTGCTATTATCTTATACCCTGGCTCTATGAGTGCTATTCCCCTATAATTTTCACAGGTTTGTTTATCTCCTTTTTTATGTATGGGGCAGATTCTAGCCAGCATCCAGTCATTTGGCATTTTTTCCTCTTCCCATATCTTTTTCACCAGCCAATATAGTTGTTCGTACAGTTGTTCTCCTCCTGCCTTTAACATTTCAGCTGTTATTTCTGTCGCTCCTGGACTTTTGTTGTTTTTAAGTTGGCTGATTATATTCATTACCTCTTGTTTTGTTGGCGTCCCCACTATCGTATCGTTTTCTTCCATGTTCTGTATTATGTCCATCTCGTCCTCTTCAACATTATTTAATAGCTCTTCGAAATAATTTTTCCAGCTTTCTAGCACCTGCGCTGTTTCACTTATTAGTAATCCTTCTTTATTCTTAATATAGATGCTTCGGCTCTGATATCCTTTGTCCATTCTTTTAACCTCTTGTTAAAATGACCTTATTTCTTTAGTTTGAAATTTTTCTTCAATTTCCTTTAGCTTATCTTCTTTGGATATTCTCTTCTTTCTCCTACATTGTCTTCTCATTTCCCTTCTTGCGTCCCTATACACATTTCTGTTATTTTCATTTTCTTTTAATAGCATTATTTGTCTAACTCTCCTAACTGCTTCAGCTGCTTTTTCACATTCTTCATCATACCAGTCATTTACTTTTCCTTTTCTCACTGTACTGTTTAGAACTGCCTCATTTGCCTTCATTACTGATGCTTTTACTTTCTCCTATCTTTCTTCGATTTCCATTTCTTGTGCGCATGTTGCCAGTTCTATTTCTATTTTCTCTTTATATTTATCTTTTACTTCTTCACTTTTTCAATAGGGTCGAATTGTATTTTCTGTTACCTTCCGTTCTTTTCCTTTTTCCCTTCCCGGTCGCACCCCAGTTTCTCATGCATGCCACTCTTACTAGGTAATGGTCTGAATTGCATTCTGCTCCTTTCATGCTTTTTATTTTTGATATACAATTCATGTCCATTTTTTCTATTTCTACATGATCTATTTGGTTAATTGTTTTTCCGTCGGGCGACTTCCATGTCCCTTTGTGAATTTCCTTCCGGCGGAGTTGTGTATTTCTTATTACCATATTTCTCTCCATTGCAAAACATACTGCTCGGTGCCCGTTATTTGTTATATCATGTTTGCTATGTTTCCCTACTATGTTCTCATATATATTTTCTTTTCCAATCTTTGAGTTGAAATCACCCATTATTATTTTCATATCGTATGTCGGTGTTTTTTCGTATTACTCCTCTAGTTGCTCATAGAACATGTCTTTCTCATCTTCATCCGCATCCTCTATGGGAGCATGCACATTTATAATACTTATATTTCATCTTTCCCCTTTCATTCTTAAAGAACACAGTCTGTCAGATATAGGCTTAAAAGCTATTACCCTTGATTTCAAGTTTTCCTGTAGTATGAAACCTGTTCCTCTGGTTCTGTCTTTTCCACCACTTTTAAAAAAGGTTGTGCCCTCTACATCCACTATTTCAGTTCCTAATTGTTTGGTTTCTTGTACTGCAAGTAAGTCCAATTTATATTTCTTGACTTCTCTTACTAGTTCTTTCAGATTGCCTGCACCATACGTCCCTCTCACATTCCAAGTTCCAAAGTTTATTTTTCGTATATCTTTCTCATTCGCCTTAATCGTTGCCTCGGTCGTTTTACTGTTACATACCGTTTTTAGTTTTTTGAACTTTGCTGCACCTCAAAGCGGTTCACCTTGGCGTTCCACTTCCAGACTTCGTCGTTTACTGTCAGTTTCTGGAAACCAATTTTTACATTCTTTCCTTCTTCTTTCTCTTTCTTTGCTCGTTTTCTTATTCTTCCTTGTATTTCCCTTTCTATTTTATTCATATCCTCATTAATGTATATCTTTTCCTGGCCAACCTTTTGTAATTTGTTTTTATTTACCATGATCTTTTCTTTATCAGTTGCCTTCTTCAGTTCCACCAGACAGGTTTTATTTCCTAACTTTGTTGCCCCCTTAATATTTATTTCCACCTGCAGTGTTTTAGCGCAGAAATCCTTTATCATTTTCTTTAATATATTCTGATCGTATGTATTTATGTCCATTCCTTGTATGATTACATTGTTTCTTCTTTTTTATTTTTCCATTCTATCCATCCTCTCCTCCATTTTGTCCGTTTTTTGCTTCATATCATTATTTTCTTTTTTTATATGATCATTTTCTTCCCTTAGATTCTTAATCTCCTGTCTATACTGCTTCTGTACCTCTTTCATTTCCTGAATGTCAGTGGTTAGTTTTGCTAACATTTCTAACACTCGATCCATTTTATCTTCCTCCAATTTTTCTTCCCCTTCGCCCCTCCGCCTTTTGTTTTGATTGGTCTCCGTATCATATTCATTGTCACTACCCATTTTTTTTCCTCGTGCTAAAGCTTCAGGACAGAAGGTTGCGATTCTATAGGTCTTGTAGTACTTGTAGCCCCGCGCAAGTGACTATTGACCAGTCGACCCGGAGGATCTCCAGTCACTATCAGGACTACAATTACCACTTTATTTCTACTTTCTTTCTATTTCGATTTCCTAATTGGATACACTTTATTTGAAAACCGGCAACGTCGCAATTTATTTTGTCGTGACCCGTCTTCACCTATCGCTGTTATCAGCTGTCCCTAATTAGTTTAATTACTTAGGTATATTTACGTTAGTTTTTCACTGTTGGCGTTTATGTATTGTTCACTCACTAAATCCATTTGAAAGAGAAATTTTTTATCACTACACTTATAGAGTCTGCTAAAGTTTATATACTGTTCAAATTTCTTGAAATATTTTCTGTTGTAAGTCGCGTAAATCGAGATTATTACAGACAGAAATTATAACACATTCTTACTCTTCTATACCAACGTTGCCACTCCCAAAATTTCATTTTGTAAGATAATTAGGTTGTCTAATGTGCAGCGATTTTTCCTAAATCCTGATTGGGCTTTGTCAAAAAAACATTGCTTTTCAAGATACCAGATAAGTCGAAAATTAAGCATCTTCTCTAAGAGTTTGCACAGTGTGCATGTCAAAGAGATTGGTCTGAAAGAATTTACTGTGTTATACAGTGAATCAGATTTCTTGATTGGAATAACAAGCGATTGTTGACAAAGAGAAGGAAATTCTTGGCTTATCCATATAATGTTATATAGCTCAAGTAGTTTCGATTGTGTACTTGGATGTAGATTTTTAAGGAAAATTGAGGGGATCATATCGGGTCCTGCTGCCGAATTTTTTAAAGTGGAAATGGCAAATTCGAGTTCTGACAAAGAAAATGGAAGATTTATACACTCTATATAACTGAAATTTGTTGCCTAAGTTTTTGTGGATGTTTGTTGTTCTAAGGATATACACTGTGTCCGTAAAATATGGAACAAATTCTTTTTTAGCTAAACAGAGCATTTTAACAAATAATCCTGAGACACGTCGATTTTTGATTTTAATTTACCGTATAAAAAAATAATATTCTAATATACAGGGTGAATTATTGTCGAGTAATGACGTCACCGTCATTTTTTTTAATGGAACACCCCCATTTTGTCTCAATTTTCGGATTACTCTAGATGAGCTCATTCCAAAAATGTATCACATGTTGATTCAAATTGGTACAGGGTGGACAAAAATACAATAGTTTTGTGTGTGCTCATAATATTAAATTTTAATTAATTTTTGATATTAAATTAAAATATTAAATTAAACAATATCAAAAATTAATTAAAATCACAAATTAATTAAAATTTCAAAAATGCAATCAGTATTTTTGATAATATTGTTAATTTAACTAACGCTTTACTTTATGAACACACACAAAACTATTGTAATTTTGTTCACCCTGTACCAATTTGAATCAACATGTGGTACTTTTTTGGAATCTTCTCAGCTAGAGTAATCCGAAAATTGAGACAAAATGGGGGTGTCCCATTTAAAAAAAAGGACGGTGACGTCATTACTCGAAAGTAATTCACTTTGAGTATTAGAATATTATTTTAAAATACGGTAAATTAAAATCAAAAATCGTCATGTTTCAGGATTATTTCTTAAAATGCTCTGTTTAGCTAAAAAAGAATTTGTTCCATACTTCACGGACACAGTGTATATTTACCTTTCGTTTTGTTGCTAAAATATTCAGCAAATATTTCTGAAATTTCCTGGTCATCAGTAATAACTTTATTTTCTTGGATGAGTACAGGAATTTTATATGATGTGTTGTGTCCTTTCATTTGTCTGATTTTATGATAATCGTGTGAGTCTGTTTTTTATTATTCTTTCATAAAGGTATGTATACTGTTATATTTCTATTTGATATGAAAATTAAATTTTGATAATTATAAACAGAATTCAATTTAATATAAAATATTTTCAATTTTCTCAACCACGGGCATATAAATTTAGAACAACCTGTATACAACAAATTGTTATATGTAATTTTAAGAAGTGATTAGAAAAAGCTTACGAAACTCGAGACAATGCGCCGAGAATAAACAAAGTGAATTGCGCGTACCATTATCGTTGTTCGCGGAAGGTTCGATCATTAGCCTATGCTAAATAAGACTCAATTGAAATAGATATTAGTTCATTATCGTTGTTCGCGGAAGGTTCGATTATTAGCCTATGCTAAATAAGACTCATTTGAAGTAGATAATAGGTCATTAAATTTTGTAAATAGTAGAAAGTAATTTTAGAATGGGAATTAACTATTTTTTTTGGAAATCAATTAAGCATATTTAGAAAGATTAAAAATTGGTTTTGAGGAATACTGCGAATGAGAGTTGGTGGTGGAAGGTTGATTTTATAAATCTGGAAGGGATATTTAGAAAGTAGGGGAATGAATGAAAAAGATAGATCAGAATGTTTTGAGCTGTCGAGAAGTGAAGTCCAGTAGTAGACGGTAGTGCACGGAGAGTGAGAAGGCCGGTGTAGTTCCGTGAGTGTGGAGTATCTATCGTGGAACGAGAGGTAGGCCAGGTCGAGAGTAAAGAACCTCTTTGAGCCAAGAGTGTCCCGGTAGCTGATTGAAGTTTCGAAAAAGGTAGAAACACGGCATCACGACAGAAGCAGAAACGGGAGCTATACGAGCTAGTTTTCAAAGGAGAACATTACTGGAAGCCAGGACGAGGTGTTGATCGCAGCCAAGGATAGCAGGAAACGGGTCTTGTGTGAAGACATTCTCAGTTCACCAGAAAAAGGTCAGTCTCATTTGTTTGGACATGAATGTATGGGTTTTTCGTATTAAATACCACATTTAAAATTGAAGAACATAATCAATAATATCAGAAAAGCTTCATCAAACTTAAATAGAATTGTTGCTAATAAATCATAATAGTTAAATGTTAATAAAAACTTTCAATTGGAAACCAAAAGGAAATAAGATTCCCATGTGTAAATGTTATGTTTAAGAATAATAAGATATAGCAAATATTAAGCAGTGATTGCCATTTAAACAAAATAAACAATATTTTGATTATAATTGTAACCCATATGTGTGTATTATTTTACTCTTTTCTTTCCTATCCCGATTAGGAATCATTGAGAAATACTTAGAAGCCACGTAAGTAAGTAATTAATTTTATAAAAAGCCTGAGATTGAAAACATATTGATATGTGATCTGGTAAATTAATTAGATTATTATTAATGCATTGATTAAATTAAATGACATATAAGAATATTATCTCATATCAATAATAAAGATCACATCAATACATACAATGTAAATTGGTAAGAAGTGTGTTGATGTCGTTTGTAAACTCCAGGGCTTCATGGTAGGGGTCATTGCTACCTTTAGTATTTTCTAAAAATGCAAAAAGTTCGTTAAGAGAGAGGATATTTTGTGGATATTTGTTGTAGTATTCAGTTATGTCAAGTCTAGTAATATCGGTGATAATAGTATCATCCGTTTTTCGCCCCTTGTTCTTGGATTTCTTATTACTTTTTAATTCAGCGGGGATATCAGGAGGTTGCATTTCGAAGGTGTCAGCTAACAAGGATGTAGGAAGACTAGATTCGTCATTAAGTGAGTCTGAAGGAGGTCTTTTTAGGCCTGTTGCTGGAATTTGAGATGACTGATCGCTTTTATTTCTGCTTGTGCTAGGTTCTATGTAAGTGGGTGGGGCTTGGGTCTCTGTCTGTGTAGGAATGATGGAAGATGAAGGAGGTCTTTTTTGGACTGTTGCTTGAATTTGAGATGACTGGTCGCTTTCATTTATGTTTGTGCTAGGTTCAATGTTAGAAGTTGGGGCTAGGGTCTCTGACTGTGTAGGAATACTGGAAGATGGGGGATTGTTGCAATTATTTGCAACGTGTTCGGTTTGCTTGCAGAGAAAACATTGCATTCTATCTGTAGAAAGGAATATTCTATGTTCGGTGCCATCGTATGGAATAAGTAATGATGTCTGTAGTTCGTAGTTTTCAGAAGGGGAGTTTATATAAACTTGGCGCTTGAAACTTAATACGTGGCTGTATTCATCTCCAGGGATACCTGCTTTGAAAAACGATATGGGGGATGCTAGGTGTAAACCAAGGTTTTTTATAGCGTTTTCAGCAATTTCATGAGGAATAACAGGTGGAATATTCGAAATTAAAATTCTTTTGGTTGGAGATATAAGCCTTCGAATGTTGAGAAAAAATGTGTTGATTTGAATTAATGGGTGAGAATTTATCAATTTTTCAACTAGTTCGGAGTTAGATAAGTAAATACATACCCTATTATTAGATATTCTAGATGCGAAGCAAATATTTTGGCTCCAATGATATTACCAATTGCGTAAACGTAGTCATATAGTTTTAAACTGTTTTCGGCATGAAGAACTACTGCCTGATTTTTTCTCGGAAACGATGGCCTCGAGACGGCGTTTAATGCAGCAGTGTACGATAAGTTATTGTTGGTGGTTGAGTTGGTGTTGTTTGCAGTTTGGTTTGTTAACATTGTTGGTTTTGAGCTGTCCTCGTAGTCAAAGACATATTCTTCAGTTTGGTTTGCCATAATTATTGAGAGTCAGGAGGTTGCACCTTATTATTCAACTTATTATGCACCATAGTGGTGAAAGTTGCAAAAGTAGACGTAGATACATTCTACACTCGCATACAATGCACTTTGTTTTTGTCCGGGACAAGTTTAAAAACTATTTATAAAGACGGTAATTTACGAGAACAGCAAAAACGGTGTCCCTCGCTCAGGTACTCGTATCGAACCCTCTACAATTTACTAATGTCATGTCGATTGTTTAATATTTGTAATAAAATTGCTTTTTCCTAAACGAAAACGATTATTCGATATGAGATGCAAGTTATGGAACCCCCTGGCCATTTTTGTTACTTTTACATCTTGCCAATACTGTGTTAAAACAATCCATAATTTCATTTTTATAGTTCTTCTACTGGTATATTAATTATTTATTTGTTCGATAATAATTCAAACTCTGTTACATTATGTGGATTGTTTTATGAAATAATACACCTGTTATTTAATTATGACTTTATTGTGTAAGTCATTACATATAATGTTAGATGATAGAGACACAGAATACCTTCAAATTCCGGTTTCACTAAAGTGTGGAAATATTGTTTTGACCATTCAAAAACTAGACACTGCCTGCCACAAATCGCTTAACCTTCGGAGTACGAAGACTGGGTCAAGCGTGACCCGAAATTCACTTATTTCTTAATATTTTATGAAATAATTTTTTTACAAATCCGATTGATCGTAAGTTCTCCTTATTTGTTTCAGTCTATTTTTTCGTATATAATTCGTGAACATGCAAATTACAGTTTTTCCTCTACGTAACATCTATGATGCCGGGTCAGTCCTGACCCGGTCTTCGGATTTCGATAAATATTTTTAATATGTTTGTAGGTACACGTAAATCGCAGCCGTCTCTGTTTAGGGGTATACGTATTCAAATATATGGCCGGAGCGAATTTACCTATGCCCGTTTTCTGTAAGGTATTAAAATCTGGCCGCCGGAGCGAACTAGTGTACACCCATGGAAAACCATCTTAAAAAATTTAAATACAATAATTTAGGATTATAATGGTTATGTTTGTTTGTTTTTTGTTGAATTAAAGATACTGTTTATTAATACTGACTATTTAAAACATCCTTATAAATAAAATGAGAATGGGTCACGCTTGACCCATCTTCGTAATCTAAGTAAGTCAAATAATCTCCGTACTCCGAAGGTTAAGGCGGATTGTTGAAAATGTAATGGTGCATTGTACGAGTACAATAAAGCAATTCAAAAAATTTTCATTAAAAGCGTTAGGCGGTATTTAGTATGTAACAAAAACATGAAATGTCGCAATAAAAAAAGTGTGGTATGTGCTGGTGCTGAAATTGATAGCCAAACACAGAGGCTTTGATTTTATTTTCTAGTTAGTTAGGTGTGTTTTATTTTTTTTTGTTTATTTTGAGAGTACATAAATTATTCAATCTAGGTCGTCATACAACGTTATTGCGTTTTTTAAATTAAGTTATGAGTTAATCTTTAATATGCACTCACCGACACAAAATTCCGCCACTAAAAATTTTTAATAAAATATGGCAATTTATAACTTTATTATTTGTACTTTGATTTGTTGGTTTATTTAATAAAATTATCATGGTAATTATGTATATAAACAATTAAATTTGACAAATGAAGACTTAAGTGGAAGAAGGGGTATGTGAAAAGTCTACCTTTTGAGATATGGGCAGTTAAAGTTTTTATTGCTCTACTTTTATCATGAAAATATTGTTTGTGTTATTTGGTTTTATTTATATTTATAAGCATTCCTTTACATATAATGTTAATAATTTGTTCTTATTTTTCGAATTTTTTCTAAAAATAAATAAAAACTGTACATACCGCCTTCTTTCATTAATTTTAGTTTGTATAACTATCGTTTATCTGAATGGGTGAAGGGGGTATGTGGCATGAAATAATACTCTATAATCAGTTTTACAGAAATTTATGTAATTGAACAAAAAGTAATATTCTTCTTCATGTACCGTGCTCGATTATTGAGCGTTGGCTATCAAATTGGCTATAGTAATTTTGTTGATGGCAGCTCAGTAAAGGGATGCAGAGGATCTGTTAAACCATTCTCACAGGTGTCTAAGCCATGACGGTCTTCTTCGACCTGGCCTTTCTTCTTCGACCTGGCCTTTCTTCTTCCGTCTACCTTGCCTTGTATTATTAAATAGAGTATATTATACAGAGCGAGTTTTATGTATAAATAGCCTCAATTATCTCGGAAACGACTTGCACGATTTTTTATAGATTTTGGTGACAAAGGGTTGGTTTTCTAATGCGGCCAATATAATAGTGACAATTACATTGTTGTCAAAACTTTCGTTTTTTTGTAAATCCAATGAATATTCTTATTTCAAATGGAACACCCTGTATATTTTTGCGTTTTGAAGTCCTTAAGAAATTTTGCGTTTTGAAGTCCTTAAGATTATTTTTCGTGTTATATTCCCTATATCTAAGTGCCATAATTTCGTGGTTATTTAGCTACATTTATTTTAAAAAACTTAAACAAATTTAAAAATCAGTTTTTTGAACCCGGGTACATTAGGTTATTTTGATCTCTAAAGTTAATAGTTTTTGTTAATAGTTAATAGTTTTTAAAAAGACGAAAAATGTTTCATACCTTCTTCATCCACTATAATATCTTTTATTAGGCTTTTTAAGTAAGTGCCATATGATAGTGAAGTTACATACCACCTTCATTCACTAAAAAACTCAAAATTTTAGAAAATGTTAAATACCTACTTTTTCCACTTAGGTCTTCAAATGTGTAAAGGATTTTTAACTGTAACAATGCTTTAGTATATTTTTTACGTTTCAATTTCAACATTTGACATTTTAAGATTGACGATATTAAAAAGTATATATAAACAATCGGTATTAATTCCGTAAAAGGCCTTACGGATATGAAATGTATATCAATGAATTCTCTTTTACTTAATGTTGATTGTACTACAATAGATTTCTATTGAGAGCATACGTTATTTTTCATGTAAGCGTTGTTTCACATTATAATAATTTTGACCGTGCGATGGTTAAAATCTACATAGTGGCTCGAGCAATCTTATGGAATTTTTCTCGATTCACCGCTTGAAACATGCGGTGAAGGGAGAAAGATGCTCGAGCCACTATGTAGATTTTAACCATCGCACGGTCGAAATTCTTATAATGTGAACGTTCGCTAATTGCCTTAAAATATGTCTTACTTTAAAAGCCACCGCCATTCCATGACACTAATGACAACTGTTTACTGTTTCATTGTTTCATAAGCTCAAGGAGGGTAATTATAACAGTGTTGCTATAGTTATATAAAATATGTTTTCTGATGAAAAATAAAGTTTTTCGATTTTAAATAATGTTAGTAGTTGATAATTATATTTTCTACTAATCCAAATAAAACAGGTCGTAGAAAAAGTTTAGTAAAAAATCAATGGGAAAATCCCAATAGTTGGCTGTATACCATAGTTTAAAAAACCAATACAGAAGTAAAAACTTCGAGATGTATTCTGGTATAAAATCGTTTATTTAAAAACTATAAAATGTCATCGAATGCAGAACGTTTTCGTTCTAAACAGAACATCTTCAGTGCCTAGAATGAAGTATTTCCACGTTAGATTAAAGCAAAAGGTTTAAAATGTGACTGTTAAAATGAAAAATGTGGGAATACTTACATCCTACCGAGTATTTTGAAACTAGCACACCGTAAATAGTGTTAACATCATCATATATGGTTTACATAATGTAATATGTTAAAATGTTATGACTACAAGTCGATGTTAATGGATAAAGTGGAACACATGCTAAAAGGGTGCCATGGTTCCCTGCTCGAAGATACTAGGTACTTGCCAATTCAATGGGCACAGACCAACTGAGAAATTGTGAAGTGGATATACAATTTGACAAGGGTGACATGACATGACAAGATAAAGCCAATTTTTGGTTAAAGTTTCATTTGATTTTGGATTTTTTAATAAAATGCCAAGGTTTGTCTGCAAAAATAATTTAAATTATTTGAATAATAAAATATACTGTAAAGTTTAAATTAGCAACTCTCTATTCCAGAATAACTTATAGATTCATTAAATTTAATGCAGATATATTACGTGGTTTAAGTTGTGACGTCATCGGATGTGAAATGACGAGATGAAAGTTGAGTTTGTTGAAACAAGGAAATACACTACATAATAAGATAATTAGACTTGCATGGAAAAACAAAGCTAAACAAGCCGAGAAAACCAGGATTTAATAGTGTTTTTATGTGATGAAATGTTGGTTGCCTAAAAAGGCAAGCAGACAACAGGTTGAATGTAAACGGTAGAATATTGCAAGAAAACAGTATATATACAAAAGGTGGCTATTTATTGTGTTAAATTTATTATTATACTATTGTAATGAATAATTATGTCTGTTAAAAGTTGGAAAATAGTTGTTAAAAAATTAAATAACTAAAGATTACTGTTAGTGAGGTAGATATATGTGTGACGGATATGATTGTATATAGTATTGTGAAATGAATGAGAGTATGTAATAATATAATAAAATTAAACTATGTGACCTAAAGTCTAATTCATCTTTATGTAGTTTTGAAAGGACTGAATGAATTGAAAGTAATGTATCTTGATATTCCACCAACGTGGAATAGTGAATAAAATAATTAGAATGAGAGCTACCAATATAGGTCAAATTGTGTGTTGGTGTCAGTATGTAAAGAAGAATCTAAATTGAATCAGTATATGAAATAGAAAAGTATGAGATTGATTTCTATTGGTGATAGTGGAGTGAACAGACTGAACTAAATGAAATATATTTAAGTGCACAAACTTTATGAACGTATGTGATTGTAACTGAAATCAAACAAATGAAAAATGTGAAAAATTTTTTTTTATTTTAAATTGGGATAAATGGATATTGGAAGTTGCCTGATACGAATGGAAATGAAAAGATAGATGAAAAAAGAAGAATAGTGAATGCAATAAAACTTAAATGTTATAATCTGAAAGAAGTTTGACTGAATGGGTCGTAATGGATATAGGTGTGCAGTATCCTATTGTTAAGTAAAGTCTAAGAATCTAAAAAGAAAGAAGTGACAGAATGTTACTAAGTAAGGAAAGTGATATATATGACAGACCAGAGAGATTGGATGTATGGTGTTATTTATTATTGTAAGCGGAGATGAGAAAAAAAATGAGTAAGTAACATAACAGGCAACAGGATAAGGGAGTGTGAAGAACATTCCAAAGAGACAATAAACCAGACCGATTTAAGGATTAATAATAATAAGAGGCATTTAAATAAATTATGAAAGAAGTGGTGAGATGAGACATAGAGGACCTGAAAAAGAGACAGAGACACAAGGTCAGACCAGAAATGAATAGGAGTGGAGGAAAATATGAAGGATAGGAAAATAGAAGAATCAAAACTGTGTTAGGGATGGGATGGTGGGGGAGGCAGCCATGAAGTTGAAAAGAAATGCAAGTTGAGATATGTGTTAATGGGTGATTAGTATGGAAAGAGAAGACTGTTAAACTAGTGGGGTAGTGGAAAAAGAGGGGGAGGGGGAAATGGAGAATAGGAGTATAGGGGAAGGGGGGTGAGAGGAATAATGAGAGAAAACTAGGGTTGGATTAAGGGAATAGTTGTCGATGGATAGGAGTGAAAGGACGATTTAAAGTTGTTTGACGATTAACGCAATTGGGGCTGGTCCTCATGTCTCTGGAAATCTCGAGGTCCTCGTACAAATCCAGGCGTAGATTGTTTCTGTCTTGGATGTTATGAATTAATTTAACACCATCAGGGATGTCAAGATGATGATTATTAACTTTCAAATGATGGGAAAAGGCTGATGTAGTGTCTCTTTTAGAATGTTCAGCAGATCTGGTTGAGAGTGATCTGTAAGTCCTGCCGATGTAAGAGGCATCACAATCAGAACAAGTCAGTCTATAAACACCACTACGATTCATATAGTGTATTGTATCCTTAGTATTTGTCAAAAAGTGGCCAAGGGTATTTCCAACTTTGAAAGAAATATGTATATTCTCAGAAGAGTTAGATACAATACGTTTAATCTTTTCAGATAGATGTGGGTTATGATATGGTAGTGACCTGTAAATAGCAGAAGATGAAGATGACTGATGGAAAGCAGAATTTTGAAGCAATTTAGACTCTCTTTTACGGATGAGTTTATCTATTATAGAGGGATCGTAACCATTGTTGACAGCTATTTGTTTTATAATGTTGAGTTCTTTGTTGAACGAATCTGTTGACATAGGTATCGAGAAAAGTCTGTGTATGAAGCTTCTGAAAGCTGCTAGTTTGTGTGATAGAGGATGATTAGAAGAAAAATGAATTACATGGTCAGTTTGGGTGGGTTTACGAAAGATACCAAAGTTGAATTGGTTGTTAAGTCTGGTAATAGATAAATCAAGGAAATTAATGGCCTGAGAAGATTCTAGTTCCATGGTAAATTTGATATTAGGGTGAATTAAGTTAATTTTAAGAAGTAGTTGTTGAGCTGAGTCATGATGTCCAGCGATGAAGACCAAACAGTCATCTACGTAACGAAACCAATGTAAAATTTCTGGATTTTTCATAATGTGATTGGACTCTAAATGATCCATAAAGACATCAGCTAGGAATGGGGATAAGCAACTGCCCATTGCTAAACCATCTGGTTGTTTATAGAATTTGTTGTTGAATTGAAAGAAATCTTGAGATAGACATAATTCAAGGATATCTAGTATCGGTGAAATGACATTGGGCTGAAAAGACTTGTTGATCAAATAGTTAATATCAGAATTTATATCAGAATAGAACTTGTTAATATCAAATTTACCATGGAACTAGAATCTTCTCAGGCCATTAATTTCCTTGATTTATCTATTACCAGACTTAACAACCAATTCAACTTTGGTATCTTTCGTAAACCCACCCAAACTGACCATGTAATTCATTTTTCTTCTAATCATCCTCTATCACACAAACTAGCAGCTTTCAGAAGCTTCATACACAGACTTTTCTCGATACCTATGTCAACAGATTCGTTCAACAAAGAACTCAACATTATAAAACAAATAGCTGTCAACAATGGTTACGATCCCTCTATAATAGATAAACTCATCCGTAAAAGAGAGTCTAAATTGCTTCAAAATTCTGCTTTCCATCAGTCATCTTCATCTTCTGCTATTTACAGGTCACTACCATATCATAACCCACATCTATCTGAAAAGATTAAACGTATTGTATCTAACTCTTCTGAGAATATACATATTTCTTTCAAAGTTGGAAATACCCTTGGCCACTTTTTGACAAATACTAAGGATACAATACACTATATGAATCGTAGTGGTGTTTATAGACTGACTTGTTCTGATTGTGATGCCTCTTACATCGGCAGGACTTACAGATCACTCTCAACCAGATCTGCTGAACATTCTAAAAGAGACACTACATCAGCCTTTTCCCATCATTTGAAAGTTAATAATCATCATCTTGACATCCCTGATGGTGTTAAATTAATTCATAACATCCAAGACAGAAACAATCTACGCCTGGATTTGTACGAGGACCTCGAGATTTCCAGAGACATGAGGACCAGCCCCAATTGCGTTAATCGTCAAACAACTTTAAATCGTCCTTTCACTCCTATCCATCGACAACTATTCCCTTAATCCAACCCTAGTTTTCTCTCATTATTCCTCTCACCCCCCTTCCCCTATACTCCTATTCTCCATTTCCCCCTCCCCCTCTTTTTCCACTACCCCACTAGTTTAACAGTCTTCTCTTTCCATACTAATCACCCATTAACACATATCTCAACTTGCATTTCTTTTCAACTTCATGGCTGCCTCCCCCACCATCCCATCCCTAACACAGTTTTGATTCTTCTATTTTCCTATCCTTCATATTTTCCTCCACTCCTATTCATTTCTGGTCTGACCTTGTGTCTCTGTCTCTTTTTCAGGTCCTCTATATCTCATCTCACCACTTCTTTCATAATTTATTTAAATGCCTCTTATTATTATTAATCCTTAAATCGGTCTGGTTTATTGTCTCTTTGGAATGTTCTTCACACTCCCTTATCCTGTTGCCTGTTATGTTACTTACTCATTTTTTTTCTCATCTCCGCTTACAATAATAAATAACACCATACATCCAATCTCTCTGGTCTGTCATATATATCACTTTCCTTACTTAGTAACATTCTGTCACTTCTTTCTTTTTAGATTCTTAGACTTTACTTAACAATAGGATACTGCACACCTATATCCATTACGACCCATTCAGTCAAACTTCTTTCAGATTATAACATTTAAGTTTTATTGCATTCACTATTCTTCTTTTTTCATCTATCTTTTCATTTCCATTCGTATCAGGCAACTTCCAATATCCATTTATCCCAATTTAAAATAAAAAAATTTTTCACATTTTTCATTTGTTTGATTTCAGTTACAATCACATACGTTCATAAAGTTTGTGCACTTAAATATATTTCATTTAGTTCAGTCTGTTCACTCCACTATCACCAATAGAAATCAATCTCATACTTTTCTATTTCATATACTGATTCAATTTAGATTCTTCTTTACATACTGACACCAACACACAATTTGACCTATATTGGTAGCTCTCATTCTAATTATTTTATTCACTATTCCACGTTGGTGGAATATCAAGATACATTACTTTCAATTCATTCAGTCCTTTCAAAACTACATAAAGATGAATTAGACTTTAGGTCACATAGTTTAATTTTATTATATTATTACATACTCTCATTCATTTCACAATACTATATACAATCATATCCGTCACACATATATCTACCTCACTAACAGTAATCTTTAGTTATTTAATTTTTTAACAACTATTTTCCAACTTTTAACAGACATAATTATTCATTACAATAGTATAATAATAAATTTAACACAATAAATAGCCACCTTTTGTATATATACTGTTTTCTTGCAATATTCTACCGTTTACATTCAACCTGTTGTCTGCTTGCCTTTTTAGGCAACCAACATTTCATCACATAAAAACACTATTAAATCCTGGTTTTCTCGGCTTGTTTAGCTTTGTTTTTCCATGCAAGTCTAATTATCTTATTATGTAGTGTATTTCCTTGTTTCAACAAACTCAACTTTCATCTCGTCATTTCACATCCGATGACGTCACAACTTAAACCACGTAATATATCTGCATTAAATTTAATGAATCTATAAGTTATTCTGGAATAGAGAGTTGCTAATTTAAACTTTACAGTATATTTTATTATTCAAATAATTTAAATTATTTTTGCAGACAAACCTTGGCATTTTATTAAAAAATCCAAAATCAAATGAAACTTTAACCAAAAATTGGCTTTATCTTGTCATGTCATGTCACCCTTGTCAAATTGTATATCCACTTCACAATTTCTCAGTTGGTCTGTGCCCATTGAATTGGCAAGTACCTAGTATCTTCGAGCAGGGAACCATGGCACCCTTTTAGCATGTGTTCCACTTTATCCATTAACATCGACTTGTAGTCATAACATTTTAACATATTACATTATGTAAACCATATATGATGATGTTAACACTATTTACGGTGTGCTAGTTTCAAAATACTCGGTAGGATGTAAGTATTCCCACATTTTTCATTTTAACAGTCACATTTTAAACCTTTTGCTTTAATCTAACGTGGAAATACTTCATTCTAGGCACTGAAGATGTTCTGTTTAGAACGAAAACGTTCTGCATTCGATGACATTTTATAGTTTTTAAATAAACGATTTTATACCAGAATACATCTCGAAGTTTTTACTTCTGTATTGGTTTTTTAAAAAGTTTAGTATTCTACTTGCACGTAATGGCTATTACTCACTCTGACGAATTACGACACTCGCCTACGGCTCGTGTCGCAAACTTCATCAGCGTGAGTAATAGCCATTAATACATGCTCGTTGAATAATATACTATTCATATTCTGGAATATAAAGGTAATTTACCCAATATTTAACCCGCCGTTACACGCGTCTTCTATTGTGACGTGGTTGCACGCGTATGAGCGTCGCCCTCACCTACATCAATTCGACTTATTTCGAGAAAGAATGAATGTCAACATGTATAAATATAAAATGGGTTGTACTCACATATTATAGAAAGACTCGTAAACCAATTTTTTTTATTAATTTAACAAAACAAAAGTAAAAATAATATAGATCAAAAACAAGTTTTCTTAATTTTCAATTTCAGCAAGCCACTGAAGAAATTAACGTTCTTTACGCGAATTGATTTTACTAAAAATACAAATTAAAATTAACAACTGTTCTGAAGCTATTTCTTTGTGGCATTTATGTAATTAACTATTAATATTTTGTATTTTGATAACGACGTCCGAGGTGGAATTCGAAACGTCAATAAAATTAATTTTTCAAGTTAAATTGTGGCTTATTTCCCAATTAGAACAGGTAAATTTAAAAATGGGTTCTGAACCAGTGGCGCACCTAGAATTTTCCTTTGGGGGGAGGGGGGTTTGCTTGGGCACCGAAAGTTTTTTGTATTATTTGTGAAAGACAAATTACATTTTCCTACCTTCTTTTATATATATTTCTATATGCTCTGGGTGGGATTTTAACCCCCAAAACTCCCCCCCTCGGTGTGCCACTGTTCCTAACCTAATCCAAACAATAATATTTTAATTAAACCTACCTAAATATTAAATAAAAACCTAAAAGTTTCTTTGAGATAACAGAAACGTGATTTCACCGTGATTGCACGCGCAGTGAGGAATTCCCTCACCTGAAGAGGGATGTCTCTTCTTTCAACTATCACACAGCACACTCACCGCCTGAAATATTCTATAACTTTTTCATACCCTCTCATGAACCATGCTAAAGGCATTCCTGGGTGCTTAAGGTTATCGTATTAGTTTACACAATTTCATTGCTTATAAACAAATATGGTGAGGGATTCCCTCATAGCGCATGTAATGGCGGGTTAACGAAATTGATATTTTTGACATACCTCGTATAAAATTAATAAAATTTGATATCTGATGGTTGAGTTTTAGATTCTAGAACTATTCAGAGCACTTTATGAAGAATAACTTTTTTTCGTAAAATTGAGAATAATAACGTTTCCCATAATATGGTTTCTAGCTACACAGACATACTGTATAAGAGCTCCTGTATAAGAATTTTCTAATTGCAATGCCAGTTTTAGAAAATAGAAGCTTGTTTGAATTATTCCGAAACAATACATTTTTTTGGTGCTATATTGTCTCCCCTAATTTCTAAAAACAGAATTATTGTTTTACCAGAATTATTATGTAACCTACAATATTTTCTTTCGTGTTTTCATAAAAATACACCAGCTGGGAAGTTATTAAAACCGAGAAGAGAAAAGAATTTCTCCTGCTAATTCAAGTGACGACGTCAATGGCATATCTTCCGAAATGGAATCCAATCATCTGATGCAGTAAGCTATTGTCGCAGGAAATTTAGCTTGTTTTTGAAACAAAGGTCTCTGGAAGTTATATTAATTAAAACAATGAACTGTTCGGTTTAAATGAAGTCGATTTCTTGAATAGAGTTCCAGTTTTGTGTAATTGTGGATGTCAAACCAGCAGCGACAAGAAAGCTACGTCATTAGAGCCCCTATAGAAATGAAAGTTTCCTTTGAAATTCCCATTTTCGTGAAACCCAAAAAGTTATTACTTATTTTCTCTAACAACATTACTGTCTATGTTTATATTATATTAAATATAATATACGTCTTTCAACAGGAGATACAAATTTCGTTATTGTGTAATATTTACTCTAACAATTGAGATAATTGTATTTAAATATTTTAAAACATTCTTCTTCTTTTTACAAGCGGGGATTTTTGTAGTTACTCGAGCGAGTCAGATTATCACATGGGGTGAAACCTTGTACCCTGTAATCTGACGATTTGAGCGGGGCGTAAGAAAATAGACGAGTCACAAAGTTTCACAAAAAAGCGAATATTTCGCAAAATGAACGTCAGATCGAAAAACTAAAAAATAAGTTTTAATATTTTTCAAAAATCTATCGAATGACACCAAACACGACCTCCATGAAGCGGGGGAGGAGGGAAGTTAAATTTAAAATTTTAAAATTTTAAATACGAACCCCGCGATATTTCGCGAAATGAACATCAGATCGAAAAACTGAAAAATACACGTATTCAATATTTTGGAAAATGTATCGAATGACATCAAACACGACCCCCACGGAAGTAGGGTGGAGGGGTTACTTTAAAATCTTAAATAGGAGCTCCCATTTTTTATTGCAGATTTCTAATCCGTACGTAAAAATAAGTAACTTTTATTTCAGATATTTTTTCGAATTATTTATAGATGGCGCCGTAATCGGAAAAAAGCATTATTGCTTCGTTTCCGAAACACGGGATGTTGAATTTTTTCTTACCAACTGACGATTTATTTATTGCCCTAAAACCGGTTGAGATATGCAAACAAAATTTGGTTTGTTATGTTATAACAGTCAGTTATTGCGCATTTTTTGACATGCAAATAAAATTTAATAGGCTTTAAGAGATAGTTATTGCGAATTTTTACATACAACTAAGAATTTTATGTTCACCATTGGTGCGCATACTGGTAATATGACCGACCATATTACCCGTGTGCACGCCAATGGTAAATATAACAATTTTAATTGTATGTCAAAAAATGTGCAATAACTACTTCTTAAAACCCACCAAATTTCATTTGCATATCTCAACCGGGTTAAAGCCATAAATAAATCGTCATTTTGTAAGAAAAAATTCAACATCCCGTATCTCGGAAACGAAGCATTTGCGGACATACGAATATAAAGCGGACTGTCATTATTTTTTAATGCAGAATTGCCCCTTAAAACACCCTGCACTGATGAAGAACATGACTAGTTGTTAAAGTACGTAAGTTTTGTATTATTCAATACAAGCAAATGATTCAAAAAACAAAATGTTAAGAAAACCTTAGGCTATTGGTTGGGTTTTAATTTCAGTATTTTGTAAATGCTAGAATATTCCACAGGGTGTTGAGAACTTTGAGAAAAGCCACAGTTTGATTCGTACACCCGGTATACAATGAAAGTGTACCTTTTTAGCAACAATATTATTACGGTGATATTGCTAAAGAAAATGGCTATAACATACTAAAAAATTACCTAAATGGAACAATCGGTTTAGGAGATACGAGATATACAAAATGACCCATTTTTTGGGGTGCCCTTTTTCTCTGATGCGCAGTATATTTACAGCGACCAAAGATACTGCGAGGTAAAGTTGAAAAATCATAACAATTGATTTTTCGTATTTTTGAAAAAATTTGATTTTGGAACATGTTCTACCATATCTAGAAAAAAAAACTTCATATTCGGATTCAGCGACCTCGAAACCATACAGAATGACTAAAATTCGTCATTTACCCTAAAGTTGATTTTCGTGGTGGGTATAAGTTAATTTTAGGGGTTGCTGCCTCTCGCCTAATAGATTAATTAAGAAAATAAAGTTTCGATTTATTAAAGTTTATATTATAATCAACAAGAATAAAAAACCGCTAAACACCGTAAAAAAGGGTGAAGTAACACGTGCCACAGTAACACGTGCCACAAAAGAGTAACTTGATACAGTTTGAATTTTGAAACTCTTTTGTGGCGAGTTTACTTCAAATTTAGCAAATCTTATGGAAAAATCTTTTAAAATAAAACTAGAATTTTACTTTGCATCAAATGAAAATACATTTTTGCGCCACATAATATTCATATCAGATCTTTTGTAGCTGGAATATTGTATGCACCGCCCATGTTTACGGCGTTTAGGGGTTTTTTATTCTTGTATCAGGAGTTTTTCAAAGTTATTTATAAATTAAATGTATGAAGTTTAATGCAATGTTTCTCGATTACACATTAAGCTTTATAAATGGTCGCCTTTGTCGCATTATCTCCCAAATGATCTAGTGTCCATCGAAGGTACACTAGATTTTTTTCTATTCGAAATAGACTGAAAAAAATATTGGCATGGTCGGTAAATATACTCGGATTGCCCGTTGCCAGATCAAATTTTGCGTCGTAACCACTACAACTACATAAACCATTTCGGGAATAATCGTTAATTGGATTATACTTTTGTAGCTTAGTAACTTCTAAACGACTTAACCGATTTTGATCACTAAACATGAGTTTAAAACATATTGACAAGTAGTATCTGATGCACCTAAGGTCAAGTATAATAACTAAAGGTATTACAGGAATTATTAAGCTTGAAAAAGCGTTTTTTCCCATAGGAAATATATTTGATCATACTTATGAACTTAAAAATTCAAATTTTCCCGGATATGAGGCATACATCGTTAAATTCGTCTATAGTCTTTTTACAAACGCTCAGTTATTGGCTCAATTCGTAGGTTGAAAGTTTGAGTAATTGTCGAAAAACCAAAATGTTCAAAGTTTGTTTTTCAGTTTTTCGGCTACACTAAGCCGTGTGGATGTGTGATCATGACGGCTTAGACACCATTTGAAAGCACAACTCAACACTATTGATTTGGTGTATTTTCGGTTCTCCTGTCTCTTCTTGAATCGAAGATATTCACCGCCAAAATATATATGCCATTATGCCATATGAATCGAAGATATATATGCCATTTTTTACATACCAATCCTATAGCTGGCTTATGGTTGGTCAAGATTTAAAAACTACACCGGTTCTCAATAGGTCCTGACCCCCTCTTCAAACACAGAAAAATAAAATCCAGATCGGTTTAACTTTTCCACATACATACATATCCACAAACATTTTCCCATTTTTAAATAGAAATTAAGTCATATTTCTGAGCTCTGTAACTTTTGAATGGTATAACCCCTTTTCAAAATTTGACATGCGTTGGAAAGGTAATGATCAGTACTATTAGAAGCCGCAAAGGTCGGACTTAAATTTTCAAAGTTTTTGGGAGTTTTGGGGACGAGAACGAAAAACAGACTCTAAATAGGAAAGGTCGTAAAATCCACACCCTTGGACCAAAATGGATGTGTGTGTGCGCCACTGACGATAACTGCCGTTCTCTGGTAATTTTTTATTTCAAAACAGTTATAAATAGTCATTGATAATGTTTCCCTGTTATGTACATTTTGCCAACAGAGCACAGGCATTATTGATAAAATGCTTGAAAATTGTTCAATTAATATACTAATGATCGAATGCTATAAATTTTAATGCAAATATACAATTATGAATTCCAGTAAATCAAAGATTTGCATATTTTGACGAAATGTTTGTATTGAGTTATATATTTGTTCAACCCGTTATAGCTTTTATTGTTTATTGATGGATGATTATTGATTTATGCAGTGACCACAAAAATAACGCGAATTATACATTCCAAATATGTTGTTTTTCTCTTATATAGTAAATAAGAATAAAAACCGCTAAACGCCGTAAAAATGAGTTTGAGAATTGTTTTATTTTGAAAGATTTTTCCATAATATTTGCTAAATTTGAAGTTAAACGTGTCACAAAAGAGTAACGTTGATACAGTTTGCATTTTGAAGCTCATTTGGGGTGCGTTTTACTTCAAATTTAAGAAATAATAATATTGAAAAATCTTTTAAAATTAAACTGGATTTTTATTTTTCATCAAAATGAAAATAGATTTTGGCGCCACGTAATATTCATATCAGCTCTTGTGTAGCTGGAATATTGTATGCGCCACTCATTTTGCGCCACGTTTTTTATAAATTAAATATATGAAGTTAAATGTAATGTTTCTCGATTACACGGTAAGCGTTATAAAGGGTCGCCTTTGCCGCATTAACCCCCAAATAATCTAATGGTTACGACACTAAACTTGTGACAGGACAATCCGAGTTCATATTTTAGCCATCCTAATACTTTTTTTAATATAATTCTTTGTGTCCATCGAATGTACACTACATGATAATTTACTGAAAAAAATATTGGGATCACCGGCAAATGAACTCCAACTGCCCGATCAAGTTTAGCGTTGTAACCACTTCTTCTTCTTAACTTACCCTATCAAGTCCCATTGACGTTGGCGATTAACATGGCGAAACTGTCTCTGTCTCAAACTATTCTAAATAGTTGCTCTGCTTTCTTTATGCCTGTCCTCTAGGGTGCATCGAAAATATAAAAGTTGGAAATGTTATATCTAATAGCGTGAAAAAGTTGCTAGTGTTATTTTTCAGCATATTAATAGTTTTAATTTTAAATATCTGATTTTTATGGAAATTTCAATTTATATTATTTGGAGTAAAATATGTGCTAACTCGATCTAAGATCATTTAAACGATACTTAAAGTTTTATTTATTTTTTTCAATATCCCCAACCCATTTGAAATGTCCCGCTTCGTGAGTCCGTGCTTGTAATTTTCACTTATGTTTGGTGCGATGCCCCACGTTGTTATTATTGTCGTTTGTAAATTCAAGACCATGGGGAATAAAATCAAGTTGTGCTGTGGATCGCCCCATTTTTGGGCAATCACCAAGTATACCTGAAAATGTTTTACCGAAATACAAACAAGCAATGAAGTTTTGTGGTTGCAAGAGGATAAAATCTCAGTAAGAAAGAGCCAGAATTTTCTGGTATTGCCGAACAGGAAGCAATTAAATTGGAGAAAATATGGAAAAAGGCTTTAATTCCAATAATTTAACTTAAGAATTATTCAGCTTTTTAAAAGCCTATCATGACAAATATATGAAACTTATGAAACGATTTAAGAACAGCCAAAACAGTGAATTTTACAAAAATTAAATTCAATGCTTTAAGAACAAAAGTAAAACTACACGTTTCGATCTTGCAGCATGCCAATGTGACTGATTAATTGTCTTTGCAGCAAATCTCAAAAAGTGCCTCTGGATGAGCGAGAATTTCTATTAAATCAAAGAGGTCCCAGAAAAATGGTGATAAGCTCGATTGATAGGGTAAACAAATATAATCAAAAAGAACAACGGTAAAAGAAGAAAGTTACCGACGCAAAGACAAAACTTTAGCTCAAGTAAAAAACAGTACCAAGTTTTATGGTCAATCGATCGTGGAAGAACACTTAACACTTGTGCATGAGCCAGGATGCAAATATTTCGTATATGGGTATCCGCTGTCTAGTATATCAGAAAGTATCAAATCCAGCTATTGCATGTGACGAAACAGTCGTAAATACTGGCGTTAAGGGTGATGTAATACGGCTATTAGAAGAACATCTTAAAAAAACCGCTTCAGTGGTTTGTATGTCTGCGACATTCCTATGATCTACCCCTTGGACATCAAAAGAAGTTTGCCAGTGACCAAATCAAAAAACGTGAGGGTCTTTAAACTTTCTCATATAAAATTTTTTATTCAAACGACTACTTTAAGTTAATTAACTAATAAGAATATCATCTTACAGAACCACCTATATTCTCTAGATTTTCGAGTGACAATCTGCGAGATTTTATTAAGAATCCTAACTTAGACCCTTTTAACATTGAGATTGAGAAATATAACTGCCACAAACAATGTGTAGAACGATGTGTCAAGCTTGTGACAGAAGCTTCTCTAGCAGTTTGTGGAGCGTATTCGAGGGATGGATTTATAAAAACTCGAATTGATTCCAGAAAAACTATGCCTCACTTTAATGCTAAATCGGAAGACATCTTCGAATAGAATGCTTTTACCATATGTTTTTGTAATATTTATATACTTAATTTTGTACTTTGCTTTATGTTTATTATTAAAAGTCCCTTAGTATTTAAAAACTTGGGTGACGTCAGGGAGACGGAGTTAGGCTATTTTGTTATAAAAAAATGTTTTAGTATACTTTTCTTAAGTAAAGTTTTTAATTGACTTGTGAAGCCAGAAAATATTTACCAATTTAAACCGAATATATTTATTCAAGTTCTATAAGGTGTTACATTTCCCTTACAAAAGAAATTCGCATATTAATGTATTTTTCTAATTTTTAGTTGTCGCGGGGGGCAGAAAATATTTTTTTATTTCAACGCAATTTTACTAAAATACTAAATAGTGTGTTCGGTAACTTTTGTGAGCTATTACATTTTCGTTTCGAAATAAAAATTTTTTTCGTCTGTTAACATTTTGTCAAAATTTTTAATTGTCTTGGGGGCAGAAGATATTTTCCAATTTCGAAAAAATTTTACCAAAATACTTAAAAGTTGATTGGGAAACTTTTGTGAGGTATTACTTTTCCATCGCAAAAAAAATTTTTTTTCGCCTTTTTCGATGCACCCTACTGTCCACTCCTTGATATTCTTCAAACAAGAGGCCCGCTTTCTACCAATTCCTCTGTGTCCTTCGATTTTACCGATCACAATAAGTTGAAGAACATTATATCGGTTTCCCCTTACTACGTTTCCAAAATAGGCCAGCTTTCTACATTTGGTATTATCAAACAGCAGCTCGCAAGTAGCATTTGCTCTTTTAAGGGCTGCCACAATTGTCAGCATAGCCGTCCATGGTATTTTTAGTGTACGTCCTGCAGCCAAATTTCAAAGGCCTACAAACGATTTATGGTGGATATTTTTATTGTCCATGCTTCGACACCGTATAAGAGGACTGACCAAATGTAACATTTTAATCACATCAACTATATAAACCATTTTGGCGATAATGGTTAAATGGATTATACTTTGAGCTCCATAACTTCTAAACGGCTCAACCGATTTTGGTCCCTGGACTTGAGTTTGAAACGTATTAACAAGTAGTCTTATGCATCCAAGGTCAGGTATGATAACTAAAGGTATTACAGGAATTATTGAGCTTGAAAGACCGTTTTTCCCATAGGAAAAAAATTTGATCATACATAATATGAAGGTTATAACTTAAAAATTCGAATTCTCCCGATATAAAGTATACATCGTTAGACGCGTCTAGAATCGTCCTACAAACTCTCAGGTATTGGCACAATTCGTAGGTTGAAATTTTGAGTAATCGTCGAAAAACCAGAATTTTCTGAGTTTAGTTTTTCAGTCTTTTGGGGCCGTAAAATCCACACCCTTGAACCAATATGGATGGTTGACATATGGATGGCGAGTTTTCTCCTATACTTCAATGGAATTTGGCCCCACTTTCAATTCAGTTAGATTTACAAAATCGAAAATTTCTTGTATATATAGTGTCAATAATTGTACGGGGGTTGTGCTCCACTGGCGATAGCTACCGTTCTCTGGGATGACAACTCAGCAATTTATTGAACGGCATAAAGATAAAAACGACAGTATGAAATATGCTTTGGAGTTAGCAAAAAAAATTCGAGAAGCTGTGAAGGTAAATAATAAAAAAACTAAATTGGGCCTGTTGTTAACGAACCTAATGAAGTCGGAGTTTTGGAGAAGAACAAAATCCATTCTTATAAAATATTGTTAGTACAAAACTTAATGAGGATAATAAGTCAAATGAGTCAGGATCTAAAATTTGGACTTGACACAGGACTTGCAATTCATTGAGAGTGTTAGTTGCATCTTTGGTAAGTATTTTAATATTTAAGGTAAGGATAAGGTTAATCCGAAATACGTATAGCTGCATAGTGGAGGCTCTGTACTGTAATCAATTCTGTTTTTTGGCTCTTTTCAGCTATTTTTAGTTAATGAGGATCATTAACTAATAAATCAAACTAAACGAAATTATAACATTAGCAGAAGAACAACAAGGTTTTAGGTCGGGAAGATCTAATCAACGCTATATTTATTTTCAGGCAAGTTCAAGAGAAATCGTTAGAATACAACATACCGGCATATTTATGTTTTGAGGACTTTAGGAAAGCATTTGACATGGTCAAATTAAAGGACTTTGCTCATTTGTTATAATCAAGAGAAGTACCTCTAAATATAATTATTAAAACGATCGAAGACATCTACGAGAACAACAAAATAAAAGTAAAAATAGGAGATGAACCAACTGATCCAACTGAAGCTGGCAACGGGATAAGACAGGGGGATTTCTTGAGTCCTTTATTGTTCAACCTGATCATGGATGAAATATATAGTAAAAACAGTAAGAACTTAAAAAGTATACCAAATGGGAGAAAAACAACTTATTATAATCTGCTATGCAGACAATGCAATACTAGTCTCTCAAAGTGAAGATGATTTACAACGTATGCTACACGAATAAGTTACTTTCAACAAAAACAGCAAAGCTCTAACAGCAAATCCAATTAATTGCAACTGGATGGTCAGATAATAGCAAAAGTGATAAAGTTTAAATATCCAATCATCACATACTGTACTATCCTATACTATAACTATCACTAATGTAGTTTTAAGGGAATATTTCTAATCGTGACTTTTTTATTTTTTCTTATTTTTAGTTTGGTAATAGTTCTTGGTTTGCCCCGTAACTTTTAGACTTTGTACATATATTTCGATAAAAACCGTGGGAGATATTTTGTTAGAATTAATTTTTACTTTACATATTAACAAGTTTCTGATTCGTTATTACAACAAAATCCGTTCAAAATGTAACAGCTTTAATGGCATAATACCTCAACACCTAAACAAAAACCAAATAATCCAGAAAGCCACTGCGCATCCGCTAGGAAAAATATTCTAATTCGGATTTTTTGCACAATCTTACTCAAAAAGGACTCCTTTTAACAAATTTGCATGTTGCCAGGACCAAAAGGTGGTCAAAAATTTTTTAAACGTTTTTTTTTTGTTTTTATCCTAAAATTATTTTTTTTACATGTCAAAAAGGTTTTTTAGGTTTTTTGGATCATTCCAAACAGAAAAGGTCTTTAGTGACTTTTCTCTAAAAATGATAGTTTTTGACATATAAGCGATTAAAAATTGAAAAATTGCGAAATCGGCCATTTTTAACCCTCAAAAACTATGTGAAAAACTGAAAATTTTAATGTTGCCAAGGTAGGTAGATATTCTTTAAACATCGATTGATGAAATCCCGAAGAGTTTTTTGCCATACAATATTCAAAACTCCTTTGTTTTTTAATTGCTAATCAAGTGTGCGCGACACTATTTTCCACCGACAGTATGGTGCAAATGAAAGGAATAAATTCGTTATTTCGTAAACCGGCGACTTTAAGAAAAAATCCCGAAATAGGTCGATTTTTATTTTTAAGTTATGATATTGTGGCATATATGGTATACTAGTGACGTCATCCATCTGGACGTGATGACGTAATCGATGATTTTTTTAAATGAGAATAGGGGTTATGTGCTAGTTCATTTGAAATGTTCTTCAATTCTCTATTCAGTAATAAAAACATTTACATAATTATTTATACAGGGTGTCCAAAAAATTTTTATTAAATTAAATTATTTGACAAAAAAAAGAAGTAGACGGACACCCTGTATAAATAATTATGTAAATGTTTACATTACTGAATAGAGAATTGAAGAACGTTTCAAATGAGCTACAACACGACCCCTATTCTCATTTAAAAAAATCATCCATTTCGTCATCACACCCAGACGGATGACGTCACTAGTATACCATATATGCCACAATATTATAACATAAAAATAAAAATCGACCTGTTTCGGGATTTTTCCTTAAAGTCGCCAGTTTACGAAATAACGAATTTATTCCTTTCATTTGCACCATATTGTCGGTGGAAAATAGTGTCGCGCACGCTTGATTAGCAATTAAAAAACAAAGGAGTTTTGAATATTGTATTGCAAAAAACTCTTCGGGATTTCATCAATCGATGTTTAAAGAATATCTACCTACCTTGGCAACGTTCAAATTTTCAGTTTTTCACATAGTTTTTGAGGGTTAAAAATGGCCGATTTCGCAATTTTTCAATTTTTAATCGCTTATATGTCAAAAACTATCATTTTTAGAGAAAAGTCACTAAAAACCTTTTCTGTTTGGAATGACCCAAAAAATCTAAAAAAACTTTTTTCCATGCAAGAATAATAAATTTAGGAAAAAAACAAAAAAAAAAAACGTTTAAAAAATTTTTGACCACCTTTTGGTCCTGGCAACATGCAAATTTGTTAAAAGGAGTCCTTTTTGAGTAAGATTGTGCAAAAAATCCGAATTAGAATATTTTTCCTAGCGGATGCGCAGTGGCTTTATGGACTAAAAACATCTCTAAAACATAGCTAATATAGTTCACAACTCTTAATGAAACTCCGAAATTTAATATAGAAGGTGTCCAGAAACTCTACCGACAAACGAAGACACAAGATTCTTCAGATAGTTTTAAGACAATTTAACCCAATTCACTTAGTCCCAAAATACTTCCTAAGGGAGCTAGATTCTCTTTGAAGATGGCATCTTGTAATGAGTTTTTCTTAAATACCTCCAGAAGGCTTCTATTTAGAAAAACAAAAATTGGTACACGTATTTATCTTCCAGAGATAAATCTATTCCATCCATTTCGAATTTCTAGTACGGATCATAGGCGTCCGTTTTGGGTAGGGCAACGGGTATTTTACCGCTTTTTTGTCTTTAATTTTTAAGCATTTTGGCTCTAAATTATTAAATTGTGAGGTATTCTAGTACTAAAAGGTACTCTTGCGTTAAGTCGATAGAATACACCGTTTTGTAGAAAAATGGAGTTAAAAATTTTTCGTTTTTTTAATTTCAAAAAAATTTTTAAAAAAACTGTTTAGAAAGACGAAAACTAGTACATTTATTTATATTCCAGAGATGAACCGATTTCATTAATTGCGAATTTCTATTACCGGTCATAGGCGTCAGTTTTGGGTATGTCAACAGTTATTTTATAGCGTAACTTTTGTCTTTAATTTTTAAGCATTTTTGACACTAGATTATTAAATTATAAGGTATTCGAGTACTAAAAGTTACTCTTGCTTTAATTTAGTAAAATACATCGTTTTTTTTTTCTTCAAATTCCAAAAACGCAAATCTTTCAAATTGATTTTTCTAGAAAACGGCGCTTCCTACCGACTTAAAGCAAGAGTACCTTTTTGTACTAGAATACCTCAAAATTTAATATTCCAGTGTCAGAAATGCTTAAAAGTTAAAGATAAAAAGTTATGCGATAAAATCACCGTTGCCCTACCCACAACGGACGCCTATGACCGGTACTAGAAATTCGCAATAGTTGAAATCGATTCATTTCTGGAAAGTAAATACGCATACCAATTTTCATTTTTCTAAATAGAAGCGCTCGGAGGTATTTAAGAAAAACTAATTACATGACACTGTCTTCAAAGAGCTCTAGCTCCCTTAGGAAGCATTTTCGGACTAGGTGAATTGGGTTAAATTGTCTTAAAATTATCTGAAAAATCTCTTGTCTTCGTTTGTCAGTAGAGTTCCTGGTCACCCTGTATACAGTGAGGACGTTTGAGTTGGAATAAATTCATTTTCTCGAGAATGGTCGACTCTGGTGATAAATGCCGAAACAGGTCGATTTTTAGTTTTATATTATAATTTTTTGGCTTTTATATGACCTAGTGACGTCATTCATCTGGGCGTGATGACGTAATCGATGATTTTTTTAAATGAGAATAGGGGTCGTGTGATAGCTCATTCGAAAGGTACTTCAATTCTCTATTGACTAATATAAACATTAACATAATTATTTATACAGGGTGTCCAAGAACTTTTTGAATTAAATTAATTGAGACAAAAAGAAGAATGTATGTAATTTATTTAATGCCAACTACATTTTACGGCTGTCATAAAATAAAAAAACATTAATTTAAAAAATAAACATTGCTTTTCGCTTAAATTAAATGTTTAAACTGCTAAGGGGCAGGTGGGTGGAAGCTTTTTATCAAATAAAATTTTTTTCCTGTTGTCGGACAGCAGTAAAATGTATTTTGAATTAAATAATTTATATAAATTCTTCTTTTTGCCTTCATTAATTTAATTCAAAAATTTTTTTTGGTCACCCTGTATACATAATTATGTTAATGTTTATATTACTAAATAGAGAATTATATATCCTTTAATATTACCCCTATATACCCCTATTATTCTCATTAAAAAAATCATCGATTTTTTTCACTGTCATCACGCCCAGATAGATGACGTCACTAATATGAAATATATGCCAAAAAATTATAATTTAAAAAGAAAAATCGACCTGTTTCGGGATTTATCTCCAAAGTGGCCCATTCTCGAGAAAATGAATTTATTAAAACTCAAACGTCCTCACTGTAAATGTGTAATGCATACCGTAATACTGTGACCCGCGCAAATTATTATTAGTAGAAAAATATTAAATGGGTTGCATATGTGAGTCCATATTAAATGTAGTAATGAAACAAAGACTTACTCACAATCATTTAATTATAACGTAGAATGAAGTAATGAAGTAAAATGAAGTAAACACTTCTGTTGTATGTAGGTATATAATTTATTAAAAAATTCTTAAAATTTATCCACAAGAGAGTGGAAGTACAACAAAACGTTTTCGGTCAAACTGACCATCCTCAGTGTAAACCTGGAAATAAGTGAACCACTTAGATTGAAATGCAAAAGGGTGAAATTTTGACACTTAAAAAAAAAGAAAATGTGGTTACTTACGTCCAGTGTACAAGTAATTGAAACTAGCCACTTGAAAAGGTGTAAAACCTCAAAATAACATTATTGCTACATTATGAGCTGTGTAGTAATCGACAATAAGTCGATGTCTTAAGATTAAAAATATATCACATGTGGATGTATGTCATCCTTGCTCGGAATTTACACAAGGTTGTGATCAGGTGAGAGGTTAACAACGAACTGATTAGACAGATTGGTGCCTGAAAATTCATGACAAGATGTCAAAGAAGATAGGTGGATTTCTCAAATGTCAACCGGAAAATTTGACAGAGTGAATTAATATTTAACTTAATTATTAAATTGGGAATATGCCACTATTAAAAATGTTTGTTATGAATTCTAAGTTGTAAATAAAGGTTAATAAGCTGTAATAATATATTCATTAATGCACCGAAAACAAAGGCAAAATTCTACTCATATGCTGTGACGTCATAGACTGTTTGTCAACTGTATAGGACTAAGAATAATTATATTTATTTGAGTAAAGTTATAATGAATGAATATTATTGAAAATTATATAGAAAAAATTTTTTTTTATATAGAAAATTTTTAAAAATGACATCTTAATAGAGTAGCAGCTGTAGAGTTGGAAGAAATGCTAATAGGGAATGGTCGGTTGCATATGTTTCAGGGAACCAACGAATATAATGAGGAAATACCAATCTATAGATATGTAATGTAAATTATTGGAGGTATTAAAGGAAATGGTATTAAATGAGGAAGTGGAATTGAAAAAAACCTATGTACATATCTTGATCAAGAAATTTTTTTTAAAAATTTTTGTTATGACTGAATATAAAAAGTTTGTCGCATATAGAACTATTGAAATTCTAAATGTAGAAAAATTATTAAAACGGGTGATAAGGTAAGTTGCCTATGTTCAGTGGACAAATAAATGAAATATAATTACTGTTTTGAAAATAAATTGTGTGAATTGTTAAATGGATAAAGACTGATATTAAATTAGGAAAATTGCGCTGAAAGAAATGTACATGTTTTGATCAAAGAAAAAAAAAATAATTTAGATCTTAAGCTCTAAATGTAAAAAGAATATGTCACATATATTAAACTATTGAAATTCTAGATTGAATATTGTATTGACCAAAGTTGATATTAAGTAAATTTTTTTAAATGCTGATAGCTGAGATTTATTTTTTAATTTTAATCTAAATGAAACAATAGAGTGAATCAGTTAAAAATGTTGGAAATGCAACAAAATTGTTTTTCCCTCTTTTTCCCTTTTTTCTTTTTGGTTATTGTCTATATTAGAATGTCATATCTGAAAAGATCAAGGGTTCCATGGTGTGATTTTGATACAATGAGAAAATGATTATGTTAAGTGAAAATAATTAGAGAATGAGATGAAAGAGATAGAGTCTTGCCTGGAGCACAGAGTGAAAGAAACTGAAAGATACAAAAGAATATTTGATTGGGTATATTGTATGGGTTTTTGTTTATTTTAGGTTTGTAGTGGTATGTATAAGAAAGAAGGCCAATGTGAAGGTAGATAAAATATAGAATTATGGAAATAATTGTCTATGAATTGGGGTGAAATCACGGTTAAGAGAAAGTTGACGGTTAACACAGTTTGGACTTGTCCTTGCGTTCCTGACAATCTCTAAATCCTCATATAGATCTAAACGAAGGGTATTCTTATCTTGGATGTTATGAATCAAAGTCACACCATCTGGGATGTTAAGGTGCTGTTTGTTGACTTTGAGATGGTGAGAGAAAGCTGATGTATTGTCACGTTTAGTGTGTTCTGCTGTTCTAGTAGATAGTGATCTATAGGTTCTTCCTACATAAGAGGCATCACAATCAGAACAAGATAATCTATAAACACCACTACGATTCATAAAGTTGATTGGATCTTTAAGGCAACTTACTTATAAGTTGGACGTATTAACATGTTAACAACGCAATGGCAACGCAAAGTGGCAATGCATCCCTTGTAACGGCATGTAAGTAGATCAGAGTAATATTACTATCTATTATTATTATTTTTGAATTTTGGAAGCATATTTAATTTGATTAATATTTTAATTAGTTTTAATTTTTAAAAAATTTTTATTTTTTTAAATTTTTCAACAAATATTAATAAACTGCATGCATCCATTTGCTTATGCATGCTTATGAGTATCTGTTACTCATAGGTGTGCATTTGTATGTATCGAATTTCTGAAATGTCAACAGTTGCAAACCTTTATTTCAAAAAATGTTTTCGAATTTAGCTTTCTATTAACATTTGTGCAACCAGACAATGTTCTAACTCTGGTTCTTTAATTGTAGCATTTAACTACTTGTAACGCCGACCTGAAGATGATCTGAATAATGTAGAGATCGAAACCGGTCTTCAAAGTATAATTAAATGATTGTGAGTAAGTCTTTGTTTCATTACTACATTTATTATTAGTAGCTTTGGGGGCTAATATAAACCCTAAGATGGTCTAGACTAGTGTCTCAGAATGCACAAGTGATGACTTCCAGGAAATTAAAATTTTACTTAAAAAGGCTAGAGCAAATTTCAACAAAATAAGAAGATTGCTCTGCACAAGATATTTGAAGTTAGAGCTAAGAGTTGTTTTGCGGAACGGAAGCTTGGACCTTGAATGCGGCAACAACGAAAAAACTGTAATCATTCGATTTGTGGGTGTATGGAAGAATTTTGAAAAAGTCATGGACAGAACACGTCGTAAAGAGGTTCTGAAAAAGATGAATAAAGAAATGGAAGTATTAAATATAACCAAAACCAGAAAATTGGAATATCTCGGACATTTTACACGTAGAGAGAAATGCAACTTGATCCAATTCATTATACAAAGAAATATCAAAGAGAGATCATTCTCGAAATAGAATGAACTTTTCACAACATCCTTCTCCTTAGTGCGAATATCTAGGATGATTGGCGACCTCCATCGTGGAGATGACACTTAAATAAATTAAGTTTTAAGCAAATATTTAGAAATCCTGATCTTTATTATTTTTTCTTATTTTTGACTTGGAAACAGTTTTTGATTTTTCACGTATATTTCGATAACACCGTATGAGATATTTAAACTATTTGTTAAAATTTATTTTAGAATTTTTTCCTTTGACACTAGAAGCACCAGAGCGGTCATTCTGACTGCTTTCTATTTTTGACACTCTGTTTTACTCATTCATAGTTATTTTAGAAACTTGATAATTTATGACTTTTCCTAGATCTATCTGAAGACTATAATTTCCCTTTTACAGCTACTTAGCGGAATTACTTTTTAAGATATGCTAATGTCTATCTAGAAGCACCAAAGCAGTCATTTTGACTGCTTTCTCTTTTTGACCGTCTATATCACTCATTCATATTTATTTTACAAAATTTATAATTTGGGACTTTAATATTTATTTGAGGATTATAATTTCTCTTTTACAGGTACTTTTACAGTATAATTACAGAAAAATGGGGTAGTAATGACAAGGTATTCTACTTTTTGTTCTACTTTTCTGGGAAGTTTTTACTTATTTTATGTATAAAATGCATCGAAAACATGTGTTATTAGGTAATTGGAGTATACTCTTTGCAAGTGCGTGCTCAATAGGTGTTTTGATTTTTCATTGTGATCTTTCTCTTTTCTGCTGTTGTCATGTCTCGTCGATATTCGACTGAGCAATAACTATTGGAGTGGTTACAGAATTTGTCAGATAATGAATCTGAAGTAGAGTTATGTGATGAACATGTATCCAATAATGAAGATGACGAGTATGTGCCTGATAAAGTTGATCACGGACATTCATCGGGTAGTGATTCAGTGATTCTGAAGATGAAGTTGAGATTGAGGAGATTCTCAGTACTTCTGCTTCAACTTCAAATGCAGACTCCAATACCTCTTCAAGAATTATTACCAACCGGGTGAAAAGAATTCGCGGAAGCAGTTTAGAGAATTCCTCCATCGTCACCATAGGATGGAGTTACTTTACAATAGCGCTAGTACACCAGGTTAACAAATATATTATATTAGTAGCTTCACTAGCTTCTATTTATATATTCACATAGCTATATAATATCTTTGAGCATATTCTTCTTTTTGATGTGCCTATCCGTGACGAATGTTGGCGACCATCATGGCAATTTTTACCTTATGCGCAGAATGTTCTTCTTCCTGGGCCCCGTTTTCCAAATAGTTTTCCTTGCCGGATGGCTTCTAGAAGGGTATATCTAGATTCATTTCGCATAGTGCGTCCGAAGTATTGTAACTTTCGAGATTTGATGGTGGTCAGTACCTCTCGGTTCTTCACTCTTCTGAGGACCTCCTCATTTGTGACTCGGCCAGTCCACGTGATTTTAAGTATTCTCCGATATTGCCACATTTGGAATGCTTCCAATTTTCTGCACATATCTTTGTTCAAGGTCCACGATTCAACAGCACAAAAAACAACAGAGAAGACGTAGCCGGTGAAAGTGAAAAACATGTGAAATTTGTCATATACATACATATTATGTAAATAAAATTTGTGTGAGTCTTGTACAAGCAAAATTGAAAAATTTTGCTACTGCATAAATTATGCTTAAATAATTAAATAATTTATTTAAATTAATTAAATATGTCTTTTATTATTAGTTATTAACTCAATATAGGTTTTTATCAAGTAAAAAAGAATTCAAAAACGGCTGGCAATAGAAAATTCTAATACCCGTCATTTTGACCGCTGCGGTGCTTCTAGGTATGCAAAAATGCTGGTGCTTCCCGTTAAAAGAAAGTCACCCTCCCAGGCAAGTAACTTGGTGGAATAAGGAGCTGTCTGATCTCAAAAGAGAAACAAGACGGCTCTTCAATAGGGCGAAGAAATCAGGTGATTGGGAAGCATATAAGGCTAAACTGAAAACCTATAATAAGAAAATCCAATCCGCTAAGGAAAGATCCTGGGGAGAATTCTGTGAAAACATTGAAAGTGTACCTGAAAGCGCCAGGGTTAACAGAATCCTCAAAAGAGATAACATTAACAAACTTAAGTCAATGAAATTGCCCAATGGGAAGTATACGGACACAGAGAAGGAGGCTGTAGAGCATCTTTTAAGTGTTCACTTTCCAGGGTCGACGCAATTGACTGCTAATAACAATCATCAAGCAAACAATAGCCCAACCAAAAGGGACTGGCTGACCTCTGACGAGATCTTTGGTTCTCACAAGGTCAGATGGGCTATTGAAACTTTTGAACCTTATAAAACTGCGGGACCGGATGGTATATTTCCTAAGCTTCTCCAGGAACGTCTGGAAATAATCATGGGTCCCTTGATCACAATATTTAGAGCTACTCATGCTCTGGGATACATTCCAAAAGCTTGGAGAAGGGCAAGGGTGGCGTTTATTCCCAAACCAGGGAAAGCAGATTACACCTTAGCAAAATCCTACAGGCCTATAAGTCTGACCTCATTCATGTTAAAAACCATGGAAAAAATCTTGAACGAACACATCAAGAAAAACAATTTAAATGAAAATCCACTGCACCAACGGCAATGGGCGTATCAGGCAGGGAAATCAGGTGAAGCCGCCCTGCACAATCTAGTGTCGGAACTCGAAAGCAGTCTGCATCAGAAAGAAGTCGCCCTTGCTGCATTTTTAGATATAGAAGGTGCATTTGATAATACCTCAATCGAGTCTATACAAAGCGCACTGGTGAGGAAGAAAATCAACAACACAACATGCCAGTGGATTATTCAGATGCTTCAGAGCAGAATAATATCCACAGATACGCATGAAGATACCATAAATCTGAGGGCAACTAAGGGATGCCCTCAAGGCGGTGTATTGTCACCGTCATTATGGAACATAGTTGTCGGTGATCTGAGTCATGATATCGTGATAGTAACTAGGGGAAAATTTCCCAGCACTGTTGCGTATCAGATGCGATATGCCCTTCACTACATAGAGAACTGGTGTCTGAAAGAGAACCTCTCCGTGAACCCTTCTAAAACTAAACTGGTAGCCTTTACAAATAAGAGGAAGCTTACTGGACTGAGTGAGCTGAAATTATTTGGAGAGGTACTGGAAAGAACCAATGAGGTTAAGTATCAAGGGGTAACCCTGGATTCGAAACTCAATTGGAATACTCATATTACCAATATAACCAATATGGCTAAGCGACTCTTCTGGAACTGCAGACAAGTTTTAGGTAAAATCTGGGGATTGAAACCAAAGGTGATATGTTGGTTGTACACATCAGTGATACGACCGACAGTTACTTATGGGTCAGTACTCTGGTGGAGAAAGACGGCTTTGCAATCTTGTGTGACCACTCTCACCACCCTACAAAGACAAGCGCTTCTAAATATAACAGGAGCCTTGAATAGTACAGGAACGGCTTCATTAGAGGCTATCACAGGTCTCCCTCCGCTGGAATTGTATATTTCGGCGGTACCCTTTATGACCATCCTGAGGCTCAAAGCAAACAATACCTGGAGGCCAAATTATGTATTGAATAGCCACACAAACATTACTGGGACGATACTTGAGGAACACATCTTTATGATGAACTTAGATATGATGACACCAGAACTAATCTTCACTGAGAAGATTAACCCAATTATACCATCTAGAGAACAAAAAGTCCCAAACATTAATGGAGACTTAATATGGTTCACTGATGGATCTAAAACTGCCCATGGTACTGGATCAGGAGTCTTTGGGCAAACATGTAACTATAATAAATCTTACAGCCTAGGTCAACATACAACGGTGTTCCAGGCTGAAGTTTTTGCTTTGGTGGCCTGCATTGATGAAATAATTGATGAGGACCCTAAAGCTAAGAGAATCAACATTTACACAGATAGCCAATCGGCTATTCTGGCTGTAAAGAACCCTCTCACCAAATCAAAACTGGTGAGAAACTGCAAAGATTTCCTCAATAACCTGGCAAAAGACAACAAAGTGTCTTTAATATGGGTGCCGGGTCATGAAGGGGTGCATGGGAACGAACGAGCAGATATGTTAGCGAAACAAGGCTCGAGAAAAACTTTTGAAGGCCCAGAACCTTTCTGTGGCATCACTAAAGATGCTATGAAAAACGAGGTTCAGAAATGGCTGATAAAGAATCATCAAAATAAATGGAGAACCACTCAAGGGCAAATCCAGACTAAAAAAATAATCAAGAATATTGATAAAAAACTCTCGAACAGTTTGATGAACCTCAATAAACGAGAGATCAAAACGGTCACTGAAATGGTGACTGGACATTGTCGTTTAAGAAATCACCTATACAAACTAGGTAAGGTGAATGAACCATGGTGCAGAAAGTGCCAAATGGAAGAAGAAACTGCCATACACATACTATGCTATTGCAGTGTGCTAGGTGATGTAAGGCAGAACTTCACTGGTCAAATGAGGTTTAAACCAGAAGAGATCTTAAAACTACCAATAAGAAAACTGTTGGCCTTCGTTGAGGCCACAGGAATTATTAAAGTTTAAGGAGAAGAACAGGGTTTGGTACAAAGGTCTTATGACCAAGTGCCAGAGACTAACGAGTCTCGCCTGAGTTAAGAAGAAGAAGAAGAAGAAGAAGAAGAAGAAGAAGAAGAAGAAGAAGAAGATGCTGGTGCTTCTAGTGTTAAATTATTAAGAAGCTTGTAACGATATACCTTTAGCGCGACATTCAAAAGCTTGTCAGAATAGAACCATACGCGCATTGATACCAACGCACTCCCACTAATTGCCACCTTTCCTATGGAAACAAGGAGTGATGGCTACCGAGAGTGTATTTAAGAAGAGAATTGAGGATCATGAAATCAGTTCCAATCAGTGTACTGATGAAACGGAACATAACCCAGTTCCCAGCTGGTTGAGCAAGGAGCAGGCGGCAGTGTTAGTCGGAACTCTGCCGGGGCAAAGGTACTCTGGGATGAAGAGATGCTTTGACGGAACTGTAACCGCCGTGGACGTTAGTTGCCATCTCCGGAGTGGGTGTATGGATAGCGATGAGTCGATGTTTTGATTGTGAGAATAAGTACGTGTGATTTCACATGATTGACGTGTATGAAGTCTGTGTTTGATTATGTATATTTAAATACTGAAATGTTATTATTACGTTTTTGATAATAATAAATAAAATTTAGTTTTATTGTACAGACGTCCAATACGGAGGCTTTCTTCGGAACGGAGTGAAGACAGAATATTATTTTATTTTTACTCTTTCAGGGGTCCGGTCCTGGAAATCGAAAGTGAACAACGTGAAAAATTTAGCTCTCATAAAATCAAAAATTAAGTGGTATAAACAAATAATAAAATATTAAAAATAAGACAAATAGTTAAAGTAAAGTGCAGTGTAAGACACAACAGAAAAGCCTTTAAAAAAATTGTACGTTAATGCATGCCTAGATTAATATTTATAAAATCAAAAATCCAGTACCTAATATTTAAGCATATAATCAAAAACTAATAAAAATAAATAGGTCTGGATCCCGCGTATGAAAAAAAAGTTGATTAATAGCAAGCTGAAAATTTGTTAATACCTTAAGGGTGTCTAGTCGGATAAACTTTGATATATGGGAACACTGGAACAAGGGAAGTTTTAATTGTGGAACAGGTTAAAAATTTGGAACGGTCAGACCACGAAAACGGCACATGTATTTTGTCCGACAGAACAGACTTAAACTCTCCGAACAGAGATTAAACTCTCATGCAAAAATCAGACTGCTATTTATCACCAAATGGGCGGTTTAATGAGTGGAACATGTAGATTATGTCAAATGACAGGACTTATGACAGGTGATAAATAGCAGTCTGATTTTTGCATGAGAGTTTAATCTCTGTTCGGAGAGTTTAAGTCTATTCTGTCGGAAAAAAATAAATGTGCCGTTTTCGTGGTCTGACCGTTCCAAATTTTTAACCTGTTCCAGAATTAAAACTGCCCCTGTTCCAGTGTTCCCATATATCAAAGTTTATCCGACTAGACACCCTTAAGCTATTAACAAATTTTCAGCTTGCTATTAATCAACTTTTTTTTCATACGCGGGATCCAGACCTAAAACCACGAACAAAAAACTTGCCGAGAATAGATTAAGACCAGCCATTTATCATAATTAAATATAAAAGTCAGGGACGGCTTTCGAAAATTTAATCAGGTGGAAGATAAATTAAACTAAAGTTGGTAGTGTTTTCTCTGAACTGTCGAGGTGGAACTCTCTGACGCCAACTTTAAATAAAATAAGGTTACGGGTATAATTCCACTCGAATGAAGAAAACAGGAGCAAACCGGAGCATGATAATTCGTTTGACGAAGAGGAAGCATTTAACAAAAGTAAGTCAACAATAAGAACACCACCCCAAAAGACGACAAAGGTAAACAAGAAATGGATGAAATAAAGAAAATATTGGCAGAACTAAAGCAGGAGATTAAAACAGAAATAAATAACTTAAAACAGAAATGAAATAAGAAAATAAGGAGACCAGAAGTATTATAAAAGAACTAAAAGAAGAGATAAAACCAAATAATGCAGAAATAAATAATATAAAACTAGAAATCCAAAAAATGAAAAATGAATGTGCTAAGGAAAAACAAGACTGGATAGAAGAAAATGAATTGATTAAAAAAGAAAATAAAAAGATAACAGAAGATATAAATGAACTCCGACGAACAATAGAAATATTGGATAAAGACAAAAGGAAAAATAATTTAATTATTAGTGGGTTAGAAATAGATACTGATGATTCAGCAGCACTAAAAGAGAGAGCAGCAAATATGATTGGAAAACATTTATAAGTAAATATTAATATTAAAAGAGCATGTTAGATTGGAATTAGAACATGGGTAATAGAACTAGGAAACGGAGAAGAAAAAACAGCCATTCTACGAAATAGGAACAAAGTAAAGAATGTTGAACCCAAGAAAATATGTATAACAAAGGACCTTGCAAAAAAAGAGAGAGACAAAATGAAATCTCTAAGTGACAAAGCAAGGGAGATTAGAGATAAAGGAAAACAGTGAAAATTGGGTACAACAAAATTGCAGTAGATAGTAAGAAATGGAGATGGAACTACAATGAAGAAAATGTAGTGGAGGTAGTGAGCCCAAAAAACTAGCAGAGCGACAGAGAAGAGACGAAGTAGAGGCCAGATAAGGATCAGAAGAAAACAAGGAAATTACGAATACGAACAAGTATAGACTTGATTAGTGATAAGATTAAGTTTAGGAAATTAAATGTTATACATAATAATAGAAATAGGATGGGTGGTGGAAATATTGGTAGTATAAGTAGTAGTAGTAGTAGTAATAACAATAATGAAAAATCAAATATTAATTTTGTAAATGACATCAGAACAAATAGGGATAGCGAGATGGAACGTGATCTGTCCAAATGGAAAGTAAGTAGATAATATGTAGCTAAACTAAACCCAAATCCGACACCCGAAGAGGTATAAGGAAGGGGAGGAAGAAAGAAAGATTTTACTCTTTATATAAATATCCTTAATAAATTTATTTATTTTGAACCTGTGTTTTACGGAGTCTGTTGTCTTGAAAGAAGTACCCGTCACAAGTTTTTAATTCGTTATTACAACAAACTCCGTTGAGCGTGTAACAGCTTTAATGGCACAATACCTCAATACCTAAACAAAAACCAAAACATCTCTAAAACATAGCTAATACAGTTCACAACTCTTAATGAAACTCCGAAATTTATCATATATGAATAATGCATACCGTAATACTGTGACACGCGCAAATTATTATTAGTAGTTGTTTCCCTGTTGTTCGACAAACTTTTAGGGTTTGTTCTGCTTCTATTTGTGCAACTTCTGTGCTATCAAAGGACAAATATTTCAGCAGAACGGTTAACACGACGGTGTAAATATATCATAGAGTTGTGGAAACTTCGCCGTTTGGGATTTTATCCAAATGAATAAGTTCGTAATAATAAAATTTCTAAACCAGACGAACAAGAAGTTGCAACACGGTTGGCGATTTGTTGGCTACTAATAAGTAAATGTTGTGGGTTTTGGATTGTTCCGCAGTTTAGAAACTAAAAGTAGACTATAAAGCGCGGTATGGAAATGTATATTGTTGAGGACTGTATTATTCAAAAAGCACTGTTTTCAAAATGGTTAATTTACATCAAAGTTTACCCAACCCAAGCGAATCAAAATACCACCAATCAGGACACAAAACCGAAATGGGGAAATTAATGGGAAAATAAATATATTTGCAACATGTTGCTAAATTTTTACATCACATATTTATTTACTAAGCTCAACAGGCATTGTAGGTCTAGGGTTAAAATGTTTACATTTCATTACATTAACCCATTAGCGCCAAAGTTTTTTTTATTTGAAAATCTTTACTTTTAGGGTTAATTAGATGAAAATGTTAATAATTGAATCCAAAAGAGACAAATTTTTCGGATTAATATTTTTTTTTTTAATTATATGGTGTTACTATTTGTTAACGCTGGGCGCTTAAGGAATTTTTCGGATTGTTGAAATCAAAATTTTTATTTTTTTTTATATTTATTTGAGAATATTTTCATCGTCTGGTGTGGTATCCTATAAAACAATTAACACACAAACGAACGTTGCATTTTTGGCACATTGTTCGTCCAGATGTTGTACATCCGTAACCAGCACATCGCCTTCTACTGCTTGGTGTAACGAAATGGTCGAAGCGGTCAAAACGAAGATCTGGCAAGTTCTGTCAATATATTTTTTATTTTTTTTTATATAAATCCATGAATTATGGCCTGCAATATCCAACAACCATGTTACAATTGGCCATCAGTATTGGTAAGTTGAAACACCTTGATCCATCAAGTCGGTACCCCCCACATTTTTATTGTATTCAGCAATACAGTGAGGCCGACTTACTTGAATGTGGGGTAGTGGGGTTTTTATTCACGAGAAAATCTTCTTACCGTGCCCAACGCTGAACCACTACAACTTGTAGATGCCATTGTAACAACAGAGTTATCTTTCCATCGCATCAGTAACACTATCGCTTCTGCTAACGAAAATCCACGACTGAAAAAAAAATAAGAATATAACTTTGTAAGCGCCCACCGCAACCATATGGTAACGGTGTACTTTGACTATTCCCACCAAATTCGCTACATTTAATTGTTGATTAAATACAACAATTTATAATAAGTTGGGGTATAATAAACCTAGTTTTTTTTAAATATGTAAATATAGTTACTAGACACTAGATGACTATCAAAAATTGCTTACGCAAAACAGACGTCCATCTTTTTCTATAAACTTAAACCACACTGTCATATGATTATCTCTCGACGGTTGAGGTTGAGAGAAGACTAAAATACGAATCCGTTACGTTTTATTCGTGCCTGAAGCATTCCTAGAAACGATACTTTTCAAAATATGTGGCTGACTGGTTCCATGGGCATACCGCAGAAATTCTAAAAATCATGTGTTTTATGTTACCTTATTTATAGTAACGCTGGGCGCTAATGGGTTAATAATAAATTACTATAACTTACATAACTTATAAATTTTATTTAATTACACTTTAGTCTTTTTATACAATTCTTCGACACCTCCCTCCATCTCCTTTTGTCCAATACTAGTTCTTCCCATCTCTTAATGTTACTTTTCTTCTGGTCTTCGTAAACACTGCCCTTCCATCTTTTATTTGGCCTGCCTTTCCTCCTCTTTGGTATTGGTCTTCGTGAGAGTACCATTTTTGGCATTCTTTTCTCGATGTGCCTCAAATATCGAATTCTCTGAGCTTTGATCGTTGTCGTGATCGTTGGCTCTCTATTTAGTTCTTTCTATTCATTGTTGGTTCTTTTTCTCCACTGACCTTCTATTTTCACACCTCCATATATTGCCCTTTGTATTTTTCTTTCCCATCTTTCTCAAAGGTCTGTTTCTGACTTTTTCAGTACCCATGTTTCGCATGCGTATGTTACTGTAGGTATGATAACAGTATTATACATTTTGATTTTAATTTTTCTTGATACGTATCTTAATTTCATTAGTGTGCGTAATGCTCCATACTTTTTTTCCTTTAGCTATTCTTGCCTCTATCTCCACTTCCTCATGACCATTTTCATGTATTTTGGCTCCCAGTTAATTAATTTCATTGGATCTTTTAAACGAGTATGTTTTTTCTCCATCTATTTGTACTTCAACGGCAGTCTCATGCGTGAAAGTATCACTTTCCACACTAGTTAGGAAAATAACTATTTATGCACGACCGGGATGTAAAGTCCATATTATGTAAACATTTGGCGGGCGTAAAGTGCCACTTTAGCGCCCGTGGGATTCTTTATCGCCCGACGGACGGTAATGTTAGATGGCGGGTATGGTTAGAAAAACACAAAGTTTTTATTTATTGTATTTTATTTTAATAAAGAATTATAACTTTAGCAATCAAACATCAGTCTCCTACATCTATGATTTTATATTTATAACAGAATTTGAACAATTATTTATAGAAATGTTAGAATTTGCTACTTTGCTCTGTTGTAAGTTGCTATGAAGTTTCAATAACTCCGTATGATTTGTGGAAGGTGCATGCCCAAAAGGATCACCATATAAAGGCTCTAGCGGGATAAGATGGTCAACAATGCCCCCGCACCGATCAGTCCCGCTACTTATTTTTTCGATAAAGGATATAAAATTATGCCCTCATGCAAATTTTTAGCTTCCCAAAGGTCCTAGAACCTCTTAAATCGAAAAAAGAAGAATTTTTAGGTTTTATTTTTTTGTGAGCGCAATTTTAACTTAAAAAATCTGAAAAATTCGAGATGATGTATATTTTGAATACAAAACAGCCTGATTTCTTCAGATTTTTGTAGTAAAAAATGAGCTTAGGAAAAATTTTTGAAATTTTCAAAAAATTTTTAGGTTATGTAAATATCATTTGGCCAACTTGTAAATAGTATTTTTTTGTGCGTTTTTTGTCGTTCTTACGAATGGCAGAGGCAGAATTTTTAATATCCGAGCGGAAAGAACAAAAAAATTGAAAAATCCGTTTTTTGCTGTCTCGAGACGCATCTCGGGAGAGCCAATTTTAGGATTTAGGATCCTGACTACAACAACTAAAAAAAGCACTAAAAGTGTGAATTTTGTCATAAAATTTGGTATGTGGGATTATAGTAATATTTGGAACAGCTTTTAGAAATAACTTTTTTCGATATCTCTAACGCGAAGCAAATCGAATCGCATATCGAAAATTCACCCTGTTCGTGGATTCGCAGTAGACCGCGTTTAAAATTTAAATTTCAGTTGACCATTTTAAAAATTGTGAACCATTAACCTTTATGACTGTGCCAAATTTCAAATCTGTATATATTTTAATTGCCGAAATATAGGGATGTCTTCATCTTAAATGCGGCACACTGTATATTATCGTATATGTATAATATCACAAGAGAGAAAATGTTACCGGCAATATTTTCGACTGGTATGAAAGTTTGTTGTCTGGCAATTTTCGGGAATTAAATTTTGACTTAACTCACGAGACGTTAGTCGAGTGATTTTGTCAAAATTTCATAAGCGAAAATTACAAGAAGGCAACGAACTTGAATGAAACCAGGAGAAAATTTTGCCGGGAAAAATGTTCTCTCGAATGATGTTCGACAAGACTATTTCACGAGACAATTAATGCACCATATCAACGAAATATAACCTTTATTTATTTGTTATTACCAGACACTTTCGTGACGGATCTGTCATAATTTTGTCGCTGAGAAATCACCTCGCTAAGGAGTTTTGTCAGTAGAAAACGATACGTTGCTATGCCGTTTTATCAGTTAAAAATAGTCTAGTGAAATAGTCAATTTGATAATTTATTGCAACTAATATAGTCGTATTTTTTATACCTAGATTCAAAATATACATTCAAAATACTGACTAATTCACTAATTTTATCATAAAAAGTCAAATTGATTGTGAAGTATTGAACCAGTTAATGCGTATTAATTTAAAAATATTATAATAATTATAATATACAGAGTGAGTTTTATGTATAGAAACCCTCAATTATCTCGGAAACATCTTGCATAATTTTTATAGCTTTTGGTGAGTAGGGGTTTTCTAATACAGCCGATATTATAGTGATAATTACATTGTTGTCAGATCTTCCGTTTTTCTGGAAATCTAATGAACTTTCCACAAGGAAAAAAGTTTTCCTGTAGTTGGCTGTATACCATGTGATACAAAAACAATAAATGCTGTATAAAAGGTATATTTAAAAAACCCTCAAAAGGGCCACATCAATTCACATAACTAGTTTTCGACTGGTTTACCAGTCATCATCAGTGCTTACCTAAAATGAATATAACCTGATAAAAAGGGCAAAGATGTTGAAATTTTGACTAGGGTTAAAAAAATATTAGGTTATACTCACGTGCAATGTACATGTTAGCCATCAAAATGCTATTTTACAAAAATATGTGGGTCAAAGCCCATTTCAAGTAGTCCGTTAAGGAAACATAAGTATAAAAAGCTACCTTAAGCCTTGATGTTTAAAATATAATTTAATTTGCCCTAGGTAACATCTGAAATTTTCTGAAAATTTCAGATGTTACCTAGGGCAAATTAAATTATATTTTAAACATCAAGGCTTAAGGTAGCTTTTTATACTTATGTTTCCTTAACGGACTACTTGAAATGGGCTTTGACCCACATATTTTGTAAAATAGCATTTTGGTGGCTAACATGTGCATTGCACGTGAGTATAACCTAATATTTTTTTAACCCTAGTCAAAATTTCAACATCTTTGCCCTTTTTATCAGGTTATATTCATTTTAGGTAAGCACTGATGATGACTGGTAAACCAGTCGAAAACTAGTTATGTGAATTGATGTGGCCCTTTTGAGGGGTTTTTAAATATACCTTTTATACAGCATTTATTGTTTTTTTTTCTAATGAACTTTCTTATTTTTTTTGCGTTTTGAAGTCCTTAAGAAATACTGATTATTTTTCATGTTATATTCTCTATACCTAAATGCAATAGTTTCGGAGTTATTGCTACATGTATTTAAAAAAAAAATTAAACAAATTATAAAAATCAATTTTTTTGGCCCGTGTAGTTTACATTCTTTGAACCATTGGGGAGAAAAAACGTCTTTTGTAATTTTTCTCTAAAGTTAATGGTTTTGGAGCTCCAAACAATTTAAAAATGAAAAAAAAAATGAATAATGACAATTTTCAAGGTTCAAAAACACAAATAAAAATATTATTTTTAAAACTGCTGGGTAGTCAAATTCAAGCTAAGCCTTTTTTCTAGGGGCTCGCTATAAAATTTTTTGGCCCGTTTTATTCTAAAACATTGGTTTTTAATAATTATTAGTGAAGCGCATATAAGAGGACGGGCGATTGGGGTGCATTAACAACTAAAAACAATATTTTAGAATGAAACAAGCTTCAATTACTTATTCGTAACTGATAAAATAAGGCTTGAACTTAAATTTGTGCACAGGACAGTTTCAAAAATAATATTTTTGATTTGTGTTTTTCAACCTCGAAAATCGTCATTACTCGATTTTTTTCAGTTTTAAATTGTTTATAAATCGAACTCGTTTAACTTTAAAGAAAAATTACAAAAAAACTTTTTTGTTCCCAATAGTCCAAAGAACGTAAAATAATGTCTACCCGGGCCGAAAAAATTGATTTTTATAATTTGTTTAAATTTTTTTTTTAAATAAATGTAGCAATAACTCCGAAATTATGATTTTTAGGTATAGGGAATATAACATGAAAAATAATTAATATTTCTTATGGACAAAAAGCAAAAAATAGAAAGGGTATCCCAATTGAAGTAAAAAAATTAGATTTTTGGAAAAACCGGAGATCTGACAACAATGTAATTATCACTATAATATCGGCCGCATTAGAAAACCCCTACCCACCAAAATTTATAAAAATTGTGCTAACCGTTTCCGAGATATTTGAGGGTTTCCGTACATAAACCTCACTCTGTATATTATATTATTACACATTAATTGATTCAATACTTCAATGCAAGCAATTTTTGAATGTATATTTTGAATCTAGGTAGAAAAATACGACTATATCAGTTGCAATAAATTATCAAATTGATAATATACAGTGTATCGCATTTAAAATAAAGACACCCCTAATATTTCGGCTATCAAAATATTCAAATTTGAAATTTGACACAGCCATACAGGTTGATGGTTCACAATTTTTAAAATAGTCAACTGAAATTTAAATTTTAAACGCGGTGTACTGCGAATCCACAAACAGAGTGAATTTTCGATATGCGATTCGGTTTCCTTCGCGTTAGAGATATCGAAAAAAATTATTTGGAAATGCTGTTCTAAATATTATTATAAGCCCACATACCAAATTTTATGACAAAATTCACACTTTTAGTGCCTTTTTAGTTGTTGTAGTCAGGATCCTAAATCCTAAAATTGGCTGTCCCGAGATGCATCTCGAGACAGCAAAAAACGGTTTTTTCAATTTTTTTGTTCTTTCCGCTCAGATATTAAAAATTCTGTCTCTGTCATTCGAAAGAACGACAAATGACACACAAAAAAATATTATCTAAGAGTTGGCCAAATGATATTTACATAACCTAAAAATTTTTTTGAAAATTTCAATTTTTTCTGAGCTCATTTTTTATTACAAAAATCTTAAAAAAATCAGGCTATTTTGTGTTCAAAATATACATCATCTCGAATTTTTTCAGATTTTTTAAGTTAAAATTGCGCTCACAAAAAAATAAAACCTAAAAATTCTTCTTTTCTCGATTTAAGAGGTTCTAGGACATTTGGGAAGCTAAAAATTTGCATGAGGGCATAATTTTATATCCTTTATCGAAAAAATAAGTAGCAGGACTGATCGGTGCGAGGGCATTTTTGACCATCTTATTCCGCTATAGCCTTTGGACTGCAATCTGAGCAACTTGTAGATGGTATATCAGCATTGACAATTTTTTGGGCGATTTTCATTTTATTTGACACGGAATCTTCAATATATCCTTCCGCTACTAATGTAGACTTCCAACCAGCATGTCCTTTTATGTTAAGAATATCCTCACCTGCGTTAGCGAGAAAAGTTGCTGAGGATCGTCTAAGGCAATGGCCCGTGTAATCTTTTGGAGTAGATAATTTTAAATAAGTCGCTATTTTACAAGGAATTTGACCAAACGTTTTCTTTCCAACGACCTGACTGGAATATTATCCACTATTGTAATAGACAAAAAAACGTCGGTGGTTGATATTTGTAGTACGTAGTGCAGCATATTTTCTATATAAGTCGAGATAACTTGGTGACTTCTGCTCTTTGTCAATTACACTAAAAATACGGTCAATTTTGGTTTTAGATGCTTGAATGGTTACCTGCAATGTTGTTCCTAATTCTTGAATATCGTCTATTGAAATATTAGCTAATTCCTCTCGACGGCATGCCCCACAGATACCAAAAATTAGTGCAACCTACAATAAATACCTAATTAAAATAATAGTCTAAGATATAAAAAAAATAGCAAGTAACTTACTGTTATCATGAGATATAAATTATCTGAAGCATTTACCAAAAACGATTATATTTCTTCTCTGGTTAGAATTTTAGATTTATTTGGTTTATAACCATCTGATCTCCGTTTTAGGAATGTTATCAATCTTGAATATTTAGCGATGTTTACAGGATTGTGCAAATTTCCAGTTGCCTGTAACATCGAATAATATGACCATAGAGACGACGGCTTACGGCATTTAGACTTCTCCAGAAAATACACAAGAAATACACTTTCTGTATAATTACCGTGTTTAACTTTCTGCAATTTGCACCAACTAACAAATTCATCGTAGACCTTATAGTTTATTTTCTTAGATTTAGCGTTTAGTAAACTTAATTTTGCATCTTCTGCTGCTTTAAACATTTCCGGCGGTGTTCCAGAAAATGTTTCATCGTCACTAGTTTCCATTATAAAAGAACTTCTTAAAAAATGTGTTATAAAACTTGCAATACGATAAATAATGGCGACTTACTATTCTTGACTTATTTACTTTGTTGCTAGGGTAACGCGAACAGAGCTATAGATATTACTGTTCTATCATATTATTATTTCTTGCACATATTTTTTTCAATATGACATTTTTTATTAAAAAACCAATACAAATGATTCGGTGAATTGTTATACAGGATAAGTTTTAATAAATTGAGCTATAAAATTCATGCAACTTTTGAAACGGTATTTATAATAAATTGCTCGCAAAAGGTGGAAAGAAAAAGAAGCATTAAAAAATAATCACTAAGACGATCGTGCAAGGAATTTTGTATCTTTATTAATAAATGATCATTAAAACAGTCGTGCATAAAAATGTGTATGTATTTCGGGCTTAAACAGCGTTTATTGGCCTTACGTGTTAATAGCCTCGCCTATTGGCTCGGTCTCTTAGGCCGCGTTCAGAGTGGACGAGCAAAGAGCAAAGAGCAAAGAGCAAAGAGCAAAGAGCAACGAGCAAAGAGCAAAGAGCAAAAAGTGCACGTTCAGAGTGGACGAGCAAAGAGCAAAGAGCAAAGAGCAAAGAAGTGCTAATAGCGGGTAGTTACGCTAGACGAGAGTTTAGTTCTTTTCCACTCGGCAGTGTGGATAGGAGCGGTAGGATATTTGCTCTTTACTCTCACAGTAGTCCATGTAGTGAGACCGCTCCCGTCTGAAAAAATTTCCGATTCGGTCTCTTTGTGGATTCCTATTTAAAAATATTTTAAAATTTCCTTTAAACAAATCTGAAGGGTGCCGGGCGGAATTTTTGTGCAGAAATTGTTTAAACAATTTTTTTAAACAAATACAAAAGATCACGTTTTTTGCTCTGGAACATATATTTTTAAGTTTTGTGGGTCATCTAAACAACAAAGGTATCTTGTAAATGTTCTCAAAAATTGATAGTTTTCGAGTTATAGGCAATTTAAAATCTGAAAAATGCGAAAATACCCATTTTCGAGGCCTAAATACTCATATTTAAATTAGTATTTTTGAGGTTGCCAGATACTTAAATTGAAGTTTAAACATTGAGCCTCAAGACTCTGAAGAGTGATCGCGTCTAACCTTAATTTATACCGTTGTTTTTTAATTGTTAAATATCCGTGTTTATTCGATTTTTTGCCGGTGTGGCGCGCTCTATTTCAAAAATCTCCTATTTTCCTCCGAAAATTATTTTTTCTAGATTTTTTGGGATTTTCTAAATAAAATAAGTTTCTTAACATTTTTCTCAAAAGTTAACAGTTTTAAAGTTATAAGCTATTTAAAATCCAAAAATGAGTTTTTTTGTCATTTTTTGGATTTTAAATCGCTTATAACTTTAAAACTATTAACTTTTGAGAAAAATGTCAAGAAACTTATTCTATTTAGAATATCCCAAAAAATCTAGAAAAAATAATTTTCGGAGGAAATAAAAGATTTTTGAAATAGAGCGCGCCGCACCGGCAAAAAAATCTGATAAACACGCATATTTAACAATTAAAAAACAACGGTATAAATTAAGGTTAGACGCGATCACTCTTCAGAATCGAAGCTGAATGTTTAATCATCAATTTAAGTATCTGGTAACCTCAAAAATACTAATTGAAATATGAATTTTTAAGCCTCGAAAATGCGTATTTTCGCATTTTTCAGATTTTAAATCGCCTATAACTCGAACACTATTAATTTTTGGGAAAAATTACAAGATACCTTTTTTGTTTAGAATAACCCAAAAAACCTAAAAATATATAATAATAAAAATGGTATACATTTTTATTTTATAGTCGTATTACTCCGTAGAGTAAGTGCACACCTACATTGCCTACATAGGGCTTTTCATCGATTATCATTTGTTTCGAGCTTCTGTCATATGTTATATAATCTGTGTATAATATTAATATACACGGATTATACGACATATGACAGAAGCTCGAAACAAATGACTGTGAATGAAAAGCCCTATTGGATCCGATTTTCTCCGATCAGATCAGATCAGATCAGATCAAATCCGATCCGATCCGACAGGCGGTGCCTACATAGGGCTTTTCATTCACAGTCATTTGTTTCGAGCTTCTGTCATGTGTCACATAAAATTAATTTATCTACGTCATACGTTATTGGTATATAAACAATACAAACCAAAGGCGTATGGCGTAGATATATCAATATTATGTGACACATGACAGAAGCTCGAAACAAATGACAGTCGATGAAAAGCCCTATTGGATCCGTCTTTCTCCGATCAGATCAGATCCGATCAGATCGGTTTTCCGGCGAGGGTGCCTACATTGGTTCAGTAATCTTCCGACCACCGACCACCGACAATAAGTTCCGATGAAGATGTGTTGAGATGATGACATTGAATATATTTAAACATGTTAGCTTGCAACCCCCAACTTGCAACAAACTTGCAACCAGTTTGCAACCAACTTGCAACCAGTTTGCAACCAGTTTGCAACCAGTTTACAACCAGTTTGCAACCAGTTTGCAACCAACTTTCAACCAATTTGCAACCAACTTGCAACCAATTTGCAACCAACTTGAAACCATCTTGCAACCAACTTGCAACCAACTTGCAACTGCAATTGCAACTCAACTTGCAACCAATCGGAATGAAACCAAACACTTCTCGATGAGAATAGGAGAAGCTACTCCCGACGTCGGCCGATATCGGATCTGATCTGATCTGATCGGATCGGAGAAAAACGGATCCAATGTAGGCACTCCCATTTAATACTATGGGTTTATTTTTTATTTCGACGTCGGCCGACGTCGGATCTGATCTGATCTGATCGGATCGGAGAAAACGGATCCAATGTAGGCACCCCCATTTAATACTATGGGTTTATTTTCTATTCCGACGTCGGATCTGATCTGATCGGAGAAAATCGGATCAAATGTAGGTGCGGCCTAACTAGGTGCATTTTTCCGTTGGAACTTTACCAGCTGCAGACGGGGGATGTGAATTGCATAGTGTAGAATTCCTTCCCTCTGGTCTTCACTGCAGCATCCATTTGACTTGCAAATTGGTCTTGGAGGTGTCACAAGGAAAGTGTACCAATAAGTTTTCAATTTAAAAATCTTTTAGTAATATTTTAAATATTTTCAATATTAATAATTTACTATTAGGATTGAAAACTACTTCGTCTAAAAATATATGTTCCGGAGCAAAAAAACGTGATCTTTTGTATTTGTTTAAAAATAGGTATTTATGAAACATTTCGTGAAGTATGCTTTTTGCGAACGCACGCGATATTTAGAGCACGAGCGACAGCGGAGCGAGTGCTATACATCGCGTAAGTTCGCAAAAAGTACTTCATGCACAGTTTCATACAATATTTTATCTACTCTACCATAAACAAATAAAAAAACTGTAACTCTTCGTCACTGGAATTCATTTCTATTCTACAATTTTTAGAACTTTGACATTTAAAAATTCTAACTTCTTTCAAACCACAAAACTGTAAAAACTTTTGTCGTAGTTTATTGCTCATTATGTCATCACCATGACAACGCCAAAGTTAAGGATATTTGATTATATGAAAGTGTGTTAAAAACAGTGCGAAAAAGTAAGTCCCATTTAAAATACATTGTTACTTCACTCTCACTTTAAACACTTCACGCACTGCTATCTATAATGACAGTTTTCACAAACTAAAAACTTACACGTAACATAACATAGAGTAGATAAAATTGTTTAAACAATTTCTGCCCAAAAATTCCGCCCGGTGCTCTTCAGATTTGTTTAAAGGGGACATTTTTGAATAGGAATTGACAAAGAAACCGAATCAAAAATTTTTTCAGACGGGAGCGGTCTCACTACATGGACCAAAGAAATCAAACTTGTTTGGTTTCGCCGCTTTGCTCTTTGCTAGCACTCTGTGCACCTCCGTTTGCCAGTATGAGTTTGATTTCTTCGCTTTGCTCTTTGCTCTTTGCTCTTTGCTCTTTGCTCGTCCACTCTGAACGTACGCTTACTTACACGTCGCGGTCCATAAACGCCACTTTTAGGCCCTTGATAGTATAAGAGCTAGTGAACCCTCCGACTAACGGTCATCCTGTAAGACTAGAAAATTTTTTAGTGATAATTCAGAGCACACCAAGGCTAAAAACCATGACCTGGCAGGCATCAGCCGTGCACGTGTATCTACCAGGTGAATCGAAAAGTGCATAGTTTAGGGGTAAAGTAAACTTTCTCCTGTAAGGTTTAAATTTAAGTATGTGTTTGCGTAAGTCATTTAGAAGAAATGTGTACAATGACAGGCGATTCTGAAGAGCATAAGACCTTGCCAGGCGAGGGGAAAGATTAGGGGTTTTTCCTAAAATTATTTTTTTGCATCGAACAAATTTTCTTTAGGTTTTTTGAATCATTCCAAACAGAAAAGGTCTTTAGTGATTTTTCTCTTAAGTTAATAGTTTTTGTTATATAAGCGATTGAAAATTTTGAAAATTGCGAAATCGGCCATTTTTAACCCTAAATCGGACATTTATCTAAAAATTTCAAAGTTACCAAGGTAGGTAGATATTCTTTAAACATTTATGAATGAAATTCCAAAGAGTTTTTTGCAATACAATATCGGAATCCCCTTTGTTTTTTAATTACTAATCAAGCGGACGCGACACTGTAGTATAAGTGAGGACGTTTGAGTTGGCATAAATTCATTGTCTCGAGAATGGGCAAATTTCAAGAGAAATCCTCAGATAGGTCGATTTTTATTTTTAAATTAGGACTTTTTGGCTTATATATAATACTAGTGACGTCATCGATTTGAGCGTGATGACGTAATCGATGATTTTTTTAAATGAGAGTAGGGGTTGTGTGATAGCTTATTTGAAAGAATATTTAATTCTCTATTCACTAATATAAACATTAACATAATTATTTATACAGGGTGTACAAAAAATTTTTTTTATTAAATTAACTTTGATTAAATTTGACAAATGAAAGAAAAAATTTTTTTGTACACCCTGTATAAATAATTATGTTAATGTTTATATTACTGCATAGATAATTAACTAACCTTTCAAATAAGCTATCACACAACCCCTACTCTTATTTAAGAAAATCATCGATTACGTCATCACGCCCAGATGGATGATGTCACTAGTATTATATATATGCCAAAAAGTCCTAATTCAAAAATAAAAATCGACCAGTCTGAGGATTTCTCTTGAAATTTGCCCGTTCTCGAGATAATGAATTTATGCAAACTCAAACGGCCTCACTTATACTACAGTGTCGCGCCCGCTTGATTAGCAATTAAAAAACAAAGGGGTTTCCGATATTGTATTGCAAAAAACTCTTTGGGATTTCATCAATCAATGTTTAAGGAATATCTACCTACCTTGGCAACTTTGAAATTTTTTAGATAAATGTACGATTTAGGGTTAAAAATGGCCGATTTCGCAATTTTCAAAATTTTCAATCGCAATATAACAAAAACTATTAACTTAAGAGAAAAATCACTAAAGACCTTTTCTGTTTGGAATTATTCAAAAAACCTAAAAAAAACCTTGTTCGATGCAAAAATAATAATTTTAGGAAAAACCCCTAATCTTTCCCCTCGCCTGGCAAGGTCTTATGCTCTTCAGAATCGAATATCATTGTAAACATTTCTTCTAAATGACTTACTCGAACACATACTTAAATTTAAACCTTACAGGAGAAAGTACGTAAGTTTATTTTACCCCTAAACTATGCACTTTTCGATTCACCTGGCAGATACACGTGCACGGCTGATGCCTGCCAGGTCATGGTTTTTAGCCTTGGTGTGCTATGAATTATCACTAGACAAATTTCTAGCCTTACAGGACGACCGTTAGTCGGAGGGTTCACTAGCTCTTAGATTATGATACATAAATAACTAATATGAAACATGTTGCGAAACATTTTATACCACACAGCAATAACAAGTAAAGTAAATGTGTTTATAATAACATTTTCTGATATGATACTACTCCCGTAATTCTTCAATGGCTTTACACCCCTATGATACGTTCTTCTATTGGTATTTATTTATTTATTAAACAGATCATGAGTTTCGCAATATAATTATTTACGACATCGACAGTAAAAATTAAGATACAATCAGATAAAATCTTGAAATATACACCGGTATGAAAGAATAAAAAAATACAAGCTTTGCGCCAGTACAACTTTCTAACCCTGCAGAAGACGCTTAACAAAAATTTACTCGAATTGGCGCGTTGGTTCTGGGATATTCAGGCGAATTAGGTGTGATTTTTGGGAATCAGTATTTATTTCCGACATTTAGATAAATAGTCGAGGCGCCAGAGGGGTCACCGTGTCCTTTTCAATTCTGATGGACAAACTCAACGGTTTCGTATGGATTTTTGTCTGCTGATTACGAATTTCGAGGGTGGATTTCGACCCGAGTTGTCAAAAAATTGTTATAAACAATTTAATTGTTTATAAATTGTTTATAAGGCTCTGGCTCATAAACTAAAAGTGATAAGAATGTTTCAAATAAAATTTGTTCGTTAATAAAAAACGAAGAAAATAACGTTTACTAAACTTAAATACAATAGTTATAACTCAAGATATTGTAAAATTAGTGCCCAATGCAAATTGCAAATTGCAAAATAAGTATTTTTCGAAACTTTATCGATCGTAACTCAGCTTATACGCAAGCAAATGAGCCTTAGAGGGTCTCATTTTAAATTTTCATTAATAGGCTTCCAGACAAAGTTTGTTAAATTACTTTATCTTCATTTGTTTTAAAGTTATACCCGATTGAAGTTATAATTTTCATAAAAAAAATTGTACATTAATTTGTTTATAAGTGTTTCAAGTAAATTTGAGCTGTAAACATTTATACTTTAATTAACAATAATAATATAGGAATTCAAAAGGAACATTTTTTAACCTTTTTAAAATGTTCGTAGGTTTATTTTTGGTCAAGATTTCGATATTTTAATGGCGCGCTATGAGGCGCAAAATCGGCTCAGTCAAGTATGTAAGTATTTTTTGACGCTTTATCGATCATAACTCGGCTTCTACGCATACAAATGAGCCAATATGTGATATCCATATAAAAATGGATCGATTTATTTTACAGCATCATCATTGCATATAAAACGAGCATTTATGTTGTGGCGGCATACACACAATTCACGTGCCTTGATAATGTTGCAAAAGAACTAGATCCACTTTATATGGATATCATATAGATAATTAGACTCTTAAGCCCCAGAAAGTTTTAGTTTTACTGCCTACAAGAACAGACGTAGTACCACCATGTAACTGTAAAAATTTGCTCTAAGAACTTATGCAGATGTAAAAAAGCTGAGATTCTCTGTATATCTCGATGCAGATGCATGAAAGATAATGTTTGTAAAAATAGTGTTAATAAATAATATCAACTTACTTTTTAGTTATATTTCTGAAATATTAGTTTTTATTTTTTTTTCTCATTTAGTACAAAAAATAGAAGACAAAGTAAATAGAATGAAAGGTGATACGAGTTACAGTATGATGATTTAATTATAAGAATGATATGATAAAATTTTATTAGGATCTTCAAAAATGAAAATGAAGATAACGTATATATACATAGGAATTATTATAATTTGCATCGAGAAGTTAGCGCGTGAACCTTTACGCGATTAGCCAATCTCGTGCCTCAGAGCGCGCTATTAAAATATCGATATCTTGGCCAAAACTAAACATACGAACATTTTCTTAAGTTCAAAATGTTCCTTTTAAGTTCTTCTATCATTACTGTTAATTAAAGTATTAATGTTTACAGCTCAAATTTGCTTGAAACCCTTATAAACAAATTAATGTACAATTTTTTTAAGAAAATTTTCACTTCAAACGGATATAACTTTAAAACAAATGAAGACAAAGTAATTTAACAAACTTTGTTTGGAAGCATATTCATTAAACTTTAAAATGTGATCTTCTAAGGCTCATTTGCGTGCGTAGTACCCGAGTTACGATCGATAAAGCTTCGAAAAATACTTATTTTGCAATTTGCAATTTTCATTGTGCACTAATTTTACAATATCTTGAGTTCTAATTGTTGGTTTTAAGTTAATTAAACGTTTTTTTCTTCATTTTTTATTGACGAACAAATTTTATTTGAAATATTATTTTTTATCTCTTTTAGTTTATGAGCCAGAGCCTTATAAACAATTAAATTGTTTATAACAATTTTTTGACCACTCGTATCGAATTCCACCCTCGAAATTCGTAATCATCAGCCAAAAATCCATAAGAAACCGTTGAGCTTGTCCATCAGAATTGAAAAGGACACGGTGACCTCTATTTGGCGCCTAGACTAAAAAGCATTTGCTTAAAACTACCAAAATAAAGTGATTTCACCCAAAAAGAACATCCTGAAACATTTTAACTTAAAATTATATAAAATATAAGAAAACTCCAATCTGCGCACAAGAAGGCGCAATCCTTGGTTGCTGCCTTCTCTTCGAGTATGACTGTTTCCACCAGTTCTATTTGCTTCTTGCTAAGATTATCAAATCGTTCGCAAATGCTAAGCATTGATGTTTTTCGTGGTAGGTCAGACCTGTTCTATTAATGTTTGCTTCTGGTATAACCTTTTCTAATATTATGCTAAATATTATAGATGATAATGGATCACCCTACCACAGTGGTCGGCAAACTTTTTATCCAAAGAGCCAAAAGAGTGAAAGTGCTCCCAGCGATATTCCAAAAATAAAAGAACCACATGTTCTACATCAAAAAGTATTCGACCAAAAAAATGTTTAAACTCTTAGCCTCATCCATAACCCCACCAAAAATTAAAATGTGTTTTTTCGTTTTTCTGGCGATATCTTCGTTTCTAATCATCGTAGAAACTTCTGTTTTTTTTTTCGTTTTGTAGGGTTTTATTTCCTACAACACTGTACTTTTTAGAAAAATTTTGATGCAGAATCCGCAAAAATTCAAAATTTGTTTTTAAATGTTGATATGTAGAACTGAAAAGGGAAAGACCAGCAAACGTGAGCTTTTTTAACTGATCATAAGAATCAGGAATATTATTTCAAACGATGAAAATGATCTCTTCGTCAGGTCATACAAAAAGCAGACCACTTCTTGTGTTGTGAATATTTTTTCTTCTCCAATATTTCCAATTCAACACAAAGACGTTCGCATTTAGAACATACATCTTTGTTTTATAAATCCAGAAATTGTATTTCAAAGCTATTAATGTCAATTTCAAGATGAGAAAATTTCAACTCAGTTGTTTCGGTCATTAAGAAAATTTTTGACAAATGCTGAAGTTTGTAAGTTTGATAAAAGCTAATTTATCAACATAAGAAGTAATGTTTCTCCTACCAATTTTTTTTAAGGAACATATTATTGCGCTTTCCGTGGATATTTGAGCCAGAGCCGCACCTAAGGCCGCGTTCAGAGTGGACGAGCAAAGAGCAAAGAGCAAAGAGCAAAGCGGAGAAATCAAACTTATACTGGGAAATGGAGGTACACAGAGTGCTAGCAAAGAGCAAAGCGGCGAAACCAAACAAGTTTGATTTCTCCGCTCGCACTCTTTGGTCCATGTTGTGAGACCGCTCCCGTCTGAAAAAAATTTTGATTCGGTTTCTTTGTCAATTCCTATTCAAAAATGTCCCCTTTAAACAAATCTGAAGAGCACCGGGCGGAATTTTTGGGCAGTAATTGTTTAAACAATTTTATCTACTCTATGTTATATTATGTGTAAGTTTTTAGTTTGTGAAAATTGTCATTATAGATAGCAGTGCGTGAAGTGTTTAAAGTGAGCGTGAAGTAACAATGTATTTTAAATGGGACTTACTTTTTCGCACTGTTTTTAACACACTTTCATATAATCAAATATCCTTAACTTTGGCGTTGTCATGGTGATGACATAATGAGCAATAAATTACGACAAAAGTTTTTACAGTTTTGTGGTTTGAAAGAAGTTAGAATTTTTTAATGTCAAAGTTCTAAAAATTGTAGAATAGAAATGAATTCCAGTGACGAAGAGTTACAGTTTTTTTATTTGTTTATCGTAGATAAAATATTGTATGAAACTGTACTTGTATAGGAATCCACAAAGAAACCGAATCAGAAATTTTTCCAGACGGGATCAGTCTCATGACATGGACTATTTTGGTATTTTTCCGAAAAATGAATCTCGGTAACCTGATAGCTGAAGTGTTATGAAACAAATATTATGATTCAAAGAAACCTGTTATAGGATCGAAAGATTCCCTATTCAAAGGACGACGATGACTTTTTAAATTTATAACTTTATGCAATTTTATAATTAAATAAATATTATGTAACTTAATAATTATTATTAGTTCTACAGTGTGGCAAAACCAAATGGAATAAATTCATTATTTCGTAAATCGACGATTTTAAAAAAAAATCCGGAAACAGGTCGATTTTTATTTTTAAATTAAAATTGTTTGGCATTTACATACTAGTGACGTCATCCATCTCGAAGCTGAAATAAAAAATATACGTGCGGACCAATGTAAAAAAAGGTCATTTCATTGTTGTCTTCCTACCGGCGCGGCGTGAGAAATACAAAATAAGATTTATTATTTTATTTGGGCACAAGCCACAATTCGAGTTTGAAATCAAGTTTCCTTGACGTTTCGACTTTCACTTCGGAAATCGTTATCAATATAAAAAAAACATTCATAAATTAAAAATTTAACTTTGTTTCTGGTGAAGCAACGCAGTTGGAACAAGCAGAATATTATAATTGTCACCGGAAAGTGAAAAAGGTAACGCACAACTTGAAAGAACCTATAGATTTCGAACTTCGTTTCTGATGAAGCAACGCAGTTGGAACAAGCAGATATATTATAATTGTGTCACCGGAAAGCGAAAATGGTAACGAACAACTTTGAAGAGCCTATAGTTTTCTAACTTCGTTTCTGGTGAAGCAACGGAGTTGAGACAAGCAGATATATTATAATTGTGTCACCGGAAAGCGAAAAAGGTAATGCACATTTTGGAAGAACCTATAGATTTCTAACTTCGTTTCTGGTGAAGCAACGGAGTTGGAACAAGTAGATATATTATAATTGTGCCACCGGAAAGCAAAAAAGGTAACGCACAACTTGGAAGAGCCTATAGTTATCTAACTTTGTTTCTGGTGAAGCAATGGAGTTGGAACAAGCAGATATATTATAATAGTGCCACCGTAAAGCGAAAAAGGTAACGCACAACTTGGAAGAACCTATAGTTTTCTAACTTCGCCTCTGGTGAAGCAACGGAGTTGGAACAAGCAGATATATTATAATTGTGTCACCGGAAAGCGAAAAAGGTAACTAACAACTTGGAAGAGACTATAGTTTTCTAACTTAGTTTCTGGTGGAGCAACGCAGTTGGAACAAGCAGATATACTATAAGTGTGTCACCGGAAAGCGAAATAGGTAGTCTTTGAAAACTATAGGTTCTTCCTAGTTGTGCGTTACCTTTTTCGCTTACCGGTGACACAATTATACTATATCTTCTTGTTCCAACTCCGTTGCTTCACCAGAAACTAAGTTAGAAAACTATAGGTTCTTCCAAGTTGTGCGTTACCTTTTTTGCTTCTCGGTGACACAAATATAATATATCTGCTTGTTCCAACTCAGTTGCTTCACCAGAAGCAAAGTTAGAAAACTATAGGCTTTTCCAAGTTGGGAATTACCTTCAAAAATCTCCTATTTCCTCCGAAAATTATTTTTTCTAGATTTTTTGGGACATTCTAAATAAAATAAGTTTCTTAACATTTTTCTCAAAAGTTAATAGTTTTTTTAAAAGTTAGTTTAGTTAAAAGTTATAAGTTAATAAAAAACTCATTTTTGGATTTTAAATCGCTTATAACTTTAAAACTGTCAAAAACTTAAAAACTTTTGAGAAAAATGTCAAAAAACTTATTTTATTTAAAAATCCCAATAAATCTAGTAAAAATAATTTTCGGAGGAAAATAGGAGATTTTTGAAATAGAGCGCGCCGCACCGGCAAAAAAATCGGATAAACACGCATATTTAACAATTAAAAAACAACGGTATAAATTAAGGTTAGACGCGATCACTCTTCAGAGTCTTGAAGCTCAATGTTTAAACTTCAATTTAAGTATCTGGCAACCTCAAAAATACTAATTTAAATATGAGTTTTTAGGCCTCGAAAATGCGTATTTTCGCATTTTTCAGATTTTAAATTGCCTATAACTCGAAAAGTATCAATTTTTGAGAACATTTAAAGATACCTTTGTTGTTTTGAATGACCCATAAAATTTAAAAATATATGTTCCAGAGCAAAAAAACGTGATATTTTGTATTTGTTTAACAAAAATTGTTTAAACAATTTCTTCCCAAAAATTCCGCCCGGCACCCTTCAGATTTGTTTAAAGGAAATTTTAAAATATTTTTAAATAGGAATCCACAAAGAGACCGAATCGGAAATTTTTTCAGACGGGAGCGGTCTCACTACATGGACTACTGTGAGAGTAAAGAGCAAATATCCTACCGCTCCTATCCATACTGCCGAGTGGAAAAGAACTAAATTCTCGTCTAGCGTAACTACCCGCTATTAGCACTTCTTTGCTCTTTGCTCTTTGCTCGTCCACTCTGAACGTGCACTTTTTGCTCTTTGCTCTTTGCTCGTTGCTCTTTGCTCTTTGCTCTTTGCTCTTTGCTCGTCCACTCTGAACGCGGCCTAAGGAGCCAAAGAGTCACATGCTGCTCCGGAGCCGCACTTTGCCGACCACTGCCCTACCGCTCTCCTTGTTTGATCTCAAAACTTTCTGTTATACCTACTATTGTTTATCTTGACTTTATTTACTGTCTTTTAAAGAATTAGTTTTATCATTCTAATAAGCTTTGAACAAAGATCTATATTTTGCAATGCTGTGAAGACTACCTTTTTTTGACCCGGTCGAAAGTCTATTTAAAGCCAATGAAAGTAATCATCGTGTCTTTATTGTATTCGTAATATTTAGCCTGTATTTATCGTGTGAAGACCTGATCTACAATACTTCTGCCTTTTCTGAATCCGCATGATATTCTCCTATGCTTTTATCAGCCTTCGTTGTTAATATATTCTTAGCATATTATGCACAGGCACTATTTTTTGTACACAATGTTGAGCAGCGCTATGCTTCATAGGATTAAGAACTTTCGTATGTTAAAAAAAGGAGCATAGGAGGTCATATATTTGGATCTTTTTTTACGGATATGAGACATGGACGCTTAAAACTGATACCATTAGGAATGAGGAAGCCCTCAGACAAATAAACAAATATTCAGAGCCTCTTAATATAGTCAAAACGTAAAGTAAAGTTGAAATTAAAAGTTGGATAAGCCGTAAGAAGTTTCGATGATTACTAAACATAAGACACTTAATTGGGCAAGGAGTAAAGTAGTTTTTCCCAGCAATTAACCCGGGAGCAGTCGCGCCGTGAGAAAAAATCTCACATGTTATCGTTTTCCGTGATAACTTGATGAAACATTTTTCAACATTGCTTTTCACTCGTAAATAAGGGAAAGATTTTAGTAATGCGTAGAATTTTTTTTAACTTTTTTTTAATTTTTTTATGGAATTTATGGCTTTGGTGAGAACTAATTAGCTTTAAAATTTTTAGAAATAGATTTTTTTAACATAACAAGTAAACAAAATATTATAAAATAGAAATTTGTCTTAAATTCGTATTTAAATTCGTATTGTGAGATTTTTTCTCTATGCGCGACTACTTACGGTACAGAAATGAGCGCGACTGCTCCCGGGTTAAAAGGGATCAATTTCACGAAACTGCCAAATAATACGAAAAACTTTAAATTTTTAACTAATGGCTGCTATTCATTTACTTTTATATAATTCCATAAACAAATCCTTTATATTATTTACCATTTTTCGCAATTATTTAATTTTAAAATTAATATATTTTAGCTCTAAATGCAGTCATCGTCTGTCCGTAATATCTGTTCTGATATTCTACAAATATTTCCTTTAAAAATTTTAATTAAATAAAAGCTGCATTATCCTAATGGATCCGTTAAAAGTTTGAACAAAGTTTCCAGAACAATATTTGTAGCAGAAAGGCATGGAAATGTATTCAAAATTAAATAAATTAATAAGTAAATAGAAAAGTTAAAGGTATTTTCATTATCGGGAAAGCTAATCAGTACTCATTTATTATTGAAAATATTTTGAATAACTGCATGAAATGAAACATAAAACTGTAAAATTTGGAGATATTTTATTCACATTTTATTCATTTACCTATTTTATAAACTTAAAACGTTCGCGGACACCTAGTTTTTATAGGGGGTCGCAAAAAACACACTTGTAAAAATCTTAAAATTTGTTATTTTTCTGTCATAAAAAAGTAGTTTCATAATATTTTAGAACGTTTAGGTTGTTTTTTATAAAAAAAAACAAGGTGCGGTAAATGCCGCTATGTCCATATATGTCACAAAAGTTGTGCAACTGGACAAAGCGGTACATGCCGCTCTCGATTAGTAAATGCAACTAAATCTTTATTTCTGTAAAAAATAATAAAGAAATATCCTTATAACGAAAATATAATAAAGAGATACGCTTATATTAAAAAATTTAATTTTTGTGGTACAGTTCAAAACACGGTACAATGCAAAGTGCTGGTTTATCGGCACACGTTTTACACAAATATCTGGTTTCCTTTCGTTTTTTGTTTCGTAAACACCACTTGCACCTCACATGGTGAGTTTTGCGGGGGTCTTTAGGGTGTGGAATTATATCTGGAAAGTGTTGTTCATTGTTAGGGTTGACAACTATATTCGCTTCCATTCGAGGTCGTTTTCCACAGTGCAAAGCTCCCTTATACATCAGTTTTCTCCCATCATTCATATCTTCTGGAATGTTCAATAATTCTCTTACCAAATTTTCTCTGTATTCCAAAAGGGTCAGTTTTACATTTTTGTGCTTCTTTATTGCATAGTAGGAATTCCATATAGCTACATCGAGTAAGTGAAACATCACTTTTTGGACCACCTGATAGTTTTCCGTGGAGAAGAAAAATAACTCACCATTTAATCGCTCCTATCTATTCCTAACATGTACTCATTGTACCTGGCAACTTCTTCAGGTTTTGTTACTGTCTTTCCAAACCTGTTCTGTACATTTATAAGTTTTGGGTGATATTTGGTTGCTATGCAGAGTACTTCCCTTTTATCCTTCCACTTTGAAATATAGATGCTACCGTCTCTTCGCCATTTGTGTTCTCCTTTCTTTAGATTGGTGTTTACAAGAGCTTTTGGATTTCCTTTTCTGTTTCGTCTAAGAGTTCCTGTAGAATGAGTTTTTCTTTCCAAAAGGATTTTGACAGCAAAATGCTGTTGTAGAAGTTATCAAGGAATAAAGGATGGCCTTTATCCAAATAAGGTTCCATAAGTTGCAGTACTAACGACTCAATTTTAGATAATCCTTCTACATCTTCGGATTTTCCTTTATAAATTTTTATATTCAATACGTATCCGTCTGCTGTACATAGCTCGTAGAACTTAATGCCATATTTCGCTTTTTTTCCTTTGATATACACCCGAAAACTCAGACGACCACGAAAGAGAAGCAATAATTCATCTTTTTAAAAATTGAGTAATAGTTTATCGAGCAGAGGATTGACTTTTTTCAGTGGATCAGTTCCTGTTGTTTCCTCTTTACAAGCACAGCTAAAACACCGCAGCATTTCTTCAAATCTTCTACCAGATAGGGTGTAATGAAAAACTGGTGCATAATAAAGTGGATTCATTGAAAACAACTTCCTTACAGAGGGGTATTTTATTTGACTCTGTAATATGCATATAGCTAAAAGTGATTGAAGTTCCTCCATAGTAAATCGCCTAATCGATGCTTGTCTGCTGTATTTTTGCTTGGGCCTATTTACATTAGTCAATATTTCAATGTATTTTTTCATCGAATCAAGAATTAGCTGCATAATTTCTTGATCCCAAAATTTAAAAAAATAGTCTGTAGCTTTAGGAGTATGTGTGTCAAAATTAAGATGAAGGCCACTTTGGGAATCGTCAAACAAAAAATCTGGAATATCTGCGGCAATATCATCCCACTCGTTATCAGTTCCAATATCGCCCACCTCTAGCAAATTTTGTATATCATTACCTGTTCCGTCATTTTCTGGCTCAACTCTGTCTTCGTGATTTTCGTTTGAAAACAGATTCTCGTTTGTCAACGAATCTTCACCACTACTGGCTTGATATGATGGATCTTGTAAATCATCATCAGAGCTATAAGGTTCTGATTCAGAACTTTCAAATTCATCTGTGCTCACTTGATCCATAAGTCCAAGAAGCCTTGCTTCTTCTCTAGAATCCATTTCTGTAAAATCAAAAAATAGTATATTTACCGAAAATATAACCTCAACATTATATTACTGTCTCTACTACTGATAAGCAACATACAAATTACTAAATAACACAATCGTAATAAAACAATTACTTACTTTTATTATTCTCCAACAAATCTAGTCAAAATAAACAAAACACCAACAGAAAACAACAAAAATGAAGTGATATAGTACCACGTGCTCGCCGCCTAACCACGTCTAATATTTCAAAGCTAAACTGACCGACACGGACAGTTCACAATATTTTATGTTATTTGCTGGGACACCTAAGGTGCTTGAATAGTATTTCATGTACAAAAATGTGCGTGGTAAGCCGCTTTGCGTTTTGGCCGTTCTCAACATTAGACGGGATATCGCGCTTTGTCCCAGAAAGTAGAGCGGCATATGCCGCTTTTTCCGCCAGCGTGTTAACCACAAAAAGTTTTTTACCGCCAAAATATATCTATGATAATTTGAATATACTCCGTCTAATTTACTTACCGTTGCACGTCATCCGTGTCATAGCCCGTGACGTCACACGATACCAACACGAAATAATTAGGCGGTAGGTGTGTTCCTTTTTAGAATCATTTTGCCGAGTATACTACACTGGCATTACAGTCACTAGACATATTTTATTATGGACGCGTAGAAATAATATTTAAATATTTCTATTAATGTTAACTTAAAGAAATACACAATAATATTTTTCATTTAATTTGTAAAAATGGATTATAAAGCGTTTTTATGAAGCACATTTGTTCAGAACTCACTGTAACTGTAATCGAACGAAGGTGATATTTTGGCATAAATTGGTAACATTTTTTTGACAGTTGCGGTGATGACACTTCATATTTGTTTTTATTCTTTACTTTAAGTATTTGTTTTTTATATTTACTGATTTTATTATGTAGGTGCTTTAACGTAAGATTATAACTTAGTTGTTGTTTTATATGTCTAAAGTTTTTATTTATTTACATTGAATATTTATTTTTTTTGCTGTATAATCGACTTCCGCAAAAATTATGTGATATGTTTTTTTTTAAATAAATTCAAGAATTTTCTGTAATTGGGCAACAATGTCAACTTAGATTTCTAACGTAAATAATGACGTGCAACGGTAAGTAAATTAGACGGACTGTAGTTGATTTTCTCGTGAATAAATACTCTCGAGTACTTCTTATTTTTTTTTATATTTCAGATTTTTTCTTTTAGTCCAGAAACCTTGACATTTATACAGAGTGGATCGATTTGTTTGAAAATTTTAGAATAAGTAGTGGATAGTCCAAGGATCAAAATCTATATAATGACGAAAGGCGCTTTTACCATGGGGGTGATTAACACCCCATCTCGGGGGTAGAAATTTTTTATTATATTTTGACCACAAAAAATGGTAAAAAGATTAATCCTATGCAACAAATACTCTATACATTTTTTTGATAAAATTAATAGTTTTAGATTTATTCGCTATTGAAAGTGTTAGTTTTGTATCGAAAAAATCAATGTTTTTATATATTATAATGTTTTTATAATGGTTTTTATCAATAGCTCAAAAAGTTTTCGTTTTATCAAAACAACTTTACTTAACAAATATGTACCTTGTGAAAGAATAAACAAAACGGTTTTTTAATTTTTAATTTTTTAATTAACTTTTCTTCATCAAATGCTAAATATTGTAGTTTCAAAGTCAAAAGATGGGAAAACTGTGCATTTTTCGAGGATAACTCATAGAAACTAATTTAAAGTATTTAAAAGAATCTATCTCGAGAAATAAAAAAGTCTCTAGCTTAAAAAGTAAGTGACTTATAATGAGAAGAATGTCATTCCCTATGTTTTTTAGCGAAGAAGTGATTGGAAACAACCCCCTCATTACCACCCTAATTAAAATTAATCATTTGCCTTATTCTGTCTTCTTTAATTATATATTAATAATGGATTCTAGAAGTTTGACTTGAAGTTTCTTGCTTATAATGATTAGTTTTGTAACGTTACAAACGTCGTATCGTTGATGTTTTATTATTAAATAGTTATTTTACTTTATTTTCTTTAATATTTCATTAGTAGTATCTTTTTTTATTTGTTTTACCTGTTTTCTCCGTTAAAAATTCGTTGGCGCCTTTTCCTGGTAGGCAGCTCTATTTACATTGTATCATCTGATCTGATCTTGTTTTCCATGTTCGTTATTTCAAATTTCGGTTCAAGTTTCGTTGTCATGTCGTTTTAATGACAGTCACAAATTTCATTCACAAAAGTGGTGGAAAATTAATTTTGTTATAAAAGCCAAAAAAGCTTAAAAAATAAAACATTTTATTTCATCAGACTTTCATATCTCTTGGGGTAAGTTTTTAACCATCACTGTACAAAATTTTCTAAGCCTGTATTAAATTTTTATAACCTTTTTTGTTTCCATACCTAACCTCGACTCTCCACTTCCCAAGCGTCTTTATATCTTGAATATTTCATTTCATCTATTAATGTGCGTTTAGTAATCAAATTATTTAACTAGTCCCATCAGTATTGATTTTATTTTATTCCTTTGCCAATTGCTAGTTTTTGAAAAGACGAAAATGATTAGGACAAGACGAACACACACCTTGGGAGACTGAGCTAGGCCAGGGTGAACGATAGCTATCATGCATGATTGAATTATTATTTTCGAATATTAAAAGCGAATAACAAATTTTTGTACTTGGTAAAAAATTACATTTTTTACATCAGAGATACGAAAAAATGTTTAAAAATGAAATTGTAGGCACTTAATTTCCTAAGAAGTTGGTTTGCAAAAAATTTTTCTACGACAAAAATTGAGTGAGCTATTGACAATTAAAACTTGTAATAACATGCAAAAACCACCTTTACCAACACTTTCAAAGTCACTATTTTGCGACAGAGTATTTTAAAAGCATTTAATAATAATAGCCTTACAGAACTTATAAAAACCTAAAAAAAGCTTTCTTACCAAACGTTCTAAAATAAAAAATAAAAAGTTACAGTTAAAAAACCAATATATTTTTTTGAAAAAAAAAATGGAGAAATCCAGTTGGAAGCATAATAATGTAAGTTAGCGGTGCTTTAAGTTATTGGCCTTATGCAGTTTTCTTTATTTATTTATTATTAATACATTCTAGAAGTTTGACTGGCTTAGAATGACTAGTTTCTAAAAAACTGGAGTTAAAAGCGAATAACGAATTTTTGTGGTTTGGTAAAAATGCCCTTTTCTTCACAATAGAAAGATTAGCATCAGAGATACAAATAAATGTTTAAATATATTATGAAATTGTAGGTTATTTAATTCCCAAGAACTTGGTTTGCAAAAGTTTATTATACGGCAAAAATTGAGTGAGCTATTGACCATTAAAACTTGTAATAAATTGCAAAAACCACGTTTACCAACTATTTCAAAGTCACCTCTTTTTGCGACAGTGGACTTTAAAAAGATTTAATATTAATAGCTGTTTAAATCCTACAAAGACCTACAAAAAACTTTTTTACCCTACTTTCTAAGATAAAAAGTAAAAAAATGGACGAATAAAAATAAATATAATAATTATTACATAAATAACCGGAACCAAACTGTATCCTACTTAAGCATTTATTTGAGCAAATTTTAGCAAATTTGAGCAATTAGGGTAGTTTGCACCCTTAAAAATGAACTTTTAAAGGGTCGACATAGTCCATAAATATAGATTTATTACCTATTAAACAATCATTATGTACTGTATCTGAACAAATTTCACTCTATTTAAGCTTTTTTACAGGTTTTAGCAGGAAGGGGTAGTTTACATCCTTCAAAAAAAGTTTTCTAAGGGTTGACATATACTCTGTATGTTTATAAACATTTTCTGGCGTTATAGACGTCAGAAATAACCTAAAACTTAATATTTCTTCTTTTACGTCAAGGGACTTTTTCTACGTAGGTTTACTTTTTGGCATAAAAGTAAACCGTACAATAAGTGAAGGGTGCAGGATTGTATTGGCTCAATGTGCCCGTGTGTCCATTAAGGTGGTTCTTACTGTATATGCCTTAACAAAAACACTCAAATATTCGTTAGAAATAGCAAATATCAAAATATTTATAAAACTGAGTGTCATAACGGATGTCAAACCTAATGAATTAATGGCGAGGATATCAAATATTATAATCACATGACGTCACGACTAATGAGGGCGCGTTTTGGGCTGCCTGCTATAATTTGAATTTTCTCTCGATTTTAATCGTCTTTAGGGACCAAACGAAAGACAAACAATACTTTTTTTCTTTGATATATGTTTTAAATAATGTTCTGCTTTCTCAGCGGATTCGGCCCCTCTATCTCTCGGCGGGATCGGCCCCTCTATCTCTCGACGGATCAGCCCCTCTATCTCATATATTTATAATAAGACCAACAGCGACATACGGATGTAAGAATATGGATACTCAAGCAAACAACAAAAGAAACAGAAGATGGGAAGGAAAATACTCAGAGGAATATTAGGAGGGAAGAGAACAGAGGAAGGGTATATTATAAGAAGGACAAATGAGAAAGTTTATAATATTTACAAAGAACCACAAATAGATAGATAGAACCAGAGGGTAATAAAATCAAGAAGGTTGCAGTAGCTGGGCCATATAGAAAGAATAAACGATGACAGAGTGGTCAACAAAATAGCATGAAGAGTACCAAATTATAAAAGAGAGAGAGAGGAAGACCACGAAAGCGATGGAGAGATTCGGTAGTAGAAGACCTAAAGGAAAAGGAAATAACAGACTGGAATAAGTTGACAAATAACAGAAAGCTATGGAAGAGAACAACAAAGCTCTGGGCCTAAAAATTCTGTAAAAAACCTATATATATAATATATTATATATTCTGTTGTGATTTATAGCATTTTTTGAAGTGAAAACTTCTTTAGGGACGTTGTGCACTTTTTTTGGATAGGTGAAAAAGCATTGAATTCGCGACCGTCATCGCGACCCTCATCGCGACCGTCATTGCGACCGTCATCGCTCATGCTATATATTATGTGTATGTATATATAAATTGTGTAGACGTATTTATATTTAAAATAAATGTAAAACTTATTTTACGATGGGGAAAACGGATTGATTTCGCGACCATCATAGCGACCGTCATCGCTTCGACGAAATAAATTTTGTACGAATATATATTATGTATATATATATATATATATATATATATATATATATATATATATATATATATATATATATATATATAAAATGTATAGAAGTATTAAAATTTAAAATAAATGTAAAATCTATTTTAGTATGGGTAAAAAGGATTTATTTCGCGACCGTTATCGCGACCGTCATCGCGACCATCATCTCTTCGGTGAAATAAATTTTATTTGTATATTTATTGAACGGAAACTTCTTTAGGGACGTTGTGCACTTTTGGATGGGAAAATGTATTAAATTGGCGACCGTCATCGCTTCGAAGAAATAACTTTTTGTAGTCAAAACTTCTTGAGGGACGTTGTGTTTTTGGATGGGAAAAGTATTAAATTAGCGACTGTCATCGCGACCATCATCGCTTCGACGAAATAAATATTTGAAGTGAAAACTTCTTGAGGGACGTTGTGCACTTTTTGGATGGGGAAAAGTATTAAATTAGAGACGGTCATCGCTTTGACGAAATAAATGTTTGAAGTGGAAACTTCTCGAGGGACGTTGTGCCCTTTTTGGATAGGGAAAAAGTATTAAATTAGCGACCGTCATCGCTCCGACGAAATAAATTTTTGAAGTGAAAACTTCTCGAGGGACGTTGTGCACTTTTTGGATAGGGAAAAAGTATTAAGTTAGCTACCGTCACCGCTTCGACGAAATAAATTTTTGAAGTGAAAATTTCTTTAGGGACGTTGTGCACTGTTTGGTTGGGAACAGTATTAAATTAGCGACCGTCATCGCGACCATCATCGCTTCGACGGAATAAATATTTGAAGTGAAAACTTCTTGAGGGACGTTGTGCACTTTTTGGATGGGGAAAAAGTATTAAATTAGGGAACGGCATCTCTTCGACGAAATAAATTTTTGAATTGAAAACTTCTTTAGGGACGTTGTGCACTTTTTGGATGGGGAAAAATTATTGAATTAGCGACCGTCATCGCCTCGACGAAATAAATTTTTGAAGTGAAAACTTCTTCAGGGACGCTGTGCATATTTTGGATGGGAAAAGTATTAAATTAGCGACCGTCATCGCGACCATCATCGCTTTGACGAAATAAATATTTGAATTGAAAACTTCTTGAGGGACGTTGTGCACTTTTTGGATGGGGAAAAAGTATTAAATTAGCGACCGTCATCGCTTTGACGAAATAAATTTTTGAAGTGAAAACTTCTCGAGGGACGTTGTGCATTTTCTGGATGGGGAAAAGTATTAAATTAGTGACCGTCATCGCTTCGACGAAATAAATTTTTGAAGTGAAAACTTCTTGAGAGACCTTGTGCACTTTTTGGACACGGAAAAAGTATTAAATTAGCGACCGTCATCGCTTCGACGAAACAAATTTTTGAAGTGAAGATTTCTTTAGGGACGTTGTGCACTTTTTGGATGGGAAAAGTATTAAATTAGCGACCGTCATCGCGACCATCATCGCTTCGACGAAATAAATATTTGAAGTGAAAACTTCTTGAGGGACGTTGTGCACTCTTTGGATGGGGAAATATTATTAAATTAGCGACCGTAATCGCTTCGACGAAATAAATTGTTGAAGTGAAAACTTTTTTAGGGACGTTGTGCACTTTTTGGATGGGAAAGGTATTAAGTTAGCGACCGTCCTCGCGACCGTCCTCGCGACCATCATTGCTTCGACGAAATAAATATTTGAAGTGAAAACTTCTTGAGGGACGTTGTGCACTTTTGGATGGGGAAAAAGTATTAAATTAGGGAACGGCATCGCTTCAACGAAATAAATTTTTGAATTGAAAACTTCTTTAGGGACGTTGTGCACTTATTGTATGGGAAAAATATTGAATTTGCGACCGTCATCACTACGTTGAAATAAATTTTGTACGTATATAAATTACGTGTATGTTTACGTAAATAGCATAGGGCATACGCATCGCGTATATGATATAGGTATAGCATTTATTTTTGGATAAGGAAAAATCATTGAGCTCGTAATTTATTTACTATAAGAAGTTTTCATTTTTGTCGGCACTCCCACGAGTGCCTTCAATTTTTTTTTAATTTAAAATTTTATACAAGTACCCTATTGCTCTTCCCTTGACGAACCTAAAAAACTTCAGAGATTTTTTACACAAAAACTTTAATTTTAATAGAAGTATAACTTCTTACGTGCGTGCAAAGTACACACGCATTCTTTTCAAATAGTTATTTTTTTCCAGTTTTTTTATTAATTTATTAGTTTCTTAACCTCGTCTATTGTTTTACTAATTTTTCGTTAAAAATTAGTTGGCACTTTCTCATTTCTTTTCTGTAGCTATATTCTCTGTCCATTTGTAATAGAACACCTAATTCAATCCTCGACGTGGGCGCGCGACTTTTCCCCAAGACGACTCTACCTTATCGGCAGAGTCTACAAGAAGTGTACGGTAAATTGAAGCTGTAATTACAAAGAAACAAATATGTATGTCTTTGTACTCACTTTATCACGCTTAAATAATTACGGGATCTGGATTTCAATACATATTTTTTTTTAATATTCTCGTATCAAAGTTACCCGTGAAGTTAGTCGTATTGATGACAGTTGGGGAAACGTTAGCGACTCCATAGACGTATTACGTTGTATGTTTCGGTGACACGCTTCATTTCAATGTCATACCCACCGATTCTGTCAAAAGCCAGTCACGCTCTTAATATTTATGGCATATATCTCATTTTAATACTAACAACGATCATTTTGGGATGAGTACATTCATGTTACTGGTCAATATATTCTCATAAACCGTTTTTTTTATAAGTTTCTAAGTTTCTAAATAAAGTAAAAAAAAAATTAATAAAGACACTGCGCGTCAGAGAAAACGGGCACCCTAAAAAATGAGTCATTTTTGATGTCTCGTATCTCCTAAACCTGTTGTCTGATTTAAGTAATTGTTTAACATAGTATAGCCTTATCCTTGAACAATATGGCTGTAATAATATTGTTGCTAAACAGCTAAACTTTAATTGTATACTGGGTGTACGAATCAAATTATGTTTTTTCCTCAAAGTTCGCAACACTCTGCGGAATATTCTAGCATATACAAAATACTGAAATTAAAACCCTGTCTTTTGATTCATTCGCTTATGTTGGATAATACAAAAGTTAGGTACTTTAGCAACTAGCCATATTCTTCATCAGTACAGGTTGTTTCTAAATAAATGCGACAAACTTTAAGAGGTAATTATGCATTAAAAATAATTACAGTTTGCTTGATAATCATATGTCCGCAAATGCTTTGTTTCTGAGATACAGGATGTTGATTTTTTTTTTTTACAAACTGGCGATTTATTTATTGCTTTAAAACCGGTTCAGATATGCAAATGAAATTTGGTGGGTTTAAAGACGTAGTTATTGCACATTTTTGACATACAACTAAGAATTTTGTATTTACCATTGGCGTGCAGACCGGTAATATGATCGGTCATATTACCGGTATGCTCGCCAATGGTGAATATAAAATTCTCAATTGCATCTTCAAAAAATGCGCTATAACTATCTCTTAAAACCTACCAAATTTCATTTGCATATTTCAACCGGTTTTAGGACAATAAATAAATCGTCAGTTTGTAAGAAAAAATTCCAACATCCAGTATATCGGAAACGAAGATTTTGCGGACATATCGTCGCCTCAAAGCAACAGTAGGATATGTGAAAAACATGACTTTTGGGGTAACCATTTCAAATGATTGGAAATAAACCCTTCTGTTGAGTATAACAATGAGAAAAATGAAAAGTGGAATACTTTTTTCACAATATTACATATCCTTGGGTAGCTTAATTCTCTTTTACTCATCTGCTATAATGTAACACAAATAAAACAACATACATATCCTACTGTTCTATTTTGTCGTTTACTAATTTTGCTCACAAAATATTAATGCAAAACTAAGTTATCTTACGCACATCCTACTGTTAATTAACGGCTTGCACCCACAATATTTATTATCTTCAGAAATCTTACCGCAGTTCTACTATTACATTCATATTAAAAGTTGTATTGTGAGAATAAAAATATTTAGTACATTGTATTGAAAAGGAACGAACAAGAATACTTAAAAATGGTCCAATTTATGTCCCATCTGAATTGGCCACCATTGCTAAGTCAGCTAAAAAGAAAGGTAAGCCATATGAAGTTACTGAGATGTCAACTGAAGAATTTTTTGATTGGAAAAAAATAGCCAAAGATATGGGAGCGAACTTTAATGTTAACCCGCGAGTAGTCGCGCGGTGAGATAGAATCTCAATTTTTATCCTTTTTCGCAATAACTTGATGAAAAATTTTGCAATTTTGAAAAAATTTCGTAAGTGCCACGAGGAAGGGTGTAGTAATGCGTAGGAATTTTTTCTTCTTCTTTTTGTGGAATTTATGGCTTTGTGGAGAGCCAATTAGCTTTAACCCGCGAGTAGTCGCGCCGTTAAATAGAATTTCACATTTCATCCTTTTTCGTAATACAGTAAAACCTACCCGCGAGTAGTCGCGCGGTGAGATAGAATCTCAATTTTTATCCTTTTTCGCAATAACTTGATGAAAAATTTTGCAATTTTAAAAAAAATTCGTAAGTGCCCCGAGGAAGGGTGTAGTAATGCGTAGGAATTTTTTCTTCTTCTTTTTGTGGAATTTATGGCTTTGTGGAGAGCCAATTAGCTTTAACCCGCGAGTAGTCGCGTCGTTAAATAGAATTTCACATTTCATCCTTTTTCGTAATACAGTAAAACCTGTCAGTAACGGCCACTAAAAATGAAAGAACTATTGGCCGATACAGAAAGGTGGCCGCTATTGCCAGTTTTTGTAGTCTACATATAATTGGTTTGGGAAATTTATAAACTGGCCGTTAGGACAGGTGGCCGGTGTTGGCAGGTGGCCGTTAACACAGGTTTTACTGTACAGTAAAATTTGTCAGTAACGGCCACTAAAAATAAAAGAACTATTGGCCGATATAGAAAGGTGGACGGTATTGCCAGTTTTTGTAGTCTACATATAACTGGTTTGGGAAATTTTTAAACTGGCCGTTAGGACAGGTGGCCGATGTTAGCAGGTGGCCGTTAACACAGGTTTTTTTAATAAAATTGTTAGAAATATATATTTTCAATATAAAAAGTAGATAAACATAGTACAAAAAAAAACTTTGTTTTAAATTCGTATTTTGAGATAGAATCTCACACGCGACTATCGACGTTACAGAAGTGAGCGCGACTACTCCCGGGTTAATGAAAAAGGCCAAAAAGTTTTAATCAATGACATCAAATGGATTAAAGTCAAGAAAGGCGAAACTGGAAAAATTTTCCATAAGGCTTCATTCACACAGGAAGAATTTGATGTTATCAATATTACCAAAAAGTTAAGAAGCCAGAGAGAAAAGCCAACTTTAATTCTTGCCTATGAGCATGCACCACCGATACCGATTAAAAAAAAATTGATTTAATGAGTTTGTGCAACGATAACTTTATACCAAAGAGACACCATAATTTTTTCACATCGTTACCTGCATCCAATGTGACCACAACTAATTCTGATTAATTTTTCATTCTATTTTGTTTGTCATTTTCTTTGTCAAGTTTTAAAATTGTCGGAAAACATGTAGGTATATTGAGTTTTTGATTTATCTAATAAAATGTTTGAACAACACAATTGTTTTGTTTTTTTTTACAATAAAATGTGTAAAATTTTAAACAAAACTTTAGTACAATATAAGTTTATACAGTGAGGACGTTTGAATTGGAATAAATTCATTATCTCGAGATGGGGTAAATTTGGAGAGAAATCCTGAGACAGTTCGATTTTTATTTGAAATTATGACTTTTTGCCATATACATCATACTGCTGACGTCATCCATCTGGTTGTGATGACGTAATCGATGATTTTTTTTAATTGAGAGTAGGGGTTGTGTTATAGCTCATTTGAAAGGTTATTTAATTCTCTATTCATTAATGTAAATATTAGCATAATTATTTATACAGTGTGTTAAAAAAATGTTTTTTAGTAAATTATTTGACACAAAAAGAAGAATGTAAGCAATTTATTTAATTAAAAATACATTTTACTGCTGTCAGAAAACCAGGTGATAATGTCTATCTCAAAAATAAACATTCACTTTCGCATAAATTCAATGTTCAAGCTGCTAAGAGACAGGTGGGTGGCAGATTTAACATTGAATTTAAGCGAAAAACAATGTTTATTTATGAAATAAACATTTCTTTTTGTTTTTTGACAGCACTCAAATGTATTTTAAAGTAAATGAATTACATAGGTACACTTTCCTTTTTGTCTCAATTAATTTAATAAACCAAAATTTATTTTTGGGCACCCTGTATAAATAATTATGTTAACGTTTATTTTAATGAATAGAAAATTAAATAACCTTTCAAATGAGCTATCACACCACCCCTACTCTCATTTAAAAACATCATCGATTACGTCATCACGACCAGATGGATGACGTCGTTAGTATGATATATATGGTAAAAAGTCATAATTTAAAAATAAAAATCGAACTGTCTCAGGATTTTTCTCCAAATGCTCCCATTCTTGAGATAATAAATTTATTCCAACTCAAACGTCCTCATTTTATCACACATATTTACGGATATCGTTAAAAAACGGATTAACTTTTAGAGCAACAGTAGGACAAGAACTTTTTTTCAATTATTTTTCACTTTTATATGAATTAATATAAATAGTTATGTAAGGCCTGTAAAATTATATACTCAAACAAAATTCAATGTAAATCCATTCAAATATAAAAAAGTTATTAAGTAATGAAAAATTCGTAAAAATTTCAATTGCGTTTTTCTCGAAAATACAATATTTGACATATCCTACTGTTGCTTTGAGGCGACGATATGTTTATAAAGCAAACGGTCATTATTTTGCATGCAGAATTACCCCTTAAAGTTTGTCGTGCTTATTTAGAAACACCCTGAACTGATGAAGAACATTGCTAGTTATTAAAGTACCTAACTTTTGTATTATCCAACACAAACGAATGAATAAAAAAACAGAATGTTAAGAAAACCTGAGGCTATAGTTGGGTTTTAATTTCACTATTTGTAAATTCTATAATATTCAACAGAGTACTGAATTTTGAGAAAAAAAACACAGTTTGATTCGTACACCCGGTATGCAATGAAAATTTACCTGTTTAGCAACAATATTATTACAGCGATATTATTAAAGAATAAGGCTATAACATATTAAAATAAATCGGACAACAGATTTAGGAGATACGAGACATCAAATATGACCCATTTTTTGGGATGCCCGTTTTCTCTGACTCGCAGTGTACATTAGTTATAGTTTCAAAGTTGTGTGGTTAATTATTTTTATTACATAATATTAATAGAATTCAGATTTCGTATTAAAATCAGTACAGACTATAATAACCATTTTGTCGACTCCTATTTATAGTTACCTATTAGTTCCTCGTTACCTAAAGACTGAGATAACTTAGATGAGATAATATTTCATGTTGGGGACAATGTCACAAATTCAGCAATAATCAAACCTGAAGAGAATTAAGCAAATCCATAGACTGAGCCTCAGCACAGATCCACTATCGAACTATATTATTCATGACACGGCTGCGGAATCAGATTGATGGTCCTTCAGCCACCATGAACTCGGAAGTCGTTTATTATTTACGGGGTGGCTCAATTACTGTTTTACAAAGTAATGGGAAAATAACGCAAGGGTGGCCGATTTTCACATTATTTAATTTGTCTAATCTACATAAACGCTATTCTTGTGAGCGACTTACATAGAGAGATATTTATAAATATAACACAATAATATTAATAATAAATAAAGCAATCTACCACCGAAACTGGCAACAAATATACGAATTGGAAAAGGTTTCGGGCGGATGATGATTTAGGATAGCCTAAACCTGAACATATCTTTAAAAACAAACTATGAAACACGATGGAGCTGTATAAAACTTTAACGTAATTACACAGGAAGCAATCTGGCAAACAACACTACTAAAAAACAAGACGCTCATGAAGCAAGAGTTACCAAGTATAATCAGACAAAAAATTATGGAAAAAAGCAAAACATGGCAAAGTGTCCCATGACAAAACTAGACTCAACCAGACAACACTTCAACTTAAAACTCTCCTAAACAACTACAAAAACGATGAGATTAAAGAATATCTTGGAAATCTGTTAGCAACAGACGGTAGGAATTTCACAGACTACAGACTATTCTCTTTGGAAGGCTACGAAAAAGTTTAATTAAACGACCTCAATCAACCAACCCTTCTATTCACGCAGAAAACAGCGAATGGACCAAAAGCAATACAGAAAAATCAGAAGTGTTTGAAAATATTGCAAAAGTCGCAATTTTATACTAATTCCTAACCCAGGTAAGCCTCTGGAAAATGTCAAATCATATCGACCCAAAAGCTTACTGCCGACAGTGTCAAAGATCCTACAATAACTGATACTCTCAAGAATTCAACCACTCCTATCAGATCGAGAACTAATCCCTGCACAGCAGTTTGGATTCAGATCTCAACACTTAACATCATAACAACCATAGAACAAGTTCATCGGATATGCAGAACTGTGAATCGAGCATTGGATGACAAAATGTACTGCACTTCCGCTTTTCTAGACATCTCGTAAGCATTCGATAAAGTCTGGAACACAGACCTTCTATAAAAATTTAAAAAAATGCATCCTCTCACTCACTTTCTAATTTTAAAATCCTATTAGCATAACCTTTACTTTTTTGTATAAAATAGAGATAAGCGCACATCACTATTTCCAGTTCGATCGGGAGTACCACAAGACAGTGTCCTGGGACCAGTGTTATACCTATTGTCACAGCGGACTTACCAACAAACTTTCAAACCACGACAGCTACATATGCAGATGACACAGCAGTGATGTCAGTACATCAGGTACCACGAACAGCTTCTCAATTTCTGCATACTAGCCTCAACAAAATGCAAACTTGGCTAAAACGGTAGCGTTTTCAAACAAAAGAAGCAAGCAAGGTCGGTTCATATTTACTTTACAGACCGTAAAGGTTACTGGCCGCCTGTATAATAATATATCAACAACCACCAACTATAACAGCAATCAACAGTCAAATACCTTGGAATGCATCTAGACCAAGAATTAAACTGGAGAACGGAGAACGCACATTTTTATGAAACGTAAACTTGGTCTCAAATTACAAAATCTATACTGGCTGATTGGTCACAAATCATCACTTTCAATTAAATATAAATTACTTGTCTACAAAGCAATTTTAAAGCCAATATGGAGTTAAAGGATCCAACTTTGGGGTACTGCATCAAACTCCAATATCGAAATCTTGGAGAGGTCCCAGTCAAAGGTTCTTCGAATAATCACAAATGCCCCTTGGTATGTTGCAAATAATATCATTAGACGCCACCTAAAAATTGCAATAGTAAAAGAAGAAATTACTAACTTCGCTCAGAAATACGACGACAGGATGTCACAACATCCCAATGTACCAGCCAGAAACTTAATGAGATAACCAGTGAGACGAAGGCGAAATACACCTAGTGATTTGCCATCGCGATTTTAATACGTGCTCTAATTCCCAGAGACAAACAATTTTATAGTTATATAAAATATTTTTCTGAAGCTATTTGCTTGTGGCAGTTTTATAATCAATTACTTTTAATGGCAAATAAGCCACAATTACACCAAAAAAAATGATTTTATTAACGTTTCGAAGCCCAAATCGGGTTTCGTTATCAAAATACAAAATACTACTAAAATAAACAAAAATGTTGTTGCTAAGTAAAAAAATTCTTTTAATAATTTATTTAAACTGATTCATTTATATTGGCAATTCAGACGTATATTATACATTTCAAAGTAGAAGACTTTAAAATGAAATCGCCAATATTTATGAGTTGCGTTCCTAGGACGACTTTACTGAAAGATAGTTCATTGGATTACATGAAATCAATCCTAACTCAAGAATATCCGTCACAAAAAAATATCAAAGAATGATCTGTCTTTAAAAAGACAACCAAATGCAACGATGACAGTAAAATTCTCGCGTTAGAGATTGCATAGTAAATCACGAGGGAAAACCAGGAAAAAACCTCGTGATACTATCCCGACATCGTAAGTATTTGGTCTTACATTTAATTTACTTTCAAAAAACTAATACCAAATTCTGACTTTAATATTTCCAAAATTTCTGAAATAATATTGCATACTGACAGAGGAAGTCAATAGAAAGAAAGTACGACGATTAGTAAGTAAATAACATATCGAGTTAGTACTTTTATATTGTAGTATTACTAATGGTATATCTATGTATTATTAATATTATTTATAATTTAAACATATTAAAGTTAAAATTTTGTATTAGTTTTTTGGAAGTAAATTAAATGTGAGACCAAATACTTACGATGTCGGGAGAGTATCACGAGGTTTTTTCCTGGTTTTCCCTCGTGATTTACTATGCAATCTCTAACGCGAGAATTTTACTGTCATCGTTGCATTTGGTTGTCTTTTTAAAGACAGATCACATGCTCAAATTTTTTTTGTGACGGATATTCTTGAGTTGGGATTGATTTCATGTAATCGAATGAACTATCTTTTAGTAAAGTCGTCCCAGGAACGCAACTCATAAATATTGGCGATATCATTTTAAAGTCCTCTCCTTTAAAATGTATAATATACGTCTGAATTGCCAATATAAATGAGTCAGATTAAGTAAATTATTGGAAAAATTTTTTAACTAACAACAACATTTTTGTTTATTTTAATAGAATTTTGTATTTTGACAACCAAACCCGATTTGGGCTTCGAAACGTTAATAAAATCATTTTTTTGATAAAATTGTGGCTTATTTCCCATTAAAAGTAATTGATTGTAAAATATTTGTAAAGAAAATGATTAAACAATCATATTCTCCCAATTACCTACACTAGTGGTCACAATATTTACTCATTGTAACTTGTTTTACAGTTTGTAAAAAAATTGGGGTTAATAAAAAAATATAACGATTGGAAACATCATAAAACGTTATTACCGTAGGAAAGATATTTTTCAATACTTTAATAGGGAAGATATTTTTTTTTATTTAGCTAATGCCTCGACAACTATTGGCCATTGGCATGGTAGGTACGGTGAATTTTTGCAGTTAGGTACCTACATAGTGTCATGTGTAGTGTGTGTGTTCAGTAAGTGTCTTGCTCCTTTTCAAAGTCGACGTATTCAGCCCTATTCTGTAACTTTTAACAAATCGAATAGAAATGACCAAGTCGAATCGTAATTACCCAAAATCGGAATGTTTGATATCTATCGCGTCATTTTTGTGTTTGGATTGGTATTCTGTAACTCATATCGTAATCGAAATCTCTGACTTCTATTTCACGCGGTTCTGAGGAGGTGGCAACCGCGCATTAACCAGCGAAATTAGTGTCCTGTGACCTATTTGTTACTTTAAATATGACACCGTTGCCATATCCTCAATGTTTTCCTACTTTTTTCATACAATCCTCAAAGTTTTGAAAAGTAAACAAAATATTAATGTAAATACTGGATGCAAAAAGCTCAAAAGGGGATAAATGGTTTTAAATTAGAGTTAATTAAAATTGATATAAAAAAGAAGATAAACTGGTAAATAAAAAAGGAAAGTGAAGATAAGAAGTATAAATGCTTTTAAATCAAAAATATTTAAATTGATGTTATTAATTCATTATTATTAATAAATTATTTAAAATTGATATTACTAATAATATGCAATATTTAAGATTCGGTTCCAGTTGAAATAACTGCTAAACAGCTTTTCCCAAAAATGGCATCTTTTCTATAATTTGTTCAGAATATGAGCGTTGACTGATAGATATACAAGTATACTGGTATAATATATTTATCAATTAACGCATAAGAAGTCTATCGTATGCTATTCTTGTGCATTATACCATTGATTGAAATTATACAAGAAATATGCGAACAAAATATGGCAACACTGTGAATGGGAAACATTCAGACGCCAAGTAGCAAATAAATAAGGTTAGGTCCAATTTATACTCGTACAGCATGTCTAAATGAAATATATATAGTTCTCTAAACAAATAACACCACAGACTAAAAAGTAAGCAGCTAAAAAAAAGGTACAAATACTATAAATAATTATAAATAAGTAGTTATTAATTATTTTTATATATAAAATATAAACGTCAAAACAAAACAAAATGCGTTTGCGTCAACCACAATTCCGATAATCGAAATCTCATCTCGACAGGGTAAATGCTGTCGAAGTGATTTCTATTCACATTACGATTGTAGAGATTCCGAAGTAGTTATGGAATACGGATTTGGACTATTTCTATTCGACTTGGCCACTTCTATTCGATTTTACTGACTTCTATCATCGAAATGAGTTACAGGATAGGCATCATTGTCTATGCAAAGAGACGCTCATTGTATCCGAACGTCTGCGGTCCCTCCGGTGAGTACCGAGTACCGATCCCACAAGAACAGAAACTAGATAAAATTTAATATTAGCAGATTTAGAATAATTTCTAGGTAATCTACACTCCTGGCCAAAAAAATCGGGACACCTTAAAAATGGGTCAGTATTGATGTGTCATTTTAGGAAAAAACCCTAATCTTTCCCCTCGCCTGGCAAGGTCTTATGCTGTTTAGAATCGGATGTAATTGTATACATTTCTTTTAAATGATTTACTCAAACACATACTTAAATTTAAACTTTACAGGAGAGTTTTTTTTTCCTTAACTATGCACTTTTCGACTCACCTGGTAGATACACGTTCAGGGCTAATGCCTGCCAGGTCATGATTTTTAGCCTTGGTGTGCTATGAATTATCACTATACAAATTTCTAGCCTTACAGGAAGACCGTTATTCGGAGGGATCACTAGCTCTTAGACTATCTAGTCGATCAAACTTTTGTGTATGGAAACACTGAAACAGGGAAAGTTTTAATGGTAGAACAGGTTACAAGTTTAGAATGTCAGATTACGAAAATGTCTCAACTTCCAATTGATTTGTTACCCTTTGATTAAACTCTCATTTAAAAATCAGACTGCTATTTACCACCAACATAATTCCTGTCATTTGACATGTTCTACTTGTGGGACTTATTAATTCCCAACATATTTGTCGGACAAATATTTTTCATATATTATAAAAAGTTTGCTATTGAATAAACTTAAGAGGATGAGTACGTATTTTCGGCTGCAATGCTATTCAAATGGGGATTAATTTTTTTCGAATCCTGAGAAAACTAATAAATATTTTTGAAAAATTTAAACGGAGAATGAAAGATTGCGTTATTAGCGAGGGCCGAAAGTCCCTGAGAAGTTCTATAATGTTTATTTTAATAAGTTACAGGGATGAAAAGCTAAGAGAAAATTTAGTGTGATTTTTAATTTCAAATATCTCAATCAAAATAAACTTTTTATCTATTCTAAGGGACTTTCGGCCATCGGTAATAATTTAGACTTTCATTCCGCGTTTAAATTTTTCAAAAATATTTATTGTTTTTTTTTCAGGATTCGAAAAAAATGAACACAATATCCGTGGTAATATTTTCCAAATCTATCTTCGTCTTACAACGCACACAGTCGAATAGAATATTGTCAGTCAGACATTGACAATCAGTGACAATTTTAAATATTTGACATGGCATCGGGAATATTTTGAGTTGTTGATTAAATAATATTGATATGCTTTTTCTCATGAGGATCTTTCAGTGCGTCACAGTTTTTCGATTTCTTTCTAACGCATTAAATTGCATGTGACAGAAAAAAACGCACGTCGGTGATTACATTTCGTCGGTGACATTTATAACATTTATTCTAGTTGTCAATAGATGGCGCTATAATCGAAAAAAATATTATTTACGAATTATATAATATATCTACGAATATAATCTGTTCAGTTTATAAGACTATACAAATCAAAGGAAATACCATTTTATAAATGCAATAAACACAATTGATTTGATTTTATGCCAAATTGCAAATAAAATGTGACAACTGTCAGACTTAACTAGAATGTCATGTCACTAAAATGTATATTATCACGGACTTACCTTTATTTCTATCATTTGTGACGCACTGAAAAATGCTCATGAAAAGAAGCATATATAGTGTATTTGATAAATAATTGATTTAAACGTGAACTTAATAAAAAGTTATTTATTGTGTATTATTTGTGGAAGATCCAAGCAGAGAATACATCAGGATAATATATTCTGTGATCCAAGTATTTTGTTGTTAAAGATGTTTAAAATTGTAAGCGTTCCATAGTAACAATATATATTATTAAGAAATCACTTTAACACTTTTCCACCTTTCTCGATTGAGTATTAGTTTTTGTTGTACATATAAATTATTACAATCACTGAATACATAGTTAGTGAAAAAATTATCAGTAGTAATTGCACAAGAGCTCTAAAATTATGAAAATTTTCCCGAGTGACACTTTGACAGTTTTAATTTCACGACCCGAAGGAGAGTGAAATTATGTCAAAGTGTCAACAAGGGCAAAAATTTGATAATAATTTTAGAGATCGAGTGCAATTTGTTGCGATTATTTCATGAATAAAACTGATCCAAACCAAAATGTTATTGTCTTTTATTTATGCAAGTACAAATTAGTACAATTAAACACACAGTTTTTATAAATATTTGACGGTTGAAAGTCATCACTTTTATATTGAAAGTCATCACTTTTATAATATTAAAAACATTAATTGTTATTAGTGTCATTGAATGTATTTTTTCGTAGCAACGAAGGGCATCTGACGTAATATACTTGACGACGGAATATTATCAAAAATTATCGGGTATAATATCACAAGAGAGTGAGAATAAATTGAAAATAATGACACAGTTTTTCGAAAATTTGTTGTCTGACAATAGATACGAGAGCCCACAGGGCTCGAGTGGCTATTGCCCAATGACAACAAGTTTGAGTAAAAATTAAACATTATTTTCTTATTTATTCTTACTTTCGTGTGATATTCGTAAGATTATTTTTTAATACGTATATTATGAATATTTTCTTAAATGTGACAGTTGTCAAAACTAGGAAACTGGTTGCCATTAAACAGAAACAATCTACTCAAAAAATTCTATCGGTAATTTTCTACAGTAGATAATTCTCAGTATAATTTTAATCTGATTGGACAGAATTAAACACGTGATCAAATATCTTACTATAGCATTGGAAGTTAAAATCAATAAGAAATAATCATTTTAATTTTTATTTCTGTAGCTTTCTATTGGTCAGAATCTCTTATAAATGAAATAATTACATTTATTAACTGAATTAATAATTTGGAATTATACAAATAACAGTTATCCAAGAGCATTCAGAAGCCATCTCTTTAAGTTAATGATGACATTTTCAAGTAGAATGACATTCTAGTAATGTTTACATATCCATACCAGTGTGAATTTTAGTATACGTAATTTGCCGTGTAAAGACAATAAAAGTAGGGATAGCAGTAAAATATTTGCGAATTATTTACTGATGGCCTTAAGTTTTACAAAAGTTTTCATAAATATAAGTTCACATAAGTTTTCACAATCATAAACTTGTCAGGAAAACACGTTCTAGAATTAAAATCACGTTCCACAATTAAAACTTCCCTGTTCCAGTGTTCCCATACATCAAAGTTTGTCCGACTAGACACCTTTAAGCCATTAACAAATTTTCAGCTTGCTATTAATAAACTTTTTTTGGTACGCGGGATCCAGGCCTACTATGTAAAAATTATAACTCTTCCCGAGCTGTACTAAAATCGTATTAAAAGTTGCTCTTCAGGACCGGGAAAATAGTTGGCGCTCAATATTTTCTTTTTTGTTATCATTTGCACTCTTTAATTATCTAGCTATGAAGTAAAGTCACTGTTAATAATTTGTGAAATTTCGCCTTTGAAATTCTCTTCTTTGAAGAATGCGAACCTTGATTTAACTTATAAGTGTAGTTATTAATGGTTAACAGCTCAGTATGCTTATTAGGTATTCAAAAGAGAATTATCCCTTAGACAGTGATCGTTATAATTTTACAAGTGATTGTGATTACCAAACATCAAATGCCAAACCGTATAAATGACTATTTTCTGACATACTTTCTCGTTTTAACTTATAATACAATTAGTGCAGTTACTGAATATGTCTGGATCCCGCGTATGAAAAAAAAGTTGATTAATAGCAAGCTGAAAATTTTTTAATAGCTTAGGGGGTCTAGTCAGATAAACTTTGATATATGGGAACACTGGAACAGGGGCAGTTTTAATTGTGGAACAGGTTAAAAATTTGGAACGGTCAGACCACGAAAACGGCACATACATTTTGTCCGACAGAACAGACTTAAACTCTCCGAACAGAGATTAAACTCTCATGCAAAAATCAGACTGCTATTTATCATCAAATGGGCGCTTTAATGAGTGGAACATGTAGAATATGTCAAATGACAGGAATTATGACAGGTTTTAATGTGGAACAGGTTAAAAATTTGTAATAGTCAGACCACGAAAACGGCACATTTATTTTGTCCGACAGAACAGACTTAAACTCTCCGAACAGAGATTAAACTCTCATGCAAAAATCAGACTGCTATTTATCACCTGTCATAATTCCTGTCATTTGACATATTCTACATGTTCCACTTATTAAAGCGCCCATTTGATGATAAATAGCAGTCTGATTTTTGCATGAGAGTTTAATCTTTGTTCGGGCAGTTTAAGTCTGTTCTGTCGGACAAAATATATGTGCCGTTTTCGTGGTCTGACCGTTCCAAATTTTTAACCTGTTCCACAATTAAAACGTCCCCTGTTCCAGTGTTCCCATATATCAAAGTTTATCCGACTAGACTCCCTTAAGCTATTAACAAATTTTCAGCTTACTATTAATCAACTTTTATTTCATACGCGGGATCCAGACCTAGAAGGTGGATATGAGCTATTACCTCCGATTTCTTTGAACCTCCATCGATTTGTACGAAAATTGGGGAGTGGTTAGAGAATATCTCAAGGAACAAAGGTGACATGGTTATAATTTGCGCTTTTACCCTGGGGGTGGATGCCACCCCTTCTAGGGGGTGAAAATAATTTCTTTTATAATAACCCCATAATCCGATAGAGGGACAAATTCTAAGCAAAATTTGTTATATAAAGTTATTAAAATAAAGCAAAACTTTTTGAGTTATTAAAGATAAAAGATTTTAATGTTTCGTAAGAAAAATGCAAGTATTTAACCGATTTTTCATGAATAACTCAAAAACTATAAGTTTTTACAAAAAAGTTATTAATACCAAAATTGAAGCTAATAAAAAACAAAATAAACTTCTTGCAATAAAAACTTTTTAATGTTAAATAAAAGTGAATTATAGGTAATGGAATATATATTTTTTTCGGCGATTACCCAAATCTAAATATTCAAGCTTAAATAACGGGAAAATGATGCAATTTATAACATAAACTTATTAAATATTTGTCAAAGTACTTAGAAATATCTATCACACGGGCCCCGAACAGTTGATAGCATTTAAATTTATGCTCCAAAAATTTTTCAAAATTTATTTTTTTAAAAATTTTCCAAAAAATATTATTGTTTTTTTTTTAATAACTCCGTTAATTTTTATAATATCATGTTCTCTTAAAAACCAGTTGAAAGATAATTTATAGTGTTATGAAACCACATTAAAGATAGTCTTTCAGACCCCTTACTTTTTTTTAAATAAAAGGTTAAATGGCCCCGGTTACATGGTTCTCGCAGCAAAATTTAAGCTTGAAACGTTTATATCTCGGTTATTTTTTACCCTACAGAAATAGTAAAACAGGTAAAATATTTGATACAGAAAAACCGAAAATTTGCTTTGTATATTTTACGTATATTAAGTATTTTTGAAGTTATTATCAAAAGATAATAAAAATTAGGATAATATTAAAAATTATGATTTTTTTAAATTATACCTTTTTTCAAAAATATGCGTTCTAAACCGATCAAAATTGTTAAAATCATTACTTATGCTAACATAAAGAAACTATTGTAAAGGATTACTATAAATTTAAATTTTTGTGGAAATAGCGTATGTTTAATTTTTCACTTCTTCCTAAAAAATTTGAGAGGGTTCTTTAATTTTCATCATAACTTGCTTAATGTTTATGCTATTAAATTCTTCTGGAGCTCATTTGATAGGCATTCCAAAGTACTTTGACAAGTGTTTAGCAAATATATTTTATAAAATGCATCGTTGTCCCGTTATACAGGCTTAAATACTTAGATTTGAATACTCGTCGAAAAAAATATACAGTCCATTATCCCTAACTCACTTTGAATTAACATTAGTTTAGTTCTTTAACTGAAGAGTGTATTCAGCTTTTTATTATCTTCAATTTTGATAATAATAACTTTTTTGTAAAAGCTTATAATTTTTGAATTATGCTTTATACGTCAAAAACAGCTTTAAAACATGCATTTTTTTTACGAAAAAATAAAATCTTTGCTCTTTAATAGCTCAAAAAGTATTGATTTACATTAATAACTTTATATAACAAATTTTTTTTAGAATATGTCCCTCTATCGATTTATGGTATTATTTTTAATAAAATTATTTACACCCACGAGAAGGGGTGGCATCCACCCCCAGGGTAAAAGTGCAAGTTGGCATCATGTCACCTTTGTTCCCTGAGGTATCCTCTAACTACTCACCAATTTTCATAAAAGTCGATGAAGGTTCAACGAAATCGAAAGTGAAAACCTTCAGTGAATGCACTAAATAGAATAATAATGTTTATAGGCCTGGATAGCGCGTACCAAAAAAAAGTTTATTAATAGCAAGCTGAAAATTTGTTAGTAGCTTAACGGTGTCTAGTCGGACAAACTTTGATGTACAGGAACACTGGAACATGGGAACGTCAAACTACGAAGACGTCCCATGTATTTTGTCGGACAGAAATTCCAACTGATTTGTTACTATTTCATTAAACTCTCATACAAAAATCAGACTGCTATTTGCCGTCAACACAATTTCTGTCATTTGACATGTTCTACGTGTCGGACTTAAAATGCCCAAAATGCTCAATATATCTGCAGGACAAATATTTTTTCATATATTATATAAAGTTTGCTATTGAACAAACTTGAAAACAACCTGCTAGTTTTCACAATTGAATCGGTTATTTCGAAAAGGCCACATCTCCATTAATTTCACAAAATGAGTTAACTTCGCCATTTTGTTTAGAATATCCTCGTGCTTTATTACACGTGAAAACGCCACATATCGGCTATTCGTTACTATTAATCTTGACAGGCGTATTTCTCTGTTTATTTCGAAAAGGCCACTTCTCCGGAGATGTGGCGTTTCCGAAACAAACTGCGCGCGCCGGACATGTCATTTAGTGGTTACGGTCGCGGACCTTCCTAGTTTCCTAGACCAGTTGTTGACGATTACATTTAGTACGATTAGGTTCCATTGTGTATTATTTATATGTACAAAAATGAGTAGCTTTGAGAGTGAAACCAGTGCTATTATTGAAAATAAACAAAGGAAAAGAAAGAAAGGTATTATTAATCGGGCCGTGTATAAAAGTGAAGTTATTAAGAAGGCTAAAGTTAAGGGCCAAGCCCATATAAATCACGTGGGAAAACAAGTTATGGCGCGAAAAACTGGAATCGACTGTACTTGTCGCAAGAAGTGTTGTGAACATTTTTCGGAAATGGACAAGAATGCGTTGTTAACGTCGTTACATGACTTTGATGACAAAAACTCACAAGACTCATACTTACAAAATATGATCGAAGTAACTCCCATTAAGAGAGAGAGAAAATCTCAGAATGCCATTAAACGTATTGAGAGACCCAATAATTTTTTGTTTCATGTTTGTTTAAAAGGAGTACGTAATCAGGTATGTAAGAAAGCTTTCTTAAGTTTATATGGTGTTGGCGGAAAGCATGTCAGAAGATTATGCCACCTACTAGTGACTGGATCCACTCCAAGAGATAATAGAGGTAAATCTGTTAAATCTAGGCATAATCTAATACCGGGTCAATTGTGCTTTCAAATTTGTGAACACATACAATCGTTTGATGTAAAGGAAGTCCATTATGCTAATATATTAAAAAAGTATTTGCCTGCTACTTTGGATGTCAAACAAATGCATAAAATTTTTATCGAAAAATTTCCGGAATCTAAAGTGAAATACAGTTTTTATTTGAAGTATTTTCATAAAAATGTTACATACTCTTTTGGTCGTCCTCAAGTTGGTGTATGTTCTACTTGTGAAGAACTTGGCCAGAAAGTTAAAAGTACCACTCTCAACGACATTGCAAAATGAGTTGCTGTTGCAGAACTATTAATTCACAAAAATAGGGCTAAGAAATTTTATAAAAAACTAGAGCAGATTAAAAAACTGTTTTCAGAGACGGACGAGATACTAGGAATCTCCATGGATTATATGCAAAATTTGCCAATACCTAGCATACCTGAACAGGAAATCTTTTATTATCGGCAGTTATGGGTTTTTCAATTCAGTATACACAACTTAACAACAGGAGAAACTAAATTTTTTTCCTATCACGAGGGCGAGACCCACAAAGGACCCAATAAGGTGTGCACCTTCCTGAAAAATTATTTTGAAAATGATGTTTCTGAAAATGTAAAAGAGGTCCATATATTTTCAGATGGCTGTGCAGGCCAAAATAAGAACCACACGGTAATAAGATTCGTTCTAGCTTTTGCTTCGTCAGGAAAATTCAATCACATTTTTCATTATTTTCCAATCAGAGGCCACTCATTCCTCCCGTGCGATTAAGACTTCGGGGTAGCAAAAAGACTCATTCGCAAGCAGGACCGAATTTTTCTTCCTGAAGAATATTACGAATTGATAAAAAAATCGTCAAGAAAATCTCTTTTTTTTATAGAACTGGTAAAAAATGAAACAATTTTGGAATTCAAAAAATGGTGGCCCAGGCATTATAAGAAAACCATACTCTCCATTGACTCCTATAGGAAAATACCCAAACATGAGAAAACAACTTTTCAAATTTCTCAATATAATGAGTTCGAATATGACAACAAAAAACCAAAAACCGGGAATTGTTAAAGTACGTCCATTTATCGATGGGCTTATGTTTCATGAATTTTCCTTGGGAAAACCAGCTGGAGTTTGTCCTAGTTTGCCAACAGAGTCTGCTTACATAGAAAAAATCCCTATTAGTTCGAAAAAAATGGACAACATCAAGAAACTTGTACAATATGTGCCAGAAGACAAAATGTTTTTTATAATGAGCTGATTTTATGGCCTACCACTAATAGTGATGAACCACGAGAGGAAGATTACTAAAAGACTATTTCTTAACCTTCAACATGTTTTTTTGCCACCTAATAAATTTTTTCCTTAATAATATTGGAGTTTTCTATTATTAATCATAAAATCATCAGTGTTTTTACGATAAAGATTACGATATATGAAGTTTAGAAGTTAACATAAAGAAAACGGGATACTTGTGCATTGGATGGCAGCAAAAAGATCTCATAATAAAGCATACAACCACGATATAGCACTGCTATGAATACAGATACCTGAGTATCAATATTTCGCACGATTGAACGTTATACAAAGCCATAAACGACAAATCCAGTAGACTGAACATCCATTACAATGTTAAATGTTATTATATACCATTTAACATTGTGATGCATAAAAAGAGGATATTAATATGAGACAATAGTTAAAGAATCACTCCATATATCTATGAAGTATGGATGAAATAGACTTTTCTTCTTCTTGTAGTACCTATCCATTTCGGAGGTTGGCGACTATCATGGCAATCTGTACTTTGCACACTGCTGCTTTAAAAAGATTTGTGGTTGTTTTGTTGAACCACGTACACCGAGAGAACAATTTCTTTTCTCCTAAAACACTGATTTCATTGGGCTAATTTTCTTAAAAGTTACCATATCATATTAACTTAAACATACCGCTTCACATAAAAAGAAACTCAATAATTTCTTACAGATAATTTCTTCAATACCAATAAATGCATTAATGGTTACATTTTAATTTTTTATCCCAAAGTTTTTGTTTCTTAAATTGAAAACTACAAATATTTTGCAGTATAGGAAATATATATTAAGTTAATCCATATTTATATTTGTTAAGAAGAAATTTTCTTGCAATCAAATAAATATTTTAAACCACAAGAAGTAATTCTTCAGAAATACCCTCTCTAGTAACTGTGGTTATTAAATACAAACTTTATCACTAATGCCGAAATGTTACTTGCAAAGAGATTTTCTTTCACAAAAGAATGAAATAAAAAATTCTTCCACTAATGAAATAAAAAATTTTAGTAGTTCCAAAATGACACAAAATCTAGGCATCGGATAAAAAAGTTTATTTGAAGAAAGTGTATTTTTTTGTTCTTCTTAATGGCGGTACAGGCAGGTTTTTTTAATATTGTATTTAATTACAGAGTAATTTCCACATATTAATATATGTTTCAAATTGGGCTCTGTACCACCATTCTTTATTATATTACGAATACGTGTGCCAAATATCTCGAAAAAAATATTCAAAATTACAGCAGCAATCTTGGAACGAGCTGTTGCTACCTGTTGATCGCTACTGTTTCCTCTTAATCTCAGTGTTTGACAAAATGGCGTGGCATTAGTTTATTTTCATAGATGGATTCTGGATTTGTTGGTATTCTTTAAAATCTAAGGGATAGTTATAAGGTACGTACATGTACATAGGTATTAAATAAAAGTAAATTGATTAATTTAAGATGTAATAATAATATTGTTGCAAATCCGAATATGTAGTTCTAAAAGAAACATAATAATATCTTTATGTGCATTTTAGATATCTATATTGATGGACAACTCTGACAGAACGGATCTTATTCTAACTGGGAAATAAGCCACAATTTATCTTAAAAAATGATTTTATTGACGTTTCAACTTCCACCTCGGAGAGAATAATATAACTATATAAAGCTTCAGAACAATATTGAAATGAGCTATTAACCAACTAGGGGCTTCCATAAATGGCAGAACTGTATACAGGTAAGTTCCATAATAAAAATGTGTATATATATGTATAAACTATAATATGTTTCTTGAATGTACCGTCTTCTATATACAATCCTACAATTCAACGTTATATCAAACATGGCGTGTGCTTTACACACGCTTTAAACATCTTAACCATTAAGAACTTTTATTGCCGACAACTGAATAAGTTCATAGGTATAAAATAACTTAAGATGTAAACGAATAATACTTTCCTGTAATAAAATTTCGTAATGATTAGGTTTACTGTCTCTTTTAGATTATATAAATAAATAAAATTACAATATATGTCTGCTTCAATGTTTTACATTGGTTGTATTTTTCTTCTTATTTTAGCTAAGCAATGTCTATTGTGTGATGTTATACAGATAAATAATTAATATTTCATATATAAAAAGGAAAAAATTAACATAGATGGCAGGATAAATAAAGTCATGTTTGAACCAAATATGATTGATTATTATTTATTGAAATGCCAAGAAATATTTTTGGATTATAGACTGTTTTACTGATACCTATTGTTCTTGCACCAAAAAATTAATAGTTTTTTATGTGGGCCCGTGTATTTGTTTTTTTTTTTGTATTTCCTTTTGTCAAAAGGTATGTACTTATATCCTTATAAATTTTTGTTTTTTTTTTAATAAGTTTACTCTTTCTCCATAACGGATTTGTTTTAGGTAATTGCTGATATACAAAGTGCTATTAACAAAAAGAAGGAAAAATTAAGGAAGTTGGATTTGCCTCTCCATCCTTTTATTATTTTATAGAAGCCAGTGGTTTAAGAGTGGAGAAATTATTTGTATGTATTAATACCTATCTAACGTTTTATATATCCTGTGTTTTTATTATCTAATAAAGAATAATTTCACTTTAACAGAATGACTTATTTCGCCGTATGTAATATCATTTTATTTTAAGAAATGTAACTTAATTCTAAATATACAATTATATCTGTAAAATATATTTCTTAACATTAAATATAGTAATTAATAATGGTAAGATAACAATATTCCTTACTAAGAAATATTATTACTCAGAAAGAAGAGTTTTTTAATGACAAGAAAATATATTCTTATGACAAATATAATTCAATCATATTTAAAATATATTTCTTAAAGTATATTAAAATGTATTTGAAATATTTTAGAAAATTATATCTTACATACAAAGATATATTTCTTATGCAATATTCCAAGTCGATCTTTCTTTTAATAAAATTTCTTTATGTCAAGAATCTTTTTCTCTCGGTGTACGTAGATTTTTCAGCCAGGAAATCTTTTGCCTTAATGGTCCTCACTTTCTTTTTACTTTTCCTTGCAAGATTAGTTGTAGCAGTCCATATTTTCACTGTTCCTCATGATGTGATGGTCGGTATAAGATATTATCTTTAGGATTCGACGATAAAGCCACATTTCAAAAGCCTCAAATGAAATTGTTGAAACAGACAATAGTTGAACAGTGAATACCAAAGACAATACAAACATTCTAAAATGGCAACCAGAAAGCAACAAAAAACTAAAAAAAAAATGTGATAAGGAATAAACAAAGAGAAAGAAACATAAAACAGCACTTATGGACCGACTGGAGCAAGTAGCGATTGGAAGACGGAAAACGCAGGAGAACATTATAATTATATCATTTATTCTGTAAGCATTACAATCTCTAGAGATTACAGCTAACGCCATGGCGTTCAAAATCCTATTCTTGTGTGAGGTGAATTACTCCTCTTTGTCATTTATGTCGGTCAGGCCATGGAGTTGGGGTGTTTACATTGTAAAATGGCGTGCACCCTATCCTCCATGCTATGGCATGCTGGACGAGCCATACAGCCTGTAGTCAACACCCCGAAGTATGAGCGGGAATACAAAGTGTACTAATACTCATACGCTTATGAAACGCACCTGGCGGATCATAAGGGCCTTCACATTTTACTCTTTTTCAACTAGTCTTGAGTAAAATGTCTTTAATCTTTCCTATCGGCCTCTCTTGGCTACCTCTTGTTCTTCCGACCCCGAATGGCTATTAGGTTTCCGAGGGCAGACGGGTCACTATATTTCTTTCTACTACATACCTACTCTTCACCGAATGATTGCCGGTATAAGCAATCCCCCCACTTACTGACCAACGGCTTCGGGCGGATGAGTTGGTAAGTGGCAGGACACTCTTTTGTCCTGAGACTGAGAAATCGGTCTCGAAGGCGGATGAACCCTACAGAATGGTCAACGGTATAAGGATGCAGAAGGCAACGGGAAACCACTGCATTAAAGACTCATGGAGTATCCCTAGAAATCGTCATGGCTCACAGAAATGACAACCAACAACCTACTAATCATGGTTCTCGGATGCCAAGATTCGGCAGGGGAAGAAACAACAGTAACGACAGGGCTTCCCAGGCCGTTAGTCAGCGAAATCCCTGTTCACTAAATATATACAAATCCACCTACAAAATCGCTACATGGAATGTAAGAAGTATGTATGAACTTGGGAAACTGAAGAATATACAGCAAGAGATGATGCGACTAGATATCGATATATTAGGAATAAGCGATACAAGATGGGTCAGCTCTGGCGAACTCAATACAGACAATGGACGAATCTATTACTCTGGAAGCAGCGACACCCAACACAGATATGGAGTTGCTATGATCCTCAGCGAAAAAGTAACGAGATCAGTAACAGGCTTCGTTCCGATGTCCGAAAGAATAATAATGTTGCAGTTATTGACAACCCATGGAAAAATGAACCTAATCCAGATTTATGCGCCAACTGCTGACAAAAATGAAGAAGAAATAGAAAACTTTTATAGCGAACTCCAGAAAACATTACATCTCACAGCATCTAGAGACATAACAGTGATCATGGGTGATTTCAACGCAAAAATTGGCGAAGGAAAATGCTACCCTAATGTAGGATCATATGGGCTTGGCGAACGAAACGACAGAGGAGATCGCCTAATAGAATTTTGCCAGGAGCATAATGTTATAGCCGCAAATACATTCTTTAAATTACCTAAGCGACGCCTGTATACATGGAAATCACCAGCTGACAAAGAGCACAAAATTGTCAGAAATCAAATTGACTACATCCTAATAAAGCACAGATATCGAAACTCAATTCAGGCAGTAAAGGCATATCCAGGAGCAGACGTATCCTCTGATTACAGTCTTCTTATTGCTAGGTTTCAACTTCAACTAAAAAAGACCCAAAAAAGCCGCAACAACAATAAACTTAACATACAGAAACTAAAGTCAGAAGAAACAAAAGAAAATCTGAAACACGAAATCAACACAAATCTAGACAGAAACCCAGGAAATAATTGCAACGTAGAACAGCAGTGGCAATTCTTAAAAACCTCTATATTAGAACCAAGTAAGAAAGTACTTACTACAACCAAATGTAAGAAAGAAGAATGGATGACGGAGGAAATTCTAGACTTGATGAATGAAAGAAGAAAAAACAAAACCATTAATAAGACTCGCTATAAACAGCTTCAAAACCAAATAAGAAGAAAAATTAGGGAGGCTAAAGAAACCTACTTCCCTGAAAAATGTAAAGAAATAGAAGAACTGCAAAACACATATGACAACTTCAACCTACATAAAAAAGTCAAAGAACTAGCCGGAATAGGAAATAGAAGAACCTCAAATATATTGCTCGACAAAAATGGAAATATTATAATGGAGACAAAACGAAAACTACGACGATGGAAAGAGTATATCGAGGAACTATTTCATGACCAGAGAGAAGCTAGTACATCCGTAGATAGCCAAACGGGAGATGTAGGCCCAGAGATAACCAAATCAGAGGTTAGTCAGGCAATAAACTCTATGAAAACCAATAAATCTGCTGGTCCAGATGAATTGCCTAGCGAGCTGATAAAGTTGGTCAACGAGAAAAACCTGGACATAATAGTAGAACTGTTCAACGCTATTTATACTACTGGAATCATCCCTAGAGAAATGTTGACATCAGCCTTTGTGTGTTTGCCAAAGAAGGTGAATGCAAAAGAATGCAGTGACTACCGAACCATAAGCTTAATGTCACATACCTTGAAAATTCTATTGAAAATTATCCACGCCAGAATACACTCTAAACTGGAGCTGGATATTAGTGACACTCAATATGGGTTCCGCAATGGTATGGGTACCAGAGAGGCATTATTCTCCTTCAACGTGCTGACACAGAGATGTTTGGATGTTAACCATCCTCTTTACGTCTGTTTTATAGACTACAATAAGGCGTTTGATAAAGTAAAACATGATCGACTCATGGAAATCCTAAAAAATAAAAACCTAGATGAAAGAGATTTAAGACTAATAACACACCTCTATTACAATCAGCGAGAAATAGTAAGAATTGAAAAAGAAACATCTGAAGAAATGGAAATAAAGAGAGGAGTCAGGCAAGGCTGCATACTATCACCTCTATTATTTAACGCTTATTCTGAAGAGGTAATGCGAGAAGCTCTGGAAGATGAAACAGTCGGCATAAGAGTAAATGGAGTCTTAGTTAACAACATCAGATATGCAGATGATACAGTAATAATAGCCGATAGTTTACAAGACCTGCAAAGACTCATGAGTAAAATAGTAAGGTGTAGTAGGGAGTACGGACTCTCTCTCAATATCAAAAAGACGAAGTTTATGAAAATTAGTAAAAACAACCATTATACTAACGAAATCTTGATAGTAGAGGGCCAGCAGATCGAAAGAGTAAAAAAGTACACTTACCTAGGAACACTTATAACAGAAAATAATGACTACACTGCAGAAATAAAAGTCAGAATCGAAAAAGCACGTTCTAATTTTATAAAAATGAAAAAGGTCCCATGTAGCAAAGATTTAACATTAGCTCTTAAAGTACGCTTAACAAAATGTTACGTCTACAGTGTTCTATACTATGGAGTGGAATCATGGACGTTAAATGTAGAGACAATGAGACGACTTAACGCCTTTGAAATGTGGACCTATAGAAAAATTATGAGGGTTTCCTGGGTAGATAGAGTTACAAACAGTGAAGTACTGAGAAGAATAGGTAAAGAAAAGGAAGTTGAACTTACAATTAAAGAAAAGAAGCTACAGTATCTCGGACATGTGATGCGGGGCGAGAAGTATGGTATCCTACGACTCATAATGCAGGGAAAGATAGATGGCAGAAGAAGCATCGGAAGAAGACGAATTTCATGGTTGAAGAACCTGAGAGAGTGGTTTGGATGCAGCTCGAAACAACTATTTAGAGCTACTGCCTCAAAAATTAAAATAGCTATGATGATTGCCAACCTCCGTAGCGGAGATGGCACCTGAAGAAGAAGAAGTCATTTATATCTTGCTGTGGGTCTTTGCTGCTGTCGTGACTCTTTTCCATTCCTTCCTCTCCTTGCACTTAACTTTTCAGTCTTTTACATTCATCGCTCTTATGTTTTCTTCTACACCATCCAGCCATCTTCTTCCAGGTCTTTCTCTATACCTGGGCCATAATGGTATACAGTTAGTTATCCTTATCAACAATATCTGAGTGTGGGCTTCTCTGTATATGCACTCTCAATTCTAATTAAAGAGGTTTTATGTATGTGACTATATTTCCCCCCTTTAATTCTTCTTCAATTTCGCAAATTTTTTTGATCTAAGGGGGGCACATTTTTACGGTACATACATCTGTCATTTGCCAACCCCCTCCCTCCCATTTCCCCCACCACTTATTTTTAAATAGAGAATAGGGTTCGTGTGCTACCTCATTTAAAAGGTTATTCAATTCTCTATTTAGTAATATTAACATTGACATAATTATATATACAGGCTGTTAAAAAAAATTATTTTGAATTAAATTAATTGACACAAAAAGAAGAATGTATGCAATTTATTTAACTCAAAATACATTATATTACTGACTGACAGAAAACAGAAAAATTTCTCTTTGACAAATAAATATTGTTTTTCGCTAAATTCAATATTCAACCTACCAAGAGGCAGATGGTTGGCAGTTTGAATATTGAAATTAAGCAAAAAGCAATGTTTATTTATCAAAAAACATTTTTTTGTATTTTGTGACAGCAGTAGAACGTATTTTGAATTTAACAAATTACGTACATTCTTCTTTTTGTGTCAATTAATTTAATTAAAAAATAGAGAATTGAATAACCTTTTATATGAGCTAGCACATGACCCCTATTCCCTATTTAAAAGTAAGGGGCGAGGGAAGTGGAAGGGAGGGGGTTGACAAATGGCAAATGTGTGTACCGCAAAAATGTGTCCCCCTTAGCTCAAAAATCGACCTGCTTCGTAATTTCCTTAAACTCTAATAAATACTGCCAAATATCGAACTGGACTGTTTTCTTTGGCCCACTCTGTATACAAAAATTAGTCTTCCCCATCAGTTTCAGCAAATTCATCTAGCTACGAAGTGGCTGATCTCATTTCCCTCTTCCTGGTACCAATTTGGAATAACATTATTTTTAATTAAATTCTTTGGATTCTCGTATATTTTAGATTATTATTATTACCCCGGTTATTTTTAGCGTTCTTCGCCTTCCGGTCAGTTTTTTTAGATGCCAATTTTAATTCTTCATCGTACAGCGGTGCCAGTGAAGGTGAAGCAATGGTTGATCGCCTTGTCTTGTTCCCTTTTACACAAATTTTTATTTCTTCACTTTCCGGATCTAATGATGCTTTTGCTATAACCGTGGAAGAATTTTGATCAATTGATGCCAAGGAAAAGTTAGCCTTACGCCAATTATCCGGTACGTGATATTAGTAGCTGTTCTGGGTTACGCCGTGAGCGTTACGCCAAATGTTGGGATGAAATTATGAAACCGCCAAATGTACATAATGATATTATTCTGATATTCTACAGGTTTATAGTATTAGATGGGGTACGACCTTTTTCCAGGAGGTGTATTTCTGGTCGGTCTTTCAGAAAACCCACAAATCTCAATTTTAAATTTTTGAGGGTTACGCCCTTTAGCCTTTACACGATCGAATTATTTTGAGTGACTTTAAAACAGTGCATACGGTTGCAACTCTAAAACCGAAGTCCGATGTCAAATTTCTCATCTCTAATACCATCCTTGGGTTATAAGCTTTAATTCGACACCTCATTTGTCACTATATCTGTATTAATAACGGAGGAGTTGTATTAGCGGGTAGCAGTCAAAGCTTGCGAAGTCGCGTCGAATAATATATCACTTATAATATTCCGGTGACTTTAAAACAGTACTTACGGTCGCATTTCTAAAACCGGAAGTCCTAGATAAAATTTCTCACTTTAGTACCATCCCTGGATTATAAGCTTTCATTTGACACCTCATTTGTCATTCTACCTGGTATAATCACGGAGGAGTTGAGTTCACGGACAGACAAACAGACGGACAAACGGACGGACAGACGGACGTGGATAATTCAACCTTTTCACTTTTTTTTTCAAAATTGGTAAAAACATTATTAATTCGTACTCGATTTTTTTCGTAAGTGTATCTTTCCTTTTATTTTTTGGAGAAAACCTCATATTTTTATTTATTATTTTTTATATTATTTAATTTTACAAGAATGTATTGATTTATAGCATGTATCAATATCTTCATTCGATGTATCATATGATACAATATATCGATGTATAATTTTTTTGCTATCCCTGTTGAGACGTGATTTTCGGAATTCCCCGCATGTAAAAGTCCTTACATGTTCGCTAAATTACTTTCGACTCGGCTAAATTGAGGAGTTTGCTGTAAGAAGGATGCAGCTCCATATTTAGACCGTTTTGGGTGGAAACTTATGCCATAATTTAAAAAAATTGGCGGATTGACTGGTATAAGAACGATGCAGATCCGATAATAAATAAAGGAATTATACGTCTTGATGGATCTGCCTCCTCAGTCATTGGGTGCAAGAAGGGTGCAGTTCCGGACATGCATCCTTTTTGCACCAAACGATTATGAATATTCGGTGATTTTAGTGGAATGCAAGGTCTTTTTCTGTTGGCGCTGGGTCGGCAGGGCGGGTGGGTATTGATTGCGCGCAGCGGTCAAATACCTCCTGGGGTACTGAAATTTACCATTAAGAGGGTTGCTGTGATTGCGCGCAACGGAAGAATTAAGGCAGGTAAACAAAACGGTATATTGTGATTGCGCGCAGCGTTATATATCAGCAGCTCTAATACCCGAAAGTTAGGTTTGGACCGAAGGGTTAGGTCTTCCTCCTTTGAAAATTGTACTGTATAATATATAATATATATAATATATTATTTTTTTAATTAATTATGTGCAATTAAATAGCTTACGTTTACAAAAAAAAATTAAAAATATTAATTATGAGAGAACATTAAAATATGTAACAAATTTGATAGAGAAATTTAAAAATAAAGAAATATCCAGAATAAAATTTGTTAAAACTATATGTTATAAGGCATGTTCAAATTAAATGTCTGCATATGTACATTATTTAATACAATAAATATTAATTATAAAAGAAACACTATTTAGTTTTTTTATCACAACTATTTCAATGTAATATTCACTTATTATCTTAATTTTTTAAAATTAGCAAAATTTCAGTTCAAAACGAATAAGAAGTAAACAAAACTTCCGTTTACTATAATTTACGACTTTGCGCGCAATCACAGCATATTTTTTAAAGACGTGTGCGCAATTGCACCATTGGCTTAGACACCCTGTTGAGAACCCTGACCGCTGCGCGCAATTGCAATCTGCCCGGCAGGGCAGCTGATTTGTTTTGACTTGTTTGTAGCTATCATTACTGCGTGGCTTTAAGGTAGATGAATGAAGGATGTGTTTGCCCGTGTGTTTAATGATTTATTTTTTTCTCTGAATGCTATTTTTTGACACCAACCTGTTTCTTTTTACTGATTTTTTCTTATTTGTGTAGTAGACAAACCATAGTCGTTTGATTGCTGTAACCGAATAAAAGAGTTTTTGTTGGGAATTTGTTTATTTTCTCAAAAATGGTGGTAAAGAAGCATTATTTCACGTGTTTGGTGCAAGAAAGATGCAGGTCCAACATTTTTTCAATTTTTTTTCTTATTTTTTCAAAAATTATCTACTTCAAAATAGTCTCAAGTATTGACTAAATCTGTTTGTCATCGATTGATATTATGTCTTTCGGGTTAAGATAAAAACTTTTATTAAAAAACAGTTTTTTTTTCAACTTCCCAACAATTACCAAATATGGAGCAGCATCCTTCTTACAGCAAACTCCTCAATTGGTTTAGACTAGGCCGTACTAATTTATACTGACGTGCGATCCTTTATTATATCAGGATAAACTAGTTTGGCTTGAAGTGTGTGTATTTATATCAGGATAAACTAGTTTGGCCTAGGCAAACTAGTTTGACCTGAAATCGGGTTTGGCCGGTAACATATCGCACCTCGGCAACAACACTGTCATAAGTCAAAAATAGCCATTTTGAGTAAATCCGGTATGAAGATCATCCTTACTATATAACATTCGATTATTTTTATAAATTGAACAATAATTTTGATATTTTTTCTTCAATAAGATTAGTTTAGGTTATTTTATCAATTAGTACTCTTTATTGTAGAAATTTGAAACTAACTTATTAATTATTAACAAATGTGTCTGTGTTGCTGAAAACCCAAAGATGGATTATAACATTGTGCCACTGTTGCTGATCATAGTGGTTGGAAATTGCACAGAAATTGAGGTTCAACGTGAAAATTATGATTAGGTTATAATGATTTTTAAGATATTTTAATATGTATGTATGTATACACCGTTCTTAGGCGTCAACGCCCTTCGGTAGGGATCTATGGAGGAGTATCACCAAGCCGGAAGCCCTTATCCCTTCCCGTACCGCTCCTCCATAGGCCGATCAGACGCCAGTTTATTCCAGACCAAGCCGTAGACTCTATTGAGTTTTATACTACGGCGTTGGCCTTTTATAAATTTCATGACCTAGCTGAGGCTCGAACCAGCGATCGCAAATCGCAAATCCACTAAACTTGTCGATCGACTGAGCCCCAGCTAACTGGACCGTCAAGACCGACGGTCTTTTAATATGTACATTTATTTAAAGAATACAACACAAACGTAATTACATAAAAACATAAAATAAATCCGCTTATTGCCTATTACAAAATACTCGTTAGAAACATGTACCTATTTAGATTTTTAACATTAATTTTAAAGTAACTACCTACTGGTTTTTGACGACTTTCTTTGATGATTGGAGGAGGATCTGAGAGGAGGGTCTATTTTGCATCCTAAGATCGATAAAAATTATGATACATATTATTTTAAAATGATGTGATTTTTTTTGGATAAAAAGTTCAAGGCATCTATTTTATTTTGGAAAAGTTTCAGTGGTGCGTTATAGAGCTGTTTTAATTCAATATTATCAGGAGTTAAGCCAATGGAATTTCTACTGTTTGTTTTCCGAATTAAAATTTTATTTTGAAGTTGCTATCACTGTAAGAAGTTTTATAATAAACGGTAAACAGTTCATCTCTAAGTAGGTACTTGTAATGTTGCAATATCGGACCACAAAACTTTTTCTCCGTCAGAATTTAAGGTGATACAGTAGCGATCAACAGGTAGCAAAAACGCGTTCCAATATTGCGGCTATAATTTTGAATATTTTTTCGAGATATTTGGCACACGTATTCGTAATATAATAAAGAATGGCGGTACAGAGCCCAATTTGAAAAATATATTAATATGTGGAAATTACTCTGTAATTAAATACAATATTAAAAAAACGAGCCTGTACCGCCATTAAGAAGAACAAAAAATACACTTTCTTCAAATAAACTTTTTTATCCGATGCCTAGATTCTGTGTCATTTTGGAACTACTAAAATTTTTTATTTCATTAGTAGTTCCAAAATGACACAAAATCTAGGCATCGGATAAAAAAGTTTATTTGAAGAAAGTGTATTTTTTGTTCTTCTTAATGGCGGTACAGGCTCATTTTTTAAATGTTATATTTAATTACAGAGTAATTTCCACATATTAATATATTTTTCAAATTGGGCTCTGTACCGCCATTCTTTATTATATTACGAATACGTGTGCCAAATATTTCGAAAAAATATTCAAAATTACAGCCGCAATATTGGAACCCGTTTTCGCTACCTGTTTATCGCTACTGTTTCCTCTTAAAACAAAATTCTTTCCCATTTTCTCCTGCAATTGTTTTACATCAAAAAAATCTGTAAATTTCATTTCTGTAATTTTGTATGAATTTGTTGCCCAGATATTCCTCCTTGCCCACTTTTAAAATAAACAGCTTTTGTAGTAGCAAATTTTATTATATATTTTGAACGAACAGTCATTTTCAACGACAAATTCACAAAAAAACACGTTTATAACTAACTGAAATCACACCACAAACGTGGTTCTCAGAATAATGTGACAGTGTTGCCACTCATTATAGCGCATCTAATTTAAAAAAAAAATGTATCTAAATATATCTGCAACACTGTCATAAGTGAGTTGTTACAGTGTTGCTGAATAGAGTTGTACAAAAATAGTTATTGCTATAACAGACATAAGTCGCCATCTAGCGCTTATAACACAAAATATCTTTTCGACAGTGATGCAGACGAAAGTTTAACAAAATAAACATTTAATGCACCAAACATAAAAAAACACTGAATTTCGACTTATGACAGTGTTGTTGCCGAGGTGCGATATACATCGGAATCATATTGTAGTCTTATTATATTTTCTGAATACTTTGTTTTTTGACTGTTCCTGATGTTTTTAGAAACAGGAAATAGACGGTTTTATTATTTTAACATGTGTTTTAATTGAAACAAAAGTTTGTGCCATCCTGTAGGGATTAAATGATCCATCTAAATAATATTGTAGTCTCATATTTTCTGAACAGTCTGTTTTTTAGTTTCTCTGTTTATTTAATATGTTTGTTTGTTTCGTTGTTTATTTAATATGTCAGTATGGGATTTCATATATTTTTAAACATTTTTCTATAAAAATATCTCGTTTCGGCACTGAATCTGTAGAGTCAACTAAAGAGGCTATTAACCCGGCAGTGGTCGCTATATAAGATTTTCTCTCACGGTTTCAGAAAATTGCGCACAACTTTTTTTCTGGGAAATTATACACGCTGAGGTTCCTTCTAGTCTCCTATCTATCCTTTCTCGACAATCTATTAGATTCGTCTACTCAGATAGTGACTCAGTTGACGCAGTATCACCAGATTGCTGAGTCAATGCGTTTCATGTGAGAGATTCTCTCATCGAGCGACAACCGGCGCCACCATCTTTGTATAAAAATTAATTTTATTTTCTCACTTAAAATATGAAATAATATAAAAAATTGTAATTATTGTCATCAACCAATAATTTGTCCAGAGGATCCTTGTTACACTTGTGTGCTGTGCCGTAAATTGTGAAGATAAGGAGATTGTTTAATATTGGTTTAATTCTTTTTGTATTCTATCATATTATTATCTATATTATGTTATCCAGATTTAGCCATACGGCTCACACTCCCTCTAAGGGGAAAATTGACTCATCCCAGATACCTACGGTATCAAAAGGATTGAGCTCTGGTGGGACTCTTTCCGTGTTTTCGAGCCCTAGGTGACTTGGAATGCAGGTGTATCTCCCAGAAATTTTCGTACGCATCTGGCCGTCGCGAGTAGTACAGTTTTCTCCATGGTCTTATAAAGATGTTCATTCAGACCCAGCTTTTTTATGCTTTCGAGGAGGGTCTTCGGAATGACTCCAGTAGTAGAAATAATAATCGGTATCGTCTGGGTACTTTGCATTCTCCATTGCCTTCGTATTTGAATTTCTAGATCTTTGTATTTGGCGATCTTTTCAGTAAATTTACTACGTAGATTTTTGTTGTTAGGTATCGCCACATCAATTAGTGTTGTTTGTCTTGTTAATATATTAACTAGTACGAGATCTGGTCTATTATGTGCCACTGTTTGGTCTGTGAGCACAGTGCGGTCCCAGTATAGCTTGTAGTTGCCATCCTCAAGCATACTCTCAGGGACGCATTGATAATACGGAAGATGGTCTGTTTGGAGAAGTCCCAGCTTGATAGCTATCTCTTGATGAAGGATTTTTCCTACTGCATCATGCCGTTCCTTGTATTCAGTTGCAGCAAATGCCTGGCAGCCCCCTGTAAGATGTTGGATGGTTTCTTGGGCTTGACATCCATATAGGCATCTGTCATTTTGAACCTGAGGGTCTTTGATGATATATTTCAGGTAATTTCTGGTTGGTATAACCTGATCCTGAATGGCCAGTAATGGACCCTCCGTTTCAGGGAACATCTTTCTTGATGTCAACCAGTAGTTCGACGCTATATTGTCGACATAATCTTGGCTGACCTCATTGGGCTGTCGCCCGTGCAGAGGTTTACCCATCCAGGCGCGCACTTTTTCGTCCTTAGTTAGGTGGTTTATGCGCATTTCTGGTTCCCTCAGTTTGATCGGTGTTGTGCCACCTACTGCGCAGATAGCGCGATGTAGAGTAGATGTCTCAGCCTGCATCTGAAAATAAGTTCTTAAATTAGCAATTTGTTTATCTAATTGCTCACCTATATCCATAAGTCCTCTTCCTCCTAGATTCCGTGGTAATGTTTTTCTTTCTACTGCACTTTTAGGATGGTGTTTTTGTGCCTTTGTGAGGTGTGTTCGTACTTTTAGCTGAAGAGCTTCTATATCTGTTTTTGTCCACTTAACAATACCAAATGAGTAGCTAAGCGCGGAACATGCGTAGGTGTTTAGTGCCTTAAACAAATTTCTACTGTTAAGGTGTGAGCGAAGCAGCTCTTTTACCCTTCGTATAAACTCAGTAGTTATCTCTGTTTTCATTTGTTTATGGTCAATTTTCCGCGCTTGCTTTACTCCAAGATATTTATACATATCGTTTTCACCCATGGCCTCGATGTTCTGGCCATTTTGCATATCGAATCCTCCGGGCTGTACTTTTCCTCTGACTATATTTAAAATACGTGCATACTAATATCATTAGAAAAAGTTTCTACAGTTTTTAGCATCTCGTCGAGTTGGTTTCGAGTGGAAGCCATTAATTTCAAATCATCCATGTACAATAAATGATTAAGCTTCGCAACCATATTGTTGTTATTTTTGATGCTATAACCTGCATCTGTGGAGTTCAATAGCTAAGACAGTGGGTTAATAGCTAGACAGAACCACAGAGGACTCAACGAATCTCGTGAAACAGGACCCGGCTGATTGCGATGTTTTTAGTTTCGATGTTACTGTCACCAGATATTTGAAGGTGAATTCTAGTTTTCCACTCTGTCATTATATGTTATGTAGGTCACTATATTATCGTCGACTTTATATATTCTCAATATATCTATAAACCATTCATGAGGCACTAAATCAAAGGCCTTCTTGTAATCAATAAAAGCAGTAAATAGGTTCCTCTTTTTGGAATATGCTTGATTAGAAATGATTGAGTCGATGATAACTTGTTCTTTGCAGTCCATGGAACCCTTAGCGCATCCTTTCTGTTGAGGCTCTATGATATTGTTCAGCGCACAGTGTTGGTAGATACGCCGGGCTACACAGGATGTGACCAATTTATACAAAGTTGGAAGACAAGTAATTGGGCGGTATTTTGCTGGATCTTGGGTGTAATTTTGACCCTTCGATATTAAATAAGTGGTTACCTGAGTTAGGAATGATGGTATATCCTGCGGATTAGAAATATCATAATTAATTAGTGTTAATAAGCATTCATGAGCACTCCAAAACTTCTTGAGCCAAAAGTTTTGAACTCCGTCTGGTCCAGGAGATTTCCAGTTATGAAGCTCTTTGATGATATTTGAGACTTCTTCAGTGGTGAAGGGTTCGTAGAGAGTAGTAGTGTAGTGTTGGCAGTTCTGTGCCCTATCTTCTATCCATCCAGCATTGTTGTTAAGAGCAGCTGGTGTGGAAAGTTGATTTCCCCAAAACTCATAAATTTCTTCTTGGCTTGGATAAGGCTTATCGAGATTTTCTACGGTGGAATTGAGTTTTCGATAGAACGCCTTCTCAGCAGTCTCAAAAAGGGCATTTTCAGATTTTCGGCTCTTACTCACTTTGTACCTTCTTAGTCGTCCTGAATAAACTGAGAGTCTTTGTTTTAACGTATCCAGGCACTGTTGGGCTGTGTTGTTTTCTGGATCGTGTCTTGAGTATCTTGCAGTATTCCGTATTATTTCTTCAGCTCTCCTGATGACTCTTGTACTTCTTACACCTCGTATATATTCTGTGACTTGACCAATATCCCTACGCAGCAATTCAATCTTTCCGAGCAGTCTTTTCTCCCAGAGTGCAATTCTGCTACCTGTCCTTCCATTATTAGAACCCCGTCGTGTTCTGATCTTAATGCCCATTTCATTAGCAATTGCTGTTGCTGCACAGTAGATTAGCATGTGCAGATACTTTAATGTGTGGGCTTCTACGACATAATTGGGTAGGACTTCAGTGTTCACAATTTGTAACAGCACACCTAGTCTCTTACAAGAGTTTATTCGTGGTAGCGGTGGTCTGCTAAGTGGGTTTGTTCCACTAAACTCTTGTACAGCACGTGCCATTTCGCTTACTAGTTTATCATGTAGCTCGTTGTTTTCCTGCTCTGTATTGTCAGGTTGAGTTTCTTGTATGGCAAGCTCAGGAATCTGCTCATGCCCTTCATTGGGGACTTGATCTTCAATTACAACATCGTTATGAATCTCCCGTTCGACTTCGCTTCTGATGATATTGCGTCTAGTCTCTGGGATAAGGTTGTTTCTTATAATTACCCGGTATTGGTCTGATACTCGTTGCTCCGATACTTGAATATCTGGGTACGTCCTGCAAAATTCGGCATACAGCTGTTGTCGGTAGCCGATTGTTTCTTGACCGAAGTTTGTCACCTTGTAGTAGAAGCGCAAAATGTTCTCATTGATGGACATTATTATTGATGGACATGATGGATATTATGTTATATTATTATATTCTTATTATTAGTTAATAAAAAATGTTTAAAATCTGTTTTAAAAATTTTATTTTGAAAATCGGCAAAATTTGGATATGCGAGAGAAAATCTCACGCGCGACCACTCGCGTAATAATCTACCTAGCGACCAATGCCGGGTTAATAAAACTGAGCCAAAAAAGAATGTGTCTGTACTTTGTACGCACGTAAGAAGTTATACTTCTATTATTATGATTTCAACGAAATTAATATATATAACAGGTTATTTGTATTTTATTGAAATATTAAACTAACTTTCTTTACCTACCACTTTTAAAAAAAATTCTATTAAAACGATACCAAAAATATAAAAAAAAAGAATATGAACACACGCTCTACCACTGAGCTATATTACTTTTGCTTTGACAGGTTGCAAGATTTCTCATACATACTGACAAATTTATTGACCAAGTGAAGTATACAAAAATACTTTAAAAATATACTTACGATTATTATAAAATATCTTATTCCCGAGGAAGACAAATCCAAAGAAAAAAATTATGATAAATAATACATCTACTAAGAACACTAATATATCCTTTTATATGATATAATATGACTTATTTGCGCTGACGCTGATACATATCTTGAAAGATTAGCAACGAAATACATACTGTCTTTGTGCTCATGCGCCCAGCATTATAAAATTTCACTCTCGATCGTAAAGAAATATAACTTCAAAAATACAAAAAATTAACAATCATTCTTTACGTGCGACCGCTGTTTCAAAACTAGCGAAGGAAGGAGTTGAGGAAAAGCAACTCATAAAAATTAACGGGCATTCCAACACAAAATCTATATTTTCCTACCTGCAGATAGACCAGGAACACCATGAGATGATCATTCAACAAATGAGAACCAATACAACGTAGTCCCAACCTAGTTGTTCCACGAATTTAAATCCACATCCAAAGGAATCGGGAAATAATGTAAACAATTATTATAACTAAGTATTTAATAATTTAAAATAAAAATGTATACCATACTACCTTTCTTTAATACTTATTAGTTTTTTTAAAATTGGGGAAAAAAGCTATCAACAGAATTAAAAGAGAAAATATTTGGAAAATACTAGAGAAGTGGAGAAAAATTTAACAAGATCTAATAGGATGCATCCAGAGTTGATACGAAAAAACGAAGAGCTATGTAACGACAAGAAATGAAAAATCAAGAATATTCGACAGCAACATTGGATTAAAACCGGGTTGTATCCTGAGCTCACTAAACTTTAACCTAGTACTAGATGACGTAATGAAAGAATGCAAACACAAATAGAGAAAATATAATGAACGATATTGGGAGTTGAAAATGATAAAAACAAGAGAACTATGCTACGCAGACGACCTCGTGATATCATTGGAAAGTACGAATAACGATTACAAGAAAATATAAGCATACTCTATGAAGAGCTAAAAATCAGAAACATGAAAATAAACAAAGAAAAATCAAAAACAATGATAATTGGAAGACAAAGAAAAACATAAAATAGAATTAGATGGCAAGCAACTTGAACAGGTAGACAGATATAAATATTTGGGGGTAATCATAAGCCGGGATGGAAAATTAGAAGATGAGATAAATGAAAGAATTGTAAAGACTGGAAAGCTGTACAATAATATCAAGAGTAACTTTTTAAATAAGAAAGAAATACCGAAGAATATAAAAACGGAAATAGTAAAATAGATCGCGACACTCACTCTTAACATATGCCTGTGCATCTTTGGCATTAACAAAAAGATAAAAGAATAGACAAATAAGCACAGAATTGAGGTTTTTGAGAACAATAGAGGGAAAAACAAGGAAAGATAAAATGAGAAATCAAACCTCGGACATGTACTGAGAAGAGGGGAAGTAAAAAATAATAAGACATATATTAAGCGAAAGATATGGGAAGAAAGAAGATAGGAAAACCAAGAAAGACGTAGACAGAAGTAGTGAGGAAAGCGGCCGACAAAAGACGAATTCAATGGAAGGAAACAAAAGCATTGGCCATGGATAGAAGGAAATGGAAGAAAATGTGGAAGAAAACGACAGAGGACTCAACTTCGTAATAACTTACACCAAAAGGTAGACGAGTTCTGGATTAAGTAAGTAATATTGGGTTTTATTGTGTTGTTAAGAAGAAACAGTAGCGATCAACAGGTAGCAAAAACGCGTTCCAAGATTGCGGCTGTAATTTTGAATATTTTTTCGAGATATTTGGCACACGTATCCGTAATATAATAAAGAATGGCGGTACAGAGTCCAATTTGAAAAATATATTAATATGTGGAAATTGCTCTGTAATTAAATACAATATTAAAAAAACGAGTCTGTACCGTCATTAAGAAGAACAAAAAAATACACTTTCTTCAAATAAACTTTTTTATCCGATGCCTAGATTTTGTGTCATTTTGGAACTACTAATGAAATAAAAAATTTTAGTTTGGTATAATGCCTGTTCTATAAATTGTGTTAAAGAGGTTCACCATTATTTCAAGTGTGTCGTCGTCTATAAGCTTCAATAATTCTACAGGAATTTCATCTGGTCCTTATAGCATATTCACCCCCTTTTGTGTTCCTTATAGCATATCCTATCTCGCTTTTTAGGATTTCAGGCCCTGTTGTGTCGTCTGTAGGTTCTGCCACTGCTATTTCTGGTCTTTTGTCTGCAAAAAGTTCTTCAATGTATTTATCCATCTTGCAAGTTTCTCATTTAAATCTGTAATTATTTTACCTTTTTTGTCCTTTACGATGGATGCTTGTTTCTTTTTTTTACCTGTTATTTCCTTGATCTTTTTATGCATGTTAAAGCTATCGTAATTTCTTTTATATTCTTTTATTTCCTTGCAGTTTTCCAGAACCCACTTCTCTTTGGCTTCTCTAATTTTTCTCTTAATCTTACGGTTCACTTCTTTGTATTTTGTCTTGTTGGTTTTATTTCTTCTCCTTCCTCCATGAGGTACAAAATCTCGTTTGTCATCCATTCCTTTTTCTTAATTTTGCTTGGAGCTAAGGAGCCTTCACCAGCTGTCATAATGGCCTTTTTTATCCCCATCCATTTGTCCTCTACATTGCCTGTGTTCCTATTTTTTGCAGCGAGGTTTCTAAGATTGTTGTTTACCTGTTCTCTTGTCCTTTCCAGTATAGTTGCGTCTTTCAGTTGCTTAACGTCTATCTTTTGTTTAGCTGCATTTTTCTGTAGTTTCTTGAATCTTGTATTTACTACAGCCACCACCTGATTGTGATCCGATTCTATATCAGTGCCTGAATAGGTTTTTGTAGACGTGATGGAGTTTTTAAACCAGCTTCTGATTAGTATATAATCGATTTTATTCCTGATGGTGTTGTCTGCATTATCCCTTGGTGATGTCCACGTGTACAATCTACGGTTTGGCAATCTGAACATTGTGTTCACTACTACAAATTCTTTTTCTTGGCAAAATTGTACGAGACGTTCACCTCGGTCGTTTCGTTGTCCAAGTCCAAATTCACCAGTGCATCCATCAGTTTTCACCTTACCAACTTTAGCGTTGAAATGGCCCATGATTACGGTGACCTCTTCTTTCTTGGTCGATTCCAGAATGTATTCTAGTTGCTTGTAGAATTCTTCTATTTCCTCATCCTCTTTCTCTGATGTCGGTGCATAGACTTGAATAATGTTAATTTTTCCTTTGTTCGACTTTAGTTGGATTGCTATGATTCGTTCTGAATATGGGGTAAAACTTAGTACCGATTTGTTGACTTCCCTTTCGACTATTCTGCCGTGTTAGGCCCAAAGGCGGTAACTAACATTTGAAAAAATAATGGCAAAATCGATTTCAAAATTGAATGCTACAATTTTGGCCCGTTAGGGATTTATGTACTAGCTAATAGATTTAATGCATCGATATATGCCCCAGTTTATTAAGGGAACCATTAATTATATTTAAAAAAAAAAGTTTTATATAAAAAGAGGTAGATACCGCTGAAACGTTTTATAAAAACTTACTATAATACTAAGCCTAATAGCGGTATGTGGTATACAGTTGTGATTGATATGAAATAAAAAGCTTTTCTGTGTATTAAAGTTTATTAAATTGAAAGAATTAAAGTACTATTAAATGTTATTATTTTGTTGAGCCACGATATGACAACAACAAATTGACAATATTTAGTTGTCGTTATATCTGTTTTCTTTCAAGAGTCAATAAATACATATTGGTTCACTAATAATAATGTTCCATTTGTGATTCAATATAGACAATTAAATAAACAACCGAACAACATACCTTGTGTCTGGTACATACCAAAAAACCTATTTAGTATTACAATGGTAATACCTCATAATTAACATTTTTTATAAAATCTTTTATAGGGCGTATAATAATTTGGGAGAAACTGTACTTATACTAGGAAAAAAACAGAATCTCTTCAGATTGTTATAGATGTTTAAACATCTGCGTTTTAATGAATTCTTTAACTGTGAATGTGATTGTAAACTATACTTTTCACTTTCTATTCTCGGCTATTATATTCTTAGCGACAAAGGTTCGCTATTTTACGACATCTTTTTATAGAGCTTTACCTACCCTAATATTATTATGCATTGTTATATTATTGGGTATTTCACAATATCATATTGGGTATTAAAATACCATTACTTAATGTAATTAGGGCAAATTTTAACATTTTATTAGTTGTATTGTACAAACTACCTATTTATATGTTATGATTAAAATATGATCACATTGTCTTTTCACAACTCTTACTCGACTCTACTTGATTTTCTAAAAAAACAAAATACTTTAAGTCTCTTTTTCTAAAAATGCTTGTGGACAGCGTGTGAATATATTATAAAGTTTTTAAAACCTAATTAAAAAAAAGGAATATTTTAAATATGGTTAGGACAATATAATTGGTTAATTCTTGAAACACTATAAACAAAAATGAAAATACATTTCAATAGATATAATAATCTCGAAAAGTTCTTATCATCCTCGCTAATTATTTCTTTTAGTAACACAACTGTTTTAACTAACACAATAATTTAACCTTGTAAAGTTAGGCCGAATTTACTTCGTAATACTAAGGCGATTTGGCGGTTTCTAAATGTAGGCGTAGCATTCTTTAAAGTAGATTAGCGGTAAGTGCAACATGCTAAGGTAAATGGACGGCAACTGTAGCAGATACCGTCAAAACGCCATAGTATTTAACATTTACCGCCAAATGGCTTAGTATTTTAACTGAAAAGTGTAGATACCGCTAACAAAATTGCAATTTTATTTAAAATATAATGCTTCTACAACTCCAAGGACTTTGTAAATATATACTAAATACCCTATTCTACCTAAAAATACAAAAATCTCATTTTCGATAAAAAATCAGTTACCGCCTTTGGGCTTAGCACGGCAGTATTATTCCGACGCCATAACGGTGGTTTGTATCATCAGTTCGCGAATAGCAGAACATGCCGTTTCTAGTTGGACATTTGCCGAATCCTTTCCACTGTACGTCGCTGATTCCATTTCTGTTACGTTTATTAATTTCCCGGCTGCATACAAGCTTCTTGCATCCCAAGTAGCTATATATTTATAATAATGCTTCATTTTTACTCAAATTTGTTGTCATTGGGCAATAGCCCAAAATCGAGCCCTGCGGGCTCTCGTGTCTATTGCCAGACAACAAATTTTCGAAAAACTGTCGCATTATTTTTAATTTATTCTCACTCTCTTGTGATATTATACCCGAAAATATGCATAATTTTAGGTAATGTATAAGTTTTGAAACTATGTGTACTAAACTTGAAACAGACCAAACTATGACGTTTAAAACGTTAAAGGGTATTAAATAAAAGCTTTTAAAATGATTCCATTACAGTGGAAATGCGGTTTCATTAAACTCTCCTTTATCTCTAGTTAAATTCGTAATACGAGACTAAATGTTAAAGTCTCCCTATATGGATATACTCACCACCATATAGACATTACAGCCAGCAGACAGACCTGACATTTGATTATTATTCATCATTAGCTATATTCAGCTAATAGTGACCGTCAGCAGCCCTCTAATACGTCCGCGAGATTTATTCGCATTGCAAAATCAGTATCCGTATTGACTTTAGCAAATTGGGATTGAAGTGATTGAATAAATAATAGAGACCTTCATTTAACTACCGATTTTAAATTGAAATTTAACGTACGCGTACGGACATATAAACGCACAAAATTTCCGACAAACAATATAATGATGATATAAAATTGAGAGTTTACTGGTATTGTATTCTTCGCTTAACTCTGATAACGATTCAATAAAGTCTGTTCCAACGAAAATCAGAAACCCCCCTCAGAAACTCAGAAATCAAAAGCTTCTTCAAAATTTAAAAAAACACGTCAATTTTTAATGGAAGCGGGACGAATTTTCATGCAAAATTCATGCCCTCAAATGTAACCCCCTACTGCCTCGCATCGACCCCCACTTTTTTTAAATAGCAAGTGTGGTCGAGTGGCATATCATTTGAAAGGTAATTTTTTTTCTCTAAACGAGGCTCTATTTTTTAATTTACGTAATAATTTTAAAGATCATTTTGGACTAAATTAGTTAAATCCAAAATTATCTTTAGGGTTATTGCGCAAATTAAAAAAAATTAGAGGGTCTTGTAGAGACAACAAATACCTTCCAAATGATGTGCCACCGGACTATAAAAAATACTTGTTATTTAAACTATCCATAAAAAGGAGAGAGTCCTGTGTTGCCCTGGGTAACATCCAGGTTTATCTATACCATCCAATGAATTTTATATAAATATGTAAAACATCCTTATTATTTACATTTAAAGGGTTTTTACCCGATACATTTTGGTGGCTCAGGCATGCAAATTTTGTAAGTATGACCTCTTGTTCTTGAAAACCTCTGTCAATTTTAACTTTTATCTCATTTAATTAGGTTATACTTAATTTTAGGGCTTTTAAACACTGATGATGGATTCCTTAATCCGAAAACGTTTTGTATTGTGACCCTTATTTAGGGTATTTTAATATATACCTTTTACAAGAAACTTGGTATTTTTGTGATTTATGGTATACAGCCAGCTACAGGAAGTTTATTTTCCTCCTGGATTTTATCTATAAAAACTATCTGTGGGCTGATGAGGAGCAGGGAAAGGGGGACGAATTTTGCACAAAAATTCGTCCCCCCTTAAAACAAGTTTTTGAGTTACTGGGGTGGGGGTCACATTTTCATTGGAACACTCTGTATTTAAACCTATTAATGCCTGCATCTAATAGGTACAATGGACGAGCGGCACATCCCCCAAAAAACTCTAATTTCTCTAGATACTCACCACGGTGTGGTGAATGGCTAATTTTGGTCACTCTTTATGTTTTTGATGGTGCTTAAAACGAAAATCAGGTTTATTTTGAAATTTATGTGGGGAAAAATGGTTAAATTCGCAATTTTTGCCTAAAAATAAAAACAACCCTTTTTTTGCGTTTAACTCGCTACAAGTCTGTTCCTCATTTTAATATTTTTTCAAAAATTTCTATAGTTTATATTTTCCACCTTTCTGAAGACATTCGGACCTTTTATAAGCTTTTGGTATTTTTTTAATACAAGGTTTTTTTTTTTAAGTCAAAGATGCAGATTCCCGAATTGCAAAGTTTAATGGCAAAAGTTTGGTAACGAAATTTGAAATTTAGCTTTTTAATCACGTTTGTGTTAAAATATAGCGTAAAAAGACGTTTTCTGGAAGGTTTTAGATCAAAATGTTTTATAAAACAAAATGGTGCAACTTTTAATATCAACGTTATGAATCCCCAAAATAACGCTTATTTTTCTAGATACTGACCATGCGTTGTAAATGGCTAATTTCGATCTTACTTTATGTTTTGGATGGCGCTGAAAACGAAATTAAACTTTATTTTGAATTTTAGGTAGGGGAACATTGTCAAATCGCAATTTTACTAAACTGAAAATTATGCCATTCTTTTTCTATAAAACATTTTCATCTAAAACTCCCCAAAAAACTTCTTTAAATTTTCTATTTTAACATTACTGTGATTAAAAAGATAAATTTTAAATTTTGTCACTTAAATTTTGCGATTTAACTTTGCAATTCACGAATTTGCACCTTTTATTTTAAAAAAATCTTTAACTTTTACAAATAATAAGACTAACATCTTGAAGCCAATACCATTGTCTTCAAGAATTTAAGAAATATATAGTGTAAAAAATTCAGAAAACAATATTACGCATTAAAAATATTATTATAAACGCAAAAAAAACGTGATATCATTTTTTTATTTTTAGTGTAAAATTGCGTTTTTGACAATGTTCCCCCACAAAAAATTCAAAATAAACATCATTTTCATTCATCACCAATAAAAACATAAAGTATGGCTAGAATTGGCCATTTACCACCCATGGTCAGTACATATCTCGAAAAATAAGCGTTACTTTTTAATGTATAACGTCGATATTAAGTGTCACCATTTTTTTGTATAAAATATTTGGATCTAAAACTTTTCAGAAAACATATTTTGTACTTTATATTTGAACATAAACTTGATTATAAAGCTTTTATTATATATAATATATATATAATATATATATATATATATATATATATATATATATATACATATATATATATATATATATATATATATATATATATATATATATATATATATATATATATATATATATATATATATATATATATATATATATATATATACATCCCGCTATCATTATGTCATCTTTTCATGTTGCAGTCATTTGGCATCACCAAGAAATACTATCATTTTCGAATTTTAATTCGTGTATGTTTGTTGAGCGCATTTTTTAACGCCCTGTATCGTTCTCAGTTTTCTAAAATTTTAATTTTAAAAATTTAAATTATATACAAAAATTTTTACACTTCATAACCATTTTGACTTCCACCACATAAAAATGTGTATTTCCCATCATTTTGCCGCTTTTCGACGTTGCCACGAGTTAAAAATACCGATCTTTTGAGGACAGGTAGAAAAGGTCTATTGTAAACTTAGAGGATGGAATATTTTGGTAAAATATTCCATCCTCTCAGATTATAAACTACATAAAAGGTAGGTTCTTTACCTGTTCAGCTGGATTACCAAGCAAGGGTCTAAATATTTTACGAGTTGAATTGTGTTTATTTGATTTCATCTGTTAAATTAAAATTTCTCATACCGACTTAAAATATTTGTTTGAAAAATTCATTTTATATTTTCGTTTAATTTACTTAGGGTTTTTGGTCAGAATTTTGAAGAAACGCTTGGTTTGACATAAAATTTGGGACACGTACCTATAGCTAATATGTTAAAGAAAAAAAGTGATATTGTGCCGATATGTGCTTTTGATCTGGAGGTGAGTTTCGTCGGTTATAGGGTATGAAAACAAATACGTTCAAATAAGTCCGGAATTGGATAAACTGACTAATTCTAAGCAACTTCTATTTTATAGCGTTTTTCACTAAGTCAATACTTTTAGAGATATTTGCGAGTGAATATGTTCATTTTTCAACAAAAAAAAAAAAACGTTTTTATACGGTTTTTCGCAAATAACTCAAAAAGTAGGTACTTTATTGAAAAAAAATTAGCAAATAGTAAATATAGCTTATAAAAAAGTGAAAAAATGGTATATGTGTCAGGTCTGTAGACCCAGTAGAAGCAGAGTTATTGCTAAGCTTTGTTTTAAAACCAAGAGGAGTAGGTAAACTAAATGGCAGATTCACACCCAAGAAAGTCACTAGAAATATCATCAGATAAATCTTCTTTTTTGGTTGATCATATCGGCCTTTGACGGTAATCTTGACTAAAAATCTAAAAATAAAAGGAAGAACGCAGAAAATACAAAAATTGCTGATAAAATAAATAAACTAACCTATGAAATGCCAATAGTGTCAAAATTTGATATGAGTAAAATTGCCTGAGGTTGTACCAATTACAAACAAGGTGTACGGCGCGGGAAATTTGAATGACTCCTCTTGTTTAAAAACAGACTATAGTGAAAAATAAGCTCTTATATCTCAAATTCCAAATCGAATATTTTAACGTGAAATAAAAAAAAATGAAACACTTTTCTGGGAAAACTTATTACAACTTTCTTAAAGTGTTTAAGAAAACGTTTATTTTTATTTTTTTTTTAAGTTTCCAGCAGCAAGAGTAAGCAGGTTACGCTCAAAATACAGTTGTTCCTTTTTTTTTGGTTAAAAATATTCTAAAAACTCCCTCTAATTAACAGCCCAAATGGAATTAATCGTTACCACTTCACAAGTAACTTTATGTATTGTTTGTGTTTGTAAGTTTCATCAGTTCAAAGTGCTTATTTGTGGAAAAATTTGGTTTTAAAGTAAATTTTTTTAAATCTTTAATTTTGAAAAAAAGACTTTTGTCAAAATAACTTAAAAATTATTAGTGATACCAAATATCTTAAAGAGTAAAAAATGTAGGTGTTGCTTTTTTAAATATTTGGAATTTTTTGATTTTCTGGAAGACAAAAATTGGTTAAGATATGGCTGTTCAAAATTTGCATATACATAGTCGTGACTAGTGAGTCGTTCGAGGCCTTTCAACAAAACCCCTTTCAAAAATAAGCATTTTGAACCAATGCAACTTACAGATCATATACAGGGTTTCCCCGAAAATAGTGCGTTCCTTAAAGGTATAGATAGAAAGCACAATGTAGAGCAAAAAAGTCTTATAACATTTTATTCTAAATTCAGCCGTTTGACCAAAAAACGAAAATACATTTTGATATGCAAATTGATACTCAATTAGTAAATAAACAAGGGGTCCCATTAGATTAAATTTCACAGTCACAGGTTCTTCTACGCCATGTTGCCAGGTCATATAAATTTATGAAAATAAAAATTTACTCTTATGGAGAACAACGTAATTTTTGTTGAAACGGTTAACTTTAGGAAAAAATGTTACAACACCTTTTTGTTCTAAATTGTGTATTATATCCACACCTTAAAGGAACGCACTATTTTCGGAGACACCCTGTATAAACAATACATTTATCTAAAGTAACGTGTGAAGCGGTAACAATTAATTTTCATGACTTTCTTTTGCCAAAAAAAAGGGAACGATTTTATTTTCAGCGTAACTTGCTTACTTTTCACGCTAGAAACTGTTTTAAAAACACCAAAAAAAATTTTTTTTAAACACTTTAAAAGAGTTATGATGAGTGTTTCCCGAAAAGTGCTTTATTTTTTTGGTTATTTTACGTTGAAATATTCGATTTGGTATTTGACGAATAAGAACCTATTTTTCATTAGCTGCAACCCTGCTTCTACTGGGTCTACAGACCTTATACTGACACCTCTTTTTCATAAGCTATATTATTGCTAGGAATATTTTCTTCGATAAAATATGTACATACTTACTTTTTGAGTTATTTGCGAAAATCCGTCCAAAACGTGTTTTTCTATGAAAAATAAACATATTCACTCGCACATACATCGAAAAGTATTGACCTAAAACTTTTATAGAACAAAATTTGCTTAGAATTAGAATTAGTCAGTTTATCCACTTCCGGACTTATTTTGCACGTATGTTTTTTCACCTCCAAGAAGGGGTGAAAGTCACATCCAGGACAAGAGAACATATCGGCATAATCTCACTTTTTTCTTTGGCATTTTAGCTACGTGTGTGCCAAATTTTATGTCAATCCAAGCGGTTCTTTAAAATCTGGAGGTTTTGCGATATTTTATCGTGAGTGAATGGAATAATAATTATTACAACGGCAATTATTGCCGTTGTCACTTTTAGATAAGAAGTCATTATCACAATGATATAGTCAGGTTAACTGAATTGTATAATTATTGTTTTTATCATTAAATGTGAAAACCTAGAATTATCCATGTCTGTCCGTCAATAAACACAACTCGTCTATTAGTAGGACAGAAAGAATGACAAATAAGGTGTCAAATGAAAGCCTATAACCAAAATATGATATTACATGTGAGAAGTTTGACCTCGGACTGCCTGTTCCAGAGTTGCAACCGAAAGTACTGTTTTAAATTCGTCGAAATAGTACAAACTATTGGTCAACACGACTAAGAAAGACCAGAACAAATACATACTTCCGGTTTCATGCCTGTCTGTTCGTCCATATCTGTAGGTGAACAAAATTCATCCGTCATATCAGCTGACAAAAAGTTACACGAAGGGTTCAAATATCGACTGCCGGTTCAACTTCCGGTCACTTTTTGTGAAAAATTAGAACTTACGATGTCCAATTGCTTGTTACAATTTTTTTTATAAGTGTTCTACTCTATCTATTCTGACTTTTCATTAACTTACTTAGATCACATATAATTTAATACAGTTTTGATGTCAGGGTCTTCAAAATTTATGTGGTGAGTTCCGGTATGTGATGAATGAAAAACGACTCCATAAGCAGAAGAAAAAAGTGTTCTCAAGACCTAAGACAATACATCGACTCACAAGAGCGTTGTGACAGTAGCAAAAATTCGAGTTGGGGTTCTAATTACTTTCTCATGCGGCTTACTCTCCTGACTTGGCCCCCTCCGATTATTAAGTGTTCCCAAATCGGAAGAAATGATGGGCGAGTCACAAAGTTTCACAAAAAAGTGAATATTTCGCGAAATGAACGTCAGATCGAAAAACTAAAAAATGCGTGTTCAATATTTTTCAAAAGTCTATCGAATGATACCAAAAACGAACCCCCACGGAAAGGGGTGAGGAGTAAATTAAAAATTTTAAATACGAACCCTGCGATATTTCGCGAAATGAACATCAGAGTGCCAGTGTGTGCTTTTTTTCTGGGGATGAGTACCACCCCCTTCTCGAGTGTGAAAAAATATAGGTCCAAATAAGTCCGTAAGTGGATAAACTAATTAAATTCCTTGTAACTTTTGTTTTTAGATGGTTTTTCGCAAATAAATCAAAAAGTAAGTATTTGATCGAAAAACTATTCCTAGCAAATATAAAGCTTATAAAACAGTAAAAAAAAATGATGTATGTATGAAGTCTGGACACACAATAAAAACAGAGTTGGAGCTAATCAAAAGTTGGTTCTTATTCGTCAAATTCCAAATCGACTAGTTCAACGTAAAATGTCCAAAAAATAACGCACTTTTCGGGGAAAACCCGCCACAAATTTTTTAAAGAGTTTAAAAAAAGTTTTATTTTTGTTATATAAAAAGTATCTATTCTATCACCATCAGCATCAAAAGTAGACCGGGCAGTATCGTCGCCCCCGCTAGCGAAATTATTCCGATTCGATTTTTTTGCACAAACTTACTCAAAAAGAGGTCCTTATAACATATCCAAAGGGTGCCGGGCGGTGCATTGGTCGAAAAATTGTTTAAAAAATTTTTTTGAAACAAATTCACAAAAACAATTTTTTCATTTCGAACAATTTTTTTTAGATAACTTGTGTCATTCTGGGCAAAAAAGGTGTCTTGCCATTTTTGTTTAAAATTGATTGTTGTCGAGTTATATGCGATTAAAAATTTGAAAAATGCGAAAATGGCCATTTTTAAGTCTTAATAACTCGATTAAAAGTTATTATTATGAAATTAAAAAGTGAGCAGATCAAGTTTCAAACCCTTGCTTCAAGGTCCTTAAGAGATTTTTGTCATTATTTTATTACAAAGCTGTTATTTTTAATTATTAATAATTAGCGCTATAGTCCCGGATTTATCGTCGCCCTGTTAGTGAAATTATTCCGATTCGATTTTTTTGCACAAACTTACTCAAAAAGAGGTCCTTATAACATATTCACAAGGTGCCGTGGTCGAAAAATTGTTTAAACAATTTTTTAAACAAATCCACAAAAATAATTTTTTCACTTTGAACAATTTTTTTTAGATAACTTTGGACATTCTGAACAAAAAAGGTCTCTTGTCAATTTTCTCTAAAATTGATTGTTGTCGAGTTATACGCGATTTAAAACCTGACAAATGCGAAAATGGCCATATAACTCGACAAAAATCAATTTTAGAGAAAAATCTCAAGATACCTTTTTTGCTCAGAATAACCCAACTTATCTAAAAAATCGTTCGTAATGAAAAAATTATTTTTGTGAATTTGTTTAAAAAATTGTTTAAGGTGATACAGTAGCGATCAACAGGTAGCCAAAACGCGTTCCAAGATTGCGGCTGTAATTTTGAATATTTTTTCAAGATATTTGGCACACGTATCCGTAATATAATAAAGATTGGCGGTACAGAGCCCAATTTGAAAAATATATTAGGTAATATTTGAAAATTATTCTGTAATTAAATACAATATTAAAAAAACGAGCCTGTACCGCCATTAAGAAGAACAAAAAAATACACTTTCTTCAAATAAACTTTTTTATCCGATGCCTAGATTTTGTGTCATTTTGGAACTACTAAAATGTTTTATTTCATTAGTCCAAAACAAAATTTAAATTTTTTAATTCGACAAAATATTTCCACGCACAGGCTGTGGTCTGTATTAATTCGAGAACCAAGAGAGACAGCTCATTAACCGCCTTTCATTTTTTCTTAGAAAATAAACGATCTCTACACAAAGTACTTATAGGATAATACGCCGCCGTTATGAAATGATTGTAGGATGTTAAAATGACGAAGGATGTTTTACCCGGAAATCCGAATTTTATATACTTTTGTTATATTTAATACCCTAATAGCACACGACGTCCTTTGGACGTCCAAAATAGGTCAATTTTTGGTCCTAACGTCCATGGACCATAAACGGACGTCCTTTGGACGTCCGACGCTGGACGTACTTCGGGTGTACTAAATATGTACGTCCTTTGGACGTCCGGCGTTGGACGTCCGGCGTTGGACGTCCTTCAGGTGGACTAAATATGTACGTCCTTTGGACGTCCGGCGTTGGACGTCCTTCGGGTGGACTAAATATGTACACCTGGTTCCAAAAAAAACTGATACGACTCTTGACGCGTATTTTGTAGAAAATTGAGCAGTGTATTTTGAAGGATAAATACTTAATATTTACATACTGTCAATGTCACTGCCAAATCTTAAAATTCGTCAGATAGCTTATTCTGTTCCACGGTTATTAGAATTTATTATTAATCTTTATTATTAATACTTTCTCCGCAACTGAGGGTATCTTATCAACTGTATTGTTTTTAAACAATAGATGATAAAATAAAAATATTGACAGTTCAAAAATGTGAACATTATTGCATTGTGTGTGGCCTAAGTTTGGGCTGAAAACTGAAATGTATTACATTTTTACAAAATTTTGGAATATGTTTAATTACGTAGACCAATTTTAACAGTTGTGTTCAATACAGATTTGAATCATCTACAAATAGTTTCTAATGTCTTTTGATGTCAAATAATTAGGGAAGCTGGAATTCAACAGTTTAGAATTTTACATTGAGTTAATGCAAAATTGTGAGGCATGTCAAAATTCTCAATGTATTTTAATTGTATTCATTTTTTTTCGAATCCTGAGAAAGAATTCCTAACGAATATTTTTGAAAAATTTAAACTCAGAATGAAAGACTACATTATTACCGATGGCTGAAAGTCCCTGAAAACTTCTATAATATTTATTTTAATAAGTTACAGGGCTGAAAATAAAAAAAAGTGTGATATTTAATTTCAAATATTTCATTCAATAGAAACTGCTTGTTTATTCTAAGGGGCTTTCCGCCCTCGGTAATAATGTAATCTTTCATCCTGCGTTTAAATTTTTCTAAAATACTTATTAGTTTTTTCATGAATCAGTTGTTTGTTGTGTGTTTATTTTATTATTTGTCTGTCATAATAAATATAATGTCAGATCAATCAAATACACTGCTCAACATGATGAAATCTTACTAAGAGTCGTATCAGTTTTTTTAGGAACCGGCTGTACGTCCTTCGGACGTCCGGTGTTGGACGTCCTTCGGGTGGAATAAATATGAACGTCCTTTGGACGTCCGTACTCGGACGAAATACGGACCTTTTCCAATCGTCCATATTGGACATATTCTACCAATAAGGGGATTAAACAGCAAAATTATTTAATAAAATATTAACTTAATTATGTTAATAAAATAGTTTAAATGGAAAAGATTATAAATCATATTTAATTCAAAACTGTATATGTAGTTTAATATCTAATACATGTTTTTGTTTTTATGTAAAGTGTGAAAATCTGATCGGTAAATTATTCGTTATGTCCACTCTACATCAACAATAAATTGAACAAGAAATTGACTAAGTTATTCAAGGCCAAATTTGACGAGTACAAAATGTATGATTTGTAAAAGAAAATGAAGGAATTTGATGAAATAGAACAATTGGATATGTTTTATTTTGTCAAATTTCTTTATTTTCTGTTTATTCACGGCAAAATTGGAAGTAGAATTGTGTTTTGTATAAGCCAAATTTGACCTTGAATAACTTGTCGTCAATTTCTTGTTCAATTATTGTTGATGTAAAGTGGACTTTATAATGTTTTATTATTCCCGTTACCAAGATGATAGAAGTTTGGTGGTTAATTCTAATAAGCAAAAATATAATTTTTATCAATGTATCCTTACTACAGATGAATATTGAGAGCATCTTTTTGAAGTTGAGCGTACGTGTGCCCAAAATAGGTCCAGTTTTAGTCCTAATGCGGATGGACTATAAATGAACGTCCTTCGGACGTCCGACGTTGGACGTACTTACGTGTTGAATAAATATGAACGTCCTTTGGACGTCCATTGGACGTCCGTGCTCGGACGTCCGTTGGACATTGACATCGATCCGTGAGCGTCATCTGCAAAGAAGAAAATCACAAGCCAGGACAACCAATCCAAATAGTGAGTGTTTCAAACTTTTGTGTTGTGTTGTCAAAAGTTTATTTAATTATTTATGTTTTTCCTTACATACTTACATATTTTTTCAAGCTTTTTGGTATATTTTTCATATTTTTTACTATATTTCGATAAAAAAATTCTTCGCAGTTTTATCCTAATCAACATCATCATCATTCTATCCAAAAAGGCAAATCGCCAAAATCGCAATTTTATCATAATATGATATGTATATTTGCATTTTACCACATTTTTTCGATGTTTTGAAACATTTTTGTATATCTTTTGTGTATCTATCTATATTTTGTATATCACCCCTCCTCGGGGTGAAACTCACCCCCCAAATTCACATACTAATTTGTAAGTACACATACTTTGTAAGTATGGAATAAAGGTTGCTTAATATTAATCAGTTTATCGAAGTCCGGACTTATTTTGAACGTTTTTCATCCCAGAGAAAGAGTGAAACTCACCCCAGGGCAATAGCACACATTGGCACAATATCACTTTTTTTCTTTGGTATGTTAGCTATGCGTATACCAAATTTCATGTCAATCCTTTAAAATTTACAGCAAAAACCATCAAAGAATGTAGTAATACTTGTTTTCATGAAGTCAGTGATAGAGTTTGACAAATCTTTATGGTTGTTAAATATCTTTTAATTTGTGTATTCGATTTTTAAAGGCAGGTACTATATACGTCCATTTGGCACAATAAAAAATAACCTTCGACCGGTACATATTGCTTGTATCGATGCTCGGTGCATTGTTCAGTCATAAATTTTACCTGTCCCTATAGCGTCGGCCGTCGGGTCCTATTGTAAATTATTATAATAATAGTCCGTCTCGGTATTTTATTATTTCTGTCATAAGTATCTCTGTGGAAATGCAAATGCTGCTTGTAACATCCCAAAAACCAGCTCTACTATTAATTGTACTCGTATAAATAAGTGTATAATATGTACCTACCTACTTATTTATTGTATTCATTTATAGACCTGGATCCCGCGTAATAAAAAAAGTTGATTAACAGCAAGCTGAAAATTTGTTAATAGCTTCACGGTGTCTAGTCGGACAAACTTTGATGTACGGGAATACTGGAACCGGGGAAGTTTTAATTGTGGAACAGGTTAAAAACTTGGAACATCAGACTACCGAAAACGTTCCATGTATTTTGTCGGACAGAACTTCCAATTGATTTGTTACCATTTCATTAAACTCTTATGCAAAAATCAGACTGCGTACCAGTCTACTTTTATTCTCTTAATATTTTTACTTAAAAAAAGTGTACTACAATCATCTCGCTAAACTTAATATAACTGTTTTCGAGATAAACCCATTTTAAATCTGCGATATAACATAATTTTTTGCATAATATTGTAGTTAAATCCGAAAAATCAACTTAAAACCATAATAATAATTGTGCCAATTCTCATTTATGTCATTTATATTTTTGGAGATTTTTATGGTTTATAAGTTATTTTTCGAGTTTAGCGAGACGAATGTAGTATATATTTTTTAAGTAATAATATTAAGAGAATAAAAGTTTTGATTCGAAAAGTATATGTAATGTAGAGTTCCCTCAGCGATGTGATATAATATTATTACAGTATAGCTCCCCGTGCATGACAAGCTTATGGAGGTAGCCCATATAGCCTAGGCTATAATATTATTAAAAAAATCACTTAGATGGGACAATGGCTTTAGGAAATTCGAGACATCAAAAATGGCCCATTTTTAAGGTGGGGCGTTAATTTCTTGGAGAAATGTAATTATAATTTAATGTAAATAACCTAATATCCAATAATTGTAAATTAATATAAGATGTAATATAAGTTCCTTAAAAAATATATTTTTTATTTCCCACAATACATTCTCCACAGGTATAAATATCGTCTCTAGACGTCCACCGAACGTCCTCCCAGGACGTTAGATGGATGATCGGCAGCAATACATTGGACCAAACTGGGACGTCCTATGAAGGCCCAATTGACGTCCACCGAACGTCCCTTCGGACGTTAGGTGGACCTCCATTGGGCGTTTGGCAACGTGGAATTTGGACCAAAATTGGACGTCCTGTTAAGGTCCAATTCACGTCCCCTAAGACGTCCGATTAAGATCCAATTTACTCCGATTAAGGCCCAATTTACGTCCAATTAAGGTCCCATTTACGTCCGATTAAGGTCCAATTTACGTCCGATTAAAGTCCAATTTACGTCCGATTAAGGTTCAATTTACGTCCGATTAAGGTCCAATTTACGTCCGATTAAGGTTCAATTTACGTCCGATTAAGGTCCAATTTACGTCCGATTAGGGTCCAATTTACGTCCCCTAGGACGTCCGATTAAGGTCCAATTTACGTCCGATTAAGATCCAATATATGTCCCCTCGGACATTAGATGGACGTCCAATGGACGTTCGGTAGCGCGACATTTGGACCAAAATAGGACGTATAAAGGACGTTCCTCGGACGAAAACGGACGTCCAATGGACGTCCCTAAAGTCCGTGAAGGACGTCCATTGGACGTCCTTGTGCTATTAGGGTAGGTACCTACCTATAATTCTGGTGATTTTTTAAATCCTCTATTGTTAAGAGAATTTACACCTTTAGCCAAAGTTTTACGATTTTCTAACGGAAATTAACAAGTTATTTTAAATACGCACCAATTATCGATGTTGAAAGGAGTTTTTCAAGTTATAAAAATATTTTGTCTGATCAAAGAATGTTTCCTCGTAAAGAATTTGGAAAAACACATTGTAGTGAATTATAATCGAAGATATATTTATAGTGATATTGTTGTTTTATTTTAAATAGGTAACTATTGGTAGCAGTTTTTGTAAAAACTGTGAATAAATTGCATATATAAAAAATGATTTTATTTGAAAAATAATAAATAAGATTACTAAATAAGACAGAAAATTTGTGGTTTCCCGAAATTTGCATTTTTTGAATTTTTGTGCATATCTTGCGCATATTTCGTAATTTTTTACCGCATATATATGCGAATATTTCATCAAAATTGATCGCATATAAATCCGCTCCCTAGTCATTGTATTCTGTTGGCTGATTCCAATGATTTGAGCCGCCGTACGACACGTTGGGACCAATGGGAGTGAAGATACGTAACTAATACCTATCAAGAGGTTTACTCAAACTTCTTTTCTGTACTTATACCTACCACTCGGTATAAGTACAAAAAAGAAGTTTGTGTAAACCTTTGCACAACTGTGTAAATACTAAAGAAAAATCTAAAATATTAAAAAAAAATAGTGGAATCCGTTAATCTGTTCTCGAAAAAATTAGCTATGAAAATGAGCATAATTTTCTATATCCCTAACTTTTGACGAGCAGTTTAGCTTAAATGGGGAAAAGCGGTAAGCTTAGACCAAACACCAGTAGGAGGAATTCAATTAATTGAGGAAAAAAATTAAATGGATAACAATATTCATTTCAGTTATAGAAAAGGCATTGCCCCGCTAGAATGGTTGAAATCACAAGTAACAATTAATAGTCCTACAAAAAAGACAGGCGCTTGAAAGTGATAAGACCATTGAACAATAAGCCTGCGAACTGCCTTTTAAACACATTCTTAAAAATAATCCATAACACAATTAAAAAAAGGTTTGTTAAGAAATTCTTTTATAGACTTCAGAAATTCAACAACTTCTCCTGATTATGTTTAAAAAACGTACGGAATGCACTAAATGAAAAAAAGAAGAAAAAGATTTATCATACCGTTATACTCTAATATATTCTTACGTTGAATATTTGATGCTTCCCTGTAGAGTATAAAACGGACAGTTGTGTTTTTCCCGTGAGCTGCCTTGTTTAGTCTTCTTTGTCGTTCTATTCGTTAAATCCTATCCTCTCAAGTCACAGCGTCAGAAAGCAGTGGGTATATGCAGTGAACAGGAGGCCTATGTCGAGCAGTGAACGTTGGGGCCCTTTCGCGTTTATCATATGTAGAGAAGTCGCTTGTCAAAACCTGGACGTATGTAATCGTATTCTATTTGTTAAATACTCTCACCTAATATGTCATACCATGTGTGTTAATCCATTTTATTTCTACAATTTTAAAGTGTTATTACATGCCGTCATTTTCATTTGTCTACACCATCTTATTCTGCCAGTTAAATCCCATCATTTCAGACGCTGTACGTCACGATTGAACCAATAGAACCGTAGATACAAGACTAAGGCCCTTTTGACATGATGCTGTAATTGATTTTCATACGTCATTGTATTATATTAGTCAAATCCAGTTATTTTAGGTGCTGTACGCCACGATTGGACCAATAGGAGCGAAGATACGTAAATAAGGCCCTTTTGACTTATTGCTGTATTTGATTTTTCTGTGTCATTGTATTCTGTTCATTAAACCCTACCATTTGAGCTGCTGTACGTCACAATTGGACCAATAGGACTAGATATACATAACTAGGGCCCTTTTGACTTGTTGCTGTATTTGATTTTTCTGTGTCATTGTATTTTATTTGTCAAGTCCTATTATTTGAGATGCCGTACGTCACGATTGGTCTTATAGGACCGAAGATACGCGACTAAGGCCCTTTTGACATGAGGTTGTATTTGATTTTTCTCTCATTGTATTCTGTTTGTCAAATCCTATCATTTGAGGTGCTATACATCACGATTGGACCAACAGGACCGAAGATACATAACTAAGGCCCTTTTGACATATTGCTTGTTTGATTTTTCTGTGTCATTGTCTTCTATGATGTCTAAGGCATATCTTTGATATGCCCTATTTTTAAATTGGACTTCGTAAGTCCTAGGTTTTCACCCACAAGCTTTTATTTGACACCTCATTTGTCATTCTACCCGGTATAATGGCGGAGGAGTTATATTGGCGGTCGTACGGACCGACAGAAAGAGTACCAAGCTCAAATATCTCACCTTTAGTACCATCCTTGGATTATAAGCTTTCATTTGACACCTCATTTATTATTATAGCTGGTATAATGATAGAGGAGTTACATTCGCGGTCGGACGGACCCACCGACAGACCGCCTAGGTCAAATATCTCACCTTTAGTACCATCCTTGTATTACCAGCTTACATTTGACACCTTATTTGTCATTCTACCTGGTATAATGACGGAGAAGTTATATTCGCGGTAGTACGGACCGACAGAAAGATTGTCTAGGCCAAATATCTCACTTTTAGTACCATCCTTGGATTATAAGCTTTCATTTGACACCTTATTTATCATTCTACTTGGTATAAAGACGCAGAAGTTATAGTCGCGGTCGTACGGACCGGCGGAAAGACAGCTTAGGTCAAATCGCTCACCTGTAGTACCATCATTGGATTATCAGCTTTCATTTGACACCTCATTTGTCATTCTACTTGGTATAAAGACGCAGAAGTTATAGTCGCGGTCGTACGGACCGGCGGAAAGACAGCCTAGGTCAAATCGCTCACCTGTAGTACTATCATTGGATTATCAGCTTTCATTTGACACCTCATTTGTCATTCTACCTGGTATAACGACGGAGGGGTTATATGCGCGGTCGTACGGACCGACGGAAAGACAGCCTGGGTCAAATATCTCACCTTTAGTACCATCCTTGGAATATAAGCTTTCATTTGACACCTCATTTGTCATTCTACCTGGTATAATGACGGAGAAGTTATATTCGCGGTCGTACGGACCGACAGAAAGATTGCCTAGGCCAAATATCTCACCTTTAGTACCATCCTTGGATTATAAGCTTTCATTTGACACCTCATTTATCATTCTACCTGGTATAATGATTGAGGAGTTATACTCGCGGTCGGACGGACCGACGGACAGACCATGTAGGTCAAATATCTCACCTTTAGTACCATCCTTGGAATATCAGCCTTCATTTGACACCTCATTTCTCATTCTACATGGTATAATGACGGAGGAGTTATATTCCCGGTCGTACGGACCGTCGGAAAGACAGCCTAGGTCAAATATCTCACCTTTATTACCATCCTTGGAATATAAGCTTTCATTTGACACCTCATTTGTCATTATACCTGATATAATGATGGAGGAGTTATATTGGCGGTCGGAGGGACCGGCGCACAGATCGCCTAAGTTAAATATCTCACCTTTAGTACCATCCTTGTATTATAAGCTTTCTTTTGACACCTCATTTGTCATTCTACCTGGTATAATGACGGAGGAGTTATATTCGCGGTCGGAGGGACCGACGGAAAGACAGCCTAGGTCAAATATCTCACCTTTAGTACCATCCTAGGATTATCAGCTTTCATTTGACACCTCATTTGTCATTCTACCTGGTATAATGACGGATAAGTTATATTCGCGGTCGGAGGGACCGAGTCACAGACCGCCTAAGTCAAATATCTCACCTTTAGTACCATCCTTGTATTATAAGCTTTCTTTTGACACCTCATTTGTCATTCTACCTGGTATAATGACGGAGGAGTTATATTTGCGGTCGGAGGGACCGACGGAAAGACAGCCTAGGTCAAATATCTCACCGTTAGTACCATCCTTGGATTATATGCTTTCATTTGACACCTCATTTGTCATTCTACCTGGTATAATGATGGAGGAGTTATATTCGCGGTCGTAAAGACCGACGGACAGACCGCCAAGGTCAAATATCTCACCTTTAGTACCATCCTTGGATTATCAGCTTTCATTTGATACCTCATTTGTCATTCTAGCTGGTATATTGACGGAGGAGTTGTGGTTACAGACAGACGGACAGACGGACGTGGATAATACAAAGTTTTCACATTTTTTCAAAATTGGGTGAAAACAATAAAACATGATGCCAGACTGATTTCTTTATGAAAATAATATATACATTCTCAAATTGTCTATTTTTCGTTGTGAATAATATTGTATTCAACAGTGATGCCAAATTTCTGATGCCAAAATGATTGATAATGAAAGTGGGATATACGTTTTCATGTATATAACGGCAGCGACAAAACGGTAAAACACTGAACTAAATGTATATAATATTTTCACTGTACGATCATTTTGGACTCAAACATTTTATGGAATAAACTTATATAACTTAGTAAGAGGTAAACAAGGAAAGCTGATATATTAAAGTAACATCAAGGAATCAAATCTCTAACTACCGAGCTGATTAGACTTCTGGTAGCAAGTACAGGAATAAAGTTATTAAGGTAGTGTAAAGTGGCATCGATATACAGATGCCACTTTGCAAGACGATGCCAAATCGATGGTAAATGCATAATGTATCGATGCCAAATTGATAGTAGGATGTATATATATATATATATATATATATATATATATATATATATATATATATATATATTATAATATATATATTATATAGCTTGATTATATATAATTTTATTTGATAAAGTTCGTCACTCAACGCGATTAAACAGTGCAATCAGGAATCTACACCTTTTACTTAAAAAAAATTATAACTTTTATTAGAACATGACTGAGAGCTTAAAACAGGTCCTATTGTCTTTAGAAACGTGAGAAAGTATAATAAAAAAAATCGGAAAAAAATATTTTAATTGAATAGAATTGTAGTGAGTTCAGCCCCAAAAGGGTGATTTCATTATTTTTTATTTTTAGGGTAAAATTGCGTTTTTCACAAAGTTCCCCCACATCAAATTTAAAATAAACCTCATTTTCGTTTTTAACACCATCAAAAACATACAGTAAGACCCTAATTACCCATTCACCACCCATGGTCAGTTCCTATCTCGAAAAATAAGCGGTATTTTGGGGATTTATATCGTCGATATAAAAAGTTTTGGTGCAGAAAAGCAACATCTTTGATTCTGTAAAACATTTTGATCTAAATATTTCCAAAAAACTTCTTTGAACTTTATATTTTAACATAAACGTGATTAAAAAGATAAATTTCAAAGTTCGTCACTCAACTATTGCGATCAAACTTTGCAATTCAGGAATCTGAACCTTTGACGTTAAAAAACTTTATAACTTTTATTAAAATAAGATTGAAAGCTAGAAACAGGTGCCATTGTCTTCATAAAGATGAGAAATATATACTATAAAAGTTTCAGAAAAAAAATCTTGAAATAAAATAGAGATGTAGCGAATTAAACGCAAAAATACGTGATTTCATTTTTTTTTCTATTTTTAGGATAAAATTGCGATTTTCACAATGTTTACCTGCATAAAATCCAAAATAAATCTTATTCTCGTTTTTAGAACCATCAAAAACATAAAGTATGGCCAAAATTAGCTATTCACTCCACGGTGGTCAGTACCTGGTCATTTTGGGGGTGCCTGCCGCAAGTCATAATTTATATATGAACCCTTATGTGACTGAAAAGTTATTATCTGGGTACCTTTTGTAGTTTTCAATAATGTGACACCTCTAATATAGTCTGGTAGTCCACTTCTTCCCTTTTTAATCTTGTTTGTCCTTATTGTAGGAAAATACTTGCATCTAAAATTATTACACCCTCTAATGACGGAGTCTCTTTCCTCTTTCAGCTTTTTTCCTCTTTTTTGCTCAAATCTCGAAAACTATTAACTTTTAGTAAATGGTCTGTTAACAGAAATTAAAGTACTTAAAATTATCTACAAATATCACTATTTACTTTTTTTTTTCAGACGAACCGTTCGGTCTAAAGTACAAGTTGATAATTTTCAATTTTTAACGGCCTCGGCAAAACCCACTTTTTACATTCCAAAACTTTATTTTTTATTAGAATGCTGTCATTTGATAAATTTCTCCTAGTTTTCTGTACAAATAATAAATGTTAGTTCATAGGTACGGTATGTCCCTTGTGACAGCTTCCATGAGTCCATTCTGTCCTAAGAGGCAGGGAATGTCTCTGATTTTCCCTTAGAGCCACAGAAGATCATGCACAAACGGAGTCACAGTTTCAGTTGGTGTGAATATTTTCTTCGGATCTGTTATCTTGATTTCTGATAAACCTTGAGGTGTTGTCCTTTTAAAATGAATTAGCTGAACAGCTCCCTGACTTCCATAAACCTCAGGCGCGAGTTTCTGTTTTATCCGAGGAATGGATTGCTTAGGAGCTACTGCATGTTTTGGTGCAATACAAGAAATGCCACTCATGACGTGAAAAGTGTGGTATTCGTCGATTTTATGTACGTTAAAATCAGCGTTATCGTACACCTGCTGTGTAAAGCACGGCGGTCAATTTTCTGCGGATCGCCTGCGAATTCTGACACTTCCCGGCGAACAGCTTCTGTATAGGATGAAACACACCCCAAAGAGGAAACTACATCGACCTATTTTCTTGAGCCGTACTTTTTGTAGAGAAAACGGCCAACCCTGCAAGGAATGGTGAGACCAACTATCTGGGCCTTACTGCGCTACAAGACCTTGAGCAAACGCGTTGTTTATCTGGAAGTGTCAGCAATCGCAGGCGATCTGCAGAAAATTGACCAGCCGGGCTTTACACAACAGGTGTACGAAAACTCTGATTTTAACCCTTTCTATGCCAGGCCTTAATTTGCATGTCGGTCCCTCAATCCCAAAAGTTTTTTCATGCTTAGAGTCCCATTGCGTTTTATATAAGTCGCATATAAAAAAAAAACAAATAAATGACCAAAACATGTTTTTTAATGAGTTTTTTTTAACCAACTTAAAGGTTTTCTTTTCAAAAGTACTCATCAGAGAGCAAAATCAACTTGAAAAAATGTAACTAACTTAAAAAAAATATTGTAAGGTAAATTAACATTAAAAGTTTTCTTTTGTGTGGTACTCCCCAAAACATGACACTACGCAAAGCCGACTCCGCATCTTGCACACATGTATCTCGATTCGCTTCTTTTTTTTTTCTGGTCCTTTCTGTGGCTATAAACGCTTCACCTTCTAGCAGTTACCTATAAGCGTTGCCACCAGTACTACAATACAGCATATATCTAAAATATGTGAACAGATATATACGGCAATGGGTCCGCATGACCTGTCTTAGGTGACAACATTTGAGGCTTTGGGAACAATAATCTAACATTTTCGGACATATGTCTACGGCAGTGGGACACCAATGAGTCTAAAATTTTATAAGCAAAGCATATTTTCGGCTTTGGTAAATTGAGACCATAACACATTAAACGTATATATGTATACAGCGGCTGGGAATACAGACCCACTTTTTCAAAAACATATATATGCAGCGTTTGGGACAGAAAGGGTTAACGTACATACAATCGACGGATACCACACTTTTTACCTCATGGGTAGCATTTCTTGTATTACACCAAAACATCCAATAGCTCCTAGCCAATCCATTCCTCGGCTAAAAACTAAACCGGTCCCTGAGGTTTATGGAAGTCAGAGAGCTGTTCAACTAATACATTTTGAAAGGACAAAACCTCAAGGTTTATCAGAAATCAAGATCCGAAGGGAATGTTCACACCAACTGAAACTGTGACTCCATCTGTGCCTGATCTTCTGTGGCTCTAAGGGAAAAGCAGAGACATTCTCAGTATTTTAGGATGGAATGGATTTATAGAAGCTGTGAGAAGAGACATACTATATTCATATTATGAACTAACATTTATTATTTGTACAGAAAACTAGGAGAAATTTATCAAATGACAGCATTCTAATAAAAACTAAAGATTTGGAATGTAAAACTGGGTTTTGCCGAGACCGTTGGCAATTTGCACTTTAGACCGAACGATTCGTCTCAAAAAAATAAATGGTGATGTTTGTAGATAATTTTAAGTATTTTAATTTCTGTTAACAGACTATTTACTAAAACTTAATAGTTTTCGAGATTTGAGCAAAAAAGCGGAAAAAAGCTGCAACTTTTCGATTTTCTCAATGTTCCGGCAAGAAATTTTGTCCGAAAACCTCATATTCGGATTCAGCAGCCCAAAATCCATATATAATGAAAGAAATCAGAACTACCCCAAAACTTTCCCACTAGGGAGCTCGTAGAGTACAAATTGACTGAATCAACACGCGTGTTTTTATAATGTTGTTTAAAATTTTATAAAAAAAAGAGAAAGAAATGTATAATTCACATTATTTATAGATTGTAGTGGTAAAGACCCTATATATTTCTGTGAAGATTTTTTTTTAAATCAAAACGTTTTCTGTACACACACCGAGAAAATGAACCACCCTGTATACAAATAAATATATATATACTATAATTATATGTTAGTCAATATAGCAACCAACTAGAAGAAAACCAGAGAAACCCAAGAAACTAACATAAGGTGAAAATACACAAACAAAAGCACAAATCACGACAGACAAGGCACAGAAAAAGGAATTGAGCAAGGACAAAAATAGAAATAGAGCAAAAACGAAAGATAAACATGAAATAGACATAAAATAGAACATATTTATAGGTGCATGGAAACCGGCAAATTGGAGCAGGTAAGCTAAGAGATTGATAAGTACAAATTAGACATTCTCGGACTAAGCGAAACAAGATGGAATGGTAGTGGATCAACCCTAGTAGGTGACCAACAACTAATGATATATTCTGGGAAAACGGATGTAAATGACAAACACGAAAAGGGAGTGGCAATACTGCTAGCCCAAAAGGGGAGAAAGGCTCTAGCAGAGTGGGAACCAGGGTCAGAAAGGATTATTTGGTCTAGACTGAAGGCAAGGTATTATAACATAGTAGTAATAAATGTATATGCTCCCACAAATAAAAACTACGCAAATGAGAAGGAAGAATTTTACGAGCAACTGCAAACAAAGTTTAATAGGATTAATAATAAATATAGAAGAAATATAAAAACAGTGATCTGAGACTTTAATGCAAAAATAGGAAATGATAATAAAGGACATGAACATGTGATGGGAAAGGAGGGAATCGGAGAGAGAAACGACAATGGAAATTGATTAATCGAATTTTGTGAGCAAAACAAGCTTTTAATAGGCGGAAGTATCTTTAAACATAAGGGGATACTTAGGAATCATGGAAATCACCAGGAGGGAGATACAAGAACCAAATTGACCACATAATAATTTAATATAAATGGCGAAGCTGGCTGCAAGATGTCAGGAGCTTAACCCTTAAACGCTCAACCTTTTTTAGGTTCCATGTACGCCCAAGGGTGGGTAAAAAATGTCCACCTCGAAAATAGCTAATATATTTATTGAGAGTTGTTGAAAATGGATTAAACTTAAGAATCTTATGCTTAATAAATACAGCATCGTATAAAATATTAATATAAACAATTTATAAACCTTACAACAAAATTACAATGTACATCAAAATTTACATACCAGTAATTCAGATTTGTCGATTTTCTCCATATTCTTTCTTTTAGCCTCCTCATTGGCGGATAATTATGTAGATTATGTAATTATACATCGATAATTATATGGATTATCTTCCTACCAACGGGAAATTATATAGAAACCTTTAGTAACAAGTTTTGTTAAGGGTGTACTTTTTATGCCCATCAATATTTAACTCAAGATGTTGCTTTTATTTTCAAAAATATTGGTAGAACCAAATTAACATTCGATAATGGGCTGTCTTTTTAGCAATAAATAATTTTTTTAAAAAAATTAAACACGTAATAAATATGTTAAAAGGGAATACGCATTAGGTGGACATTTTTTACCCACCTTTGGGCGTTTAAGGGTTAAGAGGTGTTGATGTGGGATCAGACCACATACTAATCAAAGCGAGACTAAAAATGAAATTAGCCAGAGATAAAAACCAAAAAATCAGCAGAAGGAACAAGTACAACGTTGACGCCCTAAAACAAGAATGTATTAGAAATAAATTCAGTGAGAAACTGGCAATTAACCGAACAGTATCATAACAAACTGGAGAGTCAGTCGAAGAAACATGGAAAAATTTTAAAGAAGTGATGATGAATACAGCAAAAGAAACAATCGGACTAAAAAGAAGACAAAATAAAAAAGGATTACCAAAGATACTCTACTACTGATAGAAAGAAAAAAAATCAAAGAAGAAATTCTACAAAAGGAAGGATCGGAAGAAGAGAGGGCACTTGAAAAGAAATACAAGGCAAAAAACGCAGAAGTAAAAAAACAAGCCAGAAAAGATAAAAGAAACTATATAAATGAGATGCTAAATGTATCAGAAGAAGCAGCGAAAGAAAACGACTTACAAACACAATATACAATCATACGAAACTTAACAGGAAATGCACAAAGAAATATACGAGATGTAAAGGATAAACAAGGAAATAGAATAAAAATTGAGAAAGAAATAATACAAAGATGGAAGGAATATTTCGAAGAGGTATATGCTAAGAATGAAATAAATCATAGGAGATGAAGTAGAAGCACCAGAGCTAGAAGTGAATACTGGAGAAATTACAAGGGATGAAATTGGAAACACCCTAAAACTACTAAAAAATGGCAAAGCCGCAGGAATCGACAATATACCCATTGACATAATAAAAGCAGACACTGAGCAGTCGGTAGAGATGCTACATATACTTTTGAATAAAATATGGACGGACGAAGAATTGCCAAAGGAGTGGAAAGAGGGATTGATTGGAGACCTGAGCAAATGCAACAATTGGCGTGCAATAACACTACTAAGTGCCACATCCAAAGTGCTGACCAAAATCATATTGGAAAGATTGAAGCCGGAACTAGATAAAAAACTGAGAAACAACCAAGCAGGCTTCCGTTCCAACAATTCCACTATTGATCACATCTGCACCCTTAGAATTATCTTGGAACAAACAAATGAATGGAATAAAGATATAGATGTGAGTTTTATCGACTTCGAAAATGCCTTTGACCGTGTAAATAGGGCACTGATGTGGAAAATCCTTAGATTATATGGGATACCACTAAAAATCATTAACTTTATTAAACTCTTCTACGAAGGATAAAAAGCCACACTAGAACATTCAGGTGAAGTAACAGAAGAAATATCCATAGAAAGTGGAGTCAAACAGGGTTGTGTACTATCCCCTACCCTACTCCTTATTATGATAGATTGGGTAAAGAGAAAAGTAATCGACGATCGAACAGGCATGAGGTGGAACCTTTTCAAACAGTTAGAAGATCTAGAATTTGCAGATAACATCGGCCTGATAATTGAACACCGAAATCATATGCAAGTAAAAATTGACCAATTTGCATAGTACTCCGACACGATCGGACTTCGAATAAACACAGAAAAAACTAAACTTCTAAAAATAATAACCATCCAAGTAATAAAATAATGATAAACCGTAAAGAAGTAGAAGAGGTAGACAAGTTCACATATCTGGGATCGGTCATGGAAAGGAGCGGGGGGTGCAAAAAGAATATACAGACGAGAATAACAAAGGCGCAACACGCATTCAACGCTTTAAATAGAATTAGGCAAACAAACGAAATATCAGAAACAGCAAAAATTAAAATCTTTAATAGTTGCATTAAAATTATGCTGCTCTATGGAGCAGAAACATGGAAACAGGACGAAAATACAACTAAAAAACTACAAACATTTGTAAACAAATCTCTAAGAAAAATCCTGAAAATATACTGGCCAAACAAAATAACTAATACAGAACTATGGGAAAAGACAAAGCAAACTAACATATCTACTACAGTCAAGGAAAAAAAATGGAAATGGATCGGCCACACTTTAAGGAAACACCAAAGCAGCATAGCAAGACAAGCACTTGAATAGCAACCAGAGGGTAAAGGAAAGAGGGGCAGACCAGACAACAGCTGGAAAAGAACAACAAAGAGAGAAGTCGAAAAAATTGTACAAAGATGGGGCGAAGTCAAAAAGAGAGCAAAAGATAGAAGAGAGTGGAGGGAATTAGTTCACAATTTATCCAGAGAATAAAAACAAAAGAAGATGCGCTGAAGCATAAGCATAAGCGCCCAATACTCCACAAGGAGGGATGGAACGAGAGAGATAATTATATTTTAATATTTATTTAAAAATTTATAATATTTTATGAAAATATTTGTAAAAACTTATTAGTGTTAGAATTGTAAATGAATGTTGAATAAAAATATCAATTTTGTAGAATTTTCCGACTTTCCCCCTCAATGAAAATCAGCTAGTTGTCATTCTTTCGTCGAGTTACCCCAATTTAAAAAAAAAATGAAGGCTCTGCGTTCTCTGGAAGCTGAGATATTGTAAAAATTTTTTTCAAGCGCTCCAAATTGAACTTTCAATTTCAAAATCACGACGCGTGAATCTGGACTTAATAATTCTTCCCCATCACACGGTCCCAGCTCAGTCAGCGTGAGTAACTTCACTTTAAAGGGTTATCAGTATGATACAGTTGATCCAAAAGATGGCACAACCCGGACATCCAAAGTGAAAGTTATCCTCCCACACCAAATTGTTCTACATATATGGTCCACATAATGTTCAGAAAAAAGTCACACCATTTTAGCGTCGGGTTTGGGGAGGAGAGGGGGAGAAATCGGTAAATTCGTAGTTTTTTACGTTTTTAGTCAATATTTCTAAAACTATACGGTTTCACATGGACAACTTTCTGTACAAAAATATTCTACATTAAATTTGAAATAAAAAAGGCCCTATGCATAATCCTCCTAAAATGAACGGTTCTAAAGTTACGGAGGTGGTTATAGTATAGTTGGTCCAAAAAAAGGCCTAACCCAGACATCCAAAGTGAAAGTTTTCATCCAACACCAAATTGTTCTATATGGTCCACATATTGTTCAGTAAAAAGTTACACCATTTGGAGCGTCCGGTTTGAGGGTGGGGGGGCAGAAGAAGTCGGTAAATTAGTAGTTTTTTTTTAAGTTTTTCGTCAATGTTTCTAAAACTACGCTTTATCGTGATCAATGTCCGATAAAAAAATGTTCTACATAAAATTTAAAACAAAAAAGGTCCTATAAATAATTGTCATAAAATCAACGGTTCCAGAGTTACGGAAGGTGAAAAGTGGAGGTTTTCGATACTTTTATATTTTTTGGGCAATCTATTGATGATGATTTTGGGTGGTGAGGTTGACGATTCTTCCAGGGCTCATCACTAACATAGCATCTGCCACTGAAATAGCAAATTTTATTTACAAAACACAATCCTGTTAAAGAAAATATCTTTCATTAGTAATAATATTATAAACTGCCCAAAAAATATAGAAAGTATCGAAACCCTCCACTTTTCACCCTCCGCAACTCTGGAACCGTTGATTTTATAACAATTGAGGACCATTTGTGTTTTAAATTTTATGACGAACAATTTTTTATAGAACACTGTTTACGCTAAAGCATAGTTTTAGAAATATTTACGAAAAGCTTAAAAAAACTACTAATTTCTCCCCCGTATTTCCCCGACTTGCGTACTTCTCAATTGCAATATAAAATATAGATATTTATTATCATTCTGTAAAATTTTCAACTTTTAATATATTTTATAAACAATAGAGATGTGATTGTTCAAAAAAAAGTATAGCTTGATTATTATTGGTCCTTGAAGGTTTTTTTTTAATGTTTGTTTTTTTATCGGCTTTTTGATACAAGCAATAGGGAACTTGCATATTTTTTTATTACATAATAATGTTCAGTTTTGTATAAAAATGAGATTTCCAAAATTTCACGCTTCTAAAACTCATAATAACTTAGAAGTACAAATTTAAAATCTTCGGTATCTTAAAATAGTTCAAACGACCCGTGACGTCACATAGTTTAACTATATGGTTCCGTTTATGGTTATATTTAGGAATATTCTTCTTTTTTAGTCTATTAGCCTCCACCTACTTGGGTATTTGGCCAGCTCGTCGTCGGGGAACAAAGGAAAAATATTTATATTCTAATTACATTTATCGTATGTCATTGTAATAAATATATAACAGTTTGTTAAAATTAGAATGTGATACAGTTTCTGAAGGATAGGAAAGAAGGTTTACTATTGAAAATAAAACCATTTTGTAAAAATACAAGTTTTCTATGAATAGTTCAAACGATCAAAACACTTGTATCGTCAAATAACTGTATTTTCTACTGACGTTTATAATGTCCAATTTAAAATTATATATATACAATTTGTGTAGAATGTAAACATATAACCCCGTGACGTGACGACGCGTTTTTGGCTGGCTGGTATAAGTTGAATTTTTAGTCGTCTTTAGGAGCCAAACGAATGACAAACAAAACTTTTTTATTTTTGATACATGTTCTAAAATATGTTCTGTTGTGATTTATACCATTTTTTTCGAATTTAAAATTGTATGCAAGTTCCCTTTATAATTTGGCCTTTGTTTATAAAAAAAATTAAGTTGATTAACGGGCAGCTCTGGATGTATTTTTAATTAACTATATGTCCCCTACGAATTAGCACCTTCAAACACCTGTATTGATTTTTACCCTGAACTTGCTCATATTTATTTTTCTACCCTGGTGTATTTATCCACTTTGGAAATTTCATTTTTCATACACACTTATATTCATACTATGTTACATACATGCATACATATAAAATTAAGGTTTTTTAAGCATTCAAGTTTTCACTTTATTATGTGATTTTGACTAATTGGTGGGCCATTCACTTGTATAGATCGGTTGCTCATAACAAATTTGTACAATTACTTCACAATGTAGTTAAAAAAACTTTCACTTTTTCTCTCAAATGTTACATTCATTCAATTCATTTTTCTTAGAGCGGCCAAGTAAACTGGGCACGACACATAAGAAGTATGGAAGGCAACCATTGGATGAAGCAAATTCTTGAATGGTGACCAACGGCAAGCAAAAGAAGTAGAGGTAGACTTCAAACAAGATAGACTGACGACATTAAGCGAATGTCTAGGCACAAATGGATGCAAAAAACAGCGAACAGATATGAATGGACACACCTAAGAAAGCAGTGGCGTAGGTAGGGTGGGGCGGGGGGCGGTTCCTCCGGGTGTCACCTCTTCAGGGGTGACACCCGAGAGACCCAATCACAAAAGAATGAATCGTTACTTTGTGACTTTACTCACGTAACAATCTAAATCTAATCGATATTATTTTGAGAACACACGAAACCGAGAAAAGTCGAGTTTAAAGAGGCATTTCTTCGATTTTTTTCCGTTAAAAGGAAAAAATCAGTTAATCTAAGTTGATCTAAGTAACAAAATTCTCAAGAAGCTTAAAATTGATGGTGTAGAAATATTATGAAGTGTCGTTCAGAGGGATACGATAACGCAGCTGTTATGAGCGGCATACATGGAGGCATACAAGCTATTATTAAAGCAAAAATCAAAAAGGTCATTTTCGTCGGATCTATTGATCATTTAATTAATTTATGTGGCCAGCACTCTTTTGCGCAAAACACATCTTGTGTAACATTTTTCGGAACTGTAGAAGCAATTTTTAATTTTTTATCTGGTCCATTAGCTGCAGGAAGTGCTTATTAAACACAGCAAGACATCCTGTTAAGCGACTTTCCACAACGCGTTGGAGTTCTCAGTCACTGCACACTATACTGGCTGCAGTTAAAGTATTGGCAGAACAGTTTTGTAGTGTTGTTGCTTCAATTGACGAATTCTCTCATCAACAAGAAAATTTATACACCAGAGGTGCTGCACATCTCCTTATGCCCGCTTTGTGCAATTAAAGCCTTAACCGTTGATCAATCAGCGACCAAAATAGGGGCACTTCGTCTCTATATTAAAGAAAAACGTAATCATATTGTAAATGAAGCAATACATAGATTTTGCCACGACAAAATTTGAATACGACGACATTTCTACTAAAACTAATTCGATGAAAAAAAAACGAATGCATGGTGAGTTAGCTACCGATATAGGACTTACACTTCGAGCCGAACTTCAAAAAGATATGTTGGAATATTTTGACATATTCAATGTTGAACTCGAAACTAGATCAGTCCATTCATATGGTTTCATTTTTCGAGGCTGTGCAGACACACAGTTTGCTTTTCCACGAACAGTGAACAGTTGAAATTAGCTGTTTCAACATTTTGTGACTTTTACCATGAAGAGGTATCAGAAGAAGACCTCCTGATAGAAATACCAAGGCTCAGAAGACTTTTACCCGCGGCCATTATTACAGTTATCTAAATTGTTAGCTGTAGACTTTTTAAAACTCATTGTGGAATGGGATTTCATGGAATCTCTCCCAAACTTAATGGTCGCCTTAAAATTGTCTATGACCATTTTTGTATCGGTTGCTTCAGTGAGACAAGTTTTGGGAAACTAAAATCAATCAAGAATTACTTGCGAGAAACAATGACGTGAACAAGGCTAAATATCCTCGGTTTATTAACCCTTTGCGGTCGTTGTCTATTGGCAAAATCACTAGTAATATACAGGGTGTCCCGAAAAGATTGCTCATAAATTATACCACTGATTCTGGAGTCTGTTGACCCTGTGGTATTATAATATCACCCTGTACAAAAGATGTTTTATTGAAAGTAAATTGTCCACCCTTGACCAAGGCCGACGCGTGAGGTTGCAAAGTTCATTCTAATATATAAGTAAACGCCCGATGATATGATACCATTATTATTATTGTTATGATTTTTGTAATAGTTAGCAGTAACCACGTTTAAGATAGGTCGTGATTATAAACAAGTTATTATGATTTAGTCATCGATATGGTAAACCAAAAATGTATGTATTTGAATAGAAATAAGAGTTTTAATTATTTGGGACCAGAAGGCAGCAACAACACGCTTATTTGCGACATGGCGATCCTATAAATTAGTTGGAGAATCTTCTGAAGATGGGAACTAAAGATTGGAAACACCGATGGCGGAAAATGGAGCAGACCAGGACCCAAGAACCGAACCCAGTGAAAAAAGGACAAAAGTGTTAAAATGTAAGTAAGAAATTTAGTCTATCTTTATTGAAAATGCTTCCCTCGTTTTTTATATATACAGTGAAACATGCCATATCCGGATCAATGTGGCGACAGACCGATCCGGATAAAAATCCGGATATCAAGACCACTACTTCTTTTACAGTCTCTGAAACGTTTTATCCTTCATACATTCCAGTAATCAATGCCGTCAATAACTTTCGTTGATAGACACGTTTTATAGATTCTATAATACATTATTTCGCCATCTTTTAGTTCTTCTTTTAGTGCGTTGTCCAACAGCGGGACTGCCTTTCTCGGTAGATTTCGGTAGATACGGACGGCGCAGAACCGTCCGGATATGACAGGACCGGATATGGCAGGTTGTACTGTACATATTATTATTGAACATTGAATAATTATCTTTTCTGATTTTCGAATAATTTATGAAGTATCGATTTTTTTTAAGAATATCTATGAATTTTGAAACATGAAGTGATTTTTGAATTGAATATTTTTATCGAAGTTTATTATATATGGTATTATTGAATTTTGAATTTTATCGACTTTATTTGAAAAATCTCTATCCGATTTCTATTTCTAGTACAGCTATTTTTAAATATTTTATGGAATATCGAATTTTTTCCAAAAAATTCTATCGAATTTTGAGATTTAAACTTATTTTGAATATGTTTGTCTAACTTTTGCATATGCTATTTTTGAATCTTTATTGAATTTTTGTCGAATATGTATATTATTATTGAATTTTTATTAGCCAGTTGTTTTATTATTGATATTTATTGAGTAAATTTAGTACATTTGCATCGATTTTGTGTTAAATTTTTTATGATATGAACCTGAATTAATAATTTTTGTGCGATAAATGATATATAAATTATTTTTTTAATGAATAATGATTAGTGATGACATACGTTGATATAAGAGCTTAAGATAAACATTGCTGTAAGCAAGAAATATACTTTTAACGAACCGACCTGATGAGTCGAGATAAGGAATTTGAAGAAGAACTATATAGATTAGAAGAAGAACTAACAATATTATAAGCTAAATATTATGAGACAACTAGAGACAATAAGAAACCCACTGCTCTTGTCAAATTAGGAAGGTACTAAGTGATTTATAGAAGCTTGAAAACTTATTAGAGACCCACTCTGTGTTTTGAAGGGTACCTATTTTATTCATGATTATTCGTGAATAAACAACGGCCTCAAAGCAAGGGATTTAGGTTGTGAAATTTGTAAAAGAATTTGATCTAGCCAACGATGTTATACCCGCTTCTATCAAGGTAGATTGTAGAGGTTTCGTGGTTAGTATTAATATTGAGTATTATGAGTGAGGTTATGAAATATGTAGAAGAATTGGAACTTTTCTCTCGAGTAAAGCCACTTTGATTAGTCGAACGTAGGCATTGAGGGATAAGTAAAGGAAGTGATTATTATGATGTTATATTATGAAATGATATATTGATGATTAAATGAAAAATGATTGTTATATTAACATGAACTATGTACACTGTAGAAGTGCTATTATATGAAGAAAAATGAAGAAATATATAGTTGTAGTACCAGACAAGAAGAAGAAGAGAAAAAAAGAGAATTTTTAGTAAAATATGTGGGAAAATGAAAGAAGACACACAAAAAAATTGCAAGAAAACAAGCAAAATTAAGAAGATACTAATCAAATAAGTAGCTAATCATTGAATTATATTAATAAGCTTAAATTGTTTTTCGAAATCTCTAAAGTAACGTAATTTATAGAAGACTTAAATTTTAAATGTAGATAATGAATTCAGGTTAAATTTTCGCGGAAAATAATGGAAGTGTTTGAATTAAGGATAGACAATATCTTACAGTGTTAGTTACCTTAGTGTTAGTATTAGAAAAAAAAAAGAACCCTAAAAGAAATTTTCTGCAAACTTGATATGATGAGAGACATTTATTAATATTTATTCTAGCAAGAGACATTAATTTTTTTTTATTATTAAGAAGGGACGAATAGTAATTAATCAAAAGACTGAAATAGGAATTAATAAAGTAACTTTAAATTTTTACTAAGAAGGTTAGGTAATATTAAATTTAGTTAAATTTGGAAATATTATTAGGTAGATTTAAAATATTATATAATTATTTACTGCTTATATGACGTAAATTAGTGTAGTACACTAAAAAGACTAAAGACTAGGTTAAAAATTAGGATAAGTTGTATTCATTGTTTTACGAAAGTGAATTAGTAAACGAAAAAAAAATACTAAAAGACACGAAGGAATAGTACGTGATAGTGACAATTACTTATAAACAATTATTTGTAGTTTTTATAAAATACCAGTTTAATATAGGGACAATATGAACTTCTGTTTATAATAGGATTTTTGTTAAGTGTCTTATAGCGGCCGATATAGGACCTTCACTATTAAGTAATATAAGGTTTATCTCCTAAAAGGCGATGATGGACAATCAATCTCATTTTAAAAATATGTCATTTTAGCAAAACGCGGAGGTGGGGTATTATAATATCACCCTGTACAAAAGATGTTTTATTGAAAGTAAATTGTCCGGCCTTTACCAAGGCCGAAGCGTGAGGTTGCAAAGTTCATTCTAATATATAAGTAAACGCTCGATGATATGATACCATTATTATTATTGTTATGATTATTGTAATAGTTAGCAGTAACCACGTTTAAGGTAGGTCGTGATTATAAACAAGGTATTATGATTTAGTCATCGATATGGTAAACCAAAAATATATGTATTTGAATAGAAATAAGAGTTTTAATTAATTGGGACCAGAAGGCAGTAACAACACGCTTATTTGCGACAACCCCAGTCAAAACTGACTTTTCGAATAAGTACTAAGAGGCAAAAAAGTGACAACGACCGCAAAGGGTTAACTATCGAACATAAAGCAACACAAAACATAAATGTAGAAAATGTGATTTTCAGAGTTTGTCGCTAGTAAAGCTAATAGACCTGGATCCCGCGTATCAAAAAAAGTTGATTAATAGCAAGCTAAAAATTTGTTAATAGCCTAACGGTGTCTAGTCGGACAACCTTTGATGTATGGCATCACTGGAACAGTGGAAGTTTTAATTGTGGAACAGTTTAAAAATTTGGAACGTCAGACTGCGAAAACGTTCCATGTATTTTGTCGGAAAGAACTTCCAATTGATTTGTTACCATTTCATTAAACTCTTATTTTCAAAAATCAGACTGGTGTTTATCACAAACTGGGCATTTAAATGAGTGGAACCCGATGAAGGGTTTAATGAAAGGGTAACAAATCAATTGGATGTTCGGTCCGACAAAATACATGGGACGTTTTCGTAATCTGATTCCAAATTTTTAAACTGTTCCACACTTAAAACTTCCCCTGTTCCAATGTTCCCGTACATCAAAGTTTGTCCGACTAGACACCGTTAAGCTATTAAAAAATTTTCAGCTTGCTATTAATCAACTTTTTTTTGGTATGCGGGATCTAGGCCTTTAAAACAAAATGTTTTAATTCATTCACATAATGTAAACCAAAAAAGTAAATGAACTGTTATATAGAACTGCCGAGAACTAGATAGTGGTAGCTCAAGATAGGGAGACATAGAGAAACATAGAGGAGGCCTATGTTCAGCAGTGGAAGATTACGGCTAGATTATGATGATGATGATATACTATTTACTGCAGTTTCGTTAACTATAATTCTTAATTTTTTCATTATTCAAAACATACTTTTATCGGATTTTCGTTGATTTTAACAACCTTTGTTTTTAGGATTTGGGGTGACATTATCGATTACCGCCCCATGTGTCACCCACGCTAGCTACGCCACTGTAAAGAAAGGCTTATATCAGACGATGGATGGAATAACCGTTGATGATGATGCTGATGATATCAGGAGAAGTAGAAAATTTTATGAAATTAGTTGTGACAAAGAAAGGCATTAAAATTTGTATTCCGAACGCAATTGTTACATACAATACTAATATGGGAGGCATAGACCGACAAGTGTTCCAGAACATCAATATCGTACTGTATAGAAACGTAAATACAAAAACAGAAAAAGTGGTATTATGAGAGAAAAGATAGACCCAATTTATGAGTGTAATTCTTGCCTAAACAAAGCACACTTTTGACTAAACAGTGGTACAATATCTTATATTAAAAATTGTTAAAAAATTATTTATTTTAATATCGTCTGATATTTTATTCTGTTTTTTCCAAGTAATAAACAGTTTTTACGTTGATAAAATTTATTCATTAATTTCTTACTAGATTGTTTTTACTAGATTTACAGACGCTCTCGCGCGTCATGCAGCAATAAAAAGTTTGTAACTAAATATACTGCAGTGTAATAGTAGTACGTAGTACAGTGGAACCTCGATAAGGTTGATTAACCCTTATCAGGGCAAGGTGGGTTCAACGGGCCCGAAACGCCAATTCTTTTATCATAAACTGATAAAAAAAATTTATTGAATTTTATGCATCACTGGATTTGTTTAGAAGTATGTTTACTTGAACATAGTGATGAGCTGTTCAAAATATTCTTTATTATTTTTGAAATTATTGCGTCGAAACAATTTTGTCACGTAAACGGGGAACACGGGCCCGTAGGACCCTATTTGTATTTATACCTAAAGTCTAAATTTTTTTACAGAAGTTAATCTGGCAGTCACGTAATGTTTTTGTGGATTATCTAAACGACTTTTATGATTCTGGAAATCCAATAATAAAGTCTAAACGTGTCACAAACCATGTAAACATCCATTTGATGTGAACTTCAAAGAGATGCTTACAATAGGTGTTAAATCTATTCTAAATGAATTTTAAAAACTGATAATCATTGGTGGAATGCAATAATATTGTTAGGTAGGTACCTGTACATATTTTGAAATAAATAATGCTAAATAAATAATCTGCTATCAGTCGTTTGATATCGATGTTAGTGTCGACAACTAAGCTCCTAAAATTATATTGAATTACAGTGAAAGTGGATAGTGCGAATAAAATGTCCCGAAAACCATTATCTGCTGTAGAACTGCAAGATATTGTAAATAATTTATGGGATTCCGATGATGAAGAATCTCCTGCAGTAGGTGGCATTGAAAGTGACTCTGAAATTGAAGATCATCTTTCGGAAGCAAGTGAAGAGGATGATCAGCAAGTATTATTGAGTGATAATGAAGAAAAATGTGTAGCTACAAGTTCCCAGATATCAGAGTGTGTAATTTTTGAAACTAAGGATGGAATTAACTAGAAGAGTCAACTACAGCCGACACGATAAAACTTGTTACTAAAGGTTTTTATATAATTTCTCGTTGGTAGGAACATAATCCATTATCGACGTATAATTACATAATAGACATAATTATCCGCCAACGAGGAGGCTGAAAGGAAGAATGTGGAGAAAATCGACAAATTTGAATTACTGGCTTTTACTGGTATGGTAATTTTGATGTACATTGTAATTTCGTTGTAAAGTTTGTAAATTGTTTATATTAATATTTTAGACGATGCTTTGTTTATTAAGCAAAATATTCTTAAGTTTAATCCATTTGCAACAACTCTCAATAAATATATTAACTATTTTCGAGGTGGACATTTTTTACCCACCCTTGGGCATACATGGAACCTAAAAAAGGTTGGGCGTTTAAGGGTTAATATTCGCCGTGTGCAAGTACTTGGAGGGAATACGAGAGACGATCGTGCGCGAATAGCGGAGAAATCTTGCAACTTTCTTAAATAATTCATTGTCAATTGAAATTGTCAAATGAAGAAGAAAAATTATATGTTGCTCCACAATATTGATATGATATGCAATTATTATATAAAAGTAAATTTAATTAATTGTATTTTGCTTGTGGTAGTGCATTTTAATAATTAAGTTTATTCACTACATACAATTGTTTACCTTTTAATAACATAACCTTAATATTACTTTTTCTTCTTTAATTTTTTTGGGCTATGGCCTTGACAATAATTGTCCAGTAACCAGGACCAATATGATTGGCCAATATAATTAAAAGTGCGAAAATTGTTGCCGAGCTATGAAACCAGGTGTCGCTTTTCCGAACTTGCACGGTCCCAATAACCCTGTAAAATGCATTCTTAAGGTTCACGAAACATAAACGTACCGCTTTGATGTATTATAATTCTCTTGAACTTGCCCCATAAAACCTTGTTGTTCTTCTGCTAATACTATAATTTCATTCAGTTTGTTTGTTTACTATGGTTGTTAATTTTATGTTCTGTTTAATAAATTAATTCTCCTGGAAATAAAAAATAAATAAACCATTTTCAATTTCGTTGCATCAAGAAAATACAGCCGCATCATTATTCTAGTTCAATCAGAGAGTGCAACAAGCACCTCTACCGGTTTCGAAACTTATTAGTCTTTCACCAGGAGGCACATATGCTGCTCTCTCTGACCCAGCCAGGACAAACCCCGGCGTGCAGTGACGGATTTCATATATTATCTCCTGTTAGATTCTCCTTTATATCTCCCGGTCCGATTTGCCTCCCTAATTGAAGAGGGGTAAATACTACTTATGTAATTCAACCGATATAATTGGGTTAACGAAAATTTTATATACTGGTATGACGTTGCTGCTTTGAGATATGGATAGGAGCTAAAACTATTTTCTACATTATTTATATATTTAAATACAAAACGTTAAATGACAAATTTCATACATTCATAAGTCACATCAAATTCAGTTTCATAAATGCTTTTATGTATTACATACTATTGCTGGCATCTCTCTGGAATACACAAATTTCATACTTTATCTCTTGTTTCTGTCGCAAGAACTGTCTACTTCATATAAAAGGTACACTTTCACAAACACCTTTATCGTATTTAAGTTGCCTAGTCTGTATAAACGCTTGGTAACTGATACCTTACAAATAAAGGATAAACATGAGTACCTAAGAGCCCACTTACTTCCTTTAAATCTCGAACAAAGTTATGTGTGCTCAACTTACACCGAATTAATTTTATATGAAAACGAATTGCTCGAAAATGTGTTTTAGGGAAGTTTAGACTACTTTTGCCTTTCGCAGCGGATCCATCAAAGAGTTTGATGTAATTAATTAACTGACGTCAACAAGATGGCTGTATTATAAGCACTGGCTCAAAAATCTATTGACACAGGTGAACAGCTTACATGAAAATATGGTGAAGGCTTGAAAAATTAAACTAAACTAGAGTTGAGTCGGATATTTAGTAATAATACTACATAAATAGGGTCAGTCTAAGATAAAGTTTAGGTAAAAGATGAGAATAATAATTAAACGGATAAAAAACCGCTAATCGCCGTAAAAATGAGTGGCGCACACAATATTCCAGCTACAAAGGAGCAGATATGAATATTATGTGGCGCAAAAATATATTTTGTCGCCAACCGTCACTAAAGTAATTCATTATTGTACTCATTTACCCACATTTGTGGCAGTAAAGTAACACTTTATTGTACTGAAAGAAGAATTTTACTTTATCTGTCGAGATTAATCAAATTAACCCAGATTGAATGTAAGTGGTCGATGGCAGTAATCGAATGGCGAGAATTTGAGAGATCTTAAAATTGATTTAATTTAATTATCAAAAATATTGTACACAATTTACGTTATGTCAAAAAGTGAAATTCTCTAGTGTTTTGTAAATATATTCTCATAAAATAAATTAAAAATTTACCGATTTAGTAATTATTCAATATTGATATCTATCGATTAAAAATCGAAAGCGGCCATCTTGCAAAAGTTATCTGTAAGCACTGTCATGAAGCTATTATGACGTCTAAAATTTAAAAAGTTTTTAAATTGTAAATTGCAAGTAAGTGTTAAAACCAATAACAAATTATTGTAGAAAGTGAAATTGTAGATAATAGTTATTCTCCTAACAAGTGGTTTAGTGGTTGACTGCGGTTTGCCGAACGACGCGAAGCGGGAGTTCGGCAAGCAGTCGAGTGCGGAAAAGAGACTTTCTGCAAGCGTTAAGAATAATATTTTTTCTACGAGTCTTTAAAAAATGACAAAATCTTAATCAATTAATTTAATTAATGTGAAAATACATACACAAATTAATTCTTTGACAAGGTTGTCAAAACCAAACTTTCAGCATAATTGGTTAGCATGACGCCGATCTTGGTTTCCATGACGACGATTCAAAACCACTGTTATTGTCTACTGATTTGACTTTCGAATATTATGTCAAAATTATTTTATTTCATCGAATTCTCGCGTTAATTTCATTAAAACATGAATACAATAAGATATATTTGAAATAAATTAGTAAATAATATCTAAATATTAGTTTATTGCATGTATTATAATTACTTTAAGGCCATATTAACATCTAAATTAACACGCGTGCGGAAAAGTAAAACGTGTGCGGAAAAGTAAAACGCGTGCGGAAAAGTAAAACGCGTGCGAAAAAGTAACACGCGTGCGGAAAAGTAAAACTTTATAAACTAAAACGCGTGTGCGAAAGTAGACATTTTTGCACGCTCGTAGAAAAAATATATTTTGGCATTATCCAAGCTGTCAAGAATTCAGTACTTCATTTTCCAGTTTTTTATTCAGGGATTATTAAAATTAAAGTTGATTAGTTATATGAAATAATGAAGATAATCAAATTAAAAGAATTGTGCAGTGTTATTCTTTTTCTCATGATCATCTTTCAGTGCGTCACAGTTTTTCGATTTCTCTCTAACGCATTAAATTGTATGTGACAGAAAAAAAGGCACGTCTGTGAATACTTTGGTAATTATTCTAGTTTGGTGATTATTCTAGATGTCGATAGATGGCGCCATAATCAAAAAAGAATTATTTATTAAATAAAGTAATACTATTATCAATATAATCTATACAATTTATAAGACTATACAAATGAAAGAAAATACCATTTTATAAATGCAATAGACACAATAGGGCTTTTCATTCACAGTCATTTGTTTCGAGCTTCTGTCATGTGTCACATAATATTAATATATCTACGTCATACGTTATTGGTATATACTATATACCAATGATACAAACCAAAGACGTATGACGTATATATATTAATATTATGTGACACATGACAGAAGCTCGAAACAAATGACAATCGATGAAAATCCCTATTGATTTGGTTTTATTCCAAATTGAAAATAAAATTTGACAACTGTCAGATTTAACTAAAATGTCACGTTAGAATAAATGTCATAAATGTGTATTATCACGGACTTACCTTTTTTTCTATAATTTGTGACGCACTGAAAAATGTTCATGAAAAGGAGAATATAATAAGATTGTAGAGAAGTTAAATAAACGAGAGATTTTTATTCAAATAATTTTATAAATTATATATTATTTTTAAATAATTACAGAGCCCAAACTCTTACGTAGTCAACTTTAAGGAGCGAATCATCGGAATTCAAATTTCAAGTTGATTTCCAATCAAATGCACCACATCAGTGAAGACTCTTTATCGAACTCGTCTGTTACTCGCCTCGCTCGCTACGCTCGCTCTTCTCGTAATACCAAGATCCGTTTGATAAAGAGTCACTTTACTGACTTGGTACATAAATAACTATTTCTACAACCACTTGATAAAGAAGACTTTTTCGCTTGTCAATTGCAAAGAAAAGTTGACGTTTACTAAGTTCTGTCACTTTATCGCTCTAGCGTGTAAAGTTTGATTTTACGCTCGTCGTCCGTAGCAACCGTACAACTAAACAATACAAACACATTGAACATTCAAACTGAAAGATATAAAAGATAATGTTATGACATTATAATGACAGATATAAAATAGTTACAATAAAGTTAATGATTTAAAAATAGTTTCATTTTATTAAGTGATTGTAGAAAAAATGTTGTATGTATTACAAGCGCAAAGTGACATTATTGCTTTCGAGTAATTACCGCTCTCCGCTTTGAAGTAAAACGCGTCAAAAGCGCCCCAAACTGCAAACTTTATCAAAGGTACTCTTTGGTGACGTATTTTACATCAAAATATAGCCAATACTATGGAAAAATCTTTCAAGATAACACTACAATTATATTTCCCATCAAAATAAAAATACATTTTTGCGCTAATAATAATTTGCGCTTTTATAAACATATGTCCACAAATGCTTCGTTTCCGAGATAACGGATGTTGAATTTTTTCTTACAAACTGACGATTTATTTATTGCTCTAAAACCGATTAAGATATGCAAATCTAATTTGGTAGGCTTTAAGAGGTAGTTATTGCGCGTTTTTTGACAATTTTCTTGGAACAGGCCCAGGTTAATTTTAAAGTGAAATTTTAGCCTTGCACTCAGCCATTATATGGTTTAGAAATGTCCTATATTATCATCGACTTTATACACTGCGCGTCATAGAAAACGGGTTTCCTAAAAAATGGGTCATATTTGATGTCGCATATCCCCTTAACCGGTTGTCCGATTTAAGTTATTTTTTAAATATGTTATAGCCCTATTCTTTTTCAATATCCCTGTAATAATATTTTTGCTAAACATGTAAATTTTCATTGTATACAGGGTGTACGAATCAAACTGTGTTTTTTTCTCAAAGTTCGCAACGCCCTGTGGAATTTTCTAGACTTTATAAAATACTGAAATTAAATCCCGACTATAGCCTTAGTTTTTTTGAACATTGTGTTTCTTGATTCATTCTCTTATGTTGGATAATACAAAAGTTATGTACTTTAACATCTAGTCATGTTCCTCATCAATATAGGTTGTTTGTAAATAAATGCGACAAACTTTAAGAGGCAATTCTGCATGAAAAAATAATGACCGTTTGCTTTATAAACTTATGTCCGCAAATGCTTCGTTTACGAGATACGGGATGTTGAATTTTTTTTACAAACTGACGATTTATTTCATTGCCCTAAAACCGATTGAGACATGCAAATGAAATTTGGTAGGTTCTAAGAGATAGTTATTACGAATTTTTTTACTTACAATCAAGAATTTTATATTCATTATTGGCGTACATACGGGTAATATGACCGATGATATTACCCGTATGCACGCCAATGGTGAATATGAAATTCTTAATTGTATGTCAAAAAATGTGCAATAACTACGTCTTAGAACTCACCAAATTTCATTTGAATATGTCAACCGGTTTTAAAGCAATAAATAAATCGTAAGTTTGTAAGAAAAAATTCAATATCCCGTAGCCCGCAAACGAAGCATTTGCGGACATACGATTATAAAGCAAATTGTCATTATTTTTTAATGCAGAATTACCCCTTAAAGTTAAAGTTAAAAATGGCTAATTGTTAAAATACCTAACTTTTGTATCATAACATCCAACATAAACAAATGAATCAAAAAAGAGAATGTTGAGAACACCTGAGGCTACAGTTGGGTTTTAATTTCAGTATTTTATAAATGCTAGGATATTCCACAGGGTGTTGCGAACTTTAAGAAAAAAACACGGTTTGATTCGTACACTTGGTATATAATGAAAATTTACCTGTTTAGCAAAAATATTATTACAGGGATATTAACAAAGAATAACGCTATAAGATATTCAAAAAATCACTTAAATCGCACAACAGGTTTAGGAGATACGCAACCTCAAAAATTACCCATTTTTTAGGGTGCCCGTTTTCTATGATGCGCAGTTTATATTCTAAATATATCTATAAACCATTCATGCGGCAGTGAATCAAAGACTTTCTTGTAATCAATGAAGGCAGTAAAAAGGTACCTTTTTTTTATATGCCTGATTAGAATTGACTGAGTCGAGTTGTTCTTTGCTTTGTCTATTATTATCATTTCATTAATTACAAAAAACGACTAAAATCCTTATAAAAGATATATTTGTTAAAATCCCTAAAAAGGGCTACATCACACAGCTAGTTTTCAATCGGATGATCGATTATCATCAGTGCTTACGTGATCTAACATGCTGACCATCAAAAGACAAATGTCAATTTTAAAGGGTTATTACCCATATACACACACCCAAACTTATATGGAATCACCTGGTATTTCTTATTATTTCCTGTGAATTTGAAAAAAAGAACACACGAAGTCAAACAATGTTTATTTTAAAGCAATATAATAACAAATACATAACAATTAAATAACACAATAAAGTATTTAACCAACAAATTGAAATTACTTGTTTTAAAGTCAATAGCATAAAAAATTTCAATGTAAAACGGATAATGTTTAAATGGTTTTTATTTATTTTTTTGTTTTCTTTTGTAGTCAGTGTTATCACCTCTAGTCATTATGCAAGCCTCAGTTAGCGTGGGCACTCTCCTAATCAAATTATCAACATTTTGTTGTGGTAGGTTGCTTCATTCTTTAAGAGCAGCTTGTACTAGCCGTGCGGTGTTTTGTGGATTATCCCGGCGAGCTCTAATTTTTCTTTTAAGCATATCCCACAAATACTCTATAGCAGTGATTTCCAACCTTTTATGTCTGGCGACCCACCTTTCGATGTTTTTTCATATTCGCGACCCATCCCTCACTCATGATGATACGCTATTCTGTATTCTGTACGCCACTCAGCTACCTACTCACCGGAAATCTGTCCGCGACCCACCGGAAATCTGTCCGCGACCCACCGGTTGGGAAACGCTGCTCTATAGGATTAAGCTCCTGTGAGCAAGCAGGCCACTCCAAACAAGGGATACCTTCTGTTTCAATGATGTCCCTGATCACTCTAATGGCATGTGGAGGTCCATTATCTTGCAAGAAAATTAAATGTTCTCCTGTTGCACCTCACCAGAGCCTAACTCAATGTTATCAATATACCTGTGAGCAGTTAAAGTTGATTGGATGAAAATTAAAGGAGTTTTTGTACGGACCAAAATTCCTCTACAGAACATTACATTTCCTCTTGTATATTTGTAAACAGATCTGACAGTTTTATATACAAATCCTGACTTTTTATATAAACAGCACATTTTGTCAATTCCCAATGTTCCAGTTTTGGTGGTGAAGACACCAATTTGGGCGATCAATCTTGTGCTGCCTCGATATCTCGGGAACCCAACTGTCTTCTACTGTATACTTCTTGGCACGAACTCTTCTTCTTATCGTTTCAACTGAAAGAGTTACAACTGTAGCTTCCAAAAGCTGCCTTTCGAGCTGCAGGTGAGAAATGGTTGGGTGTCTTCCAGCTGAATGGACAATTAAACGATCGTGGCGAGCCGTTATTACTTTTTGGCGACCTTCCCTTGAGCTTTTCTAGTCCTGTTTTTCTAGCATAGGTTTTGAACAGAACGCCCTGTGGTAAGCCTAGCTCTACAGCTATGTCCATCTATTACTTGCTCCACAAGACCAATAATCTTTCCCCGTTGTAAATTCTATATCCCCATATGACGCATATTTTCGTTTTTGGACGCTAAAGTTAGTTTATTTATTTTCGTTCAATTTGCAACACAAGCAAATAACCTATACCGTACCGAGCTGTACTATCTGATTGTCTTATAGATTTGTTTATTTTCAATAAAAACCTTTATTTTTCGTAACAATAATAAGTTTTTTCAAAAGAAATAAATATTACTTTGAAATACATGGTGATTCCATATAAGTTTGAGTGTGTGTATTTTTGTATTTTGGTGGTTAGCATGTTAGATCACGTAAGCACTGATGATAATCGGTCATTCGATCGAAAACTAGTTCTGTGATGTAGCCCTTTTTAGGGATTTTAACAAATATACCTTTTATAAAGGATTTTGGTCGTTTTTTATAAAAAATCAATTTTAAGCTAAGTTAATCAGAATTAAAAAAAGTTGATTTCTGCCGCAAGTCCGGAGCTGTCAGAATAAAGCCCAGTTTGAAGGCTGCTTTATGTACGGTTTTACATAATAAGGTCTTATTGATGTGGAAAAATTAGACACCGCGCGTCCCGAAATTACCGCCTACAACGAAATTTCAGATTACTCCGATTACAGTTTGTTAATAAGTTGAAATATTCCTTGAGATTGTTGAAATGCCTCGGAGGTTGGGGTTTGGTTTGTTTTCTATAGGGGATTGAATTTAAGGATGATGCCCTTGACGGTATATAATCGTTTGCGTTACTTAAACCTAATTATTTTGTTTAGTTAATGGAGCTGGGGAGAAGACTCAATTTTGAGCCATGTTTTTGTGAGTCCTCCCCTATTTAACTCAATGAGGATGTTTTCTTTTAAATGAAAATTCAGTTTACTTTTAAAATTAAAAAAAAACGCATTAGCAGAGAAGAATCAACGCATCATATTCTGCGGAATAAAAAATACTTGCAGCAACAGAACTAAACAAGGTCAAAAATTAAAAAAAAAAATTGTTCAAACATAAAAATATATTAGCTCACATGAAACCTAAACCACGGAAAGACAAATTCAACCCAATAAACACGCTAGTTAGGAAAATTAAGAAAACTTAATACCTATAAAAAAACAGTAAATCCTTTATAAAAGGTTTATTTAAAATCCCTAAAAAGGGCTACACCACAATCAGAACTAATTTTCGACTGGTTTACCAGTCATCATCAGTGCTTACGTGAAGTTTACATGCTAACCACCAAGATATAATTTTACAATAATATGTGGGTCAAAGCCCTATGTACGTGGTCCGTTAAGGAAACATCAGTTAAAGATGCCAATTAAAAGATGGATGTTATAAATATTTTACCATTATGCCCTAGTAGCATCAGTGGCGTGCTGGAACTTTTCAAGTGGCCCGGTGATTTTATAGAAAAGCGGCCTCCCAGCCTTATTTTGCCTTCTATTATCAGAATTTTTGTTTCTTATTTATAAAACAAAAATACTTCTTCTTCTTATTTTTATATAAATATGACTGTCTGTTTTTTCAATGTGCCTCTAGTAAGTTGTCGTTCCATCGTTTTCATGGTCTTCCCACTGATCGTCTTCCTATTGGGGAACTGTCTCTCAACTGTTTCTCGCTATCCTTACTACTCTATTTGTTGTCATTTGGCGTATGTGGTCATTCCATTCTATTCTTCTGTTTCTTATTCAGTTATTAATATTGTCCAACTTGAATCTCCGTTGTACATCTGTACTTCTAGCTCTGTGTCCCATGGAGTCTTACCATCGATTTTTCGAAGGGTTTTCATCTCCGCTGTTTCGATCAATTTTTTGTCCTCTCCGTGTCGGGTCGTGTTTCTGCATTGGTCTGATGACTATTTTGTAAATTCTGCTTTTCATTTCTTTTCCGATATTTTTATTCACTTGATCTTCCACTTCTGTTTCGAGCCTTCCGTAGCTAGGTGATGTGATGCCTAAATATTAAAACTCCATCACTTGTTCTATTAGCCCTCCAGCTCCAATTTACATCTTATTGGATTTGCTGTTATAACCATGAGTTTTGTCTTTTCGGGGGAAATTAACATGTTAAATATTCTGGCGGTTATGTTAAATTGGTGCAGCATGCGTTGTTAGAAATGTTTGATCTCCTGCGAAGCGTTGAGTACAAAAGCAATAAAGTTGGTGTGAAAATCAATAAAGGTAAGACAGATTCGATACTATTAAACTTACTAACATGTTACAGGAATACCAGATAGTAAACACCTTTGTCTATCTCGGGTCTAGTATAACTGACGATGGTAACTGTGAAGTAGGAGTTCGTATATTTATTGGTATGGCAAAAAATGCGATGAGTCGCCTAACTACAGTTTGGAAAGACAGATTTATCTCTCAAATTATCAAGATGAGGCTGGTGAATGCTCTTGTGTTCTCAATATTTCAATAATGGGGCAGATACTTGGATTCTTTGAGTCCAAGTGTGGTGCTTTTGAGAGCGGATGTGTTGCTGGAGAAGAATGCTGCGCATACCTAGGACACCTCATAGGATAAACGTTTCCATTCTAAACGAACTAGAAATTAAAAAAAAAGACTCTCCACAATATATTTTCAACGAATTCTGCAATTCTTCGGTTACATGGTTCGCATAGGTGACGATAGTTTTGAGATATTAATTGTTTCTGGAAAAGTTCCGGGGGGAAATCAGAGGACGACCACCAACTAGATGGCCCGATCAAATTAAGAATTCAGCAGGAAAGTCATTCTGCGAAGCTCTTAGAGCAGCTAAATATAGAGAGCAATGGAATAAAATTGTTAGAAATATTGAAGGATATCACGATCCTCAGTAATAGGGAAATGACAAGCGAGAGAAATACGTTGTAAATCATCTTCACTTTGAGACATTAGTATTGCATCGTCTGCATAGGAGATTTATTTAAGTTGTTTCTTCATTTATAGATAATATTATAAAATCTATATTATACATACCTATACATATTTATATATTTCTAATGGATCTATCCTCGCTAATTTCAAGATAACCGTTATGTACCGCCTGGTTCTGACCACTCAGCAAAACCGAAAACATCCAAAAATACTTAACGAACTTTTCCCAGAAACACATATCTGAACAAGATATATATATATATATAATCCTCTCGCCAGTGGGGGTACAACGGCCTCCTTAATTCAGATGGACTTACCCAAGTTTGTTTATGTATTTTGACCCGTAGAACACGAATTTTTTGGGTAACAGTCGATCCGGATGTCGATAAGATTGTTATAAACAAAGAACTTGAGGAATCACATAACAGCGATTTTTCGCAAAACAATGTTTTGTATCTTTTGGATCATATTAAGCAGAAAATGTTTTTACAAGTTTTTTCGTAGGATGCATAGTTTTCGACATAAACGCGGTTGAACTTTAAAAAAATCGAAAAATTGCAATTTTTGAACCCGAATAACTTTTGATAGAAAAATAAAATAGCAATTCTGCTGACCGCATTTGAAAGTTCAAGTCAAATTCTATCGATTTTGATTACTTTCATTGCTAAAAATTAATTTTTTTATTGTTAAACAAAGCTATAAACACATAGTGATTGAATGATGTTTTCAATGCATTTCCCATTTGAAATCGAACGAGTGGGCGCCATACAGACAATTTCTACGTAGATTACGTACATTAAAACGCATGCATTGGGCACGGGAAACACTATGTGTTTATGGCTTTGTTTGACAAACAAAAGCTTAATTTTTAGCAATGCAAATAATCAAAACCGATAGAATTTGACTTGAACTTTCAAATGCAGTAAGCATGATTGCTATTTTATTTTTTAATCAAAAGTTATTCGCGTTCAAAAATTGCACTTTTTCGATTTTTTGAAAGTTCAACCGCGTTTATCTCTAAAACTATGCATCCTACGAAAAAACTTGTAGGACCATTTTTTGCTGATAATCATCCAAAAAATACAAAACCATGTTCTGTTTTGCGAAAAATCGCTGTTATGTAATTCCTCAAGTTCTTTGTTTATAACTCATCATCATCATTCTCTTTGCCTTATCCCTATGCGGGGTCGGCTTCCCTAATTGAATTTCTCCACACAATTCTGTCTTGGGTCATATCAATGTTAATCCCCTTTACCAACATGTCCTGCCTTATCGCCTCCCCCCAGGTCTTCTTTGGTCTTCCTCTCCTACTCCTTCCAGGAATCTGCACTTCAGCTATTCTTCGTATTGGGTGACTAACGTCTCGACGTTGAACATGACCGAACCATCTTAACCTATGCTCTCTCATTTTGGCATCAATTGGTGCCACACCTAGACTTCCCCTAATATACTCATTTCTAATTTTATCCTTCTTTGTCACTCCACTCATCCATCTAAGCATTCTCATTTCCGCCACATGCATTCGTTGTTCCTCTTTCTTTTTCACTGCCCAACATTCAGTTCCGTACATCATAGCCGGTCTTATGGCTGTTTTATAGAATTTTCCCTTCAGCTTCATTGGAATTTTTCTGTCACACAACACACCACTCGCTTCTTTCCACTTCATCCATCCAGCCCTAATTCTACTGCATGCATCTCCATCTATTTCTCCATTACTCTGTAATACCGATCCTAGGTACTTAAAACTATTGCTTTTCACAATCATTTCACCATCCAAAGATACCATTTTATTTGTAGTAGCTCCATCTTTAAATGAACATTCCAAATACTCTGTTTTTGTCCTACTAAGTTTTAAACCTTTTTCCTCCAGAGCTTGTCTCCACTGTTCCAGTTTTTGTTCTAAGTCTCTTTCACTATTTCCTACTAACACGACATCATCAGCATACATTAAGCACCATGGAATGTTACCCTGTAGTTTCGCTGTTATCTGGTCCAAAACTAATGAGAATAAATACGGACTAAGCACAGAGCCTTGGTGCAATCCTACTTTCACATGAAATTTATCAGTCTCTCCCACACCTGTCCTAACACTAGTCGTTACTCCCTCATACATATCCCTCACAATCTTTACATATTCACCAGGGACTCCTTTCTTATTGAGTGCCCACCACAGAATCTCTCGAGGAACTCTATCATATGCTTTCTCAAGATCAATGAATACCATATGAACGTTTGTTTCTTTACTCCTGTATTTTTCCATCAACTGCCTTATAATGAAAATTGCATCTGTTGTTGATCTACCCTGCATAAAGCCAAATTGATTCTCGGATATTTCGGTCTCTTCACGTATCCGTCTGTCAATTACTCTTTCCCATATTTTCATGGTGTGGCTAAGCAGTTTTATAGCCCTGTAGTTTGTACATTGTTGTATATCTCCCTTGTTTTTGTAAACAGGTACCAGTATACTGCTTCTCCATTCGTCTGGCATTTGTCCGACTTCCATAATTCTATTAAATAGACCTGCTAGCCACCTTGTTCCTGTCTCTCCCAATGCTCTCCATACTTCCCCAGGAATATCATCTGGTCCTACCGCTTTTCCTTTCTTTATTTTTTGAAGCGCTTGAGCCACTTCCTCGTTGGTTATTTTGGTGACCATTGCTGCTACTGTCTCCGTTGACTCTACAGGCTGTCTGTCAAATTCTTCATTTAATAAGCGGTCAAAGTACTTTCTCCATCTCTTTTTGACTTCCCTTTCGTGAACTAGTATTTTATTATTTTCATCTCGGATACATCTAATCTGATTAAAATCTTTTGCTTTCCTTGCTCTCTGTTTGGCTATTTTATATATCTTCGTTTCGCCTTCCCTGGTATCAAGTTGATCATATAGGTTTGAATACGCTTCTGCTTTGGCTTTTGCTACTGCTACTTTCGCTTCCTTTTTCGCCACCATATAGTTTTGAAGATCTGTGTCGGATCTGGTTTCTTGCCACTTTTTATATAATTTTCTCTTCTCTTTTATTTTTCCTTGTACTTCGTTTGACCACCACCAAGTCTCTTTATCCTCAAACTTTTTTCCTGACGTTTTCCCAAGTATTTCAATAGCAGTATCTCTAATACTACTGGCCATTTTTCTCCACATTGTATTAGGGCTTCCTTTCATGTTCCAACATATTTTTTCTACTATTCTTCTCCTGAATAGACCTTCTTTCTCATCTTTCAGCAGCCACCATTTGATTTTTTGTGGTCCTCTCCGATATTTTTGTTTAGTTTCGCTTTTTACTTCGATGTCCAGAACAAGCAGCTTATGTTGTTGGCTTACTGTCTCACTCACTATTACCTTGCAGTCCTTGCATTCACGTATGTCTTCTTTTCTTATCATGAAGTAGTCTATTTGGGATTGATGTTGTCCACTTTTGTAGGTAATAAGTTGAGTTTCTCTCTTTTTAAAGAATGTGTTAACAATCGCCATATCCAATGCTGTTGCTAATTCAAGCATGTCATCTCCAGCTTCATTTCTAGTTCCAAAGCCTAATCCCCCATGTATTGTTTCATATCCTGTCTTGGTTTGGCCCACATGTGCATTGAAATCACCTCCTATTATAACTTTCTCCTCTGCTGGAATATCACTCAGTACGTCTCCTAATTGATCATAGAAAGCTCTTCTTTCATTCTCACCCAGACCTGTTTGGGGAGCATACACACAAACAACATTCAATACCTCTTTATCAATTACAAATTTCACTGACATCATTCTATCACTCGTTCTTACAACTTCTACTACGTTACCTTTCATTTCACTATCAGCAATTATACCAACTCCATTTCTAGTGTTACTACTCCCTACATACCACAATTTGTATCCTTCACCTAGTTCTTTCGCCCTTTGTCCTTTCCACCTAGTTTCTTGAATACAAGCAATTTGAACTCTTCTTCGTTTGAGCGCATCCACTAACTCCAGACTCTTACCTGTAAGACTACCAAGATTCCAAGACCCTATCCTGATTTTTCTAACCTGCAATGGTGTTCCCCCTGAGATAGTCCTCACCCGGAGATCCGAACGGAGGCTCATTTTACTTCCGGAACATTTTACCTCAGGAGATGCCATCATTTCAGTATAAGTTTTTACTGCGTTTGGAGAAGGTCTTTTCATTATTATGGCCTGAAAAGATTTTTGGATATTTGATGCCTGAATGCCTTTTCTATCAGCACCATACCCTGCCCTGCACGTTTAGCCAATACACCACCAATGCAACCAAAGTGCAGTATTACCCCACACCCGCCTGCATTTTTCTGTATATGCCAGGATCCCTACTGTAAGGACTGCCCTATAAGCCAATGTATTGTTGCCCGTATCCCGCCGCTAGGAGGCACGTACTTTGGTTATTTCGGGATACTTTTCGGGATACTTTACTATTTCGGGATTCTTTGTTTATAACTATCTTATCGATATCCGGATCGACAGTTACCCAAATAATTCTTGTTCTACGGGTCAAAATACATAAAAAAAACTTGGGTAAGTCCATCTGAATTAAGAAGGCCGTTGTACCCCCCCTGGCGACAGGACTAATAGGTACAATTGCCGAGTCGTATTTTGTGTAAAAGTTTTTGTTTATATTATCCGCCGAATAATGCCTATTCATGACTCAATTGAACGTCTTAATTTTAACCGTTTTGAAATACAGGGTGTGTATAAAACAGACAACTGGAATTAAAGCAATATTTTTCAAATTGCTCGAACACTATGTATGGAAATAAAATATTTTTGAAATGTTTTAATATCATTCAATTAGAAATTAAAACAAAATTTTGTTACATCTAAAGTTTTTTGTGAAAAAAAAATATTTGACCGGCCTCAAGAGGCCGCGGCCTCTCGGTAATTGCACCGATTCGTTTATATGGCCAGCACGCCACTGGGTAGCATCTGAGCTGTAGTGTGACTTGATTACATGGTTGAAGTCAGGTAGCAAGTGGTCTGCTCACTTGCTACCTGACTTCCATTATGTAATCAAGTCACACTACAGCTCAGATGTTACCTAGGGCATAATGGTAAAATATTTCTAACATCCATGTTTTAATTGGCATCTTTAACCGATTTTTCCTTAACGGACCACGTATATATGGCTTTGATCCACATATTTTTGTAAAATTATATCTTGGTGGTTAGCATGTAAACTTCACGTAAGCACTGATGATGACTGGTAAACCAGTCGAAAACTAGTTCTGATTGTGATGTAGCCCTTTTTAGGGATTTTAAATATACCTTTTATAAAGGATTTACTGTTTTTGTATTACATGGTATACAGCCAACTACAGGAAAACTTTTTCCTTGTGGAATTTTTAATACCTATAAGTTATTATGTATGTCTTTTATGTAATCTGAGTTTATCTTTTTTATGTCTTTTGGTTGGTTTTTCATTGGAAGTTCCCCTCTAAAGCAAATTTACCCTCCTAGGGTAAATGTCTAGATCTGGCACTGCCTCGGGCACTTGAAAAATTCTAAATTTTAGTCCTTAATTCCGAAATAGCAAACGGTAACCCCTTCAGCATTCCCCATGTGTACGCATCTGGTGGCGTTAGTTCTGATGTGTGGAAGTTCCAAAAATGATCACACAGTATTCGAAGAGACTCTCTCGCAGTGTGACAGCTTATCTTTTCTTGCTGAAACCATTGTTGATTTTAAACTTGGGTCATTTTCGTGACCTTTTCCGTATGGTCGAAAATAGTACTCCATTATAAAAAAATTTTCTGCAAAACTGAAAACCATCCTGAAGTACCTAACATTAACATGATATTGACAAACGTTATAACGTTCAGAAACCACTCAATACGTTTCAGCCCATGACACATACAAATTTGAGGCACACGAATTTCAGTATTGTTCATTTTGCCACATACCGTATTTCCAAAATTTCACGCCTCAAAACCTCGTAATAATATCGAAGTACAAATTTAAAATCTTCTGTGTATTTAAATTATTTCAAACGATCGAAAAAACGCGCGTTCCCTTGTGACGTCATATCATAACATTTTATAATGACTAAAGCTCGGATTATAGGCAATTTTTGCCTATTTTGCCTATTATAATTGTTTTTTGCACTTTTTGCCTTTTTTCGTAAATTCCGCCTATTTGGGCCTCTTTTAAAATGTCATGGTACTACCCATGATATTATTCTATTACTAAACCATTCTATAATAAAATTTTGGGTCAATAATAAAACATCAATGGTTTGTTTATATAACAGATTTCTAGGAAAATGTACCTGATCGAGACTTGAGGTTCTCGAAATATGATTCCGAAAATGACAAAGTCCTTCTGCCAAAAAAGTTTTCTATTTCTAGCCCCCAAAATATATAATCATATCCCCAGTGATATCAAAAATACTAAGAATGTTCCTCTATTCAAAAAGAAATTAAAATCATTTCTGATGGAACAAACAAGAAATTTTTGTGACATCATTATAGTAGCTTAAATTTACATACATTAAAAAACAAAAAAAAAATGAAACTCTAGAGTCACTACCAATTTTTATACCTATATTTCAAATTTTATATTGTTTTAAACTGATTTATTTTGCTTATTATTTTTATCATATTTAATAAATCATGCGTATATACACCATTCTTCAAAAATATTACTAACTAATTGAGCCATATATAATTGTTTAAAAAAAAATTAGTATGTATGGCGAAATTGTTTTTAAACATTCTGCATTAATGTCGTCAATACCAGTTGCCTTTTTACACTTCAGTTCATTTATTATGGTTTCTATTTCAAATGTATTTGTAGGACATTTCAAATGTATTTGTATAATCCGAGCTTTAATAATGACAATTCTCAGTATGAGAATATAAAAATATATACAGTGTGGTGCGAACGAAAGAAATAATTTAATTTTTTCGTGATCGGTCGATTTTGGAAATAAATACTGAAACCGGTCAATTTTTATTTTTAAATTATGATTGTTTGAAATAACTTTCATACTAGTCACGTCATTCATATGGGCGTGATGACGTAATCGATGATTTTTTTAGAATAGGGGTCGTATGCTAGCTCAATTAAAACGTTGTTTTAGGGACGAGAACGAAAAACAGACCCTAAATGGGAAGCATAGGCACCATTTGAAAGCTTAACTCAAACCTCTTTATTGGGTGTTTTTGCGGCTTTCCTGTCTCTCCTTGAACCTAAGATATGTACGCCCAAAAAATATGCCATTTTGTATCTATGTAGCCCTATAGCTGGCTTATGGGTGGTCAAAAGTCACAAATTACACCGGTTCTGAATCGGCCCTGACCCCCTCTTGAAACACAAAAAAAAATTCAGATCGGTGTAACTTTTCCACACACATACATACATATCCACAAACATTTTCCCCTTTTTAAATAAAAATTGAGTCATACTTTTGAGCTCGGTAACTTTTGAATGGTACAACCGATTTATAAAATTAAACATGCGTTGGAAAGGTAATGATCAGTGCTATCAAAAGCCGCAAAGATCAGACTTAAATTTTTGATTTAGGAGTTTTGGGAACGAGGACGAAAAACAGACCCTAAATGGGAAGGGCCGTAAAATCCTCACCATTGGACCAAAATATAGAGTTGACATATAAATTGGCGAGTCTTTTCCTAAACTTTAAAATGAGATTTGGCCCAATTTTCAATTCAGGCAGATTAACAAAATCAAAAATTTCTTGTATATATAGTGTCGCATGTAGGGGTATTGCGGCTAGGGGTAGGCGTTTAAGTTATAGGCTTCATAAGTATGATCAAATCTATTATCTATGGGAAAAATAGGTTCTTCAAGCCCAATTATTCCTGTAATAGCTTCAGTTATCATACTTGACCTTAGATGCATCAGATAATACTTGTCAATACGTTTCAAACTCATGTTAAGTGATCAAAATCGGTTAAGCCGTTTAGAAGTTATCGGCCATCCCAATATTTTTTTTCAATCTATTTCGAATAGAAAAAAAAATCTAGTGTACATTCGATGGACACTAGATCATTTGGGAGGTAATGCGACAAAGGCGACCATTTATAAAGCTTAACGTATAATCGCGAAACATGGCATTCAACTTCATAAATGCAATTTATAAATAAATTTAAAAACTCCTGATATAAGAATAAAAAACCGCTAAACGCCGTAAAAATTAGTGGGGCATACAATATCCCAGCTACAAAAGATCTGATATGAATATTACGTGGCGCGAAAATGTATTTTCATTTTGATGCAAAACAAAATTATAGTTTTATTTTAAAAGATTTTTCCATAATATTTGCTAAATTTGAAGTAAACGCGCCACAAAAGAGTTTCAAAATTCAAACTGTAACAAAGTTACTTTTTGTGACACGTTTTACTTTAAATTGAGCAATTATTATGGAAAAATCTTTTAAAATTAAACTAGAATTTTGTTTTGCATCAAAATGAAAATACATTTTCGCGCCACGTAATATTCATATCAGATTTTTTGTAGCTGGAATATTGTATGCGCCACTCATTTTTACGGCGTTTAGAGGTTTTCTATTCTTGTATTGATTTACAGAACTCTAATCAAGTCCGTTCTCACGTAGGCGTCAGAAACGTAGACGATAGCAAAAAGTGATGTAGAACGGTTAAGCTGTTTTAAACTTAAAATCCTCATAAATATCTATAAAGGTGTGCAAGAAAACGGATTATGACGTATACGCTATAATTTTGAGCATTACCACCTTTATAGTGAGCGTAGTATTGGTAGATCTATCAAAATAAACAGTCTGCGGTGGCTAGGCCACTTAGAGAGAATAAATGAGGTGGAGTCGTCGAAACACATTTATAGTCAGAGAACGGATGGAGTGAGGAGAAAAGGAGGGCCCAGAGCATGATTTGGGGACCAGGTGGAAGACGACTTTTGAGTGTTAAGAGTACGAAATTGGAAAACCAAGGCGAAGGATAGGAAGGAATGGAAGATGATTCTGGAACAGGGCAAGATCCACCATGAGTTGTAAAGCCAATGATGATGATGGGTGTAGTTTAAACTACACTCATATTCGAAAAAAACGCAACGGAAAAAATGTTGGTCAAATTCAAAGTATTTCAGTTTTTTTATTTTTGGCCCTATTTTGATGATTTTTTTAGCACACTGTGTAAAAATTAATAAATTTTAATTTTGTATAGTGAGCTTTTTAATAAAATTTTGTATTTTACTTATTATACGGGGTTAATCGAAAGATGGTTTTTTATCCTAAATTTGAAACATCCTGTGGAATAATTCCGTTAGCTGACTTTCGTAAAACCTTGTTTTTCGATTTCAACCATGTCTTGTAAGTAAAATATGGATTGTTTCATTTTTAGGAGCGAAATAACTTTGCCACCCATAATTCAAGAATTTTCTTAATATTACCATTATTTTTGTATTAATTTGTAATACGACGATGGGGGCTTTGGTGACTGATATCGAAGGAATGTCATATTGACATCCCAGAAGTACTCTATTTAAATAGTGATTAAAAGAAACGACATGACCTTGGTTTTAATGAACAGTGATAACAACAACAAAACATAAAAAACCAATTTAAATGTAACTTAACCTAAGTAGGCAAATAACAAATAAAAACATCTAAAAAATAACTTAATACTTTGTATTGCCTCCCCTAGCCTCTATAATTGCTTGTAAACGTCGGCTCATGCTGTCTATGAGATTGCGAATATCATCTTGCTTGATGTTTTGCCGTTCCTCTTCTAGAGCCAAGCAAAGTTCGTTAATTGAGGGTGGTGCGACTTCGCGACCTCTAATATGTCTACCAAGCATGTCCCAAACATGCTCTATTGGGTTCAGATCGGGCGAATACACTGGCCAGTTCATTTTACTAATACCAACTTCCTCTAAATCTTGCGTGACACACATTGCAGAGTGGGACCGCATTATCTTGCATTAATAGAAAGTCATCGCCGATATAAGGGTACTACGTGATTCGCTAAAATTTCCTCAATATACCGGTGTGCAGTCAATGAACCCTCAATAAATATCAATTTAGTGTAAGCCTCTCGGGATATTCCTGTCCATACCATTACCGAACCCCTTCCATGGCTAACGCGGGGACTGAAAGCGTACTCCGCAAATCTCTCTCCAGTTCGTTCGACGCCATATTCGTTCTCTCCCATCTGATGTCCGAACATTACTCCATTGTCCTAAATTACAATATAAATGTTCCCTGGAAAATTGTAGTCTAGCCACTCTGTGCCGTGGAAGTAATTTGGGCCCAGTTGCTGGTCTGCAACTTTGCCAACGAAATTCATGTAATCTTCGACCCACTGTAAATACACTTACATTATTTCCTCGAACCACTTGAAGCTGATTTCTTGTTTGCACCGCTATTAAATGACGATCCCGCAAAGCATTGACCCGTATAAAACGATCATCTAAAGCGATAGTTTTGCGCTTCCTGCCCCTTCCCACTTTACGCTTGTTTGTTCCAGTTCGTATAAAACGTTCCACTACCCTTTGGATGGTAGAGCGATGAGTGTGTAGTACTCTAGCCACATATTCATAATTTTGCCCATCTTCAACCACAGCAACGGCTTTCGAACAATCGTCGACACTAAGAACCATGATCAATCATAGGTAAACAAAATGTAAGTGTCAGTATGACATAATGATAACAGTCACCAAAGCCACCTCGTCGTATTACAAAATAACTCCAAAATAATCATAATTAAAAAAGTCCTAAATTGTGGGTGGCAAAATCATTTGGCTGTAAAAAATGAAGCAAGGCATATTTTGACATGAAACAAAAAGCCACAATGCTTAGGAGACATAGTTGTAACTGAAAAATACAGTTTTACGAATATTCGCAAACGGAATTATTCCACAGGATGTTTCAAATTTAGGATAAAAAACCACGTTTTAATTAACCCCTACAATAAATCAAATATAAAATTTTATCCAAAAACTGACTATACCAAATTAAAATTTATAAATTTATACAGAGTGCGCTAAAAAATCATCAAAATTTTCTCCGTTACGTTTTCTTGCATCTGAGTGTGCTATTAAACCTATTCTGCAATAATTTCTTAATTTGTTTTCGTATCTTATTCTTTTAAGCTGTTACGTATCTATTAATCTTTAAATTACTTTAAAAGCAATGGAAACACATTTTATTTATACAAAAGAAATTTAAACGATTAGATTCTTTTGTTGAATAAGAATCCCTTATCCTTTGTAGTTTTATTTTATTACCTAAGGTCTTTGTCAAAAAAATCATTCAATAATTACTTCCTACATCTACATCCTTTGAGACCGTTTAAAAAATTCACTGAAGGTTCACAATTTGATGGAAAAAATCCACCCACCTACAGAGTGTCTCTTACTCAAAGGAAATTTTATAGAGATATTTGATATATCAGAAATTTCGAAGTAGAACTTCAAAGGATCTTTAGTATTCCCTTATTCTTTTGAGTCGTGAGAAAGGGTCGTTAGACATAGGAAGTTGTTAGCAATTGTATAATCTGAATTCTGCGTTACTCGTGCAAAAATTCATTCTTTTATGCCAGTTTCGAGAAAATGCAGCTTCAGAAATTACCCGCCTTTTTATTGCGACGCAGAAAGACCATAATTTTACTGTTTCTTATTTCAGAAGCCGTGAAAATGGACGGCTTTTATTAGTTTGAAGTTTAAAGTTGCACGAGTTTTGTTACCTAACGTCTGCATAACAAAGGAGTAAAAATTTTACCTTTAGGTTCTCATGAAAAATAATCACGTTCGATTAAATCTTCTTAAAAATGAAATAAGGACACATTTGCCTGGTTTTTATATCGAAATTAAATTAAAAATTATTAAAATCGGCCCATTATCCTTAATTGCAAAAATTAATAACTAATATTGCGGAATAAAAATTATGTAACTGCAAATTTTGTCAATTCCTGTTTATTGCGTAATCAACTTTTAAAATATTGTGTACGGAATACAAAAGCAGCGACAAAACGGTAACTATGTGCTGAGCCACTACAGGGTAGTTACATCGTTATTAAAATATTCACCATTTTAGACCTTGTTTCAGATAAATAATGACGCAACTGTAAATAGGGTTGAAAATGGGGGACTAAATTAAGATAATGAAATTCGGACCAATAAGGATGAAAATAAAAGCCATTGCCGTAAGAATAAACGGCATATTAATATTTAAAAATAGTTTTTTTGTACAGAAAAATTTTAAGATCAAGAATGATGCAACTGTTGGTAGGTTCAAAATGGGGTGATTAAATTAAGCTAATGAAATTCGAACCAATAGGAATGAAACTAAAAGGCATTATTTTACGCTTACGCTTTAGTTACGCTTTATTTAAGCACTATTTTAAATATATAAAAAATTTTAGATGAAGAACGACGCTAATGTAAAAAGTGTCGAAATTGGGGGGACAAATCTAATATAATAAATTTCGAACCAATAGGGATAAAAATAAAAGCCATCATTGTAAGAATAAACGCCACAGCGATGCTCCAGGACGATTACTCCTCATTTAATCCCTTTTTTTAATATTTAAAAATCTTTTTTTTTGCTCTCCTGAGAAACTTGGCTTTTTGCAGTTACGTCATTCTTATTCCGGACCAGCGATATGTAACATTCAAACGGAGATGAAATAGTCTAGGCGCCAAATAGAGTTCGCCGTGTCCTTTTGAATTCTGATGGACAAACTCAACGGTTTCTTATGGATTTTTGGCTGCTGATTACGAATTTCGAGGGTGGATTTCAATCCGAGTGATCCAAAAATTGTTATAAACAATTTAATTGTTTATAAATTGTATATAAGGCTCTGGTTCATAAACTAAAAGAGATAAAAAAATAATGTGTGTGTACTATGTACGCACGTAAGAAGATATTCTTCTATTATATAATAGGTAATTTAAACGAAGTAAATATACTTAAAAGGTTATTTGTATTTTATTTAAAAATCAAACTAACTTTCTTATCTACCACTTTCAAAAATTTTTTATTAAAACAACCAAAAATAAAAAAAAATATGGATCGCCCGGGAATTGAACCCGCAACCTTCCAATCTCAGTGCTAACGCATTTCTAACTACTCCATCGAGGCACTAGAAATAAATATGTAAGTTTCGGATATAATTACACAACACGGCGACATATTCGCTCCGAGCGTTAACAAAGTGTCAAAGCAAAATCGAGCGACCTGCTCATGGTGGCGGTTTTTTGAAATTTTATAAGGACGCTTTGTGTATGTTTAAATGAGACATTTAAAAAAATGTCGTGTCACGCTAGTGATATTATGTATTAATATAAACAGAAAATAAAAACGCACTATAAATTCTTCACTTTCCAATATTGATTATCAGTTTGATTTTGTATGCATAACCTCACTATCGCAGTTTATGTCAATAAATATTTATTAACGAAAAAGAAAATATATTGTTGCACTATAAATTACCGTATAAATTAATAACTAATGAATTCTAACAATTGTATTCGGTTATTATCACTACAAAATAAAATATTCAAGTTTAACAAAATAATCCCATAAGACTCAATGTTAAAACGTCCTTACAAAATCTGTCAGCGTATCACGTGACTGTACGTAGAGGGGAGACGCACGGAGCCAATAGTGTAAAAATGTTATGCTTACATAATATTTTATTAATCCAAAAAAACAAGAATTATAATAAATAATACATTTCCTAAAACCACTAATATATTCTTTTAATGACTTATTTGCACGGTTACAGATACATACATACCTATCTTGAAAGATTAGCAATGAACTACATACTGTCAGTGTGCGCAGGCGCGCGGTAAATGTACAATTTTACCCTCAATCGATTCGCCGCTAAAGAAGAATATCTTCGAAAATGTTTCAAATAAAATGTGTTCCTTAATAAAAATCGAAGAAAAAACATTTACTAAACTTAAATCCAACAATTATAACTTAAGATATTGTAAAATTAGTGCACAATGCAAATTGAAAATTGCAAAATAAATATTTTTCGAAGCTTTATCGATCGTAACTCGGCTTATATGTATAGTATGGTATAACTAGACCCAAACCTAGACATCCAAAGTAAAAGTTATCCTCCAACACCAAATTGTTCTATATGGTCCACATAAGGTTCAGAAAAAAGTCACACCATTTTGAGCGTCGGTTTTGGGGGGAAGAGGGGAGAGAAATTGGTAAATTCGTAGTTTTTTACGTTTTTCTTCAATATTTCTAAAACTATGCGGTTTAGCATGAACAACCTTCTATACAAAAATGTTCTACATTTAATTTGAAATAGAAAAGGTCCTATGCGTAATCCTTCTAAAATGAACGGTTCAAAAGTTACGGAGGTAGTATAGTATAATTGGTCCAAAAAAAGGCCTAACCCAGACATCCAAAGTAAAAGTTTTCCTTTAACACCAAATTGTTCTATATGGTCCCCATATTGTTCAGTAAAAAGTTACACCATTTTGAGCATCTGGTTTGGGAGGGGAGATGGGGGAAAAGTCGGCAAATTAGTAGTTTTTTTAAGTTTTTCGTCAACATTTCTAAAACTATGCTTTAGCGTAAACAATGGTCTATACAAAAATGTTCTACGTGAAATTTAAACCAAAAAAAAACGTTCTGTACATAATTGTTATAAAATCAACGGTTCCAGAGTTACGGAGGGTAAAAAGTGGAAGTTTTCAATACTTTTTATATTCTTTGGGCAATTTATAAAAATTTTCTTTAACAAGATTGTGTTTTGTAAATAAAATTTGCTATTTCAGTGTCCGATGATATGTTAGTGATAAGCCCTTGGAGAAACGTCAACCTCACCACCCAAAATCATCATCAATTGCCCAGATAATATAAAAAGTATCTAAAACCTCCACTTTTCACCCTCCGTAACTCTGGAACCGTTGATTTTATAATTATGTATGGGACCTTTTTTGTTTTAAATTTTATGTAGAACATTTTTGTATAGACCATTGTTTAGGTTAAAGCATAGTTTTAGACATGTTGACGAAAAACGTAAAGAAACTGCTAATATACCGACTTCTCCCCCATCTCCCCCCAAACCGGACGCTCAAAATGGTGTAACTTTTTACTGAACAATAGGTGGACCATATAGAACAATTTGGCGTTGGAGGAAAACTTTTACTTTAGATGTCTGGGTTAGGCCTTTTTTGGACCAATTATACTATACTACCTCCGTAACTTTGGAACCGTTCATTTTAGAAGGATTATGAATAGGACATTTTTTATTGAAAATTTAATGTAGAACATTTTTGTATAGAAGGCTGTTCATGCTAAACCGCATAGTTTTAAAAATATTGACGAAAAACCTAAAAAACTACGAATTTACCGATTTCTTCCCCCTCTAACCACCAAACCCGAAGCTCAAAATGGTGTGACTTTTTTTTGAGCATTAGGTGGATCATATAGAACAATTTGGTGTTGGAGGATAACTTTCACTTTGGATGTCTGGGTTATGCCATTTTTTGGATCAATTATATCATACTAGTAAGCAAATCAGCCTTAGAAGGTCTCATTTTAAAGCTTAATTAATAGAATTTCAAACAGAGTTTGTTAAATTAATTGGTCTTCAATTGTTTTGAAGTTATCCCCATTTAAAGTTATAATTTTCTTAAAAAATTGTACATTAATTTGTTTATAAGTTTTTAAAATAAATTTGAGCTATAAACATTTATACTTTAATTAACAATAATTATATAAGAACTCAAAAGGAACAACGAGAGCTTACGAAAATTTTCGTAAATTTATTTTTAGCTAAGATGTCGATATTTTAATGGCGCGCTATGAGGCGCATGATTGGCTCACAGCAGGTTCACGCGCTAACTTCTCGGTGCAAATTATAATTTCTATATGTATATGTTGTATATATACGTTTTTTTTATTTTTCATTTTAGAACATTCTAATAAAATTTTATCATATAATTTTTATAATTAAATCATCATACTGTACCTCGTATCACCTTTCATTCTATTTAATTTGTCTTCTATTTTTTGTACTAAATGAGAAAAAAACCATTAAAACCTAATATTTCAGAAATACAACTAAAAAGTAGGTTGATATTATTTATTATTACTATTTTTACAGACATTTTCTTTGGTACATCTGCATCGAGGTATACAGGGAATCTCAGCTTTTTTACGTCTGCATAAGTTCTTAGAGAAATTTTTACAGACACATGGTGGTACTAAATCTGATCTTAAAGGCATTAAAATTAAAACTTTTTAGGACTTTAGAGTTTTGTTATCTATATGATATCCATATACAAGTGGATCAAGTTCTTTTGCTGTACCTTCCGGGCACGTTAGTTGGGTGTACACCACCTAAAATGCTCGTTTTATATGCAATTGGATTGAGTTTGATGTTGGTGGCATATCTTCCAAACTTTGTTTGAAAGTCTTTATTGCACACGGGTATACTGACCGCGTATTTCGTAAGCTCACATAACATTGTTATACAATATCTATTACCTTCGTTACTTTTAGTGAATGGACCTATCGTATCTATGTATACTATGTCCCATGGTTTGGAAGAAGTGTCCGATATCACGAATTCCTTGACATGTGTTCTTTTTGGTTTGTTAATTTGACATTTATGACATTGTTTAACGTATTTTCTTATGTCTTTTTTCAAATTTTTCCATCTAAATCTTGCTTTTAGCTTCTTTATGAGTCTGTTATTTCCTACGTGTCCTCCAAATATCGGATGATTATGATATTCTTCTATTAACCTGTATGTTTCTTTGTCATCTTCTATTGTTTCTGGTACTTCACATATGTATATTTCTACATTCTTCAATATTTTGTCTCTTTGTTTAATAAATTCCTCAATTGTGCACACTTTAAAAATAATATCGTTTACGTATATTTTTACTTTACGTACTGCATTCTCTACCGCCAGCTTATCAAGCTGTGCCAATATTTGGTTTAAATCAAAATGATTGAATCCTGTGGCTATGCTCTTGCTGCACTTTATTTTGTTTTTGACCCTAATGCTCAGTCTTGGTGAGATTAGTTCTGCTCCAAAAGACAAAATTGGTAGTCTATGCGGCTCTAAATTATTTAGTACCTTTCTTACTGTCTGTTTGTGGGCTTCTGCCTGTAGTGCAAGTTCACTTGCTGCCTTCGTTTTCCTTGCTTCCTTCTTCTTTTCTCTTGCTTGAGCTCGTGTTATAGCTAATATATGGGTATTGTCTATGTATAGGTTCTTTAGTTGATGTAACGTTATTCTTGAAAGACTATCTGCATAGTTATTTTTCCCTGTTATATACTCTATTTCGGAATCGTATTCTTCTAAATCTAATCTGATTCTTGTAAGTTTTGAAGTTGTCGAAGTTTCGAAGTTGGTTCTTTCATTGCGAATAGATGTGTCAGTGGTTTATGATCCGTTTTGACTAAAAATGTTGGTGCTCCATATAAATAACATTTGAAATGATTAATTCCCCAATGAATCGCCAGTAATTCCTTAACTAATATAGGTTTATTACATTCTGCTTTATTGAAACTTCTTGATGCGTATGCTATTGGTAGGTCTATTCCGTTATAATCCTTACTTAAAATTGCTGAACAACTCTCGTTGGATGCGTCTGTTGTTAGGATGAATTGTTTATTGAAATCTGGATATTTTAGGATCGGTGGCTTCATCAGAGATAATTTAAGCTTATTGAATGCTTTTTCACATTCTTCTGACCAAAAAAATTCTACTTCTTTTCTTGATAATCTGTTGAGTGTTCTGCATATTTCAGCAAAATTTTGAATAAAACGTCTATAATAGTTACAAAATGCTACGAATCTTTTTGTTTCTTCCGCTGTCTTAGGTGTCGGGTATTGTTCAATCGTTGCATACTTCGCTTTGTATGGTGATACTCCTTCCTGAGAAAGATCATGTCCTAAATATGTTACTTCTCTTCTAAAAAATTGACATTTTCCTGGGTTAAGTTTCAAATTAAATTTTCGACATGTTTCGAATGTCTTTTTCAGGTTGCCTAGGTGATGTTTTTCGGATATTCCTATCACTACTATATCGTCCATGTAAAGAAATGCTTTGTCTGGTGTTAATCCCGAAAATGCTATTTACATCATCCTTGAAAAGCTATTTGGGCTTACATTTAATCCAAAAGGTAATCTGGTAAATTGAAATGCTCCATTTTCTGTGCTAAACGATGTGTATTTTCTCGATGATTTTTCTAATGGTATCTGGTGAAAACCTGACATTAAGTCTATAACAGAAAACCATTTTGCTCTTCCTAGTTGATCTAGTAACGAGTCTATCCTTGGTAAAGGAAATTTGTCTGTGACTATTTTCTTGTTCAGTTGTCTAAAATCTATGCATAATCTCCATGCTTTATTTCCATCTATCGCCTTTTTCGGTACCAGCACTACTGGGCTGTTATATTCTGATGTAGACGGTTCTATTATTCCTTGGTCTCTCAGTTTTTGTACTTGTCGGTTTAATTCCTCTGTTTGTGCATGAGGTGTCCTATAGTTTTTAATGTATACCGGAGTTTGGTCTTTAACTCTGAGTTTCTGCTCGTAGAAGTTGTTACATGTTAGCATGTCATGCCTTAGGGCGAATATATCTGAATAATCTTCACACAAAGTTACTAACTTATCACGTATGTATTCTGGAATGTCTAACTTCAATGATTCCCGTAATTCCGTTTTCCTATCCTTGCTGTCGTTGATCAGTCTATATATGTTGAATAATTTAATGTCTAATGTTTTGATTGCGTTTGTCTCTACTTTTACTGTTTCGTAGGTTGTGTTCAAAATTTTGATATACGGATTATTGCTTGAAATAATTGCTCTCGCTATAAATATTCCTGGTTGTATTTCCTGTTGTTCCACTATCCTGTCATTCTTCAGCGTTTGAAAAATTTTTACGACTCTGTAAATTTCACATCTAGGCGGTATTACTATCGTGTCATTATCTATATTATCCAAAATGTTTGTACTAATGTAGCAATCGTTGTCCTCTTTAATGTGCATTTTAAGGTTAGCGTAGTCTAGTATGCATTGAAAGTTTGAAATAAAGTCTCTCCCAATGATTCCGTCAGTTGGAATAGGAAAGCTAGGTTCCACTAACTGAAAGATATGCTCAAGTCGAGATCCTTTTACTTCTAGCGTTGTTTCAACTTCTCCCATTGTTTGTAATTATCCTTTAGTTACTCCTTTTATTTTCGCTTTTGTGTTAGGTTTCACATGTTCCTTCATAAAATCTTGTAAAAATTTCAGTACTGAAATATCAGCTCCTGTGTCTATGATAAAGGTGTTTGTGTTTTCTAGGATTCCTGTTTTCATTCGTATAAAATTCGTTAGGTTTAAATCGAAGTTGTAAATATTATATTCCACTTCTGACTGTGTACTTTCCTTGTTTCGTTCATTCAAAACTCCAACTGCTGGTTTTCTGGTTCCTCTTGGCTGTCTTCTAACTTAAGTAGCCTTACGTTTCTGTTACGTCCTCCTCTCTGGTTCCCTCTGTATGTTTGGTTGTTGAATTGTCTATATCCTCTGTTGGAATAATTCCGTTGGTTTCCTGTTTCTTCTCCTTCGGTCCGTTGTCCGAAGTTATTTCTTCTTCCTCTGTCGTATTTGTTATGGTATCCTCTTCGGTATTGCTCTTGTCCTCTCCTATTTTCATAATTCGTCCTATAATTGAACACTCTTCCCTGTGTGTTCTCCTCTGTAGTATCAATCGATAATAATTTAGATACTACTTCCTGCGGTGTTGTGAAATTACCTGCCTCCAGTATTAACTTAGCTCTATCCGTATTAACATTTCGTTTCATTGTTGCTACGACTGTTTCCGTTGTGTATTTTTTCGCTAGCTCCAATGGCATTCCTTCCGCTATGTATGCTACCTTCAACTGTTCCGCTAATTCCTCTACTTCGGATGCTTACACTGCTGCATCTTTGTTTCCTTGCCTTTTCTTTGCTAACTTGTCTATTATCGTTTTCGGATTGTCGCCTCTTAATTCCTTCTTCAGTGCCGCTGCTATAAGTGGGATCGTATCCTCTGTGGTTATCAGGTTTCTAGCCTTATTAGTCAATCTTGTTTTTATTAATGTTATCGCTGTTTCTTCATGTCCTTCTGCTATTTTTCCAAGTAACTCTAATGCGTCTAAAAATGGTTGTAGTTTCCCTGCGCTTCCATCAAACTCGTTGGGGAATACCTTGCTTGCAATATTCAAAAATTCGTTGATTGTCAGAGCCATGTTTAATATTTTTATATCTTGTTTTATGTCGCTTTTTCCCTCTTTTATTTCCTCGTCAATTTTTTCCTCTATCTCCTCGTCACTTTTTTCCTCTTCTAATTCTTCGTCGGTTTGTTCTTCCTCTATTTCCTTGTCGATCGGTTGGTGTATTGAACTTGGAACTACTGTTCTTAAGTTTACATCTTGAAATGAGCGTATAACGTTGTCTTCCAAAAGAATCAGAGACACGAAAGCATAAATTCGATAGTCTTACGAGGTGTAGTAAATATATATATAAAATATTATGTCAAAAATAGTAAAATATAGTAAATTGCAATAAAAAATCATTATATCAATCAATATAAATCACCATAAAAATCAGTAGATAATCAAATTAATGGATAAAAAGTCAGCAAAGATAAAAATGTATGTTGGTAAATATATAAAAATCAAATAAAAATCAATATTAAATAAAAATGTATCATTACGTCCTATAAATAACCATAATATTTGTAAAAAAAATTCCTTATAATACCAATAAGGTAATTAAAATAAACTAGGTAGATAAAAATAGGTAAAACTTAGATTATGTATCTTAAATTACGATTATATTACGTTATTATATGGTTATACGAATCAGGAGTAATATCGTGGAAATACCATAAGAATAGCTAATATGGACTTACCACTTTTACACGGTCTGTGTTCGTATCACCCAAAAGTCCTCGCTGCACGTTCCATAGCATTGTCCATTGTCAAATGATGTTCCGTCTCCATACCAAGTTCCATTTTCCATACCATTCTCAGCTCCGTCTCGGGCCTGACGTCCTTATTCTTGACGATAAAGTTGCTGTTCACTACTCCATTCTCCTGGAGTTCATCCTTGGACGACTTTCCTCCCATCCTTTCTACATACCACACTGTATTCTAGGGTGGTCGAGGTACCAGAACATTGACGTTTTCTTTAATTTCTCGTTCCAGACTGCTAGTTCCAGTGTTCTTTCCTGGTCTTGGATCGCCATATGTTGGCTTCTGGCTTCTCAGCCACCTTAGATAATTAGGGATTGGTTACCCCCGACCATAAGGGTTGATGTAGTAAATAACTCTCACAGTTAATACATTTATTTATACGTGGAGTATTTAACGGTAAGTAGCTGGTGGTATATTATTTGCTTAATGTGATATTACTCGCTGGAATCTCAACTACTAATTGATTTATCTGTTCCCGGTGAAAGTATAATTAAAGGTCGATTGTTTTGTTTTATGTTTTGGTAAGCAAAAGTGAGAGTGATTCAAAACTGCTGACTGCTAACAAAGATACATTGATTATTATTGCAACATGACCTTGTATCAAATACTAGCATGTATCGATGTGGTAATCTAGGTTAATCGTATTTATTAAAAACAAACATATTTGTTTTTACCACGGGCATTTAATTATTAAAGAGTTTGCCTTAAGAAGATGTTTACTGAGATGCTGTGTATCCCAACACACGGGTATAACTTTAAAACAAATAAATATAAAGTAATATGTCAAACTCTAAGCCTCATTTGCATGCGTAAAAGCCGAGTTACGATCGATAAAGCTTCGAAAAATACTTATTTTGCAATTTGCAATTTGCATTGTGCACTAATTTTACAATATCTTGAGTTCTAATTGTTGGATTTAACTTTAGTAAACGTTTCTTTCTTCGTTTTTTATTAAGGAACAAATTTTATTTGAAACATTTCTTTTATCTCTTTTAGTTTATGAGCCAGAGCCTTATAAACAATTTATAAACAATTAAATTGTTTATAACAATTTTTTGACCACTCGGATCGAAATCCACTCTCGAAATTCGTAATCACCAGCCAAAAATCCATAAGAAACCATTGAATTGGTCCATCAGAATTAAAAAGGACACGGTGATCCCTCTGGCGCATAAACTAAAAACTCTTCGAAAAATCGATGGTAAGACACTAAAAGTACAGAGCTAGAAATACAGATATACGACGGAGACGCAAAGTGCAGATAATTCATAACTGGGTAAAAAACCGAAGAGTAGAATGTAATGACCACCAGGTCCATATGGGCAATGTGGTACGGTTGAGTCGGTAAAGTTAAATAAACATCCAATTCAAAACTGAATATTTTTTGAAGCTTTACAAAAAAATCAACATAAAACACAAAAATTTTTCTACCAATACCGATATCGACATATATTCGGAAAAAGCTGAACTTCTGATTTGCGATAGTACAGTAATTTGATTGTGAAGTGAAAAATAATTAAAAACGAGGTAAGTCATTCCAGCGATGTATATTAAATAAATAACAATAATTTTTAACCGTTCAAGAGTTATATAACTTTTTTTCTGCCTCAAACAATCGGTGGTCTGTCCTGAAACGTAACGAAAATAAATATCAATTAAATAATCTTTAAAAAAAAAAGAAAAACCGGGGGCTTTCAAACAAAAAAAAATTACGCCTATACAGAAAATAATTGAAAACTCACTTATCCTAGGGGTGGTAGACCTAGTAGATCCATGACCCCTCCCCTCACCAAAAATTTGCGACGCTCTATATTCTATATGAATTTTTTTCTGATTATTTTTTGATGATTTTAACTTCCAATCGTATAGTAAGATATTTGATCATGTGTATAATTCTGTCCAATCAGATTAAAATTATACTGAAAATTATCTACTGTAGAAAATTACCGATATAATTTTTTAAGTAGATTGTTTCTGTTTAATGGCAACAAGTTTCCTAGTTTTGACAACGGTTACATTTAACAAAATATCCATAATATACATATTAAAAAATAATCTTACGAATACCACACGACAGTAAGAATAAATAAGAAAATAATGCTTCATTTTTACTCAAATTTGTTGTCATTGGGAAATAGCCACTCGATTCCTGCGGGCTCTCGTGTCTATTGCCAGAAAACAAATTTTCGAAAAACTGTCACCTTATTTTCAATTTATTCTCAATTTCTTGTGATATTATACCCGAGAATAATTTTGATAACTCTACAAAACATATAGCTACTTCTTTAGCTAATAAATTAAAAATTATGAAAAAGACTAAGTTTTCAATCCAATGGCATATAAAACAACATAATGTTATTCTACATCCCACCAGACTGAAAACAATGGGAACCTCCTCTGGTTACACCTCCGAGGCTTCTACAATTTGCAAGCCATAACGGATGCTGAGACTAAGGAAGATGAGGAAATTTTACAATTTATAATTCACGTCCCATCGGCTCAGCGTGGTAAAGTTCCAACGAGAATGGTTCCCATCGTACTCCAATCAGAGTAAATATGTAAATCAAAAATGAATAACCATTTTCAATTTCGTTACAAAACGAAAATACAGCCATATCATATTCTAGTCCAATCAGATGGGACGTGAATTATAAATTGTAAAATTTCCTCATATTCCTTAGTCTCAGCATCCGTTATGGCTTGCAAATTATAGAAGCCTCGGAGGTGTAACCAGAGAAGGTTACCATTGTTTTCAATCTGGTGTGATGTAGAATAACATTATGTTGTTTTATATGCCAATGGATTGAAAACTTAGTCTTTTGCTAGCAGTTGCCGCTTTTATCTATGCCATTTCGTTCGTTGCAATCCGTGACTGCACGCCGGGGTTTGTTTTGGTTGGATCAGAGAGAGCAGCATATGTGCCTCCTGATAAAAGACTCATAAGTTTCGAAACCGGTAGAGGTGCTTGCTGCAATCTCTGATTGGACTAGAACATGAAAAACCCGCATCCACCACTGGTGAATTACCAATTGCGTACTGCCGGTATTACTTCTTGAGATCAAAGCGCAGACAGGGGAGTAGTTTTACTGTGTAATCTCTATATACTGTGACATAACTAAGTAAAATCTTCAGAGGCGGAAACCAGAGTAGGGGACGAGGGTAGATATAAGGGGTCAAAGTCGCGGTTTTTATTTTTTTTTGTGACCCTCGTGATCGAGATAGTGCACCAAAACTTGGTAATAAGTAGGTCATGGGGTAACTAAGTAAAATCTCCAGGGGCGGAACGTTGCGTGGCTTACAAAGGGGTGGGGACAGGGGTGAACCAAAATTTTTGAGCAAGTAGATCATGACGTAACTAAACAAAATCTCCAGGGGCGGAAACTAGAGTTGGGGATGAGGGTAGTTTTAAGAGGTCGAAATCGCAGTTTTTATTGTGTTTTTTTTGTGATGCATCACAACATTTGTCCCCCGCGCAGCGTTCCGCCCTGGAGATTTTACTTGGTAATGTCATAATCTACTTATTCCCAAATTTTGATGCACTATCTTGATCACGAACGGCAAAAAACCCCTTATATTTTTATACTCACCCCTGCCTACCACACCTTTGTACCCCAAGCAGCGTTCCGCCCCTGGAGATTTTACTTAGTTACGTCATGACCTACTTACTCCCAAATTTTGGTGCACTATGTCCATCATGAGCGTCACAAAAAAAACAAGACTTTTATTCCTTATAACTACCCTCGTCCTCCACTCTGGTTTCCGGCTCTGAAGATTTTACTTAGCTATGTCATCATTTTTTTCCAGAGGTAGTAACTATTTCGGTTTTTTTCCGTTTATTACTAAAAAAACCGGTTAGAACCGGAACAAAAAACAACCGGAAAAACCGATTATTGCAAAGTAAAAAAAACGACTTTCGGTTATAACCGGTAGGTTTTTCCCATCCCTACGATGAAGTAGATGGGCTTGGTTTTACTGACAAGAAGCAATTTACAATATGGCGGAACGGCTCTTTGTTTGCATATTCAATCCATTTAAACTACAAAATTTTAAAATTATATTACCTATATTATACAAATATATAAATAATTTAAACAATTAATTAATAACATAATTCCATATATAGCATATAAAAACCTGCCTGTCGCCATATTGTATTTATGACAGAGTGTCAAATGAAGTGGCCCCATTTAGTAAATATAGTCCAGAAAACCACTGCGCATCTGCTAGGAAAAATATTCTAATTCGGATTTTTTGCACAATCTTACTCAAAAAGGACTCCTTTTAACAAATTTGCATGTTGCCAAGACCAAAAGGTGGTCAAAAATTTTTTAAAAGTTTTTTTTTTGTTTTTTTCCTAAAATTATTTTTTTTGCATGGAAAAAAGTTTTTTTAGGTTTTTTGGATCATTCCAAACAGAAAAGGTCTTTAGTGACTTTTCTCTAAAAATGATAGTTTTTGACATATTATAAGCGATTAAAAATTGAAAAATTGCGAAATCGGCCATTTTTAACCCTCAAAAACTATGTGAAAAACTGAAAATTTAAATGTTGCTAAAGTAGTTAGATATTCTTTAAATATCGATTGATGAAATCCCGAAGAGTTTTTTGCAATACAATATTCAAAACTCATTTGCTTTTTAATTGCTAATCAAGCGTGCGCGACACTATTTTCCACCGATATGCGACAGTATGGTGCAAATGAAAGGAATAAATTTGTTATTTCGTAAAACGGCGACTTTAAGGAAAAATCCCGAAACAGGTCGATTTTTATTTTTAAGTTATGATATTGTGGCATATATGGTATACTAGTGACATCATCCATCTGGGCGCGATGACGTAATCTATAATTTTTTTAAATGAGAATAGGGGTCGTGTGCTAGCTCATTTAAAAGGGTCTTCAATTTTCTTTTTAGTAATATAAACATTTATATAATTATTTATACAGGGTGTCCTTCTACTTCTTTGTTTGTCAAATAATTTAATTTAATAAAAAATTTTTGGACACCCTGTATAAATAATTATGTAAATGTTAACATTACTAAATAGAGAATTGAAATAACTTTGAAATGAGCTACCACACGACCCCTATTCTCATTTAAAAAAATCATCGATTTCGTCATCACGCCAAGACGGATGACGTCACTAGTATACCATATTTATATGCCACAATATCATAACTTAAAAATAAAAATCGACCTGTTTCGGGTTCTTTCCTTAAAGTCGCCGGTTTGCGAAATAAAGAATTTATTCCTTTCATTTGCACCATACTGTATACACACGCAACGGTGTCGCGCACGCGTGATTAGAAATTAAAAAACAAAGCAGTTTTGAATACTGTATTGCAAAGAACTTTTCGAGATTCTATCAATTGATGTTTAAAGAATATCTACCTACCTTGGCAACATTCAAATTTTAAGTTTTTCACATACATAGTTTTTGAAGGTTAAAAATGGCCGATTTCTCAATTTTTTAATTTTTAATCGCTTACATGTCAAACACTATCAACTTTAGAGAAAAGTCACTAAAGACTTTTTCTGTTTGGAATGATCCAAAAAACCTAAAAAAACTTTGTTCCATGCAAAAAAATAATTTTAGGAAAAAACAAAAAAAAAAACGTTTAAAAAATTTTTGACCACCTTTTGGTCCTGGCAACATGCAAATTTGTTAAAAGGAGTCCTTTTTGAGTACGACTGTGCAAAAAATCTGAATTAGAATATATTTCCTAGCGGATGCGCAGTGGCTTTCTGGACTAATACAGAAACATCGTTTATGTCATATCACTGGTTACAAATTTGTACCGTTATGAAAATCTGTACCATAATGATTCTCATTATGATACAGGTAGTGACATCATAATTATTGATATACCTATTATTAAAGTGTGAGGGTAGAAAAACGATATTGCGATGCAATGTTGCTTTGGTGCTAAGAACTTGAGAATATCACTTTACAGGTCTAAAATATTTTCTCAGCCAGAACGGTTTTTTCGAAAGCCACATTTTTCATTTATGAGTCAATTTACAAAAAATATAAATTTTGTAGATCACCAATCAGCATTAAGTTTTTAGGTAATATACGCGAAATATAAAAATACTGCTATGAGGTTTACAGTGACTATGATAAAAAAAATTTTTCTTTACAAAAGTTCTCCGTTCTCTTACAATTATTTTTCAGCAGCAAAACACCCGACGTAAGACCCTCTCTAGACATTGATCTGACAAGTGTTTATTAGGTATAGAACTTTCTTCTGGCGTTATAATGGTAAAACTAACAATCAGATGTGGGTATCGGATCATTATTCAGTATCATCAAATTTCGTCATAAGCGCGTCATCCAAGTTTCGCAGAACTTTATAACAATAGCTATAAATTCATGATGGGCAAAGCTTTTAAGGGCTCTTACTTTAGAGACGACTTTTTGTGGGTATGTCAAATTTCTCTGAAACTATTATATGGGGTTGGAATGAAATGAGGAAGTATGGGAAGTGTACGAAGGGTGTACATAATCTCGTGAGTTATATAAAACTATTTTTGATTGGAATTTTGCTATTTTTGGCAATTTTCACTCGTAATATCGATAGATTTTATTATAACAATATATGTTATGATTATTTTAAAGATACGAAAATTGGTGTGAAGGAAGAAGATAAAAATAAAAAGGTGATTGTTCAAAAATTATGATTTGCCGTAAATGCCGGTCGACTTTAACCGATTGTATCTCAGGAACCACTCATCACAATTAACGTTTTTTATTTTAAAAGAAGCGTTCTGCCGCTTTTTTTCCAATACCGTTTTCATGATTTCATTTAACTTAATATTTTCCGAGGTATTATATTTGTTTATAAGCCAAAAAATTGTTTATAATTTTAAAATATTCCTGAGGCCGCTTAAATAGCCCAATTTCAATTCTGTAAAGTACATTAGATAGGTACAGTGTTTTTTATACAAAAATTATAGATATTCTTATCTATTTTAATTATTGGGGTTATTAAAGCGACCGTAAATTTTTAATTAACAATTCAATTGTTGCTAAACTGTTCATTCAATTTCGATCGACTTCTGGAGTTATAATCTATACAAAAAGACCTTTTTGCTAAAAAGTTATTTAATTATTGATAAACAATTACTAATCTAAAATTTTAGTTGAAAATTAAAAGTTTTGTTGCAAAAATCCGCATTTTCCGGGAAAAATTTTCGTCTAACTAAATCGGAAAAAACATTTCTATGCAAATTGCAGTGAATTTTTATTTGAGTTTTTTTTTGGGTAAATTTAAAATCTTTGGAGTTATAGAGCAAAAATTGATAAAATCACGATTTTCGGGCGCCATTTTGTTTATAAGAAAAGTAGCACACTATCTGCGGACTTTGCATACCTATATTATTAATATATACAATCATAAGATTCGATTCCAGCAATAAAATTGCTGGTAAATAACTTTTCCTTGTATTTTGCTAATTAGCCCAGAGTATTAGCTGTTCTGTTATATGAATCTACAGGGTGAGGCAAATAAAGGGCCTATTAGAAATATCTCGAGAACTAAAGTCATCTATTTAATGAAAATATTTTCATCTATTTGCTACTTCCGGTTATACCGGAAGTTGCTTATAACTTCGTTTTTTTAAATGGGACACCCTGTATATTTTCAGATTTTTGGATCATCTTCGATGTCTTCTTTCTTAAAATATGAGGTTTTGTAATGTTATACAGGGTATTTTAAAAGATAATTACGTTTTTTTTTATTAATTTCGTAGCAAAATTCACACCTTGTAGAATTGTAGTAGTTTGACATCTAAAACTCTACTTACGTTCAAATGATTTTTAATATAGTCTACTATTGTTAAGAATCATTAGTATAGCTAAATTTTTAATTTTAGTATACAGGGTTGTTCTAAACTCGGAATGAGTATTTTCTGGGTTTTCTTAAATGGGACACCTTGTATTTAAGTATTGAAATAAAATGATATTTTATGGTACTTTTTTATTTCTTAAGCATTCCCTATACCTAACTGCTTTAATTTGTGCTTAATTGTTAATCGCACCAACAATTTTAACTACGTAGGTATTTTGACTGCTAAACCATTATTGGTAATTTTAAGGATCAGTCTGGATTAATATGTATTTATTTCTGAAAAATTATTTGTGACTGAATTTTTTCACGGCCAACCTAATAAAATTTTACGTATTTTTTGTTGCAATTAATGTTTAGCTTGAATCACCAATAACTCACAAATTAAAGCAATTAGGTATAGGGAATACTTATAAAATAAAAAAAGTACCATAAAATATCATTTCACTACAATAGGTACTAAAATACAGGGTGTTCCATTTAAGAAAACTCAGAAAATATTCATTCCGAGTTTCGACCAACCCTGTATACTAAAATTTCAAAATTAGCTATACTAATGGTTTTTGACAACAGTAGACTACATTAAAAATCATTTAAACGTATGCAGAGTTTTTAATATCAAACTATTACAATTCTACAGGGTGTGAATATTGCTACGAAATTAATGAAGAAACGTAAATATCTTTTAAAATACCCTGTATAATATTACAAAACCTCATATTTTAAGAATGAAGATATTGAGGAGAATCCAAATATGTAAAAACATACAGGGTGTCCCATTTAAAAAACGAAGTTATAAGCAACTCCCGGTATAACCGGAAATTGAAAAGAGATAAAAATATTTTCATTTATTAGATCATCCTTCAAAAATGCTTCAATCCAATTTTCATGATTCTGTTGCCTTTAGTTCTCGAGATATTTCTAATAGGCCAGTTATCTGCCTCACCCTATATATCTGTTCAGTGCAGTAGTGTATTATTTTCTAAGATATTGGAATTCGTTAATGTTGATCCACAGGGAAGTACTGTTTGTTTAAAATTAATTTTTTTTATATTTTTGTGTAATACAACTAAGTTGTCGTATTATTTGAAAAAAATAGATTATTATTAATGTGAGTTTTATATATTCCAGAAAGCCACTGCGCATCCGATAGGAAAAATATTCCGATTCGTATTTTTTGCAATCTTACTCAAAAAGGACCCCTTTTAACAAATTTGCATGTTGCCAGGTCCAAAAGTGGGTCACGATTTTTTAAAACGTTTTAATTTTGTTTTTCTCCTAAAATTATTTTTTTTTTGTATCGAACAAAGTTTTTTTAGGTTTTTTGGATCATTTAAAACAGAAAAGGTATGTAGTAACTTTTCTCTAAAGTTGATAGTTTTTGACGTATAAGCGATTAAATATTTAAAAATTGCGAAATCGGCCATTTTTAACCCTCAGAAACTATGTGAAAAACTGAAAATTTCGATGTTGCCACGATAAGAAGATATTCTTTGAACATCGTTTGATAAAATTCCGAAGGGTTTTTGCAATACAATATCGAAAACCCCGAATTGTCAACCCAATATCGAATTGGCAACGATTGCCAATCAAGCGGGCGCTTGATTGGCAATCGTTGCATGTATATGTAACATGCGTAAATATTTGTACCTATATGTGCGGAAAAATATTTCGATTAATTTTTTTTCTACAGCCGTGCTAAAAGAGCCACTTTCCCGCACGCATTTTGTTTCCAAAAGTTGCACTTTCCTGCACGTCTTGCGTGCAAGTAAATTTTCCCGCACGGCGTGCGGGAAAGTAAAATACGTTGTAATATGGCATTATAATATATTATAATATATGCAATAAACTAATATTTAGATATTATTTATTAATTTATTTCAAATTTATCTTATTGAGTTCATGTTTTAATGAAATTAGCGCGATTATTTCTCTCATAGGAGATTCTGACCAATAGAAAATTACAGAAATAAAAATTAAACTCATAGCTTTTAATAATGTCCTGTCGTCAAGTATATTACGTCAGATGCCTTTCGTTGCAACGAAAGAATACATTGAGTGACATTAATGACAATTAATGTTTTAAAAATTATAAAAGTGATGACTTTCAACCGTCAAATATTTATAACAACTGTCTGTTTAATTTTGTACTAATTTGTACTTACATAAATAAATTACAATAAAATTTTGGTTTTGAACAGTTTTATTTATGAAATAATCGCAACAAATTGCACTCGATCTCTAAAATTAATATAGAATTTTTGCCCTCGTGACACTTTGACACAATTTCACTCCCCTTCGGATCGTGAAATTAAAACTGTCAATGTGTCACTTGGGAAAAATTCAATAATTTTAGAGCTCTTCTGCAATTACTACTGATAATTCGATGAAATAAAATTATTTTGACATGATATTTAAAAGTCAGATCAGTAGACAATTACAATGGTTTTGAATCGTCGTCATGGAAACCAATATCGTCGTCGTGGTAATCCATTATATTGAACGTTTGGTTTTGACAACCTTGTAGAAAGAATCAATTTGTGAATTTTCACTCCTAAATAAAAATTGATATAACTTTATTTTTTGTGGCTTTTTTCCAATCGTGCGGCCCTAGAAAAAATATTGTTCTTAACTCATGCGGAAAGTGTCTTCCCCGCACTCGACTTCTTGCCCGAACTCCGCTATCGCCTCGTTCTGGTCAACGGCAGTCTCGTGTGTGAAAGTATCAGTTTCCGCACTAGTTAAGAAAATAAATATTTTCATCATCTTGCTTGAAAATATCCCCTCTTAAAAAATTTGTATGTTGCCAGGATCCTAAAACTAATTTTTTTGCATCGGACAATTTTTTTTAGATTTTTCGGATCATTCCAAGTAGAAAATATCTTGAGTGACTTTTCTGTAAATGTGATAGTTTTCGAGATATAAGCGATTAAAAATTTAAAAATTGCAAAATCGGCCATTTTTAACCCCCAAAAACTATGTAAAACACCGAAAATTTCAATGATAGAGTACGTAGATATTTTAAGTATATCGACTGATGAAGTCCCGAAGAGCTTTTTGCAATAAAATATCGAAAACCCCTTTTTGTTTTTTAATTACTAGTCAAGCGGTCGCTACACTATTTTTAACCCTTGCATCTATACAACATTGTATGTAATATGCGTAAATATATGTGCGGAAAAATATTCTGATTCAATTTTTTTCACCATCTTGCTTAAAATGGTTTCCTTATAACAAATTTGCATGTTGCCAGGGTTAAAAATGTGTAAAAAAAAATTGAAATAATTTTTTTAAACTTAAAATGTTCTCCGATTACATAATATACACATGCAAAGGTTGAAAATAGTGTCGCTCCCGCTTGATTAGCAATTAAAAAACAAAGGGGGTTTCGATCTTGTATTGTAAAAAGCTCTTCGGGATTTCATCAATCGATATTCTTAGAATATCCGCGTACCTTGGTATCATTGAAATTTTTGGTGTTTCACATAGTTTTTGAGGGTTAAAAATGGCCGATATTGCAATTTTTAAAATTTCAATCGCTTATATCTCGAAAACTATCACACTTACCGGAAAGTCACTTAAGGTCTTTTCTATTTGGAATGATCCAAAAAACCTTGAAAAATTTGTCCGATGCAAAAAAATTTGTTTAAGGAAACAAAAAACAAACGATTAAAAAATTTTTTGACTTTTTGATCCTGGCAACATACAAATTTATTAAGAGGGGATATTTTCAAGCAAGATGGTGAAAATAAATTGAATTGAAATATTTTTCCGCACATATATTTACGCATGTTACATATACATGCAACGGTTGTCGATCAATCGCCCGCTTGATTGGCAATTAAAAAACAGAGGGGTTTTCGATATTGTATTGCAAAAAATTCTTCGGGATTTCATCAATCGATGTTCAAAGAATAAGACTGTGCAAAAAATCCGAATCGGAATATTTTTCCTAGCGGATGCGCACTGGCTTTCTGGACTAATAGGTAAGTATATAGTATATTTTACGTACAGATATTTCGAATTCTAATGGGAGTATTAGGCCAGAACCAAAGCTTTTCACCTCGAAATTTTTACAGAAGAGATCGCTTTGCTTGAAAATTTCAGAATAAGTGGTGGCTGGTCCAAGGATCAAAATCTATATGATTCCGAAAGGCATTTTTACCATGTTGCCACCCCATCTCGGGGGAGGAAATTTTTTATTATATTTTGACTGCAAAAGTTGATAAAAAGATTCATTCTAAGCAAAAAATGTTTTATACGTTTTTTTTTGATAAAATTAATAGGTTTTGATTTATTCGCTATCGAAAGTGTTAGTTTTGTATAGAAAAAATCAATGTTTTTCGATGTACTTACTCATTTACGATTCACTAAATTTTTGCCGTATAAAAAATTTTTTTAAACCAAATTCTTGAGATTTAAATAACCTACAATTATATGTTTAAACATTTTTTCGTATTTCTGATGCTAATCTTTCTATTCTGAAGAAAGTGGCATTTTTTACCAAACTACAAAAATTTGTTATTCGCTTTTAACTCCATTTTTTTTAACTAATCATTCTAAGCCAGTGAAACTTCTACAATCTATTAATAATACTATATTTTTATTTTTTATTTAAGAAATTTTGGTAAAAAACAATTTTGTAGGTTTTACAAGATCTATAAGCCTATTAATATTAAATATTTTTAAAATCTTCAGTCGCAAAAAGAGGTTACTTTGAAAGGGTTGGTAAAGGTGGTTTTAGCATGTTATTTCAAGTTTTAATTGTCAATAGCTCACTCAATTTCAGCCGTAGAAAAAACTTTTGTAAACCGTGTTCTTGAGAATTAAATAAGCTACAATTGTATACTTAAACATTGTTTCGCATCTCTGATGCTAGTCTTGCTATTCTAAAGAAAAAGCCATTTTTTTCCAAACTACAAAAATTTGTTATTCGTTTTAACTCAATTTTTTTAAAAACTAATCCTTCTAAATTGGTCAAACCTATTAATAATACAGAAATAAAAAAGACCAAATAAGGTCAATGACTAATTTTAATTAGAGTGGTGATTAGGGGGTTGCTTGCGATCACATTCTTGCTGAAAAAAAATAGGGACTGGCATTTTTTTCATTGTCACTTAATTTTTTAATTTTTGAGCTAGAGACTTCTTTTTATTTCTGGATATAGATATTTTTAAGTACTTTAAATTCCCTTGAACAAGTTGTCATCGAAAAATGCATAGTTTTCCCGTATTTTGAGTTTGAAACTGCAATATTTAGCTTTTGATGAAGAAGAGCCAACATATTATAAAGTATAGTTCGACTATTGGTCTTAAAGAAAATTAAAAAAAAAAACGGTTTTGTTTTTTTTCCAAAAGGTACATTTTGTTTAGGAACATACAAGTTTTTTTGATAAAACGAAAACTTTTGGAGGTATTAGCAGAAAACTTATTAGAAACATTGATTTTTTCGATATGAAACTAACACTTTCGATAGCGAATAAATCGCAAACTATTAATTTTATAAAAAAAATGTATAGAACGTTTTTTGCTTAGAATGAACGTTTTTGCCAACTTTTGCGACTAAAATATAATGAAAAATTTCCACTCGCGAGATGGTGTGGCAACCACCCACATGGTAAAAGCGCCCTTCGGCAGGATATAGATTTTTATCCTTGGACTATCCACTACATATTCCCAAATTTTTAAGCAAATCGATCCATTTTGTAAAAATTGCGAGGTTTTGTCCTATTTTAAGCTACATTACTTAGACTATATATATATAAAGATTTAGGAGGATTTTTTATTCTAGAAATATTATCAATAGTTTAAAAAAATAGGAAAAGTTTATCAAACGAAAATAAAGTGAGGACTTTCAAGAAAAGTTCAGTAAACACCGTGATAAAATTATGTGAAAAATAGAAATTAGAGTCATCACAAATTTTAATAATGTAAGTATAAGAAGTAATCTGTGATAAATAAAAAAGTGTTAAAAGTAGTTTCCCATGAAAATGAAACTCGTAATAAATGTATATTTAGGTACAGAAATCTTAGCTACAGTACAAAAGCCAATTTTTTCAGGTAGGTATGTATTCATTGGCAATAATATTTTCTAACTTGCTTCAATATGTCGGTCAATTCTCACCACTAAACTATTTGATATACTGGGTTGGGATAAAGTATGGAACCAAGCAAATATCTTTGAAACGAAAAGAACAATATTTATGAAACTTAGCATGCAAGTACAGTGACGCAAAAGGCATCTGTTGCCATATTTTTGTTACTATTCCACTTCCGGTTTCACCGGAAATACCCTTACTTATTTAATTTAAATGGGACACCCTATATATTTTTGCGGATTTTAAAATAACTTGTTATTTTTAATTCACACATACCAAATTTGGTAGAGAAAATTTGTTAAAAAGTGTCTGTAGATAATGTTTTTTATTAATACAACGTAATAGGAAATACACGAGTACCATCTATACTGTAGACTAAAATTGTTGTTTACATGCACTGCATGACTTATTTGAATTTAGTACAGTAAGTAAAACTGTTACTGAACTAATTGTCAGAAATAAGTTGTATTAAAACTGTGGCTTGGTTCTAAAAGGGCCAATGTAAAATTTTTGTTTTTTTGTACAGCTTTCTTTTGAATTTAATATTGACCAAACAAAATGTAAAAAATTGACACTGGCCCTTTTAGTATTAAGCCACATTATGTTACTTGGTGTTAAAATGGCCAATTTAAATTTTTTGCAGTTTATTTGGTCGATATTAAATTCAAAATAAAGCTGTACAAAAAAACAAAAAATTGACATAGGCCCTTTTAGAACCAAGCCACAGAAAAATGGTTCATTTTTTGGAAGTGAATTTTTCAAATCCATGGATTGGACGTAGAGGATCCATAGAGTGGCCCGCTGGTTCTCCGGACTTCAACTCATTACATTTTTTTCTTTGGGTTATCTAAAATTACTACGTGTTTACGTTAGGCGACCAACATGCTTGCAGGATTTGAGACAAAGGATGATAATTGATGAATGTGTACTAATACTTGGAGAAATCTTGCAAAAAGTGACTCACGAATTTATTTATAGGCTTGCACGTTGTCAGGACGTGAACAGCAAACATTTTCAACATTTGAAATTATTTTTTTTATTTTTAATATCATTGGTCTAAGGTAAATAAATTATCCTATTTTTTAACTCTAAAGAGATTTATTTCTTGTTTTAATAGTTTTTTCTTCCAAACTTGGTATGTATGAATTAACAATAACAAGTTCTTTTAAAATCTGCAAAAATATGCAGGGTGTCCTATTTAAAGTAAATAAGTTAAGGGTATTTCCGGTGAAACCGAAAGTGGAGTAGTAACAAAAAATATGGCATCAAATGCCTTTTGCGTCACTGTACTTGCATGCAAATGCAAAGTTTCATAAATATTGTTCTTTTCGTTTGAAAGATATTTGCTTGGTTCCATACTTTATCCCAACTCTGTATACGTTTATAGTAAAACTTATCGAGAAGAGACCGAAATATCCGAGAATCAATTTGGCTTTATGCAGGGCAGATCAACAACAGATGCAATTTTCGTTAAAAGGCAGTTGATGGAAAAATACAGGAGTAAAGAAACAAACGCTCATATGGTATTCATTGATCTTGAGAAAGCATATGATAGAGTTCCTCGAGAGATTATGTGGTGAGCACTCAATAAAAAAGGAGTCCCTGGTGAATATGTAAAGATTGTGATGGATATGTATGAGGGAGTAACGACTAGTGTTAGGACAGGTGTGAGAGAGACTGATAAATTTCGTCGTGATGATGTCGTGTTAGTAGGAAATAGTGAAAGAGACTTAGAAGAAAAACTGGAACAGTGGAGGCAAGCTCTTTAGGAAAAAGGTTTAAAACTTAGTAGGACAAAAACAGAGTATTTGGAATGTTCATTTAAAGATGGAGTTACTACAAATAAAATGGTATCTTTGGATGGTGAACTGATTGTAAAAAGCAATAGTTTTAAGTACCTGGGATCGGTATTACAAAGTAATGGAGAAATAGATGGAGATGCATGCAGTAGAATTAGGGCTGGATGGATGAAGTGGAAAGAAGCGAGTGGTGTGTTGTGTGATAGAAAAGTTCCAATGAAGCTGAAGGGAAAATTCTGTAAAACAGCCATAAGACCGGATATGATGCACGGAACTGAATGTTGGGCAGTGAAGAAGAAAGAGGAACAACGAATACATGTGGCGGAAATGAGAATGCTTAGATGGATGAGTGGGATGACAAAGAAAGATAAAATTTGAAATGAGTATATTAGATTAGGGGAAGCCTAGGTGTGGCACCAATTGATGCCAAAATGAGAGAGCATAGGTTAAGATAGTTTGGTCATGTTCAACGTAGAGACGTTAATCACTTAATACGAAGAATAGCTGAAGTGCAGATTCCTGGAAGGAGTAGGAGAGGAAGACCAAAGAAGACCTGGGTGGAGACGATAAGGCAGGACATGTTAGTAAAGGGGATTGACTTTGATATGACCCAAGATAGAATTGTGTGGAAAAAAGCAATTAGGGCAGCCGACCCCGCATAGGGATAAGGCAAAGAGAATGATAATGATAGAAAAACTTATAAGAAGAGCTCGGTTTATGTTATTTTGGTTTATTTTTATTAATATTTATTTACTTATAATAAAATTGTTTTCTATTACTTCCATTTATCGCGCCTATGAGTATATTGTCACAATATTGAGCCTTCATTTTAGATAGTGTCAAATACCGCCGAAGTACTGTTGCCAAAGTTTCGCAGAACTTTCGATAAAGGGTATGATATTATTTCCCGAACTAATATTGACGACGTGCTGATGTGGCCTCTTAAGTGTCACGCGCTGTTTTTTTTTTTAGTAAAACTTAAAGTTTTCAATAATAATTTTCACGAATACGAAACTGAGGATGTAATAAAATTGAACAATTTAAAATAAACATGAATGTAAATGAAGTATACGTAACGAGTTTGATGTTGATTTTTTAATCACACAATTTCTCTGCATCTCTTTTGGCGACAAAACGTATTAATTAATTCGAAAGTAGAACCGCTTGCCAACGATAGGAGGAAGCTGTTTAAAGACGAAAGCAAATAGACTGTGACAGAATATCACTTCACTGTTTACATTGCCATTACGGTTACTTAATCAACATTTCTTCTAATTGTTTGACTTTCAGTTCTGCTACCCACACAGTCAATTGTACCACCAGAGGCGTAATGGCAAGATCGTGTAACATAATAAATGAAGTAAATATGGTTATTTTGCAATTAATAGGTACATAATATAAATATGTAAGTTAAATACATATATATTTTTCTGTCGAACAAGAAATGTATATTTGTCATTTTTGGGCCATTTTCAAAACAAACGTTTTTAACCCTTAACTACAGACATCCGGTATTTTTTACCGGCGGGCATTCCCAAAATGTGGATTTCGTGGTAACCTCACAACTTACAAGTTCATGTGTCTCTGTACCTCTCGGGCAGTTTGTATAACAATGCTAGTCAAAGCGTGTATTGTGTATTGTCAATATTTTCTTTTCTGGTACACATCAAAAATCTTAACCGGTAAAAATTACCGGATGTCTGTGTTAAGGGAGTATTTTTATATGAGTACTATATTTGTAAATCTGAAATGTTTACATTATTTTTTTGTGTTTTTAGGGAAAAAGTAAAGAAATGGACTGTGGAAGACATCCTGGACCTTCAATGAAGGTTAAATTTGAAGATAAAAATTTTGAGGCCACTTTGCAAAAATGGAATTGCCATTTAATTTTATTACAATTTTACCCCTTGCAGATTTTTTTTCATGGATGTAAAAATTTTCGTGGATGCTATTTTATATTTCCTTTGTGATTCTATGTTACGTTTATTTGTTAAAAAAAAGTTTAAATTTTTGTCCATAGCATTTATGGCCGTTTGTTTCAATAGACCAAAAATGTTACCAAAATTCTGGTTTAATAGATTATTCTTCAAAAATCTTGTATTATATTATTAAAATCACCCATTTTACCATTTTTCCCATATCTAGAGACTCCATAAAAACACATAATGCAAAACGTTTTTTTTTTTATTATTAACTTTATATTTTGACTCTATTTTATAATGACCGGTAAAAAATACCGGGAGTCTGTAGTTACGTGATAATATTGGGATGTCTGTAGTTAAGGGTTAAAATGCTTAACCAGACAATGTTTACCTTGATACACACCTATAATCGGTTCGCTAAACTCAGACACAACTGGCTAGTGATTTTAGTAAGTAATTTGGCCAATTTGATAAAATCGGTAAAAAAATAATTATTAAATAGTTAATAAATACTAAATAGTTAGTAATTTTGCCAATTTTGACAAAATTGGCAAAATAAATTCCTTGTGGACAATCTTTAAAGGTCTTTCGCATATATCTTCTACAGCTTTCCTCTTTGTAGAATTACTAAACATTTGCCGGTCAACGTGGATATCTGGAGCATCATTATGCTCAACCGATGCTTTTTCAAGAATAACGGAATTTTCATCACCTTCCTTTGTATACACTTTTTGTTGACACCCTTTTTTGATGCATCGCCATCTAACTTTTCCATCTTTGGAGACATGGGTCTTAGGCTATTGATTATATTCAAAATAAGATAGCTAAAACGAACTACAACGTTAACGGGGTTTTATTATTTCATATGGTCAATGGACATCTATATATGAAAAAACCGTGGAGTGCTACCATTTAAAGGGGTGCGTTTTTGAGAAATAGGTGAATTAGTCCCTGGGCACAGGTTACATTAGGGTGAGTTCTATGCACTTTTGGTACAAACATATCTACATAAAAATTATTCCTGGTTAAATTTCCTATCTAAGTATCACGTTTTAAAGTCAATGATACTTTTTTTTACAAAAATATATTGAAAAGAAATAGCACAAAGAAACCCAAAAGAAAGAAATTTTGTTTTTTGTCCCATAACCTTTGTCCACGAGGATATAGGTATAGACATTGCTTTACAGAAAAAAAATCTAAATATTTCTTCTTTAAAATGTTGTTTAGTAGAGGTAATTAGGATTTATAGTTTTCGAAATATGATTTTTCAAAGTTCGTCACTCACAGCAATTTTGGTCAATTTTCCTTGTTATTTCGCAAATATTGTTCTGTAACTTTTTTCTACGTAACTGTAGGTATATGCAATGGTACACGTAATATGAATAGAAATCAATTACCTTTAAAATGGCCTACTGTATAACGTTGTACGATTTTTTAAAAGAGATGATGGTTTTTCAAGGTTTTATACTTTTAACGATTTTTTATAATATAATATAAAAATAAAATAATATTATTATATAATATATTATATATTATATAATATTATAGTATATATAGTATATTTAATATAATATTATATTATATATTATATAATAGTGTATATAGTATATTTAATATAATATTATATTATATATTATATAATACCTAATATAAAAAAAATATTATTTTTTATATTTTTTACGATTATTTTTGAGATTTCTTTTTTTTCTTGTACATGAATATACGATATATTGCTCAATAAAGAGGGCTTACTTTCTGTTCTTTAAAATGGTGTATCATCTATATTTAAATATGTAATGGAAACCGAGTGATTCTTTGATATTTTTTTACCGGTAATATTTAAAATTATTTCTTTTACAAAAATTACATAAACATTAGTCTTAGAAAACATCACTTTAGTTCAAATTATTTAAACGTTGACATTTAAAAAATTTTCAAAATCAAAGTCTCTTCGTTAGTATTAGCTTCAATATCTTCCTCTGACCCCTCAGTTATCTTAGAGTTCCCACAATTAGTACCCATGCACATGCACCATTTGCAGAATATTGAACAACTAATTCCTATCTTCCTACAACCGCAATTTTTTGTACATCCTTTGGTACATTTACATGCTATTTTTTCAAGCAAAGCTTGTGGTGCAGGAACTTTGACAGTAAATATTGGAATTAATCCATATTTTGAAGTTTTCCCCGCCGAGTCAAGTGGATCCAAAGTATTACCTATAAAAAATAAGATTCAATCATAACACACAATCACATAAAAAAGTATAATGAGGATTTTAAAAAATAATCCTAAACTCAAAAATCCTTGCAAATACTTATTACATTTTGAAAAAGCATATCTTATTCAAAAATAATCCTAGTATTTTTTGTAATACACCATTTTAAAGTAAACAGAATAAGCTTTCTTTTTTATTATATAATATACACCTAAATTTAGAAAAAAAGTTATAATGGGAAATTTAAAAAATAATCGTAAAAAATATAAAAACTCGTTAAAAGTAAAAAGTCTTGAAAAAGATAACCTCATTAAAAGAAGTCGTACAACATTATACATTAGAACATTTTAAAGGTAATTGATTTCTATTCCTCTTATATGTACCATTGCATATGCCTAAAGTTACGTAGAAAAAAGTTACAAAACAATATTTGCGAAATAACAAGGAAAATAGCCCAAAATTGCCGTGAGTGGCGAAATTTGAAAAATCATATTTCGAAAACTGTAAATCCTAATGACCTCTACCACACATCATTTTAAAGACAAAATATGCAAGTTTTTTTTCTCTGAAGCAATGTCTATACCTATATCCCCGTGGACAAAAGTTATGGGACAAAAAACAAAATTTCTTTCTTTTGGGTTTCTTTGTGCTTTTTCTTTTGAATATATTTTTGTAAAAAAAAGTATCTTTGACTTTAAAAAGTTATATTTAGATAGAAAATTTAACCAGGAGCAATTTTTATGTAGACGTGTTTGTACCAAAAGCGCATAGAACTCACCCTAATGTAACCTGTGCCCAGGGACTAATTCACCCATTTCTCAAAAACGCACCCCTTTAAATGGTAGCACTCCGCGGTTTTTTCATATATAGAGATTCATTGACCATATGAAGTAATAAAACCCCGTTAACGTTGTAGTTCCTTGCTATAGTACATAATCAATAGCCTATCTGTGAATATTTATATTCATTAAGTATTAATAAAAGTTCTCCCCTTTGACTAAACATAGTCGTTGGATTAAAAGTTAAACACTAACGGACAAAACCGGACACTATACCGTAATACTTACAACTGAAGTGAATAACTGAAAATATTAATTTATATTCTTACTTTCAACTAAACTTACGTGCATAGAAATCGGCCCACTTAAAAATTTGGTCATGTTTGATGTCTCATATTTTCTAAACCTGTTGGCCGATTTATTTAAGTCAGTTTTTGAACATGTTATAGCCTGATTCTTTAGCAATACCACTGTAGTAATATTGTTGCTAAACAGGTAAATTTTCATTGTATACCGGGTATACCAATCAAACTGTGTTTTTTTCTCAAAGTTCGCATCACAATGTGGAATATTCTAGCATTTATAAAATACTGAAATTAAAATCCAACTATAGCCTCAGGTTTTCTTAACATTTTGTTTTTAGATTCATTTGTTTATGTTGGATAATGAAAAAGTTAGGTACTTTAACAACTAGACATATTCTTCATCAATACACGCTGTTTCTAAATAAGTGCAACAAACTTTAAGGGGTAATTCTGCATGAAAAACTAATGACAAGTGGCTTTATAAACGTATGTTCGCAAATGTTTTGTTTCCGAGATACGGGATGTTGAATTTTTTCTTACAAACTGACGGTTTATTTATTGCCTTAAAACGAGTTAAGATATGCAAATGAAATTTGGTAGGTTTTCAGAGATAGTTTTTGCGGATTTTTTGACCTAAAATTAAGAATTTAATATTCGCCATTGGCGTACATACGGGTAATATGATCGATCATCGGAAACGAAACATTTGCGGACAAACGTCTATCAAGCCAACTGTTATATTTTTTTCATGCAGAATTACCACTTAAAGTTTGTCGCACTTATTTAGAAACACCGTGTATTGATGAAGAACATATCTAGTTGTTAAAGTACCTAACTCTTTTATTATCCAACATCAACGAATTAGTCGCAAAACAAAATGTTAAGAAAACCTGAGGCTATAGTTGGGTTGTAATTTCTGTATTTTATATATGCTAGAATATTCCACAGGGTGATGCAAACTTTGAGATAAAAAACACAGTTTGATTGGTACACCCGGTATACAATGAAAATTTACCTGTTTAGCAACAATATTATTACAGTGATATTGTTAAAGAATTAGGCTATAACATGTTCAAGAAATCACTAAAATCGGCTAACAGGTTTAGGAAATACGATTCATCAAAAATGACCAAATTTTAAGTGAGCCGATTTCTATGCACGTAGGTTTATAAGCAAATTTGGAATTTCCGATCATTAAGACTTAATCCCCAACTTTCTCGGCGATGGAGCAGCAGCTACTTGGGATTAATGGGCCCAGGTAGTTCGTGGGGCAGTTAAAATTCAGAAAAGTTAGGTACAGTTGAGTCCGGGAATCTTTACCCGTGCGTCAATATTTAAAGCATACGAAAAAGTCGATGATAAGTCGGAAATTGAAATTTACTAAACGCAACAGCAAGTCACTTACTGTTGCGTTTAGGAAATTTCAATTTCCGACTTATCATCGACTTATTTCGTATGCTTTAAATGATGACGCACGGGTAAAGATTCCCGGACTCAACTGTAACGCCGGTAATGACAGTTTGCCGGGTTCAATTTACCAACTTTTCCCAAGATAAAGGTAGTTTTGTGGTGACTTATAAAGTTATTTTAATTCTGTGAAAAAAATCGAATAAGGTAAGCATTGTCCTTTAGTAATATGTCAATAGTTTTGTAGTTTAGATGTTTGATAAAATGCCAGCTTCTTTTAAAAAACATGTGTATTTAAATTCACATCGCCAATAACACGAACAGCAGTAAATGTGAATTTAAATACACACTTCCCGTTTTAGACCATTAAAATAAGAACGACGAGTAATAGGTGTCCAGGGTAGTACTCGTTCAAATATTAACTGTATAAAATTAATATATTTTGTGATTTTTTTCAAATGTATTATAATAAATTTTAGTAATGGGCGCTGGGTATTAGTATCAAGTTCGTCTTTATTTCAGATTATGACTTCCAACAGAACAAAGAGAATATTACAATTAGCAACTCAACAAATATATGATGAGCAGGATTGTGAGTATAATATATTAGTTCCCAATAGAAATATTGAGTCCGATATTGAAAGTTATAATGAAGAATATATATTATCGTCCGCCCCTTTAGCATGTCCTGTAATAGAGGTTCTTGATGAAGATGAATTATTAGAAAATTCATCTAAGTTTACTATTTTATCGAATGTAATGATTCAAAACGAGGAGATCTTAGAAAACGAAGCAAACAAGGAAGAAGTAGAAAATGCAGAAGGTGCTAAAAACAACGAGCTAGATGAGAGTATTGGTTATGTTGTAGATCAAACCTTAGCAGATAAGCTTGATCATAAACCTCTCAATTTAAAGAATAACAAACAACAACAAAAAGTGCAAAAGAAAAACAAAACCAAGAAAGGAAAAATATAAAACCTACATAGAGGAACCTTTTGGATACCCGGTAGATATTGATGAGGATAATTTTCAAGTTCCAGACGAGATTTTATCTCCAATTAATTACTTTAAAATGTTTTTTGATGATGAGTTATTAGAAATGATAACATATCAAAGTAACCTTTATTCCGAACAAAGTTCTGGTATTACCAGAACTAGATCTTTATATGAAATTGCCGATAATTGCATAATCACTTGACACTAAAGACTCAAACTTTTACACTAAAAACAGGCGCCTGAATCAGGTAGCTACTGATGGCGGTGAAGATACATAACGAACAATTTGGCTATAATCGTAAATTCTCTAAGTGGTCCATCTCACAGACTAAATGTTAGTGACGGAAGTATATAGAACGTCACTGAAAACACACAGTTGGTATATATCAATATTTTCACAAATCTTGGATATTCTATAAATAACACTTGGATTCTATATAAAAGACAAATACTACTGCTTAACCTGGAGAAAAGAACAAAAACTTTAAAACAATTTCGTTTTTCCATAATCGACAGCTTGCTCCGTAAAAATAAAAACGTGGAAGACCTTCAAATGAAGACAAAGCTGTTCTAAAAAAAAAAAGAATAAAAACCATGTTTAAACCCCGGCCACATGATTTGATAAATTCGGACACCTTCCACAATTTTTCACAAAGGGCCGATGGCGCAATTGTGTATACCCAAACACATACAGTGCACTGGAATAAGCGTTAGCCCCCCCCTTATTAACTTATTTGTTTTTAGCACATAAGCAAAACGCTCGTACAGGTCAATTTTTAAAATAATCATAGTATATTATAGTATCATAATCGATGAACCAAGACTCTTTACAAACCATATAAATAGCGTCTGTGAGAAGGCAGCGAAAGTCATGCATTGCATTGTAAGCCTAGTACAAAGGGAATATAGAATTCCGTTCCAGCACATGCGCGTATACCTGAGTACGATACTTGCCTCAATTGTAGGGTACGGTGCAAGTGTATGGGCAGATGGGCACACAGACTAACAAATAATACAAATATTGAAAAACTGAATAAAGCACAAAGAGGTTTCCTTGTTAGAATGACAGGAGCCTTCAGTACTACAGCAACATCAGCTTTAACAGTATTGACTGGTGTAATGCCCATGCACTTGGAAACACAAAAACGTGCATGTAGATATTGGCAAAGAAAAGAAAATTATGAAAAAATAATACAATTAATGGGAATAGAAATCAGAACAAAAAGAGAATTAGAAGAAATATTAAATAGAAAATGGCAAAACGAATGGGATAATTCCCCTAAAGCAAGACGTCTCTATAATTTTAATCCAAATTTAAATAATATACCAAATTGTTTTAACCCAAAAAAAGGATTAATCCATTTTCTTACAGGGCACGATCCGTACCCTACATACCTACATAGATTTAACTTAAAAGACAATCAATATTGTGAATGTGGAGAAATAGGCACACCAGAACACATAGTATTTATTTGCGAAAGACAAATAAATACACAAGAACTACAAATAATGAGAAGAGACTTTGTTGGCATAAATATAGAAAATATAATCCAAAATGAAGAATTATTTAATACACTAAATAATTTAGCGGACATAATATCAAAGAAACAATTAGAATTATATAATATTAGACGAAGAAGAAATCAAGTAAAAAATATCCAACCTCTATGAATTTGAATAAGAAATTATATAAAAAAAAATTAAAATTACATATAAAAATATAAAATAAAATATTGGAATAATTAAATAAATATTTATATAATAAATAATTAAAAATAATATAAAATATAAAATAAAATAAAATAAATCAAAAATAAAAAAAAAAAACAAATATTAATCAAAAAAAAAAATTAAACTAAAAACCTGAAATTTTAAAACTCAATGGTCTGAGGCTCACCGAAATACCATTGAGAATATCATAAAGTCGATTAGACCTGCACTTAAAATTATTCGTGACTATTTTTAGATGAATAGTGCTGGCATTTCTCATCTGAGAATGAGAAATGGGAGCACTTTTATAAAAATTATATGTTAAAAAAAAGTAATAATTTAACTTTTGTTTATTAGTTTTTGTTTAGTTGTTGTTATTTGCTTATTAGAATTGTTTATTAGAATTGTTTACAATTTGTAGTTTTCATAATTAGTAGTAGATTAGGGCTATTGTTAATTAGTCAAATAGAAAAAATTTCTTAACATAATAATATTGTAATAAACTACTGTAATCCCATCAGGAAACGACCTGGATTAGTCACAAGAGGCCAGGTCAATTGTATAGTACTATAAAATAAATAAATAAATAAATAAATAAAAGTATCAATGTTTCTAACTTTAAGTTATCCCTCTTCAGGTGACAGGCATAAGTTTGATTTTTTTAAACGAGAAAGTACATCATGTGACACCTCATTTAAAATCTTTTGAAATATTGATTACAAAAATGCATAATACTTTAATCCTTTTTGAGAGCGTAGGTGCAAAATTTCGGTCGAATTCTTTCTAAATACATTCATTCTTTTCGAATCCTGAGAAACATAATAAGTATGTTTGAAAAATTTAAACGCAGAATGAATTATTACAGTATTATCGAGAGTCTGAAGTCTCTGAGAACTTCTATAATGTTTATTTTAATAAGTCACGGGGGTGAAAAAAAGAGAAAATTTAGCCTAATTTTTAATTTTAAATGTATGATTCAAAAGAAACCTTTTGTTTATTCTAAGGGACTTTCAGCCCTCGGTAATAATGTAGTCTTTCATTCTGCGTTTAAATTTTTAAAAAATACTGATTAATTTTTTTAGAATTCCAAAAAATGAATACGTTTAAAAAGAATTTGACCGAAATTTTGAGCCTACGCTCTCAAAAAGAATTAAAGTATTATACATTTTTGTAATCCGTATTTCAAGAGCTTTTAAATGATGTGATGTACTTTTCCATTAAAAAAATCAAAGTTATGCCTGTCACCTGCAGAATGATCGCGTAAACTTCGAAACATTGATGTTATAATACTATGTTATAAAAAAACTATGATTATTTTAAAAATCGACCTGTCCGTGCGTTTTACTTATGTGCTTAATGTGCTATAAATAAATAAGTTAATAAGGGAGGATAACACTTATTCCAACGCACTGTATAAAATGTACGAAATGTGACGTACGTCTTTGTTTTGTGTCAAAACCAATTTTTTACGATTTTCATATGAGCAGGTAATTAATATTTTTGTTAGTAAAATAAATCAGTACAGCCCTGGGTGTTCTTTGATCTTTTCATCTAATTTTGATTTAAAAAACCAGTACTCAAATTAGTAATGTGTATTGTAATACACACATATTATTTTATGGCTTCATGGCGTTGTGCATTCAGATACACACGTAGAAATCAAAGTCAAAATTTGTTAAAAAAAAGTTAATTGGTTGACGACCCACTTCAACAAATAATGTCAGAAATAATTTTTATGTTGCATATTAATTTCTTATTTTGCAAAGTTAAGGGTTATAAAATTAAATTTAAAAATTCAATGCTATCTGAAAGTATTTCTACAAATAGTTCTTATACATAGGTACAATAATTATTAGATTTGATTTTTATTTATTTATTTGTCTCAATCCTTTTTGTGGGGTTTGTGCTGAGTAAACGCCATATTACTATGTAAATTATGCTACCTAAGAGGTCTGTACAATTGTAAAAAATAGTTTGAAATAATAAAAACCAGTAATAATACGTACAGTTGTTTAATTTTTTTACCCACAGAAACTACATAGTATCGCAAAATTAAGCCGCTTATCTATATCAAGCAAAATAAGTTGAACAAGGATAAACAATATGTTTTTGATAACTTTTTTTATTGAAATTATCGTGTCTCGACATTTATGGCCATTGACATGGGTACAGAAACGTATGGAGTATTTTTTTAATGTTACATTATTTGAGATAAATGGAGTAAGTTACATTAGATTTGGTAAAAATAGAGTTGCTACAATCTTTGTTCTTTTTAACGAACAATGTTACAATTTTTTTTTATATACGATGATGTATAGTCTGCAATCTTTTAAAAAGTCTATTAGAGCAGTGTACACTGTACACATTTGACTATCTGCTTGAAGTTACCGTTTATCTTATGTGCTCTATACGAACTATAATAACTACACTCAACGAGTAAGTGTGCCACTGTAAGACGGTGAGAGTCACAATGTTCACAAGCTGGTGGATTTTCGGAAGTCATTAGGTATCCGTGAGTGAAGCGGGTGTGTCCTATTCGGAGTATTCGAATGATGAGTTTGTCCCTCCTGGTCATTGTAGGTATCTTATCCTTCCGATGACCAACCTTTTTTGTTACACGGATGGCCAACGGGGGTAAAAAATGACCCCAGGTCAAAAATGACCTAGAATGAGTGTTTTCAGCATTTAAAACTTCATCTAACAATACATCCTCGTTTTCTGATACCATTTCATCTTCTATATCATCATAAAAATCGCTAGGAATAACAAGTTCCTGTGACTCAGCCTCAGTAAGATATTTGTGGGTCATATCTTATATGTACACAAAATACTAAGAAACTATAATAATATACGCCAGGAAATAATAATAATGACTAACTGTAGCAGACAGGAATGTCATGATTCGTACATAACAGGCACCACAGTCTAAAAATAGGTTTTGTTAACGCGCAGTGTAAAACTACTTGGAATTCCACATAATAGACGGTATTTTACTAAAAATTAACTTCAGAATATATTTTTTATTCGTAAAATGTAGGGAATTTTTTTTATTTCAAAATATGAGGTTATCTAGAATGAATATTAAAGTCAAATAAAAAAATAATGAGCTAAAAACTGAAAATACTTTTGAATTTATTAAATACGATGGGGTCCAGATTTACCCCCTTGATCATCCGAAGATTCAACGAGTGGACAGTGGGTTGGATTATATCCAGTTTTGTGTTTTGACCATTTCAATGAGTTTGCCAAGTTTTAGTAGTGTTTGGTTGATAGTTGCTGCTAGATCTTGAAGTTGAATTTTTTCTAAGCGTAAGTCAGAAAAACAAGCTTTTAAAAGAGGAGGTTCCAACGCTTCAATGCACATGCTTTCGGCGGGGCTAGATCGAAATGCACCTAGACATATACGTAAGGAGGTCGTTTTTATTGAATTTAGAGGTTTGAGATAAGTATTGCAAGCGGTGACAGTATAAAGAGGGATAGTAAAACCTCTTCCATGTCGGCACTTTGACCTCAAGAAGTAATACCGGCAGTAGGTAATTGGTAATTCACCAGTGGTGGATGCGAGATTTCCCTGTTAAAACCCGTACGTTTCTATGCGACTAGCAATGCGAGACTGGGACAAAAGCGACTGGGAACATTGCGCGGTCGCCATGCGCGACTAAACATTTTATTTCCAATTTTTCGGAGAGTGGTTCTACTGACCTTCTTTATACTGTGAAGCGGTACTTCGTCTTGCCAGATTATAATATGAAAATAATATTTTCCATTATATTTTTTGACCTAAGTTCTAAATGGCAAAAAGACTAGGTCAATAGAATTATCAGTATTTAACCTAGAAATTGATTCCAATATTCTGAGAGACGTCAGTTACAATTTCCAATCTTACCAAATTTAATAAGGACGTCATATAAACTCGTAACTAACTCTAGCCAATGAAATGTTCGCTGTAATAGGAGTGGGGAGTGGCATGTCAAGAAATGATTATTCCCTATATATTTTTTCAAATTTAAAATATGGCAACAAGAGTAGTAGTAGTTGTTCAGCCGACGCTGAACAGTCAAGACGCGTGTGGAGCGACAGCAGCGAAGAGAAGCCAAAGGAGTATGGACGACTCGACCTTGCTGATCTTTTCAGATCGCCGTGAGTAAGACACGGAAAGCGGGAAGAGAGATCCACGCTCTTAGGTAAAAACCGAGAGGCAAAAGCGACATCTTTGGATGTGATTAACCGAGGGAATTTCATCTTTCATTGAGTTCTCTGGGAAGTTACAATCCAAGATTAGCAAGTGAAGAAGAGAGCGGGCCTTGTGCCTGTCGGGCTGTGCCTCCGTAGCAAGGACAATGTAAGGTGTGGAAATTTTGAATTTCACATCGGACAGACCCGGACACCTGGGCCTTATAGCTGAGAAAACGCAAGTGGATCCCTCCCTAGCGCAAGTTAGGGCGTGAACAGCCGCTTAGGTCCCTGGGACGGCACCCAGAAATTGGATGAACAGCGGTCCATCCAACCGAAAAAAACAGAGTCTTTAAAGTAAAGAAAATGTCGTCTTCTGAAAGCTCAGAGCTTTCACCGAGCACTTCCGCTCAAAGTATCGAAAAACCCACCCAACCCGAATCCCTCCCGAAGTCAGAGCATGAGTCGTCTGACGACGATGCTTCTGGCGACGAAGCCACCCCTAGAGCCTCTTCCCCCAAGTCGGAGATGTAGGAAGAGTACTTTACTGATGATGAATCAATGAACGAAGACAATAAGCTCTCCGACGAGGAAATCAAGGAAATTTACAAAGATCTCCCCCAGGTTTCTGAAACCCCTCACGTTTTTGAACATGTCAAACCCGCGATTCCGAAACCCTTCAGGTTTCCGAAAAATCCAATACCCCCATGGAGTTCGACAAATCGAACACCTACTCCCGGCGCATCGAGGATAAACAGGCCAACAAAAGACCGCGAAACCCCTCAAGCCCCACCCAAGACCAGCAGAAAAAAGCAAAAGACATTGATGTCGAAGAAAATGAGGTCGAAAGACGTCATGATTTTAATGGAATTTGGTGGATGGTTTAAGCATGTTGTAAGAATTTTCTAAACGAAAAACGAAGGTTATAAGCTCAACCAAAATGGTTGAAAAACATTGAATAAAAACAGGCTTTTTGTCCACTTATTTTGAATTTATTGCTATTTTGCAGAAAGGGTAATAATTTAACACATTTTAAACCAGTCGTGTATCATACAACATTTATTTATCTCTATTTTCTTTCCCTTCGGCTTTGTTCCAAAATGAATCGTTTTAAAGTTATAAGCAATAATCCTGTCGCCAGGGGGGGTACAACGGCCTCCTGTATTCAGATGGACTTACCCAAGTTTTTTTTTATGTATTTTGACCTGTAGAACACGAATTTTTGGGTAACAGTTGATCCGGATGTCGAGAAGATTGTTATAAACCAAGAAGTTGAGGAATCATATTACAGCGATTTCTGGCAAAACAAAACGTTTTTTTGTATTTTTTGGGCCATTCTAACCAAAAAATGTTCCTACAAATGTTTTCGTATGATGCATAGTTTTCGAGATAAACGCGGTTGAACTTTCAAAAAATCGAAAAATTGCAATTTTTGAACCCGAATAACTTTCGATTAAAAAATAAAATAGCAATCCTGCTTACCGCATTTGAAAGTTCAAGTCAAATTATATCGGTTTTAATTATTTGTATTGGTAAAAATGTATTATTTTATTGTTAAAAAAAGCTATAAACACCTAGTGCTTGAGTGATGTTTTTAATGATTTCTCATTTAAAATCGAACGAGTAGGTAGAAGAGGTAAAAGTGCAAGTGAGGCTATTTCTACGTAGCATGCATTAAAACGCATGTATTAGGCACGGGAAACACTATGTGTTTATAGGTTTTTTTAACAATCAAAAAATAAATTTTTAGCAATGCAAATATTCAAAACAGATATAATTTGACTCAAACTTTTAAAGGCGGTAAGCAGAATTGCTATTTTATTTCTTATTCAAAGGTTATTTGGGTTCAAAAATTGCAATTTTTCGATTTTTTGAAAGTTCAACCGCATTTATCTCGAAAACTATGCATCATACGAAAAAACTTGTAGGAACATTTTTTGGTTAGAATGACCCAAAAAATACAAAAAAAATGTTTTGTTTTGCGAGAAATCGCTGTTATGTAATTCCTCAACTTCTTTGTTTATAACAATCTTATCGACATCCGGATCAACTGTTACCCAAAAAATTCGTGTTCTACGGGCCAAAATACATAAAAAAAATTTGGGTAAGTCCATCTGAATTAAGAAGGCCGTTGTACCCCCCCTGGCGACAGGACTACAATGGGAGTAGAAAAAAATCGATGTTTTTCGAAATTTTTAAATATTTAATTTTTTTTACTAACGTTCCGGGCATATTAGAGAAGGAGCAAAAGTCAAAATTATAATTATTGAAATTGTCACATAACTTTATCTGCAAAAATGCGAATGCCACCTCTCACATCCACCTCAAAACAGATTCGTCCTGGTCTATATGTCACAATATTATTTTTGCGGGGTAGTGTTTGATTGAATTGAATGTGAGCCGTATATAACTGCATGATCTGACTTTCCTATAGGAGAGCTGATTTCGAGAGATGAAATCAGCTCTTCGTCGTTGTTTATTAATTCTAAATCTGGTGGGCTCTGCAATGAGTTGTATCAGGTTCGAATTGTAGGTAATTTGAAAATATTGCGTATTTTGAGCAATAAACTGTCTATATACCAGAAAAAAGTGGCTATCGGGCACAAGTATAAGCATAAGACATATCTAAATATTTTCATACACAATAATTCTCTAAAGAAAACTCATTAATTACAATTTTAGTGTACATGCAATATTTGAAATTTCGGGTTAGCTACCGTCAATAATTATTATTTTTCCATAAAGGATTTCATCGAGTCAAATTCTTGCGGTACATCCCTGTTAACCACCAACAAGACTCGCTCTTGGCGAGAACTCAACAATATTAAGATGTATGTATCCCCTGAGGTGCCGCGGTGGTGGGTTTGTTGATTTTGGAGGCTCTTGTTGTAGGGTGTTTAGACAATTTGAGGACTTCTCAAAGGAAATTTATTGATAAATCAAGGGTTTAACATGCTAGTGTATTTGCATACCACAAAGTTTATCCTTACATTGTATGTATAAATAATGATAATATTTTGTTAACGAAGAGCTTTCAATGTTATTTTTAAAGTTGACATATACATTTACATTTTTTATGTGAATATGTTGCCCTAAAATGTAAAATACAATTGCAAAGAGGACAAACATTAGATAGGTGAACACGTTTTGTTATACCTACGTATGATATTTTTGTCATTTACAGTGATTTGGCTACTATAAATATACAGGGTGTATAGAAACTCTCCGGACAAACAAAGACCGAAAACTCCTCAGATAATTTCAAGAAATTCTAACACTATTCACTTAGTCCTAAAATGATTTCTAAGGGAACTAGAGCTCTTCAAAGATGGCGCTGTGTAATAAGTTTTCTTTAATACATATATCCAGAACTCTTTTATTAAGAAAAACGGAAACTGGTATATGTATTACTTATTTATCCAATTATATAGTACCTATTTACCGTTCAGAGATAAATAAAATGCCAATTTCTAGTGCCGGTCATAGACGTCCATTTTGGGTAGGGTAACGGATATTTTATCGCATAACCTGTTTGTCTTTAACTTTTAAACATTTTTTAGACTGGATTACTAAATTGTAAAGTGTTTTAGTAATAAAAGGTACGCTTGCTTTAAGTCGGTGGGATACACCGTTTTCTAGAAAAATCCATTTCAAAATTTATGGTTTTTTGAATTACAAAAAAATTTGAAAACAATAATTTTTAAAATAAGCGCTGTATTTTATCGAATTAAAGCAAGAGCAAGTTTTGGTTCTAGAATACCTCATAATTTATTACTGTCAAAAATGTTTACAAATTAAAGGCAAAAAACGTATGCGATAAAATAACTTTGACCTACCCAAAACGGACGCATACGACCGGTACTAGAAATTCGCAATTAATGAAATCGATTCATCTCTGCAAGATTAATAAACGTACCAGTTTTCGTTTTTCTAAATAGTTTTTTTGAAAAATTTTTCAAATTAGAAAAACGAAATATGTTCAATTTGATTTTTCTAGAAAACAGTGTATCCTACCGTCTTAAAGCAAGAATACCTTTTAGTACTAGAATATTTTACAATTTAATAATCTAGTGTGAAAAATGCTTAAAAATAAAGTTATGCGATAAAATAACCGTTGCCCTACCCAAAACAGATGCCTATGACCGATACTAGAAATTCTCAATTGACATAATAGAGTCGATTTAATATATCTCTGGAAGATAAATGGGAGTATCAGTTTTCTGTATAAAAGGTATATCTCTTCTTCTTCTTTGAGTGCCTCTCCTATCGGAGATTGGATATCATTAGGGCGATTCTAATTTTAGTTACTGCTGTTTTGAACAATTCGTTAGTGGTACAGCCAAACCACTCTCTAATTTCTAATCAGGATATTCTTCTACGGCCTGGATGTCTTCGTCCTTGGATTTTTCCTTGCATTATATTTTGTAGGAATGTGTACTTTTGTCCCCCCATCAGGTGGCCTAAGTATTCAAGTTTTCTATTTTTTATATTCAGTAGAATTTCTGGCTCGTTATTTATTCTGCGTATTACTCCTTCATTTGTAATTTAATTTTATCCACCCAACTTATTCTTAGTATACGGCGGTAGCACCACATCTCAAAGCTTTCAAGATTTTTAATATTCCTCTGTTTAAGAGTCCATGACTCAACACCGTAAAGCAAAGTACTGAATACATAGCATTTTAACATTCTAGTTCGTAGATAAATACTAATATCACGATTAAAAAATAATTTTTTCATTTTAATAAAAGTAGACATGGCAATTTCCATACGTCTTTTTATCTCGTGATTTTGGTCACCTTTTTCATTGATAAGGGTTCCCAAGTATTTGTATTCGTTTACTTTTTCAAGTTGGGTACCGTTTATTAAAGGTATATTTAAAATCCCTCAAAAGGGCCACATCAAAATCACAACATAACTAGTTTTCGACTGGTTTACCAGTCATCATCAGTGTTTACGTGCAATGTACATGCTGACCACCAAAATATTGTTTGACAAAAATATGTGGGTCAAAGCCCAGTAAAAGTTGTCCGTCAAGGAAACATTGGTTTAAAATGTTACATCAAACTAGGATGTTTAAAATATTTGGCTCATCTGCCCCAGGTAACATCTGAGCTTTGGATATAACTTGTTCACATGTTAAAAGTATGACGGCTAGTGACGCCGTCTTATTTGGTTATTTCTCTCTTTTCTTCACTTTCAGCTGACTCTTTAACTGCATCAAAAGAACTTCCTTCTTCAGAAATTGAATCCATCCCCGTTAACGACACACCTTCCTCGGCTGCCATTATGGACCTATTCATCCCTCCTCCAACTAATACAAAACCCATATTGACTGTAGGACAAAAAAGAGGACACTCTAATGATAGTTCTCTTGATACTCCTACCATTCTCTCTCCCTTCATTGCTCTTTCCCAATCAACTTTTTTAACACCTCCGATATTCATGATGCCACCCAAACCAGCCAATAAAAAGTCCAAATCTAATCATTGATCAGATTATTCAATGAAACCTGATTGTATTTCTTGTATAGAAACAGTTTACAAAAAAAATCCGGCTAATTTTACACTTAATTCAACTCAACTTATTGCTTTTCTTGAGAACTCTTTTGGATGTCCGACCCTACTACAAGAAGCTCAAAAATTTTCCTCTGACATAGATGGCATTCAAAACGACTTATCTCAGCTCTACACAGCTACAAAATAACGATCTCTAAAAAACCGTATCACCAGAATCTTGAAAAAATTAAGACAACATTCTTCCTCCGCTGAATCACAAGACTGTATAAGTACCTCTTCCGACAACCCTTCTGATGTTGAATCTAACTAAGGCACTCATAATGAATAGTTATCCTTTCAAGCTAATTCAATGGAATTATGATGGGTTCTTCCCTAGGCTGGAGGGAATCCAACACCTAACATCACAATTTAAACCTGACATTATATTTCTGCAAGAAACCGATGCTAAGAATTCCAAACTTCCTCATTTAAAACACTTTGGGGTACCACTATATAAGGACTAATTTCATAAGAGCCAGTGGAGGCACTTCTATCTTTATTTCTTCTGATATTTTCTCATCACATCTTCCACTCTCTTCTAAATTAGAAGCCATAGCTATAACTTGCTGGTGTCCGAATGAACTTACAATCTGTAATGTATATATTCCTCCCAACTACCCTCTTAAAGAGGAAGCGCTGGTAAACTTAATCTTTGAACTTCCTAGCCCCTACATACTTGCTGGGGATTTCAATGCTCATAATGTGCTGTGGGGTTCCAACCACACATTTGCTTGAGGTAAAAGTGTTAAAAATATTATTAATTGCTCGGGTACATGTCTGTTAAACACGGGCTCTCATACACACTTTAATATTTCTACTGGTTCCTTCTCCAACATTAATCTAAGCTTTACTGACCGAAAATTAGCTCCTACATTAACATGGCATACATCTGATGATCTCTACGTTAGCAATCACTTCCCAATCTTTAAAACCAACTCAGATACATCAAATTCTCAAATACTGACTAAAAGATTTTGGCGCTTAACCTTCCGATGACCAACCTTTTTTTGTTACACGGATGACCAAGGGGGGGGGGGAAATGACCTCAGGTCAAAAATGTCAAAAATGACAATTAACAAAAAAATGAAGTTTTTTTTTTAATTTTTTATTTTTTTATGGCATGGACTTTTTGTCATTCAGCCAGTCTTAACATGAGTATTAGTGTCATGTGTAGTGTGTATGTTGAGTAAGTGTCTTGTTACTTTGCAAAGTCGACGTCATTAGCGTAAAGCTATTTCGAATTACACATAATAGACGGTATTTTACTAAACATCAACTTCAGAATATATTTTTTATTCGTAAAATATAGGGAATTTTTTTTATTTCAAAATATGGGGATATCTAGAATGATATTAAAGTAAAATAAAAAAATAATGAGTTAAAAATTGAAAATACTTTTGAATTTATTAAAGAAAAACTTACTACCTTATTATTTGCCTACCTAAACTCACTCTAACTGACAACATTGATATGGACGTCACCCAATTCGTAAACACAATTCGCCTTACTGCTGAAGCACATATCGGAAAATCAGTCATTTCAGCTGAACGAAAAAGTGCCCCATGGTGGAATTCCTCTTGCGAGAACGCTGTGGAGCAGCAAAAATCTGCTCTAAAAATTTACAGCAGAAACAAATATCAGGAGAACCTTATTGAACTTAAAAAAACAAGAGCGAAATCTAGATACATTATTAAATTAAGTAAGAAAACTTCATGGAGACAATATATCTCCTCCATAAATGAAAATAGTAACCCAAGCCAAGTTTGGAAAAAAATTGGACAAATACAGGACAAAAAAACTAATCTTAAAATCTCCAATCTCCTTTTTAATCAAAAGGTTATCATTGATAATCAAGAGATAGCCAAAGTTCTGGCATAAAATTTAAAAAAAAAAATTTCACAACAAATCTGGGCCTAATCCTGTACCCTCTACTCTTCCTTCACCCTTTCCTTATTCTTCCTCAGTTTCACAAGATATCAATTATCCGAATTCTCCTATAACTTATTCCGAATTAAAATATGCACTCAAATCCTGTAAAAACGCAGCTGCTGGCCCTGATGACCTTCCATACATATTCTTAAAGACATTTTCATCTTCATGTATATATAAACTTCTCGAGATATATAATAAAACATGGATTTTCCGCAAATTCCCGAATGAATGGCGAACGTCAATAATATTACCAATCAAAAAAAGATCTACCTGCCTCTGTCCCTAATTCTTATAGGCCTATATCCCTTACCTGTACCATGTGTAAAATACTTGAAAAAATTATCAATAAACGTCTTATGTGGTATCTCGACAAACACAAAATTATTCATAAAGGACAATCTGGCTTTAGACGACACAGATCCACTCGTGACAATCTTGTCCTTCTACAAAGTGACATCGCCAGCTCAATAAATGAAAAGTATGAAGTAACGGCTGTCGTTTTTGATATAAAAGGAGCATTTGACACGATTAGTCGACAAGCTATAATCGCCAAGTTAGAGCAGCATAATATCACTGGAAATATATTTTATTTTATACAAAAATTTTATCTCAAAGGACGTTCAAAGTTTCTGTAAAAGGTGTATTCTCTTCTGTTTATACTCAAACCAATGGCACCCCTCAAGGTTCAGTGTTAAGTTCTACCTTATTTAACCTCGGCATAAGTGATCTTTGTTTTAATTTACCATCTCCTACCAAATATGTAGCTTATGCAGATGATTTAATATTATACTGTCACCGTCGTTCAGCATCCACTTGTTCTAAAATTTTGCAAGCGGCCAGAAACATAGTAATCTCTCGGACCCACTCTTTGGGACTAACTTTATCCCTCACAAAATCCAAAGTTATTAAATTTAGTAGACGGCCTCCAATGCCTCCTACACCTCTATTTACAAATGATTCATTTCTTCCCGTAGTTGATCATTGTAAAATACTGGGATTGACGTTTGACCCTCGCCTCTCTTGGAAGCAACATATTCTCAATTTAAAAAGTGCATGCCACAAAAGATTAAATATTCTTGAAACACTGTCTCACTATCACTGGGGTGCGGATGAAAAGTCGCTCCTTAAAGTAGATAAAGAACTAATTCGCTCTAAATTAGATTATGGTAGTATTGCTTATATGTCTCCTTCCAAGAGAGATCTAGATTCCTTAAACTCTATCCATAACACAGCCCTTCGACTCTGTCTAGGTGCATTTCGTTCCAGTCTATCTGAAAGTGTCGACTGTGAAGCCGGTGAGCCTCCCTTCTGGACTAGACAGCAGTAATATCTTCTTCTTTCCTATGCTGCATCTGTCTCTTCTTTCTAACCCCCTTAATCTTGTATACCGTTTATTCACAACAACCTATACCACCCCTCAACAATAATTAAACATATATTTTCTATATTGCCCACAATAACAAGCGACATCAATTTTAGACTGACAAATCCCATCCCATTTCATCGAATTCCTCCTTGGATTATGCAGACCCCTCAAACTAACACAAATTTGACAAAATTCAATAAACATGAAACATCTGAATAACTCATGATAAAAGCTTTTTTTGAAATTATACACAATAACCACTTTGATCAAGTAATATACACCGATGCTTCCAAAAGTGATTTGGGGGTTGGCTGTTCAGTCACCTCTCAAAACAATCTCATGTGTGCTTCTTTAATTCCTCTTCAGTGCAGCGTACATACTGGAGAATTATATAGTATCTTACAGGCTGTTAAGAATATTAACCTCCCGAACATAAATGTTGCCATTTGTACAGACTCTCTAGCTTCCATTATATGCATTCAGGAATTATTTACCGATCATCCTCTTGTCCAAAATATCCATCATTATTACCACCACCTTTCTACCTTAAACACTAAGATTACATTTATATGGATTCCGTCTCACATTGGTATACCTGGCAATGAACTCGCAGATCAGCATGCTAAAACAGATTCGACAGATACCACGTCAACAACCCACATCCAAATTTGTAAAGATTTGAAAACAGAAGCGTACAGATTCACATGGAGATTATGGCAAACCCACTGGAGCTCCTTAAATACATATTTACGTGCAATCCAGCCCTCAGTATATAAGCCACTTTACACTGGCCCCACAGGACTCTCTAGACAAGACCTTAGAATTATAAGAAGAATCCGTATAGGCCACACCAAACTTACTTACGGCTTCCTGATGTCATCAGATATCAGGCTTATCTGTCTAACATGCCAGTGCCAACTTACCGTGAACCACATTATTACCGAATGTCATCAGTTCAGTGTAGTAAGACAACAGCTCAAACTCAAACCGCAGTTATGTGACATTCTAAGTGATACCAAACAGTTAGACAGAGTTCTTCAGTTTTTAAAAAAAATATCATTGTATCATAAATTTCAATATTTTTTTGTTTTTTTTTGACATAACTTGTTAATGCTCTTTAATTATACCTCTTGTAATCTTGTTTGTAATCGTCCCGTGCGAGTAGCCATAGTTGCCGAGCACGTTAATGTAAATAAAAAAAACAAAACAAAACAATTCAATAGTGGGTATGTCCACCTATCGCAGAAACAGCTGGTCGCAATCTGTTGGCATCTAATAATTAAGATGTGTTATCCTTGCCTGGGGAATAGCCCGATATTCCTCTACCAGAGCCCTAGCTGTACCAAATTTTCTGGAGGCCTAGGCTGAAATTTTCTGGAGGCGTCGCGCGTCGGCTGACGGCGAATAGCTATTTTCAAATAATCCCATAAATTCTCGATAGGATTGAGATCTCGACTGCTTGCGGGCCATTCCAGTCTTAACAATCTAACCTATATTTAAGATATTTATATGAGTCAATCAGCTTTTTATTTACAAAAACTTGTGCAGCTCTTACAAGAAAAGAGATATTCTGATGATTACAAAAACAAAATCTTAGTGATGCCTCCGGGCATAATATGAAACTATGAAACAAAATCGGCTCTTCAATTTTTCCGCAGAATTTTTTAAATTTAGGAGAAAATACATACTTACATTCAGCCCCGTATAATGCTAAGCAATTTATTTGTTACCGGAATAATAACAAACGATATCAATATAATACACTAAGCGCCAAAATTAACGCACCACCTTAAAAATTGGATATTATTAATGTCTCATGTTTCCTACTAAACCTGTTGTCTGATTTTAGTTATTTTTTTAATATGTTACAGCTTTTTTCTTCAAGAATATCGATGTAATAATATTGTTGCTAAATAGATAAGTGTCATTGTATACCGGGTATAACAATGCTAGTGTGTTTTTTTCTCAAAGTTTGGAACACCCTGTGGAATATTCTAGCGTATAAAAAATATTGAAATTAAAACTCGACTGTAACCTTAAGCTATCTTAACATTTTGCTTTTTGATTCATTCGCTTATGTTGGATAATAAAAAAGTTAGGTACCTACTTTAACAACTAGCAACGTTTTTCGTCAATACAGGGTGTTTCTAAATAAGTGCGACACATTTTAAGGTGTAATTCTCCATGAAAAATAATGACCGTTTGCTTTATAAACATATGTCCGCAAATGCTTCGTTTCGGATATACAGGATGATTAATTTTTTCGTACAAACTGACGATTTATTTATTGCTCTAAAACCGGTTGAGATATGCAAATGAAATTTGGTAGGTTTTAAGAGGTAGTTATTGTTCATTTTTTGGCATACAATTAAGAATTTTATATTCACCATTGGCGTGCATGCGCGTTATATGACCGGGTAATATGACCCGTATGCACGCCAATGGTGAATATAAAATTCTTAGTTGTACGTCAAAAAATGCGCAATAACTACCTCTTAAAACCCACTAAATTTCATTTGCATATCTCAAACGGTTTTAGAGCAATAAATAAATCGTCAGTTTGTAAGAAAAAATCAACATACCTTATCTCGGAAACGAAGTATTTGCGGGCACATGTTTAGGTATAAAGTAAACGGTCATTATTTTTTCATGCAGAATTAGCCCTTAAAATTTTTCGCACTTATTTAGAAACACCCTGTATTGATGAAAAACTTTGCTAGATGTTAAAATACCTAACTTTTTTATTATCCATCATAAGCGAATGAGTCAAAAATCAAATGTTCAGATAGCTTAAGATTACGCTTGAGTTTTAATTTCAATATTTTATAAACTCTAGAATATTCCACAGGGTGTTCCAAACTTTGAGGAAAAAACACACTATCATTGTTACACCCGGTATACAATGACACCTATCTGTTTAGCAACAATATTATTACATCGATATTCCTGAAGAATAAAGCTATAAAATATTTAAAAAATCACTAAAATCGGACAACAGGTTTAGAAAATATCAGACATTAAATTGTTCCATTTTTAAGGTGGTGCGTTAATTTTGGCGCTTAGTGTAGGGGAAGTCGGGGCAAAGTGAACCAGTTAAGATTTGTCAAATAATATGACTTATACGAAGATAATAATTACGACTACTTTTTGTTCATACGATAGCAGAACCATTTGGCCACATATTCCAATATCTAATAACTAAAAAACAGTTTTATGTAATATGCTGTAGACATATTTCCCAAAAGTCGCAAAAAGTTCACTTTGCCCACCTTTGTGTTTGGGGAAAGTAAAACATATCAGATCAATTGAACATTTTATCAGGAAATACAATTAAACAAACTGAAAACATAAAATATTATATATAAACTGGATTTTTCCATATCTGAGTCTTTTATGGCGAAGCTTTCCCATGATTTGAGCTGCAGTTATTACCGAGATATCATCTACCTCTGGAAAGACGAAGATGTTCCAGTTTCCTCTATACGGTCTCATAAATTTTACTTCATACCCGTTTTTTAATGGATCTTTAACTTGGGCAACAAATTCTTATTTTATTTTATCATTAGTTAGTTGAACTAGTATAAAATCTTCGGCAAATACATTTTTCGTTGGAACTGCATTAAGCTGGTTTGTTTGCAAAATTTCAACATCTTCATCACTGAAGGTTTCCGTGTCACTGAAATCTTCGCACAAGTGGGCGTCATCAACATCATGGTCTTCGGAGTCAGAAGATTCTGGAACAGCAATTTTTCGTTTTACTGCAACTTTTTTTTCTTTTTTCACTATTTTTGCCTTCTGTTGTTCTTTTTCAGCTTTCAGGTCAGCAAGGTAAGGGGAAGATGTTATTACCGTTGTAGATCCTTTTTTCTCTCCTTTCTCAGAGCAGTTTTAGGAGCTACTTTAGGGACAGGCATTATATCTCTTGGGGATATCGCTTGGCTAAAATTGGCTGAGCTTGTGGTATGGAGTTCGTTAGCTACCGAAACATTTTGTAACTTTAAAAGTGTGCTCACTCCAGGCAAACAACTTATTTATAATATATCTATAGTAGTCTTTTTATCCGGTTTAATTTTAGGCGATACAAGAATTAGTAAATTAATCTCGGATAATTATTAAACCAAGATTTACATATCCCGGTACAAATATTACAAATATAGTTTCTAAACTCCAACCTTCAATAAATACATTCTACAAATCTACCTACTACAAAACAATAACGGGGGCAAAGTGAACCTAGGATCACTTTGCCCCTTGTGAAAAACTTCACTTTACCCCACACTGGTACTTTTTTGACATTTGACATGTAATGTGAAACTGTCATTACATATCATCTTCGTTTTCTTGCAAAACTATCTCTAATTAGATGCCTAACATAATAGATTAACATAGTTTGAATGTAATAATAACTAGTTGAGTTATACATTAGATTACATACTTACCAGATTAGAATTTTACCACGATAAAATAAAAATTTCATCCACAACTTAGCAGCTTTCGTCAAACGTGTTCTCGTCGTAAGCACACTGTTACCAACTTAAATATATTCAATGTACGTTTGAAACTGTATAACTGGCGCGAATAATTTACAATTTAAAAAGATAGTTCACTTTGCCCCAACGGTTCACTTTGCCCCGACTTCCCCTATATACCTACAAACTTATGTAAGAATATTGAAACTCGGAGTACAAATAATAAAGTTATAAATTGCCAAACTAAATAAAATATTTTTAATCGCGAAATTTTGTGCCGGTGAGAATATATCGATATTTTATTATTTGTTTCATAACCAAAATGAAATATATTTAATTTGTTGTGTTTATCATCGTTATTTGTTTTTACAGAAAATTTTTCTATCGTCAGATACTTTTTAAATATTGGTTGTAACTCTGATACGGCAACAAAATATTGTATTTTTTTAAAAAGACTTTGTTTATTAAACAACAAAAATGTTTTAATATATTCGATTTATAGACTCTGTTGAATATTAAAAAAAAATGTTTTCCAAAGAGAGGTAGAAAAACGAAATATATTGTTTTAAAGTCAAATCTGATAAATCAATTATTATTGATTTATGGTTTAGGAATTTATTCACAAGTTATCCTCATAAATCGCAATAATTATTTTTAGATCAAATCTAAAACACATTTTGTTCTGTTGGATTTTTTGGTCGAATATAAAATATTTATGTATTTATTAGGCCTGATATGTAACCTCATTTTTTATTACTATGTTCAATCTGTACTGTTACGAACAATCAGTTAAATCGTTAAAGTTATGACATATAGGTAAGAATTCCAATTAAAACTTTCCTTTCTAAATTACCTAACAACTAATGTGTAAATAATACTAATTAAATAAATTCTTCTTCTTCTTCATCTTTTTGTGTAGACTTTGTCTGTTTTTCAATGTGCCTCCAGTAAGTTGTCATTCCATCGCTTTCCTGGTCTTCCCACTGATCGTCTGCCTATTTAGCTCGATCAAAGAACAATCTGTCCCAAAAAAAATAAAGGAAGGATGAAAATTTGGAAATAGGTAGTTGAAATTGTCTATTATTATAAGAAAAAGTTTACAATTCTACTTCCCCTCCATTTTACAAAAATGGGGTAAAAAACCTCCCTTCTTGGGGGTAAAAAATATACATTCAAAATAAGTCCGGAATTAAAGAAAATGACTAATTCTAAACAACTTTTGTTGCAAATCGAATATTTCAATGCTATATAACCAAAAAAACGAAGCACTTTTTGGGGAAAATTCATTTAAACTTTTTTAAAGTGTTTAAAAAAAGGTTTATTTTTGTTTTTCAAAAAAAGTTCTAACGTTAAAAGTAAGTGAGTTACGCTCAAAATATTTTTGGCTCCTCTAATTTTTTTTTGGCAAAAAAAGTCATGAAAATCGCCCCATAATTATTATTATCCAAAATAAATTTAATCCTTATCGCTTCACAAATTACTTTGATTATGTATTCTATATATGATCTGTAAGTTTCACCGGTTCAAATTGCTTATTTTTAAAAAGACTGTTAAAAATGGCTTGAACGAGTAACTAATCACGAGTTTATGCAAATTTTGAACAGCCATAGCATAACCAATTTCTGTTTAAGAAGAAAACAAAAAATCCAAATTATTCAGAAAAACAAAACGTACATTTTATTACCCTTTGAGATTTTTGGTATTACTAATAATTTTTAAGTTAAATTGAGAAAAATTGGATTTTTTTTCAAAATCAAAATAAGTATTTTATTTTAAAACCAATTTTTTTCAAAAATAAGCACTTTAAACCAATGAAACTTATAGATCATACCAATTATGTATAATTAAAGTAACTTGTAAAGCGGTAACGATTAATTTTATTTTGGAGGCTAATTAGGGGGTGATTTTCGCGATTTTTTTACCAAAAAATAAAAGGGACCAACAATATTTTGAGTGTGACTCACTTGCTTCTCATGTTAGAAGTTTTTTTAAAAAACAAGAATAAACCTTTTTTAAACACCTTAAAAATGTTGTAATGTATTTTCCTCGAGAAGTACTCCTTTTTTTGTAATTTCACGTTGAAATATATAATTTCGCATTTGACGAATAAGAACCTACTTTGCATTAGCTACAACTCTGCTTCCAGCGAGTCTAAAATCTTCGTGAGTACACCATTTTTTTTTCAGGTTTTTATAAGCTATATTTTTGCTAACCATACTTTTTTCGCTAAAATACTTACTTTTTGAGTTATATGCGAAAAACCGTCCAAAAACATGTTTTATTTTTGTTAAAATTGAATATATTCACTCGCAAATACCTAAAAAAGTATTGACTTAGTGAAAAAACTCTATAGAACAAAACTTGCTTAGAATTAGTCATTTTATCCAATTCCGGACTTATTTTGAACATATATGATTTTTCACCCCCGAGAAAATATTTCTAATTCGTATTTTCCAATTTTTGTAAAATAGAGGGGATGTAGAATTGTAAACTTTTTCTTATATAATAATAGACAATCTCAACTACCTATTCCCATATTTTCATCCTTCCTTTATTTTTTTGGAGGTTTTCGAAAAGTTTTGTGTTCATTGATCGGGCTAATTGGGGAACCGTCTCTCGCTGTCCTTACTACTCTATTTGTTGTCATTCGGCTTATTTGGTTGTTCCATTCTACTCTTCCGTTTTAAAATAAATTAACATTTATAATAGTTCTAACTTTTTTAAAATGTATTTGATAGGTCAGTTAATTTATAACGCTTCACTCTGCGAACTTCATCCTCCGTGTTTTAAAATTTACTCGCGAAATCATTTGGATGCGCACTAAGTCTTGCTTCATACTTTTACTGCATTTGCTGATCTCTTATTTTGAAAACTTTTAAATTTTGAAGGAATTTGCAATGCCTTATTTTGAAAACGATATTTTATTTCCAAGTTAGAGTTTCTCGCTAAGCCCGATAGCTGTAGGCCATATTATGTTCATATGGGTTTAATTATGGCTTTGTATAGGCCAACCAATAATATTTCTTTAATTGACAGTCTTGAATGTCTACTCAGGATCCAGTACATTTGTTGAAGTTTGAGTCCAAGTTGCTTTCTTTTGGTGAAGATGTGTTTCCTCCATGTTACTCTTTTATCTAGATGTATGCCCAGGTATTTGGTTTTATCTGCTTGTACTAATTGTTTGTTGTTTATGTATACTGGTGGACAGCTCTCTCTTCTCATGGTAAATGTAACGTGGGTCGATTTTGTTTCATTAGCTTTTAGTTTCTATTTTTTAACCATTTTTTTTAAGTGGCTTGTAAGTTATGCTTGTGGGCCGCCGTACAACTTCTTGGCTTAAAAACATACGCCAATGGTTTGGGAAAACTAGAAGTGAACTATTTCGTGCGGCTGTAAATAAAACAATGATTGTTAATACGCTGGGCAACATGAGAGTCAAAGATAAGCAAACGGTCTCGGCACTTTAAGAAGAAGATAAAGTAAGTTATGAGAAGCTCTTTGGGGTCTGTTTGAGATTTTATTTTTATTTATTTATTACAACTAATTTACAATCTGCTCAGTAGTACAGGAGTATTGTATAGTATAAATATGATGAGTTATACATATATGGCTTGTACTGGATAGCCTCTATTAACGGTTCTCCAAGTCTTCACCTAATCCCAAGGTGTTCAAGCCAGGTTCTGTTTAGACATACAGTAGGTAGTTGTTAGGTGTTGGGGTGTTTTATAGAGGTAGTACCTTTTATGATAACGGCCACATCGATCGTAATATACGGGAGATGGTTCGAAATAACTGGTCCTCATAAGACATCCAACTTTCACTTATGGCTCCACGTGCCACACCCTGGGCAACTGCACTGGTCTGTAGGCTAAACTAAGTGAGGGTAACCACCGAGCGATTGCCGGTATAAGCAATCCCCACTTACTAGCTAATAGCTTCGGTTGGATGAGCTAGTAAGTGTTAGGACACTCTTTTGTCCTGAGACTGAGAAATTGGTCTCGAAGGCGGATGAACCCTACAGAATTGTCAACGGCATAAGGATGCAGAAGGCAACAAGGAACCACTGCATTAAAGACTCATGGAGTACCCCTAGTAGTAATCATCATGGTCGGCATGAAAAGGAGAATTACTGATCATGGACATCGGATACCAAGATCCGGCAGAGGAAGACAAATAGATAAGTACAAGGCTTCCTCGGTCGTAAACCTGCGAAACCCTTGTAATAAGAAAAAGACAACCATAGAAATTGCTACGTGGAATGTGAGGAGCTTATTCTCTTCGAGAAAATTAGATAACGCCGTGTTGGAAATGGATCGTTTGGGTATAGACATATTAGGCATAAGCGATACACAATGGCCAGGAAATGGCAAATGCCCCACAACTAATCATGGTATGTTTTATTTTGCCGGAAGTGACACCACAACCCATCGATACGGAGTTGGAGTCATCATCTCAAAAAAATGGAAAGATGCTGTAGCAAATTTTACTCCATTCTCAGAACTCGTGATGTAAATACAATTGAAAGATAAGAAGAACATAATAAACATCATACAAGTGTACGCTCCTACAGCAGACAAAGACGAAGAGGAAATAGAACAATTCTATAATAACTTAGAAGAGGTGATGAGAACAACAAAGAGACAACACATTAACATAGTATTGGGCGATCTCAACGCCAAGGTAGGTCAGGGTAAAGTTGGAGAAAATATCGGTGAATACGGGTTAGGTAATAGAAATGAAAGGGGTGATTGTTTAGTTCAGTTTTGTCAAAGCGAAGATTTAATAATAACTAATACATTCTTTAAATTACCCCCAAGGCGACTGTATACGTGGACGTCACCTCAACACACACAAGAAAAAGTAATCAGAAACCAAATAGATTACATAATGGTGACAAAAAGATACCGTAATGCCGTGAAATCTACTAAAACTTACCCTGGAACTGATATCGGTTCGGATCATAATCCAGTAATATCTGTGTTAGAAGCTAGACCAAAGAAAATGAGAAAAACCATCATCCCAGCGTTAGACTTAAGCCAGCTTAAAAGTGAACACCGACGACAAACAGTGCGAGAAGAAATCAACACCAGCCTCAGTGTAGCAGAAAACCAAATCCGCAGAACAGACAACATAGATGAAAAACTGAAGTATATAAACACTATAATAAGAACTACGGGAAAGAAACACCTAACCAAATCTACAAAGAAACATAAGGTGTGGATGACACCAGACATACTAGAACTAATGGATGAAAGACGCAAATTGAAGAATAATTCCGAAAAATACAGAGAGGTTGATAGGAACATAAAGCAAATAATAAAGAAGGCCAAAGAATCATGGATTAAAGAACAATGTGTAGAAATGGAAGACTATGAAAGAAAGTATGACACATTCAATGTACATAAAAAAGTAAAAGAACTTACAGGAACCCAAAGAAGACATCAAATAAGATTGCCTAAGGACAAAGACGGACATATTATTATAGACTTAAGAGAAAAAATTAATAGATGGAGTGAATACATAAGAGAATTGTTTGAGGAAAACAGAAATAACATTGTCCAGGTAAATGGTGGAAAGGGACCTGAAATCCTAAAATGTGAAGTAGAAATGGCACTTAGAAATTCCAAAACTGGAAAGGCAAATGGACCCGATGAGGTTCCTACTGAATTACTAAAGCTCTTGAATGATGAATCAATAGGTATAATATTGCACTTATTTAACACAGTATACAATACTGGTATTATACCTCAAGAGTGGCTACTGTCTACATTCGTTACACTGCCAAAGAAATCCAATGCAAAAGAATGTTTAGAACATCGAACAATATCTTTAATGCGCCATCTACTAAAGATATTTCTAAAAATCATCCACAACCGAGTTTATCAAAAGTTGGAGTCAGATATTAGTAATACACAGATGGGGTTCAGAAAAGGACTAGGTACTCGAGAAGCTCTCTTCGGTTTGAATGTTCTTACACAAAGATGCCTAGGCGTTAATCAAGAAGTACATGCATGTTTTATCGATTTTGAAAAAGCGTTTGACAGAGTACGCCACGATAGGCTAAGAGACATTCTTGAAAGGAAAGACATAGGTAATAAAGATCTGCGAATAATTCTCAACTTATATTGGAACCAGAAAGCTAACATCAAAATAGAAAATGAGATATCAACAGCAATAGAAATACGTAGAGGAGTAAGACAGGGATGCATTTTGTCACCACTGCTATTTAATGTATATAGTGAAAGCATCTGTCAGGAAGGCCTTTTGCAAGCAAATGAAGGAATCGTAATCAATGGAGAGGTTGTAAATAATATTCGATACGCGGACGATACTGTACTAGTTGCAAGAACAGTGGAAGAATTACAACGATTACTTACAAACATAAATATTGCTTGCAACAATTATGGCATAAACATTAATATCAAAAAACAAGTATATGGTCTTCAGTACAGGAGAGAGAGGATTAGATAGAAATAGTCAAACGACTTATATGACGCCACTACATCCTTACGAAGGATAACAGATAGAGGAGGAGGATGGTCTTCAGTAAAATCATGACACAACCAGCACATATTAGTATAAACTGCATTCAAATTGAAAAAGTATCAAGTTACAAATATTTGGGAACTTTAATAAATGAAACTGGAGACCAAGGCAATGAAATAAAAAGACGTATCGAAATTGCCAGGGCCACCTTCATAAAGATGAGAAAATTCTTCTGCAACAGAGATATAAGCATCCCTCTACGATTAAGAATGCTAAGAGACTACGTATTTAACACGCTATTATACGGTGTAGAGGTCTGGACTCTCAAACAGAACAACATAAAAAATATTGAAAGTTTCGAGATGTGGTAATACCGTCGAATGCTGAAGATAAGTTGGGTTGAAAGAATCACAAATCTTGAAGTAATACGAAGGATAGGAAGAGACCCAGAAATTTTGTTAACGATAAAACGAAGAAAACTCGAGTATTTGGGTCACCTGATGAGAGGTCATAAATAAGCATTACTTCAAAATATAATGCAAGGAAAAATAGAAGTAAAACGGAATACAGGCCGTAGAAGAATGTCATGGTTGCGGAATTTGAGAGAGTGGTTTAGCTGCACCACTAATGAACTTTTTAAGTCAGCTGTAAACAAAGTCAGGGTAGCCTTGATGATTTCCAATCTCCGATAGGAGTGGCACAAGAAGAAGAAGAAGGTAGTTGTGGTTGGTATAAATCTCTTATGATTTAACACTCATTTGTGGAATATCTTTCTTTGGCTCTGTTTGGCAGAAGGTCAATAATTTCTCTTACGAAGGGAATACCAAGATCGTTGTGTATTGTCTGGTTGGAAACGTACCATAGAGCATTGGCTATTGTTCGAAGGTTTTTGACCGAAAAGTTTGTAGAATCTTGGTGTTGGAAGGTTTACTGCAGGAGTTTAATTCCGTAGGGCCAAATGAGTTTGAGGATGACCAATAGTCTGTGTGAGATGCGATAATACCTGTATCATCTGAGAATATTGCAACTATTGTCAGTCTAGTTGTAGGTAGACCAGCAGTAATATAAATAACAGGTATAATAAAATACCCAGTAAACCACCTTATTAGACATCGGATTTTATTTTAAATAGTTCTGAGCGACCATCTTGTTGTTTCACTAATGAAAAACGATCTGTTATGTACAATTTTATAATTAAATAAAATTGATATGGAAGATTTTTCTTTAGCTTATGAAGGAGTCCTGTATGCCAAATTTTGTCGAATGCTTGGCTGATACCTAGTAAAGCTGCATTACAGTACCTCTTGTTTTCTAGATCGTTGCTGATTTGTTTGACTGTAAGATGTGTTTGTTCTATTATCCATGTTTGGCAAGGAAACCAAGTTGGTATATTGGAATTAACTTTGTTTCTTCTATTATTGGACCCAATAAGTCTTCCTCCGATAAGCCGGAAGTCCGGATAACCCCGTGCCAATTTTCATCAGACAAAACAAAGGTTTTTTCACTTTGACTGAGGAAATATACAATACTGTATACAACTGTACGTAATTTAGATGTAGGTACTGTGCATATGTATTTCATGTTTTTGCAATTAAAATGTGTATTTGTTTATTATTTATATGTATTTTAATAATTTTTACCATATTCTCCGGCTAACTCGGATTTTCGATAACCCGGATCGGCCGCGGTCCCGATTAATCCGACTTATCGAGGTTCCACTGTACCTACAAACTGATTTAAAAATCTTGAACATCGGTGTACAAATATTAAAGTTCTAAATTGTCAAACCTAATCAGGGAGCAGTCGAGCCGTTAGAAAAAATCTAACATTTTATTCTTTTCCGTGATAACTTGGTGAAAAGCTTTCGCAACATAAATTTCGGAAAAATTTTAAATAATTCACAACTCATCTGCTCAGCGTGGTAACAGTTCCAACAAGAAATATTCCTTAGTACTCAACAAAAGCGTAAATGAAATAAAAATGTTTATACATTTTTTTTTCTTTTAAATTTGTTTATGTTTTTTTGTGGAACTTATGGCTTTAAATAATAAAAAATAAAAATTAGTTTTCAATTCGTATTTATCATTCGAGCGCGCTGCTCCCGGGTTAATAAAAAATTTTTAGTGGCGGAATTGATAGCCAAGGAGTGAACAATGATAATATTAAAAAAAAATTGGGATATTCCAAAGATATTATTTTGAATTTTATTAGTACTAAGTGGCATTAACGATACCGTTATTACTTTATAAAACAATTTACCTTACCTGCGTTTACTCTTATATTTAGCTGTAGCTATTTTTGACTTTAATTCCGCTGGCTTTGATGTTTGTAAACACTCGGGTTTTACCACCATTGTCTGATGCTGCCTTGTCAAGCACACTCTGTAAACCACTGAAAAAGTTCTTCCAAGATGCTTGTAGTGTTTCATCAGAGACGGTTTTTAATTTAATTTTGCGGCTTAATAATTTCTTTCCAACTTTATACTCTCTTAAATATTACAATAATATGCGTGCACAGGCTACAAAGCACAGGGCTCTTTTAAAGAATTCGTTTAGTGGTAAACATATCCTTCATTTAACTAACATTTTAGTGAGAGAAGATTTTTGACTTTTCTCTTCTCAAAATAAAAATGAAGTATAAAGACTTCTTTTTATAATTGTTGTATTTAAATTTAAAAAATATGAATTAAAAATACATGTTCTGAAGCTATTTCCTTGTGGCATTTTTATAATGAACTATTTTAAAAGGGAAATAAGCCACAATTTTACAAAAAAAAAATGATTTTATTAACGTTTCTACGGCCAAGTCGGGTGTCGTTGTCAAAATACAAAATAATACTAAATTAAACAAAAATATTGTTGCTTAGTAAAAAATTCTTCTAATAATTTATTTAATCTGACTTATTTATATCGGCAATTTAGACATGTATTATACATTTTAAAGTAGAAGACTTTAAAATGATATTGCTAATATTGATGAGTTGCGTTCCTCGGACGACTTTACTAAAAGATAGTTCATTTGATTACATGAAATCAACCAAACTCAAGAATATCCGCCACAAAAATCATAACATTTGATCTGTCTTTAAAAAGACAACCAAATGCAACGGGGGCAGTAAAATTCTCGCGCTAAAGACTCCATAGTAAATCACGAGGGAAAACCAGGAAATACCTCGTGACACTATCCCGACATCGTAAGTATTTGACCTTACATTTAGTTTACTCTCAAATCTAATACCAAATTCCGACTTTAAAATATATATGCTATTTTAAATTATAAATAATATTAATAATACATAGATATTATTTACATAATACTTAAATATAAAATATGTACTAACTCGATATGTTACTGACTTACTAATCGTGGTATTTTCTTTCTATTGACTTCCTCTTTCAGTATGGGTAACCACATCTTACTGCATTCTACCGAGAAATTTGCGACACAATTGGTTTCATTTAGCATAATTAGAGCCGCTTCTTTGATTTTTTTCTTTTTACTAACTGTTTCTTTCAGGACTATACTTGAATCTCTCAACTGAACTCTATGTTCATTTTCTCATGCGTGTTGACATATTTGAGATCTATCAAATTGTCTATTTTTAATATAAGACTGATGTTCACTACTTATTCTAACGTTTAATGGTCTTGATGTTTCATTTAAATAAAATTGTTTGCATTCACAAGGTATTTTATAAATAAAATTCTTCGTTCTTTCTTGTTCATTGTTAGGTTTAGTTTTAGATCGAATAGATCTCAACGTGTTTGTTGTTTTGAATGTTGTTGAAATGTTGAATTTATTTCCTATTGTTTTAAGTTTCTCGGATAGTCTTTTATATATGGTTTTGATATTTTCCTCGTATTATTTCTTGTGGCTGTTATAGGATCCCGTTCTATATTGTTCTGTTCTATTCGATCCAATTTTGAAAATTCCGTATTTATATCAACAATAAAGGATAATCGTTTTTTTAATAAAACATATGTTAACAATTGTGTTTCTTCTAACAAAAAATTTTCTTTGGAACAAATAATTTTGGTTCTATCATATAAGGATTTCGCTATATACACTTTTCTTTTCGGATGACCAGGTAGTAATTATTGCCGAAGACTCTGACGATATATGAGGTGGCAGGTCTAAACAGGAATATGACAAAATGTAAATATCCCTCAGTGGGAACAGATGAAATATGTGACCTAGTCTTGAAAGACCACAAAATGAAAGGTGTGCAATCGTGCAAATATTTAGGGGTCATTTTTAATAAAAAGTAAAATAGTGCAGATGAAATCAGGGAAAGAATAAACAAGAGCAGAGCAGCGACCCGAGCGTGCCTTAAACTCTCTTCTCTGACAAAAAGCAATTCGACGAGAAACGAAAAAAAAAAACACATTTACGGCAGTATATTCCAAAGTATTACTCTTTACGCTTCGGAAATATCAGACGTCACCAAAGCTAACAGAAAAAAACTTACGACGACCGAAATGGATTCTCTGAGACAAAGTTGCGGTAGGTCGAAACTGGAGAGAGTTAGAAATTAACAAATAAGAAAAGAAATCAAAATGGAACGAAATATCAATGATCATATAGAAACAAAACAATTAACCTGGTTCGGATATGTTAAAATAATTCCAGGGTACAGATGGCCTAGAAGAGTACTGGAATGAGGGTCTAGGACATTTCGCCGTCGCCGTTTCGCCGTCGCCATTTCGCCGTCGCCGTTTTGCCGTCGAGCCATTTCGCCGTCGCCGTTTCGCCGTCGAGCCATTTCGCCGTCGCCATTTCGTTGTGACCATTCGTACTTATAATTTCGGGATGATCATTACTTGTATACATATAATTTTTGAATGGTTTTCGAACGATTATATACTATCCCTTTTGCATAATGAAGTTTTTTATTTTTGATGCAGTAAGAACAATTGAAATTGAAATTTGTAAATATTTTATTTTTCAGACGAAAACAATGTATAGTTGAATACGAAAATATAACCTGGTTTTACTAGCAACATCAGCATTTTATTTACACTGACATTTAGTATAAAAAAAGTTAGTACGTTATCACGTTCTTGCGACATTTAGTATAAAAAAAGTTAGTATGTTATCACGTTCTTGTAAACTTAACCAATGCCGGGATGGCGACGGCGAAACGGCCGACGGCGAACTGGCTCGACGGCGAAACGGCCGACGGCGAAGTGGCTCGACGGCGAAATGGCGACGGCGAAATGGCGACGGCGAAACGGCGACGGCGAAACGTCCCAGTCCGCTGGAATGGATCCCTCCTGAAAGAAGAAAGAAAGTACGACCACCGAGAAGTTGGCGCAACGATATTGTTGAAACAATGGCGGCAAGAGACATAGAAGAGGACAGAAAAAGATGGAAATTGGGGCAAAGAAGCGGCGACAGCCGTAATCAATCCGTTATACATATATTATAGGTATATTAAATTGTGCAATACGTTGTAAATGAGAGATTATACTAAACTTAAAATCAAAATGCAGTAGAAATAAACAAACTAAGACACGTTAAATGATACTAGGAGTACTCCCGAATAATAATTTACCTATAATGTAATGTATTGACATTGTAAATCCCAAAGCATGATTTCCAAAGTTTATACATTGTAAATTATGATTCGGGAGTGCTCCTAGTAGCATTTACCGTATCTTGGTTTGTTTATTTCTACTGCATCTTGATTGTAAAGGACCCCGCAGAAACCTTATGGGAAATGGCTCTCTGTCAAATGCTCTGAAACTTTGTGTACTGGTAGTCCTTGATGTGTAGAACAAAAGACTCAATGGGCGCGCAGCTCCAAAAAATCATGGTTTTAAGATATAAGCCTCTGATGTTATACTAATAGGTACAATAAGGACGTTTAAGTTGGAATAAAATCATTTTCTCGAGAATCAGCGACTCTGGAGATAAATTACGAATCAGGTCGATTTTTATTTTTAAATTATAATTTTTTGGCATATATGTATATCATACTAGTGACGTCATCCATGTGGGCGTAATGACGCAATCGATGATTTCTTTAAATAAGAATAAGGATCGTGTGATAGCTTATTTAAAAGGTTATTAAATTCTCTATTCACTAATATAAACATTAACATAATTATTTATACAGGGTGCCCAAAAAATTTTCTTGAATTAAATTAATTGAGACAAAAAGAAGAATGTATATAATTTATTTAATTCGAAATAGATTTTACTGTTGTCCGAAAACAGGAAAAAATGTTTCTTTGATAAATAAATATTATTTTTCGCTTAAATTCAATATTAAAGCTGCCATCCACCTGCCTCTTAGCAGTTTGAATATTTAATTTAAGCGAAAAGCAATGTTTATTTTTCAAATTAACATTTTTTCTGATTTCTGACAGCGGTAAAATGTATTTCACATTAAATAAATTATATACATTCTTCCTTTTGACTGATTAATTTAATTAAAAAAAAATTTTGGTCACCGTGTATAAATAATTATATTAATGTTAATATTAGTGAATAGAGAATTGAATAAATTTCAAGTGAGCTATCATACCACCCCTATTCTTATTAAAAAAAATCATCGATTGCGTCATCACGCCCAGATGGATGACGGCCCTAGTATGATATATATGCCAAAAATGAAGGGCCACGGGAAAGAACGATCAAAGTCACATTTTGCTCATTCTGTACAAATCCAATTTGAAAGTTTTAGTCCATATATTTTGGTACAGGAAAATTAAATTCAACATTTTTAATTATAACGTACGGTGATCGTTATTGTACAAACGAAATCATGCTTAGGTTATTTCCACAAAAATATTTAATTTTTAAAATTTTTAAATTTAAATTTTGACCAAAAATGGACTCTGATCGTTCTTTCCCGTGGCCCTTCAAATTATAGTTTAAAAATAAAAATCGACCTGATTCTTAATTTATCTCCAGAATCACCCATTCTCGAGAAAATGAATTTATTCCAACTCAAACATCCTCACTGTACCTATAACTTCAGAGACTTATATCTTAAAACCATGATTTTTTGGAGCTACGTACCCATTGAGTCTTTTGTTATACACATCAGGGACTACCAGAACCCAAAATTTCAGAACATTTGACAGAGAGCCATTTCCCACAAGGTTTCTGCGAGGTCATTTAGTATAGTATTACATCGTTTGAATAGCAGATTATTTTAAGATGTTTTTCTTCTCTTTGGTATCCTTGTTTAGTTCTTTACTTTCTTAGATCAAGCTGAACAATAAGAGCCTCAGAAAATCCCCGACCTTATATCTTAGCCAGCTTCAATTTAGTCAGTTTATCTTCTACTTTTACTTTTATTGTGTTGTTAAGGTAGATATTTTCGATCGTTTTAATTATTATTCGTAGAGGTACCTCTCTTTAGTATAATAAATTGATAACGTCCTTTAATTTGATCCTGTCAAATGCCTTCTTAAGGTCCACGCATCCTAAACATGCCAGTTTGTTGTATTCTAACGATTTCTCGTGAATTGGCGCCAATATCCATTATAAATAGAGCGTCGGTACATCATCTGCCCCATTACAAATTACCAATTAGAATTACCAATAATAAAAACGAAAATAACAGGTACAGCGTGTAAAAAAAATATATATATATATATAATCGGTTTAAAACGTCCTCCGACGTCTTCCGATGCCCAATCTCCATGCATCTCTATCTTCCCAAAGGTCTTCTTCTAAACCTCTCTCTCGGATCTCTCTGTCTATTCCTTCTCTCCAGCTCTTTCTGGGTCGGCCTCTTTTTCTCTTTCCATGTGGTGACCAATCTAGAATCTGTTTTGGCAGACGGTGTTCTGGCATTATCTGCACATGTCCATACCACTTTAGTTGTTGTACTCTTATATCTTCGACAAAACTCTTATATCTGCGATTGTCGAAGGTGTACAAAAAATAACGTGTACAAAAAAATAGATGATAATTCATATGTCATTAAATACGGTTAATAATTCAGCAATTCTATATACTTTTTTTATTCTGCCATTAGCTTTTAGAGCTTCAATTGGGCCCTATAAAAAATAACTATTGTCAATAAAACGTCAAGGATTTTAATTATATTCGTAACAGAAACAGTTTTCATCGCAGTCAACAACGCATATAAAAATGCACTGGAATGGGAACTAAGCGATCGTTAAAAATATTTTCCAGCGGTGGAAAAGTTTGGATTGAATCGGTAATGTAACTTGTATACGGGCATTTTATATAGAAAATATTTCTAAAAACAATTTGACTCGAATGGAAATGGAAATGGAAACCAAAGTTGATTTTTAAAAGTTGATGTTTAAAAATGAAAACATACAAGGTACGCTTTTCTTGTTATGTTTACCGTAAATTGAATATACACACTGTTTATAGTATACGTTTTATATACTCTATCCTATAGTTCGGATTTCTTACTACGTATTTCGTTTTATCAAAAAAATACTTGTGTTGAGCTGCCCCCCGCTTCCCCTTCCCACTTGCAAAAATGAAAAAACAAATAGAGCTGATTTATGAGCTTTCATTTTCCGCAAATTAAAAATTTTGATCAAAAATGAACAACCACTTTCAATTTTGTTGCAACACGAAACTATAACAATATTATTATTCCAGTTTAATCAGAGAGTAAAGCAATCACCTCTACCGGTTTCGAAACTTATTAGTCTCTCATCAGGAGGCACATATGCTGCTCTCTCTGACCCAACTAGGACAAACCCCGGCGTGCAGTCACGGATCGCAACGAACGAAATGGCAGGGATGCCCTAGCGGCAACAGCTAGCAAAAGACTAAGTTTTCAATCTAATATCACATAAAACAACACCAAAAAATGTTACTTTACATTCTACCAGATTGAAAACAATGGGAACCTTCTCTGGTAACACTTCATAGGCTTCATAGGAATTATAAATTTTAAAATTCCCTCATCTTCCTTAGTCTCAGCATCCGTTATGGCATGCAAATTGTAGAAGCCTCGGAGGTGTTACCAGAGAAGGCTCCCATTGTTTTCAATCTGGTAGGATGTAGAGTAACATTTTTTGGTGTTGTTTTATGTGTTATTAGATTGAAAATTTAGTCTTTTTTAAAAATTTTTAGCTCGTTTCACTGAGCAGGAATTAGATATTTTAATGGGGGGGGGGGCTGATTATTAGGTCTTGAAATGATACAGTTTCGATTTTTGAGCTCATCCCCTTCACCAGCAAAAAACAACCCTTTAAATGAGTTAACTTAAGAGAAAAATGCTGAGAAAATTAAAATATATCGTATCGCGGATATAATTCCTATATCTTATATATTCTAAGAATAAACTATAAAATCACGTGCATTTCGATTATTCAGCTACAACCCCTTCGCAAGAAAACCACCCCATCTTCCTGGCTTAAAAAAGAGTTATACTTGTACACTAATACACCGGTATTTTAGGCGTTAACGCCCTTCCGGTAGGAATCTATGGGGGAGTATCACCGAGCCGCAAGCCCTTATCCCTTGCCGTACTGCTCCCTCATAGGCCGATCATACGCCCGCATATTCCAATCTAAGCGCCAGATTCATATTTAGAATTTTAAACTGACGCGTTAGCCTTTTTGTTATCTGATGACCTGGCTGGGCTCGAACTGACATACTTCACGTCGAAGTGAAGTGGCGGTCAGCCGCTAGTCCCACTGAGCTGTCCCATCGACAGAGTTATACTTAAAATGTGTGGGTGTGGAGGGAAAGAGATGGCATTAGACAAAGAGTCTTTTTGCTAGAGAATGTATACTTAAAATGCATTAAATTAATTATTTGGCGACTACATATCATTTAATAATTTATGAGCTCCCAATTTACGCGCATTTAGATCAGTAAATTGCAATTTATTTTGTATAGTGCAGTCACTGAAAGTAAAAATCAACAATTACCTTCAATTTCGGTGAACCTTCATCGATTTTCACGAAAATTGGTCAGTGGTTAAAGGATACCTCAAGAAACAAAGGTGACATGGTGCCACCTTGAGCCTTTATTCGTAGCGTGTGCTCACTACAGAGACCAAAGGATGGTATCCTAGCCTAGAGCATAGTATTCTACTATTCATATTCGTGAATTCTGGCATTCAAAGTAATGCATTTATTTTACATAGCGATCGATAATATAGTTTCAACCGCCAGGTAAAATAAATACATTATTTTAAATTCGAGAATTCACGAATATGAAGAGTACGATACCATGCTCTAGGCTAGGATGCCATCCTTAGGTCTCCGTAGTGAGCAAACCCTTTAGGGTGAATACCGCCTCTTCTCGGGGGTGAAAATTATTTTATAAAAAATAACTGCAAAAATCGATAAAAGGACAAATTATAAGCAATTTATATAAAGGTATTAAAATAAGTCAATATATTTAAGGTATTAATGAACAAAGATTTTAATTATTCGTGAAAAAAATGCATGTTTTGAAGCGGGTTTTCGTAAATCACTGAAACACTGTAAGTTTTTACAAAAAAGTTAATAGTAGTTTAACTCGTATAGCTCATATCCTAAGAATAAACTCTTAAATCACGCGCATTTCGAGTATTTAGCTACAACCCCTTCGCAAGAAAACTATCCCATATTCACGGGTTAAGAGAGAGTTGTACTTAAAATAATTTAAATTAATTATTTGGCGACTACATACCGCTTAATAATATATGAGTTTGCAAAATATATACATCTCAATAATTATTGAATTGCAATTTTCTTGTGCAGTCACAGAAGGTAAAAGCAACTATGACCTTCGATTTCGATGAACCTCTATTCATTTTCACGAAAATTGGTGAGGGGATAGAGGATACTTCAAGAAACAAAATTAACAATAACAACTTGTTTTAGCCTGGGTTAGGTATATGTCACCCTTTCCCGGGGGTGAAAATTACTTTATTAAAAATAACCACACAAATCGAAAGAGGGACAAATTCTAAGCAAAATTTGTTACATAATGTTATTAAAATAAATTAATACTGTTTGAGTTATTAACGAACAAATATTTTAATTTTTGTGAAACAAAATGCATGCTTTAAAGCGATTTTTCATAAATAATTAAAAAACTGTAAGTTTTTACAAAAAAGTTTTCATTACTAAAATTGAAGCTAATAAAAAATATATTTTTTTATTCAAAACAAAGCCGCATCCTCCCGAAGGATATTAGCGACATAACGGTTGTAATTTACAATGTATACAAATATTAGTAATATAACAATAGTAATACCCAGTACTTAAATGATTAAATTTTGTACAACATATTGATACAAGGTATATTTATAACCTATTAGTTTTCTGTAAACAAAGTTCTTTCCCAGTAACGTTTGCAAGCTGTTCGAGATACTATATAGACGTCTTTCAATAGTATATTTAGGACAATCAATTAAGAAATGGTCTGTACTGTCTGCTACATTACAAACGGAACATTTTGGAGCTTTGCTGTTTGTAAATAGGTGTGCGTGTGTATACCTACTATGGCCTAGTCTCAGATTATTTGGTATTTTCTGCTTATTGCTGTCGGTTGCCACGGAGAAATGTCACTTTTAATCAGTTTTAGTTTCGAAATAGAATTTTGCCACTCCCGGTTCCACGCACTTAACAATTTATTTTTGAAAAAGGCTTTTAAATCACTTGCCACACTCTGATATTCGACCTCCGATTCGTCATTACCGATAGCATAACGAGCACTTACATGTGAATGTTATTTTTGACTTAATTAAGAAGTGTCACGGTCACTGTCAGAGATCAAAGAAATTTCTTTACCAATCTGAAGATACATCTTCTTCTTAATAGACGTTAATTTGCGCTTTATACTTCTATCTTTTAAGTCGGGATATACTTTTGTGAAAATATCAGTTAGACTGACGTAATCTTTTGTGTCAATAACGAAAGATGGAGAATGATTTTCAATAAACGTTTTTGCGGGTTCTAGTAGCAGTGATAGAGAGTTACTACTACTTTCCGTTGAAACAGTTTTAGTTTTCTTGATTTTTTGCCGAATTTCTGGCTTACGGAACAACTTACATTCTGCAGAAGAAGACTCGAATTCAGGTGAAGTTATATCATCAACGGTGCGCTTATGAGGGTTGGATTCTTGAGCAATGTTTGTTATCGTGGTTGTTGTGTTTGAATCGTGGGATGTTAACATCGGTTCTTCTAAAAGTTGATGTACATGTTGGGAATCTGCATTGCTGGGAATGTGGGAGATTAGCATTGCTTCCGATAGTGTATGTGTTTGTTGCAAAACTGCATTATCTAGGCTGGGTAAAGATTTTTCATTATTTTAATGTTGATCTTCTAGAACTGTTGATTCGGAACACTGAGATGCTTTGTGGCCAGACTTCTTTCAATTGTAGCAAACCAAACTATCTTGTGATGTGAAAATCCTACGAAAGGTATTATCAAACTTAAGTAGAAATGATTCCGGAAATGTTAAATTGTGGGGACTGATGTATATTTGTCTCCTAAAGCTGAGAATATGGTTATATTCAGGTAAGGTGGCACTAATTTTAAGGAATGTCATAGGTAAAGCCGGTACCAAACCAATATTTTGTAATTCGTTGATTATTATTTCATGAGGTATGGAGGGGCATACGGTGTAAAGGACAATTCTCTCTACTGGTGTTATTAATTTCCTAGCTCCAACAATTTCACCTTGAGTTTCAATGTATCCTCTGTTGGTCATGAAATATTCTACCAGTTGTTTGCTAGATAGGTACAAACAAATGCGATTTTTAGACAGTCGAGAGCAGAATATAATATTTTTGGGTTGGATTATATTTCCCAAGGGGATAAGGTATTCTTGGAGTTTGGTATTGTCTAGTGCATTAAAAATGATCGCGTTCTCTTTAGAGGGAAACTGAACTTTTGAAGTTGCTAAAGAATATTTTTGTGAGACATTTTCTTGATATTAGATATTGGATTGCATTGTAGTAACATTATTTTCCATTATTAATTAATTTCATTAAACAGTATTTGTCAATAAAAAGGATCCGACCCTGACCACCTGCAAAAACAGATATATGGGTCTGTATCAAGACAGGTGTAATTAACGTGAAACCACTGATAACGAGAAATTTATAATAGAAATAACAAACTGTCCCAATATATTAAATTCATAACGTTTTTAAAAAGAAATTAATTAAATCTTGTACACTTACAGTTATCGACTATAATTAGGCAAAAATTCACAATTTATAACTTTGTTTTACCGCTTAAAAATAACAATTTTACGGAGCCGTGTTAGGAACAACATTACTTATCTCCATGCAGGGCCGAACCAATATAATAAATTGTTTACTTGAAAAACCATTTAAAGTTAATTTAAAGTAAGTTATAGGTAATTAAATGTATATTTTTTTCTGCGACTATTTAACTCTAAGCATTCAAGCTTAAATAACGGGAAAGCGATGCATTTTATAACACTTACTAAATACTTGTCAAAGTATTAAGAAATACCTATCAAATGACCTCCAGAAAAAGTTGATAACATCAAAATTTATACTCCACAAATTTTTCAAAAAAATTAATTTTTTTTTGGAATAAGTCTGTTAATTTTTATGATATCAGACACATCCAACTATTTAAAAGGTAATTTCAAGAGCTATAAAACTGCATTACTTTTAATATTTAAAATACTTTATTTTTTTAGATAGTTGGTTAAAGGGATCCAGTTACATTGTTCTCGTAGTAAAAATTAGGCTTAAACGTTTCTATCTTCGTTATTTTGATTCATACAGAAAACAAAAGACAAGTAAAACCTTTGCTAATAAAAAACACTAAAATTTCGTTATCTATCATTTTTTACTTATAACCAGTATTGTTGGAGTTATTATCAAAAACAAATAATTTACGAAAATTAGAAAAAAATTTATATTTTTAAATCATATATATATTTTTTAAAAATATTCATGCCAAATCGGTCAAGATATTTAAGGTCATTATTTATGCTAAAATAAAGAAAGTCTTCTAGGAATTACTAAAAATTTTAATTTTTGTGGAAATGGAGATCGTTTTTTACTAAAAAATTCGAAAGGGTCCTATTATTTTCATGTTCACTTGCTTAATTTTGATGATATCAATTTCTTTCGGTGCTCATTAAATAGGTATTTCAGAGTACTTTGACAAATGTATATTAAGTATATTTTATAAAATGCATCGTTTTCCTGTTAATTAGGCTTGAATAATTAGATTTGAGTACTCGCCGAAAAAAAAATACATTTAATTACCTGTAACTCACTTTGAATTATTAATAAAAGGTTTCTCAAAGCTTTTATTTTTTTTTTAACGAAACATGTTTTTAACCTTTCTGAGATAACGTGGTATGATAGTACATAAAATGCAACGTTGGACTCACAGTCCGCAAATCGAGAAAAGGTCCAAAAAACAAATGTTTTCGGAAAAATGGTCTGAAAACTTGTCATATATTTAAAATAAACAAAAAAACACCATTTGCACAAAAATTTAGTATTATTTGTATAAAAACTCTTTCTTTGAAAATAAAAAATAACAGATATATCTTTTTCACATTTTGGGTATTATAAAACGCATAAAACCAAATTATACAAACACATAACCACTATTTCTAAGAAATCAAACACAGACTTAATAAAAAACAAATGTTTGAGTGTGTAATGAAATGTAACACTCTTTGTGGAACATTAAAGACTTCTGAGATTGACTCGTTAATTTTTTGTTTCATGTCGACGACGTGGTTCTGTATCTCTTTGAAATCTCCTTTCAAACTAGCATCGTCATGGACAACATTCAACTTCTGGCTCTGAATCAGAGAGAAATTTTGCATGAAACTTTACAAGATAAGCTTGTTGCTTTTCAAAACTCATATTTAAAAAATCTGTAAAAAAGAAGTTTATATCATTCACATATACATAACACATAATCATTATATCACTCACAATTATTATAAATCACATAAATATTTTTATTTACCCTAGAAATAAAATATTTTATAATTGGATCTTACCTGAAAAATTGTTACAACTGGTATAACGTGCGAACTCACACTCCGCAATTCAATATAACATCAGAACCAAATTTACCAGAAAACTCTCGCATCCCCCCTGAATAAAGTGTCCCCTTGCTTGAAGCTGTCGAGCACCCCACGACCTAGATCTTAATTAATCGTCAGAAATCAACCAATAATTCGACAAGAGGACTCATAGTCCGCACGTTAACTCTTAAAGGTTAAACATGTTTTTTTAACGAAAAAATAAAATCTTTGATCTTTAATAACTCAAAAAGTATTGATTTCTTTTAATTACTTTGTATAACAAATTTTGCTTATAATTTGTCCTTATATCAATTTGTGGAGTTATTTTTAATGTATTAATTTTATCCCCCGAGAAGGGCGGTATCCACTCTCAGGGTAAAGGTGGAAGGTGGCACCATGTCACCTGTGTTGCTTGGGGTATCCTCTAAACACTCATCAATTTTCGTGAAAATCGATGAAGGTTCACCGAAATTAACCCGGAACCTGCCACGTGGCTTTGCAAGCCGTCAACTGTCACGTGGGGTGTCACAGCACCCTTTAAAAATTTTCTGGGATCTACTTGTTTAAAAAACAAAATAATGTGTTGAGTAACACAAGAATATACAAAAACATGTTTTATTCACTTATTAGGCACTAATATGTAATAAAAGTTACTAATAAAAATTAGCAAGTACCAAGCCGTAATAACTGAAGTGAAGTAAAATATCTAAAAAAATTAAGATTTAGTGAGTGTAGAGACTATATTAATAATTTAAATCAGTTATTACAATAAAAAATGTAAATCTGACGTGTTTATCAAAAACACAAAAAAAATTCAAACTTAAACTGCCAGATGATGACACCCTGATTCGACTTTAGAGCCACAAGTTCAGAATGACACTAAATAACCACTTCAAACGCAAACAGATCTATGCTATAAAATATTACAGAAAGCTACTATGACGCACAGCACAGTTAACAAACTTGAAATACCAAATATTCGATGAAAATATGATATGGGGTGCTAGTAGCATCCCACGTGGCAGGTGCCGGGTTAAAGGTAACAGTTGATTTTTACCTTCATTAACTGCACTATGCAAAAGAAATTGCAATTAAATAATCTAAATGCGCAATTTCCCGAAAACTCCAGAAGACGAGGTAAACAGTAGGTACCTTGGAACCAGGTACTCCGGAGATCGCTTCATATTCGTTTTCAGCGACACCAAAAACCCCCAAATAATGATTTTTGACTAATTTTTTAATGAATTTGCCCAAAAAGTCCAGAAGGCTAGGTAAAGAGTAGGTACCCTGGGCTTCAGGTACCCAAGAGATCACTTCCGAAGTCATGTTCGTTTTTAGAGACCACAAAAACCAAAAAATAATGATTTTTGACTAATTTTTTAATGAATTTGCCCAAAAAGTCCAGAAGGCTAGGTAAAGAGTAGGTACCCTGGGCTTCAGGTACCCAAGAGATCACTTCCGAAGTCATGTTCGTTTTTAGAGACCACAAAAACCAAAAAATAATGATTTTTGACTAATTTTTTAATGAATTTGTCGAAAACTCAAAAAGACGAGGTAAACAGTATGTACTCTGGGCATCATTTCAAAAGTCATGTTCGTTTTCAGCGACCCCAAAAACCCACGAGTAACAATTGGACTCATTTCCGTCGATAATTGACGAGTTCCGAATTTTTTTTATTGTCTGTTGGAGATGCACTTTAAGAATGCGTTTTTTGTATGCAGTTTCTCAATATATATTATATCATGGCTAGGGGTCACAAAGTGTCCTGGCGCATTCACGAATCGAATGCAAAAAGAATATGGCTGTCGCCTATTTCACTGGCCATCGCATAATAAAAACTAGGGATGGAAAAAACCTACCGGTTATAACCTACAACCGGTTTTTTTCCTCTGCAATAATCGGGTTTTCCGGTTGTTTCTTTGTCCCGGTTATAACCAGTTTTTCTTTTTAAAGTAATAACCGGTGAAAAACCGTGGAAAAAACCGATTTTAAGCTGACTGAAACCGATTTGACAAGACTGATGACTGATTTCTACAGTGATAAGGACTGATATCGATTCGAATGTAGTATAGCAAACTAAAGCGCAATGTAAATGTAACCAATTGAGTATTGGCTATGACTAAAATGATGGAACACCGGTTTTTTGAACGGTTATAACTGCCAGGTTAAACCGTAGGTAAAAAAACTGGTATAACCTAAAACCGGTGTTTTGTCAATAACCGCCATCCTTAATAAACTCATTAGCGTTGAAATCGGTCAATGTTTCTCCGAATAACTTCTAAATTTCTAAATTTCACTGTAAAAGCTTATGGTGGAGTCAATGAAGGTTTTCACCTCCGATTTCGTTGAACCTCCATCGATTTTCATGAAAATTGGTAAATATGTAGAGGATACCTCAAGAAACAAAGGTGACATGGTGCCAACTTGCGCTTTTACCCTGGGGGGGATGCCACCCCTTCTCGGGGGTGGAAATTATTTTATAAAAAATAATACCACTAATCGATAGAGGGACAAATTATAATTAAAATTTTTTATATAAAGTTATTCCAATAAATCAATAGTTTTTGAGTTATTAAAGATCAAAAGTTTTGATTTTTCCTGAAAAAATCCATGTTTTAAGCAGTTTTTCATAAATAACTCAAAAACCATAAGTTTCTTCAAAAAAGTTGTTATCACCAAAATCGAAGATAATTTAAAAATAAATGAGCTCCTTATTCGAAAAATCCTTTATTAAATATACAAAGTGAGTTATATGCAATTGAATGTATATTTTTTCCGCGAGTACTCAAATCTTAGTATTCAAGCTTAAATAACAGGCAAACGATGCACTTTGTTAAATATAGACACTAAACATTTTAATAAATTACTTAAAGGTAACTATCAAAAAGCTATATAAGAAGTCGATAGCATCAAAACTAAGCAAGTTATGATGGAAATAAGAGGACCCTTTCAGATTTTTTAGGGAAGAATGAAAAATTACGTCAATTTATGAAAATTTACGTCATTTCCACAAAAATTAAAATTTATAGTAACCCATTAAAAACTTTATTTATTTTAACATGAGTAAAAACTTCAACAATTTTGACCGGTTTAGAATGCATATTTTTGAAAAAAAATACGATTAAAAAAAATTAGAACTTTTCAAATTTTCGTGAATTTAATTTTCTTTTGATAATAACTCCAAAAATACTCGATATAGGTACTTAAAAAATGGTAGAGAACAAAATTTTTGTTTTAGCTTTATTTAAGCTTTTTCTTTTTTAATATTTTTTTGCGGCAAAAAATAACCGAGATAGAAACATTTAAAACCTAAATTTTACTGCGAGAACCATGTAAGCGGGGCACTTTTACCTTGTATTTAAAAAAAATAAAGGATTTAGAAAATTATGTTTAATACAGTGTTATAGACCTTTTACTTAGCTTTGTAATGGTTTTTGGATAAATCTCATATTTCAAAAATTAACGGAGTTATTTTAAAAAAAGCCAATAACATTTTTTTGAAAAAAATTTATAGCGGAGATTTTGTATTTATACAGGTTGTGGGAAGTCCAATTAGTCGTTTGTTGTAGGAGATACGAAAAAAGTTTATATAGGTGAGATTGGGGCATAGATAATATCAGAATTTAAATACATTTCCAAATATACAGGGCCACCCATATTGACAGGGTGAAACAAAATTATCTTTTGTTTAATGGAACACCCTGTATATTTTTACATTTTTGGATTCTCCTCTATGTTTTATTTCTTAAAATATCAGGTTTTGTGATGTTATACGAAGTAGTTTAAAAGATAATTACGTTTTTTTTTTCAAATTTCATAGCAATATTCACCCCCTGTATAATTGTAGTGATTTGACATCAGAAAATCAATTTATGTTCAAGTGATTTTTAATATAGTCTATTATTGTTAAAAATTAATAATCTAGCAAAACGTATAATTTTAGCTAATACAGGGTTGGTCGAAACTGAATTAGTGTTTTCTCAAAGTTTGAAAGTATGAGTTTTCTCAAACGGAGCAGCCCGTAATGTCTGTAATGAGCATTGTAATGAAATGCTATTGTATGGCACTTTATTATTTCCGACCCTACCAGTGAGAACTGAATTTATTTTTGAAATCCCTAACTTTATGTCTTTAATTATTTTAAATATATTGTAAACGATTCAAAAACAATCAAATTAAATTGAAATGAATAACCAGTGTATATCTTCCACATTTACTTCATATTTAACGTAGCCTGTACCATAACATTGCACAGATTATTATCCCTGTATAGCAACGATATACCATGAATGTGACTTCATACTTGAGAAATGTCCTATATCCAGTCTCACAAAAAAAGGGATTCCTCAAACATAATATATATGCAGACAAAATCAGCCAAAGTGATTTGCGATATCTAATTAAAGGCCGTACCAAGTTGGTTTTGTTGAATATAGCATGAAAGCACGACAATACTTTAGTGATAAGCGTATTTTTCGTAGTAGCTGTAGTATGTTGTTTTATATTATGTATTACCTATATTAAATTAGTTTTAGTATGTTTCGTTTATCTAAAAAAATGTAAAATAAACAAAAATTCTGTTTTTCTTGTAGTTGTTTTTTCGTATAGATATTGTTTTATGTTGTAGTAAATTGAATTTAGTTTTAGTATGTTCCGTTTGTTTGTAGAATTATATTTAATTAGATTTGCTTTAATTACTAAAATAAATAAACCTTCAATTATATTTTATGTATTTGTGGAAAAGAAACCTAGCATTAGCGGCCACATTTCTATAACGGCCAATTGTTTTCTAGTTTTAGTGGCCGTTATTGTCAGGTTTTACTGTACCAATAATATTTTTTAAATTATATATATATATATATATACAATAGCACTAAAGGCCTTAGAGGCCCATGGCTTGAAAAGTTTGTTTTTTTTCTTTCTTCATTTTCACGTTTCTTTATGTGCTGAGCTCTTCTCTGGCTTGATATGTGATTTTCCTCCATTCCTTCCTGTCACTCATTTTTCTTTTTTGGCCCTCTAGCCCCATTCTTTCCAAATCTTTTTCGACGTCTTGCTTCCATCTATTTTTCGGCCTTCCTCTTCTCTTTCTTGAAGTTATAGTGTAGTTTAGTACCTTTTTTGGAGTCCTCGTGTTTGGCATCCTTTCAATGTGACCTCGCCATCTAAGTCTCTGAGCCTTTATCACTCCTATTATATTAGGTTGGTTGTATAATTGCTTTAACTCATCATTTGATCTTCTTATCCATAAACCGTCCCTTATTTTTCCTCCATATATCTTCCTTAGTATTTTCCTTTCCCAGATCTCCAGTAAATTTTGTTCATTTTTTGTCATTGTCCATGTCTCACTGCAGTATGTTACTATTGGCTGTATAGTTGTTTTGTATAGCTGTACTTTTGCCCTTCTTGATAGAAACTTGCTTTTCAACATTACATTAAGCGCATGTACACTTCTATTGCCTGCCATTATTCTAGCTTGTATTTCTTCTTTAATGATAGGTTTACGTGATATTATTGCCCCTAGGTATGTAAATCTTTCTACCATTTCGAATTCGTATGATGTTCCTTCTTCTACTTCTACTTTAAACTTTTGACCATTCCTAAACTGACCATCTGTCCACTCCATACATTTTGTTTTAGTTGAATTTATATATAGTCCCATTTTCTTCGCTGCTTTTACTATTCTCTGTACCATCTCCTGTAGCTCTTTTTTTCCTCTTGCCAGTAACACCACATCATCCGCAAACGCCAAAACTTGGTGTCTTCTTTGATATATGAGTCCTTCTCTATTGATTTTTGCTTCTCGCATTATTTTTTCTAGGCATAAGTTGAAGAGTAAAGATGACAGAAGATCGCCCTGTCTTAATCCTTCGTTTACTATAAATTTTTCTGATGATTGATTGTTTATTTTGACTCTGTTTTCTGTATTCTTCAGAGTGAGGTGTATCATGTTACGTAGCTTTCTGCTAACTCCCAATTCCTCAAGCGCCTCTTTTAATTTCTTCCTCTTTATTCTATCGTATGCTTGTTGGAAGTCGATGAATAGTGCTATCGTTGGTAGGTTGTGTTCATAGCTTTCTGCTTGTAATTCTCTGATTACGAATACTTGGTCCGTTGTGCTTCTCCCTCTTCTAAATCCGCACTGATATTCGCCTATTATATTTTCAGCTTCTTTTTCAAGTTTGTCTTTTATTGATTTTCCTAGGATTTTGTATACGGTATTTAGTAAAGCTATTCCTCTGTAATTATTGCATTCTGTTTTGTCGCCTTTTTTATGTAATGGGCAGATAATTGCTTCCTTCCAGTCCTCTGGTATTCGTTCTTTTAACCATATATCTTTTATGATTTTGTGTATCCAATCATTCAGCAATTTTCCACCATATTTCATCATCTCTGCTGTTATGTTATCGCTTCCAGGGCATTTGTTGTTTTTAAGATTTCTAATTATTTCCTCGATTTGTTCTTTGCTCGGTGGATTATCTTCTATGTCTTCTAACTGTTCATTTTCTGTCTCTTCTTCTATGGATTCATTTTGGTTTGGCTTATTCTTGCCATTTAGTAATTCGTCAAACTACTCTTTCCATCTCTCTACTATTTCTGCTTCGCCGCTTATATTATCTCCAGCTTTGTTTTTAACGAATATGGGTTTTTGCTGGTATCCTCTTTTCTCGTTTCTGGCACCTTGATACAGGTTTTTTATTTCTTTATTTCTGTAGTTCTCTTCTATTTCTTTTAGCTTATTATCTAAGTGTTTTCTCTTCTTTTCTCTCAACAACCTCTTTACTTTTTGTCTTTGTTCTATATATCTATCATGCGTCTCTGTTGTTTCTTTCTTGATCATTTCCATCCTTAATGATTGTCTTAGTTCTATTTCTTTTTGGCACTCTATGTCGAACCACTCCTTCCACACATTTTTTAAATTATGAAATATTATTTAAATAAAAAATTTATAAACTTGATAAAAGAAAGTTTGCTTAGAATTTACTCTTCTATCTAATTATGGGGTTATTTTTAATAAAATAGTGTTCACCCATGAGAAGGGGTAACATGCACCCCCAGGATAAAAGCGCAATTTGGTACCACATCATTTTTGTTTCTTGATGTATCCTCTAACTACTTACCAATTTTCATGAAAATTGATGGAAGTTCAACGAAATCAGGGGTGAAAACCTTCAGTGACTGCCTTTTTGGGCATATAAAAGAATAATTTTTTTCGTGATTGTCGATTTGCTAATTTTCTGATTTTTGGTTGCTATAAGGTTTGAAAAATTGATAAAAATTATAAATCATGCACATAAATGTAGAAAACTATTTATTTTACTTAATTAAACGAGATTGCTTGAGCCAGAATGCTGAAATCTGCATTTTTATCATTAAAAAAAAAAGGTGGATTTGACCCCTAAAATGCAGAAAGCGCAACTTGGTACCATATCACTTTTGTTTTTTGAGGTATCCTCTAACTAATCAACAATTTTCATGAAAATCGATGAAGGTTCAAAGAAATTGTGGGTGAAAACATTCAGTGACTACACTTTCAGAAATATAGAAGAATAAGGTTTTCGTGATTTTCGACTTGTTAATTTTCGGATTTTTGGTTGCTATAAGGTTTGAAAATTTAAAAAAAAAATGTAATTCATGCATATAAATATAAAAAAAATATTTAATTTTCTTAATTAAACGAGATTACTTGCGCCATAATACGGAAATCTGCATTTTTTACAATTTAAAAAGTAGGGGTGTATTGCACCCCTAAAATGCAAAAGCGCAAGTTGATGCTATATAAGTTTTATTGCTTGAGGTATCCTCTAACCACTTAGTGATTTTCATGAAAATCGATAAAAGTTCAACGAAATAGGAAGTGGAAACTTACAGTGACTGCACTTTCAGAAATCTAAAAAATAATTTTTAAAAAAGGGGTGTATTTCACCCCTAAAATGCAAACAGCGCAAGTTGGCACTATGTCATCCTTATTCCTTGAGGTATTCTTTAACCACTCACCAATTTTTATGAAAATCGATAGAGGTTCAACGAAATCTGAGGTACCTAATAACTCATATCCACCTTCATTGACTCCACTATTACGACGTTTTTTCCTTTTTTGGTTATTCTGTAAATTCTAATCTTCTCGTGCATTTAAACATTCATCAATTTTTCAAGTAATGAATCTGGTGCAGAATAGACTTGTTAAATAAACATTCCCAGTTCGGATTTAAAAAACCAAACGCTTGGATATCAAGTATCGAACACACATTAACAGTGTTATGGAACACGCACTTTGTAATGACTAAATGTCTGAAATTACGAATTTTGATAGGACCCATTTTTTTAACGGGAAACTCATTGCCCGTTTAATTGAATTGATTCGACTGGCATGTGCAAACAGCTTCCGTCCAATAAACGAAAATGGCTTTTAATTCGGAAGTTAATAGCTGAGCTGGTTTTAATAAAACAATCAGTTAATCGATGTAAATGGTGTAAGATAATATTTGTAGAAAACTTTTAAACTATTCAATATTTTTAGAGGTACTTTTTAATAGCTCATGCATATTATTTTTGAGTAAAGAGACGGAAGACGCACTGTAACGAATAAAGCACTTTGGGTGCCTATTCGTGTAACGATAAACTACCACAGAGAATAATTAAACTATTTATCTAATCAGCCATAAACATCCATAATTGGATATAGGCCTCTTTCTTCTTTCATGCCTCTCTATCTTGGGCAATTTGCATCCATTTTGACCCAGTGTGTTTCTTCAAGTCATCTGACCTTCGAATCTGTGGCCTTCCCCTTTTTCGTTTGTGGTTCCACGGTCTCCAGTGTATAATCATCTTAGTCCATCTTTCATCCTTCAGCCGTAGGGTGTGTCCGACGAACTTCCATTTAATCTTTGCTACTTGGGTTGAGACATCTTTAACTTCTGTTTTGTTACGGATCCATTTATTTATTTTCCTGTCTGAGACTTTAATATTCAGCATTTGCCTTTCCATGGCTCATTCTGCTTTGCTATTTTTGTCATATTTTCTTTTGTGAACGTTGAAAACTCTTGTATTTAGGTATTGCGGGTATTTTCTGTTTTTTATAATATAGGACAATTTTCCGAATGATGCCCAGGCTAATCTTATTCTTTTCTTTATTTTTTCGGTCTGATTTTCTTTATTTAATGTAGTGATTTCTCCTAGATATATATACATTGTTTTACTTGTTCTATTCTTGTATGTGCCACTGTAGTTATTAATTCTTCTTTGATAGCTGATTGGTCATGGTTTTTCTTTTACTGTAATTCATCTTCAGTCCTATCCTATCTTTGTCGATTCTCTATCTAGTTCTTTCATCATTATTTGTAGTTCTTCTCTTTTTTCTGTTATTAATACAATAATATCAGCATATCGTAAGTGATTCAGATATTGAACTACTATTGCAAAATAATATTTCAAACAACTATGATAGTTGTCGTTTAGTGGCTTTACCTCAATCTCTGAGGTTGTAGTTATGAGGAGTACACCTTGTCTTAATCAAAAGATACGAACGCTGAAAAATTAAGATAAAATCAAACAAAATAATAAGTTAACTAATCAGGTTTATTTTAGTTAAAAATATAATACAAATGTGATGTATTTGATTCAATAATATCTGTTCAAATTCTTGCCGAAAGCCAACAATTGTGGATTACACTTACGTATGGTCCTAAAGTTTTGGGAAAAATTTCAAAAGCATATAACTCTGACCACAATAATCTTATATATTTATTAAATTACTCAACAATTTAACTTAACTATCCTTATTATAAATCAAAATTCAAATGACCGAAAAGGGACCATTATTTTCGATTTGCCTAATAATTCCCCTGACACGTTGCATCATCCTTTGGACGACCTCGGCGTCAATTTTTCTAATTTTTGTATATATGCGGCGTCTTAGCTATTCCTGATTTTGTGCTTCCCATACGTTACTATAGACTTTCCGACTTAATATTGCCCAGAACTCTTCAATTGGACGAGCCTGAGGTAGGTTGGGGGATTGTCTGCTTTCGGTACAAAGGTAATGTTGTTAGTTTCGTACCAGTCCCTTGTGATCCTCGCGTAATGACATGAAGCAAGATCTGGCCAAAAGACTATTTGAACATTTGCATGATGTGTGTTCACAAACTGAAGCAATTTAGAGAGACATCTTTGAATATATCAAACAACAAATATCAAACACCAATGTAGGGCTGTGAGATAAAGCCAGCCTCAGAAATTACACACCATACCAAAATTTTGTCCTCAAATTTTTTTTTACTTTTGAATTTTATTTCATCAGGTACATTTTCGTAATCGTTCGTGTAAAACCCATCGTTACCCTTCATCTCAGAGTTGGACAAAGTAAAATATTTTTCATCGTCCATCACGATCAACTTGTTGACGAAATGCACTCGCCTTAACGCGCGGCAACATCTCGGAATTCTCTCTAATTGATCCTCTGTGTATTTTGGAGCTTTCCTTCTTTGCCGGTAGATAATATTGTTACTCGATAGGGTCCTGTATACTGTAGTCTTTCCAACATGAAATCTTCTGGCCAGTTTTCGCTGTGAGACCCCAATTTTGTTCTTAGCTGCTTCAATCAATCTTGCCTCTCTTATATGGTTCAAAATCCGCGGTCGGCCACTTTTACGCAAGTTAAATCATGGTATCCCTTCTTCACATTCTCTGATTGTGCGATAAATTGTCTATTTGCTTATATTTTGATCTTAATAAATATTAACAATATCTCGTTTCGACATTCGCCCAACCATATTATAAATACCTCGACGAATATCACTTTTATGAGACATTTTGCAGAGCACAAACCAAAATATTCTGCTTCGTTTATTAAATGTCAATAACTGATGACATTTCAATTCCATGGCCTTCTTTGATAAATGCATTTTGCTTCTCAATCAGACCAGGTGAAATTTTTTCCAAAACTTTAGGACCATACGTTATGTATGGCTTGTTGTATTTGACGGTAGATCTTCTTTATGTCGGATTGTACAGCTGTTGACCTGGGCTCCGATGTGATGGCCAACCTGGTCCTAGTGGAGCAAATGAAGATGGTGGACATTGCACAGCTGCTGTAACTACAGATGTTGGATGTTACTTTGTAGTGTCATCATCGCTGATGTGACTTCAGGACTCCTACCGAATGGAGAGACAATTGATGTTATTCCCAAAAACTAGAACACAAGCTGTGTATTAGATTGACATCAAGAAGAAAAAGTGCCTTGCCTTTCTTTAAAAGGTATTCAAAAAACTAGCAAATGGCAAGAGGTAAATTAAATGGAATTATTATTAATTATTACTAGTTAAATTATTTGATTTCTACGTGCATATTAATAAGTAAAGAGAATATTAAAAATGTCAAATATCAAATTTCTTTGCGAAAAACAATGTTCATTTTTCTAATTAATATTTTTTCTGTTTTCTGACAGCAGTAAAATATATTACATTATATATACATTCTTCTTTTTGTCTCAATTAATTTAATTAAAAAAAATGTTTTGGGCACCCCGTATAAATAATTATGTTAATGTTTATACTAGTGAATAGAGAATTGTATAACCTTCCAATGAGCTATCACACGACCCCTATTCTTATTTAAAAAAATCATCGATTGCGTCATCATGCCCAGATGGATGACGACACTAGTGTGATATATATGCCAAAAAATTATAATTTAAAAATAAAAATCGATCTAATTCGTAATTTATCTCCAGAGTCGCTCATTCTCGAGAAAATGAATTTATTTCAACTCAAACGTCCTCACTGTACCTATAACTTCAGAGCCATATACAGTATAACCTGCCATATCCGGACCTGTCATATCCGGACCTCCCCATATCCGGACGGTTCTGCACCGTCCGGATCTACCGAAATCTACCGAGAAAGGCTGTCCTGCTGTTGGACAACGCACTAAAAGACGAACTAAAAGAAATAATGTATTATAGAATCTATAAAACGTGTCTATCGACGAAAGTTTTGACGGCGTTAATTACTGGAATGTATGAAGGAGAAAACGTTTCAGAGACTGTAAAAGAAGTAGTGGTCTTGATATCCGGATTTTTTCATATCCGGATCGGTCTGTCGCCACATTGATCCGGATATAGCAGGTTTTACTGTATGTTTAAACCATGATTTTTTGGAGCTACGCGACCATTGAGTCTTTTGTTCTACACATCAAGGACTACCAGAACCCAAAGTTTCAAAGCATTTGACAGAGAGCCATTTCCCACAAGGTTTCTGAGGGGTCCTTTATATTGTATGACAAATATTTTTCTCTTAAACTGTACAATATAAAGTAAAAAAGTATTAAAAGTTCTTTATAAAAGTTAAAGTCCTATAATTTTGAATTTATTAAAAAGACCCCTTCGGGCCACATCAAAAAAATGGTTTTGGAGTGAAAATTCCTTTATATATTCTATATACAGAATATATTCTAGGTAAGCAACACTGATAAAAGAATTGTCATTCCGAAAACATTTTTTGATGTAGCCCGAAAGGGTTTTTTAATGAATATATAATTATTATAAGACCTTACCTGTTGACACCAACAAACTGCACTGTCACATCACAACGTTAAATCGTTGTCGTGTATACGGGCTATTGGATTCATACATACAGTATACCTAATAGGCTATTGATTATGTTCAAAATAAGAGAGCTAAAAGGAACTACAACGGTAACGGAATTTTATTGTCTCATATGGTTAATGGACGTCTATGTTTCAAAAAACCGCGGAGTGCTACCATGCAAATGGGTACGTTTTTCAGAAAGAGGTGAATTGGTGCCTAGGCACAGGGTGAATTAAAGCAAGTTCTACGCAATTTTGGTACAAACAGGTCTGCAGGAAAATTGTTTTAGGTTAAAGTTATTATCGTTTAAAATAATTATATTTTTTCTATTTATATCTTATTTATACATATTTTTATACATTCAAAGGGGGTGTAATGCTAGTTTGCGTCCGCAGGTAATACTGCACGTGCACCCTGGGTAAACTAAAGAGCTAGCACAAGAGGCGCCAGACAATCTTTCCTAAAGATCTCCTGGTAGATATCACAGTTATTTTGGAATAATTATTAAAGATGACACAGTTATTGAATGGAGTTTCCAAAGAAGAATTTACAAAAGAAATTGGACCCAATGTAGGAGTTTGACAATTAAATATAGAAGGTATAAGTAGAGCCAAATGTCAAATTCTACACAAACTATTAAAAGATAACGATATTGATCTGGTCGCATTACAAGAAACGCATACAGAAACCGAATTTAAATTGAGTTCAAGAGGAAAAATCCCCGGCTATGATCTACTGGGTGCTACCTACGACAGAGCCTACGATGTAGCAACTTACGTACGTACAGACATAGAAAATACAGCCTTGATTTCTACTTCTACCAAGAACAACATCCACGAGGTAACTGTGAAATGTGATCTTTATTTTTATACAAAAACTGTGATAGAGCCAGAGGCTAAATAAATATTATCGAAATATCACATTTTATTTTAAAGTCCAAAATATTTTTTTTTTACAAAAATATACTCAAAAGAAAAGCAGGAAAAAAAGGAAAAGTCGATTTTTTTTAGATTTTTTGGCATATATATCAAACTAGTGACGCCATCCATCTGGGCTTGATATGGATGATTTTTTAAATGAGAATAGGGGTCATGTGATAGCTCATTTGAGAAGGTATTCAACTGTCTATTCACTAATATAAACATTAAAATAATTATTTCTAAAATAGTTCAAAAATGTTTTCTTTATTAAATTAATTGAGACAAAGAGAAGAATGTATGTAATTTATTTAATTCAAAATACAATTTACTGTTGTCATAAAATAGGAAAAATTGTTTTTCGCTTAAATTCAATGTTAAAGCTGCCACACACCTGTCTCTTTTTATTTCTTTTAAGTGAAAATAAATGTTTATTTTTCAAATAAAATTTTTTCTGCTTTCTGACAGCAGTAAAAGGTATTTAGAATTAAATAAATTACATTCATTCATCTTTTCGTGTCAATTAATATAATTTAAAAAAAAAATTTTGGACACCCTGTATAAATAGTTAGGTTTATGTTTATATTAGTGAATAGAGAATTGAATATCCATTCAAATGAGCTATCACATGACCCCTATTATCATTTAAAAAATCATCGATTATGCCATCACGCGCAGATTAATGACGTCACTAATGGCATATATGCCAAAAAATTGTAATCTAAAAACAAAAATCGAACTTTTTCAGGATTTTGCCTTTAAGTTTTCGGATTACGAAATAATGAATTTATGCGTTACTTTATGGACGCACTGTATATTCTATAAACAGGTATTCTAGGTAAGCAACACCGATAAAGGAATTGTCATTCCGAAAACATTTTTTTAAGTAGCCCGAAAGGGTTGTTTAATAAATACATAGTTATAGAACCTTGCCTTTTACCTTCTATGAAGGAGTTTTAATGTTTTTTATCATTATTCTGATAGTTTTTTTTTATAGTGATTCAAACATATTTTGTGCATTTAATCCTGTAGATATTTGTCAAATGATGAATATTTGTTGAGTATTTATTATTACATTTAATTAAACAGTGATAATGTTATACCATTTAAAAATTTAATAAAGCCTAATGTCGCTTTTATTACGCCGTGGTTATATTATTCCAGATTTTATGGAAATTTTATCGCAATATAAGTAGAAGCTCCTTTTTGCTTTTTGTATTTCACATTTGAGCATACAAGGATTCATTAACTTGATAGCACTCGAAATACCGAAATCTAAAAACGAAAATAATATATGCCTCCTTTTTTCAGGCGCATCACAGGTTGGTGCTTTGATCATAATTAATATGGCAAATCATCCTGAAAAGGATATAATTTCGACTAAAAATAGCAAATACCAACACAAGCTGAAAAAAATGACACTAAAAACAGAGGATAAAAATATTTCTACGACTTTTCAAGCTATTTTATTATGAAATCTTACTTTTATATTTGAATAAGTCGACTGAACAACGGTCCACATTACAAATTTATTTTCAGAATAAAAAGTAGTTTTTAGAAACTGTTGGATTTTGTAAATTTGCTGAGAGAAAATTAAATATATACCTACCTAAATACCTACGTTTATACCACAATGAATAAAAATACAAGGCGTTTATTGAAGTACGTAATTTATGCAAAAAAAATGCTACAAGGTAATCCACAGTTACCAGCACAAAATTCCGCCACTAAAATTTTGATTAAGTTGAACAATTTAAAACTTTTTTATCTGTATTCCGATTTTCAGAATTCTTGCATCAAATCTAAATTCGAAAATTAATCGTCGTTACAGTAAAATGTAAAACAATTAGTTACAATGGTTAACATGCCATTTGGGCACCTTTGAGTTCACTCCCGTTTTGAGCAGGCAGTTATTTTATTAGTCGAGTTCACTCTCGGCACTATTCGAATTCACTCCCGAGCAATTTTACAATAAAGAATGATTGAAGGATATTTTTTTTCTGAAGTTTAAACATTTTTGCCAAATAGTACTTTTGACCATAAAAATAACTATATAAATAAATATATTTGAATAACCTGCAACCTACATATTTCTACATATCAATATTTAAAATAGGACAGTGATTTAGATATTTATTTTACAAATTATTTTTACGTTATAGACAAATTCAACAGTTGACACTGTCCCACGAATATCAGTTAAAAAACGTTGTAGAAAAAGATACTATAACTAAATATCTTACCTTACTTATATATTAGATCTAGATTTCTAGATGAAAGAGTGGTTAAATTTAGTGACTATTTAGTTGAAACCTATATTGAAGAAACATCAACATTTTCTCCTGAAATTTTGGCTGAAAATTGTCGTCTTTACAAAAGACAACCTGTCTTTACCTGAGAGAACTAACTGATGATGAATGCACCGATTACTCCCTCTGGAAAGCAGCCAAAAATATAAATAAGCCAGTTCAGCATATACCTCCTTTACGAAAAGAAAACAGAACATGGGCAAGAGATCCCAAAGAGAAGGTGGATGCGTTGGTTGATTATTTAGAAAACATATTTCAACCAAACCCTGGGGAAAATCATGTAGATGATGAACGAATAGCTACTGATTCTGTTAACATACAACTTACTACTAGGAAAGAAGTTCAAAAATTAATCCAGAACATCAATACAAAAAAGCGCCTAGGTTTGACCTGGTCAATCGTGAGATACTAAAAGAATTACCTAGAAAAGCCATAGTAAAGCTTACTACACTGTACATCCTTTAGGCTTAGATATGTTCCCGTGTTCCCATCCTTTGGAAAACTGCAGAGGTTATAATGATACCCAAAGTAGGACAATATAACCATGAATTAACATCATACAGGCCAATCTCCTTACTATCCATAATCTAAAAGGTATTTGAAAAATTACTACTACGAAGAATGAACCATATAATTGAACAAAAAAATATTATTCCAACACACCAATTTGGATTTCCTGATAAACACTCCACAATTGACCAGATCCATCGAATAGTAACTGAAATAGAGGAAGCATTGGAAGGGGACAAAATTTGTTCAGCAGTATTCTTGGATATCACAAAAGCATTTGACAAAGTGTGGCACGACGGTCTGTTAATGAAGCTAAAGAAAATATTTCCTATGCAACTCGTTGAAATATTGCAGTCATACCTACACCAGCAGACATTTAGAGTTAAAATGGAAAACGAGTACTCTGAGTTAAAGCAAATAAATGCAGGAGTTCCGCAAGGTAGTGTTCTTGGACCAATACTACACCTTTTGTACACATCTGACATTCCGGAGAGGGAAAACATCCAACTGGCCACATTTGCTGATGATACAGCAGTCCTTATAATAGGAGCAACTATAGAGGAATCTACGATTAACTTACAAAATGCAATTAATGGCATAGAAGGCTGGTCCAAAAAATGGCGTATAAAGTTTAATGGACATAAGTCATATTAACTTTACTAACAAGAAAATCAATAATCTTCCAATTATCCTAAACAACCACGTTGTTACTAATAAAAAAACAGCGAAATACCTGGGTTTAAATCTCGACGTCAAACTAAAATGGAAGGAGCACGTTAAAAAGCAAACTGAACAGTTGAAGATAAAGTACAAAAATATGTATTGGCTAATAGGTAGGTACTCTCAACTTTCCATCCAGAACAAAGTACTAATTTACCATCAGATATTGAAACTGGTGTGGACCTATGGCCTACAATTATGGAGCTGTACCAAAAAAAGCAATTACCACAAGTTAGAAAAGCTCCAGAACCGAATATTAAGGAATATTGTATGTGCTCCTTGATATGTTCGGAATCACGATTTGCGTAGAGATCTTAAAATCGAATCTATTCCAAATGAAATTAAGAAAGTCGCCAGGAGACATGAAGAGAGGCTCCATAAGCATCCTAACCGTGAAGCACTTCAGCTTCTTGTCAACGAACCCCAGATTCGAATGCTCAAGAGGACTAAACTCTTCGAGCTCGTGTAATGTATGAAGTTGTGCCGGGCTTAGTTAGTATTATGCATTGTATTGTAGCCACAACAAAGACGTGAGCAATTAGTGAAAAGCAAAGTCAGTGCTGTGCTGTGTAGCCACAACAAAGAAGTGGGCATTTCATGTAAAAAAAGCTAGGATGGACCAGGTGACATCAAGTTTACAAACATTTTTAGGGAAATTAGGTTAAAGAAAAAATACTGATTAATCTTGTAGATTAGGTGTAAGTATAGATACCGTTGTTAAAGTGTACGATAAAAAATTGATATGGAGAAAAAACTTTATAGATAATATTTAAACTCGTTAGAACTTTACCGCCAGAGCAGATGGGACGTGAATTATAAATTGTAAAATTCCTTCATCTTCTTTAGAGAAGCCTCGGAGTTGTAACCAGAGAAGGTTTCCATTGTTTTCAATCTGGTGGGATGTAGAGTAATATTTTTAGTATTATTTTATGTGCTATTAGATTGAAAACTTAGTCTATTGCTAGCAGTTTCCGCTAGGGCATCCCTGCCATTTCGTTCGTTACAATCCGTAACTGCACGCCGAGGTTTGTCCTGGTTGGGTCAGAGAGAAAGCAGCATATGTGTCTCCTGATGAGAGAATAATAAGTTTCAAAACCAGTAGAGGCGCTTGCTGTACTCTCTGAATGAACTAGAATATATTGCGGCTGTAGTTTCGTGTTGCAACGAAATTGAAAATGGTTATTCATTTTTGATTTACATGTTTACTCTGATTGGAGTATGAAGGGAACCATTCTCGTTGGAACTTTACCGCGCTGAGCAGATGGGACGTGAATTATAAATTGTAAAATTTCCTCATCTTGTTTAGTCTCAGCATCCGTTGTGACTTGCAAATTTTAGAAACCACTGAGGTGTAACCAGAGAAGGTTCCCATTGTTTTCAATCTGGTGGGATGTAGAGTAATATTTTTAGTATTATTTTATGTGCTACTAGATTGAAAACTGGGTCTTTTTTTATAGATAATAATTTAAAAGAACTAAAAAATTACCGCCTTACCAATTTTGAATTTATATTAAAAAATATATGTTAGATGTAGAATTTAATAATTGTTAAATAGTAATAATTGTAGGTAAAAATATAATGTTCATAAATTTATTTTATTTTAAATTAAATTTTTTTAATATTTATATCACGTTTTTGTGAGTTACTTAAATTTCTATATAAAATTTTTTTCAGAATTTCTTAAAATAAAAATGTTCACGAGTAACCACCGTTTTATTTTAAAAATTAAGATAAAGCTATTTGATGAAAAAATAATATCAAACATGTAAAAAAAGTAAGCAGGGCAGTTATAGCAATTTCATCATTACTTTAATGCACAGTGTGTCAATTTAAAAATTTACAATGGCTATATTTTACGAACAAAAGCTGGTATCAAAAAATGCTTGAAACCGTTTCTAGGATAGTAAGGGGGAACTAAAATGACATGAAAGATAGAATAGAATAGAATAGAAATATGCTTTATTGTCATGAAAAATTTAACAATTTTATAGACAAAGCTTACAAGAATCATAAATAAAAACAATAACAAATACAATTTACTAAAATTATACAAATCGTCAATATAAATAAAACATAATAAAGTCAAATAAACATCAGTAACAATCTGTTGCAAAATTAAAAAAAAATTGCTATTGCTTGATGGGGGTGATAACTCACCCCCATCAACCCCCTAGGCCCCACCCATCACAACAAAAAAAGTTTAAATTGCAAACCCCTACTTGTGATACATCATTGAAAAGGCTATAAAAAATGCTATCCAATGGTATAAATAATAATGATACAGGGTGAAGCAATAATTGTGAAACTTTGGCTTAAATGAAAAATTTACTAAGGTTTTGTTGAATTACAAATTGATTAAAAATGTCAATTAAGTAAATATTTAATGTGAATTCCGTTGTTTGGTAAACAATAATACAGCCTATTTTCAAATTCTGCACGAAATTTGGCAAATGTTCTAGTAATAGGGCGACATGCTTGAGTAATTCTTTCTCGCAATTCCCCAAGTGATGCAAGTTGAGTTTTATAAACAACTGATTTAAGGTAACCCCATAGAAAAAAGTAATATACTATCCTACTATAAAAAGTACCATCCAATGGTATAAATAATAAATATACAGGGTGTTAATATCAGCTGGCTTACTATGACTTTTTATTTGTAATTCTATCTCCCGGACTATTATTTTAAATGGTAAATGTCCGGTCGAACTTTTTTTGTTGAATTAAAACTTAATTTGCTATTTTTGCCTTAAATCAGTTGCTTATAAAACTTAACTTGCGTCACTTGGGAAATTGCGAGAAATAATTACTCAAGTATGTCGCCCTATTACTAGCAAAACATTTGCCAAATTTCGTGCAGAATTTGAAAATAGACTGTATTATTGTTTACAAAACAATGGAACCCACGTTGCACATTTATTTAATTGACATTTTTATCAAATTTGCAATTCAACAAAACCTCATTAAATTTTTCATTTAAGCCAAAGTTTCACAATTATTGCGTCACCCTGTATAATTATTGTTTATACCATTGGATAGCATTTTTATAGCCTTTTCAATGATGTATCACAAGTAGGGGTTTGCAATTTAAACTTTTTTGGTTGTGGTGGGTGGGGCCTAGGGGGTTGATGGGGGTGAGTTCTCTTTCATGTCATTTTAGTTCCCCCTTACTATCCTAGAAACGGTTTCAAGCATTTTTCGTCTTCAGCTTTTGTTCGTGAGATATAGCCATTTTAAGTGTTAAAATTGACACACTGTATGTATTCAATGAAACTTGGTAACCGAATATTAACAAAAACATAACAATGAAACTTTGTTTTCCTGAATTATCACAAAGTTGCATTTTTAAAAATCATCCCAATTAGATGTAAATCTGCAAGAACGTCCAATAAGAAATATACTTTTAAACGAATGATTTGTCAGCAGTGTCCAGATTTTAAGGAATAATATTACTTATACAGTGCAATCTCGATAACTCGGATTAATCGGGACCGCAGCCGATTTGGGTTATCGAAAATTCAGGTTAGTCGGAGAATTAGGTAGAAATTAATAAATTACGGTATACTTACAGATAAACTCCGTTATAATTGAAATAACATGAAACAATATGTACAGTACACATTTAAATTACGTATAGCTGTATAGCGTATATATAATACGGTCAAAATCGGAACCATGTTATGTTATTTAAGAACAGTGAGGAATAAGACCATGGTTTAAAAAAGAATTTTTTAAATAGTTTTTTAGTCTTTCTTTAAATAATGCTAAAAAAGTTTGAAATAAATAAAGGAATACAGGTGCCTGTTGTTTCCGATAATCCGAGACAATGAAAATCGCTCTGCCGCCGTGTGCCATGAGTAATTTTTACTGTCGTATAGTTCAAATTACACAAATAACATTGGGTGGAATGCATAAAACGTAGTACCTGCTAATTCTTCAAGTATGTACTATATTTTTCTGTCAGCAATGTCCAGATTTTAGAGAAAAATAATTTACTTATACAGTGGAATCTCGATACTCGGATTAATCGGGACCGCAGCCGATGCAGTTTATCGAAAATCCCGGTTAGTCGGAGAATATGGTAAAAATTAATAATACAGATAAACTCCGTTATAATTAAAATAACATGAAATATAATATGTACAGTATACATCTAAATTACGTATAGTTGTATAGAGTATACGTAATACGGTCACAATCGGAACCATGTTATGTTATTTAAGAACAGTGGAGAGTAAGGCCATGGTTTAAAAAATAATTTTCTTAATAGTTTTTTAGTCTTTTTTAAATAATGCTAAGAAAGTTTGAAGTAAAGAAAGGAACACAGGTGCCTGTTGTTTCCGATAATCCGAACCAATGAAAGTCGCTCTGCTGCCGTGTGCCATGAGTCATTTTTACTGTCGTATAGTTTAAATTACACAAATACACATTGGGTGGAATGCATAAAATGTAGTACCTGCCAATGCTTCAAGTATGTACTATATTTTGGAAGATTTTACTACACTTACAAAGCATTACTACACTTATAAATGTTTTGTAAATATTTTACTACACTTATAAAGCATTTAATGCTCTGTAAGTGCAGTAAAATCTTCAAAAATGTAGTACATACTTGAAGCATTAGCAGGTACTACGTTTTATGCATTCCACCCATATCTCTCAAATATTATATTACATACATTTTTATGGTTGAGAGTTTGTCTGATGAAAATCGGTCCGGGTTAGACGGACTTCCGAGTTATCGGGGGCCGACTTATCCGGGTTCAATGTAGTAATGACGGCTTAAAATCGTCTGGGAGTGAATTCAAACATTACCTTTTACGGAGTCAGGTAATATTCATATTTTGAGAGTGAACTCAACTCGTCCAAACCATTTTTTCCGAATTATACGTAAGGAATGAATACCTTATTCCCATTATTGTCAGACAGCAGAGATATATTATGTGCCAGAAGTAAAGACAGGAAATCTCTTTAATTTTGTATTTGGTGCAATCAACACGTACGTGTACAATATTCAAAAAAATGTAACAGTTTGTAAGAAGTGTAATAATTAAATTATTAAAACGAGGAAGATGATAAGTCTCAGATACAAAGTTTACTGTAATGAAACAATTAAAAATAATTGAAATAAAGTAATAAACAATATTTTAAATCTAAGAGAAATATTCCCAGGAGATTTTTTTGCAGAATTACATTCGTGAGACATCCCAGAATAAGGTTCAAGAAGTCGCCCACGTGAAAAGTGGGCCAAATTTAAAAAAAAATTAATCAAATTGCAAAAATCAATATTTTTGGCCCGTGCAATTTTTTTTAGGTTTTTTGGACCATTCTGGATAAAAAAGGTCTCTTATAATTTTTCTCTAAAGTGGATGGTTTTCGAGTTATAAGCAATTTAAAATTGAAAAAAAAATACGAAGAATGGCGATTTTAAAGGCTCGGTTAAAATGGGTACCCCCCGTTAAGATAGGCAATATGCCCTCACTCTCAGAATTCAATTTTTTTAATTTTTTTACGTTCTGTGCAATTAAAAAAATGAGATAACGCGGATTTTTAGCTCGCCACCCCCCTTACCCCCCCCCCCCCCCCAGACAAAAACGAAGATTTTTCGATTTAATTTTTTTTAGTTGGGTTGCAATTGATTTAAAAATTTCAAAAAATTCACACGTGTAGCTGAGGCTTTTACAAAATATGTCCATTTTTTATGGATCCTTAGATCGAGTGTACATAACCTCAAATTTTTTTTTAACTTTTTTAAAACCTATAACTTTTTTTTGGAGGGGGCTGCAGGTCCAATTTTTTTTTGGATTTTGTGTATTTTATCAAAAGATATCTCTCTGATTTTTTTCAGATTTTTCCGTCAGGTGCGCCATCTTGAAAAATCCGGAAAACTGTTTTTTAGAGGGTTTTTAGGGATTTTCTCTATTTTATAGACTGCAACATAGATCAACTCAAAGTTTTGTTAATATATTATGTATAATTTGAAATAAATGAGTATTTTAGGATTATCAAAAATTGGGCAAAACACCTTTAAACCCCCCAAAACCATATTTTTTTAAGTTATGTAAGGGTTTTTGCGGGCTTAATGGTATTTTTTGAGATCGGTACAGCCTGAATATTTTTTTTTCATTTTTTTACGTTATATGTGATTAAAAAATAAGACTAATCGCATTTTTAGCCCACCACCCCCTCCCCCTCCCCCCACAAAAACGTCAATTTTTCTATTTTTTTTTTTAAGTTGCAATTAATTTAAAATTTTTATGAGGCTTCTACAAAACATATCTATTTTATATAGACCCGTGTAGGTCGAGTGTACAAAACATATTACCTCAAAATTCCTTTTTTATTTTTTTAAAATGTATTTTTGACTTATAATTGATATTTTTTTAAAACGTCCAATGAATATTGTACATCTCTCTCTCGCGGACGGCCGCTTCAATACTCGCGGACGTCAAAATAATAACAAAAATTTCTTTAGGCTATTGCAGGGGGGGGGGCTTCAAACTTTGAGTTAGTCACTTTATGACTTTCATAATAATAATTTTTAATCGAGTTATTAAGCCTTGAAAATGGCCATTTTCGCGTTTTTCAAATTTGAAATTGCATGTAACTCGACAACAGTCAATTTTATAGAAAAATCACAAGATATCTTTTTTGCTCAGCTTGATCCAGAGAATCTAAAACAAATTTGTCCGAAGTGAAAAAATTGATTTTTTGAATTCGTTTAAAAAAATGTTTAAACAATTTTCCGGCTGCGGTACTGCCTGGCACCTTGTGGATTTGTTATAAGGACCTGTTTTTGAGTAAGTTTGTGCAAAAAAATTAATCGGAATAATTTACCTAACAGGACAAGCATACAGCGTGAACTATTTGCATTATGAGCCAAACGTAGATGGTTTGTAAAATACACAAAACACAAAAAAAAATTAGCAGCCATCGCCAAAAAAAGTTATACGTACCTATTAAAAAACAAAAAAAAAATGGGGTTATAATGTGTACACTCGACCTTCGGGTCCATAAAAATAGATGTTCTGTAAAAGCCTCAGCTGTGCGTGTGAATTTTTTGTAATTTATAATTTAATAATTACTAACTATTCTAAATGCGAAGTAAGCCACAATTTAACTAAAAAATGATTTAATTAACGTTTCGTTTTCCACCACGGACGTCGTTGTCAACATACAAAATATTAATAAAACAAAAATTTTGCTTGGTAAAAAAATCCTCTAATAATTTAATTTAATCCTGACTTATTTATATAGATCGTCCCAAACCATTTTTTCAGTGCGTCACAGATTATCGAATTCTCTCTATCGCATTACAGATGGAAAATAAAATCATTTTTTAGTTAAATTGTGGCTTATTTCCCATTTAGAATAGTTAATTACAAAAATGCCATAAAGAAATAGCTTCAGAACATTTATAATTTAATTGCAAACCAACTTAAAAAAAAATAAAATCGAAAAATTGACATTTTTGGCTGTGGGGGAGGGGGAATAGGGGAAGTGGGCTAAAATTGCGGTGAGTCCTAATTTTTTAAAATCATATAGAACGTAAAAAAATAAAAAAAAATATTCAGGCTGTATCGACCTCAAAAAATATAATTAGACCCGCAAAAATCCTTACAAAACTTTAAACAAACATGGTTTTTGAGGGGTTTAAAAGTGTTTCGCCCAATTTTTGAATATCCTAATACACTCAGTTATTTCAAATTATACAAAATCTATTAACAAAACCTTGAGTTGATCTATGTTGCAGTCTATAAAATGGAGAAAATCCCCAAAACCCCCCTAAAAAAACAGTTTTCCGGATTTTTCAAGATGGCGCACCTGACGGAAAAATTTGAAAAAAATCAGGGAGGTAGCTTTTGACAAAATACACAAAATGCAAAAAGAATTGGACCTGCAGCCCCCTCCAAAAAAAAGTTATAGGTTTTAAAAAAGTTAAAAAAAATTTGAGGTTATGTACACACAACCTAAGGGTCCATAAAAAATGGACGTGTTTTGTAAGCGCCTCAGCTATTTATATTTATATATATGTGAATTTTTTGAAATTTTTATATCAATTGAAACCCAACTAAAAAATAATAAATCTAAAAATCTACGTTTTTGGCTGTGGGGGGAGGGGTAAGGGGGGTGGCGAGCTAAAAATCCGCGTTATCTCATTTTTTAATTGCACAGAACGTAAAAAAATTTAAAAAATTGAATTCTGAGAGTGAGGGCATTTTGCCTATCTTAACGGGGGGTACCCTTTATTATTATGAAAGTCAGAAAGTGACCAAATCAAAGTTTAATGCCCCGCTACAAGATCCCGAAGAAATTTTTGTTATTATTTTATTGCTAAGCTGTTATTTTTAAGTAGTAATATTGAGCGCCATGCACGTGGCAGCCAGCCGTAAGGGCTGAGTGCGAGAGAGATGCCACTCCGGCAGTCCCATTGTGCATCATACTTGCACTCATATTTACGGCCGCCTACCACGATGGCGCTCAATATTATTACTTAAAACTAACAGCTTAGTAATAAAATAATGACAAAATTTTCTTCGGGCTCTTGTAGGGGGGCATTAATCTTTGATTTAGTCACTTTCTGACTTTCATAATAATAACTTTTAACCGAGTTATTGCCTTGAAAATCGTCATTTTTCGTTTTTTTTTCAATTTTAAATTGCTTATAACTCGAAAACGATCAACTTTAGAGAAAAATTATAAGAGACCTTTTTTATCCAGAATGGTCCAAAAAACCTACAAAAAATTGTCCGGGCCAAAAATAATGATTTTTGCAATTTGGTTAAAATTTTTTTTTTAAATTTGGCCCATTTTTCACGTAGGCGACTTCTTGAACCTTATTCTGGGATATCTCACGAATGTAATTATGCAAAAAAATCTCATGGGAATATTTTTTCCAACGAACTCGCCGTTTTCGCCTTGTCTATTTCGTCAAAAGCAACTGCTTTCTGGCTGCATCCTGAATCTCCGGCTTTACCAATTTATAAGCACGGAGACGACGAATATAGAAGAAAGTAGAAAGTACAACGGTCACGTATCTACCCTCTTTTTGTCTAGGAAAAGCCGAGAGACAGTTTCGAGTACTCAAAAATCTTTTTTATAAAAACAAAACCTGCATATACTTACATACTTACATACTATTATGATTTGAAATGGTATATAAAGAAAACTGTATAGAGAAAAGGAAGAAGAAGAGAAGTTTGTAAAATTATTTTATTGTTATATTATATCTAGATTTACAGTTTAAATTTATGGTGTTGGTGCAGTGTAAAAGAGACATTAGATTTATTTTTGAAAGGGGATTTCCAAATTATGTAAACCAATAGATTTTAAGAATAGTTTAAGCAAATAATATGTTGCATTGAAAGATAACTTATTCGCCTACCGTTTTCAAGGATTAATTTCTCTTACCACGAAACAAGTCATTAAATGGGTATTAGGAGAAAGTTTTAGGCCTTCTGTTTTTTGCAGGATTTGTAAACAAGTATGAAAAAACAAAAACGTGAAAGAATGATTCAATTGGTTAATCAAAAATTATGGAAGGGATGGAGAGACGGAAATGATTTTTGAAGCGAGGGAAGAGCATCTGCTGTTTGACTGGAGGAGAGGTAACACCGAATCGAAGAGAAAGTGCCGATAATCTAATTTTTAAACGGTGAAAGGATTGTATTGTGGTAACAAGTGAAAATAAAAGTGTTGGAAGCTGTGAGTTGCAGTGTCAAAAAGTTAGCAGTATTTGCAAGTAGAAATAATTTACTATACTTGGAGGGAAGCATAGATGAGGAGCATTTTGGGCCAACAGGAGCAGTAAACTTTTATTAGGAGTTTTGTCTAGAGTTTGGTTTTTTATGAGCAGAACCAGAGAAGGAGTGTGTTTTGAGAGGGAACTGTCTGCAGTTTTTGTTTTTACAGCAGAACCAGTGAAGGAGTTTGTTTGATAGGGAAATAATTAAAGCACATTCGTTTAAAAGCTACAGGGAAAATTATGACAAATAGACATTAAAGAACTAAATTTATTTTGAAATTTTTTTGTTAATTGCATGATATGCAACAGGTTGCTTTAGGGTAACATTTATTTATAAGGTAATTATTTCATGTATGAAAATCTACAAGGTATTTGATCATTATATTTTATTTTGTTGCACAAATTGATTTATTTTATTTATTTACTTTGACTCTTTTTTTTTCTTAAACACTATTAACAGGAAAGGTATTTTGTGAACTCAATTAAGAACCCTGGGATAAGAAAAGCATATATTTATGAATCTGGCGTCTGGAATAAAATTTATTAAATAATCTTTTGTTTGAATTTTCTAATTGCATCATAATTAATTTGTTTATTGTTTTATATCTAATTTCAAAATAACAATATCATATTAATACATATAACTTTTATAGAGAAAGTGGAGGATACACAAGAAGACCAGTTCCAGGACTTCGCAGGTGCACAAACTCTGCAGATGAATGTTATTTACATCTGTAGACTTTGCGTACACATAATGTTAGAGCTAGGCAACTGCGAAATTATTTTTTTACAGCCCCTGTCCCGTAATGTTCGGTTCGTTAAGTGCAAATTAAGTTAGAAACAGATTAAGGGAATTTCGAATCAGAGCGAGAATGCCGGCTACTGCTCCACTGTTAACGAGTACACACCGTAGAGCACCAGAACATGTCGATTGGGATATCGACATTGGGGATATTGGGATATGCTTAAGTGCAAAACGTCGTAACCCACAAAACTTTGATATTTTCAGGATGTCAGACCGAAGAGCTAAAATTATGGCTCTTACCGCAGCTCTTAACTCAGGTAAAAAAATAAAACCTCGGATGATAATCAAGGGATTATTAAAATTAGCGAACTCTCAAATTCGGATGAACCTTCTTCAACTACTTTGAGCCCTATATTAATAGATGAATCTATTGACCAGCACGTCATGTTGGATGAGATTCCAATAATATTTGAAGACATCAATCTTACAGCCAATAATTTAATAAACTACAGTGTGATATTAAATGAAATTACTCTAAATTCGAATGATCGAGAAACCAAGAAAGGAAAAAAGGAAATTATGGAGAAATTTTCGACGGCACAGGTAAATGACAATCATTATGAAAGTGTTAAATCGGTATCAAATAATTTTTTTTTCAGGAAGAATTGCAAGAAGAAAATATGAATGGGAATGGAAGTAATGCAACAAAAATGTTTGAATGTGATGATAAGGAGGAAATTGATAATGAAATCCCGAGCGATTATGTACCAGATGAAACAGACAATAGCAATACAGATGCACATAATAGCGAGGATGAAAATTTTGTAACAAAGAGATGTATTAAAAGACAAAGAAAAAGAAAACGAAAAGATCAAAAAAAGTTATGTAAGGTCGCTTGTAAATTATGAAGAGAAAAAAGATGTTATGTTCAGACTGACTCTAGAAGACAAGGGACATTTTATTATCATCTTCAAGTGAGGAATGTAAAATTGAAAGTCTGCAAAAAATATTTCTAAATACTCTAGGAATACAAGAAAGATCAGTTAGAGAATGGGTGATGAAGGAAATTATCCATGGGATGCCAAAATGTAAAGAAATAAAAAAAAGCAAACCAATGAGCAGCAAAAAAACAACGAACGAAAAAACTTGATGATAGAATTTATAAACTCAATCCCAAAATTACCATCACATTACTGCAGAGCAAATACAAAAAAATTATACTTGCAGGAATCTTTCAAAAATAAAACGGAGGTCTACGATTTATACAAAAAACACTGTGAGGAACAACTAAATTCAGCACTGTCTATCTGTGCCTTCATGGCAACATTGACTGAAATGAATATTTCTATTCATCACCCAAAAAAGGATCAGTGCGATATTTGTTGTTCTTACAAAGTAGAGCAAATATCTGAAGAACAGTACAGGCATCACTTAAAAAGAAAAGAACTTGTCAGAACTGAGAAGGGAAAGGATAAGGAAGCTACATCACGAAAATAATGTTATGTGTTCACGATGGATGTGCAGGCAGTTAAGCTGTGTCCAATGTTCTATGCCAGCAAACTTTATTTCAAAAGCAAACTGCAAGTCCACAATTTTTCTGTTTATAATTTAAACGATCATAATTGTGTAAATTAATGCTGGAACGAAGCAGAAGGCGAAACTTGTATCATCGACATTCACTACCTGCATAATAAAGCACGTAGAGGAATTTGTCGAGAAATTTGTCGAGAAAAAACCGGTGATAATTTATTCCGACGGATGTGGCTACCAAAATAGAAATGTACTGGAAAACGTATTTCTTAATTTAAAAATTTTTGGAAAAAGGTGACACCCAAATAGAAGTAGATCCCGCTCACGGTTTGATAGAAAGGAAGTTAAAAGAACGAGAAATTCATCTTCCAAGTCAATACCCCATTTTCATAAGAGAAGCTAGAAAAAATCCTTCCCCTTTTTTAGTTCACTATCTAACCCACGAGTTCTTTATTAACTTTGATATTAGAGATACTTTCAGATTAGTCCAGAAAGCCACTGCGCATCCGCTGGGAAAAATATTCTAATTCGGATTTTTTGCAAAATCTTACTCAAAAAGGACTCCTTTTAACAAATTGCCAGGACCAAAAGGTGGTCAAAAATTTTTTAAACGTTTCTTTTTATGTTTTTTTCCTAAAATTATTTTTTTTTGGCATGGAAAAAAGTTTTTTTTAGGTTTTTTGGACCATTCCAAACAGAAAAGGTCTTTAGTGACTTTTCTCTAAAAATTATAGTTTTTGACATATAAGCGATTAAAAATTGAAAAATTGCGAAATCAGCCATTTTTAACCCTCAAAAACTATGTGAAAAACTGAAAATTTGAATGTTGCCAAGATAGGTGCATATTCTTCAAACATCAATTCATAAAATCCCGAAGAGTTTTTGCAATACAATATTCAAAACTCCTTTGTTTTTTAATTGCTAATCAAGCGTGCGCGGCACTATTTTCCACCGACAGTATGGTGCAAATGAAAGAAATAAATTCGTTATTTCGCAAACCGGCGATTTTAAGGAAAAATCCCGAAACAGGTCGATTTTTATTTTTAAGTGACGATATTGTGGCATATATGGTATACTAGTGACGTCGTCCGTCTGGACGTGATGACGTAATCTATGATTTTTTTAAATAAGAATAGGGGTCGTGTGGCAGCTCATTTGAAAGGTTCTTCAATTCTCTATTCAGTAATGTAAACATTTATATAATTATTTATATAGGGTGTCCTTCTACTTCTTTTTTTGTCAAATAATTTAATTTAATAAAAATTTTTTGGACACCCTGTATAAATAGTGATGTAAATGTTTATATTACTTAATAGAGAATTGAAGAACCTTTCAAATGAGCTAGCACACGACCCCTATTCTCATTTAAAAAAATCATCGATTACGTCATCACGCCCAGATGGATGACGTCACTAGTATACCATATATGCCACAATATCGTAACTTAAAAATAAAAATGTTTAATACTAATACTAATACTAATTTTAATACTAATTTTTAATACAACTATTTAATAAATGCTTAAAAGGACAAAATATCCCTGATGATTGGAATGTTGGATACATCAGCTCAGTATTCAAGAAAGGGGATAAACGCATATGCTCTAATTATAGAGGAATAACTGTTACCAGCTCAGTAGGGAGGTTGTACGGTCGAATAATAAAGAAAAGAATAGAATCAGAATACGAAGACATGGAAGAACAAAGTGGATTTCGTGCAGGAAGATCGTGCACTGATAATATATTCGTTCTGCAGCAGGTAATAGAAAAACGGAAGGCAAGGAATCTATCTACCCACCTATTGTTTGTAGATTTGGGGAAGGCATACGATACGGTACCTTTGAAAAAACTGTTTCAAACATTGACGAAGGTAGGTCTCAGTAGAGAGTATGTGGATGCTATCGCAAATATATACAAAAATGCAAGAAGTGTCGTTAAAGAAGGAAACTTTATATCTGAATCATTCCCTATATCAAAGGGGCTTAAACAAGGATGTTGTCTGTCTCCGACTTTATTTAAAATATATATTCAATCATCGCTAGAGCAGTGGAGGAAACAAGTATCCGGAATGGGAATAGACATAGGCAGTGGTAAATGTCTAACAACTTTGTTTTTTGCAGATGATCAGGTAGTCGTAGCGAATGATGAGGAAGACATGGACTACATGTTTAGAAAACTAAAGAAAGAATATGAAAAATGGGGCCTCAATATGAATATGTCAAAGACAGAGTATCTTAAAATAGGGGATGATGAAGAAGATCCAGAGTTAGAAATTAGAACCACGAAAAGATGTAATGAATATAAATATCTCGGATCTATAATATCTAAAGAAGGCAGTACCAAAAGAGACATCGAAAAGAGAACGCAGCAGGGCAAAAAAGCGGTAAACATTCTGAGCTCTCTACTGTGGTCTAAACATATAAGTAAGGCAAGAAACGAAATTGACAATCTATCGTACCTTGGTAGAGCCTATTATGACTTATGGGGCAGAAGTTTGGCAAATGACAAAAAAAGATAGGAAAAGAATAGAAGTAGTAGAAATGGATTATCTAAGGAGAGCGTGTGGTTTATCTAAAAAAGATCACATCAGGAATGAAGATATTAGAAGGAGGACACATACTGTATATTCCAGTGTAGATAAAATTGAAACTAGACAACTAGTGTGGTATGGTCACGTGAAACGAATGAATGAAGATAGATGGCCAAAGAAAGCTTTAAATTACATACCACACCAAAGAAGAAGAAGGGGAAGACCTTCAGTTGCCTGGGAAGAAAATGTACGGCATATCATGAAAGATAGAGCCATCAAAGAAGACGAATGGATGGATGGACAGAAAACGATGGCGGTCGAAATGCGAGAAGCGGCAGAGGCTGTAGGAACCTCGCTGATAGATAGATAGATAGAAAAATAAAAATTCACCTGTTTTGGAATTTTTCCTTAAAGTCGCCGGTTTACGAAATAACGAATTTATTCCTTTCATTTGCACCATACTGTCGGTGGAAAATAGTGTCGCGCACGCTTGATTAGCAATTAAAAAACAAAGGAGTTTTGAATATTGTGTTGCAAAAAACTCTTCGGGATTTCATCAAACGATGTTTAAACAATATCTACTTACCTTGGCAACATTCAAATTTTCAATTTTCACATAGTTTTTGAGGGTTAAAAATTTCCGATTTCGCAATTTTTCAATTTTTAATCGCTTATATGTCAAAAACTATCATTTTTAAAGAAAAGTCACTAAAGACCTTTTCTGTTTGGAATGATCCAAAAAACTTAAAAAAAAGCTTTTTTCCATGCAAAAAAAATAATTTTAAGAAAAAAGAACAAAAAAAAAACGTTTCAAAAATTTTTGACACTTTTTGGTCCTGGCAACATACAAATTTGTTAAAAGGAGTCCTTTTTGAGTAAGATTTTGCAAAAAATCCGAATTAGAATATTTTTCCTAGCGGATGCGCAGTGGCTTTCTGGACTAGATATCAATCTATTAGACCTGGCCGAAAAACCGGTGATCCTACTGTTAATCATCTGAAATGTTTGTGGTATGGCCCAGATGACATTATCTATCATAAAACAAACTAAGAAAATTATACACCACTTCCGCAAAGCCCAAATAATTGTTCAACTGCACCCTTCATCAAACAACAATTATATAAACGTAGGATTCCCATAACTAAGCAAAAATATGATCATCTTCAAGAACTGACAGAAGTTTTACCATTGGAGGTAAAAAAGTTTTACGACGACGCCGACGTTCGTTTCTGCACCAAAAAGAAAGATAATTAATTTATATTTTTTTTTAATATGAAAAAATGTTAATTAGTAATAGATTATAATCTCTGTTTTCGTATATTTTATAATTAATGATAAGTTGATAAGTGCTTAGAAAGGATTATTTATAAGGTCGTATACCACAATCAATTTGAGTACCAAATGTCGTAACCCTCTACGTTTAAAAAAAAGTCAAAATTATACATGTTTTGTGAAAAATGTTAGAAAATGATTGAACTGAAACTAAAATCATCAAAATCAATTTCATATAAAGTTCTCATACAACCAGAAAGTTTTTTGTTAGCAATGAACAATTGTGGTTATTGGGGATACGACGTTTTGCACTTAAGCAATCGATATAAACGACTGGACTAATATTCTTTTTACGGATGAGTCAAGATTTGTACTTTATGGACCCGACAGACTCTTTGTACTGACGGATCCACAAAGTGCAAATCTTAACTCATCAATAAAAAAATATTAGCCCATTCGTTAATATCCCAATCAACATGTTCTGGTGCAAACCTTAAACGTGCCATACGATATGCTCTCGTTAACAGTGGAGCAGTAGCAGGCATTCTGGCTCTGGTTCCAAATTCCCATAGACCTCTCGTTCATTGGAATCGTAGTCGCGCGACTCGTAAGTAGCGCGTATACGTGCGTGTATGTGCGATCATGCTACTGAGCGACTGGTATCATCCACTGCAGGCGACTGTATACTACTTAGTTCGCGACTGTCAAACTGACTGTCATCATCAAAAGAAAGTGTATTTTGTGAATATCGTAAAATCTTCATAGAAAGCATAGTTTGAAAGGAATAATTGATTATACAAATATGTATGTTATTTATTAACATTGTTATTTATTTAAAAAGGTTGGTACCTTTGTACAAAGGCCACCCCTTTAACGGGAATGGACTCTTTCATATAGTGTTGGCGATTCAAATTTACACAAAAGATTCACTTCACTATACTTTATCAGTATAATTACATTTTTCGCCAAATTGAAAAAAAAACAAAAAAGTAATTTGTTAATAATAGTATGTTATGCAACGAGCATTTAATGATGGTCATTATGAAGCGACTATAAGGGTTACGAAACGAGCCGTATGCGGCGAGTTTCGTATAGAGTACGAGTTCATAATGCTAATTAAATGCAGGTTGTATACACTATTTTTTCTATGATCATTCACAACAAAAAATATATTCAAATTGATTAATTTTGTAACACAAATAAATTCAGTAGTTTGTCAGTTTGACGGTTTGTTTACATATTGAAAACTGTCAAAGCGTATGTATTTGACTCGCCATTGGTCACTGCGCGTGTACCCAGGATAGCACATGACATCCCGAGGACGTCCGTTTCAGGTCCCAATTAAGTCCGAATGTACGGGGACCTCAATCGGACGTTCCCAGGAATTACAAATCCAGACGTCCCCAGAAAATACGATTACGGACGTCCCCAGGACGTCTGTTTCAGGTCCCGCTAAGTCAGAATGTAATGGGACCTTAATCGGACGTCCCCAGGAAGTACGATTACGGACGTCCCTAGGAATTACGAATCCAGACCAGTTTAGGAATGGATCTAATAACCTTCAGTTATTTGGCATTTGCAGTGTTGCCATACTTTAATTGTTTGATTCTTGTATAATTTAAATCAATGGTATAATATACAAGAATAGTAAGATTAATATATAGAGATAGATTTATAATCTGAACAAAATTTATACAGTTTATCTTCATTTATTAGTGGATCTTCCTTTTTATAACAGTGTTGGTTAACTTTGAATATAATCTACTGAATAATTTAAATTTCAATTATTGTCTTAATAGTAATCATTAATAAAAATAATTTAAATTATCTTTTGATTTAAAAACATTTATACAGTTGATCTTTATTTATCTTTTTTTGTAACAATTTTGATGAACTTTGATTTAAAATGCCTCTTTTGAGTTTTTTCTATCCAGTATTTACACTGATATTGTACTACTTACTTTTCCAAACTTTATTTTTTGGTCCTTTAAAACTATTGAAGCAGCTATTTTTACATGTATCTTTATGTGACGTGGTTATGTTTGTGAAAAAATTGAGAATACGGCAACGGTGTCATATTATGTCAAGCAAGAACCCTGCCTGGCCAATCATAGGATAGGGATTAGATTAACCGTTATAGAAGGAAATGTTAGGTTCTATTCATTCTACAAAAGATTAACTTTCTAATGCAAACATAGGAACAATTTGTACAGCTAGATACAATTCGTCAGCAAAAACCCGATTTTAATCATGGCATAAGTGTTTTTATATTATATAGGTGGGAACTTAGGTATATTCTTTTATCTACGATTGTAGGTAAAAGAATTATCAAAATTTGGAGGAAAAGGAACATAAAAAGATGTCTTATTGTTTGTTAAATTTTAATAAAAAATTGTTTGATATATATAGGTAATAGGTATGTGTTTTTTCATTTTAAATGCAGATTTCATCTTTAAAAATTATGAGTAAATTTATATAAAATAATTTTAGACTTTTTCAACATTGTTTAATAGTAATTAAACGCCGTGTTTAAAATTTCTGAAAACATTTTACATAATGCCCTAAAAAGGTTTGGTCGGGGGTTCCAAGGAGGTTTTGGACGACCGTCCCAAGGAGGTTTTAGTCGGACGTCCCCAGGAGAGTTCGGTCGGACGTCCTGGGCACGGATGATTTTGTAATATCGGACCTCCTCGGTACGTACCGAGGATTTCCCAGGACCTGAAACGTACGTCCTCAGGACGTACGAATGTCCTAGTGGTACATCCCGAGTACGTCCCAGGGATGTACTTGTGCTGTTTGGGTACCACCTTTATCGCAAATGCCATATCGCGATTCTATTGGTTAAAAATATGTATCTTAATGAAGTTCATTATGATACAGGTAGTGACATCATAATAATTGATATATTATAGTATGAGAATAGAAAAAAATAATTATAGTATATTATTCAACGAGCTTGTAATGATGGCTATTACTCACGATGATGAATTTTGCGACAAGAGCCGTAGGCGAGTGTCGTAATTCATCAGAGTGAGTAATAGCCATTACATGCGAGTAGAATACTATACTTTTTCTACGACCTTTTTTATTTGGATTAGTAAAAAAAATATAATTATCAACTACTAACATTATTTTTTAAAATCAAAAGATTTTATTTTTCATAGGAAAACATATTTTATATAACTATGGCAACACTGTTAGAATTACCTTACTTGAGCTTACGAAACAGTAGTTGTCATTAATGTCATGCATGTTGTATTATAATGGTGGTGGTTTTTAAAAATATGACATATTTTAAGGCAATTACATGAAAAAGAATATTTGCTCCCAATAAAAATCTATTGTACAATCAATAGTAAGTTACGGAATTAGTACCTACACATTGTTTGTTTACCTTTTAATAACGTCAATCTTAAAATGTCAAATGTTGAAATTTAGAAGTAAAAAAATGTACTGACTAAAAATATATAATATGTACTGACGCATTGTTACAGTTAAAAATCCTTTAAACATTTTTCGAAGTTAATTGTTGATATAAAATTACAATGATTATTTCATTCCGGAGTAACCCAGTTGAGTCCCAGAATTTATAATCCGTATTTTTAATAGCCGAGTTGAGTCCCAAAGATGGGTAAATTGAGTCCCGTGTCTACCTGGGGCTTAGTCGGTGTACGTAATGATTTCTAGGAATTAGAAAACAATAATTTATTTTAGAGCATATAATTTTATTACAAAAATGTATACCTACAATATTTATAAAAATCAATATAAGCTAGAATTACATGCTAATTCATTTATTTAACTATTCTAAATTTTTCACCTACACTTTTGAGGTAATCATTATTATTTAATTTTAAAATTTGTTCATCTACAAATTTTTCGATATAAGGGTTTGTGCGAATAATTTTTTTTTACTTTTTTTTTGTACACTTCTAATTTTAACATACGTTTCACTTTGAAAGTCTATTAAAACTGTTAAAAATTGAAAAATATGAGGATGAGCAAAATAAAATGACGAGTTAAACCTGGAATGAAAACTCTCACATGCGTTCGTCGTCCGTTGTAAACTGCTTGACATCTCCGCCTATATTTCTGGCGGAAACTTAGCCGATCCTGAGACATAATTATCGACCAGATAGTCCGCAAATTTTACTATTCTATGATTTTGTGGCTGTATTGATGATAAAGCTTCAACAAAACAATCTCCTACATCTTCTGGGTTGAGAAATGGCATTCCAAAGCAGTATGTTAAATATTTTCCTACATTACTCTCTTTGTCTTTGTATAAGGATGTTAAACCTAGTGCCTGAATTTTGCGCCACCTGAAAAAAGAAAAAACATCACTAGAATTACAACAGTATGACATATGGAAAATAAGTAAAAAACACCGGAAAACAAAAAGCATATATACACATCATCATCATCAAAAATACAATTCAAATACTCGTATGTTAAATATGACTACTTATCAGGACCAGGAAAATTACATCAACGTGGCATATGGGAAATCAGTAAAAAACACCAAAAAACAAAAAGTTTACATACACATCATCATCATCATCAAAAAAAAAAGATTAAAATATGTCAAATATGACTACTTATCAGGACCCGGAAAATTACAACAGCATGGCATATGGGAAATCAGTACAAAAAAAACCAAAAAAACAAAAAGCACACATACACATCATCATCATTCAAAAAAGGATTCAAATATGACTACTGACCAGGATTGTCCTAAATTGAATCGGCAGCCCTTCAATGAAACATTAGTCCAAACTTCAGTGACAGCTTGCTGAATTGCTTCTTCAAAATCTGCAAATACCGTTCTTAAAGCGAGTTTTTTATTAAATTTCGCAACTTGTTCTGTTAGGTATTTAAGTGCCAGTGTATATGTATATTTTTGTTTATTTGGCAATAAGAAGAAAACCAAAGGTATATATTGATCTTCTTTTAGACCATGGATGGAGAACATTTGCTTAAAAAACTTTGGGCAATATTCAAAAGTTCCATCTATATAAATAGTGTCCAAATCTGCTAAAAATTCTAAATTGCTGCTACAGGAAAACATAATACATTACATTTTTCTCTCGTTTGCGCACAACACATCCAACGCTTGTCGTTATTCTTTAAAGATTTGTGAAAACGATATTTGAAGCCATTTAACACAATCAATTGTTTTCCTTTTTCATTAAGAACAATTTTCACTGAACTCATTTTGGCAATCAACTTAACACCGTATCGTATACAGATAGATCGCACCATACTAAATATTTTGTAGGATATTGTTTTTTATATTTGATTACCATAAATGCATAACCAATAAAATCATTTCATTCCTCTATTGTTATTCCAGGTAATAACACTATTTCTAAATACATTAGAAAGCTATTAAAAGGCAATTAGAAGGATTACGATGCCCGGGACTCAATTCGACCATCTAAATATTTTGACCCTTCTTAATTCAGGTATATGGGACTCAATTTACCTATGCCCTTTCATTCATAGGAGATTCTGACCAATAGAAAGCTATAGAAATAAAAATTAAACTGATAATTTTTGATAATATCCCGTCGTCAAGTATATTACGTCACTTGCCCTTCGTTGCTACGAAAAAAATACATTCAGTGACATTAATGACAATTACTGTTTTAAAAGTTATAAAAGTGATGACTTTCAACCGTAAAATATTTAAAACAACTGTGTGTTTAACTGTAGTAATTTGTACTTACATAAATAAATTACAATAAAATTTTGGTTTTAAATAGTTTTATTCATAAAATAATCGCAGCAAATTGCACTCGATCTCTAAAATTATTATCGAATTGCTTCCCTCGTGCCACTTTGACATAATTTCACTCCCCTTCGGGTCGTGAAATTAAAACTGTCAAAGTGTCATTCGGGAAAAATTCGATAATTTTAGAGCTCTTGTGCAATTACTACTAATTATTTTATTAAATAAACAAGTTTAAGTACGTTAAATAATATAAAGTCTACAACCGGGATAATAGAAAGGAAGCTCAGGAAAGAACTGGAAGGAAAACTAGAAGAAGAACAAGCGGCATTTAGGACGGAAAGAGGAACAAGAGATAATATATACATACTGAGAAATATAATTGAAAGGAAAAACGAAATGGCAGAAGACTTATATATTACGTTTATAGATATTAAAGCTGCTTTTGATTCTATAAATAGAGAAGTAATATGGTCAGTAATGGAAGATCTGCAAATCCCGCAAATGATAGTAAGCGTGGTAAAAAGTACGTATAGAAACGTACTTGCTAAAGTACAAATAAATGGAAACAGATCGCCAAAAATAAACCTAATGAGAGGAATAAAACAGGGGGACAGTCTCAGCCCAGTTTTGTTTATATTAGTAATGGATAGAGTAATGAAGAGCGCTAAAAGAAGGTCAAGGCAATTACAGTCAATAATAGGGTACAGGAATTTAGTACCAGTGAGAATGGAGGGATTACTATATGCAGATGACTTAGTAATAATAGCAGATAATAAAGAGAAAATGCAAAATCTAATCAATATATGGGTGGAGGAAATAGAAAATTTGAAAATGGAGGTAAATGTAAATAAAACGAAGACCATGATAGTAACCCAAAAGAAAAGGGAAGAAATAAACCAAACGATATTTAGGTGCAAAAACGAAATAATAGAAGCAGTCTCGACGTTTGAATACCTTGGAGTAATAATATCAGAGGATGGAAAGATAGATCAAGAAATCTCATACAGAGCGAAAAAAGCAAATAAGATCTACTATGCACTAAATAAAACAATATTTGGAAAGGAAGAAATAGAAAAAGAAATAAAACTGAAGGTATACAACGCAATCTCTGTGCCAACTTTAATATATGCAAGTGAGACATGGGTAAACAATGCAAAAATAGACAGTACAATAAACGCAGCGGAGATGAAGCAGCTAAGAAAAATAGCAGAAAAAACGAAATTGGACAGAATAAGAAATGAAGATATTAGACAAAGACTGAAACAGGAACCGATAATAACCAAGATACAAAAAATAAAATTAAAATGGTATGGACACATTAACAGAATGGACCAGGGAAGACTACCAAAGCAGGTGATGGAATCGAAAAGATATGGTAAAAGAAGGAAAGGGAGGCCAAGGAAGAGATGGATCGATCAGATTATAGAAATTGGACAGGAAAAAGGAAAAACACATCAACAAATGAAAGAGTTAGCAAAGGACCGCAAGAAATGGAAGAGATGGATAGAAGATGCATAAAACCTCCGACGCCCCTAAGCAGCATAAGGAGTTTCGAGAAAGAAGAAGAAAAAGAAGTACATTAAAAGTGCCATACACCACTTGAATCTAACTTCAACCCGTGAGTAATGACCCGTGTGTAACTTCAGCCCGTGAGTAATGAAATATTACTCACGGGTAAAGTAATGGGTGTCATTATCTATTCAAAAATAGTGAATAATGAGCACATTATTAAACGGTCGTAGAAAAAAAGATTGATGTAACTTTATATTTACTTGGTTTAGATTTAATACGTTTATTATTGTAAAAATTTCGAATAAAAATTCTTTCGAAAATTTGTTAATCCTAAAACTATAAGAAATATTCACTTCTGTCGGCACTCTGCAAGTGCCACGGTCCATTTTTTCTTATTTTTCCTTTACATTGTAATTATATATTATAAAATAATAATATTAAAAAAATTTTTCACTAGCACCACCTTCTTCTACAACTTTCGACCACAATTTCCTTTGAACATCACGTTGATATCTTTTACCCTTTATGTTCCACAACGGAGAGTTTCCATAAACGGCACTAATCAGTTTTTCGTTATAAATTTCCATATCGAAAATAACACAATTATCGATTAATTAATACCTTATCAAAAATACCTGCACAAATATTTATTGCAAACCAGTGTAGCATCAATAGGGCTTTTCATCGATTGTCATTTGTTTCGAGCTTCTGTCATGTGTCACATAATATTAATATATCTACGTCATACGTTATTGGTATATAACCATGATACAAACCAAAGACGTATGACGCAGATATATTCATATTATGTGACACGTGACAGAAGCTCGAAACAAATGACTGTGAATGAAAAGCCCTATATGCGATTACCAGCGACTAATCCCATTCTAGGGGGATCGGTCGCCAGTCGCTTGTGGTCGGCCGAGCCCGGTCGCTCAAAGTCGTTTGCAGTGGACGTTGTTTAGTTACATTTTATTTGTTAGGATTAGTCGGTTCTATTCGGGCGCATACGCGCTACCTTCGAGTCGCGCGACTACGCTTCCAATGGACGACCGGCCTTAATCTGTTTCTGACCGAATTTGCACTTATTCTAATTACGAGCTGTGTAAAGCTCATTTCGTAGTTGTCTAGCCGTAACATGATGTGTATACGTAATAGGCGAGCGGCACACCCCTAATTTGAGGCTTAGAAATCGAAAAAGCGACCAGGATAGGTAAATGGCAAATTTTGGTCATTCTTTATATTTTCGAGGTCGCTGAATCCGAATGTGAAGTTTATTTTTATCTAGTTGGTGGAACATGTTCTTCTTCTTTCTCGAAACTCCTTATGCTCCTTAGGGGCGTCGGAGGTTTTATTTATCTTCTATCCATCTCTTCCATTTCTTGCGGTCCTTTGCTAACTCTTTCATTTGTTGATGTGTTTTTCCTTTTTCCTGTTCAATTTCTATAATCTGATGGATCCATCTCTTCCTTGGCCTCCCTTTCCTTCTTTTACCATATATTTTCGATTCCATCACCTGCTTTGATAGTCTTCCCTGGTCCATTCTGTTAATGTGTCCATACCATTTTTATTTTCTTTTTTGTATCTTGGTTATTATCGATTCCTCTTTCAGGCTTTGTCTAATATCTTCAGTTCTTATTATGTCCAATTTCGTTTTTCCTGCTATTTTTCTTAGCTGCTTCATCTCCGCTGCGTTTATTGTACTGTCTATTTTTGCATTGTTTACCCATGTCTCACTCGGTGGAACATGTTCAAAAATCAAATTTTATGCAAAAACGCGAAAAGTCAATGCTGATGATTTTTTCACATTTACCTCGTTGTATCTTTGGTCGCTGTAAACCATTCTTTTTAAAAATTTTACTGTGTTATCTTTGAAGCATTTAGATAAAAACGATCTTTGTGCAAAATGTTTAAACAAATTAGCAGTGGAGTTGTTAATTTTTAAACATTTTTTCTTCAGATTTCGTTAGTTTCATGTTTACTTAAAAGAGTTGAGTGACAAAAGTATACTTTTAACTAACACAGCAATAAAATATAATTCATGAAGACGTTTTCTGGAAAATCTCAAGTCAAAATATGCAATAGGAAAAAAGTTATGTTACTTTATCGACGAGTGACACTCCCCCCCCCCCCAAAACGCTTATTTTCCGATATACTGACCACGGTGTGGTGAATGGCTAATTTGCTAATTTTGTCTTATTTTATGTTTTTGATGGTGCTGAAAACGAAAATGAGGTTTATTTTAAATTTTAGATGAGGGAACATTATAAAAATCGCAATTTAACCATAAAAATAAAAGAAATGGAATCACGTTTGTCATAAAATTAAAAGTTGCACCATTTTTTTTTTCTATAATACAATTTATTCGTTGTACCCCACATTTTAACATCAACTTGATTAAAAAGCTAAATTTCAAATTTTGTCACTTAACTTTTGCGATTAAACTTTGCAATTTAGGAATCTACACCTTTTGCTTTAAACAACTCATAACTTTTATTTTAAAAAGACAAAAAGATTAAAACAGGTACCATTGTCTTCAGAAATGTAACAAATATATACTGTAAAAATTTCAGAAAAAAATATTAAAATGGAACAGAGTTGTAGCGAGTCAAACGCAAAAAAATGTGATTTCATTCTTTTTTTTTTTATTTTTAGGGTAAAATTGCCATTTTTCCCATGTTCCCCCAGGTAAAATAAACTTAATTTTCAGCACCATTAAAAATATAAAGTATGACCAAAATTAGCCATTCACCACACCGTGGTCATCACACCACACAGTATCTCTAGACATAAAATTAAGCGTTTTTTGGGGTGTGCCGCTCGTATATAAAATCACATAACTTTTTCCTATTGCATATTTCGACTTAAAATTGTTCAGAAAACTTTTTCATGAATTATGTTTTTTCCTATGTTGATTAAAATTATAAACTAAACAGTTTGTCACTCAACTCTTTTAACTAAACATGAAACTAACGAAATCTGACGACAAAATGTTTAAAAATTAACAACTCCTCTTTTAGTATGTTTAAACAATCTGGACAAAGCTCGTTGTTACCTAAATATTTCAAAGATGGCATAGTAAAATTTACAAAAGGAAAGATTTAGTGACCAAAGATACAGCGAGGTAAACTTGAAAAATTATCAAAATTTATTTTTTGTATTTTTGCATAAAATTTTATTTTTGAACATGTTCCACCAATTCTAGCTAAAAATAAACTACATATTCAGATTCAGCGACCTCGAAAACATAAGGAATGACAAAAATTGGTCATTCACCTTAAAGTTGATATTGAATATTGTTTAAACTTTTTTTTCCCTTTCAAAAATTACGTACCCCCTTTGTGGCTCAGTGGTAAGAGCGCCTACCGTTTGATCGAAAGGTCCGAATGGTCGTGAGTTCGAAAGGTCCGAAAGACAGTGACGTCGACTTTGAAACGTAACAAGACACTTACTCAACACACACACTACCCATGACACTAGGTACCTAAATGCAAAAATTTAAAAATTTACCGTACCTACCATGCCAATGGCCATTAGTTGTCGAGGCATTAGCTAAATAAATAAAAAAAAAATATGCGATACTTTTGTGATTAGCATAAAAATTCCTGATTTAATTAGACAGTGTGTGCACGAGTATAGGGCCTAAACGACTATTCTTTTTTGTTGAAATCTAATATTCGTTTTGTATGTACATATTTATAAAACATACATAATGTACTTTTGGATGTAGAGATGAAACATTTTATGTTCCATTTACAAATATTTTACTAGTTGTTGAGAGTATCAGGTACATTCAAAATTAGATACAACTGAACTGAGTAAACAGCTATATTTCTTATACTCTTTTTTATGATTTTTAAATACAATTTAAAGCAACTGAACAAAGAATATTATGCTGTAGAGCCCCAGTATTTTATTTTGTATCTAAATTACTACAAACTTTTAAAAACGCTTATGAAATATGAGAAAAATTTTTCCTTTGAATGTCTCTCAGGTCCCGGATGAAATTCCCTGCAGGTTTCCTTTTGTAAAATTCTCGGAATATCTTATTTCGCATTCACTTCTTTACAATAACAAGTGATATTTGATGTCCTCCGTTGCAAAAATAAAGGGTAAAAGATAAAAATTGTTTGACATATTTTTATTAAATTTGAAATTACTTTTAGGCCTTTATAATAAATTGGGAGTATTCGATTTTTGACTTAGTCCAAGATCCGGTTGAATATTTTTACTAATATAGAGCCACAAAAAAATTTGTTTGTCCAGAGAAATAAGATTTTTCTCGTGACACATCCCCTCCAGGCCGAAACCAAATTTTTAAAAAAGTATGGACATCTGAATTTAACCTTTATGTTTCCTGCAGCCGATTTTGTTGATATACATAGTTATAAACAAATGAAGATAAAAAAAACGGTAAATCTTCGCTTTTTTCGTCTATAACCAAAAAGTTAAGCATTTTAAACCAATTTGAGAGTAATAAACTCATAAATCGTCTAAAAAATTTCAATACGGCGTTCGCTGAATATGTCATTGGTCGCTTAGAAAATTGCAAAATAAATCATAAATTTTGAGTTTTTATAAATATTCATATCTTATTTAAAAATTAACTTCTTCTTCTTGCAGTGCCTATCCGTTTCGGACGTTGGCGACCATCATGGCAATCTGCACTTTGCACACTGCTGCTCTGAAAAGATTTGTAGTGGTTGTGTTGAACCACGTTCGTAGATTTCTCAGCCAGGAAATCCTTCGCCTTCCTGGTCCTCGCTTTCCCTCTACTTTTCCCTGCAAGACCAGTTGCAACAGTCCATATCTCTCACTGTTCCTCATGATGTGACCGAGGTATTCGATTTTGGCTGTTTTTATTTTGATTAACAGCTCTTTTTCTTTTTTCATTCTCAGCAAAACACCCTCATTAGTAATGTGGTCGGTATAAGATATCTTCAGGATTCGACGATAAAGCCACATCTCAAAAGCCTCAATTTTCTTGCAGGTGGCGTCTGTGAGAGTCCACGACTCAACTCCGTACAACAGTATAGGAAATATATAAAATAAATAAAATTAACTTAGAACCTTCTTATTACACGAATTACTGGTACTTCTGGTGCTTAAATTATATTTTAAATTTCAAAGCAATTGGTCAAATAGTTTAAAAGTTATTTAATTTGTTTTTCCCAAATTAATTTTGTTGCAACACTATACCTAAGTCAGAAAATTATGAGGTTACAGTAAGACTTCTGACAGTTTATGGAAGAAGAACATTTATACTATTGACTTAATTAAAAAAGTGACAAAAAGTAATTTCAAACAGTGTAAAATTATTTTGCAAAATCACGTCGATTTTTTGCTTACTTAAAAACAATTAGAATAAGTTTTTAACCGTTAGCCGTAGAAAAATTATTTTTTCAGATTTGGAAAGACTGAATTTTTATACACATTTAGAAAGAAACACAATTATCTTATGACAATTAGGGACGAAGTTAGACCCCCCTTTTTTCAATTCAAATGTTTTTGCAAAATTATTTTGCAGTATTTAGAATTATTTTTTGTCATTTTTTTTAATTAAATTAATAGTATAAATCTTCTTCTTTCATAAACTATCCAAAGTATTAGTGTGACTTCATCATTTTCTGACTTAAAGCGTTCCAAAAAAAATTAATTAGGGATAAACAAATTAAATACCTTTTAAACTCTGACCAATTGCTTTGAAAAGGGTATGATTTAAACATCAGAATTCTCAGCATTCCGTGTAATAACAACGTTCTAATTCAATTTTTACATAAGTTATGAATATTTATAAAAACTCAAAATTTATGATTTATTTTGCAATTTTCTAAGCAACCAACAAGGATAGACACATTCAGCGAACGCCATATTGAAGTTTTTTATACGATTTATGAGTTTATTTCTCTCGAATTTGTTTAGAAAACTTAATTTCTTGGTTATAGACGAAAAAAGCGAAAATTTACCGTTTTTTGATCTTCATTTGTTAATAACTATGTATATCATCAAAATTTGGTGCAGGAAACATATATAGGTTATTAGTGTAGATGTCCATTCATACTACTCAAAAAATTTGGTTTCGGCCTGGAGGGGGTTGTGTCACCAACAAGATATATTCTTTTACTTATTTCTCTGAACTATGTCATTCGCCATGGCCATTGTGTTCGGTCCAGTTCTTCCACTGTGTATGTGTGTGTGTGTTTGAGCATTATTGGCTTCGGAGTCAATGTCCATTCGCCATCTTACCTTTTTGGGATTATTTTTATTATTTATGCGGAAGCTCTAAAGGAGTGAATAGAATAGAATAGATAGAATAGAAATATGCTTTATTGTCATGAAGAATTGTACAATTTTATCGACAAAGCTTATAAAAAGTCAAGAAAACAAAACAATAACAATCCAATTTACTAAAATTACATAAATCGTCAATATATTTACAATAATAACAATAATAATGAAGTTAAACAGAAGTAATCAATTGCAAAATTTAAGTAAATTGCAACTGCATAGTCTACCTAGTAATTAATAAGTTTACTTGTGCTAAGTGCTTCCTGCTTTCTACTGATTTGTTCAGGTATGTATCCAATCACAATCCTGCTCCAATTTTACAAAGAACTGTTTTATATGTTCTTCCACTGTATATTTGTACAGTTTTGACATTGTACACGAATTATTTTTATATTATTTCTCTTTCCTACTCACAGAAAATGGAACGATTAATTTAAGCTGCCTCACAGTGGTCCATAATCCCGAAAATATGGCCAAAATATGAAAGCGATTTTTGATTTGCATGAAATTAAGCATCCAGGGGTTTTTGGGGTCGCTAATTCCTAATACGAAGTCTAAACTGTGCAAAAAACATAATAGCGGATTTAATATGGCGGGTTTGTTGATTGTAAATATATATTTAATACCATCGAAATTTGATATCCCGTGGTTTTTGAGGTAGCTGATTACGAATCCGAAATTGAAATTTCAAATAACAAATTGGCGCATGCAATCTGCCAATTTTTTATTTTAACGTTAAATTCGATTATTGACCATGAAAGTGAAAATTAATTTTTAATTTAGTTTTTTTTTTTTTTTTGTAAGCATTTATTAACAATCAGAATTACATATTCTATAAGCTAATTTGATAACAAGTACAATAACATATATCAATGTATTATTGTTTAATTTAGTTTACAACAATACTGTACCTGACTCTTTTATCTACGATTTTACCCTAGGATCCTACAATAACTAAATATCTACAGACATAACAACTACCTGAATGCCGCGGAATGATCTGTTTATTCGGAGTTGTTAACGATTTATATTGAAACTCATAGCGCAGAGCGGTTGTACAAAAAATGCTCCCAAAACCACAGGGGCACATAGTAGCAGCTATTTTTTGTATTTCAAAGAGAGAAATAAAATATTATTGTAATAACATCGTGGAATACGATGAAATACACAACTATTTGGCTATCTGAAAATTTTATTTTTTCAAAATATATACTTGTAACGATTACACGATAAACTACCCCAGATAACCGAAATCACAGCGAATAATAATACTTCAATCATCCAAGATAGTTATCACCCTGGCCTAGCTCAGTCTCTCCCAAGGTGTGTGTTCGTCTTGTCCTAATCTTAGATATGAAAATTCAGAATGAAAGCAAACAAAACAATATTTTAACTAATCATGTTTATTGTTCAAGAAAGATAGATATAAAATATGACTTTAAAGCAGTACCGTGAAATGGGGTGAGATTGATCAATTTTAACTTTATTTGATTTATATTTTAAACGTTTTTGTGACTGTTCTATATTTAATCACTTCACGTGTTACATTAATATCTAAAGAGTAGTGATTTAACACTAGTTTTGTTTTAATTGTTAAGAAAATCCTCTTATCTCATAAAAAAAGGGTGATCAATCTTAGACCCGTAACTGGGGTGAGATTGATCATGATGATTTTATAGCATGAAACAGTAGTGCTTTTAAATAGAATATGATCAATCTTAACCCTGACTAATTCGGTCAGACAGTTTTTCGAATTTTTACAAAGGGGTGAGATTGATCATGCGGGGTGAGAATGATCACACTATTTTATTGTACTGTTCTTGATTTATACAAAAAAAAAACATATTTTAACAACTAGAAATGTAATTCAGAACAATTTATAAAAAAAGAAAATTTGATTTAACATTCTTTTATATTAATTTCTCCGCGAAAATTTTTGTATCCTATCAGAAATCGTCTCAAGTGTCGGATCTGGTAGTATCTATTATTTTGAAAATCTTCCTCGATCCTGCTGATTTAAGGCCTTGAACTTCGATTTCTTCTCCTTCTAAAACTCCTTTTACCTGACAGACATAGCGAAATTCCGTCTGTTTCCGAGAACCAGACAAAAATCTCACTAACAGGAATTTTCCCTTTGTGATGTTTTCTAATGAAGGACAGAAGTATTCAACTTCCTCTTCATCTTTGTTAATATCAACACTACTGTTGCTGTCATCTAATTACAGGTTTTCATTTGAATCATCGTCACTGGACTCCTCTGATGGTTTAGGTGCTGTAACACTTTGACCAGGTTCAGCTGCTAACAGTTTTATTTTACGTCTAGGTTTTTCAGAGCCGGAATTGTACCTCAAGTCTTTCAAAAAGTTAGTAAGCGAGCAACTAAGCTCGACTTCATCAATAGCATTCATTTATTTGAGAACATTCTCAAATCCATTGCACTTAGAGGATATCCCCAATCTGCACATGTCAAAATGCTATTAATAATGGCAACTTCTTCTTCATATGTGAATACAGATTGTCCACCTGCTTTCTTAATCTTGCTTCCATGGTACTTGTTATTTAAAGTTCCGTAGGACAATTTGTATTTTTTGCGGCTTTTCTTAGCGATAATCCATTTTCCAATACATCGTGCAACGCCTGATTAACTTGTTCTTCATTAAAATTGCCATACGTTCTACTGCCTAATTGTCTTTTATACGTTCTTCCCATTTTGATTGATATTCTTAAATCTGTAACAAAAATTAATTTCTGGAATGTACGTAACGTGGGGTTAGATTGATCACTTGATCAATGTCACCCTATTCAATATTATCCGCCATCTTAAAAAAGCTGGCGTTAGTTAAAATGCTAGATACTTAAAATTATTATTACAGAATCATACAAAATAATTTTATAACACTAGAAATATCGAACTTACCTCTGTTCTTTCTTTACCATCAAAAGTAAACAAACTATAAAAATAGGCCAAAAATTATGGTTAATTTCAAAGCAACAGAACTTCTTCCCAATGCCAATTGCAAACTAACAACGACGTGAACTGATCATAGCCAAGTTCCAAGAAATGAATAGTGCCACGCCCAGAAACAGTTTTACATTGTTGCCGGTTGTATCTACATATAAATGATACAACGACAAATGATCAATGTCACCCCGGGAGATCAATCTCACCCCATTTTACGGTAGCGTACTGATAGATCCGCGGGCTCTGGTTCCAGTTGGGATGCGGGCCGCCGCCCAATATTGCGCCCCCCCCCCAATAATGCCGGCCCCCCGCCCAATAAAAACACACATTGTATATTAAAAGTTTTTAATAAACATTAAATATAAATCATCATATACTTATAAAAACTCAGCTAATTTAAAACAGTAAATTAATATTAATCCTATCGTTTTTCATACTAACATAATTGATTACTTTACTCCAGCAGTTTTTATAAATAATGAAAATCAAAAATTTCCTACATCTAAATCTCCAATCATAATTAAAAACCTTAATATTGAATAACTAAAACAGCTTTTAAAAAATGAATATTAGAATGCAAATTACGTCACAAAATATATTCTCAAATTCCATATACAATATGTCTGTATATTGCATATATTTATAAATAAGTTAAATAATTAAATACAGACCTCTAGAGAGATAAAACGCTTAAATTAAAAAAATAGCAAAAATAAAACCTTGGATAACTTTGGGGTTGATATCTTTATTCAAACGACGAGATTTTCTAAAAAAAAATATTAATAAAACAACTTTCGCCAACACTTAAATGGGTAGGCGCAAATTTGAGCTCCAATGCATTTTAAAAGCATTCATTTTTTCTTGAATCCTGAGAAAACTAAAAAGTAATTTAAAAAAATTTAAACTCAGAATGAAAGATTGCGATATTACCAAGGGCCGAAAGCCCTGAAAATTTCTATAATGTTTATTTTAATAAGTTACAGGGGTGAAAAAGAAAGAGACAATTTAGTGTCATTTTTAATTTCAAATATCTCATTCAAAAGAAATTTTTTATTTATTCTAAGGGACTTTCGGTCCTCGGTTATAATACAGTCTTTCATTCTGCGTCTAATTTTTTCAAAAATATTTAAAAGTTTTTTCAGTATTCGAAAAAAAAACGGACACCATGTCTGTGTTATATTTTCCAAATCGAACATTCGCTATCTTTGTCATACAACGCACTCAGTTGAACAGAATGTGGTGACAAGATAGTGACAAACAAGGTTACTAAATATTTGACACTGATACGGCTTTAGGAATATTAGGAATTGTTTATTAAATAATATTGATATTGTATTTGATACATAATTGATCTGTGATCCAAGTATTTTGTTGTCAAAGATGTTCAAAATTATCTAAGCGTTCCATAGTAACAATATATTATTAAAAAAATCCCTTTTACTTTTTTCCCGATTATTAGTTTTTATTGTATAGTATATAAATTATTGTAATCACTGAATACATAGTTAGTGAAGAAATTATCATACTAATTAAATGAATTAATAATTTAAGCGGTAATACAAGTAACGATTATTCAAGAACATTCAACCATCTCTAAGTTAATCATGGCAATGTCATTGTCAACCAAGTGTTTATGTCTCCCTGTCAGCGAGAATTTTACTACACGTAATTTGCTGTGTAAAGAAATAATCCTGCTGTGTAATTTGTTGTGTAAAGTAATTTGCTGTGTAAAGAAGGAATCGTAAAATATTTTAGCCTTCTTGCGTCTACGACCTTAATGTTGATTACAAAAACTATAGAAATAAATTATAGAAATAGTTTGTTCAAAGCAAAAAAACAAAAACGACTTATATCAAAATTAAATCCATGAAACTGGTGCAAACACAAAAAAATTTGAAATGCTATAAATAATATCTCTGGTCGGAAGCAAACGTCGAAGTATAGAAAGTTGAAGACACATCAATTGTTTTAGCAACTTTATCACTTCTTCTTCTTCTACTAAAAAAAATTATCAATTTTTGGTAGCTTTTTTTTCTTTCCTCTGCTTCAACTTTTTGCTTCCGCTTAGCACTTTCAGATTTGTGTTTGTACATTGTACTACCTTAGTTACACTTAGATAGAACAAAATGCAAAAAAACAATGCGATCGAGACAACAGTTTTAGAAATCTTAGATCAGGGTCAGCTCTTAGATATTTCAAACTGTATTGATTCAACTTACTGACTTGCGGGGCAAAACAGGAAATGCTACGGGGCAAAATGGGAATTTATTTTAGTCAGGCAGGCAGAGTTTATAAATATGAGCACCTTCGGCTTCATCCTCAATACCTGCGCAGGAATTATAAGCCCATCCATGGCAGCCACTACACACTACCCATCTTTCAGTTGACTGCAAATATAAGTATCCAAGGTAGATGCAACCACAATCTTCATCATCTTCTGATGAGTCAGTGTCCATCTCGTTTTCTTCTTTAGTTTTCTTTGATTTTTTTTTATTAGTTTCAGTTTTAGTCAGATTCTTCTTAGAAAGTTTAAATGCTGTAAAGTAGTGGCAATTTAGGAGAGCGGGGCAAGATGGGATAATATCCCGTCTTGCCCCGACCGCTTTGCCCCAATAGACATCATTTCAAATAAAATTAGTAATTTCTAACGTAAAAGATATAAAACGGTTCACAGCACGCAATATTAAAATTCAGTAACATATCTATCATGCACTTCTATAAATATCACCAAAATGTTTAACAAAACAAAAGAAAACGGATTTTATGTCTGTAAAGACTACCTGACTAGAAGTCTCTTTCTAATGATTGAAGTGAGTCAACCCACGTTCGTTCGAATGGCGCTATTGCCGATATTATGACGACTATAAGTTATGCACACCGATGCATTTCCCGTTTTGCCCCGAGCCTCGTTTTGCCCCGGTCTCCCCTATAAAATATTCGTTACTCTGAACTGCGCGTATGTTCCGTAAGAAGGTCAAATTTGAACTGAACTAGAAATTCAGGTATAGGAGATATAGCTCTAGGATTGCTAACTCTGAATAGGGAATTTACTTCTCTTTTAGAAAATGTAATAATATTCTCGAAAAGTCGAATTTTTTTTTACTTTTGGCCAGTTTTTTGCCATTTTGGACCACATGTTGGATAGGCGCGTGCACGCCTGTCCATACAAAACACCATGAATTGAACAAAGCCAGCCATAGAACGATGGTCGGTGATTAATTGCTGTACTGAGAATAGCTTTATTGACAATTATTGTAAATTTTGTTTTGCATTGTTGGATTTATTAGGTTAAGAATTTATTTATTACCTACTAGCAAATAATTATGTTTTTAACCTCTAATAGGCCTGGACCTCACGTACCAAAAAAAGTTGATTAATAGCCAGCTGAAAATTTATTAATAGCTTAACGGTGTGTAGTCGGATAAATTTTGATGTATGGGAACATTAGAACAGGGGAAGTTTTAATTGTGGAACGTGTCGTCCTGCCAAGTTTATGATTATGAAAACTAACAGGTTGTTTTTAAGTTTATTCATTAGCAAACTTTATATAGCCTATGAAAAAATGTTTGTCCGACAAATGTTTTGGGCATTTTAATAAGTCCAACACGTAGAACATGTCAAATGACAGGAATTATATTGGTGCTAAATAGTATTCTGATTTTTGCATAAGAGGTTGAAAGGATAAAAAATCAATTGGAAGTTCTGTCCGACAAAATACGTGGGACGTTTTCGTAGTCTGACGTTCGAAACCTGTAATCTGTTCCACAATTAAAACTTCCCCTTTCCGTACATCAAAGTTTATCCGACTACACACCGTTGAGCTATTAGCAAATAATTTTCAGCTTGCTATTAATTAACTTGTTTTTGGTACGCGGGATCCAGGCCCATAAGTAGATTTAGTTATTTAAAAAGTGCTAGAACCAGTTATTTCCTACATGTTACTTACCTTCTCTGAAAGAATCCGTGCGACTCTCCCTTTTGTTTTCTTACATTGTAGTCTTCTCATGTCCCATTTTCGGTTACTACATATTCTTTTTTGTAAACTTCTTCAATCTAAACCGAAATTTACCAATAACAGGAACATGATCTGAAGATATACTTGCACCATATATTGGCTTATTTTCAATAAAAACACTATAATTTCTTACTACTATTTTTTAAATATTTATTTACTGTAAATGATACTGGACAACCTATATAAGAATAAATGGCATAAAAGAGAAATATAAAAACGCTTATTGTAATATTAGCCATTTTTTTAATTCTTATAACGGACGTACGTTTGGCTCAAATATTTTGGTTTATTTTCTATAATACGAGTGATGACGATGTAGGATTCAGGGGAAGAAAAAAGTAGTAGGTTTGCTACCTTCAAAAATCCGATAAACCGTTTTTAGGGGGTTGTGGAGGGTTTAAACATGTTTCTCCCATTTCACAGATTACCTATAAAAACATTAATTTGACCTATTTTGAAGTCTATAACATAGGGATAATCCCCAAAAACCCCACAAAAACAGTTTTTTTGGTATTTTTAAGGTGTGGAACCTTACGGAAAAATCTAAAAAATTTAGAACTATAGAATTTGATAAAATACATAAAACACAAAAACAATTAGACATTCAGCCGTTTCAAAAAAAAAATTATACACTGTTTTCCAAAAAAAAATATTTTGAGGTTATGTACACTCAACATATGGATATGTTTTGTAAAAGTATTAAGTATGCGTGTGAATTTTTTGAATTCTTAAAATTGATTGCATCCCAATAAAAAAAGAAATAAAAACTTATTAGATCAAAATGTTTTATAAACAAAAAAAGGTGTAATTTCTGCGTTTAAATTTTAATGCCGAGGTTATACACTTATACACCCCAAAAATAACACGCATTTCTCGAAGTGCTGACCACGGGTAATGAATGGTAATTTTGGTCTCACTTTATATTATTGATGGGCCTAAAAACAAAAATAAAGTATATTTTAAATTATAAGTAGGAGAACATTATCAAAATCACAAATTTACCCTAAAAATAAAAAAAAAATTAAATCACGATTTTGTTTAATTAAAAGTTGCACCTTTTTTCTGATAAAAATTTTGATCTAAAACTCCTCAGAAAACTTCGTTGTACTCACATTGTATATTTTACTTATTAAACGTGATTAAAATGCTAAATTTCAAATTTTGTCACTCAACTTTTGCGATGTAACTTTGAAATTCACAAATCTGCATTTTTTACTTTAAAAAATTCATAACTTTTATTAGAATATGACTGTAGGCTTACAATAGGTACCATAGTCTTCAGAAAGGTGAAGAATATACTGTAGAAAAGCTGTAGGAATATCAGAAAAAAATATTAAAACCGGACAGAGTTGTAGAGTTAAACGCAAAAAAACGTGATTTCTTTTTTTATTATTGTTAGGTTAAAATTGCTTTTTTGACAATTTTTACCCCACTTAAAATACAAAATAAATTTTATTTTCATCTTCAGCGCCATCAAGAATATATAGCAAGACCAAAATTCACCATTCACCACCCGTGGTTAATATCTCGAGAAATAAGCCTAATTTTGGGGGTGTGTAACCTCGATATTAAAAGTTGCACCTTTTTTTTCTGTTAAATATTTTGATCTACAACATCGCAGGAACCTTCTTTGTACTCTATGTTTAATAGCGCAGTCACTGAAGGATTTCACCCCCGATTTCGTTCTTTCCTCCATCGATTTTCAGGAAAATTGGTGAGTACTTAGAGGATACCTCAAGGAACAAAGGTAACATGATGCCAACTTGCGCTTTTAACCTGGGGGTGGATACCACCCCTTTTCGGGGGTGAAAATTGTTTTGTTAAAAACAATGCCATAAATCGATAGAGGGACAAATTCTAAGCAAAAATTGGTATATAAAGTTATTAATTTAAATCAATACTTTTTGAGTTATTAAAGATCAAACATTTTATTTTTTCGTAAAAAATGGATGTTTTAAAGCTGTCTTTCAAAAAGGTTATTATTAACCAAATTGAAGAAAATAAAAAATTGCATACACTTCTTACTCAAAGAACTAAACTGTTAACTCAAGGTGAGTTATGGGTAGTTGAATGTATATTTTTTCAACGAGTACTCAAATCTAAGTATTCAAGCTTAGATAACGGGAAAATTATGCATTTTATAAAAAATATCCTCTAAACACGTGTCCAAGTACTTCGGAATACCTATCAAATGAGCTCCAGAAGAAGTTAATAGCATTAAAATTAAGGAAGCTATGATGAAAATAAGAAAACGCTTCTAAATTCTTTAGATAAAGTGAAAAATAAAACACACCATTTCCACAAAAATTAAAATTTATAGTAATCCTTACAAGAATTTATTTATATTAGCATAAGTAATGATTGCTACAATTTTGACCGGTTAAGAAGGTATATTTTTGTAAAAAAGATATTTACTTACTACTTACTTACTTAAGCCGTCCTCTTTTACCTTACGGTGTCAAGGTAAGTGGAGAAATCAGACGTCTCCATGCCTTTCGGTCAGTAGCTATTCTTTCTGCTTCTCTCCACTCAATATTCCTTTTTACGCAAGCCTTTCCAATATTTGCGTTTCACGTTCTTGCTGGCCTGCCTCTTCGTCGTTTGTTGTCAGATGCCGCTTTCCATACCCTCTTTACAGTTCTACCTTCACTTATTATCGCCATATGTCCGAACCACGATAACTGTTTCGTTTCAAGTCTGTCTAAGGTCCTTCCAACACCGCACCTTTCACGTATGTCTTCATTTCTTATACGATCACGTCTGGCAACCCCGGATACCGCACGTAAATATTGCATTTCGCATGCTTGAATTTTACTACGGATGTTGTCGTTCACTGTCCACGTTTAACTACCGTAGAGTAGCACCGGCTCGTGTACAGTTTGAAATACTTTCATTTTAGTTTTCAGGCTTACTTCTTTCTTCCTAATAAAGCTTTTATTTAGTGCATGGTATAATTTTGTTGCACTCATTACCCTGCTGTTTATTTCTGGTTCTATATTTTCTTGCCCATTCATTGTTGATTCTAAATACTTGAAGTCCTCTACTTGAGTAATGCCAGTAATGGTCTCATTATTCGGCTTTACATTTATATTTTCTTGAGTTTTCGATATTACTAAAGCTTCTGTTTTTTCAGTATTTATTTTCATCCCAAATTTCTTAAAGGCTTCATTCCAAACATTTACATTCACTTTCAAGTCTTTTTCTGATTTTGCCACCAGTACAGGTCATCGGCATATATCAACTCTGACACGTAAACTTGTTGAAGTTTATACAACCTAACCCTAGTTCTTTTTACCTTGCATTCTTTTGCAATTTCGTCCATTAGAGTGATGAATAACAAAGGACTCAGAACACCACCTTGTCTTACACCTGTCCTTGTGTAGAATTCTAGAGATGAGTGATTGTTCGTTCTTACATTATTACGTGTACATTTATATATACCCTTTATTGCTTGGATTAACTTCGGTTTCAAATTTCTACGGTTTAATATTTCCCAGATCTTGTTACGTTGGGCTCGATCAAATTCTTTTTCCAAGTCCACAAAACAGAGAAAAAACTTACTGTTATGCTCTAGGGCTTTTTCTGATAACTGTCGTGAGTATGAGATCGGTTGTACCTCGCCCTGGCCTAAAGCCGCATTGGCTGTCATCCTCGATATTTTCTCGCAGCTTTTTCTCTAGTATTTTTTCGTAGATTTTACTAAAAAATTTTACGTAGAATAAAAAAAATATAAAAAAATCTGAATTTTTAAAATTATCGTAATTTTAATATTCTTTTGATAATAACTCCAAAAATATTCAATATACCTAAAAAATGATATATATATATATATATAAAATTTTAGTGTTTTTTTACCAAATATTTTACCTATCTTATTATTTCTGTAGGGTAAAGATAACCGAGATAAAAATGTTTAAAGCTTAAATTTTACTGCGAGAACCATGTAACCGCGGCCATTTAACCTTTTATTTTTAAGAAAGTAAGGGGTTAAAAGACTAAATTCAACGTGTTTGAATAGCCCTTAGAATTATCTTTCAAATGGTTTTTAGGTGAATCTGATATCGTAAAAATTAACGGAGTGTTTAAAAAAAATCTAACATTTTTTGGAAAAATTTTTAAAAGGTAAATTTTGAAAACAATTTTGTAGCGCTTACATTTGTACATTTTAATTCTATCAACTTTTTCGGAAGCTCATTTGATAGATGTACTAGCTAAGTACTTTGACAAATGTTTAATAAGTTTATGTTATAAAATGCATCATTTTTCCGTTATTTAAGCTTGAATACTTAGATTTGGGTACACGCCGGAAAAAATATACATTCAATTACCTATAACTCACTTTTAGTTAACAGTAAAAGGTTTTTCCAGTAAGTATTTTATTTCACATTTTATTAGCTTCAATTTTGGCAATTATAACTTTTTTGCAAAAATTTATGGTTATTGAGTTATTTATAAAAAATCTTTGTTCTTTAGTAACTCAAACAGTTTTGATATATTTTAATAACTTTATATAACAAATTTTGCTTAGAATTTGTCCCTCTATCGAATTATGGGGTCATTTTTAATAATATTTTCACCATCGAGAAGGGTGGCATCCACCCCCAGGGTTAAAGCACAAGTTGGCACCATGTAACCTATATTCCTTGAGATATCCTCTCACCACTCACCAATTTTCATGCAAATCGATGGAGGTTCAACGAAATCGGAGGTAATAGCAGCTCAAATCCACCTTTAGTGACTGCACTATAAGATAAACGTGAATAAATTGCTAAATTTCAAATGTTATGACTCAACTTTTGCTATTTAATTTTGCAGTTCAGATATTCACCTGTTACTTTAAAAACTTTATAACTTTTACTAGAATAAAAATGAGAGAATAAGGCTTGCAATAAGTACCATAGTCTTTAGAAAGGTAAAAAATATAAGCTGTAGAAATTTCAGAAAAAAATATTAAAACCGAACAGAGTTGTAGCGAGTTGAACGCAAAAAAACGTGATTTCTTTTTATTTCTAGGTTAAAATTTAGGTTTTAGATATCTGGGAATAGATATAACCAGTTACGGAGATGTTGAAGAGGAAGTACGACAACAAAGCTTAAAAGCAACTAAACCGGCGGGATCTCTTAATGACACAATCTGGAAGAACAAACACCTAAGACAAGACACAAAAGCAAGAATCTATAAAGCAGCAATTAGACCTATATTGACATACACGGCGGAGACAAGACCTGACACATCTAAAACGAGACGACTACTAGAAACAACAGAGATAAAAATACTTTGACGAATATCAGGGAAAAGTCTGTTGGATAGGGAGAGAACCGACAACATAAGAAGATCATGCAATGTAGAAGACATAAATGGATGGGTGACAAAGCGGAAACAGGAGTGGAACGAACACATTAGTAGAATGGCAGAGGATCGGATAGTACGTATACCACGAGATAAGTCACCAAATGGAAGAAGAAGTATTGCCCAACCAAGAAAAAGATAGTGCGATAATTTAAACCTTTCTATTAGGCTAATATTGAAGAAGAAACAGGCTTTAAAGCGTACATACAAGAAGGAGTGGTTGACAATGTTCCCCCACTTAAAATTCAAAATAAACCTTATTTTAGGTTTCAGCACCATCAAAAACATAAAGCATTAGCAAAATTAGGCATTCAACATCTGTGTGCCGCTAGTATAATATATCGATCAATATTTTCCACTACGATATTACGATTCCAGCAACGAATCAATTTTATTCAACAATTTAGGCACCATGTCGTACTGATCTTTAAATATTCTTTGCAGTGACGGTTTAAGACATCATGGGGCCCTAGGCGGCCATAAGAAGTAGGCCCCTTTATATCGACCATTTACTTAAAACAAATTTACAGATATTTATGTTGTTTTGGGAAGTAGTTACTTCAAAAATAAATTACGACAATGTAAAAAAATCATTTTTCTTTTTTTGTACATTTCTCAACAATTTCTCATTAATATTCCATAGCTAATAATATGCCAAAGAAAAAAGGGATATTGTGTCGATATGTGATATTGTCCTGGGTATGAGTACCCCTTCGGGGATGAAAAAACATACATTCAAAATAATGGATAACTAATTAATTCTAAGTAACTTTGGTTCTATCGAGTTTTTTTAACTAAATCAATACTTTTTGAGTTATTTGCGAGTGAATATGTTCATTTTTCAACAAAAAAAAAACACCTTTTTAGACGGTTTTTCGCAAATAACTCCAAAAGTAGGTATTTTATCGAAAATATATTCTTAGCGTATATAAAATTTAAAAAATGGTGTATGTATAAAGTATGTAGACCCAGTATAAGCAGAACTAGAGCTAATGAAAAGTAGATTCTTATTCGACAAATTCCAAATCAAATATTGCGACGTAAATTACCAAAAAATTAAGCACTTTTCGGTGAAAAATCATCACAACTTTTAAGTTAAAGTGTTAAAAAAGTTTTATTTTTGTTTTTTTTAAAACAAGTTTCAAGTATCAAAATTAAGCAAGTAAAGCTTAAAATAATGTTGATTCCTTTTTTGGCACAAAAATCTTGAAAATTTATGAAAATCTTGAAAAAACTTATAAAAGTACATATATTATTTATATGATTTGTAAGTTTGACCGGTTCACAGTGTTTATTATTTCAAAACATTGGGATTTAAAGAAAAACAAATTTTTTGAAATTTTGAAAAGAAAATGTTTTTTTTTCAAAATAACTTAAAAATTATTAGTGGTACCAAAAATCTTAAAGAGTAAAAAATATAAGTTTTGATTTTCTCAATATTTCAGATTTTTGCTTTTTTGGAAGATAAAAATTGGTTAAGATATGACTGTTCAAAATTTGCATACCCTGGGTAGAGAATTTTTCATTTATTAAAAATTAATAAATGAAAATAGTTTCTATCCTTGTGAGATCGATACTCACCGAAGGGACCGCAGACGTTCGGATACAATTAGCGTCTCTTTGCAAAAACAATGACGACTTTGCTAAGTAACAAGACATTTACTCAACACACACACAGTACCCACTACACTAGGTACCTGATTGGAAAAATTTACTGTTTCATGCCAATGGCCATTAGTTGTCGAGGCATTAAGCTAAATAAAAAAAGTTGCATACACTCGTGATTAGTGACCTGATCAAGCCCTTTCTACTACAGCCCTTGGGATCAACTTTATGCTGAGCGTATCTTGCTTACTTTTTATGATAGAAATTTTTTTAAAAACACGGATAATGTTTTTTAAAACATTTAAACAAGTTATGATGAGTTTTCCATGAAAAGTGCTTCATTTTTTGATTATTTCACGTTGAAATATTCGATTTGGAATTTGACGAATAAGTACCTACTTTTCATCAACTACAACTCTGCTTCTACTTTGTCTACAGACTGCACACATACACCATTTTTTCAATTTTTAAAAGCTATATTTTTGCTAAGAATATTTTTTCGATAAAATACTTACATTGTGAGCTATTTGCGTAAAAACGTCTAAAAACGTGTTATTTTTTGTTGAAAAATGAAGATATTCACTTGCAAATAACTCGAAATATATTGACTTAATGAAAAAACTCTTTTAAACAAAAGTTGCTTAGAATTAGTCAGTTTATCCACTTCCGGGCGTATTTTGACGGTATATTTTTTCAACCCCGAGAAGGGGTGGACTCAAACTTATAGCAAAAACACACATTGGCACAATATCACTTTTTTATTTGACATGTTACCTATGCTTATACCAAATTTCATGTCAATCCAAGTTCTTGTTTCAAATCCAAAGGTTCTTTAAAATCCGGAGGTTTTGCAGTATTTTACCGTGAGTGAATGGACTACAAGGCCCATCGGTGGGTAGAAATTGAAAAAAAACGTACCATACCAAAATAATTACCAGCTTTTATCAAAATTTGCTTGCAAAATTAATTACCAAGTTGAGGAAATGATTAGAACATTAGAATATAAAAATTCCTTTGAAGATAACTCCTTAATTTGTCTTGAAGTCAGTTGTATTTTCCTGATATTTGACAAACGACAAAGCAAAAGACTGAGTTTGATTGGAAATAATAAATTAACCATTTTCTTTTTTTTTTTCTCAGTTAGCCCTATTTGATTATTTTATAATTTTAATTTTTTTTAAATAACTGCTTAAATAATTAAATGTTAATTAATGCATTGGTGTGGGATGCGGGCCCCATCAAGTGCATGGGCCCTAGGCGGCCGCCTAGTGCGCCTAATGGTTAATCCGGCGCTGAATCTTTGTGAGTTTTTCATTCTTTATACATCACATAAATATGCATAATGAAAATTTAAAGTAGTAAGCTCTTTGTGTAGACTTTAATAAATAGATCTGCTAAAATTTTAAATGTGGGAATTATACATTTAATAAAATAAGTTGTTTATTTGTTTTATTGCCAGCGGGAAGTATAAACCACCAGTAAGGAATTTGGAATAAGTTTAGTTATACTTAAGAGCAAGCGAAACAAGTAAATATTTAGATTAGCATAATACTTAAGGTTTTCTGTTTATTTTATGCAACTTCATAATTTTCTGCGCATTGTTTCTGACACAATCATTTTTTCGCAGCGACCAACTCCAAATTACGGAAGTTCAACTAACTTCAGAACAATTAGTTTTCATTCTGTGAAAGTAATTACTGAATGTACTAAGCTAACTGCATAACAAAATTTATACCAATTAAAAAGTTTTCCCAGAATTCCGTTTCAAAAACATGTTACATTTCTGCACGGTTAATGATGGTATCTGCAATTATTGTAGAAGCTGGAAATTGTCTTTTAAATTTATTCTAAGTTGAGGGTAGTTTTATTGCTCCAAATTACGCAGACAGTAAACGAGGAGTTCTAAACAATAACACGGCATGTTGGTTTGCGTGAAAGGTAACACACCATTTGCTAAGTTAAAATTATTATTTAAGCGATAAAATAAACTGGGCGAATCTTTATTTATTTGCTAGTTTAATTTTCCGTGTCACCATGAAAATCATCAAAAATTTTTTGCCCTACTAGTTTAAGAGCTGGGAGCGGATTTTGTTCGTGATAAGTAATATGAAAAAACTATACATGGATATGTTGAATTAGCTGTGTACATGATTTTTCCCAACGGCCGGAAACCAGAGTGGGGACGAGGGTAGTTATAAGAGCTCAAAGTCGCGGTTATTATTTTTTTTGTGACGCTCATGATCGAGATAGTACACCAAAATTTGGGAATAAGTAGGTCATGACGTAACTAAGTAAAATCTCCAGTGGTGGAACGCTGTGTGGCCGACAAGCGGGTGACGGAATGGGTGAATATAAAAATTATAAGGGGTTTTTTGTGACATTTATGGTCGAGATAGTGCACCAAAATTTGGGAATAGGTAGGTCATGACGTAACTAAGTAAAATCTCCAGAGGTGGAACGCTGCGTGGCCGACAAAGGGTTGGGACAGGGGTGAATATAAAAAATAAAAGAGGGTTTTTGCGACGTCCGTGATTGAGCTAATGCACAAAAATTTGGGAATAAGTAGACCATGACATTACTAAGTAAAATCTCCAGGGCGGAACGCTGCGTGGAGGCCAATTGTTGTGCTGCGTCACAAAAAATGTAATAACAACTGCGATTTTGACCCCTTAAAACTACCCTCATCCCCAACTCTGGTTTTCGCCCTGGAGATTTTACTTAGGTACGACATGATCTACTTACTCCCAAATTTTAGTTCACTATCTCGATCACGAAGATCACAAAAAATCCCTTATAATTTTTATTTGCACCCCTGCCCCACCCCTTTGTCGCCACGCAGCGTTCCGCCCCTGGAGATTTTACTTACTTACGCCATGACCTACTTATTACCAAATTTTGGTGCACTTTGACCCCTTATAACTACCCTCGTCGCCCACTCTGGTTTCCGGCTCTGAGGATTTTACTTAGTTATGTCATGGTCTACTTATTCCCAAATGTTGGTGCACTATCTCAATCACGAACGTCGCAAAAAAACCCTTATATTTTTCATATTCACCCCTACCCCCACCCCTTTGTCGGCCATGCAGCGTTCCGCCCCTAGAGATTTTACTTAGTTACGTCATGACCTACTTATTCCCAAATTTTGGTGCATTATCTCGATCATAAGTGTCACAAGAAAAATAATAAATCCGCGACTTTGACCCCTTATAACTACCCTCGTCCCCCACTCTGGTTTCCGGCTGTTGGGGAAAGTCATGTACACAACTAATTCAACATATTCCCGTATAGTTTTTCCATATTACTTATCACGCACAAAATCCGCTTCTATCTCTCCTACTATACGCGCAGATGAATATCAGCGGATACGTTATACGTTTGTTCTGATAGGCAATCCAATGACCTGTCAAAAATTATTCAATATGGCGGATGTGGGTAAACAAATGTGGTGTTTTAGATTTTATTGTGAGAACAGATACAAAAGTAAGTTTATAGTTGTAGTGAGTTTTTAAATAGTTTTTAAAAGCAAGAGGTACTTACATGAGTGTACAAAGTTATATATTTTAGTATTGAAATAAAAAAATTATGTACCTATATGGAAAATATAAAATGTAGTAATGCTTCGATTTACACAATTTGATTTCCAACACAATTTCTTCCAATCTTCATGTGATATATTGTTTTCTTACTCTATATTTTGTTGTATTTTAATATGTTAATTCCACAAAAATTAATCAACTGTGATTAATTCAGACAATAAGCAAATAAGATCAAGAATATCAAGGAGATCAAATAAGATCAGTTCACGAAAGGGATGTCAAAAAGGAATGGAGAAAGTACTTTTACAGCTTATTAAATGAAGAATTTGACAGACAGCCTGTAGAGTTAGCGGAGACAGTAGCAGCAATGGTCACCAAAATAACAAACGAGGAACTGGCTCAAGCGCTTCAAAAAATAAAGAAAGGAAAAGCGGTAGGACCAGATGATATTCCTGGGGAAGTATGAAGAGCATTGGGAGAGACAGGAACAAGGTGGCTAGCAGGTCTATTTAACAGAATTATGGAAGTTGGACAAATTCCAGACGAATGGATAAGCAGTATACTGATACCTGTTTAAAAAACAAGGGAGATATACAACAATGTACAAACTACAGGGCTATAAAACTGCTTAGACACACCATGAAAATATGGGAAAGAGTAATTAATAGACGGATACGTGACGAGACCGAAATATCCGAGAATCAATTTGGCTTTATGCAGGGTAGATCAATAACACATGCAATTTTCAATATTAGGCAGTTGATGGAAAAATACAGGGGTAAAGAAACAAACGCTTATCATATGGTATTCATTGATCTTGAGAAAGCATATGATAGAGTTCCTCGAGAGGTTCTATGGTGGGCACTCAATAAGAAAGGAGTCCCTGGTGAATATGTAAAGATTGTGAGGGATATGTATGAGGGAGTAACGACTAGTGTTAGGACAGGTGTGGGAGAGACTGATAAATTTCATGTGAAAGTAGGATTGCACCAAGGCTTTGTGCTTAGTCCGTATTTATTCTCATTGGTTTTGGACCAGATAACAGCGAAACTACAGAGTAACATTCCATGGTGCTTAATGTATGCTGATGATGTCGTGTTAGTAGGAAATAGTGAAAGAGACTTAGAACAAAAACTGGAACAGTGGAGACAAGCTCTGGAGGAAAAAGGTTTAAAAGTTAGTAGGACAAAAACAGAGTATTTGGAATGTTCATTTAAAGATGGAGTTACTACAAATAAAATGGTATCTTTGGATGGTGAAGTGATTGTAAAAAGCAATAGTTTTATGTACCTAGGATCGGTATTACAGAGTAATGGAGAAATAGATGGAGATGTATGCAGTAGAATTAGGGCTGGATGGGTGAAGTGGAAAGAAGCGAGTGGTGTATTGTGTGACAGAAAAATTCCAATGAAGCTGAAGGGAAAATTCTATAAAACAGCCATAAGATCGGCTATGATGTACGGAACTGAATGTTGGGCAGTGAAAACGAAAGAGGAACAACGAATGCATGTGGCGGAGATGAGAATGCTTAGATGGATGAGTGGAGTGACGAAGAAGAATAAAATTAGAAATGAGTATATTAGGGGAAGTCTAGGTGTGGCACCAATTGATGCCAAAATGAGAGAGCATAGGTTAAGATGGTTTGGTCATGTTCAACGTCGAGACGTTAATCACCCAATACGAAGAATAGCTGAAGTGCAGGTTCCTGGAAGGAGTAGGAGAGGAAAACCAAAGAAAACCTAGGGGGAGACGATAAGGCAGGACATGTTGGTAAAGGGGATTAACATTGATATGACCCAAGATACAATTGTGTGGAGAAATGCAATTAGGGAAGCTGACCCCGCATAGGGATAATGCAAAGAGAATGATGAATAAGTAAATACGATGAACTTTTAAAGTTTAAGACATGCAGTTGGCGTGTCTAATTGGGTGCATTTTAATGTGATTGGTTCACAACCTAATATGCACGGGTTCGATCTCCAATACAAATTTTTATTTTTTAATTTTAGTCATAGGTTTTATGAGTATAAGTATATAATATATATATTTTTTTTAGAAAATACGTATTTAGTTAAATATTTGCCAACAATTCTTAAGAAATCATTTATTTGTAACCTTCTTGCGGCTCTTCTTCCATTGATCTCAGCGTTGCCAGTCTTCTTTCTTTCAGTGGCCATACCTCACATCTGTATAGAGTGATACTTTCCACTATAGTCTCATGTCCTCTTTTTATTTTATTTGGTGATGGCATAAAATGCTGTTTAATATTGTGATGTCTCACAATATTAGCAAACAATAGCTTACAGTATTATTACAAAACAATATTTAGCTTATAAAAAAAAGAAAGCTAGCGCAAACTATTTTTTGAAGAAAAATAGTAAAACGAATCAGAAAGTTAAGAAATTAATAAATTCATAAAGTAAATATTTAAATATAAAAATTGGAACAAAAAAATCCTTTGTAAAAAGTATAAAATTTTATTGAAATCGCTTTAAGGGCTACACCACAGAACGTTTTTGATTTTATTCAGAAAATCATCATCAGTGTTTTTTTTTTTTAATAGGTTGAATGCCAGCTGAGCCACCAAAGAAATACTAGGGTGAAAACCCTTTAAATGTTATGTAGATGCATTAAAGGTGCATACTTGATTGAAACTCCAAAGGATGGATATAAATAAAAAAGGATGTAAATTGAGTTGATTACATTACAACGATTTAATGGCAACTTCCAACAAAAATCGTTGTAATGTAACCAACTCAATTTACATCCCACGTGTTGGGAAGGTCCATACCTTGCCTAAGGGAATTATTCTTGTTTATTTATATCCACCCTATTGGATTTTAATCAAGTATGCACCTTCAATACAACTACATAACATTTAAAGGGTTTTCACCCTAGTATTTATTTGGTGGCTCAGCTGGCACTCAAGCTGTTTTAAAAAAACACCGTTGATGAGTTTTTTACTTTTTCGTACTACATACGAAGTATGAGTATAATAGATATTACTTTATCGTACTACATACGAAGTATGAGTATAATAGATAAAGTTGTAGGATCGTGCAAAAAAAATTTTTTCAGATGTCACTTTTTTTCGACGTTTTGAATCCCCCTGATTCTAAAAAGCAAATAAAAAAAACATGTCGGAGGTATGTACGTACGTACGTATGTGCGTACGTACGTACGTATGTCGCCACCACCCAGCAAAAACTACTGGACCGATTTCTATGGAATTCGGTAAGAGTAAGTTTAAGAGAATTTTGTCGAGAAACTAAGCTTTTGAAAAAAATCTCTCAAAGGGGGGCCGAAATAGGGGGGTTATTTGGGGCCCATTTTTGCAAATTTTGACCGAAACGAATGAAATTTAACTTGAAGTTAGCTCATCGATAGATAAATATAAATACGGAATTTGACATTTCCAAATCAAAAGTGGGCTGACCGCCCACTCGACACATTTCCCTACCAATCTAAAAACTTGTTTAAGATAAATTTAATTTGAAAACATATTTATATAGCCTAAAGATGGGGATACAACAAGAATATTATCGTTTCTCAGAAAAAGTTATGGGTTGCCTATATTTAAGGGGTCAAAATTTGACATAACTTTGAACTAGATTTTCTCAAAAATGGCTCCAAGGAATTTGTTTATATTTTTTATATATTTTTGGAATCTTATGGCTAAATTGAATAATATTAATCGGGTTTCTTAACTCCTCATAGGAGGGGAGTTATGAATTTTTTATAAAGAAATATTCGAGTGCCCGTAACTTCCTCTGTAATAGAAACTAAAATTTGAAATTTGGCAGACGTGTATAGTATTTATTATCTATTACCCCAATAAATCTTACCTACAGTATGGCTTCCGGTTGAACCGGAAATGAAAAAAAAATATTAATCTTTTAGATACGCCCTGTATATTTTTACACCTTTTAAAAGAATGCAAAATTACCTTTCCAGTGACATAAAATCTGTTGCTATAACTCAAAAACTCGAAAAGTTACAGAAAATATAAATTTTGCTAGAATCTTATGTGTGCCCTCTCTCACACGATCATAGCAGAGCATTATTATAGGGCAGTCAATGAGAGTATTTGGCTCCGAATTCCATCCTACTACATCGATGTACTTGATATTTTCACAGTAAGTAGGGAATAGCTCAAGAAACAAAATCTACCCTATATACTATGGAGTTTTATCTTGGGACAATTCCCACCCCTTCAAGGGGGTAGAAAATTTGTTGGTCAAAATAAGCATGGAAGTGGCTAGAGAACCTATTTTTAACTAAAAATTGATCTATACTTTTTTTGAGAACTCAATACTTTTTGAGTTTGACGGTGACACGTTTTCGGACGGTTATTTGTGAATACCTTAAAAACTATGCATCAAACTAAAAACACTATATAATTTTCTTTTTAGATTATAAATAACAAAGAGATTCGTTCCTTCGTAAATTCTCTATTTACATATAATACAAAAAGAGATATGGTAGATAAAAAGAGTTTGTTTTTTAGTGCATGCTCAAAGTGCTCATGCTTTTGTAGTGTTTGAAAAGGCCTTTAAAGCGAGCACCGTTAAATGTCGGTTACATTCAAACTAAGCGAGATATGGTGCAAAAAATTATATGACTAATGTACTTTAAGGAAAAATGAGAAGTACATACATTTAACACCTCATCCACCAGAATTTAAATGCATTGTTTTTCTTTTGCAATACCTTTTAATATAGTGTTATTCCTTCTTTCAAAAAGTTGGACGGGTTTAAAATGAAAGGTTTTTGAAAAAAATAAGAACAAATTATAGAGCGCATTTTTAAATTTTCTTAAAATTCTTCCTTTTGCTCCATGCAATTCGAAAATAAAATATCCACGAGAAGTGGTGGGAACCGCCCCCATGATAAAAGCGCCATAGTATATAGTATATAGGATAGAATTTGAATTTGGAGATTGGGCTACTCCCAAAATTTTATTAAAATCCATGCAGTAAAATGCAAATATTGTAAACTATTAATTTCTCAGAAATATGAACTAATTTGAAATGCAAGTATGACTAATATTCTATTGATTTATGCAATAATCTATAGTGTGTCCCCGAAATATGGCATCGAACATTTTCTCAAATGTAGGAATTAATGATGATTAGAAACCATAAAATATTTTCAGGTATACAAGGTGTTTCTAAAATATTAAAATAAAGAGTAACTTTGTTATTTTTATAGAATGCCAGTATCTACTACGATAACGATAATAGATCGGTACGATAAAGTTCTCGGGCGGCCTTTCCGTCCAGCGTTTTAAATAAAATATAAAACGATCTGTGATTTAAGGCTATGGGTACATAATTCGCAAATATTTTACGGCTATCCCTACCTTTTCTGTCTTTACATGGCAAATTACGTGTAGTAAAATTCACACTGGTATTTGGTATGGATATGTACATATTACTAGAATGTCATTCTACTTGACAATGTGATAACTAGCTTACAGTGATGGCTTTTGAATGTTCTTGGATAACTGTTATTTTTTGTATAATTGGAAATTATTAATTCAGTTAATAAATGTGATAATTTTTTCACTAGCTATGTATTCAGTGATTGTATTAATTTATATATACCTACAACAAAAACTAATACTTAATCGAAAAAAGAGGAAAAGTGTTAAAGTAATTTTTTAATTAACGAAATAACTTTTAACTTCTAACGGAAACTTTTTTAATAAATGGGACGCTTACAATTTTGAACATTTTAACAACAAAATACTTGGATCACAGAATATATCTTGATGTATTCTCTGCTCCTATCTTCCATAAATAATACACAATAAATAACTTTTTATAAAGTTAACCTTTTAAATCAATTATTTATGAAATACACTATATATCAATATTATTTAATCAACAATTCAAAATATTCCCGATTCATGTCAAATAAATATTTAAAATTGTCACTGATTGTCAGTGTCTGACTGACAATATTCTATTCGACTGAGTGCGTTGTATGACAAAGATAGATTTGGAAAATTACCACGGACATTGTGTTCGTTTTTTCCGAATCCTAAAAAAACCAATAAATAGTTTTGAAAAATCTAAACGCAGAATGAAAGACTAAATTATTACCGAGGGCCGAAAGTCCCTTAGAATAAATAAAAAGTGAATGAGATATTTGAAATTAAAAATAACACTAAATTTTCTCTTAGTTTTTCACCCCTGTAACTTATTAAAATAAACATTACAGAAGTTCTCAGGGACTTTCGGCCCTCGCTAATAACGCAATCTTTCATTCTGCGTTTAAATTTTTTAAAAATACTTATTGGTTTTCTCAGGATTCGAAAAAAATGAATCCCCATTTGAATAGCATTGCAGCCGAAAAAACCTCTTAAAGGGATTTTAATAAACTTTTATACCTTTTACAAAGGATTTTTTTCCAATTTTTGTGATTGATGGTATACAGCCAACTACTGGAAATTTTTATCTTTTCTAATCAAGTATATTCAAATGGGAAATAAGCCACAATTTTACCTAAAAATGATTTTATTAACGTTTCGACGCCCAAGTCGGGTGTCGTTGTATTTTGATTTGTATTTTGTATTTTGATTTTTTATATATTTGTATTTTGACAACAACACCCGACTTGGGCGTCGAAACGTTAATAAAATCATTTTTAGGTAAAATTGTGGCTTATTTCCCATTTGACTATACTTGATTATAAAAATGCCACAAGAAAATAGCTTCAGAATAACATTTTATCTTTTCCTTGTGGATTATTTAAATATAAATTATTGAAAAATATTTTTTTTTCGACACTTCTATGTTAATGTTAACGGTACTTTAGATATATGTTACAAGTAAACATTACAGTATACCAATAATGATACATTGAAAGTGTAGTTTTCTTCATGAATAAAATAGTAACACAAGGCTTATTCGGTCCATGGCTGACACATTCTAGACAGATCGATAACCAACTAATTCAGTTTAAATAGTGAACAAAATGTGCATATATGTATAATGCACAGATGACAATCCAAACAATATAACGTTTGATTACATTTTATTTGAAAAATTTCTACTTAAATACTGGTTTGTGTTTTTTTAAGAATATGTAAAATTATACAGTAATGTTAAATTATGATGCGTACTGTAATAGTTCAGAGAAATAAGGAAAAACAATTTCATGTTGGTGACACAACCCCCTCCAGGCCGAAACCAAATTGTTTGAGTAGTGTAGACATCTATAATAATAACCTATATTTTTTTGCAGCCGATTTTGATGATATACTTAGTTATAAATAAATGAAGATCAAAAAACGGTAAATTTTCAATTTTTTCGTCTATTACCAAAAAGTTAAGCAATTTAAACAAACTTGAGAGTAAGAAACTCATAAATCTTATAAAAAACTTCAATATGACGTTCGCTGAATATGTCTATCCTTATTGGTTGATAAGAAAATTGCAAAATAAATCATAAATTCTGAGTTTTTATAAATATTCATAACTTATGCAAAAATAAGCTTAGAACCTTCTTATTACACGGAATGCTGAGACTTCTGGTGCTTAAATCATACCCTAAATTTCAAAACAACTAAACTTACGTGCATAGAAATCGGCCCACTTAAAAATTTGGTCATTTTTGATATCTCATATTTCATAAACCTGTAGTCAGATTTAAGTGATTTTTTGAAGATGTTATAGCCTGATTCTTTAGCAATACCACTGTAATAATATTGTTGCTAAACAGGTAAATTTTCATTGTATGCCTGGTGTACCAATCAAACTGTGTTTCTTTCTCAAAGTTTGCATGACCCTGTGGTTTATTCTAGCATTTATAAAATACTGAAATTAAAACCCAATTATAGCATCAGGTTTTCTTAACATTTTGCTTTTTGATTTAATCGTTTATGTTGGTTAGTAAAAAAGTTAGATACTTTAACAACTAAATATGTTCTTCATCAATACACGGTGTTTTTAAATAAGTGCGACAAACTTTAAGGGGTAATTCTGCATGAAATATTAGTGACAGTTGGCTTTTTTAAACGTATGTCCGCAAATGTTTCGTTTCCGAGATACGGGTTTTTGAATTTTTTCAAACTGACGATTTATTTATTGCTTTAAAACCAGTTGAGATATGCAAATTAAATTTGGGAGAGCTAGATTGCGGATTTTTTGACATAAAATTAGGAATTTTATATTCACCATTAACGTGCACATGGGTAAGTGATATTACACGTATGCGCTCTAATGGTGAATATTAAATTCTTACTTTTATGTCAGAAAATGTGCAATTACTACGTCTTAAAACCCACCAAATTTCATTGGCATATCTCAACCGGTTTTAAAGCAATAAAATAAATCGTCAGTTTGTATGAAAAAATTCAACATCCCGTATCTCGGAAACGAAGCATTTGCGGACATACGTTTATAAAGGCAACTGTCATTATTTTTCATGCAGAATTACCCTTTAAAGTTTGTCGCACTTATTTAAAAACACCGTGTATTGATGAAGAACATGTCTAGTTGTTAAAGTATTTAACTTTTTTATTATCCAACATAAACGAATAAATCAAAAAGAAGAATGTTAAGAAAACCTGATGCTATAATTGGGTTTTAATTACAGCATTTTATAGATGCTAGAATATTCCACAGGGTGATGCAAACTTTGAGAAAAAAACACAGTTTGATTGGTACACCCGGTATACAATAAAAATTTACCTGTTTAGAAACAATATTATTACAATGGTGTTGCTAAAGAATCAGGCTATAACATTTTCAAAAAACCACTTAAATCGGCCAACAGCTTTAGGAAATATGAGACATCAAAAATTACCAAATTTTTAAGTGGGCCGATTTCTATGACGTAAAAAGTTATTTAATTTGTTTATCCTAAATTAATTTTTTTTGCCACACTAAAGTCAGAAAATGATGAATTTACAGTAATACTTTGGATAGTTTATGAAAGAAGATTTACACTATTAATTTATTTAAAAAAATGACAAAAAATTATTCTAAATATTGCATAATTATTTTGCAAAACATGTGAATAAAAAAAAGGGGGGGCTAACTTCGTCCCTAATTCTCCTAGGACAATAATTGTTTTTCTTTCTAAATGTGTATAAAAATTCAGTCTTTCTAAATATAACAAATTAATTTTTCGGCGGGTAACACTTAAAAAGTTATTCTAATTGTCTATAAGTAAGCAAAAAAATCGACATGTTTTTGCAAAATAATTTTACACTGTTTAAAATTATTTTTGTCATTTTTTTTTTAATTAAGTTAATAGTATAAATGCTTTCATAAACTGTCTGAAGTATTACTGTAACGTCATAATTATCTGACTTATCTTATAGTGTTGCAAAAAAATGAATTTGGGATAAACAAATTAAATAACTTTTAAACTATTTGACCAATTGCTTTAAAATTTAAAATATAGTTTAAGCACTATAATTTAAGACATCTCAGTATTTTGTGTAATAACAAGATTCTAACTTAATTTTTACATAAGTTATGAACTTTATTAAGATAAAATCTCAAAATTTATGATTTATTTTGCAATTTTCTAAGCAACAAATAAGGATAGACAAATTCAGTTAACGCCATATTGAAGTTTTTTATATGATTTATAAGTTGTTTCTTATTCTTAAATGTGTTTAGATTGCTTAACTTTTTAGTAACAGACGAAAAAAGCGAAAATTTACCGTTTTTCGATCTTCATTTGTTTATAATTATGTATATCATCAAAATCGGCTGCAGGAAACATAAAGGTTATTAATGTAGATGTCCATACTACTCAAAAAATTTGGTTTCGGTCTGGAGGGGGATGTGTCACGAGAAAAATCTTATTTCTCTGGGCTATAAATAGGCGGGTGACTTTTGTCGCAAAAGGTTGATTTCATACCCAGCTAGCAAGATAACGTTACATTAACGTTAAATTTAGGTTTTTTTGTATTGTTACGTAACATCTATCAGAAAATGACGTTACTGATACGAAATTTTAATACCAATATTATACGTATGAATTTATTCGTTTCTGAAACGTGGCTCTTTGGTAGGTTTTAATGCGTATGAATTTATTCGTCTCTAACACGGCTTTTTGGTAGGTATAGACACGTATAAGATCTCGTTTGAGATTGCAGCGCCATCGCGTATTTATTTCGAACCTTTCATTAATACCTAACCTTACATTTCCGTGATTAAAATCGTGTTTGTTTTCATGGAGTTATGTCAAAAAAATCGAATTATTATTGTTGTGTGCCGTGCCTCAATGTGATTCTTGGATAAAGCGTACCTAATAATAGTAATTTATCGTTTCATTCTTTCCCTAAATAGGATAAACAAAATAGAATTCTATTCAATGAAAGTTTAGTTGATAAACGAAATGTATGGAAATATCTTCTAAAAATGGGGAAGCAGCCTATAGCGTCCTTATATGAAAGTGTGCAATTTACGAATGAAGATTACTTCAAGGGTATGTTTATGTATTGTAATATAAAGTAGCTATTAATAATTTTGTCTCTTTCTCTCACATAAAAGTCAAATATGTATAGGTATAATAAATGTTTTTCTCAAATATTTAATAAATGTGTCAGCATCATGTATGTGGTTTTATTTATACTTACAATAATTTTAAGTCCTATTTATAAATATCATTTATACCGAAAATTCTCCCAAAATGTGACGTTTTTGTGACGTTAAAAAGGTTAGGTAGAAATAACGTAAATTTGTTACGTAACATCGCTGTGACTTTTATACGTATATTTTAGGTAAAATTTGATGTAACTTTTGGCGTAACTTCTCCCAAAATGTTGACGTTTGTTTGACGTTATATATACGAACACTGTTAGCTGGGTACCCACAGGCAGAAATTTATTTTAACACAAGAAGCCCCAGAGCGGTAATTTTTAACCTTCTGTATTACTTATTCATAGTTATTTTAGAAACTTGATCATTTTAGGACTTTGCTACATGTGTTTAAGGATTACGATTTCTCTTTTAGGGGTAGGTGCTTAGTGTAATTACGTTTTGAATGTGTTGATGTCTACCTAGAAAAAATACGGTCTTTATTATAGAGCAGAAGTACTAGATCTGAGCGATTATCAACAGAAAAATTTGCACTTGGGTCGGCAATATAGAACGCATTTATAGAGAATGGTACATTTTGCTATACCTACACCTGGCTAAAATATATCTATCGACACAGCTTTTTCCCACGAATGCAAGGTGTCACTTCATCCAGGACATGGCGTATAAACCCGATAAGTTTGTAATTAAATTTTAGCTTACAGCTAGTTAAATGTCTAGTCCAAATATTTTTTATTGATCGGATTTCCTTACCTAGTGAAAGATGATCAACGATCAGACAATCAACTTCTAGGGAAACATGTAGTTAGCCGTCTAATGAGACCATTTATAAATAAAAAAGAAATGTCACGATGGATAACTGATTTTTTATCGAAAATGAGATTTTTGTATTTTTAGGTAGAATAGGGTATTTAGTATATATTTATAAAGTCTTTGTAGTTGTAGAAGCATTATATTTTAAATAAAATTGCAATTTTGTTAGCGGTATCTACACTTTTCAGTTAAAATACTAAGCCATTTGGCGGCAAATGTTAAATACTATGGCGTTTTGACGGTATCTGCTACAGTTGCCGTCCATATACCTTAGCATATGGCACTTACTAACTGCTAATCTACTTTCAAAAAGTCAAATCTAGTTTCAAAGTAAATTCGGCCTAACTTTACAAGGTTAAATTATTGTGTTAGTTAAAAGAGTTGTGTTAGTAAAAGAAATAATTAGCGAGGATGGTAAGAACTTTTCGAGATTATTATATCTATTGAAATGTATTTTCATTTTTGTTTATAGTATTTCAAGAATTAACCAATTATGTTTTCCTAAACAATATGAATCTGCGCCAAGTGGATAATTTAAATCTTGAATTAGGCGGTAAGATATTTTCATATTTAAAAAATATGTCTTTTTTTAATTATGTTTTAAAAACTTAATAATATATCCACACGCTGTCCACAAACATTTTTAGAAAAATAGACTTAAAATATTTTGTTTTTTAGGAAATTAAGTAGAGTCGAGTAAGAGTTGTGAAACACGAGGTGAAACCACTGAAGACAATGTTGTAGAAAGAGAAAAATTTATTGTAAAGCAATTACAAGAGGTGGAAAAAAATTATGTTCAGCCTGTACAGGCGCAAGGTTTGTTTCATACTTAAAGTTTTCTGTATGCTTAAACCCTTTGTTGGTCGTACATGGGATTAGCAGTCCCATTGATTGCATTTTTTTTTTGTTTAAATACAAGCTATTATCATTGTTTAACTAGACAATATCTAGTAGTCTAGTTATGCAATGCTATTATAGATACGGGATTGTAGATTTGGGATATCTTTACTTAATCTTTTGAGAATCCTTTACCTAAGTTTTATACAAAAATGCTGGTTTTATTCCTTTATAACTTTTCTAAGAATGCCTCAGGTACCTGGATAATGATCCAAAAATTTGTTTGTATATTTTAAAAATCTTATATATCCCATAATTAGGTATTTTTCGGTCTAAAAGACAATGTCATCATATTTTAATCATAACATATAACTAGTTTGTACAATACAACTAATAAAATGTTAAAATTTGCCCTAATTACTGTAAGTAATGGTATTTACCCGAACATAATATTGTGAAATAGCCAATAATATAATAATGCATAATAATATTAGGGTAGGTCTCGGCGATCATAAAAATCTTAAAAGCTCTATAACAACCTGTCGTAAAATAGCAAACCTTTGTCGCTAAGAAACAAAATAAAAACAGCTGAGAAAGTCAAAAGTATGGTTTACAATCACATTCACAGTTTTGAAGAATTCTTTAAAACGCTTAACATCAGCAGGTGTTTAAACATCTATAACAATCTGAACGGATTCTGTTTTTTCCTAGTATAAGTACAGTTCTGCCCAAATTATTAGACGTACTATAAAAGATTTTATAAAAACTGTTAATTATGAGGTAATACCATTGTAATACTAAATAGGTGTTGTGCATGTACCGGACACAAGGTATGTTGTTCGGTTGTCTATTAAATTGTCTATATTGAATCACAAATAGAACATTAATATTAATGAACCAATATAATATATTATATATTATAACATATTATGTATTTATTGACTGTTGAAAGAAAACAGATATAACGACAACTAAATATTGTCAATTTGTTGTTGTCATATTGTGGCTCAACAAAATAATAACATTTAATAGTACTTTAATTATTTCAATTTAATAAACTGTAACACACAAAGCTTTTTATTTCATATCAATCACAACTGTAAACCACATACCGCTAATAGGCTTAGTTTTATAGTAAGTTTTGATAAAACGTTTTAGCGGTATCTACTTCTTTTTATATAAAACTTTGATTTAAAATATAATTAATGGTTCCCTTAATAAACTGGGGCATATATGCATGCATTAAAACTATTAGCTAGTCCATAAATCCCTAACGGGCCAAAATTTTAGCATTCAATTTTGAAATCGATTTTGGCACCATTTTATCAAATGTTAGTTACCGCCTTTGGGCCTAGCACGGCAGTATAGGGTTGATATAATTTAGTTGAAAACTGGTCTATAAAATGTCCCCCTCACAAATAAATTTGACGTGTTTTTGTATATTTTTAGATTTTCTATAGGGGCCAAATTATAGGGGGTGGCAACTTTTCAAATTGACACACTGTATATTATGTAAGTGTGTAATCTCATTTGAAATATATTCTCCCCATTACCACATCCTCACATCCTAAAATTACAACATTTTTGTGGAATTTTGACTGTACCATAATAATATTGATGTATTTTATAAAATGTTTTAAAACCTCATTTTCCCATTAATCGTGTAAACAACATAAAAACTTCATAAGGTAAGAAGTGGTTCTTCCACGTATGGATGAATTATTTCTAATAATATTTTAGCATCAGACCTTGTATTCAATTTTAAACTTGTTATTTTACCCTTATCACATGCTTCACAAAATTTAACTTTTAGGTCTGTATCCCGCGTATGAAAAAATAGTTGATTAATAGCATACTGAAAATTTGTTAATAGCTAAGGGTGTCTAGTCGGACAAACTTTGATATATAGGAACACTGGAACAGGGAAAGTTTTAATTGTGGAATAGGTTAAAAATTTGGAACGGTCAGACCACGAAAACGTCACATATATTTTGTCCGACAGGACTTCCAATTGATTTGCTACCCTTTCGTTAAACTCTCATGCAAAAATCAGGCTGTTATTTATCACCAAATGGGAGTTATAATGAGTGGATCACGTAGAATATGTCAAATGATAGGAATTATGACAGGTGATAAATAACAGTCTGATTTTTGCATGAGAGTGTAATGAAAGGGTAACAAATCAATTAGAAATTCTGTCGGACAAAATACATGTCGTCGGTCGAGTGTTATAATGTTGTATTAGCATATTTTACAGTTTGGCAGGAAAAGCAATTTAAAAAAATGTTCACTGTATTTTCATTTTGAGGCGCTTTGGTTATAGAAATTTTTAATTTTTATATGTATAATGAAATAATAAAGAGGTATTTATATTTATAACATTTTATTTATTTAGTATTTATTTAAGAAACAAAAAGTGTTTTGAAAAAAATTATAAAATGTTGATAGAACATTATGATTTTATGGAAACATCAACTTTTACAAAAATGTAACGAAATTGTTCTAACAACATCGTGTCGTGTACTTAATATTCTAATAAACTTATGGAAAAAATTCAAAGTAATCAAAAGACACAAGTTTCTTAATAATTTTTTACGAGAATTTGGCTAAATTTACTATTGCTTTGAAATGTCGGAAGAGTTGTATTTTGATATTGAGGAGGGTATTTCATTGTCTAAATTGTCATTAGTTAAACGACCTTTCTTTTGTTTGGATAATTGCGCTGCAAAAACTTTTGCATCATTGATATTGCTTAAAAAAAGTTTATATAAACTGGGAGTCCATAGGCGACAAAAACTTAAAAAGTTTTTTTTTAATGCAGTAGTTTATCTAAAGATAGTAAGCATTTCCCTGGGTTGATCACAAGATTTTATCGATGGTAAAGATATTGAAGTGGTAGTTAGATAAAATCTGTTTGTTTTTCGTACTGGAGGCTTGAATAGAATTGAAACTTCAGTGAAGGGTCAATGTCCATCATGCTGGTATTTCAGCTCAATATAATGTATTCTGGGAGAAGAATATCTCAACTGCTTTACTAGATTTCTTTCAGTACACAATTCTGGATACAAATCATAGAACTTTTTCACATTCAAAGAAATTTCAAAATATTCCTTATTCGAGTCTCAAAATTATAATGTTCTAACAGCAGAAATACCGGATTGCTATTGGTCGCATCTGATAGAACATTATAATATTAAGCTATTTTTAAATTTGTCATTTAGAACAATTTAATATTGTCTAAATCTAAAGATACGATAAAATATTTATGCAGGAGTCGATTTTAATAGAACAATATGACATCCCTTAAGCAAATTCTGTATATATCCCGATTTTCATCAAAAGTGCTGATAGAACAGTATAACACTCGACCGACGATGTGACGTTTTCGTGGTCTGACCGTTCCAAATTTTTAACCTGTTTCACAATTAAAACTTCCCCTGTTCCAGTGTTCCCATATAACAAAGTTTGTCTGACTAGACACCCTTAAACTATTAACAAATTTTCAGCTTGCTATTATTCAACTCTTTTTTCATACGCCGGATCCAGACCTATTTGCTTACATTAACAGGTTCTGAACTATTTTATTCTTTTAAAGTTTTTTTAGTTTTTCATATGGTTCAACTTTCAACATAGAATATATTATGGATTTTTTTCCTTCCATAAGCCTCTGACACTGCAAAGATAACTTGATTTTTTTTAATGAACTTAGCCCGCCCTAACAGACATTTTTCCAAATGAAAATGTTTGAATTAATTAAATTCATTTTGTGATACCCAGTAGAACCAAAATATTCATTATCCATTATTCACCATTCATTATTCTGTACACTCATATCCAGAACTAATATTATTGTTATATTATAATTGTGTACAAAATAATGGCACAAATACTTTACTGTAAATATAATATACAATTTCCCAATTATAAAGGTATATTATACAACTTACTGAATGAAATCCATTTTAATTGATGATATTCATTTTGATTCTCTTCAAAAGATAATTAAATGTAATAGGAACAATACCCCTTGTTACCAGAGAACGGTAGTTCTCGTCAGTGGCGCACAATACCCCTACATGCGACACTATACAGTGTGTCCCGAGAAGATTGGTCATAAATTATACCACACATTCCGGGGTCAAAAATAGTTCGATTGAATCTAACCTACCTTAGTACAAATGTGCCCATAAAAAAAGTTACAGCCCTTTGAAGTTACAAAATGAAAATCAATTTTTTTCAATATATCGAAAACTATTAGAGATTTTTTATTGAAAATAGGCATGAATGGACATCATTATTATGGCAGGAATATATTAAAACAAAATTATAGTGAAATTTGTTCACCACATAAAAATTTAATGGGGGTTTTTTCCCTTAAACCCCCCAAACTTTTTTGTACGTTCTAATTAATTTATTATTGTGGTACCATTAGTTAAACACAACGTTTTAAAAACTTGTTGCCTTTAGTATTTTTTCGATAAGCCAGTTTTTATCGAGATTGGGCGTCCTTTTTAATATATTTGCATAAATATTTTATGGGGATTTGGTTCCTTTAAACCCCCCAAATGTTTGTGTACGTTCCAATTAAACTACTATTGTGGTACCATAAGTTAAACACATTGATTTTAAAACTTTTTGCCTCTTAGTATTTTTTTGATAAGTCACCCTTCATGGAGATTCGGCTTCTTTTTTAAAAATATACCTAAAAATATAAATTATAAATAAATTTTCAGATTTTATTAACAGGTCTATAAATAATAAATAATCATAGTTAACCATATACAAATATGTGGTGGATTCGACAAATATTTAAAATATCTCGATAAACACTGGCTTATCGAAAAAGTACTAGGAGGCAAAAAAGTTTTGAAAACATTGTGTTTAAATAGTGGTGCCACAATAATAATTTAATTGGAACGTACACAGAAGTTTGGGGGGGTTGAAGGGAACAAAACCCCCATAAAATTTTTTTGGGGTGCACAAATTTCACTTTAAATTTTTTTTAAGATGTTACTGCCATAAGAATGTCACATGTCCATTTTCCATAAAAAATCTCTAAGTGTTTTTGATATATGAAAAAAATCGATTTTTATTTTGTAATTTCAAAGGGCTGTAACTTTTTTTGTGTGCACTATTGTATATAGGTAAGTGAGGTTCAATCAATCTATTTTTGACCCCAGAATCTGTGGTATAATTTATGGCCAATCTTTTTGGGACACCCTGTATAACGAAATTTTCGCTTTTCTAAATCTGACTGAATTGAAAATCGGACCAAATCCCACCTTAAAGTTAAGAAAAGACTCGTCCATCCACATGTCAACTCTCCATTTTGGTCCCAGGGTGTGGATTTTACGGCCCTTCCCATTTAGGATCTGTTTTTCGTTCTCGTCCCCAAAACTACCAAAAAATTCAATAATATAAGTCCGGCCTTTGCGGCCTCTGATAGTACTGATCATTACCTTTCCAACGCATGTCTAATTTCGAAAATCGGTTATATCATTCAAAAGTTACCGAGCTCAGACATATGACTCAAGTTTTATTTAAAAAGCGGAAAATGTTTGTGGATATTATGTATGTATGTATGTATGTATTATGTATGTATTATGTATGTATGTATGTGTGGGGAAAAGTTACACCGATCTGAATTTATTTTTCTTTATTTCAAGAGGGGGTCAGACCCGATTCAGAACCGGTATAGTTTGTGACTATTGAGAACCCTTAAGCCAGCTATAGGGCTTGGTAGATACAAAATTGCATATTTTTTTGGGCGCATATATCTTAGGCTTAAGGAGAGACTGGAAAACCGCAAAACACCAAATCAATAGCGTTGAGTTAAGCTTTCAAATGGTGCTTAAGCAGTTAAGATCAGACATACACACGGCTCATTATAGCCGAAAAACTGAAAAACCAAACTTTGAAAATTTTGGTTTTTTGACAATTACTCAAAATTTCAAACCACGAATTACGCCGATAATTGAGCGTTTGTAGGAGGACTCTAGACGCATCTAAAGGTGTATACCTCATATCTGGGAAAATTCGAATTTTTAAGTTATAGGCGTCATAAATATGATCAAATCTGTTTCTTATGGGGAAAACGGTTTTTCAAGTTCAATAATTCCTGTAATACCTTCAGTTATCATACTTGACCTTGGATGCATCAGATACTACTTGTCAATATGTTTCAAACTCATGTTTAATGATTTTTTTTTTTTTATTTATTTAAATTTATTTTGCAATCTGTTGAGTGTCAACAATAAACAAAAGTAATTACATTGACTAAGGACAAGAAAGATTTTACCCACTGGCAAAATCAAAGTACAATTTTTATAAAGTTCTGTACAAAATAATTACATTTCATAACTACTAACTCATTAGTTTAAAAGTTTACTCTAAATGGTAAGTCCAATGGTTTGAACCTCTTTAACCTACGCTGTTATTGGGAATTGTCTAGGAGGTTAAGTGCAAACTGGTTTTCATGATCCTCCAACTTGGCAATGTAAGCAGCGCTACGTTTTGTGATGACTTCTTGTACCGTATCAGTTTTAAGGTCTCGATGAATAATTCTATTGTTGATGTACCAAGGTGCATTAGTGATGGTTCTGAGGGTTTTTGATTGGAAGCGTTGGATGATTTCGATGTTGGAGTGACTGGCTGTTCCCCATAGTTCCAACCCATATGTCCAGATTGGCATAAGTATTGCCTTATAGAGCAGCAATTTATTATCCAGAGATAGTCTTGATGAACGGCCCATTAACCAATACATATTTCTGAATTGGAGACCTAGTTGCTTTCTTTTGGTCCAGATATGTTTCCTCCATGTGAGACTTCTGTCCAAATGAATACCAAGATATTTTACCTCGTTGGCTGATGGTAATTGGTGATTGTTTAAAGTTACAGGAGGACAAGTTCCTCTTCGTGTTGTAAATGTAACTTGAATAGATTTTCCTTCATTCACTTTAATTTTCCATTCCAAAAACCAAATTTGTACTCTGTCTAGATACGCTTGAAGGATATGCGAGGCATAAATAGGGTCTGTGTGTGAGGCTAGGATTGCAGTATCGTCGGCAAATGTTCCTAGCATCATTTCTTCTGTAAGTGGTCTCTCCTCTAGTGGTTCCTGAAGAGGTGGAGGTATATCTGCGGTAAACAAGAGATACAAGGTAGGTCCCAGCACGCTACCCTGTGGTACGCCAGCTTTGATAGAATAGAGTTTGGAAATTGCATCTTGGTATTTAATAAAGTAACACCTACCTGACAAATATGACTCAAGAAGAATGTAAAAGCTGTGCGGTAATGTCTTTTTTAGCTTGTATAGGAGGCCTTCATGCCATACCTTGTCAAATGCCTGCCTAACGTCAAGAAATGCCGCTGAACAGTACCTTTTGGCCTCAAAATCAGCATTTATATGTTTTACCACTCTGTGAACTTGTTGGATTGTTGAGTGATGGGATCGAAATCCAAACTGGTGGTCTATAATTAGATTTTTGATCCAGGGTTCGAGTTTTTTTACTAATAGTTTTTCGAAAACTTTAGACGTGATTGGCAAGAGGCTGATTGGCCTGTACGATGTAGTTTCTTCTTGAGGTTTCCCCGGTTTTAGAATGGTTATTATCTGAGACACTTTCCATTGATCAGGAAAGTAACCTAAGTTTAATATGGCATTGAATATAAACGTTATAAGTTTTATGCATTTGATAGGTAATTCTTTCAATACTTTTCCACTGATCAAATCGTACCCTGGAGATTTTTTATCGTTTAAATTATTAATAGCCAAGATGACTTCGGACGACTTAAATTTCGGAATAGGCAAACTCATTTGATATGGACTTTGAAGAAATGAGAATACGTCTACTTCCACAGGTGAATTCACTTGATTGGGAGTAAATACTTCGGAAAAATACTCTGCAAAACAACTTGCTTTCTCTTGTGCACTACGAGCCCATTCTCTGTCCGATTTTCTAATTGGAGGTGACGGTTTCTGGGGTTGTTTCAGTTTTCTCGTGGCTTTCCATAGCGAATAATCGGTATCTTTAGTGGAATCTAAATTTTCCAAGTAGTACTGAAGTGATTGGTTTTTGAGATCTTCGAAGAGCTTTTTTAATTCCCTTGATGCACTATTGAATCTACGCTTATCAGCAGGATCTCTGGTCTGTTGCCATCTTTTCCTCAGTCTTCTCTTTAGCAAAATTTTTTCTTTGACAACTTGTGGGCAGTCATTTATTATGCATTTATTTTGTATTGTTGGTGTTGCTTGCCAGGCAGCTGATTGGATATTTGTAGTTAGTTGTTCCACAGCAAGAAAAATGTCCTCTTTGGTTTTTAGTGGAATGTCTAGAGACACCTTGTTCTCCAGTATAGATCTGAATTTTGGCCAGTGTGTGCGTCTGTTATAAAGTGAGGGGGATATTTCTTTAATAAGTACCTGGGTTCCAACTGTGAATAGTATAGGCGAGTGATCAGAAGTTAATTCGTAGCATGATGTAGCTTTTATATTAGACCTAGGGATGTTCTTAACTACAGCAAAATCGACCAAATCGGGGATTTTATTTCTGTCCGAGGGCCAGTATGTTGGTTCGCCGGTTGATGAATAATCCATATTATTTGACTCTATGATATTTAAGAGAACTCTACCTCTCGGAGTGATTAGTCTTGATCCCCACCTGGTATGTTTGGCATTATAGTCCCCTGCTGCTATGAAGCGGCTCCCAAGTGAATTGAAATAATCTTTAAATTGTTCGTTTGTGATAGAGTGTCGTGGGGGGCAATACAGCGCAGATACTGTAAGTGGTCCATCCCAGTCTTCAACCACAATATTGGTCGCTTGAATGTGATTTGTTTGGTACTCGCCAGCATTATGATGTTTTATTGTATTTCTAACTATAATAGCAGAGCCTCCATGTGCTGATCCATCTGGATAATTAGTAGTATATATAGTATAGTTTGGAATTTTAAGGTAACTTTTTTTGTGTAAAGTGAGTTTCGGATACTAGCAGTATATCTATTTTATGAAGGTGTAGAAAGTATTTGATTTCCTGTGTATGTTGTGATAAGCCATTGGCGTTCCATGAAGCTAGTTTTAGAAACGCCTCCATCTTAGGGTTTTTTAGCAATGAGAGCGGTTAAGAGGTTTAACATTGTGCTCATTTGTTCTACCAATTGTTTGATCATATTTTTAAGTTCGAGCATGTCAGTGGATTGTTGAAGACTGGGAGCTGTATTTGATGGTATTTGATTACCAGCGGTTGCTACCTGAGCATATGTTACATTCGGGACTACTAAGTGTTGGTTTGATTGGACAGGCTGACTTGTTGGTTTGCTTCTCAGTTGTGGAAATGCTCTTTTTTGCAGCTCTTTGTGGACTAAGCACCCACGATAGTTTGCTGGATGATTTCCTTCACACAGCACGCATTTCACCTGGTTGTTTCTTTCTTTGTAAGAGCACTGATCAGATCTGTGGTTACCCGCGCATTTAACACATCTTGGAGAAAGGTAGCAAAAATTTTTGGTGTGGCCGTAGCGTTGGCATTTTATGCACTGAGGTACTACACGCTTTTTATGTGGAGGTTCAAAAATTACTTTATAGTTCAACAATGAATCGATCTCATATATATCTTTGTTATTCTCGGCTTGTTTTAGTTCAACGTAGAACAGTGGTAATGGCTTTTTTGTACCTGATTGACGAATGTTATTGATATTTATGACTTCGTGCCCTACGCTTTGGATTTCCGCCTTAATTTCGTTGATATCTGTAGATGGATGTACATTTCTTAGTACAACTCTGAATGAGCGATCTTCTTTGAGTTGGTAGGTATGAAATTCAGTATTTTTGTCTTCTAGTGCTTTTGTTATAACAGAGTAGACTTCATTATTTTGAGGCATTATTTTTACTTGGTCATTGGCGAGAGTTTTTAATACATAAGCATCTTTTTCAATCGTTTGTAGTAGTTTGGTAAGCGGAGTAATATTTTTAACACTGTAGACAAATATTGGTGGCGTTTTAGTAGTTGTATTTGTATTTTGGCTCTGGTTTTCTTCTGTAGTTTTATCCTGATTTGCATCGTTTTGTTCTTCTGTAGCTGTATCCTGATTTGCATCGTTTTGTTCTTTTTGTAATACAGAGAATTTGTTGGAGGTCGATATTGGTGAGTTTAACCAGTAATCATCTATTTTGGATTGTTTTGTTGCTCTAATATATTTTTCCGGGCTATCAATTCGATTTCTTTTTTTGTTATGTACGTGTTTCCAATCATCTGGTGCAGATTCAGCTTGGGATTGCGATTGAACAGGTACTACAGGATAATATTGTGCTGCACTAGTAGAAGGCTGCATCGGTTGTGAAACTAAATGCGGTTGCACGTTTTGAATACTCTGAGCTGTGTTATTATATAAGGACTGTTGAATTGGTACATATTGAATTTGCGCGTACGCAAATTCATTATCCATTATTCACCATTCATTATTCTGTACACTCATATCCAGAACTAATATTATTGTTATATTATAATTGTGTACAAAATAATGGCACAAATACTTTACTGTAAATATAATATACAATTTCCCAATTATAAAGGTATATTATACAACTTACTGAATGAAATCCATTTTAATTGATGATATTCATTTTGATTCTCTTCAAAAGATAATTAAATGTAATAGGAACAATACCCCTTGTTACCAGAGAACGGTAGTTCTCGTCAGTGGCGCACAATACCCCTACATGCGACACTATACAGTGTGTCCCGAGAAGATTGGTCATAAATTATACCACACATTCCGGGGTCAAAAATAGTTCGATTGAATCTAACCTACCTTAGTACAAATGTGCCCATAAAAAAAGTTACAGCCCTTTGAAGTTACAAAATGAAAATCAATTTTTTTCAATATATCGAAAACTATTAGAGATTTTTTATTGAAAATAGGCATGAATGGACATCATTATTATGGCAGGAATATATTAAAACAAAATTATAGTGAAATTTGTCCACCACATAAAAATTTAATGGGGGTTTTTTTCCCTTAAACCCCCCAAACTTTTTTGTACGTTCTAATTAATTTATTATTGTGGTACCATTAGTTAAACACAACGTTTTAAAAACTTGTTGCCTTTAGTATTTTTTCGATAAGCCAGTTTTTATCGAGATTGGGCGTCCTTTTTAATATATTTGCATAAATATTTTATGGGGATTTGGTTCCTTTAAACCCCCCAAATGTTTGTGTACGTTCCAATTAAACTACTATTGTGGTACCATAAGTTAAACACATTGATTTTAAAACTTTTGCCTCTTAGTATTTTTTTGATAAGTCACCCTTTATGGAGATTCGGCTTCTTTTTTAAAAATACACCTAAAAATATAAATTATAAATAAATTTTCAGATTTTATTAACAGGTCTATAAATAATAAATAATCATAGTTAACCATATACAAATATGTGGTGGATTCGACAAATATTTAAAATATCTCGATAAACACTGGCTTATCGAAAAAGTACTAGGAGGCAAAAAAGTTTTGAAAACATTGTGTTTAAATAGTGGTGCCACAATAATAATTTAATTGGAACGTACACAGAAGTTTGGGGGGGTTGAAGGGAACAAAACCCCCATAAAATTTTTTTGGGGTGCACAAATTTCACTTTAAATTTTTTTTAAGATGTTACTGCCATAAGAATGTCACATGTCCATTTTCCATAAAAAATCTCTAAGTGTTTTTGATATATGAAAAAAATCGATTTTTATTTTGTAATTTCAAAGGGCTGTAACTTTTTTTGTGTGCACTATTGTATATAGGTAAGTGAGGTTCAATCAATCTATTTTTGACCCCAGAATCTGTGGTATAATTTATGGCCAATCTTTTTGGGACACCCTGTATAACGAAATTTTCGCTTTTCTAAATCTGACTGAATTGAAAATCGGACCAAATCCCACCTTAAAGTTAAGAAAAGACTCGTCCATCCACATGTCAACTCTCCATTTTGGTCCCAGGGTGTGGATTTTACGGCCCTTCCCATTTAGGATCTGTTTTTCGTTCTCGTCCCCAAAACTACCAAAAAATTCAATAATATAAGTCCGGCCTTTGCGGCCTCTGATAGTACTGATCATTACCTTTCCAACGCATGTCTAATTTCGAAAATCGGTTATATCATTCAAAAGTTACCGAGCTCAGACATATGACTCAAGTTTTATTTAAAAAGCGGAAAATGTTTGTGGATATTATGTATGTATGTATGTATGTATTATGTATGTATTATGTATGTATGTATGTGTGGGGAAAAGTTACACCGATCTGAATTTATTTTTCTTTATTTCAAGAGGGGGTCAGACCCGATTCAGAACCGGTATAGTTTGTGACTATTGAGAACCCTTAAGCCAGCTATAGGGCTTGGTAGATACAAAATTGCATATTTTTTTGGGCGCATATATCTTAGGCTTAAGGAGAGACTGGAAAACCGCAAAACACCAAATCAATAGCGTTGAGTTAAGCTTTCAAATGGTGCTTAAGCAGTTAAGATCAGACATACACACGGCTCATTATAGCCGAAAAACTGAAAAACCAAACTTTGAAAATTTTGGTTTTTTGACAATTACTCAAAATTTCAAACCACGAATTACGCCGATAATTGAGCGTTTGTAGGAGGACTCTAGACGCATCTAAAGGTGTATACCTCATATCTGGGAAAATTCGAATTTTTAAGTTATAGGCGTCATAAATATGATCAAATCTGTTTCTTATGGGGAAAACGGTTTTTCAAGTTCAATAATTCCTGTAATACCTTCAGTTATCATACTTGACCTTGGATGCATCAGATACTACTTGTCAATATGTTTCAAACTCATGTTTAATGATTAAAATCGGTTAAACCGTTCAGAGGTAATCGAGCTCCAAAATTATAATCCATTTAACCATTATCGCTCAAATGGTTTATGTAGTTGTAATGGTTACGACACTAAGATTTACATACAGTGCAATCCGGATTCATTTGCCGGCCATAATTATTAGGATGGCTGGGATATGAACTCGGATTTTCTTATCACAAGTCTGGTGTCGTAACTACTAGATCATTTAGGAGAGAATGCGACAAAGGCGACCATTTATAACGCTTAACGTGTAATCGAGAAACTTACATTCAACTTCATACATTTAATTTATAAAAAACTTGAAAAGCTCTTGATTTTATACAAGAATAAAAAACCGCCAAACGCCGTAAAAATGAGTGGCGCATACAATATTCCAGCTGAAAAAGAGCTGATATGAGTATTACGTGGCACGAAAATATATTTTCATTTTGATGGAAAATAAAATTCTAGTTTTATTTTGAAAGATTTTTTCCATAATATTTGCTAAATTTTAAGTAAAACGCGCCACAAAAGAGCCTCAAAATGCAAACTGTATTAAAGTTACTCTTTTGTGGCACGTTTTACTTCAAATTTAGCAAATATTATGGAAAAAATCAAAATAAAACTAGAATTTTTTTTTTCCATCAAAATGAAATAGTTATTTTCCTAACAAGTGCAGAAAGTCGTACCTTGCCGCACGCGACTGCAGTTTGCGAAGCGGGAGTTCGGCAAGGTGCCGAAGTGCGGAAAAGAGACTTTCTGCAAGAGTTAGGAACAATATTTTTTCTACGAGTCTTTAAAAAATGACCAAATCTTAATCAATTAATTTAATTAATATGAAAATATATACACAAATTAATTCTTTGACAAAATTGTCAAAACCAAACTTTCAATATAATTAGTTAGCATGACGACGATCTTGGTTTCCATGAAGATGACTCAAAACGAACGACTGTTATTTTCTACCGATTTGACTTTCGAATATTATAGGTCTGGATGCCGTATATGAAAAAAAAATTTGATTAATAGCAAGCTGAAAATTTGTTAATAGTTTAAGGATATCTAGTCGGACAAACTTTGATATATGGGAACACTGGAAGAGGGGAAGTTTTAATTGTGGAAGAGGTTAAAAATTTGGAACGCTCTGACCACGAAAACGTCACATGTATTTTGTCCGACAGAACAGACTTGAACTCTCCGAACAGAGATTAAACTCTCATGCAAATATCAGACTGCTATTTATCACCAAATGGGCGTTTTAATGAGTGGAACATGTAGAATATGTCAAAGGACAGTAATTATGACAAGTGATAAATAGCAGTTTGATTTTTTCATTAGAGTTTAATCTCTGTTCGGAGAGTTTTATATATCAAAGTTTGTCCGACTAGACACCCTTAAGCTACTAACAAATTTTCAGCTTGCTATTAATCAACTTTTTTTTCATACACGGGATCCAGACCTATTAGGTCAAAATAATTTTATTTCATCGAATTGTCGCGTTAATTTCATTAAAACAGGAACACAATAAGATACATTTGAAATAAAATAGTACATAATATCTAAATATTAGTTTATTGCATGTATTATAATTATTTTAAAGCCATATTAAAATATCTACACGTGTGTGGAAAAGTAAAACGCGTGCGGAAAAGTAAAACGCGTGAAGAAAAGTGAAACTTTTTAAACAAAAACGCGTGCGCGAATGTAGAAATTTTTGCAGGCTCGTAGAAAATAGTTATTTTCCTAACTAGAGCGAAAAGTGATATTTTCAAGCACGAGACTGCCGTTGACCCGAACGACGCGATAGCGGAGTTCGGGCAAGCAGTAAAGTGCGGGGAAGACACTTTCCGCATGAGTTAGGAACAATATTTTTTCTAGAGCCGTACGTTTGAAAAAAAAACCCACAAAAATAGAGTTATATCAATTTTTATTTAGAAGTGAAAATACACAAATTATATCTTTGACAAGGTTGTCAAAACCAAACTTTAATATAATGGGTTACCACGACGACGATATTGGTTTCCATGACGATTCAAAGCCATTGTAATTGTCTACTGATCTGACTTTTAAATATTATGTCAACATAATTTTATTTCGTCGAATTATCAGTAGTAATTGCACAAGAGCTCTAAAATTCTAGATTAATTTTAGAGTTCGAGTGCAATTTGTTGCGATTATTTCATGAATAAAACTGTTCAAAACCAAAATTTTATTGTAATTTATTTATGTAAGTACAAATTAATCTACAATTAAATACACAGTTGTTATAAATATTTGACGGTTGAAAGTCATCACTTTTATAATTTTAAAACCTTTTTATAATATACTTGGCTTGGTTGGTGTCACGGACTCCACAAACTTTGTAATCCATTTTAAAATTAGTTCTAGGCTACCTAGACACCTGAAATTTTCAGGATATCTTAGAACTAGCTAACAATGCAATATTTAACTGCTATTATACAGGATGATTAATTAGTGGGGTGAAGCTCCATAGATCCGTTATAGTAATGTATACCGATAAAACTTAATAACAAAAATTGTAGCGAACTTTGAGCTTCACATTAAAAAATTAGTTAGAATGTTACAGGGTGTTCGATAACATAGTGACAGACCAAATTTATGTTTTTTTAAATAGAACACCCTATATTTTATTTTATATTCGAAATATTAGTAGCTGTTCGATTACAAAAATATAAAGGTTTGGTATGTTATACGGGGTATTTACAATTTTATATGAAAATCGTAACAAGTTTAACTATCTGTATAAATAAAAGCAAGCACAAGGTCAAGGGTTTATTGACGTCATATTTTTTTATTTGTCAAAATTTTCGTAGTTGGTTGTTTTGCTAATTTTCTTTATATTGATTACGGGGTGAGTCAAAACGTAAGTACATTATTTCCTCAGTGATTTTAAATAGAACACCCTATATTTTATATCATTATCGAAAAGTACCATTACCATACTATAATTTTTGTATAACATTCCCTATGTGTAAATTTATTAGTTTTCGAGATATTTTCATTTTTCAGAGCAAAATTATTAATAATTACGGGTCTAAATCTTTACAAATTTTAAGTAAGCCATGACTGAATAATTGTCTAAAACTTACAATTTACGATTACTGATTATCAAGCTGTAATCAAAGTTGGCTACAATTTTTGTTATTAACTTTTATTACTATCTATTATTTATAACGGACCTACAAAGCTTTACCCCACTGACTGATCACACTGTATGGGTAAATAGATTTTTTTTTAATTTTAAACTATTTTAAGAAGGTGACTAATGCAATGATATTTTAAAGTATACGTTATTAAATAGATATCTACAAATTGATGGTGCCTCAGTGGCATTAGACTGCAGATCGAGAGGTCCCCAGTTGGAACCCGGCTGTTGAGTATCTTTTTTTAATTGTTTTAATAAATAATTAAAAGTTTATATACTTAAAATTATATGTAACATTTTAAAAAACCGTGGTATTATAAAAAATACTATTTTATACTAGTGTAATTTGTGGAATCATAATTATAAATAACAGTTAATACACCTACTAAAAATTCATATTTTATAAGTTAATTATTCTTGTGATATTATAAATTATCAAAACCGTGATATTATAAAGAGTACTTTTTTATTAGAGTGTAATTTTTGGAATCTCAGGCATCTTACCGTTAAATCGTTTATCGTTAAATTATTTTATATTCTTTCCTATAAATAATAAAAAGTTTTATTATAAAAAGTTTTTTTTTAAAAAAGTGTAATTAATTAAAACATTGTCATTAATGTCACTGAATGTATTTTCTCGTAGCAACCAATGGCATCTGACGTAATACACTTGACGATGGGATATTATCAAAAATTATCAGTTTAATTTTTATTTCAGTAGCTTTCTATTGGCCAGAATCTCCTATGAATGAAATAATCAGTAGTAATTGCACAAGAGCTCTGAAATTATTGAATTTTTCCCGAGTGACACTTTGACAGTTTTAATTTCACGAGCCGAAGGCGAGTGAAATTATGTCCAAGTGTCACAAGAGCAAAAATTCTATATTAATTTCAGAGGTCGAGTGCAATTTGTTGCGATTATTTCATGAATAAAACTGTTCAAAACCAAAATTTTATTGTAATTTATTTATGTAAGTACCATTAAACACACAGTTTTTATAATTATTTGACGATTGAAAGTCATCACTTTTATAATTTTTAAAACATTAATTGTCATTAATGTCACTGAATGTATTTTTTCGTAGCAACGAAGGGCATCTGACGTAATATAATTAACGACGGGAGATTATCAAAAATTATCGATTTAATTCAGATTTCTGTAGCTTTCTATTGGTCAGAATCTCCTATGAATGAAATAATCGCGCTAATTTCCTTCAAACATTAACACAATAAGATAAATTTGAAATAAATTTGTAAATAATATTAGTTTATTTATTTATTTATTAAATATTAGTTTATTACATGTATTATAATATATTATAATGCCATATTACAAGGTATTTTACTTTCCCGCACGTCGTGCGGGAAAATTTACTTTCACGCACGCCGTGCGGGAAAGTGCAACTTTCGGAAACGAAACGCCTGCGTGAAAGTGGTTGTTTTAGCACGGCCGTAGAAAAATACATTTTCGCGCCACGTAATACTCATATCAGCTCTTTTGTAGCTGGAATATTGTATGCAACCACTCATTTTTACGGCGTTTAGCGGTTTTTTATTCTTGTATTTAAAGTTTATTTTATTTTGAGTATTAATCATTTGTTTTTAATATTTATTGACATTAGAAAACATATTTTGCCCAAGTATGTATTTATCATATTTATTTCGGTTTAAGCCACACTTAATTTGTAATGAAAATCATATTATATATTTTTTTACTTACCGATTTCCCCTCCGGAAATCGTTTGCAAAAAATATTATTTTAAAAAATGTGCTAAAGTTATGAACAAAAAGATTTTTTTCAACGGTTATTTTATTTTCGAGCTTTTAGCTCAACTTTTTCCAAAGCTTTAAAAGAAGATGGATCCTTAATACTGTTATATCATCAAAAAATCTAAGAATTGATCGCAAAGAGTCCAGCAAAATCATCGGACAACAGAATAAATTAAATTAAATACTGCACTTTAAGGAATACCTGACAGATACCAAAGCAGAACATACACACCATATTACAGCAGGACACCACACCTATACGGAGCCCAAAAATACAGCCTTTAAACAGTCGTAGAGTCATAGACCATGATAAAAAGTTTAATATGGGGATTAAACTAAAAAATATTACCCATTTTTCACGTTTATTGGTCTTCTCAAGATTTTTTGAGTACCTAACTGAAAATAATTATGCTCGTTAAAAAACAACATTTTTTCTAACTAATTATACATCTGAATATAAAGAAATGCACTAAGTTGTTACAAATTGATTTAAATGGGAAATAGTAATTACATGAGTAAAAGTTTGTTTAAATATTAATCAAATTGGCTTTTCTAAAATCGGAAAAAAAAGTTCTGTGGTTTTCAACTACTTGTAACATACTTTGCTTGCTTTATTCACATTTTGTAAGGGGCAATGAAATGTCTGAAATAAAAAAGCAAGCAAAGTGTGTTACAAGTAGTTAAAAATCACAGAAAGTGTTTTACCGATTTTAGAAAGGAAGCTTTTGTTAGGTAATCTTTAAACAAATTTTTACTAATGTATTTACTGTTCTCCATTTAAATAAATTATTATTTGTAACAACTTTTTATATTCCTTTATATTCAGATGTATCAGTTAGAAAAATGTGTTGTTTTTTTAACGAGAATAATTTTAATAATTAGTCAAGATATCTTGAGAACAGTAAACGTGAAAAATGGGTAATATTCATTATATTTTAATTCCCAGATTAAATTTGCTAACGTGGCTCATGATTTTTTTTCTGAACATAATATGTGTGTAAAATAAAATTTAAACCTGAGGTTACTTGTGTGTTTTCTTAAAAAAGTTATGGGGTAAAAATTATAAAATCTTTGAAAAACCCAAAAAAAAAATTTGTTTGGTGGGCTCGACACGATGGTTAAGGGTTAAAATTTTGGGCTGAAAGGCTATAGAGGGATAAGATGGTCAAAAATGCCCCCGCACCGATCAGCCCCGCTAGTTATGTTTTCGATAAAGGATATAAAATTATGCTCTCATGCAAATTTTTAGCTTCCCAGAGTTTTTTCAACTTTTTCAATCGAAAAAAGAAGAATTTTACTTTAAAAATTTTTAAAAAATTCAAGAGGTTGTATCTTTTGAATACAAAACAACCTGATTTTTTTTCAGATTTTTTTAATGAAAAATGAGCCCAGGAAAAATTTTTGAAATTTTCAAAAAATTTTTAGGTTATGATAATATGATTTGGCCAACTTTTAAATAGTATTCTTTTGTGTACTTTTTGCCGGTCTTTTGAATGGCAGAGGCAGAATTTTTAATATCTGAGCGTAAAGAACTAAAAAATCGAAAAACCCGTTTTTGGCTGTCACGAGATGCATCTCAAGACAACCAATTTTAGGATTTAAGATCCTGACTACAACAACTGCAAAAAAACTAAAAGTGAGAATTTTGTCATAAAATTTGGTATGTGGGGTGATAATAATATTTGGAACAACTTTTCCAAATAACTTTTTTCGATATCTCTAACGCGAAGCAAATCGAATCGCATATCGAAAATTCACCCTGTTTGTAGTAGGCCGCGTTTAAAATTTAAAGTTCAGTTGACTATTTTAAAAATTGTGAACCATCAACCACTATGTTTGCAAAATTTCAAATCTGTATATATTTTGATAGCCGAAACATAGGGGTGTCTTCATTTTAAATGTGACACACTATATCTTATCCATTCGATAATTTATTGCAACTAATATAGTCGTATTTTTTACAGATTTAAAATATACAATGAAAATACTGACTAATTCACTAATTTTATCATAAAAAGTTCAAATTGATTGCATTGAAATATTGAACCAATTAAAATTAATGCGTATTAATATAATATTACAAATATTATAATATAATAGAGTGAGTTTTATGTATAGAAACCCTGAAGTATCTCGGAAACGACTTGCAAGTTTTTTATAGGTTTTCGTGGGTAGGGGTTTTCTAATGCAGCCGATTGTACAGTGATAATTACATTGTTGTCAGATTTTCCGTTTTTCTGGAAATCTAATGAACTTGCTTATTTCAAATGGAACGCCCTCTATATTTTTTGCATTTCGAAGTCCTTAAGATATACTGATTATTTTTTATTTGATATTCTCTACACCTAAATGCCATAAGTTCGAAGTTGTTGCTACATTTATTAAAAAAAAATTAAAGAAATTTTAAAAATTAATTTTTGAGGCCCGTGTAGGCATTATTTTACGTTCTTTGGAGCATTGGGAACAAAAAAGGTCTTTTGTAATTGTTCTCTAAAGTTAATAGTTTTCGAGTTATAAACAATCTAAAACTGAAAAAAATCGAATAATGACAATTTTTAAGGTTCAAAAACAAAAATAAAAAATATTATTCCCAAATTAGTACCCAAATTCAAGCTAAACCCTTCTTCCAGGTGCTCGCTATAAAATTTTTTGGCACGTTTTATTCTAAAACATTGCTTTTTAATAAATGTTAATGAAGTGCATATGAGAGGACGGGCGATCGGGCTGCATTAACAACTAAATAACAATATTTTAGAATGAAACAAGCTAAAATTACTTATTGTTAACTGATAAAATAAGGCGGCTAGAGCTTGAATTTCTGTACTTTGAAGTTTCAAAAATAATATTTGTGATTTGTGTTTTTTAACCTTGAAAATCGTCATTATTCGATTTTTTTTCAGTTTTAAACTATTTATAAATCTAAAACGATTAAATTTAGAGAAAAATCACAAAAGAACTTTTTTGTTCCCAATGGTGCAAAGAACCTAAAATAATGTCTACCCAGGCCGAAAAAATTGATTTTTATAATTTGTTTAATTTTTTTTTAATTAATGTAGAAATAACTCCGAAATTATGGCCTTTAAGTATAGGGAATATAACATGTAAAATAATCAGTATTTCTAAAGTACTTCAAAACGCAAAAAATATACAGGGTGTTTCATTTGAAATAAGAAAGTTAATTAGATATTCAGAACAACGGAATAGTGGAGTCACTGAAGGTGGATATGAGCTATTACCTCCGATTTCGTTGAACCTCCATCGATTTGCATGAAAATTGGTGAGTGGTTAGAGAATATCTCAAGGAACAAAGTTGACATGGTGCCAACTAGCGCTTTTACCCTGGGGGTGGATGCCACCCCTTCTCGGGGGTGAAAATTATTTTATTAAAAATAACCCCATATTTCGATAGAGGGACAAATTTCAAGCAAAATCTGTTTTATAAAGTTATTAAAATAAATCAAAAATTTATGAGTTATTAACCTTTCGTTACTCGCGCCAACTTTTTGTGATCGGATACTGGCGCACGGTGCAGGAGACCGGGTCCAAAAATATGGGTCAGCAGTGTTTTAAAATTATTTTTTTTTTGCAAAATTGTGTACGATTAAATTATTTAATGAATATATGATCATATAGTTTTGTAGATATGCGTTTGTGTTCACATTATATTACTTTAATCAAAAATGTAATAATTTTCATTGTTATCCATTTATATGTATATACAAAAACTTTGGAAGTGAAAAAAAATGAATATGGTTAAATGTGTTTACTAAGAACTTTAGATCTTAATTCAATACACAAAAAAATTAAAAATAAAGAGTAATTGTAGTAACAAAAAAAGTTATAAAAATTAATTAACGTTTTTAAAACATGAAATACACAATGGTGTCACATTCATTGGAACAATGGTGTTCCAAACACAGATATTTTGAGCATATTTGGCAGTAAAACTTTGTTTTTCTATTTTTCTTCCAATCACAAACAGCACAGCGATCTGAAGTTCCTGGTGTTACGACTGGTACTTGTTCTGTTGGTAAACCACATATCTCCCTAAACCTCATTCTGATGGTTCTGGGTAAGTTATATATTTATATTTATATATATAAATATAAATAAACTAATCTATAAACATTGAAAATAAGGAAAAGATCTTAAATTACCTTACTAATTAAAAATATCGATGTGTGATCCAAACACAAAAATTGGTGCACAAATACTCGCACACGGTGTACGGGACCGTGTTGCGTAATAACAAAAGGACAGTACTATTTTTTACACTGCGAACTGACTTTACCCACAGTTGATTGACCACTGAAGAAGTATACGAAGTAGCCATTCAAAATCCCCACTACAAGCAGAGTTACAGGAATTTATTTACAGGCCCGGTCTCCCACACCGTGTGCGAGTAACGGAGGGTTAAAGATCAAAGATTTTAATTTTTCTTGAGAAAAATGCATGTTTTTAACCAATTTTTCATCAATAACTCAAAAAGTGTAAGTTTTTACAAAAAAGTTATTATTATTAAAATTGAAGCTAATAAAAATTTAAATAAACCTCTTATCACAAAAACCTTTTATTGTTAATTAAACGTAAGTTATAGGTAATTGAATGTATATTTGTTCGGCGAGTAAAAAACTCTAAGTATTCAAGCTGAAATAACGGGAAAATGATGCGTTTAATAACATAAACTTATTAAACATTTGTCAAAGTACTTAAAAATATCTATTAAATGAGCCCCCGAACATGTTAATAGCGTTAAAATTTATGCTCCAAAACTTTTTCAAAATTTATCTTTTAAAAATGTTTCCAAAAAATGTTATGTTTTTTTTGTAATAACTCCGTTCGTGTTTACGATATCAGGTTAGTCTAAAAACTGTTTGAAATCTAATTTCAAGTGCTATTTAATAATGTTGAACCTAGTCTTTTAGCCCTCTTACTTTTTTAAAAATTAAAGGTTAAATGACCCCGGTTGCATGGTTCCCACAGCAAAATTTAAGATTTAAACGTTTCTATCTCGGTTATTTATACCCTATGGAATTAGTAAAACAGGTAAAATATTTGGAACAGAAAAAAACTAAAATTTGGTTAAATTTAATTTTTTACGTATATTGAGTATTTTTGGAGTTATTATCAAAAGAATATGAGAATTTCAATAATTTTAAATATTATGATTTTTTTAAATTATACCTTTTTTTCAAAAATATGCATGCTAAACCGGTCAAACTTATCGAAAACATTACTTATGCTAATATAAAGAAGTTGTTGTAAAGATTACTATAAATTTTAATTTTTGTGGAAATGGCGTATGTTTTATTTTTCACTTTTTCCTAAAAAATTCCAAACGGTTCTTTTATTTTCATTATAACTTGCTTAATTTTGATGCTATTACCTTGTTCTGATGCTCATTTGATAGGTATTCCGAAGTATTTTGGCAAATATTTAGCAGAAATATTTTATACATTGCATGGTTTTCCCGTTATTTAAGCTTGAATACTTAGATTTGAGTACTTGTCGAAAAAAATACATATTCAATTGCCAATAACTCACTTTGAACTAACATTAGTTTAATTCCTTATGTAAGGAATGCATTCAATTTTTTATTATCTTCAATTTCAGCAATAATAACTTTTTTGTAAAAGCTTATAGTTTTTGATTTATACGTGAAAAACCGATTTAAAACATGCATTTTTTTACGAAAAAATTAAATCTTTGGTCTTTAATAACTCAAAAAGTGTTGATTTATTTTAATAAATTTATATAACAAATTTTGCTTATAATTTTTCCCTCTATCGACCTATGGTATTATTTTTAATAAAATAATTTTCACCCCCGAGAAGGGGTGGCATTCACCCCCAGGATAAAAGCGCAAGTTGGCATCATGTCACCTTTCTTCCTTGAGCTATCCTCTAATTACTCACCAAATTTCATGAAAATCGATGGAGGTTCAACAAAATCGAAGGTGAAAACGTTCAGTGACTGCACTAGAAGATCTGACAATGTAAGTATTACTATAATATCGGCCACATTAGAAAACCCCCACCCACCACAATCTATAAAAATCTTGCAAGCCATTTCCGAGATAATTGAGGCTTTCTATACATAAAACTCACCCTGTATATATTATATTATATTATTACACATTAATTGGTTCAATACTACAATGCAATCAATTTGAACTTTTTATGATAAAATTAGTGAATTATGCAGTATTTTGATTTTATATTTTTAATCTATAAAAAATACGACAATATTAGTTGCAATAAATTATCAAATTGATAATATACAGTACGTCGCATTTAAAATGAAGACACCCCTATGTTTCGGCTATCAAAATATACACAGATTTGAAATTTTGCACAGTCATACAGGGTGATGGTTCACAATTTTTAAAATAGTCAACTAAACTTTAAATTTTAAACACGGCCTACTACAAACAGGGTGAATTTTCGATATGCGATTCGATTTGCTTCGCGTTAGAGATATCGAAAAAAAGTTATTTGGAAAAGTTGTTCCAAATATTATTATAATCCCACATACCCAATTTTATGACAAAATTCACACTTTTAGTTATTTTCAGTTGTTCCTAATAAGGATCCTAAATCCTAAAATTGGTTGTCCCGAGATGCATCTCGTGACAGCCAAAAACGGTTTTTTCGATTTTTTCGTTCTTTCCGCTCAGATATTAAAAATTCTGCCTCTGCCATTCAAAAGAACGGCAATAAGTACACAAAAAATACTATTTAAAAGTTGGCCAAATCATATTATCATAACCTAAAATTTTTTTGAAAATTAAAAAAAAAATTTCCTGGGCTCATTTTTTATTATAAAAATCTGAAAAAAATTAGGTTGTTTTGTATTTTAAAGATACAACCTCTTGAATTTTTTCAGATTTTTTAAAGTAAAATTGCGCTCACAAAAAGATAAAACCTAAAAATTCTTCTTTTCTCGATTTAAAAAGTTTAAGAACCTCTGGGAAGCTAAAAATGTGCATGAGGGCATAATTTTATATCCTTTATCGAAAACATAAGTAGTGGGGCTGATCGGTGCGGGGGCATTTTTGACCATCTTATCCCGCTATAGCCTTTGAAATTGAGGGTCTATAGGCTACCCTTTACTAGAAAAGAGCCGGAGATATAAAAAGAGAAAAGAAATATAATTTAAAATCATTGAAAAATAAAAAAAAAAATGGAGGGCTTGGGACAAGGTTGCGTGTTGACATTTTGGCCTAAAATTTGAAATTGAGGGTTTATAAGCTACCCATAATTAAAAATCTTTGAAAAATAAAAAAATAATAATATTTTAATCCCCATATTAAACTTGTTAACGTGGCTTATATTTTTTTTTGAACATATATGTAAAATAAAATTTAAAACTAAGGTTACTTGTTTGTTTTCTTACAAAAAGTTTTTTTTTTATTAATGGCTTTGACGGAGCCAATTAGCCAGACTATTTGTGTTTTTTTGTATGGTATTACAATAACAATTTTAAGTTAATATCTAAGCCTACTTATTATCTAAATTTACAGAGTGTTATACTATATTAATGGATACATTTTTCAATTTTGTGTGATATTTTTACAATTTTATAATTTTATTATCTAAGCCTATTTAAAATTTAAATTTACAGGACGTTACATATTCGTAAAGACATTGTAACGTCTGCTTATTTTTTGGAAAAAGAATTTCGTTTAAATTGACAGGTAAAGGACAATTTAGATCAATTAACTTTTCATACATTACTTTAATATTTTGTCTGTACAGTCCACACTCCAATATGAGGTGCTGTAGATCTCCCATTCCACCACAGGCGCAATATGGGTTATCACTGATACCTATGCTGTGTTTGTATGCTGGGGTTAGTGCGTGATTTGACCTCATTCTGTTTATTGTTTTTATAAATAGCCTATTTGATTCTTGTTTAAACCATCTCTCATTGGGAATTAGTGGCTGGCAATTTCTAAAATTTATTCCCGTTGTACTTTGGTTATATACACGTTGCCAATTTTGTTTGCAATGGTTTTTACTGATATTATCTATATCGGTTACTGGTAGAAGTATGTTGCTTATGTTTTGTTTGGTTAAAGCTGCAGATTTAGCTAATTTGTCGACTTCTTCATTTCCTAATATTCCAGAATGTCCTTTCACCCAACAAATAATAATTGAACTGCCCGAGGAAGTAAAATCATAATATAGACTCTTAATTTCTATCTCAATGTGGTTTAGATTTTTTGTCGATTGGATAGAAGTGAGTTTGTCCACAATACTTCTACAATCGGTGAAAATGAGATAATTGTCCATACCAAGAGAGGCTATATATTTTAACGCAAGTAATAAAGCTGATAATTCGGCAGTATATATTGAAGCTTCATTAGGCAATCGGCATGATTCTTTGTATTCAGAATTCCAGTGATATATTGCACATCCGGTTTTATTTTGAATTTTGGAGCCGTCAGTAAAAACATATTGAAACATAGGCCACCTGTCTTTAATTATTTTGTTGATAATATTACCTGGAAGGTTTGAATCCATGTAGTTTGTTTGTATTACCTTGGAAAAGAGAGTTTCAGGAGGTTTAGTGTAAATTAAAGGTATTTTATTTTTGTACATTTGGTTTTCATTCATTGTCAACTTCCTGTAGCTTTCAACGTATATGGGGGTTTTTTTAGTACACCAATATTTATGGCTTAAATCTAATATATTCAAGTTACGAATAGTCCTTAAGTAGCTAACGTTTTTTGAGATAGCTCTAGCTACAAACTTATCTGTACAAAACTGTCTACGTAGAGTAAGTGGTGGTTCCTTAGCTTCAATCTTAATAATAGTAATAGGAGTAGATTTTAAGTAACCGAGACAGAGTCTCAAACATTTATTCCTTTGGATTTCAACTTTATTAAGATATCCTGTTGACGCAGACCCATATAAATGACAACTATAGTCGAAAATTGGTCGAATCATTGAGCGATAGAATAGCAATGCAATATTCGGGTCAGCTCCCAACCGGTTCTACAAAAAGCTCTAAGGATATTCATAGAATTTTCTGATTTCTTTATAATAGAATGAATTTGATCCTTCCATAACAGTTTACGATCCAAATACGTCCCAAGATATTTAACACAATTTTTTATCGGAAATTCTATTCTACCTAATTTGAAGGTGCCTTGAGGAATTTGGCGTTTTTTAGAGAAAAAACAAATTTCAGTCTTTGTGGTTGATATGGATAAGCCTAGAGAATGGTAATCATTTTTTACACAATCTAATGTAAATTCAAGTTGACGTCTACAAATGTCTAGGGAAGAATGGGAGGTGTACAACACAACATCATCTGCAAATTGTAAAATATTAGAGTGTGGAGGTACTATATGTTCTAAATCTATATTGTACAATGAAAAGAGAAGTGGACTTAAAATACTACCCTGTGGTATACCTATACTCGTTAACCTTGGTGGTAAAAGGTTCTCGTTTATTTTTTAAGTAAGTCCCATCTATTCTTGTACAAGGATACAATGAAATTTGAAATTTTAAGTGGCATTCCAAGATCAACTAATTTTTTATAAAGAATATCTAAATTTATGTTATCAAACGCTGAAGTTACATCTATAAATGCTGCAGCTGTCGACGCCTGATTTGTAAAATTGACCTGTAAAGAAGAGACTAGGGAAGTGAGAGCATCTTGTGTAGACCTGGATTTTCAGAAGCCGTACTGAGATTTGGGAAGGATATCTTCGGACTCAAGCCAGTATTCAAGCCGATTTTTGATTAATCTCTCTAGAGTTTTTAGTATACAGGAACTTAAAGATATAGGTCTGTAAGATTCAACTTTGTTATCTGGCTTTCCTGGCTTTTTTATAGGTAATACAATATAGTCCTTCCATGCTTTGGGAATTAAATTTTTGTTTTGCCATAGAGTGTTAAAAATGTGTAGTAATAATAGTTTATATTCTGTAGGTAGAAAAATATAGCATAGAATATGATATACAGTCCATCCCTGGAGATGAACTATTATTTTGCTTGAGTCCATGATTTAATTCCCATAATTCAAATGCTTTCTCTAGATTGAAGTTTTCTCTGGGTACGGTAACTGTAGCTTCATTTATCTGACTTGGAACCCAAGGAGGTGAAATCTTGAAATGGAACTCTTCTATCCATGCAGCTTCGGTGTTTATCGGAAGTTGATTGGACTGCTTTCGGTTTTGTAGCGATTTACTTTCTTCCAGACGTCGCTGATTGGAGTGTTGGAGTTTAAGCTTTCGCAGTAATTTATCCAAGTTTGTTTTTTTCTAATTTTAAAAGTTTTCTTTGCTAAGGCATCTAATTTTTTGTATTCAATTAGATTGTGAAGATTAGGATTTGTTTTATAATGTCTATATGCTGTTTTGCGGTTATTTGCAGCTGATTCGCAGTTATTATCCCACCATGGTTTGGTATCTTGTTTGTAGGATATTTGTTATTGTTGTACGATTTTGGAATTGAAATGGTTGCGCATCGGTTTATTTCGGTAACTAATTCTTCATAAGTTTGTGGTTGTTTTCCCGAATAAAAGTTCGATGAATACAAATTCCAATCTGCTTTATGTAAATTCCATCTTTTGTGTGTATTGTCACCAGGTTGTATTGCTTGTTCCGAGTTTTTCCAAGGCTGATGATCAATGGAAGATGATCAGAACCATGTGGATCTTGAATAACAGACCAAGTTAATTTAGATACAATGTCCTGGGTACATATTGTTATATCGATTGCTGATGGGCTGGAAGTTAGTGCAAGAGTTGGAGAACCATCATTTAAGTATAATAGATTACATTGTTCTATCGCCTCTAATAAAACTTTACCGTGAGTATCATTATTTTCGCAACCCCATGCCATGTTGTGAGCGTTGAAGTCCCCTCCAATGATGAATGGAGAAGGAATGTTTTGAAAAAAATTGACCCATTCTTCAACCGTTACTCTAATACCTGGTTCTTTATATACGGATATTATATGTATTGGTTTCTTGATACACGAAATTTTAACAGCCATGCAAGTATAAGTAAAATTATAATTATCCAATAAATTTATCTCTTCTGTAATTATTTTATTTTTAATTAAAATTGCTGTGCCTCCGTACCCATCAGGGCGATCAGATCTAAAGCAATTATATCCTGAGAAGTTATAAAATTTTTCTGGTTTAAACCATGTTTCTGATAACATGGCCACATATACATTTTTTTGAATAAGTAAGGCTTCTAAATTTGGTTTATTAGAAACAGCTGAGCGACAGTTCCATTGTAAAAAGTTTAAAGGGTTAGTTGTGTCTGACATGATGTTTGAGATAGTAAGTCTTCTTGTGAGATCGCTGCCGTACTTAAGTATCTATTAATTTGTTGTATAATCTCTGTTTTTGATTTGTCTAAATTTTCAGTGAGTTTTAATGAACTAATTATATTAAGAACCAATTCTAAAATTACATTATTTAATTGGGATGGTACTCCTTGTGTTTTCAAGTTTGTTGTATGTGTATGCTCTGTATATTTAGACGTATTATAAATACCACCTGTTTGTCTAGGAATATTTTCTTGAGAAAGTATTTCTTTTCTAGCTGATTCCAAAGTATTGGGAGAACTTGGCCGGTGTCGCTTAAAATTTATTTTTTCTGGGTTATTACTGCTGAGGAACATTTGTGAGGAGAATTTCTTTGCGGATGAAGCTGATTGATTTGGAATTACTTGATAAGATTGCTCATTCTGATTAGAATTGGTTGGCAAGGAAGAACTACTATTTCTGGCAGCAATATTGGCATATGAAACTTTCGGAATCTGTTTACATGCATCAAAGAAATTTAGATTTAATGATGACATCGTATTCTTAATTTGTTTCTGTCTAGAAAATTCAGGACATGAACTTAGGTGTGTAGTCAAATGATTACCTTGACAGCTGAAACAAGTTGGAGTATATTCATTTACTGTACAATCTTTTGTATTATGGAAATCATGACATTTGTTGCACCTGGGACGTGCTTTACAATTAAATCCAAGGTGTCAAAAACGTAGACAAGAGAAACATAATAGAACTTTTTGAACATACGGTTCAACGTCTTTGATCACTTTATTAATTGTGATATATTTAGGAAGAGTTTGTGCTTTAAAATTAACAATACATGATTTTGTTGGAACTTTGTCTATTATTGTTTTATCTTCGATATGTTTCTCTACCTTTCTATTTATTCTTCTAACCGAAACTACTTCGAACTTACAGTGCATATCGTATTGTTTAATTTTATTTTTGATGTATTCTTCTGAAAATTCTATATCTATGTCCCTAATTATACCCTGTCTATGGAGTATAAATTTCGGAACGTAAACGTCTAAATTGTTGTTTGTAAACAATGAGCAAGTTTTTTGATTGATTAAAAAATTGGCTGATTGATAATCTTTAAATTTAATTCTAATTCTATTCTTGCCTATTGAATCAATACTAGTAATTTTGTTATCTAAATTCGAAAAATTAGAGAGTATAATGTCGCCAATTTTGATAGCATTAAGCTGACCTTTAAAGTTCGGAGTATTGTTTTCTATATATAAATGGAAAGGACCTACGTCACTGCTTTGATATAGAAAATGTTCTCTTATATTGTCTGTAGAAATATCAGATTTATTACTTACAGTTTCTCCTTTATTTTTTGATTTACCGTCCCATGTGTTATTTATATTGATGTTACTTTTCTCTATATTATCATCTTGATCCATCCTGTTAATATCTGGAGGTTTATCTGGAGGTCTCCCTGCATAGTCCATATTAAATTTTAAAGTTTTTAATAACTGAACACTTTGTCACTTCCAATTATTGACGTCTCCAAACGGAAACCCCAAATGGGATAAAATAAATTCAAATACAATTAACTTATAGTAATAGATAGCGATAATACTTAATAACAAAAATTGTAGCGAACTTTGAGCTTCACATTAAAAAATTAGCTAGAATGTTACAGGGTGTTCGATAAAATAGTGGCAGACCAAATTTATGTTTTTTTAAATAGAACACCCTGTATTTTATTTTATATTCGAAATCCTCATAACTTTTCTATTACAAAAATATAAAGGTTTGTTATGTTATACGGGGTATTTATAAAGTTATAACCAATTTTATATGAAAATCGTAACAAGTTTAACTACCTGTATAAATAAAAGCAAGCACAAGGTCAATGGTTTATTGACGTCATATTTTTTTATTTATTGTCAAAATTTTCGTAAATGTTTGTTTTGCTAATTTTGTTTATATTGAATACAGGGTGAGACAAAACGTAAGTACATTATTTTCTCAGTAATTTTAAATAGAATACCCTGTATTTTATATCATTATCGCAAAGTACCATTACCATACTATAATTTTTGTAAAACATTCTCTATCTGTAAATTTATTAGTTTTCGAGATATTTTCATTTTTCAGAGCAAAATTATTAATAATTACGGGTCTAAACCTTTCCAAATTTTAAGTAAGCCATGACTGAATAATTGTCTAAAACTTACAATTTACGATTATTGATTATCAATATGTAATCAAAGTTGGCTACAATTCTTGTTAGTAACTTTTATTACTATCTATTACTTATAATGGATCTACAAAGCTTTACTGACCAATCACGCTCTATGGATAAATCATTTTTTTTAATCTCAAACTATTTTAAAAATCAAAAATGAATAACCATTTTCAATTTCGTTGCAAAACGAAAATACAGCCGAACCATATTCCAGTCCAATCAGAGAGTGCTGCAAGCACCTCTACCGGTTTCGAAACTTATTAGTCTCTCATCAGGAGGCACATATGCTGCTCTCCCTGATCCAACCAAAACAAACCCCAGCGTGCAGTCCCGAATTGCAACGAACGAAATGGCATAGATGCCCTAGCGGCAACTGCTAGCAAAAAGACTAAGTTTTCACTCTAGTGGCACATAGAACATCCCACCAGAATGAAAACAATGGGAACCTTCTTTGGTTGCACCTCCGAGGCTTCTACAATTTGCAAGCCATACGGATGCTGAGACTAAGGAAGATGAGGGAATTCTACAATTTACAATTCACGTCCCATCTGCTCAGCGCGGTAAAGTTCCAACGAGAATGGTTCCCTTGATACTCCACACAGAGTAAATGTAAATCAAAAATGAATAACCATTTTCAATTTCGTTGCAAAACGAAAATACAGCCGAACCATATTCCAGTCCAATCAGAGAGTGCTGCAAGCACCTCTACCGGTTTCTAAACTTATTAGTCTCTCATCAGGAGGCACATATGCTGCTCTCCCTTGTAGCATTTATTGCTACCCCGTAAGTGTTTTATTTGATGCGCCTATGTATCTTTATAACTCCCTAACGCTTCGACGTGTCGGCGCAGGCCGAACGACCTACGAGACGGTAGAGAGAAGCGAAACTCGTAATAGTAAAATCAGTTGGTTAAAGAACATCCGCTCTGATACGTGAGCTGTTGCTATTTGTAGACGAACTCTGGGAAAATAATGGACTGAAATTAAATATATTACATACCACCAGTAAACTAAACATCAGGAAACTCAACAGACAATCTCCAAAGTAACAAAAAAAACAAGAATTCAAGAAATTATAACATAAATTATACCACGTGGTCACGTATCAGAGATCCCAGGGTAAGCGAAATCAAATTATTTATCCTTCTGTTCTGATATATGTACATATACATATTGCTACCGTTTCATCGTAACCCAACATTTAATCATGTTTTTATGTCCTGTTAGGAGAGTGCTTTGATATTTTTTTTATTATTAGTGCGTATAAGGTGTGGCATTCATATTGGTTTTTTTTTTGGGTTTTTATGAATCCATTTGAAAAACTGGTAAGTGTGTAGACCATTCTATAAACGCGCAGCTGCGAAAATGTCAGAAAGGGACATTGATCAGATTGACAAGTTTGACGGGACATAACCTAATGTTTACTTGTTTGGGACAGCAATGCTTTGTTTGGGTCCGGGGAAATGGATGTAATTGCATTATAGAGAGTGGCTAGAGGTCTTAAATGTGTATTTTTAGGTTCGTTTTACATTCTACATCATATTTCCATTCCACCCATAATATGGATACTTAGCTGGATTTTTTTATGGTTAAATGTACCTTATATAACTAATTTGGATACTTAGTTGGATTTTTTTTTATGGATAAATAAATGGATAAACATACTTTATATAACTAATATTAGGACATCATAAACCATTACCGACCCGTTTCACCAAATACATCCACAGAACCTCTCAACTTCAGACCGCTCCACACAGATGTTATAGTGCCCAGAGATTTCCCAAATCTAGTGGACCTTCCTATGAATATACCCAGGAGTTGCAAAAGATAAGAGTTTTTTTTTCTTTATTTCAATTCATACCTATAAATATTTTGGTTTTTACTCTACAGTAATAAATTTGTGTAAACTGTTTATATGCATATAACAGGTACCTATACTACACTATATACATAGGTTTTTGAAGTAGGATTTTAAATAAAGCTAGGTAATGGTAAATAATAAATAAATATTCAAATAAAATAAATTAATTGATAAGGGAAAGGGGAATTAAGACATATATAAAGATTGTCGATAGGTTTTAAATAATATCTCTGGATAAGTCTTTAACCAAACTCATTTTGTTAGTTTTATATAGCTTCCAGCATCTATGTTTACTTAGGTATAGTACTTAGACATAGATCTGGTATTTCGATTGTTTCGGACACTTAATAGTTCGATTGGTGAGTACGTCACCCTTTGGGTTCTAGATTGTTATTTTTCTCAACTCCACCACTATTGTTTATCTCACATGTTTTATAAGTATCATGGATACATTGTAAGTTGTGAAATATTATAAATATATTTGTTCTTAGTAAGGTTGATTTTTATTTCAGTCTCGTATCACCAGTTGATAATATAGCAGAACAAGGTAAATAGTGAATATTTGTTTTTTTGTATTTCAGGTCATTGTATCACTGTCATTTATTTATTGGTCGTTTATTCTGTTTTTCTTTATTTCAAAAATCTCGAACTTTTCAAATCCTCGGTTCAGAAATCTGAGCTGTTCGTTCGAGTTGGCGCCCTTTTTCTTCTTCTTTCCTTGTCGTATCTTCATATTATTCTGTCTCCAGCGTTCTTATCTAGTTGCGTTCCCTTCTCGCATTAACCTGTCTCATTTTCTTCCTTGTTTCTACCCTTTCATTATCCGATATCTCGGTTTGTATATTTTAAAGCCAATATTTAGTGCACTGAAGCTAGCCCGAGTCCTCACTTGAGATATAGTGTCTCTCTGCCTCTTTGATTTGTTCGTCTGAGCTAAGCCACTCTCCATTAGTATCTTAACCCTCTTCTCTTCTATTTTCCCCCTCTGTCATCAGCTTTTTTTTCTTCCAAATCCCAATACCCAGAGTATTGGGTTACAAATTGGCTCTGACCCAACGTGTGGCTTCTTTTGCACTTCTGGCTTTAAAAATATCTCCTTTAACTTTTGGTTTTCTCTGGGGTAGTTGTATTTTAACATTTATTTTTCTACTTCAACTTGCTTTGCACATTATTTTATATCTATTATAGATATTAAATAAACTTGTTTTGCTATATACTGGATAGACTGAATAAATTGCTTTGTTTTTTTTTTATTAACTAGAGATCTATTTTGGACTAAAAATAATTAAAGTAAATTTAAATTTTAAAATTCTAAATACCTTAACATCAATAACGTCATCGTTATAAAAGTTCGTAGCATCCAAATAGCTCACTTCACTACCTTGAAGTAACATTCTCTTAAAATTTTAGGTTTCTTTGGAGTTACAGCAGTGCATTGCATCAGGATTAGCGGCTGGACCGAACAAATAAGCATTGCTGGTAAAACCATTCATAGTGAACATTAGCTTGAGGATAGAGAGTAAGTTGAACTTTGCCTACTTTTATATCGCATTCTCAAGTGTACTCCCCAGTTGCATAAAATGGCATCTTTTAAGGTAGAGCATCTGCTAACTCCTGAATTGGATTATGAATTAAAAATTCGTCAGCTGACCGACCCATCGTTAACTACGGATGAGGCTAAAGTAGTCTTGTTGAGAGGTGCCTTAAAGCAAGCTTCAGCAAATCGGAGTCATGCTGTTCTGTCAGCTTTCCACCTAAAGTTTGATGATGAGGTCCGTGAAATAGAAGTCACTATTGCAGATCTCAAGGCCCAAATTAGCTCTTTTGTTGGCTCCCATAATGATGTGTTATATGGTCGTTTGACTTCCCGTTTAGGTCATGTTTCAGGTAGGGTTCATTTGTTAGAGTCAGCGACCGATGAAGAGGATGCCATCAAGAAGTCTCTTAACTTCAAGATTCTTAATCTGGAAGGAGAACTTGAGTTTAAAGTAACTCCACAGGCTCACTCCACTCCTCATAACGCTAGTGTCTCGGTAAATTCATTTCCTTTTATTAGGTCGGCTCCTATTCATAAATGGGGTGTACGTTTTTCTGGTGGTTCTGATGAAAATGTAGTTAGCTTCTTGGAGAAAGTAGAATGTTTGCGTCTAGCGCGTGGCAACAGCGAGGATGAATGCTTTTCATCGGCAGGAGACTTGTTTAAGGATTCAGCCTTTACTTGGTACCTCAATAACCGAGGTAGTTTCGCTTCATGGCAACAGTTAGTTGCCAAACTTAGGTCAGATTTTCTTCCTTACAATTATGAAGACAGCCTTTTGGACGAAATTAAATCCCGCAAACAAGCTCCACAGGAGAAAGTTACCATATTTATTAACGAGATTGTTAGTCTGTGTAAACGTCTGGAGACTCCTCTCTCTGAATCTCATATTGTCCGGATCATTAACAGAAATTTGTTGCCAGCGTATCATTCCAGTCTGGCACTTACAGACATTTCTTCTATTGCGGATCTTACTCAAAAATGTAAGAAATTGGAAGAAGTTTTGACATGGTCTTCTGACACTGCATCTAGTGTCCCTAGCCGTTCTAATTTTAAAAATCATGAATCATCCTATTCTGGTAGGCAAAATTATTCTCGGTCTGGTAACGTATCTACCTTTAATTCGAAGATTATCTGTTGGAACTGTCGTCAGCAAGGACACGGGTACTACGACTGTCCTGAGCCTAGAATTCGGTTTTGCTATGGATGTGGACGTCAAGGGGTCCGTAAATTCGAATGCCAATTCTGTTCGGGAAACGAGAGAAGGGGTGGATCGTCCCTGGCAGCCGCCCCTCATCAAGATACAGGGAATACTACCGAAAATCCTCAAAACCAAGGAACTGGTTTCTCGAGCCTGGAAGCACAAGCTTCGACAAGTCAACCATCTCACCCTCTATCGAAAGACAAACGACCTCAGAACGGCAAACACCAACCGAAAAGAGGACAACGTTAGTCGATTATGTACAGTGTGATTCTTCTGTAGTTTCTCCAAGTAATCCTTTACCTTCACTTATTGATGTTGACATAAATTCATTGTTAGTCCGTAAAACCAAGGATAATCGTCCGTACCTTGAAATCTCTATCTTGGGACATTCTTGTTTAGCTTTGCTGGACACAGGGTCCAATATCTCTATTTTGGGTTCTTTAGGTCTGGAATTTCTCCAGAATTCTAATGTTAAGATAGGAATGGATAAGAGTTTGCAGGTGACTACAGCAGACGGTCAAGTTCAACCGATTTTAGGTCAGTTTACAACTGAGATTTCTGTTAGTTCGTGTACAAGGATGGTTACCTTTTTTGTTATACTTTCTGTTAAGAATTCAGTTATCCTAGGGATGGATTTTCTGAGAACGTTTAATAGTGAATTAAATTTTACTGAATTTTCCTTATCTGTGTCCTCTTTTAATGTCTCTTGTGTGAATGCAGTTAAAGATATGAGTAAACTTAATGCTCAGGAGTTAGAACAGTTGGATAATGTTATCAAGTCATTCTCTTCTATCTCTTCTAAGAATCAGTTAGGTAGAACTCACCTCATCGAACACCACATTGATGTGGGTTCGTCTAAGCCCTTCAGGCAATACCAATATCCCTTGCCTCAAGCCTGGCATGAAAGCTTGGTAAAGGAGGTGGATGAAATGCTTAAGCTTGGTATTATCGAGCAGTCTTCGTCCAGCTTTTGTAGCCCCTTATGGTTGACAAAGAAGAAGGATGGGACTTTTCGTGTCTGTTTCGACGGACGTAAACTTAACAGCATTACGATGAATAGGGATGCCTATCCTATACCTCGTATAGATATCATCCTCACTAAGCTACAAAATGCTAAATACATTTCATCCATTGACCTAAAGAAGGCATTTCTACAGATTCCATTAAGCGAAGAGAGTAAGAAGCTTACTGCCTTTGCAGTAAGTGGCAAAGGATTGTACCAGTTTACTACAATGCCTTTTGGTCTGGTGTCTGCTCCCCAGACTATGTGTAGATTAATGGATTTGGTAATAGGTCCTGCTTTAGATCCCTATTGTCAATATTACCTTGATGATATTCTAGTCATTACTCCTGATTTCGACACTCATATCTCGGTATTGCAACAGTTGTTTCAGCGTCTAAAAGATGCAAATTTGACAATTAACTTAGACAAAAGCAGCTTTTGTCGTGACTCGATTAAGTTTTTAGGATATGTTGTTGATTCCCATGGCCTACATACTGACCCTGACAAGGTGTCAGCTATTCGTGATTTTCCTGTGCCTAAAAATACCACTCAGGTCCGTCGATTGTTAGGAATGGTGGGTTATTATAAGAAGTTCGTTAAGTCTTATTCTACCTTGTTATCTCCTATCACTGATCTTCTTCAAAATAGGAAAAAGGGACAAAATATTGTGTGGACTCCTGAGGCTAATGAAGCTTTCGTTAAAATCAAGGAGGCTCTCACAAATTCTCCAGTTATGGTAGCCCCAGATTTTAATAAACCCTTTTATTTGATGACAGATTGTTCAAACACCGCATCTGGAGGTGTACTGTATCAAATCGTAGATGGAGAAGAACATCCGATAGCCTATACAAGCAAGAAATTAAACAAAGCCCAGAAAAATTATACTACAACTGAAAAGGAGTTGTTAGCTATAATTACGGGCATTGAACATTTCAGATATTTTCTTGAGGGTCGTTCGTTTACGGTCATAACTGACCATAGTAGTCTGGTGTGGTTACAAACTATGAAGAACCCATCTCCTCGTTTGGCTAGGTGGATTTTAAAATTGGCACAGTATGACTATAAAATCGTTCATCGCAAAGCTGCAGGGGTAGTAGTCGCTGATGCCCTTTCTAGGACATTTGATATTAATTTGTTAGACTTATCTTCGTTACAACCAGATGATTGGTATAAAAAAATGTTGTATGATGTACAGAATGTACCAGGCAAATTTCCTGATTTTAAAGTTGAGCATGGTGTTTTGTATAAACATGTGCTAAGTTCTATGGATGCCCTTACTGGAATGTCGGAGTGGAAGATAGTAGTTCCAACTCCTAATAGAGCAGAGGTTTTGGCCACTTTTCATGACCATCCTACTGCAGCTCATTTTGGTTTTTACAAAACTTTTCGTCGTATATCCGAACTTTATTACTGGCCGAAGATGCGCCAGACTATTCGTGGCTATATCGCTCGATGCAAAATTTGTGCTACGTGTAAGTCGACAAATCTTCCTCAACCAGGTTTAATGGGTAGTTATCGACGGATTGATTTTCCTTTTCAACTTGTCTCTTTAGATCTCATTGGTCCTTATCCTAGATCATATAAAGGTTCGCAATATGCTTTAGTAGTTGTTGATTACTTTACCAAATTCCCTTTGGTTCATACCATGCCTAAGGCAACTACTTCATCTATTATTAAGTATCTGGAGAATGAAGTTTTCCTGATTTATGGAGTCCCACAGATCGTGTCATGCGACAATGGACCCCAGTTCACAGCTAAGGCTTTTCGTGATCTCATGGCAAAATATAATGTACAAAAGATCTGGTACAATGCAAATTATCATCCACAAGTTAATCATACGGAAAGAGTTAATAAATCAATCGTGACTGCTTTAAGATCTTATTCATTTCCTGATCAGAGAGCTTGGGATACCCATATCCACTCTATAGTACAAGCGATCAGGACTTCATCTCACGAAGTAACCAAATGTCCTCCATCTTATTTAATGTTTGGTCGTCATGTTCCTCTCTCTGGTGATTATTTTGGTAAAATCTCAGAAAATGCCACAAATTTTCCTACTATATCAGATAAGTTACACCGCTTAGAAGACATTCAGAATCTTCCTGGTATTTATGTTGATGTTCGAAAACGTTTAAAGGCATCTTATGACAGAAATAAGTGCCATTATAACCTGAGAAAGCGAGCCTTATCTTTCAGGGTTGGAGATTCCGTTTTAAAGAAAAATTTTGTCAAATCTGATAAAGTGAATTTCCAATCTGCCAAGCTGTGTCAAAAATACATACCTTGTACTGTCATTAAAGTTATTTCTCCTTTAATTTATGAGTTAAAGGAAACTTCTACTGGTAAGAAACTGGGAAGGTTTCATATTAAAGACCTACTCGAGGATAAGACAGTAGGTCCACATAACTTGGTTGATAATTTAGACTATTCATCTTCAGACGAAGATTAACGTGTAAGGGACTAGTTTTGTTTTGTTTGCCTGGCCAACATGTGTCTTTGCCATCCATTTTTTTTTAATTTTTATCTTATCTTAATATTGTTTAGTAGCTCGGTCACTAAAGCCCGGTTACTAACTCGGTCATTTTATTATTAGTTGTCTCTTGGAGGTACAAATTTTATGTCATAGGAGTACTGGATGGATAATGGGAATTTTCCCCATCTTGAGTTCTTGGTTAAATGGGTATTTACAGGGATAGTTAGGGAATTTTTTTTAAAATCTTTGATTTATGGTTTTGCATGGGTCGCGAACCATGGCCATAAAGCTTATATAGTCACATAACTGTTTCAGGGTTTTAGCGTGGGTTCAGGATTGATCACCCTGGACTTGTGCACTCCACTTGGCTCAGAAATATATTAATACCTATCAGTTGTTCCTTGAGTGTCTCTTAGGCTGAAATTAGAATGTGTCATTTAGAATTGGATCGTTCTAATACTCGGCAGTAAGTAAGTCCATTTGACTTCGATGTCATCTCCTATACTATTATTTATTTTAAACGATTCGAGTTTAATATACCTCATTACCTGAAGTTGTTTACCTCTCTCTCCACCACCTGCTTGGATGTGAGTATGTGAGTTACCTTATTTGTCTCTCTAATGAGCATTATGCTAGTAGATGTTCTTCTGCCTTAAATATGAAAAGGTAGATGTGAGTTTATCGTTATCTTTACCTGAATTGACGTTATCTTTACCTTTATCTTGGGTTCATGTTGTACCTTTACCTTGATGAGTTTGTCACTTATCTATATCTTGATTGAGTATACCTCTTACCTTTATCTTGTGTATAGAGTCCTAAGAATCTGTCCTTCACTGTCTTTGTCGTGAGTGTGGAATTGGACCACGTAAATAGTACAGTTTAGGTATTACAATTAGGACATTTAATGTCTTTTACCTTTGTGCAGACCCTCTACCAAGAGTAGATGCGGGCTTGCCAGTATCTTTACCTTTTTGCATACCCTATACCATGAGTATAGTGGCATTGCTAGGGTCTTTACCTTATTATGTCTTCCTACTGCTATGAAAGCTAGTAGAGATGTTATGGATTATTTTTACCTTGAATTTTCTATGTTCTTGATATCCAGAACCACATCTTATATGTTTAGGTTTCTAGTAATATAGTTTTAACTAGTCCTAATAAATTAGGCCCTCAGTGAACTCTTGGGTGATTAATAGAATCTGGTCATTCTGGTGTCATTGTTGGGTATATTGATAGGATTCGTTTTAGGTTAGTTGTTGTAAATGGTTCTTGGTAGTAGTATTTTAAAGGGTTGTTAATATACAACCATAATGTAGTTTTAATGAGGTTTATACTAACACTTGAGAATGGATGATAAGTAGTGTAAATAGTTAACTTTCTCTATAAGATTATAGTATTGTAGTTAAAACGTAGGTGATTAAGATGTAATTTATTTTTTTTTCTTTTTGTATCTTCTTCCTTTCTTAACCTGTAGTCCTACTAAATTAAATTACATTATCTCGTTTGATAACTCTGGTCAGTTACACATCCCCTCTCTGTTATGTCTTATGAAAAACGTAATTCAATGTATCTCGCGTATTCTCTATCTCTCTCTTACTGCGTCATTGATTTCGGTCCGGTCTCTCCTCTGCCAATGGTTTAGGTGGTAAAATCAACATCATGTCATCCCTGAAGAAAACAAAAAAAAAAAGGAGACTTCTGGAAGTTTTCCTTTTTTTTACTGAAGATAGGGGAGAATGTAGCATTTATTGCTACCCCGTAAGTGTTTTATTTGATGCGCCTATGTATCTTTATAACTCCCTAACGCTTCGACGTGTCGGCGCAGGCCGAACGACCTACGAGACGGTAGAGAGAAGCGAAACTCGTAATAGTAAAATCAGTTGGTTAAAGAACATCCGCTCTGATACGTGAGCTGTTGCTATTTGTAGACGAACTCTGGGAAAATAATGGACTGAAATTAAATATATTACATACCACCAGTAAACTAAACATCAGGAAACTCAACAGACAATCTCCAAAGTAACAAAAAAAACAAGAATTCAAGAAATTATAACATAAATTATACCACGTGGTCACGTATCAGAGATCCCAGGGTAAGCGAAATCAAATTATTTATCCTTCTGTTCTGATATATGTACATATACATATTGCTACCGTTTCATCGTAACCCAACATTTAATCATGTTTTTATGTCCTGTTAGGAGAGTGCTTTGATATTTTTTTTATTATTAGTGCGTATAAGGTGTGGCATTCATATTGGTTTTTTTTTGGGTTTTTATGAATCCATTTGAAAAACTGCTAAGTGTGTAGACCATTCTATAAACGCGCAGCTGCGAAAATGTCAGAAAGGGACATTGATCAGATTGACAAGTTTGACGGGACATAACCTAATGTTTACTTGTTTGGGACAGCAATGCTTTGTTTGGGTCCGGGGAAATGGATGTAATTGCATTATAGAGAGTGGCTAGAGGTCTTAAATGTGTATTTTTAGGTTCGTTTTACATTCTACATCATATTTCCATTCCACCCATAATATGGATACTTAGCTGGATTTTTTTATGGTTAAATATACCTTATATAACTAATTTGGATACTTAGTTGGATTTTTTTTTATGGATAAATAAATGGATAAACATACTTTATATAACTAATATTAGGACATCATAAACCATTACCGACCCGTTTCACCAAATACATCCACAGAACCTCTCAACTTCAGACCGCTCCACACAGATGTTATAGTGCCCAGAGATTTCCCAAATCTAGTGGACCTTCCTATGAATATACCCAGGAGTTGCAAAAGATAAGAGTTTTTTTTCTTTATTTCAATTCATACCTATAAATATTTTGGTTTTTACTCTACAGTAATAAATTTGTGTAAACTGTTTATATGCATATAACAGGTACCTATATTACACTATATACATAGGTTTTTGAAGTAGGATTTTAAATAAAGCTAGGTAATGGTAAATAATAAATAAATATTCAAATAAAATAAATTAATTGATAAGGGAAAGGGGAATTAAGACATATATAAAGATTGTCGATAGGTTTTAAATAATATTTCTGGATAAGTCTTTAACCAAACTCATTTTGTTAGTTTTATATAGCTTCCAGCATCTATGTTTACTTAGGTATAGTACTTAGACATAGATCTGGTATTTCGATTGTTTCGGACACTTAATAGTTCGATTGGTGAGTACGTCACCCTTTAAGTCTCTGCTAGATAAGGTATTAAACTTTTTTTGTGTAACCATTAGTTGTTCTAGTATTAACTATACCTTATCTAGTCTAGGATCAATTAATATTAGTATACTAACCATAGTATAGGATTTTGCTACGCTTACGGACACTGACCTGGTTTTCGTTATTGATATTTTTATATTGCGCAATAGCGGTGGTAATTTACTTGGCGTAACCCTTTGGGTTCTAGATTGTTATTTTTCTCAACTCCACCACTATTGTTTATCTCACATGTTTTATAAGTATCATGGATATATTGTAAGTTGTGAAATATTATAAATATATTTGTTCTTAGTAAGGTTGATTTTTATTTCAGTCTCGTATCACCAGTTGATAATATAGCAGAACAAGGTAAATAGTGAATATTTGTTTTTTTGTATTTCAGGTCATTGTATCACTGTCATTTATTTATTGGTCGTTTATTCTGTTTTTCTTTATTTCAAAAATCTCGAACTTTTCAAATCCTCGGTTCAGAAATCTGAGCTGTTCGTTCGAGTTGGCGCCCTTTTTCTTCTTCTTTCCTTGTCGTATCTTCATATTATTCTGTCTCCAGCGTTCTTATCTAGTTGCGTTCCCTTCTCGCATTAACCTGTCTCATTTTCTTCCTTGTTTCTACCCTTTCATTATCCGATATCTCGGTTTGTATATTTTAAAGCCAATATTTAGTGCACTGAAGCTAGCCCGAGTCCTCACTTGAGATATAGTGTCTCTCTGCCTCTTTGATTTGTTCGTCTGAGCTAAGCCACTCTCCATTAGTATCTTAACCCTCTTCTCTTCTATTTTCCCCCTCTTTCATCAGCTTTTTTTTCTTCCAAATCCCAATACCCAGAGTATTGGGTTACACCCTGATCCAACCAAAACAAACCCCAGCGTGCAGTCCCGAATTGCAACGAACGAAATGGCATAGATGCCCTAGCGGCAACTGCTAGCAAAAAGACTAAGTTTTCACTCTAGTGGCACATAGAACATCCCACCAGAATGAAAACAATGGGAACCTTCTCTGGTTACACCTCCGAGGCTTCTACAATTTGCAAGCCATACGGATGCTTGATTTACATTTACTCTGTGTGGAGTATCAAGGGAACCATTCTCGTTGGAACTTTACCTCGCTGAGCAGATGGGACGTGAATTGTAAATTGTAGAATTCCCTCATCTTCCTTAGTCTCAGCATCCGTATGGCTTGAAAATTGTAGAAGCCTCGGAGGTGTAACCAGAGAAGGTTCCCATTGTTTTCACTCTGGTGGGATGTTCTATGTGCCACTAGAGTGAAAACTTAGTCTTTTTGCTAGCAGTTGCCGCTAGGGGGCATCTATGCCATTTCGTTCGTTGCAATTCGGGACTGCACGCTGGGGTTTGTTTTGGTTGGATCAGGGAGAGCAGCATATGTGCCTCCTGATGAGAGACTAATAAGTTTCGAAACCGGTAGAGGTACTTGCAGCACTCTCTGATTGGGCTGGAATATGGTTCGGCTGTATTTTCGTTTTGCAGCGAAATTGAAAATGGTTATTCATTTTTGATTTACATTTACTCTGTGTGGAGTGTCAAGGGAACCATTCTCGTTGGAACTTTACCGCGCTGAGCAGATGGGACGTGAATTGTAAATTGTAGAATTCCCTCATCTTCCTTAGTCTCAGCATCCGTATGGCTTGCAAATTGTAGAAGCCTCGGAGGTGTAACCAGAGAAGGTTCCCATTGTTTTCATTCTGGTGGGATGTTCTATGTGCCACTAGAGTGAAAACTTAGTCTTTTTTTATTTTAAAAATGTGACTACTGCAATGATATTTTAAATTACGTTAATAAATCGATATCTACAAATTGATGGTGCCTGAGTGGCATTAGACTGCAGATCGAGAGGTCCCCAGTTGGAACCCGGCTGTTGCGTATCTATTTTTATTTGTTTTAATAAATAATTAAAACTTTATATACTTAAAATTATATATACCGTTTTAAACAACAGTGGTATTTGGTATTTTAAAAAATACTATTTTATACTAGTGTAATTTTTGGAATCATAATTGTTTTCACCCAATTTTGAAAAAATGTGAAAACTTTGGATTATCCACGTCCGTCTGTCCGTCTGTCCGTAACCACAACTCCTCCGTCATTATACTAGGTAGAATGACAAGTGAGGTGTCAAATGAAAGCTTATAATCCAAGGATGGTACTAAAGGTGAGAAATTTGACCTAAACTATCTGTCCGTCGGTCTGTCCGACCGCGAATATAACTCCTCCGTCATTATACTAGGTAGAATGACAAATGAGGTGTCAAATGAAAGCGTATAATCCAAGGATGGTACTAAAGATGAGAAATTTGATATTGGCTGTCTGTCCGTCGGTCCGTCCGACCGCGAATATAGCTCCTCCGTCATTATACCAGGTAGAATGACAAATGAGGTGTCAAATGAAAGCGTATAATCCAAGGATGGTACTAAAGGTGAGAAATTTGACTTAAGCTGTCTGTCCGTCGGTCCGTCCGACCGCGAATATAACTCCTCCGTTATTATACCAGGTAGAATGACAAATGAGGTGTCAAATGAAAGCTTATAATCCAAAGATGGTACTAAAGGTGAGAAATTTGACTTAGGCTGTCTGTCCGTCGGTCCGTCGGATCCCGAATATAGCTCCTCCATCATTATACCAGGTAGAATGACAAATGAGATGTCAAATGAAAGCTTATAATCGAAGAATGGTACTAAAGGTGAGAAATTTAACTTAGGCTGTCTGTCCGTCGGTCCGTCCGGCCGCGAATATAACTCCTCCGTCATTATACCAGGTATAATGACAAATGAGGTGTCAAATGAAGGCTTATAATCCAAGGATAATACTAAAGGTGAGAAATTTGACTTAGGCTGTCTGTCCGTCGGTCCGTCCGACCGCGAATATAGCTCCTCCGTCATTATACCAGGTAGAACGATAAATGAGATGTCAAATGAAAGCTTATAATCCAAGGATGGTATTAAAGGTGAGAAATTTGACTGAGGCTGTCTGTCCGTCGACCGTCCGACTTCCAATTCCACTTTCGATTACTTTGGGTGAAAACCTAGGACTTACGAAGTCCAATTACTTGTTATAAATAACAGTTAATACATCTACAAAATTTATATTTTATATGTTAATTGTTCTTTTCAAATATGTTGTGTCCTACATAAATATGTACATATACAATAACAAAACCGTGATATTATAAAAAGTACTTTTTCTACTCTATGTCATACTATGTATAAGTTTTTAGTTTGTGAAAGCTGTCATTATAGATAGCAGTGCGTGAAGGATTTAAAGTGTGCGTGAAGTAACAATGTATTTTAAATGGGATTTACTTTTTCGCACTGTTATTAACTTTCGCGTTGTCATGGTCGCAATCCTTATCTTTCGCGTTGCCATGGTGATGACAGTATGACCAATGAATTACAACAAAAGTTTTGACAGTTTTGTGGTTTGAAAGTAGTTAGAATTTTTAAATGTCAAAGTTCTAAAAATTGTAGAATAGAAATGAATTCCAGTGACGAAGAGTCACAGTTTTTATATTTGTTTATCATAGATAAAATATTGTATAAACTGTACGTGAAGTAGTTTTTGCGAACTTACGCGATTTATAGCACTCACTCCGTTGTCGCTCGTACTCTAAATATCGCGTGCGTTCGCAAAAAGCATACTTAACGAACTGTTTCATAAAATAACTATTTTATTAGAGTATTAGTTTTGGAATTTTAAGCATTTTATCGTTTAATCGTTTATCGTTAAATATTTTTATATTCTTTCCTGTAAATAATAAAAAGGTTTTATTATAAAAAAGTTCTTTTTTATAAAAGTGTAATTATTACTTGTTTTTGTTTGCGAGATGGACATATCGAAGCTAATTGAACTCATTCGGGATATACCCGTGGTATAATACTAGCCTTGAGGACAATACGAGGACGAAATTTAAAGACGAAGTATGGGAGAAAATAGGAAATGAATACGGATGGTACTTAAGTACAATTTATTGTGATAAATAAAAATATGAGCATAGTCAAAACTCTGAGTATCTTACTTTTTAGTTTTCTAGTTAATATCCATGATACGCAACCGTATGTAAGCACTGGTCTATATGTTAGTTTGGTTTTTCTTGTGATTTCGTTCTTGTTTAAGAAGCTATTTTTTATTGCATGAAATAGTTTTGATGTTTTACTAATCCTCTCTTCAACATCTTTGTCCTGCCCTCCATTATTTTCGATTGTAACGCCTAAGTATTGGAAATGGTTTACTTGTTCTATTTCCTTTCCATTAATTTGCATATTTATTACGACTGGTTCTTGCGATATTAACATGGTCTTCATCTTATGTGTATTTATCTTCATACCCTGTTTAAATAACGCGTGATTCCACGTTTGCATATTATTTTGCAGTTCTTCTTCTTTTTCTGTGATAACAACTACATCATCTGCGAATGCACATTCCGAAAAGATTACTCTTTGGAAATTCCTGTACCCTACATGCAATTTCTTTAGTTGCGGTGTGCACTTTTTCATGATTTCGTCCATAAAGATGTTGAAGAGGGTTGGGCTCATGACACCTCCTTGCCTAAGTTCTTCAGTTGTTTCGAATTCTGTTGATTTCCTGTTTTTATGTATTATGTAGTTCCTATTTCTCTTATATTTCAACTAGTTTATCGTCAACCCCTCTTCTTATCAAGCTGTCCCACACAGTTTGTCGTTTCACTCTGTCGAATGCCTTTTCCAGGTCTATGAAGGCCATATATGCTTTGATTTTAGACAGTAACGTTTTTTCTATTATTTGTTTTACCGTGAAAATATGGTCTTGTAATCCACGTCCCTTTTTAAAGCCGCTCTGTGCTTCATTTAAAGTAGTTTTTGTAATGTTTCTCAGCTTTTTTTAGTACTGTTTCATAGACTTTAAGTGAAGAACATAACAGTGTAATTCCTTGATAGTTGTTACAATCTTTGAGGTCTCCTTTTTTATATATCGGCAATATTACTCCTATCTCCCAGTTCTTCGGTATTGTTTCTTGTTTGTTTGCTTCTTTGAATATTTCGGCTAATTGTTGTACACCTTTCATTCCCACGTACTTCGGCATTTCCGGTGGTATATGGTCGTGTCCGGGTGCCTTTCCGTTTTTAAGCTTGCCTTTTTTCTTCTATTGTATCTTCGATTGTTATCTCGATGCTTGCTCTCTGTTCTTCACTACCTGTCGCGTTACTGTTTTCTTTTTTCCTATCCACTTTTGTGGTAGTTAATAATTCTTGAAAATGTTGCCGCCATCTTTCAATAATTTCTTCTTCTTCTGTGATTCTTTTTCCTTCTTTTTTTTTAATTATCATATCCTTACTTGGTTTGTCTGTTCTCAGGGATTTTAATGTTCTATAAAAAAGTTTTTGATTTTCTTTGCTAGTGTGTTCCAGCTGTTGTCCAAATTAATGCCAACTCTTTTCCTTTTCCGTTTTTATCATATTTCTTACTGCAGTCCTTGCCTCTTTGTATTTGTTATAATTGCTTTCTATTTTGTTTCCTAAATAAATATTCCAAAGTTTTTTCTTAGTTTCCACTTGTTGTTTTATTTCAGCATTCCACCAGTTTGTTTGTTTCACCTTGTCATTTCTTTTACAAATGCAACATACTTTTTTCGCCGCTTCCAATAATATATTTTTAAATGATTGCCATTTTTGTTCTAGGTTGTTACTACCATTTGCATTTTCCAGAGCTGCTATTTGTAAATCAACAATTTCTTTGTATCTTAGGGCAATCTCTTTGTTTCTGAGCTTATAAGTTCTGATTGATCCGTATTCAATTTTTCTTTTGTTTTCTTTTGTATGTTCCTGGGGTTTTTTGTTTTTATTCTTTATTCTAGCTTCCAACAAATAATGGTCACTACTTATTTCTGTTCCTCTTCTGACTCTAACATCTTGAATTACCTTTCGATTGTCGCGTCTATTAGTATGTAATCAATTATCGATTTTTCTGATTCTCTTGGTTTTTGCCTAGTAAATTTATGAATATATTTGCGTTGGTAGTGTGTGTTTGTTACTATTAAATTATTCAGTACGCAGAATTCTATTAACCGTTTTCCATTATTATTTCTTACTTCTTCACCATACCTTCCAATTACATCCGTTACTGTCTCATCTTTGATTCCTACTCTTCCGTTGAAGTCTCCAATGACGTATATCTGCCCTTTACTGTTTTCCATTGCTATATTTAGGTCTGTCCAGAATCTGTCTATAATTCCTTTTTTATCATTTTCATCGGGTCCATATGCCGTAATTATTTTCTGTGGCTCTCCCTGCTTATCTTTCATCTCAAGAGCGACTATTCTTTCTGACCAGCCTTTCCAGTCCTGTAAATGTCTTACCTTTTCCTTTTTAATTATAGCACCTACTCGTGCAGCTGCTCTCTTTTCCGGTGGAACCCCGCTATGTATAAGCAAATGACCGCCTTCTAGGTATATTTCACCAATTCCTTTCTTTTTTGTTTCTGTAATCCCTAATATTTCTATTTTGTTTTTATCGAACTCGTAGCTCATTTCTACTTCTTTACCATTAAGTCCTCTTATATTCCACGTTGCTGGTCTCCAAATATTTTTCTTATCCTGTTTGTTATTATCATTACCTATTTCTTGCCTTGTCGTTTCCTCATGTTCCTTGCACTTGCTTTTCCTTGCAGTTAATTTGTCCAGGTTTTTGTTTTGGCATTATCCCTTTCCAATTCATTACATTTTGTATTCCAAGTGCATTTCTGCCTATTGGTTATAAGTTTTTGTTATCCAATTTTTACTCTTTTCCCTTTTATTTCCCTGTTATTTTAATTAATAACAATGAGCGGTTAGATCGTACTGACGCGGCTGTAAATGTGAGTGCGAGTAAGATGCACAATTTGGACTGCCGGAATGGCATCTCTCTCGCACTCAGCATTTACCCTGTGTTGGATCACTTTTCACGTGGGCGAAAAAAAATTGGACCACTTTTTACGTGGACGACTTATTGAATCTTATTCTGGGATGTCTCACGAATGTGATTATTAGAGTCCGGATTTTTAACCATAATGCTTATGATAAATAATACAAGCAGGACTATTTTCTTTTTAAATATGAACGAAATATGCAAAAATAAGTCATTTTGACACCACTTTTTTATGCTTTTTTTGCTTTTTTTAAATTTTCATGCATTTTTTGAATGTTTGTGCTTATTTGGTGCTTTTTATATACTATTATAATTTTTGCATTTGCGAACAGCAGAAATTTATTTTGATCTATGCGGTGCAATAATTGTGGACTCTGATCTCACATTAAATAAATTGCAAAATGACAGTTTTAAATCGTTTTTGGAAAAGTACTGTCAAAGACATGTGCCGGATGAAAGTACTTTGCGAAAAAATATGTTAATTGCGTTTACAAGGAAACCAGAAAAGAGTAAAAACACTAGTGGGAAAACTTACATCTGGTTTGCTGTGGACGAGACTACGGATATTTGTGGAATAAATAAATGTGGACGGCACGTCGCTAATTTAATCATAGGCGTACTTCACGAAGAACTCTTGACGAAGGGTTATTTAGTGTGCTTAAAAAAACTAGAAGCAATAAATAACAATACAGCTCCAAGGTTCGTAAATGAAGCTTTAACAATTTTTTTATCTTCCCGAGGTTGTGCTCACCAACAAAATAGTATTAATGCTTTCCGACGCTGCACCATATTATGATCAAAACAGCATCAAATCTTAAAGTGTCTTATCTAATTCTAATTCACTTTACGTGCCTAGCACAAGGCCTAAATCACGTTGTTAAAACTAAGCGGCTTCAATGTTCTACACTTGTTAATGAATTGATCAAAATTGGAAAAGAATTTTCATTAAAGCTCCTTTAAGTGTGCGACTTTTTAAAACAGATCCCTAACCCTCTATTACCACCGGAACCAGTATTAACTCGGTGGTTTACATGGTTAGGTGCAGCTTTATACTACACCGAATATTTCGAAAATTTTAAAAGCTTCGTACTGGAACGTACAGATACTGCTAGCAAATCGTTAAAAGATTGTCAGGATGTTTTAGGTGAAACAGAATTGCAAAACAATCTTGCTTTTATCTAAAGCAACTTTTATTTTGTGAGTGAAATAATAAAATATTTGGAGAAACAGCAAATATCATTAAATAAATCTATCCAAAAAATAAACAGTTTTGAAAAAAAGATGGAAAGTATCCCTGGAAAAATTAGTCAGATAGTATTAACAAAAGTCAAAGATGTATTAACAAAAAACGAAAAGTTTTAAAATATGAGAATCAGAAAATATTTTCAGTTTTAAATGAAGAACACGTTAAACGCTTTAAATAAATATGGATCCGGCAGTAGTGGCAAAGTACACGTATGCACCTATAACCAGACGCCTTTAAAAGAAGCGTTTCGGTATACAAAAATGTTTTGAGTGACAGGCGCCGAAATTTTATGATGGAACATATAAATGAGTATTTAGTTATTTCATGATTTAAAGAAAAATTATATACACTGCGCGTCATAGAAAACGGGCACCCTAAAAAATCGGTCATATTTGATGTCGCGTATCTCCTAAACCTGTTGTCCGATTTAAGTGATTTTTTGAATATGTTATAGCCCTATTCTTTGTTAATATCCCTCTAATATTATTTTTGCAAAACAGGTAAATTTTACAGTGTACGAATCAAACTGTGTTTTTTTCTCAAAGTTCGCAACACCCTGTGGACTATTCTAGCATTTATAAAATACTGAAATGAAAACCCAACTATAGCCTCGGGTTTTCTTAACATTCTGTTTTTTGATTCATTCGCTTATGTTGGATAATACAAAAGTTATGTACTTTAACAACTAGGCATGCTCTTTATCAGTACAGGGTGTTTTTAAAGAAGTACGTCAAACTTTAAGGGGTAATTCTGCATGAAAACATAATGACCGGTTGCTTTATAAACATATGCCCGCAGATGCTTCGTTTCCGATATACATGTTGAATTTTTTCTTACAAACTGACGATTTATTTATTGCCCTAAAACCGGTTGAGATATGCAAATGAAATTTGCTGGGTTTTAAGACGTAATTTTTGAACATTTTTTGACATACAACTAAGAATTTTTTATTCACCATTGGCGTGCATACGAATAATATGATCGGTCATATTACCCGTATGCGCTCCAATAGTGAATATAAAATTCTTAGTTGGATGTCAAAAAATGCGCAATAACCATCTCTTAAAACCTACCAAATTTCATTTGTATATCTCATCCGGTTTTAAAGCAATAAATAAATAATCAGTTTGCAAGAAAAAATTTAACATCCCGTATCTCGGAAACGAAGCATTTGCGGATATATGATTATAAAGCAAACTGTCATTATTTTTAATACAGAATTACCCCTTAAAGTTTGTCGAACTTATTTAGTCTTTAAAACCCTTTAGACTTATAACACCCTGTACTGATGAAGAACATGGCTAGTTGTTAAAGTACATAACTTTTGTATTATCCAACATAAGCGAATGAATCAAAAAAGAGAATATTAAGAAAACCTGAGGCTATAATTGGGTTTGAATTTCAGTATTTTATAAATGCTAGAATATTCCACAGGGTGTTGCGAACTTTGAGAAAAAAAACACAGTTTGATTCGTACACCCGGTATACAATGAAAATTTACCTGTTCAGCAAAAATATTAATACAGGGATATTGATAAAGGGTAGGGTTATAACATATTAAAAAAATCATTTAAATCGGACAACAGGTTTAGGAGATACGCGACATCAAAAATTACCCATTTTTTAGGGTGCCCGTTTTCTATGACGCGCAGTTTATTTCCCTTCATCTAAATCGTGTCGATAAAAATTAGGTTAGAGCATTTTTTTTCAGTTATCTATTTTTTTATGTTAATTCTATTTTATTTTTAAATTTATAATATGGTATATAGGTATTTACTATTTATTATTTTACTAGTTGTTAAGCTAAGCCTAGAGATAATAATTATATACCTATTACATTTTCTTTAAAAAAATGGTTTGTCAAAATTTATATGCTTATTTTTATGCTTTTTTTTATAATGAAATGCTTTTTTTCATAAAATCATTAAGCTTTTTAAGCGCTTTTTATGCGTTTCTTTATGCTTTTAAATCCGAACTCTAGTGATTATGCAAAAAAATATCATGGGAATATTTTTCCCAACGAACCCGCCGTTTTCGACTTGTCTATTTACAATAACAGATTATTAGAAAAATAAGGATGCTTAAAATTAAATAGGATGTCACAAATAATGATGGCGTAATCCCCTTCCTATGGGTATAAAACTTTTATATAATTCCTTAAATCTACAGATTTTCAATGAAAAATAATTCATGTTACTTTAAAACCGTGATCGATAAAAATACCGTATTACCCTCAAATTCAACTTGTCAGCATATTACTTTTTTGTTTAAGATTAAAAATTAAAAACGAAATATGCAGATAGTGTTATTTTTATGACCATCAGTAGCGGAGGGATTATTAAATGACTCTCATATTATTTTAAATAAATCTGCACAAATACCTAAATATTATGTAGGTATTTGTGCAGAAATAAAATACTCCAGTGTAAGATATCTTTGTATGCACCCGCTTATGATAGAATTCGATGTTTTCGAAAGTCATACCGCTACGATATTTAAAACGTTACGAGTTACAAGTACGGAAATACCGATTTAACCCATTTATGCCCAGAGACAGTCGATAACGACCCATGGTACTTGAAGGTCCTTCAAGCCGAGTTGAAGTGTGTAACGGGAAATATTTGTTTGTTTTACTCTTTATAAGTAGTGTCTTTATCGACTAGCATAGACTAAAAATTTGTGAGAGTAACTTGTGAATCGATAAGCAGATTTAACTTTCGTGCATTTTTGATAGCTGAACATGTACAAAAAACGTTATGGAAGTCTTTATTTATGGAATATTTTGAATATTTCTTTTAAGTGTCAATACGAATTATACTATTCTTTAGGTATATTATAAATGTTATAGGATTATTTGATATTTTTAATATAAAAAACGGAATTAAAACTGTTTGCTAGCGACGGCTTGGGCACATAGGTACCACACCATTTAGGAAAATTGTGTTTTAGGAAGAAACCTCTAATAGTTCTGGATCCCGCGTACCAAAAAAAGTTGATTCTATAGTTCTCAGGTCTATAACTACAGCAGAATTATTGGATAAAATTAAGCGACTGGATGAATATGATATTTTACTAATGTTACCATCCAACATATACATCTCACCACCCGATAATGATAGTGTCGATACCGATGAAGAATCTGAAGATAAAGGTTGTAGTGATCCAGATAGGCCAAGTCGACGTCATTGGAGCCAAACTATCAATGACCTCGAAGCAAAAGATTAAACTGAAAAATCAGAGTTTGCTACAACTTATTTACCTCCCATATCATTATCGTCAGACCGTGATCCAGTTGATTTTTTGATCTCTTTTTATTGCCATCCATTGTTGGACATATCGTTAAACATATCAAAATAATGCTAGGCTGGAACTGGGGAACTATGGAAAAATCATTTTGAAGAAATTTTTAGGTACATTCATGTTGCAGACAATAACAATCTACCTAAAAACGACAAAATGGAGAAACTAAGACCTCTGATGGATATGGATAATGACAATTTTCTCCACCACCCAATTTCTCCATTGACGAATCTATAATTTCTTACTTTGGCAGGCATAGTTGTAAGCAACATATAAAGGGAAAGCGCTTTGGTTACAAAGACTGGGTTTTAGCTACAACTAGCGGATATTGCGGTTTGGATATTTATCAACTGCCACGTTTTCCTGGACCATCATGTTCCTCTATTATACCAGAAAGTCTAAAATCCAGTTGACAGCACCTTATAATATGTGGACAAATGAGACGTCGTTGTCAACTGTGTAAAAAGAAGACAGTTACAAATCCGTTCACGAAAAAATCAACTATGAAAATGAGCATAATTTTCTATATCCCTAACTGTTCACGAGCAGTTTATATTAAATCTGTAAATGCAAAAATGAGGGAATAATAATAAATTATAGGCAAAACGATTAGGGATTTATTAAATATAACTTCTTAGATTTTGAGAATTCCTGAGTTAAACAAAATGACTATTAAATAACCATAAAATGACAATAGTTATAATATTTTACAAGATTAGGTAATATAAATAAACTGCTCGTCAAAAGTTGAGGATATAGAAAATTCGGCTAAATTGTCATAGTAGATTTTTCGTGAACATATTAACGGATTCCGCTAATTTTTTTTTATTATTTTAGATTTTTCTTTAGTATTTACCCAGTTATGCAAAGGTTTACTCAAACTTTTTTTTTGTACTTATTCTGGGTGGAAGAAAAGAAATGTTTTTCTTATGTTAAGTTTAAGACGCCCTGTAGGGAGGATGAGGTACAAATGTGAGTATACATCGAAATCGTATTGTAGTCTTATGTTTTGTGAATATTTTATTTTTTGAATGTCCCTGATATCTTTAGAAACAAAAAATAAACGGTTTTTTAATTTAACATGTGTTTTAACTGAAACAAAGTTTGAGACACCTTGTAGGGAGAAAAAGGCACAAAGGTGAGTATACCTCGATATTATGTTGTAGTCTCATATTTTGTGAATATTTTATTTTTTTTAATTTCTCTAATATCTTTATTAACAAAGAAACTAGACAATATTACTCTTTAATATGTGTTTTACCTGACGACATGCATCAAATCACACATGTGAGACATACAAACAAATATTAAAGAGCAATACCGTCTAGTTTCTTTGTTATTAAAGATATCATAAAAATTAAAAAAATAAAATATTTACAAAATACTAGACTACAACATAATCTCGAGGTATACTCACATTTGTGTTTTTTTCTCCCTACAAGGTGTGTCAAACATTTGTTTCGGTTAAAACACATGTTAAATTACAAAACCGTCTATTTTTTTTTGTTTCTAAAGATATTAGCGACATTCATACAACAACATGTTCACAAAACATAAGACTACAATACGATTCTGATATATACACATGTGTAGCTCGTTTTCCCTACAGGGTGTCTGAACTTAACATAAGAAAAACATTTCTATTTTTCCACCCGGTATAAGTACAAAAAATAGGTTTGAGTAAACCTTTTCACAAATGTGTAAATACTAAAGAAAAATCTAAAATAAAAAAATAGCGGAATCCGTCTGTTCGCGAAAAAATCAACTATGAAAATCAGCATAATTTTCTATATCCCTAACTTTTGACGAGCAGTTTAATATAATGTAACAATAATGGAAAAATGAGGAGTACTTCTTATATAGAGAATACAACTTACACCTAGCTTAAATAACAACCTTTCACCAAATTATAATAGTACTACAAGGCTGTAGTACATACAAGTAAGTTAGATACTACCTGAAAATATGTATAATAATATACAGGGTGTCCCGAAAAGAATGGTCATAAATTATACCACACATTTTGGGGTCAAAATAGTTCGATTGAACCTAACTTACCTTAGTACAAATGTGCTCACAAAAAAAGTTACAGCCCTTTGAAGTTACAAAATGAAAATCGATTATTTTCAATATATCGAAAACTATTAGAGATTTTTTATTGAAAATGGATATGTATAATTCTTATGTCAGGAACATCTTAAAACAAAATTATAGTGAAATTTGTCCACCCCATAAAAAATTTATGGGGATTTTGTTCCCTTAAACCCCCCCAAACTTTTGTGTACGTTCCAATTAATTCATTATTGTGGTACCATTAGTTAAACACAACGTTTTTAAAACTTTTTGGCCTCTTAGTGTTTTTTCGATAAGCCAGTTTTTATTGAGATGCGGCTTCTTTTTCTATATATTTACGTATAAATTTTATGGGGGTTTTGTTCCTTTAAACCCCCCTAATGTTTGTGTACGTTCCAATTAAACTATTATTGTGGTACCATTAGTTAAACACAGTGTTTTTAAAACTTTTGTCTCTTAGTCTTTTGTTCATAAGTCACCTTTTATCGAGATGTAGCTTCTTTTTCAAAATATACCTAAAAATGTAAATTATAAATAAATTTTCAGATTATTAACAGGTCTCTATAACTGTACACCCATATACAAATATGTGGTGGATTCGACAAATATTCAAAATATCTCGATAAACACTGGCTTATCGAAAAAGTACTAAGAGGCAAAAAAGTTTTAGAAATAATGTGTTTAACTAATAGTGCCACAATAATAATTTAATTGGAACGTACACAAAAGTTTGGGGGGTTTAAGGGAACAAAACCCCCATAAAATTTGTATGGGGTGTACAAATTTTACTTAATTTTTTTTTAAATATTGCTGTCGTAAAAATGCCACATGTCAATTTTCAATAAAAAATCTCTGAGAGTTTTCGATATATGAAAAAAAATCGATTTTCATTTTGTAACTTCAAAGGGCTGTAACTTTTTTTGTGTGCACTATTTTATATAGGTAAGTGAGGTTCAATCAACCTATTTTTGACCCCAGAATCTGTGGTATAATTTATGACCAATCTTTTCGGGACACCCTGTATAAATAATGGAGGATTATTCGAAAGAATAATCTCCAGAACTCTAAATGAGTTGGACGGGCACGAGTCTAGATAAGGTGAACCTACTGCCTACTTATTATCAAAAATCAGTTATACTTCGGCACGTAGTCACAAACAAAAATCACAAGTAAAAAATGGTTTCCTATAGGGCTTTTCATTCACAGTCATTTGTTTCGAGCTTCTGTCATGTGTCACATAATATTAATATATCTACATCATACGTTATTGATATATACCAATGATACAAACCAAAGACGTATGGCGTAGATATATTTATATTATGTGACACATGACAGAAGCTCGAAACAAATGACAGTCGATGAAAAGCCCTATTCTGAGGGAATTTCTCTTCAATCCTGACCCCCCGGAGGGAGTGTAGTGGTCGACGTGATGTCGTGTATTGTCCGTCTCCAAAGATCTCTGTCTCTGGTCATTTCTTTTAACTCATGCATAGGTCTGTTGCATATTCCCGTAATTTGATCGATCCATCTTGTTGGGGATCTTCCTCGTGATCTTCGGCCTTCCACCTTTCCTTGTATAATGAGTCTTTCCATGTTTTCTGTGTTTGCTCTCATAACATGTCCAAAGTATTTTAATTGTTGGAGATGGACTTTACTGGAGAGTCGTCGGCTAACTTTTAGCTCTCTTAAAGTTGAATTATTTGTTCTATGGTCGGTCCAAGGAACTCGTAGCATTCGTCTCCGACAGAACATTTCAGTGGCGTCTATCTTTCTTCTTTCCCAATTTCTCAGGGTCCAAGATTCACATCCGTAGGTCAGTATTGGAAATATTAGGCAGTTGATCAACCTCATCTTTAACGATAAATGATCCCAGATATAAGTATGAGCTCACAACCTCAAACCGATCAATTGTGGTTATATGTGGATGATTGTTATGTAGTATATCCACTATCAAGATCTTTGTCTTTGATATGTTTAATTGCAGACCAAATATTTGACTTTCGTTTTCAACCAGTAGTATAAGATCAATCAGCTCTGCTTGACTATTTGCAAGAAGGGCTGTGTCATCTGCGAAACGTAGGTTGTTTATTTTATGACCATTTATTGAGATGCCTTTTTTTGTGGGAATAGTAGCTAGTAATTTAATTATAAATTACTAGATTTAATGAGAAATTAATTTAATTATAAATTTCCTTAAACACTAAGATTACATTTATATGGATTCCGTCTCACATTGGTATACCTGGCAATGAACTCGCAGATCAGCATGCTAAAACGGCTTCAACAGATACCACGTCAACAACCCACATCCAAATTTGTAAAGATTTGAAAACAGAAGCGTACAGATTCACATGGAGATTATGGCAAACCCACTGGAGCTCCCTAAATACATATTTACGTGTTATCCAGCCCTCAGTATATAAGCCACTTTACACTGGCCCCACAGGACTCTCTAGACAAGACCGTAGAATTATAAGAACAATCCGTATAGACCACACCAAACTTACGGCTTCCTGATGTCATCAGATATCCGGCCTCTCTGTCTAACATGCCAGTGCCAACTTACTGTGAACCAGATTATTACCGAATATCATCAGTTCAGTGTAGTAAGACAACAGCTCAAACTCAAACCGCAGCTATGTGACATTCTAAGTGATACCAACCCGTTAGACAGAGTTCTTCAGTTTAAAAAAAAAATATCATTGTATCATAAACTTTAATTTTTTTTATGACATAACTTGTTAAGGCTCTTTAATTATACCTTTTGTAATCTTGTTTGTAATTGTCCCGTGCGAGTGGACAGGGCACTCTTTTGTCCTGAGACTGAGAAATCGGTCTCGAAGGCGGATGAACCCTACAGAATGGTCAACGGTATAAGAATGCAGAAGGCAACGGGAAACCACTGCATTAAAGACTCATGGAGTATCCCTAGAAATCGTCATGGCTTACAGAAATGACAATCAACGACCTACTAATCATGGTTCTCGGATCGGCAGGGGAAGAAACAACAGCAACGACAGGGCTTCCCAGGCCGTTAGTCAGCGAAATCCCTGTTCCCTAAATATATACAAATACACCTACAAAATCGCTACATGGAATGTAAGAAGTATGTATGAACCTGGAAAACTGAGGAATATACAGCAAGAGATGATGCGACTAGATATCGATATATTAGGAATAAGCGATACAAGATGGGTCAGTTCTGGCGAACTCAATACAGACAATGGGCGAATCTATTACTCTGGAAGCAGCGACACCCAACACAGATATGGAGTTGCTATGATCCTCAGTGAAAAAGTAACGAGATCAGTAACAGGCTTCGTTCCGGTGTCCGAAAGAATTATAATGTTGCAATTATTGACAGCTCATGGAAAAATGAACCTAATTCAGATTTATGCGCCAACTGCTGACAAAAATGAAGAAGAAATAGAGAACTTTTATAGCGAACTTCAAAAAACATTACAGCTCACAGCATCTAGAGACATAACAGTGATCATGGGTGATTTCAATGCAAAAATTGGCGAAGGAAAATGCTACCCTAATGTAGGGCCATATGGACTTGGCGAACGAAATGACAGAGGGGATCGCCTAATAGAATTTTGCCAGGAACATAATGTTGTAGTCGCAAATACATTCTTTAAATTACCTAAGCGACGCCTTTATACATGGAAATCGCCAGCTGACAAAGACAACAAAATCGTCAGAAATCAAATTGACTACATCCTAATAAAGCACAGATATCGAAACTCAATTCAGGCAGTAAAGGCATATCCAGGAGCGGACGTATCTTCTGATCACAGTCTTCTTATTGCTAGGTTTCAACTTCAACTAAAAAAGACGCAAAAAAGCCGCAACAACAATAAACTTAACATACAGAAACTTAAGTCAGAAGAAACAAAAGAAAATTTGAAACATGAAATCAACACAAATCTAGATAGAAACCCAAGAAATAATTGCAACGTAGAACAACAGTGGCAATTCTTCAAAACCTCTATATTAGATCCAAGTAAGAAAGTACTTACAACAACCAAATGTAAGAAAGAAGAATGGATGACGGAGGAAATTCTAGAGTTGATGAATGAAAGAAGAAAAAACAAAACAATTAATAAGACTCGCTATAAACAGCTTCAAAACCAAATAAGAAGAAAACTTAGGGAGGCTAAAGAAACCTACTTCTCTGAAAAATGTAAAGAAATAGAAGAACTTCAAAACATATATGACAACTTCAACCTACATAAAAAAGTCAAAGAACTAGCCGGAATAGGAAATAGAAGAACCTCAAATATATTGCTCGACAAAAACGGAAATACTATAATAGAGACAGAACGAAAACTACGACGATGGAAAGAGTACATCGAGGAACTATTTCATGACCAGAGAGAAGCTAGTACATCCGTAGATAGCCAAACCGGAGATGTAGGCCCAGAGATATCCAAATCAGAGGTTAGTCAGGCAATAAACTCTATGAAAACCAATAAATCTGCTGGTCCAGATGAATTACCTAGCGAGCTGATAAAGTTGGTCAACGAGAAAAACCTGGACATAATAGTAGAACTGTTCAACGCTATCTATACTACGGGAATCATCCCTAGAGAAATGTTGACATCAGCATTTGTGTGTTTGCCAAAAAAAGTGAATGCCAAAGAATGCAGTGACTACCGAACCATAAGCTTAATGTCACATACCTTGAAAATTCTGCTGAAAATTATCCACGCCAGAGTACACTCTAAACTGGAGCTGGATATTAGTGACACTCAGTATGGGTTCCGCAATGGAATGGGCACCAGAGAGGCATTATTCTCCTTCAACGTGCTGACACAGAGATGTTTGGATGTTAACCGTTCTCTTTACGTCTGTTTTATAGACTACAATAAAGCGTTTGATAAAATAAAACATGACCGACTCATGGAAATTCTAAAAACTAAAAACCTAGATGAAAGAGATTTAAGACTAATAACACATCTCTATTACAATCAGCGAGCAATAGTAAGAATTGAAACAGAAACATCTGAAGAAATGGAAATAAAAAGAGGAGTCAGGCAAGGCTGCATACTATCACCTCTATTATTTAACGTTTATTCTGAAGAGGTAATGCGAGAAACTCTGGAAGATGAAACAGTCGGCATAAGAGTAAATGGAGTCTTAGTTAACAACATCAGATATGCAGATGATACAGTAATAATAGCCGATAATTTACAAGACCTGCAAATACTCATGAGTAAAATAGTAAGGTGTAGTAGGGAGTACGGACTCTCTCTCAATATCAAAAAGACAAAGTTTATGAAAATTAGTAAAAACAACCATAATACTAACGAAATCTTGATAGTAGAGGGCCAGCAGATCGAAAGAGTAAAAAAGTACACTTACCTAGGGACACTTATAACCGAAAATAATGACTACACTGCAGAAATCAAAGTCAGAATCGAGAAAGCACGTTCTAATTTTATGAAAATGAAAAAGGTCCTATGTAGTAAAGATTTAACATTAGCTCTTAAAGTACGCCTAACAAAATGCTACGTATATAGTGTACTATACTATGGACTGGAATCATGGACGTTAAATGTAGAGACAATGAGACGACTTAACGCCTTTGAAATGTGGACGTATAGAAGAATTATGAGGGTTTCCTGGGTAGATAGAGTTACGAACAATGAAGTACTGAGAAGAATAGGTAAAGAGAAGGAAGTTGAACTGACAATTAAAGAAAGAAAACTACAGTACCTCGGACATGTGATGCGGGGCGAGAAGTATGGCATCCTGCGACTCATAATGCAGGGAAAGATAGATGGCAGAAGAAGCATCGGCAGAAGACGAATTTCATGGCTGAAGAACCTGAGAGAATGGTTTGGATGCAGCTCAAAACAACTATTTAGAGCTACTGCCTCAAAAATTAAAATAGCTATGATGATTGCCAACCTCCGTAGCGGAGATGGCACCTGAAGAAGAAGAAGTGGACATTGTTGCCGAGCACGTTAATGTAAATAAAAAAAAATTAATTATAAGAAAATAATTTAGGTGTAAATAAATGATTGAAGTTTAATTGTAATGAAATGATATTTAAATTAATTTATATTAATAATTGAATAAATTAAAATATTGTATGAAAAAAATATTTGAGCTCAAATTTTCTTTTACCATAAAGTCATACAGGTGTGGGAGCACTATCAAATTATTATTAATATTACAAGAAAAATATAAATACAATACAAATCTGGAAGCGGTATGTGTAGGTAAATAGGTGAATGCACCAACTGTTCTGGATATTACAAAAAAAAACAATATAAGCGTTGTATACTGGTATGTGTAGGTACCTATTTAATTGGGAGTACCAAAAAATGTTCCCCACACAAACCCGATATGGTTCCCAAAAGTGTCCTTGCTGTAGGGACGGCGGTTTTCGACAAAACACCGGTTTTCGGTTATACCGGTTTTTTTTACTTACGGTTTAACCTGGCGGTTATAACCGTCCAAAAAAACCGTTTTTTGGAAAAACCGGTTTTTGGTTTTTTTTAATCCAATAGGATACAATGTTACATTTACAATTCACTTTAGTTTGCGATACTTCACTCGACTTGATACTCGATATCAATATGATCCATAAATATTTTAATTAAATAAATTGGATATTGCAATTTATCTTTTATTTCTACTACCATAAAAAATTATCATGTTTCTTTTAAGACGTTTGTATATTTGTATAATAGGTATTACATTTTAACTCATTTAATAATTCCTGTATGGGTGTATCGTTTAGAAAACGTAGGGAAATCCTTGGAGATTCGTATTCTTAAACGGTAATTCGATATTCATAGTCAGAACCTTATTTTTGGTAATCAGAAAAAGTCATTCACCCACTTTCAATGTCAAGAGTCAAGTGTGAAAAATAGATGATGTTTGCGTCTACTTCCACCAGATCACTTCTTATGTAAATATTTTGATTACAAATACCTTTTCAACGAAATTATATAATAAAATTTAATTGTTTCTGGCTGATGTGAGTTTGCACTATAAGTTTGATTCTGTATTTATAAAATAAAATTTGAATTATGGTTTTGTTTGGAATAATTACTTGAGAATAATAATTATGATTGGGATCCAAAATAATACCTAACCTAATGCTAATCACCGTAAAAACCTAATAACCGGTTTTTACTTTAAAAAGAAAAAATCGGTTATAACCGGGACAAAAAACAACCAGTAAAACCGGTTATTGCGAAGTACTAAAACCGGTTTTAGGTTAAAACCGGTAGGTTTTTCCCATCCCTACCTTGCTGTGGATTCTGAAGTCCAGAGTAGCTGAAGTTAGTCCAGAGATGGTGCTAACTGTCGGACGGTTATTAAAGCTGCCCTTCCTGTTGGTACAGACTGATGAAAACGAATTTGGAGACTGGAGATAGGTACTCCAGGGCTTGTCCCATAATTGACTGCTACTTGAAAGCGATCTGCACTCGGTGGTGTGAGATTTTTATGACTTCATGTAAGTGTCTCCAAAGCATGATCCCCGTTTACCTCAATTTTAAAAGTGGAGGAAAAAGTGAAAGAAGAAAGAGAAACGAGTAAGTGCTTTTCTTCCTAATTGGGATAAGAACTATGCCAAAAAAACTTACATCATTAGTCGAGCAAAAACCCAAACCGATAGATAGTATGGTGGCTTTGTGACCTTGGTTCAAATAACAGACATATGCATTTGGAATTTAAATACAGAATGTGATTTATCTAAAACAATATATTATTATAGGATAACATATGATATTATACCCGCATTAAAATTTTATTTGACAATTTATAAAAATATTGGGTGTTTAAAGGAATTAAAAGGAACTTAAAAATGAGAGAGTTTAAATGGACTCGAAAGTAAATGATAATAATTTCCAATATTAATTGACAACCTTCAAAACTGGAACATATCCTCAAAAGAACTAAATATCTCACAAGATAATTTCTTTGGATAAATATCCTAGAAACATTGAAATAATCTACATAAACTCCTATCAAGAAATTGATTTAAATCCAATCAATAAGAAGAGTAATATTACAACACTGTAAAAAAATGCTGACTATAAGAAAATATATAAAAACCATTTACCGGAAAATTCTCACTGAGTTTCCTTGAAAGCAACTATAATATTCGTCTCAGTTCAGCGAAAACACTTGATAATATAGTTGAAATATAACAATAATTGAACTCTAAAACTTTGAATAAGAGCCTTCGTAATTTATTTGAGGGTTTCCGCCCTGCTCAGAGCCACTCCCAACTTAGTACCAACTTAACACTACTTGTTAATCACCATTTAGGTGTGACGTCATTAAAATAAATATAAAATTTATAATATTAATTATTATCTGGGCAGGAGTGGCTAAGCGGTTCAAATCCTACCGCCGCGCCGCGCCAGCAAGAACAACTAGATAGTTTTAAAATGTTTATAGGCCCCAGGTCGACTCAGCCTGAATAAAATGGGGACCTTGGGTAAAACCAGGGGTAATAATAGGCAGTTGAAGCGTAGCACTGGCCCTGTTACCTTCCTTGTATACCGTAGGCCCTAGATATAGCAGACTACCCTGCTATACTCCCACAGATACGTTAGCAGTATAAAACGGGAGACTATTATTATATAATATTAATTAGTATTATTTTGATTTGGCTATATAGTTATTTTCTTAACAAGTGCAGAAAGTCATTCTTTTCCGCACACGACTGCAGTTTGCCGAACGACGCGAAGCGGGAGTTTGTCGAGTGCGGAAAAGAGACTTTCTGCAAGAGTTAGGAACAATATTTTTTCTAAGAGTCTTTAAAAAATTACCAAATCTTAATAAATTAATTTAATTAATATGAAAATACATACACAAATTAATTCTTTGACAAGGTTGTCAAAACCAAACTTTCAATATAATTAGTTAGCATGACGACGATCTTGGTTTCCATGACGATGATTCAAAACGACTCTTATTGTCTACCGATTTGACTTTCGAATATTATGTCAAAATAATTTTATTTCATCGAATTGTCGCGTTAATTTCATTAAAACAGGAACACAATAAGATATATTTGAAGTAAATAATATCTAAATATTAGTTTGTTGCATGTATTAATTATAATTACTTTAAGGCCATATTAACATATCTAAATTAACACGCGTGCGGAAAAGTAAAAAACACGGGCGGAAAGTAACACTCGTGCGGAAAAGTAACACGCGTGCGGAAAAGTGAAACTTTCTAAACTAAAATGCGTGCGCGAAAGTAGACATTTTTGCACGCTCGTAGAAAAAATTAATAACGAAACGTTATTGTATGGGAGCAAAGTATGATAAATGTGCAGTCACTCGAGCGTTATGGGGACCTATTGGGTTGTGAAAAGTAGGTCCTTATACCAAAAAAAGTTAAGTGAAGTTTTCCATTTTAGTGGGGAATTTCCATTTTTAATTTAATTTTCCATTTTTCCAACAATAGTTTTTTTAGATGATAGCCCCATCTATCCATAATTCGAAAAAATATCTCGAACAAAAGTTACTTATTTTTACGTAAGGAATCCAAATCTGCAATAAAAAATGGGGCTATCATTTAAGATTTTAAAGTAACTTCCACCCCACCTCCGTGGGGGGTCTTGTTTGATGCCATTCGATAGATTTTTCAAAAATATTGAATAAGTCTCTTTTTCAGTTTCTCGATTTGATGTTTATTTCGCGAAATATCGCGGGATTCGTAATTAAAATTTTAAATCTACCTCCCACCCCTCTCCGTGGGAAGTCGTGTTTGGTATCGTTCGATAGCTTTTTAAAAAATATTGAGCAAGCATTTTTTAGTTTGTCGATCTGTCATTCATTTCACGAAATATTCGCTTATTTCTTGAGAAACTTTGGGACTCACTCCTTTCCTTACATCCCGCTCAAATCGTCAGATTTTTGAAATATACACTCTTTTGCATGTACTTATCTTACCGTATCTTAATTTAACGATTTCGAGTTTTTCTAAAAATAGATTTTTTTCGGTCCCCCCGTAACTACCCCACATTAAGAGCCAATATATGGTAGAGGTACATTTTCAGGGTACAAGGATGTAATAATCTGACGCGCTCGAGTAACTGCAAACATCCCCTCTTGGGCTCCCCTACCATTATTAAAATTATAGGAATATAATCATAAAAATAATTGAAGGTTCTCCTAATGCTGAATATTTTATTACCGTGACGAAACGTTACCAACGCCGTAAAAATGAGTGGCACACACAATATTCCAGCTAGAAAAGAGCTGATATAAATATTACGTGGCGCAAAAATGTATTTTCATTTGGATGGAAAATAAAATACTAGTTTTATTTTGAAAATGTTTTCCATACTTGCCTCATTTAAAGTAAAACGCACCCTAAAAGGGCTTCCAAATGCAAATTTTATCAAAGTTGCTCTTTTGTGGCGCGTCTTACTTAAAATTAACAACTACTGTAGAAAAACCTTTTAAAACAAAACTAAAATTTCATTTTTAATCAAAATGAAAATAGATTTTTGCGCCACATATAATATTCATAATAGCTCTTTTGTAGCTGGAATATTGTGTGCGCCACTCATTTTTACCGCGTATAGCGGTTTTTGATTCTTGTACAACTGTACATAATATATACAACAATACATACATCACTAAATTCTACACCACAAAATACATAAACGTATAATACTGGGTTGGGATAAAGTATGGAACCAAGCAAATATCTTTGAAACGAAAAGAGCAATATTTATGAAACTTTGCATGCAAATACAGTGGCGCAAAAGGCATCTGTGCCATATTTTTTGATACTACTTCACTTCCGGTTTCACCGGAAATAAACTTAAATTATTTAATTTAAATGGTACACCCTGTGTCCACAAAAAAACTTCTTATTTTTAATTCATACATACGAAATTTGGTAGAAAAATTTTTTAAAAAAAGTGTCTGTAGATAATTTTTGGTATTAATACAACGTAGTAGGAAATAAACGAGTATAGTCGGTCCGTTAAACTCAGACATAACTGGCTAGTGATTTTAGTAGGAATTTTTTTTTCTTTTGGCCAATTTTGCCAAAATTGGCAAAATTACTAACTATTTAGTAATTACTAACTATTTAGTAATTATTTCTTTGCCAATTTTAACAAATTGGCAAAACTATTGGCAAAAACATTACTTACTAAAATCACTAGACAATTGTGTCTGAGTTTAGCGAACCGACTATACCATCTGTAATGTAGACTAAAATTGTTGTTTACGTGCACTGCATGACTTATTTGATCAAGTATATTCAAATGGGAAATAAGCCACAATTTTATCAAAAAATGATTTTTTAACGTAGGTAATAAAAATTTAAATGATTTTAATTAATTATATATTAAAAATATATAATATTTTTATATATTTTATTATTTAAAATATTATTTTTTATTTTATTAACCCAGGAACGCAACTCATCAATATTGGCAATATCATTTTAAAGTCGTCTACTTTAAAATGTATAATACGTGTCTGAATTGCCGATATAAATGAGTCAGGTTAAATAAATTATTAGAAGAATTTTTTACTAAGCAACAACATTTTTGTTTATTTAGTATTATTTTGTATTTTGACAACGACAACCGACTTGGGCGTCGAAACGTTAATAAAATCATTTTTAGGTAAAATTGTGGCTTATTTCCCATTTGAATATACTTGATTATAAAAATTCCACAAGAAAATAGCTTCAGAACAACATGACTTATTTGAATTTAGTACAGTAGGTAAAACTGTTACTGAACTAATTGACAGAAATAAGTTGTATTAAAAATGGTTCATTTAAGTGAAAAAGATCGTATTGAAATATTAATGAAAATCGGTTATGGTGAATTTTCATTTTTTGGAAGTGAATTTTCCAAATCGATGGTTTGGAAGTAGAGGATTCATAGCGTGGCCCGCTCTTTCTCCGGACCTCAACCCTTTAGATTTTTTTTCTTTGGGGTTACCTAAAATCACGTGTTTACTTTAGGCGACCAACATGCTTGCAGGATTTGACACAAAAAATAACTGATGAATGTGACCTAATACATGCAGAAATCTTGCAGAAAGTGACTCAAGAATTTATGTATAGGCTTGCACGTTGTCAGGAGATGAACAGCAAACATTTTCAAGATTTGAAATTATTTTTTTTTATTTTTAATATCATTGGTCTAACGTAAATAAATTAACCTATTTTTTAACTGTAAAGAGATTTATTTCTTGTTCCAATAGTTTTTTTTTCCAAACTTGGTATGTACGAATTAAAAATAACAAGTTCTTATAAAATGCAGTTCTTATAAAATATATGGCATCAGATGCCTTTTGTGTCACTGTACTTGCATGCAAAGGTTCATAAATATTGTTCTTTTCGTTTCAAAGATATTTGCTTGGTTCCATACTTTATCCCAACTCTGTATAAGCATATAATAATTTTTTTCGATCTCCCAACAAATCCTCACCAGAAAAGTACCTCTAAATGAATCACGCATTATAACAGTAATTTTCATTAGAATCAATAGTGGCTTACACCCATATAAACATAATATAAAATTTTACTTGTGTCACAACAAAACAGTTTAACGAGCTTTTTATATTATTTTCCAGTATTATGTTTTTGATTATTTCTTTAATAGGGTAGCAGCACCATTTTTGGCCACTTCACCGTTAGTGGCCACCTAAACCAATAATCTAATATAATAAGGTCCGAGTTTACCGCCTTTACGGAAATCGGAAGAATTTCGACTATATTCGTTCTAACACGATGGCTCTACAATTTGCGACTTATTCTGATTTACAGGTTAGTTTCTACTTATTCTTGAAGTAGGTGACACTGTGTATAGACCTTCTGTTAACGATATACGTAAGAAAACAGGTAAGTTTATTTAAGCTGTATTTAAGCCAAATATTAAAATTTTGTGATCAACGTATGATTCTAAGTTTTGGGTATGATTTCTTTACGATTTCATCTGTTTTTAAACTCCTTATTTTATCTCGATACATTATTAAATTGGGTGGCCACAAATGGAACACTTATTTTTGTATTCACACCATTAATGGCCATTTGCTGGCTACTATTAGAACACTTCTGACCTATTTGTGGCCACAGCAACTGTTTAATAGTGGCTACTAATGGAACAGTTAAATCCAATTTTGGTCATATGACATAATTTACTGACTACTTTAAAAACACGCGTGGTCCCATAGTAGCCAGTTATACTCTACAGGGTGTTTTACTCGCAACGGACCGTTCGTTAACAAAATGATTTAAAAATATTTTGTAATAATCAAGGTATCCCAAAATGGGGTTGTAAAACAAAAATATAATTTTTTTATGGAGAACCCTGGAGTATGCATTTACTATACATTGACATTTATTTAAAACAAATAAGAAACCATACCGTTACCGGTAAAACATCATGTACATAAAAATATGACTAATAATTTATTTATAAATGTTTGTTATTACTACAGATAATGGCACGGAGTAAAAAGAAAATTGAAATCAAGAAAAAAAATAATAATGTACGACAACGACCAAAACGAACATTTTTTCAATACGAACCTCAGCAAGTAAAGAATGCATTGGAAGCTATTCGAGGTGGAAACAGCATGTAATTTGTATGAAGTACCCCGTTCCACAATACGCAATAAGTTAAGTGGAAGAGCTCCAGAAACATCAGGCAAAGTCGGAAGAAGTCCAGTTTTAGGGAAGATCATAGAAGATCGGCTGGTACACTGGATCAAAACTACAGCTAAAATGGGTTTTCCTATTTGTCGAGAAGGCCTTTATTTTTCAATAAAAAAATTAGTAGAAGATAGTCAACTAAAAACCCCTTTTAAAGCAAATACTTCTGGGAGGAAGTGGTTTCATCTATTTATGCGTAGATTTCCAGAACTCTCATTAAAGCAGTCTGAATACATAAATAGAGCCAGATCATTAATTACTGAAGAAAAAATCCGAAACTGGTTCAAAGAAACTTTGGATTTACTTGGAGATGATAAGCATGTTTTGGATGATCCGGCAAGAATGTGGAATATGGATGAGACGTCTTTCTATTTATGTCCAAAAGGCGGTTTAATTTTAGCGGAGAAAGGTCTTTCAGTTTACAATACTTCATCCTCCTCGGACAAAGAAAATATAACCACTTTAATAACAGCAAATGCTTTAGGGAAAATGGCACCACCCCTTACACTTTTTAAATATGATCGGCTTCCTGAGAAGATCTGCAAAAATATTCCAAGAGACTGGGGAGTTGGAAAATCACCCAAAGGATGGATGATATCAAAGTGTTTTTACGAATACTTTTCAAATGTGTTTATTCCTTTTATTCACGAAAGTAATATTGCGTTGCCGATTATAGTTTTTTTGGACGGACATTCCTCGCATTTAAGTTTGCCTTTAAGTCGATTGTGCATTGAGAATAAAATTATTGTTGTGTGTTTACATCCAAATACGACACACATCCTTCAGCCGTTGGATGTCAGTTTCTTTTTTCCGTTAAAAAGTAAGTGGAAAACTGAAGTAAAAATGTACAGATTTCACAACGGCAGAGATGTCAAAAAACATGACATTCCACAACTCCTTCAAAAAATTATGGATGAAACTGATTTTACTAAATCTCTACAAAATGGGTTTAAAACATGTGGACTTTTTCCGTTTTCTGCTAATAACGTAGATTATTCTAAAATCACATTAAAGAAAGAACCCATAGTAGTCTCTAGCAAAACGAAAACTTGTCTGACACATTTAAAATATTTGGAGTTTAAAATTCATCCCGACGTTTTAAAACAATTCAAACAGTCCAAATACGATACTTTTGATGAATCATTGTAAAATATATGGGTACAGTTTAAAAACGAAGAAGATTTATTACATGACCCTATTGAGAGTGTCAGCAAATTGTCGGCTGAGGAAATTCCTAACCATTATATGGTAGACAATTCCATGGTAGTTGAAGTGGAAGATAATAATGTACTAACATCAACTCCAACAGTCTCTAATATTGTAGAATTTGACTTTCCAGAGTATAATAATCCTTCCTTTAAAGAAAGCAGTTTCATAGACAATGCTACAGAAATGTTAATAGATAAAGAGTTAGCAAAAAATTCTGATGTGGTTATGGACAATAAATCGATGGATCTATTGGAAAATAGCAGTGTTATTAATAAATTGGGACTCGCCTATACCTTCAAATGTTGACTTAATGACTTCATATGTTGGTACTACCATTGTCTATACTCCGAAAAGAAGGCCTGTAGACCTATTAAGTAACATTCTAATTTATCCCAGTGACGAAAACATTTCCAAGAAAACCAGAAAGCGTGAAATCTTACCTTCTGTGCTAACATGTAATACATGGTTGGAACTTGCGGTGGCTAAAGAAAAAGAAAAAGAACTTGAAATGGAAAAAAAAAGAAAAAAAGAAGCAAGACAAAGAGGCGAAAAGAGCCTGTAAAGAAGAGAATCTAAAAAAAACTTCTAGGAAAAATGGAATTAAGATAAAATCTAAAGAGACTAAAAAAAAACCGAACTAATAAACAAAACAGTTTCCGTGAGTAATGTAAAGGCCCCTGAAGATGTAAAACAAGTAATTGGAAACGGGTTAGAAAAGACCAATCTCACACAAGAATCAGGGGAGGAACCTGTCTGTGAGGAGGCCAAAAATATACAGAATGTAGTTGAAGAGAACCCTCTTGACATATGTACTGCGGACAAAATATCTACATACGTAATTGTACAGTACGAAAGTAAGTTTTTCCCAGGAATAATTACTGACGAAAATAATGGCAAGGTTTTAATCAGCACAATGGAAAACTATGGGAATGATTGGAAGTGGCCACAAAAAAAGGATGAAATTTGGTATGAACATGATGAGGTAATGGAAGAAATTCAACCACCTTTAAAAAAAATTCAAGGGGTTACTTTTTTGTTGAAGAGATCAATAAATATTATAAATTTTAGTAATTCGTGTTGATTAAAACTGTTGTAATAACAATTTTTTTTATTAAAACTACTATCCTTTTCATGTAATTTTATTAACATTTCTAGTAATTAAATATAATTTTTCTACCTTTAGGAAAAAAATGTGTTAGGTAACTAAAAATACTAGAAACTATCATCCTTATCTATGTAGAATTAAACAAATGGCCACAAATGGTTTCTGAATAAACCACATTAGGAGCAAAGTGGTCACAAATGGCACAAAGTTAGTTTTTATATGCTTTCTGAATTAAAAATACCTAACAAAATGTCCTTATAATTTAACTTCAAACGTAAGTGGCTATTAAATCAAACAAAGTTAACGTCATACGTTTGCTCAATTACAAGTCCGCAGCTCTAATTTTTGATTTTTAATGATTTATTAAGGCCAAGAAATTCCTTAAGATGGCCAAAAATGGTGCTGCTACCCTATGGTTATTTCTATAGTTATTATGTGTACGCCTGTTTCAAGAAAGTAAGAAAGTTAAATATTGTATATTTGTTTTATTAATCATCATTAAAATAGTTGATACTGTATTTTACCTTCACATAACGAAATTTATATTTCTTTTCAATAATTGCAAATTCTTATATGAGAATCTTAGTCTATTCGCGCTAGCTCCTTTATACCCGAATAGTTAGTTTATCCTTTACAGCTCATAACTGTTCCTACCCCGACACACAACATTACGGAAACAAGTTTATTACATCTCCTTTAGCAGGCCCTTTTACCCTAACACAAATACACCTCCAAAATACCGCGAAATACCACGCTCATAATACTCCAATGATTATAGTCCCAAGATGACTCGAAAAATATGAATCCCTCCTCATAATTCCATAGACAAGATTCCTTGTGCCTCTAAAGGTCGGAAGGTAAGTGAAAGGTCTGATAATGCTCAACGCCCTGAGGAAAAAAGGGTTTCTATTTAAGGACCAAAGAACATAGAACTTGAATTTACACTGGGACAGGAAAGTTTTAGATATTTTGTAGATAAAAGGATTTTATGAATACAAATGTGTCGCAAGATTATATAGTTTATCTAAGTCTACGTGTATAGATTAAATTATAAAATTTGTTAGATTAATTTATTTTTAAAGTAAAATATAACGTTAATTAAATTAGGCAAATGGGGACTTATTTAAACTAGGAAAAAATTAAAATTAGGAAATTAGCTAAGATTGCCAAAGATGGACAAAAAGAGCATTAAATTACACACCTATAAATAGAAGAAGGGGAAGTCCTTACAGAAACATGGAAGAAAGGCATAGAGCAGTGTATGGCAGATAGAGCTACAGAACAAAACGAGTGGGTGAATAGAAAACGATGGTGAGCGAAATGTGGGATGTGGAAGAGACCGTAGAAACCCCACTGCTTTTATGTGTACGTATATAAAGCTAGCAACGGTCGTGTCGCTAGAAAAAATCTAACAAATTATTACTTTGCTCAATAACTTTTAGAAAAATTTGGCAACGCAGCTCTATAAGTGCTTCGGTGTTCAAGATCGAGTCCTTAACTCAAGATTGACTGCAGTGTTGCCAAATATTTAAATAATTCTTTAAACTGGCATCCTGCCAGTCAATTTCCTTTTTTCTCACTTCTTTGTCCATGTCTCCATAGCTGTACAATTTAATTCCAAGGTACTTTATTTCTCTTACTTTCTCCAGTGACGGCTTGTCCTATGAGGTAGGTGAGGCAGTATATCAATCGATTATTTACGTTATTTCGTTGTTTTATAATCAATTTTTTAAATATAATTTAGCTTTTTCTTTGAAATTTTCTAAATACCTTTATTTTTATGAAAAAAATTAAAATCGGTACGGCCCTGACTCTTTATCTTTTTATCCGTCTTCGAGGTGCCAGTATTATATGCATCTATCATCATGCATCTCATTCCAACTTTCTCAAATCGTTACAGTTGAAGCTAGCCTCACACTATCTGCATCAGTATGGGACAACGCCAACAGTAAAACCGGAAAAATTTTAAAAATGTGCCACCGATTCTAGAAACAAAATTCATCCATCCTTAAGGCTGGCCTCAGGCTCCGCGGAACAGAATAGGAATAGCCGAACGGCCTCAGGCTCCGCGGAACGGAATAGGAATAGCCGAACTGAACCGACTACAAGCACCAAGTCGATTGCAGATCATAGCTTTCTATGCATACGCGGTATATATAAATGGTATATTTTAGAAGTTTATGGATGATATGTATTTAAAACATTGTTCATTTTAAATCATTGTTCATTATCGCCTAATATATTGTTCTAAGTAAAGCTATTTCTTTGTGGCATTTATGTAATTCTAAATGGGAAATAAGCCACAATTTAACTTAAAAAATGATTTTATTATCGTTTCCACTTCCACATCGGATGTTTACATAAAAAAGTAGTTTTTAAGTGTTTCAAAAATGTTGTATTTTTTTGTGTTTTTTTTTTGAAAAATATATAACTAATAAATTATTATTTTTTATTTATTTGTTACATTTACATACAAAAGTATGTGGTGGTTGTGTTTTTTTTGTAAAAGTTTTTTGAACATAGTTGTTCAAATCAGAGCAAAATATTTAAGCGAATAATATTGTAACATGATTCCAACAGCCTTAGCTCATTCCCCATATCTTCCACGATTTTTGAAAAAATGCACATTCTTTTGTTATGTAAAATTTGAAATTTTCGATATGGATTTGTAATTCAAAATAACTCTATGCACTGAGGCTGGAAGCATTTGAGTCGATGGCATTCACTGGAAAAGTTTTAGAGAACTAATCGACAGCAAATATTTCTTGAGGATTTTTTGTCCGGAATTCTTTGTGGGGATATTTTGAATAAAAAATTTTTGTATATTATTTGTCCGGTATTTTTTGTGAATATTTTTTGTCCGGGGATTATTTGGCCCTTGGGTTTTTGTGGGGATTTTTTGTCCGGGATTATTGGTCCTAGATTAGTCCTAGCGCTATGACGTCACAAAATCGACCTTCCGGCCATTAAAGAGAAGCTAACCATAATAATAAAATTTTTCAGGTGTAGTGTGACTCACCACCTTCTAATATCACGAGCCGCCTTCTACTATTCTTTACTGATTAATATTGTTTTAGTTGTTTAAGTTAGGCTTGTCATACTAAATTCTTTTGCTCTGATGGTGGAATAGATCTGTTATGTTTTCAATGTAAGAAAGCAAGACAAAACATCAATCAATTAAGAGTTTCTACAATACATATTATGCGAGAAACCCGATAAAAACTAAATAACAAAATTCAACTGACGGTATATTGCAGATAGTGTACCTATAGATTGAGTATTAATTTATCAATTTATCTATCATACGATTTTGCTTTTAGTTCGAATTGAAACCTAATTTTAACCAATTAGGCTAATAGAATATTCATAATCCCACAGTAAATTATGTATGTACGTAATAGAGAGTTTAAAATGTATTTTTGCTATAACGTACTTTGGAATAGTATTAAAATATTTGAATTATATATTGAAAATCATTTACCAGTTTATAGGTCTGGATCCCGCGTATGAAAAAAAGTTGATTAATAGCAAGCTGAAAATTTGTTATTAGCTTAAGGGTGTCTAGTCGGACAAACATTAATATATGGGAACACTGGAACAGGGGAAGTTTTAACTGTGGAACAGGTTAAAAATTTGGAACGGTCAGACCACGAAAACGGCACATGTATTTTGTCCGACAGAACAGAATTAAACTCTCCGAACAGAGATTAAACTCTCATACAAAAATCAGACTGCTATTTATCACCAAATTGGCGTTTTAATGAGTGGAACTTGTAGAATATGTCAAATGACAGGAATTATGACGGGTGATAAATAGCAGTCTGATTTTTGCATGAGAGTTTAATCTCTGTTCGGAGAGTTTATGTCTGTTCTGTCGGACAAAATAAATGTGCCATTTTCGTGTTCTGACCGTTCCAAATTTTTAACCGGTTCCACAATTAAAACTGCTCCTGTTACAGTGTTCCCATATATCAAAGTTTATCCGACTAGACACCCTTAAGCTATTAACAAATTTTCAGCTTGCTATTAATCAACTTTTTTTTCATACGAGCGATCCAGACCTATTAGTCTATATTCTATTGGTATTGGTATATTCTCCCTGTTATCGCGCGGTGTACCTACTGAAAATTAAATACAAACATCTCGGGCGTATAATTACCCCAGGCTGTGGGTGAAAAAACGTGATATAATTCAGGAATTTTTAAAACCTACCAGGTGTTGTAAAGGACGTTGCCAGGAATAACTTATACTAAAATGTAACCAAAAATTTTGTGCGGTTTTTTATTTATGACGATTTTCATTTGTTAAATTTGCAATTTTTAAAGATTTTTAATTTTGAAGCTTTGGATATTCATTTTAGAGAAAAACTTTTAAATAGAAAATTGTAGTAAATTAAAAAACCTACAATTTGAGATATAGCAAGTTTAATGTCGTTAATACGTTATTGCAAAACAGCCTGCGAAATTACAAAATGGCCGTTTTTTGCAATTGCGTTATTTATTGTAAAAATAACTTTTATGTATTTTTTAAGGCTTTAAAGTGAAGATCTTTCAATACTAAACTTAAAAAAAATTTGTAGTGCCCGATTGGTGAACTTGTTATTTAAATATTATAATTTGTTTATCCCAAGAGGTCATATGTCCAAGGCTATAAGTTTTTGAAAAAAAAAACGTACAGAGTTAGTCCAAGATTCAATCTTCTTCTAAAGACTTATATTTTCACATTCTGATGTAAATAAATGCGTATAATATTTTTCAACTTATTATTTCGGGTTTGAAAATAAGGGGGCAAATTTCGTTATAAACATTTAGAACTGAAGCCGCCTCCGTACATTCTACGAGTTTTTAAATTGCAGATTATTGTTTCTGAACACGAAATAAAAATTCAAAACTAAATAAAAATTTTCTACGACCAACTGAAATCGAGATAATTGTTTTTGTTTTCCTTAATCGTAGTGACTTTATTTATAACAATTAAGAAATTATTTCACAGCCGTTGACTAAAGAAAGACTTATATTATCTTAAAATAAAAATTATTTTAACCGAAAATTACATTTAATTATTAAAAATAATTTTTAAAATGTAATGGAGATTTATTTTTCGTTACGACTATGATTTATTGTGTCGGTTGCCCTTAGCAACGGCTAGCAACTTATAATACATTGAATCACGGTTTTTGCTTTAAATTTTAAAGCACCGCTTGGATTGACATGAAATTTGGCAAACACATAGATAACATGTTAAAGAATAAAAATGATATTGGGCCTCTGTATGCTTTTGTCCTGGGGGTGAGTTCCACCCCTTATGAGGATTGAAAAAATATATGTGCAAAATGAGTTCCGAAATGGATAAAACGTCTAATTCTAAGTACCTTTCGTTCTTTAGCATTTTTTCACCAAGTTAATACCTTTCGAGTTATTTTCGAGTAAATACCTTAATTTTTCAACAACAAAAAAAGCACGTTTTTAGGCGGTTTTTGACAAATAACTCAAAAAATAAATGTTTTATTGAAAAAACGGGTTTTAACAAAAATATAGCAAATTAAAAATTGAAAAAAAATGATGTATGCATGAAATCTCTAGACCCAGTATAAACAAAGTTCTAGCTAATGAAAAATAGGTTCATATCCGTCAAATTTCAAAGTGAATTATTTCAACGTGAAATAATCAAAAAATCATGCACTTTTTGGAGAAAAATAATTTTTTAAAATGTTTAAAAAAATATGTATATCTGTTTAAAAAAATGTTTATAGCATCAAAAGTAAGCAAGTTACGCTGAAAATAAAGTTGATCTCTTTTTTTTTGGTCAAAAAACTCGAAAGTCAACCCAAAATTAGCATCTTAAATCAAATTAATCATTACCGCTTCACAAGTTACTTTGCTCATGTATTATTTATATGATCTGTAAGTATCATCGGTTCAAAGGGCTTATTAAAAAAAAATTGGTTTTAAAGTAAATCTGTTGTAATTTTTAATTTAAATTTTTTTTAAATAACTTAAAATTAATTAATGTGACCAAAAATCACAAAGAGTAAACAAATTTAGTTTTTGCTGTTATGAATATTTTGGATTTTTTGCTTTTTTTTGGAAGACAAAATTTGTTAAGATATGGCTGTTCTAAGTTTGCATACACTGGTGATTATTGACTAGTTCAAGACCTTTTAACTACTGGCCCTTCAAGAATAAGCACTTTGAACCGATGAAACTTACAGACATAAATGACACATACACGAGTAAAACAACATTGAAGTAAAATTGATTAATTTCATTTTTGATGCTAATTACGGGGTGACTTTCCCGAGGTTTGTGACCAAAAAAAAAGAGATCAATTTTATTTTCAGCGTAACTTGCTTACTTTTGATGCTATAAACTTTTTTAAAAAACAGATATACATATTTTTTAAGTTGTAATAATTTTTCTCCAAAAACTGCATGATTTTTCGGTTATTCACGTTGAAATAATTCACTTTGAAATTTGACGGATATGAATCTCTTTTTCATTAGCTAGAACTTTGTTTCTACTGGGTCTAGAGATTTCACACGCACACCATTTTTTTTTTCAATTTTTAATTTGCTATATTTTTGTTAAAACTATTTTTTTCAATAAAATACTTACTTTTTGAGTTATTTGTCAAAAACCGCCTAAAAACGTGGTTTTTTGTTGTTGAAAAATGAAGGTATTTACTCGGAAAAAACTCGAAAGGTATTAACTTGGTGAAAAAATGCTATAGAATAAAAGGTGCTTAGAATTAAAAGTTTTATCCATTTCCGAACTTATTTTGAACATATATTTTTTCACCCCTTATAAGGGGTGAAACTCATCCCTAGGACAAAAGCACAGAGGCCCAATATCATTTTTATTCTTTAACATGTTATCTATGTGTTTGCCGAATTTCATGTCATTCCAAGCGGTGCTTTAAAATTTAAAGCAAAAACCGTGATTCAATGTATTATAAGTTGCTAGCCGTTGCTAAGGGCAACCGACACAATAAATCACAGTCGAAATGAAAAATAAATCTCCACTAAAATTTAAAAATAATTTTTAATAGTTAAATGTAACTTTGAGGTTAAAATAGTTTTTATTTTAAGATAATGTCAGTCTTTCTTTAGTAAATGACTGTGAAATAATTTCTTAATTGTTCTAAATAAAGTCACTACGATTTAAGAAAACAAAAACAATTATCTCGGCTTCTGTTTGTCGTAGAATATTTTTATTTGGTTTTAAATCTTTATTTTGGCTTCAGCAACAATCACCTGCAAGTTATAAATTCATAAAATGTACAGGGGCGGCTTCAGTTCTAAATGTTTATAACGAAATTTGCCCCCTTATTTTCAGAGACTGGATCTTAGATTAACTCTGTACGATTTTTTTTCAAAAAGTTATAGCCTTGGACATTTGACCTCTTGGGATAAACAAATTATAATATCTAAGCAACAAGTTCACAAATCGGGCACTACAATTTTTTTTTATATTTAGTATTGAAAGATATTCATTTTAAAGCCTTAAAAAATACATAAAAGTTATTTTTACAATAAGTAACGCAATTGCAAAAAACGGCCATTTTGGACCTTTCGCAGGCTGTTTTGCAATAACTTTTGCAGGCTGTTTTTGTAATTAACGAAATTAAACTTGCGATAGCTCAAATTGTAGGTTTTTTAATTTACTACAATTTTATATTTAAAAGATTTTCTCTAAAATGAATATCCTAAGCTGCAAAATTAAAAATCTTTAAAAATTGCAAATTTAACAAATCAAAATCGTCATAAATAAAAAACCGCACAAAATTTTTGGTTATATTTTAATATAAGTTGTTCCTGGTATCGTCCTTTACAACACCTGATAGGTTTCAAAAATTCCTGAATTATATCCTGAAATCGACCTATTTTTCACCCACAGCTTGGACTAAATATCAAAAGAAGAAACTACGTAAAGAAACGTAGATAATAATATACATACAGAGTGAGCCAAATAAAAGTGTCCACCTCGATTTATGGCAGTATTTATTAGATTTTAAGAAAATGACGAAACAGGTCGATTTTTGATCTAAGGGGGACACATCCCCGACCCTTTATTTTTAAATAGAGAATAGGGGTCGTGTGCTAGCTCATTTGAAAGGTTATTCAATTCTCTATTCAGTAATATTAACATTGGCATAATTATTTGTACAGTGTGTCCAAGAAAAAATATTTTAAATTAAATTATTTGACACAAAAAGAAGAATGTATGTAATTTATTTAACTCAAAATACATTCTACTGCTGACAGAAAACAAAAAAAGAAGTTTATTTGATAAATAAATATTGTTTGTTGCTTAAATTCAATATTCAACCTACCAAGAGGCAGATGGGTGCCAGCTTGAACATTGAAATTTAGCAAAAAGCAATGTTTATTTATCAAAAAATATTTTTTATGTTTTGTGACAGCAGTAGAATGTATTTTTAATTAAATAAATTACATATATTCTTCTTTTTGTGTCAATCAATTTAATTTAAAAAAATTTTCTTGTACACCCTGTATAAAAAATTATGTTAATGTTTATATTACTGAATAGAGAATTGAATAATCTTTCAAATGAGCTAGCACACAACCCCTATTTCCTATTTAAAAATAGAAGGTGGGGATGTGGAAGGGAGGGGGTTGACAAATGACAGATGTATGTACCGTAAAAATGTGTCCCCCTTAAGATCAAAAATCGACCTGTTTCGTCATTTTCTTAAAATATAATAAATACTGCCAAATATCGAGGTGGACACTTTTATTTGGCCCACTCTGTATATCTACTCGTAAAAATACACTTCTCCAAAAAATTAACGCACCACCTTAAATAGTGGTAATTTTTTATGTCTCGAATTTCCTAAACATGTTTTAAGTGACTTTTTTAATATGATATAGCCTTATTCTTTAACAATATCGCTGTAATAATATTGTTGCTAGACAGGCAAATTGTCAATGTATACCGGGTGTACCAATCAAACTGTGCTTTTCCCAAAGTTCGCGTGACAATGTGGAATACTCTAGCATTTATAAAATACTGAAATTAAAACCCAACTATAGCCTCATATTTTCTTAACATTCTGTTTTTTGTCTCATTCGCTTATGTTGGATGATAAAAAGGTTAAGTACTTTAACAACTAGCCTTGTTTTTCGTCAATACAGGGTGTTTTTCAATAAGTATGGAAAACTTTAAGGGGTAATTCTGCCACTTGAGTATGGCAGGCAAACGCGTCTGCAGGTGGCGTATAGGAGAACGGCTGGAGACAATCTCTGGCTAATGGGGCTTCAGGAGGCGGAAAAAGTGTAAAATTTCGTAATCTCCTACCACCACCCCGACTTTTAAGAGACTTGTGGCTTTCTGTAAGGACATAAGGTTTCTGGGGGACTAGCATGGGAGCTCGGTGCAGCCTGGGCCCCATTAACGCCGAAAGAACAGGTTCTCATGAACCTGGTCCGTAAGTTAGGGATGATACAATGGACCCGCCGTGAGAGGTCTAAGTGTCTGAAGGGCTCACAAGTGGGCGCTGTCCCGATGTACCATAACCATAACCATAAAAGGCATAAAAAAAGAATGAAAGATTGCTTTATAAACGTAGGTATGTCCACAAATTCTTCGTTTCCGATATAGGGGTGTTGCAATTTTTCTTACAAATTGACAATTTATTTCTTGCTCTACAACTGTTAAAATATGCAAATTAAATTTGGTGGGATTTAAGAGGTAGTTATTGCGCAATTTTTAATAGATATACAATTAGAAATTTAATAGTCACCATTGGCGGGTATACGGGTAATATGACCCTTTTTTGCGTCAATAGTGAACATAAAATTCTTAATTGTATGTCAACAAATGCACAAAAACTATTTTTTAAACACAACAAATTTCATTTTCAACATATCTCAACCGATTTTAGAGCAATAAATAAATCGTCAGTAAGAAAAGTTTCAACACCCCCTATATTGGAAACTAAGCATTAGGTTTCATACGTTTATTTCTGCATACAACAAACTGTCATCCTTCCACGCAGAATTATCCCTTACAGTTTACCATGCTTATTTAAAAACACCCTGTATTGATAAAAAACATGGCTAGTGGTTAAAGTAACTAACTTTTTTTATTATCCAACATAAGCAACTGAATCAGAAAACAGAATGTTAAGAAAACATGAGGCTATACTTGGATTTTAATTTAAGTATTTTATAAATGCTAGAACATTCCACAGGGCGATGCGAACTTTTAGAAACAATCACAGTTTGATTGGTACACCCGGTAACAATAACACATATGACACTTATCGTCACTATTCTCCATAAAAAGTTTATATGTTCAGCGTCCTTTAGTTCACGAAATCCATAACATCTGTGGTATACCTGCTTATCAAGGCAGGTATTGCCTGTTATTATCATCTGGATATCATCTTATATCGTCATCTTCGGTAATAAAAAAGCAGATAACGCCGCCAAACTAGCTTCTACCCTAAATGGTCAACACTCAAAAGTATATTCTCAAATCCGTACTGATTGAAGAACATGTTTAAGCAGCAACAGCATATCTCTTGGCAAATCCACTGCAATACAATCAAAAGCACAATTCACGAGATCCGGTAGACCGTCAACATATTTGAGCTAATAAGTATGCCTATAAAAGAAAAAGCCGTCCTCCAAAGATTGAGAATTGGAAATACCCAATTCACACACATGAATACTTAATGACGTCGGAGCCGAAGCCTATTTTCCAAACCTGGTTTAGTCTTCTTCTTCTTCTTGTTCTTGTAATAGGACTTTGTCCTGTTTCTTCTGTTACAGTCTTTGCTGCGATCCAGAGCTCCAACTCTCGTACCATCGTTTTTTGGGTCTTCCTATGGGTCGCTTGGTGTTGGGCTTCTGTGTTTTCGCCCAATGCGCCATACGTTCAGGGTCCATCCGATCTATGTGGTCTCTCCACATGCGTCGTCGTGCTCTTGTCCATCTCACTACGTCTTGAACGCCTAGCTCTCTCAATGTGTCTTCGTTTCGTATTCTATCTCTGAGTGTGATACCTCTTATGGATCTTAGGGTTTTCATCTCTGTTGTTCTCATTATTTGTTTGGTCTTTGTTGTCTCGGCCCTTGTCTCAGCTGCGTATGTCAGTACGGGTATAACACATGTCTTATAAATGCGGACTTTGCTTTCGGTGCTCATATACTTATTCCGCCAGACTATATCCCTCAGGAAACCAGATATTCTCGATGCTTTCGTTGCCTGCTGTTTTGATTCTTGCCACAGATGCCTGTCGCTAGATATTTCCACACCTAAGTATCTGCAATCCATTACCTGTTCGATTATATGGTCGTCCACTACTAATTTATATCTAATTGGGTTCCTGGATATTACCATCGATTGGGTTTTCTCTTTGGATAGTGTCAGGTTATACTTTTCGGCGGTTATTTTGAATTTTTGTAGTAGGCGTTGTAAGTCATCTTCGTTTTCGGCTATTAAGATTGCATCATCTGCGTAGCAAAGTATTCTCATGGTTCGGTTACCCATTTTGTATCCCTGATTCATTATGTTAACACTACCTATAACTTCATCCAGTATTAAATTAAATAGGCATGGACTGAGGCTGTCCCCTTGTCTAATGCCTGCATTGATTTTGATTTCTTCCGTGAGCCCGTGTGTGGTTTTAATTCGTGTTTTGTTGGATTTATTGAGCTCTTTGATTATGTTTCTATACCTCTGACCTATGGTTTTCTTTTCAAGGATAGTGAGCACGTCCTTTAATCGTACTCTGTCGAATGCTTGTTTCAGATCTACAAAGCATGTGAACATGGGCTTGTCGAATTCTATTGTATTCTCAACTAATTGTCGCATTATGAAAATAGCGTCTATTGTAGATCTGTTTGGGCGAAAACCCTGTTGTTCTTCCGATACACCGGTTTTCTTATATATTTTTTTGGGATAGAATTTTTGTCAATAGTTTTGATGTAGAAAGTAGTGTAATTCCTCGGTAGTTCGTAGGACCTGTCTTTACGCCTTTCTTGTAGATGGGTATTGTTATACTCTCTCTCCATTCCTCTGGTACTGTCATGTTGTTTACAATTTTTTGGAATAATGTTGTTATCTCTTCTATTATTTTTGTACCTCCGTATTTAATTCATTCATTGGGTATATTATCCGGACCTGGTGATTTTCTATTTTTTGATCTTTTGATTGCTTCGTTTACTTCTTCTTGGGTGATGTTGTCATTCTCTCTTACTGAATGTTTAGTGTTTTACATAAATACTTCTTTATTGATTGTACTCAGTCTGTGATGCAAATAGGTCAACATAAACCAAATATAAAGTTATTTTAAAGTCGTCCGATCAACTTCATAATCTAATTAATTTCTTGAAAGACATTCAATTATTTAACAGAACATGACCTTTTGTTTTTATAATCTTTTTTACCTGCTCTTTAAGTCTCAGTGATTCTTCTTCTTATATTAGGCCTCTTGACCTGTTATTAACCGATTTTGAGTTTGTATTCGTAGCTGTGATCTCGCCTCCTTTTAAAGGGCCTTCCTATTGGTCTCTTTTCTGTTGCCTTTGAATCTCTGGCTATTCTCTCGCTGTCCATTCTCGTCACATGCTTATTCCATTTTCCTCTTCTCTGTATCTCCCACCGTACTATATCTTGTATGATACAGAGATCTCTTATTCTGTCATTCGGTATTCTGTCTCCCAATGTTTTCCCAGTTATTGGTCTCATGGTTCTCATTTCTGATGTTCTAGTCATCTTGCTTCTATCGCGTACGTTATAATTGGTCTTACATAATATGATTTGTATATGCGTACTTTCGCTTCCAGCCTCATATCTTTATTTTCCCAGATGACATCCCTCAGACATCCTGACACGTAATTAGCTTTATTTGCTTGCTTTAGGACGCTTTCTTTAACATCTCCATAACTACATTATATTTCGACTCTCAGATATTCTAATCTCGATACATGTTGGTTGTTAATTACTATTTTGCATCTTATGGTTTCCCTTGTCACTACCAGGGATTTGGTCTTAGCTGTTGATATTTTCATGCTGTAGTTCTTCGCCACTATATTGGAAGTCTGTTCCATTTACTGTAGGTTATCCTCGTTATTGGAGGTTAAGATTGCGTCGTCAGCATAGCAGAGGATTTTTATTTGTTTTTTTGCCATCTTATATTCTTTTTATCTACGTTTAATGTCTTCTATGATTTTGTCCATTACTAAATTAAAAAGCAATGTAATGCAACTAGTAAGCATAGTTGATGCTCGACTTTTATTCTGGTTTTGTTCTTCGTATTAATGGGTGCGTTCGGACGACCACAGCTGCTGGACAGCTGAGCCAGCGGTAGCGTTTAAACGACACCGCTGGAAGTCAGCCGCTGAGAGATTTATTAAGCTTTCCCTATCAGCGCTGGATAAAACTACTCAGCCGATTTCTGCTGACAGTCAGTCGCTGTGGTCGTCCGAACGCAACCATTGTCTTTGGTTATCCATATATTTGGTAAAGCACATAAATGCAGGTTTTATAATATAATATAGGATATAATATGAGGCTCAGTAATTAATTACAATAATTAATTTATTGTAAGTCCCTAAAGTAATGATCCTATATATTGAATATTATTGTTACAATTTAATCTAATATTTAAGATTTAGAAATGAACTATAATAATTTAGTTCTACGTTCTCATTGTAATTAATTATTGTATTCTAATATTGCCTGTGTATAGGCTATTGATTATGTACGATAGAAAGGAACTACAACGTTAACGGGATTTTATTATTTGATATGGTCAATGAATCTCTATATATGAAAAAACCGCGGAGTGCTACCATTTGAAGGGGTGCATTTTGGAGAAATGGGTGAATTAGTCCCTGGGCACAGGTTACATTAGGGTGAGTTCTATGCGCTTTTGGTACAAACATGTCTACATAAAAATTGTTCCTGGTTAAATTTCCTATCTAAATATAACTTTTCAAAGTCAAAGTTACTTTTTTTTACAAAAATATATTCAAAAGAAAAAGCACAAAGAAACCCAAAAGAAAGAAATTTTGTTTTTTGTCCCATAACTTTTGTCCACGGGGATATAGTTTTAGACATTGCTTCACAGAAAAAAAACTTACATATTTTCTCTTTAAAATGGTGTTTAGCAGAGGTCATTAGGATTTACAGTTTTCGAATTATGATTTTTCAAAGTTCGCCATTCACAGCAATTTTGGGCAATTTTCCTTGTTATTTCGCAAAATATTGTTCTGTAACTTTTTTCTACGCAACTTTAGGCATATTTAACGGTACATGTAAGAGGAATAGAAATCAATTACCTTTAAAATGTTCTACTGTATAATGTTGTACGACTTCTTTAAAGGGGTTATCTTTTTCAAGATTTTATACTTTTAACGAGTTTTTATATTTTTTACGATTATTTTTTAAATTTCCCATTATAACTTTTTTTCTACATTTAGGTATATATTATATAATAAAAAAGAAAGCTTATTCTGTTTACTTTAAAATGGTGTGTTATAAAAAATTCTAGGATTATTTTTTAATAAGATATGCTTTTTCAAAATATAATAAGTACTTGCAACGATTTTTGATTTTAGGATTATTCTGAAAATTTCTCATTATAACTTTTTTATATGATTGTGTCTAATGATTAAATCTTATTTTTTATAGGTAATACTTTGGATCCACTTGACTCGGCCGGGCAAACTTCAAAATATGGTTAATTCCAATATTTACTGTCAAAGCTCCTGCACCACAAGCTTTGCTTGAAACAATAGCATGTAAATGTACCAAAGGATGTAAAAAACTGCGGTTGTAGGAAGATAGGAATTTGTTGTTCAATATTCTGCAAAGGGTGCATGTGCATGGATACTAATTGTCGGAACTCTAAGATAACTGAGGTGTCAGAGGAAAATATTGAAGCTAATGCTAACGAAGAGATGGACTTGATTTTGAAAAAATTTTATATGTCAACATTTAAATAATTTTAACTAAAGTGATGTTTTCTAAGACTAATGTTTATGTATTTTTTGTAAAAGAAATAATTTTAAATATTATAGGTAAAAAAATATCAAAGAATCACTCGGTTTCCATTATTTAAATATAGATGATACACCATTTTAAAGAACAGAAAATAAGTCCTTTTTATTGAGCAATATAAAGTATATTCATGTACAAGAAAAAAAAGTTATAATAAGAAATTTCAAAAATAATCGTAAAAAATGTAAAAAATAATATTTTTTATATTAGGTATTATATAATAATATTATTTTATTTTTATATTATATTATAAAAAATCGTTAAAAGTATAAAACTTTGAAAAACCATAATCTCTTTAAAACAAAGTCGTACAACGTTATACAGTTGATCATTTTAAGGGTAATTGATTTCTATTTCTATTACGTGTACCATTGCATATACCTAAAGTTACGTAGAAAAAAGTTACAGAACAATATTTGCGAAATAACAAGGAAAATTGCCCAAAATTGCTGTGAGTGTCAAATTTTGAAAAATCATATTTCGAAAACTATAAATCCTAATTACCTCTACTAAACAACATTTTAAAGAAGAAATATGTAGGTTTTTTTTTCTGTAAAGCAATGTCTATACCTATATCCTCGTGGACAAAAGTTATGGGACAAAAAACAAAATTTCTTTCTTTTGTGTTTCGTTGTGCTGTTTCTTTTGAATATATTTTTGTAAAAAGAAGTATGATTGACTTTAAAAAGTGATATTTAGATAGGAAATTTAACCAGGAACAATTTTTATGTAGGTATGTTTGAACCAAAAGTGCATAGAACTCACCCTAATTTAACCTGTGTCCAGGGACTAATTCACCCATTTCTCAAAAACGCACCCCTTTAAATGGTAGCACTCCGCGGTTTTTTCATATATAGATGTCCATTGACCATATGAAATAATAAAACCCGGTTAACGTTATAGTTCCTTTTAGCTATCTTATTTTGAATATAATCAACAGCCTAGTAGTCGGAGAGATAGAAGCGGATTTTGTGCGTGATAAGTAATATGGAGATAAGACAAAAGTGTGTAAGGAACACACTTAGGTTTTGACACTTAATAGTCAGCGTTGGCCTAAGATGGTTGCTTAAGTTTCCTGGTAGGGTTTCACCATGTTCCCGGACGTTATATCTTGTAACGTCGGCGTTTAGCCTGTTTAATATTAATTTTAAATAATGTAGATCGAATTATAAATTCAACAATTTTTCAATTTTAACAGTGGGATGACTTATTTTATTGTAGATTCACTGATGATGGACCGATAGGTCTGAAAACGTTCTGAATTGGACACATTTTATTAAATCCATTAGGATTTTTTAAATTTTAATAAATATACCAATTACATAGAGTGGTTTTTATTTCATGTTAGAGTTTTTGAAGTTACACTTCTTTACGCTCGATATGAGGGAGAATTTTTATATGTTAATATTTTTTGTACGTTAATGTTTTATATGTGTCCCGGCGCATGCGCATTATAACTTTGTTCTGATTGGATGTTCAAATGACATGTTAAAAATTATCCAATATGGCAGCTGTAGCGCAGATGTGGTTTGGACGGTTGACGGTTTGGTTATGTATGGTTGTTGCGTTTTAAAATTTGTGGGAAGAGAAACAACAAAGGTTAGTTAATAGTTATGCTGCCTTTTTAAATAGTTTTCATATTATATTTTTGAAGTTATACTTCAAAATGTTTTAATTTATGTATCTATCAGTCCAGAAAAGGTGTGGAAAGGATATATTAGTGTTTTTAAATATATTTTTCTACAAACGTGTTAAAAATGCAATTTTTAGGACTCCATAGGAGCGTTAAAAATGCTAATTAAAGGCACTAGTGCTTTAAAATTTTTAAGGCACTGCAGTTAAAAGTGAATTGTCAAATTGTGAAACGTCAAAATATTTATATTTCATTTATTAACATTAATATTAATAATACAACTTGCGCAATTTGGAAAAGGTGGTTTAAAAGGTTTTTTATTATAATTTTGTGTCTTTGGATTTGTCTTCCTTGGGCGTAAAATAATAAAACATCTATTTTTATATTTCACTTGTCACCGTGATGTATAATTATGTATATGTGAAAGGTAACTAGCATGCGGCTTGATGGCCTTGTTGGTAGAGCATTGGACCAGAGATCAAAAAATCGCGAGATTGCGGGTTCAAATCCCGGACGATTCATACTTTTTCTTTTTTTTTTTTTAATATTTGGCGTTGTTAAGTTTTGGTTCATTTTTGGTAATTATTGTTAATTTTTTGTATTGTAACTGTTAAGTAGGTATATTTATTTCGTTGAAATTATATTATAATAGAAGTATAACTTCCTACGTGTGTACAAAGTACACACACATCCTTTTTTTATTTATATGTTATACAGCCAACCTAGGGAACTTCCCTTTTAGTTTAAAATTGGGTATTTTGTGACGTTCCTGATTCGAGTGCACCAAAATTTGGGAATAAGTAGACCATGACATAACTAAGTAAAATCCCCAGAGCCGGAAAACAGATTGGGGGACGAGGGTAGTTATAAGGGGTTAAAGTCGCGGTTTTATTATTTTTTTTGTGACGCTCATGATGGAAATAGTGCACCAAAATTTGAGAATAAGTAGGCCATGACGTAACGAATTAAAATCTCCAGGGGCGGAACGCTGCGTAGTCGACAAAGGGATGGGGACAGGGGTGAATATAAAAATTTAAAAGGGGTTTTTTGTGACGTTCCTGATAGAGATAATGCACTAAAATTTGGGAATAAGTAGATCATGACATGACTAAATAAAATCCCCAGAGCCGGAATCCAGAGTGGGGGACGAGGGTAGTTATAAGGGATCAAGGTCGCGGTTTTTACTATTTTTTTTCTGACGCTCCTAATCGAGATAGGACACCAAAATTTGGGAATAACTAGTTCATGACGTAACTAAGTAAAATACCCAGGGGCGGAACGCTGCTTTTGAGGACAAAGGGGCAGGGGCAGGGGTGAATATATAAATTATAAGGGGCTTTTTGCGACGTTCGTGATAGAGATAGTGCACCAACATGTAAAGTTGAATTGTATGAGCACTTTTTAAGAGCACAATATAATATAACAAATATTTTGCTAAATGCTCATAAGTCAGTTCCAACAGTACTAATTCCTACTGATTATTGATGGAAACTGGCTGATGATAATTCCTATAAATTTAATTGGTTTAAATTTCCCACAGTTGTCAGAATCTATTCGATATATTGTTATAGGGGATGATGAGTCTGAAAATGAGATGGTTGATTTTGAGTGTGAAAGTGATGAAAATGATGATAATAACGAGTCTGATGATAATTATATTAGCGGTGATGATGAATAATGTAATTATATTATGTATTGCATAAAGTATAGCTTTAAGTAAATTTTTGCACATGTTAAAAGGCTACATCAGCGCGTCATCAAGACGAAAAACGGGTTCCAAGATTGCAGCTTTTGTTTTGAATATTTTGTCGGGTTATTTGACACACATATACGTAACATATTAAAGAATGGCGGTACACAACCCAATTTGAAAAATATGTTATTATGTGGAAATTACTCCAAGTAAAATTAAATAAAAGAAGAAAAAAAATTACACTTTTTTCCAATAAACTTTTTATCCCATGCCTAGATTTTGTGTCACATTGGAACTACTAAAATCGTTTATCTATAACAATAAATCGAACTTAACTGACAACATTTGGCAACATAGAGAAAAAGTCACTGTTATCACAATGCCTATTATTACAATATTGTACTTTCGTCTTTGAAAGTATCACCTACTTTCGACGCACTGTTGCCAAAGGTTCGCAAAACGGTGCGGCAAAACTTTCGCTCGAATTAACATTAATGACACACTGATATAGCCTCTTAATTCTGTTAGATGTAAATAAAATTATATGTTCCGATGAAAAACCATGAAGTTTTTTCTAATTTTATCATTGTTTCTATCAATTAATAATAAAAATTTCGAGAACAATAATTATAATTATTTGCATAAATCAATATTATAAAAATTTTTTGAAAAATATAAGAAATTTTAATTTTTTCTCTACATTTTTTATGAAAATATTGTGACACCGTTTTTAACAAAGCTAGATGATCCCACCTAGCTGTCCTCGCTTTTGGATTTTGATTCTACAATGAATCTATTGTGCAAGTTACGGACATATTCTCGACGACGAGCATAAACCAAAAATTTTGCGTATTCACCCTTGTCCGCCCCTGGAGATTTTATTTAATGTTTTCATAATCTACTTATTCCCAAATTTTGATATACTATCTCGTTGACAAAGCTCACCAGAAACCCCTATATTTGTATATTTAACCCTGGAGATTTTAGTTAGTTATGTCATGATTTACTTATTGCCAAATTTTGCTGTACTCTCTCGATCACGAAAGTCACAAAAAAACAGTTATAATTTTTATATTCACCTCTGCCCCCACCCATTTGTCCCCCACACAGCGTTCCACCCCTGGAGATTTAACTTAGTTATGCCATAATCTATTTATTCCCAAATTTTGGGGCACTATCTCGATCACGAACGTCACAAAAAACCACTTATAATTTATAGATTCACCCCTGCTCCCATCCCTTTTACTTAGTTAGAGGACAGGTTTCGGCCCCTGGAGATTTTAATTAATTACGTCATGAACTAGTTATTCCCAAATTTTGGTGCACTATCCCGATCATGAGCGTCACAAAAAAATAATAAAAACCGCGACTTTAACCCCTTACAACTACCCTCGTCCCCTAATCTGGTTTCCGGCTCTGGGGATTTTACTTAGTTATGTCGTGGTCGACTTATTCCCAAATTTTGGTGCACCATCTCGATCAGGAACGTCACAAAAAACCCAATTATAATTTTTATATTCACCCCTTCCCCCACCCCTTTGTCGGCCACGCAGGTTTCCGCCCCTGGAGATTTTAATTATTTACGTCATGACCTACTTATTCCCAAATTTTGGTGCACTATCTCTATCAAGAGCGTCACAAAAAAAAATAATAAAAACCGCGATTTTGACCCCTTATATCTACCCTCGGCCCCCACTCTGGTTTCTGGCCGTTGAAGAAAGTAATGTACACAACTAGTTCAACATATCCCCATATAGGTTTTTCATATTACTTATCACGCACAAAATCCGCTCCCAGCTCTTAGACTAGTGTCAAATGGTAATTGCAACCGAGACAAATAAATTTAAATAAAAAAAATGAAATCTTATTTCAGCTGATCTTTCATTCATTCCTCTCTACTGAATTTAATTTAGTTTATTTTATTTTTACTTTATCTACTTATATAAGATGTTATGTTTAAGTTGCGTTAGAGGGCTTCTTCTGTATGAGCTGTTCTTTTAACATTGTTATTATAAAATAAAAATTTTACTTGATTGCGCTACTACCCGATTTTTCAGTACTATAAAAACTATCTTTTATTTTGATGTGATTGGCCTCTCTTTCTGGGCACCGATGAGTTTACCAATACATGACTCAATTTTGCGTGTTTATCGTATTCTGTTTTACACTGTAGACACAAACGAGGCATGCTTTTCTTGTAAGTGTGAGAAATCACGCAACCTATCTATTACATCAATCACAAGTTCTGCATGAAATAGTGCAATTGAAAAAAACTGATCAATACTGTTACCAGCTAAATTTACAAACAGATTTAAGAATAAAGGTAATTTAATTACATTATCCAATGCAAATTAACAAAGATAATAATTGAGGGGATTAGATGCTAAGGGGTACAAGTGATAAAATGGTTTAGTTGAGAAAAACGAAGTCAAAGTTAATTTTATATGTGAAATTTAATAAAAAATTTAATAAAAAACAATAAAATAAAGAATGTGTGTACTTTGTACGCACATAAGATATTCTTCTATTATATAATAGGTAATTTAAACGAAGTAAATATAATTAAAAGGTTATTTGTACTTATTTTATTTAAAAATCAAACTAACTTTCTATCTACCACTTTCAAAAAAGAAGAATATCTTCAAAAATTATATAATAATATACTTACAATCATAAAATCTATAAAAAAAATAAAAAAATAATAACTTGCTTGGGGCTTGAACCCACTTCACGTCTACCGCGCCGTACGAAAGTTGACGGCATTTCAAACTGCACCACATTCGCGTATACGTCATGTGGGAATATACACAAACTAAACGTTTACACCATAAATTTATATGAATTTAATAAAAATTATTAGTTTGATTTTTGTCGAAATAAAATACAACAAAATATAGAGTAAGAAAACGATATATGAGATGAAGATTTGTAGAAAGCTTGTTCGTAATCAGATTATGTAAATTAAAGCATTGTCTACTAATAGGTAACTACATTATTTTGTTTACCTTTTCCAAATAGATAGGTATTGAAACTATTAGGTATTTCCAACTGAAACATTTAGAATTACGTACCTGCGGCTTTTCAAAACTATTTAAAAAGTCACTGTAATTATAAATTTGATTTTATTTCTGTCCACACATCAATAAAAACTAATATTGTACAATATTTTTGTTTACCGATAACCTCCATATTGAACAATTATTGACAGATCATTTCAAAATTTCAACACCCAATCAGAGCCCGTATAACGACTAATACCATACTGTCGGTGTGCGCATGCGCGCGGATCAATCAAATTTTACCCTCAATCGATTCGCCGCTAAAGAAGAATATCTTCAAAAATTTCTTCTTGGTAAAAGGTATATTAGTTTAAAAAGCCCTAAAGAGCTACAAACATATGAACAAAACGTTTTCGCTCTGTAACAAGAGCATCATCAGTGTTACCTAAAAAAAATACAACCACATTAATTAAGCAAATGTTAAAGTTAAAATGATGACCAAGCTAAAAGGAAAGTTTGGTCATACTTACAAGAACATGGTGAGCCAACAAAGAAATACAAAGGTCAAAGCCTTTCAAAAAACAGACAAAAGTCTTATATAAATGAAAACATCGAAAAATCCAAGGGATGGATAAAATTCCTAAGGATACGGCCCTAGGGCAACATATGACTCCCACACGTTGTAAGTGGGTCAAGAGGTAACTAGGTCATTCTGTTATAAGAGGTGACAGGCAACTAATAGATGAGACTTCAAAAGCGAATCTGTCTGATGTCAGGACGACAATTGTCAATGATTGAAGTTTTATGAAATTTTGGTTACGCAGCTACTAAATTTAAAGTTATTTATGGTACAAGCAATGATAACAGCTAACAGCAGTGTGTTGGAATTATAAAACTACAAGAACTTAGTGCGAATAAATTATCTAAGATTTATAAATTAATGGGCGAATTTGAAATTCCAAAATCATCAATGAGGTGTATATAAATTGATGAAGTGAAGATAGGCAAACCAAAATACAGGTGGCATGTTTTGCGGTTTGTGTTAAAATTAGATAATTAATATTTGTGAACCAACACAAATGATGGTTGATAAAAAAGGCTGCATGAAAATGAGACAAGTGAATAGGGGTTGTGATATCAAATGCTGAGGAATATTGTAAATGCAAAAAAAAACAAACTTTTTTATAGTTAATAGGATATAGATGGATCATCAACACCAATTTAAATTACTGAAAAGGTTGTTTTAAAGCTTTGTCCGAATTTATTTATTCTGTCCTTTTATGTAAAATAATATCTAGGGCAAAGAAAAAATTAATAAAATTGGATAAAAGTATCTAAGCTATGTCTAACGTTAGGTCAGATGAAATTAGGTGTTGAGTAAAATTATTGAGTAAATGGGGATTTTTTTTAAAAATGTGTTTAGTTTAATTAAATTAAAAGGTAAAACAAAATAAAAGAACGGTCGATAGATAAATGACATTGTGGATAATTTTTTTTTGATATTACAATTATGACAATTAATGATGATAATTATTGAGAGACTGGGAACTCAAGAGACCCAACTACCAAACAAACCTGATGATGTGAGTAGAAGGTGGGCTGATAGAATAACTTGATGTGAGAAACTTGATTGAAATATTGTACGTATTGTTGGATGAATGAGTTGAGAAAGTAAAATGGTTATGATTGGACATTAAACGAAGACCAGGTTGACAAAGATGATGTGAAGAGTATGGGAGAGATACTGACTAGATATAGTTGTGCAAAAGTTGTGACAAAAAATGTTGTAAATATCGTTAAAATGAATTATTTGGGAGAAAAAAAAATTTGAAGAAAGGATTAGATGATTAGCGAAAATTGAGTGGAATATCTGAAAGTGTAAATGTAGATAGAAAGAAATAATTTTTTTTGGTTGGCTCACCATGTTCTTGTAAGTATAACCAAACTTTCCTTTTAGTTTGGTCATCATTTTAACTTTAACATTTGCTTAATTACTGTGGTTATAATTATTTTAGGTAACACTGATGATGCTCTTGTTACAGAGCGAAAACGTTTTGTTCATATGTTTGTAGCCCTTTAGGGCTTTTTAAACTAATATACCTTTTACCAAGAAGAAAATTTTTTGTTAAATTTCACTTGTAATATTAATGGTATACAGCCAACTGCAGGAAGTTCTTCCTTGTGGATTTTTAATTTTATATAGTACAGCAATATAAAGGTATTATATTATAGGTATTTAGGTATTACGGTTTTACGCAGAAACACTCAACTATAGACTAACTCCACAGGGTCACCGATATTATAGAAAATGCACTAGACGAAAGAAAAGTTTGTTCAGCTTTATCCTTAGATGTTGCTCAGGCATTTGACAGAGTTTGGCATGAAGGACTATTTCATAAATTAGAGACTACGAGTATTCTTCCAAAATCATACACAGACATAATTAAATCGTACTTAACTGATAGATATTTCAGAATCAAGCAAGATAATGCTTATTCTGAACTTAAAGGAATAAAAGCCGGAGTCCCCCAGGTTAGCGTATTGGGACCGGTCCTATATCTCCTTTATACATGTGATCTACCAGAATTCGATAACTACTGTTTAGCTACCTTTGCCGACGACACCGCCATATTAGCAGTAGGTGAAGATAACGTAGAAACAGCCAATAAACTACAAAATGCGATGAAAAAATTCCAAAAATGGACTAAGACGTGGAAGGGTACATTGAATGAAAGCAAATCAGTACATGTTGATTTCACTAATAAAAAAATTCTGTACGCACCAATAAAAAGTAATTGACAAGACATTCCTTATGCCAACACAGCCAAACACCTGGGCTTAACCCTAGACACGAAGCTTCGCTGGAAAGCCCATGTAAAGAAAAAGAATGGGGGGGGATCCCGCGATATTTCATGAAATGAACATCAGATCGAAAAACTGAAAAAATACACGTGTTCAATATTTTTGAAAAATCTATCGAATGTCACCAAACACGAACCCCGACCGTGGTGGGGTGGGGTTTAAAATCTTAAACTTTTATTCATTTCATTTTTAGAATTTTTGATAGATGGAACTATAATCGAAAAAAACGATTGTTGGAAATGGAAAATTAAATTAAAAAATGGAGATTTTATAATACATGTCTGAATTGCCGATATAAATGATTCAGATTAAATAAATTATTAATAAAAGCATTTTTTCCTAAACAACAACGACACCCGACTTAAGCGTCGAAACATTAATAAAATCATTTTTTTTTAAATTGTGGCTTATTTTCCATTTAAAATTGTTGATTAAAAAATGGAAAGTCCCCACTTTGTGGAAAACTTAATTTAACTTTTTTGGTCTTAGGACCTACTCTTCACCACCCAATATGTCGCCATAACGCTTGAGTAACTGCAAATTTGGCATATTTTCCTACCCTACGTATGTTTTTTTACCCCCTAGAAGGGGTGAAACTTACCCCCGGGGCAAAAGCACTCATTGTCCCAATATCAATTTTTTATACTTTTTTAGGCGCGATTGAGAGAAAAATTTCATAATACTGCGCGCATGCACACATAGACAGTGTAGTGTTTAGTTGCTAAATCTTTCAAGTTATGTATAAATATATCAGTGCTAGAAAAGGTGTGAAAATAATATATTTAGTCGAGGCATTGAAGGATTTAAATGTCTACTTTTTTGCAGTAAGTCGGAATTTAATTCGGATTGGTGCATTGGATTCGTGAGAATGTCAGGAAATTTTGTGAACTAATATAATTAGCAAGAAATCTCAAATTGCATTTTTGCATAAGAAAAATTTATTTCAAAAGTGCATTTTGAAATAGGCAATTATATGCAGGTACCTACATGCTTTTGTGTTTACGAATGTTTTGTATAAATGGACCTATTTGCGAATGTTTTATCTAAAATTTAGGAATATATTAATTTTATAATACATTTAAGTATGTACATAGTAATTTTCTTTATAATTTTTACTTACCTATTTGTTTTTTTATACCTAATATCGCCCGTGTCTAGCAAGTGTCTGCGTAGGCTAGCAGTATGTGTATCTACTTACGGACGTGTTAGTACTTGGTTCGATTCCCCATAAGGAAAACTGTTTTGTTTATTATTAATGGTTATTGACATCTTAGACTATTATATGGACTTAAAAAATGATTAAAAATAATTAAAATAATTAATCGGGATGTTGCACAACTATTTACCGAGTTGCAAATTTATAATAGCTGCCTATTTCAAAATGCACTTTTAAAATGCATTTTTATTATGCACAAATGCAATAGATTTCTTATTAATTCCATTAGTTCACAAAATTTCCTGACATTCTCACGAATCCAACGCACCAAACTGCATTAAAATCCGTCTTAGAGTCTTAATGTGCCAAAAATCGACAGTAAGGCCTTTTTTGTGCTTCAATGCCTCGACTAATTAGTGTTTTTAGTAAATATATTTATTATAATTTTTATGTCTTTGGATTTTTCTTCCTCAGGAGTAAGATGAGTAATATTAAAACATTTTATTGTATATTTATTATGCATCACCTTGTCTGTTTGTTACCGTGAATTGTCATTAGGTACGTTCGAACCGATACAGACACAGTCTTCGTAGCGTGTTTGGTATAGCATTCGGCCAGAGATCGAGAGGTCTTGAGTTCGAATCCAGTGCAATCCTATACTTTTTTTTATTTTTTTAAAAGCAGTAAGCACAAAATTAGTTTTGTGTTTAAAAAAAATTAAAACAAACTGTTTAAAGTATATTTATTTTTAAGAAATCATAATAGAATATAGAAGTATAACTTCTTACGTGCGTACAAAATGCACACACATTCTTTTTTTTTTTTCTTGTTAGATATGTGTATGCCAAATTTCATGTGAATCCAAGTGGTTTTTTAGAATTTACAGGAAAAACCGTGAGTAAAAAATGTACTAATAATTTCTTCTTGTACCTAAATTATTACATATTATTATTAAAGGGCAAAAGAAGAAGAAGAAGAAGATTATGATAAAGTTTATTTAAGGCGTATGCTATTATGGATAGTGTATAATATAATGATTATATAGGTAATAGGTTTAATCACGAATAGGTTTAAACGAATTTCGCGAGCAACAACTTGAAGACAATTGCACCGATCTCTAAGCAAACATTAAGTTACCTAAGTACACATCTCTAATTAGTTTAGTAAACCAATATATTACATCGGTATTTGTTTTGCATCTACAAGGTAAGCAAGTTAAGAGAAAAGATATTGGCCTGATATGCAACATATTTTATTGTATTTTATTTTCCATCATTCGGCATATAATTTAATTTGACAGTTTCTTTATAGTTTTTAGAGTTATTTTTTAACATTACAGGCTTGTTGATACTTTTTAATTTTTATTTAACTTGGCATATCCATTACCATTTTGATGTTTTATTAACATAGCGTTTTATTAATATTGTCTTTAATATTTCCTAACATTAAAACATTAAGGTTATTCATCAAAAATCTCTAAGAAACACGACTATTATTATTCATTTTTAACCAAAATCTGAAACAGTTTTTTTATTAATAGATACAGTTTGATTATTTGTAAATTATTTGTCCAGAAACAATCATTAATCAGCGAACTGCAAATTTTTATAAGAATATGAGTTGTTGTAGAGCCTAAAACTTTATTCGATTAATTTCATGACAGCCACTAACGGATGTTAACACGTTGACAGCCAGTGCGTCAAATGTATAAGCACGTGTTGCGACACTATTTGCAAAGGAAAATGGTGAGAAAATGCAACGTCTATAGACGTTGTGTCACATTACATCAATGGAAATTAAACGTCTATAGACGTTCTGTCCGTCAACCTGTTAAATTATAATTTTGAAGTTTTTAAAGTTACGGAAGTCTTTAACGTGCAACTACCTGCTTATCTCTTATTTATAAGGATCGTTTCTTTCTACTCTTCTCATTCTTACCAAGTCCTTTATGTTTTCAATTATTTTCCTCGCTTTTTCTAAGCAGTTTCAACTCTGCTATTTCTAGAACTGTTTTTGTTTCCTTTGTGTCTTGGTTATGCTTCATTCGCGTGTGCCTGGTATCCAATATATTTAGTACATTCTTTCACGGTTATTGCTGTAAATTTTAAAGAACCGCTTGGATTGACATGAACTTTGGCATACGCAAAGCTAACATATCAAAGAAAAAAGTAATATTATGCCGATGTGTGCTTTTGCCCTGGGGGTAACTTGCACCCCCTATTGGGGGTGAAAAAATATATGTCCAAAATAAGACCTGAAATGGATAAACTGACTAATTCTAATTAACTTTTGTTCTATAGAGCTTTTTCGCCAAGTCAACACTTTTTGAGTTATATGCGTGTGAATAATATGTTCATTTTTCAACAAAATAAACTCGTTTTTAGATAGTCTAAGAGCTAGTGAACCCTCCGACTAGCACACCAAGGCTAAAAACCATGACCTGGCAGGCCTCAGTGGTGCACGTGTATCTACCAGGTGAATCGAAAAGTGCAAATTTAGGGAGTAAAATAAACTTTCTCCTGTAAGGTTTAAAAAGTATGTGTTTGAGTAAGTCATTCAGAAGAAATGTGTACAATGACAGGCGATTCTGAAGAGCATATGACCTTGCCAGGCGAGGGGAAACATTAGGGGTTTTTCCTAAAATTATTCTTTTTGCATCGAACAAATTTTTTTTAGGTTTTTCGAATTATCCCAAACAGAAAACGTCTTTAGTGATTTTCTCTAAAGCTAATAGTTTTTGTTATATAAGCGATTGAAAATTTTGAAAATTGCGAAATCGGCCATTTTTAACCCTAAATCGGACATTTATCTAAAAATTTCAATGTTGCCAAGATACGCAGATATTCTCTAAACATTGATTGACGAAATCCCGAAGAGTTTTTTGCAATAAAATATCGAAAACCCCTTTGTTTTTTTAATCGCTTATCAAGCAGGTGCGACACTGTAGTTTAGTGAGGACGTTGAAGTTTGCATAAATTCATTATCTCGAGAATGGGCAAATTTCAAGAGAAATCCTTAGACAGGTCGATTTTTATTTTTAAATTAGGACTTTTTGGCATATATATAATACTAGTGACGTCATCCATCCGAGCGTGATGACGTAATCGATGATATTTTTAAATGAGAGTGGGGGTTGTGTGATAGCTCATTTGAAAGGTTATTGAATTTTCTGTTCACTTATATAAACATTAACATAATTATTTATACATGGTGTACAAAAAATTTTTTTTTATTAAATTAACTTTGATTAAATTTGACAAATAGAAGAAAAATTTTTTTTGTACACCCTGTATAAATAATTATGTTAATGTTTATATTACTGAATAGAGAATTAAATAACCTTCCAAATGAGCTATCACACAACCCCTACTCCTTTAAAAAAATCATCGAATACGTCATCACGCCCAGATGGATGACGTCATTAGTTTTATATATATGCCAAAAAGTCCTAATTCAAAAATAAAAATCGACCTGTCTGAGGATTTCTCTTGAAATTTTCCCATTCTCGAGATAATGAATTTATGCAAATTCAAACGTCCTCACTTATACTACAGTGTCGCACACGCTTGATTAGCAATTAAAAAAACAAAGGCGTTTTCGATATTTTATTGCAAAAAACTCTTCGGGATTTCATCAATCAATGTTTAAAGAATATCTACGTATCTTGGCAACATTGAAATTTTTAGATAAATGTCCGATTTAGGGTTAAAAATGGCCGATTTCTTAATTTTCAAAATTTTCAATCGCTTATATAACAAAAACTATTAACTTAAGAGAAAAATCACAAAAGACGTTTTCTATTTGAAATGATTCAAAAAACCTAAAAAAATTTGTTCGATGCAAAAAAAATAATTTTAGGAAAAACCCATAGTCTTTCCCCTCGCCTGGCAAGGTCTTATGCTCTTCAGAATCACCTGTGATTGTACACACTTCTTCTAAATGACTTACTCAAACACATACTTAAATTTAAACCTTACAGTAGAAAGTTTATTTTACCCCCTAAATTTGCACTTTTCGATTCACCTGGTAGATACACGTGCACCGCTGAGGCCTGCCAGGTCATGGTTTTTAGCCTTGGTGTGCTATGAATTATCACTATACAAATTTCTAGCCTTACAGGACGACCGTTAGTCGGAGGGTTCACTAGCTCTTAGACTAAGACGGTTTTTCGCAAATAACTGAAAAAGTAAGTATTATGTCGAAAAGATATTCTTAGCAAAAATATAGCCTGTAAAAAGTAAAAAAAAAATGGTGTACGCTTGAGGTCACTGGACCTCGTAGAACCAGAGTTACAACCAATGAAAAATAGGTTCATATTCGCCAAATTTCAAATGGAATATTTCAACGTGAAATATCCAAAAAATTAAGCACTTTTTGGGGAAAACCCATTATAACTTTTTAAAGTGTTTAAAATAGGCTTTATTTCTGTTTTTACAACAAGTTTCTAGCAACAAATTTAACGTAAGCAAGTTACGCTCAAAATAAAGTTGGTCCCTTTTGTTTTGGCAAAAAAAAATAAGCAAGATCACGCCCCTAATTATCAACTTAAATGAAATTAAGCGTTACCGCTTCACAAATTATTTTACTTAGGTTGTGTTTATAGGATCTGTAAGTTTCATCGGTTTAAAGTGCTTATTTTGGAAAAATTTGGTTTTAAAGTAAAATTTTTAAAATTTTTAATTTATAAAAAAAGGTTTTTTTCAAAATAACTTACAAATTGTTAAAGATACCAAAAATCTCAAAAAACAAAAAAGTCCGCATTGCTTTTCTGAATATCTTGTATTTTTTTGTTTTTATAAAAGACAAAAATTGATTAAGATTTGATGTTTCTAAATTTCCATACACTCGTGATCAGTGACTTGTTCAAGTCGTTTTAACTACAGCCCTTTCAAAAATAAGGACTTTGAATCGATGAAACTTACAGATAATATAAACAATACATACACGAGTAAAGAAACTTGTGAAGTGGTAACGATTAAGTTCATTTGAGATACTAATGAGGTGATTTTCCCGATTTTTTTACCAAATAAAATGGATTAACTTTACTTTGAGCATAAATTGTTTAATTTTGATGCTAGATATTTTTTTACAAAACAAAATGTAGTTTTTTAAAAAGTTTAAATAAGTTGTAATACGTTTTTCTAAAAAATTTGCTTTATTTTTTGGTTATTTCACGTATAGTCCTGTCGCCAGGGGGGGTACAACGGCCTTCTTAATTCAGATGGACTTACCCAAGTTTTTTTTATGTATTTTGACCCGTAGAACACGAATTTTTTGGGTAACAGTTGATCCGGATGTCGATAAGATTGTTATAAACAAAGAAGTTGAGGAATTACATAACAGCGATTTTTCGCAAAACAAAACATTTTTTTGTATTTTTTGGGTCATTCTAACTAAAAAATGTTCCTAAAAGTTTTTTCGTAGGATGCATAGTTTTCGAGATAAACGCGGTTGAACTTTCAAAAAATCGAAAAATTGCAATTTTTGAACCCGAATAACGTTTGAATAAAAAATAAAATAGCAACTCTGCTTACCGCCTTTAAAAGTTTAAGTCAAATTATATCTGTTTTGAATATTTGCATTGCTAAAAATTTATTTTTTGATTGTTTAAAAAAGCTATAAACACATAGTGTTTCCCGTGCCTAATACATGCGTTTTAATGCATGCTACTTAGAAATAGCCCCGCTTGCACTTTTACCTTCTCTACGTACTCGTTCGATTTTAAATGAGAAATCATTGAAACATCGCTCAAGCACTAGGTGTTTATAGCTTTGTTTTAACAATAAAATAATACATTTTTAGCAATACAAATAATTCAAACCGATATAATTTGACTTGAACTTTCAAATGCGGTAAGCAGAATTGCTATTTTATTTTTTAATCAAAAGTTTTTCGGGTTCAAAAATTCCAATTTTTCGTTTTTTTGAAAGTTCAACCGCGTTTATCTCGAAAACTATTCATCCTACGAAAAAATTTGTAAAAACATTTTTTGGTTAGAGTGGCCCAAAAAATACAAAAAAATGTTTTGTTTTGCGAGAAATCGCTGTTATGTGATTCCTCAACTTCTTGGTTTATAACAATCTTATCGACATCCGGATCAACTGTTACCCAAAAAATTCGTGTTCTACGGGTCAAAATACATAAAAAAAACTTGGGTAAGTCCATCTGAATACAGGAGGCCGTTGTACCCCCCCTGGCGACAGGACTAGTAATATTTTATTTGAAATTTGACGAATATGAACCTATTTTTACATTAGCTATAACTCTGCTTCTACTAGGAATAAAGACCTCTAGTCTGGGCTGATTATCGGAGAATAGGCGATTTTTGGGAAAAGTTATTTACCAGCAATTTTATTGCTTGAATCGAATTATAAGATCCTATATATTAATAATATAGGTATGCAAAGTCCTCAGATAGTGTGCTACTTTTTTTATAAACAAAATGGCGCCCGAAAATCGTGTTTTTTTCAATTATTGCTCTAGAACTCCGAAGATTTTAACTCTACAACAAAAACATTCAAATAAAAATTCACCGTAATTAAATTCTGCATAGAGACGTGTTTTTCCCGATCTGCTCCGACGAAAATTTTCCTCGGAAAATGCGGGTTTTCCCATCAAAATCTTTAATTTTCAAATAAAGTTTTAGATAAGTAATTATTTACCAATAATTAAATAATTTGGTGACTTAAAAGCCTTCTTGGTTTAGATTATAGTTCGAGAAGCTGGTGAAAATTAAACGAATATTTTAGCAACAATTCAATTGTTAATTAATAATTTACGGTCGCAATGATAACCAAAATAATTATGATACACTGATCAAACTTTGAAATCTTATAAAGATGAGATGCCTATTTAACATTTTGTCGACAAAATATAAATTTTTTATTTTTTTGCATAATCTTTATATGTTTAAAAAAAATAGTTATAAACAAATTAACGTTTCTCAGAAAGTTTTTATTATATTATAATTTTAAAAAATAGCTAAAATGCGCATTTCAAATATCTTGAAAATGAATGCTTTAAAACTTTTTTGCAACCATTTGCAAAAAAGTTATAAAACAGCAAAGTTAACATACGATTACTACGGTGTTAATATTTTTTTAATTCTTTCAAAGCGTAGAAGTGAGTTTAAAGTACAAGCTAATTATTTATAAAACAATATAGATTATCAGCTTAATGGTTATATTTTAATTAAAGATTATAAATATATTTTTTTGTAATTTACACGCGCGAAAGTAGAAAAATACAGTACCGTAGCTACCCGCCCACATACACAACTCGCGCGAGTTTAAGCGTGTCAGTCGCTTCGAGTGAACATTTTATCTCCGGCTCTGTATCAAGCCTACTTTCGCGCTAAAAATTACAAAAAAAGTATTTTTAATCTTTGATTAAAATATAACCATTGCACTAATTTTTGACATTCTTTGTGAGTAATTAGATTGTACCATAGACTCACTTTTAAGCTTTGAAACAATTAAAACAAATTATAAACAATGGAGATATCGTATATTTATGTTGCTGTTTCCTAACTTTTTTGCAAATGGTTGGAAAATTTTTTTAGAGCATTCATTTTCAAGACCTATGAAATACGCATTTTAAGTATTTTTTAAAATTAGAATATAATAAACAATTTCTAAGAAATGTTAATTTGTTTATAACATTTTTTTTTAACATTTAAAGATTATGCAAAAAAATGAATAATTTATATTTTGTCGACAAAATATTAAATAGGCATCACACCTTTATAATCTTTCTAAATTTGATCAATGTCTCATGATTATTTTGGTTGTTATTGCGACTATAAATTTTTGATTAACAATTGAATTGTTGCTAAAATATTCATTTCATTTTAACCAGCTTCTGAATTTATAATCTATACCAAGAAAGCTTTTATTTCACCAAACTATATAATTATTGATAAATAATTACTGGCCCAAAAAATGTATTTGAAAATTCTAGATTTTGTTGGGAAAACCCACATTTTCCGAGGAAAATTGTCGTCGGAGCAAATCGGGAGAAACATGCCTCTATGTAGAATTAAATTGGGGTGAATTTTTATTTGAGTATTTTTGGTGTAAAGTTAAAATCTTTGGAGTTATAGTGCAATAATTGAAAAAAATACGATTTGTCGGCGCCATTTTGTTTATAAAAAAAGTAGCACACTATCTGTGGACTTTGCATACCTATATTAATAATATATAGGATCCTATAATTCGATTAAAGCAATAAAATTGCTGGTAAATAACCTTTCTTTGTACTTTACTAATTAGACCAACGTATTATAACTATTTTTTTTTTCAAAATTTAAAGATTATGCAAAAAAAAAGAAAAATTTATATTTTGTCGATAAAATATTAAACAAGCATCTCATCTTTATAACCTTTATAAGTTTGATCAATGTATCATGATTATTTTGGTTATTATTGCGATCGTAATTTGTTAATTAACAATTGAATTGTTGCTAAAATATTCGTTTAATTTTCACCGGCTTCTGGAATTACAATCTATACCAAGAAATCTTTGATGTCACTAAGTTATTTAATTATTGATTAATAATTACTTACCTAAAACTTTATTTGAAAATTATAGTTTTTGTTAGGAAAACCCGCATTTTCCGAGGAAAATTTTCTTCGGAGCAAATCGTTAAAAACATATCTCTATGCAGAATTTAATTGCGGTGAATTTTTATTTGGGTGTTTTTGTTGTAAAGTTAAAATCTTCGGAGTTATAGAGCAATAATTAAAAAAAATACGATTTGTCGGCGCCATTTTGTTTATAAAAAAAGTAGCACACTATCTGCGGACTTTGCATACCTATATTATTAATATATAGGATTTTATAATTTGATTCCAGCAATAAAATTGCTGGTAAATAACTTTTCCATGAATTTTGCTAATTAGCCCAGAGTACTAATATATACACCATTTTTTTTCAATATTTTTCAGGCTATATTTTTGCTAAGAATGTTTTTCGACAAAATACCTACTTTTTCAGTTATTTGCGAAAAATCGTCTAAAAGCGTCGTTATTTTGTTGAAAAATGAACATATTCACTCGCAAATAACTCGAAAAGTATTTACGAACTGAAAAAACTCAATAGAACAAAAGTTACTTAAAATTAGTCAATTTATCCATTTCCGGACTTACTTTGTACGTATAGTTTTTCACCCACGAGAAGGGATGAAACTCACCCCCAGGACAAAATCGCACTTCGGCACAATATCACTTTTCTTCTTTGACTTGTTAGCTATGTGTATGTCAAATTGCAAGTCAATCTAAGCGGTTCTTTAAAATTTAGAGGTTTTGCAATGTTTTACCGTTAAAGAACGTACTAATTGATCTAATGACTGTTTTGTATATTCAGCCTTTCGTTTTTCCCCACTATGTTTTATTCAGGCATCCTGTGGCTGTGTCTGCAATACTAACTTGATCTTCCACTGTTCTGCACTGTTTAGATCTTTTCAAGACAGTGTTATACCCATATATTTAAACTCCATATCTTGGTCTGTATCTGCGTCCCAAGCTCCAATTTACATCTGTTATATCTATGCGCTTTTTTTTGGTGAAATTGTCGTGTTAAATTTTTTGGCGGTTATTTTAAATTAGTGAATCAGTCGTTGTAAATCGTCTCAAATTTTAGAGATTAGTATTGGGTGGTCCGAATAGCAGATTATTGTAAGTAGTTTTTTTTTAATTTGGTATCCTTTTTTAGTCCTTTCATTCATCATCAGATTAAACAATATAGAGCTAAAAGAAAAACACGTAATTTAAGATTAGAGGCAACCATAAATACCTATTCCTGACTATTTTATTGTCATCGTTGCGATGCATCCAAGTTAGAAAAGGAGTGTGTTAGCGTGGGAAAAGAGCAATGCAGAATCAATGCGACTAATTTGTGGCAATAATGTTAGAAGACCCTGACGTTTCCAAAGCGACAACTAACACATCCACGTAGGAAGCTACAGCTACCTGAGGCAAGCTAAACGGTTAGAACGTTTAAAACAACAAGAAAAGAATAATGCGAGTAAATCCTATAGGAGGTAAAATGTTAGAGATATCTCGCAACAAGGAAGAGTACTACAAGACCCCTTAGCTCTTGTAGTACTGGGTGTTGTTCATCCTTTTTGCCTCTTGTTTGATTTTACACCAAGAGAACAATTTATTTTCTCCTAAAACACTGATTTCTTTGAGCCATCTTTCTTAAAATTTAACATATCAAATATTAACTTTAAACATACCGGTACACGTATAAAGAAACGAGTTTTTTTAAACAGAACTTAATAATTTCTTACATATATTTTCTTCAATAGGTACTAAGAAATGCATTAATCGTTACATTTTTATTTTCTTATCCTAAAATTTTTTTTTTCTTAAATTGAAAACTACAAATATTTTTCAGTATAAGAAATATAGCTCAGTATAAGTTAATCTATATTTTTCTTTGTAAACAAGAAATTTTCTTGCAATTAATAAATATTTTAAACCACAAGAAATAATTCTTCAGAAATACTCTCTGTAGTAACTGTGGTTATAAAATAAAAACTTTATCATTAAGCCGAAATGTTACTTGCAAAGAGATTTTCTGCCACCAAAGAATTGCGCAGATGAACTATTTATGATTTAATCGTCAGTGTTTGTCAAGATGGCGTGATATTAGTTCATGTTCATATAGGTGGATTTTGGATTTGTTGGTGTTCTTTAAAAATTAACGGATATTTTAAAGGTACACCGACACATATATGTATTAAATAAAAGTAAATTGAGTAATTTAAATTGTAATGATAATATTGTTGCGTAACCGAATGGTTATAAAAGCAACATAATAGTATCTTTATATGCTTTTTAGGTATAATTATGGACAACTCTGAAAGAAAGGAGCTTATTATTCTAAATGGGGAATAAGCCACAAATTAAAGCTGGGACAGAATGATATAATAATATATAGGTTCAGAACAATATTAAGAAAGGAGCTATGAACCAACTGCGGGGCCTTCCACAAATGGTAGAACTTTATACATATAAGTACTTTTTTAAAAATGTGTATACATATGTATCAACTATAATAGGTTTCTTGAATATATTGTCTTCTATAAGAATATACCTAAAATACAACGCTATATCAAACATGGCGGGTGCAACGCTGAGGATGTTTTCTGTTCATTTATTTGTGATAAAGAAATCAGTTAGAATAAAAGAAATATTTTAATGGTTAAGAAATTTTATTGCAGAAAACTGTGAATTTGTTAATATGTATCAAATGAGTTAAGATGTAAACTAATAATACTTTCCCGTAATCAAATTTCTTAATGATTAACCTTCCGATGACCAACCTTTTTTTGTTACACGGATGACCAAGGGGGGGGGGGGGAATGACCCCTGGTCAAAAATGTCAAAAATGGTAATTAACAAAAAAATAAAGTTTTTTTTTAAATTTTTTTTTGCATGGACTTTATGTCATTCAGCCAGTCACAACATGAGTATTAGTGTCATGTGTAGTGTGTATGTTGAGTAAGTGTCTTGTTACTTTGCGAAGTCGCCGTCATTAGCGTAAAACTACTTGTAATTACACGTAATAGACGCTATTATTTTACTACACATCAACTTCAGAATATATTTTTTATTCGTAAAATATAGGGAATTTTTTTTATTTAAAAATATGAGGATATCTAGAATGATATTAAAGTCAAATAAAAAAATAATGAGTTAAAAATTGAAAATACTTTTGAATTTATTAAAGAAAAACCTACGCTGGGGTCACAATCTCCCCCGCTTGGTCATCCGAAGGTTAAGTATGCTGTCTCTTTTAGATTATAAAAATAATTAAAATTACATAATGTCTGCTTCAATGTTTTACATTGGTTGTATTTTCCCTCTTGTTTTAGCTAAACAATGTTTATTGTGTGACTTAATATTATAAAGAAAAATAATTAATATTTTATTAACAAAAAGAAAAAAATAAACCAAGATGTGTAGGTTAAATAAATAAAAAAATGTTTGAACTAAATATGATTGATTATTATTAGTATTAATAGTTCTTATGTGGGGTCGTGTATTTGTTTTTTTTTTGTATTTCCTAAATTAGTCAAAATTAATATCTATATCTTTATATAAAAAAACATTATTGAAATAAGTTTATTCTTTCTACATAACATAAGTGCTATTAACAAGAGAATGAAAAGTTGAGTAAGTTGGATTTGCCTTTCCATCCTTTTATTGTTGTGTAGAAGCCAGTGGTTTAAGAGTGGAGAAAATATTTATATGTAATAATAATGTTTTATACCCTGTTTTTATTAATAAATAATGATTTTACCTTAACACAATGATTTATTTCGCCGTATGTAATATCACTTTATTTTCAAGAAATATTACCTTAATTCTAAATATACGATTATATCTGCAAAATATATTTCTTAGCATTAAATACAATAATTAATAATAGTAAGATAATAATATTCCTTAATAAGAAATATTATTGCTCAGGAAGAATAGTTTTGTTATGTTAAGAAAATATATTCTTATGACTAATAAATTCAATTAACATCAAGTGTAATTTCTTTCTGATAAATGGGTTTGAAGTTAGTCAGAAAGTGATAGTTCAATCATGTTTAAAATGTATATCCTTGGCTATAGTACAATTTATTTGAAATATTTTAGAAAATTATATATAGCATACAAAGATATATTTCTTAGGCAATACGCCAAGTCGAGCTTTCTTAAATATAAATAAAGTTTCTTTATGTCAAGAATTTTTTTCTGAAAAATATGGGTATGGTTTGATATATATATGTGTATTTTTTTATTATTTCAAATAAAAGTTCATTCTCTCAAGAATACTCTCAAAAAATTTCGAGTTACAGCGTGTTGAATATCCCTACCTTCGACTCGCTTTGTTGTGGTTTCGCGCCAGCACGCTTGAGCATAGTGAGAATCGTTAAACAACTGTTCGCCTTCTCTTTTGTAGATTACTCCGCGATTCAAAAAACATATTACAATGTGCATCACTTTACGATTTGGCAGATAAATAAGAAGATGGAGATGCATTTATCAAATCCTTAAACGCATTTTTCTCAACACTGCTTTTGTGCTTCACAAAACTCTGTCCACGCATTTCGCGCGCATTTTATGTCTCGGTTGAGTTCAAATTGCGCCAGGCCTAATGCTCGTTTTGGGCTATAGTGCCATTAACGAGAGAGAGAGAAAAGAGAGAGAGAGAGAGAGAGAGAGAGAGAGAGAGAGAGAGAGAGAGAGAGAGAGAGAGAGAGAGAGAGAGAGAGAGAGAGAGAGAGAGAGAGAGAGAGAGAGAGAGAGAGCGACTAAAACCTGAAATGAGTCGGAAACAATCGTCCGGAAACCAAAAGAAAATCTTCCCAAAGTTTACGATAAGCTATTTTTGAATTTTTGTTTGTGTATTTTTAATTCCATATTAAAATCGATCTAAATAAACTAGATCGTACCTCAAACTTATCTATAATTTGTAGTAAGAAAGAAACAAATTTGAGTTTTGTGTGACCTTCTTGTAATTGTTAGTTCGACCACAAATTGTGGTAATTGAAAACTGTGTTGTGTGTGATATAAATCAGTATGTACTTCAAACTGCTTAAAATTTATGATTAAAAACGAACAATAACAAATTCAGTATCGGGACTTTCCATAACAAAAGCGGATTCAACTCAACTCAACGAAAGCAATAAAAATAAAAAAAATTGACTGAATTGCTAAAAACCCGAGAAGTGGTCATTCTTTTTTCTTTTACACCTTTATTTCCTTTTGTTTCTTTCATAGGCGTTACAGATAAACTTTAAATTGAAAATTCCTAAATGTGTATATAGTACATTCTTTCACGGTGTTTGCTGTAAATTTTAAAGAACCGCTTGGACGGAAATTTGGCATAGGCAAAGCTAACATGTCAAAGAAAAAAAGTAATATGGTGCCGATGTGTGCTTTTGCCCTGGGGGTGAGTTTGACCTCATCTCGGGGGTGAAAAAATATGTGTCCAAGATAAGTCCCGAAATATATAAACTCACTAATTTTAAGCAACTTTTGTTCTATACAGTTTTTTTACCAAGTCGATACTTTTTGAGTTATTTGCAAGTGAATATGTTCATTTTTCAACAAAATAACCACGTTTTTAGACGGTTTTTCGCAAATAACTCCAAACGTAAGCAGTTTGTCGAAAAAAATATTCTTATCAAAACTATAGTCTATAAAAAAGTGAAAAAAATGGTGTATATATTAGGATTCTGTACCTAGACAAAGCAGAGTTTTAGCTAATAAAATTAGGTTAATATTTGAGAAATTCCAAATAGAATAATTAAATATGAAATATCCAAATAATGAAGCATTCTTGGAGAAAACACATTACAACTTTCTTAAAGTGTTTAAAAAAATCTTTATTTCTGTTTTTATAAAAACAATTTCTAGCATCAAATATAAGCAAGTTACGCTCAAAATAAAGCTGGTCCCTTTTGATTTGGCAAAAAAAAATTAGGAAGATCACCCCCAATTAGCAACTTAGCAACTAAATGAAATTAATCGTTACCGCTTCACAAGTTACTTTACTTATGTTCTGTTTATATGATCTGTAAGTTTCATCGATACAAAGTGCTTATTTTTGACAAAATTTGGTTTTAAGTAAAATTTTTAAAAATTTTAATTTTGAAAAAAATGCTTTTTTTCAAGATAACTTAAAAATTGTTAGAGATACTAAAAATTTTAAATAAAAAAAGTCAACTTTACTTTTCTCAATATTTTGTATTTTTTTGTTTTTCTGTAAGACAAAAATTGGTTAAGATTCGGTGTTTCTAAATTTGCTTACACTCGTGATAAGTGACTTGTTCAAGCCCTTTTAACTACACCTCTTTCAAAAATAAGGATTTTAAACCGATGAAACTTACAGATCATGTGATCAATACATACGCGAGTAAAAAACTTGAGAAGTGGTAACAATTAAGTGGTAACAAATGCTAATTAGGGGGTGATTTTCCCGATTTTTTATAAAAAAGGGACCAACTTTATTTTGAGCGTAACTTGTTTACTTTTGATGCAAAAAAATTGTTTTAAAAAACAAAAATTAGCATTTTTTAAGCACTTCCAACAAGTTTAAATGAGTTTTCCATAAAAAAGTATAAACGAGTTTTCCATAAAAAAGTGTTTCGTTTTTTGGTTACAGCACGTAAATATTCGATTTGGAATTTGACGAATCTGAACCTATTTTTCATTAGTTATAACTCTTCTTCTACTAGGTATAGTGACCTAATATATTCACCATGTTTTTCACTTTTTTACGTGCTATATTTTTGGTAAGATTTTTTTTCCACCAAATACTTACTTTTTGAGTTATTTGCGAAAAAACCGTCTGAAAACGTGGTTATTTCGTAGAAAAATTAACATATTCACTCGCAAATAACTCGAAAAGTATTAACTTGGTAAAAAAACTTTATAGAACAAAAGTTGCTTAGAATTAGTCATTTTATCCATTTCCGGACTTATTTCGAACATATATTTTTCACCCCCAAAGGGGGTGAAATTCACCTCTAGGGCAAAAGCACACATCGACACAATATCACTTTTTTTCTTTGACTTGTTAGCTGTGTGCATGCCTTTTATGTCAATCCAAGCGGTTCTTTAAAATTTAGAGGTTTTGCAATATTTTACCTTTAAAGAACGTACTAATACTATAATAATTATTATAAAGATATTGTATAATTTTTTTCTGAAAATTCCACACCTGTAATTTTGAACCAATCAAAATACGTTATTTTGACAGATCACCATGGCAACGGAGGTATTTTATCGGAAATTTTTTGCTCGTGGGGTACCCAACAGCGAATTATAGTGGAAATTTTTTGACGTTTACAATAACAGAACATTTTTGACAGACTGGTTTTTATTTGTTTATATAATTTAGTTTTGATTCATTTTCTATCACTTGTAGTTACTCAAAACTTATGTAAAATTGAAGAATATACTATTTTCTATCTTGAAATGGTATTCCCATGCAACTACAATGAGTAGAAATTACGAATTTGAAAGCCTAAATAATTGCTGACAAAGCTATGGCGCGCTATTAATCTGTTCATGCAGCTTTGGATTTTCAAATGCAAATTTGGTGTGGAATTTTCTTACCGAATACCACGCGAAGTCAAATTAATATCCGGAAATTTTTTTTTGATCATGAATATTTTTAGAAAATTTCCCTCGTCTGCGACTCGGGAAATTTTCAAAATATTCATGATCTCAAAAAAACTTCCGGAAATAATTTGACCTCTAGTGGTATTACTAGTGAATATCAATAAAATATTTTAGAGGAATTAGCAAAATAATGACCAATATCCCCAAGAAATGTTAACAAGGTGGAACTCGCATATGGAATAAAATTTATTTCTGTCCATGTTAAGGTTATAATAATCGCCAAGACCCGTCGATTTTTATAATATTATAGTACAAGAGCTGACATTTTTGGGCAAGTATATGAGGCAATCTGAAAATGTTCAGGTCATTCTTCCATAATAGCCTAATACAAAAATGCAGGCCTGGCTAGAGTATAGCGGTCGTTTACCCCAAAACTGCCACACAAAGTTACAAAAAAGGCCAAACATTGTTATTACAAAAACATCTTTGAAGCGTCTTGTAATTTTTTTGAAAGTAAATTTAATCATATTTATTACATAAATAAAAAAAATCAGCCAGGCGTTTTGCGAGGTATTTTAACTCTGCAAGATGCGTGAATGGGTGCCCATGGGTGGCATGATGGGTGCATCGGAATCTTATTGTAGTCTGTTTTGTGAATATTTTGTTTTTTGAGTCTCCCTTATATCTTTAGAAACGAAGAAAATTACAAAGAAAATAGGTGGTTTTACTCTTTAGTATGTGTTTTAATTGAAACAAAACTAAATTAACAATAAAAACACCAGTTAACAAAGCTTTAAAAACAGAAAGGCACATAACGTAAACAGTTCTTATCGACACCTATTAGTGTTATTTGTCGACCAGGTAAGCGGTATGCACAGCGCAACATAAGAGAAACTAGATTGTTTAAGGGAGGCTCTGTGATGTTTTGGGGTGGAATATCCCTGAAAGTAATACGGATTTGGTGTCTTCATGGAGGCTATAGAGATATGTACATTACACATATTTTTTTCTTTGAACACTCTTTTCCTTTCGCACTATATATAGGAAATCATTATTTCATCTTAGTGTTATGATAAGACATGGCCTTTTCACGTATCGCAGTCGTCAGTTAAAACACAAATTAAAGATTAAAACCGTCTAGTTTCTTTGTTATTAAAGATACCAAAGAAATTAAAAAAATAGAAGCTTCACAAAATCTAAGACTACAACATAGTATAGACCTGGTTCTTCATATAAGACCTTAATAAGACCTGTTGTTACATATGGTATGGAAACAACAACGATTAACAAGAAAGAAGAAGATAGTCTTCTGAAATTTAAAAGAAAAATAATGAGAACAATACTGAGCTACAATGTAACAAGAGAGGGAGAAATAAGAGTGAAAACAAATGCCGAAATTGAAGAAGAATTAAAGAGAGAAAACATAGTCAGATACATAAAATCGGTTCGCTTAGAGTGGATAGGATATATACCGAGACACCCACAATCAGATATGTTGAGAAGGATAACTATCTGGACACCACTGTTCCCCAGGTGTAGAGGAAGACCCAGAAGAGGATGGCTAGATGATGTAGAAGAAGACATAACAGCAATGAATGTGAAAGACTGGAAAGTTCAGTGCAAGGACAGGAAGAAATGGAAAAAAGTCACGAGAACAGCAAAGACACACAGCAAGCTATAAAATGACAGAGGACCAATCCACCTCACTCAAAAATAGGATTTTAAACGCCATGGCGTTAGCTATAATCCCTAGGGATTTTGATGCTTAATGAATGAATGAATGAACATTAATGAATAATTAATTTATTGAGATGCTAATACAGAGAGAGTCTGTAATTTGGAATAAATTTAATATCTCAAATACTCATCGTTTTTTTGAAAAATGCTCAGACCCGTCGATTAGTATTTCAAATTGTCCTTTTTGACATACGATAATAATGTATGCAGGGTGTCCCAATTTAGAGATATGACGTCATCATTGATTTTCTTAAATGACAACACTGTCATTTTGATAGCTATTTTAATAGGGTGTGTAAAGTTATACACAACTACAAAATATCAATTTTTTATTCTCTACCATTTACAAGATAATAGAAAATAACAAAGTTATGTCTGTAATTTACAATAAATTCAATAATTAAAATACTAATTGTTTTTGTGAAAAATGCTTAGACACGTCGATTAGTATTTCAAATTGTCATTCTTGACATATAATAATAATGTATACAGGGTGTCCTAATTTAGAGATATGACGTCGTCGTTGATTTTCTTAAATTGCAACACTATCATTTTGATAGCTATTTTGATAGGATGTGTAAAGTTACACACAACTGCAAATTTTCAAATTTTTATTCCACACCATTTACAAGATTTTATAAAATAAAATTATGAAAAACAATTAATCAAATAATAATTGAATTTAATTATTTCAATTAAGCAAATACATATAATGTTGCCCTCAATTATTCTCAAATTGTCAATGGGCAACGTTATGAGCATTTGCTTAATTGAAATAATTAAATGCAATAATTATTACTTGATTACTTGTTTTTCATAACTTTGTTATTTTTTATTATCTTGTAAATGGTATGGAATAATAATTTGAAATTTTGCCGTTGCGTGTAACTTTACACACCCTATCAAAATAGCTATCAAAATGACAGTGTTGTCATTTAAGAAAATAAACGATGACGTCATATCTCTAAATTGGGACACCCTCTATACATGATTATTATATGTTAAAAATGACAATTTGAAATACTAATCGACGGGTATGAGCATTTTTCAAAAAAACAATTAGTACTTATTATAATTATTGAATTTATTCCAAATTACAGACATAACGTTGTTATTTTCTATTATCTTGTAAATGATAAAGAATAGAAATTTGATATTTTGCAGTTGTGTATAACTTTACACACCCTATCAAAATAGCTATCAAAATGACAGTGTTGCCATTTAAGAAAATGAACGATGACGTCATATCTCTAAATTGGGACACCCTGTATACATTATTATTGTATGTTAAAAAGGACAATTTGAAATACTAATCGACGGGTCTGAGCATTTTTCAAAAAAAACAATTAGTATTTGAGATATTGAATTTATTCCAAATTACAGACTCTCTCTGTATATTATATGTTAATATTATATTATATTTGTATACTTTTATACTATTATATTCATAATAATAATTTTTTTTTCCATATTAGGTAGATATTTCTGTAATTTATTACAAAGAAGTAAAAATACTAAGATGGAGATAAGTTGCACAGTTTAATAAGATTGTTTCACAGAAGAGCATAAGAGAAAACATCTCAGAAAACTAAAACAGTAGTAATCAGCACAGAACCAATCAGATGTAAAATATAAATTGATGGCATCAGTAATGAACAAGTAACAAAATAGCTTGGGATTACACTGTACAGATACGGAGACGTGGACAAAGAAATGAGAAATCAAGTACAAGAAGCAAATAGACTGACAGGATGCCTTAATAACACTGTATGGAAAAACCGACATATATTAACACTGATATGAAATCAAGAATTTATAAAGCAAGTATAAGACCAATAATGACATATGCATCAAAAACAAGACCCGATACAGCCACAACACAAAGACTACTATAGAAACGGCTTAGTCCAGAAAGCCACTGCGCATCCGCTAGGAAAAATATTCCGATTTGGCTTTTTTGCACAATCTTACTCAAAAAGGACACCTTTTAACAAATCTGCATGTTGTCAGGACCAAAAGTGGGTCAAAAATTTTTTAAATGTTTTTTTTTGTATTTTTCCTAAAATTATTTTTTTTGCATGGAACAAAATTTTTTTAGGTTTTTTGGATCATTCCAAACAGAAAGGGTCTTTAGTGACATTTCTCTAAAGTTGATAGTTTTTATATAAGCGATTAAAAATTAAAAAATTGCGAAATTGGCCATTTTTAACCGTCAAAAACTATGTGAAAAACCAAAAATTTAAATGTTGCCAAGGTGGGTAGATATTCTTTAAACATCGACTGATGAAATCCCGAAGAGCTTTTTGCAATACAATATTCAAAACTCCTTTGTTTTTAATTGCAAATCAAGCGTGCGCGACACTATTTTCCACCGACAGTATGGTGCAAATGAAAGAAATAAATTCGTTATTTCGTAAGCCGGCGACTTTAAGAAAAAATCCCCAAAACAGGTTGATTTTTATTTTTAAGATATGATATTGTGGCATACATGGTATACTAGTGACGTCATCCATCTGGGCGTGATGACGTAATCGATGATTTTTTTAAATAAGAATAGGGGTCGTGTGCTAGCTCATTTAAAAGGTTCTTCAATTCTCTATTCAGTAATATAACCATTTATATAATTATTTATACAGGGTGTCCTTTTACTTCTTTTTTTATCAAATAATTTAATTTAATAAACATTTTTTGGACACCCTGTATAAATAATTATGTAAATGTTTACATTACTGAATAGAGAATTGAAGATCCTTTCAAATGAGCTACCACACGACCCCTATTCTCATTTAAAAACATTATCGATTACGTCATCACGCCACAATATGCCACAATATCATAAATTAAAAATAAAAATCGACCTGATTCGGGTTTTTTCCTTAAAGTCGCCGGTTTACGAAATAACGAATTTATTCCTTTCATTTGCACCATATTGTATACACATGCAACGGTGGAAAATAATGTCGTGCACGCGTGATTAGAAATTAAAAAACAAAGGAGTTTTGTATACTGTATTGCAAAAAACTCTTCGGGATTTCATCAATCTATGTTTAAAGAATATCTACCTACCTTCGCAACATTCAAATTTTAAGTTTTTCACATAGTTTTTGAAGGTTAAAAATGGCCGATTTCGCAATTTTTCAATTTTAATCGCTTATATGTCAAAAACTATCAACTATGTCAAAAAAACGTTTAAAAAATTTTTGACCCACTTTTGGTCCTGGCAACATGCAAATTTGCATGTTGCAAAAATTTTTTTACTCCTTTTTGAGTAAGATTGTGCAAAAAATCCGAATCGGAATATTTTTCCTAGAGGATGCGCAGTGGCTTTCTGGCGTGGCTGAAATGAGAGTACTGAGAAGAATTACAGCAAATATGCAGAAAGATCAAAAGAGGAGTAAAGACATTAGAAGAAAGTTTAAAGGCGCGTATCCACTATGTTGGCGCTCCGCGCTCCTGCAACTGCTCCACATAGGGGATACGTTGGCGCTTCTGGACCGTGTAACAGTGCGCGATCCGCCTCGGTGCTCCAATCGGTGGCGGTTTATACGTAGAGGAGCGCTTGCCGTATCAGTTGGAGCAGTTGCAGGGAGCGAGGAACGACAACGTCGTGGATACGTTCATTACGGTACAGTGTATAAACGAAGGGACACTAAGTATTGTTCTGGAGCTATTTCATTGTGCCTTATGTAATTTACTATTTTATTTGTGGCACAATTTCAGTTTGAAATTAAATGTATTTAGTCCAGGAACCGAAGCTTTCCACCCCGCAATTTGTACAGAATGGATCGATTTGCTTGAAAATTTGAGAATAAGTAGTGGATGGTCCAAGGATCAAAATCTATATGATGCCGAAAGGTGCTTTTATTATGGGGGTGATTGCCACCCCATCTGGAGGGTGGAAATTTTTTATTATATTTTGAGAGCAGAAATTGATAAAAACATTCATTCTAAGCAAAAAATGTTGTATACATTTTTTTGATAAAACTAATAGCTTTCGACTTATTCGCTATCGAAAGTGTTAGTTTTATATGGAAAAAATCAATGTTCTTCTATAGTTTACTCATTTACTATTCACTCAATTTTTGTCGTAGAAAAAAATTTTTTACACTAAGTTCTTAAGAATTAACTAACCTACAATTTCATATTTAAACATTTTTTCCTATCTTTGATGCTAATCTTTCTATTCTGAAGAAATTGGCATTTTTTACAAAACTACAAAAATTCTTTATTCGCTTTTAACTTAAATTTTCTAAAAACTAATCATTTTAAGCCAGTCAAACTTCTAGAATCTATTAACAATACACAAATAAAGAAGAATGAATAAGGCCAATGACTAAAAACACCGCTAACTTACATTATTATGCTTACAATTGGATTTCTCCTTTTTTTTTTCTCAAAAAAATATATTGATTTTTTAACCGTAACTTTTTTATTTTGTATCTTAGAAAGTTTGTTATAAAAGAATTTTGTAGATTTTTACAATATCTACATGCCTATTAATATTAAATCTTATTAGAATCCTTAGTCGCAAAAGGAGGTGACTTTGAAAGGGTTGGTAAAGGTGGTTTTTGCATGCTATTACAAGTTTTAATTGTCAATAGCTCACTTAATTTTTGTTACAGAAAAATTTTTTTGATACCAAATTCTTGAGAATTAAATTAGGTACAATTTAATATTTAACCATTTTTTCACATCTCTGATGCTAATCTTTTTATTCAGAAGAAAAGGCCATTTTTTTCAAACTACAAAAATTCGTTAATCGCTGTTAACTTCCCTTTTTTTTAAACGAATCATTCTAAGTCTGTCAAACTTCTCTAACCTATTAATAATTCATAAATAAATAAGACCAAATAAGGTCAATGACTAGTTTTAATTAGGGTGGTGATTACGGGGTTGCTTCCGACCACTTTTGCGCTGAAAAAAATAGGGACTGACATTCTTTTCATTATAAGTCACTTAATTTTTGAGCTAGAGACTTCTTTTTATTTCTAGAAATAGATATTTTTAAATTCTTTAAATTAGTTTTAACAAGTTATTCTCGAAAAAAGCATATTTTTCCCGTCTTTTGACTTTGAAACTACAATATTTAGCATTTGACAAAGGAGAGCTAACATATAATAAAGTATATCTTAATTACTGTTGGTCTTAAAGAAAATTAAAAAACACGGTTTTGTTTATTTTTTTAAATAGTACAATTTTGTTAAGTAAGGTTGTTTTGATAAAACGAAAACTTTTGGAGTTATTAGCAGAAAACTGAATAAAAACATTGATTTTTCGATATAGTACTAACACTTTCGATAGCGAATAAATCGAAAACTATTAATTTTATCAAAAAAATGTATCGAACATTTTTTGCTTAGAATGAACGTTTTTACTAACTTTTGCGGTCAAAATATAATAAAAAATTTCCACCCCCAACAGGGGGTGGCAACCACCCCCATGGTAAAAGCGCCTTTCGGCATCATATAGATTTTGATCCTTGGACTATCCACTACTTATTCTGAAATTTTCAAGCAAATCGATCCATTCTGTAAAAATTGCGAGGTTTTGTCCTAGTTCAAGCTTCATTATTTGGACTAATTTAACGGTTCGACTTCGACTAAATAGAAAAAAATAATGGAATAACCACATAAACAGAATTGGGGACACGTATCGGCTGACCGAGCAAAAGATGAAATGACAACCTTCCGTAGAGGAATCAACCAGAATGAACAAGCAGAATTACTTATAAAGACGAAAAGAAGAAGAAGTTCCAGCTCTGGGTAATTCTTAATAATCTCTTCAGATTTGATCCCGGTATTCTTTCTCACTGCTTTCTAACTTCTTATCCGCCTGAGATATGCTTCTACCTTCTAAGTTTAGATAGATAACGTGAAAAACTTTTAAGCTAATGTTGAAAATTATTTGTCTGGCGATGCAGCCAAACGGACTGATGCATCTGAGCTAATCGTGCCCAAAGTGAGACAAACATTTTTTTCTGTGTTTCAAAGAAGCTGAGACTTATGAAACAAAACGACTAAGGGCCAATTTCTCATATCGAGTTCAACTCCAGTTTAAGGCCCATTTATACATATCAGGGCCGTGTCCGTTCTGTGTTAAGACAGGGCCCGGTCCAAAAAAAAACAATATGTACTCTTATGAGCATATTTATACATTGGCGTTTCCCGGACGGGGTCCGTCCGGGCCCGATCTGAAATTAATACCAGCCGATATTTTTGCTGTTTGTGGCACTGGCGATGCACGAAAATGACACGGATCGCAGGGACTTGTATAAACACGATTTTATTGTTTTGTGAACGCGACTGCCGGAAAACAGACAAGCAATAGATATTGTGAGGTGAGATCTTCTATCCAAGCCGAAATATTTTCAACTATCTTTTACACAGAGACATGTAATAACGTTTTCCTCTCTTTCCGGTACGCACACTGCCACAACCCGGTTGTATGTAAATATTGCATTAAAAATACCCGGACTCGGCACTGACCCGGAACGGACACGGCCCGGGTATGTATAAATGGGCCTTTAACCTGAACTTCTAGTACACGTCAGTTTAAAGTCAAAATCGTCTTTCTCAATTCGCACGTTCAACCGATGGCAGTTTAAACTTGAACGATGCGATGCTTGAATGGTGGAATTCGGCCGTTCAAAGATTTCAGAACTCAGTTCAGATGATTTCATGGACTACGCGTTCGTTGGATTAACACGAAACGCTGTCATAATATAAATATATCCTATATTATTATATTACGCCTAGCGATAAACGATAACATTATTTTTGTTTTTATAATATTTATTTATGATTATTAAAATGACTATTTGACTATAAATATTTAAATTTAACTTTATTCAAAAACAGCATAAAAAAGGTACCTAGTTCAAAATGGCGACAGTGTTTTACTTTTTGCCATCTATTGGCATTTCTAGAAAGCTGTAGAACGAGCGCTGACATGAATGTGCAATGAGAAATGCATTCCAAACAAATCCGAAGATCACCGGTGAACCTGGTTCAACTGAACCATAGATTACTGCAGGTATGAGAAATCGACCCTAAGAATGTAGTACCCTTATTAGGCGAGCGGCAGCAACCCGTAAAATTACGTTATAGTGACTACGAAAATCAACTTTCAGGTGAATGACTAATTTTGGTCATTATTTATGTTTTCGAATTCGCTGAATCCGAATATCAAATTTATGTTTATCTAAAATTGCTGGAACATGTTCAATAACCATGGTAGGGGAGTCAAGTATGCTAAATTTGCAGTCACTCGAGCATTACGAGGACCTGTTGGGTTGTGATTATTAGGTCCTAAAACTAAAAAAAGTTAAGTAAAATTTCCCAATTTGGTGGTGACTTTCCATTTTTTAATTTAATTTTCCATTTCCAACAATCGTGTTTTCCGATTATAGCGCCATCTGTCCATAATTCGAGAAAATGTCTCGAATAAGAGTTGCTTATTTTTACGTAGAGAATCCAAATGTGCAATAAAAATTTGGGGTCCCATTTAAGAGTTTAAAGTAACCCCCCACCCCGTGAGGGGTCGTGTTTGATACCATTCGATAGATTTTTCAAAAACATTTTGAAAGTGTATTTTGTAGTTTTTCGATCTGATGTTCATTTTGCGAAATATCGCGGGATTTCTATTTAATATTTTAAATTTACCCCTAACCCCCTCAGTGGGCTGTCGTGTTTGGTATATTTCGATAGTTTTTTGGAAAATATTGAAAATGCATTTTTTTTTACTTTTTCGATCTGACGTTTATTTCTCGAGATAGTCGCTTTTTTCTTGTGAAATTTTGTGACACCCATAAACACCCCATTTTGACACCCTAAAAAAATAAATATCACGTTTTTCTGAAAATTAAAAGTTACACCATTTTTTTCTATATTAACATTTTGTTCTGTATACTCTATATTTTAACATAAACTTGATGCTAGATTTTAAATTTCAATCAACTTTTGCGATTAAACTTTGCAATCCAGGAATCTTCAAATTTTACTTTAAAAAATTCATATATTTTATTATAATAAAACTCAAAGATTAAAATAGAACCCATTGTCTTCAAAAGGTGAGAAATATATACTATAAAAATTTCAGAAAAAAAATATTAAAATGGAACAGAGTTGTAGCGAGTTAAACGCAAAAAAGTGATTTAATTTTTTTTTTATTTTTAGTGTAAAATTGCGATTTAGACAATGTTCCCCTACATAAAATTTAAAATAAACCTCATTTTCATTTCCACCATCATCAAGAATATAAAGTATGACCAAAATTAGCCATTCACAACACCGTGGTCAGTATCTCGATAAATTAGCGTTTTTTGGTGGTGTGTCGCTCGTTTATAAAGTCACATAAATTTTTCCTATTGCATATTTTGACTTTAAGTTTTTCAGAAAGTTTCTTTATGGCATATGTTTTAATGCTGAGATAGTTAAAATTATGAACTAAAAAGTTTGTCACTCAACTTTTTTAACTAAGCATGAAACTCCTCTTTTAATCATTTTAAGCATTTTCGACAAATCTCATTGTTATCTAAATATTTCAAAGATAATACAGTAAAATATTGTAAAGGAAATATTAGTCCTGTCGCCAGGAGGGGTACAACGGCCTCCTTAATTCAGATGGACTTACCCAAGTTTTTTTTATATATTTTAACCCGTAGAATACGAATTTTTTGGGTAACAGTTGATCCGGATGTCGATAAGATTGTTATAGACAAAGAACTTGAGGAATTACATAACAGCGATTTCTCGCAAAACAAAATATATTTTTGTATTTCTTGGGTCATTTTAAGCAAAAAATATTCCTACAAGTTTTTTCTTAGAATGCATAGTTTTCGAGATAACCGCAGTTGAACTTTCAAAAAATCGAAAAATGGCAATTTTTGAACCCGAATAACTTTTGATTAAAAAATAAAGTAGCAATTCTGCTTACCGCATTTGAAAGTTTAAGTCAAATTATATCGGTTTTGATTATTTGCATTGCTAAAAATTAATTTTTTACTGCTGAACAAAACTATAAACACATAGTGTTTCCCGTGCCTAATACATGCGTTTTAACGCATGCTACGTAGAAATTGCCTCGCTTGCACTTGTAGCTACTCTACCTACTCGTTAGATTTTAAATGAGAAATCATTGAAAACATCACTCACGCACTAGGTGTTTATAGCTTTGTTTACCAATAAAATAATAAATTTTTAGGAATGCAAATAAAACCGATAAAATTTGACTTAAACTTTCAAATGGGGTAAGCAGAATTGCTACTTTATTTTTTAATCAAAAGTTATTCGGGTTCAAAAATTGCAATTTTTCGATTTTTTGAAAGTTCAACCGCGGTTATCTCGAAAACTATGCATCCTACGAAAAAACTTGTCATAGCATTTTTTGCCTACAATGACCCAAAAAATACAAAGAGATGTTTTGTTTTGCGAGAAATCACTGTTATGTAATTCCTCAAGTTCTTTGTCTATCTTATCGACATCCGGATCAACTGTTACCCAAAAAATTCGTATTCTACGGGTCAAAATAAATAAAAAAAACTTGGGTAAGTCCACCTGAATTAAGGAGGCCGTTGTACCCCCCCCCCTGGCGACAGGACTATATTTACAGCGACCTTTCGATTTTTCCATTTTTGCATAAAATTTTATTTTTGAATATGTTCCACCAGTTCTTGATAAAAATAAACTTCATATTAACAATTTAATTTTTTGCAACATTGTATTTTTTTTATTTCGATGTATACGGGAGTAGGTTTTAAAAGAAAATACATACGAAATTCTAGTTGTGGGATAGGATCATAGGTTCTGTTATAAAGGTACCAATTATTATGCCCAGCATCCATGTAAATAGATACCACCACCATTTTTAGAGCGAATTACTACTCGGTATCTAGCTACATTCTGGTCCATAAGATCAACTTCAACTGTTCTTTCACTTACTTATTAGCCTTTGCTGATGATTTGGAAGGCCCAGTCTCGTCAATATCATTATATTTTCGGAATCTTTTTCACTATTTCGTAAAGCAAGTTCAATAGGTGCCGTAAGAATTCTCCCCGACAACCTGTTCAAATCATCATCTTCCTCATTATCAGACTCCTCGTCTGTACGCACATTAAATTCTGGTGATTCAGTATATATATAGCATCAACGTCTAAAGTTTCAGCGGTATCAATCATCTCCAGCGCTTCTTAAGGCTATGGGTACATAATTCGCAAATATTTTACGTGTATCCCTACTTTTTCTGTCTTTACACGGCAAATTACTTGTAGTAAAATTCACACTGGTGTGGATATGTAAACATTACTAGAATGTCATTCTACTTGAAAATGTCATAATTAATTTAAAGAGATGGCTTTTGAATGTTCTTGGATAACTGTTATTTTTATAATTGTAAATTATTAATTCAGTTAATAAATGTGATAATTTTTTCACTAACTATGTTTTCAGTGATTGTAATAATTTATTTGTACAACAAAAACTAATAATCAATCGAGAAAAGAGGAAAAGTGTTAAAGTGATTTTTTAATAATATGTTGTTATTTTGGAACGCTTACAATTTTGAACATCTCTAACAACAAAATACTTGGATCACAGGATATATCTGATGTATTCTCTGCTTGGATCTTCCACAAATAATACACAATAAATAACTTTTTATTAAGTTCACGTCTTAAATCAATTATTTATCAAATACACTATATATCAATAATATTTAATCAATTTCTCAAAATATTCCCGATGCAATGTCAAATATTTAAAATTGTCACTGATTGTCAGTGTCTGACTGGGAATATATGCTGACAATATTATATTCGGTTGAGTGCGTTGTAAGACAAAGACAGATTTGGAAAATATTACCACGGCATTGTGTTCATTTTTTTCAAATCCTGAAAAAACCAATAAATATTTTTGAAAAATTTAAACGCAGAATGAAAGACTAAATTATTACCGAGGGCCGAAAGTCCCTTAGAATAAATAAAAAGTTTATTTTGAATGAGATATTTGAAAATAAAAATCACACTAAATTTTCTCTTAGTTTTTTCACCCCTGTAACTTATTAAAATAAACATTATAGAAGTTCTCAGGGACTTTCGGCCCTCGCTAATAACGTAATCTTTCATTCTGCGTTTAAATTTTTCAAAAATACTTATTAGTTTTCTCAGGATTCGAAAAAAATTAATCCCCATTTGAATAGCATTGCAGCCGAAAATACGTACCGATCCTCTTAAAGAGAAAACCCCTTTCTGGAACAAAAAATACATTACAATTCTAAAAGTTCCGATTTTTGCTCCCATATGTTCCTAGCGTTACATATATGTAACACCAAAAATAAATGGCATAATTTACAAAACCATGATAAAATTTCGAAAAATTTATATTATCAATAAGAAAAGACATTAATTTAGGCTCAATTGAAAACACTTTAAACAAAATATAATAACAAAAGAATAGTAAAAATATACTTACTCAAGCTCGAGATCCATTTATACCATAAATAAGAAACACCGTCACATCAAACACTCAACAAAATAAACAGGTTAGATCAAATCCTTGAACCAAACGCTAAAAACTAGTAAACAAGTGTCCCTCGAAAGTCTTGCATCGTCATCTAGTTAAAATTAGGATCACTTCCCGAATTTCAGGCTTAAGATTTTAGCGGTTTTGCGTTACATATATGTATCGCTAGGAGCTTAAGGGTTAAGCGACCTCTAAGACGTAAAGGATGACCAAAATTTGCCATTCATCAATCATGGTCGCTTTTTCGATTTCTAAGGCTCAAATTAGTGGTGTGCCGCTCGTCTATATCCTTTGAGAACATGCAAAACCTCCATTTTTTTAAACTGTGTACCCTTCACAACAATTTTTTGCTGCATTATTTAAAAAAAACTATTCCACAATTTTGAGCAGAAGTATAATTATGCAACGTGGCGGCTTATTACAATAATTTTTATGATTTTGAGTTCCCGGCGCCTTATGTTTCCCTTTCTGTCTGTTATAGGTCTGGATCCCGCGTATGAAAAAAAAATTGATTAATAGCAAGCTGAAAATTTGTTAATAGGTTAAGGGTGTCTAGTCGGATAAACTTTGATATATGGGAACACTGAAACAGGGACAGTTTTAATTGTGGAACAGGTTGAAAATTTGGAACGGTCAGACCACGAAAACGGCACATTTATTTTGTCCGACAGAATAGACTTAAACTCTCAGAACAGAGATTAAACTCTCATGCAAAAATCAGACTGCTATTTATCACCTGTCATAATTCCTGTCGTTTGAAATATTCTACATGTTCCACTCATTAAAACGCCCATTTGCTGATAAATAGCAGTCTGATTTTTGCATGAGAGTTTAATCTCTGTTCGGAGAGTTTAAGTCTATTCTGTCGGACAAAATAAATGTGCCGTTTTCGTGGTCTGACCGTTCCAAATTTTTAACCTGTTCCACAATTAAAACTGCCCCTGTTCCAGTGTTCCCATATATCAAAGTTTATCCGACTAGACACCCTTAAGCTATTAACAAATTTTCAGCTTGCTATTAATCAACTTTTTTTTCATACGCGGGATCCAGACCTATTATACTCGATACTCCATTTAGTGCGTCTGGATTTTGCAATGAAGTCTATCGTCATGTTTTATGAAGCACCATCCCTCTCTCTCTAACTTTGTCAATTTCCCAGCGTAGCCATATCGTAATAAGAGTGTTCACCTCAGGCTACTATTAAAAAAATAATAAATACCAAAGTAATTTAATTGAACTTAGTATAGCCGTAGGTGAATGTCGGGAACGTTAAAAAGTTAAAGATAAAATGTGCGAGATGGGAAAGACTTGTTTATATTTTCGTAGTTAGTTTTAACATTTAGACAGTCAGATTCAGATCATTTATAAGTATAACAGATGCAAGATAATTATTGCATAAGCAGACATACATACATCATCATTCTCTTTGCCTTATCCCTATGCGGGGTCGGCTTTCCTAATTGAATTTCTCCACACAACTCTATCTTGGGTCATAGCAATGTTGATCCCCTTTACCAACATGTCCTGCCTTATCGTCTCCCCCCAGGTCTTCTTTGGTCTTCCTCTCCTACTCCTTCCATTAATCTGCACTTCAGCTATTCTTCGTATTGGGTGATTAACGTCTCGACGTTGAACATGATCAAACCATCTTAACCTAAGCTCTCTCATTTTGGCATCAATTGGTGCCACACCTAGACTTCCCCTAATATACTCATTTCTAATTTTATGTCACTCCACTCATCCATCTAAGCATTCTCATTTTCGCCACATGCATTCGTTTTTCCTCTTTATTTTTCACTGCCCAACATTCAGTTCCGTGCATTATAGCCGGTCTTATGGCTGTTTTATAGACTGTTGTATATGGCTGTTTTATAAGCAGACTTACATACATACATACATAATCGATTACCTCTTATACCCATAGGTGTCGAGGTTGTGTGTGTGTGGAAAGATAATGGCATGGAATCAAGTCCATTTGCCACAGAAAGTTGTAAAAGAAACTTTTCTTATAAAGTAACTACAGAGTTGTGGGTTATGCCGTTTTAAATTTGTATTTTATTTTCTTTAATAAAATTTACTAAAAGTTCCAAGGTGTTTTATTGGCAGCTAACAAAATGTGTGTGAGATTTAATGGAAGAAAATATTGCATTTCAATAAGTGTACGAATTAAATCATTGCATTTTTTTAAATGTTTTTTGCACCCGAAAAATATATGGTTTAGATCTCCGTAAGAGTTCTGATCACAACTACAGGCCGATGACTGTATAATGCCCAGCTTAGCAAGATGCGATGGAAATCGCCTATGATTTGTTATAAGTCGAAAAATACTTGCCGAAAAGAATTTTGAAGTAGGGTAGTTGAAAATATAGTATAGGGTACTATGTATTTTAAAATAGGTATTTTGTGAGTTTTCTACATTATTTTCCCACTGTCGTTCTCATTTTAATCTTATTTTATTTTTTATCAAATTAAAGACGTCTGGTAATGTATGAATATTGCAAACAACTCCGTTATCTACTGCTTCCTTAGCCAAACTCTCAGCTTTTTCATTTAGGTGTCGAGGTTTCTTCCTTTATATTTCACTCTCTGCCAGTGTACGCCATTTCTTCCCATCTGCGGCTAAAACTTTTGTGTCTTGCCACGATGTTCCTCTTGTATTAAGGATTTCGTTTACATAAGTGTTCCAGCTTTTCCTTGGTCTGCCCCTCATGCTTTTACCCACTGCTTAGGCCTCCCATGCCATTTTGACATGTTAAAAAAACATCATTTCTCCCCCGCAAAACGGGCCCTTGGTGCAGTTAGGCATGCGAAGAAGCTATCCGCAAATCCAAATCTGCTCCCCACAAATTGCGCCACAATAATACTCCGGCCAATCTTATACTTCACAAAAATCTCAAAGCCAAACCAAATGTGCCATAAAATAAAGCAAAACAACTCCTTGGCAAATTCTAACCAAAATTACGTCTTAACCTTAACAATCAATACCTGCCCAAGTCAGGCCTGCAACAAAATAAAACATATCCAGGGTCACAAGTCTAGTAATAAGGTTCCTAATCTTATTATAGACGACAAAGTCATCTGTGATAGCCAATCAATTCCAAACGCTTTCGCCGTTCACTTTGAAGAAAAATTTAAAAATAAGAGTTCCTATTATAACATCCAATTCCTCTCTTGTCCCTCCTTTCATAAATAATTATATCGACCCTCTTGATATCTTATACGTAAATGAACCTTTTACCTTATTATACAGGGTGTCTGCGTAACTTGGAACCATATGGGAAACTTTTTAGTATCAATTTTACGAAAAAAGTCATTCTTTATAAAGTGCTCTGCATAGTCTAAAACCTAAGATGCTCCTGGATATCAAATCAGATATCAAATTTTATCAACAGTATACAAGGTATGTCAAAAAATATTAATTTCGCTCAAGAGCAAGCTACCTTTATATTTCAAAATATCAAAAAATTTTATTATGAAAAGTTATTTGTAATTAAAAACCATATTCAAATATGCAAGAACAGCCTTCTACTTGAAAAAAAAATTCTGAAATTTTCCTAAATTACCGATTCCGGACATCATTTTTATTTATTAGACACGTAATAACTCGTTTACTAATAATTTGAGGAAAAAAAGTTATTCTTCATAAAAATCTGTGCATGGTCTAAACCTCAAGATGCAACCATCAGTTATCCAATAATTTCTAAATTCTTTCTAAATTAACAAACTTGGATAACTGATGGTTGCGTCTTGAGGTTTAGACCATGCACAGATTTTTATGAAGAATAACTTTTTTTCCTAAAATTATTAATAAAAGAGTTATTACATGTCTAATAAATAAAAATGATGTTCGAAATCAGTAATTTAGGAAAACTCCAGAATTTTTTTTTCAAGTAGAAGGCTGTTATTGCATATTTGAATATGGTTTTTAATTACAAATAACTTTTCATAATAAAGTTTTTTGATATTTTGAAATATAAAGGTAGTTTGCTCTTGAGCGAAATTCATATTTTTTGACATACCTCGTATAATGTTGACAAAATTTGATATATGATGATTGCATCTTAGGTTTTAGACTATGCAGAGAACTTTATGGAGAGATTTCAACGCCAAGATTGGAAAAGGAAAAGTGGATGGACGTGTGGGAGAATTTGGCTTAGGAGAAAGAAATGAAAGGGGGGACAGACTTGACGAATTCTGCCAAAGCGAGGAGCTGGTAGTAATGAATACCTTATTTAAATTACCTAAAGGAAGACTTTATACTTGGATATCACCGGCGGATTCGGAAGATCACATTGTAAGAAACCAGATAGATTACATTTTAATCAAATCCAGATATAAAAACACTATAAAGCCTGTGAAAACATACCCCGGAGCTGACATAAATTCAGATCATAATCCATTAGTAGGCGTAATGAAGATAAAACTGAAAAAGATCCAAAAACAAACAAATATACCACGATTTGATGTCTCAAATATAAAAGAAGAACCTGTACGTCAGAGGCTAAAAGCAGAAATAAATGATAACTTAAAGAAATTAAACAGGACGTGATAAATACAACAGATGTAAATGACAAATGGAACGTGATACAAGAAACGTTAGTAGAGGCAGGAAAGAAGATATTACCTACAAAAAAAATAATAAAAAAACAGAGATGGATGACTTCAGAAATTCTAGAGCTAATGGAGGAAACAAGGAAACATAAAGGCAGGAGTAACGCAAAATACAAGGAAATCCAGAGATTAATAGGAAAGAAAATTAAAGATGCCAAATCCACCTGGCTGGCAAATCAATGTAGTGAAATAGAAGAATATTCTAAAAAGTATGATAGCTTTAACATGCACAAGAAAATAAAGGAAATCACAAATACACAGCGAAAAAAGAAAGATGGTCTTCTTAAAGACATAAATGGAAAAATTATTATAGAAGTCAAAGAGAAATTAAAAAAGTGGAAGACATACATAACAGATCTGTTTGAGGATAATAGACAAGAACCGGAAGAAATCGACAGCGAAACGGGACCAGAGATCATAATGGAGGGAATCGAACAAGCAATACGAAACGCAAAAAACGGAAAAACTGTAGGTCCAGACGAAATACCTGCGGAATTACTGAAATGTCTAGACGATGAAACTCTACCGGTACTACTGGATCTGTTTAATGAAGTATATAAAACCGGAAAAATCCCTGAGAAATGGTTGGTGTCCACTTTTGTAACAATACCAAAAACAATATACGCCAAAGATTGTTCGGACTATAGGACAATATCACTAATAAGCCATACCCTCAAAATATTTCTAAAGGTGATTCATGGAAGATTATACAGAAAGCTAGAATATGATATGGATGATACCCGATTTGGGTTCCGCACAGGACTTGGAACAAGAAAGGCATTGTTTGCGTTTAATGTCCTCTCTCAAAGATGCTTAGATATGAACCTGGATATTTATTCCTGTTTCATCGACTTCGAAAAAGCGTTCGACAAGGTCCAACATGAAAAACTAATAGAATTATTGAAAAACAGAGATATAGACAGACGAAATTTACGAATTATCATCAATCTGTATTGGAATCAAAAGGCCAATATATAGATAGAAGAACAAGAATCCGAGAATATTGATATAAAGAGAGGAGTAAGACAGGGTTGTGTTCTGTCGCCGCTACTGTTTAACCTGTACAGTGAAGCCATATTTCAGGAAGCGATAGCGGAGCTGATGGAATCTCTATAAACGGAAGAATAGTAAATAACATAAGATTCGCTGATGACACCGTTATAATGGCAGACACCCTGGAATCGCTACAAGAATTGCTAAATAGAATTAACGATTATTGCATTCGATACGGACTAAAAATAAACAAGAAAAAACTAAATTTATGATTGTCTCAAAAACAGAAAATGGAAATGAAAGGTTAATGATAGAGCAAACCCAAATAGAAAAAGTTAAGACATACAAATATCTGGGAACCTGGGTTGATGACAAAAATAACCAAAGCAAATACATTAGTCCGAATTGAAACTGCAAGGCAAGCATTTTTAAAAATGAAGACGCTGCTTACAAACAAAGACCTTCAGTTGCCTCTCAGATTGAGGGCACTAAGATGCTACATATTTTCTATATTGCTATACGGAATGGAAGCTTGGACTTTGAAGAGACAACACATAAGAAGAATAGAAGCGTTCGAAATGTGGTGTTACAGAAGAATATTGAAAATTCAGTGGATTTAAAGGATTACCAATGTTGAAGTTCTACGACGTTTAAATAAGGAGTTAGAAATTATGAAAAGTTTAAAAACTAGAAAACTGGAATATTTGGGTCACATTAACAGAGGAGAAAAATATGAGTTGCTGAGAATTATTATGCAAGGAAGGATCCAAGAAAGAAGAAGCATAGGAAGAAGACGCATCTCCTGGCTGAGGAACCTTAGAGAATGGTTTAACTGTAGTTCATTACAACTATTCAGAGCAGCAGCCAACAAAGTGACCATAGCCATTATGATATCCAACCTCCGATAGGAGGAAGCAGAGCACTATATAAAGAATGACTTTTTTTTTTCGTAAAATTGATATTAAAAAAGTTTCCCATATGGTTCCAAGTTACGCAGACACCATGTATATGAATTACAATTAGAATTATCGTCTTGTAGAAGCCATGCGGCTGGCCCTGATAAAATCCCATACATTTTCCAAAAAGCTCTCCGATATCTCCCTTTGCAAATTATTGGATTTTTATAATCCTGTATGAAATTCCCAACAATTTGCAACGAAATGGTGTGACTCTACCATTATTCCGATACAGAAAAAGGATCAACGCTCCTCATTACCAAAATCCTATCGTCCTATTTCTCTTACTAACACTTCCTGTAAACTTATTGAGAAAATGATTAATAAAAGACTACTATGGTTTTTGGAAAAATACAACCAAAATCCAAATTTTCAATCCGGATTTCGACGTAATCTATCCACTCTGGACAACCTTGTCCTTCTACATACCCCCATTTCAACAGCACTCAACGGTCAACAAGAAACGATCGCAGCTCTTTTTGACATTGATAGTGCCTATGATAGATTCATTCGGTTGAGAGGAAATATGACTGCATGGTTGTGGCAGGAGTCGGCAGTGTGATTTGGCTATTTACAAAGGAAGCTTTCCAATTTGTCTGTTGATAAAAATATTCTATGCGGGATGTTACACTTCGGAAGCTTATAATGTGAGCATATTCATCATCAGTGGTGAGTGGTATCACGTTTGATCCACGTATTTAATCCAAGATCAGAGAGAGCTTTTTCAATAACAGAATGTGCGATAGAAGAGCTGACATTGGACACTAAAATTATTTTTGATGGGGATATAAGTCTGCGAATAGGGACAACTTAAGTGTTAATTGAAATACTTTTAGTAGTTTTTAATAGATTACCAACTTGCTCAGAGGAAGATGAATATATACAAATGCAACCATGGGCAACGCGTGATGCGAAATGGATACTTTTGGGCGTAACAATTGTGCCGATAGCCTTAACGCAATAAAAAATAACAGTATTAGGAGCGGAGGGCATTACAATAGCATGATCACATGAAGGAGTAGGGGGTGGAGGAGCTTTCGTGAGAAAAGCAGCTGCATATGTTCAGAGTATAGGTAGATCAGAGTATCAGGTATAAATCAGAGGTGAGATCGATTAGACATATTGCGATTCTGGATGCCAAAATCGCAACACTTGAAAATAAACTAAAGATGCAGCTATTAATTTTACAGGTATTAAGTATACCAATATCTGCTCCATAAAAAGTCTACTTACTGATGTCCTAGTTGTTATTTACCATGCACTAATCACCAGTTTAACAAAAACATGTCTTATTGGAATTCAAATAAAACACGCCCGATCGCAAAGAAGGCTAAGTCGTGAGTGTATATCATATTAAAAATAAATTTAAAATAAAAATGGAATAAAAATTGTGATCTAGACAGATAGGTTATAGGTGCAAAGTAGATATTTCACGTTTTCATAGGTCACTTGATCTAACGGTCACCTGCTTGAATATTTATAGGTCCTTTATATCTTTTGTGAATATCGGAGAGTATCTGTTGCCGTATACTTTTGATATTTCTCGATCTTGCTCGATTCGATAAATTCTCTATAGAAAATTGAGCAGTCCATTGAATTCTAGAAGTAGCGTGCCTAACTAAGAAGGTATATTTTTCGTTTTGTTTATGTAGCAAAAGTATATCTCAAAAGCGGCCGATATATATGGCGGTGATAATATAAAATGTTCCGATGGTTTAAGTTACAGTATTTCACATGTACACACTTTGTTACTTGTCTCATACAGGGCATTTCTTTGGAAAATAATCAACGTTAACTGTAAAGAGGGATATTTAGGCGATATAATCCATACTTAATGGGTCCTACTTCATCAATAATTATATGCACAACCTTAAAGATGGGTAATTTTTGATGTCTCGAATTTCCTAAACCTGTTTTCCGATTTAACCATTAACCACTAACAATGTGGTATGTCATGCCTTGCCGAAAATATGTATTGCTGGAAAACATCGTTCATTTGGAAGAAGAGGGTTACATCTCAAAATGTTAAAGTTTTTTTATTGCATCAATTGCTTCCAAATAATGACTTCTACTATGGAAAAAATAGTTACATGTGTAAGTACACTAGTCTCCGAGAGATGGCAGATGTAACTCTTTGGTTTTTCAATAACTTTCTCCACAGAACATTATTCGCTTTAGAGAATACAGTTGTATCTTCGAATATCTTCTTCTTCTTCTTTTATATAGGCAGTACTGCCTGTTTTTCTTCAACGGTGCCTTTCATTCTGCCCCTAAGTTGTCATTCCATCTTTTCCTTGGGCGTCCTATACTTCTCCTGCCTAACGGTGACTTGTCCCTGGCTATTCTTACTATCCTTGATTCAGACATCCTGCTTATGTGCTCATTCCACTCTTCTTTCTGTTCTTTACCCAGGTATTTATATTGTCTACTCCACATATGCGTCTGATTTCCTCACTTCTTACCCTATCCTGTAGTCCTTTTCCAGCAATCCTTCTTAAGATCTTCATTTCGTTGGTTTCCAGATGTCTTCGTGTTTTGCTTGTATCTGGTCTTGTTTCGGCCGTGTAAGTCATAACTGGCCTAATAACTGACATATATTCGGGCCTTTGTTTCCAATCTTAGGTGCTTGTTTTTCCAAATTGTGTCGTTTAGGCATCCGGCCGTTCTACTGGCTTTAATTATTTGGTCTTTTACCTCTTCTTCGATATTGTTGTCGGCTGATAGATTAATTCTCAGATATTTGAAAGTCATTGCTTGTTGTATAATTTGATTGTCTAACTCCAATTTGCATCTTATTGTTTATTTGGCAATTACTAAGCTTTTTGTTTTTTGGACTGATATTTTCATATTCATTTCTTTTGCGTTAATGTTGAACTCGTGCAATAATCTTTGTAGGTCGTCTTCGCACTCTGCTACTAACACGGTGTCATCAGCGTAACAGAGTATTTTTATCTCTCTATTGCCCATTTTGTACCCTCTTTTTTCTTCACTTGTTTTATTATTGCATCCAATATTATGTTAAACAGTAGAGGGCTTAGTGAATCTCCTTGCCGGATTCCTGTGTTTGTTTCTATGGGTTCTGTTATTATTCCATTGACTTTCATCTCTATTTTATTTCTTACATATATGTTTTCTATCAGTTTTATGATATCCAGTGGTAAATTTTTCTCATATAGAAGGTGTATCACATCTTTTAATTGGATTCTATCAAACGCTTTCTCTAGGTCTATGAAACAGAAAAAGGCTGGTTTGTTATATTCTAATGATTTCTCCGCTATTTGCCTTATCACAAAAATTGCATCGTTACATGATCTTCCACTTCTAAATCCTTGTTGTTCATCCGATATATTTATGCACGCCATTATTTTCTCCATAAATTTTTGTGTTGTGAGTTTTAGTATAGTGCTCAATAAATTTATCCCTCTATAGTTACTGGGGTCTGCCCTATCACCTTTCTTAAATAACGCTATCATTTGAGTGGTTTTCCATTCTTCTGGAATTCTTCCTGTATTTATTATTTTACTTATAAGGATATTCAGTTCTTTGTGAAGTCTATCTCCTCCGTACTTTAAAAGTTCATTAGCTATTCCATCTTTCCCAGGAGCTTTTCGATTTTTCATCTTTTTTAAGGCGTTCTTTATATCTTCCTCTTTAATTTCTGTTTTCTCATCCGATTCTAATCGTGGTGTTTCCAGTTCTTTGTGATTAGCTGTTTGATAAAGGTTTTTTAGGTAAGTTGTCCATGTATTTGTATCAATATGTTTTACTTCTATCAATTCCTTCATCTCTGCTCTTTGACCTCTTATCATTTTCCACATTTCCCTTTGCATCCCATAAAAGTCGTGCTCCATCTCTTTTGAAAATGCTTCCCAATGTTCTGTTTTCTTCCTTCTTACTATTGAGTTTAATTCATTTCGTACTCTTTTATATTCTTCATATGTTTGTCTCGTTCTTTTGGACTTGTATTCTAGGTAGATTTTCTTTTTTTGTTGGCATTTTCTTTCGTATATGTTTACTTATCTTACGTTTTCCAAGTGCTTCCGTTGCTGCCATTTTGATATTATGTCTGATCTTCCTCCAACTTTCTTCTATGTCTTCATCCGGTGTAATGTAGTTTTCATTCAGTACTTTTTGCAATCTTCTCTGGTATAGATCTCGTGTTGACAAGTCTCGTAGCTGTTCTACCTTTATTCTTGTCTCACATTCAACAGGGTCTTCTTTCCTGTTTCTTTGTAGCTCTATTCTGATTTTTCCAAGTACTAGGTTGTGATCGCTTCCAATATTAGCTGCACTTAAACATCGTATGTCTAGTACTTGAGAGTGGTGGATGTTTCTGTTTGTCAATATATAATCAATAACGGATCTGTGTCCTCTTGTATTTTGGAATGTATATTTTTGTTGATCTTTGTGTCTGAAGAACGTATTGTTTATTCGAAATTCGTTCTGAGAGCAAAAGTTAATAAGTAGTTCCCCATTTTCATTTTTGTTGTCTTCATTGAATCGTTGCTTTATTCCTGGTATAATTATGTTACCGACTCTTGCGTTCATGTCTCCTAAAATGTATATTATCTCATTGGCTGGTATTTCGTCGACTGTTTGTTGAAGCTCGTTATAAAAGTGGACTCTGTCGACTTCAGGTTTGCAGTTTTCTGGGCTATAAACTCCTATGATATTTATTTTTTGCTTCTCTAATTTGATCTTAGTAACTACGATTCTTTCTGATATATATTGACATTCATATATGTTATCTGCCCATTTTTTGTGTATCATTAAGGCCACGCCTTCTTTGGCTCTCATATTTTTTGGTACACCACTATAGATCAAGAAGTATTCCCCAAGCCACATCTGCCCTTTTCCTTTCTTTTTTGTTTCCTGGATCGCGCATATCTCTATCTTATTTTCTCTCAGTTCCTTTTCTAACTCCTGGTCTCTGTTGTTCAATGAATATCTTGGAATATAATAGTCAAAAATAAGTTAAGTAAGAGAAGTTTTTGCTTGTTTTCGATTCAGAGGGATGCACAATCGCCGGACAGCTGTTTCCACCATTTCAGACTTTATCAACAGCGCTAGCGTGCACTTCTCTGAGTCGAAAAACAGCTCGACCATCAATTTAAGGGGAATTTTAAAGATCATTGAAATTCCCATTGGGACGCGGTCCAGCGCCATCTCTTAACAAATTGAAAAGTCTCAGATGCAGAATCCACCACTTGAACAAAATTAAAATGGTATTTAATACGTTATTTATTTCGTTCTTTCCGTATTCGAACATTAAATGCACAAGTTTAAAATTATAAATAAAAAAACAACTTCGTCAAACCAAATAACCTCTTGTCGGATAGTTTGATGGGGACGTGTGTAGATCTGCCCCCAACAAGGGTGGTCGGGTAGTTTGGTGGTGTCGGATGGCACGGACGGGGCGTGTGTAGGCCCTTTAAACATTGTCACGGCATTTGACCAATATTTATAATTTTTTTATTGAATGGGTAATAGTAACATCATCAAACAAAATTCATAATCTAGTTTACTACAGGAGAAAATATAATATCGTAAACTTTTCTCTAAATTTTAAAAAAGGACCCCGCAATACTCCTTATCGATGGCTTAGTGTGAAAACCTCGTATCTCAATAAAATACAATTTTACAGGAGAGGCAAAAAATTGATTTACTGCATATTGTAACATAAAAACAAAAAACAATCTTAACGTATTTTTAATTTGGACACATTTGGATACACAAATTTTGCACATATATTATTATTATTTAATTTTTTACCTGACCTACGAGGTATTCATTCTTAAGTTCTATACGTGGTTTTCATATTAGATATTTAAAATATACGATTTTTTCATATTAATTATTGATTCATGTATATCTGTCTAACATAATTTTGAATAATAAAAGGGTTATATAAAAAATAAAAATAAGTTATTTATTTAGTTTATTGTCATATTTTACAAAATTAACATTAAATGGCGAAATTATTATATTATATTAATTTTTGAAACAATAGAATTATTGACTTTTAATCTAAATAACAAACTCAATGCTGTAATAAAATGTCTTAATTATCTCAGTCTTTAAATTATCTCTTAATTATGTCAGTCTGTACTTTGTTTATTTTATACTTAATACACTCTTACCTGAAGAATACAGGAGCACTCATTATTTTTTTAGCCCTATATAGTTTTCCTCCGGACTTATGAGGTAGTGTGTCATAGAAAAATGAACATCTCGGGGTATTACCGACTTCATTTCTTGAAGATGCTTGAACTTATTTGCTTCCAAAGGAATTCGTGCTTTGTAGAGAGAGGGAACAACTACTTCATCATTGGGTTTTTTCCGTACTCTTCTCGGAAGATCAGTAAAGTTATCTTCAAATTCTAATTTCACTTGCAATGACCAGTCTGATTTATATTCGATGCAACGGAGATCTGTAACACCGGGGTCTCCTTTTTTCGTTCCTGGTCTTATCGATTCAATGAATTTGAGGCTGCTGTACTTTTTAAAGGAGTCATGGTAGATATATCGTACTTTGTATGGCTTAAGATGTATTCTGGCTGGTCTGATAGCTGCTTCGTAGCTTGAAGGAGAGTAAATTTCCCTATTTTTAAGCTTCCGTTCGATAGTTGCGTACATGGAATCACACTCCATTTGAGTGTGTCCCATGACCAAGAATTTTTGTGTAATAGTTATACCGGTTTTATGAGAAGCGAGCAGGAGTGCATTAGCTAGTATACAGTTCCGGTTTTGGTATGTACAGCCATCACTGTATAAGATTACATGTTCGTAGGTATTTCTATGGATTTCAGTTGTTATGAAATTGTAGATAATGGTTGCAAACTCATCTGCGTTTAGACCGCCTTCACACTCATCCCACAAATAGCAGTGTCCATCCTGATTGGTGAGATTGAAGATCGTAAAATTGTGGACCTTTAGCTTTGTGCGATAGTACAACGCAGAAGCGTTTAAGTATGGACTTAGCAAAACTGATTGTAGGTCCATTGTAACAGCCGTTTTGCTGTTGGTACAGTTCGCATAATCTTTGTCTTTGTTTTTTTCTTGCCTAGATTTTTTCTTCTGTTCAATGTGAGCGTTATACTTATCTTCGCTTAAATTTCCCGCTGTGAATGTGGAACAAATGTCGCATTGATCTTTTTTTGGTTGAAATAGGCTCAGATTGCACTCATCAAATATTTCATAAAATAAACATATCGACGATAAAAAGTTAGCTTTATTTTGAGACTCACAGTATTCTTGGTACAACCGATACAAACGTGCCTTTGATTGCCACTTTGGTTCTAAATATATTTTTTGGTATCTTTTCTGCAGTAATGAGACTCAAGCTTAGGCAGAGTTTCAAAAGAGGATTTTAATAAATCTTTTTTAGCCTTATTTGCTGCACTTTTTCTTGTATCGATAAATTCTTGCTGTTACTCCTTTAATTCTTGGTATTGAATTATATCGAATTGGTGATGGTTTTTATATTACTGTATTATATTGAGTTTCCGGTTGTGTTTGAAGAATATAATTGTTTTGTCAACATCTGAACCATCCAAATTAAATTTTATTTTTTTCTGGTCGGTTAATATTTAGTTACAATAAATGCATTTAAATTTTTAGGGTTTATTAGGTACCGTAAAAGCGGTCTATTACAGAAAAAATATTGTTATATGGACCGTTGTCAATTTCAGCTGCGCTTAGACCTCTAGCGTTTATTAGGCGCTGTAAAAATTGGTCTATTGTAGATAATGGTTCAAATATTGCTTTTAAAATGAAGAGATGAATATTAACTATGAAAAACTCGTAATTATTATCCTTGCAGTACATATAGACGTTGTTCAAGTAACTATGATAACCTCGTATATCTTGATATACGTGTTTTTCAGAGACAGTTATGCTGTGTTCATGATTATTTACGAGGTTTTCATTTTTAATATCCTAGTGGTCACCTCCAAATACTAGGTTAATACAGTATAAATCTTTTGAATTAAGATTAATAAAATGTTTCTACTTGCATGACAACTTATCATTGTTAAAAAAAAAATACTTCTCCAAGTCAAAACTCTCAAACAAACACTCCAAATTAAGTACCACATTCTTGATTATATACCTGGTATTCACACTAAATCAAGAAATCACCTGATATACGTGTTTTCTTTTTATGGCTCTAGAAAATAGCATGGTGTATTTGGATTTTTTCTAACAGCTGAAAACCGTGAGAGACAAAGTTTTCAAACTAAAACCACAAAAATGTCATTTTCGAAAAAAATTGAGATACGATGTTTTCAAACTAAGCCATTGTTATGGAAAATTGGTCCCGGTCAAATTTAACGAAAGTTTGGTCAATGATACTTCTCGATGTATATATTAAAAAAGTTTATGGGACCTGGGTCTGACTAACTACTATTCTTGAGCTACAGCCTTCTGAAGTTATTGGATTCGAGTGTTCGGTTTATGTTAAGTCCACTAATTCACGGTCAAGTGTGAACGAAAATATGCAATACCAGCTAAGCTGCAGTTCCGCCTTATCTTTTGAATACTACTGAACAGTGGCGGATCTAGGGGAGAATGGGAGAATTGCTCCCATAACACGGTCCAGAACTAAAGAAAAAGTTGTCGAAACATAAAAAATTAATTAGCTAACATGAAACTTGTCCTGCATATCAGATATAAGAGAAATAGAAAACGTGGACTTGATCTCAATACGAAAAAAACAAAGTACCAAAAAATCGGGTTAAAAAGTCATCTTTGACTATCTGTATGATAAGATTTTGCTGATTTCGGTTAGATGCATTATATGTTGTGTTAACTAACGACTTATCCGGATACAATATTGGGTTGATATCTTGCAAAGCCTAAAAACCGTAACACACTGGCTATGAGCACAAGTCCCCACAGTTCTCGCACCAGATTGACAGGTAAAGTAGTACCCGCTAATCGGTTCTTCTGCAGGCTGATCTTCATCAACCGTGTAGGAAATGAAAATTTGGTGTTTTGTAGCTTGCCTAAACCTAGAAAATATTCGAACTCTTATGAATCCTGGTTCGTCCATCTACTCATCAATTTGAAACTCTTCGTCATTAATTATTTTATCTTGTATAGAAGACGATGCCAGTTTAATCTGATATATCTCAATCGTAAGGTCGTTTAGGTATTCTAAGTCGAAAACAGGAAAATTGGCAAAACCATGATTATGAAGCCTTCCCCATTGACCATTTCTTCTAATTAGATTATCATTCTCAACTCTAGCTGGTACAACGGGGGAATATTGGGAATTAATAACCTCTTTAATAATTGTTGAGCAGCTTCAGCTATAGCACCTTCCATTGTACAATATTTTGTGTTAAGTTCATCATCACTTGCTGAAGAAGCCCTCGTGGACCTCGGTCTGTTCAAGAATCATTTCAATCCCTTCCTATCCTTTGCCTTGATCTTCCAATTTCGTATTCTTAACACCCGTAACTCGTCTTCCACCTGTTCCCTAAATCGTACTCTGGGCTTACGTATTTTCTTCACTCCATCCGGTCTTTGGTTATAAATGTGTTTTAACGGCTCCATATCGTTCATTCTCGTTAAATGAAGAACAATTTTTTCTTTAATTCTAGAGCATGTTACGGGTGGAGTTACTGCATTTCCCCCTAGATCCGCCACTGTTCAGTAGTATTCTAAAGATAAGGCGGAACTGCAGCTTTTCTGGTATTGCATACCTGTGAAGAATTCATGAAAACATGATAATTCTTGTATCGCTCTAGTAGCACATTTTATATCGCCTTTCTTTAGTTTTCTGAGGAATTTTCGGACGTTTCCTGAAGATTAAAATAAAATGCATCTATTTTTGACTACGAATTCATATACAACACGTAAGTATGCATGAATAAAATGAGTCTTTCTTCTTCCAATAATAAATATTTTCGTTCACTTGACCGTGAATCAGTGCACTTAACGTAAACCGAGCACTCGAATCCAATAACTTTAGAAGGCTGTAGCTCGAAAATAGTAGTTATTCAGACCCAGGTCCCATGGACTTTTTTAATCTACACATCAAGAAGTATCATTGACCAAACTTTAAATTTGACCGGGACCACTTTTCCATAAGGAGTGTTGCAGGGTCCTTTAGTGGTGTAAAAAAATAAAATTTTCAGTGATCTATAAATATGACGCTGGCCTATACTGGGCTAATATTTTTATTTTATGACACCGACTTGTTTCAGTCACTAACCCTAATACCCCTACACGCACATACTTACGCTCACACAAACGCATAAACACTATTATACATTTTCATTGCTTAATTAAAATCTCATACCAAACATGCGGCTGTAAATTATTAGCCCCAAATGACTCACGCCACTGGATTCCCCGTATTATGCGTACCTACGTATCTGAATGTTGCGTGTAGGTAAATTTTTTTATCGCATTCATAAAAAACTATTTATTATACACAGAGAGGCAGCTTTGAAGTAGTTTATGACTCTATACCATTTTAAATTCAATTCATCAAAACCTCAAAGGTGTTATATGCGAAGTCAGAAAAAGTCACGCGATATTACGATGTCGGGTAGCGCTTCCAATATTAATGAGAAAAACTTTAATATTTGTGAAATTTAGTATATTGTTTTCACCAAATTTTGAAAAAATATGAAAACTTTGAATTATCCACGTCTGTCTATCCGTCCGTCCGTCCGTAAACCCAACACCTCGGTCATTACACCAGATAAAATGACAAGTGAGGTGTCGAATGAAAGCTTGTAATCCAAGGATGGTACAAAACGTGAGAAATTTGACCTCGGACTTCCAGTTTTAAAAATACGACCGGAAGTACTGTTTTAAAGTCACCGGAATGGTACAAGTAGTGATATAATATTTGACGCGTCTTCGCAAGACTAGAACAAATATACACTTCCGGTTTCATGACTGTCTTTTCATCTGTCTGTCCGTTCGCGAATATTACTCCTCCGTTATTAAAAGGATGGGTACGTATTTTCGGCTGCAATACTATTCAAATGGGGATTCATTTTTTTCGAATCCTGAGAAAACTAATAAGTATTTTTGAAAAATTTAAACGCAGAATGGAAGATTACGTTATTGGCGAGGGCCGAAAGTCCGTGAGAATTTCTATGTTTATTTTAATAAGTTACAGGGGTGAAAAACTAAAAGAAGATGTAGTGTGATTTTGAATTTCAAATATCTCATACAAAAGAAACTTTTTATTTATTATAAGGGACTTTCGACCCTCGGTAATAATAATATAGTCTTTCATTCTGCGTTTAAATTTTTCAAAAATATTTATTGGTTTTTCAGGATTCGAAAAAAATAAACACAATGTCCGGGGTAATATTTCCAAATCTATCTTTGTCATACAACGCACTCAGTCGAATAGAATATTGTCAGCATACTGTCAGTCAGACAGTGACAATCAGTGACAATTATAATATTTGAAATGGCATAGGGAATAATTTGAGTTGTTGATTAAATAATATTGATATAATATAGTGTACTTGATAAATAATTGATTTAAGACGTGAACTTAATAAAAAGTTATTTACTGTGTATTACTTGTGGAAGATCAGGCGTGATATTGTGTACATCAGGATAATATATCCAAGTATTTTGTTGTTAAAAATGTTCAAAATTGTAAGTGTTCCATAGTAAAAATATATTATTAAGAAATCACTTAAACACTTTTCCTCTTTTCTCGATTGAGTATTAGTTTTTGTTGTACATATAAATTATTACAATCACTGAATACATAGTTAGTGAAAAAATTATCACATTTATTAACTGAATTAATAATTTTCAATTATAAAAATAACAGTTATCCAAGAACATTCAAAAGCCATCTCTTTAAATTAGTGGTGACATTTTCAAGTACAATGACATTATAGTAATGTTTACATATCCATACCAGTGTGAATTTTACTACACGTAATTTGTCGTGTAAAGACAGAAAAAGTAGGGATATCCATAAAATATTTGCGAATTATGTACCGATGGCCTTAATACAGATAGAATAACAAGTGAGGTGTCGAATGAAAGCTAAGGTTGCCCAAGGTTGAAGGTTGGTACTAAAGTTGAGAAATTTGACCTCGGACTTCCAGACTTTTAGAGTTGTAACCGGAAGTACTGTTTTAAAGTCGCCGAAATAGTGCAAGCGATATATTATTTGACACGCCGTAGCAAGACGAATATATATTTCTGGTTTCATGACTGTCTGTCCGTCTGTCCGTCTGTCCGTTAATATTACTCCTTCTTTAATAGAGATAGAATGACAAATGAGGTGTCGAATGAAAGCTTATAACCCAAGGATGGTACTTAAGATGAGAAATTTGACCTAGGCATTTCAATTTTAGAAATACAACCGGAAGTATTATTTTAAAATCGCCGGATGAGTACAAGCGATATATTATTCGACGCGCCTTAGCAAGATCAGAACGTATATTATATACTTCCGGCCATGATTGTCCGTTCGTCCGTCTGTCTGTCTGTCCGCGAATATAACTCATCCGTTATTAAAATCGATAGAATAACAAATGAGGTGTCGAATTATAGCTTATAGCTTATAACCTAATAATCAAGAATGTTATTAAAGGTGAGCGTAGACTTCTGGTTTTAGAGTTGCAACCGGAAATACCATTTAAAAGTCACCGAAAGGGTATGAGCCATATATTCGTCGACATGCCTTAGCAAGATGAGAACAAATGTATAATTTTGGTTTTTATATCATTTCCGGTTAACAATCTAACCGGAAGTGCCATATTATAGTCGCAGAAATAGTACACGAGACATATTAATCGTATATTAAGTGTATTGAAAAGTCCAGTTTGAACCTTTAGTTCCGGTTTTGAAGTAATTTCTGTTTAAATTATGACTCAACGTTTAGTAAAAATGACTCCAAAGTTACAAGAAGAGTTCAAATATTAACTTTCGATTCTACTTTCGATAACTTTGGGTGAAAACCTAGGACCTACGAAATCCAATTACTTGTTTATTTTGAAAAGTCTATAACCATTAAGTTATACTCCTTTAGGCGCGATTGGGAAAACTGATGAAGGTAATTTTTTTATAAAAACGACAGTATGAAGTCCGCGAATACGACAGTCTTAAGTTAGTCGCTAAATGTTTCAAGTAATGATTTTTTTTTAAATTTAAAACAAAGCAGCATCCTCCGGAAGGATGTTAGCGACATAACGGTTACAATTTACAATAGATACAAACATCAGTAATATCTAGTACTTACATGATTAAATTTTGTACAACATATTGACACAAAATAAATACCCTGTTAGTTTTCCGTAATCAAAGTTCTTTTCCAGTAACGTTTGCAAGCTGTTCGGTCGTTGACGTCTTTCAATAGTATATTTAGGACAATCAATTAAGAAATGATCTATACTGTCTACTACGTTACAAACGAAACACTTTGGAGCTTCGCTGTTTGTGAATAAGTATGCGTGTGTATACCTACTATGGCCCAGTCCCAGATATGTTAAGATTATTTGGGATATTCTGCTTGTTGCTGTCGGTTGCCACGGAGAAATGTCACTTTTAATTAGTTTTAGTTTCGAAACAGAATTTTGCCACTCCCGGTTCCACGCACTTAACACTTTGTTTTTGAAAAAGGCTTTTAAATCACTTGCCGCACTCCGATATTCGACCTCCGATTTAGGGATGGCGGTATTTGACAAAACACCGGTTTTCGGTTATACCGGTTTTTTTTGCTTACGGTTTAACCTGGCGGTTGTAACCGGCCAAAAAAACGGGTTTTTGGAAAAACCGGTTTTCGGTTTTTTTAATCCAATAGGTTACAAAGTTACATTTACAAAATACACTTTAGTTTGCGGTACTCCATTCCACTTGATATCAATATGATCAAAATTAGTACTATCGAAAGGACATGTATTACTTTAACACGTTTGTATATTTGTAGAAGAGGTAAATACATTTTAACTCATTTAATATTTCCTGTATGAGTGTATCGTTTTGAAAACGTAGCTAAATTCTTGGAGACTCGTATGCGTTATCAGTAATTCGATATTCATAGTCAGAGCATTATTTCTGGTAATCAGAAAAAGTCATTCACCCACTTTCAATGTCAAGAGTTAAGTGTGAAAAATAGATGATGTTTGCGTCTAATTCAACCAGAGCACTTCTTCTCTAAATATTATGATTACAAATACCTTTTCAAGGAAATATTATAATAAAACTTAATAATTGTTTCTGGCTGATGTGAGATTGCACTTTCAGTTTGCTTCTGTATTTTATAAAATAAAATAAAACGAATTATGGTTTTGTTTGGAATAATTACTTGAGAATAATAATTATGACTGGGATCCGAAATACTACCTAACCTAATCCTAATCACCGTAAAAACCTAATAACCGGTTTTTACTTTAAAAAGAAAAAGACGGTTATAACCGGGACAAAAAAACAACCGGTAAAACCGGTAATTGCGAAGTAAAAAAACCGGTTTTAGGTTTAAACCGGTAGGTTTTTCCCATCTCTACTCCGATTCGTTACTACCAATAGCATCGCGAACACTTACATCTGCCAATGCATTGCCTTCGATAACAATTAGTCCGTTCTTTAACGATAAAATATTGCAAAATCTCTAAATTTTAAAGAACCGCCTGGATTGACATGAAATTTGGCAAACACATAGCTAACAAGTCAAAGAAAAAAAGTAATGTGCCGATATGTGCTTTTGCCCTGGGGGTGGTTTTCACCCCCTCTTGGGGGGCAAAAATATTCGTCCAAAGAAAGTCAGGAAATGGATAAACTGGCTAATTTTAAGTAACTTTTGTTCTATAGAGTTTTTTCACTAAGTCAATACTTTTCGAGTTATTTGGCAGTGAATATGTTCATTTTTTCAACAAAATAACCATGCTTTTAGACGGTTTTTCGCAAATAACTCAAATAGTAAGTATTTTGTCGAAAAAACATTTTTAGCAAAAATATAGCCTGTAAAAGATTTTAAAAAATGGTATATATATCACATCTCCACACCTAGTAGAAGCAGAGTTATAGCTAATGAAAAATAGGTTCATATTCGTCAAATTCCAAATGTAATATTTTAACGTGAAATAACCAAAAATAAAGCACATTTCGGGGAAAACTCATTAGAACTTATTTAAAGTGTTTAAAAAAAGCTTCATTTTTGTTTTATAAAAAAAATTTCTAGCATCAAAATTAAACAAGTTACGCTCAATATTATGTTAGCCCCTTTTGGTTTTGGTAAAAAATCGAGAAAATCACCCCCTAATTAGTATCTTAAATGAACTTAATCGTTACGAATTCACAAGTTTCTTGACTCGTGTATATATTGTTTATATGATCTGTAAGTTTCATCGGTTCAAAGTCCTTATTATTGAAAGGGCTGTAGTTAAAAGGGGTTGAACGAGTCACTGATCACGAATGTATGCAAATTTAGAAACACCAAATGTTAATCAATTTTTGTCTAACAGAAAAACAAAAAAATACATAATATTCAGAAAAGCAAATCTGACTTTTTTTGTTTTTCGAGATTTTTCGTATCTCTAACAATTTTTAAGTTATTTTGAAAAAAAGCATATTTTTCAAAATTTAAATTTTTAAAAATTTTATTTTGAAACCAAATTGTTTTAAAAATAAGCACTTTGAATCGATAAAACTTACAGATCATATAAACACAACATAAGTAAAATAATTTGTGGAGCGGTAACGATTAATTTCATTTAAGTTGCTAATTAGGGGGTGATCTTCCCGATTTTTTTTGCAAAAACAAAAGGGACCAACTTTATTTTGAGCGTAACTTGCTTAAATTTAATGCTACGAACTTATTGTAAAAACAAAAATAAAGCTTTTTTTAAACACTTTAAAAAAACTATAATCGGTTTTCCCAAAAAGTGCTTAATTTTTTGGATATTTCACGTCGAAATATTCTATTTGGAATTTGGTGAATATGAATCTATTTTTCATTGGCTATAACTCTGTTTCTGCGAGATCCAGAGACCTAACGCGTACACCATTTTTTTTTACTTTTTTATAAGTTATATTTTTGCTAAGAATGTTTTTTTCGACAAAATACTTACTTTTTGAATTACTTGCGAAAAACCGTCTAAAAATGCGGTTATTTTGTTGAAAAATAAACATATTCACTCGCAAATAACTCGAAAAGGGTTGACTTGGCGAAAAAGCTCTATAATACAAAAGTTACTTAAAATTAGCCAGTTTGCTCATTTCCGGACTTATTTTGGACATATATTTTTTCACCCCCAATAGGGGGTGAAAGTCACCCCCAGGGCAAAAGAACACATCGGCACAATATCACTTATTTTCTTTGGCATGTAAGCATATACATATGTCAAATTTCATGTCAATCCAAGCGGTTCTTTAAAATTTAGAGCAAAAACCGTGAAAGAATGGACTAAATGTCCGAAGGTACCCACAAGAAGTTTACTGTTCTGAGCTTTTCTTGAGCTTTCTGGAGTTCCAATTTTATCATCTTCTCTATGGGATGTTTCGGGTATAGATTTGGCATAGCTTTAATTGCGGAGAGGCAATCGGAAAGAATGACACTGTAGGAGATATTTGCTGTTAATATATTGTAGAGCTTTGAATAAAGCAAAAAGTTCTGAAGAATATGTGGTGGAATAAGTGGGAAGGTTAAATTTTAAGAGAAAGTATGATATGATAATAGCTGCACCAACTCCCCGTTTGGTTTTTGATGCATCGGTAAATATTTTAAACCATTCTTTACACTGCTGGTTCAAGATAAAGTTAAGCTTTGCTTTAAAGATTGATGGATTTGTTTGGTCTTTAGTATTTAAGCTTAAAGATACATTAATTTTCGTTTCTGCAATAGTCCACGGGGCCAGTTTTCAGACCTTATTGGAAAACTTTTGGGAATTGTGTATTTAGTTCAGAACAGTACAATCGAATTCTTTCATAGTCAGGTTTAGGTGTCCGAGGCCTATTATCAAAGTAGTTGATGTATTTATCGTTGAAAGTTTTGTCGTACAGAGGTTTACTTGCATCTGAGGCAATAGAAGTTTAATGAGATAGTGTTAACTACATTCTTCGGTATTGTAAAGGCTGCTCACCGGCTTCACTCATTAAACATTCGACGGGAGTTGCCCGGAATGCTCCAAGAGCAATTCTAATGCCAATATTGTGCACAGTGTCGAGCTTAGTTCGAGGTTGTTTAACCTTTAACTACACGCGCTGGCGTATTTTGTATGCCAAATATAAGAATTCGACTGCAAATATATTTAAAAATTTAATTTTTGACCTTGTTTATCTACCTAACCTATCACTGGAATGTGCTTTACAATTGGTTTTAGTTTCGTTATAATCGGCGTTCTGGGAAGATCGTAATTTACATTTTAGTATTTGTTGTTTCCGGTGGTGCACAATATACGCCACGATTATTTTAATATAAGTAGTAATATAAGTACATCTTTCAATTGATTTTAAGTCATTATGACATAAAATATATTTTTCTTTATAAACAATACTTTTTCTTATGTAAAAAATCACATTTAAAAAAAAAATTATTAGTAATTTTATTTATCATGGAATCAGATTCCAGTTATAAATCCCAATTGGCTTACTGAGAAGGAACTTCAAGTATTCGCTGATGCCGAATAAGGTTTATAACAAACAACTAAGTGTATTTTTTCAAAAATAAAAATAAAGAAATCCGCTGTTTTTAAGTGTATTTTCTTGTGGCGTATAAAGTACGCCACGCGTGTAGTTATGTGATAATTTGATGCGCGAGTAGGTTAAAAAATGTATTTGGGGCTATGACATTATCCTTCTGGCAAAAGTCAATTGGGCGATCCCCTCTGTCGTTTCGTTCACCAAGCCCATATGGTTCTACATTAGGGTAGCATTTTACTTCGCCAATATTTGCGTTGAAATCACCTATGGTCACTGTTATGTCCCTAGATGCTGTGAGATGAATATAATGTTTTTTAAGTTCGCTATAAAAGTTTTCTATGTCTTCTTTGTTTTTGTCAGCAGTTGGCGCTGACTGGATTAAGTTCATTTTTCAATGGATTGTCAATAACTGCAGCATTATAATTCTTCGGACGTGTTCTTCAGTAAGTTTAAAATGCATGCTCAATTAGTAATTTATCAAGGCTGTTTGATTAGTTTTTCTGTGGTAGCTTATTGCAGACTATTGTTTTTATGTATAATCTGTGGATCCACTTCTTCGGTAAAAGTTTGAGTTATTTTTAGATGATTATTATGGTAAACTTGTGTAACTTCCGTTGTCAAAATACCAACCTTATTGTTAAACATCGCAAAGGGCTTAATGTCGTGGTTATTTCAAATTCTTAAATTTTTCCGCACCTTTCTTGTACACCTTTTTGCTATATTTAGTAATGCATAATTGATTTTACTAACGCTTTATCTATACATCAATACATACAGTATGGACGTTTGAGTTCAAATAAATTCGAATATCCTGAGACAGGTCGATTTTTATTTTTAAATTATGACTTTCTACCATTGTACAGCGTGTCTGCGTAACTTGGAACCATATAGGAAACTTTTTTATTGTCAATTTTACGAAAAAAGTAATTCTTCATAAAGTGCTCTGCATAGTCTAAAACCTAAGATGCAATCATCAGATATCAAATTTTATCAATAATATACGAAGTATGTCCAAAAATATGAATTTCGCTCAAGAGCAAAGTGCCTTTATATTTCACAATATCCACAATTGTTATTAAAGAAAGTTGTTTGTAATTAAAAATTATGTTATAATATGCATTTACACTCTTCTAATTGAAAAAAAAATATTTGAAAAGTTTCCTCAAATTACGGATACTCAACATCATTTTTATTTGAGATAACTCCGTTATTATTAATTTTGCGAAAAAAGTTATTCTTTATAAAAATGTCTGAATATTCAAAAAACTGAAATTCCATCATAAGATATCAAATTTTTTTTCAATTTTATACGAGGTATGTCAAATAATATGAATTTTGCTCAAGGGTAAAATACCTTTATATTTCACAATATTTTAACTAGAAGGATGCAATTGCATATTGGAACATAGTTTTTAAATATGAACAACTTTTTGTAATAACAAATTTCAATATTGTGAATAATAAAGGTACTTTGCTCTTCAGCGAAATTCATATTGTTTGACATACCTCATATAAAATAAACAAAATTTGATATTTTATAATTGTATCTTAGTTATTATACTATGCAGAACGTTTTATAAAGAGTAACTTTTTTTCGTAAAATTAATAATAACGGAGCTATCATAAATAAAAATGATGTTGGGTGTCCGTGATTTGAGAAAAATTTCCATTTTTTTTTTTAATTAGAAGAGTGTTAATGCAGATTATAACATAATTTTTAATTACAAACAACTTTTCTCAATGACAATTTTCGATATTGTGAAATATAAAGGAACTTTACTCTTGAGCGAAATTCATATTTTTTGAAATCAAACAAATGAAATAGAGAATGTGGAAAAATCCCCCTACGAATAACTCACACATCCACTATTTCTGGCTGGGAAAAATTTTTTTAAAATTTAAACATGTTAAACCAGTACCTGTGGATCTTTTGATCACTGAGTGTGTTTCAAAGATCTACATCTTTTGTTTTTTCATATTTTTTGATATACCTCGTATACTATTGATAAAATTTGATATCTGATGATTGCGTCTTAGATTTTAGACTATGCAGAGCACTTTAAAAAGAATAATTTTTTTTCGTAAAATTGATATTAAAAAAGTTTTCCATATGGTTTCAAGTTACGCAGACACACTGTATATCATACTAGTGACGTCATCCATCTGGGCGTGAGGACGTAATAGGCGATTTTTTTAAATGAAAGTAGGGGTTGTGTTATAGCTCATTTGAAAGGTTATTTCATTCTCTATTCAGTAATATAAATATTAACATAATTGTGTATACAGGGTGCCAAAAAAAAATTTTTATTAAATTAATTGAACCAAAAAGAAGAATATAAGCAATTTATTTAATTCAAAAAACATTTTACTGTTGTCAGGAAAGCAGGTAATAATGTTTACTTCAGAAATAAACATCGCTTTTCGCTTAATTTTAATCTTCAAACAGCTAAGAGACATGTGGGTGACAGCTTTAACATTGAATTTGAGCGAAAAACAATGGTTATATTATTTGTCAAATATACATTTCTTTCTGTTTTCTGACACCATTCAAACGTATTTTGAAATAAATGAATTATATACATTCTTCTTTTTGTCTCAATTAATTTAATTAATAAAATTTTTTATTGGACACTCTATATAAATAATTATGTTAACGTTTATATTACTGACTAGAAAGTTAAATATCCTTTCAAACGGGCTATCACACGACTCCTACTCTCATTTAACAAAATTATAGATTACGTCCTCACGACTATATGGATGACATCACTATTATGATGTATATGGCAAAAAGTCATAATTTAAAAATAAAAATCGACCTGTCTCAGATTTTTCTCCAAATTCGTCCATTCTCGAGGTAATGAATTTATTCCAACTCAAACGTCCTCACTGTATATAAAATTCAGACAAAGTTACCCTGTACACATGCAGAGCACGAGAAATTACAGTTAATCTGGTTGCCGATGAGAAATAAAAAATTAATGATTGGATTATTTATGACCTTGTCTACCTTTCCGACAAAAAACAAATTGTGAAACGTTCGAACCGTGTGCTGTTTTCTCGCTCCCAACTCCCGATTCCCGACTCAACTCCCCAGTTGCCTTTACTTGCCCTCTATCGCCCCATGCCCCATGCTCCACGTCTGATTGATCGCCTTCATCCATAATATATAAGCGGAACGATGAGGAGGGCCGGCAGGAAAGGGAGGGAATGTGGGTAGTTATTAGACTTGCGGTACCCCCAAAAGGAAATGACCACTCACAAAGAACTGGCTGGAAATATGTTCAAAAGAATACGTGAGGGCTTAATATGAATTTATTTATAAGGTGTTAGATTGGTATTCGATTAGTCCATTTTTAGCTTCACGGAAAATGTTTGAATATATATTTTACAAATTAGTTAGTGTTTTATTTTCAAAGAAAAAATTGATATTTGTAAATAGTAAATCCTCACAGCAAAAATGTCTAAGTATGTAATGACCCACGTTCTTTAAGAAAATTTAAAAACTTTTTTGTTAATGCACACGATTCGATTTGAAAACTTGTTTGTCCTCTACAAGTCAAGGTATGCCATGAAAATTAATGTGTCAATTGCAATGTTTTTGCAATTGCAAAACGAAAATGCAGCAGCTGCATAATACTCTGGTTAAACCGGAGAGTGCAGGAAAAGTCCCTTTTTGCCCTCATCAGTAGTCCCATATCCACTTTTCTCCGATTTCTCCAGGTATCACATTTTGGGCCTTTCCGAATTGCAAAGAAAGAAATGTCACGGATGAACTAGAGCCACCTACCGAAATACAAAGTAAGTTATCAATCGAAGTAGCACAGAAAACGATAATAAATATCGTCCCCATAGCACCAGGTTGACAACAGGTGGAATACTTTCTTTGGTTAAACCTTGTAACGATGTGATGCCTCGGCGGGCGATGAGCTGCTGTTACCGGAGGGGACTGATGGAGTGTCCGTGTTTGCGCATTCCTTCTTCACGGCACCGCTGGGGGAAACCGAAGGAGAGGGCATCGAGAGCATATTTAAGGCGAGCTAGGAGAATGAGAAAATCAGTCATGGTTCGTGTATTGAACTTACTATGGCTCAACAGCTGATGCCTCGCGTATTGAACGAGCTTCAGCTGGCCTGGCAAAGATGCGCCGTTTGTGAGGCGGAACTATGCCTAGGTAGACGCCACCGTAGTGACGTGGAGTCTTGCCACAATCGTTATCGCAGTAGGCGGTAGTAGCGAGGAACGAGTGACTGCATTGAAGTGAAATGCCGTCTCCAGGCTACGTTGTTTTAACGTAGCGAGATTATTATTGTATATATTGATCATCGTATTATTTCGATGTTGCTATTATGATCGGATAACTATAATAAAGTTTAATATTGTTTTTCCTTTGCAGAAGATGGAATTATATTTTATTTTATTTGTTTTAAACTGTATATGATTACCTTTAATATATTTGCTTTATTTTTAAATTGTGTTTTACTGAGTCTGTCGTCCTTAAAACAACTACCCGTTACAAAATGGCGCCCGAGCAAAATAAAAGCTACGCAGTTTGTAACTACCCGTTACAAATTGGCACCCGAGCAATAATTAGAACCATACAAAGACACAGACTCAGTACCAGGTCCACGTCGTGGATAAATAAATAGAACCCGTTCAAAGATGATTAAGCTTCTTTGTTTTCAGATTCTTAAGGAACCGAAACCGAGAAGGAACCGAAAATAAACGTCGCCGATGCAACGAGCAGGAAGAGTTGCGACCGTTCGCTGTAGAAAAACCTTGGCATACTGTCCCAATGGAGTTGAGGGGATCACGCCCAAGATCTACAGAAGGAAGCACCTTCTAGCCAGTCATCCGAGACCAATTTACGAATCACCGAAAAATACGACATTGTTGATGGAACCGTCAAAGATGAAACCAGCAAGAAAAATGTGACCATCTGCTGTAGAAAAACCTTGATAAGCTGTCCCAATGGATTTGAGGGGACCACGAGCAAGATCTACAGAAGGAAACATCCTCTTGACAATCATCCCAGACCAGTTTGTGAAAGAAAATCGACAGAAAGTACATGCCTTAAGGGTAAACCGTCGCAGATGCAGCCAGCAGGAAGAATGTGACCATTTGCTGTAGAAAAGCCTTGGTACACTGTCCCAATGGATATGAGGGGACCACGATCAAGATCTACAGAGGGAAGCATCTTCTTCATGCCTTAAGGGTAAACCGTCGCAGATGCAGCCAGCAGGAAGAATGTGACCATTTCTGTAGAAAAGCCTTGGTACACTGTCCCAATGGATATGAGGGGACCACGACCAAGATCTACAGAGGGAAGCATCTTCTTGACAGCCATCCAGGACCAGTTTACGAAGTAAGGAAGAACCGACCAAGACCACACCGATGATGAGCCCAAGCCGTGTTGCACACACGGCACAAAAAAAAATGTATGCTACATTTTTTTTTGTTTTCCAAAGAGAAGGGGGTGTAACGATGTGATGCCTCGGCGGGCGATGAGCTGCTGTTACCGGAGGGGACTGATGGAGTGTCCGTGTTTGCGCATTCCTTCTTCACGGCACCGCTGGGGGAAACCGAAGGAGAGGGCATCGAGAGCATATTTAAGGCGAGCTAGGAGAATGAGAAAATCAGTCATGGTTCGTGTATTGAACTTACTATGGCTCAACAGCTGATGCCTCGCGTATTGAACGAGCTTCAGCTGGCCTGGCAAAGATGCGCCGTTTGTGAGGCGGAACTATGCCTAGGTAGACGCCACCGTAGTGACGTGGAGTCTTGCCACAATCGTTATCGCAGTAGGCGGTAGTAGCGAGGAACGAGTGACTGCATTGAAGTGAAATGCCGTCTCCAGGCTACGTTGTTTTAACGTAGCGAGATTATTATTGTATATATTGATCATCGTATTATTTCGATGTTGCTATTATGATCGGATAACTATAATAAAGTTTAATATTGTTTTTCCTTTGCAGAAGATGGAATTATATTTTATTTTATTTGTTTTAAACTGTATATGATTACCTTTAATATATTTGCTTTATTTTTAAATTGTGTTTTACTGAGTCTGTCGTCCTTAAAACAACTACCCGTTACAACCTCCTGAGATTTTCAAAATTTATATATCAAACGGGATGCCGAGGAAATTAACATAAGAGAATTTTAGATAATTCACAACTCATCTGCTTAGGGTGGTAAAAGTTCCAACAAGAAAGATTTCTTAATACTCCTACGAAAGAGTTAATGAATTAGAAATGTATAAACATTTTTAATTTCTTTGCAACACGAAAATTCAGCAGCTGCATAATAGTCTGGTTAAATCGGAGAGTGCAGGAATAGTCTATACCGGTTTCGGAGGTCTTTGCCCCCATCAGTATTCCCATATTCCCTTCTCTCCAATGGTATGGGGACGATATTTATTGTCGTTTTCTGTGCTACTTCGATTGACAACTTACTTGGTTTTTCGGTAGATGGCTCTATTCGTGACATTTCATGCTTTGCAATTCGGAAAGGCCCAAAGTGTGATACCTGGAGAAATCGGAGAGAAGAGGATATGGGCCTATTGAGTCTCTTACATATGTTATAGTCAAAGCCCGAATTTCAGGCACTCCTAGGTTTGACTAGGCAATCGTCAGGTCTGACTGACGGTCTTAGTCAAAGCCCGAAATAAATTACAGTTTCGGCCTTTGACTAGTCAAACCTAGGAGTGACTAAGTTGCTCAGGCAAAGGTCGAAATTTATTTTATGAAATCGGGGTTTGACTAGTCAAACCCCGATCAGTTATTATAATGTTGTAATTTGTTATACTAGGTTTAATAAAACGTCATTTTTTAATTTTAATGCTAATTATTTTTATATTGTCGTAATTAAAATAAAAAAATTAGTGTTTATTCCCACATGTTGAGGCATTATGGCATGTAGAGAGTTGCACAATACGTTAGTCCTTTTAAACTTTCATAATTTTGAAGAGCATTTTTTATTGCAGCAGCATTTTATAAAGCTTCTCCTAATTTATAATCTTTTGTACCTACTAATTTCTCTTAGAAAATTCTCTCTGCATTCTCTTATTCGATTTCTTGAAAAAAGTGTGTTTATGGTTTCATATTTCGTATCGACTCTATATAAACCGTCAATAATTATTTTATCTTGTATGATACCCAAAATATTTCAAGCACCTCCTTTGGCTCAATCAACGCTGGGGATAAGTAGGTATTGTTACAGTTTTTCCGATCGAAATTAGAGGATTTTTTTTCACTTAATTGTTTCAGAGCATTAGCCTGGGCATGAAGATCTTCAATCGCCTTTCCTTTATTTATTTAGGTAGAACCAAAGGAGATGCTCGAAATATTTTGGGTATTTTGGATACAAGATAAAACAATTGACGGTTTATTTAGAGTTGGTACGAAATACGGAACAATACATACAACTTTTTTCAAGAAATCAAATAAGAGAACGCAAAGAGAAATTTCTTAATTTCGAAGATGTTCCAGACGTTAAGCTGTCTCTAAGAGTCGATTTCTCATACCTGCGGTAATCTATGGTTCAGTTGAACCAGGTTCACCGGTGATCTGCGGATTTGTTTGGAAAGCATTTCTCATTGCACGTTCATGTCAGCGCTCGTTCTACAGATTTCGAGACATGCCAATAGATGGCCAGAGGTAAAAAACTGTCGCCATTTTGAACTACCTTTTTTATGCTGTTTTTGAATAAAGTTAAATTTAAGTATTTATAGTCAAATAGTCATTTTAATAATTATAAATAAATATTATAAAAACAAAAATAATGTTATCGTTTATCGTTAGGCTTAATATAATAAAATAGGTTATTTATATTATGACAGCGTTTCGTGTTAATACAACACATGCGTAGTCCATGAAATCATCTGAACTGAGTTCTGAAACCGTTGAACGGCCGAATTCTACCGTTCAAGCATCGTTCAAGTTTAAACTGCCATCGGTTGAACGTGCGAATTGAGAAAGGCGATTTTGACTTTAAACTGACGTTTACTAGAAGTTCAGGTTAAACTGGAGTTGAACTCGATATGAGAAATTGGCCCTAAGAGAACTTAGTACAGAAGATCCTAAATTTCGAGGTCAAGGTTTCATAAAACGCTACTGCAATAAGAAATGCTCTTCAAAATTATGTAAGTGTAAAAGTTCTAACGTATTGAGCAACTCTAAATGCCATAATGCCTCAACATGTGAGAATAAATACTAATTTTTTAATTTTAATTACAACAATATAAAAATAATAACTACTAAAATTAAAAAATTACGTTTAATTAAACCTAATCTAACAAATTACGACATTGTAATAGCTAATCGGGGTTTGACTAGTCAAACCCCGATTTCATAAAATTAAATTTCGACCTTTGCCTGACCAACTTAGTCTCTCCTAGGTTTGACTAGTCAAAGACCGAAACTGTAATTTATTTCGGGCTTTGACTAAGACCGTCAGTCAGACCTGAGGATTGCCTAGTCAAACCTAGGAGTGCCTGAAATTCGGGCTTTGACTATAACATATAGACTCTTCCGTGCACTCTCCGATTTAATCAGGGTATTATGCAGCTGCTGCATTTTCGTGTTGCAAAGAAATTGAAAATATTTATACATTTTTAATTCATTTACTCTTTTGTAGGAGTATTAAGGAAACTTTCTTGTTGGAACTTTTACCACGCTGCGCAGATGAGATGTGAATTATTTAAAAATCTCCTATTTTAATTTCCTCGGCATCCTGTTTGATTTATAAATTTTGAAAATCTCAGGAGGTGTAACCAAAGAAAGTATTCGACCTGTTGTCAATCTGGTGGTATGTGTCGATATTTATTATCGTTTTCTGTGCTACTTCGATTGATAACTTATTTTGTTTTTCGGTAGATGGCTCTAGTTCATCCGTGACATTTCTTTCTTTGCAATTCGGAAAGGCCCAAAGTGTGATACTTGGAGAAATCGGAAGGAAGATGATATGGGACTACTGATGAGGGAGAAAAGACCTCCGAAACCGGTATAGACTTTTCCTGCACTCTCCGATTTAACCAGAGTATTATGCAGCTGCTGCATTCTCATGTTGCAAAGAAATGGAAAATGTTTATACATTTTTAACTCATTTACTCTTTTGTAGAAGCATTAAGGAAACTTTCTTGTTGGAACTTTTACCACGCTGAGCAGATGAGTTGTGGATTATTTAAAATTCTCTCATCTCAATTTCCTCGGCGTCCTGTTTGATTTGCAAATTTTGAAAATCTCAGGAGGTGTAACCAAAGAAAGTATTCCACCTGTTGTCAATCTGGTTGTATGGAGACGATATTTATTGTCGTTTTCTGTGCTACTTCGATTGATAACTTACTTTGTTCATACGATTTATTGCTTTAAATTGTAAATAAAACGTGTAGTCCAGGAACCGAATAGCATGAGAGCTGTTAGACATTTTTAGTAGGTATTTTAGGCAATCTGAAATTTTTTTTAGGCAACTCTTTTATGATAGCCTAATACAGAAATGCCGGTCTGGCTAGAGGGTAGCGGTTATTTTCCCCAAAATCCCCCAAAGTTAAAAAAGGGTAAAAATTTACAAAAAATATCATTGATATGAATTTCAAATAAATTTAAATATTCAAATATAACAACAATAAACAGGCCAAGTGACTGGCGAGAGATTTTAACTCTGCAAGATGCTTGAATGGGCGTCCCAGGATTATTTTCAGTAGGTGAATCTGAACTTCAGATATTGCATCTGAATCTATACATACTATTAACCAGTATAAAATATACAACTATACATGCATTTCTTTTCGGACAGGGGAGTCCAATTTTTATTTTGACAGGATATTTTTCAATATTAAAAAAAAATATTCTAAAAAGACAGGTTTTTTTGGTGAAATTTTCTAACTGCCAGCTGATCAAACACATTACGCGTGCATATGACTAAAAAAGTTAACAGCAGTGTGGGAAAGAGCGTATACCGATAGCTGTTTGCGTCCTCTATCGCAGCGAGTCCGTTCGCTCGAATCACGTTCCTCTCGAGCAAAATCACGTGACTTGGCGATACTCATGTTGTTCTGTCAACATGACACGACATGTTGTATCATGTTGATACTGAAATTTTGCAAATATTATAAAAGAAGATAAATTCATTATTATAAATATATAGGTAGAAAAGTATAAAAATATAAACTAAATTAATTATATGTCCAAATCTTGTACTTCTTAAAATTCTTCATCTGAGCTAAAATATTTATTTATTTCTTCTTCGTCAGACTCCCCTCGAGACTCAGACTCCTCTTCTATATTATAATCTGTATATAGTTGTATCTAATTTGTGTTTAGAATTTATTAAAAATTCACGGGCGCATCTGAAAAAAGACTTGCCATTTTTGAGTTGTGGTGTTATCGAAGAATGTAAAAAATATTATAGACACAACACGTAACAAACACGGAAACATTAAGAAAGATTAAAAATGCAAAAGAGATACTCATCACTATGAAGGAAGGGAAAACGAGCTAGTTTGGTCGCACACTAAGAAATAAAAAACGTGATGTGATTGGTTATATAAAAAAAAAGTGTAAGAAAAAAAGAACCGAGAAGACGACGCATATCCTGGTTAAAAAATTTAAAGTAATAGAGTGTAAAACAAACACAAAATCCTTTCAAAACCGTTGCAGACAGAATAAAACGGGCCGTGATGATCGCCATGTCCTGAAAAGATGAGGCACACGAAGAAAAAGAAGATTGAGTTAATTTCATAAGCGCATATAACATTTATAGATCCTATAGAAAAATCCGAGTGTCGAAAAGAGTCCTACGAGAAAGAAGAAGTACATGAGTATTTTAGCTCAGATGAAGAGTTTGAAGAAGAAGTAGAATTGTCGAACACAGAATTAATTTAATTTATATTTTATACTTTTCTATTATATTTATAATAATAAATTTTTTATTCACATTTGCAAAATATGATTATTATAAATTAAATTATTAAATTATTATTAATAAAATAGTCCTGTCGCCAGTGGGGGTACAACGGCCTCCTTAATTCAGATGGATCTACCCAAGTGTTTTTTATGTATATTGACCCGTAGAACACGAATTTTTTGGGTAACAGTCGATCCGAATGTCGATCAGATTGTTATAAACAAAGAACTTGAGGAATCACATAACAGCGATTTTTCGCAAAACAAAACATTTTTTTGAATTTTTTGGGTCATTCTAAGCAAAAAATGTTTTTACAAGTTTTTTTTGTAGGATGCATAGTTTTCGACATAAACGCGGTTGAATTTTGAAAAAATCGAAAAATTGCAATATTTCAACCCGAATAACTTTTGATTGAAAAATAAAATAGCAATTCTGCTTACCGCATTTGAAAGTTCAAGTCAAATTATATCGGTTTTGGTTACTTTCATTGCTAAAAATTAATTTTTTTACTGTTAAACAAAGCTATAAACACATAGTGATTGAATGATATTTTCAATGCATTTCTCATTTGAAATCCAACAAGTAGGCGCGCATACACACAATTTCTACGTAGATTACGTACATTAAAACGCATGCATTGGGCACGGGAAACACTATGTGTTTATGGCTTTGTTGATTAAATAAAAACTTAATTTTTAGCAATGCAAATCATCAATACAGATAGATTTGACTTAAACTTTCAAATGCAGTTAGCAGAATTGCTATTTTATTTTTTAATCAAAAGTTATTCGGGTTCCAAAATTTTTCGATTTTTTTAAAGTTCAACCGCGTTTATCTCGAAAACTATGTATCCTACGAAAAAACTTGTAAGACCATTTTTTGCTGAGAATCACCTAAAAAATACAAAAAAATGTTTTGTTTTGCGAAAAATCGCTGTTATGTAATTCCTCAAGTTCTTTGTTTATAACAATCTTATCGATATCCGGATCAACTGTTACCCAAGAAATTCGTGTTCTACGGGTCAAAATACATACAAAAAACTTGGGTAAGCCCATCTGAATAAAGGAGGCCGTTGTACCCCCCCCCCCTGGCGACAGGACTAAAAAGATATCTGAGAAATCTAAAATATATAATAATTATGTCAACATTTTGAAGCACAACAACATGAGTATCGCCAGGTCAAGTGATTTTGCTCAAGCGAACGGACTCGCTGCGATAGAGGACGCAAACAGCTATCGGTATAAGCTCTTTCTTACACTGCTGCTTACCTATAACGCTTTTCATTCAAATGCACACGAAAATTTCACAAAAAAAACCTGTCTTTTTAGAACATTTATTTTTAATATTAAAAAATACCCTGTCAAAATAAAAATTGCACCCCCCTGTCCGGAAATAATGTACATAGCTATGCATGTATAGTGTTGTATATTTTATACTGGTTAGTAATATGTACAGATTCAGATGCAATCTTCTGAAATTCAGATGCACCCGCTGAAAATAATCCTGGGGCGCCCATGTTGCAGAGTTAAAATCTCTCGCAAATCGCCTGCTCTGTTTATTTTTTTATATTTGAATATTTAAATTTACTTTTAAGTCACATCAATGATATTTTTTGTAATAAAATTTTTTACCCTTTTTTTAAATTTGAGGGGATTTTCGGGGAAAATAACCGCTACCCTCCAGCCAGACCGGCATTTTTGTGTTCGGCTATCATGGAAGAGTCACCTGAAAAATTGTCAGATTGCCAAAAATACCTACTCAATAATGTCTAACAGCTCTCGGACTACAAGGTTTTCACCTCGCAATTTTTACAAAATGGATCGATTTTCTTGAAAATATAAGATTAATTAGTGGATAGTCCAAGGATCAAAATCTATAGTATGCCGAAAGGCGCTTTTACCATGGGGATAGTTGCCACCCCATCTAGGGGGCGGAAATTTGTTAATATCTTTTGACCAGAAAAATTTGTAAAAAGATTAATTCTAAACGAAGAATGTTCTATAAATTTTTTTGATAAAATTAACAGTTTTTATTTATTCGCTATCGAAATTGTTAGTTTTATATCGAAAAATTCAATGTTTTTAAGCAGTTTTCTGCGAATAACAAAAAATTATTCATTATATCAAAACAACAATACTTTATTTTATAAAAATATACCTTCCGAACAAATAAACCAAATGGTATATTTTACTTTTCTTTAATATTAATAGTAACCGAGCTATAATTTCTTATAAGTTAGCTGGTTTCGTCAAATGCCAAATTTGTAGTTTTAAAGTTAAGACGAGAAAACTATGCATTTTTCGAGGATAACTTATTAAAACTAATTTAATGCACTTAATAAGGTCTATATTAAAAAATAAAAGATTTTGACTTAAAAATTGAGTGACTCATGATGAAAAGAAAGTCAGCTCTATTTTTTTCACCGAGAAAGTGAGCGGAGAAAACTCCATAATTACAACACTAATTGAAGACCTGCTCGGAAAAACGTTGTAAGCGACAAATTATTATAAAGTGATGTCTTAGGGAAAAAACGTTCTTTATGCGTTAAGAAAACTAGTGACGCTCTTTATTAGCATTAATTTCAATTCATTAATAGTCAAGTAATACAAATAAGCAACACTTACATTTCACAAAATTTGGTGAGTAAATATTATTAAAACAGTTATGATCTAACAAATTTCATTTTAGCGTTTGCAACGTTTTTCCGGACAAGTCTTCAATTAAAATTAGTCATTGGCTTTGTTCAGTTTTTTTTTATGTATTGTTAATAGATTGTGGAAGTTTGACCGGCCTATAATGATTAGTTTAAAAAAAAATGTAGAGTTTGAGAAAAACAAGTTTGAGAAAAAGTATCTAGAGCATTATTTCCTTATTTTTATTCTTATTGTCCTGTGATATTCATAAAGTTATTTTTTAATACAAAAGACAACAAAACAGAACATGAATAGAGAACTAAGAGCTAAGAAGATGACAAGAGAACTAAGAACGTAAATAAAAATTCTAGAAATTTTGGCGAAAATTCTAAAGTTTCTAGAATCTTGCGAGGATATAAATTCCACATCTTTAAAGGGGTCTATGACTCGGTTAAATTCGTTATAATATAAATCTTGAATAAGGTTGGCGATTTTGTTCCACATTGTTTTAATCACCGCTTCTTTATAGTCTTCACCATTACGCCTGTTCATATTGAATGCCCAGGCTTTTAAAATGAGGGCCAATTTTGGGATAGTAGTATCTTGGTTGAGTTTGTAGCCCCTTTCATCACAAAATTCTTGGAATTGCTTCCAAATTGAACCGTTGCTAAGTAAAGTATTCTTACTTGCATTTGCTGTAATCTCTTTTAGTGCAGCCGATATGTGAAACAATTGTGCATTTAATGATAGAAGCATATAATTTGGACCACATACATACACATACATACATACACATACATACACATACAAAGGTTCAAATTTAGATATGAGGTCATCTCAAATTTTGCCTTTTACAAAAATGGCGGGAAGTCAAAATGGCGACAATACATATGTGACTAATAGCACGATAACTTTTGAACGGTACGTCACATTTGAACCAAATTTGGCATGTAGGTTTTTTTTAATGAACAAGATCGAGGTCTTGAACCGGAAGAATAGGTTTACGAGAAGTTCTACTTTTGCTGTTTTTGTTTATGTAAAAATATGTTGTTTCTTTTTCAATTCTCTTACCCTAACAAGATCGAGGTCTTGAACCGGAAGAATAGGTTTACCAGAAGTTCTATTTTTGCTGTTTTTGTTTATGTAAAAACATGTTGTTTTTTTTTCAATTCTCTTACCCTGTATATATAAATTTTTCAAAAAGGTAATACCGCCATTTGAAAAGAGTGTAAAAATATTTTTTAGGAAATATTTTGTACTTCTTAGTTATGTTAATTACCATTTAATAAATGCATAACGAATGTTCACATGTACCTATGGGCGGCAGATTCATTTTGAATGCCCGCCATTTTTGCAAAAGACAAAATCTAAGATGGCTTCATTACTAAATTTGAATCTTTCTATGTGTAGTATGTGTAATCTAAATTATATGCTTCTACCATTAAATGCACAATAATTCTTATATTATTATTTGCACGAATCTGCCGCACATAGGTACCTACATGTGAAGATACGTTATGCATTTATTAAATGGTAATTAATATAACTAAAGAGTTCAAAATATTTCCTAAAATATATTTCTACGCTATTTTCAACGCCGTTATTCCTTTTTTGAAAAATAATATATACAGGGTGAAAGAATTGAAAAAATAAACAATATATTTTTACAAAAAAGTCAGAAAATCAGAAAAAACACAACTTCTAGTAAACCGATTATTCCGGTCCAAGAGCTCGATTTTATACATCAAAAAAAGAATCTGTATACCAAATTTGGTTGAAATCGGACTTTTCGTTCAAAAGTTATCGTGCTGTTAGTCACATAATAATATGATAGTCGCCATTTTGAATGCCCGCCTTATGTGTGGTAATGTGGTCCTAATTATATACTTCTACCATTAAATGCCCAATAATTCTTATAATATTTGCACGAGTGTGCTGCACATACATAGGTACATTTGAAAATAAGTTATGCATTTATTACATGGGAATTAATATAACTAAAAAGTTCAAAATATTTCCTGAAAAATATTTTCACGAATTTTTCAATGCCGGTATTACCTTTTTGAAAAATTAATATATACAGGGTGAAAGAATTGAAAATAACAACAAATTTTTACATAAAAAATATGTTGTTCTTCCGGTTCAGGAGCTCGATCTGATACATCAAAAATCATCCATATCGTACCATATATCGTCGCCATTTTGAATGCCCACCATTTTTGTAAAAGGTAAAATTGAGATGGCCTCATATCTAATTTTGAACCTTTATATGTGGTCCAAATTATATGCTTCTATAATTAACTGCACAATTCTTATAATATTTGCACAAATCTGCGGCACTATTTGTTAATTTCTTCCACCGATGCAGAATCAAGCATTTATTTTTGTTCAGTTTATTAAATGTGACAGTTGTCCAAACTAAAAAAAGTTATCGCAGTATAATGAGCGGTTGTCATGAAACAGAAACAAAATACTTAATAAAAATTCTCGCTGTAATTATTATGTACAGTAGAATATTCCTGCTGAAATATTATTCTGATTGGATAGAATTAAATACGTGATGAAAAGGTGAACCCGAAGGTAAGTGAAATTATGTCAAAGTGTCGCGAGGGCAAAACAAATCGATAATTCGAGCTCGAAAGTAATTCGGTAAGATTCTTTCATGAATAAAACTGTCTTTTTAAACCATTTTAATTAATATTTTATTGATATCTTCGCCTGAATGTTTGCTAAACCTGTTTCTTGTTGTTATCTGTGACAAGTTGTAAAACATTAATTGTTATTAATGTCAATGAATGTATTTTTGCGTAGCAACGAAGGGCATCTGATTTAATATACTTGGCGATGGGGAATTATCAAAAACTATTAGTAGTAATTGCACGAAAGCTCTAAAATTATCGACTTGTTTCCCGAGTGACGCATTGACAGTTTTAATTTCACGGTCCGAAAGGAAGTGAAATAATGTCAAAGTGTCGCGAGAGCAACAAAATTATCAGTAGTAATTACACAAGAGCTCTAAAATTATCGAATTTTTAACGAGTGACACTTTGACAGTTTTGTTAAAGTGTCACGAGGGCCAAAATTCGATAATAATTTTAGAGATCGAGTGCAATTTGTTGCGATTATTTCATGAATAAAACTGTTCAAAACCAAAATTTTACTGTAATTTATTTATGTAAGTACAAATTAGTACAATTAAACACACAATTGTTAAAAATATTTGACGGTTGAAAGTCATCACTTTTATAATTTTTAAAACATTAATTCATAGATAAATAATCGTATTTTCTCGTAGCAACGAAGGGCATCTGACGTAATATAACTGACGACGGTACATTATCAAAAATTATCGGGTATAATATCATAAGATAGTGAGAATAAATTGAAAATAATGCGACAGTTTTTCGAAAATTTGTTGTCTATAAACACGTTGGCAATAGACACGAGAACCCGCAGGGCTCGAGTGCCCAATAACAACAAATTTAAGTAAAAATTATGCATTATTTTCTTATTTATTCTTACTGTCGTGTGATATACGTAAGACTATTTTTTTAATACGTATATTATGGATATTTTCTTAAGTGTGACAGTTGTCAAAACTAGGAAACTGGTTGCCACTAAACAGAAACAATCTACTTAAAAAAATCCTATCGGTAATTTTCTACAGTAGATAGTTATCAGTATAATTTTAATCTGATTGGACAGAATTTCTTCGACAGGCATGCAAACGAGCCGTATCCATCCTTGAGTGTCAAGTTGCTCTCTTGCATCTATAGCTAGCCAACTCTATTCAGTTTGCCTCTGCCTCAGAAGCCACTTCACCTTTTTATTACTTAGTCTATTTTTTTTTTCTTACTTCTGTCGGAGCACACCTTTCTCTTTTCATCCCAACTATTTAGTTACCTAGTCTTTTCTTTTCTTTTTCATTATTTCTGTTGGAGTATATCACTCCAACAGAAGTTCCTTTTTGTTACACTGGCCTACTGGAAGAAAAAGCCTACTATCAAAATCGTCTGGGAAGCTCCAAAAGTGTTGCAAAAGAAACTTGGTCCATAATAAACGATCTTCGAAACAAAACCCACGCAGCTCAAACATTTGCCCTTCCAAACCCTGAAAATCTAAACGAATACTTCATTAACGTGAGTAAAAATATAACATCCACTATTCAGTCTCAACAAGATCCCATTTCCTATCTCCCTAATTCAGAAATTGTCTCGAATTCATTCTTTATAAGACCAATCTATAAATCTGAATTGATCCAAACGATCAATAGTATCAAAAGCAAATCATCTTGTAGTACTGATGGACTATCTATAAAAATCTTCTCAAATCTCACAGATAATGTGTTAGAACTCCTCGTGTCACTAATTAATGATTCCTTTGAAAACGGTAAATTTCCAGAGTGCCTAAAGACAGCCATTATTATTCCTCTTCATAAAGGTGGCGAAAAATCTAATGCCTGCAACTATAGACCTATTCCCCTACTACCGGTACTCTCCAAAATTATTGAGAGGCTCATAAAAACCCGACTTATGTCCTTTCTCTTTGATAACAATATTTTATCACAAAATCAGTTCGGCTTCTTAACTAATAAATGTACAACTGATGCCATGTTTTCTGTACTTCACGAGGTTTACCAAGCACTAAACAATAATCTTTATACTGCCACTGTTTTCTGTGACTATTCCAAAGCTTTTGATTGTGTAAATCACAACATTTTGATTAAAAAACTTAATTACTATGGAATTCGAGGTATTTCTTTGAATTGGTTTAAATCTTACTTAGATAATAGGAAACAATTGGTTAGAGCAAATGATACTGACTCTAGTCTCAAAAACATTATATGTGGAGTACCACAAGGTTCAGTATTGGGTCCTCTACTTTTCCTGATCTTTATAAATGACATCACTAATTTAAAAATCGATGGAAAAATTTTTCTTTTTGCTGATGATACCAGTATCACTTGGAGCAACTCAACTATTGCAACTCTTCATGCAACTATAACTTCTGATCTTCTTACGATAAAAACCTGGACTGACTCTAATTTACTCTCCTTTAACGTGGATAAAACGGTAGCATTATCATATAAAGGTGCTCTTCAACCCCTGCTTGTGAATAGCAGCCAGATCTCTACCGTTGATTCTGTAAAATTTCTTGGTATTCTTTTAGACAGCAACCTCAAATGGTCCCTTCATATCGATTTGTTAAGTAAGAAACTCGCCTCGGCCTGCTATGCCATATGATCTGTTTCGAAGGAACTCAATTTAGCATCTTCTAAAATAACATATTTTTCTTTATTCGAGTCTCATCTTCGATATGGTCTTCCTTTTTGGGGGTCTAGTACAGCTGCCCAATTTGATGTTATTTTCAAATTACAAAAAAGAGCAATAAGATATCTGTTTGGCCTCAGAAGAACAACCCATTGCAGAAGTTACTTTAAAGATCACGAAATTTTAACCCTTCCATCTTTGTATATTTTAGAAACTGTTTGCTTAATTCGTAAACACATGCATGTCTTTCCAGCAAGGCCTCATCATGACTACTCCACCAGAAATTCAACTTTTGATGTCTATTTACCGATCCCGTCTTCTGAGTTAGTAAAGAAATCTATACTATATTCCGCAAAAAAACTATACAACCATCTCCCTTTACAACTTAAATCTGCAACATCCTTTCTCAAGTTCCGTAAAATGACAAAAGCTCATTTATCTAAAAGACCATATTATTCAGTAGAAGAGTTTCTTAATGACTAACTAAGAAATCACAGTAATGTACAAGTAACTAAAGTGTATTTATCTATATTTGGGTGTCACATACAGCAGCTTAAACTTATTAGTTCCTTTGTTTGTGTTTTATTATATTATGTTGTAGGTTCAATTTTGCAATTTATAGTAATTTTGCAATATATTGGTTTTTGTTTTTTTACTTCACTTTTTTTTAACTTGTTTATATATTTTTTTTATTGACGATTTATCTAATTTTATAAAATTGTATTTGTTATTGTTATTGTTATGTATATCTTTTTCGTGAATCTATGTTAAGCTTTGTCCATAAAATTGTATAATTTTCAGTGACAATAAAGCATATTTCTATTCTATTCTAAACACGTGATCAAATATCTTACTATACGATTGGAAATTAAAATCATCAAAAAATAATCGGGCATAATATCACAAGAAAGTGAGAATAAATTGAAAATAATGCGACAGTTTTTCGAAAATTTGTTGTCTGGTAATAGACACGAGAGCCCGCAGGGCTCGAGTGGCTATTGCCCAATGACAACAAATTTGGGTAAAAATTAAGCATTATTTTCTTATTTATTCTTACTGTCGTGTGATATTCGTAAGACTATTTTTTAATACGTATATTATGGATAGTTTCTTAAATGTGACAGTTGTCAAAACTAGGAAACTGGTTGCCATTAATAGCCCAGTAAATTAACGGGAAATTCGGGGGTACCGTGTAATTTTCAGGGGCAACTCCGAATTGAATGAAAATTTGGATTTAGGTTCTACTTACCCTCCACTTCAAAGTTGAAATTGTGCCGTTGGTTGCTTTTACTTGGGGGGTGACAGTCACCCCTTCTCCAGGGTGAAAAAACATACGTTCAAGATAAGACCGTAAATGCATAAATTGACTGATTTTAAGCAACTTTGTTCTATAGAGTTTTTTACGTAAGTCAATACTTTTCGAGTTATTTGCCATTGAAAATGTTGATTTTTCGAAAAAAAAATACGTTTTCAGAAGGTTTTTGCAAATAACTCAAAAAGTAAACATTTTATCGAAAAAAATATCCTTAGCAAAAGTGTAGCTTATAAAAAACCCAAAAAAAAGGTGTATCAGTAAAGTCTATCAATCAAATAAAAACAAAGTTGTAGCTCATGAAAAATACGTTCTTATTCGTCTAATTCCAAATCGAATATTTCAAGGTGAAATCACCGAAAAATTAAGCACTTTTCGGGAAAAACCCATTTAAACTTTTTTAAAGTGTTTATAAAAAGCTTCGTTTTAATTGTTAACAAAAGTTTTAGCATTAAAAATAAGCGAGTTACGCTCAAAATAAAGTTGGACCTCTTTTTTTTTGTAAAAAATCATGAAAATCTCGCCGTGTTTAGCTCCCCAAATGAAATTAATCGCTACGGCTTTACAAACAATTTACTTACCTATCTATTTTTTATGTGATCTGTCAGTCTCACCGGTTTAAAGTGTTTATTTTTGAAAGGGTTATAATTGAGAAAGCTTGAATGGGTCCCTAATCATGAGTGTATGCAAATTTTGAACAGACATATATTAACCAATTTTTGTCTTACGGAGAAACGAAATAAACTAAAATATTTATAATAGCAAAACCTACATTTTTTTACTCTTTAAGATTTTTCTTATCACTAATACTTTTTAAGGGTTATTTTGAAAAAATTAAATTTTTCAAAAATTTTTAGAAAAATTTTTTTTACTATAAAACCAAATGTTTTTAAAAATAAGCACTTCAAACCAATCAAACTTACAGATCATATAAACAATACACATTCAATTAAAATAGATGGTACAGCCAAACGATTAATTTCATTTAGGGTGCTAAATAGAGGGAGGTTTTCACGATTTTTTTTTACCAAAAAAAGGGGCCAAATTTTTTTCAGTGTAACTCGTTTATATTTGATGCTGTAAACTTTTGTAAAAAACAAATAATAAGCTTTTTTTCGATACTTTAAAAATGTTAATAAGGTTTTCCCGAAAAATGCTTCTTTCTTCGGTGATTTCGCGTTGAATTATTCGATTTGGAATTAGACGAATAAGAACGTATTTTTCATGAGCTACAACTTTGCTTCTACTCAGTTTGTAGACTTTACTAGTACATAATTTTTTTCGTTTTTTTATAGGCTACACTTTTGCTAAAAATATTTTTTTCGATAAAATATTTACTTTTTCAGTTATTTGGGAAAAACGGTCTGAAAACGTAGTTTTTTTATCGAAAAATCAACATTTTAAATCGCGAATAACTCAAAAAGTATTGACTTACGTAAAAAACTTTATATAACAAAAGGTGCTTAAAATAAATCAATTTATCCATTTACGGCCTCATTTTAAACACGCGTTTTTCACCCCCCGAGAAGGGGTAAATGTCACCCCCCAAGTAAAAGCAACCAACGGCACAAATTCAACTTTGAAGTGGAGGGTAAGTAGAACTTAAATCCAAATTTTCATGCAATTCTGAGTTGTCCCTGGAAATTACAATCCAAAACGGTCATTTATTGGGCTATAAACAGAAACAATCTACTTAAAAAATTCTATCGGTAATTTTCTACAGTAGATAATTCTCAGTGTAAATTTTAATCTGATTGGACAGAATTAAACACGTGATTAAATATCTTACTATGCGATTGGAAGTTAAAATCGTCAAAAAATAATCAGCTTAATTTTTATTTATGTAGCTTTCTATTGGTCAGAATCACCTATGAATTATATAATCGCTGTAATTTTTATTTCTGTATCTTTCTATTGGTCAGAATCTCTATGAATGAAATAATCGCTATAATTTTTTATTCTTGTAGGTTTCTATTGGCCAGAATCTCTGTGAATGAAATAATCGAAATTATCAAACAACTTTTTCTGCAAAAATCAAAATGCCACGTCTCACATTCAAATGTAGTCGTTTTTCACAGATCTACCCTGGTCTATATTTGAAGCAAAATGAAAACATAATTTTAGATAATCTAACATTAACAACGGTACGCAGACCACAATATATAGAAGTTCAACCAGAAACTTGTATCAATCCATTAAAAGAACCTAATATAATTTAGATATTATATCTAAAGCTACTATAACGACGGAAATTAGAAAAGCACCTCGAGAAGGAAATAGTCGTCTTTAAATAGTGAAATATTGATCCCTAAAAGTATTATAACTGCTAGGATAATAATTATAGTAGAGGAGCCCAAGCGGGGGTTTTTGCAGTTACCTGAGCGCGTCAGATTATTACACGGGAGAAACCTTGTACCCTGAAAATGTACCCCTCTACCATATATTGACTCTTAATGCAGGGGAGTTCGTTAAGGGGGGGCGAAAAAAAATCTATCTTTAGAAAAACTCGTCAGATAACTATACGGTAAGTTAAGTACATGCAAAACAGTGTATATTTAAAAAATCTGACGATTTGAGCGTAAGGAAATGGGTGAGTCCCAAAGTTTCACAATAAAAAAGCGAATATTTTTCAAAAATGTATCGAATGATACCAAACACCACTTCCCCCGGAGATGGGTGCGGGGTAAATTTAAAATTTTAGATACATACGAATCCCGTGATATTTCGCGAAATGAACATCAGATCGAAAAACATTTATTCAATATTTTTGAAAAATCTATCGAATGGCAACAAACACGACCCCCCACGTAGGGGGGTTACTTTAAATTCTTAAATGAGTGCCCCCATTTTTTATTGTAGATTTGGATTCCTTACGTAAAAATAAGTAACTTTTATTCGAGACATCTTTTCGAATTATGGATATATAGCGCTATAATATAAAAAAACGATTGTTGGAAATGAAAAATTAAATTAAAAAATCGCATTCGTTTTCCAGCAGTGGAAGTGTACGGATGTATGTTTTGATTTGTTTCTTGTGTTTACACATTTTATTATTTGTTTTGATTTATGTGTTGTGAATACTAGCTGTGTTTCAAATTTTTTATTACTACCATCACATCGACCTAGTTAATTTTTGCACATCGTAATCAATTAACCTTGAAAATGACGTATACTTGTGAACATTGTCTTACCCAATATTCTGACTCAGATAAATACAATCAGTTAAGATGTAACGGAGATTGCCGAAGAAATTTTTGTATGAGATATACGGGACTAAATAAAACCACTACTAAAGCCCTATTGGACCAAAAGTTTTCCCATCTTAGATTCTTTTGTACAATATGTGACTCTCCAAGTTTAAGATATTTAAACGACAAAATTACAAATTTATCAAAAAATCAGATACCTTTAGAGAACTTTGAGGCCTTAATTCAAGTTACTAAAAAACTAAATGACAATTTGCCTGTTTTCATCGAGACTTATGATCTATTAACTAGATATGACGGTAAACTGGACTATCTTATGAAAAAAATTGACGAGATCCACAAACTAAACAACGTGCTGAATCCTGAAAAGGTTTTAAAATCGCTAAGACAGATGGAACACGACATTTTTAATATATCGTCAGTTTTTTTCGGCTCTTCAGACGAGACTATCAAGGTTGAAATCCAAGACACAAATTCAACTGAGATTAAGTTGGGATTAGAAAGACTCTCTTCAAATATCGGTGAAATTTCAAATCAAATGAGCAGTCTTACTAAAAATATATCTACTTTACCAACTAAAAAAGAGATATTGAAGAAAAATATATCTTATACCACCGCAAGTACCCAAACTGAAGAGTCCCGACATTTAGAACCAAGTCCAGAGCAAAAGCTAAAAAGTACAGAAGATAAATGTCACTTTGTAGTTATTAGTAACTTGTCCCCAACGTACACCCCTATACAAGTGGTGCACTATATTAAAGAGAGGCTAGGCATTAAGGAATATATTAGATGTTACGCACTCCTTAAAGATGCCGACACAACAACTGGCTCTTCGTTCAAAATAGGTATAAAATCTAAAACATCTATTAACTTATTATTTAATAAGGAAATTTGGCCACATGGTGTTAACATTAAATGGTCTATAGAATCTTCCTATTCTGAACCAACGCTTTCATCTCAGTCACATAAGAATCCGAATAATCTCAGAAGCCCTGTCACCTTGGAAAATCCAATTACCAATTCTCGCAAGAACAAAGATGAAGTAGAAAACACAAACATACGTACAGACAAGCAAGTCATCGAAGTTTGTAAATCTAAGAATCCGTTCCATTCGCCAATAAATTTCGTTAAGAAGGATACTTTAGAACCATCGATAAATCTGGATCCTTTGACCCCACCAAGAGTTCGATTAACCAATAACTCTAATAGTCGATATCTTCTAGCCAGATTAAGGGAATCGGATATCTTAAAAGCCATTAAACTTCATCTTTCTTATCTACATGACCAACCAGCTTCAGTGTTTTACGATGGATTTACCAACACAAGCGTTAAACTCTTTTTGGCTTCCGAGGGACTTCCCACTAAGGGTGTCGCGAAAAAAGGTCGCCAACAATTGGTCGAGCGAAAAAATGTCGCGCACATTTGAGCGCGTATCAAAAGGTCGCCGGCGAAAAAACAGCGCCGACGAAATAAGGTCGCGTGCAATTGATCGCGCGAAAAAAGATCGCGTCATGTTTTACATTATTAAAACCATTCAATTGGTTTTCAAAAAGGTTCTAAAGAAATTCTATTTGCATACTTTAACTTTATGCATTATGAGCCGATTAGTCTTGGAATTCCATCTAATTACTTTTTAATGTATTTTGGATGTATAAGAAGATGGGAAAAATAACGTATATCTAAATACTTTTTAATGTATTTTGGATGTGTAGGAAGATGGGAAATATAGGAGAATGGGAAATTATTTCATATGGTATTTTCAGGTTATTCAAGTGAATATACTTGAAAATTGAACAATTTTTAACATGAAGAAAGTATTTTTTTTGTTCTACGTGAATAATTTTAATATATGGATCTAAATTCAGAAAGGTACTTTCCTTCACACTTTTTACAGGCTTAGGACTGTCAGCAAAAAACTGGCGTGTTTAAAAGTGTTTGCTCTTCCTAATCGGATATCGTTAAAAATGTACAGTAATAATAGTTCTATTTACAGTATATATTACATACAAACGAATACCAGGTACCAGTTTACCTATTTTTGGTATTTTCAGAGACCGGTAATTAGCATAATTGGTTCTTAGTAGAAAGTCGCTATGCAGATTAGTGAAGAATAAGTAGTTTAGATAAGGGCACCTTATTGTGTAGGTATTTATTAGGAATTCCATGAAGTCATTACGATAAGACATTATTGGAAATGCTAAAATAAATATTGTACAAAAGTTCTTTGTCTAATTGTGCGTTATTCACTAATGTGGTAATTATTATTCCATATTCGTGAAACGTACTTTTAATACTTTTTAATGTATTTTGGATGTATAAGAAGATGGGAAAAATATCGTATATCTCATTATTCATTAGCTTGTCGATTTGTCAAGATGGTCTTAACTTACGTAAAGAGTCAAAAAGGTGCCAATATGTTGGTGTATAATGGATATATCCATAGAAAGGAAAAAACGATTGATCAAAAGACAATTTGGAAGTGCGCTCAGTACAATAAGCATAAATGTACCGGGAGAGTTCACACAGTGGGAGATGAAGTAGTGAAAAGTACAAGTCACAACCACGTTGCCGATGCGTCAATATTAGAAGCAAAAAAGGCTTGTAACAGAATGAAAGAACTGGCTCATCAAGTTGAACTAACAACACAAGGAATCATAGCTACCGTTTCACAAGAAGTGTCTGTGGGTGCAACTGGGCAGCTACCTTCTATTTCATCCCTAAAGCGAACTATTCAGAACACACGCCAAAGAGTGGAAGCTATTCCGGCAAATCCAAGAAGCTTAACAGAGCTTATTATTCCGGAAGAATACACCAGAAACAATAACGGCGAACCGTTTCTTTTATTTGACAGTGGTCCAAACGAACAGAGAATTTTAATATTTTCCACTGAAAGAAATTTAACTTTGATGGCGAGCTGTGAACACTGGTATGCCGATGGAACATTCACATGTACTCCTCTATTGTTTGGTCAGCTGTATACAATACATGGCGTACAGTATAGCAACGTTATTCCAACTGTTTTTGCTCTACTTCCTAATAAAACTCAGGCAACATACACTCGACTCTTCCATGAATTAAAAACGTTACGACCAGGTTTACGTCCTACAACAATAATGGTGGATTATGAAAAAGCAGCAATTAATGCTTTACAACAAGAGTTTCCTGAAGTCAGAATCCGTGGATGTTTCTTTCATTTCACACAATGTTTGTGGAGAAACATGCAAGGTACAGGACTGCAACAAGTTTATACAGAAGACGCGAATTTTGCTCTACATCTGCGACAATTGGCAGCCCTAGCCTTCGTACCTGAAGTAGATGTTGTTGCAACATTCGGAGAGCTACTGGACAGCGAGTTTTACACTCAAAATGAAAATTTACTAACACCTTTAATAAACTACTTTGAGGATGTATGGATAGGCAGATTGGATCGACGACAACAAGAAGACGCCAATGTTTCCAAGGAATCTTTGGAATTGCTTTGAATTTATAGAGGAAGATCTACCGCGTACTAATAATGCTGTCGAAGGTTGGCACAACAGCTTCTCCTCGATATTAAATGCAGCACACCCAAATCTATGGAAGTTTATTACGGGGCTAAAGAAGGAAGAGAGTTTAAATCGATTAAAAGTGGAGCAATACATAGCTGGAAACCAACAACCTCAAAAAAAAATTTATAAAGATACAGCGCGGCGAATAAAAACGATTTGTTTGCAATACGGGAACCGGCCAAATCTAGAATATTTAAGAGGAATTGCCCAAAATTTTCAACTGCAAGTATAAAAAACTAAAAAACAATTAAAAAGAAAATTTAAAAAAAACAAAAAAAAATAAAAATTAAAAAAACACAAAAAAAAATAAAAAAAAAATAAAAATTAGAAAAAAATAAAAAAATTAAAATTAAAAAAACTTTTAAACACGCCAGTTACTAACTGCCAGTCCTAAGCCTGGATAAAGTGTGAAGGAAAGTTAAAGTATGCAAATCTGTTATTAATATAAATGTATTCTTTAACTATGATATCTTCAATAAGTACTCACCAGTGACAATGTATTAATGAAATTGTGCCTGTTATATAATTTTTAACCACAATATCATTATTTTATTTGGGAAATTTTATTTTAATAAAGATGGTAGCCCTTAACCTACCCTATCTATATGTAGTATATACCCTGTAAAATATATTAAGCTTATATTAAAACTTACTCTTAAATAACCAAGGGTAAATTTTGCGACACTGCCAAGTCGTGAAATAATACCTCTAGGTACTTTCCCTACAACATTTACAGTTAAAATTACCTTAATTCGACCATTAAATTGGTCGAACATTTTACATGATCAATTTCAAATAGGATTATTTACTTCCAATTATTTTCCTATTATTTAAAGTGGAAAATAAAACTAAAGTCATTTAGAAGTCAATATTGGGTTGACGAAATATTTTTTACCAATAGGTTAAAATGACTAATAAGAAAATATTTAACTGTTTGGGTCATTATTTAACAGCAATCCTTTAGTTCTATTGCATCATCTAAATCTGACCTAAGCCTGGATTAAGTGTGAAGGAAAGTTAAAGTATGCAAATGAAAACATATTTTCTGACGCGATCTTTTTTCGCGCGATCAATTGCACGCGACCTTATTTCGTCGGCGCTGTTTTTTCGCCGGCGACCTTTTGATACGCGCTCAAATGTGCGCGACATTTTTTCGCTCGACCAATTGTTGGCGACCTTTTTTCGTAGATCCCCCACTAAGACAGAAGATCTACGACAAATTCTGCTAGACTTCAACAATGCCTATGTAATTGGTCCAGATGAGGTGGAAGCTGATCTTAATGCTTATAGGTCCTTTCTCACTTCTGAAAGAATTATCCGCCTGCAAAAATCAAGGGAATGTCACCGAAATTACTATTCCGCTGCCTCTCCAAAACGAAATTTTTAAACATCACGACGTGTTCTGAGGGACTAGAATCCTCAAATTGTTTTAGTGATAACAACTTTAGCATGGTTCTGATTAACATTCGTTCTATAAGATACAAAACTGATGAATTGTTTTTGTTCCTAGCGGAATTAGGGTTTCCCCCGGTAGTTGCGGTTACAGAGCACTGGCTTGAAGTCAACGAGCCTTTGTTTGTAGATAAATACACCACAATTGCTAGGTATGATCGTCCAAGCTCAGCTTATGGGGGGACACTAATGTTGTCTACGAGTAATGATTTTTCTTTGGTAACAAAATATGACTTTCTGTTAAGTGAAGCCTCCTTTGAGTTTTCCTTAGTTTAAAATAAGAATCTTAATCTTTATATTATTTGCATTTATAGATCACCTGCTTCTTCCGTGGAACTATTTTTTCAGAACCTGCTAAATTTGATAGATGACCTGCCCCATAAAAGTAGAAAAATTTTATGCGGGGACTTTAACATTGATTATGCTGCTGCTTGTGCTACACGAATATCAATGGTCAACATATTTGAATCGTATGGTCTAACAATGCACGTTGATTCTCCTACAAGGATTACAAAAACTTCATCTACCATAATTGATTATACAGTCTCAGATTTCTCACCACTTGATGTCCACTCTACAATTATTAATGCTGGACTATCTGATCATGAAGCAGTTTATACGAAGTTTAATATCTCCAGCAAACCCTCCTCGAAAACCCGACGTTTAGGCAGGATTTTTTCCACCCGGAACTTTCGTAAATTCCAAAATTTATGCTTAACCTCTGAGTGGCGCTTTCCTGCCATGGACGTGAATAATAATTTCAGTGAATTCTTAGATAAGCTTATCTGTATCTTCAATAAAGCATTTCCTTTAATTGCAATTAAGCCAAAACATCACAAACCCTGGACTACTAAAGGTATCCGAATATCTTCCAAGAATATGCGTTCTCTTCTCTATATCAAGAAATTTACTACCAACGTCTCTATCACTGAATATATAACCAAGTATAGGGCAACCTATCTTACACTTATAAAATCAGCTAAAAAAGTCTACTACCAGAACCGTCTGGGAAGCTCCAAAAGTGTTGCAAAAGAAACTTGGTCCATAATAAACGATCTTCGAAATAAAACCCACACTGCTCAAACATTTTCCCTTCCAAACCCTGAAAACCTAAATGAATACTTTGTTAATGTGAGTAAAAATATTACATCAACTATTTTGCCACAACAAGATCCCATTTCATATCTCCCTAATTCAAGAAAGGTCTCGAATTCATTCTTTATAAAACCAGTCGTTAAATCTGAACTAATCCAAACAATTATTAGTATCAAAAGCAAATCTTCCTGTAGTACTGATGGTCTATCGATCAAAATTTTTTCTAATCTTCCAGAAAATGTGTTAGAAGTCCTCATCTCACTAATTAATGATTCTTTTGAGAAAGGTAAATTTCCAGAGTGCCTGAAGACAGCCATCATTATTCCTCTTCATAAGGGTGCAATTATAGACCTATTGCACTACTACCGGTACTCTCCAAAATTATTGAGAGACTCATAAAATCCCGACTTATGTCCTTTCTAGTTGAAAACAACATTTTATCACAAAATCCGTTCGGCTTTTTAAATAATAAATGCACCACTGATGCCATGTTTTCTGATAGTCCAGGGCGGATCTGTTTTGAGATGGACGTTGAGAGGCGACTCAAATTTTTTTGCAGAAATTGCTTGAAAATAAATCAAATAATAATATTTGAGTTATCCTCCCTCTCAAAAAGGTCCGGAACATTGTTTAAATAATCGAAATGTCAAGAATTGAAGGAAAAATTCGATTTTTTTCTTCGTTTTTTGATTATAACTTTAAAAGTATTCATTTCCGAGAAAAGTTGTACTGATATAAAAGTTGCGTAATTCAATTTACTACAATATAGAATTGGTTAAAAATTTAAAAAATAGTCACCCTAGCTGCAAAATAGCAATAATTGCGAAAAAAACATACAAAAACAAGTATTCGCATTTTACGTTTTTCAACCATTTATGCTACACTTAGGACCTTCATATTTCACCCAGAAAAACTTAATGATACAGTAAAACAATACTGTAAATTTCATTAAGATCGGTTCAATAGATTTTGCAAAATAAATTTTGCAATACAGCTTTCGCAAAAAAAAATCATTTTTTCAAAATGTTACAGGACTGAAAATAAAGCAGATAGCAAGTTGAATTTTTTTTTGCTTATAGAAGTGTACTGTACCTTTCATTTGCAATTTTCAAAATTAAAATCGATTCATTACGATTCACACAGGTTGATTTCCACCAAAATTACTTCTAATCTTTATCTAATATATTATTTTCTTACTCTATATTTTGTTGTATTTTAATATTTTAATTCCACAAAAATCAATCTAATTTTATTATTGTTTGTGAAATATTGTTAAAACAATTGCATATGTTTAAAAATAATAAACTTTTATTCTCTAATTTAAAATATGTGAACAAAGAAAGTTTTTGCTAAAAAAAAGTGTTATTTCAAAGGATAGAGTATGCGTTTTTATTTTGCAATAATCAAATTTCTTTATTTATATCGAAATGTAATAAAAATTAAAATGTATCAATCATTATCAAAGGTCATTGAAATGCCCAATCAGAGCAAACTATCCGCTGTCCTGCGCGTAGCACCAATAATTAATGTTTATTTAAAAAAATTCCTGACGCCGTGGTAGTTAATGGATTTTAATTTTGCAAATTGCAAATAAAAAGTACGGTATATTTCTGTACGCAAAAAAAATTTCAACTCGCTATCTGCTTTATTTTCAGCCCTGTAACATTTTGAAAAAACGATTTTTTTTGCGAAAGCTGGATTGCAAAATTTATTTTGCAAAATCTATTGAACCGAGCTTATTGAAATTTACAGTTTTGTTTTACTGTATCATAAAGTTTTTTTTGGTGAAATATGAAGGTGCTAAGTGTAGCATAAATGGTTGAAAAAATGTAAAATGCGAATACTTGTTTTTGTATAGTTTTTTCTCAATTATTGCTATTTCGCAACAAGGGTGACTATTTTTTAAATTTTTAACCAACTTTATATTGTAGGAAATTTAACTACGCACTTTTTATGTCTGTACAACTTTTCTCGGAAATGAATACTTTTAAAGTTATAATCAAGAAACGAAGAAAAAAATCGAATTTTTCCTTCATTTTCTGACATTTTGATTATTTAAATAATGTTCCGGACCTTTTTGAGAGGGAGGATAACTCAAATATTATTATTTGAGTCATTTTTAAGTAATTTCTGCAAAACAATTTGAGTCACCTCTCAACGTCCAAATGTACTAATATTTTTACAGATCCGCCCTGGTCTAAATGGTTTTGAATCGTCGTCATGAAAACCAATATCGTCGTCGTGGTAACCCATTATATTTACAGTTTGGTTTTGACAACCTTGTCAAAGAATTAATTTGTGTATTTTCACTTCTAAACATAAATTGGTATAACTCTATTTTTTGTGGCTTTTTTCCAAACGTACGGCCCTAGAAAAAATATAGTTCCTAACTCATGCGGAAAATGTCTTCCTCGTGAAAGTAGCACTTTCCGCACTAGTTAGGAAAATAACTAATATACAACAAAATTAAGCTAGAAAAAATTATTCATCTACACCACCACGTATTTTTCGTATATTTTTCTAAACTATTCTACAATTGCAGTCCTATTACACAGAGTCATTTGGTTACCGAGTGACCGCGGTGAACCGTTTTCATCTATTTGCAGTTACTAAATCACGTACGTTCGATCGAAATATAAATCCAATGCCATAATCGTATTCACCGGATTATCCTGAAGATATAAGGTTTGTTTCAACTGCCACTTTTGTACGGTTTTAAAACGATCACGAAACTGTTTGGCATTGGCATTTGGATTTTATTCGCATGCTTTGACTTGGCATCGTTCGCTTACGGTACGGAGGCTGTGGCAAAGGTGAGACGTTTTGGAACGGATTTTGACACTATCCTGAGTATTGATTATTTGTTTGAAGGTTTGAAATCTGGCTATTTGTTTCAAATAAGCCAAAAAATAAATAAAGAACAACAATTGGTTTGTTGTCATTTGTTTGTTTGCCACTTTGTCTCCTCTTTCTGTATTTTAACCATAAATAGTGATTTTTTTTAATTAATTTGAAAAATGTATAGGTATTAGTTACCTAGTTGAAACATTTTGCATAAGAATACGTAATACTTATTTATATTTATGAGAATACGTAATTGTGTAATTGTTTATCCATCCATGCCAGAACCATCAACCATCTTCACAAAACACAAACATCGAGTTCGGTTATAAATGGAACGAAACGATACGAAAATATTATTAGATTTATATGTATATAAAACATAAATAATGCAAACTTGGTACTTTAGAAATCAAAAATACCAAAGTAGTGAGGTTAAAAATACCCCCATATTTAAATGATAATAAAACAGAACAAAGAAATTCCATGTACATAAACACCAAATGCACCTGTAAAATTAGAATTGTGTGAATTATTGTAATAAACGGTTGACCAAGAATGAGAAATACTTAAAAAAACAAACAGCAAATTAAAAGAAGAATCTATCAAATTGGGGCAAAAATAATCTAATAATTGAAAAAAAGTCAATGATTTAATAATAATAAAATGTTAACAATAAATAATATAAAAGTGCGGCTGAAAGCACTTAACTTCACTTTGAATACTTTGAAATAAAAATAAAACGACCACCTGAACCTGAATTAAAATGAGAATTTTTGGAGATACTGAATAATGCGCAGGTCAATCCAAACGGTAATAGCTTTTGACCAGGTACTGAAATGACGATTCAGAAACCGTACGTCGGACGATCCCAAGTTGAGTTGGAACGACAAAGGGACGGTACGATAAACGATCAGTTTTCAGTTGGAACGCATTTTATCTATTGCGCAGAAGCGTTACCGTACATTGTACGGTTCTCGAAGAGTTGGAACAAACCTATAGCAAACCGTAGTACCAAATAGGCGGAGCGATCCCGACGATCACGAATAGCCGCTTCAGTAGACATACTTTTTAACGAGACAATGATTCCAACTGTGTCACAAGTTTGAATTCCCCGATTTATGGGCAATGGTGGGAGCAAAAACCGCTTCATTAGAATGTTGAACACAAAATTTGAAGGGGAAAATTTCATGTTCTCACAAGCAAAGAAAGATGCGGATACGCTAATCATCAATAAGGCAAAAATGTTTCACCAGCATTCGATAACATAATAGTGGTCGGCGAAGATATATAGATCTTCGAATTCTTTTCACAGCTCTATGTAGGCGATCAAACGTGTACTTTCTCAAACCAGGAAAAGGAAAAATGTCCCAACAAATATATATAACAAATGTATTCAAAATCTAAATGTTTATCCAAAGATCATTGGTGAAGCAGGAGAACATTTCCTCCTTCAATTATACGGTTACACTGATGTGAAAAGTAAGAAAAACATATCTTTAAACGAATATAGATATGTGTGCTTCACAATATCGGCATATAAAAGTAAATTTAATATTGCGTCGCTAGTCCTCTCCTTCCTTCGATTTTTCCTTTCACTATAAGTTGAGCATATTGGTACTTATTATTTCTCAGTATGTGGCCTAGGTATGATGTTTTTCTAACTTTCACTGTGTTGAAAAGTTCTCTTGCCTTGCCTATTCTATGCAGCACTTCTTTGTTTGAGGTATGCGATGTCCATGAAATTTTGAGGATTCTCCAGTAGATCCACATCTCAAAAGCCTCCAACTTATTTATGGTTGATGTTTTAAGGGTCCATGTCTTAACTGCATAGAGAAGAGTCGACCAGACGTAGCATTTGGATAAACGTAGTCGAATTTCGAGTTTTATTCGAGAATCACAAAGCAGTTATTTGACTTTTTCGAAAGATTTTCTGGCCTTTTCTATTCTCGATCTTATTTCTAGATCAGGATTTAGGCTGCTATCGATCCAACATCCCAAGTACTTAAATCTATTGACTTGTTCTAAAATGTGCACATTTATTGTGCAAGGTGTAGGTACGTTTGGGTTTTTTCGGATTGACATCACTAGAAGCAGAAGCAGGACATTATTTCCAAACCAGGCTCAGCAGTGGTACGAGAATGAAAAAAAAAAGAAAAAGGGGATGAATAAGAAACAAAAATTGACAAATTCCTGTTACGATGCTCCAACTCTCCGCTTCAGAATCGTTATTGAAACTTATTTCTTGCATGTGTAAAAAAGGATGTCAAAAAACCTGTATATGGAGAAAAGCTGGAATAAAATGCTCTGTTATTAGCAAATATTTTAGTGGTACTTGTAATATTTCGCAAATTCTATCAAATAATTATGAAGAGAAAGAAGTGATGACTCTTTTTGAAAAGTCTTTCAATGAAATCGAAAACGAAGATTCGTTTGATGAGTCTGACAGTCACATCGTAGATAATGCGGACGAAATTTCGGTTTGCAATGTCTCGATAGATGCTCAGGACGAACTCATAATACAGTAAGGTCTCGTTTTATGCGGTGGATACGCTCTGCAGAAAAGCGCATAAAAAAATCGCATAAAAAAGACATGGTGGACGTTTGTCCACCAATAATTGTATGTATTTGATGTTTTTTTCTCCATTAGGCCAAATAAAATCTTAAAGAAGGAATTAAAAACGCAAACTAACGATATTGAAATTGCAAAAACCTCTTCTAATGAAACATAAAACTTTATGACACTTAATTAAATGTTTCAATCCAAAAATCAAAATGTGCTTCTTATTATACTGCAACTTGAAATCAGCAACATTTACGCCCGGTTTCATAATCATTAAAGTGAATTGTTGAACCCGAATGTACTTTTTCGATAGGGTGAACATCTCCCACAGGTCAGGTTGAATCAGATTGCTTGCTTGCTTGCTTTAATTTACGACATTTTATTATTGAACTACCGCAAACAAATACAATACAAAAAAAGACAAAAAATTATATTCTGTTAAAATTTTCCATTCTCCCCGCCAATGCACATTTTTTAAATGTCTTCGGAATCTTTAAAAACTTTTCCCACTCCAATGCATTTAAAACGAATGTATAGTCGATTTTTTATTAATTTTACTTCTTACAATCATTTACATATTTATGTTAAATATTCCCCTGATGCTTCCAGTCTCGAAATGTTCTAAAATCTAAAATAAGTATATTTGCTAATTATATTTTCATTTTGCAGCCTGTATCGACTATAATCTTAAAAATCTAACAATTTTTCACATACAGTGTTATTTAAATTGGGCACACTCAACCCTCTTGTCAGGATCTTTTCTCATGCGTCAGATGTGACCGGTCTTAGTTTTATTTTTCCTTGTTGCCGTTTGAAGGAATTTTTCTTCCTTTCTTCTTTATCATCCAAAACTTGTCTCTTTGTCATTACCTTACCTTTTTAAATTTGGACATAGTACTCAGTAATATTTATTTAATCTTAGTAGAATAGATTGCCTGCAGTGGGGTATCTGACTTCAACGCAGAAGGTCGGGGTTCGATTCCCAACATTGGCGAAAATATCTGGGTATTCTTAAAACATCTACAGTCCCCCGGTCTACTTTGCTGAAGAAGATTTCTGAATAAGAATTCGAAGATTGCTGAAAATGGAATTAGTAAACGATAACGTCGAGTAAAGCTGGAATATCTTAAAATATCATAGGTAACGCAGCAACATAAGCACTTGGAAATAAGAAACTAACGACCACCAACATATTATCAAAAAAGGAAACCTTATGGTTTAGGGAGAAAATGAAGACAAATTGTGAAGAAAAGAAGAAAAATAAATTTTATTGGAAAAATTTTATTGGAAAAAATCCTTTGTAAAAGATACTTATAAAAAGTTGCCATCAAATTAATTGTCGTAATGTAAAGAAAATAGCTCAATTTACATCCCACGTGTTAGGAAGGTTGATACTTTACCTAAGAGCATATATGACTGAGGCCGTGAGAGCCAGAGTGGCCTAACTGATTTAACATTACTTTACATAATTAAAGAAAATGATCAGAAGCTAACAATGTTCGATTGTCTTAGTAGTTTTATGTTGACCAAGAATCATTTTTGGTCAACATACAATTACTAAAACAATCGTATATTGATAGCTTCTGATCATTTTCTTTGATTATACAGGGTGTCCCAAAAGTAGTGGAACGGTCGAATATTTCGCGAACTAAACATCGGATCGAAAAACTGAAAAATACGTGTTCAATCATTTTCAAAAATCTATCCAATGACATCAAACACCAACCCCCAATACACCCCCTGGAGGTGGGGTGGAGGGTAACTTTAAAATCTCAAATAGAAACCCATAGTTTTTCTTGCAGATTTGGATTCGTTACGTAAAAATAAGCAACTTTTATTCAGGACATTTTTTCGAACTGTGGATAGATGGCGCTATAATTGAGAAAAACGATTTATACTGATACCATAGGTAAATTATAGAAACGGTCTAATATCTCGAGAAATACACTTCGAAATGAGAAACAAAAAAAATTTTTTTAATCCTTTTCGAAAACCTATCGAATAACACTAAACATGACCCTACAACCAACCCCCTGGAGGTGGGGTGGGGGGTAACTTTAAAATCTTAAATAGCAACTCCCACTTTTTATTACAGATTCGGATTCGTCATGTAAAATTAAGCAACATTTATTCGAAACATTTTTTAGAATTGTTGATAGATGGCGCTTTAATTGGAAGAATACGATTTATTAGCGCCATCTATCAGCAATTTTAAAAAATGTTTCGAATAAATGTTGCTTAATTTTTCATGACGAATTCTAATTTGCAATAAAAAGTGGGGGTTGCTATTTAAGATTTTGAATTTACCCCCCACCCCGTCTCCAGGGGGTGAGTTGTAGGGTCATTTTTGATGTTTATCGATAGGTTTTCAAAAAATATTAAAAACCTGTTTTTTGGTTTCTCATTTGAAAGTGTATTTATCGAGATATTAGGCCGTTTCTATAATTTACCTATGGTATCAGGATAAATGGTTTTTCCCAATTATAGCGCCATCTATCCACAGTTCGAAAAAATGTCTTAAATAAAAGTTGCTTACTTTTACGTAACGAATCCAAATCTGCAAGAAAAACTAGGGGTTTCTATTTGAGATTTTAAAGTTACCCCCACCCCACCTCCAGGGGGTGTAGTGGGGGTTGGTGTTTGGTGTCATTTGATAGATTTTTGAAAATAATTGAACAAGTATTTTTCAGTTTTTCTATCCGATGTTTAGTTCGCGAAATATTCGACCGTTCCACTACTTTTGGGACACCCTATATAAAGTAATATTAAAATAAATTAGGCCACTCTTGCTCTTATGGCCTTAATTGTTCCTTATCAATTATATCCATCCTAACTATGGAATTTTAAATCAATATGCACTTGTAATATAACTACATACCAAGGGTTTTCACCCTGGTAGTTCTTTTGGTGGCTCGGCTAGCATTCAACATGTTTATTATAACACTGATGATGGTTTTGTAAGAAAATCCAGAGCATTCTGTTGTGATGTAGCCCTTAAAGGGATTTTAATAAAAGTTTTATACCTTTTACAAAGGATTTTTTTTCAATAAAATTTTTGTGATTGATGGTGTGCAGCCAACTACGGGAAAATTCTTTCTTTTCCTTGTAAAAAAAGAAGAAAGTCTGTATACAATACAGAATACAACAAGCAAGACTTTAATCGGACAAATAAAAGTGTACACTTTGAGAGCTGCTTAAAACAGATTTTTACGGATTACAAAGAGCAATATGGAAGAAATCATATAATATGTAGTCCAAGTAATGAAGCTTAAAATAGGACAAAACCTCGCAATTTTTACAGAATGGATCAATTTGCTTAAAAATTTAAGAATAAGTAGTAGGTAGTCCAAGGATTAAAATGTATATGATGCCGAAAGGCGCTTTTACCATTAAGGGGTGGTTGCCACCCCATCTCGGGCGTGAAAATTTTTTATTATATTTTGACCGCAACAGTTGGTGAAAACATTCATTCTAACATTCTTTATACATTTTTTTGATAAAATTAATAGTTTTCGAATTATTTGCTATCGAAAGTGTTAGTTTTATATCGAAAAAATCAATGTTTTTAATAAGTTTTCTTCTAATAACTTCAAATGTTTTCGTTCTATGAAAACAACTTTACCTAACAGAAATGTACCTTTTAAGAAAATAAACAAAACTGTTTTTTCTAATTTTCTGTAAGACCAATAGTAATCTAGCTATACTCTATTATATGTTATCTCTTCTTCGTCAAATGCTAAATATTGTAGTTCCAAACTCAAAAGACAGGAAAGCTGTGGATTTTTCGAGGATAAATTGTTTATACTAATTTATAGTATTTAAAAATATCTACCTCCAGAAATAAAAAAAAAATAGTCTGTAAAAAATTGAGGGACTTATCAAGAAAATAATGCCAGTCCCTATTTTTTTCAGCGAAAAAAGATCGGAAGCAACCTCCTAATCACCGCCCTAATTAAAATTAGTCATTGACCTTATTTGGTCTTTTTTATTTATGTATTATTAATAGGTTCTAGAAGTTTGACCGGCTTAGAATGATCAGTTTTAAAAAAAATGGAGTTAAAAGCAAAATTATGAAATTATAGCATATTTAATTCCCAAGAAACTAGTTTGCAAAAATTTTTTCTACGGCAAAAATTAGTGAGTTATTCACAATAAAATCTTGTAATAACATGCAAAAGCCACCTTTACCAACTCTTTCAAAGTCACCTCTTTTTGCGACTGAGAATTTTCAAAGAATATAATATTAATAGTCTTTTAAATCTTGTAAAAACCTACAAAATTATTTTTTACCAAACTTTTTAAGATAAAAATTAAAACAGGTACGGTTAAAGAATCAATATATTTTTTTGAAAAAAAAAAGGAGAAATCCAATTGGAAGCATAATAATGTAAGTTGGCGATGTTTTTAGTCATTGGCCTTATTCATTCTTCTGTATTTATATATTGTTAATAGATTCTAGAAGATTTAGTGGCTTAGAATGATTAGTTTTAAAACAACTGGAGTTAAAAGCGAATAACGTTTTAATTAGTTAAAACTACAAAAATTAATAATTTTTGTAGTTCGGTAAAAAATTGTAGGTTGCCTATTTAATTCCCAAAAATTGGGTTTAAAAAAATTTTTTTTACGGCAAAAATTGAGTAAATCGTTAATGAGTGTTATCGAAAAACATATATTTTTTGCATATAAAGCTAACACTTTCGATAGCGAATAAATCGAAAACTATTAATTTTATGAAAAAAATATGTATGAAACATTTTTTACTTAGAATGAATCTTTTTATCAACTTTTGCGGTCAAAATATAATAAAAAATTTCCAACTCCGAGATGGGGTGGCAACCACCCCAAGAAAAGAGTAATTGTTGACAAATACATTAAAATATTTAAAATTGGCTCAGGACTAAGCCTCTGGTCATGGTAAAAAAAACCACCAAGATATAATTTTACAAAAATATGTGGATCAAATCCTTGTATAAGTGGTCCGTTAAGGAAACATCAGTTAAATATTCCAATTAAAGCAAGGATGTTTAAACTATTTTAATATTATGCCCCATGTAACATCTGAGCTGTGGTGTGACTTGATTACATGGTGAAAGTCTGGTAGCAAATGACCAATTGATCAAAATGGTCAAAAATGACCAATTGGTCATTTGCCACCAGACTTTCACCATGTAATCAAGTCACACCACAGCTCAGATGTTACCTGGGGCATAATATTAAAATAGTTTAAACATCCATGCTTTAATTGGCATATTTAACTGATGTTTCCTTAACGGACCACTTATAGAGGTCTGTTCGGGAATCCTTATTTCTTTATTTTAATATTGCTATGATTCTACTATTTATTTATTTTCGGGTAGAATAAGCTTTAGACAATTTAATTATATTTAGTTATTTTGGTATGCCCCCTGTAAAATCACGCGGAATAACCTTCTTAATGTCAATTTTTAAAATTATCCACAAGCTCAAAGCTTATCGCTTTCGGTACGCATGTATAAAACTGGACATGCGTTAAGTACTTTAAGGACAAGGTACCACTACTGTGATTTCGCTTCAAGCTTTCAACGAGAAAGGTACTCCCTTTCGTGATCTTGACGGTACCGTCCCGCGTTCCACGTGCATCGCGAATTCCATGGAAGGAGTCCAGAATTGAGTCACCCATTGGATCTACAAGTTTACCATATCCTAAACATCACCGATTTCCAGGTAAGCGATATTGTGCAAAGCTTGTGGAAACATAATTTTTAAATTCTATTTTTTTACAACTCAGTTTTCATATTTCCTGCAGTTTTCATAACATTTTGAAACATTTCGGTCCTTCGCAGCCATATTTTGAGCCTTTTTTCTATTTATTTTACATAATATAAGCTTATTTTGCGTCATTTTTAAACCTTGTAAGCTTCTATAAACGACAAACGTTATAGGCTTTTTATTAACAGTCACTTTTTTGTAACTTTTAAAAACTTTACAATACGATACCTAAAGTAAATTCTCGCACATATTTTTGAATCGAGAAATTGAACGGTACATCGCTTTCTAGTTTTTGCTTTTCGAAACCTGTCGCTAATTATTATTATCGGTTAATTTGATGGGTTCACGTTAATTAGGTTTTCTTGTTTATTTTTATGTCGATTTTGATAAATAAAGTTACTTGCTGTTGTTCGCTTATTTATAACAAAACAATTATTATTTGAATTACGTTTATTATTTAAACCACTTGTGTCTTTGATTAATAAATTTTTTATTCGCTATTTAGAATACAAATCAATCACATTTAAGTAAATTTTATTAGAATATTAATTTGTTAAATTAACTTTCTAACATGTCTGATAAATTAACAAAAGCCAATTTAAAGCGAACTACTGCTTTTAAACGATTACAAGAAACTTACGAGTGTGGTCTTAAAGTTTCGAATGATGAGTCTTTAAAGCCTGAATTTCTTGCTGGAGCCAATGCTATTGATGGCACTTATAATGAATTTCAAAGTAATCATAACACTGTTATTTCATTAATCAATGATGATGAATTTTCTTCCTATGATGAGATGAGATTAAATGCTGATAAAGCCTTTTATGGAGTTTTATCACTAAAACATGATTTTTTGTTGAATGACTCATCTTCTCAAGCGGCAAACATGTCTACTGTAGATAATTCTAATTCTTCTAACCGTAGAAGTGTCGTAAACCTTCCAAAGCTTTCCTTGATGCGTTTCGAAGGTTCTTATAAAGATTTTCCTACTTATTTTGATGTCTTTAACAGTCTAATCCACAATAATCCTGACATATCTAATGTTGAAAAGTTTCAGTATCTGCTTACTTCTTTGGGTAATGAACCCCTAGCTTTAATCAAAGGCATTCCTCTTACTGAGGGCAATTATACTGTAGCATACGAAAAGCTGGAAAAAAGATATAAAAATACACGTATCTTAGCTAGCCACTATTATAATGAAATTTTTAATGCTCCCTCAATTTCAAAGGCAAATTCTTTTGAACTAAGAAAATTATTAAGTGTCTTTTCAGAAAATGTTGCTGCTCTCAGGGTAATGAAGTTGCCTGTAGATCATTGGGATTTTTTGCTATTTAACATGCTTCTTAATAAATTAGATTCAAAAACCAGAACCAATTTTGAACTGGAACATAGCCTTAGCCAGGAATTGCCAACTTATAGGCAATTAATGTCGTTTTTAGATAGACAATGCATCGCACTGGAGTCTGTTCAGTATATTGCTTCGTCATCTCACAATCCAAAGGTGAACAATAAAAAACACGTATCTAGTTTTCTGGTGGAATCCAGCCCTAATTCAGTTGAGCAGTCTAAGTGCATCTTATGTTCTTCGCCTCATGCCTTATATAAGTGCGGAATATTTCTTTCTAAATCCCCTCAAGAGAGGTTTTCTATTGCTAAACAACACAAACTTTGCGTTAATTGTTTAGTTTCGCCACACTCTATGAGGAATTGTGTGTCATCTCATAAATGTCGTGTTTGCAAATTCCCCCATCATACAACATTGCACTTTGATAAAAAATCAAACGATACAGCTTCTGATCAGAATTCAAACGTTCAGGTTACTTCTTCCAACCCCTCTGTTGGTCCGTCAGTGGGTTGCAACCCGTCTACTAGTTCTTCGATTACCAATACCCTTGTAAATACTTACATCAATTCTGACTGTATTACAAGCACCTTATCACTTCCTCAATCAACTATTTTATTGTCAACCTGTGAAGCGGAAGTAAAGGATATTCGAGGTAACTTTACCACAATACGAATTATTCTTGATACAGGTTCTATGGCGAATTTTATTTCTGAATCTTGTGTTCAACGTCTTGGCCTTTCAAAAGGAAATTTTTCGATTCCTGTTGAAGGTCTCAATGGAATATCATTGGCTGCAAACAGTGGTATAGTGCAGTGCACAATGAAACCGTGTGGACAAATCGATCCAACATTTTCATTTGAAGCCATTGTTCCTCCTAAAGTATGTTCAAATCAGCCAAAATTCCTAATTAATCCTTCTGAGTTGACACATCTTCAAACTTTAAAATTGGCAGATCCTAAGTTCCACATACCTGGTCCTATAGACATGTTAGTTGGCGCAGAACTCACTCCGTTTATTTTAAAATCGGGTAGAATTTTTGGAAATCCAAATCAACCAGTGGCATTAGAAACTGTTTTTGGATACGTTCTTCGAGGTAAAGTAAATTGCCTCCCTAATGATTCGTCTATAAATACTCTTGTTAATTGTCATATGTCTCTTGAAACAAATATCGACACGCAATTAAGAAAATTTTGGGAGCTTGAGGAGATTTCTAAATCCTTACCTTTATCCTCTGAAGATAAAAAATGTGAAGAAATATATAAGTCTTTAACTCTTAGAGATTCTACAGGTCGATTTTTGTCCCGTTACCTTTTCGTCAAGAAAAACCTAAATTTCTTGATACTTATTCTCAAGCCCATCGACGTTTTTCGACGCTTGAAAATCGTTTTAGAAAAAATCCTGATTTACGCACAAAATATTGTGATTTTATGCAAGATTATTTAAATAAGGGTCACATGTCTCTCGTTCCTACAGAGCATAACCATTCTCCTTCGGCCTATTATATCGCCCATCATGCTATATTTAAGGAACAAATTTCCGAATTCGAGATTGTATCTAAAATAAGGGTAGTCTTTGATGCAAGTTTGCGTGACATAAACGGTGTATCTCTAAATGACACCTTACTTGTAGGTCCAAAGCTTCAGAAGGACATTGCTAGTCTTTTACTTAGATTTCGATTTTATGCCTATGTCTTTGTTTGCGACATTAAGCAAATGTACAGACAAATTAATGTGATTGCCGACTATTGGGACTATCAACGTATTCTATGGCGTTTCTCCCTATCCGAACCTCTTCAGGAGTATCATTTACGCACTGTGACATATGGTATATCTTCTTCACCATATTTGGCATTACGTACCTTGTATGAACTCGCAGCTTCTGAAGAAAATAATTATCCTCATGTAGCTAAAGCTTTAAGAACTCAATTTTATATGGACGATGGTTTACTGGGAGCTAATGATATTCCCTCAGCCTTGACTCTTCAATTTGACTTAATCGCAGTTATGAAAAGAGGAGGTTTTGAACTTGGAAAATAGGCTAGTAATCACCCTGATCTAATTACTCATCTTTCCGCTTCCGATTGTCAGAACTCATCTTATAGTTTTGATAAGGACGAACCTTCATTCATCAAACTGTTGGGATTAAAATGGGATCCGTCATCAGACATATTTTCCTATTCCTATGTCCCTTTTGATCGCTCTTGTACAAAGAGACACATTTTGTCTGAAATTAGTAGGATTTTTGATCCTCTCGGATTTATTTCACCCTGTCTTCTGTTTGCAAAACGTCTGCTACAAAGATTGTGGGAGCTCAATGTCCCTTGGGATGAAACCTTATCCGACGAGATTACCGAAATTTGGACAAAATTCAAAACGGAATTACCAAATCTCGCTGATATTAAAATTGCTCGTTATTTGGGTTCTGAAGCCATATCTCGCGTCGAGTTACATGGCTTTTGTGACGCCTCTCAAGTAGGTTATGCTAGTGTTGTTTACTTTCGAATTGAAGAAACCACTGGTAATATCAAAACCTTTTTGGTTAGCGCTAAGTGCAAGGTTGCTCCATTAAAGACCCAGTCTATTGCTCGTTTGGAGCTTTTGGCAGCAGTTCTTCTGGCTAACTTAATTAATTTTGTTCAAAGAAGTTATGAGGGCTTCATAATGTTTGACGCTGTATATGCGTGGTCAGATTCTATGATAACTTTGGCTTGGTTGTCTTCTTCACCAAGTCGATGGAAGACTTTTATAGCTAACAGAGTAAGTCATATACAAGAAACTGTCCCTAATTCTAGTTGGCATCATGTGGCGTCTTCACAGAATCCTGCCGATTATGCAAGTCGTGGTCAAAGTCCGCTTCAACTTCTAAATACTTCTATGTGGTGGTCAGGCCCTCCTTTTCTTTCTATGCCTAGAACCACTTGGCCCTGTCAGCCTGCAACTGAATCTTACTCTGATTTATCAATAGAGATCCAAAAGGAGGAAAAACAAGTTGCACTTGCGGTGACAGTTAATAGTGACAATTTTCTATTTAATTTACTTAACCGATTGTCTTCTTTGCTTAAAATTCAAAGAATTTTAGCTTATGTTATAAGGTTTATAAAAAATTCTAGGTCTAAACAAAGACTCAACGAAAACAAAATCCTTACTCCTCAGGAAATAAATTCTTCACTTATACCGATCATTCGATATGTTCAGCTGGATGTTTTTTCTGATATTTTTCTTAAGATTAATCAAAATCAGTTACTGTCAAAACCTTTTCGTAAATTGGCCCCATTTGTGGACCCAGATGGTTTACTTAGAGTTGGTGGTCGGCTTAAAAGATCTTCTTTTAGTTATGACATTAAACATCCTATCCTTTTGCCCAAAACACACAGACTGACAGAATTGATAATAGAATCAGTTCACAGCTCATATTTTCATCCTGGTTTAAAGACTTTGCAATACTTGTTGCTTCAACAATATTGGATCTTATCCCCTAAAGCAGCAATTTATAAATGTTTATCTAGATGTATTACATGTTTTCGTTCTAAACCCAAGTCATATAATCCGTATATGGCTGATTTACCCTCGTTCCGCGTTTCTCAGTTAAAGGCATTCTCATCAGTTTGCATTGATTTCGCTGGTCCATTTTCGCTTTTGATGAGCAAACACAGAGGAGCAAAAACTTTTAAGGGTTATGTCTGTTTATTTGTTTGTACCGCTACTAAGGCCATTCATTTGGAGGCCACATCTGATCTTAGTTCAGAGTCATTCTTAGCAGCTTTTAGACGTTTCATTGCCCGAAGGGGTAGGTGCAATCATATTGTAAGTGATCAGGGCACTAATTTTAAGGGTGCTAATAATCAATTAATAGAACTTGCTCAAATTACAGCACAAAAATTAGACATTTCTTGGAATTATAATCCTCCCGCTTCTCCGCATTTGAATGGATTGGCCGAGGCTGGCGTCAAGTCATTTAAATCATATTTTTACCGAGTTATGGGAAATCAAATTTTAACCTTTGAAGAATTCTATACAGTTCTAACACAAGTCGAGGCTATTTTAAATTCTCGTCCCTTGTGTCCCATTAGCTCAGATCCTAATGATCTGCAGCCACTTACGCCTGGACATTTTCTGATTTTCGAATCGTTAAATAATCCGATTCCTGAACCCAATTTAGAGCATTTAAATCTTAACAAACTAAGTCGTTGGCAGCTACTGCAACGTATCCAAAGCGATTTCTGGAAACGTTGGTCTTTAGAGTATATTAACACTCTTCAACAAAGACACAAGTGGACTAAACAGTCTCCTCCGGTTTCTAAAGGAGATCTGGTAGTTATTAAGAATGAGCAGCAAGCTCCTTTGCAATGGGAACTTGGTCGTATTGTTAACGTATTTTCGGGACAGGATGATGTAATTCGCGTTGTCGAAGTCAAAACTTCTCGCGGCACGATGAAACGACCGGTGGTCAAGATTTGTCCTCTTCCAGGCAATTAGGCAATGTAACTGCCTTTTTTAATTAAGTTTAATTGAGTTTAACTTTAGCTTTATTTTTTTTTCTTTCTCTCTTACTTTGAAAACATTCGTTTTGGCGGGGTGAATGTTCGGGAATCCTTATTTCTTTATTTTAATATTCCTATGATTCTACTATTTATTTATTTTCGGGTAGAATAAGCTTTAGACAATTTAATTATATTTAGTTATTTTGGTATGCCCCCTGTAAAATAACGCGGAATAACCTTCTTAATGTCAATTTTTAAAATTATCCACAAGCTCAAAGCTTATCGCTTTCGGTACGCATGTATAAAACTGGACATGCGTTAAGTACTTTAAGGACAAGGTACCACTACTGTGATTTCGCTTCAAGCTTTCAACGAGAAAGGTACTCCCTTTCGTGATCTTGACGGTACCGTCCCGCGTTCCACGTGCATCGCGAATTCCATGGAAGGAGTCCAGAATTGAGTCACCCATTGGATCTACAAGTTTACCATATCCTAAACATCACCGATTTCCAGGTAAGCGATATTGTGCAAAGCTTGTGGAAACATAATTTTTAAATTCTATTTTTTTACAACTCAGTTTTCATATTTCCTGCAGTTTTCATAACATTTTGAAACAAGGTCTTTGACCCACATATTTTTGTAAAACTATATCTTGGTGGTTAGCATGTAAACTTCACCTAAACACTGATGATGACTGGTAAACCAGTCGAAAACTAGTTATGTGATTGTGATGTAGCCCTTTTTAGGGATTTTAAATATATACCTTTTATAAAGGATTTACTAATTTTTTTGTATTACATGGTATACAGCCAACTACAGGAAAACTTTTTCCTTGTGGATTTTTATAATCGAACATTAGAGAGTTTAATTTAAAACAGTTTTAGAAAGGCAATCTACAATTTTAGGATTCATATGCGTAATAACTGTAGTATATCAGATAAACTTAAATGCATATGAATCCTAATTGTAGATTGCATTTCTAAAACTTCTTCTTCTTCTTGTTGTGCCTATCCGTTTCGGATGTTGGTGACCATCATGTCAATCTGTACTTTGCACACTGCTGCTCTAAAAAGATTTGTGTTTGTTGTGTTGAACCACGTACGTAGATTTTTCAGCCAGTAAATCCTTTGCCTTCCTGGTCCTCCCGGTATCTAAAACAGTTTCAATTAAGTTCGCTAATGTTCGATTACAAATTATTTTTGATAAAAGCATCACCGCCGCACTAAAAACTCTCATAAAACTGCATTGATAATGTTCCTTATACTGTAAAGTCAAGGTGGGACGGACTATAGGTATCTTCTCAAAATTATTATTCAAACTGGTAGGTATGTTCACTAAAAAGATAAAATATGTTTTCACTCTCTAATTTTCACAACATCGCTTTGTCACAGTATCTACCAAAACTATAGTATAGTACTAACTGTAAATATTTGCAACATGTGTATTCCTTTATTTTCTTACCCGGTATAAATGTTTGTCAAATTATTTAGAAAAGAGAATTTGATTTGGAAAAATTAAATAGCAACTTCTCGCATTTTGTACCCAACAAAACAACCGGACTCAAAATAAAACGCAAATGTAGCCAATTTGAAAAAGAGCTCTTACACAGTCATTCCCCTAAACCCTCATAAAAACCCACGAGCGTCAACCAACGGGCGTCATCATCATTAAATTTTTTTCTCTCAATTATACTTAAATAAAGACCCTACCCGATCTCCCCCACGCTGGGAATTATTAATGTCTTAAAATGCGAACCGGACGGGCGCTAAGTGTCATTTTTCTCCAACCCTACGTGTTCGTGTACGTCACGAATGAGAACGGAGTTCAAAAAAGGGGTTGAAAGTTTAAAATGGGACAAGGACCTGACGGCAATTTTTGCTTTATTTTTCTTAATTTTAACCACACTTTTCAACTAAAATCTATAAAATTGAAAACGGTTTTTCATTCATTTCCATTTTGTGAAAAAACGTTCAACAGACGACTTCCTTAAACAAACTAGGGGAGTGCTTATAGATTTTCACTTCGGAAAAAATCAAACAAGATAGAGCATTTTGTAATTTCATTAATGGTAGGGGAGCCCAAGCGGGGATTTTTGCAGTTACTCAAGCGTGTCAGATTATCATATGGGGAGAAACCTGGTACCCTACAGATGTACCTCTATATATTGGCTCTTAACACAGGGGAGTTCGTTAAGGGTCGCCCGAAAAAAAAATCTATCCTTAAAAGACTCGAAATTGTCAGATTAGGATAAGGTAAATTAAGTACCGGGTGTCCCAATAAGAATGGCTCTCGGTCATATCTCAGGAACCGTTTATAGTAGAGCTTTGAAATAAAAAATTTTATAACAAAAGTTGCCTCAGGAAAAGCCTGGAAATTATTTTCATAATTGTGGGACCACCGCTAAAAGGCGTAATTGAATATCAAAAATTAAAAAATCTAAATTTTACGAAATTTTCCTAATGAAGGGGCACTGGAAATCCGATCGTCGTATTCTTCATAAAATTCTACGCATATTTGATTTGACAAGTTTAGGTCTACCTTTGGAAATAAGAGGTGGGGGTGAGTGGGAACCTTGTTATGAAAAACTGGCTGTGAGTCCGGTTCTGCTTAATCAAATTTTGCAAACTTGATCTTGTTGAAGACAGATCTTTTTCGTCAATGTAAAAGTTATGATTTCGAACCAACTTACTGAGTAATATGCCAGCTAGAAGGCGTTATTTAATTTTTTTCAGAAATCTAGTGTTCCTTGGAAAATATTAAATACAAACATGCATTTTAATACCATTTTACAAAATTAGACAAAATTAGCAACAGAATAGCGAAAACCGCATATTAATACCTTTTTTCTATCTCGAGATATCTTACAAAACGTGTAAATTTAAAAACATAACTGTTACTGTCACCGGTAAACGAAATAATTCATTAAAAGTAGTGTGCTATGGAAACAACAAAGAAACATTTTCCAGCTGTCAACGTATATTAGGTCTTTTCAACGCTTCTCATTTGTTTCGAGCCTCTTCATATCCCGTATATTAATATTATACACGGATTATACGGCATATGACAGAGGCTTGAAACAAATGAGAAGCGTTGAAAAGCCCTATTACAAAGAAATAAAAACAACTATTTAGTGATGAGATAAACGTTCAAATTTTTGCCCATCATTTTCGTTGCAAACATTTACTCTTTCAAGAGTAGATTGAACAGCACTCTCAATTTCTGCTCTCGATATGCTTTGAATGGCGTTTAGTATTCTCTGGATAATGTATTCTAGAGTAGTGTATGATGGGCAACAATTTGAATATTTAGGTCGTCACTAAGTAGTTCTTTTTGTTCTGTGTTATATTTAATTTTAATAGTATTGTTTTTCTTTATATTGTTGTTTTAATTAATTATATTTTTATACGTTGACATCTGGAAAATGTTATTTTGTTTTTTCCCACAGCACACTACTTTTCATTAACTTAGTTTACCGGTGATAGTAACAGCTATGTATAAAATTTACACGTTTCTCGAGATATCTTGGGATAGACAAAAGGTATCGACATGCGGTTTTCGCTATTCTATTTCTAATTTAATCTAATTTTATAAAGTATGATTAAAAATGCATACTTGTATTTAATATTTTCCAAAGAAAACTAGATTTCTGAAAAAAATTAAATAACGCCTCCCAGCTGGCTTATTACTTATTAGGATGGTTCAAATTATCACGCTTACATTGAAGAAAAAGATTTGTCTTCAATAAGACCCAGTTTTTAAAATTTGATTTAGCAAACCGGACTTACAGCCATTTTTTCATAACAAGTTTCCCACCCACCCCACCTCTTATTTGCAAAGGTAGAGTTAAACCTGTTAAATCAAATATGCGCAGAATTTGATGAAGAATACAATAATCGGATTTGCAGTGCCCCTTCATTAGAAAAATTTTGTAAAATTTAGATTTTTTTATTTTTGATATTCAATTACGCCCTCTAGCGGTGAACCCACAATTATGAAAATAATTTCCAGGCTTTTCCTGAGGCAACTTTTGTTATAAAATTTTTTATTTCAAAGCTCTACTATAAACCGTTCCTGAGATATGACCGAGAACCATTCTTATTGGGACACCCGGATGCAAAAGAGTCTATATTTCAAAAATCTGACGATTTGAGCGGGGCGTAAGAAAATGGGCGAGTCCCAAAATTTTACAAGAAAAAAGCGAATATTTCGAGAAATAAATGACAGATCAAAAAACTAAAAAATACGTGCTCAACATTTTTCAAACATCTATCGAATGATACTAAACACGACTTCCCACGGAGAGGGGTAGGGGGTAAATTTAATATTTTAAATACGAATCCCGCGATATTTCGCGAAATAAACATCAGATCGAAATACTGAAACATACACTTATTCAATATTTTTGAAAAATCTATCGAATGTCATCAAACATGACACCCCACGGAGGTGGGGTGGGGGGTTACTTTAAAATCTTAAATGGAAGCCCCAATTTTTTATTGCAAATTTGGATTTCTTACTTAAAAATAAATAACTTTTATTCGAGACATTTTTTTCCAATTATGGATAGATGGCGCTATAATCGGAAAAAACGATTGTTGGAAATAGAAAATTAAATTAAAAAATGGCAAGCGCCCACTAAAATGGAAAACTTTACTTAACTTTTTTTGGTTTTAGGACCTACTCTTCAAAACCCAATAGGTCCCCATCGCGCTCGAGTGACTGCACATTTAGCATACTTTGCTCCCCTACCATAAGAAATGTTTAATAAACAACATATCAAAAAGTTCTACTCTAGGAGTGGGTGCTTTATTTTTTATTAAACAAATGAATTGCGAAATTAGATGTTTTTTTAAATAGCTCCGGAAATATAAATTTTAGAAAAAAACTGACTGGACCATTGAAAATTTCAGAAAATGGTACAGAAAATACCTTATAGAAATATTGCTCTAAAAGTAAATCAATAAACTTCTATATTTTTTTTATTATAACACTAAAGTCATTCTTCTCACAAACATTGGCGCACTGTAAACTAGCGTTCGGCGAAGTGCACGGTTAAGTTATTTTAATGTAATTCTTTAACTAATGTATCAAATGAAATTTTACAAATTGGACATGAAAGAAGAACAATTAAGCTATATTACGGTTATAATAAAAAGAAATAAAATATATGGGCATAAGTACGGTGTGGGCGGAAATTGAGACTTACATGAATTTTGTTTAAAAATGATTTAAAAATGTGTAACTAACAAGAATAAAAAACCGCTAAACGCCGTAAAAATGAGTGGCGCATACAATATTCCAGCTACAAAAGATCTGATATGAATATTACGTGGCGCGAAAATGGATTTTAATTTTGATGGAAAATAAAATTCTAGTTATTTAAAACATGTTTCCATAATATTTGCTAAATTTGAAGTAAAATGCGCCACAAAAGAATAACTTTGATAGAGTTTGTATTTTGAAGCTCTTTTCTGGCGCGTTTTACTTCAAATTTAGCAAATATTATGGAAACATCTTTTAAAATAAAACTAGAATTTTATTTTCCATCAAAATGAAAATACATTTTCGCGCCACGTAATATTCATAGCAGCTCTATTGTAGCTGGAATATTGTATGCGCCGTCATTTTTACGGCGTTTAGCGGTTTTTTATTCTTGTATTAGGAGTTTTTCAAAGTTATTTATAAATTAAATGTATGAAGGTAAATGTAATTTTTCTCGATTCCAATAAGCGTTATAAATGGTCGCCTTTCTAGCATTATCTCTCAAATGATCTAGTTACCGTCGAATGTACAATATATTTTTTTTTCTATTCGAAAAAGATTGATAAAAAAAATAGGATGGCTGGTAAATGAACTCGGATTGCCCTATCAAATTTAGCGTCATAACCACTCATCATGATCACGTAGCGCTACAACCCTGGGTGGGTCCTAGCTGGCTGTACAACTTTCTTCCAATTTGTTTGGCCTTCCATCAATCTAGGGTCAAATGGGATGTTCATTTTTCGGAGGTCTGCTTGGATGTTATCTCTCCATCGCATTCTGGGACGTCCGAGTGGTCTTTTGCTTGTAGTAATCTCCTGTCATAACCACTACAACTACATAAACCATTTCGGCAGTAATGGTCAAATGGATTATACTTTGGAGCTTGATAATTTGGAAAGCCTTAACCGATTTTAATCAATAAACATGAGTTTGAAACGTATTGGAAAGTAGTATCTGATGCATCCAATATCAAGTATATAACTTAAGGTATTACAGGAATTATCGAGCTTAAAAAACCATTTTGTCTATAGGAGAGAGATTTGATCACACTTACAAAGCCTATAACTTAAAAATTCGATTTTTTTCAGATATGAGGTATACACCGTTAGACGCGTCTAGAGTCCTCCTACAAACGCTCAGTAACTGGCGCAATTCGTAGTTTGAAATTTTGATTAATTGTCGAAAAACCAAAATTTTCAAAGCTATCTTGTGTATATCTGTTCCTAACCGCTTAGGCAGCATTTGAAATCTTAACTCAACGCTATTGATTTGGTGTATTTGCGGTTTTCCTGTCCCTCTATAAACCTTAGATCCAAAAAATATGCCGTTTTATACCTACCTAGTCCTATAGCTGGCTTATGGGTAGTCGAAAGTCACAAACTACACCGGTTCTGAATCGGCCATGACGCCCTCTTGAAACACAGAAAAAATAGATCAGATCGGTGTAACTTTTCCACAAACATACACACATACAAACATTTCCCCCTTTTTAAATAGAAATTGAATACAACTTCTGAGCTTGGTAACTTTTGAATGGTATAACCGATTTTCAAAATTAAACATGCGTTGGAAAGGTAATGATCAGTACTATCAGCAGCCGCAAAGGTTGGCCTTAAATTTTTGGGAGTTTTGGGGACGGGAACGAAAAACAGACCCTAAATGGGAAGGGCCGTAAAATCCACACCCTTGGACCAAAATGGATGGATGACATATGGATGGGCGAGTCTTTTCCTATACTGTAAGATGGGATTTGGCTCAATTTTCAATTCAGTCAGATTTAGAAAATCGAAAATTTCGTGTATATAATATAATATAGTGTCGCATGTACGGGTGTTGTGCGCCACTGACGAGAACTGCAGTTCTCTGGGATACAATTGTACCTATAAAGCTCTCAAATTTGCACAACTTACCTTTCAAACATGATAGTAAACAAAGTTTTATTTAAAAAAATTTTAAAATGATAATTTTTAAAAAATTTTAAATGATACGGTGCGGCGTCTAAAAAAATTTAATTTTTGAAAACTTTGTAGTTTTACAGAATTACTACCAATTTAAAACGACATTACTTAAGTTTGAACAGATTTATTACAGTTAATAGTTGTTTTTTAATGCTTATGATATAATCTTTAAAATGCACTGAATTGTTTTACTTTAGAAATGAAATAAACAATTTCTTTTTGAGAAAATTAAGAAAGATAATAGAATGTAAAACAAAAACCAAAAATTAGCTGCTAGAAAAATGTTTATACAAAGTGATCAAAACTTTTTCTGCAACGCTTACCTATAATACATTTAATAATAAGTTTCAACAATAATAAATGTGCAACGAAAAATTTTTTTGTGCTCTTATACAGTTTGTTGGCGTAAATTGGAACCTATTGATAACTTTTTTATTATCAGTTTTACGAAAAAAAGTTATTCTTTATAAAATACTCTGCATCATATAGAATCTAAGATGCAACCATGTGATATTAAATTTTATTAATTTTATACGAGGTATGTCAAAAAATATGAATTTCACTCAAGAGTAAAGTTGAAATTTTTCTACTTTAAATTTTACAATATCTAAAATTGTTACTAAAAAAAGTTTTTTGGGATTAAAAACTAAGTTTCAATGTTCAATTACATTCTTATCATTGAATAATTGTGCACTATAAGGGCACTTAACTGTTAAGCGAAATTCATATTTTTTCCATACCTCGTATAAAATTGAAAAAGTTTGATATCCGATGGTTGTATTTTGAATTTTAGACCAGTTAGAGCATGTTATGAAGAATAACGTTTTTTGTAAAATTAAGAATAAAATAATTATCAGAATTGTAATAAAATGATGATGGGTATCGCGTAATTCGATAAAAAATTGAAATTGTTTTTTAATTAGAAGGATGCAATTGTGTATTAGAACATAGTTTTTAATTTTTTTAACGATAACGATTTAATTCTTTTAATTTAACGATATTTTATCCATATTTAAACAAACATATATCTTCTTCTTCTTCTTGATGTTGGCGATCATCATGGCAATCTTCTCTTTATCTGCAGCAACGCGGAAAAGCTGCACAGATGTTGTGTTGAACCAGGTTCTGAGGTTCTTTAACCAGGATGTTCTTCTTCTTCCTGGACCTCGCTTTCCAAATATTTTTCCTAGGAAAATGTTTCCTTTTTTTTTAGGAAAAAAATATTTGGAAACGTATATAACGATATTTAAACAATTTATAAATAATTAGCGGCAAAATCTGTGAGTAGAACTCTTTTACTTTAACATTTGTATAAAGTAAAAAAAATTTTAGAAAAATATAAACTTGTTTGAATTTTTTCGAAACAATGCATGTTTTTGTTCTATCCTGACTCCCCTAAACTTGCTTTTAAAATGAAATTTTCCAAATTAAAAAATCTTTGTAAACAAAAATGTGTTGCAAATTAACCCCAAAATTAAGCATTTTTTCAATTGTTTATAATTATTAAAATAAGCAATAAAAATATTTAAAACATTTTATAATGTCAGTTTTTATGTAGTGTAAATAGTTCTTACAATTATTATATTTATTTTTCCCATTTGAGAAAAAAGAGCCATTTTCAAAAGACTGTACAGGCGCACTGTCAATATTTAAAAGGGCTTTTTGGTCTCATTGTCTTTATCAGGCCTCAAATTTTCATATTTTTAAAAAAGTATATCCATTTTTAATTGTTTATTTACAAATAATTTATGCAAAATGAAGCACCATTTTCACCCTACAAGCAATTAAATTATGTGCATCATTCGAACGCGTTCGCTGCGTATATATTTTTAAGTACTTCTTCCAGAACCTGAAAAAAATTTTGTAATGCAATTGATGTCGCTCATCGGCGACATCAGCACTGAAGTGAGAAAACGAAAGTCGCCGATGAGCTACATACGCATCAAACGTGTTAACCTTAAAAAAATACACCACCTAAAGGATATCTTCGTACTTAAGAGGTCGGAGTATTAAAGTTCGTATAGGACAAGTCCTGTCCGGGCTCGGGACTCCGGAAGCTAGAGTACCACAGGGAGCGGTCCTGTCGCCATTACTGTACTCAATATATACCGCCGACGTTCCAAGAACACCCGGAACACCATTAAGCCTTGATACCGATGACACAGCGATAGCGGCCAAACACCAAGACATAGATGTAGCAGTGAACAACCTACAAACAGCGCTAGACGACATTGAAGAATGATGTATTAAATGAAAAATAGCCATAAACTCAGAAAAACCACAAGCGGTGCTATTCAAAAAGAGAAGACAAAGCCCAGAAGAATAACCGACGGTGCAAAACAACCCCATCGAGTGGAAAGATGACGCGAAATACCTAGGAGTCATAATGGACAAAGGCTTAACATTTCAAAAACACGTAGAAGCACACTTAGAAAAGCCAATATGTCCAAAGCATCACTTAAAGGACTCGCAGGTATAAAAAGTAAATTAAGAACTAAAACGAAGATAAGGTTAATAAATAGCATAATAATACCAATTTTGACATATGCATCTCTCGCGTGGGGACACGTATGCAAAACAACAAAAAGAAGATCCAAGCGGCACACAACAGCAACCTAAGGGAAGCAGCAAACGTCCCAAGATACGTGGCGGAAAGACACCTATTCAGAGAACTCCAACAAATCAGAGTGACCGACATAATGACGGGAAGAGCAAGGACAAAATTCCCAGAACTGGAAAGTCATCCAAGTCCCACACTGCGAGAGATAATGCCATACGACGCCTTCCACCGATGGAAGCACAAACGTCCAAAACAACAAATGGTGGATTAAATAAAATAAACATCAGGGATAAAAAAGAGATAAATAAAATTATAGTAAATAAGATATAAAATAAGAAATCAAATAAAAGTGAACAGTACGTGGCTCCATCAACACCGACAAGGCAATTAGTGTGGGCCCCATATTCGCTAATTTTTACTAATTAAAATTTTATTTTCAGGACATCCTACAAAAAAAATATAAAAAAACCCAAAATATTCGGCCTCCAAAAAGTAGGGCCCAACCCTTGAGCACCAGGTCTCTGAACCGAGCTTAACTGGGTTCAAAGGTCTGGGGCCCAAGCAAGCAATTTTAGTACCGCGGACAAGTCACAAGAAGATAACAGGCATATACCGCTTCACGCTGGCCTAATTTTCAAATCGATTAGGGCACCACGTTGGAATTCTATTACCCAGGATTCCCACGTGAAGAGCATTTGACTGATAGTTGTGCCCCTATCGCGCATCAGCGTGCTATAGGGAGGAAAGGGATGGCCTGGAGCATTGGAGCGCTGTGGAGTGACTCTTGTCTTAGACTCGGGTTAACCTTTCGTTACTCGCGCCAACTTTTTGTGATCGGATACTCGCGCACGGTGCAGGAGACCGGGTCCAAAAATATGGGTCAGCAGTGTTTTAAAATTATTTTTTTTTGCAAAATTGTGTACGATTAAATTATTTAATGAATATATGATCATATAATTTTGTAGATATGCGTTTGTGTTCACATTATATTACTTTAATCAAAAATTTAATAATTTTCATTGTTATCCATTTATATGTATATACAAAAACTTTGGAAGTGAAAAAAAAAATTGAATATGGTTAAATTTGTTTACTAAGAACTTTAGATCTTAATTCAATACACAAAAAAATTAAAAATAAAGAGTAATTGTAGTAACAAAAAAAGTTATAAAAATTAATTAACGTTTTTAAAACATGAAATACACAATGGTGTCACATTCATTGGAACAATGGTGTTCCAAACACAGATATTTTGAGCATATTTGGCAGTAAAACTTTGTTTTTCTATTTTTCTTCCAATCACAAACAGCACAGCGATCTGAAGTTCCTGGTGTTACGACTGGTACTTGTTCTGTTGGTAAACCACTTATCTCCCTAAACCTCATTCTGATGGTTCTGGGTAAGTTATATATTTATATTTATATATGTAAATATAAATAAACTAATCTATAAACATTGAAAATAAGGAAAAGATCTTAAATTACCTTACTAATTAAAAATATCGATGTGTGATCCAAACACAAAAATTGGTGCACAAATACTCGCACACGGTGTACGGGACCGTGTTGCGTAATAACAAAAGGACAGTACTATTTTTTACACTGCGAACTGACTTCACCCACAGTTGATTGACCACTGAAGAGGCACACGAAGTAGCCATTCAAAATCCCCACTACAAGCAGAGTTACAGGAATTTATTTACAGGCCCGGTCTCCCACACCGTGTGCGAGTAACGGAGGGTTAATACACCTCGCTCCAATAAATTGTTACACCCGAACGTACTTCCTTAGGGGTGAACAAGTCTCACGGGTCGGGTTGAATCAAATTGCTTGCTTGCTTGCTTGCCACCTGAAGGGTTATGAAAAAATATATCTTTAAATAAAGAAGGAGCAGTTTTTGCGGCCCATAGAACCGGAGATATTTTTTACTTTTATAACACAGCGCAATTGTTTATAACCAAAGCTGAAATTTGGGCAGTTTGTCAATGAATTTTTAGTTTCTCACCTAAAATTTAATTGAGTTTAATAAAATCATAATTAGTACTGTGAAAACTTGGTAAAGTTGGTAAATAATAAGAAACTGAACAATTTAAACAAATTATATTAGTCCAAGTAATGAAGCTTAAAATAGGACAAAACCTCGCAATTTTTACAGAATGGATCGATTTGCTTGAAAATTTGAGAATGAGTAGTAGATAGTCCAAGGATCAAAATCTATATGAGGCCAAAAGGCGCTTTTACCATGGGGGTGGTACCACCCCATCTCGGGAGTGGAAAATTTTTATTTTATTTCAACCGCCAAAATTGGTAAAAACGTTCATTCTGAGCAAAAAACGTTCTATATTTTTTTTGATAAAATTAATAGTTTTCGATTTATTCGCTATCGAAAGTGTTAGTTTTATATCGAAAAAATCAATGTTTTTAATCAGTTTTCTGCTAATAACTCAAAAAGTTTTCGTTTTATCAAAACAACTTTTAACAAAAATGTACCTGTTTAAAAAATAAACAAACCGGTATTTTCTTTTAATTTTCTTTAAGACCAATACTAATTTAGCTATACTTTATTATATGTTAGCTCTTCTTCGTTAAATGCTAAATATTGTAGTTTCAAGCTCAAAAGACGGGAAAACTGTGCATTTTTCGAGGATAACTTGTTCAAACTAATTTAAAGTATTTAAAAATATCTATCTACAGAAATAAAAAAGTCACCAGCTCAAAAATTAAGTGACTTATTATGAAAAGAATGTCAGTCTCTATTTTTTTCAGCGAAAAAGTGATCGGAAACTTCCCCCTACTTACCACCCTAATTAAAATTAGTCATTGACCTTATTTGGTCTTTATTTATGTATTGATAATAGGTTCTAAAGGTACGAACTTTTGTAGTTTGGTAAAAAATGCTCATTTCTTCAGAATAAAAAGATTAGCATCAAATATACGAAAAAATATGTAAATATAAAATTGTAGATTACTTAATTCCAAGAAAGGGGTTAGCAAAAATTTTTCTGTGGCAAAAACTGAGTGATCTATTGACAATTAAAACTTGTAATAACTTGCAAAAACCACCTTTACCAACCTTTTTACAGTCACCTCTTTTTGCGACATAGGATTTTAAAAGAATTTAATAATATTAATGGATTTATTGGTATTGTAGAGACCTACAAAATTATTTTTTAACAAACTTTCTAGGATGAAAAAAAAAAGGGTACGGTTAAAATTCAATATATTTTTTTGAAAAAAAAAGGAAAAATCCAATTGGAAGCTTAATAATGTAAGTTATCGGTGTTTTTAGTCATTGGTCTTATTCATGCTTCTTTATTTATATATTAGTAATAGATTCCAGAAGTTTGACTGGCTTAAAATGATTAGTTTTGAAAAAACTGGAGTTAAAACGAATAACGAATTTTTGTAGTTTGGTAAAAAATGCCATTTTCTTCAGAATAGAAAGATTAGCATCAAAAATACGAAACAATGTTTAAATATGAAATTGTTGGTTATTTAAATCCCAAGAGCTTGGTGAGAAAAAATTTTTCTACGGCAAAAATTGAGTGAATCGTAAATGAGTATAATATCGAAAAACATTAATTTTTTCGATATAAAACTAACATTTTCGATAGCGAATAAATCGAAAAATATTAATTTTATCAAAAAAATGTGTAGAACATTTTTTGCTTAAAATGAAAATTTTTATCAACTTTTGTGGTCAAAATATAATAAAAAATTTCCACTCTCAAGGTGGGTGGCAACCACTCCCATGGTAAAAGCGCCTTTCGGTATCATATAGATTTTTATCCTTGGACTATCCACTACCTATTCTCAAATTTTCAAGCAATTCGATCCATTCTGTAGAAATTGTGAGCTGAAAAGCTTCGGTTCCTGGCCTATATAATAATATCCTTGTTTAGCTTTGAAACTACATTTTTAATTAGTCCAGGGCGCATCTGTTTTGAGATGGACGTTGAGAGGTGACTCAAATTTTTTTGCAGAAATTGCTTGAAAATAACTCAAATAATAATATTTGAGCTATCCTCCCGCTCAAAATGGCCCGGAACATTGTTTAAATAATTAAAATGTGAAAAATATTAAGGAAAAATTCGATTTTTTTATTGGTTTTTTGATTATAACTTTAAAATTATTCATTTATGAGAAAAGTTGTGCTGACATAAAAGTTGTGTAATTAAATTTCCTATAATAAAGAATTTGTTAAAAATTTAAAAAATAGTCACCCTTGTTGCAAAATAGCAATAATTGCGAAAAAAAACATACAAAAACAAGTATTCGCATTTTACGTTTTTCAACCATTTATGCTACACTTCACAGGATCTTCATATTTTACCCAAAAAACTTTATAATATAGTAAAAGAACACTGTAAATTTCATTAAGATCGGTTTAATAGATTTTGCAAAATAAATTTTGAAATCCAGCTTTCGCAAAAAAAATTAAAAATACTGAAAATAAAGCAGATAGCAAGTTGAATTTTTTTTTGCTTATAGAAATGTACTGTAGGTTTCATTTGCAATTTGCAAAATTAAAATCGATGAACTACCACGGCGTCAGAAATTTTTTTAAATAAACATTAATTTTTGGTGCTACGCGCAGGACAGCGGTGTTTGATTCACACAAGTTGATTTTCACCAAAATTTCTTCCAACCTTTATCTAATATATTATTTTCTTACTCTATATTTTGTTGTAATTTAATATTTTAATTACATAAAAATCAAACTAATTTTATTATTGTTTGTGAAATATTGTTTAAGCAATTGCATATGTTTAAAAATAATAAACTTTTATTCTCTAAGTTAAAATATATGAACAAAGAAAGTTTTTCCTAAAAAAAAGTGTTATTTCAAAGGATAGAGTATGTGTTTTTATTTTGCAATAAACAAATTCATTTATTTATTTATATCGAAATGTAATAAAAATTAAAATGTATCAATCATTATCAAAGGTCATTGATGTGTCCAATCAGAGCAAACTATCCGCTGCCCTGCGCGTAGCACCAATAATTAATGTTTAATTAAAAAAATTCCTGACGCCGTGGTAGTTAATCGATTTTAGTTTTGCAAATGGAAAATGAAAGGTACAGGACACTTCAATAAGCAAAAAAAATTTCAACTTGCTATCTGCTTTATTTTCAGTCCTGTAACATTTTGAAAAAATTAATTTTTTTTGCGAAAGCTGGATTGCAAAATTTATTTTGCAAAATCTATAAAACCGATCTTAATGAAATTTACAGTATTGTTTTACTGTATCATAAAGTTTTTCTCGGTAAAATATGAAGGTCCTAAGTGTAGCATAGATGGTTGAAAAACGTAAAATGCGAATACTTGTTTTTGTATGGTTTTTTCGCAATTATTGCTATTTTTCAGCAAGGGTGACTATGTTTTAAATTTTTTTACCAATTTTTTATTGTAGGAAATTTAATGATGCAACTTTTATGTTTGTACAACTTTTCTAGGAAATTAATACTTTTAAAGTTATAATCAAAAAACCAAGAAAAAATCGATTTTTCCTTCATTTGTTGATATTTGGATTATTTAAATAATGTTCCGGACCTTTTTGAGAGGGAAGATAGCTCAAATATTATTATTTGATTTATTTTCAAGCAGTTTCTGCAAAAAAATATGAGTCACCTCTCAACGTCCAAATGTACTAATATTTTTACAGATGCGCCCTGGTCTAAATACCTAACTTAGATTTTTTTAAGACGAAAGTAGTTATTCTTGTGATTTTTTATATACTACTTGCTTTAAGAGTAAATGTAAATCAACAATTAAAAATGCCGAAAAACTGCCAATTTTAGCGTTTTTCGAAGCCATTTTTCAATTTGTTGGACATCTAATTTAAAAAAAAATAATATAAAACAAAACCGAATAAAGTATTTTCAATTTGCGCATTTCTGTCAATTTTTTGGTCAAGATGACTAAAGTCTGTATGCAGGATAGAATATCTAAAGTACGTGTAAATAATAAACTGTCTGGCAGCTTTGAAATGAACGGTGGACTCAAACAGGGTGATGTGTTATCCCCACTATTTTTTAACCTTATATAAGTGTACGAACATACCGAAGATACATGGATGTGCGCAGTGTAAGTCGCGACGCGGTCTCTATATCGATGTCAAAACAAACCTACATTTTTTTTGTAAGATCGCACATACCAAGGAGGTGTCACTCGTTCACCCACGCGACCTATCATCGCGGGTTGCAGCGATGTCGAAACCAAATCAAAATATTTTATTTTACATCGCGATCGAGCTGCTGATCGCGCGGTAGATTAAAGTTTATTGGTAAATTTTAAACCACGTGACATTCGCTGGAGGTACGGCTGGTGTATTTATTCATTTATTGTTGTAATCAGGTTGCGACAAGTTTTGGTTATATGGAAATCACAAAGAACACTGAAAGGAAGGTATCTTCGGTATGTCCTGCCCGTCATCGATGTAAACCTTGACCGTGATCGCGACCTACTCCGAGCTCATCCATGTATCTTCAGCATGTTCGTACCCTTAGAGAAAGCCATGAGGTCGGCCAAAATAAAAACAGAATTGCTACATTTTTAAGGTCCCAAACTACTACTAGCATATTAGGCCAGGATAATAAGACAAAAATATACCCTGTTCGTGACACTTCAGCAGCCAGGGTACTGAAGCGTTTTTTCGGCAGATAATACCTATTCGCGGTGTGCAAGTACTTGGAAAGGGAAACGAGAAACGACCGTGCCCGAGTCGCGGAGAAATATTGCAACTATCTTAAATAATTCATATTGTCAATTGAAATTGTCAAATTGACGTATATTTCATACCTTCTGTCATTGACGCAGAAAAATTATATATTGCTCCACAATATTGATATGATATGCAATTATTATATAAAGGTAAATTTAATTAATTGTATTTTGCTTGCAGTACTGCATTTTAATAACTGATTTTATTTACTACATACAATTGTTTACGTTTGCTAAACATAACCTGCATCTTATTTTTTCTTCTTATTATTTTTTTGGACTATGGTCTTGACAATTATCCAGTAACCAGGACTAATATAATTGGCCAATATAATTAAAAGTGCGAATAAAAGTACAGAGCGTAGAAACAGAGGTCGCTTTGCCGAACTTGCACGGTCCCAATAGGAATAAATTATAACTATTTCCTGCGTAGGATCTGGCGGCCATTTTTATTTATAAACAATTAACTGTCAAAAAATGGCATTTTCCCCTTTTTTACAAATCAACGGAAAAGAGTGAAACATGATTTTTTTAGTACAAATATCTTCTAGATTATGGAAAAAGATTTAAAGTGACGTACTACAAAGTTTGATATACTCATTTATTGTTAATATAATTGCGATAAAAGGTCGAAATGGCAAAAAAATATTTTCTCAATAACTGTTGTAAAAATTAGTGTACAGCTTTGAAATTTTTGTCAAATGAGGGTTCTTTGGTGCTTTATGTGATAAAAATTTCAAAGCGATTCATTAAATTGTTTAAATTTTATTCAAATTGTTTATCCCAGAGAGCATTTTTTTGCCATACCATAAGTCAGAAAAAAATTACCTTAGAACCATTCCACAGGTGTCAAATGAAAGAGCATGAGGTACATTTTCAAAATGTTTTAAAAAAGTGGATAAAAAATGCATTTATTAGTAATAAATAATTATGCAAAGGTATCGTCAACTTTCCTTTATAAACTTTTTGAATAATTTTTCCCAAAAAAATTAACTTTTTTACCCTGTTTTAAGTGCACAGCTACCAAGTAATGTTATCTATATCATTATTAATAAAAATTGTAATAAATATGTATAATTTCTTATATAACAAAATAAAAATTTATTAGGAAAGATTTACGATAATTTTGCATAATTATTTATTACTAATAAATGCATTTTTTATTCACTGTTTTTAAACCAAGTTGAAAACATAGCTCCTGCTCTTTCAATTGACACCTGGGGAATGGTTCTAACGTCATTTTCTTCTAACTTATGTTATTGCAAAAGGAAATGCTCTCTGGGATAAACTATTTGAATAAAATTTAAACAATTGAATGAATCGCTTTGAAACTTATATCACATATTAAACACCAAAGAACGCTTATTTGACAAAAATTTCAAAGCTGTACACTAATTTTTACAACAGTTATTGCGAAAATATTTTTTTTTTGCAATTCCGACTTTTTTTCGCAATTATATTAACAATAAATAAGTGTATCAAACTTTGTAATACGTCATTTTAAAGGGTTTTCCATAATCTCGAAGATATTTGTACTAAAAAACCATAAGTTTCCCTGTTTTCCATTGATTTGAAAAAAATTGAAAAATGCCATTTTTTGACACTTAATTGTTTATAAATAAAAATGGCCGCCAGATCCTAGGCAGGAAATAGTTACAATTTGCTCTTATAGGTATTACATGTCGAAAAAACGCTTCAGTACCCTGGCTGTTCAAGTGTCATAAAAAAAACCTTATTACCCTGGACTATATGCAGATGACATTGACCTCGCTGGAGACTTCATCCTATTCATAAAACACATTTTCAATGATAGTCCATTCCTTCACAGTTTTTGCTCTAAATTTTAAAGAACCGCTTGGATTGACATGAAATTTGGCATGCGTATAGCTTACATGTAAACGAAAAAAAGTGATATTGTGCCGATGTGTGCTTTTGCCCTGGTGGTGACTTTCACCCCCTATTGGGGGTGAAAAAATATATATCCAAAATAAGTCCGGAAATGGGTAAACTGACTAATTTTAAGTAACTTTGATTCTATAGAGCTTATTCGCCAAGTCAACACTTTTCTAGTTATTTGCGAGTGAATATGTTCATTTTTCAACAAAATAACCACATTTTTAGACGGCTTTTCGCAAATAACTCAAGAAGAAAGTATTTTGTCGAAAAAAACTTTTTTGGCAAAAATATAGCCTATAAAAAAGTAAAAAAAATGGTGTACGCGTTAGGTCTCTGGATCTCGTAGAACCAGAGTTATAGCCAATGAAAAATAGATTCATATTCACCAAATTTCAAATAGAATATTTCGACGTGAAATATCCAAAAAATTAAGCACTTTTTGGGGAAAACCCATTATAACTTTTTTAAAGTGTTTTAAAAAAACTTTATTTCTGTTTTTACAAAAAATTTCTAGCATTAAATTTAAGCAAGTTACGCTCAAAATAAAGTTGGTCCCTTTTGTTTTTGCAAAAAGAATCGGGAAGACCAACCCCTAATTAGCAACCTAAATGAAATTAATCGTTACCGCTCTACAAATTATTTTACTTATCTTAAGTTTATATGATCTGTAATTTTCATCGATTCAAAGTGTTTATTTTTGAAAAAATTTGGTTTCAAAGTAAAATTTTTAAAAATTTAAATTTTGAAAAATATTTTTTTTTTCCAAATATCTTAAAAATTGTTAGAGATACCAAAAATCTCGAAAAACAAAAAAAGTCAGATTTGCTTTTCTGAATATCATGTATTTTTTTGTTTTTCTGTTAGACAAAAATTGATTAAGATTTGGTGTTTCTAAATTTGCATACATTCGTGATCAGTGACTCGTTCAACACCTTTTAACTACAGCCCTTTCAATAATAAGGACTTTGAACCGATGAAACTTACAGATCATATAAACAATATACACGAGTCAAGAAACTTGTGAAGTCGTAACGATTAAGTTCATATAAGATACTAATTAGGGGGTGATTTTTTTACCAAAACCAAAAGGGACTAACTTTATTTTGAGCGTAACTTGTTTAATTTTGATGCTAGAAATTTTTTTTATAAAACAAAAACAAAGCTTTTTTTAAACACTTTAAATAAGTTGTAATGAGTTTTCCACGAAATGTGCTTCATTTTTGGTTATTTCACGTTAAATTATTCCATTTGGAATTTGACGAATATTTTTATTATCTATAACTCAGCTTCTACTAGGTGTAGAGACGTGATGTATACACCATTTTTTAAATTTTTTACAGGCTATATTTTTGCTCAGAATGTTTTTTCGACAAAATACTTACTATTCTTTTTCTCATGATCATCTTTCAGTGCGTCACAGTTTTTCGATTTCTCTCTAACACATTAAATTGTATGTGACAGAAAAAAAGGCACGTCTTTGAATACTTTGGTAATTATTCTAGTTCGGTGATTATTCTAGTTGTCGATAGATGGCGCCATAACCAAAAAAGAATTATTTATTAAAAAAATAATAATATTATCAATATAATCTGTACAATTTATAAGACTATACAAATGAAAGAAAATACCATTTTATAAATGCAATAGACACAATTGATTTGGTTTTATTCCAAATTGAAAATAAAATTTGACAACTGTCAGATTTAACAAAAATATCACGTTAGAATAAATGTCATAAATGTGTATTATCACGGACTTACCTTTTTTTCTATAATTTGTGACGCACTGAAAAATGTTCATGAAAAGGAGAATATTTGAGTTATTTGCGAGAAACCGTCTAAAAGCGTGGTTATTTTGTTGAAAAAATTAACATGTTCACTGCCAAATAACTCAAAAAGTATAAACTTAATGAAAAAACTCTATAGAACAAAAGTTACTTAAAATTAGCCAGTTTATCCATTTCCTGACTTTTTTGGACGAATATTTTTTAACCCCCAAGAGGGGGTGAAAACCACTCCCAGGGCAAAAGCACATATCGGCACAATATCACTTTTTTTCTTTGACTTGTTAGCTATGTGTATGCCAAATTTCATATCAATCCAAGCGGTTCTTTAAAATTTAGAGGTTTTGCAATATTTTACCAGAACGGACTATGAAGAGAAGACAAAATATATGTGTACACATTGAACGACACGAAGAGACAGGATAGGACAAAATGTGACGGTGAGCACATTCAATTTCGAAAGCGTAGACCGTTTTAAGTTTCTAGGGGCCGGAACCACAGCTGACAACGATGTTGCTGAAGAACTAAAAGACAGAATCAAATCGGAAATTCGCCGTCTATCCGCACTGGATAAGCTTATAAAATCAAAAAATCTTACAAAAAGTTCAAAGATCAAAATCTATAAATCAATCGTCAGCCAGTACTATAACTCGAAAACGATCAACTTTACAGAAAAAGTATAAGAAACCTTTTTTGTCCCGAATGGTCCAAAAACCTAAAAAAAATTGTCCCGGCCAAAAATATCGATTTTTTGCAATTTGATTAAAAAAAATTGTAAAAAAAATTGGACCACTTTTCACGTCGGCGACTTCTTGAACCTTATTCTGGGATGTCCCACGAATGTGATTATGCAAAAAAAGCTCATGGGAATATATTTCCCAACGAACCCGCCGTTTTCGCCTTGTCTAATTTACTATATTACTTTTTTATGTAAATTTGGATGCGAAAGGTGAACCATGACTAAGGCAAACGAAAAAAGTTCAGACGTTTTGAACGAAAAATACTTAGAAAAATTGTCGGACCCATAATCGATTTAAAAGCACTCTACAATGACGCCGATATTGTCCAAGAAATTAAATCATAGCGACTAAGATGGACAGGCCACGTGCACAGACGTGATGTTGATTACAGTTACTTTCGAGTATTCGTTACAAATCGTTACTTTTGTATAAAGTAATCATTTACAGTATTCATTACTTTGATTACTATGATTACTTTTGTTACTTTTGTATTTGAGTACCGGTAATCATATCGAGAATCGTATTTCTCAGTAGGTAGGTATTTTGTATAGGTATTACAATATAACAACGACCTTCACCGATCTGTTTAAGGGATAAATCGTTACTTTTGTATAAAGTAATGATTTACCGTATTCGTTAAATTGATTACTATGATTACTTTGGTATTTGAGTACCAGTAATAATATCGAGAACAGAACATCTACAGATAAAAATGATTTGATTAAGTACTGTGATTACTTTTGTATTTGAGTACCGCTAATCATATCGAGAATCGTATTTCTCAGTAGGTAGATATTTTGTATAGGTATTACGATATAACAACGACCTTCACCGATTTGTTTAAGGGATAAATCGTTACTTTTGTATAAAGTAATCATTTACAGATAAAAATGATTTGATTAAATACTATGATTACTTTTTTATTTGAGTACCGGTAATCATATCGAGAATCGTATTTCTCAGTAGGTATGTATTTTGTATAGGCATTCCGATATAACAACGACCTTCACTGATCTGTTTAAGGTATAAAAATGATTTGGTTACTATGATTACTTTTGTATTTGAGTACCGGTAATGATATTGATATTTAAGAATCGTATTTCTAAGTAGGTAGGTGTTTTGTACTTATAGGTATTCCGTCACACCCTTAAAAGGCTTCATACCGATAACGATATTCGATAACACTCGTAAAATACCGGTACCGTGCGTTACTCGCTGGGATACGATACGATTGGTATTTTTTTATAGAAAGTAGTCAAGTGTACTGGTTGTAGATATAATAGTCGTTACTCGCTCTGATACGATTGGTACGAAGTAACGAAGTAATCAGAGTAACCAAAGTAATCAAAGTAGATACAATAGTCGTTACTCACTCTGATACGACTGGTACGAAGTAACGACGTAACGAGGTAATCAGAGTAATCAAAGTAATCAAAGTAGATACAATAGTCGTTACTCGCTATAATACGATTGGTACGATAACGAAGTATGTAATCAGGGTAATCAAAGTAATCAAAGTAGATACAATAGTCGTTACTCGCTCTGATACGATAACGAAGTAATCAGAGTAATCAAAGTAATCAAAGTAACGGTTTGCCTCTCTGTATAGTAATCGTTACTTTCGGTATTCGTAAGTAACGAGTACTTTGTAACGAATAGTTACTTTTTCAACATCACTAGCACAGACTTCCTAACAAGAGACTTATAAGACTGGCATGAGAGGAGATTCCTACAGGTAAAGGACCACTCGGACGTCCCATAATGCGATGAAGAGATAACATCCAAGCAGATTTCCGGAACATGGACATTCCATTTGACCCTAGGTTGATGGAAGACCGTAACAAATTGGAAAAAAGTTGTACAGTCAGCCAAGACCTACCTAGGGTTGTAGCGCTACGTGATGATGAATAATTTATCGGCTAAAATTACATTTTTAATCCGGGCACAGTCATCTCTCTTCTGTCACCTAACGTGAGCAGTCGCGCGTTAGATTTTATCTGACAATACGAATTTAAATACGAATTTAAAACAATATTTTTATTTCATAATATTTTTGTTTACTTATGTTAGCAAATAAGACGTCTATAGACGTTCTGTCCGTTAAATTTTTAACAATTTTAAAGCTAATAATTGGTTCTCACTAAAGGCATAAATTCCACAAACAAGAAATAAAAAAATATTAATTTTTTTTTTCAAAAACACCTACGCATTACTACAATCTTTCTCGAGGCACTCACGAGTGAAAAGTTATGTTGCAAAATGTTTATCAAGTTATCACAGAAAATGATAAAATGTTAGATTTTTTATAACGGCGCGACTGCTTCCGGCTTAAAATAATGCGTTAATTTTGGTAGCTAATGTAGTTTTTGACAACTAATATAATACGCTCACGCCTAATTAAATTTGCAACAAAATATCCATATTAATGCTAACCCAGATAAAATTAGGTCCCTTCTAAAATAACGGCATAATAAATTTCTGCTACGTCCTTGCTCTCCACAAATTCTTCCCCTTCTCCAAAGCTATTAGCGGAGGCACGCGACAACCTTACTGTCACTTATGTCTCATTTCTACCTCCCTTTTGAACCCTTTTTTGGATGAAGGGTTAATTGTCTTGCCGATTCCAAGCTGATTTTATCTAATTTATAGTCTATATTTGGGTATGCCATTGTACAAAGAGTTAAATAGCAGCATTTGTAAATATTTTGAGTTGAATGTTTCTAATTTGGTATTGGAATTAAACTGTTTTCTGTATATCAGGGATTAGGCAGTTAAGTCTGGATCCCGCGTAGGTACCAAAAAACGTTTATTAATAGCAAGCTGAAAATATGTTAATAGCTTAATGGTGTCTAGTCGGACAAATTTTGATGTATGGGAACTAATTGTGGAACGTGTCATCCTGACAAGTCTATGATTGTGAAAACTAGCAGGTTGTTTTTAAGCTTATTCAATAGCAAAGTTTATATAATATATGAAAAAATGTTTGTCCGACAAATATATTGGGCATTTCAATAAGTCCGACATGTAGAACATGTTAAATGACAGGAACTATGTTGGTGGTAAGTATCAGTCTGATTTTTGCATGAGAGTTTAATTAAAGGGTAACAAATCAATTGGAAGTTCTGTCCGACAAAATAGATGGAACATTTTCGTAGTCTGAGGTTTGAAACCTGTTCCACAATTAAAACTTCTACTCTTCCAGTATTCCCGTACATTAAAGTTTGTCCGACTAGACACCGTTAAGCTATTAACAAATTTTCAGTTTTCTATTTTTAAACATTTTTTTTGTACGCGGGATCTAGGTCAAACTATTGGTAGGGCCTATTTTACCACTAGGCCCGTGAGGCATCTGCCTTGGGCCCGCATTTTAATGGGGCCGGGAAAGATAGCCAAAAAATTTTTTTTATTGCAATAATAAAACAGATTTTGAAAATTATTTCATTTTACGAACAGGACATGATAAATGATGACTTCGCTGTTAATTTTCAAGAGACTTCGCCTATCACCAATACATCTCTGCCATCTCCTATAGAAAACGACAATGTCAATAACTCTTTTCCTAGTGATATAGAGGATTGGCCAAAACAGTTTAATCTGGAATTTCGACAATATCTTGTAAATATAAAGAATCGACCGAATCAATATATTGATAAAATTAGTAAATGTGTTAATACACAACTGGATAATAATAAAACCAGATATTTCCAAAGTGCAAGTTTTTATAAAATGAAAGCTAATGGGGAAAAAGTTCTTCGCGAGTGATTAGTTTAGGTATAGTTCTAAATGTAGCCGTATTTACTGTTACGTTTGTAAACTGATTTCCACGAAAATTATTGTTTTTCTAGCTTTCGATGGGTATAATGATTAGAAAAATATCAATAGGATAGTTATTCAACATGAGTGTGAGCGATCTCCTGAACATATTTTATCAATTGGTACGTTAATCAAAGGAAGTGGTACGGCAGGAAAAATTGTAACATTAATGGAAAAAATAATATTTATAAGAAAAGGACATTGGAGAAATAATCTTGAACTAATAATAGCAACCATTAAATTGTTGTCCAAGAATGGTCTATCCTTTTATGGTTTAACAACATACCTATGCCATTTATGATATATATTCGGTGTGTTGCAGTTAAGATGAAGACAGCCATATTTTTAGCTATTAAAATAACAGATTTGAAGTTTTGTACAGTCATACAGGTTGAATGTTCACATTTTTTAAGACACTATGCTGAAATTTAAATTTTAAATGCAGCATACTTCGACTCCACAAACAGGGTAAATTTTCGATATTTTACTTCCCGTTAGAGATATCGGAAAAAAATTTATTTTAAAAATATGTTCCAAATATTAGTCTAACCCCAGATACCAAATTCCGTAACCAAATTCGCACATTTAGTTTTTTTCATTATTTTGTACTCAGGATCCTAAAACTTAAAACTGGCTGTCCCGAGATGTATATCGGGACTGACGAATTCTAGGGTCTTGACTACAATACTGAAAAAACAAAAAGTGCGAATTTGGTCATGCAATTTGGTATCTGGGGTTAGAATACGATTTGGAAGTACTCTTTCAAATAACTTTTTCTGATATTTCTAACGCGAATCAGAATATAGAAAACTTACCCAGTTCGTGGATTAGCAATAATAGGTCGCGATTAAAATTTAAATTTCAGTTGAGGATCTTAAAAAATGTGAACCTTCAACCTGTATGACTGTGCAAAACTTCAAAGTATTTATTTTGATAACCGAAATATAGAGCTTTATTTGAAAAATGTTCAATTGTTTAAATAAAATTTTTATTTATTGTTTATAAAAAATTAAGTTTCTGGTGCAACTATATTTCAACTAAATAATTAATTCGTTTAAAAAGTTATAATTATTTTTTTAAATCATATTTAAGAGGATGGGTACGTATTTTCGGCAGCAATGCTAATCAAATGGGGATTCATTTTTTTCGAATCCTGAGAAAACTAATAAATATTTTTAAAAAATTTAAAAGCAGAATGAAAAATTCCGTTATCGGCGAGGGCCGAAAGTCCCTGAGAACTTCTATAATGTTTATTTTAATAAGTCACAGGGGTGAAAAACTAAGAGAAAATTTAGTGTGATATTTAATTTAAAATATCTCATTCAAAATAAACTTTTTATTAGTTAGTGAAAACAGTTAGTGAAAAAATTATCATATTTATTAACTATTAATAATTTGCAATTATAAAAGTAAAAATAACAGTTATCCAAGAACATTCAAAAGCCATCTCTTTAAATTAATGATGAAATTTTCAAGTAAAATGACATTCTAGTAATGTTTACATATCCATACCAGTGTGAATTTTACTACACGTAATTTGCCGTGTAAAGACAGAAAAACTAGGGACATCCGTAAAATATTTGCGAATTATGTACCGATGGCCTTAAATTGTGTAGTTCCTCGAGCCTGATTTGGAGTAAAATAGGCTCTTAGTATTGGTGCATTCTGGTCTCAAAAGTTGTTTAATCATTTTAAAGTGCATTTTATATCACGTTTTTCTTTGGTTAATTTAGTATTTAATAATGAAAAGTATATCTCTAATGTGGATTTTAAGGTAATAATCTTTGCTAATTTCCTAGTCAAACCACAAATTGTAAGACAATTGTTTAATTTAATAAAATTAAAGACGAGCTTTGACATGGTTATGGTTATTATTAGACTTAGGCAAATATTCAAATAAAAAAGTATGAAATATGCACATAAATATGCAGTATTTTACCCCAAAAAATGCATACATATAAATATGCATGTAATTGATGGATTCGACCGTTACTTGATGGAAGTTCATTTTATCTCACAATAAAACACTGAAAACTTTTGTTTTCTATACTTCCACAAAATTTATTATTTACAACTATGTGACTACAGCTGTTTCGGCAGAGTGCCTTTCTCAAGTGATATAATTTACAATGTGTTTGCCTTTTTAAGTCTTTAACTGAAGAGGTTGAGGAGTGGGGAACTGTTTGTCTCGAGTTGGTCATTCAGAATTATATCTATATTTTTCAGTTTATTAATTTCCATAAATTCTAAAAAAGATAGTTTAAGGCCTTTATTTTGGACATGCAGAATTTGAAACTCTTCATTGAAAGAATGATTATGATCTAGAAGGTGAAGTGCGTATGTAGAAGTGTCTGTTTTTCTATTGTTGAAAGCCCTTTTGTGTTCTGCTATCCGTTTGTCAAAAGTTCTGCCAGTTTGACCGATGTACGTTTTCGGACAGTCACCACAAGTTAGTTTGTACACACCGCTCTGTAGTTGCTTTCTCTTTCGGCTTTTATTGTTCTTAATATATTTGCTTAAGTTGTTGTTAGTTCTGAAAGCTGGTATTATTCCTTTTTTTTATGTATCTGGCTATTTTTGTCGTTACCTAGCCAGTATACGTGAGAGAGCAAAAGGTACTGGATTCTTTGTGTGGTGGTGGATACACTAATTTCAGGGCTTTCTTATGGAGTTTTGATTTAAAATTTTGTTAACTGTTTGTTCGTTATAGCCGTTGTTTACTGCTATTTGTTTAATGATGTTTAGTTCTATCTCGAAGTTATTTTTTGTCATGGGAATTTCTGTCAGTCTATGTATCATGCTGTGGTAGGCTGCTAATTTGTGTTGTGTAGGATGGGATGATGAATTTTGTATAGTTGTGTCAGTATGGGTAGGTTTATGATATACGGCGAACTCATGTTTGTTGTGTAGTCTGGTAATCGTTTCATCTAGAAAGTTTATGGAATTATTCTGTTCTGTTTGTATTGTAAACTCAATATTACTATGAAGTGAATTAATGTATGATAGAAATTGGTCAAGTTGTCTGTTAGTTCCTGTAAAGCATACTAATATATCATCCACGTATCTCCACCAATATTAGAACTGTTTAAATACGAGATGTTTAGAAATTGTTGTTTCAAGTTGGTTCATAAATATATCTGATAGTAATGGGCTTAGAGGATTACCCATAAATAAGTCCTACACTGTTGTTTGTGTATATTTGATTATTGAATTCAAAATAGTCTTGATTTAGGCAAATGTCAAGGAGGTGTAAAATTTCAGATGCAATAATCGGATTTGTACTATTATGGTCTAAAAGATTTGTAACTAAAACAAAAGTTTCTGTAGGAGGTACACTAGGAAAAAGATTTTTTACGTCAAATGAAATTAGTCTGGAGTTGTTGGGCAATTGAAAATGTTGTATTTTATTAACTAGTTCTAGTGTATTTTTTACGCTGAATTTAGCTGAAAATTTAGTGTATTCTGTAATAATATCTGACATTTTTTTGAAAGTTTATATGACGGAGCTGTATAAAAAGAAACTACAGGCCTTATTGGGTGGTCAGGTTTGTATAGTTTAATAAAAGAGTATAATATACCTTAATATTATGAACCCACAACCTCCTAAATTATCTGAAATTTTACACCTCCTTGAAATTTGCCTAAATCAAGCCTATTTTGAATTCAATAATTAAATATACACAAACAACAGTGCAGGACTTATTATGGGTAATCTTATAAGCCCATTACTATCAGATATATTTATAAACCAACTTGAAACAACAATTTGTAAACATCCCGTATTTAAACAGTTCTTATATTGATGGAGATACGTGGATGATATACTAGCATGCTTTACAGGAACTAACAGACAACTTGACCAATTTCTATCATACATTAATTCACTTCATAATAATATTGAGTTTACAATACAAACAGAACAGAATAATTCCATAAACTTTCTAGATGTAACGATTACCAGACTACACAACAAACATGAGTTCTCCGTTTATCATAAACCTACCCATACGACACAACTATACACAATTCATCATCCCATCCTACACAACCTATTATAATATTCCTGATTTCTCCTATATCTTGGGTCTCCTCTATATCTAGTACCGTTGTTATTTCGCCATTCTCCTTGCTGTCTCTCATAATTGTTTCTATTCCAATTTCTGTCCTGACCTCTACTACTGTTTCCTCTAAAGTTGGTCTTATAGTTCAGCACTATATTCTGCTGCTCATCTGACGTATCTATTGACAAAAATTTTGTCAACGCCTCCTGTGGTGTGTCAAACTTCCCTGCTTCCATTATTATCCTTACCCTTTCCGAACTTGCATTTCGCGTCAATGTATTGACTGTTGCTTCTGCCGCGTATTTTCTAACCAGGTCTCCGGGCATTCCTTCCGCTATATACGCTGTTTTCAGTTTTTCTACCAATTCTTCTATTTCTGTAGCGTATGTTGTCGCGTCCCTATGGGCTTGTTTCTTCCTATTCAGCTTGGCTATTACCAATTTAGGACTATCTTCTTTTATATTTTTCTTTAATGTGTCTATAATTTTCTCGATGGAATCCTCTGTCGTGATTAGACTTCTCGCTTTTCCAATAAGCCTTGATTTTACCAGTGTTATTGCTGTATTTTCTTGCCCTTCTTGTATCGATTTTACGAATTCTAATGCATCCACGAATGCTTGCAGCTTCCCGATTTCTTCATCGAATTCTCTGGGCAACACCCTACTCGATGTATTTAGAAAGTCGTTCATATTTAAGGCATATTCTTTTTTTATATGTTGTGTAATCGTCTCTGGAACTATTATCCTTGAGTCTAGAGCTTGGAAAGTTCTAATAACCTTATCCCTGATTTTGCAGAAATAATTGCTACAAATAGTACGCTGAGCGTCGTTAAGGATTCCTTCGTTTTTGCTTACCAGTGCAATAAACTCGTTATATGTAGTGATTAGGTTGCTGATTATGTCCAATCGTACTTCTATATTTTTGGGTATTGCTTTTTTCAATGCTCTTTTACTCTGTTTATCACTTTCTTTTAACAGGCTATCTAATTTATTTTCAAAAGTTTCCCAATTAGCCGACATTTAAAGTAAATCTAATCATTGCTCATTATATTAAAAAAATATTAGGTTATATTAAGATAAATCATTAGTAAAATGTCATGTCAATGAATATTAAAGAATATTATATTTTAGAATCCCTATAAAATAATGTCAATGCCTTAAACTCGGTCCATCATGATAATAAAAATTTGAAAATAATAATAAAAGTTCGATAAAGGAAGTATAAAAATAGGATAAATTCTTACCTTGTCTCTTTACACCGCGATTGCTTCTTTGGATTGTCCTCTTAAAGTTTCTCCCCTGTGTCGACTTTGGTTCGTTTCTCTATTGGATTGGTTTTACTTCCCATTTCTAGTTTATAACAACTATTTTCTGCGTACTTTCCTTCGGGTCCAAAAGGCTGGAGCTTAGCATGCTTTTCCAATTAGGCAGATCGCCATGACGTGGTACTAGGTCTGGTGGCTGAGCTATTGTCCCTAAGTGCGGGATGTATAATAATACACCATTTTCACTTTATAAATATATTTGAACTTCACAGTGTTCGTTAAACAATTAAACAACAGTATATATGTAAACAATAACTAAGGTATTATTGCTTCATCGTGACTACTCGATTGATCTGAATGTCTCGTCACTTCTTTGGTTCGTTTATATACAACAATAAATCATAAGGTCAATACCGGTCAATGCCGAAATATATTTACATTACTATAAACTATACCTATTATATTTATTTTATTCAATGCTAAGGGTTAACGGACCATGTTACAGGGGTATACTCACCTTTTTGCCTTTCACTCCCTACAAGGTGTCTCAAACTTTTGTTTCGGTTAAAACACATGTTAAATTACAAAACCGTCTATTTGTTTTGTTTTTAAAGATATCAGGGACATTCAAACAACATAATGTTCACAAAACATAAAACTACAATATTATTCTGATTTTTACTCACATTTGTACCTCGTTCTCCCTACAGAGTGTCTCAAACTTAACACAAGAAAAACATATTTTTTCCTCCACCCTGTATAAGTACAAAAAAATAAGTTTGAGTAAACTTCTGCACAACTGTGTAAATACTAATGAAAAGGCTAAAATAAAAAAAATAGCGGAATCCGTCTGTTCGCGAAAAAATCAACTATGAAAATCAGCAGAATTTTCTATATACCTAACTTTTGACGAGCAGATTATTTTCTGGATTAGTATGAACCGATTGACATAGATGTCACTTACTCAGAAGTAATTCTTCCATTGTTTTGCCATTTATAAACTGTGAGTACGTGTGCAGTACATATCTAACCTAGAGCTGTCTAACAAACTGCCGGTATTTTACAGCAAATTTTGCGTCTTGTGCATTTATTTTTGGTAGATATTCAGAACATTGCTTAAAATTTACGTTAAATAAATAAATCCTTTATATTATTTGAAATTTACTGAAAAAACACAACTCTAGTCTATCCCCGCAAATATTAATGCACGGGGCAAGTTCGTAGAATGTGGCGAGGTAAGACAGGTGTTGTGCTTTTTTCAGTTAATTTAAAACATTTTTTGTACATTTTATGGTTTTTTTGCTTAAATTATTTATTTATAGCTATTTTTAAATCCAAAATAATGGTTAGAAATTATGTTAGAAAAACGAACCGAAGAGCGTAATCAGCAGAAACATTTGAAGAAGCATTGATAGAAATGAGGGCAGTCGCATAAATGCCATGCGAAAAACCATTCTCTATATCTAAATGTATAACTGTTAAACTACAAAACTTATTTTAGTCTGGCAAAAAGCAATTTATAAATGACGGATTAGTAATTCTGATTTTGTCCCATAACATATGAAGATAGCTTTCAATGAGTTTTAAATAGCTATTTACGAAATTGCCCCATGTATGGGGTAAGTTTGGAATAGTTACTGTCTTTTCTAATTATTTATAAAAGTTGCAATTTCCAATGTAAATTGGTGTTTTCGGCAATGCAAATTATACAGTATTAATGTTACTCCACATTGATAGCAAGAAAATGTTAAATATTTGAAATATAATTTACAAAAAAAATATTAAAATCAAACTTAATAAAAACCAGTCCGAACTTGCCCCACTCCACCTTATATAACATACGATTATAGAGACCTGGTAAATCTCGAAAACCACAATATCATACCAAAATTCCAATATGGATTCCAGTCAGGTAAATCTACTAAACATGCATTAATAGATTTCACTACCAAAGTTACTCAAACCATCAACGATGGTTCAATCGCCATAGCCACATTTCTGGATGTGCAGAAGGCTTTCGACCAGGTCTGGCACGACGGGCTTGTTCGGAAACTTCTGGACATCGGGCTACCATTGCAATTTACCAAAATTGTACACTCCTACCTCCACAACCGTACTGTCAGAGTTAAAATAGGCGATCAAAAGTCCACCCCCTTCATTCCACAAGCTGGAGTTCCCCAGGGTTCAGTCCTAGCGCCGCTGTTGTACATCATCTACAACAGCGATATCACTCACCAAAATATCCCAGGTACTCGGCTGTTTCTCTATGCAGACGACACGACTCTGCTCTCAACTACCTCTCGATACAACCCAAGACTCCTCTTCAGAAGAGCCCAGGCTCTGTTTGACGGCGTCGGCGAATGGTGTTGTAAGTGGAGAGTCACGCTGAACGCGAACAAAACAACAACAATTGTGTTTCGCGCCCCTTCTGTGTCAAATAGAATCATTTGCAATGATGACGACCAATATCCTCTGAGTCTGTTGGGAGAAAGGCTTGTTGTTAGCCCGACTGTGAACTATTTGGGAGTACTGTTCACCAGGACTCTCAATTGGGACGCAGATCTAAAGGCAACTTTAGATAGGGTAAGGAACAGGGCCAGACTTCTCAACGCTCTCTCGGGAAAAATCGGCAAGACACACAAGAAGACTCTCATTCACACTTACAAGACCTTTATTCGACCCGTCATGGAGTACAAATCATGTATCTACTCTCTTTGCTCAAGACAAAAACAAGAGAGGTTGTTGAGGACAGAGCGTAGAGTCTTGCGTAGATGTAACTATGAGCACTGGCGATATCCCTCAAACGAAATCCATAACATCTCGAACACCCCCAAAATCACCGAGAGAATAAACTCTCTGAACAGGAACTTCACAATCAAAGTAATCAACGGCCCCCCTTCCGACACACAAGAATCTCTCAAATGTTCCTGTTCATCTTCCGGCCACGTACTCCACCGAAAGCCCAAACGCAAAAAGATTCATGTACCGTCCGCTCTAATGCAAACATGCATTGACGAACTCCCGGTGGAGTACGAAAACATCCTTGAGGCTACCCCGTTAGCCTACCGTACCCACCTCTAACATTTCCTCTTCCCTACCCCGAACAGGGAGAAGTTGGTTTTTTGCGGTTTCCCAACTTCATTGCACAATTATACCTGTTCGTCCCAAGAAAATAGCCGCAACTATTTTCTCCACTCGAACGCACACTGTCCACGCTGCGCTCAAAGCCACCTCCTGACCGCCGACGAGGGACGCAGGTTCGCCTGTCGTTGTACAATGGATTCTAGGGAGACTGGTCGAGAGCAAAGCACGGACAGTACACGTAAATGTCTATGGAACCAACAACAATCCATCAAACTTTCTTCTCTGTTGACTTCTTAGCCTTCTGGACACCACCGTCCGGCATAACCCAGGATCCAAGAACACCAGGACACGGCGCTTGCCCCAGTGTGTTTTTCGGACTGTTTGCTTTTGCTGCCAACACTAAACATTCACCTCAAACCCTGAAGAGGACAAAATCCTAAACGGGGAAGCACATTGTACGCATTTCTTCTAAAGCATTTTTCTAGACAAGCAAATCAAACAATGAGATGATGAGACCTGGTAATAATATAAAAATTTATTTATAGTTTACATTTTTGGTAAGTACCTATATTTTGAAACATATTTTTTTAGCGCTAAAAGGCCTATGTGGCGCCCTCTGTGTAATACGTCATTTTTGGTGGCGGATTTAGATTTCTCGTCCCAAAAAACTCCAATCACCAAACTTCGTGTCGTTATGCCATGCCTGTCAGGAAATATTCAACAATAAATAAATTAAAAGTTTAATTTTGACACCCTGTATTTCGGTTATTATCAATTTTCGTACAAGGGTAAGTTAGCTTAAATCGTCCTATTTTAACCTCGAGAATGTAAGGTTAAGCTATGGCCCATTCTTTACCAAACACCCTGTATTGATATGTAATTAAATGATTTGGCAGTCAATTGAAATGTATTCACTTATTCATAATGCTCACATATTTTTGATGGCCCCTTTTTTGTGAAAGATATTCCTAAAATCTACTTTGAATAAATCATTTTAGGCCAGACTAGAGCGATTCCTTCCTATGCTTTCTAACCCACCCCCAGAGAAGTTTCAAATCTCTATGATCTGACTCTTTATTATTTCTGTTTGTTAGTTATCTATAGTCGTTATTGAGTTTACACTATATTGGTGGAGCTACAACGAAAGCGTCTTCCTTGGTAACACATTTACTATATGGACAATTATTATTAATGAATCACCCTGTATAAACAACTAAAAAAGCCTCTTTGTTAAATATTGTCGTAAAACGGAGAAAAATGAGTATCTGCACATGTAGATAAATTTTTGAATCCTTCAATGAAAGCAGAGTGACTTCCGACAACTGCTAAAAATCTATTACATAAATATCGCGGTAATTTCCCGCCAACACCTGGAATTTGTCGTAGCCAGTAGCATCAACATCACTGCGGGATTCCCCTGACCGTTGCTAGCAGCATCGCCGTCAGCTCGTTATGCGCCACCCCCCGTGGAGACGGTGTGTCACATCCTGCAGGACGCCAACGCCGCATACATAAATCCTAGTGGTCGCCAGGAATTCTTGGGCGACAGACAAGGGACAAGGGAATTGGGATGTCGGGATTTGAGGTAATGAGTTAGTGGAATTGCTTGCTGCGACATGACGATATGGCGGCAAAACAGGGACGGCCGATAAAGTAATTGCCAATTAGACAGCGAGAAAAAGTGTTGGAGGTTTGAGGTTTCCCGCAAATATTTCTCGACGTTTAAATCAAATTAGTACACTGTAATTATCATCTCTACCCAATGTAGTTGTAATCACCTCTAGCCTAGCTGTTTAGTTAAACATTCATGTTATTTTTAAATTTTATTCGTCTAACAAAAATAATAAATTATTTATATGGTATATTTTAAAAATTACGCCAGTTAATGAGAGCAAGAACATGATATTACCCCCGAATTCTATCTGCATGGATTTTAATGAAATTTTGGAAATAGCCTCTACTTATCTCCTAATTCAAGGATTAGTATTAGTATTATCTAGTCGTCTTAGTATATATCCCTATATACTAAGACGCTTTTATTTTGGGAGCGGTTCACACCCCTTCTCGAGGGTGAAATTTTTTTGTTCAAAATAACTACGGAAGTGGTTATTATGTTATTTTGTTCAAAATAACCTAATTCTAAGCAAAAACTGTTCTATAATTTTTGTTTGAAAACTCAACATTTTTGTGGTATTCGTGGTTGAAAATTGCCAATTTTCATTGAAAAAGGACAACCTTTTCAGACAGTCTTTTGCGAATACCTTAAAAACTGTCCATGTAACTAAAAAAACTATATAAAACATTTTTGTAGCTTATAAAAACAGAGAGAATCGTTCCTTCATTAATCTTATAGTTATAATTCTGGACCTCGGAGGTAAACTACACTATGTCGACATGGCGTTTTTTTGAATAAGTATTTTTAATCCACTTATCCACTTATTTTATTAGTTGGATTATACAAATTGGTTATTTATTATCTCTAAAATATTGTCATATTGTCTTTCAACCAATTATGGGATACATCAGATTTTTATTAACATCCTAAGTGCTCTAAACTTTGTTGCAAACGTACGCTAAACAAAATTGTTTGAAATGACATAGTGTAGTTTACCTCCGAGGTTTAAATATTATTTAAAAATAGATGATAAGAGTTTGTTTTTTTGGTGCATGCTCAAAAGTGCTCAAAATTTGGTGCATGCATTTATAGAAAAAATATGTTTCAAAATATAGGTACTTACCAAAAATGTAAACTATAAATAAATTTTTATATTATTACCAGGTCTCATCATCTCATTGTTTGATTTGCTTGTCTAGAAAAATGCTTTAGAAGAAATGCGTACAATGTGCTTCCCCGTTTAGGATTTTGTCCTCTTCAGGGTTTGAGGTGAATGTTTAGTGTTGGCAGCAAAAGCAAACAGTCCGAAAAACACACTGGGGCAAGCGCCGTGTCCTGGTGTTCTTGGATCCTGGGTTATGCCGGACGGTGGTGTCCAGAAGGCTAAGAAGTCAACAGAGAAGAAAGTTTGATGGATTGTTGTTGGTTCCATAGACATTTACGTGTACTGTCCGTGCTTTGCTCTCGACCAGTCTCCCTAGAAACCATTGTACAACGACAGGCGAACCTGCGTCCCTCGTCGGCGGTCAGGAGGTGGCTTTGAGCGCAGCGTGGACAGTGTGCGTTCGAGTGGAGAAAATAGTTGCGGCTATTTTCTTGGGACGAACAGGTATAATTGTGCAATGAAGTTGGGAAACCGCAAAAAACCAACTTCTCCCTGTTCGGGGTAGGGAAGAGGAAATGTTAGAGGTGGGTACGGTAGGCTAACGGGGTAGCCTCAAGGATGTTTTCGTACTCCACCGGGAGTTCGTCAATGCATGTTTGCATTAGAGCGGACGGTACATGAATCTTTTTGCGTTTGGGCTTTCGGTGGAGTACGTGGCCGGAAGATGAACAGGAACATTTGAGAGATTCTTGTGTGTCGGAAGGGGGGCCGTTGATTACTTTGATTGTGAAGTTCCTGTTCAGAGAGTTTATTCTCTCGGTGATTTTGGGGGTGTTCGAGATGTTATGGATTTCGTTTGAGGGATATCGCCAGTGCTCATAGTTACATCTACGCAAGACTCTACGCTCTGTCCTCAACAACCTCTCTTGTTTTTGTCTTGAGCAAAGAGAGTAGATACATGATTTGTACTCCATGACGGGTCGAATAAAGGTCTTGTAAGTGTGAATGAGAGTCTTCTTGTGTGTCTTGCCGATTTTTCCCGAGAGAGCGTTGAGAAGTCTGGCCCTGTTCCTTACCCTATCTAAAGTTGCCTTTAGATCTGCGTCCCAATTGAGAGTCCTGGTGAACAGTACTCCCAAATAGTTCACAGTCGGGCTAACAACAAGCCTTTCTCCCAACAGACTCAGAGGATGTTGGTCGTCATCATTGCAAATGATTCTATTTGACACAAAAGGGGCGCGAAACACAATTGTTGTTGTTTTGTTCGCGTTCAGCGTGACTCTCCACTTACAACACCATTCGCCGACGCCGTCAAACAGAGCCTGGGCTCTTCTGAAGAGGAGTCTTGGGTTGTATCGAGAGGTAGTTGAGAGCAGAGTCGTGTCGTCTGCATAGAGAAACAGCCGAGTACCTGGGATATTTTGGTGAGTGATATCGCTGTTGTAGATGATGTACAACAGCGGCGCTAGGACTGAACCCTGGGGAACTCCAGCTTGTGGAATGAAGGGGGTGGACTTTTGATCGCCTATTTTAACTCTGACAGTACGGTTGTGGAGGTAGGAGTGTACAATTTTGGTAAATTGCAATGGTAGCCCGATGTCCAGAAGTTTCCGAACAAGCCCGTCGTGCCAGACCTGGTCGAAAGCCTTCTGCACATCCAGAAATGTGGCTATGGCGATTGAACCATCGTTGATGGTTTGAGTAACTTTGGTAGTGAAATCTATTAATGCATGTTTAGTAGATTTACCTGACTGGAATCCATATTGGAATTTTGGTATGATATTGTGGTTTTCGAGATTTACCAGGTCTCTATAATCGTATGTTATATAAGGTGGAGTGGGGCAAGTTCGGACTGGTTTTTATTAAGTTTGATTTTAATATTTTTTTTGTAAATTATATTTCAAATATTTAACATTTTCTTGCTATCAATGTGGAGTAACATTAATACTGTATAATTTGCATTGCCGAAAACACCAATTTACATTGGAAATTGCAACTTTTATAAATAATTAGAAAAGACAGTAACTATTCCAAACTTACCCCATACATGGGGCAATTTCGTAAATAGCTATTTAAAACTCATTGAAAGCTATCTTCATATGTTATGGGACAAAATCAGAATTACTAATCCGTCATTTATAAATTGCTTTTTGCCAGACTAAAATAAGTTTTGTAGTTTAACAGTTATACATTTAGATATAGAGAATGGTTTTTCGCATGGCATTTATGCGACTGCCCTCATTTCTATCAATGCTTCTTCAAATGTTTCTGCTGATTACGCTCTTCGGTTCGTTTTTCTAACATAATTTCTAACCATTATTTTGGATTTAAAAATAGCTATAAATAAATAATTTAAGCAAAAAAACCATAAAATGTACAAAAAATGTTTTAAATTAACTGAAAAAAGCACAACACCTGTCTTACCTCGCCACATTCTACGAACTTGCCCCGTGCATTAATATTTGCGGGGATAGACTAGAGTTGTGTTTTTCCAGTAAATTTCAAATAATATAAAGGATTTATTTATTTAACGTAAATTTTAAGCAATGTTCTGAATATCTACCAAAAATAAATGCACAAGACGCAAAATTTGCTGTAAAATACCGGCAGTTTGTTAGACAGCTCTAGGTTAGATATGTACTGCACACGTACTCACAGTTTATAAATGGCAAAACAATGGAAGAATTACTTCTGAGTAAGTGACATCTATGTCAATCGGTTCATACTAATCCAGAAAATAATCTGCTCGTCAAAAGTTAGGTATATAGAAAATTCTGCTGATTTTCATAGTTGATTCTTTCGCGAACAGACGGATTCCGCTATTTTTTTTATTTTAGCCTTTTCATTAGTATTTACACAGTTGTGCAGAAGTTTACTCAAACTTATTTTTTTGTACTTATACAGGGTGGAGGAAAAAATATGTTTTTCTTGTGTTAAGTTTGAGACACTCTGTAGGGAGAACGAGGTACAAATGTGAGTAAAAATCAGAATAATATTGTAGTTTTATGTTTTGTGAACATTATGTTGTTTGAATGTCCCTGATATCTTTAAAAACAAAACAAATAGACGGTTTTGTAATTTAACATGTGTTTTAACCGAAACAAAAGTTTGAGACACCTTGTAGGGAGTGAAAGGCAAAAAGGTGAGTATACCCCTGTAACATGGTCCGTTAACCCTTAGCATTGAATAAAATAAATATAATAGGTATAGTTTATAGTAATGTAAATATATTTCGGCATTGACCGGTATTGACCTTATGATTTATTGTTGTATATAAACGAACCAAAGAAGTGACGAGACATTCAGATCAATCGAGTAGTCACGATGAAGCAATAATACCTTAGTTATTGTTTACATATATACTGTTGTTTAAATAGTTTTTCACTGTTGCTATCCCGTCCCAACGGACGCCAACGGTTAGGCAACCAGTATTGCAGTGATGGGTCCAAGGTTATCACTTATTTCCAGATATCTAAAGCGTAATATAAACAAATTCAAGTTACTTTTGACTACATGAGTAACAATTTAAATCAATGTTCCCCCACTGTAAGCATCACCATGTCTGGACCCAATTCTTCCAGTAATCTTACTAGTTCTTATGCAACTGCTACTATGACGAAACAACGTCCGAAGTATCCCAAGAAGACCGAAGCAATTTTATAATTAGTTGTACGTCTCTATAGTATCCAATGATTGTATATCCAATGTTTTTTTCTTCATAATTTTTACCTAATGTTATTTAAGATTTAGAAATTAAATGTTATAATAATTAGTTTTAAGTCCTTGTTGTAATTAATTATTGTATAACCAATATCGTTTGTGTCAATGGCCATTGCTGCCAAGACACATATATTTAAATAAAAAAAAAATTCGCATCGCGTACAAATAAAAACGAACTATGCGTTTCGACATTTAAAATTCAACTGAGACTCGTTCAACCAAATTGTCGCTCTTTATAAAGTCCGTCACTGTTTTTAGAATTCTCCACGCCGGTCCATGCAGGTAAATTACTCCAGTCGTTCGTCTTTAGAACAAATGGAACAAATTAAATACGGGTAAACGTAAAAGTAAATAAAAAAAATATTTAAACAACCACATCTATGATACTGATTTCACCATAGGCGTAACCAGGGGGTTTTGGGGTTATAACCCCCCTTTTGGATGAACTTTGAGCTCTACACGCTTATCATCATTATTATTCCATACCCCTCTTAAGATCATCCTGGTTACACCTCTGGATTTCACAAACAAATTAATAGTCCAATAAATAGGACAAAGCCTCGCAATTTTTACAGAATGGATTGATTTGCTTGAAAATTTGAGAATAAGTAGTGGATAGTCCAAGGATCAAAATCTATATGATTCCGAAAGGCACTTTTACCATGGGGGTGGTTGCCACCCCATCTTGCGGGTGGAAATTTTTTATTATGTTTTGAACTCAAACGTTGGTAAAGACATTCATTATAAGTAAAAAAACGTTCTATACATTTTTTGATAGAATTAATAGTTTTCGATTTATCCGCTATCGAATGTGTTAGTTTTATATCGAAAAAATCAATGTTTTTAATAAACTTTTTGCTAATAACTCCAAAAGTTTTCGTTTTATCAAAACAACTTTATTTAACAAAAATGTACCTTTTAAAAAAAATAAACAAAACCGTGTTTTTTAATTTTCTTTAAGGGGAAACAGTAGCGATCAACAGGTAGCGAAAACGCGTTCCAAGATTGCAGCTGTAATTTTGAATATTTTTTCGAGATATTTGGCACACGTATTCGTAATATAATAAAGAATGGCGGTACAGAGCCCAATTTGAAAAGTATATTACTATGTGGAAATTACTCTGTAATTAAATACAATATTAAAAAAACGAGCCTGTACCGCCATTAAGAAGAACAAAAAATACACTTTCTTTAAATAAACTTTTTTATCCGATGCCTAGATTTTGTGTCATTTTGGAACTACTAATGAAATAAAAAATTTTAGTAGTTCCAAAATGACACAAAATCTTGGTATCGGATAAAAAAGTTTATTTGAAGAAAGTGTATTTTTTTGTTCCTCTTAATGGAGGTACAGGCTCGTTTTTTTAATATTGTATTTAATTACAGAGTAATTTCCAAATATTAATATATTTTTCAAATTGGGCTCTGTACCACCATTCTTTATTATATTACGAATACTTGTGCCAAATATCTTGAAAAAATATTCAAAATTACAGCCGCAATCTTGGAACGCGTTTTTGCTACCTGTTGATCGCTACTGTTTCCTCTTAACAAAAATAGCCACAAAAAATAGCTTCAGAACAACATTAATTTTGATACTCACTACTTTCCAAAAAATTTTATTAAAACAATACCAAAAAGAAAAAAAATAAAAGAATAAAACACACACAAACACATTGAAAAATGCCACAAAGAAATGATTTCTGAACAATAATTATTGCCAAAAATTTTAACTAAATACGTATTTTCTGAAAAAAAATATATAATAATATACTTACAGTCATAAAATGTATAGAAAAAATAAAAAATAGTAACTTGCATTGGGATTCTAACCCGCTACCCGATGATCCCGCCGATCAAAAATCAAAGTGCTTTCCCATTGCACCAGCATCGCGTATCTGTCATGTGGGAATATACACCAACTGACCGTTTACACCATAAACTTTTGACAGTTGTTTATTATTTATAATATAAATGAATTTAATCAAATTTGTTTGATTTTTGTGGAATTAAAGGAATATTTTGGGGAATAACAATATATTAGGTGAACATTTGTAGAAATTTTGATGGTAATCAAATTATGTAAATCAAAGCATTACATACTATTTTGGTATTAGGTTCATTTTAAATTTTCCAAATAGGTAGGTATCTATGTAATTTTTTATTAGGATACTGAAACATTTACAATTATTACGTACCTGTCGCTTTTAAAAACTATTTAAAAAGTGACTACAATAATTATAAACTTGCTTTTTTCCTCTGCCATCACAACAATAAAAACTAATATACACAACATATTTGTATCCATAATCTCCATATTGAACAATTATTGACAAATGATTTTAACACCCAATCGGATCCCGTATAACGTTTGAACGACTAATACCACACTGTCAATGTGCGCATGCGCCAGGTAATGTGAAAATTCACCCTCGTGCCTAAAGAAGAATAACTTCAAAAATGCTAACTCTGACCTACAACCAGAGATTAGCAAATCAGAAATAAAGAAAGCCCTTAGAGAAATGAAAAATAATAAACCACCAGGAAGAGACGGCATTACAGTGGAGATGATCAGACCAAAGAACAGGCAGGATTCAGAAAAGGCTACAGTACATGTGATCACCTACTGGCAATGAAATTAATTATTGAGAAAATAAATAAATACCAAATACCCATATATATATAAAATAGAAACTTTTTAATTCCTGGGTTTTCGGTCTGATAAAATCGGATCATGAAATCGAGTATACCCTTCAAATTTTCAATAACTTCCATAATAACATTCAATTTACTTATGAAATGGAAGAAAACAACAAAATTAATTTTCTCGATCTAAGTTTGGAGTATAACAGCAATAACCGACTTATAACTACCAACTGGTTTACAAAAGATGTCTGGTCTGGAAGATATTTAAACTACAATACCAACGCACCGGTAAGTCACAAAAGAAGTGTTATATTCAGTCTAACGGATAGAGCAATTAAGCTATCTAGCCCACAATTCCATTCCGAAAATCTGAAAAGAGTAAAAGATATTTTAGAAAAAAATAATTATCCGCCAGAATTTTACAACCCTCTAATTAAAAAAAGAAAATATATCATCAACAACCAATCAAATTCCAATACCACTCCAAATCAAATCCAAATTTCACCTAACAATGTCAATAGTAATATCACCAACCCAAATAAACGCTATATATCCCTACCATATATAAATGGATTCTCCGAACAAATGTCGAGAATGTTTGCAAAATATGATATCAAGGTTGGACATAAAGCGCCTAAAACATCGGGGCAATGTTTTTCAAAATTTAAACCCATTACTAAGGACCAGCAGTCAGATGTTGTTTATAAAGTAAATTGTAAAGACTGCAATTCGACATACATTGGGCAAACACATCAATATATACATAGAAGGATGGTTGCACACAAACATAGTGTACAAACCAACAAAGTAAACACTACAGCATTAGCCAAGCATTCCATAAAAAATAACCATGCTTTTGATTTTGAAAATGTACAAATTTTAGAAAAAGAACAAAACTACAACAAAAGATGTATATTGGAGATGATCCATGTAAAGAGAGACCAAAATTGCATAAATAATAAAACTGACATCAAGGATCTCTCCAATGTATATCATAATTTAATAAATTGATTTAATTTTTATAAATGTACAATTTGGCAAATATTTTAAATACGGTCCTTAACGGACGTCAATTTTGAATTCTGCCATATGGTTTTAAGAGTCAAGCTCGCATTCCACAACAAAACGCCAAGCCAACAAGTGCAATGTAAATTTTAGTCTTTTGTTTTGTTTTTATGTAATGTTTATAATTATTCATTAAAGTGCTTATTGAAAATGGCAATTAGCCGAAACGTTTAAGCCATAACAAAGTGTTTTATTTTTATCAGACCGAAAACCCAGGAATTAAAAAGTTTCTATTTAATAATTTAATGTACATAAAGTTAGCGAATCACTTCTCGCAAATCTTATGACAAGCACAATGGGAATTTGCCGCTTTTTTGCCGTTAATTAGTTGTGAAAAAATTAATTTTGTCGCTCTTTTATTTTTCTTAATATTCGATGTTTCGCTAACTTCATATGAAGTTAGCGAATCACAACAGCAAAAAATGTTTCAAATTCAAATCTAGTTGGTGCTGAATTTGCCGCTTTTTTGCCGTTAATTAGTTGTGAAAAAATTAATTTTGTCGCTCTTTTATTTTTCTTAATATTCGATGTTTCGCTAACTTCATGTGAAGTTAGCGAATCACAACAGCAAAAAATGTTTCAAATTCAAATCGAGTTGGTGCTGAATTTGCCGCTATTTTGCCGTTAATTAGTTGTGAAAAAATTAATTTTGCCGATCTTTTATTTTTCTTAATATTCGATGTTTCGCTAACTTCATATGAAGTTAGCGAATCACAACAGCAAAAAATGTTTCAAATTCAAATCGAGTTGGTGCTGAATTTGCCGCTATTTTGCCGTTAATTAGTTGTGAAAAAATTAATTTTGCCGCTCTTTTATTTTTCTTAATATTCAATGTTTCGCTAACTTCATATGAAGTTAGCGAATCACAACAGCAAAAAATGTTTCAAATTCAAATCTAGTTGGTGCTGAATTTGCCGCTTTTTTGCCGTTAATTAGTTGTGAAAAAATTAATTTTGCCGCTCCTTTATTTTTCTTAATATTCGATGTTTCGCTAATTTCATAAAGGGTGGGGAATCAGTGTGAAGAAGTCCAAGTACTCGTTTATCGTAGGAGATACGAAAAAAAGTTATTTAGTTAAAAGTTGGTGCTTAGACAGGACCATAATCTGAAAATATTTTCAAATATACAGGGCTATTCGTATTGACAGGGTGACACAAAATTATGTTTTTTTTAAATAGAACACCCTATATATTTTAACATTTTTGGATTCTCCTGTACGTCTACTTTCCTAAAATATAGGCTTTTGTAGTAATATACGAAGTAGTTTAAAAGATAATTACGTTTTTTGTTAATTTCGTAGCAATATTCACACCCTGTAGAATTGTAGTAACTTGACATAAAAATTTCTATTTATATTGAAAATATTTTTAAAATAGTCTACTATTGTTAAACATTATTAATATAGAGAAACGTTTAGTTTTAGTATACAAGGTTGGTCTAAACTAGGAATGAGTATTTTTTGAGCTTTCTTAAGTGGATTTTAGTATAGTATTTTGGTATTTTGAACCAACAAATTTGTGATAATTATAGAGGAATAACACTACTAAGCACAACATATAAAATATTGACTTCAATAATAAGAAAAATATTGTCAAAGATCACGAAGAAGAGTGGGACAGTACCAATATGGAGTCACAGAAGGAAGATATATGGAGGAAGGAAGAATAATGGAAAAAGCAAATGAATACAAACTGGAATTAGAAATGCTATTCATCGACTTCAAACATGCATTTGATTCGATTAAGAGAAAACAACTAACGATTGCCCTGGAAAAATTAAAAATCCCACATAAACTCAGAAAATTAATAAATATGACAATGAGAACTACCAAAATTAGCATAAAAACGCAAAGAGGCGAGACAGATGAATTCATTATAAATAAAGGAGTGAAACAAGGGGATGCCTTATCCATTGTTTAATCTAACTGTAGAATATGTACTACGAACTATAAACAAAGGAAACCTAAGAACAAAAGGTAGAAAATAATCGCCTACGCAGACAACATTGTTATTATTGCAAGGAATAGAAACTTAATGAAAGAAATGCTAAAAAAATAAAGGAGAAAGGGGAGAAAATGGGACTCACATTAAATGAAGAAAAGACAAAAATATTAAGACTAGGGAAAACAGCAATAAAAGGAAAAACCAAAATAGGAAATTCAGAGTTTGAAGATGTAGAACATTTCAAATACCTAGGAGTGACAATAAGCAAAACGGGTGAAAGAATACAGAAATAAAAGAAAAAATATTGGCCGCGAATAAAGCTTATTTTGCAAATAAAACACTACTTAAAAGCAAAATACTGTCTATTAAAACCAAGATAAGAATGTATAACACCATAATTAGACCAATATTATTATACGCAGCGGAAACAATGACGATGACTAAAAAGGACCAATCAGAACAGAGCAAAATTAATATAGAAGCCGAACAAATGCAGAGATTAAGAAAGTACTAAAAGAAGATATCGTGACCAAAATAAAGCAATGCAGAGTTAGATAGTTAGGTCACATCTAACGGGCAGGAGATGAAGCTGTGACATATACTATGATAGAATGGAATCCAGTAGGAAGAAAGAAAAGAGGAAGACCAAAATCAAAATGGTTGCAAGAAGTTGAAGAAGACTTTTGCTGCTATTTTATTTTTTTTTAATATTCGATGTTTCGCTAACTTCATATGAAGTTAGCGAATCACAACAGCGAATAATGTTTCAAATTGAAATCAAGTTGGTGCTGAATTTGCCGCTTTTTTGCCGCTAAATAGTTGTGGAAAAATTAATTTTGCCGCTTTTTTATTTTTTAAATATTTGATGTGTCTCTAACTTTATATGAACATAGCGAATCACAACAGCAAATAATGTCTCAAAAATTCAAATCGACTAGGTGCTGAATTTGCCTCTAATTAGCGGCTAATATAAGCTTCGAGAACATACATAGATGCAACAGTTAGTGTTCACGCTTCCATTCCGTAGATGAGAACTGTGAATATGTAGCATTTCAACAGACGGTATTTTGTTTTTAATGATATATGTCTCGACTGTTAAAAATGGGTCTCATTCTAACGTATGCTGCTTCTGCTTTTATTATTTGCTGTTTAATTTCTGTTGAGAAGTCCCATTGGTTTTGTTACTGGTTAGTATTGGTTTTTTACTAATTGTCATAAATTTGGTCTTCTTTATACAGGGTGTTTCATTGGGAAAGTAACATACGTTAACTGTAGAAAGAGGACCCTTGGGCGGTCTCAAAAATATCATACTTAATGTATCTTACTTCATTAATAACAAAGATACTGGGTGTTTTATCTATTTTGCCATTTTCTTATTTGGTTCATAACTTTTTAACCACACTGTATATTTATTTTATATTTTGCACGCAAATATAATTTAAGGTATACAGTCAACTACTTTATTTAAAATTGTAAAGAATCCAGGTCCGGATTAAAAAATATTGCAAAAAATTTCCGACCCAAAAACAACACACTGTACATTGAATTTTCTTAAAATAGATTTTGCATTTGAAAAGAGGATGAAAAACTAAATTTAGTGGTATACTTTGAATTTTTGGCAAAATGACTTTTCTGGTCAAATTTTGAATTTGAATTCTGAAATTATGTGAATTTCGAGAGCTCTAAGTAGAAAAAAATTGAAATACAGCTTACAACTTGTCAACCGCACTGTATATTTATTTTATATTTAACACGCGAATATTCTTTTAGGTGTCCAATCAATTATTTTATTTACAATTAGAAAAAATCCAGGGCCGGATTAAAAAATATTGGAAAAATGTTCCGATCCAAAAGCAACACCCTGTACATTGATTTTTTTTAAAATAGATTTTTCATTGAAAAGAGGATGACAAACTAAATTTAGTGGTATACTTTGATTTTTGGGCAAAATGATTTTTCCGGCAAATTTTTGAATTTGAATTCTGAAATTATGTTACTTGCAAGAACTCGAAGTAAAAAAAAATAAAATGTGACTAATTTTAATTAATAGTGTTAAAATTAAAATGTTAACATTTTAGTATTTTTTCTTATTATGTTGACAAATAATTCCATAACAAATAACCACCTTTAATTAATAAATAAATAATACAGAGTCCACAAAAAATACATAACTTTAGTCAACGAACTATCTTAAATATTAAAAGAAAAACAGAAAAAGATTGCTGAAAAATAACTTTTGGATATCTAATATCCAAAATTTCGAACGAGTAAATAAATAGTAGAGAAGAACTTTTTGAGCGGATTCGAGACGCCTTCCAATAAATGAAGAATAACCCTGACGATATTAGGAAGTCAGTCAGACAAATAATAAAAAAAGCAAGACTTTGGCCATTTTCAACAATTACTATAATGTTGATGGTGGCCATTTTAAACAATTACTATAATTTTGATGTTATTTTTTGAAAAAATGTTTGTTTTTTTTTAATTTATAAGATAGTTCGTTGATTAAAGTTATGTATTTTTATTGTGGACACTTTATTATTTTTTATTCATTGATTAAAGATGAATATTTGTTATGAATTATTTGTCGCCATAATAAAAAAATCACTAAAGTGTTAACATTTAACCAATTTAGAATAAATAATGGCACTGCTAGTGCACTAAAATAGATACTTATAAGACACTACCTAAGTGTAAAATGCGAAAATGTATTGTTTAATTTTTGTGTGTTATCTACTTGTCGATTGATTAGCGAATGGTGTTAAAATTTCTTTATATCAGGTCATCAGGTGTCTTGCAGTGAAATAATATATTTTGCGATAACAACTCGAGACATTCATTATGTGTTGTATTATAAATACCGGCTGAATTGCATTTTCAAATAAAGAACCTTTTATTCATTGTTTGGTAGTTAGTCACAATAATTATATTGTATCTATGTTTTTGTATAATTTAAATATACACGGGGAATCAAAAAAGTACAGATGTTGACATTTTAACGGTTAATGGGAGAGAGCGGCAATAATTATTGGTGTATGTTTGTCGTTTCGATTTACACTCCAGAAATCGTTCTCAAAAAAGATTATTCTACAAATTCTGGAAACAGTTTATAGCCCTTAAACAAATCAGCTCATAAAATCTCCACAGTATCTATTTTTAGAATAAGGTTTTTTGATAACAATTTCCGCTGTGGAAATCAAAACGTCAACCATTAGTTAATTAAATATCTATTTTTATTACATCAATAATTACGGATCAATCTCATTTAAACATAATATACATAAACATATACAGTGAGGACGTTTGAGTTGAAATAAATTGATTATTTCGAGAATGATCGAATTTGTAGAGAAATCCTGAGACAGGTGGTTTTTTATTTTTAAATTATGACTTTTTAGCATATATACTATACTCGTGACGTCATCCATCTGGGCATGATGACGTAATCAATGATTTTTTTAAATAAGAGTAGGGGTTGTGTGATAGCTCATTTGAAAGGTTATTTAATTCTCTATTCAGTAGTATAAATATTAACATAATTATTTATACAGGGTGTACAATTTTTTTTATTAATAAAATTATTTACACATAAAGAGGAATGTACGCAATTTAGTTAATTCAAAATACATTTTACTGCTGTCAGAAAAACAGTTTATAATGTTTATTTCACAAATAAACATTGCTTTTCGCTTAAATTGAATGTTCAAATTGCTAAGAGACAGGTGGGTGTCAGTTTTAACGTTGAATTTAAGCGAAAAACAATGCTTATTTGTCAAATAAATATTTCATTCTGTTTGCTGACAGAATTACGTACATTCTCCTTTTTGTCTCAATTACTTTAATTCAAAAAAAATTGGACACCCTGTATAAATAATTATGTTAACGTTTATATTACTGAATAGAGCTTTAAATAACCTTTCGAATTAGCTATCACACGACTCGTAATCTCATTTAAAAAAATCATCCATTACGTAATCACGCCCAGATGTATGACGTCACTAGTGTGATATATATGCTAAAAAGTCATAATTTCAAAATAAAAATCGACATGTCCCAGGATTTCTCTCCAAACTGGCTCCTTCTTAAGATAATGAATGTATTCCAATTCAAACGTCCTTACTGTATAAAATACTTGAAATAAAATATAAAAGGAGGGGTAAATATATGAATTTATATTTTATAATAATATTCTAAAATATAAATTCATATATTTACCCCCTCCTTTTATATGTTATTTCAAGTTTTCTATAATAATATTTTAAAATATAAATTCATATATTCACCCCCTCCTTTTATATTTTATTTCAAGTATTTTATACAGTAAGGAGGTTTGAGTTGGAATAAATTCATTATACTATTAATAATATTATAAAAGATAAATTCATATATTTACCCCCTCCTTTTATATTTTATTTCAAATATTTTATACAGTGAGGATATTATGTTAGATGAAATTATATTATGTTTTAAGTAGGATATCCATAAATTAATAATAATCTATTCGTACCGCGTACCACTAAAACGTCAATCAGGACCCAAAAGAGTTGTGCGGAGATGCAAGTCTACCAGACGTATTCTACGAAATTATCGTGCAGCGTTATCAGAATTATAAAAAAAGAAAAATATGTTACAATATCGTAAAAAAGTGGTACCATTCACTTTTCAGCACAAGCTCGATTTCAATTTGAGACATTATTCGCTGTTGTAATTGAACAAGTTCATATTTATGAAGTTATTGAAACGTCGAATATTAAAAAATTAAAAAAGCGGCAAAATTAATTTTTTCACAACTAATTAACCGCCCATTGTCTCCCCTTTCTCTTTTATTTCTTTTAGCATTTCTTTCATTATGTTTCTATTCTTTGCAATAATAACAATGTCGTCTGCGTAGGCGACTATTTGTCCACCTCTTGTTCTTAGGTTTCCTTTGTTTATATTTCGTAGTACGTATTCTAAAGTTATATTAAACAATGGATAAGGCATCCCCTTGTTTCACTCCTTTATTTATAATGAATTCATCTGTCTCGCCTCTTTGCGTTTTTATGCTAATTTTGGTAGTTCTCATTGTCATATTTATTAATTTTCTGAGTTTATGTGGGATTTTTAATTTTTCCAGGGCAATCGTTAGTTGTTTTCTCTTAATGGAATCAAATGCCTGTTTGAAGTTGAATAGCATTTCTAATTCCAGTTTGTATTCATTTGCTTTTTCCATTATTCTTCCTTCCTCCATATATCTTCCTTCTGTGACTCCATATTGGTAATGTCCCACTCTCTTCTTCGTGATCTTTGACAATCTTTTTCTTATTAATGAAGTCAATATTTTATATGCTGTGCTTAGTAGTGTTATTCCTCTATAATTATCACAAATTTGTTGGTTCACAATACCAAAATACTATACTAAAATCCACTTAAGAAAGCTCAAAAAATACTCATTCCTAGTTTTGACCAACCTTGTATACTAAAACTAAACGTTTCTCTATATTAATAATGTTTAACAATAGTAGACTATTTTAAAAATATTTTCAATATAAATAGAAATTTTTATGTCAAGTTACTACAATTCTACAGGGTGTGAATATTGCTACGAAATTAACAAAAAACGTAATTATCTTTTAAACTACTTCGTATATTATTACTACAAAAGCCTATATTTTAGGAAAGTAGACGTACAGGAGAATCCAAAAATGTAAAAATATATAGGGTGTTCTATTTAAATAAACATAATTTTGTGTCACCCTGTCAATACGAATAGCCCTGTATATTTGAAAATATTTTCAGATTATGGTCCTGTCTAGGCACCAACTTTTAATTAAATAACTTTTTTTCGTATCTCCTACGATAAACGAGTGATTGGACTTCTTCACACTAATTCCCCACCCTTTATGAAATTAGCGAAACATCGAATATTAAGAAAAATAAAAGAGCGGCAAAATTAATTTTTTCACAACTAATTAACGGCAAAAAGGCGGCAAATTCATCACCAACTCGATTTGAATTTGAAACATTTTTTGCTGTTGTGATTCGCTAACTTCATATGAAGTTAGCGAAACATCGAATATTAAGAAAAATAAAAGAGCGGCAAAATTAATTTTTTCACAACTAATTAACGGCAAATTGCGGCAAATTCAGCACCAACTCGATTTGAATTTGAAACATTTTTTGCTCTTGTGATTCGCTAACTTCATATGAAGTTAGCGAAACATCGAATAGTAAGAAAAATAAAAGAGCGGCAAAATTAATTTTTTCACAACTAATTAACGGCAAAAAAGCGGCAAATTCATCACCAACTCGATTTGAATTTGAAACATTTTTTGCTGTTGTGATTCGCTAACTTCATATGAAGTTAGCGAAACATCGAATATTAAGAAAAATAAAAGAGCGGCAAAATTAATTTTTTCACAACTAATTAACGGCAAAATAGCGGCAAATTCAGCACCAACTCGATTTGAATTTGAAACATTTTTTGCTGTTGTGATTCGCTAACTTCATATGAAGTTAGCGAAACATCGAATATTAAGAAAAATAAAAGAGCGACAAAATTAATTTTTTCACAACTAATTAACGGCAAAAAAGCGGCAAATTCCCATTGTGCTTGTCATAAGGTTTGCGAGAAGTGATTCGCTAACTTTATGTACATAATAATTTACGGTCAGGAAATAACTAAACTATATATATATTAATGTGACATTCAAAGATCGGTGTGCTCAAAGCACTTGATTAGATAATTAACTAATTAATTAAATTTAATTTTAATGATGCACTTATGATTTAATCACACTATTTAATGCTCTAATCTCAGGGTTTTATATTCTCGTGCTTCAATATCTCCTTTGCTTTACATATGATAAATAAGGTCAAAGATTAACGGAATAAAACACATATATGGTACAAAAGCATCTATTGAAATAAATTCACCCTCAAAATATCCTCTAAAAATAATATCTCCTATTCTGATTATTGAAATAACCCTACCACTATCTAAAGTACTTATTGAAATTTGCGTTATGAATAATTCTACAAAAAAAATAAAACTGTCTCTCGGATGATGAGTTGTCCAAATTCTTGTCTCTGGTCGCCTACAATTTACTCTTAGCAGCCCCCTATGTAGTCAGCAATCTCGCAACAAATTATTGCAAGCCTATTGTCATTAATGACCCCCTACAGATGCACGTATCTTTCAAAAAAACAATGCTAGCCTTTTCTCCTCTCGATAAACTGAATCTATTTCTCGTTCCGGCATGCAACGGTGACTCTTGGAATATAAGTAGAACAATATAACTTACAATGCTTTACGTGATGAGCTTCCGTCAGGACACTTATTTCAACAAACTCACAACTATTCACTTATCTGCCTTACTACTTCAGGAGACTCTTAGAGATCACCACTAGTCGACTTAACGATCATTTAACAACTGACTCTTCTTCCACCCTCTAACATTTCGCTAAACTCCCATTCTTCATACCTAGCCCCTCCTTTTTCCTTCTTCACCAATCCGAGTTCCTCAATTTTATCCCCATCTACCTTTCAGATAACAAACACCAATTTTCCCTACCATTAGAAATTTCCTAAAACTAATTACATGCCAATCGGTTTTTTTTTCCTTTCTTAATATCTAAACAAAGATTACATTCATTTAAATTTCTAAATACAATTATTCCCTCGCCGCAAAAGTCCATTTGGGAAACCCGGTCTCATTGTCCAAACACATAACCACTTTCTTATCATACTAACTGTACAAAGAAAATACTTAATCCCTATTTAAATTTTGTTTACCTACGGCCATCCAAAGATAATTGACTTTCATTTCTTCGAAATGAATTTTGGTATATTTTTATTATATGTTTTAACTTTTCTAAAATATTAAGATCGAAACCATATTAATTCAAATTTTACATATCTTAACAACTCCCTGCCATTTGATTTGCCGAAAAAATTCTGTTATTTATTTAAATGACACAAGTTTTTTTTTTAGGATCAAATTATTCCATTATGTTACCAAACTCTACTCATGATACTTATAAATGTCGTGAATGTTAAAAATACCCCGTATCTTGCCTGTCTCTATATGCGCTAATTCATAACTATTTACCCCATTTTCCGTATTGACCCTATATGGACCTTCAAATACCGGCATCAATTTAGCACAAATACCATTTTGTAAATTGGACACCCTCAGTGCCCTCACTAAAACTTTATCCCCTTTCTGGAATGTAACCGGCCTTCTTCTTCGGGTCCTCTCTTGCCTTTGGAGATATTTCTCTCCACTTCGTCTCAATCTTCGTTGAACCACCTCGATCACTTCTTCGTATTGTCTGGGGGCGGTGTCTTCCCACGGTCTCGTAGGCATTGTTCCTTTCATTACATATAAAGGCGTCTCCTTGGTAACCGTATTTGGTGCACAGTTCAAATACGTCTCTATTTCAAACACTTTTCTGTCCCAATGTCGATGATGTTCTTCCGCAGCAATTCTTAGAAATTTTGTGACTTCTTGTATAAAACGCTCTGATGGGTTGCTCAGTGGATGTCGGATGCTTACAAATTTTGTATTTATGCCTCTCTCTCTTAATTCCCCTTTAAAACGGTCATTCCTAAAGTATGTCGCATTGTCCAACAAAATATTGTCTGGTCTTCCCACTGTTTCGATAAAATCGTCTATCTTCCGAAGTATTTCAGCTCCTTTCGTGGTTCTACATGGGTACAGTTTTAAATACTTTGAGAAAACATCCACCATAACTAATATGTGTTTATTCCTCTGTGTTGTTGTTATTAAATCGCTCAACATATCAATGGCGACAATATCCAGTTTCTTCCGAGCTATGACGTTTTTTGTGATGTTTTCGTTTTTGAAATTCTTACTTTTACACTTTTGGCATGTCTCGCAATTTCGAGTCATCTCTTTGGCTATTGTATAGTCCTGTCGACGAATGTAGTTCTCCCTGAACATAAGCCACACCTTCCTGCTTCCAATGTGTCCGTTGTCACAGTGTAATTTTGCTAAAACTTCTTTTGCCATCTGTTCCGTGATTACATATAGTTCTTTACCATCGACCCTCTTAAAATATAAGTTATCTTCTTGTTCGGCCCTTTGCTTTTCTCTTTCATCCAGTTGTTCCTGATTTTCCCTGATCTGAGCCAAAGAAAATAAGCCTGCTTCTTCTCTCATTATGTTCATGCCAACGTGGAGAGTTTTGTGGTCCTCTTTGCGGAATTGTTCATCTCTCGTCAACGCATCAGCCAAGATATTGTCAGTTCCTTTGATATATTTAAATTCAAAATCATACTCTTGAAGTAAAAGAATGCCCCTATGAATTCTATTATTTACCAGCCTATTTTTCATTATATGTACCAAAGCTGCATGGTCTGTTTCAACGGTGAATTTTGCCCCTAGTAGGTAAAACCGTAATTTATTTACACAAAATAACACACTGGCGAACTCTAATTCAGTAACGCTGTACTTTCTCTCATATGTTTTGGTTACACGGGAGACAAAACAGATTGGCACCTCTACATCGTCTTGGATCTGTGATAACACCCCTGCGAATTTTGTTATGGAAGCATCGGTCCGGAGAATGAAAGGTTGATCATATCTTGGGTGGTGTACTCTTACAACTGTGGAGAAAGCTCCTTTTAAATTTTTGAAAGCCATTTCTTGTTCCGTTCCCCATTTCCACCTAACATTTTTCTTAAGTAATGCTATCAACGGTATTTCTTTTGTGCTGATGTCTGGTATTAGTTTTTTGAAATAGTTTACCATTCCCAAAAATCCCCGCAATGTTTTTAAATTGGTTGGCCTAGCGTAGTTATTTATAATTTCGATTCTATCTTCTGCAAGACTAATCCCTTTTGTGTCTAATTTGAATCCTAAATACAGTATTTCCCTTTGGAAAAACTGACACTTTTGAATATTTAATTTCAATCCCGCTTGATCCAGTTCTTCTAGCACAGTGTGAATATGTCGTAGATGGCTTGTTATATCCGGTGAGAAAATTAATAAATCATCTATGTAATGTACAACAAATTCTTCATGCCTATTTAAGATTGTGTTCAATGCGCGAACCAAAGCAGCGCATGCACTCTGTAGGCCAAATGGTACCACCCTAAATCGGTATACCACTCCGTCGATCGAAAAAGCGGTATAATTTCGACATTTCTCTGCCAAAGGTATTAACCAAAAACTATGTTTCAAATCGATTTTGGAAAAAATGTGTGACCCTGTGATTCGTCCAAATATGGCTTCGATGTTCAAAGGCGCTTCGTATTGCGCGATTGTGTGTGAATTAATGTTTCTTGCATCTAAACATAATCGCAAATCACCACTCGATTTTTTAACGCATACTATCGGGTTGATATATGGAGAGTCACATCTTTCTATCACCTTGTCTTCGATCATTTTTTCAATTTCCTGTCCGACGCTTTGCCTGTATTTATACGGGATTGGATATGTCTTGGATTTAAAATTTTCTAAGTTTTTAACTTTAAAAGAATGTTCATAATTTTTAGCCACTCGGCTTTCTTCATTAATCAAATCTCCATAATTTTCTAGAATCTTCTCTACTTCCTTTTCCATGTTTTCTCCACATTTTAATTTTCTTTCATCCTCATTTTGTTCGCATGTGTTCACTGTCCATAATATTTCTTCATAAAATTCTGGATTCTCGTCCATTATTGCCATTTCTTCTCTGTCCTCATCCTTTATTTCTTCTTCTGTTTTTTTTTTATCTTCAATTTCCATTTGGTATCCCGAGCACCATGTTTCTACTGCTTTCATTTCTCTTATGAGAACTTCCTTTTCTTCCTGCTTCCTTTCTGTTTTATCGTCGATTGCCGACAATTCTTCCGTATCTTCGATTTCCTGTCTTTCTCTTGTATCCACCGTGTTTTCCTTCTTTCTTTTTGAACTCTTCTTCTTTTTCTTCCTTCTTTTTTTTTTCTGGTTGATTTTTTTCTTGTACTTTCGGTTTTTCCTCTACAGTCATATTGATTTCTTTATGTTTTTCCTGTTCATTTATCTTTTCAACAATTATTTTCCTCTCTATTTCCGTTTCTTCTTCTATGTTGTCTGGTTCTGCTCTGATTTCCAGTTTATTCTCCGAAAAATTTATGGTGATGTGTTTTTCACTCAATTCATCAATTCCCGCTATCATATCATGGTTTAAATCTTCGATCACCACACATTGCATAATATAGTATTTGTCTCCCACTCTGATCCGCACTCCCAAACCTTCATTTACTGTCGTCAATTTTTTGTTGTTTGCACCCACTAAAACAACCCTAGGAATTTTGTACACAAATCTGTCCAAATTTAATTCTTTTACTAGTTTCTTATTGATTAACGATATCTCCGATCCAGAATCAATCAAAATTTTAATCGCTTTATGTTTTATAAATGCATCTAAGAATATTAAATTGGAATTAGAACTTTTTTTTTTCATTTCCCGCCAACTGTATAAACTCTCTCGGATGACAAAATATACCGGAGAGTTGTTTATGTTTGTTAAGTGGATGCTTTATTGAAAATCCTGTCTGGATTCATTGCATATATCTTCTTCCTCGTTTTCTATTGTTACATGATTCATCTCCCTTCTATTTTGTCGTTGGAAATTCTGATTGTTTCTACCGTCCCTTTGTTCGTTCGTATTCCTAGTCGGAGGATTTTGTGCATCTCTGTTTCTGTTGTGATTTTCATATGTTCTATTTTTTTCGTGATTCCTGTTATCATAATTTTGTTGTCTATTGTAATTTTGGTATTCTCTCGGCCTATCTTCGTTTGTTGATTGGGCATGTCGGTTTCTCTGGTCATAATTTGATTGATACCTTCTTGCCGGTCCATTATATTGTTCATGTTGTCTTCTGTTTCGCATTTCTCTTCGTTTTGCTTCCCTTACTTGAAGGAATTGGCACAAACTATCAATATCTTGATAGTTTCTCAAAATCACGTGGTCCTCCAGCGTTTCTTCGAAATGTCTGCTTATCATTTCTACCAGTTGTTCGGTAGAGTATTTGTAGTCTAGATATTTGGAATTGTTATATATCTGCAAAGCATATCTTTCCTCCGATATTCCCATTTTTTCGTGATATCTTCCATTCTGTAGCTCTTGGTTGATTTCCCTCTGTTTAACTTTCCCCAGAAATAGTTGAGAAATTTATTTTCGAAATCTGTCCAATTTTCAAACTCATCTTCTTTACTTTCATACCATAACGCTGCTCCTTCTTTCAGATGGTTTCTAATTGTTTCTTTGCAGTCGTCAAAATATCTAATATGTTGCAATTTGGTTCTCAAATTTTTAACAAATGGTACTGGGTGTGTTTTTCTAATATCCCCGCCAAATTGTATTTTCGCGTCGCTTGTACCATGGATAATCATTTCCCTTCTTTCTCCACAATTCTGTTGATTCTTGAGTTCCGCAATTTGTTTTTCGTTTTGCTTAAATTTTTCTTCTATTTCTCGCCTGTCTTCTTGTATTGCATTTTCAAATTTGCTTTCTAACTGTTCTAATTCCATCTTCTGCACATTCTTAATATCCTTCATTTTAGTTTCTATTTCTTCTCGTTGCATCTCCATTTTCCTTTCTGTTTCTTCTCTAACTTTTTCTAAACAGGCTTTCATTTCATTTTCATATTTTTCCAAACGCTTTTTCAATTTGCCATCATTCTCTTCCAATTTCTGTTCTATTCTCTGTGATATTTCTCTTTGTGTTTCTTCCATGGCTCGTTTTGATTCCTGTTGATTTTCTTGCATTGTCCTTTTTGTTTCCTGTTGATTTCTATCCATTTGTTGTGACTGGAGTTGCATCAGTTGCAATAGTTTCTCTATTCCTGTTAATTCCTGTTCTTTTCTCTCCATAATCGTTGGATCTCCTTCATTATCCAATCCTTCTTCAACAATTTTTTCCTCTTCTCTGTTTTCTTGCATTTTGCTTTGCCTCCTTGTGGTCGACATGTTGTTTCTTTTCGTTACTGTTTTCTTTGTCCCCGCCAAATGTGAAATTTTACAACACTCTATAAGTTGCAGAACACGACAAATATTTCTCCCCAAATTTAATAAATTTTCGCCACAAATATCAAATATGCAATCAGTAAATTTCAAAATAAATATCAAATGTACGATTGGTAAAAAAAAATCAAATAATTCAATGGCAGTAAATATCCAATACCTACGATCAATCCATAAATCAAAATTATTTTTACACCTGGAAAAATTGTCAAATTATCTCTGGATCACCTGTAGTTATTCCTTATCTCTTTCCCTACCATCAAATGCAAAGCTGCGATATTTTTAAGCCACCACGTTCTGGGCTCCAGTTAATGTGATATTCAAAGATCGGTGTGCTCAAAGCACTTGATTAGATAATTAACTAATTAATTAAATTTAATTTTAATGATGCACTTATGATTTAATCACACTATTTAATGCTCTAATCTCAGGGTTTTATATTCTCGTGCTTCAATATCTCCTTTGCTTTACATATGATAAATAAGGTCAAAGATTAACGGAATAAAACACATATATGGTACAAAAGCATCTATTGAAATAAATTCACCCTCAAAATATCCTCTAAAAATAATATCTCCTATTCTGATTATTGAAATAACCCTACCACTATCTAAAGTACTTATTGAAATTTGCGTTATGAATAATTCTACAAAAAAAATAAAACTGTCTCTCGGATGATGAGTTGTCCAAATTCTTGTCTCTGGTCACCTACAATTTACTCTTAGCAGCCCCCTATGTAGTCAGCAATCTCGCAACAAATTATTGCAAGCCTATTGTCATTAATGACCCCCTACAGATGCACGTATCTTTCAAAAAAACAATGCTAGCCTTTTCTCCTCTCGATAAACTGAATCTATTTCTCGTTCCGGCATGCAACGGTGACTCTTGGAATATAAGTAGAACAATATAACTTACAATGCTTTACGTGATGAGCTTCCGTCAGGACACTTATTTCAACAAACTCACAACTATTCACTTATCTGCCTTACTACTTCAGGAGACTCTTAGAGATCACCACTAGTCGACTTAACGATCATTTAACAACTGACTCTTCTTCCACCCTCTAACATTTCGCTAAACTCCCATTCTTCATACCTAGCCCCTCCTTTTTCCTTCTTCACCAATCCGAGTTCCTCAATTTTATCCCCATCTACCTTTCAGATAACAAACACCAATTTTCCCTACCATTAGAAATTTCCTAAAACTAATTACATGCCAATCGGTTTTTTTTTTCCTTTCTTAATATCTAAACAAAGATTACATTCATTTAAATTTCTAAATACAATTATTCCCTCGCCGCAAAAGTCCATTTGGGAAACCCGGTCTCATTGTTCAAACACATAACCACTTTCTTATCATACTAACTGTACAAAGAAAATACTTAATCCCTATTTAAATTTTGTTTACCTACGGCCATCCAAAGATAATTGACTTTCATTTCTTCGAAATGAATTTTGGTATATTTTTATTATATGTTTTAACTTTTCTAAAATATTAAGATCGAAACCATATTAATTCAAATTTTACATATCTTAACAATATATATATATATATATATATATATATATATAAAATGAATAATTATTTTTCTAGTTTTCATCTAAATTTCAACATTTGTATTTTTAGATTGTCTTGATAAAGGAAATAAATTGACCGAAAGCTCGACAAAAGTTCAAAGTGTTTCTCTTCTAATTAGCCCAAAACACATTGACTGCATTCCCCAAAATTATTCATTTTGTATTATTAACAGTCACTACATATTAATAATCATATATATATATATATATATATATATATATATATATATATATATATATATATATATATATATATATATATATATATATATTTACTCCCAGCGTATGAAGTGAGCCACATATCAAAAGAAACTGCGGTTGAAGTGAGGTCCTGTACAAAGTGAGGTCCAGTATACGGACCTCACTTAGTCAATCAATGTAAGACTTTTTCGTAGACATGTACTGATAGCAAACACTGTTTTTTTACAAAAAAAAGTGGGACCTCACTTTGTATGGTCCACATCAATTTTTAGTTCAGAGATTTTCCGCATAGAGGCGCTGACTTTGGCGTATATTTTCTAACCATGTATATTCTATGCCCTGTTGAATAACTTACGATACACATAGTGAGGACCATACAACTGGCAACATCTGTTCAACCAATCTTTAAAACAGTGGATCGTCAATCGTCGCATAAATTCAAACAGTACAAAAATGTTTAATACTTTAATCCTTTTTGAGAGCGTAGGCGCAAAATTTCGGTCGAGTTCTTTTTAAACGCATTTATTTTTTTCGAATCCTGAGATAACTAATAGGTATTTTTAAAATATTTAAACGCAAAATAGAAGACTACATTATTCCCGAGGGCAGAAAGTCCCTTATAATGAACAAAAAGTTTCTTTTGTAATATATATTTAAAATTAAAAATCAGACTATTTTTTTTCACCCCTGTGACTTATTAAAATAAATATTATAGAAGTTCTCAAGGACTTTCAACCATGGATAATACAGTAATATTTCTTTCTGCGTTTAAATTTTTTAAAAATACTTAAGGTTTTCTCAGTATTCGAAAAAAATGAACGCATTTAAAAATAATTCGAGCGAAATTTTTGCGCATATGCTCTCAGAAAGGCTTAAAATACTATAAATTTTTGTAATCAGTATTTCAATAGTTATTTATGATATAAGTGTTAAAAGTACACGTTTAAGGCACGCATGTGAAAGTTTGCAGAATGAGCGACAGCGAGTTCTGCAATTCACATGAGTGCCTTAAAAATGCACTTTTTAACACGCATATCATGCAATATTTTTTCTACAAACGTAATTACAGGACAATATCTACAAAAACTTTTACTTGAACTTGACTGACATTCCATTTTTATATTTTTTTGACATTACATCAAAATTGCCTATACGATCAATACGAATTGCAGTGCCATAAAAATTTTAAAGCACTAGTGCCTTAAAGCAGCGCCGGATAAAGGGGCGGGCGAGCCGGGCGACCGCCCGGGGCGCCAGAATTTGGGGGCGCCAAATTTTGAGAGACGCTGATATATAAATATAATATTTACCCCCCTCCGTGGCTCAGTGGTAAGAGCGCCTGCCTTTGGATCGAAAAAATCCGAAAGGTTGTGGGTTCGAATCTCACCAGGGTCGGAAATTTTTCATTTATTATAAATTAATAAATGAATATAGTTTCTGTCCTCGTGGGATCGGTTCTCACCGGAGGGACCGCAGACGTTCGGATACAATTAGCGTCTCTTTGCAAAGACAATGACGTCGACATTGCAAAGTAACAAGCCACTTACTCAACACCCACACTACTTACACATGACACTAGGTACCTAACTGTTCAAAATTACCGTACCTACCATGCCAATGGCCATTAGTTGTCGAGGCATTAGCTAAACAAAAAAAAAATATAATATTTTTTACATTCACTATTTTTTTGGACTTTATAGATTATCTTTGGGCTAAGATTACTCCTAAGACAATTAATATTAAATAATTGTAACAATAAGAAAACTATTTCTAGCTCACAAAAATTCTCTAATAAAAATAATGCAACCTAAAAACTGTTATGGCTTTTAAAGGTCATTTTTGTCAGGTAATACCTATCACTTTTATGGTATTACAATGTTATACATACATACTTAAAATACACGAAGATCAGATTTACGAAGTATCAACAAATTTATGAACAGTCAGTGATATTATACTGCTACTTGTCATTATAGCCTCAATGGTTAGATAGTTTTGTCTTCCTGTTCTGTAAACTTTGCTTTATCAACATTGTCGTGTGTCCGTGGGTGTGTAATTTGAAATAAAAGAAAACAAACCAGGTATATCTATATGAATTAGAATTGACAAGTTCTTTTTCATAATATGAATATATAGAAATTTATTTCGAATACTTTGTACGCGTTAAGATGTTTCACTTTTTGCATAAAAACGGCACGAACGACGTATGAAAAAAAGGAATAATAGATTTTTGTATATATCATAAATTGAACGAGTAATTCCAAAATGATTTGTTATTTGAAATATCTCAGTGGCGTACTATGTTTTTCTTTAAAAAAATTCACACCATTTCAACAGTAGATATAAAATTATTAATTTTATGTCAAAAAATGCGCAATAATTACCTCTTAAAACACATCAAATTTCATTTGCATATCTGAACCGGTTTTAGAACAATAAAGAAATCGTCAGTTTGTAAGAAAAATGTCAACACCCCATATCTCGGAAACGAAGTATTTGCTGACATACGCTTATAAAGCAAACTGTCATTATTTTTTCATATAGAATTACGCTTTAAAGTTTGTTGCATTTATTTAGAAACATCCTGTTTTTTCTTGACCACCCTGGATTTCCATAGTTTTTCCTGTATTATTTCACTTGACCGTTATTTTCAGTTCTTTCTGTTTTTACAGTCCTGCAGGTTTCTTTTCTAATATTGCTTCGTCCATTTTATCTCTAAAAGATTTTCGGGGTCTGTCTCTCTTCCTTCTTCCTATCGGGCTCCAATCTGTTATTCTGTTTATCAACGATTTTGGTCTGCTCTTCTGCCATGTCCGTACCAGGTTAATCTCTTTTGTTCTATGTTGTCTATTATCCCTTGAATTCATTACCATTATTTTCTTAATCTCTATGTTATTTATTCTATACCTTCTACAGCTTCTACTTAGGTATTCGATCTCTGTTGCTCTTATTTTGCATTTGGTTTTCGTATTTTTTATTCAATTTTCACACCCATTATTCAGAATACTTTTTGTCATGGTGTTATATTATATTCTTCTTTTTGTTTTTATACTGATGTTCTTATCCCACAGTACCGGGTTTAATTTTAGTATGCAGCATATTGTTTGTCCTAGTAACTCGATACCTAAAACCATAGCTTGGTTCTATAGGTATCGAGTCATAGAGATAATAAAAAGCTCATGAGATAATAAAAAAAATGAATGATTTTATTTGAATTTGCATAGATGATTGTAAGGCCAAGGATATCACAACGGCTCTAAAAGGAAGAGAAAAAATAAAGATGTACAAGCTCGCGTTTGCAAAGAATATCCGCATGTTATTTTATGCTAAGTGGATGCCACTCCCTCAATTTAGTTATTGGGGATGCAGCTATATCTTGCGCACAATCAACATGTTTTTTGGTCTTGTAGAAGATTTATACACACTAAATGATATAAATGAGTCAGATTAAATAAATTATTAGACGAATTTTTTACTAAGCAACAACATTTTTGTTTAATTTAGTAGTATTTTGACAACGACACCCGATTTGGGCGTCGAAACGATAATAAAATTATTTTTTTCAATTTAATTGTGGCTTATTTTCCATCTAAATAGTTATTTATACACATTTTTTACTGGTTGTTGATAATGTGCATTTATCTTTTACCTCGCTTCTTCGTCGCTTGAACTTAAAATGTGCTCGCTATGCTATGCCCTATGTTGGATAAGTTGTAAGTAATAACTATCCTACTATTTTTTAAATAAATATATTTTTACATAGTTCTTTATGGTAAAATTTTGATTTTTTCCTATTTTTTTTATATTTGCAGTAAATTTGTATATTCTTATATGAAGGGGCGCCAAATTTTATTTTGCCAGGGGCGCTCAGAACCCTAAAACCGGCCCTGCCTTAAAGTAGCATTTTTAACGCACGTATGGAGTTCTAAAAATTGCATTTTTAACACGGTTGTAGAAAAAAGCCTTTAAATGAGGTGTCACATGATGTACTTACTTTCCTATTTAAAAAAATCAAAGTTGTGCCTGTCACCTGAAGAAGAGGGATCGCGTAAAGTTCGAAACATTTACGCTATAATATACTATGATTATTTTAAAAATCGACCTATCCGAGCGTTTTTCTTATGTGCTAAAAATAAATAAGTTAATAAGGGGGGTAAAACTTATTCCAGCGAACTGTATTTGTAACAACCAAGGTAGGGATGGCGGTTGTTGAACAAAAAACCGGTTTTCGGTTATACCGGTTTTTTACTTACGGTTTAACCTGGCGGTTATAACTGGTCAAAAAAAGCGGTTGTTCCAAAAACCATTTTTCGGTTTTTTTAATCAGAAGCAAATACTCGATAGGTTATAATGTTAATATAATGTTATGTGTTACATAATATTGTGTTTTCAATTTTATCAATCAAAGGCAAAATAAAAATTAAATTAATTTTTTTTTTAATAACGCGGGCACATAAATTTGATACACCCTGTATATTGATCTGTAAATATTTATTAGAATTTAGTTTGGATGTAAGTGGATTTCTTTTTTTAATGAGCTTTCCGATGAACCATTAAAGACTTTTGTGAATAATTAAAGTGAAAATAACGATGTATTTTGATTTAAAATGGAAAAAGATTGTTTAGGGTAGAGGTAATTATCAATTTCTAGAAAAGTGGTTTTAGGAGGAAGTTTGGAATTTTAGTATCTTTGTTTCAACACGAGTAAATGTTGTATAGTTCTCAGAAGGTAATTAGGATGGTCGGAATGGTTTTGAGGGTGACTGTTTTGTTTGTCGAATGGAAAAGTCGATGTTTCAGATTCTTGGCAACGTGGAAGGGGAAAAGTAGTTTGAATGATTAAGAGAGTTTGAAGGGGAAGTCATTATGTTTTTGGCATCGCTGAGGACCGGTTCGACGTTTTAGTGGATAGATAGTTAGCAGATACCAGTGGCTGTTTGATAGTGGAGAATAGTGTTGAAAAGTGGAACGAGAGACAGATCAAATTGAGACGAAATACCTCTTTGATTCTGTATTATTGTGAGAAGGAGAGCAGAGAATTTTTGGAGTTTTGTTTGAATCGAGTACGTGTCAAAAGAGGCCCGGCTTGTTGGAGAATTGGTGCTGGTATGCTGATAGTTTTGAAGCTGGAGAACGGAGAGGGCTTTGATGAGTAGCCTTTAACATAGTCAACGGAGAGCTGTTTTGGGTCACGAGAAGACATCAGAGTGAGTGAAGCAAAAGGTCAGTCAACTTATGTGAAAGATATTTTTATGTTCGGAAACTAAAATTTTGAGTAAAAGGCATATGAATTAAAATTCCAATATTTCTAAAAGTAAATAGGAAGTATAGCTAATCTTGCGAATACATAAATTTGTTTTGTTTAGTTTGTTTTACCAAAGTCATCGGGAACAAACCGATAAATTGTTTTTTTTTAACTATAATAAATTTAAGTGGTAAAGATTTCATTCAGACATCTGTGTCCACAGGTTTTAGATTTGATAGAGTTTAGAGTATTGATTTTGACAAATAAAAGACAATTCTGTATGTTTATTTTAATATTTTGCTTTATTTCTTTTCCCTATTTTATCCCGATTAGGATCAACTAAGAGATACTGAACCCACGAGAGAAGATAAGTATAACGTGAGATAATTTAGATTTTTTTTTATAGTATAAAAAGGCACCCTGAGATTTTTTATTCATTTTTATGTATGATTTGCGACAATTAAATAATTAATCAGATAAATAATAATTAATATATAATTAATAAAAAGCAGATCATAACAATACATTTATATTGCAATTCAGTTTGCTCAATTTTCCTCCCGAAAAATTCCCCAACCAATTCAACCTATAAAAATTTTCCCATGTGCTTTCAAATTACCCTAAAAATGGGCGAAAGTACCCCAATCTGGCATCTCTGATTCGTCGCTCGTTGTAGACGGCGTCGGTGTATATTGCGTTGTCAATTGGGATATTCCCAAAACTCCCAAAAGTGATGATCCTACCGATCTACCGACATGTCCCTAGGATCTATCGAGTTTAAAAAAAATATCCAAATGACATATTTTACTTAAGAGGAAACAGTAGCGATCAACAGGTAGCGAAAACGCGTTCCAAGATTGCGACTGTAATTTTGAATATTTTTTCGAGATATGTGGCACACGTATTCGTAATATAATAAAGAATGGCGGTACAGAGCCCAATTTAAAAAATATATTAATATGTGGAAATTACTCTGTAATTAAATACAATATTAAAAAAACGAGCCTGTACCGCCACTAAGAAGAACAAAAAAATACATTTTCTTCAAATAAACTTTTTTATCCGATGCCTAGATTTTGTGTCATTTTGGAACTACTAAAATTTTTTATTGCATTAGTAGTTCCAAAATGACACAAAATCTAGGCATCTGATAAAAAATTTATTTGAAGAAAGTGTATTTTTTTGTTCTTCTTAATGGCGGTACAGACTCGTTTTTTAATATTGTATTTATTTACAGAGTAATTTCCACATATTAATATATTTTCAAATTGGGCTCTGTACCGCCATTCTTTATTATATTACAAATACGTGTACCAAATATCTCGAAAAAATATTCAAAATTACAGCCTCAATCTTGGAACGCGTTTTGGCTACCTGTTGATCGCTACTGTATCACCTTAAAAATAAATTCGATAAACCAATTCATCATTTATTGCCATCAAAAAATTTCAGTAGGTAGTATTTTTTTAACACATTTGTATAATACCTTTCATTTCCTAAGAATTATGTATTATTTAAAAATTACATAATGGAGATTCCTAATCGTATTTCGGTATTCACATTTCATACAAGAGTCTCAAAGTACTCAAGTATAAACAATTTTTAGATGATTTTGGGAATATCGATTTCAAGCAGATCACTTACCTTTTTATGTAAATATTCATGTGTTTCATAAAAGCTGATGTGACACTTTCGTCCAGTTCTTTATTAGTAAATAAAAGTTGAATTATGGTTGTTTGGGTTAATAATTACTTCGCATATTATTTATAATACATATATAGTAGGGGAGCAAAGTATGCTAAATGTGCAGTCACTCGAGCGCTTTGGGGACCTATTGGGTTGTGATTATTAGGTTCTAAAACCATAAAAGTTAAGTAAAATTTTCCATTTTAGTGGGGACTTTCCATATTTTAATTTAATTTTCCATTTCCAACACCCGTTTTCTCCGATTATAGCGCCACCTATCCGTAATTAGAAAAAACGTTTCGAATAAAAGTTGCTTATTTTTATGCAAAGAATCCGAATCTGAAATAAAAAAAAGGAGTTCCTATTTAAGATTTTAAAGTAACCCCCCCCCCCACCTCCGTGGGGTCGTGTTTGGTACCATTCGATAGATTTCAGAAATTGTAGTGTATTACCTATAAGAAGTTACCGTTAAGCCGGGTCCAGACTATGTAACAAAACATGTTAAATAACAAAGTTTTGTAACTTGTTACAAAATTTTAAATAAACAAGTTTTAAAACACAGTGTTGTATAACATTTTTCTGGTTATATAGCATGTTTTATGTTATCCAACAGATGTCGGTAAACATCAAAGAAAGTTATAAAACCGCACCGCGACTGATCTACACCTAAAAACATGTTATTGGAACATTTCTCTGGCATAGTACCTACGCGAGCAGCAACCGTTGGAGTCATATCGCCTTGTTCATTCTGGAGTGATTGTGCTAGATTTTTCTTTGCTCTGTTCACGTAGGGTTATTTACGCGATGAAATTGTCGAAAGAACTGACTACTCATTTAATTGAGCTATTTCGTAAGTAACGAGTATTATGGGATTGCTATGGGATGAGCTACATTTATTGATTTAAAAAACAAATAAAAAACACGATGAATAGACTGAAATAGAAGTGAAAATAGATACAGAAACTGTAGTTAAAACTAATGCAATGCACGTACGCCTATAACTCAAGCCAACAAAAGAAAAGCAGTACGCGGAACCTTAACAGCAAATCGGTGCAAATCAACTCTAAATTTGACATAAATACTATTCTCTACAGAGCAGAGTGTTCAGACATAAAACCTGTAACATTCACTTCATTCGCTACACAGATGCAGACTGCTTCATCAGCTACTCAAACAGGCACTCAATCATACAATATATCTGAGCCTTTCTATTCCGTCCACTACACCTACATCCGCTACTTCTCCAGCTACACCAATTCAAACAGACAGTGACACTCAATCATGAACAGGTGAAGACGATAATACTCAGGAATTAAATTCTACAGAAATGTTATACTTCCTCTCTGAAACAATGAGTAAAAAGTTTAAAAAATATGAGGCGTTCTTTGCAAAAACCCCATATGTCACTTTTTACAACATCGGAGATATTAAAAAAAAAGTTATTTAATTGAACCCTATTAAGTTTACGGAAATTCTCAAATTAGTGATTTATTATTTTGATGATTACACACAGTTTACAATATAAATAACATTATTTTTTCCTTTTGTTTATTTATGAAGGACATTTATTCATTTGACATATGGGGTTTTTGCAGGAATTTTTCATTAATTTATAGGAAAAACGATATTTATAGTAATAAACCAAAATAAAAAATGAACGAAAAATGGTGTTTACTTATAATATCACGCAACACAATTATTCGAAGGATATTTAACCTATAAAAACCTACTGACAGCCCACGGTTCTGACAGCCAAGCGATAAAGTTTCCCGCAAAAACACCAATAACAACTATGGTTTTGAAGGGAATTGCGCTTGACATATGGGGTTTAGGCGGAATCGCCTATATTTTTGTCTACTGTAATTTTAATGCAAGTTTCTTACGCAAGGAACGTAGGTAATTAGTCCTTCAATCCATAGAAGCCATAAGTCCATTTCCGAAAAAAAGGACAACTGGGGTTTTTGCAAAGAACGCCTCATATACTTTGCTAATAATATAACTGTTAATCTTTCTCTTACTGGAATTGCATCTCGAAATGTTTTTCCTGCCTATTTTATGGCCGATTTCATTTATAAGAAATTCAAAATCAGAACTTTCTATTCTTAAGAAGTTTTTAAAACTGCCATCACATTTAATGTCTCCTGTCGATGGGTCTATGTTATCTCTTTCCAGATCAGCTAAAAGAGCTGTACCACTACCTATATTTTGCTCGAGCTGCTAATGAAGGACACATCCAAAATATTAATTTAACACGCCGGTGTCGCCTCCACAATATTACACAAGCTGCTGTTGCTATGAAGAGATCCTCCATACTTATATGACGCAATTTTATATACTACCTAACCCACCAGCTATCCATCTAAAATGCTGCAAACTTTATGCTCATGTTGTTGTTTTGTTTTTTGTTATATAGTCTGGATACTCATGCTATTAACAAGTTACATAACAAAGTTGTACAACAAATTTGTTGTACAACTTTGTTATTAGCATGTTTTGTTACATAGTCTAGACCCGGCTTTAAAAGTTCCCCGTTTCAGGAAAAAATATTGTCTAAGAGCGATAGCCTAGTGACCTAGTGGGTAGACCTCGGATCTCGGATTCGTAAAGCAGAGGTTTCGATTTCAAATCCGGGGTGTGGATCTCCGATTTTTTTATTTATTGTTACTGCATTCATGTCTGTAGACAATGTTGCAATCTATTATGAGCACAATAAAAAAATATAGTAATAAAATAATAAATAAATATTTCAAAAAAAAACAAGAAAAAAAATACAATCACTGGAAGCGAAACTAAACAATACGGAAGAAATATAACCACTGGATTCGGAACTGGATATGGAACTGGATAATATTAGAAAACTGATATTATAATATGTAAGCACTACGAGCCTAGTAGGCCCATGGCTTGATGTACTATTCTTTTCCACTCCCTTTTGTCAGTCGCTTTTGTTTCCCAGTTCCTTAAGTTAATTCTTCTCATATCTTCTCTAACTCCATTACTCCATCGTGACCTCGGTCTTCCTCTTCGTCTTTTCCCTGCCAATGCACTAGATAGTACCATTCTGGGAATTCTAGATGGAATCATCCTCTGCACATGGCCCAACCATCTAAGTCTTTGCGCCTTAATTACTGCTAGTATGTTAGGATCTTGATAGAGCTCAGTTAGTTCCTTATTTGTTCTTCTTACCCATTGTCCATTTAAGTTTTTCCCACCGAAGATTTTGCGCAGCATTTTCCTCTCCCAAACTAATAACAACTCTTGATGTTTTTTGTTGTGACCCATGTTTCAGAAGCATACGTTACTATCGGCCTTATTACGATCTTGTAAGTTCTTAGTTTTGCTCTTCGTGATATATGTTTACTTCTTAACAACCCATTAAAAGCAAATATAGCGCGGTTGTCCGACATAATTCTCTTTTGTATTTTTTCTTCACAGTTAGGATCTCTTGTGAAGACAGTTCTTAAGTACTCAAATCTCTCAACTTCTTCGAATTTATACTGTGCTCCCTTCGCTGTTGTCATTGTTATGTATTGCCCCCGAACGAATTGCTTATTTGTCCATTCCATATACTTTGTTTTTGCTTCATTTATATACAATCCTTTGGTTGCTGCCCTCTCCTCGAGTTTCATGAGTGTTTCTATAAGTTCTATTTTGCTCCTAGCCAAGATTACCAAATCGTCTGCGAATGCCAAGCACTGATGTTTTTTGTGGTAGATCAGACCTGTTCTATTAATGTTTGATTCCTGTATAACCTTTTCTAGTAATATGCTAAACATTATAGGCGATAATGGATCACCCTGTCGCAGTCCTTGTTTGACCTCAAAGCTTTCTGTTATAGTATTGTTTATCTTGACTTTATCATACTGATATATCATACTGATATTGTTTAAAAACACTAATAATATTGATATAAAATGTTAATCAATTTTATTTATTGTTATAAGAATCAAAGGTAAATATGATTAGGCGAATGAAGCCTTAGGTTTCGCAGTCAATATCCCAACCACGCACACATGTTGCAATCTATTTCAATACGGTTTATAGTACAAAATATACATTTAATATCAAAACAGTGGGATATATTTTTTTAGTTGAGGACACTTGGTCACATTGCATTGTTTCAGGATAAGGTGAAATATCTTCAATAAATGGAAAAAAGCATGTATGTCATATATTATAATACTTTCTATACTCTTAATATGTAGTCTCGTATAAATTTGTAGTGACATGATTTTAAGTATAAGAACAAGAAGCTTGCAACAATTTTCAGAGAAAATAGAAAACTAAAACTATTTTAAAATGATTATTCGAAATAAAACATATGCAAATATTCACTGTATTTGCCATCTAGTGGAATAACTGTAAAATTAAGTCAGTAAAAAAGGTACATTAAGTTTAATTAAATTAAGTAAATCATCTTGTATACTAAAATTAAGGTTCTAAAATTTTCATTTCAAAATGAAAATCGACAGGGGCAACAGTACCTATACTAAAATACACTCTGTATAGATAATTATGTCAATGTTAATAATACTGGATAGAGAATTGAATATCCTTTCAAATGAGCTAGCACACGCCCCTCTTCCCTATTTAAAAATAAGGGGTGGGGGAAATGGAAGGGAGGGGGTTGACAAATGACAGATATGTATGTACCGTAAAAAGTGTGTTCCCCTTAGATCAAAAGTCGGGCTTTTATATTTATATGTTAAGTTCAATATAAATTTCACATAACTGAACTATCACTGTGTCCTCCATTTTGATTATTATTGTTCTCAACTAACGCTATTTTCAAAATTCTTGCTTTCCTATCCATCTTTAACGTAAATTATTAAAAAATATAAAACTATTTCTTTATTAACGCTAGTCTCCGATAAGGCTACCGTGATTTAATGCTGAGGTACTAAAATGTTATAAAATTAACAAACAGTACGAGCAAGAACAAAGAGTCCACATCTTCTTATAACTACAAGTGACTGAAACATCGAAACAAAAATAATTCTTACTGTGTTATACAGAAAAAGGCAGTAGAAACGATTAATCTCATATTTATCGACAACACTGTATGGTCCTCACTTGATGAGCTGTAAGGAAATATACACGTAAAGTTGTCCTCACTTTGTGCGCATAACGAAAAAGTATATACAGTCTCACTTTAATAGCTGCGTATAATGGCCTCACTTGGGTGGCAATATACTTGAACAATACGGGACACATATACGTAATTTTTTTTGTGTATACTCGTCATTTTTTAATTGCTATTTACTTGTCAAGGTCACTATGAAGAGTTGAAACGATTATGTCTACGTTTTCTACCGGTCCTCACTAAGTGCGCGTAATGTCAGGACCTCACTTTGATATCTGTGCATAAATATATATATATATATATATATATATATATATGTATATATAATAGTTTTGTTTTGGGGTTGCAGTCACTTATTTTTTAGGGGCAGGATAAGTAAAACTCTTTGTTATTATCGAGCTTTCGCAAAATTTATTTGCTTTTTCAAGATAAGCTAAAATAAGTATATGATAAATACAATGAAATTAGAGATAAAGTACATTGTATATAAAAGCATAAAAAACTTACAACTTGAGGTTATTCCATAAAGTAAACATTTTTACAAAACATAATGTATATAAATTTCTATTTTATATAATCCAAATAACAATGTTCCAATTTGTAAAAAAATATGAGGAAAGATCTGATTTAATTTAGTTTTAAATTTGACTAATGCCAGAAAGACATTTCAAGTAATGTCAAAAAGAATACCAATATCTGTTTATTTGAAGTTGTTATAAACTAGTATTAGATTATTCAATATTAGTATACTTTAAATTAGAGTAGGTATATACATCGGACACACATCTAGAAATCTAATAGGTAGATTAACGTCACACAAAAGCGATCTAAGAAATAACAAAAATACATGTGCATTAGTAAACCATGCACTAAATAAAAATCATTCATTCAACTTCAATGAAACAACGATATTGAAACATGAGAACCAACTTAATAAAAGGGAATTTCTTGAAATGGTATGCATAAATAAAAATCAATGTGTGAATAAAAAAACTGACATAAATAAACTAAGTAACATCTACAATTACATTTTATCTTATGATAAATAATATTTTAATTAAAAAACACTAAATTCCTTAACTAAATTTCATAAATTAAATTTTCAAATTTTGGCATTACTTTAATTTTTTATTAACTAAAGAATAATTGGCAAAATTCATATATCTAGATATACCTACTCTAATTTAAAGTATACTAATATTGAATAATCTAATACTAGTTTATAACAACTTCAAATAAACAGATATTGGTATTCTTTTTGACATTACTTGAAATGTCTTTCTGGCATTAGTCAAATTTAAAACTAAATTAGATCAGATCTTTCCTCATATTTTTTTACAAATTGGAACATTGTTATTTGGATTATATAAAATAGAAATTTATATACATTATGTTTTGTAAAAATGTTTACTTTATGGAATAACCTCAAGTTGTAAGTTTTTTATGCTTTTATATACAATGTACTTTATCTCTAATTTCATTGTATTTATCATATACTTATTTTAGCTTATCTTGAAAAAGCAAATAAATTTTGCGAAAGCTCGATAATAACAAAGAGTTTTACTTATCCTGCCCCTAAAAAATAAGTGACTGCAACCCCAAAACAAAACTATTATACATAGTATCAGTCAATATTACCAAACTACTTTATATATATATATATATATATATATATATATATATATATATATATATATATATATATATATATATATATATACATCCCGCTATCATTATGTCATCTTTTCATGTTGCAGTCATTTGGCATCACCAAGAAATACTATCATTTTCGAATTTTAATTCGTGTATGTTTGTTGAGCGCATTTTTTAACGCCCTGTATCGTTCTCAGTTTTCTAAAATTTTAATTTTAAAAATTTAAATTATATACAAAAATTTTTACACTTCATAACCATTTTGACTTCCACCACATAAAAATGTGTATTTCCCATCATTTTGCCGCTTTTCGACGTTGCCACGTGTTAAAAATACCGATCTTTTGAGGACAGGTAGAAAAGGTCTATTGTAAACTTAGAGGATGGAATATTTTGGTAAAATATTCCATCCTCTCAGATTATAAACTACATAAAAGGTAGGTTCTTTACCTGTTCAGCTGGATTACCAAGCAAGGGTCTAAATATTTTACGAGTTGAATTGTGTTTATTTGATTTCATCTGTAAAATTAAAATTTCTCATACCGACTTAAAATATTTGTTTGAAAAATTCATTTTATATTTTCGTTTAATTTACTTAGGGTTTTTGGTCAGAATTTTGAAGAAACGCTTGGTTTGACATAAAATTTGGGACACGTACCTATAGCTAATATGTTAAAGAAAAAAAGTGATATTGTGCCGATATGTGCTTTTGATCTGGAGGTGAGTTTCGTCGGTTATAGGGTATGAAAACAAATACGTTCAAATAAGTCCGGAATTGGATAAACTGACTAATTCTAAGCAACTTCTATTTTATAGCGTTTTTCACTAAGTCAATACTTTTAGAGATATTTGCGAGTGAATATGTTCATTTTTCAACAAAAAAAAAAACGTTTTTATACGGTTTTTCGCAAATAACTCAAAAAGTAGGTACTTTATTGAAAAAAAATTAGCAAATAGTAAATATAGCTTATAAAAAAGTGAAAAAATGGTATATGTGTCAGGTCTGTAGACCCAGTAGAAGCAGAGTTATTGCTAAGCTTTGTTTTAAAACCAAGAGGAGTAGGTAAACTAAATGGCAGATTCACACCCAAGAAAGTCACTAGAAATATCATCAGATAAATCTTCTTTTTTGGTTGATCATATCGGCCTTTGACGGTAATCTTGACTAAAAATCTAAAAATAAAAGGAAGAACGCAGAAAATACAAAAATTGCTGATAAAATAAATAAACTGACCTATGAAATGCCAATAGTGTCAAAATTTGATATGAGTAAAATTGCCTGAGGTTGTACCAATTACAAACAAGGTGTACGGCGCGGGAAATTTGAATGACTCCTCTTGTTTAAAAACAGATTATAGTGAAAAATAAGCTCTTATATCTCAAATTCCAAATCGAATATTTTAAAGTGAAATAAAAAAAATGAAACACTTTTCTGGGAAAACTTATTACAACTTTCTTAAAGTGTTTAAGAAAACGTTTATTTTTATTTTTTTTTTAAGTTTCCAGCAGCAAGAGTAAGCAGGTTACGCTCAAAATACAGTTGTTCCTTTTTTTTTGGTTAAAAATATTCTAAAAACTCCCTCTAATTAACAGCCCAAATGGAATTAATCGTTACCACTTCACAAGTAACTTTATGTATTGTTTGTGTTTGTAAGTTTCATCAGTTCAAAGTGCTTATTTGTGGAAAAATTTGGTTTTAAAGTAAATTTTTTTAAATCTTTAATTTTGAAAAAAAGACTTTTGTCAAAATAACTTAAAAATTATTAGTGATACCAAATATCTTAAAGAGTAAAAAATGTAGGTGTTGCTTTTTTAAATATTTGGAATTTTTTGATTTTCTGGAAGACAAAAATTGGTTAAGATATGGCTGTTCAAAATTTGCATATACATACTCGTGACTAGTGATTCGTTCGAGGCCTTTCAACAAAACCCCTTTCAAAAATAAGCATTTTGAACCAATGCAACTTACAGATCATATACAGGGTTTCCCCGAAAATAGTGCGTTCCTTAAAGGTATAGATAGAAAGCACAATGTAGAGCAAAAAAGTCTTATAACATTTTATTCTAAATTCAGCCGTTTGACCAAAAAACGAAAATACATTTTGATATGCAAATTGATACTCAATTAGTAAATAAACAAGGGGTCCCATTAGATTAAATTTCACAGTCACAGGTTCTTCTACGCCATGTTGCCAGGTCATATAAATTTATGAAAATAAAAATTTACTCTTATGGAGAACAACGTAATTTTTGTTGAAACGGTTAACTTTAGGAAAAAATGTTACAACACCTTTTTGTTCTAAATTGTGTATTATATCCACACCTTAAAGGAACGCACTATTTTCGGAGACACCCTGTATAAACAATACATTTATCTAAAGTAACGTGTGAAGCGGTAACAATTAATTTTCATGACTTTCTTTTGCCAAAAAAAAGGGAACGATTTTATTTTCAGCGTAACTTGCTTACTTTTCACGCTAGAAACTGTTTTAAAAACACCAAAAAAATTTTTTTTAAACACTTTAAAAGAGTTATGATGAGTGTTTCCCGAAAAGTGCTTTATTTTTTTGGTTATTTTACGTTGAAATATTCGATTTGGTATTTGACGAATAAAAACCTATTTTTCATTAGCTGCAACCCTGCTTCTACTGGGTCTACAGACCTTATACTGACACCTCTTTTTCATAAGCTATATTATTGCTAGGAATATTTTCTTCGATAAAATATGTACATACTTACTTTTTGAGTTATTTGCGAAAATCCGTCCAAAACGTGTTTTTCTATGAAAAATAAACATATTCACTCGCACATACCTCGAAAAGTATTGACCTAAAACTTTTATAGAACAAAATTTGCTTAGAATTAGAATTAGTCAGTTTATCCACTTCCGGACTTATTTTGCACGTATGTTTTTTCACCTCCAAGAAGGGGTGAAAGTCACATCCAGGACAAGAGAACATATCGGCATAATCTCACTTTTTTCTTTGGCATTTTAGCTACGTGTGTGCCAAATTTTATGTCAATCCAAGCGGTTCTTTAAAATCTGGAGGTTTTGCGATATTTTATCGTGAGTGAATGGAATAATAATTATTACAACGGCAATTATTGCCGTTGTCACTTTTAGATAAGAAGTCATTATCACAATGATATAGTCAGGTTAACTGAATTGTATAATTATTGTTTTTATCATTAAATGTGAAAACCTAGAATTATCCATGTCTGTCCGTCAATAAACACAACTCGTCTATTAGTAGGACAGAAAGAATGACAAATAAGGTGTCAAATGAAAGCCTATAACCAAAATATGATATTACATGTGAGAAGTTTGACCTCGGACTGCCTGTTCCAGAGTTGCAACCGAAAGTACTGTTTTAAATTCGTCGAAATAGTACAAACTATTGGTCAACACGACTAAGAAAGACCAGAACAAATACATACTTCCGGTTTCATGCCTGTCTGTTCGTCCATATCTGTAGGTGAACAAAATTCATCCGTCATATCAGCTGACAAAAAGTTACACGAAGGGTTCAAATATCGACTGCCGGTTCAACTTCCGGTCACTTTTTGTGAAAAATTAGAACTTACGATGTCCAATTGCTTGTTACAATTTTTTTTATAAGTGTTCTACTCTATCTATTCTGACTTTTCATTAACTTACTTAGATCACATATAATTTAATACAGTTTTGATGTCAGGGTCTTCAAAATTTATGTGGTGAGTTCCGGTATGTGATGAATGAAAAACGACTCCATAAGCAGAAGAAAAAAGTGTTCTCAAGACCTAAGACAATACATCGACTCACAAGAGCGTTGTGACAGTAGCAAAAATTCGAGTTGGGGTTCTAATTACTTTCTCATGCGGCTTACTCTCCTGACTTGGCCCCCTCCGATTATTAAGTGTTCCCAAATCTGAAGAAATGATGGGCGAGTCACAAAGTTTCACAAAAAAGCGAATATTTCGCGAAATGAACGTCAGATCGAAAAACTAAAAAATGCGTGTTCAATATTTTTCAAAAGTCTATCGAATGATACCAAAAACGAACCCCCACGGAAAGGGGTGAGGAGTAAATTAAAAATTTTAAATACGAACCCTGCGATATTTCGCGAAATGAACATCAGAGTGCCAGTGTGTGCTTTTTTTCTGGGGATGAGTACCACCCCCTTCTCGAGTGTGAAAAAATATAGGTCCAAATAAGTCCGTAAGTGGATAAACTAATTAAATTCCTTGTAACTTTTGATTTTAGATGGTTTTTCGCAAATAAATCAAAAAGTAAGTATTTGATCGAAAAACTATTCCTAGCAAATATAAAGCTTATAAAACAGTAAAAAAAATGATGTATGTATGAAGTCTGGACACACAATAAAAACAGAGTTGGAGCTAATCAAAAGTTGGTTCTTATTCGTCAAATTCCAAATCGACTAGTTCAACGTAAAATGTCCAAAAAATAACGCACTTTTCGGGGAAAACCCGCCACAAATTTTTTAAAGAGTTTAAAAAAAGTTTTATGTTTGTTATATAAAAAGTATCTATTCTATCACCATCAGCATCAAAAGTAGACCGGGCAGTATCGTCGCCCCCGCTAGCGAAATTATTCCGATTCGATTTTTTTGCACAAACTTACTCAAAAAGAGGTCCTTATAACATATCCAAAGGGTGCCGGGCGGTGCATTGGTCGAAAAATTGTTTAAAAAATTTTTTTGAAACAAATTCACCAAAAAAAATTTTTCATTTCGAACAATTTTTTTTAGATAACTTGTGTCATTCTGGGCAAAAAAGGTGTCTTGCCATTTTTGTTTAAAATTGATTGTTGTCGAGTTATATGCGATTAAAAATTTGAAAAATGCGAAAATGGCCATTTTTAAGTCTTAATAACTCGATTAAAAGTTATTATTATGAAATTAAAAAGTGAGCAGATCAAGTTTCAAACCCTTGCTTCAAGGTCCTTAAGAGATTTTTGTCATTATTTTATTACAAAGCTGTTATTTTTAATTATTAATAATTAGCGCTATAGTCCCGGATTTATCGTCGCCCCTGTTAGTGAAATTATTCCGATTCGATTTTTTTGCACAAACTTACTCAAAAAGAGGTCCTTATAACATATTCACAAGGTGCCGTGGTCGAAAAATTGTTTAAACAATTTTTTAAACAAATCCACAAAAATAATTTTTTCACTTTGAACAATTTTTTTTAGATAATTTTGGACATTCTGAACAAAAAAGGTCTCTTGTCAATTTTCTCTAAAATTGATTGTTGTCGAGTTATACGCGATTTAAAACCTGAAAAATGCGAAAATGGCCATATAACTCGACAAAAATCAATTTTAGAGAAAAATCTCAAGATACCTTTTTTGCTCAGAATAACCCAACTTATTTAAAAAATCGTTCGTAATGAAAAAATTATTTTTGTGAATTTGTTTAAAAAATTGTTTAAGGTGATACAGTAGCGATCAACAGGTAGCCAAAACGCGTTCCAAGATTGCGGCTGTAATTTTGAATATTTTTTCAAGATATTTGGCACACGTATCCGTAATATAATAAAGAATGGCGGTACAGAGCCCAATTTGAAAAATATATTAGGTAATATTTGAAAATTATTCTGTAATTAAATACAATATTAAAAAAACGAGCCTGTACCGCCATTAAGAAGAACAAAAAAAATACACTTTCTTCAAATAAACTTTTTTATCCGATGCCTAGATTTTGTGTCATTTTGGAACTACTAAAATGTTTTATTTCATTAGTCCAAAACAAAATTTAAATTTTTTAATTCGACAAAATATTTCCACGCACAGGCTGTGGTCTGTATTAATTCGAGAACCAAGAGAGACAGCTCATTAACCGCCTTTCATTTTTTCTTAGAAAATAAACGATCTCTACACAAAGTACTTATAGGATAATACGCCGCCGTTATGAAATGATTGTAGGATGTTAAAATGACGAAGGATGTTTTACCCGGAAATCCGAATTTTATATACTTTTGTTATATTTAATACCCTAATAGCACACGACGTCCTTTGGACGTCCAAAATAGGTCAATTTTTGGTCCTAACGTCCATGGACCATAAACGGACGTCCTTTGGACGTCCGACGCTGGACGTACTTCGGGTGTACTAAATATGTACGTCCTTTGGACGTCCGGCGTTGGACGTCCGGCGTTGGACGTCCTTCAGGTGGACTAAATATGTACGTCCTTTGGACGTCCGGCGTTGGACGTCCTTCGAGTGGACTAAATATGTACGTCCTTCGGACGTCCGGTGTTAAACGTCCTTCGGGTGGAATAAATATGAACGTCCTTTGGACGTCCGTACTCGGACGAAATACGGACCTTTTCCAATCGTCCATATTGGACATATTCTACCAATAAGGGGATTAAACAGCAAAATTATTTAATAAAATATTAACTTAATTATGTTAATAAAATAGTTTAAATGGAAAAGATTATAAATCATATTTAATTCAAAACTGTATATGTAGTTTAATATCTAATACATGTTTTTGTTTTTATGTAAAGTGTGAAAATCTGATCGGTAAATTATTCGTTATGTCCACTCTACATCAACAATAAATTGAACAAGAAATTGACTAAGTTATTCAAGGCCAAATTTGACGAGTACAAAATGTATGATTTGTAAAAGAAAATGAAGGAATTTGATGAAATAGAACAATTGGATATGTTTTATTTTGTCAAATTTCTTTATTTTCTGTTTATTCACGGCAAAATTGGAAGTAGAATTGTGTTTTGTATAAGCCAAATTTGACCTTGAATAACTTGTCGTCAACTTCTTGTTCAATTATTGTTGATGTAAAGTGGACTTTATAATGTTTTATTATTCCCGTTACCAAGATGATAGAAGTTTGGTGGTTAAATCTAATAAGCAAAAATATAATTTTTATCAATGTATCCTTACTACAGATGAATATTGAGAGCATCTTTTTGAAGTTGAGCGTACGTGTGCCCAAAATAGGTCCAGTTTTAGTCCTAATGCGGATGGACTATAAATGAACGTCCTTCGGACGTCCGACGTTGGACGTACTTACGTGTTGAATAAATATGAACGTCCTTTGGACGTCCGTGCTCGGACGTCCGTTGGACATTGACATCGATCCGTGAGCGTCATCTGCAAAGAAGAAAATCACAAGCCAGGACAACCAATCCCAATAGTGAGTGTTTCAAACTTTTGTGTTGTGTTGTCAAAAGTTTATTTAATTATTTATGTTTTTCCTTACATACTTACATATTTTTTCAAGCTTTTTGGTATATTTTTCATATTTTTTACTATATTTCGATAAAAAAATTCTTCGCAGTTTTATCCTAATCAACATCATCATCATTCTATCCAAAAAGGCAAATCGCCAAAATCGCAATTTTATCATAATATGATATGTATATTTGCATTTTACCACATTTTTTCGATGTTTTGAAACATTTTTGTATATCTTTTGTGTATCTATCTATATTTTGTATATCACCCCTCCTCGGGGTGAAACTCACCCCCCAAATTCACATACTAATTTGTAAGTACACATACTTTGTAAGTATGGAATAAAGGTTGCTTAATATTAATCAGTTTATCGAAGTCCGGACTTATTTTGAACGTTTTTCACCCCAGAGAAAGAGTGAAACTCACCCCAGGGCAATAGCACACATTGGCACAATATCACTTTTTTTCTTTGGCATGTTAGCTATGCGTATGCCAAATTTCATGTCAATCCTTTAAAATTTACAGCAAAAACCATCAAAGAATGTAGTAATACTTGTTTTCATGAAGTCGGTGATAGAGTTTGACAAATCTTTATGGTTGTTAAATATCTTTTAATTTGTGTATTCGATTTTTAAAGGTAGGTACTATATACGTCCATTTGGCACAATAAAAAATAACCTTCGACCGGTACATATTGCTTGTATCGATGCTCGGTGCATTGTTCAGTCATAAATTTTACCTGTCCCTATAGCGTCGGCCGTCGGTCGGGTCCTATTGTAAATTATTATAATAATAGTCCGTCTCGGTATTTTATTATTTCTGTCATAAGTATCTCTGTGGAAATGCAAATGCTGCTTGTAACATCCCAAAAACCAGCTCTACTATTAATTGTACTCGTATAAATAAGTGTATAATATGTACCTACCTACTTATTTATTGTATTCATTTATAGACCTGGATCCCGCGTAATAAAAAAAGTTGATTAACAGCAAGCTGAAAATTTGTTAATAGCTTCACGGTGTCTAGTCGGACAAACTTTGATGTACGGGAATACTGGAACCGGGGAAGTTTTAATTGTGGAACAGGTTAAAAACTTGGAACATCAGACTACCGAAAACGTTCCATGTATTTTGTCGGACAGAACTTCCAATTGATTTGTTACCATTTCATTAAACTCTTATGCAAAAATCAGACTGCGTACCAGTCTACTTTTATTCTCTTAATATTTTTACTTAAAAAAAGTGTACTACAATCATCTCGCTAAACTTAATATAACTGTTTTCGAGATAAACCCATTTTAAATCTGCGATATAACATAATTTTTTGCATAATATTGTAGTTAAATCCGAAAAATCAACTTAAAACCATAATAATAATTGTGCCAATTCTCATTTATGTCATTTATATTTTTGGAGATTTTTATGGTTTATAAGTTATTTTTCGAGTTTAGCGAGACGAATGTAGTATATATTTTTTAAGTAATAATATTAAGAGAATAAAAGTTTTGATTCGAAAAGTATATGTAATGTAGAGTTCCCTCAGCGATGTGATATAATATTATTACAGTATAGCTCCCCGTGCATGACAAGCTTATGGAGGTAGCCCATATAGCCTAGGCTATAATATTATTAAAAAAATCACTTAGATGGGACAATGGCTTTAGGAAATTCGAGACATAAAAAATGGCCCATTTTTAAGGTGGTGCGTTAATTTCTTGGAGAAATGTAATTATAATTTAATGTAAATAATCTATTATCCAATAATTGTAAATTAATATAAGATGTAATATAAGTTCCTTAAAAAATATATTTTTTATTTCCCACAATACATTCTCCACAGGTATAAATATCGTCTCTAGACGTCCACCGAACGTCCTCCCAGGACGTTAGATGGATGATCGGCAGCAATACATTGGACCAAACTGGGACGTCCTATGAAGGCCCAATTGACGTCCACCGAACGTCCCTTCGGACGTTAGGTGGACCTCCATTGGGCGTTTGGCAACGTGGAATTTGGACCAAAATTGGACGTCCTGTTAAGGTCCAATTCACGTCCCCTAAGACGTCCGATTAAGATCCAATTTACTCCGATTAAGGTCCAATTTACGTCCAATTAAGGTCCCATTTACGTCCGATTAAGGTCCAATTTACGTCCGATTAAAGTCCAATTTACGTCCGATTAAGGTTCAATTTACGTCCGATTAAGGTCCAATTTACGTCCGATTAAGGTTCAATTTACGTCCGATTAAGGTCCAATTTACGTCCGATTAGGGTCCAATTTACGTCCCCTAGGACGTCCGATTAAGATCCAATATATGTCCCCTCGGACATTAGATGGACGTCCAATGGACGTTCGGTAGCGCGACATTTGGACCAAAATAGGACGTATAAAGGACGTTCCTCGGACGAAAACGGACGTCCAATGGACGTCCCTAAAGTCCGTGAAGGACGTCCATTGGACGTCCTTGTGCTATTAGGGTAGGTACCTACCTATAATTCTGGTGATTTTTTAAATCCTCTATTGTTAAGAGAATTTACACCTTTAGCCAAAGTTTTACGATTTTCTAACGGAAATTAACAAGTTATTTTAAATACGCACCAATTATCGATGTTGAAAGGAGTTTTTCAAGTTATAAAAATATTTTGTCTGATCAAAGAATATGTTTCCTCGTAAAGAATTTGGAAAAACACATTGTAGTGAATTATAATCGAAGATATATTTATAGTGATATTGTTGTTTTATTTTAAATAGGTAACTATTGGTAGCAGTTTTTGTAAAAACTGTGAATAAATTGCATATATAAAAAATGATTTTATTTGAAAAATAATAAATAAGATTACTAAATAAGACAGAAAATTTGTGGTTTCCCGAAATGCGCATTTTTTGAATTTTTGTGCATATCTTGCGCATATTTCGTAATTTTTTACCGCATATATATGCGAATATTTCATCAAAATTGATCGCATATAAATCCGCTCCCTAGTCATTGTATTCTGTTGGCTGATTCCAATGATTTGAGCCGCCGTACGACACGTTGGGACCAATGGGAGTGAAGATACGTAACTAATACCTATCAAGAGGTTTACTCAAACTTCTTTTCTGTACTTATACCTACCACTCGGTATAAGTACAAAAAAGAAGTTTGTGTAAACCTTTGCACAACTGTGTAAATACTAAAGAAAAATCTAAAATATTAAAAAAAAATAGTGGAATCCGTTAATCTGTTCTCGAAAAAATTAGCTATGAAAATGAGCATAATTTTCTATATCCCTAACTTTTGACGAGCAGTTTAGCTTAAATGGGGAAAAGCGGTAAGCTTAGACCAAACACCAGTAGGAGGCATTCAATTAATTGAGGAAAAAAATTAAATGGATAACAATATTCATTTCAGTTATAGAAAAGGCATTGCCCCGCTAGAATGGTTGAAATCACAAGTAACAATTAATAGTCCTACAAAAAAGACAGGCGCTTGAAAGTGATAAGACCATTGAACAATAAGCCTGCGAACTGCCTTTTAAACACATTCTTAAAAATAATCCATAACACAATTAAAAAAAGGTTTGTTAAGAAATTCTTTTATAGACTTCAGAAATTCAACAACTTCTCCTGATTATGTTTAAAAAACGTACGGAATGCACTAAATGAAAAAAAGAAGAAAAATATTTATCATACCGTTATACTCTAATATATTCTTACGTTGAATATTTGATGCTTCCCTGTAGAGTATAAAACGGACAGTTGTGTTTTTCCCGTGAGCTGCCTTGTTTAGTCTTTGTCGTTCTATTCGTTAAATCCTATCCTCTCAAGTCACAGCGTCAGAAAGCAGTGGGTATATGCAGTGAACGGGAGGCCTATGTCGAGCAGTGAACGTTGGGGCCCTTTCGCGTTTATCATATGTAGAGAAGTCGCTTGTCAAAAACTGGACGTATGTAATCGTATTCTATTTGTTAAATACTCTCACCTAATATGTCATACCATGTGTGTTAATCCATTTTATTTCTACAATTTTAAAGTGTTATTACATGCCGTCATTTTCATTTGTCTACACCATCTTATTCTGCCAGTTAAATCCCATCATTTCAGACGCTGTACGTCACGATTGAACCAATAGAACCGTAGATACAAGACTAAGGCCCTTTTGACATGATGCTGTAATTGATTTTCATACGTCATTGTATTATATTAGTCAAATCCAGTTATTTTAGGTGCTGTACGCCACGATTGGACCAATAGGAGCGAAGATACGTAAATAAGGCCCTTTTGACATATTGCTGTATTTGATTTTTCTGTGTCATTGTATTCTGTTCATTAAACCCTACCATTTGAGCTGCTGTACGTCACAATTGGACCAATAGGACTAGATATACATAACTAGGGCCCTTTTGACTTGTTGCTGTATTTGATTTTTCTGTGTCATTGTATTTTATTTGTCAAGTCCTATTATTTGAGATGCCGTACGTCACGATTGGTCTTATAGGACCGAAGATACGCGACTAAGGCCCTTTTGACATGAGGTTGTATTTGATTTTTCTCTCATTGTATTCTGTTTGTCAAATCCTATCATTTGAGGTGCTATACATCACGATTGGACCAACAGGACCGAAGATACATAACTAAGGCCCTTTTGACATATTGCTTGTTTGATTTTTCTGTGTCATTGTCTTCTATGATGTCTAAGGCATATCTCTGATATGCCCTATTTTTAAATTGGACTTCGTAAGTCCTAGGTTTTCACCCACAAGCTTTTATTTGACACCTCATTTGTCATTCTACCCGGTATAATGGCGGAGGAGTTATATTGGCGGTCGTACGGACCGACAGAAAGAGTACCCAGCTCAAATATCTCACCTTTAGTACCATCCTTGGATTATAAGCTTTCATTTGACACCTCATTTATTATTATAGCTGGTATAATGACAGAGGAGTTACATTCGCGGTCGGACGGACCCACCGACAGACCGCCTAGGTCAAATATCTCACCTTTAGTACCATCCTTGTATTACCAGCTTACATTTGACACCTTATTTGTCGTTCTACCTGGTATAATGACGGAGAAGTTATATTCGCGGTCGTACGGACCGACAGAAAGATTGTCTAGGCCAAATATCTCACTTTTAGTACCATCCTTGGATTATAAGCTTTCATTTGACACCTTATTTATCATTCTACTTGGTATAAAGACGCAGAAGTTATAGTCGCGGTCGTACGGACCGGCGGAAAGACAGCTTAGGTCAAATCGCTCACCTGTAGTACCATCATTGGATTATCAGCTTTCATTTGACACCTCATTTGTCATTCTACTTGGTATAAAGACGCAGAAGTTATAGTCGCGGTCGTACGGACCGGCGGAAAGACAGCCTAGGTCAAATCGCTCACCTGTAGTACTATCATTGGATTATCAGCTTTCATTTGACACCTCATTTGTCATTCTACCTGGTATAACGACGGAGGGGTTATATGCGCGGTCGTACGGACCGACGGAAAGACAGCCTGGGTCAAATATCTCACCTTTAGTACCATCCTTGGAATATAAGCTTTCATTTGACACCTCATTTGTCATTCTACCTGGTATAATGACGGAGAAGTTATATTCGCGGTCGTACGGACCGACAGAAAGATTGCCTAGGCCAAATATCTCACCTTTAGTACCATCCTTGGATTATAAGCTTTCATTTGACACCTCATTTATCATTCTACCTGGTATAATGATTGAGGAGTTATACTCGCGGTCGGACGGACCGACGGACAGACCATGTAGGTCAAATATCTCACCTTTAGTACCATCCTTGGAATATCAGCCTTCATTTGACACCTCATTTCTCATTCTACATGGTATAATGACGGAGGAGTTATATTCCCGGTCGTACGGACCGTCGGAAAGACAGCCTAGGTCAAATATCTCACCTTTATTACCATCCTTGGAATATAAGCTTTCATTTGACACCTCATTTGTCATTCTACCTGGTATAATGATGGAGGAGTTATATTGGCGGTCGGAGGGACCGGCGCACAGATCGCCTAAGTTAAATATCTCACCTTTAGTACCATCCTTGTATTATAAGCTTTCTTTTGACACCTCATTTGTCATTCTACCTGGTATAATGACGGAGGAGTTATATTCGCGGTCGGAGTGACCGACGGAAAGACAGCCTAGGTCAAATATCTCACCTTTAGTACCATCCTAGGATTATCAGCTTTCATTTGACACCTCATTTGTCATTCTACCTGGTATAATGACGGATAAGTTATATTCGCGGTCGGAGGGACCGAGTCACAGACCGCCTAAGTCAAATATCTCACCTTTAGTACCATCCTTGTATTATAAGCTTTCTTTTGACACCTCATTTGTCATTCTACCTGGTATAATGACGGAGGAGTTATATTTGCGGTCGGAGGGACCGACGGAAAGACAGCCTAGGTCAAATATCTCACCGTTAGTACCATCCTTGGATTATATGCTTTCATTTGACACCTCATTTGTCATTCTACCTGGTATAATGATGGAGGAGTTATATTCGCGGTCGTAAAGACCGACGGACAGACCGCCAAGGTCAAATATCTCACCTTTAGTACCATCCTTGGATTATCAGCTTTCATTTGATACCTCATTTGTCATTCTAGCTGGTATATTGACGGAGGAGTTGTGGTTACAGACAGACGGACAGACGGACGTGGATAATACAAAGTTTTCACATTTTTTCAAAATTGGGTGAAAACAATAAAACATGATGCCAGACTGATTTCTTTATGAAAATAATATATACATTCTCAAATTGTCTATTTTTCGTTGTGAATAATATTGTATTCAACAGTGATGCCAAATTTCTGATGCCAAAATGATTGATAATGAAAGTGGGATATACGTTTTCATGTATATAACGGCAGCGACAAAACGGTAAAACACTGAACTAAATGTATATAATATTTTCACTGTACGATCATTTTGGACTCAAACATTTTATGGAATAAACTTATATAACTTAGTAAGAGGTAAACAAGGAAAGCTGATATATTAAAGTAACATCAAGGAATCAAATCTCTAACTACCGAGCTGATTAGACTTCTGGTAGCAAGTACAGGAATAAAGTTATTAAGGTAGTGTAAAGTGGCATCGATATACAGATGCCACTTTGCAAGACGATGCCAAATCGATGGTAAATGCATAATGTATCGATGCCAAATTGATAGTAGGATGTATATATATATATATATATATATATATATATATATATATATATATATATATATATATATATATTTATATACATATGGCATTTATAGATTTTGAATACGCATTCTACTCCATAGAACACTGGGTAGTGAAACAATCACTACACAATAGCAGAGTAGATTACAGGTATACAGAACTAATGTCTAATATATACAGTAAGGCCACAACTGTGATACAACCTGAACAAAGTACATACCCCATACCTATCAAAAGGGGCGTTAGACAGGGAGATACGATTTCGCCGAAACTCTTCATTCAAGATATTTTCAAGAGATTACAATGAGAAGAATATGGAATCATCATAACCGGCCACTACTTAAATCACCTAAGATACGCTGATGGTATCGTCCTTATCGCTACAGACCAGGAACAATTACAAATAATGATACAACAAGTGGACCAAGAAGCCAGGAGAGTTGGATTAAATATGAATTACAGCAAAAGAAAAGTGGTAACAAATCAAGAAGATGAGTTAAGAATCGTAGTTAAACAAAACCAAAGAGAGGAAGTGAATGAATATATATACTTGGGACAAATAATAAAATTGAATAGAGACAACCAAACAGCAGAAATAAAGAGACGAACGAAGTTAGCGTGGGCCTCGTTTGGTAAGCTCAGCTTCATATTGAAGAATAAAAGATATCCACAATATCTAAAAACGAAACTCTACGACCAATGTATTCTTCCTGTCCTTACATATGGATGTCAAACGTGGACGTTCACAAAAGCGAATATGGAGAGAATTGGGAAAATACAAAGAGCAATGGTGGAAAATGATTGGAAAATTATCAACATAAGACTGTCAGATATAAAAAGGAATTCGTGGGTAAGAAATATCACAAAAGTTAAGGATGCTACTCGTCAAAAAGCTAAACTAACAGGAAAATTCACCGGGCATACTATTAGACAAAAAGACGAAAGGTGGAATAAAATTATTACAAAGTGGAGACCATGGACATACAAACGAAAGAGAGGGAGACCACAGATGAGATGGTTAGATAACCTAAAACACCAAGCCGGCTCAAAATGGATGCACATGGCTCAGGATAGAGAAAGATGGAGCACCGAAGGGGAGGCCTATGTCCAATATTGGATGTCACAAGGCTGATAGAACAATATGTCAATTTTTGAGAAGACATACATAACCTAATGTTAGACACAATCTTCCCAGATTTTTAAAATATTGTTTTTTGAGAACGTTTTCCGGAGTGGGATTTTTTTTTGGCTCGGACTATAGTCATTCAGCCAGTCTCAATCAAAAGTAAATGTATTAAAGATATTGCCAATTAGTGAAACATGGTTATTATATGTTGTTCTGAAGCTATTTTCTTGTGGCATTTTTTATAATCAATTACTTTTAATGGGAAATAAGCCACAATTTTACCAAAAAAAATGATTTTATTAACGTTTCGAAGCCCAAATCGGGTTTGGTTGTCAAAATACAAAGTACTACTAAAATAAACAAAAATGTTGTTGTTAAGTAAAACAATTCTTCTAAAAATTTATTTAATCTGACTCATTTATATTGGCAATTCAGACGTATATTATACATTTTAAAGTAGAAGACTTTAAAATGATACCGCCAATATTTATGAGTTGCGTTCCTGGGACGACTTTACTAAAAGATAGTTCATTCGATTACATGAAATCAATCCCAACTCAAGAATATCCGTCACAAAAAAATCATATCATGTGATCTGTATTTAAAAAAAAACAACCAAATTTAACGATGACAGTAAAATTCTCGCGTTATAGATTCCACAGTAAATCTCAAGGGAAACCAGGAAAAAACCTGGAGATACTATCCCGACATCGTAAGTATTTGGTCTTACATTTCATTTACTTTCAAAAAACTAATACCAAATTCTGACTTTAATATGATTAAATTATAAATAATATTAATAATACATCGATATACAATTAGTAATACTAAAATATAAAATTTGTATTAACTCGATATGTTATTGACTTACTAATCGTGGTATTTTCTTTCTATTGACTTCCTCTTTCAGTATGGGTAACCATATCTTACTGCATTCTACCGAGGAATTTGCGACACAATTGGTTTCATTTAGCATAATTAGAGCCGTTTCTTTGATTTTTTCTCTTTTTACTATGTGATTCTTTCAGGACTATACTTGAATCTCTCCACTGAACTCTATGTTCATTATCCCATGTATGTTGACATATTTGAGATCTATCAAATTCTCTATTCTTAATATAAGACTGATGTTCACTTATTCTAAGGTTTAATGTTCTTGATGTTTCACCTAAATAAAATTTTTCGCATTCACAAGGTATTTTATAAATACAATTCTTTGTTCTTTCTTGTTCACTGTTAGGTTTAGTTTTAGATAGAATAAATCTCAATGTGTTCGTTGTTTTGAATGTTGTTGAAATGTTGAATTTATTTCCTATTGTTTTTAGTTTCTCGGATAGTCCTTTTATATATAGTATTGATATTTTCCTCGTATTATTTCTTGTGGATGTTATAGGGTCCCGTTTTACGTTGTTCTGTTCTATTCGATCCAGTCTTGACAATTCCTTACTTATGAAGGGTAATGGTTAATCATTTTTCAATAAAACGGATGTTAACAATGTTTTTCTTCTAACAATGAATTTTCGTTAGAACAAGTGATTTTAGCTCTATCATATAAGGATTTAATGATTCCCTTCTTAACGTTGATATTGTGATTTGATTTGTAATTGAGATATCTGTTGGTGTGTGTTGGTTTTCTATACACTTGAGTCTCATATCCAGTATCCTTCTTTGATAATAAAACATTGAGGAAAGGTAGAGTTATTATATTCCTTTTCCATTGTAAATTTTATTGTCTCTTCTTGATCGTTTATAATATTTAGGAACGTATCCAAAAATTCTGATCTATGAGGCCATATTGAAAACACATCATTTAAATAATAAATGTACCACAGATGCCATGTTTTCAGTACTACATGAGGTTTATCAAGCATTAAACAATAATCTGCACACTGCCACTGTTTTTTGTGATTATGCCAAAGCTTTTGATTGTGTGAATCACGACATTTTGATAAAAAAACTAGATTTCTATGGAATTCGAGGTATTTCTTCGAACTGGTTTCAATCTTACTTGGATAATAGGAAACAACTGGTTAGAGCAAATGATACAGACTCTAGTCTCAAAAATGTTGTATGTGGGGTACCACAAGGTTCAGTATTGGGTCCTCTACTTTTCCTTATCTTTATTAATGACATCACTAGCTTAAAAATCGATGGAAAAGTTTTTCTTTTTGCTGATGATACCAGTATCACTTGGAGCAACTCAAATATCGCAACTCTTCATGCTACTATAACTTCTGATCTACTTACAATAAAATCTTGGTCCGATTCAAATTTACTCTCTTTTAACGTAGATAAAACAGTAGCATTGTCCTATAAAGGAGCTCTTCAACCCTTACCTCTTTATAACAGCCAGATCAGTATCGTTGATTCTGTAAAGTTTCTTGGTATTTTTTTAGATAGCAATCTGAAATGGTCCCTTCATATTGATGTGTTAAGCAAGAAACTATCCTCAGCTTGCTTTGCAATATGATCTGTTTCGAAGGAAATGAATTTAGCCTCTTCCAAAATAACATATTTTTCTTTGTTCGAGTCACATCTTCGATATGGTCTCCCTTTTTGGGGTTCTGGTACGGCTGCCCAAACTGATGTTATTTTTAAATTACAAAAAAGAGCAATAAGATATCTGTTTGGCCTCAGAAGAACAACACATTGCAGAAGCTACTTCAAAGATCACAGGATTCTAACACTACCTTCTTTATATATTTTAGAAACTGTTTGCTTAATTCGTAAACATCTACATGTCTTTCCAGCAAGACCTAGACATGACTATTCCACCAGAAATTCTACCTTTGACATCTATTTACCGATCCCGTCCAGTGAGTTAGTAAAGAAATCTATATTATAGTCTGCAAAAAAACTTTACAACCATCTCCCTCTACAACTTAAATCTGCAACATCTTTCCCCAAGTTCCGTAAAATGACTAAAGCCTATTTATCTGAAAGACCATATTATTCAACAGCAGAGTTTCTTAACCAATAACTAAGAAAGTACAGTATTCTTATTTATAAGTATAATCTTAATCTATATTTGAGTGTCATATGCAGCAGCTTAACTTAACTTATTAAATTTCTTAAGGTAGAATATGCAATTTGCAATTTTTTTTTAAATTTTGCAATAGATTGTTACTGTTTTTTTTTGTTTCTCTTCATTATTTTTATTTATATAGACGATTTATATCATTTTAGTAAATTGTATTTGTTATTTGTTATTGTTCTTATTTATGATTCTTGTAAGCTTTGTCTATAAAATTGTTAAAATTTTTCATGACAATAAAGCATATTTCTATTCTATTCTATCATCTACATATCTCCACCATACTGTGGGTTTTAAATTTTGTTTAGAAATGATATTAGTTTCGAAATCCTCCATAAATATATTAGCCAATAATGGAGATAAAGAAGAGCCCATTGCTAGGCCAAAATTTTGTTTATAGAATTCATTATTTAGTTGAAAATAGGTATTATTAGTACATAATGTCAATAACTCCATTATAGCTGATACATTTAGTTTTGTCCTAGTTGTCAATGTATTATCATTTTCTAATTTCGTTTTGATTATGTTTAAAGTTTTATCTAATGGCACATTTGTAAATAAACTCTTTATGTCAAAGCTTACTAAAATATTATTTGGATTAATTTCAATATTTAATAATTTGTTTAAAAAATGTTGTGCATTTTTTATAAATGTGTCATTATTATGTGTAAATGGTTTTATAATATTTAATAAAAATTTTGATAGTTCACTACAAGAAGAATTGATGGTAATACAAATGGGTCTAAGTGGAATATTCGCTTTATGAATTTTCGGTACTCCATAAAAATGTGGTGTCTTACTGTAATGAGGTGTCATTAATTTTCTTTGATAGTACGTTAGATCATTTTTAAATTTGAATAAAGTTTTAGAGATTTTGTTTTCCAGTGTCTTCGTTGGATCCTTCGTTAATTTGGTATACGGTCCATTTGTAATTAGATCTGTAATTTTGTCCTCATATTGTGTTTTATCCTTTATTACAGTTGCATTTCCTTTATCTGCTGGTAGAATTGTTATGGAGTCATCATTTTTTAAAGTTTTTAAAGCTTTCATTTCCTCTTTGCTGATGTTCTGTTCAATTTTATTAGATTTTTTCAATTCAAGTTTACATAGTACCCTATATTTTTCTTTTTCATGAGTTGGTAAACACTGGGATATTTTTTCAACTGAGCTAATTATGTCTAATTTTGGAATATATGGATGAGTAACAGCATAGTTTAAACCTTTTGACAATACCAAATTTTCCGTTGCGTTTAAATGTCTATTTGAAAGATTGAAAACTGTCGCTAATATGTCATTATTTCTATTTAGGTTATCAAAATTATGTATACTATTTTGTTCTAAAAGAATATTAAATTTATTTAAATGTATATTTCTTTGTTTTTGATATGAATTTTGATAAATTATTTGTAAACTAAAAATATTTCGATCAAAATCAGAACCTGATATCATTCCGAAAAGCAAATCTTCAATACTTACGATGTCTTGTTCAATAAAAAATAAATTTGACCTATGAAATTGTAACCTTTCCCGGATCATTGATGAACTGACTATGTAGAATATTTTGGAGTCTTCTGCTTGAGTATGCTGGCCGTAACCTCAAGCCCTTTGGTAATAAATTAAATTTATCTTTTAGTAAAGTCGTCCCAGAAACGCAACTTATAAATATTGGCGGTATCATTTTAAAGTCTTCTACTTTAAAATGTATAGTATACGTCTGAATTGCCAATATAAATGAGTCAGATTAAATAAATTATTAGAAGAATTTTTTTACTTAGCACCAACATTTTTGTTTATTTTAGCAGTATTTTCTATTTTGACAACGAAACCCGATTTGGGCTTCGAAACGTTAATAAAATCATTTTTTTGGTAAAATTGTGGCTTATTTCCCATTAAAAGGAATTGATTATGGTTATTATAATAATATTACAATTACTTACGTCTTAATTTACCTACTTATTACAGCTAATGTACATACTATATTAATAAATATTATAAATATTATGTTTATCAAGAACGAATAGTCTATACATTTTACAAATAAAATTATTAATGTTAATATTTAAAATAAATGCTTTTTTGTATTGATTTTTTGTTTTGTTTTTTTTTGCTTTGTTTTTTTTTGTTTTTTTTTTGCTTTTATTTTTTTTTTGTTTTTTTTTTCTTGTTTTGTTTTTTTTTGTCTCTACGATAAGATGTCAACCCGGTTCAACCCTTCGGAGGTTTAAATCCTCTTAGTGATTTTTTTTTCTTTAAATTTTTTTTATATATTTTTTGTAATTTTTTTTGTATCATTTCTTTATTATTTTTTTTTGAAAAAATTTTTTTCTTTATTTTTTTTAAACATATTTTTTTTACAAATACCTATAACTAATTACAATAATATTTTACTATCCGACAAGAAGGATACCAAACAGTCAAAAATTTTCTTTTTATTCAGTGACAGAATAAAGGGAATATTTACAGGGAGTGGGATGTTCTGGTCTATAATTCTTTTAATTAGGTGATTGGTTAGGTGTTTATGCTTTTTGCATACAAAAAATATGTGGTTCAAGTCACTTTTAACCTCACATTCTTGACAAATATTCGAATCTAATATGTTTATTTTAAATAAATGTGCAGGATAACATGCATGTCCAAATCTAATTCTACTGATGGTGGATATTGTCAAGTGGATGTTGACAAGGAGTGGGAATTGACAAGTCAAATATTAGTTAATTAAAAATATAATTTTCATTACACCAATAATATTGTGGCTCAAACTCATATAAAAATAATTCCTAAATTAAACATGCCACAAGAAAATACTTTCAGAACTTTAATAATACATACAAACACACACAAACTACTTTCAAGTTCGAAAATAACAAAATTTCAATGTACTTTTCTCTATCATATTCCAAACTCCTCGTTTTAGGTATTATAGCAAAGGCCTAGTAGATTGAGGCGAGTATATTCTACCAATACTATGTAAATATCGTAAGTTTAAATTTCACAAAACCTTCCTTCAGGCTTCACTACTCACCCTCTCAGCGAAGTTGTAACAAGATCCTGCTCGAGTCCTGATGGTCCTGATACCAATAAAGTTAATGAAAGGACTATTAATAAAGGTGGACCATCTGCCGGCAGGCAGCCTATTGTCAACTACAAGTCGAAGGTTACAGTCAATTAACCCCGCTATTTTCGAGGGCCGCAGCCCTTTTGCCGCCGGCTCACGACCACCTGAAGCCCTAGATTTATAGCCCTTAGGGCCGTCGACGACGTGGCTGTTCTCGTCTGTTCACTCTCTGTTCAGCCTACTTTACCGAAGTGACGTATAAGACGGTCATATTTTATGCTACGGAGTTATAGTCCACACGCCTTAACTTTATTTTAGAAACTTAGGAGTTCTCATAGTACGAAAGTACGAACTATAAGTAAAATGAATTTTATTCTCCAAAGAAAATAAAGAGCTCAATTAAACTTTCACTAAGAAATATGTCTGTTATATTTTAAATTAGTCTCGCTCTTATACGAGGAGGGCCAATATTTATGAGAGGAACTTGCACATTCTTGCTTTGTTACATAATAATAATCAGTTTCGTGTAAAGATAAGATTTCCAAAATTTCACGCCTCAAAAACTCATAATAACTCAAACTAAGCAAGGCAAAAACGGCGGATTCGTTGGAAAAAATATTCCCATGAGATTTCTTTGCATAATCACATTTGTAATACACCCCAGAAGAAGGTTCGCCCACGAGAAAAGTGGTCCAAATTTTTTTAAAAAGTTTTTTTTTAATCAAATTGCAAAAATTATTATTTTTGGTCTGAACAATTTTTTTTTAGGTTTTTTAGACCGTTCTTGACAAAAAAAGTCTCCTGTAATTTTTCTGTAGAGTTGATGGTTTTTGAGTTATAAGCAGTTTAAAATTTGAAAAACGCAAAAATGGCCATTTTTATGCCCAGAATGGCCAGACTTAATCTTAATAACTCAGTTAAAAATTATTATTATGAAAGTCAGAAAGTGACTAAATCAAAGTTTAAAGCCCCTCCTACATGATCCTGTAGAAATTTGTGTCATTAATTTAATATTAAGCTGTTATTTTTAATTATTATCAATAAGCCATAAGAGCGTATTGACGCGGCTGTAAATGCGAGTGCCAGTAAGATACCCCATTGGACTGCCAGAATGGCATCTCTCTCGCACTCACCATAGACGGCCGCCTAATACGTGCTGGCGCTCATTATTATTATTTAAAAATAACAGCTTAGTAATAAAATTTTGACAAAAATTTTTCAGGGTCTTGTGGGGGGGGCTTTGAACATTTATTTAGTCACTTTTTGACTTTCATAATACTAACATTTAACCAATTTATTAAGCCTTGAAAATCGCCATTTTTCGTTTTTTTCAATTTTAAATTGTTTATAACTCGAGAACAATCAACTTTAGAGAAAAATTACAAGAGACCTATTTTGTCCAGAATAGTCCAAAAAATCTAAAAAAAATTGTACGGGCTAAAAATATTGATTTTTGCAATTTGATTAAAAAAAATTGTAAAAAAAAATTGGACCACTTTTCACGTGGGCGTCTTCTTGAACCTTATTCTGGGATGTCTCACGAATGTGATTATGCAAAAAAGTCTCATGGGAATATTTTTTTCCAGCGAACCCGCCGTTTTCGCCTTGTCTGAATAGTTTGTGTGTTTCACATCACACATCTGCCTTCAGAATCCATTCCAATTCACTGTGTTTTGACATACGAAGCATGTCCGCCTACCCGGTCCTTCACCTAGTTATCCTACTAGCATAATCTGGACGTTTAAACATGTTATTGATGGACTTACAACTCATCCCTTGTAACGGCATGTAAGTAGATCAAAATTTAAATTTTAAAATTTAATTTAATTTAACAAATAGTCATAAACCGCAGGCATCTATGTGCGTGTGCGTGCTTATTAGTACCTGTTTGCTCATGTGTATGCATCAATGAACTGTCAATACGGATGGAATGGCCATGTCCCATTCAAATAGTGAAGCAAGATTGACACCAACATACAAGAGAGAGGTCCTAGAGAGAGACAGACAAGGTGGTGGAGAATTTGACAGGCCGTGTAATTTGAGTTGCCTATATAAATGGACCCGATTGAATCAGTATTTACAGTTCGTTGAATATTTTAACTTATATTTTAACTTGGCTAAGGCCTAATGCTGATTGGCAGTACATATTTCAAAATTTAACCACTTTTTTGTATTTAGGGGATAAATAGAGTATACAGTGCCATACTTGGTGTTTAGATATTTTTCAGAATTGTTATTTGTATTTATCAAAACAAATACCTACTTTCCTAAAGTATTTGGGAGTTAAATAATTTTAAAACTATTTAAATACTAAATTAGTGACTGTTTTATACAAAGTGAAGAAGTCCTTGATTATGTTTTTATGTTACTTTTATATTTAGACTTTTATATTTCCCCGATTTAAGTTGATATAGGCAACTCAAATTACACGGCCTGTCAAAGTTTCCACCACCTTGTCTGTCTCTCTCTAGGACCTCTCTCTTGGATCGTGGCTGCATTAGTTGTCTTTGTGCCTATTCCATCCGTATTGACAGTTCATTGGTATGCATATGTTGTTCATATGTTGTTCTGAAATGTCAATATTTACGTACCTTTCAAAATTTTGGCTTTCTATTAGCATCTTGATACAACCAGATAATGTTTTAACTCTGGCTTTCTTTAATTGTAACATTTAATCACTTGTAACGCCGACCTGAAGATGATCTGTATATTGTAGAGATCGAAACTGGTCGTCGAAGTTAATTAAATGATTGTGAGTAAGTCTGTGTTTCTTTACTTCATTTAATAATAAATATGTTTATTTTCACCCTTTTTGGCAAAAAAATTTCGTTGTTCTTACTTATGAGTGATATCAAAAAGGAGGAGATATCCTCCTAAATACAGCATACAAGATATTGTCAAACATTTTGCACGAGAGATTGAAGCCTTATACCGAAACGTTTCTAGGAGAATATAGGCAGGATTCAGGCGTGGACGTTCAACCATTAACCAGATATTTATACTACGACAGATCTTGGAAAAAGGGCAAGAGTTAAACATAGATATGTACCATATTTTTGCCGATTTTAAAGCTGCTTATGACAGTGTATTAAGACCAAGTCTCTACAACGCTATGAATGAGTTAGGAATCCCAAAAAAACTCATATGTATGATAAAAGTGACAATGGCGAAGATGATATCAGCAGTAAAAATTTAAAACGACTCGTCAACCCCATTTGAAATACATAGGGGGTTAAGGCAGGGAGATGCGCTGGCGTGTCAACTTTTTAATGTAGCATTAGAAAAAGTCGTACGAGACGCTAATATAGATAGCAGGGGAACAATATCCAATAGATCTCTCCAAATTCTAGCATATACAGACGACGTGGACATTATAACAAGAACCAGAGCGAGAACTGCGGAAATCCTAATCGAGCTAGTAGCAGCAGCAGAACGAATGGGGTTACATATAAATCGAAATTAAACAAAATTCATGGCGACTAACACAAACACAAGAGCTGGAAATGTTGACTCAGATCTAATCATCAATGACCAAAACTTCGAAGCGGTCAAATAGTTCATATATCTAGGGACATCGGTTAACCCCAATAATAACACACCAGAGGAAATAAAAAGACGAATAATAATTGCAAACAGGTGTTATCATAATCTATCAAAGTATTTAGCTAACAAACGTCTGTCTTAAAAAACTCGTATAAGGCTGTATAGAACATTGATAGTCCCCGTTCTCACATATGGATCAGAGGCATGGACGCTAACTAAAACAGATGAATCCGCTCTGTCGATTTTTGAAAGAAAGGTGTTACGTAAGATATTCGCAGCGGTCTGTGAGAACGGAATATGGAGGCGTAGATATAACTTTGAACTGCAGAATATCTACAAGCATACGTTTGGTGGAAAAGATATTATCACTATAATTAAGCGAAACTGCCTGCAGTGGGCAGGACATGTAGCCCGGACCCCTGAATCGAACATGATAAAAAAGATTCTAACAGCGCAACCCGTGGGAATGAGAAGACGGGGTAGACCAAAGCTGAGGTGGATGGACGGGGTAACACAGGATGCCGAGAAGATCGGAGTCGGCAACTGGAAAATGCAAGCAAGGGACAGATCAAAATGGCGTAGAAAGCTTGAGAAGGTCGAGGCCCTCCAAGGGCTGTAGCACCAAGATGATGATGATGATGATATCAAAAATCAAAATTCAATAAAACTAAAAAAACTCAAAAGCGTTACCTCGAAAAACTCATAAGCTAATATAATATGTTTTAATTTTTGTTTACCATGATCCAATGATGAGTTCTGAGGTCCAGCGCAAAATTCATTATATGAGGTGTCATCAAAAGTTTGCCACAGTTGGCTTATTTTCAATATTTTTCCTTAAATTTTTTCTTGAATAATCTATGAATTGTACTGAATGTGCGTCTTTAAATTAGAAATTAAAATAATTCTACCATACATTCAAAAAAAATGTGCTTAAAATATTGATTTCAACCCCTACGGCCCTCCTTAAGGATAGCTATGACACGATTTTGATAGGCAACCCATGCTAGAAATATTTGTCTATGTATGAAATTTAATAAAAAAAAATGTTTCATCTGGCAAGCAGATGGGTACAGATCGACCTATATTCGGATCCCGTACTATATGTTGCCTAATCAGTTATTAGTTATACTTAATATTTTCGGTTTCTTGTTATAGATAATCAAGTTTAGTAGTTCAATGTGACACAAAATCTAGACATGGGATAAAAAATGTATTTGAAGAAAGTGTATTTTCTTGTTCTTCTGAATGGTACAGGCTCATTTTTGTAATATTTTATTCAATTATAGAGTAATTTCCACATACTAACATATTTCTCAAATTGGGCTCTGTACCGCCATTAATTACGAAATTACGAATATGTGTGCCAAATATCTCAACAAAATATCCAAAATTAAAGCTGCAATCTTGGAACGCGTTTTCAATTTTGATGACGCGCTGATGCAGCCTATTAATTGTTGTGGTCAATATTTTTAGATATATTTGCAAATAAATTTAGACCTGGATCCCACGTACCAAAAAAAAGTTGATAAATAGCAAGCTCAAAATGTGTTAATAGCTTAACGGTGTCTAGTCGGACCAACTATGATGTATGGGAACACTGGAAGAGGGAAAGTTTTAATTGTGGAACAGGTTAAAGCGTTCCATGTATTTTGTCGCACAGAAGTTCCAATTGATTTGTTACCATTTTATTAAACTTGAATGCAAAAATCAGACTGGTGTTTATCACCAACTGGACATTTTAATGAGTAGAACACGAAGAATTTGTCAAATGACAGGAATCATGTTGGTTAGTAATAGCAGTCTGATTTTTGCATGAGAGTTTAATGAAAGGGTAACAAATCAATTAGATGTTCTATCCGACAAAATACATGGGACGTTTTCGTAATCTGACGATCCAAATTTTTAAACTGTTCCACAATTAAAACTTCCCCTGTTCCAGTGTTCCCGTACATCAAAGTTTGTCTGACTAAACACCATTAAGCTATTAACAAATAGGCCAAAAATGGGTTTCAATTAAACAAGCCTCGTACATATACAGTACGTAAATCATTCAGCTGGACAAAGGGAACATACATTGTATATATTTAGATACATAAGATACATACATTGTATTATATTGAGATAATTGTGGCAACTGAGTTCTCTCGATGACAATATTATGGTTGTTAGCATTAAGGGGCATTAACCTCAAAATTGACAAATCATTTCGACTGACACAAATAAACGTCAAAATATGACAATGTGGTATCTAAATATTTTTGGCCTAAGGGAGTGGAAAAACTGTTTAGTTGTGAAATTAGTTTTTAAATAAAAAATATTTTAAAATTAAAGTAAAATTATTAACTCATTAATCATAAACCGGAAAAAGTAAAAACGGCAGTCGTTAAATCAGTAGTTAGACCAACAATCATGTATAGCAGCGAGACATGGACATTGACGCGGAGACAAAAATCCAGAGTCAATGCTATGGAAATGAGGTTCTTGAGGAAAATAGCAAACAGAAAGAGGACAGACAAAATACGAAATGAAACAATTAGACAAAACCTAAAACTAGAACCAATCAATGAAAAAATAGTAGAAGGACAACTTAGATGGTTCGGGCACGTGTGTAGAATGTCGAACGAGAGGCTAACAAAATGAGTGTGTGAAACGAGAATGCAGGGGAAAAACAAAAGAGGGAGACCAAGAGTTATGTGGGTAGATGAAATTAGGAAAGAAGTCGAGAAGAAGGGATTGACATTGGAAAGTGCAAGAAACCTAACGCAAGATCGGAAAGCATGGAGACTACAATGCCAAACTCAACTCCACCAGCCTTACACCTAAAGGTAGAAAGGCTTAGGACTAAGTAAAATAAGTAATCATAAACTTTGTGTTAGATTTATTTATGGACAGCCTTGCTTCAAAACCTACTCATCCTCTAACAGTTATATTGCACCAAAAACTCGTACTCGTACAGAAGCTTCAACGAACATAGGCTAGCGCAGTTGCCACAATTCTCTCAATGTATATTCCCTATGTCCAGCTGAGCCATTTAGGTACTGTATATGTTGCAAATATCCATAAACGATAATAACTATAGTGCTACTTTAAAACAAATGAATGTAAATTGTTACTAATATTTATATATTTTAAAATAAAGGGTATATATTTTATAATTAAAGTATTGATTTACATGGAAACACATTGTGTGATAGAAACTAATATGTAACAATTAACTGGAAGCAATTAAGGAAATGCATTAGTTAATAAAACTCAGTTGAATAGAGAAATCACTCATATAAGTGCTTATTAAATGTAATGAATATTTCGAAATATTAAAAGTAAAAAATATACATATGATCACATGACATTTATATTTTTTTTACTACCTATAATTTTTCTGTTTACCTTTTTCCATAAAACTTGTGGTTTTCCCGAAAATCTTGATAATTCATTTTTTTTTTCTTAAAAAAAATACAATTTGTGTAGTAAAAAATATACAATTTTTGTATTTACTTATTTGCACCTTTTTTGAGGATTTACTTTTTTTATTTTAATCTTCACTTCTATATATCTTCAAAAGAATATTTTTTCACTAAATTTGGTGAATACTTACCTTTTTATATCCCAAACAGTCTGTATTTTTTTAGGTTTAAACCATTTATTTTTTTCACTTTATTTTGATTCAATATAGAGGAAACACCCTAATTTGCAATCGAAAGTTATCACATCAAAATTTCTGTTCTTTATATTTAAAGTTGGTGCGCTTTTTGTTAGTTAAAATCTCTATTTTCTGATGTAGAAAATTCCCAGAGAACCGCAGTTCTCGCCAGTGGAGCACACCCCCTTACATGCGATATATACGCGAAGTTTCCGATTCTGACAACCTGACAAAATTAAAAAATTGGCCAAATCCAATCTTCAAGTTTAGGAAAAGACCCGTCAATTTATATATTGTCAACCATCCATTTTGGTCCAAGGGTGTGGGTTTTACGGACTTTCCCATTTGGGGTCTGTTTATCGTTGTCGTCCCCAAAACACCAAAAGTCCAATCTCTGCGACTGTGGATAGTATTGATAATTAGTATCAATACTTTTCAAACGCATGTATAATTTTGAAAATTTGTTATACCTTTCAACAGTTACGGAGCTCAGAAATTTTACTCAGTTTCTATTTTAAAAGGGGAAAATGTTTGTGGATATGACAATGTATGTGAGTGTAAAAGTTACACCGATCTGAATTTTTTTCTATGTTTCAAGAGGAGTTTAGGCCCGATTTAGAACCAGTATTTTATAGTTTGTAATTTTTGATCACTCATAAGACAGCTATAGCACTGGGTAGGCATAACAGGGCATATTTTTGGGTGAATGTATCTCACGTTCGAAGAGAGATAGGAAAACCGTAAATAGACCAAATCGGTAGCACTTAAAACTGAAAAATTAAAATTTAAAAATTTTGGTGTTGCGACAATTACTCAACATTTCCACCTAAGAATTACGCCAAAAACTAAGCGTATGATATAATATAAGCCTTAAGTATTATCAAATCCATTCCCAATGGGAAAACGGATTTTTAAGATCACTAAATCCTATAATACCTTCAGATATCATATTATTTAACCTTGGGAACCTTGGGTAAGAGGTAATCATATGTTACAACTCTTACAACTGTTAAACTCATGTTTAGTGATCAAAACCGGTTAAACTATTTAGAAGTTAATGAGCTACAAAATATAATTCGTCTTACCGTTATCACCGAAACGGTTTATAAGGTTTATAAGGGTTCCGATTAAGTACCAAAAAAATGTAAGATTCAATTTTTTATTGATAAACTAGAAAATTTCAACTCAAAATATACTACTTATAATTAACGATCAAATAAGTTAATAAAGTTATTCGTTTGCAAGACATATAATTTAACTATCAACTTTTGTACTAAAACAAACTGCAGCAGTCACAGTTTTTAAGTAACACCCCCTTTAAATTTAATTTTAAATATTTAGACTATTTTCAAAAAGAAATCAAGCCAAAATGAAAATTCGTAAAACACTTGTTAAAGTAACATTTTGCACATCTGCTAAACGGAAGATTCTGAAAATTACGTAATATGTCCTTTATAAAATTTGAAGATAGTACAAACAAAAACGCATAGAGAAATTGTATACCCGATTTTTTTTATATTTGCATATTAATTTTGCAATTTAATTCTGTAGGCTGTGTGCATCAAAACAGCAAAAATTTTTGAAAAACTAAAACAAGTAAATTGGGTGAGCCTAGTATGTTTTCAAAAGGGCTCTAAAATGTTTTCTTTCATCTATTCTTATTGTGTGACTGTACACTATTCTATTTAAACAGTGTATTTGTTGTTCGGGAATCCTCATTTCTATATTTTATATTGAATATTATTGTAATATTTAATTTATTTCGGGTAGAATAAGTTTTTAGAACATTTAATAATTATATTTGCTTTTCTCTGTCCTTCTTTAAAATGATGCAGAATAACCTTATCTACTTATTTGTCGTGTTTCATACAAAAGCGCGATAAAATTATGATTTTACTTCCACGCACAAATCGCTCATACATAAAAATGGGCAATATGGGCATGCTCCAATCAGTACATTTAGCCGACAAGGTACGACTTCCATTCCAACCTTCAACGGCCAAAGTTTAAAAACCTTCCTAATTCCGAACCATTCCCGAAACGGCGGTACCGTCAACACTCCGGGCTTTTATGGAAGAAATCCAGAACTCATTCTGGAAATTATTTGAAAGATTGAGTACTTTAGCAGTGATGAATTGATTACTCACATTAATGGGTCTGCCTAGTTTACCAAAACCTACAGAACACCAATTTAAGGTAAGCTATTTTGTGCATAACCTGTAAAACAATATTATTTTAATAAAAATGTATACCATTTTTATTCAGTTTCAATGCGAAGGCAAAACAATCTTACTTTTCAATTAGAATACGGAGTGCAGTCCAGTCCCTTGAATCGCGATTTTCGGCTCTTATTGGAGCCTTCATCGGAAAGAACGTAGGCACTCTTCTCCATATTTTAACTGATTGGCATCGAGAGGTTTTCCTACCCATTGCAACTGAAGTGATGATAGTAGGTGGCTAGCGCCATCTGGCATTGAAAGACGAAGTAGTTTTCAATCCTGATAGTAAATTATTAATATTGAAAATATTAAAAATATTACTAAATGATTTTTAAATTGAAAACTTATTGGTACACTTTCCTGGTGACACCTCCAAGACTTCTACAATTTGCAAGTCAAATGGATGCTGCAGTGAAGACGAGAGGGAAGGAATTCTACACTATGCAATTCACATCCCTCGTCTGCAGCTGGTAAAGTTCCAACGGAAAAATGCACCTAGTTACTCTACTATAGAATATTATTTTAAATTCAATCTTAAATTTCACAATTTAGTTTTCACATTTTCTAAAGTTCTTGTTCATTTGCTTATAATGGTAAAACTATCGTCTTAGGATAATTTTTGTAAAACATTATTATAAAATAATAATCTTTTTATGTGCTACCACAATTATTATTTGGTACTGAAATTTAATTATTTGTAACTAATTCCAAAAAAAGATATGAATATTTTGTTATAATAAATCCATGTCACGTTTGTACTATCATGTCATGTTTGTACATCATCGCATCTATATGTTAATTAGAATTTAATTTTAAAATATTTAGCGAAGTTTTCAATCAAATTTTATATTTACCGATATAATCCATATAATATACAGTTTATCTATATTTTAGATTATTTTATCATAAAATAGCTTTACTGAAATTTGTTGTTTTAATTAGATTAATATGTGTATCAAGTAGGCTATTAATAATAATCAAAATATTTGGATATTAAATAATAAATGAATATTAATAAAAATTATTTGATTATTTATAAAGAATGATTTAATAAGCGAAAGAGCCGGGATAATTACAGTCTCAAGAAAGGTTCAATAACAAACACTTCAATAGTTTGGTCACGTCAGACGTAAAAATAATAATAGTTTAATAATAATAGTTTAATAATAATTTATTCATCAATAATAAATATAAACTTTTTCAATATTTCCTTACGTGCATATTAATAGGTAAAATAAAATATTGAAAATGTAAAATATCAGACCATGTGCTATCTGGAGATGGTGGTTAGATACGAAAAAAAGATTTAATTGGAACGTGCCTAAAAGTTTGGAGGGGGGGGGTGTAAAGGAACAAAACCTTCATAAAATTTTAATGGGGTAAACAAATGTCACTGTTATCTTGTTTATGTTATACGCTCTTGTATGTACTTGTTATGCTCCTGCCATAAGAAGGTCCTATTGTCAATTTCCAGTAAAAAATCTCTAATTGTTTTCGATATATTGGAAAAAATCGACTTTCATTTAGTAACTTCAAAGGGCTGTAACTTTTTTTTATAAGCACATTTGTACTAGGTCAGGTAGGTTCAATCAAACTATTTTTGGTCCCAGAATATATGATTCAATTTATAACCTGCGTTTTTGTTACTCACTGATAAATATTAAAAATTATTTTTCGGACAACCTCTATAACAAACTTCTCAAAAAGTGATTTTCAAGTCCCCTACACATAATTTACTGTGAAGAACACAAAAGATTTTAAAGCCAAACTTTCGATTGAAACGACAACACCATTCACCACATGAAATTTATGATGGACTTCTCGACCTGAAAACACCTCCAAAAAACAATAATTTTTCTCTTACCTAAGAACAAGCCAAAAAGTTGTTGAATGACTCAAGTTTCCCCTTTTTGGGAACTTTTATGAATACCCGACGCAATCCTTAATTATTTTCTGCTATTTCTTGGTTTACTTCGCAAATATTAAGCATCAAACTTTTTTATAGTATGTGGGCTACATTTTATTTTTCGTTGTTTTATTATGTTAATATTCAATAATCAAAATTGTTGAAGCACTAAATCATACTCATAAATGTTGGCAACTGGACTAGGGTCAGTTAAATTGGGACAGATACATGTATACCTACCTTCTAGAACAAATATGCCTTAAGGGCATAGGCGCAAAATGTCCCCTGTCAAAATGTTCAACGTGTTTTAAATGTATTCATATTTTTTAATCCTGAGAAAACTAATAAGTATTTTTGAAAAATTTAAAGAAAGAATGAAAAACTACATCGCTCCCCGACTTCGTTAGTGCCATAACCCCAAAAAAAGGAACATTGTTTTTTTGGTCTAATATGTTCATTTAAGTGTTATCTTCATTGTGCAATAATTTCATATAATTTAGTTATCTTAAAATCAAGATATTGCGCCTGTGTCGTTATGACGTTTTCTGGTTTTGGAGCTCCCAGCGACAGCAAGCCCGCCACAAGAGAGTTTGAGTCACGCTGTGGTCGAGAGTAGATGTGTGGTAAGTAGATTTCATTTTTCAATATTGCCCTAACATTGTGATCATCCATTTGTTAACCAAAAAAAATTACTCAAGTAAAACTTCTCTAGTTAGTATGATAGAATTGATCCAAAAGATGGCATAACCCAGACATCCAAAGTGAAAGTTATCCTCCAACACCAAATTGTTCTATATGGTCCACATAATGTTCAAAAAAAAGTCACACCATTTTGAGCGTCGGTTTTGGGGGGGAGGGGGGAGAAATCGGTAAATTCGTAGTTTTTTACGTTTTTCGTCAATATTTCTAAAACTGTGAGGTTTAGCATGAACAACCTTCTATACAAAAATTTTCTACATTAAATTTGAAATAAAAAAGGTCCTATGCATAATCCTTCTAAAATAAACGGTTCCAAAGTTACGGAGGTAGTATAGTATAATTTGGTCCAAAAAAAGGCCTAACCCAGACATCCAAAATAAAAGTTTTCCTTCTACACCAAATTGTTCTATATGGTCCACATATGGTTCATTAAAAAGTTACACCATTTTGAGCGTCCGGTTTGGGAGGGAGATGGGGGAGAAGTCGATAAAACTTCTACTTTGGATGTTTAGGTTAGGCCTTTTTTGGACCAATTATACTATACTACCTCAGTAATTTTGAAACCGTTCATTTTAGAAGGATTATGCATCGGGCTTTTTTATTTCAAATTTAATGTTGAACATTTTTATATAGAAGGTTGTTTATGCTAAATCGTATAGTTTTAGAAATATTTACGAAAAACCTAAAAAACTACGAATTTTCCGATTTCGCCCCTCTCCCCCCCCCCCCCCAAACCCGACGCTCAAAATGGTGTGACTTTTTTCTGAACATTATGTGGACCATATAGAACAATTTGGTGTTGGAGGATAACTTTCACTTTGGATGTCTGGGTTTGGGTCTAGTTAAACCATACTAAGTGCCGTAACCTGTGATATGGCAGTAATGAAAATTGGAATTGTGAGTTTGTGTGATACAGTCAACGTTGATGACTGCCCTAACCTGTGTTATGGCTGTAATGCGAACTTGATCAGAAATAGATCTATGATGGTAGATCATTTGCAATTCTCTTACGTGATGTGCTAAGGCGTTATTTTAGGATAACTATAATTGATCTATGCTGGCAGAAGACGCTATTAATTATTAAAAGTCATATTTAAGAGATTTAAAGCGAATTTGTAGCATATTTCACTGTGTGCTGCTTTAATTTACAAGCTGTGATGCCCTGTCCAATTGGCGAAGCATCAATGTTTAACTACAAATCGAAAATCAATTCCTATAATTTTACTATCACTAACATAATCTCGGGGATACAAAGTGCTATTTTTGACATCAAGTAGAGGGAAACAGGGGAGCCAATGAAATTGTTTCGTGCGTCTATGACTATGTGAAAGATTTGAGCACAACACATGAAAATGACTGCCTTGAGGTCACTTGTTACAGTGACAACTGCTGCGGACAAAATAAAAATAGATTTGTTATAGCTGTTTAATTTTCGTTAAGTACACTAAAATTGAAGACAATTAAATATTAATTTTTTATTTGCGGCCATACGCAAAACGAAGGGGACGCAGATCATTATGTCATAGAGAAACAGGTAAAGAGACACCTAAAATGTGGACCGATTTATATACCTCATCAATATATGACTCTAATTAGAGAAGCAAAGAAAACCGGAAAATCATTTGATGTGAAAGAAATGTATCATGCAGATTTTTATGATTTAAGGCACTCCAAAAACAAATGGGTGTCAACTTTGATGTTGATGAAGCTGGCCAGAAGCATCATCTTACTGAAATCGAGATTGCAAGGTACGAAAGGCCGGACTACTACTTAATAGCTACTTTGTACCAAGAAATAGATGAAATGAAAAAAGTTTTCTTCAAACAGCAACAAGGAAACAAAAATCCTGTCAAATTGTCAAATTATTATTGACGCATGCCTACAAGAAAAAAAATTATATTGACGAAAAAAAAGCGTGATATTGAAGACTTGCTTAGTCAGTGAGTCATTCTTGAAGCTTATGGTCCCATGTTAAGAAGCATTTTAAAGTCATGAATGATCTTATCATTTTAAACAATTGAGAGTGTTTAGTTTTTTAGAATAATATCCTCATTTGTATATTTATAAAATGACAAATTTAGTTTATTAAATACAGTACAATATATTGAAAAATATTTTAGAATTTTGCAGTTTTATTTCGTTTATAGTTCCAGAAAACGATCCCTATCTCAATGAATTAATAGAGTTTCATAGGCCCTAAGCCTCGAATTTTAAATATGGATGCCCCAGCAATAGCGCCTTATTATATTCTAAGGGTGAATATCGGGGTAAAGCAATGTCAATAACTAAAAATAAATAATAGCATTAAAAAGACACATGTTGGGATAAAGTATGGAACCAAGCAAATAACTTTGAAACGAAAAGAACATTATTTATGAATCTTTGCATGCAACTACAGTGACGCAAAAGACATGTGACGCCATATTTTTTGTTACTGCTCCACCTCCGGTTTCACCGGAAATACCCTTAACTTATTTACTTTAAATGGGACACCCTGTATATTTTTGCAGGTTTTAAAAGAACTTGTTATTTTTAATTCATACATACCAAGTTTGGAAGAAAAAACTATAAAAACAAGAAATAAATCTCTTTGAAGTTAAAAAAGAGGTTAGGTTATTTACGTTTGACCAATGGTATCAAAAATAAAAAAAATAATTTCAAATGTTGAAAATGTTTGCTGTTCACCTTCTGACAACGTGAAAGCCTATAAATAAATTCGTGAGTAACTTTTTGCAAGATTTCTCCACGTATTAGTTCACATTCATCAATTATTCTTTGTCTCAAATCCTGCAGGCATGTTGGTCACCTAACGTAAACAAGTGATTTTAGATAACCCCAAAGAAAAAATCTAACGGATTGAGGTTCGGAGAACGAGCGGGCCACTCTATGAATCTGCTACGTCCAATCCATCGATTTGGAAAATTCACTTCCAAAAAATGAAAATTCAAGTTTTGAGTCTTCTTTTGTTTGTATTGTAAGGTGTTCCTCTCGAAATTAGTGGGAGCTTTAAAATCGAGGTCCATAGCTGCGGCATATATCTAGGCAAGTGATACATATGAACCAGTTAATAAGATAATGATATAAATATGTCTTGTGAGCTAAATATACAATTTTCTGGTAAAGGCCTGAAGGAAAATTATATTAGTGCCCTAAATATTATCAAATGTACAATTTCGTGGTTTTAGTTTTCTGGTATTTGCATTAGTTTTATTACTATATCCACTGATCCAAAATTATTGTTATCATAGTGGGCTCTGAAAGACAGAGATGTCTATCATTAATTTAAATATACTTGTCGGTTTACGTCAACTTTGGCTATGTTCAGGATATTCTTGTCAGTTTACGTAAGTTGTTACTGCGTAAGTTTTAGTAAACAAAATTATTATTAAAAATGTTTTTCATGGATGAGAATATGTTTACACCAACCGAGACGCTGTTGGAGATTTTGTTGAAGAATTTCCCAATGTGGGGTTCATTATGACGTCTTTTGCCGAACTATTCGTCGCGTTGTCAATGTTTATAGAGAAATGGGAAGAGTAACTTACGAGCCAGGGGCAGGTAGGCCTAAAGTGCGAACTGAAGAAAACATCGAACTGGGCAGAACAGTTATTTTAGATCATCCACATACATCAATACGGCATTTACATCAATAGGTACATTTTTCATAAGGAACTTACTTGCGTATTCTTAAGCAAGATTTAAATTTTCATCCATATTGTTTACAAGCTTTCCATGAAATCACCCTAAACAACTATCACCAAAGGCTAGCCTTCTGTAATTGGTTTCTGGCAAACTCAATAATAACCATGTTGTATTAGGCAAAACTTTTTTTTGCTGACGAATGTTGGTTTCATCTTTAAGGGTACACAAGTTCTCAGAATATGAGGATGTGGAGTGCAGATAACGGCATTATTTTATTGAAATGGCTTTATAACCAGGGAAATTTGGAGTTTGGGCTGCTAAAAGCAAGCGACAAATTGTAGGAGCTATACTTCTCGAAGGAATTCTAGATGCTGAAAGACTCCATTTAAAAATAAATTGATGGATGATGAAGTAATAGGATATTTTCGGCAAGACGGAGCTCGAATTCATACAACCCTGCAAAATTTGAATTTTATTATGGACTTTTTCGACAAAGAGACATAAGTTTAAGTACGCCTATTATATCCACCTCGATCCTGTGATTTGACTCCCTCCGATTTCTTTCTGTTTTATTTATGTATTTTATTTATTTAGCGTATCGACTTTCACAGTACGATAAACACACAAATAATATAATATATTATTTAACCACTAAAATATAATGAATGTAGGTAAATATTAATGTCCAATTTACATAGTCATTCAATTGCTTCTGGGGGGCATTTCACAAAGTCCTGGAGGTTTCCACGGTAGGCACGATTTAGGCAATCTGAAACAACACAATGACTTATGGTCTGTCTAGGTGATCCGCAATCGCACTGTGGACTTTACGCACGACCCCATTTGAACAGAGAATCAGCACATTTACCATGTCCGGTACGTATGCGATTAAGCCCAGGTGGACCGGGGCAGACCCGATTCGATAAAACCCTGGGTTGGGATGGATATCTAAATATAGTCTGCTGCTATTGTTGGCATCCATCTTGTGGACCATTGCTTTGCATATCATAGGAATCACCAACTGTTCGGGCAGATCTGATTGGAGGATTTCTAGACCTCAGTCGCTGGTGCTCTTTTGAGATGTCTGGTATGTCTTGATGGATTGGTAATTGTATGTTAACTACAATTTTCTGGTACTCTCTCACTAATGATGCTGTACGGCGTAGATCTGGTGCAGCTATATTGCTCAAAGTTGGCAGTCATTTCACTGGGGTTGATTTTATTTTTCCAGTGATTATTCTCATGGTTTGATTAAGTTGGATATCGATTTTGTTTGTATGTGCACTACTTAGCCATACTGGTGCACAATATTCTGCCACTGAAAGAAACCAAAGCTAAAGCAGAGGTCCGAAGAGTATCTGCAGAAGCATACCAAGTTGTTCCAACAAGTTTTGTTATTATGTTTCTTGTTCTCAGTTTACCGGCTGCATTTGTAAGATGGCTTGTGAAGGGAAGTGTTCTATCAAGTGTGACGCCTAGATATTTGGTGTTGTTGTTATGTTTGATAGCTGCATCATTTAGAGTTACATTGAGAGTATCGCCCGCAAGTTCTTTCTGTGACCATATTTAAAAAAATTCGATTTTTAGAACTCTGTAGCGGGTTTGGAAGAGCTTAGACAAAGAATAGGGAATCATATTGAAGAATTTAATAATAGAACGGAAGTCTTAAACAGTGTTATAGACTCAATGAGAAGAAGAATGATGTTATGTAGAGCTGTTGGTGGTGGACATATACAGCATCTTCTTTGATTTCCTTTATTATTGTTACTTAAAATTTTGTTAATTTTTTCGATTTTTTTATGTTTTACAATGTTAATCAAAATTAATTTATAAACCAATGATACTAATTCAGATTAAAACAAGACAATCATAACTTTTACTCGGAGAGCTTTGATGAAAATAATTATGGATCGATCTTTACCTTTTATATATATTTACATATCCTTTTAGTCAAATTTTCATTTCCAGCAAATGTGTTAAAATCACTTCTCCCACTAATATTTATCGGGCTATGTTTAAGTTAAGCCTTTTAGGAAGCACTCTTGTACGTACACTGCTTATTAGCTTTTATAATAGTGAACAAGCAACCTATAGACCAGGGCGGATCTATAAAAATATTAGTACATTTGGACGTTGAGAGGTGACTCAATTTTTTTGGTAGAAATTGCTTAAAAATAACTCAAATAATAATATTTGAGTTATCCTCCCTCCCAAAAAGGTCCGGAACATTGTTTAGATAATCAAAATGTCAAAAAATTAAGGAAAAATTCGATTTTTTTCTTCGTTTTTTGATTATAACTTTAAAAGTATTCATTTCCAAAAAAATTTGTACTGACATAAAAGTTGCGTAATTAAATTTTCTACAATATAGAATTGGTAAAAAATTTAAAAAATAGTCACCCTTACGGTTACGTTTTTTAACCATTTAGTCTAAACCTAGGACCTTCAGATTTTACCCAGAAAAACTATATGATACAATAAAACAATACTGTAAATTTTATTAAGATCGGTTTAATAGATCTTGCAAAAAAAATTTTGCAATCTAGCTTTCGCAAAAACAATTCATTTTTTCAAAATGTTACAGGACTGAAAGTCAAACAGATAGGAAGTTGAAATTTTTTTTCTTATAGAAGTGCACTGTACCTTTCTTTTACAATTTTCAAAACTGAAATCGATTGACTACCACGGCGTCAGGAATTTTTTTAAATTAACACTAATTATTGGTGCTACGCGCAGGACAGCGGATAGTTTGCTCTGATTGGGCATTCCAATGACCTTTGATAATGATTGGTACATTTTAATTTTTATTACATTTCGATATAAATAAATAAATTTGTTTATTGCAAAATAAAAACACATACTCTATCCTTTGAAAAACACTTTTTTTAGCAAAAACTTTCTTTGTTCATATATTTTAACTTAGAGAATAAAAGTTTATTATTTTTAAACATAATATGTTATGCAATTGTTTAAACAATATTTCACAAACAATAATAAAAGTAGTTTGATTTTTGTGGAATTAAAATATTAAAATACAACAAAATATAGAGTAAGAAAATAATATATTAGATAAAGATTGGAAGAAATTTTGGTGGAAATCAACTTGTGTGAATCGAACACCGATGTCCTGCGCGTAGCACCAAAAATTAATGTTTATTTAAAAAAATTTCTGACGCCGTGGTAATTAATCGATTTTAATTTTGCGAATTGCAAATGAAAGGTACAGTACACTTCTATAAGCAAAAAAAATTCAACTTGCTATCTGCTTTATTTTCAGTCCTGCAACATTTAAAAAAAATGAATTTTTTTTGCGAAAGCTGGATTGCAAAATGTATTTGACAAAATCTATTAAACCGATCTTAATGAAATTTACAGTATTGTTTAACTATATCATAAAGTTTTTCTGGGTAAAATATGAAGGTCTTAAGTGTAGCATAAATGATTGAAAAACGTAAAATACCAATCTTTGTTTTTGTATGGTTTTATTCGCAATTATTGCCATTTTGCAACAAGGGTGACTATTTTTAAAATTTTTAACCAATTCTATGTTGTAGGAAATTTAATTACACAACTTTTTTGTCAGTTTAACTTTTCTCAGAAATAAACAGTTTTAAAGTTATAATCAAAAAACCAATAAAAAAATCGAATTTTTCCTTCATATTTTGACATGTTGATTATTTAAATAATGTTCCGGACCATTTTGAATGGGAGGATAACTCAAATATTATTATTTTTAAGCAATTTCTGCAAAAAAATTTGAGTAACCTCTCAACGTCCATCTCAAAACAGATGCGCCCTGGACTACTATAGAACTTGAGAATATTTAATAATTTCGCACACGTGGGATCTGATTATAAGATCCCAACATGCATTTTGTCTAAGAGCTCATTCCGTGAGTGGTAAGTTTTCTAATTTAAAATTAAATTGTAATGTTTATCTCTGAAATTGTGCATAGCGTAACGCGTGTAAATTAATTTAATTTACACCAAGCTTTTTATTTGCCTTTTATCAGCTTTTATAGCATATAGTCCACAGTACATCGTCCTTTTTGGAAAATGATTACAAAAGTCTTAAAAATGGTTTTAACTGCTTCGTTTGAGCGAGTCTACCACTTTCTGAAAAATTTCGGAGTGCAGTAGCTCTTGCGGGGTTAGGTTTTGTTATTGCAAAACTATAAAAATTTTATACACCTCTACACCTCACGGTAGACGATAATCGGATTATACAGTGAGCACGTAAAGGTTGGAATAAATTCATTTTTTCGTGAATGGGCAATTTTGGAAATAAATTCCGAAACAGGTCGATTGTTATTGTTAAATTACTTTTTTTATATAATATATATCATACTAGTAACGTCATCCATCTGGACGTGATGACGTAATCGATGTTTTTGTTTAGATGAGAATAGAAGTCGTTTAGACATACAGACCGTCTAATATACTTACCATTGCACGTCATTATCTACGTCAGAGGTCTAAGTTGACATTGTTGCTCAATTACAAAAAATTCTTGAATTCATTTTAAATCAAATATATTACATAAATTTTGCGGAAGTGGATTATACAAAAAAACAAATTAATATTGAATGTAAATAAATAAAAATTTTAGAAATAGAAAAGAGTAATTAAGTTGTGATCTTACGTTAAATTAAATAACAAAAACAATAAATATAACAAAACAAATACTTATTAGTCCAGAAAGCCACTGCGCATCCGCTAGGAAAAATATTCTAATTCGGATTTTTTGCACAGTCTTACTCAAAAAGGACTCCTTTTAACAAATTTGCATGTTGCCAGGACCAAAAGGTGGTCAAAAATTATTTAAACGTTTTTTTTTTGTTTTTTTCCTAAAATTATTTTTTTTGCATGGAAAATAGTTTTTTTTAGGTTTTTTGGATCATTTCAAACAGAAAAGGTCTTTAGTGACTTTTCTCTAAAAATGATAGTTTTTGAAATATAAGCGATTAAAAATTGAAAAATTGCGAAATCGGCCATTTTTAACCCTCAAAAACTATGTGAAAAACTGAAAATTGTAATGTTCCCAAGGTAGGTAGATATTTTTTAAACATCAATTGATGAAATCCCGAAGAGTTCTTTGCAATAAAATATTCAAAACTCCTTTGTTTTTTAATTGCTAATCAAGCGTGCGCGACACTATTTTCCACCGACAGTATGGTGCAAATAAAAGAAATAAAATTCGTTATTTCGTAAACCGGCGACTTTAAGGTAAAATCCCGAAATAGGTCGATTTTTGTTTTTAAGTTATGATATTGTGGCATATATGGTATACTAGTGACGTCATCCGTCTGGGCGTGATTACGTAATCGATGATTTTTTTAAATGAGAATAGGGGTCGTGTGGTAGCTCATTTGAAAGGCTCTTTAATTCTCTATTCAGTAATGTAAACATTTACATAATTATTTATACAGAGTGTCCTTCTACTTCTTTTTTTGTCAAATAATTTAATTTAATAAAAATTTTTTGGACACCCTGTATAAATAATTATGTAAATGTTTATATTACTAAATAGAGAATTAAAGAACCTTTCAAATGAGCTAGCACACGGCCCCTATTTTCGTTAAAAAAATCATCGATTACGTCATCACGCCCAGACGGATGACGTCACTAGTATACCATATATGCCACAATATCATAACTTAAAAATAAAAATCGATCTATTTCGGGATTTTTCCTTAAAGTCGCCGGTTTACGAAATAACGAATTTATTTCTTTTATTTGCACCAATTTGTCAGTGGAAAATAGTGTCGCGCACGCTTGATTAGCAATTAAAAAACAAAGGAGTTTTGAATATTGTATTGCAAAAAACTCTTCGGGATTTCATTAATCGATGTTTAAAGAATATCTACCTACCTTGGGAACATTACAATTTTCAGTTTTTCACATAGTTTTTGAGGGTTAAAAATGGCCGATTTCGCAATTTTTCAATTTTTAATCGCTTATATTTCAAAAACTATCATTTTTAGAGAAAAGTCACTAAAGACCTTATCTGTTTGGAATGATCCAAAAAACCTAAAAAAAAATGTCTATGCAAAAAAAAATAATTTTGGCAAAAAAAACAAAAAAAAAAACGTTTAAAAAATTTTTGACCACCTTTTGGTCCAGGCAACATGCAAATTTGTTAAAAGGAGTCCTTTTCGAGTAACATTGTGCAAAAAATCCGAATTAGAATATTTTTCCTAGCGGATGCGCAGTGGATTTCTGGACTATATAGTAAAGAATAAAAACAAATATGAAGTGTCGTCACCGCAACTGTCAAATAAATGGTACCAATTTATACTAAAATATCACCTTTGTTCGATTACAGTTACAGTTTGTTCCGAACAAAGTGCTTCATAAAAACGCTTTATAATCCATTTATACAAATTAAATGAAACTTATTATTGTGTATTTCTTTAGGTTAACATTAATAGAAATCTTCAAATATTATTTCTACGCGTATATAATAAAATATGTCTAGTGGAGGTAATTCCAGTGTACTCCGCAAAATGATTCTAAAAAAGAACACACCTACCACTTAAATATTTCGTGTTGGTATCATGTGACGTCACAGGCTATGACGCGGATGACGTGCAACGGTAAGTGTATTAAACGAAGTATAATTATTTAGCCGATCGGACAGCTCAGTGGGACTAGCGGCTGACCGCACTTCACTTCGCCGTGATGAATGCGAGTTCAAGCCCCAGCCAGGTCAACGGAAAAACAAAAAAGGCTAACGCGTCAGTATAAAATCCTAAGATGAATCTGACGCTTAGACTGGAATATTCGGGCGTCTGATCGGCCTGTGAGGGAGCAGTACGGCAAGGGATAAGGGCTTGCGGCTCGGTGACACTCCCCCAAAGAGTCCTACGGGAAGAACGTTGAAGCCTAATTACCGGTGTATATATATACATAATTATTTATGCAGGGTTTCCACAATTGTTTTTCAATTAGATTAATTGAGACAAAAAGAAGAATGAATGTATTTCATTTAATTGAAAATACATTTTACTGGTCTCAGAAAATAGAGAAAAAAATGTGTATTTGAAAAATAGCCATTGTTTTCCGTTTAAATTAAATGTTCAAACTGTCAAGAAGCACGTGGGTGGCAGCTCTAACATTGAATTTCAGCGGAAAACAATAGTTATTGTCAAATAAATATTTCTTCCTGTTTTCTGACAGCAGTAAGATGTATTTTGAACAAAATAAATTGCATACATTCTTCTTTGTGTCTAAATGAAATTATGTAATTAAAAAAATGTTTTGGACACCCTGTAGAAATAATTATGTTCTTCTTCTTCTTCTTCTTCTTTTATATAGGCAGTACTGCCTGTTTTTCTTCAACGGTGCCTTTCATTCTGCCCCTAAGTTGTCATTCCATCTTTTCCTTGGGCGTCCTATACTTCTCCTGCCTAACGGTGACTTGTCCCTGGCTATTCTTACTATCCTTGATTCAGACATCCTCCTTGTGCTCATTCCACTCTTCTTTTCTGTTCTTTACCCAGGTATTTATATTGTCTACTCCACATATGCGTCTGATTTCCTCACTTCTTACCCTATCCTGTAGTCCTTTTCCAGCAATCCTTCTTAAGATCTTCATTTCGTTGGTTTCCAGATGTCTTCGTGTTTTGCTTGTATCTGGTCTTGTTTCGGCCGTGTAGGTCATAACTGGCCTAATAACTGACTTATATATTCGGGCCTTTGTTTCCAATCTTAGGTGTTTGTTTTTCCAAATTGTGTCGTTTAGGCATCCGGCCGTTCCACTGGCTTTAATTATTTGGTCTTTTACCTCTTCTTCGATATTGTTGTCGGCTGATAGATTAATTCCCAGATATTTGAAAGTCATTACTTGTTGTATAATTTGATTGTCTAACTCCAATTTGCATCTTATTAGTTCTTTGGCAATTACTAAGCTTTTTGTTTTTTGGACTGATATTTTCATATTCATTTCTTTTGCGTTAATGTTAAACTCGTGCAATAATCTTTGTAGGTCGTCTTCGCACTCTGCTACTAACACGGTGTCATCAGCGTAACAGAGTATTTTTATCTCTCTATTGCCCATTTTGTACCCTCTTTTTTTCTTCACTTGTTTTATTATTGCATCCAATATTATGTTAAACAGTAGAGGGCTTTGTGAATCTCCTTGCCGGATTCCTGTGTTTGTTTCTATGGGTTCTGTTATTATTCCATTGACTTTCATCTCTATTTTATTTCTTACATATATGTTTTCTATCAGTTTTATGATATCCAGTGGTAAATTTTTCTCATATAGAAGGTGTATCACATCTTTTAATTGGATTCTATCAAACGCTTTCTCTAGGTCTATGAAACAGAAAAAGGCTGGTTTGTTATATTCTAATGATTTCTCCGCTATTTGCCTTATCACAAAAACTGCATCGTTACATGATCTTCCACTTCTAAATCCTTGTTGTTCATCCGATATATTTATGCACGCCATTATTTTCTCCATAAGTATTTTTGTTGTGAGTTTCAGTATAGTTCTCAGTAAATTTATCCCTCTATAGTTACTGGGGTCTGCCCTATCACCTTTCTTAAATAACGCTATCATTTGAGTGGTTCTCCATTCTTCTGGAATTCTTCCTGTATTTATTATTTTACTTATAAGGATATTCAGTTCTTTGTGAAGTCTATCTCCTCCGTACTTTAAAAGTTCATTAGCTATTCCATCTTTCCCAGGAGCTTTTCGATTTTTCATCTTTTTTAAGGCGTTCTTTATATCTTCCTCTTTAATTTCTGTTTTCTCATCCGATTCTAATCGTGGTGTTTCCAGTTCTTTGTGATTAGCTGTTTGATAAAGGTTTTTTAGGTAAGTTGTCCATGTATTTGTATCAATATGTTTTACTTCTATCAATTCCTTCATCTCTGCTCTTTGACCTCTTATCATTTTCCACATTTCCCTTTGCATCCCATAAAAGTCGTGCTCCATCTCTTTTGAAAATGCTTCCCAATGTTCTGTTTTCTTCCTTCTTACTATTGAGTTTAATTCATTTCGTACTCTTTTATATTCTTCATATGTTTGTCTCGTTCTTTTGGACTTGTATTCTAGGTAGATTTTCTTTTTTTTCTTGGCATTTTATTTTTATTTCTTCACAGAATCATGGAGTTCTCCTTTTCTTTCGTATACGTTTACTTATCTTACGTTCTCCAAGTGCTTCCGTTGCTGCCATTTTGATATTATCTCTGATCTTCCTCCAACTTTCTTCTATGTCTTCATCCGGTGTAATGTAGTTTTCATTTAGTACTTTTTGCAATCTTCTCTGGTATAGATCTCGTGTTGACAAGTCTCGTAGCTGTTCTACCTTTATTCTTGTCTCACATTCAACAGGGTCTTCTTTCCTGTTTCTTTGTAGCTCTATTCTGATTTTTCCAAGTACTAGGTTGTGATCGCTTCCAATATTAGCTGCACTTAAACATCGTATGTCTAGTACTTGAGAGTGGTGGATGTTTCTGTTTGTCAATATATAATCAATAACGGATCTGTGTCCTCTTGTATTTTGGAATGTATATTTTTGTTGATCTTTGTGTCTGAAGAACGTATTGTTTATTCGAAATTCGTTCTGAGAGCAAAAGTTAATAAGTAGCTCCCCATCTTCATTTTTGTTGTCTTCATTGAATCGTTGCTTTATTCCTGGTATAATTATGTTACCGACTCTTGCGTTCATGTCTCCTAAAATGTATATTATCTCATTGGCTGGTATTTCGTCGACTGTTTGTTGAAGCTCGTTATAAAAGTGGACTCTGTCGACTTCGGGTTTGCAGTTTTCTGGGCTATAAACTCCTATGATATTTATTTTTTGCTTCTCTAATTTGATCTTAGTAACTACGATTCTTTCTGATATATATATTGACATTCATATATGTTATCTGCCCATTTTTTGTGTATCATTAAGGCCACGCCTTCTTTGGCTCTCATATTTTTTGGTACACCACTATAGATCAAGAAGTATTCCCCAAGCCACATCTGTCCTTTTCCTTTCTTTTTTGTTTCCTGGATCGCGCATATCTCTATCTTATTTTCTCTCAGTTCCTTTTCTAACTCCTGGTCTCTGTTGTTCAATGATTTTATATTCCATGTTGCAATTCTGAAACTGATAGTACGAAGTAAAATCTACTCTTAGTAAAAATTAACATTTTTAGCTCAAAAAGTATTATTTAAACTTTCATACGAGTTGAAAAAGTAACAGTTTTTGTCAGTGAATAAAATTGTATACCTATTTATATAGGTAAACTTTAAAATTTTAGTGAAAAGTCAATTAAGAAGACAAGTGTATTCTGACAACTAATAAATATCGGTCCCCGATGGGGGACAAAACTACACAACCGACGTCTTTTGTGACGACAGATGCTGATATGGATAACAGTATTTTAATTTCAAGTGTTACTAGTAATAATCCAAGTGATAGTAACCTCCAGAAAACAAAGCAGTTGGAACCGAAAACTTTCAATATTCTTTCAGATAAGTACAATGTACAAAATATTTGGGTATACATAGAAAGCACTGAAAATAATGTAGGAAAATTGCATGCAATGACAGTTGCCCATATCCTTTTTAAAAAATTTAAACTTAATAACATTTTGGAAATTAAGAGTATAGGCCGAAACCGGATTAAGGTTTTATTAAAATCATTATTAGAAGCAAATAATTTAGTTAAACATCCCCTCCTAAAGTCAGAAAATTTAAAAGCATTTATTCCAAATCACTTACTTGAAATTAAAGGGTTAGTAAGAGATGTTGATACTCGTTACGATATCAACTATCTTATGGAAAATATAGAATCACACTCACGCGTCACTAATATCTACAGATTAAATAGAAAAGTCCAAAAAGAAGACAGAACAGTTGAATTTGTACCAAAAAAAACTATTGTTGTTACTTTTGAGGGGAATATTTTACCTGATCGAGTAGCTTTTAATAGAGTCTTTTTTCCTGTCGAACAATTTGTAGGAAGAGTGACCCAATGCTTCAAATGTTTTAAATTTGGGCATGTATCTAAGCAGTGTAACAGTACTGAAGAAAAGTGTATCAATTGTGGAGAAATTAAAGACGATAAACATAATTGTGATAAAAATTTAACTTTTTGTATACACTGTAAAAGCAAAGATCATGTTTCTATCTCAAAAAAGTGTCCCTCTTACGATAATCAAAAAAAAATTAAAAATATAATGATACAGCAAAAAACCTCCTTTAAAGAAGCTAAAGAAATTTCTGAAAACTCCTTATCCAGTCTAGTAAATCACAACTCTTTTTCACCGCTAACAAATTATGACCAAAATTTTCCTGTTCTTCCTAACAACCATCGTATGTCATTATCACAACCTAATCAAATTCCTAAAAATACCAATTGCAATCAAAATAATTTCCTTTCCCAACCCAATCCTGTAAGCTTTAGTCCTCCAATGAAAAAGAAGAGAAAATCAAACTCTCCCACTATCCAGTCACCTATCCATGAACCATTATTTCCATTCTCCTTTGGACCTTCACAACCTTTGCCGATAAATTCAAATAAACCAAACTACGCTTGTTTGGAAACCAAGAAGAGTAGTATAGCTAGCAACCTATCCATTTTTATCGTGGATTTTTTAAATAAAGTTCTTTCAAGTAACAATAGACAACCTATTGATATTAAATTAATTACAAGTAGCATAGAACAGGTATTGGAGGATACTTTGAAAAACCAATAAAATGCCCAAAACACGCAATTTAAATATAATGCAATGGAATGCACGTTCTGCTATAGCTAACAAAAATAGTCTGGTACAATTTCTTTATGATAAAAATATTGACATTGCTATTATAAGTGAAACTTGGTTCAAAAGAAATCAAAAATATAGTTTTAGTGGTTACAATATAGTCCGCAATGACAGAAACGATGGCTACGCTGGTGTGGCAATTTTGGTACACAAATCTCTTCGTTTTGTTGAACATAAAATCAATATAAATTACAATGAAAATATTTTAGTGTGTGCTATCCAAGTTAAATATGGAACTTTATTGTTAAATCTTTTATCTGTTTATAAACCTCCAAAAATACAAACAAAATATGACGATTGGACTAAAATTTTTGAACAATTTGAGGGTCCTTTAATTATAGGTGGTGACTTTAATGCACACCACTCTATATGGGGTTGTCGTAATAATGATACCATAGGGTCACAACTTATAAATGTCGCAGATGATTTAAATTTAACAATTTTAAATAATGGCGAACCTACAATTTTGAGACGTCCTGATCAACAAGATTCGGCTGTCGATGTAACTTTTTGTTCACCTGAATTGGTTAACAAGACATCTTGGAATGTCATTCCTGACACTCTAGGATCAAATCACTATGTCATATCTATAGAACTTCTTTTTGCAATTAATGAAAATGAAATATCTCCTAAAAATAAATGGAATATTAAAAAAGCCAATTGGGCGTTATATTCCTCTACTATTCAAAATTTACACGATACAAACAATTTTCACTCGAATAATCTAATTGATAAGTACTCCTTCTTCATAAATAATATAAATACGGCTGCGGGAGTAGCTATACCCCAATATAAACCTTATAAATGTAAAAGGCACCCACCTCCTTGGTGGAATATTGATTGTGACAATATTATCAAACAACGAAAATTGGCTCTAATAAATTACAAGAAAAAAAGTAATTTTGAAAATTATGTTCAATATCAGGAGATTGCAGCTAGAACCAAAAAAACATTAAAAAGTATAGCCAAAAAGCATTGGATTGAATGGGTCTCTTCGCTCAATAAAAATACATCCGCTACAACTCTTTGGAATCAAGCTAAAAAACTTTACAGAAAACCGCTATCAAACATAAAATCTTTAGATCAGAAATGGATGGATGACTTTCTTATTAAAGTTGCACCCCCAACTGCGAACCCTCAAATAATTCCCAGCTCCATAGCATCAACCCCAGCTGATAAAAATCATTTTCTCTTAAAACCTTTTACTTACAATGAACTAATTTTCGCTATAAATAATCGTAAAGATAATAGTCCAGGATACGATCATATCAAATACTCCATGCTTTTAAACCTTCCAGAAGTAGCAAAACATTTTCTATTGGACCTTTTTAATCGTATAGTTCAAGACAATTCTGACGTAAATATTTTTAAAGACATAATTGTTATTCCGATTCTAAAGCCTACAAAAGATCCAAATTCAGCCGAATCTTATCGACCCATTTCTCTTTTTTCGTGTGTATTTAAAACTTTGGAACGTATGTTAAAAAACAGACTAGAATGGTGGGTCCATACTAAAAAGTTACTACCAAACAATCAATTTGGATACAGACGAGGATGTGGAGCTTTAGATGCTTTAGCTACACTTGTAGCGGACATACAGGGTAATTTTTCTAGAAATAATTATTTGCCTACTTTATCACTAGATATAGAAGGCGCTTATGACAGTGTGTGTTTACCTCGATTAAAAGACAAAATGATCAATCAGTTTCAAATACCCATAAAACTAGCACAAACTATTCTTAATTTCTACACTGATAGACGCCTATACGTTAGAAACTATAAAAATGAACTTCTTGGACCACGTTATAATAGTTGGGGATTACCTCAGGGATCAGTCTTAAGCCCTTTTCTTTTTAATTTGTATACGGCTGATTTTCATAGCCTTAATGCACCAAGTATTACTTACAAAACAATCCAATATGCGGATGACTTCCTCATATATACAGAAAGGACAAAATATGAACCCTCCCTTACAATCTTAAGAAAATTACATGAATATTTCTCAAAATGGTTTTGTGAAAATGGTTTTAATTTATCCACTAGTAAATCTAATGTGTGTATTTTTTCACAACATAATATTCCTAACACAAATACTATTTTATTAAATGGCCAAACTTTAAATTTCTGCAAGTCAATAAAGTATCTAGGCATGTTTCTAGATCAAAAGCTAACTTGGAAATTACACATCGAGTATATGCTTGACAAAAGCAATAAAGGTCTAAACTTTTTAAAATCCATTTCTAAAACTTGGTGGGGAGCTGATGTAGAAACAGCTTTACTATTTTACAAATCTTACATCAGATCTATTCTGGACTATGGATGTATACTTTATGGATCAGCAAGTAAACAAATTTTAAATAAAATTGATGTATTTCAACGTACTGTTCTACGTATCTGTATGGGAGCAATGAAGTCTACTCCAATAGCACCATTGCATGTTGAAGCTTTAGAACCTCCCTTGAATTTTAGAAGAGATTATCTGAGTGAAAAATTTGTTGTGAAAATTGCATGTATCAATAATTCATTATATTCTAGCATAAGCTCACTAAACACAGATGATCTAACAAACAGTTACTGGACTCATAAAAATACACCAACCCTGTGTACAGCCTTTAGAACCATGTGCAACAATAAGTATATCAACAATATCAACAACCTTGATACTAACGACTATTTCGCATTTTTTTATGAACCTGATATACGTATACCTACATATTATAATAGTTCATTATTAGATTCATGCATCTTGAATTCCTGTATAGACAAATGGCCCAAAGCAACTGTAATCTATACAGATGCATCCAAAACATCGGAAGGGACCGGATGTGCTTTCTACATTCCATCTAAGTCAACAGAAAAAATGTTCAAATTACCTTCTAATTGCTCAATTTTTAGTGCAGAAGCAATTGCAATTCTTGAATCCTTGATATATTTCGATAGTTTAAACAATAATTCAGTGTTAATAATATCCGATTCATTGTCAGTTTTATTATCTCTCAAAAATTCAAAATTACCCAATTATAATTCTAATCCTTTCATTTACCAAATTAAGAACATGCTTGTCAACCTTAAAAATAAAAATAAAACTACTAATTTTATTTGGATAAAAGCTCATGTTGGTATAAAATATAATGAGCATGCTGATTCTTTAGCTAAAGCTGCAATAACCTCTTCAGCTGAAATTGTACCAGAGGAGAGAATTTGTATTCCTGACACTTTTTGTATCTCTAAAAGAAATCAAATAGATCGTTGGAAAACTTATTGGCAAACTTTTTGTAACCACTCAACAACACAATATATTTATATACAACCACAAATTCCAAATTCGAGATGGTTTAAGAAATTTAGTAACATCCGTAAATATATAACAACCTTAATAAGATTGAGATTTGGTCATGCTTGTTATCCTACTCATCTTGCTAAAATCAAAATTTACAATTCAGACTTATGTGAAACATGTCAAGAACAAGGAGATCTTAATCATATCTTTTTTAACTGTTCCAAATATATTCAGCATACAGGAACTCTTTTAAGCAGCTTGCAAACGCTGCAAATATTTCCTCCGTACCAAATAAATAACCTATTGGCTACTAATGACAAAAGAGTATATGATTGTCTAATCAAATTTATACATAGTACAAATGTATGTCTGTAATCAATTTTAGCCAATTTCGTTAACCTTTTTTTTACCCAATTGTTTATTTTCCCTCCTTTTCCCTATTTATAGTAATGTCTTTTAGTAATTTTTAAGAGGTTTTTTTTTTCTTTTGACTATTTTGATCTGTTTGCAATAGTAGGTATAGATAGACACTTTTTTATTTAGTATTAAGTAAATTAGAATAATATGTTTTTCTTTTTAATAATTTGTATTAGGTTTAATAGTTTTTTTTTGTATTAGTATTAATTATTATCAAGTTGTATCTGGCTAAATAGCTAAGTGCTAAAGTCACAAATAAAAAAAAAAAAAAAAAAAAAATGTTGCAATTCTGAGTATATTTTTCCTATTCTTTGTCCTGATTCTCGCCGTTTTCGTTATCTGTGTATCCGTCCTGTTCCGAGGCATCCCGTTGGTTCTTTGAGCATTGCTTCATTTTACGATAGGTAGGTTGCTAACCTCGCCTATTAACCCTCCACTTTTATCCGGGCTTGGGACCGGCTGTGATGACTACCAAGCTACTCGATGCACCTGATAGTTATCCCAGGCAGTGTTAATAATTATGTTAATGTTTATATTACGGAATAGAATATTAAATAGTCTTTTAAATGAGCTATCACACGACCCCTATTCTCATTTAAAAAAATTATCGATTACGTCATCACACTCAGATGGATGATGTCACTAGATATCCAGGGTGATTGATTAGTGGGGTAAAGCTCAATAGATCCGGTTTGGTAATAGATAGCAATAAAAGTTAATAACAAAAATTGTAGACAACTTTGAGAACCATATTACAAAATTAGTTAGAATATTACAGGTTGTTGGATAACCTAGTGGCAGACCAAACTTATGTTTTTTTTTTTTTAATAAACACCCTGTATTTTATTTTATATTCGAAATATTCCTAACTGTCCCATCACAAAAATATAAAGGTTTGTTGTGTTATACAGGGTATTTACAAAATTATAACCAATTTTATATGCAAATCGTAACAAGTTCAACCCCCTGTATAAATAAGGATAAGCATAACAGCAATGGTTTATTGATGTCATATTTTTATTTGTTATGAAAATTTTCAATAATTATTAATATTGCTAATTTTTCTTCATATCAAATAGAGGGTGCGTCAAAACGCAAGTGCATTATTTTCTCGGTAATTTTAAATGGAACACCCTGTATTTTATGTCATTGAAAAGTAACATTACCGTAGATTAACGTTTATATAACATTCCCCATGTCCAAATTTATTAGTTTTCAAGATGTGTATTTTCATTTATCAATGGACCAATAGCGTGGCCATCCAGATCACCAGAATATAATAAACTGGACTCATTTTTTGGGAGTTGCGTTAAGAATAAAGTTTATAAAATACCTCCAAAAACAAGTGATGATGTGAAAAATAGATCAATGGTCCCGATGATTGATGACTAGTACTGGTGACTGTATTTTGTGTTTAAGTTTTCTTTTATAAAATTTATTATTGATAAATTATTTTTGTGCTTTATTTTTTACATTTTTTCATTTAGGTACATACAAAACCAGTTTTTAATTGTCTTCACTAAATGTTGTATATTTATTGTGTTTATGTTTTTTTTTTAATTTATTACTAATAAATTATTTTTCATGCTTTACTTGTTACATTTACATAAAAAAGTGGTTTTTAATTGTTTCAAAAATGTTGTATGTTGCGGATGTGTTTTTTTTTGTAAAATTTCTTACTAATAAATTGTATTTCTTTCTTTAGTTGCTACATTTTTACATTGATTACCGGATTGAAAATCAGTTATCGTATATTGTCAGTTTTAGCCAGTTCAGTCAGGGCTTACTTGAAATTTGGAAAAATTCGGATACCTAGTTAATAAATAATTTGCTCTAATAAATGAAAATATCTCGAAAACTAATAAATTTAGACATAGGGAATGTTATATAAAAATTTAAGCGTCGACGATTTTGAACGCTCATATTATCTTTGCTTATACAGGGTGTCCAGAAACTCTACCGACAAACGAAGACAGGAGATTCCTCAGATAATTTTAAGATAATTTAACCCAATTCACCTAGTCCGAAAATGCTTCCTAAGGGAGCTAGAGCTCTTTGAAGATGGCGTCATGTAATTAGTTTTTCTTAAATACCTCCAGAACGCTTATATTTAGAAAAACGAAAATTGGTATACTTATTTACTTTCCAGAAATGAATCGATTCCATCCATTGCGAATTTCTAGTACAACTCATAGGCGTCCGTTTTGGGTAGGGCAACGGTTATTTTATCGCCTAACTTTTTTGTCTTTAAGTTTTAAGCATTTTTGACTCTGAATTATTTAATTGTGAGTTATTCTAGTACTAAAAGGTACTCTTAGTTTAAGTCGATAGGATACACCGTTTGCTAGAAAAATCGATTTGAAAATTTTTCGTTCCTTGAATTAAAAAAAAAAAGATACAAAAAAAACTATTTAGAAAGATGAAAACTGGTACATTTATTTATATTCCAGAGATTAATCGATTTCATTAATGGCGAATTTCTAGTACCGGTCATAGGCTTCCGTTTTTGGGTAGGTCAACAGTTATTTTATAGCATACCTTTATTGTCTTTAATTTTTAAGTATTTTTGACACTAGATTATTCAATTATGAGATATTCGAGTACTAAAAGTTACTCTTGCTTTAAGTTGGTAAAATACATTGTTTTTTTTTAATTTTTTTTTAACATTTTTTTTCAAATTCCCAAAACTAAAAACTTTCAAATCGATTTTTCTAGAAAACGGTGTATCCTATCGACTTAAAGTAAGAGTACCTTTTAGTACTAGAATACCTCCCAATTTAAGAATCCAGTATCAAAAATGCTTAAAAGTTGAAGACAAAAAAGTTATGCGATAAAATAACCGTTGCCCTACCCAAAACGTACGCCTATGACCGGTACTAGAAATTCGCAATGGATGGAATAGATTCATTTCAGGAAAGTAAATATGTATACCAATTTTAGTTTTTCTAAATAGAAGCGTTCTGGAGGTATTTAAGAAAAACTAATTACATGGCGCCATCTTCAAAGAGCTCTAGCTCTCTTAGGAAGCATTTTCAGACTAGGTGAATTGGGTTAAATTGTCATAAAATTATCTGAGGAATCTCCTGTCTTCGTTTGTCGGTAGAGTTTCTGGACACCCTGTATAAACATCGGTTCTTATTTGTGTCAAACCTCAAACAAAACTTGAATTCAAAAAATTCGTGTTTTTAACATAGTCTTAGAAAAACCACCGGTTGAGATATTCCGTGCTACAATTAACAATAGAATTCGTTTTGGAGTATTAATTCAAAGTTTGTTACGAATCCTTAATGGATGGAGTGAAAATTAACAGGGTCTACAAGTCTACAGCGTGCAATAGTAAAGCATTAGAAGAGATGGAAAGACTGCGAAAACTATAATAGGAGGTGTAAATAATAAATTTAATGTAAGAAATCTATGAAGAAATTACAGAAATTGTACAATGTATGTATCAAATGTTACAAGTGCAAGACTCAAAAAAAAATTAAAAAATTTCAATAAATTTTTTTAAGAAACGCTTTTCTTTAGTTACGAGTGACTAAAATTAAAAATACTATAAAAAAAATCAACTACTAAGCAAATAATAAAAAAAAATCAAACTCAAATCATTATTGGAAAAAAACTGTTAGACAAATTAAATATACAGGAATCTCACACATTCGTTAAAAAATTTAAAAAATCTAACACATCCGTTAAAGAAAAGCGTGGGGAGCGTCTTCATCGAATTAACGGTTTGAGGATAGATACTTTTTTGCTTTTCGCGCCCCACACTTTTCTTTAACGAATGTATTAGATTTTTTCAATTTTTTAAGGAATGTGTGAGATTTTTGTATATTTAATCTGTCTAACAGATTTTTTTTCGTCAGTCCTAACAGTCCTTGGAGATTGAATTTTTTTTTATTTTTTGCTTTTTAGCTGATTTTTTTATAATATTTTTGATTTTAGTCACTCGTAACTAAAGAAAAGCGTTTCTTAAAATTTATTTTTCATATTTTTTTATCTAAGATTCAGTACAGAAAATTGTTTACCTCAAAGTAACAAAGATTGACCTGTTTTAATAATTCTTTTGTTAAAATTGTTGAAAATATTCAGATATTTAAATTTTATTCTCCTGTTTAGTTGAATCATCTATAAGTTCACCACCTCATGTTTTCGAGCACTATCATAACTATTGCATTTATCTTTTACATGTGACAAATATTGTTGATTTGACGTTTTCAAAATCAAAAGAGAAATTATAACCCTATATATTATACAGAAAATAAAATCTTTATATGTTGTATAATTGACTCCCCTCGTCGAGTAAATGGACTCTTCCAACTATTTTGTGTCGATAATTTGTGATCGACATTTTAGTTTAGAGAAGAATTAATAAAATTCCAGTAGAGAAGCTTCGCTTCTTAAAGCCACTTGGGGTAAACTCATTCAATTTTGCAATAAACTATTAACAGAAACTTCTCAAAAATGTTATCGCAAATGTTCTCAAAAATGTTATCACGTTTAAAAATCTTTATTAATAGCAAGCTAAAAATTTGATAATAGCTTAACGGTGTCTAGTCGGGCAAACTTTGATGTATGGGAACACTGGAACAGCGAAAGTTTTAATTGTGGAACATGATTTTAATTGTGGAACGTGTCATCCTGACAAGTTTATGATTGAGAAAACTAGCAAGTTGCATTTAAATTTATATTTTTTATTTCATTAGTAGTTCCAAAATGACACAAAATCTAGGCATCGGATAAAAAAGTTTATTTGAAGAAAGTGTATTTCTTGTTCTTCTTAATGGCGGTACAGGCTCGTTTTTTAACCGGGCACCTGCCACGTGGCTTTGCAAGGCGCCAACTGCCACGTGGGTTGCCCACATCACCCCTTAAAAATTTTCTGTGATCTACTTGTTTAAAAAACAAAATAATGTGTCGAGTAACACAAGAATATAAATGAACATGTTTTATTAACTTATTAGCCACTAATATGTTATAAAAGTTTAAAAATAAAATGAAAAAGTGTTATAAGCAAATTAGCAAGTACCATAATAAATGAAGTCCAGTAAAATATCTAAAAAATTAACATTTAGTGAGTATAGAGTCTATATTAATAATTTAAATAAGTTATTTCAATAAAAAATGTAAACTTGGCCTGTTTATCACAAATACAAAAAAAAATTTAAACTTAAAGTGCCAGATGATGACACCCCAATTCGACTTTAGAGCTATAAGTTCGGAATGACACTAAATAACCACTTCAAACACTAACACATATATGCTATATAATATTATAGAAAGCTACTATGACGCACAGCTCGGTTACCAAACTTGAAATACCAAATATTTGATAAAAATTTGTTATGGGGTGCTGGTAGCACCCCACGTGGCAGGTGCCGGGTTAATATTGTATTTAATTACAGAGTAATTTCCACATATTAATATATTTTTCAAATTGGTCTCCCTTGGTAAAATACCGCCATTCTTCATTATATTACGAATACGTGTGCCAAATATCTCGAAAAAATATTCAAAATTACAGCCGCAATCTTGGAACGCGTTTTCGCTACCTGTTGATTGCTACTGTTTTACCTTAATAGCAAACTTTATATAATATAATATGAAAAATGTTTGTCCGAAAAATATGTTGGGCATTTTATAAGTCCGACACGTAAAACATGTCAAATGACAGGAATTATGTTGGTGGTAAATAGCATTCTGATCTTTCCATGAGAGTTTAATGAAAAGGTAACAAATCAACTGGAAGTTCTGTCCGACAAAATACATGGGACGTTTTCGTAGACTAACGTTCGAAACGTGCAACCTGTTCCACAATTAAAACTTCCCCTGTTCCAGTGTTTCCGTACATCAAAGTTTGTCCGACTAGACACCGTTAAGATACTAACAAATTTCCAGCTTGATATTAATAAACTTTCATAAAAAAAATCGTCTTTAAAAATATTTTCAAAAAAGGTATTTATATTTATTTACAGAAACCTTTTTTTTTCAATTAGGTAAGCCAAAAATTAACAAAACTAACTTTAATATTTCTTAAATTTTAGCTTTTTGCATACATTTTCAATAATAAAATTTCAATAATGATTATAATATACTGGCTTTAAACTTCCAGACTTTAACTCTAATCGTGGTTCTAATTTATTTATATATTGTTTATTTATTGTTTAGGAGTCCCTGGTGAATATGTAAAGAGTGTGAGAGATGGGTATGAGGGAGTAACGACTAGTGTTAGGAGAGGTGTGGGAGAGACTGATAAATTTCATGTGAAAGTAGGATTGCACCAAGGCTCGGTGCTTCGTCCTTATTTATTCTCATTAGTTTTGGACCAGATAACAGCGAAGCTAAAAGGTAACATTCCATGGTGCTTAATGTATGCTGATGATGTAGAGTTACTAGGAAATAGTGAATGAAGCTTAGAACAAAAACTGGAACAGTGGAGACAAGCTCTGGAGGAAAAAGGTTTAAAACTTAATAGGACAAAAACAGAGTATTTGGAACGTTCATTTGTAGATGGAGTTACTACAAATAAAATGGTATTTTTGGATAGTAAAATGATTGTGAAGATCTAGTTTTAAGTACCTAGGATCGGTATTACAGAGTAATGTAGAAATAGATGGAGATGCATGCAGTAGAATTAGGGCTGGATGGATGAAGTGAAAGAAAGCGAGTGGTTTGTTGTGTGACAGAAAAATTCCAATGATGCTGAAGGGAAAATTCTATAAAACAGCCAAAAGGCCGGCTATGATGTACGAAACTGAAGGTTGGGCAGTGAACAAGAAAGAGGAACAACGAATGCATGTGGCGGAAAAGAGAATGCTTAGATGGATGAGTGGAATGACAGGAAATGATAAAATTAAACATGAGTATTTTAGAGGAAGTCTAGGTGTGGCATCAATTGATGCCAAAATCAGAGAGCATAGGTTAAGATGGTAATCACCCAATAAGATGGGTCACCCAATAATTAAGATGGGTAATCACCCAATACGAAGAATTGCTGAAGTGCAGATTCCTGGAAGGAGTAGGAGAGGAAGACCTAAGGGAAGACGATTAAGCAGGACATGTTGATAGGGTAAGCAGAGAATTAATATTGATCCGACCCAAGATAGAATTGTGTGGAGAAATTCAACTAGGGAAGCCGACTCCGACTAGGGATATGTCAAAGATAATGGTGATGATTGTTTATAAGTGAAAACTGACAGAAAATGGTTGCATATTTCATACTTTAGTATAATTACGTTCACTTAGAGTAACTGCCATATCATTGTTTCAATTTGTACCCTTTCCAGGACACTTAGTGTGTCCTGGAAAGGGTTTGTTTTCACTAATTTCCCTGGTATATTACTAGTTTTTTAATCTTTAATCTACTTGCTTAAATAAATAGGAATATTGAATTTTTTCCTTTTTATTTATTGATACTCAAGTGTGTATCCTTTTTTGGGTATTAGGTGTCCACGCTAGCTAAGAAGCATGCGATTATCGTACCTTGTAGCAAATCCTCTATCAGATCACTATCATTGACAAATGTTTTGCCGTTTGACTTCACAGCTTACCTAATCAAGATAGTAATCCGAAAATACTGCTACAAAGAAACGTAAATGTCGCGTAAGTCTATTACAGCAATTTTTTTATTAGACAAAATTATTTAATTCTGGTAAATTAATTAAAACCTCGAAAATTAAATAAATTTATCTTTAGTAAATTCCTGTGATTAATTTCTAAATAATATATTGCTCATCAACTTTGAAAGCATCTTTGTAACAAAAGTACAATTCATAATACTCCCATTTCAAACCCAACAAAGAAATCTTTTAGGTGAAGTTTGAATACGGTCGCTATTGAGGTCACGCTATATTAGTCAAATATTGAAATATTCGAACTACGAGTATACATACGTACAGCACAATAGCAAGTAGGTACAATTTGATCAGGTTTTCAATAACGTATTTACTTGTGAACATTTTTTCAAGTATTTCATTTCAATAAGATACATTGATAGAAAAATAATAGGATAGGGTAATAAGACAAAAATATACCCTGTTCGTGACACTTTAGCAGCCAGGGTACTAAAGCGTTTTTTGGACAGGTAATACTTATAGGAACAAATTATAATTATTTCCTGCGTAGGATCTGGCGGCCATTTTTATTTATAAACAATTAACTGTCAAAAAATGGCATTTCCCCCTTTTTTTCCAAGCAACGGAAAACAGTGAAGCGTATGATTTTTTTAGTACAAACATCTTCGAGATTATGGAAAAAGCTTTAAAATGACGTATTACAAAGTTTGATATACTCATTTAAATTATTTTCTCAATAACTGTTGTAAAAATTACTCTACAGCTTTGAAATTTTTGTCAAATGAGGGTTCTTTGGTGTTTAATATGTGATAAAAATTTCAAAGCGATTCATTCAATTGTTCAAATTTTATTTAAATTGTTTATCCCAGAGAGCATTATTTTTGCAATAGCATAAGTCAGAAAAAAATGACCTTAGAACCATTCCACAGGTGTCAAATTAAATAGCATGAGCTACATTTTCAACATGGTTTAAAAAAGTAAATAAAAAATGCATTTATTAGTAATAAATAAGTATGCAAAAGTATCGTCAATATTTCTTTATAAACTTTTTTAATGACTTTTCCAAAAAAATTAACTTTTTTACCCTGTTTTAAGTGCACAACTACCAAGTAATGTTATCTATATCATAATTGATAAAAAATTGTAATAAATATGTATAATTTCTTAAATAACAAAACAAAAAGTTTATAAGGAAAGATTTACGATACTTTTGCATAATTATTTATTACTAATAAATGCATGTTTTATTCACTTTTTTTAAACCAAGTTGAAAAAATAGCTTATGCTCTTTTATTTGACACCTGTGGAATGGTTCTAACGCCATTTTCTTCTGACTTATATTATTGCAAAAAAATGCTCTCTGGAATAAACAATTTGAATAAAATTTAAACAATTGAATGAGTCGCTTTGAAATTTTTGTCATATATTCAGCACCAAAGAACCCTCATTTGACAAAAATTTCATAGCTGTACACTAATTTTTACAACAGTTATTGCAAAAATATTTTTTTTTACAATTCCGACCCTTTTTCGCAATTATATTAACAATAAATGAGTATACCAAACTTTGTAATACGTCATTTTAAAGCTTTTTCCATAATCTCGAAGATATTTGTATTAAAAAAAACCATAAGTTTCCCTATTTTCCATTAGTTTGAAAAGAAAAGTGAAAAATGACATTGCTTGACACTTAATTGTTTATAAATAAAAATGGTCGCCAGATCCTACTCAGGAAATAGTTACAATTTGCTCTTATAGGTATTACCTGTCGAAGAAACGCTTCAGTACCCTGGCTGTTCAAGTGTCATGGAAAAAACCTTATTACCCTGTACTATAATTATCGTGACACAATAGAGACTTAATTCGATCATAAATAAATGCTACTAACAGTATCTCAAAATATTTCAACCAATTTCTTGTTAAAATTTAACTACTTTAAAGTTTCAATGATCTGCATGTAAGCAATGTTTTTTTTTTCTTTTAGCAACTGGAGTTGCTATCTAGAGTCCATTTAGAGATGTTCTCCCCAGAGCCAGCTACCCACATAGTTGGGAGTACTGAGTTACCATGATGACTTTAAACGAATTAAAGAGTTTTCACCCAGATATTTTGGTGGCCTAACTATGTGTACCTTATAATTAGCACTGATGATGAAATTGTCATTTGTAAAATATTTTGTCATGGAGCTCAAAGAATTCGTTTCTCATATTCTGTGAGAATATCCATTTCCTTGTGGATGAATGTTAAATTTACTAATTAAAAAGATGAAAACCATTCATTTCCTTTCCTGAATCTGCTGATCACCAAAGAAATTACAGGATATGCAACCAAAGTATACAGAAAACCAACCCGTACTAAGAGGTATTTAAACTTTCATCCAAACCACAATGTAAACAATAATAATGTAAACTATTAAAACGCATTACAAGAAGAAAAGAACGTGCTAACTAAAGCCTTAACAAAAAATGACTATCCAGTGTCCTTTATACCCTTTTCCACGAGCATACGACTGTGTTGAATTATCTCGACAACAGATAATTTATTGTGTAAAATATGAAGAACGAAATTAAATTGCAAATTACATTGTTGTTTATTGGAATAATTATTAGAGCCATTTACTTTCGTACTTCTTATGTTGCCCACTAAAATATTCGCTGTCGCAATAATCCAAAACAGTCATATATTCGTGGAATGAACTATATAAAAAGGACATTCCAGAATATTCGCGGTGTGCAAGTACTTGGAGGGGATACGAGAAATGATCGTGCGCGAATAGCGGAGAAATCTTGCAACTTTCTTAAATAATTCATATTGTCAATTGAAATTGTCAAATTGACGTATATTTCATACCTACTGTCATTAAAGAAGAAAAATTATATGTTGCTCACAAAATTGATATGATATGCAATTACTATATAAAAGTACAAGAATAAAAAACCACTAAACGCCGTAAAAATGAGTGGCGCATACAATATTCCAGCTACAAAAGATCTGATATGAATATTGCGTGGCGCGAAAATGTATTTTCATTTCAAAACTTTTCAAAACGCGCCACAAAAGGTTAACTTTGATACAGTTTGAATTTTGTAACTCTTTTGTGGCGCGTTTACTTCAAATTTAGCAAATATTATGGAAAAATCTTCTAAAATAAAACTAAAATTTTGTTTTGCATCAAAATGAAAATACATTTTCGCGCCACGTAATATTCATATCAGATCTTTTGTAGCTGGAATATTGTATGCGCCACTTATTTTTACGGCGTTTAGCGGTTTTTTGTTCTTGTATCAGGAGTTATTGAAAGTTATTTATAAATTAAATGTATGAAGTTGAATGCAATGTTGCACGATTACACGGTATGCTTTGTAAATGGTCGCCTTTGTCGCATTTTCTCCCAAATGATCTAGTTTCAATCGAATGTACACTAGATTTTTTTTCTATTCGAAATAGATTGAAAAAAAAAGATTGGGATGGCCGGTAAATGAACTCGGATTGCCTGTTACCATATCAAATTTAGCGTCGTAACCACTACAACTACATAAACCATTTCGGGAATAATCGTTAATTGGATTATAGATTTGTAGCTTAATAACGTCTAAACGGCTTAACCGATTTTGATTACTAAACATGAGTTTGAAACCTATTGACAAGTAGTATCTGACCATCTAAGGTCAAGTATGATAACTGAAGCTACTACAGGAATTATTGAGCTTGCAAAACCTTTTTTTCCCATAGGAAATAGATTTGATCATACTTATGAAGCCTATAACTTAAAAATTAGAATTTTTCCGGATATGAGGTATACACCGTTAGGTTCGTCTAGAAACTTTCTACAAACGCTCAGTTATCGGCGCAATTCGTAGGTTGAAATTTTGAGTAATTGTCGAAAAACCACAATTTTCAAAGTTTAGTTTTTCAGTTTTTCGGCTATACTGAGCCGTGTGTATGTCTGATCCTGATGGCTTAAACAACATTCGAAAGACTAACTCAACACTATTGATATAGTGTATTTCTGGTTCTCCTATCTCTTCTTGAAGCGAAGATATATACCCTCAAAAATATGCCGTTTTGTACGTACCAAGTCCTATAGCTGGCTTATGGGTGGTCAAAAGTCACAAACTACACTGGTTCTAAATCGGCCCTGACCCCCTCTTCAAACACAGAAAAAAAATTCAGATCGGTTTAACTTTTCCGCACACGTACATACATATCCACAAACATTTTCCCTTTTTTAAATAGAAATTCAGTCATATTTCTGAGCTCGGTAACTTTTGACTGGTATAGCTGATTTTCAAAATTAGACATGCGTTGGAACGGTAATGATCAGTACTATTAGAAGCCGCAAAGGTCGGACTTAAATTTCTGAAATTTCTGTTAGTTTTGGGGACGAGAACGAAAAACAGACCCTAAATAGGAAGGGCCGTAAAATCCACACCCTTGGACCAATATGGATGGTTGACATATGGATGGGTGAGTATTTTCCTGAACTTTAAGATAGGGCTTGGTCCAATTTTAAATTCAGTCAGATTAAGAAAATCGAAAATTTCGTGTATATACAGGGTGTCCCAGACTAAGTTACCCACGCTATATCTCTTAAACGAATAGAGATTTTCGAATGGGACAAAAGGTGATATATTCTACTTGTAATACACTTTAATATGGCGTACAAAAAATCATCCCCTAAATAATCATCCCTTAGTTACAACCCCTAACTTTAATTTTTTTAATAGCACCCTGTATATTTTTGTATAGTTTTGGATGTGGTCTTTTATCGTCTATCCAACACATTTTTTGAAAATAAAATCGGTTCGTATATAACCTAGAAACTATCAGTTTATTTTTGTTAAATTGTGTGTCCCAGACTAATTTATCCAGGCTATATTTCTTAAACGAATAGAGATTTTCGAATGGCACAAAAACTGATCTATTCCATTTGTAATACACTTTCATATGGCGTAGAAAAAATTCATCCCCTAAATATTCATCCCTAACTTACAGGGTGCTATTAAAAAAAATAAAGTAAAGGGTTGTAACTAAGGGATGAATATTTAGGGGATATTTTTTTTTCTAGGCCATATTAAAGTTTATTACAAATGTAATAGAGATTATTTTTGTCCCATTCGAAAATCTCTATTCGTTTATGAAATATAGCCTTGATAAATTAGTCTGGGACACACAATTAACAAAACTAAACTGATATTTTCTTGGTTATTTACGAACCGATATTTTATTTTCAAAAAATGTGTTGAATAGACGATAGAAGACCACATCCAAAACTATAAAAAAATATATAGGGTGCTATTAAAAAAATTAAAGTTAGGGGTTGTAACTAAGGGATGATTATTTAGGGGATGATTTTTTTGTACGTTATAATAAAGTGTATTACAAGTAGAATATATCACCTTTTGTCCCATTCGAAAATCTCTATTCCTTTAAGAGATATAGCGTGGGTAAGTTAGTCTGGGACACCCTGTATAGTGTCTCCTGTAGGGGGTATGGGTGTGAGCCACTGGCGAGAGCTGCCGTTCTCTGGTAATATTTAATTAATGAAAGAAGTGAAAGAAGTATATTAAAGTGTGTAAATGTATTTTAATTTCCTTAGCTAAGCGCTTTCGACATAAAAGTCATCTTCAGAGCTAATGGTCAATATATAAAAAGTACCGGCTACTTAGGAATGTATTTTCTTGCATCGCATTAAGAAATTTGTAATTCAGGTCCACCGTACAACTCCGGCTGATGAAAGCTAGTTTTAATTTTTAGTTTTTCTATGGTAAAACAATAAAAACAACAACTGGGACGATACATACATATAAAATTTTTTTCATGGTAAAGGTTTTACCCAACCATTTTGAAGAGATATGAGCTGGTGACTGACTGACAGTGGTTGATTGTACTGAACCACTGTCAGTCAGTCACCAGCTCATATCTCTTCAAAATGGTTGGGTAAAACCTTTACCATGAAAAAATTTTATATGTATGTATCGTCCCAGTGGTTGTTTTTATTGTTTTACCATAGAAAAACTAAAAATTAAAACTAGCTTTCATCAGCCGGAGTTGTACGGTGGACCTGAATTACAAATTTCTTAATGCGATGCAAGAAAATACATTCCTAAGTAGCCGGTACTTTTTATATATTGACCATTAGCTCTGAAGATGACTTTTATGTTGAAAGCGCTTAGCTAAGGAAATTAAAATACATTTACACACTTTAATATACTTCTTTCACTTCTTTCATTCATTTCAAGTGTGTACAAAACCTATCAGTCTTTCAGCTTCTTAATATTTAATTAATTGTATTTTGCTTGCAGTACTGCATTTTAATAATTAATTTTATTTACTACATACAACTGTTTACCTTTTAATAACATAACCTAAATCTTACTTTTTCTTCTTATAACTTTTGGGCTACAGCCTTGACAATTATCCAGCAACCAGGGCCAATTTGATTGGCCAATATAATTAAAAGTGCGAAAAAGCTGCTGAGCTAGAAACCAGGTGTCGCTTTTCCGAACTTGCACGGTCCCATTAGAAGAAAGGAAACAACAAAACAGTACAAGCAACCCAGCTACACACAAAAACGCACACGTTTCGTGTGAGTATACATCGAAATCGTGTTGTAATCTTATGTTTTGTGAATATTTTGTTTTTTGAATGTCCCTGATATCTTAAGAAAGAAACGAAGACACAAGTACATGATATGTGACAAATTTTTCAAAACATGCTTTTTATGTTAAAAGTAAGTTGTTTGAAAATCGTTCAAACAAGCCAAACACGTTTTAAAATTAATATTTACTAATTAATATTTAAGTTACTAAAGTGTAAAGGATCTATGTACACAGTAAATTTTAAATTGTAAATGCATAAAGGATCTATGTACATTTTTTATATATATAAAATATATAATAAATATTTTTTTCAGTTTTTTTTTTATTAGTCTTATTAAATATATTAGTTTTAGGACTACTTATCCTATAAATTTAGTCTATTTAGATCTTATAGTAAAAAAGTTCATTTTTATCAATAACTTGAAAAGGTCACATAGATCCTTCATGCACTTGTGTCTTCAAATAAAATAGGCGTTTCTATTCTTTAACATGTGTTTTAACTGAAACAAAAGTTTGAGACACCCTGTAGGGAGAAAATGGTACAGAGGTAGGTATACATATAAATTATGTTATGATCTCGTATTTTTTGAACATTTTTTTTCTTTAGTTTTTCTAATATCTTTAATAACACAAAAACTAGACGGCTGTACTCTTTAATCTGTGTTTTATCGAACGGAATGCGATACGTGAGGAGGCCATGTCTCGTTATACATTTAAATGAAATTATTTCCGATATATAATGCGAAAGGAACAATATGTTCAAAGAAAGAAAATCTGTGCAATGTACATCTCGCTATTTAAAGAGCCTTCACGTAGACATCAAATTCGTACTTACTCTCAAGGAAATTCCACCCCAAAACATCAAAGAGCCTTCGTTAAACAATCTCGTCTCTCTTATGTTGCGCTGTGCATACCACTAATTTGGTCTACAAATAACTCTTAAGGTGTAGACCAGAATGGTTAACGTTATGTGTCTTTCTGTTTTTAAAGTTTCGTTAACGGTTTTTTTTTTTGTATTGTTAATTTAGTTTTGTATCAGTTAAAATATGTCATGTTAAAGAATAAAGCTGTCTATTTTCTTTATTTCTAAAGATATTTATTTGCATGTGGTTGTCTTTTTTTAGGCAAATCACATTATGATTTTTCTGACTAATATTCTTAAGTAATAATATACGTTTATTCAAATCAATAGTTATTACAATAATTTACTATTTCGGTTTACTTACAATAAAATAAACGTAAAAAAAGTCTTAAAAGCATAAACATGCTTGTTGACTTATTCTGTCTGATACTAGCAGATTTATGTTTATTATTTTTTTTTACAAATCAATATTTTATTTTTAGAGTTTCTAATCTAATTTCTGTGTTTTTTTATCTGGTATAATTTAAGTGTATTAAATTTTTACACAACTCCCTTTTTTCTTTTACCCTGCCTAGCAATAACTAATTTTTTATACAAATAAAAATTTTTGATATTTTTAAAATTTTTAATTAACTATTTAGATGGGCAATAAGCCACAATTAAATTGAAAAAATAATTTTATTAACGTTTCGATGCCCAAATCGGGTGTCCTTTTCAAAATAAAAAAAATATATTTATTTCTAAAATAAATATATTTATTTTAGAATAAAATAGTTATTTCTTATTTCCCATCTAAATAGTTAATCATAAAAATGCCACAAGAAAATATCTTCAGAACAACTTTAAAATTTATGGGCAATTGATTGTATATTCTTGGAGCAAAATATGTAATTGACCGTTGCGTGATTGTTTTTAAAGTGCGAAGACATTTGACATTCAATTTTCTTCTTGTTTCATAATTTGACACTTTTACTTTAAGAGTAATTTTATCTTTATGCATATTTTTAAAGAGCTCTAAGCAGTACAATTGCCGAACATCAAGAACCTGAGTTTCATGAAAAAGTTGATCTGAGGGATATGTTTTTCGTTTTCCATATATTAGTTTAAGAAACCATTTCTGAGTATTTTGAAGGGTCATCGGATGGCAATCAGCTACTCCACCCCATCCTAAAATCCCGTGTACAAGATGAGATAAATTAAAAGTTGGCAGAGAATTTTTATATATTGCAAAAGGTATATATTTATTTTTTTCATAATTTAATGTGAATTTGTTTATTTGCAACCATGTTTTTATAATTTTGAGGTCATGTTCTGCTATAATTTTAATATCTTCCCAATTATCGGCCTTATAAAAAATTGCAGTATCATCAGCAAAACTAATTATGTGTCCAGTCTTTAGTTTGAGCATGTCACTAACATAGAGTGTAAAAAGTAGATGGCCTCATACGGTCGCTTGCTGTACGCCATAATTAATTACTTCAGGATCACTTCAAGTCGTCCCAGGAACGCAACTTATAAATATTGGCAATATCATTTTAAAGTCATCTACTTTAAAATATTGTGACAGTCGACAGGGATGTGTTACGTCACCGATAATGTTCAATGCCTACACCGACCCAATTTTTGAGGAAGCGTAAAATAATCGTCGCGAAGGTGTTAAAATCGGTGGTGAAATCATTAATAACATCAGATACACAGAAGTCAACAGAGGCAACAAGTCACCTGGATTAGACATTAGACAATATTAGCGTAGAATTAATAAAAGAATGCGGAGACTCCCTATTGAATGCGATACACGAACTAATAGTGAACATATGGAATAATAAACAACTGCCACAAGACTGGAATACCGGAGTTATTATTCCACTACATAAAAAGGGAGATCAGCTTGAATGTAAAACTACCAAGCAATAACGCTGCTGACTGTGGCATATAAAATACTGTCAAATATTGTGTATGAGCGATTAAGACCATATGCGGAACAAATAGTTGGGGGTATCAATGTGGTTTCTGCAGGCAGAAGTCCACAATAGATCAGATCTTCGTCTTGAGGCAAATCTTGGAAAAGACTAGTGAATTTAATATAGACACACATCATCACTTCATTGATTTTAAAAGTGCCTATGATAGTATCCATCGAGAATATCTGATCCACGCCCTGAAAGAGTTTAATATTCCAACTCAACTCATTGATATAGTAAAAAAACACTTAAAGTACAAAGCAAAATTCGAATTCAAAACGCACTAATAGATACAATCCATGTTAGAACAGCCCTACGACAGGGAGATGCCCTATCCTGTATTCTATTCAACATCACATTAGAAAAAATAATTAGAGAGTCAAAAGTCAACACCAGAGGAACAATAATAACAAAAAGAGTACAAATATTGGAATTTGCAGATGATGTTGATATCATAGCTAGAAGCAAAAGAGAACTGATAGAAGCATTTACTGCGATAGAAAGAGCGGCACAAAACAGTGGCCTAAATATTAATGAAATAAAAACAAAATACATAAAGGCCAGCAAATCGACAAGCCAAAGAGACTTACAGAATCTGACAATAGGAGACTATAACATCGAAAGCGTAATTTTTTTTACATATCTAGGTTCACTCGTTACCGCAGATAACAATGTCAGCGAAGAAGTTAAGAGAAGAATACATATTGCAAATAAAACATAATATAATGGACTAATTAAACATCTAAGATCTAACAACATCACGAGAAAAACCAAATGCAAAATATACAAAACCCTGATAAAACCGGTCCTTATATATGGATCAGAGACATGGACACTGTCGAAAAGCGATGACAACTTATTAGGTACGCTTGAATGAAAAATCCTCAGACACATATATAAGGGGGTGAAAGAAAATGACGTATGACGCAGAAGATATAATTTTGAACTATACGCAGCATACAACGAACCCGACGTCATAACATTCATAAAGATCGGACGTCTGCGCTGGATGGGCCATGTTGAACGGATGTTGGAGACCGAAACACCAAAACATATAATGAGGCAAACACCAGTAGGGAGAAGGTCAAAGGGAAGACCCAAACTTAGATACATGGAACAAGTGGAACAAGATCTGAAAACACTTGAGATTACCCACTGGAAGAACAAAGCAAGGAACAGAACAGAATGGCGGAAAATCCTAGAACAAGCCAGGACCCAAAAAGGGTTGTCGATCTACTGATGATGATGATACACAGATGACACCGCCATAATCGCAGAGAGTCTGGAAGACCTTCAAACCCTGTTGATCGCTGTAAACAACGAATGTATTGCAAAGGGCTTAACAATCAACGCAAAGAAAACAAAATCGATGGTGGTCGGAAAAATTAATATCGAAGACTCAGTACTAAAATTTTAGAACAAAATCCTGGAAAGGATGGAACACTTTAGATATCTGGGTAGCTAGATTGACTGCAGAGGAATTTTTGACCAGAAAAGAACTTGCACGAAAAAGCTTTATTAGCTGGCGTTCTGTATTGTGCAGTAGAAGTCTGTCATTGACCACACGTCTAAGAGTATTGAATTGCTACGTCTGATCAGTTTTGTTCTGTGGATGTGAAACTTGGACAAAAATGTGAGGAATCTCAACAATTAAGAAGAGTTCGAGTTGTGGTGTTACCGTCGCATGCTCAGAATCCCGTGGACATCACACAAATCCAGCGAACGTGAGCTGGAGACTATGCACAAAGAGCGATAATTGATCAACGCCATAAAAATGAGAAAGGTTCAATACTTCGGTCATATTCGCGGTGTGCAAGTACTTGGAGGGGATACGAGAAACGATCGTTCGCGAATAGCGGAGAAATCTTGCAACTTTCTTAAATAATTCATATTGTCAATTGAAATTGTCAAATTGACGTATATTTCATACCTACTGTCATTAAAGAAGAAAAATTATATGTTGCTTACAAAATTGATATGATATGCAATTATTATATAAAAGTACAGGTATTTAATTAATTGTATTTTGCTTGCAATGCTGTATTTTAATAATTAATTTTATTTACTACATACAATTGTTTACCTTTTAATAACATAACCTAAATCTTACTTTTTCTTCTTATATTTTTTTGGGCTACGGCCTTGACAACTATCCAGCAACCAGGACCAATATGATTATCCAATATAATTAAAAGTGCGAAAAAAGTTGCCGAGCTATGAAACCAGGTGTCGCTTTTAAGAACTTGCACGGTCCCAATAATGAGAGGACCTAAACAACGCTTACTTCGGTTGATCATTCAGGACAAAATCGAAGGAAAACGGAAGTTGGAGGAAAACAACTGTCCTGGATGCGTAACATTAGACAATAGACAGGTCGAACTGTCGAGGAATTGTTTCATATAGCTACCGACCGAGAAACATCTCATCAGCTTTTTAATACGATGATAGCCTTAGAGTATGGAAAATTTTTCTCTCTCAGGAGAACTATCACGCCATATCTTTTTCGAACGGAAGTGAAGCCGTATTTTAATACGGTTGGTTCTCATTGATGTTTGACACCACTAGTTTTATTAGTGATTTTTGTGCGATTTCTGAGTGAAAACTAGCAATTTTTTTAACTCTTTAAAATGGTGATGTGTTCGGCTTACGGTTGTAAAAGCGATAGCAGAAAGAAGGAAGTAGGAGTTACATTTCACAGGTAAATAAATATTTCTGTTATGTGTGCGTATATGAAAATTCAATAAATACTCCTTTATTCTTAGATATTGCCTCTTAAACGGTTAATAATTTGAAAATTAACACTTCAATGTACCTTATTACATAATTAAAATTACATGTTTAAGTTATAAAATGCGAGAAATTTACATGTAAAATTAAAAGTAACATAAAGAGTCGCCATTTTACCAGTGGTGTAGATAGGAAACGGTGCGAAATAAATGAATTTATAAAATATATTGTGGCAACTACGAAAATGGAATTAATAACGTTTACTTTTTATATAGGTTTCCAAAAGACGATCCAAGAAGAAGTCTTTGGATTGAAAATATGAAAATTAAAAACTTTACACCTACAAAAACCTACAGAATCTGCTCGAAGCACTTTGAAAATATTTTTTTTTATGAAACTACCACAGGAAAAATTAAATTATTGGATCAAGCAGTACCAACTATATTTATTGAGTTGCCAAAAAGTGTGCAGCCAAAAGGAGAACTTCGAAAGGTATTATTAGAAATCATTTTGATATTATTTAAAAAGTAATTTTACATTGAGTACACAATAAAAAGTTTAGATTAACTACAACTAGTTTGAAGTCACTGCAAGGTAATGATATGCAACAATAATTATTTTTTCTAGGACCGTTGAACGGCATGCTTATTATTCACTATTTTTTAATACATAATATCACCCATTACCTTACCCGTGAGTAATAGTTCAATACTCACGGGTTGAAATTAGGTTGTTATATGCCACTTTTAATATATTAATTATTAATAATAATTAAATTAAAATAAGTTTTATATTATTAATAAATTAATTAATTAAAACTGCTTAACTTGTTGAATTAATACAGTAATTATTGTAATTTATACCAATCATTAACTTATAGATACCAAAAATTTTAAAGGATTTTTAAGGGTAACAATGTGTTTATGTGGCTTTTCATTCACAGTCATTTGTTTCGAGCTTCTGTCATGTGTCAAATAATATTAATATATCTACGACATACGTTATTAGTATATACAATAATACAAACCAAAGACGTATGATGTAGATATATTAATATTATGTGACACATGACAGAAACTCGAAACAAATGACAATCGATGAAAAGCCCTATATCAAACACTGAGCGCACATGCATTTGAAACCAGTAGGTAACGTTCATTATTAATGTTTACATGTTTTTTTACAAATTTTATATACAACATCAACGCCAACTTTTATCAAAACGTGAAGATTCCATGATAATCTTTTTATATTAGCCAGTAATTAATTTGAAGAGAATTTGGGCCGGACATGTGATAAGAATGGGAGAGGATAGGTTACTAAAAAGAGCACTGAATGCTAGAATGCAGGGAAAGAGACCGGTTGGAAAGCCAAGAAATCGCTGGGAAGATATAGTAAACAGCGACGCACAAGCCCTTTTAGGAATCCGTGTATGGAGAAGAGCAGCCACAGACAAGCAAGGGTGGAGGCAAAAAATAAAGGCCAAGGCTCAATTTGGGCTGTAGTGCCGTAGAAGAAGAAGAACAATAATTAATTTAAAATATGTAAAAATAAATATGAATATTACCTACTTGGTTCATATTATGCATGTGTGCTCAGCACATGCCACTGAAAACACCCTCAACGCTAGTTCAGACGAAATCCACGAGAGGTCGTCATTGTGACTTGACATCGCTAATTGTGTTAAATATATTATAACATATTACATATTATATTATAGTTATATTAATTAAATATAAATATAGGTACATTATAACTTTATAAAATATTATGTCGACCGATAATAGCCATTTCCTATTTATTACAATGACGGTGGGTACAAATTTGTCCTTAAAATTTTTCGGAAACGAATAGAACTTGACTTGTATACAGTGCTAGTCAAAAGTCCGTACCCCCCCTCTTATCTTTTGAACGGTTTTACCTATAATAGTGAAATTTGGATGGAGGAAATTAACTGACGTAAGCTTCTTAACTAGTTATGACAGGTGACGTAATAGTGACAGATGACGTTACAGAGCCACTGTGACCGATAATTTTAAATGGGACCTTATGGCAAGTGATACCTCGTTTGAAAGGTATTCAAAATACCTACTCAGCCATACTAATTTTTTTGTGTTTTAGTTGATTTTGATTTTGGTGAATAAATTAAATAAATATAATATTGTAGCTTCGCATTTAATTAATAAAAATTCAAATGTACGCCTATGGTTTTTTTGTCAAAAAAGTTGACGTTTTTCGATTCTCTAGTAGTTTTTACGTCAACGTCAACCTTTTTGACAAGTAATCATAGGCGGAATTTTGAATTTTGAATTAATTAAATGAAACTACAATTTTATATTTATTTCATTAATTCGTCAAAATTAGCTTAAACTTAAACAATATTAGTATGACTGAATAGGTATTTTCAATACCTTTCAAACGAGGTGTCACTTGCCATAAGGTCCCATTTAAAATTATCTGTCACAGTGGCGCTGTAAAGTCATCTGTCACTATTACGTCACCTGTCATGACTAGTTAAGAAGCTTACTTCCGTTTATTTCCCATCTCCAAATTTCACTATTATAGGTATAACCGTTCAAAAGATACGAGGGGGGGTACGGACTTTTGACTAGCACTGTATTTCTGTAAACCTATATTATTATTTTGTTGTATTTTTATAATAGACCAATCAAAAGAACAATCTGACCCCAAAAAGGTAAAGAAAGGATGAAAATTTGGGAATAGGTAGTTGAAATTGTCTATTATTATATAAGACAAAATTTACAATTATATATCCTCTTCTCGGGGGTGAAAAAATATGCATTCAAAATAAGTCCGGAATTGGATGAAATGACTAATTCTAAGTAACTTTTGTTCTATATAATTTTTCATTAAGTCAATGATTTTCGAGTTATTTACGAGTGAATACATTTCATACGTATTAGTGCATATATGCTAATATGCGCTATATGCACTAATACATATTTTCTAATTGTAGATAATATAGGTACATATTTTCTTATATAAATACATCCAGCAGAATTACCTACTTATTTTTTTTTAAGATAATCGGTAATCTTACGACGAATTTGTTTTACAAAAATTATTATTCACTTGTTGCTCTAAATTATAATGATTAAAAAATTGACATTGGATTGGTCCCTGCTTATAATATACAGGGTGTAACGAAAATACAGGTCATAAATAAAATCACATATTCTGAGACCAAAAATAGTTCGATTGAACCTAACTTACCTTAGTACAAATATGCACATAAAAAAAGTTACAGCCCTTTGAAGTTACAAAATAAAAATCGATTTTTTCAAATATATCGAAAACTATTAGAGATTTTTTATTGAAATTAGACATGTGGCATTCTTACTGCCTGAACATCCTAAAAAAGAATTATAGTGAAATTTGTGCACCCCATAAAAATTTTATGGGGGTTTTGTTCCCTTAAACCCCCCCAAACTTTTTTGTACGTTCCAATTAAATTATTATTGTGGTACCATTAGTTAAATTCAATATTTCTAAAACTTTTTTGCCTCTTAGTATTTTTTCGATAAGGCAGTTTTTATCGAGTGCGGCTTCTTTTTTACTATGTTTACATACAAATTTTATGGGGGTTTTGTTCCTTTAGACCCCCCAAATGTTTGTGTATGTTCCAATTAAACTATTACTGCGGTACCATTAGTTAAACACAGTGTTTTTAAAACTTTTTTGCCTCTTTGTATTTTTTCGACAAGGCGCCTTTTATTGAGATGTGGTATCTTTTTTAATATGGTTCAAAATATACCTAAAAATGCAAATCATAAATAAATTTTCATATTACATATTACCAAGTCTCCATATTCGTACTTAGCCATATACAAATATGTGGTGGATTTGATAAATATTCAAAATATCTCGATAAAAACTGACTTTTCGAAAAAGTACTAAGAGATAAAAAAGTTTTTAAAATAATGTGTTTAACTAATGGTACTACAACAATAATTAAATTGGAACGTACACAAAAGTTTGGGGGGGTTTAAAGGAACAAAACCCCCATAAAATTTTTATGGGGTGTCCAAATTTCACTATAATTTTTTCTTAAGATACTACTGACATAATAATGCCAAATGTTCATTTTCAATAAAAAAGCTCTAATAGTTTTCGATATATTTAAAAAAATCGATCTTCATTTTGTAACTTCAAAGGGCTGTAACTTTTTTTATGTGCATATTTGTACTAAGGTAAGTTAGGTTCAATCGACCTATTTTTGGTCCCAGAATATGTGATTAAATTTATGACCTGTATTTTTGTTACACCCTGTATATTATAGTAGGTAACAAAATATTTTATAAAACCTTAATCTTATTAAAAAATCATTTGTATTTGAATAGCGTGGTTAAGTTTTCGGCCTAGGTGGAAATTAATACAGTTTAATCTATTGTGCTTTTAATTATTATACCTGCTATTAAGTATGTCCACCTCTTGAACTTTAACGATAATACTCAAATACAAATGACTTTGTAAAAGGATTAAAATACGGTTTTACAAAATAATATATTGAAACGGACTATACAAGCGGTTACAAAAATAGGACTTCCAAATTAAGTGTTTCTTAAAATCTATTAACAGGCAACGCAATAAAAATTTCACAAAAATGTAAAAGTACCTATTATACTTTAGAATCTGTGAATATTTTTGTCGGATGGTGCCCATAAAGAAGTAACAAAATTTTACCTGACAGACCCTATAAACCAGACACCATCTAAATTTGTTGGAAATTGTACATAAAAAGTTTTTGGTTTAACTGAAAAATATTATAAGCGGATACATTTGTTAAGGAGTGAATGAAACCGTTTCCGGACCTCAAATTTCTATTTCTTAAACCGGTATTAAAATAACTGTTCGATTGTAATACCAAAAATCTCAAACAGTCATAAAATGTACGTTTTGTTTTTATGAATATTTTGGATTTTTTGTTTTCCTGTTAGACAAAAATTGGTTATGCTAAGGTTGTTCAAAATTTGCATACACTCGTGATTAGTGACTCATACAAGTCATTTTAACTAAAGCCTTTTCAAAAATAAGCACTTTGAACCGATGAAACTTAACAGATCGTATTATAAAGAATATAAAGTAACTTATGAAGCAGTAAGGATTAATTTCATTTGGGATGCTAAGTAGGGGGTGATTTTTACGATTAGTTTTACCAAAAAAATAAAACGGCCCTAAGAACAATATTTTGAGCGTAACTCACTTATAGTAGGGGAGGAAAGTATGCTAAATGTGCAGTCACTCGAGCGCTCTGGAGACCTATTGGGTTGTGAAGAGTGGGTTCTAAAACCAAAAAAAAGTTAAGTAAAGTTTTCCATTTTAGCGGGGACTTTCCATTTTTAATTTAATTTTCCATTTCCAACAATCGTTTTTTCCGATTATAACGCCATTTATCCATAATTCGAAAAAATGTTTCAAATAAAAGTTACTTATTTTTACGTAAGGAATCCGAATCTGCAATAAAAATGGGGGCTTCTATTTAAAATTTTAAAGTAACCCCCCACCCCACCTGCGTGGAGTAGTGTTTGGTGCCATTCGATAGATTTTTCAAACCTATTGATAAAGTGTATTTTTCAGTTTTTCGATCTGATGTTCATTTCGCGAAATATCGCGGGATTCGTATTTAAAATTTTAAATTCCCCCCACCGTCTGTGGGGAGTCTTGTTTGGTATCATTCGATAGATTTTTGACAAATATTTCGCGAAATATTCGCTTTTTTCTTGTGAAACTTTAAGACTCACCCATTTCCTTACGCCCCGCTCAAATCATCCGATTTTTGAAATATACACTGTTTTGCATGTACTTAACTTACCTTATCTTAATCTGGCGATTTTGAGTTTTTCTAAGGATATATTTTTTTTCGGCCCCCCTTAACGAACTCCCCTGTGTTTAGAGTCAATATATGGTAGAGGTACATCTACAGGATATCAGGTTTCTCCCCATATGATAATCTGACGCGCTCGAGTTACTGCAAAAATCCCCGCTTGGGCTCCTCTACCATTACTTTTTACGTTATAAGTTATATACTTTTTTTCAACACTTTAAAAAAGTTGTAATGTGTTTTCTGCGGAAAGTGCTCAGTTTTTTGGTTATTTCACGTTGAAATATTCGATTTGGAATTTGACGAAAAAGGACCTACTTTTCATTAGCTACAACAAACTCTGCTCCTACTGGGTCTACAGACTTCGTGCACATACCATTTTTTTTTACTTTTTTATAAGCTATATTTTTGCTAAATACTTTATTTTCGAGCAACTACTTACTTTTTGAGTTATTTGCGAAAAACCGTCCAAAAACATGGTTTTCTTTGTTAAAAATGGACATATTCATTCGCAAATAACTCGAAAAGTATTGACTTAGTGGAAGAACTGTATAAAAAGTTGCTTAGAATTAGTCATTTTATGCAGTTGCTTTATGTGCTTTATTGTTACAGAGAAAGAGACATGCAGAGTCAATAATTGATGTGGCATCAACAAGTGGGATTGCTATCCCTAATGATGAACCCAGCATTCAAGAAAAGAAATTAAAACGTAGATTAGAATTGTCAGAACGTAAATGTGCAATTAAGTCAAAAAAAATAAAAATCATGTCACAAAAATTAAGACGAATGAAGACAAAAATTGTGTCTTTAAAACGTCTTATCAAAGAATTACAGTCAAAAAATTTGTTATTAGAGGAGCATTCAGTTTTATTTGAAAACATGCCAGATATATGCCAAGAACTAGCAAGACGAAAAATAGGGAAAAAAATTAAATATTCTCCCACATTAAGGCAATTTGCGATTACTTTAAATTTCTTTTCACCAAAGGGGTATAATTATGTCAGGGAAAAATTTCAAACTTGTCTTCCACATCCTTCAACAATATCCAAATGGTTCAGAAATGTTAATGGGGAACCTGGGTTCACAAAAGAATCTATTGAAATTTTAAAAAAATATAATGAGAATTCACTAAAACCTCTATTACTATCGCTAGTAATGGATGAAATGTCAATACGAAAAAATGTAGAATGGGATGGAAGAAAATTTCACGGGTATGTTGATTATGGTAACGATTTGCAAAACGATAGCAATGACATGGCCAAAGAGGCTTTTGTTTTTATGGCGACTTGTATTAATGGAAGCTGGAAAATTCCAGTTGGGTATTTTTTTATAAACGGTTTAAATGGGACACAAAAAGCTAATCTTGTTCATCAATGTCTGCAGTTGATCGAAAAAGAAACAAGGGCTTGCGTAACATCGTTGACATTTGACGGGGCAACAGCAAATGTTGCAATGTCGCATATTCTGGGATGCAGCAGGCAATTGGTAAATATAAAACCTTTTTTTTCAATAAAAGATAGAAAATATTTCATATTTTACGACCCTTGTCATATGGTTAAATTAATTAGGAACACTTTTGGAGATACACGTCAAACAATAGTGGATGGAGATGGAAATTCTATAAATTGGAAGTACATAAAATATCTTCAAGAATTACAAGAACAAGAGGGTTTACATTTGGCCAATAAACTGCGTAAAAACCACGTCCAGTTTTTTAGTCAAAAAATGAAAGTGCGTCTAGCAGTTCAACTTTTGAGTGCGTCTGTTGCCGACTCTCTTTCTTATTGCTTAAACGAATTAAAATTAAAAGAATTTTCAGGTTGTGAAGCAACTATAAAATTCATACAAATTGTAAATAATGTTTTTGATATTTTAAATAGTCGTTCGATAAGAGCTAAACATTTTAAGAAAGCATTATGTGATAGCAATATAGAACAAACAAAAGAAGTTGTAGAAGAGACTATTACGTATTTTTCAAAACTTAAATTTGTTGAAAGTGGGCAGTTAGTAACAGATTCGGGAAAAAAGACGGGATTTTTGGGAGTTATCGTCTCGTTAAAGAGTGCACTTGGGTTGTACGAGGACATTGTTGTTCAGAGAAAATTATTATATTACCTTCCTTTATACAAAGTCAGTCAAGATCATGTTGAACTTTTTTTTTCTAGCATAAGGTCAAAGGGAGGATGGAATAATAATCCGACTGCCAGACAATTTACTGCTGCTTATAAGAGGTTGTTAGTGCGTAGTGAAATTCGATCTGGTGGTTTAGGAAATTGTATTCCTTTAGAGGATATTACTATATTAAGTGGTTCAAGTCGTTTTAAAAAATCTGAGTTAAATATTTGTGCACCTGAAGCTCGATTATTAGAAATTTTTCATGAACAATCATTAGAAAGTATTTGGAGCGAACATGATTACATAATGAACTCGACTGTAATTAGCGAGTGTTCCCTCCAAATAATTATTTATATAGCAGGTTTTGTAACACGAAAATTACAAAGCACAATCAAATGTGTAGATTGTGTAGATGCATTGTCTGGAAACCAGTTATATTATTTAAACTCATTAATTACAAAAAAAAATCAGGGAGGATTAACATATCCGTCCAAAGATGTCATTGCAATTTGCAAAACTTCAGAACATTTTTTGCGCATAAACGAGCAAAATTTGGGGAAACCCAATTTTATCTCAATTCTAAAAAATAAAATAATGCTTAACTGCGTTCAATTTGAACAATATTTTATCAATTTACAGGAACATATTTTAGGGTGTAGTTCAAATCATATATATTTTTTAATCGAAGCAATAGTAGACACATATTTAAACATTAGATTACATTTTATAACAAAAAAACAAAATGACTTCGATAATTTAATTCGACATAGATTAACCAAATTAATACTGTTTAGTGGACAATAATTGGGACAATAATTGGGACAATTGGACAAGCCAAGTGTTTGCCAATTAGTTACAGAACCTACTAGAGTGACAAATGTATCTAAAACACTGGTAGATTATGCCCTGTCAAATTTTAATAATATCAGTAAATATTCATGAAACTCAAAAATTAACTGACCACTCCGTTATTTCAGTTAATCTGAGAAATACAAAAAGTACAGAGCATACTACATAATGTGAAAAAATTTAGAAATTTAATTCAGAGTAATATTTTGAAAATTCAAACTAATTTAATGTATTATAACTGAAATTTGAATTCTGTTGATTTTGACTCAATTATTTTTAATGAGTTATTTTTAAATTGTGATATTGAAGTTGATAAAACGGCACCTATTCAGATCTGCCGGTTTAACTTAAAGCTACCATGGTTTGATAATGAAGTTTACTCTCTTATAAAATTACGTGATAATGCATAATATAGAACTTTTAAAACACCACTTGAACCATTTAAATAAGAGTTAAATTAATCCCTTAATTTGTAATCTCGTATCAATCTTAACTTCCTAAATTTTTATAGTTTCACCGGGTATAATTACTATGAAACATATCAATTGATAGCTTAATAATTAGAGTCGTAACACTTCGAAATACCTATATACCGAAAAATAACTAATAGTCTGATACATACCTATGTAAGTTAATACAAATAGTCAGAGAGCCAAACGCACGAAAGACAAATAGATCATATGTAGTATATGGGAAATAGTTATTTATGAAACAGTTCGTAAAGTATCCTTTTTGCGAACGCACACGACGTTTAGAGCACGAGCGACAGCGGAGCGAGTGCTATACATCGCGTAAGTTCACAAAAAGTACTTCACGCATAGTTTCATACAATATTTTATCTGCGATAAACAAATAAAAAAAAACTGTAACTCTTCGTCACTGGAATTCATTTCTATTCTACAATTTTTAGAACTTTGACATTTACAAATTCTAACTTCTTTCAAACCACAAAACTGTTGTTGTAATTTATTGCTCACAAGTCATCACCATGACAACGCGAAAGTTAAGGATATTTGATTATATGAAAGTGTGCCAAAAAACAGTGCGAAAAAGTAAATCTCATTTAAAATACATTGTTGATTCACGCACTGCTATCTATAATGACAGTTTTCACAAACTAAAAACTTATACATAATATGAGAGAGGGTAGATAAAATTATTTATTATATAATATATTTTTGCTTTTCTCATACTTTAATATATCAACTATGATTTCACTACCCGTATCGAGTTTCATTATGATACAGATTTTCATTACAATACAGATTTTTAACCAATTGAATCGCGATATGGCATTCGCGATTAAGGTGGCACACGCGCAGTTGGCAATGACGAGTCAAATACATACGCTTTGACAGTTCTCAATATGTAAACACACTAACTAATTTAAAAATTAAATATTTTTAAGAAAATGTCTGAAGACGATGGGTGTATAAAAATTTATCCTCAAATTCAATTTAATGATTATTTAACAATAAAACACTGAAAACGTTTGTTTTCTATACTTCCACAAAATTTATTATAACTAAGTGACTACAGCTGTTTCGGCAGAGTGCCTTTCTCAAGTGATATAGTTTACAATGTGTTTGCCTTTTTAAGTCTTCAACTGAAGAGGTTGAGGAGTGGGGAGCTGTTTGTCTCGAGTTGGTCATTCAGAAATATATCTGTATTTTTCAGTTTATTAATTTCCATAAATTCTAAAAAAGATAGCTTAAGGCCTTTATTTTGAATATGCAGAATTTGAAACTCTTCATTGAAAGAATGATTATGATCTAGAAGGTGAAGTGCGTATGTAGAAGTGTCTGTTTTTCTATTGTTGAATGCCCTTTTGTGTTCTGCTATCCGTTTGTCAAAAGTTCTGCCAGTTTGACCGATGTACGTTTTCGGACAGTCACCACAAGTTAGTTTGTACACACCACTCTGTAGTTGCTTTCTCTTTCGGCTTTTATTGTTCTTAATATATTTGCTTAAGTTGTTGTTAGTTCTGAAAGCTGGTGTTATTCCTTTCTTTTTTATGTATCTGGCTATTTTTGTTGTTATCTTGCCAGTATATGTGAGAGAGCAGAAGGTGCTGGGTTCTTTCTGTGGTGGTGGATACACTAATTTCAGGGCTTTCTTATGGAGTTTTTGGTTTAAAATTTTGTTAACTGTTTGTTCGTTATTAGCCCTGAAATTAGTGTATCCACCACCACAGAAAGAACCCAGTACCTTCTGCTCTCTCACATATACTGGCAAGATAACAACAAAAATAGCCAGATACATAAAAAAGAATGGAATAACACCAGCTTTCAGAACTAACAACAACTTAAGCAAATATATTAAGAACAATAAAAGCCGAAAGAGAAAGCAACTACAGAGTGGTGTGTACAAACTAACTTGTGGTGACTGTCCGAAAACGTACATCGGTCAAACTGGCAGAACTTTTGACAAACGGATAGCAGAACACAAAAGGGCATTCAACAATAGAAAAACAGACACTTCTACATACGCACTTCACCTTCTAGATCATAATCATTCTTTCAATGAAGAGTTTCAAATTCTGCATATTCAAAATAAAGGCCTTAAGCTATCTTTTTTAGAATCTATGGAAATTAATAAACTGAAAAATACAGATATAATTCTGAATGACCAACTCGAGACAAACAGCTCCCCACTCCTCAACCTCTTCAGTTGAAGACTTAAAAAGGCAAACACATTGTAAACTATATCACTTGAGAAAGGCACTCTGCCGAAACAGCTGTAGTCACTTAGTTATAATAAATTTTGTGGAAGTATAGAAAACAAACGTTTTCAGTGTTTTATTGTTAGATAAAATGAACTTCCATCAAGTAACGGTCGAATCCATCAATTAATGATTATTGTAATATTGAAAATATGAATGCATCAACAAAATAATTAATTTAACCATATAACTACTTAATAGTCCATAGTTAATTTAACCATATAACTTCCACAGAGGAAGAAAAAATAGTCATAACAGACAAAGAGATGAAACAAGCAATAAATTCCATGAAGAACAATAAAGCTGGAGGACCAGGAGGAATTGTGGCGGAACTAATCAAATACGGAACACAGAAATTAAGAATAATGATATGCCGAATCATGGAAAGAGCAATAAATGGAGAGGACATCCCTAAACAATGGCAGGAAGCCTACATAACATCGATATACAAAAAAAGGTAACAGAAAAGATTGCGAAAATTACAGGGGGATAAGCGTCATCGCTTCAATGGGAAGACTGTATGGCAGGATCCTCAGGAACAAAATAGAGAAAAATATAGAAGGTAAAATCGGAGAAGAACAATCAGGTTTCACAGCAGGGAAATCATGTCTAGATCATATCCATACAATACAACAGACAATAGAGAAAAAAAGAGCTAAGAACAAAGATGTACACATGGCGTTTATAGACCTTAGGAAGGCATACGACACCGTGCCAAGGAAAGAACTGTACAAAGCAATGACTAAAATAGGGATACCACCTAACCTAACAGAAGCAATCAAAAACATGTACAGTGGAAATGAAGTAAATATAAAAATCGGAAACAAGGTAGTTGCTAACTTCAAAACAATAAAAGGATTACTACAGGGATGCCCAACGTCACCGACTCTATTTAAAATATTTTTAGAACACGCACTAACAACTTGGAAGACACAGTGTAGGGGTATGTGAATACCGATAAGGGACGATTATCTCTACACATTGTGTTTTGCAGACGATCAGGTGGTGATGGCTCAAGATAAAGAGGATATCAGTTACATGGTAAGAAAACTAAAAGAGGAATACAAAAAGGTGGGCCTGGAAATAAATATGAAGAAAACGGAATACTTAGTAATATCGGAAGAAGACGTAAAAAACTTAGAAGTAGAAGAACAAGTTGAAATAAAAGGAACGAAGAATTTTAAATATTTGGGCTTTATAATGTCGAAAAGCGGAACAACAGAAGCAGAAATAAAAAGTAGATTGGGACAAACAAGATCTTGCATCAGACAACTCCATAATGTAATCTGGAATAAAAACATCAAGGGAAAAACAAAAAGAATGATATACCAGACAATAGTAAGAAGCATCATGACATATGCCGCAGAAATTTGGGTCATGAACAAAAAAACCCAAAAAAGCATTCTGGCAACCGAAATGGAATACTGGAGAAGATGCTGTGGTCTCACCAGAAGAGACAGAATAACAAATGAGGAGATAAGGAGAAGAATGCAAGTGGAAAAAGATGCCCTGCAATATATAGACGAGAGAAGATTGAAATGGTACGGCCACGTACGCAGAGCAGAAAACACTTGGATAAACAAGGTTGCAGAATGGAGCCCAAGAGGAACGAGAAGAAGAGGACGACCTAGAAGATCTTGGAAAAATGAAGTCGACGAAGCCATGTCTAAGAAAGGATTGGAAGACGGAGACTGGGAAGATCGAAAAAAATGGAAGTCCTGGCTGACGGAAGGGAAACGGCATTAGCTGTAGACAACCCTTTATATATATATATATATATATATATATATATATATATATATATACTACTTAACTTGTTTGCGTTACAAAATTAATAAATCTGAATATATTTTTTGTTGTGAATGACCATAGAAAAAATCGTGGTATACAACTTGCATTTAATTATCATTATGAACCCCGTATTGTATACGAAACTCGCCGCTAGGCGGCTTGTTTCATATCCGTCACACTTGCTTCATAATGACTATCATTCAATGCTCGTTGCATAATATACTATAATATTTGTAACATTTTTTAAACGGTCAACTGCAGACCTGAAAAGAAGGAAAAAAGTCGTCCATTGTCGCTAAAACGTGGCGTTGCTCGCTCGTTGTTGGTCCCAAAGAATCTACTTGCAGTATATTACAAAAAAACCAGATCAACATATCCAGTAGTACTATAACTATTCGGGGAGACGAGTTCCTTGATGAGAGCTCGAAGAAATACCGCATCACAACCAAATTGAATTAATGCTTTTAAATAAGTCCCACCTAGGTCAGTTTCACTTAAGAGATTAAATTTGAATTAAATATTAGCTGAATCATAAATTCTAAATATTCAATTTATAGGTAGCACTACTCGAGTGACATAATACTTCAAAAACTGAGTGAATTAGTGTTACGATGTTATGAAAGTGTTGTGATTATTTTAAACTATTAATATTATTTTATATTTTATGTATTTAGACATTTTCTATTGGTCGTCTAGTTCTTATATAGTGGTTAATTTGCTGAATCACAAATTAATCCCTTAATTTGTAATCTCATATTAACCCTTTAACGCTTAGTGGCTACATTTGTAAAAACTAAAAAATACTCTGAAAGCACATATTTTTTTTCCTTATAATAACCACATTATTGGATACTTTTTTTTTAAATCACGATGTAGACACATATAGTAAATGTGGCTAAAAATGTAGACTCCAAACGTTTAAACATACGGTCAGTGCTAATAGTAATTTTCGGACAATAATTATCAAAATCGCTTTGCAATCCTCAAATATATCTTTTTAACAATTGGCCATACTATATTAAATTTAATCAACACTTCTCTGTCTACTGGTAAAATTACGAATCAACTTAGATTACGAATCAAGTTAGTACATCATTGTACCAATTCAAAAAATCAATAACACAATGAAAGCTAAAAAATTTAGAAAAATTTACATTACCACCATTGAAAAAATACTTGAAGTTGTTGTATAATATGATCAAATTATTGAACATGTTGAAACAAATGCTATTCTGACAAGTAATCAATCTCGTTATATAAAGCAACACTCTTGTGATTCGGCACTTCATTGGCAATTAGTAAATTTAAAACTGAATTGGATCAAAACCCATACATATTATGTAGAATCTGTATTATTAGATCTTAGGAGAGCCTTTGAGACCATATATGGCACGAGTATGGCATTTGGGGTGGAGTGTTTGACTGGCTTAATAATAAAATTTATCAAGTCGCAAGCAGAAGGTTAAATTTAATACTTTAATGTCAGAGGAACTTAACATTGATAAAGATGTACCTTAGGGCAGTGTCCTAGAACCATTACTTTTTATACTCAACTTAAATGATATTGATCTATTTGTTGATTAGGAGTTTGTTAATCTTTTTGCGGACATGCGTTAATAGCTTGTAGTGATGTATGTTTAGAAAATGCAGTGGTAAAAGTGAATACGGTTCTGGAGAATGTTTATAATTATTTAACATTAAACAAGTTATACCAATTAAAAAGCAATTAGTACAAGCGATCTTAGAGATGGCCAATTGGATGATAGAAGGACGTGGAAGTTGGGCATCGGACAACGTCGAAAGACGTTCTAAAACCGATATATATACATATATATATATATATATATATATATATATATATATATATATATATATATATATATATATATATATATATATATATATATATATAAAATCAAACAGATGAAATAGAGAATGTGGAAAAATCCCCTTACGAACAATTCACACATCCACCATTTCGGGTTGGGAAAAATTTTTTGAATAGAATCAAAGATCCAAACACCAGTTCTTAGAAATGTGTTTCGCCCTCTTCAACCTCTCTGGGCTTATCAATAAAGATATATATATATATATATATATATATATATATATATATATATATATATATATATATATAAGATGGAATGCAACCACAGACACGTGTTTTTGACTAATTAGTCGTCATCAGTATGGTATAGCCAAACAGGAGCAACGCAACCAATTTGTGGCTGTAATGTTAGAAGACCCTCAGGATTCGAGAGCAACAACTAACACATCCACGGAGGAAGCTACAGCTACCTGAGGAAAGTAATGCCAAACGTCTAAAACGTTTTAAAATCAAACACATTGATTGTTGTTTGATTTTAAAACGTTTTAGACGTTTGGCATTACTTTCCTCAGGTAGCTGTAGCTTCCTCCGTGGATGTGTTAGTTGTAGCTCTCGAATCCTGAGGGTCTTCTAACATTACAGCCACAAATTGGTTGCGTTGCTCCTGTTTGGCTATACCATACTGATGACGACTAATAAGTCAGAAACACGTGTCTGTGGTTGCATTCCATCTTATACATATTTTGTATTTTCATTGTTGCGAGCCATGCCGATATCTATTAACTCGCGTTAACCTCTCCTTGTTATATATATATATATATATATATATATATATATATATATATATATATATATATATATATATATATATATATATATATATATATATATATGTCTGTAAGTTAAAATTAAATGTATCAAAGACTAATAGTCCTGTCGCCAGTGGGGGTACAACGGCCTCCTTAATTCAGATGGACTACAAGTTTTTTTATGTATGTTGACCCGTAGAACACGAATTTTTTGGGTAACAGTTGATCCGGATGTCGATAAGATTGTTATAAACAAAGAACTTGAGGAATCACATAACAGCGATTTTTCGCGAAACAAAACATTTTTTTGTATTTTTTGGGTCATTCTAAGCAAAGAATGTTTTTACAAGTTTTTTCGTAGGATGCATAGTTTTCGAGATAAACGCGGTTGAACTTTCAAAAAATCGAAAAAGTGCAATTTTTGAGCCCGATAACTTTTGATTAAAAAATAAAAATAGCAATTCTGCTTACTGCATTTGAAAGTTCAAGTCAAATTCTATCGGTTTTGAATGTTTGCATTGTTAAAAATTATTTTTTTTATTGTTAAACTAAGCTATAAACACATAGTGTTTTCCGTGCCCAATGCATGCGTTTTAATGTACGTAATCTACGTATAAATTGTCGTTATGCGCGCCTACTCGTTCGATTTCAAATGAGAAATGTATTGAAAACATCATTCAAGCACTATGTGTTTATTGCTTTGTTTAACAATAAAATAATTAATTTTTAGCAATGCAAACATTCAAAACCGATAGAATTTGACTTAAACTTTCAAATGCAGTAAGCAGAATTGCTATTTTATTTTTTACTCAAAAGTTATTTGGGTTCAAAAATTGCACTTTTTCGATTTTTTGAAAGTTCAACAGAGTTTATCTCGAAAACTATGCATCCTACGAAAAAACTTGTAAGAACATTTTTTGCTGAGAATAGTCCAAAAAATACAAAAAAAATGTTTTGTTTTGTGAAAGATCGCTGTTATGTAATTCCTCAAGTTCTTTGTTTATAACAATCTTATCGACATCCAAATCAACTGTTACCCAAAAAATTCGTGTTCTACGGGCCAAAATACATAAAAAAACTTGGGTAAGTCCATCTGAATTAAGGAGGCCATTGTACCCCTCCTGACGACAAGACAGTTTTAATTATAACCAGTAAGTACATATAAGTACATATAACAAAATCAATATAAATAACATTAATTTATCCATAAAAATGGTGAAAAGATTAAGGCCATGGGTACATAATTCGCAAATATTTTACGGCTATCCCTACTTTTTCTGTCTTTAAACGGCAAATTACGTGTAGTAATATTCACTCTGGTATGGATATGTAAACATTACTAGAATGTCATTCTACTTGAAAATGTCATCATTAACTTAAAGAGATGGCTTTTGAATGTTCTTGGATAACTGTTGTTTGTATAATTGCAAATTATTAAGTCAGTTAATAAATGTGATAATTTTTTCACTAACTATGTATTCAGTGATTGTAATCATTTATATGTACAACAAAAACTAATACTCAATCGAGAAAAGAGGAAAAGTGTTAAAGTGATTTTTTTAATAATATATTGTTATTATGGAACGCTTACAATTTTGAACATCTTTAACAACAAAATACTTGGATCGCAAAATATATTATCCTGATGTATTCTCTGCTTGGATCTTCCACAAATAATACACTATAAATAACTTTTTATTAAGTTCACGTCTTAAATCAATTATTTATCAAATACACAATATATCAATATTATTTAATCAACAACTCAAAATATTCCCGATGCCATGTCAAATATTTAATATTGTCACTGATTGTCACTTCTGACTGACAATATGCTGACAATAGGGCTTTTCATTCACAGTCATTTGTTTCGAGCTTCTGTCATATGTCGTATAGTCTGTGTATATTAATATTATACAAAATATGACACAAGCTCGAAACAAATGACAATGAAAAGCCCTATATTCTATTCGACTAAGTACGTTGTAAGACAAAGATAGATTTGGAAAATATTACCACCGACATTGTGTTAATTTTTTACGAATCCTGAAAAAACCAATAAATATTTTTGAAAAATTTAAACTGTGAATGAAAGACTAAATTATTACGGAGGGGCCAAAAGTCGCTTAGAATAAATAAAAAGTTTATTTTGAATGAGATATTTGAAATTAAAAATCACACTAAATTTTCTCTTCGTTTTTCACCCCTGGAACTTATTAAAATAAACATTATAGAAGTTCTCAGGGACTCGGCCCTCGCTAATAACGAATTCTTTAATTCTGCGTTTAAATTTTTTAAAAATTGTTTTCTCAGGATTCGAAAAAACGAATCCCCATTTGAATAGCATTGCATCCCAAAATACGTGCCCATCCTCTTAAAATAACAACCATTATTAAATACTTGGCATTTCAACTTGCTAACACTCTTTAATTTGAAGATCATTTTGTTTATACATATACACAAAAAAATCAGCAAGGAATTATATTTTTTTACACGACTAGCAAACATGGTATCATTAGAAACTAGGCTTACTGTATGTATATAATTCAATAATCCAGCCTCATTTTGATTATTGTGCATCAGTCTTATATTTGTTCAACCTAAATGTTGAACGTACACCAGGGGTTTCTCAACCTTTTTGAGTAATGTACCACCTACAGTTATTTTTATTATTTTTGGTACCACCTATATTTTTAAATTGTATTATCAATACTTACTAAGTACTACTATTTTAAATTTTTTGTGTGTTTTGTGTACCACCGCCAATAATGATATGTACCACCAGTGGTACATGTACCACAGATTGAGGTCGTACACAATATTTTTGTATATTTTTATTGACTTTTTTGTTGTAAAACATTTAATTGCTTGATTTTATTTTTATATGTAAAAAAATTATTTAAGAGCACAGGCGCAAATATTTTACGGCTATCTACTTTTTCTTTCTTTACACGGCAAATATTTGTAGTAAAATTTTCACTGGTATGGATACGTACATAAATATTACTTGACAATGACATTTTCACCATTAACTTAGATATGACTTTTGAATGTTCTTGGATAACTGTTACTTGTATCATCGCTTAAATTATTAATTCAGTTAATTAATATGATAATTTTTCACCATGTATTCAGTGATTATAATAATTTATATACTATGCTGAAAAAAACTGAAGTTGAAAAATACTGAAGACTTCTACAAAAAGAAATAAAGAATGGACGAACGACGAGATACTTAATATGATGGAACAACGGAGACAACATAAGAACAAAGATAACAATAAATACAGGGAGATTAACCACCAGATAAGAAGGATGATAAAGCAGGCAAAAGAAAAACACTTTGAAGAGAAATGCAAAGAGATCGAGGACCTTCAAAAAAGATACGATCTATTTAATCTACACAAGAAAGTAAAAGAAATGGCAGGGCTAAGAAAACAAAATCTCACTGGTGCACTTCTGGATAGACACGGGATTACTATAACACAGACCGATGAGAAAGTATAACGCTGGGCAGAATACATAGATGAACTGTTCGATGATGAAAGAGGAGATCTGGAAAACAGAACTTACTTCAGAAGAAATATGTCCAGATATCACAAAAGAAGAAATAGCACACGCATTAAAAACAATGAAGAACGGAAAAAGCCCTGGGCCTGACATGCTTCCTATCGAATTAATAAAAATTAAAGATAACAAGCACAGTGATGTTCTAGTTATACTTTTGAACCAAATTTATAGCTCAGGCGTATTACCCAAAGAATGGTTAACGTCGATCTTTGTTTGTCTCCCCAAAAAGAAAAACGCAAGAGAATGCGCCTATTACCGCACCATCAGCTTGATGTCCCATGTGCTGAAGTTGCTACTGAAAGTCATCCATAACCGAATATATCATAAATAGGGCTTTTCATCGATTGTCATTTGTTTCGAGCTTCCGTCATGTGTCACATAATATTAATATATCTACGTCATACGTCTTTGGTTTGTATCATTGGTATATGCCAATAACGTATGACGTAGATATATTAATATTATGTGACACATGACAGAAGCTCGAAACAAATGACTGTGAATGAAAAGCCCTATTGGACATAGATATTAATGATACAAAATTTGGGTTTCGCAAAAGGCCTAGGAACGCGTGAAGCTCTTTTCTCACTTAATATCCTAATACAAAGGTGCCTAGACGTCAATCAAGTTATATATCTCTGTTTTATTGACTATAATAAAGCTTTCGATAAAGTGCGACATGAACAATTAATGAATGTCCTGAAATTAAAGAAGATAGACTACAATGACCTCAGGATCATATCTAATTTATACTATAGCAGCGAGCAAAAGTACGTGTTAACGAACAGTTGTCAGAGTTCTCTTTAATGCCTAGTAGGAAGAGATCCTCAAACAAGCTCTTGAGGGTGAAACATCTGGACTAAAGATGAACGGAGTTCCCATTAACAATATTAGATATGCGGATGACACTGTCGTCTTAGCCGAAAATCTTCAGAGACTGGTTAACAGAATAGCGACATATAGCCAAGAATACGGTTTAACAATGAATATCAAGAAGACAAAATTTATGAGAATATCTAAAACTCAAAGAAATAACGAGAATCTCCTCATAAACGGAACCAACGTCGAACAAGTAGACCAATATGCATATCTTGGAACAATGATCTACTCCACAAATGATTACTTCCAGGAGATTAAAATTAGAATAGAAAAGGCTAGAGCGAATTTTAACAAAATGAGAAAAGTGCTCTGCACAAGAGATCTAAGGTTGGAGCTAAGGATAAGGTTGGCTTCTTCTTCTTTAAGTACCGTGCCCAAATTTTTTAGGCGTGGGTAGCTTCCATAACAATTTGCCGATATAGTTCTCGATCTTGTGCGGCATGTAACAATTGATCTGCTGATAAGCCAGTCCATTGACGAAGGTTTCGGAGCCATGAATATTTCTTTCGACCAATTCCTCTTTTTCCGTCGATCTTTCCATTGAGTATTAACTGCAGCATCCTGTATCTGCTACCTCTCATTATATGCCCCAGATATTCAAGTTTTCTCTTTTTTATCATCTTCATTAAGTCACCTTCGCCTTGACCTACTCTGTTTAAGACTTCTCTGTTAGAAGTGCGTTGAACCCAAGATATTCTGAGCATTCTACGATATGACCACATCTCAAAGGCTTCTAATTTGTTCATCATCTTAACCTTCATGATCCAGGTTTCACATCCATATAGTAATACAGGATACACATAACATTTTAGGAACTTGATTCTTAGTTGTAAGTTCAGCTGAGAGTTGCTCAGAATAGATCTAAGTTTCATAAATGCTCCTCTTGCAATTTCTATACGAGTTTTAATTTCTTCATCCGGATTTACTGTCTCGTTTATCCAACATCCTAGGTATTTAAAATGGTTAACTTTTGTTATTGATTCATCACTGACAATTAGTTGCATAGGGCCGACGTCTTGTTTACTAACCACAAGTAACTTTGTCTTTGATGCATTTATGTTAAGTCCGTTATTGGAGCATTCTCTAGTGACTCGATCTATAAGGAATTGAAGATCTTCGATGTTTTCAGCCATGATCGCGGTGTCGTCTGCATATCTGATGTTGTTAATAGTTTCACCCCCGATTCGAACTCCACATTGTCCTTCCAAGGCTTCATTAAAAATTATTTCTGAGTATACGTTAAACAAAGTTGGGGATAACCCACAACCCTGTCTGACACCTCTTTGAATGCAAATTTTGTCTGTTTCTTTGCCGTCTACGAGAATAGAAGCTTCTTGATTCCAATATAGATGTTGTAAAAGTCTCAGATCTTTATCATCTATTCCAATCATTTCTAGATATTGAAACAACCTATCATGTTGAACTCTATCAAACGCCTTCTCAAAATCTATAAAGCAGACGTAAATTGGTTTCTGTACTTCCCATGATCGTTGAAGTAATGTTAACATTGAGAACAAAGCTTCCCTTGTTCCCAATCCTTCTCTGAAACCGAATTGTTTGTTTCCCATTGTCTCTTCACATTTCTGCTTGATTCTATTAAGAATTATCTTAAGAAGTAGCTTGAGAGAGTGGCTCATGAGACTAATTAGTCTAAAGTCTTTACATGATGATGTATTAGGTTTTTTTGGGAGTGGAATAAATATAGACTCTAACCATATCTGTGGCATCATTCCAAGGTTGGCTAGGAGCTACGTTTTCTCGACTCTGTTTTACGGAATGGAAGCTTGGACCTTGAATGCGGCATCAATGAAAAAACTGGAATTATTCGAGATGTGGGTATATAGAAGAATTCTAAAAATATCATGGACAGAACACGTCACAAACAAAGAGGTCTGAGAAAGATGAATAAAGAAATGGAAGTCTTAAATACAATTAAAACCAGAAAATTGGAATATCTCGGACATATTACACGTGGAGAGAGTTACAACTTGCTCCAACTCATTATGCAGGGAAAGATTCAAGGAAAAAGAAGCATAAGGAGACGCAGAATATCGTGGCTGCGCAACCTGGCTGAGAGAATGGTACGGATGTACATCAAACGAACTTTTCAGAGCAGCCGTCTCCAAGGTCCGAATAGCTATGATGATTGCCGACCTCCGTCGCGGAGATGGCACTTGAAGAAGAAGATATACTATGCCATACAAGATAATACTTAATCGAGAAAACACGAAAAGTGATTTTTTTAATAATATATTACCACATTATATATCCTGGTGTAGTCTCTGCTTGGGTTGCTAGTCATAACTAATAAACAATAAATAACTTTTTATTAATTTCACGTCTTAATTATTTATCAAATACACTATCAATATTATTTAATAAACAACTCAAGATAACGAACGATACACAATTATTGGGATCAAAACTAGCCGTACAAAACATTACTTATGTCTTGTTTTAATCTGAATTTTTATCAATAGGACTTTTCATCGATTGTCATTTGTTTCGAGCTTCTGTCATGTGTCACATAATATTAATATATCTACGTCATACGTCTTTGGTTTGTAGCATTGGCATATACCAATAACGTATGACGTAGATATATTAATATTATGTGACACATGACAGAAGCTTGAAACAAATGACTGTGAATGAAAAGCCCTATTAATTTTGATTAACGTTATGAAACATAAAAAATCAGTCAAAACCTTTAACACAGAACTTTAATCTGAAATAAAAAGAATGAACACAATTATAAGTAACAATAATAAATAAAATCAAACAAGATGCTGTTATATGTCCACCACCAACATCTCTACATAACCTAACTTTTCTTGTTAAGTTGAAGTTGACGTGCACTGCAAAGTTGACGTAAACTGGAAAGTAGTATATCTGAATTAAGAATAGACATGCACTGTATAGCTATCTCTGTCGTTGAAAGCCACCTATGGTGACAATAATTTTGGATCAAACGTTATTATTATTCCTAAAGCCGTGTCAAATATCTAAAATTGCCACTGTCTTGTCAGCACATTCTGTTCGACTGAGTGCGTTGTACGACAAAGATAGCGAATGTTCGATTTGGAAAATATTACCACTGACATGGTGTTCATTTTTTTCCAATACTGAAAAAAGTAATACTTTTGAAAAATTTAAACGCAGAATGAAAGACTAAATTATTACCGAGGGTTGAAAGTCCCTTAGAATAAATAAAAAGTTTCTTTTGAATGAAATATTTTTGAAATTAAAAATATCACTAAATTGTCTCTTAGTTTTTCAACCCCGTAACTTTTTTCTCAGAATTCTAAAAAATAAATCCCATTTAAATAGTATTGGAGCCGAAATTTTGTGCCTATCCCCTTAAGTTAAAATTTTTTTGTATACTAGGTTACCTATTTGAAATAATCTATCATAAATCAATAATTCAAAAAGTTGTTTGCTTTCGTCACATCCCCTAATTCCTAATCCTGTTTTATTTTGAGTGGGTATAAAAGTTCAACATACTAAAATACTGTTTTTTGTTTAAATCTTTCTATGTAAGCCATAATTAATATTATGTAATTAATAAAAATAGAAAATTAAACTAAAACTACGAGCAGTATTTTTAATTATGTAGTTTTATTTAGTTTCTTCTGGCCTACGCGATACTAAAATACTGTTTTTTGTTTAACTTTCTATGTAAGCCATGCATAATATTGTGTAATTAATAAAAATAGAAAATTGAACTAAACCTACGAGCAATATTATTTAATTATGTAGTTTTATATAGTTTCTTCTGGCCTACGCGATACGCCACTGGCACTCGTGTTTGGTTCTAACTTGGTTTTGGCTTCAGTTTCGTTCTCGTTGCGGTCACTCCAGGGAGAGGGTAAAAAAAATTTTCCATACTCTAAGATGATAGCCAACGCTTGAAAACAAGCACAGCACACAAAGAAGAAAAAATAAAAATTTTAAAATATATAATATATATATTATATCTGAATTGTCAATATGAATATTCATATAACATTAAATTATTGAAAGAATTTTTTTACCAAGCAACATAACAACATTTGTTTATTTTATTAATATTTTGTATTTTGATAAGTGTTTTTGGAGTGGAAGTCGAAACGTCAAATAAATTTAATTTACAACTTAAATTGGCTTATTTCTCAAGTAAAATAATAAATTGCATAAGATGCCACAAATAAATAGTTTCAGAAGAATTTTTTTTTCTTGTCCAATATTTAATCTTCTTAAAAGTTTTATCTAATTAACTCCTTTGCTTACAACTCACATTTAAATTTTTTTCTTATAATGCACACTCATTGGCACAAAATTCCGCCACCCACAATTTTTAATTAAGTTTGACAATTTATAACTTTATTACTTTGTACTCCGATTTTCAAGATTCCTGCATTAGTTTATAGGCACATGTGTTGAGGTCGTTTGTTAATATTTCGGTAACAAAAAAATTTTGCTTCGATGGCACTATACGGGGGTGAATGGAAGCGTTGTATTTTTCCTAACTCTGAAGAATTCTGTGGAAAAATTGGAGTGCTCATGCTCATTTTGCTACATACTCCTTTTCTATTATCCTGGAAATATTTCTAAGATTTTGCTTTTTGAATTATCCGAATATCTCTTTTCTTGTAAGAGCTGAACAATTTTTTGTAAATACAGTCGAACCCGCTTATTGGAATAGCCTTCTTGCCAAGCAAAAATATTCTTATAACTGGGATATTCTAATAACCGATCGTTGGTGCCTAGCCGTAATAACTGTACCGAATATAAGTAATAATAGTTCATACTATGTTAATATGTACCTATATACAGTGATGAGCGCGCTAATAACCGGCAAAATAGCTCAAAAGATGGAAAACAATACATTGCGAAACAAAAAGAGATGAAACTATGGTGGAGGTGGAAATTATCGTTATAAACGTCTAAAATAACATTACATTACATAGTTTTCCACCTTTAGACGTATTAGAGGAGTATGATAACTGTCACTGTGACAGTAGAATTTTATAAAATACTCCTGTCACAAACGTCTAAAGGTGGGAAACTATGTAATGTAATGTTAATAATTAATACGTTTATAACGATAATTTCCACCTCCACTAGTTTCATCTCTTTTTGTTTCGCAATGTATTATGTTTTCCATCTTTTGAGCTATTTTGCCGGTTATTAGCGTGCTCATCACTGTATACCTATACGGTTTTAGGTTTTTTTTATGTCAATAATACAATAGAATAGCGTAACGTATTTATTAAAAAACCAAATTACATTATATTATGTGGATACACACAGCAATTAATATGAAATGTATGCAATAATATAGATTATGTAAATATTTTTGTATTAAAATACAGAATGTACGTAATAAGAAAATTACTTATTTAGTCTTGAAAAATAATCGGTAATTGTAGCTTGTTTTTTTGTTACATAAAATACTAGTCACTTTTGTTGCTCTGAATTATAAAAATTAGAAAAATTTACAGTGGTTTGGCCATCCCGAAAACGTTTTATAACTTTACAAGCGACTAAGATGGACGAACTGTTTCTTAAAAATTTTATAACAGGCAACTGGGTGGCAATATGTATAGTTTCTAGATAAAGGAAATTATTTTACGACTGAATTTGTCGGTAAACCATTGAAATGGTACTCATTACAGCGCAATTAAATATTTATTACCTATCTGACAAACCCAAATAATATAAATAAAACAGCACTACAAGCCTTCGAAGCCCTTGGTGAGAATTTATAATATAAGACATAATTTAAATATTTAGAAAATTCGAAATTATAGGTAAAAATGTATTCTTGGCCTGAAAAATGTTCTAATAAGCGGTTGTTTTATGAATATGTATTCCAATAAACGGATAAATTTATTAAGGAGTAAATTAAAACGTTTAGGGACCTCGAATTCATATTCCATAAACCGGGATATTCCTATAACCGGTACTCTAATAAGCAGGTTTGACTGTAAAAAGACTGATTGACTTATAAACATAAATATCTTAAATAGAGGTTGGACTGATAAGATTAGAATGACCCGCATACAGCCCAGATCTCAATCCTATTGAGCATTTATGGGATCAATTAAAAATAGCTATTCGCCGTCTCCTAGGTCTTCGGAGAATTTGGTACAGTTATGAACCTGGTAGAGGAATATGGGGCTATTCCCCAGGTAAGGATAACACATCTTTATTCGATGCCAAACAGATTACAAGCAGTCGTTGCTGCGAGAGGTGGACGTACCCGCTATTTTTGTTTTGTTATTAATTTTGTTTTATGTTTTTAATTTTAGTGCGTTGGATATTTATAATTAATTAAACCTTTAAAGTAATGTTTTTATATACAGCTTTTAAAATTCGAGATTTAAAAAAGAGATATTCGGATAATTCAAAACACAAAATCTCAGGGATACTTCCAGGATAATACAAAAGGAATAGGTATGTAACAAAATCAGCCCTCCAATATTTCCACAGAATATTTTAAAATTAGAAGAAAATACAACGCTTTTATTCACCCCCGTATAATGCCATCTAAGCAAAAATGTTTTGTTACTGGAATAATAACAAACGACACGTAAACATGTACCTACAAACTGATGCAAGAATCTTGAAAATTGGAGTACAAATAATAATAAAGTTACATATAAATTTTCGAACTTAATCAAATATTTTCGGTGGCGGAATTTTATGCCGGTGAGTGTAAATTAATTTACATAAAATAATTTTAGAAAAGTCAAGTTTAACAAATTATAAATATGTATATTAATACGTTAGAACAATTGAAAATTTCACCCCCATTGTTAAGTTTCCGCGTAATTTAGGTTACATCAAATATCTGATCGGAATAATAGATATCTCGCGTGTTTTAACGGGTTCATTTAGACTCTGTGTAATTTATTTCTTCGATTGCACCCCAAGACACGCAAATTTTGGCCATTTGTTACGGTCCTGACACCTTTCTTGGTCAAAAGTTAATTTAGCCAAATTAAACTTCGTTCCATGAAAGGATCTAGGTATGTGGTTTATAGTGAGAAAGAAAACTGTAATATCTTGTACTATGTGCACCACATCGCTTGGGTGGAAATTCTTATAGTAAAATTGAAAAGTAAGATATAATATAGGTACTTATAAAACTCTTAGTTAAAAGAAAAAATATAAAAGATTAAAAAAAGATATAATATAGGTACTTATAATATGTCTAATTATAGGACTCTTAATCTAGCGGGACAATATGTTCGGAATATAATTTTTTAGCCTTCTTCTTCGTGAGACTAGGATTACTATTGTTTGTCTGCCTCTTATTCTGTTTCAGTTGTTGTTGACTGTACATTGTTTTTCCACCTTATCGGCTGCCCTCCAATGGGTCTTCTGCTATACTGCTTGTTAGTGGAGTCAATGAAGGTGGATATGAGTTATTACCTCAGATTTCGTTGAACCTCCATCGATTTTCATAAAAATTGGTGAGTGGTTAAAGGATACCTCAAGGAACAAAGGTAACATAGTGCCAACTTGCGCTTTTTGCATTTTAGGGGTGAAATACACCCCTTTTTTAAAAATTATTTTTTAGATTTCTGAAAGTGCAGTCACTGTAAGTTTTCATTTCCTATTTTGTTGAACATTCATCGATTTTCATGAAAATCGGTAATTAGTTAGAGGATACCTCAAGCAATAAAAGATATATAGCATCAACTTGCGCTTTTGTATTTTAGGGGTGTAATACACCCCTACTTTTTAAATTGTAAAAAATGCAGATTTCCGCATTATGGCGCAAGTAATCTCGTTTAATTAAGAAAATTAAATATTTTTTTATACATATTTATGTGCATGAATTACATTTTTTTTTAATTTTTCAAATCTTATAGCAACCAAAAATCCGAAAATTAACAAGTCGAAAATCACGAAAATCTTATTCTTCTATATTTCTGAAAGTGTAGTCACTGAATGTTTTCACCCACGATTTCTTTGAACCTTCATCGATTTTCATGAAAATTGTTGATTAGTTAGAGAATACTTCAAAAAACAAAAGTGATATGGCACCAAGTTGCGCTTTCTGCATTTTACGGGTGAAATCCACCTTTTTTTTAATGATAAAAATGCAGATTTCAGCATTCTGGCTCAAGCAATCTCGTTTAATTAAGTAAAATAAATATTTTTTTACATTTATGTGCATGATTTATAATTTTTATTAACTTTTTAAACCTTATAGTAACCAAAAATCAGAAAATTAGCAAATCGTCAATCACGAAAAAAATTAATCTTTTATATTTCCAAAAAGGCAGTCACTGAAGGTTTTCACCCCTGATTTCGTTGAACCTCCATCAATTTTCATGAAAATTGGTAAGTAGTTAGAGGATACCTCAAGAAACAAAAATGATGTGGTACCAACTTGCGCTTTTATCCTGAGGGTGGATGTTACCCCTTCTCATGGGTGAACAATATTTTATTAAAAATAACCCCATAATTAGATAGAGGAGTAAATTCTAAGCAAACCTTCTTTTATCAAGTTTATAAATTTTTTATTTAAATATTATTTCATAATTTAATAAAATATTATTGGTACAGTAAAATCTGACAATAACGGCCACTAAAAATAGAAAACAATTGGCCGTTATAGAAATGTGGCCGCTAATGCTAGGTTTCCTTTTCCACAAATACATAAAATTTAAAAAATGAATAACCAATTTCAATTTCGTTGCAAAACGAAAATACAGCCGAACCATATTCTAGTCCAATCAGACAGTGCATCAAGCACCTCTACCGGTTTCGAAACTTATTAGTCTCTCATCAGGAGGCACATATGCTGCTCTCCCTGATCCAACCAAAACACAACCCCAGCGTGCAGTCCCGAATTGCAATGAACGAAATGGCATAGATGCCCTAGCGGCAACTGCTACAACAAGTCTTGTTGTACATTCGGGACTGCACGCTGGGGTTTTGTTTTGGTTGGATCAGGGAGAGCAGCATATGTGCCTCCTGATGAGAGACTAATAAGTTTCGAAACCGGTAGAGGTGCTTGATGCACTCTCTGATTGGAGTAGAATATGGTTCGGCTGTATTTTCGTTTTGCAACGAAATTGAAAATGGTTATTCATTTTTGATTTACATTTACTCTGATTGGAGTACGAAGGGAACCATTCTCGTTGGAACTTTACCGCGCTGAGCAGATGGGACGTGAATTGTAAATTGTAGATTTCCCTCATCTTCCTTAGTCTCAGCATCCGTATGGCTTGCATATTGTAGAAGCCTCGGAGGTGTAACCAGAGAAGGGTCCCATTGTTTTCATTCTGGTGGGATGTAGAATAGCATTATGTTGTTTTATATGCCATTAGAGTGAAAACTTAGTCTTCACATAAAATATAATTGAAAATTTATTTATTTTAGTAATTAAAGCAAATCTAATTAAATATAATTCTACAAACAAACGGAACATACTAAAACTAAATTCAATTTACTACAATATAAAACAATATCTATACGAAAAAACAACTACAAGAAAAACAGAATTTTTGTTTGTTTTACATTTTTTTAGATAAACGAAACATACTAAAACTAATTTAATATAGGTAATACATAATATAAAACAACATACTATAGCTACTACGAAAAATACGCTTATCACTAAAGTATCGTCGTGCTTCCATGCTATATTCAACAAAACCAACTTGGTATGGCCTTTAATTAGATATCGCAAATCACTTTGGCTGATTTTGTCTGCATATGTATTATGTTTGAGGAATCCCTTTTTTTTGTGAGACTGGATATAGGACATTTCCCAAGTATGAATTCACATTCATGGTATATCGTTGCTATACAGGGATAATAATCTGTGCAATGTTATGGTTCAGGCTACGTTAAATATGAAGTAAATATGGAAGATATACACTGGTTATTCATTTCAATTTAATTTGATTGTTTTTTAATCGTTTACAATATTTAAAATATGTAATTAAAGACATAAAGTTAGGGATTTCAAAAATAAATTCAGTTCTCACTGGCAGGGTGGGAAATAATAAAGTGCCATACAATAGCATTTCATTGCAATGCTCATTACAGGCATTACAGGCTGCTCCGTTTGAGAAAACTCATACTCTCAAACTTTGAGAAAACACTCATTCAGTTTCGACCAACCCTGTATTAGCTAAAATTAAACGTTTTGCTAGATTAATAATTTTTAACAATAATAGATTATATTAAAAATCACTTGAACATAAATTGATTTTCTGATGTCAAATCACTACAATTATACAGGGAGTGAATATTGGTATGAAATTTGAAAATAAAAATGTAATTATCTTTTAAACTACTTTGTATAACATCACAAAACCTGATGTTTTAAGAAATAAAACATAGAGGAGAATCCAAAAATGTAAAAATATACAGGGTGTTCCATTAAACAAAAGATAATTTTGTTTCACCCTGTCAATATGGGTGGCCCTGTATATTTGGAAATGTATTTAAATTCTGATATTATCTATGCCCCAATCTCACCTAAATAAACTTTTTTCGTATCTCCTACAACAAACGACTAATTGGACTTCCCACAACCTGTATACATACAAAATCTCCGCTATAAAATGTTTTCAAAGAAAATGTTATTGGCTTTTTTAAAATAACTCCGTTAAATTTTGAAATATGAGATTGATCCAAAAACCATTACAAAGCTAAGTAAAAGTTCTATAACACTGTATTAAACATAATTTTCTAAATCCTTTATTTTTTTTTAATACAAGGTGAAAGGGCCCCGGTTACATGGTTCTCGCAGTAAAATTTAGGTTTTAAATGTTTCTATCTCGGTTATTTTTTGTCGTAAAAAAATATTAAAAAAAGAAAAAGCTTAAATAAAGTTAGAACTACAATTTTGTTCTCTACCATTTTTTAAGCATATCGAGTATTTTTGGAGTTATTATCAAAAGAAAATGAAATTCACGAAAATTTGAAAAATTCTAATTTTTTTAATCATATTTTTTTTTTCAAAAATATGCATTCTAAACCGGTCAAAATTGTTGAAGTTATTACTCATGTTAAAATAAATAAAGTTTTAAATGGGTTACTATAAATTTTAATTTTTGTGGAAATGACGTTTGTTTCATTTTTCATTCTTCCCTAAAAAATCTGAAAGGGTCCTTTTATTTCCATCATAACTTGCTTAATTTTGATGCTATCGACTTCTTATATAGCTTTTTGATAGTTACCTTTAAGTACTTTATTAAAATGTTTAATATCTATATTTAACAAAGTGCATCGTTTTCCTGTTATTTAAGCTTGAATTCTAAGATTTGAGTACTCGCGGAAAAAAAATATACATTCAATTGCATATAACTCACTTTGTATATATAATAAAGGATTTTGCGAATAAGGAGCTTATTTATTTTAATATTATTTTCGATTTTGGTAATAACAACTTTTTTGAAGATACTTATGGTTTTTGAGTTATTTATGAAAAACTGCTTTAAAACATGGATTTTTTTCAGGAAAAATCAAAACTTTTGATCTTTAATAACTCAAAAACTATTGACTTATTGAAATAACTTTATATAACAAATTTTACTTATAATTTGTCCCTCTATCGGTTAGTGGTATTATTTTTAATAAAATAATTTCCACCCTCGAGAAGGGGTGGCATCACCCCCTAGGGTAAAAGCGCAAGTTGGCATCATGTCACCTTTGTTTCTTGAGGTATCCTCTACATACTTACCAATTTTCATGAAAATCGATGGAGGTTCAACGAAATCGGAGGTGAAAACCTTCATTGACTCCACTGTTTTTACAGATGTTCGCTAATCTATCTAGTCCCGTTCGGTTTACATATTTATTAGTGCCAGTTTTTTTCTTGTTTTTATCCACTTGCATTGTTCGCGTATACTTCTGTTGCTTTGTCTGTCTCTTAATGATATGCCCGCTATTGATCTTAATAATTTTAATTTCGATAATTGTGATTTGTTTAGGCTTAGAATTTCATTAGTTGTGCTACAATTTTGGCGTCTATTTCTAATTTGCATCTACGCGGCTCTTTACTGATCACTATACATTTAGAATCTTCTACTGACATTCTCATATAGGGCTTTTCATTCACAGTCATTTGTTTCGAGCTTCTGTCACATGTCGTATAATCCGTGTATATTAATATTATACACAGATTATACAACATATGACAGAAGCTCGAAACAAATGACAATCGATGAAAAGCCCTATTAAGTTTGTTTGCTGTTATATTGAAGGTGTGGAGCAACCTTTGTCAGCTCCACACCTCATTATCAGCAACCACTCCTCGTTGTCAGGTCATCCTCGTTATCATCAATTAGTATTGCATCATCGGAATAGCATAATATCGTGATTTTATGTGCTCCCATGTAGTATCCATGTCTTTTCTAACTTTATGAATTATTTAATTCATCACCATATTGAATAACAATGGGTTGAGCAAGTCTCCTTGGGTGATTCGTCCTTATAGTTCCATGTATTCTGTTTCTCCTGTTAATATTATAACTCTTGTTTTGTTGTTCTTGTTAATTTCATTAATTATCCTTACTATCTGATGATCTATTTGTTCAGCTTGTAATCAATTTAAGATGTCATTTAGCCTCACCCTGTCAAAAGCACTTTTTAAATCTACAAAGCACATGTATGCTAGTTTTTCATATTTAATAGACTCTTCTATTATTTGTCTGATAACAAAAATTGCGTCCATGGTGCTGCAGTTCTTTCAGAAGCTTTGTTGTTCTTCTGCCATGTTCGCTTTTTCCTCGATTTTATAATTTTATGGTAGTAAGCAGTATGGTAGTAAGTATTGGTAGCAGGAGACTTTTTTCCATTCTGGTGGTACTACTGCAATAATTATTATATCAACAAATAATTTTAGGAGCCATTTGAGTAGTGTTGTTCCTTAATAGTTTAGCAATTCATTGTTTATCTTATCAGGACCAAGTGCTTTTCTATTTTTTTATTTTTTTTTTCGTTCTTGTAGCTCTTCTTTTGATATTCGTACTCTATCGTGAAATTTGTTAATGTTTCTTTCTCTGTTCTCTTCTTTCATTCTCCATATAATTTGTTCAGTCCATTGTTTCACCGTAATGTTATCTATGCGTACATAATTTAACGTGCGCCAGATTTTTCAGCAATTTTTATTAATTTATTACCACCCTAATATTTTTCACCCCTTAATTAATTTTAAGCGGAGATCTTTCGATATCTTAATACTCAACCTAGCAGAATTTTAAAAAAATTGTTTTAGAAATTTAACAGTAATCTGTATGGTTTTTACTTTATTACCACCCTAATAATTTTTCACCCCGTAACTACCCCTTGTGGGGAGACGTGAAAAAATAATTTTTGACAAAAAATATTGTACTGTGCTCTTTTGATAACTGAAATAAGGAACTGTTCTGTTAAATTTTTACTAAACTTAAATCTTATTTGGAAACGTTGCCGCTAGCTTTTTATGTTCAAGCCAAACATAATTATTGTCTTTGCACAAGGGGTAGTTAAGGGGTGAAAATTTCCTAGTAGGCTAATAAACTTTTAAAAACCTAGCAGAACACTGGGGTGTTTCAATTTTTTAAATTCTGCTAGCTGAAATATTAAGCTAGCAGCAACATTTTCCCATAATATTGGTTTAGGGGTGGAAAATTATCTTGCTCTCTAACGATGTAATGTCTGTTGAAACTTGAGAAATCTCTTTCTAAATTGACGAAATCAAAGCAACATGCTTGTCCTCAAACACATAGGTTTCTGGATCACGAACCTCTTCTTGCAGAGCGTTATTCAGACGTTCGACTAGATCAGCCTTTTTCCCAGTAGTGTCCAGGTCTCTCTTCTTATTCGTTTCGTAGCTCCTTAACGAGCAGGTCAGTAATTTTCTGCTTATACTGTGAAGACAGTGTCACACACTTTATTTATTACGATTTATATTTATTTATTTTTAAAGATTCCACACGGCTTTTATTGCGAATTTATATTCTTTATTATTACCCCATTTCTGCACCAATGTTACAAAAAATTGACTTTCTAATTGTTTTTTTAGGCACTAATATTTATTTTGAATTGATTGGTATTTATGTTTAAGCACTAATGTTACAAGACTTGAATTTATTATTATTTTTATATAAAGAGAGACTTACTTTGTACTATTTTATTTACACTTAACACTTAACAAACACTACAAAGTCTAATTTATATACATTATAATTATTTATTGACAATTTAACTTTTCCCGACATCCGACTCCGACTCTGTACACAATTTAAAATACCGCAAGCGAACTTATAACACAACTCCACTACAACAATAAATTTCTTCCTTAAATAATAAAATGATCTTTCTGGAACATTCATGTATGAATAAAAATAATATTGACACATAATAGCAAAGCAGGTAAAGTCGAATTTACCAGAAATGGACCGAACATCATAAATCTTAAAAGGTCGGGTCGTTTGCCGAAAAGAATATCTACATAACAATAATTAAAGAATTTACTATTAGTACATCATAAATCCACATTTCCAATGCTTCAATTCTGTTCATGATCGATACTTTTAGCGTCCACACCTCTGCACTATACAAAAGTTCGAACCAAACATAGCACTTAACCATTCTTTGTCTTAGTTCCAAACTGAGATGGTAATTGCAAAAAAAATACTTCATTTTCATAAAAGTAGTTTTGGTCATTGCTATTCTACGTTTTATTTCTATGTCTGGATCTAGTTGGTCCGTTATTACAGTTCCCAAATATGTCATTTTCTGAACTATCTCAACTTATACTAAGTTTAATTGAAGTTTTGCATCGGGATGTGGGTCACGACTAAACATTAAAAATTTGGTTACCTACTTACCTATTATAGTAAGTATACTTACCTACCTACATATAACTAAAACTCACTTCTTCTTCTTCCTCTTCTTCTTCTTCAGCCTGTGTTCGTCCACTGCTGGACATAGGCCCCTTCCTAAGCCTACTCTTGGCAATTCTCATCCACTGTTTGCCCGCGACTTGTTTGATATCATCTGCCCACCTCTTCTGCGGTCTGCCTACTCTCGCCTGTTCTCTCTTGGTCTCCAGTTTGTTAGTCCCTGTGTCCATTTTTCGGGATTATCTCGGGCACCATGTCCGACCCATTGCCACTTGAGCCTTGCTATGCGTTCTGCGACATCAGTAATCTATGTTCTTTCACGAATAGCGATATTTCGAAGTTTGTCTCTCAAACTAATCCCTAGCATGGCCCTCTCCATCGCTCTTTGAGCTGTACTGAGCTGCTCTAAGGTTTTCTTTGTAAAGGCCATGGTCTCCAGTCCATATGTAGTTACAGGCAAGATACATTTGTCATAAACTCTACGTTTTAGACACATTGGTATATCTCTATTCTTCAAGATAGAGCTTAACTTGCCAAAAGCTACCCAAGACAATTTTATGCGTCTTTTATTTCGGCTACTTGGTTTTCTTTGCCGATTTTAATGGTATGTCCAAATAGTGGTCTACATTTTCAAGACTGACGTTGTCAATAACAAGATTAGTTTTTACATTACTCATTATTTTTGTTTTCTGAAGATTCATTTTGAGATCTATTTTATTTGACTGCTGGTTTAGTTCCTTCATCATTTGCTCCAGTTCCTTGATATCTGTACTGAATAATACTATGTCGTCCGCAAACCTCAAATGACTCAAACGTACACCATAAATGTTTAGACCTTTTTCCTCCCAGTCGAGCTGTTTGAATACATTTTCCAATGCTAAGGTAAAAAGTTTTGGTGAAATAGTATCACCTTGTCTAATATCTTTATCAAGGCGTATTTTTTCGGTTTTTTGGTCTTCATTGATTTTGATGTGAAATGTGGCCTGTTCATAAATGTTTTTAATGAGTAAAGTGTACCGTGAGTCTATTCCAGCATCCCTTAGGGCTGACAAAAAGGACCAGGTTTCAATACTATCCAAAGCCTTGTGAAAGTCAATAAATGCCATATGTAAGGGTACATTATATTCTGTGGTTTTTTCTACCAGTGTTCTGATGGTTTGTAAGTGATCGTTAGTACCAAACCCTTTTCGAAATCCCGCCTGTTCAACCGGTTGATATAAATCAAGTTTTTGTGTTATGCGGTTGGTTATTATTCTTAGCAACTTGTATAAATGTGACAACAAACTTATAGGCCTGTAGTTTTCAATATTAGTAGTGTCTCCTTTCTTGTGTAAAAGTATTATTTCGGCGTTTTCCCACAGATTGGGTATTCTTTTCTGTATTAGACACCTATTCAGCAAGACTTCCACAACCTCTACAACGGGGTTGCCACCCATTTTTAACATTTCGGACGTTATATGATCCTCGCCAGGAGCTTTTATATTCTTCATTTGCTGTAAGGCATGTCTACATAATTTCCGAAGAAGTTATTTTAGGGAGAGTTTCCGAGCCGACGGCGACGTTTAGAATTGTTCTATGGTCTGTTCCGGGGTTCTGTATAGTGGATGTATAAAGATTCTTGTAGAACGTTTGTATTTCCTTGATTATTTGAGTTTTTTCCATTACCGTATTCCCCTGTTGGTTTTTAATTTTAGTTATCTTCGATTTTCCTTTAGTTAAATTTGATTTCAATACTCTCATGTTTCTATTGTTTGCGATGGTTTGCAAAGCTCACAATTAACAATAATCTATTTTTTCAAATAGGCCAACTACTTAGTTCTATTACACAAAAATATAATAAATTAACTATAAATAAACACTACTTTCCTATGAACAAACCATAACGAATTCTTAAAACAATACACTACTTCACTGAACAGATATCGATAAGAGAAAATCTGACGCAGGTTTGTCAAAATGGCAGTGACAATTTCTCTATGTTGCCTAATTAATTATTAGTTATAACATGTTCGATTTCTTGTTAGAAATAAAAAAATTTGGTAGGTCCAAAATGACAAAAAATCTAGGCATGCGATAAACAAGTTTATTTGAAGAAAGTGTATTTTTTTGTTTTTCTTAATGGCGGTAAAGGCTCGTTTTCTTAATACTTTATTTAATTACAGAGTAATTTCCACATACTGATATATTTCTCAAATTGGGCTATGTACCGCCATTCTTTATTGTATTACGAGTATGTGTGCCAAATATCTCGACAAAATATTCAAAATTAGAGCCGCAATCTTGGACCGCGTGTGTTGCTACCTGTTTATCGCTACTGTAGCCTCTTAATAAAAAGTTAATTGTTTGTTATTTATGGACGATTCAAGCAGAGAATTGACCAGGATATATTCTGTGGTCCAAGTAGGTATTTTGTTGTTAAAGATGTTCAAAATTTTAATCGTTCCATAGTAACAATATATTATTAAAAAATCACTTTAACACTTTTCCTCTTTTCTCGGTTGAGTATTAGTTTTTGTTGTACAGTATAAAAATTATTACAATCACTGAATACATTATAATTAGTGAAAAAATTATCATATTTATTAACTGAATTAATAATTTACAATTATACAAGTAACCGTTATCCAAGAACATTCAAAAGCATCTCTTTAAAATTGATGATGACATTGTCAAGTAGGTAGTAATATTTACATATCCATATAGACGGAGAGCTAGAGCCGAAACATCATCGTCATAAGTAATATGGAGATTTTCCTGTGAAATATGTCCATTGTATATTGACAATTATAACCCCTTTCAGGCTGACACCTCAGTGGATACAGGAAGTAGCAATATGGGATGAAAGGAGAAAATTACTGCAGTCATTAAAGGTTTTCACCTCCTATTTTGTTAAACCTTCATCGATTTGCATGAAAATTGGTGACTAGTTAGAGAACACCTCAAGAATTAAAATTGATTTGGTGCCAACTTGCACTTTTATCCTGGTGGTGAATATCACCCATTCCCGCGGGTAAAAACAATTTTATTAAACATAACCCCACAAATCAATAGAGGGACAAATTTTAAGTAAAATTTGTCGTATCATGTTATTAAAATGAATCAAAACTTTTTGAGTTATTAAAGATCAAAAATTTGTCTGTTTAAGAGAATATACGTGAAGTTACGGATGATAAAAAGAACATATTAATTAATTGTATGTTAGTAAAATATTATTTTTATATTGTTCGATTTTTAATTGAATTTTTTCTATCAATATAAACTGAATATGTACAGGCACTGGGGGTGTCCAATAATGGGTGCATTTGACATATTATTCGAATATAGTCGAGGAAATGAAGCATTTTGGCTCGCAATTTTTTCGTCCAGCATGGATTTACTTGAAATTTTCACAGAAGGTAGGGAATAGTCCAAGGATAATTTTCTATATCATGCCGCTGTACGCAAAAACCTTGGGGGTGGTTGCCACCCCATCTCGGAAGCGGGAATTTTTTATTATATTTTAAACATGTAAATCGATGTAAAAAGTAATTCTAAGAAAAAAATGTTTTTTACATTTTCTTCGTAAAACTAATATTTTTCGAGTTATTCGCGCTTGAAAGTAACAGTTTTTCGACGAAAAAATCGACTTTTTTAGAGGGTTTTTTGAGAATACCTCGAAAAATATGCATTTAATGAAAAAAGCTGCAGATATTAAAATTGTATCTTTTAGTAACACAAACCCAATTCTTTTTCTGTAATATTTTTAAGACCAATACAAACCGAGATGCGGCATGTTAAAAGTTAGCTTTTCTCGACAAATGCATAATTTAAAATATTCAAAGCCAAATAACGGAAAAACTTTGCATTTTTCGAAGAAAATTTAAATAATATTTTTACAAGTATATAGTTAGACCTTTCAAAAAATAATAATAAAGTTTCTAGACTGAAAATTAAGCGACTTCTGATCAAAAAGAGGTCGGTACCTACTTTTCTCTATGAACAAATCAGTGAAAACAACCCCCTAACTACCCTCCTAATTAAAAATTGGTCTTTACCTTTCTGAAATTCCTTTTACATTTGTATTATCAATACACCTAAGAGGTTTGGCCTATTTAAAAGGCCTAATATTAGAAAAATTCGAGTTTAAAAAAAATAAATTTTTTGCAATTTCCCATTTTTCACCTTTTATTTCAAAAAAAATTCCGAAAATTCTGGAGGTACGAAAAAATTGGTAGACTACTAAACTGTACCTTTTTTAATAACTAAAATTCCCTTGTATATAGATTTTCATTACAGTGATCAGTTAGCGAGATATAGCTGTTTAAAACCTCTATTTACGAGCAGACGCCCCCTTATTCGAACCCTTTAAACCCACCCTAATTAAAAACTAAGGGATCTTACGAAATTTAGTTTACAAAGTCTTATAACTCTTAAAAAATCCTACAAAGTCATTTTTAAAAAAATTTTTATCGCCAAAAATGAAGGAGCTATGTTTATAAAACCAATTCTTTTTTCGAAAAATTCGAATAGTCCACTTATGGATAATTTTCAAGGTATGAATAATACCACAGAACCGGTTCGTATACTGGAAGATGACTAAAAAACTATTTGTATTTGTATTCGACTTTTTTCTGTATAGATCTATTAAAATATCTACTTATAAAAACTGTAATGTTATTAAGGGTGGTTTTTAAGGGTTGAAATATTATGATATTATATCTTAAAGTATAAAACAATCATTATTTTACCAATCAAAACCAAATTTACCCATATTAAAGTTTACAATGTTTTTATATCATTTTTAACAATAAGGGATACTTTACACAGCTATAAATAATCAACGCCCCTTTAACTACACGCGCTGGTGTACTTTGTACGCCAGATATAAGAATTCTACTGGAAATATATTTAAAAATTTAATTTTTGGCCTTGCTTATTTTTCTAACCCATCACTGGAATGTGCTTTACAATTTGGTTTTAGTTTCGTTATAATCGGCGTTCTGGAAAGATCGTAATTTACATTTTATTATTTGTTGTTTCCGGTGGTGGACAATATACCCCAGGATTATATTACTATAAGTCGTAATATAAGTACATATTTTAATTGTTTTTTAGTCATTATGGCAAAAAATATATTTTTCTTTGTAAACAATACTTTTTCTCCTGTAAAAAATCACATTTAAATAAATTTTTATTAGTAATTTTATTTATCATGGAATCCAGTTATTCCATGATTCCAGTTATAAATCCCAATTGGCTTACTGAAAAGGAACTCCAAGTATTCACTAATGCCGAATAAGGTTTATAACAAACAACTAAGTGTATTTTTTCAAAAAAAATTAAACAAATCCGCTGTTTTTAAGTGTATTTTCTTGTGGCGTACAAAGTACGCCACGCGTGTAGTTATGTTATAACTTGATGCGCGGGTAGTTAAAGGTTAAGCATGATATAGAATATGAAGTACAGGGTGAGATGATCCTAGTCTCAATTTTTTATGTAAATCGGTGCAAGCCGAAATTATTCTTTTAGGATAAGTAAATTTTTTATATACAGCTCCAACAAGGGTGGTTTTAAGGGTTGAAATATTATGATAGTATATCTTAAAGCATAAAACAATCATTATGTAACGAATAAGAACCAAATGTTGACAATATTAAAGGTAAAAATGGTATTTTATATTTTTTTACAATTAGGGGTAGTTTTCACCCTTAAAAAACCAAAAGCGTACAACGGCTCAATATAGAAAATGAACTAGATGGTGTAATGAGCCTAATCCCAAATTTTTGTACAAATCGATGCTGGACGAAAAAATTGCGAGGTTTTGCCATTTTTTCAGCTTCATTTCCTCGACTAATACACTTTTGCTAAATTTATAATATCGAAATAATATAAAAATTATATTTTAGTAACATAGAATTAATTAATATGTTCTTTTTATCATCCGTAACTTCACACATTATGTGCTCACAGACAAATCTTTGATCTTTGATAACTCAAAAAGTATTGATTTATTTTAATAACATGATATAAACAAATTTTACTTATAATTTGTCCATCTATCGATTTGTGGGGTTATTTTTAATAAAATAGTTTTCACCCCCGAGAAGAGGTGGTATCCACCCCCAGCCTAAAAGTGCAAGTTGGCACCAAATCATTTTTATTTCTTGTGATATGCTCTAACTAGTCACCAATTTTCATGCAAATCGATGGAGGTATAACAAAATAGGAGGTTAGAACCTTTAAAGACTACTAACTTTCTCCTTTCATCCCTTATTGCTACTTCCTGTATCAACTGAGGTGTCAGCCTGAAAGGGATCATAATTATCAATATACAATAGATACATTTCACATGCCAAACTCCATATTATTTATGACGATGAGTTTTCGGCTCTAGCTCTTAGAATAATATCAGTGAGATTTTTACTACACGTAGTTTGCCGTGTAGAGACAGAAAAGTAGGGAGAGCCGTAAAATATTTGCGAATTATGTACCGATGGCTTTAACATCAAACATAGTCACTAAAATAAAAAAAATATTGATATACAAAACTCTAATCAACCCCGTCCTCACTTGTGCGTCAGAACCGTGGACGATTACAAAAAGTGATGAAGAACGGTTACGCTGTTTTAAACGTAAAATCCTCAGACATATCTATAAAGGCGTGCAGGAAAACGGATTATGAGTAGACGTTATAATTTTGAGCTTTACCGCCTTTATGATCCAATACATCGATATGGAGTTGCCATACTTGTAGACAAACAGACAAATAAATCTGTCGTTGGTTTTACCCCCTACTCAGAAAGATTGATGATGATTCAGTTACAAACATTCTCTAAAAATATAAACGTTTTGCAAATATATGCACCTACTGCCAACAAAGATGACGCCGAGATAGAAAGTTTCTAAATGCAATTGAACAAAATCATAAGATCCACAAAAAAAGATGACATATTGTTAGTGATGGGAGATTTCAACGCAAAGATTGGAAAATGAAAAGTGGAGATGGATGTGTGGGAGAATGTGGCTTGGGAGAAAGGAACGAAAGGGCGGACAGACTTGTCGAATTCTGCCAAAGCGAGGAGCTGGTAGTAATGAATACATTATTTAAATTACCTAAAAGAAGAATTTATACCTGGATATCACCGACGGATTCGGAATATCACATTGTAAGAAACCAGATAGATTACATTTTAATCAAATCCAGATATAAAAACACTATAAAGTCTGTGAGAACATACCCCTGAGCTGACATAAATTCAGATCCATTAGTAGGCGTAATGAAGATAAAACTGAAAAAGATCCAAAAACACACAAATATACCACGATTTGATGTCTCAAATATAAAAGAAGCACCTGTACGTCAGAGGTTAAAACAAGAAATAAATGATAACTTAAATAAAATCAAACAAGACGTGATAGAAACAACAGATGTTAATGACAAAAATGGAACATGATACAAGAAACGTTAGTAGAGGCAGGAAAGGAGATATTACCAAAAAATAATAAAAAAACAGAGATGGATAACTTCAGAATTCCTAGAGCTAATAGAGGAAAGAAGGAAACTTCTTCTAAAGGCAGGAGTAAGGCAAAATACAAGGAAATTCAGAGATTAATAGAAAACAAAAAAAAAGAAGCCAAATCCACCTGGCTGGCAAATCAATGTAGTGAAATAGGAGAATATTCTAAAAAGTATGATAGCTTTAGCATGCACAAGAAAATAAAGGAAATCACAAATACAGAGCGAAAAAGGAAAGATGGCCTTCTTAAAGACATAAATGGAAAAATTATTATAGAATTCACGGAGAAATTAAAAAAGTGGAAGACATACATAACAGATTTGTTTGAGGATAATAGACAAAAACCGGAAGAAATCGACAGCGAAACGCGACCAGAGATCATAATGGAGAAAATCGAACAAGCAATACGAAACGCAAAAAACGGAAAAACTGTAGGTCCAGACGAAATACCTGCGAAATTACTGAAATGTCTAGACGATGAAACTCTACCTGTACTACTGGATCTGTTTAATGAAGTATATAGAACCGGAAAAATCCCTCTGAAATGGTTGGTGTTCCACCTTTGTAACAATACCAAAAACAATATATGCCAAAGATTTTTCGGACTATAGGACAATATCATTAATAAGTCATACCCTCAAAATATTTCTAAAGATGATTCATGGAAGATTATACAAAAAGCTAGAATATGATATGGATGCTACCCAATTTGGGTTCCGCAAAGGACTTGGAACAAGAGAGGCATTGTTTGCGTTTAATGTCCTTTCTCAAAGATGCTTAGATATGAACCTGGATATTTATTCCTGTTTCATCGACTTAGAAAAAGTGTTCGACAGGGTCCGACATGAAAAACTAATAGAATTATTGAAAAGCAGAGATATAAACAGACAAGATTTACGAATTATCATAAATCTGTATTGGAATCAAAAGGCCAATATAAAGATAGAACAACAAGAACCCGAGAATATTGATATAAAGAGAGGGGTAAGACAGGGTTGCGTTCTGTCCCCACTACTGTTTAATCTATACAGTGAAGCCATATTTCAGGAAGCGATAGCGGAGCTAAGTGATGGAATCTCTATAAACGGAAGAATAGTAAATAACATAAGATTCGCTGATGACACAAACTTGCAAACGATGATGACTTACAAACAAAGACCTTCAGTTGCCTCTCAGATTGAGGGCTCTAAGATGCTACATATTTTTTATATTGCTATACGAAATGGAAGCTTAGACATTGAAAAGAAAACACATAAGAAGAATAGAAGCGTTCGCAATGTGCTGTTACAGAAGGAAATTGAAAATTGAGTGGGTTCAAAGGATTACCAATGTTGAAGTGCTACGACGTTTAAATAAGGAGTTAAAAATTATGAAGAGTATAAAAACTAGAAAACTGGAATTTTTGGGTCACATTACCAGAGAAGAAAAATACGAGTTGCTGAGAATTATTATGCAAGGAAGGATGCAAGGAACAAGAAGCATAGGAAGAAGACGCATCTTCTGGCTGAGGAACCTTAGAGAATGGTTTAACTGTAGATCATTACAACTGTTCAGAGCAGCAGCAAACAAAGTGACCATAGCCATTATTATATTCAACCACCGATAGGAGAGGGAACTTTAAGAAGAAGAAGCCTTAATAGTGAGCCTAGTGTTGGTAGATCTATCAAAATAAACAGGCTGCGGTGGCTAGGCCACTTAGAGAGAATGAATAAGGTGGAGCCGTCGAAACACATTTATAGTCAGAGATCGGATGGAGTGAGAAGAATAAGCAGAGACGGTATATTATGACGACGTGCGAGTGTTAGGAGTGAGAAATTGGAAAACCAAGGGGAAGGATAGGAAGGAATGGAAGCTGATTGTGGAACAGGCCAAGGCGCACTATTGGTTGTAGAGCCATGATAATGATGATCAGCAAAGTCAAGGAAATATGCGGGCTGAAAAGGAAGATATATGCGCATATATATGCATATTATTTGTATCAAATATGCAATTATATGCATTTATTTATGTCAAATATGCATATATATATGCATGTATATTTGTGTCAAATATGCATCTACGTACATAATAAGTATGAAAGTTGCTGTGCTACTATTTTATTTTTCACGTTCTTTGATAATTATATGTGGTTCGGAAGAATCTACTGGCTTCAATTCAGCAAAAATTTCTGCATAAAACATTGCAGCCTCTAATCAAGTTCTTATCCAGTAGTAATAGGTTTTGGTGGAAGAGAAGGATTCGGCAAATATTCTTTATACAACTGATACCTTATAGGTGCCTTAAGAAATAGTTTTTTCATATTTGAAATAAAATTATTAACAAGAAAAAATTTATTTCTAATTTCTTCTGCGACCCTATTTATACCATGAGCTAGGCAAGTTGTATGTACTAAACGAGGATAAAATTTTTTTAAATTGCTTCCTACTTTAGCCATGTAAGGTGCAGCATCTGAACGAAAAATAAAATTTTTTCGTTGGGAACCGCTAAAGGAAGAAAAAAATTGCTAAACTGTCTTGCAAAAACCTTAAAACTGTTACCTAGTGCGTTGGTTTTATTCAACTTCTTGGAAGCAATTAAATGCGATTTACAAGCTTGCCCATTTTTAAGAGATCCGATTAATAAATGTGCGATGTAACGTGCAGAAGAATCAATTGTTTCATCCACACATACATAAAAACAATTATCTTCTATTGTCTCTAATTTTATGTTACTCAGTACCGCAGAATACACCTACAGAATCGACCTCGTTTCTTCTTAAGCTTCTTTCACTTGGAATATTCCATTTGCAGTATTTTCAAAGGTAATACCACGAGTCCTCTAAATTTTATCGATAAATTTTTTTTGTTTTCACGAAAATTTCTTTATTTGGTAAAATTACAAAAACAAACCGATTGATAAAATCACGAGTCCGAAGGACGAGTGATTTTATCCATTTCGGTTTGTTTGAGTGATTTTACCCTAAATAAATAAGTTTAAGTATGAAAACGAAAAAAATTATCAAGCAAAATTTAGAGGACGAGTGGTATTTGAAAAGATTATTTTGTGAACCAATATGTATTATTAGTAAATAGGGGCTGTTCATAAATTAAGTTAGTAAACACAGGTATGTACGTTAGGGTGGAACGAAAAAAATGATTTTATAATATCAATGTGTAATAGCGATAGAAAGTTGCCTATAGCCATTGTGAAGCCACCAATAAAATATTTTTTCCAAACAAAATATTTTTAGAGGTGCCGCAAAAGGGTTGAATGTTAGAATTTTTAGTTCAATTTTGCAAAGGACATCGCACACATCTTATGGAAAATATAATGTCACTCAAATTCAATAAAATTTATACGAATAGATACGTTTTAAATTAACGGTCAAATCTTATCATTGCGCCAACTCTATATTTTCAATAAGAGCAGAAATTGATATAAATAAATCTGAAATCAAATGGGGACGTACATAAGTTAGAGAGAGAAAAAATATTTTAAAATACCCAAATTGTCGGTACTTCATAAATCAGCGGATTAGTTTCACTAATCCGCTTAGGCCCAGCGGGGTTTAAGCTCCTTTTGAATAGCACCCAGAGCAATAGTGACACTTTTACTGACTCCAAAAATGTGATTTCGATAAACTTTAATTGCAATTTGCGCCGTAATTAATCATAATTAAGAGTTCGCGCAATGATAAGATTTGGCCGTTAATTTAAAACGAATCTATTCGTATAAATTTTATTGAATTTGAGTGACATTATATTTTCCATAAGATGTGTGCGATGTCCTTTTGATGATTTTGGTTTTGTAAAAAATAGCTATTGTAATGACTTAATTCCTATTTTAAATGATAAATACACATACTAAAACTACTCTTTCAAGATAATTTTAGTTTTAACTTACAACAATCCATTGTTTATTTTTACTAAAACTGGCAAAGTTTGAACTCGAATTCCACATTTAAAGAAATATTTAATAGGAAATATTTATTTCATTCCTTAATACAATTTAACATTCTGACTACAGCAGAAGAGCACATTTCAATAGTAGAGGAACCTGGATCAACCTTGCTAGGGTATATAACTTCTGCTTCCGGAACAGGTGAAGCTATAAAATATAATGGAGCATTTTCAAGAGGACAATCTTTTGACCATTTCCAATATAACAGCTGTCGGATTTGATGGAACTGCCACTAACACCGGCATTAACAATGATGTAATTGCTTTTATAGAAAAAAAAACCTAAATAAGCCGCTGAAGTGGCCAATTTGTTCTATACCAATGAATAATTGCCGTTGCATCATTTGTTTTGCACATTGGATGGAAAAACTAAAAATCTTAATGAATTTGGAGGGCTTTTAGGCAAAGAACTTGAAATCTGTAACCAGCTTCATGTGGTTAATTTCGTTCCCATACAAAACAACCTCCCTATTCTAGAGATTAAGGATGATCTAAGCACAGATCAAAAATATTTACTTGAAATGTGCAAAGCAATCTCCAGTGGTGTATACCCTTCTGATCTTTTTTTTTAAACCATGGGAAATTAGCTCATTCACGATGGCTTACGTTGGCCAATCGCCTTCTTCGGTTATATGTTGCAACAAAGAATCCTTCAAATAATCCGAAAACTGTAACTATGTATGTGATGAAGGTGTATGTCCCAGTCTGGTTTCATATCAAACTGAAACCATGTTGTGTAAATGGATCAAAACATCTATGGAGACTCTTCAAATTTTCACGTTATCTTTGTGAGGAACATCTCTAAATAATTGATCCAGTAATTCAAAGGAATTGGACAAGAGAAAACATATAAGGGAGCTAGGTCTGCTGCAACTTTTGAAAGCATGATCGGAACTCATAAATGGTGTTATTAAGTTTGTTGTCCCGAAGCTTAACTTTAATTCCAATGACTTACATTGATATAGATATAATTAACTGGACGGTAGAATAAAATTACTTAGCCTCCTATGACAAAACATAGAACTGACGAAGACTTAAAAAATATATAAGTGAAGCAAGAGCCACTAGTTGTCAGGTACAGTGTGTGTATTTTTCTTGTTTTCCCTGTCATACACAGGCAGTGAAAAGAGCCATAAAGCTCGTGACTGATCTTAGTGTCTGTGGTCTTGAAGCAAAAATCGCTTTGTTAGAGCAAAGATTTCTTCCCAAAATATCATGCCGAAAGTGTGAGACAAAAAACCATTTAATTTAAGTATTGTAACTAAAGAAATCTTATAGCAATGTGTACATATAGCAATGATAGCAATGTTAACTGTTATTAGAAACAATATTTGACTAAGAAATGTTAGTTACGTCACCAGGTTATTTAAAAAATATTTGAAATTTTCTGTATTTTTTGTTAAAAACCTATCTTTTCAAAGCTCCTGCGGCACCTCAAGATGTAAGCCTAGAACAAGAATATTTTGTAGTTTTATTGTAGACATGATAAGGCAACTTTCGAGTGCTATTAGAAAGTTTCATGAAAGAAAAAAAAATTTTCCTATCATTTCGTTCCACCCTAATGTACGTATTATGTGAAATTTAGGGTACCTTAAGTTTTATCAGGGAAGAGACTGTTTTATCAAGGAAGAAGCTGTTTTATCAGTATTACACTCAATGATTGGTTATAACGACGCGTGGTGATTGGCTGAAAAAGCAAAAACGTCAGAATTTGACAGGTGAAAAAATAATCCAAGAAATATTCGCAAATTTTCGTTTGATAATTTGGACAAAAATATATTTTAGCTTAACAATGCTTCGAGCAAATCATGGTTAAATGTCTCTTGCTCACTTGATTTCCGATTAGTTGATTTTAAGCACCTAGATATCGAATCTTGCTTTTTCTCTCCCGATTATAATTTATTTTTTTTACCGGTATGTGAAGCAGTTTTGCAATACTGGACTATTTGAAAAAATTTTTCGCATGGAATCTGCAAAAAAATCCTACAGTAAGCTAAATAATTTTTAGATCGGGGGTTATTTAGAGCATTATAAATTAAAAATGTATATTTTTTGGTTTTCTGATTATTTTCATGCAATTTAAAATATTTAGGTTTACTTTGTATTTACTTACTGCATGCTGAGCATAATAATTTTCCCATATCAATGACCAATTTTGGACGCCTTGATCCACACAGAAATATCAGGTACGAAGGTATTTGAACCATGACTAAACAAATAAATTCGCTTTGAAAACCTATTATATGCACTTTATTTTTAAATATACCAGTATAGGCAAAATTTAAAGAAACTACAAAAATATGCAAATCCATATGCATATGCACTATTGCATGTATGCCTGAGATAATGATACAAACTTGTACCATTTGCCATGTGTTATGTATTTTTAATTACAATTAAAATTGATTTATAGGTGAGTATTAGTAATATCAAGTTTTTGAAGTTATACTCCTTTGGGCGCGATTGAGAGTAAATTTTCATAATACTGCGCGCATGCGCAGACAGACAGTATGGCGTTTAGTTGCTGAATCTTTTAAGTTATGTATAAATATGTCAGTGCAAGAAAAGGTGTGAAAAGAATATATTAGTGTTTTTAGTAAATATATTTAATATAATTTTTGTGTCTTTGAATTTGGCTTCCTCAGGAGTAAGATGAGTATTTAAAACATTTTATTGTATATTTATTATACTTGTCTGTTTGTTACCGTGAATTGTCATTAGGTACGTCCGAACCGATACAGATACAGTCCTCGTAGCGAATTTGGTATAGCATTTGGCGAGAGATCGAGAGGTCTTGAGTTCGAGTCCGGAGCAATCCTATACTTTTTTTTATTTTTTTGAAAGCGGTAAGCACAAAATTAATTAGGTGTTTAAAAAAATTAAAACAAACTGTTTAATAGTATATTAAGTATGGAGAACGGTAAGGGATTTATACCGATCGAAGACAATTGTTTGGAAGAGGAGCGGAGCAACGACCCCAATTATTGTCTGAGATCGGTTACCCTTAACGTTCGACATGCTTATAACGTTTTTTTCACGATTGATACCATTATAAATTATAAAATTAAACATTTTCGTTATATTGACTAGTTTCATTCATTTTATCAAGATAGATACTTTGGTTGTTAGGTAGTAACTAGGGTGAATAACAACAATGGAGAATTGAGTTTTTATTTAGTTGTCAATAATTTTAAGTACAATTTTGATTATTATAAATTAAAATATGAGTGAAAGTGAATTTGAAGAAATTGAACGGGCTTGGGAAGAAGGGTGTTCCGCAATTATTCCCGAAAAATCCAAAATCCGTTATCAAAATACCTACCAAAGTTTGTAGCGGCCCCACGTTCTAGGGTGCTCACGCTATATAAAATGGCGCGCAACGTGCGAGCTATATCTCTTGTCTAATTCTTATTAGCTTGTCTTACATAAAAATGTCGCAGCCAACCTGGGACATATTACTCTTCAATTAGCATTCTATAGTATTTTCTATCTATTTTTTAGCATATTTGATTCTAGTTACATTTTATTTGCCTTCGTTCGATCGTAGTCCAAACGATCAGCTGCAACCCATATTTTTCCGGTGCGAGAGAATTTTGAACTCTCCGCATTTAGCGGTCCCAGCCGTCAGCCGATGTTCTCTGACCGGCGAGAATCATAAACGTTTTTCGATTACGAGGGTATGACAAACAGTTGTTGAATTTTTACCCCGTTGCATTTGGTATTTTGTGTTTACGCTTGATTTATGAAAATAAATACTTATTATTTTCAAATTTTATTATTTTTTGTGTTTGTAACTTACCTACTCAGCAATGTCTTACGATCAAGAGAAAGGATAATTTATTGTTTGTGTTTGTTTTACAATGTTTTGTAAAAAATGTTTTTTCGTTAAAATAACGAAGAAAACTGTAAATTTTTTTTTTTGTAATTGATTAAATAGAAACATTCAGCAATTTAAATTTTAGACAATAACCTTTTTTGTCTAGAACAACGTAATTCAAATTAATTTTCATTTTTTTGTCGTTAATATTTTCATTTTCGACTTTAACTTATTTTTGAATAACGATTTTTAAATATTTTCTTATCATTTAACAGATTAACTATTAGGTAAAGCTTATATATTTTGTTTTGCCATTTTGTTTACGTATTTTTTGGAATCTGTTGAGATATTTTACGGATTAAAAATCTGTTAGGTTTTAAAATTTTTTTTTTTTAGTTATTTTGTGTTACGGTCCGAAATTTTTGTTTATTTTTTCTTATTTTTTGTAGGAGATCAGCTTGATAAACGTCGTTTTGTCTTTAATAGCGAACTTTCCTATAAGTCAAATTTTTTAGTATGGTCGATTGTAGTACTTATTTTATTTTTTCTTACATCAGTATTTGTGGTCTAAATTTTTGTTTTCTTAAGAGATTTTCTGAAAATTTTCAGGGCTTACAGTCTTTTAAGTATTATCTTCCGATGGTATGGTAAATACACTCTACACGTTCGGTATATTAGTTTCGATGGTGGACTTTCGAAAGAAGTCTACACGTTCGATATTTTGGTTCGATGCAAGTTCGTCTGACGTTCTTGGCAATCGATTTTGTTTGAGTTGTTATTAGAACAAATTTTTGGGTATAGCCCACAGCCTATGTTGTGTTTGTTTGTTAGTCAACTCACCTTATGTTTGGACCACATTGTTATTTTTTGTACTACATTAGATTGACTCAGAAAGAACTAATACTGTTCTTTATTTTATTTTACGTTTTTTTTGAAGTTTTGCCGACGGATGGTAAACATTTTTTTTTGCTTTTGGTTTGCTTTGGTTTGCTATTGCTTATGGAGCCTATGAGTTCCGATTTTTTTGTTGTTAGGAGTTGTTGTTTGGCAGTGTGAATGACCAGACACTGGGGAAGCTTAGGGTTTTGATTTGGGATAAACTCGGCAGTTGACCCGTCGGAATGAGAAGTCATTCATGGTTGCAATTCAGCAATAGATCCGGTGCTTTTAGGAATTCTTGCGCTCTGTTGGTAAACTTATCACAAGCATGTCTTTGAATCCAACCAGTTTGTGAAAATGTTTTGCTGTTCAGTTATTTTTTTTGTATGTGTAAAATCACCAATTTTTATTTTTGGACAGGACCGTAATCGACTATTTTAAATCTGTTTTGTTGTGAAGAATAGTTCTTAAAGTATTCTTTATTTTCTTTTTAGTTTTTGATTTTATCGTTTCCTTTGACTGCTTGCTTATTTCTTTCGTTTATTTTCTTTTTTATTCTGTTTACGCCTTTGCGTACTTCAGCTTCGATATTTTTATTTGTCCGTGTTAGAGGAAAAGTTACACTTAGGTGAACTTTGTCCTATTTATTGTAAATATTTGTATATAGTTTAGTCAGATTTAAGTTCTTGCTACCCCGACCAAACTTTTTGTTGCTTTTAAAGGTGTTAGTAAAACTTAGTCTCATTTTAATTTTCTATATCTTTGGTGGAATATGGTTATTTTTTTTGGTTGTGTATCCCGGAATATTAGACACTACTGATCATGTAACTACCCGATTAAGACTTACCGAAAATGTATCTATTATTAGGCGAGTGATAACGCGTTAGATATCATTTATTCTGGTTATCACAACTAATCTAAACATCCACCACCCTTTTTGTTAATATCTTTGTCCAGTTGCCAACGATAGTTTAGCTCTTAAGAACTAGAATGGTTCGTAAACTATCGGTAACTCCTTTTTTTTGTGTATGTGTGTTTGTTTTTTTTTTTGATAACAGCATATAGCGTTATCAAACTATGTTGTCCCTGGTGTTAGTCGTAAATGAAAGACTTTACGCATCCAAACAACATGGTATTTTTTTTTTGGTGTTAGTCAGGGATGAGATACTCCTATGCATCCATTATATGTTGTTCTTGGTGTTAGTCGTAAATGAAAGACTTTACGCATCCAAAACAACATGGTATTTTTTTATGGTATTAGTCAGGGATGAGACACTCCTATGCATCCATTATATGTTGTCCTTGGTGTTAGTCGTAAATGAAAGACTTTACGCATCCAAAACAAGGACAACATGTTATTTTTTTATGGCGTTAATGATGTATATCATCATTATTCGTATGTTATTCGTGGTGTTAGTCAAGGTTGAAAGAAACCTCTGCTTCCGAAAAAACGATAACATACCTTGGCTAGATTTTTGTTGATGATGACGCAGAGCGTCGTCGTCGTTTTTTTGTGCGTTATCTTGTTAACGATGACGCGCAGTGCGGTCGTATTTTTCGACAGCGTTTGAGTTTTATTTGCGTTTAGGATGACGCGTTGCGTTATCGCATTTTTTTTAGTTTATTTGAGCTTAAGATGACGTGTAGCGTTATTGTATTTTATGTTTTCGTTTTTGTCGATGAGTTGTGTAGTGTATTTGTTAGCGTGAGCCTAAGGTCTCTGAGCAATTACACGACGAATTAGTTATTTGTGTTTTGGGACAACACTGTCGTGTTGTCATTACTGAAATATTTTAGAGGTCTTGAGCCAACGAACCGTTCCTGGAGTCGACTCGTCAAGTCGAATGTCCAGCTTTTTTTTTGTTTTGAGATTGCATTAGGTTAATCTTCTTTTTTTGTTTTGACCGTTTCAGTTTTTTTTGGAGATGTTGTTCCGATTTCAAACTGGTTTGCACGACGTTGAAATCGTGGGGGAGGCAGTGAAACACGCTGAAAGTCCTCCGTCTAAATATTTGAAAATTCCGACTTAGTTTAAAGTTGTACACTTTCGCTACACCCTGTATATCGATCTTCCGCATAGGCAGAGTATGGCGTTATCCACTTCTCACGGATTTGGATGCTTTGTTTCGTTGTTCGTACAATTCTTTGAAAATTGGTGTACAAAGGTGCCCCAAATTGTTTATATCCTACAAAATTGTAAACGGAATATTTTTCAAAGAGGTTCCACGTTAAGTAGGGACTCAGAGTATTAAAAGGTTTTTATGATATTTACAGTTTTGGTTTGTCGGTTATATGTTCGTCGGTATATCCAAATAGCTACAGGAAGAACCCCTGCTATGCTGTTAGGCTGTTGCAGTCTAGAAGATGAAAGATTTTTATGATATTCACAGACAAAAATCCTATTGTGTGTGTATTGCGACAGGAAAGGCTTAACCTAAGCCGAGGTTTTTAGTAAAGCTCTTAAATATTGGTTCTAAAAACTAACTGTAAAATTATGAGTCATCGCATTTCGTGTAAACTCGAGAGATTTTGTTGTTGCGAAGTTTAAGTGTTTGTAATTGGTTGAGGGTAAAACCATCATGGCGTTCTAGGGATGTCTTGAGAGTTTTTCTGACCATTTGATTGGTAGAGAAATATCTGGTATGATTCCTATTGGTCTAAGTAGGAAGTCACTTTTTTTTGGGAGAAGAAACCCAAGTTTTAGAAGGATCGAGTTAGCGGTCCTAGAGAGAGTTCCGTATAAGCTATCATCATGTTGAGTTGAGTTCGGAAGAAGTCACCATCAAGTGAAGTTGAGTTTAGTTTTGGTTCCTTTAGGGCCATCGTCATGGAGAAGAGTTCCACCAGGGCCACCATCGAGTTGAGTTTAGTTTTGGTTCCCTTAGGGCCATCGTCATGGAGTAGTTTTCCAGTTTCCCAGCCGGCTAGGTTAATTCCAGCCCGGCGATGGTGATGGTGTATCGTGAACCCCGGCGATTTTCCCGCTGTTTCTAAGCAAATCGTCGTTATCATTTTATACCAATTTTGGTATCCACTAATTTCTTTTAAGCAGTCAGAATAAGAAGTAGGAGAGAAGAGTTTCAATTTTCTCATTACTATGTTTAACAGTGCAGTTAAAATATGTAGTATGCTCACATACTTTATTTTGGTCAAAGTTAATGAACTTTCAATAATCACGTTCGAGTCTAACTAAATAATTTTATTCGAGTAAAAGTAAAATTTGATCCAGTTTAACGAAATTTTAAACTATTTATCTTCAAGTGAAAGCTGAATTTTTCTATAATAATGTTTGTTTATAAACAATGTACTGTTTGCTGTTTGCTGTAATTAATGACAGTGAAGTCTTTCGCGAGTGCAATAGCGCCTTGGACTTTCGAATCAAGCTACGAGGAAGAAGCCAGGACACTAATTGTTAAGGTATAATTTTTATATTTGTAAAACTGTTCGTTTCATCTTTGATTAATTGGTAATCTGGTCTCTAATTATAACAGAGAGATCAGAGATTAATTTTTTTGTTTTTAATAAATAATGTTTGATTTTCAACATATAATTTATTTTCTTCCCTTCTCTCTTGAATCGTAAGAACGATAAAACATTGACTGAGTATATAATTTTGAATATAAAGTAAAGGAGGTAAGTTACATTATAACATTTTGTATATTATGTATATCATTTTATTTGACTATGTTTCTTTGTTTTATTTTAATTTATCTTTCTTTGTTTTATTTCTATTTTTTTTGTATAAAGTTTGGTTTCCCTTAGGTAACCAATGGCGCCCAATATTTTATTTTTTGTATTTTTCTTTATTTTTTATTTCACATCCTTATTTCGATTTTTCTATCTTTTTAATTTTTCTAAGCTAATGAGAGTATATATCATAACATCTATCAAAGAATCCACTCCCTAAAATCTCTGAGACAGTAGCAACCGAGGTACTTAATAAATTATGTAGCACGAATTTTGTCCAATTCTTAATTAATCATGTTTCATAAAACAACAGGGGCTATCTTTTGTCTTACATTAAAATGGCCCCATATGACTTCCATTCTTTGTCGTGTTTCATCAAATGGCTTCCATGCGTGGGGCTGTTTCATAAAATTAATTGCGCTATATAAAAAAGGCACCCTAGTGGAACTAAACTGAACATGATGATAGCTTATACGGAACTCTCTCTAGGACCGCTAACTCGATCCTTCTAAAACTTGGGTTTCTTCTCCCAAAAAAAAGTGACTTCCTACTTAGACCAATAGGAATCATACCAGATATTTCTCTACCAATCAAATGGTCAGAAAAACTCTCAAGACATCCCTCGAACGCCATGATGGTTTTACCCTCAACCAATTACAAACACTTAAACTTCGCAACAACAAAATCTCTCGAGTTTACACGAAATGCGATGACTCATAATTTTACAGTTAGTTTTTAGAACCAATATTTAAGAGCTTTACTAAAAACCTCGGCTTAGGTTAAGCCTTTCCTGTCGCAATACACACACAATAGGATTTTTGTCTGTGAATATCATAAAAATCTTTCATCTTCTAGACTGCAACAGCCTAACAGCATAGCAGGGGTTCTTCCTGTAGCTATTTGGATATACCGACGAACATATAACCGACAAACCAAAACTGTAAATATCATAAAAACCTTTTCATACTCTGAGTCCCTACTTAACGTGGAACCTCTTTGAAAAATATTCCGTTTACAATTTTGTAGGATATAAACAATTTGGGGCACCTTTGTACACCAATTTTCAAAGAATTGTACGAACAACGAAACAAAGCATCCAAATCCGTGAGAAGTGGATAACGCCATACTCTGCCTATGCGGAAGATCGATATACAGGGTGTAGCGAAAGTGTACAACTTTAAACTGAGTCGGAATTTTCAAATATTTAGACGGAGGACTTTCAGCGTGTTTCAAGTTTTAAAAAATGGTGCGAAGGCAAGAATTTAAGAATCGAAGAAAAGACTCTATTAGTATATTCCGTTCAAAGACATATGCAGTTGAAAGCTCCTGGAAGCCTCTGGGCAGAATATTCAATGATTAAATCCACCGTTTTTCTTTATGATGGCATTGATATTTCCAAGTTTTCAACTTTGATCGCGTATTTGAAGAGAAAAAATGTTGGCTATAGGCCTAAGAAAGCGAGCATTTTTACACGGGAGCAATTTGGAAAATTTCTGATGGAAGCACCGGATGAAGAATTTCTAGTTCACAAATAATTTAACAAATTGTACCATAAGTTTCAATATTAATAAATAATTCGTTAGTTTTCTTTATTCTTTCAAAAAATAAATTAAAATTAGGAGATTTTTTAACTCGACGGTAAGTGAATTACTTACCGTCGAGTTGGAGTACTTACTGTCGAGTTGGATTACTTACCGTCGAGTTGCTAGTAAATGTCACCTACTCACGTAAAATCTGTCACGGTAAACAGTCAAAAATGATCAATCGTGCAAAAAGTATATTTATTTTTAAGAAATCATATAATAGAAGTATAACTTCCTACGTGCGTACAAAGTACACACACATTCTTTTTTTATTTTCAATCACTTCATTTTTAGTATAATAAATAAAAAAATAATATTAGTTATTATAATATTACTATGTATAACATTATAATAATATCAATATTACAATATTTGATATCAAATACTTTTGTTTTAATTTGAAAAATAGAATTGAAACTGAATTTTGTACTCGATTTTTTCTGCCATTTTTTGTGTAACAGATGAAGCTAACAACTTTCTGTTGTCACTTATAGCAGGATATGATGTATTATACGTACATGTACAAATTTCTCCCATTCCGGCAATAACATAAGCAATAACTCACGGCAATAAGACGGATATCAGTCCAATAAATTTCTTGATGAAATATATTATTAGCAGACATGGCCACTCCATTAAACCTATTGCAAAAATCAAGGTGTAAGGAGAGCAGTGCGTGAGCCGGTGGATTTAATCGTGATGAATTATGACGTATGGCGTTGGAAAACATGAAAAGTGGTCTAATCTCGAATACGTGCACCAGCTCTAGAAACTTTTCCGACGAAATCACATTGCAAACTTGATATCGCTTTTAAAGTTTAACGGCGAAATGACAATTTAAGTTTTAACTGATTTTATCAGTTCGTCTTATTTTTTGATAGACCTAATTAGTAAAATATGGGCCGTACTTACATTATATCGTTTTTATACTTTAAAGACAGTTATTATTTTTCAAACTTTGTTCCTTCAGTAACCCAATTGTGAAAAATTTCTGTGACCATTTTATGGATTTTATGTATATTTTTTGCAAATTAAAAATATATTTTGTAAATTAAAAAATATTTAATTTGATAATTAAGATATCTGATTAATTTTAATTACGGACGCCAAATTACTAAAATAAATAAAATTTAAACTGGTTCAATAAAATAAAATAAAATGATAAAATACCTTAAAAAAATTATTACAGGCAAAAACATAAAAAGTAGGCATATAAGTGTTTCCCTGCCCTAATCACACTCCATTATCACTATATAACAATCCTCTAGTACGGAAAAATACTGTAAAATTTTTGGAAACGATATTTGACCAACATCTAAATTGGAAAGAACATATTAAAAAATTGATACTCGAATTCCAAGCAAGACCTAATGCCCTTAAATCATTATCTTAAAAATATTGTGGACAAGATAGGCAAACTATGCTCTCCCTCTACAGAATAGTGATCAGATTTAAATTGGACTATGGTGCAATAGCATATTAATCGGCTACTGAGTCTTCCCTTAAAATATTAGATTCAGTCCACAATATGGCACTCCGCATTGTCTTGGGAGCTTTCAGAACTATACCAATAGAAAGCCTTTCTTGCGAAACAGCTAAACTATCACTCTATTACAGAAGAATATGGATACTTAAAGTTAACCTATGCAACTAAATCAAATTCAAATCCTAACAACCACACCTTCAAATATGATCCAGTTAATCGATTATCAACAATTTTCTCCAATAAACCACGTCTACACAAACCTTTCTACAAAATTGTTATTATCTAAACCCTTTTTAATAATACCATTAAGTACGTTGTGGTACCACAATTTCATTTCCGAAAGCCGTCGTATCTCTTCATCATAACATATTAACTGACAATATTAAAAATAACTCGGCATTTATTTTATGTAGAATTGAAAACTTTTATTTTATGAATAGAATATCAGTCGATAGAGAAATATTTCCTCTAAAACATCTACTGGTAACTTGTATAAAAGTTAAATAAATAATAAACAAAATATACTTTTTAATTAATATAATGTAAAAAGTTCAAAATTATAAATAAAATAAAAGCTTTACATTTAAAACGATAATTTTTGCCATCGTTAGTGTATATGAAGTTATATTTTATTATTAGATCTCTAGATTTTAACTCTGCAAGATGCTTGCATCGACGCCCCAGGATTATTTTCAGAGGGTGCAGCTGAACTTCAGAAGATTTTATCTGAATCTATACATACTATTAACCAGTATAAAATATACAACTATACATGTATATCTATGTACTTTCTTTCCGGACAGGGGGATGCAGTTGCTATTTTGACATGGTATTTTTTAATATTAAAAATAAATATTCTAAAAAGACAGGTTTCTTTGGTGAGATGTTCTACCTGCCAGGGGATCAACAAAATTACGCGTGCATGTAAATTAAAAGCGCTATAGGTAAGCTGCAATGTAAGAAAGAGGGTATTGTCGATAGCTGTTGGCGTTCTCATTCGCAGCGATTCCATTCGATCGAGCAAAATCACATGACCTGACAATACCCATGGTGGTATCTCAAAATGTTGAAGTAGTTATTATATATTTTAGATTTCGCAGATATCATTTCATTAATTAAAAGAAGATAATACGAACTACAAAATAAAATTGGTTTTTTGCAAACAAATGATATCGAATGAAGTATCAGAAACAAGCAGTTCGAGATTTTCTAGATGAGGGTAAAACCCATCAAAATTCCATTGAATTAAACTGAATGGGCTGTATTAAGAGAGGAGATTTGTTAGTCCTGCGACCTTTGAGATCGAATGGAAAGGTACTCATTGTCAGATTGTTCGCATGATGAGCTTAAGTCTGCTAAACTTGCGGTTTCAGAGGATTCTAGTTCTAGTTGTTTTTTGATCTTTTTACTTAAACGGGTAAATCGGTTTTCTTACGGTTCTATCTGAAAGGGTTGGGTATATAGTATGTAGGTTTAAAAGTAGACTTTTTACATCATCCGTGAGCTTGTTGGCTTCCGGATAAAGATCAGGATGTCCGAACGTATTTTCAAGGAAGAAAACGAAATTGTCTCTGGGTATCTTAAAGGTTTGTGGATTTTGTTTGTATGCTTCTTGGATTGTTCTCTTGGTGGTTTCAGTTAAAACTGATTCTGTTTGAATGTCAGCTTTGTGCTTTTTTATCTTTGCTTTGGGAACTTTTTCGGGGGAAGCTGATACAGGAGGAGGCATCTCTAACGCTGGTTGAGCTTCTTTCTCAGAAATTTCAGAGCTTGTTAGTTCACTATGAGTTTCTATTTCAGAGTGGCCTCGTTTTTGAGAAACTTATGTTATGGAGATTTGGTCTGATTGTGTAGTGTCGGTGTTGGAGTGTTAGTCCAGAGAAATAAGGTTTTTGTCGGGACACTTAAGCAGCCAGGTTTCAAATGGAATTTTTGGGTACTAGATACCTAATATATTATAAGTCTAAAAATTTTTGTCACAGTTCGGACGAGAAACTTAGTTATTAACAAATAAGAGTCAAAAATGGCAGTTTTTTCGTTTAAATCGCTACAGGTAAAACTAGGGTAATCCAATATCTTACTTATAATATTCTTCTTTTTTTATATGAGCCAAGGTTTAAAATGGCACTTTTTGAATTTTGGTCTGATTCTTTTTTGTTTCGGAAAGTGCAAAATAAAAATAAAATTTCAAAAATAAAAAATGTGCTATAACTTTTGCAAAAATAGCCTTAAGACTTTCATATTGCACGAAAAGTTGAGTCAAACATTCCATATAATGCACAAAAAATTTTAAGACAAGCACGACAAAATACAGAACGATGTGACTCGTTTAACACCTCGTTGTGGAATCCTCTTTAAACTTTTAATCTGAAATAAAATACTCATTTTCTTTTTCTTCTTCGTCGGACTCTCTTTAAGACTCGTATTTCCCTATATGTTGTATCAATAGTTATAAGTGTTTATGAAATTAATTCAATCTTATTTTTGTCTTTCGTGTGCCTCATCCTTTGAGGGCAATGGCGAATATGACGGCCCGTTTTATTCTGTGTGCAACGGTTGTGAACAGTGATAATATTGGTTTTAAACTCCACTGCTTTAAAATTTTCAACCAGCATATTCGTCGTCTCCTTAAGTCTTTTTTTCTTTCACTTTTCCTTGTATATCTAATCGCATCAACTCATGGTTTTCATATCTTAGTATTTGATCAAGATAGCCCATTTTTCTTTCCTTCATAGTGTTGAGTATTTCCTTTTTCCTTTTTCATCTTTCTTAATGGTTCCTTGTTTGTTACGAGTTGTTGTATTACATTTTTTACATTCGTCGATAACAGCCCGGGTTTCAACATTTTATAAAAGGACAGAGTACACGTTGTAAATTAATTAATTACTTATTAATTATTATTTAATTAATTCCATAAACACATATAACTATTTATAGATTACATCGAGAAATTCGAGTCTCGAGGGGAGTCAGATGAAGGAGAAGAAGAAAATGAATATTTTAGCTCAGATGAAGAGTTTGAAGAAGTACAATATTTGGACACAGAAATAATTTAATTTATATTTTTATACTTTTGTTTTTATATTTATAAGAACCAATTTATCTTTTTCTAATATATTTGCAAAATTTATTTTGTCTTTCGTATTATCTTATTTTAATTAATAAAAAGATATCTGAGAAATCTAAAATATTTAACAATTACAACAACCTTTTGAGGCACAACAACACGGGTATCGCTGCGAATGAGGACGCCGACAACTATCGACAATCGACAATACGCTGTTTCTCATACTGCAGCTTTATTATAGCGATTTTAATTCCGATGCACGCGTAATTTGTTGATTACCTTGCAGGTAGAAAATCTCACCAAAAACTACCTGTCTTGTTTAGAATATTTATTTTTAAAATTAAAAAATACCTGGCTAAAGTAGCAATTGCCCCCACTGTTAAAAAATTTGAATTTTGCGCCAAAATTTTGTAAAAAATACCATGTCGCAGGAAATAAAACTTCGTACAAAATGAAAGAAAAAAGATTTGATGATGACTAGAACCGAAGACATCACCAAAAAACGAAAATACAGGTTTGAAGATTGTGGTAGGTTATGATATGATTAAGTTATGCATTTTGACATCTATAATTTTGATATAATTTGAAGATTATTTTGGAGATAATTGGACCCCCAAAAAATGATGTTCTGTTGAAACAATACTTTTCTTTTTTTCGGTGTTACGTTCGGCCATTTTTCAACAAATTTTAAAAATTTCGAAATTATTGTTAAAAAAATTAAATTTTGGGCCAGAAATTTTGTAACAAATACCATGTAGGAAACAAAATACACACCCAAAAGTTTTTATGATTATTAATACCGAAAATATCGTCAAAAAAGCAAAGAAATATGTTTCAATTTTTTAGTTTTATTTTGATGTTTTGAAGGTACTTTTATTTTTGGAATATCGCTAAGGGCATTTTTCGCTATCTTAGCGGGCTAGACCCTTTCAAGGGTTTAAAAAAAACATCTTGCAATCAACAAGTACCTAACAATAGTACTTCAGGAAAAAAATTAAATAATATAAGAATTATATAAAAATTATATAACTATAATATCGGAGAGATGGAAGCGAATTTGGCTCGTGACGGTAATATGGGCAAACTATACGGGGATATGTTGAATTGGTAGTGTACATGACATGAGGGTAGTTATAAGGGGTAAAAATCTGTTGAAAAATGAACAAATTCACTCGAAAATACCTAGAAACGTATTAACTGAAATTAGGAAGAGAAACTGTATTAAACGAAAAAATCGCTTAGAATCAGTCAGTATATCCATTTCAGCACTTATTTTGAACGTATGTTTTTTCACCCCCAGAAAGGATGGTACTCATCCCCATGGCAAAAGCACACATCGGCACAAATCACTTTTATTCTTTGACATGTTAGCTATGCGTGTGCCAAATTACATGGCAATCCAGGCGGTTCTTTAAAATTCGGAGCAAAAACCGTGATTAGTGGACTAAATTTGCAAATTCACCCCGGTCCGCCAACCCTTTGTCCCTTACGAAGCTTTTTGCCCCTGAATGTTTTGCTTAGTTACGTCATTACCTACTTATTCCCAAATTTTGGCGCATCTCGATCACGAACGTCACAAAAAAACCGCGACTTTCCCCCCTTATATTGAATATTGATCCCTGTCCGCCTTTTCGCCCCTGGAGATTTTACTTATTTACGTCATGACCTATTTATTCCCAAATTTTGGTGCACTATCTCAATCACGAGCGTCACAAACAAGACAATAAAACCGCGACTTTTACCTCTTTTAAGTACCCTGGTCCCCGCTCAGCTTCCTCACTTGTGGGAAAGTCATGTACGCGATTAATCCAACATATGGTTTATTTTTTAACCAAGAGGAGTAAACTAAAAAAACAGATATATACCCAAGAAAAGTCACCAAATACATCTTCTTCTTTTGTTGATCATGTCGGCCCTCAACTTTAATTCATAAATAGGTATTATAGTTATAGTCTAAGAGCTAGTGAACCTTCCGACTAACGGTCGTCCTGTAAGGCTAGAAATTTTTCTAGTGATAATTCATAGCACACCAAGGCTAAAAACCATGACCTGGCAGGCATCAGCGGTGCACGTGTATCTACCAGGTGAATCGAAAAGTACAAATTTAGGGGGTAAAATAAACTTTCCCCTGTAAGGTTTAAATTTAAGTATGTGTTTGAGTAAGTAATTTAGAAGAAATATGTACAATGACAGACGATTCTGAAGAGCATAAGACCTTACCAGGCAAGGGGAAAGATTAGGGGTTTTTCCTAAAATTATTTTTTTTTGCATCGAACAAATTTTTTTAAAGTTTTTTGAATTATTCCAAACCGAAAAGGTCTTTAGGAATTTAGTGGAGTCACTGAAGGTTTTCACCTCCGATTTCGTTGAACCTTCATCGATTTTCATGAAAATTGGTAAGTAGTTAGAAGATACTTCAAGGAACAAAGGTGACATGATGTTAACTTGCGCTTTTACCCTGGGGGTAGTTGCAACCCCTTCTCGGGGGTGAAGTTTTTTATTAAAAATAATACCAGAAATCGATAGAGGGGCAACTTCTAAGCAAAATTTGTTATATAAAGTTATTAACATAAATCAATACTTTTTGAGTTATTAAATATCAAAGATTTTATTTTTTCTTAAAAAAATGCATGTTTTAAAGCTGTTTTTCACGTATTACTCAAAAACTATAAGCTTTTGTTAAAAAGCTATAATTACCAAAATTAAATACAATAAAAAATTTAATACACTGCCTACTTAAAGAACTAAACTAATGTTATTTTAAAGTGAGTTATGGGTAATTGAATGTATATTTTTTTTCGACGAGTACTCAAATCTAAGTATTCAAGCTTACATAACGGGAAAACGAGGCATTTTATAGAATATACTTGTTAAGCGCTTGTCAAAGTACTTCGCAATAACTATAAAATGAGCTTCAGTAGAAGTTAATAGCATCGAAATTAAGCAAGTTATGATGAAAATAAGAGAACCCTTTCGATTTTTTTGAAAAAGTTAAAAACTAAACATACGCCATTTCCGCAAAAATTAAAATTTGTAGTAATCCTCACAAGAATTTCTTTATGTTATCATAGTTAATTATTTCGACAAATTTGACCGGTTTAGAATGCATATTTTTGAAAAAAAGGTATAATTTAAAAAATCAGGATTTTTAGAATTATCGTACTTTTCATTTTCTTTTGGTAATAACTCCAAAATACTCAATATACGTAAAAAATAATAAATAACTAAATTTTAGTTTTTTCTATAACAAATTCTTTACCCATTTTACTATTTTCGTAGAGTAAAAAATAACCGAGATAGAAACGTTTAAAATTTCAATTTTGCTGCGAGAACCATGTAACCGGGGCAATTTAACCTTTTATTTTTAAAAAAGTAAGAAGTATAAATGACTATTTTGACGTTTTTTAATAGCTCTTGAAATAAAATTTTAACCAGTTATTAGATGAACTTGCTACTTTAAAATTTAACGGAGTTGTTTACAAAAAAACACTAACATTTTTTAGAAAATTTTTTAAAAGATACATTTTGAAATTTTTTCGGTGCATAAACTTTAATGCTATTAACTTGTTCGAGCACTTATTTGATAGATACTTCAATGATCTTTGACAAATGTTTAATAAGTTTATGTTATAAAATGCATCATTTTCCCGGTATTTAAGCTTGAATACTTAGATTTGGGTACTCGACGAAAGAAATATACATTCAATTACCTATAACTCACTTTCAGTTAACATTGAAAGGATTTTCTAGTAAGGAATTTATTTAATTTTTTATTAGCCTCAATTTTGATAATAATAACTTTTTTGTAAAAACTTATAGTTTTTGAGTTATTTATGAAAAATCGGTTAAAAACATGCATTTTTCTCACGAAAAATTAAAATTTTGATCTTTAATAACTCAAAAAGTTTTGATTTGTTTTAATAACTCTATATAACAAATTTTGCTTATAATTTGTCGCTCTATCGAATTGTGGGGTTATTTTTTATAAAATAATTTTCACCCTCGAGGAGGGGTGGCATCCACCCCCAGGGTAAAAGCGCAAGTTGGTACCATGTCACCTTTGTTCCTTGAGATATCCTCTAACCACTCACCAATTTTCGTACAAATCGATGGAGGTTCAACGAAATCGGAGGTAATAGCTCATATTCACCTTCAGTGACTGCACTAATTTTTCCCTTAAGTTAATAGTTTTTGTTATATAAGCGATTGAAAATTGTGAAAATTGCGAAATCGGCCATTTTTAACCCTAAATCGGACATTTATCTAAAAATTTCAAAGTTGCCAAGGTAGGTAGATATTTTTTAAACATTGATTGATGAAATCCCAAAGAGTTTTTTGCAATACGATATCGGAAACCCCTTTGTTTTTTAATTGCTAATCAAGCGGGCGCGACACTGTAGTATAAGTGAGGACGTTTGAGTTGGCATAAACTCATTATCTCGAGAATGGGCAAATTTCAAGAGAAATCCTCAGACATGTCGATTTTTATTTTTAAATTAGGACTTTTTGGCATAATATATATATATATATATATATATATATATATATATATATATATATATATATATATATATATTTATGCACAGATATCAAAGTGAGGTCCTGACATTACGCGCACTTAGTGAGGACCGGTAGAAAACGTAGACATAATCGTTTCAACTCTTCATAGTGACCTTGACAAGTAAATAGCAATTAAAAAATGACGAGTATACACAAAAAAAATTACGTATATGTGCCCCGTATTGTTCAAGTATATTGCCACCCAAGTGAGGCCATTATACGCAGCTATTAAAGTGAGACTGTATATACTTTTTCGTTATGCGCACAAAGTGAGGACAACTTTACGTGTATATTTCCTTACAGCTCATCAAGTGAGGACCATACAGTGTTGTCGATAAATATGAGATTAATCGTTTCTACTGCCTTTTTCTTTATAACACAGTAAGAATTATTATTGTTTCGATGTTTCAGTCACTTGTAGTTATAAGAAGATGTGGACTCTTTGTTCTTGCTCGTACTGTTTGTTAATTTTATAACATTTTAGTACCTCAGCATTAAATCACGGTAGCCTTATCGGAGACTAGCGTTAATAAAGAAATAGTTTTATATTTTTTAATAATTTACGTTGAAGATGGATAGGAAAGCAAGAATTTTGAAAATAGCGTTAGTTGAGAACAATAATAATCAAAATGGAGGAAACAGTGATAGTTCAGTTATGTGAAATTTATATTGAACTTAACATATAAATATAAAAGCCCGACTTTTGATCTAAGGGGAACACAGTTTTTACGGTACATACATATCTGTCATTTGTCAACCCTCCCTTCCATTTCCCCCACCCCTTATTTTTAAATAGGGAAGAGGGGCGTGTGCTAGCTCATTTGAAAGGATATTCAATTCTCTATCCAGTATTATTAACATTGACATAATTATCTATACAGAGTGTATTTTAGTATAGGTACTGTTGCCCCTGTCGATTTTCATTTTGAAATGAAAATTTTAGTACCTTAATTTTAGTATACAAGATGATTTACTTAATTTAATTAAACTTAATGTACCTTTTTTACTGACTTAATTTTACAGTTATTCCACTAGATGGCAAATACAGTGAATATTTGCATATGTTTTATTTCGAATAATCATTTTAAAATAGTTTTAGTTTTCTATTTTCTCTGAAAATTGTTGCAAGCTTCTTGTTCTTATACTTAAAATCATGTCACTACAAATTTATACGAGACTACATATTAAGAGTATAGAAAGTATTATAATATATGACATACATGCTTTTTTCCATTTATTGAAGATATTTCACCTTATCCTGAAACAATGCAATGTGACCAAGTGTCCTCAACTAAAAAAATATATCCCACTATTTTGATATTAAATGTATATTTTGTACTATAAACCGTATTGAAATAGATTGCAACATGTGTGCGTGGTTGGGATATTGACTGCGAAACCTAAGGCTTCATTCGCCTAATCATATTTACCTTTGATACTTATAACAATAAATAAAATTGATTAACATTTTATATCAATATTATTAGTGTTTTTAAACAATATCAGTATGATATATCAGTATGATAAAGTCAAGATAAACAATACTATAACAGAAAGCTTTGAGGTCAAACAAGGACTGCGACAGGGTGATCCATTATCGCCTATAATGTTTAGCATATTACTAGAAAAGGTTATACAGGAATCAAACATTAATAGAACAGGTCTGATCTACCACAAAAAACATCAGTGCTTGGCATTCGCAGACGATTTGGTAATCTTGGCTAGGAGCAAAATAGAACTTATAGAAACACTCATGAAACTCGAGGAGAGGGCAGCAACCAAAGGATTGTATATAAATGAAGCAAAAACAAAGTATATGGAATGGACAAATAAGCAATTCGTTCGGGGGCAATACATAACAATGACAACAGCGAAGGGAACACAGTATAAATTCGAAGAAGTTGAGAGATTTGAGTACTTAAGAACTGTCTTCACAAGAGATCCTAACTGTGAAGAAAAAATACAAAAGAGAATTATGTCGGACAACCGCGCTATATTTGCTTTTAATGGGTTGTTAAGAAGTAAACATATATCACGAAGAGCAAAACTAAGAACTTACAAGACCGTAATAAGGCCGATAGTAACGTATGCTTCTGAAACATGGGTCACAACAAAAAACATCAAGAGTTGTTATTAGTTTGGGAGAGGAAAATGCTGCGCAAAATCTTCGGTGGGAAAAACTTAAATGGACAATGGGTAAGAAGAACAAATAAGGAACTAACTGAGCTCTATCAAGATCCTAACATACTAGCAGTAATTAAGGCGCAAAGACTTAGATGGTTGGGCCATGTGCAGAGGATGATTCCATCTAGAATTCCCAGAATGGTACTATCTAGTGCATTGGCAGGGAAAAGACGAAGAGGAAGACCGAGGTCACGATGGAGTAATGGAGTTAGAGAAGATATGAGAAGAATTAACTTAAGGAACTGGGAAACAAAAGCGACTGACAAAAGGGAGTGGAAAAGAATAGTACATCAAGCCATGGGCCTACTAGGCTCGTAGTGCTTACATATTATAATATCAGTTTTCTAATATTATCCAGTTCCATATCCAGTTCCGAATCCAGTGGTTATATTTCTTCCGTATTGTTTAGTTTCGCTTCCAGTGATTGTATTTTTTTTCTTGTTTTTTTTTGAAATATTTATTTATTATTTTATTACTATATTTTTTTATTGTGCTCATAATAGATTGCAACATTGTCTACAGACATGAATGCAGTAACAATAAATAAAAAAATCGGAGATCCACACCCCGGATTTGAAATCGAAACCTCTGCTTTACGAATCCGAGATCCGAGGTCTACCCACTAGGTCACTAGGCTATCGCTCTTAGACAATATTTTTTCCTGAAACGGGGAACTTTTAAAGCCGGGTCTAGACTATGTAACAAAACATGCTAATAACAAAGTTGTACAACAAATTTGTTGTACAACTTTGTTATGTAACTTGTTAGTAGCATGAGTATCCAGACTATATAACAAAAAACAAAACAACAACATGAGCATAAAGTTTGCAGCATTTTAGATGGATAGCTGGTGGGTTAGGTAGTATATAAAATTGCGTCATATAAGTATGGAGGATCTCTTCATAGCAACAGCAGCTTGTGTAATATTGTGGAGGCGACACCGGCGTGTTAAATTAATATTTTGGATGTGTCCTTCATTAGCAGCTCGAGCAAAATATAGGTAGTGGTACAGCTCTTTTAGCTGATCTGGAAAGAGATAACATAGACCCATCGACAGGAGACATTAAATGTGATGGCAGTTTTAAAAACTTCTTAAGAATAGAAAGTTCTGATTTTGAATTTCTTATAAATGAAATCGGCCATCAAATAGGCAGGAAAGATATTTCGAGATGCAATTCCAGTAAGAGAAAGATTAACAGTTATATTATTAGCAAAGTATATGAGGCGTTCTTTGCAAAAACCCCAGTTGTCCTTTTTTTTCGGAAATGGACTTATGGCTTCTATGGATTGAAGGACTAATTACCTACGTTCCTTGCGTAAGAAACTTGCATTAAAATTACAGTAGTTCAAAATATAAGCGACAAAAATATAGGCGATTCCGCCTAAACCCCATATGTCAAGCGCAATTCCCTTCAAAACCATAGTTGTTATTGGTGTTTTTGCGGGAAACTTTATCGCTTGGCTGTCAGAACCGTGGGCTGTCAGTAGGTTTTTATAGGTTAAATATCCTTCGAATAGTTGTGTTGCGTGATATTATAAGTAAACACCATTTTTCGTTCATTTTTTATTTTGGTTTATTACTATAAATATCGTTTTTCCTATAAATTAATGAAAAATTCCTGCAAAAACCCCATATGTCAAATGAATAAATGTCCTTCATAAATAAACAAAAGGAAAAAATAATGTTATTTATATTGTAAACTGTGTGTAATCATCAAAATAATAAATCACTAATTTGAGAATTTCCGTAAACTTAATAGGGTTCAATTAAATAACTTTTTTTTTAAATATCTCCGATGTTGTAAAAAGTGACATATGGGGTTTTTGCAAAGAACGCCTCATATTTTTTAAACTGTTTACTCATTGTTTCAGAGAGGAAGTATAACATTTCTGTAGAATTTAATTCCTCAGTATTATCGTCTTCACCTCTTCATGATTGAGTGTCACTGTCTGTTTGAATTGGTGTAGCTGGAGAAGTAGCGGATGTAGGTGTAGTGGACGGAATAGAAAGGCTCAGATATATTGTATGATTGAGTGCCTGTTTGAGTAGCTGATGAAGCAGTCTGCATCTGTGTAGCGAATGAAGTGAATGTTACAGGTTTTATGTCTGAACACTCTGCTCTGTAGAGAATAGTATTTATGTCAAATTTAGAGTTGATTTGCACCGATTTGCTGTTAAGGTTCCGCGTACTGCTTTTCTTTTGTTGGCTTGAGTTATAGGCGTACGTGCATTGCATTAGTTTTAACTACAGTTTCTGTATCTATTTTCACTTCTATTTCAGTCTATTCATCGTGTTTTTTATTTGTTTTTTAAATCAATAAATGTAGCTCATCCCATAGCAATCCCATAATACTCGTTACTTACGAAATAGCTCAATTAAATGAGTAGTCAGTTCTTTCGACAATTTCATCGCGTAAATAACCCTACGTGAACAGAGCAAAGAAAAATCTAGCACAATCACTCCAGAATGAACAAGGCGATATGACTCCAACGGTTGCTGCTCGCGTAGGTACTATTCCAGAGAAATGTTTCAATAACATGTTTTTAGGTGTAGATCAGTCGCGGTGCGGTTTTATAACTTTCTTTGATGTTTACCGACATCTGTTGGATAACATAAAACATGCTATATAACCAGAAAAATGTTATACAACACTGTGTTTTAAAACTTGTTTATTTAAAATTTTGTAACAAGTTACAAAACTTTGTTATTTAACATGTTTTGTTACATAGTCTGGACCCGGCTTAACGGTAACTTCTTATAGGTAATACACTACAATTTCTGAATATTTTTTCTGAAATCTATCGAATGGTACCAAACACGACCCCACGGAGGTAGGGGGGGGGGGGGTTACTTTAAAATCTTAAACTTTTTTTTTATTTCAGATTTGGATTCTTTGCGTAAAAATAAGCAACTTTTATTCGAAACGTTTTTTCTAATTACGGATAGGTGGCGCTATAATCGGAGAAAACGGGTGTTGGAAATGGAAAATTAAATTAAAATATGGAAAGTCCCCACTAAAATGGAAAATTTTGCTTAACTTTTTTGGTTTTAGAACCTAATAATCACAACCCAATAGGTCCCCAAAGCGCTCGAGTGACTGCACATTTAGCATACTTTGCTCCCCTACTATATATGTATTATAAATAATATGCGAAGTAATTATTAACCCAAACAACCATAATTCAACTTTTATTTACTAATAAAGAACTGGACGAAAGTGTCACATCAGCTTTTATGAAACACATGAATATTTACATAAAAAGGTAAGCGATCTGCTTGAAATCGATATTCCCAAAATCATCTAAAAATTGTTCATACTTGAGTACTTTGAGACTCTTGTATGAAATCTGAATACCGAAATACGATTAGGAATCTCCATTATGTAATTTTTAAATAATACATAATTCTTAGGAAATGAAAGGTATTATACAAATGTGTTAAAAAATACTACCTACTGAAATTTTTTGATGGCAATAAATGATGAATTGGTTTATCGAATTTATTTTTAAGGTGATACAGTAGCGATCAACAGGTAGCCAAAACGCGTTCCAAGATTGAGGCTGTAATTTTGAATATTTTTTCGAGATATTTGGCACACGTATTTGTAATATAATAAAGAATGGCGGTACAGAGCCCAATTTGAAAAATATATTAATATGTGGAAATTACTCTGTAAATAAATACAATATTAAAAAAACGAGTCTGTACCGCCATTAAGAAGAACAAAAAAATACACTTTCTTCAAATAAACTTTTTTATCAGATGCCTAGATTTTGTGTCATTTTGGAACTACTAATGAAATAAAAAATTTTAGTAGTTCCAAAATGACACAAAATCTAGGCATCGGATAAAAAAGTTTATTTGAAGAAAATGTATTTTTTTGTTCTTCTTAGTGGCGGTACAGGCTCGTTTTTTTAATATTGTATTTAATTACAGAGTAACTTCCACATATTAATATATTTTTTAAATTGGGCTCTGTACCGCCATTCTTTATTATATTACGAATACGTATGCCACATATCTCGAAAAAATATTCAAAATTACAGCCGCAATCTTGGAACGCGTTTTCGCTACCTGTTGATCGCTACTGTTTCCTCTTAAGTAAAATATGTCATTTGGATATTTTTTTAAACTCGATAGATCCTAGGGACATGTCGGTAGATCGGTAGGATCATCACTTTTGGGAGTTTTGGGAATATCCCAATTGACAACGCAATATACACCGACGCCGTCTACAACGAGCGACGAATCAGAGATGCCAGATTGGGGTACTTTCGCCCATTTTTAGGGTAATTTGAAAGCACATGGGAAAATTTTTATAGGTTGAATTGGTTGGGGAATTTTTCGGGAGGAAAATTGAGCAAACTGAATTGCAATATAAATGTATTGTTATGATCTGCTTTTTATTAATTATATATTAATTATTATTTATCTGATTAATTATTTAATTGTCGCAAATCATACATAAAAATGAATAAAAAATCTCAGGGTGCCTTTTTATACTATAAAAAAAATCTAAATTATCTCACGTTATACTTATCTTCTCTCGTGGGTTCAGTATCTCTTAGTTGATCCTATTCGGGATAAAATAGGGAAAAGAAATAAAGCAAAATATTAAAATAAACATACAGAATTGTCTTTTATTTGTCAAAATCAATACTCTAAACTCTATCAAATCTAAAACCTGTGGACACAGATGTCTGAATGAAATCTTTACCACTTAAATTTATTATAGTTAAAAAAAAAACAATTTATCGGTTTGTTCCCGATGACTTTGGTAAAACAAACTAAACAAAACAAATTTATGTATTCGCAAGATTAGCTATACTTCCTATTTTGCTTTTAGAAATATTGGAATTTTAATTCATATGCCTTTTACTCAAAATTTTAGTTTCCGAACATAAACATATCTTTCACATAAGTTGACTGACCTTTTGCTTCACTCACTCTGATGTCTTCTCGTGACCCAAAACAGCTCTCCCTCGTTGACTATGTTAAAGGCTACTCATCGAAGCCCTCTCCGTTCTCCAGCTTCAAAACTATCAGCATACCAGCACCAATTCTCCAACAAGCCGGGCCTCTTTTGACACGTACTCGATTCAAACAAAACTCCAAAAATTCTCTGCTCTCCTTCTCACAATAATACAGAATCGAAGAGGTATTTCGTCTCAATTTGATCTGTCTCTCGTTCCACTTTTCAACACTATTCTCCACTATCAAACAGCCACTGGTATCTGCTAACTATCTATCCACTAAAACGTCGAACCGGTCCTCAGCGATGCCAAAAACATAATGACTTCCCCTTCAAACTCTCTTAATCATTCAAACTACTTTTCCCCTTCCACGTTGCCAAGAATCTGAAACATCGACTTTTCCATTCGACAAACAAAACAGTCACCCTCAAAACCATTCCGACCATCCTAATTACCTTCTGAGAACTATACAACATTTACTCGTGTTGAAACAAAGATACTAAAATTCCAAACTTTCTCCTAAAACCACTTTTCTAGAAATTGATAATTACCTCGACCCTAAACAATCTTTTTCCATTTTAAATCAAAATACATCGTTATTTTCACTTTAATTATTCACAAAAGTCTTTAATGGTTCATCGGAAAGCTCATTAAAAAAAGAAATCCACTTACATCCAAACTAAATTCTAATAAATATTTACAGATCAATATACAGGGTGTATCAAATTTATGTGCCCGCGTTATTAAAAAAAAAATTAATTTAATTTTTATTTTGCCTTTGATTGATAAAATTGAAAACACAATATTATGTAACACATAACATTATATTAACATTATAACCTATCGAGTATTTGCTTCTGATTAAAAAAACCGAAAAATGGTTTTTGGAACAACCGCTTTTTTTGACCAGTTATAACCGCCAGGTTAAACCGTAAGTAAAAAACCGGTATAACCGAAAACCGGTTTTTTGTTCAACAACCGCCATCCCTACCTTGGTTGTTACAAATACAGTTCGCTGGAATAAGTTTTACCCCCCTTATTAACTTATTTATTTTTAGCACCTAAGAAAAACGCTCGGATAGGTCGATTTTTAAAATAATCATAGTATATTATAGCGTAAATGTTTCGAACTTTACGCGATCCCTCTTCTTCAGGTGACAGGCACAACTTTGATTTTTTTAAATAGGAAAGTAAGTACATCATGTGACACCTCATTTAAAGGCTTTTTTCTACAACCGTGTTAAAAATGCAATTTTTAGAACTCCATACGTGCGTTAAAAATGCTACTTTAAGGCAGGGCCGGTTTTAGGGTTCTGAGCGCCCCTGGCAAAATAAAATTTGGCGCCCCTTCATATAAGAATATACAAATTTACTGCAAATATAAAAAAAAAATAGGAAAAAATCAAAATTTTACCATAAAGAACTATGTAAAAATATATTTATTTAAAAAATAGTAGGATAGTTATTACTTACAACTTATCCAACATAGGGCATAGCATAGCGAGCACATTTTAAGTTCAAGCGACGAAGAAGCGAGGTAAAAGATAAATGCACATTATCAACAACCAGTAAAAAATGTGTATAAATAACTATTTAGATGGAAAATAAGCCACAATTAAATTGAAAAAAATAATTTTATTATCGTTTCGACGCCTAAATCGGGTGTCGTTGTCAAAATACTACTAAATTAAACAAAAATGTTGTTGCTTAGTAAAAAATTCGTCTAATAATTTATTTAATCTGACTCATTTATATCATTTAGTGTGTATAAATCTTCTACAAGACCAAAAAACATGTTGATTGTGCGCAAGATATAGCTGCATCCCCAATAACTAAATTGAGGGAGTGGCATCCACTTAGCATAAAATAACATGCGGATATTCTTTGCAAACGCGAGCTTGTACATCTTTATTTTTTCTCTTCCTTTTAGAGCCGTTGTGATATCCTTGGCCTTACAATCATCTATGCAAATTCAAATAAAATCATTCATTATTTTTTTTTATTATCTCATGAGCTTTTTATTATCTCTATGACTCGATACCTATAGAACCAAGCTATGGTTTTAGGTATCGAGTTACTAGGACAAACAATATGCTGCATACTAAAATTAAACCCGGTACTGTGGGATAAGAACATCAGTATAAAAACAAAAAGAAGAATATAATATAACACCGTGACAAAAAGTATTCTGAATAATGGGTGTGAAAATTGAATAAAAAATACGAAAACCAAATGCAAAATAAGAGCAACAGAGATCGAATACCTAAGTAGAAGCTGTAGAAGGGATAGAATAAATAACATAGAGATTAAGAAAATAATGGTAATGAATTCAAGGGATAATAGACAACATAGAACAAAAGAGATTAACCTGGTACGGACATGGCAGAAGAGCAGACCAAAATCGTTGATAAACAGAATAACAGATTGGAGCCCGATAAGAAGAAGGAAGAGAGACAGACCCCGAAAATCTTTTAGAGATAAAATGGACGAAGCAATATTAGAAAAGAAACCTGCAGGACTGGAAAAACAGAAAGAACTGAAAATAACGGTCAAGTGAAATAATACAGGAAAAACTATGGAAATCCAGGGTGGTCAAGAAAAAACAGGATGTTTCTAAATAAATGCAACAAACTTTAAAGGGTAATTCTATATGAAAAAATAATGACAGTTTGCTCTATAAGCGTATGTCAGCAAATACTTCGTTTCCGAGATATGGGGTGTTGACATTTTTCTTACAAACTGACGATTTCTTTATTGTTCTAAAACCGGTTCAGATATGCAAATGAAATTTGATGTGTTTTAAGAGGTAATTATTGCGCATTTTTTGACATAAAATTAATAATTTTATATCTACTGTTGAAATGGTGTGAATTTTTTTAAAGAAAAACATAGTACGCCACTGAGATATTTCAAATAACAAATCATTTTGGAATTACTCGTTCAATTTATGATATATACAAAAATCTATTATTCCTTTTTTTCATAGGTCGTTCGTGCCGTTTTTATGCAAAAAGTGAAACATCTTAACGCGTACAAAGTATTCGAAATAAATTTCTGTATATTCATATTATGAAAAAGAACTTGTCAATTCTAATTCATATAGATATACCTGGTTTGTTTTTTTTTTATTTCAAATTACACACCCACGGACACACGACAATGTTGATAAAGCAAAGTTTACAGAACAGGAAGACAAAACTATCTAAGCATTGAGGCTATAATGACAAGTAGCAGTATAATAATATCACTGACTATTCATAAATTTGTTGATACTTCGTAAATCTGATCTTCGTGTATTTTAAGTATGTATGTATAACATTGTAATACCATAAAAGTGATAGGTATTACCTGACAAAAATGACCTTTAAAAGCCATAACAGTTTTTAGGTTGCATTATTTTTATTAGAGAATTTTTGTGAGCTAGAAATAGTTTTCTTATTGTTACAATTATTTAATATTAATTGTCTTAGGAGTAATCTTAGCCCAAAGATAATCTATAAAGTCCAAAAAAATAGTGAAAGTAAAAAATATTATATTTTTTTTTGTTTAGCTAATGCCTCGACAACTAATGGCCATTGGCATGGTAGGTACGGTAATTTTGAACAGTTAGGTACCTAGTGTCATGTGTAAGTAGTGTGGGTGTTGAGTAAGTGGCTTGTTACTTTGCAATGTCGACGTCATTGTCTTTGCAAAGAGACGCTAATTGTATCCGAACGTCTGCGGTCCCTCCGGTGAGAACCGATCCCACGAGGACAGAAACTATATTCATTTATTAATTTATAATAAATGAAAAATTTCCGACCCTGGTGAGATTCGAACCCACAACCTTTCGGATTTTTTCGATCCAAAGGCAGGCGCTCTTACCACTGAGCCACGGAGGGGGGTAAATATTATATTTATATATCAGCGTCTCTCAAAATTTGGCGCCCCCAAATTCTGGCGCCCCGGGCGGTCGCCCGGCTCGCCCGCCCCTTTATCCGGCGCTGCTTTAAGGCACTAGTGCTTTAAAATTTTTATGGCACTGCAATTCGTATTGATCGTATAGGCAATTTTGATGTAATGTCAAAAAAATATAAAAATGGAATGTCAGTCAAGTTCAAGTAAAAGTTTTTGTAGATATTGTCCTGTAATTACGTTTGTAGAAAAAATATTGCATGATATGCGTGTGAAAAAGTGCATTTTTAAGGCACTCATGTGAATTGCAGAACTCGCTGTCGCTCATTCTGCAAACTTTCACATGCGTGCCTTAAACGTGTACTTTTAACACTTATATCATAAATAACTATTGAAATACTGATTACAAAAATTTATAGTATTTTAAGCCTTTCTGAGAGCATATGCGCAAAAATTTCGCTCGAATTATTTTTAAATGCGTTCATTTTTTTCGAATACTGAGAAAACCTTAAGTATTTTTAAAAAATTTAAACGCAGAAAGAAATATTACTGTATTATCCATGGTCGAAAGTCCTTGAGAACTTCTATAATATTTATTTTAATAAGTCACAGGGGTGAAAAAAAATAGTCTGATTTTTAATTTTAAATATATATTACAAAAGAAACTTTTTGTTCATTATAAGGGACTTTCTGCCCTCGGGAATAATGTAGTCTTCTATTTTGCGTTTAAATATTTTAAAAATACCTATTAGTTATCTCAGGATTCGAAAAAAATAAATGCGTTTAAAAAGAACTCGACCGAAATTTTGCGCCTACGCTCTCAAAAAGGATTAAAGTATTAAACATTTTTGTACTGTTTGAATTTATGCGACGATTGACGATCCACTGTTTTAAAGATTGGTTGAACAGATGTTGCCAGTTGTATGGTCCTCACTATGTGTATCGTAAGTTATTCAACAGGGCATAGAATATACATGGTTAGAAAATATACGCCAAAGTCAGCGCCTCTATGCGGAAAATCTCTGAACTAAAAATTGATGTGGACCATACAAAGTGAGGTCCCACTTTTTTTTTTGTAAAAAAACAGTGTTTGCTATCAGTACATGTCTACGAAAAAGTTTTACATTGATTGACTAAGTGAGGTCCGTATACTGGACCTCACTTTGTACAGGACCTCACTTCAACCGCAGTTTCTTTTGATATGTGGCTCACTTCATACGCTGGGAGTAAATATATATATATATATATATATATATATATATATATATATAATACTAGTGACGTCATCCATCTGAGCGTGATGACGTAATCGATGATTTTTTTATGAGAGTAGGGGTTGTGTGATAGCTCATTTGAAAGGTTATTTAATTCTCTATTCAATAATATAAACATTAACATAATTACTTATACAGGGTGTACAAAAAAATTTTTTTATTAAATTAACTTTGATTAAATTTGACAAATAGATGAAAAAATTTTTTGTACACCCTGTATAAATAATTATGTTAATGTTTATATTACTGAGTAGAGAATTAAATAACCTTTCAAAAATGGAGACAACCCCTACTCTTATTTAAAAAATCATCGATTACGTCATCACGCCCAGATGGATGACGTCACTAGTATTATATATGTGCCAAAAAGTCCTAATTCAAAAATAAAAATCGACCTGTCTAAGGATTTCTCTTGAAATTTGCCCATTCTCGAGATAATAAATTTATGCAAAGTCAAACGTCCTCACTTATACTACAGTGTCGTGTCCGCTTGATTAGCAATTAAAAAAACAAAGGGGTTTTCGATATTTTATTGCAAAAAACTCTTTGGGATTTCATCAGTCAATGTTTAAAGAATATCTACGTACCTTGGCAACATTGAAATTTTTAGATAAATGTCCGATTTAGGGTTAAAAATTGCCGATTTCGCAATTTTCAAAATTTTCAATCGCTTATATTTATAACAAAAACTATTAACTTAAGAAAAAAATCACTATAGACCTTTTTTGTTTGGAATGATTCAAAAAACCTAAAAAAAATTGTTCGATGCAAAAAGAATAATTTTAGGAAAAACCCCTAATTTTTCCCCTCGCCTGGCAAGGTCTTATGCTCTTCAGAATCGCCTGTCATTTTACACATTTTTTCTAAATGACTTGCTCAAACACATACTTAAATTTAAACCTTACAGGAGAAAGTTTATTTTGCCCCCTAAATTTGCACTTTTCGATTCACCTGGTAGATACACGTGCACCGCTGATGGCTGCCAGGTCATGGTTTTTAGCCTTGGTGTGCTATGAATTATCACTAGAAAAATTTCTAGCCTTACAGGACGACCGTTAGTCGGACGGTTCACTAGCTCTTAGAAGAGGTCTAAAACCAACTGCTTTTATATAAAAGCAGACTAAAAATCTAAAAATTTAAGGAATAACATAGAAAACACAAAAAATCGCTGATATAAATTAATTAATTTATGAAATGCCAAAGAGTCAAAATTTGATAAACGTCATTAGTGTCAAAATTTTATAACAGTGGAGTAAATTTGCAAGCGGTTTGACCAATTACAAACAAAAATTACAGGGCGGTAAATTTGAATTATTCCTCTTGGTTTAAAAAGAAACAATAGCCTCGTATAGTTTGTCCATATTACCGATCATGAGAAAAATCCGCCTCCAGCTCCTGGTCTACTACCTTTTATTCTAATGAGAATTTCCTTTCAAAATTTTAGCATGCAATTTTTGAATGTAAATGGAATCGTCTCTGCGTATGTAAAACAAAATGATTTTTGAAAATTATTATTGAGAGAGTTCCCTTAAATTATTTAACATATTATAATAATATTGTATTTATATTCAGATTAATAACGTGACTGCAAAGCTTTTTGTTTATTATGGTTGGTGTCGAATTGTCTATGACTAATCAATTAAGCGGTTAGATAGTAAATATGGTGAAACTAATTAGACTTGAGAGAGATTCGATGTAGTAATAATGTTGAAGGCTTGGAAGGTAATGTAATTGATTATATGTGATTAATTGTTTACCACATACGCAAAATGGAATCTTGTGAAGTTGTTTACCGTAATGATATTATTTCAGTAAACGTTAATATTTGTTAATGAAATAATTTTTACCAGAGAACGGCAGCTCTCGCCAGTGGCGCACTCCTACACCCCCTACACGCGACACTATATATACACGAAATTTTCGATTTTCTAGATCTGACTGAATTGAAAATTAGGCCAACCCCATCTTAAAGTTCAGGAAAATACTCACCCATTCATATGTCAACCATCCATTTTGGTCCAAGGGTGTGGATTTTATGAACCTTCCTATCTGGGGTCTGTTTTTCGTTCTCGTCCCCAAGACTCCCAAAAACTTCGATAATTTAACTCCGACCTTTGCGGCTTCTAATAGAAGCGATCATTATCTTTCCAACGCATGTATTATTTTGTAAATCGGTTATACCGTTCAAAAGTTACCGAGCTAAGAAATATGAGTCAATGTTTATTTAAAAAAGGGAAAATGTTTGTGGATATGTATGTGTTGTATGTATGTATGTGTGTGGAAAAGTTAAACCGATCTGAATTTTTTTCTGCGTTTGAAGAGGGGGTGAGGGCCGATTCAAAACCGGTGTAGTTTGTGAGTTTGACTACCCATAAGCCAGCTATATAACTTAGTAGGTACAAAAAGTATTTTTTGGCGGTATATATCTTCGGTTCAAGAAGAGACAGGAGAACAGTAAATACACCAAATCAATAGCGTTGAGTTAATCTTTGAAATGGTGTCTAAGCTGTCAGGATCAGACATATACACGGCTCAGTATAGCCGAAAAACTGAAAAATTAAACTTTGAAAATTTTGGTTTTTCGACAATTACTCAAAATTTCAAGCTACGAATTACGCCAATAACTGAGCGATTGTATAAGGACTCTAGACGAATCTAACGGAGTATACCTTATATCAGGGAAAATTCGAATTTTTAAGTTATAGGCTTCATAAGTATATACAAATCTATTTCTTATGGGAAAAAGAGTTTTTCAAGCTCAATAATTCCTGTAATGGCTTCAGTTATCATACTTGACCTTAGATGCATAAGATACTACTTGTCAATACGTTTCCTACTCATGTTTAGTGAACAAAATAGGCTAAGCTGTTTAGAAGTTATTAAGCGCTACAAAAGTATAATCCAATTAACGATTATTCCCTAAATGTTTTATCTAGTTGTAGTGGTTACGACGCCAATTTGATCTGGCAACGGGCAATCCGAGTTCATTTACCGGCCATCCCAATATTTTTTTCAATCTATTTCGAATAGAAAAAAAATCTATTGTACATTCGATGGACACTAGATCGTTTGGGAGATAATGCGACAGAGGCGACCATTTATAAAGCTTAACGTGTAATCGAGAAACATTGCATTCAACTTTATACATTTAATTTTTAAATAACTTTGAAAAACTCCTGATACAAGAATAAAAAACCGGTAAACGCCGTAAAAATGAGTGGCGCATACAATATCCCAGCTACAAAAGATCTGATATGAATATTACGTGGCGCGAAAATGTATTTTCATTTTGATGGAAAACAAATTCTAGTTTTATTTTAAAAGATTTTTTCATAATGATGCATAAGATACTACTTGTCAATACGTTTCCAACTCATGTTTAGTGAACAAAATAGGTTAAGCTGTTTAGAAGTTATTAAGCTACAAAAGTATAATCCAATTAACGATTATTCCCTAAATGGTTTACGTAGTTTTAGTGGTTACGACGCTAATTTGATCTGGCAACGGGCAATTCGAGTTCATTTACCGGCCATCCCAATATTTTGTTCAATCTATTTCGAATAGAAAAGAAATCTAGTGTACATTCGATGGACACTAGATCGTTTGGGAGATAATGCGACAAAGGCGACCATTTATAAAGCTTAACGTGTAATCGAGAAACATTGCATTCAACTTTATACATTTAATTTATAAATAACTTTGAAAACTCTTAATACAAGAATAAAAAACCGCTAAACGGCGTACAAATGAGTGGCGCATACAATATTCCAGCTACAAAAGATCTGATATGAATATTACGTGGCGCGAAAATCTATTTTCATTTTGGTGGAAAACAAAATTCTAGTTTTATTTTAAAAGACTTTTTCGTAATATTTGCTAAATTTGAAGTAAACGCGCCACAAAATGTTTTCAAAATTCAAACTGTATCAAAGTTACTCTTTTGTGGGGCGTTTTACTTCAAATTGGGCAAATATTATGAATAAATCTTTTAAAATAAAACTATAATTTTGTTTTGCATCAAAATGAAAATACATTTTCGCGCCACGTAATATTCATATCAGATCTTTTGTAGCTGGTATATTGTATGCGCCAGGGATGGGAAAAACCTACCGGTTTAAACCTAAAACCGGTTTTTTACTTCGCAATAACCGGTTTTACCGGTTGTTTTTTTTGCCCCGGTTATAACCGGTTTTTTTCTTTTTAAAGTAAAAACCGGTTATTAGGTTTTTACGGTGATTAGGATTAGGTTAGGTATTATTTTGGATCCCAATCATAATTATTATTCTCAAGTAATTATTCCAAACAGAACCATAATTCAAATTTTATTTTATTTTATAAATACAGAAGCAAACTGAAAGTGCAATCTCACATCAGCCAGAAACAATTATTAAGTTTTATTATAATATTTCCTTGAAAAGGTATTTGTAATCATAATATTTACATAAGAAGTGATCTGGTTGAATTAGACGCAAACATCATCTATTTTTCACACTTAACTCTTGACATTGAAAGTGGGTGAATAACTTTTTCTGATTACCAAAAATAATGCTCTGACTATGAATATCGAATTACTGATTACGAATACGAATCTCCAAGGATTTCACTACGTTTTCAAAACGATATACCCATACAGGAAGTATTAAATGAGTTAAAATGTACCTATTCTTCAAATATGCAAACGTGTTAAAAGTAATACATTATGATAAATGTTTTTTTGATGGTAGTAAAAATAAAAGGTAAATTGCATTATCCAATTTATTTTTAAGTAAAATATTTATGTTGATATTATTTTTCTTAAATCCCATTTCAAAGAGTCTGGGATAATAATAATAGTAAAATAATAAATTAATATATTAATTAATAGAATAAAATGGTTTTATTAAAAATTGTGTTTTATTTATATTGATGTTCTTTCGATAGTACTAATTTTGATCATATTGATATCGAGTCGAATGGAGTATCGCAAACTAAAGTGCATTGTAAATGTAACTTTGTAACCTATTGGATTAAAAAAACCGAAAACCGGTTTTTCCAAAAACCGTTTTTTGGCCGGTTATAACCGGCAGGTTAAACCGTAAGCCAAAAAAACCGGTATAACCGAAAACCGGTGTTTTGTCAAAAACCGCCATCCCTAGTATGCGCCACTCATTTTTACGGCGTTTAGCGGTGTTTTGTTCTTGTAAATATTAAACAACAGAAGATTTTTAAACTTTTCTACCATTTAATGGTGTAAGGTTTAAAAAGAAGAATTTCCTGAATGCTTTTCTTCTTCTTTAGCCCATTTCTATCCAACTTTGGACATAGGCCTTCCCCAAATCTTTCCATTTCCGTCTGTCATTGGCTGCGCTTGTCCGTTAGTTCCTGCAGCTTTAAAAATATCGTCCTTCCATCGCATCTGAGGTCTTCCTCTTCCTCTTCTTTCTATCCACGGTTTCCAGTTTTGTATTTCAGCATTCCATCTTTTATCTTCCTGTCTCGCATTATGGCCCGCAAATCTCCATTTTCTCTCTTGTAGTTTTATTCCCAAAATGGATCTTTCCATTTTTCTCTTACTTATCTCTATTTTGTTTATGTTGGCCTTTGTTAATGTCCATGTTTCTGAGGCATATGTCAGAAGAGGTAGGATGCACTGGTCAAATACACGGGTTTGTAGGTACTGTTGTATCTTTGTTCTTTTAAGTATCCATCTTAATTTTCCAAACGCTGCCCACGCCAATCGGGTTCTTCTCTGTACTTCAATTGTTTGATTCTCTTTATTAGCTTTGATTATTTGACCCAGGTATATATATATTCGTCAACAACCTCAATACTGACATTATTTATATTTACATTTATTCTTTCATTTGTATTGTTCATGATTTTTGTTTTACTCATGTTCATTTTTAATCCTATCTTCTCTGATGCGTGTGCTAGTGAAGTCAGCATTGTGGCTAGTTCTTCTTGGTTTGTTGTAATAAGGACAACATCACCACAATATCTGAGGTGATGGAGATTCTTCCCGTTTATGTTGATACCCATGTCTTCCCATCACAGTTTTTTAAAGACGTGTTCCAGAGCTAAGGTTAAGAGTTTTGGGGATATTACATCTCCTTGTCTTACGTCTCTACGTATTTCTATGGGATTAGTTTTGTTTGTTTTATTTTCCCATTCGACTGTCATAGTTGCTGTTTTATAGATATTATGTAAGAGTTGCCTTTACCTGGAGTATATTCTGCTGTTATTTAGAGCTTTAGAGCTTTTTCTATCGCCGATATCTCGATATTATCGAACGCTTTTTCATTGTCTACAAAGGCTAAACATAAATACGTAAACAGGTAAGTACGTAATTGTAAATGCTTTAGTCATCATCATCATCTTGGTGCTGCAGCCCTTAGAGGGCCTCGAACTTCTCAAGCTTTCTACGCCATTCTGTTTTGCCCTTGCTTCCTACTGCTACTAAAAGGTTTTAGTATCGTAAAAAAAATTACATAGGTACCTACCTATTTCGAAAATGTAAAATAAACCTACCTAGTATAATGCTTTGATTTACATAATTTGAATAACAACAAAATTTCTACCAATATTCATCTAATATTGTTTTCTTACTCTATGTTTTGTTGTATTTTAATATTTCAGTTCCACAAAAATCAAACTAATTTGGTTAAATACAGATCTGTCAAAAGTTTAAAACCTTCAGTTGGTCTATTTTCCAACATGATGCATATTATGTCTCCGTAGCCAAAATCTAAAGATGCTTGAATTTCAAAATTAACCGCGCCAATATAGGCGGATTCAGTCCACAATACAAACTTTTATTTTTTAATTTTTTTTATACAGTAAATGATTGTAAGTATATTATTATATAATTTTTTTCATAAAATACGTATTTAGTTAAAATTTTTCCAACAATTATTGTTCAGAAATCATTTTTGTGGCATTTTTCAATGTGTTTGTGTGTGTTTTATTCTTTAATTTTTGGTATTGTTTTAAGAAAAATTTTAGAAAAGTAGTAATTATTAAAATTAGTTTAATATTTAAATAGAATATAAATAGACTGTTTAAAGTATATTAATTTCGTTGAAATCATAATAATAGAAGTATAACTTCTTACGTGCGTACAAAATACAAACACATTATTTTTTTTGTATATTTTTGGGGTCACAAAATTGATATTCCCAGTCAAATTCAGCGCGTTTGTGTGATTTTTAGAGGTCAAATCTCACGATTGTACTAATAATACTCTGGTAAATGTATATTTTTGCCAAATTTGCCAAAAATGTGATTAGTTCGTAGAACAAATGTAACATTTTTTTTAACTGAGATTCAACTCCTCTAAAAGTGTTTTCTCATGACTTTTGATGTAAAATAATTAGAGAAGCAGGAATTCAACAATTTAGAATTTACCATTAATTTTCCTATGGCACGTTTCACGATTCACCACCCGGTATATTAAGTCGCAAATACACAAAGGGAATAAAAATAGATGGAGAATACCTAAACAACTTACGTTTCGCCGATGATATAGTCATAGTAGCTGAGGATCTAGGTATGGCAAGAGAGATGGTACAAGAACTCGTTGTAGCTACAGAAAATGTTGGTTTAAATATAAACATCTCAAAAACAAAAATAATGACAAATTTGGTACCCAACCAGAACATCAGTATTGGTGGGAAGGAAATAGAACTCGTAGATAGATATAAATACCTGGGACATGAAATTACGATTGGCAGGGATAACCAGACTCATGAGCTGAAGAGAAGAATCGGTCTTGGGTGGGCAGCATTTGGAAAACTGAGAGAAACTTTTAAAAGTGAGTTACCCACATGTCTAAAGAGAAAGGTATTCGATCAGTGCGTCCTCCCAGTCTTGACGTACGGATCAGAAACACTTACCTTAACTAAAGCCTCGGCTACCAAACTAAGAGTCACGCAGAGAAGAATGGAGCGGTCAATGTTAGGAATAACTCTGCGAGACAAAATCAGAAACGAAGAAATCAGGAGAAGAACAAAGGTGACTGACGTCATCGAGAGGATAGCCAGGTTGAAGTGGAGATGGGCAGGACACGTAGCCAGAATGACAGATGGGCGATGGACGAAGAGGTTATTGGAATGGAGGCCAAGAGAAGACAAGAGAAGCGTCGGTCGACCGCCTACAAGATGGACTGACGACTTAAGAAAGGTAAATAAAAACTGGATGAGGGCGGCGCAGGATAGATGGGGTTGGAAACGAGGGGAGGAGGCCTATGTTCAGCAGTGGACTTTTGAGGCTGGATGATGATATTAAGTCGCGTGACCAGACATCTCATAACGCGAAAATTCGTAACTGGACAATTGGTAACGGATAATTCGTAACAGCGACAGTTCCTAACGGCGACATTTCGTAACGGCGACATTTGGTAACTATACAAATTCGTAACGGACAATTCGTAACGTCAAAATTGAATTATTCTTTTTATTTTTATTAACGTGGAAACTAACTGTTATTACAGTTGAAATAGCAAATATGTTTATCAATTTAACGAATCAGTACCGGAATAAACATGTTTAACACATTTTATATGTCGTGTTTCAGAATATATTAAAAGTCGTTAAACATAAACAAATATTTAAACGCATACAAATTTTTAACAATATTTTTAAAAGTTTATCCCTCTTATTGTTCCTTAAATTTTCATACGCCTAGACAAAGGAATAATGAAGTAATTCGTGAAATCTTTAAGCCGACAACCGTCTTTAGACATTTCCAACTTTATAAGTAAACATTTTGTAAAGAAAAGATTATAATTTTAAAAATGTTTATTTTGATACTGATTCGTTAAATTGGTAAACATAATTTCATTTATTATCATTAATAACAGTTAGTTTCCATGTTAACAAAAATAAACAGAATAATTCAATTTGGACGTTACGAATTGTCCGTTACGAATTTGTATAGTTACGAACTGTCGCCGTTACGACGTCATGGAACCATTATGTCGTCCCGCTAATAACTCTCGGTAGTTGATGCGGTTAATAAAGAAAAAAAAAAGATATAGTTTTTAGGGGAGTTGTAGGAAATTTATATTCTTCTTGTATCATTAGAGGAAATTGTTTCTTTAATATTTATCACTTGACGTGTGGGGTTCCTCTTATGGACATAAAAATTTCGCTTACTTTTTTATACAAAACCTTTCCAGTGTTTAAACAGCCCTTTTGCGTTGCTTTGTATCGTACACTGTAAACGGTGATAAAAACAATAAAATTTTATAATACATGTGAGCGGAAACGAAGAAAATGGCACAGGAACTGTTCCTACAAAATATTAAACGTACTTGAAAATTTTATTAAGTTTCAATGTTTCTGTGTTATATTTTATATTTTACATAGTTGGATTTTATGAAGCCATTTATTAGCAAGCAGGATATGTAGTAGGCACTAAAAGAGAAATAAAAAAGTTATGAAAATATTATATTGTATTGACAACTTCTATAATAATTATTATTATATTAATATTATTATTATATTCTTATTAGTATTAGGTCTTATATTATAATAATATGGGATAAAAGACGCCAGTCAATGAGAGCAAGAACAGGATATTACCTCCGAGTTCTCTCCTATTGCATGATTTTAATGAAATTTTGGGAATAGCCTCTACTTTATCTCCTTATTCAAAGTCTGCACCATATACCATGGCGTTTTTATCCTGGGGGCGGTTTCCCGGAAAATTTTTTGGTTAAAATAACCACGGACGTGGCTAGAGAACCTAATTTTGAGCAAAAACTTCTTTATAATTTTTTTTGGAAACTCACTTTTTGAGTTATTCATGGTTGAAAATTGGCCATTTTCATTGAAACATAGCACCTTCCAACGGTTTTTTGTGAATGCCTTAAGAGCGGATTTTATGCTAAATGCATATTGCATGCATATTTCGCATTTTTGAGAACTTTACTAAATTTTGCATATTTTTAAAGAAACATGCATATTTTGTGCATATTTAAAAGATTTAAGTCCAAAAAAATATTTTAAATTTTTTAATTCGACACAAAATATTTCCCCGCACAAGCTGTCGTATCTATTAATTTGGGAACTACCTGAAGAGATGCCTTTTCATTTTTCTTAGAAAATACCCGATCTTTACACAAAGTATTTATAGTGCTTATAGTACGCCGTTATAAAATGATTGTAGGATGTTAAAATCATGAAGGATGGTTTACCGGGAAATACGAATTTTATTCACTTTTATTATATTTAGTACCTATTAGGTACCTATAATCCTGGTGATTCTTTTAAATCCCCTATTGTTAAGAGAATTTACACCTTCAACCATAGTTTTACGATTTTCTAACGGAAATTGAAATATTCAAGCTTTGGATCAGATCCCGTAAATCAGTAAAATTAGTAAAATTACACGGTTAAAGCTGGTCAACAAATTCAATTAATTTATGCAAATTTAGTTCACGTAACTTGTTTAGAGCATGGATGTAACAGAGTAGCTGAACATATTAGGGGTGAATTCCCTGATGTAAATGTACTAATAAGTTGCGTAAAAAAAGTATTCGTCAAAAGTCCTTTACGGGTCTAGTTGTACAGGAACAAATTACCTAATGTACCTTTAGCTCCCGAATCAGTACTGAATAGGTGGAGAACTTGGTTGGAAGCTGCAACTTTTTTCTGCTGAACATTTTGTGGCAATTACGGAATTGCTCTTAGAATGTAACGCCGAAGACAATGCTGCTATTATAAAGACCCAACATATTGTTAAAACTACTTCTTCATTGGCAAACCAGCCAACTTTTATCAAGACGCATTATAGTTTTATAGTAAAAACCATAAATAATTTAGAAAATCGGAAAATGTCTTTAACAGAGTCCGTCGAAATAGTTAGAAATTTTAAAGCACACATTTCGAAAGTTCCCGGTAAAATCGGTAATTCAGTTAAAAAGAAATTAGAATTGGTTCTAGAAAAAAATAACGGCTTTAAAACTTTGGAGGACATATGCGAAATTTTTAGTGGAAATTTTGAAATTGATTTTGGTGTAGAATTTTGGGCTTTAACAAGTTATTTTAAATACGCCCCAATTACTTCCGTTGATGTTGAAAGGAGTTTTTCAAGTTATAAAAATATTTTATCTGATCAAAGAAAATGTCTCGTAAAAAATTTGGAAAAACACATTGTAGTGAACTATAATCGAAGATAGATGTATGTAGTGATATTGTGGTTTTATTTTAAATAGGTAACTATTGGCATCAGTTTTTGTAAAAAATGTGAATAATTTGCATATATGAAAAATAACGATTTTATTTGAAAGATAATAAATAAGATTGCCGCCCCCCCCCATATAAAAGAACCCCCTAGAATAGAATAAAACAGAAAATTTGTGGTTTCTCGGAATGAGCATTTTTTGAATTTTTGTGCATATCTTGCGCATATTTCGTAATTTTTTACTGCATATATATGCGCATATTTCATCAAAATTGGTTGCATATAAATCCGCTCCCTACTTATAATAATACAAAGAGATTCGTTCCTTCCTACATCTTCTAGTTATAATACAAAAAGAGATATGGTAGGTGAAAAGAGTTTGTTTTTTTTGTGCATGCTCAAATCGGTATATTCAACTTAAAATAACAGAAACGGTCGATTTTAGATGTATAAAGCTACCAATACCTTTTGTAGCGCTTGAAAAGACCTTTAAAATGAGCAATATTAAATGCCGAATACATTCAAACTAAGCGAGATATGCTGCAAAAAAATTGATGACTAATGTATTTTAAGAAAAAATGTGAAGTATTCATGAGAAAAAACTGCATCAAGATGCAGTTGAAGTAAACAAACCAAGACGCGTTAGCTGCCACAAGGAGCACACTGAATCATGATTTACAATGTATAAACTTTGTAAATCATCATTTGGGGTTTACAATGTAGATACATTTTAAACCTTGATTCAGGAGTGCCCCTTGTAACAGTTAATGTGTCTTGGTTTGTTTACTTTTACTGCATCTTCATTGTAAATTTAGTATAAATGCATCGTTTTCCTTTTACGATACCTTTTATTATAGTGTTATTTCTATGTTCAAAAAGTTGAAAGGGTTTTTTAAAAAAATAAGATCAAATTATAGAGTGCATTTTTAAATTTTCTTAAAAATCTTCTGTTTCTCCAGGTAATTTGAAATTAATAGGAGGTACAGTAACTAAAGTAAAAATAAAATTTTTCTCTAAAAATCCCTACATTTTTGTACGATACCTTTTTTCGTATATCTTATCTTTTTCGAGTTAGAAACGGAAGATTTTTTAGAAAATTTAAAAATACGCTCTATAATTTGATCTTATTTTTTGAAATAACCATTCATTTTAAACTCGTCTAACTTTTTGAACATAACGATACCACTAGAATAAAAGGTATTGTAGAAGGAAAATGGTGCATTTAAATTCTGGTGGCTGAGGGCTTAAATACACTTCTCATTTTTTTCTTAAAATACATTCGCCATCAATATTTTTGCAGTATATCTCGCTTGGTTTAAACGTAATCAAGATTTAATACTGCTCAAGTATATTCAAATGGGAAATAAGCCACAATTTTACCTAAAAATGATTTTATTAACGTTTCGACGCCCAAGTCGGGTGTCGTTGTCAAAATACAAAATTTTGTATTTTGACAACGACACCCGACTTGGGCGTCGAAACGTTAATAAAATCATTTTTAGGTAAAATTGTGGCTTATTTCCCATTTGAATATACTTGATTATAAAAATGCCACAAGAAAATAGCTTCAGAACAACATTAATACTGCTCATTTTAAAGGTCTTTTCAAGCACTACAAAAGGTATTGGTATGTATGCCTAAAATCGACTGTTTATGTGTTATTTGAAGTGGATTACACCGATTTGAGCATGCACCAAAAAACAAACTCTTTTCACCTACCATATCTCTTTTTGTATTATAACTATAAGATTCATGAAGGAACGAATCTCTTTGTTTTTTATAAGCTACAAAAACGTTTTGTATAATTTTTTAGTTAGATGCGTTGTTTCTAAAGTATTCGCAAAAAACCGTCTGAAAAGGTGTTATTTTTAATGAAAATGGCAATTTTCAACCACGAATATCTCAAGAAATATTGAGTTATCAAAAAAAATTATTGAACATTTTTGGCTTAGAATTAGGTTCTCTAGCCACTTCTGTGTTTCTTTTGACCAAAATATTTTCCACTCCCAATATTTTTTGAAGGGGTGGGAACCGCCCCCAAGATAAAAGTGCTATAGTTTAAGGTAGACTTTGTTTCTTGAGCTATTCCCTACTTACTGTAAAAATATCAAGTAAATGGATGTTGTAGGATGGAATTCGGAGCCAAGTACCCCCATTGACTGCTCTAAAAGGCAATTATGGAATAAAATTATTATTTCTGTCCTTGTTTGAAAAAAGAATGCGTGTACTTTGTACGCACGTAAGAAGTTATACTTCTATTATATGATTTCAACGAAATCAATATACTTTAAACAGCTTATTTATATTTAATTTAACTATTAAACTAATTTTAATACTTACTACTTTCCAAAAAATTTTATTAAAACATTACCAAAAATTAAAAAAATAAAAGAATAAAACACACAGAAACACATTGAAAATGCCACAAAGAAATGATTTCTGAACAATAATTGTTGCCAAAAATTTTAACTAAATACGTATTTTCTGAAAAAATTATACATATAATAATATTGATGGATTCGACCGTTACTTGATGGAAGTTCATTTTATCTAATAATAAAACACTGAAAACGTTTGTTTTCTATACTTCCACAGAATTTATTATAACTAAGTGACTACAGCTGTTTCGGCAGAGTGCCTTTCTCAAGTGATATAGTTTACAATGTGTTTCCCTTTTTAAGTCATCAACTGAAGAGGTTGAGGAGTGGGGAACTGTTTGTCTCGAGTTGGTCATTCAGAATTATATCTGTATTTTTCAGTTTATTAATTTCCATAGATTCTAAAAAGGAGTTTCAAATTCTGCATATTCAAAATAAAGGCCTTAAGCTATCTTTTTTAGAATCTATGGAAATTAATAAACTGAAAAATACAGATATAATTCTGAATGACCAACTCGAGACAAACAGCTTCCCACTCTTCAACCTCTTCAGTTGAAGACTTAAAAAGGCAAACACATTGTAAACTATATCACTTGAGAAAGGCGCTCTGCCGAAACAGCTGTAGTCACTTAGTTATAATAAATTCTGTGGAAGTATAGAAAACAAACGTTTTCAGTGTTTTATTATTAGATATAATAATATACTTACAATCATAAAATGTTTAAAAAAAAATAAAAAAAATAGTAACTTGCATTGGGGATCGAACCCGCTTCCCGTCGATCCCGCCGATCGAAAACCGAAGTGCTTTCCCATTGCGCCATGTTCGCGTGTCTGTCATGTGGCAATATACACCAATTGAACGTTTACGCCATAAACTTTTTGACAGTACATAGTGGTTTATTACTTACATGAATTTATTAAAATTAGTTTGATTTTTGTGGAATTAAAGGCATATTTTGTGGAATATCAATAGGTGAATATCGGTAGAAATTTTGATGGTAATCAAATTATGTAAATCAAAGCATTACATACTATTTTGGTAGATTCATTTAAAATTTTCCAAATATGTAGGTACCTATGTAATTTTTTATTAGGATACTGAAACATTTACAATTATTACGTACCTGTCACGTTTAAAAACTATTTAAAAAGTCACTACAATTATTAACTTGCTTTTTTCTCTGCCATCACAACAATAAAAATTAATATACACAACATTTTTTTATCCATAATCTCCATATTGAACAATTATTGACAGATGATGATTTTAACACCCAATCAGATACCGTATAAAGTTTGAGCGACTAATTGCTAATACCATACTGTCGGTATGCGCATGCGCCAGGGAATGTAAAAATTTACCCTCGTGCCTAAAGCAGTTTAACTTCAAAAATTATAAAAAACGCTGAGACCATTCGATTTTTATATAGAAACGTGTGCTTTTTAGATATAAATTTAAATGTACAGATTGATTCACGCAAGCCTAGCATAGTCCGTACATTTTATTTTTAATGGAACACCCTGTATATCTTTATATTTTTGAAAGCTGCTTAGCAACCTGATTTCAACGAACTACATCATGTCGGTTGTATTTTGAATAATAAAAGGTGAAATTTTGAAATTATAATGTAAAACCACTTATGGAATAAAATTATTGCTTGTGTCCTTATTTTAGAAATTTATAAAAAACGCTAAGATGTCAAGTTTTAAATTTAAATATGCACTGTTTAAACATAAATTTAAATATACAGGGTAATTCACACAAGTCTAGCATAGTCCATGATCATTAATTTAATGAAACACCCTATATATTTTTATGTTTTTAGAAGCTGCTAACCAAAGTTATCTCAAAAAGATGATTATGTAGGGTCTATTATGGTAGGGGAGCCCAAGCGGGGATTTTTGCAGTTACTCGAGCGCGTCAGATTATCATATAGGGAGAAACCTGGTACCCTGCAGATGTACCTCTGCCATATATTGGCTCTCAACACAGGGGAGTTCGTTTAGGGGGGCCCGAAAAAAAAAATCTATCCTTAAAAATACTCGAAATTGTCAGATTAAGATAAGGTAAATTAAGTACATGCAAAACAGTGTATATTTAAAAAATCGGTGAGTCACAAAGTTTCACAAGAAAAAAGCGAATAGTTCGCGAAATGAACGTCAGATCGAAAAACTAAAAACTACACGTTCAATACCTTTCAAAAATCTATTGAAAAATACCAAACGTAACCCCTCACAGAGAGGGGTGGGGGATAAATTTAAAATTTTAAATACAAATTCCGCGATATTTAGCAAAATAAACATCGGATCGAAAAACTGCAAAATACACTTATTAATTATTTTTGAAAAATATATCAAATGGTACCAAACGGGACCCCCACGGAGGTGGGGTGGGGGGTTACTTTAAAATCTTAAATGGGAGCCCCCATTTTTTATTGCAGATTTGGATTCTCTGCATAAAAATAAGCAACTTTTATTCGAAACATTTTTTTTCGAATTATGGATAGATGGCGCTATAATCGGAAAAAATTATTAATGGAAATGGAAAACTAAATTAAAAAATGGCAAGCGCCCGCTAAAATGGAAAATTTTACTTAACTTTTTTTGGTTTTAGGACCTAATAATCACAACGCAATAGGTCCCAAAGCGCTCGAGTGACTGCACATTTAGCATACTTTGCTCCCCTACCATTACGAATAATCACATTTAATTATACTAGGACAGTCCGATAAGTACTTAGCCTCTCCGCCCGATGGCGCCACTATCGCAAATGAAGTGTACTGTCATTTAATGTCGTAAACACGATTCCTTCAACCTCCACAAAAAGATCAAAGAAGCAGCAGGCATCTATAAATCAAAAAGGCCGGGACACTTAACAGACGCTCAAGGAAATCCAATAGTTGATATTGAAGAAACAAAAACAACATGGATGAACTATGTGACAACAACATTTGAAGACGATAGGAATGTCACCATCACACAAAATGAAAATGACGATACCGGACCACCTATTCTCGAAGCGGAAGTAGAAGCTGCTATAAACAATATTAAGGAGGGAAAATCCGCAGGACCAGACGAGTTCTACTAAGAATTTTTGAAAATTATGGATAAAGACGAAGTCAAAGGACTTACCTTGATCTTCAACAATATATACCAAAGTGGAAAAATACCCCAACAGTGGCTAAGATCAACTTTTATAACAATCCCTAAAAAACCCAATGCCAAAAAGTGTGAAGATTATCGAATAATAAGCCTTATGAGCCATCTCCTGAAAACTTTTTTAAAAAATATACGTAAAAGAATATTATAAAAAGTGTGAAGAACACATGACAAACACACAATTCGGCTTCAGGGATGCATTGGGTACTCGAGAGGCACTTTTTGCAATACAAGTTCTCTTTCAAAGATGTAGAGACGTGAATTGTGATATATACCTATGTGAGTTTTGTTGACTACCAGAAAGCATTCGATAGAATAAAACATGACGAACTGATGAAAATATTAAATTCAATTCGTCTAGACAGCAGAGATCGCCGTATAATAAACAATATCTATTACGAACAAACTGCAGCTGTTAGAGTAGGGGATCAGTTAACAGACGACATAAAGATAAAAAGAGGTGTGCGACTGGGATGTATATTGTCCCCATTATTGTTCAATACATATTCAGAGCACATTATGAACCTAGCGCTAACGGACATAGACGAGGGAATACTTATAAACGGGGAACGATTGAAAATAAGATACGCTGATGATACTGTCATTTTTGCAGACAGTCTTGAAGGTCTGCAGACACTTGTCTCCAGGGTGTCAGAAGTAAGTAGCAGGTTTGGGCTTGATTTTAACATCAAAAAAACCAAATACATGGTTATAAGCACAAATAGAATACCACCTGGTCAATTACTAGTTAACCAACAACCTATATCACAAATCACCAACTTTTGTTATTTGGGTGCAAACTTAAATGAACAGTGGGACCAATCGACGGAAATTAAGATAAGGATCGGGAAGGCAAGATCAGCTTTCGTCAAAATGAAAAAATCTTTAACAGCCACGATATAAAATTGGAAATAAAGGTTCGTTTACTAAAATGCTACGTATTCTCCGTTCTTTTATATGGCGTGGAGTCATGGACCTTAACTGAAGCATCACTGAAGAGACTCGAAGCATTTGAGAGGTTGTGCTATAGACGCATCTTGAGGATTTCCTGGATAGACAGAGTTACCAACGAAGAAGTTCTACATAGAATGGGTAAAGAGCGCGAACTAGTCGTAACCATAAAACGTCGCAAACTGGAATATCTGGGCCATATAATGCGCAATGAGCAACGATATGACCTACTTCTGACCATACTTCAAGGTAAAGTGCATGGGAAAAGAGGTCCAGGACGAAGAAGGATATCCTTGCTGCATAACCTGCGAAAATGGTTTACCTTAACCACTACCGGACCTTTTAGGGCAGCAGTCAACAAAGTCAAAATAGCCATGTTAGTGTCCAACATCCGTAATGAATAGGCACCATAAGAAGAAGAAGAAGAAGTTATTTAATGCGTTCTCGTAGACGACTAATGTCAAAATTTCAGCCAAATTGAAATTAGAGTATTGTGATTGCGTGTGAAAGTTAGCGTGTCCGCCGATTTTAATAAATTGGAAACAAAGCAATATCGGTCGGTGATTCGATTTTTGTTTTTGAAAGGGAAATCACGCAGCGAAATCGAAGAGCGCTTGCATGCTGTATACGGTGACTCTTCTCCTTCGATGATAACTGTTAAAAATTGGTTTAATGAGTTTCAACGTGGACGAACGTCGGTTTTTGATGAGCCACGCGTAGGTGTCCCGAAAATGGCTACCACGGAGAATAACGTGACAAAAATCCACGATCTTGTATTGGCAGACCACCGACTGAAGGTGCGCAAGATAGCTGACACAGTATGCATCTCAAAAGACCGCGTAGGTCATATCCTGCATGACATTTTGGGCATGAGAAAGCTGTCGGTGCGATAGGTGCCGCGTTTGCTCACTTCAGACAATAAGAGCAACCGTGAGACCATTTCAGAGCAGTGTTTGACGCTATTTAAGTGTGATCCAAAGGAGTTTTTACGTCGTTTCATAACCGTCGGCGCTGGTATACACCAGAAACCAAGGAACATTCGAAAGAGTGGACAGCACCCGGCGAACGTGCTCCGAAGAAGGCAAATACTGCCGAATAGACCGGAAAGGTGATGGCCAGCATTTACTGGGAATGACAAGGTGTCGTCTACATCGACCACTTGGAGAAGGGCAAAACGATCACAGGTCCCTATTATGCCGAATTATTGGGCTGATTCGACGCCGAATTGAAGAAAAAACGACCCCATTTTTCAAAGAAAAAAGTGTTCTTTTACCATGACAACGCTCCGGCTCACACCTCCGCCGTCGCCATGGCCAAATTGTTCGAATTGGGCTACGAACTGTTGCCCCATCCACCGTGTTCTCCAGATTTGGCCCCATTCGACTAATATTTGTTTCCAAACTTGAAAAAGACACTCGCTGGGCAGAAATTTAAGTCGAATGAGGAGGTATCACCGTCACGGAAGCCTATTTTGCAGACCTCGAGAAAAGGTATTTTTCAGACGGGTTAAAGAAGTTGGAGCATCGCTGGGTCAAGTGTATCGAGCTAAAAGGAGACTATGTACAGAAATAAATTGCCACTTTTCCAAAATTTTCCTTTTTCTTTTGTAGGCTAAGTACTTATCGGACTGCCCAGTACTCTCAACTTAGCAGTAGATAAAACACAGCTTCAGACTTTGGAGAGCTATTTAAGGCTGTGGGTACAAAATTCGCAAATATTTTACGGTTATCCCTACTTTTTCTGTCTTTACACGGCAAATTACGTATAGTAAAATTCTCACTGGTATGAAAACTGCAGATGTAAATATTAGGTTGACAGTGACATTGTCATTAGAAAGGTAGAGATGGCTATTTCGGTTTCGTTCAGTTTTTGAATGTTCTTGGTTCTTGAATAACCTTTACTTGTATAAATGATAGGATTATTTTTTCACTAATTATGTATTCACTGGTTACCATTATTTATATACTATACAAATAGTCGAAAAATAAAAAAAGTTGTAAAGTTATTTTATTAATGTAGTGTTACCATGGAAAGCTTAGATAAGGTTTAAACATGTGAAGAACTGCGTTGTATTAATGTAGTATCACTCAATTAATTTATAAAGACTTTATTTATTTCTTTATTTGCGCAAATTAAAATATGGGACGTTGTTACAAGAAATGTGTTACTGAAAAGCGAAGAAATAGACGGTTAGCTCAATTGAAGTAAGTACTTTTTTACATAAATCAAATTAATTACTATTGTATTTTTCTATGGTCTATAAAATCTATCGGTAAACCAAGAATTTTCGCATTAAATTTTATTCTCGTTTAAAGGAATAAACTATTTGTTGGATTATTTAATTATTAGAATTGTACATGAGTAAAAACGAGTGACTCAGATTCCGAAGCGACAAACGAGTTACGCGAGGATAAAAATGAACAATTGTTATTTGTTAATCTTCTTCAATATTATTAAATTTTATTTGATAAAAGAATGACCCCAAAAATTAAGAATCTTCTTAGTTTGTAAATTTTTCTATGACACACATTCATAAATGCTGCCATATTTTTACAAAAAAATACCTACGCTGAAGACGTCCACCCACCAACTTCACTTAAACTGAAGCAAAATACTACTAAACAAGCACATACTTCCAAAGCGCAGTACATTCTTCTATGTAGGCTGGTAAATAGAAGCAAACACTACGGAGAAAAGTAAATGCTTTTTAAGTGTAGTGAAATCTTCAAAAATGTAGTACGTACTTGAAGCATTAGTATTTACTACATTTTATGCCACCATGGGCACTTTACTTTATAGCTAAACTCGTACCTATTTACGGTTATCGGAACAAACTCTTATAAAATAATGTCTTTATTTGAACTTTAATGACTTGAAAAATACTTGGATTATCCATAAATAATATATAAACAATAAATAACTTTTTATTAATTGTACGCCTTAAATCAATTATTATTTTTCAAATACACCATCAATACTATTTAATGAACAACTCTTTGATTGATTTTATTATCATCGTAAAAGCGTTAAAAAGCAGTAGCAGAATAAACTGCTATATAAAAATAGCCGGTCGGACACATCTCTACTTGCCACTGTCTTGAGTCTTGTCATAACATTATATTCGACTGAGTGCGTTGTATGACAAAGATAGCGAATGTTCGATTTCCACGGACATGGTGTCCATTTTTTTCGAATCCTGAAAAAACTAATAAATATTTTTAAAAAATTTAAACACAAAATGAAAGACATAATTATTATCGAGGGCCGAAAGTCCCTTAGAATATATAAGAAGTTTCTTTCGAATGAGATATTTGAAATTAAAAATCACACTACATTTTCTCTTAGTTTTTCACCCCTGTAACTAATTCAAATAAACATTATAGAAGTTCTCAGGGACTTTCGGCCCTCGCTAATAACGTAATCTTTCATTCTGCGTTTAAATTTTTCAAAAATACTTATTAGTTTTCTCAGGATTCGAAAAAAATGAATCCACATTTGAATAGCATTGCAACCGAAAATACGTACCGATCCTCTTAAACGACAGTAGAGATGAGTTTGACAAGTACGAACAAATAATCCGGTCAACTTAGACATCAAAATAGTTGGTAAATAACAAAAATTGCCGGAGAGCCAAATTTTGGTGGAGAACTAGAGTTTGCTATAACAAATAAAGTTTTAAAAGTCCCCATCAATCCCATGTGTGCAACAAAAGTTATTCGGGGTCAAAGGTCAAAATTTGAGATTTTTTGGATTTTTCTCGCAAACGGTAAATTTTATCAAAAAAAAAAACATCAAACCAAAGTTGTAGATCTTAACATTCTCTACAAAAATAGTCCTTACAATTTTTTTTCTAAGAGTTACCATTCCTGAGATATCGCGATTTTAAAAGCTACTTTATACATTATATGCACATATAAGCCACGTATATGCATAATGTGGCATTTAAGACAAGTATAAATTAATTGATTGGTTGACTTACCTGTTAAGGAGGGACAATCATAATTGTCCTATCTTACATTTCGAACATTTGTACTTATGGTAGTGGTCTTTTCGGGCCGCTGATCACAGTTTAAAGAAGCAGAAGAAGAAAAAGAAGATTATTAAGCTTCTTGACAAGTGACGTCCGCTCATCACTGTTTTTTTTTATATTTTTATCGCACAAGACATGGGTGGGTTCAAAAGGATCAATGGGGGGGAGCGTACAAATGTTCGAAATGTAAGATAGGACAATTATGATTGTCCCTCCTTAACAGGTAAGTCAACCAATCAATTAATTGTCCTTCACATAACATTTCGAACATTTGTACTTATGGTAGGCTGTTGAAAGATTAAACAATATTGTGCGATAAATAAACAAAAGTACATTGCAATCCAAAAATGAATAGTACTTAGTAATTTTTTTTTTTTTTTTTTTAGAAACTTTACACAAAATATATACATATGTATACCTAACTAACATATTAGAGCAATTATTAATTAAGATTCATGTTTATATTTTAATTATATGAGATGTGTACCTTCAACCAGGTACAAATAAACATAATAAGAAAATTAATGTTCTTACTAATATTAGTAACCTACACATGTAATATAATTACAATTACATACAATTACATGGACTCACCAGACAATACGGTTTTGCAAAGAGTCCGTAATCTTTTGCTAGAGGTTTATTATAAAAAATATTGAATACTTGAGAATTTTCTGTCCATCTCGCCGTCTCTCTAATATCTTCTATAATCCAGTTCTAACTCCCGCTGAGGTAGATGCATGTCTGACACTATACACTTCAAAAATATTAGTGTCTATATTTTTAATTTAAAAAAATGTTATATCCATCTACTCAACGCCTGGGTAGATGTTGCTTTCTACGTCTCTTTTTTTTTTTGTTTTTAGTTATAAACAAATTGTCTTCCGATTGAGGACGAATGTTTTAGAAATCTCTAAACACTCTCAACTGTGTTTTTTTGTTTTAAATAGGTTGCTATTTGTTTATTTATTATTATTATTATTATTTTTTGGGGAAGTCTTTATCCTATGTTATATCAAAATGTCAATTTTATCTTGATCCATGAAAATATTCTGAATTTTTATTAGGTACAGGATTTGCAACCTCTGAACTGAAGTGAGTGCAATCAACATTACAAGTTTGTAAGTAAGATCTTTCAGGGAAAGACTTGTGAGACGAAATAATGTTTCTAAATAAAGTAATACTGGTAGAGGGTCCCAAGTTAATTAATATTTGGGCAATTAAGGTTTGAGGTTATATATACATTTGTAAAAAAAATTTAAAAATGTTTTTATAATATTCTAGGATATCTTCTATCAACGCCAATGCAGCACTGTGAATGTTTATACGAGCTATAATTATAATCCTGTTCTACGATAGATTTAATAAAATTAAAATTTGATAATTCATAAGCAAAATGGTTACTATTTTATACTAAACCGTCGCCATCTCTTGAAAACTGTATCATACAGATTTAGTGATTTGTTGTAATAGTTGGGATCGAATCCTCAGGAATGCCTTTTCTTAAAAAGCTTGCCTGACAAGAATATGGAAACCCAAAGGATGTCCTGGATATAAAAGCCCAAATAAAAATTCAAGATTAAATTTTTATCAGGTCCATAATTATCTTTTTGGTTGTGTAAGGTGTGGTTGTCAAAGGTTGTGTACCAAGGCTGAAAAACATAAAATTTAAATCCATGCCAATCTAGAGTTAAGGCATTGGCTTTCTCTGATCCGGGGTCAGGGTTCAAAATTACATACCTTGCACATTTTTTTTTTTTTTTTTTTAGGATATGTGGCAGACATATCGATTTCTGGAATAAGAAGCTGCTCAAAAATTATAGTAACACAATTATCACTTAAAGAATACCTACTCTGTTTCAATTTTTAAAGATCTTGATTCCGAGTCAGGCAAAAGCATTTTTTTTTACTGTTATAGATGCAAAAATAATTTTTAAATTCCTATTTTCACAGAATTATTAAACTTATCTGCAAATGTTGAGTACTGTACACTACCCATCTTGTTATTGCAAGACACAGCTGTTGCGTTATTTATTCCTAGCAAAATGTTACAATTCCTATATTCGTTCAAAAAGGATTTCAAGCCACTATATGCTGCTAGTAACTGAAGTACATTTATATGTAGTTGTTGTTCATGACTCCAAAAACCATGAGTTTTGTTATCAATGCAGCATACCCGCCATGCTAAAAGATATATGCATCGCAAAATATTTCAAGTACATAATTGGATTATTTTATATTTTGCTCACTAATTGGTTTGTTATTTAACCACCAATTGTAATCGTTTTTAAGTATTTAGGTATGGTCATTTCAGTGTTATAACTATTAGTTTAAGAAAGAGGCTACTTTTCTTTTTTATTTATTTATATATATATATATATATATATATATATATATATATATATATATATATATATATATATATATATATTTTTAGTATAATTTTCCATATTTAACTTCCATAAATGGACTAACTGTTACAAACTGACCGATTAAGGCTGCAAATGATCATATTTTACATGTACTTTTATTTTTGATGTTCTGAATACTATTAGATATTTTTTTTTTTTTTTTTTTTTTTTGTCAGCAGGTGCAAAATATATCAGGTTCGAATCAAACGTAAAACCAAGAAAAGTTATATTTTGTGTGGGTGAAAGTATACTTTTCCTTTTTTTTTTTTATTTATAGTAAATCCCAAGCAGAAAAACATAGAAAATGTTTAAACAATATTTTCTTTACATTTTAAATATGATTTTGAAATTGGTAAATGGTCCTCTAAAAAATTGACAAAAGTAAAGCCTCCTGTTATTAGATTATTTAGGGCTGGTTTTAAAGTTTTTGTAAAAATAAAAGCCGAGATATTATTCAAACCAAACGGTAAACAGTTTAATTAATATAAAAAAGTTCTGTACTTAAATTTTAAATATTTCTTAGAATTTTAATGAACAGGAATAGCAAAATAGACAACTTTTAAATCTATTTTTGCCATAACCCTTGAAAATGAGCTTGAGGACTGACCTATTATAGTCTTCCAGCTTAAAATATGTGGCTTCTATAAAGCAATTCAATTGTTTTAAATTCAAAACAAAATCTCTGATTTCCGTCCTTTTTGGGCACAAAAAACTACGAAAAATAAATTGTCCTTTTGTATGTGAAGAAGGAGAAATAGTAATTTTTAATTTTTTTTTTTTTTTTTTTTTTGGTCATACGACCAGTTTGGGTCTATGAGAACTTTTGGTGCTCTCTCTTCAGAGGGCGTTGTTTTAAATAAAATATTAAAACCTTAGACCCAACTTAAAACTTTCTTATCTGAAGTAATCCCTTTCCATATTTTAATACAGTTAGCAATATTACCCTATTAATTTTTATTGACCTTTAGTATGACATCCTGGTTGTTCTCATTTGCTTTTGGTACTGCTGTCTGTTCGATTGTTTGTATCTCGATGCTAGTAGAGGGTCATTTGAGTACTGACTTTGTCCAAATCTTGGTCTGCTCAAGGTTGGATTGAAGTTTAAACGCTGCTGATTAAAGTTGCTAGATTCTGAAAGAACTCTTGATGGATGCTGAGTGGAAACAGCAGCTTGGCTTTGTGGTACAGTTTTTGGATAAACAGTGGTCTTTTGTGGCTTCGTAATGACTTCGAGATGACTTAATAAAGCTGATTTTGTATCTTTGTTTAATATTTTTGACAAAACCAAACAAAAATTTATTGTAAGTACACTTACTAACTTTGTAATATCAAGGTAGACGATAAAAATCAATGCAGAATGTGCAAAAAGTAGTTAAATATATTTTATTCTATTCTAAACTTCTGGGCTACTATAAGTAACTCTGCGAAATAGGAGTAGCTCAAAATAAAGATTTTCTGGGCTACTAAAAAAAAGTACCCTCTTCTAGTTTTATTGTTTGAGGACAAACCAAACAAACATTTAATGAAAGCAGTAAACTTACTACCCTCGTAATATGAAATCTAGCCAAAATGTGCACAAAGTAGTTGAATAAATACATTTTATTGTATTCTAAACTTCTGGGCTACATTAGAGTACCTCGGAGAAATAGAAGCAGATAAAATAATCATAAAGATTGTCTGGGCTGCTAAAAAGTACCCTCTGCTGTAATTTTATTGTTTGAAGACAAACCAAACAATAAACTTGGTGTAATTAAACTTGCTTGTAATCTTAAATCGAAGTAGAATTTACAAAAGTAGTGAAATAAATATAATTATATTGTATTCCAAACTGCTGGGCTACTGTAAAAATACCTCTGAGAAATAGAAGCAGATAAAATGATCATAAAGATCGTCTAGGCTACTAAAAAATACCTCTGCTCTAGTTTTATTGTTTGAACACAAAACCAAACAAATAATTTAGTGCAAGTAAACTTGCTTGTAACGTGAAATCGAAGTAAAATTTACAAAAGCAGTTAAACTAATATATTTTGTTCTATTCTAAACTTCTGGACTACTGTAGAGTACCTCTGAAAAATAGAGGCAGGTCAAATAATCATAAAGATTTTTTGGGCTGCTTAAAAACACCCCTGCTCTAATTTTATTGGTAAACCCTTTATTTTGTTCTATTTTAAACCTTTGGGCTATAATTTTATTGTTAAACCCCTAATAATTTAGTCTGTATTACTTTGGGCTACCTTAAGTTATCCTTATTGACACAAACAATATAAATTTTTGCATAATATCATGTCTGTCGGACATTTTGCTACAAAATAAACATTAATAGGAAAATCAGAGCAGTGTGGCAACATAGCGCCTGTTACATCTCTGTGTGTTTTGACAAATACTATTGACGTTTTGAGTATTTCGAATAGGGAAGAAGGCGAGATATAGTAACTATGACAACAGAGAAAATATATTGATAACAACAAAATAGGACCCCAAGTTTGAATTTGATTAAAATTGTCATTTCGTAAATATTAAATATTTATAGTTCGATCTATTCACACATAATTTAATTTATCTAACATAAAATAATTCAAAAATATCTTATAAATAACTTGGTCTTTTGGGATAAAACCCAAAAATATCATATAAATACCTTAACTCTACCAGTTTCTGTTGCAAATTTTCATATTTCCGCCTCTTTCGGGATACATAATTATTCTCTGATGACTTTTGTTGTATTTTAAACACTTTCTAATAATTTTTATAAAACTATTTGGAAACCACTTGTGATCAGTACAGGCACAGAAAAAAAACAGTGATGAGCGGACGTCACTTGTCAAGAAGCTTAATAATCTTCTTTTTCTTCTTCTGCTTCTTTAAACTGTGATCAGCGGCCCGAAAAGACCACTACCATAAGTACAAATGTTCGAAATGTTATGTGAAGGAGAATGCCTATTTGTGTCTCTTTTATATAATATATTGTACTGTTCTGAAAATATTTCTTCAAAAGATAATCAATCCCAAATTGAATTTACTCTATCCACGTGGCCTTGAAAAACATCTGGCTACACCATTGTTTAAAAAAGAACAGATTGTCTATTGTAAACAATGGCTAGAGTATTGTCCGTAGGTCTTATTCATATTATCTGTTTCTTTTTCTTTTAGTGCTAAAGGTTCAGTTCAAGTGAATATAAGTGCTTATTACAAGCATCTACCATTTAGCAGACATTACGGGCTTACAGCGACAGTGGTATTTGACGGCTTCAGTGACTCGACAAAGAATATTAAAGCTGCAGAACAACGTCGTCGAACTACAAAAATATCATCGGGTTCCGAGATTATCTTTGATGAAATTATAACAGTTCCAGCGAATCAACAACAATTTTTCGATAACATTAATAATAAATCTCGTTTCATTTCCATGTTAACTGACAAATTAACAGCTGCGAATATTGAAGTGAAACAAGCTAAAAATGACGCATATGTCCTTATAATTAGACAGCAATTGAAAAATTTAAGGCCACAAAAACAACAATTGTAGTTGGTGAAGATGTTGATTTGTTAGTACTGCTTACTGCAAGGACTCTAGTAGATAAAGTTATTTATTTTCTGAAACCTGGAAGGGCTCAACAGCGAACAGAAATATATTCTTCGCAAAGTTTATCGGCTTATCCCAAATGCCAAAAGTACCTACATTTTATTTTTACATGCGATAACCGGCTACGACACTACGTCAGCAATGTACAGAAGGGGCAAAACGTCAGTACTTAAATTATTCGAAAAAAAAAAAGATTTGACTGACTGCTGTAAAGTTTTTATAGAACTTGATTCCACACCGCAAACGATAATTACGGAAGGAATTCGCTTTCTTCTTGCGGTTTCTGAAGCTCCAAAAAAAAATTAATTGTCTTGATAAATACCGATACTTGACTTTTGTAAAAAATACGCGAAACAAGAAACAAGTACAACTATCATGTCTTGCTCCAACATCAGCATCTGCTTTTCAAAATTTGTATCGAGTATATTATCAAGTTCAAACATGGCTAGGAATGAACTGAATCCAGAAGACTGGGGTTGGAAATTAATAGATAATACTCTGGAACCGATTAAATCCCACCTGCTCCAGAAAAATTTCTTAACACTAATTTTAGCAATTGCAAAAAATGTTGTAGTGCCAAATGTGGATGTAAAAAAGTCGGGTTGCTGTGTTCTATAGCGTGTACCAACTGCCAAGGTCAGTCTTGCTCAAATGTCCAGTTTAGTACAACAGAGGAAAACTCCTGTGATTTTAATGAAGAGACCAATGACTCAGTCACATTTGAACAATTTTTGAACATCCAGCAAGAGGAAGAGGAAGAAGATGAAATCGAAGAAGAATTGACTGTTGAAGTAGACTTTCAAGAATATGAATCTGATTAAAATATCTAAATAAATTAAAACAATAGTTAACCTAATAATCAATAGCAATATCAATAATCAATATCAATAATAAGGTAATATCTAGAGCTTGACCGGTATTGTTTCCTTAAATTATCCTAAAATTGTCAAAACAGTTAGTGGAGTAGGCCTACAAGGGAAACCAAAGTAAAAAATAACGCGCCGAGTACACTACCTCACAGGTGGTGTGGAAACGTGTGCATATCATGTATAATGTGACTCTTAAAATCGCGATATCTCAGGAATGGCAACTCTTAGGGAAAAAAATAGGAAGGACTATTTTTTTAGAGAATTTTAAGATCTACAACTTCGGTTTAAGGTTCTTTTTTGATAAAACTTACCGTTTTCGAAAAAAATCCAAAAAATCTCAAATTTTGACCTTTGACCCAAATAACTTTTGTTGCACACATAGGATCGATGGGGACTTTTGAAACTTTATTTGTTATGGTATACTCTAGCTCTTTACCAAAATTTGGCTCTCCGGCAATTTTTGTTATTTCAAATGTCTATATAGACCGGGTTAAAAAGGTTATGACGTTTTTGCAAGTTGAATCGCCCAGCTGCAAAAGGATAAGAACCAAAAAAACTTTTGCGGATGAAACCATTGGTAATGAAAATGAAGCTCATCTTGATGGAAGAACAAGGTTCAAAACTTAAGTTTACATCAGAATCTTTGATTTTTTGATAAGTAACTTATCAACGCGAAAATTAGCTTATGAATATTTGGCTGATAAATTTGAAATACTCTCTACTCTTGTTCAAAAAGGATCACATAAAGAGGCCATATCACAAGCTGCAAACAAACTTTATGCCTCCTACCCTAATGACATTGGAAGTGAATTTGAAAATAAATGTTTGCACTTTAAAATGTTTGTGGAACAGGAAGAATTTAGTGGAATCCATGATGTGTATGAATACATAATAAAAAATGAATAGAAGAGTGCTTTCCCAAATCTTGAAGTAGCTGTTAGACTTTTTCTGACCTTACCTGTCACCAACTGCTCTGCAGAGAGAGGATTTTCCGCTTTGAATCGTCTGAAGAATGTTAAGAGATCTGCTCTTTCAGACAGCGAGTTAAATTGTCTCATGTTACTGTGTTGTGAAAAGGACTTAACCCTAAGCACAGATTTTTCTGATGGAGTAAACAAGTTTTCCAAATTGAAGGCTAGAAAAAATTCTGTCACTTAAAATGCTTTGTACAAAGTAGGATCTAAAAAATATAATTTTAAGTTGTAATCTTTGCTGGAAGTGTGAATTATGTAGAAATAAATGTCTACAGTTTTGTGTATGAAAGACGTGTTTTCTTGTTATTTACTTTATTTCATAAAATATAAGTAACATAGATTATTTGCTTTTACATTATAGTAATAAAGGGTGCGCCAGTAGACCATTTGCCCAGGGCGCCAGTCACCTAAGCCCGGGGCCTGACTGTACCTAGTAAAGAAGAAGTTGAATTTGGAGGTTAATTGTATAAGACCGACTACAATCCGAATTCACCATTTCAAAAAGTTTTTGCAAGACAAACAGACTTGCGAATCTAGAAAATGTTGGTTTGCGCAGGTTAATTGAAAAAACAAGACAAATTACCGATAAAAATAGGGAATTTAAAAGAACAACTAAAATTCATTAAAGAAGAATTTCAGTGGTTCTTTGAAAACATTTCCGGGGAGGAGGAAAAGAAAATATCAGAAAAGAAGTAATTAATTGTATTAAAAATATTATCGGTTATCCTTCTAGGTTGCACAAATGGTTGCATAAGAGGTTGCATAAATTATGTTAATAAAAAATGCATAAATATTTATGTTCTCTTTATTATTAGTCGAGGAAATGAAGCTGGAAAAATGTCAAAACCTCTCAATTTTTTCGTCCAGCATCGATTTGTACAAAAATTTGGGATTAGGCTCATTTCACCCTCTAGTTCATTTTCTATATTGAGCCGTTGTACGCTTTTGGTTTTTAAGGGTGAAAACCACCCCCAATTTTAAAAAATTATAAAATAACATTTTAAACTTTAATATTGTCAACATTTGCTTCTTATTAGTTATATAGTGATTGTTTTGTGCTTTAAGATATAATATCACAATATTTCAACCCTTAAAACCACCTTTGTTGGAGCTATATTTGAAAAGTTTACTTATCCTAAAAGAATAATTTCGACTTGCATCAATTTACATAAAAACTTGGGGTTAGGATCATCTTACACTGTACTTCATATTCTATATCATGCTTAAGGGAATTGATTATTTTTAGGGGTGTAAACTACCCTTATTGTCAAAAATTATATAAAAACATTGTAAACTTTAATATAGGTAAAATTTGGTTTTGACTGGTTAAATAACGATTGTTTTATGCTTTAGGATATAATATCATAATATTTTGAAACCTTAAAAACCACTATTAATAACATTGCAATGTTTATAAGTAGGCAATTTAATAGATCTATACAGAAAAAAAAGTAGAATTAAAGAATTACAAAAACATTTATTTACACAAAAATATGAATTTACAAATATATAAAAATAAACATACAAATAGTTTTTAGCCATCCAGTATACGAACCGGCGCTGTGGTATTATATAGGTAGATTGAAAATGCTCTATAAGGGGACTATTCGAATTTTTCGAAAAAAAATATTAGTTTTATAAACATAGCTCCTTCATTTTTGGCGATCAAAAGTGTTTTCAATAATAGTTTTGTAGGATTTTTGAAGGGTAATAAGACTGTGTAAATTAAATTCCGTAAGACCCCTTAATTTTTAATTGAGGTGGGTTTACAAGGCTCGAATAAGGGGATATTTGCTCGTAAATAGATGTTTTAAACAGCTATATCCCGCTAACTGTTCACTGTAATGAAAATCTATGCATAAGAAGATTTTAGATATTAAAAAGGCTATAATTTAGTAGTCTATCATTTTTTTCATATATCCAGCATTTTCGAAGATATTTTGAAGAAAATGATAAAAAATGCAAAATTGCAAAAAATCAATATTTCTTTAAACTCCAATTTTTCTAAAATTAGGCCTTTTAAATAGGTCAAACCTCTTGGGTGTATTGATAATATAAATATAAAAGGAATTACAAAAAGGCGAAGACCAATTTTTAGTTACAAGGGTAGTTAGGGGGTTGTCTTCACTGTTTTTTTTTTTTTTTTTCGTAGAGAAAAATAGGTACCGATTTTTTTTATCATAAGTTGCTCAATTTTTATGCTAGAAACTTTTATTATTTTTTTTTGAAAGATCTTATTGTACGCTTGAAAAACATCATGTAAGTTTTCCTGGAAAAATGCAAAGTTTTCCCGTTATTTGGCTTTAATTATTTCAAATTATGCATTTGACGAAAAAATCTAACTTTTAACATGCCGCATCTCGGTTTGTATTGGTCGTAAAAAGATTATAGAAAAACAGTTTGGTTTGTGTTACTAAAAGATACAATTTTGATACCTACAGTTTTTTTGATTAAATGTATATTTTTCGAGTTATTCTCAAAAAACCCTTTAAAAAATCGATTTGTCCGTCGAAAAGCTGTTACTTTCAACCACGAATAACTCGAAAAATATTAGTTTTACGAAGAAAATGTAAAAAACATTTTTTTCTTAAAATTACTTTTTACATCGATTTATATGGTTAAAATGTAATAAAAAAATCCCACCCCCGAGATGGGGTGGCAACTACCCTCAAGGTTTTAGCGTACAGCACCATGATATAAAAAATGATCCTTGGACTATTCCCTACCTTCTGTGAAAATTACAAGTAAATCCATGCTGGACGAAAAAATTGCGAGCCAAAATGCTTCATTTCCTCGACTATATATCCAATGTTGCATTTTGCTACCTAACACCTTTTTCCAATCTTGACTTGAATTATCTTTCGCATTTTAGTTTTAAATAATTCAAAAGCTATTCTTTAAAATTAAATCTATGAAATTTTCAATATATCCTAAGAAAGTAAACCCCGTGACTTTTCATCCCGAAAACAATTTAATCCATCTCTGGATGAGAAGAGGTTGGCTCAAAACCACGTAGAACTGCAGTCTGAAAGTTATTACACGCCTTGGGCTAACTGAGACTGTGTCACTTTAGAACAACTTCGGTAGCGGTGAGCTAGACAGCTTGACTTTACTTTTGAAACAAAACTTTATTGTAGAATATATTTAGACCAGTTCCTGTGTTGATTTATTTAGTACGTACTTATTCCCAGAATTATGTTTTTCTTACGAGACAGACGTTTCAAACTGTATGAACTTCAAAAACAAATGTAAGTATGGTTCGTAAAGTAAAATTTACAACGGTATTTAATACCGTGGCACGTCATTTGCGTCATTGCAAATTACGTCACATGATACCAACAAAATATATTTAAGTCGTAGCTCTGTCCTTTTTAGAATGGTTTGGCCAAGTATACTGGAATTACAGCCACTATACTAAATTTACAATCAAGAATCGGTAAAAATAAACAAACCAAGACACGTTAAATGCTACCAGGAGAACTCCCGAATTATAATTTACAATGTATAAACTTTGGAAATCATAATTTGGGATTTACAATGTACAGGGTGTCTGCGTAACTTGGAACCATATGGGAAACTTTTTTAATATCAATTTTACGAAAAAAAGTCATACTTTATAAAGTGCTCTGCATAGTCTAAAACCTAAGATGCAATCATCAGATATCAAATTTTGTCAACAGTATACGAGGTATGTCAAAAAATATGAATTTCGCTCAAGAGCAAACTACCTTTATATTTCAAAATATCAAAAAATTTTATTATGAAAAGTTATTTGTAATTAAAAACAATATTCAAATATGCAATAACAGCCTTCTACTTGAAAAAAAAAATTCTGAAATTTTCCTAAATTACCGATTCCGAACATCATTTTTATTTATTAGACATGTAATAACTCTCTTATTAATAATTTTAGGAAAAAAAGTTATTCTTCGTAAAAATCTGTGCATGGTCTAAACCTCAAGACGCAACCATCAGTTATCCAAGTTTGTTAATTTTATACGAGGTTTGTCAAATAATATGATTTGTAAATTCTTTCTAAATTCATATTATTTGACACACCTCGTATAAAATTAACAAACTTGGATAACTGATGGTTGCATCTTGAGGTTTAGGCCATGCAAAGATTTTTATGAAGAATAACTTTTTTTCCCAAAATTATTAATAAAAGAGTTATTACATGTCTAATAAATAAAAATAATGTTCGGAATCGGTAATTTAGGAAAATTTCAGAAATTTTTTTTTCAAGTAGAAGGCTGTTATTGCATATTTGAATATGGTTTTTAATTACAAATAACTTTTCCTAATAAAATTTTTTGATATTTTGAAATATAAAGGTAATTTGCTCTTGAGAAAAATTCATATTTTTTGACATACCTCGTATACTGTTGACAAAATTTGATATCTGATGATTGCATCTTAGGTTTTAGACTATGCAGAGCACTTTATAAAGAATGACTTTTTTTCGTAAAATTGATATTAAAAAAGTTTCCCATATGGTTCCAAGTTACGCAGACACCCTGTATATAGATTGTAAATTATGATTCGGGAGTGCTCTTAGTAGCATTTAACGTGTCTAGATTATAAATATATAGATATATTTTATTATACTACGCGTAGAATAATAATACTTGAAGATTTCTATTAATGTAAACAAATAAGATAAACGAATTTAGATAAACGAGACATCCGACTAATAGCAAATATGTACTACAATCAGAAAGCAGTAGTGAGAGTAGAGAATAATACCACTGAAGAAATTGAAATAAAGCGAGGTGTGAGACAATGGTGTATACTGTCACCAACCCTGTTTAATCTCTATTCCGAAGACGTAATGAATAGAACACTCTCTGAGCAATCCATAGGTATTAAAATAAATGGTGTTAGATTAAACAATCTGAGATTTGCCGACGACACCGTTCTGATCGCAGAAACACTTGAAGAGCTACAGACATTGGTGAATAAGATAGGACTATCTTGCTATGGACTATCTTGCTATATGGACAGCGACAGAATATGGACAGCGAAATCAACACGAAATGTCCAAAATTTATATTTACACAATGAAATTATCGATCGAGTTAGCAAATACAAATATTTAGGCACTTTAATAAATGAAGACAACGATAGCTCAGCAGAAATCAAAATAAGAATAGAAAAAGCCAGATCCATATTCACTAAAATGAAGAGAGCGTTCTGTGGAAGAGATTTGAGCTTTAAAATGAAACTTCGCCTGATGAGATGTTACGTACTTTCTGTGCTGTTCTACGGAATGGAGTCATGGACGCTGAAAAAGATTTATACCAAAAAATTAGAGGCATTTGAACTGTGGATGTAACGCAGAATCTTCATAATATCATGGACGGAGAGAGTTACAAACGTCGAGGTCTTGAGAAGAATGAATAAAGAAAAGGAAGTCATATTTACGATCAAAAAACGAAAACTGCAATACTTGGGACACATTACAAGAGGCGAGAGATATGAACTGCTTTGAATAATTATGTAGCGGAAGATATCAGGAAAAAGGTCCATAGGAAGAAGACGAAACTCCTGGCTAAAGAATCTACGGGAATGGTATAGCTGTAGCAACAACAAATTGTTTCGGTCAGTAGTTTCGAAAATACGTATAGCCCTGATGATCGCCAACCTTCGGAACGAAGGTGGCACTTGAAGAAGAAGAAATTAATGTAAACTTATAGAAACACACCATAACTTGTTCATTTAAGTAATTTGTATTGCATAAGTGGATTATAAAGCGTTTTCATAAACACATTTGTCCGGATCACACTTTAACTGCCATCGAACAAAGGTAACATTTTGGCATAAATTAGGAACACTTATTTGACAGTTGCGCTGTTTACACTTTAGATTTGTTGTTATTATTTACTGTAAATATTTGTTTTATCATATTTATTTATTTTATTGTAATTTACTTTACCGTAAGATTATTACTTAATTCTTGTTTTCTATTTCTAATTTTTTTTTATTTACATTGAATATTAATTTGTTTTGTTTATAATCCACTTCTGTAATAATTATGTAATATATTTTATTTAAAATGAGTTCTGGAATTTTTTTGTAATTTGGCACCAATGTTAGATCTCTGACGTAGATAATGACGTGCAACGGTATTTATACTGTACGGACCATATGCATGTGTTTGGAAAATTATTTAGTAGGTACTTACTTAAATATTTTATGTTAAGGTTCTTTCTCTTCTTTCAATAAAATATTTTATACGAAAGACAAGTTAAGATTCAAAGGCCTTCCCATGAGTTCTCCATTTTTCTTTGTTTTGTGCTATTTGGTGCCACTTTCTCCCCATTTTGCTTTGATGTCGTCTATCCATCGTTTTTGTGGTCTTCCTCTACTACGATTGTGCTCACGTAGTATCCAGTATACAATATTTCTCGTCAACCTTTCGATGTTTTGTCGTGCCACGTGTCTTACCCAGTTCTTCATTTGATTTGCGCAATTATTCCAATTTCATCTTCCACCTTCGTTCTGCTTTTAACATCCTCAGTTCGTATATGTTCCCTCAGAGATATTTCTAACATAGCTGGTTCGATCGCCCTCTGTGTCGTTTTCAATCTATTGGCTGATATATCTGTAAGTGCCATCGTTGCCATTCCCTAGGTCATAACTGGTAGAATACAACTGTCGAATACCCTTTTACGACTCCGTCGTCTGCAGGAGTTTTTCCATTTTTCATCTGTTTTAAGGCAGTTATAACTTCCTTGTTAGTAATTTGTGGTAGTGTTTCAGATCCTACATTTAGTATTCTTCGTTCCATATCGTAGGTTTCACGTTTTGCTACACTGGACGAGTATAATTCTGTATAGTAGTCTTCAACAATGCTTACTATCTGGTATTTTTCATTTATAATCATTCCATTTTTATCTATTATCTGATGTACTTGCTGTCGGCCTTTGCTATTTAGAGTTTTTACCACTTTTATACTTTTGTTTTTCCCTATAACATTTTCAATTTTTTCGGTATTGTTGTCCGTGATGTCTTGTCTTATCCTCGTTTTAATTACCATATCCAAACCAAATCAACCACATCCACCCCAACATTAAGTTCACTATGGAACTAGAATCGTCCCAATCAATTAACTTTCTTGACCTTACCATCACCAGATTAAATGACCAATTTGATTTCAGTAGCTATAGGAAACCTACACAAACGGATCATGTCATACCAATATCTTCCAACCACACTATGTCACACAAACATGCAGCCTTTCACAGTTATGTACATCTGTTAGAAACCATTCCCTTATCTCCATCTAACTTCAATAAAGAACTCAACATCTTACGTCAAATAGCATTCAATAACGGTTATGACCCCAATCTCATAAACAAATTCATTCATAAGAGACACCTCAGGATCTTGAGAGAGACTGCATTCCCCAGAGACCGGACCATCAAACCCATCTATGCTTCCTTACCTTATCACCATGAGCGTCTTGCTGGAGACATTAAAAATCTGTTAAAAAGAGCAGTTGATAACACCCATATTTCTTTTAAAGTCTCTAATAATCTAGGAGAGTGTCTTACTTACTCTAAAAACCCTATTCGTTACATGAATCGTAGTGGGGTCTATTAATTACAATACTCTGATTGTGATGCCACATATATATGTAGAACTTGTAGATCACTAGATTCTCGTTCCCTAGAACACACCAAAAGAGAGAACACTTCCACTTTCTCACAACATTTTAAACAACAAAAACACACTCACAATATCCCAGAAGACGTCTCCTTGTTACACAACATTCCTCAGAAAGACTACCTAAAATTAGACCTGTGTGAGGACCAAGAAATAGTCAACGCAAAAACAAAATAGCCCTAATTGCGTCAACCGTCATGTATCGTTTAATAGAGACTTCATTCCATTACATCGCCAACTTTTCCCACAGTCAAGATACCCACCATTCATCCATTCCTTTTTACATATCCATCTTCATTTACACTTCAGCTCTAAACCACATTTTCGATAAGTCATACCTATGACTTATTACACTCATTTAAACCTCATTCACAGTATAATTTTCTCTAACAGACCAACTCACCAATAACCTTACACACTAATAACCTTATATTATTCCTGTCCCATCATTGCTAGTTTTTCATCTCCAGATATTTTGATGTCGAGTCTCTGGATTTCTCAGTCTCCTCATTACTACTTTTCTTATTTAGATTCACATCTAGTAATACATATTTCTTCAGCCAAACTAAATATATATCATCTTTTACGTATTTTGTTGGATCCTCCTATTAATAAATTACACCAAATATTAAGCTCATAACACCAGCTTAACTAATATCTCGTGACCCGTCAAAATGACCCCATTCAAAATAGCCCCGTCAAAAAAGCCCCGTCAAAACAGCCCGGATATAAAATAGCCTCGACAAAATACCCCGCAAACAAAATAGCCCCGACAAAATAGGTCGCAACAAAATAGCTTACCTTTTAACGGAGTACCATTTAGTTTAAATTACTATTCTAATTAAGAAATAAGCCACAATTTAACTTAAAAAAATTATTTTATTAACGTTTCGACTTCCACTTCGGACATCGTTGTCAAAATACAAAATATTAATAAATTATACAAAAATGTTGTTGCCCGGTAAAAAAATTCTTCCAATAATCTAATTTAATCTGACTCATTCATAGGCAATTCAGACGTACAGTATAGTGCAAATTGAAGGAATAAATTCGTTATTTCAGAAACCCGCGACGTTAAGTAAAATCCTGAAATAGGTCGATTTTATTTTTAAATTACGATATTCTTTTATATATGTCGTACTAGTGACGTCATCCATCTGGGCGTGATGACCTAATCGATGATTTTTTTAAATGAGAATAGGGGTCGTGTGCTTCTCTATTTAGTAATATAAACAATTATATAATTATTTATACAACGTGTCCAAAAACTTTTTTTAATTTAAATTATTTGAAAAAAAAAAGAAGAATGCATGTAATTTATTTAATTTAAAATGCATTTTACTGTTACTCGAAAACAGAAAAAAAATGTTTATATCACAAATAAACATTGTTTTTCGCTTAAATTAAATGTTCAAACTTCCAAGAGGTAGAAAAGACAGGACTCGAGTTCTCTGAAAAGACTATTTTTATTTAATGTGGTTAAGATAAAGATCTGAATAGAGGATAATTACCATTTCCGAAAAAATGTATTTTTAAGGGATTACTTCATGATGAATTCGGAAGGGAGCCTTTTTGTCGGGACTATTTTGTCGGGGCTATTTTGTCGGCGGGCTATTATTCCGCGGCTATTTTGTCTGCAGGCTATTTTGTCGGAGCTATTTTGTCTGCGGGATATTATGTCGGGGCTATTTTGTCGGAACTTTTTCGACGGGGCTGTTTGACGGGGTACCCTAATATCTTAGAAAAGTACAACTCTGTATATACACACTTATAATTTTCAATCATATGTAATGATAATTGCCTACCCTAAAGGAAGTATTAATTCACTTCTGTTTGTTTCTATAACTTTTAACATTTATCCATCATACTTGTTCAGGGTAGATTAATTTTAATCCCAACAAATATTTTTTCACTACTGTTATTATTTTAAATATTAACATAAAATTTAAATTTTTTGGCTGAAGTAACTACACATATTATTACATTCTGTCAAGGTACGGTGTCAATCTAGTGCTGACATCCTTCAGGGGGCCATTCCGGTCAGTTGTCACGTAAACTCTGCCATGTAAGGTTCTACCTACAATTTCCCAACCAATATGGTTGATGTCATGTGATGCCAGGGGTTAATCTTGAAATATTTTTAACATCCTTTAAAATCGGATAACATAATATAAACCCCAACTGTTTAAAATCAATTTAAGGGTTTTTACCCGTACATTTTGGTGGCTTAAAACATGTAAACTTGTAAGTATAACTATCCATTCACTTTTTTACCTTTGTCAAAATTTAACCTCAAGTTTGTTTTACTTATAGAGTTATACTTATTTTAATAAAAATGATGATGGAATATTGATTCCGAAAACGATTTGTTGTGATACAGCCCTTTTTAGGGGTTTTATAAAATATACCTTTTACAAGATAAGGTTTTTATTTTTCGTTCTAATTACCTTATTAAGTTCTTTATATTCTGGTAAATTTAGATCCATGCAGCTTCTGTTCTTAATCATATGTTGTGTTTCTGTCTTTAGTTTATTATTTTTCGGTTTCGGCGTCGTATGAGTTTTTTTGATCGCAGTGATTATTCTTGTTCTTATCGTTTCTTCTAAATCATTTATGTCTTTTTCTTTCAATTGTTTTATTGACTTTCGGTTAGACTCAAGATGTTTCTGGTAATTGGTACTGTTTTGCATAAGTTCTTTAGTTGTTGGGGTTCTTTTTGCAAGATTAATTTGTCTCTTTATAATTTTTTATTGATGACTATTTTTGCTCCTACTAATCTATGGTCACTTCCGAGACTGAATCTATTCAGTACCGATACATCCTTTACTATTTATATGTTCCTGCGCCCAATAAACAAAATAACCCATGGAACATATTATTTTGTTTACTGCGCGCAGGAACGTGATTGTTACATGATGGTTTTTCGTTGTGTTGGAACAAACCTATATTATACAGGGTCTCCCGAAAATATTGGTCATAAATTATACCACAGATTCTGGAGTCAAAAATATGTTTATTGAACTTAACTTACCTTAGTACACATTGGCGTGCTGGAACTTTTCAAACGGCCCGGTGATTTTATATAAAATCAGCCTTCCATCCTCATTTTACCTTCTATTTTTATGATTTATATAATATATATTTAATCGTTATTTATAAAACAAAAATACAAAAATATAAATTATTTTTAAATCAAACATTAAATTTTAAATTCAATGAATTTTTCAATTATGTATTAAGTTGAATTTTAATAAATCAATAATAATTATACAAGAGAGTACAAATACAAGTACAGTAGAAATACTTTAATTTAAATTTAAATGTTAATAGAACGCATTCATCTAAATATTATTTGGCAATTATTTTATAAAATAATTAACTCTCATTAACTACATTCAATAATTTCCGCATTAAGGGCGTAGGCGCAAAATTTCGCGCCAATGTGTTTTAAAAGCAATAATTTTTTCGAATCCTGGGGAAACTAATAAGTATTTTTGAAAAAAAAAAACGAAGAATGAAAGATTACGTTATTACCGAGGGCCCAAAGTCCCTTAGAATAACCAAAAATTTCTTTTGAATGAGATATTTGAAATTAAAAATCACACTAAATTTTCTCTTTTTTTACCCCTGTAACTTATTAAAATAAACATTAAAGAAGTTTGCAGGGACTTTTGGCCATCGGTAATAATGCAATCTTTCAATCTGCGTTTAATTTTTCAAAAATACTTAGTTTTCTCAGGATTCGAAAAATCAATATAAATGCATTTAAAACACATTGGCGCGAAATTTTGCGCCTACGCCCTTAGAGAAGATTTTTGAGCAAATTCGTCGATTATTTCATTATTTTTAAGCCCATACAAAGTGTCTTTTTCTATAGCCATTAACACAAATAATATTTCTAAGTGATCTTGTGTTAAAGTACTTCTTAACCTATTTTTTATGTATTTCAACGTTGAAAAGCTTCTTTGACAAGATACTTGGGTCACTAAGAGAGTTAATAAATGCTTATTTATCTGTTGCAATCATTTATGTACATAGAGTCTTATTAATTTACTTAAACTGTATTTTACAATCAAAAAAGATTTAAATGTTTTAACATCATTCGATTCGAAATAAAAAAAAAATGTTGTTACATCAGACAATCTAGAAATTTTTGTGAAACAAAAATTTATTTGGCCGGCCTCAAGAGGCCGCAGCCTCTCGGTGATTGCACCGTTTCATTTATATGGCCAGCACGCCACTGTTAATACCAATATGCGCTTGAAAAAGATTATAGCCCTTTGAATTTACAAAATGAAAATCAATTTTTTTCAATACATATTTCTAAAACTATTACAGATTTTATTGAAAATAGACGTGTGGTATTTTTATGGTAGGAACATTTTAACAAAAATTATAGTGAAATTTGTGCACCCCATAAAAATTTTATGGGGGTTTTGTTCCCTTAAACCCCCTAAACTTTTGTGTATATTCGTATTAAATTATTCTTAAAGTATTATTAGTTAAACACAGTCTTTTTAAACCTTTTTTGCCTCTTAGTACTTTCTCGAAAAGACAGTTTTTATCAAGATATTTTGAATATTTGTCAAATCCACCACCTATTTGTATGTATATGGTTAAGTACGATTATAGAGACCTGGTAATAATATGAAAAGTCTATAATTTACTTTTTTATAATATGAAAATATACTAAGAGGCAAAAAAGTTTTAAAACACTGTGTACACTAATGGTACCACAATCAAAGTTTAATTGGAACATACACAAATATTTGGGGGGTTTAAAGGAACGAAACCCCCATACAATTTTTATGTTAACATAATAAAAAAGAAGCCGCATCTCGATAAAAACTGGTTTATCGAAAAAAGACTAAGAGACAAAAAAGTTTTAAAAACATTTTGTCTAACTATTGGTACCACAATAATAATTAGATTGGAACGTACACAAAAGTTTAGGAGGGGTTTAAGGGAACAAAACCCCATAAAATTTTTATGAGGTGCACAAATTTCACTATAATTTTTTGTTAAGATTTTTCTGCTATAAGAATGCCACATGCCTATCTTCAATAAAAAATCTTTTATAGTTTTCGAAATATTGGAAAAAATTGATTTTTATTTTGTAACTTTAAAGGGCTATAACTCTTTTTATGTGCACATTTGTACAAAAGTAAGTTACATTCAATCAACATATTTTTGACCCCAGAATCTATGGTATAATTTATGACCAATCTTTTTGGGACACCCTGTATATCTATGAAGGATTTTCGAAATATATTTTAAGGTGATACAGTAGCGATCAACAGGTGGCCAAAATGCGTTCCAAGATTGCAGCTGTAATTTTGAATATTTTTTCGAGATATTTGGCATACGTATTCGTAATATAATAATGAATGGCGGTACAGAGCCCAATTTGAAAAATATATTAATATGTGGAAATTACTCTGTAATTAAATACTATATTAAAAAAACCAGCCTGTACCGCCATTAAGAAGAACAAAAAAATACACTTTCTTCAAATAAACTTTTTTATCCGATGCCTAGATTTTGTGTCATTTTGGAACTACTAATGAAATAAAAAATTTTAGTAGTTCCAAAATGACACAAAATCTAGGCATCGGATAAAAAAGTTTATTTGAAGAAAGTGTATTTTTTTGTTGTTCTTAATGGCGGTATAGGCTCGTTTTTTTAATATTGTATTTAATTACAGAGTAATTTCCACATATTAATATATTTTTCAAATTGGGCTCTCTACCGCCATTCTCTATTATATTACGAATACGTGTGCCAAATATCTCGAAAAAATATTCAAAATTACAGCCGCAATCTTGGAACGCGTTTTCGCTACCTGTTGATCGCTACTGTTTCCTTTTAATGTTATATTCAGCAGTGTTACGGTCTACGGTCTATTGATTAATATTAATTAATAGTATCTTATGCAACAAGCATTTAATGATGATCATTATGAAGCGAGTATGAGGGATAAGAAATGAGCCGTATGCGGCGAGTTTCTTATAGAGTACGAGCTTCATAATGATAATTAAATGAAAGTTGTATACGCTATTTTTTCTATGATTATTCGCAACAAAAAATATATTCAAATTTATTAATTTTGTAACGCAAACAAATTAAGAGCAGACAGTAGCGATCAACAGGTAGCAACAATCGCGTTCCAAGATTGCGGCTCCAATTTTGAATATTTTGTCGAGATATTTGGCACACATACTCGTAATGTAATAAAGAATGGCGGTACAGAGCGCAATTTCAGAAATATGTTAGTATGTGGAAATTAAGCTATAACCAAATAAAATATTGAAAAAAGGAGCCTGTACCGCCATTAAGAAAGACAAAAAATACACTTTCTTCAAATAAACTTTTTTATCCCGTGCCTAAATTTTGTGTCACATTGGAACTACTAAAAATCGATTTTTTATAACAAGAAATCGAACGTCACTGACTTGGCAACATTTCGCGCCTACGTGTATAAAAATTATTGTTTTTAATAGTATGTATAAACTTTACTGTCAGTGTCGAATTACCGACGCACTGTTGTCTCACTTTTGAAAGTTCGCAGAACTTTCGCAATCTTGGACCGCGTTTGTTGCTACCTGTTGATCGCTACTGTGTGCTCTTAAGTAGTTTGTCAGTTTGAAAGTTTCTTTACATATTGAGAACTGTCAAAGCGTATGTATTTGATGGTCACTGATGTATGGTCACTGCGCGTGTATGCTTCTTTTCATGAGCATTTTTCAGTGCGTCACAAATGATAGAAAAAAAGGTAAGTCTGTAATATTCTTTTTCTCATGATCATCTTTCAGTGCGTCACAATTTTTCGATTTCTTTCTAACGCATTAAATTGTATGTTACAGAAAAAAACGCACGTCGGTGATTACATTTCGTCGGTGACATTTATAACATTTATTCTAGTTATTCTAGTTGTCGATAGATGGCGCCATAATAAAAAAAATAATTTTTTTTTAATTAGATAATAATATTACAAATAAAATGTGCATAATTTATAAGACTATAGGTACAAACACATTTGATTTGTTTTTATTCCAAATTGAAAGTAAAATGTGACAACTGTCAGATTTAACTAAAATGTCATGTTAGAATAAATGTCATAAATGTGTATTATCACGGACTTACCTTTTTTGCTATCATTTGTTACGCACTGAAAAATGATCATGAAAAGGACAATAATATTCATTTTAATGACATGACATTTTAGTTAAATCTGACAGTTGTCACCTTTTATTTGCAATTTGGCATAAAATCAAATCAATTGTGTTTATTGCATTTATAAAATGGTATTTTCTTTGATTTGTATAGTCTTATAAATTGTATAGATTATATTCGTAGATATATTATACAGGGTGTTTCATTAATAATTGTCCATATAGTAACTGGAGAAACTTTAGCACAAAATACAAAGATTTAACCTAAAACACTTAAATAAAATGTGGTCCTTACTGATTTACAGGGTGTTTTATCTAAAAATTTAAAAACTATTTTTGCTCAGCATTTTAAAACTATTTGACGTATCCTTTTCATACTTAGCAGAAGGTGCAACTATTAGACACCCTACTAAATTATGATCAACAAATGTTCCTAGCTACTACCAGAGGCGTACGACAGGGGATGGTGAATGGTTGACCCTTCTCAAATTCTACGCCACTGGTGGAATTACTATTTAAGTACCATTTTTAGATTTTCCAATACTTTCTACGTAAATAATGTACTCTTTTTTGGTAACGATAAAGTCATTAGTTTTCGAGATATTTGAAGTTAAATCTGAAGCGGCACAGTTATTTTGATTAATTTATGATATGATTCATATGATTAAAATTTAAAAATTATTTGTACCCAGTACTTTAAAACTATTTGGTGTATCCTTATCATACTTGGCAAAAAGTGTAGGTACTGTACACCCTAATAAGTTAAGATAAATAAACGTTTCTAGCTACTACCAGAGGCGTACTACAGGGGATAGTGGCTGGTTGACTCTTCCGAAATTCTACGCCACTGACGAAATTGCTATTTTAGTGTAATTTTTTGATTTTGCAATACTTTTTATGTAAATAATATACTCCTCATTCGTAACGATAAAATGATTAGTTTTCGAGATATTTGAAATTAAAAATGAAGCGACACAATACATTATTCAAAATAACCTATCGTTTAATTTTTAACTTCAAATATCTCGAAAACTAATGACTTTATCGCTACAAATGAATATCGCTATATTATTTTCATAGAAAGTATTGGAGAATCCAAAAATTGAACTAAAATAGCAATTTCGCCCGTGGCGTAGAATTTCGAAACTTTCCGAGGGGGAAACCATTAACTTTCCACCTCGTACGCCTCTGTTAACAGCCAGAAACGTTTGTTTAACATAGTTTAGTAGTTTGTACAGTACCTATACCTCCTGCCAAGTATGAAAAGGATACGTAGAATAGTTTTAAAATGCTGAGAAAAATAGTTTTTAAATTTTTAAATAAAACACCCTGTAACTCAGTAAGGAACCACATTTTATTTAATTGTTTTAGGTTAAATCTTCGTATTTTGTGCTAAGGTTTCCCCAGTTACTATATGGACAATTATTAATGAAATACCCTGTATAATTAGTAAATAATGTTTTTTTCGATTATAGCGCCATCTATTGAAAACTAGAATAAATGTTATAAATGTCACCGACGAAATGTAATCACCGACGTGCGTTTTTCTGTCACGTGCAATTTAATGCGTTAGAAAGAAATCGAAAAACTGTGACGCACTGAAAAATCCTCATGAGAAAACGCAGACCACCTTTATCGCAAATGCCATATCGCGATTCTATTGGTTAAAAATCTGTATCTTAATGAAAATCTGTATCATAATAAAGTAGTGACATGATACAGGTAGTGACATCATAATTGATATAATATTATAGTATGAGAATAGAAAAAGGTATATTATTACTTTTTACGAAAATATTGTTTCATATTAAAATGTGACATTGATTCAAAAAAACACTATTGTTTTTAAATGAAATAATATATTTTGACTGGACTAAACTAAAGAATCTAGATGCATATTAAACGTCTTCAGAGCGACATAACGGTGAAAATGAAAACTTTAATAACTTTCCTATGTAATCAGAAGTGATTTTGATTATGTAGTTAGTTTTATTTTATATGAGGATATTAGATACAAAATGTATGTCGCCAAGAATTAATAACTAGACTTTCGCTAAGTGCATAGCGGCTTAAATTAGTTATGTAATATGGTTAACTTATAACATGTATAAACTGACATCTTAACACATTGACTGACAGTAGGAATGAGTTACAGTACGTTCTTTAAAGGTAAAATATTGCAAAACCTCTAAATTTTAAGTAACCGGTTGGATTGACATGAAATTTGGCAGACACATAGCTAACAAGTCAAAGAAAAAAAGTGATATTGTGCCGATGTGTGCTTTTGCCCTACGGGTGAAGTTCACCCCCTTTTCGGGGTGAAAAATATATGTTCCAAATAAGTCCGGAAATGGATAAAATGACTAATTCTAAGCAACTTTTGTTCTATAAAGTTTTTTCACCAATTTAATACTTTTTGAGTTATTTGCGAGTGAATAGGTTAATTTTTTTTACAAAATAACCCCGTTTTCAGACAGTTTTTCGCAAATAACCTAAAAAGGAAGAATTTGGTCGAAAAAAATTCATATCAAAAATATAGCACGTCAAAAGTGAGAAACATGGTGTATATATTAGGTCACTATACCTAGTGAAAGCAGAGTTATAGCTAATGAAATATAGGTTCATATTCATCAAATTCCAAATCGAACAGTTTAACGTGCCATAACCAAAAAACGAATCATTTTTTTGGGCAAAACTCATTTTAACTTTTTTAAAATGTTTAAAAAAATGCTTATTTTTGTTTTAAAAAAAAATTGACATCAAAAGTAAACAAGTTACGCTCAAAATAAAGTTGGTCCTTTTTTTTGATAAGAAATCGGGAAAATCACCCCCTAATTAGCATTTCAAATGAACTTAATTGTTACAACTTCACACGTTTTTTACTCGCTTATGTATTAATCGTATGATTAAAAATTATAATATAATAAAAATTTTATTTTAAAACTAAATTTTTTCAAAAATAAGCACTTTGAATGGATGAAACTTACAGATCATATAAACACAATATAAGTAAAGTAACTTGTGGCGCGGTAACGATTAATTTCATTGAAGTTGCTAATTGGGGGGTGATCTTGCTGATTTTTTTTTTTTGCCAAAACAAAAGGGACCAACTTTATTTTGAGCGTTACTTGGTTACATTTGATGCTAGAAATTTTTTTTATAAAAACAGAAATAAAGCTTTTTTAAGCATTTTAAAAAAGTTGTAGTGTGTTTTTTCCCAAGAATGCTTCATTATTTGGATATTTCACATCGAATTATTCTATTTGGGATTTTTCGAATATGAAATTATTTTTCATTAGCTATAACTCTGCTTTTGCTAGGTATAGAGACCTAATATATACACCGTTCTTTTCACTCTTTATAGGCTATAGTTTTGGTAGGAATATTTTTTCGACAAAATACCTACGTTTTGAGCTTTTGCGAAAAACCGCCTAAAAACGTGGTTATTTTGTTGAAAAATGAACATATTCACTTGCAAATAACTCGAAAACTATTGATTTGGTGAAAAAACTCTATAGAACAAAAGTTGCTTAAAATTAGTCAGTTTATTCATTTCGGGACTTATCTTGGACATATATTTTTTCACCCCCGAGATAGGGTGAGACTCACCCCTAGGGCAAAAGCACACATCGGCACCATATTACTTTTTTTATTTGACATGGTAGCTATGCGTTTGCCAAATTTTATGTCAATCCAAGCGGTTGTTTAAAATTTACAGCAAAAACCGTGAAAGAATGGACTATTAAGGGCAACCCAATTCCGAAAATTGAATTTTTTAAGTTTTCTGAAATTTTTATTGAAAAATGTACAAAAACAAGTACAATAAAAAATAAAATCTAACCTTTTTTGGGTTTTTTGTCGCTCTAGCTTCAGGAATCTACGAAGGACTAAACAATACATGTAGTTTCAAAATAAAACAAAAATTAGGTTTCTAAGTGCTTTGGTTACAGAGCTATATGACATAATGTTAACATTGTCGTTAAATGGGACTTTGGGTGCCCTTAAGTTCCAAAATTAAGAATATTATGTTTTTGAAATTTTTAGTTGTATCCGACGCCCTGAAGGGCACTAGGGATTATGAGAAAGAAGAAGAAGTAAGATTTAGAGTGACGGCCAAGGGCTGACAAACCGTGGAAGACCACCTACCAGATGGACGGACGACATTAAAAGAATAGCGACAAACTGGATTGCACCTGCGCAGGACAGAGAGGGTGGAGATATCTTGAGGAGGCCTATGTCCGACAGTGGACAAAAGTGGCTGAGTAATGATGATGATAATGAATTTTTAGAATATCAAATTTTTTATTAATAAAATAATAAAAAAATTTAATATAATCACTCAATTAGTCACTTTTATAATGTCACAGCAAAGTTTTATAGTTTTATCTCTATTCCTTTCTTTTTCACGGCTATACAGCGCAACATTATTTGTTATACAAATACTGTTATATGTTATATAAATATACATATGTATATGTATATAAATATATTTGTTATATGTTATACACATTCAAATACAGGGTGTCACGGAAAATTGTGCGTCCCTTAATGATACGAGCTAAGTTCACCATTTAGAATATAAATATAAAACAATTTTTTTTGTAAAGTCAACCGTTTTCAAAAAAAAATATTAATTTTAATGGATTTGATTAATGTCTACAGAAAAGCAAATACAGCCGACAATTTTGCGCTTCTTATACTTTCTTAAAATAATTACTGTAAATTAATTACATACCATGAATCATCGATCACTAGGCATAATAATAATATGTATTTATAATTGATACTGATCAACTGATAACAATGATAGAGAAAAAGCATATTTGTGTTTATTAAATATCTGTACTAAATTTACAATCAAAACGCAGTAGAAATAAACAAACCAAGACATGCTAAATACTGCTGGGAGCACTCGCGAATCATAATTTGCAATGCATATACATTGTAAATCCCAAATCATGATTTTCAAAGTTTATACATTGTAAATTATGATTCGGGGGTGCTCCTAATAGCATTTAACGTGTCTTGGTTTGTTTTTTTCTACTGAATCTTGAATATAAAGTTAGTATAAATATATAAGGCTTTGTAACAAAAAGAAGAAAACTTCTGTTGGAGTGAAAGTAAAAAGATATACTCCAACAGAAGTAAGAAAAAAAAAAGACTAAGTAACTAAATAGTTGTGGCTGAAAAGAAGATGTAGTGGGTGAGTGTAAAGAAAAGGATGAAGTGACTTCTACGTTGAGAAGCCGCAATAGGAAAAATAAAAAAAAAACACTACTAAAGTGCAGTAGTACTGAAGAAAGGGGAATTAGAAGGGATAGAAGTAGAAGTGGGAAGAGACAGAGGCAAACTGAATAGAGTTGGCTAGCTATAGATGCAAGAGAGCAACTTGACACTCAAGGATGGATACGGCTCGTTTGCATGCCTGTCGAAGAACAGTAGCTCTATATAGATAGTAATGATGACTAAAAGATGAAATAATAAAATAAGAATAATGTACTGAAAATGAATAGAGATGACTAATGACTAAAAACGAACAAAATAAATAAAACTAACTAATCATGGGCGCCATGAAAATGATCTTCGATCATTCTCCCAGGTATCTTACACTGCTGTCAAATATTAAATATATTAAACCTGTAATAATGAACATAAAGGAGTAATAAAAATAAATGATATACAAAATAAATAAACATTTATTAAAATGAACTACCAGATTTTTAACAATCTCTGAGTTGTTCATATTATGTGACTCTAACATGACAAAAGTTTGCAAAAGTTATGTTCAACCTAAGATAACAACAATGTTACTTGTTACAAAATTACAGGTATAAGTACCTTTCACTAACATATAGGGTACAAAATTACATAAGTCTTCTACCAAATGGTTATAGTACGCCTGCTACGTACAACTAAAGAAAACTGACAAAGATGAAAATACTACAAATAAATAGGCCCAAGCCTCACTAAGGGAAAATACAATAATGAATAAATAAAGTTAAATATACAATTGACTAAAGTAGAAATGAAGTTGAGATAAATACCGACCATGACCTAAATTAACCGAACAAATGGAATAAAGCGAATAACAGTAAAATATTTGGGAAACAAGCTAGTAATATTAAAAAAATAAATTTACCCGAATTACATAAACCAATAATAAAGTATTAAAAACCTAATTTTCTCTAGGCTTATTCCTGTGCACAAGAAGTTACCGTAGATACAAAGTTTGGGAACCAAATAATCTAATATACAAATATGTCAAAAAAAAACCAGAGGTAACCTAAATCTGGAAAAAAAACATAGTGTATTTAACAGATAGTCTGAAATATAAAAAAAACCAATAGTTACTAAAACACCTCACTAAATGTTCCCAAACGAGGTTGCGGTTACATCCTAGAAAATGATGCACCAGGATGGTGCGCCCCCATGACTCCTGTAGGCCCAGGTGCCAAGACGAAAATTGAGCTGGAACGCTCCCATAGCTTGCTCCCAAATCGACATACTCCCAATGGTGACTTGGCCGTGGCTGCAGTGGTTTCCCTGGGTGGTCAAAGGGCTACTGTTTCATGTTAGGGTTTCTTCCAAATGGCTAAAAACATTCCCAGTTTTATTTCCCATTTTAAACATGAGCAAAAAGTAAAGGGAAGAAGAAATACTTTTTAGAAGCAATAGTATAGAAAAACCGGCCATTAAAAATGGAACAAAAAAACCAATCTCAGGTAACCTTGAACTATTTTAAGTGTGAAGACATGAATAAATGACACTGAAATGATTTATTTGAGGAAATATCTGTAAAAATATCTTGAATTTATAAAATATTGGATGTTCAATAAATTTAAAACCTACAGAGAAATGGTAATTATTTCCAATATTAATTTGAGGACTTCAAAAATGTTTGGTTATGTAAAACCAAAAACCCCATTAATATAAAGATCGATATAAAGATAATATAAAGATCGAAATCATCTACACCCTTCCCTTAATAGATTGACTAAGAAAGTTTAACAATGGGACTAATATTTTAAATATTCCACAACAAAAAACACATGACAATGGCTAATTAAAAAATTATTACAAAAAAAATAAATCTCACCGAATGATTCCTATTAGGCTCCAACAGGAGTTGTCACACACATGTCTCCCTAACTCCAGACAACCCTTGCTGGTAACTTTTTACTTAAAAAAACTGGATTGATGTTATAAAATAAGGTGTATGGAACTCATTCGCCATTTCATGGTACCAGTACCAAGTACCAAACCAACCCACTTAATTAGCAGCCACAAACCAAGTGACGAACGAGAGACGTTTCTCCGCCAAGGTGAACGTCAAATTCTCTCAGAAAACGAAATCTTTCTCGATAGGTGGAGTACGTTCCATCACCGAGGTATGACGTCACCCCAGTAGTCCTATACGAGAAATTAGAGAATTTAAATGGAGACCGAGGGAAAATAATTATAATAATAATTAAAGAGCTAATTTTGTAACGTGACCGTTACAATCCCCTTCTACTCGGGAAAAAAAATTTTATCCATAAAATTTTTTTCTAAACTTCAAAATATTAACAACTAAATTTACAATAGTCTAACAATCCACGTTGATTCGCAAAATTACCACTAAGCATAAACTAAGGTTCAAGGAAAAATAAATACATATATGACTCAAACTCATGCTAAAATGTTACTATGTTACTCTCTGTTACCAATATTAATGAATTGCTTCAAAAACCAAACAAACTAAATATTGTACTAAAGTTCATACTAATAACTAAGTGTCGAATTGGGCACTAAAACCAAAATTGAGCTATCCATGGACATCAGATTTATAAAGGATATATCCAAGGATGGAACAACCAGGAAAAGGTGTGAGCCAATTCGAACCATATCAAAAGTAAATGTACCAAAGTGAATAAAAAAAAATCAGTAACCAAAATAAGTAAAGAATTGAACACTTAATCCAAAGTTGAACTAACAATGGACACCAGATTCATAATAGTATATCCAGAGAAGAACAATCAGGAAGATTTATGGAACAACTCTCACTAATACCAAATAATACCAATAATAAACATACCAAAGGAATCCAAAACTCAATGACCAAAATAGATGTGGAATCGGACATTTAATCCAAAGTCGAACTATCAGTGGACACCAGATTCATAAAACGCATATCCAAAGAAGAACGACCAGGCAAATTTATGGACCAATTCACACCAATACTAAACCACATAAACAGATCAGGTCTACGTACACCCACATCCGGTAATACGAACCTATCCAACCAAATACACAAAATAAATGAAGAATCGGACACTTATCCAGAATCGGACTATCAATGGACACCAGATTTATATAGGAGTATATCCAAAGAAGAACGATCAGGCAAATTTATGGACCAATTCTTACTAATAATAAATAAACTAAATTATTGGATCCAATGGTAACTAATACTAAACAAAATAAATAAATTAGGTCTACATACACCCTCATCCGGTAATATGAACCTATCCAAACTAAGTAATCAAAATAAGCCAGAAAAAAAATTACTAACAGACTAAGTAACAGAGATGTAACCAAACTAAATCAAAGGTATGATAAATACCTACAGTGTATTGACTAAAATATTATAGAAACTACATAAACTTAATTCGTGCTGGTATTCGCGAACTATAGCATGTTGCTACAACAGATGTATTAGAATAACCAGACTCAGATAAAGTACTAATAATATAAGAATAAGTAAGAAAGGAAAAAAAATAAATGATGAACTCATAAGTTATATGACACTATGATACGTGATAGGAAAAAAAATATGTGATAGGTGATAGGAAAAAAAATAGGATAAGTGATAAGAAAAAAAAATTTGATGAGAACGAGCAACAAGTTTTAAATAAAACTGCAGATTCATGCGTTCTCACATACATGGAATTATTCAGGAAATGTTTCAAAATCTAAATAACAAAACTAATGCCTAAGGAAAGAAGTGGGAATATACTCAAATGAACAACTCATATGTCTAAACACTCCAAATACTGACTTAACGAACCTACTATGTATAGGGATGGCCTAAGCATTGATTTATAAACAAGTGCGCAAGATATTTATCCCTGTTTATTCATCAACTCAAAGTACAAACATACTATGAAGTAAAAGACCTAATATGAACTAAATACTTCCCTATCTAATGGTAAAAATGTAACTGGAATAATTGGACTAATTACAGAAGAATGGTTAGGAAATGTGAATATGAAAAAACATCTGCGTACTCAGCCATGAAAGACATAGATCACGAAGTCAATCGAACAGCAGTGATCAGTTGCTGAGCAACAACCTCGAACCCACGCATTCACAAATCAGAGTATCAACAGAGTAATGACAAACTAGTCCAAAAGAAGAAATCAATACATACATCATCCATACATACCTACCTCATTCATACATACATACATTATCCATACCTACATACATCATCCATACATACATACATTATGCATACAACCACATACCATGCATACATTCAGACTTAGAGACTTAAGAATCCGTACATACCTCAAACTTCCAAACTAATTCCAGAATCATAGTGTGTAGGATATAAGGATATAAATTATTATAAAGTGTTTAAGATATTGGAGACAAATGTTAATAGAGTAACCCAATAACAAATTATAAACCACAACATCTTTCCACTACGGCAAATCCAAGAACAAGATATAGAAATAATATAAAAAAATAGTAAGTAATCAAATATTCAAAATATAACACATAAACTGAGATATAGTAGTGTACATTATGATAAGTTCCATAGTTCCATACAAAATATCAATATTAAACCAACGTACTTGTCTGAGCTTACATATTGAAAAGTGCACCATTAATAATGCAACAAAATGATAAGCTCATAAACAAGAGTACTACATAATAATTAAATTAATAAATAATAAATTAAAAGTCATCGACAACAAAGCCAAAAGATAAAATCGAGTAATGTAGGTACCTGCACTACCTGATGATTAAAAACATTAGATTAAAATATAACAATAAAAATTGAGCTAAAGGCAAACCAAAGAAGAGATTGGCTCAACCACTGTTAAGTCAATCTTCTTCTGAGTATTGTTCTAAAACTTAATAGACAAATAAGGACTATTATCAATGCTTCTTAGCTAACAAAAAATTTATATTTACATCTCAACCCAAAGCATCTGATTTATATAAGCATTATATTATGGTACCCACACTGGTATAATATTATTATCAACATTAACAAACTAGAAGGTGAGATGGATAATGGAACTACTTTACTATACAATTTATCATTGTAATGTTTAACACTACCAATTAAAGAAATTAAATTTGGATGACCATCTGTAATCATCCGAACCATGCGAATTCAACGTATCATGTATAGAAGCTAATGTTGTGGACCGATATTGCTTTGTGGTGTGTGCCTGTCTTACCAAACAACCCAAATATCAAAAATAACAAATATAAAATATAATCTAAAGTTTGTAAGACAAAGATACATATGGAGAAAATATTAGCGACACACCAACAAATCAAAATGCCAGCAAAATATATAAATAATCAAATCAATAAATTAAATAAAATACCTAAATACTGAAAATAATTTCTAGTTAGGTGTAAAATATAACCACACTAGAAAAAAAAATATATGCATATAGTCAATAATTAATTGTACGTGCAAACATACTACCATTGGTAGAAGGACTAAAAATCCATAATAATAGAACATAATGTCAGTCATGTATACTCATTCTAAATACACAAATAAGTTTCCAATAAAAATACAAAATTCAAACTAAAATATGAGCTGTACCACTAAAACTAAAAATGAGGTATCGAAATAAACTAATCAAAACCAAAAGCAGTATAAGTCTACCTGTTTAGTATTAATAAAATTTTAAAGACCAAAAATAAATCAGAAGTAACATGTATACAAAGATATTAAAAAGTTAATAATACAAAAATTCCAATAAAATAAAAATGAACTAAAAGAACTACTGTCTTAAAACCATAAACGGTTGGCACCACGCATTGGGCAGCCAGTGTAACAAAAAGAAGAAAACTTCTGTTGGAGTGAAAGTAAAAAGATATACTCCAACAGAAGTAAGAAAAAAAAAGACTAAGTAACTAAATAGTTGTGGCTGAAAAGAAGATGTAGTGGGTGAGTGTAAAGAAAAGGATGAAGTGACTTCTACGTTGAGAAGCCGCAATAGGAAAAATAAAAAAAAAATACTACTAAAGTGCAGTAGTACTGAAGAAAGGGGAATTAGAAGGGATAGAAGTAGAAGTGGGAAGAGACAGAGGCAAACTGAATAGAGTTGGCTAGCTATAGATGCAAGAGAGCAACTTGACACTCAAGGATGGATACGGCTCGTTTGCATGCCTGTCGAAGAACAGTAGCTCTATATAGATAGTAATGATGACTAAAAGATGAAATAATAAAATAAGAATAATGTACTGAAAATGAATGGAGATGACTAATGACTAAAAACGAACAAAATAAATAAAACTAACTAATCATGGGCGCCATGAAAATGATCTTCGATCATTCTCCCAGTTATCTTACACTGCTGTCAAATATTAAATATATTAAACCTGTAATAATGAACATAAAGGAGTAATAAAAATAAATGATATACAAAATAAATAAACATTTATTAAAATGAACTACCAGATTTTTAACAATCTCTGAGTTGTTCATATTATGTGACTCTAACATGACAAAAGTTTGCAAAAGTTATGTTCAACCTAAGATAACAACAATGTTACTTGTTACAAAATTACAGGTATAAGTACCTTTCACTAACATATAGGGTACAAAATTACATAAGTCTTCTACCAAATGGTTATAGTACGCCTGCTACGTACAACTAAAGGAAACTGACAAAGATGAAAATACTACAAATAAATAGGCCCAAGCCTCACTAAGGGAAAATACAATAATGAATAAATAAAGTTAAATATACAATTGACTAAAGTAGAAATGAAGTTGAGATAAATACCGACCATGACCTAAATTAACCGAACAAATGGAATAAAGCGAATAACAGTAAAATATTTGGGAAACAAGCTAGTAATATTAAAAAAATAAATTTACCCGAATTACATAAACCAATAATAAAGTATTAAAAACCTAATTTTCTCTAGGCTTATTCCTGTGCACAAGAAGTTACCGTAGATACAAAGTTTGGGAACCAAATAATCTAATATACAAATATGTCAAAAAAAAACCAGAGGTAACCTAAATCTGGAAAAAAAACATAGTGTATTTAACAGATAGTCTGAAATATAAAAAAAAACCAATAGTTACTAAAACACTTCACTAAATGTTCCCAAACGAGGTTGCGGTTACATCCTAGAAAATGATGCACCAGGATGGTGCGCCCCCATGACTCCTGTAGGCCCAGGTGCCAAGACGAAAATTGAGCTGGAACGCTCCCATAGCTTGCTCCCAAATCGACATACTCCCAATGGTGACTTGGCCGTGGCTGCAGTGGTTTCCCTGGGTGGTCAAAGGGCTACGGTTTCATGTTAGGGTTTCTTCCAAATGGCTAAAAACATTCCCAGTTTTATTTCCCATTTTAAACATGAGCAAAAAGTAAAGGGAAGAAGAAATACTTTTTAGAAGCAATAGTATAGAAAAACCGGCCATTAAAAATGGAACAAAAAAACTAATCTCAGGTAACCTTGAACTATTTTAAGTGTGAAAACATGAATAAATGACACTGAAATGATTTATTTGAGGAAATATCTGTAAAAATATCTTGAATTTATAAAATATTGGATGTTCAATAAATTTAAAACCTACAGAGAAATGGTAATTATTTCCAATATTAATTTGAGGACTTCAAAAATGTTTGGTTATGTAAAACCAAAAACCCCATTAATATAAAGATCGATATAAAGATAATATAAAGATCGAAATCATCTACACCCTTCCCTTAATAGATTGACTAAGAAAGTTTAACAATGGGACTAATATTTTAAATATTCCACAACAAAAAACACATGACAACGGCTAATTAAAAAATTATTACAAAAAAAATAAATCTCACCGAATGATTCCTATTAGGCTCCAACAGGAGTTTTCACACACATGTCTCCCTAACTCCAGACAACCCTTGCTGGTAACTTTTTACTTAAAAAAACTGGATTGATGTTATAAAATAAGGTGTATGGAACTCATTCGCCATTTCATGGTACCAGTACCAAGTACCAAACCAACCCACTTAATTAGCAGCCACAAACCAAGTGACGAACGAGAGACGTTTCTCCGCCAAGGTGAACGTCAAATTCTCTCAGAAAACGAAATCATTCTCGATAGGTGGAGTACGTTCCATCACCGAGGCATGACGTCACCCCAGTAGTCCTATACGAGAAATTAGAGAATTTAAATGGAGACCGAGGGAAAATAATTATAATAATAATTAAAGAGCTAATTTTCTAACGTGACCGTTACAGCTTGTATAGTATTTTAACTTACATGAAAAATTATTATTACAATAAAGGTACGTCTTCAAGAGGTGTCGGCAGAACATGTTGCAAAAATTTAAGTACATTTCTCCATTCAATCTTCTGGAAAGTTCGAATGGAACAATCAGGTGATTACAAATAATACCAGCCCATAAATTTATACTAATTATTTTTTTAATTTGCAATACGTATAGCTTACGGGTTGGATCATTCCACTCGTGACAATTTTGAAAGTTATACACACAATTTCTCGTAAAACAAGCTTCATCTGCACATAACACTTTGCACTGAAATTTTCGGGTTCTCTGAAAATTTTGTTTTGAAGCCATCTACAAAACATTAATCCTCGAGGTAAATCGTCTTGGTGTAAATCTTGTATTCGCTGTGACTGTGCACGTGCACCGTACGTAATTAACATACAGGGCGAGTTTTATATATGGAAACGGTCAATTATCTCGGAAACGACATGCACCATTTTTATAGATTTTGGTCGGTAAGGTTTTTAAAATGCCGTCGATATTATAGTGGTAATTACATTGTTGTCAGATCTTCCGTTTTCCTCTAAATCTAATGAACTTTCTTATTTCAAATGAAATACGCTATAATTTTTTGCGTTTTGACGTCCCTAAGAAATAATGATTATTTTTCGTGTTATATTCCCTATGCCTAAATGCTTTAGTTTTGGAGTTATTGCTACATTTATTTGAAAAAATTAAACAAGTTATAGATTAGACGGATAGACAATATTTTAGATTTTTGGATCATTGGGAACAAAAACGGTCTCTCGTAATTTTTGTCTTTGGTTAATCGTTTTCGAGTTATAAACAATTTAAAACTGAAAAAAAAACGAAAATTGTCTATTTTCAAGGTTCAAAAACATAAGTAAAAAAAATAATTTTTTAAATTACGAGGTACCTAAATTCAAGCTCAAACCTTCTTCAATCAGATTCCTATGAGAATTTTAAGCACGTTTTATTCTAAAACATTGTTTTTTCATCATTGTTAATCAAGCGCATTTGAAAGGAGAGGCGATGGGCTGCATTAACGAGTAAAAATTAATGTTTTAAAATTAAGCAAGCCCAAATTACTTATCGGCAGCTGATAAAATAAGGTTAGAGCTTGAATTTAGGCCCTTCGTAGTTTCAAAAATAAAATTTTTATTTGTTTTTTTTGAGTCTTGAAATTCGTCATTTTTCTTTTTTGCAGTTTTAAGTAAATTGTTTATAACTTGGAAGCGATTAATTTTGAAAAATACAACAGACCTTTTTTGTTCCCAATGATACAAAAAACCTAAAATAATGTCTACCCGGGCCAAAAAAATTGATTTTTATAATACTCCTTTAATTTTTTTTTTTCGATTAAATAAATGTAGCAATTACACCGAAATTATGGCATTTATATATAGGGAATATAACATGAAAAATAATCACTATTTCTTAAGGGCGTCAAAACGCAAAAAAATACAGGGTGTCCTATTTGAAATAACAAAGTTCATTAGATTTCCAGAAAAACGGAAGAACTGACAACAATACAATTACAACTATAATATCGGCCTCATAAGAAAACCCTTATCCACCAAAATCTATAAAAATCGTGCAAGCCTTTTCCGAAATAATTGAGGGTTTCCATACATAATACTCACTCTGTTTGATTATCGTACAAGTATCTATACAATCCAGAAATCAGTGAGACTTTTCTCAGTGTACTGATAGGTAACTGTTAAATCAATACTAAAATTAGGTACATGCTAACATCAAAGGAACCGACCAAGCTCCCGCTTCTTGTCGTTTGTGTATTCTGTGACCAGAGTTACAAATTTTGTGAAGAGAGCTTGTAGATTGAAATAAAGATGAGCTGGGCACATGTCAAGAATGAAAGATGGAAGGTGAACACGCTAGTTAACTAAATGAAGACCAAGATTCTTCTTCTTCTTTAGGTGCCGTGTCTGTATTCACAAATTGGCCGTCATCATGTCTACAATTTCCTGAAATCTCTCTCTATCGGCTGCTGCGCGAAATAATTCTTCTACTGTGCAGCCACACCATTGTCTAATATTACGCAGCCATGAAAGTTTCTTTCGACCAATCCATCTCTTTCCCTCCAGTTTTCCTTGTATTATAAGGCGAATCAGATGGTATTTAGGTCCTCTAATTATATGGCCAAAGTATTCTGTTTTTCTCCTCTTTATGATGCTTATGAGCAGACGTTCTGAATTCAGCATTTGAAGAACATATTCATTGGAAGTGTGCGAAACCCAGGGTATCTTTAGGATTCGTCGATAGCACCACAATTCGAATGCTTCTATTTTGTTTAGCATTGTGGTTTTTAACGTCCATATCTCACAACCATACAATAGGATAGACCACACGTAACATTTCAGCACCTTCTTTCGAATATTCATCAACAGGTTTCTGTTGCATAAAAGACCAAGATTAGGTAAACGAAACAGAAGAAGACCACCTATACGATGGCAAGATGATCTACTAAAGATGGGAGAAAATGGAAGATAATTTATTAGGGAAATACTCAAAAAAATATCGTACGACGATTTATAAATAACAGCGGGACTAAATAGAGAAAACCGATGAGTAATAAGGCATACAATCTTTATATCGAAAAGATAAAGAACTACTGAATAATTTAGCTTTTGTCAGACCCCAAAAATATGTGAGTTTCCTGATCTCTGCCGTATAATAAATATCATATGTTTTCTTGGTTATCAACGTTTACCGTTGCATAATATTATGAACCAAATTAATACGTTTTTACAAAATCTCTTTATTCGAATAAAAAACAATCTGTGTAAACAATACTCTTGAAAGGTATACAATTTTTCAGAAAATTATTCCTGTCATTTACAACCCCTTGCTTTACCCACTTTAACAAAATATTTTTCTAAACCGGTATTCATTGTATTTGAATTTTAACCATCAATCAGTCTGCGATGACTTAAATATTCAATCACAACAAATACATAATTTTCCCGCCTAATTCACTCCATATAATGGAACAGCATGTCAAATATTTTCGTAACGCCCTAACTAACTGGGCATTAATTTGATTTGATATATCCTGAATAGAGTCTCACATGTCAGTGCCAAAATACTGGACGAAGGGTTTTCCAAAGGCGTAGTTTGTGTGTTTTTCCAAAAGCCATAGACAGTTTGTTTTTTCAGAAAATTTATACTCTTCGTTTTGTTTAGTACAAACGTTATAAACGTCACGATGTTATTCATTTGTTAATTTTTTTTTTTGATTTCTCTTCTGTTAACTAAATATTCCGTTTAATCCTTCAGTTATTCCCACGTTTACTCTATACAGGGTGTCCAAAAACTCTACCGACAAACGCAGACAGGAGATTTCTCATATAATTTTAAGACAATTTAACCTAGTCCGAAGGGAGCTAGGGCTCTTTGAAGATGGCTTTTGTAATTAGTTTCTCTTAAATACCTCCAGAACGCTTCTAGTTCGAAAAACGAAAATTGGTACATATATTTATCTTCCAGAGATAAATCGATTCCATCTATTGTGAATTTGTATTAGCAGTCATAGGCGTCCGTTTAAGGTAGGGAAACGGCTATTTGATCGCTTAAATATTTGACTTTAACTTTTATGCATTTTTGATACTGGATTATTAAATAGTGAGGTATCCTAGTATCAAGAGGTACTCTTGTTTTAAGTCGGTAGGACACACCATTTTCTAGAAAAATCGATTTGAAAATTTTTTGTTTCCTGAATCTGAAAAAAAAAATTGAAAAAAATTTTCAACACAAAACGGTGTATTTTACCAACTTAAAGCAAGAGTAACTTTTAGTACTAGAATACATCATAATTTAATAATCTAGTGTAAAAAATTCTTAAAAATTAAAGACAAAAAAGTTATGCGATAAAATAACCGTTGACCTACCCAAAACGGACGCATATGGCCAATAGTAGAAATTCGCAATTAATGAAATCGATTCATCTCTAGAATATAAATATACGTACCAGTTTTCGCCTTTCTAAATATTTTTTTTTTAATTTTTGTTTGATATTCAAAAAAGGAATAATTTGCAAATCGATTTTTCTAGAAAACGGTGTGTCCTATCGACTTAAAGTAAGAGTAACTTTTAGTACTATAATACCTTACGCTTTAAAAATCCTGACTCAAAAATTCTTAAAAATTAAAAACAAAAAAATTATGTGATATATAACTGTTGTCCTACCCAAAACGGATGCCTATGACCGGTACTAGACATTTTTAATGGATGGAATCGATTTATGTCTGGCGGATAAATACGTGCACCAATTTTCGTTTTTCTAAATGGAAGCGTTCTGGAGATGAGATATTATTACCAGATGTCATCTTCAAATAGCTCTAGCTCCTTTAGGAAGCATTTTCGGACTAGACGAATTAGGTTAAGTTGTCTTAAAATTTTTAAGTTTTAAAACTAAATATAAAAATAATTAACAGAAAATGCGATTCATTTTGGATACTAATTCATGCAGTAACTTACAGGGAACCTATAGGTTATGTTTTTGGGTATCCAAATTTTTGGGTATCCAATTTACAAATTACTATAATTATAAATTTATTTATTTTTTGATGTCATGAAATCTCAGAATTAGTCTTAAAATGAAACTAAAAATACAGATCAGGTAATCTATATTTTGAAAAGTTATATCATACAGATCTGCTCCTGTTGATTACACCAAGCTACAAATACAGTAGAAGATTCTTAGTAATGGATACAATGAAAAGGTTTAAGCATGTGGCAGTGCGTCAAAATATGCTTGAATCTTTACAGAATAACACCAATGTACGCCAGAATAACAAAAAGCTCTAAATAAACCATGCCTATATAATAATATGTCTATGAAATAAACACAGGTGTGTACATTAACAGAATATATAGAAAATAAACAGCACTAATAGCAGAGACCTCCGTGGTCAGCAATCTGTACTAGGTGGACTGTCATCCTTTTAGCCTGCATATGTAGCACCTTTATTCTTTTAGCCTAGAAGATGTATTTTTCAAAACTGGATGGCCTGTACACCTTCATCTTTATAGGTCTGGATTCCGCGTATGAAAAAAAAGTTGATTAATAGCAAGCTGAAAATGTGTTAATAGCTTAAGGGTGTCTGGTCGGATAAACTTTGATATATGGGAACACTGGAACAAGGGCAGTTTTAATTGTGGAACAGGTTAAAAATTTGGAACGCTCAGACCACGAAAACGGCACACTTATTTTGTCCGACAGAACAGATTTAAACTCTCCGAACAGAGATTAAACTCTCATGCAAAAATCAGACTGCTATTTATCACCTGTCATAATTCCTGTCATTTGACATATTCTACATGTTCCACTCATTAAAACGCCCATTTAGTGATAAATAGCAGTCTGATTTTTGCATGAGAGTTTAATCTCTGTTCGGAGAGTTTAAGTCTGTTCTGTCGGACAAAACACATGTGCCGTTTTCGTGGTCTGACCGTTCCAAATTTTTAACCTGTTCCACAATTAAAACTTCCCCTGTTCCAGTGTTCCCATATATCAAAGTTTGTCCGACTAGACACCCTTAAGCTATTAACAAATTTTCAGCTTGCTATTAATCAATTTTTTTATACGCGGGATCCAGACCTATTATTGCTTAGTTAGATACCATACAATATTTGACATGAGATAACGTACAAGAAATTAGTATTATCTCCATAATGACAAAAAATCGATCTTCATCCTTTTAGCTCTGTGCTTTTCATATATAAAACTCTAAATTGCAAAAATATATTGTCAGTTGGATTTATCAGTATATGCGGGATCAAGACATCATCTCTTTTTTATTTTTTCTTCATGATAGTTGCCTCATTGGCATTATTCCTTAGTGTTTAGTTTCTTTTAACATAGTTCTTGGAATGTATGTACTGGGCATTCAGTCGGCCACTCACGCTGCTGCGGCGTCGTTCAATTTTGTCAAATTCGTCTAATTGGCAAAAATTTTGATCGTGTGTTGACCGTAGACAGACTAGCCTGTCTGCCGTCTGCTACAGTATTGCATAAATTTATATCATCGACGATCTTGTCGAAGGACACCGCAGTACCGTGAGTGGCCGGCTACGCATCATAATGACAACTGATCCAACTTTTAATTTTAAATTGTGAGGTGGAAGCATAAATGGAAAATCAACAGAGATATGCAAAATACAAAGAGGTGTCAGACAGGGTTGTATACTGTCCCCACTGTTATTCAATTTATATTCAGATAGAATATTCAGATAGAAACATTGAGGCATTCGAGATGTGGTGTTACAGGAGAATGTGGAAAATACCGTGGCAGAAAGAGTAACAAATCAAGATGTTTTGCTGAAGGTGGGGAAGGAATGCAAAGTCATAAAAACCATACAAACGAAAAAACTGGAGTATCTAGGCCACATAATGAGAGGAGAAAAGTACTCTCTGCTAAGACTCATAATCCAAGGAAAATCTCGGGAAAGAGAAATGTGGGACGTAGGAGCATTTCCTGGTTGCGAAATTTAAGGAAGTGGCATGGGTGCAATTCAATACAGTTGTTCAGAGCTGCAGCCAACAAAGTTAAGATTGCTGTGATGGTAGCCAACCTCCGATAGGAGACGGTACTGCAAGAAGAAGAAGAAGAGTATTTAAGGAAGCGCTGCATAATTTGGAATGGGGTGTGAATGGAATTTTGATAAATACAATCAGATATGCAGACGATACAGTTATTTTAAGTGATGATATGAATGGATTACAACCCTTTTAAATGCCATTGACAAAGTGGGAAGAGAGTTTGGCCTAAACATAAAATGTTCAAAAACAAAATACATGGTATTTAGCTGTTTGGCCCATCAAGATTCACGGTTATATGTTGATGGTTATATAACTAATTCAAAGAGTACCCAGTTTTAAATATCTTGGTTACCATATTACTGAACAACTAGATCCAGATAAAGAGATAAAATGTAGAATCGAGATAGCCCGCACGACATTTTTAAAAATGAGGTAATTCTTCTGTAATGATAATTTGCAACTTCAACTTCGAAAGCGCATGATTAAATGTTACATTTGGTCAGTCCTCTTGTATGGTGTCAAAGCATGGACATTAAAAATATCCACCATTAATCGTTTGGAGGCATTTGAAATGTGGCTGCACAGACGTACACTGAAAATACCATACGGCTATGCTGACAATTCTACGTATAATATTCTTTAACTTATTATGATGGGTAAAATCGAAGGACGCAGAGGAATTGGTAGAAAGCAGGTCTCTTGGTTGAAGAATATCCGGGAGTGGACTGGGATAAAGAAAGCAGAACGGCTATTTAGAATAGCTCGATACAGAGACAGTTTCGCCATGTAAATCGCCAACGTCAAGGGGACTTGAGAGGGCACGTTAAGAAGAAGAAGAGGTGGGAGTCTAGACAATTCCAATGAATTAAAAAACTCTGTAGGATATTTACCTGCGACATCCTAGTTTATTATGCATGCCTGCTAGTTTTTACAACCAGATTGGATATTCGACAATACGTGGACTGTGATTCAATGCAGAAAAGAACATAAAACTAGATACGGAACAAACGATGAATACAGAGCATTATCGAAAGAAATCACAGAGCAGTGCCGCAAAGACAAAGCTGATCTCTTAAATATGCAGAGAGATAGAGGAACATGGCTGTCGAAATGAACCGAGGTATTTATTCCAGAAGATCAAACTCCTTACCAGAGAATTTAAACCTCAAACGTGGTCTGTAATAGATCAGGATGGTAATTTAAAGACCGATACTGACGAAATATTAGAAACATGGCAAAACTACTGTGGCGAGCTATATAAAAATAACGAGGTATCAGCAGAAAATCAGTGGCCCTCTGACTATCCTAGAGAACCTACTGTCCTACTGGCTGAAGTCAAAGATGCAACTAAATCACTAAAAAGAAATAAATCCCCAGGCATTGATTCAATGCCATGTAAAATACTACAGTTACTAGGTGACAAAGGATTACATATCATCTATTCTATCTGTGTCGCTGTTTGGAACTCATGACAATGGCCATCTGATTGGTGTACCTCAATTTATATCCCGCTACACAAAAAAGAAACTACTACCAGTTGTGAAAACTACCGCACACTGTCACTAATAACACATGCTAGTAAAATCTTGTTACACATCCTCAAAAACAGATTAAAACCCTGTCTACCTTACCAAATACCTCAATAAAAAGCAGGGTTTGTAAAGGATAAATGTACAAGGGAAGAAATCCTGAGAAGTACCTATGATTATATCATATATACCAAAAGGCATTTGATTGTGTAAGCTGGATAAATCTGTGGTCAATTTTAATAGAAATGGGCGCACTAATGCACCTGGTGACACTTATTAAAAATCTGTACCAGTCCAATATAGCGACAGTACCACGAGATCATAAGTTCTCAAATCAATTCAAGACCGAGAGGGGTGTTAGACAAGGATGCGTGTTGTCAACTGACTTCTTTAACATTTATGGTGAACATGTCATAAGGATAGTTTTAGAAGGATGGGCCGGTGGAGTAACAGTAGCTGGTAGGAAAATCTCCAATTTAAGATTTGCTGATGACACTACACTTACAGCAGCAAATGAGCAAGAAATGTTTGATCTCCTGCGAAGAGTTAAGTACGAAAGCAATAAAGTTGGTCTGAAAATCAATAAAGCTAAGACAAAAATAATGGTGGTCGACAGATTCGACACTATTCAACTGACTATCATGTTACAGGAATACCAGATATTAAACACCTTTGTCTATCTCGGGTCTAGTATAACTAACGATGGTAACTGTGAACCAGAAGTTCGGAAACGTATTGGTATGGCAAAAAATGCGATGAGTCGCCTAACTAAAGTTTGGAAAGACAGATCTTTTTCTCAAAATATCAAGGTGCGACTGGTGAATGCCCTTATATTCTCAATATTTCTATAAAGAGCAGAGACTTGGACTCTTCGCGCATGCGAGCGCCAAAAAATTGATGCCTTTGAGATGTGGTCCTGAAGAAGAATGCTGCGCATACCTTGGACAGCTCATAGGATAAACGCTTCCATTCTTAACCAACTCAAGAGTCAAAAAAGGCTGTCCACAATATGTCTGCAACGAATACTGCAATTCCTTGGTCACGTGGTTCGCAGAGGTGACGACAGTTTGGAGATATTAATTGTTTCTGGAAACGTTCCGGGGAAAAGATCAAGAGGACGATCACCAACTAGATGGTCCGACCAAATAAAGAATTCAGCTGGAAATGCATTCTGCGAAGCTCTTAGAGTAGCTAAAGATAGAGACCAATGGAGAAACATTGTTAGGAATATTGGAAGAAATCACGATCCCCAGGAATGGGGAAACGACAAGAGAGAGAGAGGGGGAGCTGCTACAATCATAAACTTTTCAGCATAACACGTTTATCACATTCCACAATTCAAGTTTCCCTGTTCCAGTGTTCCCGTACATCAAAGTTTGTTTAACTCGACACCGTTAAACTATGAACAAATTTTCAGCTTGCTATTAATAATCTTGTATTTGGTACGCGGGATCCAGGCCTATAATGCATTATAAAAGTGTGGAATCTGGCGACGCATAATATAAGATAAAATATAGAACAAAATACGTGTGAGAATAAGATTGAATAACTTGACTGGCAGACCTAAGAGAATAGTATTTTTGCAGCTCAAAACAAGTCTTTAGAATAACTGTCTCAAAAGTAAAAAAGAAGAAGAAGAAAGAAAGAAGTTTTTGGTAATAAATTACATCATTTGATATATAAAATACGATTAGATTACTCTGTGTAGGAAAATACGTCATAGCTGATTATACATTATACAATGTCACTTAATCTAAAATAGCCCAAGTTTACCAAGTATTAGTTTAAATCATCAATGCTAATAAATACCAATCTTGCCTTGCGACCCTTACATTTATATAATTTTAAAGTCCCATGGGTATACTTGACCCAAATTATGTACATCTACTTTTACTATGCTGCGGGAATTGTTTGGGAAGCGGTAATAAGGAAAGGTTAAGAGATTAACTACTGCTCCTAAGCCGTACATCTCTCTAATATTTACTACACATATTAGTTTAGTTAACAAACGTAATATTGCATGTTATATGATTGCATAGTATAAAGTACTATATCATTTTGGATTAACTACAAAATTTCAAATATTAGCTTAAATCGTTAATTTGACGGAATGCAGCTTCAAATAGGCGTGGTAAAACCCTGAAGGTTATAACTTAAAGCCGGTTTTTTTACTCCGCAGTAATCAATTTATCCGATTATTTTTTGTCCCGGTTATAACCCGTTTTTTTTTATTAAACTAATAACCGGTTAAAAACCGGAAAGTTACCTCTGCAAAATATAATGAATTCAGAGATAAATTGGGAAAATTGGGAAAGCTGATTGAATTCGAAACCGATTTGACAACACCGATGACTGGTTTCTATTTTTGATTCCAATTGTTAGTTCTAACTTCCAGTTCCCCCTTCCCCATTCTTCTACAGGGTACGCAATACACTCCGACGCCGTTTATATACCGATTACCTTCGTATATTCTTTCTTTCGATAAATTCTTTCGATAGTATCGATATCGATTCGAATGAAGAATCGCAAACTAAAGTGCAATGTAAAATGTAACATTGTAACCTATTGGGTATTGGCTTTTGATTACAAAACCGAACACCGGTTTTTGATATATAACAGCTAGGTTAAACAGTAAGTAAAAAAACCGGTTTTTTGTCAACAACTCCTATCCCTAGATATAAATAATAAAATCTTAATATTTGCGTAGTACATAGTCTTAGATAATAACAACATTTAAAAAATTACTGTGGTACTCTTCTTTTCATGAGCATTTTTCAGTGCGTCGCAAATGATAGAAAATAAGGTAAGTCCGTGATAATATACATTTATAACATTTATTCTAACATGACATTCTAGTTAAATCTGACAGTTTTCACATGTTATTTGCAATTTTGCATAAAAAGAAATCAATTGTGTTTATTGCATTTATAAAATAGTATTTTCTTTGATTCGTGTAGTCTTATAAAGTGTAGAGATTATATTCGTAGATATATTACATAATTCGTAAGTAATTTTTTTTTCGATTATAGCGCCTTCTATTGACAACTAAAATAAATGTTATAAATGTCACCGGCGAAATGTAATCATCGACGTGCGTTTTGTCTGTCGCATACAATTTAATGCTTTAGAAAGAAATCGAAAAACTGTGACGCACTGAAAGATGCTCATGAGAAAAAGAATATATCGCAGCTCAATGGTTGTCCTTATTTCTTCCACTAAAAAATGGGGCATTTTTGATGTCTTGTATTTACTAAACCTGTAGTCCGATTTGATTGATTTTTTTAATATGTTATAGCTTTATTATTCAAGAATATCGGTGTAATAAGATTGTTCCTAAACAGGTAAGTGTCATTGTATACCGGGTGTAACAATGATAATGTGTTTTTTCCTCAAAATTCGGAACACCCTGTGGAATATTCCAGCGTATATAAAATATTGAAACTAAAACTCAACTGTAGCTTTAGGCTTTCTTAAAATTTTGTACTGTACACATTTGTACACATTTTGTAAAAAGTTAGGTACTTTAACAACTATCAATGTTATCCATCAATACAGGGTGTTTCTAAATAAGTGCGACAAACTTTAAGGGGTAATTCTGCATGAAAAAATAATGACATGCAAATATATATGCAAAAAATAATAACATGCAAAATATATATGACATGCAAAAAATAGTAACGCAAATATCTACTTTGTTTCCGAGATACGGCATGTTGAATTTTTTCTTACAAATTGAAATGAAATTTAACAGGTTTTAAGAGGTAGTTATTGCGAATTTTTTATATACAAATAAGAATTTTATATTTACCATTGGCGTGCATACGGGCCATATTACCCGGTCATATTAAACATATGCACGCCAATGGTGAATATAAAATTCATAGTTGTATGTCAAAAAATGCGCAATAACTACCTCTTAAAACCTACTAAATTTAATTTGCATATCTCAACCGGTTTTAGAGCAATACATAAATCGTCAATTTATAAGAAAAAATTTCAACATCATGTACCTCGGAACGAAGCATTTGTAGACATATATTTATAAAGCAAACGGTCATCATTATTTTTTCATGTAGAATTACCCCTTAAAGTGTGTCGTTTTTATTTAGAAACACCCTGTATTGATAGAGAACGTTGCTGGTTGTTAAAGTACCTAACTTTTTTATTATCCAACATAAGCAAATGAATCAAGAAGCTGACTGTTAAGAAAGCCTAAAGCTACAGTTGAGTGTTAATTTTAATATTTTATATATGCTGAAATATTCCACAGGATGTTCCGAAATTTGAGGAAAAAACACACTATCATTGTTACACCCGGTATACAATTAAAATTACCTGTTAAGCAACAATATTATTACATTGATATTCTCGAATAATAAAGCTATAACAATTTAAAAAATCACTCAAATCGGACAACAGGTTCAGAAAATACGAGACATCAAAAATGTCCCATTTTTAAAGTGGTGCGTTAATTTTGATGCTTAGTGTAGATAAACGCAAAAAAATCAGATTCAAAATAATTGAACAAAAAAATAGCAGAGTTTGGAGAGAAAATACAACGAACAAAGGAAACAAGTCAAAAGAATCATAAAATCAAAGAAAAGAAAATACAATGAAGGCAAATTGAAATCCATCAATAAAAGCTTTAAAAATAGAGAAATTAGGAACTTCAAAAGGTAAAAAATGAGAAAAAAAGGTTATCGAAGAAAACATGTATAACACAAAAGCAAAAATGGAAGGAATTTAGTAAGTAGCAATAAATACTGAAGAGATATAAAGATTTCTTCCAAAAGCTTTTAAATGATATACCCAAAACACAATATGATAAAGAACTAAAGGAAAATTGGGATCGATTACGAACAGGGTTCCTGTTAATGAAACAAAGACCTCCTGATGGAAAAGAAATAAAACAGATAATGGAGAAACTAAAGAAAAATAAGAACCCAGGAAACGATGAAATGGGAGCTGAAATGTTCAAATATAAAGGAGCAGTACTAATTAAGTATGAAAAAGTTGCTAAAAGAAATATTGAAACAAGAACACATACCGAAAGAATGGACCGAAGCCACCTTGTGTCCAATTTAAAAAAAAAACGACAAAAATATATGCCATAATTACAAAGGACTAGCGCGACTAATGCCCGGTTGCACCAACAGATCTTAAGCTTAAGTCGAGAATATCATAAGAATTAATATAATATAATTATAATATATTACAATAAGAATACCATAATATAATAATGGATATAATTGATAACAAGGTAAGAATCTAAAATTATGGTGCAACGTAAGTGATACTCAAGGAGGCCCTATCTATAAGTAGAGCTTAGCTAAGGTGGAGCTTAAGATCTGTTGGTGCAACCAGGCATTAATGTTGCATATAAAATAATTGCATATAATTTCTTTAACATATTTTCCGTGGTAAGTAAACAAGAATGGTATCCCGTTTTGTACAACTCTCCCATATATAGAATATAAGATATCGCAACACTTTGGTAACGACATGAAATAATAATATCATTGTAGATTCAGAAACGGACCCGAAGTAGATGTGATGCACTTTAGTAACACAAGAATAAAAAATATATACCTACTTTCGGTTTCTTTTATCAATTCCGGTTAAAAATATGTAATCGGAATAATACATACACCATTTGTTGGTTTTTTTATAAGCGAAATTTTTGCTAAGGATATTGTTTTCAGCAAAATATTTACTTTTTGAGTTATTTGCGAAAAACCGTCTTAAAACGTGATTTTTTTTAAGATAAATGAATCTATTCATGCTATTAATTTATGAAAAAATTCTAAAGAACAAAAGTGGCTTAGAATTAGTCATCATCATCATCATCATTGGCGCTACAACTCTTCGTGAGTCTTTGCCGCGTTTACTATTGCCTTCCATGTTTGTCGGTGCTGTGCCACTAATTCCCATTGTCGCAGTCCCATTTTCTCTAGATCTTCTTTAACTGCATCTTTTCACCTTTTTCTAGGCCGCCCTACAGACCTTCTTTCATCTGGCCTTTCCCAGAACACATTGTATATAAGGCGATTGTCGTTACTGCGTATTAGATGCCCTGCCCATCTGAGTCTATAAGACTTTATATTAGTCAGATATACCAGTCAGATATATTATATCTGACTAGATTTTCTTTTTCGAATAGAGACTCTAGCTCATTATTGTATCTGCTCCACCATTTTCTTGTCACGCTGTCTCTGCAAGGGCCATATATCATTCGAAGGATTTTACGTTCCCACACCAGCAATTTATTTACTTCTCTTTTTGTTAGCGTCCATGTTTCGCTTCCATACTCGACTACTGGTCGTATTATGGTCTTATATATTTGGATTTTTGCCCTCGTGAAAGAAGTTTTGACTTCATTAGATGTTTCATTGTAAAGAAAGATCTATTTCCTGCCATTATTCGCGTTTCAACTTCTCGGTCTAATTTGTGATTTTTGCTCCTAGATATTGAAATTCTTTAACCACTTCGAAGTTATTATCAAAGACAAAATGCATGGTTATAATAGCAGATCCAATAAGATGTAAATTGGAGCTAGAAGGTCAGATAATAGAACAAGTGATGGAGTTTAAATATCTAGGCATCACACTATCTAGCTACGGAAGACTCGAAACAGAAGTGGTAGATCAAGTGAATAGAGCAAACAGAGCCGCAGGTTGCCTGAATGACACAATATGGAGAAATAAAAATATCGGAAAAGAAATGAAAAGCAGAATTTACAAAACAGTCATCAGACCAATAATGACATATGCGGCAGAGACACGACCCGACACAGAGAGGACAAAAAGATTGCTCGAAACAGCGGAGATGAAAACCCTTCGAAAAATCGATGGTAAGACTCTATGGGACAGAGCTAGAAGTACAGATATAGGACGGAGATGCAAGGTGGATAACATTAATAACTGGGTAAGAAACAGAAGAATATAATAGAATGAGCACATAAGCCGAATGACAACAAATAGGGTAGTCAGGACAGCGAGAGACGGTTCCCCAATAGGAAGACGATCAGTGAGAAGACCACGAAAACGATGAAACAACAACTTACCAGGGGCACATTGAAAAAACCGACAGAGCCTTGTCTACACAAAAATAAGAAGAAGAAGAAGTTATTATCGTTTATAGTAATGTAATATTTTGTCTTATTCGCCGTCGTTCTTTTTTGAGACGACCATGTATTTTGTTTTGCCTTCATTTATTTTTAGACCGATGTTTAATGCAGCTTCTTCAAAGCTCGAGACAATATCCTTAATTTCTAATGTTGATTGTGCTAATGCGTCTACGTCATCGGCAAAGGCGAGTATGATTTTTGCTCCTCGAGCAGTTATGTCTGGTTTGATTTTTGGATAAATTTTTCGCGTGATATATTCTAAGGCCAGGTTAAACAATAATGGGGAAAACGGATCTCCCTGTCTCAGTCCAGAATTTACGCAGAAAGCATTTGATATTTTCACCCTATTCTAACTTGTGGAGAGGAGTTACTTACACACATTTTTGTTGCCGCAGCTAGTTCCTTGGGTACGCCGAGCTCGATCATTGCCTTCCATAATGTTGCACGATTAATTGTATCATAAGCCTGTTTGAAGTCTATAAAGATCTGATGAACGTCCTGATTATATTCCCAATACTTTTCAAGCATCTGTCTTATTGTATATATTTTATCAATAGTCGATCTAACAGGCCTGAAACCATACTGGTAGTCACCAACTATTTCTTCCGCGTATGGTACTAATCTTTTTAATAATATCGAAGCCAATATTTTATGCGTAGTGTTAGCCCAATAAATGACCGGTTTGGAGTGTAATTTCCAGGGGCAACTCCGAATTGCATAAAAATTTGGATTTAAAAAAAAAACTAGGTTTTCAGACTGTTTTTCCCGATAACTCAAAAAGTAAATATTTTATCGAAAAAAATATTTTTAGCAAAAGTGTAGCCTATAAAAAAACGAAAAAATGTTGTACCAGTAAAATCTACAAATTGAGTAGAACAAAGTTGTAGCTCATGAAAAATACGTTCTTATTCGTCTAATTCCAAATCGAATAATTCAACGTGAAATCACCGAAGAAAAAAACGTTCTTCGGGAAAACCTTATCAACATTTTTAAAGTATCGAAAAAAACCTAATTATTTGTTTTTTACAAAAGTTTACAGTATCAAAAATAAACGAGTTACACTGAAAAAAATAGTTGGCCCCTTTTTTTGGTAAAAAAAATCGTGAAGACCTCCCTCTATTTAGCACCCTAAATGAAATTAATCGTTTGGCTTTACCATCTATTTTAACTGTATATGTATTGTTTATACGATCTCTAAGTTTGATTGGTTTGAAGTGCTTATTTTTGAAAACATTTGGTTTTATATTAAAAAAAAAAAAATTTCTAAAAATTTTTGAAAAATTTTATTTTTTCAAAATAACTTAAAAAAGTATTAGTGACAAGAAAAATCTTCAAGAGTAAAAAAATGTAGGTTTTGCTATTATAAATATGCTAGTTTCATTTTGTTTCTCCGTAAGACAAAAATTGGTTAAGATATGGCTGTTCAAAATTTGCATACACTCGTGATCAGTGACCCATTCAAGCTTTCTCAATTATAACCCTTTCAAAAATAAGCACAAACCGGTGAGACTGACAGATCATATAAAAAATAGATAGGTAAGTAAATTGTTTGTAAAGCGGTAGCGATTAATTTCATTTGGGGAGCTAAACACGGCGAGATTTTCATGAATTTTTACAAAAAAAAGAGAGCCAATTTTATTTTGAGCGTAACTCGCTTATTTTTAATGTTAAAGCTTTTATTAGTAATTAAAACAAAGCTTTTTATAAACACTTTAAAAAAGTTTAAATGGATTTTTCCCGAAAAATGCTTAATTTTTCGGTGATTTCACCTTGAAATATTCGATTTGGAATTAGACGAATAAGAACGTATTTTTCATGAGCTACAACTTTGTTTTTATTTGATGGATAGACTTTACTGATATACCATTTTTTTGGGATTTTTATGAGTTTATTTGCGTTATAAGGCTACACTTTTGATAGGGATATTTTTTTCGATAAAATATTTTTTTTTTGAGTTATTTGCGCAAAACCGTCTGAAAACATAGTTTTTTTGTCGAAAAATCAACATTTTCATTGGCAAATAACTCGAAAAGTATTACCTTCGGTAAAAAACTCTATAGAACAAAAGTTGCTTAAAATCAGTCAATTTATCCATTTCTGGTCTTATTTTGAACGTATGTTTTTTCACCTCCGAGAAAGGGTGACTGTCACCCCCCAAGTAAAAGCAACCAACGGCACAATTTCAACTTTAAAGTGGAGGGTAAGTAGAACCTAAATCCAAATTTTCATGCAATTCGGAGTTGCCCCTGAAAATTACAGGGTATCGCCGAATTTCCTGTTCATTTACTGGGCTATGTTGATTAGTGAGATTCCTCTGTAATTCATGCATGATTCCTTTTTTCTATTCTTGTGTATGGGTACAATAATACTACCACTTAGAATCAGTCAGTTTATCCATTTCCGGACTTACTTTGATCGTTTGTTTTGAAAGCAACCCTGGGCTCATGTCCAAAAGTGAAGTAGAGGATAAGGGAAACATATTTATACCTTCAAGCAAATCCGTTGTGACGAGGGAAATAACACTATAAAACGGTAACTTACTGGCCTATATAAGTAGTTGTAATATTAGCGAAAAGCTCAATCAAAAAAAATATCACTCCCAATTGGAGTTCGTTTCATTTTTCATTCATTCGCTCCCAATCAATTTGATTATGTGTGCTCCTTGAAGCACGTCATTGGTGTGGTCATTGGATTCTATCATTAGCACTGTTAACGGTGTACACACTGTAGGCATGGTGACTTGGATGACGATTACGTGATCAATACTATGCAGACTGGTCAGCGGCCACAGATACCAAGTGCACATATTCGTGTAATCAATATTCTTGCAAATTATCTCTAAGAACGAATCACCCCTTTAGATAATACAGAACGGCTGATTAAATTATTATTAAAGGAAAATGTTTTCATTTTTAATGAGTTTATTTGCGTTATTGTTATACCTATATATTTATTGAAGGTTTTAATTATGTATTATACTAAAGATACAAAATTTATAAATCAAAGAATGTCAATAATATTAAGAGTTATTAAATATAAATTATGGAAATTAAAAATAAATGAGGGCATTCAAGTAACAATTATTTTTTTGATATAGTAAATAGATACCTTTTGAGTAATTCTCAAAAAAAAAGCTTTGAAAATTGTCAAAAGTCGAAAACTATTAAGTAACTTTCAGGAAAAAATGTATAGGACAAAAGTTCCTTAAAATTGGCTAAAATGTAATTAGACCGGGCAGTGTCGTCGCCCCCGCTAGCGCAATTATTCCGATTCGATTTTTTTGCACAAACTTACTCAAAAAGAGGTCCTTATAACATATCCACAGGGTGCCGGGCGGTGCCGTGGTCGAAAAATTTTTTAAACAATTTTTTTTTTAAACAAATTCACAAAAATAATTTTTGTATTTCCAAAAAATTTTTTTAGCTAATTTGGGTCATTCTGAGCAAAAAAGGTCTCCTGTCATTTTTCTCTAAAATTGACTGTTGTCGAGTTATACGCGATTAAAAATTTAAAAAATGCGAAAATTGCCATTTTCAAGGCTTCATAACTCGATTAAAAATGATTACTATGAAATTCAAAAAGTGACAAAATGAAGATTCAAATACCTTCTCCAATGTCCTGAAGAGATTTTTGTCACTATTTTATTACAAAGCTGTTATTTTTAGTTGTTAACAATTAGCGGTATAGTCCAACTGTATCGTCGCCCTCGTTAGCGGAACTATTTCGATTCGATTATTTTGCACAAACTTACTCAAAAAGAGGTCATTATAACATATCCACAGGGTGCTGGGCGGTGCCGTGGTCTAAAAATTTTTTAAAAAATTTTTTTTAAACAAATTCACAAAAATAATTTTTTCATTTCCCACAATTTTTTTTTAGATAATTTGGATCATTGTGAATAAAAAAGGTCTCTGGTCATTTTTCTCTAAACTTGACTGTTGTCGAGTTATACGCGATTAAAAATTTGAAAAATTCGAAAATGGCCATTTTCAAAGCTTCATAACTCGATAAAAATTATTATTATGAAATTAAAAAAGTGACAACATCAAGATTCAAATACCTTCTTCAGCTTTATTACAAAGCTGTTATTTTTAGTTGTTATTTAGACAACAATCAATTTGAGACGAAAACTACAAGAGACCTTTTTTGCTCAGAATGACCCAAATTATCTAAAAAAAATTGTTGGAAATGAAAAAATTATTTTTGTGAATTTGTTTAAAAAAATTGTTTAAACAATTTTTCGACCACGGCACCGCAAGGCACCCTATGGATATGTTATGAGGACCCCTTTTTGAGTAAGTTTGTGCAAAAAAATCTGATCGAAATTGTTCCGCTAACGGGGGCGACGATACAGTTAGACTATAGCGCTAATTGTTAATAACTAAAAATAACAGCTTTGTAATAAATTAATGACAAAAATCTCTTCACGACGTTGGAGAAGGTATTTTAATCTTGATTTTGTCATTTTTTGAATTTCATAATAATCATTTTTAATCGAGTTATGAAGCCTTGAAAATGGCAATTTTCGCATTTTTCAAATGTTTAATCGCGTATAACTCGACAACAGTCAATTTTAGAGAAAAATGACAGGAGACCTTTTTTGCTCAGAATGATCCAAGTTATCTAAAAAAAATTTTTGGAAATAAAAAAATTATTTTTGTGAATTTGTTTAAAAAAAATGTTTTAAAAAATTTTTCGACCACGGGACCGCCCGGCACCCTGTGGATATGTTATCAGGACCTCTTTTTGAGTAAGTTTGTGCAAAAAAATCGAATCGGAATAGTTGCGCTAGCGGGGGCAACGATACTGTCCGGTCTAAATTTATTCTCTGAATTCTAAAACCGTAGCTTTAAAAAGAACAAATAAATGAACTTTGCCGCGTTGTATCTTTGATCGCTGTAAATATTTCCTATTGAAAATTTTACTGTGTGATCTTTGAAGTATTTAGACAACAATGAGATTTGTCCAAAATGTTAAAACAAATTAAAAGAGGAGTTGTTAATTTCTAAACAATTTGTCGTCAGATTTCGTTAGTTTCATGTTTACTTAAAAAAGTTGAGTGACAAATGTTTTAGGCTATAATTTTAACCAACACAGCACTCAAATACAAAATTCATAAAGAAGTTTTCTGGAAAATTTTAACTCAAAATATGCAACAGGAAAAAAGTTATGTGACTTTATAGACGAGCGGCAGACCCCAAAAAACGCTTATTTCTCGTTATACTGACCACGGTGTGGCGAATGGCTAATTTTGGTAATACTTTTTGTTTTTGATGGTGCTGAAAACGAAAATTAGGTTTATTTTAAATTTTACGTGGGGAAACATTGTCAAAATTGCAATTTTACCCTGAAAATAAATAAATATTTTTTTCTCAAATTTTTATGGTATATATTTCTTACCTTTCTGAAGACTATAGGACCTGCTTCAATATTTCTGTCTTATTACAATAAAAGCTATGAATTGTTTAAAGTAAAAGGTGCAGATTCCTAAATTGCAACGTTTAATCGCAAAAGTTGAGTGACAACATTTGAAATTTAGCTTTTTAATCAAGTTTATGTTAAAACAGAGTACAAGGAACAAAACGTGTGCAACTTTTAATTTTATGAAAAACGTAATTTAATTTAAAGTGATTTTATTTTTTTTTATTTTTACTTCATAACTGAAATGAACAATTTTATGAAACAATTCATAAGTTTTATTATAATAAGACAGAAAGATTGAAACAGCTCCTATACTCTTCAGTTCAGAAAGGTAAGATATATATACTGTAAAAATTTCAGAAAAAAGCATTAAAATGGAACAGAGTTGTAGCGAGTTAAACGCAAAAAAATGTGATTTAATTTTTTTTATTTTTAGGGCAAAATTTAGATTTTGGCAATATTCCCCCATCTGAAATTTAAAGTAAACCTCATTTTCGTTTTCAGCACCATCGAAAACATAAAGTACGACCAAAATTAGCCATTCACCATACCGTGGTCAATATCTCGAGAAATAAGTGTTTTTTTTTTTGGGGAGTGCCATTCGCCTATAAAGTCACATAACTTTTTTCCTACTGCATATTTTGACTTGAAATTTTTCAGAAAACTTTTTCATGATTTATATTTTAATACTAAGCTTGTCGTCCAATTTTTTTAAGTACACATGAAACTAACGAAGTCTGATGACAAAATGTTTAAAAATGAACAACTTCTCCTTTAATTTGTTTAAGCATCTCTGACAGATTTCGTTGTTATCTAAATTCTTCAAAGATGACACCAGTAAAATTTTCAAAAGGAAATACATATTTACAAAGACCAAAGATACTGCGAGGTAAATATGAAAAATCATAAAAATAGATTTTTCGCAGTATTGCATGAAATTTGATTTTTAAACATGCTCCACCAATTCTAGATAAAATTAAACTTCATATTCGTATTCAGCGACCTCGAAAATATAAATAATTACCAAAATTTGCCATTCACCTATCATGGTCGCTTTTCGATGTCTGAGCCTCAAATTAGGGGTGTGCCGATAGCCCACAATAAAAGCGAAGAAATAGCTTATTGAAAGTCTTCGTAAAAGACCAAATCAACGTGAAAAATGGAGAAACCAATCCATTTTTCGTGGAATGCTCATAAAACTTTTTTGTAGTGAATAAAACATTCTTTTTCTGTCTCAAAACCTGTAGCACCATTCCTAAGAGAGTTATTACAAAAATATGGTCGGTGCGTTATATTTTTCAATGGCAAACAAGATGAAGATTATCCCCTTATTACCACCCTAATAAAAAATAATCATTACCCCTTTACACTTCGCTTTATTAACGTACTTATAGTTATAGTATGCTCTAGAAGTTTGCCTGGTTTAGGAGTAACCATTATTTTTATTAGGGTGGTAATTAGGGAATATCGACTCGATGCGTAGAACCAAGCTATAGGAAGCAATGGAAAACATCGAAGTTCCACGAGCATTAATAAAAGTAGTAAAAGCAAGCTAAACGAACAACAAAGTAGGAACAAATGGAGTCCATTTGGGACGACAAATGGATTACTACAGAGCTGCTCCACATCACCTACCCTGTTAAAAATATTCCTGGAAAAAAACCTGAAACCGTGGAAAAGAAAGTGCGAAGGAATGGGTATACCAGTAATAAAGGAATATCTATATACCCTAAGTTTTGCTGACAACCAAATAGTGATCTCATAAAACTAAGATGATCTTAGTTTTATGATGAGAAAACTGGAACAGGAATATACAAAGAATGAGATGGAAATAAACCTAAAGAAATCTGAATACCTAACAACGAAGAACACGGTAATAAAACAGCTGGAAATTGATGAATGTAAACAAATCAAAGGAACAGACAAGTACAAGTAGTCAGGTTTCATAATATCAATAGACTAAAGCAAACAAGAGACTACATACGAGAAAAATTGAATTCAGTACTGTCGTATAAGAACATCAGCATAAAAACAAAAAGAAGAATATATAATACCATGACAAGATGTATTCTTACTTATTAGTGTGAAAATTTGACAATAAATAAGAAAACCAAAAACAAAATAAAACCAACAGAGATGGAATTGCTAAGGAGAAGCTGCAGATTACCAAGAAGAGATAGAATATATAATAATATATAGATTAAGAAAAGAATGGGAATGAACTCAGATATAATATATATATATATATATAATAAACTCCATTTGATTTACATTGTCCATAAGACCCAACGCTGAAATCTACTCGTGAATTTCCTAAATTACACACGATGTACAAAATATTTTGAACACGAAGAACATGTCAAATGACAGGAATCATGTTGGTTAGTAATACCAGCTTGAGTTTTGCATGAAAGTTTCACGAAAGGGTAACAAATCAATTGGATGTTCTGTCTGACAAAATACATGGGACGTTTTCGTAATCTGACGTTCCAAATTTTTAAACTGTTCCACAATCAAAACTTGTTCCAGTTCCCTGTTCCAGTGTTCCCGTATATCAAAGTTTGTCCGACTAGACACCTTTAAGCTATTAGCAGTTTTTTAGCTGGCTATTAATCAACTTTTTTTTGGTACGCTGGATCCAGGTCTACTAGTTAAATACTGTCAAGCTGACAAATAACAACCTAAGTTAAACTATGGTTACCACAATTACGTTACTACTATTGCTCGTAAATGTACTTATCTAATTATTATAATTAGATAAGTACATTTACGAGTACATTTATTATAATTAGATAATTAATAATTTATCTAAATAAATCTAATTAATTCAAAATTTATTCAAATTGTTTCCATATTTATGAAGAATAATTTAGTCGGACATTAAACGTTGAAGGCACTACGGGTATTATAAATAATAACGCTTTCGGTCAACGTATATAAAGGTCCTCGGTATAAAGGCCTTCGGTATAAAGGCCCTCGGTATATACACCATTGACCTCAAGTGTTATTATCTCTATAGTACCCTTGGTACAATAATAACTATTTTTTTGGTATGCGGGATCCAGCCCTATAATAGACGACATATGGGATTGATATGTAATATGAAACGTTGCTATTTCTGGTGACACTTTTTGTATAAAATCTAAAACATCACAAGGTAAATCCTATATCTACAATACTCTGTGCCTCTTAATAATAATGTAATGCAATGTAATGTTTATTTACGGACTTGTCATTTCTTTTCAAATCAACTTAAATTTAACTTAAACTATTAAAGCACAAAGTGATTACATAAAAAGGCATTTTCGATCTTATTCTTAATAGTACTTAGTGATAAATAAAAAAAAATCATCCAGATTCTATCAAATGAAAAAAATTATTACTATTAAAATTTGCATTTCTATATAGTATAAGAGCTGTGAGACATTTTTGAGTAGGTATTTTAGGCAACCTGAAAATTTTTCAGGTAACTCTTCCATGATAGCCTAATACAAAAATGCCGGTCTGGCTGGAGGGTAGCGGTTATTTTCCCCAAAACTCCCCCCCCCCCCAAAGTTACAAAAAGGGTAAAAATTGTTATTACACAAAATATCATTGACGTGACTTTAAAGTAAATTTAAATATTCAAATATAAAGAAAATAAACAGGCCAGGCGATTTGAGGGCGATTTTAACTCTGCAAGATACTTGCATGGGCGCCCCAGGATTATTTTCAGGGGATGCATCTGAACTTCAGAAGATTTCATCTGAATCTGTACATACTATTAACGAGTATAAAATATACAACTATACATTCAAAGCTATGTACATTCCTTCAGGACAGGGAAGTACAATTATTATTTTGACAGGGTATTTTTTAATATTAAAAATAAATATTCTAAAAAGACAGGTTTCTTTTGGTGAAATTTTCCAACTGCCATGTGATCGAACAAATTACGCGTGCATATAAATGAAAAGCGCTATAGGTAAACAGGAGTGTGAGAAAGAGCGTATACCGATAGCTGTTTGCGTCCTCTGTTGTACCTGAGCGAGTCCGTTCGCTCGAGGAAAATCACGTGACCTGGCGATCCCATGTTGTTGTGCCTCGAAACGTCAGAATAATTATTATATATTATAGTTTTTTAAGTAACTTTTTCTTAATTAAAGGAAAATAATACGTACTATACAATAGATTTTGCAAATATGATAGAAAAAGACAGATTTATTATTATAAAGATATAGGTAGAAAAGTATAAAAGTATAAACTAAATTGATTCTGTGTCCGAATCTTGTACTTCTTCTTCAAACTCCTCATCTGAGCTTAAATATTCACTGTCTTCTTCTTCGTCAGACTCCTCTTGAGACTCAGATTCCTCTTCTACATGATCTGTAAATAGTTGTAATATGTATTTAGAATTAATTAAAAGTTAATTAGTGATTAATTAATTGAGTTGCTACGTATTCTCTGTCCTTTTATACGGAGTCGAAGCCTGGAGAATCACGGGCGCATCTGAAGATAGACTTGCCATTGTTGAGATGTGGTGTTATCGAATAATGTAAAAAATATCATGGACGCAACACGTAACAAACACGGAAATATTAATAAAGATAAAAAGTCAAAAAAATACTCAACACTATGAAGGAAAGAAAAATGAGCTACTTTGGTCATATACTAAGAAATAAAAAACGTGATGTAATTTATAATATAAGGAAAAGTATTAAGTATTAGTTATACATTAATTTTTAATTAATTCTAAATACATATTTACAACTATTTACAGATCAGGTAGAAGAGGAATCTGAGTCTCGAGGGGAGTCTGACGAAGAAGAAGAGAATGAATATTTAGTTTGGCTCATTTTTCTCCTTTATAGTGTTGAGTATTTCTTTTGCCTTTTTCATCTTTCTTAATGTTTCCGTGTTTGTTACGTGTTGTGTTCATGATATTTTTTACATTATTCAATAACAGCACATCTCAACAATGGCAAGTCTTTCTTCAGATGCGCCCGTGATTGTCCAGGCTTCGACTCCGTATAAAAGGACAAAGAATACATAGTAATTCAATTAAAGTAAAAAGGGGTAGTTCCCTGGGTTGGCTGTATACCTTATAGTTAAACAAACTGGAACATGAAGTAAAAACCACTTCTATGTAAAAGGTATATTTACTAAAAATTTTTAGAATCCCAATAGTTTCAATAAAATGAGTTTATCAGAACGTTTTCAAACCTATCGGTCCATTATCAGTGAATTTGAATACTTGCAAAATAGCCCCAGAACCAAACAATGGTTGTGATTATAAATAAATCTACATTATGTCAAAATAAATTTAAAATGGCTAAACGCCGATGTTCAGGGATTAAACCTCTGGGAACATGGTGAAACTCTACCCGAGGAACCAATCAACTATCTTACTTAGTAGTCATCGTTGACCGAAGATGGTTGATTGGGTCCTCGGGTAGAGTTTCACCATGTTCCCAGAGGTTTAATCCCTGAACATCGGCGTTTAGCCATTTTAAATTTATTTTAACATAATGTAGATTTATTTATAATCACAACCATTGTTTGGTTCTGGGGCTATTTTGCAAGTATTCAAATTCACTGATGATGGACCGATAGGTTTGAAAACGTTCTGATGAACTCATTTTATTGAATCCATTGGGATTCTAAAAAAAATTTTAGTAACTATACCTTTTACATAGAAGTGGTTTTTACTTCATGTTCCAGTTTGTTTAATTCAATTAAATTATCGCTAATTAATTTTTGTAGAAGAGGAGTCTCGAGGGGAGTCTGACGAAGAAGAAGACAGTGAATATTTAAGCTCAGATGAGGAGTTTGAAGAAGTACAGGATTCGGACACAGAATTAATTTAGTTTATACTTTTATACTTTTCTACCTATATATTTATAATAATAAATCTGTCTTTTTCTATCATATTTGCAAAATCTATTGTATAGTACGTACTATTTTCCTTTAATTAAGAAAAAGTCACTTAAAAAACTATAATATATAATAATTACTCTAACGTTTCGAGGCACAACAACATGGGATCACCAGGTCACGTGATTTTTCTAGAGCGAACGGACTCGCTCAGGTACAACAGAGAACGCAAACAGCTATCGGTATACGCTCTTTCTCACACTGCTGCTTACCTATAGCGCTTTTCATTTATATGCACGCGTAATTTGTTCGATCACATGGCAGTTGGAAAATTTCACCAAAAAAAAACCTGTCTTTTTAGAATATTTATTTTTAATATTAAAAAATACCCTGTCAAAATAATAATTGTACTTCCCTGTCCGGAAGGAATGTGCATTGTGCATAGCTTTGCATGTATAGTTGTATATTTTATACTCGTTAATAGTATGTACAGATTCAGATGAAATCTTCTGAAGTTCAGATGCATCCCCTGAAAATAATCCTGGGGCGCCCATGCAGGTATCTTGAAGAGTTAAAATCGCCCTCAAATCGCCTGGCCTGTTTATTTTCTTTATATTTGAATATTTAAATTTACTTTAAAATCACGTCAATGATATTTTTTGTAATAACAATTTTTACCCTTTTTTTTAACTTTGGGGGGGATTTTTGGGGAAAATAACCGCTACCCTCCAGCCAGACCGGCATTTTTGTATTAGGCTATCATGGAAGAGTCACCTGAAAATTTTTCAGGTTGCCTAAAATACCTACTCAAAAATGTCTCACAGCTCTTGGACCAATACATTCTCTGTAAGGGTTTAATACCCTTATTATTATGTAAATTCTGAATAAAATAAATCTTGGGATCTGGTGACTCTACAAGGAGTACGGAAGTAAACCTTTTCTAAAAGAGCACTAGCATCAATGCCTACTTGCATTAATTTATATCATATACAAATGCTACATCTAGCAATATTCGCCTTTCTTCAAGAGTGGGTAACTTAAGTAGAGATTGTAAAACAATGCATTCAATTTCATTTAGAGGTATTCTCAATAATTTAGAAACAATAAATCTTAAGAACTTTTTCAGTACCTACTCTTTCTAACAGTTCATTGAAGTATTTATAATTCGGAGACCAAATATTGCTACCATATTCCAAAACCGATCTAATAAGGTAACACTAGATGTTTTTGAGACAACAAATATTATCGAATTCAGAGAGGCTACGTTTCATGAAACCTAAAAGTTTTATGGATCTATTAGGAACGTAAGTAAAATAGTCCATGAAGCTTAATGTAGGGTCAAAAATTACCCCAACATTCTTAAATATTGTGATTACCTCTAAAATATTCGGTCCAATATGGTATTCAAATGAAATCGTATGTTTGTTTCTAAAAAATCGCATTACCTTACATTTATTTATGTTCAAATTCAAAGCATTAAAGTTACATAAATCCAATAATCTACTCAAATCATTCTGTAAAAAACTACAGTCATTACAATTTTTATGACTATAAATTTTTAGATCATCAGCATAGAGAATAATATTACTATGATAAAAACCATTTTTAATATAATTTACAAAACAATTATTAAAAAGAAGAGGAGATAAATGTCCACCCTGTTCCATAATTCATTCATTTGCCTTTAACAGAAATTATACAATAACAAAATATGCAGCCTTACCGCCCCTGTCGCCCTGTAGGAGTAAATATATGCGAAACAACTATAGTCCAGAGGATTTCCCTGACCGCCATCTGTCTAGTCTTGTAGTCCTAGTTTTCTCTTCCGATGCTGATGACATCTGAGGCCCTGGTGACTTTCCGCACCTACTGCAATCATAAATCTTATTTGTTTTTGCCATTTGGGGCCTGTCCCTAAGGCGAACATTTTCAACCTGCTAAAAGGTTCAATGTTTGAATGACAGGATTTAAAGCTTAATATCCACGTCCTGTGAGATATACCGAACGAAACATCGGACGAAAAAGGACACACAAAGCTTTACTTTGTCGGAAAGATCCAAAGCAATCAAATAATAATTTTCGGCATCATATCTGTAAAATTAATTTTCAGCAAGGACCTACACATACATATGTCCAAAAGTTTAGAATATTGGAATATTTTATCTTTTTATTGATTTTTATATACAGTGATGAGCGCGCTAATAACCGGAAAAATAACGTAAAAGATGGAAAACATAATACATTGTGAAGTAAAAAGGAATGAAGCTAGTAGAAGTGGAAATTATCGATATAAATGTTTCAATTAATTAACATTACATTACGTAGTTTCCTACCTTTAGAAGTATCAGAGGAGTATGAGGACTATAACTGTGGCAGTAGAATTTTATTAGTATGGTATAACTAGACCTAAACCCAGACATCCAAAGTGAAAGTTATCCTCCAACACCAAATTGTTCTATATGGTGCACACATGGTTCAGAAAAAGTCACACCATTTTAAGCGTCAGGTTTGGGGGGGAGGTGGGGGAGAAGTCGGTAAATTAGGAGCTTTTTACGTTTTTTGTCAATATTTCTAAAACTATGCGGTTTAGCGTAAACAATGTTCTATACAAAAATGTTTTACATTAAATTTTAAACAAAAAAGGTCGCATGCATAATCCTTCTAAAACGTGCAGTTAAAAAGTTATGGAAGTAGTAATTATTGGTCCAAAAAAAGACCTAACACCGTCATCCAAAATAAAAGTATTCTTCCACCACCAAATTGTTCTATATGGTTCACATATTGTTCAGTAAAAAGTTACACCATTTTGAGCGTCGGGTTTGGGGGGAGGTGGAGGGGAGAAGTCGGCAAATTAGTAGTTTTTTACGTTTTTCGTAAATATTTCTAAACCTAAGCGGTTTAGAGTGAACAATATTCTATACAAAAATTTTCTACATTAAATTTGAAACGAAAATTTTACTGTTCTAAAGATATTCATGCGACATTGTCCATAGAAAGTTCAGATTCGGTTTCTCCGTACCAGAGATTTATATGGTCTAGGTATGTAGAAGCCTCTTGGTGAGGTAGACGTTCCTTCAAGGGCTTATCAGTAACATACCACCGGCCAATGAAATAGCAATGTGTATTTAGAAAACACAATCCTGTTAAAAAAATTAGTTTTTTAGTAATAATATTTTAGTTTGTCCATACAATATAAAAAATACTGAAAACCTCCACTTTACACTCTCCGTAACTCCGAAACCGTTGATTATAGAAGAAATATGCATAGGATCTTTTTCGTTTAAAATTTAATGTATAACATTTCTGTATAGAATATTGTTCACGCTAAACCGCTTAGGTTTAGAATTATTGACGAAAAACAAAAAAAGCTACTAATTTAGCGACTTTTCCCCTCCCCTCCCTCCCAAACCCGACGCTTAAAATGGTGTAGCTTTTTACTGAACAATATGTGGACCATATAGAACAATTTGGTGTTCGAGGAAAACTTTAATTTGAGATGACAAGGTTAGGCCTTTTTTGGACCAATTATACTATATTACCTCCGTAACTTTGGAACCGTTCATTTTAGAAGGATTATGTATCAGACCTTTTTTGTTTAGAATTTCATGTAGAATATTTTTATGTAGAACATTGTTTACGCTAAAACGCATAGTTTCAGAAATATTGACGAAAAACCTAAAAAACTCCTAATTTACCGACTTCTTTGCTCCCTCCACCCCCTAAACCTGACGCTGAAAATGGTGTGACTTATTACTGAACAATATGTGGACCATATAGAACAATTTGGTGTTATAGGATAACTTTGACTTTGGATGTCTGGGTTATGCCTTGTTTTGGATCAACTGTATCATACTATACAGGGTGTCCAGAAACTCTACCGACAAACGAAGACAGGAGATTCCTCAGATAATTTTAAGACAATGTAACCCAATTCACCTAGTCCGAAAATGCTTCCTAAGGGAGCTAGAGCTCTTTGAAGATGGCGTCATGTAATTAGTTTTTCTTAAATACCTCCAGACCGCTTCTATTTAGAAAAACGAAAATTTGTATACATATTTACTTTCCTGAAATGAATCGATTTCATCCATTGCGAATTTCTAGTACAGGTCATAGGCGTCCGTTTTGGGTAGGACAACGGTTATTTAATCGCATAACTTTTTTGTCTTCAACTTTTAAGCATTTTTGATACTGTATTATTAAATTGTGAGGTATTCTAGTACTAAAAGGTACTCTTACTTTAAGTCGGTTGGATATACCGTTTTCTAGAAAAATCGATTTGAAAGTTTTTAGTTTGGGGAATTTGAAAAAAAAAAGTTAAAAAAAATTAAAAAAAAATGTATTCTACCAACTTAAAGCAAGAGTAACTTTTTGTACTCGAATATCTCATAATTGAATAATCTAGTGTCAAAAATACTTAAAAATTAAAGACAATAAAGTTATGCTATAAAATAACTGTTGACCTACCCAAAACGGACGCCTATGATCTGTACTAGAAATTCGCCATTAATGAAATCGATTAATCTCTGGAATATAAATAAACGTACTAGTTTTCATCTTTCTAAATAGTTTTTTTTGAATCTTTTTTTTTTAAATTCAAGGAACGAAAAATTTTCAAATCGATTTTTCTAGAAAACGGTGTAGCCTATCGACTTAAACTAAGAGTACCTTTTAGTACTAGAATAACTCACAATTTAATAATTCAGAGTCAAAAATGCTTAAAAATTAGAGACAAAAAAGTTAGGCGATAAAATAACCGTTGTCCTACCCAAAACGGACGCCTATGACCTGTACTAGAAATTCGCAGTGGATGAAATCGATTCATTTCAGGAAAGTATATATGTATACAAATTTTCGTTTTTCTAAATAGAAGCGTTCTGGAGGTATTTAAGAAAAACTAATTACATGACGCCATCTTCAAAGAGCTCTAGCTCCCTTAGGAAGCATTTTCGGACTAGGTGAATTGGGTTAAATTGTCTTAAAATTATCTGAGAAATTTTCTGTCTTCGTTTATCGGTAGAGTTTCTGGACACCTTGTATAGGCAATTTCAAGACTTTGAGGTTCGGGAGGCAAAAATGTCAAACATTGTATATTTTTATATTATTTACACCACATGTTTTAAAGTTTTTTACCGTTGAAAGTTTTGAGTTGTATTTTCCGAACATTATGTTGTAGATTTTGTGTAGTTTTTAGTTGTAGAAGTACTTGAACGACTTTATTTAGTTTTAAGCAGTGAATAAATAAATCTATCTATCTATATAAACAGCCCTAAACATCCATCCTTGGATATAGGCCTCCTCTTCCTTCTTCCATGCCTCTCTATCTTGGGCAACTTGCATCCTATTTGACCCAGTGTGTTTCTTCAGGTCATCCGACCATCGCATCTGTGGCCTTCCCCTTTTTCGTTTGTGGTTCAACGGTTTCCAATGTATAATCATCTTGGTCCATCTTTCATCCATCTGCCGTAGGGTGTGTCCGGCAAACTTCCATTTAAGCTTTGCTACTTGGGTAGAGACATCTTTCACTTTTGTTTTGTTACGGATCCATTCGTTTCTTTTCCGGTCTGATAGTTTAATGTTCAGCATTTTTCTTTCCATGGATATTTCTGTCTTTGCTATTTTTTCCATATTTTCTTTTGTGAACGTCTATGTCTGAGAGCCATATATTAGAACAGGGAGTATACATTGATTGAATACTCTTGTTTTTAGGTATTGCGGGTATTTTCTGTTCTTTAGAATATAAGACAGTTTTCCGAATGTTGCCCAGGCCAATCTTATTCTTCTCTTTATTTCTTCGGTTTGATTTTCTTTATTTAATCTAGTGATTTGTCCTAGATATATATACTCTTTTACTTGTTCTATTCTTGTTTGTGCCACTGTAATTATTAGTTCTTCTTGTTGATTGGTTATGGTTTTTGTTTTACTGTAATTCATCTTCAGTCCTATCCTTGTCGATTCTCTATCTAGTTCCTCCATCATTCTTTGCAATTCTTCACTTCTTTCTGTTATAAATACAATATCATCAGCATATCGTAAGTGATTTAGATATTGCCCGTTTATGTATATACCCAAGCCATTCCAGTGTAGTTGTTTGAACACATCTACTAGCGCTTGGCTGAATAGCTTGGGCGAGATGGTATCTCCTTGTCTTACTCCTCGGTTTATTTTAATAGGCTCCGTTTGTTTCATTAGCTAGTGTAAATATAAATAGCTTTAGAATAAATAAATATGAGTGCATATTATAAAGCTGTTGGTAGACAACACAAATGTTGCTAGTAGGTACCTATTAGACACACAGTGGTAGGTACAAGCAAAAGATTGCAAAAATAAATATTATAGGTCCACTTTCCCTCAAGGAGTCTGAGTTAACCTACGGTTTAGACGTTTTCCAAGCGTAAGTAACATGGACATTGATTTTGTCTCTCAGATAATAACTTATTTAGTTGTTTTATGTTTTTGTCTCTCAGACTATAACTTATTTAGTTGTTCAACACTTAAAATGTAGTACTGATGGTCACCAATAAAACTGAACTTTATCATGAATATTTCGCATTCTACAGTTCAAAACACAAGAGAAATGAGGCATATTATTATGTTTATAGATTAATTCTTCTATAGTCCGTCCCACCTTGACTTTACAGTATAAGCAAGTATAAGGAACTTGAGCAATGCAGTCATTATAAGCAGGGTCGCGCCGTCCATAAGGGCGAAGAGGGGCGGCGCCCTTCGGCGCCGAATCAAAAAAGCGCCGCGCCGGTAAGTATCCAAAAAAAATTGACAATACCGAAATTACTAGAAATATTAGTAATAATATTTTATTATCTTGTAAAATTGAAAACTTAACTATCGTAGGTAAATATTAAAATAGCAGTTAGTATTACTTTGATCCCATAAGTGTACGAACCCTTATTTCTCTCATTAACCTGAGCTATTAGTCCATTCACTCACGGTAAAATATTGCAAAACCTCCGAATTTTAGAACAGCTTACATTTGACATGAAATTTGACACACACATAGCTAACATGTCAAAGAAAAAAATTGATATTTTATCGACGTGTGCTTTTGCCCTGGTGGTGAGTACCACACCTTCTCAGAGGTGAAAAAATATAAGTTCAAAATAAGACCGGGGGTGGACAAACTGACGAATTGTAAGTAACTATATAGATAAATAATTGTTCTATAAAATTTTCAGATTAAGTCGACACTTTTCGAATTATTTGCGAGTGAATAAATATGTTCATTTTTCAATAAAATTCCATATAACTCAAAAAGTAAGTATTTTAACTAAATAATATTCCTGGGAAAATTTGGAAAAAAATCATTTTTTTCAAAATACAATTTTTTTTAAACCATTTTTTTTAAATAATCTCATTGAAACAATAAAACTTAGAGATCATATAAAAATACATAGGCACATAAGTACATAAATACATCAGTAAATTGTAAAGCTGTAACGATTAATTTCATTTGGGATGCTAATTAGAGGGAGATTTTTGCGATTTTTTTTTATCAAAAAAAAGGCACCAACTTTATTTTTAGCGTGAGCTTCTTACTTTTAGTGGCTTACTTTTGATGCTAGAAACATTTAAAAAACCATAATAAAGCTTTTTCTAAAGACTTTAAAACATTTATGATGAGTTTTACTCGAAAAGTGCTTTATTTTTTGGTTATCTCAACTTGAAATATGTATTCGATTTGGAATTCGACTAATAAGAACCAATTTTCCACGAGCTACAACTCTGCATCTACTAGGTCTACTGACTCCATGCATACACAATTTTTTTCATTTTTTTATAAGCTATATTTTTGATAAGAAAATTGTTTTCAATAAAATACACTTTTTTGTGTTATTTACAAAAAACAGTCTAAAACCTTGGTTTTATGTTTAAAAATGAACACTATTCACTCGCAAATAACTCGAAAAGTATTGTCTTGCAGACTTATCTTTCATGTATATTTTTTCATCCCCGAAAAAGGGTGGTACTCACCCCCAGGGCAAAAGCACACATCGACGCAATATCAGTTTTTTTCTTCGATATGTTAGCTATGCGTACGCCAAATGTCATATCTAGGGAGCGGATTTTATGCTAAATGCATATTGCATGCATATTTCGCATATTTGAGACCTTTACTAAATTTTGCATATTTAAAAAAACATGCATATTTTGTGCATATTTAAAAACATTTACTTAAGTCAAAAAAAAAAATTTTAATTTTTTAATTCGACACAAAATATTTCCCTCACAAGCTGTTCTACTAATTCGAGAACTACCCGAAGAGAGACTGCTCATTCTCTGCCTTTTCATTTTTTTCTTAGAAAATACCCGATCTTTACACAAAGTATTAATACATATAGTTCTTATAATACGCCGTTATAAAATAATGATTGTAGGATGTTAAAATGATGAAGGATGGTTTACCAGGAAATCCGAATTTTATTTACTTTTATTACATTTAGTAGGTACCTGTAATAATTCTGGTGATCCTTTTAAATCCCCTATTGTTAATACGAGACCTTTAACCATAGTTTAACGATTTTCTAACGGAAATTATTAACGGAACATATTAGCGGTGAATTCCCTGATGTAAATATACTAATAAGTAGCGTAAAAACAGGAACAGGAACAGATTACCTAATGTACCTTTTAGACAAGGCGGAAACGGCGGGTTAGTTGGGAAAAATATTCCCATGAGATATTTTTGCATAATCACATTCGTGAGACATCCCAGAATAAGGTTCAAGAAGTCGCCCACGAGAAAAGTGGGCCAATTTTTCTTTAACAATTTTTTTTTGTAATCAAATTGCAAAAAATCAGTATTTGGGCCTGGACTAATTTTTTTTAGGTTTTTTGGACCATTCTGGACAAAAAATGTCTCTTATAATTTTTCTGTAAAGTTGACATTTTTCGAGTTATTAGCAAGTTAAAATTTGAAAAACGCGAAAATGGCCATTTTTAAGGCTTAATAACTCGGTCACAAATTATTATTTTGAAAGTCAGAAAGTGACTAAATCAAAGTTTAAAGTCGCCGTTACATGATCCTGAAGAAATCTGTGTCATTAATTTACTACTAAGCTGTTATTTTTAATTAATAACAATGAGTGGTTGTATCGTATTGACGCTGCTGTAAATGTGAGTGCGAGTAAGATGCACAATTGGACTCCTGGAATAGCTTCTCTCTCGCACTCAGCATTTACAGCCCCGCACACGTGCATGGCGCTTATTATTATTACTTAAAAATAACAGCTTAGTAATAAAATAATGACAAAAATTTCTTCAGGATCTTGTATGGGGGGCTTCAAACTTTGATTTAGTCATATATTGACTTTCATAATAATAACTTTTAACCGAGTTATTAAGCCTTGAAAATCGCCATTTTTCGTTTTTTTCAATTTTAAATTGCTTATAAGTCGAAAACGATCAACTTTAGAGAAAAATTATAAGAGACCTTTTTTGTCCAGAATGGTCCAAAAAATTAAAGAAAAAATTGTTCGGGCCAAAAATATTGATTCTTGCAATTTGATTAAAAAAAATTTTTTTTTAAAAATTGGCCCACTTTTCACTTGAGCGACTTCTTGAACCTTATTCTGGGATATCTCACAAATGTGATTATGCAAAAAAATCTCATGGGAATATTTTTCCCTTCGAACCCGCCGTTTTCGCCTTGTCTATTTACCTCCCGACCCAGTACTGACTAGGTGGGGAACTTGGTTGGATACTGCAATTTTTATGCTGAACATTTTGTCCCAATTAAGGAATTGCTTTTAGAATTTAACGCCGAAGACAGTGTTGCTATTATAAAGGAATAAAGGCACAACATATTGTTAAAACAACTTGATTGGCAAATCAGTTAACTTTTATCAAGACATTTTATCAGCATTATAGTTTTATAGTAAAAACCATAAATAATTTAGAAAAGCGGAAAATATCTTTAACAGAGTCCGTCGAAATAGTTAGAAATTTTAAAGCAAACATTTCGAAAGTTCCCGGTGAAATCGGTAATTCAGTTAAATAGAATATACGCGAAAGAAAGATACGCGAAATTTTTAATGGAAATTTTGAAATTGATGTTGGTGCAGAATTTTCGGCTTTAACAAGTTATTTTAAATACGCCCCAATTACTTCTGGTGATGTTAAAAGGAGTTTTTCAAGTTATAAAAATATTTTATCTTATCAAAGAAAATGTTTCCTCGTAAAAAAAATTGGAAAAATACATTGTAGTGAATTATAATCGAAGATATATATAATATAGTGATATTGTTGTTTTATTTTAAATAGGAGAACTTGCAACTATTGGTATCAGTTTTTGTAAAAAATGAGAATAAATTGCATCTATAAAAAATAATGATTTTATTTGAAAGATAATAAATAAGTTTGCCCCCCTCCTATAAAAGAACCCTCTAGAAAAGAATAGAACAGAAAATTTGTGGTTTCTCGAAATGCGCATTTTTTGAATTTTTGTGCATATCTTGCGCATATTTCGTAATTTTTTACTGCATATATATGCGCATATTTCCTCAAAATTTATCGCATATAAATCCGCTCCCTAGTCATGTCCATCCAAGCGGTTATTTTAAATATGGAGCAAAAACCGTGAGTAAACGGACTATAATTATGTATATAAATATCTGTTCTCTGATAATGTAATCGTTGTTTTTTGTAAATATTTATAGTATTCATAATAACTTATCAACTTTTTACCTTCATGCTGCTGAAAATCTAAAAGCAGATAATTAACAGTTACCCAGAAGGCCATGCTAGGAATCACAAGGAGAGACAGAATACCAAATAATATCACCAAGCAAAGAAATAGAATCAAAGACATAGTAGAACATGTAGCAAAATGAAATGGAAATGGACAGGTCATGTGGAAAGAACACCGAACAACAGCTAGACTAGAAGATGATTGGAATAGCGACCGCGGGCTGACAAACAAGCAAAGATTGCCCACCAACGCGCTGGAGTGACGATGTAAAAAGAACTGCCGGCAACTAAATGATGGTAGCTCAAGATAGGGAGACATGGAGAAAATTGGAGGAGGCCTATGTTGTTCAGTGGACGATAACGGCTAGATTATGATGATGTTACTTTCCTAACACATAACAAATAGTTTGTAGGTATACCGTATACCGATTCACTAAGTCGCAAAAAACTACTTACAAAGCGAGGAGGAAAGGGGCGCTTAAAATTACTTGCCCCGGGGCGCTTAAAACCGTTGGCGCGGCCCTCATTATGAGAGTTCTTAGCGCAGTGATGCCGATTTTATCAAAAATAATTTGTAATCAAACATTAGAGAGATTAAATTAAAACTGTTTTAGAAATTCAATCTACAATTTTAGGATTCATATGAAAGGGATTCATAATAAAAAAGTTTTCCATGGATACAACTTACAGGGACATACTGTATAAGTATACAACCACTTATCGACAATACGAAATAATAAAGATTGGCATAAAAAATACCGTGGCCAGCGTTGGACGTGAAATGCACAAAACGTTCCATGGTCTTTTAACAACTGTATACTGAATAAAGAATAGAAAAACCGCTAAACGCCGTAAAAATGAGTGGCGCATACAATATTCCAGCTACAAAAGATCTGATATGAATATTACGTGGCGTGAAAATAAAAATAAAATTCTAGTTTTATTTTAAAAGATTTTTTCATAATATTTGCTAAATTTTAAAGAAAACGCTCCGGGTAACTTCAATACAGTTTGAAATTTGAAGCTCTTTTGTGGCGCGTTTACTTCAAATTTAGCAAATAATATGAAAAAATCTTTTAAAACAAAACTAGAATTTTATTTTGCATCAAAATGAAAATACATTTTCACGCCACGTAATATTCATATCAGATCTTTTGAAGCTGTAATATTGTATGCGCCACTCATTTTTACGGCGTTTAGCAGTTTTTTATATTTGTATCAGGAGTTTTTCAAAGTTATTTATAAATTAAATGTATGAAGTTGAATTTAATGTTTCTAGATTACACGTTAAGCTTTATAAATGGTCGCCTTTGTCGCTTTATCTCCCAAAAATTATCTAGTGTACATCGAATGTACACTAATTTTTTTTATTCGAAATAGATTGAAAAAAAATTATTGGGATGGCCGGTAAATGAATTCGGATTGCCCGTTGCCCGATCAAATTAAGCGTCGTAACCACTACAACTACATAAACCATTTAGGGGATAATGGTTAATTGGATTATACTTTTGTACCTTAATAACTTCTAAACGGCTTAACCGATTTTGATCACTAAACATGAGTTAGAAACGTATTGACAAGTAGTATCTGATGCATCTGAGGTCAAGTATGATAACTGAAGGCATTACAGGAATTATTGAGCTTGAAAAACTGTTTTTCCATGGGAAATAGATTTGATCATATTTATGAAGCCTATAACTTAAAAATTCGATTTTTCCCGGATATGAGGTTTACACCGTTAAATGCGCCTAGAGCCCTTCTACAAAAGCTCAGTTATTGGCGCAATTCGTAGGTTGAAATTTTGAGTAATTGTCGAAAAAACCAAAATTTTCAAAGTTTAGTATTTCAGTTTTTCAGCTACACTAAGCGTCGTGTATATCTGATCGTGACAGCTTAGACCCTATTTGAAATCTTAACTCAACACTATTGATTTGGTGTATTTGCAGTTCTCCTGTCTCTTCTTGGATCGAAGATATATACCCCAAAAAATATGCCGTTTTGTACCTACCAAGTCCTATAGGTGGTCAAAAGTCACAAACCGTGAATCGGCCCTGACGCCCTCTTGAAACATAAAAAAAATCAGATCGGTTTAACGTTTCCACCTACATACATACATACATATCCACAAACATTTTCGCTTTTTTTAAATAGAAATTGAGTCATAATTCTGAGCTCGGTAACTTTTGAATGGTATAACCGATTTTTAAAACTGGACATGCGTTGGAAAGGTAATGATCAGTACTATCATAATTCTCAAAGGTTGGACTTAAATTTTCAAAATTTTTGAAAGTTTTGGGGACGAGAAAGAAAAAGAGACCTTAAATAGGAAGGGCCGTAAAATCCACACCCTTGGACCAAAATGGATAGTTGACATAAGAATGGGTGAGTCTTTTCCTGAGTTTTAAGGTGAGATTTGGCCCAAATTTCAATTCAGTCAGATTTAGAAAATCTAAAATTTCGTGTATATATAGTGTCGCGTGTAGGGAGGTTGTGCGCCACTGCTGAGAACTACCGTTCTCTTTGGATACATACGTATTGTAGATACATATGACAAGATGACAAACGTATTAAATTATTATCACATTTTTGTTACCTTGGAAACCAAGTCCAAACCCTTCAAATATTAGATTTTTTTATTTAACGTGTAAATATTTCGAAACTCAATAACTTTATGCCTACAAAACTTTAGAATATTCCTATATTTAAAAAAATACATTCAAGAATGGTTTAATATACAGAGGATTCGAATTAAAAAACACAACTTTGGTTAACTCAACTGGTTTGATTTAACATGTATAATCGAAAATAATTTTTAAATTATAGACAAAAGTTGACATCATCAGACAACATAATTTGATGTCTTTGATATACATTACTGTTATAATAAGCCTTTTTAATATAGTCCATATTTTATTAATAGACATATAAGGGACTAGGACTGAAGAAAAGGAGGATACACATTACACATCTAATTAGATGTAGTTGAATATTTCATTAACTATCTCAGCCGTTTGTTTATATATTATGTATAAATGGGAAATACTATATAATGCATGTTCTTGTTTATTTTATGACGTTACTACGCTAACATGTAGACATAATTAATATATTTATTATATCTATAATTTGTTTATTCAGAAGCTCACTGTTTATACTTACCTGTTTCTGTACCAATTTGTGAATAATGCAAACTATTGCTTTACTAAAAATAAACTATACCTAACTATTCTGCCGTTCGTATTCCCTTTATTACTAAATAATATATGTACTTATAGGCTGCAGTGGCGTAGCTAGGGTGGGGCAGGGGGGCCGGTCCGCCCCGGGTGTCACCCCTTCAGGGGTGACACCCGAGAGACCCGATCACAAAAGAATAAATCGTTAATTTGTGACTTTACTCACGTATCAATCTAAAGTTCGATGTTATTTGTGAACACACGAAACCACAGTATAAAGAGGGACAGTATAGAACTTCTCTCCGAAAAATTGGAAGTGAAATCGTAAAAAGAAGTAAAGAAGTAAGACGTAAAAAAGGCGCATTGGTCACTCTCGCATTGCTGGTCGCGTAGAAACGTAGAGGTTAACAGGGAAAACCCGCATCCACCACTGATGAATTACCAATTGCGTACTCTGCCGGTAGTACTTCTTGAGATCAAAGTGCCTACATAGAAGAAATTTTACTGTTCCTCTTTATACTGTGACGAAACCAAGAGAAGTCGAGGTCAAAGAGGCATGTCTTGGATTTTTTTCCGTTAAAAGGAAAAAAGCAGTTAATCTAAGTTAATCTAAGTAACGAAATTCTCAACAAGAAGCTTGAAATTGATGGTGTAGAAATATTATGAAGTACCGTTCACAGGGATACAATAATGCAGCTGTTATGAGCGGCGTACATGGAGGAATACAAGCTATTATTAAAGCAAAAATCAAAAAGGTCAATTTCTTCGGATCTATTAATCATTTAATTAATTTATGTGGCGAGCACTCTTTTGCACAAAACACATTTTGTGTAACATTTTTCAGAACTACTGTAGAAGCAATTTTTAAGTTTTTTTTATATGTTTCCATTAGCTGCTAGTAAGTGCTTGTTAAACATACCAAAACATCTGTAGCGACTTTCCACAACGCGTTGGAGTTCTCAGTCACTGCGCACTATGCTGGCTGCAGTTAAAGTATTGGCAGAACATTTTTATAGTGTTGTTGCTTCAATTTACAAATTCTCTCATCAACAAGAAAATTTATACACCAGAGGTGCTGCACATAACCTCATGCCCGCTTTGTGTAATTAAAGGTATTGATCAATCATGACCAAAATAGGGACACTTCGTCTTTATATTGAAGGAAAACGTAATCATATTATAAATAAAGTAATACATAGATTTTGCCACGACAAAATATGAGGACGACGACATTTCCACCTAAAAACTAATGCGACGTAGAAAACGAATGGATGGTGAGTTAGCTACCTATATAGGACTTACACGCTTTGAGCAGAACTTCAAAAAGATAATATTATGTTGGAATGCAATGTTGAACTCGAAACCAGATCAGTCCATTAATATGGCTTCATTGTTCGAGGCTGTGCAGACACACACTTTGCTTTTCCACGAACAGTGAACAGTTAAAATTAGCTGTTTCAAAATTCTGTGACTTTTACCATGAAGAGGTATCAGAAGAAGACCTTCTGCTAGAAATACCAAGGCTCAGAAGACTTTTACAAGCGGCCAATATTACAGCATCTAAATGGTTAGCTGTAGACTTTTTAAAATTCATTGTGGAATGGGATTTTATGGAATCTCTCCCAAACTTGATGGTCGCCTTAAAATTGTTTATGACCATTTTTGTATCGGTTGCTTCATGTGAGAGAAGTTTTGGGAGGCTAAAATCAATCAAGAATTACTTGCGAGAAACAATGACGTCAACTAACTAAAGGCTAAATAACCTAGGTTTATTAACTACCGAACGGAGCGGTCAATGTTAGGAATAACTCTGCGAGACAAAATCAAAAACGAAGATATCAGGAGAAGAACAAAGGTGACTGACGTCATCGAAAGGATAGCCAGGTTGAAGTGGAAATGGGCAGGACACATAGCCAGAACGACAGATGGGCGATGGACGAAGAGGTTACTGGAATGGAAGCCAAGAGAAGACAAGAGAAGCGTCGGTCGACCGCCTACAAGATGGACTGACGACTTAAGAAAACTAAAAAACACTGGATCAGAGCGGAGCAGAATAGATGGGGTTGGAAATGAGGGGAGGAGGCCTATGTTCAGCAGTGGACTTTTGAGGCTGGATGATGATTAAATATCGAACATGAAGCAACACAAAACATAAATATAGAAAATGTAATTTCAGAGTTTGTCGCTAGTAAACCTAAGAAAATATTTTAATTCATTCACATAGTCTAAACCAAAAAAGTAAATAAACTGTTCTATAGAACTGCCGGGAACTAGATAGTGGTAGATCAAGATAGGGAAACATGGAGAAACTTAAAAGAGGCCTATGTTTAGTAGTGGACGATAGTGGTTAGACGATGATGATGATGATATACTATTTACTGCAGTTTCGTTAACTATAATTCTTAATTTTTTCATTATTTAAAACATACGTTTATCGGATTTTCGTTGATTTTAACAATCTTTATTTTTAGGATTTGGGGTGACACCATCGATTACCGTCCCGGGTGTCACCCACGCTAGCTACGCCACTGATAGGCTGTTCAATAAGTTTAGCGGTTCGATAAGAGAGGGCGTTGCTACTATTAGCCTAATTTTTTTTTTGGTATGTTTGTACACTTTTCATATGAATGTGTGAAGTTTCATTTCAATCGGTCAGTTCATTTTCTGTTTAGAAGCCATTTAGTAGCGATGTGTCACAGTATTTTTTACAATAGAAATAATCAAGTATTGTGGAGTGAATGAATTTTTATTTTTGGAAGGTTTAAAAGCAAAGGAAATTTATGAACGAATGTTAAGAGTGTATAAGGAGTCTTAGTCTTCAGTTAGTGCAGTGGAAAGATCGGTTTAAACTGAGTCCAAACGTAGTAGTAACAGCCTTGAATACGATTCACGTCAAAGATGTTAAAAAACATCAACATCAGCAGAAATCGTAGAAAACATACAGGATCCCAGGTAACCAAGTGAAGTCAATAACGTCGAGGAAACGTCAGTTTTTGGTTGAATATACACACGTGCTTGAACATTACGTCATAAAAAACGTTTTCTTCACACAGCCTAAGTCTGACGTCACAAAATTGGGAGGAGCTTATTGACTTAACTCCAAACGATTTCGTTTATACCGTTAAAAATGGTCCTAAGACATTTTTAATTTTGTTTACGTGTTGTGTTTGGTAAAATAAGTTGAACTATTTAGTTGAAGAAACGTGTTAATTAAGATATTTTTATTCTTTTTGCTCAGATGAGATAGTTTAATATAGTAATTCTCCTTGAATACTTTTGAGGTTATGTTTTTGGTGTTTATTTTCGGTTAATGACTAATTATGTGTTACCGAGTATAATTAAATTAACTTTTAGCCTTCTCTAAGATTGTTTTAGCAATCTACAACATTTAATTATGAGATGGTGAAGAAAAATGATGCTCATGTACTACTGTATACAGACAGGTATTTCGAACAATACAATGAGTTGTTCATGATTCTTTTTGATTTAATGTACAGCTTTAAGGTAAGATATTGTGCTGGATAATTTGTTATTAAATAATTTAATAGTTTATATGTTGTTTCAGTTTTGATACAGTAAGTATATATTGTAATTATATGCATTTTAAAGAGTCTTCCATTTGGTTTTACTTTTAGCCTTTGGCTAAATTAGAACAGTTACATGAAAAAATTGCAATACTAACAATGCCCATACAAATATAATTATTGTGTATTTTTAAAACTATAAAATGAAAAATAAGTCTAAAAAACGACCTAAAAACTACGTTTTTGATATCACGTATTTAAAACGTGATAAAAATGACGTCAATTAACTTGGTACAAATTCACATGACTTTCGACGTCGAAAAAACGTGATAAACTGACGTGGTTTCGTGATAATTATGACGTCTTTTCAACGTTTTGTAAACGTTATTTGGTTGTCTGGGATAGAGGAAAGTCGCCAATTATGGAATACCATTTTGTTTTGGGGATATAAAAAACCTTTATAGAAATAAAAACAGTTTAATGTTGTGACAAATCAGTCATACATTTTTATGTAGTAATTAAAAGCCTTCTCTTAAGTATCCTAATTAACAAAAATTAATCGAACAAAAAATCAAAATCTCAAATGAGTAACCAAATATGGAATAGGTACTCATAATATGGATTACAGGCATAAACCAACATATCAATAATAAAAATAGGCATAAACGTTTGATATCAAATAAATTTAAATAAGAAAATTGTGAAAAATGAAAGAATTACAATAGCTTAATTTACTTACAGACATCACAGATCCATGTATGAAACCCTGGACCAGCACAATTATAATAAGCCCACACATTATGCACTTACTCCACTATTCCATAATTAGGCACCAACGACGGTTCATATTTGGATTTGTACCGGGTGTCCCAATAAGAATGGCTCTCGGCCATATCTCAGGAACGGTTTCTAGTAGAGCTTTGAAATAAAAAATTTTATAACAAAAGTTGCCTCAGGAAAAGCCTGGAAATTATTTTCATAATTGTGGGTCCACCGCTAGAGGGCGTAATTGAATATCAAAAATAAAAAAATCTAAATTTTACAAAATTGTCCTAATGAAGGGGCACTGGAAATCCGATTATTGTATTCTTCATCAAATTCTGCGCATATTTGATTTAACAAGTTTAACTCTACCTTTGCAAATAAGAGGTGGGGGTGAGTGGGAACCTTGTTATGAAAAAATGGCTCTAAGTCCGGTTCTGCTAAATCAAATTTTGAAAACTGAGTCTTGTTGAAGACAGATGTTTTTCTTCAATGTAAGCGTGATAATTTTGAACCATCCTAATAAGTAATAAGCCAGCTGGGAGGCGTTATTTAATTTTTTTCAGAAATCTAGTTTTCTTTGGAAAATATTAAATACAAGTATGCATTTTTAATCATACTTTATAAAATTAGATTAAATTAGCAATAGAATAGCGAAAACCGCATGTCGATACCTTTTGTCTATCTCAAGATATCTCGAGAAACGTGTAAATTTTATACATAACTGTTACTATCACCGGTAAACTAAGTTAATGAAAAGTAGTGTGCTGTGGAAAAAAACAAAATAACATTTTCCAGATGTCAACGTATAAAAACATAATTAATTAAAACAACAATATAAAGAGAAACAATACTATTAAAATTAAATATAACACAGAACAAAAAGAACTACTTAGTGACGACCTAAATATTCAAATTGTTGCCCATCACACACTACTCTAGAATACATTATCCAGAGAATACTAAACGCCATTCAAAGCATATCGAGAGCAGAAATTGAGACTGCTGTTCAATCTACTCTTGAAAGAGTAAATGTTTGCAACGAAAATGATGGGCAAAAATTTGAACGTTTATGTCATCACTAAATATTTGTTTTTATTTCTTTGTAATAGGGCTTTTCAACGCTTCTCATTTGTTTCAAGCCTCTGTCATATGCCGTATAATCCGTGTATAATATTTGTTGGAGAACTGTATTCTCCACCCAAAAATAAACTCTATTTCACCAACAACAAATTTCCGCGCCGCCTCTGTAACAACCATAAAATAATTCCATTACGCAGTGCCCGAAGAAAACTTCCAAGAATGTTAATCTCCGCCGTCTCTTTTACCCAAAGCACCCAACGGAAATATTTGTTAACGGGATGAAAGAGCGGGGTGCAACAGTCAGTCAACTATCAACACTCATTAAGAACGTACGCAAAAACCTCTTTTCATTTACGCTTTTTCGAAGAGAATTCTTCACGCCGCAATTAACAAAAAGCCGGTACAAAGTGTAAATATATGTGTAGTGGCGTCTTTCACGAATAAGTTGTTAACTCAATTGTTCACATGTAAAATTCTATTTCTTGCCCTTTTCAACTTCATTACAGTCATAGCAAAATAGAAAGTGTTTTATTTACATTAACAATTCAACAGGCCAGAATTACAGCATCTTACGGTTCATTAAAAGTTCTTCTCTTAGCTATCGAAGGCTTAGCGACACATTGAACTTACTGCAAGTGCAAAACGCTGGAAAGAGACATTGGAACTACTCCAAACTCTCCATGGAGGAATGTTGAACACCGGCGTCCCTCCAATATTAATATACGAGATATGAACGAGGCTCGAAACAAATGAGAAGCGTTGAAAAGACCTAATATACGTTGACAGCTGGAAAATGTTTCTTTGTTGTTTCCATAGCACACTACTTTTAATGAATTATTTCGTTTACCGGTGACAGTAACAGTTAGGTTTTTAAATTTACACGTTTTGTAAGATATCTCGAGATAGAAAAAAGGTATTAACATGCAGTTTTCGCTATTCTGTTGCTAATTTTGTCTAATTTTGTAATATGGTATTAAAAATGCATGTTTGTATTTAATATTTGCCAAGGAACACTAGATTTCTGAAAAAAATTAAATAACGCCTTCTAGCTGGCATATTACTCAGTAAGTTGGTTCGAAATCATAACTTTTACATTGACGAAAAAGATCTGTCTTCAACAAGACCAAGTTTGCAAAATTTGATTAAGCAGAACCGGACTCACAGCCAGTTTTTCATAACAAGGTTCCCACTCACCCCCACCTCTTATTTCCAAAGGTAGACCTAAACTTGTCAAATCAAATATGCGTAAAATTTTATGAAGAATACGACGATCGGATCTCCAGTGCCCCTTCATTAGGAAAACTTTGTAAAATTTAGATTTTTTAATTTTTGATATTCAATTACGCCCTCTAGCGGTGGTCCCACAATTATGAAAATAATTTCCAGGCTTTTCCTGAGGCAACTTTTGTTATAAAATTTTTTATTTCAAAGCTCTACTATAAACGGTTCCTGAGATATGGCCGAGAGCCATTCTTATTGGGACACCCGGTACATTAGTTCAAACTAGTATCTGCATTTTTTCAAGTCGTAATTTTTTAATTACAGAAGGTCATCAAATATTAAAATAAAGGTACTATTGATATACGCAACAGCATAAAAAGTCTGTATTCATGCATAATAACCAATGATACTCGTTGAATATATTTACCTTTGAAATTTTCTGCGAGACGATAAAACAAAACGCGCCTGCCAGATACGTATCGTTCGCGCATCTGACACAAATATGTAAATACGATAATAAAGAGAGCGGCTGAAATAGATGATGGTCTTGTAGTGCGCTTCCAACTTATATTTGTTAGGACATATTAGGACACTATTCCATATTTGGTTACTTTCCTCTATGGTATTGAAAACTCGTCGAGGGATAGAAAGTAATTTATTAGAATCCTTAGGCAACTTATTGGGCAGTGCAAGAAATATTTTTCCTAAAGTATTGGGTTTCAAAAAGCATTTAGAGCATTTTCGAAAGGATACAGTATATTTTGTGCGTCGTTTCATCATAACGGATGAGACTTGGTCTATCTCCATGATCTTGATTCAAAATATAAGGCTAAAGAGTGGTAAAACCTGTCTTTTGGCTCTGAAACGAGTCAGTGCCCAGAAATCGGCTAAGAAGGTTTTAGCATCAGTTTTTGGGATGTGAGAGAATTTTTATTGTGAATTAAGTACTTGTAAACTGATAAAACAATACATTCTGGATATTATAGTAATCTTTTACACCAGCTGAAGGAAAAAAATCGTGAAAACAGACCCGGTTTGCAAAAGAAAAATATCCTTTTTCATCAGGACAATGCACCGTGTCATATGAGCGTTTTACCAATGCATGGCTGAAATCCATGAGATTTTTTTTGCGATTTTTCGCAAAACAAAAATTTTTTTGTATTTTTCGGGTCATTCTAAGTAAAAAATATTTTTACAAGTTTTTTCGTATTATGCATAGTTTTTGACATAAACGCGGTTGAACTTTCAAAAGTTCGAAAAACTGCAATTTTTTAACCAGAATAACCTTTGATTTAAAAACAAAATAGCAATTATGTGTACCGCATTTGAAAGTTCAAGACAAATTCTATTTATTTTCATTGCTAAAAATTAATTTTTTCATTGTTAAACAAAGCTATAAACACATAGAACTTGAATGATGTTTTCAATGCATTTCTGAAAAACATTTCTAATTAGGTTTCTCTGCGGATTCATATTCAAAAGTGTCTCTTTTAAACAAATCTGAAGGGTGCCGGACGAAATTTTTGGGCAGAAATTGTTTAAAAAATTTTTTTAAACAAATACATAAGATTACCTTTTATTGCTCCAAAAGATATACTTTTAGGTTTTTTGAGTCATTCTAAACAAGAAAGTTATCTTGTGATTTTTCTCAAAAATTGACAGTTTTCAAATTATAAGCGATTTAAAATCTAAAAAAATGCGAAAATACGCATTTTCGAGGCTTAAACACTCATATTTAAATTAGTATTTTTAAGGGTGCCAACAACATGGATTAAAGTTTAAACATTCCTTTTCAATATTCCGAAGAGTGATCGGGTCTAACTTCAATTTAGACTGTTGTTTTTTAATTGTTAATTATGCGTGTTCATCCGGTTTTTTTTTGCCGGTGCGGCGCGCACTATTTTCAAACATCTAGTATTTTCCTCCGAAAAATATTTTTCTAGATTCCTTGGGACATCCTAAAATAAGTTTCTTGACATTTTTCTCAAAAGTTAATAGTTTTAAAGTTATAAGCGATTTAAAATCCGAAATATGACAAAAAAACACATTTTCGCATTTTAAGTCGCTTATAACTTTAAAACTAGTAACTTTTGAGAAAAAGTCGAGCAACTTATTTTATTTAGAATGTCCCAAAGAATCTAGAGAAATATTTTTCGGAGGAAAATCGAAAATTTTTAAAAATAGTGCGCGCCGCAGCGGCAAAAAAACCGGATGGACACGCATAATTAACAATTAAAAAACTACGGTCTAAATTAAAGTTAGACCCGATCACTCTTTGGAATCATGAAAAGGAATCTTTAAACTTTAATCCAAGTTATTGGCACCCTTAAAAATAATAATTTGAATATGAGTTTTTAAGCCTCGAAAATGCGTATTTTCGCATTTTTTTAGATTTTAAATCACCTATAACTCGAAAACTGTCAATTTTCAAAAATTCACAAGATACCTTTCTTGTTTATAATGACTCAAAAAACCTAAAAATATATTTTTTGGAGCAACAAAAGGTGATCTTATATATTTGTTTAAAAAAATTGTTTAAACAATTTTTGCCCAAAAATTCCGTCCGGCACCCTTCAGATTTGTGTAAAGGGGATATTTTTGAATATGAATCCGCAGATAAACTAAATTAGAAATGTTTTTCAAACGGGAGCGGTCTCACCACATGGACTACATTTAACATCGAACGAGTAGGCGCGCATACAGACAATTTCTACGTAGATTACTTATACTAAAACTCATGCATTGGTCAAGGGTAACACTATGTATTTATAGCTTTGTTTAACAATAAAAAAATTAATTTTTAGCAATGCAAATAATCAAAACCAATAGAATTTGACTTGAACTTTCAAGTGCAGTAAGCAGAATTGATATTTTATTTTTTAATCAAAAGTTATTCGGGTTCAAAAATTGCAATTTTTCGATATTTTTAAAGTTCAACTACGTTTATCTGGAAAACTATGCATCCTACGAAAAAACTTGCAACAACATTTTTTGCTTAGAATCGCCCAAAAAATACAAAAAAAGTTTTTTTTTGCGAGAAATCGCTGTTACGTAATTTCTCAAGTTCTTTGTTTATAACAATCTTATCGACATCCGCATCAACTGTTACCCAAAAAATTCATGTTCTACGGGTCAAAATACATAACAAAAACGTGGGTAAGTCCATCTGAATTAAGGAGGCCGTTGTACCCCCCTCTCCTGGCGGCAGGACTAATAGAGTAAACTTTGAATTAGGAGATAAGTAGCGGCTTAGTTTATTTGTTAGTTAGTAATTGTGATTTCTGAGTTTTGTCACGTTTGTTTTGCTTTAAGATTCAGAAGTGTTTTTAATATCTATCTATAGTGGAGTTTTAGTTCATAGCCTCATACAATAATTATACACTACCACCAATTTGAAAGAACTTCAGTAACAATGTGTCGTTTCATTTATCTCCCTCCTCCAGGTCCCTTTAAAAAGCTTTTGTTTTAAAAATGTATGGATGTGTTTTTGAAATTGTCAAGGGATTGGATTTATTGATTTAATAAAATTTAATAAGAAGACGTTTTTCCAAAGCATCATGCAATAGTTATTTTCCACCTACCTCTACCGAAAGTATACTTTTCCGGACCTGATTGTAGGGAGCAAAGTTGTACTTTTCCTCCCTAGGGAGGAAAATATTTTTCCTCCCTAGGGAGGAAAAGTAAAAGTGACGTCATTCATGAAATATAACTTATTGACGCCCTGTACAATATCTATTTTCTATTACGTAAGTATCTATACATTTAACGTTTATTTATAAAACAGAATTATTTTGCAGAATGGTAAAAAACAGTAAATTGTTATTTTGATTTAACAATGTTTACATTAATAATTTGACTTATATTTGACAGTTGACAGTTATATTGTACCTACTTGCTAGTTTTAGTTCTAATAAATTTTGTTGGTTAGTTACATAAATAAATTAAGTAAAAATAAAAAAATGACTTGTTATTTGAGGAAGGTGGAAAAACCATATGTATAACATGGGAGTAAAGTGCCTTTTCCTCCCTTGAATGATTACTGCCCTCCGCTACGCGTCGGGCAGTAAACTTCATTCTCGGGAGGAAAAGTAGCACTTTCCTCCCTTGTTATACAAATAGCTATTTCCTAACAAGTGCAGAAAGTCATTCTTTTCCGCACGCGACTGCAGTTTGCCGAACGACGCGAAGCGGGAGTTCGGCAAGCAGTCGAGTGCGGAAAAGAGACATTCTGCAAGAGTTAGGAACAATATTTTTTCTAAGAGTCTTTAAAAAATTACCAAATCTTAATCAATTAATTTAATTAATATGAAAATACATACACAAATTAATTCTTTGACAAGTTTGTCAAAACCAAACTTTCAATATAATTAGTTAGCATGACGACGATCTTGGTTTCCACGACGATGATTCAAAACAACTGTTATTGTCTACCGATTTGACTTTCGAATATTATGTCAAAATAATTTTATTTCATCGAATTGTCGCGTTAATTTCATTAAAACAGGAACACAATAAGATATATTTGAAATAAATTAGTAAATAATATCTAAATATTAGTTTATTGCATGTACTATAATTACTTTAAGGCCATATTAACATATCTAAATTAACACGCGTGCGGAAAAGTAAAAACCGCGTGCGGAAAAGTAACACGCGTGCGGAAAAGTAACACGCGTGCGGAAAAGTGAAACTTTCTAAACTAAAATGCGTGCGCGAAAGTAGACATTTTTGCACGCTCGTAGAAAAAAATAATTAGGAACCAGGTAAATGAGACATCTACTTAAATAATTTGTGATGGGCCAGTGAAATAATCAAAATTGCAGACAGTCAACAAAGGTTGCAATAAATTAGAAATGATTTAAAGGGAATATACACTGTGCCACGAATCTAACTCATAAATATTCAATTAAAAAAATTTCATTCATTATGTTCCTTAAAGCGGTAGGCGCAAAAGCGCATTAATTTCTTTCGAATCCTGAGAAAACTAGTAAGTATTTTGGAAAATTTAAATTCAGAATGAAAGAGTACGTTACTACCGAAGGTTGAAAGTCCCTGAAAATATCTACAATGTTTCTTTTAATAAGTTACAGGGTTGAAAAACAAAAGGAAGAAAATAATAAAAGTAGTAAACTACACATTTCAAAACAAAGTACCGAGGAACATTGTTGATGCTCCTTGGTATATCCGTAACAGCAACCTTCACCAGGTCCTGGGTATGGAAACTGTGACCGAAATAATCAAAAGAACAGCAACAAGTCACGAGCAGGGGCTTTATAGTCATGTAAGTGTAGAGGCAATCCAGCTTTTTGACGACACTGAACTAAAGAGAAGGCTCATGAGGATAAAACCATTTGAGTCAGTGTAAATGTGTAACAGTTTAGTGTAAAAAGCAGAGAATAAGAGTAGGCCATAGGGTAAGCCCTTAGATTTAAGTATTTGTTGTTTATTAAATTCTGTAAGGAAATAACTGATAATTGGTCATTTGTGACCAGATCACAGTATACAAACACCGCATAGGTGTTATATGATTCATTCCAACAACACAATACGACTGTTTTGGATTATCGCGACAACGAATATTTCAGTATGCCACATAAGAAGTACGAAAGTAAATGGCTCTACTAATTATTCCAATAAGCAGCAATGTAATTTGCAATTTATTTTCGTTCTTCATATTTTGCACAATAAATTATTCGTTGTCGAAATAATCCAACACAGTCGTATATTCGTGGAATAGGGTATATAAAAAAAATATGAGAAGATCTATTCTATCTACTGTTCTTTTCAGTCGGCATAGCATTTGATATTGCATGGCGAGCTGCCTAAAATTTTATTTTTACAATATTTAGCATAGCCCAAGATCAAGATGACTTAAGCTATATGATACGGAAGCTAAATGAACATTACCAACAGGCAGGATTAGTAATAAATATGGACAAGTCAGAATACTTCATAGTGGTAAACGAAGACATTGAAAACCTACCATTGGAACAAGGACATATTGTTGGTCTGAAACAATGCAAATATTTTGGAGCTATATTTAAAAAACGAGGAAATAGTGAAGATGAAATACAACACAGAATCAATAAAGGTAGAAGCATCACTAGATCCCTCAATTCAATTTTATGGGACAAAGAGATCAGGAAGGAAACAAAGAGAAGAATATATGAAAGTATAATGAAGAGCGCTACAATCTACGGTGCAGAAGTTTGGGACATAAGTGCAAGAAATAAAAAGAAGCTACTTAGTATAGAGATGGACTATTTGAGGAGAAGTTGTCAGGTCTCAAGATTAGAACATGTAAGGAATGAAACAATTAGAGAACATACAAAGGTGGAAAAAACTATAATAGACGATATTGAAAGGAGACAGCTAACATGGTTCGGTCACGTTCAAAGAATGAATGAGACTCGCTGGCCGAGAAAAATATTAGAGTGAGTCCTACCGGAGAGATGAAAAAGAGGACGACCACGGAGAAGCTGGAGGGACAATATTCAGGAGGCAATGGATTCGAGGCAATTAGATGAAGATATGTATTACGATAGAAAAAGTTGGAAGTTGGGTATGGAGAGGCGGCGACAGCCGTAGAAATCCATTATATATATAATATTTAGCAGATAGGGGGAACATAAGTTTAATTGAATATCTTTTTTGAGCTGTCCCAAATTTTTTATAATTCTAACCCTTAGAGGAGGTCAATAGTAATATAAATTTAAAGTCGCCACTGAACTTCTCCGTTGGGTTAGCCACCATCTTGATTTTAAAGGAGAACAACTGTTGTTGCTAAAAATGTCTCCGCCCTTAATAGAATAATAAAATTTCGGACAGCTTGCCATACAAGAGTAGAGTCTAATCCGACTAGACTATTTTTAGAATGATCCGGTAACTTACCTCATCCCGTAAGCACACACACACGCACACATACTCGTATAACCCCAGCCCCGGGGGACATGTGTGTTCCATTGGAAAAAAAAGGGACCCGCATATCCGAAGATCAAACCGGTCACACTCCGTAATGGAGTGGTACCTATCTGACCCCAAGCTATACCACCACCCCTCCCTATCGAAGGACATACCGAATGGGGAGGCGTTGTACTTAAAGTTACTTTGGATGTACTGGAGAATGGCACATCCTCTGTATTACTTCATGTGGTTAAGCCACCTGATTTTATAAGTAGCTAGAGGAGCTTTTATTCTTATTAATGACTTAGTTAATTTATTACTTGACTTTTGTCCTAAAAAAGAATGTGTGTACTTTCTACGCACGTAAGAAGTTATACTTCTATTATATGATTTCAACGAAATCAATATACTTTAAACAGTTTCTCTACTACTTTCCAAAAATTTTTATTAAAACAATACCAAAAATTAAAAAAATAAAAGAATAAAACACACACAAACACATTGAAAAATGCCACATATGATTTCTGAACAATAATTGTTGCCAGAAATTTTAATTAAATACGTATTTTCTGAAAAAAATTATATAATAATATACTTACAATCATAAAATCTATAAAAAAAATAAAAGAATGGTATAACTTGCATTGGACTTGAACCTACTTCCCGTGTATCCCGCCGTACGAGAGTCGAAGCGATTTCAAACTGCACCACCTTCGCGTAGACGTCATGTGGGAATATACACAAACTGAACAACTTTTTGACATTTTGTTTATATGAATTTTTATTAGTTTGATTTTTGTCGAATTAAAATACAACAATATATAGAGTAAGAAAACGATACATTAGATGAAAATTTGTAGAAGGTTTGTTCGTAATCAGATTATATAAATTAAAGCATTGCCTACTAGGGGTATAGCATAGCAAGTACTAGGTAAGTAAATAATTTTTTTTACATTTTCCAAATAGGTATGAAGATAATTTTTTATTGGAATACAACTGAAACATTTAGAATTACGTACCTGTGGCTTTTCAAAACTATTTAAAAAGTCACTAGAATTATAAATTTTATTTTATTTCTGTCCTCACAACAATAAAAACTAATATATTATACAACATTTTTGTTTACTGATAACCTCCATATTGAACAATTATTGACAGATCATTTCAACACCCAATCAGAGCCCGTATAAAGACTAATACCAAACTGCCGGTGTGCGCATGCGCGCAGATCAATATAAATTCACCCTCAATCTCAATCGCGCCTAAAGAAGTATAACTTTAAAAAGTGTGTTCCGGACATCAAGGCATGATCTAAATCGGTGTCTCGCTCTCCGAACCGTGTGTGCTCGGTCACTCAGCCGCCGATTTGGCAAAATAAATTTTGTTCTCTTCGACGGCTGAGCGCCATAAAGGTGTGGCCATCAAGCTCACGTCTATCGGTACGTGACCTCGAAGCTCAACTTCTGCGACTATGGTCCATTTGACCTTCCTGAAGGGTACTTAGTACCATAAGAGCGACGTTCGTGTTTGAAGGATATTACGGCCGACTATCCCGTGGCTACCTCAATTTTTCATTTTTAAGGGTTTTCTCTATATCCAGCTAACTGCTGTCTGGGCCGTCTATGTACCGTTCTTTGATTTTCGTCATAGTAAGTCAATTCTCTTAGTAATCTACTAGGATGATTTCTGATATTGTTGAATATTTCGTGTGCTCTTTCGTCTATCATTCTCAGAATTTTCTTTTGTTGCGTATGTCCACAATTTACAATCCTAATCTTTGTCTTAAATCTCAGTTTACACTTTCTAACTATTAGCGATGAGAGTTGACTCCTAAGGGCTTTAGCTTTGTTAATCGTTTATTTCACGTGTTCTGTAAAGGTCAGCCTTTTGTCCAACCTTACGCCTAGGTATTTGGCTTGATTTCACTATTTAATTTGGGTGTCAAATAGGGATAGTACCTCATTTGGTCTGCCTCTTCTTTTTTGGTACATGACGGCCTGTGTTTTGTCAGGGCTAACAGCTATTTTCCACTGCACACACCATTCTTGTAGTTCGTCAAGAGGCCTTTGTAGGTGTCTTGTTGCTAAATCTGCGTGGGTGCTGCTAAAAGCTATAGACTTAGCAACGATCTGGGTTCAGTTGGGGTGTCTGCCGTATATATGGTAAATAGATATGGCGATAATACCGCCCCCTGTGGCACACCAGCACCCATGGTACCAATTTCGGACAGGGTTGGCCCTATTCGAACTGTGAACCTCCTGTTAGCTAGGTATGATGAGAGAAGACATGTCATCGCCTCACTATAATCATAATGGTTCCTTTATACAGCAGGCCTTCATGCCAGACTGTCGAAGGCTTTACTGACGTCTAGAACGGCGGTCGCTATATATTTCTTCTCGTTGAACCCTTTCGTGATATATTCTGTTAGCCTCAGTACTATAAGTTCACACGAGTGCTCGGATCAGAATCCGAATTGTGCTTTAGGTATTGTTCCGATTACTTCAGATTCTTCTTCTAGTAGCCGGGAGCAGTCGCGCCGTTAGAAAAAATCCAACTTTTTATCCTTTACCGTGATAACTTGATAAGAAATTTTGCAACATAACTTTCCACTCGTAAGTGCCTCGAAGAAGATTGTAGTAATGCTTGTGATTTTTTAAAAAAATTTTAACCGAATGGATTCACCGATATTTTTTAAAATTATTTATACAAAACAGTGTTATTGTTTAAACAATTAATAAACGTAAGAGCGCCTAACCTTTGGATCGAAAGTTCCGAATGGTAGTGAGTTCGAATCTCGCCAGGGTCAGGAATTTTTTCATTTATTATAAATTAATAAATGAAAATAGTTTCTGTCCTTGTGGGATTGGTACTCACCGGAGGGACCGCAGACGTTCGGATACAATTAGCGTCTCTTTGCAAAGACAATGACGTCGACTTTGCAAAGTAACAAGACACTTACTCAACACACACACTACACATTACACCTGAGTTAGTGATAAGTTATACAATTACGTGGCTAAATGTTCTAGTTCTAAACCAAGGCCAGAATCAGAGAAAAAAAAATTAATAAACAATTAGAGGCTAAATCTGTAAGTAGAACTTTTTACTTTAAGATAAATTATATAAACTATCAAAAAATGTTTTAAAAAAATATAAGCTTGTTTGATTTTTTCCGATACAATGCAAGTTTTTCTACATTGACTCCCTTATAGCGTAAGTGTTATAATTTCCTTATCTTACCGTTTATCTGTTGAGATATTGTCCAATGATTACACAAGAAAAGTCGTCAATAATTGTTAAATAAATGCGTACCAAACTGATGCAACTATAACTGTAAAACAACAGAAACATAAATAACATTCAATGCAAACAACCAATATGAAACTACTGGCAATAATATTGTATCGAAATACTAAACGTAGGTAAAGAATAGAGAGAAAACCCATTTCTAGATTTAAAAATATTGTTCTTAAATTCTGCAAATTGCAATTCTCAAAACTTTCAATAGTCACGTACAAAGCATTAGGTATAGTTTATTGTCGTTACCATAAAATTTCGGTAGGCAGGAAGGGATTAATTTTCTAGATATTATGAGATGATTCACTTGGCAAATATATACGTCTATTTAGAAATTTACGTTTTTAATTTTAAACACACAACGTAAAATAATATAACAATAACAGATTTTTACATAATATCAGATGACAAGATGGGGCCCCTAAGCGATTGAGGCCCCCCGCAAGCTTCACGCTGCGGGGTCCTCTGTTACGCCCCTGTAGCCCGTAAGAGAAGAACGGTAACCATTTTACAAAACGTTTCAGTACACACAATAAATATCATATATTTTGTCACTGCATTATAAAAGCAAGCAATATTATTCATACGACTTACACAGGTCATTGAATTATGTCGATGGTGATTAAACGCCCACAATCAAATAGAATTTCAAACAAAATCGAAATGACGCCTAGCAGCATTCACCAAGTTAGTTTTCGAAACAACTTGTTTACCTTTAAACATCATACCATTTACCATTCTGTCAGGAAACAGTTCACAATTCAATTGTTAATCATTCCAGATAATGATACTCTGTAGAGATGAGACTTTTTAACTGTTACCTCTAGCGAAAATGTTTTAAGATGAATTTATTTTACTGACGTCTGGACATTCTACAAATACAAATTTAAAGATTTAAAAATATATGTACTGTATGCAGAGCTTTAGGGCCAAACATTACATAATTGATGTCAAGGCTACTTGTATAATTTATTAACTACGCCAGCTATGACAGCTTTAACACACATAAAGAGGTTAAAAACAAAATGGACCCAATACATTGTAACGACAGCCGACAAAATTATGACAGATAAATATAGGAGACCAACTTCTTCTTCTTCTTTCTCTTTATAAGCAATTCTGCTCGTTCATTAGTGGATTGATACCTCAAAGAAAGGTTGTCACTCCACCTTTTGCGTGGTTCTCCTATACTTCCTCTACCGATTGGTCATTTATGTCTTGCTATATTGATCACTTATGTGGTGCTTATTTCCATGGTACCACCATGGAAATCACCCACAATCAAATAGAATTTCAAACAAAATCGAAATGACGCCTAGCAGCATTCACCAAGTTAGTTTTCGAAACAACTTGTTTACCTTTAAACATCATACCATTTACCATTCTGTCAGGAAACAGTTCACAATTCAATTGTTAATCATTCCAGATAATGATACTCTGTAGAGATGAGACTTTTTAACAGTTACCTCTAGCGAAAATGTTTTAAGATGAACTAATTTTAACTAACATCTGGATATTCTACAAATTTAAAGATTGAAAAAATATGTACTGTATGCTGAGCTTTAGCTAAACATTACATATTGACGTCAAGGCTACTTGTATAATTTATTAACTACGCCAGCTATGACAGCTTTAACACACATAAAGAGGTTAAAAACAAAATGGACCCAATACATTGTAACGAAAGCCGACAAAATTATGACAGATAAATATAGGAGACCAACTTCTTCTTCTTCTTTCTCTTTATAAGCAATTCTGCTCGTTCATTAGTGGATTGATACCTCAGAGACAGGTTGTCACTCCATCTTTTGCGTGGTTCTCCTATACTTCTTCTACCGATTGGTCATTTATGTCTTGCTATATTGATCACTTATGTGGTGCTTATTTCCATGGTACCACCATGTATTCCACCAAATGGTACTTCAGTTTTTTCTATTTAGTGTCCATTGGTTTATGTATTGTACTATTTTCTATATTGATTTTCTAAAATCTTCACTCCTCTTTCAATCTCTCAGCGTATTTCCTGTAATGCTTCTCAGTATCCTCATCTCTGCCGTTTCCAGTAGTTTTGTGTTGTGTCTGTGCCGGGTCTTGTTTCTAATGCATATACCATTATTAGTCTTACACTGGCTTTATTAATTCTTGACTTCATCTCAGTGTTAATATGTCTGTACGCCATTATTAAGGCATCCTGCCAGTAAATTTGTTTTATTGTACTTACTTTTTACTTCTTTGTCTAGGTCTCCATAGCTGGACAGTGTAATTTCAAGGTATTTTATTTCCATTATTTTTTAATACTGATGCCTACTAAACACTTTATATTTTTACATCTGATTGGTTCTTTGCTGATTATAGACTAAGAGCCGCTATAGGTGAAATTTCTTAATCATTTTAGGCACGATGGGACCCTATAACATAAATAGTAGAACCTAAAAGAAAACGTTTGAACACTGTGCCGTCACTTTTCAGTGGCACATGCGTCGACAGTGGCGCATCAAACTTTCCACTTATGGACGGGATAAATAAATTAAAAGTTAACAGAACTTACTAACAGAATTAAATTTTTTATATTTTTTTAAGTTCTATGTGATTAACACATAGGATTCATCGTGATTTTAACCCACCACCCCCTTCTCCCTGCCCCCACCATCAAAAACTTAATTTTTCGTTTTTATTTTTTTTTTTGGTGGGATACAATCAATTTTAAAATTTCAAAAAATTCACACGCATTGAGGCTTTTATAAAACATGCCTATTTTTTATAGACTTATAGGTAGAGTGTACATAACCTCAAAAAATTAAAAGAATTTTTTTTTTCAAAAAAGCGTATAACTTTTTTTGAGGAATAGCTGCCGGTCTAATTTTTTCTTAATCTTGTGTGTTTTATCAAACACTATATTTTAAATTTTTTTCAGATTTTTCCGTAAGTCTCCTTACCTTCAAAAATCCGAAAACTGTTTTTTGGGGGGTTTTGGGGGATTTTCCCTATTTTATGGACTTCATAATATATCAAATCAATTTTGTTTTTATAGGTTATATGTAACTTGAAGTTACTGAGTTCTTTAGAATATTTAAAAATCAGAAAAACACGTTCAAACCCCCCAAAACCCCCTTAAAAAACAGTTTTTTGGAATTTTGAAGGTGACCAACGTTACAGAAAAATCTGAAAAAAATCAGAAATATAGTGTTTGATAAAATACACAAGACTAAGAAAAAATTAGATCTGCAGCTATCCCCAAAAAAAAAGTTATATACTTTTTTTCAAAAAAAAAATTTTAAAATTTTTTTGAGGTTATGTACACTCAACCTACAGGTCTATAAAAAATAGACGTGTTTTATAAAACCCTTAACTATGCGCGTAAATTTTTTGAAATTTTAAAATTGATTGCATCCCACCAAAAAAAAAATAAAATCGAAAAATAAATTTTTTGATGGTGGGGGCAGGAAGAAGGGGGTGCTGGGTTAAAATTACGATGAATCTTATGTTTTGATCACATAAAACTTAAAAAAATTTAAAAAATAAATTCTGGTAATTAGGGAGGGTATTTTTTAATTTATGTATCCCGTCCATAAGTGGAAAGTTTGATGCGCCACTGTAGACGCATGTGCCACTGAAAAGTGACGGCACAGTGTTCAAACGTTTTCTTTTAGGTTCTACTATTTAAGTTATAGGGTCCCGTCGTGCCTAAAATGATTAAGAATTTTCACCTATAGCGGCTCTTAGTCTATTACTAGCGAATTAGTTTTCTGAATTAAGATTTTCATAATAAATTATTTTTCTCTTATAGGCGAGTGGGAGATATCGAGATATCCCTAAAATGACCAGGTACTGACCACGGAGAGGTGAATGGCTAATTTTATTCATACTTTATATTCTTGAAGGTGCTGAAAACGAAAATGAGGTTTATATTAAATTTTATGTGGGAGAACATTGTCAAAATCGCAATTTTAACCTCAAAATAAAAAAAATAAATCACGTTTTTTTGCGTTTACCTCGCTACAACTCTGTTCAGTTTTAATATTTTTTTCTGAAATTTTGACAGTATATAGCTCTAACATTTCTAAAAACAACGATACTTGTCTTAAGCTTTAATTCTTATTTTGATAAAGTTTATGAATTTTTCGAAGAAAAAGATGCGGATTTGGGCATTGCAAAGATTAATCACAAAAGTTGAGTTACGAAATTTAAAATTAAGCCTTTTAATCGCGTTTATGGTAAAATATTAGATCAAAATGTTTTATAGAAAAAAAAATAGTGCAACTTTTATTATCGACATTAGAAATCACCAATATAACGGTTATTTTTCGAGATACTCACCATGGGTGGTGAATGGCTAATTTTGGTCTTAGATTATGTTCTTGAAGGTGCTGAAAACGAAAATAAAATTAATTTTAAATTTTAGGTGGGAGAATATTGTCAAAATCGCAATTTTATCATAAAAATAAAAAAAGTGAAATCACGTTTTTTGCGTTTAACTCGCTACAACTCTGGCCGTTTTTAATATTTTTGTCTGAGGTTTGTATACTATATGTTGCTCACTTTTCTGAAGACAACGATATCTGTTTTAAGATTTTTGTCTTATTCTAGTTAAAGTTATGAATTTTTTAAAGAACAATGTTCAGATTCTTGAATCGCAAAGTTTAATCGCAAAAGTTGAGAGGCAAAATTTTAAATTTATCTTTATAATTACGTTTATGTTAAAACATAGAGTACAAAGAAGTTTTCTGGAAAGTCTTAGTTACAAATATTTTATAGAAAAAAAACGACTTTTAATATAGACGTTATACGTCCCCAAAATAACGCTTTTTTCGAGATACTGACCATGGGAGGTGAATGGTTAATTTTGTTATTATTTTATGTTTTCGATGGTGCTGACAATTAAAAAGAGGTTTATTTTGAATTTTATGTGACGAAACATTGTCAAAATCGCAATTTTAACCTAAAAATGAAAAAAAAAAGTGAATTCACGATTTTTTACGTTTAACTCGCTACAACTCTGTTCCATTTTAATATTTTTTTCTAAAACTTCTACGGCACATATTTCTTACCTTTGTGAAGACTATGAAAGTAACTGTAGTCTTTCAGTCTTTTTTTAATAAAAGTTATGAATTTTTAAAAATAAAAGGTGCAGATTCGTGAATTGCAGAGTTAAATCGCAAAAATTAAGTGACAAAATTTAAAATTTATCTATTCGATTACATGTATGTTAAACCATAAAATTCAAATCAGTTTTGTGGGGAGTTTTAGGTCTAGATGTGTTATAGAAAAAATATGGTGCAACTTTAAATTTTAAGAAAAACGTGGTTTAACTTTTATTTTATATTTTTAGGGCAAAATTGCGATTTTGACAATTTTCTCCCACCTAAAATTCCAAATAAACTTGATTTTCGTTTTCAGCACCATCAAAAACATAAAGTAATACCAAAATTAGCCATTCACCACTAATGATCAGTATCTCGAAAAATTAGCGTTATTTTGGTCATTTATAACGTAGATGTAAAACGTTGCACCATTTGTTTTCTATAAAGCATTTTGATCCCAAACTTTCCAGAAAATTTCTCTGTACTCATGTTTTATTTTTAAATTTGATTTAAAACCTCTATTTCAAATTTTTCAAGTCAAATGTTGCGGTTAAACTTTGCAATTCACGAATCTGCACCTTGTACTAAATGATTCGTAACTTTTACTAAAATAAGACTAAAAGCTTAAAGCAGAAACCATTGTCTTCAAAAAAGTGAGTGATATATACTGTACAAACTTTAGAAAAAAATATTAAAACGGACCAGAGTTGTAGCGAGCTCACGCAAATAAACGTGATTTAATTTCTTTTTATTTTTAGGGTACAATTGCAATTTTGATAATATTTCCCAACCTAAAATTTAAAATAAATTTCATTTTCGTTTTCATCACGGTCAAAAACATAATCAAAGAACAAAATTAGCCATTCTCCACCCATGGTCAGTATCTCGAAAAATAAGCGTTATATTTAGAATTTCTAATGTCGACATTAAAAGTTGCACTAAGTTTTTCTATAAAAGAGTTTGATCTAAAAGTTACCAGAAAACTTTTTTGTACTCTTTACTTTAACATAAAGGTGATTAAGAAGCTAAATTTTAAACTTCGTCACACAACTTTTGCGATTAAACTTAATGCACAAATCCACACATTTTCCTTTGAAAAATTCATAACCTTTATCAGCATAAGAATAAATGCTTAAAACAGGTACCGTTGTCTTCGAAAATGTTAGAGCTATATACTTTAAAAATTTCAGAAAAAAATATTAAAATCGAACAGAGTTGTAGCGAGGTAAACGCAAAAAAACGTGATTTTATTTTTTTTTTATTTTTAGGTTAAAATTGCGATTTTGACAATGTTCCCCCACATAAAATTCAAAATAAACTTCATTTTCGTTTTCAAAACCCTCGAAAATATAAAGTATGAAAACTATCTAAGTATCTCGAAAACTAAGCGCTTTTTTGGGGGTGTCCCGCTCGTGTATTATGTTAGATCTGAGGACTAGTCTTGGTACACTATCTTCATATTGGGCGCTATCAATATTACGTTTGTGTAACAGAGTATTTTTACTTGTTTGTTTTACGTTTTGTATCCTCTTATTTTTTGACATTTTTGATGATACCATCCGTCATTAAATTGAAGAGCATGGGGCTCAATGAGTCCCTTGTCTTTTTCCGCTGCCTATGTCTATAAGTTCTGTAAAATCATCTATTCTGACTTCCAATTTGTTGTTTTGGTAGATGTTTTCAATACTTTTATGGTATCTAGGGGAACTTCTCCATTATGCGTAAGATGAATTATATCTTTGAATTCTACTCTGTCAAATGCTTTCTTTAACACATTCGCGGACACGCTTCAGATGTAGACACGTCTTCTTATGGAGTAAATGACTTCATAATATGCAGTCGTATCCGTGAATGTGTTAAGTTAATCAGACACATAAATTCTGGTCCATTATACTCTAGTTATTTGTCTCTTCTTCTTAAGGTGCCTTCTCCATTACTGAAGTTTGGTTATAAATACAGCAAATTGCTGTCTATATTGAGCGGTTCTTAGTATCGAATGTGCATCCATGCCCGTCCAGTCTCTTACGTTTTTCAGCCAATAACATTTTCTTCTTCCTGGACCTCTTCTTCCTTCCACTTTTTCTTCCATTATAAGTCGTAAAAAGTTGTATCTTTCTCCTCTGTAAATATGCCCGAGATAACTCGTTTTTCTGTTTTTTACAATATTTGGAAGTTCTTTTTCAATCACCATTCTTCTCAGCACCTCGTTGTTTGTCACGTGCTCTGTCCAAGAGATCTTCAGCCAAGGGCGGATCCAGGACAGATTTTCGGGAGGTGCCATGAACTTTTTTGGGGAGGGGGACCGGATCTGGGAGTAATTTTTAAAAATTATGGATACAAAGGTGAGTTTTAAGGCACTTTTCACAAACTTTTGAGTGCCGTAAAGACATTCAAAATTCCTACACATTTCTTCACTACTTATTTTTCCCAATGCTTCTCCTGTCAGGAGAACCTTTACTCTGGGTAAAGTTCTTGAGCTAATCCTAAAAGAGAGGCTCAATGACTTTCTCGAAAACCACAATATCATACCAAAATTCCAATATGGATTCCAGTCAGGTAAATCTACTAAACATGCATTAATAGATTTCACTACCAAAATTACTCAAACCATCAACGATGGTTCATTCGCCATAGCCACATTTCTGGATGTGCAGAAGGCTTTCGACCAGGTCTGGCACGACGGGCTTGTTCGGAAACTTCTGGACATCGGGCTACCATTGCAATTTACCAAAATTGTGCACTCCTACCTCCACAACCGTACTATCAGAGTTAAAATAGGCGATCAAAAGTCCACCCCCTTCACTCCACAAGCTGGAGTTCCCCAGGGTTCAGTCCTAGCACCGCTGTTGTACATCATCTACAACAGCGACATCACTAACCAAAATATCCCAGGTACTCGGCTGTTTCTCTATGCAGACGACACGACTCTGCTCTCAACAACCTCTCGATACAACCCAAGACTCCTCTTCAGAAGAGCCCAGGCTCTGTTGGACGGCGTCGGCGAATAGTGTTGTAAGTGGAGAGTCACGCTGAACGCGAACAAAACAACAACAATTGTGTTTCGCGCCCCTTCTGTGTCACATAGAATCATACGCAATGAAGACGACCAATATCCACTGAGACTGTTGGGAGAAAGGCTTGTTGTTAGCCCGACTGCGAACTATTTGGGAGTACTGTTTACCAGGACTCTCAACTGGGACGCAGATCTAAAGGCAACTTTAGATAGGGTAAGGAACAGGGCCAGACTTCTCAACGCTCTCTCGGGAAAAATTGGCAAGACACACAAGAAGACTCTCATTCACACTTACAAGACCTTTATTCGACCCGTCATGGAGTACAAATCATGTATCTACTCTCTTTGTTCAAGACAAAAACAAGAGAAGTTGTTGAGAGCGGAACGCAGAATCTTGCGTAGATGCAACTATGAGCACTGGCGATATCCCTCAAACGAAATCCATAACATCTCGAACACCCCCAAAATCACCGAGAGAATAAACTCTCTGAACAGGAACTTCACAATCAAAGTAATCAACGGCCGCCCTTCCGACACACAAGAATCTCTCAAATGTTCCTGTTCATCTTCCGGCCACGTACTCCACCGAAAGCCCAAACGCAAAAAGATTCATGTACCGTCCGCTCTAATGCAAACATGCATTGACGAACTCCCGGTGGAGTACGAAAACATCCTTGAGGCTACCCCGTTAGCCTACCGTACCCACCTCTAACATTTCCTCTTCCCTACCCCGAACAGGGAGAAGTTGGTTTTTTGCGGTTTCCCAACTTCATTGCACAATTATACCTGTTCGTCCCAAGAAAATAGCCGCAACTATTTTCTCCACTCGAACGCACACTGTCCACGCTGAGCTCAAAGCCACCTCCTGACCGCCGACGAGGGACGCAGGTTCGCCTGTCGTTGTACAATGGTTTCTAGGGAGACTGGTCGAAACCAAAGCACGGACAGTACACGTAAATGTCTATGGAACCAACAACAATCCATTAAACTTTCTTCTCTGTTGACTTCTTAGCCTTCTGGACACCACCGTCCGGCATAACCCAGGATCCAAGAACACCAGGACACGGCGCCTGCCCCAGTGTGTTTTTTGGACTGTTTGCTTTTGCTGCCAACACAATACATTCACCTCAAACCCTGAAGAGGACAAAATCCTAAACGGGGAAGCACATTGAACGCATTTCTTCTGAACATTATCCAGACAAGCAAATCAAACAATGTAGTAGTAGTCTCCTGTCAGGCCTTGTTCTTCCCCTCTTTATTGAGTTTCACTAATTATTTTTATGTTCTAATAAGGGTCAGTCAACTTGACAAAGTCTTCACGAATGTTTTTGTGTATGTATCTCAAATTTAAGGGAAACTGTTCCACATGGAATACGGCGGTTGTTTTTTTTTTTAAATATGACAGAGAAATAATTTGCACTTTGAACCTGATTCATTATTTGTTTAATTATTTCTTCACCACAACATGTTATCAATTGATTTTGACTGGTGCTACTAATTTATGTTGCTCGGGAAGATGCTGTGGATAGGTGTTGCTTAAGAGTCTTATCTTCTGATGCTACTCTAAACCTTAACAATTCCCCTTATTACTAGTTCCAGCATCTTCGTCCAGAAGCAGAAGGCCATCATCATTATGGCCTCTTAGAGGAATGATTTGTCGACCTAAAGAACACTACCTTGTAGACTCTACTATTGGTCTTAGTCTTTCTCTATTTTCTTGTATCTGTTTAGACCTCTGAGGGTCTACCTGGCCAATGAATGACTTTTACGGGTTGCGACAACTTTGTAGAAAATCCAGCCCAACCTGAACGTAGAATGCTACTTCTTGTGATATGATGTTTTTTCATGAGTTTGTATGGCTCAGTCTTTGCCCATGAGTTTGACGAAAGATGTTAAAGGTTTCGTGACAAGGCTTTGGGCGATCATCCCTTTATTGTGACCATATTTTTCATTATAAAAATAAAACGCAGCACTTGCAGGACAATCCCTTTTGAATGTGCGAAAGTACCAACCAACTCCTTTGTTTTTCTAAGTGCTTGCGACCCAAGTAACGCTACATTTCTTTTTTAATTCTTTGTGTGTACATAATATTTAAATTGATACGATTTTGATGGATCTATTGATAGAAGACATAATATGTACTTATCCACTGTTTTGTGCATAATATACATGTGTTTGAAATAATAAACATTTGAACTGCAAATATTTAAATTTAAATCTATTTAAATTTTCGGAGGGGGCCATGGCCCCCATGGCCCCCTCCCTGGATCCGCCCTTGTCTTCAGCATTCTTCGAAAAACTCACATCTCAAAGGCTTCTATACGCCTCATACTTGTAATTCCAAGAGTCCATGTCTCCACTCCGCGTAGCAATATGGAATAAATGAATGTTTTTACAAATAATTGGTATCGGATATCCAACGATAAGGTAGAGTTTATTAGGAATTTTTTTATTCTTGGAAAAGAGGACCTAGCATACTCTATATGAGCACGTATTTCGACCTCATGGTCAAGATCGCTTGTTATCCAGCAACCAAGATACTGGAATCTTTGTACTGTACAGGTTCTATATGTTTATTGTAGATACGAATTTTAATATCGGCATTTTGTGCACGTGTAACAGCCATTACGTTTGTTTTATTTATGTTGATATTCAGCCATCAAAATGACCATCTATAAAACAATACTCAAACCAGTGTGGACATATGGAATCGAGCTGTGGGGCTGTAGCAAACCATCCAACACCAAAATAAACCAAAAACGCAGCACAAATCATCCAAACCATCTCATAGATGAATTATTCAACTCGTTAATTAGTTTTGATGGGAAATAAGCCACAATTTTACTAAAAAATTATTTTATTAACGTTTCGACGTCTAAATAAAAAATGTTAATAAAATAAATAAAACCATTTTTTAATAAATTTTAATAAATTTTAGAGACGTTAATAAAATCAGATGCTTAGTAAAATTGTGGCTTATTTCCCATCAATGTGGATGCGTTCGCTGATTATTTAGAAAACATATTTCAGCCAAACCCTGGGGAAACTCATGTAGACGATGAACCAGTAGCTTTTGATTCTGTTAACATACAACTGACTACTACAAAAGAAGTTCAAGAATTAATCAAAAACATCAATACAAAAAAAGCGCCTGGGTTTGACCTGATCAATGGTGAGATACTAAAAAAATTACCTAGAAAAGCCATAGTAAAGCTTACTACACTAATAAATGCATCCTTTAGGCTTAGATATGTTCCCATCCTTTGGAAAACTGCAAAGGTTATAATGATACCAAAAGTAGGACAAGATAACCATGAATTAACATCATACAGGCCAATCTCCTTACTATCCATAACCTCAAAGGTGTTTGAAAAATTACTACTACGAAGAATGAACCATATAATTGAACAAAAAAATATTATTCCAACTCATCAATTTGGATTTCGTGATAAACACTCCACAATTGACCAGATCCATCGAATAGTAACTGAAATAGAAAAAGCACTGGAAGGGGACAAAATTTGTTCGGCAGTATTCCTGGATATCGCAAAAGCATTTGACAAAGTATGGCACGACGGTCTGTTAATGAAGCTAAAGAAAATATTTCCTATGCAACTCGTTGAAATATTGAAGTCATACCTACACCAGCGAACATTTAGAGTTAAAATGGAAAACGAGTACTCTGAGTTAAAGCAAATAAATGCAGGGGTTCCACAAGGTAGCGTTCTTGGACTAATACTATACCTTTTGTACACATCTGACATTCCGGAGAGGGAAAACATCCAGCTGGCCACATTTGCTGATGATACAGCAGTCATGACAATAGGAGCAACTATAGAGGAATCTACGATTAACTTACAAAATGCAATTAATGGCATAGAAGGCTGGTCCAAAAAATGGCGTATAAAGTTTAATGAACAGAAGTCAGTTCATATTAACTTCACTAACAAGAAAATCAATAATCTTCCAATTATCCTAAACAACAACGTTGTTCCTAATAAAAAAACAGCGAAATACCTGGGTTTAAATCTCGACGTCAAACTAAAATGGAAGGAGCACGTTAAAAAGAAAACTGAACAGATGAAGATAAAGTACAAAAATATGTATTGGCTAATAGGTAGGTACTCTCAACTTTCCATCCAGAACAAAGTACTAATTTACAAACAGATATTGAAACCGGTGTGGACCTATGGCCTACAATTATGGGGCTGTACCAAAAAAAGTAATTACCGAAATTTAGAAACGCTCCAGAACCGAATATTAAGGAATATTGTATGTGCTCCTTGGTATGTTCGGAACGACGATTTGCGTAGAGATCTTAAAATCGAATCTATTCCAAATGAAATTAAGAAAGTCGCCAGGAGACATGAAGACAGGCTCCATAAGCATCCCAACCATGAAGCACTTCAGCTTCTTGTCAACGAACCCCAGATGCGAAGGCTCAAGAGGACTAAACCGTTCGAGCTTGTAATGTGTGAAGTTGTGCCGGGCTTAGTTAGTGTTGTGCATTGTATTGTAGCCACAACAAATACGTGAGCAATTAGTGAAAAGCAGAGTCAGTGCTGTGCTGTGTAGCCACAACAAAGAAGTGGACATTTCATTTAAAAAAAAAAGCTAGGATGGACCAGGTGACATCTAGTTTACAAACATTTTTTAGGGAAATTAGGTTAAAGAAAAAATACTGATTAATCTTGTAGATTAGGTGTATTTATATTGTTTAAATAAAAAAAAAATTTCCCATCAAAACAAGTTAATTATAAAAATGCCAGAAGAAAATAGCTTCAATTCAACTGGTTGACAGACGCCTAAAAAGACTTTGGCCAGAAGACCTAGCTGCTGGGTGAATTCCAAGGAGTCGTCAATGGACGACACCTGCCACAAGCCAAGAAATTATATCGTATTTACTTATTACTTTAAGGGCCGGCGTAGCTCAGGCGGTAGTATGCTTGACTCGCGTGCTGGTAGGCCGGAGTTCAAATCCCAGCGCCGGCGCCGGCAAGAACAACCAGACACTTTTCAATGTCTATAGGCCCCAGGTCGACTGAACCTGAATAAAATAAGTACCTTGGGTAAAACCAGGGGTAGTAATAGGCGGTTGAAGCGTAGCACTGGCCCTGTTACCTTCATTGTATACCGTAGGCCCTAGATATAGCAGACTACCCCGCTATAATCACAAAGCCGCGTCAGCGGTATAAAACGGGAGACTATTATTACATACCTATTACTTTATTGAAGTAGGTTGTAAATTAGCAATGAATAAATAAATTTAAAAAAATATATTATAATTTTTGACAGACGTCTAAAAAGACTTTGGCCAGAAGTCCTAGGTGAATTCCACCTTCTAGAGATACAACAACTAGATATTTTTAAAATGTCTATGGGCCCCAGGTCGACTCAACCTAAATAAAATGAGTACCTTGGGTAAAACCAGGGGTAATAATAGGCGGTTAAAGCCGGGGCCTGTTTTACCACTAGGCCCGTGATGCACCTGCCTCCGGACCAAATTTTAAGGGGGCCGAAAGATAAAAAAATTTAGTGCAATAACAAAATAAATTTTTAAAATTCTTTCATTTTACGAACAGGAAATGATAAGCCAAATGATTTCCAAGCGACTTCACCTGTCACAAGTATCTCTCTGTCATCTTCTGTAGAAAACAACAATGTCAATATCTCTTTTCCTAGCGATAAAAAAATGTGATTGGCCAAAACATTTTTTTAATCTGGAATTTCAATAATATTTTATAAATAATCGACCGAATTAAAATACTGATAAAATTAGTGAATGTGTTATACAACTGGATAATAATAAAACTAGACATTTGCAAAGTGTCATTTGGAATTTTTTTAAAATGGAAGCTAATGAGGAAAAAATTCTTGGCGCGTGATTAGTGTACAGTTCTAAATGTAGCCTTGTTTATTGTTACGTTTGTAAACTGATTTCCACGAAAATTATTGTTCTTCCAACTTTTGATGGGTATAATGACTGGAAAAATATCAATAGGACAGTTATTCAAAATGAAGTAGAGTTCTGAGCTAGAGAAGGAGTACAACATCACAAATTGTAACAGTAATGGGAAAAAGTTATTTAAAAGAAAAGGAACATTACAGAAACGTTTTTTAACAAATAATAGCAACCATTAAATTTTTGTCCAAAAACGATCTATCTAAAACCGTGTTAAAAATGCAATTTTTAACACTCCATGCGAGCATTAAAAATGCTACTTTAAGGCACTAGTGCTTTAAAATTTTTATGGTACTGCAGTTCGTATTGACCGTATAGGCAATTTTGATGTAATATCAAAAAAATATAAAAATGGAATGTCAGTCAAGTTCAAGTAAAAGTTTTTGTAGATATTGTCCTGTAATTACGTTTGTAGAAAAAATATTGTATGATATACGTATTAAAAATTACATTTTTAAGGCACTCATGTGAATTGCATTTCACATGCGTGCCTTAAACGTGTACTTTTAACACTTTTATCATAAATAACTATTAAAAAAAATTATATTCTCTCCTAAATTAGCATTAAGCCTAATTAAATTATAAAACTCAGCGGACTCAGAGTCCTCGATAAAGCCTGTGACATATGATGACTAATCGTACAATCATACCTGATATATCGACATGTTGCTCACCTCTATTGCCACGGCTCGGTGCTACCTCCTGCCCCTGTGTAGCCGGCTCATCGCACGCCGCCAACGTTACCGTCCACTGTTCTCATTAATCCACCGCAACTCTATTCAATCGCAGGAGCATTTAATTAATTCCGTTGATTGCAACTAAAGCCCTAAAAAATCCCGGAATTGTTGCTTATTTTATTTGTTCTGTGCAAATAAAACTGTGTGACTTGTGTTTATGCTCAAAAAAGTAAATTATTTCTACGTGGCTAGAATGTTTTTAGAGAAATATAGAGGTTTATTTTCCATAGAAAAATATAGAGATCTAGGATTTAAAATTATTCTGTTTTAGACCAAAATGGTAACATGGTAAATATAAATCAAGTATAACTGTACTTGATGGAAATACAGGATTATAAAAGATGAATTTAAAAATATATGCATAGTGTACATGATACAATAACCCAAGATACGACACGCAGCGTTCCTAATTTCGTTCAGGTCGCGCATGACGTCACGTTGTGAGTAGATCCTTTTTACATTTCGAATCCATTGCCATTATGATTTCGGGATTTTGACTTTTAATATCAGTTGTGAAATTATCGAGAAGCGCTGTTTTGTTTAGTATGATTAAATATAATTATTGAGCACATAATCTAATAATAGAAATCAATTACAAACATGATATTTTATTATTAGACAAGATACGTCTCATTAGGTATACAATACACAGCGTTGCGCTCTACTGTTTTTCTGAAGCTATTTTCTTGTGGCATTTTTGTAATTAACTATTAACTATTTTTAATAAACTATTTTTAATGGGAAATAAGCCACATTTTACCAAAAAAATATTTTATTACCGTTTCGACGTCGAAATCGGATGCCGTTCTCAAAATACAAAAAATATTAATGAATTAAACAAAAATGTTGTTGCTTAGTAAAAAATTCTTCTAATAATTTTTTAATCTGACTCATTTATATCGGCAATTCAGACATAATATATTATACATTTTAAAGTAGAAGACTTTAAAATGATATTGCCAATTGTCCATTCGATTACATGAAATCAACCCGAACTCAAGAATATCCGTCACAAAAAAAAATCATAGCATGTGATATGTCTTTAAAAATACAACCACATGACCAAATGCAACGGTGACAGTAAAATTCTCGCATTGGAGATTCCATAGTAAATCACGAGTGAAAACCAGGAAAAAACCTCGTAATACTATCATGACATCGTAAGTATTAGGTCTTACTATTATTATCATAAGTATTATATTAGAATCTGGTATTAGTTTTGAGAGTAAGCTAAAGTAAGACCTAATACTGACGATGTCGGTATGGTATTACGAGGTTTTTTCCTGGTTTTCCCTCGTGATATACTATGGAATCTCGAACGCGAGAATTTTTCTGTCACCGTTGCATGTGGTTGTATTTTTAAAGACAGATCACATGCTATGATTTTTTTTTGTGACGGATATTTTTGAGTTGGGGTTGATTTCATGTAATCGAATGAACAATTGGCAATATCATTTTAAAGTCTTCTACTTTAGAATGTATAATATATGTCTGCATGGCCGATATAAATGAGTCAGATTAAATAAATTATTAAAAGAATTTTTTACTAAGCAACAACATCTTTGTTTCATTTCATTAATATTTTTTGTATTTTGTCAACGGCATCCGATTTGGACGTCGAAACGTTAATAAAATCATTTTTTAGTAAAATTGTGGCTTATTTCCTATTAAAAATAGTTAGTTCCTCTCTACCAGAATCCACTTTGCCTTTTCCCGCTTTGGCTAAATTTTGGGATGGAATAGCTTTTATTTTAAGGCATTGAAAATTTTTAGGAGAATATCCAAGCAGCTCGTGTTTCAGATTGCGTTCATAATCGCAATCGTTAACGCAGCACCTTTGGAAACATTGCAAGAAGCATTGAATGGTGTTACTCCTGCAATTTGGTAAAAAAGTTAGCGGAAATAAGAAAAGTTAATATAAGAGTGTAGAATGTATGAAAATTGCATATAATCAATAATGTTTACAATTTAAATGAAGATACCAACGATAATGATTTATATGAGTATGGATCTAATTCTTGATTACACTGTAAAGCAATATGTTTTCAAATGTTGACGGGTTGCATATGTGGATTTATTTTAAATAAAGTAAAGAAATACAGACGTACTCACAATCTTTTAATTTCACTACGACGACCAGTTTCGATCTCTACAATACACAGATCATCTTCAGGTCATCGTTACAAGTGAATTAAATGCTACAATTAAAGAAAGATTCTTTAATTTTAGCATTATTTAATTCACTTGTAACGCTGATCTGAAGATGATCTGTATATTGTAGAGATCGAAACCGGTCGTCGTAGTGAAATTAAAAGATTGTAAGTACGTCTGTCTTTCTTTACTTCATTCAATATGTTTTCATTGTCTCAATAAGAAAAATTTTGAGTGTTATTGTTATTACTTTATTAGTAAATACATACTTAATACTACAATTTAAAAACAATATGATTTGTAATTTTCTTGTATTCTTGCACGAATAATTATATATCTCTCTAAAGTATTCTAAAATACATTACCAGTTAAAACCGCATTTTTTCTTGTCTGCGACAATGCTTCAAATATTTAGAGAATTTGCTACTTTCTCAACTCAATCAAAGTTTCAGTGAAATATACTATACATTATTTTCAAAAGACAGATTAAATTATTTTGGTGTAAATCTCTTTTGCAGCAGTTTGTATGATGGCCTTTGCCATACATTTTGAGCACTGTCAACGATAACCTAATAATATATTTTATATACACCGTAAAGTTTTTGTAAATATGTCGTATTATAAATGAGGAAGCTCACGTTTCATGGAAGGACATATTAATCTAAATTTTTGTTGTTTTTCTTCATGAAACAAGACTTTTTCATCACTGTTTATTTATGGAGGCTATAAAACTTAATTTAACGCCACCTGTGGTACGCCAGTTACGCCTATCTACTCATCAGGAAGTATATATAGAGGTATCCTAATCAGATATTTGCAGTGATTCATATGATCGGAAAATAATTTTGGATATAGACCTTTTCTTGTCAAGGGCGGATCCAAGACCGATTTTCGGGAGTGGGGAGAGTATGAACTTTTTAGTGAGGGCTACCGGTGGGTCTGTGTGGAAATTTTTTAAAATTAGGGTTAAAATGGTGAGTTTTAAGGTACTTTTCACACCTTTTTAAATGTCATAAGACATTCAAAACTTATCGTTATTAAAGTATTTTTATTCGTCTAGCAACAAAAAATCGGCAATTTTTTTAAATTCTCGGGAGGGGGGCATGGCCCTTTCTCTGGATCCAACCTTGCCTCTTGCAAAACTGTTTGTAGGCATAATCGGCTACACTGTCTAGAATAGGTGTTCGAAGATTTCTTTAAATTACATTTCCTAAATTTATTTTTACAGTTATATCTTTCTCTGTTAATTTGTGCAGTATCTTACCTTAAATCCTGGTACCTGGACTTAAATTAAAATATATGAGTGTTATATTGACTATAATAAAGCATTCGACAAAGTTTGACATGAACAATTAATGCATGCCCTGAAATCAAAGAAGATAGATTACAATGACCTCCGGATTATATCAAATTTATATCTACTATACCTAAGCAGCGAGATAAAGTACGTAGCTCTCAGTGTAAATTGAAATAACAAGCTGATAATGCGAGCATTATCATAACGAAAACTTTGTTTATTTGCGTATTTAAATTCATAATAGATAGGGAAAATTGCTATTATGAAAAGTTGTTTAGAATTAAAAACTACGTTTTATTGTGCAATTATGTCCTTCTAATTCTTCTTCTTTAAGTGCCATCACCGCGGCGGAGGTCGGCAATCATCATAGATATTCGTATTTTAAAGACGGCTGCTCTAAAAAGTTCATTTGATGTACATCCGTACCACTCTCTCAGGTTGCGCAGCCACGATATTCTGCGTCTGCCTATGCTTCTCTTTCGTTGAATCTTTCCCTGCATAATCAATTGGAGCAAGATATATCTCTCTCCACGTGTAATATGTCCGAGATATTCCAATTTTCTTGTTTTGATGGTATTTAGGATTTCCATTTCTTTATTCATCTTTCTCAGAACCTCTTTGTTTGTGACGTGTTCTGTCCACGATGTTTTCAGTATTCTTCTGTACACCCACAGCTCGAATGATTCTAGTTTTTTCATTGATGCAGCATTCAAGATCCAAGCTTCAATTCCATAAAACAAAGTCGAGAAAACGTAGCACCTAGCCAACCTAACAATTAGCTCCAACTTCAAATCTCTTGTGCAGAGCACTTTTCTCATTTTGTTAAAATTTGCTCTGGCCTTTTCTATTCTGATTTTGATTTCCCGTAAGTAATTTCCTGTGGAGTTGATCATTGTTCCAAAGTATGCATATCGGTAGACTCATTCGATATTGGATCCGTTTATGAAGAGATTTTCATTATTTCTTTGACTTTTCGATATTCTCATAAACTTTGTCTTCTTGACATTCATTGTTAGCCCGTATTCTTGTCCAAACTCTGCTATTCTGGTCACCAGCCTCTGAAGATCCCCAATATTTTCAGCTAAGATGACAGTGTCATCCGCATCTCTAATGTTGTTAATGGGAACTCCATTTAACTTTATTCCAGCTGTTTCAACCTGAAGAGCTTTTTTCAAGGTCTCTTCCGAGTAGGCATTCAAAAGAATTTTCGACAACACGCATCCCTGTCTCACTCCACGTCTGATTTCAATTTCCTCTGACAGCTGGTCTTTAACACTTACTTTTGCTCGTTGTTTATAGTATAAATTCGATATAATCCTGAGGTCATTGTAGTCCAACTTCTTTGATTCCAGGACATGCATTAATTGTTCATGTCATATTTTGTCGAATACTTTATTATAGTCAATAAAACACGCATATATATCTTGATTGACGTCCAGGTACCTTTGTATAAATGTTAAGTGAAAGAAGAGCTTCACGAGTTCCCATGCCTTTGCGAAACCCAAATTGCGTATCATTAATATATATGTCCAGTTTATGATATATTCGGTTATGGATGACTTTCAGTAGCAACTTTAGCATATGGGATATCAAACTAACAATGCGGTAGTAGCCGCATTCTCTTGCGTTCATCTTTTTAGGGAGGTAAATAAAGATCGACGTCAACCAGTCTTTAAAACATCAATATGCTGCTCATCTATAATTTTTAAAAGGTCGATAGGAAGCATGTCAGGTCCTGGGCTTTTCCTGTTCTTCACTGTTTTTAACGCATATATTATTTCTTCCTTTGTAATATTTGGACCTATTTCTCCTGAAGTAAGTTATATGTGTTCCAGATACCCTCTTTCATCAACGAATAGGTCATCGATGTATTCTGCCCAACGTTGTACTTTCTTATCGGTCTCTGTTAAAGCAACCCCATGTCTATCTAGAAGTGCACCAGTGAGATTTTGTTTTCTTAGTCCAGCCATTTCTTGGACTTTCTTATGTAGGTTAAATAGATCGTATCTTTTTTGGAGGTCCCCGGTCTCTTTGCATTTCTCTTCAAAGTGTTTTTCTTTTGCCTGCTTTATCATCTTCCTTATCTTGTGGTTAATCTCCCTGTATTTATTGTCATCTTTGTTCTTATATTGTCTCCGTTATTCCATCATATTCAGTATCTTGTCGTTCATCCATTCCCCTTTTCTCCTTGTGGAAGTCTTTAGTATATCTTTACAAGGTTCTAGTATGCAATGTTTTAGTTGCTCCCAGTGCTCGTCAATGTCATTGGTGTCTATGTTCAGCTCTCTACAATTCGTATGCAGTTCGTGTTGAATACATTATTTTACGTTGGGTTCTTTAAGCTTGCTTATGTCTATTGTAGCAGTTCTCTGATGTCTTTTAATATTTTTAAGTATGAGTGTAATTTTGGCGATAAGTGGGTTGTGATCTGAGGTTACGTCTTCTCCGGGATATGCTTTTATGGCTTAAACAGCATTACGGTATCTTTCGTTTATCATAATGTAGTCTATCTGGTTCCTCACTACTTTCTCCGATGAATCTGCAGGTGATCGCCCTGTATGCAGTCGTCTGTTGGGTAGTTTGAAAACTGTGTTTGTAATAATGAAGTTCTGCTCTTGGCAGAACTAATTGCAATAATGTAAACTATAAAGTTACTTTACTCTGGACCGAAATTCATATTTTTTACATACCTCGTATAAAATTGATAAAATTTGATATATGATAGTTGTATCTTAGGTTTTAGACCATGAAGAGCTTTTTATGAAGAATAACTTTTCTTCGTCAAATTAATAATAAAAGAGTTCCAATATAGGTATGCATAGTGATGTATAATTTCCGGGAAGATTCAAACGCCGGAAAGTTTCCGGAAACTTTCCGGGAATATTGGAAACTTTCGGAAACTTTGGAAATATTGTATTTTTTCTTGTTAGCCTATTGTATGTTATTAGTGTGTATTGTGCGTATGTTGTATGTCTATTGTATGTTAGTTCTGTAAAAATGTTTTCTTTTTTGTCAATAAACTTGGGATGGTTGGTTAGTAATTTGTCTATACACTGCTTAGCTAATATATGCTCTTTACCAGTGATGTTTTGTCCTGTTAAAAGAATCAAGTAGGTTTGCAGCATAGTGCACAGGCTTCACTGCCATTTTTTCTTCTTTTTTTTTCTAATTTAGATATAAGCATTCCTTTTCCTCGGGCTTACTGATTGGAAGTAATGGAATATTCCCGGTAAAAATATTTGCTATGCCCTTAAATGCTTCGACAACCTGGGATATTTTAAACATATTGAATTCCAATAAAGTAATCCATTTTACAATTATTATTGGTGTTCACACAAATGCTACTTTTTGCAACTTTGTTCAAAATATTTCATCATCCAGACTGTTTTATTTAAAATTCCGTGAAAATTTTAAATTTTCTCCCTCTATGACCATAAGCATTTAAAGCACTTTCAAACACAATAAGGCTATTTTACAATTAAGGATTGAACCCGATCTAGTTTTTACAGGAAGTTTTAATGATATAACTTGATTGTAGTTTTTACAAAAAAATTCAATAGCATTTTATTTTTGTTATTTTATTCACTTTGACGGAAATCTAAACACAATCATTTCTTTACTGTGTGAATCACGTTAGCTTTGTATGTTTTAAATATTAATTGCCAAAATATAATTATTTACCTTAAAATTTCAAAGCCCAATATTAAATTAGTTGTGAAAACAACTGTTTGTGTAATATAAAGAAACTTCAAAATGCAAAAATTTGACAAAAACCGCAAAACATTCAACTGACTGACAGCCACAAAAGTAAACAAAGCAGAAACGTCAAACAAATTGTGCTTAAAATATGAAAAAATACCTAATCGTCTTTTTTTGTACCTATCTCTTTTCAATGCACTGAGTCTAGATGGTTCATAAAAATAACATGTGTTTTTACTTAATAACAAACGGCAGCTGGTTTGACTTGAGTTTCATGCGTGGAAGAGAATGATGCTAGATAAAAAGTATGTGTTTTATCTCGCCAGGTATTAATGACGCACGGGTAAAGACTCGCGTACTCAACTGTAGATTGCATTAAATCGGGAAAGAGATATGTGGGAATTAGTTACCTTTTTAACAATTTCTTAATAACATGCCTCAACATTTTTAAGAGAATGTAGGTTCATCAAATCAGACACCAGCAAATTTAATGTATGAGAAACACAGGAATATGCTTCAATAAAATTATATTTGTTTTTTATCGATCATTTTGCCAAATTGGTGCTGCATTGTCTGTAACAATCCCACAAAATTTTTCTGGCCGACTTCCTTTATAATATATTATGTACTATTTATTATTTCTTGTAAAAGATATTCAGCTGTGTGCTTTTCACAATCTGTAAAAAGCGTTAAATACACATTACTAGTTCAGGTGTTGTCAAAGCAGCGCTTAGACACCGTTATAAATCGCAGCAATTTATCGTTATCAATCGAGTTGTTTCAATTTATCGTAGAGTGTAAACTGTACATTGCAGCGATTTATCGGAATTGGGGGATTGGAGTTGGTATCGGATTGCATCAATTTATTGTAACGATCGAGTTGTTTCAGTTTATAAGGCAGCGTTTAGACACAGCGATAAATCCGTGCCATTTATCGATATAAATCGAGTTGTTTCAATTTATCGTTGTGTGTAAACGGTACATCGCAGCGATGTATCGGGTTTGGAATTGGATTGGAGTTGGTACCTATCGGATTGCATCAATTTATTGTAACGATAAAGTTGTTTCAGTTTATAATCAATCGCGACAATATATCGAAGCTTCTAAACAGCTTTATAAAAATCAATAAATCGTAGCAATTTATCGTCACAATAAATTGCTCGCATTTATCACGGCGTCTAAACGCCACTTAATTAATCGCAACAATTTATCGCTGCGTCTAAACAGCTTTAAAAAAATTAATAAATCGTAGCAATTTATCGTCACAATAAATTGCTCGCATGTATCGCGGCGTCTAAACGCCCTTAAAGTTAATAACAGATTGTTTTCTAATATTATTTGACCAGCCATCACACTGAATGCCTACTGTAAATGCTTTATATTCTCAAAAGTTCTCGGAAATATTATGTAAAGTTCTCGAAAATATTTTCGGAAACATTCTCGAAAGTTCTCGGAAATATTCTCGAGAATTTTCCATTGAAAGTTTCTGCTTTGTATATTCGCTTGTAAATATTCTCGACTCACATCACTAGGTATGCATATGTATTAGTCTACTCGTTCGCTATTGGTCCGATTCATATTCATGAAGAGATTCTCGTTATTTCTTTGAGTTTCCGATTTTCTCATAAATGCTGTTTTCTTGACGTTCATTATTAGACCGTATTCTTGTCCACACTCCGTTATTCTGGTCAACAGCTTCGGAACATCCTCAATGTTTTCGGCTAAGATGACAACGTTATCCGTATATTTAATGTTGTTACTGGAATCTCCACTTACCTTTATACTAGGTTTTTTTTCTACTCTTCCGAGTAGGCTTCCGAGTAGTATAATAAAAAATAATAGGCGACAACTTCAGTGGCGGCCGGTCAGGGTCGGCAGGGTCGGCAGCGCCGACCCACACATTTATAGATATTATGTATAGATTTTTTTAATATTTAATTTAATCAGAGATTATGTCATTTGTATCTGTGAATTAAAAAAGATATGTTAGATAATACAGACTAAACTTTATTTATGGTTTTTAAAAGGATTCGACCAATCCGAGCGTTAAGTGATCCCTGCGCACCAGAGATTTAAAAAAAATGAATGATCCAAGCGATTCCTCTGACTGTTCTCGGCTAGCCGATCTCAGCTCAACCCTAGCTTGACGATTTACATGCAAAACTCAACGAAATAGATGTTGATGAGCAACCAAACATACATTTCTCCCCGTGCGCATTAAACGGCAGGTACTGAACATTTAAATCTGCCGATGTTCCATTTGGAAGTATCGACGTAAAAGTTAAAAAATAATCACGCCGTTTTACGTCGTTTAATTAATATTTTAACTTTTTTAAGTTATCATTTAAGGAAATATCATTTAGGGGACACGATGAATCGGAGCATTCGTTAAATCAAAGTAATTATTATAGAGAACGAATAAAATTGTTTAAGAAATACGATTTGGAATTTTCTAATTTATTTCTTATTTGAAGATATTTAGCGGCTTGTCTAAAACAGTACAGAATGAACTGATATAATCAACTAGTTACATTTTGAATAACGTTATTGAATCTGAGATTCAGAAAACTATTTGCTTTTCGCTACAAGTACATAAAACTTCTGATTATCATGCCATTCACAAGTATGAATTGTTCGATACGCGTTATGTGATAATATTTATGAGAGGCTTTTAGATTTTACTGGCGTGAGTAAAAGCAATAAGGCAGAATATATTTTTAGTGTTTTAAAGAACAGATTAAACATTTTTAATATCAAAAATAAATTGGTAGGGCAAATTATGACGGCTGCCGTGATGTCCGGTGAATTGAATGGTCTCCAGACAAAAGTTAAAACGATTGCACCACAAGCTTTATTTACTCACTGTTATGCGCATAGAATGAATTTAATTTTGCAGGATACGTGTAAAAAAATTAAAGAATATCGTCTTTTCTTGCCAGTTTATCTCGCCTAAAATGTATTTAAAAAAATGCAAACAGTTTTTCAGACGCGATGAAATTTTAAATCTCGGTTAGTTTTCACTGTAGCAGATTTCCGTGAACAGCTTTTAAGTTTTTTATTTTATTATCGAAGGCGACGATTTTGAAAGTGGTGATATCTCGATCCGTGAAGCAATCGGTTTGAGAACTTTATTAAATGATTACTCTTTTAATATTCTTTTAAATATTTTTAAGAAAGTGATTGCCCAAACCAATTTGGTATCCATTGTTGTTCAAAATCGGTCAACTGACATTATTTATTCCAAAAATAGAATAAGAAAGCTGGTGCAAAATCTCAGAGATTTTCGTAATAGAATAGAATAGAATAGAATAGAATAGAATAGAATAGAATAGAATAGAATAGAATAGAATAGAATAGAATAGAATAGAATAGAATAGAATAGAATAGAATAGAATAGAATAGAATAGAATAGAATAGAATAGAATAGAATAGAATAGAATAGAATAGAATAGAATAGAATAGAATAGAATAGAATAGAATAGAATAGAATAGAATAGAATAGAATAGAATAGAATAGAATAGAATAGAATAGAATAGAATAGAATAGAATAGAATAGAATAGAATAGAATAGAATAGAATAGAATAGAATAGAATAGAATAGAATAGAATAGAATAGAATAGAATAGAATAGAATAGAATAGAATAGAATAGAATAGAATAGAATAGAATAGAATAGAATAGAATAGAATAGAATAGAATAGAATAGAATAGAATAGAATAGAATAGAATAGAATAGAATAGAATAGAATAGAATAGAATAGAATAGAATAGAATAGAATAGAATAGAATAGAATAGAATAGAATAGAATAGAATAGAATAGAATAGAATAGAATAGAATAGAATAGAATAGAATAGAATAGAATAGAATAGAATAGAATAGAATAGAATAGAATAGAATAGAATAGAATAGAATAGAATAGAAAAGAAATATGCTTTATTGTCATGAAAAACTTAACAATTTTATAGACAAAGCTTACGAGAATCATAAAATAATAAAAACAGTAACAAATACAATTTGCTAAAATTATAAAAATCGTCAATATAAATAAAACATAAAAAAGTGAGATAAAAATCAGTATCAATCTATTGCAAAATTAAAAAAAAAATGCAAATTGCGTAATCTACCTTAAGAAATTTAATAAGTTAAGCTGCTGCATATGACACTCAAATATATATTAAGATTCTACTTCTACATAAGAATACTAATTTCTTAGTTATTGGTTAAGAGACTCTGCTATTGAATAATATGGTCTTTCAGATAAATAGACTTTTGTCATTCTACGGAACTTGGGGAAAGATGTTGCAGATTTAAGTTGTATAGGGAGATGGTTGGATAGTTTTTTTGCAGAATATAATATAGATTTCTTTACTTACTCACTGGACGGGATAAGTAAATAGATGTCAAGGTAGAATTTCTGGTGGAATAGTCATGTCTAGGTCTTGTTGGAAAGACATGTAGATGTTTACGAATTAAGCAAACAGTTTCTAAAATATGTAAAGAAGGTAGTGTTAGAATCCTGTGATCTTTGAAGTAGCTTCTGCAATTTGTTGTTCTTCTGAGGTCAAACAGATATCTTATTGCTCTTTTTTGTAATTTAAAAATAACATCGGATTGGGCAGCTGTACCAGAACCCCAAAAAGGAAGACCATATGAGGCTAAATTCATTTCCTTCGAAACAGATCTTATTGCAAAGCAAGCTGAGGATAGTTTCTTGCTTAACTCATCGATATGAAGGGACCATTTAAGGTTGCTATCTAAAAAAATACCAAGAAACTTTACAGAATCGACGATACTGATCTGGCTGTTATGAAGAGGTAAGTGTTGAAGAGTTCCTTTATAGGATAATGCTGCTGTTTTATCTACGTTAAAAGAGAGTAAATTAAAATCGGACCAGGATTTTATTGTGAGTAGATCAGAAGTTATAGTAGCATGAAGAGTTGCTATATTTGAGTTGCTCCAAGTGATACTGGTATCGTCAGCAAAAAGAAAAACTTTTCCGTCGATTTTTAAACTAGTGATGTCATTAATAAAGATAAGGAAAAGTATAGGACCCAATACTGAGCCTTGTGGTACCCCACATACAACATGAACAACAACATATACAAGAAATACCTCGAATTCCATAGAAATCTAGTTTTTTTATCAAAATGTCGTGATTTACACAATCAAAAGCTTTGGCATAATCACAAAAAACAGTGGCAGTGTGCAGATTATTGTTTAATGCTTGATATACCTCATGTAGTACAGAAAACATGGCATCGGTGGTACATTTATTATTTAAAAAGCCAAACTGATTTTGTGATAAAATGTTGTTATCAACGAGAATGGACCTAAGTTGGGCTTTTATGAGTCTCTCAATTATTTTGGAGAGTACTGGTAGTAATGCAATAGGTATATAATTGCAGGCATTAGATTTTTCACCACCCTTATGAAGAGGAATAACGATGGCCGTCTTTAGGCACTCTGGAAATTTACCTTTCTCAAAAGAATCATTAATTAGAGAGATGAGCACTCCCAACACATTGTCTGGGAGATTTGAGAAAAATTTTATGGATAGTCCAACAGTACTACAGGAAGATTTGCTTTTGACACTATTGATTGTTTGGATCAGTTCATATTTATTAACCGGTCTTATAAAGAATGAATTCGAAAACTTTCTTGAATTAGGGAGATAGGAAATGAGATCTTGTTGTGACACAATAGTTGATGTTATATTTTTACTCACATTAACAAAGTATTCATTTAGATTTTCTGGGTCTGGAAGGGAAAATGTTTGAGCTGTGTGAGTTTTATTTCAAAGATCGTTTATTATGGGCCAAGTTTCTTTTGCAACACTTTTAGAGCTTCTGAGACGATTTTGATAGTACAATTTTTTAGTTGATTTTATAAGTTTTAAATAGATTGCCCTGTATTTGGCGATATATTCAGTAACAGAGACGTTGGTAGTAAATTTCTTGATGTACAGTAGTGAACGCATATTTTTGGCTGATATGCGGACACCTTTGGTAGTCCAGAGTTTGCGATGTATTGGCTTAATTGTGATTAAAGGAAATGCTTTAATGAAGATACAGACAAGCTTATTCAAAAAATCACTGAAATTATAATCGACGTCCATAGAAGGAAAGTGCCACTCAGAGGTTAAGCATACATTTTGAAATTTATGATAATTCCGAGCGGAAAAAATCCTACCTAAACGTCGGGTTTTCGAGGAGGGTTTGCTGAAGATGTAAAACTTCGTATAAACCGCTTCATGATAAGATAGTCCCGTATTAACAGTTGTAGCGCAGACATCACGGGATGAGAAATCTGAGACAATATAATCAATTATGGTAGATGAAGTTTTTGTAATCCTTGTAGGAAAATCAATGTGCATTGATAGACCATATGATTCAAATATGTTGACCAGGGATAATTGTGTAGCACAAGCAGCAGCATAATTAATGTTGAAGTCCCCGCATAAAATTTTTCTGCTTTTATGGGGCAGGTCATCTAAAAAATTAAGCAGGTTCTGAAAAAATTGTTCCACGGAAGAGTCAGGTGATCTATAAATGCAAATAATATATAGATTAAGGTTCTTACTGTAAACTAAGGAAAGCTCAAAGAATGCATCACTTAATAGAAAGTCATATTTTGTTACCAGTGAAAAATCATTATTTGTAGAAAGAATTAGGGTGCCTCCATGAGCTGAACTTGGAGGAACATACCTAGCAATAGTGGAATATTTTTCTATAAAAAGAGGCTCGTTGACTTCAAGCCAGTGCTCAGTAACCGCAACTATCGGTGGAAACCCTAATTCCTCCGGAAATAGAAATAATTCATTCGTTTTATATCTTATAGAACGAATATTAATCAGAACCATGCTAAAGTTGTTATCACTAAAATAATTTGAGGATTCTAGTCCCTCAGAACACGTCGTGATATTTAAAAATTTCGTCTTGGAGGGGCAGCGGAATAGTAGTTTCGGTGGCATTCCCTTGATTTTTGCAGGTGAATAATTCTCTCCGAAGTTAGAAAAGACCTAAAAGCAGCAAGATCAACGTCCACCTCATCTGCACCAATTCCATAAGCATCATTAAAATCTAGAAAAATTTTTCGTAGATCTTCACTCTTTGTAGGAAGTCCTTCGGAAGCCAGAAACAGTTTAACACTTGTGTTGGTATACCCATCATAAATACACTGATGCTGGTGTGTCGTGTAGAAAAGCAAGATGAAGTTTAATGGCTTTTAAGATATCCGGTTCCCTTAATCTGGCTAAAAGATATCGACTATTTGAGTTATTGGTTAATCTAACTCTTGGTGGGGTCAATGGATCCAGATTAGTCGATGGTTCTAAAGTATCTTGCTTAATGAAATTAAAATTGGTATGGAAAGGATTCTTAGATTTGCAAATTTCGATGGCCTGTTTGTCTGTATGTATGTTTGTGCTCTAAACTTTATCTTTGTTCTTGCATAAACTGCTATTTGAATTTTCCAGGCTAATAGGACTTCTGATATTCTTCGGATTCTTATGTGACTCGGATGAAAGCGTTGGTTCGAAATATGAAGATTCGATAGACCACTTAATGTTTACACAAGGAGGCCAAATGCCCTTATTAAATAATAGGTTAATAGATGTTCTAGATTTTATACCTATTTTGATTGAAGAACCAGTTGTTGTGTCGACATCTTTCAGGAGGGCATAACATCTTATATATTCCTTGATACCTAGCTTCTCTTTAATATAGTGAACCACTGGTATAGGGGTGTATATTGGGCTCAAGTTACTAGCAACTACAAAGTGACACTTATATTCTGTAATTTTTCCATTTAATAATAGTAGTTTCCAATATAAGGTCGACTCTCACTATAAATTCCGATTACTTTCCATACCCGTTCTATACACCTCCCATTAAAATTCGATCCTCACTATACGTTCCGTTTACTTCCCATACCCGTTCCATACACCTCCCATTTCTTTAACCACAATTAAAGTAGACGTCGCGTTTACTTTCCGTCGCCGTTTAAATATTGTATTTTGTTCCAGTTTGGTAACATTTTATCCTAAGTTTTTGACAGCAATACGCATATTTTTTTCGGTCTGATAAAATGAGGCGCTCAGAGCAACAGTGGCCTAAGCCACAAATTAAACATTTTTAGATTAAAATATTGAATGGGTTGCATATATGAGTCCATATTAAATGTAGTAATGAAACAAAGACTTACTCACAATCATTTAATTATATTTTGACGACCGGTTTCGATCTCTACATTATTCAGATCATCTTCAGGTCGGCGCTACAAGTAGTTAAATGCTACAATTAAAGAAAACCAGAGTTAGAACATTGTCTGGTTGCACAAATGTTAATAAAAGCTAACTTGGAAACATTTTTTGAAATAGAGGTTTGCAACTGTTGACATTTCAGAAAAGCGAACTTATGAGCAACAGATACTCACAAGCATGCATAAGTAAATGGATGCATGCAGTTTATGAATATTTGTTGAAAAAGTTAAAAAATAATAAAAAATAAAAAAAAATTTAAAAATTGAATAACAAATTAAAACATTAATCAAATAAATATGCTTCCAAAATTAAAAAAATAATAATAATAGATAGTAATATTGCTCTGATCTACTTACATGCCGTTACAAGGGATGCGCTGCCACTTAGTTGTTAACATGTTAATACGTCCAACTTATGCTAATAGGTTAGCTGGGAGATGTATAGGGCAAACAGACATGTTATGTAGGTCAAAACACAGTAAATTTTTTTTGAAATTTGAATGGATCCTGAAGGAAGATGCGTGCTGTGAAACAAAGGATGTTGTGTTAGACAGGAGAAAGGCAATGCTCGAGTGGATGTGTTTTAAATGTAGCTAAGTTTGAAATCACTTTATTGTAGAATCTTGTACTAATGTGATGGTCTTTGCTCGTTGATGTTTTTCGATATGGGCAGAGGTCAAAGTATGTGAAATGACAAATAGGAAAGTATTTAATTAAATTAAATTAAAATGTTTGGTTCCCGGTCAAAGGACTAAGGGATGTCACAAATTTAATAAAATTGTAGGTTCCAAACACTTTGAAATCTATGAAATGTATAGAAATAGTGAGAAAGCTATTTAGATGAAAAAATAGTAAAAAAAGTTGTCAAAAGAGAGTAGTTAAGAAAATGTAAAAGTAAAAACTGTAAAAAGATCAGAAAAAGGCAAGTGTTTTTATATATAAGGGTTGCCTTTTTCTGATCTTTTTACAGTTTTTGCTTTTACATTTTCTTAACTACTCTCTTTTGACAACTTTTTTTACTATTTTTTCATCTAAATAGCCTTCTCACTATTTCTATACATTTCATAGATTTCAAAGTGTTTGGAACCTACAATTTTATTAAATTTGTGACATCCCTTAGTCCTTTGACCGGGAACCAGACATTTTAATTTAATTTAATTAAATACTTTCCTATTTGTCATTTCACATACTTTGACCTCTGCCCATATCGAAAAACATCAACGAGCAAAGACCATCACATTAGTACAAGATTCTACAATAAAGTGATTTCAAACTTAGCTACATTTAAAACACATCCACTCGAGCATTGCCTTTCTCCTGTCTAACACAACATCCTTTGTTTCACAGTACGCATCTTCCTTCAGGATCCATTCAAATTTCAAAAAAGATTTACTGTGTTTTGACCTACGTAACATGTCTGTTTGCACTCTACCTCTCCCAGCTAACCTATTAGCATAAGTTGGACGTATTAACATGTTAACAACTAAGTGACAGCGCATCCCTTGTAACGGCATGTAAGTATATCAGAGCAATATTACTATCTATTATTATTATTTTTTTAATTTTGGAAGCATATTTATTTGATTAATGTTTTAATTAGTTATTCAATTTTTAAAAAAAAAAAATTATTTTTTATTATTTTTTAACTTTTTCAACAAATATTCATAAACTGCATGCATCCATTTACTTATGCATGCTTGTGAATATCTGTTGCTCATAAGTGTGCATTTGTATGTATCGCTTTTCTGAAATGTCAACAGTTGCAAACCTTTATTTCAAAAAATGTTTCGAAGTTAGCTTTCTATTAACATGTGTGCAACCAGACAATGTTTTAACTCTGGTTTTCTTTAATTGTAGCATTTAACTACTTGTAACGCCGACCTGAAGATGATCTGAATAATGTAGAGATCGAAACCGGTCGTCAAAATATAATTAAATGATTGTGAGTAAGTCTTTGTTTCATTACTACATTTTTAGATTATTTTATCAATAAAAGCAGCAACATTTAATCTTCGGATCAACAAGTGTCTACACAACCAACCTCTATATTTGTCTAAATTATGTAGCGCCAATTTGTGCCCCATAAGCACAATGGAAATACGAATGCAAAAATTGCATTTATTGCAAAACTTCGTTTTTGTGGTTAGGCCACTGTTGCTCTGAGCGCCTTAAGTGTGGACTGAAGAAAATTTAATATTGTATTGGATGGAAACAATGATGAAAACAAAAACAATACTAATCAGTAAAGAACCAATCAGAAATAAAATAGGATTCGATGGCAACAGTATTGAACAAACAATGGAAATAAAAATCTCTGGAATTACATTGTCAAGCTACTGAGACCAGGAAAAAGAAGTAAGAAATAAAGTAGGTACAAAATGCAACTAGACTGGCAGTATGCCTTAATAAATGGCGAAACCTACATATTAACACTGAGATGAAGTCAAGAATTTATAAAGTCATTGTACGACTAATCATGACATATGCATCAGAAACAAGACCCGATATAGCCACAACACAAAGACTACTGGAAACAAGACTACTAGAGATAGATAAAATAGATATTCACCAATCGGTAGAAGTATCGGCCGACCAAGCAAACGATGGAATGAGAATATTCCATAGTAGTCCAGAGTAATAAGGTTGTTTCCATGACACTTTAACAGCCAGTGTACTGAAGCGTTTTTTCGACAGGTAATACATATAAGAGCAAATTGTAACTATTTCCTGCGTAGGATCTGGCGGCCATTTTTATTTATAAACAATTAAGTGTCAAAAAATCATATTTTCCACTTCTTCTTCAAATCAATAGAAAACAGGGAAACTTATGGCTTTTTAGGTACAAATATCTTCGAGATTGTGGACAAAGCTTTAAAATGACTTATTATAAAGTTTGATATACTCACTTATTGTTAATATAATTGCGAAAAAAGTCTGATTGCAAAAAAAAATATTTTCGGAATAACTGTTGTAAAAATTAGTGTACAGCTTTGAAATTTTTGTCAAATAAGGGTTCATTGGTGCTTAATATGTGATATAAATTTCAAAGCGATTCATTCAATTGTTTAAATTTTATTCAAATTGTTTATCCCAGAGAGCATTTTTTGCAATAATATAAGTCAGAAGAAAATGACGTTAGAACCATTCCACAGGTGTCAAATGAAAGAGCATGAGCTATATTTTCAACTTGGTTTAAAAAAGTGAATAAAAAATGCATTTATTAGTAATAAATAATTATGCAAAAGTATCGCAAATCTTTCCTCATAAACTTTTTATTTTGTTATATACGAAATTATACCTACATATTTATTACAATTTTTTATCAATCATGATATAGATAACACATTACTTGGTAGTTGTGCACTTAAAACAGGGTAAAAAAGTTAATTTTTTTGGAAAAAGTTATTCAAAAAGTTTATAAGTAAAGAAAAATTGACGATACTTTTGCATAATTATTTATTACTAATAAATGCATTTTTTATTCACTTTTTAAACCATCTTGAAAATGTAGCTCATGTTCTTTTATTTGATACCTGTGGAATGGTTCTAAGGTCATTTTTTTCTGACTTATCTTATTGCAAAAAAAAATGATCTCTGCGATAAACAATTTGAATAAAATTTAAACAATTGAATGGATCGCTTTGAAATTTTTATTACATATTAAGCACCAAGGAACCCTCATTTGACAAAAATTTCAAAGCTATACACTAATTTTTACAACAGTTATTGAGAAAAATTTTTTTGCAATTCCGACCTTTTTTCGCAATTATATTAACAATAAATGAGTACCTATATCAAACTTTGTTATACGTCATTTTAAAGTTTTTTCTATAATCTTGAAGATATTTGTACTAAAAAAATCATAAGTTTCACTGCTTTCCGTTGATTTGAAAAAAAAAAAAGGAAATTTTTTGACAGTTAATGGTTTATAAATAAAAATGGCCGCCAGATCCTACGCAGGAAATAGTTATATTTTGTTCCTATAGGTATTACCTGTCGAAAAAACGCCTCAGTACCCTGGCTGCTGAAGTGTCACGAACAGGGTATATTTTTGTCTTATTACCCTGGCCTATAGAGGTTATCAATCCACCAATGAACAAATAGAATTGCTTATATAGAGGAAGAGGAAGATATTGGGAGAAGAAAATATTTTAATTCCTTGTCAACAGTCGGCCAAAGTAATGTTGTCTTTAAATGTATTATCACTGTATTTTTTATTTATTTTATTCTCAAAACCATAAAGGCATACCAGACAAGTTCTATAAATTTTTTGTCGATCATATTTATCTCAACAACTTCGACTGAACCGCTATGTAACAATATTATCCATACCCTACCCGAAAAGTGACAGCTTGTCGCAGAAAAAAATACGTTACTGAACCGCTGTAAAGAAATGTTGAAGTTTAATCTTTAAATAAAATGCAAATAACCTGTTGAAAGTATATTATTTATTTCGTTGAAATCATATAATAGAAGTATAACTCCTTACGTGCGCACAAAGTACACACACATTCTTTTTTCTGTTTGGAATTATTTGCTTTCGTTGTGTTTTAAAAAAAAAATTATATTTTTATTTATTTTTTTTATTTATTTTTTTAATATTATAATTTTTTATTTTAATTTTTTTTTAATTTTTGTCATTATTTTTTATATACAGTCAATTTTAATTTAACTTGATTATTGTAATCCTATAAATGTGTCAAAATGCTATACGCTACATAAATAAATAAAATAATTTTTAAATATATTATTACTGAAAATTAGAATGGTTCAACCCTTTTGCCACGATTGTCAAAGATCCGTTAGGGTAACAATCAGTGATTCAGCTCAGACACTCCATCACACAGGTTCAGTCGTCCGCGAAGGAAACATCTCTAGCACCCTTTACAGGTGGAAAAGGAGTTAATTAGAATATTTACAGGCTCTGCACACCGGGACGACTAATACATGATGCCCTACTAAAAGGAATTCTATTCGCCTTACAAGGCAATTTTGGTTTAATAATTTTCGTTTGTAGGACCCCCGTAACCGGGCGTGCAACGCGTGCGGCGCACGCGGGTGTAACCCCAAAGGGGCGCCCTTTGGGGCGACTAAGAAATATTTATTTTAAATGGGAAAGTCATTTTTTATATACAATTTTAATTATTTTGAACAGCTAGAGAAATCTCAAAAATCGAACATTGTGTTATTACTGAAAAAATAATTATTCTCGCCCTGAAATATTGAACTTACTCCGTCAAAAATATACTACATTTTGTTGTTCCTCCCTATTTTTTTTTTCTTTGAAGTAGATTGTTTTTTTTTTAAGTAGATTGAATTACGCTTGGCATACCATCCAATCGATTTTATGTTGTAAACTAAAGCGGCACTCAAAATAGTGAAATAAACATCAAATCACACTCCTTGACAAGTAGAAACTTAAATTAACACCCATAAAACGCAACTTAGCAATTTTACTCCAACAAAAGCACAACTTGCTGGATCAAGCAATTTTACTTGTATAAAGTTAATCTTTTACTCGAATTTGTGATAATTACCCTTGAGTAAACAAATAATCTATGAATTATGAGTATGTATTTGACTTGAGCAACTTTACTGATTTTAAACTTTTGTTTTCGTGTAAAAAATATTGGACAGTCTTTTTTATTTGTTGTTATTTTAAGTGGCGTGAAAATGAAATTAATTTTGAAAATGGTATCATATTCATTGCGTAGGATAATAATAAAATTATTCATTTTAAATACTTATAATCGGGTTTCCTCTAATAAAATCGACAATTTAAAATTTATTTTGAAAAAAAAGAAAATAATTAAGACATTGTGTCTGCGTAACTTGGACTTGGATATGGGAAACTTTTTTATTATTAATTTTACGGAAAAAATGTATTCTTCATAAAATGCTTTGCATAGTCTAAAAACTAAAATGCAACCAAATATAAAATTGTGTCAATCTTATGAGTATCAAAAATATGAATTTCGATCAAGAGTACCTTATATTTCGCAATATCGAAAATTATTATTATGAGAAGTTGTTTGGAATTAATTAAAAACTATTATGCAATTACATCCTTTTAATTGAAATTTTTTTCTCAAATTACAGATACCCAACGCCCTTTGCATTTATTACGAGTAAGGCGGTAACTCTTTTATTGTTATTGATTAATTAATTAATAATTATAAAAGAGTTATCACATTATTTGTAATGACTGAAAAGAGCTAATTATTAATAATAAAAGACTTATCACATTATTTCTAATAAATGAAAAGGGTGTTGTTGAAAAGTACAATTAATGTACAATAAAAAGTTCTTTCTAAAAACTTTGCATGGTCTAAAATCTAAGATGCAACCATAATCCTATCAAATTTTTTCAATTTTATATGAGATATATGTAAAAAAATATGTGTTTCGATCAAAAGTAAAGTACCTTTCTATATCACAATATATTTCAATTAGAAGGATGTAATTGCATATAGAAACATAGTTTTTAATTCTGAACAACTTTTCGTAATAAATTTTCAATATTGTGAAAACTAAACGTACTTTGCTCTTGACCGAAATTCATATTTTTTGACATACCTCGTATGAGATTCATAAAATTTGATATTTGATGGTTGCATTCTGAGTTCTATGCAATGTGGACCTTTTTATGAAGAATAACTTTTTCTCGTAAAATTATTAATAAAACAATTTCCCATGTGGTTCCTAGTTATGTAGACACCCTGTATAAAATTTGTTTGAAAACTGTGAAATGACAAAATATTATTGTTTATTTACCTAAATGTATATTTTTAATTTAATATGCAGGGTGCCTTATGAATGTTGCAAAAAATTTAAGGGGAAAGGCGCAAAATGTCGCCTGTCAAAATTTTCAATGTGTTTTAAATGTATTCATTTTTTTTGAATCCTGAGAAAACTAATGAGTATTTTTAAAAAATTTAAACGCAGAATGAAAGATAACGTTCTTGCCGAGGGGCGACAGTCCCTTAAAATAAATAAAAGGTTTCTTTTGAATTAAATATTTGCAATTATTAGAAATCACACTAAATTTTTTTATTTTCACCCCTGTAACTTATTAAAATAAACATTATAGAAGTTTTCAGGGACTTCCAGTCTCAGTAATAATGTATTATTTCATTCTGGGTTTAAATTTTTAAAAAATGTTTATTAGTTTTATACATATAGTAGATTTAAAGGGCGCTAAAATATGTCCCGCATGCGGGCGCCAATCAGCGTTGCGGGGGCCCTGTTCGTTTGTTGGGTATTAAAGGTGAAAATTTTATGTATGGATATAAGGGTGAGAGAATAGATAACGTCATAATACATTATTTAATAGGAAACTAATATTAATATAATTTTCTATCACTAAACAGTTATAAGAGGTAAAAGGTGTTAAGCAAAGGAAATTAACAAAAAGAGCGATATTATCTGGAGTCCGGTCCTGAACATAGTAACACAAACTGTGTTTACATTTCAGTCCTGAAAAATGATCGTTTTCAAAGTAATTTATATCCAAATAAACTTGAACATAAGCAAAAAGTAATAGTTTATAGTAGAGTTACCTTACGGAATAAAACATTCAGGGTTACCATGTCTAGGGATTTCCCCGAATCTAGGGATTTTTTGAAGCCTCTTTAGGGAATTTTTTTGAAATCTAGGGATTTATTAAACTCTACTGGCGCCATTTTTTGTTGTTATTAAATATCTTTTTGTTCAAATATTATTATTATTGTCATTATTTATTGTTCCCTGACATAAATATTCCTAAGTAAACATTAAAACATTACCTAATCAATGATTAAAATGGATTAAACATAGTGTTTAATAGGTTATAAATTAAATTCACAGCTTCTTCTTCTTCTTCTTCTTCAGGTGCTATCTCCGCTACGGAGGTTTGCAATCATCATAGCTATTTTAATTTTTGAGGCAGTAGCTCTAAATAGTTGTTTTGAGCTGCATCCAAACCACTCTCTCAGGTTCCTCAACCATGAAATTCGTCTTTTCCCGATGCTTCTTCTGCCATCTATCTTTCCCTGCATTATGAGTCGTAGGATGCCATACTTCTCGCCCCGCATCACATGTCCGAGATACTGTAGCTTCTTTTCTTTAATTGTAGGTTCAACTTCCTTTTCTTTACCTATTCTTCTCAGTACTTCATTGTTTGTAACTCTATCTACTCAGGAAACCCTCATAATTTTTCTATAGGTCCACATTTCAAAGGCGTTAAGTCGTCTCATTGTCTCTACATTTAACGTCCATGATTCCACTCCATAGTATAGAACACTGTAGACGTAACATTTTGTTAGGCGTACTTTAAAAGCTAATGTTAAATCTTTGCTACATAGGACCTTTTTCATTTTTATAAAATTAGAACGTGCTCTTTCGATTCTGACTTTTATTTCTGCAGTGTAGTCATTATTTTCTGTTATAAGTGTTCCTAGGTAAGTGTACTTTTTTACTCTTTCGATCTGCTGGCCCTCTACTATCAATATTTCGTTAGTATTATGGTTGTTTTTACTAATTTTCATAAACTTTGTCTTTTTGATATTGAGAGAGAGTCCGTACTCCCTACTACACCTTACTATTTTACTCATGAGTCTTTGCAGGTCTTGTAAACTATCGGCTATTATTACTGTATCATCTGCATATCTGATGTTGTTAACTAAGACTCCATTTACTCTTATGCCGACTGTTTCATCTTCCAGAGTTTCTCGCATTACCTCTTCAGAATAATCTCCTCTCCTTTCTTCTCCTCCTGTTTATTTCCATTTCTTCAGATGTTTCTTTTTCAATTCTTACTATTGCTCGCTGATTGTAATAGAGGTGTGTTATTAGTCTTAAATCTCTTTCATCTAGGTTTTTATTTTTTAGGATTTCCATGAGTCGATCATGTTTTACTTTATCAAACGCCTTATTGTAGTCTATAAAACAGACGTAAAGAGGATGGTTAACATCCAAACATCTCTGTGTCAGCACGTTGAAGGAGAGCTGTCATCTGTCAATTTCTTCTTTTTTAGGTAAAATTAATACGATTTAGGGGTTTCTAAGGGAAATTGAAGCTACCGTCTAGGGATATTCTGAAATTTCATCTGGCAACCCTGAAAACAGTGAGTTATTATTATTACCAGAGAACGGCAGTTCTCGTCAGTGGCGCACACACACACCCCCTACACGCGACACTATATATACACGAAATTTTCGATTTTCTAAATCTGACTGAATTGAAAATTGAGCTAACCCCCATCTTAAACCTCGTAAGGGGGTGCGGGGTGCAGGTGCACCCCAGACCTCGTTTTCTCACCTATTTTTTTTTAATAATTTATTTTGATTTTTGTCAATTTTTTTATTTCCATTAAATTCAATTCTAAATACATTACACCCATTGCAGCATCTAAAACGCTTTAGGTTTACGTGACTTTTTGGAAAAATGACTGTATTGTGCAAATGATGAAAATTTCATATCCTGAACTGGACGTTTCTGGTATTCCACTTGGAGCTAAGAGAGCTACGGGACAAGATCGATGTTACTTATGTCAGAGAAAAAAGACCGAAAATCCCGACATAACTGTATTATGTATAAAAACTTTGTATTGCTCACTCTATGAAAAATTTCATGTGTTTATCTTGTAACGCTAATAATTTTTTTTTTAAAGAAATGGGTACTTTGTTTGTAAAATTAGATTTCATACTATAATAAACAAGTCCTAATTATCTTTCAAATCAATTTCCCCGAAGTTCACATATAGAAAAAATGGATATACAGATGGGGTGGAAATGCACTCCGCACCGTTGTTTACGTAAGAATCTAAGCACCGCTTTACGAGGGTTAAACTTCAGGAAAAGACTCGCCCATTCATATGTCAACCATCCATTTTGGTCCAAAGGTATGGATTTTACGGCCCTTCCTATTTAGAGTCAGTTTTTCGTTCTCGTCCCCAAAACTTCCAAAAACTTCGAAAATTTCCGACTTTTACGGTTTCTAATAGTAGTGATCATGACCTTTCCAACGCATGTCTAATTTTGAAATTGGTTATACCATTCAAAAGTTACCGAGCTCAGAAATATGACTTAATTTCTATTTAAAAAAGGGAAAATGTTTGTGGATATTTATGTATGTGGAAAAGTTAAACCGATTTGAATTTTTTTCTGTGTTTTAAGAGGGGGTCAGGGCCGATTTAGAACCGGTGTAGTTTTTAAATTCTGACCAACCATAAGCCAGCTATAGGAATTGGTAGGTACAAAATGACATATTTTTTGGTGGTATATATCTTCGGTCCAAGAAGAGACAGGAGAACCGCAAATACACCAAAACAATAGTGTTGAGTTATGATTTCAAATGGTGTCTAAAAGTCACAAAATAGTCACAAAACTTAAATGTTCCCAAACAAACCCAAACGGCTCCTAATAAGGTTGCTAGAAAATGAGTACCAGGATGGTGCAAAACCATGCTTCCTGCAAGCACAGATGGCATCGACCGAAAATGGAATTGGAACGCTCCATAGTTTGTTTCTCAAATGACTGACTGTAGCCAAAATAGTTTTCTCTCAGGTGCGCGAGGGTCTATGACTTCTCATGATCGTTTTATATTACTTCGCCAAAAGGCTAAAACAAATATTTACCCAGCCTTAGTTTCAATGTAAAAGTCTAGGAAAAAGTCAAAGGAGAAATAATAGAAACTAGGGAAGTGTTTTTAATATAGATAATAATTGTAAAAAAAGCCATTAATCCGACAAAAATGATCTCTCATTATTAAATAGTCTTGACCTTGACAAAAATGTATGTGACAATTTCAAATTAAAGACACATGAGTGTGGAATTTAAATACAGAATGGATATGACTTCCTTAAAATAATTATAGGATACTTATTATGAGTGACCTTAGTATAACCAAAAAATTAAAACTATTAGAATTTTCTCTAAGTGAATATTATCTATAGATATTGAATATGCAAATTGGATTATTTCCAACATTAATTTAAAAATTCATAAGTTTGGCTATGTTAAAAAAATATTAGAAAAAGAATATAGAATTTTCCTGGACAGAATCTTAATGCATCAATTAATCGATATAAAATCCAAATAGAAATTGATTTGAACCCAACAATGAGAATCCAATATTTTACAAAAACAATATAAGCGGTCATATAAAAACCTGACGAGGTATGTAAAAAGTGAATAATTACCGGGAATAAACTCATAGTGGACTGCCATTTTCCCGGATTCCAGACACAGCTGGATACTATAATATTATTTTCAAGACAAACTGGGAACTGTAGACAAAACTTAATTAATTTCTGGAGATATTCTCAGCCATTTTGGGTACTGGTACTACACTATTCCGGCTCACGAGTCAAGTGGCGAGCGAAATGTGCTTCTCCGACAAGGTAAACGTCAAACTCTCAGAACGCGAGGTCATATTTGCCACTAGGTGGCGTAGAGTACGTTCCGTACACCGAAGTATGACGTCACGTAAATAGTTGATTGCGAGAAAATTAGAGAATTTATATGAGATTAAGGGAAAATAATTATAAAAATAAGTAAAAAGTTCAAAAATGGTTTCGAAACGTGTCAAACCGTTACAGTAGCACAGAAAACGACAATAAATAGCGTTCCCATACCACCAGATTGACAACAGGTCGAATACTTTCTTTGGTTACACCTCCTGAGATTTTCAAAATTTATAAATCAAACAGGATGCCGAGGAAATTAAGATGAGAGAATTTTAAAAAATTCACAACTCTTCTGCTGAGCGTGGTAAAAGTTCCAACAAGAGAGATTCCTTAATACTCCTACAAAAAAGTAAATAAATTAAAAATGTATAAACATTTTCAATTTCTTTTCAACACGAAAATGCAGCAGCTGCATGATACTCTGGTTAAATCGGAGAGTGCAGGAAGAGTCTATACCGGTTTCGGAGGTCTTTTCCTCCTCATCAGTAGTCCCATATCCTCTTCTCTCCGATTTCTCCAGGTATCAAACTTGGGGCCTTTCCGAATTGCAAAGAAAGAAATGTCACGGATGAACTACTACGGCAAACAAACGGCATCCTGTTTGATTTATGAATTTTGAAAATCTCAGGAGGTGTAACCAAAGAAAGTATTCCACCTGTTGTCAATCTGGTGGTATAGAAACGATATATATTGTCGTTTTCTGTGCTACTTCGATTGATAACTTAATTTGTTTTTCGGTAGATGGCTCTAGTTCATCCGTGACATTTCTTTATTTTCAATTCGGAAAGGCTCAAAGTGTGATACCTGGAGAAATCGGAAAGAATAGTATATGGGACTACTGATGAGGGGGAAAAGACCTCCTATACCGGTAAACTCTTCCTGCATTCTCCGATTTAACCAGAGTATTATGCAGCTGCTGCATTTTCGTGTTTTTCAAAGAAATTGAAAATGTTTATACATTTTTAGTATTTTATTATTTTCATCTCGGATACATCTAATCTGATTAAAATTTTTGCTGTCTTTGCTCTCTGTTTGGCTATTTTATATATCTTTGTTTCGCCTTCCCTGGTATCAAGTTGATCGTATAGGTTTGAATACGCTTCTGCTTTGGCTTTTGCTACTGCTACTTTTGCTTCCTTTTTCGCCACCATACAGGGTGATTGATTGGTAGGTTAAAGCTCAGTAAGCTCAGTGCTATAGTAATAGATAGCAATAAAAGTTTAATAACAAAAATTTTAGCCACCTTTGAGCTTCACATTAAAAAATTAGTTAGAATGTTACAGGGTGTTCGATAACACAGTGGCAGACCAAACTTTTGTTTTTTTTTTAATGGAACACCCTATATTTTATTTTATATTCGAAATCCTGTTAACTTCTCCATCACAAAAATATAAAGGTTTGTAATTTTATACAGTGTATTTACAAAGTTATACCCATTTTGAATGAAAATCGTAACAAGTTCAACTTCCTGTATAAATAAGGATAAGCATAACAGCAATGGTTTATTGATGTCATATTTTTATTTGTTATGAAAATTTTCAATAATTATTAATATTGCTAATTTTTCTTCATATCAAATAGAGGGTGCGTCAAAACGCAAGTGCATTATTTTCTCGGTAATTTTAAATGAAACACCCTGTATTTTATGTCATTGAAAAGTAACATTACCGTAGATTAACGTTTATATAACATTCCCCATGTCCAAATTTATTAGTTTTCAAGATGTGTATTTTCATTTATCAATGGACCAATAGCGTGGCCATCCAGATCACCAGAATATAATAAACTGGACTCATTTTTTGGGAGTTGCGTTAAGAATAAAATTTATAAAATACCTCCAAAAACAAGTGATGATGTGAAAAATAGATCAATGGTCCCGATGATTGATGACTAGTACTGGTGACTGTATTTTGTGTTTAAGTTTTCTTTTATAAAATTTATTATTGATAAATTATTTTTGTGCTTTATTTTTTACATTTTTTCATTTAGGTACATACAAAACCAGTTTTTAATTATCTTCACTAAATGTTGTATATTTATTGTGTTATGTTTTTTTTAATTTATTATTAAAGCATAAATAAAAATAAGCACAACAGCAATGGTTTATTAATGCCATATATTTTTATTTATTGTCAAAATTTTTAAGAATAATTGATATTGTTAATTTTCTTTATATCAAATACAGGGTGAGTCAAAACGCAAGTACATTATTCTCTCAGTAATGTTAAATGGAACATCCTGTATTTTATATCATTATTAGAAAGTAACATTAACCTATTTTAATTTTTATATAACATTCCCTATCATCATCATCATCATCATTTGGCTCTACGACTCTATGTGAGTCTTGGCCGCGTTTACTATTTCCCTCCATTGTTGTCGGTCCTGAGCAGCTATCTCCCATTGCTATACTCCCATTTTGCGTAGATCGCTGGCTACTGCGTCCTTCCATCTCTTTCTTGGGCGACCAACTGACCTTTTTCCATCGGGCCTTTCCCAGAATGTGGCGTTTAGAAGTCTTTCGTCACTTGATCTTAGTACGTGACCCACCCATCGTATTCTGTTTGATTTAATGTAGCGTACTATGTTTTCATCTCCGTATATTGTCTGGAGTTCATCATTGTGTCTTCTTCTCCATTCTCCTGTTGTCTCTTCTCTGCAAGGCCCATAGATAGTCCGCAGTATCTTTCTTTCAAGTACCAGTAATTTTGTTGTTTCCCGCTGATTCAGAGTCCATATTTCGCTTCCATACGTTATTGTGGGACGAATTATTGTCTTATATACTCTTATTTTTGCTGGTCTTGAGAGTATTTTTGATTTAAGTAGGGTCCTTAATGAGTAATATGCCCTGTTTCCTGCAATAATCCTGGCTGCCACGTCCTTTTCATAGTTATTTTCAGATGTTATGATCGCTCCCAGGTACTTAAATTCTTTGACGACTTCAAAATTGTATTCATTAATTGTTACGTTTTGTCTAACCCTTGGTCTTGGGTTCTTCGTAACCACCATGTACTTGGTCTTGTCCTCGTTGACCTTAAGACCAACTTCCTTGGCTCCGTTCTCGAATAGGGTGAAAACTTCTTTTGCATCTCTGGTGGATTGTGCAATTGTGTCCACGTCATCCACAAAGGCTAATAGTATTTTTGATCCTTGGGCGGCAAATCCGTTTGTCAGTTGTGGCTGAGCTTTCCTTACTGCATGTTCCAGTGCGAAGTTAAACAGCAGAGGGGCGAGAGGATCTCCTTGTCTAAGTCCGGTGTCAATGAGAAATTCCTCCGACGTGGTGCTGCCAATTCTGATTCGTGCGGAAGCGTTCTCCGTGCTCACCTTTGCTAATCGTACCAGTTTTCCAGGTACTCCCATTTCTACCATAGTCTCCCACAATGCTTCTCTGCTAACAGAATCGTAAGCTTGTTTGAAGTCTACGAAGATTTGGTGTACATCGCGGTTGAATTCCCAGTTTTTTTCCAACACCTGGCGTAGGACGAAGATCTGGTCTATAGTCGACCTTCCCGGTCTGAATCCGCTTTGGTAGTCGCCTATTATTTCCTCTGCGTATGGAGTTAGTCTTCTAAACAGTATTATGGATATAATCTTGTATGCTGTATTAATTAACGATATTCCTCTATAGATCCGACATATTTGTTTGTCTCCCTTCTTGTGAATAAGTATTATATGGCTTTCATGCCAGTGTTTCGGTATTTCTTCTCTTTCCCAGACTTCTCTTATAAGATGATATATCTCAAGATGTAGTTTGTCTCCCCCTTTTTTTAGTAGTTCCGCCTGTATGCCGTCTGGGCCTGGGGCTTTATGGTTTTTTAGGGACGAAATTGCTGACTTTACTTCAGCTAGTGTGGGCCCTGGTATTTCAGGTTCGGCTAACTGGTACTGTCTTTGTTGCCCTGTCGTTGTGGGGTTTTCTGTATTTAAGAGTTGCTCAAAATACTTTCTCCATTGGCGGCTTATCTCTTCGTCGTCTGTGAGCAATTGTCCTGCATCGCCTTTTATAAATCTTGGGCTGTTGATCGTGTTGCCCGTCATTGTTTTTATGTCCCTATAAAACTGTCTAGACTGACCGGTTCTGTGTTCCTCCTCGAGTTGCTGTATTCGTGCTTCTAGGTACTGTTTCTTTTTTCTTCTCAAAAGTCTTCTCGTTTGAGTCCTTACTCTGTTGTAGTCTTCCCTGTTCTCTTCTGTAGGTCGCGTTAGTAACTCCAGCCTCTTGATTGCTTTCTGCTGTAAGCTTTGTTCGCAATCCTGGTCAAACCACTGGTTTTTCTTCTTGTTATTCTTTTGTTTCCCTATAGTTTCCGCTGCGGCGCTTTCTATGGCGTTTGTTATATTTTGCAATTTCTGGTCTATGGTCAATTCAGATGTTGATGTTTCTTCTTCTTCCAGTGTCTGCAATTTATTTTGGATCAGTGACTGATATTGGCGTTCATTATCAGGTAGATCGAGTCTTGAAATGTCCCATCTGTTTCCTTGTTGGCGTTGCTTTGGATGTCTCGTGTTTCATTCCCTATGCCCAAATTTATTAGTTTTCGAGATATTTTCATTTTTCAGAGCAAATTATTTTAGGTGTTTAAATTTATCTAAATTTTAAGTAAGCCATGACTGAATTGACAATTGAAGATTACCGATTATCAATCCGGTAATCAATGTAACACTGTAGCAAATAAATAAATAAAAATAATTTATTAGTAATACATTTTACAAACAAACACACAACCACTACATGCAACATTTTTGAAACAATTAAAAACTAACTTTTTATGTAAATGCAACAAATAAACAAAGAAAATAAGTAATAAATTTTACACAAAAACACACAAACACAAAATACAATATTTTGTGAAGACAATTAAATACTACTTTTGTATGAAAATATAACAATGTAACAAATAAAGAACGAAACATAATTTATCAGTAATACATTTTGCAAAAAAACATGTTTGAAAAAATTAGAAGCTACTTTTAATAAAATATTTTTAATATTTAATTGCATAAGGTGTTCAAAATTATCTCCTAACACATTTATGTACGCCTAAAAACGATCATTGAATGAGCTACTTACTCTACGGAGCATTTGTAAATTAACACATCGAAATACACTTTGTATTCTATTTTTCATCTCATTCCTTGTTGTTGGAGGTATTTTATAAACTTCATTATTAACGTAACCCCAAAAAAATCAGTCCAGTTTATTAAATTCTGGTGATTTGGGTGGCCACGCTACTGGTCCATTGAAAAATGAAAATATCTCGAAAACTAATAAATTTAGACATAGGGAATGTTATCTAAAAATTAAAGTACGGTAATGGTACTTTTCAATAGTGATATAAAATACAGGGTGTTCTATTTAAAATTACTGAGAAAATAATGTACTTGCGTTTTGACTCACCCTGTATTTGATATAAAGAAAATTAGCAATATCGACCATTCTTGAAAATTTTGAGAATATGTTAAAAAATATGGCATTAATAGACCATTGTTGTTTTGCTTATTTTTATTTATACAGGGACTTGTTACGATTTTCATATAAAATGGGTTATAACTTTGTAAATACCCTGTATAACATAACAAACCTTTATATTTTTGTGATGGAGAAGTTAACAGTATTTCGAATTTAAAATAAAATATAGGGTATTCCATTTAAAAAAACATAAGTTTGGTCTGCCACTGTGTTATCGAACACCCTGTAACATTCTAACTAATTTTGTAATGGGAAACTCAAAGGTGGCTAACATTTTTGTTATCAACTTTTATTGATATCTATTACTATAGCGGAGCTATTGATCTTTACCCTACTAATCAATCACCCTGCATAGTTTTGAAGATCTGTGTCGGATCTGGTTTCTTGCCACTTTTTCTATAATTTTCACTTTTCTTTTACTTTTCTTTGTACTTCGTTTGACCACCACCAAGTCTCTTTATCCTCAAACTTTTTTCCTGACGTTTTCCCAAGTATTTCAATAGCAATCTCTCTAATACTACCGGTTATTTCTCTCCAAATTGTATTAGGGCTTCCTTTCATGTTCCAACATATTTTGTCTACTACTCGTTCCCTAAATAGATTTTCTTTCTCATCTTGTAACATCCACCACTTGATTTTTTGCGGTCCTCTCCCATATTTTGGTTTAGCTTCACTTTTTACTTCAATGTCCAAAACAAGCAGCTTATGTTGTTGGCTTACTGTCTCACTAACTATTACGCAACTATTTGCGATTGATGTTGTCCACTTTTGTACGTAATAAGATGAGTTTCTCTCTTTTTAAAGAATGAGTTAACAATCGCCATATCTAGTGCTGTTGCTAATTCAAGCATATCATCTCCAGCTTCATTTGTAATTCCAAAGCCTAATCCCCCATGTATTACTTCGTATTCGTATCCTGCCTTGGCTTGGCCCACATGTGCATTAAAATCACCTTCTACTATAACTTTCTCCTCTGACGGAATATAATTCAGGACTTCTCCTAATTGGTCATAGAAAGCTCGTCTTTCATTCACACCCAGACCTGTTTGAGGAGCATACACACACACAACATTCAATACCTCTTTATCAATTACAAGTTTCACTGACATCATTGAAATTTGTAATTGATAAAGTCAAATTGTAATTATTGATAAAGTTAATTATTGATTTAGCCAAACTAAATATAGTATTAGTCCAGGGCGCATCTGTTTTGAGATGGACGTTGAGAGGTGACTCAAATTTTTTTGCAGAAATTGCTTGAAAATAACTCAAATAACAATATTTGAGTTATCCTCCCACTCAAAATGGTCTGGAACATTGTTTAAATAATCAAAATGTCATAATATGAAGGAAAAGTTCGATTTTTTTATTGGGTTTTTTATTATAACTTTAAAACTGTTCATTTCTGAGAAAAGTTGTACTGACATAAAAGTTGCGTAATTAAATTTTCTACAATATAAAATTGGTTAAGAATTTAAAAAGTAGTCACCCTTGTTGCAAAATAGCAATAATTGCGAATAAAAAAACATACAAAAATAAGTATTCGCATTTTACGTTTTTCAACCATTTATGCTACACATAGGACCTTCATATTTTACCCAGACAAACTTTATGATATAATAAAATAACACTGTAAGTTTCATTAAGATCGGTTTAATAGATTTTGCAAAATAAATTTTGCAGTCCAGCTTTCGCAAAAAAATTCATTTTTTTTAATGTTGCAGGACTGAAAATAAAGCAGATAACAAGTTGAATTTTTTTTGCTTATATAAGTGTACTGTATTTCATTTACAATTTGCAAAATTAAAATCGATTAATTACCACGGAATCAGGAAATGTTTTAAATAAACATTAATTTTTGGTGCTACGCGCAGGACAGCGGTGTTCGATTCACACAAGTTAGGCCTGTCGCCAGGGGGGTACAACGGCTTCCTTAATTCAGATGGACTTACCCAAGTTTTTTTTATATATTTTGACCCGTAGAATACGAATTTTTTGGGTAACAGCGATTTCTCGCAAAACAAAACATTTTTTTGTATTTTTTGGGTCATTTTAAGCAAAAAATATTCCTACAAGTTTTTTTGTAGAATGCATAGTTTTCGAGATAACCGCGGTTGAACTTTCAAAAAATCGAAAAATTGCAATTTTTGAACCCGAATAACTTTTGATTAAAAAATAAAGTAGCAATTCTGCTTACCGTATTTAAAAGGTTAAGTAAAATTATATCGGTTTTGATTATTTGCATTGCTAAAAATTAATTTTTTTAATGTTAAAAAAGCTATAAACACATAGTGTTTCCCGTGCCTAATACATGCGTTTTAACGCATGCTACGTAGAAATTGCCTCGCTTGCACTTGTAGCTACTCTACCTACTCGTTCGATTTTAAATGAGAAATCATTGAAAACATCACTCACGCACTAGGTGTTTATAGCTTTATTTAACAATAAAATAATAAATTTTTAGCAATGCAAATAATCAAAACCGATATAATTTGACCTAAAATTTCAAATGCGGTAAGCAGAATTGCTACTTTATTTTTTAATCAAAAGTTATTCGTGTTCAAAAATTGCAATTTCTCGATTTTTTGAAAGTTCAACCGCGGTTATCTCGAAAACTATGCATCCTACGAAAAAACTTGTCAGAACATTTTTTGCCTAGAATGACCCAAAAAATACAAAAAGATGTTTTGTTTTGCGAGAAATCACTGTTATGTAATTCCTCAAGTTCTTTGTCTATAACAATCTTATCGATATCCGGATCAACTGTTACCCAAAAAATTCGTATTCTGCGAGTCAAAATATATAAAAAAAAACTTGGGTAAGTCCATCTGAATTAAGGAGGCCGTTGTACCCCCCCTGGCGACAGGACTAAGTTGATTCCCACCAAAATTTCTTCCAATCTTTATCTCATATATTATTTTCTTACTCTATATTTTGTTGTATTTTAATATGTTAACACATATATTCCACAAAAATCAAACTAATTTTATTATTGTTTGTGAAATATTGCTTAAACAATTGCATATGTTTAAAAATAATAAACTTTTAATCTCTAAGTTAAAATATATGAACAAAGAAAGTTTTTGCTAATAAAAGTGTTATTTCAAAGAATAGAGTATGTGATTTTATTTTGCAATAAACAAATTTATTTATTTATATTGAAATTTAATAAAAATTAAAATGTATCAATCATTATCAAAGGTCATTGGAATGCCCAATCAGAGCAAACTATCCGCTGTCCTGCGCGTAGCACCAATAATTAATGTTTATTTAAAAAAAATCCTGACGCCGTGGTAGTTAATCGATTTTAATTTTGAAAAATTGCAAATGAAATGTACAGTACACTTCTATATGCAAAAAAATTTTAACTTGCTATCTGCTTTATTCTCAGTCTTGTAACATTTTGAAAAAATGATTTTTTTTTGCGAAAGCTGGATTGCAAAATTTATTTTGCAAAATCTACTGAACCGATATTAATGAAATTTACAGTATTGTTTTACTGTGTTATAACGTTTTTCTGGGTGAAATATGAAGGTTTTAAGTATATAAATTGTTGAAAAACGTAAAATGCGAATACTTGTTTTTGTATAGATTTTTCGCAATTATTGCTATTTTGCAACAAGGCTAACTATTTTCTAAATTTTTATCAATTCTATATTATAGGAAATTTAGTTATGCAACTTTTATGTCCATACAACTTTTCTCACAAATGAATAATTTTAAAGTTATAATCAAAAAATGAAGAAAAAAAATCGAATTTTTCCTTCATTTTTTGACATTTTGGTTATTTAAACAATGTTCCGGACCTTTTTGAGGGGGAGGATAACTCAAATATTATTATTGATTTATTTTTAAGGAATTTCTGCAAAAAAATTTGAGTCACCTCTCAACGTCCAAATGTACTAATATTTTTACAAATGCGTCTTGGTCTATATGTATTTATATTAAAATCTTACAACAGGAGAAATTCACTTTGCATCTTTTTAACTTACAGTATTTCGACATTACTAAATAAAAAATTTTCGTTCTCAATTACTTCAATATCCGACATTGTTTTGTTTTTAAACGATTATAAAATGTAAAAAATCATGTTTTTGCCTATAAAACATTCCTTGTTGATTTTAGAGAAAAATGTTTCAAATAAAAAATATTCTAAAATAAACAATTGGAGATAATTGCAAGAACCCTTATTTTTGCAGTAATTTATAAATGTTAATAACTTATAACTATTATTTATTATAACAAAAATTTTTAACTTGTTTAAACAGATTATACAGCTTTCAAATAAAAATATTTGTAAAAATAAAAATGTATACCATTTTTATTCAGTTGCAATGCGAAGCCAAAACTGTCTTAATTTTTTTTTTGGGCCAGGAAAATGGGCCAAAAAGTTTTTCAATTAAAAATCTTTTAAAAATATTTAATTTACAAATATTTTAATTGGGTTGAAAAACTTAGTCTTTTATTTAGCAGATGCCGCTACGCACCTACTACCTTCTCGTCAGTTGCAATGGGGGGATTCATGTGTCGAAAATTTTTACCTGGGCCAGAGAAAGCAGCCTGTGCAGTCTCTGATGAACCTCTAAGAAGAGGTGAAATCGTCGATGAGAGTGCTGGCTGCACTCTCTGATCTGGGTAAAAATTAAGACAGTTTTGGCTTCGCATTGCAACTGAATAAAAATGGTATACATTTTTATTTTTATATTACTATTACTCCTATAGAGTAACTAGGTCCATTTTCCGTTGGAACTTTACCACGCTGCAGACGGGGGTTGTGAATTGCATAGTGTAGAATTCCTTCCCTTTTGTCTTCACTGCAGCATCCATTTGGCTTGCATATTGTAGAAGCCTTGGAGGTGTCACCAGGAAAATGGGCCAATAAGTTTTTCAATTAAAAATCTTTTAAAAATATTTAATTTACAAATATTTTTATTGGGTTGAAAAACTTAGTCTTTTATTTAGCAGATGCCGCTACGCACCTACTACCTTCTCGTCAGTTGCAATGGGGGATTAATGTGTCGAAAATTTTTACCTGGGCCAGAGAAAGCAGCCTATGCAGTCTCTGATGAACCTCTAAGAAGAGGTGAAATCGTCGATGAGAGTGCTGGCTGCACTCTCTGATCTGGGTAAAAATTAAGACAGTTTTGGCTTCGCATTGCAACTGAATAAAAATGGTATACATTTTTATTTTTATATTAGTATTACTCCTATAGAGTAACTAGATCCATTTTCCGTTGGAACTTTACCACGCTGCAGACGGGGGTTGTGAATTGCATAGTGTAGAATTCCTTCCCTTTTGTCTTCACTGCAGCATCCATTTGGCTTGCATATTTTAGAAGCCTTGGAGGTGTCACCAGGAAAATGGGCCAATAAGTTTTTCAATTAAAAATCTTTTAAAAATATTTAATTTACAAATATTTTTATTAGGTTGAAAAACTTAGTCTTTTATTTAGCAGATGCCGCTACGCACCTACTACCTTCTTGTCAGTTGCAATGGGGGGATTAATGTGTCGAAAATTTTTACCTGGGCCAGAGAAAGCAGCCTATGCAGTCTCTGATGAACCTCTAAGAAGAGGTGAAATCGTCGATGAGAGTGCTGGCTGCACTCTCTGATCTAGGTAAAAATTAAGACAGTTTTGGCTTCGCATTGCAACTGAATAAAAATGGTATACATTTTTATTTTTATATTAGTATTACTCCTATAGAGTAACTAGGTTCATTTTCCGTTGGAACTTTACCACGCTGCAGACGGGGGTTGTGAATTGCATAGTGTAGAATTCCTTCCCTTTTGTCTTCACTGCAGCATCCATTCGGCTTGCATATTGTAGAAGCCTTGGAGGTGTCACCAGGAAAATGGGCCAATAAGTTTTTCAATTAAAAATCTTTTAAAAATATTTAATTTACAAATATTTTTATTAGGTTGAAAAACATAGTCTTTTATTTAGCAGATGCCGCTACGCACCTACTACCTTCTTGTCAGTTGCAATGGGGGGATTAATGTGTCGAAAATTTTTACCTGGGCCAGAGAAAGCAGCCTATGCAATCTCTGATGAACCTCTAAGAAGAGGTGAAATCGTCGATGAGAGTGCTGGCTGCACTCTCTGATCTAGGTAAAAATTAAGACAGTTTTGGCTTCGCATTGCAACTGAATAAAAATGGTATACATTTTTATTTTTATATTAGTATTACTCCTATAGAGTAACTAGGTCCATTTTCCGTTGGAACTTTACCACGCTGCAGACGGGGGTTGTGAATTGCATAGTGTAGAATTCCTTCCCTTTTGTCTTCACTGCAGCATCCATTTGGCTTGCATATTGTAGAAGCCTTGGAGGTGTCACCAGGAAAATGGGCCAATAAGTTTTTCAATTAAAAATCTTTTAAAAATATTTAATTTACAAATATTTTTATTAGATTGAAAAACTTAGTCTTTTAAAAATATTTGTATTTTGAACGTTGATAGGTACACGTGTGGTAAGTTATTTTAAAAAGTCTACAACAGGAAAAAATATGCAGCTTTATTTTTTTATAAATAAATTAATTCCTTATAACAAAACTAAAGCATCCTTGATATTTAGTATTGCGTTAGTTAGAACGGCTCTACTCGAGTTACGTTGGATTAAAAAAAATGAAGAAAATTGCTCTATAATTAAGTATTTTCTATGGGAAATAAGCCACAATTTTACTAAAAAATGAATTTATTAAAGTTTCGTTTTATAATTTATATAATAGTATTTTGTATTTTGACAACGAAACCCGATTTGGTCTTCGAAACGTTAATAAATTTATTTTTTAGTAAAATTGTGGCTTATTTCCCATAGAAAATACTTAATTATAAAAATGCCACAAGGAAATAGCTTCAGAACAACATTGCTCTGTAATACCTAGAAAGTCAAGAAAATACATGTTTTTAAGGTATACCGATTTTGAACTTTGAGTGGTTTTTATGATGAATGGTGATTTTTGATCATTATATGATGATGAATGTAGTTTATTTTCGAATACTCGTACCTAAAGTATCATTTTTTTGCAATGTGATAGCAAAAGAAGCAAAAAATGAAATCTACCGAAATTTGAAAATTTCTACCGAAAAATAGGAGCAGTCTCCCGAAATTTTGTCCAAGACCTGTGGCAACACTGCTCAAATATTATATTTTCCAGATTTATCCATACGACTTACACTTGATCGAAGGATAAAATACACTATATAATCCCAGATATCTACGGTATCAAAAGGATTGATAGACATTTCACGACTATTAATCTCACTGGTCGTTCTTTACCATAAAGTTTAACCTTTCTACCATCAATGGATATGTACGCATGGATTATCTAGTAAAATACAAATTTTTATATCTTTATTGTATCGCAAATTTGAAACGTGACTTTTCGTGAGATAAGTTTTATACCCAGTCTAATGTATTTGCATTTTAAAATATCATTTTTGTTATTCTTCAAATTGAGAAAAATATTTCCGTTGTTTATGGTTCCACTGGTACTCAAACAAATGCGCCTGCAGATTATTTTTCAGAGAAGGATGTTTTATTAGATTTTATGGCTTCTTTCAATTCTTTGGAAGCGGATGTCGTGTAATTTATTGTTGTACTGATGGCTTAAAGTTTAGAGTTAACAGAAAAAAAAATAAATAATAAAAAATTACTATAGACTAAATACATGGGAGTCCATGCACCCATTGACCCCCCTGTATCCGCGCCTCCACCCTGGTACGTCCGTTATGATGACCTCCACAAGAATGTACGAATGGAGTCCGTCGACAAGGAAATCCGAAAGCGCGCAGAAAGTCATGAAAATGACTTTTTTCTACGACTTTTAATAATATGCTCATTATTCGCTATTTTTGAATATATAATAACACCCATTACTTTACCTGTGAGTAATAGTTCATTACTCACGGGCTGAAGTTACTCACGGGTCATTACTTACGGGTTGAAGAAAATTTTTAAAGGATTTTAACTGTAACAATGGGTTAGTATATGTATTTTTTACATTTAAATTTCAATATTTGACATTTTAAAGATTGACGTTATTAAAAGGTAAATGAACAATCAGTATTAATTCCGTAAAAGGACTTACGGATATGAAATTTATATCGATGAATTCTGTTTTACTTACTGTTGATTGTAAAATAGATTTTTATGGAGAGCACACGTTCTTGTTCATGTAATTGCCTTAAAATATATGTCCTATTTTTAAAAGCCACCGCCATCCACCATTCCATGACACTATTAATGACAACTGTTTGATTGTTTCATAAGCTCAAGAAGGGTAATTCTAACATTGTTGCCATAGTTATATAAAATGTTTTCTTATGAAAAATAAAATCTTTCGATTTTAAATAATGTTAGTAGTTGATAATTATATTTTTCTACTAATCCAAATAAAAAAAGTTCGTAGAAAAAGTATAGTATTCTACTTGCATGTAATGGCTACTTTAGTATATAGAAAGTCTAATGCTCACAATCTTATTGAAGGTTTTTATTTCAACAGTTTTCGGGCGACCGGTTTCGGCGTTTACAGTTTATGCGCCATCATCAGGCCCTTCAGAAATTGAACAAGCTAAAATGAATAAGCTATGTTAAAATACAGTTGCCCTAGGTTGAGTTTTAGGTTTAAGTCTAACAATAGGTAACAAGTTATAAAAAGTTTCACCATGGTGTTCCAATAGACCAGTACTACTCTGACGTTAACTGTTTTAGTCAGTATATGGTATATAAAGTATTAATAATGAGATTATTGGTACTTACATATCAGTAAAAGAAATATACAGTGTACAATTTGATATTTTATTGTAACATTGGGCCCAAGTGTCTTCCTCGATTTCAAAATGTTACAATGTTACAATCAAACATCACATTGTACACCGTATATTTCTTGTACTGATATGTAAGCACTAATAATATCATTATTAATACTTTATACAGTCGAACCCGCTTATTAGAGTACCGGTTATAAGAATATTCCGGTTTATGGAATATAAATTCGAGGTTCCGAAACGTTTCCATTTACTCCTTAATAAATTTATCCGTTTATAGGAATACGTTTTAATAAAATATTACCGTTTAATCGAATATTATTTAGGTCAATGAATAAATTTTTACCTATAATGTTTTTGAAATTATGTCGGGTATTTTGTGTTTTATATTTTCTCGCCAAGGCCCTCTAAGGCCTGTAGTGCTGTTTTGTATATTTTGGGTTTGTCAGGTAATAATACTTTATTACTACTGTTTATGAGCACCAATTCAGTCGATCGCCGACAAAGGTCGGCGTACCGCGTATTTTACAGGTCGTAAAATGATTTCATATTTTTGTCTACTAATTTCTATACCTACCTACCATATTATTACCACCCACTTGCTTGTTATAAAAGTTTTAGAAACAGTTAATCGGCCATCGTAACCGTTTGTAATGTTATAGCAAGTTTTATGGAGGGCCAATCCAATGTAAATTTTTCTAATTTTTAAATTTAGAATAAGTGACTAGTATTTTATGTAACAAAACAAAACAAAACAAGCTTTTTACCCATATTATTTTTCAAGACATAATAATAAGAAATATTTACATATTTATGTATATTGCATAGGTACATTTCGTATTAATTACCTGTATGCATCCACATAATATATTGTAATTTGTGTTTTTTAATAAATAAGTAATAGTCACACTACTGTATTGTTGACATAAAAAGAACTAAAACTATATACATATACACATTCGGTACACTTATTTCGGCTAGCCACCAATGCTCGGTTATTAGAATATCCTGGTTATAAGAATATTTTTGATCGGCACGAAGACTATTCCAATAAGCGGGTTCGACTGTATATCATATACTGACTAAAACAGTTAACATCAGAGTAGTACTGGTCTATTGGAACACCATTGTGAAACTTTTTATAACTTGTTACCTATTGTTAGACTTAAACCTAAAACTTAACCTAGGGCAACTGTATTTTAACATACCTAGCTTATTCATTTTAGCTTGTTCAGTTTCTGAAGGGCCTGATGATGGCGTATAAACTGTAAACGCCGAAACCGCTCGCCCGAAAACTGTTTAAATAAGAACCTTCAATAAGATTGTGAATATAAGTCATGGTCACTCGTTGTGAATAGTCGTGTATATGAGTGCTCCCGAAATTTTTAAAATAAGTAGTAATTCGTTTCAGTAATAAAGTTCTCATCTTTGTTGAGTGGTGACAACTGATGTTGCAGTACTTAGTGAAGGTCCAAGTAAGTTAGAAATATACTAATTAATAGAGAAATTTGAGCAATTACAGTAATACAGTGTATTGGTGAATATTAAATTAATAACTGTTAAAGGGATCCATACACGTATAATGGCAACAAAAACTAGAAGCGGAATCTTATCAAGTGGTGCTTCTTTGGACGAAAACAGTTTAGAAGTCATAATATCAAAAGTATGTCAAAAGTTTATGACAAAACTGGACCAGAATTTAGATAATTTGGAGAAAAAATTTGATGATTTGGAGAAAAAATTTGATGCAGTTCAGGATACACTTAATGATGTATCACAACAAATATTAAATATGAAAACAAACATAGAAACACACACAACAGAAATTAGCAACATAGCAAAAACAATTGATGACATAGAGGCACTTCAAAAGAAAAGGACCCTGCGTTTTGATGGCATTAATGAAACTAATAATGAAAATTTGATGTCCGTTGTCATAAATATTATAAACAACACATTGAAAATAAAATGCAATTCCAGCGAAATTTCTAATTTATACAGACAAGGTAAATTAAACTTGCAAACTAATAAATCGAGAACAGTGGTGGTAGACTTTAGTTCTTATTTGAAGAAAAAGGAAATTCTAAGTGCTAGAAGACAATTAAGAGAAACAAAAATATTTGTGAATGAAGATCTAACGAAACATAGGTATTCATTATTGAAGAAGGCAAGGAGTAAGTTCTGGAAGACTGAGGCATGGAGTTACGATGGTAGAGTATTTATAAAGAAGAATGATGAAATTAAAGTGATTACTTGCGAATCGGATCTTGACAATTAACGTGTGTGGGCTACTTTATACTCAAAGTTTCTGTAATGTGTATATCAGTGACTGATAAATTTTTGTTGATAGTAATTTAGATATATTAATTTGGAACTTAAATTCGTTGATTTTGGTTTGTAGTGTATAAGAGGATAAAAATATTGATGTTGTTAATGAGTTACTTATAGAAAAACTGGATGTTTTAAATTATTTCAATTATTGTTTTAAGTTATTTGGTTTGTCAAAAATTTATGAAAAGAATTTACTACGGTATAGTAGAAATAAAATAGGTGTAAAAAAATATATATTAAATAATAAATATAATATGATTAGGATTTGATATCAGGGGACAACTCAATTCATGACAGGGATTCACATAAACTTTCAGAATTGTAGGGGACTGAACACGAAAACTGCGGAATTCTATAAAAATTGCTTGGAAGGTAATTATGATGTAGTACTAGCTGTAGAAACATGGCTTCGGGAGGATATGGTTGATGGAGAACTAATTGATATAAATGTATTTAACTTATTGAGATCTGACAGAAACCAGGAGATTTCTGGCAAAACTAAGGGAGGAGGAGTATTAATGGTAATAAAAAAGGAGCATAAGATTTTAAAAGTAGCACAACATTGTTCATCTTTTGAAATTTTGGTTGCGGATTTAAAAATTATTAACAAATTAAGTATAAAATTAATTGGAGTGTATATTCCACCAGATTGTAAATTACATGACTATGAGAATTGCTTCGAATTGTTACAAACACATATTACTGATATTAATAACACGTTTATTTTTGGCGACTTCAATATTGCAGACATTAAAGGAACCGAAAATCTAGATTTTACTAATGGCAGTGCTAAGTTTAAAAGCATGATTGAGTTTTTAAATTTTAATTCATTTTTGCTTTATAACAATGTAAAAAACTGGCAGGGCAAAACTTTAGATCAAGTAGTAGCATCTGCAGATAATATAATTAGTTGTAAGGTATGTCAAGAGCAGTTACCGTTAGTAAAGGAAGATAGATTACATCCATCTCTGGAAATTCAACTTTCATTTACAGTATCAAGTTTTAGACAAACAGATAAGTTAGTTGGTAATAGATTTAATTTTAAAAAAGCAAATTTTGATTTGATGTGTGATTTGATGGGAAATATGACGTGGGAAGCTGTAACAGAGGAAATAGAGGTAGATAAAGCTCTAGATATCTTTTACTCAAAAGTACTTAATATATTTGAAGGATATGTACCACAATATAATATTTACAAGAATTATTCTAATTTTCCGAAATGGTTTACGCCTGATATCAAAAAGTTGCTCAAACAAAAAAATAATTTTAGAAAGTTAAGACATGTTTCAATTTATTTTAACAATCAATTTATAGAGACCAGAAAAAACTGAAATCATTAATTAACATAGAGCACAGGAAATATATACGGCAAATTGAGGAAAATATAGAAAATGAGTTTAACAATTTCTGGAATTTCATTAATAATAAGAATTCTAAGTCTAATCAAACAGAAATATTTTATTTTGGGGGTAAAGAAATAAATCAGAGTGATACTGCTAATGAGTTTGCGAAATATTTTGAATCTGTTTATTCTACCGACATTTCTAGCTATAACACTAATTTTACAAATATTATTAGTAATAACAATGTTTTGAATTTACCATCAATAACAAGCGTAGATTATGATAATGCAGTCAAAAAGCTGAAACCAAAGAAAGCTGCCGGTATAGATGGCATCCCCCCGTATATTTTAAAGGCATGCCAAGAGTGGTTAAAGTTACCATTATTACATATTTTTAATCTAATAATAACTTATTCAAAATTTCCAGAAAAATGGAAACTATCTTCAATTACTCCAATATATAAGGCGGGTAACAAAAGAGATATTGAAAATTATAGAGGAGTCGCTATTATGTGTGCTCCATCAAAAATTTTCGAACAAATATTGCATGCTCATGTATATAATCACGTCAAAAATAGTATTTATGATCATCAACATGGTTTCATGTCGGGTCGCTCGATAAACACAAGTTTTATTTCATTCACCGAGTCTGCAAACAATGCGTTAGAAAAACAATTGCAATTGGATGTAGTGTATACGGATTTCGAAAAAGCCTTTGATAAAGTAAAACACGATGTTCTTTTAAGAAAGTTATGTAATTTTGGTTTATCTGATAATCTAATAAAGTTATTTAAAAGTTATGTGCAGAATAGGAGTTTTGTTGTAAAACACAATGGAAATACTTCTGGTAAATTTAAGGCTAACTCGGGAGTACCACAAGGGTCTAATCTTGGACCACTTTTGTTCTTAATGTTTATAAGTGATTTAGCAAACGTCATCCAGTATTCAGATTACTTATTATTTGCAGATGATTTTAAGTTATTCAAAATAATTCAAACTGTTAGGGATTGCGTAATGATTCAAAGGGTGACAATAATAAGATCAAATTCAATATAAATAAGTGCTACGTTATGTCTATTACCCGTAAAAGAGAACCAATAGTATTTGATTCTTTAATAGGACTGAATGTTTTAAAAAGGACCAGTGAGGTCAAGGATTTGGGTTTGATTTATAATAATCAACTGTCATTTGCTACACATATTGGTAAAGCTGCAAAACGAGCGGACCGTATGCTGGGTTTTATATGTCGACAAACTTGCGATTTTACTAGTATTAAGGGTATAAAAATATTATATAATACTTTAGTTAGACCAATATTAGAATTTGGTTCCATTATTTGGGGACAACAACCTCAAGTACATTTAGAGGTACTAGAAAAAGTTCAGAATAAGTTTCTTCGTTATTTGTATTTCAAAAAACATCATCGATGGCCTGATTATGGAACCATAAGATCAACCATGCTAAGGGAAGAATTTGAAGTTTTGTCTTTGACTAGTAGGCGCAAATTTGTAATGGCAATGATTTTATATAAAATAATTAATAATATTTCAGGTACAATTGATTTACGAATGCGGATACCATTTAATGTTCCTCGAAAAGCAACGAGATATCAGTTGTTGTTTGGAAAAATAAGAACATCTGTTTGCTCTCCTCTAGAGGCCATGTTGAAACTAGCGAACAATATAAATTTAGTAAAAAACATTGATTTTACAATGTCAGTTGGTTGCTATAGACATATAGTGCAAGAGCACTTTAAACTAGTAGATGGATAATAGATATCATTAGTCTAGCTGTTTTTGTGTTAAAATCTTCTATATCTGCCTATCAATAGTTGTGCTAATGACTGTATATATTAGTTATATTTGTTATATAAAGTTTATGATTATAACTGTCCATGTAAAAAGGTTTTAGGACCTGTTTGGATTTTTATAAATAAATAAATAAATAAATTAGACTTTCTATATCCTAACATTTAGATCATAAAATTTATTATAATAATAAAAGTTAGCAGAAAAGTGAAAACAGAAAACCAACAACTACTATTAATAATTCAACTTTACGAAAAATATGTTCTGATATATTTTTGTCTTCTGGCGATCTACTCCCATTGGGGGATCCCAAACGTACAAATGAAAAGCAAATATTTCGCGTGTTTTAATTTTTCCTTTACTTCGTCTATATTTTTACAAAAAATAAATCACCGATATTAATCTACCACACGAGACTAAAAAAGATTTAATACTCTACCAAGTTATCGATTCCACCGAGGAAAACTTTATAAACAAGGGTACCTTACAGCCACAGGAAAAATAATTTTCCGGCGTGTAATACATCAAGACATATTTACCTCGGATTTTTACAGGAACTAATCTGATGTCCCGTGGGATGCAGTCCCGTAACTATTACCTGCTTTTATACATCATCTTGATTGGCCTTATCTCCCTTTGGAATTATCAATCTCTGTTTAACAGCTCGTAAAAGGAAACCTTAATAGAAAGTTATTTTTCTTTGACCTTCTGGTTATATAAAATAGTAAGATTTGAACTTTTACATTGTGTGATATATTACTTTGCTTAAATGATAGATTAATATCAATATTCGAGGTTATCCAGGAAATTCTAACAGACTAAAACTTATTAGCAATACATAGGTTTTAGTATTCACTAGCAGATATAGTGTTCTTTTATCGTTTTCAAGACTTTTTTATACGGTGTAAATATACACTAGCGTATGCAGATGACATCGGTATCATAGCAAGAAAAAAGACGGATTTGGTCCAGGTGTTCACAGCATTGGAAGCATCACCATAAAGAATGAGGCTACACGTTAACACAGAAAACACGTTAAGGCTAATAAAACTAAGTATATAAAAATGACAAACGGTAATCAAGTAGCAAAACTCGAAGATCTAATGGTTGGAACATATACTTTCAAAAGAGCAACAGTCCATATGTCTAAGCTCACAAATCAACCAAAGTAATACAGTAACTGCAGAAATTGACAGACGTATATATCTAGCAAATAGAACATACTATGTATCAAAGAAACTTTTAACATCAAACATAGTCTCAAAAATAACGAAAATATTGGAGCTTCAAATTCCCCTAGAAATCCCTAGCTCAGTTCCCAAGCACAGAACAAAAAGTTATTTGCTATTCCTTGTGTGATAGAACGAAAAAAGGAGAAATTGTCATTCGTCAGCTATCAATTTAATATTATATGACGTCATTCTTCTTCTTTTAATTCTTTTTTGGGGTTATGTCCTTGACAATTTACCTAGTTAACTCAGGAAAAAGAAGAAGTTGTCATTTGTCAGCTGTCAAATAACCTCTATCTTCTTCTTATTCTATTTTGGACTCTCCTTGACAATTTACCCAGTGATGTATGTACAAAAGAAAGAAAAGTGTATCGTTGTATTTGAATTCTACATCTTTAATCACTGTGTGCTAGGTGACGCCAGCAATAAATATAAAAATTATGCCAATCTTTAAAAATACCTAGATTTCAAAGATAAATCAAGAAAAATCCCTTTCTTCACTGAAGCTCCAAAAAACCCTAGATTCGGGTAAAATCCCTAGATATGGCAAGCCTGATACAGGACTCTAATCAAGCCCATCCTCACGAGTCAGAAACCTGGGCGATAACAAATAGTGATGAAGAACGGTTAGGCTGTTTTGAACGTAAAATACTCAGACAGATCTATAAAGGCGTGGAGGAAAACGGATTATGACGTAGATGCTATAATTTTGAGTTTTACCGTCTATATAGGGAGCCTAGTGTTGGCAGGCCTATCAAAATAAACAGACCACGGTGGGTATGCCACTTAGAGAGAATGAACAAAACAGAGGTCGAAACACATTTAGAACGAAAGACTGGATAGAGTGAAGATAAGAAGGAGGCCCAGAGCACGATTTAAGGATCAGGTGGAAGACGATATAACAGTGTTAAGAGTACGAAATTGGAAAACCAAGGCGAATGGTAAGAAGAAATGGAAGCTGATTCTAGAGCAGGCCAAGACCCACCATGGGTTGTAGAGCCAATGATTATAAAGATGCAAATATACATCATCATGATTATCATCATCAACCCGTACGCGTCCACTGCTGAACATAGGTCTCCCTCGGCTCTCTCCATATATCTCTGTTTTGTGCGGCTTGCATCCAGTTACCGATGACATGCTTCAGATCGTCGGTCCATCTGCTTGTTGGGCATCCTCTGCTTCGTAGTACTTTTTCTCGTGACACTTGACAATACGTTTTGTTCATCGGTTGTAAGACAATCTGGCCACGTGTCCTGTCCAATTCCACTTTAGCGACGACCTATTTTTTCGACAGCGTCTATTGTTTTTGTTCTACGACGTATTTCTTCGTTTGAGATTCGGTCTCTCAGGGAGACACCAACATCTGGGGCTCCATAGCCCTTTGAGTTACGCGAATCTTATTTACTACCTTTTTGTTTAGTTGTTTAGTGTTAATGTTTCTGCTCCATAAGTGAGTACAGGCAACACACACTGGTCAAAGGTATTCCTTTTCAGGCATATGGGTAAGTCCAATTTAAATACATAGTTCAGTTTACCAAACGCTGCCCAGGCTAATCCTTTGTGACGTAAGAGCTCTCACGTCTGGTTAACTCTTCCCAACCGAATTTCATATCACAAGTACTTATAAGATGCAGTCTGCTCAATATCCATTCCATTTACAACAACATTTCCAGCTAGCACCAGATTAGTCGTTATTTGCGTCTTGTTGATGTTAATCTTTAGTCCGACCTCTAAGGAAGCTTGATCTAATGTTTTCAACATTATTATTGTATCATCCATACGATCGGCTATAAGGACGTTGGCATCTGCGAATCTCAAATGATTGAGCTTCTCTCCATTTATGTTGATACATTTTCGTTCAGATCTGCCTTCTTAAAAGTGTGTTCCAATATGATTGTGAATAGCTTTTGGTAAGATGGTGTCTCCTTGTCGTACTCCTCGGTGTATACAATATTTATTTGTTTGTTGTTCAGATAGTCTTACACTATCCGTTGCCTTTTGGTAGATATATTTGATCATGAAAGCGTTTGATAGAATACAATTAATAGATGTGATACACCTACTATATGACAAAAATTTATCACTGAATATCATAAAACTGATAGAAAACATATATTAAATAAGAAATAAAATAGAAATTAAAGTCAATGGAATAATAACAGAACCCATATAAGCAAACACAAGAATCAGGCAAGGATATTCACTACGCCTTCTGGTTTAACATAATGTTAACGTGAAGAAAAAAAGAGGGTACAAAATTGGCGATAGAGAGATAAAAATACTCTGTTACGCTGATGACACCGTGTTAATAGTAGAGTGAGAAGATGACTTAAAAAGATTACTGCACGAATTTAACATTAACGCAAAAAAAATGAATATGAAAATACCAGCCCAAAAAACAAAAAGCCTAGTAATAGCCAAAGAACCAATAAGATGCAAATTGGAGTTAGACAATCAAATTATACAACAAGTAATGACTTTCAAATACCTGGGAATTAATCTATCAGTCGACAACAATATCGAAGAAGAGGTAAAAGACCAAATAATTAAAGCCAGTAGAACGGCAAGATGCCTAAACGACACAATTTTGAAAAACAAACACCTAAAGGCGGAGACAGATATCCGCGCCACGAACTCCGCGCCGTGTGTGCGCCGCGCGTTCGTGGCGCGGTTAATGTTCGTTAAAATTTTTCATTTTGACGATCCAGAGGAAACTTACGAACATTTAGTAATTGTAGATAATCATGTCTCTGTCCTGTACTTCTACTACATTTTATTTTGGTATTGTTCTGAAACTATTGTCTTGTGTCATCTTATGCAATTTACTATTTTATGTGGAATAAGCCACAGTTTGGGAACATTTCGGGAACTACCTTTTTCGCTTCCCGGCAACACAAATATAATGGTAGGGAGCCCAAGCGGGGATTTTTGCAGTTATTCGAGCGCGTCAGATTATCATATGGGGAGAAACGTGGTACCCTGCAGATGTACCTCCACCATATATTGGCTCTTAACACAGGGGAGTTCATTCAGGGGGGCCCGAAAAAAAATCTATCCTTAAAAATACTCGAAATTGTCAGATTAAGATAAGGTAAGTCAAGTACATGCAAAAGAGTCTATATTTCAAAAATATGACGATTTGAGAGGGGCGTACGGAAATGGGCGAGTCAAAGTTTCACAAAAAAAGCGAATATTTCGCGAAATGAACGTCAGATTGAAAAACTAAAAACTACGTGTTCAATATTTTTCAAAAATCTATCGAAAAATACCAAACTTGACCCCCCACGGAGAGGGGTGGGGGCTAAATTTAAAATTTTAAATACAAATCCCGCGATCTTTCGCAAAATAAACATCATATCGAAAAACTGCAAAATACACTTTATCAATATTTTGGAAAAATCTATCGAATGGTTCCAAACACGACCCCCCACGGAGGCGAGGTGGGGGGTTACTTTAAAATTTTAAATGGTAGCCCCCGTTTCTTATTGCAGATTTGGATTTTTTGTATAAAAATAAACAACTTTTATTCGAAACATTTTTTTGAATTATGGATAGATGGCGCTATAATCGGAAAAAACTTTGTTGGAAATGGAAAATTAAATTAAAAATATGGGAAGTCTCCACTAAAATGGAAAATTTTACTTAACTTTTTTGGTTTTAGGACCTAATAATCACAACCCAATAGGTCCCCAAAGCGCTCGAGTGACTGCACATTTAGCATACTTTGCTCCCCTACCATAATATATCTGCTTGTTCCTAAAACCAGAAACAAAATTAGAGAACTATAGGTACTTCCAAGTAATGCGTTACCTTTTTGGTTTTCCAGTGACACAATTGTAATGTATCTGCTTGTTTCAACTGCGTAGCTTCACTAGAAACGAAATTAGAGGACTATAGGTTCTTCCAAGCCCTGTGTTAACTTTTTCGCTTTCCGGTGACCCAATTATAATATATCTGCTTGTTCCAACTCAGTTGCTTCACCAGAAGCGAAGTTAGGAAACTATAGGCTCTTCCAAGATGTGCGTTACCTTTTTCGCTTTCCGACGACACAATTATAACATATCTACTTGTTCCAACTCAGTTGCTTCACCAGAAGCGAAGTTAGGAAACTATAGGCTCTTTCAAGTTTTGCGTTACCTTTTTGGCTTTCCGGTGACCCAATTATAATATATCTGCTTGTTCCAACTCAGTTGCTTCACCAGAAGCGAAGTTAGGAAACTATAGGCTCTTCCAAGATGTGCGTTACCTTTTTCGCTTTCCGACGACACAACTATAACATATCTACTTGTTCCAACTCAGTTGCTTCACCAGAAGCGAAGTTAGAAAACTATTGGGTCTTCCAAGTTGTACCTTACCTTTTTCGCTTTCCGGTGACACAATTATAATATTCCGCTTGTTTCAACTGCGTTGCTTCACCAGACACGAAGTTAGAAAACTATAGGTTCTCCAAGTCGTGCGTTACCTATTTCGCTTTCCGGTGACACATAATATATATCTGCTTATGAATGTTTTTTTGATATTGATAACTATTTCCGAAGTGAAAGTCGAAAGGTCAAGTAAACTTGATTTCAAACTCGAATTGTGGCTTATGCCCAAATAAAATAGTAAATCTTATTTTTAATACATGTTATTTTTAGTACAACAATGAACTAACATTTTTTAAAAAAGGTCCGCAGTTTTTGGAAGGCAAAAACTAAAAGACCAAGGAGAAGATCTAGACAGAAATGGGAGCACCAGGTTATGAGAGATATCAAAATCCTGAAAGTGAGAAACTGAAGGGAACTACGCACATATCGAAATGACTGGAAGAAAATTGTAACGAAACCCAAATCATACAACAAACTTCGACAACGTTCGGAGTGATTCACCGCAATAAGCGAATCATAGAGGTCTAAAGGCGAATTTACACTTATTCATTTTAGATGTACATTGCGGATGAATCATCCGCAATGAAAGGTATAAACATACTCTGCATATACATTTCATCCAAGATGCACATCCAAAGTAAACAGTGAACAAAGTAGAACGTCTTCCTACTTTCGATGAACTGGCTGGATGATTCATCCACCGTGAACCCCTAGTGTAAAGTGTAAACTTGTTTTTTTCGGATCATTGAACATTCCATGCCATCAAAACGTTGTTGAATAATTTTTTTTGATACATAAAATGGCTTTTCAATGGAAAGACGAACATATTATATATTTCTAGAAATATATCGTAATCCCGAGTGCCTGTGGAATATTCAATCTGAGGACTACAATAAAACCGTAAAATATAATCCGTGAAAATGCATACCAGTCTGTATTAAAAGAGCTACATTTATCTGGATTAAATATAGGCAACATAAAATCAAAAATCAAAACTATCCACACTCGCTATTGTTCAGAGTTAGCAAAAATTAGGAAGTGAGAAAAGAGTGAATCAGGAAGCGCTGTTGTCTATTCTCTTCGTTTATTTTGGTTTAAAGAGGCAAATTCCTTCTGATTTTTTTCTAATTTTCGCCATTTTTCTAGTATTGCTTTACTTATTAACTCCACGCCGACACTTCCAATCGTATTCGCCATTTTGAAAAGACTGTGAAACGAATTCCGTCCGTGAAAATGTAAATTGCTGGCCTTTCAATCTGCACTTTCACTATTCATGTATCATCCGCAGTGTACGTCTAAAGTGAATAAGTGTAAATTCGCCTTAAGAGTGACAAACTTTTCATCCGGAATGAAAAGCCCCGATGATGATTATGATCTTCAATACATTTTTTCTTCGGCAGAAAGTAGAGTTTGTAAATGTTTATAATTTCTTCTCCAGTGTTTCACAGGTTTTGAGATTTTAAGTTGCACAATTTCTATTTTAGTTTTAATTATCGTATCATTACTAGTATAATACTACTTGTATAGAAAGCATAAAAACCTTTGGATATTTTAAGGAAAGTCAGTAATTTTAATTTTGATACTTTTTCTCATTAAAAACGGTGGCAAAAAACCCATAAAAAATTCGACGAGATAAAAATCTTGTTGAAAAAGACATTAGTCAAAACGTCTGTGCCATTTATACTTTTAGTCTGGTATAAAAATGTTAAATGGCGTGAATTAGATAGCGATATTATTTTTTGATAAGGCGAAATAGCTAACGTTTTCGCTAAATTTAGTTTCCATAAAATAATTTAATAAATCTTCTAAAATATTCAAAAATATAAGCCTCTGGCGAACGCATAAAATGAAAAATGCAAATCGGGCCTTAATCAGACAGGCTGCGGAAATGAAAATGTCCCACATTTATCAACAGTATTAAAATTAAAGATCGGGCTCCTCCGCCACTCGGAAAGGTATTATATATTATCATCACCGAGCAGAGTAGCACTTGCCCATACGTTTCCATATAATTAACATATTATATTAATATTTAGTACATTTATTAACGTAATAATGATGTTTTCCGTCGCCATGCGACGGGGGTACAATCAATTGCAACTCCGTCCATTTTTTTAAGACTCTCTGAATTTTTTCTGGCACCCTGGATTTTAATCTGACACCCTCCAATTCTTCCTGGCTCCCTTCAATGTTTTCTGACTTCTTCCAATTTTTCCTTACTCTTTCTAATTTTTCCTTACTCTTTCTAATGTTTCCTTACTCTATAATTTTTTCTGACTCTCTAATTTTTCCTCCCTATAATTTATTTTGATTATAATATACTGTTAATGAATGGGCCATGGCTTAACCTTAGATTCCTGAGCATAAAATAGGTTCTTCTTCTTCTTCGTCTAGCCATTCACGTCCACATCTGAACATAAGCCTCTTCAAATCTTCCTTTCCATTGTTTTTTTTTTGTACGCTACTTGTAGCCAATTTTTCCCGGCCGTTCGTTTCAGATCATCTGTCCATCTCATAGGTCTGCCTCTGGGTCTTTTGTATTCGTATGGTCTCCAGGTTAGAATTGTTCTGTGCCATTTGTTAAACTTGCTCCTAGCTACATGTCCAGCGTATTCCCATTTCAATTTTAGTGATTTTTGAACCACATCGACTTTGGTTTTCTTTCTTATCCATGTGTTTGTTTTCCTGTCCTTAAGTGATATGACTAGCATTTCTTTTTTCATCGGGTGTTGAGTGACTATGAGTATGTTCATATTCATTTTTGTGATTGTCCATGTTTGTGCCCCATATGTTAATATCGGAATAATGCATGCATCAAAAACTTTAGATCTAAGATGTAGTTGAATTTGCTGATTTCTGAGTATGCAGTGATGGGCGCACTAATAACCGGCAAAATAACGCATAAGATGGAAAACATATTAAGTTGTTAGATAAAAAGAGATGAACCTAGAAGAGGTGTTAAATTTAGCGATAGTAACTTATTAATTATTGATATTATTATATTGATTGTTTCCCACCTTTAGACGTATCGGACGAGTTAGAGAAATGCCACTGTCAAAGTGATAGTTTTAGTTGACATACTTCTCTGATACGTCTAAAGGTGGGAAACAATCAATATGTATGATACATAGAGGTATATATTGACATAGAGAGAGTGTCATTCGGAGCGAAGTGACGACACCATCTTTTTTCTTTGGATTAGTGCTACTTCACTCTTACACATAGTAAAGCTGCGACAGTATGATAAACGTCATTTTTAAGTTAGGAGAAGTACGAAGTTAGCTGATGTCTTTCCTGTTATTTTTATTTAGTCACTGTTTACATTGGACATTGACATTTATTTGTAGATGTTGTTAGACGAATATTCTGTTTGGTTTTGTTTTTTATTGTTAATTGTGCAGCGAAATTGTGATAGTAAATTAAATATAAAGTTGTTTATAGCCTACAGAACTGAATTATCCCATAGTAATTATCAGTTTGTGTCAATTTGTTTGTGTGCAAAAAAGAAAAAACACCTTTCCTTGTGTTTGACCGACTTGTAGCAAGGGCTTTCTTGAGAAGCCTGTAAATTGCGGGAATTGGACAGACAGGGATAAAATCCTCACTTTTTACTGTTCCCAAGGCTATACATTTCCCCCATGCAATACATTTAAATGAATTTTATCCAAACAAAGGCAGGAACATTGGATAAAAGCAATAAAGAGAACAGACCACAAATTAAAATATGAGAGTATGTAGTAAACATTTTATAAGTGGTAAGTTTAAAGTAATTCAACTAAGTAATAAGTTTTTAAAATGTCTACAATAAAAATATATATGTACTTACCAATTCGGTTCTAGTTTAGAACAAGGGTTATGTAAAGAAAATCATGCTTGACCATGTAAGATATAGTGTATTACAATATGGTTAAATGCAAAGCTTAATAATGCCTTAATGCATATAGCCTGCCTAAACTGTCCTTAAATCTTCTTCTTCTAATGACACTACAACCATTTGTAAATCTTTGCCTGCTTAACAGCATTCTTCTATTCTGCCCTGTTGCTACTTTCCTGCACCACTGCCTGATATTTATGGTTTTAAGATCCTTCTCTACATCGTCTATCCATCTGTTACAGGGCCTTCCTCTTGTTATATTTCCTTGGGGCTTCCATCTCTGACATCACAGCTCGATTATCTGACATTTTTGCTAAGCGACCAAGAAAGTTTAGTCTTTGACACTTTACAAATCTAACAATATCTGCGCTCTGCATTAGTTCATTCAGCTTGTGGTTCATTTTAATTATCCATGAACCATCTTTACAATGTGTTGGTCCAAATATGTTCCTTAGTATTTTACGCTCAAATATTCTCAGTTGATTTTCATTAGTGGTTGAGATGGTCCACATTTCACATCCATATGTGACCACTGGTCTAATTACTGTTTTGTAGATTCTAAGCTTATTCGCCCCGAGCGTTAACAAAGTGTCAAAGCAAAATCGACCGACCTGCTCATGGTGGCGGTTTTTTGAAATTTTATCAGGACGCTTTGTGTATGTTTAAATGAGACATTTAAAAAAAATGCCGTGTCACGCTAGTGATATTATGTATTAATATAAACAGAAATTAAAAACGCACTTAATCTGATATAAATTCTTCACTTTCCAATATTGATTATCAGTTTGATTTTGTATACATAACCTCACTATCGCAGTTTATGTCAATAAATCTTTATTAACGAAAAAGAAAATATTTTTGTTGCACTATAAATTACAGTATAAATTAATAACTAATGAATTCTAACAATTTTTTTCGGTTATTGTTACTACAAAATAAAATATTCAAGTTTAACAAAATAATCCCATAAGACTCAATGTTAAAACGTCCTTACAAAATCTGACAGCGTATCACGTGACTGTACGTAGAGGGGAGACGCACGGAGCCAATACTCACGATTCAGTAACAGTAACTTACTTTTCATTACGTCTTTGTATGCATAAAAACACTTCTTATTACCGATAAGAACCCGTTGTTATATTCCATTTAGGTATTTTTTTTTACTTTCATTAATATATAGACCAAACATAGCAACTTCCTGTTTCAGCTCTATAGCTTTTTCGCTTAATACATTTTTGTTGTGGCTTATTATGGCAATTGTCCTTAAATAATGTTAAAATACTCTTGTGATATTTTGTCATATTTGTATGATTTTTTTATGGTATACAATTTAGAGTTTTTATTTATGTATTTGTTGTTTTTAGGAATAAACACCAGCTATTTTAAATGTAGGAAAAGGAGAAACTGCTGGAATATAATTTTACACAAATGTTTTTGACTATTGAAGATTTGGATAAACAACAGAAGTTACTTTGGGCTATAGCTATGTGCAGATTTATTTCCTTGTGGATTACTATGTTTATTCTTTTTAACTATACTTCCTATATTGTTTGTGAGATTAATATTATTATTTAATTGATTATATTAATATTTTGTAATAATAATCAATGCTTTGGTTTAACAAATAGACAACTTAGAATAGAAAAATGCTTTATTGTCATGGAAAATTGTACAATTTATACACAAAACTTACAGAGTCATAAAAAACAATAATAAACTAAAACAATAACAAAAAAAATGTTAGGATATAAAGAGACTAACGCTCATAATTGTATTGAAGGTTTTTATATCCTCTTTAAATCCTAACATTTACACAATGTGCTCATACCAGCAACAAGTTTTTATACTTGTGTAATATGAGTCCTATTTGAGAGTACCAGTAGTAATGCAATAGGTCTATAATTGCAGGCATTAGATTTTTCACCACCCTTATGAAGAGGAATAATGATGGCTGTCTTTAGGCAGCTCTAGAAATTTACCTTTCTTAAGGGGCTATCCTAGTGTAAAAGTATGAAATTCATATACTTTTTTGGGAATTTCTAAAATAAAAAGTAGTGTACCAATTATTTTGAAAATTTTTTGCTCAATTAGAAATCCAATGAAATCAATTAATTTGTGGTCATCTGATTGAATACAACCAACATTATACTGAAAACAGATCCCATGGGCTGTTTTCACTCAATCATGTAGCTATGGATACCTACATTTCGTTTCATTTCAATTTTGACATTTCAAATATTCAATATTTCAAAATGTCACGATTTGGTTGTAATACTGATGAGAATATTAATGAAATTATTATTAATTTTATATCAGCAAAAAATTTTCTATCCGAATAACCCTCGAACATTGATAAATGCTCAAAAATTTTTTAACAACTTTCTCAAGCTTGTTGCTTACAGGCAACAGACCTCCGCCTACGGCGTCGGTCTGTTTCCAAGGAACAAGCTTTCGAAATCTGTTATAAAAATTTTTCGAACAATTATCAATGTCCTCTGGTTATTACTACTGAACATTTGTTATAAAAAGTACATGTGAAACAATTTTCATAAAAAAATATTGAAAATTAAACGATTTATTCGCCATCTACTAGCACCGTGAAAATAAAAACATAGCTCCACTGTTGCAGTGATTGGGACTAAAAGAGATCCTGAAACATAAAATATCAAAAGTTATTATTGAAATATAGGTTATTTTCTATACCATCAAATAGGGATTTTTTTAATCGGATAAAAAATGTCAATTTGGCGGTTTTTGAAACTGAAAATGTTCTAGCTAATTTAAAAAAATTTCAACACTTCGTCATTTTTCCAAAAATCCTAATTGATGGTATAGGAAATAACTAATATTTCAATAATCAATATGTATTTGCAATTTTATAATTCAGGATCTCTATTAGTCCCAATCGCTGCAGCAGTGGAGCCATGTTTTTTATTTTCACTGTGCCAGTAGATAGGGCATAAATCGTTAAATTTTCATTATTTTTTTTTATGAAAATTGTTTTACTTGTACTTCTTTTTATAATAAATAGTCATGCAAATTTTCAAAACAATTGGTACAGTACTTTTTATTTTAGATATTCCCAAAAAAAGTATGTGAATTTCGTTCTTTTACACTAGGATAGCCCCTTAAAAGAGTCATTAGTGGGATGCGGACTCCCAACACATTTTCTGGGAGATTTGAGACAATTTTTATGGATAGTCCATCAGTACTACAGGAAGATTTGCTTTTGATACTATTGATTGTTTGGATCAGTTCAGATTAATCAACTAGTCTTATAAATAATGAATTTGAGACCTTTCTTGAATTAGGGAGATAGGAAATCGGATCTTAACAAAATTGATCTCTTGTGACAAAATAGTTGATGTTATAATTTTACTCACATTAATAAAGTATTCATGGTCTGGAAGGGAAAATGTTTGAGCTTTGTGAGTTTGATTTCGAAGAAGATTGTTTATTATGGACCAAATTTCTTTTGCAACACTTTTAAAGCTTCTCAGATGATTTTGATAGTTTAATTTTTTAGCTGATTTTTTAAGTTTTAAATAGGTTGCCCTGTACTTAGTGATATATTCAGTAACAGAGACGTTGGTAGTAAATTTCTTGATGTACAGGGTTATTCAATATATTTTGCCCCCCTCATATATATTTTTGACATACAGTAGAACCCTGCAAATCCAAACTAACGGAAAGTGAATTTTTTTTTAAAAATTCAAGACAAAAACTTAAATACATGTTTATTATACAAAGTATAACCAGAAAATTGAACAATATTGGATTCGTAGGACTTTGACATTTAAAATTTCTTAAAAATAAATACGTAGGTACTTTATATGTAGTGCTTATAAAGGTTAAACATAAATTTACTTCGGTTTTCTCATAGCCAGGTTACACGTTTTGCAGGAGAGCTTTGAATTACTGGTTAGGCTGACTTTCGAATAATCCGAACTTTTCAGAATCCGAACAGGCTGTCCCCCCAATTAGTTCGGATTTTCGGGGTTCTACTGTATACAACATACTAGTGACGTCATCCATCTGGGCGTGATGACGTAATCAAATATTTTTTTAAATGAGAATAGCCAATTCATGAATCTGACAAACCATGTACAGCTTTTGAGGAAAGTGGATGCCTTTACCAATTTTGTCGTATTCCTCTTGGGGTGACCAATGGAGTATCATATTTTTAGAGAGCCATTGATTCTATCAATAAAAAAGAAAATCTACAAGGGGTTTACGCTTATTTAGATGAAGTAACAGTTAGTGGTGAGGATCAAGATAGCTATGATTTGAAGTTTTTAAATGCCGTTAAAAAATATGGGTTAACTTTAAATCAAAATAAATGTCACTACAATCAAAAGCTATAAATATTTTGGGATATACAATATTGCACTTCTATGGACAGTAATTAATGAAAAATAAATTCTCATTGTTGAAACAGATACATGAATGAATTTGCTATTGCTATCATGCTGAGTCAATCTGGAAGACCCGTTACTTTTTTCTCACGTATCCTCACAGATTCTGAACAAAAAAAAATTGATGAATTTTCAAGATTTCCATGCTAAGATACGTCCAGTCAGACAGGGGGACTAGCTTGACTTACCAAGAATTTATTAATTACCTACACTCTAAAGGAATATCTTCAAGTAGAACAACACCATATTGAAGGAAATGGTTAAGTTAAAAGATACAATGGAGTTATATGGAAAGCAGTGAATCTAGCATTGAAAACCAGAAATTTAGACATCACTAAATGGAAAAATGTTCTATATACCAGATGCTCTGCACTCTATATGAAGTTTACTGTCTACAGCAACCAATTGTACACATCATGAACATGTGTTTACTTATCAATGAAGATCAACTAGCAGAAATTCTATTTCTTCATGAAAGATTCAGACAAAGTATTACTAAGAAAATTTGTATGAATGAGTAAGTTTGATCCTTTAGTTGAAAAGGATTATCTTTTAGAAGCCAATGTACATTATGCCTTAATGCAGTATCCAAACAGAAAGAAAAGTACAGTTGCAACGAAGTACTCAGCTCCTAAAAGTGACCTAAAATTATTGAATCACAATAGTGATTAAGATGAAAATGAAAGTCCAAATAATACACTAAAGAATTCCACTACCAAATCAATATCAGATGAGACAGAAAATTTACCTGTTTAAGAACCGAATCAAGTCCCTGATGATAATCATGAACCAATATTAGAAAATTCAGATTTTCAATCTAGCCATAAATAAGCTAGAACTAAAAATAAACTAAGATATTTCCAACATTTTGTTCAAAAATAGAAATAGGGCCGGATTAAATTATTTGGGTTATGTTGTCTTGTCACTTGTCATAATAATTAAAGAAAAAAGAAGAATAAAGTAATTCTCCTTATTTCACTTGCCGTCCCGTACCCCCACTTAGTTTCATGTTATGTTTCTCGATACATTGTGCTAGAAAGAGATACCGCAAACCAGTCGAAGAGATCTTGTCGTCAGTGGTGGCGGAGTGAGGGCTCACTCTATGTTAATATATACCTCTATGGTATGATACAGAGTTAAGTGACATTCATAGTATTCATGTTGGTAACAAGATGACTTGACAGCGAGGTGACGGTGACAGGAGTTAAGTGCAGGGTTGTTAGGTTAGCATGACCGACATATGAAAATGTGAACTAAGATACTTGTTAAATATAAAATAATTATTTAATATAGTATTGTATTTGTTTTATTTATTACACCTTCCATCAGGCTTATACATGGTGTCAGGTGTGATAATCTTAGCATGGTGAAACCATTTCTTGTTGGATAGATACTCAACTGTAAGCTTGTAAAACGTGAGTATTATTTCTTGGTATCATCATGGAATCCAAGTTTAAGCCACCTGAATCTCTAATATTAGACGGGAATATATCTGAAAACTGGCGAAAATTTAGCCAAAAGTTTGATCTATTTATGATAGCTACGGACCTAATCTCCAAACCAGAAAGTAAAAAGCTGGCAGTTCTCTTAAGTCTGGTGGGTGATGAGGCATTAGAGCTGTACAACACCTTCACATTTGCCGAAGATGAAGACAGAACAGTAACTTGTGTTAAAAAGAAGTTTGAAGAATTTTTGTTCCCCAAAGAAAAATGTTATTTTTGAAAGATTTAAATTTAACAGTATTAGCCAACAAGAAGGGCAACCCTTTGATTACAGAACTACGGAAAGCCATTAAAACAACAGAGTTTGACCAACAAGACCAGATGATCAGAGATAGAATAGTAATGGGCATACACAACAAAGCAACACAAGAAAAACTGCTTAGAGAGTCAGACTTAACGCTAATGAAAGCAGTTGACATATGTCGAGCGATAGAAATAAGTAAAAACCAGTCTAAAATGTTACAAAATGAGTCATTAATAAACGCAGTTCAACGAAGAGAACCAAGACATGTTCGTGTGTGTACCAGATGTGGATACAATCATGTAAGAGATGATCGATGCCCAGCTTGGGGTAAAACATGTGACAAGTGTCAAGGGCATAACCATTTTGCAAAATTTTGCAGAGAAGACCATAAACCTAGTGGGAGCAGTGTGACAAGGAAACCAGAAAGTCCAAGAAAGAGAATGAAAGAGCAGAAGAAGAAAGTACATCAAGTGACAGAAGCCAGTGTAAGTGATATGCACAGCTCGGGAAGTGAAAATGATGGCAGTGAACATCAGTATTTTGTCAGGTCGGTAAACTCTAAATGTAAAAACAAACTTGGACCAAATATGTGGTCAGCTGATATTTATGTTAATGATAAGCCTATGTCATTTAAATTAGATACTGGAGCTGAGGTAAATACTTTGCTTTTATGTATTCTCAAATAAATAGCCCCAATAGCACATATCCGTAAATCTAATACAGTGGAACCCCGATAAGTCGGCCTCCGATAACTCGGAAGTCCGGCTAACCCGGACCGATTTTCATCAGACAAAACAAACATTTTTTCACTTTGACTGAGGTTTTTACCAATAAATAAACAATACTGGATACAACTGTACGTAATTTAGATGTACTGTGCATGTATTTCATGTTTTTGCAATTATAATGTGTATTTGTTTATTTATATGTATTTTATTAATAATTTTTACCATATTTTCCGACTAACCCGAATTTTCGATAACCCGGATCGACCGCGGTCCCGATTAATCCGACTTATTGAGGTTACACTGTATATCCTTAGTATCATATGGGGATTCAAATTTTAAAATTAAAACAGTAGGGAAAGTTACATTAACTTTTGTTATTAAAAATGATAAAAAAGATATATCTTTTGTAGTTGTAGATACAAAAAATCAGGTTTCTTTGATAGGGTTTAAGGAATGTCTAGAATTAAATTTAATCAAACGGGTAGATTCATTAGTAAGTTCTAAATTTAACAGTATAAATGATCTAGTAACAAAATATTCACATATGTTTGAAGGTTTAGGAAAATTTCCAACAAAACACCATATAATCTTGAGGGAAGATACCAAAGCTTGAATAAGCACCATAAGACAGGTTCCCCATGCTTTACGAAAACGTTTAAAAAATAAACTGTGTGATCTTGAGGCACAAGGAGTCATAACAAAGGTAGATAAACCAACAGAGTGGGTTCACCCACTTGTCATTGTGGAAAAGCCAAATGGGGACTTACGATTATGTCTTGATCCAAAAGAACTTAATGGGGCCATCAAGAGAGAACACTTTTAAATTCCTTCTGTTGATGAAATTGTAACTTTACTTGGTAGGGGACAATTCTTCACTGTTTTAGACATGAAGGATGGATATTGGCAAGTGGAGCTGGATGATGAAAGTGCAGATATCCTTTGGTACACCATTTGGCAGGTACCAATTTAATAGACTGGCTTTCGGTATCTGCTCAGCCCCAGAAGTATTCCAAAAAAAGAATTTTGAAATATTTAGAGATCTTGAAGGCGTAGGCCTTTACTTTGATGATTTAATAGTCACTGGTGCCTCAGAAGGAGAACATGACAGGAACTTAAAAAGGGTTCTTGACTGTGCTACCAAATACAACATAAAGTTCAATAAGTCGAAAGTACAGTTCAAACAAACCAGTGTTAAGTACATGGGTCAGATATTTTCAAAGAATGGAATGAAAACAAGTGATAAATATATCAAAGCAATATTAGACATGCCCACACCAGAGTGCAAACAAGATGTTGCAAGATTTTTAGGAATGGTAAAGTATGTAGCCAAGTTCGTGCCAAGCCTATCAAAAATATCTGCCCCGTTAAGAAACTTGACAAGATTGGATGTAGATTGGCAGTGGTCAAGTGAGCATCAGGATTCACTTGATCAACTAAAGCATCTTTTGACTAACTCACCAATCTTGGCAGTATTTGACCCAAAGAAACCAATAAAAATTGAATCAGATGCATCAAAAGACGGACTGGGGGCATGCTTGTTGCAAGAAGGTAGACCTGTGGCCTTTGCATCTAGAATCCTTACAAAAACTGAGCAGCAGTATGCTCAAATAGAAAAGGAAATCCTGGCTATTTTATTTGCAGTAAAGAGGTTTCACTACTTTGTCTATGGAGCTTGTGTGAAAGTTCATAGTGATCACAAACCACTGGAATCGATTTTTAAAAAAGATTTACAGTCTGTTTCCCCGAGAATCCTGAGAATGAGGTTAAAATTATTAGATTATGATTTAGTTGTGTCTTACAAACCAGGAAAAACCATGTACATATCTGACTCACTGTCGAGGGCATTTCTAAAAAACAATAAAAGATCTGTTGATACAGAGATAGAGTTTGCGGTTCATTCAATTGTCAATGATTTACCGTTATCTGAGGAACGAAAAAATCAGTTTCGACAAGAGACAATAGCAGACCCCCAACTACAAGTTGTTTTTGACTTTATCATCAGTGGCTGGCCAGAGCAAAAATATAAAATTCCAGAGAATGTTAGACACTTCGCCAAAATAAAAGAGAATCTATTTATAACTAATGATCTTCTTTTTCTAGACAATAAATTAGTTGTCCCTTTTTCATTACGAAAGGAAGTTCTAGGATTACTTCATGAGGGACATTTAGACATAGAAAAAACAAAAGCGCATGCACGCCAAATTTATTATTGGCCTGGTATGGCTATGGATATTGAATCATATATAAGGGCATGTAAGAGTTGCGAAAAATTTGCTAGAAGAACCCAAAACAAACCCTATTGTCATATCCACTACCTAAAAGGCCATGGGAAAGGGTAGGGTCTGATATTTTCACATATGCAGGAAAAAGTTACGTAGTTTTATTTGACGCATATTCTAACTGGTTAGAGGTATTACCCATTAGAAGTTAATTGATGAAATTAAGACAGTTTTTGCACGATTTGGATCACCTGATTTTCTTGTAACTGACAACATACCTTATAATAGTGAAAAAATTTAGAAAGTTTAGCAGAAATTGGAACTTTACCTTGATCTTTCGTAGTCCTAACTACCCACGTTCAAATGGATTAGCAGAAAAAGCAGTCTCAATTGCAAAAAACATGTTAAGGAAAACCATAGATGAAAGAAAGCATGCAGACCTTCAGTCAGCATTAATAAATTATAGAAATTATCCATTAAAAGTCATGGGATACTCCCCATCACAACTTCTTAGTAGTAGGAGATGTAAGCCAAAGGTTCCAATTTCAGTTGAATTGTTACATCCATGTTTGTGTGAAAATGTTGAAATGAAAATGAAAGCTAAAAAAGAATTAAATGAGACAACTTTTAATAAAAATGCAACAATATTGAAGTCGTTGGACAGAGACATGGATGTAACAGTCCTTGATCACCGTAATAACACCTGGAAGTCTGCAAAAATCTTGAATCAACATGAATCACCTAGATCATACATCCTGGAAGATGACACTGGAAACTCTATCAGAAGGAACAGATGTCACATGATCAAATAAAGTGTAACCACCATCATTTGGGTGGTCATGTTATTGTGGGTCATGAATTGCCAGACAATGAGGGTATTGAAAGTAGGGACCCTCAATCAAGAGAAGTATTAATCCCTGAGAATCATACACCTGAAATGTCAAATCCTACTAATACTTACTGTACAAGGTCAGGGAGACAAATTAAAAAACCTTGTAAGCTTAACCTAAAAAGAAAAAGAAAAGAGGATGTATAATACAGAGTTAAGTGACATTCATATTATTTATGTTGGTAACAAGATGACTTGACAGCGAGGTGGCGGTGACAGGAGTTAGGTGCAGGGTTGTTAGGTTAGCGTGACCGGCATGTAAAAATGTGAACTAAGATACTTGTTAAACATACAATAATTATTTAATATAGTATTGTATTTGTTTTATTTATTACACATTCCATCAGGCTTATACACAATATAGTGTCAATTTATATGTTACTATCGCTAAATTTAACAGCTATACAAGTTTTATTTCTTTTTATCTCACAATTTAATATGTTTTCCCTCTTTTGTGCTATTTTGCTGGTTATTGGCGCGCTCATCACTGTATAGTTCAGTTTGCCGAATGCTGCCCATGCTAACTTTCTTGTTCTTTTTATTTCTTCCGTTTGAATTTCCCTATTTAATATTATTTTTTGTCCTAAGTATATAATATTCTTCAACTTTTTCTATAACTTTGTTGTTTATTATTGTCATCGTTTCTTCGGACTGTATGACTTTTGTTTTGTTTAAATGCATTTTCAGTCCTATTTTAGAAGATTTTGTGTGTAGTTCTGAAAGCATGGTTTGCAGTTCTTGTATGTCAGTAGCTATCAGGATTATGTCATCAGCAAATCGTAGATTACTGAGGTAGCGGCCATTGATGTTTATTCCCTTATATTTCCAATTGAGATTTTAAAAAAGTCCTCCAAAACTAAGGTGAACAGTTTGTTAAAATAGGTTAATTACAGCTAATTTACCTTAGTAAGAAAGTTGATAATAACCGAAATACAGGATGTCAAAGTTAAACTTTTATTTTATTTATTTTTGAATATCTCCTGACAGACAAGGGATAAAAACAGGAAATTTGGAAAGTAGTAGTTTTTTAGGACGAGAAACCTAAATTCTTTACCAAAAATTATATAGTACCCAGAGGGCGCCACCTACGTCTTTCAGCGCTCATTTATTAAGTTCAATTCTTTTATCACTCTGCATAGTTTTGCAATGAATGTCAAGAAGACAAAGTTTATGAGAATATCGAAAACTCAAAGAAATAACGAAAATCTCTTCATAAACGGATCCAATATCGAACGAGTCGACCAATATGCATACCTTGGAACAATGATCAACTCCACAGGAGATTAGTTACAGGAAATCAAAATCAGAATAGAAAAGGCTAGAGCAAATTTTAACAAAATGAGAAAAGTGCTCTGCACAAGAGATTTGAAAATGGAGCTAAGAGTTAGGTTGGCTAGGTGCTACGTTTTCTCGACTTTGTTTTATGGAATGGAAGCTTGGATCTTGATTGGTGCATCAATGAAAAAACTAGAATCATTCGAGCTGTGGCTGTACAGAAGAATTTTGAAAATATCGCGGACAGAACACGTCACAAACAAAGAGGTTCTGAGAAAGATGAATAAAGAAATAGAAATTCTAAATACCATCAAAACAATAAAATTGGAACATCTCGGACATATTCCACGTGGAGAGAGATACAGCTTGCTCCAATTGATTATGCAGGGAAGGATTCAAGGAAAGAGAAGTATAGGGAGACGCAGAATATCGTGGCTGCTCAACCTGAGAGAGTGGTACGGATGTTCATCAAATGGACTTTTCAGAGCAGCCGTCTCTAAAATACGAATAGCTATGATGATTGCCGACCTCCGCCGCGTAGATGGCACTTAAAGGAGAAGATAGTTTTGAGATCAAAACTTTTATTCCACTATTTTTTTTTTACTTAAAAAAGGTATACTACATTTATCTCGCTAAATTCAACCCTTTTTGAGAAAAACGCGTTTTAGATCTACGATGAAGAATCCAATTTTTTGCATTTCATTGTAGTTACTAAAAACCATTTGACATATCCTTATCATACTTGACAGCAAGTGTAGGTACTATACACCCTACTAAATTATGTTAAACAAACGTTTCTGGCTACTACCAGTGGCGTACGACGAGGGAAAGTGAATGGTTGACCCTTCGCAAATTCTATGCCACTGGCGGAATTGCTATTTTAGTGCAATTTTTGGATTTTCCAATACTCTATGTAAATAATATACTGTCCATTCGTAACGATAAAGTCATTAATTTTCGAGATATGTGATTTTAAAACCGGAGTGGCAAAAGGCAGTAATCCAAAAAACTGTGCCATTTCATTTTTAACTTCAAATATCTCGAAAACTAATGACTTTATCGTTGCGAATGAAGATATTATTTGTACAAAAAGAATTATATAGGTCTGGATCCCGCGTATGAAAAAAGTTGATTAATAGCAAGCTGAAAATTTGTTAATAGATTAAAGGTGTCTAGTCGTACAAACTTTGATATATGGGAACACTGGAACAGGGGAAGTTTTAATTGTGGAACAGGTTAAAAATTTGGAACGGTCAGACCACGAAAACGGCACATGTATTTTGTCCGACAGAACAGACTTAAACTCTCCGAACAGAGATTAAACTCTCATGCAAAAATCAGATTGCTATTTATCACCAAATGGGCGTTTTAATGAGTGGAACATGTAGAGTATGTCAAATGACAGGAATTATGACAGGTGATAAATAGCAGTCTGATTTTTGTATGAGAGTTAAATCTCTGTTCGGAGAGTTTAAGTCTGTTCTGTCGGACAAAAAATGTGCCGTTTTCGTGGTGTGACCGTTCCAAATTTTTAATCTGTTCCACAATTAAAACTGCCCCTGTTCCAGTGTTCCCATATATCAAAGTTTATCCGACTAGACACCCTTAAGCTATTAACAAATTTTCAGCTTGTTATTAATCAACTTTTTTTCATACGCGGGATCCAGACCTAAAATATCTTGCTTTCGCATGTTATACTTAAATATGTATTCAGGTGGCGGAGGAAGTTCTTGATGTAAAGAAAAATATAAATTTTTTGATATGCTTGAAATATTTTTCCATTGTTTTTCCATATTTTATTTATTCTATCTTTGACGTCATTTATTGCATCTGTCGATAAGATCTGAGTTAGGATCTCACCATTTTTTATTGCATCTTTGGCCAACTCATCCACTTTCTCATTACCCAGTATACCGACATACAGTTTTCATTCTTGTGGGGACAGAAACAGACGTAAGTTTATAATTGTAGTGACTTTTTAAATAGTTTGCAACAGATACTTAATTATACCTAAATGTTTTAGTGTTGTAATAAAAAATTACATACCTACCAATTTGGAAAAGTAAACTTTCTACCAATCTTTATCTAATATATTTTTCTTACTCTATATTTTGTTGTAATTTGATTATATTTAAACAATAAACACATATTACCAACTGTCAACAAGTTTTAAACGTTCAGTTCGCGTGTTAATGGATGAGTTTTAATGCAGCTTGATTCACAATCGAACGACCCTAATATACACGGGTTCGCTCCCCAATGCCAATTTTGATTTTTTATGTTTTGTAAGTATATTTACTATATTTTTTTTCAGAAAATACGTGTTAGTTAAAATTTTTGACAACAATTGTTCAGAAATCATTTCTTTCTGGCATTTTTCAATATGTTTCTGTGTGTTTTATTCTTTTATCTTTTTAATTTTTGGCATTGTTTTATTTCATCCCTAATAGTGCAGTCACTGAAGGTTTTTACCTCCGATTTCGTTGAACCTTCATCAATTTTCATGAAAATTGGTGAGTAGTTAGAGGATACGACAAGGAACAAACGTGACATGATGCCAACTACTCTTTTACCCTGGGGGTGGATGCCACCGCTTCTCGGGGATGAAAATGATTTTAATAAAAATAATACCATAAGTCTATAGAGGGATAAATTCTAAGCAAAATTTGATATACAGGGTGTCCCGAAAAGAATGGTCATAAATTATACCACACATTCTGGGGTCAAAAATAGTTCGGTTGAACTTAACTTACTTTAGTACAAATGTGCTCATAAAAAAAAGTTACAGCCCTTTGAAGTTACAAAATGAAAATCGATTTTTTTCAATATGTCGAAAACTTTCAAAGATTTTTTATTGAAAACGGGCATGTATCATTCTTATGACAGGCCCACCTTAAAACCAAATTATAGTGAAATTTTTCCACCCCATAAAAAATTTATGGGCATTTTGTTCCCTTGAACCCCCCAAACTTTTGTGTACGTTCCAATTAATTCATTATTGTGGTACCATTAGTTGAACACAACGTTTTTAAAACTTTTTTGCCTTAGTATTTTTTCGATAAGCCAGTTTTTATCGAGATGCGGCTACTTTTTTACTATATTTACATAAAAAATTTATGGGGGTTTTGTTCCTTTAAACCCCCCAAATGTTTGTGTACGTTCCAATTAAACTATTATTGTGGTACCATTAGTTAAACACAGTGTTTTTAAAACTTTTTTGTCTCTTAGTCTTTTTTTTTGATAAGTCAACTTTTATCGAGATGTAGCTTCTTTTTCAAAATATACCAAAAAATTTAAGTTATAAATAAATTTTCAGATTATTAAAAGGTGTCTATAATCATACTTAACCATATACAAATAGGTGGTGGATTCGACAAATATTCAAAATATCTCGATAAACACTGCCTTGTGAAAAAAGTACTAAGAGGCAAAAAAGTTTTAAAAACATTGTGTTTAACTAATGGTGCCACAATAATAATTTAAATGGAACGTACATAAAAGTTTGGGGGGGTTTAAGGGAACAAAACCCCCATAAAATTTTTATGGGGTACACAAATTTCACTATAATTTTTTTTTAAGATGCTACTACCATAAAGACTCCTCATGTCCATTTTCAATAAAAAAAACCTCTAGAAGTTTTCGATATATTAAAAAAAATCGATTTTCATTTTGTAACTTTAAAGGGCTGTAACTTTTTTTGTGTGCACTATTGTATATAGGTAAGTGAGGTTTAATCAACCTATTTTTGACCCCAGAATCTGTGGTATAATTTATGACTAATCTTTTCGGGACACCCTGTATAAAGTTATTAACATAAATCAATATATTTAATTTCACTCCCCTTCGGGCTGTGAAATTAAAACTGTCAAAGTGTCACTCTGGAAAAATTCAATAATTTTAGAGCTCTTGTGCAATTACTACTAATTATTTTATACATAGGAGATTCTGACCAATAGAAAGCTACAGAAATAAAAATTAAACTGATTATTTTTTTATGATTTTAACTTCCAATCGTATATGTAGTAAGATATTTGATCACGTGTTTAATTTTGTCCAATCAGATTAAAATTATACTGAGAATTATCTACTCTAGAAAATTACCGATAGGATTTTTTTAAGTAGATTGTTTCTATTTAATGGCAACCAGTTTCCTAGTTTTGACAACTGTCACATTTAATAAAATATCCATAATATACGTATTAAAAAATAATCTTACGAATATCACACGACAGTAAGAATAAATAAGAAAATAATGCTTCATTCTTACTCAAATTTGTTGTCATTGGGCAATAGCCGCTAGAGCCCTGCGGGCTCTCGTGTCTATTGCCAGACAACAATTTTTCGAAAAACTGTCGCATTATTTTCAATTTATTCTCACTCTCTTGTGATATTATACCCGATAATTTTTGATAATTTCCCGTCCTTAAGTATATTACGTCAGATGCCCTTCGTTGCTATGAAAAAATACATTCAGTGACATTAATGACAATTAATGTTTTAAAAATTATAAAAGTGATGACTTTCAACCGTCAAATATTTATAACAACTGTGTGTTTAATTGTACTAATTTGTACTTACATAAATAAATTACAACAAAATTTTGGTTTTGAACAGTTTTATTCATGAAATAATCGCAACAAATTGCACTCGATCCCTAAAATTAAAATTAAAATAGAAATTTTAGAGCTCTTTTGCAATTACTACTGATAATTCGATGAAATAAAATTATTTAGACATATTATTTAAAAGTCAGATCAGTAGAAACTTACAATGGTTTTGAATCGTCGTCATGAAAACCAATATCGTCGTCGTGGTAACCCATTATATTGAAAGTTTGGTTTTGACAACCTTGCCAAAGAATTAATTTGTGTATTTTCACTTCTAAATAAAAATTGATATAACTCTATTTTTTGTGACTTTTTTCCAAACGTACGGTCCTAGAAAAAATATTATTCCTAACTCATGCGGAAAGTGTCTTTCCCGCACTCGACTGCTTGCCCGAACTCCGCTATCGCGTCGTTCGAGTCAACGGCAGTCTCGTGCGTGAAAGTATCACTTTCCGCACTAGTTAGGAAAATATCTATTTTTTTAATGAATTTTTTCTATACTGGCATTCATCTTAAAAGTTTCAAAATCAGTTCCATAGTCCGCCCCTGGGCGAATATGCTGTGTCAGCGGAGCTTTACAGCCACTTTTGGAGGGATTGCATAGAGTAGAAATTTAATCGCATTTGAATCTCCGACAATTTGCAATTACATTTCATTGAATTTGAAAAATGACGGCGAGTGTTCGGAGTTATATCTCTGTTGCCCCTAGAACATTTATCAGCAGCCTGAAATAATACCTTGGCTTTGGAGTGTTCCAAAAGGAATTTTCATAAAAGGTGCGCGTATTTTTACTTTTTATTCGAAGAAAATAATTAGGAATAGAAGAAGAATTATTCGCAGAAAATAGTGTTTGATTAGAAAGTTTCTCTCTACAAAGACAGCATTATTCTCTACAGAACTAATTAAATTCCGTGCATTCGAAAGTCGTTTTATTTAAAATTAATTATTTGGACCAACTCTAACGAAAGAAAAAATTTCGTACTTATAAGAAATTAAAGAAAACAAAATAAAATCATTAAAATTTTATTTGTACTTGCGCAATAATTTTAATTATTATAATTGTTTGAGAAATTTAAAAAATATTTCTATATAGAGTAGGGCAGATCTGTTTTGAGGTGGATATGAGAGGTGGCATTCGGATTTTTGCACATAAAATTAGGTGACAACTTCAATAATTATAATTGACTTATGCTCCTTATCAAATATGCCCGGAATATTAATAAAAAAATTTAAATATTTAAGAATTTCGAAAAATATCGATTTTTTTCTATTTTCATTTCTTATAACTTAATTCAATCAAATTGTGTTTTGACTAGGAAAGTTTTGGGGTAGTTCTAATTTCTTTCATTATATATGTATTTTGGGCTGCTGAATCCGAATATGAGGTTTGCGGACAAAATTTCGTGACGGAACATTGAGTAAATCGCGAAAAAAGCAAAAAATTTCTGCTTTTTCCCCCTTATTTGCTTAAATCTCGAAAACTGTGAACTTTTAGTAAATTGTATGTTAACATAAATTAAAGTACTTAAAAATATCTACAAAACAACTATTTACTTTTTTTTCAGACGAACCTTTCGTTCTAAAGTGCAAGTTGAAAATTGCCAATTTTAAACGGTCTCTGCAAAACCCACTTTTTACGTTTCAAAACTTTATTTTTTTATTAGAATGCTGTCATTTGCCTTCCTGCATCCACAATTGCGTTGGGAGTCCTTTTTACATTTAAGTAGGTACAAGAAATATACCGTAGTTGTGAGTTTGGTGCAGGGTCCAAAGTGGTTGGCACTGGCACGAGACCACTAGTAGTTTTTTTCCAACCCCACTCACTTGAATCTTTTTGTTGCTCGTCAGGTGTGGCTTGATATGAAGCTAACCATTGCTGCACCTGATAGTAAACTCTAGGTGAATGTTCTTTTACAGCAATTTCGGTATCGGTAATGAGGCAATATTGGTCTTATTTTTGTGTGATGAAGATACGTATTGTAGCGTGATTAGTGTAATTACTTCTAATTACAATAAAACTAGCGGTTCGTAATTTATATACGACTTTATTTTTTATTTATACAAGTTTACTTTACAAACTTTAGCTTAAGACTAAACTCTATTCACAAAAATTATGCCTTATATATCCTAGTCGTTATTCTCGATCATTCCGGGCTAAGCCAGCTCTCCGACTATCGTGTGACCTTCCAACAACCGCGCATCGGTTCCACGTATAGCGTGCTTCGCTCTAGACTTTTCTCGGCTTACGCCTTGCGGCTGGTGACTCATTGTTTTGCTACAGTATTGTCTGTATCTAAAATAGTTAAGACTGGTCTCTTTTTGTCTTTCATATAGAGCCATGAGGAACATGTTTCCTGCTGTAGCAACCTCATCTTGGTGTGCATTAGGGTATTTAAAAGCTCACTCATTGGTTACAAGTCTGTGTTCTTCTGCAGATCTTTAAAAAATTTCAGTTTCCCCTAATTACACAATGCAGAGGTAGTATATCACAACCGCTCATCGCATGTAGGATTAAGATATGGTTCATTAAGATCTTTTCAGCAGCCAGGTGAGGGTTATAGAAATTTTGCGAAACTTTTCCTTTTCCTAGTTTCAGAAAAAATACATTTTTTGTGTTAGGACTACACAGGCCAATCAAAATGACCAGAAGGTCGATATCTTCTCCCACCACTGTCACATGTTGATTTGACGGTGCCATCTCAAGAGCTGTTGTGAGCATCCTCCACAGGATGTAGGATGTAAACTTATCAAATGAGAGCATTTTCATAGAGTTTTGAAACATTCTAGTTAGTTAAGTAGAGTTTATAGAAATAAAGTTTTGAATTTTAGAAAGCGGGTTTTATCCACAGACCGTTAAAAATTTGCAAATTTTCAACTTGCACTTTAGACCGAAAGGTTCGTCTGAAAAAAAAGTAAAAAGTGATATTTGTAGATAATTGTAAGTACTTTAACTTCTGTTAACAGATCATTTACTAAAAGTTAATAGTTTTCGAGATTTAAGCAAAAAGCGGGAAAATGCAGAAATTTTTCGCTTTTTTCGAGATTTACCCAATGTTCCGTTACGAAATTTTGTCCGCGAACCATATATTCGGATTGAGCAGCCCAAAATACATATATAATGAAAGACACCAAAACTACCCCAAAACTTTCCCACTGGGGGCTCGTAGAGTACAAATTGGCTGAATTAACTTTAAAACGATTCATTTTGGAACAAAGTCATAAGGAGTGAAAATAAATATAATTGAATTTTATATAATATACGACAGGTTTAAAATGTCTTAAATTATTACCCTTTCTGCAAAATAGCAATAAATGGAAAATAAGGGGACAAAAAATACTGTTTTTATTCAATGTTTTTCAACCACTTTGGTTGCACTTAGAACCTTCATAATTCGCTTAGAAAATTATTACAACATACTTAAACCGTCCACCAAATTTAATTAAAATCGACTTAATAGTTTTTGCATAATCATTTTGCAATCTAATTTTTTTTTAAAGTTCAAATTTTTTAAAAACTTTCTGTAACAAAAAAGTAGACCATTTAGAAGTTTGCTATTTTTTTACATATAAAGAGGTTCTCTACCTATCTAATACACTTTACACAATTAAAATCGGATTATTTAAGCGGCATCAGCACTGTTTTAAACATATAAACAATGTTTTGGCTTATAAACAAATACAGTGAGGACGTTTGAGTTGGAATAAATTCATTTTCTTGAGAATGGTCGACTCTGAAGGTAAATCCCGAAACAAATTGATTTTTATTTTTAAATTATAATTTTTTGGCATAAATATCATACTAGTGACGTCATCCATCTAGGTTTGATGACGTAATCTAAATATTGTAATGCATTTAATTCAAAAAAAAATGTATAATTCAAATCCTATATAAATAATTATGTTAATAAAAAATGAATAACCATTTTCAATTTCGTTGCAAAACGAAAACACAGCCGAACCATATTCCAGTCCAATCAGAGAGCGCTGCCAGCACCCTACCGGTTTCGAAACTTATTAGTCTCTCATCAGGAGGCACATATGCTGCTCTCCCTGATCCAACCAAAACAAACCCCAGCGTGCAGTCCCGGATTGCAACGAACGAAATGGCATAGATGCCCTAGCGGCAACTGCTAGCAAAAAGACTAAGTTTTCACTCTAATGGCATATAAAACAACATAATGCTATTCTACACCCCACCAGAATGAAAACAATGGGAACCTTCTCTGGTTACACCTCCGAGGCTTCTACAATTTTCAAGCCATACGGATACTGAGACTAAGGAAGATGATGGAATTCTACAATTTACAATTCACGTCCCATCTGCTCAGCGCGGTAAAGTTCCAACGAGAATGGTTCCCTTCATACTCCACACAGAGTAAATGTAAATAAAAAATGAATAACCATTTTCAATTTCGTTGCAAAACGAAAACACAGCCGAACCATATTCCAGTCCAATCAGAGAGCGCTGCCAGCACCCCTACCGGTTTCGAAACTTATTAGTCTCTCATCAGGAGGCACATATGCTGCTCTCCCTGATCCAACCAAAACAAACCCCAGCGTGCAGTCCCGGATTGCAACGAACGAAATGGCATAGATGCCCTAGCGGCAACTGCTAGCAAAAAGACTAAGTTTTCACTCTAATGGCATATAAAACAACATAATGCTATTCTACACCTCGTTGGAACTTTACCGCGCTGAGCAGATGGGACGTGAATTGTAAATTGTAGAATTCCATCATCTTCCTTAGTCTCAGTATCCGTATGGCTTGCAAATTGTAGAAGCCTCGGAGGTGTAACCAGAGAAGGTTCCCATTGTTTTCATTCTGGTGGGGTGTAGAATAGCATTATGTTGTTTTATATGCGTATTTCGTTCGTTGCAATCCGGGACTGCACGCTGGGGTTTGTTTTGGTTGGATCAGGGAGAGCAGCATATGTGCCTCCTGATGAGAGACTAATAAGTTTCGAAACCGGTAGGGGTGCTGGCAGCGCTCTCTGATTGGACTGGAATATGGTTCGGCTGTGTTTTCGTTTTGCAACGAAATTGAAAATGGTTATTCATTTTTTATTTACATTTACTCTGTGTGGAGTATGAAGGGAACCATTCTCGTTGGAACTTTACCGCGCTGAGCAGATGGGAAGTGAATTGTAAATTGTAGAATTCCATCATCTTCCTTAGTCTCAGTATCCGTATGGCTTGCAAATTGTAGAAGCCTCGGAGGTGTAACCAGAGAAGGTTCCCATTGTTTTCATTCTGGTGGGGTGTAGAATAGCATTATGTTGTTTTATATGCCATTAGAGTGAAAACTTAGTCTTTTTGCTAGCAGTTGCCGTTAGGGCATCTATTCCATTTCGTTCGTTGCAATCCGGGACTGCACGCTGGGGTTTGTTTTGGTTGGATCAGGGAGAGCAGCATATGTGCCTCCTGATGAGAGACTAATAAGTTTCGAAACCGGTAGGAGTGCTGGCAGCGCTCTCTGATTGAACTGGAATATGGTTCGGCTGTGTTTTCGTTTTGCAACGAAATTGAAAATGGTTATTCATTTTTTTTTCTTTTTTTTTATTTACATTTACTCTGTGTGGAGTATGAAGGGAACCATTCTCGTTGGAACTTTACCGCGCTGAGCAGATGGGACGTGAATTGTAAATTGTAGAATTCCATCATCTTCCTTAGTCTCAGTATCCGTATGGCTTGCAAATTGTAGAAGCCTCGGAGGTGTAACCAGAGAAGTTTGTTATTGTTTTCATTCTGGTGGGGTGTAGAATAGCATTATGTTGTTTTATATGCCATTAGAGTGAAAACTTAGTCTTCTTTCTAATTATGTTAATGTTTATATTAGTGAATACAAAATTAAATAGCCTTTCGATTGAGCTATCACACGGCACCTATTCTCATTAAAAAAAATCATTTATTACGTCATCACGCCCATATGGATGACGTCACTAGTACGATATATACCAAAAATTTAGAATTTAAAAATAAAAATCGACCTGTTTCGGGATTTACCTCCAGCGACGCCTATTCTCGAGAAAATGAATTTATACCAACTCAAAGGTCCTCACTGTATTTGTTTATAATGTAACAAAAGAGAAATATTGGCCGACCGCCGTATAACAGTAAACACCTCGAGAATGACGTCATCGAATGATCTAGGCCTCGGCGGAAAGGAGGAGGAACTTCTCGAACGTACGACCCGTAGGCGGAACACGCAGATAGCTAGAGATGAGCGTCGATTGTTCCAGAATAACAACTGGGTATAAATACGGGCATATTTGTAAATAGTTTTTAGTCTTAAGCTAAAGTTTGTAAAGTAAACTTGTATAAATAAATAATAAAGTCGTAAATAAATACCCGAACGCTCGTTTTTGTTACAGTTGGTGTCGATGTTCGGTAAAGTTAGTGCGATATAAATAAGTGAATTACAGAGAGACTTTAAAAGACTTTTGAACTTTATTCGTCGGGAATAACCGGAGTGCGTTAATTGTTCGGTATTCGGAAAGACTTTAAAAGACTTTTGGACTTTATTCGTCGGGAATAGTTAAAGTGCGTTGATTGTTCGGTATTTAGAAAGACTTTTAAGAGACATTTTGGAAAGTACGTGTGTGCCGACCAAAGATGTTGCTACAAGAACTTACAGTAAAACAGCTCCGTGAACAGCTAGAGGAACGGGATCTGGACAGCAGTGGGCTCAAGATAGTCCTACAAGCACGACTCGAGGATGTCCTCACGAAGAACGGAGAAGACCCAAAGACGTTCCACTTCCAGTCAGCAGAACAAGCAATCTTATCGAAATTAAAAACTGTTTCTGAAACGATCGATGATACTTCTAAGATAAATAATGAGAAATTCGAAACCATTTCTCAAAAGATCGACGAGACTTCTCAAGTAATTAAAGAAGTTTGTAGACAGAGCAACGAGAAATTTGAAAGTGTTTCTCAAGTAATTAAAGACCTTTGTAGACAGAACGACGAGAAATTTGAAGAGGTTTCTAGAACATTCGATAAGATACAGAAAAGCGTAGACGACAGTAAAGAAATGTTAGAAGAGAAGATCAAACAACTAGAGAATATGGTAACCAATACGAAAGTCCTACCTTCAGTTAATGCAGTAGTTTTGGCCGTAGAAGAGAAGATCAAAGAATTAGAGAGCATGATAACCGATACAAAAGTGCAACCGTCAGTTCATGCAGTATGTTTAGATCCTGAAGTGAAAGATGAACTACCGAGGGATGAAATGTCGCATAATATGAGATTCAAATTACCACCATTTGATGGAAAGTCCTCTTGGTCCATATACCTTAGACAATTCGAAGCTATTGCGACCGCCAATCATTGGACCGAACAAGAAAAGGCTGTTTCATTGACTGCTGCTTTACGAGGTGATGCTGCAGATATCTTAAGGTCAATTCCGAAGGGTCAAGAAAAATGTTACCAGACCTTGTTCACTCGTCTCGAAAAACGATATGGAAATGCTCATCTACAACAAGTATACAAAGCACAACTGCGAAGTAAAAGTCAACGAGCAAGTGAGAATCTGCAAGAATTTGAAGCAGATGTTGCTCGTGTGGTGCGGTTGGCTTATCCGGAGGCGCCAGACAGTATTTTAGAAGAAATTGCCGTAGATACCTTCATCAATGGGTTGAAAGAGAGTGAACTACAGAAAGCCTTACGACTAGCAAGACCGAAAGTTTTAGGTGAAGCACTTGCTATTGCCTTGGAACACGAAGCAGCTAGCCAAGCTTCACGAAACAATCGAGTAATAGCCGTGGAAAAAGGCGATAAGAGAAAAGATGAACGTTTGGTGGAAATGGTACGGAGGGTGATTCGTGACACGATGCCGAAGAGACGCGTGAAGAGGGCTGGAAGAGTTCGTTCAAATACAGATGCTTCCTCGATACGGCCATGCGGTGAAAGTTGTAATCACCGGCTTAAAGTAGAGGAACAGCGTTGCCCTGTGAGACGAACTACCGTAGTTAATGAACAATGGCAGCCCCAACAGTTACAACACGCCCAAGAAGATGATCCATGTATAAAAAGAGTATTGGATTGGATGCGGCAAGGTGAGAGACCTAGTTGGCAGAACATTAGTGCATGTAGTCCAGAAGTCAAGGCCTACTGGAGCCAATGGAATTGCCTGGTACTAAAAGATGATCTTCTGTACAGAACCTTTGAGAACGATGATGGTACAGAATCTAAGCTTCAGTTGATTGTACCTAAAAGTAAAGTGTCAGAAGTATTGCGTCAGTTGCATGACGGTACATCAGGTGGACACTTTGGTATTACGAAGACTCTGCAAAAGGTTCGAGAACGGTTCTATTGGGTGAACTGTAAAGATGATGTAAGAAGATGGTGCCAGAAATGTGAACTGTGTGCATCCGGTAATGGTCCAGTTGGTAAAAAGAGACCACCCATGAGACAGTATAATGTTGGCAGTCCTATGGAAAGAGTAGCAATCGACATTGCAGGTCCATTTCCAGAAACTGATGCTGGAAATAAATACATCCTGGTAGCCATGGATTATTTTACGAAATGGACCGAGGCCTATGCATTACCAAATCAAGAAGCTGCTACCGTTGCAGAGGTACTTGTTAAAGAATTCTTCAGCCGATTTGGTGTTCCCTTGGAGATCCACTCCGACCAAGGGCGAAACTTTGAGTCAGCTCTTTTCCAAAACGTTTGTAAATTGATTGGTGTCAATAAGACCAGAACAACACCCCTGCATCCTCAATCAGATGGGATGGTCGAAAGGATGAAACGAACGATGGGTAAACACTTGTCCAAAGTTGTATCTGAAAATCAGCGAGATTGGGACCAACACATTCATTTATTCCTGATGGCCTACCGCTCGGCCGTAAATGAAACTACAGGTCAAACACCAACCTGCCTGATGTTGGGTCGTGAAGTTCGTTTGCCCTGCGACCTAGAGTTTGGCTGCAGACCTTCCGAGGAACATGTTGCAGGCGAAGAATACGTCGACCGTCTGAAGTTACGAATGAACAACATTCATGAATTTGCCCGACAACACATCCAGATAGCCAGTGACAGAATGAAAGATCAATATGATTCTCGATGCAAGAATGAAAGCTTCGAAGTAGGTGATCTTGTCTGGCTTTATAATCCACAACGTCGTCGCGGCTTGTGTCCTAAACTGCAAAGACAATGGGAAGGTCCGTATGAAGTTAAGAAGAAAATAAATGACGTAATATACAGAATTAAGAAGTTGCCAAACGGTAAACCAAAAGTTATTCACATAAATCGTCTTGCACCATATGCTGGCTCAAATGAAACAGAAGAAGCCCGAGTCCTCCAACAGGAGATGAAAGACGCCGCACAGCCAAGTTTTAATCAATTTATGTCAAATTATGCAGCGAGAAAGAGTGCTAGATTCGGCGTGACCGCAGAAGTTCAGCAAGATCTGTTTGGTGTTCCAGAAAACGTCTCTCTAGCCCACTGTGTTGCCCAAGACCTCGAGATGACTTAAGGAATCTCGTTCGTATTCAATAGAAAGTTCGGCCGCCTGGACGAGTTAAGACATCAGCACCCTAAAATTGGAAGAGTACTGCGATTGGAAGATGGTCCTCGATCTTTGCTGTATATGGTGACCAGGAAGTCTTACACGGACACGCCAAGCTACGAGAACATATGGCGTGCTTTAACTAATTTGAAGAAAACCGTGTGTAATTATGACATCAAAGATTTGGCTATACCAAAAATAGGCCATGCAGTAGAAAATCTGGATTGGAAGATTGTGAGAAGCATGCTTGAAGTGATCTTCAGAGAAACTGGCGTACGAATTACTGTGTGTTGCATGAACCCGAAGATGTCATACCCTTCAAAGACAGTAGACTGCTATTTCTTCTTGAAGGGTGTATGCAGAGCTGGAGAGTCGTGTAGATTCCGCCATCCTGGGCCTTCATCTAGAGTTGCTGATCGGGACGCTCAGATCTTAAGAGGGGAGCAATGTAACAAAAGAGAAATCTTGGCCGACCGCCATATAACAGTAAACACCTCGAGAATGACGTCATCGAATGATCTAGGCCTCGGCGGAAAGGAGGAGGAACTTCTCGAACGTACGACCCGTAGGCGGAACACGCTGATAGCTAGAGATGGGCGTCGATTGTTCCAGAATAACAACTGGGGATAAATACGGGCATATTTGTAAATAGTTTTTAGTCTTAAGCTAAAGTTTGTAAAGTAAACTTGTATAAATAAATAATAAAGTCGTAAATAAATATCCGAACGCTCGTTTTTGTTACAATAAGTTAAAAAAAATGTTTTGCTTAAATAATCCGATTTTAATTATGTAAAGTGTATTAGATATTGTCCTTTTCATGATCATTTTTCAGTGCGTAACAAATGATAGGAAAAAGGGTAAGTCCGTGATAATACACATTTATGACATTTATTCTAACATGACATTTTAGTTAAATCTGACAGTTGTCACATTTTATTTTCAATTTGGAATAAAAACAAATCAAATATGTTTCTTGCATTTATAAAATGGTATTTTCTTTGATTTGTATAGTCTTATAAATTATACAGATTATATTTGTAATATTATTATCTAATTAAAAAAATTATTTTTTTATTATGGCGCCATCTATCGACAACTAGAATAACTAGAATAAATGTTATAAAAATGTCACGGACGAAATGTAATCACCGACGTGCCTTTTTTTCTGTCACATACAATTTAATGCGTTAGAAAGAAATCGAAAAACTGTGACGCACTGAAAGATGATCATGAGAAATAACGTAGCTAGAGAACCTCTTGATATGTAAAAAAATTAGCAAACTTCTAAATAGTCTACTTTTGTATCAGAAACTTTTTAAAAAATTTGAACTTTTTTAAAAAAATTTAGATTGCAAAATTATTCTGCAAAATTTATCAGGTCGAGTTTACTGAAATTTGGTGAACGATTTAAGTATGTTATAAGAATTTTCTAAGCGAATTACGAACGTTCTAAATGCAACCAAAGTGGTTGAAAAATTTGAATAAAACCAGGTTATTTTGCCCTCCTATTTTGTATTTATTGCTATTTAGCAGAAAGGTGTATAGTCATAATGTTTAACCAGTCGTTTATTATACAAAATTCAATTATCTTTACTTTATTTACTTAATTTTTCTTTAATGTTCCTTGCATATTTGAGAAGAAGCATAAGTCAATTATTATTGTTGAAGTTGTCACCTAACTTTATCTGCAAAAATCCGAATGCCACCTCCCACATCCAAAAACAGACGTTTTTTCACAGATCCGCCCTGGTCTAATACAATAGTTTAGTTAATACACTTCTTCTTCTTCTTCTTCTTCTGGTTCCTATCCATTTAGGATGTTGGAAATCATATTGGCAATCATAACCTTGCTCGCTGCAGCTCGAAACAGTTCCGTTGAGGTTTTCTTAAACCATGTTCTCAATCGCAGCCATGATATTCTCCTTCTACCAGATCCCCGCTTACCTTTGACTTTACCTTGCAATATGGACTGCTGCAGAGAGTAACTGTGCTGATTTCTCATAACATGGTAAACACAATCTCTGGTTCCTTCTTCATTCTTCCTAGAGCTTCCTTGTGCTGTCCAGGATATTCTCAGCATTCTTCTATAAAGCCACATCTCAAATGTTTCAGGTTTTTTAATAGTGGTGTCTGTAAGCGCCCATGCCTCTCCGCTCCGTACAATAATATAGAGAAAACATAACATCTCAAATGTCTTATTTTTGTATCTAGGGTTATGTTGTGGCTTTTGAAGATGGCGCTAATTTTGTTAAAGACCGTTCATTTGCCTTTCCTATGCGGCATTTTATTTCCTGTACGTTGCTCCATTGCTAATTTATAATAGTTCCCAGGTAGCAATAGTGTTTTACGCGCTCTATCTGCGTTCCATTAATGTATAGATTAGCCCCATTTATATTCTCCTTGCTGATAATCATTTGTTTCGTTTTTTGATTATTAATTTTTAGTTCGTACTGTTGACTGTACTCGTTTATTCTGTCCATTAGCCTCTGAAATCTCTCTAAACCAGTGTTTCCCAACGTGGGCCCCACGCCCCACAGGGGCAATTTGATTGTTAAGAGGGGCAATTCGTTTATGGGCTCTACATGAGTATAACCATTTCACTATGGGTCATTTAAATGCAATGCTAGATTTCTGTGAAAACCACTAAAGTCTCTATTTACTGCTCATACTTCATGTAATAATCATATTCTTGAGGCTAGTTATCAAATATTTTTATTCATTGCTAAAACATTTCTTAAAACAGTTCTTGAAAAAGATGACAAAAATGCCAAAGCTATGCCACTCAGTAACAATACTGTTATGTGAGCTCCACACGCTCGCCGCAGTCGATCGAGGTTCAACAAGTACGAGAGTGTAGACGGCCACCTTGTGCAACTTTGCCTCGCTTCGTTCTACTTCCATTCTCTGTCGGTCTGGCGTCTCCGAGTCAAAGGGATCTTTGTCGGTATCGCACCGCTTGAATGTGTTCCTCGCGAAGTAGAACGAGTGTCTAGAGAGGTACTTCGGACTTCGGTCAACTTTGGCGTAGTAACTTCGCCGAGAGTGTGGAGCCCGCTTTAGCAGAAGAATAGACGAAATGGCTGAAGATATTAAAAAACAACTTGTTTAAAAACCTGGAAACAAGACATTTCTTAGTGCAAATGGATGAATCAACTTTGAGAGTCAGTGAAGCAGTATTAATAATTTACATAAGATATATTGAGACAGGGCATTTTGTTGAAGAAATGTTGTTCTGTAAAAGGTTAGAAAGCACAGTAATGAAGAATATGATATCTTGTGCTGCTGATGGCGCTCCTAATATGATGGGTAAGAAAAAATGGCTGCTTAAAATTGATGAAAGATACGAATCCATAAATGATTATTGTACATTGTCTTATTCATAGGGAAAACTTGATAGCTAAGAACATCTCGCCTGTTCTATATGAAGTACTACATTACGTAAGAAAGTGTGTTAATGCTATTAAATCTAATGCCAAATGTGAGCGTCTCTTCAAGCTATTTTGTGAAGAACAAAATGCAGACCCCGTGAGACTTTTATTTCATACTGAAGTAAGATGGCTATCTGAAGGGAACTGCTTGAAAAAATTTATGGAACTGTCTGATGCTTAGTGATTTTTTATGCGACGCACTTGAAATTAAACATCTGTTAACAATCGGTGGCAAAGGATTTGTGAGTTATTTAGCCGAAATCTTTGAAAAACTAATTAAATAAGCAACTTCAAGTAACAAATAAAATTCTTGTCGATGCAAAAGCGAAGATATTTGGTCTAATTACCCATATTGAGTTGTGTCAGAAACATATTAACATCAAAAATTTTGACTCCAAAAATGTGAGGTGAATATCGCTTGACTTTTTATTGGCAGTCATCTGAATATTCTATCAGCTGATATAAAAGAAAGTTTTTCTAATTTAAAACAAAATGATTTTCCAACAAGGATGATGCAGCTAATGTTAGTGAATTTTTCTGATATATGTATCAAATATTCAGTATCAAAAAGAACTCGTAGAATTGCAGAATGATGAATCAGATAAAACTTTATTTAATATAAAGCGATGGCCTCGCTTTTTGGGGAAACAGAAATTGCTACCGTGTTCTTCATATTTAGCTGGATGTGGATACTGCTAGTGCTGTAAATGATTTGCTGGTAAAAAAGAAATCGGCTGTATATAACGCCACTTAAAGACTTGATACTGAAGCTTACCAAAAATTGGAAACCAATATAAAGTATCTAGTATCTGTACAGCAAGAATAAAGGGCAAGGATCTTACTAAATTAAAATAACAAATTAATACAGAAAAATCTATATTAAAATTATTTGAAATCTGAATTTGAATTTTTCATTACACATATGTTCTAAAATAGACTGTTTCGTTAACAATTTCCTAGCAATTTCTTCCTAAAACCTATAATTTTCTAAGTGAATATTCAAAATTATGTGTTATATTGGGGGTGGGGGTCATAAGAATTTTTGGCATGGCTAAGGTGGGACACGACACAAAAAGGCTGGGAAACACTGCTCTAAACTATCTGCTATTACCATGGTGTCTTTGGCATATTTGGAAGGATGCCTTCGTCTACTTAAAGTTGATGCCTTCTACGTTAAAGTCTAATAAAAGTATAATAATAAAAATAGGGCCTCGTTAAAAATTCTCTCTGAGTACATATTAAATATCAGATCGATAGGATACATCCCTGTCTAACTCCACGTAGTATTTTTATGTGATGTGTTTTCCCCGTTAATTTTCATATATGCGGGCTGATTCCAGTAGAGTTCTGAAATTATTCTTTGTCATACAAGTCTGCTTCTTTGAAAATGTTAATAATCCTTTGGAGTTGAACTCTATCAAATGCCTTTACATAGTCGATCAAGCACGTGTATACGTCGCAGTTAACGTCCTTGCATCTTTGAATCAGGACCTGTACTCCGAAAAGTGCCTCTCTGGTACCCACTGCATTAATAAACCCGAACTGTCTGTCCGATATTTGTTCCTCGCACTTCTTATAAATTCTTCCATGGATGACTCTAAGAAACAGTTTCAACATAATATAGACCAGGACTAATCTGTAAAAAACGTGTATTTTTGGATGTGAGACGTGGCATTCGGATTTTTGCAGATAAAGTTAGGTGACACCTTCAGTAATAATAATTGACTTATGCTCCTTCTCAGATATGCCCGGAACATTATTAAAAAAAATAAAATATTTAAAAATTTCGAAAAACATCGATTTTTTTCTGCTTTCTTTGCTTATAACTTTAAAACGGTTCGTTTTGGAACAAAGTCGTACAGAAATAAAATAAAGATAATTGAATTTTGTATGATATACGACTGGTCAAAAATGTCTTAAGGTATTACCTTCTCTGCAATATAGCAATTAATACAAAATAAGGGGGCAAAATGCGCCTGTTGTTATTCAGTGTTTCTTAACCACTTTGGTGGCACTTAGAACCTTAGTAATTCGCTTAGAAAATTCTTACAACTTACTTAAATGGTCTACCAGATTTTGCATAATAAATTTGCATTTTAAATGTTTTTAAGAAACTTCAAATTTTTTAAAATCTTTCTGAACAAAAAGTAGACCATTTAGAAGTTGGCTAATTTTTTTACATATAAAAAGGTGCTCTACCTATTTAATACACTTTACATTAAAATCGGATTATTTAAGGGGCCTCAGCAATGTTTTAAAATTATATACAATTTTTTAGCTTATAAACAAATAGATTTTTTTAATAATAAAGAAATTAATGTTTAGCAATGCAAATAATTAAAGCGGTATAATTTGACTTAAACTATCAAATGCAGTCAGCAGAATTGTTATTTTATTTTTGAATCAAAATTATTCTCGTTCATAAAATTGCAATTTTCGATTTTTTGAATGTTCCACCGCGTTTATCTCGAAAACTATGCATCCTACGAAAAAACTTGTAAGAATATTTTTGGCTTAGAATTACTCAAGAAATAAAAAAATGTTTTATTTTACATCCGGATCAACTGTTACCCAAAAAATTCGTGTTCTACGGGTCAAAATACGTTAAGAAACTAGGGTAAGTCCATCTAAATAAAGGAGCCCGTAGCATCCCCTCCTGGACACAGCACTAATTTGTTTATAAGCCAAAAAAAGAATGTGTGTGTGTACTTTGTACGCACGTAAGAAGTTATACTTCTAAATATGATTTCAATGAAATAAATATACTTTCGGATAGTTTATTTTTACTTTATTTAAAGATTAAATTAATTTTTACTTACTACTTTCCAAAAATTTTTATTAAAACAATACCAGAAATTAAAAAAAGATTAGAAAACACCAGGATTCGAACCAGGGTCCTCTTGATCTCCAGTCCAACGCTCTACTACTGAGCCATACCCTTTTGTTTATCTGGGCTACAAGATTTCTCAGACAAAGTGACAAACAGACGAAGTGAATTAATTATAAAATACTTTAAATATTACTTATTATCTTATTCCCGAGGTTATCCAAATACACAAAAATTATAATAATAGTTACCTATTTATGATATAAATGTTAAAAGTACAATTTAAAGGCACGTATGTGAAAGTTTCGTGTGAAAGATTCACTTCGCTCATTCTGCAATTCGCATGAGTGCCTTTAAAATGTACTTTTTAACACACACCTATATCATACAATATTTTTTCTACAAACGTCTTATATATCAACAATTATAATTTATTCATTCTCAATTACAGGACAATACCTACAAAAACTTTTACTTGAACTTGACTGACATTCCATTTTTATATTTTTCTTGACATTACATCAAAACTGCCTATACCTACTGTCAATACGTAAATCAGAATAACATGTACTTTTATTTTTGTATATTCTAACAAATTTTAATAGTTTTTTTCTACAAACGTGTTAAAAATGCAGTAATACAGTTTAAATTAAATTTTAAAAAACCTTTTAAACCATCTTTTTCAAATTGCGCAAGTTGTATTATTAATATTAATGTTAATAAATGAAACATAAACACTTTCTGATGTTTTTTCATGTGCGCTACCCATGCCTCACCCGTAATGATATATACGTACGTTATTCAGCTACTGTAACAGCCACGCCGCGACCCACCTGAAATCCGCCCGCGACCCACTAGTGGGTCGCGACCCACCGGTTGGGAAACGCTGCGTAATCCATTCTTTGATCTTGAAAAAGTGTCTCCAAATATATTCTCCATTTGTCTCTTTACCTCTTGAAACAGGTGTTGTAAAGGACGATGCCAGGAATAACTTCTACTAAAATGTAACCAAAAATATTGTGCACTTTTTTTATTGCGATTTTCATTTGTTAAATTTGCAATGTTTAATGATTTTTAATTTTGCATCTTAGGATATTGATTCTAGGGAAAAACTTTTTAATAGAAAGTTGTAGTAAATTAAAAAACCTACAATTTGAGCTATGGTAAGTTTAATTTCGTTTATTGGTTATTGCAAAACAGCCAGTGAAAGTCCAAAATGGCCGTTTTTTACAATTGCGTTATTTATTGTACAATTTTTTTTATTTTTTAAAGCTTTAAAATGAAGATCTTCCAATTCCAAACATAAAAAAAATAGTAAAGACAGATTAACTAATTTGTTGCTTAGATATTATAAATTGTTTATCCCAAGAGGTCAAATGTCGAAGGCTATAACTTTTTGAAAAAAAATCGTAGAGAGTTGGTGAAACATCTAATCTCCTTCCAAAGTATTATATTTTCATATTGTGATGTAAATAAATGCGTAACACTTTTTTAAACCTCTAATTTTTGGGTTTGAAAATAAGGGGGCAAATTTCGTTATAAACATTTAGAGCTGAAGCGGCCTTGTACATCCTATGAGTTTTTAACTTACAGATTATTGTTGCTGAAGATGAAACAAAGATTTATAAAAAAAATAAAAAATTTCTACGACCAACTGAAGCCGAGATAATTTTTGGGTTTGAAAATAAGGGGGCAAATTTCGTTAAAAACATTAAGAGCTGAAGCGGCCCTGTACATCCTATGAGTTTCTAACTTACAGATTACTGTTGCTAAAGACAAGACGAAGATTTATAAAAAAATAAAAATTTTCTACAACCAACTGAAGCCGAGATAATTGTTTTTGTTTTTCTTAAGTCGTAGTGCCTTTATTTATAACAATTAAGAAATTATTTTAGTCATTTACTAAAGAAAGACTTATATTATCTTAAAATAAAGATTATTATAACATATAATTACATTTAATTATTAAAAATTATTTTTAAAATCGGTGCTTTTGCGAGCGGCCAATGACTGTAAAATAATTTCTTAATTGTTATAAATAAAAGCACTATGATTTAAGAAAAAAAACAATTATCTCGACTTCAGTTGGTTGTAGAAAATTTTATTTTTTTTTATAAATCTTCGTTTGATCTTTAGCAGCAATAATCTGTAAGTTAGAAACTCATAGGATATACAGGGCCGCTTCAGCTCTAAATGTTTTAACGAAATTTGCCCCCTTATTTTCAAATCCAAAAATTAGAGGTTTAAAAATGTTTTACGCATTTATTTACATCAGAATATGAAAATATAACTCTTTGGAAGGAGATTGGATGTTTCACCAACTTTCTACGATTTTTTTTTTCAAAAAGTTATAGCCTTCGTCATTTGACCTCTTGGGATAAACAATTTATAATATCTAAGCAACAAATTCGTTAATCTGGCTTTACAATTTTTTTTTATGTTTGGAATTGAAAGATCTTAATTTTAAAGCTTTAAAAAATAAAAAAAAATATTTGTACAATAAATAATGCAATTGTTAAAAACGGACATTTTGGACCTTTCGCAGGCTGTTTTGCAATAACCAATAAACGAAATTAAACTTACCATAGCTCAAATTGTAGGTTTTTTAATTTACTACAACTTTCTACTAAAAAGTTTTTCTCTAAAATCAATATCCTAAGCTACAAAATTAAAAATCAATAAAAATTGAAAATTTAACAAATGAAAATCGCAATTAAAAAGAAAGCGCACAATATTTTTGGTTACATTTTAGTAGAAGTTATTCCTGTCATCGTCCTTTACAACACCCGATAGGTTTCAAAAATTTCTGAATTATATCACGTTTTTTCACCCACAGCCTGGGGTATTTGTATTTGCGAGCCATAAGTCATCGATGACTTAACTGTGATGGTTAAAGTTGTATACTCTATTTTTTACTTATTAGTCCAAGAAAATAATTGGTACCCTGTCAAAATAGCCCTGTCGAAAAAGCCCCGACAAAATAGCCCCGACATAATATCCCGCACACAAATAGCTCCGACAAAATAGCCTGCAGACAAAATAGCCGCGGAATAAGAGCTCGCCCACAAAATAGTCCCGACAAAAAAGCTCCCTTTAGAATTTATCATGAAATAATCCTTTAAAAAACATTTTTTTTAGAAATGGTCATTATCCTCTGTTCAAATGTTGATCTTAACCACATTAAATAAAAATGGTCTTTTCAGAGAACTCGAACCCTGTCTTCTGTTTCGATTAAATATGTTCTGCTTTTCGATTAAATTCAATGTTGAAGCCAGCCATCTGCCTCTTGGAAGTTTGAACATTTAATTTAAGCGAAAATAAATGTTTATTTGTGATATAATAGTTATTTATGTACTAAATCAATAGATATTATGAGCAGAGCGAGCATAGCGAGCGAGGCGAATAACAGATGAGTTCTATAAAGAGTCTTTACTGGCGTGGTGCATACAAAATTTTATCGCCAACAATTTGATATTGGTTTTAACACTTTCTTACAATTTACAAATTAAAACCTTTTTAAATTTTAGACGTCATAATAATTTCATGACCGTGATGACAGATAACTTTTGCAAGATGACTGCTTTCGATTTTTAATCGATAGTTATCAATATTGAGTCATTACTAAATCGGTAAAGTTTTAATGAATTTTATATGAATATAATTACAAAATACTACAGAAGTTTTCTTATTGGCATAATCTTAATTGATAATATCGCCAATTGTGTATATTTTTAATAATTAAAGTAAATAAATTTTTAAGTTCACTCAAATACTCGCCACTTCGTTTACTGCCATCGACCACTTACATTCAATCTCGGTTAATTTGATTAACCGCGGCAGGTAAAGTAAAATTCTTCTTTCAGTACAATAAAGTGTTACTTTACAGCCGCAAATGAGGGCAAATGAGTACAATAATGAATAACTTTAGTGACGGTTGGCGATAAACAATTTTGTCTGATTTCTGACAGCAGTAAAATGTATTTTGAATTAAATAAATTACATACATTCTTCTTTTTTTGTCAAATAATTAAAATCAAAAGAAAGTTTTTGGACACCTTGTATATATACACACACCCAAACTTATATGGAATCACCATGTATTTCAAAGTAATATTTATTTATTTTGAAAAAACTTGTTATTATTGCGAAGATTAAAGGTTTTTATTGAAAATAAACGGTACGGTATAGATTATTTGCTTGAGTTGCAAGTTGAACGAAAACAAATAAACTAACTTTTGCGTCCAAAAACGAAAATATGCCTCATGTGGGGTTATAGAACTTACAACGAGGAAAGATTATTGGTCTTATGAAGAAAGTAATGTTCTCAGATAGACATAGCTGCAGAGCTAGGCGTAATACAGGGCGTTCTGTCCAAAACATATGCTAGGTAACAGGAATTAGGAAAGCTCAAAAATAAAGCAAGGGAAAGTCGCCCAAAGTAATAACGGCTCTCCACGATCATTTAATTGTCCAATCAGCTGGAAGATACCCAACCGCTTCTCACCTGCAGCTCCAAAGGCAGCTCTTGGAAGCTACATGTGTAACTGTTTCAGTTGAAAAGATAAGAAGAAGAGTTCGTACCAAGAAGTATACAGCAGTTGACAGTTATGGGTTCCCGAGTTATCGAGACAGCACAAGATTGATCGCCTAAACTGGTGTCTTCACCACCAAAACTGGAACATTGGGAATTGACAAAATGTGCTATTTTCAAAAACAGTCAGAATTTAATGTAATCAGATGGAAAATCAGATGACCCACGAAATCGTGTACTTAGAGGTCGAGGAAGACAAGCAAGAACGAAAACTGTCAGATCTGTTCACAAATATACAAGGGGAAGTGTACTGTTCTGGAGAGGAATTGTGATCCGTAAAAAAACTCCTTTAATTTTCATCCAATCAACTTTAACTGCTCACAGGTATGTTGATAACCTGTATTCAGGCTCTGGAGAGACGCAACAGGAAAAAATTTAATTTTATTGCATGATAATGGACCTCTACATACCATTAGAGTGAATACAGGCATCATTGAAGCAGAAGGTATCCCTTGCTTGGAGTGGCCTGCTTGATCACCCGATCTTAATCCTATAGAGTATTTGTGGGATATGCTTAAAAGAAAAATTAGAGTTCGCCGGGATAATCCACAAAACACCGCACGTCTAGTACAAGCTGCTTTTAAAGGATGGAGCAACCTACCACAACAAAATGTTGATAATTTGATTAGGATCGTGCCCACGCAAACTGAAGCTTGCATAAGGACTAGAGGTAATAACACTGACTACCACAAAATACAAAAAAAAATAAATAAAAACAAGATAAACATTATTCGTTTTATATTGAAATTTTGTATGCTATTGACTTTAAAACAACTACTTTCAATTTATTTGTTAAATAAGTTATTGTTTTATTTAATTGTTATGTATTTGTTATTAAATTTCTTTAAAATAAATATTGTTTAACTTCATGTTTTCGTTTTTTTAAATTCGCCCGAAATAATAAGAAATATCAGGTGATTCCATATAAGTTTGGGTGTGTGTAATTATGTAAATGTTTATATTACTGAATAGAGAATTAAATAACCTTTCAAATGAGCCAGAACACGACTCCTATTCTCATTTAAAAAAGCATCGATTACGTCATCACGCTCAGATAGATGACGTCACTAGTATGACATATATACCAAAATAAATATCGTAATTTAAAAATAAAAATCGACCAGTCTCAGGATTTTTCCTTAACGTCGCGGGTTTACAAAATAACGAATTTATTACTTTCATTTGCACCATACTGTATGTCTGAATTGCCAATATGAATGAGTCAGATTAAATTAAATTATTAGAAGAATATTTTGTATTTTGACAAAGACGTCCGAAGTGGCAGTCTAAACGTTAATACATTATTGATAAATACATTAATATACATTATACGTTAAGGCTATGGGTACATAATTCGCAAATATTTTACATGTATCCCTACTTTTTCTGTCTTTACACGGCAAATTACGTGTAGTAAAATTCACACTGGTATGGATATGTAAACATTACTAGAATGTCATTCTATTTGAAAATGTCATCATTAATTTAAAGAGATGCCTTTTGAATGTTCTTGGATAACTGTTATTTTTATAATTGCAAATTATTAATTCAGTTAATAATATATGTGATAATTTTTTCACTAACTATGTATTCAGTGATTGTAATAATTTATTTGTACAACAAAAACTAATACTCAATCGAGAAAAGAGGAAAAGTGTTAAAGTGATTTTTCAATAATATATTGTTATGGAACGCTTACAATTTTGAACATCTTTAACAACAAAATACTTGGATCACAGAATATATTATTCTGATGTATTCTCTGCTTGGATCTTCCACAAATAATACACAATAAATAACTTTTTATTAAGTTCACGTCTTAAATCAATTATTTATCAAATACATTATATATCAATAATATTTATCAATAACTTAAAATACTCCCGATGCAATGTCAAATATTTAAAATTGTCACTGATTGTCAGTGTCTGACTGACAATATATGCTGACAATATTATATTCGGCTGAGTGCGTTGTAAGACAAAGATAGATTTGGAAAATATTACCACGGCATTGTGTTCATTTTTTTTGAATCCTGAAAAAACCAATAAATATTTTTGAAAAATTTAAACGCAGAATGAAAGATTAAATTATTACCGAAGGCTGAAAGTCCCTTAGAATAAATAAAAAGTTTATTTTGAATGAGATATTTGAAATTAAAAATCACACTAAATTTTCGCTTAGTTTTTCACCCCTGTAACTTATTAAAATAAACATTATAGAAGTTTTTAGGGACTTTTGGCCCTCGCTAATAACGTAATCTTTCATTCTGCGTTTAAATTTTTCAAAAATACTTACTAGTTTTCTCAGGATTCGAAAAAAATGAATCCTCATTTGAATAGCATTGCAGCCGAAAATACGTACCGATCCTCTTAATACATTATTGATCGAAGGCACTTGACATCAATTATTAGAATGCGAACGGGCCATTGTCACACACCAGACCATTTGTTTAAAATTAATTGTAGTGATGCTCCTTTTTGTGAATGTTTACAAATAGGAAGTATAACTCATATATTACTTGAATGCCCAATTAATAAAACAAATCAATTTGACCTGTATCAGGAACTTGTTAATATAGGAAGTCCAACCCCCATTTCAATACAAAATCTCCTACATAATATTAATGACCAAACCTTAAGAAAGATCAATCAATTTTTAACAATATTTCAAATTAAAATATAAAATAAAAATAGTTATTTGAAAATCATATCACAATGAATTTAAAGAAGGGAATATGGAAAAATCCAGACCCTTTGAAAAGAGGATTCCCTTCCAGTTAGTCTAAATACGAGGACTAGCCAAGTACCTAAAAGGTGGAGGCCATGAAACTACAAGAAGAAGAAGTACATTATTGATAAATAATTGTTTTAAGTTAAATTGTGGCTTATTTTCCAATTAGAATAGTAATTTAAAATAAATGGTACTCCGTTAAAAGGTAAAACTTTCTATTGGGGGTGTTTTCGCCGGGGCTGTCTTGACCGGGGCTATTTTGTGTACGATCTATTTTGTCGGGGCTATTTTGTATCCGGGCTATTTTGACGGGGCTTTTTTGACGGGGCTGTTTTGACCGGGCCATTTTGACGGGTCACGTGCATTCCTGTAGGCGATTTGACATGTGCCAATTAACTGGTGGAGCTGGGCTTGCGGAGTCTCTCCCATTCTTCACGAGCGGCATCTTTTAGTTCAAGTGTAATAGGGGGATTGTTTCGCTTCTTGATGCGTGTTTTGAAAATGGCCCAAGCATGTTCAATTACGTTCATGTCGGGGGAATTCGAGGGCTACTGTAATGTAGATATTCCTTCTTCTTCCAGAAAATTTCGTAATAATGCTGTTCGATGAGGAGGTGCGTTGTCATGCATAAACAAAAATCCATCACCTACTGCCCCTCGGAATATAAGCATGACAGGATTTAAAACTTCCTCGATGTACACAGCACCAGTGGCTCTTCCCTCCAGAACTAGCAGTGGCGTTACCAGAGGCGGCTTTACCTATTGTGCAGGGTGTGCGGTGCACACGGGCGCCGGGATGTTGGGGCGCCGAGCACCAAAGAGCGTGCCTTTTATTTTGTTTCAACTTAAAAAATGCTTTAAAACAAAATATGCTTTGTTACAATAGAGCCCATTAGAATCAAAACCTACTAAATCCTAAATTTTTTGTTCTGCTAAATCCAAACTGAAGTACAAATTTCGGAATCTACAAGGGGCATGCAGAACAATGACAAAGAAGTATTCTATGATATTTATTGATGCTCCTTTGAATGAGAAATGCCGGGTAATTTTTGGAAAATTTACATTTTTAATGTTCTTTTAGCCTCGTGACAAAAATTTCAACACATGGATCTAGCAGGTTTTGATTCTGTAAGCCTCCATATAAGTTAGTTTGTCTGAATTACGCAATGACTATGCTTTTGAGGAGTTCATTTATACTGCAAAAACTGTAGCAGAAGAAGTCGAGGCAATAGCAGTTTTAAGGCAAATTTTTTAATTATGAGGGGAAGATGAACTAGTAACGAACGCGAAAATACATTTTAAAATAAACTTTTACTATTACCTATTAGATTCCGCAATTACTACGTTTGAGGAACGCTTCGATTATTTTTAAAGCAAAATAATGACACCTTCATTCCTTCAAAAATTAAAACACTGGAAGGATTTAGAGTTAGATACAAAAAGAGCATATTGTTTTAATTTAGAAAATAAATTGTGTCATGTTGGCTCTTCACAAGTAGATAGGTTTGAGCTCTTTAATGAAATAGGATTATTACTTTATTACCAATGTTTATGGATAATTCTACTACATCTTTAGATATTTTAAATTATTTGTATACAAATAAATTACTTTCAGTGTTCCCAAATTTGATCACTGCTCTTAGAATTTACCTCACATTGCCAGTGACAGTAGCGCACAGTGAGATATCATTGTACTCAAACCTGTCAAATTTCCTCAACCAACTTTCAACCTTACCTCATAGATAAAAATGTTTATATTTAATTAAATATTTTAAACAGATTTGGTAGGTTGTTCGGACTGGATTTTTGTTTACATTATAAGGGTACCTAATACCCTCTAATACCCTATGTACTAGTACTAGGTAGGTACCTATACAACTATTCCATTTTAACTGAGCGTCTACCAAAGGGCGCCAGCGCATCGACTGCACACAGGCGCTACATGGGCTAGAGCCGCCTCTGGGCGTTACCACCCCAAATAATAATACTACCACTTTCAAATGGGACACGCGGTTGGGCTGGTTCTAGTCGGGCTTGTCGTCCTGGTGCCCTCCAAATCAGTGTTCTTCGCGAATCAGAAACCAAGCCAATTTTTGATTCATCAGAGAACATCACGTTATTCCAGTTAGGATCATGATGCACCATTTCTCTATACCATTGCAACCTTACTATTTTGTGTTGGTAGGTTAGTTGAGTAACATGTAAAGGTCTTCTACAAGTACAATGCGGTACATTTGTATATGCGAAATGTAACGCATTTAGTCCGCGCGTTATTGTTTGCCGTGAAATATTCAGTCCTTAAAGTCTAGCAATTTCTCTGGATATGCCACTTGTAGATTCCAGACGATTTCTTTGGGCTATCAATGTTATCTGCCGGTCTTGTGGTTCTTTTGTACATCGACTTTTATCACTTCTGGGGCGATCCTTCACGTCATTTGTATTTTTAATTTTTTTTTTAATTTTCGATACAGCACTCTGAGTAACATCAGCAAAATTCGCGGTATCACTTTGAATAAAGCCCTGTTGTAACAAAGCAATTGCTTTAGATCTGTCAAAATGAGATATCATGTTTCTAGGAATTTTTAAAAGGCTCAATTGAAATTTAAACAAAGACTGAAATAATGTGTAGATATCCTAATCAGTTGAAAGTGGCCAAAATGGTACAAAAACCATTCAAATTTTTTATCGTTTTCATTTAAAAATGCACTAGAATTAATATTAACAACATTTTTGAAACCGCCATAGGCATAGATACATTATTTGTACGCATTCCAAACTTTTGGACATGTGTGTAGGTCGACCTGTACTCACCTGCTTGCCGGATGAAACATTTTTTTTATTAAATTTCATAAATAGACGAAATACAACTTGCATGGGTTGTCTATCAAAATCGTGTCATAGCTACCCTTAAGGGGGCGCCGTAGGGGTTGAAATCAATACTCCAAGCACATTTTTTTGAAAGTATGGTAGAATTATTTTCCTTCTGTCCTTCTGATTTCCTCCTTTCTAACCCTGTTTCTGACAGTCAGTTCAAGAAAAAGCGTTATATTATTCTTTGGGTCATTCTAAATTTGGTTCTTTGCCCTTGGTTAACGAAAGTGTTATTAATAGTTAATAGTTTGAAACTGTCTGATATATATATCAGACTTCAACTGTTAAAGCAATTTCCAGAACTGCCGTAAGGATTTTGTAAGATAACGTGTCTATTTGTCTGATTCCTCTATTGATTTTTATACATTTTAAATCTTTGTGTAATCTTACTGCCATGGTTACATTATTGGATAGGTATGTTCCCGATCAGTTTAGGGTACCGATAGAGTTTAGAATACGACTTTCCACTAACTCTTTCATTATGCTATTATTTTTTAACGTATCGAAGCCTTTGCGAAAGTCTTCGAAAGCTAGGGCGAATGGTCTGTTGTATTCGATGGATTTTTCTATTATCTCTTTAGCAGTGGATGTGCTCGTTAGTGTCAAAGTTTTTCCTAATACCTGCCTGTTATAAGTTGGTAAAAATCGAATTTTGTTTCTGGTCTCTTTGGTAATAGTCAAAGTCAGGCAAATATGCAGGGTCAAAAGGAAGATATATGCGCATATAATATATGCATATTATTTCTGTCAAATATGCATTTATATGCATTTATTTATGTCAAATATGCATGTATATGCATGTATTATTTGTGTCAAATATGCATGTATGTACATAATATTTTAGGTATGAAAGTAGCTGTGGTACTATTTTATTTTTCACCAATTCTTTGAAAAGTATAAGTGGTTCGGAAAAATCTACTGGCTTTAATTCAGCAAAAATTTCTGCATAAAATATTGCAACCTCTAATCAAGTTCTCACCTAGTAACAACAGGTTTTGGTGGAAGGGGTAGATTCGACAAATGTTCTTTATACAACTGATATCTTACAGGTGCCCCAAGAAATATTTTGTTCATATTTGAAATAAAATTATTAAAAGAGGAAATTTATTTCTAATTTTTTCTGCGACCCTATTTAAACCATGTTCTAAGCAAGTTGTATGTACTAAACGTGGATAAAAAATTTTCTACTTTAACCATGTAAGGTGCAGCATCTGAAAGGAAAAGAAAAATTTTTCATTGGGAACAGCTAAAGGAAGAAAAAAAATTGCTAAACTGTCTTGCAAAAACCTTAAAACTGTTACCTAGTGCGTTGGTTTTATTCAACTGCTTGGAAGCAATTAAAGCCGATTTACAAGCTTGCTCATTTTTAAGAGATCCGATTAATAAATGTGCGATATTATAACGTCCAGAAGAATTAATTGTTTCATCCACACATACATAAAAATAATTGTGTCCTATATCTAATTTTATTTTACTCAGTACCGCAGAATATACGTACAGAATCGACTTCGTTTCTTCTTAAGCTTCTTTCACTTGGAGTATTCCATTTTTAGTATTTTCCAAGAAACTTTCGCAAATTTTCGTTTGATAATTTGGACAAAGATATATTTTAGCTTATCAATGTTTCTATCAAATCATGGTTAAATGTCTCTGGCTCACTTGATTTCCGATTAGTTGATTTTGAGCACCTAGATATCGAACCTTGCTTTTTCTCTCCCGATTCTAATTGCTTTTTTTACCGGTGTGTAAAGCAGTTTTGCAGTGCTGTACTATTTGGAATTTTTTTCGCATGGAATCTGCAAAAAAAATTCTACAGTAAACTAAATAATTTTTAGATCGGGGGTTATTTACAGCATTTTAAATTAAAAATGTATAGGTATTTTTTGGTTGTTCTCTACATAATCAAAGAAAATGATCAGAAGCTATCAACGTTCGATTGTTTTTTTTTAGTAATTGTATGTTGACCAGTAATGATTCTTGGTCAACATAAACCTACTAAAATCATCGGTCATTGTTAGCTTCTGATCATTTTCTTTGATTATGTAAAGTAATGTTAAAAAAAATTTATCCATGATGAACTCTTTTTTCGATAAAAGCCTCAGCGTAAATGGACATGAATAAGCCCAGATGGCAGTGTCAAAAATGAGATAGATTTTATCATAACAAACAGAAAAGAAATAATTGATGGATTCGACCGTTACTTGATGGAAGTTGATTTTATCTCACAATAAAACACTGAAAAACGTTTGTTTTTGTATACTTCCACAAAATTTATTACAACTATGTTATTACTACAGCTGTTTCGGCAAAGTGCCTTTCTCAAGTGATAGTCAAGGCACTTTGCCGAAACAGCTGTAGTAATAACATAGTTGTAATAAATTTTGTGGAAGTATAGAAAAACAAACGTTTTTCAATGTTTTATTGTGAGAAAAGAAATAATTAAAGACATTGAAATACTTAACAAATTTTCGGTAGGAAGCGACCACAGATTAATCCGAGCAAAGATACGATTAAATGTCAATTTCGAAAGAACCAAGATGATCTTCAAAACACGAAAGATGAAATGGATTCCCCCAGGAAACAACAACCTCTATGAAGATGTACTAACCAGACGTATACAAGACCTTGAAAACGACATAGAAGACATTGAACAAGCAAATAATGTCATAACGAAAGCACTAAAAGAAACAGAAAGGGAGTGCTGCCCGACTGTCGTGACCCATAAAGAAAAATTAAGCCAAAATACCAAAGAGTTAATAAGTAAAAGAAGACAGTTGACGGAAAAATACGACTCCAACTACACAACACTGAAGAAATTAAATAAAGTTATCCACCGATCAATCCGAAAAGACATAAGAGAAAACAACACAAGAGAAATAACTCACATAATTCAAGAAAACAAAGGTTTAAAAGTTTTGAGGCGTAATACAAATAACATCGGTAACAAAAGTATGTACAAAATCAGAAACAAAGATGGCAACATTGACACGGATAAAGCCGAAATCCTCAAGGTTGTCGAATCGTTTTATCGCGAAATGTATGAGAGCACCAACGAAAGGCAAGATCAGCCCCTGCCCAAAATCACAAACCAGGGATCAGAATTAATGCCAGAAGTAACACCACATGAAGTTAAAAAGGCACTTTCAGAAATGAAAAATAATAAATCCCCTGACGATGACGGAATAGTAATCGAAGCAATCAAACAAGGTGGAAATAAAATTATCCAGGCTTTGGCCAAACTTTTTACCCAATGCATTTACCAAGGAAAAACTCCTTCTCAATGGAACAATGCCGTCATTGTTTTATTACACAAAAAGGGTGATATAACAGATCTGAAAAACTACCGTCCTATCAGTTTGCTATCACACATATATAAACTTTTCACAAAAATTATCAAAAAAAGACTGGAGGCTAAGTTAGACTTCTATCAACCTAGAGGACAAGCTGGATTTAGATCTGGATATAGCACTAACGACCACTTACTGGTAATAAAAAACCTAATAGAGAAGTCTGCGGAATACAACAAACCATTGGCACTGATATTCGTGGACTACGAGAAAGCTTTCGATACCATAAGTCAGCAGAAAATGTTAAAAGCATTGACAGAATGCCGAATAGACCATCGCTACATTAACATGATCAAATATATCTACCAAACGGCAACGGCTAGCGTAAGACTGTCTGAACAACAAACAAATACATTCTGTATACAGCGAGGAGTACGGCAGGGAGACATCATCTCACCAAAGCTGTTCACAACCCTTTTAGAACACACATTTAAGAAGGCAGATCTAAACGAATATGGTATCAATATAAATGGAGAGAAGCTCAGTCATTTGAGATTCGCAGATGACATCGTCCTTATAGCCGATCGTATGGATGATGCAATAATAATGTTGAACAAATTATATTACGCTTCCTTAGAGGTCGGACTAAAGATTAACATCAACAAGACGCAAATAATGACTAATCTGGTGCTAAATCGTAATATTGTTGTTGATGGAATGAATATTGAGCAGACTGCATCTTATAAGTACTTGGGACATGAAATTCGGTTGGGACGAGATAACCAGACGTGCGAACTCCCACGTCGCATAGGATTAGCCTGGGCAGCGTTTGGTAAACTTAACTATGTATTTAAATCGGACTTGCCCATATGCCTCAAAAGGAAAATCTTTGACCAATGTGTGTTGCCTGTACTCACTTATGGAGCCGAAACATTAACACTAACAAAAAAGGTAGTGAACAAGATTCGCGTAACTCAGAGGGCTATGGAGCGCCAGATGTTGGGTGTCTCCCTGAGAGACCGAATCCCCAACGAAGAAATACGCCGTAGAACAAAAACAACAGACGCTGTCGAAAAAATCGCGTCGCTTAAGTGGAATTGGGCAGGACACGTCGCCAGATTGCAGACAACCGATGGACAAAACGTATTGTCGAGTGGAGGCCGCGAGAAGAAGCACTACGGAGCAGAGGACGCACACTAACCAGATACGCCGATGATTTGAAACATGTTATCGGTAACTGGATGCAAGCCGCACAAAATAAAGATAAATGGAAAGACCTGAGGGAGACCTATGTCCAGTAGTGGACGCGTACGGGTTGATGATGATGAATGTTAAAATCAATTAGGCGCTTTGGCTCTCATGACCTCATATTTACAATAGCCCTTTTTGGAATTATTAACTAAAATATTTTCGCTGTATAAAGATGTCTGTTAAGTAACGTAATAAACTGTTCGCATTTTTTATGTTAAAATTGATTTCCTATGAAAATAAATGTTCGACCGCACCTGGTGAGAAACAGTGATTGATTTCATGTAATGAGGCGGTGGTGAACCCTCACTCTCTAGTTCTACCTCGGAAGCCGCCTCAGAATCTCCACTGCCACCGCAGATGCTTCGGGACGTGTGTTTGTTCCGATGAGAAGTTTTTAATCACGAGAAATCTTTGAAAAGCTCTCCTTAGTCGTTCGCTTCCACTTGGGGAATTGATCTGAAGTTTTTTCAATGTATGGGGTTGCGCTGAAATAAATCATCCCTTTGTCGGATAAGTGATTTTGAGTACTTTGAGAAAATATTGCTATAACTTTTTAAGGTGATTTCTGATTTATCACGATAAGCGACATGATTACGTGTTAAAACGTAATAAAGATTTGGTTTATGCAAAATATCCTAAAAAATATTTACGTCTGAGGTAAAAATGTTAAGAAAAATCAAAATAAAAATACAGAGCAGTACAATACGTCAAACTCAAAGGGGCAAAATTCAGTACCCATCATAAAAAATAAAAGTTACAATGAAGATATAACATGGTATAGGGGATTGCAATTAGAACGAAAACATTCATTGTTTCGGAAAAATTCAAACAGCCTATATTTTTCTAAAACTTTTTTTGTTAGTTTATATACTTGTTAAAGTAAAAAGTTCTACTCGCTTTGGCTGCTAATTGTTTATTAATTGTTTAAACAATAACAATTGTTTTGTATAAATAATTTTAAAAATATCGTTAAATTCATCATTTTACTTTGATCAAATATGTTTCTATTTTGTTTTTGATTATACTGAATCCGAATATGGCATTGCAATTTGAAAATTCTTATACAGAAGCTCTTATACAGTATGTATGCGTAGCTAGGAACCACATGGAAAACTTTTTTATTATCAATTTTACGAAAAAAAGTTATTCTTCATAAAATGCTCTGGATAGTCAAAAATCTAAAACTTAACTATCAGATATCAAATTTTATCAATTCTATACGAGTTATGTCAAAAATATGAATTTCGTTAAAGAGTAAAGTACCTTTATATTCCAGAATATCAAAAAATGATATTATGAAAAGTTGTTTGAAATTAAAAACTATGTTTAAATATACAATTACATCATTTTAACTGAAAAAAAAATTTTCAATTTTTTCTCAAATTACGGATATTCATCATCATTTTATTACAATTATGATTTTTGATTATCACTTTTACGAAGAAAAGTTATTCTTCATAAAATAATCTCCCTGGTCTAAAATATAAGATACAACCATCAGATATCAAACTTTTTTAATTTTATACGAGGTATGTAAAAAATATGAATTTTTCTTAAGAGTTAAGTGCCTTTATTATTCACAATATTTTAATTAGGAGGATGTTATTGAACACTAAATCAAATTTTTTAATTCCAAACAACTTTTCTTTATAAGACTTTTCGATATTACTCTTGAATAAAATTCATATTTTTTGATATACCTCGAATAAAATTAATTAAATTTAATATTTGATGATTGCATCTTAGATTATACAGGGTGAGGCAGATAACTGGCCTATTAGAAATATCTCGAGAACTAAAAGCAACAGAATCATGAAAATTTTAATTAAGTGGTTTTAAAGAGTCATCTATTTAATGAAAACATTTTCATCTATTTGCTACTTCCGGTTATACCGGAAGTTGCTTATAATTTCGTTTTTTTAAATGGAACACCCTGTATATTTTTACATTTTTGGTTTCTCTTCGATGTCTTCTTTTAAAAATATGAGGTTTTGTTATGTTATACAGGGTATTTTAAAAGATAATTACGTTTTTGTATTAATTTCGTAGCAATATTCACACTCTGTAGAATTGTAGTAGTTTGACATAAAAAACTCTACTTACGATCAAATGATTTTAATACTAACAATAGTAGACAATAGTCTACTATTGTTAAGAATCATTAGTATAGCTAAATTTTCAATTTTAGTATACAGGGTTGGTCGAAACTCGGAATGAGTATTTTCTGAGTTTTCTTAAATGTAACACCCTGTATTTTAGTATTGTAATGAAGTGATATTTTATGGTACTTTTTTATTTCTTAAGGATTCCCTATACCTAACTGCGTTAATTTGTGCTTAATTGTTAATCGCACCAACAATAATAACTACGTAGGTATTTTGATAGCTAAACCATTATTGGTAATTTTAAGGATCAGTCTGGGTTAATATGTATTTATTTCTGAAAAATTATTTGTGATTGAATTTTTGCACGACCAACCTAATAAAATTTTACGTATTTTTGTTGCAATTAATGTTTAGCATGAATCACCAATAACTCACAAATTAAAGCAATTAGGTATAGGGAATACTTATAAAATAAAAAAGTACCATGAAATATCATTTCATTACAATACTAAAATACAGGGTGTTCTATTTAAGAAAACTCAGAAAATATTCATTTCGAGTTTCGACCAACCCTGTATATTAAAATTTCAAAATTAGCTATACTAATATTTCTTAACAATAGTAGACTATATTAAAAATCACTTGGACGTAAGCAGAGTTTTTAATGTCAAACTGTTATAATTCTACAGGGTGTGAATATTGCTACGAAATTAATAAAAAAACGTAAATATCTTTTAAAATACCCTGTACAATATTACAAAACCTCATATTTTAAGAAAGAAGATATTGAGGAGAATCCAAAAATGTAAAAATGTATAGGGTGTCCCATTTAAAAAACGAAGTTATAAGCAACTTCCGGTATAACCGGAAGTTGCAAAGAGATGAAAATATTTTCATTTAATAGATCATCCTTCAAAACCCTTAGATTCCAATTTTTATGATTATGTTGCCTTTAGTTTTCGAGATATTTCTAATAGGCCAGTTATCTGCCTCACCCTATATACGATGCAGAGTATTTTATAAAGAATAACCTTTTTTCGTAAAACTGATAATAAAAAAGTTATCAATAGGTTCCAAGTTATGCCGACATACTGTATAAGAGCTAAAAAAAATTTTACTGTACATATGTTATTGTTGAAGCTTATTATTAAATGTATTTTAGGTAAGCTTTTCAGAAAAAAGTTTTGATCACTTTGTTTAAACATTTTTTTAGCTGGTAATTTTCGGTTTTTGTATTACTTTTTGTTATCTTTCTTAATATTCTTAAAAAGAAATAGTTTATTTCATTTTTAAAGTAAAATAATTTAGTGCATTTTAAATATTATATCCTAAGTTTTAAAAAACTACTTATAAAACTGTAATAAATATGTTCAAAAACTTGAGTAATACCGTCTTAAAGTGGTGGTAATTCTATAAAACTACGAACATTTCAAAAATTCCATTTTTTGAGACGTCATATCATTTGAATTAAATTTTTGATATATTTTTTAAATATAACATCATTTAGTAATATGCTTAAGGGGCAAGTTGTGCAAAATTGAGAGTTTTGTAAGAAAAATTGTATTCGTTACACATTTTTAAATCATTTTTAAACAAAATTCATGTAAGGCTCACTTTCCGCCCACACCGTACTTATGATCATACATTTTATTTCTTTCTATTATAACCATAATCTTAACCATAAGCTTAATTATTCTTCTTTCATGTTCAATTTGTAAGATTTCATTTGATCCATTAGTTAAAGAATTACATTAAATTAACTTAACCATGCACTTCGCCGTACGCTAGTTTACAGTGCGCCAATGTTTGTGAGAAAGGTGACTTTAGCGTTATAAATAAAAAATTATAGAAGATACAGATTTAATTTTAGAAAAATTTTTGTATAAGTTTTTTTTGTAAAATTTTCTGAAATTTTCAATGGTCAAGTCAGTTTTTTTCTAAAATTTATATTTTCGGAGTTATTTAAAAAAAAACATCTAATTTCGTAGTTCATTTCTTTAATAAAAAATGAAGCATCCAGTTCTGGATTAGAACTTTTTGATATGTTGTTTGTTAAACATTTCTTAATTAAATTACAAAAAGTTCTATAAATTTATTAACTTTCATTTTTCACTGTAAGATCTTTACTTTTTCTTTCTATTTACTGATTATATCTTGTCATATCATCCTCAACCATTTTTGTAACTGATCTAGATCACAGATTTGGACAATTACACTGACCAGTGAGACACAGTTCATAACATTATACCACCCAGTCTTTTAAGACCCGGATCGAATGTGATCCGGGGATAGTAGCTGTCAAGCAGGCCATAATTTAAATAGCCAAGTGATGGACCGAGCCAACCGGCTTTGCATATTGCTTCACCTGCATCCAAATAAATTTTTAGTTGCCAAGTGTGTTGTGTTGTTGTAGTCAAGTTTTTTTTAATATTTTTTATATTTTAGAATAGTTATATTAATAATCAAATAGTATAAAATGATAACTATTTCTTAACATGCCCTATCAAGTACCCTTGACTTTGGCAATTAACATGACGAAACTGTCTCTGTCTCTTCTTCTTCTTCTTCTTCGCGCGACTAGGATTACTCCTGTTTGTCTGCCTCTTATTCTGTTTCAGTTGTTGTTGACTGTGCATTGTCTTTCCACCTTTTCGGCGGCCTTCCAACGGGTCTTGTGCTATACGGCTTGTTGTTTTTACAGATGTTGGCTAATCTATCTGGTTCCATTCGGTTTACATGTTCGTTCCGGTTTTTTTTTTCTTGGTTTTATCCACCTGTTAATATTTTGAATTTTGCATCGTTCTCGTATACTTCTGTTGCTTTGTCTGTCTCTTAATGATATGCCCGCTATTGATCTTAATACTTTCATTTCGATATTGTTGATTTGTTGTTTCGTCTTTCTTGTATCGGTCATTGTCTCCGCTGCATATGTTAGGATAGGTCTTACTGTTGTCTTGTATACTTTTATTTTGCTTTCCGTGGTTAGATATTTGTTTCTCCATAAGGTTTCTCGGAGGCAACCACTTACTCTTGCCGCTTTTGTTGCTTGTGTTGTGGTCTCTGTTCTTATATCTCTGTTACTAGTGATCTCTACTCCTAGGTAATTGAATTTCGTTACTTGTTCTACAGTTTTGCCGTTTATTTCTAACTTGTATCTACGCGGCTCTTTACTTATCACTATACATTTAGATTTTTCTACTGATATTCTCATGTTAAGTTTATTTGCTGTGATATTGAAAGTGTGGAGCTGCCTTTGTAGGTCATCCTCGTTATCAGCAATTAGTACTGCATCATCGGCATAGCATAGTATCGTGATTTTATGCGCTCCCATGTGGTATCCATGTCGTTTTTTTACTTTGTGAATTATTTGATTCATCACCTTATTGAATAACAATGGGCTGAGCGAGTCTCCTTGGCTTATTCCTCCTTTTATTTCTGTGTTTCGAGCTATTCTAAATAGTTGCTCTGTTTTTTTTATACCTGTCAACTCCCTAATATTCTTCAACCAAGAGGCCTGTTTTCTACCAATTCTTCTGCGTCCTTCGATTTTACTTATCATAAGTTGAAGAATATTATATCGGTCTCCCCTTACTGCGTGTCCAAAATAGCTTAAATGGTATAATATATTCTATAAAATTTATATGTTTAATACTAAATCTACGGTTGAGAATAAAAAAGGCGGGTGTCCCAAACTGTAAACTCTACTAATCCGTCATTGTTCATATTTGGATACGTAGTAACCACCTCTGCTTGTAGCTTATAAACGTATTACGCAATACAACACCATCAATATTTTTGTAAAAGTTAATATTTCAATGTCCCTATATTTCAAATAATTTGTGTGCTAGGAATATTATAAGTAATATACAATAAACGTAAAATGGCAACAAAAAAGCTGAAATTCAAAAAGCAGAGGGTAAGATGGAATAACAGCTGACACAGTCAAAGAAATGGGAGAGTTACGAACGGAAGTAATGCTTAAAATTTGTAATAATATCTGAAATACCGGAAAGTGGCCAAATGACTGTGGTTAACTCACGTGTATTCCCATATTATATGTATAAAAATGATTGACCGACAGATTGTAGTAATTACCGTAATGTAACATTGATATCCCACGCGAGCAAAGTACTTGTAACCATCATTAATGAAAGACTAAAATCTTACGACAAATTCACCAAGAACAATGAGGATTCGTCCTAGGTAGAATAACAAGAGAACATTAAAATTTGTTAAATTATCGGAAAATATCGAGATTTTAACAATCATAGAAACATATGTGTGTTTTATTGACTACTCCAAGGCCTTCTATAACGTAAAATGTGATTTAATTTGGCATATACGTACTTAGACAAATAGGTACTCCAGAACATCTAGTCTATTTATTATAAAAACTGTATGTAAATAATACCGCTAATGTAAGGATTAATAATATGGTTTTAAAAACTCCAAATGAATACCTGGAGTTCGACAGGGATGTATAATATCCCCCACTAAATTTAATATATATAGTGAACACACTATGCGTCAAGTTTTTGAGAAATGGCAAAGTGGTGAAACTATAGGAGAAAGAAAATCAAAAACCTGCATTATGCTGATGACACTGATATATTGGCGTTTTTGTCAGAAAAACTGGAAGGAATATGGATTGAAAATAAATACATAAAAAACCAAAGTAATCACCATCGATAGAATCAGAAACAACCAAGCAGAGATAAGAAACATGGCAGGTTACGAAGTGGTCAGACAATACTTGATCTTCATCATCACTAACAGTTGAGAGACAGTGGAGAATGTTAAGACGAGATCCGTCGACGCATCACAATAGTCAGATCGGCAACAGCCAAACTCACAAAAATATGGAAAAACACTGACATTACAAAAAACACAAAATTACGCCTTGTTCGATCATTGATATTTTCTATCTAAAAATATTCTTAGGAAAAATATAGATTATAAATAAGTGAAAAAAGGGTGTATGTATGAAGTCTGTAGACCCAGTAGAAGCAAAGTTGTAGCTAGTTAATGAAAAGTAGGTTCTTATTCGTCAAATTCCAAATCTAATATTGAAACGTTAAATAAACAAAAAACGGAGCACTTTTCGGGAAAAACTCATTTGAAATTTTTTAAGGTATTTAAAAAAAAGGTTTATTTTTGTTTTTTAAAAAAAATTTTAACGTTAAAAGTAAGTGAGTTACGCTCAAAGTATTGTTGGTTCACCCCCTAATTAGCATCCCAAATAAAATTAATCATTTTCGCTTCACAGTTTACTTTGCTTATGTATTCTTTATATGATCTGTAAGTTTCATCCGTTCAAAGTGCTTATTTTTGATAAAATGCCATAGCATAACCAATTTTTGTCTAACAGGAAAACAAAAAATTCGAAATATTCAAAAAAGTAAAATGTACGCTTTACTACTCTTTGAGATTTTTGGTATTACTAATAATTTTTAAGTTCGTTTGAAAAAAAAATGGAACTTTTTTCAAAATTGAAAAAACAATTTTATTTTCAAATCAATTTTTTTCAAAAATGAGCACTTTGAACCGATGAAACTTATAGATCATATAAACAATACATATGTAAAATAAATTGTGAAGCGGCAGGTAACGATTAATTTTATTTGGGATGCTAATTATGGGGTGATTCTCGCGATTAATTTTTACCAAAAAATAAAAGAGACCAACAATATTTTGAACGTAACTCACTCATTTTTAATGTTAAAAGTTTACTTAATAAACAAAAATAAACCTTTTTTAAACACTTTACAAAAAAATGTAATGAGCTTTAACCGAAAATTGCTCCGGTTTTTTGTTATTTTATGTTGAAATAGTCGATTTGGAATTTAATGAATAAGAACCTACTTTTCATTAGCTATAACTCTGCTTCTACTTGGTCCACAGACTTCATGCATACACCATTTTTTTCACATTTTATTAGCTAAGTATATTTTTGCTAAGAATATTTTCTTCGATAAAGTACTTACTTTTTAAGTTATTTGCGAAAAACGATATAAAGTCAGGTTTTCCTTTATTAAATATGAATATATTCATTTGCATTTAACTCTAAAAGTTGCTTAGAATTAATCATTTTATCCAATTCCGGACTTATTTGAATGTATATTATTTCACCCCCTAGAAGTGGGTTCACCCCAATTTTTGTAAAATGGAGAGGATGTAGAATTGTTACCTTTTTTAATATACAGGGCGTCCCAGACTAATTTAGCCACGCTATATCTCTTAAACGAATAGAGATTTTCGAATGGGACAAAAAGTGGTCTATTCTACTTGTAATACACTTTAATATGGCGTTGAAAAAAATCATTCCCTAAATATTCATCCCTTAGTTACAACCCCTAACTTTAATTTTTTTTAATAGCACCCTGTATATTTTTTATAGTTTTGGATGTGGTCTTCTATCGTCTATTCAACGCATTTTTTGAATATAAAATCTGTTCGTAAATAACCAAGAAAATATCAGTTTAGTTTTGTTAATTATGTGTCCCAGACTAATTTATCCAGACTATATTTCTTAAACGAATAGAGATTTTCGAATGGGACAAAAACTGATCTATTACATTTGTAATACACTTTAATATGGCGTAGAAAAAAAAATATCCCCTAAATATTCATCCCTTAGTTACAACCCCTAACTTTATTTTTTTTTAAATAGCACCCTGTAAGTTAGGGATGAATATTTATTGGATGAATTTTTTCTACACCATATGAAAGTGTCTTACAAATGGAATAGATCAGTTTTTGTCTCATTCGAAAATCTCTATTCGTTTAAGAAATATAGCCTGGATAAATTAGTCTGGGACACACAATTAACAAAAATAAACTGATAGTTTCTTCGTTATTTACGAACCGATTTTATTTTCAAAAAATGTGTTGAATAGACGATAAAATACCACAGTCAAAATTATTAAAAAATATACAGGGTGCTATTAAAAAAATTAAAGTTAGGGGTTGTAACTAAGGGATGAATATTTAGGGGATGATTTTTTTCTACGCCATGTTAAAGTGTATTACAAGTAGAATATATCAGTTTTTGTCCCATTCGAAAATCTCTATTCGTTTAAGAGATATAGCGTGGCTAAATTAGTCTGGGACACCCTGTAGACAATTTCAACTACCTATTCCCAAATTTTAATTCTTCCTTTATTTTTAATATGTGATTTAATATATTATGACCTACCTTTTTGTTACACTTTGTATATAGTCTGGGCAGATTATCGGAAAATAGGCCATTTTGGGAAACGTTATTTACCAGCAATTTTATTGCTAGAATCGAATCTTATGATTGTAATATATTAATAATATGGGTATGCAAAGTCCGCAGATAATGTGCTACTTTTTTTAACAAAATGGCACCCAATTTTTGCTCTATAACTATAAAGATTGTAACTTTACACCAAAAACACTCAAATAAAAATTCACTGTAATTAAATTCTGCATAGAGACAGGTTTTTTCCGATATACTTCGACGAAAATTTTCCCCGGAAAATGCAGGTTTTTCCAACAAAATCTTTAACTTTGAACTAAAATTTGAGATAAGTAATTGTATATCAATAATTAAATAACTTGGTAATATAAAATCCCTTTTCGTATAGATTATAATTCCAGAAGCCGATGAAAGTTTAATGGACAATTTAGCAACAACTGAATTGTTAATTAAAAATTTACGGTCGCTATAATAACCACAGTAATTACAATACAGAAGAATAACTACAATTTTTGAATAAAAAAACATTGTACCTATCTACTGCCCTTTATAGAATCGAAATTGGATTATTTAGGCGGCCTCAGGAATATTTTAAAATTATAGACAATTTTTTGGCTTATAAAAAACTACAGTATCTCGGGAAATTTTAAATTAAATTAAATTATAAAAACGGTATTGGAAAAAACCGAAAGAACGCTTCTTTTAAAAGAAAAAAAGTTTCAATTGTGGTGAGTGATTCCTGAGATACAATTGACCGGCATTTACGGCAAATATATAAACAACAGGATCATAATTTTTAAACCATCACCGTTTCATTTTTGTCCTCTTTCTCCATACCAATGTTCATATCTTTAAAATACAACATAAATTATTATAATAAAAACTATCGATATTACGAGTGAAAATTGCCAAAAATAGCAAAGTTCCAATCAAAAATTAAGTTGGAGAAAATATAATCTCAAAGTTCAAAATCGGTATATGTTAAAAAAATACATTTTCTCGGCTTCCCATTAAGCAATTTTCTTCATTTTTTTCCCAAGTAACTCGAGTAGAGCCATCTAATTAACGCATTAATAAATGTCAAAGTTGCTTTTGTTTTGTTCTAATAAATTAATTTATTCATTATAACAAAAAATTTTAATTTGTTTAAATAAAGATTGTTTAAATGATTATACACCTTTCAAATAAGAATATTTCTGTTTTTAACGTTAAAAGGTACACTTGTAGTAAGTTTATCTAAAAAAAAGTCTACAACTGGAAAAAATATATGTAGTTTTCTTTTCTTATAAATAATTTAATCTATTATAACAAAACAGAAGCAAGTTTGACATTTATTAATGCATTAGTTAGATGGCTCTACTCGAGTTACTTGAGAACAAAAAAGAATGAAGAAAATTGCTCCATGGGAAGCTGATAAAATGCATTTCTTTAACGTATACCGATTTTGAACTTTGAGATTACATTTTCTCCAACCTAATTTTTGATTGGAATTTTGCTATTTTTGGCAATTTTCACTCGTAATATCGATAGTTTTTATTATAGTACTTTATGTTATGAGTACTTTAAAGATATGAAAACTGGTGTGGAGAAAGAGAACAAAAATAAAAAGGTTATGGTTTGAAAACTATGATCTTTTTGCCGTAAATCCCGGTCAGTTTTGACCGGTTTCATCTCAGGAACCACTCATCACAATTAAACGTTTTTCTTTTAGAAGAAGCGTTCTACCCGTTTTTTTTTTCCAATACCGTTTTCATGATTTAATTTAATTTAATATTTCCCCAGATATTCTATGTGTTTATAAGCCAAAAAATTGTTCATAATTTTAAAATATTCCTGAGGCCGCTTAAATAGTCCAATGTCAATTCTGTAAAGTGCATTAGATAAGCACAGTATCTTGTTATCCAAAAATCGTAGTTATTCTTATGTATCATAATTATTGTGGTTATTATAGCGACCGTAAATTTGAAATTAACAATTCAATTGTTGCTAAACTGTTCATTAAATTTCCATTGTCTTCTGGAATTTTAATCTATACGAAAAGAGATTTTATATTACCAAGTTATTTAATTATTGATCAACAATTACTTATCTAAAATTTTAGTTGAAAATTAAAGATTTTGTTGGAAAAACCTGCATTTTCCGGGGTGAATTTTTATTTGAGTGTTTTGGCGTAAAGTTAAAATATTTTCAGTTATAGAGCAAAAATTGAAAAAAAAACAGGATTTTCGGGCGCTATTTTGTTTATAAAAAAAGTAGCTCACTCTCTGCGGACTTTGCATACCTATATTATTAATATATAGAATCATAAGATTCGACTTCAGCAATAAAATTGCTGTTAAATAACTTTTCCTTGTATTTTGCTAATTAGCCCAGAGTAATATATACGGCATTATAAACATTATTGAAGAATTGGAAAACATTCTCAGTCTAGTACTAATCAAGATAACTATGAATTCTAAAGAGAAAGTAATTCGTTCGAAACCTTTTGAGGGTTTTCTATTCGATCCTGCAAAAGTATCTCTATTTCTCTTTCATAATATATTTTTTGCGCTACCCATGCCCGGAAACAAACCATACCGGAAGAGGAAGTTCAAATCCGTATGGAATTTTCAGCGTAGCGGGAAAAACGGAAAACATCTTATGGTAGATATGTGTATAACGAGTTTCCCCCGCTATTTGTATATGGATCTCGTTTGGTAAAAATAATGAGGAACAGTTTTAGAAAACGTTATGTTTAAGACAGATTTATGCACATTGAAGTAGATGTATAATCAACGGAATCGATACTGTACTCGTATATATTTATGATTTATATTTATTTGAAATATTTCCTGGAATATACATGTACAATTTGTGTTTTCTATTATTAGAGCTTGTTGAAGAAAAAATCGCCTATACAGGGTGTTTGGTAAAGAATGGGCTATAGCTTAATTTTAGATTCCTGAGCTAAAAATAAGTTTATTTAAGCTAACTTACCTTAGTACGAAAGTTGATAATAACCGAAATGCAGGGTGCCAAAGTTAAACTTTTATTTTATTTATTCTGGAATTTTTCCTGACAGGCATAGGACAACAACACGAAAGTTGGTAAGCGAGGGTTTTTTGGGATGAGAAATTTAAATCCGCTACCAAAAATGATGTATTGCCCAGAGGGCGCCACATACGTTTTTCAGTGCTCATTTAATACGTTGAATTTTTTTTATCCCCCACTCTACATACTTTTTCAATCAAAACTTTTATTCTCTTTAAATTTTTACTTAAAAAAGGTATACTACATTCATTTCGCTAAACTTAACTATTTTTGAGACAAACGCATTTTAAACCTGCGATACAACATAATTTTTTGCATATCATTGTAGCTACACCCAAAAAATAAACTTGACACCATAACAGTTGTGCCAGTTCTCATATTTATGTTATTGCATTGCAAATTCCATTTGAAGAAATTTGCGATAAATTTTGTAAATTTTTATGGTTTTAAGTTATTTTTCGGGTATAACTACAATGATATTATGCAAAAAATTATGTTGCCTCGCAGATTTAAAATGCGTTTATCTCGAAAACGGTTAAGTTTAGTGAGATGAATGTAGTATACCCTTTTTAAGTAAAAAGATTAAGAGAATAAAAGTGTTGATCCAAAAAGTATGTAGAGTGGGTAATAAAAAAAATTGAACCTATTAAATGAGCGCTGAAAGGCGTATGTGGCGCCCTCTGGGTAATACATTATCTTTGGTAGCGAATTTAGATTTCTTGTCCCAAGAAACCCCCGCTTACCAAATTTCGTGTTATTAGCCCATGCTTGTTAGGAAATATTCAATAATAAATAAAAAAACGTTTAATTTTGAAACCCTGTATTTCGGATATTATCCACTTTCGTACTAAGGTAAGTTAGCTTAAATTGTCCTATTTTAACCTAAGCAATCTAAGGTTAGGCTATGGCCCATTCTTTACCAAATACCCTGTATAGGCAAATACACACATCGAAAAAATTTAGGGTTATTTTTATAACGTATAATAAATTAATTAAAATAAATTAATATATAATAATTTCAAACTAATATTAGTCCAGAAAGCCATTGTGCATCCGCTAGGAAAAATATTCTGATTCGGATTTTTTTGCACAGTCCTACTCAAAAAGGACCCCTTTTAACAAATTTGCATATTGCCAGGACCAAAAGGTGTTTAAAAATTTTTTAAACGTTTTTCTTCCTAAAATTATTTTTTGGAAAAAAGTTTTTTTAGGTTTTTTGGATCATTCCAAACAGAAAAGGTCTGAGTGACTTTTCTCTAAAAATTATAGTTTTTGACATATAAGCGATTAAAAATTGAAAAATTGCGAAATCGGCCATTTTTATAAATGGCCGATTTACCCTGTATAAATAATTATGTAAATGTTTACATTACTCAATATAGAATTGAAGAACCTTTCAAATGAGCTACCACACGACCCCTATTCTCATTTAAAAAAATCATCGATTACGTCATCACGCCCAGACGGATGACGTCACTAGTATACCATATATGCCACAATATCATAACTTAAAAATAAAAATCGACTTGTTTCGGGATCTTTCCTTAAAGTCGCTGGTTTATGAAATAACGAATTTATTCCTTTCATTTGCACCATATTGTCGATGTCGGTGGAAAATAGTGTCGCGCACGCTTGAATAGCAATTAAAAAACAAAGGAGTTTTGAAAATTGTATTGCAAAAAACTCTTCGGGATTTGATCAATGGATATTTAAAAAATATCTACCTACCTTGGCAACATTAAATTTTCAGTTTTTCACATAGTTTTTGAGAATTAAAAATGGCCGATTTCGCAGTTTTTCAATTTTTAATCGCTAAATTTTTTTAAAAACTATCATTTTTAGAGAAAAGTCACCGAAGACCTTTTCTGTTTGGAATTATAGGCGGGCGCCCCTGTTTGGGGAGCGCCAGAATGAGCTTTTTTCTTCTTGTGGTATGCAAAGTACTTAAATAGAAAAATTCATTTTTTACATGTGGTTTAAATTCGTCATAATACCCTAATCTGTGTTTGTTTATTTTTGCATATCACACATGTAAAATATACAAAAATATGCAATGCCGGATATAATTCTTACTATATTAGGTAGTAATATAATTTAGTAGTCAAACCATATTTCAACCAAACAACTTTGCTCTTAATGAGAATGCTTTGTTTATTTTCTTCAAATTCCTTGAAAGTTGTTGCAGTTATGAGAGGAAATGAATGATTTCTAGTAAAATAAACAAGATTGCGAAACTGTTTTCTTGCCGCCTGTCTAATGTAAGTTTAAGTTTTATGTACCTATTAATAGGTACCGAGTTTAGTATTAATCCCACATAAAAACATAATATTTAAAATAAACATTTTACAAAAAATCTAGTTTAGAGCCCTTTGGATTTGGTATTATTTTATGTGATTATAATACAGACTAGTTTGTCAGTTGTACCCTTCGGTTAAAGAATCTAGTGTTGTATTCAATTAATATAAAATTATATTTGTTAAGTACTCAGTAGGATTATTAAATTACGGGTTCGCATTACTGCAGAAGCATAATCTTGAGGTTTTAAAGTTATTATTTTTATTTAGTTAAAAATAACAGTAAATTCAAAAAAATATCTGGGATACAAATCGAAAAAGAAAAGCCGAAAAAGAAGAAATGACAAAAAAAACAATCTTAGTTCTCTTAGCCAATTTCTTAAAAAAGTTGAAGTGAAGTTGTTGTGTTAGATAATGGGCCCAATAAAACTGTAACAGAACTTTATTTTCCGTGGATATTTGCGGATAGCGGGACACCGACTTTAGTCGGTGCCTCGTTGCCCGGAACACACATTTTTAGAACACAAGTCCAAAATCAAGCCGTTAATGGGAAGAACAGCTCTTCTAGCTACCCCTAAAATCAGGTGGTATAACCACATAAAGTAATACGCAGGATGTCCCATTACCCAGGACATCCAAGGTAACATTCAGTACAAAGCCTCCTCATTCGTTATGTACTGCGATGGGGATGGGTGGTGGCCCAGTTTATGGGCAGTCAGATAGGTACCACTCCAGGTTACCAGGTTGACCCTTCGCTTCGTTATCGAACGTATTCGCTTCGTTTCTCTTTAGTATACGAAACGAATACGTTCTATAACGAAGCGAAGGGTCAAAAATCAAGGTCCTGACCGGTTTGATCTTCAGACATGTGGGTCTCACTTCACTGTTCCATTAGAACATACATAATGTCCCTGAGGCTGGGGTTGTACGAGTATCTGTGTGTATGTCTGTGTGGGAGGTAGGGTGTAGGGCGCCAGTGCTAGATTTGCAGGCGGGCACCTTATACCCTAGCGCCGGCACTGACAGCACCTGAATTATTTAGCGACTTGCCGCGGGCATACCAGGTAACCATATGTCATGATACTGTAAGTAACCGTCTCCATGAAGCCAATCTCCACAATCAAAGACCATTGAAATTGTGCTGTAAGATTAGAGTGGTGTCAAAAATATCAAAACTGGGATGCAAATGATTGGGCTACAGTTTTAATGTCCGACGAATCTAAATATGTATTTCAACCATATTCTTATCGAGTAGAGTGTGGAGACGATCTGGAAATGTAGAACGCTTAAAACATGTCCAGGACGTTTACACATACAGAGGTGGTACAGTAATGGTATGGAGTGTAATAATAGTCGGTGACAGAATGGACCTCGTTTCTTCAAACCGCTTCCATACAGCTCACCAGTACCTCGACACTCGACACCATTCTACAACCTATCGTTCATTCGTTTGCTGATGCGGTTGGTCAAAACTTCCACCTCATGCATTATAATGCTCGTTCACATAAACAAACCATGAAATCCTTTATAAAAGGTATATTTGTTAAAATCCCTATACAGGGCTACATCATAAAACAAACAGAACTAGTTTTCAATCGGTTGACCAATCATCATCAGTGTTTCCTAAAATGTGTATAACCTGATAAAATGATGCAAAGTATTTAAAATTTTGAATATGATTTTAAAAAGTTATAGGTTATACTCACTTGAATCAAACATGCTAACCACCAAAGTAAAAATATTAGGGTAAAAACCCTTTAAAATTAATCCGTCATAGGAACATATAAAATTGATGTGACTTTACACATGTATGTACAAAATATCCAATGTTTCACGCTCGAGATACCATTGAGCTAAATTTGACTTGTTCACATCATGGCTTTGTGGAAACAAGTGACTTTGATAGCGGAAATCCTGAATGGTGACATGGCAGAAATGAGAGTTCCGCAGGAAGTTAAAATTTCCCTGTTGATTTTGTGATATTTATTGTAAAGTTTGTTAAATTATTAACAATAAAAACAGTCGCTTCCACTGTGGTAAATACTCTGTTAGAATGAAAATGAACTTGATATAAAAGTTAGAATATTTGTAATGAAAGAGATAGGCAAACCACATTACACGTTGGAACGAAAACCTAATAAACGTTATCAAGCCCTCTTATGTGGACATCTAGGGCTTAGAAAAGCAATTTTATGTTGATATCAAGTTATCGATATTACTCTAATGGTTGGAAGATGCCGTAGTATGTGGAAGTACCATAAAAGATCACAATGGGGAAGACACAAATGTAGAAATGTCTCAAAATCAGGGATTGATGTATAAGATAAGCTGATTCATGCGACCATTTCCCAAGGTCCCTGCAGGCTACCCAATCAGAACTCTAAGGGTTCGATAAAAGAGACCGTCATATGATATAGTCAACCATAGGAGAGAGGGTTGAGTGTTAGAGGTTTATGAGATTATAATGGGAATATTACATGAACGGGACCTAGAAAGAGTAGTGAGACTGTTAAATTTGGTTATAATGTGAATAGATGGGGTGAAAATAGTCATAGAACATTATGGATGAAAGTTTAAAGATGGAGATGTATGTGGGTAATGATAGCAGATGTTAGTTTGTATGTGTATCATTGGATAGATGATAATGGATAATGGGTAGAGATGAATAAGAAAGAAAATCATTATGGATTGTGCCAAATCAACTGTAGATGTAACTGTAGGAAAGTGATGGGAGTAATAAAGAGGTGGAAGTGATATTGTAATTAAGAAGAAGTTAAGAAAAGAGTTGTCGATGAAGTGGGTGGAAGTCCCGGTTGAACGAAACATGGCGGTTTACACAATTTGGACTTTTTTGTTTTTCTTTAACTATTTCTAGGTCCTCGTACAAGTCCAACTTTAAGAAGTCTCTCTGTGGGATGTTGTGTAGAGGAGAGACGTCATCTGGGATATTCAGAGTATGATTTTTCTCTTTAAGATGTTGTGAGAAGGTAGAGGTGTTCTCTTTTTTAGTGTGTTCAAGAGAGCGAGAAGCAAGTGATCTACAAGTTCTTCCTATGTAAGTGGCATCACAGTTAGAACATTGTAGCCTCTAAACACCACTACGATTCATATAGTTGATAATATCTTTGGAGTTGGATAGGGACTGTTCTAAGTTGTTGGATAACTTAAAAGAAATTTGAATATTATTAACTGAACTTTTTATAATATTTGAAATATCCCCAGGCAGTCTATCTTCATGGAAAGGTATGGAAGCATAAGTAGGTGGGGGACATGAAAGGAGCCTCCACGTAGATTGTGATCACTTGTGAATACAATCGGGCGTCCCCTGGAAACGAGTAATGTCGGCTAATCCTTTCAACACCGGTGCACCAACAACACAGATGCAATCAAAATCAAAACGGTCTTTATCAAGGCCATTTTTGATGACGACCTCAATTAATATTTGGTTGAGAACATGGTGTCGATGTTCTACTGGTTCAAGAAACCCATAGAGGTACTGCAAGCCGCAGACCAAGGATTCGGGGTATGAAGCTCATACTGGAGAGACCACACGACCAATATGGTAGCGCAGTCTTCGTCAGACCAGATATCGACGTAGCATCCACATCTCTAACAGATCAAAATGACATCGAGATCCTCACAGTGGAGATAAACTCCTGTACAGTAACGTCAATCTACAAACCACCAAACGCTGACTTTGCTTTTGAGGAACCGAATAACTTTCAATCACAGCAAATCAAATTCGTACTGGGTGACTTCAACTGTCACAGTGTCGCGTGGGGTTACAACGAAACAGATTCCAATGGCGAAGAACTAGAAAAATGGGCTGAAAGCATGAACCTAAAACTTATTCACGATCCAAAGCAGCCTGCGTCGTTCAACAGCGGAAGATGGCGCAGAGGTTACAACCCAGACAATATATTTGTCAGCGACAGAATTGGAGACCAGGTGACAAAAATCGTTGGAAGCACCCTCCCAAAGACACAGCACAGACCAATAATTTGTCTTTCCAACGCGGCAATCAGATACGAAATTGTTCCTTTCAAGAGAAGGTTCAACTTTACTAAAGCAAAATGGGAAAAATTCTCTGAAACATTGGATCAAGAAGTTTCCCAGCTAGAACCTTGCCCTGATTCGTACGATAAATTTGTAGAAATCGTAAAGCAAGTATCACGGAAATTTATCCCTAGAGGTTGTCGAACTGAGTACATAGCGGGGCTCAATGAAGAATCTAAACCCCTATTTAAAAGATACGAACAGCTATATGAAGAAGACCCTTTCTCAGAAGCGACAATACAGGCTGGGGAGGAAATGTTACATGCGATATCCGCCAACAGAACGGAAAGGTGGTGCAAGCTGGTCACGAGTCTGGACATGAAACAAAACAGCAGACGTGCCTGGAAGCTGATTCGGAATCTTGGCAACGATCCCGCTGCTCCGGCAGTCAACATGACAGAAGTCACACCCGATCAGATAGCCCATCATCTTCTAATGAACGGTAAGACGACATCAAGAAAGAACAAGGTGAGAGCTCAACGGAATATCGACGAAGAAAGAGATGTTCTAGGTACCTCTTTTTGTCTAGAGGAGATGAGAGGCGCGATCCATCAAATGAAAGATAATAAAGCGGCTGGCCTGGACGACATACGAACAGAGCAAATAAAGAACTTTGGACTAAAAACCGTAGAGTGGCTCGTAAAAATGATGAATTGCTGCATCCGTACATTACAAATCCCCAAAATCTGGAGAAAAGCTAGAGTGGTAGCCCTCTTAAAACCAGGGAAGGTCCGGCGGATACAAAGAGTTTTAGACCTGTATCTCTCTTGTGCCACCTTTTCAAGGCCTTTGGAAGAATGATACTGAACCGGATCGCAGAATAGGTGGAGACTAAAATTATTCCAGAACAAGCAGGATTCAGACCCGGAAAGTGCTGCTGCAGTCAAATTCTTAATCTCACCCAACATATTGAAGATGGTTTTGAACGGAAGGAAATAACAGGAGTAGCGTTCATAGACCTAACTGCCGCCTATGATACAGTTAACCATCAACGGCTACTCGCAAAACTCTACGAAACTACAAAGGATTTCCGACTAACAAGGTTAGTGAAATGTCTCCTCCAGAATAGACGCTTCTACGTAACGCTCCAGTCCAAGAACAGTCGGTGGAGGGACCAAAAAAATGGGCTACCACAGGGAAGTGTCCTCGCGCCGATTCTATACAACATATACACCAACGACCAACCCATACACCAACAAACAAGGCAATTTATTTACGCTGATGATACAGCGGTAGCAGCTCAGGGAAGAACCTTCAATGAAGTCGAAGTGAAACTGACAGATGCCCTGGGAGACTTAGCTCTATACTATGATAAAAACCATCTGAAACCCAATCCCACAAAAACCCAGGTATGTGCTTTCCACCTGAGAAACAAGCATGCCCGAAGGTCGCTGGAGGTGGAATGGCGTGGTCAGATGCTGGAACACAACAAGACGCCAAAATACCTTGGCGTCCGTCTGGATAGAACTCTGTCTTACCGATACCACTGTCAAGATGTCAAGAAGAAAATAAGTGCCAGAAATAATATCATCCGCAAGCTAACTAATACAAAATGGGGAGCACAACCACACACTCTCCGCACTTCTGCCTTGGCATTATGTTTTTCGGCCGCGGAGTTTGGAGCACCAGTATGGGCAAACTCTGCTCACGCAATGAACGTCGACGTGGCTCTAAATGAAACGGTCCGTATAATATCGGGCTGCCTGAAACCGACACCTATCGAAGAGGTATACGCCATTGCTGGAATTGCTCCACCACCTATCAGGAGGAAGGTCACGTCAGAGATAGAACGGAAAAAGCAGGAAACGGACCGAAGACACCCCTTATATGACCACCAAACTCAGCCAAGCAGACTAAGATCTCGGAAAAGCTTCCTGAAAACATCAAGATCCATCCCCGAAGCGCCAGAGACGCGCCGAATACACCTATGGCAAGCGTCAGCTACCGCGACACATTTTCCTCCCTCAGAGGAAATGGCTGCTGGACACAATTTACCGTATCCGACTTGGAAAGCGCTAAACAGACTAAGAACCGGCGTTTCACGTTGTGCTAGTAATCTGAAAAAATGGGGATACCAGGAGGACGATGCCTGCGACTGTGGCGCGGTTCAGACCAGCCGGCATCTGCTATCATGCACAGAGATGAGAGAGAGCTGCACATAACAAGACTTAATTATAGCAAATGACAGGGCCATCTATGTGACCAACCATTGGAAATACAGAATTTAAAGTTGTTGGTGTTCCGGACACGGAAAGTAAGTAAGTAAGTATAAGTAGGTTTGGTTGTCGTTCACATTTCGGACTCCCATCGTGACATACTAGCTTCCCAACGAAGGTATAGATGTGTCTAATTGGCCAGCACAATCCCCTGACCTAAATCACATCAAACATGTATGGGACATGCTTCAACGAAGAATTACTCCACATATGAGTAACATAATATACTCACCGTTTCGTTTCCGAGAACGTCTGATAGAAGAATGGGCAAACATACCTCAAGAGGATATCGACAATCTCATTTTGTCTATGATCTACAGATGTAGAGCCGTAATTAACCAAGGTGGACGCAATACTTTGTATTAATTTTGTTTTTTTTTATTAGGATCATATTTTTTTATTGCTTATGTTTTTTTTAATTATTGTATTTCCCAATATTTTGTAATTTCTGAGAGGCATTCTCGTTATTATTAATATTTCAACAAATACAGATTTTGTTGTGTATTAAATACTACTAATCACTAAAAATTAATTACTATTTAAAAATAAAAATGTAAGTATACCATTTTTAGTCAGTCTCAATGCGAAGGTAAAACTGTCTTAATCTTCACTTAGTTCAGAGACCGCAACCCAGCACTCTAAATCGACGATTTTCGCCTCTTATTAGATGCATCATCAGAGAGGCATAGGTTTGCTATCTCTGCCCCAAATGACGATCTTCCGAGAGCTAGTCCTCGCACTGCAACTGACGTTATGGTGTAGGTTAGGGTGGAGCGCAAATTAATTTTTTCGAATTTGATTTTCGCGGGGTGCGGAATTGATGCGTTTTTCTTTTTCGAATGAAAAACTCAGATGACATTTTTTCATATTTTCAGTCTGAAAAGTGCCCCACGGTGATTGAAATTTTGGAATTTTGTGAAAAATTAAATTTTCTAAAAAACGTTCGATAGAGTCAACGATAATGTTTTATTCATTTATTTAAGCTGTTAGGACTATAATATTAAGAAAAAAAAAGAAAAAAAGTCAATATAAAGTAAAAAAAATATGCTTGCAAATTGGAGAATAACATAAAAACTCATTGTGAACGATAGTGTTTTTTAGTATCAAATTTAGGCATCAAAAGGCATGATTTGAGCTTATTCTTAATGAATCCGTCTCTCCTCCGTGACCCACAGAAGGCAGCACTTGCTTCTGTATCTAATTTGACACACCTTTCAGAGGATTGTGTGTGACACGGAATTTTTCCGTGATGGCCTATGATAACGTAGATTGATATCCTTTCGGTACTTAAATTCTTCGTAAGTGGAGGTTCTGTCTTGGTTATCCAATCTATCATATCGATGTAATCATCAGCATCCATATTTAAAACCTTGGAAAATATGTAAGGCTCCTATGTATGATGTCTCTCTGATCTTCAATATTCTGCGGAGTGCAACTTCTCTGACGTACTGTCTGTTGTCGGCTAACATTCCTAGTAGTAGATTCTCTGAATGTTCAAAGAATGCATTTCTCTGTATGACTGGGACAATAACATTCTTCAAGTGGTTTAGCAAATAGCGTGACAGTTTTATCGTATCATATAAATGTTTGGCACCAAAAATACAAATTGGCCTAGTCTTGATCCTGAACAACATAAGAGCATAGACCGTTAAAATAAATGTGCTTAGTATAATTAGGTTTTCAAACGGAGTTTGGCTTGAGACATATAACCTCAATATCCGATTAACCATTGTCAACCCTCTAGCTAGGGTGAACTAGTTTATCAGGATTTTTTTCACAAAATATTTATCACAATGTCCACTATTGATATACTGACAAATTTGTAGTAGATATAGTTAATCGGTGCTTAATTCCTGTGTCGATTTGGTAATATCGGGCAACGTACATTTAATTGCATCAAACGGAACAATGGGTAATACTTCACAGTTATAATAGTAACTGCCTTGCCAACGGGACCTGTGAAACCTTTTGCAATCTAAATGTTGAAAAAGGTGACGCAATGTCAGTTCATTGGCGTGCAGTTGGCATATGAACCATTGGAGTGGAGGTGGAAACTTGATTTCCAATAAACGAATAACGCCACCTTTGTTTCCTTGGTTAACGGCAGTCCCATCACAACCAACAGCCATTATTTGATTTACATCGATAGAGTTCGAGGAAAGAAATGTCAGAATAGAGTTACAAAGTAGTCGCAGCCTTAGAACAAGCTCGTCGAAATCTATTTCTGTCTATAACCCGTGATGCATCGTTTTCAGTAATGAGACCAATGTCGTGGAAAGCTGCAGAAATGATTGCTACTCCAGCACGATCTGAAACCCCATAACGATCTAATATTCTGGCAACAACCGGAAATGTGACATTAGTCATTGTGAGTGAAAAAGTGGAAATAATCGATTGTGATTGGAAGTCCTCAATTTCACCGCTTTTGTTTAATGTATCTGGCTGTTAAAAAATCGGTCGTATCTTTGAAGATGTAGGTAATCTAGAAATACTAGGAATAGATTCCACCCCTATTTGCAAGACTATTTGTTCTTCACGTTGCTCTTGTTGGTGTAATCTATATAAATCCATCTCAATTTTTTTGGTCGCTTCACGATCTAAACTATTAATCATTATTTTATGGTCAGTTCGTTGGTCGATTAAGAAATTTGGTTCTGGTATTGGAATCTTTCGCTTTCTAGGACAGTTGCAATCTCTGGACTCTAAACATTTGCAAGTTGCAATATCAAACAATTTCTTGCTATTCTCACCAAACTTTAGTAGTTTCTCTTTGTCACCGTCTTCGTCCTTCCTGCCTTCATGAGGTTTCAATAATGTTATATACTTATCGTGGAAAACTATAATAATTCTAGCCAATATTGTTTTGTGTTCTACTTACTTATAATTGCAATTGCGTGGGAGAGTGAAGGTCGACTCCTGTGACAGGTTATAACCCTTTGGTTGCAGCGTTAGATCAAGGGTTGGCGCGAAATTCAAAATAGATCAATTTAAGTAGCGCTGGGGCAGTTATTCTGATAAAAATAGAAATAAGTGTTATTGAAGTTTTTGATTCATATCCTAGAAACGAATTGATACCGCACTCCGCGTAGGTAAAAATGCAAAAAATTGTTTTTTCAAATTTCAAAATTTGAATCTCGTTGGGGCAGATGTTAGAGTCATAATACAAAAAATGACAATTAACTTTTCCAATCCTTTCCCACACAAGCGTCGATTCCGCACCCCGCGTTTGTAAAAATTGTTATTTCATTTTTCTCCATATAACAGCGCTCCACCCTAGTGTAGGTGCCTAGCGACATCTGCTAAATAAAAGTCAAAGTTTTCCAACCTAATAAAAATATTTAAATATATTTTTATTTAATTGAAAAATTATTGCACCATTTTCCTGGTAATACCTCCATGGCTTCTAAAAATTGCAAGCCAGATTTTTAGAAGTCATGAAGGTGTTACCAGGAAAATAGTTCAATAAATTTTTCAATTGAATATCTTTTAAAAATATTTTTAAATATTTTTATTAGGTTGGAAAACTTTGACTTTTATTTAGCAGAGGTCGCTAGGTTAGGTCCCTAACGTCAGTTGCAGTGCTAGGACTAGCTTTAGGAAGATCGTCACTTGGGGCAGAGATATCAAACCTATGCCTCTCTGATGATGCCTCTAATAAGAGGCTAAAATCTTCGATTTAGAGTGCTGGTTTGCGCTCTCTGCACTAAGTGAACATTAAGACATTTTTTCCTTTGTATTGCAACTGAATAAAACTGGTATACATTTTTATTTTTCTATTAGTATTACTCCTATCGAGTAGCTTGGTCCATTTTCCGTTGGAATTTACCAAGCTGTGCAGAAAGGGGTTGTGAATTGCAACTTTTAGAATTCTCTCTTGTCTTCATTGCAGCATCCACCTGGCTTTGCAATTTTTAGAAGCCATAGAGGTGTTACCAAAAAAATGGTCCAATAAGTTTTTCAATTAAATATATTTTTTCTACAACCGTGTTAAAAATGCAATTTTTAGCACTCCATAGGAGCGTTAAAAATGCACTAGTTCTTTAAAAAATTTAAGGCACTGCAGTCAAAAGTCAATTGTCAAATTGTGAAACGTCAAAATATTTATATTTCATTTATTAACATTAATATTAATAGTACAACTTGCGCAATTTAAAAAAGGTGGTTTAAAAGGTTTTTTAAAATTTAATTTAAACTGTATTATTGCATTTTTTCCGTCGACCGTCCATTTATGATCAATTTTAACACCCTCAAAATCATTGATTAATGACCCCTATTAATGAATGATTTTCTATTAATGAACGATTTCATTATAGGCAACACAACATACATTGCTTGCATAAATTAATTATACGCTCTGTGATTGGCAGTGACCTGTGGTCTGTGGTGTAGGCAACCAAACATATACCTATTTATATTCCCACTAAAAAATTTAAAATCAAGTAGTAGCTGTTAGTACTATATGTCATTGTATTGTATGTCATTATTTACTTTATTGTTTAAAATTCTGTGTACTTGAAAAATCAAAAGATGGATATATCTTTATTTCTGAAAATTACGGTCGACGGAAAAGTTTTGTAACAAACTCGTGAATTAAAATGGCGATTAACAATCTCGTACATTAACGCGCTCCCCCCGCTCACGCGTTAAAATATCTCATTTGTTAATCGCCCTTATTAATACACTTGTTGGTTAAATAACTATTAAACATATTTTTAAATATTTTTATTAGGTTGGAAAACTTTGACTTTTAATTATTATTTATTAACACAATCAAAGAAGAAATGTCTCTTTCTAAAAATATCCCTAGCCTTTTCCGATGTCTGTATATTTTGTTAAAAGGCAGAATTCCTAGCATATACTCAACATACAGGCAAATTAGTTATTATTTATTATACAAAGTGAATTAACTAAATATAAACCTAAAACCAATATTGGGTGTGCCAAAAGAAGTGGGACGGTCGAATATTTCGCAAAATTTATTTTGAGTCAAAAACTGAAAAAAATGTTTTAAATATTTTTTAAAAATATATCGAGTGACACCAAAATACGACCCCCATCTCACCCTTAGTGCTACTTGAAAATCTTAAATATGATCCATATTTTATTGCAGATTTGTAGACCTTATTTAAAAGTAAATAACTTTTTTCTACGACCGTTTAATAACATGCTCATTATTCGCTATTTTTTTATAGATAATAGCACCCATTACTGTACCCGTGAGTAATAATTCATTACTCACGGGTCATTACTCACGGGCTGAAGTTAGATTCAAGGGCGCATGCCACTTTTAATATTAATCGTATATAAATTGCAAATAAAATTACTTAAACTTATTTATTGAATACAAGAATTACTGTAATTTATATCAATAATTAACTTCAAAAAATTTTTAAAGGAATTTTAACTGTAACAAGGTCTGTATAAGATATTTTACGTTTATATATTATTTACTAAAAATTTTGACGTTTATCATTTATTTTAGTGACAGTGACATTAGCGCATTTTGTTTATGTTAATTGGAATTTATAACTAATATTGTGTTTATTTTTCAAGTTATATTATGTTAAATATGTTATAACATGGTTATAACATATTAGTATAGTTATATTATTATGTTATATATTATGGTTAAATGTAAATATACAATATAACTATATGTTATATGAAATACGTCCACCGACAACAGCCATTTCCTATTTATTAGATTCACTGACAGTAGGTATCTACAAATTTAAGCTTATTATTTTTCGGATACGAATAGAACTTATATTGACTATTTCTAGTTGTATTTTTGCAATAAATAAGAATTTGATAATAGTAGGCAACCAATTATTCAGCCACGTAGGTACTAGGGATAAATAGCATTTAGGTATTTTTGTAAATTATTATAATTTAAATCTCGAGTAGTTGATAATTACATTTTTTACTAATTAAATTAAAAAAAGGTCGTAGAAAAAGTATAGTATTCTACTCTCATGTAATGGCTATTACTCACTCTGATGAATTACGACACTCGCCTACGGCTCGTGTCGCAAACTTCATCATCGTAAGTAATAGCCATCATTACATGCTCGTTGAATAATATACTATTATTCAACAAATGTTTTAAAATTGTTGATAGTCACTTTAATCGAAAAAAAAAACAATATGTTCTGATATCCCAGGAAAATTATGAAAACTATCAAATATCTTGAGAAATATACTTCTAAATGAAAAACTTAAAAATACTTTTTCACTATTTTTCAAAAATCTATCGAACGGCCCCAAACACAAGCGCCCATCCCAGTCCCTAGACGTGGGGTCAGGAACAACTTTAAAAGTTTTCAAAAATGGCCGCCGCCTATAAATTTAGCGGTTCAGATGTCCTAAAGACACTTTGTAAAGGTTGTAGCAAAAATGTAAAATCTGGTCTGTGTTGTGCTAAATGTAATTCAGTTTATCATTCTAGTTGCGCAGATAGAGCAAAAACGTGCTGCAGTGAAAATATTACTGAAAATGTTCATGTTGAAAAAGGCGATGTCAACCTAACCTCAACTTCAATAGAAGAATATTCTTTAAAAGAAGAAAATAAATTATTAAGAGCAACAATATAAGATAAAAACACTATAATATGAGACAAGGAAGTCTTACGATTAGAAAAAGTTTAAATAGAAAACCCTATTTTCTATTGCAGTTTCAGATTCTGCAATATTCTATTACTCAAAAAAATATTTTCAGTTCTATAAAAAGTCGCTTGCAGACCACAGACAAATAGTCTTTTATTAGGGTCCAAAAACAAATTTGGGTCCGATTCTTAGTTTCGTAAATATTCTCTGCCAGATATTCCTTCCTTCTTCTTCAGAGTTTTATTTTATCTACCTTGATCTTATTTAAACTTATCTTCTTCTTCTTTAGGTGCCGTGTCTGTATTCAGACGTTGGCCGTCATCATGTTAACAATTTCCTGAAATCTCTCTCTATCGGCTGCTGCGCGAAATAATTCTTCTACTGTGCAGCCACACCATTGTCTAATATTACGCAGCCATGAAAGATTCTTTCGACCAATCCATCTCTTTCCCTCCACTTTTCCTTGTATTATAAGGCGAAGCAGATGGAATTTAGGTCCTCTAATTATATGGCCGAAGTATTCTGTTTTTCTCCTCTTTATGATGCTTATGAGCAGACGTTCCGAATTCATCATTTGAAGAACATCTTCATTGGAAGTGTGCGAAACCCACGATATCTTTAGGATTCGTCGATAGCACCACAATTCGAATGCTTCTATTTTGTTTAGCATTGTGGTTTTTAACGTCCATGTCTCACAACTATACAATAGGATAGACCACACATAACATTTCAGCACCTTCTTTCGAATATTCATCGACAGGTGTCTATTACATAAAACTGGTTTCCAGGTCATAAAAGCCTTCCGTGATATTTCGATCCTAGTTATTATCTTTTCATCAGAGTCACAATTTACATTTAACCAGCTGCCAAGGTACCTAAAATGATTTACTCGTTCTAACTCCTCTCCATCAAGAGAAAGCTGACCTTGATCTATATTAATCTTTCCAACTGCCATCCACTTTGTTTTTGAAATGTTGATTTTAAGGCCTCTCCGATAGCTTGCTTCACTGACTAGATTTAGTAGTCTCTGAAGATCTTGTAAATTTTCAGCAAGAATGGCTGTATCGTCAGCATATCTAATATTGTTGATTACTTCTCCGCCTAGCCTTACTCCCTCTTGTCTGTCATCCAAAGCCTCCCTAAATATTACTTCAGAGTACAGATTAAAAAGTGTGGGTGATAAAACACAACCTTGTCGTACTCCACGTTTTATCGGCAGTTTTTCAGTACGACTGTCTCCAATTTGGATAGAGGGTACTTGATTGTAATATAAGTATTTCAGCAGTCTTATATCGTAGTGGTCAAGTCCTGCTGCCTGCAGGCAATCGTAAAGTGTATCATGTTGCACTCGGTCGAATGTCTTCTCGAAGTCGATGAAACAAACATAAACGTTCTTTCGGAATACACAACTTTTTTGTAATAGAACGCGCATACAAAATAGTGCTTCTCTAGTTCCTAGACCATTTCTAAATCCAAATTGCTTATTACCCATTCTAGTTTCGCACAGAAGGAATACTCGGTTTTGTATAATACGTAAAAGTATCTTAAGTGTGTGACTCATCAAACTGATTAGTCTAAAATTCTGCATTTGGTGGGCCTGCTTTTCTTTGGTAATGTTATAAACAGTGACTCCAACTAAGCATCTGGTATTTTTCCTTCGTTGTAAATTTTGTTAAAGAAAGTAGTCAAGTAGGTAATGTTTTCCTCATCCAAAAGTTTAAGTAGCTCAACAGGGATTTGATCTGGTCCAGTTTAAATAGCTCAACAGGGATTTGATTTTAAACTTATAACAGCTTTATATTTCGTCCCATATAGGTCTTATTTCTATACCTTTTTCTTCTTTTTCTTCGTCTAGCCATTCACGTCCACATCTGAACATAAGCTTCTTCAAGTCTTTCTTTCCATTGTTTTTTGTTGTACGCTACTTGTAGCCAGTTTTTCCCGGCAGTTCGTTTCAGATCATCTGTCCACCTCATAGGAGGTCTGCCTCTGGTTCTTTTGTGTTGGTATGGTCTCCAGGTTAGAATTGTTCTGTGCTATTTGTTTAGATCGTTCCTAGCTACATGTCCAGCGTGTTCCCATTTCAATTTTAATAATTTTTGTACCACATCGGAAACTTTGGCTTTCTGTCTTATCCATGTGTTTGTTTTCCTGTCCTTAAGTGATATGCCAAGCATTACTCTTTCCATCGCGTGTTGAGTGATTCTGAGTATGTTCAATATTCATATTCTTTTTTGTGATTGTCCATGTTTGTGCCTCATATGTTAATATCGGAATAATGCATGCATCAAAAACTTTAGATCTGAGATGTAGTTGAATTTGCCGATTTCTGAGTATATAGTTCAGTTTGTCGAATGCAGTCCATGCTAACTTTCCTCTTCTTTTTATTTCGTCCGTTTGAATTTCCCTATTTAGTATTATTTTTTGTCCTAAGTATATATACAGGGTGTCCCCGAAAATAGTGCGTTCCTTAAAGGCATAGGTAGAAGGCATCATGTAGAGCAAAAAAGTCTTATAACATTTTTTTCTAAATTCCACTGTTTGAGCAAAAAATCAAAATAAATTTTGGAATGAAAATGTAAATCTGACAACTAAGTGCAGTACAAAAATCTAAATAAAGGGAGTCACAACTTTTAGTCCTGTCGCCAAGGGGGGTACAACGGCCTTCTTAATTCAGATGGACTTACCCAAGTTTTTTTATGTATTTTGGCCCGTAGAACACGAATTTTTTGGGTAACAGTTGATCCGGATGTCGATAAGATTGTTATAAACAAAGAAGTTGAGGAATTACATAACAGCGATTTCTCGCAAAACAAAACATTTTTTTGTATTTTTTGGGTCATTTTAACCAAAAAATGTTCCTACAAGATTTTTCGTAGGATGCATAGTTTTCGAGATAAACGCGGTTGAACTTTCAAAAAATCGAAAAATTGCAATTTTTGAACCCGAATAACCTTTGAATAAGAAATAAAATAGCAATTCTTTAAAAGTTTGAGTCAAATTATATCTGTTTTGAATATTTGCATTGCTAAAAATTTATTTTTTGATTGTTAAAAAAAGCTATAAACACATAGTGTTTCCCGTGCCTAATACATTCGTTTTAACGCATGCTACGTAGAAATAGCCTCGCTTGCACTTTTACCTCTTCTACCTACTCGTTCGATTTTAAATGAGAAATCATTAAAAACATCACTCAAGCACTAGGTGTTTATAGCTTTTTTTAACAGTAAAATAATAAATTTTTAGCAATACAAATAATTAAAACCGATATAATTTGACTTAAACTTTCAAATGCGGTAAGCAGAATTGCTATTTTATTTTTTAATCAAAAGTTATTCGGGTTCAAAAATTGCAATTTTTCGATTTTTTGAAAGTTCAACCGCGTTTATCTCGAAAATTATGCATCCTACGAAAAAATTTGTAGGAACATTTTTTGGTTAGAATGGCCCAAAAAATACAAAAAAATGTTTTGTTTTGCGAGAAATCGCTGTTATGTGATTCCTCAACTTCTTGGTTTATAACAATCTTATCGACATTTGGATCAACTGTTACCCAAAAAATTCGTGTTCTACAGGTCAAAATACATAAAAAAAACTTGGGCAAGTCCATCTGAATACAGGAGGCCGTTGTACCCTCCCTGGCGACAGGACTATTTAGTAAACATTATTGAACGTTTTCTGTTGTATTTTCAGTCGTAACCTTACGAATTAAACCATCGTAGCTAGTTACTTACTTTGTTAAAATAATAATGTATTTAAAATTTCCATCTTTTTTCCAAAACATTAATTAAATCAGATAATAGCAAATGCCATATTATTAAAACAAGAAATAGATATTTTGCAGATATTAAGTACCTACATTAGGGTGAAAAAACGTCTCGTAAAAACAGGATTGTCCCGTTTTTTAACGATCTTACGGGGGTACCGAAAAAGTCTCCCGAGACGCCCAAATGTCCCGTATTTACGTTGGCATTATTAGAACATAATATGTGACGTTGGGTTGATGATTTTTGTTGCGTCTCTCTTCGATCCATCCAATAATCCTTTAAGTGGATAATACATATGGTTTGTCCATAGAAAATTTAATATTTTTCAGCAAGGAATTAAAAAGATTGAAAAAAGTACAAAAAGTGTCATGGAAGTTAATGATGTATTGGAATCAATTTTCATAGTTTTGACCAGAAGAAAAAAGGATCAGATCTTATCATCTAATGTAAAATCCATTCTTAAGTGTGGTAGTATTATGCAACAAGACGAAATTAACTTCAGAACTGAAGTTAATGACTTTTATGAAACCTGCAAACTTACTGTATCTTGAAAAATGGAGCGTACTTTTCTCTACTTTCTCAAAGTTTAAATGGGTGCTTTGAAGGAGATTCCCAGTTGGATCAAATTGAAGAAACTATTATAACTGTTATTCCAATGAAAAACCCATTCATAGAAATCATACTTTGCTACTTGATCAACTTGCACCCTTAGGGGATTTTGTAAGTGAAAAAAATTAAGACTGAACTGATCAAGATAACAAACTACCTAAGTGTCACGAAAAATGGGTTTGTTTTTTAAAACGCATACCAGACCAGGAATTTTTAAATATATGCCAGTATGTGTTTGCGATCCCTGCCTTGAACATCCAAAGGACAGAGGAAGGAACAATATGGGAGTGGATACCCTTTCTGTAATCTTGTAGGTAGTTAGTCTACAATAATTTAAAAATGGACTGTTTTAGTTTTTACAACTTTATATTGGAAAAAGAAGAGGTTTTAAAATTGGCTGGAACGAAAGAAAAATATTCCCAATTAAAATCCTAAAGATCTTTTGATTCCTAATATTTTAACTTTGACCAACAATTTAAGCTATCTTGTTTAATTACGTTTTCAAGTACTTATGTTATAATAAATAAGTATTCATTCCAAAATTGTTGTTTTAAATTAAATTACATATTCGTAGGAAAAATGAAAAGAATTTACAGGTCACAAATTAGCTAAAAAAAGAATGTCTCAATAATTATGTCTCCATGCAGCATGCAGGCGCCTCGAACAACCCTTTAGTTGGAGTTCATCGCCCCAAACCCTTCTTGGATATGACCTGTTTTTTCAAGTTTATGATTTGGTCACCCTTTATAACCCTAACCTACATAGATGTCGACGACCTTGAAATAATAGTAAATAAAATAAGGTTGGATTATGCTAAAAACCGTAAGTCACAAACGAGAATATTGAACAGTGCTTTGACTGCGGATGGCGACGTTGTCAGATTAGTTAAATTTCTGTAAATAACAATTCACGTATATGGGAAACAATGTAATTATTTTTTTGGAAACGGTTAACTTTAGAAAAAAATGTTATAGGACTTTTTTGTTCCTAATTGTGAATTATATTTATACCTTAAAGGAATGTACTATTTTCGGGGACACCCTGTATTCTTCAAGTTTTTCTATAACTTTGTCGTTTATTATGCAAGTCGTGCATGACTTTTGTTTTGTTTAAATTGATTTTCAGTTCTATTTTGGAAGATTCTGCGTGTAGTTCTAAAAGCATGGTTTGCAGTTCTTGTAGATCAATAGCTATCAGGATTATGTCATCCACAAATCGTTGATTACTGAGGTAGTGGTCATTGGTGTTTATTTCCTTATATTTCCAATTTAGATTTTTAAAAACATCCTCCATAACTAAGGTTAACAGTTTGGGTGATAGAGTGTCTCCCTGTTTGACTTCCCTGTTTAATGGTGACTATACCTTAGGTTACTAAACCATTGTTCTTGAACATTTTTTGGGGTTGTAGTCACCCTTGTAGTCTCTTCCAAATAACGTCGTTTCTGATATTGGCTTTTCATTTCAGCTATTTTTCACTAGCTCTCGATGCGGCTGAGATAAAAAATAAAAATCCAAAAATCCTAATTAGGCTCTAGGTGGGTCACGTGACTACCTAGGGGACTAAAAATTTCAGAAAGTGAGTTTCTCTGTATGTACTAAAAGTAACCTATATAGAATTTGAATCGGGTGTGGGCATTTTTCACCACCTTACCCGGATAGACCCTTTTTAGTTTTTGTTACATTAACTTTGCCCCTATAGAGGCTATATTTCTTACAGACCTAAAATGACCCCTTTTTTATACAGTGATAGCGTCATTCTTTCTCGATCCTATCCTTTTTGTAGATATAGATTTATATTATTTATAAACCGTTCATGATTAGAAATCATGATATAATTTACGGAAAATATTTTGAGTATTCTGTAATTAACGTTATCATACTGCATACGCTTTTAACCACTTAAGCATCTCGAAGAAGACCCTCTCGCGCATCAATTATGTTCCGATTTGCGGTATCCCGAGTAGCTCTCTTCATAGGGCATACCTTCTCGCCTCAGCAAGAAGGTATGATCTATGAAATACAAATGAATACCTTTTATGTGCGGTGGAATAAGTGTTACCCTGTTAACTTGATTATTTTAAGTATATAAGCAAAACGCTCGGACAGGACGATTTTTAAACTAATCATAATATATTATAGCATCAATGTTTCGAATTTTACGCGATCTTTCTTCAGGTGATAGGCACAACTTTGATTTTTAAATGGGAAAGTACATCATGTCACACCTCATTTAAAAGCTTTTGACATATTGATTACAAAAATGAATAATACTTTAATCCTTTTTAAGGTGATAGGCGCAAAATTTGTTTTGAATTATTTTTAAACGCATTTATTTTTTTCTAATCCTGAGGAAACTAATAAGTATTTTTGAAAAATTTAAACGCAGAATGAAATATTACAATATTATCGAAGATTAAACTTCCCTGGGAACTTCTATAATCATTATTTTTAAGTCACAGGGGTGAAGAAAAAAGAGAAAATTTAGTCTGATTTTTAATTTCAAATATTTCATTCAAAAAAACTTTTTGTTTATTCTAAGGGACTTTCAATCTCGCTAATAATGTAATCTTTCATTTTGCGTTTAAATTTTTCAAAAATATTTATTAGTTTTCTCAGTATTCAAAAAAAATATTGTGTTTAAAAATAATTCGAACGAAATTTTGCGCCTACGCCCTTAAAAAGGATTAAAGTATTATACATTTTTGTAATCAGTATTTCAAAAGCTTTTAAATGAGGTATCACATGATGTACTTTCCCATTTAAAAAAATCAAAGTTGTGCCTGTCACCTGAAGAGGGATCGCGTAAAGTTCGAAACATTGATGCTATAATATACTATGATTATTTTAAAAATCGACCGGTGCGAGCGTTTTGCTTATTTTCTTAAAATAAAAAAGTTAACAGGGGGGGTAACACTTATTCCACCGCACTGTATACCATAGAGCAACGAAGCTACGATATAGTGCTAAATAATACTTTTAGTCGGAACTAGAACTCAGAACTGATGATGTTGAATCGGTTTCAGAATGTTCAATATTGAACTGCTCTCCTCTATATCTTTCCATTCAGCAAAAGAATTGAAAAAAAATGAAAATTTTTGAGTATAAAAATTGATGAATAAATATATGGTAAAAATTACTTAGTTTATTATCAAAAACAATAAATAAAAAATATTTGCAAAATAATACACTTAAAATATGCAACTGAAAAACACTGCATAAAATCGTAAATGCAAATAAAAAGTACATCTGATCGTGTTTATTTATGTTTGTTTTGTTATATGCATGCAAGCGTAGGGGAGAGCAGGGTTGGTTGTCATAGATTCGTCTATTATATTTTTTTTTTTTTTTTATTAGTAACTTGTTTTGAAAAGTGCGGATTTCCGTAAGATAAAGTGAGCATTACTTAAATATTCACTTTAGTTCTAGATCTCTAGATGTATTAAAACATAATAATATAAAATTATAAAATAATAAGTGTAGCTCTACAACCTATGTCAATTTACCCCGTGATTGGGGCAAATTGTCATAGCCCTTGGGGTAGGTTGGCATATAGGTATAAAACATAACTACGCTTGAAAAAGATGCAAAGGAACAGTAATAAATAATAAGGAGGTATAAAAAATAATAGAAGCCGATAAAATATAGGTAAATATATTTAATAAGAAGGTATGAATTCAAACAACATTATTTTTTTTAATTATTAAAATAATTAGAAATCTGTATTTAGAAATATTGTTAGTATTCATCACAATCGCAGTTTTGATATCTAATCTATATGGCACAATATAGGCATCAGTGCATTTGAAATGTGCTGAAAAATTGCATTCAATGCATTCGATCCACTGTTCTCCAGGGCGACTATTGCAATGTGGCTCCATGCAAACTAGACAGAGAGCATTATCCTGGTCTGAGTCTTTATCTGAAAATACTGTTAATGGACGCTTCTTCTTTATTTTTCTCTTGAATAAATTTTTTTGGCATTATCAACCGTCGTTTTGGTTGAAGTAGAAGCAGAGCTTTTTGAGATTATTTTCTCTTTTCTAGCAGTAACTTCTGCCTACTTCTCCTGAGCTGCCTTTTTTCCTCTTCTAAAGCTTTTTTTATTGGTGTGTCTGTGATAATTGCTATGAAACGTCTTTTTCTTCCTCCTTTGGTATTTATTTTTCTGTCTTCAGCTTTAGGAAATGGTCTTAAGTTTGTCAATAAATTGTTGCTGGAAATATGAACACGTTCATAACGTCAGCGGGTGTTTTTCGTCGCTCTGTTTTTCTTTTATAGATTCACACGGTTACGTCTGCAAATAATTAGATAATAGGTTTGTTCTAGAAAACAGTCAAACTAGTCAGAAACCGTCAGCAAACAGCTGGTCAGTGAGAGAACATAATACAGTCACCAGTGTTATCCCTTCTACTCGCGCTGGACGACAATTCGCTGATGCGAATTGATGAAACTGATGCTAGAACAAACCTAATATAAATAGATAATACTTTTGTTAAAATCAATCGATTTCATAGTAACCAACCAACTCCGATGACGGTTTTTCAACTAAAATGGCTAACATGTGTTTACGAATTCCTAAACTATAAATTTGTTTACGTTAGATTAAAGAGCTATCAATATACTTTCATACTATCATCACTAAAAATAACTTAAAAGTTTGTACTATATTATATTAAATAAAGTGTACAACAACGAAAAATTACTCGCCAAATGTAAAATTACAAATCAGCACTATATTCACTGGATAAGTATAAGTATGGTAACACAAGCGCCAACGGTTTGTGCATGCACAGGCCGATGCGCTATGTTTTACTATGAACGGCGCGTAATTTAAATGCACAATGTCAACTTACCCCTCATGACAACCAACCCCGGTCTCCCCTATGCCACTGGCGCACGTACTAAATTCAAAGGAGCATCTAGTGATGTAACGAATATTCGTATTCGCATTCTCATTCGCGAATATTCGCATGTTTTTGCATATTCGCATTCGCATCCGCATTCGCGAAATTTGTGCGAATGTTTTGCGAATATGAAAACCACAAAAAAAATAATTTTAAGATAATATTAGGTTAATAAAATCAAAATCTATTCACTTCTCATCTTTTTTTTTATTAAGAAAAGGTAACTTAACCTCAAACATGCAGTTACTCTCAAATGGGAATATGCAGGACACAACAGCAGACAAAGAGACGGAAGATGGAATGAAACGATAACGCACTAGAGACCTTGGGACTACAAAAGAGGAAGGGGTAGACCATAGACGAGATGGTCGGATGGCCTAAAAGATACGCAGGAACCAGATCGACAGCATTAGCACTGAACCGAGAAGAGTAGAAAAATAAGGGAAAGGCCTACGTTCAACATTGGACAAATGAAGGGCAATATATAGATAGATCTTAACCTTGTATAATCACATCTTCAGCCTTCACTTTTTTTATTATTTGTTTTTATGTAATAAAGCATAAGATTCAGATTGATTTACACTAAATATCAATTAACTTTTCATTATAAATTTAGGAAACATTACAAAAATAGAAACAAATTAAAAAAATCTGAATATTCGCATTCGCATCCGCATTCGCCAATGTCGGTAGCAGATATTCGCATTCGCATTCGTATTCGCGAATGTTCAAAAAACGACATTCGTTACATCACTAGAGCATACAAAGGACCATACAACCTTAGATTTTGGTGGAAGTACGTATGTTATTTTTTATGTGCGCATCCACCATATCTTAGTTTTTAGTGTATATTTATTAATGGTCCAAGAGCTGTGAGACATTTTTGAGTAGGTATTTTAGGCAAGCTGAAAATTTTTCAGGTGACTCTTCCATAATAGCCTAATACAAAAATGCCGGTCTGGCTGGAGGGTAGCGGTTATTTTCCCCAAAAATCCCCCCCAAAGTTAAAAAAAGGGTAAAAATTGTTATTACAAAAAATATCATTGACGTGACTTTAAAGTAAATTTAAATATTCAAATATTAGGAAAATAAACAAGCCAGGCGATTTGAGGGCGATTTTAGCTCTGCAAGATGGCGTCCCAGGATTATTTTCAGGGGATGCATATTAACTTCAGAAGATTTTATCTGAATCTGTACATACTATTAACATGTATAAAATATACAACTATACATGCATAGCTATGTATATTCCTTCTGGACAGGGAGGTACAATTGTTATTTTGACAGGGTATTTTTTAATATTAAAAATAAATATTCTAAAAAAGGCAGCTTTTTGGTGAAATTTTCCAACTGCCATGTGATCAAACAAATTACGGGTTCATATAAATGAAAAGCGCTATAGGTAAGCAGCAGTGTGAGAAAGAGCGTATACCGATAGCTGTTTGCGTCCTCTGTTCTAGCGAAGTGAGTCCGTTCGCTCGAGAAAAATCACGTGACCTGGTGATACCCATGTTGTTGTGCCTCGAAACGTTAGAGTAATTGTTATATATTATAGTTTTTTAAGTAACTTTTCCTTAATTAAAGGAAAATAATACGTACTATACAATAGATTTTGCAAATATGATAGGAAATGACAAATTTATTATTATAAATATATAGGTAGAAAATTATAAAACTATAAACTAAATAAATTCTGTGTCCGAATCTTGTACTTCTTCTTCAAACTCCTCATCTGAGCTTAAATATTCATTCTTTTCTTCTTCGTCAGACTCCCCTCGAGACTCAGATTATTCTTCTACATGAACTGTAGATAGTTGTAATATGCATTTAGAATTTATTAAAAATTAATTACTGATTAATTAATTGATTTGCTACGTATTCTCTGTCATTTTGTACGGAGTCGAAGCCTGCACAACCACGGGCGCATCTGAAGAAAGACTTGCCATTGTTGAGATGTGGTGTTATCGAATAATGTAAAAAAATAATGTACACAACACGTAACAAACGCGGAAACATTAAGAAAGATGAAAATTAGACAAGAAATACTCAACACTATGAAGGAAAAAAATGAGCTACTTTGGTCATATACTAAGAAATAAAAAACCTGATGTGATTGGTTATATAAGGAAAAGTATTAAGTATTGGTTTTAAAAGAAAGAATACGTAGCAACTCAATTAATTAATCACTAATAATCTTTTAATTAACTCTAAATACATATTATAACTATTTACAGATTAGGTAGAAGACGAATCTGAGTCTTGAGGGGAGTCTAACAAAGAAAAAGAGAATGAATATTTAAGCTCAGATGAGGAGTTTGAAGAAGAAGTACAAGACACAGAATTAATTTAGTCTATAGTTTAATACTTTTCTACCTATATATTTATAATAATACATTTGTTTTTTTTTCTATCATATTTGCAAAATCTACAGTGATGAGCGCGCTAATAACCGGCAAAACAGCTCAAAAGATGGAAAACATAATACATCTCGAAACAAAAAGAGATGAAACTCTTTTTGTTTCGCAATGTGTTATGTTTTCAACCTTTTGAGCTATTTTGCCGGTTATTAGCTTGCTCATCACTGTATTGTATAGTACGTATTATTTTCCTTTAATTAAGAAAAAGTTACAACAACATGGTTATCGCTAGGTCACGTGATTTTTCTCGAGCGAACGGACTCGCTCAGTTAGAACAGAGGACGCAAACAGCTATCGGTATACGCTCTTTCTCACACTGGTGCTTACCTATAGCGCTTTTCATTTATATGCACCCGTAATTTGTTTGATCACATGGCAGTTGGAAAATTTCACCAAAAAAAACCTGTCTTTTTTAGAATATTTATTTGTAATATTAAAAAATACCCTGTCAAAATAACAATTGCACCTCCCTGCCCGGAAGGAGGGTACATAGCTATGCATGTATAGTTGTATATTTTATACTCGTTAATAGTATGTACAGATTCAGATGAAATCTTGTGAAGTTCAGATGCATCCCCTGAAAATAATCCTGGGACGCCCATGCAAGTATCTTGCAGAGTTAAAATCGCCCTCAAATCGCCTGGTCTGTTTATTTTCTTTATAATTGAATATTTAAATTTACTTTAAAGTCACGTCAATGGTATTTTTTGTAATATCAATTTTTGCCCTTTTTTTAACTTTGGGGTGGATTTTTGGGGAAAATAACCGCTACCCTCCAGCCAGACCGGCATTTTTGTATTAGGCTATCATAGAAAAGTCACCTGAAAAATTTTCAGGTTGCCTAAAATACCTACTCAAAAATGTTTCACAGCTGGATAGCGCTAATCGAAAGGGAACCAACCGCCAAAAGTTGATTTTGAGTAATTAAGGTTAGAAAAATAAAAAATGTTTTTCCTTATAAATTTCAAGATATTAGAGACATTTTAAGGTATGATACCGCGTTCGAAAGCAAATATTAGCCGCCATTGAATTATTTTTTCATAACTTAATTTTTTTTGTTTTTTGACAGTGTTTTGGTGGTTAGTTCTTTTTCAATTATTTCAGAAAAACTACTTACTGGTGTAAATGGAACCATGAGACTCATATGGTTCTGTTTAGAGATTAAAGAAATCAAGAATGGTTCTTTCTAGAAATATTAATTTACTATAATAATATTAGAAAAAAGAAAATAATAATTATTAAAAAAATGTAAATATTTTTAATCAAGATACCTTTAAACTATAGAAGAATAGGAATAAGAAATACGATATTTGTGGTAAAAACTTATATTTATTTACTTTTAAGGCAGAAAAAAACTCGAAAATTTTAACCAAATACTAAACTTATAGAACTAAAACTCACAGTATAGTTATGGTTTTACCTAGTTAATCTTTAAAAAATTTATCTTTGGTTATTTTTTTATTCTTAATTTAAGTGATAATAGAAAATATTAAAATTCATAAAATCAAAAATTTTTAACAAACAAAAAACTGTTAACTTCTAAAACTAATCTAATTTCCTAATCTCTCTTTCACAAAAAATATCTGCGTTAATTTTCTTAACATGACTAATGAAAAAATCTTAAAAAGCTTATAAAATCAAAAATTTTAAACAAGTAACAAATACTTAACATTTAAAGCTAATATTCAAATATAGGAACGTAAGTTTTGCTAAAATATGTCTTTCATTAAATTTCTTCTGCGTCCAAATCAAAGCCAGGCAAGGAACCAAATCCTTCACTATCATCCTCAAAATCCTCTACGTTTTTAATTTTGTAGAATTGAAGGGCAGCTTTTGAAAAAAACTGAAATAAAGACTTAATGTCCATAATAATATAAAAGGAACCAACCGCCTTACATGCTGTTTGCTAAAAAACACTGCAATAATATAAAAAGAACCAACCGCCTTGTATGTTATTTGATTAAAATATTTTCAATAATATAAAAGGAACCAACCGCCTCGCATGTTGTTTGGTTACAATATTTACAATATTATAAAAGAAATCAACTGCCTTACAGGTCGTTTAGTTGCATTTATTGCAAACATATAAAAGGAACCACTGCTTGGGTCTTTTTATATTAAAGGAAACTGCCTGTTTTTTCGATTGTTGCTTGGACCTTTTTTCTACAGATGTCGCTAGAAGCTACGTAGACGTACGGATTTTTTTACACATATAAAGTGAATATCTGGCTGTTGTTTGGTGCTATTAGCTCATTTTTTGTCAAATGTCGCTTGGTTCCTTTTCGATTAGCGCCATCCAGCTCTTATACTATAATTAATATCTAAAAACTACGACTTAGTGAAACCAGAATAATGGACCTTAGATTTTGGTGGAGGTACAGATGTTATTCCTTATGAGCGCATCCACCAAATCATAGTTTTTGTGATTGCGCTGGTGGTTGCGATTTTCACCAAAATCTAAGGTCCATCATTCTGGTTTTTGACGATTTTTGTAGTGTAGGCTTATCGGATCGTGACTTAAGAGAGGTCGTTGGAAAGGAAAAGGGATGGTGAATACAAAGACAGAAAAATTAAACATGGCGGCATTATCAAAACGGCATTACATTATATCTTCATTGTTATTGGTCCGATTGCTATGTTTGAGGCGGTACATGAAAGGGGAGGGAATATCGAGGCTAACAGAGAAAAATCTGAACAGAAGGGTTTTGTGAAAAAAACCTATATCATATCTTTGTTGTTATTGATACGATTTTGACGTACGAGACGTTAAACGAAAGTTGAGGGGATATCTAATATGTAGAGATAGAAAACAAATCTAATAGCATTGTCAAAAGGACACTATATCGTATATCCGTTGTTATTAGTACGATTTTAACGTTCGAAACGTTAAATGAAAGGGGAAGGGGTAGCGAATATGTTGAAATAAAAACAAACACATCGACAATACCAAAAGTGCAATATATCGTATCTTCGTTGCTATTGGTCCGATTTTAACGTAAGAGTCGTTGAATGAAAGGTGATTAGACACCGTAAGTACCATAGGAAAAAACAAGCATGACAACACTGCCAAAGCAGCACTATATCGTATCTTCGTTGCTCTATGAAATATAGCCGGGCGAGCACAGAAGTTAAATTTTTAATTTTTTATAAAATCACCGTTTTTCAGTTTTTTTTTGTTTTTTTTTTAGTTTATATTATAATTTTCACTTTATCAATAGTATAAATAAAACAAAAAACCTTGCTTGTTGACCTCATTTCGCAGAAAAGCCTTCGCATTAAGTAATTAATATTCTTTATGGATTCAGAATCCAAAAGAATATGTATCATTTCACAATATTTTTTCCAACGTTTTAACAGACGATGCCTACGCCTAAATATATGTTACAACTATTTTTAACAAACTCTCTGCAGCTAAAATACTAATGACGTCAGTTAATTGATTAAAATTGTTTAATTAAAAACTGTTTAACTAAATATCTAATAAACTTCATCTACATTGTTATAGCAATACTGCCATGCCGTTATTGTTTTGGAATTTATCCAACGGTCAAAAACATGTTTAGTATTTATCCTGTTTTCCGCTACAATATTACTAGGGATAATAAGTTTTTGACAGAAATTTGATAAAACTCGTTTTATATGTATAAAATTTGCTCAGCGGAAAATTTTAATACAAACAAAAATAAAGTCTAAAGCTAATAGTGCTGTCGCCAGGGGGGTAAAAGAGCCTCTTTTATTTAGATGGACTTACCCAAGTTTTTTTTATTTTCGCCCGTAGAACACGAATTTTTTAGGTAACAGTTGATCCGGATGTCGATAAGATTGTTTAAACAAAGAACTTACAGAATTACATAACAGCGGCTGTTCGCAAGACAAAATATTTTTTTGTATTTTTGGGTTATTCTAAGCAAAAAATGTTTTTACAAGTTTTTTCAAAAATTGCAATTTTTGAACCCGAATAACTTTTGATTAAAATATAAAATAGTAATTATGCTTGCAGCATTTGAAATATCAAGTCAAATTATACCGATTTTGGTTATTTGGATTGCTAAAAATAAATTTTTTATTGTTGAACAAAGTTATAAACACATAGTGGCTGAGTGATATCTTCAATGTATCTTATATTTAAAATCGAACGAGTATGTACAAAAACAAGCGCTATCAAACAGGCAATTTCTACGTAGTATGACTTAAAACGCATACATTGAGCACACGTTAAAACGCTCAAAACAGTATATGTTTAATGTTTATGGCTTTTATTAACCAATAAAAGAATTAATTTTTAGCCGTGCAAATAATCAAAACCGGTATATCTTGACTTGAACTTTCAAATTCGGTAAGCAGAATGGCTATTTTGTTTGTTAATCAAAAGTTATTCGGGTTCAAAAATTGCAAGTTTTCGATTTTTTGAAAGTTCAACCGCGTATATCTCACAAAAACTTAAAAGAACATTTTTTGCTTAGAATGGCCCAAAAAATACAAAAAAATGTTTTGTTTTGCGCTGTTATGTGATTCTGCAAGTTCTTTGTTTATAACAATCTTATCGACATCCGGATCAACTGTTACCCAAAAAATTCGAGTTCCACTGGTCAAAATACATAAAAAAACTTGGGTGGTAAGTCCATCTAAATAAAGGAGGCCGTTGTACCCCCTGGCGACAGCACTATAACCTTTTCAGTTGTTATCGAAATTAATGAAATACAAAACCTACGTAAATTCTCCTCATTATAGACCAGGGTCGATCTGTGAAAAAGCGATTTACATTTGGATGTGAGAGGCATTCTGATTTTTGCAAAAAAAGTTTGAAGAGTACAGCTTTAATAATAATAATTAGGGAGCGGATTTTATGCTAAATGCATATTGCATGCATATTTCGCATATTTAAGAACTTTACTAAATTTTGCATATTTTTAAAAAAACATGCATATGTTGTGCCTATTAAAAACAATTAAGTCCAAAAAAATTTTAATTCGACACAAAATATTTCCCCGCACAGGCTGTTCTATTAATTCGAGAACTACCTGAAGAGAGACGGCTCATTCACTGCCTTTTCATTTTTTCTTAGAAAATACCTGATCTTTACACAAAGTACGCCGTTATAAAATGATTGTAGGATGTAAAATGATGAAGGATGGTTTACCGGGAGATCCGAGTTTTATTTACTATTATTATATTTAGCAGGTACCTACAATTTTGGTGATTCTTTTAAATCCCCTATTGTTAAGAGAATTTACACATTTAACCATGACCATAGTTTTACGATTTTCTAACGGGAATTGAAATATTTATGCTTTAGATCAGATCCCGTTTTTAAACGGCTTTAAAACTTTGGAGAACATATTTATGCGACATTTGGAAAAACACATTGTAGTGAATTATAATGGAAGATATATATATATAATGATATTGTTGTTTTATTTTAAATAGGTAACGATTGGTATCAGTTTTTGTAAAAAATGTGAATACATTGCATATATTTAAAGTAATGATTTTATTTGAAAGTTAATAAATAAGATTGCCGCCCCCCTATAAAAGAACCCGCTAGAATTTGGAGCCCCCCTATAAAAGAACAGAAAATTTGGGGTTCCTCGAAATGCGCATTTTTTGAATTTTTATGCATATCTTGCGCATATTTCGTAATTTTTTACTGCATATATATGCGCATATTTCATCAAAATTGATCGCATATAAATCCGCTCCCTAATAATAATTTATTTATGTCCCCTTCAAATCAGTCGGGAGTATTAATAAAAAATTAAAATATTAAAAAATATAATTTTTTGACATAATTTCGTGACATATTGACATAATTTCAGTCCCCTTCGGGTCGTGAAAGTAAAACTGTCAAAGTGTCACTCGGGAAACAAATCAATAATTTTAGAGCTCTTGTGAAATTACTACTAAAAATTTGATCTCATAAAACGAAAAGCTTAGCAATATGAAAAGCAACAGAAAGGCGCAAACTTGCGATTAAAAAGTAAATGATAGAACAAGTAATAATAATAATAAGTAATAATGCACTTTTTGAGAACTGTGAGAAGGCGTTCTACCGAAAACTCAATTCCACCGTAGAAAGTGTCGACAAGTCTTACCCAAGCCAAGAAGAGATTCATGAGCTTTGGGGAAATCAACCTTCCACACCAGCTGCTCTTAACACCAATGCTGGCTGGATAGTAGATACGACGCACAACTGTCACCACTACGTCACAGCTAACTACCAACCATTCACTACTGAAGAGGTCTCAAATATCATCAAAGATCTTCATAACTGGAAATCTCCTGGACCAGACGGAATTCAGAACTTCTGACTTAAGAAGTTTTGGAGTATTCATGAGTGCTTATCAACATTAATTAATTATGTTGTTTCTAACCCGCAGGAAACACCATCATTTCTAACTCAGGGAACCACTTATTTAATACCGAAGGATCAAAATAACACCCAAGATCCAGCCAAGTACCGCCCAATTACTTATCTTCCAACTTTGCATAAATTGGTCCCATCCTGTATTACCCGGCATATCTACCAACACTGTACTCTAAACAATATCATAGAGCCTCAACAAAAAGGATGCGCTAAGGGTTCCATGGGTTGCAAAGAACAACTTATCATCGACTCATTTCGAGTCATTTCTAACCAGGCATTCACCAAAAAAGGAACCTCTTTACTGCCTTTATTGATTACAAAAAGGCCTTTGATTCAGTACCGCATGAATGACTTATAGATATATTAAGAATATACAAAGTCGATGATAACATAGTGACTTTTTAAGGCATATAATGACAAGTTAGAAAATTAAAATTTACCTCTAAATACCTGGTGAAAACAATATAGAAACGGAAAATATCGCAATCAACCGGGGCCTGTTCCAAGGAGGCTCGCTGAGTCCATTCTGTTTAGCTATGAACCCCCTATCACAGCTGTTAAACTCCACTGACTCAGGTTTTAGCATTAAAAACAACAATACTGTAGTAGTGAAGCTTAATCATCTGTTATATATGGATGATTTGAAATGAATGGCTTCTACTCGAGACAATCTAGAACAGATGCTAAAAACAGTAAAAACATTCTCTAATGATATTAATATGCACTTTGGACTAGACAAGTGGCGTGTTTTGAACATAGTCAGCGGAAAGGTACAGCCCGGTGGATTCGATATGCAAAATGGCCAGAACATCGGAGCCATGGGTGAAAACGATGTATACAAATATCTTGAAGTAAAGCAGGCGCGGAAAACTGACCATAAGCAAATGAAAACTGAGATAACTACTGAGTTTATACGAAGAATAAAACAGCTGCTTCGTTCACAGCTTAACAGTAAAAATTTGTTTAAGGCACTAAACGCCTACGCTTGTTCCGCGCTTAGCTATTCATTTGGTATTGTTAAGTGGACAAAAACAGATATAAAAAATTTTCAGCGAAAAGTAAGAATACACCTCACAAAGGCACGAAAACACCATCCTAAAAGTGCAGTAGAAAGAACGACATTACCACGGAATTTAGGAGGAAGAGGACTTATGGATATAGGTGAGCAATTAGGTAAACAAATTGCTAATTTAAGAACTTATTTTCAGATGCAGGCTGAGACATCTACTCTTCATCGCGCTATCTGCGCAGTAGATGACACAACACCGATCAAACTGAGGGAATCAGAAATGTGCATAAATCACCTTACTAAGGACGGAAAAGTGCGCGTCTGGATGGGTAAACATCTGCACTGGCGACATCCCAGTAAGGTCAGCCAAGATTATGTCGACAATATAGCGTCGAACTACTGGTTGACATCAGGAAAGATGTTCCCTGAAACGGAGGGTTCATTACTGGCCGTTCAGGATTAGGTTATACCAACCAGAAATTACCTGACATATATCGTCAAAGACCCTCAGGTTCAAAACGACAGATGCCGCTATGGATGTCAAGCCCAAGAAACCATCCATCATATTACAGGGGGGTGCCAGGCATTTGCTGCAACTGAATACAAGGAACGGCATGACGCAGTGAGAAAAATCCTTCATCAGGAGATAGCTGTCAAGCTGGGACTTCTCCAAACAGACCATCTCCCATATTATCAATACGTCTCTGAGAGTTTGTTTGAGGATGGCAACTACAAGCTATACTGGGACCGCACTGTGCTCACAGACCAAACAGTAAACCTGATTTCGTACTAGTTAATGAATTAACCAGACAAACAACACTAATTGATGTGGCAATACCTAACAACAATAATCTACGTAGTAAATTTACTGAAAGGATCGCCAAGTACAGAGATCTGGAAATTCAAATACGAAGACAATGGAGAATGCAAAGTACCCAGATGATACCTATTGTTATGTCTACTACTGGAGTCATTCCGAAGAACCTCTTTGAAAGCATAAAAAGGCTGGGCCCAAATGAACATACAGAAAGCCGTACTACTCGCAACGGCCAGATGTGTACGAAATTTTTGGGAGATACACATGCATACCAAGTCACCTAGGGCTCGATGAACGGGGAGACACTGCTAGACTGGGTAGAGAGTAACCACCTGCATCACGTCTTCGATGCCAAAGACCGGGGCACTCTTAAATCGGCGGCATGGAAACAAGAGTGCAATCCAGATTTATGTTTTGTGAGCAAAAACCAGAGAAGCTACGCCTTACCAACCAAGAGAAGAGTACTTCATGACTTCCCGCATAGCCAGCACAGGCCGATCATTATTGAGATTGGTATCCAAATTCCACTAGTCACAACCATTCCACGACCACGCTGGAACTTTAACAAAGGTAACTGGCCCGCCTTTACCAACGAACTCGATAAAATCCTACGATGAATTCCACCAACATACAAAAATTACGAAAGGTTTAGAGGGGCAATAATTGGTACAGCAAAGAAACACATTCCCAGGGGCCATCGTAAGCAATACATACCAGGATGGAGTGAGGAAAGCCAAAACCTCTACGAAGAATATCTTGAAACCGGTGAAAGTGACATTGCGGACGAACTTCTCCTGAGCCTTGATGTAGCAAGAAGGAAGAAATGGACAAATGAAGTCGAATCGTTAGATTTCAAAAAGTCTAGCCGTAAAGCGTGGTCGCTCCTAAGAAAACTCGGAAGTGACAAACTGGCAACACGACAAATCCACGACTTCAACCCTAATAAAATTGCATCACATATAGTTGCCACCTCCAGAGGAGCATGTGATAAAAAGTTTACCACTACTATAAAAAGGGAGCTTAAACATGCTTTTGTTTGTAAAGGGAGCTTTTGACCTCCCCCGAAAATCATGGTCAACTCTTAACAGGATAAGAACGGGTCATGGAGTTTGCGCAGATTCCCTTTATAAATGGAAAATGAGAACCTCTGCTGAGTGCGACTGCGGCGCCGAGAAACAGACCATCCAGCATATGATTGCCGAATGCCCTCGGAGAAAGTATGATGGAGATCCTCTGGACTTCGCCTCTGCAACACCAGCGTCGATTGAATATATTAATACATTAGATGTTAGACTATAACATATGTGTGATAATATTGTGTATCAAATTGCCATACGCTAAATAAAAAATAGGGCTGGATAACACGGAAAGAGTCCCACCAGAGCTCAATCCTTTTGATACCGTTAGTATCTGGGATAAGTCAATTTTCCCCTTAGAGGGAGTGTGAGCCATATGGCTAAATCTGATAGCAATAACAAATATCTGGGAATAAACGGATCGAGCGACAACAATATTGAAGAGAAAATAAGTGAAAAAACCAAGCAGGGCATTGAGTTGCTTTAACGACATAATATGAAGAAATAGATACTTGAAAACGGAAAACCCAACGCGAATACAAAAATCTGTAATTCAACCTGTCATGATACATATCACATAAACAAAACCAAGTATAAGGACGACAAAAAGATGTCTAGAGAAAAATGAAATGAGAAATCTAAGAAGAAAAACAGACATACCAGTCGAATGGCAGAAAAGAGATTAATTAGAATAACCTGCGATAATTCACCAATTGGAAGAAGAAGCACAAGTCGTCTATGGAAAAAATGGAAAGGTAATATTCAATTGGGGTAAGCACTGCGCAGAAAAAACAGGTAATTTCCCTATGTAACAAAAGAAGAGGAATATTAACGAATTAATAGCTTCCTACACATGAAAAGCGTAAATTAACATAAAACTTTTAGTGTAAGCTTCATATTTACAGGAAGGTTTTCCGTTGTTTTTGGTATTTTTTATGAACCATAGTATTTATTATAGTATTATTATTATAATCCAACAATTTTTATTTTCATGCAAATTTGGTAGATAGGTACTTCAAATCAAAATACTCTTAATGAACTATAGGCGATCCAGTGTAATTTTCGAGCATGAATAAGCGATGGACGTTTGATTGTTAAATGTATGTCCATTAAGTACCAAATTTAAGAGCAAATTAAAAAATATATTTTGGAAAATACACTGGTAGTATGGTATAACTAGATCCAAACCCAGACATCAAAAGTGAAAGTTATCCTCCAACACCAAATTGTTCTATATGGTCCACATAATGTTCAGAAAAAAGTCACACCATTTTGAGCGTCGGGTTTGGGGGTAGAGGGCGGAGAATCGGTAGATTCGTAGTTTTTTAAGTTTTTCGTCAATATTTCTAAAACTACGCGGTTTCGCATGAACAACCTTCTATACAAAAATGTTTTACATTAAATTTGAAACAAAAAAGGCCCTATGCATAATGCTAATTATGAATGTTCTTTGGAAAAACACTTTTTTAAAAAACTAAACTTCACAATTAAAACTTTTATTTCGACAAACAAAGATTTTAGATACAACTCTATAATTTAAAATCAGACTTTACTTTAACATTTAAATTAGACTTTTATTTAGAGATTTTACGTCGCAATTAGGTCCAGAATGTTCAACGCTGCGACGCGGCGTAGCCTCGTGTTGATTCCACGTGGTAGAATATACTGGATGGTAGCGGTCGTTGTACTATAACTACTCCATCCCCTGAAGAAGTTTTGTAAGGGATGAACAAAACTTTTGGATTGGCATCGCTTGGAATTTCGTTGCTAGAATTTGTTTTTTGTATCTGTAACATATGCAAGGCAAATAATTTTAATAAAAATCTATACAGGAGTTAACCAAAAAATGGCTATGGCTATGGTTCCATAATTTTGGGTTATTTTTTCTGGATGTTCTTCTTCTTCTTCCGTCGGAGAGTTTATGAAATTTTTCTAAAGGGATGTGGTCTATCCTGAATGGTTTGAATTTCTGTAGTCCTAATTTTTGGGAAGTATTCGCGATTTATCTGGAACGTTTGCTCTTGAATTTAATAACTCTGGATATTTTGAAAAGTTAAATTTATTTTTTTCTTTATCATTTTTTTTGTTGTCTGTTAGTAATCTAAATCCTTGCTTGTCCCAGGTTGAGGGGAATTATTTCTGGTTTGTTTTTCAGTTTTTTTATCTTTAATTTCTTTCCTATCGTCTGGCTGATCTTGTGGGGAAGGTTCCGAATTAGTTTTTGATTTAGGTTGATGTTTTATGTTCTTCTTATGTACTGTAGCTTTTGATGTTTTTACAGTAACTTCGTTATTTTTCTTTATAAGTTTTGCAGAATATCGTGGAAGTAATTTATTCCTAGTGACTGTTTTTCGGGTATAAATTTTTGTGCTTGGTTTATACGTAATAGGGTCTTGTCTCGATTTGTTTCTATTTTCGATGACTTTATTTTTATTTTCTTGCATATGCTGATTTACTTCCTTGTATAATTCCTTTGTTATCTCTCTATGATTTTTAATATAATTATTCAGTATTACTTTCTGTATGTCAACGTCAAAGGGATCTTTTGCGTCGATATGGCCGTTTAATATGTCAATGGGTCGTAACTTCGTTGCGGAATGTATGGAATTATTGTACCCAATTATAGCGTATAGCATTTGTTCTTTTATCGGGAGCTTTGCCTTGGTGTTCCTTAGGATTCGAAGATGTTCGAATAATGTAGAATGAAATCTCTCAATCATCCCGTTGCATTGCGGATTCTCTGGTGTCGTATAGTGGATTGAGATTTTATGGGAGTCTACAAATTCTTGTATTACTCCATTTTTGAATTCCGTACCATTATCGGCTACTATCATTGTTGGGAGTCCATGATGGGTTATAAAAATTAGTAGGGGGCGTTGAGTACATGGATTGCGTTTCCTCCATTTATTGCATAGGCTTGTCCATACTTCGAAAATGCGTCTATTATGGTTAGAAACTTCTGTCCATCAGCCTGGAATAAATCGATGTGAACTATTTCCAGTGGTTTAGTGGGAGTTGGTGTAACCATAAATTTTGGTTTGGGAGGAAGTCTGTCATATTTATTTTCTTGACATATATCGCAGAAGTTTATGATATCTTCTATGTCTTTCTTCATATTAGGCCAGTAATATCTTCTTCTTATTTGGCTTTCTGTTTCAGCTATTCCTCTATGGTTGGTTTTACTTTCATGATAGTTTTTTATAATTTCTTTTTGTTGTTCTTCTAGGTTAACATCTTCCAATAAAAGATTACATTTTACTAAGTCATATGCGTTGTTTTTAAAAGTTTTTCTGATAATTTCGCAAATTTCTGCAAAAATTTCTTCTTCTGCTTCAAATAAAATTGCATACTTCTTTTTCGGGTTGAGGTGTTCCTTAAAAATTTTTATGGTATCAGCTTTTAGCTGATCTTTCGATAGCTGGATATGATATCGTCTTTTATTCTGAAAGGTTTGTATAATTGCTGGAGGTCGTGGATTGTAGTTGACGATTTTGACTATAATTTGGTTATTGTAGAAGTTAAGTGGTTTTTCCGAAATAGGTATACCAAGAATTGGGTTTTCTACTGCTGTATGTATTGTTTCATTTCCGTCTTCATCCATGTTTTGATCTTCGTTTTCAACAGTGTCTTCTTGGATGTTTTGATCTTCGTTTTCAACATTGTCTTCTGGGATGATTTTTTGGATTAATTCTGTTGCTTTTTCTTCTACAATCTCGTCGATTATTCGATCTGCATCTGGATTATTAGTCGTTGACCATCCATCGTCTTCCATGTCTACTAAGTCGTCAAAGACTTCCTTAATTTGTGAATCGATGTCCTTAGTTTCCTTTGTGTGAATTTCGATTCGAGACAGTGCGTCGGCATTGGTATTAGCTTTTCCTTTTTTGTAAATTACCTCGTAGTCAAATTCTTCTAATTTTAATCTCCAACGTACTAGTTTGGAGTTGGGTTCCTTTAGGGAAAATAGATATTGCAAGGGACGGTGGTCTGAAAGTATTTTAAATTTCCTTCCAAATAGGTAGGGTCGGAAATACTTAGTTGCCCACACCATTGCTAGCATTTCCTTTTCTATTGTTGAGTATTTGATCTCAGTTTCATTTAGTGTCCTGAAAGCGAAGGCAATTGGTTTATCACTGCCAACTGGTCCTTGGGAAAGTACTGCTCCGATAGCAAAATTGCTGGCATCTGTTGTGAGGTTAAACGGTTTGGAAAAATCTGGATATTGCAATAAAGGCTCATTCATTAATAATTTCCTGCATATTTCAAAGCATTCTACGAATTCGGGTGTATGTTCGATCTTTGCGTCCTTTTTTAAGCATCTTGTCAGAGGTTTTGTGATTTTTGCGAAGTCTCGAATAAACTTTCTGTAATATCCCAAGAGTCCAAGGGATCCTCTAATTTCTTTTGCTGTTTTCGGTATTGGATATTGCTTCAATTTTCGCTGGATTCGGTTTTATTCCTTGTTGTGTGACTACGTGTCCCAGAAAATTAACTTGCTTTTTTAAAAATTCGCATTTGTCAACTTGGATTTTTAGTCGGGCTTCTCTTAATCGTTGGAATACTTTTGTGAGATTTACTATGTGTTCCTGTAGTGATATTGAGTATACTATTACGTCATCCATATAGACGAGACATATTTCTCCTTGAAGTCCCTTCAATACGTTGTCCATCATACGTTGGAACGTGGACGGAGCGTTCTTAAGTCCAAATGGCATTCTTAAATATTCATAGTGTCCATTTTCCACATTAAATGCTGTTTTGGGAATGTCTTCTTCAGCCATCTCGATTTGATGAAATCCGCTGGCTAAGTCGAGGGTCGTAAAATATTGACATCTTCCCAATTTGTCCAAAATATCGCTAATGTGAGGAATTCCGTATCGGTCGTCAATTGTCTTCTCGTTGACCTTTCTATAATCTACCACTATCCTCCACTTTATTTTACCGGATGAATCTGGTTTCTTTGCCACAATCCAAATGGGCGAGGACCATGGCGATTGGCTTGGTCGAATGATCCCTTGCTCTAACATTGAAGGGATTTGTTTATTTACTTCTTCTTTGTGCACATACGGATACCGGTATGATTTCGTATATACAGGCTCTTCATCCTTGGTTTTGATGTGGTGTTTAACTTCGTTAGTAAAGCTGAGAGGAGTGTCTGGTTGATGAAATATATCGGAGAATTTTCGGCATAGTTGACGAACTTGATCCTCTTCTTCTTCGTTGAGATGTTCGGTTTTAATTAAGTCGTCGATATCTTGTCTGTAGTCTGGTCCGGAGGTTGTTTCCATGGAATATATATGGAAATCTTGAATGTCTATTTCCTGGCTTTCGAGTGGTTCCATAAGAGAAAGGTGAATGGGTTCTGACGTGAAGTTGGCAATTTCGGTCCAGTCGAGGTAGTTCTCGGCGTTAGTAAGGGCTTCTCGTACTACGACGCCTTGTACTTTTTGAGTTGGAATAATGATGGTTCCTTTTTCTTCTTTGACTGGAATTTTGACTTGGCTAATTGAATTTGGTTCCAAATGGATGGAATAAAATTGTGTTTTGTTTGTTTCATAATATTTGATAGGGATTGTAGAATCTTTTGTAACTAGAAGTGATTTAGGAAAGTTTAATTGGGCTTCGAAGAGTTTTAGATTATCGAGGCCAATAAGACCATCGAAAGTTTTGTGAAACTTGAAGAGATAAAATTTCATTTTGCTGTCAGAATTAAATTCTGAAAATGAAGGAATTTCAGCACAATATTTTTGGGAATAATTTTGAAAAATTGATGTGACGATGAAGGGTTCGTGTTTTATATAATTTGGAAATTATGAAGAAGCTATTTCTGGTTTAAGAAATGACTTTGTGGATCCTGTATCGATTAAAAGTCGTAAAGAAAGCTCAGAAATTTCAATGTAAGGTAGCTCCTTCTTGTCGGGAAATGAATGAAGTTCAATTACGTTTCGGCTGCTTCTGGTGGGTCCTCTCGAAAATTTACGTTTTCTTCGTATTCGGTTGGTTGATTTTCGTATATATCTTGTAGAAAATTGTCGTATTCGGGTTCATAGTAATCATTGTAGTCGGCATTCTCTTCTTGCTCATCTCCGTGGCATTGTATATTGTAAAGTTCTTCTGATATTCCACTCATAGGTGTTGGTCTAGGCTGCTTTGGCTGTCCGGGTTTGGGTGCCCATACATTTGACTGGTTCTGGGTCCTGAATGCTGGAGGGTTTGAATTTTGTCTAAATTGGTTGAAGTTTTGTTGTCGATGGGGTTGTTGAAACTGATTCTGTGGGTAGAATTGCCTGATTGGTTGCTGCCATTGCGGAGGTGCAAAATTTTGCTGTGGAGAAAATGGTTTTTGGACAGGTAAAGGCATTTGTTGTCTCTGAGGTCGGCGTTCTTGATAATTTTCACTTCTTCCTGATGTTGAAGGTTGACTTATTTGATTTTTTTTAAGATATCTAACATTATTCTCTTCCTGTACGTATTGTATCGCCGTAGCTAAACTTCCTGGTCTCATTGCTCTGATAACAGAGCCCATTGGTTCTCGTAGGCCTGCTAAAAATGTTGTAAGAGCTTGTTGACGGAAAAATTCCTGTTTACTTCTTTTAATGTCGGCATTTACAGTATGTAATTCTAAGTAATTGTTGATACAGCTTAAAAGTCCCATTATTTTTTCGTAAAAATGCATGATAGATTCTGTTGCTCCTTGTCTTAAATTTACTAAGTCTCTTGTAAGCGAATTTTCGTCTCTTTTGTCTCCAAAATTTTGAATTAATGCATTTTTTATTTCGTCAAAAGTTTCGCATCCATATACAGATATAACTTCTTTGGCTCTACCTGTTAATTTACTTATAATACCATGAAGCAAAAATTTATTTTGGATATTAGCTGCATTTAGTCTATCATAATAATGGTTTAGAAGTATTGTAGAAACTTTAATAAATTTGGAAGAATGCATAAATTTTTCACGTCAAATTGTGGAACTGCCATATTTAAAAAAAATTTCAATATATATAGGTAGTCAATAGTCAAATACGTATAGTAATTTCAAATATATCAATCTTAAACTGCTTATTATTTATCTATTAATCTCTAGTGTTTATTAATATATAGTATTTATTAAGCTATTCAAATTTTTCTTTAAATAAATTTCTAAATCTGGCTCTAAAGTCAATCTAAGGACTTAGAGGAGATATTTCTAAATTATTTTAATCTTTCTATTAATTTATTCGAATCTTTGTTTTTATCTTCTTAATCTAGCTCTGATTCAATCTAAAGACTCAGAGGAGTCTGATTTAATAATATCTCTTTCAAAAATTAATCTTCTTAATTCTAAGTAATAATAAAAATCGCTTACAGGATAAAGACGATGCCGATGTGCATTCCTTTGCTCCTGAAGGCTCCTAACTTCTATTTCTAACTGCTAATTCCCTCGGGTGAACTCTGCAACGGTTTTCCTGGGGCTGGTTCTTGGAACAGTGGACAAACACTTAAAAGTGACGAGGATCTGTAAAGACTCTTCCACTTCCGTACTGACTCTGCGCCAATTATGAATGTTCTTTGGAAAAACACTTTTTTAAAAAACTAAACTTCACAATTAAAACTTTTATTTCGACAAACAAAGATTTTAGATATAACTCAATAATTTAAAATCAGACTTTACTTTAACATTTAAATTAGACTTTTATTTAGAGATTTTAATCAGACTGAAAAATATTGATTTTTACATGGTGTTTTATAATTTTATAATTGCTGATCTTGCTGTCCAATACGTCGCAATTAGGTCCAGAATGTTCAACGCTGCGACGCGGCGTAGCCTCGTGTTGATTCCACGTGGTAGAATATACTGGATGGTAGCGGTCGTTGTACTATAACTTGCTTCTAAAATGAACGGTTCCAAAGTTACGGAGGTAGTATAGTATAATTGGTCCAAAAAAGGCCTAACCCAGACATTAAAAGTAAAAGATTTCCTCCAACACCAAATTGTTCTAAATGGCCCAGATATTGTTCAGTAAAAAGTTACACCATTTTGGGAGTCCGGTTTGGGGGGAAATGGGGGAGAAATCGGTAAATTAATAGTTTTTTTAAGTTTTTCGTCAATATTTCTAAAAATATGTTTTAGCGTAAACAATGTTCTATACAAAAATGTTCTACATCAAATTTAAAAAAAAAAAGGTCATATACATAATTGTTATAAAATCAACGATTCCAGAGTTACGGAGGGTGAAATGTGGAAGTTTTCGATACTTTTTATATTTTTTGGGCAATTTATATCATTTTTACTAATTGAAAGAAATTTTCTTTAACAGGATTTGCTATTTCAGTGGCCGATGGTATGTTAGTGATAAGCCCTTGAAGAAACGTCAACCTCACCACCCAAAATCATCATCAATTGCCCAAAAAATATAAAAAGTATCGAAAACCTCCACATTTCACCCTCCGTAACTCTGGAACCGTTGATTTTATAACAATTATGGATAGGAAAATGTTTGTTTTATATTTGGTGTAGAAAGTTTTTGTATAGAACATTGTTTACGCTTAAACATAGTTTTAGAAATATTGACGAAAAACGTAAAGAAACTACTAATTTACCGATTTCTCCCCATCTCTCCCCCAAACCGGACGCTCAAAATGGTGTAACTTTTTACTGAACAATATGTGGACCATATAGAACAATTTGGTGTGGGAGGAAAACTTTTACTTTGGATGTCTGGGTTAGGCCTTTTTTTGAACCAATTATACTATACTACCTCCGTAACTTTGGAACCGTTCATTTTAGAAGGATTATGTATAGGGCGTTTTTTATTTAAAATTTAATGTAAAACATTTTTGTATAGAAGGTTGTTCATGCTAAAGCTCATAGTTTTAAAAATATTGACGAAAGACGTAAAAAACTACGAATTTACCGACTTCTCCCCCCTCTCCCCCCAAACCTGACGCTCAAAAAGGTGTGACTTTTTTCTGAACATTGTATGGACCATATAAAACAATTTGGTGTTGGAGGATAACTTTCACTTTGGATGTCTGGGCTATGTCATTTTTTGAATCAATTCTATCATACTATGGATATAAATATTACTTATTTACTGCATCACTATAAGCAAGGATATTTTATTGTTATAAAACGTTTTTTTATATAACAAGTACAATAACTTATATCAACTTTAATATTGTACACTAATATGGCGTTATGAGGTACATGAACCAGCGGTTTCATCTCAGTTTCGGCGAAGATCTATGGGATCCAAAGAAGAAGACGAAGATCCATCATCTTTGCAATCTTCTGTTGTTTAGTGGCTGCAGTAGTGGTAATATTAATTGGTTGGGTAATATTAATAAAACGTTTGAAAACAAAAAATTCTTTTTTGAATGCAAAGTGAGCTTTTTGTTTGAATCGTGTCTGATACAGCAAACTAGCAGAACAAACTTTATTTAATAGGTATATGAAAAACTGTTTGTGCGACGAACTTGTTGGGCATTTTAATTTGAGTCCGACGCATAGAATATGTCAAATGACAGGAATTATATTGGTGGTAAATAGCAGACGGATTTTTCCATGAGAGTTTAATGAAAGAGGAACAAATCAATTAGAAATTCTGTCCGACAAAATACATGGGACGTTTTCGTAGTCTGACGTTCGAAACTTGTAACCTGTTCCACAATTAAAACTTCCCCTATTTGTCCGACTAGACACCGTTAAACTATTAACAAATTTTCAGCTTGTTATTAATAAACTTTTTTTGGTACGAGGGTTCCAGGCCTAAAAGCTGTAATACATAAATTAACAGTTTCATTTACATAATATCTCCCAAAGTACAATATTTTATTATTTCTACCCTTTTTGCAGTTGTGTGAACAGTCAGCATATTAAATTTTTATTGTCACATCTAGCTACTTCTCAAATAGATATATCTTTCTTTAACAAGTTCAGTAGGGATCGACAAGACAAGAATTCTTGTCTTGATAACAACTTCTTGTCTTGTCTTGAGAAAAAATCAAGAAATTTAAAAAAATCTTGTCTTGACGTTTTCTTGACCTGTTATATCTTGTCTTGACTCAAGAAATTTCAAGATCTTGAAATTTCTTGATTACCTCGTCCGGTGATTCCCCGGCGACCATTTTATTGCGATGCGTGCTGACACGGCCTAATAAATCCCAGAATAACCTACATAATCTAATACCAGAGTCAAAAAATACTTAAATGAGCCTAGGTCAGAAGATGCTGAGAGTCTACTTGATTGGTAGAGAAGACACGAGAATGTCTACCCGTTATTATCGACAATGGTCAAGGATTTTCTCAAAACGCCAGCAACATCTGTACCTGCGGAAAGATTATTTTTAATAGCAGCTTTAACAATAACAAAGTCAAGACGATGTTGACTCCATAATGCTGGGGCCACAGTAACGTCTAATGCGGCGACTGTGGCCCCAGCATAAGAAGTATTATCTGCTTTAATTCATGACTTATCAATTCCGATTTAAAAATTTAGGTTACATTTACATGATTTACATTTTGTAAACCGTTTTAGCAAAAAAAGTGTTTAATACATTAAAATACGTTATTTTATGTTAAAATATGTTATCTTTTTCACAAATTAATACCTAGTCAGGATATTTCAAGATTTCTTGACTTCTTGACAAGAAATCTTGGTAATGACAAAAAATTTCTTGTCTTGTCTTGAAATCTAAAATGATTTCGTGTCCTGAAATCAAGACAAGATCTTGAAATTTTCAAGAACTTGGCGATCCCTAATTTTTGGCTCTCCATTATTGTTAATGCATGTTATTATAAGAGTTAAAAAAAAGGGGCAAAATAAGTACACACCTTACCACAAGTGCTATCACTCATATGATACGCACACTACAAGTGCTAGCATACAACATACAACTAAACATTATATTCGATATGGTATATGACACACCGGCGCGTCATCAGCCCCAGTACAAGAAACAGCTTGACGCACCGGTGGAACATCAGCATTGAACGTGTTAAAGACTTTAATTGGATCGGAAGCAATCGGTTATGGTTCGGTATAATGTTTTGTTTGGCGATCATGCACAATGTGGAGGGGGACTAGGGGGAAATATAATTGTGATGCCTGCCTATTAAGTGAAAACATAATGTTAGTGTCTTTGTATCTCGCTAATTTTGTAATACTAACCATAAATTTTTTCCGTATCTGTATATTGAAAACTAAACCTAAAATGGTTGCCCCGAAGACTAGAAGTTCGAAACATCAGAGTTACTACTAGTCGGAGAGATAGAAGAGGATTTTGTGCGTGATATAAGTAATATGGAAAAACTATACGGGGATATGTTCGATTAGTTGTGTACATGACTTTCCCCAACGGCCGAAAACCAGAGTAGGGGACGAGGGTAGTTATAAGGGGTCAAAGTCGCGGTATATATTATTCTTTTTGTGACGCTCATAATCGAGATAGTGCACCAAAATTTGGTAATAAGTAGGTCACGACGTACCTAAGTAAAATCTCCAGGGGCGGAACGCTACGTGGCCGACGAAGGGGTGGGGGCAGGGATGAATATAAACTATAAGGGATCTTTTGTGACGTTCGTGATTGAGATAGTGAACCAAAATTGTGGAGTAAGTAGATCATGACGTAACTAAGCAAAATCTCCAGAGACGGAAACCAGAATTGGGGATGAGGGTAGTTTTAAGGGGTCAAAGTCGCAGTTTGTATTATTTGTTTTGTGACGCAGCACAACATTTGTCCCCCACGCAGCGTTCCGCACCTGGAGATTTTACTAAGTAATGTTATGATCTACTTATTCCCAAATTTTGGTGCATTATCTCGATCACGAACGGCACAAAAACCCCTTATATTTTTATACTCACCCCTACCTACCATCCCATTGTACCCCAAGCAGCGTTCCGCCCCTGGAGATTTAACTTAGTTACGTCATGACTAGAGCTTAACCATACGATACAATATCGATACTTTTTAAGTATTGAATATTGTATTGGTTATGCCAATAAAATATCGTATCAAGTATCGATATCGGCAATACTTTCTTATAAAAATATCGTATTGATATTGATTCCGATACGATATCGATACAATACTCGATAAAATATCGACATAGAAAGAATTATACATCTGAGCTGTGTAGGCTCTTTGTATCCAGTTTTCCATGCTTAGCAAATGGACATTATTCTAAAAATATTACGAATATTTCTTATAACATAGATTTCCATAAAAATTCAATATGGATGAATGCTTCTTTGGAAGTCGACAAATACTTACTAATTCTGTATTGTTTAAAAGCTGCCTTTGAAAAGATGGGAAATCCCGGAGATTCGGAATAAATCACAATTCAATATTTTTGTTGAAAACTATTTTTGCGTCATCATCACTAACTTCCATTATATTGCCACAAATGCCACATGATATCAACAGTCTAATCACACAGTCATTTACTCACTCTCGAGAGTTTCAAGTTCAGACTGGGGTTGCAAATCACTTATAGTTTTATATACATCAATAATTACAGTGGAACCTCGATAACTCGGATTAATCGAGCCCGCGCCCGGTCCGGGTTATAGAAAATCCGGGTTAGCCGGAGAATATGGTAAAAATTAATAAAATACGGTGTACTTACAGGTAAACTCCGTTATAATCGAAATAATATGAAATATATACAGGGTGCCCAGAAACTCTACCGACAAACGAAGACAGGAGATTCTTCAGATAATTTTAAGTCAATTTAGCTCAATTCGCCTAATCCGAAACTGCTTCCTAAAAGAGCTAGAGCTCTTTGAAGATGGCTTCTTGTAATTAGTTTTTCTTAAATACCTCCAGAACGTTTCAATTTAGAAAAATGGAAATCGGTGAGTATATTTGACTTCCAGAGATAAATCGATTCCATCCATTGCCAATTTCTAGTACCGATCATAGGCGTCCGTTTTGGGTAGTGCAACGGTTATTTTATTACAAAACTTTTTTGTCTTTAACTTTTAAGCATTTTTAACACTGGATTATTAAATTGTGAGGTATTCTAGTACTAAAAGGTACTCTTGATTTAAGTCCGTAGGACACACGGTTTTCTAGAAAAATCGAATTGAAAATTTTTCGTTTTTTTGAATTTGAATATCTAAAAATTCAAAAAAAATTCAAAAAAAACGGTGTATTTTATCAACTTAAAGCAAGAGTAACTTTTATTACTAGAATACCTCATAACTTAATAATCTAAAGTCAAAAATCCTTAAAAATGAAAGACAAAAATGTTATGCGATAAAATAACCGTTGACCTACCCAAAACGGACGCATATGACCCGTACTAGAAATTCGCAGTTAATGAAATCGATTCATCTCTGAAATATAAATAAACTTACGAGTTTTCAGATTTCTAAATAGATTTTTTTGAAATTTTTTTTTGGAAATTCAAAAAAAGAAAAATTTTCAAATCGATTGTTCTAGAAAACGGTGTATCCTATCGACCTAAAACAAGAGTACCTTTTAGTTGTAGAATATCTCACAATTTAATAATCCAGAGTCAAAAATGCTTAAAAATTAAAGATAAAAAAGTTACGCGATAAAATACTTGTTGCCCTACCCAAAACGGACGTCTATGACCGGTACTAGAAATTTGCAATGCATGGATTCGATTTATCTCTGGAAGATAAATATGTGTACTAATTTTCGTTTTTCTCAATAGAAGCCTGCTGGAGTTATTTAAGAAAAACTACTTACAAGACGCCATCTACGAAGAGCTCTTGTCTAGCTCCTTAAGGAAGCATTTTCGGACTAGGTGAATTGGGTTAAAATATCTTAAAATTATCTGAGAAATCTCCTGTCTTTCTTTGTCGGTAGAGTTTCTGGACACCCAGTATATGCACAGTACCTACACATCTAAATTATGAAAAACACGCAAACACATTAATATAAGCAAACGGAAGCAAACAATACGAGACTGTACTACACAGAATACAGTCACAATCGGAACGATAATATGAACAGTGAAAACTAAGACCATTGATTAAAAAAGAATTTTTTAAATAGTCTTTTAGTCTTTTTTAAATAATGCTAAGACAGTGTGAAATAAATACACGAATAACAGGTGCCTGTTGTTTCCGATAAATCCGAGACAATGACCGTCGCTCTGCCGCCGCCGCCGTGTGACATGAGTCATTTTTACTATCGTATACATAGTTCAAATTACACAAATACACATTACTATCCCTTGCAAGATAATTCGGATGGAATTCCCCAGATTAAGAGATTGGGCCGATATCAAGCAAAAAGTAATCTGGGGAATTCCATCCGAATTATCTTGCAACGGATAGTACATTTTTATTGTTGAAATGTTTGTCTGATGAAAATCGGTCCGGGTTAGCCGGACTTCTGGATTATCGGGGGCCGACTTATCGGGATTCCACTGTACTTATGATCTAAATATTCCACAAAAATATAATCCAAACAACTGTGGCGTTTTATTTTTTTCTCGATATTGTTATTTTCAATAATATCGAGGCAAGCGTATCGACAATACAAGAGTATTGTATTGATTTTAAAAAATGAGTATCGTATCGACATTAATATTGCTAAGTTATGTATCGTATCGATATCGTATTGGTTTTCGATACGATATCAATACAATATCGATATTTTTATCGAATATCGTAAAACTCTAGTCATGACCTACTTACTCCAAAATTTTGGTACACTATCTCCATCATGAGCGTCACAAAAAAAAATAATAAAAACCGCGACTTTGACCCCTTAGCGCTAGCCTCGTCCACCACTCTGGTTTCCGGCCGTTGGGGAAAGTTATTTACACAACTAATTCAACATATCCCCGTATAGTTTTTCCATATTACTTATCACTCACAAAATCCGCTCCCAGCTCTTATACTATACATAATATTTACCGATTTTTTGTTCGTTTGTCTAATATTAACTTTCTAAATTATTAGAATTTAAGATATTTCACAATAGCGAGGAAACAGTAGCGATCAACAGGTAGCAAAAACGCGTTCCAAGATTGCGGCTGTAATTTTGAATATTTTCGTATATATTTTTCGTATTCGTAATATAATAAAGAATGGCGTTACAGAGCCCAATTTGAAAAATATATTAATATGTGGAAATTACTCTGTAATTAAATACAATATTAAAAAAACGAGCCTGTACCGCCATTAAGAAGAACAAAAAAATACACTTTCTTCAAATAAACTTTTTTATCCAATGCCTAGATTTCGTGTCATTTTGGAACTACTAAATTTTTTTATTTCATTAGTATGTAGTTCCAAAATGACACAAAATCTAGGCATCGGATAAAAAAGTTTATTTGAAGAAAGTTTATTTTTTTGTTCTTCTTAATGGCGGTACAGGCTCGTTTTTTTAATATTGTATTTAATTACAGAGTAATTTCCACATATTAATATATTTTTAAAATTGGGCTCTGTACCGCCATTCTTTATTATATTACGAATACGTGTGCTAAATATCTCGAAAAAATATTCAAAATTACAGCCGCAATCTTGGAACGCGCTTTCGTTACCTGTTGGTCGCTACTGTTTCCTCTTAATAAAGTCATATTTACTTCGGTTTAAAATTTAATTATCGCTTTTAGTTAAATTTCATTTTGATACTTAAAGAAAACCAAAGAAAAATCGTTAAATTTATTTTTTGAATAAAATAAGTTTCGCGGCCCCAGATAATTGCCTACAAATTATCAAAACAATTTACAAAGCCACCCCAGGGAGCTTAGGCGGTTCAATCGCCACTTTTTCGTGAAACCTTTTATTATTTTTGCGAAAATATGGATGTTAATTATCTGATAACGCAACCGCACCACGCTCGAACTTAAAAATGTCTAGAGTTAAATGTTTCATCTTCGATTTTATGATTATGAGTTAGCTTCAAAACGACCTGGGCTTAATTAAAGATTCAAGATAATCAAGTCATTCGTTCGGCATTAACCTTTAGATTACATTTAATTTGGAAAAGTTCGGACGGCGTGGCATTTGTGATTAATGCGCCCCTTATCGGAGAATAAATCAAAATTTTGAATATTGAAAAGTTGAAGCGACAACTCAGTGTGACATTTACGCGAGGAGCGGTCGCGGGTTTTGCGGTTTTTCCAACGATTTCCTTTCCTTCATTTTTCGGCTTTATGGACTGGAATAAATGATTCCGATTTCGGTTATAACTTCATCTCGGAACTTTGGACTTTACTGAAACAATGTTTCTTTTCGAGGTCAATATTCTTCCGAGATCCCTATCGCGATAAAGTTTTACCCTCGAATCCGCTAAGTTACGGAAGTATTTTTGTGATTGTTGGACTTTAATTATAAGCAATTAAATCAAAATTATATTTACTTAAAATAATCAAATAATCTGTTGTATATAGATATATATACAAATTTTTGCGTATAGAAGTCAAACTGGGGCTTTAAAGTACACTATTATCTAATATTCGAACTTTCGGAAATGTTTATTTCCCTTTTCAAGAATTTCTACAATGCAATAATATAAAAAAAAATTAGAATATGTATATCAAAGGACAAATAGTAATGAGTAACTTACCAGAATTTAGATAATAAAAATGTTTGTTACTATACATAAAATTAAAAACATCAATGATAAACGGCTGTTGTACATTTTGAATAACATAGAAACAATAATTCGAATTTTTAAGTTATAGGCCTTATAAGTATGATCAACTTCCTATTGGAAAACGGTTTTTCATGTTCACTAAATCGTATAATACCTTCAGTTATCCGATTTGGCCTTAGATGCATCAGACACTTCTTGCTAATACCTTTCGAACGCATGTTTAATGATCAAAATCGGTTAAGCCGTATCGAAGTTATCGAGCTCCAAAAGTATAATCCATTTAACCACTATCGCCGAAATTATTATTATTATTTATTTACCCACGGGAAACCCCATTAACAGTAAAAATATAAATAAACACAATAAAAAAAATGAGGTAAAATCATTCATTAAAATATAAAAAGTAAAAATAAGAAAAGCAAAGACTTGAAAAATCACCAGGCAAAATATTCAAAACATAACAGTTAGAAAAATAAAATATAAAATGTACACATGTAACTGAAACAAATCAATAAAATTATACAAAACACAAATACAATAATAAAATACAACAACATTGCAAGATGAAACCTAATTATCACATGGCAAGAGATCTCCTCAGTTGGCCCAGGCTTATATTAAACAGATCCATATCAAAACCGATAAGAAAGCACATATATCTATCTAAAGGCATGTTACTACCGCAGGATGTTGTGTGAAAGGCCGTGTTAAAGGTAACATTGTAGCGTAAACCTGGATATGGAACATTAAATCTTATACTATCCAACAAACTGAGACAATCAATAAGTCCATTAATGATTTTGAAAACAAAGACACCTCCCGAAATATCACGCTTAACACTAAGGGGAGCTAATAATAAACGTTGCTCAATCCCAGTGTAATCATGGTTCTCAATATAAGTCTGAGTTTTATAAGCACAGTATTTTGGGAACTTATGTTGGACTTTTTCAATAGTGTCAATATGAATTTGATGGTACGGAGACCAAACTACCGAACAATATTCTAATATAGATCTGACTAGACAACAATAGACTAACCTAACAGCATCAATAGAGAAGTATTTAGAGTTTCTTTTAACAAATCCAAGTAATTTAGAAGCTTTTACGGATAATGAATTGATATGTTCGACAAATGAGAGCTTTTCATCCATGATAACACCTAGATCTTTAATAGACGAGACATATCTAAGAGGTTTACTGTGTATGTGATAAGCAGTATCAATTCTGTTTAACTTACGGGAAGAACTAATATAACAACACTATAACAAATAAGCGATCCATATCAGCCTGTAAAAGTTTCTGATCCTCAATATCATTCACAACTCGCCAAAATTTTACATCATCAGCCAACATTAAACATTTACTATATAAGAAGCAATTAACGATATCATTAACAAATAAGTCAAAAAACAGGGGAGACGTATGCCCACCCTGTGGAACACCAGAACTTACAGTAATAACATCAGAAAAAAGACCACCCACTTTAACTGGTTGGGTACGACCAGATAAAAATGTTTTAACCCACTCAACAAAATGGACATGAAAACCTATGGATGCCAATTTATTAAGGAGAATTTAGTGATCAACACGATCAAATGCCTTACTGAAATCCGTATAAATAGCATCTGCTTACGATCTTCCATAGGCTTTAAGAGATCAGATTGGTAGCAAATTAGATTCGTTACTGTGGATTTTTGTCTGCAAAAACCGTGCTGAGATTCAGAAATCAGACCCCTGCACGCCCACGACAGCTGCTTAGCTACCAAACTATCAAAGAGTTTGGGAATTGCGGATTGAATGCATATACTACGATAATTTTCTGTCATTCTTCTTACCTTTTTTAAATATGGGTACAAAAAAACTCTCTTTCCAAGCACCTGGAAATGTAGAAGACTGTAAGGATTTATTAAATAATAACAGTAAAGGCCCAACAAAAGTACAGACACATTTTTTTAAAAGGAAATTAGGAACACCATCTCCGCTGGAAGTTTTATTTGGAAGAGAACAAACATATACCATAAAAAATATCAGTGACAGTAAAGTCAGTGATATTGAAGCAAGCACCGATATTGCTATCTAAATGTGCACTGGGTAACTTGAGATCATTATTACTGGCTAAGTAAACAGTCTAAAAGAAATCTTTGAATAAATTAGCAATACCTTGTCCATTAGAAGCTGACTAAAAGATCAAATCGGGAAGGTTGTGACTATACAGTTTATCCCTATATATTTCCAAAAAGAGTAAGGGTTATTCGGCAATTCAGCATCTAAACCTCTAATATACAGGAAAAAGCATGCATCAGACAACCGTTTACATTCTGATCGGAGACGAGAGGAATTGGAATAATTGACATCAGACCGATTCTTCATGTACAGAGAGTGGGCATACTTCTTTTCTCTCGTCAAACATCTAAGATTATGAGAAAACCACTTAGGAAAAGTAAAAGATCTATATCGTTTCAAAGGTACAAAAAAAGCAATACCTGTAGCAAGAATTTCATTGAAGACTTGAGTTGATACATTTATATCGCTATAACCTAAGCATTCCTGCAATCTATAGCAGCCAAGAAGTTATTAAACTCAAAGTAGTTGCCGTTCTTGAAATCATAGTAGAATTCATCATAGGACAGACATGAAGAGGAGGATGTGTTTAACGCCATCAAACTAGCTTCATAGCCAAAATGATGTAAGCTAGGGTTCAAGAGAGGATCACCCGCCCTTGTGATAATCAAGTGAACAATATCCCTTCGTTGGCTCAGTGTAGATGGTCGTTAAGTTGTGATGGAAACACTAAATAATAGTAGCAGAGTTTATTGATGAGACTTACACTATGGATGTTGACCCGGGGTACTTTGAGTAAAGACTTAAATGATGATCGTTGAAGACAATCACTCGCGCTAATGAATTAATAATAATTGAATTTCTAGACAAGAGATCTTAGTTTTATATAAGTTTAAATTGGGTCAATGTAAACACGGGCCCCGCGTGATTTTGTGTATCTAATTAAGGTAAATTGCTTATCTTATGTCAGCAACTTTTGGCTGATGTCTAAATTATATTATTGATAATTGACCAAATGTGTATGTAATTTAATTAATTACGTGTGTGTGTTTAATAACAAATAAATGCATTCGATCTACTGGGTGATAAAATGATACTGTCCAATTTCGGATATGAATACTGAATATTTGATATTGGACATACTGCGGAATCGGGCAAAAACTGGCCCAAGTGTCAATACTCAAAGTTTACATATAAGTATTACATAAAATAGTAAAATTCAAACATGTTAATAAATAAATAGTTTAAGAATAATCAACAATCTTCCAACCGTACTCTTGCTATCAATGTCCGACTCTATCTCTAGATTAAAATTAGGGCAATTGGATGAAAATATGGAGAGTGGGATGTCGGCCTTTGAAGTCGACGGTACATTGTTATGCCGATTACTACTTAATACAGGTACTTCCTGTTCGTTAGTCTGAGTATGTGGATTCCCTGAACGACATAGTCGTACAACAGGACGGTATTTCCATAACGTGAGTATCCCAATTATTACCATTATAGTAATGGTCCCGGTGGCTACAAAATAATGCCAATTAGATTCTAGAATCGATTGCCACTGCGTATGCGTCATTTCTTGTTCTAGACTTTCCTCCTCAAGTAACGCGTGACGTAGCTCTCCTCCTGGTATGTCCAGGTAGGTGTTTAGAGGCATGTTAAACCTGCGGGGTGTCCTCGCCACCAATTGGGCCACGGGAGTGATTGGCGCCTTCAGGTAGCTTGTTACCGCTTTCTCCATCCCACTGCTAGTGGGGAGTAATGTAATATTTTTCGTTTGGGCGATACATTTGGGTGAAAGTTTCAGGAATGTGACTCGTTCCAGTACTCTTTCGCTCCGATTTCCATCGCAAATAATGGATATGTGTATCGTGACTGGCGTGATAACGAGCCAGAGGTTGGGGGTACCCATCTTACTCTGACATTGAGCTGTCTGTATTGTCCTGGCTACCACTGGACATGTGCTATTCTTAGATCGCTCATAAATTTCTTCAAGTATGCAGTTTGGTTGGGTATCCATGTTCCTTATAGCCGTTGGTGAGCACGCTATCTGCGTCTTTGTCAACAGTAAACATCTTTCCCTATCTTCTGCGGTCAATTCGAAGTAGTGCAGTGTGTTATAATCTACGACCAGTAGATTCCTTGGGGCGACAAATGTGCGCAACACCGACCCCTCAACGTTAAGTGGTATGGCCGTGACTTTCAGCATGCTGTACTTAATTTTCCCTGTCACTATGAAATAGCCGATGACTGTTATATATCTGTCGTCATGACTGACTTCTGTTTCTATAATGGGCTGTCGTCGTATTTCGACCCCTTGTGGCAGTATCTGCCCTGCTTTCTCTATCAATTTGGTTATCTCACCCGGTTTCACTGTATCAATGAAGTGTCCGTGGTTATAGTGAAGGTTTAATATTCTCTCGTAAAATTGAGTATATTCGTTTATGAATTCCATAACTTGCAACGCTATCGTTTGTATTCGCAACGTGCTATATTCGGTTTCTAGTCTCTGTGCTTTGTCTTCTACTTCGTTAAGTCCTTTAGATATTTCTTGTAGGCCTGTGATTAGTGCTTTGTTAAACTTGTTCATTTGCTCGTTTATCCTGTTCTCTGTGTGATTGATTGATGTTATTGTTTCTAACATTATCTTCGCTTGATGCTGTGATCCCTTTATTAGCTCCTTTTGGTTATTGTCTAATGCTTCAATGTTACTGTAGGCTTCGTCATTGACTCCAAATACTGAGGTTAATATTGTTCCTAATATTCCTCTTCTTTCCCTTGCTTTTATTTCTACTGTCAACCCCTCGCTTACTGATTCCGCCTTTCTTTGTCCTTCCTCTAACTTCCCTATTATATCCTTACAATTCACGATTTTTATATCCTGACACAGTTCTCGTACTCCTTGTATCCCGTTGCATATCACGCAACGTGTTCTTGGTTTCCTCCCAGATCCTCCTTGCTTCTCTTGTCTTTTTTCTGACTCCAGCAGTTCCAGTGTCTGGAATCTTCGCTGTAAGAATGTTTGTGTCGATTTGTACGTCGGTATCTCTCTACTGTCTCCAACGTGGTTTTCGTACAGCCTCCTGGTTTCATTGTCCCATTTCGTTATGATAATTCGGGCTATCAATGGGCTCCACGCTTCCGTGTCTGTTCCTAACCCTCCTATGGCTTCCAGACTTTCGTGGAAGGTGTCATGTAGTGATTTCAATGCTCTAGCAGAAGATTCCTTTACTTCCTGTGCTAGTAGCATCCTGTCTATCAATTTAAACAATATCATCCTTGGATTCTCATATCTATCTTTTAGCATGTTCCAGGCCACTTCGTAGTTGGCCTCGGATATGTTTAAGTGTTGTATCATTCTGTTGGCTTCCCCTCTTAGTTGAGTTTTTAGGTACTGCATTTTTTCTGCGTTTGATAACTGGTCGTTTTCATGTATTACTTTTGTAAACAGATCGTGGAAAGTTCTCCACGTTTCATACCTGCCTTCATACACAGGGATTTTTACCTGCGGTAATGTCACACCGTCCCTCCTCTGTGTGCTTTCTGGCCGTTGCATTCCTGGCCTTATTTTCTTCAAGGTTTCCCTGACTCTCCTCTTTAGTTGATTTATTCTCTCTACTTCTCCATTATCTATAGCGTCTAGTTCCTCATTTACTGCTGCTTCAATTATTAGTGTATTCACCTTTTCCATGTATTCTCTTAACTCTGACTGCAGCTCTTCATCCTCCTGCAAATCTTGTTCATTTTCTGGCCGTAATAATTCCTCGATTCTTTGCTTCCTTATCTGTATCTCCTTTACTTTCGGTGCTTTTCCTCTTTTCAGCACCCTTCCATATTCTTCCAATAGGGTTTTCCCCTCAATATATGTCTTAAATACCTGATCATGGTATTTTGTTTCAAAATATTTTTCTTTCGTTATACCTCCTTCTAGCAGCTTTTCGTGGTTATTCAGAAATTTTGCCCAATATTCTTCTAATTTTTCCTGCCTATCCCGGATGTATTGTTGAGTCCTCCGAGATTGAGAATCCTTTTTAGTATTTGAAACTAGTTTCGCTAATTCTGCTCCTATCTCCGCTTGCTTAACGTATACACTTTCCATGGTTATTTTTATAAAATTTTAAATTCAGCGGTAAATATATTAAACAATATGAACTGTATTTTATTTATTAAGCAATGTACTTAAATATGCCTATAATGTCTGGCTAATTGGCTAGTCCAAGGCCATCAAATTCACACAAAAAAAATATCTGCTTATTAACAATTATATTTATTTACTATACCTGTACTATCACGCTCTCTCGTAAGCTAGAATGTATATAAATAAAAATGTAATTGTATGCCCTTGTCAAGTTTGCAATTTTTCAACGTTACCGTAGGTCGCTTGCCTGACTAAGTGATTTCTGTTTGTAAATAAACTGAATAGTATTACGATTTCACTAACGCTAAAATTGAAATTCTTTGGTTGGATAATTTAATGAACCTTTGTATTTATAAAAGATCTGTAAATGATATATGTAATATTAATACTGGAATCTTATTCAAATTTGGCAATTAGATATCTATGTGATTAATTTTTACAGAAATAGGTAAAATATTTTCATTTTCTAAAATAGTGAAAATTTAACTGAAATTATTATATAGAGTGGACTTTTATCGTTCTATAAGTTACGTAGTATTTTAATTTTTTCGAAATAAAGTATTTAATTGAAATTAAAGCAAGCTATATGTTTATGAACGTTTCTTTTTTTTTTCAAATTATTTTTCAAATATATTTTTGTCTCTGTATTATTTATATGGTATACATTCTAAAGTACATTATTTTACTATTGATAGAGTGGAGATTGTTGTTCTAGATTGTTGAATTATAATAAAAATACAAACTTGTTAAATTGTACGATTGTAACAGTTGGAAGATTTTGTAATTATTCAAAAACTTACGGTTTTTTTTTTTGTTTTCTTAGACGTCTAGGGTCCCTCGCTTCTGGTAGGCTCTGCAATCGGCTCTCGGCTATGGTACTGCTCTTAGCTCTGCAATCGGCTCTCGGCTTTGGTACTGCTCTTAGCTCTGCAATCGGCTCTCGGCTTTGGTACTGCTCTTAGCTCTGCAATCGGCTCTCGGCTCTCGGCTATGGTACTGCTCTTAGCTCTGCAATCGGCTCTCGGCTTTGGTACTGCTCTTAGCTCTGCAATCGGCTCTCGGCTTTGGTACTGCTCTTAGCTCTGTAATCGGCTCTCGGCTATGGTACTGCTCTTAGTTCTGCAATCGGCTCTCGGCTATGGTACTGCTCTTAGCTCTGCAATCGGCTCTCGGCTATGGTACTGCTCTTTGCTCTGCAATCGGCTCTCGGCTTTGGTACTGCTCTTAGCTCTGCAATCGGCTCTCGTTCTCCCGGGTCTAGTGGTCTCTCTCTGAGGGTGTTGCTGGTGTGGACTGTATAGGCTTTCTCAAACTTCCTTGAAGTATTCTTTTTCTCGATAGGACCATGAACAAATTCCCTTCGTTGGCTCAGTGTAGATGGTCTTTAAGTTGTGATGGAAACACCAAATAATAGTAGCAGAGTTTATTGATGAGACTTACACTATGGATGTTGACCCGGGGTACTTTGAGTAAAGACTTAAATGATGATCGTTGAAGACAATCACTCGCGTTTTTTTTTTATAGCCTTTTTTCTATTCGAAATGTCAAATAAAGGCCTCTCCCATTTCTCGCTATTCATCTCTGTTGTGTGTGAGGCGTTTCCACATTGGTCCTGCGCTCTTCTGATGTCATCGCTCCAGCGCATTTGAGGTCTTCCTCTTGGTCTCTTCGCTTCGTACGGTCGCCAGTTTCCAACTTCCTTGCTCCATCTACCATTTTCGAGACGTTCGTTGTGTCCAGCCCATTTCCATTTTAATTTAGCCGCTTGTTCCACGGCATCCCTTACTTTTGTTTTGTTTCGGGTTGCTTCGTTTGTTTGCCGATCTATTAGTGAGATACCAAGCATCTGTCGTTCCATGGCTCTTTGAGTTTTTCTAATCTTGTCCATGTTCATTTTTGTGAATGTCCAGGTTTGAGCTCCGTAAGTGAGAACGGGAAGGATACAAGAATCGAACACTTTGGTTCGAAGGTATTGTGGTATCTTTTTGTCTTTTAGTATATATGAGAGTTTTCCGAATGCAGCCCATCTCCTTACTCGTCTGCTTATTTCGGTAGTTTGATTTTCTTTGTTTACCTTGATATTCTGACCTAGATATATATATTCTTGTACATGTTCCACTTTTGTTCCTTGGATGGTTATCGTTGGTTGATCATCTTTGTTCGACATTAGCTTAGTTTTGCTCAAGTTCATTTTTAGTCCTTTTTTTAAGGATTCTCTATGAAGCTCATCGATCATCACCTTCAGTTCTTTCCAGCTGTCGGCTATTAGTACCACGTCATCTGCATATCTTAGGTGGTTTAAATACTTTCCATTTATCGAGAGTCCCTTTGTTTCCCAATTTAATGATTTAAAGATGTCTTCAAGTGCGGCAGTAAATAGTTTTGGAGATATGGTGTCTCCCTGTCTTACTCCTCGGTTGATTTGAATCACTCGCGTTAATGAATTAATAATAATTGAATTTCTAGACAAGAGATCTTAGTTTTATATAAGTTTAAATTGGGTCAATGTAAACACGGGCCCCGCGTGATTTTGTGTATCTAATTAAGGTAAATTGTTTATCTTATGTCAGCAACTTTTGGCTGATGTCCAAATTATATTATTGATAATTGACCAAATGTGTATGTAATTTAATTAATTACGTGTGTGTGTTTAATAACAAATAAATGCATTCGATCTACTGGGTGATAAAATGATACTGTCCAATTTCGGATATGAATACTGAATATTTGATATTGGACACCAAGTCCCTATCGTTAGAGAAAACCAGGTCTAAAAATACATTTCTGTCATTAGGTAAAGAGTTTAGTTGGTAAAATTTTAGGTAACCATAAGCTTGCGCCACATCAACAGCTGGATCACCTCCTGGATAATGAACTAGGACACCAAACTCATCATTGGACCATACTGCATTTGGTAAGTGGTAATCGTCAAACATGTCAATATTAGGTGATGGATACTGAAGAACAATTTCTTCCATGGATTGGCAGTGCCACATGTATGCTTCCCGGGGAGAATGAGGAGGAATATAGGTACCCCCAATAATAAACTTGGACTTACCAAACTGACACAAAATAAGAAGTTGTTCGATACGGTCTTTATTGATAGAGATATAATGAGATTGGCGCTTGCTCCTAACAAATATCAAGACACCACCTCCATTCAATTTGTCACTAGATTTCAGACTTCTGTCACAACGAAAAACATCAAAACCATCACATCTCAATTCACTGTCCCTGAAGTTATCATTCAAATTACTCTCAACTAGTATGATTATGTCGTATGGACAGCATGACACATTTATTAACAAATCAGAAAGTCTTGTGCGCAGGCCACCAACATTCTGATAGTACACTGTTAATGGGTAAGAACAACGTTTTTTGGTTTTGATTTGACGACTACTGGCTCACCGTGACGGAACTGGATAGACAAATTCTCCTCACCCGCATTTTCTCTCTCCAATAACGACTTTTTCGCTGCTTTATAAGCCTCTTGTTCCATTTTGATTTGATCTCAAGACATTTTATATCTAGATCCACGAAGCTTATTGCGAGATTTCAGGGCCAATTTTACAGTGTTAGAGTCACAGGTAACTTTGACTGATCTACTAGCACGATCAGAGACTTTACCAATACGTAGTAAGTACATGAGTAATTGTAGATTCTTCATTCTGTATACCAATCATTCGGAAAACATCATGAACAGTATTTTTATCATGGTCAATTCGATCATTTAAAGTGGTGGAATTGGATTCAGGTATATTGTATAATATGAGATTATTAGCTCTAACTAAGCGCTGTTGTACTTCATAGAAAACTGAACTAGTTTTAGTTTCGTTTTTTGTTTGATTTTTTAAATTAGCCAATTCTAGCTCTAAAGAACTAATCTTATCTTTCAGTGCTTTAATCTCTCTGAGCACTGCTGGGGCAGATTTGAAGGCATCTTTGCAATCACGACAGAAAAAAAACATGGATCTTTTCTGCAATGCAATCGCCCTAAATTCAGTGCTAGACAAACCAACACATTTCTCATTTAGGTGAAATGGTAATTGGCAGCTATCACAAAGGGCAATTTTATCATCATCAGAAATTATATTGCAACCACCACATGTAAATTTGCCAGCCATAACCTCCAATATATAAACAAAACTTGCACTAGGTTAAACAATAAAAACAACTACAGTCTCCACTTGAGGGACAGATTCAACTTATAAGGAAGCATAAACACTAATGGAATCAATTAAAATCAGTCTGGTATAGTTAACCAATTTAGCGCCAAAGGTGCGAAAACGCACCATTTTTTTGTAGAATTTTTTTTTGGACAATTCGTTAATTTTTTTTAAATCTTTGTATTTTTTAAGCAACCACAAGATGTAAGTGTAACTAAATTTAATTTTGTTTAATTTCTAAACTCGTGCTTTCATCACAAAAATATTTTCTAAATGTCCGACATTTTCAATCCTTCGACACAACTTTATTTTTACTGTAGTAATTTTATTGGCATAACACTTTTGTGGTCAAATAAATTAAAACATTATTTTTTTAACCTATTTGTACACCAATTGTTATAAACATACAAAAAAAATAATTTCTGAGTCATCAAATCTAGTGTTTGAAAATAATGGTTCGATAACGAACCATTGGCGGAAGTCGACATATAATCCTGTCTGATCAGGAATAAGTTCAAGGTGATGCACAGGCAGTAATTTGTTGGGATATTTCTTTGTTATGTGTAAAAACACGTATCCACTATGCTTGCGCTCCGAGCTCCTGCAACTGCTCCACATAGTGGACACGTTTGGCGCTCCCGGACTGTGCAATTGTGCGCACTCTGCCTCGGCGCTCCAATCTGTGGCAGCATATATGTAAGGGAGCGCATACCGTATCGATTGGAACAGTTGCAGGGAGCGCGGAGCGCAAGAAGTTCGTGAACATAGTGGATGGTTGGCGCTCTCGGACCATGCAACAGTGGGCGCTCCGCCTCAACGGTCCAATAGATGGCGGTTTATATGTAGAGGAGCGCATGCATGTAGATGGGAGCAGTTGCAGGGAGCGCGGAGCGCAAGAAGTTTGTGAACATAGTGTATGGTTGGCGCTCCCAGACCGTGCAACAGTGCACGCTCCGCCTCGGCGTTCCAATTGGTGTCGGTTTATATGTAGAGGAGCGCATACAGTATCGATTGGAGCAGTTGCAGGGAGCGCGGAGTGCAAGAGGTTTGTGAACATATTGGATGGTTGGCGCTCCCGGACCGTGCACCAGTGCGCCAACGACCGTGCGGCAGTGCCTCGGTGGTCCAATATTACGAACGTAGTGGATATATACCTTTAGAAAGACGGGTATTCTGGTATTCAGTTTTTTTAAATCTAGGGTGGGAGAGGGGGCTACATAAGGGAAGTTGCGTAGTGTTGTAGACAATATATCAATTTGTCAAATTTATGCAACTGGCACAGTGCAATATACAGGAATGGAAAGTGTAAGCTGGAAATATCTAAAATAATTTCTAAAAAAGATAGAGGGCCGTTCGACTTCGTTTTTGATAAAGAAACTGAAGAAGGTGTAGGCAATGTTCTAACAATACTATTTTTGTTTATCAAAACTTCCAGGTCCATTTACACTCTAAATGTTTTGAGACTTTTCACAAAAATATAAAATTGTGTATTTCAATTTTTATATCTCATTTCCGCCAAAGGTTCGAAAACGAACCATTTTGTTGTTGTGACACCTGCCATTATCAAAGTGTAAAATATTTTTTTTTTGCGAATGTTTAAGTTTATTTTACTCTAGTTAATCAAATATATTACATATTATTGCAGTATTTCTTTGCTTGGCGGTTAATGGGTTAAATTATAAAAATTTTATGCCAACACATATAAACAAAGATATAACCTCAACTTATAACAGACTAACCCAAAATGGTCTAGTTGAAGTGGTTTCGACTCTAAATTTGATCGGGCAATCCGAGTTGATTATTTGTCAGCCATCCCAATTTTTTTCAGTCCATTCCGAATAGAAAAAATTCTAGTGTATATTGGATGCACACAAAGAACTATATTGAAAGAAAAATATTGGGATGGCTGGGATATGAACTAAGATTACCCTATCTAAAGTTTAGTGTCGTAACCACTAGATCATTTAGGCCACATTGCGACAAATGTGAACATTTGTAACGATTAACGTGTAATCGAGAAACACTACTCAAGTTCATACATTTAATATATAAAATAAAACTAAAAAAACTCCTGATACAAGAATAAAAAAACCGCTAAACGCCATAAAAATGAGTGGCGCACACAATATTCCAGCTGCAAAAGAGCTGATATGAATATTACGTGGCGCAAAAATATTTTCATTGTCATGGAAAATAAAATTCTAGTTTTATTTGGAAACATTTTTCCATAATATTTGGTTTTGGAGTAAAACGCGCCACAAAATAATTTCAAAACCCAAACTGTATCAAAGTTACTCTTTTGTGGCGCGTTTTATTTCAAATTTGGCAAATTTTATGCAAACATATTTCAAAATAAAACTAAAATTTTATTTTCCATCACAATGAAAATACATTTTTGCGCCACGTCATCTTCATATCAGGTTTTTGTAGCTGGAATATTCTGTGCGCCACTTATTTTACGGAATTTAGCGGTTTTTTATTCTTGTACAAATATACAGGGTGAGGCAAATAAAGGGCCTATTAGAAATATCCCGAGAACTAAAGGCAACAGAATCGTGAAAATTGGAATAAAGGGGTTTTGAAGGATGATCTATTAAATGAAAATATTTTCATCTCTTTGCAACTTCCGGTTATACCGGAAGTTGCTTATAATTTCGTTTTTTTAAAGGGGACACCCCGTATATATTTACATTTTTGGATTCTCTTCGATGTCTTCTTTCTTAAAATATGAGGTTTTGTAATATTATACAGGGTATTTTAAAAGATAATTACGTTTTTTTATTAATTTCGTAGCAAAATTAACACCCTGTAGAATTGTAGTAGTTTGACATCTAAAACTCTACTTACGTTCAGATGATTTTTAATATATCTACTATTGTTAAGAATCATTAGTATAGCTAAATTTTTAATTTTAGTATACAGGGTTGGTCGAAACTCGGAATGAGTATTTTCTGAGTTTTCCTAAATGGAACACCCTGTATTTTAGTATTGTAATGAAATGATATTTTATGGTACTTTTTTATTTCTTAAGCATTCCCTATACCTAAGTGCTTTAATTTGTGCTTAATTGTTAATCGCACCAACAATCTTAACTAATTAGGTATTTCGATAGCTAAAGCATTATTGGTAATTTTAAGGACCAGTCTGGATTAATATGTATTTATTTCTGAAAAATTATTTGAGATTGAGTATTTTCACGGCCAACCTAATAAAATTTTACGTATTTTTTGTTGCAATTAATGTTTAGCTTGAATCACCAATAACTCACAAATTAAAGCAGTTAGGTATAGGGAATGCTTAAGAAATAAAAAAGTACTATAAAATATCATTTCACTACAATATAAAAATACAGGGTGTTCCACTTAAGAAAACTCAGAAAATACGTAATTATCTTTTAAAATACTCTGTATAATATTACAAAACCTTATATTTTAAGAAAGAAGACATCGAAGAGAATCCAAAAATGTAAAAATATACGGGGTATCCCATTAAAAAAAACGAAGTTATAAGCAACTTCCGGTATAACCGGAAGTTGCAAAGAGATGAAAATATTTTCATTTAATAGATCATCCTTCAAAACCCCTTTATTCCAATTTTCATGATTCTGTTGCCTTTAGTTCTCGAGATATTTCTAATAGGCTAGTTATCTGCCTCACCCTATATATTATGTACCTACAATGCTAAATAAACAATATTATTAGAAATTTCTGAAACAGGTCGATTTCTGATTTGAATTTATGATTTTTTGGCATATATATCGTACTCGTGACGTCATCCGTCTGGACGTGATCACGTAATCGATCATTTTTTTTAATGAAAATATGGGTCGATTGCTAGCTCATTTGAAAGGTAATTAAATTCTCTACTAAATGATATAAACATTAACATAATTATTTATACAGTGTGTCCAAAAAAAATTTAATTACATTAATTGAGACAAAAAAAGAATGTGCGTAATTTATTTAATTCAAAATAAATATATTTTACTGCTACCAGAAAACAGAAAAAACATTGCTTTTTACTCAAACGCAATGTTTAAGATGCCACCCATCCGCCTCTTGGCAGTTTCTGCTAAAAATTTTGTTTCTGTTTTCTGAGAGCAGTAAAATGTATTTTGAATGAAATAAATTACGCATATTTTTTGTGTCAATTAATTTAATTTAAAAAAAATTTGGACACCCTGTATTATTAATTATGTTAATGTTTATATTACTGTATAGATAATTGAATTACCATTGAAATAATCTAGCACATGACTCCTATTCTAACTAAAAAATCATCGATTACGTCATCACGTCTAGACGGTTGACGTCACTAGTATAATATTATATATTCCAAATTCCAAACAATCATAAATTAAGGTCGAAAATCGACCTATTTCGGCAATACTGTTGTTTATGTATCTAATAATGAATTTATGCGTTACTTTATGGACGCACTGTATATATAAAGGATGTTGAGGGAGCGAGTACAACTATATATAGAAAAGGAAAATCATTGACAAAAAATTCGCAATGTAAATATGGAATACAAAATTAAAATATATAAAAAAGATGGAATCCTTCCATAGACACGATTTTCTAACTCATTCGTCGTCATCAGTACGGTACAGCCAAGTTAGAAAAAGGACTAATTTAACTTGGGAAAGGATCACTACAGGAGCAATGTTACCAGTTGTGACAACAATGTCAGAAGACCCTGCCTTTCAGGGAGACAATTAACACAGTCACAGAGGTAATGATACCTGAGAAAAAAATCCAAAACGTTATGAAATAAAAGGATGCTCAACTATAGTATATGTACAACTATAGATATAGAAAATATCATATACGACTGTCAGATAAAAAGAGGAACAACTGGGTAAGGTCAATAACAAAAGTTTAGCACATACCAACAAAAATTGCCAAATTTAATTGGAGCTTAGCAGGCCACACTGCTAGACAAAAAGACCAACGTTGGAACGCAACAATACAACATTGGAGACCTTACGAAAGTAAACGACCAAGAGGAAGACCACAGATGAGATGGGTTGGTGATATTAAAGGAATCTCTCTCTTGTCGTTTCCCCATTACTGGGGACCGTGATTTCTTCCAATACTCCTTACAATTTCTTTCCATTGGTCTCTATTTTCAGCTGCTCCAAGAGCTTCGCAGAATGAGTTTCCAGCTGACTTCTTTATTTGGTCGGACCATCTACTTGGTGATAGTGCTCTTGATCTTCTCCCCGGAACATTTTCAGAAACAATCAATCTCTCCAAACTATCGTCACCTCTGCGAACCACGTGACCGAAGAATTGCAGAATTCGTTGCAGACATATTGTGGACAGCCTTTTTTAATCTCGAGTTGGTTTAGAATGGAAACGTTTGTCCTATAAGCAGTCCAAAGTATGCGCAGCATTCTTCTCCAGCACCACATCTGAAAAGCATCAATTTTTTGACGCTCGCGTGCGCGAAGAGTCTAATTCCAAGTATAGAAACATTGAGAAACAAGGGTATTTACCAGTCTTATCTTGATATTTTGAGAGATAGATCTGTCTTTTGAAACTTTAGTTAGGCTACTCTTCGTATTTTTTGCCATACCAATACGTCTCCGAACTTCTGCTTCACAGTTACCATCGTTAGTTATACTAGACCCGAGATATACCCTATTCCACGAATATACGACCCTCTTGGATTATCTCGACAACGAATATTTTGCTGTGTAAAACAATAAGAATGAAAGTAAATTGAAAATTACATTGCTGTTTATTGGAATAATTATTAGAGCCATTTACTTTCGTACTTCTTTTGTTGTACACTAAAATATTCGTTGTCGCGATAATCCAAGAGAGTCGTATATTCGTGGAATGATCCATAGACAAAGCTGTTTACTATCTGGTATTCCTGTAACATGTTAGTCACTTGAATAGTATGAAATCTCTCGACCAACATTATTTTTGCCTTACCTTTGATTTTCAGACCAACTTTATTGCTTTTTTACTCAACTCTTCGCAGGACATCAAACATTTCTTGCTCATTTGCTGCTATATGTGTAGTATCATCAACAAATCTTAAATCGGGTATTTTCATACCAGCTACTGTTACTCCACCGGCCCATCTTTCTAAAGCCATTCTCATGACATCTTCACCAAAAATGTTGAATAATTCAGGTGACAACACGCATCCTTGTCTAACATCTCTCTCGGTCTTGAATTGGTTTGAGAACTTCTGATCTAATCGTGCTGTTGCTATATTGAACTGGTACAGATTTTCAATAGGTGTCACCAGGTGCATTGGTTTGCCCATTTCTATTAAAATAGACCACAGGTTTATCCAGCTTACACAATCAAATGCCTTATGATAGTCAACGAAGCATACAAACATAGGTACATACTTGAAATTCTCTAGACTTTTCAATTAGTGGTCTCAGGTTCAGGATTTTTTCCCGTGTACCTACCTGTGCCCTTTACAAACCTCGCCTGTTCCTAAGGTATTTTGTAATGTAGATTGGGTTTTAAAAGAGTAGCCGAAACAAACTGTCGCTAATGTAGATAGAATTTTAATATGGTCGAAAACAGAGATTTTCTTCTTCTTCTTTTAACAGGACTATGTCCTGTTTCTTCTGTTACAGTCTCTGCTACGATCCGGAGCCCCAGCTCTCGTACCATCGTTTTTTAAGTCTTCCTATGGGTCGCTTGGTTTTAGGCTTCTGTGTCTTCGCCCGTTTCGCCATACGTTCAGGGTCCATCCAATATACGTGGTCTCTCCACATACGTCGTCGTGCTCTTGTCCATCTCACTACGTCTTGAACGCCTAGCTCTCTCAATGTGTCTTCGTTTCGTATTCTACCTCTGAGTGTGATACCTCTTATTGATCACAGGTTTTTCATCCCTGTTCTCATTATTTGTTTGGTTTTTGTTGTCTCGGCACTTGTCTCAGCGGAGTATGTCAGTACCGGTCTAACACATGTCTTATAAATGCGGATTTTGCTTTCGGAGCTCACATATTTATTCCGCCAGATTATGTCCCTTAGGAAACCAGATATTCCCGCTGCTTCTGTTACCTGCTGTTTTGTTCCTTGCCACAGATGCATCTCACTAGATATTTCCACACCCAAGTATCTACAATCTATTACCTGTTTGATTATACGGTCGTCTACTACCAATTTACATCTAATTGGGTTCTTGAATATTACCTTTGATTGAGTTTTCTCTGTTGATAGTGTCAGGTTATACTTTTCGCCGGTTGTTTAAAATTTTTGTAGTAAGCGTTGTAAGTCATCTTCGTTTTCGGCTTTTAGAGATTTTGAAGGTGTGATTAAAGATTTTGGTCAACTCGAGTCTAGAAGGGTGTCTCTTTAATCATCATAGATAGGAACTTATAAGGACTAATCTTGGATGCTAATTACTTTGTGTGTGATACATTATTTTAATTATCTATTCATAATAGACACCTAATGTTACTGTAAAGAAATAAAAATAAAGCTACAAGGTTGCTATCTGTATCTATCTGTATTTTTCTAATCTAAAAAAAGTGCTTTATTATAAACCAGGGGCACCATTTTTCTAATGTGCCCAAGGGCTCTAATAGGTGAAAGATGGCCCTAAACACAAACACATTGTACACTTAGTTTTAACTCCGCGAGATAAAATTGCCGCCTACATAAATAACACTGGTCAACATGAATTTTGAGTCTGAGTTATGTACCTCTAATTTTGATTACTTATGGCTAACTAAAGAAAATTTTCATAGCCAAAATTATGTAAGCTAGGGTTCAAGAGAGGATCACCCGCCCTTGTGATAACCAAGTCCCTATCGTTAGAGAAAACCAGGTATAAAAATACATTTCTGTCATTAGGTAAAGAGTTTAGTTGGTAAAATTTTAGGTAACCATAAGCTTGTGCCACATCAACAGCTGGATCACCTCCTGGATAATGAACTAGGACACCAAACTCATCATTGGACCATACTGCATTTGGTAAGTTGTAATCGCCAAACATGTAAATATTAGGTGATGGATACTGAAGAACAATTTCTTCCATGGATTGGCAGTGCCACATGTATGCTTCCCGGGGAGAATGAGGAGGAATATAAGTACCCCTAATAATAAACTTGGACTTACCAAACTGACACAAAATAAGAAGTTGTTCGATACGGTCTTTATTGATAGAGATATAATGAGATTGGCGCTTGCTCCTAACAAATATCAAGACACCACCTCCATTCGATTTTTCACTAGATTTCAGACTTCTGTCACAACGAAAAACATCAAAACCATCACATCTCAATTCACTGTCCCTGAAGTTATCATTCAAATTACTCTCAACACATTGTACACTTAGTTTTAACTCCGCGAGATAAAATTGCCGCCTACATAAATAACACTGGTCAACATGAATTTTGAGTCTGAGTTATGTACCTCTGATTTTGATTACTTATGGCTAACTAAAGAAAAAAAAATATTTTTGTCTAATTAAGTTTGCTGTTGTACTTACCAGAACGAAATTTCAAATTTTATGAAAGGCTCTATTTTTTAATTTAAATTATTTTTAAAAGTAAACAAATTTTTAACTTTAATTTAAAATTAATTTAACAAATTTTTAACTTTAAATTATTAACTTTAATTATAAAAAAGACGGCATATATAAAAGCCATAAATACAAAAAACAATACAAATAAAACTTTAAAACATGAACAGTTAGGTATTTCTATTGTCTAAACAAGAACTGTCTCGTATGAGCCCCCAAACGTAGTCACCATCATGTTCTCATTATATTCTCCTTGATACCGTTGATCGAAGTTCATTACATCTTGGTAAAGATATTGAAGGTAAAGGTATTACATCTTGGTAAGACCATCAATGCTGCTGGTAGCATATATAGCATATATCGGCTCTACCATCTCATAAGCAAAGGTAATATGGATATTTAGTGTATCCGCCTTGCATTCGCACCAAAAAATTAACCATGTTGAAATTAACCCTATCACTGGACAGACGTACTCTTCATATTTTAAAACTTAAAGTACCATTTTAACGGTCCTGTAATTTTCTTTGAACATTACATAATGAGCCAGAGGAAGAGATGGAAATCTCTTTCCATCGTGAAGAAGAACTGTTTTAAGCTTTTTGTAGAGCTGTCAAACGAAATTTTTTGGCTCCTACTTGAATTCGCCACAAATATAGCAAACACAGTCCACGTCATTTTTACAGTTTTTGGAAGACATTTCGAAGCCTTGTGACACATAAAATACGTTATTCCACTGTAATGCTCATAGGTCTGGATCCCGCGTATGAAAAAATAGTTGATTAATAGCAAGCTGAAAATTTGTTAATACCTTAAGGGTGTCTAGTCGGACAAACTTTGATATATGGGAACACTGGAACAGGGGAAGTTTTAATTGTGGAACAGGTTAAACATTTGGAATGGTCAGACCACGAAAACGGCACATGTATTTTGTCCGACAGAACAGACTTAAACTCTCCGAACAGAGATTAAATTCTCATGCAAAAATCAGACTGCTATTTATCATAAAATGGGAGTTTTAATGAATGGAACATGTAAAATATGTCAAATGACAGGAATTATGACAGGTGATAAATAGCAATCTGATTTTTGCATGAGAGTTTAATCTGTGTTCGGAGAGCTTAAGTCTATTGTTACGCGATTGACTCTACTATTTTATTTATTTATATCTTTAGGCACTAAGTTTAATTTAAATAAAGGAAGACTTACTTATATTATTTTATTTACATCACTTATTTATTTTAATAATTACAAATAACACCAACTAACACATCTAATTTATTTGCAAACTCAAATTTATGATTTAATTAACTAAACATAATAATTACGATAACTAATAAATACATTTCACTAAATCCGATTCGAATACAATTATATCACGCGTCGCGGCTCGTTCATTGACTGACTGGCCTGTGCTCGAATTCCTGTTCTTAAATACTCTGACAGCGGTCGTCTCGAATCGCCGTGGAAGGTCTGGCCTTTACTCATAACGCCGAGAAGATTCAAGAATAACTAGGCCGGGTTGTGAGGCGTCACACTATTCTGTCGGACAAAATAAATGTGCCGTTTTCGTGGTCTGACCGTTCCAAATTTTTAATCTGTTCCACAATTAAAACTGCCCCTGTTCCAGTGTTCCCATATATCAAAGTTTATCCGACTAGACACTCTTAAGTTATTAACAAATTTTCAGCTTGCTATTATTCAACTTTTTTTTCATACGCGGGATCCAGACCTATCACGCGTCGACTACCATATCAGTGGGCCACTTATCGCTTTACACCCACAGTCTCCCTCGCCCCTTTCGGGCATCTTAAATACAACGGATAATCAAAAAATCTGCCAAAACACCGTATATTTATTTTCCTTTATCCAAAGGTACAGTTACGATCACTGAATAGTTTACACCTTAATTTTTATATTGTAATACTGTAAAATTCCAGTGTCGTACGGATTTGTAAATGTCAAATCCGTCCAAAAATCGGTATAAAAATTTCAATAAAAATAAAATTGATATTTTAAAACCAGACTTCCTTATTTTCGTTATTAAGACCATAATCCATTTTATTCAAAAAATCTTCTTTCTATACTTTCTATTTTGTTAAATTTTGTAAAATATGTTTATTATTTTGTTTTTTTTTTAATACTAATCAACCTATTCTAGGTACACCACTGGTAATGTCACTGTACAAAAACAAACTTAATTATTTATTGAGTTTCTGCTTAATTTTCGATGTGTACAAACAGAAAATAATTTACTAAATAACAGACTTATCTTTTTTTTTTTGTTGACCAGTGTAATTTTTATGACATTATATCTGAAGTTTCACTTGGCTCATTCTTAAAGGAAATATCATTGATTATTTCATTCATAGGAGATTCTGACCAATAGAAAGCTACAGACATGCAAATTAAGGTGATAATTTTTGATAATCTCCCGTCGTTAAGCATATTACGTCAGATGCCCTTCGTTGCTACGAAAAAATACATTCAGTGACATTAATAACAAATGTTTTAAAAATTATAAAAGTGATGACTTTCAACCGTCAAATACATATTTATAACAACTGTGTGTTTAATTTCACTAATTGGTACTTACATATATATTACAATAAAATTTTGGTTTTGAACAGTTTTATTCATGAAATAATCGCAACAAATTGCACTCGAACTCTAAAATTAATATAGAATTTTTGCCCTCGTGACACTTTGACATAATTTTACTCGCCTTCGGCTCGTGAAATTAAAACTGCCAAAGTGACACTCGGGAAAAATTCAATAATTTTAGAGCTCTTGTGCAATTACTACTGATAATATTTATAACGTCACGTATTTTATTCTATATTACTTAGCTCTCATGAAATTTTTATTATATTTAGGTATTATTTATATAATAATTTAATTACAAAGTAATACATTTTTGCGCATTTTGACCAAAATGCTTATGCACGATTATAAAGAATTTCCCAAATAAAAAATAGTCAACTTCTGTTACTTTATTTTCGGATCGTTTTTGTTTAAGGAATATTGTATAAAAATTGTGATTTAAATTTTCATCAGGATGTTTTCTATTCACTTAATTAATTGCAGTATTATTCTAGGGAAAAGCATTGTATTTACTAAAAAAGATTTTCGTTTTATTTTCTATTTTCTGAAAGCAAGCTTCTTAAAGTATACTATATTAAATTTTAATAAAATGAACGCAAAAAATTGTTTTTGTAAACAAGCTTTGATAAAAACGGTGTTCTATAATGAGCAAAATACGTTATATACAGTGCGCTGGAATAAGTGTTACCTCCTTATTAACTTATTTATTTTTAGCACATAAGCAAAACGCTCGGACAGGTCGATTTTTAAAATAATCATAGTATATTATAGCATCAATATTTCGAACCTTACGCGATCCCTTTCCAGGTAACAGGCACAACTTTGATTTTTTTAAATAGGAAAGTACATCATGTGACACCCCATTTAATAGTCTTTGAAATATATATATATATATATATATATATATATATATATATATATATATATATATATATATATATATATTATATATATATATATATATTACTATCAAACTATAATATATATATATATATATATATATATATATATATATATATATATATATTTACTCCCAGCGTATGAAGTGAGCCACATATCAAAAGAAACTGCGGTTGAAGTGAGGTCCTGTACAAAGTGAGGTCCAGTATACGGACCTCACTTAGTCAATCAATGTAAGACTTTTTCGTAGACATGTACTGATAGCAAACACTGTTTTTTTACAAAAAAAAGTGGGACCTCACTTTGTATGGTCCACATCAATTTTTAGTTCAGAGATTTTCCGCATAGAGGCGCTGACTTTGGCGTATATTTTCTAACCATGTATATTCTATGCTCTGTTGAATAACTTACGATACACATAGTGAGGACCATACAACTGGCAACATCTGTTCAACCAATCTTTAAAACAGTGGATCGTCAATCGTCGCATAAATTCAAACAGTACAAAAATGTTTAATACTTTAATCCTTTTTGAGAGCGTAGGCGCAAAATTTCGGTCGAGTTCTTTTTAAACGCATTTATTTTTTTCGAATCCTGAGATAACTAATAGGTATTTTTAAAATATTTAAACGCAAAATAGAAGACTACATTATTCCCGAGGGCAGAAAGTCCCTTATAATGAACAAAAAGTTTCTTTTGTAATATATATTTAAAATTAAAAATCAGGCTATTTTTTTTCACCCCTGTGACTTATTAAAATAAATATTATAGAAGTTCTCAAGGACTTTCGACCATGGATAATACAGTAATATTTCTTTCTGCGTTTAAATTTTTTAAAAATACTTAAGGTTTTCTCAGTATTCGAAAAAAATGAACGCATTTAAAAATAATTCGAGCGAAATTTTTGCGCATATGCTCTCAGAAAGGCTTAAAATACTATAAATTTTTGTAATCAGTATTTCAATAGTTATTTATGATATAAGTGTTAAAAGTACACGTTTAAGGCACGCATGTGAAAGTTTGCAGAATGAGCGACAGCGAGTTCTGCAATTCACATGAGTGCCTTAAAAATGCACTTTTTAACACGCATATCATGCAATATTTTTTCTACAAACGTAATTACAGGACAATATCTACAAAAACTTTTACTTGAACTTGACTGACATTCCATTTTTATATTTTTTTGACATTACATCAAAATTGCCTATACGATCAATACGAATTGCAGTGCCATAAAAATTTTAAAGCACTAGTGCCTTAAAGCAGCGCCGGATAAAGGGGCGGGCGAGCCGGGCGACCGCCCGGGGCGCCAGAATTTGGGGGCGCCAAATTTTGAGAGACGCTGATATATAAATATAATATTTACCCCCCTCCGTGGCTCAGTGGTAAGAGCGCCTGCTTTTGGATCGAAAAAATCCGAAAGGTTGTGGGTTCGAATCTCACCAGGGTCGGAAATTTTTCATTTATTATAAATTAATAAATGAATATAGTTTCTGTCCTCGTGGGAACGGTTCTCACCGGAGGGACCGCAGACGTTCGGATACAATTAGCGTCTCTTTGCAAAGACAATGACGTCGACATTGCAAAGTAACAAGCCACTTACTCAACACCCACACTACTTACACATGACACTAGGTACCTAACTGTTCAAAATTACCGTACCTACCATGCCAATGGCCATTAGTTGTCGAGGCATTAGCTAAACAAAAAAAAAATATAATATTTTTTACATTCACTATTTTTTTGGACTTTATAGATTATCTTTGGGCTAAGATTACTCCTAAGACAATTAATATTAAATAATTGTAACAATAAGAAAACTATTTCTAGCTCACAAAAATTCTCTAATAAAAATAATGCAACCTAAAAACTGTTATGGCTTTTAAAGGTCATTTTTGTCAGGTAATACATATCACTTTTATGGTATTACAATGTTATACGTACATACTTAAAATACACGAAGATCAGATTTACGAAGTATCAACAAATTTATGAATAGTCAGTGATATTATTATACTGCTACTTGTCATTATAGCCTCAATGGTTAGATATTTTTGTCTTCCTGTTCTGTAAACTTTGCTTTATCAACATTGTCGTGTGTCCGTGGGTGTGTAATTTGAAATAAAAAAAAACAAACCAGGTATATCTATATGAATTAGAATTGACAAGTTCTTTTTCATAATATGAATATATAGAAATTTATTTCGAATACTTTGTACGCGTTAAGATGTTTCACTTTTTGCATAAAAACGGCTCGAACGACGTATGAAAAAAAGGAATAATAGATTTTTGTATATATCATAAATTGAACGAGTAATTCCAAAATGATTTGTTATTTGAAATATCTCAGTGGCGTACTATGTTTTTCTTTAAAAAAATTCACACCATTTCAACAGTAGATATAAAATTATTAATTTTATGTCAAAAAATACGCAATAATTACCTCTTAAAACACATCAAATTTCATTTGCATATCTGAACCGGTTTTAGAACAATAAAGAAATCGTCAGTTTGTAAGAAAAATGTCAACACCCCATATCTCGGAAACGAAGTATTTGCTGACATAGGCTTATAGAGCAAACTGTCATTATTTTTTCATATAGAATTACCCTTTAAAGTTTGTTGCATTTATTTAGAAACATCCTGTTTTTTCTTGACCACCCTGGATTTCCATAGTTTTTCCTGTATTATTTCACTTGACCGTTATTTTCAGTTCTTTCTGTTTTTCCAGTCCTGCAGGTTTCTTTTCTAATATTGCTTCGTCCATTTTATCTCTAAAAGATTTTCGGGGTCTGTCTCTCTTCCTTCTTCCTATCGGGCTCCAATCTGTTATTCTGTTTATCAACGATTTTGGTCTGCTCTTCTGCCATGTCCGTACCAGGTTAATCTCTTTTGTTCTATGTTGTCTATTATCCCTTGAATTCATTACCATTATTTTCTTAATCTCTATGTTATTTATTCTATCCCTTCTACAGCTTCTACTTAGGTATTCGATCTCTGTTGCTCTTATTTTGCATTTGGTTTTCGTATTTTTTATTCAATTTTCACACCCATTATTCAGAATACTTTTTGTCATGGTGTTATATTATATTCTTCTTTTTGTTTTTATACTGATGTTCTTATCCCACAGTACCGGGTTTAATTTTAGTATGCAGCATATTGTTTGTCCTAGTAACTCGATACCTAAAACCATAGCTTGGTTCTATAGGTATCGAGTCATAGAGATAATAAAAAGCTCATGAGATAATAAAAAAAATAATGAATGATTTTATTTGAATTTGCATAGATGATTGTAAGGCCAAGGATATCACAACGGCTCTAAAAGGAAGAGAAAAAATAAAGATGTACAAGCTCGCGTTTGCAAAGAATATCCGCATGTTATTTTATGCTAAGTGGATGCCACTCCCTCAATTTAGTTATTGGGGATGCAGCTATATCTTGCGCACAATCAACATGTTTTTTGGTCTTGTAGAAGATTTATACACACTAAATGATATAAATGAGTCAGATTAAATAAATTATTAGACGAATTTTTTACTAAGCAACAACATTTTTGTTTAATTTAGTAGTATTTTGACAACGACACCCGATTTGGGCGTCGAAACGATAATAAAATTATTTTTTTCAATTTAATTGTGGCTTATTTTCCATCTAAATAGTTATTTATCACATTTTTTACTGGTTGTTGATAATGTGCATTTATCTTTTACCTCGCTTCTTCGTCGCTTGAACTTAAAATGTGCTCGCTATGCTATGCCCTATGTTGGATAAGTTGTAAGTAATAACTATCCTACTATTTTTTAAATAAATATATTTTTACATAGTTCTTTATGGTAAAATTTTGATTTTTTCCTATTTTTTTTATATTTGCAGTAAATTTGTATATTCTTATATGAAGGGGCGCCAAATTTTATTTTGCCAGGGGCGCTCAGAACCCTAAAACCGGCCCTGCCTTAAAGTAGCATTTTTAACGCACGTATGGAGTTCTAAAAATTGCATTTTTAACACGGTTGTAGAAAAAAGCCTTTAAATGAGGTGTCACATGATGTACTTACTTTCCTATTTAAAAAAATCAAAGTTGTGCCTGTCATCTGAAGAAGAGGGATCGCGTAAAGTTCGAAACATTTACGCTATAATATACTATGATTATTTTAAAAATCGACCTATCCGAGCGTTTTTCTTATGTGCTAAAAATAAATAAGTTAATAAGGGGGGTAAAACTTATTCCAGCGAACTGTATTTGTAACAACCAAGGTAGGGATGGCGGTTGTTGAACAAAAAACCGGTTTTCGGTTATACCGGTTTTTTACTTACGGTTTAACCTGGCGGTTATAACTGGTCAAAAAAAGCGGTTGTTCCAAAAACCATTTTTCGGTTTTTTTAATCAGAAGCAAATACTCGATAGGTTATAATGTTAATATAATGTTATGTGTTACATAATATTGTGTTTTCAATTTTATCAATCAAAGGCAAAATAAAAATTAAATTAATTTTTTTTTAATAACGCGGGCACATAAATTTGATACACCCTGTATATTGATCTGTAAATATTTATTAGAATTTAGTTTGGATGTAAGTGGATTTCTTTTTTTAATGAGCTTTCCGATGAACCATTAAAGACTTTTGTGAATAATTAAAGTGAAAATAACGATGTATTTTGATTTAAAATGGAAAAAGATTGTTTAGGGTAGAGGTAATTATCAATTTCTAGAAAAGTGGTTTTAGGAGAAAGTTTGGAATTTTAGTATCTTTGTTTCAACACGAGTAAATGTTGTATAGTTCTCAGAAGGTAATTAGGATGGTCGGAATGGTTTTGAGGGTGACTGTTTTGTTTGTCGAATGGAAAAGTCGATGTTTCAGATTCTTGGCAACGTGGAAGGGGAAAAGTAGTTTGAATGATTAAGAGAGTTTGAAGGGGAAGTCATTATGTTTTTGGCATCGCTGAGGACCGGTTCGACGTTTTAGTGGATAGATAGCAGATACCAGTGGCTGTTTGATAGTGGAGAATAGTGTTGAAAAGTGGAACGAGAGATAGATCAAATTGAGACGAAATACCTCTTTGATTCTGTATTATTGTGAGAAGGAGAGCAGAGAATTTTTGGAGTTTTGTTTGAATCGAGTACGTGTCAAAAGAGGCCCGGCTTGTTGGAGAATTGGTGCTGGTATGCTGATAGTTTTGAAGCTGGAGAACGGAGAGGGCTTTGATGAGTAGCCTTTAACATAGTCAACGAGGGAGAGCTGTTTTGGGTCACGAGAAGACATCAGAGTGAGTGAAGCAAAAGGTCAGTCAACTTATGTGAAAGATATTTTTATGTTCGGAAACTAAAATTTTGAGTAAAAGGCATATGAATTAAAATTCCAATATTTCTAAAAGTAAATAGGAAGTATAGCTAATCTTGCGAATACATAAATTTGTTTTGTTTAGTTTGTTTTACCAAAGTCATCGGGAACAAACCGATAAATTGTTTTTTTTTAACTATAATAAATTTAAGTGGTAAAGATTTCATTCAGACATCTGTGTCCACAGGTTTTAGATTTGATAGAGTTTAGAGTATTGATTTTGACAAATAAAAGACAATTCTGTATGTTTATTTTAATATTTTGCTTTATTTCTTTTCCCTATTTTATCCCGATTAGGATCAACTAAGATATACTGAACCCACGAGAGAAGATAAGTATAACGTGAGATAATTTAGATTTTTTTTATAGTATAAAAAGGCACCCTGAGATTTTTTATTCATTTTTATGTATTTGCGACAATTAAATAATTAATCAGATAAATAATAATTAATATATAATTAATAAAAAGCAGATCATAACAATACATTTATATTGCAATTCAGTTTGCTCAATTTTCCTCCCGAAAAATTCCCCAACCAATTCAACCTATAAAAATTTTCCCATGTGCTTTCAAATTACCCTAAGAATGGGCGAAAGTACCCCAATCTGGCATCTCTGATTCGTCGCTCGTTGTAGACGGCGTCGGTGTATATTGCGTTGTCAATTGGGATATTCCCAAAACTCCCAAAAGTGATGATCCTACCGATCTACCGACATGTCCCTAGGATCTATCGAGTTTAAAAAAATATCCAAATGACATATTTTACTTAAGAGGAAACAGTAGCGATCAACAGGTAGCGAAAACGCGTTCCAAGATTGCGGCTGTAATTTTGAATATTTTTTCGAGATATGTGGCACACGTATTCGTAATATAATAAAGAATGGCGGTACAGAGCCCAATTTAAAAAATATATTAATATGTGGAAATTACTCTGTAATTAAATACAATATTAAAAAAACGAACCTGTACCGCCACTAAGAAGAACAAAAAAATACATTTTCTTCAAATAAACTTTTTTATCCGATGCCTAGATTTTGTGTCATTTTGGAACTACTAAAATTTTTTATTTCATTAGTAGTTCCAAAATGACACAAAATCTAGGCATCTGATAAAAAAGTTTATTTGAAGAAAGTGTATTTTTTGTTCTTCTTAATGGCGGTACAGACTCGTTTTTTTAATATTGTATTTATTTACAGAGTAATTTCCACATATTAATATATTTTTCAAATTGGGATCTGTACCGCCATTCTTTATTATATTACAAATACGTGTGCCAAATATCTCGAAAAAATATTCAAAATTACAGCCTCAATCTTGGAACGCGTTTTGGCTACCTGTTGATCGCTACTGTATCACCTTAAAAATAAATTCGATAAACCAATTCATCATTTATTGCCATCAAAAAATTTCAGTAGGTAGTATTTTTTAACACATTTGTATAATACCTTTCATTTCCTAAGAATTATGTATTATTTAAAAATTACATAATGGAGATTCCTAATCGTATTTCGGTATTCACATTTCATACAAGAGTCTCAAAGTACTCAAGTATAAACAATTTTTAGATGATTTTGGGAATATCGATTTCAAGCAGATCACTTACCTTTTTATGTAAATATTCATGTGTTTCATAAAAGCTGATGTGACACTTTCGTCCAGTTCTTTATTAGTAAATAAAAGTTGAATTATGGTTGTTTGGGTTAATAATTACTTCGCATATTATTTATAATACATATATAGTAGGGGAGCAAAGTATGCTAAATGTGCAGTCACTCGAGCGCTTTGGGGACCTATTGGGTTGTGATTATTAGGTTCTAAAACCAAAAAAGTTAAATAAAATTTTCCATTTTAGTGGGGACTTTCCATATTTTAATTTAATTTTCCATTTCCAACACCCGTTTTCTCCGATTATAGCGCCACCTATCCGTAATTAGAAAAAACGTTTCGAATAAAAGTTGCTTATTTTTACGCAAAGAATCCAAATCTGAAATAAAAAAAAAGGAGTTCCTATTTAAGATTTTAAAGTAACCCCCCCCCCCACCTCCGTGGGGTCGTGTTTGGTACCATTCGATAGATTTCAGAAAAAATATTCAGAAATTGTAGTGTATTACCTATAAGAAGTTACCGTTAAGCCGGGTCCAGACTATGTAACAAAACATGTTAAATAACAAAGTTTTGTAACTTGTTACAAAATTTTAAATAAACAAGTTTTAAAACACAGTGTTGTATAACATTTTTCTGGTTATATAGCATATTTTATGTTATCCAACAGATGTCGGATGTCGGTAAACATCAAAGAAAGTTATAAAACCGCACCGCGACTGATCTACACCTAAAAACATGTTATTGAAACATTTCTCTGGCATAGTACCTACGCGAGCAGCAACCGTTGGAGTCATATCGCCTTGTTCATTCTGGAGTGATTGTGCTAGATTTTTCTTTGCTCTGTTCACGTAGGGTTATTTACGCGATGAAATTGTCGAAAGAACTGATTACTCATTTAATTGAGCTATTTCGTAAGTAACGAGTATTATGGGATTGCTATGGGATGAGCTACATTTATTGATTTAAAAAACAAATAAAAAACACGATGAATAGACTGAAATGGAAGTGAAAATAGATACAGAAACTGTAGTTAAAACTAATGCAATGCACGTACGCCTATAACTCAAGCCAACAAAAGAAAAGCAGTACGCGGAACCTTAACAGCAAATCGGTGCAAATCAACTCTAAATTTGACATAAATACTATTCTCTACAGAGCAGAGTGTTCAGACATAAAACCTGTAACATTCACTTCATTCGCTACACAGATGCAGACTGCTTCATCAGCTACTCAAACAGGCACTCAATCATACAATATATCTGAGCCTTTCTATTCCGTCCACTACACCTACATCCGCTACTTCTCCAGCTACACCAATTCAAACAGACAGTGACACTCAATCATGAACAGGTGAAGACGATAATACTGAGGAATTAAATTCTACAGAAATGTTATACTTCCTCCCTGAAACAATGAGTAAAAAGTTTAAAAAATAAATACTTTGCTAATAATATAACTGTTAATCTTTCTCTTACTGGAATTGCATCTCGAAATGTCTTTCCTGCCTATTTTATGGCCGATTTCATTTATAAGAAATTCAAAATCAGAACTTTCTATTCTTAAGAAGTTTTTAAAACTGCCATCACATTTAATGTCTCCTGTCGATGGGTCTATGTTATCTCTTTCCAGATCAGCTAAAAGAGCTGTACCACTACCTATATTTTGCTCGAGCTGCTAATGAAGGACACATCCAAAATATTAATTTAACACGCCGCCGGTGTCGCCTCCACAATATTATACAAGCTGCTGTTGCTATGAAGTGATCCTCCATACTTATATGACGCAATTTTATATACTACCTAACCCACCAGCTATCCATCTAAAATGCTGCAAACTTTATGCTCATGTTGTTGTTTTGTTTTTTGTTATATAGTCTGGATACTCATGCTATTAACAAGTTACATAACAAAGTTGTACAACAAATTTGTTGTACAACTTTGTTATTAGCATGTTTTGTTACATAGTCTAGACCCGGCTTTAAAAGTTCCCCGTTTCAGGAAAAAATGTTGTCTAAGAGCGATAGCCTAGTGACCTAGTGGGTAGACCTCGGATCTCGGATTCGTAAAGCAGAGGTTTCGATTTCAAATCCGGGGTGTGGATCTCCGATTTTTTTATTTATTGTTACTGCATTCATGTCTGTAGACAATGTTGCAATCTATTATGAGCACAATTAAAAAATATAGTAATAAAATAATAAATAAATATTTCAAAAAAAAACAAGAAAAAAAATACAATCACTGGAAGCGAAACTAAACAATACGGAAGAAATATAACCACTGGATTCGGAACTGGATATGGAACTGGATAATATTAGAAAACTGATATTATAATATGTAAGCACTACGAGCCTAGTAGGCCCATGGCTTGATGTACTATTCTTTTCCACTCCCTTTTGTCAGTCGCTTTTGTTTCCCAGTTCCTTAAGTTAATTCTTCTCATATCTTCTCTAACTCCATTACTCCATCGTGACCTCGGTCTTCCTCTTCGTCTTTTCCCTGCCAATGCACTAGATAGTACCATTCTGGGAATTCTAGATGGAATCATCCTCTGCACATGGCCCAACCATCTAAGTCTTTGCGCCTTAATTACTGCTAGTATGTTAGGATCTTGATGGAGCTCAGTTAGTTCCTTATTTGTTCTTCTTACCCATTGTCCATTTAAGTTTTTCCCACCGAAGATTTTGCGCAGCATTTTCCTCTCCCAAACTAATAACAACTCTTGATGTTTTTTGTTGTGACCCATGTTTCAGAAGCATACGTTACTATCGGCCTTATTACGGTCTTGTAAGTTCTTAGTTTTGCTCTTCGTGATATATGTTTACTTCTTAACAACCCATTAAAAGCAAATATAGCGCGGTTGTCCGACATAATTCTCTTTTTTATTTTTTCTTCACAGTTAGGATCTCTTGTGAAGACAGTTCTTAAGTACTCAAATCTCTCAACTTCTTCGAATTTATACTGTGTTCCCTTCGCTGTTGTCATTGTTATGTATTGCCCCCGAACGAATTGCTTATTTGTCCATTCCATATACTTTGTTTTTGCTTCATTTATATACAATCCTTTGGTTGCTGCCCTCTCCTCGAGTTTCATGAGTGTTTCTATAAGTTCTATGTTGCTCCTAGCCAAGATTACCAAATCGTCTGCGAATGCCAAGCACTGATGTTTTTTGTGGTAGATCAGACCTGTTCTATTAATGTTTGATTCCTGTATAACCTTTTCTAGTAATATGCTAAACATTATAGGCGATAATGGATCACCCTGTCGCAGTCCTTGTTTGACCTCAAAGCTTTCTGTTATAGTATTGTTTATCTTGACTTTATCATACTGATATATCATACTGATATTGTTTAAAAACACTAATAATATTGATATAAAATGTTAATCAATTTTATTTATTGTTATAAGAATCAAAGGTAAATATGATTAGGCGAATGAAGCCTTAGGTTTCGCAGTCAATATCCCAACCACGCACACATGTTGCAATCTATTTCAATACGGTTTATAGTACAAAATATACATTTAATATCAAAATAGTGGGATATATTTTTTTAGTTGAGGACACTTGGTCACATTGCATTGTTTCAGGATAAGGTGAAATATCTTCAATAAATGGAAAAAAGCATGTATGTCATATATTATAATACTTTCTATACTCTTAATATGTAGTCTCGTATAAATTTGTAGTGACATGATTTTAAGTATAAGAACAAGAAGCTTGCAACAATTTTCAGAGAAAATAGAAAACTAAAACTATTTTAAAATGATTATTCGAAATAAAACATATGCAAATATTCACTGTATTTGCCATCTAGTGGAATAACTGTAAAATTAAGTCAGTAAAAAAGGTACATTAAGTTTAATTAAATTAAGTAAATCAACTTGTATACTAAAATTAAGGTTCTAAAATTTTCATTTCAAAATGAAAATCGACAGGGGCAACAGTACCTATACTAAAATACACTCTGTATAGATAATTATGTCAATGTTAATAATACTGGATAGAGAATTGAATATCCTTTCAAATGAGCTAGCACACGCCCCTCTTCCCTATTTAAAAATAAGGGGTGGGGGAAATGGAAGGGAGGGGGTTGACAAATGACAGATATGTATGTACCGTAAAAACTGTGTTCCCCTTAGATCAAAAGTCGGGCTTTTATATTTATATTTTAAGTTCAATATAAATTTCACATAACTGAACTATCACTGTGTCCTCCATTTTGATTATTATTGTTCTCAACTAACGCTATTTTCAAAATTCTTGCTTTCCTATCCATCTTTAACGTAAATTATTAAAAAATATAAAACTATTTCTTTATTAACGCTAGTCTCCGATAAGGCTACCGTGATTTAATGCTGAGGTACTAAAATGTTATAAAATTAACAAACAGTACGAGCAAGAACAAAGAGTCCACATCTTCTTATAACTACAAGTGACTGAAACATCGAAACAATAATAATTCTTACTGTGTTATACAGAAAAAGGCAGTAGAAACGATTAATCTCATATTTATCGACAACACTGTATGGTCCTCACTTGATGAGCTGTAAGGAAATATACACGTAAAGTTGTCCTCACTTTGTGCGCATAACGAAAAAGTATATACAGTCTCACTTTAATAGCTGCGTATAATGGCCTCACTTGGGTGGCAATATACTTGAACAATACGGGGCACATATACGTAATTTTTTTTGTGTATACTGGTCATTTTTTAATTGCTATTTACTTGTCAAGGTCACTATGAAGAGTTGAAACGATTATGTCTACGTTTTCTACCGGTCCTCACTAAGTGCGCGTAATGTCAGGACCTCACTTTGATATCTGTGCATAAATATATATATATATATATATATATATATATATATATATATATATATATATATATATATATATAATCTAAACCTTTCTACCTAACGGTGTAAGGTGTTTAGAAATACATTTCACACATCTATATCATACACAAATCGTCTCCACTCTTGCTTATTCCTGGCCCTTCGTTTCGCTTCAGTCCAAGTTGTATTTTTCGTCCTCAGAATCTCTACCACTTCATCGTTCCAGGTTTTCTTTTGGTCTCCCTCTTCCTCTCTTGTTTTGTACTTTTGCCTCCCATACGCGTTTTACCTCTCTACCATCGTTCATTCTACACAAATATTCAAACCATTTAAGCTTGTTCTTATCTAGTATTTGTGTTATTGGTTCGACTTGTAGTTCTTCTCTCACAATGCTGTTCCTTATTCTATCGCGTCTTGTAATTCCTTTTACTTTTCTTAGGTACTTCATGTCCATGGAGTTTATTCTGCTTTTCTATGATTGTGTTAGCACCCACCTCTCACTACTATAGGTAAGGATTGGCCTGAAGATCGTTTTATATACCATCATCTTTGTCCTGCTGCTTACTTCTCTCTTTCCAATGAATGTTCTGTTTAAGCTAAGGTACATTCTGGACGCCATGGTTATCCTTAGTTGGCTGCTTCTTCTGATCTTCCTCCATTTTCTATTTTCACACCCAGGTATTTATATGTTGCTACTTGTTCTAATTTCTTGTTATTTATCTCTATATTTACTTGTTTATCCTCATTCCCCATGACCATTATCTTTGTTTTCTCCATGTTTATTTTCATATTTCTTTCTTCCAGCTCCTTTTTCAACATTATTAGGTTCCTTTTGAGGTCATCTTCGCTGTGTGCTAATAACATCAGATCGTCTTCAAATGCACATACTGAAATTCCTATGGGTTCTAGTCTATGGTAACCATAATTTGCGTGTCTTTTCTTCCATTATTTTTATGATGTCATCCATGAGTACAATGAACAGTGTGGGGCTCAGTACTCCTCCCTGCTTCATTCCATCACTTATCTCAAACGTTTCGGAATGGGTATTATCTTTCCTGATGTAGCATTTGTTATGCTTATATAAGCTTTGTATAGCCTGCCTCAGTTTGGGTTCAATATTTCTTCGTTCGAGACTTTCCCAAACTTTGGATTGTGAAACTTTATCGAATGCTTTTTCTAAATCTATAAATGCTGCATATACTTCAGTTTTAGTAGTTCTCATTTTTTCTGTTACTTGCTTGATCGTAAAGATGTGGTCTTGGGTGCTCCGGCCTTTTCTGAACCCACTTTGTGGTTCTGCTAGATTGTGTTCAACTATTGATCTAAGTTTTTTGTTTAGTATGTATTCGTACGATTTTGACACCACACTTAACAACATAATACCTCTGTAATTGCCGCCATTTCTTGTGTCCCCTTTCTTAAAAATGGGCAATATAATTCCAGTTTTCCAATCTTCTGATACAGTACCCAAGTGCCAGTCTTTGTTGAGAATTTCTGTTAACATCTCTAACCCTGACACCCCTAGATTTTTCAGCATTTCTGGTGTGATCTTATCATGGCCTGCTGATTTTCCACCTTTTAGATGCGAGGTGGCTTCCAGTACTTCATTCTTATCGATATTTTCGTCTTCGTCGTCGTGATCTACGTTGGGGGTGGTCGTTTGTTCATGTGAGTCATTATTGGTGGTTGTTTCATTTAGTAGCTCTTGGAAATGCTCCTTCCATATTTTTATAATTTCGTCTTCATCTGTCCGTAGTACATTATCTTGTGATTTGATCTGTCTTATGTTTGTTTGTTTGTCCTTTTGTAGGTTCTTCAAAACTCTGTAGAATAGCTTCTGATTTTCTTGGCTATTTTCTTCTAATTTTGTTCCAAATTCTTCCCAGGATCTCTGTTTGGCTCGGTTTACTAGTTCTTTGACATTAGTACGTTGTTCTTTATATAGCGTGTAATTATTGACTGTTCTCTCTCCGAGATATTGTTTCCATAAACTTTTCTTTCTTTTCGCTTGATCTTTAATTTCTTGGTTCCACCACCTTGTCTGTTTTATATTTTTATTTACTACTATTGTACCACATGTTTGTTTTGCTGCCTTTAGGATGGTATCCTTAAATTCTAGCCGTATTTCTTTTAGATTCAGACTTCGCCATATTTGTCTTCTGTTTTAGGTGCATGTTTCTGTAGACTTTTTATATTGTTCAGCAATCTTTCTGTCTTGTAGCTTATACAATCGGATTGCTTCGTTCCTATTCTTGTTCGGGCTTGTCATTTTTGTTATTTCTTGATGTTTATCATCCTCAATTTTCCACTTAGCTACTAATAAGTAATGGTCACTGTAGATTTTTGCGCGTCTATTACTTTTACGTCAGTTATTTCTTTTCGGTTTTGTCTGTTGATTAGTACATAATCTATTATTGACCTTTCATTTCTGCTTTTAACTTCTCTGGTATATTTGTGTATATCTTTGTGCATGTAAAACGTATTCGTTACTAGCAAGTTATTTTCCATGCAAAAATTGATCAATCTATTTCCATTATTGTTTCTGGTCTCCTCTCCATGCATTCCAATTACATCTATTGTTTCGTTTCCTTTTCCTACTCTACTGTTAAAATTTCCCTTGATGATTATTCTGTCATTTATGTTTTCCACTAGAAAGTGGGAACTTGGAAAGAGAAAGAAAGAGAAAAAATGTAATAATACAGAGAATAAAAATTGATACAAATGATCAGAAAGTTTTACGAGGGGCTATGGAGAATTTTATGGAAAAATAGCTACAAGTTTCAGTAGATGTAAATGGAGCAAGGAAAATAGGAGAAAATACTGTCATAGTGGAACTTAATAGCGTGAAAAACAAAATAGAAGTAATGAAAGATAAAAGTAAATTAAAAACCAAAAAGTACGAAAGAATCTATATTAATGATGATATGTCAAAAGAAAAAGAATTATCCAGAAAGAAATTAGAAGCAAGGCTATGGTAGAGAGGCATAATGGAAAAAATGGAAAAATAGGATACCAGAAGCTAATCATTAATGGTGAAATATGGACATGGAATAACAGCCAACAACAACTCATAAAAGAGAAAAATATACAACCAAAAAACTAGCAATACAACTAAAGCAGACTGAAATAACGGAGACGACATGGCAAAGTAAAGCTACACGAAATAGACAAAATGTACAGATTATTAATGAAAAGAAGCCCGTAAACGAACATATATTAGTAGGAACATGGAATGTAAGAGGAACATACGAAGAAGGAAAACTGAAACACCTAGTAGATGAATGCAAAAAATATAAATTCGAAATAGTAGCACTACAAGAAACGAAACAACTAGGCCAAAACTCAATGGAAATAAATGACTATTTATTTTTCAATAGCGGAGGCGAAAATAGAATGTTAGGCACAGGATTTGTAGTGAACAAAAAGCTGAAAGATCTAATCATTGACTTTAAACCAATTTCAGAGAGAATATTCATACTAAGAATAAGAGGAAAATACCAAAAAATAAGATTTTTAAACATACATGCAACGACTGAAGAGAAAAACATAGAGATAAAGGAAGACTTCTACAGTCAAATAGATACAGTATTCGAAAATATTCCCAAATACGATATAAAAATAGTACTAGGTGATGCTAATGCCAAAATAGGAAAAGAACAAATATACACACCCACCATAGGAAAATATAGTCTGCATGAAACAACGAATCAAAATGGTCACCTCTTAATAGATTTTGCAAAAGAACGAAACATGATCGTTATGAGCACGTACTTTCAACACAAAAGAGTATACCAAGGAACATGGAGATCACCAGATGGGAAAATTATAAATCAAATAGATCATGTGCTCATCGAAAAAGACATGGAGAAATGTATAAAGAACATAAGAACATATAGTGGACCAGATGCAGACACAGATCACTTTATAGTCGGAATACAACTTAAACAGGTTATACCAGTTCTTAGAAACCAACAGAAAAAAAGGTACAAAGTAACTAAACCTATTAGACTACTGTCAGAAGAAGAACAAAGTAAATATGAAAGACTAGTCACTAGAGAACTGGAAAATATTGTAGAAAATGGAAACATCGAACAAAAATGGACGCAAATAAAAGTATGTATGACCAAAGCAGCGCAAGGCAGTAATAGAAATATAAAAGATGGATTCAAAGAATGGTTTGATGAAGAATGTAAAATAGAACTGGATGAAAGAAATAAGTTAAGGCTCCAAATGATGCAAGTGAAAACACCAGAGATGGAGATAAAATACAACGAACAAAGAAACCGAAATAAAAGAATCATAACAGCAAAGAAAAGAAAGTATAACGAAGATAAATTGAAATGCATAGAAGAAAACTATAAAAATGGAGAAGTCAGAAACTTATATCAAGGAGTAAAAAATGAGAAAAAGGGGTTCCAAAGCAAACCTGTACACTACAAAAGCAAAAATGGAAGGAATTTAGTAAGCGACGAAGAAATACTGGACAGATGGAGAGAATACTTCGAAGAGCTTCTAAATGAAATTCCCACAACAGAATATGCAGAAGAAGAAGAAGAACCGAATGAAAATATCGATCAAGAAGAAATACAGGAAATACCGCCTAATGAAAAAGAAATAATAGAGAAACTAAAGAAAAACAAGAGGCCAGGTAAGGATGACGTAACAGCTGAAATATTTAAATATGGAGGACCAGTACTAATTAAGCATTTGGAAAAGCTGATAATAGAAATTTGGGAACAAGAACACATACCAAAAGAATGGACTGAAGCCACACTGTGTCCAATTCACAAAAAAGGCGACAAAAGTTTATGCCATAATTAGAGGGGAATAGCCCTACTAGACGTTGCATATAAAATACTTGCAGTATATATAAAAGACAAGATAACACAAAAGATAGATAATGACATAGGAGAATATCAATGTGGATTCAGAAGAGGACGCAGCACGGTGGATCAAATTTTCCTGCTGCGTGAAATACAAGCGGAAAGCTACGAATACGGGAGATCTACAATGGCCCTATTCATTGACTTTAAACAAGCTTTTGAGAGTTAAACGGAAAGAAATATACAAAGCACTATGTGACACTGGAATTAGTAAAAAATTAATAAATATGGTACAAGGTACACTCAGAGAAACAGAGAACAGGGTTAAAATAAATGGAAAGGAAACCGATAAGTTTGGGGTCGGTGAAGGGGTACGACAAGGAGACCCACTGTCATCACTGTTGTTCAGTATCCTTCTTGAAATGGTCATCAGAGAAGCCGAAATTAACAGGACAGGACTTGTATACCAACGAAAATACCAATGCTTGGCATTCGCTGGTGACATAGTAATGATAGCCAGAAGTAAACAAGAATTAAAAGAAATACTAAAAAGACTAGAGGCGATAGGAAGAAAGAAAGGGATATACATAAACGAAGAAAAGACTAAATATATGGAATGGACAGAACGAGAATACACACAAGGACAATATCTGACAATAAATACAGAGGCAAAAATATATGAATTCGAAGAAGTAGAGAGATTCCAATATCTAGGAGCGACATTCACTAGGGGACCAAATATAAAAGAAGAAATCCAAGCGAGAAGTATGGCTGGTAATCGTTGTATCTTTGCTCTAAACAACTTATTAAGAAATAAGAACATATCTAGAGGGGCTAAGATAAGAATATACAAGACAGTGATAAGACCTATAGTCTTGTATGCCAGTGAAACATGGACGATGAACAAATCCGAGCAAGTCATGCTTAAAGTATGGGAAATAAAAGTCCTAAGAAAAATATTTGGCGGAAAGATATGGAATGGAATGTGGATAAGAAGACCAAATGTAGAATTAAAGATGATATATGGTGGTATTATTATTATTGGAATCCTCACTTCAATACCAGTTAAAGTATATGTAAACACTTCTACTCTGGGCTAATTAGCAAAATACAAGGAAAAGTTATTTACCAGCAATTTTATTGCTGGAATCGAATCTTATGATTGTATATATTAATAATTAGGTATGCAAAGTCCGCAGATAGTGTGCTACTTTTTTCATAACCAAAATGGCGCCCGAATATCGTGTTTTTTTCTTTTTTCTATATAACTCCAAAGATTTTACTTTGACGTCAAAAACACCTAAATAAAAATTCACGGTAATTAAATTCTGCATAGATACGTGTTTTTTCCGATTTACTTCTACGAAAATTTTCCCCGGAAAATGCTTGTTTTTCCAACAACATATTTAATTTTTAATTAAAATGTTAGATAAGTAATTGTTTATCAATAATTAAATAACTTAAAAATATAAAAGCACTTTACGTATAGATTATAATTCCAGAAGCGTATGAAAATTAAATGAACAGTTTAGCAACAATTGAATTGTTAATTAAAAATTTACGGTCGCTATAATAACCACTATAATTAAGATACATATGAATAATTATGATTTTTGTATAAAAAGGTACTGTACCTATTACTTATATCTACTGTACTTTACCGAATTAAAATTGGACTATTTAAGGGGCCTCAGAAATATTTTAAAATTATAAACATTTTTTGGGCCAATAAACAAATAGAATATCTCGGGAAATATTAAATTAAATTAAATCATGAAAACGGTATTGGAAAAAAAGCGGCAGGATGATCCTTTTAAAAGAAAAACCTTTAATTCTAGTAAGTGGTGCTAAAATCGGTCAAAGTTGACTGGCATTTACGGCAATGATATAAACAATAGGATCATAGTTTTCAAACCATCACCTTTCTATTTTTGTGCTCTTTCTCTACACCAATTTTCATATCTTTAAAATACTTATAACATATATTATTATATTAAAAACTATCGATATTACGAGTGAAAATTGCCAAAAATAGCAAAATTCCAATCAAAAATTAGGTTGGAGAAAATGTAATCTCAAAGTTCAAAATCGGTATACGTTAAAAAATGCATTTTCTCGGCTTCCCATGGAGCAATTTTCTTCATTCTTTTTTTGTTAATAAAGGTTGATAAAAACCTTTATCCCCATAATTGATACCCTGGGCGTATCATACCAGGCGATAATAGCGATTAAGTTCGTATAAGAACATTAGACAACGCTTTGAATTATTTTTTCGCTGGAAGACTCTGAATTCCGAAGAATTTGCTGAAATCTAGTATGAAGACGTAAACGAAGAAGAGTTAGAAATGGAATGTCTGCGTTTAATAGAATCCTTAAAAATTAATCAAAGCAAAAACCAATAAACTAATAGTATTCTAAAAATATATCATCTTTTAAAAGAGAACGAAATTGAAGACATCTTTCCTAATGTAGAAGTGGCACTGAGAATCATTTTAAGCTTGAGGGTAACAAACTGCAGTGGGGAACGCTTCTTCTCCTAATTAAAACAAATAAAAAATTAATTAAGAAGAGCAATGCATTAAGAGAGATTAAAAAGCTTGTCGCTAATGTCGATAGAATGTGATATGCTCGAAAACATAGATTTTAAAGATGTGATTAATGATTTTGCTCAACTCAAATTTAGAATGGTGCCTCTTCAGTCAGCATATATAGAATCGTAGATGCTAATTATTTTGTGCATTACATTATTTTAATTATCTATTGATAATGCATCATAATATCTAATGTTACTGCAAAGGAATAAAAATAAAGCTACAACTTTGCCTATAGTGTAATCTATGTTCTTTTTCTATTCTAATAAAATAGTGCTTTATTAAAGGCCATGGGCTCCATTTTCCTAATTTTCCCAGTGCCTCTAATAGGTGAGAGACGTCCCTGGATGCGGCTTTATGTAAATAAAAAAAAACTGCGCCCTAAAATTCCTGTAAGATATACAGTTGTTTTATAAAATACAGTGAGCACGTAAAGGTTGGAATAAATAATTTTTTCGTGAATGGACAATCTTGTAAATAAATTCCGGAACAGACCAATTTTTATTTTGAAATTACAATTTTTTTGGCTTATTATAATGACGTCATCTATCTGGGCGTGATGCCGTAATCGATGATTTTTTTAAATGAGACTAGAGGTTGTGTGATAGCTTATTTGAAAGGATGTTTAATATTATATTTAGTAATATAAACATTAACATATTTATTTATACATGGTGTCAAATAAAATTGTTGTAAAAAATGGCTTTGGCAGAGCCAATTAGCCAGACTTGTTTGTGATTGATTGCAGATTCATAGTCATAAATTTCTTGTAAACATAAGTACATTCTACAATATTATTTTTATAGATACGTTGGTATATTGTGTAGCTTTTTTTTATTTTGTTTTTTTTTTTAATTATTTTATTGTTTTTTTAATATATATTTTAATTTGTGCGAAACACTTTTTTTTTCTTCTTTTTTTTCTATTCTTTTTTTATTTTTGTTTCTATTTTTTTTTATTTATTATTTTTTTGTTATTATTTTATTATGTGTTTCTTTTATATATTACTTTTTTTTATTTTTTTCAAAACACATTAACAAAGTATGCCTATTATATTACGTTTACAACTTGTATTTACATAATTTAACATGTTTATAAATGAGATGAAGCATTTCCATATCATTTGTAAATATTAAAGTATTAAGGTTTATTGGGAAAAAACATTTTAAATCTTTTAATTCCTTATAAAGGTCGTTTATGTTATTTATGTTTAAATGACATTCTAATATGACAAGTGTTAGATCTCCGATTTTGCCACAAGTACAATTGGGAGTATCTGACAAGCCGATTCTATGCATGTAATATGGCGTAAGAGCATGATTGGCTCTCAGCCGATTAACGGTCTTTATAAAGTTTTTTATAAAAGTTTTTGTCTGCTAAAAGTAACAATATCTGAAGCTGGAATAGGGATGTTCACTAATTTTTAAATATAGTTAAATTCAATAGATTACAAGGTATATAAAAACGTAACAATCATAAAACTGTTTAAAAATGTATATTTTTTAAGATAAATGAGTTCATAATGTTGATTTTCTTGAAGGCTAGAAAAACGGTACCCTGCAGCGAGGCTACGGTCTGTGACGTCAGCAGTCGTAACGTCTTTGATCGACGACTAGTTTTGTATACTTATTTACTCAGTGTATTTAAATGTGCGCAGTTTTTTACATATTTAATTATTAAAAATCAAGCCAAATAAGTGGTGTTTTGTTCCTGGGTGTGTAAATACATCAAAAAACAATTCTGACAAGATTTTTATTACCGTTCCAGCCAATTTAAAACAGAAAAAGAAATGGTTGGTTGCAGCTAGAACTTAAAATAACTAACTTAAAGAACTAACTTAATAAAATAAACATTATAGAAGTTTTCCAGAGACTTTCGGCCCTTGGTAATAATATAATTGTTCTTTCTGCATTTACATTTTTTAAAAATACTTATTAGTTTTCTCAGGATTCGAAAAAAATGAATGAATTTAAATAGCACTGGACCAAGATTTTGCACCTACCCCGTTAAAGAGTAAATGAAAATGTTTCGGGACCTCAAATTTGTATTCCTTAAACTGGGATATTCCTAAAAACGGGATTCTAATAATACATGCAGTAAAAGTAAACCTTGAAATAACTACATGTGGATGTAGGTATGACTTTATATTATATTAAAATCATTAATAATTTAGTGAAAAGATTGGTTGAAATGAAAATGTGTAATACCCAAGTTCAAAAATAATTTTTACCTTGGAACAGTTGTCAACTCGAAATACGAAACAACCGAAATAAGATCTAGAGTTGAAAAGGACATAGCAACATTTAACAACATGCATGAGAAATATTTTCACCAATTGCGACATAATATCTCTCCCACTAAAAATGCGGCTGCTAAAATGTTATTATTTCCGGTCTTGCTATATGGCGCAGAGACCTGGACAATAATGGAAACATTAATGAAAAAGCTAGAGGCACTCGAGATGTGGGTGTACCCACGTATCCTCAAAATATCCTGGGCGACCCACACCAACGTACAGGTATTGCGTCGAATGGGAAAATAAAAAAGAAATCTCTTTTACAATTAAGAAACGAAATCTTAAATATTTCGGTCACATCATGAGGCATGATAAATATCGTATACTCCAACTGATAACGCAAGGTAAAATAGAGAGCAAACGCGGACCCGGAAGAAAAGACACTCATGACTTAAAAACTTACGCCAATGATTTGGACAAAAATCGATCGAGTTATTCAGAAACGCCTCAAATGAAATTAAAATTGCCATGATGATAGCCAACGTCCACAACGGACAAGGCACATGAAGAAGAATAAAAATATTTTTAATACACCTAACCAAGGTAAAGTAATAACCAGCCAATGTATGTATACAATATGCATGCGTACAATGCATGCATACAACTTTCTCTATTTTTTTTTTGTGGAGTATTAAGCATTTATTTTTTTAGCTTAAAGAAGACATGGAAAATTATATGGAATATACATTCAGTAAAGCTGTGGTAGATTTATTTTTTTACAAGATGCCAATAAATCATACACCATTGTTACATCTACACTACAGTCGGTAGTTTATACGAATCGGCTTTCTGAAAACCTTCTTCCATTTTATTTGTGTATTTTTGTAAAACCCAAAATATGTCCTTACAAACAGTCTATCCACTTTAAACTAAACAAATTCACTATAAAACTCCACTTTAACCCTGATAAAACAAGAAGAGAACAAAATAAAATGACCTGAAACGTCAAACAGGTAAACAGTAACACTATGAGAATGGCGCGCGCTTGGGGTATGCAACTAGTGACGTCAGGCCAATAGAGAAGCGTTCTTGAAATTTAAAATAATGCTAGATTTCTAATAAAGATTTTTTATAGAAAGGCTTTTTCAATTTTGTTGAAATTTTGGACAATTATTCCTAGGGTGTTTCTTAATCGTTTTACATGTTTGAAATGACTTTTTAATTTTTTGTGAACATCCCTATTAAATTTTTGTTTATTTTTTCTCCGATCACATAAGCTGATTTAGCAAAATTGTTACAAAGCAATTGTTACATTTACTCCTAATTGTGTAATTTCAAACAGAGTTTTAAGTATATTCAATTCAATGTAATTTATGTGTTTGGCTGTTTGAATGTTACTTAATCTGTCCACCACGCTTTTACTGTCAGTAAATATATCATAATTGCTAGTTGGATTCAGTAGTACATACTGAACAGCAAACATTACTGCCATCATTTCTGCTGTGTATACTGAGCATTCAATAGGTAGGCTATATTGATGATGGTAATTTTTATTTTCGTGGAATACTGCACAGCCCGTTCCATTTGCGTCTTTTGACCCATCGATAAATATGTACTGAAAATTTGACAATTTTTCTCTAATAAGTATATCAAACATATTTGGCGGTAAATGTGAGTTTAAATAACATGTTTTAACCTTGTAAGAAAATAATGTTTTTGTCATTGCACTGTAGTAAGGCGGAATTTGGCTTTTATAGATAACTTCACTGTACTTTACCGTACTTAGATAACTTTCTATCAAAGGTATAGATTTTTTAGTTCTCCAGTACCTATGAGTGAGGTCTAAAACTGATAGCTCATGTAGATCTTGAAGGTATTTACATTTTTTGGACAGAATTCGAGTTGAAAATTTATCACTGAGAAATTGGCGGCGTAAATGTAATGGAGGTTCCACTGCTTTATTTTCCATTATTTGGACTGGAGTGGATTTTAAATAACCTAGGCATAATCTTAAGCATTTATTTTTTTGAATTTCAAGTTTATTTAGAAGTGTATTGGTCGCTGATCCAAATAAATGACAGCTATAGTCGAGAATGGGTCTGATCATGTTACGGTAAAACATCAAAGCAATATTTGGGTCTGCTCCCCAATTTGTTTTACAGAAAGCTCTTAAAATATTTATTGAGTTTTCTGATTTTTTAACAATATGGTGAATGTGATCTTTCCATGACAATTTCCTGTCTAGATAGGTACCAAGATACTTAACACAGCTTTTAATTGGAAAATTAAATTTTCCAACGTTTAGATTGCCTTGTGGAATTCTACGCTTTTTTGTAAAGTAACACACCTCAGTTTTTGTGTCAGAAATTGATAATCCTACTTCTTCATAGCACTTATGTATGATTTCTAATGCGACTTTTAAATTATCCTCACATCGACTTAACAATTTTCCTTCTATTATATAAAACAACATCATCAGCATATTGAAGAATTTTTGTATTGTTGGGTATACTAACTTCAAGATCTATGTTGTACAGGATGTACAAAATCGGGCTTAAAATACTCCCCTGTGGCAATCCAATATTAGTTAGTCGAGGATATGATAATTCATCATTATTAATTTTTAAATAAGTTAATCTGTTGGAATATAAAGATTTAAAAAGAGAGCAAATGAATTAGGGATTCCAATATAAAACATTTTTTTGTAAAGAATGTCTAAATTAACATTATCAAAAGCAGCGGAAATGTCAAGGAACGCAGCTGTTGTAGACTTATTTCTTGTAAAGTTAAGTTGAATTGACGTAACCAGAGCTGCAGTTGCATCTTGAGTAGACCTAGACTTGCGAAAACCATATTGGGATCTTGGAAGTATACCATCGTGTTCTAACCAATGTTCAAATCTATTTTTAATTATTCTTTCGAATGTTTTTAAAAGACATGAAGACAAGGATATAGGTCGGTAAGAATTTGGATCACGGTCTGGTTTGCCAGGTTTTTTAATAGGAATTATCAGGTATTCTTTCCAGCTATTTGGTACCTATTGGTATCTTATTTGTCCAAATATTGTTGAAAATGTTTAGTAGTGAAATTTTATGTTCGATCGGTAAGTTGTACAACAGCAAATATGACACATTGTCTATACCTGGAGAAGTATTATTTCTTTGTTCAAGGGCTCGATGCAATTCCCATAGATGAAAATTTTCGTCAAAATTGCGGTTTTGTCTGGATACTGTTTGAATATCTTCTTGTACGGTGTCGTCATTTGGAACCCATGCCGGAGCAATTTTTCTGTGGAAATCTTGCAACCATGTATCTTCTGGATCAATAGGTACTCTGTTGGCTTGTTTGCGGTTTTTAAAACAATTAACTTTTCGCCAGACATCTTTAATGGTGTTCTTGAGTTTAGGCTTTCGCAAAAATCAATCCAATTCTTCTTTTTTTTTCTGTCTGAAGATTTTCTTTGCAACAGCGTCAAGTCGTTTATACTCTATTAAATTTTGGAGCGTTGTATTCTGTTTATAATTAATGAACGCATGTTTTCTACTTTCAGCTGCTAGTTGACACTGATTATTCCACCATGGTTTCGGAATATGGCTTCTGTTTTTACGTTAATGGAGGAGTATTTTGGAATAGCGATGTTGGCTGCCTGGTTTATATGTGCTAACAATTCTTCGTAGATTAATGGAACTTCCATTGCTTCCAAAGTACTGGCATAAGTCATCCAATTGGCTCTGCTAAGGTTCCATATTCTATGTTTTCTACTGGATGTGGCTTCTGTTGCGGAGAAACTTTGTGATGAAATAATGATTGGCACATGGTCAGATCCATGAAGTTCTAGTAGAGTATTCCAATGGAAATTAGAAGCAATATGTCGGGAACAAATGGTTAAGTCTACAGCAGAAGGTTTTTTGGAAATAGCGAGAGTGGGAGACCCATCGTTTAAATATTCTAAATTACAATATTCTATAGCATCTAGAAGATCTTTACCTAATCTATCATCAACTTCGCAACCCCACGCCAAATTGTGTGCGTTAAAATCGCCTCCTATTATAAATGGTTTTGATATATTTTCTAAAAAATTTATCCATTGTTGAATTGAAACTTTATTATTGGGTTCATTATATAAAGAAATTATATATAAAGGTTTTCTGAAAAGTAAAATTTTAATGGAAATACACTTATATGTAAACGAATACGTATTTGGAAAAATTATTTCTTCACATTTTATGTTAGATTTCAAAAGGATGGCACATCCGCCATATCCATCAGGGCGGTCAGCTCGAAAACAATTAAATTCTTTAAAATTATAATATTTTCCCGGTTTGAACCAGGTTTCAGATAATAGAGCTATACTGATGTCGTTCTGATGGAGTAAATATTCTAAATTCTGTTTATTAGCAACTGCTGAACGACAGTGAGGATTAAATATAAATTTAGCAAATTTATTTCCTTGGGTAGAAGTAGAAGGTTGTGAATTTTGTGAAAAATTTGTATCATTGTTTGTTATATTTGACCTAAGAATACTAGCATATGAATTATTTGGTATATTTTTATTTGCATCGTAAAAATTAACGTTTGTTAAACCCATCGTCTCTTTTATTAACTTTTGTCATGTGAATTCTGGACACGCGCTTAAATTCGTAGTCAAGTGATTCCCCTTACAGCTGAAACATACTTGTGTGAACTCAACTTTTGTACAATTTTTAGAATTATGAAATTCTTGGCATCTATTGCATCTTGGCTGACTCCTACACTGACTGCCTAGGTGGCCGTACCTAAGACAGTTAAAACATAACAGAACCTTCTGCTTATACACTTCAATTTCTTTAATAACCTTATTTATGACTACATATTTAGGTAACGTTTGCGATTTAAAGGTCACAATACATGATTGAGTAGGGACATATTCGACAATTTTTTCCTCATAAACAATTTTCTCTAATTTACGCGTAATTCTTTTAACGTTTGCAATTTCAAATATTCAATGACTATCATACTGTTTTATTTTATTTTTTATATACTCTTCAGAGAAATATATCTCTATGTCTCTAATAACTCCCTGTCTGTGTAAAATAAATTTTGGAATATATAGATCCAAATTACTTGATCTAAAAATTTCCAGAAATTTGTTTTTAATAAGATTATTTGCAGTTTTATAGTCTTTGCATTTGACTCTAATCCTATTGTCTGCTTCAGGAAAGTTAGACAAAATAATTTCACCAATTTTCAAAGAATTTAATTTACCTTTAAAATCAGTAGCACTGTTTTCGATGTAAACGTGATATGGTCCTAGGTCATTACTATTAAATAAAAATGCTTGCCTTACCTCTTTTAAGTTCTGTTTTGTTTCATTATTAACATTCATATTCGTTGTATTTGGATCATTCGGATACTGGTTGTTGTTGTTTTTGGTTCTCAAACTTATTGGAATGGGAGTACTTACAGAAAGTTCCATTTGTTCGGCATCATTTTGACTGTCGAATATAATAGGTTTTCTGGGCGGTGGATCAGGAGGCCTACCTCCGCTATTGATACTCATATTGCAGTTGTAGGCGCTTCAGCAAACGATATTGCAGTCGTAAAAAATTCAAATTAAATTAAGACAATGGGGGTTATCTGTAGTCTCAATGATCGTTGTACCGAAGGTACGTCCGATTTCTATGATTACTACTATAAAACTGTAGAAAAAAAACGTCGAAAACTAATATTTTTTAAAGAGCAGTTTAAAAGATCGGTTTTCACTTTGACGTTTTTCTGACAGTGTGTATTTAAGATTGAATAACATTCATTTGAATACGTTTTTCTTTTTGTCACAATTAATTTATTAAAAAAAAATTGGACACCCTGTATAAATAATTATGTCAATGTTTATATTACCTTTCAAATGAGCTAGCACTTGACCTCTATTCTCATTTAAAAAAATCATCAATTACGTCATCACGCCCAGATGAATGACGTCACTAGTATGATATATATGCCAGAAAACCATAATTTAAAATTAAAAATCGACCTGCTTCGGGATTTATTTTCAAAGTCGCCCATTCATGATAAAATGAATTTATTCCAACCTTTACATGCTTACTGTATAATTTCATTGTATGACAACATTTTGTATTTTGTAAGATATTATTTCTTGTTTTTTTTTCTTTTAACACATTAATTTAAAAAAAATAATATTATAAAACTCTTCCATTACAAATAAAATGTTAAATTTAATGTAGGAGAAAGCTAATAATTGTTTTGTAAACAACCACTTTTAAATAAAGGTTTCTTTCTTGGTAGGTAATTAGTAAGCGGGTACAAGGTTGTTTTTTTATAATTAGTAATATTCTCTCTGTGTGTGTGTGTGTGTGTGTGTGTGTGTGTGTGTGTGTGTGTGTGTGTGTGTGTGTGTGTTTTGTGTTTTATTGGCACTGGTTTTCACAACCAAGTGGCCAGTCAATTTCATAATGATTTTTTAGACTATAACTTATCACTAACTCAGGGGAGTAATGTGTAGTGTGTATGTTGAGTAAGTGTCTTGTTACTTTGCAAAGTCGACGTCATTGTCTTTGCAAAGAGATGCTAATTATTTCCGAACGTCTTCGGTCCCTCCGGTAAGTACCGATCCCACAAGGACAGAAACTATCTTCATTTACTAATTTATAATAAACGAAAAATTTCTGACCCTGTTGAGATTCGAACTCACGACCATTCGGACCTTTCGATCCAAAGGTAGGCGCTCTTTTTCTCCCACTGAGAAAAACCAAAGAAATAAACGATAGACAAAGAAGTAGACGATAATCAAAAAAGTTAAACAGGGAAGGTTTCCGTTTCTGACTTTTAAAATGAAAATAAATATAAATGTTTCATTATTAATTAGAAATATTTTAACTGTAGATTCTTGGGCTCAAAATATTAAGATTTAACCCAAATCACTTAAATAAAATGAGCCCTATTAAGCTGCACCCCGCACCATCGCGAATAAAGTTCGGACTTGGCAAAAAATTTAGTGCTATTTATGTGCTAATTAGTTGCTCTAATCCGAATTTTGTTGCTCAAACCGTTTACCAGGAAATCGCGTTGAAAGTGGGGGAGTCCAGCTTAATGGCAAGCGGGACCCACCCGCACCGAAAAAAGTTCAAACTTCTTGATTTATTTGGTGAAAAATTGACTTCTATTTATATGCTAATTAGTTGCTCTAATCCGAATTTTGTTGCTCAAACCGTTGGCCAGGAAATTGCGTTGAAAGTGGGAACCAGACCCCACACCGAAAAAAGTTCAAATTCCTTGATTTGTTTGGGTGAAAAATTTACTTGTATTTATGTGCTATTATTAGTTGCCCTATTTCGGATTTTGTTGCTCTAAGCGTAAAGCAGGAAATCGAGTTGAAAGTGGCCGGGGCCAGCTTCTCTTTGAACGTACAACGAAATACTTGTACATTCACTAAACAATTAGCAATAAAATAAATCAGATACGGGTATATTTCGATGGTACATGTTCCCTAAATTATTTTAGTACAAAATATGTACTGATTAAACTAATAAAACTAATTTATTAAATTAAATAAACTAATTAAACTAACTAAATAAACTAATTTATTTAACATAGAAAAGAGACACATATAGCGCGGAGCAAGGTCGGGTGTGAAAAACTAATGCATTTGCAAGTTCTACGGTTAGCAACAAAATTGGATACCAATATGTTTCGATAGTACCTGATCATTAGAATATTTTAATACTTATAGTCGAGGAAATGAAGCATTTTGGCTCGCAATTTTTTCGTCCAGCATCGATTAACTTGAAATTTTCACAGAAGGTAGGGAATAGTTGAAGGATAATTTTCTATATCATGCCGCTGTACGCTAAAACCTAGGGGGTGGTTGCCAAGGTTGCCAACCCATCTAGGGGGCGGGAATTTTTTATTACATTTTAACTATGTAAGTCGATGTAAAAAGTGATTTTAAGAAAAAAATGTGTTTTACATTTTCTTCGTAAAACTAATATTTTTTGAGTTATTCGCGCTTGAAAGTAACAGTTTTTCGATGAAAAAATCAACTTTTTTAGAGGGTTTTTTGAGAATACCTCGAAAAATATGCATTTAATCAAAATAACTGGAGATATCAAAATTGTATCTTTTAGTAATACAAATCAAATTATTTCTCTGTAATATCGCTAAGACCGATACAAACCGAGATACGGCATGTTAAAGTTATCTTTTTTCGTCAAATGCATAATTTGAAATATTCAAAGTAAAATAACGGAAAAACTTTGCATTTTTCGAGGAAAACTTAAATAATTTTTTTTCAAGTATATACTTAGGGCTTTCAAAATGGGCTTTAATAAAAAATACTTAGGGCTGTGTATCCCGAATGAAGTACGTGCCTCCTAGTGGCGGGATACGGGCAACAATACATTGGCTTATAGGGCAGTCCTTACAGTAGGGATCCTGGCCTATACAGAAAAATGCAGGCGGGTGTGGGGTAATACTGCACTTTGGTTGCATTGGTGGTGTATTGGCTAAACGTGCAGGACAGGGCAGGGTATGGTGCTGATAGAAAAGGCACTCAGGCATCAAATATCCAAAAATCTTTTCAGGCCATAATAATGAAAAGACCTTCTCCAAACGAAATAAAAACTTATACTGAAATGATGGCATCTCCTGAGGTAAAATGTTCCGGAAGTAAAATGAGCCTCCATTCGGATCTCCGGGTGAGGACTATCTCAGGGGGAACACCATTACAGGTTAGAAAAATCAGGATAGGGTCTTGGAATCTTGGTAGTCTTACAGGTAAGAGTCTGGAGTTAGTGGATGCGCTCAAACGAAGAAGAGTTCAAATTGCTTGTATTCAAGAAACTAGGTGGAAAGGACAAAGGGCGAAAGAACTAGGTGATGGATATAAATTGTGGTATGTAGGGAGTAGTAACACTAGAAATGGAGTTGGTATAATTGCTGATAGTGAAATGAAAGATAACGTAGTAGAAGTTGTAAGAACGAGTGATAGAATGATGTCAGTGAAATTTGTAATTGATAAAGAGGTATTGAATGTTGTGTGTGTGTATGCTCCTCAAACAGGTCTGGGTGAGAATGAAAGAAGAGCTTTCTATGATCAATTGGGAGACATACTGAGTGATATTCCAGCGGAGGAGAAGGTTATAATAGGAGGTGATTTCAATGCACATGTGGGCCAAGCCAAGACAGGATATGAAACAATACATGGGGGATTAGGCTTTGGAACTAGAAATGAAGCTGGAGATGACATGCTAGAATTAGCAACAGCATTGGATATGGCGATTGTTAACACATTCTTTAAAAAGAGAGAAACTCAACTTATTACCTACAAAAGTGGACAACATCAATCCCAAATAGACTACTTCATGATAAGGAAAGAAGACATACGTGAATGCAAGGACTGCAAGGTAATAGTTAGTGAGACAGTAAGCCAACAACATAAGCTGCTTGTTCTGGACATCGAAGTAAAAAGCGAAACTAAACAAAAATATCGGAGAGGACCACAAAAAATCAAGTGGTGGATGCTAAAAGATGATAAGGAAGGTCTATTCAGGGAAAGAATAGTAGAAAAAATATGTTGGAACATGAAAGGAAGCCCTAACACAATTTGGAGAAAAATGGCCAATATTATTAGAGAGACGGCTATTGAAATACTTGGGAAAACGTCAGGAAAGAAGTTTGAAGATAAAGAGACTTGGTGGTGGTCAAATGAAGTACAAGGAAAAATAAAAGAGAAGAGAAAATTATATAAAAAGTGGCAAGAAACCAGATCGGACATAGATCTTCAAAACTATATGGTCGCCAAAAAGGAAGCGAAAGTAGCAGTAGCAAAAGCTAAAGCAGAAGCGTATTCAAACCTATACGATCAACTTGATACCAGGGAAGGCGAAACGAAGATATATAAAATAGCCAAACAGAGAGCAAAGAAAGCAAAAGATTTTAATCAGATTAGATGTATCCGAGATGAAAATAATAAAATACTAGTTCACGAAAGGGATGTCAAAAAGAGATGGAGAAAGTACTTTGACAGCTTATTAAATGAAGAATTTGACAGACAGCCTGTAGAGTCAACGGAGACAGTAGCAGCAATGGTCACCAAAATAACCAATGAGGAAGTGGCTCAAGCGCTTCAAAAAATAAAGAAAGGAAAAGCGGTAGGACCAGATGATATTCCTGTGGAAGTATGGAGAGCATTGGGAGAGACAGGAACAAGGTGGCTAGCAGGTCTATTTAATAGAATTATGGAAGTTGGACAAATGCCAGACGAATGGAGAAGCAGTATACTGGTACCTGTTTACAAAAACAAGGGAGATATACAACAATGTACAAACTACAGGGCTATAAAACTGCTTAGCCACACCATGAAAATATGGGAAAGAGTAATTGATAGACGGATACGTGAAGAGACCGAAATATCCGAGAATCAATTTGGCTTTATGCAGGGTAGATCAACAACAGATGCAATTTTCACTATAAGGCAGTTGATGGAAAAATACAGGAGTAAAGAAACAAACGCTCATATGGTATTCATTGATCTTGAGAAAGCATATGATAGAGTTCCTCGAGAGATTCTGTGGTGGGCACTCAATAAGAAAGGAGTCCCTGGTGAATATGTAAAGATTGTGAGGGATATGTATGAGGGAGTAACGACTAGTGTTAGGACAGGTGTGGGAGAGACTGATAAATTTCATGTGAAAGTAGGATTGCATCAAGGTTCTGTGCTTAGTCCGTATTTATTCTCATTAGTTTTGGACCAGATAACAGCGAAAATACAGGGTAACATTCCATGGTGCTTAATGTATGCTGATGATGTCGTGTTAGTAGGAAATAGTGAAAGAGACTTAGAACAAAAACTGGAACAGTGGAGACAAGCTCTGGAGGAAAAAGGTTTAAAACTTAGTAGGGCAAAAACAGAGTATTTGGAATGTTCATTTAAAGATGGAGCTACTACAAATAAAATGGTATCTTTGGATGGTGAAATGATTGTAAAAAGCAATAGTTTTAAGTACCTAGGATCGGTATTACAGAGTAATGGAGAAATATATGGAGATGCATGCAGTAGAATTAGGGCTGGATGGATGAAGTGGAAAGAAGCGAGTGGTGTGTTGTGTGACAGAAAAATTCCAATGAAGCTGAAGGGAAAATTCTATAAAACAGCCATAAGACCAGCTATGATGTACGGAACTGAATGTTGGGCAGTGAAAAAGAAAGAGGAACAGCGAATGCATGTGGCGGAAATGAGAATGCTTAGATGGATGAGTGGAGTGACAAAGAAGGATAAAATTAGAAATGAGTATATTAGGGGAAGTCTAGGTGTGGCACCAATTGATGCCAAAATGAGAGAGCATAGGTTAAGATGGTTTGGTCATGTTCAACGTCGAGACGTTAACCACCCAATACGAAGAATAGCTGAAGTGCAGATTCCTGGAAGGAGTAGGAGAGGAAGACCAAAGAAGACCTGGGGGAGACGATAAGGCAGGACATGTTGGTAAAGGGGATTAACATTGATATGGCCCAAGATAGAATTGTGTGGAGAAATGCAATTAGGGAAGCCGACCCCGCATAGGGATAAGGCAAAGAGAATGATGATGACTTAGGGCTTTCAAAAAAATAATAAAAAGTTTCTATTCTGAAAAGTAAGCGACTTATGACCAAAAAAAGGTCGGTACCTGCTTTTCCCTATGAAAAAATCAGTGAAAACAACCCCCTAACTACCCTCCTGATTAAAAATTGGTCTTCCTCTTTCTGTAATTCCATTTATATTTGTATTATCAAGTCACCCAAGAAGTTTGACCTATTTGAAAGGCCTAATTTTAGAAAAATTGGAGGTTAAAAAAAAATTAATTTTTTGGAATTTCCCATTTTTCACCTTTTATTTCAAAATATCTCCGAAAATACTGGAGATACGAAAAAAATGATAGATTACCAAATTGTAGCATCTTTAATAACTAAAATTCCCTTGTACATAGATTTTCATTATAGTGAAAAGTTAGCGAGATATAGCTATTTAAAACCTCTGTTCACAAGCAAACACCCCCTTATTCGAGCCCTTTAAACCCACCCTAATTAAAAACTGAGGGATTTTACGAAATTTAGTTTACACAGTCTTATAACTCTTCAAAAATCCTACAAAGTCGTTTTTGAAAAATCTTTTCACTGCGAAAAATGAAGGAGCTATGTTTATAAAACGAATTTTTTTTTCGAAAAATTCGGATAGTCCACTTATGGATAATTTTCAATGTATGTATAATACCACAGAACCGGTTCGTATACTGGAAGATGGCTAAAAAACTATTTGTATTTGTATTTGTACATATTTGTAAATTCGTATTTTTGTGTAAATAAATATTTTTATAATTCTTTAATTCTACTTTTTTTCTGTATAGAACTATTAAAATATCTACTTATAAAAACTGTAATGTTATTAAGGGTGGTTTTTAAGGGTTGAAATATTATGATATTATATCCTAAAGTATAAAACAATGATTATTTAACCAATCAAAATAAAATTGTATCCATATTAAAGTATAAAATGTTTTTATATAATTTTTGACCATAAGGGGTTGTTTACACCCCTAAAAATAATCAACGCCCTTAATCATGATATAGAATATAAAGTACGGGGTGAGATTATCCTTATCCCAAATTTTTATGTAAATCGATGCAAGCCGAAATTATTCTTTTACGATAAGTAAATTTTTTATATATAGCTCCAACAAGGGTGGTTTTAAGGGTTGAAATATTATGATAGTATATCTTAAAGCATACAACAATCAATATATAACTAATAAGTACCAAATGTTGACAATATTAAAGTTTAAAATGTTATTTTATAATTTTTTAAAATTAGGGGTAGTTTTCACCCTTACAAAACCAAAAGCGTACAACGGCTCAATATAGAAAATGAACTCTAGGGTGTAATGAGCCTAATCCCAAATTTTTGTACAAATCGATGCTGGACGAAAAAGTTGCGAGGTTTTGCCATTTTTTTCAGCTTCATTTCCTCGACTATTAATATGTGCGAGCAACTAATTTATTTTACACGAGACAGAGAAATATAAAGCGTGGTGCAAGGATGGGTGGGATGAACTGATAAATTTTTAAGTCCTACGGCCAGCAACAAAATCGGGTACCGACATACAGTGGAACCTCGATAACTCGGATTAATCGGGACCGCGGCCGATCCGGGTTATCGAAAATCCGGGTTAGCCGGAGAGAATTGTAAAAATTAATAAAATACGGTATGCTTATAGATAAAGTCCGTTATAATTAAAATAACATGAAATATATATGCACAGTACACATCTAACTTACCTATTATAGTTGTATATTGTATAGAGTATAGTATTAGACAGTATAGATAGAGTATTGTTCATTTCTAGGTAAAAAAACTCAGTCAGTTTCGGTTGTGTCAATTTCGTCTGCCATGGGAACGATGTTATGTTATTTAAGAACAGTGGCTCTTTCATTGTTTAAAGTTTAAAAGACCATTGTTCTAAAAATAATTTTTTAAAAGACAGTTGAAAATAAATAAAGGAATAAAAGGTGCCTGTTGTTTGCGATAGCCCGATAATGAATAATGATCGTCGCTCTGCCGCCGCTGCCGCCGTGTGCCATGAGTCATTTTTACCGGATAGTTCAAATTACACCTATACCCATTATCTCCCAAATATTATATTGTAGCGTGATTAGTGTAATTACTTCTAATTACAATAAAACTAGCGGTTCGTAATTTATATACGACTTTATTTATATAAGTTACAGACGAATTTATCTTATACACTAAACTTATTCACAAAATATGCCCGTATTTATACCCAGTTGTTATTCTGGAACAATCGACTCCCATCTCGAGCTATCGGCTTGTTCCGCCTACGTGACGTACCTTCCAGAATTCTCCGGCGAGGCCTAGCACATCCGATTACGTCATTCTCGAGGTGTTTACTGTTATACGGGGATCGGCCAAGATTTCTCTTCCGCTACACTGCTCCCCTCTTAAGATCTGAGCGTCTCGATCAGCAACTCTAAATGAAGGCCCAGGATGGCGGAATCTACACGACTCTCCAGCTCTGCATACACCCTTCAAGAAGAAATAACAGTCTACTGTCTTTGAAGGGTACGACATCTTCGGGTTCATGCAACACACAGTGATTTGTACACCAGTTCCTCTGAAGACCACTTCAAGCATGCTTCTCACAATCTTCCAATCCAGATTTTCTACTGCATGGCCTATTTTTGGTAAAGCCAAATTTTTGATGTCATAATTACACACGATTTTCTTCAAATTAGTTAGAGCACGCCATATGTTCTCGTAGCTTGGCGTGCCCGTATAAGACTTTCTGGTCACCATATACAGCAAAGATCGAGGACCATCTTCCAATCGCAGTACTCTTCCAATTTTAGGCTGCTGATTTCTTAACTCGTCCAGGCGGCCGAACTTTCTATTGAATACGGACGATATTTCCTTTAGTCATCTCGAGGTCTTGGGCAACACAGTGGGCCAGAGAGACGTTTTCTGGAACACCAAACAGATCTTGCTGAACTTCTGTGGTCACGCCGAATCTAGCACTCTTTCTCGCTGCGTAATTTGACATAAATTGATTAAAACTTGGCTGTGCGACATCTTTCATCTCCTGTTGGAGGACTCGTGCTTCTTCTGTTTCATTTGAGCCAGCATATGGTGCAAGACGATTTATGTGAATAACTTTTGGTTTACCGTTTGGCAACTTCTTAATTCTATATATTACGTCATTTATTTTCTTGTTAACTTCATATGGACCTTCCCATTGTCTTTGCAGTTTAGGACATAAGCCTCGACGACGTTGCGGATTATAAAGCCAGACAAGATCACCTACTTCGAAGCTTTCATTCTTGCATCGAGAATCATATTGATCTTTCATTCTGTCACTGGCTATCTGGATGTGTTGTCGGGCAAGTTCATGAATGTTGTTCATTCGTAATTTCAGGCGGTCAACGTAGTCTTCGCCTGCAACATATTCCTCGGAAGGTCTGCAGCCAAACTCTAGGTCGCAGGGCAAACGAACTTCACGACCCAACATCAGGCAGGTTGGTGTTTGACCTGTAGTTTCATTCACGGCCGAGCGGTAGGCCATCAGGAATAAATGAATGTGTTGATCCCAATCTCGCTGATGTTCAGATACAACTTTGGACAAGTGTTTACCCATCGTTCGGTTCATCCTCTCGACCATCCCATGTGATTGAGGATGCAGGGGTGTTGTTCTGGTCTTATTGGCACCAATCAATTTACAAACGTTTTGGAAAAGAGCTGACTCAAAGTTTCGCCCTTGGTCGGAGTGGATCTCCAAGGGAACACCAAATCGGCTAAAGAATTCTTTAACAAGTACCTCTGCAACGGTAGCAGCTTCTTGATTTGGTAATGCATAGGCCTCAGTCCATTTTGTAAAATAATCCATGGCTACCAGGATGTATTTATTTCCAGCATCGGTTTCTGGAAATGGACCTGCAATGTCGATAGCTACTCTTTGCATAGGACTTCCAACATTGTACTCTCTCATGGGTGCTCTCTTTTTACCAACCGGACCATTACCGGATGCACACAGTTCACATTTTCGGCACCATCTTCTTACATCATCTTTACAGTTCACCCAATAGAACCGTTCTCGAACCTTTTGCAGAGTCTTCGTAATACCAAAGTGTCCACCTGATGTACCGTCATGCAACTGACGCAATACTTCTGACACTTTACTTTTAGGTACAATTAACTGAAGCTTAGATTCTGTACCATCATCGTTCTCAAAGGTTCTGTACAGAAGATCATCTTTTAGTACCAGGCAATTCCATTGGCTCCAGTAGGCCTTGACTTCTGGACTACATGCACTAATGTTCTGCCAACTAGGTCTCTCACCTTGCCGCATCCAATCCAATACTCTTTTTATACATGGATCATCTTCTTGGGCGTCTTGTAACTGTTGGGGCTGCCATTGCTCATTAATTACGGTGGTTCGTCTCACGGGGCAAAATCGTTCCTCTAATTTGGCACAGTGATTACAATTCGCACTGCATGGTCGTCTCGAAAGGGCATCAGCATTTGAGTGAACTCTTCCGGCCCTGTGTTCTATCTCGTAATCATATTCTTGTAATCGTTCTAACCATCTTGCCATCTGGCCCTCTGGATTACGGAATTGTATGAGCCATTTTAGAGCAGCGTGATCGGTGCGAAGAAGGAACTTTCTGCCATACAAGTATTTATGGAAATGTTCGCAAGCCTTCACTACACCCAGCAGTTCTCTTCTGGTAACGCAATAGTTTCTTTCCGGTTTCGACAGGACTTTGCTGAAATAAGCGATGACTTTTTCCTGTCCGTCCTGGATTTGGGAGAGAACAGCTCCTATAGCACTGTTGCTAGCATCGGTATCCAAAACAAATTTTCCTGCCTGTCCCGGGTAGCTTAATATCGGTGCACTGATCAGAGCCATTTGTAGTTGTTCGAAAGCTTTTTGGCACTCTTCACTCCATGTATATTCTTTGCCCTCCTCCGTCAACTTTGTTAGGGGCTTGGAGATATTGGCAAATCCTTTGACAAATCGTCGGTAATATGTACATAGGCCAAGGAAACTTCTAATTTCATGTTTATCTTTTGGTACTGGCCAATCTTTAATTGCATCAATCTTTTCAGGATCAGCTGTTACACCATTACTCGATACAATATGTCCTAAGTACTTAACTTCTCGTCGAAACATGTGACATTTCTTCGGACTTAACTTCAAGTTCGCTGCCCTCAATCGTTGAAAGACGTCTATTAGATTCTTGGCATGTTCATCAAAGGACCTTCCAACCACAATTACATCATCCAAGTAAACCAGGCATGTCTTCCATGTTAGACCTCTTAAAACGGCCTCCATTAATCTTTCAAATGTGGCAGGGGCATTACATAAACCAAACGGCATAGCCGTGAACTGCCAAAGCCCTGATCCTATCGAAAATGCGGTTTTCTCCCGATCGGCTGGCTCCATGTCTACTTGCCAATATCCACTTTTTAAATCGAGTGTGGAAAACTAACGAGAACCGGAGAGAGTATCCAATGTATCGTCTATTCTGGGCAAAGGATAACTATCTTTTTTTGTTACCGCATTGAGCTGGCGGTAGTCGATACAAAAACGCGTTGAACCATCTTTCTTCTTTACCAGAACTACTGGTGATGTCCATGGACTGTTCGATGGTTCAATTACTCCTTGTTTGTCCATATCCTTGATAATCTCTTCGGCCTCATCTCTTTTCGCAAATGGAAGTCGTCTAGGCCGTTGTCTGATTGGCTGAGCGTCTCCGGTATTTATTTTATGCGTTACTATGCTTGTTTTGCCCTTATCCTTCTTATCAATAGCAAAAATATCTTGATACTCTATCAGCATAGACCTTACTTTTTCCGTTCGTTCAGAGTCAAGGTCTTGGCATCTTTCAATGATCATCTCGACAAGGTCTTTTGGATACTTTGACCTTGATGATTTCTCATTGGTATTCATAGAGCAAATTGAAGCCACGGGAACACACTGTCCGATCAAAGCTCCTCTACTTAACTTAATAGCAGTTTCCCTTAAATTCATAACTCTTACAGGGATGACATCTCGAACTTTTACCAAAGTTTTCGCCGTTAGGAACTCGACATTTTCTACATCTTCGACCATCCTTAAACTTCCCTCTCGGCAGTGTCCATCAAGCATGGTCATCAGAATTTTCTCACTATTACCGGGTATGGTTACGTCGCATGTAGTTAGTAAGCGGATGACATCTTCTTTGTCGTCGTGAAAGGGCAACTCTTCACCGTTGATCCTGAGAACTCCATTTTGAACATCCAATATTGCCCCCACTTTTCGTAGTACGTCCATCCCCAATATGAACTCGTCGGAGATCTCGGCAATTAATACTTGATGTTCAACTGTGGTCTGGCCAATGGATACTGACATATTAGCCTCGCCATATGTATTAATTAGCTCACCAGTTGCTGTTCTAAGCTTTACTGTTGCAGGTGATAATTTATTATGGTCTCGTACTACATCTGGACGTGCGATAATTCTCGTTGCACCTGTATCCACCAAAAATGATCTACATCTATTATTGATACGACCTTCGATGTATAAGTTGTGGATTCCACCAGAGGACGTAAGGTTGACAGTTACTATGGGGGCTCTAGTTCTCGAGGTCGGCAGTTGCCCCTTGGTGTCGACCCGCTCTAGTTTTCCGACGGCTGTACGATCTTCTTACAATTACGTCGAATGTGGCCTACGTCTCCGCAATTCCAACATCTAGGCTCGCGTCTCTTTGGCATCTGATTACTCAATACTCTCCGTATCATTTCCTCCAGACGTTCATCGTTGTGTTCGTCACTTTCTTCAATGGTTCTTACTCTATGGCTTCGTGAAGTTTGACTAGCCGTTTCGTGTTCCAATGCAATAGCAAGTGCTTCATCTAAAACTTTCGGTCTTGCTAGTCGTAAAGCTTTCTGTAGTTCACTATCTTTCAGCCCATTGACAAAGGTATCTACCGCAATTTCTTCTAAAACGCTGTCTGGCACCTCCGGATAAGCCAACCGCACCACACGAGCCACATCTGCTTCAAATTCTTGCAGATTCTCACTTGCTCGTTGACTTCTATTTCTCAGTTGTGCTTTGTATACTTGTTGTAGATAGGCATCTCCATAGCGTTTTTCTAGACGAGTGAACAAGGTCTGGTAACATTTTTCTTGACCTTTAGGAATTGATCTTAATATATCTGCAGTATCACCTCGCAAAGCAGCAGTCAAGGAAACAGCCTTTTCTTGTTCGGTCCAATGGTTGGCGGTCGCAATAGCTTCGAATTGTCTAAGGTATATGGACCAAGAGGACTTCCCATCGAATGGTGGTAATTTAAATCTCATATGATGCGATGTTTCGTCTCTCGGTGTTTCATCCTTCACTACAAGATCTAAAGCTACTGCATTAACTGATGGTTGTACTTTTGTATCAGTTATCATGCTCTCTAGTTGTTTGATCTTCTCTTCTAGCATTTCTTTATTGTCGTCTACACTTTTCTGTATCTTATCGAATGTTCTGGAAACTTCTTCAAATTTCTCGTCGGTCTGTCTACAAACGTCTTTTATTACTTGAGAAACACTTTCAAATTTCTCATCGCTTTTTCTAGAAGTTTCATCGATCTTTTGAGAAATGGTTTCGAATTTCTCATTGTTTTTTTTACTAACTTCTTCAAGTTTCTCGTCGCTTTTTCTAGAAGTTTCATCGATCTTTTGAGAAACACTTTCAAATTTCTCGTTGCTTATCTTAGAAGTATCATCAATCGTTTCAGAAACAGTTTTTAATTTCGATAAGATTGCTTGTTCTGCTGACTGGAAGTGGAATGTCTCTGGATCATCTCCGTTCTTCGTTAGGACTTCCTCGAGTCGTGCTTGTAGGACTATCTTGAGCCCACTGCTGTCCAGATCCCGTTCCTCTAGCTGTTCACGGAGCTGTTTTACTGTAAGTTCTCGTAGCAACATCTTTGGTCGGCACACACGTACTTTCCAAAATGTCTTTTAAAAGTCTTTCCGAATACCGAACAATCAACGCACTTTAACTATTCCTGACGAATAAAGTCCAATAGTCTTTTAAAGTCTTTCCGAATACCGAACAATTAACGCACTCCGGTTATTCCCGACGAATAAAGTTCAAAAGTCTTTTAAAGTCTCTCTGTAATTCACTTATTTATATCGCACTAAGTTTACCGAACACCGACACCAACTGTAGCGTGATTAGTGTAATTACTTCTAATTACAATAAAACTAGCGGTTCGTAATTTATATACGACTTTATTTATATAAGTTACAGACGAATTTATCTTATACACTAAACTTATTCACAAAATATGCCCGTATTTATACCCAGTTGTTATTCTGGAACAATCGACTCCCATCTCGAGCTATCGGCTTGTTCCGCCTACGTGACGTACCTTCCAGAATTCTCCGGCGAGGCCTAGCACATCCGATTACGTCATTCTCGAGGTGTTTACTGTTATACGGGGATCGGCCAAGATTTCTCTTCCGCTACAATATTATGGTCCAAGCCAAGTTTTATCAATGAAACTCGATATTTTTAAGACATTCCAGAAGCGGCTACAGATAAAATGTTTTAACATAATACATACATTTTTATTGTTGAAATGTTTGTCTGATGAAAATCGGTCCGGGTTAGCCGGACTTCCGGGTTATCGGGGGCCGACTTATCGAGGTTCCACTGTATTTCGATAGTACATGTTCCCTAGAATATTTTAGTACCACGTATTATGTGCGAGCAACTAATTTATTTTACACGAGACAAAGGAATATAAAGCGCGGTGCAATGTTGCGTGGGATGAACTAATAAATTTTTAAGTTCTATTTATTATTTATATACACTCAGATGCAAAAAAAAACGCAACGGAGAAAATTTTGGTCAAATTCAAAGTGTTTCAGTTTTTTTATTTTTAGCACTATTTTGATCATTTTTCTAGCACATTGTGTAAAAATTTATAAATTTTAATTTGGTGTAGTGAGTTTTTTAATAAAATTTTGTATTTTACTTATTATACGGGGTTAATCGAAAGGTGGTTTTTTATCCTAACTTTGAAACATCCTGTGGAATAATTCCGTTAGCGGATTTTCATAAAACCTTATTTTTCGGTTGCAACCATGTCTTCTAAATATTATGTTTTTTGTTTCATGTGAAAATATGGATTGGCTCATTTTTAAGAGCGAAATGACTTTGCCACCTATTAGTACCATTATCTTTTGTATTAATTTGTAATACGACGATGGCGGCTTTGGTGACTGATATCGAAGGAATGTCATATCGACATCCTAGAAGCACTGTATTTAAATAATGATTAAAAGCCACCAAATGATCTTGGTTTTAATGAACAATGATAACAATAACAAAACATAAAAACCTACTTAAATGTAACTTAACCTAAGTACGCAAATAATACAGAAAAACTACTAAAAAATAACTTGGTACTTTGTATTGCCTCCCCTGGCTTCTATAACTGCCTGTACACGTCGCCGTCGGCTCGTGCTGTCTATGAGGTTGCGAATATTATCTTGGTGGATGTTTTGTCATTTCTCTTCTAGAGCCAAGCGAAGTTCGCTAATTGAGGCTGGTGCGACTTCGCGACCTCAAATATTTCTACCAAGCATGTCACAAACGTGCTCTATTGAGTTCAGATCTAGCGAACACGCTGGTCAGTTCATTTTATTGATACCAACTTCGTCTAAATATTACGTGACACACACTGCAGAGTGGGGTCGCGCATTATCTTGCATTAATAGGAAATTATCGCCGATATATTGAGAAAATGGTACTACGTGATTCGCTAAAATTTCCTCAATAAACCGGTGTGTAGCCTTACGCTTGTTTGTTCCAGTTCGTATAAAATGTTTCACTACCCTTTGGATGGTAGAGCGATGAGTGTGTAGTACTCTAGCCAAATATTTATAATTTCGCCCATCTTCAACCAGAGCAACGGCTTTCGCACAACCTTCTACACTAAGAACCATGATATGGTTCTTAGTGTCGAAGAACGATAAGAACCTAAGAACCATAACAAAATGTAAGTGTCAATATAACCTAATGATAACAGTCACCAAAGCCACCTCGTCGTATTACAAAATAACTCCAACATAATCATAATTAAAAAGTCCTAAATTGTGGGTGACAAATTCATTTGCCTCTAAAAAATGAACCAAGGCATATTTTGACATGAAACAAAAAAAACAATGCTTTGGAGACATGGTTGCAACCGAAAAATAAGGTTTTACAAAAATTCGCAAACGGAATTTTTCCACAGGATATTTCAAAGTTAGGATAAAAAACCACCTTTCGATTAACCCCGTATAATAAGTCAAATACAAAATTTTATTAAAAAGCTCACTATACCAAATTAAAATCTATAAATTTTTACACAGCGTGCTAAAAAAATCATCAAAATAGGGATAAAAATAAAAAAACTGAAATACTTTGAATTTGACCAAAATTTTCTCCGTTGCGTTTTTTTTTGCATCTGAGTGTATTATACAGTGCGTTGGAATAAATGTTACTCTCCCCCCCTGTTAACTTGTTTATTTTAAGAATATAAGCAAAACGCGTGGACAGGTCGATTTTTAAACTAACCATAGTATATTATAGCATCAACGTTTCGAACTTTACGCGATCCCTCTTCAGGTGACAGCCATAACTCTCATTTTTTTTTAATAGGAAAATGCATTATGTGATACGTCATTTAAAAGCTCTTGAAATACTGATTTCTAAAATGTATAACACTTTGGTTCAAAATTTACAGAATTTAAATTATGCGAGAAAGAATTTTAATATGTACCTTGCAGCAATTTAATAATTTTTTTTTTCGTTTAAGTTAATATTTGTTAGGTGGTAGAAGAAATTTTGTTTTAAATATAACTAAAAAATATTTATTACAGTCTAAATTATTAACGAATCAGTAACGAACTGCAAGTGACAACAACTAATACTGAGTAAACAAATTGCAAAATAATTAGTAGCTAAAACTTATTTTAATGTAAAAGGTGTTCAAAATGTTGCCCATTTACTTTTTGGCAGTAATGTAATATATTTCTTGTTCCTTCTCTAACTTTTTGCAACATCGCTTGATCAATATTACGGCATTCTGAAATAATTCTCTGGCGTAGTTGGTCAATTATATCTGGTTGTGTCTGACACACTTTGGATTTCAAGTAACATCATAGAAAAAAATCTAATGGAGTTAAGTCAGAAGATCTTGATGGCCACTCTATATGTCCCCGTCTGCCAATCCATCTTGCCGGGAAAACATTATCTAGGTAATTTCGCACTCTGGCGGCATAGTGGGCGTAGCTCCGTCTTGCTGAAATATGACATTTTGCGGGAACTCTTGCGGATGATTTGTAATTATGTCATTGATTGCCAGCATTATCTCGGTCTCCAACACATTTAGATAAAGCGCTGGTTTCCTCGAAAACGGTTCAGACAACCTCCGATAGTAACACTGCGATGAATGACATCATAAAAAACTGTACCATGCAAAATAATAGCGTTGGTTTCCAAGGATGCGTTGGAAGCCACCGCTTGCTGAGCTTGCACATTCCATTGCCCCAGTGAAGAACCTTGAATTTTTCACCGTAATCTGACGTAATTCATCGCAGTGCTACGGTCGCTGTTTGTCAGTGCCGCTTTCGAGGAGACCCAGGCTTTAGTTTCACCATTAAAGTTACCGTCTATAAATATTGGGTCTACAATATAGACAAATATAACTTAAAAATTTATTAGTTTGTCCCACCCAACGTTGCACCGCGCTTTATATTCCTCTGTCTCGTGTAAAATAAATTAGTTGCTCGCATATATTTGATCAGTTGCTTGATCGCTAGATCAGTCTTAAGCGCAATGCGCAAACTCTTTTGCAATCGTGATATCAGCATAAATGCTGCGGTGTTATGTCTTTTCCACCCTGTTCTATGAAGTTGAGGCTTGCACACTAAAACAGTCGACCATAAAAAACATCGAAGCATTCGAGATGTGGTGCTATAGGCGAGTTCTCAAAATATCATGTATGGACCGCGTCACCAGTGGCGGCTAGTCCTATGAGGCAGGTGAGGCAGTGCCTCACCGGTATATCAATCGACTCTTTACGTTATTTCGTTATTTCATCATCAATTCTTTAAATACAATTTAACTGTTTGAAATTTGCTAAATAACTTTATTTTCGTTATTTCATCATCAATTATTTAAATACAATTTAACTTTTTGAAACTTGCTAAATAACTTAATTTTTATTATAAAACTTAATAACTTTATTTTTATGATAAAAAATAAAAATAGGTAGGTACGGCCCTGACCCCGTATCTTTGTAGTTAAGCGTTCTTCATAAATACATCGGTAGGTACCTACCCTACGTGGGAGTATATATGCGTCTCATTCTCACTTTCTCAAATTATAGCAGAAGCACTGCCTCAGATGGGTCCTTGTCTAGCATATCACGAAGCCGGCGGGGATCGGCCGGCCGCAATAAAATTTAAACTGAGAATAATTTTTGGAGCCGGGATTAAATATCCTTTCAGAGGCTGGAAAAAATATGCCTCTAGCGTGGTTTTGCAGTTTTAGTTAGGTAGTTTGTTAAAGCAGTTTGTTCTGGACTTGGCCTTCTTACACTCTGGTTACTTACTATTAGTATAATTAGATGTTTAGAATATGTTATCATGCTGTGAGTAGCTGTATGCCATTTTCCAAATGTCAATTAAATAAGTAAATTAATAAAAAAATTAGAAATTATGATTTCTTTCATAATAATTTTACTTTTAAGCACGCTGTTTAATAAAAAATATAAAAAAAACCAAAAAAATAAAATTTAACCCTTAGTTTATTTAACATAAAAAATCAATCTTATAATATAATAGTAATTTGCTTACTTGCTTGTTTTTATTTCCTATATATTCAATACATTTACAATATAAGATTGGTTCCAAATGAAATTATCACGTGTTTGAAGGTATATTGATTGCGCACAATAATTTCATTTTGGCAAGTGATTAATAATAAAAGAATCAGTCAGCAGCGTAACCAGGATGATCCTAAGGGGGTATGGGTCTCCGGGGGTATGGAATTAAGGAGGATGTTAAGGGTATGGGGCGCTTATAACCCCTAAAAACCCCCTGGTTACGCCACTGAAATCAGTTGTACGTTCTTGTCATGTAGTATATAATGTAAATTTTGCTTTTTTGCTTAATATGACTGTACAACGCTGATGAGACCAAGAAAGGACGAAACATCTGACTCACACTGTTTTGATATGTGGTATCATATTAATTATTTTTAGCTAAAAAAACAGCTAATAAGAGTATGAACGATGTTATAGACTTAGAACTTTCGACTTTCTTTTGCGAATAAAATAATTGTTATTTAATATCGTTTGCAAGCCTTAAAATAAATACGGTGCCGTTTTGTGACGTTATGACGCCACAAAATCGACCTTCCGGCTATTAAAGAAAAGCTAACCATAATAATACAGTAAACTCCCTCTATAACGAGAACTGAAATGGCGTACTAATTACCTCGTTATAAGCGGATCTCGTTATATCAGACAACAATATTATGTAATATATTAAGAAGACCAACGACAGACAGATGTCAGCGACGTAACGCCATTCCGGCTAGCGTCATGTAACTTGTAAGTTATAGCTTCTTGATTGATAATAAAGATTTGTATGAACAATACTGTTTAATATTTGATTTACATGACGAAAGGAACTTAAAACAGTACATATCACCACTACTGAAATGTTTTGAAGCCTCCTACATAGTTTATTAGGTGTCGATCATCGACTTCAACAATGAAGCTTGGCCATCGCAAATTGTAAATTTCCTACGATATTCAATATCGGTCGACAGATAAATAGGAAGGAAGTTACAGGCGATGGAATTTATTACAACACTGGCCTCGGTAAGTACACAGATGTTGGACATACCTCGTTATAAGCGAAACTTCGTAATACCGTGTTCGTTATAGAGAGAGTCTACTGTAATATTCCTCAAGTGTAGTGTGCCTCACCATCTTGTACTATCACGAGCCGCCCCTGCGCGTCACTAACACGCAAGTAATCCAAACTTTAGACAAAAGATGCGAAATTATAAATGAGATAAAAACTAGAAAGATGGAATACTTGGGGTACATTATGAGAGGTGAAAAGTACAGTAACTTTTAAAAAATATAATGCAGGGCAAAATTAAGGGCAAAAGAAGTGTGGGAAGAAGAAAAATATCGTGGCTTCGAAATCTACGTGAATGGTTCGGGTGTAGTTCGATTGAACTTTTTAGGCGCGCTGCTAACAAAGTCGCAGGGACCATAATGATTTCCAATCTCCGCTAGGAGTGGCACGTGAAGAAGAAGAAGACAAATTTGATACTAAAATATTCTAGGGAATATGATTTATCAAAATATGCCGGTAGCCGGTTTTGTTGCTAACCGTAGTACCTACCTGAAAATGTATTCCTTCTTCCCTCCCAACATTGCATCGCGCTTTATATTCCTCTGTCTCGTGTAAAATAAATTAGTTGCTCGCACATATTTAGTATTAAAATATTCTAGGTAACACGTAATATCGAAATATATTGGTATCCGATTTTGCTGCTAACCGTAGAACTTGCAAATGCATTAATTTTTCCCACCCGACCTTGCTGCGCGCTATATGTGTCTCTGTTCTATGTTAAATAAATTAGTTGCTCGTACATATTTGGTACTAAACTAATTTAGGGAACATTTACCATCGAAATATACCGGTATCTTATTATATTGCTTATTGTTTTAGTGAATATGCAAGTCTTTCGTTGTACTTCTAATAAGAAGTACGAGGCCCCGCCCCACTTTCAAATCGATTTCCTGCTTAACGCTTAACTAATTAGCACCTAATTGTGTGGGGTGGATCCCTTGCCATTAAGCTAAATGCGACCCCCCCCCCACTTTCAACGCGATTTCCTTTCCTGTTCAACGATTTGAGCAACAAAATTCGGATTAGAGCAACTAATTAGCACATAAATAGCACTAAATTTTTTGCCTAGTCCGAACTTTATTCGCGATGGTGGGGGTGCGGCTTAATAGGGGTAATAAAATGTGGCTCCTTACTGAGTTTTAAAAATTTAAAAACTATTTGTACCGAGTACTTTAAAACCATTTGACATATCCTTGTCATACTTGGCAGCGAGTGTAGGTACTGTACACCCTACTAAATTATGTTAAATAAATGTTTCTGGCTGCTACCAGAGGCGTACGACGGAGAAAAGTCTTTGGTTGACCCTTCCTAAATTCTATGCCACTGGCTGAATTGCTATTTTAGTGTAATTTTTCAAATCTCCAATACTTTGTACAGTCGGAAAAATGACAGAATACCCATGAACGATCACATCAATCACTTATTTTGTATTTGCTATATTTTTCTATAACAAACGTTTGTTATTTCTAGAAAAGAACAGCAAATACAAAATAAGTGATTGATGTGATCGTTCATCGGTATTCTTTCATTTTTTCGACGTATGTAAATAATACACTCTTCATTCGTCAAGATAAAGTCATTAGTTTTCGAGATATCTGAAGTTCAAAATGAAACGGCTCTGTTATTTTGATCAATATATTTAATGTATTTCGTTTTTAACTTCAAATATCTCTAAAACTAATTATATTTTATCGTTACGAATGAAGAGTAGGTACCTAGATATTATTTGCATAAAAAGTATTTAGGAACCTAAAAATTATGCTAAAAAAGTTCCGTCAGTGGCGTAGAATTTGGGAAGGGTCAACTATTCACTATTCCGTGTCGTACGCCTCTGTAGTAGCCAGAAACGAGTAGTTAACATAATTTAGTAGGGTGAATAGCACCTACACTTGTTGCTAAGTAAGGCAAGGGTATGTCAAATGGTTTTAAATACTTAAGTATGACAAGGTTATGTCAAATGGTTTTAAAGTACTGGGTACAAATAATTTTTAAATTTTTAAATAAAACACCCTTAACACAGTAAGGAGCCACATCTTATTTAAGATTATCCTCCTACATACTGCAATCTGTTCGGCTTATAAAATTGCTTTTATACAGTGCATTTGTAAAGTGTGGAAACGGTCTATTACCTCATGACTTAATTATGTTCAGAGTTAAAGCTCTGACAGGTCGATTTTTATTTTTAAATTATGATTTTTTGACGTATAGTACATAATAGTGACGTCATAGATTTGGGTGTAATGACATCATCGATGTTTTTTTAAATGGAAATAGGGGTCGTGTTGTAGCTCATTTGAAAGGTGATTCAATTATCTATTCAGCAATGTAAACATGAACATCATTATTTATACAGGGTGGCCAAAAAAGTATTTTGGAATTAAACTAATTGACACAAAAAGAAGAATATCAATAAATAATTTATTTAACTCAAAATACATTTTACTGATGCCACATATAATAAAAAAAATGTTTATTTCATAAATAAACATTGCTTTTTGCTTAAATTTAATGTCAAACAGCCGCACACCTGCCTCTTGATAGTTTGAACATTTAATTTAAGCGAAAAGCAATGTTTATTTATCAAATAAACATTTTTTTCCCTTCTCTGACGCAGTAAAATGTATTTTGAGTTAAATAAATTGCATGTATTCTTTTTTTGCGGCAATTAATTTAATTCAAAAATTATTTTTTTGGCCACGCGGTATAAATAATTAAGTTAATGTTTATACATATAACTGAATAGATAATTCATCATAATAACATCACGCCCAAATCGATGACGTCACTATTATGGGATATACGTCAAAAAATCATAATTTAAAAATAAAAATCGACCTGTCAGAGTTTTAAATCTGAAAATAGTTAAGTCATGAGATAATAGACCGTTTCCACACTTTATGAACGTACTGTATAATGAAAAGGTTTAACACAAAAAATGTAGAACTTATTGTTAAGTTAAAAGAAAATTGTAGGTAGGTACACTTGAGCGAAAATAATGAGAAAAATGTTAAAATACGTCTTAATGAAGATAAGTAACAAGTTTGCTCCTGATTCGCTCAAATACCTATTGAAAGACAGTAAAATATTCGCTCTGCAATTTATGTAAAAGAAATCTATGGAATAAATAATACTATTACATACTACATATTAGTCCAGGGAAGTCAGATTTTTCTCAAGGCTTTTTTTTTATTAACCACATCAACTTATGAGAGTTATTACCCAAGTAGCAATTTTTCGACGCATTGGTTGTCAGTACAAACAAATGCACTGTATATAACGTTGCCCGAGAGCATTTTCAGTTGTTTCGGCCAACGACCCCTAACCCGACTGACATTACGATGTTACAACGTTAAGTAATATCTTTAGTTATATGGGCAACTAAGTTATTACTATTGTGACAACTACATATCACAGTCAAGTTTTTTCAACAATCGCAACTACTTAAAAACGTTATAATGCTAAACTAATTTACGCCCATGGGTTTTCTGGCCGACTAGGTAGTTGTCTCTCACGACCACAGGGCCTTTACGTATAGTTCTATAGATATGTGACACGTTTACGGCAACTTCAGGAGCAAAAAAAGAATTTACTTTATAACCTTACTTTTTTCTTATTATTTTATATTTTATTTTGCTGGAAATTTTCGATTTATTTAACAACCTGTTTATTTGTTTTTTATTAGCTGGTTTCTCCATTGTCCATTGTTTTATCAGTAGATTTGATAAGCTGTAATCTTTGTATCAGCTTTGCTAGACAGGGTTGCCAGGCCAGTTCTTACTCTTTCATGCAGTACTATATCCGTTGCAAGATAATTTGGCTGAAACTCCGACAAAATATGTACTTTTTGTACATATTTTGTCTGAATTCCATCCGAATTATCTTGCAGCGGATAGTAGTTTTGCTTTCAAAAAATCAATAGAAATCAGTAGAATCTTTTTAGGCCCTGTAAATACAGTAAAATCTGTGTTAACGGTTACTTGTCAAAATCGCCCGATTTCATAATCAACTTAAAGTAAACATTAAGTAAAGTTCACTTTAAAGTTGACATTTACCCATATATGAATTGTGATAAAGGTAGAGGTACCAACTTTACTTAAAATTTAAAAAACTGATTATGAAACCGAGCGTTACAATCATTTTGAAAATTCTCCAAACCAATTATATGAAGATTTCCTTATTTAGATCTGGTATTTACCAGTTTCATTTCTAGACAAGGCAAAAACGGCGGGTTCGAAGGGAAAAATATTCCCATGAAATTTTTTTGCATAATCACATTCGTGAGACATCCCAGAATAAGGTTCAAGAAGTCGCCCAAGTGAAAAGTGGGCCAATTTTTTTTAACAATTTTTTTTTAATCAAATTGCAAGAATCAATATTTTTGGCCCGAGCAATTTTTTCTTTAATTTTTTGGACCATTCTGGACAAAAAAGGTCTCTAATAATTTTTCTCTAGAGTTGATCGTTTTCGACTTATAAGCAATTTAAAATTGAAAAAAACGAAAAATGGCGATTTTCAAGGCTTAATAACTCGGTTAAAAGTTATTATTATGAAAGTCAATATATGACTAAATCAAAGTTTGAAGCCCCCCCTACAAGATCCTGAAGAAATTTTTGTCATTATTTTATTACTAAGCTGTTATTTTTAAGTAATAATAATAAGCGCCATTCACGTGTGCGGGGCTGTAAATGCTGAGTGCGAGAGAGAAGCTATTCCAGCAGTCCTCGCACTCACATTTACAGCAGCGTCAATACGATACAACCACTCATTGTTATTAATTAAAAATAACAGCTTAGTAGTAAATTAATGAAACAGATTTCTTCGGGATCATGTAACGGCGACTTTAAACTTTGATTTAGTCACTTTCTGACTTTCAAAATAATAATTTTTGACCGACTTATTAAGCCTTAAAAATGGCCATTTTCGCGTTTTTCAAATTTTAACTTGCTTCTAACTCGAAAAAGATCAACTTTAGAGAAAAATTATAAGAGACCTTTTTTGTCCAGAATGGTCCAAAAAATCTAAAAAAAAATTAGTCCGGGCCAAAATATTTATTTTTGCAATTTGATTAAAAAAAAATTGTTAAAAAAAATTGGCCCACTTTTCTCGTGGGCGACTTCTTGAACCTTATTCTGGGATGTCTCACGAATGTGATTATGCAAAAATATCTCATGGGAATATTTTCCCAACGAACCCGCCGTTTCCGCCTTGTCTATTCTCTGTCCATCTATTAGCATCATCTACGTCCTGAATCTTATTTTCAGTAATGACATTGGGAAATTGTAACAAAATGTCTGAAAATTAATTTAGAAATGGGGTGAATACTATTAAAAAGCAAATTTTATTTTAGTGATAACAAAATATTGAAATATACCAAACATCTAATAAAAAACATTGCCTACTAGAATTTTTTAAATAATATCAAAAATATACCAAAACAGTAGATATCTACTAAATGTGGCAACGCTGTTAAGGAGAATGATGCACTTCATTGTACTGGTCACATGACCTCTGTCACCCAATAAGAGAGTGCGTTCTAAAGTGGTTGGGATAGTCGGTCCAGGCCGTGTTTGGTCGGCGATTGGACTTCTCGGTTGTCTCATCCGTCTATGGTTGGTAATAAGGTATATTTTAAGTAATATTGGTAATGTTGTTTAATGCGCTATTTTGGTTTTTTTGGGATGTAAAGAAAATAAAAACACAAAATATAAAAAATGCAGGTATTTTCTAATACCTTTAAAAGCACCATCAATACATTAAATTTATACAAAACATCTTTAACATAAATTCTGGCTTTTATATTAAAATTAGATTTTTTAAATTTACATATTTTTTGTTAAAAAGGTGATAAAAAATGAGCGCGTGTGTTTTTTAAAGGTGGAATATCCATATTTGACGGTAATCTGAGATGCGTTTATAAATTTCACATCAGGTAATTTTGTTTAAGTCCTTATTTATGTAATTATATAAATTTAAATACCTGATATGATGTCAAAATATTTTACTTTTTATATAGGTAAAAAAACATAACCAGTCCGACTCTTTGAGCAACCATTGCACGCAGGCACTTTTTATAGTCGCTTCAGTTGTCTTATGCAACGCTTAAGGTTGCCTAGGCAACGTCAAGACAACTCAAAAATCGTCCACCAAATTAGTGCAAAATTGGGTCGTTTTCTAGGCAATAACAACGTTGTAACAAAACGTTGCCACGCGGTAGACAACGTTGTCGCGTCGACAAATTGCTACTTGGGTAGCGGGGGGACATTATACAGTGATGACCGCGCTAATAACCGGCAAAATAGCACAAAAGATGGAAAACGTATTAAGTTGTGAGATAAAAAGAAATGAAACTAATCGAGCTGGGAAATTTAGCGATATTAACATAAAAATTTACATTATATTGATTGTTTCCCACCTCTAAACCTTGATTACACGTAACGAGTATTGTAGCGAGACAGTGTTCTCGGCCGAGTGCTCGTTTGGTATAAACATACTAACGAGTACTTGGCCGAGCACTCGACCCAGTCATATATGGCGAGACAGTAACTCGGATCTTGTTCTATTTACTAGGCCGAGTCCTCGACCTCCCACTCTTCAATTGTATACTCGCCAATCCACTCGGTATGTGTAAACAACACTCTCTGTGTAACCAAAGAATACTCCATCCAACAAGAAGCGAAAGCATCGACTATTTCACGATCCAAATTTCTTTGCGCATGTACGATCCGCCATGTTTCATGTATTATTTCTTATTTCTCAACCTAACCCCTAACAGCTGTTTGTTGTAAAATTATTGTGTTGTTTAATCTTTTCTAATTGTAGAAAAAAGGATAATACTATTAAACATATCTATTGTTAAGATAAACTCTCATTGTGATGGCTCCACGCAAAGGTGGATTTTCTTGTGTGGTTCGTACTGGGACGCCCCACTAGATCGTGAACAAATAATCGTGAATTCTCTTTTCAGTACCGAGAAATCGTAGCAGGTAAACGATCGCAGGGGTAGGGCAATGAGAGAAAGTTCTTTTTAAACATTTATGTGATTCCATATACGTACCTATCTATTAAAATTATTTATTCCCAGATTTTTAATTAAGCTTTTTAATAAAAAAACAATTTAAACATAGCTATTTAGTGTTTAATTTAATTTGCAATAGTATAAATTTAGTGTACGGTTCTAGAAATAAAAGTCTTTTTGAATTTATGCAAGGCAGGTCCACAACATCAATTTTTATTTTATGACAGCTGAGGGAAAAACTTATGAGTGGAAGAGAAAGACTTGCACGTAGTGTTTATTAATCTTGGGAAGGCATATAGCAAAGTTACCAGAAACCTAATGGTACTAAGTAGGAAAGGAGTGCCGGCTGAATATGTGAGAGTGCTATAAAAAATGTATCAGAAGGTAACAATTAGAGAGAGCAAATGCAGCTGAAACTGGAAAATTTTGTGTGAAAGCAGAGCTTCATTAGGGTTAGGTTAAGTTCCGTATTGAATCCGCAGTTATTAATAACTAGAACTAGCGAATAACTAGAAAAGATAATGTTAGGAATCAGTATATACGAAAAATTGGGTGTGGATCCTATTGATCCTATTGGAAACAAAATAAGAAACAGGTTAAGGTGGCTAGATGCTAGATCTGATGTCTTCTTTCTTTTATATAGGCAGTACTGCCTGTTTTTCTTCAATGGTGCATTTCATTCTGTCCCTAAATTGTCATTACAGCTTTTCCTTGGGCGTCCTATACTTCTTCTGCCTAACGGTGACTTGTCCCTTACTATCCTTGATTCAAACATCCTGCTTATATATTTAATCCACTCTTCTTTACCCAGGTATTTATATTGTCCACCCCACGCATATGCGGCTGATTTCCTCACTTCTTACCCTGTCCTGTAGTACTTTTCCAGCAATCCTTCTTAAGATCTTCATTTGGTTGGTCTCCAGATGTTTTTGTGTTTTGCTTGTATCTGGTCTTGTTTCGGCCTTATAAGTCATAACTGGCCTAATAACTGACTTATATATTTGGGCCTTTGTTTTGCACTCTTATGTGTTTTTTTTTTCAAATTGTGCCGTTTAGGCATCGGCCGTTCTACTGGCTTTAATTATTTGTTCTTTTACCTCTTCTTCGATATTGTTTTCAGCTGATAGATTAATTCCCAAGTATTAGATGCTAGATGTGATGAGATAATTGTTATATATCCAGGCGAGTTGAATTTGGTACAGTACAACCAGAGGAGTTTCCAGAAACCTCAGATGTACAGAAAGAAATCGAAGGTGAATAAAGTCATTCTAGCCTCCGCCTCAGAGTTTCCTCATGCAGCGAGAATATGGTGGTGTTGGAGGTCAATAGACATTCAAAGAAATTTCTCAAAAGGAAACAAAAAAAAATGATCAATCTAAGACAAAGTTAATAGAAAATTTGAAAGTATAATTCTGTCCTAAGTAAAAAAGGTCTTGGGTCAAAAATATCTATTTTTCAAGTTTTTAGTACGAAAAAAAGTAATAGAAATCGATAGAAATTTTAATCTCTATTTTGAAATTAACTATTAAATTAAACTAAGCATCAAAAATCCATCACGTTTACATAAGTTTACCAAACTTAGTCAAAATCGATATTTTTAACTTAAAACCTTTTTACTTATCAGTACAAAATTTATATATGGGTTATATTAAATTTTACAGAAAAAAATACAATTCATATTAATAGATCAACTTAAAAACATTATAGTTTTAATTATTACTTTGTTTCTCAGTGTAACTCAAATTTCCTACAGTTTTGAACGAATTTCCCATTACTTTTCTTAGTGTAGTGTGAAGTATTACCCCTACCATTCTCCGACCGATATTTCTGTCCCCTGAATATCAAACGAGCCGACAGATGCTTTCGCTTCTTGTTGGATGGAGTATTCTTTGGTGTAACTGTGCGTATTACCACTTCATCAAAGGAGACGACTTCTGTTAATCAATGTGATTTGTGATTCTTAAAAATAGCTAACAAATGAAACTCAGATAGGACAATAAAGTTTGGTTCAATTGTATAGATAAGTTACACCCGTGCTCAGGCCCGGCCTTAGGAATTTTGCCGCCCTGGGCAAGATCGGCGACCGCCGCCCCCAAGGGGGACGGTATACCTAGTGTGACCAACTAGCCGAAAAATCCGGGACATGGCCCGAATTACGAAGTCGTGTCCCGGCGTCCCGGACAAGGCTTCCGGGCCATCCGAATTTTTGATGTTTGTTAAAATTCTATTTTGAATACGTTATTTTTCTAAGAATTCACATCAAATTGAGTTGGTGGGACGAAAAAAGTCGACAATTTCTAGAGTGTAAAATTCTAATACCACATCCAAAATGCATACATTTTATATGGCGGTATTATATTTCATCGCAAGACAAATATGATTTTAAGAAACACGCTACAATATTAAGAAGTAATCGACATAAAAATTTTCTGAAGCAGTTTTCTTTTGGCATGTTTGACAATTTTATTTTTAATCTAAAAGGGAAGTTCCCTAGGTTGGCTGTATACCATATAGTTAAAAAACTCTAACAAGAAGTAAAACCACTTCTATGTCAATTGGTACCTTTATTAAAACTTAAAAAATCCCAATGGATTGAATAAAATATGTCCAATTCAGAACGTTTTCAGACCTATCGGTCCATCATCAGTGAATGTGCATACTTGCTAAATAGCCCCAGAACCAAACAATGGTTGAATTTAAAATTCAATTTACATTATTTAAAAATAATATTAAACAGGCTAAACGCCGATGTTAAAGAATATAGCCTATGGGAACATGGTGAAACCCTACCAAAAACTCAATCAACCATCTTAGGCCAACTTTGACTATGAATGGTTGACTATGAATTGACTATCTTTATTTTTAATGGTATTAAGCCACCATTGGTTGTAATGATAATTACATTTTTATATTAACCTAAGGTTATATTTAGATGGAAATCCAACATGAGTTGATGTTCTAAATTTTCCTTTTTTGAGAACAATAATTTCCGGATTGGAAGTCGAAAGTGAAAAACTAACAAAAATGGAATTATCATTACAACAAATTGTGGCTAAATCCCATCAAAAATATCATTGTCAAGATAAAAATATTAAATAGGTAATAAATAAAATGATAATATTAAAGTTCTATGTTAAAAAAATGGCCCGATTTTCATTAAAGAGCCCGGATTTCATGTAGTTTTTCAGACTTGTCCCGAATTCGACTGAATTGGAGTTGTCGCACTATGTATAATATTTATGTTGTACGTTTCAAATATACAGAGAAAGGTTTGAAAGCTACATTTTTATTATTAAAGTTCTATGTTAAAAAAATGGCCCGATTTTCATTGAAGAGTCCCGGATTTCAGGTAGTTTTTTCAGCCTTGTCCCGAATTTGACTGAATTGGAGTTGGTCACACTAGGTATACCCAAAAACTCAAAAATTTCACCGTGGCTCTTAATTTGCTGAAATCTATCACTTAATGCATTAACGGTTGTGTCTATAATTTTTAAATAGAAGTCAACTTTATATCGTGTCTTTGGATCTAGGTCCATACTTTCATCTTCAGGCTCCTTTTCAGATTCTCAATTTCTAACTCTGATGAGCCCTTTTGCGTGTGTCAAATAGCCCTGGAATTTTTAAATCACTTACGAGAGACTTAAAATGGATTTCTGATTTTTCTAATAAACTGATAGCTTGATCCGCTCCCATATCAATACTCTTCATATGCGACTACGTTGATGTGAAGTAAAGTGTCATGCCATATTCATATTACCACAGAGCAAAGAAAAGTAAAATCATGGATTTGATTTACCAAACAGCTTGCCTCATGAGCAACCATTTTATAGTTGTTTTTATTCACAGTGATTTCTACAAGAGCATCGTAAATTTCTTCAATCTGGTCTCTAATGGGAGTAATTGCATCAATTATTCTACTTTCCCATATAGTTTCGGACAAAGGTTTCAATGTTAGGCTAGAAATATGATTTTTCAGCATCGTCCAACGATGAATAGATGCTGAGAAAAGTTTTAAATTTTGTCACTAAAGAAAAGAAAGAAACTACAAACTGTGAGGGTTTAGCAGCATCGTTCACGACTAAGTTAAGTCAATGGCTAGAACATGGGACAAAAAATGCTCTAGGATTCATTTTCAAAATTCTGTTTTGAACTCCCAAGTGCTTCTCTTCCATGCTTGCCCCATTATCATACCCTTGTCCTCTCATATCTTCCAAAGGTATTCCCAGTTCATTCCGGACTCTGTAACTCCCAAGCCAGTGGTTTCCACTACAGGCACAAATCGAAGAAAATGTTCTTCAATTTTAACTCTTTGTGAACAAGAACCTAAATCGACAAAATGTACAACAATAGTCATCTGTTCCACCCCAGCAATATCAGATATACAATCTAAAATTATGCTATAATACTTTGCTGATTTCAAAAAATTTCAAAAATTTTATTTTTGATTTGATCATGGAGAAGCTGAATAATTTCGTTTTGAATACGTTTTCCCAAGTAGTGATGCTGCTTGTTACTCCCATTAGATATTCTCCTAATGTGCTCTTGTAACACAGAATCAAAATTTTTAAAGAGCTCAAAAAGCTTAAAGAAATTACCATTGTTTTGATGAAAATGTTTATCAGAATCGCCCCACATTGGATGACACTGATGTGCTAGGAACTGTATTATTGATATAAGTCGTTGTATTACATTTTTCCAATGACCAGTTTCTGAATTTAGAACTTTTTGTGTTTCTTCATCTATGATTTTGCCCGATTCTAGTCTAATTGCTAGTTCTACCCACTGTCGCTGTGACTGTAGATGAGCTGGAAACTTAAAGTGGCTTGACAAAGCTTCAGTCATATGTTTCTAATTATTATATCCATTTTCAGTAAAGTTAATTTTAAGTGAATTTCAGTGAATTTAGTTTAGTTCTGATCCTACTATTCTTATGCGATAAAGAAGAAGGCGGTGTTGTCGATTTTCCGTCGAATTGCAATTCCGAACCTTGCAATTGTTATTGTTTCACTTACTTAATTCTCGTGTTTACAGTTGCATTTTTGCCGTTCTTGTTCATAATATTGATTTTTGAAGATATTCTTCTTTAGCGGCGAATCGATTGAGGGTAAAATTGTACATTTACCGTGCGCCTGCGCACACTGACAGTATGTAGTTCTGACAGTATGTAGTTCGTTGCTAATCTTTCAAGATAGGTATGTATGTATCTGTAACCGTGGAAATAAGTCATTAAAAGAATATATTAGTGGTTTTAGGAAATGTATTATTTATTATAATTCTTGTGTTTTTGGATTAATTAAATATTATGTAAGCATAACATTTTTACACTATATGTCGTGTGCCGTGTTGTGTAATTACATCCGAAACTTACATGTCTATTTCTAGTGCCTCGATGGAGTAGTTAGAAATGCGTTAGCACTGAGATGAGAAGGTTGCGGGTTCAAGTCCCGGGCGATTTATTTTTTTTTTTTATTTTTGGTTGTTTTAATAAAAAATTTTTGAAAGTGGTAGATAAGAAAGTTAAAAAATCAATGGGAAAATCCCAATAGTTGGCTGTATACCATAGTTTAAAAAACCAATACAGAAGTAAAAACTTCGAGATGTATTCTGGTATAAAATCGTTTATTTAAAAACTATAAAATGTCATCGATTGCAGAACGTTTTCGTTCTAAACAGAACATCTTCAGTGCCTAGAATGAAGTATTTCCACGTTAGATTAAAGCAAAGGGTTAAAAATGTGACTGTTAAAATGAAAAAAGTGTGGGAATACTTACATCCTGCCGAGTATTTTGAAACTAGCACACCGTAAATAGTGTTAACATCATCATATATGGTTTACATAATGTAATATGTTAAAATGTTATGACTACAAGTCGATGTTAATGGATAAAGTGGAACACATGCTAAAAGGGTGCCATGGTTCCCTGCTCGAAGATACTAGGTACTTGCCAATTCAATGGGCACAGACCAACTGAGAAATTATGAAGTGGATTTACAATTTGACAAGGGTGACATGACATGACAAGATAAAGCCAATTTTTGGTTAAAGTTTCATTTGATTTTGGATTTTTTAATAAAATGCGGAGGTTTGTCTGCAAAAATAATTTAAATTATTTGAATAATAAAATCTACTGTAAAGTTTAAATTAGCAACTCTCTATTCCAGAATAACTTATAGATTCATTAAATTTAATGCAGATATATTACGTGGTTTAAGTTGTGACGTCATCGGATGTGAAATGACGAGTTGAAAGTTAAGTTTGTGGAAACAAGGAAATACACTACATAGTAAGATAATTAGACTTGCATGGAAAAACAAAGCTAAACAAGCCGAGAAAACCAGAATTTAAGAGTGTTTTTATGTGATGAAATGTTGGTTGCCTAACAAGGCAAGCAGACAACAGGTTGAAGGTAAACGGTAGAATATTGCGAGAAAACAGTATATATACAAAAGGTGGCTATATGTTGTGTTAAATTTATTATTATACTATTGTAATGAATAATTATGTCTGTTAAAAGTTGGAAAATAGTTGTTAACAAAATTAAATAACTAAAGATTACTGTTAGTGAGGTAGATATATGTGTGAAGGATATGATTGTATATAGTATTGTGAAATGAATGAGAGTATGTAATAAAATAATAAAATTAAATTATGTGACATAAAGTCTAATTCATCTTTATGTAGTTTTGAAAGGACTGAATGAATTGGAAGTAATGTATCTTGATAGTCTACCAACGTGGAATAGTGAATAAAATAATTAGAATGAGAGCTACCAATATAGGTCAAATTGTGGGTTGGTGTCAGTATGTAAAGAAGAATCTAAATTGAATGGGTATATGAAATAGAAAAGTATGAGATTGATTTCTATTGGTGATAGTGGAGTAAATAGACTGAACTAAATGATATATATTTAAGTGCACAAACTTTATGAACGTATGTGATTGTAACTGAAATCAAACAAATGCAAAATGTGAAAAAATTTTTATTTTAAATTGGGATAAATGGATATTGGAAGTTGCCTGATATGAATGGAAATGAAAAGATAGATGAAAAAAGAAGAATAGTGAATGCAATAAAACTTATGAAAGAAGTTTGACTGAATGGGTCGTAATGGATATAGGTGTGCAGTATCTTATTGTTAAGTAAAGTCTAAGAATCTAAAAAGAAAGCAGTGACAGAATGTTACTAAGTAAGGAAAGTGATATATATGACAGACCAGAGTGATTGGATGTATGGTGTTTTTTTTTTTATTATTGTAAGCGGAGATGAGAGAAAATGAGTAAGTAACATAACAGGCAACAGGATAAGTGAGTGTGAAGAACATTCCAAAGAGACAGGAGATGAGACAGTGAGATGAGATATAGAGGACCTGAAAAAGAGACAGAGACACAAGGTCAAACCAGAAATGACTAGGAGTGGAGAAAAATATGAAGGATAGGAAAATAGAAGAATCAAAACTGTGTGAGGGATGGGATAGTGGGGGAGGCAGCAATGAAGTTGAAAAGAAATGCAAGTTGAGATATGTGTTAATGGGTGATTAGTATGGAAAGAGAAGACTGTTATAAACTAGTGGGGTAGTGGAAAAAGAGGGGGAGGGGGAAATGGAGAATAGGAGTATAGGGGAAGGGGGGTGAGAGGAAAAATGAGAGAAAACTAGGGTTGGATTAAGGGAATAGTTGTCGATGGATAGGAGTGAAAGGACGATTTAAAGTTGTTTGACGATTAACGCAATTGGGGCTGGTCCTCATGTCTCTGGAAATCTCAAGGTCCTCGTACAAATCCAGGCGTAGATTGTTTCTGTCTTGGATGTTATGAATTAATTTAACACCATCAGGGATGTCGAGATGATGATTATTAACTTTCAAATGATGGGAAAAAGCTGATGTAGTGTCTCTTTTAGAATGTTCAGCAGATCTGGTTGAGAGTGATCTGTAAGTCCTGCCGATGTAAGAGGCATCACAATCAGAGCAAGTCAGTCTATAAACACCACTACGATTCATATAGTGTATTGTATCCTTAGTATTTGTCAAAAAGTGGCCAAGGGTATTTCCAACTTTGAAAGAAATATGTATATTCTCAGAAGAGTTAGATACAATACGTTTAATCTTTTCAGATAGATGTGGGTTATGATATGGTAGTGACCTGTAAATAGCAGAAGAGGAAGATGACTGATGGAAAGCAGAATTTTGAAGCAATTTAGATTCTCTTTTACGGATGAGTTTATCTATTATAGAGGGATCGTAACCATTGTTGACAGCTATTTGTTTTATAATGTTGAGTTCTTTGTTGAAAGAATCTGTTGACATAGGTATAGAGAAAAGTCTGTGTATGAAGCTTCTGAAAGCTGCTAGTTTGTGTGATAGAGGATGATTAGAAGAAAAATGAATTACATGGTCAGTTTGGGTGGGTTTACGAAAGATACCAAAGTTGAATTGGTTGTTAAGTCTGGTAATAGATAATGATTTATCTATTACGAGACTTAACAACCAATTCAACTTTGGTATCTTTCGTAAACCCACCCAAACTGACCATGTAATTCATTTTTCTTCTAATCATCCTCTATCACACAAACTAGCAGCTTTCAGAAGCTTCATACACAGACTTTTCTCTATACCTATGTCAACAGATTCTTTCAACAAAGAACTCAACATTATAAAACAAATAGCTGTCAACAATGGTTACGATCCCTCTATAATAGATAAACTCATCCGTAAAAGAGAATCTAAATTGCTTCAAAATTCTGCTTTCCATCAGTCATCTTCCTCTTCTGCTATTTACAGGTCACTACCATATCATAACCCACATCTATCTGAAAAGATTAAACGTATTGTATCTAACTCTTCTGAGAATATACATATTTCTTTCAAAGTTGGAAATACCCTTGGCCACTTTTTGACAAATACTAAGGATACAATACACTATATGAATCGTAGTGGTGTTTATAGACTGACTTGCTCTGATTGTGATGCCTCTTACATCGGCAGGACTTACAGATCACTCTCAACCAGATCTGCTGAACATTCTAAAAGAGACACTACATCAGCTTTTTCCCATCATTTGAAAGTTAATAATCATCATCTCGACATCCCTGATGGTGTTAAATTAATTCATAACATCCAAGACAGAAACAATCTACGCCTGGATTTGTACGAGGACCTTGAGATTTCCAGAGACATGAGGACCAGCCCCAATTGCGTTAATCGTCAAACAACTTTAAATCGTCCTTTCACTCCTATCCATCGACAACTATTCCCTTAATCCAACCCTAGTTTTCTCTCATTTTTCCTCTCACCCCCCTTCCCCTATACTCCTATTCTCCATTTCCCCCTCCCCCTCTTTTTCCACTACCCCACTAGTTTATAACAGTCTTCTCTTTCCATACTAATCACCCATTAACACATATCTCAACTTGCATTTCTTTTCAACTTCATTGCTGCCTCCCCCACTATCCCATCCCTCACACAGTTTTGATTCTTCTATTTTCCTATCCTTCATATTTTTCTCCACTCCTAGTCATTTCTGGTTTGACCTTGTGTCTCTGTCTCTTTTTCAGGTCCTCTATATCTCATCTCACTGTCTCATCTCCTGTCTCTTTGGAATGTTCTTCACACTCACTTATCCTGTTGCCTGTTATGTTACTTACTCATTTTCTCTCATCTCCGCTTACAATAATAAAAAAAAAACACCATACATCCAATCACTCTGGTCTGTCATATATATCACTTTCCTTACTTAGTAACATTCTGTCACTGCTTTCTTTTTAGATTCTTAGACTTTACTTAACAATAGGATACTGCACACCTATATCCATTACGACCCATTCAGTCAAACTTCTTTCATAAGTTTTATTGCATTCACTATTCTTCTTTTTTCATCTATCTTTTCATTTCCATTCATATCAGGCAACTTCCAATATCCATTTATCCCAATTTAAAATAAAAATTTTTTCACATTTTGCATTTGTTTGATTTCAGTTACAATCACATACGTTCATAAAGTTTGTGCACTTAAATATATATCATTTAGTTCAGTCTATTTACTCCACTATCACCAATAGAAATCAATCTCATACTTTTCTATTTCATATACCCATTCAATTTAGATTCTTCTTTACATACTGACACCAACCCACAATTTGACCTATATTGGTAGCTCTCATTCTAATTATTTTATTCACTATTCCACGTTGGTAGACTATCAAGATACATTACTTCCAATTCATTCAGTCCTTTCAAAACTACATAAAGATGAATTAGACTTTATGTCACATAATTTAATTTTATTATTTTATTACATACTCTCATTCATTTCACAATACTATATACAATCATATCCTTCACACATATATCTACCTCACTAACAGTAATCTTTAGTTATTTAATTTTGTTAACAACTATTTTCCAACTTTTAACAGACATAATTATTCATTACAATAGTATAATAATAAATTTAACACAACATATAGCCACCTTTTGTATATATACTGTTTTCTCGCAATATTCTACCGTTTACCTTCAACCTGTTGTCTGCTTGCCTTGTTAGGCAACCAACATTTCATCACATAAAAACACTCTTAAATTCTGGTTTTCTCGGCTTGTTTAGCTTTGTTTTTCCATGCAAGTCTAATTATCTTACTATGTAGTGTATTTCCTTGTTTACACAAACTTAACTTTCAACTCGTCATTTCACATCCGATGACGTCACAACTTAAACCACGTAATATATCTGCATTAAATTTAATGAATCTATAAGTTATTCTGGAATAGAGAGTTGCTAATTTAAACTTTACAGTAGATTTTATTATTCAAATAATTTAAATTATTTTTGCAGACAAACCTCCGCATTTTATTAAAAAATCCAAAATCAAATGAAACTTTAACCAAAAATTGGCTTTATCTTGTCATGTCATGTCACCCTTGTCAAATTGTAAATCCACTTCATAATTTCTCAGTTGGTCTGTGCCCATTGAATTGGCAAGTACCTAGTATCTTCGAGCAGGGAACCATGGCACCCTTTTAGCATGTGTTCCACTTTATCCATTAACATCGACTTGTAGTCATAACATTTTAACATATTACATTATGTAAACCATATATGATGATGTTAACACTATTTACGGTGTGCTAGTTTCAAAATACTCGGCAGGATGTAAGTATTCCCACACTTTTTTCATTTTAACAGTCACATTTTTAACCCTTTGCTTTAATCTAACGTGGAAATACTTCATTCTAGGCACTGAAGATGTTCTGTTTAGAACGAAAACGTTCTGCAATCGATGACATTTTATAGTTTTTAAATAAACGATTTTATACCAGAATACATCTCGAAGTTTTTACTTCTGTATTGGTTTTTTATAAGAAAGTTAGTTTGATTTTTAAATAAAATACAAATAACCTTTTAAGTATATTTGCTTCGTTTAAATTACCTATTATATAATAGAAGAATATCTTCTTACGTGCGTACATAGTACACACACATTCTTTTTTTTTTATGATATTAAAAACATAAGTTATTATTTCGTCAATTTCAAAAATTGGCTGTCCTTTAAAATTTGCCGCCCCTGATTTTGCCGCCCTGCGCAGCCGCCCAGTTTGCTCACCCCTGGGGCCGGGCCTGCCCGTGCTCATGAAATTTCAAATTTTTGGAGTATAAAAATAAACAAAAACGTGATGCAGCATAATATGTATCGATTATAGAAGAAATAAATATTGTTGGTTTTAAAACTCAAGAAGTGAAATAAAATAAAAAATTTAAATTCGACATATAGACAAGAAATAAAAAAATCAATGAATCGAAGAAATCCGGAGCAACGAGATTTGGTCTTCTTAAATCCATTGTCTATAGCCCAAAGACGCTTATCTCCTTCTCATAATATATCGGTCAATTCTTGTAGATCAGTGGTAAAAGCCGTTTAATATATTTTTAATGTTAGCTTTACGACCCATAAGTAGGTACACTACTCCTTGTTTTTGTGAATCGAAACTGAACTGACTGGCCTCCAAATTAAAATATTGCCAAAATACGTATAAACCATCTCTCGCCCTCACCACTGTCTCGGCCTAGTAACAGTTTGCTGTCTCGCCACTGTACTCGTTACGTGTAATCAAGCCATTAGACGTATCGGACGAGTTTGGCAACTACCAATGTCACAGTTACAGTTTTGGTTGACATACTCCTCTAATACGTGTAAAGGTGGGAAACAATCAATATAATGTGAATTTATATGTTAATATCGCTAAATGACCCAGCTCGACCAGTTTTATTTCTTTTTATCTCACAACTTAATACGTTTTCCATCTTTTGCGCTATTTTACCCGTTATTAGCACGCTCATCACTGTATATACATTCACCGTATTTTAAGCGTCATCGCCCTTCCACTAGGGATCTATGGAGAAGTACCAACGAACCGCAAACCCTTATTCCTTGCCGTACCGCTTCTCCATAGGCCGATCAGACACCAGCTTATTCCAGACCAAGCCGTATATTCTTTAGAATTTTAGACTACAACGTTTTTTTTTTGGCATGGGCTGTCGCCACTCAGCCAGTCACAACAAGTATATTTCAAAATCTACATACATTTCAAAAATATAAAACAAAACAAAAATAAGAAAGATAAGGAAACGTTACCGTAAAGGTGGTTGTTAATATTACAATTATTATTTTCAGGAGTTAAGGTAGGAATAAGACAGGGTCACTTGCTTCTTCTCGTCTAGGGACCCTTCAAGACATTTCGTTTAGACATAACTAGACTAGGTCGCGGATAGGAGGTAAATACATATGGGATAAAACAAAGGTAAATAATCATTTGTGGATAATGCTTAAAGGTTGATTTTACTTTTACAAATAAATTCCATTAAACAGTCATATATTGTTTTCCTATTTAGAGAAAGTAGGTAACATAAATTATAAGGTGGAAATATATTATAGTTTAATAAATTTTCAATTAGTTTATTAGTTTTTTGAGTATACTTTGAGCACTCAAAAAATATATGATTTAAGTCTCCCTCTTTTTGACAGTCTAAACATAGATTTGAAGATAAAATGTTAATTTTCGCCAAATGAAAAGGATAACAGGCGTGCCCAAATTTTATTCTAATAATGGAAGTAATATGTCTGCGGGGAACGGAATAATTTTTAAACCAGTACTCGACTCAGTAGGCACTTTAGGTTGAATCATCGCGTATTGAGAGGAACTATGTTTGCTAGATTCGTTCCATGTACGTCTCCATTGTTGGTTAACTTCATTTTTAACAATTGCACATATATCTGGATTAGAAGGTTTATGTCCGGTTAACGATCCATGTGTGATGGCTTTTTTGCTTATAAATCAACATTTTCATTACAGGTGATACCTATGTGTGCTTTAACCCATAGGAAATGCACTTCTCTTCGTTTTTTATAGATTTCATAAAGTATTTTTTAATTTGGAAGATATAGTTGTTTAAATTATTACTTGGAAATATTATTGTCTGAATAGCTGTCAGTACGGAAAGTGAGTCAGAAACAATTACTGTAGACTTATTTTCTGTATTCATAAAATATAATAAAGCTTCATAAATTGCAATTGCTTCAGCGCTGAATATTGAGAAAGCATTATTTATTTTATACATTTTTTCTGTATTGTTTGATGGGACATAAAAGGCACATCCAGTGCCAAACGTTGACTTCGACGCATCTGTGTAGATAATTATAGACTCCGAAAAAACGTCCAAGATACTTCTTAAGATGTTATGACTGATAGCTGCATTTTCATGATAACTTGGCTTAATTACTTTTACCAAATGTAATAATGAAGGAAAATCTTCAAAGTCTAAGATTTTGTCTGGATTTGAAGTAACATCAAAGTTTGACATACTGCGAAAAGCTTCACAAAGTGGAGGTGAATTCTTGTGTTTCCAATATTTATTCGTCAGATCAGCTTCATTCAATTTGCTTATTTTTAAATGAAGGGAAGGATCTTTATGTTGTAATTTCATAATAAATTTTTTACATAGATATTCTCTTCTATATTTCAGTGGCATCTCTAAAGCTTCGACATGTAACGCATTAATTGGAGTTGATTTCATAGCACCTAAACAAATCCTCAGAACTGTATTTTGTGTTACGTCGATTCTGCTTAGGGCCCGATCAGATGCAGAGCCATAGAGTACACAACCATAATCTATGATTGATCGTATATAAGCTTTGTAGAAAAGTAATGATGTTTCAACATCTGCTCCCCACCACGTTTTTGAAATTGCTTTTAAAAAATTTATTCCTTGATTACATTTGTTTAGCATAAACTCAATATATGATTTCCATGTTAGTTTTCGGTCAAGTATCATCCCCAAATATTTGATAGAAGTTTGGAAACTATACTCATGATTGCTTAATTGTAATTTATCAATATTTGGTAAGTTGTGTCGTGTGAAAATGCAAACACTAGATTTGTTTGTGGAAATTTCAAATCCATTTTGTTGGAACCAATTGTTTGACAAGTTGTGCATTTTATCTAATGTTTGTATACAATTATCATATTTTTTTGAAAACGAGTATACAAGAAAATCGTCAGCATATTGTATAATCTTCAAAGTGCAGTTTTCAATTTGGCTATTATGTAGATCAGCAGTGTACAAATTAAACAACAAAGGGCTCAATACTGATGCTTGGGGCAGCCCCAAGTTATTGTATCGTGGACCTATCAGACTACTGTTATGTGCTCTGAGATATATCTTTCTACATGAGTAAAAATTATATATTGTTCCTGCTAGTTGGGCTGGTATTTGGAAATTTTTGACTAATTTTTCAACTAAAATATCTAGACAGACTCTATCATATGCACCCTCTATGTCCATATATATTGCAGGTAAATAATTGTTGTCTGTAAATGTGTTTTGTATATCTACCACTAATGTTGAAAGGGTGTCTAAAGTACTTCTTACTTTTCTGTACCCAAATTGAAGGTTGGGAAGTAATTTATTTTTTTCTAACCACCATTCCAATCTCTGTTTTATCATTCGTTCGACTGTTTTAAGAAGGCATGACATAAGAGATATAGGTCTATATGATTGTGCCACGTTGAGATTTTTACCTGGTTTCAGTATTGGTATTATAATGACATCTTGAAATTGAGGAACTAAACTCCCATTTTTGACCAACTCATTGAATATTTCCAACAGCAAGAGTTTAGCTATTTTTGGAAGGTGTTGTATCATGGGATATTTAATATTATCCAAACCTGGACTTGTGTTATTTCGATTTTTAAGAGCATATTCTAATTCTGTAATGTTGAACGGTTCTAGCAAAAAATGGTTTTGTTCATTTGAAGCATAGCTGTAGCTTTTTAGTAATTGGACTGATGGAGGAGCAACGTGATCAAAAATTTCGTCGACTAATGTATCATTAAGACATGTTCGATTAGTAATTGGTTTTCTATTGATCTTTCTAGCTTGATTCCATAATGCTGAGGAAGGAGTGTTTTTGTTTTAGTTTGAGACAAAGTTTTTCCAACTTTCTTTAGCTATTTTCTTTAATTTTTTTTTACTTTTAGCCATGCTCTCTTGGCATTTTAAGTAATTTTCAAAGTTACGGTTTTTCTTATAATTTGAAAGTGCTTCTTTTCTTTCTTTGTTAATGTTATCACAATTTGTATTCCACCACGGCGGAGAATTTCTGATTTTGTTTTTATAAGCTTTATATTGTGGAATTGATAGTTGAGCTGCATAATTTATACAATCAATTAAAAAATTATATTTGTCCGACGTATTTTCCATTTGGTAATAGTTATTGAAAAATTGCTCTGCTGAAATTTCGTACATGGACCAATTAGCCTTTCTTGTATTCCATTTACTTTTAGGAATAATTTCTTCAGGTAAATGAATGTCGGTATTTCCATATAGATCATAAAATGATTCGATCCCAAGGTGTCTGTATGTATAGACCAATTAATTTTATTGACTGGATCAGCTGTAACGAAAGTAACATCAATAGCTGATTTATTTTGATCTGGTTTAGTTAAAATGGTAGGTTCTCCATTATTAATTACTGTAAAATTTAAGTCATCTGCAGTTTTAATAAGTTGTATTCCAGTTGCATCATTATAATTAGATCCCCAAATCGTATTATGCGCATTGAAATCTCCACCTATAACTACTGAACCAGTGACCTGTGAAAATATATTTGCCCAATCACATACTGTACTTTTACATTTAGGAGGTTTGTATATAGATAATATATTGAGTTCTATATTTTTAAATTTTGTTTTGATGCCACAAACTTCAATATCAGAATTAAAGTTATAATTTAGTTTTAGTTCACTGAAGGTTACTGTGTTACGGATAAGAATCGCAACGCCACCAAACCGGTCTTCCTTCCTATCTCTTCTTATTAGGTTATAACCATTAAAACTGTAATGAGAATCTTTTTTAAACTATGTTTCGCTAATTAGTAAAATATCAATTTGTTTATTGTTTACGTATTGCATTAAACTGTTTTTGTTTGACATAATAGATCTAGCATTCCATTGACCAATTTTCAAAATATCTTGTACAGCCATTAGAAGCTATTATTGTTTACAGTATTTAAAACCTGTTCTAATTCATTAATTATAGTCTTATCGTCTAACGTTTTTATATCTTCAATTGAACGGATATGTTCCAAGAGGTTCATTATAAAATTTGTTATAGTTTTTGTCAACTGATTTTTATTTTCAACTTTGTTATAATTGGGTTTATGTGGATTAGCCGGTAAAGGCTGGGCAGGTCCAAATGTAAAGGGAAAGATAGGTTTATGAATAGGAGATTGTATGATAGGAGAGTTTGGTTTCCTTTTCTTTCCTACAGATGCATGTGAATTATTGTTCAAATGAGAAGATATTAGAGGGCGCGCTTTATTGGTCTGTGGGCCTAGCTGAGTGGAGACATAATTTTTATTAATTTTTGGAAGCGAAGGAAATTCTTGTTCATTATTTTCAAGCAAAGAAAAGTAATTTTGACTCATAACACCAGAAAATGATTGTTCACACAAATGTTTTGCATCTAAAAAAGTAGTCTTTTGTTCGATCATTATACTTTTAATCTTTTTTTGTTTTTCATAAAAGGGACACTTTTTTGATATTGTAACATGCTCATTACTTTTACAATGTATACAATACATATCTTTATCGCATGTATGATCAGTAGTCTTAGTTTGCCCACATTGAATACAACATTCCTGGGAACTTTTACATTGCTTTGACACATGACCAAATTTCAAACATCGATAGCATTGAACGACCCTACCAATAAATTGTTCTACCGGAAAATAAACTCTATTAAAACCTATATATTTGGGTAGAATATTACCCTCAAAGGTGACAACTATAGTTTTTTTGTCTACGTATTCAATTGTTTCCTCTTTTTGGATTCTACGCTTTGTTCTATAAATATTTAAAACTTTGGAAGTAGATTCAATGTTTTCCATGAGATAATTAATGTCAAATTGGGTGTCTACATCCCTTATAAGCCCTTTAACTTCCAACAAGTGATTTGGAATATAAGCTCTTAAATTTTGAGCGTCTAATAATTTATTTTTGACAAGATTATTAGCTTCTAAACGTGATGACAGCAAAACTTTTATACGATTACGGCCAATGCTTTTTATCTCTTTAATATGTGTAAGTTTCAGGGTCTTAAATAGTAGGTGACCTATCGCCATAGGATGCAATCTAGAAAGACCAGTTTCATTCCCAATTTTTTCAATATAAACCCAAATATTATCTAAATTGTACTTATCTGAGATCAAGTTGAAATATTTAATATCCTTTTGTTTTTCTATCGGCAAAGTAGCACTAGGTTCAAAACTATTATTTTCCATTACACTATCTTCACTATTCACTATGTCTTTCGTCTGAGAGGACGTCCCTAATGAACTTTGTTCCCCCATATTGGGGGAACCAATTTAACTTGTTTATTTAAAAATTCACTGGACTATAAAATTATATCTTTATCGAGTATTAAATTTTTAACGAGATTTTAATAATTCAACAAAAATTGATGAATCCGGTTCTCTTTGTAAACGATAGCCTGCGATCGATTCGAAGGTACGAATAAGACTGACTACAACGTTAGTCTTTTTATTTTCCTATTCACCGGCCGGGGCTCGAACCTCGATCGCATATCCTCCAGATTTGTTGACCGAGCGCCCCACACCGCTAGGCTGTCTGCCCGACGTAGAACATAATATGCAATCAATTAATTACATTTGAATATACAGTCAGGCTACAGTCAATACCATTCAAGAAATGACCAGACTCGGAATCGGTATAATGGGCATAAGCGAAATGAGGTGGCCAAATAGTGGTGCTTGTATTGTTGACAACCATATGGTATACCACTCAGGAAATGACGTTGGTCAACATATATATGGGGTTGGAATAATCGTGTCTCCCCAATTACGTCAATATGTTACAAATGTTATACCTATTTCTGAAAGATTAATAATAATCCAACTGGATACTAACCCCGTCAAATTAAATATATTACATGTGTATGCCCCAGGAGCGATAAACCAGAAGAAGATCTAGAGCAATTCTATGAGTTGTTGATAAAGTCACTTAAACGACTTAAAAAGAAGATATAACTAGTATTATGGGTGACTTCAATGCGAAAATTGGTAAAGGGAGAATCGGTGAATTCATAAGTGATTTGGGTCTAGGACAGAGAAATGAAAGGGGAGACAGATTAAAACTGTTTGTAGAAGAAGAAGAATTTGCAATACTAAACACATTCTTCAAACTACCACCAAGACGCTTGTACACCTGGGTCTCCCCGCAAGATCAATCAGGAAACGTAATACGGAATCAAATTGACTACATAATGGTGAACAAGAGATTCCGTAATGGATGCCTATCGGTTAAGGGTTACCCCGGTGCTGACGTATCATCAGATCATGTTCCTGTTGTTGGTAAATTCAGGTTTAGATTCATGAAGGATGCAAAAAAGAACAGCAACAAAAAGTGCGATATGAGAATACTAAAAGATAAGAAAACAAAAGAGACAGTCGCACAGATTCTTTCAGAGAAGCTAATTAATATGAAGCAAACATATAATGCCGAAGAATCACTCCAAAATATATGTGAAACCTTTAACAGCATCAGAGAAGAACATCTAATAGAAAAGAGAGAGATGAGAAAAAGTTGGATGAACGACAATATACTACAATTTATGGAAGAAAGAAGAAAATAAAAAAACAACAAAATAGTGTACAACACGATTCAGTGACAAATAAGAACTGAAATAAGAAAGGCCAAAGAAAATTGTTAAAATCACAGTGTGAAGAGATAGAGTCGTTGTAGCAAAAACATGATACGTTTAACATGCATAAAAAGGTGAAACAAGAAGCTGGTCTTCAGAAATCCAACATAGCTAGCAAATTGCGAGACCAGCAGGGGAATATCATCACAGACAGATATCAAGAAATCTGCATTTGGACAAAATACATACAGGAACTCTTTGATGATACTAGATCCGAACAACCTCCATCCTACATATATGATGACCATTTACCAATCACATCAGATGAAGTGGAAAGAGCAATATCACAACTAAAAGTTGGCAAAGCTCCTGAACCTGACAATGCATATGCTGAACTCATAAATCTATTTAACACCGACGGTACTCAACGCCTAACCAAAATATTTAACGACATATATTTAAGCGGAGTAATACCAAAAACATGGTTGAAGTCGACGTTTGTTGCTTTACCAAAGAAAACAAAGTCCGTATCCTGCAGTGATTTCCGAACCAAAAGCTTAATGAGCCATATTTTAAAACTATTTCTAAAAATTATATATCAAAGGATATAATAGACTGTGCAAAGAAAAAATCAGCCGAACACAGTTTGGTTTTCGAAATGCAGTGGGTACAAGAGGGGCTCTATTTAGTATATAAGTGCTATTTCAACGATGTAGAGACGTAAATTGCGATATTTATTCATGTTTCATTGATTACCTACCATAAAGCGTTCGATACAGTAAAGCACGACAAGCTGATGGAGATATTAACCAATATTGCAATTAACACCTGTGATTTAAGGATTATCAGCAATCTGTACTGGAATCAAACATCCTCTATCCGGACATAGGCAGGAGAATCCGACGATATCAAAATCAAACGTGGGGTCCGTCAGGAATGTATATTATCCCCACTGCTGTTTAACATCTACTCTGAGGACATCTTTCAAGAAGCAGTGGATTATGTTGAAGCCGGAATTCGCATTAACGGAGAATGTATCAATAACATAAGATATGCAGACAACACTGTGGTATTCGCTGACAGTTCTGAAGCCCTACAGGAGTTAATGAACAGAATCGCAGAAGTCAGTCAGAGATACGGACTTTCACTAAATACTAAGAAAACAAAATGTTTGATTATCTCTAAAAACAAACAGCAATTTGGACGAATCAGTGTGAATGGTCAACAAATAGAAAGAGTAAAAACATATACCTACCTTGGTACGAACGTCAATGAAAATTGGGACCATTCTATAGAAATCAAATGTAGGATAGAGAAAGCAAGATCTGCATTTCAAAAAATGTCAAAGTTGTTCAAATATCATGATTTGCCGATACCCATAAAAGTCAGATTACTACGATGTTATATCTTTCCTATACTGTTGTACGGAGTTGAGTCGTGGACTCTCACAGACGCCACCTGCAAGAAAATTGAGGCTTTTGAGATGTGGCTTTATCGTCGAATCCTGAAGATATACCGACCACATTACTAATGAGGGTGTTTTGCTGAGAATGCAAAAAGAGAAAGGGCTGTTAATCAAAATAAAAACAGCCAAAATCGAATACATCGGTCACATCATGAGGAACAGTGAAAGATATGGACTGCTGCAACTGGTCTTATAGGGAAAAGTAGAGGGAAAGCGAGGACCAGGAAGGCGAAGGATTTCGTGGCCGAAAAATCTACGTACGTGGTTCAACACAACCACTACAAATATTTTCAGAGCAGCAGTGTGCAAAGTACAGATTGCCATGATGGTCGCCAACATCCGAAACGGATAGGCACTACAAGAAGAAGAAGAAGAAGAAGAAGAAGAAGAAGAAGTCAGGATTTGTACAATTAAGAGTGTAGACGCAAAATTTCGTTCCAATGCTTTTTAAATGCATTAATTTTTTTCAACTCCTGAGAAAATTAATAAGTATTTTTCAAAAATTTAAACCCAGAATGAAATATTACATCATTACCGAGAGCAGAGATTCCCTGAAAACTTATATGTTTATTGTAATAAGTTACAGGGGTGAAAAAAAAAGATAAAATTGAGCGTGATTTTTCATTTCAAATATCTCATTCAAAAGAAATTTTTTGTCTATTCTAAGGGACTTTCTACCCTCGATAACGATGTAATCTTTCATTCTACGTTTAAATTTTTAAAAAAATATTTATTAGTTTTTCCAGGATTCGAAGAAAAAATGCACACCATGTCCGTGGTGATATTTTCCAAATCAAACATTTGCTATCTTTGTCATACAACGCACTCAGTCGAACATAATATGGTGACAAGACAGTGAAAAACAAGGCTATTAAATTATTTGACACGGGTTCAAAAATATTTTGAGTTGTTTATTAAATAATATTGACAATGAATTTGATAAATAATTAATTTAACTTCTTCTTCATGTGCCCTACTCGAATATCGAGCGTTGGCTACCAAATTGGCTGTAGTTATTTTGTTGACGGCAGCTCGGAAAAGGGATGCAGAGGATCTGTTAAATCAATCTCTCAGGTTTTTAAGCCATGACGTTCATCTTCGACCTGGCCCGCTTCTTCCGTCTACTCTTGCCTTGTATTATTAAATGGAGTATATTATATCTCTCTGAGTGTCGCATAACGTGGCCACAATATTCAAGTTTTCGATTTTTGACTGTTCTGACGACTTCCGTGACTTTTCCCATCCAGTGCAAAACAACTTCGTTACGAACCCTACCCTCCCAACTTATTCGTAGGATTCTCCGATATACGCAGATATCAAAGGTTTCCAATATCTTGAGAAGTGTATCTGTTAAAGTCCAACCTTCGACACCATACAAAAGAGTAAAGAATACATAGCATCTCACTAATCTAATTTTCAGATTCAATCTAATGTTGTTTCTACATAAAAGTTTCTTTCTTAAAGAATGCAGTTCTGGCCTTCTCTATACGTATTCCAATTTCTTTGCTCATGTCCCAGTTATCATTTAGATTACAATCAAGTAGGTGATACTGTTAGTTATCTCTAATTGTTCACCATAAGCTGTTACTACTTCCGGTTTTATTGGCGTCTTAGTGACAACCATCACCTTGGTCTTTGCGGTGAGTCCATATTCATCAGACGTTGTGGTAATTCTATTAATCATTTGTTGAAGTTCTTCATAATTGCTTGAAATTAACACCTGTTAATGTTTGCACCTTGATGCTAGTAAAGATTTTTGATAATGCGTAGGTCTTTATCATCAATACCCACTTTCTGAAGAATAGCAATAATTTCAGTATGTTTTACTGGATAAAAGGCCTTCTCAAAGTCAATGAAACACATATAAACCGGATGTCAGACATGTCTGCATCTCTGTACCATAACCTGAATACTAAACAGTGCTTCTCTGGTCCCAAGGTTATTGCGTAATCCAAACTATGTATCACCAAGCTGTTCTTCTATTTTTTGGTACATCCTAGAGTGCAAAAATTCGTAGAAATATCTCTAAAATATGACTCATCAAGCTAATGGTTCGGTAGTCACTACATCTTTTCGCGTTTGCTTTTTTAGGTATCGTTACAAAAGTCGACAGCAGCCAATCCGTTGGTATATAGCCAGTTTGATAAACTTTATTAAAAAGATGAAGGAGAGATCTTTTACCTGAACTTTCGAAGAGCTTTATTATTTCACCCGGTATTTCGTCTGGTCCCTTCGCTTCTCTGGTCTTTGCTAATCTTATTGCTTGTTCAATTTCGTCCATAGTTATGTCAGGTCCTGTAACTACTTCGTTAATCTCAAGCTCGGGCCTTTCATCATTAAGCAGTTCCTCAATGTAGTCTTTCCATCTGTCTATTTTATCCAAATCATTGATAATCTGTTTTCTGTCTATCAACGATGTTATTTGCATGTTTTTTGTTTTGACCGGTTACTTCTTTTATTTTTTTATACATATTAATGAATCATGGTTTCTCTGCAACTCTTCAATTTCTAAACATTTGTTAAGTATGTTTCTTTTGCCGCTCGTATTTTAGTCCTTATCTCTTTATTAATCTGTTTATACATTTCGATGTCTGCATCTCTGTACCATAACCTGAATCCGCATATTATTGGGGTGTTTGAACGTGTTTATCCCATTTTTAAATATCCCAAAGGACTCAGTTACTTCAAATTGTACAGCTGGTTCCTAAAAAAACTGATATGACTCTTAGTAAGACTTCAAATTGATCTTTTACCCTTTAATTAAACTCTCGTGCAAAAATCAGAGTGCTAGTTATCACCAACATAATTCCTGTCATTTGACATATTCTACGTGTCATATATAACGGCCGTAAACCAGAGTGGGGGACGAGGGTAGTTATAAGGGCTCAAAATCGCGGTTTTTATTATTTTTTTGTGACGCTCATGATTGAGATAATGCACCAAAAGGTAATAAGTATGTCATGACTCAACTAAGTAAAATCTCTAGGGGTGGAACGCTGCGTGGCCGACAAAGGGGCGGGAGTAGGGGTGAATATAAAAAATATAAGGGTTTTTTGCGACGTTCGTGATTGATATAGTGCACCAAAATTTGGTAATAAGTAGACCATGATATAACTAAGTAAAATCCCCAGAGCCGGAAACCAGAGTGAGGAACGAGGGTAGTTATAAGGGGTCAAAATCGCGGTTTTTATTATTTTTTTGTGACGTTCATGATCGAGATAGTGCACCAAAATTTGGGAATAAGTAGGTCATGACGTACCTAAGTAAAATCTCCAGGGGTAGAACGCTGCGTTAAGAACAAAGAGGTGGGGCAGGGGTGAATATAAAAAATATAAGGGGTTTTTTGCGACGTTCGTGATTGAGATAGTGCACCAAAATTTAGGAATAAGTAGACCATGACATAACTAAGTAAAATCCCCAGAGGCGGAAACCAGAGTGAGGGACGAGGGTAGTTATAAGGGGTAAAAGTCGCGGTTTTTATTATTTTTTTGTGACGCTTATGATAGAGATAGTGCACCAAAAATTTGGGACTAAGTAGGTCATGACGTAACTAAGTAAAATCTCCAGGGGCAGAACGCTGCTTGGGGTACACAGGGGTGAGTATAAAAATATAAGGGGTTTTTGCCGTTCGTGATCGAGGTAGTGCACCAAAATTTGGGAATAAGTAGATAATGACATTACTAAGTAAAATCTTCAGGGGCGGAACGCTGCGTGGGGGACAAATGTTGTGCTGCGTCACAAAAAAATAATACAAACTGCGACTTTGACCCCTTAAAACTACCCTCATCCCCAACTCTGGTTTCTGCCCCTGGAAATTTTGCTTAGTTACGGCATGATCTACTTACTCCTAAATTTTGGTTCACTATCTCGATCACGAACGTCACAAAAAATGCCTTATAATTTTTATATTCACCACTGCCCCACACCTTTGTTGGCAACGCAGCGTTCCGCCCCTGGAGAGTTTATTTAGTTACGTCATGACCTACTTATTCCCAAATTTTGGTGCACTATCTCGATCATGAGCGTCACAAAAAAAATAATAAGATCCGCGACTTTGATCCCTTATAACTACCCTCGTCCACCACTCTGGTTTCCGGCCGTTGGGGAAAGTCATGTACACAACTAATTCAACATATCCCCGTATAGTTTTTCCATATTACTTATCACGTACAAAATCCGCTTCTATCTCTCCGACTATAACGTTGGCTATTGAATAAACTTAAAAACAACCTGCTGGATTTCACTATCATAAACTTGTCAGGATGATACGTGGATCACGTTCCACAACTAAAGCTTCCCCTGTTACAGTGTTCTCATATTATCAAAGTTTGTCTAACTCGACACCGTTAAGTTGTGAACAAATTTTCAGCTTGCTAATAAATAATAAACTTTTTTGGTATGCGGGATCCGGGACTAATAAGTTTATTCGAACGAAATAAGTAGAATATTGTACGAATCCTGTCTATTTTCCGATTTTCTATATAATTATAACTATATAGCAAACAAATCCAATTTTATTCCACCTTTTTATTTTGTCGGCAAGTAAATAAAACCAGCTCGTGAAATATATTCGCCTGTTGCCAGCCATTCTTATTAATTCAAACGAGAAACATGCTGAACACAAAATCTACAAAACTGAAACAATTCGATGTGTTTCAATATAGAAACTCAAACAATACAATATTTACTGATTGAAAATGAAAAACGAAAAAATAAATGAATAATCACGATTCAGAAAAGGGGATTTCTAGAAATCTTTTATTTAGGTATTCCATCGGTATCGATTGTTGCTAATCCGGTAGCAAATATTGCAATACAATCAATTCCATCGTTGATTCGGGCATACAAAATTTTAAATGCAAATCTAAATTTCTTTATTGGAAGTTTATTTTTGAAGAAAAAAATATAATCGAAGAAAAAATAGATGTGTATACAAAGCTTTGACATTATAAATTCAAGCACATATAAATATAGAAAAATACACACAAGGAAAGATGTTCAAAGCAACTAAAACACTAACACTGTTACTAATAAAACACTCGTATTCTAAGGATATTCCGTATTTATATCTAGAATAGTTATCCTAAATATAAGGTAGATATAGAACGAAAATAATTTGTTACTAATAAACTCGGTATAAGTTAGATATAAGCATATATAAGTATTCCCACTTTATTCCGAAATAATAGTTTGGCAACGTCGTAATCTTCTGCACAAATACATAGAACAACGATATATTGTGTCAAATATGTCAATTTTGATTTTTCTCCGTAACTGACAAACCAAATTAACCTAGGCGAAAAGTTTTTTTTTTGAAAATTCGTTTATACACTCACCGGCAGAGAAAACGGGCACCCAAAAATGGGTCATTTTTAATGTTTTGTATTTCCTAAACCTGATGTCCGATTTAAGTAATTTTTTTAATATGTTATAGCCTGATTCTTTATCAATATCGCTGTAATAATATTGTTGCTAGACAGGTACATTCTCATTGTATACAGGGTGTACGAATCAAACTGTGTTTTTTTCTCAAACTTTGGAACACCCTGTGGAATGTTCTAGCTTTTATAAAATACTGAAATTATAACCAAACTATAGCCTCAGGTTTTCTTAACATTCTGTTTTTTGATTCATTCGCTTATGTTGGATAATAAAAAAGTTAAGCACTTTAACATCTACCCCTGTTTTTCGTTAATACAGGGTGTTTTTAAATAAGTACGGCAAACTTTAAGGGGTAATTGAAATAATGAAAAATAATGACAGTTTGCTTTATAAACGTATGCCCGCAAATGCTTCGTTTCCGAGATAGGGGGTGTTGAAATTGTTCTTACAAACTGACGATTTATTTATTTCTCTAAAACGGTTTGTGATATGCAAATGAAATTTGGTGGATTTTAAGAGGTAGTTATTGCGCATTTTTTGGCATACAATTAAGAATTTTATATTCACCATTGGCGTGCATACGGGTATAAATATTTTAGATATACCCCGTATGCACGCCAATGGTGAATATAAAATTCTCAATTGTATGCCAAAACATGCGCAATAACTAGCTCTTAAAATCTACCAAATTTCATTTGCATATCACAAACCGTTTTAGAGCAATAAATAAATCGTCAGTTTGTAAGAACAATTTCAACACCCCCTATCTCAGAAACGAAGTATCTGCGGGCATAAGTTTATAAAGCAAACTGTCATTATTTTATCATGCAGAATTACCCCTTAAAGCTTGCCGTACTTATTGAAAAACACCCTGTATTGACGAAAAACAGAGGTAGTTGTTAAAGTGCCTAACTTTTTTATTATCCAACATAAGCGAATGAATAAAAAAACTGAATGTTAAGAAAATCTGTGGCTATAGTTGGGTTTTAATTTTAGTATTTTATAAAAGCTAGAACATTCCACAGGGTGTTCCAAAGTTTTAGAAAAAAACACAGTTTGATTCGTACACCCTGTATACAATGACAATGTACCTGTCTAGCAACAATTTACAGCGATATTGATAAAGAATAAGGCTATAACATATTAAAAAAATTACTTCAATTGGACATCAGGTTTAGGAAATACAAGACATTAAAAATGACCCATTTTTTGGGGTGCCCGTTTTCTCTGCCGGTGAGTGTATAAAAATACCAGCTTTTCAAATCCCAAAGTAGATTTAAGTCTACAGTCAATATTAACAGAGTTATTCAAATTGTTTATAAGCCCAAATTGACTCTGCTTTTGTAAAATGTTTTCGGAATGATAAAAATGAGTTTTTATTGCAGTATTATTTTTTCATATATGGTTTCCACAGAATTGCTGTATCATTATTATTTTCTGAACTCGTGGGATAAACAAATTGAATAAAATTTAAACTAACTGACAAATTATCTTGAAATTTTCTGAGCATTATACGGACTATTTGACTTAACTTTTCATGCAACACCAAAGTCCTAAATTCATTTTTGCAAAGTTATAGCAAATTTTTAATTTTCGAAATTTTAGTCTTACTTTGCAATTTTCGAAGCAACAAATAATCGGACCAAAATTAAAAAACTGCCATTTTAAACCTTTACTCATCTGCTAAAAGATGAATATCCCAAATAAGATCTTTAATTACCCCATTTTTGCCTATAGCGATTTAAACGAAAAAAAATGCAATTTTTGACCCTTATTTGTTTATAACTAAAATTCTCGTTCCAATTGTGACTGGCATTTTTGTATTTATATTGTATTAGGTAGGTATATAGCATGATACAATAACAGAAGATATATGACATGGAGCAGGTAGGCGGGGCCAACGTAGCTACGTCACCCTGTGAGTAGATCAGCATTATATTCATTGTTGTAGTATAATAAAACACTGTTTTTCTATGGATGCTATAAAATGTGCAACTTCTCTCACTACTTACATACATTCAAAATGAAGAATTTCTCAGGCAATGAGAAAAGTCGGCCGTTGCAGTGAGAAATATTTTTTCTCACGGGTTCACCGCTGGTTACATACATATGATCGCCATTTCCATGGTAACATGTACAATACAAACACAATCCTTTTTGTCAAACAAAATGTGTTCAAACTTGTCAAAACTTATAAAAAATTACCTTTTAAGACTGTACAACTGTGAATTATAATTTTAAATAAATAAAGTATATAAACATTAAGAATATTAAATACCTATGTGTATATATGTATTTTATTTCAATTTAGGCATATAATATACCTAAAAGCACCTAAATTATTTAATTTTGAAGTTTGAACTCTTGACAAAAATGCATCCATAGAAAAAGTACAGTGTACAACACGAGAGAAAATTACATATTTCTCTCTCGCTTGATTTGCGGCACTCGCCTCGTGCCTCGGCTCGTGCCAACAAACTTCTGCGCTCGTGAGAAATATGTCTTTTTTTTCTCTTGTTGTACAATATACTATTATTTTTGTGTTTAAGGTGAATTTTACTTATAATTTGTTACACTTTTATCAAAAATATTATATTCATAGTTAGATTTCAATAGTCCTTAGGAGGTGCCTTAGAGGCTTCATGACTATCGCAGCTTTAACTTTTTTATCATTTAACACATTACAATTTTATTGTTACCTTTATTTCATGGTCAGTACATGTATTATACAGGGTGTATAATACATGTATTATATATAGGGTGGAAGGCACTTATGGAATAAAATTATTTCTGTCCTTGTTTTAAAAAATTTTTAAAAAACGCTGAAACCCGTTCATTTTATATATTAATGTAGGTTTTTTAAACCTAAATTTAAATTTAAACAGGGTGATTCACGCAAGCCTGGTATAGTTCATAAGCTTTATTTTTAATGGAACACCCTATATATTTTTATATTATTAAAAGCTACTTAATGGCCTGATTTGAACGACCCATATCATGTATGGTGTATTATAAATAATACAGGGTGAAATTTTGAAATTAGAGTGTATGGAAACCACTTATGGAATAAAATTGTTTGTGTCCTTATTTTAGAAAATTATAAAAAACGCTATGATACGTCAATTTTTAAATTTAGATATGCTCTCTGTAAACATTAATTAAAATATACGGGGTGATCCACACAAGTCTATCATAGTCCATGATCTTTAATTATAATGAAACACCCTGTATATTTTTATGTTTTTCGAATTTGCTAACTAACTTCATCACAAAAAAGTGTATTGTATAGGGCCTGTTATGAATAATACAAGATGAAATTTTAAAATTATATAGGTTAAATTTTCGTCAAGATATTAAATAGGTACCTAATACATAAAATTTTGAAATTATCTAATAATTTATCATACTTTAAATAATAGTAAAGTATGTATATAATAATAATGGTATTTTAGCTAAATAAAGACATATATTTTCTAAACTAAGTATAAATAATATTTATTTTTTTTTGGTTTTGTATCTTTAATGTCTTGACGAAATTTATGAATAATTTAAAAATTTCACCTTTTCAAAATTTCACCTTGTATTATTCATAATGAACCCGAATAACACATTTTTTTGAGATGAAGTTATAAAGTAGCTTCCAAGCACATATAAACATACAGGGTGATCCATTAAAACTAAAGATCATGGACTATGCTGTACTTGCGTAAATCACCCTGTAAATTTAAATCTATGTTTGTAAAGCGCCCATTTAAATTTAAAAGTTGACCTGTTCCGGCATTTTTTATAATTTTTAAAATAAGCACACAGACAATTTCATTCCATAAGTGGATTCCATAGTTAATAATTTCACAATTTCATCCTGTATTGTTCATAATCCACCCTACATGTTAGTTGAAATCAGGTTGTTAAGCAGCTTTTAAAAATATAAAAATATACAGGGTGTTCTATTAAAATGAAAAATTTTGGACTCTGTTTGACTTTTATGAATCACCCTGTAAATTTAAGCTTGTGTTTAAAAAGTGCAGATATTTATTTAAAAATCGACGAGTATCAGCGTTTTTTATAGTTTTTCGAAACAAGGACAGAAATCATTTTATGCTGCAAGTGCCTTCCACACTGTATAATTAGACGTATGTTGCCTAATAATAAAAAAATCATATTTCTGATTGATTTTTATTATAAGAATATGTTCTCAATAATTATATTTAATCATACTAAGCAAAACAGTACTTCTAGAAAATTTCACAACTGATATTAGAAGCTAAAATCTCCAAATTATAATGGCAATGCATTCGAAATTTAAATAATCTACTCACAACGTGACGTCATGCGCGACCTGAACGAAATTAGGAACGCTCCATATCATATCTTGGGTTATTGTATCATGGGTATATAGTACCCAAAAACCCATCTGCAACCTGGCTGCTCATGTTTCCCGACAAAAAACCTTATTTCTCTGGACTTAAAATCCGTAATTTAATCCTCTTTAGAAAAACGATATTTAATTCTGAATTCCTTATCGGTGTATTGTGAAAATGCATTTATTCTATCTCTGAAAAGTTTCCTTTTTCTTGTATTTTCTGTTAATTAAATTATCAACTTCTTCGACAGCCGCAATACCTTTTAACACATTTTTTTATTATATAATTACTCACAAAACAAATCAAAAGATAATATATTTTTGCCTTTGATGACATTGACAGTCATAAAATAGGTTATACCAGACTTAAACAAGGGTGTGGGTCGGTATAAATTTGGACTAAATTCTTATACCAAGTATAACCTATATCTAAGTTATTCCATGTTTATTGGTAGTGATTTTGCCTATACCTGATTTATTCTCAGTATAACTTTTATACAGTTGAGTCCGCGAGTCTTTACCCGTGCGTCATCATTTAAAGCATACGAAATAAGTCGGAAATCTATTTCACGCAACAACAACTGACAGAAAGTGGCTACTGTTCCGATTAGGGGTTTTATTATAAAATTTGACGTTATCAAATATATAGAATGTCAAATGTAAGTTTTGCTTCAAAATTTTTGTGCAGAATTACAGCTACATTTGAAGTAGCTTAATAAATTATTTTATTATTATTGATTAATAAATAAATAAACAATTTATAAAAAAATTCAATAACATATTATATTTTTGTTATTTTATTCACTTTGACGGAAATGTAAACACAATCATTTCTTTACTGTGTGAATGACGTTAGCTTTGTATCTTTTAAATATTAATTGCCAAAATATAATTATTTACCTTAAAATTTCAGAGCCCAATATAAAATTAGTTGTGAAAACAACTGTTGGTGTAATATAAAGAAACTTCAAAACGCAAAAATTCATTCTTTATTTGTTACATTTGTGGCGCTGCAGGCTGCTCATGTCCTGGCCTATTTATTATAATTTTAATGTAAACAAGACCCTTCTTTTATTATGATTTATGATGTTCGATTGTTCTAGACTACTGAAGTAAATTCTTTTAAAGTCGTAAATATTATTTAACCTTTTTCGAGATTTTGTTGTTTATTTCTAGAACATTGTAATAATGTATAAATAGGAGTTTTTGGAATTAGTAGTTCGGTTGTGAAGTTGAAAACGTCGGTGTACTTTGATATGTAACGGGCGCGATATATTTTTGAATTTGTAATTAGATAAATTATTAGATTTAGTGTAATAACTAAATTAGATATCGTAGTTTGTAAAATAAAGGATATAAATTCAGTGCTTTTTTATTTTTTTAGAAGTGTTATTAAAAATAAATAAAGTCAACTAAAACTAAACATTAGTGCCTAAAAGATCATAGAAAAGTCAAGTTTTGTAACATTGGTGCAGAAGTGGATCATAATAAAAAATATAAACTCGCATTAAATACAGTTTGAAATCTTTAATAATAAATAAATATAAATCGTAATAAATAAAGTGTGTGACCATGTCTTCACAGCATAAGCATATTACTGACCTGCTCGTTAAGGAGCTACGAAACGAATTATAAGAGAGAAACCTGGACACTACTGGGAAAAATGCTGATCTAGTCGAACGTCTAAAGAACGCTCTGCAAGAAGAGAGTCAATATCCAGAAACCTATTTGTTTGAGGACAAGCATGCTGCTTTGATTTCGAAAGTTTCGACAGACATTACATCGTTAGAGAACAAAGTTTCTGGTGAAATCTCCCAAGTTTCGACGGACATTACATCGTTAGAGAACAAAGTTTCTGGTGAAATCTCCCAAGTTTTTGGCGAGATTGCGAAAGTTTCGACAGACATTACATCGTTAGAGAACAAAGTTTCTGGTGAAATCTCCCAAGTTTTTGCGGATATAATATCATTAGAACATAAAGTTTGTAGTGATATTTCGAAAGATTCGGGTGATATTTCATCCCTTGAAAGCAAGATGACTAACGAGATCTCTGCTAGCATCTCTAAAGTCACTTCTGATTTTGACTACAAGATATCGTCCTTAAAATCTACTTTTGAAGAAAAGATCAAGAAAATAGAAAAGAAAATGTAGGAAACGGAAAAGTAGACAGAGGGATGGAACCCATCTTAACAGACATTAAAGGTGATGAAACCAAATACAAATTGGAGCCACGGCCAATAGTTGAAGGGAGTGTAAGTCTTGCTCGTGTTAAGGTGCCAAACTTCGGCGGAAAGTCGTCATGGAATAGTTATAAGAAACAGTTTGAAACAGTTGCAAGAGCGAACGGATGGTCTGAAAAAGACAAAGCCGTAAATCTGGTTATTGCTTTTCGAGGAGAGGCTTTGGATGTACTCCAGACCATAGCTGTAGGGAAGACGAATGATTTTGAACAACTTATGAAGAGATTAAACATGCGATATGGGCACGAACATTTGGAGTATGTCTTACGAACATTTGGAGTATGGAGTATGTCGCGGCTTAAAAACCGACGACAAAAGAAAGATGAAGCTCTTCAAGAATATAAGCTAGATATTGCCAGCCTAGTACGATTTGCTTATCCAACAGCTCCCGAAGATATGATGGAAATGTTGGCTGTTCAAACATTTATCGATGGTCTTCGTGATTTTGAAACGCAGAGAACACTGCGATTTGCTCGTCACAAGACGCTGGTCGATGTATTGTCCGCGGCCTCGAGTTCGAATCAGCTACGCACACCTCTGGTGAGTACAGTGAAGTTCGAGCTATAAAAGAAGAGGATGAAGACAAACTTGACCAGCTGGTTAATATGGTGAAAGGCATTACACCGAAGAAAACGAAGACCATGAATTTCTGCAGTTGTGGTAAAAAGGGGCACGCGCGGAGTTTAAGTAAGAACGCAATTGTTACACATTGTTACATTTACATACAAAAGTAGTTTTTAATTGTTTCAAAAATGTTTTATGTTGTGGTTGTGTTTTTATTTGTAAAATTTATTACTTATAAATTAGTTTTCTTTCTTTATTTGCTACATTGTTACATTTATTACCAAATTGTTAATCAGTAATCGTAAATTGTCAGTTTTAGACAATTCAGTCATGGCCCACTTAAAATTTAGAAATATTTAGACCCGTAAATAATAATTTACTCTGAAAAATGAAAATATCTCGAAAACTAATAAATTTAGACATAGCGAATGTTATATAAAAATTAAAGTACGCTAATGTTGCTTTTCGATAGTGATATAAAATACAGGGTGTTCCTTTTAAAATTACTAAGAAATTAATGTAAATTCGTTTTGACTTACCATGTATTCAATATAAAGAATATTAGCAATAATAATCATTTGTGAAAATTTTGACAATAACTAAAAAAATATACAAAATCCACGAGGAAAATAAACTTCCTGTAGCTGGCTGTATACCATAAATCACAAAAATACCAAGTTTCTTGTAAAAGGTATATATTAAAATACCCTAAATAAGGGTCACAATACAAAACGTTTTCGGATTAAGGAATCCATCATCAGTGTTTAAAAGCCCTAAAATTAAGTATAACAAAATTTGCATGCCTGAGCCACCAAAATGTATAGGGTAAAAACCCTTTAAATGTAAATAATAAAGATATTTTACATATTTATATAAAATTCATCGGATGTTATAGATAAACCTGGATGTTACCCAGGGCAACACAGGACTCTCCCCACGTGGTTGGAACTTTTTTTGGAGAAAACCTCACATATTGGATTTCAATGGCCAACTGACAAGTGAATTCACTTGTCACGTTATCTATAACATCCGATGAATTTTATATAAATATGTAAAATATCTTTATTATTTACATTTAAAGGGTTTTTACCCTATACATTTTGGTGGCTCAGGCATGCAAATTTTGTTATACTTAATTTTAGGGCTTTTAAACACTGATGATGGATTCCTTAATCCGAAAACGTTTTGTATTGTGACCCTTATTTAGGGTATTTTAATATATACCTTTTACAAGAAACTTGGTATTTTTTAAAAAAATATGGCATCAGTAATACATTGCTTTTGTGCTTATTTTTATTTATACAGTTAGTTGAACTTGTTACGATTTTCATATAAAATTGGTTATAACTTTGTAAATGCCATGTACCTATAACATAACAAACCTTTATATTTTTGCAATGAAGAAGTTGAGAAGAGTTCGAATATAAAATAAAAAAAGGGTTTTCCATTTAAAAAACAGGAGTGTAGTCTGCCACTATGTTATCGAACATCCTTTAACATTCTAATTAATTTTGAAATGTAAAGCTCAAAGTTGGCTACAATCTTTGTTATTAACTTTTATTGCTATCTATTACGATAATAGATCTACGGAGTTTTGCCCCACAAATCAATCACCCTGTAGATGGTTCTTCTCGTACCAGCACGATTTTCATCTTAAAATATATATTATTTCACTTCATGCAATTTTTTTACTAAGTCAGTACCCAACATTGTTATGATTCTACAAAAAGAAAACTAGTTGAAAGACTGATAAATTTTGTACACACAACACACATGAATAAATGAAGTGAAAAAAGTATATTAAAGTGTGTAAATATATTTAATTTCCTTAGCTAAGCGCTTTCGACATATATGTCATCTTCAGAGCTAACGGTCAACGTACAAAAAAGTACCACTACTTCGAGTTGTAGGTGTGTGCATCGTATTAAGAAAGTTGGTTGATTTGATTTTAAAATCCAACGTCCAATCAATCACTGTCAGTCAACTGCTCGCATCACTTAAAAATGGTTGGGTGATACCTCACCATGACCAAATTTTATATGTTTGTAACGTCTAAGTGGTTGTTTTTACTGTTTTACAATTTTTAATTATAATTCAAATAATCTTTCATCATCCGGAGTTGCACAACAGACCAACTTTCTTAATACGATGCACACACCTACAACTCGAAGTAGTGGTACTTTTTTGTACCTTGACCATTAGCTCTGAAGATGACATGTATGTCGAAAGCGTTTAGCTAAGGAAATTAAATACATATATTTACACACTTTAATATACTTGTTGCACTTTCTTCAAAAAGAAAACTTTCGCAAGAAAATTTTCGTGACGGAAACTTTGGGATGATGGCTATCAGCTATCATGTTATATTGCGCGGTAAGTGTAAAATATTGGGTTATAAAATTAGGAGTTTAGGGCCCAGTTACGTCTAGGTTCCAGTTAACCAATTTCATCTTAAGGAATAAAAAAATAATAACATTTCAAAGATAAAAAATAAACAAAAATAATGATTGAAGATAATATATGCAATATTTTTGTCTGTGAGTATATTATATTTCAATTCTAATAAAATCTATTGCAAATATGAAAATTATGTATACCTACCTACATATTTTATTATTTTTTTTGTCAAGTAAAAAAGAGTCGCTAGTCATGGTGAATACAATAAAAGTACGTACAATGTTTGAATCGTGTTTCCACGGATTCTTATGACCAAATGTGTTTACACACGCATATGCAAATAGCAACTTGTTTTTATGGTTGACGATCATTACAAGGAGTGTTTATATTATGGTGCATTAAGGCCGAATATATTTCAGTAAACACGAGTCCATTCTGACACACGTAGAGCTTTGTACAATAAATTATTGAAAAGAAACCGTGGATGAGACTGAGATTAACTCCTCTAATTGTGTTTTGTTCAATATTTACTTGATACTGCGTATGTATATAAAATTAATACACCCAATAAGAATATACAAACAAAAGATTTTTAATAAACAAGGTCTTCTTCTTCTTCTTACTTTATAAATGTTTTATTTCGATTTTTAACCTCAATTGACGTTGTCCAGTGACGTAATAAACTCCGTCGGGCCCCCCGCAGAATTGGAAATGAGGTCCCATTTAAAAAATTACTAAATGCGGCTTGTGTAACAAAAACGTATATGTGTTAGTGTATTCATGTACTGTTCATAACTTTTATACTGTTTATAATAAACTTACATTTTTTATCTTTATTGGTATAGAATAAAATAGAACAAAAATTAAGAGCGTAGGCGCAAAATTTCGTGCCAATGCTTTTTAAATGCATTATTTTTTCGAATCCTGAGAAAACTAGTACCTAAGTATTTTTGGAAAATTTAAACGCAGAATGAAAGATTACATTATTACCGAAGGCCGAAAGTCCCTGAAAAGTTACAGGTGTGAAAAACAAAAAAAAATATAATTTTTAATTTCAAATATTTCATTCAAAAGAAACTTTTTGTTTATTCTAAGGGACTTTCAGCCTTCGGTAATAATGTAATCTTTCATTCTGGGTTTAAACTTTTCAAAAATATTTATTAGTTTTCTCAGGATTCGAAAAAATGCATGCATTTAAATGCATCAATCCGAAATTTTGCGCCTACAGTCTTTAAATGATTAGGTACATTATTACATAGTATTATTCTACGAGATAAACACTTTTCTTCGTGCACTACTATCAGCAAATATATCCACAATTTTATTAATATCTATCTGAAGGGCAACTTCGTTTTCAAATACTTATAAGCGCTAGAGAAGATAACCGTGCTTCTAACATTGTACTACGAAGATATGGTTTTATTAACTTAAGTTTAGAAAAGATCTCTCTGAACTAGCGATCGTGATGGGTAAAGTTGGAAACAAGATGTATGCATGACACACTTCTGGTATGCAAGCACTAGTGCAATGAAAATCTATAAGAGTAATTTTGGCTACATCATAAATAGAGCTCGCCCATTCCAATTATGTCCTTAATGATTTTCTGAAAAATTGCAGTTGCTCGAAAAACTCATTACTTAAACTGACGACTGACGGGTACGCAGCAACTAATTTACTGGCTTCTGCAAAAACTTCTGGATCCGATTTGAAAAGATATCCACTTCTAAGATCTAAGACTTTAAAATCGTTGTTCACTTTGTACATACCCATAAATCCAGCTTGAATTTTTTGTTCAATGACTACATCGAGATTTACGAGAAACACGCCTATTCTATAATATATTATATTATGTTTCTTCAGGGTTTGAGATGCGTTGATCATTTAATAATTCATCAAAATGCTTCTTAACTCTACCAAACATTTTGATTTTAGAAGTAGGTACAGAGAAAGTCACAATTAGTAGCAAAATCTTTGGATTCTTATAAAAATGACGTAAGTATAGTTTTTCCTAAAAATTTGATAAAAATTCTTTACAGTTATGTGAAAGTACTACTTTATTTTGAAAATGGATGGAAAGGAAAATTCAAACTGTTCCATTTTACTTTTTAAATTATTAGCTGTCATTTTCTACGCACGATCTGTGTGTGGTACCTAGTTAATATTATTTTAGACAGTGTTTTTAAAATTGACATGTAGTTCTACTTCACACCAAGCTCAGGCTGAAATCTGGATGACCACCTAGTCACCGATAGCGTTTTTAGAGGAAGCGATTTTGGTTGGAAGTTTTTCTGCATTGTTTGCTAAATCAAATCGAGGGAAGTTTAGGAAGATGTCCAGGCACTATTTAAAAACGTTTCGTACGCATGCGTAAAATGATATATCAATAACACATTTTTAGATATAGACGACAAGATGGGGCCCCTGATATATCGGTGCCCCCCGCAAGATTCATGCTGCGGGGCCCTCTGTCACGCCCCTGACCTTGTCTGACCATCTTTTCGTCGGTCGTCCCAATGATCTTCTTCCATTTGGCGATTTTACTTTTGCTGTTCGTACTATTTTATTTTCTGTCATTATTTCTATGTGATGATTCCATCCTATTTTTCTTCTTTTGGTCCACATGTTTATTTCTTCTATGCCACATCTCGCTCGTATTTCCTCACTTCGTACTCTGGCTTTTAGATTTTGGTTTGTTATTTTTCGTAAGTCTTTCATTTCTGCTGTTTTCAGCAGTCTTTTAGTTTTATTAATGTACGTCATTATTGGTCTTATTGTTGATTTATATATCCTGGTTTTCGTTTCCGTTGTGAGATATTTGTTTCTCCAGATTATGTTGTTGAGACATCCTGCAGCTCTGTTCGTCATGTTCACTTGTTTTTGTACTTCTTCTTCCATTTTTCCGTAGATTAACAGTTTTGTTCCCAAGTATTCCGTTTCCATCACTTGTTCTATTATTTTGTTATTTACGACCAGTTTACATCGTCTCGGTTCCGCTGATATCACTATCGATTTAGTTTTCTCTGTTGAGATCACCATGTTGTATATGAGCGCTCTCTTTTCGAATTCTTTAATTAATCTTTGTAGGTCATCTTCATTTTCGGCTGTTATTATGGCGTCGTCGGCGTAGCATATTATCTTTATTTCCGTTTCTCCCATTCTATATCCTCTTCTTTTTTTAACTTTCTTTATGATTTCATCCATTATCAGATTAAATATTAATGGGCTCACAAATCTCCTTGTTTAATGCCAGTTTCATACTTGATAGGTTGCGATAGTTTTCATTTACATCTTACCATAGCTCCAATAACGGACTTACTTGTGGTTAGCAAACAAGACGTCGGCCCTATGCAACTAATTGTCAATAATGAACCTTTAACAAAAGTTAACCATTTTAAATACCTAGATGTTGGATAAACAAGACACTAAATCCGGATGAAGAAATTAAATCTCGTATAGAAATTGCAAGAGGAGCATTTATGAAACTTAGATCTATTCTGAGCAACCCTCAGCTGAATTTACAACTAAGAATCAAGTTCCTAAAATGTTATGTGTATCCTGTATTATTATATTATGTATGTGAAACCTGGATCATGAAGGTTAACATGATAACCAAATTAGAAGCCTTCGAGGTGTGGTCATATCGTAGAATGCTCAGAATATCTTGGGTTCAACGCATTTCAAACAGAGAAGTCTTAAACAGAGTAGGTCAAGGAGAAGGCGACTTAATCAAGATGATAAAAAGAGAAAACTTGAATATCTCGGGCATATAATGAGAGGTAGTAAATACAGGACGCTGCAGTTAATACTCAACGGAAATATTGACGGAAAAAGAAGAATTAGTAAGAAGAAATATTCATAGCTCCGAAACCTTCGTCAATGGCAAAGGTGTAACCAGGATGATCCTAAGGGGGTTTACAACCACTTTGTGGTCTCTAGGTGATATGGAATAGTAATGGTGTTAAGCGTATAGAGCTCAAAGTACAACCAAATGGGGGGTTATAACCCCCAGAAGCCCCCCTGGTGACGACTATGGTCAATGGACTGGCTTATCAGCAGATCGACTATTACATGCCGCGCAAGATCGAGAACGATATCGGCAAATTTTCATGGAAGCTACCCACGCCTAAATTTGGGCACGGTACTTAAAGAAGATAGCTACGTTATCTTTATATAATATATTCTCAATGGTTTTTACTAAATCCAGTGATATTCCCTTTTCATATAATAAATGTGTCGCGTCCCGAATTCTCATAGTCTAAGAGCTAGTGAACCCTCCGACTAACGGTCGCCCTGTAAGGCTAGAAATTTTTATAGTGATAATTCATAGCACACCAAGGCTAAAAACCATGACCTGGCAGGCATCAGCCGTGCACGTGTATCGACCAGGTGAATCGGAAAGTGCAAATTTAGGGGGTAAAATATACTTTCTCCTGTAAAGTTTAAATTTAAGTATGTGTTTGAGTAAGTCATTTAGAAGAAATGTGTACAATGACAGGCGATTCTGAAGAGCATAAGACCTTGCCAGGCGAGGGGAAAGATTAGGGGTTTTTCCTAAAATTATTCTTTTTGCATCGAACAAATTTTTTTAGGTTTTTTGAATCATTCCAAATAGAAAAGGTCTTGGGTGATTTTTCTCTTAAGTTAATAGTTTTTGTTATATAAGCGATTGAAAATTTTGAAAATTGCGAAATCGGCCATTTTTAACCCTAAATCGGACATTTATCTAAAAATTTCAAAGTTGCCAAGATAGGTAGATATTCTTTAAACATTGATTGATGAAATCCCAAAGAGCTTTTTGCAATACAATATCGGAAACGCCTTTGTTTTTAAATTGCTAATCAAGCTGGCGCGACACTGTAGTATAAGTGAGGAAGTTTGAGTTGGCATAAATTCATTATCTCGAGAATGGGCAAATTTCAAGAGAAATCCTCAGACAGGTCGATTTTTGTTTTTAAATTAGGACTTTTTGGCATATATAATACTAGTGACGTCATCCATCTGAGCGTGATGACGTAATCGATGATTTTTTAAATGAGAGTAGGGGTTGTGTGATAGCTCATTTGAAAGGTTATTTAATTCTCTATTCAGTAATATAAACATTAACATAATTATTTGTACAGGGTGTACAAAAAAAAATTTATTAAATTAACTTTGATTAAATTTGACAAATAGAAGAAAAATTTTTTTTGTACACCCTGTATAAATAATTATGTTAATGTTTATATTACTGAATAGAGAATTAAATAACCTTTCAAATGAGGTATCACACAACCCCTATTCTTATTTAAAAAATCATCGATTACGTCATCACGCCCAGATGGATGACGTCACTAGTATTATATATATGCCAAAAAGTCCTAATTCAAAAATAAAAATCGACCTGTCTGAGGATTTCTCTTGAAATTTGCCCATTCTCGAGATAATAAATTTATGCAAACTCAAACGTCCTCACTTATACTACAGTGTCGCGTCCACTTGCTTAGCAATTAAAAAAACAAAGGGGTTTTCGATATTTTACTGCAAAAAACTCTTCGGGATTTCATCAATCAATGTTTAAAGAATATCTACGTACCTTGGCAACATTGAAATTTTTAGATAAATGTCCGATTTAGGGTTAAAAATAGCCGATTTCGCAATTTTCTAAATTTTCAATCGCCTATACAGGGTGTCCAGAAACTCTACAGACAAACGAAGACAGGAGATTCCTCAGATAATTTTAAGACAATTTAACCCAATTCACCTAGTCCGAAAATGCTTCTTAAGGGAGCTAGAGCTCTTTGAAGATGGCGTCATGAAATTAGTTTTTCTTAAATACCTCCAGAACGCTTCTATTTAGAAAAACGAAAATGGGTATGCATATTACCTTTTCAGAGATGAATCGATTCCATCCATTGCAAATTTCTAGTACCGGTCATGGGCGTCAGTTTTGGGTAGAGCAACGAGTATTTTATCGCATAACTTTTTGTCCATAACTTTTATGCATTTTTGACACCGGATTATTAAATCGTGAGGTATTCTAGTACTAAAAGGTACTCTTGCTTTAAGTCGGTAGGACACACCGTTTTCTAGGAAAATCGATTTGAAAGTTTTTCGTTTTTGGAATTTGAAAAAAAATTGGAAGAACTTTTCAACAAAAAACGAAGTATTATACAACATAAAGTAAGAGTAACTTTTAGTACTCGAATACCTCATAATTTAATAATCTAGTGTCAAAAATGCTCAAAAATTCAAGACAAAAAAGTTATGCTATAAAATAACTGTTGACCTACCCAAAACGGACGCCTATGACCAGTACTCGAAATTCGCAATTAATGAAATCGATTTATCTCTGGAATATAAATAAATGAACCAGTTTTCGTCTTTCTAAACAGTTTTTTTGAAATTTTTTTTTTATTCAAAAAGCGAAAAATTTTCAAATCGATTTTTCTAGAAAACGGTGTGTCCTACCGATTTAAAACAAGAGTACCTTTTAGTACTAGAATACTTTACAATTTCATAATCCAGTGTCAGAAATGCATAAAAGTTAAAGCTAAAAAAGTTATGCGATAAAATAACTGTTCCCTACCCAAATGGGACGCCTATGACTGGTACTAGAAATTGACACTGGATGGAATCGATTTATCTCTGGAAGGTAAATACGTGTTCCAATTTTCGTTTTTCTAACTAGAAGCGTTCTGGAGGTATTTAAGAAAAACTAATTACAAGACGCCATTTTCAAAAAGCTCTAGCTCCCTTAGGAAGCATTTTCGGACTAAGTGAATTGGGTTAAATTATCTTAAAATTATCTGAAGAGTATCCTGTCTTCGTTTGTCGGTAGAGTTTCTGGACACCCTGTATAACAAAAACTATTAACTTAAGCGAAAAATCACTAAAGGCCTTTTCTGTTTGGAATGATTCAAAAAAACTACAAAAAGTTTGTTCGATGCAAAAAGAATAATTTTAGGAAAAACCCCTGATATTTCTGTCATTGTACACATTTCTTCTAAATGACTTACTCAAACACATACTTAAATTTAAACCTTACAGGAGAAAGTTTATTTTACCCCCTAAATTTGCACTTTTCGATTCACTTGGTAGATACACGTGCACCGCTGATGCCTGCGAGGTCATGGTTTTTAGCCTTGGTGTGCTATGAATTATCACTAGAAAAATTTCTAGCCTTACAGGACGACCGTTAGTCGGAGGGTTTACTAGCTCTTAGACTATCACTCTATCAACAGTGGCGGATCCAGAGGGGGGGTTCACGGGGTCATGACCCCCTCCAAAAATATGTGAAAACCCACTTATCCTATTGGTGGTAAGACTAAAAGTGACCTTGCATCAGAGAAAAGTAATCACCCTTATGATACATGACCCACCCCAAAAAAAAATTCTGGATCTGCCAGTGTACTATCAAACGCTTTCTTCAAATCTATCAGGCACATATACGCTGGTTTGTTGTACTTCAGCGACTTTTTTTTATTTGTCTTATTACGAAAACGGCATCCGTGCATGACCTTCCTGTCCGAAATCCTTGCTGTTCCTCTTGCAGAGTTATTCGTTCGATTAATTTTGTCGCTATTATTCTTGTTGTCAATTTGAGTGTTGTATTTAAAAGATTTATTGCTCGATAATTATTGGGGTTTTTCTTATCTCATTTCTTGAAGAACATCAGCATGGTTGCTCTCCTCCATTCACCTGGTATTCTTTTCGTGGTGATTATTTTATGAATAAAAAGTTGTGCAGTTGTTGTACAAGGTAATCACCTCCATATTTTAAGAGTTCATTTGGTATTTGATCTTCTCCTGGTGACTTTCTATTTTTTTAATTTGTTTATTTCTTGTTTCACATCTGTCTGGAAGATTTCGGTCTTTTCATCAATTATTATATTTGGCGTTTCTGGTAAAGATTTTTCCTTTTCTTTTTTAAACATTTCTGTCAGGAAGGCCACCCATGTATCCTATTTTATGTGTTCTATTTCAACTAGTTCTTTAATTTCGCTTCTTGGTTGTCTTATGAAGCGCAATACTTATTTCTGTTGTCCGTAGAAATCCAGCTCTAGTCCTTTTGTGAATCTTTCCCAGTAATCTGTTTTCGTTTTTCTCGCCAACTGATGATTTTCAAAAATTGGTAAAGGAAAAAGTGGCAAACATGTAGGAGAATACGGACTCGGTAAAAGAAATGAACGAGGTGACAGACTGCTTCAATTCTGTCAGGAGAATAACATGATTGTATCTAATACATTCTTCAACTTACCAAAGAGAAGACTTTATACGTGGAAATCACCCCAGGACAATGGCGAAAGAATAATACGAAACCAGATTGATTTTTTACTGATAAACGAACGATACAGAAACTCCTTAAAATCCGTTAAGGCTTACCCAGGCGCAGATGTCTATTCAGACCATAACCCTCTAATAGCGCAAATGAGTATTAAACTAAAAAGATTGGAGCAGAAAAGAAGAGCAAACCAGATAGACGTCATGTATATGTAACCTGGAGGTAACGGAGGAACTGCAAAGATGTATTAATATTAATTTGAAAATACTTCATGAAAAAGAAACATCTCAGCCAAGGAACCACATAGATAAAAAATGGCAAAACGTAAAAATGGCGATAACAAGTCCTGCGAAGAAAATTCTGACTGAAGAGTAACCAAAAAAAAGAAAAGATAGATGACTGATAAAATCCTTCTTCTCATGGACAATCGGAGAATAATGAAAGGAAGAAACGAACAAAGGTATAAGCAAATACAGAAAGAAATCAAAAAATAAATCAGAATAGCAAAGGAAGATTTTTATTAAAGAAAATGTGAAGAAATAGATCAATTGCAGGCAAAACATGATATTTTTAATGTACATAAAAAAGTGAAAGAACTTGCAGGTGCACAAAAACTTAAGCAGCCAAATATCCTGTATAATGTCAACGGAAACATAATAACACAACTAGAAGAACAGTTGAAGACATGGAAAAACTATGTTGAAGAACTCTTTGAGATGATAGACAACAATCTGAACTAAGTAACATACAAGGAGACGAAGGTCCAGAAATAATGGAAGAGGAAGTCATGTACGCACTAAAAAGAATGAAAAACGGTAAAGCCCCAGGTCCAGCTGAAATACCAACGGAAATCGTTAAACTGATAGAAGAAGAATCGATCAACATTTTAGTTAAATTTTTGAATAGCATTTATACATCAGGGAAAATACCACAAGAATGGCTTTTATCCACCTTTGTTATTATACGAAAAAAGATGAATGCCAAACAATCTAGTGATTACCGTACAATCAGTTTGATGAGCCATGTACTGAAAATATTCCTGAAAATTATACACACTAGAGTACACAGAAAACTGGAAATGGACATCAATGATACCCAGTTTGGGTTCCGAAATGGACTCGGAACAAGAGAGGCGTTGTTTGCACTGAACGTTATGTCTCAAAGATGTCTTCACATAAATCAAGATGTATTCATGTGTTTCATAGATTATAACAAGGCCTTTGATAATTGGCATCCGACTAATAGCAAATACGTACTACAATCAGAGATCAGTAGTGAGAGTAGAGAATAATACCACTGAAGAAATTGAAATAAAGCGAGGTGTGAGACAAGGGTGTATACTGTCACCAACCCTGTTTAATCTCTATTCCGAAGACGTAATGAATAGAACACTCTCTGAGCAATCCATAGGTATTAAAATAAATGGTGTTAGATTAAACAATCTGAGATTTGCCGACGACACCGTTCTGATCGTAGAAACACTTGAAGAGCTACAGACATTGGTGAATAAGATAGAAGACTGCAGCGAAGAATATGGACTATCTTTGAACAAAAAAAAACTAAATTTATGGTAATATCGAAATCAACACGAAATGTCCAAAATTTATATTTACACAATGAAATTATCGATCGAGTTAGCAAATACAAATATTTAGGCACTTTAATAAATGAAGACAACGATAGCTCAGCAGAAATCAAAATAAGAATAGAAAAAGCCAGATCCATATTCACTAAAATGAAGAGAGTGGTCTGTGGAAGAGATTTGAGCCTTGAAATGAAACTTCGCCTGATGAGATGTTACGTACTTTCTGTGCTATTCTACGGAATGGAGTCATGGACGCTGAAAAAGATTGATACCAAAAAATTAGAGGCATTTAAACTATGGATGTATCGCAGAATCTTGAGAATATCATGGACGGAGAGAGTCACAAACGTCGAGGTCTTGAGAAGAATGAATAAAGAAAAGGAAGTTATATTTACGATCAAAAAACGAAAACTGCAATACTTGGGACACATTACAAGAGCCGAAAGATATGAACTGCTTCGAATAATTATGCAGGGGAAGATAGCAGGGAAAATGTTCATAGGAAGAAGACGAAACTCCTGGCTAAAGAATCTACGGGAATGATATAGCTGTAGCAACAACGAATTGTTTCGGTCAGCAGTTTTGAAAATACGTATAGCCCTGATGATCGCCAACCTTCGTAACGAAGATGGCACTTGAAGAAGAAGATGATTTTCAGTTTTTGTTTATACAAGGTGTTAGAAAATAACTGTGACAAACTTCAGGAGGTGATTCTGCGTGAAAAATACTGACAATTTGCTATACAAACTTAAGTCCACAAATGCTTCGTTTTCGAAGTACGGGGATGAAACTTTTTCTTACAAACTAACGATTTATTTATTTTTCTAAAACCGGTTCCGATATGCAAACTAAATTTGGTGGGTTTTAGGCAGTAGAAAAAAATCTAGAATATTTAAATCTAACCATCGAGTAGGCCCATGTTTTGTACCTCTCCAACTTATCCAAAGCTTTGGATATACTGTATCTAAGCGATTATTTTTATACACTAATGCTAAATGGGGTGGTGCACCATCGTGCCTGAGTCATATGTGTTGTCTCAGCTGTATAAGAATTTCTTTAAAAGGAATAGATAAATCTTCCTGTAGAAAAATTGGGTAAGATTCACCTGTTGGTCATTGTGAGAAGAAATATGGATGGATAAAATGATCATCAATTATTCCAAGCTATAAATTTACTAAAAACTGATGCAAAAAATAAGCTCCAATGGTGGATATTCCTCAGCCCATAAGTGATTGGTAGTAACAAGTAAACTGAAAATAAAATTAGATGTTTACCAACGATCACCTTTATTGCCTAAAAGGAATTATAGAAAAACCCATCGAATACAACCGACCATTGGTCCTGTCGTACAGATTTTATCGGTGCTCCCAACTGATCGCAAACATATCATATTAACAATAATATAAAATAGGAGTAGACTGAATGCTCGAATATATTAAATTTATGGAAACAAACGGCAGATATCCTAGTTTATTAAATCTTGCCCTAGAATACTTTTGCTCCTAGAACATAATCAGGGGCGTCTGAAATAAGCCAAAGAAACGCCATTGTAACAAAACAAATAGTTGGAAAAATTTTGACAAAAAATCGAGATTGATGTGAAGTAAAAAATCACAATAACGTAGACTTAGTTCGTCTCTTCGTCAAATCAGGAAGTTATCCTAGCAAAATGCCGTGACATTTGTTCAGTAAGAGAGATGACTTGGCAAATTAACACATAACATAAAACACACATTGGACAAAGGACAAAACAGATGAAAATTAACAAATGCCGGTACTATGTCATTTGCATGTCGAAGATGGAGGAAGAGTGAATGACAAATAAGGCAGTGTCGTTTATTCTGTAACTGTATTTATTGTTATTTATTCTCGTTTTGGATCAGATAACACCGAAACTACAGAATAGGTACCATTTCATGGTGCTTAATATATATGTTGATGATATATGTAGTGTAAGTAGAAAATAGTGAAAGCGATTTATAACAAAAACTGAAAAAGTGTGGACAAGCCCTAAAGGAAAAAGATTTAGAAGGACAAAAGCAGAATATTTGGAATGTTCATTTAAATATGGAGTTCTCTATCTATCTAATCAGCCCTAAACATCCATCCTTGGATATAGGCCTCCTCTTCCTTCTTCCATGCCTCTCTATCTTGGGCAATTTGCATCCATTTTGACCCAGTGTGTTTCTTCAGGTCATCTGACCATCGTATCTGTGGCCTTCCCCTTTTTCGTTTGTGGTTCCATGGTCTCCAATGTATTACCATCTTAGTCCATCTTTCATCCTTCTGCCGTAGGGTGTGTCCGGCGAACTTCCATTTAAGCTTTGCTACTTGGGTAGAGACGTCTTTCACTTTTGTTTTGTTACGGATCCATTCGTTTCTTTTCCTGTCTGATAATTTAATGTTCAGCATTTTTCTTTCCATGGCTCTTTCTAAATATGGAGTTACTACAAATAAAATGATATCTTTATAGGGTGGAATGATTGTGAAAAGCAATATTTTTAAGTACATAGGATCTGTATTACAGAGTAATTGAGAAATAGATAGAGATGCATGCAGTAGAATTAGGGTTGGATGGATGAAGTGGAAGGAAGCAAGTGGTGTGTTGTGTGACAGAAAAATTTCAATGAAGCTAAAGGGAAAATTCTATAAAACAGCCATAAGACCGGCTGTGATGTACGGAACTGAATGTTGGGCAGTAAGAAGAAAGAGGAACAACGAATACATGTGGCGGAAATGAGAATGCTTAGATAGATGAGTGGAGTGACAAAAAAGGAAAAAACTAAAAATAAGTATATTAAGAGAAGTCTAGGTGCAGCACCAATTGTTGCCAAAATGAGAGAGCATAGGTTAAGATGGTTTGGTCATGTTTAATGTCAAGACGTTAGTCACCCAATACTAAGAATTGCTGAAGTGCAGATTCCTAGAAGGAGTAAGAAAGAAAGGCCAAAGAAGACCTGGGGGACAGGCCTAGGCAATACATTTTGGTAAAGGAGATTAATACTGATATGATGATATAAATCTACTGTAATATTATCACTCTACCGTAACCCTTGCCTTCCTGCGGTATCTTTTATGTTGGGTTGTCCATTAATACCAACCTGACCACACGCTATTATTTCCTTTTGACATGACCGGCTCATGTCATATACATATTACATATGTAATTATATTTATGCAACTGTTACAATTCCTGGTAAAAATTCCTACACTGTATTACTGGTCGATTTTATCCTTAACCGATCCATTATAAATTCTTATTTTTGTACGCAGGATCATTATCATCATTCAACTAATCACGTGCATCTCTAAACATAGACCTCCTTCGGTGTCTAACTATACCTTGCTATATTTTATGCTTTTGCTGAAATCTGTACATTTTTGCAGAGTTCGTAGAATAGGCCAATCAAGTTAGGTTTTTTCTAGACATAACGGAAAAGACGAGGTTTGACAGTTGAAATGTGTAGTATGAGATATTACAAAAAGACTATTATTTTGGGATTCGTAAATTTTTTAGTGGAACAATTTTTAAATAAACAATCAAAACGTCAAACTTAGTTTTGTGCTCATAACTTAAAAACTTGTTTATTTAGAGATTTGACGTTCACAGGTAACTTTTTTAGAATAAAAAGATATATCGAATGAGATACGCTAAATGAAAATCGGTTAATAAACAAAAAAGTTACTGGAAAACAGACGACAAAATCATTGTTTTTTAATATTGTTAATAACAATTTTATTGTTTATTAGAATATGTTTTAATATACCTAAACTTGAGGGCATTATGGTGTTTGAATGGTGTGCAAAAAATGGTCCAGATGTGTTTAATAGTTTTCGCAAAATTGAATTTGTTTATAAATTTTTTTGAAAGACGAGCTAATTTCTGAGGCTGGTCCAGTTAATATAGCTGAATGTATCTCAATAATCCGGAGCTCATTTCCTTCGTTAAGATATATACTAATAGCCTATGAAAAAAAAAGCATAAAAAATTACATATACGTACACAAAATTATTTGTTAATAAATAGCAGTTTTTAAGCTTATAAACAATTACAATAATTTCGTAGAAATTAGATCAAATTAAATGGCAATAAAAAATACGGAAAGCTGGTTAAAATACACAACTTCTAAAAAAAATTTTAGGTCGTACGACCCTTGGGGTCTGAGATAAGTAGGTATATAGGGCCGACTCCCGCTCACCGTGGGAAACATGGTAGGCCGAATCCCGCTCGCGCCGACTCCTGCTCACCGACATGGTAGGCCGAATCCCGCTCATCATGATCCAGAATCGGCATACCGATTCCCGCTCATCATGATCCAGAATCGGCATACCGATTCCCGCTCATCATGATCCAGAGTCGGCATACCGATTCCCGCTCATCATGATCCAGAGTCGGCATACCGATTCCCGCTCATCATGATCCAGAATCGGCATACCGATTCCCGCTCATCATGGTCCAGCATACCGATTCTCGACCATCGGGGGCATCCATCAGGGTCCTTGGCATCATACGTTGAAGAAAGAAGCGGCTAACAATGACCAGACGGTCGTAGGAAGATTGTGATAAGGCAAGAGGCAATGGACCATTCTTAACATGTATAAAAATGCAATATAATCATCATCATGACAATGGACCATTCTGGGATGAAGATCATGACAATGGACCATTCTAGGGTGAAGTACATAACAATGGGCCATGCTTAACATGTATAATCATCATCATGACAATGGACCATTCTGGGATGAAGATCATGACAATGGGCCATTCTAGGGTGAAGTACATAACAATGGGCCATGCTTAACATGTATAAAAATGCAATATAATCATCATCATCATCATGGCAATGGACCATTCTGGGATGAAGATCATGACAATGGGCCATTCTAGGGTGAAGTACATGACAATGGACCATTCTGGGATGAAGAGCATGACAATGGACCATTCTGGGGTGAAGTACATGACAATGGGCCATTCTTGGATGAAGAGCATGACAATGGGCCATTCTGAACATGTATAAAATGTGAAATGCTATACGATCATCATATATAGAGATGAAAATATAATATTTGTACAAAATTACGAACAATCAAACATTTTGAAATATTTACAAAAATATTTTAAGTTGTTTGTTAACATGCCGGATGCGTATGGTTGATAAGAAAGAATGTAGACGTTATTTTTGCAACAACAGGAAACCGCTAAAGATATGACAAGCCACAATGCTAAAAGGCCGGATGGAGTCGGATGATAATACGTAACCACAGTTGTTATTTGTGTAAATGTTATCGCATATTTTTAAAACCACAAGGTCTTGTTTTCATGTTTGTCAGGAAACTATTTTTGCAACAACAGGAAACCGCTAAAGATATGACAAGCCACAATGCTAAAAGGCCGGATGGAGTCGGATGATAATACGTAACCACAGTTGTTATTTGTGTAAATGTTATCGCATATTTTTAAAACCACAAGGTCTTGTTTTCATGTTTGTCAGGAAACTATTTTTGCAACAACAGGAAACCGCTAAAGATATGACAAACCTCAATGCTAAAAGGCCGGATGAAGAAACTGATAATACGTAACCACAGTTGTTAGTTGTGTAAATGTTATCGCATATTTTTAAAACCACAAGGTCTTGTTTTTGCAAAACATGGAAATCTTATCTCTGAAATTAACAACGTAACCAGGAGAATGTAAACATGCAGCGCAATTGCCAAAACGGCACTCTATCATATCTTCTTTTCTAATGGTCCGATTTTGACGTAGGGGGTGTCAAATGAAAGCGGTGGCGACACAGAAGCCAACTGTCAATTCTTCTTTTGTCAACGTTCAATATTAACTGTCAATTCTTCTTCTTCTTTTCCGTATAATGCCTAACAGAACATGACAGTGCCTAACGTGACGTAAAATAACGTGACGTAAAATAACGTGACGTAAAATAACGTGACGTAAAATAACGTGACATTTGAACGTGAATGATGTGACATTTACACGACGTTCGACGCAGGAGGTGTGCTCCAAAGTTGAAATTTAGTGAGACATTTCACGCAGAACATGATCAGTACTAGTATGAGCCCCATCGGGTACATACATAGGGTAATGGAATTTCAAAGTAAACTCAACCAGTTAAATAAAGACATTAAATCGTATGAGGATGTAAAACACATTAATAGACAATTCAATTGTTTGCATATTGAAGACAAAACGTGGAAGCCGGAAGAGGTGAATCGACAGCAGGAGCAGCAGCATCAGCAAGGTCTTTACGCCTTTCGAAAAGTTCCACAAGCTACATATCCATTGAGACGTATTCAGCCTACACCATGGGGGCCAGCAACAACACAAACAGCGAGAATATGAAAAGTGAAATAGACAATGTCTTTGCAATGTCGTGTGTAATATTAGCATCTGTATTTATCTTAATTCTAAAAATTATTTTTGAAATTGTAAAGAGAATATTTGAATCTTCATGTAATATAAGACTTGATCACTAAATAAGGTGTTTCGTGCGGGTTAAAAGTCGACCGACCTTTTTATACTCCAAAAAGAGGACCATATTTAAAGGTATTATGTATCAGATATATTGAGAAAAAAAATTATATACACTTAGAGTATACCTAGGTAGAATATAGACGAAAAAACTTTTGTTCATGTATAAAGACATATCTAACAGTATTGTCGTAAAGAAAAAGCACGTCATCAATTTATATATAATCACATAAAGCATATGATAGAGTGCCAAAGAGACCTTATACATAACATGCTGTTAAAACAGACATCATAACGTAATTTGCCATTCAAAATCCTGTAATTTGAGGTGCTACATGATAAGATTCTACATATAATGCGAATAATATAAGATAGAGGGTAAAAGAGGCCTTATACATAACATGTTGTTAAAACAGACATCATAACGTAATTTATCATTCAAAATCCTGTAATTTGAGGTGCTACATGATAAGATTTGACATATAATGCGAATAATATAAAATAGAATGCCAAAAAGGCGTTATACATGACATGGTGTTAAAGCAGACATCATAACGTAATTCATCATTCAAAATCCTTTAATTTGATGGGTCACACATTGATTTCTGATTATCCATTCCAAAGATACATGGTACATTGCCATAACGGCCTAAGGGATAACTTGGTTGAACTGTAAATGCTTATTTATTGTTATTGACGTTAAAACAAAACCATTGGCATAGAAAAATCTCTTATCGCAGTTTGATCTCTAGCAAATCCTAATTCGCTCAATTTTGTACCAAGTGCTCCGTGCAATATATCATTAGAAAGGTCTTTTCATACATATTAAGAAAATCACTGACCAAGTATGTTACGGTTATTATTTATGGCGGAAAACAACAAAAAACGACAAATTCTCAATGTACTATATTGATACAAAATGTACTTTTATGGTACCAAAAAGGCCTTACACATAACATGTTGTTAAAACAGACATCATAACGTAATTTGTCATTCAAAATCTTTTACTGTGATGGGTCATACATTGATTTCTGATTATCCGTTCCAAAGATACATGCTACATTGCCATAACGTGGTTGAACTGTAAATGCTTATTTATTGACGTTAAAACAAACCCATCAGCATAGAAAAATCTCTTATCGCAGTTTGATCTCCAGCAAATACTAACTCACTCAATTTTGCGGACCTATACCCATTCCCGGTAGTCGCATAAGAAGACCAGATCAGCATGTTAATACAACCAAGCTCAACCAAATTCTTTAAAAAGGAAGGTTTGATGATTTCACTTCTACACCCTTCGGGATATCGATACACTAAACGAAGTAAATAGCACTTAGTTTAAAATACAGTGATAAAACAAACCACCTTTTCATTAACCTCTCATAATTTACTTAATGAACCCTGATATATTTTTTCTCTGAATCAACATAATATTTCCATTGTATAACTTTTATTATCACCCCTGTAACAGTAGAATTTATTGCCATAAGATGATCGCAAAATGGTTTAACAAAAACAGCAAATTGTTATCTTAGCGGGCTGGCTTCATTGATTACCGCTAAAATATTATATTTTAAAATTTTTTCGATTTCCCGATGTTTCAATGGGCGATATTAAAAAACAGTCAATCTTATAGATACATTTACGTAGATACTCTTTTTGGTGACCACCTAATACATTTTTTGTTTTTATTAATACAAAAGTTTTGCTAACTTCAACGCCGTCTTGTCATTTGCAGCCTCTTCTTCTCCCTGTGGAGATACATACTAGTAGAAAGGTCTTTTCACATATATTACGATAATGGCTGACCACGTGTGATACGCTCATTATTTATGACTAAAAACAACAAATTCTTACTACTCTTATACTAATACACATTATATCTCTAAGGAAAAATTTATCTGGAAATATGGAGGCCTGGATGCTGTCAAATGTGCTCACGAAGAGGAAGAACTATTCTGAAGCGCCATAAGCATTACCATGTTAATAGCCAGCGTTCACAATGGACTTGAAGTAGAAATACGAACCTAATGACAAATTCTAGTGTATACTGTCCATTCATGTATACAATTGTCCAAATCGTAGACAGAAAATGAATGTTCTTGAAAAATTTAGAAGTAGAAGCAAGTATTTTTTAAACAATAAAATCAAATAAGCAAAAGAATGCCTGTATACCGGATGAAGCCTCTGATAAGAAAAGATTGTAGACGTAATTTTTTAACAACAACAGGATATGAAAAACCGCACGGTCAGTAAATGAAAACAGTATGCGTTATTTTTATTATTTTTATTTCAATTATTTCATACTAGTACACTGGTAAAGTTAGTAATTAACAATACTATATGCCCTAGCCAATTTATTTTAAAATTTTCATCCATGGATCTAACGGCATAGCGGTTAAACAATGGTGTCTCGTATTCTATCAGCCCGCTTATCATACGGCTTATCTGCTATTTGGAAAAATGAACTTAAAATCTGAAATTTCTCGGCAGTTCTATAAATTTTTTTTGTTTATTTTTTTTTTACGTATGCGTATGTTTTTATTGAATAATATTGAGGTACCTCAGTTCGTCTATAATTTCAGATGCTTCTTTTCCGGTTAAAACATCGGCTTTTGAAAGAATTTTAAGCCCTTTCACAAGCATGTTCGGATCGCCATATTTGTTATACTGAAACCATATTTCTTGCAGTTCGTTAAGTACCTGCTTATTTGCTATATCACGATCCCGTGTTTCAAGAGGTCTGGAGGGAACATCATCACGGTTTATCTTTGAACCTTTTATCTGCATGTCCTTTGCATCTTGTCCCTTCTGTGATATATATCTTCTTTTACACTGTTGTTGTATGTCTGATGTATTTTCTGCGTCGGGTTCGACATTTTTTGCGGTGCCATGTAAGACCTGTCTTCTTCTTTTTCCTAGATACATTGGCTTAATATTTTTTTCATATTTTGTTGTGCGAGATTGGTGACGTATCTTTGAACCTTGTATCTGCATGTTCTTTGCATCTTGTTCCTTCTGTGATATATGTCTTCTTTTACACTGTTGTTGTATGTCTGATGTATTTTCTGCGTCGGGTTCGACATTTTTGCGGTACCATGTAAGACCTGTGTTCTTCTTCTTCTTTTTCCTAGATACATTGGCTTAATAATTTTTTCGTATTTTGTTGTGCGAGATTGGTGACGTAGGTGCCCTCGTCCATCCTTATGTACTTCTGATAAGTCCAGAAGAGTTTTGTAAATTTTTTGATCGTCTAGAGTATATTGTGTAGGTTCTTTCGCGAAGATCAGTTCGTACAGGCCAGGTGTAGCTTTAAAAATGTGCGAATCTATTTGAATGTTATCTTTACCGAACTCAATTATTTTATTACCAATCGTCCATTCTCCCATCTCCCAGTTAAACGTGGGACCGAATATCTGGTCAGTATTCCCTAAATCTTGCGTATATGTTTCTAAATAAGGGTTGTACGATGTTAGCGTATGTAGAGAGTCGACCTCACTTGTCTGTGATGGTTGATTAGTTTGTGAGTCATCTTCGTTGAGATCTGGTTTAGAGACATTTTCATTCATATAATTGGTTATTTCTTTAAGAGGAGTAGTTATTGGTTTAAACGTTGACTGTAGAAGTTATTTTTCATCTGCTTGCATTCTTCTAAGAGCTTTGTACTTTTCTCTCACAATTGCTGCGAGTTTTTTTACTTGAACTGCACTACTTGAAGACATGATGGTAACTGAAGCCTCAACTTTAAATGCTTGTATGGATACCTCTGTTAGCGTGTCTCTGATGGCATCTGAATGTTTCAGGTACCCTGTGTAGTTATATGTTAGCGTGTCTCTGATGGCATCTCAATGTCTCAGGTACCCTGTGTAGTCATATGTGTCTTATGTTAGCGTGTCTCTGATGATGTCTATATACGTCTCAGGTACCCTGTGTAGTCATATGTTAGCGTGTCTCTGATGGCATCTGAATGTTTCAGGTACCCTGTGTAGTTATATGTTAGCGTGTCTCTGATGGCATCTCAATGGCTCAGGTACCCTGTGGAGTCATATGTTAGCGTGTCTCTGATGACGTCTTAGGTATCCTGTGTAGCCATATGTGTCTTATGTTAGCGTGTCTCTGATGGCATCTCAATGTCTCAGGTACCCTGTGTAGTCATATGTTAGCGTGTCTCTGATGGCATCTGAATGTTTCAGGTACCCTGTGTAGTTATATGTTAGCGTGTCTCTGATGGCATCTCAATGTCTCAGGTACCCTGTGTAGTCATCTGTTAGCGTGTCTCTGATGATGTCTATATACGTCTTAGGTACCCTGTGTAGTTATATGTTAGCGTGTCTCTGATGACGTCTTAGGTACCCTGTGGAGTCATATGTTAGCGTGTCTCTGATGGCATCTCAATATCTCAGGTACCCTGTGTAGTCATCTGTTAGCGTGTCTCTGATGGCATCTGAATGTTTCAGGTACCCTGTGTAGTTATATGTTAGCGTGTCTCTGATGGCATCTCAATGTCTCAGGTACCCTGTGTAGTCATATGTTAGCGTGTCTCTGATGGCATCTGAATGTTTCAGGTACCCTGTGTAGTTATATGTTAGCGTGTCTCTGATGGCATCTCAATGGCTCAGGTACCCTGTGGAGTCATATGTTAGCGTGTCTCTGATGACGTCTTAGGTATCCTGTGTAGCCATATGTGTCTTATGTTAGCGTGTCTCTGATGGCATCTCAATGTCTCAGGTACCCTGTGTAGTCATATGTTAGCGTGTCTCTGATGGCATCTGAATGTTTCAGGTACCCTGTGTAGTTATATGTTAGCGTGTCTCTGATGGCATCTCAATGTCTCAGGTACCCTGTGTAGTCATCTGTTAGCGTGTCTCTGATGATGTCTATATACGTCTCAGGTACCCTGTGTAGTTATATGTTAGCGTGTCTCTGATGACGTCTTAGGTACCCTGTGGAGTCATATGTTAGCGTGTCTCTGATGGCATCTCAATATCTCAGGTACCCTGTGTAGTCATCTGTTAGCGTGTCTCTGATGGCATCTGAATGTTTCAGGTACCCTGTGTAGTTATATGTTAGCGTGTCTCTGATGGCATCTCAATGTCTCAGGTACCCTGTGTAGTCATCTGTTAGCGTGTCTCTGATGGCATCTGAATGTTTCAGGTACCCTGTGTAGTTATATGTTAGCGTGTCTCTGATGGCATCTCAATGGCTCAGGTACCCTGTGGAGTCATATGTTAGCGTGTCTCTGATGACGTCTTAGGTATCCTGTGTAGCCATATGTGTCTTATGTTAGCGTGTCTCTGATGGCATCTCAATGTCTCAGGTACCCTGTGTAGTCATATGTTAGCGTGTCTCTGATGGCATCTGAATGTTTCAGGTACCCTGTGTAGTTATATGTTAGCGTGTCTCTGATGGCATCTCAATGTCTCAGGTACCCTGTGTAGTCATCTGTTAGCGTGTCTCTGATGATGTCTATATACGTCTCAGGTACCCTGTGTAGTTATATGTTAGCGTGTCTCTGATGACGTCTTAGGTACCCTGTGGAGTCATATGTTAGCGTGTCTCTGATGGCATCTCAATATCTCAGGTACCCTGTGTAGTCATCTGTTAGCGTGTCTCTGATGGCATCTGAATGTTTCAGGTACCCTGTGTAGTTATATGTTAGCGTATCTCTGATGGCATCTCAATGTCTCAGGTACCCTGTGTAGTCATCTGTTAGCGTGTCTCTGATGGCATCTGAATGTTTCAGGTACCCTGTGTAGTTATATGTTAGCGTGTCTCTGATGGCATCTCAATGGCTCAGGTACCCTGTGGAGTCATATGTTAGCGTGTCTCTGATGGCATCTCAATGTTTCAGGTACTCTTTTGTGATCGTCTGTTAACATGTCTCTGTAGACGTCTTTACGTCTTAGGTGCTCCTTGGTGATCGCCTGTGCATTCTGTTATTAAGAAGGCTGCCATTTGTGAAAGAGTTATTAGAACGTTGAAAGCAAAGTTGTACAAGTATTTCAGTTTACATGGATCAGTACGTGTATCACAGGCAAAACATTTCTTTGAAAAGGTCTACACACCCAATTGGACTACAGAATTATTTAGAATTGTACAAGTGAAGATAACGAATCCTATAACTTACTTGCTCGAAGACATGCAAGGTGCGCCGATTAGCGGTGGGTTTTACGAAGAGGAATTGCAGAAAACGAAAAATCCCAACATTTACTTGGCTGAAAAAGTACTTAGACGAAAAGGCACCAAGATGTATGTTAAATGGCTAGGACTGGATAACAAACACAACAGTTGGATCAATAGTTCAGATGTAGTTTAAGGATCTATATTTCGATACACCGCGTAGCATTACATTTTTGGAAAGGATTAACCGCAAGAGTGGGGGAAGAGAACAGTATAAATTCTCTCAACAACGAACCTGTATACGTAGTTCCAACAGACCTGATGAGTTCTCCTGACAGCGGCATATTCAGTTACAGCACCATGTGTTCTCAAGATAGCGGCTACGATAGTCAATCATTTAGTGTAGAATATGTTGATGATGACAGTCAACCACCCAGTCCTGATGCTGAATTAGATCGAGTATTGGCAAAATTTGAAGAAGCCGCCACAAATGAACCATATTATTTATTAGAATCTACCTATCCAATGAGCTCTTTCAACATCAAAATTGGATTATCTCCAGCTCGAGATTTTTCACCATCCATCATGCTGTATCGTCATGGTACTTGTAACAAAATCAGTTTACGCACAAACGAGTGGGCAACCATAATTGAGGGGTTTACAGAAAGACTGGTTGATTTTTTCCAAGCAGACCTACCTACCTTTGCCGATGAGTATGACCCCATCGAATTAAAGTGCGGTGATTTCTACACACTACGACAATTGGTGATGGAGAATGTAAAGTTAGTAACCATTGAGAAATTTGGAGTCGAATATTTTTTATGGGAAAACGATGCCATTCAACTTATAGAAGCGGACCAGAGCATAATATCCCATAAAGTGGTGCTGTTGAAGAGTTTACAATTTCGCGAATACTATATAAACATTTCAACTTTCATTAAGAAAAATTTGTGTGTCAAAGACTCTTTGTATGGCCCAGTTGAAGCCTTTAACACCTATTGCGCTATTTGCTCAGATACTTTGTTAAGTTTAGCTTTAAGAGAATATGTATTTTATTATAAAATTAGACTTGTAAATGACTTAACAGATTGTATGTAAAAAATAAATGGTATTATTATTATTAAATATGTTGTCTTTTATTTCTATTAAATAAAACCAAAATATATGTGTACAAAGTTTTATTACTATGAATTACATAAGGTATACAATGGATAATAATTGAACAATATACAAAAAAAAGTATACGAATAATAAGCGAGTTTTCCATTTATTATCAGTTTATTCAATCATTGTAGTGGCATAGTGGCCCCAAGGCAAAGTGTCATATGAGTCTTTTTGCAAACATCGTTTATCATCATACGGAGACAACGCGATTTTTTCCTGCGTGATTGTAAACATGTTGTGTGCGTAGGAACGAAATGTTGATTGTGTAACGCTTTTTGTGGTAAATTCTTTTAGGCACTCCACATAATCTTCGAATGTAATCGCATTTTTTACAACCGAATACTTAACCCCTTTAGATTTTTTCGTAACACCCAAGTTATTTACAATTTTTTCAATAGCGGCATCATCCATGGTATTTTCGTATTTTTGCCACAAGGTCTGCCGCTCCTCGTTTGTGTATTGCAGTTTAAACGAGTACATTTTCGATCTAAGCCCTACAAAATGAGTAATGATGCGCCCATTAGCCTCATCCTTCATTAAGCCAAGCACTTTTTTATTGACTTGTGGCATGTTATAGGGGTTATCCTTGGCATAGTCCGATGTGTCGAATTTAGATAGATTTGTTTGAATGACATCCTTGTAAACATCATCACATGTTACTTCATAGACAAAACTATCTGTATCCCCATACATCAGCTTTAAATTTTCATTTCCAATAGTTGGTAACATCAAATTATAATGAAAATCATACATGCAGACCTTAGATATGTCTAGAATAGACATTCCAATGTACAATGGTTTGTTGAATGTTAGATTTGTTTTATTTAGCTCGATTGCCATCAGATTTTCATCAAAAATAGTTCTGTTGTGAAATCGAGGGCTGGAAATTAAATTTTTGGCTCCATATCTCCCCTCCCACTTAGAAACAAGCTTTACTATGCGGTGTTTGCGTATGTTCTCCATTGTTTTACCGAATATAGCATTGTTAGCTAATTTGTATAAGTCTTTCTCAAATGCCGTTGTTGCTGCAGTTCGTAATTTTGTATTAAGATCGATATATGGTTTGAGCCAGGCGCTTTGTTGAAATTTCAACACTTTATGGATTTTTGTAAGTTTCAGCCCTGCATTTAGAGCTTGTTTCAGGTTACGGTAATGCAAAGTATACTCTGTTTTATTATGGAGCGTAGTCATAAGTTTTTTAAACTTTGACCCTGATGGAACTTGATGTTCGCAACAAAATGGAAAATCTTTGTGTAAATCATGCAAGTGTTCGGGGTACTCCAAGTCAACTTGTAGTATGTATCCTGTATCACCATCGTCTGGAATACTAAGAACATCGATGTTAGTGTCCACCCACTCAAACTTTGCATATGGTAAACACTGGGACATTGCCCAACCGTAAAGATTATTGACGTCTAAATAAACCACATACTTGCTGGGCTTTGAGGAGTCGTAAGATGGCATATATTTGTTATTAGCCTCCGAGTATCGATTACTCACTTGACTAATTCCACCTCGAATAGATTTTTCGATAAACATGATTTTATCGATATCCTGCAGCAACTCCAATTTGCAACCTGTATATTTAAGCATGGCATCCCACGAAAAACCTGGCATAGTGAAGTACCAGGCAGGATCAAGACCGTATGTACCTCGACATTTTTGTCGGAAATTTTCAAAGATGCAAGTTAACAACATTATATCGGTCTTCATGTATAACAAGCTATATTCCGAAATATTTTTAATATCAAATGATTGCCAAACGTTTTGCGCATGTTGGTACATATCTTTAGAGATGCTTTCATTTGTTAGCGAACTATAAAATTTATCAATAGATGGGAGTTGAGTTTCCTTTAACCTATCCATATAATCAATGTGTTCATATGGGAATACGCCTTTTCTTCTCAATAACTCTATTTGTTCTGCGGTAGCATTTGGAAATTCTCGAGCCAAGTACCTTAAATCTTCTGTATTTAATGTGGTTGCCAGTTTATCCAGTGAGGAATTCAAAAATCTCAATGAATCAACGAATCTCAACTTAACTGCGGATTGTGTATCGTTCAGAGTAAAGGAAATATATCTTTCCTTGTTTATTGGGAGTAGGCTGATACTTCCTTTTTTCGCCAATTGTCTTATCATGAAATGTGAGTCGTAACCGCTAAGATTATGAAAAAAAATCGGAACAACATACTGTTTTCTAAAGTTAAGATTACACACTTGGTGTGCAAATCCTCGGAAAGCTCCTGTAAAGTGGCAATGGTCTTTAACAACCACATCTTCTTCTACAAATGGTTTTTCGCAAATATGACAATCAGTTGCTCCATTAGTGTTTGGCTTAATATTCATAGGCACAATATGCTTTATCTTTCCATTCACCAATGTTGCTAATTCCGCCATTTCCTTTGCATACCATTCGAGACAGTCCGTACCTGCGTAGCTTCGATAAAAAGATAACGATTCATCGTAAGAACATTTGACATAATACCCGGCGCTAAAGGCTTTATGCTCCTGATGTTTAATTGTTTTACTTTTAAGCGGCCCATTTTTAATTTTTTGTAGCATTGCTTCAAAGTCTGCATATACAACAAAAGGCGTTGTCTGCTTATACGCATGATTTTTAAATTCAACATGTTGATATGGTGGAAATGATACTTTGCAGTCGTTGATTCTCTCACAATATTTTGCATGATTATTTAGTCTGTCAAAACTGCTAAAATAATTTAGGCATCTATCGCATACAAATATTTTATGGCTATGCTTGCTTGTTTGCCTAGATAAAAGCCGCGACAGATTCTTTATCATGCAATAATGGTATTTGACATCTACAATTTCATCATCCTCAATAGGTGCCTCGTAATCGTTTAATTTTGGAAAATATTTATCTTGTATCATCAGCAAATTTACATGTCTAGCTAATTTAATTTTACACAACCTTAACGGTATTGTTACGTAAAATGTTCTTTCTTTAGCGACATTCATTTTCAGCCCATATACGTTTACAGAGATGTCATTTTGTTTCTCAAATTTCGAAATGCCTCCCATAGTCATTGGTGTTTCCAAACCATCAACATTTAAGACAGTTGTGTAATGTGGATACGAACTAGTTCGATCAGAATTTGCTTTGGAGGGATACAGCGCTGAAACTATACTCCAAAAAAAGCACGCCTCATCATTGTTTTTTACATTGATACACGCGTTTTTATTTCTGATTTGATCCGGTAGCTTAATGAAGGATGACGCCCCATTCCCGATTTCATTTTTGTTAATATTAACCTCCAAAGATATTATTTTTTCCAAAGCCCACCCTGATCCCTTTTCCTCAAACTCTGATAGTTTCGCCATAAGTTTATCAATTACGTTGGAGTGGAACCACAAAGTCAAGTCTGTCCCCGCGTCTATGATTTCATTTTTTGTGTTAAAATATTTAAATTCACTATTTTCCCCCTGATTTGCTTTTCTTATAAACTGACCACAAAAAGCGGTATTACATTTTATTACATTAAATTTTTTTAAAATATTTTTAATTCTAATTTTAAAAAGCTTGAAACAATCACCGAAAAATTGCATTACGTCCTTATGAGTCAAATTAATAATTATTCCCGTTCTAACCCGACTTGCAAACGATGAAGTTACCTCCTCCCATTTAACTTTGCTGCGTTTATTAATGCCAGCACCCACGTGATGAGAAAAATTTTGAATTTCCACTTTAATTGTTTTTAAGTGTCCAACGTTTGTTTGCAATTGACGCAATTTTGGTATGTCCAAGTCTCCAAGCCGAATAGCTTTATTAAACAATGTTAAATGTCTCAGAATATGTTTTAGCCAAATATTTGCTTCTGGCGGTGTATAATTTTGAAACAAAATATCTCGCGCTTTAATTAGATTTTGTACAATGTCACAACTTATCTCTCCTATGCCACTCATGATTGAATAAAAAAATAAATAAAAACTCACTTATTGTTTTTCCTATCGGCTTCAGACGTTGTTACTATCTTGAGGTTGGTTCAGAGAGATGCTATGGTGATGTTGTTCCAGACGATTGTTGCTGAGGGCTAGTTTACAGCGGATGTACCTACAATAAAATTTGTTTTAGTCTAATGCATTCACCGTAAGATAATTGCCAGCACAGAATAAAATACAAAAATTTAATAGACGAAGATAATGGATAAAAAATAATTGAAGAATAATCTATGAATTGTAAGAATAAAATTAATAGCATACATATTTCGCAAAAATAATTAGCAAAAGAGAACAAAATAAATGGCAAAATTGAAATGAAAAATAATAATTGTCAAAAATAGAATGGAAAATATATTGACAAGGTCCGTCTGAGATGGAGAACAGATAATTGGCAAAAAGAGAATGGGAAACTAAACTATTTTGCAAGATAGCATGAAACACATTACAAAAACGGAATTGGAAAATAATTAGCAAAAGAGAATTGAAAGAATAAAATATTTATCAAAAAAGACCGAAGAGTACATACCTCTAAAGCTAGACTGTTGTCCGGATGGTGTACTGCTTCTACTTTTCAATAACTTTAAAAGATGATCCAGGATGTTGCTTTCCAGTATTGATGGCGCCTTTGTAGACTAGAGAATATTTTTGGCTAGAAAATTCTTGCACAAATGGTTTATAGTCTGCTGTCACTCTGTCAGGTAGGAAAACCACGCTTTCTTCTAGTTCAAGCAATACAACCTCCCCAAACTTGCTTTTTACTATTTTCGCCGAGTAAATTATAAATGGAGTGTCGACAGGTAGGTCCCTCAAATTTTGGACTGGCTTTCTCTCTGCAATAAGCGAGAATTTGTTTATTTTGGTTAGATCCATCTGCAACAATACGAAAACTTTCTATTTTTTTCCCAACGAAAATGTGGAGATGCATTAAACGATTAGGATGAGAGAGAACAGCTGTGAATTATGTTAGACGTTACATGAAGTAAACATTTTTTAAATAAAATATTGAATGAAATCTGAATACGAAAAGAGAGGAACACTATACTATGTAAAATCAAAATATGAAAACAATGCTTAAACAAATATTTAGCAATAAAAACAGGTATACACTGCATTCAGAAATACGTATTTCAAAAATAAACAACACAAATCGCTTACCTTGCTTCACTATTTTCACTGCGAACTTATGTTATGACTTACTGTAAGACTTTCAGATGTCGATTGTGACAAAGGAGTGCGCTGCTCCGTTTTTAAAGGATTCCGCAGCTCGTTACCCCACGCAACACGAACGTGATCACATGTTTACATTCTCCTGGCTACGTTGTTCATTTCAGAGATAAGATTTCCATGTTTTGCAAAAACAAGACCTTGTGGTTTTAAAAATATGCGATAACATTTACACAAATAACAACTGTGGTTACGTATTATCATCCGACTCCATCCGGCCTTTTAGCATTGTGGCTTGTCATATCTTTAGCGGTTTCCTGTTGTTGCAAAAATAACGTCTACATTCTTTCTTATCAACCATACGCATCCGGCATGTTAACAAACAACTTAAAATATTTTTGTAAATATTTCAAAATGTTTGATTGTTCGTAATTTTGTACAAATATTATATTTTCATCTCTATATATGATGATCGTATAGCATTTCACATTTTATACATGTTCAGAATGGCCCATTGTCATGCTCTTCATCCAAGAATGGCCCATTGTCATGTACTTCACCCCAGAATGGTCCATTGTCATGCTCTTCATCCCAGAATGGTCCATTGTCATGTACTTCACCCTAGAATGGCCCATTGTCATGATCTTCATCCCAGAATGGTCCATTGCCATGATGATGATGATGATTATATTGCATTTTTATACATGTTAAGCATGGCCCATTGTTATGTACTTCACCCTAGAATGGCCCATTGTCATGATCTTCATCCCAGAATGGTCCATTGTCATGATGATGATTATACATGTTAAGCATGGCCCATTGTTATGTACTTCACCCTAGAATGGTCCATTGTCATGATCTTCATCCCAGAATGGTCCATTGTCATGATGATGATTATATTGCATTTTTATACATGTTAAGAATGGTCCATTGCCTCTTGCCTTATCACAATCTTCCTACGACCGTCTGGTCATTGTTAGCCGCTTCTTTCTTCAACGTATGATGCCAAGGACCCTGATGGATGCCCCCGATGGTCGAGAATCGGTATGCTGGACCATGATGAGCGGGAATCGGTATGCCGATTCTGGATCATGATGAGCGGGAATCGGTATGCCGACTCTGGATCATGATGAGCGGGAATCGGTATGCCGACTCTGGATCATGATGAGCGGGAATCGGTATGCCGATTCTGGATCATGATGAGCGGGAATCGGTATGCCGATTCTGGATCATGATGAGCGGGATTCGGCCTACCATGTCGGTGAGCGGGAGTCGGCGCGAGCGGGATTCGGCCTACCATGTTTCCCACGGTGAGCGGGAGTCGGCCCTATATACCTACTGAGATAGCCCCTTTTTTTTGAAAAAATCACTGTTACGTTAATTAACAACACTAAGATCTGAAATTAACCAATATTTTATAAGAAAAGTCAAAGTTTTTAACAAAGTTTTTAGCAAGAAAAAATGTTAAAAATTGTTTAAACAGTAGTGTTATAAACAAAAAGTATTTTGCGTTCCGACTAAAGTAAAAAATAGCGGGCGTAGTCGACTGACTGAATAGTGGGCGCGGTTGGCGACCGGCAGCAACTCCTAAAATTACGTTATACCGACCACAAAAATCAACTTCAAAGTTAATAACAAATTTTCGTCATTCCATATGTTTTCGAGGTCTCTCCGAATCCGAATATGGAGTTTATTTTTTTCTAGAATTAGTGGAACATGTTCAAAAATCAAATTTTATGCCAAAATGCGATAAATCAATTTTGATGATTTTTCAATTTTAACTCACTGTATTTTTGGTCGCTGTAAATATTTCCTTTTGAAAATTTTACTGTGTTATCTTTGAAGCATTTAGATAACAATGAGATTTGTCCAAAATGATTAAACACATTAAAAGAGAAGTTGTTAATTTTTAAACATTTTGTCGTCAGATTTCGTTAGTTTCATGCTCACTTAAAAAAGTTGAGTGACAAACTTTTTAGTTTATAATTTTAACTAACACAGAAATAAAATATAATTCATGAAGAAGTTTTCCAAAAAAATTTAATTTAAAATATGCAATAGGAAAAATGTTATGTGACTTTATAGACGAGCGGCACACTGGCACACCCCAAAAAAAGCTTATTCCTCGAGATACTGATACTAATTTTGGTAATAGGTACTTTATATTTTTGATGGTGCTGAAAATGAAAATTAGGGTTGTTTTGAATTTTACGTGGGGTAACATTATCAAAATCGCAACTTTACCCTAAAAATAAAAATCACGTTTTTTGCCTTTAACTTGCTACAACTCAGTTCCATTGTAATATTTTTTTCTGAAATTTTTATAGTATATATTTCTCACCATTCTGAAGACAATGGGACCTGCTTCAATATTTCTGTCTTGCTACAAAGAAACTTATAAATTGTTTGAAATAAAAGGTGCAGATTCTTGAATTGCAAAGTTTAGTCGCAAAAGTTGAGTGACAAAATTTGAAATTTAGCTGTTCAATTAATTTTATGTTAAAATCTAGAGTACAGAGAACAAAATGTTTTATAGAAAAAAGGTGGTGTAACTTTTAATATTAAGAAAAACGTGATTTCATTTTTTTTATTTTTAGGGTAAAATTTGGATTTTGACAATGTTTCCCCATCTAAAATTCAAAATAAAACTCATTTTCGTTTTCAACACCATGAAAAACATAAAGTAAGACCAAAATTAGCCATTCACCACAGTGTGGTTGATATCTCGAGAAATGAGCGTTTTTTTAGGGAGTACCACTCGTCTATAAGGTCGCGTAACTTTTTTTCTGTTGCATATTTTGACTTGAAATTTTCCAGAAAACTTCTTCAGGGCCTATGTTTTAATGCTGCGTTGATTAAAATTATAAACTAAACAGTTTGTCACCCAACTTTTATAAGTTAACAGAAAACTAATGAAAAAATTGTTTAAACAATTTTCCGGCCGCAGTAGCTCTTGGTACCCTTTGGATTTGTTATAAGGAACTTTTTTTGAGTAAGTTTGTGCAAAAAATAAGAATCGGAATAATTTACCTAACGGGGTCGACGATACAGCCTGGACTACACACGGATTCAAAATAGAGAATAAAAAATGGCCTATACCTACCAATCGGGTTCTACTGTACCAAGATTACTATTTTTTATCTATGGTACCACATTAAAATAATAATGTTTATCTTATTTTCATTGCAAAATTATCCAAAACAAAGCAGCTAATGGGATGTATAAACCTTTTTTAAGTGGCCTTTTTATTGTCATTTTTTAAATTTATTTATTTAAAATATAATTTTACTAAATAAATGTGCAAGATAATAATATTCAGAAAATGCAAGTTTCTACCAAAATATATAAATATAATATTAAGCTTCAAATCCGGTATACTGTCAATGTTAAAAATGGGCTGCAACGGTCTAGCGCTAGCGAATGGTAGTCCGCGAATTTATTCTCAATCGGCTACGCCCATTATTTTTTTTTTACTTTAGTGGCAACGCAAAATACTTTTTGTTTATAACACTACCGTTTTAACAATTTTTAACATTTTTTTTGCTAAAAACTTTGTTAAAAACTTTGACTTTTCTTATAAAATATTGGTTAATTTCAGATCTTAGTGTTGTTAATTAACGTAACAGTGTTTTTTTCAAAAAAAAAGGGGCATTTTTTCAAAACAACCCTAATTTTCGTTTTCAGCACCATCAAAAATATAAAGTATTACCAAAATTAGTATCAGTATCTCGAGAAATAAGCTTTTTTGGGGTGTGCCAGTGTGCCGCTCGTCTATAAAGTCACATAACATTTTTACTATTGCATATTTTAAATTAAATTTTTTTGAAAAACTTCTTCATGAATTATATTTTATTTCTGTGTTAGTTAAAATTATAAACTTAAAAGTTTGTCACTCAACTTTTTTAAGTAAGCATGAAACTAACGAAATCTGACGACAAAATATTTAAAAATTAACAACTTCTCTTTTAATGTGTTTAATCATTCTGGACAAATCTCATTGTTATCTAAATGCTTCAAAGATAGCACAGTAAAATTTTTAAAAGGAAATATTTACAGCGATCAGAAATACAGTGAGTTAAAATTGAAAAATCATCAAAATTGATTTATCGCATTTTGGCATAAAATTTGATTTTTGAACATGTTCCACTAATTCTAGAAAAAAATAAACTCCATATTCGGATTCGGATACCTCGAAAACATAAGGAATGACGAAAATTTGTTATTCACTTTAAAGTTGATTTTTGTGGTCGGTATAACGTAATTTTAGGAGTTGCTGCCGGTCGCCAACCGCGCCCACTATTCAGTCAGTTGACTACGCCCGATATTTTTTTACTTTAGTCGGAACGCAAAATACTTTTTGAAGTTATACTTCTTTACCGGCGATAGAGGATGCATTTTTTATATGGTAAAACCTAGCGACCGGACGCATGCGCATTATAACTTTGTTCTGATTGGATGTTCAAATGACATGTCAAAAATTATTCAATATGGCGGCTGTGGCACAGCTGTAGTTAGATTATTTATGGTTGTTGCGTTTTAAAATTTGTGTGAAAAGAAACAACAAACAAAAGTTAGTTAATAGTTATACTGCCTTTTTAAATAGTTTTCATATACCTATATTTTTGGACTTTTGGACTATTTTGGACAAGGAAAACTCATTCTAATTTGGTAAGTAGTTTTTATTATAATCATATTGTAATTATACATTTGGATTAGGTTGAAATACATAATACATTTATTTTCTCAAGAATGCGGATTTTAGAGGGAAATCCCAAATTAGGTTCGATTTTTATTTTTAAATTATGATTTTTTGGCGTAGATTTATTTATCTAGTAAGTATGTAATGCTTTGATTTACATACTTAATTTGATTACCAACAAAAGTTCTACCAATCTTCATCTAATATATTGTTTTCTTACTGTTTTTTATATTTCCTTCCACAAAATTTAAACTACATAATTTAATTTTCAAAACAACTATCAAACAGTAAAACATTCAGTTACCGTATTTTTCCACATGATAAATAATGTGGGATTGGACGAGTGAGTCTACGCTTCGATTACGAATCAAAGCGCCACGAAATTCACGGGTTCAATTCCCGATGCAGGTTTTATTTTTTTATTTTTTTATGCATGTTATGATTGTAAGTATATTTGTTATATAATTTTTTTTTTCAGAAAATGCGTATTTAAAATTTTTGCCATCAATTATTATCGTTCAGAAATCATTTTTTCTTTGTGGCATTTTTCAATGTGTTTGTGTGCGTTTTATTCTTTTATTTTTTTAAATTTTTGGTATTGTCTTAAAAATCACATAATATGTAGTAGAAGTATAACTTCTTACGTGCCTACAAAGTACACACACATTCTTTTTGTTTATAACACTACTGTTTAAACAATTTTTAACATTTTTTCTTGCTAAAAACTTTGTTAAAAACTTTGACTTTTCTTATAAAATATTGGTTAGTTTCAGATCTTAGTGTTGTTAATTAACGTAACAGTGATTTTTTCAAAAAAAGGGACTATCTCAAACCCCAAGGGTCGTACGACCTAAAATTTTTTTTTAGAAGTTGTGTATTTTAACCAGCTTTCCGTATTTTTTATTGCCATTTAATTTGATCTAATTTCTACGAAATTATTGTAATTGTTTATAAGCTTAAAAACTGCTATTTGTTAACAAATAATTTTGTGTACGTATATGTAATTTTTTTTTACTTTTTTTTTCATAGGCTATTAGTATACTAGTCCTGTCGCCAGGGGGGTACAACGGCCTCCTTAATTCAGATGGACTTACCCAAGTTTTTTTTATGTATTTTGACCCGTAAAACACGAATTTTTTGGGTAACAGTTGATCCGGATATCGATAAGATTGTTATAAAAAAAGAACTAGAGGAATTACATAGCAGCGATTTTTCGCAAAACAAAATATTTTTTTGTATTTTTTGGGTGATTCTCAGCAAAAAATGGTCTTACAAGTTTTTTCGTAGGACGCGTAGTTTTCGAGATAAACGCGGTTAAACTTTCAAAAAATCGAAAAAGTGCAATTTTTGAACCGGAATAACTTTTGATTAAAAAATAAAATAGCAATTCTGATTACTGCATTTGAAAGTTCAAGTCAAATTCTATCGGTTTTGATTGTTTGCATTGCTAAAAAGTAAGCTTTTATTTGTTAAATAAAGGTATAAACACATAGTGTTTCCCGGGCCTAATGCATGCGTTTTAATGGACGTTAATGTACGTAGACATTCTGTATGCGCGCCTACTCGTTCGATTTCAAATTAGAAATGCATTGAAAACATCATTCAATCACTATGTGTTGATAGCTTTGTTTAACAATAAAAAAATTAATTTCTAGCAATGAAAATAATCAAAACCCATAGAATTTTACTTGAACTTTCAAATGCGGTAAGCAGAATTGCTATTTTATTTTTCAATCAAAAGATATTCGGGTTCAAAAATTGCAATTTTTCGATTTTTTGAAAGTTCAACCCCGTTTATGCCGAAAACTATGCGTCCTACCAAAAAACTTGTAGAATAATTTTTTGCTTAGAATGACCCAATGAATACAAAAACATGTTTTGTTTTGCGAAAAATCGCTGTTATGTGATTCCTCAAGTTCTTTATTTATAACAATCTTATCGATATCCGGATCGACTGTTACCCAAAAAATTCGTGTTCTACGGGTCAAAATACATAAAGAAAACTTGGGTAAGTCCATCTGAATTAAGGAGGCCGTTGTACCCCTACTGGCGACAGGACTATACATCTTAACGAAGGAAATGAGCTCCGGATAATTGAGATATATTCAGCTATATTAACTGGACCAGCCTCAGAAATTAGCTCGTTTTTCAAAAAAATTTATAAACAAATTCAATTTTGCGAAAACTATTAAACAGATCTGGACCATTTTTTGCACACCATTCAAACATCATAATGCCCTCAAGTTTAGGTCTATTTAAACGTATTCTAATAAACAATAAAATTGTTATTAACAATATTAAAAAACAATGATTTTGTCGTCTGTTTTGCAATAACTTTTTTGTTTATTAACCAATTTTCATTTAGCGTATCTCATTCGATGATCTTTTTATTCTAAAAAAAGTTACCTGTGAACGTCAAATCTCTAAATAAACAAGTTTTTAAGTTATGAGCACAAAACTAAGTTTGACGTTTTGATTGTTTATTTAAAAATTGTTCCACTAAAAAATTGATGAATCCCAAGATGGTAGCCCTTTTGTAATATCTCATACTACACATTTCAACTGTCAAACCTCGTCTTTTCAATTTTGTCGAAAAACATTTATTTTTTACTAACTTCATTGGTCTAGAACTCAAAAGATAGAAAACGATAATATTAAATCGTTTTCGTTTATTGCCCCTTTAAGTAGATGGCACATACAAAATAATATGTAGCTAACCGCTTGAAGTGGGAAATAGCAGAACACATTCGATGTCGGTTCCATATATGAATTGTTATCAGCCCGAGTCTCTGGAAACATAGTGATACAGAAATAATTTTACTAAAAAAATGATTTTATTAACGTTTCGACGCCCAAATCTGGTGTCGTTGTCAAAATACAAAAATATTATTGAATTAAACAAAAATGTTGTTGCTTAGTAAAAAAACTTTTCTAATAATTTATTTAATCTGACTCATTTATATCTGTTAACATCTGTTTTATTAAAAAATGATTATCCTTTATCGTTTATAAATAAGGAATTGTCAAGATTGGATCAAATGGAACAGAACAACTTAAAACGGGATCCTATAGCATTCACAAGAAATAATACGAGGAAAATATCAATACCATTATATGAAAGGACTATCCGAGAAACTTAAAATAATATGAAATAAATTCAACATTTCAACAACATTCAAAACAACAAACACGTTGAGATCTATTCTATTTAAAACTAAACCTAACAGTGAACAAGAAAGAACAAAGAATTGTATTTATAAAATACCTTGTGAATGCGAACAATTTTATTTAGGTGAAACATCAAGACCATTAAACGTTAGAATAAGTGAATATCAGTCTTATATTAAAATTACTTAGAGAATTTGATAGATCTCAAATATGTCAACACGCATGGGATAATAAACATAGAGTTCAGTGGAGAGATTCAAGTATAGTCCTGAAAGAAACAGATAGTAAAAAGAGAAAAATCAAAGAAGCGGCTTTAATATGCTAAATAAAACCAATTGTGTCGCAAATTCCTCGGTAGAATGCAGTAGGATGTGGTTACCCATACGAAAAGAGGAAATCGATAGAAAAAAAATACCAGGATTAGTAAGTCAATAACATATTGAGTTAGTACATATTTTATATTTTAATATTGTTTATATATCTATGTATTATTAATATTATTTATAATTTAAAATAACATATGTACATATTAAGGTCAGAATTTGGTATTAATTTTTGAGAGTAAACTAAATTAAGACCTAATACTTACGATGTTGGGATAGTATCACGAGGTTTTTTCCTGGTTTTTCCTCGTGATTTACTATGGAATCTCTAGCGCGAGAATTTTACTGTCACCATTGCATGTGATTGCATAAATATTGGCAATATCATTTTAAAGTCTTCTACTTTAAAATGTATAATATATGTCTGAATTGCCGATATAAATGAGTCAGATTAAATAAATTATTAGAAAAATTTTTTGACTTAGCAACAACATTTTTGTTTAATTCATTAATATTTTTGTATTTTGACAACGACACCCGATTTGGGCTTGAAACGTTAATAAAATCATTTTTTTAGTAAAATTGTGGCTTATTTAACATCAAAACTAGTTAATTGCAAAAATGCCACTAGAAAATAGCTTCAGAACAACATTAAGAAATAACGTTATAGCAATCTATTAATACCGATTTGTGTTTGTGGTTTATTTATGTTTTTTGGTCCCTGTATGTGCAAAATTAAGCAACATATACTAGTTAAATCCTATCCTAAGTTAGAAAACAAAAAATAAATTAATGTCAGAAGGGTATAGGTATGGCATTCGTTAATTTTCTTTTTATTTTTATGGCTGCTTTTTTTCTACTTCCTTACATCTGCTCGGTGTAATGGCAAAAGACTTATCCTCGATTCTATTTTCCCGCATTTTACTGTTAGTGTACCGCCAGCGGTGGCCAAATGGCGATAAAGCGCAATCTAAATCTAGACTACTGTTAATTTCACTACAGACCTACAAATTCACAGACAAAGTCTCAATAAAGTTTATTACAGAATCTGCAACACTTTTATTACTGAATCCGGTAGTGAGATACGGTCGGCGATAAAAACTTCCATTCGGATCTCAGATTTTCTTTATGCCCAATGTTGGAAGTTGAAAGTTGAATCCCCAGAGGATATATGGGGGGTTTGTGCGCTTAAGAAAGCATGCATTATTTGTTTTATCAGAAGTGGACGCAAACTCGCTTTAACTGTACTTTTATTTTGTTGAATTGAACTTCGGCGAAGTGAAAATGTTCGATATTCTTTCGAAAAGGTGTTTTGGAACTTCCTTTCCCGGTACCGTATAACTTTTTAATAGTTTTCACAACGGTGAACCGTATTTTTCTTAAAAATTTATTGCTCTCTTTGTTTCGTTGCCATTGTCAAAAAAGATTTTAGAAATAAATAAATAAAAAGTCGTTTTAGAAATAAAACAATATCAAGTTCTTATACAGTATGTCAATTTGAAAACGTACCAGTACCACCCTCTATAATTCGGTTCATATAGAAAATCTAATCTAAAAGTATGCAAAAATACGTCAAATTTATTTGCAAGGACATTTTGTAGACGAGTTTTCAACTAAATCTCATCAACCGTCTCTAGAGTCTGGGCAGATTATCTGAGAATAGGCAATTTTTGGGAAAAGTTATTTACGAATCGAATCTTATGATTGTATATATTAATAATATAGATATGCAAAGCAATGGCGCCCGAAAATCGTGTTTTTTTTTAATTTTTTCTCTATAACTCCAAAGATTTTAACTTTACACCAAAAACACCCAAATAAAAATTCACCGTAATTAAATTCTGCATAGAGACGTGTTTTTCCCGATTTACTTAGACGAAAATTTTCCCCGGAAAATGCCAGTGTTTTCAACAAAATCTTTAATTTTCAACTAAAATTTTAGATAAGTGATTGTTTATCAATAATTAAATAACTTGGTAGCATAAAAGCCCTTTTTGTATAGATTATAATTCCAGAAGCCGATGGAAACTGAATGAGCAGTTTAGCAACAATTGAATTGTTAATTAAAAATTTACGGTCGCTATAATATTCACAATAATTATGATACATAAGAATAACCAGTGCTGTTTTTGTGACGGTACGCGCCGGTATGCCGTACCGGTACCTCTTGGGACAAAAAAACAAAAAAAAACAACAAAATTATAGACAATTCCTGAATTTTTTTCTTGCTCCCAAATAGGTTTAAAACGCCCTTTTTGAGGCTTTTAAAAAGTTTTCCTCGGGACGGACCCCCTTTATGAAAACTCCCCGGAACATTGCGTACCGGAACCTATATTGTTACAAAACAGCACTGAGAATAACTATGATTTTTGTATAAAAAGACACTGTACCTATCTAATGTACTCACAAAGTTGAAATTGAACTATTTAAGCGGCCTCAAGAAATTTTAAAATTATAAACAATGTTTTGGCTTATAAACAAATAAAATATCTCGTGAAATATTAAATTGCCTTAAATCGTGAAAACGGTATTGGCAAAGAAGCGGCAGAAAGCTTCTTTTAAGAGAAGAAACATTTAATTGTGATGAGTGGTTCCTGAAATACAACCGGTCAAAGTTGACCGGCATTTACGGCAAAGATATAAACAATAGGATCATAATTTTCGAACCATCACCTTTTTATTTTTATCCTCTTTCTTCACACAAATTTTCATATCTTAAAAATAATTATAATATATATTATTATAATAAAAAATATCGATATTACGGGTGAAAATTGCCAAAAATAGCAAAATTCCAATCAAAAATTAGGTTGGAAAAAATGTAATCTCAAAGTTTAAAATTGTTATACGTTAAAAATAGTTATTTTTCTACTGACTTGCTAAAAGAGCCACTTCCACGCACGCATTTCGTTTCCGAAAGTTGCACTTTCCCGCACGGCGTGCGTGAATGTAAATTTTCTCGTGTTGGATTAAAGAAAAATTCGGAAAAATTCTCGGAAATTAAAGATTTTGTTGAAAAAACTCGCAGAATTTAATTACGGTGAACTTTTATTTGAGTGTTTTTTGTGTAAAGTTAAAATCTTTGGAGTTATAGAGCCATTTTGTTTATAAAAAAAGTAGCACACTGTCTGCGGACTTTGCATACATATATTATTAATATATACAATCATAGGATTCGATTACAGCAATAAAATTGCTGGTAAATAACTTTTCCTTGTATTTTGCTAATTAGCCCAGAGTAGGTACTAGGGCGGATAAACACAACTCTTATGCCCGGTTACACCAAGAGATCTTAAGGTTAAGTCGAGAATATCATAAGAATTAATATATGTAATATAATTATAATATATTACAATAAGAATACCATAACATAATAATAGATATAATTGATAATAAGGTAAGAATCTAAAATTATGGTGCAAAGTAAGTGATACTCAAGGAGACCCTATCTATAAGTAGAGCTTAGCTAAGTGGAGCTTAAGATCTGTTGGTGCAACCAGGCATTAAATCTTTAATGAAAAGTGGGGTTGAGAGATACATTATTTTAAAGGTCGTTCAACTACCTTTTCAAAAATACCAGACACACTATATCTCTTTCAGTACTTTTGGGAAAAATCAATTAAAACGGTAAAGATAAAAGTAAATTATTTGATTAAATGTTCGAAATGATGTCCATTATCTTGTAAACAGCGATAAAGTCTACTCTCAAACTTCTCTCTAACATTTCGAAAAACTTCAGCCTGAAGTTCCCTACACGCAACTGTTATTCTTCCCCTTAAATCTTCCAAACCTCGAGGTCGTGTTTTATAGACAATTAATAGAAAAAGACTGTATGACTTGTACACACTTCTATATAAGTCAAAACGGCAACAGGTGTTTGTTTTCAAAAAACTGATAGGGTGTAACACATTTATTAAAAATCAGCTAAGTATGTACCTACTTTCAGCATATCAAAATGCCATCATCAGAGTTTCCTATAAAAACACTAAGTTAAGAGACCTTATTCATAAAAAATACAAAGGTAGAAAAACTTATGTCTTATAGGTATAATTTATTATACTTAGGTCTCTTAACTTAGTGTTTTTATAGAAACCTCTGATGATGGCATTTTGATATGCTGAAAGTAGGTACTTAGCTGATTTTTAATAAATGTGTTACACCTATGGAGATCTATCAGTTTTTTGAAAACAAACACCTGTTTGCCGTTTTAACTTATATAGAAGTGTGTACAAGTCATACAGTCTTTTTCTATTAATTGTCTATAAAACACGACCTCGAGGTTTGGAAGATTTAAGGGGAAGAATAACAGTTGCGTGTAGGGAACTTCAGGCTTAAGTTTTTCGAAATGTTATAGAGAAGTTTGAGAGCAGACTTTATCGCTGTTTACAAGATAATGGACAATATTTCGAACATTTAATAAACGAACGTTTAAAACACCTCAATAGAAGAGTAATTATTGAGGAGTTGGCTGTAATGAGGATGCAGCTCCATATTTAGACCATTTTGGGTGGAAACATCCCAAGTAGCAATTTGTCGACGCGACAACGTTGTCTACCGCGTGGCAACGTTTTCTTACAACGTTGTTATTGCCCAGAAGACGACCCTATTCTGCACTGATTTGGTGGACGATTTTTGAGTTGTCTTGACGTTGCCTAGGCAATAGGGTGGGTCGAAAAAAATCGATATTTTTTTTTCGGATCGTAATACCGCGGAAAAGTTGCTAAATGGTATGACTAAATAGGGGAAAAAATATTAAAATTATCGGATGTTATCTTCCGTTCGCGCATGAGCTCTAAAGTTTGATTAAATTTTGAAAAAATTAAAGTTTTTTGGAAATTTTTAATAATTTTTTTTATTACGATATTTAATATGTAATAGGGAAAAATGTCATCTACGACACACTAATGAATTAATATAAAAATACTGGTAATGAGTTTTAACATCTTCCGTTCGCGCATGGGCTGTAAAAATAGCAAAAAAGTGTTGAAAACCTCAAAAATGTGGACTTAGGAAAAATAAATATATACAAGCTTCAACATATTATTGATGTATTATCCAATAAATACAAAGTACATATTTCACTTACGAATAGATTACATGTCTGGTAGTTTGAACTGTCTTTTGTTATCAAAGGCTGGCATCGTGGACCTTGACTTAAGTGTCGTTCTTATGTACCCGTCTCGAGCTGCAGATCCGCAAACCTTAGCAGAAGCCTCGCTCACCAACTTGACGCTTCTCTCCACTGCTTGAGTATGGACTGGCATCTTCTGTGATAGGATTTCCCACTTCGGTACTTCTTCTGTTTTGATGTAGGTTTTCAGTTCATCATCAGTGACATCTTTCAATAGAGGCGGCGAAGAAAATTCACAGTTTGTCCAATAATTTAATTCCGTGTAGTCTGTTGCGGAAAAGTTTAGCTTAGGTGCCACGTACGTTCGAATTGTTTTCCTCTTTTGGTCTCTTTCTCTTGCCTTAATGATGCGGCGGAGGCCCAGTTCTCTTATATGTTTTCTGGGATCTTGAGTCATAGTAATCATAACATGTTCTGGATGCGCAAAGAACCCATTTCTCTCTATAACTGGGTCAATTACAGCTTTGAGTTCATCTTTAAGATATCTTGAGGTTTCAATACATTGGTGCACGAGCTTAGGGCCATCAGTAAAAAGTTTGGTCTTCTTAATACAAAACCAGTTGGATTTTCTTGACTAATGTAGAGTCTTAAAGCACGGTTCGCTGTTGTTAGCCACCTTGAGTGAGACAAAGGTCCTGGATCCCTGATTGATAAATCTTTTGGGCATTCACCTGATTTAATCGCTTCTGATATTTCCAGCAAATACTTCTGATCCTTACTAAGAGTTTTTTTGTCTATCTCAGGGATTTGGCAATCAATACTTTCAAACTGCACTACTGGAAGTGTTTCACATTTGATCAATTTCCCACCAATCGGTCCTTTCAAAGAATTTGGCCCGGTCGACTTACCATCTAAATACTGAAATAAATGGCGGAAGGGTAGTTCATTAAAATGAAGAAGACAAACTGCCCATTGCAGAGGCTTACCTAAGTGTGTTTCAATACGGCGTATTATACCGTTTTTCAATCCGGTGTTAACATTGGTGCCATCACAGCCAATAACGACTAATTCGTCCAAAGAAATGTCATTGCTTGTCAAATAGGATATAATAGAGGTCGCAATATCCTCTGAACTTCCTGAATTCGGGGTCACGTGACCCAGAAATATATTACCAGGTTCTTGTATAAGCACGTAATGTTCCTCCTTTACCACTCTTTTAAATCGTTTTGAATGTGCCTCTTGTACCACAATAGTGTCGTCTTTACGGCCATCAAAATATAGCCCAATTAGCTTATTTTCTGTTATAGAACTGGACAAATCAGCCCTAACATTGTGTTTTTCTCTTCTTATTTTACACTTGTCAACTACTTGTGAATTGTCGCTATTAGTTACCACGCCAACGTCCTGCAAAACACTTGAGGCTATTGCTGCTGTAGCACGATCGGAAACACCGTAACGATCACTAGTTAATGCAGTAGATTTAAGGTTAATCCTCATTTGCCAACCGGATTTCTTTTTTGGAGATTCAGGTATGAATTCTTGGTCACTGTCACTGCAATCGTCACTGGAGGTCAAGGATTCATCACGTTGTTCAGTTTCGGAAACTTGGACATCTACTTTTGGTTTTGGACAGCTGGAACGAGATTTCCTCTGTAAAGATTTGGCACGTTTCTTTGTTTCATTTAAGTCCACACCTCCAATTTTGCCAATGCCGTGAGTGCGTAGTGAATAGATAAATTTCAGCTCAAGTAAAGGTATTTTTTTAAGCTTTTCACAAGTACAAGTTATTGAGCAGATACACTGGCATTGATCCGATGTTTTATGACAGGTACATTCAAGGGCAATGGGGCATTTGCATGCCGCAATGTCAAAAAGCAAACAGCATTTTTTCTTAAAATCATCAAGGTTTCTCTTAAAGACTTCCTTGTTTTTGTCTCGAGTATGAGATTTTCTTAAACTATAATACTTGTCATGCAGTGCAGTCAACAGTTGTACTACTCTCTTATCACTTACGGTGGGAATTGATGCTCTATTGTACAAACACACTATTTTGCCAGCTACTGTATTGGCTACTTGTCCAAAACTAACTCTTTTGTTGTTTACTTTAACTGCTAAATTATACCTCTCATTCGATATACATCGAAGAACGTCCTCTCCTATAGGGAGCTTGTTAGGCGGCAAGTCTCTTGGTGTACCGAAAAACGGACACTGGAATTCTTGTCTAGTGATCACTGTCTTTGATAATGCCATCATTCATTGCACAATTGTTCAAAAAACTACACCAAAATATGAAATTTGGAACACACACTACGCAACACATCCACCGCACTCAACAGACAACAGCAGACTGGCACACAAAATTGCGCGGCGGACCAGTGTAATGGCTGCCTGCAGCGGAGAGGGGGTATCACGTGACGCGGCGTGGGTCGTTGACCCGCTAGTGGCGCTGACAGTAAGTTTTGTATCGCTGTGCGCGATCGAAAAACCAAGCCTAATTACGTCTGAATTTTTTTCTTTAACTATCAGAACATGTATAATCAGATATTAGGTATTACATTATTGATATCTGTAACTATACATGAAAAGAAAATAGGACAAAAATCCGATTTTCTTGTATTTTGGCTATATTTGGATGTCCATGCGCGAACGGAAGATGTTGAAGTGCAATACCGGTATTTTTATATTACTTTATTAGTGTGTCGTAGATGAAATTTTTCACTATTACATATTAAATATCGTAAAAAAAAATTATTACAAATTTTCAAAAAAAAATTATTTTTTTCAAAACTTTAGAGCTTATGCGCGAACGGAAGATAACATCCGATAATTTTAATATTTTTTCCCCTTTTTAGTCATACCATTTAGCAACTTTTCCGCGGTATTACGATCCGAAAAAAAAATATCGATTTTTTTCGACCCACCCTACTAGGCAACCTCCTGTTTAAGCAACATCGTTTCGTAAGCGTTGCATAAGACAACTGAAGCGACTATAAAAAGCACCTGCGCGTGCAATGATTGCTCAAGGAGTCAGACTAGTTATGTTTTCTTACCTATATTTTTAACACCTGTATGGTGAATGCGAAAACCAAAAAGTAAACTGTTTTGACATCGTATTGGGTATTTAAATTTATATAAATACATAAAGAACTTATTACCTGATGTGAAATTTATAAACGGATCTCAGATTACCGTCAAATATGGATATTTCACCTTTAAAAAACACACGCGCTCGTTTTTTTTATGACATTTTTGACAAAAAATATGCAAATTTAAAAAATCAAATTTTAATATAAAAGTCAAAATTTATGTTAAAGATGTTCTGTATAAATTTAATGTATTGATGGTGCTTTTAAAGGTATCAGAAAATGCCTGCATTTTTTATATTCTGTGTTTTCATTTTCTTTACATCTCAAAAATCTCAAGTAAAACCAACATGGCGCATTAAACAATATTACCAATATTACTAAAAAATACCTTATTACCAACCTTAGACGGATAAGACAACTTAGAAGTCCAATCGCCAACCAAAACCGGCCGCGCCGACTATCAAAATCATTTTAGAACGCACCCTCTTATTGGGTGACAGAGGTCATGTGACCAGTGTCAAAAGTGTATCATTCTCATTAACAGCGTTGCCACATTTAGTAGATTTCTACTTTTTTGGTAGATTTTTGATATTTTTTAAAAAATTCTAGTAGGCAATATTTTTTAGTAGATTTTTGGTATATTTCAACAGAATTTGATCCATTTTTTTCGAATCATGAGGAAACTATAATAAGTATTTTTGAAAAATTTAAACGCAGAATGAAAGACTGCATTATTTAGAAAAACCAAAACGTTTCTTTTGAACGAGATATTTGGAATTAAAAGTCACACTACATTTTTCTTTTTTTCACCGCTGTAACTTATTAAAATATACATTATAGAAGTTTTCAGGGACTTTCGGTCCTCGGTAATAACGTAATCTTTCTTTGTGCGTTTAAATTTTTCAAAAATACTTATTAGTTTTCTAAGGATTCGCAAAAAATGAAAACATTTAAAAAATTTAAAATACATTGAACATTTTAACAGACGACATTTTGCGCCTATCCCCTTAAGTTAGCTGTTGTTTTTATTATAAAAAATCCCAAATATATCCCAAAAATCCTTAAGTATATTTTATTTTTTGATTTAGTAGATTTTAGCTAAAAAATGGTAATTACCAGTTGGTGGTTTGGAATAATTAGGTTTCCAATTTTGTGGAATTCCTCTTGGGACATTTAGGACGGATGTGCATATCACTGTATTACTGTATTTACATGGCCTAAAAAGAATCTACTGATTTTGTGAAAACAAAATTACTGAAAGAGTAAAAACTGACCTGGCAACCCTGTCTACCATATCAAATCTCAAATCTACTGATAAAACAATGGAATGGAAACCAGCTATTAAAAAAACAAATAAACAGGTTGTTAAATAAATCGAAAATTTCCATCAAAATAAAATATATAATAATAAGAAAAAAATAAGATTATAAAATAAATTCTTTTTCTCCTCTGGAAGTTGCCGCAAACGTGTCACACCTCTAGAACAACACAGGGTCGTGACGTGACAGACAACTACTCAACTACAGAGTCGGCCAGGGCGTAAATTAGTTTAGCATTATAACATTTTTAAGTCGTTGCGTTTGTTGAAAAAACTGAACTGTGATATGTAGTTGTCACAATGGTAATAAATTAGTTGCCCGTATAACTAAAGGTTGTAACATCGTAATGTCAGTCGGGGTAGGGGACGTTGGCCGAAACAACTGAAAATACTCTCGGGCAACGTTGTATACAGTGCATTTGTTTGTACTGACAACCAATGCGTCGAAAAATTGCTACTTGGGATGCCATATTAAAAAAAATTGACGGATTAACTGGTATAAGAACGATACAGATCCGACAATAAATAACGGAATTGAGGACCTTGCTGCAAGAAGGTGGCAGCTCCATTTTTGGTCAAATTTTATTTTGTAGATGCATATTATATGTAAAAAAATTTGTTGGATCGATTGGTGGCAAGAAAGAAGCAGATCGATTTATAATTGGTAAACCTATAACTGTTTATGTACCTGCCTCCGAAATTGTTTGCTGCAAGAAGGATGCAGCTCCGGAGCTGCCCCCTTCTTTCGCCAAACATCGAGACGCTTCGGCTGTAACCGTTAGCTTGGCCTCGAATGGAGTTAAGGGAAGTTTAAGTTTAGTATTCAGTCTTTGATAATCATAGACTGAATACTAAACTTTAACTTCCCTTAATTCCATCGGCGCGGAAACTATCGATAGTCGGTGCCATCGATAGTTATCGATAGTTGGCGTCAAACTATCGATAGTTTTCGATAGTGATGTATTTTTTAATGGTCACTCCTGCGCATGCGTAATTGCAAACGCAGGTTTAAAGAATCTTTTATTTTGACAAATGACATAATATTTTTGAATTTGACATTTTGTATGTTATAAAAATAACCTATAAAATTCTATTTACGTGTAATAAGATCCTAAATAAAAATTAAAATAAGATCATTGAAAAGAGAAAAATGTTAAATTGAATTATTTTGCCATTTAAAGAATACCATAATGCATATCAATCACCACATAATATGGAAGTACAATATTATGTAATTAATTGGACAATATATTAGTAGGGAAAAATTCTTTGAAATAAAATAAATTCAACTAACAACTAATAAAAAAATAATTTCGACTCGCTATAATATACAATACAACAACAATAACAATATACAATAACAGCAAAATACAGCTTAATCGAACCACACCCAAACGAAGAAGAATGGACATGACATGACACATGAAATGTGACATGAGACATGAATTTGGAATGACGTCAACGATTGTACCTCTGTAATCTGTGTTTGCAGCAACAAATCTTCGACATACGACAATAGACCGATAGTTATAGTTAGCAAAACAATCGATAGTTTCCGATAGTCAAAACTATCGATAATTATCGATAGCACTATCGATAGTTTCCGATCTCTACTATGATTCAGTCGATTGAAGTCCATTGCTCTACGGTCTAACGTATTCTCGCAGTGCATTTTACGAGAGTTGACCAGGTGTGTTTCTATACAACTGTTTATTTATTTTTTAAGTGTTTTTTATTAATTATTTCTAATATACGTGTTAACGAAGAGTGTAAATTGAAATTAGACGTGGGGTGAGACAGGGATGCGTATTGTCGCCAGTTCTCTTTAATGCCTACTCGGAAGAGATCCTAAAAAGGGCTCTTGAGGGTGAAACAGCTGGAATAAAGGTTAACGAAGTTCCCATTAACAACATTAACACTGTCATCTTAGTCGAAAATATTGAAGATCTTCAGAGACTGATGAACAGAATAGTGATGTATAGCCAAGAATACGGTCTAACAATGAACATCAAGAAGACAAAAAATGTCGAACGAGTAGACCAATATGCATATCTTGGAACAATGATCAACTCCACAAATGATTACTTCCAGGAGGTAAAAATTAGAATAGAAAAGGCTAGAGCGAATTTTAACAAAATGAGTAAAGTGCTCTGCATACGAGATCTGAATTTAGAGCTAAGAGTAATGTTGGCTAGGTGCTACGTTTTCTTGACTTTGTTTTACTGAATGGAAGCTTAGACCTTGAATGCTGCATCAATGAAAAAAATGGAATCATTTTAGTTGTGGGTTTATAGAAGAATTCTGAAAATATCATGGACACAACACGTAACAAACAAAGAGGTTCTGAGAAAGATGAATGAAGAAATGGAAGTCTTAAATACAATCAAAGCCAGAAAATTATAATATCTCGGACATATTACACGTGGAGAGAGATACAACTTTCTCCAACTCATTATGCAGGGAAAGATTCAAGGAAAAAGAAGCATACGGAGACGCAGAATGTTGTGGCTGCGTAACCCGAGAGAATGGTACGGATGCACATCAAATGAACTTTTTCCAAAAGTGCCTTTTCAAAAGTCCGATTAGCTATGATATTTGCCGATCTCCGTCGCGGAGATGACACTTGAAGAAGAAAATGAGGCCTATATCTTAAAAATTCGAATTTTCCCAGATATGAGGTATTGGCTGTCAGTTTCGACGGTAGCGCTCTCTCGCGATTTTAAACTAGTACTTATCTGATAAAATTGGTGTATGTGAAATATATAAAACGAGAAAAATAGATATTTATCTAGAAATACACAAATTGTGAACTGAAATATTATTGTAACCTGATTACTGAACGAATACACAGAATTAATAGTAAAAGTAATTATTTATTTATTTATTATTTATTTACGGACCGAAGTCCATTAGTACATGATACAATTAAATTAAAATGTCACACAAATTAGAAAAATAAGATCTAGTAGGTACAAAATTGGTAAATACATAACAAACAATAATAAAGAATAAAATTACTTGCTCTCATTTAACAATTGAGAGCTAGAACATTTTGAAATTGACAAATACAACTTATCCTAGAACAAAGACAATAACAGTAACAGTAGTTACTGTTAGTGTTAACATTAAGTTAAGTATAAATGTAATTGTGTGGAAAACGCAGTAAAGTCGTTCACAAAGAAATCAATTTGCGGAGATAATGTGTTTGCTAATTTAATAGTTTTAGAGAGATAGGAACTTAAACCATAATTTGTGCGGTTAATGACCTCGTGGAAGGTGGTCACAGAACGGGCGGTTCTTGAAGGTACATGTAGACCAATTTTATTTAAAAGTGGGATACAGAATTTATGACCATGAATTAAGTTATATAAGAAGCAAAGATCTTTATGTTGACGACGACTCTGTAATGAGTCAAGTCGAATAATTTGCAGTAAAGACTCATAACTTTGACCAGTGAGATGCATCTTATAAGCATAATAACGTAAGAATTTACGCTGAACTTGTTCGATTTTATTAATATGACAGTTATATTGAGGTGACCAAACACATGATGCATAATCTAAATGTGGTCTAACCAAAGAACAATAAAGAAATTTTAAAGAACGACCAGTCCTAAAGTCATAGCTGCATCTTTTAACAAAGCCAAGCATCTTTAATGACTTAGAAACCATGCTATTAATGTGTAGGTTGAAATTCAAGTTAGTATCAAGAATAACACCCAGATCTATAACTGAGTCAACTAATTGTAACCTAGTGTCCCGTATCAAGTAAGAATTATTCTCAAAGTGTCTTAGTCGAGTAAAAGTTATAGCATGGCATTTGTTTGCATTTAAGTCCATACCATTAAGTGAGCACCATTCCACAAGACCATTAAGATCTGATTGCAAATTGTAGTGATCCAAATCAGAGGTAATTATGTGAAATAATTTAAGGTCATCAGCAAATAGAAGAAATTGAGCAAAATTGAAGCTTTTATTTATGTCATTTATAAATAAATTAAAAAGGATAGGTCCTAAGTGGGATCCTTGAGGTACACCCGATGTAACTATAATTTCATTAGAGAAATAATTCTTAATACGAACTATCTGCCTTCTATCTAATAGATAATTTCGAATCCAACTAAGCAGAGGATCAGAGAAACCCAACTGTTCGATCTTATGTAACAATAACGTATGGTTGACTCTATCGAATGCCTTGGAAAAATCTGTATAAATCGCATCTACCTGTTGTTTACTTTCCAATGCTTCATTTAAGAAGGAGGTATAATTTAACAAGTTCATTTCAGTTGATCTCCCCATAACAAAACCATACTGTTGTTCAATGATTACATTTTGTATAGTAGGCTTAATTTTGTCACATATTAAACTCTCGAATAGTTTAGGTATAGTATTAAGGATACTAATAAGTCTGTAGCTCTGTACCCTGCTTCTATCTCCATTCTTGAATATCGGTGATATAAAACTAACTTTACAAAAGGGAGGGAATTCACTCGTTTGTATTGATTTTTGAAAAATAAAGAATAAGGGACCAGCAAGATTAAAACTACAGTATTTCAGTAACTTGGGTGGGATTCCATCAGGCCCTGGACCCTTATGTATGTTTAGCTGGGATAATTTGGTATATACCTCTGAAATAGATAAGTCACAACCAGTAATGTTGAAACTAGTGTTAGCCCTTGCACTATTTGGAATAGGACATTCGTCCTCACTATATACTGCAGCAAAGTACTGAGCAAACGTCTTGGCTATGGTAGCACCATCGGAACTGGTTTGGCCATTATGGTTTAAAGTGTTCGGAATGCTATTATTGTTCCTTTTAGAATTTACGAACCTCCAGAAGCTTTTAATGTTACTAGGAAGTGTATGTTCAACGTTTGCTACAAACTGATTGTATGCTTGACCTGATAAGGACTTGCATATCGACCTCAATCTAGAAAATTCATTATAGTCTTGAGGTAACCTGGTCACTTTAAATTTCTTATGAGCTTTCTTTTTAGCAATGATGCAGTTTCTTAACTCTCGGGTATACCATTTAGGAAAATTGCCGGTATAAAACTTTTTCATTGGTACATAAACATCGATAGCGCCATATAAGACATCATAAAGTATATTGACCATATCATCTAAACTTTTGTCTCTGAAAATTTCATCCCAGTATATTGTGTCTAAGTAATCAGAAATACCTTGAAAATTTGCTGATTTAAAGTCGTAGAAAAAGCCTTCAGCTTTCATTTCATCAGTTAAAACATCTCCGCGGTTTAAATTAAAGCATAAAGGAGGGTGGAAACTATCGGGGTCAACTAATCCCTCATCAGCTTCTGCGACAATGCAATTTTCATCATGAACCAAAACTAGATCAAGTAATGAGTTTACATTATTATAGATGTTATTGCGTTGGAAAAGATTTTGATAGGAACATATATGATTCATAATATTTATAGCATCTTCTTCGATTAAAGGAATGTCTGGAGCAGGAATTGCCGTAGAACAAAAATTATCATGAGACCAAGTTATTGTTATATTATGTTTTTTTTTATTTTATTCATTATAATTTTAATATTTAATATATAAATTCGTGCGAGTGGATGACTGCTTACGCAAGAGGCTATTGAGAAAAAGAATAATTGTGTGTGTTATTTAGAGGTTACTTCTATTTTTATTGGCTGTGGGTTTCATCGGTAGCGCTCTCTCGCGAATTGAAACTTTTGTACTTTGATTACATTTCTGATAAAATTTTTCAAATTCAATACACAAAACTGCCACTAACAGCGCTGGCGAAAACTGTCAAACCCCCTCTACTCATCGATTCACAGCGAATAAATACACGGTACACCGTTAAGTCGGACTCAAACGACTCGTGTACTTGGCGAATAATCGTTACTTGCGTTACTTACTATGTCTTTTTGGGAGGGTTACTAGAACAATTCTTTGACAATTAATAGTTGTATTAACATTATTATTATTAGTGTTTGACAAATAGTACAATAATTGTACTAGTAACCCACTCACGCAGAATTGCCAGTAAGTATACGCAAGTGACGATTATTCGCCAAGTACACGAGTCGTTTCAGTCCGGCGTTAGACGCGTCTAGAGCAGAGACATGTTAACAATAGACCAGGCTAGTTATATCCCACTCAATGCATACGCTAATACCAATGTACAATGTACGTACAATGGTGTAACTCCAATATCAAGTACGGTGGTCTAGCTATCTTTGTCTGTCGTGCGAGTATAAGCGTATCTACCAAGAGGTGGGATTAACGGAACGACACAAACACAGAGGCGGCGGCCATCATATGCTAGAGAGAGAAAGCTAAGCGCCGGTAGAGAGAGATAGATAGACCCACGACCCGAACTTCTCCGCTTTAGGCTATTTTTAGGACCTGGCCTAATCTACTTGTCATTATATCTACAATCTAGAGTCCTCCTACAAACGCTCAGGCATTGGCGCAATTCGTAGATTGAAATTTTGAAAAATTCTCGAAAAACCAAAATTTTCAGAGTTCAATTTTTCAGTTATTTTGCCATACTGAGCCGTGTGTATGTCTGATCCTGACCACTTAGGCACCATTTGAAAAATTAACTCAACGCTCTTGATTTGGTGTATTTGCGGTTTTCCTGTCTCTCCTTGCTCTATCATAGATACATCACAAGAAACGCGCGTAAACATAGCAGAGCTAACTCTACTATGCTCCTATGTCCTACCCTAAAAGGGAGCAAAACTCTTTTCTTGGGCACTAAATTATGTCACGTATTTGTCGCAGCTACAGAACAACACTCTTTTCTTGAGCGTTAAAGGATGTCAGATATATGTTGCAGCTATGGAGCAAAACTCTTTTCTCAAGCATCAAATAATGTCTCTTATCTGTAGCAGCTACGTATCAGATATGTTTCAGTTTTGTTTCAACTATGTCTCGTAGAGTGCATGTTGAGAAAAATATTTAAGTACAATAAAATTGCTTCTTTAACTTTATATTATTGTAGACAGTATTTTTACTTGACATTGTATATATAATCCGTCCGCTATAACTTTTCCCATGCGGTACGATTCATTTTCAATCAAATTAAGTCAAAACAGAAAGTGAAACGTACGCCGATGTGTGTAGTATATAGTATACAGTATACAAAATGTATATACACATCGACGTTCGTTTCAATTTATGTTTTGACTTCATTTCATTGAAAATGAATCGTACCGCATGGGAAAAGTTATAGCGGACGGACTATATATAAGTAATTGACATTCTAATTAAAGTAAAAAATAATCTACAGCAATATAAAGTTGAGGAAACTAGTATTATTACTATGTGTTCTGGACAAATTAAATACAAACATTATATAGTTTGTAATTTTTTATTATATCATAAAATGTTAGGAAAAATTAAGTCACTTATTTATTCTGCCTTTCTCTTTGGTGGCGCTGTTTTCCTTGACGGGTCCAATCCGCTGCAATAGTTTCAAATTTTTTCTCAGAATACCATTCATCAGTATGTACAGCATCTGAAATTATTTCACTAATAATTCAGTTTGTTCATTTAAAAACTACAAAACAACTTTTTCTAATCGATGAACCAGGGGAGACTCGCGTGGCACACGGCACAGCACAGCACAGCACAGACCACAGACATAACCTCAACTTTTGTTCTTTTTCACGGCTGTTAGCTCTGTTCTCTATCTGAGAAACGTTACAGCTACGAATCTAAACTAGGTAATAATGCTCTCTTTTTACGCCTAATATGAAATATCGCTATAAGGTAGAAAATCTACTTCCACGTTATACAGAAGTAATACGTAACCGCTACAAAGTATTTACATAGTATCTATACGTTTGCTATAAATTTGGAGCATGTTTTGCCCCAGAAATAGAGCGGAGACAGAGAAACTTTATATAAGTAGTAATACTCCCTTTTCTATCTTTAAATTCTATATAACAGCGACATAGATGGTCACTTGGGTTGAACCTAAGATACATGCCCCCAAAAAATATCGCGTGTTGTAAAGTCACAAACTACACCGGTTTTGAATCGGCTTTGACCCCCTCTTGAAACATAGAAAAAAAGTTTAGATCGGTGTAACTTTTCCACACACGTACATACTGTAGCGTGCTTACGGTTAAAATAATACTCTCGATTCGTTTATACGAATTTATTTATACAATTACAGACAAATTTATTTTACAGTCTCCACTCCTAAAAATTCCATCCTTATTTATATTGAATTCAAAAATACAAGCCATGTTCTTGAACGTTCCAGAAAAACGGAACCGTCCAACTTTAGTAATGCGTAAGCGATCTTTCTCGGGAAATCTTTTTCTCGCTCGTCTGATGAGTCATCCTTCCAGATGTCTCCAGTCTCCATACGTAACGAGCTGTTGAGACGGAACCTGTTAGTTGCTGTCGGTAATTCGTCACAATACATACATACATACATACATACATACATACATACATACATACATACATACATACATACATACATACATACATACATACATACTGTTATATTTCTATTTGATATGAAAATTAAATTTTGATAATTATAAACAGAATTCAATTTATTATAAAATATTTTCAATTTTCTCAACCACGGGCATATAAATTTAGAACAACCTGTATACAAAAAATTGTTATATGTAATTTTAAGAAGTGATTAGAAGAAGCTTACGAAACTCGGGACAATGCGCCGAGAATAAACAAAGTGAATGGCGCGTACCATTATCGTTGTTCGCGGAAGGTTCGATCATTAGCCTATGCTAAATAAGACTCAGTTGAAATATATAATAGGTCATTATCGTTGTTCGCGGAAGGTTCGATCATTAGCCTATGCTAAATAAGACTCAGTTGAAGTAGATAATAGGTCATTAAATTTTGTAAATAGTAGAAAGTAATTTTAGAATGGGAATTAACTATTTCTTTTTTGAAATCCATTAAGCATATTTAGAAAGATTAAAAATTGGTTTTGAGGAAGACTGCGAATGAGAGTTGGTGGTGGAAGGTTGATTTGTGAATCTGGAAGGGATATTTAGAAAGTAGGGGAATGAATGAAAAATAGAGATCAGAATGTTTTGAGCTGTCGAGAAGTGAAGTCCAGTAGTAGACGGTAGTGTACGGAGAGTGAGAAAGAGTGTTCCGTGAGTGTGGAGTATCTATCGTGGAACGAGAGGTAGGCCAGGTCGAGAGTAAAGAACCTCCTTGAGCCAAGAGTGTCCCGGTAGCTGATTGAAGTTTCTAAAAAGGTAGAAACACGGCATCACGACAGAAGCAGGAACGGGAGCTATACGAGCTAGTTTTCCAAGGAGAACATTACTGGAAGCCAGGACGAGGTTTTGATCGCAGCCAAGGATAGCAGGAAACGGGTCTTGTGTGAAGACATTCTCATTTCACCAGAAAAAGGTCAGTCTCATTTGTTTGGACATGAATGTATGGGTTTTTCGTATTAAATACCACATTTAAAATTGAAGAACATAATCAATAATATCAGAAAAGCTTCATCAAACTTAAATAGAATTGTTGCTAATAAATCCTAATAGTTAAATGTTAATAAAAACTTTCAATTGGAAACCAAAAGGAAATAAGATTCCCATGTGTAAATGTTATGTTTAAGAATAATAAGATATAGCAAATATTAAGCAGTGATTGCCATTTAAATAAAATAAACCATATTTTGATTATAATTGTAACCCATATGTGTATATTATTTTACTCTTTTCTTTCCTATCCCGATTAGGAACCATTGAGAAATACTTAGAAGCCACGAGAGTAAGTAATTAATTTTATAATTCGCCCTGAGATTGAAAACATATTGTTATGTGATCTGGTTAATTAATTAAATTATTATTAATGCATTGATTAAATTAAATGACAAATAAGAATATTATCTCATATCAATAATCAAGATCACATCAACTGTCGTCCAACGTGGAGGGCATTGAAAAGTATTTCTAGTGGCAAATTTGAAGGATAGAAAGAGTAAAGCCGGTATTTGAAAATTTATATGCCTGTGGTAAAAAGTGAGATGCTTATATTTGATAACATAAAATTTTAGATCTCTTTAGGTACAAATTTTACATAACTGATTTAATATTTTATTTTTACGATATTTACGTTTGATATATTTATTGACAATTTATAATATTTGGGTGAGAAAAAGTCGTCTTGGTAACATACTAGTAAAATTTCATATTTGGCGGGGACAGTACTTCTTGAAAACAAATGTCTGTGACAAGAAGCCAAAGCAAAGACAATAAAAAACAAAAAGAACATTCAAATCAAGAGGAAAATTCAGACCAAGAAGATATTTTAGACACAACAATCATGGAAACAGGAAAAAAAGAATTGTCAGAATTAGAAAAGCTATTACAACTTATGCAACTCCAGTCACAAAAAATGGATGACAATCAAAGAGAAACAAAACAAGCAATAGATGAATCACAACGAAAAGTGGATCGAAAAATGGATGAAACACAACAAAAAATGGATGAAACACAGCAAAAATTGGATCAAAAAATGGATGAAACACAACAGAAAATGGATGAAACACAACAAAAAATGGATGAAACACAACAAAAATTGGATCAAAAAATGGATGAAACACAACAAAAAATGAAACAAGCTATAGAAGAGAAGTAAATAATACCCAGACAGATGAATATGACGGAGAGAGACATTATGACGAAAATATAAACAACGATGAGCAACCGGCGTCTTTTCACGACGGCGCTCACTAAAAACCAAAAATCAAACAGGAATCTTTTGTCACCCCAAGGAGTTTATTAAATTGGCAGGAAACAACGAAAAGAAAAATGGAGTTAATTTAAAATTTGTGGATGGATTTATCAACGAGAAACCAATTAAAATTATGATAGACACTGGATCTGAAATAACATTGGTCAACAGAAAACTAATAGAAGAAGTTAACTTAACAAATTTAATTTACAAAATACCTAGGGTAAATTTAGTGGGCGCAAACAAACGGACATTGGCAACTATAAATGAAGGCATACGAGTAATGGTACGACTGGGTAAGAATATGTATGCACTACAATGTGTAATAATGCCAAACATGTCACATGACATGATAGCAGGAGTTGACGAATTGGCAGAAAAACATGTAGTGATAGATTTTAAAAATAATACGATGAAACTAACAGAAGAAAAAGAAAAAGAACAGGACAAGGAACATGAGAAACAAAATACGGACGAATCAGGTAAAGAACAAACAGTGGAAATGAATTTGGCAGCGAAGCAAGGACAAAGAAATTAAATGAGATAAGGACAAACCAGGAAGACCTAGAGGAAAGAGAAAAAAGAAGAGCGGAAGTAGAAAATAACATATATTTTAAGAGAATAGACGGAAAGGAACTATATTTAGTGACACAGACATTGGCCGAAAAGATAATAAAGAAATTACATGAGGACAATGGGCATATCGGTAGCAGAAAAGTTTGGCTCGTTTTTAGGGAAAATTACATCAGCCGACAGGATTACCGCATTGCAAAGGAAATTACCCAGAAGTGCGATGTATGTCAAAAATATAAGAGTCGGAATTTCAAAAACGAAAATGTTGCCAAAAATATTGAAGCCCGAAACAAACTAGACATTGTAGCAATAGATATGTTAAGCGATCTAATTATGACCACTAAAAGGAACAAACATATTCTGGTAATGGTGGATGTGTTTTCAAAATACGTAAAATTATATAGTTGCCGCACCACAAAGGGGGAAGAAATATTAAGAAAAATCGACAATTTTATAGCCATAGTAGGAACACCAAAAAAGATTCTACTGGACAATGCAACGTATTTCCGAAATGATCGTTTCAAGGGACAACTTCGAGAACGAGGAATAGAGACAAATTTTGTCAGCATCAGGCATCCACAGAGTAATCCTTCGGAACGATTCATACAGGAAGTGACGAAATTTCTTCGCATTGCAACAGATGGTCAACATCGCCACTGGGACAGGAAAATGGCGGAAATAGAAAGGTATCTAAATACAATTCCGAGCACAGTAACAAAAGAGACCCCAGAATACATCATGAAGGGTGTACTGCCGATAAGGCCATGGGAAGACCAAGAGCCAAAAGAATATCAACAGGTGATTGAAACCGTACAGAGAAGATTACGGCGAAGCAACGAAAAATATATCCAAAGACAGGAACAAAATAGAAAAAGAAGACCAGTGACTTTCCAAAAGGGTGAAAAAGTACTCGTGAGGGCATTACGAGTATCAAATCTTCCTGGGGGCATTTGCGCAAAGTTGATGCCTGTTTTCGAAGGCCCGTACATCGTGAATAATGAAAATGGGATAAATAGTTATGAGTTGAGGCACAGGAACTCGGAAAAGATCCGAGGAATTTATAATATTCACGATGTATACAAATATCACGAATAAAAGACAGAATTACATGAAGGAGATAGTAAGTTAGGGTATAAGACGTAGATTAAAGTAAGGAAATATACAGGGAGTTGGTTTTGCCTCGAGAAAATTTATTAAAAAATGCAGATAAATTTTATCGAATACAAGGCGGGGATTTGTTATATTTCTATTTGATATGAAAATTAAATTTTGATAATTATAAACAGAAGTCAATTTAATATAAAATATTTTCAATTTTCTCAACCACGGGCATATAAATTTAGAACAACCTGTATACAAAAAATTGTTATATATAATTTTAAGAAGTGATTAGAAGAAGCTTACGAAACTCGGGACAATGCGCCGAGAATAAACAAAGTGAATGGCGCGTACCATTTTCGTTGTTCGCGGAAGGTTCGATCATTAGCCTATGCTAAATAAGACTCAGTTGAAATATATAATAGGTCATTATCGTTGTTCGCGGAAGGTTCGATCATTAGCCTATGCTAAATAAGACTCAGTTGAAGTAGATAATAGGTCATTAAATTTTGTAAATAGTAGAAAGTAATTTTCGAATGGGAATTAACTATTTCTTTTTTGAAATCCATTAAGCATATTTAGAAAGATTAAAAATTGGTTTTGAGGAAGACTGCGAATGAGAGTTGGTGGTGGAAGGTTGATTTGTGAATCTGGAAGGGATATTTAGAAAGTAGGGGAATGAATGAAAAATAGAGATCAGAATGTTTTGAGCTGTCGAGAAGTGAAGTCCAGTAGTAGACGGTAGTGTACGGAGAGTGAGAAAGCCGGTATAGTTCCGTGAGTGTGGAGTATCTATCGTGGAACGAGAGGTAGGCCAGGTCGAGAGTAAAGAACCTCCTTGAGCCAAGAGTGTCCCGGTAGCTGATTGAAGTTTCTAAAAAGGTAGAAACACGGCATCACGACAGAAGCAGGAACGGGAGCTATACGAGCTAGTTTTCAAAGGAGAACATTACTGGAAGCCAGGACGAGGTTTTGATCGCAGCCAAGGATAGCAGGAAACGGGTCTTGTGTGAAGACATTCTCAGTTCACCAGAAAAAGGTCAGTCTCATTTGTTTGGACATGAATGTATGGGTTTTTCGTATTAAATACCACATTTAAAATTGAAGAACATAATCAATAATATCAGAAAAGCTTCATCAAACTTAAATAGAATTAAAATAATAAAAATGTGTACCATTTTTGGTGTATCATGTAAAAATGTGTACCAGTAAGTTTTCAATTTAAAAATCTTTTAGTGATTTTTGATATTTTTCAATATTAATTATTTGCTATTAGGATTGAAAACTTGCTTCGTATTTTTAAATAGAATTGTTGCTAATAAATCCTAATAGTTAAATGTTAATAAAAACTTTCAATTGGAAACCAAAAGGAAATAAGATTCCCATGTGTAAATGTTATGTTTAAGAATAATAAGATATAGCAAATATTAAGCAGTGATTGCCATTTAAATAAAATAAACCATATTTTGATTATAATTGTAACCCATATGTGTGTATTATTTTACTCTTTTCTTTCCTATCCCGATTAGGAACCATTGAGAAATACTTAGAAGCCACGTAAGTAAGTAATTAATTTTATAAAAAGCCCTGAGATTGAAAACATATTGATATGTGATCTGGTAAATTAATTAGATTATTATAAATGCATTGATTAAATTAAATGACATATAAGAATATTATCTCATATCAATAATCAAGATCACATCAATACATACATACATACATACATACATACATACATACATACATACATACATACATACATACATACATACATACATACATACATACATACATACATACATACATACATACATACATACATACATACATACATACATACATACATACATACATACATACATACATACATACATACATACATACATACATACATACATACATACATACATACATACATACATACATACATACATACATACATACATACATACATACATACATACATACATACATACATGCATACATACATACATACATACATACATACATACATACATACATACATACATACATACATACATACATATACAGCGTGTCTACTTAAGTTGGAAACATGGGAAACTTTTTTATTATTAATTTTACGAAAAAAAGTTATTCTTTATAAAAAGTTCTGCATGCCCCAAAACCTAAGATTCAATCATCAGATATAAAATTTTCTCAATATTATACGAGGTATGTCAAAAAATATGAATTTCGGTCAAGGGTAAAGTACCTTTATTTCTCTCAATATCGAAAATTCTTATGATAAAAAGTTGTTTGGAATTAAAAACTAAGATCAAATATGCAATTACATGCTTCTAATTGAAAAAAAAAATTCTCAAATTTATGGATACCCAACATCGTTTTTAATTATTACAAATATGATAACTCGTTTATTATTCATTTTACGAAAAAAAGTTATTCTTCATAAAAAACTTTCATGGTCTAAAATCTAAGACACAACCACGATATATCAACTTTTATTAATTTTATACGAGGTGTGTCAAAAAATGTGAAATTCGCTCAAGATTATAGTACCTTTATATTTCACAATATTTCAATTAGAAGGATGTAATTGCATATTGAAACATAGTTTTTAATTCTAAACAACTTTTTTAATAACCGTTTTCAATATTGTGAAAGATAAAGGTGCTTTACTCTTGAGTGAAATTCATAGTTTTTGACATACCTCGTATAAAATTAATAAAATCTGATGGTTGCATCTTCGGTCTTAGGACATACAGAGCTTTTTATAAAGAATACCTTTTTTTCGTAAAAGTAATAATAAAAGAGTTATCGTATGTGTAATAAATAAAAACGAAGTTAGTATCAATAAATTTGAGAAAAATTTGGAAAATATTTTTTTCCAATTAGAAGCATGTAATTGCATATTTGATCTTAGTTTTTATTTCCAAACAACTTTTCATAATAAGAGTTTCCGATATTGAGAGAAATAAAGGTACTTTACTCTTGAACGAAGTTCATATTTTTTGACATACCTCGTATAATATTGACAAAATTTGATATCTGATGATTGAATCTTAGGTTCTAGAGCATGCAGAACTTTTTATAAAGAATAACTTTTTTTCGTAAAATGAATAACAAAAAAGTTTCCCATATGTTTCCAACTTAAGTAGACACGCTGTATACATACATACATACATACTATTGGGTATCAATTTATCAATCAAAGCTAGAATAAAAAAACTTTATTAATTTTAATAGAACGCGGGCACATAAATTTGATACACCCTGTATATTGATTTGTAACCATTTATTATAAGTAGTTTTTAAGAAGTGGGTTATCGTTAATGAGTTTTTTTCCCTGAAAAATAAGACAAATTAGGAAAGAAAGTGATATGAATAGACAATAATTGTTCAGGGTATTTGGAGATTATAACGGTGCTTTGTTATGCACGAGGCCAGAAGCCACAGGTAATGAGATCTTAGAAAATAATGTAAAAGAAAGTTTGGAATTTTAATCTCTTTTTGTTTAACCCCGAGTAAATTTTGTAGAATTTCCCGAAAGTAATTATTATGATGGTAGGAATATTTTTGAAAGATGGCGTGGGTTTTTTCGAATGAAAAAAGGAATGGGGAAGAAAAAATGTCTCTGATTGGTTTGGCAATTTGGAATGAGAAGGAGAGAAGGTTGAATTTTCAGATAGTTTTGGAAAGAGGGATTATTATGTGATCGGCATCGCGGAAGAGCAGTCAATGTTTTCGTGGATAGTTAAAAAGCAAGTACCAGTGGGTGTTTGATAGTGGAGAGTGGAGCTGAAAAGTGGAACGAGAGACAGATCAAATTGAGAAGAAATACCTCTTTGATTCTGTATGATACTATAAATAACATTATAATAACGTTATTTAGTATTATAGTATTGTATTATATTAACATTATAATAACGTTATTTATAGTATCATGATTTGAGCTTCAATTTGGGGGAATTTCAGTTTAAAATAGGGGATTTAGAAAATCGCATCTGGCAACTCTGCGACTCTGCGACAGACCGGACAGACAAAGATAGCTAGACCCATGATACTATAAACCACCACCGTACTTGATCTTGATATCGACGAACATGTTATTGGCGAGGAACCGCAAAATGGGCGACGCCTGGTGGCGAATTTGAAAAGCATCAACGCAAGGAAAACATTGACTTTACCATTAATTTGTGTAAATATTTGCGGTCAGTTTATGTTGTAATTAACAATAATTTCGACTTAAAAAAAACTATTGCAGTGTTCCTCAGTATTGATTCCTATTATACTTTACGTAATGACCTAAATTAACCAATGCCAAATCACACATTTTGTTAATTTAACGTTTGTATTAAACGTAGTATTTTTTAATGTTTAAGCGACTGCAAAATTAAATAAATAAATAAAATGTAGTATATATTCTGTACATAGAATGTACATCGTTATGAAAAATATCCCGACCACCCCGTAATTTCCAGAACACAATTATTATAAAATAAATTCACCTACTTAGTTTCCAGTTTTTCTTTAATTAAAAATTGTTTATCTGTTGGTGTGAAATAAACTGTAGTGCACCTATTAATTATATTAAAAACAAAATTAGAAATCCTAATATAGATTAATAATTTTTAGAACGCTGTGTGATTATCAGGGGGCCAGATTTTTTTTTATGAAAAAAAGGTAAAAACAAATCAGTAGTTAGCATCAAATTTTAGTGAATGCATACAGATTAAACATAATTTTGAGTCGTCTTTAACTTGTAAGATGTCTCAGTTGCAAAACTTAGTGGTTACTTTGTCAAAACACTCCTGTAAATTATTTTAATCATAGAAAAAAGTGATTAACTATTTAGTGGGAAATAAGCCACAATTAAATTGAAAAAATAATTTTATTAACGTTTCGAAGCCCAAATCGGGTTTCGTTGTCAAAATACATTATTTATTATACAGTATTTTGACAACGAAACCCGATTTGGGCTTCGAAACGTTAATAAAATTATTTTTTCAATTTAATTGTGGCTTATTTCCCACTAAATAGTTAATCATAAAAATGCCACAAGGTAATAGCTTCAGAACAACATATACGCTGTGAGCTCGTACGTAGAGGGGATATTTACAAATTCGCGAGCGCCAGTAGTGGCAAGTCTGTAAACGTTTACCGGAAATTTGACATAAATGTCAAAGTGATTAATTTAAAACTAAAATTAAAAACATTAATTTTAAAAAACATTAGTTGGTCAAAGCTGTGATATATATTTTTACCTTAAATATACTTACGTTTTAAATACTGAATTTAAGTTTTTTTAATGTTCCGTAATATGTAATTATAAATTAATCTTAGCGCCATCTACACGATGATTGTGAAAGTACCCGAAGTAAGAAATTCATATTTTATCAATAGAACGTCAAAATGATTAGCAAAATCTTAAAAAAATCGATTACAATTTAATTACTTTTTTGCGTTGTAAATATTAAGCAATAACAATAAAATAATAAATTTAAAAATTACCAGTAAAAGTTGAATTAGTAGTCCGCTAGGAGCGACACCAGCGAAGCTCAGAGCGTATAGAAAAAAGTGTTGTGTGATTTGGTAGAATGTGATCTTACCCTTCAAAAATATGTCACGTATTTCAGCACCTGTTTAATTGGAAGGATACTACAAATCTGGCCTCCACGTAAGTGGTCTGTAGCTTCTACATGATAGGTGTGAAATTTTAAACATTCTTGCTGTTGATTGGATAGGAAGAGTGGCATAATCTAGCCTCCATGCTAGGTACATCATAACCTCCATACGGTACTTCCAATATTTAATATTTTATTTATTCAAGTGGACAATAAAGGTAAAACACAAACAACTTTTGTTTCTTACTTATTTATTTAAACAATAATGTGACATTTTACATAGAAATATGAGTAATTTGGATTAAATAAATGTTTACTTGTCGAATTTTTCCACCGTATGCACACAACAGCTGAACGGAGCCATTAGACCTAACAACAAAACGTGAAATAAAATGTGTATTTTAAAACTGTTGGATAAACAGTACCTACAATCAGAAAAACTTACCTTTAAAAAGGTACTCGATTATAAAATAACAAAAATATCAAAAAACACGACTGAATATCAGCTTTTTATGGTGACACAAACACATCACCTAACCGACCATATAAAATAAGTGAACCACAGAAGTGTGGGGGTGTGCTGTGAAGTGAACGACAACGAACGAACGAATACGAACACAGATTACAGATTCACAGATAGCGCAGGATTTGTCAAAAGTCATGTTCCACCAATCCATAGCCACCTATAAGGCCCCGTCTCACCATCAAATAATTGACAGTTATTTGATCAAACTTGACAGTCAAACTTGACTAGTGACACAAACTATACATACTAACTGTCACTTTGTGTCACTAACTGTCAAGTTTGATCAAATAACTGTCAATTATTTGATGGTGAGACGGGGCCTTTACTTTACAAGCCATGAAGTTGAAACTTGGCAACATCTAAGCGTAGACCGGTTAATTCTGACAGTTCTCATTGATTTTTAAATGTTTTTAAATAATATTCACTGTATTTACAGAAAAACTGAAACATTTTACAATATTTCGTGCTCCAAATTATAAAGAATATTAAAAGGTATGTATTAAGATGATTTTAGTTCAATATAATATATTTTTATATACTATATTTTATAGTATAATATATTTTTATATAAACTTACGTGCATATAGAAATGCGTCCACTTAAAATTTTTGTCATTTTTGATGTCTTATATTTACTAAACCTGTTGGCCGATTCAAGTGATTTTTTTAATATGTTATAGCCTGATTCTTTAACAATACGCTGTAATAATATTGTTGCTAAGCAGTTAATTCTAAACCCCAACACTTCACATCAAACCATGTGAGAAATTGTTGTTATTTCTAGCGATATTTGTATATAATTTAAAATAAGATATTATTTATTTAAAATAAAGTATTTTACACATACTCTTGTTATTGGTTTTTTTTTGTATAATAATAATAATATATTAAAACCCAACTATAGACTCTGGTTTTCTTAATAACATTCTGTTTTTTTTTATTATTTCGTTTATGTTGGATAATAAAAAAAAGTTAGCTACTTTAACAACTAGATTTTTGTTCTTTATCAATTCAGGGTGTTTCTAAATAAGTGCGAAAAACTTTAAAGGGAAAGGAACAAAATGCAAAATTTTGACGCCTGTCAAAATTTTCAGTGTATTTTAAATGCAATCATTTTTTTCGAATCCTGAGAAAACTGGTGTGAGTTTTTATTGAATCTCACCCCACCGTGGCAAAAGGGGTTTAATTTTACCTTTTGCCTAATTGGACATACGTAAATATTTTTGGACCATACGCATGTCCCCAAAGTAATGTAATTGTCCTTCGATTGTACAAAACAGTGAACTATTAGGAGAACTGGTTCGAATATTTAATTTGGTTTGGTTTTAAAGTTACTAATTAATACGACAGTAAGGGTTGTGTTTTAGCGAGAAATACAGGTATTTAGCGAACAAAACATTTATTAACAAAAAACCAACGAGTTTAACAAATAAGCGGCTTAACGATAAATTATAGTCTCAATAGCGAACGAGAGAACGTAAGAGTCTTTTTAATCTATTAATTATTGCGGAGAGAGTATTTTTACGGCGAAAAGAGACGCACAAGCGAAGACAGTGTTCACCTCTGAGAGCAGAAAGAGACTACTGAAATTCTATTCAAATCTCTGCATTATTATCTTTGATAGTTTTCCACTATTCGCCCTGAAAAGGGCCACACACATGTTACACTTCTTTGGCAAAATGGCTTGCTTACCCCGAAACGATAAAAATGCAGCCATATGTCTATTTAATGAAACACACAACGCTACACTCAAGTTTTTCAGAGAATTTAATATTTTAAACACAATACAGATTGTCCCAACAGATTTACAGAGAGATATTTTTATAAAAGCAAATTAATGTAAATAACTGTTGTTTTCACAACAAAAACTAATAAGTATTTTTGAAAAATTTAAACGCTGCAGGAAAGATTACTTTATTACCGAGGGCCGAAAGTCCCTTAGAATGAATGAAAAGTTGTTTTTGAATGACATATTTGAAACTAAAAATCACACTAAATTTTATTAATTTTTCGCCCCTGTAACTTATTAAAATAAACATAGAAGTTTTCAGGGACTTTCGGCCCTCGGTCCTAACGTAATCTTTCATTCTGCGTTTAAATTTTTGAAAAATACTCATTAGTTTTCTTAGGATTCGAAAAAAATTAATCCCATGTATATTCTTGTTATTGGTTTTTTTTTTGTATAATAAACGTTACTTACAAGGAAGTACTTTTAATTTTATTTTGTACAAACTTCTAATTAATAATATTTTCTTGTTCGACTCAAAAAATACTATAAATTTTACCAGAATTTCTACTTTAAAATTGTGTTTTCAAAAGCGGTAGTCCGAAAGTCGGACTACGCACGTCATCAATTGCGATGTTGCCTTTTTCTCTTCATGGCTTGTTAAGTAAAGGTGGCTATGACCAATCACAAGGCCGACATCAGCACCTCTGACTAAATGGAAGGAAAATAAATACGATTACATGTTTTTTATTAGAGTGAGCGGGGCATGACTTTAATTAAACGTTTTAGAACTGTGAATTCAAATGACAAAATGAATTGTTTTCCTAGAGTTGTCGTCAATCTTTGAAATTTTGAGCGCCCTCTGTTGGAATTTAATTTTGCGAATAGTATCATGCACCCCGATGCATTGTTTATTGTTTAGCATATCCCTAGCCAGATCTAGTGCGCCACTGGCGAAAACCGCCATTCCCTGGCATTTTCAAATTAATTTTGTTAATTAGTTTGCCCTGGAAAATTTTGATTAACTGAATACCGTATGGTAGGGAGACGTTGATTTGAGAGTTAACCTAAAAAGAGAAGAAATTATAAACAAACCTAACCTCAACTAAAATAAATGTTAAAAATGTATCTGGTTTAGTTCGTTATTTCATCTGTTCTTTGTTTAAAAATAGCGATTATGGGTAATTATATTTCATCTTTATTGCCCAATAATGCAGAGAATGATTTATCTTTGGAAGAGGCCTACAACATATTACAAACGAATGAAGAAGGGAAACAAAAAGATGTTGAAAACAAACCCAGTTGTGATACCATACAAAACAAAGTTTCTGCAAAGACTGGTGTAGTTACTGAGATAAGAAAAGACAGTTTTGTTATAGATGATATATATGTATGTTCTAACAAGAATTCAAATCTTGAAATAGGCACAAAAGTAAAGTTTAACTGTTTTACTTATGATAATATTACCAAAGCAACTAATGTAGAAATTTTTAATGAATGGGCAGCAGAAGAGTTAGATTCATTATGGTATGATCGGATAATAATATGCCAAATCGAACAAAGAGTTGGTCGTCAACTTCATCTAACGGGTTCTGAGATTATTCTTGATTTAGACAAAGTTCAGTTAGAATTCCTACCAGTTGTAGGTGATTGGCTTGAACTAGACGTAAAATGTAAAGCTAATGAAAAAGCATTTGATTTAGCTGGTGAGGTATTAGAAATTAATAAGATATCACCTGTTAGACTACACCTTCTCTCAGGAAAAATATCTATGTGGAACAAGACTAAAGAGACAGGAACCATAGATAATAAAATATTTTTTAATCAGTTATCATTGTCCTTAGGTTACTTACCAGCAATAGGCGATATAGTTGTGGCTCAGGTTATCGAAAGTGCTCAAATGGGGCATTCTTGGAGAGCCATAAAAGTTCTTCCTGATAGTGTTACACAAAAAAAAGAACATGTGTCCAGTATATCACCTGATATTTCACAATATACAGAACACTATCCAGGATTAGAAATACAAGATGTGATCCTCTATTCTGATAAATTGGGAGAGACTCAAAAATTTAACATAAGTATAACTAACAATGGTGAGAATGATTTGACATTATTTAGTGCTAAATTTTTAGGAGAACATTCACAATGTGGTATAACAGATAATGTAGAAAACGTTACTTTACATCCTGGCAATATGCATAATATTTTATGTGAATGTAGTTCAAAAAGTATTGGAGAAGCCAAAGAATCTATTATTTTAAATTTCGGTGGTTTTGTTCTATGCAAAAGTATAAATATTTTAGTTTCAATACAAGACAACAATCAAAGAACAAAATATACGAAACAAACTAGGGGTATAAAACCATTTATAAAACCTCAGGGTCAAGTTATTAGAGGACACGGTAAAGGTGTACGTTTTGCAATTGCAAGTCTACCTCATTATACTGTACCCCAAAAATTACTTGATGTCGTAACATCAAATTTTTCTGATAATATTGATAAACAGATTCAGGAGATACAGTCTATTAAACCATCTCTTACATCTAATTTAACACCTACAAATTATGAAGATAAGTTCCACACTCTTCTTTATTTAGATGAAATTTCCATGTTAATTTCTATAAGAAAGTATGATCAGGAAAACGCTTGTTTTATAAAGAACGGAGAGTACCTTATGCTTGAAATTGATAATCTATCAGAACAAAGACCTTCTCTTGCAATAGGAGACAAAATTAGAGCTACAGATCCAAGTAATAGTAAAGGTGTTGTTTTTGAGGGAAATATACATAAAATTAGTGCTAGCCATGTATTCCTCAAATTCAGCCCTTTATTCCATGATAAGTATAATGGAGAAGACTATTCAATTACTGCAGAACCTAGTAGAGCTCTGTTTAAGAAATTACATCATGCTGCTTGCCTAGCAATAAGAAATCTAGGACCAGAGCTGCTATTCCCAAATAAAATTATAGAAAAAGATCGTCAAATAGATTTTATTGAAAAAGATGAGTCATTATCCCCCAATGGTAAAAAACCAAACAGAATGACTTTTATCTTATCCAAAATGAAAGAATACAAAGAGAATGATAGTTTGAACATTTCTGACAATGAAAACATAAGAGAAGGAGTTACTTTGGAATGGTTTAATAAGAATTTAAATGACACCCAGAAAAATGCTGTAATGCAGGTTCTTTGGGGTACTGCTAGACCTCTTCCATATATTATTTTTGGACCTCCAGGTACTGGAAAAACAATTACTCTTGTTGAAACAATTTTACAGTTAACACGATTAATTCCTTCATCTAGATTATTAGTAACTGCACCATCCAATAGTGCAGCAAATTTAATAGCTCTGAGACTTATTGATTCAGGAGTACTTTTACCAGGAGATCTTGTTAGATTAATTTCATATAATTATGCTTTAAAAGAAACTATTCCTGATAAGTTATTACCCTATTGTGCCACTGCAGGCTTGGCTAGAGAAGATACTGTTGTTTCAGAAGTAAATAACCCAAATGGAATACAATTTGGTAAGTTAATATTTGTTTATACAGTAGAGCGTCGATAATCAGAACTCATTGGTACAGGGGTAGTTCGGATTATCAAACATATGTTCAAAATACATACGTTTTAGTTACAAGGAATAAAACACCTGCATAATAAACAAATATATTGTATGTATTTCTGCATAAACAAAACAAAAATCTGCTGTCGTATTTTGCCCATATTGTCATATTAAATCCAAAAATTCGGTCTACGATCATATTTTTTATTTTATAATTTTTTTGCGTCTGGATTAGCGAACGTTAGGATTACCAGGGTTCGGATTATCAACACTCTACTGTATATTCAGTATATAGTTATTAAGAAAGTATTTTTCAGTAAATATTGATAAAATATATAAAATGATTTAACCCTCTTTTGCCCAATGTATCGCACAAGATACATGACTTTATAATTGATTTTTTAAATAAAGTGGGCTTTTTCAATAATTCACAAACCTTGGTTGTCACAATCAGCTGTTATTTCTCTATACAGTTGGTTATCTTTGTTTGATTTAAACGGTTTCAAAATATTAAGTTATGTTGATTTATTTTCTTGTTCTGCAAGTGTGCGTGTTTTTAAAGCCATCAACACAAGTGTTAAATTCAGTTTATCTACTATTACTATTCTAATATATTTTTTATGAAAACTTATTCAAGTGACTTATGTTACTTATTTAAGTTTAATTATTCACAAGTTTTAGACACTAATACTCTCTGGTTTATTTGCAGTACACTTTTATATAATGTATCTTCCAGTACACATTGGGCAGCATATGTGGGAGGGGGGCGGAAATAATTTTAAATATGATTTTTGCTCAATTGGGCCCTAAAACAATAAACTAATAAAAGGAATTTTAACTATTTAGAATGGGAAATAAGCCACAATATTATTAAAAAATGATTTTTATTAATGTTTCGACGCCCAGATCGGGTGCCGTTGTCTTTTATTTATATTAATAGTATTTTGTATTTTGACAACGGCACCCAATCTGGGCGTCGAAACGTTAATAAAAATCATTTTTGAATAATATTGTGGCTTATTTCCCATTCTAAATAGTTAAAATTGTAAAAATGCCACAAGAAAATAGCTTCAGAACAACATTAATAAAAGGAAATTGTCATGGGTTGAGGATTTCATCGTTTGGGTGAAAGAGGGTTAAGTAATATAAGTTAGGTCTTTTGTTAAATGTATCCCTCAGAGACAGAGTTCCAAATAAAATAGTTAGGACAAAAACTGGCGTTATGGACGCAGTTGAAAGAATTACAATGCTGAAATGGAACTGGGCAGGACATGTTACCAGATTCAAAGATGGAAGATGGACAAAGAAATTTTTTTTAGAATGGAGACCTAGACATGATGCTTATCATAATCGAGGATATCCGTTAACAAGGTGGTCTTTTTTCTCTATTAAATAAAAAACAAAGACAATGGAGGAGAAAAGCCCAAGAGAGATCTGAATGGAAGAACATAGCCAGACAGGCAAAGACCCATCCAGGGTTATGCCAAAAGAAGAAGAAGAAGAAAATAAAAAAACAAGCAATTTATTGAGGCTCACGTTATGAAGATTCCTGAAAACACTTAGTGTAGATATCCAGTGAGAACTCTTCTTCTTGTTCATGTGCCTAGTCCGTTCCAAACGGTGGCAATTAAAATGGCTACACTGAGTTTGTTTATGGCAGATCTGAGTAGTTCGCAGAGGACAATCCGAACCATTGCTACAAGTTTTGGAGACACGAGTGTCTCCTCCTCCCTGGAACCATTCAGCTGTCTATTTTCCCTTGGATAATTAGCTGAAGTATTCTATATTTACTGTGCTACATAATTTGGCCCAAGTATTCTAACTTTCTTTTCATTATAATTATTCCGACTTCTCTCTCCTTACCTATTTGGCGTAGTACCTCCTCGTTGGTCATATGCTTGGTTCAGGATAAATGCACTATATGTTGGTAACCCCACATTTCGAGAGCCTCTACTTTTTTCATCAATATTGCAGTCAACTCTATTTGAAGCATTCCTATACATCTCTTTCTTCAATCCTTACCCCCAGGAGGGAGTGTAGTGGCCAACATGATGTCTTGTACTGTATGTCTCCTTAGTTCTCTGTCTCTGGTCATTTCTTTTAACTCAAGTGTAGGTCTTTTCTTTGTATAATGAGTCTTTCCATGTTTTCTGTGTTTGCTCTCATAACATGTCCAAAGTATTTTAATCCACAAGGAAAAAGTTTTCCTGTAGTTCGCTGTATACCATGTAATACAAAAAAACAGTAAAATCCTGTATAAAAGGTATATTTAAAAAACCCTCAAAAGGGCCACATCAAATTCACATAACTAGTTTTCGACTGGTTTACCAGTCATCATCAGTGCTTACCTAAAATGAATATAACCTGATAAAAAAGGCAAAGATGTTGAAATTTTGACTAGGGTTAAAAAAATAGTCGGTTATACTCATGTGCAATGTACATGCTAACCACCAAGATAGCATTATACAGAAATATTTGGGTCAAAGCAGTAAAAGTAGTCCGTCAAGAAATCAATTGGTTTAAAATGTTACCTTAAGCCTGGATGTTTAAAATATTTTCTAATTTGCCCTAGTTAACATCTGAGATGTAGATATGACTTGTTCACATGTTGGAAGTGAGACGGCAAGTGACAATGAAATGGTTGGGAACCTCGGAACGATGACAAGACAAATGACAGTTCCACAGGTAGTTAAAAAAATAACCTGTCATATTTAAAAATGAGGTAAGCATGCAGATTGTTAAAATTAGAAATGATGTAACAACACACTCCATTGTGAAAATTATCGTTTAAAATTCATTAAACTAGTTGTTATAGTAAAAATGGATTCACGTAAACTGTAAGTGGAACTAGTTTGGCAAACGAATCAAAATTGGCAGGTGTTTTTCAGATAAATTTCAGGCTACATCTGGTGTCCCCCAAGGGAGCAACTTAGGGCCTTTGTTTTTCTTAATGTTTGTCAACTCACTACCACAATCTCTTAAATTTTCTTCTAGTTTGATCTATGCTGATGATTTTAAGCTTTTTAAGACTATACATAATCCAAATGATTGTCAGTTACTACAGGAGGACCTGACCTCAGTTATAGAATGGTTTAGGGACAACAATATGATCTTGAATATTAAGAAATGTGGAGTCATATCTTTTACTCGCAAAATCGACTACATTCAAAATAATTATAGAATTGACAACTGTGTAGTATCTAGGAAAACCAAATGTAAAGATTTGGGAATATACCTACAGGCTAACATGAAATTTAATGAACACTATATAAATATTGTTAATAAGGCCTACAAAATATTGGGATTTGTAATAAGAAATTCCAAACACTTTAGTATAAACACAACCATTAGACTATATAACGCTTTAGTCAGACCAAACTTGGAATATGCATCAGTGGTATGGGCTCCTGAAGCCAAATTTCATATTAATCATATAGAAAAGGTACAAAAAAGATTTCTAAGGTATTTATACCTTAAGAAATACAATGTGTATAGTCACCTTACGCCATCAAAAGAGTTGCTTCAAATATTTGGCTTGCAGTCATTAGAGCAAAGAAGAAATATGCATTGTGTTGTGTTTATTCATAATATTATTAACAATTTTAAATATAAGACATGTGGTTTGATCAATTTTATTAGGTTTCATGTGCCAAAGGTCAACCTAAGAGTAAACAGTAATGACCTATTTTCTTGTAGTCCATATAATCCTTGTCCAATAATAAACAATATGCAATATCAGTGTAATGCATTAATAAAGATCTGTGATATAGACCTCTTTAACTGTAGTGTAAGGGATATTAAAAAATGTTATCATCAATATATAAGTAATGGGCTCAATTTTAAAATTTTATTAACTTGTGTCTTTTTTTTAATGTGTTTACTTTCTGTACTTTTATTTTGTACTTGTGTGTATATTGTATTTTTTTGTACTTTTTGTGTGTATATTGTTATACCAAGTAATGAGCACTCTTACATGGAATTACTACCTAGGTGGTGTTTGTAAGTTTTTAAATAAATAAATAAAACCACATTACACAGAAGTTTTGTGTTCGACAACTAAATACAGTAATAAAATCTTATTATCAAGAGATCTAAGATTTAAAAAAAGCAATTTTGTGGTGATTTAAAGTTATCGAATTTATTTAATTTATTAGTAGCTGTTGGAATTTGTGTAAGGCTACGGCTCCACGGGCGGGAAATTGACGCTAGCAGTAGCAGTAAAATGAACTTAAGGTTCCGCGGAACGGAATGGGAATAGCCGAACTGAACCGACTACGCACAAGTCCTGTAGTCGGTACAGTTCGGCTATCCCTATTCCGTTCCGTGGAACCTTAAATTCATTTTACTGCTACTGCTAGCGTCAATTTCCCGTCCGTGGAGCCGTAGCCTAAGTGTGTAAGAAATCACAATGGGGATGTCTGAGATGTAAAAATGTCTTAAATAATCTAGGGGATGTAACATTAAGAAAGCACAAACTCAAACTGAGGCGACTATTTCCTAAAGGCATCGCAGGCTGCCCGGATCCCTAAGGGTCCAAAAATGTTCTGACTGTGATGCTACTTACATAGGAAGAACTTGTAGATCACTTGCTTCTCGATCTCTTGAACACACCAAAAGAGAGAACACCTCTACCTTTTCACAACATCTCAAACAAAAAAAACATACGTTGAATATCCCAGATGATGTCGCTCTACTTCACGACATCCCACAGAAAGATTTCTTAAAATTAGAGTTGTACGAGGACCTAGAAATAATCAAAGAAAAACAATAAAGTCCGAATTGTGTCAACCGCCATGTTTCGTTCAATCGGGACTTCAATATTACTTTTCACCTCACTTCAACTGCTTCATTCTCATTCACACTTATAATAATTTATATGTTACTAGTCATAATAATCCTTTTGTCATCTTCGGCCATTTCACCACTTTTATCCATTCATAACATACATATAAATTACTGATATCATCATCCGCAGACATCCATTTTAAACAAATTTTCATCTGCATACAACCCACCACTATATTTCTACATATGACTATTATCACCATACCTACTCCATCTGTCATCACCAACATATAATACTCATCTTTAGCAAAACCAAATCAACAGTCTAATTTTCTTCTGGGTCTCGTTCTTGTTCCTTTTTCACTAATTTAATCACAGACATCACATACCCCCCCCCCCCCCAGCCCCTACTGTCATCATCCTATTACGGTTTTGGTTTTTGGATCCTTAGGGATCCGGGCAGCCTGCGATGCCTTTAGGAAATAGTCGCCTCAGTTTGAGTTTGTGCTCTCTTAATGTTACGTCCTCTAGATTATTTAAGACATCTTTACACCTCAGACACCCCCATTGTGATTTCTTACACACACAAATTCCAACAGCTACTAATAAGTTAAATAAATTCGATAACTTTAAATCACCACAAAATTGCTTTTTTTAAATCTTAGATCTCTTGATAATAAGATTTTATTACTGTATTTAGTTGTCGAACACAAAACTTCTGTGTAATGTGGTTTGCCTAACTAGTTCCACTTACAGTTTACGTGAATCCATTTTTACTATAACAACTAGTTTAATGAATTTTAAACGATAATTTTCACAATGGAGTGTGTTGTTACATCATTTCTAATTTTAACAATCTGCATACTTAACTTATTTTTAAATATGACAGGTTATTTTTTTAACTACCTGTGGAACTGTCGTTTGTCTTGTCATCGTTCCGAGGTTCCCAACCATTTCATTTTCACTTGCCGTCTCACTTCCAACATGTGAACAAGTCATATCTACATCTCAGATGTTACCTAGGGCAAATTAGAAAATATTTTAAACATCCAGGCTTAAGGTAACATTTTAAACCAATGTTTCCTTGACGGACTACTTTTACTGGGCTTTGACCCACATATTTTTGTATAATACTATCTTGGTGGTTAGCATGTACATTGCACGTGAGTATAACCGACTATTTTTTTAATCCTAGTCAAAATTTCAACATCTTTGCCTTTTTTATCAGGTTATATTCATTTTAGGTAAGCACTGATGATGACTGGTAAACCAGTCGAAAACTAGTTATGAGAATTTGATGTGGCCCTTTTGAGGGTTTTTTAAATATACCTTTTATACAGGATTTTACTGTTTTTTTTTTAAGTTTTTTAATTGTTGAAGATGGATTTTACTGGAAAGTCGTTGGCTAACTAATTTCAGTGACAGATTTTCAGTTCTGAAAACAGAACATTTCAGTGGCGTCTATCTTTCTTTTTTCCGATTGTCTCAGGGTCCAAGATTCACATCCGTAGGTCATTATTGGGAATATTAAGCAGTTGATCAACCTCATCTTTAACGCTCTTGAAATTTGACAGTCCTTCCATATTGTGGTCATTTTTGCTGTGGCAACTTTTGCTTCATATCAAGAAAATAAACCGCTTTCTTTTAGGGTGCTTATTTCCTTTCATGGTTGTAACCTAATATGTAGTCTGACATATAATTAAGACTATTATTTTTTTATTAGTGTATTATAGACCTGGATCCCGCGTACCACAAAAAGTTGATTAATAGCAAGCTGAAAATGTGTTAATCGATTAACAGTGTCTAGGCGGACATACCTTGATGTATGGGAACACTGGAACAGGGGAAGTTTTAATTGTGGAACAGGTTAAAAATTTGGATTGTCAGACTACAACAACATTCCATTTATTTTGTCGGACAGAACTTCCAATTGATTTGTTACCATTTCATTAAACTCTCATGCAAAAATCAGACTGGTGTTTATCACCAACTGGCCATTTTAATGAGTGGAACATGAAGAACATGTCAAATGACAGGAATTATGTTGGTTAGTAATATCAGTCTGATTTTTGCATGAGAGTTTAATGAAAGGGTAACAAATCAATTGGATGTTCCGTCCGACAAAATACATCGGACGTTTACGTAATCTGACTTTCCAAATTTTTAAACTGTTCCACAATTAAAACTTCCCCTGTTCCAGTGTTCCCGTACATCAAAGTTTGTCCAACTAGACACTGTTAAGCTATTAACAAATTTTCAGCTTGTTATTATTCAACTTTTTTTTGGTACGGGGGTCCAGGCATATAAGGATATATACAGTTCTTTAATTGAATCTTTGCCCAAATCTGGACCCCTGGATCCCCCAGGCTTATTATATTTAATCTTAAAAAATAATTCAATGTATCTATGTTAATTCTGTAAATTGGCTGAAAGGCTTTTGTCGATGGTCTTTTGGTATGTAGTATCAATAAAGTATATTCTTCTCTCTATTTTTAAAGGACCTTCAGACTATTTTTTCTTTACATTTTATTAGAATTTGAAACATCTGTCTGTTAACATGTGACATACAAATGTTTACCAAATTACCTTCTTAGTTACAATTAGCGTCTCTTTGACGCAAAGACAATGACGTCGACTTTGCAAAGTAACAATGACACTTACTCAACACACACACCACACATTACTCCCCTGAGTTAGTAATAAGTTATACAATTACGTGGCTAAAGGTTGTAGTTCTAAACTAAGGCCAGAATCAGAAAAAAAAATTCTTCTTAGTTGTCTTGTAGCTCTATTCCTGCACTTTTGTTTATAAATAATAATTTTTGTGAGTCGCCACTAATAATTACTTTTTAGGTAGCAATATGTCTACTTTAGGCCGAAGTAGAATAACTGTTGCAACCTGTAGTTGTGCAGGAACGTTTTTCCAGTTGAGCATTCCCAGAGGTCATTTTACTCATATAGTTGTTGACGAAGCAGCACAAGCTGGAGAACCTCATGTTATGATTCCTTTATCTTTTGTAAATAAAAATTCTGGCCAAATTATATTAGCAGGTATGTATTATGTTATGTTCTTAGTATTAAAAGTTCGTAAACTTTGAAAAAGGGAACAGTACCTACAAAAGAAAATTATTAAGTTCATCTTAAGTCTAATTAATAATATAATGAATAAAGTTTGGCAAAATGTTTACACTGAAAAACAGCTAAACTTTATTTGGTATTGAGAGGGAGAGTAATAAATTACTGTCAAGTACAATTGGTGACAAATGTAATAGCGAGCAGTTCCATAGAATATTATATCGCGTAGACAATAGAAACAGTTATGTAGTGGCATTGTAGTGTTAAACAATTTGAGAAGAATATTTTATATTTGAAACCACAAAATATTGTATTACTCATATACAACAAATGAAATTTGCTTTTACAAACATAAGATTGTTTTGTCTTTAAAACCGCAATTTTACAGCTGGTTCCTAAACCATTTATTGATACGACTCTTAGTAAGATTTGATCATTTTGAGCAGTGTATTTGATTGGTTTGACATATTATATTATATTTTTAATATTACATATATTTATTATGACAGACAAGTAATAAAATAAACAAACACACAACTGATTACATACAGTACGTAAATCGTTCAGCTGGACATAGGGAACATACATTGCATATATTTAGATACATAAATACATACATTCACCCCTGAGATGTGTCAAACACGTTATAAATAACGTGCACGTTATCATGCATTTACGTTAAATTCTACAAATTGATGTGATGTATGACAAATAATGTTTCTCAAAAACGTTATCTGGTAACATAACAGGTTCATTTTAACGGGACCTATTTAACCTCTTGTTATAAAATAACATGTAGTATAAAGAATAAATAAATATAAAAAATGGACAATTTAGTCCAGAATTTTGTCAGATTGTAAACGTCAGGTTATTAAAATAATTCGATGATGCTATTAGAAGGTTTGTTAAAGTTATTTTTTAGAAATAGTGTATTATTTTTTGAGGTTATGTTATTTGAAAACAAAAACATTTTATTCAATTAAATGAAGAAAACATACAGACTATAGAGACCAGTTTGGGTAAATCCATTTGAATGTAAGTTTTGTAGTTTATTTCAATCCTTGTTGAACCATTTTATAACATAACAATACGACAAGCAAAAATTAAATAAAATTCACAATAGAAAGAACACCTCACGGACCGAGGACCTGGAATTTCAAATAACATCTTGGGTTTGGTTTGGTGCCAGTGCCAGATATGCGAGTGCGATGAACAAGATGCGTACTTCGCTGCACGCTGCATGTTTATGTCTGTCTTCCTCTAACTTATTCAATTTCTGTATTTTGTTATTCTTGTCGCGCAAGACGATACTTTAACGTTTTGAAAATAACATGCTGGATAACGTGCACGTTAAAAGCATGATACATCACATCTAATTTTTGGCAACACGTTATACAGGCTGTTATAATCAAACTTTATGTTAACATAACGTGTACACGTTATTTATAACGGGTTTGTTACATCACAGGGCTGATTGATATATTAAGATATATATTGATATATTGAGATACTTGTGGCAACTGTGCTCTCTCGATGACAATATGGTTATTAGCATTAAGAGGCATTAACCTCAAAATTCACCACTCATTTCGACTGACACAAATAAACGTCAAAATATGACAATGTAGTAGCTGAATATTTTTGGTCTAAGGGAATGAGAAAACTGTTTAATTTTGAAATTAGTTTTTAAATAAAAAATATTTTAAAAATTAAAGTAAAATTATTAACTCATTAATCATAAACTTTGTTTTTTATTTATTTATGGACAGCTTTGCTTCAAAAGTCACTCATTCTATTCGTTCTAACAGCTCTATTGCACCAAAAACTCTTACTCGAACAGAAGCTTCAACTAACACAGGTTAGCGCGGTTGCCACAATTCTCTCCATGTATATTCCCTATGTCCAGCTGAACGATTTACGTACTGTATAATATGTTAATTCATAAATTGTCATAATTATTAAGGTCTAAATATTGATATTATTGATTATTTCATTCATAGGAGATTCTGACCAATAGAAAGCTACAGAAATCTGAATTAAATCGATAATTTTTGATAATCTCCCGTCGTTAAGTATATTACGTCAGATGCCCTTCGTTGCTACGAAAAAATACATTCAGTGACATTAATGACAATTAATGTTTTAAAAATTATAAAAGTGATGACTTTCAATCGTCAAATATTTATAAAAACTGTGTGTTTAATGGTACTTACATAAATAAATTACAATAAAATTTTGGTTTTGAACAGTTTTATTCATGAAATAATCGCAACAAATTGCACTCGACCTCTGAAATTAATATAGAATTTTTGCTCTCGTGACACTTTGACATAATTCCAGGAGCCGAAGGCTCGTGAAATTAAAACTGTCAAAGTGTCACTCGGGAAAAATTCAATAATTTCAGAGCTCTTGTGCAATTACTACTGATAAGTATATATCCCTACAGCACGCCTCTGGTAACAGCGGAAAACTATCTTTTAAGACTAGTTAAAGTACCTTAGCATTGTAAACTGTGTGTCAAGTTTGAACAAAAAATATTAAAAGGTGCTTTAACCATGGGCTAAAATCATTTTAGAACATTTGCAATAAAACACTCTGTATCTCGGTAAGGAAGAATATTTTATTAAAGTGTTTTGGGTTAAATCTTCGTATTTTGTGCTAAGGTTTCTCCAGTTACGATATGGTCAATTGTTAATGAAACACCCTGTATATAAATTTTATTAAATTTTTTTTTTAAATATCCAAGTTGGACAAAAATTTTCCATCACAGCCACATAGCTACAGAAATTGGTCACATCACCTTTGAATAACAAATTTTAAGCCTTATTGTCTTAATCTGATGCGACAACAAGTTGATGTTAAAAGATTAAAATTTATAAAATTTGCGTCTTCATCTTTGCTTCAGATTGCACCGTGCACGTGCTAGTTTTGTGAGGAAGCCGGAACCAAGTGCAGTTTTAACTAAAACGATCTAGAGTTTAAACTGATGATGGTCTGCTAAGACCGAAAACATTAGTTATTTTGTGATGTAAAATGATTGGCCAACTTGGATCTTTTTAAAACAATTTTTTAATAAAATTGATATATACCATTTACAAAAAGAAGTCCTTTTTTACTTCTACAGTATAAAGAAGTAAGGTTCGCATTTAAATATTTGATTTGTAGAAACGTTAAGACGAAATTGAGCTACTAATTATTGTTGTTTACTCATTTTTATTGACAGTATAGTATTTTTTAGGTGATCCTATGCAGCTAGGGCCTGTTATATTATCTAAAGTTGCTACCGAATGTGGACTAGCAGAGTCTTATTTGGAACGAATTATGAGCAGATTTCCATATTGTCGTGATCCAGAAGGATTTCCAGAAACGTCTGGATTTGATCCAAGATTTGTAACGAAATTATTATATAATTACAGAGCCCTTCCGGACATTCTTACTTTGTACAGTACACTCTTTTATCATAATGAGTTGATACCGACTGTAAGTATATTTTGTGTAATTTAAAGTTTATCGTCACTCAATATTTTTCTGAAGCTATTTTCTCGTGCCATGTTAATACAATTGACTATTTTTACTTCTTCTTTAAGTGCCATCTCCGCGGCGGAGGTCGGCAATCATCATAGCTATTCGTATTTTGGAGACGGCTGCCCTGAAAAGTTCATTTGATATACATCCGTACCACTCTCTCAGGTTGCGCAGCCACGATATTCTGCGTCTCGCTATGCTTCTCTTTCATTGAATCTTTCCCTGTATAATCGATTGGAGCAAGCTGTATCTCTCTCCACGTGTAATATGTCCGAGATATTCCAATTTTCTTGTTTTGATGGTATTTAGGATTTCCATTTCTTTATTCATCTTTCTCAGAACCTCTTTGTTTGTGACGTGTTCTGTCCACGATATTTTCAGAATACTTCTGTATACCCACAGCTCCAATGATCCAATTTTTTTCATTGATGCAGCATTCAAGGTCCAAGCTTCCATTCCATAAAACAAAGTCGAGAAAACGTAGCACCTAGCCAACCTAACTCTTAGCTCCAACTTCAAATCTCTTGTGCAGAGCACTTTACTCATTTTGTTAAAATTTGCTCTAGCCTTTTCTATTCTGATTTTGATTTCCTGTAAGTAATCTCCTGTAGAGTTGATCATTGTTCCAAAGTATGCATATTGGTCGATTCATTCGATATTGGATCCGTTTATGAAGAGATTTTCGTTATTTCTTTGAGTTTTCGATATTCTCATAAACTTTGTCTTCTTGACATTCATTGTTAGCCCGTAAAATTCTTGTCGAAATTCTGCTATTCTGGTCACCAACCTCTGAAGATCCCCAATATTTTCAGCTAAGATGACAGTGTCATCCGCATATCTAATGTTGTTAATGGGAACTCCATTTACCTTTATGTCAGCTGTTTCACCCTCAAGAGCTTTTTTTAAGATCTCTTTCGAGTAGGCATTAAAAAGAATTGGCTATAACACGCATCCCTGTTTCACTCTACGTCTGATTTCAATTTCCTCTGACAGCTGGTCGGTAACACGTATAGCCCGATCAGGGAACGCAAAATTTTACGAAAACCTCCAAAAAAATAAAGGAAGGATGAAAATTTGGGAATAGGTTGTTGAAATTGTCTATTATTATACAGTAGAACTCCAATTATCCGGACTCCAATTATCCGGATCGCCAATTATCCGGATCAGATTGAGAAAAAGAAAATATCAAGTTTGTAAAAAAATAATTCATTTTACTGTGATTTAGTATCGTGTGTCAATATTACGTAATGTAAACTTTGTCATTTACATATTGTTGTGTATACTGTATTGTTTTTCATAATAAATACCGTATATGTTCTCCATTGTGTTTTGCTGTAATTACGTTTCTTTCCCGGAAAAGGCCTTTTTCGAGAAAAATCCAATTATCCGGATAATTGGAGTTCTACTGTATAAGAAAAAGTTTACAATTCTACATCCCCTCCATTTTACAAAAATTGGAAAATACGGGGTGAAAAATTTTTTCTCGGGGGTGAAAAAATATACATTCAAAATAAGTCCGGAATTGGATAAATTGATTAATTCTCTTGATTAATTGATTAGTTCTATAGAGTTTTTTTACTAAGTCAATACTTTTCGAGTTATTTGCGAGTGAATGTGTTCATTTTTAACCAAAAAAAAATGTTTTTGGACGGTTTTTCGGAGATAACTCAAAAGTAAGTATTTGAGCAAAAAAATATTCTTAGTAAAAATATAGCTTATAAAAAATTGAAAAAAAAATGGTGTATGCGTGAGGTCTGCAGACCCAGTAGAAGCAGAGTTGCAGCTAATGAAATGTAGGTTCTTCTTCGTCAAATTCCAAATCGAATATTTCAATGTGAAATAACCAAGAAACGGAGCACTTTTCGGCGAAAATTCATTTCAACTTTTTTAAAGTGTTTAAAAAAAGGTTTATTTTTGTTTTAAAAAAAAACTTCTAACGTTAAAAGTAAGTGAGTTATGCTAAAAATATTGTTGGTCCCTTTTATTTTTTGGTAAAAAAATGGCGAAAATCACCCCTTAATTAGCTTCTCAAATAAAATTAATCGTTACCGCTTTACAAGTTACTTTACTTATGTATTGTTTATATTATCTATAAGTTTCATTGGTTCAAAGTGCTCAGTTTTGAAAAAAAATTGGGATTAAAATTAAACATTTTTTTTTAATTTTGAAAAAAATCGTAATTGTTTATGGAATTAACTTAAAAACAATTAGGAATACCAAAAATCTCAAAGAGTAATAAAATGTACGTTTTGCTTTTCTAAATATTTTTGATTTTTTGTTTTCTTATTAGACAAAAATTGGTTATGCTATGGCTGTTCAAAATTTGCCTAAACTCGTGATTAGTTACTCGTTCAAGCCATTTTAACTACAGCTTTTTCAAAACGAAGCACTTTGAACCGATGAAACTTACAGATCATATAAATAATACATAGACAAAGTAACTTATATGTGATGCTAATTAGGGGGTGGTTTCGCGATTTTTTTACCAAAAAATAAAAGGGACCAACAACATTTTGGGCGTAATTCACTTACTTTTAATATTACAAGTTTTTTTAAAAAACAAAAATGAACCTTTTTTTAAACACTTTAAAAAAGTTAAAATGAATTTTCCCCTAAAAGTGCTCCGTTTTTGGGTTATTTCACATTGAAATATTTGATTTGGAATTTGACGAAGAAGAACCTACTTTTCATTAGCTGCAACTCTGCTTCTACTGGGTCTATAGACCTCATGTATACACCATTGTTTTCAATTTTTTATGGGCTATATTTTTGCTAGGAATATTTTTTTCGCTAAAATGCTTACTTTTTGAGTTATCTCCGAAAAACCGTCCAAAAACATGTTTTATTTTGTTCATGAACATATTCACTCGCAAATAACTCGAAAAGTATTGACTTAGTGAAAAAACTCTATAGAAGAAAAGTTGTTTAGAATTAGTAATTTTATCCAATTCCGGTCTTATTTTGAATGTATTTTTTTCATCTTCGAGAGGGGGTATTCCCCTCCATTTTTGTAAAATGGAGGGGATGTAGAATTGTAAACTTTTTCTTATATAATAATAGACAATTTCAACTACCTATATCCAAATTTTCATCCTTCCTTTATTTTTTTTTGGGGTCAGATTGTTCTTTGATTGGGCTAGTACTTTTGAGTATAAATAATATTTTATAGTATAAATTCGATATAATCCTGAGGTTATTGTAGTCCAGCTTCTTTGATTCCAGGACATGTATTAATTGTTCATGTCGAACTTTGTCGAATGCTTTATTATAGTCAATAAAACACGCATATACATCTTGATTGACGTCCAGGCACCTTTGTCTTTTTACTACAAAAATAGTGTTTTATGTCCACTATTTTTACTAGAAATATGTAATACGTTTTTAGTTTAAAATAAGTTTATTCGATTTTCACTTCAGAAACCGTTCTCAGAATACAAACCGAACAGATTTTGTTTTTGTTACTTGGTATAGTTGTTCCATTTTATCTTTACCCGTTAAATCAAAATATAGAGTGAAACGTTCGTCGATGTGTAGTATCATTGATATACGTACTGTCAGTGGTAATAATTAGGAAATGGCTATTATACCGTGGACGTATTTTACAAAGTTATTTTATTGAAGTGTTTAATCTTTTTTCCCTATTGAGATTGATGGACTCAACATTAAACAGCTTAAACATCATACAGACTATTACTAGACTAGGTAGTATCTATGATAGGCTGAGAGATATTACACAGAAGTTCAGCCACGATTTTCTGAGTCCTGCCTTTTGCAATAGTGGAAGGGTAGACGAGGAACTTACAGTTTGTGGAAATATCCACAAATTTCCTGTGACATTTGCCTGTAAAAATTAGATTTTCCCAAAAAATAAAAATAGGGTTTTGCGATGAATTTCTGAGTCCTGCCATATCCGTAGAATGACAGGATATTATGGATTTTATGAAGACTTTTTTTGGGCAGGAGGGTTGCAAGCAGGCTAACGGAGTATATATGTATACAAACATGTAAGGAAAATAATGAAATTTTCATGATTTTCTGGGTCCTACCAACTTAATAAATTAAACATATTTATTTCAAAATTATCAAAAAAATGTTGGCATGACGTCTCCTAGGGCCGTCTTAACCCGGGGGTGCAAGGGGTGCGGGGCACCCGGGCGCCAAATCCAAGGGGCGCAAGCCGAACACTTAATAGGCTCAAACTTGCGCTTCTTGTCCTTAACAAACTACAAACAACAAAAATATATAAGTGCACTTTCGGTATTGAAATATGCTTATATACTACACCTACGATATAAAAATGAAATATGTAACCCATTTAGATTAGGAGCAAAGCTCCGATTCTACTGACAAAAGTTACTATCGTTTGTGGAGCTGTGTATGTAAAATCGCCGCATTGCTAGTCGGTATTTTTTAAAGGTGGCGGTAGAATCTTTTATGATATCCGAAGTTAGTCTAGGTTTTTTACAGGTTGCTACTACCGGACAAAGATAAGCAAAATTATTTGAACTTTTGAAATTATTGAATATTGATTTTAGATGATTTATGAGGCCAAGGGTATGATAATGGAGCAAATATGAGAAGAGAAAAGAGAAAATATTGGCTTCCAAAAAAATTTTTTTGGACATGAATCCTCGTGTGTCTTATATTCCTTGCGTGGCTCACAGCTCACAGTCCTAATCAAATTTAGTGCAAAATGATGCTGCTAAATGCTCATTGGAAATTATTTTTTTTTCAACTGTTCTAAGTAAAAAATGTTCTTACAAGTTTTTTCGTTTATTAGAATACCGTTTAAAGGAATATCCCCGTTTAAGGAATAGAAATTTGAGGTCCCGAAACGTTTATACCAGCAACCAATAATCGGTTATTAGAATATCCCGGTTATAGGAATACTTTTGCATGGCACGATGCTATTCCAATAAGCGGGTTCGACTGTACCACAATGTAAAATTACATGATACCATCAGAAATACATATCAAGCGAGGTGTGAGACAGGGCGACAGGCTTTAAGATGCAAAAGTGGGAAAATAGAGGAATAAAAATAGATGGGGAAATGTTCAATCACCTGCGTTTTGCGACGATATAGTACATATAGTACTTATAACCCAAAATCTAGGTGAAGCACAACAAATGCTACATGAATTAGAAAACGTGTGTTCAACAATAGGTCTAAAAATGAGCACTCAGTAAGACCAAATTTATGACAAATTTAGTTCCCAGCGAACACCTAACCATCCAAAATCGAGTGGTCGAATTGACAGAAATGTATATATATATATATATATATATATATATATATATATATATATATATATATATATATATATCTCGGTCAAGAAATCAGAATAAGCAAGAATAATAATCAGTCTTGTAAATTTCAACGACGAATAATACTTGCTTGGATGGCGTATGGTTCCCTAAGAGACATCTTTAAGAGCAACATACGAAGCAGAAGCTCTCACACTCACCAAAACAACAGCACAGATGCGAGTGGCACAAAGGCACATGGAAAATAACACAAAAGAACAAAATAAGGAACCAAGACCTGAGGAAAAGAACAGGTATCACTAATGTCGTCGAATGCATAGCCAAGCTGAAATGGAATTAGGCAGGTCACGTAGCCAAACTCAAGATGGACAAGAAAACTAATTGACTGGCGCCCAAGAGAAGACAAACACAGCAGAGGACGACTATCAACACGCTGGGTGAACGACGTTAAACGAATGTCCAAGAAATGTCAACAAGACGCACAGAATCGTGGAGAGTGGCGAAAAATGGGAGAGACCTATGTCCAGCAGTGGACGGAAGAGTTGTATGATGATGATGATGATAAACTATATAATCTTCTGACAAAAGGGGGTGCAAAGACGAGTCTTGCACCCCGGCGCAAGACGGCCCTGTCTCCTACTGTTTAAGTATACTTGTCCCTTGGAAAATTCTGCGGAAAATGTTCACCCTGATTCCGTGATTTTCTGAGTCCTGCCTTTAAAAAGTTATAATACTCAAATGCAATCAAGACTTTTTCGGTACTCGGCAGGAAGGTTAAACGGTTCTTGTAAGACGGCAGGAGTCCAAGATTTGTAAGAAAATTCGTGAAAAATTCCACGATGTTCTGAGTCATGCCATTTTGTTTCAAGAATCTTAATATAAGTCTATTTACAAAGAGGCAGGATGGTCTTATAGTTATTTCATATAGTGGGGCATTAGTGTGACAAAGTCCAATTACTCGTTTGTCGTAAGAGATACGAAAAAAAAATATTTAGCTAAAACGTGGGACCAAGATAGGATCATAATTTAAAAATATTTTCTAATATACAGGGCTACCCGTATTGACAGGGTGACACAAACTTATGTTTTGTTTTAAATGGAACACCCTGTATATAATTTTAAGATTCCTAAGATAATTTTAAGACAATTTAACACAATTCACCTAATCCAAAAATGTTTCCTAAGGGAGCTAGAGCTCTTTGAAGATGGCGCCTTGTAATTAGTTTTTTTTAACTCCAGAACGCTTCCATTTCGATAGACAAAAACTGGTTTATCTTACAGAGATAAATCGATTCCATCAATTGCGAATCTCTAGTACCGGTCATATGTGTCCGTTTTGGGTAGGGCAACGGTTATTTTATCGCATAAGTTTTTTGTCTTTTAAGCATTTTTGACACTATATTATTAAATTGTGAGGTATTCTAGTACTAAAAGGTACTCTTGCTTTAAGTCGGTAGGATGCACCAATTTCTAGAAAAATCAATTTTAAAATTTTTCGTATTTTGAATTTAAGAAAAATTTGAAAAAAAAATAAAAAAACCGGTGTATTTACCGATTTAAAGCAAGTTATCAGATTTCGTTGATCTACCCAATACGGACGCCTATGACCGATACTAGAAATTTACAATTGATAAAATCGATTTATCTCTGGAAGAGAAATAAACGTACCAGTTTTCGTTTTTCTAAATAGTTTTTCTTTTATTTTTTTTTTCTTTTCAAATTCAAAAACCCGTAAAGTTTTTCATATCGATTTTTCTATAACAAGGCGTATCCTACCAACTTAAAGCAAGAGTACCTTTTAGTACAAGAATACCCCTTGTTTAATAATCCAGTGTCAAAAATGTTTAAAAGTTAAACACAGAAAAATTATGCGATAAAATATTCGTTTCCCTACCCTAAACAGACGCCTCTGACCGGTACTAAAAATTGACAATTGATGGAATCGATTTATCTATGGAAGATAAATAGGTGTACCGGTTTTCGTTTTTCTAAATAGAAGTGTTCTGGAGCTACATATTTTAAAAAAACTATTTACAATACGCCATCTTTAAAGAGCTCTAGCTTCCTTAGGAAGCATTTTCGGACTAGGTGAATTGAGTTAAATTTTCTTAAAATTATCTGAGGAATCTCCGGGCTTCGTTTGTTAGAAGAGTTTCTGGACATCCTATATAATGGATACAATCTCTACTAAAACCAATTACATAATTGTAAAATTATTGATTTTCTTCCTATTACTTTTATTACGTTTACTCAGATAGGTACAAATATGATCCAATCGCTTAAAATAAATATGTTACAGTTTAGTATTAGATTTGAAAGGTGTGTAAAAATCCGAGACATTACTCAGGAAAATAATATTTAATACCGTATGATATTGTATTAACGATATAAAAATTAATTTTTATGTATTAAATATTTTTGTGGTCATCCTGCCATATTGTAAACGGTTTTAGATTAGTGTTTTTTAAACATACTTGACATGACACGACTCAAAAATTGTGGTGATATGAATATGTTTGTATAACAACCTACAATAATTTTACAGACTTAAAATTGTTTTTTTATATACGAAATATCTACACAACTATCCTGCCTCTTTGTAAATAGCTTTATATTAACTTTCTTGAGAGATGTGCAAAATGGCATGACTCAGAAAATTGTGTAACATTCCACGAATTTTCTTACACATTTTTTAACTATCTATAGTAAAAAAGGTGTAACTAAACAGCATGCCATTTTGAATAATGTTTACTTAAATTATTTATTTTATAATAAAATTTATTTTATGACTCAGAAAATCACGGAACCAGGGTGAAAATTTTCCACAGAATTTTCCAAGGGACAAGTGCATTTAAACATTAGGAGACGTCATGCCAACATTTTTTTCGATAATTTTCAAATAATTATGTTTAATTTATTAAGTTGACAGGACTCAGAAAATTATGAAAAATTTATTATTTTCATTACATGTTTGTATATAAACTCCTTTAGTCCTTTTGCAACACTCCTGTCCAAAAAAATTTCTTCATAAAATTGATAGTAAGTATCCTGTCATTCTCTGAATATGACAGGACACAGAAATTCATCGCAACTCCCATTTTTTCCTCATGGAAAATCTAATTTTCACATGAAAATGTCACAGGAAACCCGTGGATTTTTCCATAAATTGTAAGTACCTTTTCTAACCTTCCAGTATTGCAAAGGGCAGGACTCAGAAAATCGTGGTTGAAGTTCTGTTAATATCTCCCGGTCTATGAAGATAACTATCGAACGGTAATGAATAAATAATTTAAAAAAAAGGGCACAACAACAAAGTTAATATTGTTTTAATTCATTAGTTAATACATAGATTTAATATTACTTACCTAAGGTTGAAATATACGAAACTATCGAGGGAATTACATAAAAAACAATAAAAAACAATTAATATTTTTAATATATAACACCTTTGGGCAAACAGTGATACAATTGCAAATTTTTCACAAATTGAGTTATCAACACTACGATATTACTAATACTCGTCTTTGTCTGGGGAGCCAAAAGTCAGTATTGTAACTCTTCCTTTCTTTAACAAATGAAATATTATATTTATTTTTTATAAATATAAAACCAAATAAACTTTAATGATAAATAAATAAAATATTGATTTATAAAATCAAATAAACAATAAAAGCAAATAAACCAATAAACTGTCACTGTCATTGAAAATTATAAACGTCCAAATTCATAAGCTATAAAAGACATTCCTTATTGAATTTGAATTTGAATTTATTGTTTATCCTTGTTTAACTTATTGTGATTTATATGGAAAAGCGGCTTAATTTTGGGATACTAGTTACTGTGAGTTAAAAAAAGTAATTCGTGAATAATTTCATGCATGGGAAAAGATAACGTGGAAGATCTATAATAATAATAAATTCTTCTTATAATTTAATTTTATCTGACTCATCCATATTGACAAATCAACCACGTGGCATGATGGAACACAAATTTTCACAAAACACTTTTTATAATTTTTATAAAGTAAAATTGCGGCTTTTGTCCCCATAAAAAATAGTAAATTATCTTACTATAGGTGCATATACAGGTTGTCCCGAAAAGATTGGTCATAAATTATACCACACATTCTGGGGTCGAAAATAGTTCGATTGAACCTAACTTACCGTAGTACAAATGTGCTCATAAAAAAAGTTACAGCCCTTTGAAGTTACAAAATGAAAATCGATTGTTTTCAATATATCGAAAACTATTAGAGATTTTTTATTGAAAATGGACATGTATCATACTTATGGCAGGAGTATCTTAAAACAAAATTATAGTGAAATTTCTCCACCCCATAAAAAATTTATGGGGATTTTGTTCGTTAAACCCCCCCAAACTTTTGTGTACGTTCCAATTAATTCATTATTGTGGTACCATTAGTTAAACACAACGTTTTTAAAACTTTTTGATTCCTAGTATTTTTTCGATAAGCCAGTTTTTATCGAGATGCGACTTCTTTTTCAATATATTTACGTAAAAATTTTATGGGGATTTTGTTCCTTTAAACCCCCCAAATGTTTGTGTACGTTCCAATTAAACTATTATTGTGGTACCATTAGTTAAACACAGTGTTTTTAAGACTTTTGCCTGTTAGTCTTTTTTTTTTATAAGTTACCTTTTATCGAGATGTAGCTTCTTGTTCAAAATATACCTAAAAATGTAAATTATAAATAAATTTTCAGATTATTAACAGTATTATCGATCACCGTACTTAACCATATACAAATATCTGGTGGATTCGAAAATTATTCAAAATATCTCGATAAACACTGACTTATCGAAAAAGTACTAAGAGGTAAAAAAGTTTTAGAAACATTGTTTTTAACTAATGGTGCCACAATAATAATTCAATTGGAACGTACACAAAAGTTTGGGGTGGTTTAAGGGAACAAAACCCCATAAAATTTTTATGCAGTGCACAAATTTCACTTTAATTTTTTTTAAAGATGTCGCTGTCATAAAAATGCCCAATGTCCATTTTCAATAAAAAATCTTTGAGAGTTTTCGATATATGAAAAAATATCGATTTTCATTTTGTAACTTCAAAGGGCTGTAACTTTTTCTGTGTGCACTATTGTATATAGGTAAGTGAGGTTCAATCAATCTATTTTTGACCCCAGAATCTGTGGTATAATTTATGACCAATCTTTTCGGGGCACCCTGTATATCTATCATTAAATTAAATTGGTTAAATCTAAATATACTGTGACTTTTGAGAAACTACTTATTTGTTTGACTTTTTAGATTGACGATGAAACTAGCAATGAAGCAAAACTGCTAACTTCTCTTCAAGATTTCTTACCAGTCAAACGTGATAAGCTAACCCGAATACTATTTCATGGAGTAATTGGTGAAAACTATCAAACAGCAGATTCTCCATCTTGGTATAATCCCCAGGAAGTAGCCCAAGTGTTTTATTATGTTAATCAGTTTTACAGGCTTGGAGTAAAATCTGGTGGTATAGGTATTGTCACCCCTTATATTAAACAGGTATGTAATTGAAATACACTGCAAAAAATGTCTCGTTTAAGATATTTCCATCTATTAATACCGATTTATCTTTCTTGGTGTATTATTTCTTAAAGAGTGGGCTGCCAACCGTCTCTTCGTCTACCTTCCGTGCATGCGCTTTCTAAGTATTTTTCACTGATGTGACTACCATTGACGCTATCTTCGTTTTATCCAGGTTAATAGATCTTAAGGGGGGGGGTTATAGTTTGAAATATTTTTATTATTATTTTAAATAAAAGTGCATACATTCAACAAAATTACCAGAGTTACAGCATGTTGAATATCCCTACCTTCGATTCGCTTTGCCGCGGTTTCGCGCCAGAACGCTTGAGCGTAGTGAAAAACGTTAAACAACTGTTCGCCTTCTCTTTTGTAGATTACCCCGCGATTCAAAAAACATATTCCGATGTGCATCAGTTTACGATTTGACAGAAAAATAATAAAATGAAGTATAGCGACACGCTTCATTTATTATTTTTTTATTTGCTAATTTTAAATATTAACTTTCTTTTCTAAACGAAAATAATATGGGTCATTTAAAATTCACAATTCTTTCTATACGAAACCAGATGGTAATGGCCTGTTCAGTCTCAGTTTAAAAATTCCCCATTAAATAGTAAACCTTATCAGACCTTATGTCAATGAATCACTTTTTGAATGCATTCGAGGACGCTTCTTGACAGAAATGTTTTTAGCTTTTAAAACATCAGATAAAGGACCAGCCGCTTTATGTCGATAAATTAGTCTTCAACGTAAAACCACAGACATGTGTTTTTTTCAGTATAGTCACAGCAACCACCCGGCGCGGACACACCACCACACTCGCAAAGAATAACAAACCCTCTTTCGAGCAATATTCACGCTATTTTACTGACACAAATAAATATATTATTGACAAGTTGTTGTTTTTACACTTATTTTAATTTAAGGTAATCGTTCCCGAACACGCACGGAACAGAAGATACAGTTGTCAAAACTTTAAACGCGTTTTTCTCAAAATAGAGGAGTCGATAGAGATTTTTACTTCGTAAAAAATCAAACAAGATAGAACTTTTTGTAATTTGATTAAGAAATGTTTAATAAACAACATATCAAAAAGTTCTACTCCAGAAGTGGGTGCTTGATTTTTTATTAAACAAATGAACAGCGAAATTAGTTGTTTTTTTTAAATAACTCCGAAAATATAAATCTTAGAAAAAACTGACTTAAGCAATGAAAAATTCAGAAAATTTTACAAAAAAAACCTTATATGAAGATTTTTCTAAAATTCAATCTATAGCTTCTATAATATTTTATTTATAACGCTAACGTCACCCTTCTCACAACATTGGCGCACTGTAAACTAGCGTTCGGCGAAGTGCACGGTTGAGTTATTTTAAAATAATTCTTTAACTAATGGATCAAATGAAATTTTACAAATTGGACATGAAAGAAGAACAATTAAGCTATCTTATAATTATAATAAAAAGAAAAAAAAATGTAGGGGCATAAGTACCGTGTGGGCATAAAGTGAGACTTGCTTGAATTTTGTTTTAAAATTATTTAAAAATGTGTAACTAATACAATTTTACCTATAAAACTCTCAAATTTGCACAACTTACCTCTCAAACAACGTACTAAAAAATGTTTCATTAAAAAAATCTCAAAAATTTAATCTAAAAAATCTAAAAATCTAAAAAATGTAATTTTTGAAAACTTCATAGTTTTACAGAATTACTACCACTTTAAGACGGTATTACTCAAGTTTGAACAGATTAATTACAATTTTATAGGTGTTTTTTAAAGCTTAGGATGTAATCTTTAAAATGCACTGAATTACTTTACTGTAGAAATGAAATAAACACTTTCTTTTTGAGAAAATTAAGGAAGATAAAAAAATGTAATCCAAAACCGAAAATTACCAACTAAGAAAGTGTTTATACAAAATGATCAAAACTTTTTTCTGTAAAACTTACCTAAAATACATTTAATAATAAGCTTCAACAATAATAAATCTTAAACAATTTTTTTGAGCTCTTATACATTATGTCTGCGTAACTTGGAACCTATTGATACCTTTTTTATAATCAGTTTCACGAAAAAAAGTTATTCTCTATAAAATACTCTGCATCGTATAGGATCTAAGATGCAACCATCAGACATCAAATTTGATTAATTTTATACGAGGTATGTCAAAAAATATGAATTTAACTCAAGAGTAAAGTACCTTTATATTTCACAATATCGAAAATTGTTATTAAGAAAAGTTGTTTGTAATTAAAAACTATGTTTCAATGTTCAATTACATCCTTCTAATTGAAATATTGTGAACTATAAAGGCACTTAACTGTTGAGCGAAATTCATGTGTTTTTACATAAAATTGAAAATATTTGATATCTGATGGTTGTATCTTAGATTTTAGACCAGGTAGAGCATTTTATGGAGAATACTTTTTTCGTAAAATTGATAATAAAATACATAGTTATCATAATGGTAATAAAATGATGGGTATCCGTAATTTGAGAAAAAATCGATTTTTTTTTTTCAGTTAAAGGGATGTAATTGTATATAAAAACATAGTTTTTAATTCCAAACAACTTTTCATAATAAGAATTTTTGATATTCTGGATTATAAAGGTACTTTACTCTTTAACGAAATTCATATTTTTGACATACCTCGTATAAAATTGATAAAAGTTGATATCTTACGGTTGAGTTTTAGATTTTAGACTATGCAGAATATTATTTATGAAGAATATTTTTCTTAAAATTGATAATAAAAAAGTTTCCCATATGGTTCCTAGCTCGGTCTAGGACGTTTCATCGCCGCCATTTCGATGCCGCCAGTTCATCGCCGGCAGTTCATCGCCGGCCGATTCATCGCCGGCCCATTCATCGCCGGCCGATTCATCGCCAGTCAGTTAATCGCTATCTGATATATTTCCACCCGTGTTGAGCTGCCCCCCCCCCCCCACTTGCAAAAAAAATTAAAAAACAAATAGCCCTGATTTATGAGCTATTTATGAGCTCTCATATTCCGCAAACTAAAAATTTTGAGCTCGTTCCACTGAGCAGGAATTTAATACCCTAGTGGGGGGGGGCTGAGTCAGCCCCCCCCCCCCCACTACTTAAAAATAGGAATATTGAATCGGTTTTTGCGGCAGAATTACGAGCTATTTATGAGCTCTTGAAATTATATAGTTTCGATTTTTGAGCTCATCCCCTTCACCCCCAAACAACCCTTTAATTGATTTAACTTAAGAGAAAGATGCTGAGAAAACTTAAAATATATCGTATTGCGGATATAATTCCTATAGCTTATATACTCTAAGAATAAACTATTAAATCAAGGGCATTTCGATTATTGAGCTACAACCCCTTCGCAAGAAAACCACCCTATCTTCCCGGCTTAAGAGAAAGTTGTACTTAAAATGCGTTAAACTAATTATTTGGCGACTACATATCATTTAATAATTTATAAGCTTCCAAATTACGCGCATTTAGATCAGTAAATTGCAATTTATTTTGTATAGTGCAGTCACTGAAGGTAAAAATCAACGATTACCTTCAATTTCGGTGAACCTTCATCGATTTTCACGAAAATTGGTCAGTGGTTAGAGGATACGTCAAGAAACAAAGGTGACATGGCACCACCTTGCGCCTTTACCCTGAAGGTGGATACCGCCCCTTCTCGGGGGTGAAAATTACTTTATAAAAAATAACTGCACAAATCAATAAAAGAACAAATTAAGAGCAAAATTTATTATATAAAGTTAATAAAATAAGTCAATACTTTTTAAGTTATTAAAGATCAAAGATTTTAATTATTCGTGAAAAAAATGCATGTTTTGAAAAGGTTTTTTTTGTAAATCACTGAAAAACTGTAAGTTTTTACAAAAAAGTTAATAGTAGTTTAATTCGTATAGCTTATATTCTAAGAATAAACTCTAAAATCACGCGCCTTTCGATTATTGAACTACAACCCCTTCGCAAGAAAACCATCCCATATTCCCGGCTTAAGAGAGGGTTGTACTTAAAATAATTTAAATTAATTATTTGTCGACTATATATTGTTTAATAATTTATGAGCTCGCAAAATATACGCATCTCAATTATTGAATTGCCATTTTCTTTCTATAGTGCAGTCACTGAAGGTAAAAATCAACTATGACCTTCGATTTCGGTAAATCTCCATTCATTTTCACGAAAATTGGTGAGCGGATTTTGATAGTATCAACTTTTTCTGGATCTTATTTTTGATGGGTATTTCTAAGTACTTTGACAAGTATTTAGTACCTAAGTGTTATAAAATTCATCTTTTTCCCGTTATTTAAGCTTGAACCCTTAGATTTGAACAGTCGCGGAAAAAAATATATATTTAATTACCAATAACTTACTTTAAATTAACATTAAAGGTTTTTCAAGTAAGCAATTTATTATATTTTTTATTAGCTTCAATTTTAGTGATGAAAACTTTTTTGTAAAAACTTACAGTTTTTGAGTCATTTATGAAAAATCGCTATAAAGCATGCATTTTCTTTCCAAAAATTAAAATATTTGATCTTTAATAACTCAAGAAGTATTGATTTATTTTAATCACATTATATAACAAATTTTGCTTACAATTTGTCCCTCTCTCGATTTGTGGGGTTATTTTTAATAAAGTAATTTTCACTCCCGAGAAGGGGTGACATATACCCGAGGCTAAAACCCCAAGTTGTTATTGTCAATTCGTGAAAATAAATGGAGATTTACCGAAATCGAAGGTAATAGTTGATTTTTACCTTCATTGACTGCACTATAGAAAGAAAATGGCAATTCAATAATTGAGATGCGTATATTTTGCAAGCTAATAAATTATTAAACGATATGTAGTCGCCAAATAATCAATTTAAATTATTTTAAGAACAACTCTCTCTTAAGCCGGGAAAATGGGGTCGTTTTCTTGCGAAGGGGTTGTAGCTATATAATCGAAAGGTGCGTGATTTAAGAGTTTATTCTTAGAATATAAGCTATACGAATTAAACTACCATTAACTTTTTTGTAAAAACTTACAGTTTTTCAGTGATTTACAAATAACCTCTTCAAAACATGCATTTTTTTCACAAATAATTAAAATCTTTGATCTTTAATAACTTAAAAAGTATTGACTTATTTTATTAACTTTATATAATAAATTTTGCTTTTTATTTGTTCTTTTATTGATTTGTGCAGTTATTTTTTATAAAATAATTTTCACCCACGAGAAGGGGCGGTATCCACCCTCAGGGTAAAGGCGCAAGGTGGTACCATGTCACCTTTGTTTCTTGACGTATCCTCTAACCACTGACCAATTTTCGTGAAAATCGATGAAGGTTCACCGAACTTGAAGGTAATCGTTGATTTTTACCTTCAGTGACTGCACTATACAAAATAAATTGCAATTTACTGATCTAAATCCGCGTAATTTGGAAGCTTATAAATTATTAAATGATATGTAGTCGCCAAATAATTAGTTTAACGCATTTTAAGTACAACTTTCTCTTAAGCCGGGAAGATAGGGTGGTTTTCTTGCGAAGGGGTTGTAGCTCAATAATCGAAATGCCCTTGATTTAATAGTTTATTCTTAGAGTATATAAGCTATAGGAATTATATCCGCAATACGATATATTTTAAGTTTTCTCAGCATCTTTCTCTTAAGTTAAATCAATGAAAGGGTTGTTTGGGGGTGAAGGGGATGAGCTCAAAAATCGAAACTATATAATTTCAAGAGCTCATAAATAGCTCGTAATTCTGCCGCAAAAACCGATTCAATATTCCTATTTTTAAGTAGTGGGGGGGCAGCCCCCCCCCCACTAGGGTATTAAATTCCTGCTCAGTGAACGAGCTCAAAATTTTTAGTTTGCGGAATATGAGAGCTCATAAATAGCTCATAAATCAGGGCTATTTGTTTTTTAATTTTTGCAAGTGGGGGGGGGGCAGCTCAACACGGGTTATATTTCCGAATTTTCGACAGTTACATTTATTATTTATTTTTAGTATTAATTAGGAATTCTAGAAAATGACCATTCCCGTTGCCATACTTAATCTTTTAATAGACTTTTAAACTTTTATAATATAAAATATATTATAACAATAATCTTTCAAATTTCACGGTCAACATTTCCAACCAAGAGAAACTGTTTCTTAAATTCGAAAAGAACCCAAAATTTCTGTACAAAAATTTAGGGAAAGTAGAACAGTAAATAATAAAAATTTTTATCTTTTTAATTGTCAAAAGTTTTGAACTGAATTTAACGTCGTGTCGTGTCATCTCCCATAATACAAAATCAACTGACTAACTGGCGATTAAACGGACGGCGATGAAATGGACTGGCGATGAACCGGCGGCGATGAAACGTCCCATTCCGTTCCTAGCTACGCAGACATACTGTATAAGAATTTTCAAATTGTAATGCCATATTCGGATTCAGCATAATCAAAAACAAAATAGAAACATATTTGATCAACGAAAAATGATGAATTCAACGATATTTTTAAAATTATTTATACAAAACAATTGTTACTGTTTAAACAATTAATAAACAATTAGGGGCAAAATATGTGAGTAGAACTTTTTACTTTAACATGTATATAAACTAACAAAAAAAGTTTTAGAAAAATATAAGCTTGTTTTTTTCCGAAACAATGCATGTTTTCGTTCTATATTGACTCCCATAAATCATAGCCCCTAAAGCATGGCCAGCCTTGCTGTCTCTGCTCGGTGCGGGCGCGGTGCGGATATGTGTGTCCCGGCCTTTATTCTGTACATACTTTTGTTGCCTATGTTGTTCGTATTTCGCCTCAAAATTGTTAAACTTTTGGTTTCTTGAATTATTTTTGTTATTTCTCTTGTATTGTTTTCTTTTGATCATGTCTTGTATTATGTCTTTTCTGGTTGATAGGCGGATATTTTTGTTTAATTTCTTCATTATTGTGTAGTTGAGAGTCGTATTTTTCCAGCTACTTCATCATTTGAACTGACTAGTTATCTAAAATGAAATAAGTGTCCTGATTTAAGAGTAATTTGGGTTTCTCCTCTTCATCTTGTTTCGCCGAGACTGATGATATTCCATTTTATTGCTTTCAGCCATTCCATCATTTGGCTTCTGGTCCGATATGAGTTCTAACATTGTATGAAGTAATATGCAATTGTCGCTCTTTGTGGTAGCCTGACTTTCCGGGGCTGGGATCCATAGCACCCTCTGCTCCAACCCTTTTCCAACCGCTACCTTGGTTGGGGTAGCCGCCGGAGACAGTGGGCCGTTTCGTCTTTCATCATGGAAAAGAACTTTTGGCATTGTAAGCCAATAAAAGTTGATGGGTGGACTAATGTTATTGTACTGAAACAAATAACGATAAACTACCCCTGCTAATTAAAATATCATTCGAAAATAATATTTCAACCAACCAAGATAGTTATCGTTCACCCTAGCTTAGCTCAGAACTATGCAAATTCAGAATGGAAGCAAACAAAACAATATTTTAACCAATCATGTTTATTGTTCATAAAGATATAATAAAAATGTGACTTATTAAATACATTAACAAATATATTCAAATTCTTGCCAAAAACTAACAATTCTTGTATTATACTTATGCATGGCTTGTGTTGCTGGTTCGATGGTAACTCCTTGATGTCGAATGGTACTGCTGTAGACTTCTTGTAGACCTGGGCAGATGTTCGGCCTCAGATCCTTGCAGCTGAAAATGCTCGTCGTTGCAGTTTAGATGGTCTTCATTCTTGTCAGCCTTAGTTCCATCACCGGTGACGATGGCTTGAAGCTCCCGAAGGGAGAAAAGGATGATTTTATTCCCAAACACTAGAAGATAAAACAACACATATCAAAATCAAGAAGTAAAAACCAAAAACGAGCCTTTGCCAAATAATCGTAAAAAGTAGTAATTGGCAAAGGAATAAAATAAAATTAATAGTGAGGACTAGTCAAATAATTTGATTACTAAAAGCATATTAATAGAGAGAATGTAAAATATGAAACATGTGCTTTTCGACATGGAAGGTTAGGTATAAAAAAAATTATTATAAAAAATTAATACAGGCTTAGAAAAATTTGTACAGTGATGGTTAAAAACTTATCCCAAGAGAGAATATGAAAGTCTGGAAATAAATAGCTGGTATCAGCCTGTAATTGGCTTTTATAGCGAAATTAATTTTTTCTACGAGCGTGCAAAAATGTCTACTTTCGCGCACGCATTTTAGTTTAGAAAGTTTCACTTTTCCGCACGCGTGTTACTTTTCCGCACGCGTGTTACTTTTCCGCACGCGGTTTTTACTTTTCCGCACGCGTGTTAATTTAGATATGTTAATATGGCTGTAAAGTAATTATAATACATGCAATAAACTAATATTTAGATATTATTTACTAATTTATTTCAAATATATCTTATTGTGTTCCTGTTTTAATGAAATTAACGCGAGAATTCGATGAAATAAAATTATTTTGACATAATATTCGAAAGTCAAATCGGTAGACAATAACAGTCGTTTTGAATCATCGTCATGGAAACCAAGATCGTCGTCATGCTATCTAATTATATTGAAAGTTTGGTTTTGACAACCTTGTCAAAGAATTAATTTGTGTATGTATTTTCATATTAATTAAATTAATTGATTAAGATTTGGTAATTGTTTAAAGACTTTTAGAAAAAATATTGTTCCTAACTCTTGCAGAAAGTCTCTTTTCCGCACTCGACTGCTTGCCGAACTCCCGCTTCGCGTCGTTCGGCAAACTGCAGTCGCGTGCGGAAAAGAATGACTTTCTGCACTTGTTAGGAAAATAACTATTCCACCACTCTGCGTTGTTAAGTGACGAAGTGTCACTGTCATATCAGCGAAACACAACACAGAATATGAAATTTGAAATAACGACTAAGTAAGTATGAAGTAATGAACACAGAACACAAGTTTAGATCAGATGATAGAATGTAAGATTATGAAGTATGTTCAGTATGACTTAGATGAAAAGAGAGATCTTATTACTAATGAAATATTAAAGAAAATAAAGTAAAATAATTATTTAAAAATAAAATAGCAAAGATGTGACGTTTGTAACGTTACAATACATATAAAAATCCTTAAGCCAGCCGCATTATTGTGAATAACTGCCAGCAAAATAAGGATAGCTATCTTAATTATCATTATCCGGAACGGATAGGCACCGTAAGAAGAAGATATTAGGGGATGTCTAGGGATGACACCAAAATGAGAGAGCATCGGTTAAGATGGTATGGGCATGTTCAACGCCGAAACGCTAATCACACAATACGAAGAATGGCTGATTTACAAATTCCCGGAAAGAGTATTAGAGGAAGACCTGCAGAGACGCTTAGGCAGGACATGTCAGTAAACGGAGTGATATTGGTATAACCCAAGGTAGAAACGTATGGAAAAATGTAATGATAAATCCGACTCCGCATATGAATAAAAACAAAGAAAAATTATGTTGATCTTCCTTCCATGAAGAAAATACATATAAAAAATAAAACGAAATAAAACCAATTTTTTTTTCAATCAAGAATTTTTTCTGTATTTCTAACTAAATATACACTGTGTCCGTAAAGTATGTAACAAATTCTTTTTTAGCTAAACAGTGCATTTTAAGAAATAATCCTGAAACACGTCGGTTTTTGATTTTAATTTACCGTATTTTAAAATAATATTCTAATATACAGGGTGAATTACTTTCGAGTAATGACGTCACCGTCATTTTTTTTTAATGGAACACCCCCATTTTGTCTCAATTTTCGGATTATTCTAGCTGAGCTGATTCCAAAAATGTGTCACATGTTGATTCAAATTGGTACAGGGTGGACAAAAATACAATAGTTTAGTTGTGCTCATAAAGTAACGCGTTAGTTAAATTAACAATATAAAAAATACTTATTGTCTAGCGGACAGAATATGAAAGAAATTATTTCTTATCAATTTAAAAGAAACATAGTAGGCTATGTTTTTGTTAAATGTCATTATTTGTTTAGTAATGTATTGATGTTTAGTGACAGTTTAGTACTACAATATTTTTGGTATTTGTGAATGTTTTAATTATTGCTTAGATTTAATTTGAAGTAGAAATGGGGTTAAGTGTAAAGCAAAGAATTGAAATACTTATGATGATTGGGTATGGAGACAGATCGCGAACTCAGATGGAAGTGTGCAATTTGTTTAATGATAAATATCCAGAAAGACCTATAACGCGTTCAACAGTCAGTAAGATTGAAAAGAAATTTCGAGAAACTGGTACGGCTGAAAATGCACGGAAATCAGGTCGTCCCTCTGCAAATTCTGATACAGCATTAGATGTTTTACTTAGTTTTGAAGAAGATGCGCACACTTCTGTGCGTAAAGTTAGTCGCGATATCGGTGTTAGCAAAACAACGGTACACAAACTATTAAAGCTTGAAAAGTGGCATCCTTATAAAATCAAACTTGTGCAGGAATTAAACGAAGATGATCCCGATAGAAGAATTCAATTTTGCGAAGCAATGATTGATAACTGCCACCGAGACCCTCTCTTGGTACAAAACATTATTTTTTCTAATGAGGCCACTTTCAAGTTAAATGGCGAGGTTAACCGTCAGAATTGTAGATACTGGGAAAAAGAAAACCCCCACTAGATGCGTGAGCATCATACACAATACTCGCAAAAGGTAAATGTATGGGCTGGAATTTTAAGAAATCGAATCATCGGACCCTACTTTATCGAAGGTAATTTAAACGGGGCAACGTACCTTGAGTTTTTAAGGGGGTATCTCGTACCTACTTTACGTAATTTGTTTCCCAGCAGACGAAATCGTGGAGGTTTTGATGAAAGTTTATGGTTTCAACAGGATTATGCTGCAGATGTTAGAAGGTACCTAGATGAAATTTTTCCGAACAGGTGGATTGGTAGACGTGGACCTATTGAATTGCCAGCGAGGTCACCAGATTTCAATCCTTTGGATTATTTTATGTGGGGCCATCTGAAGAATGTTCTGTATTAAACGAAACCAGCAAATATTCAAGAATTAAAACAGAGAATTCGGACAGCAATAAACAATATTTCTCAAGACACAATAAACAATATTTCTCAAGACACAATAAACAAGGTTCAACAAGAATTTGTACAACGTTTGGGTTACTGTCAAATACAGCAAGGGCTGCAGTTCGAACATTTATAAAGTCATGTATTTCATCATATTCTGTCCGCTAGACAATAAGTATTTTTGATAATATTGTTAATTTAACTAACGCGTTACTTTATTAACACACACAAAACTATTGTGTTTTTGTCCACCAATTTGAATCAACATGTGATACATTTTTGGAATCAGCTCAGCTGGAGTAATACGAAAATTGAGACAAAATGGGGGTGTCCCATTTAAAAAAAATGACGGTGACGTCATAACTCGAAAGTTCACCCTGTATATTAGAATATTATTTTAAAATACGGTAAATTAAAATCAAAAATCGACGTTTTTCAGGATTATTTCTGAAAATGCTCTGTTTAGCTAAAAAAGAATTTGTTCCATACTTTACGGATACAGTGTATACATAACAAACTAACATACTACTATCTAAATATGCAATACACTGTTGTGGTTGTAAATATTTATTTTTTTTGTATTTTTTTTAATATATTTTTAAGTTGTTTTTTTTATTATTTTTTATTAATTGTTTTTTTTTACTACGCTAAGACATAAACCCGATTAAACATCTGGTTTTTGGTCTTCCTCGTGGTCTGCCTGATATAGGTCTCCATTTGGTAATTTTCTTGATCACGGCTTCTGGATTTCTCCTTTCTAAATGTCCCATCCATCTAAGTCTGTGTGTCTTGATAAATCTGACGATGTCTTCTCCTTTCAAAAGTTCTCTTACTTCGTGGTTCATTAGTTTTCTAAATTCATTATTACCTAAGTTTAGTGACACATTACTTCAGCACCATTTGTGTGATTACTGGTTTAATTGCTTCTCTGTAAATTTTCACTTTAGTATTCTGAGTAAGCTTCTTGTCTTTGAGGAAGTTGTTGTAATTTCAGTAGGTTCTGTTTCCTGCCTGAGGATATATCATTCGAATTGTTTTACGTTCCCACACAAGCAATTTATTTTTTCTCTTTTTGTTAGCGTCCATACGCCACTGAGATGTTTTGACTTCATTAGATTTTTCATTGAAAAGAAAGATCTGTTTCCCGCCATTATTTGTGTTTCAACTTCCCGTTCTACTTTGTTGTTATTGGTAATTGTTGCTCCTAGATATGTAAATTCTTAATCACTTCGAAGTTATGTGTTTCTTTTATAGTATTTTGCCTTATTCGCCGTCGTTCTTGTTTTGAAACGACCATGTATTTTGTTTTGTCTTCATTTACTTTTAGACTGATATTTAATGCAGCTTCTTAAAAGCTCGAGAAAATATACTTAACTTATAATGTTGGTATGCTGCTGTGTTTACGTCATCAGCAAAGGCGAGTACAATCTTTGCTCCTCGAGCATGTCTGGTTTATTTTTTGGATAAATTTTTCGCATGACCTATTCTAAGGCCAGGTTAAACAGCAATGGGAACAACGGATATCCCTATGTCAGTCTAGAATTTACGCAGAAAGCATTATTTGATGTTTTTCCCTTTATTATATTTTTTGCAGAGTTGGAACATTCCATGTCAAATCACTCAGATAAAAACTTTTGGATCTCCGATTTGTCTAAAACTTGGTTTATAGCTTCTGCGGAACGTAATACGTTCTGTTGATCATAACTTTATTTTTTTTTCTCAAAATATCATTTTTAGCGATTTTACAGCGATTTGGTATTTATTTAAACAAATTTCTTTGTTATATCATAGAATATTAATGAAAAAATATTTTTTTAATAGATGGGACTCAAAAATGTCATTATAAGGCATTATAACAAATTATTTTGATTCAAAAACAAGTTTTTGATCAACTTTTAGTGTAGAAAATGCATCATCGTCGATTTAGCTGAAAATTTGCCCACATATAGCCAAAACACAGGACTTTAAGTGGTTAAAAGGATTTTTATAGTTTTACAATACAAAAAAAGTTACATATAATAATATTAAACTCAATAATCCAGTCGGGATAGCATTTACCTCACATGCCAAGTTGCCCAAAATTTTATTTTTCTAATCTTTAGGGGGTCAATAGCAGTCTAAATTTAAAATCGTGAATGAATTCCGCCGTTACATTAGCCGCCAATCTTGATTTTAAAGGAGAACCGTTTTTGTCCAGTATCTCCGAAATTTTCAACTTTTCGACAAAAAGTGTAACGACTGAAATTGTTGAAATACGATTTCTTATCATTTCTTTTATTACAATTTTTTTGTGCGGTCGATATTTTCCGAGTTAAGGGAGGAAATAGTGACAATTAGAAATCAGAATTAGACAAGAAAATTAAATTTTATACAATTTTGATCTCTATCATTTTTTTTGCCAAAAACAATATTTATTTAAGGTGGTACGATTGAGGTAAAGGCGCGAGCGTAAGACCTGATTGGTTTTATAGCAATTACTTTTGTTTAATATCTCAGGCATTTTCAACAAATTTTGTTGTGAGGTCGATATTTTTCGAGTTAATTGTACCGATTGTACTTACAGTAGACGCCTATATTTTTGACTCGGACATTATTGTATAACTTTTTTTGTATTTTAAAACTATAAAAATCATTTTAACCACTTAAAGTCATGTGTTTTGGCAATATGTGTGAAAATTTTCAGACAAATCGAAGATGATGTATTTTGGGAATGGATAAAAATGTAAAAAACGGTATTTTAACGTTTTCTACACTTAAAGGCTATAGCGGGATAAGATGGTAAAATCTGCACTCGGCTGGATTCTTAGTTGGGGTTGGGCAATCGAAAGTACATAATTCAAAAACTCCCTAACCAAATTTTTAGCTCCCTATGTGACCCTAGGTGTCCCCTATCGAAAAAAATGTGTTTTTTCGAAAAACATTTTTTTGGAGCCATCTTTTGCTTTAAAAAAATGTGAAAAAAATTGTGAATATACATTATTATACCCTAAATCCCACTGATTTTTTTCAGATTTTTTGGATCAAAATTGACGCCAGAAAAAATTTTTGAAGTTTTCAAAAAAAATTTAGGTTATGTAGGTAATTTTTGGCTAGCTCCGACAAAATTTTTTTTAGTGTATTTTTTTCCGTTCTTTTGAATGACAGGGATAGTTTTGCCATTTTCTCGCCGGAAATTACTCAAAATTCGAAAAAACCCATTTTTTTGGTTACCCCCCTCATATTTTTAGTGTTTACTGAGCGATCTTTTCTTTAAAAAATCTGAAAAAAATTATGAACATACACTGAGGCCCAAAAATATACTATTTTTTTTTTCAGATTTTTTGGATCAAAATTGAAAAATTTTGAATTTTTCAAAAAAATTTTAGGTTATGTAGGTAATTTTTGGCGAGCGCCGACATAATTTTTTTTAGTGTATTTTTTTCCGTTATTTTGAATGGCTGGGACAGTTTTGCCATTTTCTCGCCGGAAATTGCTCAAAATTCGAAAAAACCCATTTTTTGGTTACCCCCTCATATTTTTAGTGTTTACTGACCGATCTTTCCTTTAAAAAATCTGAAAAAAATTATGAACATACATTGATGCCCAAAAATATACTGGTTTTTTTTCAGATTTTTTGGATCAAAATTGAAAAATTTTGAATTTTTCAAAAATTTTTTAGGTTATGTAGGTAATTTTTGGCTAGGTCCGACATAATTTTTTTTAGTGTATATTTTTCCGTTATTTTGAATGGCTGGGATAGTTTTGCCATTTTCTCGCCGGAAATTGCTCAAAATTCGAAAAAAACCCATTTTTTTGGTTCCCCCCCTCATATTTTTAGTGTTTATTGAGCGATCTGTTCTTTAAAAAATCTGAAAAAAAATTATGAACATACATTGATGGCCAAAAACATACTGTTTTTTTTATCAGATTTTTTGGATCAAAATTGAGGCTAGAAAAAATTATTGAATTTCTCAAAAAAAATTTAGGTTATGTAGGTAATTGTTGGCTACCTCCGACATAATTTTTTTTAGTGTATTTTTTTCCGTTCTTTTGAATGGCAGGGATAGTTTTGCCATTTTCTCGCCGGAAATTACTCAAAATTCGAAAAAACCCATTTTTTTGGTTACCCCCCTCATATTTTTAGTGTTTACTGAGCGATCTTTTCTTTAAAAAATCTGAAAAAAATTATGAACATACACGGATGCCCAAAAATATACTATGTTTTTTTCAGATTTTTGGATCAAAATTGAAAAATTTTGAATTTTTCAAAAAAATTTTAGGTTATGTAGGTAATTTTTGGTAAGCGCCGACATAATTTTTTTTAGTGTATTTTTTTCCGTTCTTTTGAATGGCTGGGATAGTTTTGCCATTTTCTCGCCGGAAATTGCTCAAAATTCGAAAAAACCCATTTTTTGGTTCCCCCCTCATATTTTTAGTGTTTACTGACCGATCTTTCCTTTAAAAAATCTGAAAAAAATTATGAACATACATTGATGCCCAAAAATATACTGGTTTTTTTTTCAGATTTTTTGGATCAAAATTGAAAAATTTTGAATTTTTCAAAAAATTTTTAGGTTTTGTAGGTAATTTTTGGCTAGGTCCGACATAATTTTTTTAGTGTATATTTTTCCGTTCTTTTGAATGGCTGGGATAGTTTTGCCATTTTCTCGCCGGCACAGTGCGCAGCACGTGGAAAATCGAGCACGAATTGGCTTATGCTTACCTATAGTATTATTGTATTATTATTCTATCTATGTATATCATGGATTGAAAATATAAATATGTAGATATTCACATACTTATTTAGTAAGCTACATTTATGGAAATAACTTGATTCCGGTGCAAACGTGATTGCTTATTTAAAATGTAACTTTTAACGAATAATTTTATTTACTTTACACCTTTGAAAAGTAAAATTAATAAATCAAATAAAGTTGAAAATAAACGTTTGCCTATAACTGTATGGCATATTTCATGCTGTGAAAACGTTTTTAATAATTACTTATTACTTATTAATTACTTATAATTACTTATTAATAACATTAACAATGTCTATATATATTTAAATATTTTTAATACTGATATATTTTTTAAAGTAGGTACTCTAGCGTATCAAAAAATTAACTTTCAATTACCTTAACTTAATTAATAAATACGCAAAAGGTAATATTAATATGGTAATTTCAATTGAGAAATCGGAAAACACAACTAAGACGAAGAAATATCTATGAATTGATCTATACATAATGTAATTAAGGTAGCCATGTACCTATAGTTAAGGGTTAAGGTTGTCTACTAAAAACATAGGAAAAATATCAACAAAGGGAGTTGTCGTATTTTATGCATATTCTCTTCTCAAAATGGCTACCTTCTCTTCTCAAAAAACCTGATCACGCTATTCAAAATAACGGAAAATAGTTATTTATTGACATCAAAAATCGTTATTTATTGACATGCAATTGAGTTTATGTGTACACATAGGGGGACACAAAGAAATGGCTCTTTTCGAATTGTGGGGAATCCCGGAGAGAAAATGGCAAATCTAACCCAGTTATTCAAAAGAACGAAAAAAAATACACAAATTATTTCGAAGTCTGTCAAAAATGGCTTACATAAACGATTTTTTTTAAAAATTCAAAAAATTTCCCTGAGTAAAATTTTAATCCAAAAAATCTAAAAAAAAATCAGTATATTTTTGGGCATAACAATGTATGTTCATAATTTTTTTCAGATTATTTTAAGAAAATATCGCTCAGTAAACACTAAAAATATGAGGGGGGAAAACCAAAAAATGGGTTTTTTCGAATTTTGAGCAATTTCCGGCGAGAAAATGGCAAAACTATCCAAGCCATTCAAAAGAAGGAAAAAAAATACACTAAAAAAAATTATATCGGAGCTAGCCAAAAATTACCTACATACCCTAAAATTTTTTTGAAAAATTCAATAATTTTTTCTGGCCTCAATTTTGATTTAAAAAATCTGAAAAAAAAAGTATGTTTTGGGGCATAAATGTACGTTCATAATTTTTTTTTCAGATTTTTTAAAGGAAAGATCGGTCAGTAAACACTAAAAATATGAGGGGGAACCAAAAAATGGGTTTTTTCGAATTTCGAGCAATTTCCGGCGAGAAAATGGCAAAACTATCCCTGCCATTCAAAAGAACGGAAAAAAATACACTAAAAAAAATTATGTCGGAGGTAGCCAAAAATTACCTACATAACCTAAAAATTTTTTGAGAAATTCAATCATTTTTTCTAGCCTCAATTTTGATCCAAAAAATCTGATAAAAAAAAACAGTATGTTTTTGGCCATCAATGTATGTTCATAATTTTTTTTCAGATTTTTTAAAGAACAGATCGCTCAGTAAACACTAAAAATATGAGGGGGGAACCAAAAAAATGGGTTTTTTTTCGAATTTTGAGCAATTTCCGGCGAGAAAATGGCAAAACTATCCCAGCCATTCAAAAGAACGAAAAAATATACACTAAAAAAAATTATGTCGGACCTAGCCAAAATTACCTACATAACTTAAAAAATTTTTGAAAAATTCAAAATTTTTCAATTTTGATCCAAAAAATCTGAAAAAAAACCAGTATATTTTTGGGCATCAATGTATGTTCATAATTTTTTTCAGATTTTTTAAAGGAAAGATCGGTCAGTAAACACTAAAAATACGAGGGGGGTACCAAAAAATGGGTTTTTTCGAATTTTGAGCAATTTCCGGCGAGAAAATGGCAAAACTATCCCAGCCATTCAAAAGAACGGAAAAAATACACTAAAAAAAATTATGTCGGCGCTCGCCAAAAATTACCTACATAACCTAAAATTTTTTTGAAAAATTCAAAATTTTTCAATTTTGATCCAAAAAATCTGAAAAAGAAATAGTATATTTTTGGGCATCAATGTATGTTCATAATTTTTTTCAGATTTTTTAAAGATAAGATCGCTCAGTAAACACTAAAAAATGTGGGGGGTAACCAAAAAAATGGGTTTTTTCGAATTTTGAGTAACTTCCGGCGAGAAAATGGCAAAACTATCCATGCCATTCAAAAGAACGGAAAAAATACACTAAAAAAATTATGTCGGACCTAGCCAAAAATTACCTACATAACCTAAAATTTTTTTGAGAAATTCAATAATTTTTTCTAGCCTCAATTTTGATATAAAAAATCTGATAAAAAAAACAGTATGTTTTTATCCATCAATGTATGTTCATAATTTTTTTTCAGATTTTTTAAAGAACAGATCGCTCAGTATACACTAAAAATATGAGGGGGGAACCAAAAAAATGGGTTTTTTCGAATTTTGAGCAATTTCCGGCGAGAAAATGGCAAAACTATCCCAGCAATTCAAAAGAACGGAAAAATATACACTAAAAAAAATTATGTCGGACCTAGCCAAAAATTACCTACATAACCTAAAAAATTTTTGAAAAATTCAAAATTTTTCAATTTTGATCCAAAAAATCTGAAAAAAAAAACAGTATATTTTTGGGCATCAATGTATGTTCATAATTTTTTTCAGATTTTTTAAAGGAAAGATCGGTCAGTAAACACTAAAAATATGAGGGGGGGAACCAAAAAATGGGTTTTTTCGAATTTTAAGCAATTTCCGGCGAGAAAATGGCAAAACTATCCCAGCCATTCAAAAGAATGGAAAAAATACACTAAAAAAAATTATGTCGGCGCTCGCCAAAAATTACCTACATAACCTAAAAATTTTTTGAAAAATTCAAAATTTTTCAATTTTGATCCAAAAAATCTGAAAAAAAATATAGTATATTTTTGGGCATCAATGTATGTTCATAATTTTTTTCAGATTTTTTAAATGAAAGATCGCTCAGTAAACACTAAAAATATGAGGGGGGTAACCAAAAAAATGGGTTTTTTCGAATTTTGAGTAATTTCCGGCGAGAAAATGGCAAAACTATCCCTGCCATTCAAAAGAACGGAAAAAAATACACGAAAAAAAATTTTGTCGGAGCTAGCCAAAAATTACCTACATAACCTAAGAATTTTTTGAAAACTTCAAAAATTTTTTTTGGCGTCAATTTTGATCCAAAAAATCTGAAAAAAATCAGTGGGATTTAGGGTATAATAATGTACATTCATAATTTTTTTCACATTTTTTAAAGCAAAAGATCGCTCCAAAAAAATGTTTTTCGAAAAAACACATTTTTTTCGATAGGGGACACCTGGGGTCACATAGGGAGCTAAAAATTTGGTTAGGGGGTTTTTGAATTATGTACTTTCGATTGCCCAACCCCAACTAAGAATCCAGCCGAGTGCAGATTTTACCATCTTATCCCGCTATAGCCTTTGATCAAAATTACTTGTTATAATGCCTTATACTGTCATTTTTGAGTCCCTTCTATTAAAACATTGTTTTTTCCACTGATACTTTATGATAAAATATATAAATTTGTTTAAATAAATACCAAATCACTGTAAATTGGCTAAAACTGATCTTTTAAGGAAAAAAGAAGACTGACTGTTCGGGCTTAAATGCTTCAGCTCGAACTTATTTTTACGTTCCGCTGAAGCTATACACCAAGTTACAGACAAATCGGAGATCAAAAAGTTTTTTGGATCCAAAATTGAGTGGTTTGAATTGGAATCACCCACATACATTGGCGTTCCCGCAGCTAGTAATCGTCCATGCTCTAAACTCTAAATAAACGAAAAGGTACATGTAGGCACATCCAGAATTTATTTACGTTTTAATGATTCTAATTATTTTGTCTTACGACTAGTTATAATATAGAAATTAATATTTTTTAGGCTAAAGAATTACGAACAGTTTTCACGGAAGCAGAATTTGAAGTACCAAAAATCGGGACTATAGAAGAATTTCAAGGTCAAGAATTCGACATCGTCATTATATCCACGGTACGTTCATCTAAAGATTTTATCAAATCGGATCTTACTTACCACTTGGGCTTCGTTGCACACCCCAAAAGATTGAACGTTGCGATTTCGAGAGCCAAATCACTTTTGCTCATCGTAGGAAATCCTAAGTTGTTGTGCACCGATCCTTGTTGGCGAGCTGTTGTTAAATATTGTATCGAAAATGGTGTTTACAAAGGATGTGATTTTGAATAAATATTATTGTTTTGTATTGCTTGTTATAAGAAATAAACTTTATATTTTTTTATTTTAAAATGTGGTTTCCCTACAAAAACCTCATCAAAAAAGAACCGGAAAATGTCAAACAAACCAAATAATATAACAACAGACAGGGCCGCTTTATCCATTAGGCAATATAGGCAGTTGCCTAGGGCGGCAAATTATAAGCGGGCGGCAAAAATACTGTACAAAAAAATATTTGTATATAAAAATTACAATCGAATAACAATTAACAATTAAGTAGGTAAACCATCAATGGAATAGAAGTGGGCATTCATTTGTAGAAAACAAATTGCATTCTCTTAAAATTAAATTAAATAAAAATTCTATTCATTTAAAAAGGACGGAAGTCGTAAATTTAGGGATTATTGGGACACCGGCAGCACCGCAAAGGCGGCGGGCTATAGGATCAATTCAAAGCGGCAACTTTTTAGGTTGTTTAGAACTCAGCAGAATTTGATCCTTTTTACGCGAGCACCTTACTAAATTTGGAAATATTGGTCAAGGGAACTGTAATTATCTGTCAAACACTATATATGCAAGGAACTAATAAGTAGTTTTGATGGGAAGAAAAAAAAAGAAAGATTTTTAGCGAATTAAAGCAAGAAAAATACTATTTTATAATAGTTGATTCGACACCAGAAGTGTCTCATGTTGATCAGCTAGTATTTTTAGTTCGCTGTTTCTGGTGATGGTATGCCGACTGAAAGATTTATTAAATATATTCCATCTGAAGGTCACAAGTCTGCTGCTTTGGAATCTACAGTGATTTCGACTTTAGAAGAATGTACCAGTGACTTAGACCCGTTTGCCATTATACTAATTTCAGTACTGATTTCAGTACTAAAAATATTGGTTAGTTGCGCGAGTCGATTTAGTATGAAAAAGTCAGTTTGTGCCAAGTTTGTGTTTGCAACTATCCGAATTGTAATCAGCATATAGGCATGCGCTCTACCTACTAAATTTACATGAGCTTTACTCAAGGTTCATAGATAGGAGCTTTACTAATTGAGATTGCAAGTTGCAAGCCATTAACTTATTAACAATAAAAGATGGGAAGAAGTATTTTTGCAAAACTGGCAAACTTGGCTTTTATTTCTGCTATTAGAGATATATCCACACCTAGTTTGGCTAATTCTGCCTTTATTTCTTCCAAAACTTTAATTCGTGCGTTCCTATTCTATAGAGAGGGTGCTTTGGCACATACAAACATTGATCATTGATTCGATTTGTAAAACTATTAATGTTTCAATCTGCCTTTTTCTCCACATGTTGAAAGTTGAAATCACTATTATTATTATGTACCTATAAAAAAAACAAAAGTACCTAATATACAATACAACCTCACTTTTTAATATTGTGTCAATTTCAGTACAAGAAATTAGAACATGTTTTAATTTTTAGTACTAAATCGGCGCGCGCATCTAATTTGTAGATACAATATTTTTAGTACTAATTTCAGTACTACATTTAGCATAGTGGCAAGCGGACCTTAAGTAATTGTCTCGGCCAGTCATATGATAACGCATCCAGTATGTCTGGCAAATATTCAGGACTGCAGGCCAGAATAAAAAATCAGAATAAACTTGCCGAGTACGTACCTTGCTCTGGACATTCTCTCAATTTGGTAGGATATTTAGCAGCAGAATCCTGTCTGAACGCCTTTTCCTTTTTAATTTTTTTTTACAAGAATTATATACATTTTTCTCGGCTTCCACATATACACTGCAGTGCAAAAAAATCGATCCACTAAAAATTTGGTCATTTTTGATGTTTCAAATTTCCTAAACCTGTTGTCCGATTTAAGTGATTTTTACCACGTTATAGCCTTATTCATTGACAATATCTCTGTAATAATATTGTTGCTAGCCAGTCAAACTATCATTGTATACCGGGTGTACGAATCAAACTGTGTTTTTTTTTTCTCAAAGTTCGCATCACCCTGTGGACTATTCTGGCATTTATAAAATACTGAAATTAAAACCCAACTATAGCCTCAGGTTTTCTTAACATTTTGTCTTTCGATTCATTCGCTTATGTTGGATAATCAAAAAGTTAGGTACTTTAACAACTGACCATGTTCGTCATCAGTACAGGGTGTTTCTAAAATATTTGCACAAAACTTTAAGGGGTTATTGTACATGAGAAAATAATGACAATTTTCTTTATAATCATATGTCCGCAAACGCTTCTTTTCCGAGATACGGGATGTTCATTTTTTTTACAAACTGATGATTTACTTATTGCTTTAAAACCAGTTGAGATGTGCAAATCAAATTTGGTGGGTTTTAAGACGTAGTTATTGCACATTTTTTGACATACAATTAAGAATTTAATATTCGCCAGTGGCGCGCAAACGGGTATTATGACCGATAATATTACCCGTACGCACGCCAATGGTGAATATTAAATTCTTAATTGTATGTCAAAAAATGTGCAATAACTACGTTTTAAACCCACCGAATTTGATCTGCATATCTCAACTGGTTTTAAAGCAATAAATCAATCGTCAGTTTGTAAAAAATAATTGAACATCCCGTATCTCGGAAACGAAGCGTTTGCGGACATATGATTATAAAACAAATTGTCATTATTTTCTCATGTAAAATTACCCCTTAAAGTTTGTCGCACTTATTTAGAAACACCCTGTACTGATGACGAACGTGGCCAGTTGTTAAAGTACCTAACTTTTTTTATTATCCAACATAAGCGAATGAATCGAAAGACAAAATGTTAAGAAAACCTGAGGCTATAGTTGGGTTTTAATTTCAGTATTTTATAAATGCTAGAATAGTCCACAGGGTTATGCGAACTTTGAGAAAAAACACAGTTTGATTCGTACACCCGGTATACAATGACAGGTTAACTGTCTAGCAACAATATTATTACATCGATATTGTCAATGACTAAGGCTATAACGTGGTAAAAAATCACTTAAATCGGACAGGTTTAGGAAATTCAAAACATCAAAAATGGCCAAATTTTTAGTGAATCAATTTTTTTGCACCGCAGTGTAGATGGAAAATTTTGACTGACAACTTAAATTTATGACTAAAATTATGACAACTTAAAATCACCTGTTGTGAAATCTCTTAGTGAAACTAGATGGTCCGCAAAGGTGGACGCAACCAAAGCGTTAGGTATACACTGGCTTCAGCGAAATAAAAAAAGCGCTTTTTAATATCTCTAACGACCAATGTCAAACTACAGCTGTGAAACATCAAGCACTTGGCTTTATTAGGTGTCATTTGGCAACATATTTTAGAAAAAGTGAACCTATCCAATAAGTATGTCCTGCGATGGATCTGGGTTCTGTCGTTAAAGAGTATGAAGCTCTTTCAAATTACTTTACGTCAATCAGAAATAATTTTGCCAATTACGAAGAGGAACCCAAAAAATTGTGCCCAAATAAAACATATAAAGAAACAAGAAAGAGAAACAGAAAAATTCACTTTGACGAGAGGACCGATGATGAACTAAACTTTTCAGCTAGTGCCGAGATGAAAATCCACACATTCTATATTATAATCGACACTCTGATAAGATACCAGAATACACATCTGGAATCTTATCGACTTATTTATCAACGTTTTCGTCGTTATAACAGATTTGCCAAAATTAAAAAATGAAGAAATTATTAAGAAGCTGAAAATCTGATACAAAGTACCCCGCACAAACCTTACGGAAATTAGGTCCCAGTGGATTTAGTTCATACTTTGGGAAAATACTCTTTGAAGCATTGTGATGAAAAGTTCTCATGGGCACAACTCGATCGTATGGAGGATTTTCAAGATATAGAGGCACAGACTCGGAAAATTATAAGATTTACTGGGTATTCCAATTCCCTGAGTTACTGGTTATCTGGCAACATGTAGAAGTTTGGATCAAAGAAAAGTACTAGTAGTCAAGGATTTTTTCCTGACTATCCAATGGCGACCTTTACTTTGACCTTGACCTTCAACGGACGTCATCTTCTGGAGTTTCGAGGGTATTCGGCATTAAACTGATATAAACAGATTACTCATAGGTTTTTGGGATGGCTAAACACGAATATGCCATCAGAATTGACCTCGGAGCACGTGGTGGCCAGGACGACGGCAAGGAACGTCATCTTCTAGAGTTTCGATGGTTTTCGGCATTTAATTGATGCAAATGAATTACTGGAGGGTTTTTTGAGGTCGCTAAACACGAATATGCCACCAGAGCCGACTCCCGGAGAACCTGGTTTCCAAGGTCACTGAAAGGGGCTCCTGGAGTTTCGAGGGTCTTCGGTACTACATTAATGCAAACGGATTAGTTATAGGTTTTTGGGGTTGCTGAACATGCATACACTATCAGATCCGACCCACGAATTGCATTGTGCCTACGGCACGTCATCTTCTGGAGTTTAGAGAGTTTTCGGCATTGAATTGTTAAAAAGGGATTACTCATGGTTTTTGGAGTCGCTGAACGCTAATACGCCATCAGATCCGACCCACGGAGCACCTGGTGCCTAAGGTTATTCATCTTCTCGAGTTTTCGTGATTAAATTGATGAATGGAGTTAGTCCAAACCAGGGAGTTACGTATTTTTCGTATTAAATTTGGCGGCAAGGGAGATACGATGTATACGTAGAGGTCGCTATTTACTCATCTGGTAAAAATATGCATGTGCTACCTTTTCTAAACAATAAGTAGGGACTTTTTGAAGCAGATGGCAGTAATAACTCATTTTCAGAGAATTATGCCCCCCTTTCATATGAATTTCTTCCAGAATTGACAGGTTAGTTTTGTCCGGAAAACGCGTAGAATTCTTCTGTAGAACCACATTTCGAAGGTTTTGATCTTCTACCGATTATTTTGAGAGTATATGTTTCAGCTGCGTGTGTAGCAATGGGAAAAATAAGAGCATTGAGCAACCTTTATTCCTCATTATTGTTCTTCTTCTTTAGGTGCCGTGTCTGTATTCAGACGTTGGCCCTCATCATGTTTACAATTTCCTGAAACCTCTCTCTATCGGTTGCTACGCGAAATAATTCTTCTAATGTGCTGTCACACCATTGTCTAATATTACGCAGCCATGAAAGTTTCTTTCGACCAATCCATCTCTTTTCCTCCACTTTTCCTTGTATTATAAGGCTAAGCAGATGGTATTTAGGTTCTCGAACTTCGAACTATATGGCCGAAGTATTCTGTTTTTCTTGTCTTTATGATGCTTATGAGCAGACGTTCTGAATTCATCATTTGAAGAACATCTTCATTGGAAGTGTGCGAAACCCACGATATCTTTAGGATTCGTCGATAGCACCACAATTCGAATGCTTCCATTTTGTTTAGCATTGTGTTTTTTAACGTCCATGTCTCACAACCATACAATAAGATAGACCAAAATTGGTTTCCAGTTCATAAAAGCCTTCCGTGATATTTCGATTTTAGTTATTATCTCTTCATCGGAGTCACAATTTACATTTAACCAGCTGCCAAGGTACTTGAAATGATTCACCCGTTCTAACTCCTCTCCATCAAGAAAAAGCTGACCCTGATCTATATTAATCTTTTTAACTACCATCCACTTTGTCTTTGAAATGTTGATTTTAAGGCCTCTCCGATAACTTGCTTCACTGACTAGATTTAGTAGTGTCTGAAGATCTTGTAAATTTTCAGCAAGAATGGCTGTATCGTCAGCGTATCTAATCTTGTTGATTACTTCTCTGCCGAGCCTTACTCCCTCTTGTCTGTCATCCAAAGCCTCCCTAAAGATTTCTTCAGAGTAGATTAAAAAGAGTTGGTGATAAAACACAACCTTGTCGTACTCCACGTTTTATCGGTAGTTTTTCAGTACGACTGTCTCCAATTTGGATAGAGGCTACTTAATTGTAATATAATTATTTCAGCAGTCTTATATTGGAGTGGTAAAGTCCTGCTGCCCGCAGGCAATCGAAAAGTGTATCATGTTGTACTCGGTCGAATGCCTTCTCGAAGTCGATGAAACAAGCATAAACGTTCTTTCGGAATTCACAACTTTTTTGTAAGAGAACACGCATACAAAATAGTGCTTCTCTAGTTCCTAGACCATTTCTAAATCCAAATTGCTTATTACCCATTCTAGTTTCGCACAGAAGGAATACTCGGTTTTGTATAATACGTAAAAGTATCTTAAGTGTGTGACTCATCAAACTGATTAGTCTAAAATCGCTACATTTGGTGGGCCTGCTTTTCTTTGGTAATGTTATAAACAGTGACTCCAACCAATCATCTGGTATTTTTCCTTCGTTGTAAATTTTGTTGAAGAAAGTAATAGTCAAGTAGGTAATGTTTTCCTCATCTAAAAGTTTAAGTAGCTCAACAGGGATTTGATCTGGTCCAGGTGCTTTATTGTTTTTGGCTTGTTGTATTGCTTTTATTACTTCCGACTTCAGTATACTGGGACCTCTGTCTAATTGGTTGTCACGGGTAGTATTTGGAGCATTTTCTCGAGAAGCATCGTCAAAAAGGTCACTGATGTGTCTCTCCCATTCTTTGCACTGTTGTTCGTGATCACAAATTTTTCCGTCTGCGTTTTTAAGAGCAAACAGTAGCGATCAACAGGTAGCAACAAACGCGTTCCAAGATTGTGGCTCTAATTTTGAATATTTTGTCGAGATATTTGGCACACATATTCGTAATATAATAAAGAATGGCGGTACAGAGCCCAATTTCAGAAATATGTTAGTATGTGGAAATTACTCTATAACTAAATAAGATATTAAAAAAAAAAGGAGCCTGTACCGCCATTAAGAAGGACAAAAAAATACACTTTCTTCAAATAAACTTTTTTATCCCGTGCCTAGATTTTGTGTCACATTGGAACTACTAAAAATCGATTTTTTATAACAAGAAATCGAACATCACTGACTTGGCAACATTTCGAGCCTATGTGTATAAAAATTATTGTTTTTGATAGTATAAACGTCACTGTCAGTGTCGAATTACCGACGCACTGTTGCCTCACTTTTGAAAGTTCGCAGAACTTTCGCAATCTTGGACCGCGTTTGTTGCTACCTGTTGATCGCTACTGAGTGCTCTTAAGGTGATACAGTAGCGATCAACAGGTAGCCAAAACGCGTTCCAAGATTGCGGCTGTAATTTTGAATATTTTTTCGAGATATTTGGCACACGTATTCGTAATGTAATAAAGAATGGCGGTACAGAGCCCAATTTGAAAAATATATTAATATGTGGAAATTACTCTGTAATTAAATACAATATTAAAAAAACGAGCCTGTACCGCCATTAAGAAGAACAAAAAAATACACTTTTTTCAAATAAACTTTTTCATCCGATGCCTAGATTTTGTGTCATTTTGGAACTACTAATGAAATAAAAAATTTTAGAAGTTCCAAAATGACATAAAATCTAGGCATCGGATAAAAAAATTTATTTGAAAAAAGTGTATTTTTTGTTTTTCTTAATGGCGGTACAGGCTCGTTTTTTAATATTGTATTTAATTACAGAGTAATTTCCACATATTAATATATTTTTCAAATTGGGCTCTGTACCGCCATTCTTTATTAAATTACGAATAAGTGTGCCAAATATTTCGAAAAAATATTCAAATTACAGCCGCAATCTTGGAACGCGTTTTCGCTACCTGTTGATCGCTACTGTTTCCTCTTAAGTACGTCAGCATTTTTGTTTTCTAATTCCGGAGGTATATTTAAGTTTCTTGTGGAGGTTGAAACTGTCATGCTTTGTTTGGAGGTCTTCTATTTCTTTACATGAACTCTCGAGCCAAGATTATTTGGCCTGTTTAATTTTCCTTTTTATGAGTTTGTTAATTTCACGGTATTAGATAATATTGCTATTTTTGTATTTTCGTCGAACTTCCATTAGGTCTAGCATTTCTTGGTTCATCTAGTCATTTTTTGCCAACATTGTAGGTGTTTTTAAAGACTCCCTTACGTCCTCTAAAATCGAGTTTACCAACATTCGTTAATACACTGGGGTGCAAAATTAACCGGACACCTTAAAAATGGGTAATTTTTGATGTCTCGAATTACCTAAACCTGTTGTCCGATTTAAGTAATTTTTTTAATATACAGGGTGTCTGCGTAACTTGGAACCGTAAGGGAAACTTTTTTAATATCAATTTTACGAAAAAAAGTCATTCTTTATAAAGTGCTCTGCATAGTCTAAAACCTAAGATGCAATCATCAGATATCAAATTTTGTCAACAGTATACGAGGTATGTCAAAAAATATTAATTTCGCTCAAGAGCAAACTACCTTTATATTTCAAAATATCAAAAAATTTTATTATGAAAAGTTATTTGTAATTAAAAACCATATTCAAATATGCAATAACAGCCTTCTACGAGAAAAAAGAGAGATTTTGAGATTTTCCTAAATTACCTACTGATTCCGAACATCATTTTTGTTTATTAGACCTGTAATAACTCTTTTATTAATAATCCACTAGGAAGAATTTCCTGTAGCTGGCTGTATACCATTAATTACAAGTAAAATTTAATAAAAAATTTTGGTCTTGGTAAAAGGTATATTATTTTAAAAAGCCCTATAGGGCTACAAACATCGAACAGAACGTTTTCGCTCTAAAAAGAGCATCATCAGTGTTGCAAGAACATGGTGAGCCAACCAAAAAATACGAAGGTCAAAGCCTTTCAAAAATGGACTAAAAGTCACATCAAAATGCTAACATAGCAAATTCCAAAGGATGGATATAATCCCTAAGGATATGGCCCTAGGATAACATATGACTCCCACACGTTGTAAGTGGGTCAAAGGTAACAAATTAGGTCATTATGTTACAAGAGCTGACAGGCAACTCATAAGTTGCTTGAGTTGCATTGAGTTGCCTGTCAGCTCTTGTAACATAATGACCTAATTTGTTACCTTTGACCCACTTACAACGTGTGGGAGTCATATGTTATCCTAGGGCCATATCCTTAGGGATTATATCCATCCTTTGGAATTTGCTATGTTAGCATTTTGATGTGACTTTTAGTCCATTTTTGAAAGGCTTTGACCTTCGTATTTTTTGGTTGGCTCACCATGTTCTTGCAACACTGATGATGCTCTTTTTAGAGCGAAAACGTTCTGTTCGATGTTTGTAGCCCTATAGGGCTTTTTAAAATAATATACCTTTTACCAAGACCAAAATTTTTTATTAAATTTTACTTTTATTAATAATTTTAGGAAAAAAACTTATTCTTCATAAAAATCTGTGCATGGTCTAAACCTCAAGATAAAACCATCAGTTTTCCAAGTTTGTTGATTTTATACGAGGTGTGTCAAATAATATGAATTTAGAAAGAATATAGAAAGAATTCTTTCTAAATTCATATTATTTGATACACCTCGTATAAAATTAACAAACTTGGATAACTGATGGTTGCATCTTGAGGTTTAGACCATGCACAGATTTTAAATATAATTAGAATTACTTTTTTTCGTAAAATTGATATTAAAAAAGTTTCCCATATGGTTCCCAGTTACGCAGACACCCTGTATTATAGCCTTCTTCTTTAGCAATGTCCCTGTAATAGTATTGTTGCTAAACAGTTAAATTTTCATTGTATACCGGGTGTATCAATCAAACTGTGTTTTGTTCTCAAAGTTCCCATCACCCTGTGGAATATTCTAGCATTTATAAAATACTGAAATTAAAATCCAACTATAGCCTCATGTTTTTTTATTCATTCGCTTATGTTGGATAATAAAAAAGTTAGGTACTTTAACAACTAGCCATGTTTTTCATCAATACAGGGTGTTTTTAAATAATAATTCGCAAACTTTAAGGGGTAATTCTGCATGAAAAAATAATGATAGTTTGCTTTATCAACGATAACTATGCAAATGCTTCGTTTCCGAGATAGGGGTGTTGAACTTACAAACTGACTTATTGCTTTAAAACCGGTTGAGGTATGCAAATGAAATTTGGTGGGTTTTAAGATGTAGTTATTGCACATTTTTTGACATACAATTATGAATTTAATATTCACCATTGGCGAGCATTCGGGTAATATGAGGGCTTATATTACCCGTACGCGCCAATGGTGAATATTAAATTCTTACTTGTATGTCAGAAAATGTACAATAACTACGTCTTAACACCCACCAAATGTTATTTGCATATCTCAACTGGTTTTTAAGCAATAAATAAATCGTCAGTTTGTAAGAAAAATTTCAACACCCTCTATTCCAGAAATGAAGCATTTGTGGAGATAGGTTTATAAAGCAAACTGTCATTATTTTTTCATGTAGAATTACCCCTTAAAGTATGTCGCACTTATTTAGAAACACCCTGTATTGATAAAGAACATGGCTAATTGTTAAATTTCCTAACTTTTTTATGGTCCTACTTAAGCGAATGAATCAAAAAACAGAATGCTGAGAAAAGATAAGGCTATAGTTGGGTTTTAATTTGAGTACTTTATAAATGCTAGAATATTCCACAGGGTGATGCGAAGCTTAAGAAAAAACACAATTTCATTGGTACACCCGGTATGCAATGAAAATTTACCTGTTTAACCACAATATTATTACAGCGATATTGATAAAGAATAAGGTTATAACATATTAAAAAAATCACTTAAATCGGACAACAGGTTTAGGAAATTCGAGACATCAAAAATGACCAATTTTTAAGGTGTCCGGTTAATTTTGCACCCCAGTGTAGTTCTGTTTTCGTTTGGTATATTTGATATTCTGTGCATTTTACTATTTATCTGCTGTGATATGTGTTCGCGCGTTTGGGGGTTTTTAAGGGGGTCGAGATATATCTTACTAGGCTTAGTTGGTTTTGTTAGTTTCTTTAGTTTGATTTGTATTTTGGAGCAGAGTAAATTATGATTCGAGTTTATATCGGCGCCGGGGTAAGTTTTTACATCTTTAATATTGTTCCGAAATCGGTGGTTTATTAGGATGTAGTCTATTTGATTCCGTACTATTCTACCTTGATGTCTGTCTTGAGGGAATTTCCACGTGTAGAGACGCCTTTCTGGAAGTTGAAACCAGGTATTTGTAATGACGAAGTCATTTTCTTGGCAGAATTCTATTAGACGCTCACATCTTAGATTTTTCTCTCCCAAGCCAAACTTTCCGATGATGTTTTGTGTCATCTTTTGTCCGACTTTAGCGTTAGTCTCCTATAATTATTGTTGTTTCGTGTTTCTTTGTTGTTTTTAGCACTTCTTCTATTTGATGGTAGAATTCTTCAATTTTCTGTTCATCTGCATCTGTAGTGGGAGCATAAACTTAGATGATATTTATAATTATAGGTTTAGCATTCAGCTGTATTAAAATTACTCTGTCTGACATTGTCATTATTGTTCGGCCTTTCCATATTATAATTAATTTAGCTGTTGCTTATCCAAATTTTACAGGAGACACAAAAACTATCTCTCTAATGACTGATTAGAATACTTCGTATCTCCCATTTTCAAAGATATAATGGTAAAACGGAAATATTTTATAGATACCGATATCACTAATTTGTATATTGTTTAGTAAGTATTTAATATTACTTACCAGTAACTTTTTATTTGTTGTGTGGGATGACAAACTAGGGAGTTACGTATTTTTCGTACTAAATTTGGCGGCAAGGGATTATTATACGGTGTATACGAAGAGGTCGCTAATTACTCATCTGGTAAAAATATGCATGTGCTACCTTTTCTATACAATAAGTCGGGACTTTTTGAAACAGATGGATCTCATTTTCAGAGAATTATGGAGTTATGCAGTTTACAGATTAGGACGACGTTTTGCTAATAGCCCCCTTTTCATATCAAGTTCTTCCAGAATTGACAGGTTAGTTTTGTCCGGAAAACGCGTAGAATTCTTCTGTAGAACCACATTTCGAAGGTTTTGATCTTCTACCGATTATTTTGAGAGTATATGTTTCAGCTGCGTGTGTAGCAATGGGAAAAATAAGAGCATTGAGCAACCTTTATTTCTCATTATTGTTCGGTCTTTCCATATTTTAATTAATTTAGCTGTTGCGGTTCGTTTTATTGCTAGTCTACACTTGATTTCTGAGGAGCAATCACCATTGTTGGTTCATCCTTATTTTGTTTTTCCAGTGTTGATCTGAAAATTGAGTTCTTTGCTTATCCATCTTATTATTTCGGTGATGGTAATCATTTTGACTTCATTCGCTAATATACCTCGTTTTTAAACTAGGAGTAATTCAAATTTACCGCGCCGTAATGCTTTTTGTAATTTTTCTAACCGCAGGCAAGTTTATTTGATTCATATATTCTATATGGTAGATGACGCATGTACACAGAACCAATGGACCGAGTGTATATTTTAGCATCGGAATATAAAACAATCATAATTGTTTCCTCACATATTAATAAACAAACATCTATTTTAAATTTATATATTCAAGTAATATATAAAATGTATAATATAAAACATCAGTTCCCTTAGACAAAAAGTGTAAAAATCTGCTAAAATAAAGATAACAGCTTAACCAAAAAAATATAATTTTTAACAATCACCTCGCATTGCTATACCAGACACAACGTAAAAAAATAGTTTAACAGAAATATTCATTTTAAACTTAATTTAAAGTGACGTTTACAGTTTAGCATTGGTCTTAAGAAGAGGTGCTAATTTTTGTGCCAACATGATGTTTCCGGTGACCTTGAGTTTTCCCTTCATGAAAGCTTGTTGAGGGTTAAGTTTTCCTTCAGCCATTTGCATGAAATCATCATCTGAGATGGTCAAGGTTGTGTTCGGTTTGCCTTCAGGTTTTCCTTCAAAGACCTTAGCATTTTTCAAATCCATGGCTAAAATTAAATTTATTTATTAATAAAACGTTAAAAACGCCTACTGTGTTTCAAGTACAAAAAAATTAGTTATTAAATATAAAACAATGAAATCATTTTTTATTGTCTTTTAAGAGTATACAGTAGCGCGCCATCAATATAACTTCGGGAGATAGTAGGTTTGTTCCAACACGACCAAGAACCGTCAGATTACCGTTTCGTTACTAGATAATTAACGTTCCATGGGTTCCATGGGAACGAAATAATATTAGACCTGGATCCCGCGTAAGAAAGAAAAGTTGATTAATAGCAAGCTGAAAATTTGTTAATAGCTTAACGGTGTCTAGTTGGACAAACTTTGATACACGGGAACACTGGAACAGGTGAAGTTTTAACTGTGGAGCATGATAAATGTGTCGTCCTGACAAGTTTATGATTGTGAAAAATAGAAAGTTGTTTTTAAGTTTATTCGATAGCCAACGTTATGTAATATATGAGAAAATGTCTGTCCGACAAAAATGTTGGGCATTTTAACGAGTCCGACACGTAGAACATGTCACATCACAGGAACTATGTTGGTGATGAATAGCAGTCTGATTTTTGCATGAGAGTTTAATGGAAAGGTTAAAAAAGCAATTGGAAGTTCTGTCCGACAAAATTAATGGGAAGTTTTCGTAGTCGGACATTCTAAACAGGTAAGATATAGACAAAAATGCTGGTGATAAATAGCTTTCCGACAAAGACGAAATTTAATTAAGTAAATTATTCCTTACCAAGAATGACCGTTGCCGGAAAAAAATAAGGGGTAGATTTTGTAGTCGGACAATTTAAAAAAATAATTTTTGAAATTTCAATAAGGGGTGATTATTCTATGTCAAAAGTACCTGCAATCAATTACAATCGATATCTTTCGATTTATCTCAACATCATTTAGATACCTCACTGTAATACATTTATAGTAGATCAGGCAAATTATATTATGGATTGAGTGGTCTAGCTATCTTTGTCTGCCACATGCGCGGGATCGCTTGGTTAAAAGAGATAGATAGACCACCTATCGACTTTTTGCACTGTATTCCCTGTCTACCCTTATGTCTATGAATACATTTCCATTTACGAAAAACTGTCACTTTTGACCATAATTCATAATAAATTGCAATCGTAACTTCAAATTTAAACTAATCGATTTATTTTGGCAGCAAATTATTTCTGGCCATGTGACATATTAACTACATTATTATTTCATTTGTAGAAAGTTGAGAAAAATTACGTGATACAATTTTAATAATAATTTATTTAGGTACCCTTTTTCAATCAAGCAAAGCATTATAGCACGAAGAATGATATTCAATAGAATTTTCACACTTATCTGGCAACTGAATATCATTGAATTGATGACCAAGTATTTTACTAACTTTGTAAAATGTTCGAAAATTACTCAAAAATGTTCCGTTGAATGGTTTCACTTTTGATTTGGCGACTTAAAATTTAAACTGTTGACACTCAAAAATAGACACAAAAACACTCCATAGTTAATATAAAATTTAATTTCCAACACACGTCGCAAACAGAAACTCAGAGACCATGTACTTTCAAATACTACTTTGTATAGCACAAAGTATCACACTGACAAATGCAGCCTTCTAATACATACTTCTAAGCATAATGTGTCATATTTACGTCTATTCTTATAAGCACCAAAGTTTAAGACTCTTCACATTTTTCAATGTCGTTTACAGGGTTAAGATTTGAGTATGGAAAAAAATGTATATAACGTTTTTTGTAGGAAATTTTCCGTACTTTCTGATGCGCCTAATTAGAAAACCCTAAGAGATTGCTTTCACATGCTCTTTGACATTTTTTATTGTCATTTTGAGAATGAATAAACTCCACCCAAAAAAATAATTGTTTTGCAGTATACACATGCATTGATACTTACCTCACAGTTTTTGGAGTGTGCATTTATATATCTGCACATGCAAATATGTGAATATAAATAATAATATACAACTAAAATAGCTTTATCAATATGTGACTAAGTCATTCTGAAAAAATGTTTTTTATTTATTTCCTTCGATTTGCCCAAACTTTTTGTCCGACATATAACTTTTTGCGTTACAAAATATAATTTGTACATAAACAAATCAAAATTAGCTTGCTATTTATCATTAACATTTTTGTCTATATCTTACATGTTTAGAATGTCCGACTAGGAAAACTTCCCATTCATTTTGTCCGACTGAACTTCCAATTGCTTTTTTAACCTTTCATTAAACTCTCATGCAAAAATCAGACTGCTATTCATCACCAACATAGTTCCTGTGATGTGACATGTTCTACGTGTCGGACTCGTTAAAATGCCCAACCTTTTTGTCGGACAAACATTTTTTCATATACTATATAACGTTGGCTATTGAATAAACTTAAAAACAACTTGCTATTTTTCACCATCATAAACTTGTCAGGACGACACATTTATCATGCTCCACAGTTAAAACTTCACCTGTTCCAGTGTTCCCGTGTATCAAAGTTTGTCCAACTAGACACCGTTAAGCTATTAACAAATTTTCAGCTTGCTATTAATCAACTTTTCTTTCTTACGCGGGATCCAGGTCTATATGTTCTATGGTATTGCGCAGGACGGTCGTGTTGGAACAAACCTAGTATCATACCTTTTTTCGTAAGGTTAGCGAAACGTTGGCAACAGTGCTTCGGAATTGTTTGACATAACTTGAATGTGACCTTAACTCATAGGCGCGCTAAATGGAAGTAATAGAAAACAATGTTGTTATTAGTAAATAAATATTTATAAAATTAAACCAAAATGGGTGAAAATTGTATGTTAACATGGGTATTTGCACGAAATAATAATAAATAATCATTTCGTTGTGAAGCGAAACAAGAGACGTCTTATTTTATTTAGTTCATAGAGCGCCGAAAGCACTTTAACTATATACTCGCATTAGAATTCGAAATATTTTTACGTAAAATATACTTATACATATATGTAACTAAAACTCACAATTAACAATAATATATTTTGTCAAATAGGCCAACAACTTAGTTCTATTACACAAAAATATAATAAATTAACTATAAATAAACACTACTTTCCTATGAAACAACAATAATAAATTCTTAAAATGAATGAAAACTAGTGCACTAAACAGATATCGATTAAGATAGCAGAACAGATAAGAGAAAATCTGATGCAGGTTTGTCAAAATGACAGTGACAATTTCTCTATGTTGCCTAATTAGTTATAATATGTTCGATTTCTTGTTAGAAATAAAAAATTTTAGTAGGTCCAAAATGACACAAAATCTATATGGGATAAAAAATTTTATTTGAAGAAAGTGTATGTTTTTTTCTTCTTAATGGCGGTACAGGCTCGTTTTTAATATTGTATTTAATTACAGAGTAATTTTCACATATAGTATTTTTACTACAAAAGCGATATTACGTAGGTCAAAATTTTTGACGTAAGACAACTGTCAAAACATTAGAATGTGACTTTTCATTATTGCCATGTTTATTAGAAACATGGCAATAATGAAAAGTCACATTCCAATGTTTTGACAGTTCTCTTACGTCAAAAATTTTGACCTACGTAATATCGCTTTTGTAGTAAAAATACTATACTAATCTATTACTCAAATTGGGCTCTGGACCGCCATTCTTTATTATATTACGAATATGTGTGCCAAACGTCTCGACAAAATCTTCAAAACTACAGCCGCAATCTTGGACCGCGTTTGTTGCTACCTGTTGATCGCTACTGTAGTCTCTTAAGCAAAGAGTTCAAGAATTATGTTTAGACTTTTATTTATTTTACTATTATTTTACATTATCTATGTTATCATTGTTGCCCAATTACAACAAATTCCTTAATTCATTTTAAATGAAGTGTATCACATAATTATTATTGAAGAAGTAGATTATACAACAAAACAAGTTAATATTCAATGTAAATAAATAAAAACATTAGAAATAGAAAACAGTAATTAAGTTATAATCTTACTTTAAAGTAAATAATAAAAACAATAAATATAATAAAACAAATACGTATAGTACAGAATAAAAACAAATCTGGAGTGTCAACACCGCAACTGTCAAATAAGGGTTAAGTACCAATTTATGCCAAAATGTCACCTTTGTTCGATCGCAGTTAGAGTGTAATCCGAACAAGTGTGCTGTATAAAAACGCTTTATACCTACTTATACAAATTAAATGAAACAAATTAGGGTACGTTTCTTTAAATTTACATTATTAGTAAACTTCCAATATCATTTCTAGGCGTATATAATAAAATATGTCTAGTGGCTGTAATTCCAGTGTACTCTACTAAACGATTGTAAAAAAGAACAAACCTACGATTTAAGAGGCAACAGTAGCGATCAACAGGTAGCAACTAACGCGGTCCAAGATTGCGGCTGTAATTTTGAATATTTTGTTGAGATATTTGGCACACATATTCGTAATATAATAAAGAATGGCGGTACAGAGCCCAATTTGAGAAATATATTAGTATGTGGAAATTACTCTGTAATTAAATACAATATTACAAAAAACCAGCCTGTACCGCCGTTAAGAAGAACAAAAAATACACTTTCTTCAAATAAACTTTTTTATCCCATGCCTAGATTTTGTGTCATTTTGTACCTACTAAATTTTTTTATTTCTAACAAGAAATCGAACATATTATAACTAATAACTAATTAGGCAACACAGATAAATTGTCACCGTCATTTTGACAAACCTGCGTCCGATTTTCTCTTATCTGTTCTGTTATCTTTATCGATATCTGTTCAGTGCAGTAGTTTATTATTTTAAGAATTCGCTATTGTTGTTTCATAGGAAAGCAGTGTTTATTTATAGTTAATTTATTATATTTTTGTGTAATAGAACTAAGTTGTTGGCCTATTTGAAAAAATAGATTATGGTTAAATGTGAGTTTTAGTTATATAGTAGGTAAGTATATTTTACGTAAAGATATTTCCAATTCTAATGTGAGTATATAAAGTTTTAGGAGGATTTTTATTCTAAAAATATTATCAATAGTTTAAATAATGGCTCTTGTTTCGCTTCACAACGAAATGATTATTTATTATTATTTCGTGCAAATACCCATGTTAACATACAATTTTCACCCATTTTAGTTTATTTTTATAAATATTTATTTACTAATAACAAAATTGTTTTCTATTACTTCCATTTAGCGCGCCTATGAGTAAAATTATCAAAATATTGATCTTAAATAATGTCAAAGATTAACACTGTTGCCAAAAGTTTCGCAGACTTTACGAAAAAAGGTATGATACTATCTCTTGAAGTTATATTGATGACGCGCTACTGTATGCTCTTAAATATTTCGTGTTGGCCTCATGTGATGTCACTTGTTATGACGCGGATGACGTGCAACGGTATTTATAATAGTTGCGTTTGCGGATATAGACCTGGGCGCATCTGTAAAAATATTAGTACATTTGGACGTTAAGAGGTGACTCAAATTTTATTGCAGAAATTGCTTGAAAATAAATCAAATAATAATATTTGAGTTATCCTCCCTCTCAAAAAGGTCCGGAATATTGTTTAAATAATCAAAATGTCAAAAAATTAAGAAAAAATTCGATTTTTTTCTTCGTTTTTTGATTATAACTTTAAAAGTGTTTATTTCCGAGAAAAGTTGTATAAACATAAAAGTTGCGTAATTAAATTTCCTATAATATAGAATTAGTTAATAATTTAAAAAATAGTCACCCTTGTTGCAAAATAGCAATAATTGCGAAAAAACCATACAAAAACAAGTATTCGCATTTTACGTTTTTCAACCATTTATGCTACACTTAGGACCTTCATATTTCACCCAGAAAAACTTTATGATACAGTTAAACAACACTGATAATTTCATTAAGATCGGTTCAATAGATTTTGCAAAATAAATTTTGCAATCTAGGTTTCGCAAAAAAATTCATTTTTTCAAAATGTTACAGGATTGAAAATAAAGCAGATAGCAAGTTGACATTTTTCTTGCGTATAGAAGTGCACTGTACCTTTCATTTGCAATTTTGCAGAATTAAAATCGCTTAACACCACGGCGTCAGGAATTTTTTTAAATAACCAATAATTATTGGTGCTACGCGCAGGACAGAGGAGAGTTCGCTCTGATTGGGCATTCCAATGATCTTTGGTAATAATTGATACATTTTAATTTTTATTACATTTCGATATAAATAATTAAATTTGTTTATTGCAAAATAAAAACACATACTCTATCCTTTGAAATAACACAATTTTTAGCAAAAACTTTCTTTGTTCATATATTTTAACTTAGAGAATAAAAGTTTATTATTTTTAAACATATGAAATTGTTTAAACAATATTTCACAAACAATAATAAAATAAGTTTGATTTTTGTGGAAATAAAATATTAAAATACAACAAAATATAGAGTAAGAAAATAATATATTAGATAAAGATTGGAAGAAATTTTGGTGGAAATCAACTTGTGTGAATCGAACACCGCTGTCCTGCGCGTAGCACCAAAAATTATTGTTAATTTAAAAAATTTCCGGACGCCGTGGTAATTAATCGATGTTAACTTTTCAAATTGCAAATGAAAGGTACAGTACACTTTTATAAGCAAAAAAAATTTCAACCTGCTACCTGCTTTATTTTCAGTCCTGTAACCTTTTAAAAAAATGAATTTTTTTTGCGAAAGCTGGATGGCAAAATTTATTTTGCGTAATCTATTGCACCGATCTTAATGAAATTTTATTGTTTAACTGTATCCTAAAGTTTTTCTGGGTGAAATATGAAGGTCCTAAGTGTAGCATAAATGGTTGAAAAACGTAAAATTCAAATACTTGTTTTTGTATGGTTTTTTCGCAATTAATGCTATTTTGCAACTAGGGTGACTATTTTTTAAATTTATAACTAATTCTATATTGTAGAAAATTTAATTACGCAACTTTTATGTCAGTACAAATTTTCTCGGAAATGAATACTTTTAAAGTTATAATCAAGAAACGAAGAAAAAAATCGAATTTTTCCTTCATTTTTTAACATTTTGATTATTTAAACAATGTTCCGGATCTTTTTGAGGGAGAGGATAACTCAAATATTATTATTTGATCTATTTTCAAGCAATTTCTTTAAAAAAATTTGAGTCACCTCTCAACGTCCATCTCAAAACAGATGCGCCCTGGACTAATACCTGAAATTGTCAGAAAATTGGATAAATTGTCAGAAAACGCATGCGTGCTTTAAAATAATATAAATAATATCGTTAATAGATCAATATACAAGGTATATTTACCTAGTATAATTTAATAATTTGTTATTAATATTAATTAAAAGTAAATATACCGTGTATATTTATCTATTAACGGTATAATTTATATTTAGGTGAGGTTAGGAATTGTCAACGACAAATTGTCCAGGGGGTATCCGCGAACGCAACTATTGTACGGACCTTAAATCAAGCTTCTAGCCAAGCACAGCAGACTTCTATGCTACGTTCGTGTTCGTTCCCTAGATAAGTTCAGACGCCAGTTTCAGACACGTGGTCGGTAGATGTGTCAATTAATTTCTAACCAATGACAACGTACATGAAATACATACCGAGCAGGCGTCTAAAATTGACGTCTTACCGTTTCTTGGAAATGAACATAGTATAATTTTGTTTATTTTTTATTCACTTACATGCGGCATTTAACAAAACGAAGCATTACAAAGTCATCGAAATGTTTCAAAGTGTGGGGTCCATCCATGCCAAGTGGTCCAATATAAATTAAGTTGGTTGCTTGACTATTTTTAATATTTTTTATTTTTCTACCTTTTAAACTTCAGTCTATAGAGACTACAAAATTACATTTATTTTATTTTTAAAAAATTTAGTTTGCCGATGACGGCCATTTTTGTTAAAGCGCATCGATCATTGGAAAACATGGCTTCGCTCTTTAGCCAATATATTCACTGAGGTATGCTCTAAAAACGGCCTATAGCATTACATATTTAATTTCAAACTACCCTTAAGACCTTAAATGAACCCCAAAGTTTGAAAAGGTAAACTGATAAAATTCCATTTTCAGCATTATTTTAACAGCAAAAGGCAAGCCGGTTAACAGCATATAGACTAACAGCCGCTATAGGTGAAATTTCTTAATCATTTTAGGCACGATGGGACCTTATAATTTAAATAGTAGAACCTAAAAGAAAACGTTTGAACACTGTGCCGTCACTTTTCAGTGGCACATGCGTCGACAGTGGCGCATCAAACTTTCCACTTATGGAGGGGATAAATAAATTAAAAGTTACCCTCCCTTACTAACAGAATTAAATTTTTTTTATTTTTTTAAGTTCTATGTGATTAACACATAGGATTCAGCGTAGTTTTAACATACCACCCCCTTCCCCCTGCCCCCACTATCAAGAAATTCATTTTTCGTTTTTATTTTTTTTTTGGTGGGATGCAATCAATTTTAAAATTTCAAAAAATTCACACGCATAGCTAAGGCTTTTATAAAACATGCCTATTTTTTATAGACCTATAGAGTGTACATAACCTCAAAAAATTAAAAGAATTTTTTTTTTCAAAAAAGGGTATAACTTTTTTTGAGGAATAGCTGCAGGTCTAATTTTTTCTTAATCTTGTGTGTTTTATCAAACACTATATTTTTAATTTTTTTCAGATTTTTTCGTAAGGCTTCCCACCTTCAAAAATCCGAAAAACTGTTTTTGGGGGGTTTTGGGGGATTTTCCCTATTTTATAGACTTCATAATATATCAAATCAATTTTGTTTTTATAGGTTATATGTAACTTGAAGTAACTGAGTCCTTTAGAATATTTAAAAATCAGAAAAACACGTTCAAACCCCGCAAAACCCCCTTAAAAAGCAGTTTTTTGGATTTTTGAAGGTGACCAGCGTTACAGAAAAATCTGAAAAAAATTAGAAATATAGTGTTTGATAAAATACACAAGACTAAGAAAAAATTAGATCTGCAGCTATCCCCAAAAAAAAGTTATATAGTTTTTTTCAAAAAAAATTTTTTTAATTTTAAGACGTGTTTTATAAAAGCCTTAATTATGCGTGTAAATTTTTTGAAATATTAAAATTGATTGCATCCCACCAAAAAAAAAATAAAATCGAAAAATAAAGTTTTTGATGGTGGAGGCAGGGAGAAGGGGGTGGTGGGTTAAAATTACGATGAATCTTATGTCTTAATCACATAGAACTTAAAAAAATGAAAAAAATTAAATTCTGGTAATGAGGGAGGGTATTTTTTAATTTATGTATCCCGTCCATAAGTGGAAAGTTTGATGCGCCACTGTAGACGCATGTGCCACTGAAAAGTGACGGCACAGTGCTCAAACGTTTTCTTTTAGGTTCTACTATTTAAGTTATAGGGTCCCGTCGTGCCTAAAATGATTAAGAAATTTCACCTATAGCGGCTCTTAGTCTAATAAGGCAAGCATAATTGGTTTGTAATTTTTTTCTGCAAAAAACATTCATACATACTTTAAGTAAAAAAAGTTTGAGCTTTGAGACTTGAGTAAATTTTTTCAAAAAAAATCTCAAAAATGTAATTTTTTGAAAAATCTCAAAGTTTGACCCCGTGTATCTCGGCACGGATGAAATAATTTGAAATTTGGCTGAATGTTAGCCCCTAGCAAGTAGAATAAGAAGTAAAAATTTGGAGTTGCAGACTTACCTCATATAGGAGTTACAGGCCTGAAAAAATGTACAAAAATCAAAATGGTCAAAATTTGAGCTTTGCAGGCAGGGTAATTAAAATTCAAATAAACTGTCTAATGAAATAAAAATTAATCTATTTTCACCAGATTTCACAATGAATACAAATTTATACAGGGTGCGCCAAAGAAAAGAGTTCACCTTGATATTTGGCAGTTATTATAATATTTTAAGGGAATGCCGAAACAGGTCGATTTTTATTTTTAAATTACAATTTTTTTATATATATTTCATACGTCTCCATGACGTGTCATCGTCAGTGACGTCATCCATTTGGACGTGATGACGTAATCGATGATTTTTTTAATGGGAATAGGGATCGTATGTTATTTCATTTGAAAGAGTGTTCAATTCTCTGTTCAGTAGTATAAACAATTATTTATACAGGGTGGCCAAAAAATAATTTTTGAATTAAAGTAATTGACACAAAAAGAAGAATGTATGTAATTTATTTAAATCAAAATACATTTTATTGCTGTCATACAATAGAAAAAAAATTATTATTTGGCAAATAAACATTGATTTTCTCTTAAATTAAATGTTCAAACTGTCAAGAAGTAGGTGAGAGGCTGTTTGTGATTTAATTTAAGCGAAAAGAAATGTTTATTTGTGAAATAAACATTTTTTTCTATTTTCTGATAGCAGTACAATGTATTTTTAGTTGCCACAAGACCCCTATTCCCATTTTAAAAAATCATCGATTACGTCATCACGCTCTAATGGATGACGTCACGTAGTATGAAATATATCCCAAAAAGTTGCAATATAATAAAAATAAAAATGGACCTATTTCAGCATTTCCTTAAAATCTAATAGGTAACTATTGCCAAATATCGAGGTGGACTCTTTTCTTTGACCCACCCTGTATAAATTTGTATTCATTGTAAAATCTGGTGAAAATACATTAATTTTAATTTCATTAGACAGTTTATTTGAATTTTAATTACCCTGCCCGCAAACGCTCAAATTTTGACCATTTTGATTTTTGACCATTTTTTCAGGCCTGTAAATTTTTACTTCTTATTTTACTTGCTAGGGGCTAACATTCAGCCAAATTTCAAATTTTTTCATCCTTTCCCATCAGGGATATAAGGGGTACAACTTTGAGATTTTTCAAAAAATTACATTTTCGAGATTTTTTTTGAAAAAAGTTACTTAAGTCTCAAAGCTGAAACTTTTTTTATTTAAAGTATGTACGTATGTCTATTCCAGAAAAAAAAATTACAAACCATTATCGGCTTGCCTTATGCTATCAAAAAAAATGCTGAAAATGGAATTTTATCAGTTTACCTTTTCAAACTTTGAGGTTCATTTAAGGCCTTAAGGGTAGTTTGAAATTAAATAATGCTACAGGCATTTTTTTAGAGCATACTTTTCTAAAAAGTTTGGTTTTTGATTTATTGTTCTAAGACAAACCTCAGTAAAAATACTGGCTAAAGAGCGAAGCTGTTTTCCGTGAAAATGATCGACACGCTTTAACAAAAATGGCCGTCATCGGCAAACTAAATTTTTTTAAAATAAAATGAATACGATTTTGTACTCTCTATAGACTGACGTTTAAAAGGTAGAAAAATAAAAAATATTAAAAATAGTCAAGCAACCACCTTTGGACCATTTGGCTTGGATTGACCCTGTGGCAAGAAACTGCTGGTGTGATAATTAAATTATATAGACGGGTTAACAAGCAGACTCAAAAGAAACATTTTATTATTTTTTTGTTAAGGCGTACTATCTATGGTTTCATGACATCTCGTAACGCGACAGTTTGTAACCCAACAAGTGGTAACGGACAATTCGCAACGGCGACAGTTCGTAACTGTACATATACGTAACGGTACAATTCGTAACAAGCCAAAAATATTTCAATAATTTTTGAATTGGAAATGTCCAATTGTGAGTTATTGACATAAGGTCTGATAAGGTAATTAATTTATGGGGAATTCAGTTTGTTAAACTGAACACACCAAAAACATATGGTTAAGGATACATTCCGTTTTGTAAAACTGTGTCCCTCTTAGCATCTGGTTTGTATTTTACATGTGAATTTATATGACCCATATTATTTCGTTTTGAGAAAAGTTATTAAAAATTAAGAAAATAAAATTAGCAAAAATAGTAATTAAAGCGTACCGCTATAAACTTATTGTAAAGTAAAATGATGGCTTATTCAAAAAAAAATTATTGGAAGGAATGTATAGAAGAGTTATGTACAAATGAAAGAACTCTTCTAGAATGACAGAAAAAGTTAATTACTATTCATACTAAAAACTTAAAAAATAAACTTACTCCATTGTTTAACTTGTTTGCCATCCTTTGTAATATTGTACAAGAAGACTCCACCAACAGATTTGGCTTTGCTGGGATCAGCCTTGACTTGGTCAATGATAAATTCGAAGATAGCGTCACTTTTTAAGTTGGACATACTGAGTGATTTTAAAGTTGCTGTTGTGGATTCGTTAGGTTTGACAGATTTAAGGTCTATGTAGGCACCTGGAAATAAATGAAAAATATTAAGTTTATTTTTTGAAATGTAAAGATAAAATATTAAAACCAGTTTGTTAATATTTTTATTTTAAAAATTATGGTAGGAGAGCCCAAGCGGGGATTTTTGCAGTTACTCGAGCGCGTCAGATTATCATATGGGAAGAAACCTGGTACCCTACAGATGTACCTCTACCATATATTGGCTCTTAACGCAGGGAAGTTCGTTAAGGGGGGCCCGAAAAAAAAATCTATCCTTAAAAATACTCGAAATTGTCAGATTAAGATAAGGTAAGTTAAGTACATGCAAAAGAGTGTATATTTCAGAAATCTGACGATCTGTAAGGAAATGGGTGAGTCAAAAAGTTTCACAAAAAAGCGAATATTTCGCGAAATGAACATCAGATCGAAAAACTAAAAAATATGAAAGGCAAAGTTTTTCAATCCTAATAGCGACAATAATAATATTGAAAAATATTAAAAATGTTACTAAAAGATTTTTAAATTGAAAACTTATTGGTCGATTCGTTGATCGACTAAATCGTCGATTCAGAGTGCTGGACTGCGCTCCGTATTCTAAGTGAAAAATAAGACTGTTTTGTCTTCGCATTGCAAAAATGGTATACATTTTTATTTTTGAAAAATATGACTTCAATATTTTTCAAAAATCTATCGAATGCTACTAAACATGACCCCCCACGGAGAGGGGTGGGGGGTAAATTTAAAATTTTAAATACAAACCCCGCGATATTTCGCAAAATGAACATCAGATCGAAAAACTGCAAACTACACGTTCAAAATGTTTTTGAAAAATCTATCGAATGGTACCAAACACGACCCCCACGGAGGTGGGGTGGGGGGTTACTTTAAAAACTTAAATGGGACCCCAATTTTTATTACAGATTTTGATTCTTTACGTAAAAATAAGCAACTTTTATTAGAGACATTTTTTCGAATTATGGATAGATGGCGCTATATCGGAAAAAATATTGTTGGAAATGGAAAATTAAATTAAAAAATGGAAAGTCCCCACTAAAATGGAAAATTTTACTTAACTTTTTTTGGTTTTAGGACCTAATAATCACAACCCAATAGGTCTCCATAACGCTTGACTGACTGCAAATTTAGCATACTTTGCTCCCCTACCACTAACAAAATTATAGATATTTTTTTCAATTTATATCATACACCAATTTCCAATTTGTCCTATCTACATTACTACAGTGCAAGCCTTCTTCTAATGGGTCGAAAAAATAATACATCTGGAGGAATATGGTTGGGGAACACAGAGCCCAGTTCGCTAATAGGTCTGCTTAATATAATTATTATGGATATGGAGACAAATTTTGGGTGCATGAAGAAGCAGCAAAAATGTATTTATAGAGAGCAGAGAATAACATGCCTGTGTATAACAAAGGAGATACTCAACAATGTACAAATTAAGGACAATAAAACTATTTAGCCAAATTATGAAAATTTGGAAAAGAGTATGTGATTGATAGATGGATAGGCATGGAGAGAAAAGCATCACAGAAAATATGTATGTGATTTAAAAGAAATGTTCTTCATCAACTATTCCTTTTTTAAGAAAGCATATGCTGGAACATCAGCCCAATAAATGACCGTTTTGGAGTGTAATTTTCATGGGCAACGAATTGCATGAAAATTTGGATTTAGGTTCTACTTACCTTCCACTTCGAAGTTGAATTTGTGCCGTTGGTTGCTTTTACTTGGGGGATGACAGTCACTCTTTCTCGGGGGGCCAAAAACGCGTGTTTAAAATACGCCCGGTAATGGATAAATCGACAGATTATACGCAACTTTCGTTCTATAAAGTTTTTTACGTAAGTCAATACTTTTCGAGTTATTCGCGATTGAAAATGTTGATTTTTCGACAAAAAAAACTATGTTTTCAGAGCGTTTTTCGCAAATAACTCAAAAAGTAAATATTTTATCGAAAAAATATTCTTAGTAAAAGTGTAGCTTATAAAAAAAACGAAAAAAATGGTGTATCAGTAAAGTCTATAAATTGAGTAAAAGCAAAGTTGTAGCTCATGAAAAATACGTTCTTATTCGTCTAATTCCAAATCGAATAATTCAACGCGAAATCACCGAAACATTAAGCACTTTTCCGGAAAAGCTAATTAACATTTTTAAAGTATCTAAAAAAAGCTTTATATTTGTTTGTTACAAAAGGTTCTATCATCAAAAATAAACGAGTTACACTGAAAAAAAAAGTTGACCCCTTTTTTTTTGGTAAAAAAAAATCGTGAAAACCTCCCTCTATTTAGCACCCTAAATAAAATTAATCGTTACCGCTTTACCATTTATTTTAACTGTATGTGTATTGTTTATATGATCTCTAAGTTTCATTGGTTTGAAGTGCTTATTTTTAAAAAAAAAATGGTTTTATAATAAAAAAAAAATCGAAAAATGTTTGAAAAATTTCCTTTTTTCAAAATAACTTAAAAAGTATTAGTGATAAGAAAAATCGTAAGGAGTAAAAAAATGTAGATTTTGCTATTATAAATATGATAGTTTCATTTTGTTTTTCCGTAAGACAAAAATTGGTTAAGATATGGTTGTTCAAAATTTGCATACACTCGTGATTAGTGACCCGTTCAAGCTTTTTCAACTATAACCCTTTCAAAAATAGGCACTTTAAACCGGTGAGACTGACGGATCACATAAAAAATAAACAAGTAAATTGTTTATAAAGCGGTAGCGATTAATTTCATTTGGGGATCTTAACTCGAAGAGATTTTCATGATTTTTTTTACCAAAAAAAAAAGCTGTATTTTGAAAAATAAAACTTTATTTTCAGCATAACTCGCTTATTTTTAATGCTACAAACTTTCGATTTGGAATTAGACGAATAAAAACGTATTTTTCATGAACTAGAACTTTGTTTTTACTCGATTGATAGACTTAACTGATACACCATTTTTCGGTTTTTTATAAACTACACTTTTGCTAAGGGTATTTGTTTTCGATTAAATATTTAATTTTTGAGTTATTTACGAAAAACCGTCTGAAAACGTAGTTTTTTTTTGTCGAAAAATAAACATTTTCAATCGCAAGTAACTCGAAAAGTATTGACTTACATAAAAAACTCTAAAGAACAAAAGTTGCTTAAAATCAGTCAATTTATCCATTTCCGGTGTTACCTTGAACGTATGTTTTTTCACTCCCGAGAAGGGGTGACTGTCACCCACAAGTAAAAGCAACCAACGGCACAATTTCAGCTTTGAAGTGGAGGGTAAGTAGAACCTAAATCCAAATTTTCATGCAATTCGGAGTTGCCCCTGAAAATTACACGGTATCGCCGTATTTCCCGTTCATTTACTGGGCTATATGTGAAAACTGAAAGAAATATGTACATACAGTGTATGTACATCAAAGATCAGTGTTAAGTTCTTATGTATTCTTATTAGCGCTGGATCCTAAAACAGGGTATATTCAAGGCGTTCCTGTTCCCATCCCTTATGGTGATCATGTGGTTTTAGTAAGAAATAATGAAAGAGAATTAAAGCAAAGAATGGAACAATGAAACAGTTACGAAAAAAAAGACTATGGATTTTAACAACTCGGTATGAGGTAGGTAGGCTATAGGTTAAGAGGTAGAAATAGAACAAGAGACCATTGATATCTAGGAGAGTGGAAACCAGGATATGGATATCTACAATAATATATTGAAAGACGACAATTAGATTGGTGTGGAGTTACTGCTGGGTCAAGAAATAAAAATATAAAGGAAAAAGCAGAGATCCAACCTGTTGCGGACTCATATCTCAGCTTGACTTAGGTTTCAACAGCATCAATCAGGATCAATCAGGATCCAGAACCGACTGTTACTATGGTAACAAGTGCCTCTAGCATATCAGAGCCAACTTAAAGGTGGTGGTAGGGACCTCACATAATATCAAATCTACCGAAGTCCCGAAGACTTATAAAATACCTACAGCTCCCGGAGCGCACCATGGCTAGTGAGAGAAACCCTGCCTGTGTAAAGATTAGTGGGTGTAGGACCGACGAGAACGTCTATCACCGGCCATGATTCGCTCCGTGAACTGTAGTTAGTGGAAAATATTAATTGGCTGCAGTTTAGCAGTTGTCGAATAGACAGCTTCTATAATAGAGAGGAGAGAAATGAATATTCTTACATTGATTTGTGTTATTTACTCTACATTCACAATCAAGATGCAGTAGAAGTAAACAAACCGAGACAGATTCACTGTTACAAGGAGCACTCCTGAATCATGATTTACAATGGATTATAGATTTTAAATAACAAATGATGATTTACAAATTGTATACATTGTAAATCATGATTCAGGAATGCTCCTTGTAACAGTTAACATGTCTCGGTGTGTTTACTTCTACTGCATCTTGATTTAGTCCATGTGGTGAGACCGCTCCCGTCTGGAAAATTTTTGATTCTTATTCAAAAATGTCCCCTTTAAACAAATCTGAAGGGTGCCGGGTGGAATTTTTGGGCAGAAATTGTTTAAACAATTTTTTTAAACAAATAAAAAAGATCACGATTTTTTGCTCCGGAACATATATTTTTGAGTTTTGTCTGTGATTCTGAACAAGAAAGGTATCTTGTAAATTTTCTCAAAAATTGATAGTTTTCGAGTTATCGGCGATTTAAAATCTGAAAAATGCGAAAATACGCATTTTCGAAACTTAAAAACTCGTATTCAAATTAGTATTTTTGAGGTTGCTAGATACTTAAATTGAAGACTAAATATTCAGCTTCCAGATTCTGAAGAGTGATCACGTCTAACTTTAATTTATATCGTTGTTTTTTAATTGTTAAATATGCGTGTTTATCCGATTTTTTTGCCGGTGCGGCGCGCTCCGTTTCAAAAATCTCCTATTTTCTTCCGAAAAATAATTTTAAAAGATTCTTTGGGACATTCTAAATAAAATAAGTTTCTTGACATTTTTCTCAAAAGTTAATAGTTTTAAAGTTATAAGCGATTTAAAATCCGAAAATGCGTTTTTTATCATTTTTCGGATTTTCAATCGCTTATCACTTAAAAACTATTAACTTTTGAGAAAAATGTCAAGAAACTTATTTTATTTAGAATGTCCCAAAGAATCTAGAAAAAATATTTTTCGGATGAAAATAGGAGATTTTTGAAATGGAGCGCGCCGCACCAGCAAAAAAATCGGATAAACACGCATATTTAACAATTAAAAAACAACGGTATAAATTAAAGTAAGACGCGATCACTCTTCAGAATCTTGAAGCTGAATGTTCAGTCTTCAATCTAAGTATCTGGCAACCTAAAAAATACTAATTTAAATATGAGTTTTTAAGCCTCGAAAATGCGTATTTTCGAATTTTTCAGATTTTAAATCGCCTATAACTATAAAACTATCAATTTATGAGAAAAATTACAAGATACCTTTCTTGTTTAGATTGACCCAAAAAATCTAAAAATATATGTTCCAGAGCAAAAAAACATGATCTTTTGTATTTGTTTAAAAAAATTGTTTAAACAATTTCTGCCTAAAAATTCCGCCCGGCACCCCTCAGATTTATTTAAAGGGGACATTTTTGAATAGGAATCCACAAAAAAAACCGAATCAGAAATTTTTTTCAGACGGGAGCGGTCTCACCGCATGGACTAATTGTGATTTTAGTATACATATATACACTCTGGACCAAAATTAACCGGCCACCTTAAAAATAGGTCATTTTTGATGTCTTATATCTCCTAAACCTGTCGTCCGATTTAAGTGATTTTTTTAATATGTTATAGCCTTAGTCCTTGACAATAACGCTATAATAATATTGTTGCTAAACAGGTAAATTTTCATTGTAGCCTAACTATAGCATCATGCTTTTTCAACATTTTGTTTTTTGATTGATTCGCTTATGTTGGATAATAAAAAAGTTAGGTGCTTTAACAACTAGACATGTTTTTTATAAATACAGGGTGTTTTTAAAAATGTTTGGCAAAGTTTAAGGAGTAATTCTGCATGAAAAAATGACATTTTGCTTTATAAACTTATGTCCGCAAATGCTTCGTTTCCGAGATAGGGTGTGTTGAAATTTCTCTGATAAACTGACGATTTATTTATTGCTTTAAAACCGGTTGAGATATGCAAATGCAATTTGGTGGGTTTTATGACGTAGTTATTGCATATTTTTTGACATACAATTATGAATTTAATATTCACCATTGGCGCGCATACGGGTATGAGCCATCATATTACCCGTATGCGCGCCAATGGTGAATATTAAATGCTTAATTGTATGCCAAAACATGTGCAATAACTACATCTTAAAACCCACCAAATTTCATTTGCATATCTCAACCGGTTTTAAAGCAATAAATAAATCGTCAGTTTGTCAGAAAAATGTCAACACCCCCTATCTCGGAAACGAAGCATTTGTGGACATCAGTTTATAAAGCAAACTGTCATTATTTTTTCATGCAGCATTTAACCTTAAACTTTGCCAAAAAAATTTAAAAACACCCTGTATTGATAAAAACATGTCTAGTTGTTAAAGCACCTAACTTTTTTATTATTCAACATAGGCGAATCAATCAAAAAACAAAATGTTGAGAAAGCATGAGGCTATAGTTGTGTTTTAATTTCAGTATTCTACAAATGCTAGAATATTCCGCAGGGTGGTGCAAACTTTAAGAAAAAAACACAGTTTGATTCGAACACCCGGTATACACTGAAAATTTTCCCGTTTAGCAACAATATTATTATAGCGATATTGTCAAGGAATAAGACTATACCATATTAAAACAAGCTGAAAATGCGAGCATTGTCATAACGAAAACTTTGTATATTTACGTATTTTAATTCATAATATGGAAAATTTCTATTATGAAAAGTAGTTTAGAATTAATAATTATGTTTTAATGTGCAATTATATCATTCTAATTTAAATGTTATGAACTATAAAGGTAGTTTACTCTTGATCGAAATTCATATTTTTTATATACCTCGTATAAAATTAATAAAATTTTATACAAGGTGTCCTAAAAGTAGTGGAACGGTCGAATATTTCGCGAACTAAACATCGGATCGAAAAACTGAAAAATACGTGTTCAATCATTTTCAAAAATATATCCAATGACACCAAACACCAACCTCCACTACACCTCCTGGAAGTGGGGTGGGGGGTAACTTTAAAATCTCAAATGGAAACCCCTAGATTTTCTTGCAGATTTGGATTCGTTACGTAAAAGTAAGCAACTTTTATTCAAGACATTTTTTCGAACTGTGGATAGATGGCGCTATAATTGGGAAAAACAATTTATCCTGATAACATGGGTAAATTATAGAAACGGTCTAATATCTCGAGAAATACACTTCGAAATGAGAAACCAAACAATTTTTTTAATACTTTTCGAAAATCTATCGAATAACACGAAACCCTCCAACCCACCCCCTAGAGGTGAGGTGGGGGGTAACTTTAAAATATTAAATAGCAACCCCCACTTTTTATTACATATTCGGATTTGTCATGAAAAACTAAGCAACATTTATTCGAAACATTTTTTAGAATTGTTGATAGATGGCGCTCTAATTGGAAAAATACGATTTATTAGCGCCATCTATCAGCATTTTTAAAAAATGTTTCGAATAAATGTTGCTTAATTTTTCATGACCAATTCGAATCTGCAATAAAAAGTGGGGGTTGCTATTTAAGATTTTAACGTTACCCCCTACCCCACCTCCAGGGGGTGGGTTGGAGGGTCACCTTTAGTGTTTATCGATAGGTTTTCGAAAAATATTAAAAACCTGTTTTTTGGTTTCTTATTTGGAAGTGTATTTCTCGAGATATTAGACCGTTTTTATAATTTACCTATGGTATCAGGATAAATGGTGTTTCCCAATTATAGCGCCATCTATCCACAGTTCGAAAAAATGTCTTGAATAAAAGTTGCTTACTTTTACGTAACGAATGCAAATCTGCAAGAAAAACTAGGGGTTTCCATTTAAGATTTTAAAGTTACCCCCCACCCCACCTCCAGGGGGTGTAGTGGGAGTTGGTGTTTGGTGTCATTGGATAGATTTTTGAAAATGATTGAACACGTATTTTTCAGTTTTTCCATCCGATGTTTAGTTCGCGAAATATTCGACCGTTCCCCTACTTTGGGACACCCCTAAAAGAGTTATAAATGAAAATGTTCTTGGTATCCATAATTTGAGAAAAATCTTCAAATATTTTTTTCCATTAGAAGGATGTACACAGACACAATACTGGATAGTGATTTTAGTCAATAATTTTGCCAATTCGACAAAAAAATAATTTCTAAGTAGTTAATAATTATTACTAAATAATTAGTAATTTTGCCAATTTCGGCAAAATTCTCAAAAAACAAAAAAATTACCTTCTACAATCACTAGCCAGTTGTGTCGAGTTTAGGGAACGACTAGGTATAGGTTAATTTTATAGCAAATGGAACAGTCCATTCATCATAAAGGGGAGGCCGTATTTATACTGGTATAAACCTTTTTAAAACTGTTAATAAATTATTGCTTTTAAAATATTTATACATACTCAAATTGTATTTTCGAACATCTTATTTATTTTATATAATAATTAAATTCACTATCAAATGTCATTGATGGTTTATTAATACCATTGTGTTTATACCATTGTATTAATACTTAATTTAAAATTTAGTTTGACATTCACGAAGTGTCAAGCTCAAATGTAAATAACCTATGCTTGGCAAATCGAGATTTAAAAAAAAGTAGCCTACTTCCTAATCAACCATTTGAGCCGACATTTAGTGCGTTTGTAGGAGATAACCGGATTGTGACGTCACATTTTAGACTTTGAGGTCGATTATCTCGAAGACGGTTAGATATATCGAAATGCCGTTTTCAGATTTGGATTCAGAAGGCAAAACTACATAAGAATCCATCGATACACCTGCTCTAAGTATTGCAGGAGCGGCAACGCAATAACACACAGACTTTTGCAATTTATAGGGCTTTTCATCGATTGTCATTTGTTTCGAGCTTCTGTCATGTGTCACATAATATTAATATATCTACGTCATACGTCTTTGTTTTGTATCATTGGTTATATCAATAACGTATGGCGTAGATATATTAATATTATGTGACACATGACAGAAGCTCGAAACAAATGACTGTGAATGAAAAGCCCTATAAACGAAAAGTTTTCGTTGAAAATCACTTAAATCGGACAACAGGTTTCGGAGATATAAGACATCAAAAATGACCCATTTTTAAGGTGGCTGGTTAATTTTGGCCCAGAGTGTATTTCACTGGTAACCAAATTACAAAATTCAAATGTGTTAAAATTAATTTTAACATGACAAAATAAATAAAAATGTTGATAAATCTGAAAAAAATACCAAAAAAAATACATAAACTCGTTAAAAAACGTGATTTTTTTTTACTGAATTACTATCTTACTTTACCTATTAAACCAAAGTTTTATTTTACAAATTTTCTTAAATAAACTGATTGCAATGTAATAAAAATTGCCAGATATATAACGCAACAGTGATACAATCAAATAGCCAAGGTTAATAATATATGGACTCTTGATAAATGCTGATCTTATCTGAAATACATACTTAAATTTATTATAATAGGTATATAAATTTTTATCAAATCAAAACAATATTGACTACTTTAATTGGGCTATAATGATAATATACAATACATATTTTTGGTGATAAAACATAAGCAACACAAAATAAAACCTGCCTGACTATAAGAAAAATATTTGGTTATGTTATATCAACCTACTTACTTCCTGGACAAGATAAAGTTATAATGTAACTTGAAGAAGTATGGTCGAAGCGAAGATTGGTGGGATATGTGCATTTTATCAATGAAATTCGATATTTTTAAGATATTCCCGAAGCCGCTACAGATAAAATGTTTTAATAACCTACTAATCATTCAGAATTACTCGACGGATATTAGTAGGTACAGTTAAAATAATTAAGACGATAACCGCACAATAATGATTTAATGAGTGAAATTTAAAGTTTTTTTTACTTTAATGACAAAAAGGGCAAGCCCATTAGTAGAACCCAATTAAAAATTATTTTGCACATCATATTTGAAACATTATTTGGTTGAAAAATCTCATTTTTGTTGGCAAAAAAAATATATTAATTTGTTTGGACTAAATTAAAGTTGTGTTTATCTTAAAAAGGATATGTTACTATCAACATGCACACAGTGTTTCTAAACTGAATTTTGTTATTTTGGGTGTAAATTTTTTCCACGGATCTCCGAAGGTACAATAAATATGTTTATATTATACTAAAAACAGTGGTTTATGTATTATGTAGGAGTGTAGATTTTCAGGATCTATGTTTTGTTTTATACAGTGGCGATAGTTTGTAATTATGTATTTCTTCATGACGTTTCCGATATAGGCCTTGATCCCGGGTACCAAAAAAAGTTTATTAAGAGCAAGCTGAAAAATTGTTAGTAGCTTAACGGTGTCTAGTCGGACAAACTTTGATGTACGGGAACGCTGGAACAAGGGAAATTTTAATTGTGGAACAGTTTAAAAATTTGTAAAGTCAGATTACGAAAATGTCTCATGTATTTTGTCAGACAGAACTTCCAATTGATTCGTTACCCTTTCATTAAATTCTCGTGCAAACTTCAGACTGCTATTTACCAGCAATATACTTCTTCTTCTTCTTCCTCTTTATAAGCAATTCTGCTTGTTCATTGGCGGATTGATACCTCTATGGAAGGTTGTCACTCCATCTTTTGCGCGGTCTGCCGATACTTCTTCTACCGATTGGTGATTTATCTCGTGCTATTTTGACCACACGTGTCTCCCCCATTCTGGTTATGTGGTTGTTCCATTCTTTTTTTCTATTTAGTGTCCATTCGTTTATACACTGTACGTTACATTGTCTTGTAATATCTTTGCTCCTCTTTCGATCTCTCAGTGTATTTCCTGTAATTCTTCTCAGTACTCTCATCTCTGCCGTTTCCAGTAGTCTTTGTGTTGTGGCTGTATCGGCTCTTGTTTCTGATGCATATGTCATTATTGGTCTTACACTGGCTTTATAAATTCTTGACTTCATCTCAGTGTTAATATGTCGGTTTTGCCATATAGTTAGGGTTACCATACGTCCGGATTTCGCCCGGACAGTCCGGATTTGAAAGACATGTCCGGATTGGCGTCCGGATATGAGAAATGTCAGGATTTCTTTCTTTACTAAAAAAATGGAAAACACTTGGCCCAACGGTGAATTATTTGATGAGCGCTCGTCAATTCTCCAAGTTCTAAAAAAGCTGAAACCTAAATGGACTTTACTACCTAAACAAGAAACCCCAAACACTCACGACAAATGAAAAGAAATATTTGAAGCATTTTCTAAAAGCAACGTTTCCTTCACGAATATTTTTAAAAAATATACTACAATTATTCATCTATTGTCTGCCTGGTACTTTGGCTCTTGCTGAACGTATCTTTTCGATTATAATTTTAACTACCTTTTCTATTTTAAAAATATTTTTTTTATATCCTTCTGTGATACTATTTTCTAGGTCTAAAGTATGTTAAAACATAGGGGTATATGTATTTTAAAGTGGCAGCGTTTTTAGATGTTAGTTGCATATTGTAGCGAAACAGCTGTACTGTTAATTGTGCCATATGCATTTCGCATATATGTACAATCTACAATGTAGAGGTAGCAACACAGTCAAATTCACATTTTACATTTTCTACAACCCCTTGGACTACCCCTGTCCGGATTTGGCCTTATTAAATTATGGTAACCCTACATATAGTGTTATTAAGGCATCCTGCCAATCTATTTGCTGTTTGTACTTGATTTCTCACTTGTTTGTCTAGGTCTCCGTAACTTGACAATGTAATTCCAAGGTTTTTTACTTCCATTACTTGTTCAATACCGATACCATCAATTTCTATTTTGCATCTGATTGGTTCTTTACTGATTACTATTGTTTTGGTTTTCTGAGATGAAATTGTCATATTGAATTCTTTTGCTCTTATGTTAAATCTGTGGACTAATCTTTGCAGACTATCTTCATCTTGGGCTAATCAATATTGCGTCATCTGCGTAACAGAGTATTTTTACTTCTTTGTTTCCCATTCTATATCCTCTTCCTTTGTTGACGTTTTTGATGATTTCATCCATGATTAAATTGAAAAGCATAGGAATCAATGAGTCTCCCTGTCTTAATCCGCTGCCTATATCTATAGGTTCTGTAAGTTGTCCATCTATTCTGACTTCCATTTTGTTGTTTTGGTAGATGTTCTCAATAGTTTTTATGATATCTAGAGGGACTTCTCTATTATACAGAAGATGGATTACATCTTTTGAGTCTTACTCTGTCAAATGCTTTCTTTAAGTCAATCAGACATAGAAATGCAGGTCTATTATGCTCTAGTAATTTCTCAGTAATTTGCTTTATGACGAATATTGCATCTGTACACGATCTTCCAGTACGAAAACCCTGTTGTTCATCTGCTAAACTTATCCTCTGATTCATTACGTCTTGTAAGATTTTAGTTGTAAGTTTTAGGGTAGTATTTAACAAGTTGATACCTCTGTAGTTCTCTGGCTGCTTTTTATCTCCTTTTTTGAATAGTAGAATTAGTTCGCTCGTTCTCCATTCTTCCGGTATTTTATTGCGTTTTATGATTTTGTTAATTAATGTTATTAATTGTTCTGTCAATATATTTAATTCCTATAATTTGACATGTTCTACTAGTCCAGAAAGCCACTGCGCATCCGCTAGGAAAAATATTCTAATTCAGATTTTTTGCACAATCTTACTCAAAAAGGACTCTTTTTAACAAATTTGCATGTTGCCAGGACCAAAGGGTGGTCAAAAATTTTTTAAACGTTTTTTTTTTGTTTTTTTCCTAAAATTATTTTTTTTGCATGGAAAAAAGTTTTTTTAGGTTTTTTGGATCATTCCAAAGAGAACAGGTCTTTAGTGACTTTTCTCTAAAAATGGTAGTTTTTGACATATAAGCGATTAAAAATTGAAAAATTGCGAAATCAGCCATTTTTAACCCTCAAAAACTATGTGACAAACTGAAAATTTGAATGTTGCCAAGGTAGGTAGATATTCTTTAAACATCGATTGATGAAATCCCGAACAGTTTTTTGCAATACAATATTCCAAACTCCTTTGTTTTTTAATTGCTAATCAAGCGTGCGCGACACTATTTTCCACCGACAGTATGGTGCAAATGAAAGGAATAAATTCGTTATTTCGTAAACCGGCGACTTTAAGGAAAAATCCCAAAACAGGTCGATTTTTATTTTTAAGTTAAGATATTGTGGCATATATGGTATACTAGTGACGTCATCCATCTGGACCTGATGACGTAATCGATGATTTTTTAAATGAGAATAGGGGTCGTGTGCTAGCTCATTTAAAAGGTTCTTCAATTCTCTATTTAGTAATATAAACATTTATATTATTTATACGGGGTGTCCAAAAATTTTTATTAAATTAAATTATTTGATAAAAAAAGAAGTAGAAGGACACCCTGTATAAATAATTATGTAAATGTTTACATTACTGAATAGAGAATTGAAGAATCTTTCAAATGAGCTACCACACGACCCCTATTCTCATTTAAAAAAATCATCGATTACGTCATCACGCCCAGACGGATGACGTCACTAGTATACCATATATGCCACAATATCATAACTTAAAAATAAAAATGACCGGTTTCGGGATTTTTCCTTAAAGTCGCCGGTTTACGATATAACGAATTTATTCCTTTCATTTGCACCATACTGTCGGTGGAAAATAGTGTCGCGCACGCTTGATTAGCAATTAATAAACAAAGGAGTTTTGAATACTGCAAAAAACTCTTCGGGATTTCATCAATCGATGTTTAAAGAATATCCACCTACCTTGGCAACATTCAAATTTTCAGTTTTTCACATAGTTTTTGAGGGTTAAAAATGGCCGATTTCGCAATTTTTCAATTTTTAATCTCTTATATGTCAAAAACTATAATTTTTAGAGAAAAGTCACTAAAGACCTTTTATGTTTGGAATGATCCAAAAAACCTAAAAAAACTTTTTTCCATGCAAAAAAAATAATTTTAGGAAAAAAACAAAAAAAAACGTTTAAGAAATTTTTGACCACCTTTTGGTCCTGGCAACATGCAAATTTGTTAAAAGGAGTCCTTTTTGAGTAAGACTGTGCAAAAAATCCGAATTAGAATATTTTTCCTAGCGGATGCGCAGTGGCTTTCTGGACTATACGTGTCGGATCTATTAAAATGCACAACATATTTGTTGGACTAACATTTTTTCATATATGTATTATATAAAGTTTGCTATTGAATAAACTTAAAAACAACCTGCTAGTTTTCACAATCATAAACTTGTCAGGATGACACGTTCCACAATTAAAATCACGTTCCACAATTAAAACTTCCCCTGTTCCAGTGTTCCCACACATCAAAGTTTGTCCGACTAGACACTTTTAAGTTATTAACAAATTTTCAGGTTGCTATTCATCAATTTTTTTTGGTAAGCGGGATCCAGGCCTAGTAGGCAATAAAGTTAATCAACACACAATCTACTGCCCAACTATGGACTAGTACATGTATCATATTAATAGTAAGTAGGTAAGCGTTAAAAACATCCACAAAGCTATGTGGCAATCTGAGAATGGCCTAATAAGAACCAAATTGAGCATCTACACATTAAGATTCAACATTTACCTTCTAAGATGTATTGAATGTAATATGTATATATGGGAGCTGAGCATTACACTATAAGAAACACCCGTATGTTTAACTCAAAGAAAGGTATAAAATACTGATAAGTATGCTAAAATCTGAAACCATTAGAGATAACATGAATATTATTCAAAAAACTACCAAGAATGGATGGAAACCTAAGCATAGAAGAATACTCCTAAAGGTGTCTTAGAAGAATGGCAAACGTCGTACATTGGCCGTCTAATATAGCATGGAGAGTTTGAACAATAAATTTCAAATAATATTAGACATAAATATCAAAGGAGAGAGAAGTATAGAGAGAAAGAAAAAAAATCATGGCTGCGTCATATGACAGGAAACCACTCGAGAAGTTATTAATGAGGAGCGAGTTCTAAAGTAAAAGTAAACCGCAATGAATTCGCTACACTCATTGAGTGAACTATACTGCCGTCCTCAATTAAAACAGGGTATCTGCAAAAAAAATTGAAAATCGAGTTTTTGCGATATATGTGGTTTCCTTGTGACCTTATTTATTCTTCTGCAATGTCTGAAAGCTGTATCATTTTATTTACTACCAAAATAAACAAATTCGAATATGTTGTATGTGCTAAATTTCAATAGTTGCTTAATTAATAAAAGGCGGTATCTACAGAGTACTCAACTAAAAAGAAGTATAAGCTACCAAGTATCATGTACTTGCCGCGTTTTAATTGAGCACAACGCATTTACTGCGTTTTTATCGAGACTCGTGTTGCAACCTTGTATTTTGAACATTTATGACATGTAGGTATTTTGCGTATATAATAAACAATTATAAACTATTTATTTTTCTCTTTTGATAACTATTCTTTCTTGTAAAAAATCCTATTTTTAAATAAAATGCAGAAACGGCACTATTTCTGATACAGTAATATATCCGCTGCTCAATTAAAACGCTGTATACGACCTTTTATTTACAGCCTTGATAAAAACATGATTTTTTTAAGAACATATTTTTAAATAATGTTTTAATCATTAGATCATATTTTGCGTTAAAAAGTTGTCAAAATATATAGAGTCCTGAGAAAAAAACTTTGAGATCCGACTTCTCGGTTTTAAGTTGGCTGCACATACCGCATTTTATTTGAGAACGGCAGTATAGTTCACTTGGATTTTCGGTTGATCTTAAGGTTTCCTGCATCATATTAGTTTATTTGAATTGATGTTATGTTTTACTAATCATGCCATTTCTAATACAAGACAAAAAGCTTTGCCTTTTGAAATACAGTGATTGGTGTGCTAATAACTGACAAAACAACACAAAAGACGGAAAATATCATATGTTGTGAAATAAAAAGAGATGAAATTAGTAGAGGTGGGAAATTATGAATAAAAACCTATAGAACATTATATCGATAGTTTCCCACCTTTAGACCTATCGGATGAGTTTAACAACTGCCACTGTGACAGGAGAATTTTATGATATATCTAAAGATGGGAAACTATCAGTATACTGTAAATTTTATAGGTTTTTATTGATAAATTCCCACCTCTTGTAGTTTCATCTCTTTTTATTTCACAACATATTATGGTTTCCATATTTTCTGTTATTTTGTCGTTTATTCGCACACTGAGGCTGAGAGGCATTGTATGCTAAGATTAGTTATATTTCAAAACAAATTACTAAGAAAAAAGATATTCTCATTAAGAAACGGACTTAATCAAGAATTAATTTACATATAACCAAGATTATGTGAACTCAAAAGCTGTTCAAGATAATAAGGCCTGAGATAATAAACAAATTATCATTGAATCATTTTCGAAAAATCTGGTGCAAAAACATAATGCACTGAAAAAATTCTTTGTGAACTTTGTAGTGCTCATCAATGACAAAAACAGAAATATAATAAGGTTGTTTACCTTTTTCATATTGTAGAAAACTTAAGAAATTATAATAATACTAGAATATAATTATTTACTAATGAATTGATGCCATAAAATTGCATAATTAGCTAAAAGTTCATTATTTAAATGGAACATTAATTAAGATATTAATTTATGTATTAGATATTTTTAATACAGTAAACTTCCTTTAATCCGACAATTTCAGATGTTACGGCCAAATGTGAAATATGTGGCTTCAATGAAGACATTCTCACATTTACGGATTTCTGCGAATATGTGTTTAACATAACAACCTATTGAAGCAGCATTTTCAGTCCGGCTGGATTTTTGCAAGATTGGCCTGAATCCAGCTGGATCCAGCGTGGGTCCAGCAAAATGTGGAATCAAAATAAAAATATGATTTTACTGTTTTTTTGTCTATATTCTAAATTTCTAAACAACAGAAACATGAATAATTTTGTTTGTTGGATGTTAGAATACCAACATATTTACCTATCATCTTATCGTCTAACCTACTTCGCACAGAACTGCACATATAGCCAGTTGCGGAGAAAGCCATTTCAGCCTCTATGCTGGTTGGTTTTAAGGTCATCAAATAGCCATAGACCATGGACAAATTATCGCCTGTCACTCCTTCGGTGTCACAATCGTTCATTTCCTTTTCCAAAATCTTTTCATAATCTTTTTGATAACCAGTTTTTTGTTGTTATAAAAGTTTTCTCTTTCTCGTTTCAATTCAATCTCAAGCTCTTGTTCTAAAGTAAAATTCGGCTCCGGATTATTTGGCCCATTTCCTTCCATTATGTCCTCTTGCACTGGTTCCAAAATCACTTGTTTATTTTTTATACGACTCAACAAATTTTTCATCTCTTGTCGCATTGCATTCTTTTTCGTTACGTCGGGGAAATAACCAGGATTGTTTAGTCCTTCGTCATACTATTTTGGATTTTGTAAGTACATTAATGTACCTGTAACTTCAGAGAGGCTAGAAACCTGGCTATTTAGTTTGTCTAAGACAAATTTCATGGTTGTGTCGGCCGTTATCAAAGTGTACTCTCTTCTGCAAAGAGCTTCTACAGCCAGTTTTACCTGTCAAAGAGTGGGATCAACTCATTGTTTATTGACCACTCACCAGCAGAGAATTTTGTAGCAGAATCAATGTCTATCAACGCTTTATGGATGCAAACTTTTAGGCTGTAGAAACTTTCCAGCATACTGAGCTACTGCTAGCGCGATAGAATGGCAAGTTACTCACGGCTTTGAATAAAGAGGCTATAATGAATACATTAAGTAACTTATTTTGAATTTGACACGTTTGCGGATCCGCGCTGCTGGATTCAGCATGTAAAAAATAGTGCTGGATCCAGCTGGATGCTGGATCCAGCAATTGCAATCTCTACTATTAAATATTAAAAGTTAATTTTAAAGTTAATAATTTTGCTAAATTTATTTCTACCAATTTTTATTTTTACCCACAGAAATATTCAGAGCAATAGATGAAGAGACTTACGAATGATTATAGAACTTTATTCAACAATTTCCCTTTAAACATAATTTAACAATTTATTATGTTTGTAATACATTGTAACACAAAAAAAAAGAATAGTTAATTTCACAAAGTACAGCAAACTTGACGAGAGATAAAAACACAAAATGCTTCACATTCTGGTGCTATTCTGCGGTGTAACTAACTTGGGTCTGTATTCATACGAAAATGTTAAGCATTTAACAATTTCGCACTAAACAAATATATACACTTGGTGCCATCTTTTAGAGACTATTATTATTAACGTCATAGGTCTCTATTCACGCGATAGATACTTTTATTTTTAGTAGATCTGCATTATTAAGTCAATTTCGTCAAATTTTGACTTAAGCCTATGTTCTTGCGAAGCGGCGATTTGGGAAATGTACCGATAGAAAGAGTTGATAAATACAAATACCTATGAACCTGGATTTCAGAAAATAATGATCAAACAAAAGAAATAAAGGCCAGGATAGGAATAGCAAGAAATGCATTTGTAAAGATGAAAACAATTCTTTGCAACAAAGACATTATTGGAACTGAGAGTAACAGCTCTGAGATGCTACGTGTTTTTGATACTGCAATACGGACTTGAAAGCAGTACATTGAAGCAACAACGCATAAATAAGCTACACTCCTTTGAAATGTGGCGTTACAGGAGGATGCTTAAAATAGCATGGACACAGAAGAAAACTAACACTGTGAAGTATTGCGAGAAATGAGTAAAGAATACGAAATAATAAACACAATAAAAATAAGAAAGTTAGAATATCTGGGACACATTATGAGGGGATAGCGATATGAACTGCTAGACTTATAATACAGGGAAAGATAGGAGGAGGAAGGAGTATAGGAAGGAGAGTGTCCTGGTTGAAGAATTTAAGGGACTGGCTTAAATGCCAGATCCAATGCAGTTATTTTGATAAAAATTCTGAGAAAGTAATGTTGAAAAATCTACCTTGAAATTTTAACTACATCACTTTTATATTAAAAACTGGTTTGTAGTTTGTCGTCACCGTCACTGTTTGCAGTTTAAATGTACTGGTAATAAAATAGATAAATGCAAAGCAAATTAATTTCTAATTCAAATGAGGTTAGGGTCAAAGGGGCGTCCTTTTATTTGTAAATGTATCTATCGTGTATAAGCTATTCATAAACTTAACTTAACAAAATAACAAGGTTCAATTAAAGTCGATTTTTATCAAATTACAGACGAAAAAAATTTGAAATGAAAAACCTCACCTGATTTTGCTTTGAGGTGACAGCAGAACTGTTCGTTTTGAGTTCCGCGAAGTTGAATCAAAAATGATCTATGAACTGATATAAATATAACTACATAAATTATCAGTAGATATTATTGTCTACACGTATCTATTCAAATGGGTTTGAGAAGCACTTTTATTATTTTATAAACTTTGATCTTACTATCAATATTTTTTTATAAGAACAACACTGGACTTTGACGTCGACGTCATACGTCATTTCCTCGATGAATCTTAGGTAATCCAACGTTGCCGTCTGTTAGATATTTTTCCTTGTTTATGGTTTAAAAAATGAAATAAATAATTAATATTACGATTTGATATCATCTAGCTAGAATCTAGAGTTTGAGTTAATAATAATTATTGTGTTCGATATTTTTATTAAGTTTCTTAGTTTTTATTAGGAAAAAAAGATGAAAGAGTTGACTAAGGTTTGTTCCAACACGACCGAGAACCGTCACGAAACGGTAACGCTCCTGCGCAGTAAACAAAATCCGTTCCAACAAAAACATGATCGTCATCGGATCGTCCTTCCCACTGTTCCAACAAGAACTGTGATCTATTAGTGACGGTTTCGTGATGATCATTTCAGTAATCGGGCAATAGGGTTTTTCAATTGATTGTCATTTGTTTCGAGCTTCTGTTATGTGTCAAATAATATTAATATATAGTATTTTTACTACAAAAGCGATATTACGTAGGTCAAAATTTTTTACGTAAGAGAACTGTCAAAACATTAGAATGTGACTTTTCATTATTGCCATGTTTATAATAAACATGGCAATAAGGAAAAGTCACATTCTAATGTTTTGACAGACATGGCAATAATGAAAAGTCACATTCTAATGTTTTGACAGTTCTCTTACGTCAAAAATTTTGACCTACGTAATATCGCTTTTGTAGTAAAAATACTATATCTACGGCATACGTCTTTGGTTTTTATCATTGGATATACCAACAACAATAAACATATTGATAGATAAATCAGTTATCAGTCAGGTAACCCTTCCAACATCGGTTTCCAAATTACCGTCATTGGACGATAACTGGGCGATACAATTACGAACATGCGCACAACAAACGGTACAAGTAGTTTCGTGACGGTTTCTGGACCGTCCAAAAGTTCATGTTGGAACAATCCTTATAAAACGCAGGGAACGAAACCGAAAATAATTAGCCAGGTGAAAAGTGCTATGTAGAGTAGGTGGCTATAGTCGAATTCAAACAATAGGGATTTTCATCGATTGTCATTTGTTTCGAGCTTCTGTCATGTGTCACATTATATTAATATATCTAGGTCATACGTCTTTGGTTTGTATCATTGATATATACCAATGACGTATGACGTAGATATATTAATATTATGTGACACATGACAGAAGCTCGAAACAAATGCCTGTGAATGAAAAGCCCTATTAAGCGTGCATGTCATAGATTTAATGACATAATCCACTGGTACAAACTTGGCGGAAAACAAATTCAACACATTTTCCTCATATATTAGTATTTTTGCTACTATCAAGTTTAGCAGGAAAGCGCTGTTGCGAAATAAAAAACCAATATTTATTTACAACAGCAGCTACCGCCTATACTGATTCTCTTTGTCTTTAAGAGTGTGTAACAAAGATAACTGTCTGATAAGTGTCAAACTTATAGGGCATTCCAAGATTTTGACGTTTATCACACCGCTGGGAGTAAAACTGTCAAATATTAGGTGTGTTCCAACATGAACTTTTGGGCTGTCCAGAAACCGTCACGAAACTAATTGTACCGTTTGTTGTGCGCATGTTCGTAATTGTATCGCCCAGTTATCGTCCCATGACGGTAATTTGGAAACCGATGTTGGAACGGTTACCTGACTGATAACTGATTTGTCTATCATTATCATTTGTCATTTTTGTTGGTGACAGCTTGTGTGCTTTTAGTCGATCACGATTCCCGCTTTCCATTTGCAAAAAGGCTCCAAATTTGCAAGGCTCAAAATTTTTAAAGAAATAAATCCTACTGCGCAAGTCAGTCCAATCAGCACATGCATTTGCCCGATTATGGACCGATTACTGAAATGATCATCAGGAAACCGTCACCGAAAGATCACAATTCTTGTTGGAACAGTGGGAAGGACGATCCGATGACGATCATATTTTTGTTGGAACGGATTTTGTTTACCGCGCAGGAGTGTTACCGTTTCGTGACGGTTCTCGGTCGTGTTGGAACAAACCTTAAGTTATATCAGCATTTTTTGAGTTTTCTGCGTTGTTCCTTTAATTTTTAGATTTATTATCTACTTTTATTTAAAAAAAAAACAGTTGTTTTTAGAACTCTTTAGCGACGTATTAGTATAATATAATATTTATGGATTACCATCGAAGGCCGATATGATCAACCAAAAAAGAAGATGTATTTAGAGACTTTCTTGGGTGTGAATCTGTCTTTTTAGTTTACTCCTCTTGGTTTAAAAACGAACCATAGCCAAGTTAGAAGTGCGAAATAAAAAACCAATATTTATTTGCCACAGCAGCTACCGCCTACAGTCGGAAAAATGAAAGAATAGGGCTTTTCATCGATTGTCATTTGTTTCGAGCTTCTGTCATGTGTCACATAATATTAATGTATCTACGTCATACGTCTTCGGTTTGAATCATTGGTATATACCAATAACGTACGACGTAGATATATTAATATTATGTGACACATGACAGAAGCTCCAAACAAATGACTGTGAATGTGGCTTTTCATCGATTGTCATTTGTCTCGAGCTTCTGTCAGGTGGCACATAATATTAATATATCTACGTCATACGTCTTTGGTTTGTATCATTGGCAATACCAATAACGTATGACGTAGATATATTAATATTAGATGACACATGACAGAAGCTCGAAACAAATGACTGTGAATGAAAAGCCCTATTCTTTGATTTTTCCGACTGTATACTGTTTCTCTTTGGCTTTAAGGGCACCCAAAGTCCCATTTAACGACAATGTTAACATTATGTCACATAGCTCTGCAACCAAAGCACTTAGAGACCTAATTTTTGTTTTATTTTGAAACTACATGCATTGTTTAGTCCCGCGTAGATTTTTGTAAAGTTAGAGTGTAAGAAACATTTATTTTAAATTTTTTTTTAAAATACTCTTACAAAAAAAACCCAAAAAAGTTTGGATTTTATTTTTTATTTTACTTGTTTTTATACATTTTTCAATAAAACTTTACGCGGGACTAGACATTATCTATCTACAACCACTGTAAAAATTTGGACCTTATATCATCTAAGAATCCAGAGATATCTGACATCAAAAGTTAAAAACCTAGTATTCGGGAATTCGCACAAACATAAAACACTCTTAGGTTATAAAGCTACTGGTACACGGTAAGTTGAGTGCAGACGTTCAGAAAATAAATAGTTTCGTAACCATGGATATTTTGTACTATAATGTGTTATATATCGTTGAAAAGAGAAGATTTCAGAGAATAATTTTTAATCATAACGCAAAAAACTTACAAAAAATAAATTTTCAGACTTTGGGTGCCCTTAAGAGTGTGTAACAAAGATATGTAACTGTCTGTATTAAGTGTCAAACTTATAGGGCATTCCAAGATTTTGACGTTTATCACACCGCTGGGAGTAAAACTGTCAAACATTGTATTTGTTTATATTTGTACCACATTGTGTTTCTTAAGCTTTTTGCCTTTAATTTTAATAGTTTTTTTAGTTTTATTTTCCGAACATTTTGTTGTTGATTTTGTGTAGTTTTTAATTGTATAAGTACCTACTTGAACGACTTTATTTAGTTTTTGACCTTTATCGGACGGGCCTCAAAATATTACGCAAAATACGGGCCGGGGTCTGAACGGACCCCATTCTTGTAATGCCTGAACGATGCCTATACAAACAAAAATTGTAACAACACATTACATACTTGTATAGTATTGAACATTTATTAGACTAAAGCATACACATTACTACAAAATAAATTCTACTGATTGATACTAACAGAGTAAATAACAACTACATCCTATTTGTACAATGTACACACACTACAAACTGTCTCTGATTTTGCGTGTTCCTAATCATATAAAATTATTACACTTTACGTATATTTAACTTGTTTTTCTGTCTTTGCCTCTGCAACACAAATGGTACGGGCCCCTTGTATTTTATTTTGTTCTACTCTGAGCTCAGTAATATCCAAAAGTTTTGGAAATACGTCTGCCATATTTAATTTTTTAAATCTGCTTATTATTATAACGCCTGAAAACATATTCCTTTATAAGTTCCTTGCCTAGTACCAAAATATACATTTTAGGCTTACTGAAATTGTGCTTTTTCCAATCAGGGTATTTTAGTAGCCACAATTTATAGGGATTAATACCTGCCACAACAATGAGGAATTCCCCATTTAAACATGTAAAACCCTTACCTAAAACGATAGTACACTCAGTCGGTACTAATCAATAAAATCTATGGAATTCCCGCATTATTACAACTTTATTAGAATGCATTTTATATGACAGAAAAGGTTGACCGGGGTATTAGGAGACCCCAGTTTATAAAACTGAAGTTTAAATTTAATCTAACCGTTAAAATGTTCTTGTATGCATAATATTTTATCCATCCCGGCCAGCCCGATGAAGGTTAAGCAGTGAATAAATAAACATAAGTGAATATTTTTGAACGTTGTTGGTAGCCAATACGGATGTTGCTAGTAGATGCAAGCAAAATATTGGCAAAATAAATAATATAGATTCATTTTCCCTCAAGGAGTGTGAATTAACCTACAGCGGGGAAAGTTTTCCAAGCGTAAGTAACATGGACACAGTTAGTTATTTAGCATTTTTATAGCACAATTAATAGCATTTAACCACTGTTTTTGTCTCTCAGATGATAACTTCTTTAGTTCCGTTTTATGCTTAAAATGTAGCACTGATGGTAACAGACAAAACTGAACTTTATCATGATTACTTTGCATTCCACTATTCAATACACAACAGAAATGAGGCATATTATCTTTTTAAATTAATTCTTCCAGTGAAAATGTTAAATTAATCCTAGTACAAAACAAAATTACAAAGAAACGTAACTAAAATTATATAAAACACACAGAATAACATTTATGTTTCCCTCCCAGCCGCCATATTGACATAATTTTGACAGCATGTTGGAATGCCCTATGTTGTCCTATAAAAGGTTATAATGTAAGGTTTTTGTTGTTAGATATTGTGAAGTTGGTTAAAATATACAAACTATCCATGAAACTGTCTACTCTACAGTCTACACACTAAACCCTGTTACTTGAGTTTGTCGATTTGATTTTGATTCAAATTGTTGGATATTTTAATTGAATTGTAAAAACAATAATATATCTGTATTTCGTCTTCCCAGATTATAATTTGAAAACAATATTTTGACATCATATTTAACCTCCAATAGTATGACAGACGTCAGGTACAATTTCCATTCTCGTCAAATGTAATAATGACGTCATATAAACTCATCACTAATTCTAACCAATGAAATACCCGCTGAAATAGAAATGGCATGTCAAAAAATCTGATTATTCCCTATATATTTTTTCAAATTTAGAATATGGCAACAAGGAGAAAAATTGCATGCATTCCTTATAGGGCTTTTCATCGATTGTCATTTGTTTCGAGCTTATGTCATCTGTTGTATAATCTGTGTATAATATTAATATACACGGATTATACGACATATGACAGAAGCTCGAAATAAATGACTGTGAATGAAAAGCCCTATTGTTTGGCTTTTTTTATCTCAAATTATATTCATTGAACCTATATAAAATTATACACCGTTAAAACTACTGGAAAACAATTTAATTTCATAACTGCATCTATATCGATTTACGTCTATATCGATTTTTTCAACATTGAATATGACGTGTGACGTGTCCTATCTTATGAAAAAATGTGTGGTAGCACATCGGAGTTATCTGAAATATTAGGTATACATATACCGGTAAGGTTATAAACAGCGAAAAAACGTCGAAATATTTGTTCTTTTATTCAATCACATTTTTATAATCCACAAAAAATACCCCAAGACTAACTAGAATCAATATTCATCCCTCATCCAATTACCATTCATCCCTCATCCCATTACCATTACATTCAATCATATTTTTATAATCCACAAAAAATACCCCAAGACTAACTTGAATCAATATTCATCCCTCATCTCATTACCGAAAAAACCCAACACACAACACTACAAAAAGGTTCGTCCGATAAGCCTAATGAGTCATGCAGTAAAAGTTCTTTTAAAAATCGTACATTAACCGAATGTATAAAAACTGCGAAGCAATCATGAGAGACGATCAGTTTGGATTAAAAGTCTTCATGGGAAGGAGAGAAGCCCTGTTCAGTTTACTAGTTCTGTTCTGGCCCAAAATGCTACGACGAACAGACCAATAGAGATATAGGTATTTATATTATGCTTCATATACTTACGTCGAAAAAGCATTTGTTAGAGTAAGACGCTAAGACACTACAGTATAGAGTATGCCTACTATTAGAACGTTTGCAAGAAGTCGGTTTAGATGGAAAGGCCCTCAAACTTTAGTTTACTAAAAACCTTGCACTGGAACCAAAACGCCAGAGTTAAGATCGAAGGTTACACGTCCGCAGAAGTAGAAATTATGAGAGGAGTTAGACAAGGATATGTTTTGTCAACCCTGTTATTTAATATTTATTCCCAGTTTCTGTTTAAAGAGGCATGGAGGATTCCAAGAATGGAGGCAAGGTGAATAGAGTAAATATTAACAGTATCAGATACTCGGATGATACGGTGTTGATTACGGATTCCGATTTGGGTCTACAACGACTTATCGACAGAAGCAACCTGGTCTGTGAGCAATTTGGTATGAAAATAAACATTAACAAAACCAAAAACCAAAGTGGTGCCAATCCGAAAAAAACAAGATGTACCTCAACCTAGCACCATAAATGGCACATTTTAGAATAGGTCAACAAGTTCAAGTACCTGGGATGTTGGATCGATAGAAACCTAAATTTTGATCTAAAAATAAGATCGAGAATAGAACAGGCCAGAAAATCTTTCGAAAAAATCAAAAGTGAGACTCAAAAAGTGTGAAAAATCAAAAGTGTGACTCTCGAATAAAGCACACTCTTAAAATATCAACCATAAATCAATTGGAGGTCATTGAAATGTGGATCTGCCGGAGAATCCTTAAGATTACATGGACATCACATACCTCAGCCTCAGACCAAGAGGAAATATCGAGGGAAAGAGTGGATTGGGAAGGATTGTGCTCACTACGGAGAGCAATGGATTGTATCCTCGCTCCGACCCTTGCTCCCTGGTATTTACATATATTACACATAGCAAGGGTCGAAGCGACGATACAATCCATTGCTCTCCGTAGTGAGCAAACCCTAAGAAAGAATAGCTGAAGACAGATGTAAAAAAGGGGCGAATATTGGATACGATTTACCAAACAGATGGTACAAGATGCATAAATGCACCCAAAAAGTTTGGAAAATACTAAACTAAAAGGGTCGAAAAAACACATTCACTGAAAAAAATCTGCATTATAATACCGATTATCGATAATCTTGATAATTTTTAAAAATTTTAATAAAAATATACTATTATACATAAGAAGTGTTTTTTACTTCATTGTAAGTTAGTTGTTTTTTATTTACTGTTAGTTTTTCTACCTTATTCTTAAGGGGATCGGTACAAGGTTTCGGCTCCAATGCTATTTAAATGGGATTCATTTTTTTCGAATCCTGAGAAAAATAATAAGTATTTTTGAAAAATTTAAACGCAGAATGAAAGATTACGTTCTTACCGAGGGCCGAAAGTCCCTGAAAACTTCTATAATGTTTATTTTAATAAGTTACAGGGGTGAAAAACTAAGAGAAAATGTAGTGTGATTTTTAATTTCAAATATCTCATTCAAAAGAAACTGTTTATTTATTCTACGGGACTTTCGGTCCTCGATAATAATTTATTCTTTCATTCTGCGTTTCAATTTTTTAAAAATATTTATTAGTTTTTTCAGGTTCCGAAAAAAATGGACACCATGTCCGTGGTGATATTTTCCAAATCGAACATTCGCTATCTTTGTCATACAACGCACTGAGTCGAATAGAATATTATGGTGAAAAGACAGTGACAATTTTAAATATTTGACATGATTGAGTTGTTGATTAAATAATATTGATAGTGTATTTGATAAATAATTGATTTAAGACGTGACCTCAATAAACAGTTATTTATTTTTTATTATTTATGGAATATCCAAGTAGAGAATACACCAGGATATATTCTGTGATCCAAGTATTTTGTTGTTAAAGACGTTCAAAATTGTAAGCGTTCCATAGTAACAATATATTATTAAAAAATAACTTTTCCTCTTTTCTCGATTGAGTATTACTTTTTGTTGTACAGTATATAAATTATTACAATTACTGAATACATAGTTCGTGAAAAATTTATCATTTTAATTAACTGAATTAATAATGCAACTACAAAAGTAACAGTTATCCAAGAACATTTAAAAGCCATATCTTTGAAGTTAAAAATGACATTGTCAAGTAATGTTTACATATCCATACCAGTGAGAATTTTACTACACGTAATTTGCCGTGTAAAGACATAAAAAGTAGGGATAGCCGTAAAATATTTGTGCCTATACTTTTAATTATTATTTTTGTTACTGATTACAATAAAAATTTATTGTTTTATGACAAATTTAAATATTATCGCTTAGGTAATGACGCAAACGTCGGCGTCGCTTACTAGATTATTGTGTTAATAGCCAATAGTAATTTTACCTTGAAATAGTAAACAAAATGAAACTGCATCAAAAACAAAGGTTGAAATGTATATTTTTCAATTCTTTAGGCATGTGTAGATTAGTATAAAGTATACTCATACAAATAGAAAGTTTTTAAAGAAAATTAATGTATAGATATAAACTTCCATTATTCATTGGAAGAACTAAGATAACTAAAGTGTATGAATATAGTCTAGTAACCCCCAGGGCCGCCGAGAGGAATGAGCGGGCCCCGGTAAGAAGTGAAAAGCGGGCCACCGACAAAAAGTGAAGAGCGAAAAAAATTGTTTCATTTTTAGAGAAATAAAACTATCAATAATAAAAACATAATAAGAAAAAACCTTTCAAATATAAATTTTACTCAACCAGTGGCCCGCGGGTCGCATGCGGCCTTCTATCGTTTTTTATGCGGCCCGAAAGGTAACTAAAAGGTCCTGTAAACGATAAAATTATTTGTCAAATTTCTATTGTATTCGTGTTTGTCAAATTTCGTGTTTGTCAAAAAAGAACTATTTGAAAAAGCAAAAACTGGTATGTTTATTTATCTTCCAGATATGCATCAATTTCATTTCGTATGCGTGTTTTTTGGGTAGGTCAACGGTATTACGGTCAACGGTAGCGTATTTTTTTTCTTAATTTTTAAGTACTAAAGTAACTTTAGTACTAAAAATTAGTCTTTCATTAAGTCGGTAAAATACTCCGTCTATTTTAAAAAAAAAATCAAAATTCAAATTCAAAAAACGAAAAATTTTCAAATCGATTTTTCTAGAAAACAGTGCATTCTACCGACTTAAAAAGCAAGAGTACCTTTTAATTTTATAATACCTCATAATTTAATAATCAAGTGTCAAAAATGCTTAAAGGTTAAAGACAAAAAAGTTATGCGATAAAATAATCGTTGCTCTACCCCAAAACGGACGTCTATGACCGGTACTAAAATTTCGCGATCAATGGAATCGATTTACCTCTGGAAGATAAATACGCGTACCAGTTTTCGTTTTTCTAAATAGAATCGCTCTGGAAATATTTAAAAAAGTAATTACAAGGCGCCATATTCAAAGAGCTCTAGCCCTCCTAGGAAGCATTTCTGAGGAATCTGCGGTCTTCGTTTGTCAGGAGAGTCTGGACACCCTATATATTACTTCACCTAGATTGCGGCCCGCAAGCTGTGGCAATAACTACTATGTGGCCCAGGGAAAAAAAGGTTGAGTATCGCTGAGACAATAAAATACTTCACAGCGAAATATTGCGCTGGGTTCAAAATTATCAAAAAATCTAGCAGGCTTCTTGCGTCGTTTTGCTTTATTTGATGTAAATTCTGGATTAATTCTATAATTTCTAGCAACGAATTGGCAATAAAACAATAAAATATATTTTAAAATACAGGTAAAGATATTATTAAATATAGCCGAGTATTAATTAAACGCGTTATGCACATAAAGTGAAGAGCGGGAAGAATTACGTCTTTGGTCTGGTCGAAGCCGGGCCCCTTACATCGTCGGGCCCCGGTAAAATGTACCGGCTGTACCGCCCTCTCGGCGGGCCTGGTAACCCCTTAAATGCTTCAAAATGTTGTATTCACATTGATGAATATCATTTTGAAGATTTAATCAAATAGTTATAGATGATGACTAAACTGTTTTTAGTAATGAATTTAAAATTTAGGTCATTTTATTCACATTACATTTAATAAAGTTACCTATTAATGTTGCAAATTTCGTTTTAAGTTAGTTTTTAAGAGGTTTAACACTTTCAATTTAACAAAATCAAATTCAATTCAACAAAATTTTACAATTGCATGAAAAATAGTATGGAATAAGATGGACCACCCTGTATAATTATTTTTAAATTGTATGTACATATTTCTGCTCTGAAAATATGGAGAGTGACGATGATGTGGTAATAGCTAGTGGTATTTTTATACTAATGGCGCAAAATAATTAACATAGCCTATATTCACCCTCGAACAAACTAGTGCGCACAACGAATGGACGAATTAACTATGAACACAGCCCGAACTTCAGCGAATCAGCGCAGCGGTTCGTGTTGATGCGCAGCCTTTGGTGTTCGTTTATTTACCGCTCACAAAAGCTAATTACTGTGCACACACGAATCATGTTGACTGGTTATTAATGAAAAATCTAATTTAACGTTAAGTTTGTACAACAGTGGCCAATATTTAAGGTTATTGTCGTTAATGGCCGGGCATTGTCGTTAATCACCAAGGAAAATGGACATTCACGACAATGCCCGGCCATTAACGTCAATGTCCAATTTACATCATTGACCGTAACATATATATTACTAAGATTGCTACTGGTAGTTTTATGGTTATAGTGGCATTCTCAGTTCCGTCGATATGACACATCTCGAGAAACAGCCTATTTTTTAATTGGTTATAATGATTGCAATATATTCACGTTTTCATAATCATATTAGTGACCCGTTTTATAAAATGTTCGACAACAGCGCATGTGTTTTTTCTTCTGTTGCAGTTACTTTTGTGTTTAGTGATACGCTGTTTCAACCACTGACAGGTTTGTCCAATATAACATCCCTTGGCAACATAAACACTGTAGTTGATATATGACATTGCTATTATACATCACTGGCGTTCGATCTTTAATTTTAAGGAATATGGTTTTGAATTTAAAAACAAATTATTACAATTGTTTGCATTCATAGTTTTTTTATTTTCTTTTAGAATATGTAGTTCAGTTTTATAATTTATTTTTCTGCTATTTTATTTTTTATTAGCTTGTCGATTTTAAGTCAAGTATAGAGTTGCTTCTATGTAACTGTAAATACATGAGCTCCATGAGCTCAGTGGCAGTAGAACCAGGTAACCAGGTAAGCCACTAGATGACCCAAGAAATTAAAAACAAAACAAGCTGAAAATGCGAGCATTATCATAACGAAAACTTTGATTTATAGACCACTCATCAGCGGTAAAAAACTGTAAAACCGTGGAATTTTGAGAATCAACACCGATTTTGATGAAAATTTGGGTTTAAGCTCTGTTGACACTCTTCTTCAAAATATACTCTATTCCGAACTGCGCTTTTGCCCTGGGGGTGAAAACAACCCCATTTTAGGGGATGAAATATTTTTAAATCAAAATAACTATAAAAATCGATAGAGTGACCAATTCTGAATATAGAGTGAATATTTACAATATTTAAATTAGAAGGATATAATAGCACATTAGAACATAGTTTTTAATTTCAAACAACTTTTCATAATAGCAATTTTCCATATACATTTTCCGACATATGATGTTGTTTTTAATTCCAAACAACTTTTCATAATAACAATTTTCAATATTGTAAAAAATAAAGGTACTTTACTCTTGAGCGAAATTCATATTTTTTGACATACATACCTAGATAAAATTTGATATATTCTAATGGCTGAATCTTAGGTCAAGACCATGCAAAAGTGTTTATGAAGAATAGTAGCCAGAAAGATAATAAGCAAACAAAATCAAGCTCACAAGAAATATATGGAAAAAGAACCATATTCTTCTTTCAATATATCAACTGTTGTTGGAGAGAGTAAGTAAAAATTGACCAAATGGTAGAACATATATGTTAAAATGGTTTGTGAATAAGGATCCATTGTACAAGTAAAAATTATAAATAAATAATATATATAAACAAACTATGGATTTTAAATTACCATTGCATTATGAAGGGTATATCGCTGGTACCTATGATTAATGTGATTCCTAATACATGTCCAGTGAAAATAATAACTCTTTGATAAGTATTGGCGATTACAATTTTTTTTATATGCGTGTCCGCGAAGATTGTAACTCCCAAAATATTTATAATGAAAATATTTAGTTCATAATAGATGCCGACGAAAACAATTATTTCCCTTTCTGTTTCTGTGTTTGCCGACGAAAACAATTATTATTTCCGAGAACTTTTTACTAATTATAATTTTCGTGGACCCACAAACAGAAATGATGTTTTTTGCCGATACTCCTCAAAAAATAAATTGTTTCGCTAACACTTTATTAGGGATTATAATTTTCACAATCATATAATCGAAAATAATGTTTTTCGCGTCGTTCATTGAAAGTTCTATTCGTAACGGCATTTTTCGGAGTTATACTTTTCGTAGGCGGCGGCGATATATGCACTGATATTTAAAATGGATATCGAGAATAGGACTACACTCCTTCACATATTCAGCCGTGTGATGGATGACCGAAGTTATATTTAACGTTTGAGTTAAAGTTAAGATTACTCTCAGGTATAACGATGCCCATAACTATTTGGGTAAAATTCGGTGTGATGTATTCTTCACAGTTATGAGATAGTTATTTCTTCAACGTTATATTAGAAATAACATTTGAGGAACAAAGTTTTACGTAACAAAGAGAACCTTATGTAGAAATAGTACAAGTTGGAGTGAGCGCGAGAGATTGTTCGGAAGATGCTACAGGATGGGTAGATCACCGTAAAAGTAAATACCCATCGTCGGCCACCGCCGATGACCGAACAGCAAACAGCTGTTCGGGTTCGGTGGTGTTTCAAACGGTAGATAGAAACAGGGTTGCCAGATTGGTGTATTTTCCCACAATTTTGGGGTAATTTGAAAGCGTCTAGAGAAATTTTTCTAAGCAGAAATTATAGTGGGATTTTTTGGGGGCGGAAAATTATGGAGGATTTTAAGGGGTCATGGTAAATTAAATTTGCGAATGTACATAGAACTGTATATTATACTCCCATATAATCGAAGACGATAGGAATTATGAATTATTTTCAGGGCCCTATTTGATAAGTAGTATAATTTTGGTTTACTTTTCTCTTCATTTGACTACTAATTTATTAAAATGCGACAAAAATTTAAATTTGGGGTATTTGAGCTTCAATTTGAGGGAATTTCGGTTTCTAAGTGGGGGATTTAAAAAATAGCATCTGACAACTCTGGAGAGAAAGCCCAGTAGGTACTTAAAATAAAATTTTAACTTATATCTCTCGATTTGATTTTTGTATAATTTTTAAAATTGTATTACCCTTCTATTCTTAATTACTAAATTATAAGCTTCTAAATTCACTTGATTTCTGTCCAAAAACAATCCAAAAGATGAACCTAACCTTACATAACTACAGAATTATCTCATACCTTGAGGTTTAACCTCGCGTTATAAAGTGACAGTTGATATATCAGACAACTCAAGAACTGTCAAGAAATAACGCAAGTAGTTAAGTTAAATATGATACATCACACCAATCCGAGGATTATAAATTAACTACAGGATAACTTTACGTTAAAGATAACTTCGGTCATCCATCACACGGCTGATTACATCGCGAACAAAAAGCGCGTGGTAATTAAAATGTTAAAAAATTTTATTTATGATTAGTGCAGTCACTGAAGGTTTTCACCTCCGATTTCGTTGAACCTCCATCGATTTTCATGAAAATTGGTGAGCAGTTAGAGAATACCTCAAGGAACAAAGGTGACATGACACCAACTTGCGCTTTTACCCTGGGGGTGGAGGCCACCCCTTTTCTAGAATGAAAATTATTTTATTAAAAATATTACCATAAATCGATAGAGGGACAAATTCTAAGCAAAATTTGTTATATTAAGTTATTAACATAAATCTATACTTTTTGAGTTATTAAAGATCAAAGATTTTATTTTTTCGTAACAAAATGCATGTTTTAAATCTGTTTTTCACGTGTAACTCAAAAACTATTAGCTTTCATAAAAAAGTTATTGTTACCAAAATTTAAGACAATAAAAAATTGAATACACTATTCACTCAAAGTATTAAACTAATGTTAATTCAAAGTGAGTTATAGGTAATTGAATGTATATTTTTTTCGATGAGTACTCAAATCTAAGTATTCAAGCTTAAATAACGGGAAAACGATGCATTTTATTAAATATACCTGTCAAACACCTATCAAAGCACTTCAGAATACCTATCAAATGAGCTCCAGAAGAAGTTAATAGAATTAAAATTAAGCAAGTTATGATGAAAATAAGAGAACCCTTTTAAATTTTTTAGGAAAAAGTGAAAAATAAAACATGCGCCATTTCCACAACAATTAAAATTTATATTAATCCTTACAAACATTTCTTTGTATTAGCATAAGTAATCATTTTAACAATTTTCACTGGTTTAGAATGCATATTTTTGAAAAAAGATATAATTTAAAAAAATCAGAATTTTTAAAATTATCGTCATTTTCATTTTCTTTTGATAATAACTATAAAAATACTCAATATACGTAAAAAATGGTAAATAACCAAATTTTAGTTTTTTCTATATAAAAAATTATACCTGTTTACCATTTCTGTAGGGTGAAAAATAACCGAGATAGAAACGTTTAAAGCTTAAATTTTGCTGCGAGAACCATGTAACCGTGGTCATTTAATCTTTGATTTCTAAAAAACTAAGGGGTTTGAAAGATTAAATTTAACGAGTTTTAATAGCCTTTGAAATTACCTTTCAAATCGTTTTTAGGAGAATCTGATATCTTAAAAATTAACGGAGTTATTAAAAAAACCGATAACATTTTTTGGAAAAATGTTTAAAAGATAAAGTTTGAAACATTTTTGGAGCATAAATTTTAATGCTATTATCTTGTTCGATATCTCATTTGATAGATATTTTTAAGTACTTTCACAAATGTTTAATAAGTTTATGTTATAAAATGCATCATTTTCCCGTAATTTAAGCTTTAATACTTAGATTTGGGTACTCGCCGAAAAAAATATGCATTCAATTACCTATAACTCACTTTTAGTTAATATTAAAAGGTTTTTTTAGTAAGGAGTTTATTTAGTTTTTTTATTAGCTTCAATTTTGGTAATAATAACTTTTCTGTAAAAACTTATAGTTTTTTAGTTATCTATGAAAACTCGGTTAAAAACATGCATTTTTCTTACGAAAAATTAAAATTTTTGATCTTTAATAACTCAAAAAGTTTTGATTTATTTTAATAACTTTATATAACAAATTTTGCTTAGAATTTGTCCCCCTATCTAATTATGGGGTTATCTTTAATAAAATAATTTTCACCCCGAGAAGGGGTGGCATCCACCCCCAGGGTAAAAGCGCAAGTTGGCACCATGTCACCTTTGTTTCTTGAGATATCCTCTAACCACTCACCAATTTTCATGCAAATCGATGGAGGTTGAACTAAATCGGAGGTAATAGCTCAGATCCACCTTCAGTGACTCCACTAAATTATATTGAACACAAATTAAATGATAAACAAAAAAGTAAACTCACCCGCAATTACAATACGGTTGCTTTCAACAGCGGAAGTTTCAAAATGAATTCTGTTACCTTCTCTCCACATGTCTACTTTGAGGGTTTGACCAGGTAGAACAGGTTTTACAAAACGAGCCTATAAAAAATATTAATAAATTAAAAACAATAGAAAAAAGTTTAAGTTTTCAATCAAATAGCACACAAAATGATATTTAAAATACCATTTTATATCCTACCAGATTAAAAACAATGGAAAACCTTCTCTGGTTACACCATCCGAGGCTTCTAAAAATGCAATCCATGCGGATTCTGAGACTATAGGAAGATGAGGGAATTTTACAATTTATAATTCACATTCCATCTGCTCAGGCGGTAAATTTCCAGCGAGAATGCTTCTCTTCGTACAATGGGTTGCAACGAAATTGAAAATGTTTAAATGTTGAATGGGTTCCATGTGAGAGTTCATTTTGAATGAAGTAAAAAAACAGACGTACTCTCAATCATTTATTGTAACTTCAAACGACCGGTTTCGCTCTCTGAAGTATGCAGAGCATCTTCAGGTCTACGGTTACAAGTCACTAAATGCTACAAATAAAAACCATAGTTAGAACAATGTCTGGTTGTAAAAGATGCTAAAGATCCATACGATCAAGCCAATACTGAACAACATACATAAAAGTAGTTAAGACAGCAGACAAATAGATATGCATGTACAATCGGGGGCGGTAACAAACGTCCCCAAGCTCACAAACACATGCAGATGTATGCCGTCTGTAATCATGCAATGATAACGTGTCGTACTTACATTCGGTTACAAGGAGCTACTTCCTGAGTATTCATTAATATGATATCTTGCTTAAGTTATGCTCACGGGATATGGTGGAATAGACGGAGAATGTTGTAAAGGTTAACAAGTTTATGGAAATTGGAAATTCTTGAGGGTGATGAGATAGTTGGTGAAAGACAAACAACAAATAAGTGCCAGTTATTTTGTTTGTGAAGTAGACTAAAGTGAATGTCATATATACAATGTTAATATGTGATGGTTTTAAAGATTTTTAATTCTATTTATTAATAGATTTTTATGTATATTTATTAAAAGACTTCTATTTATTAATGTATGTGTTAGTGTAAGGCTGACAACGTTTGGATCAAAAAGGGGTTGATATCTAATATGTATGTTAGCTGTGGACGTGCAGCTGTAACCCAAATTGTTAAGGTCAATACTCCTTGATGTTCTAATGAGAGGAGTAGTGGTCGCATAAGGGATGAAAAGTCGGAAAGCTTAAAAATTGTAGCTAAATGTATTAGCAGTCATATAATAAAACAATAATGAATGTGAAGTGATAGACAACAATGTAGGTACATGAAACTGCGACATAAATTAAAGGGGGGAAATAGAAAAGAAAAGAAAGAAATTAATATTCAGTTGAAAGTAATTAATTTTAAATGGAGACTATGTTTTAATGATATAAGCAGTGAAGAAATTTTAATAAATTATTGAATCAGATAAAAGAAAAGAATAATAATAAAAAAAAATTGGGGGAAACCGTTCGTCGGAAGTTACAATAAATGATTGAGAGTACATCTGTTTTTTACTTCATTAAAAATGTTTATTCATTTTTAATTTATATATTTACTCGATTTGGAGTACGAAGGGAACCATTCTCGCTGGAAATTTACCGCCTGAGCAGATGGAATGTGAATTATAAATTGTAAAATTCCCTCATCTTCCTATAGTCTCAGAATCCGTGTGGCTTGCATTTTTAGAAGCCTCTGATGGTGTAACCAGAGAAGGTTTTCCATTGTTTTTAATCTGGTAGGATATAAAGTGGTATTTTAAATATGATTTTGTATGCTATTAGATTGAAAACTTTAAACTGTTTTCTAGCAGATGTCGCTAGGGCATCATTTCGTTCGTTGCAATCCGTGACTGCACGCGGAGTATTATCCTGGTTCAGTCAGATAGAAGAGCATATGTATCTCCTGATGAGTAGCTGGGAAGCCCCGAAACCGGTAGAGATGTGCTCTCTGATTTAACTAGAATATAATAATACTGCAGTTTCGTGTTGCAACGAAATTGAAAATGTTTATTCATTTTTAAAAACAATAGCTTTACATTAACATTGTAACGTTTAATTCAATTCTCAAAATGATGGTGGTAATCTTATAAAAGGCAATTACAGAGCTATTTCCAGATTTATTATTCTCTTGGGATGAGTTTTGTGTTCTAAGTTTTTTATAGTCTACTTTTAATTTTTTATAATGATTTTTTTTAGCTAACCTCGACGTTACTCTCCACGTGTATTAGTATCTTAATTTTGAATATTTCATTTCATCTACTGATATGCTTTTAGTAATCAAATTATTTAACTATTCCGTCACTATTAATTTTATTTTGTTCCTTTGCCAATGACTACTTTTTACGATTATTTGGCAAAGGCTCGTTTTTGGTTTTTCTTCTTGATGATTGATATGTATCTTTATCTTATAGTTTTTGGGAATAAAGATCACAGTCCTCCCTTCGGGAGCTTCAAGCCTATCACCGGTGATGCAACTTTAAGGTGGTATGACAGAATGTTAAAATTCATATAATTTTTAGGTACAGTTACCGTCACTATTTCAAAACCAATTTTCAACTTGTGGGTATGTACGTGAACTGTAAACTTTCTAGTTTAATAGTATCTAGTTAAAATTTCCAAAGAAAGCAGTAATTTTTTTATAACTGTACTTAAAGGAACCCATGTCATAACTTACTTGGTATCCTGCCCTAAAAATTGGATTTATGTAATAATTTTTGAACTTCGGTACAAAATAACTACCATAAATGATTAACTATGCAATAAGATTTATTTTAAGCAAACGTTCATTATTCATACTGCCATAATTTTTAAATTAACTGTACCTAAAGATGAAAATTATACTTAAAAGCTGCAATCTAGGGATTTTGTTGATACCACCGTAACAAGTTGGCATTGTTCTAGTGATAAATTAGTTCGGCTATCACTTAATAGGTGATAAACTGAGTTCACGTGTCATTTAGTAGATGGCAGCAGTGATGTATTAAATGGTGACAGATGCGCGTTTGCCGGATGTTAAAAAAATCTGCAAAACATTGAAAACAAGTTTTGTAACCATGGAAATACGAATCACGTGGTTTTGTTTAGAAAAGTGACCCCTCCCCCTGCCAGTAAACATTTTGGACTTTGTTTGAGTTTCAATCATGATTGTAACCCCTCTGTGGCTCAGTGGTAAAAACGCCTACCTTTGGACCTAAAGGTCGTGAGTTCGAATCACCTTGGTGGAGAATTTTTCATTTATTAAAAATTAATAAATGAAAATAGTTTCTCTCCTTGTGGGATCCATACTCACCGGAGGGACCGCAGACGTTCGGATACAATTAAGGCCGCGTCCCACCATTAAATAATTTGATCAAACTGGTTTGAGCAAACTGAAAGTGACAGTTAGTGACGTCACATCCTGAGTGTTCATTGTGGATAATAATGAAAAATTTTAATTTCAAATAAAGTACAAACAAGTTAGACAACTCAATACAAAAAATTTGATCAAACTAGACTGATAGTGAGAGCACAGATTTTTAGAATTTCAAAAAAACTGCAATTGTGACGTCACTTTGACGTACTTCCGGAGTTTGCTCAAACTGTTTGATCAAAATATTTGATGGTGAGACGCTGCCTTTAGCGTTTCTTTGCAAAAACAATTACTTCGACTTTGCTTAGTAACAAGACATTTACCCAACACACACACTACACATTATACTCATATGTATACCTTGGAACAGTCGTCAACTCGAAATGGGATCAAACAACCGAAATACGATCTAGAATAGAAAAGGCCAGAGCAAAATTTAACAACATGAGAAATATATTCATCAAATTCGACATACCTATCCCACTAAAAATACGGCTGCTAAAATGATATCTTTCCGGTCTTGCTGTATGGAGCAGAGGCCTGGACAATAACGGAAACATTAATACAAAATCTAGAGGAATTCGAAATGTGGGTGTACCGACCTATCCTCAAAATATCCTGGACGACTCACACTACCAACTTAGAGGTATTGCGCCTAAGGGAAAACAAAAATAAGAAATCTCTTTCACACTTAAGAAACGGAAACCTGAATACATCGATCAAATTATGAGACATGACAAATATCGTATACTGCCACTGACAATACAGAATAAAATAGAGAGCAAACGTGGACCCAGAAGAAGAAGACACTCATGGCTTCAAAACTTACGCCAATGGTTTGGACTAACGTGCCAATGTCCGCAACGGACGAGGCACATGAAGAAGAAGAAGAATAATTTAAAATGAGATATTCTTCTTCGTCTCACTGTGCTTATTCGTTCCGGATGTTGGCAATCAGCATGGCTATCCTAACTTTGCTTGCTGCTATTCGGAATAGTCTGTTTGTCGATTTATTGAACCAGTTTCTCAGATTATGAAGCCAAGATATTCTTCTTCTCCCTGGTCCTCTCTTCCCAATACCTTGTCCTGGAGAATGAGTAGCGGCAATCTCTGTTCAGTTCTCATAACATGGCTAAGATATTCTACTTTGCGCTCTTTGATAATATTGTGTGTTAATAATCTCGCATTTCTTGTCCATTGCCCATTCTACGTAAGACCTCAACATTAGGCACACGACCCATCCACGAAATTCTTAAAATGCGACTGTAATACCACATCTCGAATGCCTTGAGTTTTCTTAAAGAAGCTTCGGAAAGAGTCCAAGCTTCTGCTCCGTATAATAATCTAGAAAATACATAGGATCTGATAATAGAAATTTTGTTACCAAGTGGTAAACGAGATTTCTGAAACGAGACATCATTATGAACGCTGATCTCGCTTTTCCTATGCGTTGTTTTATTTCACTAGAGTGGTCCCATTGACTGTTTATGTAGATATAAAGGTATTAGTCCTGTCGCCAGGGGGGGGGGTACAACGGCCTCCTGTATTCAGATGGACTTACCCAAGTTTGTTTTATGTATTTTGACCTGTAGAACACGAATATTTTGGGTAACAGTTGATCCGGATGTCGATAAGATTGTTATAAACCAAGAAGTTGAGGAATCACATAACAGCGATTTCTCGCAAAACAAAACATTTTTTTGTATTTTTTGGGCCATTCTAACCAAAAAATGTTCCTACAAATTTTTTCGTAAGATGCATAGTTTTCGAGAGAAACGCGGTTGAACTTTCAAAAAATCGAAAAATTGGAATTTTTGAACCCGAAAAACTTTTGATTAAAAAATAAAATAGCAATTCTGCTTACCGCATTTGAAAGTTCAAGTCAAATTATATCGGTTTTAATTATTTGTATTGCTAAAAATGTATTATTTTATTGTTAAAACAAAGCTATAAACACCTAGTGCTTGAGTGATGTTTCAATGATTTCTCATTTAAAATCGAACGAGTACGTAGAGGAGGTAAAAGTGCAAGCGGGGCTATTTCTAAGTAGCATGCATTAAAACGCATGTATTAGGCACGGGAAACACTATGAGCCGGTATTTCCAACCTCACTTAAGCCAAAGCTTACTTTAAGCCTTTGCTTAAGCTTAAATGCCTGTATTTCCACTTCAATTTGAGGCTTAAGCCTATGCTTAAACCAAATAATTTTAAGCTCGCACGGGAGTTGGTTTAAGCCTTTGCTTAAAATTTGTTTTCTGTTTTTTGAGGTTATTTCTATAGATTATCAATTATAGAGTTATTTTGAAAACCAACTTTTGAGTAGTAACGTTATTATTAGGTTATTAAATAATAATCTAATAATCTATTAATTTATTAATCGTAATAACGATTAATATAATTCTTACTACTTTTGGAAGGTGTAAGCACATAAAAATTATTTATTTCTACCATGCTTGGTAGGTATATTTATTTTACAAAAATAAACTTACATTCCAATTTGACATTTCCTATATTCCTATATATGCAATAAACAAAATTACAAAGACGGATCTATTGCATATGCAACATAACAATAAAAATATAACCAGAGAAAATATAGACAATAAACTAACAACACATGTACCATGCACACAAAATTAAGTGAAGTAAATGACATTGATACAGATGACAAGATAAAATTAAATGTCAACAGTACTGGTTTCTACCTCAGAACAGTTTAGTTCTGGCATTTTGACGTATTCAGAGGTACCAAACCAATTAACTTTACAGTTGAGCATCAGTTTAGTTAAGGAAGTGATGGAAATACGGCATCCAGCTTAAGCTTCTCCTTAACTTTTGACATAGGCTCATAGGCTTAGCTAAGCAAAAGCTTAAGTAGCTATTGAAATACCGGCCCTATGTGTTTATAGCTTTTTTTAACAATCAAAAAATAAATTTTTAGCAATGCAAATATTCAAAACAGATATAATTTGACTTACACTTTTAAAGGCGGTAAGCAGAATTGCTATTTTATTTTTTATTCAAACGTTATTCGGGTTCAAAAATCGCAATTTTTCGATTTTTTGAAAGTTCAACCGCGTTTATCTCGAAAACTATGCATCCTACGAAAAAACTTGTAGGAATATTTTTTGGTTAGAATGACCCAAAAAATACAAAAAAATGTTTTGTTTTGCGAGAAATCGTTGTTATGTAATTCCTCAACTTCTTTGTTTATAACAATCTTATCGACATCCGGACCAACTGTTACCCAAAAAATTCTTGTTCTACGGGTCAAAATACATAAAAAAAAACTTGGATAAGTCCATCTGAATTAAGAAGGCCGTTGTACCCTCCCTGACGACAGGACTATATGTGTAGCTGCATGTCCACTCTGTCAATTGGTTGTTGGTTAACCAAAAGCCGTGTATGTAATATATTTCGCTTTTACTGACTACCATTACTTTATTTTTTTCGTATTGAAATTAAGTTCCTGTTCACTGCTTATATCTTATATGCGCGACATTATTATTTGCAAATCATCTAGGCTATCTGCAAAAACTACTGCGTCGTCGGCATATCTAATGTTGTTTAGATCTATCATCTAATCCAGTTTCCTCCAAGATAATTTATGAGTATGAGCTTATCATGTTGTACTCTATCAAATGCCTTTTTGTAGTCGATAAAACAAATATATAGGTACGTCACAGTTGACATATCTGCACCTCTGCATAAGCACTTGGACAGTCAATAGAGCCTCTCGGGTGCCTAAGGGCAAGGCATTGCGGAATCCAATCTTTGTCCATGATACTTGTTCTTCGCATTTTTTTATATATTCTGCTGTATATTACTTTTAAAAATGTTTTAAGTAAGTGGTTCATTAGGCTAATTATTATTCTGCCTCGCATGTTGAAATGAGAAATGAAATGAAAATGTGAAATTTTCCGAGGAAAAAACTTCCCCTGTTGAAAAAACATTCAATATGAAAAAAGTTATTGTAATTATTGTAGTTTTTCAATTGACTTACGTATTTTACATTTATTAAAAATACTAATTTTATGCTCGATCTTCATTCTGAGAATTAGCATAATTCTTTTTTGGTCATTTTGATAGGCACTTACTTATATTTCAAATAATTGCAAATTTCTTTAGTTTGAAATAAATCCTTTTGAGCAGGTAAAGAATTACGAATTGCCGTCTAATACAATATTAAATAATAAACTATTTCCAAATGAATGAACGTTTAGTATCTATTAATGAGAATTTATTATTCTGTAAATATAAAGTACGACTAAGATCGAGATGTGCCGAGCTTAAGTTGCAATACATGGCATCAATGCGGTGTCGTTCAGAGAACTAAATTTAATAATAAAATATATGTACGTGCTGCCATCTGTTCAAAGAACTGTTAAACGTTAGTTTAAAAATTTGCCACCTATTTTGACCATAGCGTACTAATACCCCCTTAAGGCGAAGAATGAGACCATGACATCCAGACTACAACACCCAACGTCTTCAGCTGCAGAGGCCTAGGGCCGAACATCTGCCCAGATCTACAAGAAATCAACAGCAGTACCATTCGACATCAAGAAGTTACCATCGAACCAATACCAAACGCCATAAGTATAATCTACAAATTGTTAGTTTTTGGCAAGAATTTGAATATATGTGTGAATGCATTTAATAAGTCACATTTTATTATATCTTTATGAACAATAAACATGATTGGTTAAAAATACTGTTTTGTTTGCTTCCATTCCGAATTTTCATAGTTCATTTCTAAGATTAGGACAAGACGAACACACACCTTGAGAGACTGAGCTAGGCTGGGGTGAACGATAGCTATCTTAGTTGATTGAAATAATATTTTCGAATATTGTTTCAATTAGCTGGAGTAGTCTATCGCCTATTTAGTTTCAACATATTTATAGTAAAAAGCTATTAGTCTTTTTTTTTGGCTTGTTGTGTGCTTACCTTAACAGCTTTAAATAATGATGTATCGTGACTAGCGTATGCGCTCAATACTAGCCTCACTGAAATTCCCATAGTGCAAAGTCCATGTAGAATAGGGACGTCATAACCTACTACCTTAGCCATATTTGGATCGATGTGTAGAGGGTTGTAATCTCCTATAAAATATAGATGAAGACTTAATGTTCATATTAGCAGAAAACTGTTTATTTTAAAAAGAAAGAGAAATCTAATCTAAGAAATCTAATAAAAAATGAAAGTCAAAACTAAGGACCTTGTTAAGCCAAATATATTCATGTGTAAATATAAACACTCGATAAGCCCTGAATCTTTTTATTCAAATTTTGGGAACATAATCTAGGTTTCATTACCAACTTACATAGTTTCATATAATGTGTCGAGCTTAAAGAGCGGTAGTATATAACAGAAAACATACATAAACAGGTTAATTACATTTCAAGTGCTCTACTCAATTGAGAGTCCCTCCGAGTGCTGATGACAAGTATTTGTTCCCTGTTCTTAACTATAAAAACGATATAGCATGTCTTCTTTCTATACGATCTATGCAGATTTCTTAGATAGCTTCCTGAATACAATCCAATAATTTATAGATGTTTAAAGATGTCACTCTTGATGGTTCTAAGTTTAGAACTGGAATCATTCCACTCCCGATTCGACACACTTAACACCTTATTTTTAAAACAAACTTATTATTGCTATTATTATAATTGCTAGAGGAACGAGGAACCCCGACATTTGGTTTCTGATGCGTCATTGGTGATAGCATTACGTGCACTAGTGTCTGCTTGTTCATTTCCTTCTATGCCTATATGAGATGGTATCCACAGGAAGTGGATTCTTCTGAAATTTTCTAAGCTTGCATTAGTTCGGATTGATCAATTTTTCAATAGGGTGTTTAGGGTATATGTTTTGCATAGCTTTGACTGCACTGAGCGAGTCGTAAAGGACTAGACAACAAGGAATGTTTTTAACATCTACATGTTTGATAGCTTTAAACAGACCAAATAGTTCTGCAGTATAGATGTTGGAATCTTGAGGAAGTTTAAATTGAAACGAGTCATTTGGGGTTACTACTGCTGCTCTAACTCCAAATTCACCTTTGTAATAGCTACGACCAGTCTATTAACACTACTATATCTGTACAATAGCATAGAAATAGTAAGTGGAGTACGACAAAGCGACTCTCTAGCAACGTCACTATTTAATGTCGCTATAGAAGGAACAGTAAGAGCTACAGAAATAAAAGGTACAATAATTATAACATCGACGTCGCAACTTGTGGCGTATGCTGACGACATAGCATTAATTAGCAGAAACCTAAACAGTTTAAAGGAAGAATTTATGCAGTTATGCAAAGAAGCATCCAAAAGGGGTTTAGAAATAAATCAAAACAAAACAAAATATCTAATATGCTCAAGAAAAAATCCAGTTAATGAGACAAGTTTAAATATTGGTGAATATGAATTTCAAAAGATAGAACACTTTAAATATCTTGGAGTCTCAGTTAATGAAACTAATGATAGAAGCGTCGTAATTAATGAAAGAATCCAGGCAGGAAACAGAACCTACTGGAAATACAATAACTTCCTCAAAGATAAGAAGCTTACTCAGAATATTAAACTGAAAATTTACAAAGCAGCAATTAGACCAGTAATCACATATTGTGTTGAAGTAATGTGTCTGACACAGAAAGAGTAAGAAAGATTGAGGATCCTAGAGAGGAAAATAATTCGGAGGATAGCAGGCCCACTAAACCTAGGTAATAATGGATTTAGCAAACTCATGAACGACGAAGTAAGAGAACTTCTGAAAGGAGAAGACATCGTCAGATTTATCAAGGCACAGAGACTAAGATGGATGGGACATATAGAAAGGAGGAATCCAGAAGCCGTTATCAAGAAAATTTCCAATTGGAGACCTGTATCAGGCAGACCACGAGGAAGACCCAAAACTAGATGGGAGAACCAGATAGTCGAGGACTTTAAGAAGATGGGAGTCAGAGGATGGGTAACCATCAGCAAAAACAGGAACGAATGCAGAAAAATTGTAGATGCCAAGTCACACAACAAATTGTAAAACCAAAATGTTAATGCGGGTTGATTCACCGCACAAACGAATCGAAGGAGCCCAAAGAGGGCGGCAATCACTCCGCTAGGAGTGTAGATACAAGGAAATAATCTTACCTGACAATCTATAAAGAGCTGCTTGATCCAAGTTGGTTTTATGTGAAAGTGATGCGTCGGGACTTCTATTGGGTTTATCTTGACATGGAACCAATTTTGCACTTGTTCTTGGGCCACCGAAGTTTCCTGCACCAACTGCAAAACTTACAATCTGGTTGCGGCATATTAAATTGCCGTTATTATCGAATGTTTCAACTGAAACAAAAAATATTTTTAGTGTGAGACTAAATTTATAATATCGCTAACAGTTCGCAACTAATAGGGCAGTCAATGAGGTTATTTGGCTGCGAATTCCATCCTATTACATCGATTTACTTGATATTTTCACAGTAAGTAGGGAATAGCTCAAGAAACAAAGTCTACCCTATATATTATGGCGTTTTTATCTTGGTGGCGGTTCCCACCCTTTCAAGCGGGTGGAAAATTTTTTTAGGTTAGAGAACCTATTTCTAAGCAAAAGCTGTTCTATACTTTTTTTGAGAACTCAATACGTTTTTGAGTTATGCGTAGTTGAAAATTAGCCATTTTCAATGAAAAAGGACACCTTTTCGGACGGTTTTTTCGAATGATTTAAAAACTATGCATCTAACAAAAAAACTATCTAAATAATTTTTTAACTTTAACATAAAAAAACAAAGAGATTCGTTCCTTCATAATTCTTCTATTTGTAAAAGATATGGTAGATGAAAAGAGTTTGTTTTTTTGGAGCATGCTCAAATCGGTGTATTCAACTTGAAATAACAGAGGAACGGTAGATTTTAGGTGTATAATGCTACCGATACCTTTTGTAGTGCTTGAAAAGGCCTTTAAAACGGGCACCGTTAAATGTCGATTACATTCAAACTAAGCGAGATATGGTGGAAAAAACAATGTATGACTAATGCATTTTAAGGAAAAATGAGAAGTATATTTAACCCCTCATCCACCAGAATTTAAATGCATCGTTTTTCTTCTACAATATCTTTTATTATAGTGTCATTTCTATGTTAAAATGTTGAACGGGTTTAAAATGAATGGTTTTTGAAAAAATAAGATCAAATTATAGTGCGCATTTTTAAATTTTCTTAAAAATCTTCCATTTTCTCCATGTAATTCGAAATTGATAAAAATACGAAAAAAAGAGCCATACAAAAATGTACGGTTTGTTGATTTTTTTTTTGTTTCTCATTACTGTGTCCCTTATCATTTTCAAGTTACATTGAGAAAAAGGAAGAGATTTAAGAAAATTTAAAAATGCGCTCAATGATTTCATCTAATTTTTTTCAAAAACTATTCATTTTAAACTTATCCAACTTTTTGAACATACAAATAACACTATAGTAAAAGGTATTGTAGAAGAAAATCGATACATTTAAGTTCTGGTGGATGCGGGGTTAAATATATTTCTCATTTTTTTGCAGCATATCTCGCTTAGTTTGAATGAAATCGACATTCAATTTTCCTCATTTTAAAGATCTTTCCAAGCACTACAAAAGGTACTGGTAGCATTATACACCTAAAATCGACCGTTTCTCTGTTATTTCAAGTTGAATACACCGATTTGAGCATCACCAAAAAAAAAACAACTCTTTTCGCCTACCATACCTCTTTTTGTATTATAACTAGAAGATTTGTTAATGAACGAATCTCTTTGTTTTTTATAAGCTACAAATAGTTACTTATGAAACAGTTCGTGAAATATGCTTTTTGCGAACACACGCGATTTTTAGAGCACGAGCGACAATGGAGCGAGTGCTATACATCGCGTAAGTTCGCAAAAAGTACTTCACGCACAGTTTCATACAATAGTTTATCTACGATAAACAAATAAAAAACTGTAACTCTTCGTCACTGGAATTCATTTCTATTCTACAATTTTCTTTCGTGAAAGCCTTCTCCCAACATGGCAACACCAAAATGTTGAATTATTAATTGTTTCGTCTATGTATTCGTATAATTGTTTGTCCTAAATGTTAATTTAAGTAATTTTGACTACTCCGGCACACACGGAAAATAATACACTTGGTTGTGTGAGTTATTATGCCTTCACTGTACACTAAATCCAATGTTGGTTTTTTCACTTCGCGTTCTTCATGGAACTTTTTATATCGAGGCTAACAAGCTCATCCAACAACTGGCCTGATGATGTTTAAGAAATTAAACGAAATATTGCTAGCTCGTTGAAAAGAGTACACTTTGGCTTTCATTTCCAGCTGCACACCCAATGAACTTTACCTTTGACATTGATATTAATTAGACAGCTGTGATCATCCTTCAGTTATACAACCAGCATAAAATATACAACTATACATGCATAGCTATGTACTTTCTTTCCGGATAGGGGGGTGCAATTGTTATTTTGACAGGGTATTTTTAAATATTAAAAATAAATATTCTAAAAAAGGTTTTTTTTTTGATGAAATTTTCTAACTGCCATAACAAATTACGCTTGCATGTGAATGAAAAGCGCTATAAGTAAGCAGCAGTGTAAGAAAGAGCGTATACCGATAGCTGTTTGCGTCCTCTATCGCAGCGAGTCCGTTCGCTCGAGCAAAATCACGTGACCTGGCGATACCCATGTTGTTGTGCCTCAAAATGTTGGAGTAATTATTATATATTTTAGATTTTAAGTAACTTTTTAAAAGAAAATAATACGGATTATACAAAAGATTTTGTAAATATGATAGAACAAGACAAAATTATTACCTATTATAAATATATAGGTAGAAAAGTATAAAAATATGAACTAAATTAATTCTATGTCCGAATCTTGTACTTCTTCTTCAAACTCTTCATCTGAGCTAAAATATTAATTTTCTTTTTCTTCGATACTCAGATTCCTCTTCTATATGATTAGTAAATAGTTGTAATATTTGTTTATAATTAACTAAAAATTAATTAGTAATTAATTAATTGAGTTGCTACGTATTCTCTGTCCTTGTATACGGAGTCGAAGTCTGAACAATCACGGGCGCATCTGAAAAAAGATTTGCCATTTTTGAGATGTGGTGCTATCGAATAATGTAAAAAATATCATGGGCACAACACGTAACAAACACGGAAACATTAAGAAAGATGAAAAAGGCAAAAGAAATACTCAACACTATAAAGGAAAGAAAAATGAGCTGCTTTAGTCACATATGTACTAAGAAATAAAAAACGTGATGTGATTGGTTATATAAGGAAAAATGCAAGAAAAAAGAGAACCGAGAAGACGATGCATATCCTGGTTGAAAATTTTAAAGTAGTGGAGTTTAAAAACAACAATATAACTCTTTAGAATCGCTGCAGACAGAATAAAATGGGCCGTGATGATTGCCATTGTCCTGAAAGGATGAGGCACACGAAGAAGCAGAAGATTGAATTAACTAAAAAAAAAGATTTCAGTTATAAAAAGAAGAACATGTAAGCTTACCTTCAGCAATATTTCTGAAATTATCTTTGGTTCTCTGATGAACTATAGCATCATAAACTGATTGAGGCAAACAATCTCTCTCAAACCAATTAAAATCCAATCTGGTCATATTTAGTATCCATCCATTTCCGTTAGGTGTTAAAAAACTGGGGACTTGCAAATATGCGTTTCCCCAAATGCTCGTGATATACTGAGTTCTTGAGCAGATGTCTCAATTCGGCTTTGCACAGAGGCAAAGTAGATGGATAACACTTTTTCAATATTTTTTTAAAAGGGTATCATCAGGTCACGTGATTTTGCTCGAACAAACGGACTCGCTGCGATAGAGGACGCAAACAGCTATCGGTATACGCTCTTTCTCATACTGCTGCTTACCTATAGCGCTTTTCATTCACATGCACGCGTAATTTATTTGATCACCTGATAGTTAGAAAATTTCAAGAAAAAAAACCTGTCTGTTTTAGAATATTTATAATATTAAAAAATACCCTGTCAAAATAACAAATGACCCCCCTGTCCGAAAAGAAAGTACATAGTTATGCATGTCTAGTTGTATAAGTTGTATATTTTATACTGGTTAATCGTATGTACAGATTCAGATGCAATCTTCTGAAGTTCAGATGCACCCCCTGAAAATAATCCTGGGGCGCCCATGCAAGCATCTTGCAGAGTTAAAGTCTCTCGCAAATCGCCTGGGCCTCGATTTTCCCTTCGCTTCGTTATCCAACGTATTCGCTTAGTATACTAAACAGATAAGAAACGAATACGTTCGATAACGAAGCGAAGGATCAAAAATCGAGGCCCTGGCCTGTTTATTTTCTTTATATTTGAATATTTAAATTTACTTTAAAGTCACGTCAATGATATTTTTTGCAAAAACAATTTTTACCCTTTTTTTAACTTTGGGGGGATTTTTGGGGAAAATAACCGCTACCTTCCAGCCAGACCGGCATTTCTGTATTAGGTTATCATGGAAGATTCACCTGAAAAAATGTCTAACAGCTCTCGGACCATATGTTTGACAAGTTTCAGTTGCAATTCCAAATCAATTGCATTTGTATCAAGATCAAAGTTACCATTTTTTTTGTTGACTTTTTGCTTTTACTTTTAGTTTCTCAATTTTATAAAAACCAATTTGGACTAAAAATAAGCTTTATTATGTAATTTCAAATATAAATTCATTGATAAGCTCAGCATCGTTCAAATTAATATGAATACAACATATTCTTTAGTTCCTCTGCACTTTTTTCTAATGATTATATTGATTCGTTTATATTCTATTGGGTTTGTTTTGTTTTCGTCTTACGTTCATGAGGTCCATGATCTCTTGCGTTATTCATTATTGTTTTTCGTGAACCCGATGTTCTCTTCTTGTATCTTTGATATTTCCGTTTTCAGAGCAGTCGATTTCTACGTAAAGTCAAAGAAAAATCTGGTAACATTGGTTACATTTTGTAACAAATAGTAAAATGATATTTTTGGGTAGACTTAGACTTCCACTTTCAGAAACAATTTTATATTTACATTAAAAAATATATAATATAGTCGGCTGCATTTCTTTTCAATTCGACTTCCATCATTCTCCTATATGTGTTTCTAGGTTTACTTCTCATCAGGAACACTTGTGAGGATTCGAGCTGAAACGAGGTGCGGTTGTCTAGCTGGCAATTATAGTAACATAATACACCAATATATGCGAATATCGATCTCTAATGAGGCAACACGAAATCAGGGTCGATGGACATATCAGTCAAAATGTAAAAAAATCTACTTACCATCATTAATAATAACTGCTCCTGATCCTTTGTCCAAAACGTCTACAACCTTACTCTTCGATGTAAGTTTGCCATCTAGAGGTACGTCGCCAAAAATTTCAATGTACTGTTCGCCGTGGAGAATATTTTCAAGACTAACTTGCTTACCAGGAATAATATCACCGAATGGATTAGTAAATAAAACTTGCATAGCAGGCATGATGAAAAAGGTTGGTAAAACTGAAAAGTCTTCATGGTTTTCGTACAGGTACCTGAGTTCGTCCTTAGTTGCAACTGAAGCACCGACTACAAAAATTAACCAAATGTACTTTAATGAACCAATTAACAGCATTTAGATTATTCTAAACTACTGAATTATAACAATTACAATATATAACTAGATTAAAAAAATACACTATTTTGTGTTATATGCCAATATCTTTAGGATTTTTTTATTGGCTTTAGGATTAGACCATGCGGCCAGAAACAAAGTAAGTAGTACATATAACATAATATATCTTATCTAAACTATCTAATTAGTAATCTAAGTTAAGGTTATCTAAGTCAGACCGACCTTTTTTTTAAGAATAGATATAATAAACATTTTTTTAAGTGAATTTTTGTTAATTTAATCTTAACCCATTCGCTGCCATGTTCCAAATCTGGAACAGTTGTTAGTTTCGCTGCTGGTTACAAGATGTCACTGTTGGTCTTAAATCTGATAGCGCTGTTTCACATTATTAGAATTTCGACAGTGCGATGGTTAAAATCTACATAGTGGCTCGAGAATCTTTCTCCCTTCACCGCTTGAAACATTCGGTGAATGGAGAAAGATTCTCGAGTCACTATGTAGATTTTAACCATCGCACGGTCGAAATTCTTATAATGTGAAACAGCGCATAAACTATTTGTGTTCGGTAGTGTCAAAACAATACGTGCGTACTGAATTTACTCACTGGTTTCGTATAAGTGGCTTTTGTTTTGTGATTCATATCAAAATTTCAAGGAAGGTGCAGTTGTATAACTTCTAGTTCGATTATAGCTATTTTCTGTTGTGAAATATTGCGATCGGGGTAAGTTTAAGTAATATTATATGCCTATACAATATATCTGTATCGTTTAAATGCTTAATAGTCCAGGGCCCATCTGTTTTGAGATGGACGTTGAGAGGTGACTCAAGTTTTTTTGCAGAAATTGCTTGAAAATAACTCAAATAATAATATTTGAGTTATCCTCCCTCTCAAAAAGGTCCGGAACATTGTTTAAATAATCAAAATGTCAAAAAATTAAGGAAAAATTCGATTTTTTTCTTTGTTTTTTGATTATAACTTTAAAAGTATTCATTTCCGAGAAAATATGTACTGACATAAAAGTTGTGCAACTAAATTTCCTACACTATAGAATTGGTTAGAAATTTAAAAAATAGTCACCTTTGCGGCAAAATAGCAATAATTGCGAAAAAAACATACAAAAACAAGTATTCGCATTTTACGTTTTTCAACCATCTATGCTAGGCCTAGGACCTTCATATTTTACCCAGAAAAACTTTATGATATAGTAAAACAACACTGTAAATCTCATTAATATCGGTTTAATAGATTTTGCAAAATAAATTTTGCAATCCAGCTTTCGCAAAAATAATTCATTTTTTCAAAATGTTACAAAACTGAAAATAAAGCAGATAGCAAGTTGAAATTTTTTTTACGTATAGAAGTGTACTGTGCCTTTCATTTGCAGTTTGTAAAATTAAAATCGATTAACTACCACGGCGTCGGGAATTTTTCTAAATAAACATTAATTATTGGTGCTACGCGCAGGACAGCGGTGTTCGATTCACACAAGTTGATTTCCACCAAAATTTCTTCCAATCTTTATCTAATATATTATTTTCTTACTCTATATTTTGTTGTATTTTATTATTTTAATTCCACAAAAATCAAACTAATTTTATTATTGTTTGTGAAATATTGTTTAAACAATTGCATATGTTTAAAAATAATAAACGTTTATTCTCTAAGTTGAAATATATGAACAAAGAAAGTTTTTGCTAAAAAAAGTGTTATTTCAAAGGATAGAGTATGTGTTTTTATTTTGCAATAAACAAATTTATTTATTTATATCGAAATGTAATAAAAATTAAATGTATCAATCATTATCAAAGGTCATTGGAATGCCCAATTAGAGCAAACTATCCGCTGTCCTGCACTCAGCCCAATAATTAATGTTTATTTAAAAAAAATCCTGACGCCGTGGTAGTTAATAGATTTTAATTTTGCAAATTGCAAATGAAAGGTACAGTACACTCCTACAGGCAAAAAAAATTTCAACTTGCTATCTGCTTTATTTTCAGTCCTGTAACATTTTGAAAAAATGAATTTTTTTTGCGAAAGCTGGATTGCAAAATATATTTTGTAAAATCTATTGAACCGATCTTAATGAAATTTACAGTATTGTTTTACTGTATCATAAAGTTTTTCTGGGTGAAATACGAAGGTCCTAAGTGTAGCATAAATGGTTGAAAAACGTAAAATGCAAATACTTGTTTTTGTATGGCTTTTTCGCAATTATTGCTATTTTGCAACAACGGTGACCATTTTTTAAATTCTTAGCCAATTCTATATTGTAGAAAATTTAATTACGCAACTTTTATGTCAATACAACTTTTCTCGGAAATGAATACTTTTAAAGTTATAATCAAAAAACGAAGAAAAAAATCGAATTTTTCCTTCATTTTTTGACATTTTGATTATTTAAACAATGTTCCGGACCTTTTTGAGAGGGAGGATAACTCAAATATTATTATTTGAGTTATTTTCAAGCAATTTCTGCAAAAAAATTCGAGTCACCTCTCAACGTCCAAATGTACTAATATTTTTACAGATGCGCCCTGGTCTATAACCTCAAATTGAATATACCGAGTAACCTCTAGTTTTTGTATGTTCCAAAAATGGAATTTGGCTGTATATGTTGCTAATTGAGGTTTTTCTTTTTAGTTTGGAATTATGGATGTGAAAACATTTTATGGAAAGAAAACGAGTTGTTCAGCTGATACTCTGAACAATCTAATCGATGATCTAAATGAGAAGCAGTTTGATTCTGCAAACATATACATTTATCCTCCAGCGGAAGATTCTGATGGAGATTCTGATTCATCGGATGATGTGAATTTCAATGATTTTTCTGATAATTTTTCATCAAAGATATAGAACGCCCCAGCTGAGGCAACTCTTATTTCACAATTTGAGACACAAGACGCTGGAGATATGTTCTCGACGAGCGATGATGAACTTCCAATAAATGTCGGTCGATCTAATAAAAGAGCGAATAAATCCAATAGACAAAACGACTGGAAAAGAGGTGACTTGTCCCTAGATAATCATCAAGAAAATATCTCACTTTCAAATCGAAATAATGTTCACTGTGAAAGTGCAATCGATTTCTTTACACTTTTTTGGTGTGATAATTTCTTTGAATACATAAAAGACGAGACTATAAAGTATGCCCGACACAAAAATGCAAACACATCATTTGAAGTTACGATTGAAGAACTCATAGTATTATTTGCAATCCTATCGATTTCTGGTTATTCCCAAAGGCCTCGAAAAGATATGTACTGGAGTTTGGATTTGGATCTCAGAAACGAAGCAATCGCCAACGCGATGTCGAGAAATAGATTTAGAGAAATTTTGCAAAATATACATTTTTCAGATAACACTAAGCTACAAAAAAAAATTGAAGGTACTCGTGGGAGTGCCGACAGAAGTGAAAACTTCTTATAGTATATAAATTAAAAGCTCAATGCTTTTTCCCCATCCAAAACGAATTGCTTCACCTATATCATATACGCGATACGTATTCCCTATGCTATTAATTTATGTATACATATACATCATTTATATACGTACAAAATTTATTTCAGCGAAGTGATGACGGTCGCAAATTCAAGACTTTTTCCCCATCCAAGAAGTGCAAAACGCCCCTAAAGAAAATTTTAATTCAAAAATTTATTTCGTCGAAGCGATGACGGTCGCTAATTTAATAGTTTTTCCCCATCCAAAAAGTGCACAACGTCCTTCAAGAAGTTTTCACTTCAAAAATTAATTTCGTCGAAGCAATGACGGTCACTAATTTAATACTTTTTTCCATCCAAAAAGAGCACAACGTCCCTAAAGAAGTTTTCACTTCAAATGTTTATTTCGTCGAAGCGATGACGGTGGCTAATTTATTACTTTTCCCATCCAAAAAGTGCACAACGTCCCTAAAGAAGTTTCACTTCAAAAATTTATTTCGTCGAAGTGATGACGGTCGCTAATTTAATAATAATAATCCCCCATCCAAAAAGTGCACAACGTCCCTAAAGAAGTTTTCATTTCAAAAATTTATTTCGCCGAAGCTATGACGGTCGCGATGACGGTCGCTAGTTCAATACTTTTTCCCTATCTAAAAAGTGCACAACATCTCCAAAAGAAGTTTTCACTGTAAAATTTATTTCGCCGAAGCGATGACGGTCGTTAATTTAATACTTTTTTCCATCCAAAAAGTGCACAACGTCCCTAAAGAAGTTTTCACTTCAAAAATTTATTTCGTCGTAGTGATGACGGTCGCTAATTTAATAATTTTTCTCCATCCAAAAAGTGCACAACGTCCCTAAAGAAGTTTTCACTTAAAAAATGTATTTCGTCTAAGCGATGACGGTCTCTAATTCAATATTTTTCCCCATCCAAAAAGTGCACAACGTCCTCAAAAGCAGTTTTCACTTAAAAAATTTATTTTGCCGAAGCGATGACGGTCGCTAATTCAATACTTTTTCCCCATCTAAAAGGTGCACAACATCCCTAAAGAAATTTTCACTTCAAAAATTTATTTCGTCGAAGCGATGACGGTCGCTAATTTAATACTTTTTCCCCATCCAAAAAGTGCACAACGACCCTCAAGAAGTTTTCACTTCAAAAATATATTTCTTCGAAACGATAAGGTCGCCAATTTAATACTTTTTCCCATCCAAAAGTGCACAAAGTTCCTAAAGAAGTTTTCACGTCAATACATATACGTACACAATTTATTTCGCCAAAGAGATGACGGTCGCGATGACGGTCGCGAAATAAATCTTTTTTCCCCATCCAAAAATAGGTTTTACATTCATTTTAAATTTAAATACTTCTATACAATTTATGTATACATACATACACATAATATAGATACGTACAAAATTTATTTCGCCGATGAGATGACGGTCGCGATGACGATCGCGAAATAAATCCTTTTTCCCCATCCTAAAATAGGTTTTACATTTATTTTAAATTTAAATACTTCTATACAATTTATATATACATACAAATAATATATAGCATAAGCGATGACGGTCGCGATGACGGTCGCGAATTCAATGCTTTTTCCCCTATCCAAAAATCGCAGAACGTCCCTAAAGAAGTTTTCACTTCAAAAATGGGTTGAAAGAGATGAAAAGTTTGCTAAAATCAGACCACTCATAGAACATTTAAACAGTTCATTTATAAAATATGTGCCGGTTTGTGAAACCATATCAGTATCTGTTGATGAATCCATGGTGCCGTACTACAGCCACCATAGCTGTAAACAGCGTATTCAAGGGAAACCTATTAGATATGGGTTTAAATTTTGGTCTCAGATTGTATCAAATGGTTATCTTGTGGGTACCGAACCTTACCAAGGGAAAGGAACCTTACTAGGAGAGAGTAACTTGGGACTAGGTGGATCTGTAGTTACAATTTTTGCCGAGAGGGTGAAGCATAATTTTCCAGATCAAAAATTTTACTTTTTTATTGACAACTTTTTTACTGGACTTCCACTGATAAAGGCCATGAGTGAATTGGGATAGGGTTGCACGGGCATCATTAGACATAATCGAATTGGGAAATGCACGTTGAATAAAAACGCAATGAAAAAATCAGTTAGAGGATCCGTTGATTCATACACAAGTTCTGATGAAGATATAATAATTATCCAGTGGAAGGATAATGCCATCGTTCACGTGGCTTCAAATTGTTATGGTGTTCAACCCACAAAATCGGTACGTCGTTATTCTGCAGCAGAAAAAAAAATTTATAATGGTAGACGTTCCCTACGCAATTCAGCAGTATAATACTCATATGGGAGGTACTGATTTAATGGATAGAAATATCGCTAACTATAGACCAAAACTGCGTAACAATAAATGGTGGTGGAAAATTTTTGTTCACCTTTTGTCTGCTTCAATCTCCAACGCATGGATTTTATATAGAATTCAACACCACAATAACATTCAATCTAACGCTGATGAATTCGTTGAAAGTATGCGTCCGTTATGTGTCCGGACTAATTTCGTTATGTGTCTTCATTTCTTCCTATTTCTGCATTTTACTTTGCATTTTTTTATTTTCATGATATTAATGTCGTTTTCAATGTCAACCCACCATCTTGTTCTCAGTTGCCTCTTCGTTGGGTTGGAGTCTCTATTTGGGGCTTTATTATCTTCCTTTGTATTTCTTTTGTAACTTGTTCCTAGTTGGACAGTTTATTTCTTCTCTCTCTTCTTCCATTCTCTTTGCTTTCACTGCTTCCACCCCCCATTTTTTGCGTTTTTCTAATTCTTATTTATAATTGAGTAGAAGTACCAACCATATTTCTTTTGTCTGTCCTGGTTCATATAATGTTATTCCCTTCTTGTTCTTGATTGCTCTCACCTTACCTATTTTAACATGAAAATTAAAAAAAAACCAAATGAGTCGTTCACTCCAAAACACTATGTCATCACCATCATCATTCTCTTTGCCTTATCCCTATGCGGGGTCGGCTTCCCTAATTACATTTCTCCACACAATTCTATCTTGGGTCATATCAATGTTAATCCCCTTTACCAACATGTCCTGCCTTATCGTCTCCCCCCAGGTCTTCTTTGGTCTTCCTCTCCTACTCCTTCCAGGAACCTGCACTTCAGCTATTCTTCGTATTGGGTGATTAACGTCTCGACGTTGAACATGACCAAACCATCTTAACCTATGCTCTCTCATTTTTTCATCAATTGGTGCCACACCTAGACTTCCCCTAATATACTCATTTCTAATTTTATCCTTCTCTGTCACTCCTCTCATCCATCTAAGCATTCTCATTTCCGCCACAGGCATTCGTTGTTCCTCTTTCTTTTTCACTGCCCAACATTCAGTTCCGTGCATCATAGCCGGTCTTATGGCTGTTTTATAGAAGTTTCCCTTCAGCTTCATTGGAATTTTTCTCTCACACAACACACCACTCGCTTCTTTCCACTTCATCCATCCAGCCCAAATTCTACTGCATGCATCTCCATCTATTTCTCCATTACTCTGTAATACCGATCCTAGGTACTTAAAACTATTGCTTTTCACAATCCTTTCACCATCCAAAGATACCATTTTATTTGTAGTAACTCCATCTTTAAATGAACATTCCAAATACTCTGTTTTTGTCCTACTAAGTTTTAAACCTTTTTCCTCCAGAGCTTGTCTCCACTGTTGCAGTTTTTGTTTTGTTGTTTTTTTTGTTTTTGTTCTAAGTCTCTTTCACTATTTGCTATTAACACTACATCATCAGCATATATTAGGCACCATGGAATACTACCCTGTAGTTTCGCTGTTATCTGGTCGAAAACTAATGAGGATAAATAAGGACTAAGCACCGAGCCTTGGTGCAATCCTACTTTCACCTGAAATTTATCAGTCTCTCCCACACCTGTCCTAACACTAGTCGTTACTCCCTCATACATATTTCTCACTATCTTTACATATTCGCCAGGGACTACTTTCTTATTGAGAGCCCACCACAGAATCTCTCGAGGAACTCGATCATATGCTTTCTCAACATCAATGAATACCATATGAGCGTTAGTCTCTTTATTCCTGTATTTTTCCATCAGTTGCCTTACAATGAAAATTGCATCTGTTGTTGATCTGCCCTGCATAAAGCCAAATTGATTATCGGATATTTCGGTTTCTTCACGTATCCGTCTATCAATTACTCTCTCCCATATTTTCATGGTGTTGCTAAGTAGTTTTATAGCCCTGTTGTTTGTGCATTGTTGAATGTCTCCCTTGTTTTTGTAGACAGGTACTAACATACTGCTTCTCTATTCGTCTGGCATTTGTCCAACTTCCATAATTCTGTTAAATAGACCTCCTAGCCAACTTATTCCTGTATCTCCCAATGCTCTCCATACTTCCCCAGGAAATACTTCCCCAGGAATATCATCTGGTCCTATTGCTTTTCCTTTCTTTATTTTTTGAAGCGCTTGAGCCACTTCCTCGTTTGTTATTCTGGTAACCATTGCTGTTACTGTCTCCGTTAACTCGACAGGCTGTCTGTCAAATTCTTCATTTACACTCATCTCCAAAACACTATGTATGGGAAAGAAAATCACTGCTAAGATTTTTGATGACAGCAAAATAACAGTAGGAATATGGCTGAGAAAAATGAATCGAGAAGTGAAAGTAAATGAAACAAACAAAATTAGGTAAACGATACTCACAGAAAGAGCTAGATGGATGGGTCACATAATCAGAATGCCAAAACAAAGAGAGGGCACAAGGGTTCTAAGGAGAAGGTGGAAGAAAATGAACAGAACGATCAAGCAAAAAAATTGTATGATGTAGTGAAAATGGACATACAAAAAGCGAAACCGGGGAATTAGAGTGGAAGCGCTAAGGATTGGAAGAAATGGGAAGAAGTTGTCGCAGATGGGCGTTAAAGGCTGTAGCGCTTTTATAATACAACTATGGGGTGTCTACCAGAAGCTAAAAAAAAAGAGATTTTATGTACTTGAATTGATCATTATGAATCGTCATCATCACCATCATCATCATGAATCATTATCATGAAACGATGACGTAATGTAATTGTTTTAATTGGAATGCAAAATCTAAGCTTTTGGCCAAAAACATGATATTGGTATTCAAGATTGATATATGGCAATCTCTTTCCAAAAAGACACGAAGATGATGTCAACTTTGCTTGCGAGCTTTTTATTAAAAATGAATGCACTATACAGGGTGTTTCATTGGGAAACGGAAATACTTTAAGGGTCAATAGAGGTCACCAAGCCGGTTCTAGATATACTACATTTTTTGCCCTGCCGACTTTAATAATCGAGTTACAGGGTGTTTTATCGATTTTGCCCATTTCATTCCTAAGCCATAAATTTAGAACCACCCTGTAATTTTTTTTGATATTTGGGACATATATGTCTCATTCAAAACCCAAACGACCGACATACTAACCATAAGAAAAATCCAGGTCCGGATTAACAAAAAATTATAAAGTAATTGTGACCTTAAAACAACACCCTGTATATTCAAATTTTGAAAATCTGTTTGCATATTTGAAAGAGCACAAAAAAGTAAGTTTAACGGTTTGATTCAATTTTTCGGCCAGAAAATTTTATGACTTTAATTTTGAAATAATTAGGTATATTGAATTTTTTAAGAACTCAGACATTAAAAAGCAGATATTATTAACTTTTAGTTATAAATTATTAAAGTCAATAAATAAATACTCATTTTAAAAATAATCGATACTTATTTACCACATTGGAACGACCCAATTACTAATGACAAGAAAAATCCAGGTCCGGATTAACAAAAAAATATAAAGTAATTGTGACCTTGAAACAACACCCTGTATATGGAAATTTTTTAAATTTGTTTGCGTATTTTAAAAGAGCATAAGAACTGCGTTAAAAGGTGCATGTCAAATTTTTTCGCAGATAATTTAATTACGGCAATTTTGAAATCATATTGATTAATTCTGTCAAGGTCACAAGAAGCTGCCAGAAAAATGAAGAACAATCCCATGTAATTAGAAAATCGATTCGAAATCTTTTAAAACGAGCAAGGAAATGCATCAAACAAAATGGCGGACATTTTGAGCAACTGTTATATTTCCAATATTTTTAATTTATGTTAAATTGTTGAATTGTTTAAACGAATTTGTTTTATTAGATATAGCTGTTTTTTTAATTCTTTACTAAATTATTAAAATATCCCAATTCTCGCAATTCTAATTTTTAATGATGTGCATACAGCTACAAGTCCAGAGAATCCATGAAGCCAACGTAGTAAATAAGTATTAAGTATTTTTAAAATAAGTATCGATTCATTAACATTAAATTAATAAAAGTTAATAATACCTGGTTTTTACTCTCAGAGTTCTTTAAAATTTCAAGATAATTTTAAAATTGATGTAATTAAATCAACGGCGAAAAAATTAAAATGAACCTTTCATCACAGTTTTTTATGCTCTTTTAAAATGAGCAAACAAATTTTCAAAATTTCAATATACAGGGTGTTGGTTCAAGGTCACAACTACTTTATATCTTTTTGTTAATCCGGACCTGGATTTTTCTTGACATTAGTAATTGTGTTGTTCCAATGTAGTAAATAAGTATTGATTATCTTTATAATGAATATTTATTCATTAACTTTAAAAATTCATAACTAAAAGTTAATAATACCTGCTTTTTAATGTCAGAGTTCTTAAAAAATTCAAAAGAATTTCAAAATTAAAGTCATAAAATTGTCTGGCCGAAAAATTGAAGCAAACCATTAAACTTACTTTTTTGTGCTCTTTTCAAATATGCAAACAGATTTTCAAAATTTGAATATACAGGGTGTGGATTTAAGGTCACAATTACTTTATAGTTTTTTGTTAATCCGGACCTGGATTTTTCTTATGGTTAGTATGTCGGTCGTTTGGGTTTTGAATGAGACATATGTGTACTAAATATCAAAAAAATATACGGGGTGGTTCTAAAGTTGTGGGTTAAGAAATAAATGGGCAAAATCGATAAAACACCCTGTAACTCGGTTATAAAAGTAGGTAGGGCAAAAAATGTAGTATATCTAGAACCGGCTCGGTGACCTCTATTCACCGTTAAAGTATTTCCGTTTCCCAATGAAACACCCTGTATATCGATTAAGTCTCGTAATGAAGGATATTTAATGCACTTTTAATTTTACACAATCCATGTTTAAATACATAAAACTACGTACCTCCTAATGCATATAAAATAGTGTCCTTAGAACAATAATTAAACACGTCGGAAACTTCAGCATTTCCTCCGGACTCTTCATTTGTAAAGGACGTCACTAAAGCCATGGTTACTTCCTGCATATTTTCTAACCTCTTAGCATTGGAAATGTCTCTAACAGCTTCCCAATTATCCCTAACGTTTTCTAAAGAAACGCCATCGGCGAGATTTTTACGTAATAGGGCACCATTTGATCTAACTATAGTACATCGACCAGCCCAACCAGCAGCTGATTCTATAATTGAACCGTTTTCCTGGCAACTTTCATGACAGAGATAAGCCTGAAATAATAATCATTTGTCTTTAATTTTGTAAAGAAGTTTTTGAAAAAAGACTAAGTTTTCAATCTAATAGTAGGGTCATATGTTCAACAAAGAACCACACGTACACAATGAACCAATCAATCTTTCGTTAGTAATACGCATTTTAGAAAAACGCCGGCACCACTGTATGAATGTACTAAATAACGTAGAACTAGTATTTTAGAGTTACATATCCAAACACTAACTAATGTATAGTATTTTTACTACAAAAACGTTATTACGTAGGTCAAAATTTTTGACGTAAGAGAACTGTCAAAACATTAGAATGTGACTTTTCATTATTGCTATATTTATTATAAACACGGCAATAATGAAAAGTCACATTCTAATGTTTTGACAGTTCTCTTACGTCAAAAATTTTGACCTACGTAATAACGTTTTTGTAGTAAAAATACTATATCAATGTTTCGTACCACAGAAAATAAATTAAAATAATTCACGCATGTAAGAAATAAAAACAACAATGCTTACCTTGAAAATTTTACTCCATGTATTTACCCTCAAACCTGTATATGGGATTTACCCTCAAACCACACGGACCACGCTGCAGCGCTACGCTGTGGATCCACAAAAGTAGTTTACCGTGGGTTCTTATGCGAGCGACTGTGGCACGATGATTTACCGTGGGCTCTTATGTAGAGTGGCCGGCGCACCCCACACGAGCGTTTGTAGCCGGCCACAGTCGCTCGCATAAGAACCCACGGTAAACTACTTTTGTGGATCCACAGCGTAGCGCTGCAGCGTGGTCCGTGTGGTTTGAGGGTAAATCCCAGTTGTTGTTTTGCCACCATGAAACGTGCACTTCTTATAACGGAGTATAAGAATTTGAACGCATGGAGTAAAATTTTCAAGGTAAGCATTGTTGTTTTTATTTCTTACATGCGTGAATTATTTTAATTTATTTTCTGTGGTACGAAACATTGATACATTAGTTAGTGTTTGGATATGTAACTCTAAAATACACTGTTGTAGATAATGAATTATTGGTTTTTATTGTTACAAGGTGCGGTACGTACACAATGAACCAAACTATGTTGGGACACAATGAACCATGGTTCACTGTGTACCCTTCCAATTTTTTAGATTTATTTTTATTTTCAGGATGGGTTGCGTTAAGAAAATAAAAAGAAAGAAAGGCGCACATACTGTTGATCAAATGAGGGCAGCATTGGACTTAGTAACCAGGGGTATGAGTATTCGAAAAGCAGCAGTAGAAAGTAATTTAGCATATCCTACATTTAGACGATACGTTGAAAAAATAAAGTGTGCTCCAAACCAAAACATAGGATTTGTTCCTAACTACGAGACGAACATGATTTTCACAAGTGAACAAGAAGATGATCTTAAGACCTACTTAAAAACTTGTGCACTTATGTTTTATGGATTGACATCTGTTGAATGCAGAAAGGTTGCATATCAAATGGTTCAAAGGAATAATATCAAAATTCCTGATTCATGGAAGAATGCAGAAATGACTGGCAGGGAATGGCTCCGAAGTTTTAGGAACAGGCATACAGATCTGTCTCTGAGAAAACCAGAGCCGTGCAGCCTGGCACGTGCGACATCATTTAACAGAGATAATGTTAATCGCTTTTTTGACAACTTATATGCTGTAACAAATCGGAATGCCGCATTTTCTAACGGTACAAGAATTTACAACTTGGATGAAACTGCAACCACAACGGTGCAAAAAACTCAAAAAATATTGGCACCAAAAGGGAAAAACTGTTTGGGTAAAGTCACCAGCGGTGAGAAAGGGACACTAGTAACCACGTGCTGTTTTATATGTGCCAGTGGTTATGCTTTACCTCGAGCAATAATTTTTCCAATAATTTTTCCGCGGAAAAATTATAAGGATTTCATGTTAAAAGGCGCCACTGGCTCTTTAGGCCTTGCTACGCCGACAGGATGGATGAATTAGGAGTTATTTGTAGAGCTAATGAAACATTTCATTAAACACAGCAGAAGCTCTCCTGATAATCCATCAATTTTAATATTTGATAATCATGAATCTCACTTATCCATCGAAGCCTTAGATTTGGCAAAAGCTGCAGGGATTAATATTGTAACCTTGCATCCCCACACATCGGCTAAATTACAGCCACTTGACCTTGGTATATATGCGCTATTCAAGACGTATTATAACAGTGCCATAGAGTCGTGGCCTCTAAGAAATCCTGGTAGGCCGATATCTATTTATAACTTAGCTGAATGTATTGGAATAGCACACAGCCGTTCCATGACTACAAATATAGCCAATGCCTTTAAAAAATGCTGTATATATCCCTTTCATCGGGACATCTTTACAGATGACGATTGTTTACCAAGTGAGGTAACAAATAGACCGTGCCCAAATGATGAAAGTTCTAATAATACAAGAGACCTTTAAGGAGGTGAACACAACAGGTGAAAATGACAGTTCTGCAACTAATATCATTCAATCAGAAAACCCCGAACATACAGAAAGTCGAGCAGGACCATCATTTATTCCACCACAACAATTTATGTCTGCATTGAAAGCCCAACCTCGTTAAAATAATGGAAAGAACAGAAAAAGTAAAAAAGTATTATTGCCACAGATACACCGGAAAAAACATTATTGAAGGAGAAAGGTTGGAAGCTAAAAGAAAGAAGCAAATAAATGAAAATAGGCAAGCTAAGAAGAGAGTGTAATTTGTTAGTGACGATAATATAGATTCAGAGGAGGATGAAATAGGTATTTCCCTTGAGAGTGACAGTGATAGTGGAGAATATGAAAAAGATCTTGCAGTTTTAAATCCAAATTTGTTTAGTACCCAAGGTTTTAACCCTAACGTAGAAGATTATGCCCTGGTAGAATTTCATCCACCAAGATCAATAGTATATTTTGTGGGGAAAATATTACACATAGAACAAGATAAAGAATATCGCTTATCATTTTTAAGACTTAAGGATCAATATATTGAGCAGTTTGTTGTGCCCAATGTTCCTGATATAGCTTCCGTCAACAAGAAAGATGTGAAATATATTTTGCCGAGACCAAAACTATGTGGCAGCACAAAACGACAACAATCTTATTTTGCGTTTACAGTGTCTTTTTCTTTATTAAATATCAGATAGGAATTATAGCTATCTTCAATTTTATTGTTCTTTTCGCCTATTATTTTGCTTTTAAACAATAAAACTTTAAAATCTTACTGTAGTTTTTGTAAACCTAAATTTTATTAGGTATGTTTAAAATAATTGTTCATTGTGTACCACCCGTGGGACATAATGAACCCAACGACACTTAAAATGAAAAAACAATATTAACTCAAAAACATTAATCTTTATTGATAAACAAATTATGTGTAGTATATTACTAATATGTGTTTCTTATACTCGTACAATTTCGGGCTTCTAAGTTAAAAGGGAGCGGATATAGACAATTTTAAATTTTGAGTGGTTCATTGTTGAACACATGACCCTACATAAAATAATACTAAAAATATTATTCTACATCCCATCAGATTGAAAACAATGGGAACCTTCTCTGGTTACACCTCCGAGGCTTCTAAAATTTGCAAGTCATAACGGATGCTGAGACTAAAGAAGATGATGGAATTTTACAATTTATAATTCACGTCCCATCTACCGCGCTGAGCAGATGGGACGTAATTATAAATTATAAATTGTAAAATTCCCTTATCTTCTTTAGTCTCAGGATCCGTTATGGTTTGCAAATATTAAAAGCCTCGGAGGTGTCAACAGAGAAGGTTCCCATTGTTTTCAATCTGGTGGGATGTAGAGTAATATTTTTAGTATTATTTTATGTGCTATTAGATTGAAAACTTAGTCTTTTGCTAGCAGTTGCCGCTAGGGCATCCCTGTCATTTCGTTCGTTGCAATCCGTAACTGCACGCCGGGGTTTATCCTGGTTGGGTCAGAGAGAGCAGCATATGTGCCTCCTGATGAGAGACTAATAAGTTTCGAAACCGGTAGAGGTGCTTGCTGCACTCTCCGATTGAACTAGAATATAATTCGGTTGTAGTTTCGTGCTGCAACATTTTTGATTTACATGTTTACTCTGATTGGAGTACGAAGGGAACCATTCTCGTTGGAACTTTACCGCGCTGAGCAGATGGAACATGAATTATAAATTGCAAAATTTTCTCATCTTCTTTAGTCTCAGCATCCGTTATGGCTTGCAAATTTTAGAAGCCTCGGAGGTGTAACCAGAGAAGGTTCCCATTGTTTTCAATCAGGTGGGATGTAGAGTAATATTTTTAATGTTATTTTATGTGCTATTAGATTGAAAACTTAGGGCCGGTTGTTCGAACGCTAATCATCAATGATCACTATCAAATATTTAATTACTGTCACCAACTGTCAATGTCAACTTTGGTTGGGTTGCTGAAAACATAATTGATTATAATTATGAGATTAGTTAATCAATGAACATAACAATTATTAACATAATTGATTAACTAATTTCATAATTGTAATCAATAATTATGTTTTTAGCAACCCAATCAAAGTTGACATTGACAGTTGTGACAGTAATTAAATATTTGATAATGATCATTTTTGATTAGCGTTCGAACAACCGGCCCTTAGTCTTTTGCTAGCAGTTGCCGCTAGGGCATCCCTGCCATTTCGTTCGTTGCAATCCGTAACTGCACGCCGGGGTTTGTCCTGGTTGGGTCAGAGAGAGCAGCATATGTGCCTCCTGACGAGAGACTAATAAGTTTCGAAACCGATCGAGGTGCTTGCTGCACTCTCTAATTGAACTAGATAACTAGAAGATAATGCGGCTGTAATTTCGTGTTGCAACGAAATTGAAAATGGTTATTCATTTTTGATTCATATTTTATTATATTTTTTTTTGAACAATAAACATCATTAGTTAAAGTATTGTTTTGTTTGCTTCCATTCTAAATTTTCAGTGTTCATATCTTTAATTAGGACAAGACGAACACACAACTTGTAAGATTGAGCTGGTGTAGGGTAGACGATAACTATCGTAGTTGGTTGAAATATTATTTTCCAATATTATTTCAATTATCTGGGGTAGTTTATCGTATCGAGATCAGAAAGAAAATATAAATAACGATATACAGGAAAAACGCAAAAGACCAAGCCGAGAGACATCAAAGTCTATGTATGTGGTAATGAAAACAAAAAGACTAAAAAGGTCAAAGGTTTAGAAAAAACGACAAAATGTCCGAAGGATGGGCAATACCAACTTGGAAAGTAAGAGATCTTGGTGGAAAGGAGGCCGAACTCACGGAAGACTTTGAGAAGGACGAAATAGAAATACTAGGAATAACATATACCAAAATAAAGGACAAAATTAAACAGTTTCTGGAAGATGGTCATAACCTGACTCTCAGCGAAGTACCCGAAATTCAAAGGTCAAGTGGAAGTAGTGTATACTATCTAATAAATAGAAGCTTGACTGGTAAATAGTATTAGGACGCAACAAGTGCAGAACGGATGATAACTTATCACAAAATTAAAAACATTGGCAACTATTTGGCACTAAGAAGTTTTATTTAAGACCTTCATGGCTAGATAAAATACCAAGTGTTATACATTGTTGAACTCGTATTAAAGTGAAGATTCCTATAATAATACAATATACAGAGTGTTATATTTCAAAAACCGAAGTAACTAATGATAGCAGACAAATGGTAAATCTAGCAATATTGCAAGCATCAAAAATTTGAAATTTCCATATTGCAAAATAGGCGTATGCCGGTTTTTGTAAAATTCCGACCACACATTTAAGTGATAAACAGGCGTTTTCAGACTTTTCATACACTCTGCATAACCTAAATAACGAGTCATATACAGGGTAGGGAAAAGTCTGACAATACGGTAATTTCTCGGAAACCGCTATAACGATTTTTATAGATTTTGGTGGGTAAGGGTCTTCTAATGCGGCCGATATTACGGTGGTACAGTAGAACCCCGCAAATCCGAACTAATTAGGGGGACACCCTGTTCGGATTAACCGAAAGTTAGCCTAACTATTATAATAATTCAAAGCTTTCGTTGTCGTTGATTTTGAGTCGCAAAACGTTCTCGCAAGAGCGTGGACAATATTTTTGGACTTAAGTTGACTGCAAGGGAACCGAAGTAATATTTAACCTTTATAAACACTATGTATAAAGTACTACATATTCGTTTTGAAGAAATTTTAAATGTCAAAGTCCTATTAATCCTACATTGTTCAATTTTCTGGTTTTACTCTGTATGATAAACATGTTTCAAGTTTTTGTCGTGAATTTTTCAATTTTTTTCTCTTTCTGTTGGTTCGGATTAGCGGGGTTCGGATTTGCGGGGTTCTACTGTAATTACATTGTTGTCAAATCTTCCGTTTTTCTGGAAATCTAATGAACTTTCTTATTTCAAATGGAACACCCTGTATATTTTTTGGGTGTTGAAGTCCTTAAGAAATACTGATTAGTTTTCATGTTATATTCTCTGTACCTAAATGCCATAATTTCGGAGATATTACTACATTTATAAAAAAAATTTAAACAAATTATAAAAATCAATTTTTTCGGCCCGTGTAGACTTCAATGGGAAGTTTCCCATTGTTATTATTCTGGTGTGGTGTAGAATAGCATTATGTTGTTTTATGTGCAATTAGAGTGAAAACTTAGTCTTTTTACTTTATTTTAGGTTTTTTAAGGTTTCTTTAGGTTTAAAAAAAACGAAAAATGACGATTTTTAAGGTTCAAAAACACAAGCATTAAAAATAGTTTTTGAAATTACGAGATACAGTAGAACCGCGATTATCCGTGCTCCTCGGGACCGGACGTTGGCACGGATAATTGAAAAGCACGAATAATCCGAACATTTATTTCTTATTATAATACATATATGTACGTATATCCATACATATATACCTACCATAAAAAGACAACAGAATAAATAAATCTTTCATTATGAGTCTCCCTCTCCGCGTATAGAGTTTCCGTCAAGTAATTTACAGTGACGCTATTTTGATAAAACCTCAAAAATTCAATTTAAGTAATACAAAATCATAGCACGGATAATCCGCAGCCCGGATAATCCGCACACGGACAATCGGGGTTCTACTGTACATAAATTCAAGCTCAGACCTTCTTTTACCAGCTCTACCTATAAGAATTTTTGACACGTTTTATTCCCAAACATTGTTTTTTAATTATTAATGAAGCGCATATGGGAGGACGGGCATTAACAACTAAAAAACAATGTTATAAAATGAAATAAGACCAAATTGCTTATCGGTAACTGATAAAATAAGGTTTGAGCTTGAATTTAGGCATTTCGTAGTTTCAAAAATAATATTTGTTACTTGTGTTTTTGAACCTAGAAAATCGTTATTTTTCGATTTTTTTCAGTTTTAAATTGTTTATAACTCGGGAAAGATTAACTTTAGAGGAAAATTGCAAAAGACCTTTTTTGTTCCCAATGATTCAAAGAATCTAAGATAATCCGGGCCGATAAAATCGATTTTTATAATTTGTTTAAATTTTTTTTTGATAAATGTAGCAATAACTCCGAAATTATGGAAATTAGGTATATGGACTATAAGATGAAAGATAATCAGTATTTCTCAAGGATTCCAAAACGCAAAAAATATATAGGTTGTTCCATTTGAAATAAGAATTCCAGAAAAACGGAAGATTTGACAACAATGTAATTACCACTACAATATCGGTCGCATTAGACCCTTACCCACCAAAATCTATAAAAATCGTTCTAGCGGTTTCCGAGAAATTATCGTGTTGCCAGACTTGTCCGCAACCCTGTATGTGATATTGAACAGAGTAAGCTAAAATAGGGTAAAAAGTGCTTGAACTTTTGTTCCGGAAGTTTATTGTTCTTTAAATCTTCTATAAAGAACACTAAATTATTTCCAAGGAAAAATTAATGTCATAATCAAGAAATACTTACCACTACTGGAGCAATAAGTTCAGGTTTTAATTGAGCAAAGACATCTGGTGGTAAAATGTCTTCAGTAAGTCTGCTAGCTGCTGTTGGAACGATCACGTTACAATAAACGTTATTCTTAGCTCCTTCAATGGCTATTGTGTTCGCCAAACCAACCAAACCTAATTTGGCGGCAGAATAATTTGCTTGCCCAAAGTTTCCTGAAAAAGGAGCATCCATAATATTCGTGTTCATTTGACAAAGCGACATAGATAGAAAAATGAAACTATCTTAAATAGATTAGATTTTTATATAACTTCATATTTCATTTCCTTATAAAATCCACAATATCGATTAAATACGTTGTATTGAAATGGTTCTATAACTTTTTTCTTGTGGCATGTTTTACAATGATATTTTTTAGATGGGATTAAACACGCTTTTTATTTTGAGGAGAGACTTTAATTAGATCTCAGACATACACGCTTGAAACAAAGAAGATAGGGTCCAACAGAAAGATGCATCAATGGTTATGATTATGAAAACACGCAGCAAAAAGAGGAAAATCAACGAATCAGACCTCATACTACTACTCTCTCTCTCTCTCTCTCTCTCTCTCTCTCTCTCTCTCTCTCTCTCTCTCTCTCTCTCTCTCTCTCTCTTTCTCTGTCTCTCTCTCTCTCTCTTTCTCTGTCTCTCTCTCTCTCTCTCTCTCTCTCTCTCTCTCTCTCTCTCTCTCTCTCTTTCTCTGTCTCTCTCTCGCTCTCTCGGACCCTAGCCTTCCTCCGCATCATCCTCCAAGCATCCCTTTCCTTTGTTGCTCTTTTTCAGTTAACCACCCTCAATATTTCTTTAGCATCATACACTTCAGCCTTATCCCTCGTTGTATCTCTATTTCATCTGACAGTTCGTTAGGTACCAAACTTGACAAAAGCAACTTGATTAAAATACAGACTTGATATGTCTTTCTTATCCAGATTTTCATCTTGCAGTAGTTATATCGGACAGGGGGCAGTTATATCGGACTTTGTCAAATGTCTTGTTGTAACCGAAAAAACAAACATATGAAGACTGGTACACCTATACACATTTGTGCCAATACATTAAGGGCAAACAAGGTCTCCCTTATACGCATTGCGTTTCTAAAGCCAAACTGAATGTTAGCAATATCTCAATAAACAAGCTTGTAGCAAATACCCTCTCCATGGTAATACTCTGGGCAAATTAGGAAAAAAACAAGGAAAAGTTATTTACCAGCAATTTTATTGCTGGGATCGAATCTTATGATTGTATATATTAATAATATAGGTATGCAAAGTCTGCAGATAGTGTGCTATTTATTTTATAAACAAATTAGCGCTCCGAAATCGTGTTTTTTCCAATTATTGCTCTGTAACTTCGAAGATTTTAACTTTACACCAAAGCACTCAAATAAAAATTCACCGTAATTTAATTCTGCATAGATATTTTTTTCCCGATCTGCTTGGACGAAAATTTTACTCGGAAAATCCGGGTATTCTAACAATTTTTTTTATTTTCAACTAAAATTTTAGGCATGTAATTCTTCTTCTTCTTCTTTAAGTACCGTGCCCAAATTTTTAGGCGTGGGTAGCTTCCATAACAATTTGCCGATATCGTTCTCGATCTTGTGCGGCATGTAACAATTGATCTGCTGATAAGCCAGTCCATTGACGAAGGTTTCGGAGCCATGAATATTTCTTTCGACCAATTCCTCTTTTTCCGTCGATCTTTCCATTGAGAATTAACTGCAGCATCCTGTATCTGCTACCTCTCATTATATGCCCCAGATATTCAAGTTTTCTCTTTTTTATCATCTTCATTAAGTCACCTTCGCCTTGACCTACTCATGTAATTATTTATCAATAATGAAATAACTTGGTGACATAAAAGCTTTTTTGGTACAGATTTTTTAGCAACAATTAACTTGTTAATTAACAATTTACGGTCTTAATAATAACCATAATAATTATGATACATCAGAATAATCATGATTTTCGTATAAAAAGGCAATATACCTATCTAAAGTACTTTACAGAATTGAAATTGGACTATTTGAGCGGCCCTCAGGAATGTTTTAAAATTATAAACAATTTTTTGGCTTATAAACAAATTGAACATCTCGGCAACGATTAGATTAAATTAAATTTAAAAAAACGGTGTGCGAAAGGATGTATCAGGACGCTTCTTTTAAAAGTAAACAAGTTTAACTGCGATGAGTGGTGCCTGAGATACAACCGGTCAAAGTTGACCGACATTTACGACGAAGTTATAAACAATAGGATGGTAATTTTCAAACCATTAAGTTTTTATTTCGGTCCTCTTTCTACATACAATTTTTCATATCTTCAAGTGAAAACTACCAAAAAACCCAATCAAATACTAAGTTGAAAAAAATAGAATCTCAAAGTTCAAAATCGGTATATAGGTCTGGATCCCGCGTATGAAAAAAAAGTTGATTAATAGCAAGCTGAAAATTTGTTAATAGCTTAAGGGTGTCTATTCGGATAAACTTTGATATATGGGAATACTGGAACAGGGGCAGTTTTATTTGTGGAACAGGTTGAAAATTTGGAACGGTCACACCACGAAAACGGCACATTTATTTTGTCCGACAAAACAGATTTAATCTCTCCAAACAGAGATTAAACTCTCATGCAAAAATCAGACTGCTATTTATCATCTGTCATAATTCCTGTCATTTGACATATTCTACATGTTCCACTCATTAAAACGCCCATTTGGTGATAAATAGCAGTCTGATTTTTGCATGAGAGTTTAATCTCTGTTCGGAGAGTTTAAGTCTGCTCTGTCGGACAAAATAAATGTGCCATTTTCGTGGTGTGACCGTTCCAAATTTTCAACCTGTTCCACAATTAAAACTGCCCCTGTTCCAGTGTTCCCATATATCAAAGTTTATCTGACTAGACACCCTTAAGCTATTACCAAATTTTCAGCTTGCTATTAATCAACTTTTTTTTCATACGCGGGATCCAGACCTAATACGTTAAAAAAATGAAATTTCTTGGCTTCCAATCGAGCAATTTTCTTCATTTTTTTCTTCCCAAGTAACTCGCGTAGAGCCACCTAACTAACGCACTACTAATTGCCAAAGATGCTTTAGTTTTGTTACAATAAATTAATTGCTTCATGAGGGAAGCCGAGAAAATACATTTTTTTAACATATAACGATTTTGAACTTTGAGATTTTAAAAATGTATAAACATTCTCAATTTCTTTGCAACACGAAAATGCAGCAGCTGCATAATACTATGGTAAAATCTGAGAGTGCAGGAAGAGTATATACCGGTTTCGGGGGTTGTTTCCCCCTCATCAGTAGTCCCATATCCTCCTCTCTCAGATTCTTCCACGTACCACACTTTGGGTCTTTCCGAATTGCAAAGAAAGAAATGTCACGAATGATCTAGGGCCATCTACCAAAAAACAAAGTAAGTTATCAATCGAAGTAGCACAGAAAACGACAATAAATATCGTCTCCATGCCACCAGATTGACAACAGGTGGAATACTTTCTTTGGTTACACCTCCTGAGATTTTCAAAATTTATAAATCATACAGGATGCCGAGGAAATTAAGATGAGAGAATTTTAAATAATTCACAACCCATCTGCTCAGCGTGGTAAAAGCTCCAACAAGAAAGATTCCTTAATACTCAAACAAAAGAGTAAATGAATTAAAAATGTATAAACATTCTCAATTTCTTTGCAACACGAAAATGCAGCGGCTGCATAATATTATGGTAAAATCTGAGAGTGCAGGAAGAGTCTATAGCGGTTTCGGGGGTTGTTTCCCCTTCATCAGTAGTCCCATATCCTCCTCTCTCAGATTCTTCCACATACCACACATTGGGCCTTTCCGAATTGCAATGAAAGAAATGTCACGGATGATCTAGGGACATCTACCGAAAAACAAAGTAAGTTATGAATCGAAGTAGCACAGAAAAGACAATAAATATCGTCTCCATGCCACCAGATTGACAACATGTGGAATACTTTCTTTGGTTACACCTCCTGAGATTTTCAAAATTTATAAATCATACAGGATGCCGAGGAAATTAAGATGAGAGAATTTTAAATAATTCACAACTCATCTGCTCAGCGTGGTAAAAGCTCCAACAAGAAAGATTCCTTAATACTCAAACAAAAGAGTAAATGAATTAAAAATGTATAAACATTCTCAATTTCTTTGCAACACGAAAATGCAGCTGCTGCATAATACTATGGTAAAATCTGAGAGTACAGGAAGAGTCTATACCGGTTTCGAAGGTTGTTTCCCCCTCATCAGTAGTTCCATATTCTCCTCTCTCAGATTCTTCCACGTACCACACTTTGGGTCTTTCCGAATTGCAAAGAAAGAAATGTCACGGATGATCTAGGGTCATCTACCGAAAAACAAAGTAAGTTATCAATCGAAGTAGCACAGAGAACCGTAGTATTATGCAGCTGCTGCATTTTTGTGTTGCAAAGAAATTGAGAATGTTTATACATTTTTAATTCATTTACTCTTTTGTTTGAGTATTAAGGAATCTTTCTTGTTGGAGCTTTTATCACGCTGAGCAGATGAGTTGTGAATTATTTAAAATTCTCTTATCTTAATTTCCTCGGCATCATGTATGATTTATAAATTTTGAAAATCTCAGGAGGTGTAACCAAAGAAAGTATTCCACCTGTTGTCAATCTGGTGGTATGGAGACGATATTTATTGCCGTTTTCTGTGCTATTTCGATTGATAACTTACTTTGTTTGAGATTTTATTTTCTTAAACCTAGTTTTTGATTAGGATTTTGGAATTTTTGGTAATTTTCACGCGTAATACCGATCGTTTTTATTATTATAATATATTAGGAGTCTCTTGGAGATATGAAAATTTGTATGTAGAAAAAGGGCCGAAATAAAAAGGTAATGGTTTGAAAATTACCATCCTACTCTTTATAAGTTCGTCGCAAATGCCGGTCAAGTATGACCGGTTGTATCTCAGGAACCACTCATCGCAATAAAACTTTTTTATTTTTAAAAGAAGCGTCCTGACGCGTCCTTTCGAATAGCATTTTCTTAATTTAATTTAAATTTTTTTTTAATTTTAAAACATTCCTGAGGCCCCATAGTCAAATTTCTATTCTGTAAAGTACGTTAGATAGGTATAGTGCCTGTTTACACGAAAATCATAAATATTCCGGCGTATCATAATTTTCGTGGTTATTATTGCGACCGTAAATTGTTAATTAACAATTTAAACTAGTTGTTAAACTATTCGTTCAATTTCCAGCAGCTTTTGAAAATACAATATATACCAAAAAAGCTTTTATGTTACAAAGTTATTTAGTAATTGATAGATAATTACTTACCTAAGATTTTAGTTGAAAATAAAAGATTTTGTTTAGAAAACCCAGATTGTCCGAGGAAAATTTTCGTCAAAGCATATTGGAAAAAAATGCAGAATTAAGTTACGGTGAATTTTTATTTGAGTGTGTTTGGTGGTATAAAGTTAAAATCTTCGGAGTTACAGAACAATAATCGAAAAAAAAACACACGATTTTGTTTATAAAAAAATAGCACACTATCTGCAGACTTCGCATGCCTATATTAGCAGCCTATATTAGTTTGTTCTAGCAAACAGTCAAACTAGTCAGAAACCGTCAGCAAACAGTTGGTCAGTGAGAGAACATAATACAGTCACCAGTGTTATCCCCTCTACTCGCACTGGTCGACTATTCGCTGATGGTTTCAAACCGTTTGAAACTGATGCTAGGACAAACCTATTATTAATACCTATATACACTCTGGGCCAAAATTAACCGGCCACCTTAAAAGTGGGTCATTTTTGATGTCTTATATCTCCTAAACCTGTTGCCGATTTAAGTGATTTTTTTAATATGTTATAGCATTATTCTTTGACAAAATCGTTATAATAATATTGTTGCTAAACAGGTAAATTTTCATTGTATACCGAGTGTACGAATCAAACTGTGTTTTTTTCTTAAAGTTTGCATCACCCTGTGGAATATTCTAGCATCTGTAGAATACTGATGTTAAAACCTAACTATAGCCTCATGCTTTCTCAACATTTTGTTGTTTGATTGATTCGCTTATGTTGGATAATAAAAAAAGTTAGGTGCTTTAACCACTAGACATGTTTTTTATCAATACAGGGTGTTTCTAAAAAATGTTGGCAAAGTTTAAGGGGTAATTCTGCATGAAAAAATAATGACAGTTTGCTTTAGAAACTTATGTCCACAAATGCTTCTTTTCCGAGATAGGGGGTGTTGAAATTTTTCTGACAAACTGACGATTTATTTATTACTTTAAAACCGGTTGAGACATGCACATGAAATTTGGTGGGTTTTAATACGTAGTTATTGCACATTTTTTGACATACAATTAAGCATTTAATATTCACCATTGGCGCGCATACGGGTAATATGATGGCTCATATTACCCGTATGCGCGCCAATGGTGAATATTAAATTCTTAATTGTATGTCAAAAAATATGCAATAACTATGCATATCTCAACCGGTTTTAAAGCAATGAATAAATCGTCAGTTTGTCAGAAAAATTTCAACACCCCCTATCTCGGAAACGAAGCATTTGCGGACATAAGTTTATAAAGCAAACTGTCATTATTTTTTCATGCAGAATTACCTCTTAACCTATGCCATTTTTTTTTAAAACACCCTGTATTGATAAAAAACATGTCTAGTTGTTAAGGCACCTAACTTTTTTATTATCCAACATAAGCGAATCAATCAAACAACAAAATGTTGAGAAAGCATGAGGCTATAGTTAGGTTTTAATTTCAGTATTCTACAAGTGCTAGAATATTCCACAGGGTGATGCAAACTTTAAGAAAAAAACACAGTTTGATTCGTACACCTGGTATACAATGAAAATTTACCTGTTTAGCAACAATATTATTATAACGGTATTATCAAGGAATAAGGCTATAACATATTAAAAAAATCACTTAAATCGAACAACAGGTTTAGGAGATATAAGACATCAAAAATGACCCATTTTTAAGGTGGCCGGTTAATTTTGGCCCAGAGTGTACAATCATAAGATTCGATTCCTACACGAAAATTGCTGGTAAATAACTTTTCAGAAAAATGGCCAATTTTCCGATAATCTGCTCAGACTTATAAGATCTATCCACTATTGTTTTTTGATCTATGACCAAATTTTCCTACAATTGTGTCTTGTTTATTATTTTCGTCCTATTGAATTCAAGATTGTTTCCAATTTTTTGTTTGAAGAAATAATAAAATTTAGTGTACTTACCATAAATTCCAGAATTGGAAGATGTCATAATAATTCGGCCATAGTTTTGTTTTTTAAAATACGGAAAAGCAGCTTGGGTTGCTTTAAAACTACCTTTCAGATGTACATTATGAACCAAATCTAAAAATATTTCATTGTTTAACATATATAACTCAAACTCTGTTGTTAAAAACGATTATTTTTCAAGATAATGTACATTGTAGATAAAAATGATTTATGACAAGAAAAAATTAAATAGTTCTAAAAATAATCAACATGGGTAAAAATAAAAAAGAATATAATAAGAGTAGATAAGTAATGCCGAAATGGTGCCACATAGGGAAATCAATGTGTTAGAGAGAGAGCGTTTTATCAATGTGTGGGAGAGAGACAGATGATGTGACACGCCCCGACGCTCCGTGGAAGGAATCTACTAACTTATAGTTCAACTTTTATCCGCTAGACGTCACTAGTAGTCACTAATCAGCCGCCATTGTTCCATAATATATTTGACGCATGTCCGACGTGTCGTCGAAGGAATCTACTGACTTATAGTTCAACTTTTATCCGCTAGACGTCACTAGTAGTCCTAGTCACCCGCCATTGTTCCATAATATTTTATAAATTATGTAGCTACCAAAAATCTTCTTTTCCACAACTGTCAAATCTTGTCGCAGTTGCCACTGTCAAATCTTCTTTTTCACAGTGTGTCAAATCTTCTTCTTTTTGCAAATATACCTTTCGTTTATAATGTTATTTACCATTGTGTTTCAGATATCGTTCGCCATTTTTTATCCAAAGTAATTTACACACACACATGAAGAGTATAGTTAGAAGTAGTAGAAGCTATTAAAGGTGTATTATGGGTGATATATTAAAAAATTAAAAATATTTCTGCTGAGAATATGATCCTCTACAAGTACCTACTAGATATAAAAATTATTTGCAATTTACAGAGAAACGATGCATTTATTTATTACTAAAAATTTTATTCAAATATACCTCAACGCATGCAAAATAGGATTGTCCGAGGGAGTCCCATTTTTCCGAGGGAGTCCCCATTAGTATCTATAAGACAAACGATGAATTTATTTATTACTAAAAATTATATTCAAAATACCTCAACGCATGCAGAACGGGTATTTTCCAAGGTTGAATATATAATTTATATGCAAATGAAAATTACTGTTATTAACACATTATTTTCGCGAATTCCATTTTTATCTATAATTATTAACATCGACTGCATTTCACATGCAATTGGAATTTCCGTTACCGCATTGTTACTGTACTAAGTATGTAGCATGACATAATTATTCAAGAACCAACATGACTTTCAAGAATAAACTGGAGAATGTGTAATTATAGATGCATGTGACGTCAATGAAGCTACAATATAAAATAGGATGCACATGGGTATTGCACTCATTGTGCTTAGCAGTAACGTTTGTGTAGTGACTCTAATACACCGAGGTAAGTTTTTCTCTTTATGATTTTGTTTTTTAACTTGTGCATAAATTGTTTTTTTTGTTTTTTTTGCATTCTTTGTATGAGTACACATAATTTTCTCGATTTTCGTCTTCTTTGTTTTATTCGTACAGTATTCATATTATTTCTCTATTTTCATGCAGTATACACACTATTTTAGTCTACCTACTTAGATAGATAGAAATTTCCGTTTGACTCGCTATATCTATTCTCTATTGTAATATATTTTTTTAACTTGCTCATAAATTGTTTTTGTTTTTGCATTCTTTGTATAAGTACACATAATTTTCTCGATTTTCGTCTTATTTATTTTATTCGTACAGTATACATATTATTTCTCTATTTTCATGAAGTATACACACTTTTTTTTATTTTTTTTGCATTCTTTGTATGAGTACACATAATTTTCTCGATTTTTGTCTTCTTTGTTTTATTCGTACAGTATTCATATCATTTCTCTATTTTCATGCAGTATACACACTATTTTAGTGTACCTACTTAGATAGATAGAAATTTCCGTTTGACTCGCTATATCTATTCTCTATTGTAATATATTTTTTTAACTTGCTCATAAATTGTTTTTGTTTTTGCATTCTTTGTATAAGTACACATAATTTTCTCGATTTTCGTCTTATTTATTTTATTCGTACAGTATACATATTATTTCTCTATTTTCATGAAGTATACACACTTTTTTTATTTTTTTGCATTCTTTGTATGAGTACATATAATTTTCTCGATTTTCGTCTTCTTTGTTTTATTCGTACAGTATTCATATCATTTCTCTATTTTCATGCAGTATACACACTATTTCGATAAAAATGCTATTTTAGTGTACCTACTTAGATAGAAATTTCAGTTTGACTCGCTATATCTATTCTCTATTGTATAAGTACACTTAATTTTCTCGATTTTCTTCTTATTTCTTTTATTCGTACAGTATACATATTATTTCTCTATTTTCATGAAGTATACACACTATTTCGATAAAAATGATATATTCTCTATTGTAATATTTTTTTTGATTTTTCGTTTTTGCTATTATCTTATACCAATAGTGTTGGTTGGAATTTAATATACAGTTGTGTATGCAAATCAATAAAAATTGAAGTACCAGTCATATATTATTTATTTTCTATTTTCGTAGAATTCGTTTTTATTCGTAAAAATATATACACATATTGTGATTTTTCCACTTGCTGTTATTCCTAATAGTTTTAATTTAATTTTCGAAATATATACAGTTCGCTAAATGGAGGTCAATATAAAATGTTCTTAAATTAAAAATGTTTTGTTGCTATTGGATTTACGCTTCAAATACGTTTTTATTTATTATAGATGGACCTATCAAAATTAAATAAGGCTACTGTTATTGCAGAGAGGGGCCAAATCAGAAAGCTTAGCAGCCTACCCATTGGTGTGCCGCACAAAATACTGGCGGCCAAAGAAGTGAACTCCCAATTCGGCAATTCAATCCTGCTAGAATTGGAAAAGGAGGAGGTAACATTCCTGCCGCCACGGGTCACAGAAGTATACAGGCCATACCTCAAATATTTTGAAGAGGGTAAATACAGCCTGGTCTTTAAAGGACACGTCACTACAAAGAAAGCACAACCAGCCGCCTCGTTCGAAATAATAGAACATTAGAAAATTAAAAGGGTGAGCGATTTTTAGTATTTTTTATATTTGTTTGTCATAAAAAAATTTTTTTAATAAAATGTCTTCGAATAATATTGATAATATCATTAAACAAACGGACGGTGTTGTACTAGCAATTAGAAAGTTACGAAAAATTTTATTTGATAATTTTACAATCAGTGATGCGGAAGTGTGGTTAAATAGATTACAAAAACAAATTAGATTATGTAAAAGGATAATTCGTAGTAGAAAACAGAATAAATTATCTGTAGGGACTTGTAGAAAAATAGAAACAAATATGGGTCATTTTAAACATTTCAGAAAGCTAATTTTAAATAGACATATCGGGGCAGGTCTTCACCTAAAGTTGGGGCAGAGGGTTAAATGGGAAAATGTACAATCAAGTTTTCAAAGTAGAATCAAAACCGGAATTATAGCTAATTTACGACATAAGGATTTGAATCAATTTTTAGGAGATTGCGTAGTTGTTTTTAAAAATAAAATCGGTAAAATTTTAAAAACTCACTCTGCACTTAAAGTAAATACAGCATTTTGTGGGGAGTTTATTAGAAAATCAGGAGATAATGAAATTGTAGAGATTAAATATTTTAATACTAAAAATTATATTATTGATTTATCAACTCAAATATACGAATGGTTCAAGGAAAATGTAGTAGATAAACTTTTAAACGAATTATCGGAATTTGCCGAAAAAGATTCGGGGTTTGCATTAAATAAAATTATTTCTTTGGCTGTTAATATCAATAAATTTCAACTTGGGAACGGTTCATCTTACATTAGACTCCCAGAACCAATTTTAAAAAAGAAAGCTTGTATTAATGTAAAAAATACAGATCAGAACTGCTTTTACTGGGCTATCGTAAGCGCTCTTCGGGCTCCTAGACATAAAAGTAAACCACAAAGAACCTCCTCATATCCATATTTTACGGAAGTTTTACAAACAGAGAATTTAGATAGTCCTATGCCATTATCGCAAATTTCAAAATTTGAAAAATTAAATAACATTTCAGTCAATGTTTACGCTCTAGAATTAATTAAAACAGAGAAAGCATCGTTTTACACAGTAGTACCAGCCAGATTGACGGAAAATAAACGGGACACACACGTTAATTTACTTTTAATTCAAAGTCATTATTATCCTCGCTTAAATGATTATGATGCTCCACCAACTGAAGAAAATGATTGTAACGAAGAGATTAAATACCACTATTGTTGGATTAAAAATTTGTCGTATCTTGTTAGTAGGCAAACAAATAAGAACGGCCACAAAAAATTTATTTGCGATAGATGTATGAATTATTTTCATCAGCAAAATAAATTTGTTGAGCATGAAAAAGTGTGTTCTAAATTTAATAAACATAAGATTAACATTCCAAAAGAAAGCCACGTCGAATTTAAAAACTTTACATACCAGCAAACTACTCCTTTTGTCGTTTATGCAGATTTTGAGTGTCAATTAGAAAATTATAACCAAAGAAACGTAAATTTAACTAAAACTTTAAAATATCAAAAACATGTTCCGTACAGCGCAGGCTACTATGTAAAATGTTGTTATGATGATAGTCTTTCTTATTTTGATAGTTATCGAGGTGCAGATTGTATGGATTGGTTTGCAGATCGTATGGTTGACGTTTCTAATTGTGTTGCTTCGAAACTAAAAACAATAGTGCCTATGATTGAAAAACCAAATGCAAGTACAGCGACATCTTGTCACATTTGTAGTAAACATTTTTCAGACAAAGACATTATTGTTAAAGACCACGACCATTTCAATGGGGCATTTAGGGGATTCGCACACCAAGCATGCAATCTTAACTTCAGAAAATTGTTTGTAGTTCCCATCGTTTTTCATAATTTGTCCGGATATGACGGCCATTTTATGATTTCACATTTATGCAAAAAAGGTTACTTGAGTGTTCTTCCCATTAACAAAGATAAATACATCTCCTTTACGCTGCATTCAGATAAAAATAACATTAAATTACGATTTATAGACTCTTTTCGATTTATGGGGGCTTCTCTTGATGAATTAGCTTCAATTTTAGCCGATTCAGAAAAGAAAATTTTAAGGAGGGAATTTCAAGGTTTAGAAAATGAGCAATTTAATTTGTTAACGCGTAAAGGAGTTTTTTGCTATGATTACATAGATAGTTTGTCGAAACTAGATGAAACTTCTTTACCTCCAATTGAAAATTTTTATAATAAATTAAATGATGAGAATATAAGTGATGAGAAGTACGCTCATGCGCAATCTGTTTGGCATCAATTTAACATTCAAAATATAGGGGAATATTCCGATTTGTATTTAAAAACAGATATTCTGCTTCTTGCGGACGTTTTCGAACAATTACGCAAAAAATGTTTTTCCACCTATGGCCTGGATCCTGCGTGGTACTATACAATGCCCGGATATACGTGGGACTGTATGCTCAAGTATACAGGATGTAGGTTAGAACTACTAAAGGATCCAGACATGGTGCTGTTTTACGAGAACGCCATAAGAGGTGGAATATCCGTATGTAGCAACCGATTTTCTGAAGCTAACAATAAATATATGTCTGATTACGATCCTAAAAAACCGTCCAAATACCTTATGTACCTGGATGTTAACAATTTGTATGGTTTTGCAATGGAGCAGCTCTTACCCTACGGAGGATTTAAATGGTTGGATGATGTAACATCGTTTGATGTGACATCAATAGCCGATAACTCTGACGTAGGGTATATCTTACAAGTTGATCTATCATACCCACAAGAATTGCATGATAAACATAAAGATTTTCCGTTTGCAGCCGAACGCAGCGTACCACCCAGAGGCGGGGTAAAATTACCGAAATTAATGACAACACTTCACGATAAAAAAGAATATACTGTTCACTATAAAAATTTAAAACAAATGCTAGCTAATGGACTAAAGTTAACGAAAATTCATAAAATTTTACAATTTAAACAGGCAGCCTGGTTGAAGCCCTACATCGAGCTAAATACTCGAAATAGGGCTGCAGCTCAGACAGATTTCGAAAAAAATTTGTATAAATTAATGAACAACGCTGTGTTCGGAAAAACTATGGAGAACTTAAAAAAACACCGTATTTGTAAAATCGCGAAATCTTGGGGTGGTCGCTATGGCGCCGCAAATTTAATTTCGAGTTTTAGATTCCATAGTTGTACAATTTTAGACGAAAATCTGGTGGTTATCGAATTAAAAAAGCTTGAAATAACGTTTAATAAACCTCTATATGTAGGGCAGGCGATTCTAGACCTCTCTAAGACAGTCATGTATGATTTTCATTACACCTATATGTTACCAAAAATGGGAGCAGATAGGTGTAAGCTTATGTACATGGACACCGATAGTTTTGTCTACGAGTTGCAGTGCGAGGATGTATATGAGGAGGTAATTAAAGCTGACTCTAGTAAATTTGATACTTCAGATTATTCTAAAAATAACATATATAAAATACCGCAAAAAAACAAAAAGGTGCCGGGTCTAATGAAAGATGAAAACAACGGTAAAATTATGACACATTTTGTGGGGCTTCGAAGTAAAATGTATAGTTACAAGGTGCAGGGTGGGAAGATCGTTAAAAAATCTAAAGGAGTTAAATATAATGTTGTTAAAAATAAAATAAAATTTGAGGATTATGTTGAATGTTTGAAAAGTTTTAAAGAAAAAACAGCTACACAACGCTGTATTAGATCGTATGCACATAACGTCTATTCTGTCGAACAAAGTAAAATTGGTTTAAGTCCGCATGATGATAAACGCTATTTAATTCCAAACAGTTTTGATACACTCCCGTGGGGTCACTACAGAATTTTAGAATAGGGTTGTTTTGTTATAGATGAACCCTCCAACGTTAACAACATTAGCTGTTAGAAAAATTTGCAATACAATTATATCGGCAGCAGATTTCATGGAGCAATCCCCCCTACCATGGAAGTTAACCAAGATGATTGTCAAAAAATTTCCTTCATTTAAATGGCGTGCTATGTTAAAACGAGCCGAAAAGGATCTTGAACCTTCATATAAAGGAATTCAATTTATTACATGTTCCAAAGAAATAGACCAACATTTAATTAACACTATATTAGGGAGATCAGATTGGGATTATGTTTTCGAAGACTATTCTAGTTATTGTCTATGGTCAAGTGGATATTGGCTACAACAATATCGTCTTAACGTATGCAAAGTATGTTTTTATAAATTTAAATATACACACATAACTTTAAACAAATATATATTTGTTAGCTATGATCATTCTCACGAGATGTACGATGCTCATGATATAATTGAGGATGTATACCAAGAAAAAAAGTATTGGTGTCATAGCTGCTTTAAAAGAGTATTATTTGAATTAAAAGACGATGCGTCGTGTACTCGTCACTTGCATGAAATGCCAACATATACCCGATTTGATGATTCCGATATAGATAGTGGTATTGACTCTTTTGAAAATAATTAACTTTTATTTCGACAAACAAATTAAAAAATATTTAAAAATTGTTCATCCTTATCCTAGTTTATATCTGTATATATTAAATATAAATTCTGTAATAGTTCTGTAAATGTATATTAAAAATATATGTAAATAAAAAGACTTTATTATAAAATATTCTTTATTTTCATTTACATTTTTCCAATAAAAATTTTCATTTAGACATTAATCATTCAAAGAATATATTTACTTTGGATAATAAGGATTTCAGTTGTTTTATTAATCCATTATCAGGACAAGGGAAACCTAACATATTCCAGTTAAAAGTACCTTTTTCAACAACACTTCTTGTAAATTCATTAAACTTGTAATAAATGTTTTGCTTTAAGAAATATATATGTCCATCAATGTAATTAAATGCTGATGTAATATCATTTGGTATTCCTGGAAAAACATCACTTATGCGTCCTCTAGAGATAATGTCTTTATCATTAAATTCAATAAATGAGCCATCAAAACAAACAAATTTTTTTCCTGAATTTGTTTGAAATAAACCGTTAATACTTCTTGCGTTATTTACTTCAGGTACCATGTTATCTGTATGAATTCTTAAGCTAGGAAATGCTGCAGCATATATACGATTTCTGCTTACACCAATCAAATCTCCATTGGTGCTTTGAAAAACATGTGTCACGTTCGTAATTCCCCTTGGAAAATATCTTATAAATTGTTCAGCATTGGTAGGGATCTTTTCATTATTTAAGTCGTATTTCCATACCAGATCCTTACTTACTATATACATTCGGTATGTTGGAAATGATGGAGCGTATGCTAAAAATATTAAATCTGGATATTCCAATTCACATACATTCGTTATTATATTTTGCTTTGATTTATTAGTCCTAGCTGCTGTGGTTGTCGTACTCCTAGATCTTTCTGTTGTGGTTGTCTTTAAAGTTGGTACACTACTCCTAGTAACACCAGGTCGAGTTGGAATAGATGCGGATTTACTTTTAGGTCCATATAACTTTTCTAAGCCCCTTTTATCATCATCAGTTATGTGGGAAGGAAAGGTTTCATAAAAGGGATACATTACGGCCTTCTTATCGCTACTGTGTGCTAAACCTAAAGCGTGACCAACTTCATGGAGAAGGACTGCAAAGAAATTTGTTCGACCTTCTACTGTAGAATTCAAACTGAAATCCCACGTTAGATTGCTATTCATATGAATTTCTATGCACCCAGATGTAGGTGGAAAATAAGAATGTGCTAATACACCATTTGTAAATTTAAAAGGACATTCGTCGTTACCCTGACAATTGTATCGAAAATAGTGCTGTTTTGGAACTACTGTTATAGTTATATCCGGTTTTGGATTTGGGATTCTCAGATAAGTAAACTTAAATTTTGATGCTTCTTCCCATATTTCAAATACTCTTTTAGTGACTGTCAAGGCTTCAGGGATTGCTTGAGGAAAATACCATTTTATATCAAATTTTTTCCATGCTGATTTTACAGCGTAAGCATTGTCTCCTTGGGTACATCGTGGTTTCTGCATTAACTCCATCGTTTCTTTATTTAATTTCCCATCCACCGGTAAATTATATCTTTCTTGAAACTGTTCTAGTGTGTCAGTAATATCAGTGTTGGCAGTTTCACTTGTGGTGATGTAACCATATTGTTCTAGCCATGACACTGCATTTGTCTCAGTAAAATTTCCACCTAGGCAAAAACTTATGCTAGTTGCGATGAGCAGAACAACTTTATTGATATGCATCTCGAATGATACTGAGTCAAATAAGAAAACATCACTGTGATATAAGTAAACCCCACCAGCCTTGGTCTTATATGATTGCGGTGTGTGCAGCAAAAATACTCCTCTTTTAATTTCTTTAGTTTCATAAAATAAAAAAACAGATATATATATTTTTACAAGCTTTATTAAATTCTTTCAAGATCATTAGCGATCCTATGTTTACAGAAAAATATAAGTTGCCCTAACGCTACATGTTGTAAAGTATATCCTTCCTGTGTAAATGCATACAATTTTTGAATGGCGCCTGAAAACGTATAATTTTCATTATTAAAACTATCGCGAACAATATTAAGCGTGTTATAATAAAAATTTTGAAATTCAACAGTCTCTAGCATTGTCAGATATGGTGTTAAAAGTTCACTATTTGCTTCCAAAAGGGTGTTCACTTGCAGTTCTGAGAGACAAAAGTTAATGTCGTGCTTGGTTATTTCAAGGAATTTCATGTTGTCGTAGATTATTTGTCGAATTCTGCAATAGTCACCGCACTGAATTTCAACAGGATCAGGAAAGTTCAAGTTCTCATAGAAAAAACTATTCTCGTTGAGTTGGGTAATTAATTGTTCCCATTCATAGGTACTGAAAGATATTTTCTGCCATGGTGATTTCCACATAATTACAGCAGGAGTGTATGTTCTAGCTGGACTTAGACCACATCCAAGTTGGTATGATCCATTTACAAATTGAGTGTACAGCAGGTAATGGGTCTCGTTCTTGGCTGCTTCTTCGTACTTTTCTAGAAGATCTTCAAGATCTTGATCGTAGTCTTCACATACGGTTGATGTTTCGGATGATTGCGAAAGGGTGACATCATACTCGCTGCCGCTTGAGTATCCAGTATCTTGAGAATACATTTTTACTAGCGCACTGACTGCAACAAACTGAGATCGAAAAACGTGTTTCTCCTCACTGTTGCATACTTTTGTTCCCCCACCTTTTAGATGACAGCGTCATTATCAATCCAACTATTATGTTTTGCATCAAGGCCAAGCCATTTGACGTACATTTTTTTATCTTTACGACGTAAAACTTTTTCAACCAAGTAAATATCAGGATTGGCTGTTTTCTGTAACTCTTCATCGTAAAAGGCTCCTTTAATCGGTGCACCTTGCATGTCTTCGAGCATGTACGTTGCAGGATTGGTAATATTGATTTTGGTAACTTTGAATAATTCTGTCGTCCAACTTGGAACGTATCCTTTGTCAAATAACATTTTGGTTTTGCTGATGCGTACAATGTCACCAACTTTAAATTTTCGGGGGCCTGCGATTTTTAAATGCGTAAACTTGTTTTTTAAAATCTCCTTTTCATTGGTTTTGTTCACTTGTGATGGTTTGTACCCCGTTTTTGAATGCTTTGTATTGTTGTATTCAGCCGTAACTGTGGGCAATATGTCAATCCACTTGTAAGTACCGTGTAAGCTGAAATACTTGTAAAGTTTGGATTTCAACGTTCTAATGACGCGTTCAGCCATGGCTGCTTTCATGGTAGTGAAAACAGAGTAGTGATTTATTTTATGTTTTTTCATTAAATTTTGAAACTTGTTATTGTAAAATTCAGTTCCCTGATCCGACTGCAGATTTTTCGGTGTTCGTTTACTGTGTGCGAGGATATTCGAAAATGCTCGAGTCAGCTCCTCACCCGTCTTTGTCTTTAATGGACGAGTCCACAGATATTTCGAAAAACAATCAATAACAACTAAAATTAATTTAAAATTTCTATTGTTATGAGAATGAGGTCGCATTTCAGCCAAGTCCATCTGCCATAAATCGTCTAAGCCTTTGACTATTGTACGTCGTCTTGGATAATTTTTTCGAGCAGGTTTGTGTAGCTCGTTAACTAGTTGGACCTTTTCCATGGACGACGCCATTTCTACTTTCTAAAGCTTTAACTCTTTGGAGTAAAGGGTGTAAATATGTGTTAAATATAGCAAGTGTATCTTGGATTTCTTTTACTGCTGAAGATAAACGTTCATCCAACTCATACACAGTCTTTGACAGCTCTGATACTCTACTATCTAGTAAAGATCTCATATCTGATTCATATCGAATGCTTTTCTGCCATTGCTCAAGATCATGAATCCTATTATCATTTATGGTTTGTAGATTTACCTGTAACTCGCTTAGTAATTTATTATGTTTTCTGCCTTTCACCTTTTTTGCATCAGACATCCTCACTCTACCTAAGCTGTTTACGTTCTAACGCAATATTCTTTGTACAATAGGTTTTATGCAACTCGTCCATCAATTGGCTCTTTAGACAATTTTATTATTTTCGACGTATTCTTCTACTACCTTAAGACGATTTTCTAAATCATGTGAATTAAGATCCGTTGTTTTAATCTTTTTTTCCATTTCCAACGATTTCAACATATTTTGTGCGCTTTGGTGAGCAGCATCTGTAACGTTCTTATTCATTTCACGTTTAAATAAATATAGGTCATTTCTAAACTCGTGTACTTGTTTTGACAAATCGGATATTTTTGCAGCATTCACTTTGTTCTCGTCAAACAACAAATTAATTTTTTTATTAGAATCACTTTCTACTTTACTTATGGTGGCTGAGATTTTTTGTTCAAGTTGAACATGTTTTGCATTATATTCTTTGCGTAACAAATTAAACTCTTTTCTTACAAAAGACTTGACATGAACAATGCGACCATCTACGTATTTCTTGTTGGAAAGATCTGTATCAGCTACAGGAGGATTCCGTTGCATATCCTTCTTTACTGCATGTATTTGGTTTTGTACATCCAAAATAGATTGTTTTAAGCCTTCACGTAGCTTTTTAACAGCTTGTTCATTAGAACGATAATGATGGCGACCAAACTTGTCAACATTCATATTGGAAATGATGCTACAATAATCTGATCTAACGTTAATATATAATATCTGCTTCACGTAATTCGTTGATAATGGCAACAATTTCGTTATTGAGGGATGCGGTGTTTCCTGCTTTTTGCTCAGCCATCAACAATTTGAGGCGCTCACAAAGTTCGTTTGGGTCATCCCAATACACATATTGCACATGATCATCGCTGTCTTCCCAATGTGTCGGTATTCCTGAGCCAACCTCCTCCCTACCAGATACTGTATTACGACGAAATGATTTATTCAGGTCAGGTTTAAGAAGTGATTTATTAAGATTAGGTTTAATAATTTCATTCCACTTATAGGTTTTGGTTCCCTTTAGTGTACCATTCAGTTTTTTATGAGCATTGGTTAATTCCAGCAATGTAATATATCGCCTAATATCGTCCTCAGTGTAATAATTAGGTTCTTTGTAAAATATTAATTCATATAGCCCGCGAGTTCCAACAGCATAGTCTCCTTTCGCCACAATCCAACCATTATGGGTGAAATCAATAACAGTTTTTCCAAGTTTCCATTTGGAAGTTACGGGATCATGAGTAGGACCGTATACTCTATCTATTTTATCTGAATACTGCCAATGGTCTTTCACATAAGGATGAATTAGATGATGGTATTTTTCTAGGTAATCTTGAAATTCTTGTTCGGATACCTTATCTTGCGATTGGTTTGTTTCTATGCTATCTTCGTATTCTTCATCGGATTTATCGCTGTTTTCAAATACCTCTTCATCACTGATAAATGATGTATTTTTTATGGTGCTGATATCTTCTTTTTTAATTTCTTCTTCTTTTTCCATTGGTTCTTCTTTTTTAATTGACTCAGTTTTAACGTTAGCATTGTATTGCGGTGTTTTTAGAACACTGGTTATGGGTTTAAACATTTTTTTCAAAGTTTCATCCTCCTCCGATTTACCTAGTTTTAAAGCTAAATACTTGTTGCGAATAGCTCTAGCTAATTCCGCAACTTTGCGCTTGCGTAGAAGCACTTGTTTGTCCAACATGCTTTTATATAATGCAGGTGTCTCAGTCACGTCTAAACTTTTATAAACTTGTCGAAACCTTTACGATAGCGTCCGTTAGAAATATCAAAATCCTTAACAATAACAAATGTACCATACTTGTCCTTCCAACATTCAGAACAAAATTGTTTAAATTGCTCAAATGTCATGTCAGGAGAGACGTGATCGTCAAAGACATGTTTTAAATTGAGCTCATCCTGTTTAAACAATACAATAAGGTTAGCATTATCACGTAGGAGTTGTTTGCCTGCTCGACTGTAGGATTGACATAGGTATGCACAATCGATATTTTTATGTCTCCCCATACAGTAATATTCACGTATTGTTTGTTGCGGATCCGTTGATACATCATCAAATATGAATACAGAATTTGGTTTGGCTTTACCAGGACTTATTACATCATCATTATCTTTATATGGGAAATAGCCCACCTCCTTCACAGATGCCAACACTTCCTTCAAAAATTGATACTTGGGCTGAAACAACGACTTTGAATAAACGTAAACATTTTGAAATTTAGCGCCATTCGGGTCAAACAATAATGCCAACATAGCATTAGTCTTTCCACATCCGCTTGGGCCGCATATGATAGCACGAAAAGAATGTGGTAGCAATGCACCATGTTTACTGGTTCTTGTCACGTTATCGACAAAATCTAAGTTTTCCACTGCTAGTGTCTTGTCTTGTTGAACAACCTTCATCTTGTGATCGAGATGAATTTTATGCACTTGGTTATATAAAAAGCAATTTTGTGTGAAACGATTCATTTCAATGTTGGTTGTCCAAGGTGAAGGAGTTTTAAATTCTATAATCAATAGTCTACCATTTGAATTGCACGCTCCTGGCTACCACTATCTAGGACCTGGAACTAAATTACAGAAACGTCTAGCACGAGGAGATCCTGGGATAAATCCATTAGATCAGGCTGCGAGAGATCACGATATTGCATACTCTCAAAGTAATTCCTTAAAAGATCGACATAAAGCAGATTGGGTGTTGGAAAATAAAGCGTGGGAACGAGTTAAAGCAAAAGACGCATCTTTGGGTGAAAAAGCCACTGCCTGGTTAACTACTACAGCGATGAAAGCTAAACGAAAATTAGGTATGGGTGTGAAACGTGGTAAAGGTGTTAGTTCATTTAAGCGACACGTGCTGCAACCAATTATCAGAAGATTGAAACGTACTCCTCCAGCACCAAATCTGCGTAAATCAGCCCTACTTGCACTTGCAGCAGCTAGAACGGCCGTTAAAAACGTAGGTGGGAAAAAAAATGTGCGGGTTCCAAGAATTATTCCATTTGAACCAAAATCAGGTGGTATTTTACCTTTAATCCCTATCTTTGCAGGCTTATCAGCTCTCGGCTCTTTAGCGGGAGGTGCGAGTGCCATTGCCAAGACAGTAATCGACTCAAAGAATGCTCAAAAGAAACTAGAAGAAGATAAACGTCATAATAAAGCAATGGAACATCTAGGCAAAGGTTTATACCTACGAAAAAACGCTAAAGGTGGCTTTGGATTATACTTGAAGAAGTCAAAAAACTCCCGCTGAAGCTACCTAATAGACCTTTAACCAATGTGGACTTGAATAAATTTGCTAAGCAATTAAAAATTTCAAATTTTCGTGGAGTTTTTATGCGGGACAATTTACCTCAAGCCCCCCGTAAACACGAATGTGCTATTATTAATCTTGATATTTCCAAGAACCCTGGTACACATTGGGTAGCTTACCGAAAGATAAATAACAACATAGAATACTTTGATTCATATGGTTGCTTGAAGCCACCGCGGGAACTAGTATCATATTTGAGTGGTGGACGAATTTTCTATAATAACGACGCATACCAAACTTATAACCAAATTAACTGTGGACATTTATGCTTAAAGTTTCTCTACAATGGAACCATCTAACGACATCTTGAGGCGTGCCACATGCATTTTTATGGAAAATATAACAAGCGGTGTTTGGTATAAACTACCCCAAGATATTCGTCTCGCACTAGGAGATCATTTACCTTGCAAGAAAGATCATAATAAACATGAATGGGGTGATGTTTGCGGCAATATGAAATCTACATGTGTATTGTGTGGTGTCTATGAGAGCGGTATCTATGAGCAAAATGTAAATAAGACAAAACCATGTAACAGTATAATAAGAAAAATAAAGAAATTTTTAACATAATATATTGATATTTAACTTACTACACCCTATATGAAGTATCAGTCATGTCTCGATTGTTAACCTTGACAAGTACTACGAACGAATTTTCGTTTACTCCTCAAGTGCCTCTTGTACTTGATCCACTTCAGCAGTATTATGTAGCAGTGTTGGGATTTCATACATTTAATTCAATTCCAAACATCGATGGTGAAAAATTTTATTTCTATGAGCAAAATGATCGTAAAAAGTTGCGTCATATCGAAATTCCATCCGGATGTTATGAAATTACCGATATCGAAGCGTACATTCGAAGTGAATTACACACTAAATACAATTCAGTTCAGGAGTTCACTTTAAGACCGAACAACAATACGCTTAAATGTGAAATTTTCTGCCAAGAGCATACCGTTACTTTCGAGAAAGATGATAGTCTTGGTAAATTATTGGGTTTCTCCTCAAATAGAATATTGACGCCAGGTAAACTGCATTCTTCAGATCAACCTGTAAACATTATAAAAGTATCTAGTCTACTTTTTGAATGCAACATTACCGAAGGAGCCTTCTACGAGGACAGACCTGCGCACACTATTCTACATTTTCCACTTAGTGTTGATCCAGGGTTTGCTATCGATGAACGTCCTCATAACCCTATATACATACCAGTAAGCAGCAGCATACGTGAAATTACCAAAATTACCGTTAGTGTAGTCGATCAAGAATTAAGACCAGTCAACTTTAGAGGAGAGAAAAGTACTCTGCATTTGGATTTTAAGGAACGATAGATGGGTTTAGATATAAAACACAACTCTACACATCCATATCCATTAGTCTCACACGGATCCTGCATGGGACGTGACGTGTCTGCTGACAATAAAGTTTTTCTTGTTTCCATTGGATTACGGCTGAAAAATGCCAAAACGTCACTATATTCGACGTCAGGTTCATCAGCAGGAACCACATATTTTCGATCTTTACCAAAAACCCCGGTTCGACGATACTATTAGAAAAGAAGAATTTCGTACATATACACCTTATATCAAGTCATTTAATAATAGTGACGTTGTCGAGTTTATCATAAATCAATCAGATGCATTTTTTGCGATACACGACACACTTTTAGAAATTAAAGGAAGTATCAAGAAAGCTGGTAATGGAACTGTTTCTCTTGCACCGAATGCTGGATCCTTCTTGTTTGATACTTGTACCTACATCCAAAGTTCACATGACATGGAAATAGTTCGAGATCCAGGTGTAGTCAGCACTATTCGCAGTTTGTTGTGTTATACACCTGAAGATTCCAAATTTCTCAGTACTGCAGGATGGAACTATCCGAATTATTCACATTTATCAGGGGACGCCTTTAGTTTACTGATTCCAATCAAACATATTTTCAACATTTTCAACGATTACACTAAATTAACCTATGGCCGTCAAGTGTTTCGCTTTGTTCGAGCGCGTAATGATAAAGATTGCATTGTTGTCCAAGAACCTACTGGTTCCACGACGGTAACAACAGTATCATTAACCATCGTCAGCATGGAACTCAAGGTCAAACATGTCTTTCCCAATGATGATGTGAAAATCGAATTAATGACTCCGATTAAGAATAATACACCGATAACCATACCTTTCCGTAAATGGGAGCTCAATGAACTACCTTCACTTACGGCAGGATCTCGACGAGAGATATGGAGTGTAAAGACAACTTCAGCTGTTGAACGTCCACGCTACGTTATTGTAGCTTTTCAAACTTCTAAACGAGATGATATTCACGCTGATCCGACGCTATTCGATCACATTAGAATGTCCAGCGTACGAGTGGTTATTAATGGTGACTATTGGCCTAACGAGAGAATGCAATTGGATTTCGCAAAAAATGATTACGCTATAGCTCACTACAATTATACTGAATTCTTTCCCAGTTATGCTCGTTCGCCAACAAAACATCCCATCTTAGATTACTCTGCATTTAAAAGATATGCTTTGTTTGTTTTTGACTGTTCCAAGCAGGATGATACATCATTTAGATCCGGAACTGTCGATGTTAAGTTGGAAATCGAAGCAGATGAAGGTTTTCCAGCAGGTACTCGAGCTTACTGTTTAATTGTTCACGACAGCCTACTCGAATACTTTCCACTAACTGAAGTTGTCAAAAATATAATTTAAATAGGACAATCTACAACTATGTCTTTCAGTATTGATCGCAACATCATGAGGATCGCATTAGTTGACATACAAGGATTCACCATAGATGGGTGGTTTGTACCCAAAGAGCTTACCATTGAAATTGGCCATAAACGATGCCATTACATATTTACGTCTCCACAACCGTTTGCTACATTGAGTAATAAAGATAAGAAGACTGTATCTTACTTGGAGAGACACCTGCACGGTCTTCGGTATTCCAATGGGGATGTTGAATATTCAAAAATAAATGAAATACTAGAATCTAAGTTGTTGTATGCAGCTGATTACATCTACGTTCGCGGAGAACAAAAAGTAGAATTTTTACAAAAGAAATGTCACATTTTTGGAGTTTTTCCCACCATTATTGATGTTTGTAAATTTGATGATACACCCCTTGATACTGGAAACTTTATTCAGAATGCCAATCCTTGCCACACAACTGGACTATTTTCCTGCACCGAGAGAAATGTAGATCACCTCCGCCAATGGTTTTGTGAAAAAATATTACCTATGTAAATTAGGTTTTTTGAATAAAAGATTAAAAGTATTGTTTTTAGTTTTATTTAAAAAAAACACTGTCTTCCTTTTTTAAATATTTATTTTAATGCAAGATGATTCGCATTTGCGACTTACAAAAAATTTTATAATGATATTAGCCGCTAGAAATACATTTATTACTAATATTATTGTTAACAGTATAATCGATGAACCATATTGGACGATGTCATCATCATTATTAGTTTTGCTCCATTTTGAATCACTTTCAGTGTTATTTGGGGATATTAACTTGATCTTGTAGAATGATCCTCCCGACTTTGGTATCGTTTTGAAAAATACTGGAAGCTGACCATAATTCACCACTTCATGATCCATTAGAGTCCATTCAGTTCGATTACAATCAGTTTTTACATCGTTAAAACATATCGCTATGTTCTTAACATTGTTTGGAACGTTTGTATAAAGGACATTGTTAGCAATAGCTGTGAGAATGATAAACGATGTCGTTAGTTGAGACATCTGGTTGGTTGAATTCTTTTTAATGGGTATTGTGTTTTTGGTAGTTTTCTTGTAGACAAATGAAACTCGGCAAATCGTTTTTCAAGTGTGATTCTATCTTCGTACCACTGTATATCCGCTTTTAATTTCTGTATTTGTTTGTACAACTCTTCTAATCTGCACTGTATGGAAGGCATTGATGAAATGAAGCACGTTTAACGTAAAGAATGAATATATATTAATTTTATTTATGTTTTTTTTAAATTTGCCTTAGTCCTAACCTGTACTTAATGATAAAATATATTGTTCTAAAAACGTCAACTTTATTCTTGAAAATCATGTTGGTTAGCTTAGTACAGCAAAACAGCGTCCGGAAATTCCAATTGCATGTAAAATACATTCGTAGAGATAAAAATGGAAATATCGAAATAATTTGTTAGTTGCAGTAATTATCATATACAATATATTCGACCTCGGACATGCATCTATAATTACACATTATCCAGTTTATTCTTGAAAATCGTGTTGGTTCATGAATAATTATTATGTCATAGCAAATACTTAGTACAGTATGCGGCGGCGGAAATTCCAATTGCATGTGAAGATGTTAAAAATTATAGATAAAAATGGAATTCGCGAAAATAATGTGTTAATAACAGTAATTTTCATTTGCATATAAATTATATATTCAACCTTGGAAAATACCCGTTCTGCATGCGTTGAGGTATATTTGAATAAAATTTTTAGTAATAAATAAATGCATCGTTTCTCTGTAAATTGCAAATAATTTTTATATCTAGTAGGTACTTGTAGAGGATCATATTCTCAGCAGAAATATTTTTAATTTTTTAATATATCACCCATAATACACCTTTAATAGCTTCTACTACTTCTAACTATACTCTTCATGTGTGTGTGTAAATTACTTTGGATAAAAAATGGCGAACGATATCTGAAACACAATGGTAAATAACATTATAAACGAAAGGTATATTTGCAAAAAGAAGAAGATTTGACACACTGTGAAAAAGAAGATTTGACAGTGGCAACTGCGACAAGATTTGACAGTTGTGGAAAAGAAGATTTTTGGTAGCTACATAATTTATAAAATATTATGGAACAATGGCGGGTGACTAGGACTACTAGTGACGTCTAGCGGATAAAAGTTGAACTATAAGTCAGTAGATTCCTTCGACGACACGTCGGACATGCGTCAAATATATTATGGAACAATGGCGGCTGATTAGTGACTACTAGTGACGTCTAGCGGATAAAAGTTGAACTATAAGTTAGTAGATTCCTTCCACGGAGCGTCGGGGCGTGTCACATCATCTGTCTCTCTCCCACACATTGATAAAACGCTCTCTCTCTAACACATTGATTTCCCTATGTGGCACCATTTCGGCATTACTTATCTACTAATAAGTAAAAAATATCACAAGAAAAAATTCCTGTACTGACTGTATTCGCGGTGTGCAAGTACTTGGAAAGGGAAACGAGAAACGACCGTGCGCGAGTCGCGGAGAAATATTGCATCTATCTTAAATAATTCATATTGTCAATTGAAATTGTCAAATTGACGTATATTTCATACCTTCTGTCATTGATGCAGAAAAATTATATATTGCTCCACAATATTGATATGATATGCAATTATTATGTAAAGGTAAATTTAATTAATTGTATTTTGCTTGCAGTACTGCATTTTAATAACTGATTTTATTTACTACATACAATTGTTTACGTTTGCTAAACATAACCTGCATCTTATTTTTTCTTCTTATTATTTTTTTGGACTATGGTCTTGACAATTATCCAGCAACCAGGACTAATATAATTGGCCAATATAATTAAAAGTGCGAATAAAAGTACAGAGCGTAGAAACAGAGGTCGCTTTGCCGAACTTGCACGGTCCCAATACCATAAATCACAAAAAATAAAAACCTTATCTGGTAAAAGGTATATTTAAAATCCCTAAAAAGGGCTGTATCACAACAAAACGTTTTTGGAATCAATATTCCATCATCAGTGTTATCACAGGTTTACATGCTTTAAGCCACCAAAATGTACATGTAAAAACCCTTAAATTGATTTTAAACAGTTGGGGTTACATTATATTATCCGATTATGTTAAAAATATTTGTAGATTAACCCCTGGCATCACATGATATCAACCATACTGGTTGGGAAATTGTAGGTAGAACCTTACATGGCAGAGTTTAGGTGACAATTCAAAGTTACCTAAACTCTGCCATGTAAGGTTCTACCTACAATTTCCCAACCAATATTTAACATCCTTTAAAATCGGATAATATAATGTAACCCCAACTGTTTAAAATTAATTTAAGGGTTTTTACCCGTACATTTTGGTGGCTTAAAGCATGTAAACCTGTGATAACACTGATGATGGAATATTGATTCCGAAAACGTTTTGTTGTGATACAGCCCTTTTTAGGGATTGTAAATATACCTTTTACCAGATAAGGTTTTTATTTTTTTTTTATATAATAAGTCTCGTAATTTTTTTTATTCATGCTATTTTTCCCTTCACTTTTTCAGAAGTAGATCCACGGGCCACGAAAAAAATACAGTAGAGATGTTAACGAACGCATGGAAGCAGGAATCCTGTTAAACGGCGAACTATTAAACAATTTTAGTTTTGCCGATGATACCGTTATATTTGCCGACACTAAGGGTTACAATTTTTAATGAACAAAGTAGCAAATATGGACTAAAAATTAACACTTCTAAAACTAAAGTCATGATAATCAGCAAAGAAAGAATTGAGAGGGTACAGTTTATCATCAACCAAAAAGTAGTAGAACGTGTGCCAAAATACACGTACCTTGGCACTACATTAAATGAGCAGTGGGACCACTCCTAAGAAATAAAAGCTAGAATAGAAAAAGCAAGGGCAGCGTTCATCCAAATGTCCAAGCTGTTCAAATCACACAATTTGAGTTTAGAACTGAAACTCAGACTCCTCCTATGTTATATACAGCGTGTCTACTTGAGTTGGAAACATATGGGAAACTTTTTTATTATTAATTTTACGAAAAAAAGTTATTCTTTATAAAAAGTTCTGCATGCCCCAAAACCTAAGATTCAATCATCAGATATCAAATTTTCTGAATATTATACGAGGTATGTCAAAAAATATGAACTTCGTTCAAGAGTAAAGTACCTTTATTTCTCTCAATATCGAAAATGCTTATTCTGAAAAGTTGTTTGGAAATAAAAACTAAGCTCAAATATGCAATTACATGCTTCTAATTGGAAAAAAATATTTTCCAAATTTTTCTCAAATTTATTGATACTAACTTCGTTTTGATTCATTACACATACGATAACTCTTTTATTATTACTTTTACGAAAAAAAGGTATTCTTTATAAAAAGCTCTGTAGGTCATAAGGCCGAAGATGCAACCAACAGATATCACATTTTATTAATTTTATACGAGTTATGTCAAAAAATATGAATTTCACTCAAGAGTAAAGTACCTTTATTTTTCACAATATTGAAAACAGTTATTAAAAAAGTTGTTTAGAACTAAAAACTATGTGTCAATATGCAATTACATCCTTCTAATTGAAATACTGTGAAATATAAAGGTGCTATAATATTGAGCGAATTTCATATTTTTTGACACACCTCGTATAAAATTAATAAAAGTTGATATATCATGGTTGTGTCTTAAATTTTAGACCATGCAAAGCTTTTTACGAAGAATAACTTTTTTTCGTAAAATGAATAATAAACGAGTTATCATATTTGTAATAATTAAAAACAATGTTGGGTATCCTTAAATTTGAGAAATTGTTTTTTTCAATAAGAAGCATGTAATTGCATATTTGATCTTAGTTTTTAATTCCAAACAACTTTTTATCATAAGAATTTTCGATATTGAGAGAAATAAAGGTACTTTACCCTTGACCGAAATTCATATTTTTTGACATACCTCGTATAATATTCAGAAAATTTGATATCTGATGATTGAATCTTAGGTTTTGGGGCATGCAGAACTTTTTATAAAGAATAACTTTTTTTCGTAAAATTAATAATAAAAAAGTTTCCCATATCTTTCCAACTCAAGTAGACACGCTGTATATTCTCCATCTTATTATATGGAGTAGAGTCTTGGACTTTAATGGAAGTAACAACGAAGAGACTGGAAGCGTTCGAAATGTGGACATATAGAAGAATGTATGTCCACATATTCTGCGTCGGAAGAAGAAGAATATCTTGGCTCAGGAACTTGAGGATCTGGTTTGCGACATCCACTACAGGGATTTTCAAGGCAGCAGCTAATAAGATTATCATTGCCAGAATGATTGCCAATATTCGTAACGGATAGGTACCAGAAGAAGAAGAAGAACGTTATTCTAAAGAACAGTTATTAGCAGAGTTATTCTAAAGATGTCGATCGGACAGCTCAGTGGACTAGCGGCTGACCGCCACTTCACTTCGACGTGAGGTATGTGAGTTCGAGCCCAGCCAGGTCATCTTAAAAACAAAAAGGCTAACGCGTCAGTTTAAAATTCTAAATATGAATCTGGCGCTTAGACTGGAATATGCGGGCGTCTGATCGGCCTATGAGGGAGCAGTACAGCAAGGGATAAGGGCTTGCGGCTCTCTGATACTCCCCCATAGATCCCTACCGGAAGGGCGTTAACACCTAAAAATACCGGTGTATACATATTCTAAAGATAGGAAGTACCAAAGAACTTCCATAATATCAAGCAAATTAGGGGGCAAATCTAACCCCTCAGAGGGATACTAGAATATAACGATCAAAAAGACATTGTATAACAGCCATTTAAGCATAACGCCCGAATGGCAGAAAATAAGAGCGATAATGATCCCTACGTGGACGAAGAGTGACTTCAGATGGTAATCATTCGATGGTATACAAAAATAACACCAAGGATTCGTTGCTGTTTCTCGGGAGCTTCCTTAGGGGTGGATATGAATACAAATTATAATAGATATAGATATCGATAATAATAGATATAGAATATAGATATAGATATAGATATAGATAAATTTTTTTAACGTTTATTCAGCAATCTGTTAGTTATAAAAATTCTAACAATAAGCGTCTTTGGGGTTTGAAGTAAAAAAAAAATTGACGTTAGAGAGGTCAGTCCAATGACTGGACCTCTAGTATGGAACAAACATGACATTCCGATAATATGCTATATACAAACATACATTTTACATTTACAAACAATACATATATCTAAAATATAAACACAATTACGGTGAGGTATAAAACTTATTTATAGATAAGGTCCAGTGGATTTTTATGTTTTAGTCTGTGAGTTTGTTGACTATTATCAAGCAAGTTTATTGCCAGGGCATTTGGATGGCTTTCTAGGCGTTTTATGTACCGAACACTGCACTGAACTATCACTTCACTGATCGTAGGTACTTCTAGATCACAATAAATGTCTTTGTTTGACACGAACCATGGGGCGTCTGTTATAGAGCGTAACACTTTGGATTGTAATCTTTCCATTATGGATATGTTGGATTTTGCTGCTGTACCCCATAGCTGGATCCCATAGGTCCAGACCGGTTTGAGTATTGTATTGTATACCAACAGTTTGTTTCGTATAGACAACTTCGATGTTCTGCCCAGTATCCAATAATGTTTACGAAATTTTAAATTTAACTGTTGGCGCTTTTTCCATATATGTGTTCTCCATGTCAAAGTTTTGCCCAGGTGCATACCAAGGTATTTAACGCTTTCGGCTTGTGGAATTGCTTTGTTATTTATTTCTGTATTAGGCGATATTTTACGACATTTTGTAAATATGATATGTTGTGATTTTGATTCATTGATCTTTATTCGCCATTTCTTTGTCCACTTTTCAATGTTCCTAATATGCCTTTGAAGAGATTCGGTAGCTGTTGCGGAATTTTCATCTGTCACTAACATAGCTGTATCATCTGCGAATGTTGTAGTCGTTACATTTTCATTTGTTGGTATGTCATGTGTAAATATTAGATATAATATAGGACCCACAACACTACCTTGAGGGACTCCAGATCGTATAGGGTAGATTTTTGATGTATCTGCTTCATGCTTGACACGGTAGTACCTTTCTTCTAAATATGATTTTAGTATAGTAAACATTGAATCAGGAACGTTCATTTTTATTTTGAAGAGGAACCCTTCATGCCAGACTTTATCAAAAGCCTGACTGACGTCAAAAAAAAGTGCAGAACAGTACTTTTTTTCTTCAAAAGTTTTATTTACTATATCAACGACTCTATGAACTTGTTCTATTGTTGAATGCTTCTCTCTGAAACCAAACTGGTGATCCGGAAAAATATTATTATTATAATCGCTTCTCAAATAGTTTAGCTAGTACCGGTAAGAGACTAATAGGACCATAAGAGGTATGTTCGTGAGGTGGTTTACCATGTTTATGGATCAATATTATATCAGTAATTTTCCATTGCGTTGGTACAATTTTGAGCCTTATTCCGGCGTTGAATAGTTGTGTTATCATAACTACACCTTTATCTGGTAACTCTTTTAAGATAGTTCCTGTTATAAGGTCATAGCCAAGAGCTTTTTTGGTTTTTAATCTATATTGAATAGTATTTTTTACATCTCTTTTTGTTACTGGTTTAATTTACTCACTTGGCTGTTGGATTGTTGCTAGACTTTCATAGAAAGCCTCATCTTCTTCAGCACTGTGTCAGTATGGGTAGGTTTATGATATACGGAGAACTCATGTTTGTTGTGTATATCATAAACCTACCCATACTGACACAACTATACACAATTCATCCCATCCTACACAACAGAAATTAGCAGCCTACCATAGCATGATACACAGACTGACAGAAATTCCCATGTCAAAAAATAACTTCGAAATAGAACTGAACATCATTAAACAAATAGCAGTAAACAATGGCTATAACGAACAAACAATTAATAAAATTTTAAACCAAAAACTCCATAAGAAAGCCCTGAAATTAGTCTATCCACCACCACAGAAAGAACCCAGTACCTTCTGCTCTATCACATATACTGGCAAGATAACAACAAAAATAGCCAGATACATAAAAAAGAAAGGAATAACACCAGCTTTCAGAACTAACAACAACTTAAGCAAATATATTAAGAACAATAAGAGCCGAAAGAGAAAACAACTACAGGGTGGTGTCTACAAACTAACTTGTGGTGACTGTCCGAAAACTTACATCGGTCAAACTGGCAGAACCTTTGACCAACGGATAGCAGAACACAAAAGGGCTTTCAACAATAGAAAAACAGACACTTCTACATACGCACTTCACCTTCTAGATCATAAGCATTCTTTTAATTAAGAGTTTCAAATTCTGCATATTCAAAATAAAGGCCTTAAGCTATCTTTATTAGAATCTATGGAAATTAATAAATTAAAAAATACAGATATAATTCTGAATGACCAACTCGAGACAAACAGCTCCCCACGCATCAACCTCTTCAGTTAAAGACTTTAAAAAAGGAAAACACATAGTAAACTAAATCACTTGAGAAAGGCACTCTGCCGAAACAGCTGTAGTCACATAGTTATAATAAATTTTGTGGAAGTATAGAAAACGAACGTTTTCAGTGTTTTATTGTTAGATAAAATGAACTTCCATCAAGTAACGGTCGAATCAATCAATTATTTTTATACTATTAGTTGTACAGTACAACAAACGATAAGTGGTTGTTGCGCGTTAACCAACTTTTACATTATTACATAATTTACTTCTTCTTTGACCGTCAAGCCGAAGAGATCGAGCTTCTGACGTTAAATTCACTGCAGTGTTGTCAAGTATTTAAATATTTCTTTGAAACTGAACTGGTAAATTTTTAAATTAAAATGGAAAGTTCAGTGAAAGATAAATGTTTAAGATCACAAGCACGAGAAATAATTTTAATGTGTTTAAATTTATTTCAGAAGAAGGGAAATTCAGATAGACTTCTAGTAGATCTGAAAAAAGTTGAAGATCGTGTGGCTAATTTCACGGGTAATTAATTTAATAATAAGTTAAACTTAATGCATCAGTATTAAACATAATTAAACATTAATCTACATTTAATGGTATTTAATTTATAATTTACTTTAGTAGTAAATCCGAAAAAAGTACAAGTGCTCTTGGCTAGCAAATTTACCGGGTAATTAATTTAATAATAAATTAGACATAATGCATAAAACATCAATAAACGTTAATATATACAGTATGGTGCAAATGAAAGGAATAAATAAATCCGTTATTTCGTAAACCGGTGACTTTAAGGAAAAATCCTGGAACTGTAGTGGGATTACGAAGACTCGATACGAATCGTATCCGCCATGTTTTACCATAGCGCCTTACGGTAAAACATGGCGGATGCGATTCGTATCGAGTGTTCGTAATTCCACTGCAGGTCGATTTTTATTTTTAAATTATGGTTTTTTGACATATATAAACATGAAAAATTGACATGAAGTTTCGAATTTTGTTTTTAACATTCTCGTTATTTTTTGTTTAATTCTGTGTATTGCTTGGTTGCCCATTCGAGCGTTAAAATCTCGCAGTATAGGGCTTTTCATTCACAGTCATTTGTTTCGAGCTTCTGTCATATGTTGTACAATCCGTATATATTAATATTATACACGGATTATACGACATTTGACAGAAGCACGAAACAAATGACAATCGATGAAAAGCCCTAGTATCATCATCCATCTGAATTTATCTACTACTTGTTGTTTGTGGCTTGTTATTTTCTGGGCCGTATCCACGGTTCTAAGACATTACTACGGTTACCCAGATCGACTAACCAATGAACATTAAGGGTGCGATTACGTCACGAGTGTACTGTCATTTGAATCGTAATATGATTTTTTTCGAATCCTGAGAAAACTAATAAGTATTTTAGAAAAATTTAAACGCAGAATGAAAGATTACATTATTACCGAGGGCGGAAAGCCCCTTAGAATAAACAAGCAGTTTCTTTTGAATGAAATATTTGAAATTAAATATCACACTTCTCTTTTATTTTCAGCCCTGTAACTTATTAAAATAAACATTATAGAAGTTTTCAGGGACTTTCGGCCCTCGGTAATAATGTAGTCTTTCAGTCTGAGTTTAAATTTTTCAAAAATATTTTCTCAGGATTCGAAAAAAATGAATACAAAACACATTGAGAATTTTCACATGCGTCAAAATTTTGCATTAACTCAATGTAAAATTCTAAACTGTTGAATTCCAGCGTCCCTAATTATTTTACATCAAAAGACATTAGAAACTATTTGTAGAGGATTGAAATCTGTATTGAAAACAACTGTTAAAATTGGTCTACGAATTAAACATATTCCAAAATTTTGTAAAAATGTAATACATTAGGCCACACACAATGCAATAATGTTCACATTTTTGAACTGTCAATATTTTTATTTTATCATTTATTGTTTAAAAACAATACAGTTGATAAGATACTCTCAGAAAGATTTTTTATTCAGTCAATGGTGTGAGCACTGTCAGTTAAATAGTAACGTGTGGCCTAACTTTTACACGCATACTTACTTTACTTATCCTCTTCATTCCCACTGGAACATAGGGCATCTACTGTCATTCTCCATTTTTGCCGATCTTGTGCTTTTTCTCTAAATTCTTTCCAGGTCAGGCCGACGTTTTCTGCTTCTTTAATAATTGTTTTCTTCCATGTATTTATCGGCCTCCCCTGTTTCCGTTTTCCTGGAGGTTGGAATTCCAATGCTTGTTTTGTTATGTTGGTGTCTGGTTTCCGCAGAGTATGGCCCACCCATTTCCATCTTCTCTTTCTTATTTCTTTATGTATTGGTTCTTGCTTCGTTTTTTTCCATAAGTCTGAGTTTGTAATTCTGTTGGGCCGAAATATTCTTAGAATTTTTCGTAAGCATTTATTGATGAAGGATTAAATCTTTCCAGTGTTGTGTTTTGTTATTCTCCAAGTTTGCTGCATACATACATTATATATACGCGTTACACGCATACATATTGTAGCAAATGTATCATATTTTTCAAAATTTTTGAATGCATTTAAATCGTAGAACAACTTTAACTTTTGATATACAGATTTTAATTCTCCACAAGTATTGTCTCATGACTTTTGATGTAAAATAATTAGGGAAGCAGGAATTCAACAATTTAGAATTTTACATTGAGTTTCCTATGGCCCGTTTTACGATTCACCACCCGGTATAAGATAAAATGTGTATTCTTTGTCTTATTATTTAATAATAACACAAAGACAGTAGAGCGTAGATTATCCGAATGTCGATCAACCGAACGACCGCTTATCCGAACTCCCGACTTGTCGTGTAAAAACTCGATTGAAAATGCCTAAACGTAAGCATATTGTCCTTTCTATGTAAAATAAACATGAGATTAACAAACGGTTAGAGGGAGGTGAATCTGTAACCAATTTATTCAATGAATACAAAGTTGGTAGGCTGGTAAGATGGATAAAAAACAAAAGACAGACATACGTAACTTTACGTTCCGGCTTAATTCTTTTGATAGATCCACAAATCGTAATACGATAAAACTTACCTTAAACACGGATTTAGATGATGCTGTATATAAGCGGTTTACTCAAAAAAGATCCCGCCGAGAACCTATTGCTCCTACCTAGATCCCAGGGAGTTTTAGCTTTGTTTCATATAGGTATATTTGTGATGCCAAACTGACACCGAAAATAAAATTTCATATTTTTAATATATTCTGAAATACTTTGCCAGACACATGGTTAAGTTTGTACAAACTTCGAGAAATCCATACACTTACATACACCCACAACTTCCGCAAAATATCCCACATATATTTGATTATCACGTTACTCGATTTTATTCCACATCCCTAAGTCACTTAAGATTAAACCAGAGTACCTGTTGCCAAGGGTACCTACTGTTTACCTCGTCATTAAAATTCATTAAAAAATTAGTCAAAAATCATTACTCGGGGGGTTTTTGGGCCCGCTAACGACGAATATGACATCGGAAGTGATTTTCGGAGTACTTGGTGCCCAGGATACCTACTGTTTAGCTCTCTTGTGGAGTTTTCGGCAAAAAATTTATTAAAACATTAGTCAAAAATAATTAGTTGGGGATTTTTGGGGTCGCTAACGACGAATATGACATCGGAAGCGATCACCGGAATACCAAGTGCCCAGGGTACCTACTTCTTATGGAGTTTTCGGCAAATTCATTAAAAAATTAGCCAAAAATCATTACTCGGGGGGTTTTTGGGTGGCTGACGACGAATATGACATTGGAAGTGATCTACGGAGTACCTGGTACCCAGGGTACCTACAGTTTACCTCGTTTTCGGCAAATTCATTAAAAAATTAGTCAAACATCATTAGTTACGAGATAAACAGTAGGTACCCTGGGCACCAGGTACACCGGAGAACATTTCCGATGTCATATTCGTAGTCAGAGACCCCAAGAACCCCTAAGTAATGAATTTTAACTAATATTTTAATGAATTTGGCAAAAACTCCAGAAAACGAGGTAAACAGTAGGTACCCTGGGTACAAGTACTCCGTAGAGCACTTTCGATGTCATATTCGTCGTCAGCGACCCAAAAAGTCCCCAAGTAATAATTTTTATCTAATTTTTTAATGAATTTGCCAAAAACTCCATAAGAAGTAGGTACCCTGGGCACCAGGTACTCCGGAGATCGCTTCCGATGTCATATTCGTCGTTAGCGACCCCAAAAACACCCGAGTAATTATTTTTGACTAATTTTTTAATACATTTTTTGCCGAAAACTCCACAAGACGAGGTAAACAGTAGGTATCCTGTGCACCAGGTACTCCGGAAATTACTTCCGATGTCATATTCGTCGTTAGCGGCCCCAAAATCCCCGCAAGTAATGATTTTTGACTAATTTTTAATGAATTTGCCCAAAACTCCACAAGACGAGGAACACAGTAGGTACCCTGGGCACCAGGTACTCCGGATATCACTTTTGATGTCATATTCGTTTTCAGCGACCCCAAAAGCCCCCGAGTAACAAAATTGAACTCATTTCCGCCGATAATTGATGAGTTCTGATTTTTTTTATTGTCTGTTTGAGATGCACTTTAAGAATGCATTTTTTATGCAGTTTTTCAATATTATATCATGGCTCCGGTTCACAAAGTTTCCTAGCGCATTCACGAATCGAATGGCAAAAGAATTATTAAGATCCGTCTTGTCCTTTTTTTTCGGAGGTTCAGTGCTTTATTGCTTCGACTATAAGCTATTTGTCTCATGACGACCAGGCACTTCCCCACTGGCGAAGCGTCCATGTAACCATTGTTACCATTGGTAACAGTTAAAATTTGTAAATAAATATTTTATGACTACTATGAAATAATTCCATTTATATTTTTTAAAAATAGAAATATTTGTTAATAGTATCTACCTAATTCAGTAGAATAGCCAACTAGACGCACGAGTTTATGTAAAATCGGTTGCACGTTATAATACGCCCTTACCACAGTATAAAGAGGTTCCATATTTATTATACTGTGCCCTTACCGTGCGCCGCGCCGTTTACCACTTCTATGAGTGGTAACGATAGTAGGATCTTTGACTGGATCTTCTCTGAAAATTTTGCGGGGACGATGGCTCTGAAACCGCGTATTGGTGTTACCAAATTTTAATTTGGTGACGCTAGGTAGGGCCGGTGTCTATCGGGACAGAAAATACCGACCGTAAGAATATCAGACTTAATAAATGCAATTTTAATTACTATTATAATTATACGTAATAATTATAATTCAATTTATGAAGTCTGTTATTCTTAGGGCCGGTATTTTCTCGATTAAACTCCGGTTAGTTAACCGTACCGGCCCTTTGGATTCGATTATTGCATAATATGCATTATTAATTATTAGTTTATAACTTGTAACTGTACTTGCTTATTATACAGATAATATATCTATACCTTTTTATTCTATATAAATCATATTAATCGATTTTAATTACTTGTCGAAATATATTAATTAAAAACAACATTATTATAATATGACATATAATAATATTGATTATACAGTACATTGTAGTGTATAATCAATAAAATAAAAATTATTTAATATTTTAGGCTAAAAATGACAAATGAATGTACTGATTAGTATACTAATTATACAATTTGGATTTTTTAATAAAGTATAAAGGTGATATAATACATATTTTACCTAAAAACAACAAATATGTTTTTAGTTTGTAGATACTTTATATAATTTCTTAAATTTTTAATTTTATTTCATCTATTTTTATAATAGACCTGGATCGCGCGTACCAAAAAAAAAGTTGGTTAATAGCAAGCTGAAAATTCACGGTGTCTAGTCGAACAAACTTTGATGTATGGGAACACTGTATATATAAAAATATTTATAAAATACATTATATATATAGATAATATATAATATATCTGGTATATATTTAATATCTGGTTTTGGTAACACTTTGGAAAAAGTCACGCGTCGCCACTGCACTTCCCGCTTGTCGTACTGTACCGGGTGTCCCAATAAGAATGGCACTGGAAATCCAATCATCGTATTCTTCATACAATTCTGTGCATATTTTGTTTCACAAGTTCAAGTCTACCTGTGCAAATAAGAGGTGGGGGTGAGTGGGAACCTTGTTATGAAAAAATCGCTGTAAGTCCGGTTCTTCTTAATCGATTTTTACAAACTTGGTCTTGTCAAAAACAGCTCTTTTTCGTCAATGTAATAGTTATAATTTGGAAACAGTCTATTACGTAATATGCCGGCTAGAAGGCACTATTTATTTTTTTTTAGAAATCTAGTTCTCTTTGGAAAATATTAAATACAAGTATGTATTTTTTTCCCTGTATTACAAAATTAGACCAAATTAGCAACAGAATACCGAAAACCGCATATCGATACCTTTTGTATATCTCGAGATATCTTAAGAAACGTGCAAATTTTAAACATAACTGTTGCTGTCATATAAGTGGAAATATATAGAAGCAAGCAGTGTGCTATGAAAAAAACAAAGGAACATTGTCCAGATGTCACCGTATATAATGAATCAAAACAACAAAAAGACAAATAACACTATAAAATATAATAAAAAAAAGAGTGTGTGTACTTTGTACGCGCGTAAGAAGTTATACTTCTATTATTATGATTTTAACGAAATAAATAATTTTAAACAGTTTTAAACTTTTATATTTATTTCAATATTACACTAATTTTAATACTTAAAATAATACCAAAAAATTAGCGTTAATATGTAAATTTTTATGAATTGTTGCATCCGCGCATTTGCTTTTCTCTCGATGAATCGTAGAAAATGTAAAAACGTCAGATTTTCTACACAAATTTTTAATTTTTATTTCATTATATTTTAATGCCAATTATCCTATTTCCAGCTAAGATAAATACATAACTGTTATTGTCACCGGTAAACTAAGTTAATGAAGTCAAATTGGAAACAAGTAGTGTCCTATGGAAAAAATAGAACTATTAGAAGTATTAACTTTAAAAAGTCATCATGTGTCAAATTATGTGTCAAATCAGTAAAACATAAAAATTTGTTCATTGATGGTTTGTTGCGGTTTGTTCCTATTAACGCTATTAATGGTAATTTTATATAAAATTTATACAGGGTGAAATTCAAGATGATTCTTACAAACGAAGAAGCATTTGACATGATAGCCACATTCTTTGAATGCACGAGAAATGCAACTGTTGCGGCTAGAATATATGCAATGAAATATCCCCAAAGACGTCACCCCAGTAGTAGAGTTTTTCATATTTTGTTTTGATTTATTATATACGGTGACATCTGGAAAATCTTTTTTTGTTTTTTTCCATAGCACACTACTTGCTTCTATAATATTATTTCCACTTAAGTATATGACAGCAACAGGTATGTTTAAAATTTACACGTTTCTTAAGATATCTCGAGATAGAAAAAAGGTATCGACATGCGGTTTTCGGTATTCTGTTGATAATTTGGTCTAATTTTGTAATACAGGGAAAAAATACATACTTGTATTTAATATTTTCCAAAGAAAACTAGATTTCTAAAAAAAAATAGCGCCTTCTACCCGGCATATTACGTAATAGACTGTTTCCAAATTATAACTATTACATTGACGAAAAAGAGCTGTTTTCAACAAGACCAAGTTTGTAAAAATCGATTAAGCAGAACCGGACTCACAGCGATTTTTTCATAACAAGGTTCCCACTCACCCCCCCCCTCTTATTTGCACAGGTGGACTTAAACTTGTGAAATAAAATATGCGCAGAATTTTATGAAGAATACGATAATCGGATTTCCAGTGCCCTTTCATTAGGCAAATTTTGTAAAATTTCGAATTTAAAATTTTTGATATTCAATTACGCCCACTAGCGGCCGACTCACAATTATGAAAATAATGTCCAGGGTTTTCTCGAGGTAACTTTTGTTATAAATTTTTTTTTCCCAAAGCTGTACTATAAACGGTTCCTGAGATATGGCCGAGAGCCATTCTTATTGGGACACCCGGTACATAATATTGTAATCATTATCATCAGCATCTGTACATAATATGTAAGTTAAATAAAAATGATTTTTTTATAAAATACTTTAGCCAGTAACAACATTTGTTATCTCTAAAAAATGAATTCACTCATCTAATACAATTCAAGTTGTATGTAAATCAAATAACGATAAATAAAGATATAAAATTATCCTAATAAAAAAAAAGAATTTGTACTATTGCACTGCTCTAGTACAATGTTTATCTTACCCCAATCTTGATCAGATATCTTAGCAAAACTTTTATCTCTCAAAATTCCGGCGTTGTTGATCAAAACGTCGATACGACCGAAGTTATCGATTGCAGTCTTCACTATCTTTTCACCTTCGACTACAGAGTTATAGTCTGCAACAGCAGTGCCACCTAAAAAAAAACAAAATGAAATTAGGAAAACAGTGATAATATACTAGGGTCATCAAAGGTGCAAATAAGATAAGACTGATATTTAATTGTAGCTTTGGAAACTGCAGCACGAAAAATTTCTGCGGATGAGCCAGGGCCAGGACCACTAGGCCCATGAGGCTCCTGCCTCAGGCCCGCATTTTAATGGGGCCGGAAAAGATCACTGAAAGAAAATTTTTATTAAAAGACTAAATAAATTTTCAAAATTATTTCATTCTACGAATAGGAAATGATAAATGATAACAAATAGGGGTAGAGTGATATTCATAAACCATAAACCAACATAAACAACTTATCATAAAACTGCAATAAGAGTAGGTAGATTGCTTTGTCGGCATAACAATAAGCAACATTTAGACACCACTCCAAAGGATTACCAAGAGCTAGGATTAACAAGAGGTATCGTCACGTATTGTCATAATAAGTATTCAAAAGGCACTTTTAAATTTAATATTTAGTTTGATGATTGATGCCGTTTTCTTGTTCTTGCAAAGATAAGGTATTGCTTGCTTGTACATATTAGTTTTCAGTCCTGTGCTTTTTAAATTAATTCAAAGTTCAACTAAACTATTCGTTCATCATTAGTCGTTTTATTAAGTTCCTTTAAACACACATTATTCTTACCTGAGTAATCTTTTCATTATTATCATGAGTTAAAACCATTTAAGTGGCAGCGAAAAACGAAAAAACCAAAAATTAAAAGAACAGGAAGGCAGGCATCAAAAGATGCCATATTATCATATTTTACATCTCAAAACAGTGCACGTGCACAAACAGGAAGTTTGTCCTCACATCCTGTTCTTCTGCTTCTTCTAATTTACTACAGCCCAAATTGAGCCTTGGCCTCCTTTATTTTTTGCCAATAGTCCCTTGTTTATCTGTGGCTGCTCTTCCCATACACGGACTATTAGAAATGCTTGTGCATCGCTGCTTACTGTGTCTTCCCAGCACTTTATTGGCTTTCCAACCGGTCTCTTTCCCCGCATCCTAGCTTTCATTGCTCTTTTTGGTGGTCTATCCTTTCCCATTCTTATCACATGGCCGGCTCATTGCAATCTTTGTATTCTAATGAAGTCTGACAGGGGTGCTTCCTTATAAAGTTGATAAAGCTCGTTGTTGCATCGAAGATTCTGAAGATTCCGTTTTCCCTCACATGTCCTAGTATTCTCCTCAGTACTTTCCTTTCGAATATGTTTCGAATATGTATGGATGTTTCTTTCAGGATCCATGCTTCACTGCCATAGCATGCTATTGGTCGAATTAATGTTTTATAGATTCTCATTTTTGTATTTCGGTGGACACTTTTAGACCGAAATAAATGGGAGAGGGCAAAATAAGCTCTATTTGCCTGCGTTATTCTCTTCCGTATTTTTTCTCCATCTTCTGATCCGTCGGCATATATTTCTACTCCCAGGTATGTAAACTTTCCAACCGTTTCAATGTCATCTTCATGTATAATGTTTTGTGGGAATATATTTCTTCTCGTCTGTATCATTGTTTTTGTTTTTTTCTGTGTTAATTTCCAGACCTAGCCTTTTCGTGTGCGCTTTTAACTCTGTGTGTGTTTTCTGTGCTCCTGTTGATGTTTTACTCATAATATTATTATAATCGGCATAGGCGGCCAGTTGAACGGTTGTGTTGGTCGGTAGGTTTGCTCGTCCAGTTTGAATTTGCCTAACCGCATACTCCAGTGCCAGGTTAAACAATGTTGGGGCCATGTTGGGGCCAGCCCATCTCCCTGCTTCAGTCACTGCGAGATTTTGAAAAAGTCTGTCCGGTGGTTTTGTACCCGTAAACATGCCTGAGTTTCATCCGTTGTGGCTTTAATGAGTCTAATTAGCTTGTATGGTATTACCAACTCAGCCAATATATAGTATCAGGGCCGCTGCTAAAGTGTTGGCCGCCCGTGTGCAACTTAATATTTGCCGCCCCCCTTCCAACACTTTAGTCGTTTCAACATAGGTAGTAGTATTTAAAGAAATGTGCAGGATACATAAATAATAATTGCTTTGATCTCGACGTTACTTTTAGACCTAGATCATGGATCCCACTTACAAAAAAAAGGTATTATTATTATGTCAATAATAATAGAATCATGTTTGGTTAGTAATAGCAGTCTGATTTTTGCATGAGAGTTTAATGAAAGAGTAACAAATCAATTGGATGTTCTGTCCGACAAAATACATGGGACGTTTTCGTAATCTGACATTCCAAATTTTTAAACTGTTCCACAATTAAAACTTTCCCTATTCCAGTGTTCCCGTACATCAAAGTTTACCCGACTAGACACCATTAAGCTATTAAAAAAATTTCAGCTTGCTATTAGTCAACTTTTTTTTGGTACGCGGGTTCCAGGCCTATTTGAAATACAGTAGTGTGCAAAAGAAACGGGCACACTACTATACAGGGTGTTTCATTAATAATTGTCCATATAGTAACTGGAGAAACCTTAGCAGAAAATGCGAAGATTTAACCTAAAACACTTAAATAAAATGTGGTTCCTTACTGAGTTACAGGGTGTTTTATCTAAAAATTTAAAAACTATTTTTGCTCAGCATTTTAAAACTATTCGACGTATTCTTTTCATACTTGGCAGGAAGTATAGATACTGTACAAACTACTAAATTATGTTAAACAAACGTTTCTGTCTATTACCAGAGGCGTACGACGGGGGAAAATGAATGGTTGACCCTTTCCAAATTCTACGCCACTGGCGGAATTGCTATTTTAGTTCAATTTTTGGATTCTCCAATACGTTCTATGAAAATAATATACTCTTCATTCGTAACGATAAAGTCGTTAGTTTTCGAGATCTTTGAAGTTAAAAATGAAACGACACGGTTATTTTGATTAATGTACCGGGTGTCCACTTATATTTTCCCCCATTTTAACTGCCTATAACTTCTAAACGGCTCAAGATAGAAATATGCGGTTTTCGCTGAAATGTTTTATTTTAGTAAAAGTTTTGTCTGAATGGATTGAATTTTTTATATCGCTTTCAAATACGAAAAAAAATGGCGGATTTTTGAAAAAAACATTGTTGACTTTTTTTTAATGGAACACCCAGTATATTTTTTTGTAAATTGAAAGAAAGGTCATTCACCTATCCAGCGATATAAAGTTTTTCAAAATCGGTTGTCAAATCACTGAGTAATTAATTTTTAAAATGAGAGGCGCATCGTGGATTTATGCAATTATTAAGCAAATTTAATTATGTTATGTGATTTACACATTGCATCTCTCATTTTAAAAATTAACTGCTCAGTCATTTGACAACCGATTTAAAAAAAAATTATATCGGTGGATAGGTAAATGATCTTTGTTTCAAGTTTTTAGGTAAATGACCATTTTTTATATCGCTTTTAAATAAAAAATGGCGGATTTAAAAAAAAACGTTGTTGACTTTTTTTATTAAAACACCCAGTATATTTTTTTGTAAATTGAAAGAACGGTCACTTACCTATCCCGCGATATAATTTTTTTAAAAATCGGTTGTCAAATGAGTGAGCAATTAATTTTTAAAATAAGAGATGCAATGTGGAAATCACATATCAATTTACTTAGTAATGTTATTTAGGTATGTAATAAAGACGTTGCACCTCTCATTTTAAAAATTAATTACTCAGTGATTTGACAACCTATTTTGAAAAACTTTATACCGCTGGATAGGTGAATGACCTTTCTTTCAATTTACAAAAAAATATACTGGGTGTTTTAATAAAAAAAGTCAACAACGTTTTTTTTTTTTTTAATCCGCCATTTTTTATTTAAAAGCGATATAAAAAATGGTCATTTACCTAAAAACTCGAAACAAAGATCATTTACCTATCCACCGATATAATTTTTTTTTAAATCGGTTGTCAAATGACTGAGCAATTAATTTTTAAAATGAGAGATGCAATGTGTAAATCACATAACATAATTAAATTTGCTTAATAATTGCATAAATCCACGATGCGCCTCTCATTTTAAAAATTAATTACTCAGTGATTTGACAACCGATTTTGAAAAACTTTATATCGCTGGATAGGTGAATGACCTTTCTTTCAATTTACAAAAAAATATACTGGGTGTTCCATTAAAAAGAAGTCAACAATGTTTTTTTCAAAAATCCGCCATTTTTTTTCGTATTTGAAGGCGATATAAAAAATTCAATCCATTCAGACAAAACTTTTACTAAAATAAAACATTTCAGCGAAAACCGCATATTTTTATCTTGAGCCGTTTAGAAGTTATAGGCAGTTAAAATGGGGGAAAATATAAGTGGACACCCGGTATTATGTCGCTTCATTTTTAATTTCAAATATCTCGAAAACTAATCATTTTATCGTTACGAATGAAGAGTATTATTTACATAAAAAGTATTAAAAATCAAAAAATTACACTAAAATAGCAATTTCGTCAGTGACGTAGAATTTGGGAAGGGTCAACCAGCCACTATCCCCTGTCGTACGCCTCTGGTGGTAGCTAGAAACGTTTTTTGTATTAATTTAGTAGGGTGTACAGTACCTACACTTTCTGCCAAGTATGATAAGTATACGCCAATTAGTTTTAAAGTATGTACTGGGTACAAATAATTTTTAAATTTTAATCATATTGTAGCGTGATTAGTGTAATTACTTCTAATTACAATAAAACTAGAGGTTCGTAATTTATATACGACTTTATTTTTTATTTATACAAGTTTACTTTACAAACTTTAGCTTAAGACTAAACTCTAATAACAGCGCGCTCCGCTTAAATAGCCAATAGGTCCTGTTCTCGAAATGTCTACATATCCCTCGGCCTAATGAATATTCTGGAGATCTTCACTCACAGCGCCGTCGCTTCTGTGACGTCACGGCTACTGTTATTCCGACGGTTGGAATTCTCCCAAGCCGGGGACTGTTTATTGCGCCGATTCGAAACTCTTTCGTTACACTGCTCCCCTCTTAAGATCTGAGCGTCCCGATCAGCAACTCTAGATGAAGGCTCAGGATGGCGGAATCTACACGACTCTCCAGCTTTGCATACACCCTTCAAGAAGAAATAACAGTCTACTGTCTTTGAAGGATCCGACATCTTCGGGTTCATGCAACACACAGTAATTCGTACGCCAGTTTCTCTGAAGACCACCTCAAGCATGCTTCTCACAATCTTCCAATCCAGATTTTCTACTGCATGGCCTATTTTTGGTAAAGCCAAATCTTTGATGTCATAATTACACACGATTTTCTTCAAATTAGTTAGAGCACGCCATATGTTCTCGTAGCTTGGCGTGTCCGTATAAGACTTCCTGGTCACCATATACAGCAAAGATCGAGGACCATCTTCCAATCGCAGTACTCTTCCAATTTTAGGTTGTTGATTTCTTAACTCGTCCAGGCGGCCGAACTTTCTATTGAATACGGACGAGATTCCTTTGGTCATCTCGAGGTCTTGGGCAACACAGTGGGCTAGAGAGACGTTTTCTGGAACACCAAACAGATCTTGCTGAACTTCTGTGGTCACGCCGAATCTAGCACTCTTTCTCGCTGCGTAATTTGACATAAATTGATTAAAACTTGGCTGTGCGGCGTCTTTCATCTCCTGTTGGAGGACTCGGGCTTCTTCTGTTTCATTTGAGCCAGCATATGGTGCAAGACGATTTATGTGAATAACTTTTGGTTTACCGTTTGGCAACTTCTTAATTCTGTATATTACGTCATTTATTTTCTTCTTAACTTCATACGGACCTTCCCATTGTCTTTGCAGTTTAGGACACAGGCCTCGACGACGTTGTGGATTATAAAGCCAGACAAGATCACCTACTTCGAAGCTTTCATTCTTGCAGCGAGAATCATATTGATCTTTCATTCTGTCACTGGCTATCTGGATGTGTTGTCGGGCAAGTTCATGAATGTTGTTCATTCGTAACTTCAGGCGGTCTACGTATTCTTCGCCTGCAACATATTCCTCGGAAGGTCTGCAGCCAAACTCTAGGTCGCAGGGCAAACGAACTTCACGACCCAACATCAGGCAGGTTGGTGTTTGACCTGTAGTTTCATTCACGGCCGAGCGGTAGGCCATCAGGAATAAATGAATGTGTTGGTCCCAATCTCGCTGATGTTCAGATACAACTTTGGACAAGTGTTTACCCATCGTTAGGTTCATCCTCTCGACCATTCCATCTGATTGAGGATGCAGGGGTGTTGTTCTGGTCTTATTGGCACCAATCAATTTACAAACGTTTTGGAAAAGAGCTGACTCAAAGTTTCGCCCTTGGTCGGAGTGGATCTCCAAGGGAACACCAAATCGGCTGAAGAATTCTTTAACAAGTACCTCTGCAACGGTAGCAGCTTCTTGATTCGGTAATGCATAGGCCTCGGTCCATTTCGTAAAATAGTCCATGGCTACCAGAATGTATTTATTTCCAGCATCGGTTTCTGGAAATGGACCTGCAATGTCGATTGCTACTCTTTCCATAGGACTTCCAACATTGTACTGTCTCATGGGTGCTCTCTTTTTACCAACTGGACCATTACCGGATGCACACAGTTCACATTTCCGGCACCATCTTCTTACATCATCTTTACAGTTCACCCAATAGAACCGTTCTCGAACCTTTTGCAGAGTCTTCGTAATACCAAAGTGTCCACCTGATGTACCGTCATGCAACTGACGCAATACTTCTGACACTTTACTTTTAGGTACAATCAACTGAAGCTTAGATTCTGTACCATCATCGTTCTCAAAGGTTCTGTACAGAAGATCATCTTTTAGTATCAGGCAATTCCATTGGCTCCAGTAGGCCTTGACTTCCGGACTACATGCACCAATGTTTTGCCAACTAGGTCTCTCACCTCGACGCATCCAATCCAATACTCTTTTTATACATGGATCGTCTTCTTGGGCTTCTTGTAACTGTTGTGGCTGCCATTGCTCATTAACGACGGTGGTTCGTCTCACGGGGCAAAATCGTTCCTCTAATTTGGCACAGTGATTACAATTTGCACTGCATGGTCGTCTCGAAAGGGCATCAGCATTTGAATGAACTCTTCCGGCCCTGTGTTCTATCTCATAATCATATTCTTGAAGTCGTTCTAACCATCTTGCCATCTGGCCCTCTGGATTACGGAATTGTATGAGCCATTTTAGAGCAGCGTGATCTGTTCGAAGAAGGAACTTTCTGCCGTACAAGTATTTATGGAAATGTTCGCAAGCCTTCACTACACCCAGCAGTTCTCTTCTGGTAACGCAATAGTTTCTTTCTGGTTTCGACAGGACTTTGCTGAAATAAGCGATGACTTTTTCCTGTCCATCCTGGATTTGTGAGAGAACAGCTCCTATGGCACTGTTGCTAGCATCGGTATCCAAAACAAATTTTCCTGCCTGTCCCGGGTAGCTTAATATCGGTGCACTGATCAGAGCCCTTTGTAGTTGTTCGAAAGCTTTTTGACACTCCTCACTCCATGTATATTCTTTGCCCTCCTCCGTCAACTTTGTTAGGGGCTTGGAGATATTGGCAAATCCTTTGACAAATCGTCGGTAATATGTACATAGGCCAAGGAAACTTCTAATTTCATGTTTATCTTTTGGTACTGGCCAATCTTTAATTGCTTCAATCTTTTCAGGATCAGCTGTTACACCATTACTCGATACAATATGTCCCAAATACTTAACTTCTCGTCGAAACATGTGACATTTCTTCGGACTTAACTTCAAGTTCGCTGCCCTCAATCGTTGAAAGACTTCTATTAAATTCTTGGCGTGTTCATCAAATGACCTTCCAACCACAATTACATCATCCAAGTAAACCAGGCATGTTTTCCATGTTAGACCTCTTAAAACTGCCTCCATTAATCTTTCAAATGTGGCAGGGGCATTACATAAACCAAACGGCATAGCCGTAAACTGCCAAAGCCCTGATCCTATCGAAAATGCGGTTTTCTCCCGATCGACTGGCTCCATGTCTACTTGCCAATATCCACTTTTTAAATCGAGTGTGGAAAACCATCGAGAACCGGAGAGAGTATCCAATGTATCGTCTATTCGGGGCAAAGGATAACTATCTTTTTTTGTTACCGCATTGAGCTGGCGGTAGTCGATACAAAAACGCGTCGAACCATCTTTCTTCTTTACCAGAACTACTGGTGATGTCCATGGACTGTTCGATGGTTCAATTACCCCTTGTTTGTCCATATCCTTGATAATCTCTTCGGCTTCATCTCTTTTCGCAAATGGAAGTCGTCTAGGCCGTTGTCTGATTGGCTGAGCGTCTCCGGTATTTATTTTATGCGTTACTATGCTTGTTTTGCCCTTATCCTTCTTATCAATAGCAAAAACATCTTGATACTCTATCAGCATAGACCTCACTTTTTTCGTTCGTTCATGATCAAGATCTTGGCATCTTTCAATGATCATCTCGACAAGGTCTTTTGGATACTTTGACTTCGATGATTTCTCATTGGTATTCATAGAGCAAATTGAAGCCACGGGAACACACTGTCCGATCAAAGCTCCTCTACTCAACTTGATAGCAGTTTCTCTTAAGTTCATAACTCTTACAGGGATGACATCTCGAACTCTTATCAAAGTTTTCGCCGTTAGGAACTCGACATTTTCCACATCTTCGACCATCCTTAAACTTCCCTCTCGGCAGTGTCCATCAAGCATGGTCATCAGAATTTTCTCACTATTACCGGGTATGGTTACGTCGCATCTAGTTAGTAAGCGGATGGCATCTTCTTTGTCGTCGTGAAAGGGCAACTCTTCACCATTGATCCTGAGAACTCCATTTTGAACATCCAATATTGCCCCCACTTTCCTTAGTACGTCCATCCCCAATATGAATTCGTCGGAGATCTCGGCAATTAATACTTGATGTTCAACTGTGGTCTGGCCAATGGATACTGACATATTAGCCTCGCCATATGTATTAATTAGCTCACCAGTCGCTGTTCTAAGCTTTACTGTTGCAGGTGATAATTTATTATGGTCTCGTACTACATCTGGACGTGCGATAGTTCTCGTTGCACCTGTATCCACCAAAAATGATCTACATCTATTACTGATACGACCTTCGATGTATAAGTTGTGGATTCCACCGGAGGACGTAAGGTTGACAGTTACTATGGGGGCTCTAGTTCTTGAGGTCGGCAGTTGCCCCTTGGTGTCGACCCGCTCTAGTTTTCCGACGGCTGTACGATCTTCTTACAATTACGACGAATGTGGCCTACGTCTCCACAATTCCAACATCTAGGCTCGCGTCTCTTTGGCATCTGATTACTTAATACTCTCCGTATCATTTCCTCCAGACGTTCATCGTTGTGTTCGTCACTTTCTTCAATGGTTCTTACTCTATGGCCTCGTGAAGTTTGACTAGCCGTTTCGTGTTCCAATGCAATAGCAAGTGCTTCATCTAAAACTTTCGGTCTTGCTAGTCGTAAAGCTTTCTGTAGTTCATTATCTTTCAGCCCATTGACGAAGGTATCTACTGCAATTTCTTCTAAAACGCTGTCTGGCACCTCTGGATAAGCCAACCGCACCACACGAGCCACATCTGCTTCAAATTCTTGCAGATTCTCACTTGCTCGTTGACTTCTACTTCGCAGTTGTGCTTTGTATACTTGTTGTAGATGGGCATCTCCATAGCGTTTTTCTAGACGAGTGAACAAGGTCTGGTAACAATTTTCTTGACCCTTGGGAATTGACCTTAATATATCTGCAGCATCACCTCGTAAAGCAGCAGTCAAGGAAACAGCCTTTTCTTGTTCGGTCCAATGATTGGCGGTCGCAATAGCTTCAAACTGTCTAAGATATATGGACCAAGAGGACTTTCCATCAAATGGTGGTAATTTGAATCTCATATTATGCGACGTTTCGTCTCTCGGTAGTTCATCTTTCACTAAAGGATCTAACGTTGCTGCATTAACTGATGGTTGTACTTTTGTATCGGTTATCCTGCTCTCTAGTTGTTTGATCTTCTCTTCTAACATTTCTTTACTGTCGTCTACGCTTTTCTGTATCTTATCGAATGTTCTAGAAACCTCTTCAAATTTCTCGTCGTTCTGTCTACAAACGTCTTTAATTACTTGAGAAACACTTTCAAATTTCTCGTTGCTCTGTCTACAAACTTCTTTAATTACTTGAGAAGTCTCGTCGATCTTTTGAGAAATGGTTTCGAATTTCTCATTATTTATCTTAGAAGTATCATCGATCGTTTCAGAAACAGTTTTTAATTTCGATAAGATTGCTTGTTCTGCTGACTGGAAGTGGAACGTCTTTGGGTCTTCTCCGTTCTTCGTGAGGACATCCTCGAGTCGTGCTTGTAGGACTATCTTGAGCCCACTGCTGTCCAGATCCCGTTCCTCGAGCTGTTCACGGAGCTGTTTTACTGTAAGTTCTTGTAGCAACATCTTTGGTCGGCACACACGTACTTTCCAAAATGTCTTTTAACAGTCTTTCCGAATACCGAACAATCAACGCACTTTAACTATTCCCGACGAATAAAGTCCAAAAGTATTTTAAAGTCTTTCCGAATACCGAACAATTAACGCACTCCGGTTATTCCCGACGAATAAAGTTCAAAAGTCTTTTAAAGTCTCTCTGTAATTCACTTATTTATATCGCACTAAGTTAACCGAACACCGACACCAACTGTAGCGTGATTAGTGTAATTACTTCTAATTACAATAAAACTAGAGGTTCGTAATTTATATACGACTTTATTTTTTATTTATACAAGTTTACTTTACAAACTTTAGCTTAAGACTAAACTCTAATAACAGCGCGCTCCGCTTAAATAGCCAATAGGTCCTGTTCTCGAAATGTCTACATATCCCTCGGCCTAATGAATATTCTGGAGATCTTCACTCACAGCGCCGTCGCTTCTGTGACGTCACGGCTACTGTTATTCCGACGGTTGGAATTCTCCCAAGCCGGGGACTGTTTATTGCGCCGATTCGAAACTCTTTCGTTACAATATGAATCATATCATAAATTAATCAAAATAACTGTGCCGTTTCACATTTAACTTCAAATATCTCGAAAACTAACGACTTATCGTTACCAATGAGGAGTATATTATTTACGTAGAAAGTATTGGAGAATCTAGAAATGACACTAAAATAGTAATTCTACCAGTGGGGTAGAATTTGAGAAGGGTCAACCATTCACTATCCCCTGTAGTACGCCTCTGGTAGTAGCTAGACACGTTTGTATATCATACTTTAGTAGTGTGTATAGTAGTCGCACTTTCTGCCAAGTATGAAAAAGATACGTCGAATAGGTTTAAAATGCTGAGTAAAAATAGTTTTTAAATTTTTAGATAAAACACCCTGTAACTCAGTAAGGAACCACATTTTATTTAAGTGTTTTAGGTCAAATCTTCGTATTTTCTGCTAATGTTTCTCCAGTTACTATATGGACAATTATTAATGAAACACCCTGTATATTACAAACAAAATCGTTTATCAAATGCCTGTCTAAAATCATCAAATTCTCAACTTAGACGGAACTATAACCCATCTATAACCATATAAGCATAAAGGAACAATATTATATCAGAGCAACCATCGAGTAATAAAAAAGATTTTTTTAAACCATCGAGTAATAAAAAATAATTTTTTATTACTCAATGAAAGCAAGTTAACAAGCACTTATCTAAATTCTCGGAAAGTATCATATTGTCGTATCGTACTCTCTTAGCGCCGGACTCCACTTGCGATTTGTAGTCGCGCGATTGTTTTGTCGCGAAGATTGAACACATTGTTTCAAATACAATTGCAATACAATGTCAATCCATTTGCGACTAAATAATCGTGGATTGACTTGTATTTGAAACAACGTGTTCAATCTTCGCGACAAAACAATCGCGCGACTACAAAATCGCAAGTGGAGTCCGGCGCTTAAGAAATCATAAATGTTCAGAATTTGAAAAAATCACATACGGATCACGTAGATAAAAATATCTTAAAGTCCGAAAGCCGCCAGCCATTTTGAACTAAAAAGCATTCTCGGAACTACTTTATGACTACAGCTGCAAAAGGGCAGTTCATATAATAAATAACATTTTTTGGCATTTTTGTTTAGATTGTTTGGAATATTAGAGTGTATAGAAATATCTGAATCATTACTATTTAATTTTTTGAATTTATTTTCGTTTTAAAAAAGTATTATCATCAGTGGCCTGCTTTTGGCTGCCCCTATAATCGGCCGCCCGTGTGCGATGCACACTTTGCACACATGGTAGCGGCGGCCCTGTATAGTATAGTCTTTTCATTTTGACTCAATCGTATGTCTGTTTGAAGTCTAGAAATACGTTGTGAACATCAATGTCGTGTTCCCATGATTTACTCAAGATCTGCTTGACTGTAAATATGATAAATTATCGATCTTCCCTGTCTGAAGCCGGTCCTGATACTCTCCAATAGTCTCCAATAATATTTTCTGCTAGTGGTTATGTAATATTGTAATTACTGTCATGACAGTTAATCGTATTTTTAGATTTTAAAAAATCTACGACTACGTCGATAGACACGCACAAAACCAAATACTAAAAGAAGGTGAAATATGCCACCGATGCATGGAAACGAAAAAAGAATTATATGGCAAAATCCAACTCCATCATCACCACGGTATTGCAGACCAATACGCATACGATTTGTGAAAGAAAACACTGACGTGACCAATGAGGAGATCGGATACGTTGAAAATCAAATAACCGAACTGAGCAAGACCAATATCGACAACATATCCATCAAACACAAAATAGTTTTTACCATGGTGGACGGCAAGGTATGTAACGCAGCAACACATACCAAGTCAACCATGAGATGTTACATATGTGGCGCCACATCCACTGATTTCAACGACCTTACAAAAGAAAGGCCCTGCAATACGGAAACATGCGATTTGGTCTGTCTTTGCTGCACGCTCGAATAAGATTTTTCGAGAGCATTCTGCATGTAGCTTATAAATTACCGGTCATGAAGTGGAGGGCTCGCCTGACTGCCGAAGAGAAGAAATTAGTGGAGACACGAAAAAAAGAAATCCAAACCAAGTTTCGTGAAGAACTAGGATTACTAGTGGATATTCCAAAGGCTAACTTTGGAAACACAAATGATGGCAATACCAGCAGACGATTTTTCGAAGAATACGAAAAATCTGCCGAAATAACTGGGATTGACCAGAATTTAATCTACCGATTAAAAATCATTCTAGACACCATGTGCTGCGGGATAAAAATTAATACAAAAAAATTCGAAATTTATTGCAAAGAAACTGCTGAATTGTACTTTTTTTTGTACAATTTTTACCCAATGTCGCCGACGTTACATAAGGTGTTGCGTCATGGGGCAGCTGTGATAAAGGAGGCAATTCTGCCAATCGGGCAACTGTCTGAGGAAGCTGCAGAAGCCCGCAATAAGCACATTCGCGCCTTTCGGCTAAACTACTCCCGAAAATTTTCGAGAGTAGCCTGCAACGCAACACAGACGTTTTCAATAGGTTGTTATTGACATCCGATCCCTTGCTGACTGGAATGAGGAACGCTAGACATAAAAGAAAGAGGACCCCTCTTTCAGCGGATACCATCAATCTTTTGGAGGAAAACGATATTTGCAATATTAGTCTTGAAAATGATTCTGAAGATGATGTTAATGAGAAATAAAATCTGTTAAGAATAATATTTGCATTTTTTTTTAGTATATTATACCATTGATTAATAATTTATAATCAATGATTATACCTAAAAGTAGAACAAAATACTTTAATAATACTACAAAACGCAAAAAATCTGTTTGTCCGACTTTTAGGGCAAAATACCTCTCTGTGCGATGTATTTGAATTTTCTCGATGAACCATTTATTTCAATTGACCCCATATGGAATAGCCGACAGGGTTAAAATCAGGTGATCTAGGTGGCCATGCACGAGCTCCCTTCCTATCTAACTATTTCCATAAGTTGCATGGAAATTTCGACGAACAGCAACCGAGAAATGGGATGTCCCATCGTGCATAAAGTACATACCTCAGGCGGCTGGCTAGTAAACGCAGCAAAATATTATATAAGGAATTTAAGTACACAGCGCCTATTAACGGATTTGAAAGAAATGAGAGCCTATTAGTTTTCTGTCTATTACTCATATCCCAAAATTCACATATATTAAGAATAAGTTGATTTGTTGAATGAGAATAAGATGTGGTATTTTGCAATTAATTAAAATAATTTAAATAACGTACACCACCTCAAAAGCTAATGAAAATCCGTCAAAATAGTGTAAGGAACATCACAGATATCACAAAAACATCAGAAATAATCACGATCGCGAATGAAAAGTCAAATTATGCACGTAAACAACGAAAATGTCAAATTATGATAGCCTCTTAATAGTAGGGAAGGAAAGTATGCTAAATTTGCAGTTACTCGAGCGTTATGGGGCCCTATTGGGTTGTGAAAAGTAGGTCCTAAAACCAAAAAAAGTTAAGTTTTCCATTTTAGTGGGGACTTCCCATTTTTTAATTTAATTTTCCACTTTCAACAATGTTTTTTGTCCGATTCTAGCGTCATCTATCCATAATTAAAAAAAAATGCCACGAATAAAAATTACTTATTTTTACGTAAGGAATCCAAATCTGCAATAAAAAATGGGGGCTCCTATTTAAGATTTTAAAGTAAACCCCCACCCCACCTCCGTAGGGGGTCGTGTTTGGTGTCACTCAATAGATTTTGTAAAAATATTGAATACTTGTATTTTTCAGTTTTTCGATCTGATGTTCTTTATTTCGCGAAATATCGCGGGGTTCGTATTTAAAATTTTAAATTTACCTCCCGCCCCTCTCCGTGGGGGTCGTGTTTGGTATCATTCGATAGATTTTTGAAAAATATTAAACACGTATTTTTTAGTTTTTCGATCTGACGTTCATTTCGGGAAATATTCGCTTTTTTGTGAAACTATGACTCGCCCATTTCCTTACTCAAATCATCCTCGATCAAATCGTCAGATTTTTCAAATATACACTGTTTTGCATGTACTTAACTTATCTTATCTAGATCTGACGATTTCGAGTTTTTCTAAGGATAGATTTTTTTTCAGGTCCCCCTTAACGAACACCCTTGTATTAAGAGCCAATAATATTTACAGGGTATAAGGTTTCTCCCCATGTGATAATCTGACACGCTCGAGTCACTGCAAAAATCCCCGCTTGGGCTCCCCTACCATAATATACACTTAAATTTTTACATTAATAAATGGTGAGAAGGAATTGATGCAAATTACATCAACAATATTTATTGTTTATTTTTGTTTACGTTGTTTTTCACAAATTTAAAAACAAGTTGTAGATACATAGTAATGCAGGTTATTTTAAAAAATGTTAATTTTATTTTTCAATAACTAAAAATAAAACAATAAAAGGCGACTACCGATAAATCACTTGTTAAATCAGAGGATTAAAAATATTATTCCTATACGCTCTGAGCTTCGCTGGTGTCGCTCCTAGCGGATTACTAATAAAACTTTCACCGGTAATTTTTTTTATTATTTAATTGTTATCGCTTAATATTTACAACGCAAAAAAGTAATTAAATTGTAATCGATTTTTTAAAGATTTTGCTAATCATTTTATGCCTGGTTGCACCAACAGATCTTAAGCTCCAGCTTAGCTAAGCTCTACTTATAGATAGGGCCTCCTTGAGTATTACTTTGCACCATAATTTTCGATTTTTACCGTATTATCAATCATATCTATTACTACATTATGATATTTTTATTATAATATATTATAATAATTATATTATATTAATTCTTATGTTAATCTCGTCTTAAGCTTAAGATCTGTTGGTGCAACCTGACATTAACGTTCTATTAACGAAATATTAATTTCTTACTTCGGATACTTTCACAATTATCGTGTAGATGGCGCTTAGATTAATTTATAATTACACATTACGAAATATTAAAAAAACTTAAATTCAGTATTTAAAACGTAAGTATATTTAAGGTAAAAATATACACCACAGCTTTGACCAACTAATATTATTAGTCCATTCTTTCACGGTTTTTGCTCTAAATTTTAAAGAACCGCTTGGATTGACATGAAATTTGGCATACGTATAGCTTACATGTCAAAGAAAAAAAGTGATATTGTGCCGATGTGTGCTTTTGCCCTGGGGGTGACTTTCACCCCCTGTTGGGGGTGAAAAAATATATGTCCAAAATAAGTCCGGAAATGGGTATGTGTGTGTGTAGTTTTATTTTATGACTAGGGACATAATCCATTAGCCTATTCTGTTTTGATAAATAATTCAAGTTTTTTTTTTAACAACTGTTATAGAGAGAACCCGTAACAACAATATAGATCTAATCTTATCTTGACTTATACATATATTTTTTATCTAGTACATAGCTACATATATTTATTTTTTTTTATTTATCATATTCTATTTATTATTTTTTTTATTTACTTATTTTTTATTTTTTTTTTCTATTATTTTTTTTTATATTTTTTTTTTATTTTTTTTTATTTTTTTTTCTATTTTTTTTAATTATCTTTTTTTTTCACGGGAAAGAAAAGGATAGCATAAGGTTGGGTTATTACATACGCCTAGGGGTCCATCAAGGCGACTTGCACAAAACAAAATTAGACCACAGATAGAAAGGGTAACAACTGGGTTAAAACAAAGGACGTATATCACTAACGTTTTACAATTTAAATAAATTTTTCCATTTAAAAATTCAATTTCATTCCACGTATGTGGCGAAAAATTATTTCATATATATGCAAGTTATTGGATTTTATTAAATTTAATAAATTAAAAGGTAGCATAATAGGAATATTTTCACTATTGATATACTCATATATTTTTTTTACAAATTGGTTTATGCAACGTGTATTTAATGAGCAATTTAAGACTAAATGCTCAATTGAGCCTTCTTCGCCACATTCGCAAAGTGGAGTTTCAGCTAAATTAATTTTAAATTTATGTAACGGAGACAGAGCATGGTTGAATCTTATTCTAGATAGTATCCTAATCATGTCTTTATTGAAATTTGAGTTTTTAAACTACGTAGAGGACTGTATTCTTGGTTTCGCGCCTTTATAATATAATCCCTTGTTGGACAAATTGTACATTGTTTGCCATGAATTGATCATTTTTTTTCCTTAAATGAGAAATTAGATCCTCAATTACACATTTATATCCTGACTCTTTAGATGGTTCATTATATTTGGCAATTTTGTCTACTATTTCATTGTTTATTAAACCACAATGAGCTTTTATCCAACAAAACATTATATTAGATCCTCTTAATTTTAGTGTACCCACCAGATTTATAATTTCAGACAAAACATAGTTAAATCCAATATTATTACAGTAAGAGCTATTTTGAATTTTTTGTATTGAACTTTTACTATCAGAGAATATGACGTAATTAGCTTTAGTTCCTGTCAAATTACTAATATATTTAAGTGCTTCTAATATTGCTATTAATTCAGCGGTGTATATCGAGGTGTTAATATTTAGATCTACTACTGGAAATGGGTAAACTGACTAATTTTAAGTAACTTTTGTTCTATAGAGCTTTTTCACCAAGTCAACACTTTTCGAGTTATTTGCGAGTGAATATGTTCATTTTTCAACAAAATAACCACATTTTTAGACGCTTTTTCGCAAATAACTCAAAAAGTAAGTATTTTGTCGAAAAAAAACGTTCTTAGCAAAAATATAGCTTATAAAAAAGTAAAAAAAATGGTGTACGCGTTAGGTCTCTGGATCTCGTAGAACTGGAGTTATAGCCAATGAAAAATAGATTCATATTCACCAAATTTCAAATAGAACATTTCGACGTGCAATATCCAAAAAATTAAGCACTTTTTGGGGAAAATCCATTAAACTTTTTTATAGTGTTTAAAAAAATCTTTATTATTGTTTTTACAAAAAGTTTCTAGCATTAAAGTTAAGCAAGTTACGCTCAAAATAAAGTTGGTCCCTTTTGTTGTTTAAAAAAAAAATCGGGAAGACCACCCTCTAATTAGAAACTTAAATGAAATTAATCGTTACCGCTCCACAAATTATTTTACTTATGTTGTGTTTATAGGATCTGTAAGTTTCATCGATTCAAAGTGCTTATTTCTGAAAAAATTTGGTTTCAAAGTAAAATTTTTAAAAATTTAAATTTTGAAAAATATGCTTTTTTTTCAAAATAGCTTAAAAATTGTTAGAGATACCAAAAATCTCGAAAAACAAAAAAAAGTCAGATTTGCTTTTCTGAATATCATGTATTTTTTGTTTTTCTGTTAAACAAAAATTGATTACGATTTGGTGTTTCTAAATTTGCATACATTCGTGATCAGTGACTCGTTCAACCCCTTTTAACTACAGCCCTTTCAATAATAAGGACTTTGAACCGATGAAACTTACAGATCATATAAACAATATATACACGAGTCAAGAAACTTGTGAAGTCGTAACGATTAAGTTCATTTAAGATACTAATTAGGGGGTGATTTTCTCGATTTTTTTACCAAAACCAAAAGGGACTAACTTTATTTTGAGCGTAACTTGTTTAATTTTGATGCTAGAAATTTTTTTTATAAAACAAAAATAAAGCTTTTTTTAAACACTTTAAATAAGTTGTAATGAGTTTTCCCCGAAATGTGCTTCATTTTTGGTTATTTCACGTTAAAGTATTCCATTTGGAATTTGACGAATATGAACCTATTTTTAATTAGCTATAACTCTGCTTCTACTAGGTGTAGAGACGTAATATATACACCATTTTTTAAAAAATTTTACAGGCTGTATTTTTGTTAAGAACATTTTTTCGACAAAATACTTACTATTTAAGTTATTTGCGAAAAACCGTCTAAAAGCGTGGTTATTTTGTTGAAAAAATGAACATATTCACTGCCAAATAACTCGAGAAGTATTGACTTAGTGAAAAAACTCTATAGAAGAAAAGTTACTTAAAATTAGCCAGTTTATCCATTTCCTGACTTTCTTTGGACGAATATTTTTTCACCCCCAAGAGGGGGTGAAACCCACCCCCAGGGCAAAAGCACATATCGGCACAATATCACTTTTTTTCTTTGACTTGTTAGCTATGTGTATGCCAAATTTCATGTCAATCCAAGCGGTTCTTTAAAATTTAGAGATTTTACAATATTTTACCGTTAAAGAATGGACTATATTTCCTATTAATGTTTTTAATTTCAATATTTTAAATTAATCACTTTGACATTTATGTCAAATTTCCAGTAAAAGCTTACAGACTTGTCACTACTGGCACTCGCGAATTTTTAATTATCCCTCTACCTACGAGCTCATAGCGTATACAGTATACACAGTATATTTTAACGCACAACTTTATTAGTATGAAAGATATTTATTATACATACTGTAACGAAAGAGAACTCTTGGCTGACCCCCGTATAAAGGTAAACAACAAGAGAATCACGTAATCTAATCTTCGCGGCGTCCCCAGAGTTCTGGAAGGTACCTCACGTGGGCGTGCCGACAGACAATGGATCGACTGGTATAGAGATGGGAGATTTATCGAGATGGTCGCGGATATTTCTGGAATGTTCCATAATAACTGTATCGCATATATAAATACGGACAGATTTGTAAATAGGGTTAGTTGATAATATAAATTCGATATGTAACTTGTATAAATAAATTCGTATAAACGAACCGAGAGTATTATTTTAAACAGTAATTACGCTACAATACATTAAATCAAAACTTCATACATTGACAACCATTATTAAATTAAAACATCAGTCAAGTCAGACATATTGGATATTGTGTCAAAACAGTGTTACCAAGCTGACAAAAGAAAATTAATAAATTACAAATATTGTACCGGTTGTATTGGCGAGGAACCGCAGAGTGGGCGACTCCTGGTGGCGAATTTGAAAAGCATCAACTCTAGGAAAACATTGACTTTGTCATTAATTTGTGTACATATTCGTGGTCAGTTTATGTTGTAATTAACAATGATTTCGACTTAAAAAAACTATTGCAGTGTTCCTCAGTATTCATTCCTATTATACTCTACGTAATGATGTAAACTAACCAATGTCAAATAACACATTTTGTTAATTTAACGTTTGTATTAAACGTTGTATTTTTTAATGTTTAAACGTCTGCAAAATTAAATAAATAAATAAAATGTAGTATATATTCTGTACATAGAATGTACAGCTGGTTCCTAAAAAACTGATACGACTCTTAGTAAGATTTGATCATTTTGAGCAGTGTATGATTGGTCTGACATTATATTATATTTATTATAACAGACAAATAATAAAATAAACAAACAAACAAACAGCCATTTTTTGAGGTTGAAGTTATTTGACAAATTTTAAGATTTAGCAGTGACAGTGACAGTATGTAAATAATAAGTATTTATCCATCAAAATATAATAAATTAAATAAAATTAAACTCATATTCATTTATGACACCTCATCAAAACCTTTTTACAAGAACATAGTCAGGGATTTTGATATCGCTTAGAGCCAGACTACATTAAGAACGCCTATAAATCGTGCTGGTTATTGCCTTGCAGCGAGACCAAAAACAAAAAGAAGAAGAAGAAGAAAGTACACTGCTCAATTTTCTACAAAATACGCTTTAAGAGTCGTATCAGTTTTTTTTTGGAACCAGCTGTACATTGTTATCCAAAATATTCCGACCATCTCATAATTTCCAGAACACAATTATTATAAAATAAATTCACCTACTCAGTTTCCAGTTTTTATTTAATTAAAAATTATTATCTGTTGGTGTAAAATAAATTGTAGTGTACCTATTAACTAAATTAAAAATAATAATTTTTAAAACGTTGTGTGATTATCGGAGGGCCAGATTTTTTTATGAAAAAAAGGTAAAAACAAATCAGTAGTTAGCATCAAATTTTAATGAATGCATACAGATGAAACCTAATTTTGAGTCGTATTTAACATATAAGATGTCTTAGTGGCAAAACTTAGTGGTTACTTTGGCGAAACACTCGTGAAAATGATTATAATTTAACGTTTTAGAATTGTGAGGTCAAATGACAAAATGAATTGTTTTCCTAGAGTTATCGTCCATCTTTGAAATTTTGAGCGCCCTCTGTCGGAATTTAATTTTGCGAATTTAAATGTACCAAACTTTAACACCCTCACTTAATTCATTAATTTTTTAAACCCAATCCTACTGCGCATGCCCAATGTTTTTTCTTTGATAGCACTTTAGTTAAAAAATCAGCTATCATTTCTTCGCCCGGTAAGTAACTAACTTCTATCTCACCCCTTTTAACCCACTCCTTTATCTGGTGAGATTTAACATCTATGTGTTTATTGTCCTTTTCATGATCATTTTTCAGTGCGTAACAAATGATACGAAAAAGGGTAAGTCCGTGATAATACACATTTATGACATTTATTCTAACATGACATTTTAGTTAAATCTGACAGTTGTCAAATTTTATTTTCAATTTGGAATAAAAACAAATCAAATGTGTTTCTTGCATTTATAAAATGATATTTTCTTTGATTTGTATAGTCTTATAAATTATACAGATTATATTTGTAATATTATTATCTGATTAAAAAAAAATTATTTTTTTATTATGGCGCCATCTATCGACAACTAGAATAACTAGAATAAATGTTATAAAAATGTCAGCGACGAAATGTAATCACCGACGTGCTTTTTTTCTGTCACATACAATATAATGCGTTAGAAAGAAATCGAAAAACTGTGACGCACTGAAAGATGATCATGAGAAATACTGTACTCCTGACATCTGACGTATGACTGTTGCAAAGTTGATTTGCACTACTATTGTCATTATAAATAGTAATAGTTCCTATAGGTGACTTTAGTTCTTTCAACAGATGTTTAAGAAACATGCATTCCTTTCCACATTCGCTTATTGCCACATACTCTGCAAACGTAGTACTATCTGCTATTGTTACAGATGTTTGCTTTCTAGCCTTCCAACTAATGGCTCATCCGCCTAGCATGAAAACATAACCAGTAAATGATCGCCTATCTACAACACAACTACCACAATCTGCATCCGCATAACCAACTGAATTTTTGTCTTTCTTTGAATATATGATACCTAAACTGGCTGTAAAAAGTGTTTAGTGTTAGTTTGTGCCTAAAAGACCATGTGTTTTGAAAATACTTTTTATTCCGGTACCACCCACTTCACCCTTCAAGTACCAGGGTGAAACTCGCCCTGTTAAGATAAGCTCAGTGTGTTCTCAGCCTAGATCCAGGCAACATCCCGTTGCACCACTCGAGTGTGTGTCAGTACGAGATCCGAGCAACACCTCGATGCCGTTGGACTCGCCTCTCAAAAGTGAAAGTGCTCCAGTACAAGGTGGTTGCAACACGCTGTTGCTCCCTCACGCCGCTCAAAAGTACTCAACGTCATCGCATATGGTCAACAATCAACCTCTGGGTTGCGTCTCCGCTGTTGCCGTCTGCACTTTCGCTCTTTGTGCCAATAGGTCCGTCTGGGACAAGGAAATTAACAAGAAGACGCGACCTCTCCGTTGTCTTCAAGACAAGCAACCACACGGTTGTCTCACACCACCGTAGCCAGGATCTGCGTCCCAGTGAAGTTTCTCATAGATAATAGTGCACACACGCACAGACTGAAAGACTAATATTTAGCTCGAAGTATTTTTTGTTTGTAGTAATTTTTGTTCTCTCCCGATCAACACTGGTGCTGCATCCACCCATTTTGTTTATGTGATTTGTTCTTTCTCATAGATTTGTTTTGTACTTTGTTTGTATATATCTCTGCTGTCAATAACTCGTACTCATTGTAAAAGCTCCTTTGAACCATAGTGTTTAAATTTCTCTCCCCCTTTTATTACAGGTACAGGTAATAGCCTCAGATTTTATTTAGAACCATCACCTATAGTCATACAATCTCTCTCTACGTTAGGACGCTCTTCATGTGCGTCCTATTGTTATGTTGTGATACTCATAGGCGCCCATACACACGGGCCGGGGGGGCCGTGGCCCCCCTAGCTTTTCGGGAAAGAACAAAAATTAAATTTATATTACATAAACGTATTTTTGTCAAAAATTATTAGATAATTTTGAGAGATAAATTGGAAACAACATATATTAATAAAAAAATTCACATATTGGGTAATTAATAGTTTAACAGAAAATCTGTGTGTCTGCGACAGCGGTCTATATGGAATGTGCCATAATACACATTTCGCACAGTCATAGTATGCTATTAACGAAAACATTGAAAGAGATTACAGAAAACGGTAATCGACACCCAAAGTTACAAATTAAATGAATCATTTATAATACTGCAAAGCAAATCATATCAGCAAGAAATCCGATCTCTGACCGATAATCACTAATAAGCCATTTGTCTTTAAGAACTGGCACTATAAAGATTAAGTGTAAAATATGTGAAGTGATTATATTTGTTTCCTATATTAAGTTTTGTGTACACCGAATAGAACCATCTTCACAAGCAGAAATAAATTCATATTGAAAAATAATTTTTAAAATTGATTGAACATAGTCAAATTTTAGTTTGCAAAAGTATTTTTTTAGTAAGTAGATTATTTTAAAGTGTACATTATGATGAACAGAACAATTTTATTTAAATGAAAAACAGGTGATCTTTCATGTCGAATGAGTGTTATATACAGGGTGTCCTACAAGTAGCTAAATGGTCGAATAATCCGCGAAATGAACATCGGATCGAAAAACTGAAAAATATGTGTTAAATATTTCTCAAAAATCTATGCGATGACTAAACAAGTCCACCATTTCAACCCCTGGGTGTGGAGCGGAGGGTAACTTTAAAATCTTAAATGGAACCCCTAATTTTTGTTGCTGATTTGGATTTTCCTTGTAAAAATAAGCAAATTTTATTCGAGCCATTTTGCGAATTGTGGATAGAGAGCGCTATAATCGAAAAAAACGATATATCGTGATACCATAGCAAAATTATAGAAACGGTCTAATATCTCGAGAAATATACTTCCAAATGAAAAACTAAAAAACACGTGTTTAATATTTTTCAAAAATTTATAGAATGACACCAAACAGGATTTTTCATTCCACACTCTGGAGGAGGGGGTGAGAGTTAACTTTATCTATCTATCAATCGGTTTTAAAACGTCTTGCGACGTTGTCCGATGCCTAATTTCCATGACACTCTATCATCCCATTGGCCCTCTCTAAGATCTCTTGCGCTCATCGCCTTCGTTACTCCCTCTCTCCAAGATTTCTTGGGTCTTCCTCTCTTTCTGCGGTTTGGTGGTACCCATTGCATAATTATTTTAGGGAGTCTTGAGTTATCCATCCTCTGGACGTGTCCGTACCATATCAGCTGTTTTCTTTCTATGTCTGTTGTTAGAGAGCCGTCAATCCCCATTCGCTGTCTTATCTCATCATTACGTATTCTCTCTCTGCGTGACACTCCTACTGATCTTCTAAAAGCGTCCATTTCTACTGCCTCCAGTTTTCTTCTGTTGTTTTCGGTTATCCGCCAAGTTTCTGCTCCGTACAATAGACTGCTTTTAATAAGAGATTCGTAGATATTGTGTTTTCTTCTTTTTCCTATTTCATGATTCCACAGTACGCTGTTTAGACAACCTATTGTTTTTCTGGATTGTGTTATTCTTCTCTTTATTTCTTCATCATCTTTCCCCGTTGTGTCAAAAACGATTCCTAGATATGTGTAATGGTCGCAGGGCATGATGATTTCATTATTTTCTAATGTGATGTTCGATAGTTCGGTACCTATTGGCAGGTATTTTGTTTTTTCTGTATTAATTTCTAGTCCCCACTTTCTATATTCTTCTTGTAATTTCCTTGCCATGTACTCTAAATCATCTTTATCGTTTGCTATAACAACCTGGTCATCAGCAAACTGCAATGTATATAAGCAAATCTCTCCAAGGTCTACGCCCATGCCTCTGCATTTTCGTTTCCACTCTTTCAATGCTTTTGCAACATATATTTTAAATAAGGTCGGTGATACACAACACCCCTGACGTAGACCTTTATTAACCAGGAAGCTTTGCGATAATCTGTTTCCAGTTTTTATTTGTGATGTTGACCCTTCATACAAATTTCTTAAGGCTTTTATTAAGGTGACACTAATATTCGTCTGTCGTAACACGTTCCAGAGTTTGTTTACAGGAACTGTATCGTACGCCTTCTGCAAGTCAATAAACATGAGGTGGGCTTCTTGATTTGTGCTTAATTTTTTTTCTATTAGTTGTTTGAGGCAGAAGATATTATCAGTACAGCTTCTTCCTGTTCGAAAACCGGATTGTTCTTCTTCCTCTTGGTCTTTGTACTCCTTCTCAATGCGGTCTCTAATTATTCGTCCATACAAACGGCTGAATGTACTAGTCACTGATATCCCTCTATAGTTTTCACATTTAAGCTTATCTCCTTTCTTATGGATCGACGAAATATAAGCAATTTTCCACTCGTCGGGTATGGGAGAACCATTTATAAATTGATTTATGCACCAAGTGACGGTTTCAAACAATTTTTGTGATCCACATTTTATTAGTTCGGCTGGGATATCGCCTGGTCCTGGAGACCTACCGTTTTTCAGTTCTTTTATAGCTTTTATAATTTCTGTCACTTGTATTGTTATATCTTCTCCTTCAATGTTAACCTCTGTTGGTGATTGAGTTAAGTATTCGTCCCTATTTTCTGTCAGTAGTTCCCCATAGTACTTTTCCCATTTTTGTGTGGATATTAATTGAATGTTTGTGCTCTTCCTTTCGTTAGTTCTTATTTTATTGAGGAACTTCCATGTTTCTGTACATTTTCTGCCTCCCAGGTAGGTATTAATTTCCTGACACTTCTTATCCCACATTTCTCTTTTTGCTTTTACTGTTGTTCTTCTTGTTATTCTTTTGAGTTCCAGGTATTCATCTCTATCTTTTTGTTGTTTACTGCTCAGCCATCTGATATACGCTTGCTTTTTCTCTTCTACGAGTGCTTCTATTTCTTTGTTCCACCATAGTTTTTCACTTTTTCTTTGAGTGTTAAAGCCGAGTGCTTCTTCTGCAGCTTTTTTAACGCTAACGACTACGTTTCCATATACCTCCTCTACTGTTGATGTTTCAGTTATATTCATTAGTTTGCCATCCAGTCTTTGTTGATATAGTATTCTTGTACTCTCTTGGGTCAAACTATCCAAATTATAACTTCTTTTTTCCAAAGCTTCTTCTGGTTGGGGTTGACAATTTGTTTGATTATGTGTTATTTTATATCTAAATGGACAGGTTACTTTTGATTTTACGACATAATGATCTGAACCACATGTTATTCCTCTGTATGCTCTTGTGTCCTGTACTTGCATATTAGTATTTTGTTTTGTGATGATATAGTCTATAATTGATTTTAAATTTCTTGTAGTTTGGGTCCAGGTGTACTTGTGTACATCTCTATGTTTAAAAAATCCATTGGTTATTTTTAATTGATGGTTTTCACATATTTCAATTAGCCTCTCACCATTATCATTCTGGTTTATTTCTCCGTAGGGACCTACCACCTTATTATCTACTTTACGACCTACTCTACTGTTCAGGTCTCCCATAACTATCAATTCTCTTCTATTTCCAATTTTCGTAATTTCGTCGTTAACTTTAGCAAAGAACTCATCTTTGTTTGTGTAAGGTTCATCATCACTGATTGCATAAATCCCAAGTATCGTAATAGGTGTTTCTTTTATCGTTATGTTTACTCTTATTATATTTTCGTCTATTGCTTCAAAGTCAGTGATTTTATGTTTATGTTTTTTGTGTATTAGAACGGATACTCCTCTTTTCGCTCTCTCATGTTTTGAAACTCCGCTGAAGATGTGTACATAATTGTTTACTTTTTCTATACCCTATATAGAGTTAACTTTAAAATCTTAAATAGGAACCCCCGTTTTTTATTGCAGATTGAGTTTCCTCCTCAAAAAAAAATAAGTAACATTTATTCCAAACTTTTTTTAGAATTGTTGACGGATGGCGCTATAATCGGAAAATGCGATTTATTTGCGCCATCTATCAACGATTCTAAAAATGTTTGGAATATATGTGACTTCTTTTTCATAAGGATTCTAAAACTGTAAAAATAAAGGGGGTTCATTTTTAAGATTTTAAAGTAAAAACTTGGTTCGACACATACTCATGGTTAGTCTACTCGCCAAAGTTGAAGGCAGGGCTTTTCAAGCATTGTATTCTTTTCAAACGGGTTTTAAAGAGAGGCGCAACTTTTGTGGTACCCATGACATTTCCATTTAAAAACTTGGTCTAGTATTTAAATGTATGAATAATTTCTTACAATAGGGTTCAAACTAGGTTTTTTAGGTGGTTTAAACTACCGTAGACTCCCTCTATAACGAGAACTGAAATGGTGGAGTAATTATCTCGTTATAAGCGGATCTCGATATATCAAACAACAATAATATGATGCCTTGTTTTGATGCCTCTTATGTAGTTTATTAGGTGTCGATGGTCAACCTGAACAGTAAACAATGAGACTTCGCCGTCATAAATTGTAAATTTCCTATAATATTCAATATCGGTCGATAAACGGGCAGAAGTTTATTACAGGTGGCCGAGTTTATTACAGCACTGGCCTCGATAATAAGACAGATGTTGGGCATTTCTATGTACAGGCAGTTGGGGCATTTATTTATTTATGACCATTACAACGCTAAAAACAGGTACAGACACGTATTCTTCGATTTCAATTTTCCTCGTTGTAACCAAATATGCCTCGTTATAGAGCGTTATAGTTCAATAGGAATTTCATGGGACACCTAATGTACCTCGTTATAAGCGAAACCTCGTTATATCCGTGTTCGTTATAGAGAGAGTCTACTGTATATATTGTCATCCGAAATATACAAAATGTAATGTGCAACATCTTCACGTTTGGCCCCCCCTAAAAATTTTTATATGGGCGCCCTTAGTGATACTACAGGGTGATCAACTTCTGTGACAAAGTCCAATATAGCTGTTATTATACAATATATGAAAAAAAGTTGTTAATAAAAGTTATAGCCACCTTTAATGTACACATTTTGAAATTAGTGAGAAATATACAGGATCCTCCCCATAACACGGTGCCAAACAAAAGTTATGGTTTTTTAAATGGAACACCCTGTATTTTATTTAAAATCTGGCTTCTCTACATTTTTCTGATTAAAAAGATTTAACACTTGTCTAGGGTTATACTGAGTGTTTCAAAGTTATGAGCACTTTTATTAAAAACTCATACTGATTTGATCGCCCTGTATGATTCTAACGGTGTAATATAAACTTATTATTTTACTGCTGTTGACTGTCAATATTAAAGTAGTTTTGCAACAACGTACAATTTTTGTATCACTACACAAATTGTATACAGGGTAAGGCAAAATGAAAATAGAAGATTTTCTTCATATTTTTAAATGAAACACCCTTATTAAAATCTTACATCTGACAGTTCTTGTGTCAATTATTTCAAAGCCACCTTAAACTTGCAGCAATTTTTAGTTCCCATTTCTTCGCGGAAAATTAATATCATTTTGTTAGTGTAAATATAAAATTGTCGTTATTGTATAGAATTTACCAGAAACTTGAAGAACAAAAAATGAAATGCAGTCTAATTTTAATATTATCACTAACAAAGACATTGGAGGTTTCTAATATTAAGGGTAATTAATTATTGTAATAAACGTATCTATGAGATATCAACAATAAAACTGAAATATCTCGAAAACTAATAACTTTAGGTATAAGGAATATTTAAAAGATATGCAAGTATAATGGTAGAACTTTTCGATGGTATATAAAATACAGGATGTATTTTATGCACACATGTTGTTATCAACAATAAAACTAAAATATCTCGAAAGCTAATAACTTTAGGTATAGGGAATATTTAAAAGATATGCAAGTATACTGATAGAACTTTTCGATGATAATATAAAATACAGGGTGTTCCATTTAAAAATATGAAGAAAATATTTTATTTACATTTTGACTTACCCTGCAGATAATTTGTGTAGTTATAAAAAAGTTGAACTTTGTTGCAAAACTACTTTAATATTGACAGTCAAAAGCAGTAAGAAAATAAGTTTATATTACACCGTTAGAAACATACAGGGCGATCAAATCAGTATGATTTTTTAATAAAAGTGTTCGTAACTTTGAAACAATCAGTATAACCCTAGACAAGTGTTATATCTCTTGAATCAGAAAAATGTAGAGAAACCAGATTTTGAATAAAATACAGGGTGTTCCATTAAAAAACATACCTTTGGTTTGGCACCGTGTTATGGAGGACCCTGTATATTCCTCACTAATTTTAAAATGTGTACATTAAAGGTATCTATAACTTTTATTAACAACTTTTTTTCATATATTGTAAAATAAGCGATATATTAGACTTTGTCACAGAAGTTGACAAGTTGATTATCTCAACAATAATTAAATATAATTAAATTCTATTCTAAAAATATTTTGTTCAAGTAAATTAAAAAGAAATTAATTATTAAAAATTGAAATAACTCAACATGTAAACAAGGATACTAAATTCTCAAACGGGTTTTTAAATGTTTATAAGTATTAAAAAGAATAATTACCTATTGTTGCAGCTTTTTTTTGAACACATTAAATTAATATGAATTTACGATCTAAATAGATATACATTTAAAAATACTAAAAGATGGGCAGGCCACGTGCACAGACTTCATAACGAGAGACTTGTAAGACTGGTATGGGAGGAGATTCCTACAGGCAAAAGACCACTCGGACGTCCCATAATGCGATGGAGAGATAACATCCAAGCAGATCTCCGAAAAATGAACATCGCATTTGACCCTACGTTGATGGAAGACCGAACAAATTGGAAGAAAGTTGTACAGTCAGCCACGACCCACCCAGGGTTGTAGCGCTACGTGATGATGATAAAGTATGTTGTGTTAAGATCTATGCTTTATGTATCATTTAGATTGATCTCTGAACCTAGATACTCATATGAATATCTTCTTCTTCTTCTTTAGATGCCGTGTCTGTATTCAGACGTTGGCCGTCATCATGTTTACAATTTCTTGAAATCTCTCTCTATCGGCTGCTGCGCGAAATAATTCTTCTACTGTGCAGCCATACCATTGTCTAATATTATGCAGCCATGAAAGTTTCTTTAGACCAATCCATCTCTTTCCCTCCACTTTTCCTTGTATCATAAGGCGAAGCAGATGGTATTTAGGTCCTCTAATTATATGGCCGAAGTATTCTGTTTTTCTCCTCTTTATGATTCTTATGAGCAGACGTTCTGAATTCAGCATTTGAAGAACATCTTCATTGGAAGTGTGCGAAACCCACGATATCTTTAGGATTCGTCGATAGCACCACAATTCGAATACTTCTATTTTGTTTAGGATTGTGGTTTTTAACGTCCATGTCTCACAACCATACAATAGGATAGACCATACGTAACATTTTAGCACCTTCTTTCGAATATTCATCGACAGGTTTCTGTTACATAAAACTGGTTTCCAGGTCATAAAAGCCTTCCGTGATATTTCGATCCTAGTTATTATCTCTTCATCAGAGTCACAATTTACATTTAACCAGCTGCCAAGGTACTTGAAATGATTTACCCGTTCTAACTCCTCTCCATCAAGAGAAAGCTGACCTTGATCTATATTAATCTTTCCAACTGCCATCCACTTTGTCTTTGAAATGTTGATTTTAAGGCCTCTCCGATAACTTGCTTCACTGACTAGATTTAGTAGTGTCTGAAGATCTTATAAATTTTCAGCAAGAATGGCTGTATCGTCAGCGTATCTAATATTGTTGATTACTTCTCCGCCTAGCCTTACTCCCTCTTGTCTGTCATCCAAAGCCTCCCTAAAGATTTCTTCAGAGTACAGATTAAAAAGGGTGGGTGATGAAACACAACCTTGTCGTACTCCACGTTTTATCGGCAGTTTTTCAGTACGACTGTCTCCAATTTGGATAGAGGCTACTTGATTGTAATATAAGTATTTCAGCAGTCTTATATCGTAGTGGTCAAGTCCTGCTGCCTGCAGGCAATCGAAAAGTGTATCATGTTGTACTCGGTCGAATGCCTTCTCGAAGTCGATGAAACAAACATAAACGTTCTTTCGGAATTCACAACTTTTTTGTAATAGAACGCGCATACAAAATAGTGCTTCTCTAGTTCCTAGACCATTTCTAAATCCAAATTGCTTATTACCCATCCTAGTTTCGCACAGAAGGAATACTCGGTTTTGTATAATATGTACGTAAAAGTATCTTAAATCTTAAGTGTGTGACTCATCAAACTGATTAGTCTAAAATCGCTGCATTTGGTGGGCCTGCTTTTCTTTGGTAATGTTATAAACAGTGACTCCAACCAATCATCTGGTATTTTTCCTTCGTTGTAAATTTTGTTAAATAAAGTAGTCAAGTAGGTAATGTTTTCCTCATCTAAAAGTTTAAGTAGCTCAAGAGGGATTTGATCTGGTCCAGGTGCTTTATTGTTTTTGGCTTGTATTGATTTTATGACTTCTGACTTCAGTATACTGGGATCTCTGTCTAATTGGTTGTCACAGGTAGTATTTGGAGTATTTTCTCGAGAAGCATCGTCAAAAAGGTCACTGATGTGTCTCTCCCATTCTTTGCACTGTTGTTCGTGATCACAAATTTTTCCGTCTGCGGTTTTAAGTACGTGAGCATTTTTCTGTTTTCTAATTCCGGAGGTATATTTAAGTTTCTTGTGGAGGTTGAAACTGTCATATGAATAATATCTGATGCCTTCAAAAGTATTGTTTGTGTCAGTAAACCTTTGGGTAGTTTTTTTGCATGTTTTATAACTTCCATACACTTTGTATACTGCTTAAGGTTTCTACATGTTATCATGCACTCATCGTTTCCGGCACGTAGCGTAGTCTCCGAAAAACCTGATTTTACAAAGAGGTGTCTGATGCGATACGTTCCGGACAGTATGAATTGTTCATAATTTAAAACCATTAAAATCAATATTTTTCGGAAACTAAACGCTATACGCTGTGAGCTCGTAGGTAGAGGGGATAATTAAAAATTCGCGAGCGCCAGTAGTGACAAGTTTGTAAACCTTTACTGGAAATTTGCTTTTTGACGTTCTGCATTAAGAGTTGCATATTATAGCTTTTAAATGTCTCACGAAAGTTGTTGTATTAAAGTGTCGAAATACTGGTTACAATAATAACTGTGTATTCTACAACTTTCCTGTCGCTAAGCATAAGGTGATTCAACGACAAAAATGGATTGATGCAATTAGAAAAAAGTAAGTAAACACAATTTTAATTTTAAAACGGTAGAAAAATTTGAGCTAAAGGATCAGTTAGCACACTCTCGAATTCTGACGGTTTCAATTTTACAATCCAATCCTGAAACAAAATTTGAATTCGTGAAGATAACGACCAATCATAGCAAACGTAGGATGCCGTTAACTGTCATTCATAAGTTAATATTTAAGAAGTATTATACTATAATTATATTATTATACTTTTTTGCAGAATAAATTTTTTCTAATATTAGTTGTCAACATAAACGTCAAAACGATAAGCAAAATCTTAAAAATAATCATAATGAATAATAAATTCTGTACTTACTGCTATTAATTATCGATTACAATGCAATTACGTCTTTACGTTGTAAATATAACACGGTAAGAATTAAATAATAAGTTTGAAACAACTATTATTTGCTTTTCTACTATCCTCTTTAAAATTCCGGCCGAAATAGGAACACTAGTCAACCGTTAGATGGCGATAACAGCCAATACCAGCGAAACTCACAGAGTATAGGCAACACTTTTTTCTTTCCAGAAAATTTCCGGTAAAAGTTATACTAGTAATCCTGTAGGTAGGTGGCGATACCAGCGAAGCTTGGAGCGGATACGTGCTGGAAACAATGAGTGCATGATAATATGTACAAACCTTTGCACTAGTCATTGGAAATATATTGTATTGCTATATCCTAAGTAAATACTGTGTCCAATAATAACATACATACTACATACCATAAAAAATCTGGTCTGGATGAATTGATATCATCTGAGTCATTAGGTTTATTCTGGGTATCATTCTTTCTACGCTGCGAATTGACATCGTCAGTGGGAACTTAAAGTTGGTCAAAAACGTAAAATAACAATAACCTGTTTTACGTTCTTTACATATGTTGTGATTGTTAGAGAAAAAATACAATATTATGTAGATTATTATTATCTATGAATGGATAAATAAACCATATAATTAGGATAATTATTTATAAAACACAAACAATGGTATTAGTTAAATTTTCAGTAATTTAAAAGAGCTTGAAAGGACTTTTAAAATATATGAATAAATAAATAATTACACTTTTATAAAAAAGAACTTTTTATAATAAAACATTTTCATTATTTATAGGACCCAATATAAAATTATAAACTATTTTGTTGTTTCAATTTCTATGTCATATCTAGTATTATTATGCAACGAGCATTTAATGATGGGCATTATGAAGCGAGTATAAGGGGTACGAAACGAGCCGCCTAGGGCGAGTTTCGTATAGAGTACGAGCTTCATAATGATAATTAAATGGAAGTTGTATACACGATTTTTTCTAGGATCATTCACAACAAAAAATATATTCAAATTTAGTAATTTTGTGACGCAAACAAAATTAAGTAGTTTGTCAGTTTGTTTACATATTGAGAACTGTCAAAGCGTATGTATTTGACTCGCCATTGGTCACTGCGCGTGTGCCACCTTCATCGCGAATGCCATATCGCGATTCTATTGGTTAAAAATCTGTATCATAATGAAGTTCATTGTGATACAGGTAGTGAAATCATAATTGATATATTTATAGGTCTGGATTCCGCGTATGAAAAAAAAGTTGATTAATAGCAAGCTGAAAATTTGTTAATAGCTTAAGGATGTCTAGTCGGACAAACTTTGATATATGGGAACACTGGAACAGGAGCAGTTTTAATTGTGGAACAGGTTAAAAATTTGGAACGGTCAGATCACGAAAACGGCACATGTATTTTGTCCGACAGAACAGAATTAAACTATCCGAACAGAGATTAAGCCCTCATGCAAAAATTAGACTGCTATTTATCACCAAATGGGCGTTTTAATGAGTGGAACATGTAGAATATGTCAAATGACAGGAACTATGAAAGGTGATAAATAGCAGTCTGATTTTTGCATGAGAGTTTAATCTCTGTTCGAAGAGTTTAAGTCTGTTCTGTCGGACAAAATAAATGTGCCATTTTCGTGGTGTGACCGTTCCAAATTTTTAACCTGTTCCACAATTAAAACTGCCCCTGTTCCAGTGTTCCCATATATCAAAGTTTATCCGACTAGACACCCTTAAGCTATTAACAAATTTTCAGCTTGCTATTAATCAACTTTTTTTTCATACGCGGGATTCAGACCTATTATTATAGTATGAGAATAGAAAAAAGAATTTTGTAATCGACTTTTTTAGAGGCATAATTATTTCTCTAGCGGATTTAAACTCGTATAAATCAAAGAAAATATGTAAAATAGTATATATAATATTTATATATAATACCCAATTAACTTTTAAAATATGAATTTTAATTATATTAACTTTTAATCATTTATTAAAAAAAATAAAAAAAAAAGATACGTAACAGACGGGTTTCGAACTCAGGACCTCTAGATCTCCAGTCTACCACGTATCGATTCGTTAAAGTACTTTTCCGTCGACCGTCCATTTATGGTCAATTTTAACACTCTCAAAATCATCGATTAATGACCCCTATTAATGAATGATTTTCTATTAATGAACGATTTCATTATAGACAACATAACGTACATTGCTTGCATACATTAATTAAACGCTCTGTGATTGGCAGTTACCTGTGGTGTAGGGATTCTTTAAATACGATCGTAATAAAAGTCCGTTTGATGTTTAAGAGTTTTAATTAATAAAATAGATAACTAAATTACTGATACTATTAAATTGACGAAATGTAAACGTGTAATTGCGACCAGAATCTTACGTGTTCTTATTCTTACAAAAACGAAATGTATTTATAGATAATTTGCGTCTAATCAATATAATACCCGTCTTAATTCGTCTTTTCTAAGTATTATTCCTAAGAACGCGACTGTTCGTCGCTGTGATGTTATATCGACTGAATGAATTCTTTTTCCTTACGCTAAAACAAAACCTCTTAGGCTAATCTCCTTTTTCCTGTGAAACAACCCAATTAAAATTGGTTCAAAGCATATACCGACATCTTCCAATAACCCAAAACTACAAAATTAGTCAAGCTAGCTACTTCGCTACTTGTTGATCTTTAACGATCGAAAATAAACACAACGATTAGATACGCCCACACAGCTGCCCTAAGGGACGGCCGTTCGTTTCGTATTTCTCAATTTCTCTCGTATTTCGTATCAAGGAAAAATGATGCGTACTAGTTACACGGAATGGATTGAAGAAACTGTTAAAGAAATTCAATGAGGCAGGATCTGTTGAAAACAGAAAAAGATCGAAAACGATGTATAATGAGGACGATGATGCAGCTACTGCCGTAGCTATGCAATCAGTAAGGGAAAATCCTGTTACGGATAGGGGGAATAAGTTAGGCAAAAGTCTGGGTCTCTAGCTTATTCCATACAAGGAGCTACTCTTCACCCCCGGCCTATCCGTATCCTCGTCCATTTCCAAATTATGGCACGGCTTCGCTGGTTATCAGCTATACCGACATCTTCCAATAACCCAAAACTACAAAATTAGTCAAGCTAGCTACTTCGCTACTTGTTGATCTTTAACGATCGAAAATAAACACAACGATTAGATACGCCCACACAGCTGCCCTAAGGGACGGCCGTTCGTTTCGTATTTCTCAATTTCTCTCGTATTTCGTATCAAGGAAAAATGATGCGTACTAGTTACGCGGAATGGATTGAAGAAACTGTTAAAGAAATTCAATGAGACAGGATCTGTTGAAAACAGAAAAAGATCGAAAACGATGTATAATGAGGACGATGATGCAGCTACTGCCGTAGCTGTGCAATCAGTAAGGGAAAATCCTGTTACGGATAGGGGGAATAAGTTAGGCAAAAGTCTGGGTCTCTAGCTTATTCCATACAAGGAGCTACTCAATTCACCCCCGGCCTATCCGCTGGTCATCAGCTACGCCTCAGGGCCCCTCCAGGGCTAAGGCAATGGGAAGAAAAATGCACCAGGCCTTGACAAAGGCGAGTGCAAAGGGGACACTGAGTTCTGACAAGAACTCAGTGTCGTTTCTTACATTAATAAAAGTATAGAGTAAGAAAATATTGGCAATATCATTTTAAAGTCTTCTACTTTAAAATGTATCATATTGTAACAAAAGAGAAAACTTGGCCGACCGCCGTATAACAGTAAACACCTCGAGAATGACGTCATCGAATGATCTAGGCCTCGGCGGAAAGGAGGAGGAACTTCTCGAACATACGACCCGTAGGCGGAACACGCTGATAGCTAGAGATGGGCGTCGATTGTTCCAGAATAACAACTGGGTATAAATACGGGCATATTTGTAAATACAGTTTAGTCTTAAGCCAAAGTTTGTAAAGTAAACTTGTATAAATAAATAATAAAGTCGTAAATAAAAACCCGAACGCTCGTTTTTGTTACAGTTGGTGTCGGTGTTCGGTAAAGTTAGTGCGATATAAATAAGTGAATTACAGAGAGACTTTAAAAGACTTTTGAACTTTATTCGTCGGGAATAACCGGAGTGCGTTAATTGTTCGGTATTCGGAAAGACTTTTGGACTTTATTCGTCGGGAATAGTTAAAGTGCGTTGATTGTTCGGTATTCGGAAAGACTGTTAAAAGACATTTTGGAAAGTACGTGTGTGCCGACCAAAGATGTTGCTACAAGAACTTACAGTAAAACAGCTCCGTGAACAGCTAGAGGAACGGGATCTGGACAGCAGTGGGCTCAAGATAGTCCTACAAGCACGACTCGAGGATGTCCTCACGAAGAACGGAGAAGACCCAAAGACGTTCCACTTCCAGTCAGCAGAACAAGTAATCTTATCGAAATTAAAAACTGTTTCTGAAACGATCGATGAAACTTCTAGAAGAAGCAACGAGAAACTTGAAGAAGTTAGTAGACAGAACAACGAGAAATTTGAAAGTGTTTCTCAAAAGATCGATGAAACTTCTAGAAAAAGCGACGAGAAATTTGAAAGTGTTTCTCAAGTAATTAAAGACGTTTGTAGACAGATTCATCATCATCATCATTCTCTTTGCCTTATCCCTATGCGGGGTCGGCTTCCCTAATTGCATTTCTCCACACAATTCTGTCTTGGGTCATATCAATGTTAATCCCCTTTACCAACATGTCCTGCCTTATCGCCTCCCCCCAGGTCTTCTTTGGTCTTCCTCTCCTACTCCTTCCAGGAATCTGCACTTCAGCTATTCTTCGTATTGGGTGATTAACGTCTCGACGTTGAACATGACCGAACCATCTTAACCTATGCTCTCTCATTTTGGCATCAATTGGTGCCACACCTAGACTTCCCCTAATATACTCATTTCTAATTTTATCCTTCTTTGTCACTCCACTCATCCATCTAAGCATTCTCATTTCCGCCACATGCATTCGTTGTTCCTCTTTCTTTTTCACTGCCCAACATTCAGTTCCGTACATCATAGCCGGTCTTATGGCTGTTTTATAGAATTTTCCCTTCAGCTTCATTGGAATTTTTCTGTCACACAACACACCACTCGCTTCTTTCCACTTCATCCATCCAGCCCTAATTCTACTGCATGCATCTCCATCTATTTCTCCATTACTCTGTAATACCGATCCTAGGTACTTAAAACTATTGCTTTTCACAATCATTTCACCATCCAAAGATACCATTTTATTTGTAGTAGCTCCATCTTTAAATGAACATTCCAAATACTCTGTTTTTGTCCTACTAAGTTTTAAACCTTTTTCCTCCAGAGCTTGTCTCCACTGTTCCAGTTTTTGTTCTAAGTCTCTTTCACTATTTCCTACTAACACGACATCATCAGCATACATTAAGCACCATGGAATGTTACCCTGTAGTTTCGCTGTTATCTGGTCCAAAACTAATGAGAATAAATACGGACTAAGCACAGAGCCTTGGTGCAATCCTACTTTCACATGAAATTTATCAGTCTCTCCCACACCTGTCCTAACACTAGTCGTTACTCCCTCATACATATCCCTCACAATGTTTACATATTCACCAGGAACTCCTTTCTTATTGAGTGTCCACCACAGAATCTCTCGAAGAACTCTATCATATGCTTTCTCAAGATCAATGAATACCATATGAGCGTTTGTTTCTTTACTCCTGTATTTTTCCATCAACTACCTTATAATGAAAATTGCATCTGTTGTTGATCTGCCCTGCATAAAGCCAAATTGATTCTCGGATATTTCGGTCTCTTCACGTATCCGTCTGTCAATTACTCTTTCCCATATTTTCATGGTGTGGCTAAGCAGTTTTATAGCCCTGTAATTTGTACATTGTTGTATATCTCCCTTGTTTTTGTAAACAGGTACCAGTATACTGCTTCTCCATTCGTCTGGCATTTGTCCGACTTCCATAATTCTATTAAATAGACCTGCTAGCCACCTTGTTCCTGTCTCTCCCAATGCTCTCCATACTTCCCCAGGAATATCATCTGGTCCTACCGCTTTTCCTTTCTTTATTTTTTGAAGCGCTTGAGCCACTTCCTCGTTGGTTATTTTGGTGACCATTGCTGCTACTGTCTCCGTTGACTCTACAGGCTGTCTGTCAAATTCTTCCTTTAATAAGCTGTCAAAGTACTTTCTCCATCTCTTTTTGACTTCCCTTTCGTGAACTAGTATTTTATTATTTTCATCTCGGATACATCTAATCTGATTAAAATCTTTTGCTTTCCTTGCTCTCTGTTTGGCTATTTTATATATCTTCGTTTCGCCTTCCCTGGTATCAAGTTGATCATATAGGTTTGAATACGCTTCTGCTTTGGCTTTTGCTACTGCTACTTTCGCTTCCTTTTTCGCCACCATATAGTTTTGAAGATCTGTGTCGGATCTGGTTTCTTGCCACTTTTTATATAATTTTCTCTTCTCTTTTATTTTTCCTTGTACTTCGTTTGACCACCACCAAGTCTCTTTATCCTCAAACTTTTTTCCTGACGTTTTCCCAAGTATTTCAATAGCAGTCTCTCTAATACTACTGGCCATTTTTCTCCAAATTGTATTAGGGCTTCCTTTCATGTTCCAACATATTTTTTCTACTATTCTTCTCCTGAATAGACCTTCTTTCTCATCTTTCAGCAGCCACCATTTGATTTTTTGTGGTCCTCTCCGATATTTTTGTTTAGTTTCGCTTTTTACTTCGATGTCCAGAACAAGCAGCTTATGTTGTTGGCTTACTGTCTCACTCACTATTACCTTGCAGTCCTTGCATTCACGTATGTCTTCTTTCCTTATCATGAAGTAGTCTATTTGGGATTGATGTTGTCCACTTTTGTAGGTAATAAGTTGAGTTTCTCTCTTTTTAAAGAATGTGTTAACAATCGCCATATCCAATGCTGTTGCTAATTCAAGCATGTCATCTCCAGCTTCATTTCTAGTTCCAAAGCCTAATCCCCCATGTATTGTTTCATATCCTGTCTTGGTTTGGCCCACATGTGCATTGAAATCACCTCCTATTATAACTTTCTCCTCTGCTGGAATATCACTCAGTACGTCTCCTAATTGATCATAGAAAGCTCTTCTTTCATTCTCACCCAGACCTGTTTGGGGAGCATACACACAAACAGACGTTTGTAGACAGAATGACGAGAAATTTGAAGAAGTTTCTAGAACATTCCATAAGATGCAGAAAAGTGTAGAGACCGTAGAAGAAAAGATCAAACAACTAGAGAGCATGATAACCGATACAAAAGTGCAACCGTCAGTTCATGCAGTATGTTTAGATCCTGTAGTGAAAGATGAACTACCGAGAGATGAAATGTCGCATAATATGAGATTCAAATTACCACCATTTGATGGAAAGTCCTCTTGGTCCATATACCTTAGACAATTCGAAGCTATTGCGACCGCCAATCATTGGACCGAACAAGAAAAGGCTGTTTCATTGACTGCTGCTTTACGAGGTGATGCTGCAGATATCTTAAGGTCAATTCCAAAGGGTCAAGAAAAATGTTACCAGACCTTGTTCACTCGTCTAGAAAAACGCTATGGAGATGCTCATCTACAACAAGTATACAAAGCACAACTGCGAAGTAAAAGTCAACGAGCAAGTGAGAATCTGCAAGAATTTGAAGCAGATGTTGCTCGTGTGGTGCGGTTGGCTTATCCGGAGGCGCCAGACAGTATTTTAGAAGAAATTGCCGTAGATACCTTCATCAATGGGTTGAAAGAGAGTGAACTACAGAAAGCCTTACGACTAGCAAGACCGAAAGTTTTAGGTGAAGCACTTGCTATTGCCTTGGAACACGAAGCAGCTAGCCAAGCTTCACGAAACAATCGAGTAATAGCCGTGGAAAAAGGCGATAAGAGAAAAGATGAACGTTTGGTGGAAATGGTACGGAGGGTGATTCGTGACACGATGCCGAAGAGACGCGTGAAGAGGGCTGGAAGAGTTCGTTCAAATACAGATGCTTCCTCGATACGGCCATGCGGTGAAAGTTGTAATCACCGGCTTAAAGTAGAGGAACAGCGTTGCCCTGTGAGACGAACTACCGTAGTTAATGAACAATGGCAGCCCCAACAGTTACAACACGCCCAAGAAGATGATCCATGTATAAAAAGAGTATTGGATTGGATGCGGCAAGGTGAGAGACCTAGTTGGCAGAACATTAGTGCATGTAGTCCAGAAGTCAAGGCCTACTGGAGCCAATGGAATTGCCTGGTACTAAAAGATGATCTTCTGTACAGAACCTTTGAGAACGATGATGGTACAGAATCTAAGCTTCAGTTGATTGTACCTAAAAGTAAAGTGTCAGAAGTATTGCGTCAGTTGCATGACGGTACATCAGGTGGACACTTTGGTATTACGAAGACTCTGCAAAAGGTTCGAGAACGGTTCTATTGGGTGAACTGTAAAGATGATGTAAGAAGATGGTGCCAGAAATGTAAACTGTGTGCATCCGGTAATGGTCCAGTTGGTAAAAAGAGAGCACCCATGAGACAGTATAATGTTGGCAGGCCTATGGAAAGAGTAGCAATCGACATTGCAGGTCCATTTCCAGAAACTGATGCTGGAAATAAATACATCCTGGTAGCCATGGATTATTTTACGAAATGGACCGAGGCCTATGCATTACCAAATCAAGAAGCTGCTACCGTTGCAGAGGTACTTGTTAAAGAATTCTTCAGCCGATTTGGTGTTCCATTGGAGATCCACTCCGACCACGGGCGAAACTTTGAGTCAGCTCTTTTCCAAAACGTTTGTAAATTGATTGGTGTCAATAAGACCAGAACAACACCCCTGCATCCTCAATCAGATGGGATGGTCGAAAGGATGAACCGAACGATGGGTAAACACTTGTCCAAAGTTGTATCTGAAAATCAGCGAGATTGGGACCAACACATTCATTTATTCCTGATGGCCTACCGCTCGGCCGTAAATGAAACTACAGGTCAAACACCAACCTGCCTGATGTTGGGTCGTGAAGTTCGTTTGCCCTGCGACCTAGAGTTTGGCTGCAGACCTTCCGAGGAACATGTTGCAGGCGAAGAATACGTCGACCGCCTGAAGTTACGAATGAACAACATTCATGAATTTGCCCGACAACACATCCAGATAGCCAGTGACAGAATGAAAGATCAATATGATTCTCGCTGTAAGAATGAAAGCTTCGAAGTAGGTGATCTTGTCTGGCTTTATAATCCACAACGTCGTCGAGGCCTGTGTCCTAAACTGCAAAGACAATGGGAAGGTCCGTATGAAGTTAAGAAGAAAATAAATGACGTAATATACAGAATTAAGAAGTTACCAAACGGTAAACCAAAAGTTATTCACATAAATCGTCTTGCACCATATGCTGGCTCAAATGAAACAGAGGAAGCCCGACTCCTCCAACAGGAGATGAAAGATGCACCACAGCCAAGTTTTAAGGAATTTATGTCAAATTACGCAGAAAGAAAGAGTGCTAGATTCGGCGTGACCACAGAAGTTCAGCAAGATCTGTTTGGTGTTCCAGAAAACGTCTCTCTAGCCCACTGTGTTGCCCAAGACCTCGAGATGACTAAAGGAATCTCGTCCGTATTCAATAGAAAGTTCGGCCGCCTGGACGAGTTAAGGAATCAACAACCTAAAATTGGAAGAGTATTGCGATTGGAAGATGGTCCTCGATCTTTGCTGTATATAGTGACCAGGAAGTCTTATACGGACACGCCAAGCTACGAGAACATATGGCGTGCTCTAACTAATTTGAAGAAAATCGTGTGTAATTATGACATCGAAGATTTGGCTATACCAAAAATAGGCCATGCAGTAGAAAATCTGGATTGAAAGATTGTGAGAAGCATGCTTGAAGTGATCTTCAGAGAAACTGGCGTACGAATTAGTGTGTGTTGCATGAACCCGAAGATGTCATACCCTTCAAAGACAGTAGACTGCTATTTCTTCTTGAAGGGTGTATGCAGAGCTGGAGAGTCGTGTAGATTCCGCCATCCTGGGCCTTCATCTAGAGTTGCTGATCGGGACGCTCAGATCTTAAGAGGGGAGCAGTGTAACAAAAGAGAAAACTTGGCCGACCGCCGTATAACAGTAAACACCTCGAGAATGACGTCATCGAATGATCTAAGCCTCGGCGGAAAGGAGGAGGAACTTCTCGAACATACGACCCGTAGGCGGAACACGCTGATAGCTAGAGATGGGCGTCGATTGTTCCAGAATAACAACTGGGTATAAATACGGGCATATTTGTAAATACAGTTTAGTCTTAAGCCAAAGTTTGTAAAGTAAACTTGTATAAATAAATAATAAAGTCGTAAATAAAAACCCGAACGCTCGTTTTTGTTACAATATGTATCTGAATTGCCGATATAAATGAGTCAAATTAAATAAATTATTAGAATTTTTTTTACTAAGCAGCAACATTTGTTTATGTTAGTAGTATTTTGTATTTTGACAACGGCACCCGATTTGGGCGTCGAAACGTTAATAAAAATCATTTTTTAATAATATTGTGGCTTATTTCCCATTATAAATAGTTAAAAATGAAAGTATCATAAATACAATATTTAAAAAAAAAAACAAAATATAGGGTGATCTATTAAAAAAAATTGAGAAAATCGTAATTTTGTTTTGTAGTTTAAAAGTGCTTATAAAAATGAATGTTCTACTAAAAAATTATTGGCTTAGAATGCTGTTGATATACCAATCTAAAAACTGTTACATCAGTTGTATATTGTTTTGATTTATGTTTCATGTAAGTTATTTATTGAATAAAAATAATCTCGTTATATTATTATATACAATACAAAGTTTTTTTTTGTAGGAATTTTACGATTCTTGTATATTAGGGAAATATGATAATTTCTTAATATCACATTTATTGGTATATTCACTGCATATTGCTATGGTTTATATTTTGTGTTAGTTATTTATCTAATAAAAATAATTTTGTTTAATTATCACTCAATACTAACTTATTTCTACTAGAAAAATTGAATGTATTCCCGAAATATGAAGAAAACTAAAAATATCTCGGAAAGTAATCAGTTTACATATAGGGAATGCTATATTAAAATGAAAGAGTATATTAAATAGAATAATGTTGAAAAATAAAATATAGGGTGATCCATTTAAAAAAATAGAGAAAATCGTAATTTGGTTTTGTAGTTCACCCTGTATACAAATATTCGTCAATGATGTGAATTGGACTTAATTTAAAAACTACAATATATTGTTTATCTTATTACATAAAACAAATTATTGTCTACGAATTACTTCTTTATATACAGGGTGTTAAAGTCATAGTGATTTCGAAATAAAAATGGTCATAACTTGTTAAATACTCTGTATAGTAATGCAAAACCATATATTATATGAACAAGAATTATGAGGGAAATATAAATATGAAAAAATATATAGGGTGTCCCATTTAAAAAATTATATGTTTGATATGCCAAGCAGTTATTGATCACCCTGTAGAAATGGACATATTTTCCAAGCGTGGAGAATATTATTGCCTACATTTTTTTTAAATAACTTTTCTCGATATTTTATACCATAATGGAGTTATCGACCGATCCCGCACTAAAAACTCACCCTGTATGTACAATGCATAGTATACATATACATATACGTAATACATAGTATAAATGTAATATACAATGAGTATTCAAAATGTATAAATATGCAGATTACACTAATTGAAAAACACATTGTTTTTATTAAGATTATTCAAGAAAGGGCATTATAAATTGCAAATGGAACTAATAAGTGTGGATATGCATGCTTCTGGTGGATGGCTAAACAAAATTAGTAAGTACAGTACTTCCTTCAAATCAGAAACGGCTCATTTTCATGAAAGGATATTCTCTGCGATACATTTTAAACGTAAATGCGACTGGAATATTTTAAGGAGCTTTACTTTAATATAATCGGAGAGATAGAAGCGGATTTTGCTCGTGATAAGTAATATGGGCAAACTATATGGAGATATAGTGAATATGATATGGTGATATGATCAGTTGTGTACATGACTTTCCCCTACGGGAGGAAACTAGAGTGGGGGGACGAGGGTAATTATAAGGGATCAAAGTCGCGGATTTTATTAATTCTTTTGTGACGCTCATGATCGAGATTGTGCACCACAATTTGGGAATAAGTAGGTCATGACGTAACTAAGCAAAATCTCCAGGGGCGAACAGCTCCGTGGGGGACAAAGGGGTGGCGAGCAGGGGTGAATATAAAAATTATAAGTTTTTTTTGTGACGCTCGTGATCGAGATAGTTCATCAAAATTTGGGAAAAAGTAGGTCATGACATAACTAAGCAAAATCTCCAGGGGCGGAAAGCTCCCTTAGGGACAAAGGGGTGGAAGGCAGGGGTGATATAAATATTATAAGAGGTTTTTGAGACGCTCATGATCGAGATAATGAACAACGCAGCGTTCTGCTCCTGGAGATTTTGCTTAGTTACGTCATGATCTACCTCATAATTTAAACCCTTATAATTTTTATATTCACCCCTGCCGACCTCTCCTTTGTCCCCCACGCAGCGTTCTGCCCCTGGAGATTTTGCTTAGTTACGTCATGATCTACTTACTACCAAATTTTGGTGCACTATCTAGATCAGCGGTTCTCAACCTTTTAGCACTGGCGCCCCCTTTGAACACTGAAGTCAATAATTGGTTGTTTCAAGTTAGAACAGTGAAATTGTGAAACTGACGATGCTAACTCTACGTTAACAAAAGCTGGGATGCAAAATAAAAATCCAGATATATTTAAATACGAAAGTTTATTTGATGTCTCATTAAACTTAACGTTGTTTATTTATTTGAGAAAAGGAATAATCAAAAAATCAAATACGCATACAAAGTTGAAAGTCTTATATGAGTGTTTTTGCACTTTCAATGAGAGGGTTGGCATTGTCTGTTCTTGACAAGTTTTTCGATATTCGGTTGAAACTGTGTCAGAGCACACCTCAAGTCACTTTCAACGCCCAGCCTTGAACGGTATTTTGATTTAATATACGCCAATGCAGAAAAACCAGATTCGCAAAGATATGTGGATGAAAACTGGACTAATAACTTCGCAGATACTAAAGCCACTTCTGGGTAAACAGGAAAGTAGGTTAACCAAAATTCTTCCAAGTCCATGTTTGCAAAATCTGCTTTTGCTTGTGAATCACATTTTAGGTCAATTGCCTGCTCTTGAAGGTTAACTGGAAGAATGTCAACTTCGATATGAAAAGGATCTCTTGTCAACTTAAATTCCCAGTTTTCCGAGCTAACCGAGCTTCCAAATGCCGTGATATGACGTCTTTCAAATCCGAAACTAGATGTAGTGGAAGGGTTTGAATATCATCGAGGAGGTCGTTCAGTTTAGGAAAAGAGGAAAAGTTTGGCTTGGAACTGTGAAGGCGACGTTGCCAAAGCGATATTTTTTCTATAAACCCCTTAAATGCATCATAAGTGTTTAAGAGGTTTTTACGGCCTTGAAGCTTCAGAGTCAGGACATTAAGTGTCTCAAAAAAGTCAGACAAATAAGCCAAGTAAAAATATTTGTATCATCTGTAAATCTTCTGTGAAGATCTTCTTGTTTTGAAGTCATTAACAAAATTTCAACTTCTGACTTTAAATTGAATAATCTTGCAAGCATATTTCCTTTGGATAACCACCGGACTTCTGTGTGAAACAGGAGGGTTTCTGTGTGAAACAGGAGGAAAAAATCTTCAAGAGCAGAAAATATGTCAATGGCTTTAGTTGTTGTTTCAAGAGATGTTGAAAACAATATTTCCTCCAGGAACCGTTTTCTGTCAATAAATCGACAGTAAAATAATAACTGTGCATGCTTTGAAATATCAGTTGTTTCGTCACACTGCAAAGAAAAAAACGGTGAACCTTTTAATTTTTGCAATAGTTGATTTTTCAAATCCAGAGCCATGTCATCAATTCTATGTTTTACTGTGTCGTTTGAGAGAGAAATTTTTTTCTACTTTCTTACAACTGTCTTCACTAAGTACGGTACTACAAGCAGTAAGTAAACAAGGTTTAATTAGTGACTCACCAATAGTATGTGGTTTCTTGTCTGTAACTATCAAAAGTGCTATTTTGTATGATGCTTCCACAGCTTTCTCATTTTCAACACGAACATTTGCAGTAGAGACAAGTTTCATACGTTTTAGGCTGCTTTTTTTGGCAATAAAAAAATTCTGGGCCTTTATCTTTCAAAGAAGAATGGTTTGTAATTAGATGCCGTTCCAAACGTCCGGGGCGCATTGTATCATTACTAAGAACAGCATGGCAGTTGACACATTCAGGTAAATGACTGCCGTTTTTCTCCATAAAGGTAAAACCATACTTGATATAATCGTCTGACAATCTTTTCTTTGGAAGTGACTTAGCTATTTTCAAAGCTGTTACACAACACTATTAAATAATTCACAAACAATCACTCTGTTATTAGTGCAGTCACTGAAGGTTTTCACCTCCGATTTCGTTAAACCTCCATCGATTTTTATGAAAATTGGTGAGTAATTAGAGGATACCTCAAGGAACAAAGGTGACATGATGCCAACTTGCGCTTTTACCCTGGGGGTGGATGCCGCCCTTTCTCGGGGTGAAAATTATTTTATTAAAAATAATACCATAAGTCGATTGAGGGACAAATTATACGCAAAATTTGTGATATAAAGTTATAAAATAAATCAACACTTTTTGAGTTATTAAAGATCAAAAATTTTATTTTTTCGTAAAAAATGCATGTTTTAAATCGGATTTTCACGTATAAATCAAAAACTATAAGCTTTTACAACAAAGTTATTATTACTGAAATTGAAGATAATAAAACATTGAATAGATTCCTCGCATAAAGAACTAAACTAATGTTAGTTCAAAGTGAGTTATTGGCAATTGAATGTGTATTTTTTTCGACGAGTACTCAAATCTAAGTATTCAAGCTTAAATAACGGGAAAACTATGCCATGTATAAAATATGCCTGTCAAACATTTGTCAAAGTACTTCGGAATACCTATCAAATCAGCTTCAGAACAAGGTAATAGCGTCAAAATTAAGCAAGTTATAATGAAAATAAAAGAAGCGTTTCGAATTTTTTAGGAAAAAGTGAAAAATAACACATGCGCCATTTCCACAAAAATTAAAGTTTATAGTAATCCTTAGAAAAACTTCTTTATATTAGCATAAGTAATGTTTTCGATAATTTTGACCAGTTTAGATTGCATATTTTTGAGAAAAAGATATAATTTTAAAAAATCATACTTTTTAAAATTATTGTAATTCTCATATTCTTTTGATAATAACTCCAAAAATACTCAATATACGTAAAAAATTATGTACAACCAAATTTTAGTTTTTTCTGTGCCAAATATTTTACCTGTTTTACTATTTCTATAGGGTAAAAAATAACCGAGATAGAAACATTTAAATTTTAAATTTTGCTGTGGTAACCATGCAGCCGGAGTCATTTAACCTTTTATTTTTAAAAAAGTAAGGGGTTTAAAAGATTACGTTCAACGTGCTTAAATAGCACTTGGAATTAACTTTCAAAAAGTTTTTACATGAACCTGATATCGTGAACAAAAACGGAGTTATTAAAAAAAAACAATAACATTTTTTGAAAAAATTTTTAAAAGATAAATTTTGAAAAAAATTTGGATCATAAATTTTAACGCCATCAACATGTTCGGGGGCTCATTTGATAGGTATTTTTAAGTACTTTGAAAAATGTTTAATAAGTTTATGTTATAAAATGCATCAATTTCTCGTTATTTCAGCTTGAATACTTAAAGTTTTTTACTCGCCGAAAAAATATACATTCAATTACCTATAACTCACTTTTAGTTAAAACTAAAAGATTTTTCTAGTAAGGGGTTTATTTCGTTTTCTATTAGCTTCAATTTTGTTAATAATAACTTTTTTGTAAAAACTTACACTTTTTGAGTTATTGATGAAAAATTGGTTAAAAACATTCATTTTTCTCAAGAAAAATTAAAATCTTTGATCTTTAATAACTCAAAAAGTTTTGATTTATTTTAATAACTTTATATAACAAATTTTGCTTGAAAGTTGTCCCTCTATCGAATTATGGGGTTATTTTTAATAAAATAATTTTCACCCCCAGAAAGGGTGGCATCCACCCCCAGGGTAAAAGCGCAAGTTGGCACCATGTCACCTTTGTTCCTTGAGATATCCTCTAACCACTCACCAATTTTCATGAAAATCTATGGAGGTTCAACGAAATCGAAGGTAATAGCTCATATCCACCTTCAGTGACTCCACTATATTAAATAACGATTACACTGATTGCTACAAACAGCACACAGACGCTGTCGACTGAGACTGACCGACTGACGCGTGAGACTGTGAGACGGACTCACTGTGAACTGAACAGGAGTGCAATACAGTGTTGGTAAATATACTTTACGCTCTTACGATGTTGCCATACACAAGACTGTCGTGTTTAACTCAGGTTGTGTGTTTGAGTAAATTTTAATCACGTTTAAATAAAGAAATATTTCTAAACAAAATAAAAAGACGAAATACAAAATATTTTGTTTTTCAACAAAATATATATTTTTAATTTTTATTTTTTTTTTCTTTGTACCCTCACGCCTCCCAGGTTGAGAACCACTGATCTAGATCACGAATGTCACAAAGAACCCCTTATAAGTTTTATATTCAAGGAGCTGTCCCCCCTAGAGATTTTGATTCGTTACGTCATGACCTGCTTATTCCCAAATTTTGGTGCACTATTTCGATCATGAGCGTCACAAAAAAAATAATAAAAACCTCGACCTTGGTCCCTTATAAGGGACCGTTCAAGTATTACGTAACGCAGGTTGGGAGGAGGGGGATCAAAAATCTTCAAAAATTGCGTTACATAATAGTTAAGCGCCCATTACAGTGCGTTACGTAGGGGGGGAGGGGGGATCAAAAATCTTCAAAAATCGCGTTACGTAATACTTGAACGCCCCCTAACTACCCTCGTCCTCCACTCGGGTTTCCGCCCGTAGGGGAAAGTCATGAACACAACTAATTCAACTTATCCCCGTATAGTTTGTCCATATTACTTATCATGAGCAAAATCCGATCCCAGCTCTTGGACTAATATTGTAGCGATTTGGATTTATATAAAACTATTTGTTTAAAAGTTTACAGTTCGGGATTATCTTATTAACTAACAAAATACATGATTTCTAAAAAAATCTGGAGTCGCCATCTCTATTCTCAGCGTCGGCTTAATCGTACTTCCTGGAACTCTCCGTTTCTATAATGAATGTCCGGCCCTCGCCTCGCGGCTGTTCTTTGGAACGCTCTGTCGAGTTGCAATCGTTATATAAGATACGTCCGAAATTAACTTTGTCGTTACAATATGATAGGAGACACAGAAAGGCTACCTACTTTTAATTGGAAAAAGTAAAAACTTTCGTTGATTTAAGGGTTTCAACTTAGTAAAATTACTGATTGAATGGGATAACAATAAGAAGTCGTGGATGTCTAGAAATACAAAAGTCTAATACAAGTAAACAGTATTCCTATTTAAATTAACATTTAAGTCATTAAAAGTTAACAAAAACGAAGTATGTTGTACCATTTTGTTCAAAAATTACTCATCTACATAATGCTGTAAAAACTTGTTTCATTAGTGCATTTTTTCTAAGTAATTACGATTTCAACTGTGTAATTTTTTTATAATCACTCAACTACTTAATTATTGTGTTGCAAAAAAAATATTCCCTAATATGTATGTCATCTGAAGTTCCAGTGGCGTACAATTATTTTTCACGGAGAGTATAAATGATTATTCTTAACTTATGTGAATCATGTAAGAGAGATTTAGATATGAAGATAAAATTACCAGTTGAGACAGTTGTCATGCAGCATTTCCTAGTAATGAAAAATGTATTGAATTATCACCTTTTGCATTTAAAGCGTAATGAACAATGATATGACCTACTTAGGACCATACTTCAAGGTAAGATAAATGGAAAAAGAGGTCCAAGAAGAAGAAAACTATCCTGGCTTCATAACCTACGAAAATAGTCTAACTTGACTATTACCGAACTTTTTAGGGGAGCAGTCAACCAAATCTGAATAGCCATGTTAGTATCAGTATCTAAAAATAGTAGATACAAGTAAGAAACATTTACAGCAGTGGTGATTCAAAATAGATCCCTAGCTGTCTTCTACAATGGAGGCCACCTTGCATTCAAGAGTATTTCTGTGTTGCTGAGAAGAATGGAATATGTGTCAAATGAGGTTGAATGTTTAAGACAAGAGAAACTAAGTAGTTGTTTTAAAGTCAATAACATAAAAAATTTCAATGTAAAATGAATAATGCTTACATTGTTTTTATTTATTTTTTTGTTTTTTTTTTGTAGTCAGTGTTATCACCTCTAGTCCTTATGCAAGCTTCAGTTTGCGTTATCACGTTCCTAATCAAATTATCAACATTTTTTGTGGTAGGTTGCTCTATTCGTCAAGCGCAGCTTGTACTAGCCATGTGGTGTTTTGTAATGTGGATTATCCCGGCGAGCTCTAATTTTTCTTTTAAGCATATCCCACAAATACACTATAGTGTTAAGCTCAGGTGAGTAGAGTAGAGTAGAGTATTTATTGGTAATAATGTACAAATGTACTTTTACAGGTCAGCAATAATTAAAATTGTCTAAAATTACATTAAAAGTTGACAGTACTTCAGTAAAAAAAACCTATTACTAAAATTTAAAAACTAAACACTAATTAAATTACAGGACAAAACAAAATTTAGATCTGAAGTACTCCTCAAATGAGTAGAAAGCACCCATCAGAAGATAATTTTTAATTTGTCTCTTAAATTGGTTAAAATCAAGACTTTTAATAGATATTGGTATACAGTTATAAAATTTCAATGCTAGGTATCTGGTTCCATTTCTGGTCCTCTCAAGTCGACTGAAGTCTGGTACAAGGGCATCATGATTTCTAGTCTGATAAGTATGCTGTTGTGTTTTATACAGATCTACATTTTGATGAACATACAACAGGCACTGCATAATGTACACAGAAGGTAGTGTGAGAATCCTCAGGTTTCTGAAAGACTGCCTACAATCGTCCCGATAACCCTGACCTGTGATTATGCGAATACACTTTCTCTGCTGACCAAACACCTTATCTATATGGCAAGAGTGTCCCCAGGAAAGGATTGCGTAAGTTAGTCGTGAGTGAAAGTTGCTGTGATATGATGTAAGAAGGGTTTGAAGGGAGGTAACCTTAGATAGGTTTCTAAATAAAAAGAGTTGGCTTGAGAGCTTTTGGGAAAGTTTCAGTATGTGCCGTTCCCAAGTGAGTCCCTGATCAAGATAAACACCAAGAAATTTAGCTTCCTGTGAACAATCTGTTAAAATGGGATGTGTAATGGTGTTATGTCTTAGGGTAAAGTTCACTGTTTGTGATTTTGAGTTATTGAGAGAGAGACGATTTGCCAAAAACCATTGGATCAAATTGCTCTCTGTGGTCTCAAGATCAATATCACTGATTTGGGAAGGGTGGTAACTTTGATAGCATGTAGTATCATCAGCAAATAGGACTGTGCTTACCGGGCCCTCTTGTGAAAATCCCAAGTCATACATCAAAGGTTTTTTATCAGATTTGAGCTGGTTAAAAAACACATATTGAAATCTATCTGATAGATAAGACTCAATCAATTGAATAGACATAGGATGAAAATTATAGGCATGTAATTTTTTAAGAAGAATACTATGAGTGACACAATCAAAAGCTTTAGTAAGATCAAGGAACGAGGCAAGGGTATCAAGAAAGTTTTCAAATCCTTCCAAAATACTGCCTGTAAAATGATCGATAGCAAGTGTTGTTGTTTTGTTTTTTCTAAATCCAAATTGCTGCACTGCAAAAAGCCAATTAGATTCAAAATAGTCATTGATCTGCTTCTTTAGGATTCTCTCAAACACTTTGGAAAGAATTGGCAAAAGAGAAATTGGACGAAAGTTATTATGATCATCAGCCGAACCTTTACGTTTAGAGAGAGGTATGACTTTCGCAGTTTTAAACACTGAAGGAAAAATGCAGGATGAAATTGAGTAGTTTATTAGTTTAGTTAAAGGTAAGCTAATGTTGTGTTTAATTGCCTTGATTATTTTTGTGTTCATTCCATCCGGGTCCTTGCTCTGGCTATTTTTTAATTCTTCAATTGCTTTTACAACTTCCTCCAAATTTGTTGGCTCAAATCTGAAGGAGCAATGATTAGAGGCGAATGAAGGAGCATGTGGTATAAAACTAAGGTATGTATTGAATGATTGGTCAGTATGATTAAGTGTATTTATTACATTTTCAGCAATACCACAGAAGAAATCATTAAAACTATTTGCATTGAGTGATGAATTTTTTATTGGTAAATTCTTACATCTTGAGTTTATTAGGGACCACATAGCCTGTTGACGGTTGTTAGAGTTTAATATAAAATCATCATTAGATTTAATCTTTGCCTTATGTATAGCATGTCTGTATTTTTTCCTATATTCTGAGAGTGTTTTCTTTGTCACTAAAACGGGGTCACTTTTATTTAAAGATGTCAAAAATTGTAGTTTCTCCCTCATAAGTTTCAAATCATCATTAAACCAAGAATTTTTTTTACATTGTTTACCTTGCTCAACAAGCCTAGATTTTTCAGGAAAAGACAGATTTATTGCCTGCATTAAAATATCGATAAACATTTTAAACCTTGAGTCCACATCAATACATTCATTATCAATAAATTCAAAATTTTGTAAGCAAAGATTGTTATTTAAAGAGGCCAGTCCCATCTCTGTAATGGGCCTGTAGCTTATTCTAGATTTAGAAGTAGTTTGGGACACTTCACATTTAAACAATATGCCTTTGTGGTCTGAAGTGTGTGAAAGATCAACAGCTTCGGATTGCAACATGGTACTATTAATATTTGTAAATATGTTATCAAGACATCTATTATAACGGGTGTTAAATTTTATTGATTTTTTGAGGTTATAGGATCTAAAGAAATTGCACAGATCCAGGGCTGCAATATCCCTTTCATTGAAGTGCACATTGAAATCCCCTGTTATAATAAGAGGTTTATTTGTATTTAACTTTTTGAAAACTTTTGACATTGTATTGAAGAATTGATTTAAATCACCATCTGGGGTACGATACACAGTGAGCAAGCAGGCCACTCCAAACAAGGTATATACCTTCTGCTTCAATTATGTCTCTAGTCACTCTAATGGTATGTGGAGATCCATTATCATGCATGAAAATTAAATTTTCTCCTGTTGCACCTCTCCAGAACCTAACTACAGGTTATCAACATACACCTGTGAGCAGTTAAAGTTGATTGGATGAAAATTAAAGGAGTTTTTTTACTGATCACAATTCCTCTCCAGAACATTACACTTCCCCTTTTATATTTGTGAACAGATCTGACAGTTTTCGTTCTTGCTTCAATCTAAGTACACGATTTCGTGGGTAATCTGATTTTACACAAATCCTGACTTTTCTGAAAATAGCACATTTTGTTAATTCCCAATGTTCCAGTTTTGGTGGTGAAGACACCAATTTAGGCGATCAATCTTGTGCTGACTGGATAACTCGGGAACCCAATCTTTTCACAGTGTAAGTTCTGTAACCCCACATGAGGCATATTTTCGTTTTTGGCCACAAAAGTTATTTTATTTATTTTCGTTCTATTTTCAACTCAAATAACCTATACCATACCGATCTGTACTATCTGATTGTCTTATCGATTTGTTTATTTTCAAAAAAAAACCTTTATTCTTCTTAACAATAACAAGTTTTTTCAAAAGAAATAAATATTGCTTTGAAATACATGGTGATTCCATGTAAGTTTAGGTGTGTGTATTTAAATGGTTTTGGAAGTCTATACCTAAAGAAAGAGACATAAAACATCAGATAAATATTAATGGATTATAGTTTTTTTTTTAAACTGTTTGTTATTGGAACTAGTTATACTGCCAATTATTAGTTCTTAGGATTACTTATATTTATATTTTCCGTTCGTGTAACCTTCTGGTTAAGGTTCTGGTGTTAATATCTACTTAGTAGCTCGGTTTAACATGTCACTGCGCTATGATTGCCACTGGATTATGCAGTAATTAAACATATTTCCAATGCAAGAATTATATCCAGCAGATAAAGAGGGATATAAAGATATTGTGACAGGCATACTGATAAAGAACTAAATGGTTAATAATATCAAGAAGTTAGGAAACAAAATAGCCTCAAATATAATATGTCGAATATAAAATTTGTAACCACAGCCACAAAACAAATCTTAACATGATGTGTTGAACTGGCACTATTGAAACTATAAAAATTTGTATAAAATGTGTGAAATATATTGAAAACATCTTACCATTTCTTTTAATTTCTTCTACCACAGTATCAGCGGCTTTGGAAGAGCTGCCATCTCCATGTCTTCCTCCTCCTAAGTCATTAACAATAACTTTAGCTCCTCTAGAAGCAAAAAGTAGAGCATAGGCTCTTCCTAATCCAGCTCCAGCTCCTGTGACAACTACCACACGTCCGTCGAATCTTAAGTCTGACATTTTAAAAATAAAATGAAATCTCTGTCTCGATCAACAAGTGGAATAAAAGTGATTATTTTATATTACTACCAAAAAACCAAGTTGGAGTTGGACATTGAACTTTAAACTTAAACTTGTCAACAACAGGAACAACATCATCTGATAAGTCTAACCTATATCTGTCAGTGTCAGTTGTTGTCAATTACAGCACAGAATAAAAAGATGTGTCAGAGTGTCAGTGCTGTGCCACAGAATATTCTGTGACTGAGCTGTCAGATTTGAACCAATCGAGTCAAATATCCAAAAAAATTTACGCTGTGTCTAGGTACACGCTAACGTGTACGCAAATAAAAAAGTTAGGTACACTGTACACGCGAATTAAACTTCATCAAGCCAGTGACGTCATTATTTAGCGTGCGCGGTGACTTTATATTTTGGTACACGCTATTTTGATATTTTTAGGGCCGGTTGTTCGAACGCTAATCAACAATGATCATTATCAAATAATTAATTACTGTCAATGTCAACTTTGTTTGGGTTGTTAAAAAGTCTGTGGAGTCTATAATCAATTAATATAACAATAATTATTAACATAATTAATAATAAATCTCATAATTGTAATTAATTATGTTTTCAGCAACCCAACCAAAGTTGACATTGACAGTTTTGGTGACAGTAATTAAATATTTGATAATGATCATTGTTGATTAGCGTTCGAGCAACCGGCCCTTAGTGTTTGTTGTTTGTTTGATAGAAAATATTTTTATTAAGGGAAGGGGAAGGGAAGCAAAACTATTCAGATGTTTCAAACTTAATTGTAATAAAACTATATGCATATAAAAGTATATATTCAGGTTAGCAAAATAAATATTAGTTAACATGATACAAAATACTGCTAAAATAATTTTTATACCTAAGTTAATTATACCAGTTTATATTGGTGTTTATTTTTATTTATACAGGGAGTTGAACTATACTGGTTATAACTTTGTAAATATCCTGTATAACATAATAAACCTTTATATTTTTGTGATATGGAAGTTAAGAAGATTTCGAACATAAAATAAAATAGAGGGTGTTCCATTTAAAAAACATAAGTTTGGTCCGCCAGTATATTATCGAACGCCCTGTAACATTCTAACTAATTTTAATAATTTTGTAATATGAAGCTCAAAGTTTGCTAAAATTTTTGATACTAACTTTTATTGCTATCTATTACTATAGCGGATCTACTGAGCTTTATCACACTAATCAATCGCCCCGTATATTTTATCTTATTACTTCTGCTACCGTTAATCACGGATTTTTGTCTCTTATCTTTTTCATACTGTTTTAGAATGTTGTTAAACTCATTAAAAGAACTAAATAATTGTCCACACTCCATATAGTTAATTTAAAAAAAACACAACAAGTAAAAAATAATGAAACTCTTTACAAATCAATATTAAAGTGTAAACATAACGCGATTAGACAAATTCTAACCACACTACTCGCGATACTTATGGCTGTATGACACTATGCATTTTCTTGTATCATTTCTAATATCGTTTCTGATATGTCAAAAAAATGTATAGTGTCATACACAGATACAAGAAACGATATCAGAAACGATACAAGAATTTGTGTCAGGCACAGATTCTTGTACAATAACTGCGCCAATTTCTGCGCAAAGAGCAAAAACGTAAAACCTGCTGGTAAAACTTCTAAATGTCATAATGGCGGCTGAAAATAAGATCATATGTCTTGATGAATTTATTTGTGTTTTGTAGGTATTATTTATAAATATTTTATTGATACTTAATATACCGTTTGGTATGGACTACTGTTCTACTAATAACCATATATTTAGAATAACTTTGGGTTTCATATTGCATAATTTTTTAGTAGAGGAAAATACAATAGTTCCAATTTGGATCAAACTGAAGATAATTATAATGCAAATATTTTAGCACAAATATCAAAACAAAATAAAAAACACAAATAATCAACAGTCAACGTAAAAATTCTAGTTATTATAACATTAAAATATTTGTTTTTAAAAGTTTATAAATTTTATAAAATCCTTATAATTAGCTGTAGACGCAGTACTACCATACCAAATACTTAATACCACAGCATACACGCGGCTCAAATAGGGATGTTCACTAATTTTTAAATATAGTTAAATTCAATAGATTACAAGCTATATAAAATCGTAACAATCATAAAACTGTTTAAAAATGTATATTTTTTAAGATAAAATGAGTTCATAATGTTGATTTTCTTGGAGGCTAGAAAAACGGTACCCTGCAGCGAGGCTACGGTCTGTGACGTCAGCAGTCGTAACGTCTTTGATCGACGACTAGTTTTGTATACTTATTTACTCCGTGTATTTGAATGTGCGCAGTTTTTTACGTATTTAATTATTAAAAATAAAGCCAAATAAGTGGTGTTTTGTTCCTGGGTGTGTAAATACATGAAAAAACAGTTCTGACAAAATTTTTATTACCGTTCCAGCCAATTTAAAACAGAAAAAGAAATGGTTTGTTGTAGCTAGAACTTAAAATAACTAACTTAAAGAACTAACTTAATAAAATAAACATTATAGAAGTTTTCCAGAGACTTTCGGCCCTTGGTAATAATGTAATTGTTCTTTCTGCATTTACATTTTTCAAAAATACTTATTAGTTTTCTCAGGATTAGAAAAAAATGAATGAATTTAAATAACATTGGACCAAGATTTTGCACCTACCCCCTTAAAAAGTAAATGAAAAAGTTTTGGGGACCTCAAATTTGTATTCCTTAAACTGGGATATTCCTAAAAACGGGATTCTAATAATACAGACAGTAAAAGTAAACCTTGAAATAACTACATGTGGATGTAGGTATGACGATTTATAATAAACATGGCAATATGAAAAGTCACATTCTAATGTTTTGACAGTTCTCTTACGTCAAAAATTTTGACCTACGTAATATCGCTTTTGTATTAAAAATACTAGTAAATATCATGCGTGTAGTACACTTCGCGTCAAAAAAAACTGGTACAAGTCTTATAACCGAAAATCGTTTTTTTCTAGTTGTGTAAATTGGTCTTGTCACATATGTCATTCTTATTTCTAGGCAACGTTGCCAGTTCAACTAAAATGTTATATCAAACCAGGTAAAAGCAGGGCTGTGCGGCAGACCGCAAGATTTTAGTAGGTTTACTAAAAATTAAAACAACATCGAGCATTCTCGATTAGTCAGTCACATTTATTTAAACATGCATCCTAAAAACTTCTCTTATTAATTTTTTTAATGTTCCATCATCTTAATTAAGTACCCATAAATTAATTCGTGTTCTATTATAATTTATGACAGATATGACATGAATGACAGATAATAACTCTAGACATGACATTAAGTTATTATGTTTAATTTAAAATCGAGAAATGTGAAGGGTTTCTCATAAAGTTGTGGGATACTAATAAATAAAACCCACTGGAAAAATTGAAATTTGAAATTAATACAAAATGAATAACTTTTAAAGTGAACAATTATTGTGAAACTTAAATATTATGTATTACAATAAAATTCGAAACTGCTGAAATATTAAGCACACAGGTGGAAATGTCGCCTGTTAAAATGTTCAATGTGTTTTATTAAATGTATTCAATTTTTTTTCGAATCAATAAGAATTTTTCACAGAAATACGCCAAAGTTAGGCCACACACATTACCATAATGTGTATCGGTTGCGTTCCGTCACAGTGAAGTTGTTATAAATATGGACAATTTGAACTGTCAAAATTTCTGTTTTATCATAGCCACCTTTACTTTACAAGCCATGAAGAGAAAAAGGCAGCATCGCAATTGATGACGTGCGTAGTCCGACTTTCGGACTACCGCTTTTGAAAACACAATTTTAAAGTAGAAATTCTGGTAAAATTTATAGTATTTTTTGAGTCGAACAAGAAAATATTATTAATTAGAAGTTTGTACAAAATAAAATTAAAAGTACTTCCTTGTAAGTAACGTTTATTATACAAAAAAAAACCAATAACAAGAATATACATGGGATTAATTTTTTTCGAATCCTAAGAAAACTAATGAGTATTTTTCAAAAATTTAAACTCAGAATGAAAGATTACGTTAGGACCGAGGGCCGAAAGTCCCTGAAAACTTCTATGTTTATTTTAATAAGTTACAGGGGCGAAAAATTAAGAAAATTTAGTGTGATTTTTAGTTTCAAATATGTCATTCAAAAACAACCTTTCATTCGTTCTAAGGGACTTTCGGCCCTCGGTAATAAAGTAATCTTTCATTCAGCGTTTAAATTTTTCAAAAATACTTTCTCATTAGTTTATCTATTATTAGTTTTCTCAGAATTCGAAAAAAAATGATTGCATTTAAAATACACTGAAAATTTTGACAGGCGTCAAAATTTTGCATTTTGTTCCTTTCCCTTTAAAGTTTTTCGCACTTATTTAGAAACTCCTGAATTGGAAAAATGCGAGGAACTGCAGAAGGTTTTAACTTAGGATTCGTTAATTTCTCTACATGTTTGTTGCCTTTCTTATCTACCCATTCTCTAACTCTCTCGATGTCATCAGAATAAAAATGTTTGGCACATACTACCGCTGATGTTCCAATAACAAAATTTTTCCTGTGGATACACTGTAACCAAAGTTCTCGCAGCTTTGGATCCTTTGGAAATAAAAAAGTGCTTTCTGGTTGTTCATTCTTTTTAAGACTGCTATCGTAATTGCTTTTGCACTCTGGCACACAGCAACGGCTTGGCATCTACAAAAACAAAAATTATAAGTAGGTATGCCGTATGTAAAATACCAAACTTAAAGAAATTTATATAAACTTGCGTGCATAGAAATCAGCCCACTCAAAAATTTGGTCATTTTTGATGTCTCGTATTTCCCGAACCTGTTGGCCGATTTAAATTGATTTTTTAAATGTTATAGCCTGATTCTTTAACAATACCCCTGTAATAATATTGTTGCTAAATAAGTAAATTTTCATTGTATATATACCGGGTGTACGAATTAAACTGTCTTTTTTTCTCAAAGTTCGCATCACCCTATGGAATATTCATTCTAATGGACTTTCGGCCCTCGGTGATAAAGTAATCTTTCATTCTGCGTTTAAATTTTTCAAAAATACTTATTAGATTTTTCAAGATTCGAAAAAAATGATTACATTTAAAATACATTGAAAATTTTGACAGGGGTCAAAATTTTGCATTTTGTTACTTTCCCTTTAAAGTTTGTCGCACTTATTTAGAAACACCCTGTATTGATAAAAGACATATTATAGTAGTTGTCAATAGTAGCTAACTTTTTTTTATTATCCAACATAAGCGAATGAATAAAAAACAGAATGTTAAGAAAACCTGAGGCTATATAGTTGAGTTTTAATTTCACTGTTTTATAAATGCCCGTTATACAATAAAAAATTAACTGCTTAGCAACAGTATTATTACAGCGGTATTGTTAAAGAATCAGGCTATAACATATTTAAAAAAATCACTTGAATCGGCCAACAGGTTTAGTAAATATAAGACATCAAAAATGACAAAAATTTTAAGTGGACGCATTTCTATATGCACGTAAGTTTATATAAAAATATATTATACTATAAAATATATTATATAAAAATATATTATATTGAACTAAAATCATCTTAATACATACCTTTTAATACTCTTTATAATTTGGAGCACGAAATATTGTAAAATGTTTGAGTTTTTCTGTAAATACAGTGAATATTATTTAAAAACATTTAAAAATAAATGAGAACTGTCAGAATTAACCGGTCTACGCTTAGATGTTGCCAAGTTTCAACTTCATGGCTTGTAAAGTAAAGGTGGCTATGGTTTTATCATTTCTTGTTTAAAGAAATAATAAAATTGCTAAGATAGCCTCAGTTGAGGAGAAAGTAATAATAATAAAGATGTTTTATTCAGTCAATAGTGTGCGAACAATAAGGTAAATAATAACGTGGGCCTAACTTTTACACACATGCCTACTGTGGCAAATGTAGGTATTTTTCAAAATGTTGGAATGTGTTTAAATCCTAGAACAATTTTAGCTTTTGTTTTTAATACAGATTTTAATCCCATACAAATAGCTTCTCGTGATTTTTGTTGTAAAATGATTAGGGAAGCAGGAATTTAACAGTTTAGAATTTTACATTGAGTTACCTATGGCCCGTTTTACGATTCACCACCATGATTTTTGAACGTTATTATTTGTATTTAGATTTAGTGCAATTCCATTATCTGTGCTGGCAACAACGCCGTGATTCACTAACCATTTGTGTCCAGTCTGAACACAGGTTTACATTGGGAAAAAAAAGTATACCAGTTTTTTTTGACGCGAAGTGTACCTAACTTTTTTATTTGTGTACACGTTAGCGTGTACCTAGACACAGCGAAAATTTTAATGTTGCTGTGTGTTTCCGGATTTTCTTTGAATTCTTATTGATAAATTCCGATTGCAATTGTTATTTTTTATGAATAATTAATTTTGTATTGTCATTATAAGTTTTGGAAAAGTGATGGTATAAAATTTATTTTGGCCAGCCTTTTGTGGTATGTAAAATCATTTTTCTTATTTAATTTTAGCGCCTTAACACGTAGCTTCCGCTAGCGCACGGCGCACGCAGGGTCCCCTCCAACACACCTAACCGCACGTGCGAAATGCATTTTTCTGTTCCGACATAAACCTAATTTATTTTCAATTTATAATCGAAGCTAACCGGTGTACAGAACAAAATCCATAGATTTATTTTCTAGTCTTTTCTACTGATCGGATAGTCTGAAGATTTTAACATTGTGGTAAGCAGTATTGATTCTTTTTAAATAATATTTAATGAGATTCTGTGGACTGGGTGGGGCATCATAGAGCTGGTAAATTGGTGGCCACGTGTTTGATGTTTGTTAAATTTTGACAATCCGCCCGGTATTAACCCTTGAAAATTAAAACTTTCCTACTATAGGTTGCTTGTAATTTTTAACTTTACTACTGAAATAGAAAGCAGGTATTATTGAATGTTTTATTTTCTAATCATTCTCACTCTAATATGGTCAGAACAGATTGGGGCATACGATGGTAACTCTTAAAATTTTGGGGTAGGAGGAATGGAATGGGCACAGCAATCTTCCTTTTATCACTAATTTCCTATTTTTATCTCAAAATATTTAGGCTGGTTTATCTGGTTTTCATTTTTTTTTAACCCTCAGTTTTATTGCCGGCCCGGGAATCAAAACCGGGATGTCTATTGAAACAAATATTCCTTACTGTCTTATTTTTCTTTTATTGTTCATTAATTTCCAAATATATGCATAGGTATAAAAACTAATTTAAAAAATACCTAGTAAACATACAGGTTTAACACTTTTTTTTTATATTTCATACATGGCTACATCAAGTATAAGTGTGGAAAATTTTTGGAGTTTTTTATTCTTATTCAAATCTTGTTAGTTCACATGTAGTAGTACCGGTAATTTCAATAATGTCTACTTTTTTTGTAGATAATAAATAATTTATGATGGTGCAGAAGGAGAGTGCAAACTCTGGTGATGAGAGGGAGAGTTCAGTGCCAGTTGTTCCTGAAAATCCAGCAAAGGGTATTCCTACTGGAAAATACAAGCTTGTAGGATGGGGTATAGATACTACTGGCCGCAGACTAATTGATGAAATCATTCAAATAGCTGCGTTTACACCTGAATCACAGTTTTCACAGTATGTCATGCCATTTGGAGATTTGAATCCTACCTACAGCAGAAGACATGGTATCAGAGTAGTAAACACAATCCGCTACAGAAGGTTGAAAGATGTCAACACCCAGGAATTCTTGAAGACCAAGAGTGAAATTTCTGCTCTCCAAGACTTCTTGAAATGGTTGGAGACTGTTAAAGGAAATGATGTTGATGGAATTATATTGATTTATTATGAACTTCGCAAAGCCTCACCAGGGATGCTGTTAGAATCATTAAGAAGACATAATATGATTGAAAGGTAAAATATATTTAACATTTCAATTCTTATCTATTTTTTTTATTTGCAAACAAAAAGTGGATAATTGTTTAAAACTTTTTTCAGATTTCTCATTTGTCAAGTATTTAGAAATAATAAGTTAATTGTTTTACTTTTTGTAAGGTCTCTGTCTTTATGAATTATATTTTATTGGCTATTATTTAAAAAATATACAATATTTTATTTCAATATTGTAGGGTCAATCCATGCCAAGTGGTCCAATATAAATTAAGTTGGTTGCTTGACTATTTTTAATATTTTTTATATATCTATCTTTTAAACTTCACTCTATAAAGAATACAAAATTACATTTATTTTATTTTAAAAAAATTTAGTTTGCTGATGACGGCCATTTTTGTTAAAGCGTATTGACATTGTTCATACAGTAGCACGTCAATAATCCGGATTAATTGGGACCGGACCCCATCCGGATTATCAAATTTTCCGGATTATCGAAATTACCTCAAAAAAGGCCAGTATACACATTAAAGTACAACAAACGTTTTAAAATTTTATGTTTTCTCTTGTAAAGTAAAGTGTCTAGAGGTGAAATTAATCAAAACATTTTTTGATGTTTAAACACTGTCTTGTAATTAATTTATAATAGCACCATGTGTACAGTAAAAACATCAGACACTATTTGGGCTTTTAAAAAATGTGTAAAATATTTTTAAACTGCGGTAGAGGTTCGTTTTTCGCAGCAAAGTTCTTAATTTATTTTAAAAGAATCAGATATTTTTGCTAGATACAAGTCTGGATTATTGACAGTCCGGATTTTTGACGTCCGGATTATGGACGTTCTACTGTATAGGGATAGTTGGTCAGCCCAATAGGAAAATTTGTTTGATTCAAATTGAGACAGTCACCAGATGTCCCCACAATTTCTGTCAGGGTCGCAACGTCAAAATGCATAGACACCAAGTTGGATACGATCCTATTCATAACACCCCAACTCGCATACATATTAGGAAAAATAAATATGTATGGAAGAATATATTTAGAAATTGAATTAATGTCATGCTATTATATACATATTGTATAGTAGCATTGTTAGAAGAAATTTTAAACATAAGGATAATTATAATTTCTACATGTTTGTTCTTAATAAAAATTCTTCGCATCCTGCCGACTATTTCAAAAAGAACACCCTTTGTAGCTTCCAAACTGACTAATTCCCAGAAAACATTTGCTTGTCCCGTGGCCTCCCATTTTAGTTGGCGATACAAGGACCTGTGCACTACGAAAACATTCGAGTTTAAGATACATCCTGTTTCCAAGGGTTTTGGTCGAAATTAAGAACAATTCTTATACCTTCAACTTGACAATGTGTGATTTAAGCTGTCTTGCTGTCGGATTTATGTATCCTTAAACCAATACGGGCCTTTGTCGTTACTGGACAAAATTAAATCTTCTGTTCATTTCTGAACGTAAATTAGACACGCATAGGACATTGATAAATGATTTCCACTTCTTTTTGGGGACCCGAAGGAAAAAGGAATCCTTATGCCTCAAGTCGTTTTTAGTCTCTTGTCTCTCAATCGCTTATTCGTCAACCACCAAGCTAATCGGTCGTGTCTCTCGCTCAACTCTGAAAGTATTCATGTCTCGCATTTTCATATCACATTACACGGTATTTTCACTTGAATTAATTCTCTCACTCTGTATTAATCGCATACTCCACTCTTAAATTGCGATTCATTTTACTATCAATTCAATGTACATAGCAAATGTATGTACGTTTTATGTTTGGTAGTTGTAGTAAACCCAATAATAATTATATTGTACAATACTTGTAAATTATAGTGATTGTGTTAAATAAAATAATTATCCCATATGTATCTGAATCATTTCAACACTGATTTACACCTTGCTTCGACTCGACAAAGAATATCAGAGTCTTAATTATGTCAACCACTATAGAAGCTGGTTCCCCTCTTGTAAGGACAAGAGATATTCACCAGGTCATTTTACCACTGGTGAAACGTCCTGCACAAGCATGACATCATTAATTCAATTTCTAGATATACTCTTCTATATATTTATTTTTCTTAAAATATGTATGCGAGTTGGGGTGTTATGAATAGGATCGTATCCAACTTGGTGCCTATGCATTTTGACATTGTGACCCTGACAGAAATTGTGGGGACATCTGGTAACTGTCTCAATTTGAATCAAACATATTTACCTATTGGGCTGACCAACTATCTCGCTATATAAACAATGGTATCAATCATTTTCACGGAAAACATGGCTTCACTCTTTATCCAATGCTTTCACTGAGGTTTGTCCTAGAACATTAAATTAAAAACCAAAATTTTTAGAAAAGTATACTCTAAAAAACGGCTTATAGCATTATTTAATTTCAACTACCCTTAAGGCCTTAAATGAACCTCAAAGTTTGATGAGATAAACTGATAAAATTCCATTTTTAGCATTTTTTAACAGCATAAGGCAAGCTGATAATGGTTTGTAATTTTTTTCTGGAAAAGACATACATGCATACTTTAAATAAAAAAAGTTTAAGCTTTGAGACTTAAGTAAATTTTTTCAAAAAAAATCTCAAAAATGTAATTTTTTGAAAAATCTCAAAGTTTGACCTTTTATTTCTCTGATGGGCACGGATGAAACAATTTGAAATTTGGCTGAATGTTATCCCCTAGTAAAAATTTGAAGTTGCAGACTTACGTCATATAGGAGTTACAGGCCTGAAAATATGGTAAAATCAAAATTGTCAAAATTTGAGCGTTTGCGGGCAGGGTAATTAAAATTCAAATAAACTGTCTAGTGAAATAAAAATTAATGTATTTTCACCAGATTTCACAATGAATACAAATTTATACAGGGTGGGCCAAAGAAAAGCATCCACCTCGATATTTGGCAATAGTTACCTATTTGATTTTAAGAAAATGCCGAAACAGGCCCATTTTTATTTTTATTATATTGCAACTTTTTGGGATATATTTCATACTACGTGACGTCATTTATTAGAGTGTGATGACGTAATTGATGATTTTTTTAAATGGAAATAGGGGTCTTGTGGTATTTCATTTGAAAGCGTGTTCAATTCTCTATTCAGTAATATAAACATTATGATCATTATTTATACAGGGTGACCAAGTTGCAATATAATAAAAATAAAAATGGACCTATTTCGGCATTTCCTTAAAATCTAATAGGTAACTATTGCCAAATATCGAGGTGGACTCTTTTCTTTGGCCCACCCTGTATAAATTTGTATTCATTGTGAAATCTGGTGAAAATACATTAATTTTTATTTGACAATTTATTTGAATTTTAATTACCCTGCCCGCAAACGCTCAAATTTTGACCATTTTTTCAGGCCTGTAACTCCTATATGACGTAAGTCTGCAACTCCAAATTTTTACTCTAGGGGCTTATTCTACCTGCTAGGGGCTAACATTCAGCCAAATTTCAATTTTTTTCATCCGTGCCCATCAGAGGTATAAGAGGTCAAACTTTGAGATTTTTCAAAAAATTACATTTTTGAGATTTTTTTTTTGAAAAAATTTACTCAAGTCTCAAAGCTTAAACTTTTTTTATTTAAATTATGTATGTATGTCTTTTCCAGAAAAAAATTACAAACCATTATCAGCTTGCCTTATGCTGTACAAAAATGCTGAAAATGGCATTTTATCAATTTACCTTTTCAAACTTTGAGGTTCATTTAAGGCCTTAAGCGTAGTTTGAAATTAAATAATGCTACAGGAAATCTTTTTAGAGCATGCTTTTCTAAAAAGTTTGGTTTTTGATTTATTGTTCTAGGACAAACCTCAGTAAAAATATTGGTTAAAGAGCGAAGCCATGTTTTCCGTGAAAATGATCGACACGCTTTAACAAAAATGGCTGTCGTCAGCAAACTAAATTTTTTAAAAATAAAATGAATACAATTTTGTACTCTCTATAGACTGAAGTTTAAAAGGTAGAAAAATAAAAAATATTAAAAATAGTCAAGCCACCACCTTTGGACCACTTTGCTTCGATTGACCCTGTACTAAAATTATTAGGTGGCAGATTTCTAATACATTTTTTATCATTTCCAAATCCAGTGTATCCATATTCTTTTTTTTTCTGGAAACTGCAACCAATTTGCTTATTGTATACCTTCTATTTAGTCATAATGGAGGTCTAGTGGATAGACACCAATATTTTTGGTGTTACTTGGTAGTCTCCAAAAAGTGTTTCCCACCTACAACCTATACACCACTCATCAGCGATAAAAAACTGTAAAACCGTAGAATTTTGAGAATCTACACTGATTTTAATGAAAATTTGGGTTTAAGCTCTGTTAACACTCTTCAAAAGCCACCCTATGCTGAACTGCGCTTTTGCCCTGAAGGTGAAAAGTACCCCACCTAGGGATAAATTGTTCAATCAAAATAACTATGCAAATCGATAAAGTGACCAATTCTGAGTAAATTTTGTTCTATAAATTTTTTTTGCAAAATTGACACTTTCCATGTTATTTGCAATTGAAACTATGCATTTTTCATTGAAAAAATGTCACATTTTATAACTGTTTTTTATAAATATGTAACTTAAGAAAATTTAATTATATAGAAAAAATCATTAGAACAAAATTTTAGCTAATAAAAAAACAAAGAGACTTGCCTCTGAAAGACTTATGTAAAACCAATAATGACTGAGTTATTGCACTTTAAAGAATGGTTATTTCCAAAGAACCTCGAAACAGAGAACCTTCAATCTCAAATAACTCTAATGTGGTGCAATTTTTTGGGAAAACTTAAGAGACATCTTTTAAAGTTCATTAAAAAATCTTTCAAATAAGCTCTGACAAAAAAGTTTTTTGCATAAGAACTGATTGACGTATGACAAAAATAAAGTCGCTCTGCTTTTTTCTTTTTGAAAAGTAAAAATTAAACTCTCGTCGTTACAATCCTAATAGAAATGAATAGCTTCCCAGTTAAAATTAAATTTGTTTAGGTATAGTTGATACGATCCGTGTGATTCGACCAGTTTGGAATGCTTAGTTTAGAAAAAATAGTTGATTAAATCGAAAATGACATTATTATAATTTAAAAAGTGCATTTTTCTTAAATAAACCTAAAAGTATTCATGATACAAAATCAAAAAACAAAAATCAAAATTTTCACTAAAAGAAATTCTACATTTAATATTTAAAACATTTTTCATGATAAGAATACTTTTAGATTTATTTAAGAAAAATGCACTTTTTTTAAATTATAAAAATGTCATTTTCGAACTAATTAACTATTTTTTTCTAAACTAAGCATTTCAAACCAGTCAAATAATAATAATATGTAGTATGATAAGATTGATCCAAAAGATGGCATAACCCAGACATCCAAAGTGAAAGTTCTCCTCTAACACCAAATTGTTATATATGGTCCACATAATGTTCAAAAAAAAGTCACACCATTTTGAGCATCGGGTTTGGGGGGAGAGGGGGGAGAAATCAGTAAATTTGTAGTTTTTTTCGTTTTTCTTCAATATTTCTAAAACTATGCGGTTTAGCATGAACAACCTTCTATACAAAAATGTTCTACATTAAATTTGAAATAAGAAATGCATAATCCTTCTAAAATGAACGGTTCCAAAGTTACAGAGGTAGTATAGTATAAGGTTTGTTCATAGTACGATCCAATCGATCAGCAACCGTTGCCAACCATCAGATGCATGCGCAGTTAACAGTTAGCGCTGTGCAGTTAACAGTTCGAGTTTGTAGACTACGAACGCGCTTGGGTCTGACGGTTGGCAACGGTTGCTGATCGTTCTACGAACAAACATATTATTGGTTCAAAAACACAGACATCAAAAATAAAAGTTTTCCTCCAACACCAAATTGTTCTATATGGTTCAGTAAAAAGTTACACCATTTTGAGCGTCTGGTTTGGAGAGTGGGGGGGAGATGGGGGAGAAGTTGGTAAATTAGTAGTTTTTTACGTTTTTCGTCAATATTTCTAAAACTATGCTTTAGCATAAACAATATTCTATACAAAAATGTTCTACATGGAATTTAAAACAAAAAAGGTTCTATACGTAATTGTTATAAAATCAACGGTTCCAGAGTTAGGAGGGTGAAAAGTGGAGGTTTTCGATACTTTTTATATTGTTTGGGCAATTGATGATGATTTTGGGTGGTGAGGTTGACGTGTCTTGAATGGCTCATCACTAACATACCATCGGCCACTGAAATAGCAAATTTGATTTATAAAACCCAATCCTGTTAAAGAAAACCAGTAGGAAATTGATCAAAAAATATAAAAAGTATCGAAAACCTCCACTTTTCACCCTCCGTAACTCTGGAACCGTTGATATTATAACAATTATGTATAGGACCTTTTTGTTTTAAATTTTATGTACAACATTTTTTTATAGAAAATTGTTTACGCTAAAGCATAGTGTTAGAAATATTGACAAAAAACGTAAAAAAAACTACTAATTTACCGACTTCTCCCCCATCTCCCCCTTAAACCGGACGCTCAAAATGGTGTAACTTTTTACTGAACAATATGTGGACAATATAGAACAATTTGGTGTTGGAGAAAAACTTTTACTTTGGATGTTTAGGTTGAGCCTTTTTTTGGACCAATTATACTATACTATAGTCTGTTCGCTAAACTCAGATGCAACTGGCTACATATTTTAGTCGATAATTTTTTTGTTTTTTTGCCAATTTTGCAAAAATTTGCAAAATTACTAACTATTTAGTGATTATTAACTATTTAGTAATTATTTTTTGCCAATTTTACTAAAATTGGCAAAATTACCGACTAAAATATCTAGAAAGTTGCTTCTGAGTTTAGCGAACAGACTATACCTCCGTTACTTTGAAACCGTTAATTTTAGAAGGATTATGCATAGGGCCTTTTTTTATTTCAAATTTAATGTAAAACATTTTTGTATAGAAGGTGTTCATGCTAAATCGTATAGTTTTAGAAATATTTACGAAAAACGTAAAAAACTACGATTTTACCGATTTCTCCCCCCCCCCCCCAAACCGGATGCTCAAAATGGTGTGACTTTTTTCTGAACATTATGTGGACCATATAGAACAATTTGGTGTTGGAGGATAACTTTCACTTAACTGGGTTTGGGTCTAGTTATACCATACTAATGGATCGTATCAATTATACCTAAATAAAGTTAATTTCAAGTGGGAAGCTATTCATTTCTATTAGGATTGTAACGACGAGGTTTTCATTTTTACATTTCTAAAAGAAAAAAGCAGAGAGCGACTTTATTTTTGTCATGTCAGTCAGTTCTTACTCAAAAAACTTTTATCAGAGCTTATTTAAAAGGCTTTTTATTGAGCTTTAAAAGATGTCTCTTAAAAAATTCGCCACATTCGAGTTATTTGAGATTTAAGGTCCTCCATTTCGATGTTCTTCGCAAATATCCATTCTTTAAAGAGCAATAACTCAGTCGTTATTGGGTTTACACATGTCTTTCAGACATGAATCTGAATACAGTTGAAGACATGAATACAATTTTTTCTTAATGATTTTTTTCTACAAAATTAAATTTTATAATACGTAGTTATAAATAAAAAATATACATATTTCATACCTTTGCGGTTAATGGGTTAATGATCCGGGCATATTTGAGAAGGAGGATAAGTCAATTATTATTATTGAAGTTGTCACCTAACTTTATCTGCAAAAATCCGAATGCCACCTCTCACATCCAAAAATAGACATTTTTCACAGATCCGCCCTGGTCTATATCATTTTTTCACGACATTACTTCAAAAGTTTTCAAAAAGATTTTACTGTTTTATCACTGTTCAATGAATAAATCCAATTCCAAATTATGTTAAAATGTTTAGATATTCAACAGAATTTTTTACACTTTTAGGTTCCAGAAGGTGGTAAAAGGCTTTGCTAATGGCTTCAATATAGCCCAAGCAAAATGTGGCAACACCACTAAATCTTTCAATCTCCATATAATGTCTAAGGTATTGTTAAACAGGGGTGCAGAGCACTTCAACAGTGCAGTAGATAGAGCAAGGGCTTCATTTGATATTGCTGCTCATTTAGCTCAAGGGGAAAGAGAGGAATTAAAGGGAGAGGCAGCCAGTAAAGATTGTACTGGAACAGAAAGTCATCTCATGGAAGTGGTATGTCCATATGTCAATCCTATAGATGCTGAGGAAGAGGAAATAGCTCTTTTTAAGGTAAATTTTCCTTTTTTATCGTACAAAATTTATTATATTCCATCACTTTTGCATGTTGTTCTGAAGCTATTTCTTTGTGGCATTTTTATGATTAATTATTTATATGGGAAATAAGCCACAATTAAAATGAAAAAAATAATTTTATTAACGTTTCGACGCCCAAATCGGGTGCTGTTGTCAAAATACAAAATATTACTAAAATAAACAAAAGTGTTGTTGCTAAGCAAAAAAATTCTTCTAATAATTTATTTAATCTCACTCATTTATATTGGCAATTCAGACATATATTATACATTTTAAAGTAGAAGACTTTAAAATAATATTGCCAATATTTATGAGTTGCGTTCCTGGGACGACTTACTGAAAGATAGTTCATTCGATTACATGAAATCAACCCCAACTCAAGAATATCCGTTATAAAAAATTATAGCATGTGATATGTCTTTAAAAAGACAACCATATGCAACGACAGTAAAATTCTCGCGTTAGAGACTTCATAGTAAATCACAAGGGAAAACCAGGAAAAACCCTGTGATACTATCCCGACATCGTAAGTATTTGGTCTTACATTAATTTACTCTCAAAAAATAATACCAAATTCTGACTTGTAACATGTTTAAATTATAAATAATATTAATAATACTAGATATATAAGTAATACTAAAATATAAAATATGTACTAGCTCGATATTATTGACTTACTAATCTTGGTATTTTCTTTCTATTGACTTCCTCTTTCAGTATGGGTAACCACATCCTACTGCATTCTACCGAGGAATTTGCGACACAATTGGTTTCATTTAGCATAATTAGAGCCGCTTCTTTGATTTTTCTCTTTTTACTATCTGATTCTTTCAGGACTATACTTGAATCTCTCCACTGAACTCTATGAAATTATGCTAAATGAAACCAATTGTGTCGCAAATTCCTCGGTAGAATGCAGTAGGATGTGGTTACCCATACTGAAAGAGGAAGTCAATAGAAAGAAAATACCAAGATTAGTAAGTCAATAATATCGAGCTAGTACATATTTTATATTTTAGTATTACTTATATATCTAGTATTATTAATATTATTTATAATTTAAACATGTTACAAGTCAGAATTTGGTATTATTTTTTGAGAGTAAATTAATGTAAGACCAAATACTTACGATGTCGGGATAGTATCACAGGGTTTTTCCTGGTTTTCCCTTGTGATTTACTATGAAGTCTCTAACGCGAGAATTTTACTGTCGTTGCATTTGGTTGTCTTTTTAAAGACATATCACATGCTATAATTTTTTATGACGGATATTCTTGAGTTGGGGTTGATTTCATGTACTCGAATGAACTATCTTTCAGTAAGTCGTCCCAGGAACGCAACTCATAAATATTGGCAATATCATTTTAAAGTCTTCTACTTTAAAATGTATAATATATGTCTGAATTGCCAATATAAATGAGTGAGATTAAATAAATTATTAGAAGAATTTTTTTGCTTAGCAACAACACTTTTGTTTATTTTAGTAATATTTTGTATTTTGACAACGGCACCCGATTTGGGCGTCGAAACGTTAATAAAATTATTTTTTTCATTTTAATTGTGGCTTATTTCCCATATAAATAATTAATCACTTTTGCAGCGGCACAAGTTTATGTAAATTGTAAAATTAGCATATAGTGCATCATCCTTTTTGGAAGATGATTACAAGTCTTAAAAATGGTTTTAACTGCTTCGTTTGAGCGAGTCTACCACTTTCTGAAAAATTTTAGAGTGCAGCTTAAACGCGTTGACATATTTACGGTGTCGGACTAACGAAACTAGGCTGTAAATTTGTCAGACAAGAGATCGACAATCTGTATTAATTAAATTTCTAAATTAACTAAATTCAATTGAAAATTAAGAGCTCTGTAATAACAAAACTGGGCGCGACCCAAAATAGTGACAACTCTACCTTATCGATATTAGTCTACGAGAAGTGCAGGGTAAATTGAAGATGGAATTACAAAAAAAATTATGTGTCTTTGTACTCACTTTATAATGCTCAAAAAATTACTGGATCTGGATTTAATGCATATTTTTTTTATATTTCTCGGATCAAAGTTGCGCGTTAAGGTGATATAGTAGCGATCAACAGGTAGCCAAAACGCGTTCCAAGATTGCGGCTGTAATTTTGAATATTTTTTCGAGATATTTGGCACACGTATTCGTAATATAATAAAGAGTGGCGGTACAGAGCCCAATTTGAAAAATATATTAATATGTGGAAATTATTCTGTAATTAAATACAATATTAAAAAAACGAGCCTGTACCGCCATTAAGAAGAACAAAAAAATACACTTTCTTCAAATAAACTTTTTTATCCGATGCCTAGATTTTGTGTCATTTTGGAACTACTAATGAAATAAAAAATTTTGGTAGTTCCAAAATGACACAAAATCTAGGCATCGGATAAAAAAGTTTATTTGAAGAAAGTGTATTTTTTTGTTCTTCTAAATGGCGGTACAGGCTCGTTTGGAAGACCAATAGGGCTTTTCATCGATTGTCATTTGTTTCGAGCTTCTGTCATGCGTCACATAATATTAATACATCTACATCATACGTCTTTGGTTTGTATCATTGGTATTACCAATAACGTACGACGTAGATATATTAATATTATGTGACACATGACAGAAGCTCGAAACAAATGACTGTGAAAGAAAAGCCCTATTCTAGATAAAAAAAAACTTCATATTCAAATTCAGTGGCCTCTTAAATATAGAGAATGACCAAAACTTGCCATTCACCTCACTTTTTCGATTTTTAATGGTAGGGGGAGCAAGTTTTAAATATCTTGGTTGCCATATTACTGAACAACTAGATCCAGAAAAAGAGATAAAATGTAGAATCGAGATAGCCTGCACAGCATTTTTAAAAATGAGGTCATTCTTCTGTAATGATACCTTGCAACTTCAACTTCGAAAGCGCATGATTAAATGGTACATTTGGTCAGTCCTCTTGTATGGTGTCGAAGCATGGACATTAAAAATATCCACCATTAACCGTTTGGAGGTCTTTGAAATGTGGTTACACAGAAGTATACTGAAAATACCATGGACGGCTATGCTGACAAATGTGGCAATCCTTAAGAGAGCAAATGCTACCCGTGAGCTGCTTGATAACATCAAATATAGAAAGATGGCCTATTTTGGACTCGTAGTAAGGGGAGACCAGTGTAATATTCTTCAACTTATTATGATGGGTAAAATCGAAGGACACAGAGGAATTGGTAGAAAGCAGGCCTCTTGGTTGAAGAATATCCGGGAGTGGACAGGAATAAAGAAAGTAGAACACCTATTTAGAATACCAGACAGAGACAGTTTCGCCATGTTAACCGCTAACGTCTAGGGGACTTTGGGTTGTGAAGAGTAGGTCCTAAAACCAAAAAAAGTTAAGTAAAGTTTTCCATTTTAGTGGGGACTTTCCATTTTTAATTTAATTTTCCATTTCTAACAAATCATTTTTTTAGATTATAGCACCATTTATCCATATTTCAAAAAAATGTCTAGAATAAAAGTTACTTATTTTTACGTATGGAATCAAAATCTGCAATAAAAAATGGGGGCCCCCCATTTAAGATTTTAAAATAACCTTCCACCCCACCTCCGTGTGGGTTCGTGTTTGGTGCCATTTGATAGATTTTTCAAAAATATTGAATAAGTGTATTTTTTAGTTTTTCGATCTGATGTTCATTTCGCGAAATATCGAGGGATTCGTATATATAAATTACCATCTACCCCTCTCCGTGGGAAGTAGTGTTTGGTTTGGTTTTATCATTCGATAAATTTTTGAAAAATATTGAGCACATATTTTTTAGTTTTTCGATCTGTCATTCATTTCGTGAAATATTCGCTTTTTTCTTGTGAAACTTTAGGACTCCCCCATTTACTTATGCTCCACTCAAATTGTCAGATTTTTGAAATATACACTGTTTTGCATGTAACCTTATCTCAATCTGACGATTTTGAGTTTTTCTAATATATTTTTTTCAGCCTCCCCCCTAACGAACTCCTCTCCAGGTACAAGGTTTCTCCCCATGTAATAATCTGACGCGCTCGAGTAACTGCAAAAATCCCCGCTTGGACTCCCCTACCATAAGCCTCAAATTAGGGGTGTGCCGCTCACCTATAATGTACCACCCAATATTTTTATATTTTAATCAAGCCTGCCCTGAGAATTATTTAAAATAAAAATTTGGTCAAAATAGTATTTAGTTACTGTTTTTTGTAGTGTTTATAAATTTTCTTTTCATATAAGTACCTATTAATAGTAATCAGTGTGGCTGATAATGTTATTTTCGAGTTTCCTGATAAAAAAGTGTTTGCATAAAATTGACAAGTTTATCTAATAGTGTGAAAAATTTCTAGGAATAGTTTTTATTTTATTTAGTTTGATTGTAGAATCGGAAATTTTATCTGGTACCATATTTGCATATACATACAAGCACTTTTATGCTTAAAAGTCAAAATTTGTTTATTTGTAGCTCACGATTACATACAGTGCTAGTCAGAGGTCCCCTCCTCCCTTGTATCTTTTGAACGGTTATATTTATTTGAGTGAAGTTTAGAGGGAGGAAATAAACTGGTTATAGAGCCACTATGACCGATAATTTTAAATGAGACCTTATGGCAAGTGATATCTCGTTTGAAAGGTATTGGTCATATTAATTTTGTTTGGGTTTTTGATTTTGATGAATAAATTCAATAAATATAAAATTCTAGTTTTGCATTTGATTAATAAAAATTCAAACGCCCGCCTATTGTTACTTGTCAGAAAAGTTGACGTTTTTCAATTCTTTAGTTGTTTTTACGTCAATGTAAACTTTTTTGACAGTAACCATAGGCGGATGTTTGAATTTTTATTAATTAAATGCGAAACTACAATTTTAAACATACGCTAATACATGTGTATTAGGTAAAACTGCAGTGTTCTCCAATTTTTAAAAACTGTATCATCGAACGGAACAGTAAAAAAATTTCCAATAGATTTATCAGAATCGGAGGAACTAGGTATGCAGTTTTATCGATACGTGTATGGCAACCATCTGTATTATCGTTCAGTTTTTGTATACATCTTAGTTTCTTTAACGATATAAATTAAAAATGGGCTATTGCGAATGGCTGGAACAATTTATAGAATTGTACCATAGTGAACCTTGCTTGTTGAATATAAAAAAATATTTTAATAGGGATTTAAAACTTTCGGAGTATTCGAATTTGATTAAACATTTGACAATTGTGGACTCCAATGCTAATATATCTTTTGTAAATTTCTTCAATAAATTCACATGGGAATAAGCCTCTTCCTTCATCAGCCAGTCTTTACACCAGATATTACGATTTTTCCGCTGTTTCTTTCTTTTTCAAGACGAATATTAATCCCATGGCAGCTAACACATCGCTATCAGTCGAAGCCATTGTGAAAAAAGAAAATTAACCCATAGAAAATTGTTTATTATTGTTAAGAAGAGAACTGTACAGTTTTAACGATACAGTTAAATCGTTATCGATTTATCGTTGTGTGTATGGTATGCTTTATAGTTGTCAATAATTCAACTGAGATTCTTTATCGTCATCATCACGTAGTGCTACAACCCTAGGTGGGTCCTGGCTGACTTTTTTTCAATTTGTCGGTCTTCCATAAACCTAGGGTCAAATGGAATGTTCATTTTCCGAAGATCTGCTTGGATGTTATCTCTCCATCGCATTCTATGACATCCGACTGGTTTTTTGCCTGTAGGAATCTCCTCCCATACCAGTCTTACAAGTCTGTTATGAAGTCTGTGCACGTTGGCTGTCCATCTTAGTCGCTGTGATTTAATTTCTTGGACAATATCAGTGTCATTGTAGAGTTCTTTTAATTCGATATTGGTTCTGATCCTATTGGGACCGTGCAAGTTCGGCAAAGCGACCCCTATTTCTTCGCTCTGTACTTTTATTCGCACTTTTAATTATATTGGCCAATTATATTAGTCCTGGTTACTGGATAATTGTCAAGGCCATAGTCCAAAAAAATAGTAAGAAGAAAAAATAAGATTCAGGTTATGTTATGAAAACGTGAACAATTGTATGTAGTAAATAAAATTAGTTATTAAAATACAGTACTGCACTCAAAATACATTTAATTAAATTTACCTTTATATAATAATTGCATATCATATCAATATTGTGGAGCAATATATAATTTTTCTGCTTCAATGACAGAAGGTATGAAATATACGTCAATTTGACAATTTCAATTGACAATATGAATTATTTAAGATAGTTGCAATATTTCTCCGCGACTCGCGCACGGTCGTTTCTCTTTTCCCTTCCAAGTACTTGCACACCGCGAATACTGGTTTGTGTTGATGTTATGGCGAGGTCCAAAAATTTTTCTAAGTATTTTTTGTTCAAACCGTTATGAGTTTTTCATCGTTTGCTTTGGTAATGGCCCACGTTTCGCATTCATATTTTAGTACAGGTCTGACGATGGATTTATATATTTTGATCTTGGGAGTTCTTGCAAGATTTTTTGATTTTATAAGCTTGTCCAGTGCGAGTAGACAGCGATTTGCCGATTGGATTCTGTTATTTCTTCAGTAATATCGTTGTCAGCTGTGATTACGGCCCTCAGATACTTCGTGTCATTCTATTTATACACATATATTTCGTCTTCTCTTCATTAATCTTCAGCCCTACTTCACTTGTTGCTCCTTCCATCTTGTTGAAAATGTCTTTTATGGATAGGATGGAGTCTCCAACGGGATCGATGTCATCTGCGTATGCTAGTAATAGCTTGGGACCTTGAACCGATAGCAGTTCTGTTTTTATTTCGGCCGACCTCATGGCTTTGTCTAATACAAGGTTAAAAAGTAGTGGAGAAAACGCATCACCCTGTTTTGAGTTCACTGTTGATTTCAAAGCTGCCAGACAGTTTATTATTTACATGTACTTTAAATATTCCACCCTCCATACAGACTTTGGTCATCCGAATGAGTTTCTTTGGTATTGAGAACTCCGCCATGGCATTCCATACTTGGCTTCTTTCTTCGCATATCTATCATATGCCTGTCAAGTCTATGAAGAGATTGTGTATGTGTCTGTTATACTCCCATCCATTTTCTAGAAGCTGTCTCGGTGTGAATAGTTGATCTGTTGTTGATCCGTTTCCCCTAATACCGGCGTGATATTCTCCTATTGTGCGTCCCACCTTGACTTTACAGCACAGGTTCTTATGACAAACAGTGATGCCAAATTTTATCAGAAACCGGTTTTAAGCAAACATACTTTTTTCTATAGGATAACTATTAATAACTTAGAAATTAATATTTTTGACATTTTGTGGCTGTCAGGGGTTCTAAAACATTTTTTTGTTTTCGAAAATTACCTTTATGTGAACAAAATAAAAATAATTTTGTATAAAACATTTATATAATAATGTATTTAAGCGCATAAATATGTTAAACCTTAATAAATACGTAGGTACCTACAGAAATAATTAAAATACATTTAAACTATATATTTTAGCTTCTTTCTATAATCCCGTCCTCCTCACTTTCACTGCCACTGTCGTAGGGTGTAAACACATTAAAATGACATTAATTTCATCTTGGAAATCAGTCATTAAGAATATAACAATAAACGGCAATTAGGATCCAATTTTTCCAAATAAGCAATGAGTTACTCAATACAATGTTAGTAATAATTTTAAGCTTATTTAATATTCTTTGTTATAATTTACTTTCTGACCATCAAAATAATTATACTTTATTTATTCTCAACTGTAGGACCTGGTAGGACAATATAAAACTTACTTAAACTTGACTGACAATCTATTTTATTTTTTTCTTGATATTACTTTAGAACTGTCTATACTGTCAATACATAAATTAACAACCATAGAACAACATCCACTTTTAATGTTGAATATTCTAACATTCTTAACCAAAAAAAAGTTATTACGCATATCGATTATAAAATTGCTGATTACTTTTCTAAAATGATCATCACTCACAAAAAAAAACAATAAAAAATATTGTTTTACTTGACTGTAACGGGTTAGTTTTAATTTAACATTTTCAGGGGCCTACATTTTTAGGACCTTGGTAATGTCCGATTGAAAATTCGTTTGAAGAAAATCGGCATCGCCGCGCTAAAAACTCTCATAAGGATTGTATTGCCGTAGGTTCGTGTACTGTTAAGTCAAGGTGGGACAGACTATAGGACATTTTCAGCATAAGGCGTTTGTGAGGCATACTGCTAAGAATGATTTTTGAGAGGATTTTATATGCCGTGTTTAGGAGTGAAATTCCTCTGTAATTAGCTCATTTTGTTTTGTCCCCCTTTTTTGTGGATGGGTACTATGATGTTTTCCTTCCATCTTGCTGGTATCCTTTCTCCTAATCAGGGTTGGCAAAAACCAAGGTTTTTCAAAAAAAACCAAAAAACAGGTTTTTTGGTTTGAACCAGGTTTATTTGGTTTAACCAGGTTTATTTGATACAAAGTATAATAAGTCTAAATATTTTCAAAATGAGTAAATTGTTTTATAAACTAATAGTACTAAACAATGAAAAAAATTATTAAGACAACTTTAATTTTTATTTATACACACAAAATTAATATAACAAAAAAAACAGAATTTATTTATCCTAATTTTCTTCATTTGCGGCAGCTGTATTAAAAACATTAAATAAAAACACCAGTTTGGAGGCTCAATAAAAAACCAGGTTTTTTTGAAGTTATACTTCTTTACGATCGAGAGTGAAATTTTATAATACCGGGCGCATGCGCACACAGACAGTATGTATTTCGTTGCTAATCTTTCAAGATATGTATGTATCAGCGCTGTGAGCGCAAATAAGTCATATTATATCATATAAAAGGATATATTAGTGTTTTTAGTAAATGTATTATTTATTATAATTTTTGTGTCTTTGGATTTGTCTTCCTTGGAAATAAGATATTTTATAATAATATGTAGTAAGTATATTTAAAGTATTTTTGTATACTTCACTTGGTCAGTATGTATGAGAAATCTTATAACCTGTCAAAGTAAAAGGGATATAGCTCAGTGGTAGAGCGTGTCACCGGAGATCAAGAGGTCCCGGGTTCAAATCCCGGACGATTCATATTCTTTTTATTTATATTTTTGGTATCGTTTTAATAAAAAGATTTTAAAAGTGGTAGGTAAAGAAAGTTAGTTTAATATTTAAATAAAATACAAATAACCTGTTAAGTATATTAATTTCGTTGAAATCATAATAATAGAAGTATAACTTCTTACGTGCGTACAAAGTACACACATTCTTTTTTCTTAAAAAATTACCAGTTGGTTAACTGCCAACCCCGCTTTTACAGTCGGAAGAATGAAACAATACCCATGAACGATCACATCAATCACTTATTTTGTATTTGCTGTCTTTTTCTATAACAAACATTTGATATTTATAACAAACATTTGATATTTATAGAAAAAGACAGCAAATACAAAATAAGTGATTGATGTGATTGTTCATGGGTATTCTTTCATTTTTCCGACTGTAATCGAGATTCTTTCAATACAATTAAAGCTATCGCACTGGCAAATGTACCTGATTATTCTCTCATATCTGTTGTTTACTTATAACCATTGTTTCATATTTACGAAATCCTTGACAATTATGTTTATTGATATAGTTTTAAGTTGTATCTTACTTTATAATATCATGTCAATAAAAACATGTTAAAAATAAATTTAACTTATCTGTGTAGTAAAATTAGTTATCAAAATACTAGCATATTTATATTTACATTATTAGTTGGATAATGTTGCAATTTTCATTAAAATGTTACAAACTTTGATTAATTACTAACTAATGTATTTTTATCAAAAAGCTGAGTTGACATGTCGCCGGTATAAATGTTGGTTTAGATCAATAATAAACAACTGTATCACTAAAAAATTAATTTATGATAATCCCACTTGTACAATGTTTATCAGTCTATTGATTATTCATAATAATATTTAATTGTAGATAACAGTATCAGTCACCAATAATCCTCGAAATGAAATAATTTGTATCAAAATTTTATCATAAATTACCTAAATATAGGTACACGATTCGCCTCTTCTTTATCTTTTTCTTGTTCTCTGTACGCATATATTATGCTGGTTTGCAGTTTCAAGAGAACCCTAACAACTAAAAATTTTCGAATGAACAAAAATTTATTGAAAACGTTCCTCTTAACAACCTAGCTTATTGAATTAAAGAACGAGATCAACAATATCATTAATAATAAAATCATAATTTCATCATATTCATCACTGAATATGATTACACCATTCATCAACGGTCCATGAAATCTTCGATCTTGTCCAAATGATTTGGTTTTTGCTTTGTGCTGATATAGGTCTCTTCGTTACTATGTATTTAACACATTAACCGTCACACTAAAATTTTTTGTTTGTGCCTTCAGGTTCCACGTGCAGAATCTCAATGTTAATGTGAATTATAGAATTATATTTAACTCGCTGAGCGCCTGGGCCAAACAAGGCGCGAGTTAAATACAACTCGCGTGGCATTAAATGTGTTAACCTAAACCTATATATTATATTATAATTTACCTATAATATACTAATATATATTTTCTTACAGGTATTATTAGAAAGACAAAATACATTCCGGCCAGTGTTTGGAGCACTGTTACGGGCCAGTCGAACTGAGAGGCAGCACGCGAGCCATTTAAGGAGACTTTTGGCAGAGAACAACATTAATTATGACAAACTTAAAATCGCTTATGATTCTGACGCCAAGGATGGTTTGGAAAAAGTTATTAAGAGTGAGGTAATTAGAATATTTTACACAAATTCCAAGATGGTTTATACATTAAATCTTTTAAATTAGACTACATTCCAAAGTTCTGATAAATATTGAAAAAACATTTTGTATTTGTACATTCTTACCCATCAGTCCTGGCTGAGAAATCTCAGAGAATGGTTTGGATGCAGCTCAACTAAACTCTTTCAGGCTGTAGTGTCAAAAGTTAGAATAGCAAAGATGATTGCCAAACTTCGTCGCGGAGATGGCACGTAAAGAAGCCCATCAGTTTTGTCGATTTTAAAATATTGTGCCCTTACATTAGTGTTGGCTTATTTACTTTGTGTTGTAACAAAAATCTATGAAAACGCCACTAAAAATAAAGTGTACTTTATATTATCATTTAATATAATTATCATTTAAGCTTAGACAAGCACCAGGTCCAGGAATCATTAAACCTGAGCTTATTAACCCTTTCAGGACGGCACCTATTTGCGCTTGCAATGCCACAGACGGCAGTTTTTAGCTTGCGTTGTGGACGGATGGCACATACTATATCGGTCAGAATAAAAAAATTAACACATGCTTAATAACTGTTTATTAAATAAAAACATACATACTTTTTAATGTAAGGAATGTTTTATATATACAGTGATGAGCGCACTAATAACCGGCAAAATAACGCAAAAGATGGAAAACATATTAAGTTGTGAGATAAAGAGATGAACCTAGTGGAGGTGTTAAATTTAGCGATAGTAACTTATAGATTGACATATTGATTGTTTCCCACCTTTAGACACATCGGACGAGTTTGAGAAATGTCACTGTCATTGTCGTCGAGAAATGTCACTGTGACACTGTCACAGTGACAGTTTTAGTTGACATACTCCTCTACGTCTAAGGTGGGAAACAATCAATATAATGTCAACTTATATGTTACTATCGCTAAATTTAACAACTCTACTAGTTGTATTTCTTTTTATCTCGCAATTTAATATGTTTTCCATCTTTTGCGCTATTTTGCCGGTTATTAGCGCGCTCATCACTGTATAGCTTTTATTGAACAACGTTAAAAAAAGTTTTTTTATTTCTTGGTAGAAAAGTGCATTTTTTTTTAAATTTTCTGTAGTATGGTATGTCTTGGAAGCATGGAACTACACACAAACCTACATCACATTCTTTACACATTATGTATCTCGATACCTTGCGTTTTTTTTGTTTCTTTTGTATGCGAACACACAATACATCTGCTGGGGGCAGTTTTTGTCCTTTCGGTTACTGTAACAAATGAAGGAAAATGCTTTTCCTTCTGGATATATCCGCTGACGTGTTTCTGGGGTTTTTCACTTGATATTCATATCTGAAATTACTACTGCAATTTAATTACTACTAAAAAAACACGGGGCGACCGGAAATTTCAAGTAATCTATATGCTGCGTGCTCATCTTTCTCTCTAAGCCGAGGGTCACATATATCGGTCGGTGACTGATATAAACGACACTCATCTGTGTGGAAAATTAGCAACTCACGATATATCCGCCAGTCGTCTACCTGCCAATTTCATTTTAAAATTTTGGCTGATTAATCATGCACTGGTCTTTGAAGACGGGTAAACTTGGTGGCACATATATCGATCAGTTGTCTGTGTGGCAATTTTCTTTCTCGCTGATATATCGGTCAGCCGTCCTGAAAGTGTTAAATATGGCTGTACTAAATTTAGTCCTGTCGCCAGTAGGGGTACAACGGCCTCCTTAATTCAGATGGACTTACCCAAGTTTTCTTTATGTATTTTTACCCGTAAAACACGAATTTTTTGGGTAACAGTCGATCCGGATGTCGATAAGATTGTTATAAACAAAGAACTTGAGGAATCACATAACAGCGATTTTTCGCAAAACAAAACATGTTTTTGTATTCTTTGGGTCATTCTAAGCCAAAATTTATTTTACAAGTTTTTTCGTAGGATGCATAGTTTTCGATATAAACGCGGTTGAACTTTCAAAAAATCGAAAAATTGCAATTTTTGAACCCGAATAACTTTTGATTGAAAAATAAAATAGCAATTCTGCTTACCGCATTTGAAAGTCCAAGTAAAATTCTATCGGTTTTGATTATTTTCATTGCTAAAAATTATTTTTTTTTTTGTTAAACAAAGCTATAAACACATAGTGATTGAATGATGTTTTCAATGCATTTCTAATTTGAAATCGAACGAGTAGGCGCGCATACAGAATTTCTACGTATATTACGTCCATTAAAACGCATGCATTGGGCCCGGGAAACACTATGTGTTTATAGCTTTTTTTAACAAATAAAAACTTAATTTTTAGCAATGCAAATAATCAAAACCGATTGACTTGAACTTTCAAATGCAGTAAGCAGAATTGCTATTTTATTTTTTAATCAAAAGTTATTCCGGTTCAAAAATTGCACTTTTTCGATTTTTTGAAAGTTCAACCGCGTTTATCTCGAAAACTATGCGTCGTACGAAAAAACTTGTAAGATCATTTTTTGCTGAGATTCACCCAAAAAATACAAAAAAATGTTTTGTTTTGCGAAAAATCGCTGCTATGTAATTCCTCAAGTTCTTTGTTTATAACAATCTTCTCGACATCCGGATCAACTGTTACCCAAAAAATTCGTGTTCTACTGGTCAAAATACATAAAAAAAACTTGGGTAAGTCCATCTGAATTAAGGAGGCCGTTGTACCCCCTGGCGACAGGACTAATTGGTGGAAATATTTAAATACTTTTTCAAATCTGAATCGAGCAGAAACTCCGCAAGAATAACGCAATACATACCTGTATAACAACGATATACAAGAAAGGAACATGAAATAATGTCGGAAACAACTTTACCGATGAATGGTGAAAAATCTTATAGATGATGTTTTTCTGAAGCTATTTCTTTGTGGCATTTTTGCAATTAACTATTCTAAATGGTAAATAAGCCACAATTTAACTATAAACTGATAGATGGTATCTGCACAAAACAACTCCAACATTGCAGCTTCACAACCTGAAAATGAACAATAGACAACCTATTTACAATGAAAATACTAATCAAAAAGAGACAAGGAGGAAGTAGATATGTAACACATATGATATATACTGAGGAGCTATGGAGTAAAATGCAGAACATGAAAATAAAATCTTCGTTAATAAGATCAACCCAGAAGTGGTATTCAAATAATACAGTTTTTGGTAAAATAGAAACCAAACTAAGTAAAACATTCAATACTATGAAAAGGCTCTTCTTGGTTGTAAGGCCTTTGTACCATACCTTGTTTTGTTTTACTCTTAAACTCTGAAAGTCCTATTAGTAATCTTAGGATCTCTTTTGGTTCAAACCTCAATTGACCAGTGAGTTTCTGACTCGACTCACATTACATAGCACATTGCAATGGCATAGTATGTGTATGGCAGCTCTTCTTTCATTTCGCACTTTCTGCACCATGGTTCATTCACCTTACATAGTTTGTATATGTGGTTTCTTAAACGGCAATGTCCAGTCACCATTTCAGTTACCATTTTAATCTCTCGTTTATTAAGGTTTAATGATTTGAAATTCGCAGATGACATCGTCCTTATAGCCGATCGTATGGATGATGCAATTGGGACCGTGCAAGTTCATAAAAGCGACACCTGGTTTCATAGCTTGGCAACATTTTTCGCACTTTTAATTATATTGGCCAATTATATTAATCTGGTTGCTGGGTAATTGTCAAGGCCATAGTCCAAAACAAATTATAAGAAGAAAAATTAATATTAAGGTTATGTTTATAATACGTGATTTACTATGGAATCTCTAACGCGAGAATTTTACTGTCATCGTTGCATTTTTTGTCTTTTTAAAGACAGATCACATGCTATGATTTTTTTGTGACGGATATTCTTGAGTTGGGATTAATTTCATGTAATCGAATGAACTATCTTTTAATAAAGTCGTCCCAGGAACGCAACTCATAAATATTGGCGATATCATTAAAGTCTTCTACTTTAAAACGTATAATATACGTCTGAATTGCCAATATAAATGAGTCAGATTAAATAAATTATTAGAAGAATTTTTTTACTTAGAAACAACACTTTTGTTTAATTTAGTAGTATTTTGTATTTTGACAACGACACCCGATTTGGGCGTCGAAACGTTAATAAAATTATTTTTTCACTTTAATTGTGGCTTATTTCCCATCTAAATAGTTAGCCACTTCTGAACCTCGTTTTTCATATCATCTTTAGTGATGCCACAGAAAGGTTCTAGGCCTACAAAGATCTCTCCCGAGCCTTGTTTTTTCAACAGATCTGCTCGTTCATTCCTATGCACCCCTTCATGACCCAGCACCCACATTAAAGACACTTTATTGTCTTTTGCCGGGTTGTTGAGGTTTTTGCAGTTTCTCACCAGTATCAAATGAACTAAATGACTTAAACAAAACAAAAGTTTAATCTGAACGCCAAAACTCTTTTTCTTGTTCTTTTTATGGTATCTTAGCTGAGATAGTTACTTGCTTGCTCGACAAAAGTACACCAAATGTTCTATATGAAAAATATTGAGGCTTATATCTCTATTCTCCGTTTCAAACGTTAGAATCAGTATGGGTGTATATTGCAAGCAGATTTGCCATTCTGTGAATATTATCATAAATAAATCCTCCTTTAGTATTTCACAGCAGTTTTTTGAAGTTATACTTCTTTAGGCTAGATTGAGAGTAAAATTTTTCATAAATCTGCGCGCATGCGCACACAGACAGTATGACGTTTAGTTGCTAATCTTTCAAATTATGTATCAGCGAAAATAAGCCGTTAAAATAATATATTAGTGTTTTTTAGTAAATGTATTATTTATTATAATTATGTGTCTTTGGATTTGCCTTCCTTGGGCGGAAAATAATAAAACATTTATTTTTATATTTCACTTGTCACCGTGATTTGTAATAATTGTGTATATCTGAAACGTCAGTGACATGCGCCTCGATGGCCTGGTTGGTAGAGAATTGGACCAGAGATCGAGAAATCGCGAGATTGCGGGTTCAAATCCCGGATGATTCATACTTTTTTCTTTTTTTTTTAATATTTGGCATTGTTAAGTTTTGGTTAATTTTTGGTAATTATTGTTAATTTTTTGTATTGTAACTGTTCAGTATATTTATTTCGTTGAAATTATAAAATATAATAGAAGTATAACTTCTTACGTGCGTACAAAGTACACACACATTATTTTTTGTTTGGACTATAGTCATTCAGCCATTTCACAGCAGTTAATAGCGATAATCCTCTACAAGTACCTGCCTAATACTACCTTTGACAGTCATTGCTGTTTAGAGCGCAAAGTTGTCAACAAATTCTCATTTAGTTTGCAGTGGCCCTATTCTCCGTACACTGAATCACATTAATCTCATACGCTATAGTAGTCCAGGGTAATAAGGTTTCTTCCATGACACTTGAACAGCCAGGGTACTGAAGCGTTTTTTCGACAGGTAATACCTATAAGAGCAAATTGTAACTGTTTCCTGCGTAGGATCTGGCGGCCATTTTTATTTATAAACAATTAAGTGTCAAAAATGGCATTTTTCACTTTTTTTTTTCAAATCAATGGAAAACAGGGAAACTTATGGTTTTTTTAGTACAAATATCTTCGAGATTATGGAAAAAGCTTTAAAATGACGTATTACAAAGTTTGTTATACTCATTTATTGTTAATATAATTGCGAAAAAAGGTCGGAATTGCAAAAAAAATTATTTTCGCAATAACTGTTGTAAAAATTAGTGTACAGCTTTGAAATTTTTGTCAAATAATGGTTCTTTGGTGCTTAATATGTGATATAAATTTCAAAGCGATTCATTCGATTGTTTAAATTTTATTCAAATTGTTTATCCCAGAAAGAATTTTTTTCGCAATAACATAAGTCAGAAGAAAATGACGTTAGAACCATTCCACAGGTGTCGGATGAAAGAGCATGAGCTATATTTTCAACTTGGTTTAAAAAAAGTGAATAAAAAATGCATTTATTAGTAATAAATAATTATGCAAAAGTATCGTAAATCTTTCCTTATAAACTTGTTATTTTGTTAATATAAGAAATTATACATATTTATTACAATTTTTTATCAATTATGATATAGATAACATTACTTGGTATGTAGTTGTGCACTTAAAACAGGGTAAAAAAGTTAATTTTTTTGGAAAAAGTTATTCAAAAAGTTTGTAAAGAAAAATTGACGATACTTTTGCATAATTATTTATTACTTATAAATGCATTTTTTATTTACTTTTTTAAACCATGTTGAAAATGTAGCTCATGCTCTTTCATTTGACACCTGTGGAATGGTTCTAAGGTCATTTTTTTTTCTGACTTATGTTATTGCAAAAAAATGTTCTCTGGGATAAACAATTTGAATAAAATTTAAACAATTGAATGAATCGCTTTGAAATTTTTATCACATATTAAGCACCAAAGAACCCTCATTTATTTGACAAAAATTTCAAAGCTGTACACTAATTTTTATAACAGTTATTGAGAAAATATTTTTTTTGCAATTCCGACCTTTTTTCGCAATTATATTAACAATAAATAAGTATATCAAACTTTGTAATACGTCATTTTAAAGCTTTTTCCATAATCTCGAAGATATTTGTACTAAAAAAATCATAAGCTTCACTGTTTTCCGTTGATTTGAAAAAAAAAGGGAGAAATGCCATTTTTTGACAGTTAATTGTTTATAAATAAAAATGGCCGCCAGATCCTACGCAGAAAATAGTTAAAATTTGTTCCTATAGGTATTACCTGTCGAAAAAACGTTTCAGTACGCTGGCTGCTGAAGTGTCACGAACAGGGTATATTTTTGTCTTATTACCCTGGCCTATAGAGCACAACATAAGAATTAAATATTTGATTACGCATTTTAAAAAAGTGAACAAGATATACCTCGTAATTGTTTCACGTTTCTTATTAGTAAATATGTTTATTCTAGGTAGCAAATGCGAAGGATAAAGATCTGGAAGAGCTGTTGGATATCTTAGATCGTTTCTTTGATCCTGAAAAGAAAGCAATTCAGCCAAAACCTAAACCTAGCCCCCAACGTTATCCGTATGGTCGGCGGCCAAAATTCGTGAGGAACAAAAACAATTCACAGAGCAAGAACCCAAAAACAAACTCGACTGCAAACGACAATCCAACCGCCAGCGACGATTCTTCTCCTCGAAGCGAATCTGAACAACCTGCACAAGACGGGCCAGAAGTCACTTCACCCAAGGAAGAGAAGCCGGTGGAGGCTCAATGAGTGCCTTGAAGCAGTAAGTATTTCTGATTAATAGCATTGTACATATAGGGTGTCCCAAAAGTAGTGGAACAGTCAAATATTTCGCGAACTAAACATCGGATCGAAAAACTAAAAAATACGTGTTCAATCATTTTCAAAAATCTATCCAATTACACCAAACACCAATCCCGACTACACCCCCTGGAGGTGGGGTGGGAGGTAACTTTAAAATCTCAAATGGAAACCCCCCAGTTTTTCTTGCAAATTTGGATTTGTTACGTAAAAGTAGGCAACTTTTAATTATACATTTTTTCGAACTGTGGATAGATGGCGCTATAATTGGGAAAAACGATTTATCTTGATACCATAGGTAAATTCTAGAAACGGTCTAATATCTCACGAAGTACACTTCCAAATGAGAAACTAAAAAACAGACTAATGAGAAACTAAAAAAACTCTTTTTTGAAAACCTATGGAATAACACAAACATGACCCTCCAACCCACCCCCTGGAGGTGGGGTGGGGAGTAACTTTAAAATCTTAAATAGCAACCCCCACTTTTTATTGCAGATTCGGATTCGTCATAAAAAATTAAGCAACATTTATTCGAAACATTTTTTAAAATTTCTGATAGATGGCGCTAATAAATCGTATTTTTCCAATTAAAGCGCCATCTATTAACAATTCTAAAAAATGTTTCGAATAAATGTTGCTTAATTTTTAATGACGGATCCGAATCTATAATAAAAAGTGTGGGTTGCTATTTAAAATTTTAAAGTTACCCCTCACCCCACCTCCAGGGGTTGGGTTGGAGGGTCACGTTTGGTGTTATTCGAAAGGTTTTCGAAAAATATTAAAAATCTGATTTTTAGTTTCTCATTTGGAAGTGTATTTCGTGAGATATTTGACCGTTTCTATAATTTACCTATAGTATATGGATAAATCGTTTTTTCCAATTATAGCGCCATCTATCCACAGTTCGAAAAAATTTCTTGAATAAAAGTTGCTTACTATTACGTAACGAATTAAAACCTGCAAGAAAAACTGGGGGTTTCCATTTGAGATTTTAAAGTTACCCCCCACCCCACCTCCAGGGGGTGTAGTGGGGGTTGGTGTTTGGTGTCATTGGATAGATTTTTGAAAATTATTGAAGATACATTTTTCAGTTTTTCGATCCGATGTTTAGTTCGCGAAATATTCAACCGTTCCACTACTTTTGGGACACCTTGTATATCGCACGTTCCTAGGAAAAGTGTAATAAATCAAAATAAAAATTTTTCAGGAGAGTAAAAACAATTTTTGTCAATTTTAAAATGCTAATAGAAGAACCAGAAATGAATAATTTATATATTTGCAAATAGCGTCAAATAAAGATTAAATAATTCCTTAATCTGCCTAAATATTTTGTGAAACAGAACTGTTTTTGAGATAATGAGTGATTTAAAAAAAATTTGGTATGTTACAGTTTTCTTCGAAAAATCTCTTACTCGAAAAACACGAAACAAAAGTCTAAACTCTTCCAAACTAAACAGCAATAACTAAAAAATATTACACTTTTCGGCGGAAGTAAAGTAGAAATTATGGTAAATATTCCGATAATAAGAGTAGCAACTCGAAATGTTACACTTTTACCGGGAGAACGTGAAACTCGAGTTTACAACACTTTTAAATTAAAGAGTAATAATTACAATTATTACACTTTTGATAGGAAAATGCTGATGTACCTGTTCCGAGGAATAGAGATTATTGCGCGATCTAGGCAGTAACGATCTAACTTAAATTATTAAGTTTTCTTAGGGGATAATGCTTTAGATATTATATTCTCTTACTCAGAAAACACGAAACAAAAGTCTTCCAAACTAAACAGCAATAACTAAAAAATATTACACTTTTCGGCGGAAGTAAAGTAGAAATTATGGTAAATATTCCGATAATAAGAGTAGCAACTCAAAATGTTACACTTTTACCGGGAGAACGTGAAACTCGAGTTTACAACACTTTTAAATTAAACAGTAATAATTACAATTGTTACACTTTTATGATTAATTATTTATATGGGAAATAAGCCACAATTAAAATGAAAAAAATAATTTTATTAACGTTTCGACGCCCAAATCGGGTGCCGTTGTCAAAATACAAAATATTACTAAATAAACAAAAATGTTGTTGCTAAGCAAAAAAATTCTTCTAATAATTTATTTAATCTGACTCATTTATATTGGCAATTTAGACATATATTATACATTTTAAAGTAGAAGACTTTAAAATGATATTGCCAATATTTATGAGTTGCGTTCCTGGGACGACTTACTGAAAGATAGTCCATTCGATTACATGAAATCAACCCCAACTCAAGAATATCCGTCACAAAAAAATTATAGCATGTGATCTGTCTTTAAAAAGACAACCAAATGCAACGACAGTAAAATTCTCGCGTTAGAGACTTCATAGTAAATCACAAGGGAAAACCAGGAAAAAAACCCTGTGATACTATCCCGACATCGTAAGTATTTGGTCTTACATTTAATTTACTCTCAAAAAATAATACCAAATTCTGACTTGTAACATGTTTAAATTATAAATAATATTAATAATACTAGATATATAAGTAATACTAAAATATAAAATATGTACCAGCTCGATGTTATTGACTTACTAATCTTGGTATTTTCTTTCTTTTGACTTCCTCTTTCAGTATGGGCAACCACATCCTACTGCATTCTACCGAGGAATTTGCGACACAATTGGTTTCATTTAGTAGAATTAGAGCCGCTTCTTTGATTTTTCTCTTTTTACTATCTGATTCTTTCAGGACTATACTTGAATCTCTCCACTGAACTCTATGTTCATTATCCCATGCGTGTTGACATATTTGAGATCTATCAAATTCTCTATTTTTAATATAAGATTGATGTTCACTTATTCTAACGTCTAATGGTCTTGATGTCTCACCTAAATAAAATTGTTCGCATTCACAAGGTATTTTATAAATGCAATTCTTTGTTCTTTCTTGATCATTGTTAGGTTTAGTTTTAGATAGAATAGATCTCAATGTGTTTGTTGTTTTGAATGTTGTTGAAATGTTGAATTTATTTCCTATTGTTTTAAGTTTCTCGGATAGTCCTTTTATATATGGTATTGATATTTTCCTCGTATTATTTCTTGTGAATGTTGTAGGATCCCGTTCTAGGATCCCGTTCTTAGAATTCTGTTACACTTTTGATAGGAAAATGCTGATGTACCTGTTTAGAGGAATAGAGATTATTGTGCCATCTAGGCAATAACGATCTAACTTAAATTATTAAAGTTTTCTTAGGGGATAGTGCTTTAGATATTATATTATCCATTCCTGTAGAAAAGTGAAGATAGAAAAAAATTTAATTTACTACACTTTTCTTCAGAACGTGCGATATGATATGATTCAAATGTAAATCCGTATTTCTAGTATGACAGTGTTATTGTCACCACTTTCATAAATAAAATTATAAATGTATTTATAAAATACCTTGTCTAAATCCGTTGCACTTCATGAATGACACTTCTACATTGTTACACGGCAACCAATTGCTTAGCAAATTCATGACGACTGCTAACTTATTTTGATTTGTATACCTCATTCTCAATTAAATAAAATTCGTAGAAAGAAAATTTAAGTGTATTACTCAAAAAACAATTTACATTAATTGAATCTGTGAGAAGAGAAAGCGGAAATCCATTATAAGTATGAAGATGCACTGTTTTGTAGAGAAACCAGACATATCTTCGTACTAACAATGCTTGTTAGTGCGCTCTACAAAATGGTGAGTCTTCATACTTACAATGGATTTCTGTCGAAATGTCAAAAATGCCTATTTATAAACATGTCCGCGTTCTCTTCTCACCGATTCAATTATCATTGAAATAAGAGACAATTTTGACATTTCTCTTCAAAAACTCAATTAGGTACTATACTCCATTCCACGAATATACGACTCTCTTGGATTATCGCGACAACGAATATTTTACTGTGCAAAATATGAAGAACGAAAGTAAATTGAAAATTATATTCTTGTTTATTGGAGTAATTATTATAGCAAAATACTTTCGTACTTCTTATGTTGCACACTAAAGTATTCGTTGTCGCGATAATCCAAAACAGTCGTATATTTGTGGAATACACCATACTGTTCTCGAAGTGTCAACTTTCTGTGTTTATATACTTTTTATGACAATCAAGACTTCTTTAGTTTAATGGCCTCCATCTACCTGGGTATTTTGCCAGGATGTCCCAGACTTTTCAAGACATTTTGAGACTTTGATATCTCAAAAATTCTAGATTTTTAATACAGTAAAAACCTCCGTTAACCGAAACATCGTTTAACCCAGTGGTTCCCAACCTTTTTCCCATGATCGCCCCCTTTAGACAGGTTTCACCAGTTGTGAACACTAGTCGCCCCCCCCCCCCCCCAATTAAATATAACAATATCCATGAGACTGAAGAGCTGCCGTAAGTAATTACCTTTAGAAAGCCAGCGGACTTCCGTATGTAGTAGTAATATATTAAATATCTCATCATTTTCTTCACAAAGTGTACGAAATATTCGATCATTCTTTGGTTTGATTTAATTTTATTTACTGCATCTATGACAAGACGACCAATCTATTTTGGCCGTTCGCTTTTTGTTCGAGTCTGATCAGCAGAGTCGGTACCTACTTTCATCATTCTTATCCCACTTATATAAATTACCTTTAGAAAGCCAGCGGACTTCCGTATGTAGTAGTAATATATTAAATATCTCATCATTTTCTTCACAAAGTGTACGAAATATTCGATCATTCTTTGGTTTGATTTAATTTTATTTATTGCATCTATGACAAGACGACCAATCTATTTTGGCCGTTCGCTTTTTGTTCGAGTCTGATCAGCAGAGTCGGTACCTACTTTCATCATTCTTATCCCACTTATATATCTCTTTCTCTTTTGTGCAGATGTTTGCACAATACGAAAGTTTGATCGAAGGAAAATGCAGAATTTATTATAATGTATTACTTACCTATATAATTAAATTGTATCATGATTAATAGCACTCTGTTACTAGACGAGATGTTTGTATTATTATTACCTACATTGGTATACCTACATATATTTACTTTTTATTATCCTATGGATATCCAATCAAAAGTATTGTATTTTTTCTCAATTACCAATTTCTCGTTTCCCGGATGCTAATCGCCCCCTTTTCTCTATTGCCCCCCCCATATGACCCCCTTTGCTCTATCGCCCCCCTGAAAATTTCAAATCGCCCTCAGGGGGGCATTTGCCCCCGGTTGGGAATCACTGGTTTAACCGAAACGCCTGACAGTTTCAATAATTTCGTCAAAAAAGTAAATTTTTATCGCAAAACGGAAACAATTCGATGTTAATTTGTCAACATCGTAAACATAACTTTAATACACAACTAAATAATATACAAAAATGCGTTTGCCAACTTTGACCACGAATTCTATGTTATTTGATACAAGAAGAATAAGAAAACTTATTTTTCTTATTTTTAACCGAAATTCTGGTTATCCGAAACGGCTTCTCCCCCAATTATTTCGGTTAACGGAGGTTTTACTGTACTTCTTTTCCGTCAAGAGACTTTTTCTATATGGAATAAATCTTACAGTATTGTCGGGACACTGCTCCTTCATTTATATTATTCGCCTTGAATAACTGGTCTATCAGGGAGTGACTGAAACCAACAGTTCCATGCTATGGAGGCAAACTCTTGATATGAACTGCCTTGTGTTTACTTCTAGCTGAAAACTGGAACTAATAGGTTGAATCGTTTATTATCTACAGGTTGATGTACAGGCCCTCCCAGTTTCATTGAAGCTTCGGACAAAGTCCTTTCTTACGTTTGGGATTATACAGTGAGCCCGTAAAGATTGGAATAAATTCATTTTCTCGAGAATGGACAATTTTGGAAAAAATCCCGAAACAGGTCGATTTTTATTTTTAAATTACGACTTTTTGGCATAATATATTATCATATTCATACTAGTAACGTCACCCATTTGGGCGTGATGACGTCATCGATGATTTTTTTAAATGAGACTAGGGGTGGTGTCATAGCTCATTTGAAAGGTAATTCAATTCTCTATTCAGTAATATAAACATTAACATAATTATTTATACAGGGTGTCCAAAAATTTTTTTTTAATTAAATTTATTGACATAAAAAGAAGAATCTGTGTAATTTATTTAATTCAAAATACATTTTACTGCTACCAGAGAACAGGAAAAAATTTTTATTGGACAAATAAAAAATATGGTTTTTTGCAAATTCAATATTAAAGCGGCCACCCACCTGCCTCTTGACAATTTGAGCATTTAATTTAAGCGAAAAGCAATAATTTTTTTTAAGTGAACATTTTTTCTGTTTTCTGAGAGCAGTAAAATGTATTCTGAATAGGGAACTTGCACATTTTTTTTTTGTTACATAATAATGTTCAGTTTTGTTTAAAAATGAGATTTCCAAAATTTCACGCTTTAAAAACTCGTAATAACTTAGAAATACATATTTAAAGTCTTCTGCGGTATAAAATAGTTCATACGACCCGTGACGTCACATAGTTTTACATTAGTTATTATTATGGTTATATTTCGCTGTGTCTAGGTACACTCTAACGTGTACGCAAATAAAAAAGTTAGGTACACGTGAATTAAACTTGATCAAGCCAGTGACTTCATTATTTAACGTGCGCAGTGACTGTATATTTTGGTACATGCTATTTTGATATGTTTAGTGTTTGTTTGATAGAAAAATACTTGTTAAGGGAAGGGAAGCAGAACTATTTAGATGTTTCAAACTTAATTGTAATAAATCAATGTATATATAAAAGTATATATTTAGGTTAGCAAAATAAATATATGTATTTAGTTGATATGACACGTACAAAATATTGCTAAAATAATTTTTATACATAAGTTAATTATTATAATCAACTATTCTAAATGGGAAATAAGCCACAATTTTACTAAAAAAATGATTTTATTAACGTTTCGACGTCCAAATCGGATGTCATTGTGAAAATACAAAAATTAGTCAGATTAGATAAATTATTAGAAAAAGCTTTTTACTAAGAAACACCATTTTTGTTTAATTTAATAATATTTTGTATTTTGACAACGACGTCCGATTTAGACGTCGAAACGTTAATAAAATCATTTTTTGGTTAAATTGTGGCTTAGTTCCCATTTAGAATAGTTGATTACAAAAATGCCACAAGGATAATAGCTTCAGAACAAGTTAATTATTATTGTGAAAGCTTTAGGTCTTCTTTTTATTTTAATCTTTTACGGTAATACATGCTATTTCTTTTATAACTAAAAAAAATATATATTAATTTATAGTCTCTTATCTTTTTCGTACTGTTTTAAAATGTTCTTAAACTCATTAAAAGAACTAAATAATTGTCCACACTCCGTAGTTAATTTAAAAACAAACGCTAAACAAATAAAAAATAAGAAATCACTGACACTAACTTTTTTATTTGCGTACACGGTAACGTATACCTAGACACAACCTTATATTTAGGTATATTCTTCTCCTTCTTTAGTTTATTGGCCTCCACCTACTTGGGTATTTGGCAAGCTCATCGTCGTGGAATAAGTCAAAAATATTTATATTCTAATGACATTTATCGTATGTCATTGTAATAATATATACCAGTTTGTTAAAATTGTAGTTTTATACTGTTTTTGAAGGAAAGGAACGAAGGTTTACTATTGAAAATAAAACCATTTTGTAAAAGTACGAATTTTTCTATGAATAGTTCAAACGGTCAAAAACACTTGTACCGTCACATAAATGTATTTTCTACTGACGTTTATAACATCTAATTTAAAATTCTGTTTACTTTATTGAAAAAATGTAAATGTAAAACCAAGTGACGTCACGAAGCGTTTTGGACCACCTGTTTTAATTTGAATTTTTAATCGTCTTTAGGGGTCAAACGAAAGACAAACAAAACTTTTTCATCTTTGATACATGTTTTAAATTATGTTGTGTTGTGATTTATAACATTTTTTTCGAATTTAAAAATTTATGCAAGTTCCCTATTAAATAAATTACATATGTTCTTCTTTTTAATTATAATTATGTTAATGTTTATACTACTGAATAGGGAATTGAATTACCTTTCAAACGAGCTATCACACGACCCTTATTCTCATTTAAAAAAATCATCGATGACGTCATCACGCCCAAATGGGTGATGCCACTAATATTATATTATATATGCCAAAAAGTCGTAATTTAAAAATTGACCTGTTTCGGGATTTTTTTTTCCAAAATCGTCCATTCTCGAGAAAATTAATTTATTCCAACCTTTACTTGCTCACTGTATAAACATACTGGGTTACCTCTTTTGAAAGTTGCCCCAGTAGCAGGCATGTGGAGCGTGGCCTTGGCCTGGTCACTTTGAAGCTTTATACTCATACAAGACAATTCATAGACTTTTTCTGGTTTTTATTTAAAATTTTCGAGATAATATGTCAGGGATGAATGCTTCTTTGTAGAAAGGCAATCTTCCAAAAATAAGATCTTGAGGTAGGTATAGTTTGTCAAACATAGGAAACAGTTTGAACATCTTACAATCGCCAGGCGTTATGGCGATTGTGAGACTTTTAAACTCTTTCCTACGTTTGACAAACTGTAGCTTCATTTTTCTTCCATTGAACATTATCGGTGTAGAATAACTAGGCGCTTAATAGAGGAATTAAAGTATCTCAATATTTTTTATTTATCAGTGACGGACATTGAAAGGTAAGTTAGGATTTTCATTCACTCTTGCCATCATTCTGATTGTAAATTTCATCCTCTTGATACGATGTGTGTTATGAATGCTTCTGCTGCTGTAGTTGCTTCTTGATTATGAAAGAGTGCAGAATCCATTGCGACCATTAACCCTCGTAAGGCGGTGCTTAGATTGTTACGTAAACAACGGTGCGGGGTGCAATTGCACCCCATCCGTATATCCATTTTTTATATGTAAACGTTGGGGAAATTGATTTGAAAGATAATTAGAACTTGTATATTATACTATGAGACATAATTTTACAAACAAGGTAATTATTTCTTGTCTAAAAAAAATAATTATCGTTGCAAGACAAACACATGAAATTTTTTACAGAGTAAGCAACACAAAGTTTTTACACAAAATACAGTTATGCCGGGACTTACGGTCTTTTTTCTCTGACATAAGTAACACCGATCTTGTCCCGTAGCTCTGTAGCTCCAGGTGGAACAACAGAAATGCCCAATTTAGGATAATATGAAATTTTCACCATTTGCACTCTACACTCATTTTTTCCAAAAAAAAACGTAAACGCAGATTTTAAATGCTGTAATGGGTGGAATAAAATAAATAATGGGTTAAATGGATAAAAATAAAAAAAACGAGATTTGGGGTGGAATTGCACCCCGCACCGCCTTACGAGGGTTAAGTACTGGTTTTCTCTCTCTCTCTCTCATCAGAAGTGGATCGAGAATATCCACTGCAAGTTGTTCAATAGCTCTCCAGAAAGATATTGTGCCATTTTACCACGACTTCAGGACATTTCAATCTTCTGCATGTCAGGATTAATTGATTCAGTAAAGTCATATGTCGAATTCTGGCATGTGTTCTTTCGACTCCTTTAATATACCTTTAATATGTGATTTTGACAGTATCAATTGTTGAAATGTACTTACTCCATCGGGACTTTCCTAAATCGGATATAATAGACCATTAAAAAGATCAAATATTCCCAGTGAGCCCAGTACATCTTTATAGTTCCACTGTATTTGGTTATTTCCTGCCAAATAGATCTTACTCCATTTTAAGCCATTCTCGTATTTAAGTCGTTAACTACTTAAAGGGACGCGAGTAGGTACGTGTACTTTAAGTTTGCCGAGTAAGTTCGTTGTTGATCCAACCGCTTTGAAGTCTTGCTCGTAGCTCGTACGTGTATCACTGCTTCGAGCCGCGAGCCGTCATTTTATTGCGTTAAGCTACGCCTATATTTTTGCTAATCACGCAAATTGCCTATAAGTAATTGAATCGTTTATTGTTGAAAGGACAAGTTACATTTTATAAGTTTTGAGAAAACTTAAAAAACTATCCTAAATTATTTTTGATTATTTGTTTTTGAGTAAACCTAATCAAATATTGCTCAGTAGTTACATTAGAGTAAAGCAAGGTCATTTTATCTTTTTGTTTTTGAATAATTGTTATTTTTGTGCAGGTCGTCCCTTGACGACATCGCAATGCAGTGGAGTACGCTTGCCGTGTGTCACGGTTATCGAGTCGAGTAAGTCAGCGATCTTTAAAATCTGTCTGTGTGTCTGTCACCTACTTAAGTCTTCATTTTACTCTTTAAGGTTTTCCAGGGAAGTTTGATCATGATCTTCTTGTTTAACTGTGGTCATCTGGAGACTTCTTTGATTACATTCTCTTTTTCTTCAAGCTTACATTATCTTTTCTTCAAGCTTACATTATCTTTTCTTCAAGCTTACACTGGTTTTGAACCTGTAATTCGTTCAAACCATCTTGGAATTCTTGTTTATTCGTTTAATACATTCTGCACAATGGCAGCTATGTACGCATTTGATCCCGCTTGGCGGCGCTAGTGTAGTTGGAGGTCAGCGTTTTGACAATTCGTGAAGTTTGTATATGGTGTTTTTGATTACGATTTAACAAATAATAAATGATGGCCGAAAATACAGATCTTGGGCTGTTTGTGCGTTGAAAACGAATTGAGGAGAAGGAATGCGAGGGTTACTGGAAAAAAGGAAGCTCTTATCGCATGATAAACTATATTAATCATCGTCTCAATGTTTTATTTCTATAGCTCGGAGGGTATAGATCTGAGGGTATTTATTTGGTATTGACTCACTCCCCCCACGAGTCTAGTGTGCATATGATATCTGCCTTACTTTTTCATCAATTTAAAATTCTCAAGTAAGTGCGCTCAGCATTAATTTTTGTATTTATCTCATTTAAAAATTTGATATTTTCAAAATATGGCCGCCATGACAGTTGCGCATTTGGGGTATATTTGGTTTAAGCATGGGTTGAGCGCCGTTAATTCTGCAATGTTGCCTTATTTAAAAAAATTATAATTTCTTATAGAAATATATAATGTGTTAATTTAATTAAGTATAATTATTTGGGTGTTTGTCTAGGTGAAAAGCGACCTTAAATTTAAGGTGAAATTAAAAAAAATTAGGGTTAGGTTTGATCAGGTTATGTTTTAGTCATTAAAGAATATTTGAATGGTACTAGCATTGTTTAGGAAAGGACACTTTCTAGGTCACTTTAATTTTCAGTTATTAACTTGTTTATATTATTTTTGATTAGGTTAGGTTTGATCAGGTTATGTTTTAGTCATTTTAAAGCATATTTTAAAGATAATATGTCACTTAAATTTTCAGTTATTAACTTGTTTTAGTCACCAAAAAATATTGAAAACTTGAGAATTATTTCAAATTATTATTTCACATTTTTCTATATTATTTCAAATATAATTTTTTTTATATTTTCACTTCATAAAATGTGATTGTAGATGTGGCAACAGTGTGAATGTATATAAAATTGCATATCTTAATCCGTGCGTTTAAAATAAATTTTGATCTGAATTTTATAGTGAAGTATTCTATTTTTTACAGTCGAATCTAGGGGCAATACGTAATCTGTTTCAACAAATTTTTTATTGCAGATAGGTACTTGCATTTATTGTCATATATTTTTCCCTGTACATATTTATCCCTTTTTATTGCTACAATCCACTTTTTTCTCATCAGAATATCTTTGGGAAACCTGTGTCCTGATGTCCTCGATGAGCACAAATGCACAGCACAACATTGAGGGATTTTATACTCTTAAGTTTAATTCACACAGCGAAACAAATATGCAATATTTACTTAGAAATAGATCGATTTGAAGTGTTGACGTAAGTTTAGGTGACCTCCAACTACAAGAGCGCCACCTACGTTGAGCTTTCCAGATTAGCTGCCATTGACACCTGTTCTCTCAACTTTTTTATTTCATTTGTACTAATCGCTAGTTGTTCCCTTAAATGTGCAACTTCAGATTCTAGAATATCCCTTTCTTTTCTGTGGTCAGTTATAAGAAATCGAGTACTTAGAGACCTACATCTGCTATTACACTTGCGATCATAAAAAGCGGGTCACTCGATGAATTATTCAAGTTAGATGTCTCGAATTTTCTAAACTTGTCCGATTTGAGTGATTTTTTTAGTATTTTATAGCCTTATTCTTTAACAATATCACTATAATAATATTGTTGCTAGACAGGTAAATTGTCATTGTATACCGGGTGTAACAATCGTAGTGTTCATTCCTCAAAGTTCGGAACACCCTGTGGAATGTTTTAGCATAGATAAAATATTGAAATTAAAACTCGATTGTAGCCTTAGGCTTTCTTAACATTTTCTTTTTTGATTTATTTGTTTATGTTGGACAATAAAAAAGTTAGGCACGTTAATAACTAGCCATGTTCTTCATCAATACAGGGTGTTTCTAAATAAGTGCGACAAACTTTAAGGGGTGAAAAAATAATGTCAGTTTGCTTTATAAATGCAAATGCCTCGTTTCCGAGATACGGGATGTTGAAGTTTTTCTTACAAACTGATTATTTATTTATTGCTCTAAAACCCGTAGAGATATGCAAATAAAATTTGGTAGGTTTTAAGAGGCAGTCATTGTGCATTTTTTGACATACAATTAATAATTATATATTCACCATTGGCGTGCATACGGGTATAAACATTTTAGATACATCCCGTATGCACGCCAATGGTGAATATGAAATTCTATATGAATATGAAATGCGCCATAACTACCTCTTAACACCTACCAAATTTCATTTGCATATCGGAAGCGGTTTTGGAGCAATAAATAAATCGTCAGTTTGTAAGAAAAAATTCAACATCCCGTATCTCGAAACCGAATAATTTGCAGCCATACGTTTATAAAATAAACGGTCATTATTTTTTCATGCAGAATTACCCCTTAAAGTTTGTCGCGTTTATTTAGAAACACCCTGTATTGATGAAGAACATGGTTAGTTGTTAACGCGCCTAACTTTTTATTATTATCCAACATCAACCAATAAAGCAAAAAAGAAAATGTTAAGAAAGCCTAAGGCTACAATCGAGTTTTAATTTCAATATTTTATCGATGCTAAAACATTCCACATGCTGTTCCGAGCTTTGAGGAATAAACACACTATGAGTGATAAACCCGGTATACAATGACAATTTACCTGTCTAGCAACAATATTATTATAGTGATATTGTTAAAGAATAAGGCTATAAAATACTAAAAAAATCACTCAAATCGGACAACAGGTTTAGAAAATTCGAGACATCTAACTTGAATAATTCATCGAGTGACCCGCTTTTTATAATCGCAAGTGTATTTCTAGTAGAACTGTATGACAGGCTTCTGGGTGTCAATCTAGGCGATTCTGAGCTCAATGTTTGGTGCTTCTTTCATTGGATGTGATCCGCTTCTGTAATTTTTTTGCAAATGCCGTATTCTTCCTTTTGTTGAAGATTTTCTGAAATTTTTAATACCTGGATAAAATAGTTTGTTGGTTATCTGCGGTAGTGACTTCCTCAGTTGCAATTTTTCAGCATTTACGTCTTGGACAAATAAATTTAAAATAATAACCGTATAAAGGATTTACAAAAAGGACATTGCCAGTACCTGTACATAATATTCAAGCTTGTTAGTCTATTCGCAACATAAGTGGTCCCGTGGGAAATTCTAGCTCGTCTTGATTTAATGGTGGTATTATAGGTTTTTGGGTCGGTGAATCCAATGGAAGTGGTCTGGTTGTCCTAATATTGTCCGTTTAATTGTTATTAACAAATTATGGTAAAATTAGGTATTTTCAAGGTATTATTAGAAGCCCTGTAAATAGATTGATAGTGTTAAGGTCTTCTCTGGTGTGTTTTTGGTCGCTGAATCGAATGAGACTAGTCACGATTACTCAAAATATTTTGTTAATAACAAAATAATTGTTTATTCGCAGAAAAGGTCGAAATAATAAGCGATCTACAAGTTTTTAGTCTTTTTCGTAGTATTTTTATACGCTAAATCGATTGCCACTGGTCGTTATAGCTTAAACCACGTTCCGACTTTGTTATTAATAAATTATTGCAAAAATACCTGTTTTTGGCACGTGTACTAGTACTCAGGGTCTTTGCTCTAAATTAAAAAAAAAACATCTTGGATTGACATGAAATGTGGCATAGACATGTCTAAGAAAACGAGTGATATTGTGCCGATGTGTGCTTTTAAACTGGGGGTGAGTTTCACCCCTTCCGAGGGGTGAAAACAGATACCTTTAAAATAAGTCCGGAAGTGGATAAACTGAATTCTAAGCAACGTTGTTTGTTCTATAGAGTTTTTCACTAAGTCAATATATTTCGAGTTATTTGCGAGTAAATAACTCGAAATTTTTCAACAAGAAAACCACGTTTTTAGACGGTTTTTCGCAGATAGAAGTAAGTATTTTTCAAAACAAAATATCTAAACCAATAGATAGACTATAAAAAAGTGAAATAAATGGTGTAGGTATGTGTGAGGTCTCTAGGCCCATTAGAAGCGGAGTTGTAGCTAATGAACAACAGGTTCATATTCGTCAAATTCCATATCAAATATTTCAACATAAAATAACCAAAAAATTAAACACGTTTTGAGGAAAACTTTTTCAACGTTTTTGAAAAAAGCTGTATTTTTGATTTTTAAAAAGTCTCTAGTATCAAAAATGAGCAAGTTACGCTCAAAATAAAGATGGTCCCTTTTAGTAAACAAAAATCAGGAAAATCGCCCCCTAATTAGCATCTCAAATGAAAGTAATCGTTACCGCTTCACAAGTTGTTTTACTTTTGTTGTGTTATATGATCTGTAAGTTTCATCGATTGAAAGTGCTTATTTTTGAAAAAATTTGATTTTCAAGTAAATTTTTTTTAATATTGAAAAAATGTTTTTTTTTTCAAATAATTTAAAAATTGTTAGACAACCCAAAAAACTCGAAACAGTAAAAATTGTAGGCTTTGCTTTTCTGAATACTCTGGATTTTTTATTTTTCTGTGAGACAAAAATTGATAAAGATCTGGTGTTTCTAAATTTGCATACACTCGTGAATAGTGACTCGTTCAAGCCCTTTAAACTACAGCTCTTTCAAAAATAAGCACTTTGAACCGACGAAACTTACAGATAATATAAACAATACATACACGAGTAAAGGAACTTGTGAAGCGGTAACGATTAATTTCATTTGAGATGCTTATTAGGAGGTGATTTTCCCGATTTTTGACCACAAAAAGGGACCAATTTTATTATGAGCGTAACTTTCTTACTTCTGATGCTAGAACCTTTTTTGAAAAACAAAAATAAAGCTTTTTTTTTTTCAAACTTTAAAAAAGTTTTTTAAATTATCTCCAAAAATTGCTTCATTTTTTGGTTATTTCACGTTGACATATTCGATTTGGAATTGGACGAATATGAAACTATTTTTTATTAGCTATAACTCTGCTTGTACTGGGTCTAAAAACCTCATACATACGCCATTTTTTCATTTTGTTATATGCTATATTTTTACCATGAATATTTTTTTGTTAAATACTTACTTTTTGAGTTATTTGCGAAAAACCGTCTAAAAATGTGTTTTTTTTTTGTTGAAAAATGAACATATTCACTCGCAAATAACTCAAAAAGTATTGACTTGTGAAAAAACTCTATAGATCAAAAGTTGCTTAGAATTAGTCAGTTTATCCATTTCTGGACTTATTTTAAAGGTATCTTTTTCACCACCGAGAAGGGGTGAAACGCACCCATAGGGTAAAAGCACACTTTCGCACAATATCACTTTTTTTTCTTTGACATGTTAGCTGTGTGTATGCCAAATTTCATGTCAATCCAATCGGTTTTTTAAAATTGACAGCAAAAACCGTGAGTACACGTACTATAAACGGTTATTTTTGCAATAATTTATTAATAAAAAAGTCGGAACGTGGTTTAAGCTATCACGACTAGTGGCAATCGATTTAGCGTTTAAAAATACTACGAAAAAGACTACACACTTGTTGTAGATAGCGCATTATTTCGACCTTTTCTGCGAATAAGCAATTATTTTGTTAACAAAATAAAAACATATTTGAGTAATCGCGATTAGTCGCATTCGATTCAGCGACCAAAAATACACCAGAGAAGACCTTAACACTATCAATTTCTGTACAGGGCTTCTAATAATATCTGGAAAATACCTAATTTTGCCATAATTTGTTAATAACAATTAAACGGGCAATTTTTGGGCTTTCAGACCACTTCCATTGGATTCAACGACCCAAAAAACCTATAATACCACCATGAAATCACGGCGAGCTAGAATTTCCCACGGGACCCCCTATGTTGCGACTAGACTATATTAGGCATATAAATAGTTTTCTACAAATTTGAATTATTTATTTGTATCTTATACCAAAATAGTCTAATTGATTACATATTTTTATCTTAATTGCTTTTACATATCTTCTAATTAATTATAATTTAATAATATATTGTTTTTTGTTTCAGTGTGGTGAAAACCTCATGAAGATTTTTTGTTCATTTCAAGGCCAGATTAGTTCTCACAGTTACTGACTCAGCAACAGTGAATTCTCGGTGTCTTTAACATTTTTATTTACCGTTCACACACTGAAAGCTGTTATTTTGACATAATTAATTTAATGTTAAATAGCATTTTCAACTTTTCTTTACAGTTTAAATTTCTTTGTACAATTTTTTGAGGCAATTTTTCAAGTGTGATTGGTTTATTTTTTATTATATCGAAGCATGTTTAATTTTTTTTGTGATAGTAATAGGATTATGTATTGTGTAACATTCATTCAGGATTGTTTGTTACATACCTGTTATTAATATTTGAGTTTAATAAAGTTTAATACTACTTTGTCTTAGTTTTTATAACGATTGAGTTGTATGTATTAAAAATCTGAATATTACTTCTTCTCTTTATAATTTCCATTTAATCCTTTTATGTGCACATAATAACCTGTCAAATCCATGAGAACAGAAATCGAGAATGATGGTCGAGATGGAAACTAAATAAGTCGTATTTCTTAATAAATAATAAACCTGTATAGTAGTATATTCAAAAGCTATATACAAATGATATATGTAGTAAAAAAATACTTGCTGCTAGCAAAAGAAATTGTCCAGAGAGATAATGAGAACATCCGGAGTACAGGGATATAAACACAATAAAAACAGCCGACAAAAAATTAATATCATTAACATCTTCGGTGGGTCGTCAGTTAAAAAAGACTGGTGATTAACGGTATTTTATATAAAATTCAGCTAACAGTAAGTATTTATTCCACCTTGATTTAATACACAATATATAACTAATCGTTAAAAAATAATATTCCAGCTACTGTAAATAACAAATTCTTCTCGTGTTTTTGTGTAGACATGATTTTTTTTTTCAATGTGCCTCCAGTAAAAGGTCGTTCCATCGTTTTCGTGGTCTTATTGGAAAACTTTCTCGCCTCCTTTACTACTCTTCTATTTCTTTCCCAGTCTTAGATGTTCTACACCTTGCATCGATTTTTCTGGGGTTTTCATCTCTGCTGTTTCTAGCTTTCTTTTTGTTCTATCTGTGTCAGGTCGTATTTCTGCCGCATATGTCATTATTGGTCTGATGACTGTAAATTTTGCCTTTCATTTCTTTCCCGATATTTTTATTTTCCATATTTTTTTCATTCTTCAAGAGAAAACTTCTATGAACACCTTCAGACTGTAATAAACGAGACTCAAATGATGAATATAAAATCATTATGGGTGACTTTAATGCCCGTGTTGGCAATGACACAGTTCCGGGAATGAAACAGCGATATAATGAAAATATCAGAAATGAAATAATAATATGGAAAATAAAATATGGAAAAACATTACAAGCATGTCAAAAAATTTATATTTTTCTTTACATCAAGAACTTCCTCCGCCACCTGAATACATATTTAAATATAACCTGCCAAAGCAAGATATTTCTACTATCGTCAGATTAAAAACTCGACACGGGAAATATGAGGCACATCTGCACAAATTAGGAATAATTAATTCATCAGTATGTTTTTGTGATAATGTTTCGATTAGAGATTTAAACCATATTTTCTTGGAATGCAAAATTAACGAGAGATATATAAATCAATTATATTACAATTTACGACAAACACAAGTTCATTTTCCAATTAGTATAGAATATCTACTAAGCTGTCATAAAATGGAAATATTTAAATTACTCATAAACTACTTGAAAGAAACAAATATAATCATTTAAGTGAAATACGTATAAATATAACAAAACTAATAAATTGATGTAAAAATAAAATAAAAATCTGTGGCTAACGGACTCGCATCCAAGCCATTTTTTCACACACACACACACACAAGGAGACCTTCTGACGGACCTCTGCAGCATAAATGAAATACGAATTAACAATAAATTTTTCCCTCACAAAGAACAATACAAATACACTTTTGAAAACACTAGAGGACAAAGATCTATGATAGACTATATTCTGTCGAATAGAGAGGTACACCCGTCTCTAATCTTGGATGTAAGAGCACTAACATCAGCAGAAATAGGAAGCGATCATAAATTGGTATTGTGCAAAATCAGAATGAAGACACATATACAGAGTCGGTATTTTGTTATCGATGGTATGCGCATTTAATAAGAGCAACAAAGAGACATGTATTTATTATACATTTAAAACGGGTTAGAAGATGTGGGACGGTCGAACGTGGCGGAACTGGGAAGGGTCACCAAAAAATTTCGGGTCGTAGGTAATGGCTTTGTCAGACTGTTGCCAAAGTTGGAAATTATCAAAAGAAAATATTAAAATAGAAAAAATAATATATTTAACTTTTTGTAAACAGATATAATAAACAAATTATTTAAAAGAAAAAAACTTAAATAAAAAAATATTGTTTTCGCCAATTTTAAAAAATGTGAAAACGTTGAATTATATTTCAACGTTTATTTTTTTATTAATTTTTTCTTTTAAATAATTTGGTTAGTACCTACACTATTTGTTAACAAAAATTAATATAATATGTTTTCTACTTTAATTATGCAAGTTTTTCTGTCCCAGAGACTTTGTAAACACAACTTTTCCGTCATAAGATCAGACAGAAGGACAAATGAGGTGTAAGAGTGAAAGCTCTTAACCCAAGGATGTTATTAAAGTGAGAAACTTGATCGCACAAGTACTATTTTAAAGTCGCCGAAATAGTACAAGCGACATATTATTCGACGCGCCGTAGCAAGATGCTTCCGGTATAAGTCAACTCCGAAAAAAAAAATAGAATGACAAATGATGTGTCGAATGAGAGCTTATAACCCAAAAATGGCATTAGAAGTAAGACATTTGACCTCGGACTTCCGTTTATAGAGTTACAACTGGGAGTACGGTTTTAATGACGCCGAATTAATACAAGCAATGTATTATTTAACACGCTTTAGCAAGACGAAAACAAATGTATTGTACTATTTCGGTGGTTTTAAAACAGTACTTCCGGTTGCAACTGATACCATCTTTGGGTTATAAGATCTAATTTGATACCTTGTCTTCGTATTGCTAAAGCGCATCGAATAATATGTCGCTTGTACTATTTCGGCGGCTTTAAAACACTACTTCCAGTTTCAACTCTGCAACCGGAAGTGTGAAGTCCAATTTCTCAGCTTTAATACCATCCTTAATTCGACACCTCATACTTACTACGTACTACGTGGCGTTACAACCCTTCGTGGGTTTTAGCCCACTCGATAGCATGCCTTCACTCTTCTCTGTCTTAGACAATCTCTGTCCAGTTCTCCACGCCCGTAGCTTTCAGGTCTCCTGCTATATTATCTTGCTACCGGAGTTGAGTGTTTTAATAACGTAGGAGTTATATTCGATAGACAGACGGACGGACAGACTTGCACAAAGCCGGAAAAATATAATGGTTTTCGTCTTGCTAAAGCGCGTCCAATAATAAGTCGTTTATAATATTTATTGGGCGACTTTAAAATAGTACTTCAAGTTTCAACTCTAAAACTGGAAGTGCAAGGTCAAATTTCTCACCTTAATAAGATCGTTGGGTAATGAATTTTCATTCGACAGCTCATTTGTCCTGTCTTATCTAATGACGGAAAAGTTGTGTTTACAAAGTCTCTGAGAGAGAGACAGACATGCGTAATTATCCATCAAAGTAGAAAAAAAAATAATACAGTGATGAGCGCGCTAATAAGCGGCAAAATAACGCAAAAGATGGAAAACTTAATACGTAGTGAAATAAAAAGAGATGAAACTAGTAGATGTGTAAAATTATCGATAGGAACCTATAAGTTTACATTACATCAGGTACCTACATAGTTTCCCTCCTTTAGACGTCTGTGACAGAAAACATTTAGAATTTTATAAAATTCTCCTGTCACGGTTAGATTTGTTATACTCCTCAGATATGTCTAAAGGTGCGAAACTATGTAATGTTATGTAAATTTATAGGTTCCTATCGATAATTTTACATCTCTATTAGTTTCATCTCTTTTTATTTCACAACGTATTATGCTTTCCATCTTTTGCGTTATTTTGTCGGTTCTTAATAGCGCACTCATTACTGTACCTATATTATTTTTTGTGAACAAATAAGTATATCTACTAAACAAATTATTTAAAAGAAAAATATAAGTAAAAAAATAAACGTTGAATTATAATTCAACGTTTTCACATTTTTTTAAAATTGATGAAAACAATATTTTGTTATTTTTAAATAATTTGTTTATTATATCTGTTTACAAAAAGTTAACTATATTATTTTTTCTACTTTAATATTTTCTTTTGATAATTTCCAAATTCGGCAACGCTGTCTGACAAAGCCATACCTACAACGCGAAATTTTTTGGTGCCTCTTCCTACTTCGACCGCTCAATATCTTCTAACCCGTTTTAAATGTATAATAAATGCATGTCTCTTTGTTGCTCTTATTAAAAGCCCATACCATCGATAAGAAAATACCGACTCTGTATGTTATAACAAAACAGCACAATACACCATCAAGATTAAAGTCGAAAGCTCACAGGACGACTCCACAACATACCTATTCCAAAAAAAGACTAACGAAAAAAAAAACAGCAACATGTATATCACAGAAAGTGACGGAGTCAAATCCAAAATAAATCGCTTCCAAGACGAAGAACTCCATGGTTTTATCCAGAAGTGAAGGAAAAATATAAAGAGACGAAAAAATACTTTACCTAAAATACATGTCAACTAAAACACAAGAGGCATACGATAATTAGAAGACTATAAGAAACGAAGCACATTCAGTCGTAAGAAGAATAAAAATGATCACTGGAAACGTTTTTCGAAAGAAATGGAACATGATTTTTATAGTCTCCAAAAGGAAATATGGCGCTTTATAAGAGGTAAAGGAACTAATAGTACCAAAACACAGAAAAGGATACATGTATTGACTATCTAAAAAAGCTCTATGCAGAGAAAGAACAAATGATGCTAGAACCGGAAACACCAGAAATTACCACAAATGAAGATGTTAATATAAGTGCACAGGAATTACGAAAACGAAAAACACTCGAAAAGCTGCTGGTAAGGATGAAATACCAAACGAATTACTGAAATATTGTGGAGCAGCAATGACAGAACAATTATGCCCCATTCCACGAATATACGTCTGTTTTGGATTATCGCGACAACGAATATTTTACTGTGCAAAATATGAAGAACGAAAGTAAATTGAAAATTATATTGTTCTTTATTGGAGTAATTATTATAGCAAAATACTTTCGTACTTCTTATGTTGCACACTAAAATATTCGTTGTCGTGATAATCCAATACAGACGTATATTCGTGGAATACACCATAACATTAATTGAGTCGTATAATTTTAAACTCCACACGCAACAAATTTTCAGTAAAAACAAAAAACTTTATTTATTATTTCAGAGCACCTGTCTAAATTAATTGAAATTATTCCATTAGGGAATATAGTCTAAGAGCTAGTGAACCCTCCGACTAACGGTCGTCCTGTAAGGCTAGAAATTTTTCTAGTGATAATTCATAGCACACCAAGGCTAAAAACCATGACCTGGCAGGCCTCAGCGGTGCACGTGTATCTACCAGGTGAATCGAAAAGTGCAAATTTAGGGGGTAAAATAAACTTTCTCCTGTAAGGTTTAAATTTAAGTATGTGTTTGACTAAGTCATTTAGAAGAAATATGTACAATGACAGGCGATTCTGAAGAGCATAAAACATTGATTGATGAAATCCCAAAGAGTTTTTTGCAATACAATATCGGAAACGCCTTTGTTTTTTAATTGCTAATCAAGCGGGCGCGACACTGTGGTATAAGTGAGGACGTCTGAGTTGACATAAATTCATTATCTCGAGAATGGGCAAATTTCAAGAGAAATCCTCAGACAGGTCGATTTTTATTTTTATATTGGGACTTTTTGGCATATATATATATATATATATATATATATATATATATATATATATATATATATATATATATATATATATATTATATATATATATTATATATATATATATATATATATATATATATATATACATCCCGCTATCATTATGTCATCTTTTCATGTTGCAGTCATTTGGCATCACTAAGAAATACTATCATTTTCGAATTTTAATTCGTGTATGTTTGTTGAGCGCATTTTTTAATGCCCTGTATCGTTCTCAGTTTTCTAAAATTTTGATTTTAAAAATTTAAATTATATACAAAAATTTTTACACTTCACAGCCATTTTGACTTCCACCACATAAAAATGTGTATTTGCGGTGTATTTGCCGTCAATCGATGTTGCCACGAGTTAAAAATATCGAGCGTTTGAGGCCAGGTAGAAAAGGTATATTATGAACTATATAAAAGGTGGGTTCTTTACCTGTTCGGCTGGTAAGGGTCCAAATATTTTACGAGTTGAATTGTGTTTATTTTATTTCATCTGTTAAATTATAATTTTCTCATAACGACTTAAAATATTTGTTTGAAAAATTAATTTTGTGTCATTCCATTTCAAATCACTCAATTTTGGAGCAAAAAAAAATTTGGACCTCCGATTTGTCTGAAAATTAGTATATAGCTTCTGCGGGACGTAAAAATAAGATTTTTAAGGTCAAAAAATCTTCTTCTTCTTTTTTTCTCAAAATGTTATTTTATTCGATTTTACAGTGATTTGGTGTTTATTTATACAAATTTCCATTTTCTCTCGTAAAGTATCAATGGAAAACATAATATTTTAATAGAAGGGACTCAAAAATGTCATTATATGGCATTATAACAAGTTACTTTGATTCAAAACAAGCTTTTGATCAAATTTTATAGTGTAGAAAACGTTAAAATACCGTTTTTTTACATTTTTCTCCATTCCCAAAATGCATCATAATCGATTTGGCCGCTAAAATCAAGATGGCCGCTAACGTAACGGAGGAATTCATTCGCGATTTTAAATTTAGGCTACTATTGACTCCCCTAAAGATCAGAATAATAAATTTTTGTGCAGCTTGGCATTCAAGGTCAAATGCTATCCCGACTAGACTAATATATACTTTTGAGTATGATATTACTGCATGTAACTTTTTTGGTATTGTAATATAATTCAAATCCTTCTAACCACTTAAAGTCCTATCTTTTAGCTATCTGCGGGCAAATTTTTAGCCAAATCGATGATGATGTATTTTGGGAATGGAGAAAAATGTAAAAAACGGTATTTTAGCGTTTTTTACACTATAAAATTTGATCAAAATCTTGTTTTGATTCAAAATAACTTGTTATAATGCCATATAATGACATTTTTGAGTCATTTCTATTAAAATATTATGTTTTTCATTGATACTTTACGACAGAAAATGCAAATTTGTTTAAATAAACACCAAATCACTGTAAAATCGCATAAAATAACATTTTGAGAAAAAAAGAAGAAAAAGATTTTTTGACCTTAAATATCTTCTTTTTACGTCCCGCAGAAGCTATATACCAATTTTCAGACAAATCGGAGATCCAAATTTTTTTGCCTGAGTGATTTGACATGGAATGTACCTTTTACATTTTCATTTAATTTACTTACGGTTTTTGTTCAGAATTTTGAAGAAACGCTTGGTTTGACATAAAATTTGGGACACGCATAGCTAATATGTTAAAGAAAAAAAGTGATATTGTGCCGATATGTGCTTTTGATCTGGAGGTGAGTTTCGTCCGTTATCGGGCATGAAAACAAATACGTTCAAATAAGTCCGGAATTGGATAAACTGACTAATTCTAAGCAACTTCTATTTTATAGAGTTTTTCACTAAGTCAATACTTTTAGAGATATTTGCGAGTGAATATGTTCATTTTTCAACAAAAAAATAACACGTTTTTAGACGGTTTTTCGCAAATAACTCAAAAAGTAGGTACCTACTTTATTGAAAAAAAAAAATAGCAAATAGCAAATATAGCTTATAGAAAAGTGAAAAAATGGTATATGTGTCAGGTCTGTAGACCCAGTAGAAGCAGAGTTATTGCTAAGCTTTGTTTTAAAACCAAGAGGAGTACGTAAGCTAACCCTAATAGCACACGACGTCCTCTGGACGTCCAAAATAGGTCCATTTTTGGTCCTAACGTCCATGGACTATAAATGGACGTTCTTTGGACGTCCGGCGTTGGACGTCCGACGTTGGACGTCCTTCGGTGGACTAAATATGTACGTCCTTCGGACGTCCGATGTTGGACGTTCTTCGGGTGGAATAAATATGAACGTCCTTTGGACGTCCGTACTGGACGAAATACGGACGTTTGCTGATCGTCCATATTCGACATATTATACGAATTACGGGATAAAATAGCAAAATAATTCAATAAAATATTAACTTAATTATGTTAATAAAATAGTTTACATCGAAAAGATAATTATATTTAATTCAAAATTGCACAGTTTAATATTCTAAACATGTTTTTGTTTTTTTTTTTTGTGAAGTGTGAAAATCTTATTTGTAAATTATTTGTTACAATGTTTTATTATTCTAGTTACCAAGATGATATAAGTTTGCTAATTAATTCTAGTAAGCAAAAATATAATTTTTATCAATGTATCTGTACTAAAAATGAATCTTAAGAGCATCTTTTTGAAGTTGAATATACGTGGCCGTGCCCAAAATAGGTCCAGTCTTAGTCCTAATGTCTATGGACTATAAATGGATGTCCTTTGGACGTCCGACGTTGGACGTACTTCGGGTGGAATAAATATGAATACGGTGGACTAAATATATACGTCCTTCGGACTTCCGATGGTGGACGTCCGATGGTGGAATAAATACGAACGTCCTTTGGACGTCCGTACTGGACGAAATACGGACTTTTTGTGGACGTCTGAAAATCACCCCCACTACTTGGTTCCTCTGTTCACAAAACTATAACGATAGGCGATAGATTTTCGATTCACCCACCGATATCAGTTCGAAGTTGGAGAGTTGATCTCTCAGTCGTTGTCGTCGTTAGGGCTCCCGCGTAGAGTTTTATTCATTAACCACTGATTTTCATAATGTAAGAAATTATATTATATATGAATTAAAGTATAATATACTTATACATATACTATATATTACGTAAAACTATGAAGACGCTGTTTCACAACATAACACAGAGTCCGACCGCCTCATCGGGCCATTTAGAGCATCAATGCATAAGCCCATCCAATGGATTATTATGTGCCCCTTTGACATAGGCGCACAACATTTTAATCTACCACCCTGAGGATTCCTGCTCCTGGAGTTTTTCTGAAGTGCCGAAACAGTCTATGTTCCTGATTCCTCGATCAGATGAGGAGTTTTCGGATCCATCAACCCCAGACAGCTACTGGAGCTCCACGTTGCAGCCAGTCACTTCTTGGTAAGTGAACGCCAAAGAGGAAGCATTCAGACTCTGCTGCTACCACCGTCTGGACATAGCCTATCGATCCCTGATGGCCTAGAGGACAAGCTCACCGAGAATGATGGAAAAAACCACCAGCCAGGACAACTGGTATCCAAACATTGGTATTATTTACGTTTTTTATTACATTTGCATATTTTTTCATGCTCTTTGATATATATTTCTTATTCTTTCTGGTATATTTTTCATACATTTTTCAATCTTATGGGTGTTTGGTAAAAAATAGGCCATAGCTTAACCTTGGATTACTGAGCTTAAAATAGGTCGATTTAAGCTAACTTACTTTAGTACGAAAGATGATAATAACCGAAATACAGGGTGTCAAATTTAAACTTTTATTTTATTCTTGATTATTTCCTGGGCAATACATCAATTTTGGTGTTGAATTTAGATTTCTTGTCCCAAAAAAACCCCGCTTACCAAATTTCGTGATATTATCCCATGTTTGTTAGGAAATATTCAAGAATAAATAAAATAAAAGTTTAAATTTGACACCTTGTATTTCGGTTATTATCAACTTTAGTACTAACGTAAGTTAACTTAAATCGACCTATTTTACCCTCCGAAATCTAAGGTTAATCTATGGCCTATTCTTTACCAAACACTCTGTATAAGTACATATTTGTATTCTAGCCAATCTTTTTGATTTTCTATAAAGTATAGACTTCCTTGAATTTTGAATTACAATTGTTAAAGGAAAGTTTCGCTACCGCGGTCGCCTTTTGTTCGTCTTAACTTATTACCTCTACCCATAAAGTTCTTTTGTCAAACAGATTGGGTTGGTTATTGTACCTAGTAAGCAAAAAGTATTTATCTCAGTATTTTATAATCTATTTATAATATTGAATTATCTAAAGACAGAAAGCGAAGGCGGATGAAAAAAAATTAGACAAAAGTTGAATGATTATTATAATATAATATTACACTATACAGTGAGCACGTAAAGGTTGGAATAAATTCATTTTCTCGAGAATGGACGATTTTGGAAAGAAATCCTGAAACATGTCAATTTTTATTTTTAAATTACGACTTTTTGGCATATATATTATACTAGTGACGTCACCCATCTGGGCGTGATGACGTCATCGATGAATTTTTTAAATGAAAATAGGGATCGTATAATAGCTCATTTGAAAGGTAATTCAATTCTCTATTCAGTAATATAAACATTAACATAATTATCTATACAGGGTGTCCAAAAAAATTTTTTTTGAATTAATTTAATTGACATAAAAAGAAGAATGTGCGTAATTTATTTAATTCAAAATACATTTTACTGCTATCAGAAGACAACAAAAAATGTTTATTTGGCAAATAAATATTGTTTTTTGCTTAAATTCAATATTAAAGCAGCCACCCACCAGCCTCGTGACAGTTTGAATATTTAATTTAAGCGAAAAGCCATGAATATTTTTCAAATAAACATTTTTTTGTTTTCTGAGAGCAGTAAAATGTATTTTGAATTAAATAAATTACATACATTCTTCTTTCCATGTCAATTAATTTAATCAAAAAAAAATTTTTGGACACCCTGTATAAATAATTATGTTAATTTTTATATTACTGAATAGAGAATTGAATTACCTTTCAAATAAGCTATCACACGACTCCTATTCTCATTTAAAAAAATCATCGATGACGTCATAACTCCCAGATGGGTGACGTCACTAGTATGATATATATGCCAAAAAGTCGTAATTTAAAAACAAAAATTGACCTGTTTCGGGATTTTTCTCCAAAATCCTCCATTCTCAAAAAAAAATGAATTTATTCCAACCTTTACGTGCTCTCTGTATAATAAGTATACATAGATAGAATATCTTCTTTTTAAGAAATTATCCATTATCTCCAAATGAGCAAGGTGTCGATTTGAAATAATATGTATATGTATAATATAGAGCCCATTACGCACCACCTTAAAAATTGAGCATTTTTGATGTCTCGAATTTCCTAAACCAGTTGTCCCATCTAAGTGATTTTTTTTATAATATTATAGCCTAGGCTATAGGTTACCTCCTTAAGCTTGTCATGCACGGGGAGCTATATACTGTAATATATATTATATCACATCGCTCTCTATAGTAATGAGTGAGCCTGCACACACGGAACCATTAGTTCCGTGTTTCCAGGCTCACTCATTTCTATAGGGAGTGATATGATATAATATACATAATATATTACAGTATAGCTCCCCGTTCATGACAAGCTTAAGGAGGTAACCTGTAGCCTAGGCTATAATATTATAAAAAAAATCACTCAGATTGGACAACAGGTTTAGGAAATTCGAGACATCAAAAATTCATCATTTTAAGGTGGTGCGTTAATTTCTTGGAGAAGTGTAATTGTAATTTAATGTAAATAATGTAATATCCAATAATTGTAATTTAATATAAGATGTAATATAAGTTCCTTAAAAATGTATTTTTTATTTCCCACAAAACATTCTCCACAGGTCTAAATATCGTCGCTAGACGTCCACCGAACGTCCTCTCAGGACGTTAGATGGACGTTCGGCAGCACGACATTGGACCAAACTGGGACGTCCTATGAAGGTCCAATTGACGTTCACCGAACGTCCCCTCGGACTTTAGGTGGACGTCCATTGCACGTTAGATGGACGTCCATTGGACGTTTGGCAACGAGGCATTTGGACCAAACTAGGACGTCCTGTTAAGGTCCAATTTACGTCCCCTAGGACGTCCGATTAAGGTCCAATTTACGTCCGATTAAGGTCCAATTTACGTTCGATTAACGTCCAATTTACGTCCGATTAAGGTCCAATTTAGGTCCCCTCGGACGTTAGGTGGACGTCCATTGGACATTTGGCAATGTGGCTTTGGACCAAACTAGGACGTCCTGTTAAGGTCCAATTTACGTCCCCTAGGACGTCCGATTAAGGTCCAATTTACGTCCGATTAAAGCCCAATTTACGTCCCCTCGGACCTTAGATGGACGTCCAATGGACGTTCGGTAGCGCGACATTTTGACCAAAATAGGACGTATAAAGGACGTTCCTCGGACGTAAACGGACGTCCTTAAAGTCCGTAAAGGACGTCCTATGGACGTCCATTGGACGTCCTTGTGCTATTAGGGTAAAAAGACAGATTCACACCCAAGAAAGTCACTAGAAATATCTTCAGATACATCTTCTTTTTTGGTTGATCATATCGGCCTTTGACGGTAATATTGACTAAAAATCTAAAAATAAAAGGAATAACGCAGAAAATGCAAAAATCGCTGATAAAATAAATAAACTAACCTATGAAATGCCAATAGTGTTAAAATTTTATAAATGTCATTATTGTCAAAATTTGATATGAGTAAAATTGCCTGAGGTTGTACCAATTACAAACAAGGTTTACGGCGCGGGAAATTTGAATTACTCCTCTTGGTTTAAAAACAGACTCTTATAGTGAAAAATAAGCTCTTATATGTCAAATTCCAAATCGAATATTTTAACGTGAAATAAAAAAAATGAAACACTTTTCTGGGAAAACTTATTACAACTTTTTTAAAGTGTTTAAGAAAACGTTTATTTTTATTTTTTTTTTAAGTTTCTAGCAGCAAGAGTAAGCAAGTTACGCTCAAAATACAGTTGTTCCTTATTTTTTGGTTAAAAATATCGTAAAAATCTCCCTCTAATTAACAGCCCAAATGGAATTAATCGTTACCACTTCACAAGTAACTTTATGTATTGTTTGTGTTTGTAAGTTTCATCAGTTCAAAGTGCTTATTTGTGAAAAAATTTGGTTTTAAAGTAAATTTTAAATCTTTAATTTTGAAAAAAAAGACTTTTTTCAAAATAACTTTAAAATTATTAGTGATACCAAATATCTTTAAGAGTAAAAAATGTAGGTTTTGCTTTTTTAAATATTTGGGATTTTTTTATTTTCTGGAAGACAAAACTTGGTTAAGATATGGCTGTTTAAAATTTGCATATACGTACTCGTGACTAGTGATTCGTTCGAGCCCTTTCAACAAAACCCCTTTCAAAAATAAGCATTTTTAACCAATGCAACTTACAGATCATATACAGGGTGTCCCCGAAAATAGTGCGTTCCTTAAAGGTATAGATAGAAAGCACAATGTAGAGCAAAAAATTCTTATAATATTTTCAGCCGTTTAAAACTTTTATAGAACAAAATTTGCTTAGAATTAAAATTAGTCAGTTTATCCACTCCCGGACTTATTTTGAACGTATGTTTTTTCACCCCCAAGAAGGGGTGAAAGTCACATCCAGGACAAGAGAACATATCGGCATAATCTTATTTTTTTCTTTGGCATTTTAGCTACGTGTGTGCCAAATTTCATGTCAATCCAAGCGGTTCTTTAAAATCTGGAGGTTTTGCGATATTTTACCGTGAGTGAATGGAATGATTGCCGTTGTCACTTTTAGATAAGAAGTCATTATCACAATAACATAGTCAGGTTAACTGAATTATATAATTATTGTTTTTATTATTAAATGTGAAAACCTAGAATTATCCATGTCTGTCCGACAATAAACACAACTCCTCTGTTAGTAGGACAGAAAGAATGACAAATAAGGTGTCAAATGAAAGCCTATAACCAAAGTATGATATTACATGTGAGAAGTTTGACCTCGGACTGGCGGTTCCAGAGTTTCAACCGAAAGTACTGTTTTAAATTCGTCGAAATAGTACATACTATTATTCAACGCGACTAAGAAAGACCAGAACAAATACATACTTCCGGTTTCATGCCTGTCTGTTCGTCCATGTCTGTCGGTGAACAAAATTCATCCGTCATATCAACTGACAAAAAGTTACACGAAGAGTTCAAATATCGACTGCCGGTTCAACTTCCGGTCACTTTGGGTGAAAAATTAGAACTTACGATGTCCAATTGCTTGTTACAATTTTTTTATAAGTGTTCTACTCTATCTATTCTGACTTTTTCTATAACTTACTTAGATCACATATAATTTAATACAGTTTTGATGTCAGGGGCTTCAAAATTTATGTGGTGAGTTCCGGTATGTGATGAATGAAAAACGACTCCATAAGCAGAAGAAAAAAGTGTTCTTTAAAGTGTTCTCAAGACCTAAGACAATAGATCGACTCACAAGAGCGTTGTCACAGTAGCAAAAATTCGAGTTGGGGTTCGAATTACTTTCTCATGCGGCTTAGTCTCCTGACTTGGCCCCCTCCGATTATTAAGTGTTCCCAAATCTGAAGAAATGACTCGTAAATAAAAAAATCAGCTGAGATAATTGAAGAAATAAATAACTATTTTTCAGAGCTTTCAGAATCGTATTATGCGCACGGCATCGACATAAAAAATTTGTAAAAATCGCTGTATTGAACATATTGAATAAAATTAAAGAATTTTCATGAAAACATGTTTTTCTTGAAAATATGTCTACTTTTATAGGACGCACTTCAGCAGTTCATAAAAAAAGCTTACAGACTTTCTAATGCTTTATGCTAAGTAGAAAAAATAACAAAAAATTTATTACTCATGAAGAAGATCAAGCAGCTAAATTTAAAGTAAAATCATTAGATGGCATATAAATAGATATGGAATAATGGAATAGAAGTTGATATCCACTTCTGAACCCACCTCAGAAGAAGTGGACGAAATAGAGTAATTGGGAGTCCTTCAAAGGTCACCTGAGCACTCAGAACCTAGTACCAGTGCATGCAGCTGCGATAATATTAAAGAGAAATCCGACAAAAGAATTGAGAGGGAACTCTGGATCAAATATCAAAAACCAGTGTAACCTAACACTTCCAGCTTCATATTAATAATAGAAAATCACCGAAAGACAAATATGTAATGTAAAGAATTAATATCTCAATATTCCGGTCTACTAAACAATAACGACTGGAAAAACATTAAAGTCTTTATTCAAGTCGTATATTCAAAAAATAAGACAAGTAGAGTAATAAATGGATAATTAAAAATTGCGAGAAACAGTGCAAGAAAATGATTTAATAGACCCGAAGACAAAACAAAAATTAATGTGCTAAATAAAAGTATTGATTCGTTACTGCAGAACTAGAACTGTTATATGGAGCTATACTAGTCTGGATCGGTGTAAATTAAATGAGAAAGAAAATAATATAATAAACACACTTTAAGAGCAGATAGAGAAAATATATGGATTATCAGAAGGTTGAAACGGCAGAATTATCAACGATAAACAAGAAACAGTCAACGAGATAATGATTCTGGACCAACTGTTTTATTATATTAAGTGTACGGAATTTTTGTTTTTACGAAATAGATGCGAATTTCGGCGAAATTTTGAACATAAATGCGATAAATGTGAAATATGGAGTTTTTGTTTATTTCCGCGAAATACCTGCAGGTGCCCAACTCGCCCGTAAATAAGTAGGTAGTTACGTAGTAAATAAGGCATGGAAAGATTTTACGGAAAGTTTTCTATTGTACATAATTTTTGAAAGGTTGTTTATTTTTCTAACACGTGTTGAAACAGAAGGAACTTTCATTGTTCATCATTAAATAGATAAAGATAAGATAAGGAATTGATATTTTTCAATGTTGATTCTTTGAGAAATATAAATAATCCGACTGTTGTTATCTGCATTTCGGTCTTTTGTATTGGTAAAAATCTAAGTAGGAATAAAAGTCGGCTAATTCTTATTTTCTAAACATATAAATTAGTCAAACATGACAATCAGTGCTCATTCCGTCAATTTTTATTAAGAACATGGTCTATCAAAAAAGTTTTCATAGTAACATAAAGTTACTTAAAGTATCCCCTAAAATGGGACGCCCTAAAACAATTTTGAGTGATCGAGTCAAAGAATTTGCAACAGATGACCTATATCTGTGTGACACAAGACACAATTGCTACACAGTGCAGTTTTCCGTCATTTGCTAAAGCAGCATTACAGAGCATTTGGAGTCCAACGAACAGCGTAGACGCAGAACGATTCTTCAGCACATATAATATTGTAGTGACAGATCGAAGAACAGCTCTTAAAGAGTCGAATGTCGAAATTACAACGATGTTAGCTTTTAATTAATGTTTTCTGTTGTTTTACTCGTAGTTAAAAATAAATGCGAAATTTTGTAATTATAAAAAAAGTAAATGCGAAATTCATGTTTTTGTTTGCGAAAATTCCGTACCCCTAATTATAATTAGTTATAAAATAGCTTCAATGGGGAAAAGCTGTAAGCTTAGACCAAACACCAGTAGGGGGCATCCAATTAATTGAGGAAAAAAATTAAATGTATAACAATATTCACTTCATTTACTGAAAAGGCATTGTCCCGCAAGAATGGTTGACATCACAATTAATAGCCCTACAAAAAGACAAGCGCTTAAAAGTGATAAGACCATTGAACAATAAGCATGTAAGCTACCTTTTAAACATATTCTCAAAAATTATCCATAACACAAGGATTGTTAGGAAATTCTTTTATAGACTTCAGGCAACAAATTCTCCTGATCATGTTTAAAAAACGTACGGAATGTACTAAATAAAAAAATATATTTTTATCATTTTAAAATATATACCCTTATACTATAACATAATTCTAACGTTGAATATATAATGCTTTTCTGTGGAGTATACAAAGGATGGTCTTGTTTTTCCCGCACGCTGCCTTGTTTAGTCTTCTTTGTCGTTTAATTCGTTAAATTCTATCCTCTTATGTCACGGCTTCAGGAAGCAGTGGATATATGCAGTGAACGGCAGGCCTATGTCGAACAGTGACCGAACGGAGCCTTTTCGCGTTTATCATGTAGAGAAGTCACTTGTCAAAAACTGGACATATGTAATCGTATTCAATTTGTTAAATACTGTCACATAATATGTCATGCACCTCTGTGCGTTAATCCATTTTATTTCTACAATTTTAAGGTGCTATTACATGCCGCCATTTTGATTTGTCTACAGTCGCAATTGTAGCGAAGCTGCATGACTAAGGCCCTTTTAACATGTTGCTGTATTTGATTTTTCTGTGCCATTTTATATTATTTGTCAAATACTATTATTTGAGGTGCTGTACATCACGATTGGACCAATAGGACCGTAGATACAAGACTAAGGCCCTTTTGACATGCTGCTGTATTTGATTTTTCTATGTCATTGTATTCTATTTGACAAATCCACTTATTTGAGGTGCTGTACTCCACGATTGGACCAATAGGAGCGAAGATACGTAAATAAGGCCCTTTTAGCATGTTGCTGTAATTGATTATTCTGTGCCATTGTATTCTGTTCGTTTAACCCTATCATTTGAGTTGCTGTATGTCACGATTGGACCAATAGGACCGAAGATACATAACAAAGGCCCTTTTGACTTGTTGCTGTATTTGAATTGTTTGTGTCAAATTTGATTCTATTTATGAAGTCCTATTATTTAAGATGCTGTACGTCACGATTGGACTAATAGGACCGAAGATACGCTACTAAGGCCCTTTTGACATGCTGTTGTATTTGATTTTTCTATGTCATTGTATTCTGTTTGTCAAATCCTATCATTTGAGGTGCTATACATCACGATTGGACTAACAGGACCGAAGATACATAACTAAGGCCTTTTTGACATGCTGCTGTGTTTTGATTTTTCTGTGTCATTGTCTTCTATGATGCCTAAGGCATGTCTATGATATGCCTTATTTTTAAACAAAACAAGTAATTGGACTTCGTAAGTCCTAGGTTTTCACCCAAAGTAATCGAAAGTAGAACTGGAAGACGATATTTTAATTTTACGTGTAACTTTGCGTGGATTGATATACGAATTTACTAATTTTGAGTCATTTTTACTAAACTTTGACATTTGTCACCTCATTTGTAATTCTACCCGGTATAATGGCGGAGGAGTTATATTGGCGGTCGTACGAACCGACAGAAAGATTGCCTAGGTCAAATATCTCACCTTTAGTACCATCCTTGGATTATAAGCTTTCATTTGACACCTCATTTGTCATTCTACCTGGTATAATGATCGAGGAGTTATATTCGCGGTCGGACAGACCGACGGACATACCGCCAAGGTCAAATATCTCACCTTTAGTACCATCCTTGGATTATCAGCTTTCATTTGACACTTTATTTGTCATTCTACCTGGTATAATGACGGAGGAGTTATATTCCCGGTCGTACGGACCGACGGAAGGACAGCCTGGGTCAAATATCTCACCTTTAGTACCATCGTTGGATTATAATCTTTTATTTGACACCTCATTTATCATTCAAGCTGGTATAATAATGGAGGAGTTATATTCGCGGTCGGAGGGGCCGACGCACAGACCGCCTAAGTCAAATATGTCACCTTTAGTACCATCCTTGGATTATAAGCTTTCATTTGACACCTCATTTGTAATTCTACCTGGTATAATGATCGAGGAGTTATATTCGCGGTCGGACAGACCGACGGACAGACCGCCAAGGTCAAATATCTCACCTTTAGTACCATCCTTGGATTATGAGCCTTCATTTGACACCTCATTTGTCATTCTACCTGGTATAATGACGGAGAAGTTATATTCGCGGTCGTACGGACCGACGGAAAGACAGCGTAGGTCAAATATCTCACCTTTAGTACCATCCTTGGATTATAATCTTTTATTTGACACCTCATTTATCATTCAAGCTGGTATAATAATGGAGGAGTTATATTCGCGGTCGGAGGGGCCGACGCACAGACCGCCTAAGTAAAATATGTCACCTTTAGTACCATCCTTGAATTATAAGCTTTCATTTGACACCTCATTTGTCATTCTACCTGGTATAATGATCGAGGAGTTATATTCGCGGTCGCACAGAACGACGGAAAGACAGCCTACGTCAAATATCTCACCTTTAGTACCATCCTTGGATTATAGTCTTTTATTTGACACCTCATTTATCATTCAAGCTGATATAATAATGGAGGAGTTATATTCGCGGTCGGAGGGGCCGACGCACAGACCGCCTAAGTAAAATATGTCACCTTTAGTACCATCCTTGAATTATAAGCTTTCATTTGACACCTCATTTGTCATTCTACCTGGTATAATGACGGAGGAGTTATATTCCCGGTCGTACGGACCGACGAACAGACCGCCTAGGTCAAATATCTCACCTTAAGTACCATCCTTGGATCATAAGCTTTCATCTGACACCTCATTTATCATTCAAGCTGGTATAATGATGGAGGAGTTATATTCGCGGTCGGACAGACCGCCAAGGTCAAATATCTCACCTTTAGTACCATCCTTGGATTATCAGCTTTCATTTGACACCTCACTTGTCATTCTACCTGGTATAATGACAAAGAAGTTATATTCGCGGTCGTACGAACCGACGGAAAGACAGCCTAGGTCAAATATCTCACCTTTAGTACCATCCTTGGATTATAAGCTTTCATTTGACACCTCATTTGTAATTCTACCTGGTATAATGATGGAGGAGTTATATTCGCGGTCGGACAGACCGACGGACAAACAGCCAAGGTCAAATATCTCACCTTTAGTACCATCCTTGGATTATCAGCTTTCATTTGACACCTCACTTGTCATTCTATCTGGTATAATGACGGAGAAGTTATATTCGCGGTCGTACGGACCGACGGAAAGACAGCATAGGTCAAATATCTCACCTTTAGTACCATCCTTGGATTATAATCTTTTATTTGACACCTCATTTATCATTCAAGCTGGTAGTTATATTCGCGGTCGGAGGGGCCGACGCACAGACCGCGTAAGTCAAATATGTCAACTTTAGTAGCATCCTTGGATTATAAGCTTTCATTTGACACCTCATTTGTCATTCTACCTGGTATAATGACGGAGGAGTTATATTCGCGGTCGTACGGACCGACGAAAAAGCAGCCTAGGTCAAATATCTCACCTTTAGTACCATCCTTGGATTATAAGCTTTCATTTGACACCTCATTTGTCATTCTACCTGGTATAATGATGGAGGAATTATATTCGCGGTCGGACAGACCGACAAACAGACCGCCAAGGTCAAATATCTCACCTTTAGTACCATCCTTGGATTATAAGCTTTCATTTGACACCTCATTTGTCATTCTAACTGGTATAATGATGGAGGAATTATATTCGCGGTCGGACAGACCGACAAACAGACCGCCAAGGTCAAATATCTCACCTTTAGTACCATCCTTGGATTATCAGCTTTCAGTTGACACCTCATTTGTCATTCTAGCTGGTATGTTGACGGAGGAGTTGTGATTACAGACAGACGGACGGACAGACGGACGTGGATAATACAAAGTTTTCACATTTTTTCAAAATAGGGTGAAAACAACATGATGCCAGAATGATTTGTTGATGAAAATAATATATACATTTTCAAATTGCCTATTTTTCGGTGTGGATAATATTATATTCAACAGTGATGCCAAATTTCTGATGCCAAAATGATTGATAATGAAAGTGGGATATACGTTTTCATGTATATAGCGGCAGCGACAAAACGGTAAAACACTGAACTAAATGTATATAATATTTTCACTGTACCATCATTTTGGACTCAAACATTTTATGGAATAAACTGATATAACTTAGTAAGGGATAAACAAAGAAAGCTGATATATTAAAGTAACATCAAGAAATCAAATCTCTAACTACCGAGTTGATTAGACTTCTGGTAACAAGTGCAGAAAAAAAGTTATTAAGGTAGTGTAAAGTGGCATCGATATACAGATGCCACTTTGCAAGACGATGCCAAATCGATGGTAAATGCATAATGTATCGATGCCAAATTGATAGTAGGATGTATATATATATATATATATATTATATATATATATTATATATATATATATATATATATATATATATATATATATATATATATATATATATATATATATATATATATATATATATATATATATATATATATATATATATATATATATATATATATATATATATATATATAATACTAGTGACGTCATCCATCTGAGCGTGATGACTTAATCGATGATTTTTTTAAATGAGAGTAGGGGTTGTGTGATAGCTCACTTGAAAGGTTATTTAATTCTCTATTCACTAATATAAACATTAACATAATTATTTATACAGGGTGTACAAAAAAATTTTTTTTTATTAAATTAACTTTGATTAAATTTGACAAATAGAAGAAATTTTTTTTTGTACACCCTGTATAAAAAATTATGTTAATGATTATATTACTGAATAGAGAATTAAATAACCTTTCAAATGAGCTATCACACAACCCCTACTCTTATTTAAATAAATCATCGATTACGTCATCACGCCCAGATGGATGACGTCACTAGTATTATATATATGCCAAAAAGTCCTAATTCAAAAATAAAAATCGACCTGTCTGAGGATTTCTCTTGAAATTTGCCCATTCTCGAGATAATGAATTTAAGCAAACTCAAACGTCCTCACTTATACTACAGTGACGCGCCCGCTTGATTAGCAATTAAAAAAACAAAGGAGTTTTCGACATTTTATTGCAAATAACTCTTCGGGATTTCATCAATCAATGTTTAAAGAATATCTACGTACCTTGGCAACATTGAAATTTTTAGATAAATGTCCGATTTAGGGTTAAAAATGGCCGATTTCGCAATTTTCAAAATTTTCAATCGCTTATATAACAAAAACTATTAACTTAAGAGAAAAATCACTAAAGACCTTTTCTGTTTGGAATGGTTCAAAAAACCTAAAAAAAAATTGTTCGATGCAAAAAGAATAATTTTAGGAAAAACCCCTAATCTTTCCCCTCGCCTGGCAAGGTCTTATGCTCTTCAGAATCACCTGTCATTGTACACATTTCTTCTAAATGACTTACTTAAACACATACTTAAATTTAAACATTACAGGAGAAAGTTTATTTTACCCCCTAAATTTGCACTTTTCGATTCACCTGGTAGATACACGTGCACCGCTGAGGCCTGCCAGGTCATGGTTTTTAGCCTTGGTGTGCTATGAATTATCACTAGAAAAATTTCTAGCCTTACAGGACGACCGTTAGTCGGAGGGTTCACTAGCTCTTAGACTAATATAATTCTAATTCGTTGATAAACCTGATTTACGTAACTTGATTAATAAAACAAAAGATAAAAATTTATTTAAGTATAAAAAAGTGGATTTAGCAGGTTTTGAAACTAACCAGTGGAGATAGCGTGAAATTAGCGAATTTTGGATATAACCACAAGTGAATTTAACGACTTTTTCTTTTTTTATTAGGACATGCTTTTTCAACTTGTCTAGTTATTTCTTCCAATATTTTAATTAATAAAAGAAAATTACGGACAACAATATTCACACAGTTTTTGAACTATACCGCCATATTGAAATCTTCAGAATGAAAAGAGCTGGCGGGTTTTGGAAAAAATTCTTAACCTTACTGTCAAATTTAGTCGGAATCTGGCGGTTTTAGGTACAAAACGAACATATAAAAAATTGCACAGACTATCTAAAAACAACGATAGTTCAAAATATGCAAAAATGGAGTTAGCGGATATTGGAATTATACGACTCAATTAAAATCATAAAATACCGGAAGAACCCCTCTGTGGCGCAGTGGTAAGAGCGCCTACCTTTGAAACGAAAGTTCGGGAGTTCGAATCCTACCAGGGGCAGAAATATTTCATTTATTATAAATTAATAAATGAAAAATAGTTTCTGTCCTTGTGGGATCGGTACTCACCGGAGGGACCGCAGACGTTCGGAAACAATTAGCGTCTCTTTGCAAAGACAATGACGTCGACTTTGCAAAGTAACAAGACACTTACTCAACACACACACTACACATTACTCCCCTGACTTAGTAATAAGTTATACAATTACGTGGCTAAAGGTTCTAGTTCTAAACCAAAGCCAGAATCAGAGAAAAAAAATACCGGAAGAATGGAGAATGAGCGTACTAATTCTACTATTCAAAAAAGGAGATAAAAAGCAGCCAGAAAACTACAGAGGTATCAACTTGTTAACCTTTAACTACACGCGCTGACGTATTTTGTACGCCAGATATAAGAATTCTACTGCAAATATATTAACAATTTAATTTTTGACCTTGTTTATCTCTCTAACCCAGCGGTTCTCAATCTTTTTGAGTCATGTACCACCAAATACTTTTTATTATTTTTGGTACCACCTAACTGAAATACATATCTAACTAGGTGATCTAATTAACTATAAGAGTGGTGCTGATTTTGGCTGTCTTTGCGTTTTGTGTACCACCTCAAAAAATGAAATGTACCACCAGTGGTACATGTACCACAGATTGAGAACCGCTGCTCTAACCTATCACTGGAATGTGCTTTACAATTTGGTTTTAGTTCCATTATAATCGGCGTTCTGGAAAGATTGTAATTTACAGTTTATTATTTGTGTTGTTTCCGGTGGTGGACAATATACGCCACGATTATATTAATATAAGTACATATTTCGCAAAAATATTTACAGGATCAATGGTACTGATGGCTGTAATTCAAAAGCAAGGGTTGAAGAACTCCTTTATAGGGTAAAGCTACCGCCTTATTCACGTTACAAGAGAGTAAATTAGGGTTGGACCAGGTTTTTATTGTAAGTACCTAGATCAGAAGTTATAGTTGCATGAAGAGTTGCTCGAAGTGGTACCTACTGGATGATCAGCAAAAATAAAAAATTTTCCATCGATTTTTAAATTAGTGATGTTATTTATAAAGATAAGGAAAAGTAAAGGACCCAATACTGAACCTTGTGGTGCCCATATGCAATGTTTTTGAGATTAGAGTCGTTATCATTTGCTCTAACCAGTTGTTTCCTAGTATCCAAGTACGATTGGAACCAATTTAATGAAATACCTCAAATTCCGATTTTTAAATTAGTGATGTCACTTATAAAGATAAGGAAAAGTAAAGAACCCAATACTAAACCTTGTGGTAGCCCACATGCAATATTTTTAAGATTAGAGTCAGTATCATGTGCTCTAACCAGTTGTTTCCTATTATTCAAGTAAGATTGGAACCAATTCAAAGAAATACCTCGAATTCCGTAGAAATTTAGTTTTTTTTTTATAAAAATGTCGAGATCTACACAATTAGAATCTGTGGCAACATCGCTATATTACGTTGCCCATCTTTTGCGTTTTTGTCGGTTATTAGCGCGCTCATCCCTGTATACATACTCTTCGACACTTTCGATCTCACTTCCATCATCTATTGTAATATTTTGATTTTTCATCACTTTTATTTTATTTAAATTAATTTTTAAGCCGATTTTCTCATATTCTTGTTCAAGCTCCTTTTGCATGGAGAGTAGTTCCTCTGTGGTGTTGCTTATGAGTACTATGTTATTGGCAAATCTTAGATGACGTAAAAACCTGCTACCGATTTTAATTTCGCGTTGTTCTCAATTTAACTTTTTGAACAAATCTTCTAATGCAAGAAATTTTTAGATAGTGAGTTCCTGTATAACTCCTCTTTTCGTTCTAATTTTCCTTGTTAAATCTTCTGTTATGTTTATCTGCACAGTTGTATTATCGTATAATATGTATTTAAGAGTATTCTAAGAATCCTTGTATTATTCGTTCCTTCTAATACGGCCCAGAGTTCTATGGAATCGAATGCCTTATTGTAATCCACAAGTGCCAAATGAAGAGGTTTATTGTATTCGTTACACTTTTCGATAATGTCCAGTGTCCGTATTGTTTGTAGGTGTTCTATGGTATGGTACTATTACATCAGGGAAATAAGGCAAAAATATACCATGTTCGGGAAACTTGAGCAGCCAGGTTGCAAATGGGTTTTTTGGGTACTATATACCTAATACATTATAAATACAAAAATGCCCCTCACAGTTTGGAAGAGAAATTTAATTATTAACAAATAAGGGTCAAAAATGAGAGTTTCTTCGTTTAAATCGCTACAGATAAAAATAGGGTAATTAAATGTCTTATTTATAATATTTTTCTTTTAGTAGATAAGTCAAGGTTTAAAATAGCGTTTTTTGAGTTTTGGTCCGATTATTTGTTGCTTCGGATATTGCAAAATAAAACTAAAATTTCAAAAACAAAAAATTTGCTATAACTTTTGCGAAAATGAATTTAGGACTTTCATATTGCATGAAAAGTTGAGACAAGCAGTCCATACAACGCACAAAAAATTTTGAGACGATGCGTCAATTAGTTTAAATTTTATTCAATTTGTTTATCCCAAAGAGCTTTTTTTCGCAATGTTATTGTTCAGAAAATAATAATGATACAGCAATTGTGTGAAAACAGCATGAAAGAAGAATAGTCATATTTTCAACTCATTTAAAAAAATCATTAAAGTCATTTTTATCACTTAGAAAACATTTTACTAAAATAGAGTCATTTTTGGCTTATAAACAATTTGAATAACTTTGTTAATATTGACTGTAGCTAAAACTACAATGGAATTTGAAAAACTGATATTTTTATACGAATTTTCACTAGTAATACCACTAGAGGTCAAATTATTTCCGGAAATTTTTTTGAGATCATGAATATTTTGAAAATTTCCCGAGTCACAGACGAGGGAAATTTTCTAAAAATATTCATGATCAAAAAAAAATTTCCGGATATTAATTTGACTTCGCGTGGTATTCGGTAAGAAAATTCCACACCAAATTTGCATTTGAAAATCCAAAGCTGCATGAACAGATTAATAGCGCGCCATAGCTTTGTCAGCAATTATTTAGGCTTTCAAATTCGTAATTTCTACTCATTGTAGTTGCATGGGAATACCATTTCAAGATAGAAAATAGTATATTCTTCAATTTTACATAAGTTTTGAGTAACTACAAGTGATAGAAAATTATTTTTTGGCGTTTTTAAAACTAAACTACGCAAAATTGAAAGTACTGAATGGGAAAAAGGTAAATAAATTAGTGTCTAAATATTATATATATTTTATTAGACATAGAAACTTAATTGAAAACATTCAAAGTCCTGCATTTTCGCCATTAAGAAGAGAGGAGGTGTCCGAAGAATATAGAAAACATCTTAGCTTTGTAACTAAAATGAATCAAAACTAAATTATGTAAACAAATAAAAACCAGTCTGTCAAAAATGTTCTGTTATTGTAAACGTCAAAAAATTTCCACTATAATTCGCTGTTGGGTACCCCACGAGCAAAAAATTTCCGATAAAATACCTCCGTTGCTATGGTGATCTGTCAAAAATAAAAATAACGTATTTTGATTGGTTCAAAATTACAGGTGTGGAATTTTCAAAGAAAAACTTTTCGCATAGGTTAATTACGGTCAAAATTAGCCACTTTTTTATTTAATTGAGGGCTACTTTGTTTATAACAATTAAGCAACCTAACTAGAGCCATTTTGAAGTTGAAGATATATAGGTTATGTGTAAAAGTTTGAATAAACTTTGAACCTCAACAGAGTAGTTTATAAAGTTTTAAAAATGGCGTGCGAACGGAATTAGTTCGTGGTCGGTGGAGGGGAATTACTAAAATACGTGCACTCAAAAAATGAAACTGATTCTGCAAACATATGCTGCGATTAATATCGCTGGAACTTGTTGATGGATTTTGATCATAATTTTTTTAATTTGTATGTACTCGTAGTCTTATAGAGTACGTTATGCACACACAACCCCACCTAACATTACAAAATGTTCTAACGTTACAAAATGTTAGGGGAAACTCCCCTGATCAGTCAGGGATATGAAAAATAGACTACGATCGATTCTAAGACCTACCGAATATACAAATATAATTTCATAAAAATCGGTCAAGTGGTCTCAGAGGAGTATGGAAACTAACACTGTGACAGGAGAATTTTATAGATGTAAATATATAGATGGCTATTAACAAATAGGGGTTGGTGATAGAAGAGTGAAAGTTAAGGGTTGTGTGTATTTTTTAATTCTACATTATATAAAATTAAGGTAGATAATTTTGTCCAAAAAAATAAAAAAAAATGTCAGGGGGGCAACCCCCCTTATAACTTATGGGTATAAAAAATAGATTAAAACCTCTTCAACGTCCTACAGGATAAACGTGTAAAATTTTATAAAAATCGGCCAAGCCGTTTCGGAGTAGTATGGTAACTAACACTGTTACTGGAGAATTTGATGTAAGTATATAGAAGTAACTGCGAATTAAATAATAAAAGTGGCTAACTTTGAACCTAATTAACCTAGGCAAAAAGTTGTTTCTGAGAATTCGTATAAAAATACCAGCCTTTGAAATACTAAAGTAGATTTACTCTATAGTCAATATTAACAAAGTTATTCGAATTGTTTAGAAGCCAAAAATGACTCTATTTTACTAACCTTTTTTCGGAATGATAAAAACGACTTTTTAATGATTTTTTCAATACTTTAAAAATATAACTATTATTCTTGTATGTGGTTTCCACAGAACTGCTATGTCATTATTATTTTCTGAACAATAACATTGCGAAAAAAAAGCTCTTTGCGATAAACAAACTGAATAAAATTTAAACTAATTGACGAATCGTCTTAAAATTTTTTGTGCATTATATGGAATGTTTGACTGAACTTTTTGTACACTATGAAAGTCTTAAGACCATTTTTGCAAAAGTTATAGCACATTTTTTATTTTTGAAATTTTAGTCTTATTTTGCACTTTCCGAAACAAAAAAGGATCGGACCAAAATTCAAAAAGTGCCTTTTTAAACCTTGGCTCATCTACAAAAAGAAGAATATTATAAATAAGGTAGTTAATTACCCTATTTTTACCTGTAGCGATTTAAACGAAAAAACTGTTATTTTTGACCCTTATTTGTTAATAACTATGTTTCTCGTCCGAACTGTGACGGGTATTTTTGTATTTATAATGTATTAGGTATATAGTACCCAAAAAACCCATTTGAAACCTGGCTGCTGCTCAAGTGTCCCGACAAAAACCTTATTTCTCTGGACTATATAACCTTTGCGAAGTCCCGCTTGTTCAACGGGCTGGTAACTATCGAATTTATTTGATAGTCTGTTGGTAATTATTTCGGTAAGCAGTTTGTCCTGATGTAACAGGCTTATTGGTCTGTAATTTTCTACTTTGTGTTTGTCTCCTTTCTTATGTAGTAAAGAAAGTACAGTATCGTGTGTCAATATGTGGTCTAGATATTAAAGTTTTCTTTGTTTAATTGTGCTCACGATTTCTTTCTCTTTTCCGATTCTGTGGATTACCTCTATGTTGGTGACACATTTGGACATTTGGTCCAGGATATACAAATAATGCGACGGTACACCCACATTTCGAATGCTTCTAGTTTTTTCATGAGCGTCTCTGTCAACGTCCAGGCCTCCACACCATATACCTAATAATCAACTATTCTAAATGGGAAATAAGCCACATAACAATCTTTGTGATATTTGCAATGAAACGGCAGACTTAGATCATATATGTATTTTTTAATTGTGGGTAGTACACACATCAGTCGGACATTCTTACAAAAAAATTAAGAAATTTAAACGTTTACGGTCCCTATAATGTTATGTGTATCTTTTGGCACTGAGTGATAAACGTATTTTTGATTTTATTTTGTTTTTCCTATACGACTCTAAAATTAAGTTATAGAATGACTAGATTAGGCTTGTAACCTTAAATGTCGTTCCTTTTTGGAAATTTGAATGGAAACAAGAAATTTTTATTAAACAAACCCCAATTATTTTTCAGTTTTTTACCTATTCTAGTGACGGTATTACCTTTTGTGAAAAATATGTATAGAATTTTATCAAAAAACGAAAAAAAAAACCGAAAAAATGCGGTTTTTCATTTTTGAAGGTAAGTTTCACCAATTTTAAAAATTTGAAAAAATTCAGGGTGAAATATTATGCAAAAATACACGTTATATATTTTTTTCATGAAAGCGAATGTCTTAGTTATTTTTTTATACACATTTAAAATTTTAAAATCGTTCTAAAATCTAAATTTCCCGCCAAAAATTAAAAAAAAAAAATTTCGCATAAGACTTTTTAAATCTTACAAATTTTTTATTTAAAGTTTTTCGCTAGTTCTCGATGCGGCTGAGATAAAAAATAAAAACATAAAAAGCCTAATTAGGCTCTAGGTGGGTCACATGACCACCTAGGGGGCTAAAAATTTCAGAAAGTTAGTTTCACTATATATGCTAAACGGTGACCTATATGGAATTAGAATCGAGTTGGGGGCACTATTCATCATCTTACCCGGCTAGACCCTTTGATTTGCACATCTCAACTGGTTTTAAAGCAATAAGTAAATCATCAGTTTGTAAAAAAAATTGAACATCCCGTATCTCGGAAACGAAGCGTTTGCGGACATATGATTATAAAGAAAATTGTCATTATTTTCTCATGTACAATAACCCCTTAAAGTTTTGGGCAAATAATTTAGAAACACGCTGTACTGATGACGATCATGGCCAGTTATTAAAGTGCCTAACTTTTTTTATTATTCAACATAAGCGAATGAATCGAAAGACATAATGTTAAGAAAACCTGAGGCTATAGTTGGGTTTTAATTTCAGTATTTTATAAATGCCAGAATAGTCCACAGGGTGATGCGAACTTTGAGAAAAAAACACAGTTTTATTCGTGCACCCGGTATACAATGATAGTTTGAGTGTCTAGCAACAATATTATTACAGGGATGTTGTCAATGAATAAGGCTATAGCGTGGTAAAAGATCACTTAAATCGGACAACAGGTTTAGGAAATTCAAAACATCAAAAATGACCAAATTTTTAGTGGATCCATTTTTTTGCATCGCAGTGTATAAAAATCGACGGGTCTCACATTTTTTATAATTTTTTAAAGTAAGGACATACATAAATAATTTTATTCCGAGCGTGGTTTCTACCCCATATAATGAAGTAAAAAGCCGACAACTTATTTAATATAAAGATGGAAGAAGAACAAAATATACGGAAGTGCGGTCCTGATAGCAAGCAAATCTTACAGCTTTATATTGGTCCTGACAAATTTATAAATTCAAGTAGTTAAAAGTTGAAATATAATTTAATTTTTACATTGTTTGCAAGATAAAGTTTAAATGTGACAGTGTGTTAAAAAACCAACGATTCTGTGAGTACAAAATTGCATTATTTATATCTAACCATAAAATCAGAAGTTAAAAGGCAATATTTTATCGATTTCAATCCAAATTATCGATTATCGACAACAACTTTTTGCTGATTCAAGTAATTAGGCTGCCGTCTAATTTTGTTAAGAGGCCAGGTCCGGCTTCAGATCCGCTGTTCCAATGCATGTAAATTTTCAACGGGACGATGGCTGAACCGGAATTAGCTACTACTTCACGAAATACACCGACTACGTCACATATCTCTTACTCTCATGCATTAAACAGTTTTAAACATCCTTCAAAAGACCAAGGTATCATACTTTCAACCATACAAGGAATACAAGTTTTCGAATATGTAAAAGCTGTTGGATCAATAGTACAGCCCAAAAACGTTATTTGGGCATCCAGAATCGCAAACAACCGCATCTGCATCTACCTCTCGTCTAAATATATAGTTGACCAATTTCTTAGCTCCCACAAACATGTAATTATTGACGGCAACCAAATTGAAGTAAGAAGATTAATAACTCCTGCCCAGAGATTAATCATATCAAGTGTATGTCCTACTATACCTAATAGCATAATTGAAGACCATCTAAAAACTATGGGTATAAAATCCGTCTCCAACATGACGTTTCTACGAGTAGGCATGCAAGACCCGGAATACAGCCACGTGCTTAGCTTTAGAAGGCAAATATTCATAAGTCCTTTAGAAAATGCATCGATTCCTGACTCATTCCTAATTTCATTCGACAATACATCATATAGAATATACATTTCCATAGACGGTTTAAACTGCTCCAGATGCAAGACGGTCGGACATCAAGATTCTGACTGTCCTTCTTTATCATCATTAAGTAGTCCAATTAATCAAACGGAAACTGACCATCAAGTGAACGTACTCAACTCTGCCAATAAAGAATATAGCCAGCCAGAAGAACAACCACGGAAAGAACACGAAGAAGGTACCCAGACATTAAAGGAACCGAAACTTAACATCACAAAAAATCACGAATTAACATCAGCCACAAACGACCAAACCACTTCCTTACAAACAAACAAAGAACTACAGATTTCGTCACAACCACAAATATCCCAAGATTCAGTAATTGAAAGCGATAGAAAAATCTCTGAAGCTATTCATGTTACTAAAAGACAAATTTCCACTTCTCCCGAAATCCTTGAAAATGACCTACCTCCTCCCACTACTGAAAAACAAAAAAATAAAAAGCCTAAAACTCAAGATTCTATTCCAGATATTCTCAATGAAATTAAAGAAAAAATTGAAAATAGAATCCCTTCCTTCACACTTTCTTTTCATGAAATATGTGATTTTCTGTCAAATTCCCTTCACTCAAAACATCCTGAACTTATTGCTAAAAATTATTCAAATGAAAGCGATGAAATCAAAGAAATTCTAAACTTTATATATTCTCAAACACAAAATAAAAGTTTAAAAAACAATATTACCAGATTGAAGAAGAAACTACTTCTAAGCAGTCTTTCTTCTACTGACGAAACTGACTACGAATCAAGTTCTCAAGTAAATAGTTAAAATGGCCAATAATACATTCATATTACAGTGGAACCTCAATGGTTATTTCACCCATATAGAATCCATCAAGCTTCTTATAAACGATTATCTTCCTTTAGTCATATGCATAGAAGAAACCCATTTCAAACATCAAAATGTAACATTAAAAAATTATGTTCCTTTTCTAAGAAACCGAGTTACAGATCATTCAAGCGGCGGAACAGCAATTTTCGTAAGGGATGACATAGAGTCAACCGAAATACAACTGCAAACAAACCTGGAAATAGTTGCAGTGTCAGTCACCCACAAAATGAAAATCAATATTTGCAACGTATACTTACCTCATCCTACTGATTTAGATATAACTGAACTAAGCAATGTTTTAAACCAAATTCCACACCCAAAAATAATATTAGGCGATTTTAACTGTCACAACAGTACCTGGGGAAGTAACAAAACCGACAAATGTAATAATCTCTTAAACAATCTCATCGACAATTTAAATTTAGTGTTACTGAACACTGGCAAATCTACTAGGTTCAATTCATACAATGGTACATTTTCAGCTATAGATCTCTCTTTATGCAGTCCGTCGCTAGCTACTGTATTATACTGGGACACATTGGGGTATTTATATGATAGTGATCATTTCCCTATCACAATAAACATAGATACTAATGATATATTGACTTTTCCAATTCACCAAACATGGAAAATAAAGTCAGCTGACTGGGATTTGTATCGAACACTTATAGAAGGACAAACAAACAACTTTAATTTAACCAATACCGCAAACGAAAATCTGGAACTATTTAATAATATTATTATTTCTGCAGCAACAATCGCAGTGGGAAAAACAAAATCTAGTATAAGGCAGCCAGTTCCTTGGTGGAATAACGAAATTGCGCAAGCACTTACTTTGTCTAAACACGCTTTCAACGTTTGTAAGAAACATAAAACTATCGATAACCTTATAATTTTTAAAAATCTCAGAGCAAAAAGCAGACAATTGATCAAGAAAGGAAAACGAGACAGTTGGAAAAAGTATGTGGCTTCAATAAATCCTTCCACTCCCATAGGCGACATATGGAATAAAGTACGCAGAATAAAAGGAACAAAATACTTCCGAGGCATAGATACGCTATCATACAATAACCAAATGCATTCAAACAAGGTAGCTATTCCAGAAATACTAGCAGATATATATGAACTTAATTCTAGTGATTCCAACTATAGCATATCTTTTTTAGAATATAAAAATCTAATGGAATCGTCAAATATACAAATCACCGAGAGCGACAATCCAATAAACAAACCCATAAGTCTTCAAGAATTAGAATTTTGTTTAAGCGCAAAAAATTCGACGCCAGGACCTGATGATATCCACCCTCTTTTCTTACGAAATCTTCCTCTAAATGCAAAACTAATATTAGTTGATATTTTTAATAATATTTTCATTCAGCACGACTTTCCTGATCTATGGTCGCAAGCAACTATAATTCCAATCCTTAAATATAATAAACCAAAAGACGATCCAAATTCCTATCGTCCAATCTCACTTACTTGCTGTACCTGCAAACTTTTAGAAAAAATCCTTAATTATCGTCTTAAATGGTATCTCGAAAACAATAACCTAATAAGTATCAGACAAAGTGGATTTCGTACGGGTAGATCCACAACAGACAATCTAATAACCCTTGAATCAGCTGTACATGAATCTTTTCTGCACAATCAAAAACTTATTGCCGTATTTTTTGACATAAGAAAAGCTTTTGACACAACATGGAGACATCTTATACTAAAAACACTTCAAGAATGGAATGTCCAAGGGCATATGTTGTCGTTTATTAAAAATTTTCTAGAAACACGAACTTTTCGAGTTAGAGCCAATGGATTCACATCTTCCAGACGAGTACTGCAAAATGGCACTCCACAAGGATCTACTCTAAGTCCTACACTCTTTCTGATTGCAATAAATAGTATTATACATCAAATAAAGCTGCCTGTATTTACTAGCCTATATGCAGACGACTTAGTAATTTATCTAAAAACAAATAATGTAACTCTGGGATCACATATATTGCAAACGGCCTTACATACAATTGAAAACTGGTCGCAAAACACGGGTTTTATATTTTCTGGCGAAAAGACACGTTATTTAATTTTTAGCAAAAGGAAAGACTATCCTAATATTCAATTAACACTTAACGGAGTTATGCTGAAGCAGTCAGAAGAAATAAATTTCTTAGGACTTTCTTTTGAACGTGACTTAAAATGGAAAAACCACGTAACGAATCTGCAACGTTCTTGCCAATCCAGAATTAACCTACTAAAAATGCTGTCAAATACCTCTTGGGGGGCTGATACAACAACTTTACTTAATCTATATAGATCATTAATAAGAAGTAAATTAGACTACGGCTGTTTATGCTACGATACTGCTAACAAAACATCTTTAAAAAAACTTGACTACATTCAAAATACGTGCTTGAGATTGGTTTTAGGTGCCACAAGAACTAGTCCAGTAAGTAGTTTACAAGTTCTGGCTAATGAACTCCCTTTAAGCCAACGAAGGCAACTTCTATCACTGAATTACGTTGCCAGAATTTCAGCAAACAAAAGCAACGTAACCTACTCAACAATATTCTACAGAACAAATATATCTTCTGATCATTACGAAAACATTGCAAGAAATATGCTACCATTTCCTGAGCGAACAAAACGTATTGGTTTTAATTTAGAACAGTTCAGTCTCACTATACCCATTCATGTAAATTTTCCTCCCTGGATGATCAAACCTCCAAAAATAGATATGTCTCTAAAATATCTCCCTAAACATTCCACACATCCTTTCCTTATCCAGCAAGCTTTTAAAAATTTAATTTCCAAATACCCAACAACTCATCGAATCTTCACTGATGCTTCCAAATGTGATGAAGGACATGCTGCAGCTTATATCTGCGGAAACATCAAGTCTACCGTACGAATCCCAACAAATTGTTGTATATATACCGGAGAACTTACAGCAATTCACCAGGCAATGAAAAAATGTGGTTCTATCCATGAAAGCCAATTTGTGATCATCACCGATTCAATGAGCGCATTACTTGGGATAAAACAGCTATATACAACTCACGCTATTCTTCTCAAAATCAAAGAAGAATTATCTTATCTACAGAATCAACAGAAAGATATTTTCTTCATCTGGGTACCTTCCCATATGGGAATAATTGGCAACGAGGAAGTGGACTCTCTAGCAAGCAATGCAACTACCGACCAAAGTATTTCTATCACAGATCAAATACCTTGGACTGATCACAAAGTAAATATCAAAGGTCATGTCCACAGAACGTGGCAAACTACTTGGGATCAGACTAACAACAAACTAAAAGAATGCCTAAGTCAAGTAGGAACTAAACTCATGTTACCAAGTAATAGAAAAGACCAAGTCATCATCAACCGACTCCGAATAGGACATACGTTACTAACACACAAGCATATCTTCAACAAGGAGGCCGCTCCGATGTGTACCAATTGCAACACGCAACTGACAGTGAAACATATAATTATCGAGTGTCCAGTGTACCAGAAAGAAAGGATCGCGTGTGCTCTTAGTGACAATATTAAAAGTGTACTGACTTCAAACCTAAACTCCTTATTAAATTATCTCAAAATGACTAAACAATACACCAGATTGTAAAGCATTTTTATATAATAATATGTATCTTACTGTTTGTGTATGTCCCCTCGCTAATAACCCTTAGTGGTTGATGCGGGTTTATTTGTGTAAATAAAAAAAAAAAAATATACGGAGATGATAAATTAATATCAACACGTGTTGCTTTGTTTTTTTTTTGTATAAATAATTCTATAACTTTTTCTTAAATTACCTAATAAGTACCCCTCTGTGGCTCAGTGGTAGGAGCGCCTACCTTTAGACCCAAAGGTCGTGAGTTCGAATCTCACCTAGCTGGAGAATTTTTCATTTATTAAAAATTAATAAATGAAAATAGTTTCTATCCTTGTGAGGTCGGTACTTGCCGGAGGCATCTAAACATTCCGTATATGTATTTGGAACCTAGGAGTTTTCTATTGGTTCGTTGCAGCACGCGGTCGTATTTTAACCCATAGGCGGCGAGGTTCCAAACGCATATACGGAATGTTATTCGGTACCAAATTCATATACGGAATGTTAAATATTCGTACACCGAAAAAGATAAGTTTTTATTAGAGTCTGTTAGAAGGAGATTAATTTTAAAATACTTGTTTCTGTATTATTAAAGAAAAATAAAACAATTATAGTATTTGGAATGTTATTTGGTGCGAAATTCATATACGATACCTATGTTAAATATTCGTAGAACAAAAAGACGATATTTATTAAAGCCAATTAAAATGAGACTGGTTTTTAATAGTATATTATGCAACGAGCATTTAATGATGGTCATCATGAAGCGAGTATAAGGGATACGAAACGAACCGCCTAGCGGCGAGTTTCGTATAGAGTACGAGCTTTATAATGATAATTAAATGCAAGTTGTATACACGATTCTTTCTATGATCATTCACAAAAAAATATATTCAAATTTATTAATTTTGTAACGCAAACAAATTAAGTAGTTTGTCAATCTGACAGTTTGTTTACATATTGAGAACTGTCAAATAGTATGTATTTGATTCGCCATTGGTTATTGCGCGTGTGCCACCTTTATCGCAAATATCATATCGCGATTCTATTGGTTAAAAATCTGTATCCTAATGAAAATCTGTATCATAATAATGAAGTTCATTATGATACAGGTAGTGACATCAAAATTGATATATTATAGTATGATAATAGAAAAATTATTGTTAATGTATTATTAAAGATCCACAAGGAAAAAGGTTTTCCTGTAGTTGGCTGTATACCATATAATACAAAAATCGAATAAAGTCCTTTATAAAAAGTCTATATTTAAAATCCCTAAAAAGGGCTACATCACAGAACTAGTTCTCGATTGGTTGACCAATCATCATCAGTGCTTTCCTAAAATGAATATAACCTGATAAAATGATGCAAAGGTTTTAAAATTTTGACTTCGTTTAAAAAAAGTTGTAGGTTATACTCACGTGACCTTACCATGCTAACCACGAAAATATAATATTACAAATTTTATTTACATATATTACATAATTACAAATATGTTGGTGGTTAGCACATGTAAAATCACGTGAGTATAACGTACAACTTTTTTAACCGTAGTCAAAATTTTAAAACCTTTGCACCATTTTATAAGGTTTTATTCATTTTCGGAAAGCACTGATGATGATTGGTCAACCAATCGAAAACTAGTTCTGTGATGTAGCCCTTTTTAGAAATTTTAAATATAGACCTTTTATAAAGGACTTTATTCGTTTTTTTTTGTATTATATGGTATACAGCCAACTACAGGAAAACCTTTTTCCCTATGGATCTTTAATAATACAGTAACAATAATTTTTCTATTCTCTTACTATAAGATATTAACTATGATGTCACTACCTGTATCATAATGAACTTCATTATGATACAGATTTTCAATAAGATACAATTTCTTAACCAATAGAATCGCGATATGACATTCGCGATAAAGGTGGCACACGCGCAGTAACCAATGGCACGTCAAATACGCTTTGACAGTTCTCAATATGTAAACAAACTGTCACTGACAAACAGATTGACAAACTACTTAATTTGTTTGCGTTACAAAATTAATAAATTTGAATATATTTTTTTGTGAACGATCATAGAAAAAATCGTGTATACAACTTGCATTTAATTATCATTATGAAGGTCGTAACTTGCCGCTAGGCGGCTCGTTTCGTATAGAATACGAGCTTCATAATGACCATCATTAAATGCTCGTTGCATAATATACTATTAAAAACCAGTCTCATTTTAACTGGCTTTAATAAAAATCGTCTTTTTGTTCTACGAATATTTAACATACCGTATATGAATTTCACACCAAATAACATTCCAAATACTATAGTTGTTTTATTTTTGTTTCATTAAACAGGAACAAGTATTTTAAAATCAATTTCCTTTTAAGAGACTCTAATAAAAACTTATCTTTTTCGGTGTACGAATATTTAACATTCCGTTTATGAATTTGGAACCGAATAACATTCCGTATATGCGTTTGGAACCTCGCCGCCTATTGGTTAAAATATGACCGCGTGCTGCAACGAACCAATAGAAAACTCCTAGGTTCCAAATACATATACGAAATATTTAGATGCTCACCGGAGGGACCGCAGACGTTCGGATACAATTAGCGTCTCTTTGCAAAGACAATGACGTCGACTTTGCTGAGTAACAAGACATTTACTCAACACACACTACACATTACACTAGGTACCTGATTGGAAACATCCACTGTATCATACCAATGGGCATTAATTGTCCAGGCATTAAGATAATTAAAAAATAATAACTAATAATCTATTTTTGTTATCAAGGGACATTACGCAAATATAGTTATTCGCCAGATGAATGAAAAAAAAACTATTGTAGGAATAAAAAGTGACATCATTAATTTTTTTCAAAAACCACCCCATTTATCAATTGTATTTCCGCGAATAATAAAGTCATCTCGACAAGATAAAAGAGAAAAAGTGGCCCATGGCTGGTGAGAGCCTAGAGCTCACATTTCGTGGATCCGCTGTTCCACCACCGCCGGCGGCAAGGGATAGGGGTCCTAATTTCCACAATATATCTTGAATACCTATAAAGTCGCCCCAACGTTGCATTGTCCCTGCAATTCGAGCGAAACTGAATGGGACACAGGGAACACTTTCATTAGTACGTGAGCTTGCACTTCCACGTATGAATCGGCCTCGTTCATACGGAAATTGCAACAATTAAAATTGGGATTGGACGTTTCAAACTAATAACCAACATATTTCTGTTTGCAGTGCAGTTTTTGATGAAACTTCTAAACGTATAATCGTAGTGTTTTAAGTTTCAATAGAATTAACTGGTAAACAACACATTATCAAATAACAAACTAATTAAATACAAGTAATTGGAATTTGTAACTCCTAGGTTTTCACCCAACGTGAACTGAAGTAGAACCGAAAGTCGATATGTGAACTCTTTGTGTAACTTTGCTTCGATTGATATAGGATTTCACTAATTTTGAGTCATTTTTGACAAATTCCGGTTATACATTTTTAACCGGAAGTAATATAAAAACCGGATATAGATATTTGTTCTCGTCTTGCTAAGGCGCATCGAATAATACAGCGCTTGCACTATTTCGGCGGCTTTAAAACTGTACTTCTGGTAGAAACTCTGGAACCGAAAGTCCAAGGTCAAATTATTCACCTTTAATACTATTTTTGGGTTATAATCTTAAATTAGACACCTCATTGGTGTTCCTCATTCGACATGGATAATTCAAGTTTTTTACATTTTAATGCAAAATGGGTGAAAAAGAAAGGAAACTAGTTAAATGTAAAATGCTAAAAAATGATCTAAGAGATAGGGAACAAATGAAGAGAGAATATAGAGAGAAAGATAAAGAAGTTAAAAAAGTGCGGGAAACGACAAAAGACAATATAACGAAGAACTGTTAATAGAAGCAGAAACAGCTGCAAAAAACAACGACATGGGAACTTTATATAAAACGACGAAAAAACTAAGCTCGCGCGGAAAAATAAATGTTGAGCATGTAAAAGACAAAAACGGGAAAATATTGAAAAATGAAAAGAAAATAGTTGAGAGATGGATCGAACATTTCAGAGAAGTATATGCCAACAGAATAATAGACCACGAAATGGAAAATGAAGAAATAAAGAAAGAACTAAGCTTAACCGAATCGGAATTCACAAAAGAAGAAGTAAGTATAGCAATATAACAGCTGAAAAGAGGGAAAGCAGCTGGAATAGATAACACTACCCCAGAAGTACTGAAAGCAGATAGAGAGACATCGGAAGAAATCCTGTATGTACTAATAAACAAAATATGGCAGGAGGAGAGAATACTTGATGATTGGAAAAAAGGTATAGTTGTAAAGATACCCAAGAAGGGAGATCAAACGAGTTGCAACAATTGACGAGCAATAATACTACTGTGTACAGTGAGTACAGTCATGACAAGGATGATACTAGAAATAATGAAATAAACTATAGACCAGTTGTTAAGACCAAACCAAGCGGACTTCAGAAGTAATAAATCATGCACAAATCATACTAACACATTAAGAAACATTGTAGAACAAACAATAGAATGGCAGAGCAAACTTTTTATATAAATTTCATTGACTTTAGACAAGCCTTTGACCGGATTAGCAGAGAAAAAATGTGGGAAATATTAAAGAGATATGGAATTCCATTAAAATACATAAGAATTATAAAAATGTTCTATGAAAACTATACTGCACAAATCATGCACAATGGGAAACTCACAGAACCAATCAACATATACAGTGGAGTCAGCAAGGATGTATTTTATCTCCAACCATATTTTTGATCTTAATCGACTGGGTCATGAAGAAAGCAACGAAAAATAAAACAGGAATTAGATGGAATGCTTCGGTCAGCTTGAAGATCTAGATTTTGCGGATGATATATATGTCTGGTGTCCGAAAAAAGACAACATATGCAGAAAAAAAAACAGAAAAAGTGACAAAAGAGACAAGAAAAATAGGATTAGAGATAAACACAAGAAAAACCAAACATATGAAGATAAATACGGAAAGAGAAATGGGGATATTCATTGAAGGAGAAGAAGTAGAAAATGTACAGCAGTATTGCTATCTGGGAAGCATAATTGACGCTAGCGGTGGAATAGAAGAGCAAATTAATGGAAGAATAACTTAAGCCCAGAGTGCGTTTTATATGCTGAAGAAAACATGGGAGTCCAAAAAATTAGCAGTCAAAATCAAAAGCAGGATATTTAATACAAATGTAAAGAGCATTTTGCTATATGCAGAAGAAACTTGGAAAAATAGAGAAAAAGATTATACAAAAGGTTCAAACATTTGTAAATGGATGCCTTAGACGAATATTGCAAATATATTGGCCAAATCCGATAAATAACAAGGAACTTTGAAGAAAAACTAATCAAGAGCCGATAGCCAAAACGATAAATAGACGCAAATGGAAGTTTATTGGACACACATTAAGGAAAAATGAAGATGATATAACCAAACAAGCCCTGGATTACCATCCAACTGGAAAAAGAAAACAAGGCAGACCAATGACATCCTGGAAAAGAAATATTACCAGAGAGCTAAAAGACAATGGGCTGACATGGAAAGAGGTGAAATCCCTGGCCAGAAACAGAGGTGAATGGAGGGGACTGTAGAGGCCCTATGTTCTAAATGGAATCAAGAGGAGTAAGTCAAGCTAATTTATAGTCCATTTACTCAGAACTTTTGCTGTAATTAAAAAAAAAACCGCTTGGATCGACATGAAATTTGGCGTACACATGGCTAACATGTCAAAGAAAAAAATTGATATTGTGCCGATGTGTACTTTTGCCCTGGAGGTGAGTTTCACCTCTTCTGGGGGGTGAAAAAAACATAGGTTTAAGATAAGTCCGGAATTGAATAAACTGACTTATAATTCTAAGCAACTTTAGTTCTATAGTGTCCTTTCACTGTAAGTCAATACTTTTCGAGTTATTTGCGGGTGAATATGGTTATTTTTCAACAAAAAAAAAATACGTTTTTACACTTTTTTCTCAAATAACTCAAAAAGTAAGTATTATATCGAAAAAAATTTCTTAGTAGAAATATAGCTTATAAAAAAGAAAAAATGGTGTATATACGAAATCTGTAGACCCAGTAGGAGCAGAGTTGTAGGTAATAAAAAGTAGGTTCTTATTCGTCAAATTTCAAATCGAATATTTCAACTTGAAATAACCAAAAAATAAAGCACTTTTAGGGAAAAACTGATCGCAACTTTTTTAAAGTGTTTAAAAAAGCTTTATTTTTGTTTTTTTTTTTATGACAGTTTCTAGCATCAAAATTAAGTATTTGGCCCTTGTTAGTTGTTGGTGATAGCAAAAATCTCAAGTAGTAAAAAAATAATATTTTTTAAAAAAATATATTATAGGTTTTGCTATTGTATTTTGGACCTTTTATTTTCCTGAAAACAAAAATTGGTTAAGATATGGCTGTTCAAAATTTGTATACACTCGTGATTAGTGACACGTTTAAGCCCATTCAACTGCAGCCTTTTCAAAAATGAGCACTTTGAACTAATGAATCTTACAGATGTTATAAACAATAAAAAGTAAAGTAATTTCTGAAACGGTAACGATTAATTTAATTTTGGATGCTAATTGAGAGTGATTTTCATGATTTTTTTACCAACAAAAAAAATGGACCAACATTCTTTTGATCGTAACTTACTTACTTTTGATGGTAGAAACTTTTTTAAAAAACAAAAATAAAGCTTTTTTCGAATACTTTAAAAAAATTGAGTTTCCCCCGAAAAGTGCTTGATTTTTTGGTTATTTCACGTTGAAATATTCGATTTGGAATTTGACTAGTAACAACTCACTTTTCATTAGCTACAATATTGTGCTTCTACTGGGTCTACAGACCTTATACATACACCATTTTTTTCACTTTTTTATAAGCTATATTTTTGCTAACAATATTTTTTTTGATAAAATACTCACTTTTTGAGTTATTTGCGAAAAACCGGCTGCAACGTGGTTTTTTGTTGAAAAATAAACATTTTCACTCGCAAATAACTCGAAAAGTATTGACTTAGTGAAAAATCGCTTAGAAAAAAGTTGCTTAGAATTAGTCAGTTCATCCAATTCCGCACTTATCCAGCCCCTGTGTTTCTTAATAAAGGCTCCCCCAAACCAACGCGAATTATTCGCAGCGGATTCGTGACGCAAAGTTCGCAGTCGAATTCCTGACGGAATTCGTAAAGAACTTCATATTGAAGGGAATATATTCGCGTCATACTCGTATGTGTCTAGTATTGAGAAGAGTTGGTGACAACGAAAAACAAAGAATACTACTCAGTGATCTCAATTCTTCACAAAAATGTATACATCATCAGATGAAGAAGAAGCTCTTGTAATGTTAGCAATGGAGGACGACAATTCAAGGTAAAATTATTATCTATAGTTATCCTAAAACAACAATATGGACTATATTATGAATTTAATCTTAGGAAAAGAAGAAAATGGGTTCATGATATCAATCTAGAAAGACTGAAATGTGGGGAATGTCACACGCTGATGCCTCAATTACGAAAAGACGATAAAAGATGCTACATTTATTTTAGAATGACAATAGATTGTTTCGATGAACTGTTGCACCTTGTAGAAAATGATATTAGAAAATCAGACACGAATTACCGAGAAGCTATTTCTCCCGAAGAACGGTTGGCCATAACGTTAAGGTAAGAAAATGAAAAAAAAACTGCAGGCATTATTTATATCATTAATTTACTACAGTAAAAGAGAATAAGGATCAAAATAACTCTAAAATATACTTTATGTATTGTAAGGGTCAAAGGAATTGACATAGTTGGAAACTGATGGATTATGAGAAGCTGCTTGGTTGCAACTCTGCGCCAAGTTGTGTAGTGTAATATAATTATTTTCACAATTCACTTCATAGAACCCAGAAGTATTCGATGGTTTAGGTAATGCAGTGTCATTTGGTGAAGGTAGGGATACAACCGAAATACTTCCGACGGAAGAGGGGTTTTGATAGGTGTCTGTACTTTCAGCTCTAGATTGATGGCTATTCAAAGAACTTTCCTCCAATTGAAGCAACTCCTGCTCCATGATAACTTGCGCAATCTTCATTTTGGTTTCAATTTGCCTTCTAGGAGAGAAAGATTTTACCGTAGAAGCATGAGCCAAAAACAGTTGATCGGTAGCATCATGCACTACTCTCTTTTTGCTCTCAAGATAACTGATCATATCTTTCACAGATGTGGATGGCTCAGAATTGCGTTTTCTATTTGTTCTGCCTGTAGAAGAAGTTTCATTTGAAAGAGTAACCCTAGGAGCTTCATTTCGAGTAGGTTTCGATGAGGAGGGTTGAATCTTATTCTGGGAATCATCTGTCTGAGTTGTTTTCCAGTATTTTTTCTTGTATTCGAAGCTTCCAACATGGGAAGAAGATTTGAAACAAATCAGATGGGTGTACCTGAGCCGAAAAATCTCCCAGGCCAGAATGAACTTTCCCCCCATGTCTTAATTGGAGACGAAGCCTTTGCACTAAAACCATACTTGTTGAGGCCTTTTCCATACAGTCAAAGCAGAACAGATATTTTCAAGGAAAATTATAATGTGACGCTCTGTAAAGCGAGAAGAGTAGTAGAAAACGCTTTCGGAATATTGGCACAAAAATGGCGTATATTCTACAGACCAATGGAAACAAAAATTGATACTAGTATTCTCATTGTGAAAACTGCATGTATTTTGCATAATTTTCTAAGGACAAAAAAAACGTGATGATAGATTCATAGAACTTTTAGATCCACCAGAGCCTGAACTTGAAACATTTCAAAATTTGGACAATGACCCAAGGAGAGCTGCAAGACTGGCATTTTCTGTTCGAGAAAAATTTGCCACGTATTTTAATTCAGGACTATGAATAAATTGTTCACGATGAAAATAATGGACTCTTCTTGCAGTAAATATAGTATTGTTTAGGCCTCTGCTTTTCTTTAGTCTTAGATGTAGAAAAATAAACCAATACAAATCGTAAAACTACTCACCATTTTCGCCTATTTCTTCTCCTATTCTAGTCCAAATCTTGTCCTTTTTCCTTACATTTTTATAATCTTCATGAGAAAGGTCATAGAGAATAGGATACTTTCGAACCAACTGAATAATTCTCTCCATTTTCAATTTTTCACATGCGAAACCACTGCGAAACTGATAAAAACGCTGTCGAGTGCGAACTAAGATTCCGGACGAATAAATACGCAGACAAAACGCATGCCCGAACGACGAAAATCGTACTTGTCTGAACTTGTATACTTACCACAGTGGAAACAATTCAATGCGAATCGTATGCGGTACGGAATTCCGCAGGTAATGCGAATTTTCCGCGTTGGTTTGGGGGAGCCTTAAGTATTGTTTTTAAATTTTTTGATTTTGATATTCATGGGTAGGTATTCTTCGTTTTTATTTATAAGTTCATAAACGAAAATTAGAATTTATTAAGCAGTTAGATTTCCTAGTGTGTACTGTGTACTTGTGTGGTTCAAAATGACCATAATATCAAGTTGGAAACAAAAGAAGCAAAAAGGGCGCTAGAGCGGGCCCCTGTGGGGCCCTGGCCCTGGTTCCACGGAACCCGCGGAACCATGCTCAGTACGCCACTGATCTCGATATAATCAAGGTGAATTTCGCCATTTATTCAAAGAGCTACAGGAGGATCGTGTCAAATTACAAGCATATTTCAGGGTGAATATGGAGACTTTTGACTACCTACTCGAAAAAATACAAAACAAATAATTAATAATTGAGAAAAAGAAAATAATCGTTTTCGTTTTGATTCAATTCGAGTCTCTTGCCATCCTCTGACACGGTGTTTCTGGATCTCTATCCTTTATCAAAGAGGCTGTTGCAAGTAGACTCTATTTAAATTTAAAGTTTAAATTTATTTTATTTATTTAATTAATAATTGGCCAAGACATGGAAGAATTTCAACAAGAACCCCATCTCACATGTCTTACTGTAACTTTAAGTTTGGTATGCCACATATATTTAATGAATTCATCGTCATAATTAAGATATTTAATTTATCATAAGTTATCATTTATTATACAGTGTGAGTGTGACAAAGCCAAATAGAATAAATTCATTTTTTCGTGAACCGGTAACTTTAAGGCTATGGGTACATAATTCGCAAATATTTTACGCGTATCCCTACTTTTTCTGTCTTTACACGGCAAATTACGTGTAGTAAAATTCACACTGGTATGGATATGTAATCATTACTAGAATGTCATTCTACTTGAAAATGTCATCATTAATTTAAAGAGATGGGTTTTGAATGTTCTTGGATAACTGTTATTTTTATAATTTTAAATTATTAATTCAGTTAATAAATGTGATAATTTTTTCACTAACTATGTATTCAGAGATTGTAATAATTTATTTGTACAACAAAGACTAATACTCAATCGAGAAAAGAGGAAAAGTGTTAAAGTGATTTTTTAATAATATATTGTTATGGAACGCTTACAATTTTGGACATCTTTAACAACAAAATACTTGGATCACAGAATATATTATCCTGATGTATTCTCTGCTTGGATCTTCCACAAATAATACACAATAAATAACTTTTTATTAAGTTCACGTCATAAATCAATTATTTATCAAATACACTATTGTATTGTCAGTGTCTGACTGACAATATATGCTGCCAATATTATTTTCGGCTGAGTGCGTTGTAAGACAAAGATAGATTTGGAAAATATTACCAAGGCATTGTGTTTATTTTTTTCGAATCCTGAAACAACCAATAAATATTTTTGAAAAATTTAAACGCAGAATGAAAGACTAAATTATTACCGAGGGCCGAAAGTCCCTTAGAATCAATAAAAAGTTTATTTTGAATGATATATTTGAAATTAAAAATCACACTAAATTTTCTCTTAGTTTTTCACCCCTGTAACTTATTAAAATAAACATTATAGAAGTTCTCAGGGACTTTCGGCCCTCGCTAATAACGTGATCTTTCATTCTGCGTTTAAATTTTTCAAAAATACTTATTAGTTTTCTCAGGATTCGAAAAAAATGAATCCCCATTTGAATAGCATTGCAGCCGAAAATACGTACCGATCCTCTTAAGAAAAAATCCCGAAAGAGGTAGATTTTTATTTTTAAATTATGATTTTTGGGCATAGATATATATCATACTAGTGACCATAGGCGTAACCAGGGGGGTTTTGGGGGTTATAACCCCCCCCATTGGGATGGACTTTAAGCTCTATACGCTTAACACCATACCCCTCAGAGACCTTCCAGTAGTTGTAACCCCCCCCTTTCCAGTACTTGTAACCCCCTTAGGATCATCCTGGTTACGCCTATGCTAGTGACGTCATCAATCTAGGGGTGATGAAGTAATCGATGATATTTTAAATGAGAATAGGGATCGTGTGTTAGCTCATTTTTGGGATAGTAAGGGATAGTGATGCGCAATACATAGCCTCTCCTATTCAAATGTCAACCTCACCTGCCCGTGAGATGATCTAGATCATGATCATCCGGTACATCCTGCTAGATAACAAACGAGGCGCTGACGTCCGAGTGATTGCCGGTATAAGCAATCCCCCACTTACTGACCAACAGCTTCGGGTGGAAGAGTCGGTAAGTGGAAGGGCACCTTCTTGTCCTAGAAATGAGAAATCATTTCTAAAGGCGGACGAACCAGGCATGGTCAACGGCGTGGAGATGCATAAGGCAACGGGAAACCAATGCATTAAAGGCTCATAGAGCATCCCTAGTTAATCATCATGACTAACAACATAACCAAACACTCTACTGATCATGAAACTCGGAAAACAAGATCCGGCAGAGGAGGAAACTCACAAGACTGCAAGGCCTCCCCGGTCGTCAACATGCGAAAACCTTGCAAAGTAGCGACGTGGAATGTTATAAGTCTACATCAAGCTGGAAAAGTACATAATGCCGTTATTGAAATGGAAAGGCTGAATGTAGACATTTTAGGAATCAGCGATGTCCAATGGCCCGACTCAGGAAAGATGAAAATCAACAATAAAACAATATACTATTCAGGAAGTCAAGACGGTTCACACAGATATAGTGTCGGGATAATACTAAACAAACACATGGATAAAGCTGTAGTAAATTTCATTCCATACTCCAACAGAATTATCCTCTTACAATTAAATCAGAATAAACCCAAATTAAACATAATACAAGTTTATGCTCCGACTGCGGACAAACCAGAGAGCGATATTGAAACTTTCTACGAAGACCTAGACAATATTTTAAAATCCATTAAAACGCAGGATGTTACAATTATAATGGGAGATTTTAACGCAAAGGTTGGAGACGAAAAAGTAGAAGAATGTACAGGAGGATATGGTCTGGGCAACAGAAACGAAAGAGGTGACAGGCTTATCGAATTTTGCCAAAACAATAATTTTGTCATAACTAATACATTGTTTAAAATGCCAAAGAGAAGACTATATACCTGGAAGTCACCAGCAGATCAAGAAGGGAGAATTGTAAGAAACCAAATAGATTATGTATTGATTAGACAAAGATACAAGAACGCAATTATATCTTCAAAAACCTATCCAGGTGCCGACATAGGATCAGATCACAATCCAGTAGTGACCAAAATTAGGCTCAACATGAAAATAATAAAACGCAGAACAACAGATGTAAAAATCGATACAAGTAAACTAAGAAACCCACTCATAAAACAACGCCTGACAGATGAAATTAATAACCGTTTAATGAATGTTAAAGAACAAATCCAGCAAAATACTGAAACAGAGACAAAATGGTTATTAATAAAGACAGAAATAGATAAATGTCAAAAAGAAATTCTTACACCAACCAGATACAAAAAGAAACAATGGATGACGGAGGAAATCTTAGATTTAATGGAAGAAAGACGTCAGCATAAAAACAAAGATAATCACATGTACAAAAATGTGGATAAACAAATAAAATCCAAAATTAAACAGGCTAAAGAACAGTGGTTAAAAGAACAATGCGCAGAAATAGAAGAACACCAGAAAAGACATGATAATTTTAACACACATAAAAAAATTAAGAAATTAACGCAGATCAACAGAAAAAGAAAACCGGGAATACTAAAAGATACAGATGGGAAGCTTGTGTTGAGTACTAACGAAAAATTAAAGAGATGGACAGAATACATAAATGAATTGTTCAAAGACAATAGAACAGAGCAGATGGAAGTCGAAGTAGAAGATGATACGGTTTTGAAGATATTAAAAGAAGAAATTAAATCGGCATTAAAAAACAGCAAAAATGGTAAAGCAGTAGGTCCAGACCAAATCCCAGTAGAAAGCTTAAAATGTATAAATGATGAAACCTTAGACATTATCGTAGACTTGTTTAACACAGTGTACAAAACAGGAAACATACCAAAACAATGGTTACTCTCAACCTTTTGTGCTATCCCTAAAAATACAAACGCTAAAGATTGCAGTGAATACAGAACAATATCATTAATAAGTCACATTCTCAAATTATTCTTGAAAATAATACATGGTCGTATAAACAAAAAACTAGAAGAAGGAATAGATGATAGTCAGTTTGGGTTCAGAAACGGACTAGGAACCAGAGAGGCGTTATTTGCTTTTAATGTGTTAGCTCAAAGATGCATGGACATGAATGTGGATGTGCATGTTTGTTACGTTGATTTTGAGAAGGCTTTTGACAAAGTAAGACATGAAAAATTAGTCCAAATTCTAAAGACAAAAAACATAGACAAAAGGGACTTACGAATAATAACAAACCTTTACTGGAATCAAAGAGCACAAATTGTAATAGATAACGAACCCAGTCCAGAAATTGAAATCAGGAGAGGAGTTCGGCAGGGATGTATTATGTCTCCATTACTCTTTAATGCATATAGTGAAGCCATTTTTGAAGAAGCATTGCTATCTCAAAGTGAAGGAATAATAATTAACGGAAGATCTATTAACAATATAAGATATGCAGATGACACCGTGATTATAGCAAGCTCTGCTGAACAACTCCAACTACTACTGAACAAAACAAACAATTTTTGTAAAGAATATGGACTAAAAATGAATATAAAAAAGACCAAATACATGATAATAACTAAGAAAACAAACATACAAACAAGCATATATTTGGGAAATGTACCGATAGAAAGGGTTGATAAATACAAATACCTAGGAACCTGGATTTCAGAGAAAAATGATCAAACAACAGAAATAAGGACCAGGATAGAAATAGCAAGAAATGCGTTTGTAAAAATGAAAACAGTTCTCTGCAACAAAGACCTTAGCTTAGAACTGAGAGCAAGAGCTTTGAGATGCTACGTGTTCTCGATACTACAATATGGACTTGAAAGCTGGACATTAAAGCAAGAACACATAAATAAGCTACAGTCATTTGAAATGTGGTGTTACAGAAGAATGCTTAGAATAGCATGGACACAGAGGAAAACGAACACGGAAGTACTGCGAGAAATGGGTAAAGAATGCGAAATAATAAACACAATAAAAATAAGAAAGTTACAATATCTGGGACACGTAATGAGGGGACCGCGATATGAAATGCTAAGACTGATAATACAGGGAAAGATAAGGGGCGGAAGGAGTATAGGAAGAAGGAGAGTGTCATGGTTAAAGAATTTAAGGGACTGGTTTAGATGCAGTTCTATAGAACTCTTTAGAGCAGCGGTGGATAGAGTAAAGATAGTGATGATGATATCCAACCTCCGATTAGGAGACGGCACTTGAAGAAGAAGAAGTTAGCTCATTTGAAAGGTTATCCTATTCTCTATTTAGTAATACAGTAGACTCCCTCTATAACGAGAACTGAAATGGCAAACTAATTACCTCGTTATACGCGGATCTCGTTATATCAGACAACAATAATATTGTGCATACATATGAATACATTAGACTCTCTCTATAACGACCACGGTTATTACGAGGTTTCGCTTATAACGAGGTACTCTAGATGTCCCATGAAATTCCTATTGAACTGAACACCTCTATAACGAGGCATATTTGGATATAACGAAGAAAAATGAATATTTATCTATTTTTAGCGCTGTAATGGCTATAAGTAAATACCCCAACTACCTGTGTACATAAATCCCCAACATCTGTGCGGTTATCGAGGGTAGTGCTGTAATAAAATCCACCACTGATATAACGAGATCCGCGTATAACGAGGTAATTAGTGTGCCATTTCAGTTCTCGTTATAGAGGGAGTCTAGTGTATATAGTTTTCTAAAATACTAACTCTCTATTATAGTGAAGCCATTTGGAGCAATATAAAATGCTAAATATTGTTTCCTCGACAATAAGGCTTCGCCATCATAAATTATAATTTTTTTTACAATATTCAGTATCGGTCAATAGATAAACAGAACAGGAAGAAGTTTATTATAGGTAGGCGGTGGATTTTATTACAGCACTACCCTCGATAACCGCACAGATGTTGGGGATTTATGTATACAGGTAGTTGGGGTATTTACTTATAGCCATTACATCGCTAAAAATAGATAAAGAATAATAAAGATACATATTTTACGATTTCATTTTCCCTCGCTATATCCAAATATGCCTCGTTACAGAGGTGTTCAGTTCAATAGGAATTTCATAGGACATCTAGTATACCTCGTTATAAGCGAAACCTCCTAATAACCGTGTTCGTTATAGAGAGAGTCTACTTTATAAACATTAACATAATTATTTATATAGTGTGAAAATTTTTTTTAATTAAATTAATTTAAACAAAAAGAAGAATGTATGTAATTTATTTCATTCAAAACACCCATTATTTTACTACTGTCAGAAAACAGAAAAAAATGATAATTTGAAAAATTAACATTGCTTTTCACTTAAATTCAAGGTTCAAGCTGCCATACACCTGCCTCTTGGCAGTTCGAATATTTAAAATACGAAAAGCAATGTTTATTTGAGTAATAAACATGTTTTTTTCTGATTTCTGAGAGCAGTAAAATGTATTTTGAATTAAATAAATTGCACACATTCTTCTTTTCTTCTAATTTAATTCAATAAGAATTTTGTTGGACACCCTGTATAATTATGTTAATGCTTATATTACTACATAGAGAATTGAATAACCTTTCAAATGAGCTAGCACACGGCTCCTACTCCCATTAAAAAAATCATCGATTACGTCATCACGTCGAGATGGATGACGTCACTAGTATGTAAATGTCAAAAAAATTATAATTTAAAAATAACAAGCTGAAAATGCGAGCATTATCATAACGAAAACTTTGTTTATTTACGTATTTAAATTCATAATATGGAAAATTTCTATTATGAAAAGTTGTCTAGTATTAAATACTATGTTTTAATATGCAATTATATCCTAATTTAAATATTGTGAACTTTTTGACATACCTCGAATAAAATTGATCAAATTTGATATAATATGATGATTACATCTTATAGTATAAGAGCTGTGAGACATTTTTGAGTAGGTATTTTAGGCAACCTGAAAATTTTTCAGGTGACTCTTCTATGATAGCCTAATACAAAAATGCCGGTCTGGCTGGAGGGTAGCGGTTATTTTCCCCAAAAATCCCCCCCAAATTTAAAAAAAAGGGTAAAAATTGTTATTACAAAAAATATCATTGATATGACTTGAAAGTAAATTTAAATATTCAAATATAAAGAAAATAAACAGGCCAGCCGATTTGATGGCGATTTTAACTCTGCAAGGCACTTGCATGGGCGCCCCAGGATTATTTTCAGGGGGTGCATCTGAACTTCAGAAGATTTCATCTGAATCTGTACATACTATTAACGAGTATAAAATATACAACTATACATGCATAGCTATGTACATTCCTTCCGGACAGGGAGGGGCAATTGATATTTTAACAGGGTATTTTTTAATTTAAAAAATAAATATTCTAAAAAAGACAGGTTTTTTTTGGTGAAATTTTCCAATTGCCATGTGATCAAACAAATTACGCGTGCATATAAATGAAAACCGCTATAGGTAAGCAGAAGTGTGAGAAAGAGCGTATACCGATAGCTGTTTGCGTCCTCTGTTGTAGCTGAGCGAGTCCGTTCGCTCGAGAAAATCACGTGACCTGGCGATATCTATGTTGTTGTGCCTTGAAACGTTAGAGTAATTATTATATATATTATAGTTTTTTAGGTAGTTTTTCTTAATTATAGGAAAATAATACGTACTATACAATAGATTTTGCAAATATGATAGACAAAGACAAATTTATTATTATAAATATATAGGTAGAAAAGTGTAAAACTATAAACTAAATTAATTCTGTGTCCGAATCTTGTACTTCTTCTTCAAACTCCTCATCTGAACTTAAATGTTCATTCTCTTCTCCTTCGTCAGACTCCCTTCGAAACTCAGATTCCTCTTCTACATGATCTGTAAATAGTTGTAATATGTATTTAGAACTAATTAAAAATTAATCGGTGATTAATTAATTGAGTTGCTACCTATTCTCTGTCCTTTTATACAGAGTCGAAGCCTGGAAAATCACGGGCGCATCTGAAGAAAGACTTGCCATTGTTGAGATGTGGTGTTATCTAATAATGTAAAAAATATCATGGACACAACACTTAACAAACACGGAAACATTAAGAAAGATGGAAAAGGCAAAAGAAATACTCAACACTATGAAGGAAAGAAAAATGAGCTAAAATAAATATACATTCTCTTCTTCTTCGTCAGACTCCTCTCGAGACTCAGATTCTTCTACCTGATCTGTAAAGAGTTGTAATATGTATTTAGAATTAATGAAAAATTAATTAGTGATAAATTGATTGAGTTGCAACGTATTCTTACTTATAAAACCAATGCTTAATACTTTTCCTTATATAACCAATCACATCACGTTTTTTATTTCTTAGTATATGACCAAAGTAGATCACGTTTCTTTCCTTTATAGTGTTGAGTATTTCTTTTGCTTTTTCATCTTTTTTAATATTTCCGTGTTTGTTACGTGTGTCCATGATATATTTAACATTATTCGATAACTCCACATCTCAACAACGGCAAGTCTTAACTAAAAATTTAACTAATTAATCACTAATTAATTTTTAATTAATTCTAAATACATATTACAACTATTTACAGATCATGTAGAAGAGGAATCTGAGTCTCGAGGGGAGTCTGACGAAGAAGAAGAGAATGAATATTTAAGCTCAAATGAGGAGTTTGAATAAGAAGTACAAGATTCGGACACAGATTTAATTTAGTTTATAGTTTTATACTTTTCTGCCTATATAATTTATAATAATAAATTTGTCTTTTTCTATCATATTTGCAAAATCTATTGTATAGTACGTATTATTTTTCTTTAATTAAGAAAAAGTTACTTAAAAAACTATATTTACTCTAACGTTTCGAGGACAATAACATGGATATCGTCAGGTCACGTGATTTTTCTCGAGCGAACGAACTCACTCAGCTACAACAGAGGACGCAAACAGCTATCGGTGTACGCTCTTTCTCACACTGCTGCTTACCTATAGGGCTTTTCGTGTAGGTATATGCACGCGTAATTTGTTTGCTCACCTATCAGTTGGAAAATTTCACCAAAAAGGAACCTGTCTTTTTTAGAATATTTATTTTTAATATTAAAAATACCCTGTCAAAATAATAATTGCACCTCACTGTCCGGAAGGAATGTACATAGCTATGCATGTATAGTTGTATATTTTATACTCGTTAATAGTATGTACAGATTCAGATGAAATCTTTTGAATTTCAGATGCATCCCCTGAAAATAATCCTGGGGCGCCCATGCAAGTATCTTGCAGAGTTAAAATCGCCCTCAAATCGCCTGTCCTGTTTATTTTTTTTATATTTGTATATTTAAATTTACTTTAAAGTCACGTCAATGATATTTTTTGTAATAACAATTTTTACCCTTTTGTTTAACTTTGGGGGGGATTTTTGGGGAAAATAACCGCTACCCTCCAGCCAGACCGGCATTTTTGTATTAAGCTATCATGGAAGAGTCACCTGAAAAAATTTCAGGTTGCCTAAAATACCTACTCAAAAATGTCTCACAGCTCTTGGACCATTAGATTTTAGATTTAGACCATGCAGATTTTTTTATGAAACTTTTCTTCGTAAAATTAATAATAAAAGAGTTATTAGAACATAGTTTTTAACTCCAAACAACTTTTTATAATACCACTTATCAATATTGTGAAAAATAAAGACACTTAAATCTTGATCGAACTTCATATTTTTTGACATGCCTCGTATAATATAGATTTGATATCTAATAAAAATAAATACATACAAATAAACAGTTTTCCTTGAAAATAGTGAAGTCTAATTTAACATTACATTAACATAAATAAATAAAATTTATTTATCTGACATTTCAATTTTATGTTGACGTTTAGTTGCGTCAAACGAAAACAAAGTAGAGTTGACGTTTCTATGTTGGAAGAAAATGACAATTTAAAGGAGGCTTGTGACGTCACAATGACGACTTTGAGGTCGGATATCTCGAAGATGGTTAGAGATAGCGAAATGCCGTTTTCAGATTTGGATTCAAAAGACAAAACTACATAGGAAACCATCGCTAAGTGGCCTCTAGATATTTCAGGAGCTGCAACGCAATAACACACACACTTTTGCGAATTTATAAACGAAAAGTTTTCGTTGAAAATCGACCTGTTTCGGGATTTTTTCTTAAAGTCGTCGGTTTACGAAATAATGAATTTATTTCATTTGGTTTTGCCACATTGTAGAACTAATAATAATTATTAAGTTACATAATATTTATTTAATTATAAAATTACATTTAGTTATAAATTTAAAAACTCATCGTCGTCATCTGAATAGGGAATCTTTCTGATCCCATAACAGCTTTCTTTGAAACACTTCAGCTATCAGGATATCGAGATTCATTTTTCGGAAAAATACCACAGAGTGCGAGCGGAGAAATCAAACTTGTTTGGTTTCGCCGCTTTGCTCTTTGCTAGCACTCTGTGTAACTCCATTTCTCAGTAGTAGTTTGATTTCACCGCTTTGTTCTTTGCTCTTTGCTCGCACTCTTTCTTCGCTCCACTCTGAACGCGGCCTTAACAGACACAGACACGCACATAATATTTATCTCTACTTTTACTTTTAACAGTGTACAATATTAACCTATTTTACGGAAATATATTTATGTATATCTATATTGGTCAATTTTTTGTTATAACCATATGTATGTAATATTCACATAACTATCAATATAGTCCAATATTAGGACAAAAACGCCAGAATCTTTTTTATACAGACGTTATTTATGGTCCTCGCAAAAACAATGTTTATATTAAAACTGATATATTATTTTAAGTTTGAAATTTGTAAAAGCAAAATAAAGATTTGTTAGTATAATAACAGGAATATATTTACATTCGTAAACATTCCCGATATTTTATTCAACCTTTGAATAAACATGTAGCCCTCGTACTATCCCATAAAAAGGGTCGAGCCAAAAGGGTGCAATTTATATGCTAGGGGTAGAGTTCCCCCGTTCGCCACCATCAATCATTGTGGCGCTGCACCGGGACTCCCATAGGAGGGTGTGCAACACCCCCGGCTTGCTGCAAGTGCAATATATGACGGGTCGTCTTCCACCCCTAGTCGTTGTGGTTGTTGCCCCCTCGTACACGTAGTGTTGCACGCCTCACATTCATTAACAATTTTTGTTTACCTGGGGTTATGATACCCTACGAAGAATTTTCGAATATTGATGAGTGTATGTCTGCTAACAATTTCACAAAAAAAATTATTTACAGAATGTTTTTTATGATGTACGTATTTTAAAAAAATAACTAGATACTTATAGGCCTGGATCCCGCGTAACAAAAAAAGTTAATTAATAGCAAGCTGAAAGTTTGTTAAAAGCTTAATGGTGTCTAGTCGGACAAACTTTTATGTATGGGAACACTGGAACAGGGGAAGTTTTAATTGTGGAACAGGTTAAAAAATTGGAAAGTTAGACTACGAAAATGTCCCATGTATTTGGTCGGACAGAATTTCCAATCAATTTGTTACCTTTTCATTAAACTCTTATGCAAAAATCAGACTGGTATTAATCACCAACTCAAATCGCTAGAAAAATACGATTAAAAGCTCAGGTTAAACATCATAATATACAGTGAGTACGTAAGATTGGTATAAATTCATTTGGAAATGCAATATATTGATTTTGTTTTTTTGTCTTTACTTTATTAACTTGTATTTTTTTATATTGACGATTTATCAAATTTCAAAAAATTGTATTAAGTTGTTATTGTTATTGTTATTCTTATTTTTTCTGACTCTATGTTAAGCTTTGTCCATAAAATTGTATAATTTTCAGTGACAATAAAGCATATAAAAAAATCCCGAAAGAGGTCGATTTTTATTTTTGAATTATGATTTTTACATATTCATATAAGTATATTATATATCATAGGAGTGACGGCATCCATCTGGGCGTGATGACGTTATCGATGAGTTTTTTAAACAAGAATAGGGGTCGTGTGCTAGCTCATTTGAAAAGTTATTCAATTCTCTATATACACTCACCGGCACAAAATTCCTCCACCCAAAATTTTTGATTAAGTTTGACAATTTATAACTTTATTATTTGTGCTCCGATTTTCAAGATTCTTGCACCAGTTTGTAGGCAAATGTATTGATGTCGTTTGTGATTATTCTGGTAACAAAATTTTTTCGCTTAGATGGCATTATACGGGGTTGAATGAAAGTGTTGTTTTTTCTCCTAACTTTAAAAAATTCTGTGAAAAAATTGGAGGCTGATTTTGTTTCATGCTCCTTTTGTATTATCCTGGAGGTATCACTAAGGTTTTGTTTTTTGAATTATCCGAATATCTCTTATCTTGTAAGATATGTGAATAAAAAACTGCTTTGAAGGTTAATTTAATTAAAAATATCAAACGCACTAAAACTAACAAAACAAAATAAAATTAACAACAACACAAAACAATTCAATAGCGGATATGTCCACCTCTTGCAGCAGCGACTGCTCGCAATCTGTTTAGCATCGAATAGAGATGTTATCTTTGCCTGGGGAATAGCCCGATATTCCTCTACCAGGGCCATAACTGTACCAAATTTTCTGGAGGCCTAGAATAACGGCGAATAGTTTTTTTAATTCATCCCATAAATATTCAATAGGATTGAGATCTGGGCTGCATGCGGGCCATTTCAATCTTATCAATATAACCTCTATTTTATGAGTCAATCAGTGTTTTTATTTACAAAAAACTTGTACAGCTCTTGTAAGAAAAGAGATATTCGTATAATTCAAAAAACAAAATTTTAGTGATGCCTCCAGGATAATATGACAGGACTATGAAACAAAATAAGCTCTCCAATTTTTCCACAGATTTTTTTAAAGTTAGGAGAAAATACAACGTTTCCATTCACCCCTGTATAATGCCATGCAAGCAAAATTTTTTTGTTACCAGAATAAACACAAACGACATAAATACATGTACCTACAAACTGGTGCAAGAATCTTGAAAATAGGAGGACAAATAATAAAGTTATAAATTGTCGAACTTAATCAAAAATTTTGGGTGGCGGAATTTTGTGCCAATGAGTGTATATGTTACGGTAAATGTGATTAAATGGGAATTATTAATAATTACCGGTTACTATTAATACAACCCGAATAGCTAGGTAAAAGTAATAAATATACCAGAAATAATCACATTGACCGGATATTATTAATAAATCCCGTATTCAAACGGTAAACGTGATATATGTTGAATACCAATAAGTTCTTAGAAGCTTGTGGGGTGGAGGGTTTACTTATTACATGTCTATACTAAATTTACAATCAAGATGCTGTAGAAATAAACAAACCAAGACACGTTAAATGTTACTAGGAGCAGGCCCGGCCCCAGGGGTGGGCGAACTGGGCGGCTGCCCAGGGCGGAAAAATTTGGGGGCGGCAAATTTTAGAGGACAGCCAATTTTTGAAATTGAAGAAATAATAAATTCGTTTTTTAATATTATAAAAAATCAATATTATGAACAAAAGCAGCAAAAACGCAACTGTAAAAACGAGAATTAAGTGAAACAATAACAATTGCAAGGTTCATTCGACGGAAGATAGACAACGCCGCCTTCTTCTTCATCGCATAAGAATAGTGGGATCAGAATAGTGACGGGCGATTCTGATAAAATTTGTCGTCACAACAATGGTAATTTTTTAAAGCTTGTTGAGCTGTTTAGAAAACTTGATTCTGTTTTACAAAAGCACATTAGGAGAACAACGAATGGTAGTAACAAGCAGCGTAACTACTTGAGAAAACGTATTCAAAACGAAATTATTCAGCTCCTCCATGACCAAATCAAAATTAAAAACTTTCTGAAATCAGCAAAGTATTATGGCATAATTTTAGATTGTACACCTGATATTTCTGGGATTGAACAGATAACTATTGTTGTACGTTTGGTCGATATAGGTTACTGTTCACAAAGTGTTAAAATTGCAGATCTTTGATTCGTGCCTGTACCGGAATCCACAGGCTTGTGATTTACAGAAGATATTTTGCAAAAAACTGAATGAACTGGGAATACCTTTGGAAGATATGAGAGGACAAGAATATGATAATTTGCAAACATGAAAGGGAAGAACTTGGGAGTTCAAAACAGAATTTTGAAAATGAATCTTAAAGCATTTTTTGTACAATGTTCTAGCTATTCAAATTCACACAACTTAGTGTGAACGAGGCTGTTAAAGCCTCTCAGTTTGCAGTTTCTTCCTTTTCCTTGGTGACAAAAATTTACAATTTTTTCTCAGCATCTATTCATCGTTGGGCTATACTGAAAAATCATATTTCTAGCCTAACACTGAAACCTTTGTCCGAAACTATATGGGAAAGTAGAATTGATGCAATTACTCCCATCAGATACCAAATTGAAGAAATCTACGAGGCTCTTGTAGAAATTAGTGTCAATAATAACAACGATAAAATGTTTGCTCCTGAGGCAAGCTATTTGGCAAATCAAATCCGTTATTTTACTTTTCTAATATGGCATGAAATTTTACTTCACATCAGCGTAGTCAGAAAATCACAGCAGAGTATTTATATGGGAGTGTATCAATTTAAAATCTCGTGGAAGTGATTTAAAGTTCCAGGGCTATTTGACAGAAGCAAAAGAGTTAGAAATTGAGAACCCGAAAATCGGAGACACAGTAATAGCAAGAAAGAGAAAAGTGAAAAGGCAATTTAGCGATGAGGCTGAAGGTGAAAGTATGGATCTAGATCCAGAGACACGATATAAAGTTGATTTCTATTTAAAAATTATAGACACAACCGTTAATGCATTAAGTGATAGATTTCAGCAAATTAAGAGCCATAGTGAAACGACATAAACATAACATTTTTGAGTTTTTGAGTCTACCAGGGGGGGGCGGCGGTCGTCGATCTTGCCCAGGGTGGCAAAATCCCTATGGCCGGGCCTGACTAGGAGTACTCCTGAATCATAATTTACAATGTACCCATATACATTGTAAATCCTAAATCATGATTTCCAAAGTTTATACATTGTAAATTATGATTCAGGAGTGCTCCTAGTAGCATTTAAAGTGTCTTGGTTTGTTTATTTCTACTACATCTTGATTGCAAATTTAGTATAGTTAGGTTTTTTGATTGATAAGTTCTGTTTATAAATGTATTGCCAAAATACGAGTTTGTTAATACATATATACTTATAGTCTAAGAGCCTGTACACCCTGTATAAATAATTATGTTAATGGTTATACTAGTGAATAGAGAATTAAATAACCTTTGAAATGAGTTATCACACAACCCCTACTCTCATTTAAAAAAATCATCGATTACGTCATCACGCTCAGATGGATGACGTCACTATTATTATATATATGCCAAAAAGTTCTAAGTTAAAAATAAAAATCGACCTGTCTGAGGATTTTTCTTGAAATTTGCCCATTCTCGAGATAATGAATTTATGCCAACTCAAACGTCCTCACTTATACTACAGTGTCGCGTCCGCTTGATTAGCAATTAAAAAACAATAGGGTTTCCGATATTTTATTGCAAAAACCTCTTTGGGATTTCATCAATCAATATTTAAAGAATATCTACCTACCTTGGCAACTTTGAAATTTTTAGATAAATGTCCGATTTAGGGTTAAAAATGGCCGATTTCGCAATTTTCAAAATTTTCAATAGCTTATATAACAAGAACTATTAACTTAAGAGAAAAATCACTAAAGACCTTTTCTGTTTGGAATGATTCAAAAAACCTAAAAAAAAATTGTATGATGCAAAAAGAATAATTTTAGGAAAAACCCCTAATCCTTCAGAATCGCCTGTCATTGTAAACATTTCTTCTAAATGACTTACTCAAACACATACTTAAATTTAAACCTTACAGGAGAAAGTTTATTTTACCCCCTAAATTTGCACTTTTCGATTCACCTGGTAGATACACGTGCACCGCTGATGCCTGCCAGGTCATGGTTTTTAGCCTTAGTGTGCTATAAATTATCACTAGACAAATTTCTAGCCTTACAGGACGACCGTTAGTCGGAGGGTTCACTAGCTCTTAGACTATTATTACATGTCCAGTTAGGATTTTTGATTGATAATTTTGTTTAAGGGCATAGGCGCAAAATGTCGCCTGACAAAATGTTCAATGTGCTTTAAATGTATTTATTTTTTTCGAATCCTAAGAAAACTAATAATTTTTTTTGAAAAATTTAAAGGCAGAGTGAAAGACTTCATGATTACCGAGGGCCGAAAGTCCGTGAAAACTTCTATAATGTTTATTTTAATAAGTTACAGATATTTTTAATTGCTAATATTTCATTCAAAAGAAATTTTTTATTCTGATGGACTTGAGACCTTCGGTAATAACGTAATCTTTCATTCTGCGTTTAAATTTTTAAAAAATACTTATTAGTTTTCTCAAGCTTCCAAAAAAATGAATAGATTTAAAACACATTGAAAATTTTAACAGGCGACATTTTGCGCCGTTCCCCTTAAGTGTTTAACTGTTTTTACTTATTAAATGTCTAGTTAGGTTTTTTTATTGATCAATGTTGTTTTAACTTTGTTACCAAATACAAGTCTAGTTAAATAGTTTTTTTGGTTAATAAATGTTGTTTAAGTGTTTTAATTTTGTTACCAAATACAAGTCTATTATTACTTGTTTGTTACCAAATATAAGTCTAGTTAGGTTTTTTGATTGATAAATTATGTTTAGGCGTTTAACTTTATTACCAAATTCGAGTCAGTTTTTACTTATAGAGCTGTTAGGATAGTATTAATAATAACCGGTTAATCTAATTATAAAGGCATTATTAATCACATTGACCAACTGCTAAGGTTATTATTAATACAGACCGGTTATTATTAATACAGACCGGACTTATCACATTGACCGTAACATATATAGAGAATTGAATAACTTTTCAAATGAGCTAGCACGCGACCCCTATTCTTGTTTAAAAAACTCATCGATGACGTCATCATGCCCAGATGGATACCGTCACTCCTATTATATATAATATACTTATATGAATATGCAAAAAAATCATAAGTCAAAAATAAAAATCGACCTCTTTCGGAATTTTTATATATGCTTTATTGTCATTGAAAATTATACAATTTTATGGACAAAGCTTAACATAGAGTCAGAAAAAATAACAATAACAATAACAAATTAATACAATTTTCTGAAATTTGATAAATCGTCAATATAAAAAAAATACAAGTTAATAAAGTAAAGAAAAAAAAAAACAAAATCGATATATTGCATTTCCAAATGAATTTATACCAACCTTACGTACTCACTGTATATTACGATGTGTATTTTTTTATATTGACGATTTATCAAATTTCAGAAAATTGTATTAATTTGTTATTGTTATTGTTATTGTTATTTTTTCTGACTCTATGTTAAGCTTTGTCCATAAAATTGTATAATTTTCAGTGATAATAAAGCGTTTAAAAAAAATCCCGAAAGAGGTCGATTTTTATTTTTGAATTATGATTTTTTGCATATTCATATATGTAAGTATATTATATATCATAGGAGTGACGACATCCATCTGGGCGTGATGACGTCATCGATGAGTTTTTTAAACAAGAATAGGGGTCGTGTGCTAGCTCATTTGAAAAGTTATTCAATTCTCTATATACACTCCCCGGCACAAAATTCCGCCACCCAAAATTTTTGATTAAGTTTAACAATTTATAACTTTATTATTTGTGCTCCGATTTTCAAGATTCTTGCACCAGTTAGTAGGTACATGTATTCATATTAATTGGTATTATTCCGGTAACAAAAAATTTTGCTTGCATGGCATTATACAGGGGTGAATGGAAGCGTTGTATTTTCTCTTAACTTTAAATAAATCTGTGGAAAAATTGGAGAGCTGATTTTGTTTCATAGTCCTGTCATATTATTCTGGAGGCATCACTAAAATTTTGTTTTTTGAATTATCCGAATATCTCTTTTCTTGCAAGAGCTGTACAAGTTTTTTGTAAATAAAAACAATGATTGGCTCATAAAATAGAGGTTGGATTGATAAGATTGGAATGGCCCGCATTGAATATTTATGGGCGAGAATCCTATTGAATATTTATGGGATGAATTAAAAAAAGCTATTCGCCGTCATCCTAGGCCTCCAGAAAATTTGGTACAGCTATGACCCTGGTAGAGGAATATCGGGCTGTTCCCCAGGCAAAGATAACACATCTCTATTCGATGCTAAACAGATTGCGAGCAGCCGCTGCTGCAAGAGGTGGACATATCCGCTGTTGAATTGTTTTGTTTTGTTAGTTTTAGTGCGTTTGATATTTTTAATTAAATTAACCTTCAAAGCCGTGTTTTCATTTACATCTCTTACAAGAAAAGAGATATTCGGAGAATTAAAAAAAAAACCTTAGTGATACCTCGAGGATAATACAAAAGGAGCATGAAACAAAATCAGCCCTCCAATTTTTTCACAGAATTTTTTAAAGTTAGGAGAAAAAACAACACTTTCATTCACCCCCGTATAATGCCATCTAAGCAAAAATTTTTTGTTACCGGAATAATAGTAAACGACATCAATACATGTAACTACAAACTGATGCAAGAATCTTGAAAATCGGAGTACAAATAATAAAGTTATAGATTGTCAAACTTAATAAAAAATTTTGGGTGGCGGAATTTTGTGCCGGTGACTGGTGAGTGTAGTAATATAAACATTAACATAATGATTTATAGAGTGCCCAAACAATTTTTTTTAATAAAATTAATTGACACATTAAGAAGAATTTATGTAATTTATTTAAGGAAAAATACATTTTACTGCTGTCAAAAATGAAAAAAAATGTTTATTTGACAAATAACCTTCCAAGCTTCCACCAACCTGCCTCTTGGGTGTTTAAACATTGAATTTAACCGAAAAGCAATGTTTGTTTGTCAAATAATTATTTTTTTCTGTTTTCTGACAATAGTAAAATGTATTTTCAATTGAATAAATTAAATACATTCTGCATTTTGTGTTAATTATTTTAATTAAAAAAATATTTTTTTGGACAACCTGTATAAATAATTATGTTAATATTTATATTACTGAATAGATAATTCAACAATCTTTCAAATGAGCTAGCACACGATCCCTATTCTCATTTAAACAATCATCGATTACGCCATCACCCCCAGATTTCAATTTACAAAATACCTCTAGAGTTACTGTTTGGGCAATTGGGCAAGTACTGCTGTTTAAATAATCGCTCACAGAGATAAACAAATTGTATAACTTATAAACTGTTTGGTCGATGTGGTTAAAATTTAGCCCACTTTAATAGCTCATTAATTGCCACTATTTCAAATAGTTATATTACATCTCATTATGCGAAAAACACAATTATTAACATTTATAAATGATAGCAAAATAATGTTTTTTTTTGCAATTATCTCTGTTAATTGCTTGTGGTAGGGGAGCCCAAGCAGGGATTTTTGCAGTTACTCGAGCGCGTCAGAATATGGCATGGGAGAAACCTTGTACCCTGTAAATGTACCCCTACCCCTACCATATATTGGCTCTTGATACAGGGGAGTTCGTTAATAAAATCTATCCTTAGAAAAACTCGAAATCGTCAGATTAAGATAACGTAAGTTAAGCACATGCAAAACAGTGTATTAGTTCAAGTTGATTATCCAGTTGGAGTTGACTATTCCTAGTTCGAGTCAACTTAAAGGGCTGGTTTCAGTAAAAGTTGATTATAAACATAAAATGAAGATTTTTATTCAACATTTACTAGTAAAAGTAGAATCCAACTAGAAAAAGTATACTCTTCCTAATGCCGTTTAGTAAGTTGATTCACACAAACAACCAATTATAATAGAAATTAAATGTTACTGGATATTAGGCCGGGAAATTAAGCATTTTGGCTAGCAATTTTTTCATCCAGCATGGGTTTACTTGAAATTTTCACGGAAGATAGGGAATAGCCCAAGGATCATTTTCTATATCATGCCGCTGTACGCTCAAACCTTGGGGGTTTTAGGGACTTTTTTAAAGGGTTTTCTTGAGAAGAAAAATATACATTTAATAAAAAAACTATAGCTTTCAAAATTGTATCATTTAGAAACACGAAGAAAATCGTTTTTTATAATTTTTCTACGACCAATACAAACTGATATACGACATGTTAAAGGTTACATAGCATTTTTCGTCAAATGCATAATTTGAAATATTCAAAGCCAAATAACGAGAAAATTTGCATTTTTCGAGAAAAACTTACAAAATCTTTTTTCAAGACAACAATTAGACCTTTCAAAAAAAAAGTGTCTAGCATAAATATTGAGCGACTTATGATCGAAATAAGGCCGGTAACTACTTTTTTCTACGAAAAAATCAGTGAAAACAAGCCCCTAACTACCCTCTTTTAACATTGGTCTTTACCCTTCTGTAACTCTTTTTATATATGTATTATCAATACATCCAAGAAGTTTGACCTATTTAAAATTTAGAAAAATTGGAGTTTACAGATAAAATGATTTTTTGTAATTTCGTATTTTTCACCTTTTCTTCAAAATATCTCCGAAAATACTGGAGACGCGAAAAAAATCACAGAGTACTAAATTGTAGTTTTTTTACTAGCTAAAATTAACCTATGCATAGATTTTCTTTACAGTGAATATTCCACCGTGATTTAATTTTTTTTTCATTTTTAGGTTAAAATTGCGATTTTGACAATGTTCCCCCGCATAAAATTTAAAATAAACCTCATTCTCGTTTTCAGCACCATCCAAAACATAAAATAAGACCAAAATTAGCCATTCAGCCCCATGGTCAGTATCTCGAAAAATAAGCGTTATTTTGGGGATGTATAAGGTCGATATTAAAAGTTGTACCATTTTTTTCTATAAAACATTAGATCTAAAACTTTCTAGAAAACTCTATTTTTTAACATAAACGTAATTAAAAAGCTAAATTTTAAATTTCGTCACTCAACATTTGCGAGTAAACTTTGAAATTCACGAATCTTCACTTTTAGCTTGATAAAATTCATATCATTTATTAGAATAAAATACTGAGCGCTTGAAACAGGTACCATTGTCGTCAGAAAGGTGAGAACTACATACTGTAAAAATTTCAGAAAAAAATATTAAAATTGAACAGAGTTGTAGCGAGGTAAACGCAAAAAAACGTGATTTTATTTTTTTTTATATTCAGGGAAACATTGAAATTTTGGTAATGATCAAAAACCAGTACCTAGTTATTTTAGGGGTGTCTGCCGCTCGCCTATAATAAAAACCAAATGTTGATAATATTAAAGTTTAAAATGTTATTTTATAATTTTTTACAATTAGGGGTAGTTTTCACCCTTAAAAAACTAAAAGCGTACAACGGCTCAATATAGAAAATGAACTAGAGGGTAAAATGAGCCTAATTCCAAATTTTTGTACAAATCGATGCTGGACAAAAAAATTGCGAGGTTTTGCCATTTTTCCAGCTTCATTTCCTGGTCTATATGTTCAAATCGTGATAAGTACATATAGTTGAAACTATATAATCGTGATAAGTATATAATAGTTGAAACCGTAAAAACAAAGAGACGCACACTCATCAAAAAAGCACGTGAGATTATGCTCCTATAATCAACATTTACTGAATCGATCCAGGAAGAGTCTACTTCAACTAGTAAAAATTGAATTAAATTTTTCAAATCAACTTTTACTGATCGTTTCAGTTGGAGTTGACTCGAACTAGGAATAGTCAACTCTAACTGAGAATCAACTTGAACTGTAACATATACAGTAATGAGCACGCTAATAACCGGCAAAATAGCGCAAAAGATGGAAAACATAATACATTGCGAAACAAAAAGAGATGAAATTAGTGGAGGTGGAAATGATCGTTATAAATGTATAAATTAACATTACATTACATACTTTCCCACCTTTAGACGTCTGTGACAGGAGTATTTTATAAAATTCTACTGTCACAGTGACAGTTGTCATACTCCTCTGATACGTCTAAAGGTGAACTACGTAATGTGATGTTAATTTATACGTTTATAACGATCATTTCCATCTCCACTAGTTTCATCTCTATTTGTTGCGCAATGTATTATGTTTTCCATCTTTTGCGCTATTTTTCCGGTTATTAGCACGCTTGTCACTGTATTTCCGTCAATGTATTACCGTTTGGGCGGGGCGTCAAGAAATGGGCGAATCACAAAATTTTACAAGAAAAAGGCGAATATCGAGAAATAGACGTAAGATGGAAAAACTAAAAAATACGTGTTTAATATTTTTTTAAAATCTGTCGAATGATATAAAAAAAACAGGTCCTCCACGGAGAGAGGTGGGAGTAAATTTAAAAATAAACAATTACAAATAAACTTCTCTTTTATTTTTCCTTGTACTTCGTTTGACCACCACCAAGTCACTTTATCCTTAAACTTTTTTCCTGACATTTTCCCAAGTATTTCAATAGCAGTCTCTCTAATACTACTGGCCATTTTTCTCCAAATTGTATTAGGGCTTGCTTTCATGTTCCAACATATTTTGTACTATGCTTTCCCTGAATAGACCTTCTTTCTCATCTTTTAGCATCCACCATTTGATTTCTTGTGGTTCTCTTCGATATTTTGGTTTAGCTTCATTTTTTACTTCAAACGAAGAGTAAGAAACGCTACAACTCAAACGAAGAGTAAGAAACAGAATACCTGCTCCAATAAATTGTGAACAGATTCGGTTGGCGCTCATGGTAGAATGGGAAGCTTTTCCTCAAGACAACATCCAGAACTTGATCTATTCAATGCCACGTCGAATGAGGAGTGTAATTCAAAATAGAGGTGGAAATACAGAATATTAAATTAAATTTTTATAAAGAAAACAGAAAAAATGTATGATGTTAATTTTTTTAATTTTCCATTAATATCATCATTATACAGAGTGAGTTTTATGTATGGAAACCCTGAATTATCTCGGAAACGGCTTGAATGATTTTTATAGATTTTGGTGGGTAGGAGTTTTCTAATGCGGCCGAAATTATAGTGATGATTACATTGTTGTCCGATCTTCCGTTTTTCTAAAAATCTAAATAACTTTCTTATTTCAAATAGAGCACCCTGTATATTTTTTGCGTTTTGAAGTCCTTAAAAAATACTGATTATTTTTCATGTTATATTCCCTATACCTAAAGGCCATAATTTCGGAGTTATGGCTACATTTAAAAAAAAATGTTTAAACAAATTATAAAAATCACTTTTTTCGGCACGGTTGGACATTATTTTACGTTCTTTGGACCATTATTGGGAACAAAAAAGGTCTTTTGAAATTTTTCTCTAAAGTTAATCGTTTTCGAGTTATAAATAATTTAAAACTGAAAAAAATCGAATAATGACGATTTTCAAGGTTCAAAAACACAAATAAAAAATATTATTTTTGAAACTGCGAAGTACACAAATTCAAGTTTAAGCCTTATTTTATCAGTTACCAATAAGTACCTAATTTGAGCTTGTTTCATTATAAAATATTGTTTTTTAGTTGTTAATGCAGCCCGATCGCCCGTCCTCTCATGTGCGCTTCATTAACAGTAATTATTAAAAAGCAATGTTTTAGAATAAAACGTGTTATAGTTATTAAGGTACCAAGGGTATTATATGGATAATAACGCTTGAGGTCAACGGTGTATAGTGTATATACCGAGGGCCTTCGGCCCGAAGGATATACGTTGACCGAAAGCGTTATTATTATAATACCGGTGGTGCCTTTAACGTTTAATGTCCGACTAAATTATTCTTTATATGCAAAAAATTTCAATGAATTTCGAATTAATTAGTTTTCAAATAAGTACATTTACCAGCAATAGTCGTAACGTAATTGTGGTAACCATGGTTTACTTAGGTTGTTATTTGTCAACTTGACAGTATTTAACTAGTAATTTAAATTTAATGCCATTGGGCGTTATCTTTCAAAATAACGCCCTAGGGCATTATATCATACTTAACTGACTTCGAAATCATGTCATTATTTCTCAAATAATATACCAGTCGGACATTAAAAAATTTTTAGAGCGAGCCCCTAGAAAATGGTTTGGCTTGAATTTGGAAACTCCGCAGTTGCAAAAATAATATTTTTTATTTGTGTTTTTGAACGTTGAAAATCGTCATTATTCGATTTTTTTCAGTTTTAAATTGTTTATATCTCGAAAACGATTCACTTTAGAGAAAAATTGCAAAAGGCCTTTTTTGTTCCCAATGATCCAAATAACGTAAAATGATGTCTAGTACACGGGCCGAAAAAATGTATTTTTATAATTTGTTTATTTTTTTTTAATAAATTAGCAATAACTCCGAAACTATTGCATTTAGATATAGGGAATATAACATGACAAATAATCAGTATTTCTTAAGGACTTCAAAACGCAAAAAATATACAGGGTGTTCCATTTTAAATAAGAAAGTTCATTAGATTTCCAGAAAAACGGAAGATCTGACAACAATGTAATTATCAGTAGTAATTGCACAAGAGCTCTGAAATTATTGAATTTTTCCCGAGTGACACTTCGACAGTTTTAATTTCACGAGCCGAAGGCGAGTGAAATTATATCAAAGTGTCACAAGAGCAAAAATTCTATATTAATTTCAGAGGTCGAGTGCAATTTGTTGCGATTATTTCATGAATAAAACTGTTCAAAACCAAAATTTTATTGTAATTTATTTATGTAAGTACCATTAAACACACAGTTTTTATAAATATTTGACGATTGAAAGTCATCACTTTTATAATTTTTAAAACATTAATTGTCATTAATGTCACTGAATGTATTTTTTCGTAGCACCGAAGGGCATCTGACGTAATATACTTAACGACGGGAGATTATCAAAAATTATCGATTTAATTCAGATTTCTGTAGCTTTATATTGGTCAGAATCTCCTATGAATGAAATAATCACTATAATATCGGCTGCATTAGAAAACCCCTATCCACCAAAACTTATAAAAATCGTGCAAGACGTTTCCAAGATAATTGAGGGTTTCTATACATAAAACTCACTCTGTATAATATTTTTGAATACCCAAACCAAGTCCCAATTTATCAGGCACCTCTAATAAACTAATTATCTACTTTATGTAAAATCAATCAATAAAATAAAATCTATAATACTTTGAAAGCATCTCCTTCAGAAACAACATAATCTGTTAATTTATAATAAAATCTATTTTACTTTGGCAAACATCCGCCTCATACTTTCTTAACAGTAATTTTATTGTATCCGGTCAATCCATAAATGGAGCAGTTGAAAAATAGTAAAATAATAATTGTAAGAGCACCGCCAAAAGCTCTGTTATCAGCAGACTTATGTAGAATAGTGTCTCTTATTGTAATGAACACCTGTGTAAAGAAAAGGCGGCACGGCGTTGGTAAAGAGTCCCCCAGTACCATGGTCGTATCGTAAAAGGAAAGATGTGTAGTGTAAATAGCATTGTTATACCAAATACTTTGCTAGATTATGTTAAGATTCGATAAAAGTGTTTACATATTGTACTAAAAACAGTTACTATTTTATTTATGATGTAAAAACGTTGTTAATATACGATGTTTCTTCTTCTAGTGCCCACTAAGAAGCCTATCTCTATCTCCTGCTTTTCTTAAAATCGTCTGTGTATTTAACCCATTCCAGTCGCGAATTTTCTTTTTTCTTTGATTTTATTTTTCATAATCACCTGCAACAACTCGTACCAGTGCCGGTTTAACCTAATTTCGGGCCCTGGGCACTGGAGATTTAGGGGCCCCCTTCATTGCTATTCGTCGTTTATTGTAAAATCCATACAATAAATTTTTTGAAACAAACAAAAAAAATAACAAATGTAAAAAATATTCCAAAAAATACATTTAAAAATATTAAAAAACAGAAAGTTCTACAAAATAACATATGACAAACAAAAAAACATATTCTAAAGAATACATAAGACAAAAATTAGCTTATTGTTTTCTTGACTTAGCATTCGCAAACTGCCATATTAATACTATCAAAATTCAGTCGCTCCAGTTCTTTATTTTCTATAATACAGTAGTGATAATGCGTCTGAGGTTTCTTGATCCAAATTTGACCTTCAATATAAATATGTACCTACCTTTATTCTTGTTAAAGCCGAAAAACACCGCTCGCCTGACGCATTAGAAATTGGTAATTGTCAAATAAACTTGCAATTGGAAAAAGTTGCCTTTACATCCTGGATGACATCAAATTTTAAAATGTTTATTCAAATTTTGGCATAACGTTATAAAATGAGTAATTTCATTATGAAAGTTCTCTTTGGTTTCATCAATATCTTTTTTATTATATATCTCGTATAAAATATGAATTCACATCTTGACTTCTGATGTAACATCTTTGTAGCATTATATTCTCTTTAAAAGATCTTCAGTAATATCGTCGCATATTATTAATAACATTGAATAGGTATTTTAATTCTGAATGTTTCTTGTCCTTTTAAAATTGTTTCACTTTCAAATTAATGCTTCATTGAAAAATGTTTTTCTTTTATTTGTTCTTTGAAGGTCAATTCTATAAAATATGTTTGAGGCATCCTCGACTTTGGAAAAAAATATTTTTGGCTTCTAATGCAATTTCGCTTAATTTATTCCTTACGTCTCCAACAAAGCTTATATGTCATTAATTTTACTCCAATTGACACGTTAAAAGTCCACAGTTTCTAACGTTTTGCTTGTTGCACTCACCCGTTTTAAATTTCTTGCCCAAATCAGTGTCAATAGAGTTGTCTCAAAGGTATCCACTTTATTCTGCAGTGCCTTAGCATTACTTCTAACTTCTGATTTGTTTGTCTCTATTATTGCTTAACTGGCAAAAACATGTTTGATGGATCCGTAGTTTTTAAATAAAGCATTTACAGCGTCAAAAGTTTCTAAAAGTTTTGTTTTCATCCCTTCCAGGAATTCATTGCAAATTTTTTCAGATATATAGCTTACTGGTAACTTTGGTGAGACTATACTCTTCTTAGGACCTTTACCCAATAGTTAGCTTCGCGTTCTACTTGCTCTTTCAAGCCAGCATCTATAAGTCCAATTTAACTGATGATCCATCTAAATCGATCTAACTGATGATCTTGTTATTAATGTAACCATAGAGTTCATATGAAATTTGCTTTCTTCATGAGATTTGAGTAAACTATACAAATGTTTCCGGTGGGTTTCTATCCAAATCCTCTTTTTTATTGATAATAATTTGCACGGGTAACAATAAACAGCTTTAACACTTATATTAGCCAAGCAGCGTCATATATTGGCCGATCTCTTACCTCTTTGTCTCCATTGGGTTTTACTCTATAAGAGTTGCTTTCATTTAATCTTCTATAACAAGCTTTGTCTCCAACTTCAGACATTTACGCGAAAGTACTCCTTGGTATAGAGGTTATCACAGTTCTTATAAAGTTTTCAGTCTTAAAATCAGACCATTTCAAAATCGCAGGAATTTCGTAGTCTTTTTCTCTATTTCAAAAAATATTTACCTTGATTATTTAGAGGATTTTAATTTCTTATCAATAAAAAGAAAGGTCACTTCAGGCCCCTGCGGGGCCCGAGCCCTTGGGCGCCCGCCCCAAGCGCCCAACGGATAAACCGGCCCTGACTCGTACTTATCATTTCTAAGTCTGTGCCCCAAATATACTCTCTTTCTCTTTTTAATGGTGGTCCAAAGTTCTCTATTTCTTCCCATTCTGTACACCATGTCGTTCGTAATATAATCGGTTCATCGTATTTTCAAAATTCTAAAAAGCCACATCTTAAAAGCCTCCAGCTTTTTCATTAAATCAACATTAATTAACCCGGCACCTGCCACGTGGGGTGCTACCAGCACCCCATAACACATTTTTACCAAATATTTGGTACTTCAAGTTTGGTAACCGAGCTGTGCGTCATAGTAGCTTTCTAGAATATTATATAGCATATATGTGTTAGTGTTTGAAGTGTTTTTTTGTTGTTTGTTTGGATTTATATGACTGCGGACACTAAATCCATTCGCCAGTGTTTGAAGTGGTTATTTAGTGTCATTCTGAACTTATAGCTCTAAAGTCGAATTGGAGTGTCATCATCTGGCACTTTAAGTTTTAAATATTTTTTGTATTTTTGATAAACAGGTCAAATTTACATTTTTTATTGAAATACCTGATTTAAATTATTAATATAGACTCTATACTCACTAAATCTTAATTTTTTTAGATATTTTACTTGACTTCACTTATTATGGCTTGGTACTTGCTAATTGGCTTATAACACCTTTTTCATTTTATTTTTTAACTTTTATAACATATTAGTGGCTAATAAGTTAATAAAACATGTTTATTCATATTCTTGTGTTACTCAACACATTATTTTGTTTTTTAAACAAGTAGAAAATTTTTATGGGGTGCTGTGAGCACCCCACGTGGCAGTTGGCGCCTTGCAAAGCCACGTGGCAGGTGCCGGGTTAACAGTCCGAGATTCGGTACCATAAAGATGAATAGTGTGAATATAATATTTTACTATCCGATATCGGATTTGAAGATTGGATAGTTGATTGTATGGTTACTCAAAATTTCCTCATTTTCAAAAAAGCTGCTCTTGATTAATCTATTTTTGATCGAGTTTTGGATTTATATCTTTAGCAATCCAGACTCTTAAGTATTTTATTTTGTCCACTTGTTCAATTTCTTTACTTTTTTAATTTGTTTTATACATAGAATTTGTTGGAATAAAAACAAAGAAATAATATTTTACTAATTTATATACCCCCTGCGCAGTAGGATCTCATTTGGCCCTTCTTCTTTCACTTTTAATTTTGAAAGTTTGTGTTACTAAATTTTTCTTTGTAATAGGTTTTCTTTGTAATATTTTCTATTGATGAGAATAATCTAAATATACTTTAAGAAAGTCGTATTTTTCCAAAGTGTAAGTCTGTAAGTGTCTGGTAATATTTGCAGTAATATAATGTAAAGGTAAAGAAGTTTGAAGACTATATGATCATGAGATGGACAGAAGAAAAGAAAAGAAGAGGAAGACTTTAGTGTGAGGTCATTTAAGTGGTAAGAGCTATAGTTTTAAAATGGTGGACAATTTTGAATACCTGGGTGTAGTATTCGATGAAAGTGGGAAAGAGAAATGGGTGCTCGATGTCAGAGTAGCAAAAGGGGATAAAAAATTAGGTAGTACTAGAGACCTAATGAACTCAAAATACGTTTTTAGACAAGGAAACTCCGAATATATAAAACAGTAATTAGACCCACAGTTGCATATGCCTCCAAAGCATAGACACTAAATAAGAAGGAAGAGGATACTCTGGAAAGACGGGAACCCTTCATTTAGTGCGTCATAGTTTGTCGAATTCCCTCTAACTCATTAAGCTCGAAGTAACAGAAAAAAACGTACGTCCATGATTATTATACCTACATAGAACTTCGGAAATTATGTATTCGTTGAACGGTATTTCCATATTACAGCAGTGGCGGCCCGTGAGGTAGTGCCATAGAGCCATGGCCACTACCTTGCTAACTATGCAGAAACATATTTTTTATCTTCAAAACTTTTTAATTCCTGTTAATTTTTCTGTGTGTATTTCTTTTGATCTTCATAAATTATATAAAATATGGCAACTATGGGCGTAATACAATCCCTGCCACAGCGGAGATTATTCGACAGGAGAATCTCTTCTTCGTGCCAAAGTCAGTACTGACACGACTAAAGAGAGAAATATTTTACGAACATTCTATTTAAGTGACAGAGAAAGAGCTATATTGGACTATTAGTATACCTTTAAATGTGAATCTCTGTGCCGGGCACGAGGTTGAGTTTCTTTAGGTGCTGGTTTGTCGCTTTTATTATGTATATTTTCTGTTAAAAAGTTTTGTATTTATAATTAAACTTTTAGGGCATCATGATCGTGGGTGTAGTGTGTAGTATAAATAATATTTTGATTATTTTTTAAGTTTAATTTATTTACAAATAAATAATATATATTTACTAATAAATTTTTACAATTTATTAATTGACAATGAAGATTAGTACCTATCTTAAAAAATTTTTTAAGAAATTTAAATTTTTAAGAATATTTTTTTTTAATATTTAAAAAACTACAAATGTTATAAGGTTTTGTGGAGCTTTCGAGTTAGCTTTAAGAGGTCACGACGAAAAAGAAAATTCAGAAAATAGAGGTATATAAGGAGCTGGTCAATTTTAGCACCGAATTAGACAACGACTTAAAGGTTCATATTATTCAAAGTACCAGATCTTTCAAAGGTCTACCTTCTCCGGACATTTGTTGCTTCTAATTTATTTATGTCGAAGAAGTTTTCTGCTTATAAGCATCAGTTCTCCGAATCATTTCTTAATGAAACATGGAGACAATTTTAATTTTTAAACAAAACTCGATTTAAAACTTAATTAGAAGTAGGTACTGTATTGGCGAGACGAATTAAGTACTACCTCTGGGGCTGTTTCGCTATCGGTTTTATTGTAGAGGGAAGGCTTAAAAAGCACATTTGAAGAAACTATTAAACTTTTAAGTATTTTAGTTACCATTCCTATATCAACATCTGAAGCAGAACGCTGTTTTTCGATGTTAAAACATAGTGCTTTAGGTATGCTATCTGCAGAAAAGCATTTTGTAAATTGTATTGATAATTTTAATAATAAAGGCATTGAAAACTTTGCAACCAAAAAATAGAAGAATGAACTTCATATAACGTAAACTTTAAAAGTGACATTACAAAAATTTGTGCATGTGTGTGAATAATGAAATAGTATTATTTTTATAAATTGGTAAATAGAGACTAAATCTTAATAACAAACTTCAAGCACTATCAGCAGTAAATGCTGGTGGTAGGTTAAGAGGTTTTTATTATTAATTAATTTACGGAACTGTTTTGATCAATGTTGGACAATTGCTTGGCACCTCAGATCAATAAACATAAGATACATAAGATAAAAGTATCCGCGCATATATTTTTTCAGTTTTTGTTGTAAGTATACTTTTTTTGACAATACCGTGAATCCGTCACTAAAAATTTTGGCGGCTGCCCGAGTTCTGGCACTACCCTCTTAAAGTGGTACGAGCCGCCACTGTATTATAGCGACTTAATACCTATACTTATAGATATATAATTGGTTGACAATTACAATATTCTAAATAGATAACCAATCCATGATGCGAATAAAAATAATTTGAGAAATAAAAGTTATCTATCATGACAGTACTTTCACAATGTTAACGGGTAAAATGACAATTGTAATTCTAGGTTAGTATTTGTCAACGACGTAAATATAAATATTTTATGTGACTTTCTGGACATGATTAGTAATTTAGAAAACGTCACAGTTGACAGTTTTTAATTTTTGCTAAAAAAACCTCATCAAACCTAATTTAGTGTGAAAACAGTTGTTAATTCTTGTTAATTTTTTATTTATCGTTGATAAGAAGTCGAGGTCCGCTGGGATGAACAGCCTCGGCTTCTTTTCGCAGTGAATATCTGTTGTGAATTTTGTTGTGTTTGACATTTGATTTTTTGGAAGAAAACTTAAAATAGACAAATCTGTGATTATCGTTCGAGGTGAACGGACGACTCATCCAAAGGGTAAGGGCCAAAACTATCTATATTTCCCTGTTAATTTCTAATTTGCATCGACTGGCATAGATTTTAAATTCGTCAATCTGCCGCATAAGATGGAGGAAGAAGTTCCTCCCGATCCTCCTCCACCACCTGACCCTCCTAATAAAATCAACCAACATGAATGTCAATCTCAACCTCCAATTATTCAGAAAAGTCTTAAAGGAAAAAAACAAATACTATTTTCGGAGACCGACATAGGTCCTTATGAAGTATTTGTACAGGGTCAGGATAAAAATATTGGAGATTACCACGTGTTAAGTATAGCTAAATCTATTTCTGTTTTAAAAATTAAAGACATCACGAAAATCAGTAGAAAAGGTAAAAACAGGATAGGGGTATTATTTGCCACTAGAAAAGCAGCCAACGATTTCGTTGTGAGGAAAGATTGGGAAGCCCTAGGGTATGACGTGTTCATTCCATTTCATCAGATTTCTTGTAGGGGTATAGTAAGGGGAGTTAACAAAAGATTCACAGAGGAAGAAATAAAGGAGGCATCAGAAACCAACTTGGCTTTATGTAAGATATTAAGTGTAAAGCGAATGAACCGGAGAGTACAAGTGGATTCAAAGGTTGAATTTGTCTCCACGGGAACTATTAGCATAACTTTTTCAGGAAAAACTATTCCTAAAGAAATTTCCATATATCAACTACCAATGAGGGTCACACCATTCATCAGCCCTGTTCTTCAATGTGGAAATTGCTTACTTTATGGCCATTCTACGAACCAATGTAGAGGAAAAAAGAAATGTGCTAGATGCGGAACTTCTCATGAGGATTCTTCATCTAATACGTGTACAAAATATTGCATTTTCTGCAAATCTTCTGACCATGAATCAAATAGTCGTAATTGTAGAGAGAGAGTCAGACAAAAAGATATTAAGGATCTAATGTCCTTTTCTAATCTATCTTTCTATGAGGCAAGTCAGCAGGTTCCTAGGATCCATAATATTTCATCTTTAAACATAAACGATTTCCCCCCCTTACATAGCGATCAGAATAATTCTAATGGCATCTTACCACAGGAGAGGAGGTCTGCAGCCTCAGCTCAATATTCAAAACCTTTTAGTCAAGTCACTCAATCTCCACCAAAAAGAAGAAGACCTTCAATACAAGAAAATACAGGTTATGATAAAATCTCCCACCAAAGACTACTTATTAATCCATCAGGTAGAAGAATAAATGAGCCTTCGACTTCAAAATTCAATCCTGCTCACTCTGATTCTCAAATCACTAACTCACAATCTTTATCCCAACTTCATTTGGATTTCAATCAGGCCATGTCTATGCTGAACCAATCTCACAGGGAGCTCGTCATGACCTTCATTGGGGACTTAATAAACTCAAAATCATACTCCATTCTTTACAATATGGCAGATCTAAAGACTAGCATAAACAAAAGTGTATCACCTTTCAATACAAATGTAAACCAGGGTCGGAGGGGAATAGAGGATCTCGAGCCTGAGGATTCGAGATCTTTTGACTCCTTGGTCTAGCAAACATACTCTTTATAATGAATCCTAACACTCCGATAACTATTATTCAGTGGAATATACGTTCGTATAACACTAATTCTGACAATCTAAAAATCCTTATAAAAAACCTTAACCCAGATATAATCCTTATTAGCGAATCTTGGCTCTCAAACCAACATGTTATAAGATGTAGAGGGTATCAAATAATCAGAAAAGATCGAGAGGATGGCTATGGCGGATTAATTACTCTTATCAAAAATAATATTGATTATAGGGAAATTCAAATTGCCAATCCAGGCTTCAATCATGATGTCCAATTCCAACTCACATTTCTCCCTAACTTTAATTTGAATATTCTTAATATATACTGTCCACAAGACAACTCTATCTCCAAATCCAACTGGTTTTCCCTTGTTAAATTACTTAATAAGCCATTTTTAATCATGGGTGATCTAAATTGTAATCATAAGGCATGGGGTAGTTCTAGAGACAGTCACAATGGTAGGATTATTTTTGATTCTTTGGAGGAACTTGAGCTAGTATTTCTCAATGATGGGTCCCCAACTAGACTGGTGGCCCCAGGAGGCAGTAAGTCGGTAGTAGATCTAACAATGGCATCAGTCGATGTGGCAGCCAGTGTGGGCAAGTGGTCCACTATTTCAGATACTGGAACTAGTGACCACTTCCCCATAATATGTCAGATAGGTGTATGTCCTCAATCTCCCCCGCATTCATGTAAAAGAAGAAATCTAAAGAAAGCTGATTGGTCTACTTATCATAACAATTTAAACAGCATTTTCTTAGCTTCTCCCAGGGAAGATTACGAATTTTTTACTAACTCCATATCATCGGTAGCTGATGAAACAATACCTTGGCTTCACCCTCCTAATAATTCCAAATACCACATTCCATGGTGGGATGACTCATGTGCTGAAGTCGTCTCTGCGAGAGTGTCTGCCTTAAAAAAATTTAAAAATATCCCCTCAATGGAAAACTATATCGAGGCTAAAAAGAATATAGCCAAATCAAGAAAATTCCTAAAATCAAAACGTAAAAATAGTTTCAGACTATTTTGCAGTAAATTAAATAGAAACACTCCTCTAAAAGTTGTGTGGGAGAAAATTAATAAGGTATCGGCTTCGAAACCTTCAATATATACACAATTGCCCTCTACTCCTATATCCCACGAAATTCTATGTTGCTTAACCCCCCTTTCCGCTGTCAATAAAGTATTGGTTAGATCTCCTCAAGCCCTAGAACCGCCATTTGCTCTCGACGAGTATCAGAACTCCCTCTCAATTAAATCTGACTCGGCTCCTGGTTTGGATCAGATTTCCTACTCAATGTTAAAAAATCTTCCCGTTGTTGGATCTTTGTTATTAATTCAACTTTTCAATGAAAGTCTTAGAACGGGTATAGTTCCTGTTCAGTGGAAACAATCAGTAATTTTACCTATAATCAAAAAAGATAAAGATTGTAATAATCCGTTAAACTTTAGACCAATAGCTCTTTCTTCATGTGTAGGCAAAATGCTCGAAACTCTTATAAAGAATAGAATAGAGTGGATTGTGGAACATAATAAGATTTTTAATCCACTACAACTAGGATTTAGAAGGGGTAGAGGTTGTACGGAATGCCTTACATACCTCACCTCAACAATTCAAATAGGCTTCGCTCAAAATCAATACACTGTTGGCATATTTCTAGATATCTCTTCTGCTTATGATAATGTCAATATATCACTCTTGTATTCCAAATTATTAAAGTATAACATTCCAACCCAACTGGCTAATTTGATTTTCTGCCTTCTAAATGATAGAGAGCTATTTGTCAAAGACAAACTGGGACAAACCCATGGCCCAAGAAAATCAAGTCTGGGACTACCCCAAGGTTCCCCATTAAGCCCTATCCTCTTCAACCTATATTGTCTTTCCCTGTATAATTTAATCCCCTCTTCATGCAAACTAATTCAGTATGCAGACGATTTGGTTCTTCTGATTAGAGGGAGTGATATTAATGAATTGGTAATTAATGTAAATAAATTATTGATTCAGATGGAATCATGGTTGCTAGACCACAATTTAAATCTGTCTGAGAACAAATCTTCTGCAATATTATTTACAAAAGGAAACACGAAAATCTCTCCCCCTAACGTAATATTTTGTAACCAGAATATTGGTTGGGTGGATTCAGTCAAATACCTGGGGGTAAATATTCAAAAAAACTTAAAGTGGAATTCATATGTAAACTCAATAGAACTAAAAGTAAATCGTGGCCTGAATGTGATGAGAGCTCTTTGTGGGACTTATTGGGGAAGTGATCCAAAAACCTTACAAATTGTACACAATGGTCTGATTCAGAGCCATCTGGACTTTGGCTGCCAGGTAATTTTCGATTGTCCAACTTCCTTAATTAAAAGATTGGAGAAACTAAAATACAAAAGTATCCGAATTATAACTGGATGCATGAAATCTACCCCAATTCATGCTCTCTTAAGTGAAAGTGGTCAGATCTCGCTTAAATCTAGATGGGAATGGCTTAGCTCTAAATTTATATTAAAAAATTTAATGTTAATTGGCAACCCAATTATTTCCGCTCTCGACCTGTTAGACTTGGCAATTCAAAGGAACCAAAATCATTGGAAAAACAGAAGTATTCCATTTCTAGTGCTTTTAAAAAACAAATTTAAAAGTATTTATCCCAACTTATATTTAAGTGACTTATACCCATGCCATAACTTTGAACTAGACCATCAATTATCAACAATTCCAATCATAAATATCCAATCTAATCGTTCAGATGAACTTGCCTCAGTTCAACTCCAAAAAATAATTCTAAATAAACCTAGTCACACCAAATTCTTCACGGACGGCTCGGTTGATGATGAAGGATCAGCAGGCTTTGGTGTCTTTAGCCGAGAGATCAACTATTCTTATACCAGTAAACTACCTAAGTATACCCAAATATGTACGGCTGAGATTGTCGCAATTAATCATGCCCTCCAAATTATTTTGAAAAATGGGATTAAACAAGCAATCATCTGCTCGGACTCTAAAAGTGCCTTACAGAAAATAGGCAGTACAACCTATTCTATGGAAACAGAACATTCATCGTTCATGACCAAGAGAGGCATCATTGAAGCGAAAGAAAATAACGTTAATATTAGTCTGGCATGGATTCCAGGACACTCGAATATTAAAGGGAACATGGTGGCTGATAAACTAGCTAATATAGGTAGAACCTTAAATGTAGCTGCTGGTATCACTCTTCACTATTCCAACTTTCTACCAGACATCAAGCATTCCATCTGGAATCGGTGGAAGCAAGAATGGCAGGGGAAAAATCGAAATAATTCATTTTACTCTAAAATTGTAGGTCAGATAGATAAACTCCCCTGGTACCACAATTTTGCATACCAAGACAGAAGACATATAACCACCATTATTAGAATGAGGACAGGTCATTGTGCTACTCCAGTTCACCTATTCAGGATAGGAGTAAAAGATGACCCATATTGTGACTGTGGCCGAGTTGGGTCCTTAAATCATCTGATTTTTGAGTGCCCTATAAATATGTCACCCAATTTTGACCTATATAAAGAATTAGCCAAGACAAATATCCCTACTCCCATTGAAATTTGCTTACTTATGTCCAACCTTAATCCACGTAGGATTAACCTGATCCTTAAATTCCTTAACTTAGCCAAACTTAATTTATAAATTAATCAATTCCCAAATTTGAATTAAAAAAATTAAGAAGATAAAGATATAAAAAGATATTGGACCTCCAAATGATAAAAGCCTTAACCCTTATGGTATAATATTGCCTTTCCTGTAGGGACTGTCTGGCCCTATACGAAGATGTTCCTGCTAATATATATTTAAAAAAAAAAATTGAGGCTTTAACATATATATTTGGAAATATTCGACTGCCCAGAGCAAGACAAGAGTATTTCCCTGGTGTAAGCTGGGCGAATTATCCCGAGGGATATAACCCAATAAAGGAAGAAGAAGAAGAAGAAATATTTTATGTCATTGGTATATTCGGACATTGTATAATAAAATTTTATTATATACCTATTTATTTATTTTTTCCTTAATATATTTGAAATATTAATATTCTGACAAATATTTATATAAATATTAATATTACCATAGAACGGCAGTTCTCGCCAGTGGCGCACACCCACACCCCCCTACACGCGACACTATACAGGGTGAGGCAGATAAAGTGCCTATTAGAAATATCTCGAGAACTAAAAGTAAGAGAATCATGAAAATTGAAATACAGGGGTTTTGAGGTATGAACTATTTAATGAAAATATTTTGGTCTCTTTGCTACTTCCGGTTATACCGGAAGTTGATTGTAACTTCGTTTTTTTAAATGGGACACCCTGTATATTTTTACATTTTTGGATTCTGCTCGATGTCTTCTTTTCTATAATATAATTTTGTAACAAACGTCACACCCTGTAGAATTGTACTGATTTGATATCAGAAACTCCATTTATGTTCAAGTGATTTTAATATAGTCTATTATTATTAAAAATTAATAATATAGCGAAATGTTTAATTTTAGTATACAGGGTTGGTCGAAACTCGGAATGAGTATTTTCTGAGTTTTCTTAAATGGAACACCCTGTATTTTTGTATGGTAGTAAAATTATATGTTTTAGTTCTTTTTTATTTCTTAAGCATTCCCTATACCTAACTGCTTTAATTTGTAAGTTATTCCTAGTTTTTAAGTCAAACATTAATTGCAACAAAAATTACGTGAAATTTTATTAGGTTTGCCGTGAAAATATTTAATCACAAATAATTTTTCGAAAAAAAAAAACACATATTAAACTCGACTGACCCTTATTTTATTAAAACTGGTTGATATATCAAAATACCTACGTAGTTAAGATTGTTGGTGTGTTTAATATTAATAAAAACATACAGTATTATATCTAGTTGGCTAAGACTTTGACACTAAATATGCTTAAATATTTTCTTTGCTTAAACATTCTACTATTTTTGAAGTTCCAATTGCTTTGCTACCATTACTACTTTAATATAAATTTTTCTAATGAGGAACTGATTCAGACGTTTTTTTGTTCTAGGAGAGTATAACAAATAGAAATGTGCTACTAGCAATAATAATTTATCATCAGCAATTCCATGATGGATGACAACCAAAAAGAGAAACTTTTCAAAATTTACTAGAGCGGCTTCAACGAACGGGACATTTAGATTACGAGAAATCTCATCGAACAAAAACTATTGTAAATGATTAAAATGAATTAAATGTTAGTGTCACTGAGAATCTGCATATTAGTATGAACGTTCTCGTAATCTGAGTGTCTAGTACGTCGAAAACTATTCTAGTAAACTTTGAAAAGTTTCTCTTCTTGGTTGTCGTCTATCAGGGAGTTGCACTGTTGCAGATGATAAATTCTTATTTCTAGTAGTACATTTTTGTTATACTCTCCTAGAACAAAAACTTTACTAATCAATTCCCCTTTACAAAAATTTATATTAGTAATGGCAACAAAGCAACTGGAACTATAAAAATAATAAAATGTCTAATGTTTAATCAAGTTTAGTGTCAAAGCCATAGCCAACTAGGTAGAATATGGTTTGTTTTTTTTTAATACTTTATGCACCAACAATCTTAACTACGTAGGTATTTTGATATATCAACCAGTTTTAATAAATTAAGGGTCAGTCGAGTTTAATATGTGTTTATTTTCAAAAAAATATTTATGATCGAATATTTTCACGGCAAAACTAATAAAATTTCACGTAATTTTTGTTGCAATTAATGTTTGGCTTAAAGAACTACGAATAAATTACAAATTAAAGGAGTTAGGTATAGGGAATGCTTCCATGTTCCATTTAAGAAAACTCAGAAAATACTCATTCCGAGTTTCAACCAACCCTGTATACTAAAATTAAACCTTTCGCTATTTTAATAATTTTTAATAATAATAGACTATATTAAAAATCATTTGAATATAAATGGAGTTTTGATATCAAATCAGTACAATTCTACAGGGTGTGAAGTTTGCTACAAAATTTATAAAAAACCGTAATTATCTTTTAAACTACCCTGTACAATATCAGAAAACCTGATATTTTAAGAAAGAAGACATTGAGGAGAATCCAAAAATGTAAAATTATACAGGGTGTCCCATTTAAAAAAACGAAGTTACAATTAACTTCCGGTATAACCGGAAGTAGCAAAGAGACCAAAATATTTTCATTAAATAGTTCATACCTCAAAACCCCTGTATTCCAATTTTCATGATTCCCTTACTTTTAGTTCTCGAGATATTTCTAATAGGACCTTTATCTGCCCTATATATACACGAAATTTTCGATTTTCTAAATGTGACTGAATTGAAAATTGTACCAACTCCCATCTTAAAGTTCAGGAAAAGACTCACCCATTCATATATCAACCATCCATTTCGGTCCAAGGGTGTGGATTTTACGGCCTTTCCTATTTAGGGCCTGTTTTTCGTTCTCGTATCCAAAACTCCCAAAAACTTCGAAAATTTAAGTCCGACCTTTGCGGCTTATAATAGTACTGATCATTACTTTTCCAACACATGTCTAATTTTGAAAATCGGTTATATAATTCAAAAGTTACCGAGCTCAGAAATATGACTCAATTTCTATTTAAAAAAGGGAAAATGGTTGTGGATATGTATGTATTTGTATGTATATATGTGGCTGGAAAAGTTAAACCGATCTGAATTTTTTTTCTGTGTTTGAAGAGGGGTTCAGAGCTGATTCAGAACCGGTGTAGTTTTTGACTTTTGACCACATACTTGGTAGGTACAAAACGGCATATTTTTTGGGGATATATATCTTCGGTTTAAGAAGAGACAGGAGAACCGCAAAAACACCAAATCAATAGTGTTGAGTTAAGCTTTCAAATGGTGTGTAAGCCGACAGGATCAGACATACACACGGCTCAGTATAGCCGAAAAACTAAAAAACTAAACTTTGAAAATTTTGGTTTTTCGACAATTACTCAAAATTTCAACCTACGAATTGCGCCAATAACTGAGCGTTTGTAGAAGGACTCTAGACTAATCTAACGGTGTATACCTGATATCCGGGAAAATTCGAGTTTTTAAGTTGTAGGCTTCATAAGTATGATCAAATCTATTATCTATGGGAAACAACGGTTTTTCAAGCTCAATAATTCCTTTAATAGCTTAAGTTATCATACTTGGCCTTAGATGCATCAGATACTACATATCAATACGTTTCAAACTAATGTTTAGTGATCAAAATTGGTTAAGCCGTTTAGAAGTTATTAATCTACAAAAGTATAATCCAATTAACGATTATTCCCGAAATGGTTTATGTAGTTGTAGTGGTTACGACGCTAAATTTGATCTGGCAACGGGCAATCCGAGTTCATTAACCGGCCATCCCAATATTCTTTTCAATCTATTTCGAATAGAAAAAAATCTAGTGTACAGTCGATGGACACTAGATCATTTGGGAGATAATGCGACAAAGGCGACCATTTATAAAGCTTAACGTGTAATCGAGAAAAATGACATTCAACTCATACATTTAATTTATAAAAAAACTTTAAAAAACTCCTGATACAAGAATAAATAACCGTTAAACGCCGTAAAAATGAGTGGCGCATACAATATTTCAGCTACAAAAGATCTAATATGAATATTACGTTGCGCGAAAATGTATTTTCATTTTGATGCAAAATAAAATTTGGTTTATTTTAAAAGATTTTTCCATAATATTTGCTGAATTTAAAGTAAACGCGCCACAAAAGAGTTTCAAAATTCAAACTGTATTAAAGTTACTCTTTTGTGGCGCGTTTTTCTTCAAATTTAGCAAATATTATGGAAATATCTTTTAAAATAAAACTAAAATTTTATTTTGCATCAAAATGAAAATACATTTTCGGGCCACGTAATATTCATATCAGATCTTTTGTAGCTGGAATATTGTATGCGCCACTCATTTTTACGGCGTTTAGCGGTTTTTTATTCTTTTATCATTATACAATGCACTGGTAAGACCTTACTTGGAGTATGCCTCTATTATATGGGCACCACAAGCCGAATTCAATGTTGATCTGATTGAAAAGGTTCAAAAACGATTCTTGAGGTTTCTTTATGTCAGAAAGTTTGGTATCTATCCATATATGATTTCCTATATATAATGCTATGCTAACTTGTTTTAAAGTTCAGAGACTGGATAATAGAAGAAATTTTCAATCAGCCCTTTTTATTTACTATGTTGTAAATCACATTAATTATAAAGACTGCTTTTTTACAAATAACATTAAATTTCATGTTTCAAAAACACATCTAAGAATTAATAACAAACGACCTGTTCTCAACTAATAAGACTGATTGTTCATCCATAAATAAGATGTTAGAAGAATGTAACCGTAACCATATGATAATTATTATTAACTGTGATATAGACTTTTTAAATTCTTCTGTGAAACAAATAAAAGTTGCTTTTGAAGCTTTCTATTCTACAAAAGTTGTAAAATTTTATTTAGCTGTATAGTATTTTTTTACATGTTTTTACTTGATTTATTCTGTCTAGGTTTAGTTCTTAATATAGGTATTAATTTTTAGCAGTAGTAAGCACTCTTTTAATGTAATGACAATCATTTTGTGTATTAAAGGAGGTTAAATAAATAAATAAAAAATAAATCTTTGCTTTAAACTTCATTCATGGTTATGGTTCATAAGTTATATTAGTTTTAAGTTATATGTCATATTTGAAGGGTTATTTGACCTAACTCTGTAGCTAGTTTCAACTGCTTTGGATCTGGAGTCTAACCTGATGATGGACTGCTTAGTCAGAAAACGTTTGTGATGCAGTTTGTGATGTACCTACTTTGATTCCGACTGGGATCTTTTTTATAAACAATTTTTAAATAAATTATATACCATTTAAAGGGGAAGATTTTTTACTTCTTGTAATAAATAATATATAATGTATGTCTCCTCTAAACCGAAACCGGCGATACGTCGTTGGTGGCACCGGCACGAGATATCAGGACAACGGTGAAACAGTTGTCCGTCGCAGGACATCTGGTTCCGGTGCGTATTTTAAACATGCTTGCTTGAGGGGCAGGTGAGATCCATGGGACTGACTGTCTAACCGTACATACCGCCTATCATATTTTTTTAAGAAAAAGGTTCGAAAATCATTCTGCCAGGTGCTAATTAATGGAAAAAGGGCGGTGGTGCGAAAATTATAGGGCACGGTGGTATCGAACGTACTATTTTTACATGTAAATATGGTAAAATATGCATTTGTGTATCGTGGTAAAATGGTTACGTAACAAATATTACGAACTTGCAGTTTGAGAAAAAAAAAAATGCGAAACAGTGTAATTTAAAGTACATACTAAACTTTATTCATAGTGGCTAATTTTATAATATTTTGTCTTTTATAACTAGAAAACTAATTTACAAAAAGCTCATAGCTGATCATAATCCATAATAGCCCCCTTGTAGGTCTGGATCCCGCGTATGAAAAAAAAAGTTGATTAATAGCAAGCTGAAAATTTTTTAATAGCTTAAGGGTGTCTAGTCAGACAATTTTTGATGTATGGGAACACTGGAACAGGGGAAGTTTTAATTGTGAAACAGGTTAAAAATTTGGAACGTCAGACTACGAAAACGTTCCATGTATTTTGTCGGACAGAACATCCAATTGATTTGTTACAATTTCATTAAACTGTCCTGCAAAAATCAGAATGCTATTTATCACCAATTGGGCATTTTAATGAGTGGAACACGTAGAACATGTCAAATGAGAGGAATTATGGCAGGTGACAAATAGCAGTCTGATTTTTGCATGAGAGTTTAATGAAAGGGTAACAAATCAATTGAAAGTTCTGTCCGACAAAATACATGGGACGTTTTCGTGGTCTGACGTTCCAAATTTTTAAATTGTTCCACAATTAAAACTTCCCCTGTTACAGTGTTCCCATACATCAAAGTTTGTCCGACTAGACACTCTTAATCAACTTTTTTTTCATACGCGGGATCCAGACCTATTGATCTGTTTAAGATTTTTTAAATCATCTAATTGAAGCGGTTTAGCTTTTTTTTGAATTTCTTAAAACGGTCTGCTAAGTTATTCAACTGTAGAACTGTAGTAGTATTATTGATTGGTCCAAGAGTGGTGCATCAAGGTTTACAACAAGGCTCCGTCCTTACCTCCCTGTTATTGAATTTATACACCGTATATTTCTATATAGTCCAGAAAGCCACTGCGCATCCGCTAGGAAAAATATTCTAATTCGGATTTTTTGCACAATCTTACTCAAAAAGGACCTTCTTCTTAACGTGCCCTATCAAGTCCCCTTGACGTTGGCGATTAACATGGCGAAACTGTCTCTGTCTCGAGCTATTCTAAATAGGTGTTCTGCTTTCTTTATTCCTGTCCACTCCCGGATATTCTTCAACCAAGGATCCAAGGACCCCTTTTAACAAATTTGCATGTTGCCAGGAGCAAAAGTTGGTCAAAAAATTTTTAAAAGTTTTTTTTTTTGTTTTTTTCCTAAAATTATTTTTTTGCATGGAACAAAATTTTTTTAGTTTTTTTGTATCATTCCAAACAGAAAAGGTCTGTAGTGACTTTTCTCTAAAGTTGATAGTTTTTGACATATAAGCGATTAAAAATTGAAAAATTGCGAAATCGGCCATTTTTAACCCTCAAAAACTATGTGAAAAACTGAAAATTTGAATGTTGCCAAGGTAGGTAGATATTCTTTGAACATCGATGAATGAAATCCCGAAGAGTTTTTTGCAATATATTATCAAAAACCCCTTTTATTTAATTGCCAATCAAGCATGCGCGACACTATTTTCCACCGTTGCATGTGTATACATTATGGTGCAAATGAAAGGAATAAATTCGTTATTTCGTAAACCGGTGACTTTGAGGAAAAGTCCTAAAACAGGTCGGTTTTTATTTTTAAGTTATGATATTGTGGCATATATAGTATACTAGTGACGTCATCCATCTGGGCGTGATGACGTAATCGATGATTTTTTTAAATGAGAATACGGGTCGTGTGCTGACTCATTTGAAAGTTTCTTCAATTCTCTATTCAGTAATATAAACATGTATATAATTATTTATACAGGGTGTCCAAAAATTTTTTATTAAATTAAATCATTTGGCAAATTGACAAAAAAATTAAATTATTGGACACCCTGTATAATAATTATGTAAGTGTTTATATTACTAAATAGAGAATTGAAGAGCCTTTCAAATGAGCTAGCACACGACACCTATTCTCATTTAAAAAAATCATCGATTACGTCATCACCCCAGATGGATGACGTCACTAGTATACCATATATGTCACAATATCATAACTTAAAAATAAAAATCGACCTGTTTCGGGATTTTTCCTTAAAGTCGCCGGTTTACGAAATAACGAATTTATTCCTTTCATTTGCACCATATTGCCTAAGTGCATACACATGTAACGGTGGAAAATAGTGTCGCGCACGCTTGATTGGCATTAAAAAACAAAGGGGTTTTTTGATATTGTATTGCAAAAAACTCTTCGGGATTTCATCAATCGATGTTTAAAGAATATCCACCTATCTTGGTAACATTCAAATTTTCAGTTTTTCACATAGTTTTTGACGGTTAAAAATGGCCGATTTCGTAATTTTTCAATTTTTAATCGCTTCTATGTCAAAAACTATCAACTTTAGAGAAAAGTCACTAAAGACCTTTTCTGTTTGGAATGATCCAAAAAACCTAAAAAAATTTTGTTCCATGCAAAAAAAATAATTTTAGGAAAAAAACAAAAAAAAAACGTTTAAAAAATTTTTGACCAACTTTTGGTCCTGGCAACATGCAAATTTGTTAAAAGGGGTCCTTTTTGAGTAAGATTGTGCAAAAAATCCGAATTAGAATATTTTTCCTAGCGGATGCGCAGTGGCTTTCTGGACTAATAGGATGGGAATTAATTGTAATATTTTACAACATGCAGTCGATTTTTATTTCTACACTGTCCAAAATAAATCAAGAATATATTGATTCAATGAAAGGAATTATGTTTATTGCAAGATATTTGAACTTATTGCGGATACATCTGCTGTTGTATTTTTTACCCGAAATCGTCTATTCGCTAAATCCATTATTATGTTTAATCTGACCCTAAAATTAATTCAATGTTATATCGTGCATATACATACACTCATCGGCACAAAATTCCGCCACTAAAATTTTTTTATTAAGTTTGACAATTTATAACTTTATTATTTGTACTCCGATTTTCAAGATTCTTACATCAGTTTGTAGGTAAATTGCAATACAATGAAATGAAATACAAACCGCATAACTTTAAAGTCGCATAAAAAAATCCGCATAAAAAGAGACCTTACTGTATTCATCTCGATGAATGGGCGTAGAATGAATCGGGCAAAAATTTATTATTTATACATAATATATTAATTATACGTAGAAAAAGTTCTTTGAACATCTGCAGATGTGATTGGTGCGTATTTAAATTTAGACAAATGTGCCGGTACTATTTTACAACAATATAATAACTTTGGGCTTTCTGCAGACAAATATTAGTTTATTACATGGCAGGTATAACGATGGGTTTTCCCGCTTATCTCCTAAGTCTAAGGGATTAAAATTCTTATGATTTATTGAATAATTAGAGTTTTATTATAGCTCTCTATACTTCATAGAATTTTGCTTAAGACAGTAACATGAAATTTCACTATAGTTTATCATAAGAAGTAAAATAAACAAAGATAAGTAACATATCTATAAAATAAGCATTTTTACTAAAAATCCTAATTATAATCTTCGGTATTATTGCATTTTTGCTCTCCAAACCTCTAACAGCTTTTTGTGGTTCCAGACCGCGTTAAAAGGTTTTTTCTTCAAACGTCAAATAGTGATGACATTACTTATCTAACTTGATCCTGTCAAAGTTTGATGTCTCCGCCGGCAGCAGTTTTTTTCCCATTTCTTTACGGCGGAGGGAAAAATGTTGTCATGGCAACAATATGAAACATGTCACAAAGCAACAATACAAATGTCATTAACAACAATTAAACATCATTTTTATTTATAGTAATATTAAAAGTACAATTAGTTAATGAGGCATTTTCAAAATTGAAACCGTGCAAAAATGTTCCCGACTCTTGATACGCATTGGTAATTGTTGATGATACTGATGGTCGAGCACAACTTTCAGCAATCATTCCCGATGTTGGCGAATCATGAGGGTTTAAAATTTTTTGAGCATTATCGTTCTTATTTCTTATTGAATCCTCTATATATCCTTCGGCAACCGTGCTTGATTTCCAGCCACCATGTCGTTTGAGGCATTCTAGATTTCCGCCTCCATCAATTAAAAGTGTTGCTGAAGTTCGTCGTAAAGAGTGACCCGTGTATGCGCTTGCATCGTATAAATTTAAATAACTAGCTACTTTTTGGGCTACTGCGCTGATCGAATGTATTCCCATGACGCTTCGGTAACACTTTCCATTTTGGTACTTGATAAAAAATCGGTTTTCTGTGAAATTTTCAGGCCGAAGTGATGCATACTTTTTATACAGTTTAATGTAGTTTTGACCAATTATCGTAAAAGATCTAATTTGTCGTGTTTTACTGTCTGGGATTTTGATAATTATCACATTTTCTTTATCCTCAATGTCCACAGTCTTCATTTTTACCATTTCGTCGCATCGACAGGCGCCGGTAACCCCAATTAACAAAACAATCTGAAATATTTTTATAATTTAGTAGAGTATACTACATGCTTTGCAATATAATTTTTTTTACCTTTAATCCTAAATACAACTTATCTGGCGCTTCAAACAAAAATTTATCAAACTTGTCTTTAGTGAAAACTTTAGACTTCTTTGCAGTATATCCTTCGCTTGTCTTTTTCAGAAAGGCACGTAACTTTAAAAATTCGCTTATATCCACATTTTTTCTAATAACTAACTCGGATTTTATCATAGAGTATCGTGACCACATTGTAGAAGATTTCCATTTATTTTCATTTTCCATTATATTAAAATATGCCAGTAAAACGTCTTCGGTAACTTGCCGTACTCCTCTTGTATCGCACCACTCTTGGAAGTGCTTGTACGCTAACCGATACTTTATTCCGGACTTAAAGGGCCCCAAACGTGCTACTGCATCATTAGCCGCGGACTCAATTTCGTTTAGGTTTGCCATTTTCGCACTAAATTTGCGCTTGCGGTTGCAACAACAATAAGCTGTCTTTAATAATTGCAAACAACTGTAACCAAGGAGACGCAAATCCCACGACGACTTAATTATTTTAATTTCTAACATCTAGACGACTTTGATAGTTGTCACAGTTAATTTCGAGTAAAAATAGCGTATGAATTGTACTATTTATGGTTGAAAATTGCTACGTTTGAAGACAAAATAGTATACTTTATTCGGCAAAGAAGTGACTTTTCTTGACTTGCCCTCTATTACGCGCCTCACTTGGTTCGGCGCGTAATATCGGGCGCGTCAAGAAAAGTCATGCTTCTCCGCCTCATAAAGTAATATACTATTATTTACTTTAGAACTTAAATTGGACGCGTACAAAATTTAATTGATTTCCCCCCTCGAAGTAAAGGTCTAAAGAAACCGATTTTTTATGCTGCTCAGTTATCAGCTACCACAATGTAGCCCCGATTCACGATTCACAATTTTCTTGCTTAATCCATAGTTTGGACAATCTTACGTTTATTACGCATATTTCTCATTCTATCATTACAGTGGAACCTCGATAAGTCGGCCCCCGATAACCCGGAAGTCCGGCTAACCCGGACCGATTTTCATCAGACAAACATTTCAACAATAAAAATGTATGTATTATGTTAAAACATTTTTTCTGTAGCCTCTTCTGGAATGTCTTAAAAATATCGAGTTTCATTGATAAAACTTCCCTTTGACCTGAATATAATATTTGAGAGATAATGGATATTTGTGTAATTTGAACTATACGATAGTAAAAATGACTCATGGCACACGGCGGTGGCGGCGGCAGAGCGATGTTAATTATCTGGGGCTATCGCAAACAACAGGCACCTGTTATTCCCCTATTTATTTCCAACTGTCTTTTAAAAAATTATTTTTTAAACAAGGGTCTTTTAAACAATGAAAGATCCACTGTTCTTAAATAACATAACATTTTTCCGATGGCAGACGAAATTGACACAACCCAAACTCACTGAGTTTTTTTACCTAGAAATGAACAATACTCTATACTCTATACTGTCTATGCTATACTCTATATAACTATAGGTAAGTTAGATGTGTACTGTGCATATATTTCATGTTATTTTAATTATAACGGACTTTATCTATAAGTATACCGTATTTTATTAATTTTTAATTTTTACCATGCTCTCCGGTTAACCCGGATTTTCGATAACCCGGATCGGCCGCGGTCCCGATTAATCCGAGTTATCGAGGTTCCACTGTATTACGTACAAGTTTGAGACTCAAGACGCGGTCCACGTTTACTCACAGTTCGCTAAGACATAGCAAAGTTGTGTATTAAAATTCATAATCGTTATTATTGTACAGTATTTTTGTGTTATTAAATACAACATTTATCTCCCTTTATTATTTACTTCAACACCGATTTACACCTTGCTCGACTCGACATAGATAATCAGAGTCTTGTAATCAACCACTACAGAAGCTGGTTCCCGTCTTATGTAAAGAACAAGAGACATTCACCAAGTCAATTTACCAATTGGTGAAGTGTTCTAAACAAACAGGTGATGTTTTTTTTAAATTGACGGTTGACTTACTTGGCCTCGATCTTGTAGACAATAGCCATGCTTTTAGTTGAAAAACCTGTTTCTCTCATGATTATTGATGCACCTTTCCATTGTACACTGTGCTCATTATTTTAGACATTGTATATATTATGATTTGTCGAAGTCTGGCACATAGTGCTCTTGCCTTTTCTCTTACATAGAAATTGTTGCATTTGCATTCATAGGGTATTTTATAGATGCAGTTCTATGATCTTTCTTGTGTGTTGTTGAGTTTTGGACAGGATAGATCTTGTGTATTGGGTGTTTTGAATGTTGTTGTGATGTCGTATTCTTTATTTTTTATGATAAGATAAACCGTTTATATTTATGGTATTGTGATTGTGGTCATCTTTTAATCCCATTTTGTTTGTATTTCTGGATTGCTTCTGAAGTCTTGTTGTTTTCTTTCTTCAATCTTGTGAATCTATCTTAACTAATTTTTTGAATATAAACACCTTGTATATCAAAACTAATAACATTAGGACAATATCGCCATTTTTAAAATTACAACGTCCTTTTAATTTTGACAGAAAAAATATAGGTTTCTATAGAGAAACATTATATAAACATTAGTTAAAAATTTGCAAACGTTATGCATATTGTTTGTTAATTTCGATTGACATTACTCCTAGGGCAACGTATTGTGCAATAAATTGTTTCATTTGTCGGGAATTAGTCTAAATAAATAACAATGAACTTCTTTGAACTTAAATTTCTTGATCTATGACTCTTCTCATCTAAATAGGGCATTTGTATTCGTTCATTTTAATTTCTCATGTGGACAATGCGTCATACAAATTCTTAAATGATCGTTAACACAATTTCGCCATTTACATTCGCTCAATTGAATAAAAACCACTATACATGCATGCGATAGTTGTTACACTGTTCAAGAAAATCCTGTAACTAGACTTAGGAATAACTTTTTAAATATTCAAAAGTCCAAACAGATAATAAATGTTTGGAGAAATAAGTCGATTGGTTAATTATTATTCTCCACAAATGCGTCTGTCAATTCTTTAGGGCTGCAGACTGCAGACTTTTTATCGGCCGATAGTTTAGTCGGGTTGGGCTGTTAGTGCGCATACCGAGCCAACTAAACAGTCGTGTTGGCGAAGAGGGCGCACACTAGCAACAGCCGATTGACTATTCTCGAACGATTTAGCACTAAAGTTCTTCTTCTTCTTTTTAAAGTTCCATCTCCTAGCGGAGGTTGGATATCATAATGGCTATGGTCACTTTGTTGGCTGCTGCTCTGAACAGTTGTAATGAACTACAGTTAAACCATTCTCTAAGGTTCCTCAGCCAGGAGATGCGTCTTCTTCCTATGCTTCTTTTTCCTTGGATCCTTCCTTGCATAATAACTCTCAGCAGCTCATATTTCTCTCCTCTGGTAATGTGACCCAAATATTCTAGTTTTCTTGTTTTTATACTGTTCATAATTTCTAACTCCTTATTTAAACGTCGTAGCACTTCAACATTGCTAATCCTTTGAACCCACTGAATTTTCAACATTCTTCTGTAACACCACATTTCGAACGCTACTATTTTTCTTATATGTTGCCTTTTCAATGTCCAAGCTTCCATTCCGTATAGTAATATAGAAAATATGTAGCATCTTAGAGCCCTCAATCTGAGAGGCAACTGAAGGTCTTTGTTTATAAGCAGTGTCTTCATTTTTATAAATGCTTGCCTTGCAGTTTCAATTCGGACTTTAATTTCTTTGCTTTGGTCATTTTTGTCATCAACTCAGGTTCCCAGATATTTGTATGTCTTTACTTTTTCTATTTGGGTTTGCTCTAGTATTAACCTTTCATTTCCATGTTGTGTTTTTGAGATAATCATAAATTTAGTTTTTTTCTTGTTTATTTTGAGTCCATATCGAATTCAATAATCGTTAATTCTATTTAACAATTCTTGTAGCGACTCAAGGGTGTCTGCCATTATAGCAGTGTCATCAGCGAATCTTATGTTATTTACTGTTCTTCCGTTTATAGAGATTCCATCACTTAGTTCCGCTATCGCTTCCTGAAATATGGCTTCACTGTACACGTTAAACAGTAGCGGCGACAGTACACAACCCTGTCTTACCCCTCTCTTTATATCAATATTCTCGGACTCTTGTTCGTCTATCTTTATATTGGCCTTTTGATTCCAATACAGATTGATGATAATTCGTAAGTCTCGTCTGTCTATATCTCTGTTTTTCAATAATTCTATTAGTTTTTCATGTCGGACTCTGTCGAACGCTTTTTCGAAGTCGATGAAACAGAAATAAATATCCAGGTTCATATCTAAGCATCTTTGAGAGAGGACATTAAATGCAAACAATGCCTCTCTTGTTCCAAGTCCTTTGCGGAACCCAAATTGGGTATCATCCATATCATTTTCTAGCTTTCTGTATAATCTTCCATGAATCACCTTTAGAAATATTTTGAGGGTATGGCTTATTAGTGATATTGTCCTATAGTCTGAACAATCTTTGGCATATATTGTTTTAGGTATTGTTACAAAGGTGGACACCAACCATTCCTGAGGTATTTTTCCGGTTTTATATACTTCATTAAACAGATCCAGTAGTACAGGTAGAGTTTCATCGTCTAGACATTTCAGTAATTCTGCAGGTATTTCGTCTGGACCTACAGTTTTTCCGTTTTTTGCGTTTCGTATTGCTTGTTCGATTTCCTCCATTATGATCTCTGGTCCCGTTTCGCTATCAATTTCTTCCGGTTCTTGTCTATTATCCTCAAACAGATCTGTTATGTACGCCTTCCACTTTTTTAATTTCTCTTTGACTTCTATAATAATTTTTCCATTTATGTCTTTAAGAAGGCCATCTTTCTTTTTTCGCTGTGTATTTGTGATTTCCTTTATTTTCTTATGCATATTATGCATATTATGCATATTATGCATATACTTTATATGTTTTTTAGAATATTCCTCTATTTCACTGCATTGATTTGTCAGCCAGGTGGATTTGGCCTCTTTTATTTTTTTTATTATTAACCTCTGTATTTCTTTGTATTTTGCCTTATTCCTGCCTTTATGTTTTCTTCTTTCCTCCATTAACTCTAGGATTTCTGAAGTCATCCATCTCTGTTTTTTTCTTATTTTTGTCTGTAATATTTTCTTTCCTGCCTCTACTAACGTTTCTTGTATCATGTTCCATTTGTCATTAACATCTGTTGTCTTTATCACGTCTTGTTTGATTTTCTTTAAGTTATCATTTATTTCTTGTTTTAAACTCTGACGTATAGGTTCTTCTTTTATCTTTGAGACATCGAATCGTGGTATATTTGTTTGTTTTTGGATCTTTTTTAATTTTATCTTCATTACACCTAGTAGTGGATTATGGTCTGAATTTATGTCAGCTCCGGGGTATGTTCTCACAGACTTTATAGTGTTTTTATATCTGGATTTGATTAAAAACTAAAGTTAAAGATTTAACTAAAAACTTAAAAAACTAAATATCTTATTTGACTGTTAAGTGAGTAGTCGCACAATGCAAAAATTATCCAGAAATGTTATTATCGCTCTGATACATCGGAGGAAAACCAAGAAAAGATTCCGAGAGTATTGAGTGCATCCAATTCACAGTGGAAGAAATAAGACGACGATCCACAGTAACAGATGTGATCCAGAAGATTGCCATGTTAAAATGGAACTGGTCAGGTCACACAGGAAGAATGGAAGGCAACCGTTGGACGAAGCAAATTCTTGAATGGCAACCAAGGACAAGCAAAAGAAGTAGTAGCAGACCTCAAACAAGATGGACCGATGACTTCAAATGAATGGCTGGTCACGAATGGATTCAAAAAACAACAAACAGAAATGAATGGATACTCCTAAGGGAGGCTTCATTCTGGCGATGGATGGAATAGCTGTTGATGATGCTGATGATGAATTCTCAGTGATAGATTATTTAGTGGAAAATTATACACAATGTATGTATGTATTCTAAATTAGACCGCTATTGGTAGTATTCTAAATTAGTTGATTACTCAAAAAAGTTTTTCGCCTTTTATCGGATGATCTTAGTCAGCTTCAATGAACTAGTCATGCTAATTTGACCATGCAGGTTTCTACAATTAACGATTGTGAATTAAACTTAAAATTTTCGCAAAATGTTAAAAAAATATTCGCACGGCACAAATATTGGACACCAAAACTAGAAGAGAATTGAACTATCGGCCGATAAACAATCGTCGTGTGTGCGCAAGTCCTAGTTAGCCAACACTGATTAAACAGTCGGCCGATAGTTGGCCGACAAATTAGTTTGAAGGCAATCGGGAGGCCCATCTAAAGTCTATTCGGTAGACTTACACCGGTCATGGATTAAGAAAGAAATGAACGAATTTACTGGTCCGCTGTAGTTTAACTATTTACACATGGGCGCAGTAATTTTTTATTTGAGGAGGTTCTTATATAAATCAAATAATTTTAAATTTTAGGTTTAAATTTTAAATTTTTTATAGCCTCAGAAGCCTAAACGACATAATTTCGTGATTCTTTATAACAGTTCATTATCCGTAGCCAAAAATCAATATACCTAATATTAATTGTTGCATGAATATCAATATAATAAAAATAAAACAAATTATAACTTATAAAAGGTAGAAGGCTAAACGTTGCTGTATTGTTGATGTTTTAATTTAATCTCTAAAATGGTTTTCTATAAAGTCACAATCAATTTAAGTGATATATTGACGTTGGATGTTTTTAAATTAAAGTCAATTGACGCGTGTAAAAAGCGTTTATATGACATTGTAAACTAATTTGAGCTTGTTTTATTCTTTTATCAGATCGCATGTTTTCTATGTTAGTCATGTATATTTTATAGTTTATATGTATAATGGGGTATTTTTCCCGAAAATAAAAATTATTAAAAACAATATTATAATATTACGTATGTACCTACAATATCTACAAATAGTTTCGATTTCAAACAAATCACGCCTTGAAAAGGATCCGGAAATCCTACAGCAGGGCATTATGTAAACATCAAATATTTAAGTAAAATGCTAAATATTATTAAGTCAATATACGTACCAATTTTTTTTACTAAAATGATTTAGTCGTTATTGTTCACACTATCATCGCCATCGCTGTCATCATCATCGCTGTCGTCACCGTTAATTGTTATTATGATTGTGCTTATTTCGTTAATTTTATTTTCACGAATCCACCAATCCTCAATTAATTTTTCGCACTTGTATATACAGTTCCGCCATACTTCTGGAGTTGCAATTGAAAGTGCTTCTCGACAAGTTTCCCAAACCGCTTCGTCTGTATACCCATTAGGCCCAATATGGTTGTCGTAATATTATTTTGCTATTCCCCATATATATTCTATGGGATTAAACTGGCAGTGGTATGGTGGAAGACGTAAAACTTGATGCCCGTAACTTTCAGTAACCTGATCCACCACAAAGATTTTTGGTTTTGCATGTTCTTTTGCCAAACGTAACAACTCAGACTTTAATATATGCTGTGGAATAGATATGCGTTCATTTGTTAGCCATTCTTTAATCTTATCTACATTCCACGAATTTGTTGGACTTTAGTTTAGTATTTCTGAATGATAAGGCGCATTGTCTAAAATAATTACGCTGGGCTCACTTAATCCGGGAAGAAGTTTTTCACGCAACCATTTCACAAACATTTCCGTGTTCATATCTATTGTCACGATAGTCACTGTTTTTTGATGTAGACGAAAATATTAAATCAGCACCTTCTATAAAGCCTGTCTTCCCTCCCGCGTGCAGAATTATATGTCGCTTCCCTTCTCCACTAGCATGCTTGATCGATTTTATGTTGTCATCTTGCCATATTCTCTTGGTAGCACCCTTAGAAAATATCCATGTTTCGTCTAAATATACAAAAGTTGACCCTTTTTCTTTAAATATGTTATATTTATTTTCTCAGAAACTCAATTCTCTTGTGTACAACAGAACTTCTTTCACAAAGCGCTTTTCTGTTATCCTCTTTTTTAAATTTGAATCCTATGTTATGTAGGACTTGCCATAAACTTGTTCTGCCGATGTCACCAAATTTCCTCTCTTTTAACTTAAGTAAAATTGTACCTAAAGTCACATGTTCCTTATTTGCACGCATTTGATATATGATATTACGAATTTGAAATTTTCGTCCTTCTAACATATTGTTCGTTTTTAATAACAGGCGAGTATGGTGGTGATCGTTTTCCGGCACTTCACTATTCTCGTTTTTAATTGTAGATCTTAATTTTGATTCGCTAATTTCTAAAGCATCGCACACGCGTTGTTGTACAGACGTTACCGATTTTAAAGGACCACCATTGTTTTTTTCCGCAATAAAGTACTTATGTAGGTTACAAATTAGAGTATCTACATCTAAAACACGTCTTGGCATTTTCGGTTAAACAGCACGAACAGATTCTCACAAAATTAACAATATAAGACGTTACCAATTCGACAGAATAAATTCAACTGGAAGATAACAAATGTCCTTATAGTTTCTTATAGCATTCCTGATTTGTTTGTCGACCCATTTAGTTAAATTACCTATTAAAATTGCATTAGTTTGTCATACTTTCTCTAATTTGGTTTTGCACCTATTTGGGTAATTAAGTACTTTCACTTGAATAATTAAAATGCCAAGACAGTACCGTAATTAAAATACCTAGGTCAAAAAATGAGCTTTATTTTGATACTATACAGTATGGTGCAAATGAAAGGAATAAATTCGTTATTTCGTAAACCGGCGACTTTAAGGAAAAATCCTGAAACAGGTCGATTTTTATTTTTAAATTATGATATTTTGCCATAAATGTCATACTAGTAACGTCATCCATATGGGCGTGATGAAGTAATCGATGATTTTTTTAAATGAGAATAGGGGTCGTGTGCTAGCTCATTTGGAAGATCATTCAATTCTCTATTTATTAATATAAACATTTACATAATTGTTTATACAGGGCGCCCAAAAAATTTTTTTAATTTAAATTATTTGACAAAAAAAGAAGAATCTATATAATTTATTTAATTTAAAATACATTTTATTGCTGTTAGAAATCAGTAAAAAAATGTTTATATCACAAATAAACATTGTTTTTCGCTTAAATTAAATGTTCAAACTTCCTAAGAAACAGGTGGCTGGCGGGAGCTGGCTTGAACATTGAATTTAATCGAAAAGCAATGTTTATTTTTGAAATAAACATTTTTTCTGTTTCTGGGCAACAGTAAAATGTATTTTGAATTAAATAAACTACATACATTCTTCTTTTTTGTCAAATAATTTCATTAAAATTTTTTTTGCACGCCCTGTACAAATAATTGTGTAAATGTTTATATGCCTAAATAGTGAATTTAATGACCTTTCAAATGAGCTAGCACTCGACCCCTATTCTCATTTAAAAAAATCATCGATTACGTCATCACCCCCAGATGGATGACGACACTAGTATGATATATATGCCAAAATATCATATGTTGAATGGGTTTATTGATAGATTTTAAAACACAATGTAGGTATACCCCCAAAATATATTTTATTACTATTCCCTTCTTTTATCTGTTTCAATAGTTTATTAATGTTTCTTCACTGCTTATATCAATAATACATAGTCTCAATTTACAATCAATTACTTTCAACTGAATTTTAATCCCTTCCTTTCTTTTCTTTTCTACTCTAATTCTCACCCTTTAATTTATATCTCAATTTCATGTACCTACATTGTTGTCTATCAATTCACATTTATTACTGTTATTACTATATGACTGCTAATATACCCTTTTAGCTACAATTTTTAAGCTTTCCGATTTTTCATTCTTTTTACGACCACTACTCCTCTCATTAAAACATCAAGGAGTATTGACTTTAACAATTTAGGTTACAGCTGCACGTCCACATCTAACATACATATTAGATATCGACCCGTTTTGATCCAAACGTTGTTAGTCTTACACTAACACATACACTAATAAATAGAAGTCTTTAATAAATATAAATAAAAACAAAAATCTTTTAATAAATAGAAATAAAAATCTTTAAACCCGGTACAGATTTGTTGGTTGTCTTTCACCAACTATCTCTTCACCCTCAAAAATTCCCAAATTCCATAAACTTGTTTACCTTTGCAACATTCTCCGTCTATTCCACCATATCCCGTTAGCATAACTTAAGCAGATATATCATGTTAATGAATACTGAGGTAGTACCTCCTTGTAACCGAATCATTTAGTTACTTGTAACCGTTGACCTGAAGATGCTCTGCATACTTTAGAGAGCGAAACCGGTCGTCGGAAGTTACAATAAATGATTGAGAGTACGTCTGTCTTTTACTTCATTCAAAATATCATAATTTAAAAACAAAAATCGACCTGTTTCGGGATTTTCCCTAATGTCATCGGTTTACGAAATAAAGAATTTATTCCTTTCATTTGCACCATACTGTATATACGAGTAGTTGCAAAATTTACTGAATGCATTAACATTATTTAGTGGTGGCCGCATATCGAAATAACTACTCTGTGATAGACCACATAACGAATTAGTTACTGTGCGGTAGACCGCATATTGGATGGTAGACCGCATATCGAATCGGCACTAATCTATATATTTTTTCGTATTTAAAATATTACTTGCGGGTAAATCCTAATTGTTCTTTTAGTCAAGGAAGTCTCTTCGCATCTGCTCGGGAAAATGTTCTAGTCAGGTGTTTTGCATAATCTTACTCCTAAGTTAGTATTAAGTTTTTGCTAAGAAAGGTATTTCTAACAAGGGTGCATTGTATTTTATTATTTATCTTATTATTTTTCCTTAAATTATCCTGTTTATTAAATTTTAATCAAAAAATTACTAAAAATTCAATAATTAAATAGATATTGGCCCTCTACGCACCCGAGATCTACGCTTATGTTACTGGTATACCTAAAATATTACAATCGACCTGCCGATTCGTTTGTTTCTTTATTAATCCGTGACCGGTGTATCCCTACCGAATAGAGAGTAACTTTTTTATCGGCCGATACTGAATCGGTGTAATGTGCGCATATGCATACCTCTCAGTACTGATTAAGAAGCCGACCAAACTATCAGCCGATAAAAAGTCTGCAGTCTGCGAGGGCTCTAAAGAGAATATTCACTTGTCCCAGATACCTACCAGATAAGTGTCCAAAGGATTGAGCCATGATAAGGGACTTTCCTTATTAGTACGTTGGCTAACAGTACTTACTTACTTAGTCCACTTACTTACTTAGTTTCTACCTTTAGGTGTAAGGCTGGTGGAGTTGAGTTTGGCATTGTAGTCTATATGCTTTCCGATCTTGCGTTAGGTTTCTTGCACTTTCCCATGTCAATCCCTTCTTCTCGACTTCTTTCCTGATTTCATGTACCCACATAACTCTTGGTCTTCCTCTTTTGTTTTTCCCCTGCACTCTCGTTTCGAACACTCGTTTTGTAAGCCTCTCGTTCGACATTCTACACACGTGCCCGAACCATCTAAGTTGTCCCTCCACTATTTTTTCATTGATTGGTTCCAGTTTTAGGTTTTGTCTAATTGTTTCGTTTCGTATTTTGTCTGTCCTCTTTCTGTTTGCTATTTTCCTCAGGAACCTCATTTCCATAGCATTGACTCTGGATTTTTGTCTCCCCGTCAATGTCCATGTCTCGCTGCTATACATGATTGTTGGTCTAACTACTGATTTAACGACTGCCGTTTTTACTTTCTCCGGTATCTCTTTTTTCCCCAAAAATGTTGTTTTCATAGCGTTAAATAAGCTTCCTGTTCGTCCCATTCTCTCGTTTATTTCCATGTCTTGTTTACCATTTGCTTCTATTATTACTCCTAGGTATTTAAAATATTCCACTTGCTCTAGTTGTTTCCCGTCTAATTCTATTGCGTGTGTCTTCTTCGTATTTGAAATTATCATTGTTTTTGTTTTCTCTGTATTAATTTTCATATTTATGTTTGATAGTTCTTCTTCTAGGATTTCAAGATTGTTCTGTAGGTCTTCTCTGTTTTCTGCTATCAATACCATGTCGTCTGTGAATATTAGCTCCGATAGTTAAGTCCGTTTCATTTGTAAGTATCCTAATGTTAGTTTTCTCATTCTTCTCTTGGCTTTCTTTATCGCTTCATCCAGTACCACTGAGAATAGCAGTGTACTCAGCACGCATCCCTGTTTGACGCCTTGACTTGTAGTAAATTCTCTGGATTCCTCGTTATTGGTTCTTATTGTATTTGTATTATTTTTGTACATATCCTTTATTACTTCTATTATGTGTCTGTCGACTCCCCTTTCTTTTAATGTCTTCCATACGTCCTTTCTTCGGATTCTGTCAAACGCCTTTTCCAGATCAATGAAGCACATATGTATCTCTCTATTCTTCTTGATTACCTTCTCACTTACTTGTCTTAATGTGAATATTAGGTCTTGCGTGCTTCTGTCCTTCCTGAATCCACACTGTGTGTCTTCCATAGTTGTTTCTATTTGGGTTTTTATTCTTGTCTCTATTATTCTTGCGAATACCTTCTCAGGGATACTTGATATGATGATACCTCGGTAATTATTACAGTTTCTCTTGTCTCCTCTTTGTGTATTGGTAGTATAATGTCTTTCTTCCAGTCCTTTGGTAATTCTGCTCTATTTATGATATCATTCATTAGTTCTTTCATGCTATCCATTTCCTCTGTCCCCATGAATTTTATCATTTCCGGGGTAATATGATCTTTGCCTGGTACGTTGCCCAATTTTACTCTTTCTATTGCTTTCTCTAATTCCTCTCTTGTTATGGATTCCACTTGTTGTTCTTCATTCCTTTCTTGTATCTCCCCTATGTTGTCCGTGTCTGCATGAGTTAGCTCTTTGAAATGTTCTCTCCATCTTTCCATTATTTGTTTTTCTTCTGTTAGTACGTTTCCATTCTTGTCTTTTATATTCGGCATCGTGTGCTCTTTCTTTTGTCTGAGTTGTTTTAATGCGCCGTAGAAGAGTTCTTGGTTTTCCCTATAATTTTTTGTCATTTTTTGTCCAAATCTCTCCCATGACCTTTCCTTTCCTGCTTTCACCGCTATTTTAACCTCTTTCCTTTTTTCTTTATATGCCTCGTAATCTTCCGGGTGTTTTGTACTTAGGTATCTCTTCCATTTTTTTTGTCTTTATTTTCTCTCGTATTTCTTCCGTCCACCATTCCGTTCTGCTCATGTTGGTATTTGCTATTTTTGTTTTCCCACAAGTTTCCTCAGCTGTTTTGATATGCTGGTTTTTAGATATTCCCATTTTTCTTCTATATTTGTATTTTTTGCCCTACCTTTCAGAGTATTATCTAATTTTTCTTGGAATTTCTTCTTATATCTTTCCTCTTTTAATTTCTAACTTTTTATTTTTTCGTTTACTACCTTTCTTCTTTTTCTTCTGTTGTTCTAATTCTCATTATTACTAGATGGTGGTCACTGCCAATCTCTGAGCCTCTTTTCACTTTCGTATCCTGTACTCTTTTCCATTTGTTGCTGCTTACCAAAAAGTAATCTAAGATTGATTTTTCGTTTCTGCTGTCTTGTACTCTCGTGTATTTGTGTACTTCTTTATGTTTAAATTTTGTATTTGTTATAACTAGTTTGTTCTCCATACATATTTCTATTATTCTTTCACCATTTCTGTTTAGTATCTCTTCTCCTTCTTTTCCCATGCACTCTTCTATTGCGCTGTTGTTGTTTCCGACTCTACCGTTTAGATCTCCCATTACAATTATGTTTTCTTCCCCATTATCAATTTGCATTTGGAGTTCCTCGAAAACTTTATCTTTCTCTTCCTTTCTTGCATCTTCATTTACTCCGTAGGCTGTTATTATTGTCCATATTTCTTCGTCCATCAGTTTCATTTTGACCGATAATATTCTCTGGTTAACATATGTTTCTTCTATAACGTGTTGTAGTCTATTCGGTGCAATTATTATCCCGACTCCTTCTTTTGCTCTCTCTTTTGTATCCGCTCCTACCCAAAGTAACCAATATCCTTTGTGTATTTTCTTAAGACCTTTTCCTTTCATCTTCGTTTCCGTTATTCCTAGTATTTCTATTTTCTGTTTTATCATTTCTTCTACCAGTTCTTCCTCTTTTACGTTGATGCTTCTCACATTCCATGTTTCCATTTTTATCTCTAGTTTTTTCTGCAATCTAGTTTTCCCCTTCTTTTTATTTTCATCCTTGTTTACCTGTGCATCATCTTTTTCCCTATCGCTTTTCCCATTCATTGCCTTGGTCGTCATTGTTGTGTGTCCGGTCTCATTATTTTTTATTACTTTTTTGGAGTCCTTTTCCCGATGTTTCTGTGAATTTGTATTATTTTCTCATTATTATGGTCCCATTTCCACTTCTTCCCATTAATCTCCAGTTTCATATATCCTATCTTCGTAGTATTACCCTTGTCTTTTTCTTCTTTTGCCATTTTCCTAATTTTTGCTTGTATTTCCCTTTCCTTTCTTGTTAAATCTGATTCTATATACACCTTTTGTCCCTGTAGATTCTTCAGTTTTCCTTTGTTTTTTAGTACACTTAGCTTATCCGTTAGGTTTTCCATTTCTGCTACAAAAATTTGGTCTCCGATCTTCACCGCTCCTCTCAGTTTGACCTGTAATTTCAGATTTCTTCCTATGAAGTGTTCTACTGACTCCTTTACTGGTTTTCTGTCGTTAGGATCCAGTGTTAGGCCCTTTAATACTATATTATATCTTCGTCTATCTTTTTCCAATTGTTCTATTCTTTTGTTTGCCATTTTCAAACCTTCTTCCAATTTTTTCTTTTTTTTTTCTTTTAGCTCTTTAATATATTCCATCGTTTCCTTTTGGTCTTTCCGTATGGTTCTTATTTCTGCCATCATTTCATCATTTTACCACATAACTTCCCGCATCATTTTTATCATCTCTTCATTTGTATCGTTGCTTTTATTCGGTGTTCGTCTCGTCATATTACTCTTTTCAAAATACAATTCATCCCCTTTATATTTTTTATTCTTCGATTCTTCGTCGCTACTATATTCGTTCCTTCTATTGGTTTCCTTTCGAATTGTTCCGCCACTGGCCATTTTAAATTAAATTAGTAGATGTTATCGTCAGCACTAATATAAATATTATTATATATACTTTAAAACTTTTTTAATGTGTTTAAAAAAGCTTTATTTTTGTTTAATAAAAAAAAATTTTAGCATCAAAAGTAAACAAGTTACGCCCAAAATAAAGTTGGTCCCTTTTTTGGTAAAAAAGCGGGAAAATCACCCCTTAATTAGCATCTCAAATGAACTTCATCGTTACCACTTCACAAGTTGCTTTACTCGTGTATGTATTGATTATATGATCTGTAAGTTTTATCGGTTTAAAGTCCTTATTTTTGAAAGGGCTGTAGTTGAAAGGTCTTGAAAGAGTCACTAATTACGAGTGTATGCAAATTTAGAAACACCAAATCTTAACTAATTTTTGTCTTACAGAAAAACAAAAAAATACAAAATATTCAGAAAAGCAAAACCGACTTTTTTACTTTACGGTTTTTTACATTTTTGGTATCTCTAATTATTGTTAAGTTATTTTGAGAAAAAGTATTTTAAATAAGCACTTTGAATCGATGAAACTTACAGAGCATATCAACACAACGTAAGTAAAGCAACTTGTGAAGCGGTAACGAATAATTTCATTGCTAATTAGGGGGTGATTTTCCCGATTTTTTTGCCAAAACAAAAGGGACCAACTTTACTTTGAGCGTATCTTGCTTTCATTTGTTGCTAGAAACTTTTTTTATAAAAACAGAAAAAATCTTTTTTTAAACACTTTAAAAAAGTTGTACTGAGTTTTCTTCAAAAAGTGCTTCATTTTGTGGATATTTTACGTTGAAATATTCTATTTGGAATTTGGCGAATATCAATCTATTTTTCATTAGCTATAACTCTGCTTCTACTAGGCCTTAGAGACTTCATGCATACACATTTTGTTTTACTTTTTGCAGGCTGTATTTTTGCTAAGAATGCGTTTTTCGATAAGATACTTACTTTTTTAATAATTTACGAAGACTGGTCTAAAAACGTGTTTTTTTTTGTTGAAAAATGAACGTATTCACTCGCAAATAACTCGAATAGTAGTATTGACTTAGTGAAAAAACTCTATAGAATAAAAATTGCTTAGATTTAGTCAGTTTATCGAATTCCGGACTTATTTTGAACGAATATTTTTTCAACCTCGAAAAGGGGTGAAAACCCCCAGGACAAAAGCACACTTCGGCACAATATAATTTTTTTTCTTTGACATGTAATGTTAGCTATACGTTTCCCAAATTTCATATCAATCCAAGCGGTTCTTAAAATGTACAGTAAAAACCGTGAAAAAATATACATCTATCTATAGGTGACGTTTTATGATAGAGTATCTCCCACAAGTTTCCTGATATATCTGGTCGTTACTCACAAAATCTCTTTTTAGATTATTATATACGGAGTTATCGAAAAAAATCCTAATTGGAGCAGCCCTTTGAATAAGGCTTCCTTATTTTAAATGATTATTCAGTCCTATACAAGTATCACTCATTTCAAACACGAGTAAGACCTTTTTGTTACAATGAATTATTGCAAAATGAACTGTTTATAGTACGTTTACTCACGATTTTTGCTCTAAATTAAAAAAAAACTACTTGGATTGACATTAAATTTGGCATAGACGTAGCTAATATGTCAAACAAAAAACGTAATATTGTGAGGATGTGTGCTTTTACTCTGGGGGTGACTTTCACCTTTTTTCGGGGGTGAAAAAGATACCTTTAAAAGTCCTGAATTGGATAAACTTATTAATTCCAAGCAACTTTTGTTTTATAAAGTGTCTTCACTAAGTTAATACTTTTTGAAATGAAACATATTCAGTCGTTATTTAGGAGTGAATCTGTTCATTTTTAAACAACAAACCACGTTTTAGACTGTTTTTCGCACATAACTCAAAAAATAAGTATTTTTTAAAAACAATTTTCTTAGCAAAATATAGAACATAAAAAAGTGAAAAAAAAATGGTGTAATATGTGAGGTCTCTAGGCCCAGTAGAAGCGAAGTTGTAGTTAATGAACAACAGGTTTATGTTCGTCAAATTCCAAATCTAATATTTCAATATGAAATGACCAAAAAATGAAGCACTTTTTGAGGAAAGCTCATTATAACTTTTTAAAAGCTTTTAAAAAACTTTATTTTTGTTTTTTTTAGTATCTAGCATCAAAAATAAGCAAGTTACGCTCAAAATATGGTTGGTCCCTTTTTTTGGTAAAAAAATCGGGAAACTCGTCCCCTTAGCATAACAAATGAAATTAATCGTTACCGCTTCACAAATTGCTTTAATTATGTTGTATTTATATGATCTGTATCTTTGATAGGTTCAAAAGTGTTTGAAAAGATTTGGTTTTAAATAAAAAAATTTTAATTTTTAATTTTGAAAAAAATACTTTTTTTCAAAATTACTTAAAAATTGTTAGTGATATCAAAAATTTGACAGAGTAAAAAATGTAGGCTTTGCCTTGAAACGAGTAAGCGATGGACTGCCCAGCTACATGAAATAATATTCGAAAATATTACCCCAATCATCCAAGATAGCCATCGCTACACCCTCAGCTTAGTTCAGTCACTCAGGTGTATGTTCGTCTTGTCCTAATCTTAGAAATGAACTATGAAAATTTAGAATGGAAGCAAACAAAACAGTATTTTTAACTAATCACGTTTATTGTCCATAAAAATATAATAAAAATATGACTTGTAAAATTGCATTAACAAATATTAAATTAATATTTATTGACGGAAAACTCCATTTTACAATTAAAATTAAAAGTCAAAATTAAACATTGAACACAAATTAACTTACATTACTTACAATTAAACTAACGACATAAAAAAATTAAAATCAAATTAAAATAATTCACGTGAAATAGTCCTTTTAAAAGCCTTTAGTGTGACTCCCATAAAGTCTATATTTGGAAACTCATTTACACTAGAAACAATTCTATTTAAAGGCATATTTTCTGCATGACGTGTATTGCACGATCTAGCGGATAGCAAGGGACATCTTCTCAAATTCCTAGCTGGAACATAAAAATCTATTCGACCCAGAATGCTAGGTGCAACAATAATACCATTTAACACCTTAAATACGAAATTAAGGTCAAAGTATCGCCTACGATCCTCTAGACGGTGCAAATGAAACATCTGCATGACCTGACTGGAATTCAATTGCATTCCTCTAGTACCTAATCTATACCGCAGATATCTAACGAATTTATTTTGATTCGATTCAATTCGATATTTGTGATTCTCATAACTTGGACTCCAAATCACTGAACAATACTATAGTAATGAACGAACATAACTCAAAAACAATCTCACAATTACAAACAAATTATTAAAATCATATGACATTCTGATGACTAACCCTAATGTCCGATTAGCACGCGCAATTATGACATCATAATGGTCCACGAAACTTAGCTTACTATCCAGCAACACACCTAAATCCTTAATTACCTGAACCCTAGATAAATCCACATCTCCTATCTTGTATTTAAAATCACTGGTGGTCTTATTACGTGAAAAAATAATATATGAGCATTTCGAAGCATTCAATCTAAGATTATTTTCCTGGCACCAATGTACTAAAGAATTCAAGTCTCTCTGCAAACCCTCACAATCAGATTCTGACCTAATGCATTTAAATATCTTCAAGTCGTCTGCAAATATCAGATATTCAGATTTAAAGTTCCTACCAATATCATTTACCAACAACAGAAAAAGCTTAGGACCCAAATGGGAACCTTGCGGAACCCCTGACACGGCTTCAAATCCATTAGAAACACATTCTGCTGATCTTACTTGCAATGTTCTTCCTTGCAAATACGAAGTAAACCAAGCTAATAAAGAACCAGTGATACCGAAGTTTCTCAGCTTTGTAATTAAGACATTATGATCTAGTAGGTCAAAGCCCTTACTGAAATCGGTGTATATAGAGTGCACCTCGTAACCCTCATCCATTGCTGTACCTATACTATCGATATACAAAAAGAGGTTAGTGAGAGTAGAACGTCCGCCTACAAATCCATGTTGGTTGTCCGTAATAATGTTCCTAAAACAATTATCCAAACTTGGCAAAACCATTTTTTCAAATACTTTAGATAAGACTGACTGAATACAAACTGGCCGATAATTTTTGATATCACTATGATCTCCTGCCTTGAAAATAGGACACACAAAGGAATGTTTCCATCTGTTCGGGAAAATTCCCGTCTGGAGAGATTTATTAAGAACATATACTAATGGTTCACACAAGGACACTACACTTTCTCTTAGGAACAAATTCGGTATCAAATCAGGGCCAGCCCTTTATTGACATTTAATGACAACAACACATTCAGTAAATTGTCAAAAGTGACTTCGAGGTTACTAATTTCCACCTCCAGCTGTTGTGAGAAAATTTCATTACTCTCCAGGTTATCCAGAGATTTACCATTAAAAGTGCTGTATACAGTACCAAAATGTTTCGCAAACAACTCTGTTATTTTTTGTTTGTCATTCTCACTTTCCTCACCTAGAAACATAGAGCCAGGGAGAGCACCATGTCCGTTGGTTTTATTTTTGATGAACTTCCAAAATTCACCAGCGTTCTCATTTATTCTCACTTCCATCTTTGAAACGTAAGCATTGTAAGACTGCTCAGTGAGTGATGAGCATTCATCTCTCAAATTTTTAAATTCAATATAGTGGTGATACTTATTTGAAGTTTTTAACACAATTTGGAGAAAAATGGCCAATATTATTAGAGAGACGGCTATTGAAATACTTGGGAAAACGTCAGGAAAGAAGTTTGAAGATAAAGAGACTTGGTGGTGGTCAAATGAAGTACAAGGAAAAATAAAAGAGAAGAGAAAATTATATAAAAAGTGGCAAGAAACCAGATCGGACATAGATCTTCAAAACTATATGGTCGCCAAAAAGGAAGCGAAAGTAGCAGTAGCAAAAGCTAAAGCAGAAGCGTATTCAAACCTATACGATCAACTTGATACCAGGGAAGGCGAAACGAAGATATATAAAATAGCCAAACAGAGAGCGAAGAAAGCAAAAGATTTTAATCAGATTAGATGTATCCGAGATGAAAATAATAAAATACTAGTTCACGAAAGGGATGTCAAAAAGAGATGGAGAAAGTACTTTGACAGCTTATTAAATGAAGAATTTGACAGACAGCCTGTAGAGTCAACGGAGACAGTAGCAGCAATGGTCACCAAAATAACCAACGAGGAAGTGGCTCAAGCGCTTCAAAAAATAAAGAAAGGAAAAGCGGTAGGACCAGATGATATTCCTGGGGAAGTATGGAGAGCATTGGGAGAGACAGGAACAAGGTGGCTAGCAGGTCTATTTAATAGAATTATGGAAGTTGGACAAATGCCAGACGAATGGAGAAGCAGTATACTGGTACCTGTTTACAAAAACAAGGGAGATATACAACAATGTACAAACTACAGGGCTATAAAACTGCTTAGCCACACCATGAAAATATGGGAAAGAGTAATTGATAGACGGATACGTGAAGAGACCGAAATATCCGAGAATCAATTTGGCTTTATGCAGGGTAGATCAACAACAGATGCAATTTTCATTATAAGACAGTTGATGGAAAAATACAGGAGTAAAGAAACAAACGCTCATATGATATTCATTGATCTTGAGAAAGCATATGATAGAGTTCCTCGAGAGATTCTTTGGTGGGCACTCAATAAGAAAGGAGTCCCTGGTGAATATGTAAAGATTGTGAGGGATATGTATGAGGGAGTAACGACTAGTGTTAGAACAGGTGTGGGAGAGACTGATAAATTTCATGTGAAAGTAGGATTGCATCAAGGTTCTGTGCTTAGTCCGTATTTATTCTCATTAGTTTTGGACCAAATAACAGCGAAAATACAGGGTAACATTCCATGGTGCTTAATGTATGCTGATGATGTCGTGTTAGTAGGAAATAGTGAAAGAGACTTAGAACAAAAACTGGAACAGTGGAGACAAGCTCTGGAGGAAAAAGGTTTAAAACTTAGTAGGACAAAAACAGAGTATTTGGAATGTTCATTTAAAGATGGAGCTACTACAAATAAAATGGTATCTTTGGATGGTGAAATGATTGTAAAAAGCAATAGTTTTAAGTACCTAGGATCGGTATTACAGAGTAATGGAGAAATAGATGGAGATGCATGCAGTAGAATTAGGGCTGGATGGATGAAGTGGAAAGAAGCGAGTGGTGTGTTGTGTGACAGAAAAATTCCAATGAAGCTGAAGGGAAAATTCTATAAAACAGCCATAAGACCAGCTATGATGTACGGAACTGAATGTTGGGCAGTGAAAAAGAAAGAGGAACAGCGAATGCATGTGGCGGAAATGAGAATGCTTAGATGGATGAGTGGAGTGACAAAGAAGGATAAAATTAGAAATGAGTATATTAGGGGAAGTCTAGGTGTGGCACCAATTGACGCCAAAATGAGAGAGCATAGGTTAAGATGGTTTGGTCATGTTCAACGTCGAGACGTTAACCACCCAATACGAAGAATAGCTGAAGTGCAGATTCCTGGAAGGAGTAGGAGAGGAAGACCAAAGAAGACCTGGGGGGAGACGATAAGGCAGGACATGCTGGTAAAGGGGATTAACATTGATATGGCCCAAGATAGAATTGTGTGGAGAAATGCAATTAGGGAAGCCGACCCCGCATAGGGATAAGGCAAAGAGAATGATGATGACTTATTTGAAGTTTTATATTTTTTATGCGCAATCTTTTTGGCAATGACTTTACTCTTAAGTTCAGATGAGAACCAAACAGGAAAATTCGATCTTTTTACAGTTATCTTTGGTACAAAAAGTTCAATTGCGTTCCAAATAATGGAATAAAAAGCATCTAAAATGTCATTTACATCCTCTAAACAGTACAACTCAATCCAATTGATCTGAAGCAAATAATTATTCAAGGCACCATAATCCGCCTTGTGAAAGTTATAATAAATATTAGTTTCCAAACTGATATATTGATTATCAAATAATATTAATGCTTCAAGTGAGGGATGATACCTGTCACACGTCATTAAAGCTTCCGCTTTTTTTAGATTTAAATAAGTATCAGAGAAACACAGATCAAGAATTGAGTCATACTGGTTTTTAAAATAATTATATTGACCTAATCCTAAAAAATTGAACTCGTCACAAAACAAAATTTCAGTATCATTACTTATATTCTTAGCAGTCGTCTCACCGTCCCATATCAGATTTGGTAGATTATAATCCCCAAATAATACTAGTTTAGAAACTTTATACTTATTCATAATTAGTTTTACAGTATCAATGTGATTGGAATAAACATCCAATCTAGATCTGGGCGGAATGTAGACACAGCCAAAAACATATTTAATGCAATTAATAGTAATTCCAGCAAAAACCTGTTCTACATTTGAACTGGCAATTTCCACTAGACAAGAACTGATATCACTTCTAACTGCAATTAACACTCCACCTCCTCTTGATTTCTCGCTGGAAATATGATCACGGTCCCGACGGTATACGGTATATAAATCACAGAAAACTTCATTACTTTTAATTTCAGGACCAAGCCAACTCTCTGTTAGGAAAATAACGTCATATGTTGCTGAACAGGATGTCAAATATATGTCCCTTAGCTTCGTACGCAGACCACGCACATTTTGGTAGTAAAGTGATAGACTATTCATACTTATGTTCGCATTTGGGAGTTTTTTGGATTCTGGTGGTTTTGTTCTTTTACCTTTGAAATAAACGGGTTACCATTCTTGTATCGTATTGCCAAGTTTGATTCACCATTTCTTCTACGCCTATCAAGTTCTTGATATAATTTCTTGAGATGATTTCGTTGCATTTGAGTAAGATCTGATTTAATCAATATGCTCGATGGCTTCAACTTATGTTTGTTTATAAGACATGCAATCACTGTGGTATTATTTTGAAAAATTACCTTAAGTGGTCTTGGCCTGTCACTACTGCTATTACCACGTCCTACCCTCAAAACCTTAAACTCAGTTGCTCCAACCTCCAGTTTCGTTAGTACTTCTCGAATATTTGCCTTGTCATGATCTATTCTCTCATTAGTAACCTTAGATTGGCTCTCATCAACATTATAGATTAGTATATTTTTAGATCGACTACTTCTATCTTCTAATTCCAGGAACATATCTTGCTCATCTTTGATAATAGATACACTTTGATTTCTTATCTCTTCACTTCCATTTCCACACATGGTTTCAATTTTTTCTTGTAACCCTTCAAGTTTCTTTTCTAAAGTTTCAACTTTCGCCTCATTAGATTTTACAGACGCTTTAATTGTATCTATTGTTGCCTGCACTTCAGTCCTCTGATTTAACAGTAGGTTAATTATGTGAACAATAACTACTAGTACATCTTTATTGGTAGTGGTACTTTTCTTTAATAAATTATTTATTTCATCCTTGATTGCAGTTTCACTCTACAGCATCCACAGTATTGCACAGTAGACTTGAAAAATCAGCATTGGGCACCTGTTTTCCATTGTCAGCACTTTCTTTTGATACCGAATTTTTCCGGCTATTTGAAGCAGAATTCAAAGATAATCTTTTCACCACCGTCTCTTTGCATACTTTACATTCCCAGTTATGCGATTTAGTTTTGCGAAAGTCAGCACAGATTTTTTCATATTCACTTTTAGTCAAACCCGTGCATCCTTTATGGACCCATGAGCAACAAGTGATACACTCAATGGAAATTTGCTTTGGTTTAACCTCCCGGTCACAATAAAAACAAATGCACACACTTGCCATCTTCCAAATATAATGTCTTATTATCTTAATAATCAATCACCTCAACTCCTGGCCTAATTCTAATTATCTTCAAATAAATTGGTAACGACACAAAAAAGTCAGATCAGTTTTTAGTCAGTTGTTATCAGTCTTCCATAATTACTATCAATTTAATAATTGCTTAATATTTACAATATTGATGTCAAATCTTATTATATTTTTGAGCTCAACCTTTCATAAGAAAGTCCTGGAATTTTCATTTTGATAGGTATAAGTTTCTCCTCTAAGTTTAACGTATTTCACAATAAAATCACGTATTTTCTGGAGCCCATGTGCACATGTTTACAATCACACTAATTCACAATATATTCAAATTCTTGCCAAAAACTAACAATTCTGGATTATACTTATGGCTTTTAGTATCTGATGGTAACTTCTTGATGTTGAATGGTACTTCTGTGGACTTCTCTTGAAATGGGCAGATGTTGTGGCCCTAGGTCAGTGCAGCTGTGGTTGTTGGATGCTGTAATCTGGATGTCATGGTCTCACGTTGTTATTTCGCCGTAGTTCCATCACCGGTGAGGTTAGCTTGAAGCTGGAGGCTCCCGGAGGGAGAAAAGTTGATTCTTATCCCAAAAACCCAAGGGAAGATTTGATTTGGAATAAAAATGATTTATTTTTCACATTACATGCCTTTTATAAGATTACCACCGCCATTTGGAGAATTGAAATGACAGCGAGTAGGGATGAAGTGTCAGTGGCGTAGCGTGAGTATCGGCCGCCCGGGGCGGAAGACAATTTTGCCGCCCTCTTATTTAGGTATTTTAATTTATTTTATAACATTACATACATTAATTATAGAGAACTTTTCGGCAAGAACAGTCATCATTATTTTGCATTATACAGGTTGGATTTTAAATAAAAAAGTTTATCTAAGTTTTACAATCACGTTTATTAATAGTACAAAAATTCTTTTACTTTAACCAATTAGATATATCGATATAGGTAACTTATAGTCGGAAAAATGAAAGAATACCCATGAACGATCGGATCAATCACTTATTTTGTATTTGCTGTATTTTTCTATAAATAACCAACGTTTGTTATAGGAAAAGATAGCAAATACAAAATAAGTGATTGATGTGATCGTTCAAGGGTACCTATACGCTGTGAGCTCGTACGTAGAGGGGATATTTACAAATTCGCGAGCGCCAGTAGTGGCAAGTCTGTAAACGTTTACCGGAAATTTGACATAAATGTCAAAGTGATTAATTTAAAATTAAAATTAAAAACATTAATTATAAAAAATATTAGTTGGTCAAAGCTGTGGTATATATTTTTGCCTTAAATATACTTACGTTTTAAATGCTGAATTTAAGTTTTTTTAATGTTCCGTAATATGTAATTATAAATTAATCTGCGCCATCTACACGATAATTGTGAAAGTAAAAGAAGTAAGAAATTCATATTTTATCAATAGAACGTCAAAATGATTAGCAAAATCTTAAAAAAATCGATTACAATTTAATTACTTTTTTGCGTTGTAAATATTAAGCGATAACAATTAAATAATAAATTTAAAAATTACCAGTGAAAGTTGAATTAGTAATCCGCCAGGAGCGACACCAGCGAAGCTCAAAGCGTATACGCTGTGAGCTCGTACGTAGAGGGGATATTTATAAATTCGCAAGCGCCAGTAGTGACAAGTCTGTAAACGTTTACCGGAAATTTGACATAAATATCAAAGTGATTAATTTAAAATTAAAGTTAAAAACATTAATTATAAAAAATATTAGTTGGTCAAAGCTATGGTATATATTTTTACCTTAAATATACTTACGTTTTAAATACTGAATTAACGTTTTTTTAATGTTCCGTAATATGTAATTATAAATTAATCTATTAATCTTAGCGCCATCTACACGATAATTGTGAAAGTATCCGAAGTAAGAAATTAATATTTCATCAATAGAATGTCAAAATGATTAGCAAAATCTTAAAAAATCTATTACAATTTAATTACTTTTTAGCGTTGTAACTATTAATCGATAACAATTAAATGATAAATTTAAAAATTACCGGTCTTTTAAGCCTTTAAAAGTCTTTTATTGCACCATCAATGTCTATTGCATCGCCCACCTCTTGCTCAATAGACAAAATAGCCAAATTAGTTAGTCTTAGAGTACTCATTGTCGATCTTAAATAATTCTTAATTATTTTCAATTTTGAAAAACTCCTTTCACAGCAGGCCTTGCTTATAGCAACTGTGAAAAATATTCGGAACATTATTAAAATATTGGGCAGAGTATCTTCCAGCTTGGATTTAACAATAAATTTAAATAATTCAAGTGAGTCTGCATTAATCAATTTCGTTGCCTGCAGTAGCAATGAAAGTCCGCAGTCAAAATTTGTCCAGCTTGAAACCCTGCTCTCAATTGCTAGATTACATTCAGTGTTGTCTGGAACTAATAATATAGCCTGCGTTAGTTAAACAAACTTATCCGTTAAATTCTGTTGCTGTTGAAAATGCTCACGAATTTCTACAATAACTCTATCTTTACGAAGAAAACAGCTTTTTCGTCTCAACTCATTTTTCCGTCATCGAAAATATGCTTTCTTGTTATGCGCCTCCGAGGTTTTATGGAAATTCCAAGTTCTTTACAAATATTTTTGCATAACCTACAGCACCATTTGCCAATTCCTCTCTTTTCTCTGCCAATATCATCTGCAAAGCATTTACTTTCTGAGCGCACAATATTATGTCAAGTCCCCTTGTTTGTAAATATTTTTGTGCATCATTCACTTCATGTAGCACCGGTTGCCACATGCCCCAAAAACAAGGAAAGAAAAATGACTGCATCGAAACTAGTAAAGCACCTGCATCTATTCTAGTGTTTAAGCTTTCACCTGCCTCTGTCAGTTTTTCCAAAGTAACGAGAATGTCTTTGTAATGATGCCATGTCACATTTACGGCATTGCCTCTTGCACTCCACCGCGTGTCTTGAATCCTTATTTTGCCTGTAGCTGCTATCAGAACTTCCCAACGATATGTCGATGAGAAAAAAAAAATGAATAGCAACGTTCTAAAGTGCCGAAAAAAGTTGTGCTGATTGTTAGTCATAAACGGGGAATTACCACAAGTCAGTATAGACCTTGTTGCCAGTCGCTACAAAATATCATTAAAAAAAAAAGGAGTTCCCCGAATTCGTCACAAAATAAGGAATGAAAAATTCCGAGCTCCTTTCAATCGGTCCGAATTTGCAGTTGCGATAAAAATATAAAATGGTTCAAATATTTACAAAATATTTTAATTATTTATTGTTAAATTTTGCCGCCCCCTAAAAAGTGCCGCCCGGGGCGTCCCGCCCCTGCCGCCCCCACTACGCTACGCCACTGTGAAGTGTCACTTTCATGACAGTGCGACATAGCACCGAACGACATAGGCAGTGGCGGGCATGTTCCGTATTGAAAGACAGATACTTACAGAGAAACAATGTACGGGGTATGTTCAGTATGTTGATTTAGATGTTAGATGAAATGAGATATAGTAAATAGAAGATAATAAAAGAAGATAATAAAAGAGGATAATAAAAGAGAATAATCAAAGAGGGCGCCAACGAGTTTTTAACGAAGAAAACTGGTAAAACAAATAGAAGAAAATAATTACTAATGAAATATTAAAGAAAATAAAGTAAAATAATTATTTAAAAATAAAATATCAAAGATGTGACGTTTGTAACGTTACAGCCTTTCTGAATATTATGGATTTTTTTGTTTTTCTGTAAGACAAAAATTGTTACAGATTTGGTGTTTCTAAATTGGCCTACACTCGTGACTAATGACTCGTTCAAGCCTTTTCAACTACAGCCCTTTCAAGGATAAGCACTTTGAACCGACGGAACTTACAAATCATATAAATACGACATCAGTAAATCAACTTGTGAAGCAGTAACGATTAATTTCATTTGAGTCGCTAATTTGGGGGTGATTTCCCCGATTTTTTGCTTATTTTTGCGGGGGTAATTTGCTTATTTTTGAAAATAGATACTTTTTATAAAAACAAAAATAAAGTTTTTCTTAAAAATTCGATTTGGAATTTGACAAATATGAACCTGTTGCTCATTAGCTACAATACCGCTTCTACTGGGTCTACAGACGTCACACTTACACCGTTTTTTTCGCTTTTTGATAGTCTATATTTTTGCTAAGAAAACTTTATTGAAAAATACTTACTTTTTAAGTTATTTGCGAAAAACCGTCTAAAAAGGTGTTTTTTTTTTGTTGAAAAATAAACATATTCACTCGCAAAAAAACCCGGAAAGTATTGACTTAGTCAAAAAACTCTATAGAACAAAAGTTACTTAGAATTAATCAGTTTATTTACTTACGGACTTATTTTAAAGGTAACTTTTTTCACTCTCGAAAAGGGGTGAAACTCACCCCCAGGGTAAGAGCACACAGCACAATATCACTTTTTTTGTTTGATATGTTAGCTACGTGTATGCCAAATTTCATGTCAATCCAAGTGATTGATTAAATACTGCAAAATACACGTAGGTATTCAATATTTTTGAACGGTCTACCGAATAATACCAAACATGACAACCCACGGAGGTGGGGTGGGGGCTTGCTTTAAAATATTAAATAGGAGCTCCATTTTTTATTGCAGATTTGGATTCCTTTCGTAAAGATAAGTAACTTTTATTCGAGATATTTTTTTGAATTATGGATAGATGGCGCGATAATCGGAAAAAACGATTGTTGAAATGGAAAATTTTAATAAAAAAATGGAAAGTCCCCACTTAAATGGAAAACTTTACTAAACTTTTTTTTGTTTTTAGGACCTAATCTTCACAACCCAATAGGTTTCCATAACGCTCGAGTAATTGCAAATTTAGCATACTTTCCTCCCTTACTACAATAAATTGCTTAATTTTAAATTGTTCAATTTATGCCAGTTTATTTATGTTTGAATACTTCTTTCTACAGCCTTTCGTTGTCATTTTGAATAGATAAACCAGACACTATAAAACCGCGTCCTGGTTGTAGTTTTTCACAAAGCATACTGCATTGCAGTGACTCCTAGATCTTAGCTCTTGATTTAAACTTATAACTAATAAATGTCTCCACAACCCCCCAATGGAACAACACTCAGTATATACGTATATCAGAATGTATACCGTCATACATAAGAGCCTGGAGGAAGGGGTGAGAATGGGGGGCGAGAACGCCATCCCGTCGGTACTCCGGGTGGTCCGATAAGGCTCTGGGGGCTTCCCAATCGCACAGCCAAGTTATTTCAGTCGCGTATGGGGCTTCGCAGGAGATAAGTGCTGCAACTTATATGGTCTACCGATATCTTAAAGCGATAGACCGTAGCAGGATTACGTTTCTTCGCCGAGATGAGTTGAATTCGATTTTAATGTTAGTTTGTCCTAGTTTAATATATTACTTCAAGTTTCATATTTCTGTTACGACTGTATTACAAAATAATTGCTAATCTTTTAATTATTCTAAGTAGGTACGTGTAGTATTCTCAACAAAAATTGTAAAAACTGGCTCATTAGGCTTATTAACCGGTAGTTCTTGCAGAATTTCGCACGAGTTATTTTGGGTAGGGTGATTATAATGCAGAGCGAAGCCAATGTTTTGGAATATGACCCGTATCGTACATATCGTTAAAAAGCTTCACAATTTTGGTGCCAAGATAAATATGTGCAATTCTCTACTTATTCAAAAGTTTTCCCGTTAACTGTTAAGCTATCAGCATTATTTTGTGATAATTTTGAAACCTTCAAAAATTTTGTTATCTTGCTATATTTATTGTAAGGCCATATTCTTTATGTTGTTCTGAAGCTATTTTCTTGTGGCATTTTTGCAATTAACTAGTTTTTATGGGAAATAAGCCATAATTTTACTAAAAAATGATTTTATTAACGTTTCGACGCTCAAATCGGGTGTCGTTGTCAAAATACAAAAAATATTAATGAATTAAACAAAAATGTGCTACGTAAAAAAATTCTTCTCATAATTTATTTAATCTGACTCTTCTAAAGTAGAAGACTTTAAAATGATATTGCCAATATTTATGAGTTGCGTTCCTGGTACGACTTTATTGAAAGATAGTTCATTCGATTACATGAAATCAACCCCAAGTCAAGAATATCCGTCACAAAAAAATCATAACATGTGATCTATGCAATAGTGAGAGTACAAAATTCTCGCGCTAGAGATTCCATAGTAAATCACGAGGGAAAACCAGAAAAAAAACTTGTGATACTATCCCGACATCGTAAGTAATCTTACTTTAGTTTACTCTTAAAACTAATACCAAATTCTGACCTTAATATGTACATACGTTATTTTAAATTATAAATAATATTAATAATACATAGATATATAAACAATACTAAAATATGAAAAATGTACTAACTCGATATCTTATTGACTTACTAATCCTGGTATTTTATTTCTATTGACTTCCTCTTTTAATATGGGTAACCACATCCTACTGCATTCTACCGAGGAATTTGCGACACAATTGGTTTCAGTTAGCATAATTAAAGCAGCTTCTTTGATTTTTCTCTTTTTACTATCTGTTTCTTTCAGGACTATACTTGAATCTCTCCACTTAACTCTATGTTTATTATCCCATGCGTGTTGACATATTTGAGATCTATCAAATTCTCTATTTTTAATATAAGAATGATGTTCACTTATTCTAACGCTTAATGGTCTTGATGTTTCACCTAAATAAAATTGTTCGCATTCACAAGGTATTTTATAAATATAATTCTTTGTTCTTTCTTGTTCACTATTAAGTTTAGTTTTAGATAGAATAGATCTCAACGTGTTTGTTGTTTTGAATGTTTTTGAAATGTTGAATTTATTTCCTATTGTTTTAAGTTTCTCGGGTAGTCCTTTTATATTATATGGTATTGATATTTTCCTCGTATTATTTCTTGTGAATGCTATAGGATCCCGTTCTAAGTTGTTCTAAGTGATTTACTATGGAATCTCTAGCGCGAGAATTTTACTGTCACCATTGCATGTGGTTGTCTTTTTAAAGACAGAGCACATGTTATGATTTTTTTGTGACGGATATTCTTGAGTTGGGGTTGATTTCATGTAATAATGAACTATAAATATTGGCAATATCATTTTAAAGTCTTCTACTTTAAAATGTATAATATATGTCTGAATTGATATAAATGAGTCAGATTAAATAAATTATTAGAAGAATTTTTTTACTAAGCAACAACATTTTTGTTTAATTCATTAATATTTTTTGTATTTTGACAACGACACCCGATTTGGGCGAAACGAAACGTTAATAAAATCATTTTTTTAGTAAAATTGTGGCTTATTTCCCATCAAAACTAGTTAATTGCCATATTCTTTTGCACGCTCGCTATCTTGTACATCAGTCTCCGCAAATCTTTGTGATTTTGTGCCAAAATAACAGTATCATCCGCATACCTAGTGTTGTTAATTGGTGTTCAATTGATCTTTATTCCAGCAGTTTCTCCCTCAAGAGTCCTTTCCACTTCTCTTTTAATGCCGATTTCTCTTATGTGTTTGCATTCATGCGTTCCACGCAAATGAGTAATTTCAGAACACTGGCTATAAATCTCGATAAGAGTAGACCCTTAAAAACACCGAACGAAAGCGACTATTCTTCTTGATTTCGTAGGACAGTTTGTACATACCACTTCTTACACCAGGCCATTTAGAACTAAAATCACCGGAATAAATATACTTTTAAATACAGCACCTAGAGACTTGCAATTTTTTGCATTCTGCGATTATGCAAATCTATAATCGCATTTTAAAGTGCAATAAATCCATCCCAAAGTGAATAAACATGTCAAAATCAGTATATTAAGGGCCAGCTTTTGTTATTCGGGAGTTTTTGGGGTTACTAAATACGAATACGCCATCATAACTGACCTACGGAGCACGTGGTGCCCAGGGTTACTGCTAAGGCACGTCCTCTGGAGTTTCGAAGGGTATCGCCACAAAATTTATGCAAATAGATTACTCGGAGGTTTCTGGGGTCGCTGAATACGAATACGCCGTCAGAACCGACCCCCGGAGCACCTGGTGCACAGTGTCACTGCTAATGCACGTCATCTTCTGGAGTTACTAAATTAATGCAAACGGATTACTTGGAGGCTTTTTGGGATTGCTGAACACGAGTACGCCATCGGAACCGACACCCGGAGCACCTGGTGCCTAGGATCACTGCTAAGGCACGCCATTTTCTTGAGTTTTAAGGATTTTCGGCACTAAATTGATGAAGGCAAAAAACACTGCCTGGGGTAATTGCAGGGTGGATCGAGTAGCTCTGCGGTTACCACAGCCGGTCCTAAGCCCGGATAAAATGTGGTGGGTTGTTTTTTCAAGGTTAGCAACCTACCAATCGAAAAAACGAATACTGCTCAAAGAAACAATGTGAAGCCTTGGAACCGGACTGATCATATGAAGACGACCATGGCGAGAAATAAGGACAAAAGAAAAACATTGATGAGAATTACCCCATGGAACATCAGATCACTCAACACTAGAGATCAAGAAATCACCCAAGTATTAAAAGAGAAACAATATATATATATATATATATATATATATATATATATATATATATATATATATATATATATATATATATATATATATATATATATATATATATATATATATATATATATATATATATATATATATATATATATATGTTACACTTGAAGTTTCCGCGGGAGCTATATGTGCCTTTCTGTTGTTTTCCGGGTTTGACTCCGCGTTGAATAATTTTGGTTTTGATAAAAACCATTATTTTGACGACGTTTTGGCAAGATCTCACTTGCCATTGTCAAGTCAGGTAGTTCCGCTTCTCGCTGCTGCTTGAAGTAAACTGTTTACTTCAAGCAGCAGCGAGAAGCGGAACTACCTGACTTGACAATGGCAAGTGAGATCTTGCCGAAACGTCGTCAAAATAATGGTTTTTATCAAAACCAAAATTATTCAACGCGGAGTCAAACCCGGAAAACAACAGAAAGCATATATATATATATATATATATATATATATATATATATATATATATATATATATATATATATCAAACAAATGAAATAGAGAATGTGGAAAAATTTTAAAAAATAAAAAAAAAAAATCCACATTCTCTATTTCATTTGTTTGATTTAGTTACGTTTGGTCGGTAAACCAATAACTTAGATCTTTTGATCACTGAGTGTGTTTCAAAGATTTACATCTTTTGTTTTTTTGTTTTTCAAATATATATATATATATATATATATATATATATATATATATATATATATATATATATATAAATCTGTAGGAAATATCAGGTATGTGGTCTATAATAAAAAATCTTTATTTTTTCTAAAACTCAATATTTCGCATATTTTTTTGATGGCTTCTTCAGGAGTATACTGTAACAACAATTTTAACAACTTACAAAGACGTACAAACCAGATTTTAAAATACTTACAGAATATATATATATATATATATATATATATATATATATATATATATATATATATATGTATATATATATATATATATGCGCTCTACAGGAAACAGAAAAGAAAGGAAAAGGACAATCAAGATTAGGCGAATATATACTAATCAACAGTAGAGTAGCAAATGAAAACAGGGCAAAGAAGGTGTAGCATTACTAATACATCAAAAATACCAAAATCACATCAAACAGTGTCAATATATATCGGAAAGAATTGTCACAGCCAAAATTAGAATGGAAAAGGAAGAATTACAACACGTAGTAGATCAAGTTAGAGGGAAGATGATAATACTGGGGGATTTTAACGCTCGAATAGGTAATCAAGTAATATCCGGAATTAAGCAAAAACACAATGAAAATGTTAAAAACAAAAATGGAGAACTGATGATAAACTTCTGCACAAATAACGAACTTAGAATAAACAACACATTTTTTGACCACAAAGGCCAACACAAATATACATTCAATAACACCCGTGGACAAAGATCTATGACAGATTATGTTGTAACCAACGGATACATCCATCAAAAATAATCGACCTAAGATGCCTCAACTCAGCAGATGTAGGTAGCGACCAAAGCCTAGTATTATGTAAAATAGGAATCATTATGAAATATTTCACACCTAAGAGGGCAGCACCAATACAAACAAAAATCAAAGTCGAAGGACTACATACGGAATCCACGGAATCCTTACACAGGAAAAGAATATCAAAGGAGATTGCTGAGAATGAAATATTAGAAAACGATAACATTGATGATAGCTGCCAAAAACTCAAAGATAACATAATCGACGCTGCAACAGAATCACTTGGAGAGAGAAAAGTAACGAATTCTCATATTCTCCACCCTAACATCAAGTTCACTATGGAACTAGAATCTTCCCAATCAATTAACTTTCTTGATCTCACTATTACCAGATTAGATGACCATTTCGATTTCAGTATCTATAAGAAACCAACACAGACTGATCATGTCATACCTTTATCTTCTAACCACCCTATGTCACATAAATATGCAGCTTTCCATAGTTACATCCATAGACTTGAAACTATTCCTTTATCACCATCAAACTATGATAAAGAACTTAATATTATTCGTCAAATAGCGTTCAACAACGGTTACGATCCTAATATTGTCTACAAACTTATTCAAAAGAGACACCTTAGAGTCTTGAGAGAGACTGCTTTCCCTAGAGACTTGACCTTCAAACCCTCATATGCTTCCTTACCATATCTTCATGAACGTCTTTCTGGAGACATTAGATATATTCTTAAAAGAGCAGTTGATAATACTCATATTTCTTTCAAAGTGCCCAACAATCTGGGACAGTGTCTTACCAATTCCAAAGACCCTATCAACTACATGGATCGTAGTGGTGTGTATAGATTACAATGTTCTGATTGTGACGCTACATATATAGGTAGGACCTGTAGATCCTTATCTTCACGCTCCTTAGAGCACACCAAAAGAGAAAACACTTCTACTTTCTCTCAACATCTTGTAAAAAACAAACATACCCTTAATATCCCAGAAGATGTCTCGTTATTACATAATATTTTACAAAAAAACTTCCTAAAATTGGACCAGTATGAAGACTTAGAAATAGTTAAAGAGAAGCAGAGAAGTCCTAATTGTGTCAATCGCCATGTGTCATTTAACCGAGATTTTCAACCCCTACACCGTCAACTTTTTTCATAAACCACATCAGATACAATTTCCTCTTCTCTGCTACACCATTCATGACTACCACATACATCTATTTCACTCCCAATTGTCGATAAGCAACATCTTACTTTAACTCTTTAATATTCATTTGTACCTCATCCTCTTACATCCTCATTATTTCACACCAGCTTTAATTTTCCAAAATTTAGCTCCTACATCACATATACAACCACATCCATCAGAATTGAGTCTCATTCCAGCCACCTGTCTTCTTAGCCTCATCTCATAGCTTATAGATTAGATAACTCTTATTTCATAACAACACACTACACATCTTCCATGGTCCAATATCACAACATACTATGTCAGACTTCTCATACCGTCCTACTCCCCCCCATATTTTACAACCATTTCATTTTTAACCAATTTGATGTCAGGTCTCTGGAGGACTCAGTTTCATCAAGTTACTTTAGTCTCATTTTCAGATAAATATCAGATAAAAACAAAACAGTATTTTTACAATTATCATATCACTTTTTCTATCATTATACAATTTATGTTGGGTCGACTACCAAGAAAGTTATCAGTCATTAAACAATTATCATTTCATCAATACTCTTAAAATCGTACACATATGTACACATTACATACTATTTTGTGTTCCTACTATAAGGCCTTTACCATTATTTGTCTAATCGTATTGACAATTTCATACCACTAATACAACACCTATTGGTATTGTTGACTGCATAAATTCCTGTAACGTAAACATTTCATTTCCCTATTTTGAATACTTAATTAATGCATTATTTCTAGGGAAAAATCTTTCATATTTTGTGAACATCTTTTATTTTTACTATTTGTAAATTTGATACTGTTTTTTATCTTAAAACATTTAAATTAATCTTTAACGTTGTGGCTGAAGTAATATTACAACTAGGTTACATTGACAGTTCTTGATGTCATTTCGGGTTGCTCTTGAATTCACTTGTCAGTTGGCCATTGAAATCCAATATGTGAGGTTTTCTCCAAAAAAAGTTCCAACCACGAGGGGAGAGTCCTGTGTTGCCCTGGGTAACATCCAGGTTTATCTATTACATCCGATGAATTTTATATAAATATGTAAAATATCTTTATTATTTACATTTAAAGGGTTTTTACCCTATACATTTTGGTGGCTCAGGCATGCAAATTTTGTAAGTATGACCTCTTGTTCTTGAAAACCTCTGTCAATTTTAACTTTTATCTCATTTAATTAGGTTATACTTAATTTTAGGGCTTTTAAACACTGATGATGGATTCCTTAATCCGAAAACGTTTTGTATTGTGACCCTTATCCTTTTACAAGAAACTTGGTATTTTTTATTTTTTTTTAATTCTCATATATTAAAGAAGAAAACCACGTGGTTTAGAGAGGAAGTTAAGATAAAATGCGAAGAAAAGAAGAAAGCCTTTTTACAATACAGAACAAAACAAACACAACAGGCATACAACCACTACAAACGAATCAGAAACGAAACGAATACCTTAGTGAGGCAAATAAAAAGGGAGCACTGGCAGAGTTTCTCAAAACAGATGGAACACGACTTCAACGGAACACAAAAAGAAGTATGGAGAATGATCAGAGGGCAAAGAAAGGAGATGAACGAATTAATAAAAGCGAAACACATTCAGAAGGAAACATGGGCAGACTACTTCCGATCTCTAGTTGCTAAAGGCGACGATAATGAACCACCAACACCTGAAGTTACGACAAACGAAGAAATAAACATCGAGGAGGGAGAGGTAAAGGAAGCATTAAGAAAATTAAAAAATAGAAAATCTAGAGAAGAGGACAGAATATCGAACGAACTCCTAAAGTACGGAGGACAAGATCTAACTAAACAACTATTAAAACTAATACAAAAATAATAGAACAAAACAGAATACCACAAGAATGGAGATCAAGCATCCTAATACCTCTCTTCAAAAAAGGAGACAAATCAGACCCGGAGAATTACAGAGGGATTAACTTATCAAACACAACATTAAAATTAATAACAAAAGTGATAACAAAAAATTGAATGAAATTATAACATTAGCAGAAGAACAACAAGGTTTTAGGTCGGGAAGGTCATGCACTGACGCTATATTTATAATGAGGCAAGTTCAAGAGAAATCGTTGGAATACAACAAACCGGCATATTTATGTTTCGTGGACCTTAAGAAAGCATTTGATAGGGTCAGATTAAAGGTCGTTATCCCATACTCGAGAGAGGTACCTCTGGGAATAATTACGATAGAAAATATCTACCAGAACAACACAACAAAAGTAAAAGTGGAAGATGAACTAACTGACCCAATTGAAGCTGGCAATGGGATAAGACAGGGGGATTCCTTGAGTCCTTTATTGTTCAACCTGATCATGGACGAAATAATAAAAAAAGTAAGAACTAAAAAAGGATACCAAATGGGAGAAAAACAACTTAAAATAATCTGCTATGCGGACGATGCAATACTAATCTCTCAAAGTGAAGATAATTTACAACGTATGCTGCACCAATTCAACATAATCGCCAGAAAATTTAACATGTTAATTTCCTCAAAAAAGACAAAATGCATGGTTATAACAGCAGATCCAATTATATGTAAATTGGAGCTGGAAGGTCAGATAATAGAACAAGTGATAGAGTTTAAATACCTAGGCATCACACTATCTAGCTACGGAAGGCTCGAAACAGAAGTCGAAGATCAAGTGAATAGAGCAAACAGAGCCGCAGGTTGCCTGAATGACACAATATGGAGAAATAAAAATATCGGAGAAGAAATGAAAGGCAGAATTTACAAAACAGTCATCAGATCAATAATGACATACGCGGCAGAAACACGACCCGACACAGAGAGAACAAAAAGATTCCTCGAAACAGCGAAGATGAAAACCCTTCGAAAAATCGATGGTAAGACTATGGGATAGAGCTAGAAGTACAGATATACGACGGAGATGCAAGGTGGATAACATTAATAACTGGGTAAGAAAGAGAAAAATAGAATGGAATGACCACATAAGCCGAATGGCAACAAATAGGGTAGTCAGGACAGCGAGAGACGATTCCCCAATAGGAAGATGATCAGTGGGAAGACCACGAAAACGATGGAACGACAACTTACTAGAGGCACATTGAAAAAAGAGACAGAGTAATGTCTATACAAAAAGAAGAAGAAAAAGAAGAAGAAATTGATGAAAACAGATTACTCAAGAGTGTTTATTGTTACTAAACACTAATGCACCATCAAACCGACACCCGGAGCACCTGGTACCCACGGTCACTGCTAAGTCATGTAACCTTCTGGAGTTTCGATGATTTTTGGGCACCAGGTGCACCGGAGATCGACTCTGATTACGTATTCTTATTCAGCTTTTCAGCGTATTATATTAATTTAGTGCCGAAAACCCTCGCATCTCCAGATGACGTGCCTTAGTAGTGAGTGACCGTGGGCACCAGGTGCTCCGGGTGTCGGTGCTGATGGCGTATTCTTATTCAGCGGTCTCAAGAACCCCCGAGTATCAAAATCTGGCATTTAGTGTACTGATTTTGACATGTTTATGCACTTTTGGATGCATTTTATGTACTTTAAAATGTAATTATGCATTTCCACCAATTTTTCTATTGTAGACTTTTTTCATGACGTCATCCTGATCACAATGCAAAAAGTTGAAAGTCTCTAGGTGCTGTATTTAAAAATTGATTTATTTTGTGTTAAATGCCCCCTGGTCTATCTATGTAATTTTTATGTTAGATCTTTGCCTTTAATTCTGAACATGTATCCGATGATAGCATTTTTTACATTATAGTTGTTTCTTTAATATTTGTGTGTAGGTATATCTATTTACTTTTCTGTAGCATCATGTTACCAGATTTTAATAAAATACAAATTCATCAGACTTTCGTAATTAGTCGCTCTGTATGCTGGAATTTTATCGAGAAAATTCTTGATGAAATTCATTCCCGTACGTTATTTGGTAGAATCGATCCACGTCAGAGTTCGAGCAAAATATTTTAACATTTCCTTGGAAATAAGGGTAGGGTTCAGCCCTGACAGCAACAAGGCCGCCATGTGTATTCTTTTTACACAAACTTGTTTTTTGTTAAGTTGAAGATCAGCCAGAAGTATGGCGAACAAGATAACGATTATCAATATTTTAAGAGATATTAAAAAAGGACAAAAAAAGAATATACCTACTCAGAACTTTTCATTGAATATTGTAACAAATATTGACAAAATAATTCAATCTTAGAAAAAATGTACAGATAGGCCTGGATCCCCCTTACCGAAAAAAAGTTTATTAATAACAAGCTGAAAATTTGTTAATAGCTTAACGGTGTCTATAGCATTGACATATTAAGCGTAGACTCGGCATACTCACCAAAAAAGCGTAACGCGGAAATAGCATGGAAACAGTCGATCGGTGGTCTATCTATCTCTTTTAAACAAACGATCCCGCGCATGTGACTGACAAAGATGGCTAGACCACTCAATTCTATGTCGACGTTACACCCCGATGCATTGAGTGGCATATCCCTAGCCAAGTCTATCCTTTTACATGTCTCTGGTCTATAGTCCGTCTCGCCTTGACTTTACAGTATAAGGAACATAGGCAGTGCAGTCCTTTTCAGAGTTTTTAGCGCGGCGATGCCGATTTTATCAAAAAGAATTTGTAATTGAACTTTAGAAAGATTAAATTAAAACTGTTTTAGAAAGGCAATCTACAATTTTAGGATTCATATGCTTTTAAGTTTATTTGATATATTATAGTTATTAAACGCTTTTATTATTATTTAGTTCAATAGTTTGCGTCAAATTTTTAGACGTTAATTTGACTGCCTTTTCTTCAATGGAAATGAATGAAATTTTGCAGACATATGGATTCGCGGGAACAATACACGAATAGTCGATCAATTTTTTTTATGTTTATGAATTGTTTAAATAAAAAAAAAACGATTTTAAAGAAAAATGCTTAAATTTTCTTGTTTTTTACAATGTAGAAACTTGAAACTTTTACAGATTGTAGCTAATTATAGTTTCACTTTTTACGTTAGTTGTTTACGTTATGCTTCATATATTAACAATAAAGTTTCAAATTTATCCAGTTTCTGTCCGATTTCTATCCAGTTTTCAGCGAAAAAAAGTTATGGCACCGCAGAGGGACGAATGCTGCCCTTAGTATTGTCGTGGGCTTCGACTGTCCATAAAACGCAAGGTTCGACTGTTGACTTGGCTGCGCTGTCGTGAACTTGGGCCCGAAAGTGTTTGCGTTAAAAGCCTGCATTGAGCCTGCAATGCTTACGTTTCATTGAGCCGAGTGCGATCATTAAGGTACGTATCCATACAAGGGTGAACCCCGCTCGGTGTAGCTGCTCAAATGAATACAGCATGTGCTCCCTTACATATAAACCGCAAACCGGTTGAAACGAAGAGTGTACGCGCCAAGCGGCGATCACCGACGTATCCACTAAGTGGAGCTACTACATCGAGCGAGGTTTACCCTTGTATGGATACGTACCTTTAGACGGCTTGCTCATCGAAGAACTGCATTGCGAGAAATTAACAGCGTCTACACCGTGCAATAGTAAGGTATTACAAGAGATGGAAATACTGCGAAAACTGTAATAGTCGTAAATAATGATTTTGATTTAAGAAATGTATGAAGAAATTACAGAAAATGTACAATGTATGTATCAAAAGTTAAAATAAATGCAAAAAGGTATCTGTCATATACCTACATCCTTTTTTTTTAACATAACGATACATTTTAATGTTTGAAAAGTGTAAGACTAAAAAGTTAAAAATAAAACAATATGAAAAAAACTTTTTTACGAAACGCTTTTATTTAGTTAAGAGTGACTAAAAGTTAAAATATAAAAAAATCAACTAAAAAGCAAAAAATAGAAAAAATCAAACTCGACGGATTATTCGAAAAAAGCGTTCGTTAAAAAAATGAAAAAATCTAACACATTCGTTAAAGAAAAGCGTGGCGCGTCTTCATCGAATAAACGGTTTTCGCCCCACGCTTTTCTTTAACGAATGTGTTAGATTTTTTTATTTTTTTAACAAACGTTTTTTTCGAATAATCCGTCGAGTTTGATTTTTTTTTATTTTTTGCTTTTTAGTTGATTTTTTTATATTCTAACTTTTAGTCACTCATAACTAAATAAAAGCGTTTCTTAAAAAAAATTTTTTCATATTGTTTTATTAGTGTTATTACGCATATGAATCTTAAGAATGTACATTGCCTTTCTAAAACAGTAATTTTAATCTCTCTTATGTTCGACTACAAATTCTTTTTGATCAAATCGGCATCACTGTGCTAAAAACTCTCAGAATGACTGCCTATGTTCCTTATACTGTAAATTCAAGGTGAGACGGACTATAGTCGGACAAACTTTGATGTACGGGAACACTGGAACAGGAGAAGTTTTAATTATGGAACAGGTTGCAGGTTTCCAACGTCAGACTACGAAAACGTACCATGTATTTTGTCGGACAGAACTTCCAATTGAATTGTTATCCTTTCATTAAACTCTCATGTAAAAATCAGACTGATATTTACCAGCAATATCAATCCTGTCATTTGCATTGTTCTATGTGTCGAACTTATTAAAATGCCCAAAATATTTGTCGGACAAATATTTTTTCATATACTTACATATTATATAAAGTTTGCCATTGAATAAACTTAAAAACAACCAACTAGTTTTCACAATCATTACAATCATCTGTACATTAACGATATCGATATTTTTGTAAATTGTGAGTTTATTAACCTTTTTGCCGATGATACTCTAATCTGTTGTAGTGATGAAAATTTTGATACAGCCATTCAAAAAATTAATACTATTTTAGATATGGTTAACAAATACTTGATAATTAATAAACTTAAGTTGAATGTTAAAAAAACAAAGGCAATGGTTTTCACTACTAAACATAAATATAGCTTTCTCGATTCTGAGAACATAAATTTAAATAGACTGAAGAGTCTCGGATGCAGAATCCACCAATTTAATAAAAATTAAAATGGTAAATAGTGATTTAAACCTGAGACTTTTCGCGTTGAAAGTTCTTACTGGTACATCCTTAATCTGCGACTTTTTCATTTAATAAGACAGCAGACGACGAATATAGAAAACGAAAGGGAAACGATCACATTCCGCCTTCATCCGTCTAGGAAAAGGACAGCAGAGGAACTTTCAGTACTCAAACCGAGTAAAGGAAATAAAATAATAAATTATGGTTTTGCTTGTTTTCGATTCAGAGGGTTGCGCACCCGCTAGACAGGCTGTTTCTACCATTTCAGGCGTCCTCAGTAGCAAAACCATCATTTATTATTTTATTTCCTTTACTCGGTTTGAGTACTGAAAGTTCCTCTGCTGTCCTTTTCCTAGACGGATGAAGGCGGAATGTGATCGTTTCCCTTTCGTTTTCTATATTCGTCGTCTGCTGTCTTATTAAATGAAAAAGTCGCAGATTAAGGATGTACCAGTAAGAACTTTCAACGCGAAAAGTCTCAGGTTTAAATCACTATTTACCATTTTAATTTTTATTAAATTGGTGGATTCTGCATCTGAGACTCTTCAATTTGTTATGACATGTCGCTGTATCGCGTCTAATGGGAAATTTGAATTATTTTTCAGATTCCCTTTAAAATGATGGTGGAGCTATTTTACGATTCAGAGGTGTGCACGCTAACAAAAGCTACTGAGGACGCCTGTAATGGTAGAAACAGCCTGTCTAGCGGGTGTGCAACCCTCTGAATCGAAAACAAGCAAAACCATCATTTATTATAAATTTAAATATTAATAATGAAAAAATTGAAGTGGTTACAACAGCTAAATATTTGGGATTAAAACTTGACAATATTGTAAATTTTGACAGTCATTTCGAGTATGTTCATAAAAAATATCAAAAAACTATACATTCTGAGCAGAATATCTCAAAATTTGTCAATGGAGTCAAAAATTACAGTATACTCGTATAACACAATAATTGTGTTATACGAGTATACTGTACGATACGTCGAAAGGATACGTCGAATACCCGTCGTTGACCCTTCTCAAATTCTACGCCACTGGAGGAATTACTATTTTAGTGCCATTTTTAGATTCACCAATACTTTCTACGTAAATAATATAGTCTTCATTGGTAACGATAAAGTCATTAGTTTTCGAGATATTTGAAGTTAAATATGAAACGGCACAGTTATTTTGGTTAATTTATATGATTCATATAATTAAAATTTAAAAATTATTTGTACCCAGTACTTTAAAACTATTTGGCGTATCCTTATCATACTTGGCAGAAAATGTAGGTACTGTAAACCCTACTAAATTAAGATAAATAAACTTTTCTAGCTACTACCAGAGGCGTACGACAGGGGATAGTGGCTGGTTGACCCTTCCCAAATTCTACGCCACTGACAAAATTGCTATTTTAGTGTACATTTTTGATTTTGCAATACTTTTTATGTAAATAATATACTCTTCATTCGTAACGATAAAATGATTAGTTTTCGAGATATTTGAAATTAAAAATGAAGCGACACAATACATTAATCAAAATAACCGTGTCGTTTCATTTTTAACTTTAAAGATCTCGAAAATTAATGACTTTATCGTTACGAATGAAGAGTATATTATTTTCATAGAAAGTATTGGAGAATCCAAAAATTGAACTAAAATAGCAATTTCGCCAGTGGCGTAGAATTTGAGAAGGGTCAACCATTCACTTTCCCCCGTCGTACGCCTCTGGTAATAGCCAGAAACGTTTGTTTAACATAATTTAGTAGTGTGTACAGTACCTATACTTCCTGCCAAGTATGAAAAGGATACGTCGAATAGTTTTAAAATGCTGAGTAAAAATAATTTTTAAATTTTTAGATAAAACACCCTGTAACTCAGTAAGGAACCACATTTTATTTAAGTGTTTTAGGTTAAATCTTCGTATTTTGTGCTAAGGTTTCTCCAGTTACTATATGGACAATTATTAATAAAACACCCTGTATACTCATATATAGAATCTACTGCATTAGGGCCTCCATCTGCATGTCCAGACATGGACATGCATAGTTCCGAAACAGAGATTGATACAACATGAGCATTGTCTAGTTTTCAGTGCCAAAATTTCGACGATATTGGAAAATGGCCTGAACACATAGACGGCAATATCCGATTGCATCTAATTCCGCAAGGACAAGAAATTATTCAGCATATTGATACCAATTTCGCTGAAATGTCAACAGTAACACGCTCAGATTCGTGCTCTTTAAAATTAAAAGGAGAGACAAGCACCTCGCACCTCGCACCTCGCACCTCGCACCTCGCACCTCGCACCTCGCACCTCGCACCTCGCACCTCGCACTCGCACCTCGCATTTCGCACCTCGCACCTCACACCTCGCACCTCGCTCCTCGCACCTCGCCCCTCGCACCACGCACCACGCACCACGCACCTCGCCCCTCGCTCCTCGCCCCTCTCACCTTGCTCCTCGCACCTCACACATCGCCCCTCGCACTCACACCTCGCACATCGCACCTCGCACATTGCACCTCGCACCTCGCCCCTCGCACCACCAACCTCGCACCTCGCACCTCGCACCTCGCACCTTGCATCTTGCACCTCGTACATCGCACTCGCACGTCGCTCATCGCACCTCGCTCCTCGCACCTCGCCCCTCGCACCACGCACCACGCACCACGCACCACGCACCACGCACCTCGCCCCTCGCATCTCGCGCCTCTCACCTTGCTCCTCGCACCTCACACATCGCCCCTCGCACTCGCACCTCGCACATCGCACCTCGCACCTCGCACCTCGCACCTTGCACCTCGCACCTCGCACCTCGCAACTTGCATCTAGCACCTCGTACATCGCACTCGCACGTCGCTCATCGCCCCTCGCACCTCGCACCTCGCACTCGCACCTCGCATTTCGCACCTCGCACCTCACACCTCGCACCTCGCTCCTCGCACCTCGCCCCTCGCACCACGCACCACGCACCACGCACCTCGCCCCTCGCTCCTCGCCCCTCTCACCTTGCTCCTCGCACCTCACACATCGCCCCTCGCACTCACACCTCGCACATCGCACCTCGCACATTGCACCTCGCACCTCGCCCCTCGCACCACCAACCTCGCACCTCGCACCTCGCACCTCGCACCTTGCATCTTGCACCTCGTACATCGCACTCGCACGTCGCTCATCGCACCTCGCTCCTCGCACCTCGCCCCTCGCACCACGCACCACGCACCACGCACCACGCACCACGCACCTCGCCCCTCGCATCTCGCGCCTCTCACCTTGCTCCTCGCACCTCACACATCGCCCCTCGCACTCGCACCTCGCACATCGCACCTCGCTCCTCGCACTTCGCACCTTGCACCTAGCACCTTCCACCTCGCAACTCTCACCTCGCCTTTCACACCTCGCACCTCGCACCAGGCACCTCGCCCCTCGCACTCGCACCTCGCACACTCACACCCACCAGCGTATGTAGTGAGTATGTAGTATGTAAATAGTGGGTCACGAAAAAGGCATTTTTTACCAAACTAAAAAAATCGTTATTCTCTTTTAGCTCCAGTTTTTTAAAAACTATTCATTCTCAGCCTTACACATATTAAAAGGCGCTCAGCTAAGGAAATAAAATACTTTTTCCACCTACCTCTATCGAAATTATACTTTTCCGGACCTGATTGTAGGGAACAAATTCTTACTTTTCCTCCCTAGGGAGTAAAAATACTTTTCCTCCCTAGGGTGCAAAAGTAAAAGTGACGTCATGGTATTTCATTCATGAAATATAACTTATTGACGCCCTGTACAATATCGATTTTCTATTACGTAAGTATCTATACATTTTAACGTTTATCTATAAAACACCCTGTATTTTGCAGAATGGTAAAAAACAGTAAATTGTTATTTTGATTTAACAATGTTTACGTTAACAATTTGACTTATGTTTGACAGTTGACAGTTATACTGTACCTATTTGTTAGTTTTAGTTCTCTAATAAATTTTGTTAGTTACATAAATAAATGATTTAAAAATGAAAAAATGACGTGTTAATTGGGGGAGGTGGAAAAACCATATGTATAACATGGGAGTAAAGTGCCTTTTCCTCCCTTGAATGATTACTGCCCGACGCGTAGCGGAGGAAACTTCATTCTCGGGAGGAAAAGTAGCACTTTCCTCCCCTGTTATACAAATAGCTATTACACACTTTGATATACAATTTTTCCACTTTCTTCTTTTTTTCTTCTTTTGCTTCTTCTTCCTCTTTATAAGCAATTCTGTTTGTTCATTGGCGGATTGATACCTCTATGGAAGGTTGTCACTCCATATTTTGCGCGGTCGGCCGATACTTCTTCTACCGATTGGTGATTTATCTCTTGCTATTTTGACCACACTTACTCCCCCATTCTGGTTATGTGGTTATCCCATTCTTTTTTCTTTTTATGTCCATTCGTTTATACAATGTACGTTACATTGCCTTCTAATGTCTTCAGTGGCGTAACAAACTCCATCGGGGCCCCCCCGCAGAATTTGAAATGGGGCCCCTTTCAACCCGGGAGCAGTCGCGCCGTTAGAAAAAATCCAACTTTTTATCATTTTCCGTGATAACGTAATGAAAAATTTTGCAAAATAACTTTCCACTTGTAAGTGCCTCGAAGAAGATTGTAGTACAGAGTAGGATTTTTTTAATTTCATTTGTTTTGTGGAATTTATGGCTTTTGTGGGAACTAAAAAGTATTTTTTAAATTAGTCTATCTACCCAAATAAAAATAAAACGTTACCTGGAACTACAACGAGTGTAATTAATCTGCTCGACCTCTAACTCTATTTCTGGGTTTTTTCATTTTGGTATGAAAATGATGAAATTTTTGGTAATTTTTGTGTTTGCACGGATTTTTGAGCACGTAACTTTCGTTTTTCTGCACCACTTTTATATTCCCTCTTAGAACTCATTCTGTCTCCTGCAGATATATTACAATGACAGCGTTATTAAAAGTAGTGGAGTCAACGGAGTTTTTGCCCACCGAAAATATCAAACAAGATAAAACTTTTTATAATTTCATTAAGAAACGTACTATAATTAATAAACAGCATATCAAAAAGTCCTACTCCAAAAGTGGATGCTTAATTTTTTATTAAACAAATTAACTGCGAAATTAGTTTTTTTTAATATACACGAAAATATAAATTTTAGAAAAAACTGACTCGACCAGTGAAAATTCAGAAAATATTACATAACAAAAAAATTAAAGGTTTTTCTAAAATTACATCTACAGCTTCTATATTTTTTTATTTATAACGCTCGAGTCACCCTTCCCACAAACATTGGCAGTGGCGCACTGTATGGCAGCGTTCATCGTAGCGAGCAGTTGAGTTAATTTACCATTATTTCTTAAAATTAGAAAATCTACGGTTTCGTTTTGATTTAAATCTGTCTCCTGACGAATCGAGTCGACATTCATTTCATTACTTTTTAACTAATTAATCAAATTAAATTTTACAAATTGGCAATGAAAGAAGAACGTTAGCGATATCTTATAATTATATCACAAAGAAAAAAATACCTGCATAAGTACAGAGTGGGTGTAAAATGTGGTACTAATACAATTTTCTTACACAAATTATTTTTTAAACATCGTACTAAACCATGTTTTATTAAAAAAATATATCAAAATTCATTCAAATAATACAACGTCTCAAAAAATGTAATTTTTGAAAACTTCGTAGTTTTACCGAATAACTATCACTTTTAACTGGACATTATAGGCTATTGATTATATTCAAAATAAGATAGCTAAAAGGAACTACAACGTTAACGGGGTTTTATTATTTCATATGGTCAATGGACATCTATATATGAAAAAACCGCGGAGTGCTACCATTTAAAGGGGTGCGTTTTTGAGAAATGGATGAATTAGTCCCTGGGCACAGGTTACATTCGGGTGAGTTCTATGCACTTTTGGTACAAACATATCTACATAAAAATTGTTGCTGGTTAAATTTCCTATTTAAATATCACTTTTTAAAGTCAATGATACTTTTTTTACAAAAATATATTCAAAAGAAAAAGCACAAAGAAACCCAAAAGAAAGAAATTTTGTTTTTTGTCCCATAACTTTTGTCCACGAGGATATAGGTATAGACATTGCTTTACAGAAAAAAAAACCTACATATTTCTTCTTTAAAATTTTGTTTAGTAGACCTAATTGGGATTTATAGTTTTCGAAATATGATTTTTCAAATTTCGCCGCTCACAGCAATTTTGGGCCATTTTCCCCATTATTTCGCAAATATTGTTCTGTAACTTTTTTCTACGTAACTTTAGGTATGTGCAATGGTACATGCTAAAGGAATAGAAATCAATTACCTTTAAAATGGTGTACTGTATAACGTTGTATGATTTTTTTTAAAGAGATTATGGTTTTTCAAGGTTTTATACTTTTAACGATTTTTTATAATATAATATAAAAATAAAATAATATTATTATATAATATATTATATATTAAATAATATGTTATTATATATTAAATAATATTATATTATATATAATATAATATTATACTATATATTATATATTATATAATACCTAATATAAAAAAATAGTATTTTTTTTACATTTTTTACGATTATTTTTGAAATTTCTCATTATAACTTTTTTTTTCTTGTACTTGAATATACTATATATTGCTCAATAAAGAGGGCTTACTTTCTGTTCTTTAAAATGGTGTATCATCTATATTTAAATACATAATATGTAATGGAAACCGAGTGATCCTTTGATATTTTTTTACCTGTATTATTTAAAATTATTTCTTTTACAAAAATTACACAAACATTAGTCTTAGAAAACATCACTTTAGTTAAAATTATTTAAACGTTGAAATTTAAAAAATTTTCTAAATTAAAGTCCATCTCTTCTTTAGCATTAGCTTCAATATTATCTTTTTCTGACACCTCAGTTATCTTAAGCTGTGCTCACTACGGAGAGCAATGGATTGGAATATCCTCGCTCCGACCCTTGCTCCCTGGTATTTATATTCGTTATATTCGTGAATACTCGCATTTAAAATAATGTATTTATTTTAAATGCGAGAATTCACGACCATAAATACCAGGGAGCAAGGGTCGAAGCGAGGATACAATCCATTTCTCTCCGTAGTGAGCAAACCCTTAGAGTTCCCACAATTAGTACCCATGTACATGCACCCTTTGCAGAATATTAAACAACTAATTCCTATCTTCCTACAACCGCAGTTTTTATGTAGAAAAAAAAGTTATAATGGGGAATTTAAAAAATAATCGTAAAAAATATAAAAACTCGTTAAAAGTATAAAGTCTTGAAAAAGATAACCTCTTTAAAAGAAGTCGTACAACATTATACAGTAGAACATTTTAAAGGTAATGGATTTCTATTTCTCTTACATGTACCATTGCATATGCCTAAAGTTACCTAGAAAAAAGTTACAGAACAATATTTGCGAAATAACAAGGAAAATTGCCCAAAATTGCTGTGAGTGGCGAACTTTGAAAAATCATATTTCGAAAACTGTAAATCCTAATGGCCTATACCAAACATCATTTTAAAGACAAAATATGTAAGTTTTTTTTCTGTGAAGCAATGTCTATACCTATATCCCCGTGGACAAAAGTTATGGGACAAAAAACAAAATTTCTTTCTTTTGGGTTTCTTTCTGCTTTTTCTTGTGAATATATTTTTGTAAAAAAAAGTATCATTGACTTTAAAAAGTTATATTTTGATAGGAAATTTAACCAGGAACAATTTTTATGTAGACGTGTTTGTACCAAAAGTGCATAGAACTCACCCTAATGTAACCTGTGCCCAGGGACTAATTCACCCATTTCTCAAAATTCATTCACGCACCCCTTTAAATGGTAGCACTCCGCGGTTTTTTCATATATAGAGATTCATTGACCATATGAAATAATAAAACCCCGTTAACGTTGTAGTTCCTTTCTATAGTACATAATCAATAGCCTATTAGTTAAATGTAAACGCCTATATTATAATTGTTTTTTTTTTGTTTTTTTTTAAGCCTAAGGTGTAATCTTTAAAATGTAATTATTTTACTTTGAAAATGAAATAAACAACTTCTTTTGTTCTTTTCTGTACAACTTATCTACAATACATTTAATAACCAGCTTTAAAAATAGTAAATGTTAAAACAATTCTTTCTTGATTTCTTATACAGTGTGTTTGTGTAGCTTGGAACCTATGGGGAACTTTTTTATTATCTATATTACGAAAAAAAGTTATTCTTCATAAAATGCTGTGCATGGTATAAAACCTAAGTTGCAATAATCAGATATTAAATTTTATTGATTTTATACGAGGTATATCAAAAAACATTAATTTCGCTCAATAGTACCTATACTACCTTTATATTTTACAATATTGAAAAATTTTATTATAAAAAGTTGTTCGCAATTAAAAACTATGTTTAAATGTGCAATTATATCATTCCAGTTGAAATATTGTGAACTATAAAGGTACTTAACTCTTAGAGAGAAATTCATATTTTTCGACATACCTCGTATAAAGTTGGTAAAATGTGATATATTACGATTGAATCTTCGTTTTGAGATAATGCAGAGCTTTTTATAAAGAATCTGATAAGAATTTTATAAAGATTTTTTTCGTAAAATTAAAAAATTAATAATAAAATAGTTATTATAATTGTAATAAAATGATGTTGGTTATCGGTAATTTGAGAAATATTTGGAAAAATTAATTTTTTATTTACAAGGATGTAATTACATATTAAAATTAAAATTGTATATTGTTAAATATAAAAGTACTTTATCCTTGAGTTAAATTCTTATTTTTTGACTTACCTCGTATAAAATTCATAAGCTTTGATATCTGATGCTCTATCTGGCTTATTTTGTATCTCAGATTTAAGACCATTCAGAGGTCTGAGTAAATTGATAATAAAAATGTTTCCCATATGGTTCGAAGCCACGCAGACATACTGTATAAGTGCTCAAAAAAAATTATTTTGAATTTTCAAATTGTAATGTCTGACAGGGCCGTAACTACCATTGGGGCAACCGGGGCAATGCCTCGGGGCCCCCGGCGAAGGGTGCCCCGCGATTGTAAGGCCTATAGGCAATATAACGCGATTAAAAACCTATATTATAGCCGAAGAATGTAAGTAACATTATATGTAGTATATTTTTTATGAAAACAGAAAAGATGTTACTATATTGATGGTAATATTTGCAAAATATTTAGCTTAAAATAATGTGATTTCAAATTTTTTTTGTGTTGGTCAACTAAAATAGCAATATGTAGGTAGGTACAGGAAACTTCAGTCATGGAGTACATTAAAATGCGTTTTCAAGTGGTTAAACATCAATTTTCCCGGACTCCTTCTGCTGGGTGATTAACCCCAGACCCCCCGGTAGGGGGCCCCCAGATCACGTTTGTCCCGGGGCCCCCAACATCGTACTTATGGCCCTGATTTAATGTCATATTCGAATTCAGCATAATTAAAAAGCAAATAGAAACATTTTTGAACAAAGTAAAATGATGAATTCACCAATATCGTTTAAAATTATTTAATATAAAACAGTTTTATTGTTTAAAGAATTAATAAACAATTAAAGGCATCTGTGAGTAGAACTTTTCACTTTAAGATAAGATATATAAACTAACAAAAATGTTTTAGAAAAGTATAAGCTTGTTTGATTTTTTCCGAAACCGAAACAATGCAAGTTTTTCTACATTGACTCCCTTAAATCGTAAGTGTTATAATTTCCTTATCTTACCGTTTATCTGTTGGGAGATTGTCCAATGATTACACAAGAAAAGTCGTCAATAATTATTAAATAAATGCGTACCAAACTGATGCAACTATAACCATAAAACAACACAAACATAAATAAAATTCAATGCAAACAATCAATATGAAATTACTGGCGATAATATTGTATCGAAATACTAGAAGTAGGTAAAGAACAGAGAGAAAGAAAACCAATTTTTTGATATATTGTTCTTAAATTCGACAAATTGCAATTCTAATATCTTTCAATAGTCACGTACAAAGCATTATATAGTTTATTGTCGCTGCCATAAAATTTCGGTAGGCCGGAAGGGATTAAGTTTCTAGATATTATGAGATGATTCACTTGGCAAATACGTCTAGTTAGAAATTTTTACGTTTTTAAATTTAAATAGACAACGTAAAATAATGTAACAATAACAGATTTTTACGTAATATCAGATGACAAGGTGGGGCCCCTAAGCGATTGGGGCCCCCGCAAGCTTCATGCTGCGGGGCCCTCTGTTACGCCCCTGAATGTCTTCACTCCTCTTTCGATCTCTCAGCCTATTTCCTGTAATTCTTCTCAGTACTCTCATCTCTGCCGTTTCCAGTACCTAGTCTTTGTGTTGTGGCAGTAATTCCATCCTTATTCTATTGATATTCCATCCTTACCTGCAGCTTTTCTGTTCTTCAGCTTTTCAAGTGTTTTTCGAACTTTCTATGTACTTATATTAACATCTTCATTTGTGGTAATTTCTGGTGTTTCCGGTTCTAGTATCATTTGTTCTTCCTCTGCATAGAGCTTTTTTAGATAGTCAATCCATGTATTCTTTTGTATGTGTTTTGGTTCTATTAGTTACTTTACCACCGTTCTTTGACCTCTTATAGAGCGTCATATTTCCTTTTGGAGACCATAAAACTCATGTTCCATTTCTTTCGAAAAACGTTCCCAGTGATCATTTTTTATTCTTCTTACGACTGAATGTGTTTCGTTTCTTATTGTCTTATAATTATCGTATGCCTCTTGTGTCTTAGTTGACATGTATTTTAAGTAAGCTTTTTTCTTCTCTTTACATTTTTCCTTTACTTCTGTACAAAACCATGGAGTTCTTCGCCTTGGAAGCGATTTATTTTTATTAATGTTTCTCTCACCAAGAACTTCCTTGGCTGAGGCTAAGATATTAGACTTAATTTTTGCCCAGCTTTCTTAGACTCCGTCACGTTCTGTGATATGCATGTTTCTGCTCCTTTCCGCTATTCGTTTTTGGAATAGGTATCTTGTGGAGTCGTCCTGTAAGCTTTCGACTTTAATCTTGGTGGTATATTCTGCTGTTTTGTTATCACATTTATGTGTATTAATTCTGATTTTGCACAATACCAATATATGATCGCTTCCTGTTTCTGCTGATGTTAGTGCTCTTACATCCAAGATTAGAGACGGGTGTAGCTTTCTATTCGACAGAATATAGTGTATCATAGATCGTTGTCCTCTAGTGTTTTCAAAAGTGTATTTGTATGTTCTTTGTGAGGGAAAATGTATTTTTAATACGTATTTCATTTATTCTGCAGAGGTCCGTCAGAAGGTCTCCGTTTTCATTTCTGATATTTTCATTACAACTTTCTTTCCACTTCCTTGATTACAATAATTGCTTCCCAGGCTAACCAGACCAAAGATGCGTTTCAATTGAACAAGCGCAGATATGTTAGTGATATATCGGCACTCGCAGAAGAAGGAAAATCATGGTTTTATTGTGTTACAAAATCAATTTGTAATGGAAGCAAATAGTTCTTACTGAAAATATAAAATATTCTTTGCTATATTAACACGGACCTGTAAATATCTAAAGCTTGAGTAACTCCTCGCCCTGACGGATTCCAAAATGAAAATTCAAAACGAAAACGATACAACGAAGCAATAGTGAGAACATAATATTTTACTTTATACTGAAAGCGTTCTTAATTAAAATATCATGTAGCAGTCGACAAGTACTCACGAGGATATTTTCAGACAGTTTTATTCGATTTTCAGTCTTTCAGAACTCACACAAAAAATTTAACCTATTTGGAAGACATTACAAATATATTATTCAATCTTCTTTTTTAGTTGCCGTGTCCGTGTTAAGAAGTTGGCCGTCATCATGTTTACAATTTCCTGAAAGCGAGATTTCAGTTTCTCCAGGACTTGTGTTATGGGAAAATTTGGACCAATCACGAGTCACAGATTTTCGATTTGACACTTGAACAGCTGCTGCTCATCATTCTTTATCAATTTTGTGTAGATTTTATAGTCAAAGTCCGAATTTCAGGCACTCCTAGGTTTTATTAGGCAATCTTCAGGTCTGACTGACGGTCTTCGTCAAAGCCCGAAATAAATTACAGTTTCGGCGTTTAACTAGTCAAACCTAGGAGAGACTAAGTTGGTCAGGCAAAGGTCGAAATTTAATTTTATGAAATCGGGGTTTGACTAGTCAAACCCCGATCAGCTATTAAAATGTCGTAATTTGTTAGATTAGGTTTAATAAAACGTAATTTTTTAATTTTAATGTTTATTATTTTTATATTGTCGTAATTAAAATAAAAGCAGTAGTGTTTATTTTCACATGTTGAGTAGGGATGGCGGTTTTTGATAAAACACCGGTTTTCGGTTATACCGGTTTTTTTGCTTACGGTTTAACCTGGCGGCTATAACCGGCCAAAAAACCGGTTTTTGGAAAAACCGGTTTTTGGTTTTTTAATCCAATAGGTTACAAAGTTACATTTACAATACACTTTAGTTTGCGATACTCCATTCGACTCGATATCAATATGATCAAAATTAGAACTATCTAAAAACATTTATTACTTTTAACACGTTTGTATATTTGTAGAATAGGTACATTTTAACTCATTTAATACTTCCTGTATGAGTGTATCGTTTTGAAAACGTAGCGAAATTCTTGGAGATTGGTATTCGTAATCAGTAATTCGATATTCATAGTCAGAGCATTATTTTTGGTAATCAGAAAAAGTCATTCACCCACTTTCAATGTCAAGAGTTAAGTGTGAAAAATAGATTATGTTTGCGTCTAATTTAACCAGATCAGTTCTTATGTAAATATTATGATTACAAATACCTTTTCAAGGAAATATTATAATAAAACTTAATAATTGTTTCTGGCTGATGTGAGATTGCACTTTCAGTTTGATTTTGTATTTTATAAAATAAAATAAAATTTGATTTATGGTTTTGTTCGGTATAATTACTTGAGAATAATAATTATGATTGGGATCCGAAATAATACCTAACCTAATCCTAATCACCGTAAAAACCTAATAACCGGTTTTTATTTTAAAAAGAAAAAACGGGTTATAACCGGGACAAAAAACAACCGGTAAAACCGGTTACTGCGAAGTAAAAAAACCGGTTTTAGGTTTAAACCGGTAGGTTTTTTCCATCCCTAATGTTGAAGCATTATGGCATTTAGAGTTGCACAATACGTTAGACCTTTTACACTTACATAGTTTTGAAGAGCATTTAGCAGTAGCATTTTATAAAGCCTTGTCCTCCAAACTTAGAATCTGTTGTACTAATTTCTCTTAGAGACAGCATCCTTAGCCTGGGCATGAAGACCTTCAATCACCTTTTACTTTTATTTATTTATTTATTTACTTTATTCCTTTAATGGTTTACTTTAATAATTTTCAATAATTCTTCTTTTTTAATAAAACTTTATTTGAGTTGTTAATATTGTGAGGTAGAAAATTTTGTGTTGTACGTTTCCTACTCTGAATCTGTCAAAATGCGTCTGAGTTAAGCGAACGAAGTTTGATTATTATTTACACGTAATTTGGTTTGACTAAGTATATGAATAATTTTATTTTAGCACAAACAAATGGAATGGGAATGTCATCGTCAACTGTGAAAGAAGATATTGCAATCGGAGAAAAAACGAAGGATCACCATAATACTAACGAAGCCCCTGGACCGTCGTCACTAGGAGAGAAAGAAAATTGTCAAACAATTCAGATTACTGCTTCAGATGTGGCTTGTCGTATTTTCCAAAAAGACAGCTCTAACGTGTATATTATGTGCATAATTTGTAATCAGGTACATCTTGTGTTTGTGTGCGCTGACAGTACACTTGTTGCAAACTATGAAGGTTTTGAAAGAAAAGTTACATGAATGCGTTGTGCACAGACAGAAAAGATTAAAATAAATAAAGGAAAGGCGATTGAAGGTGTTCATGCCCAGGCTAATGCAATGAAACAATTAAGTGAAAAAAAATGTCTCCAATTTCGATCGGAAAAACTGTAACAATACGTATTTCCAGCTTTGATAGAGCCAAAGGAAATGCTCGAAATATTTTGGGTATCATACAAGATAAAACAATTGACGTTTTATATAGAGTTGGTACGAAATACGATACAATAAACACACATTTTCAAGAAATCTAAGAAGAGAATGCAAAGAGATTTTTTTTAATATTTCGAAGATGTTCCAGACGTTAGGCTCTCTCTAAGAGAAATTAGTACAAAAGATTCTAAATTTGGAGGACAAGACTATATAAAATGCTACTGCAATAAGAAATGCTCTTCAAAATTATGTAAGTGTAAAAGGTTTAACGTATTGTGCAACTTTAAATGCCATAATGCCTCAACATGTTAGAATAAACACTATTTTTTTTATTTTAATTACGACAATATAAAAATAATAAACATTAAAATTAAAAAATGACGTATTATTAAACCTATGTAATCTAACAAATTACATTTTAATAGCTGATCGGGGATTGACTAGTCAAACCCCGATTTCATAAAATTAAATTTCGACCTTTGCCTGACCAACTTAAGTCGACTTTACATTACATGATTTATCATGTGATTTGTCATATGATTTGGTCATGGAGTGAAATTTACATGTTTACACTGTGTGATTTGTCATATGATTTTGCATTGTTTATACGGCTCGTTTTGTCATAAGCATTGTCATGCGGCTCGTCATGGGAAAATCATATGACAAATCACATGATAAATCATGTAGTGTAAAGTCGACTTTAGTCTCTCCTAGGTTTGACTAGTCAAAGGCCGAAACTGTAATTTATTTCGGGCCTTGACTAAGACCGTCAGTTAGACCTGAGGATTGCCTAGTCAAACCTAGGAATGCCTGAAATTCGGGCATTGACTATAACATAGACACTTTACTTATTAGACAATAATACATAATTTGAATAAAATAAGAATCTAGAATGATACTTATAGGCTATTGATTATATTCAAAATAAGATAACTAAAAGGAACTACAACGTTAACGAGGTTTTATTATTTCATATGGTCAATGGACATCTATATATGAAAAAACCGCGGAGTGCTACCATTTAAAGGGGTGCGTTTTTGAGAAATGGGTGAATTAGTCCCTGGGCACAGGTTACATTAGGGTGATTTCTATGCACTTTTGGTACAAACATACCTACATAAAAATTGTTCCTGGTTAAATTTCCTATCTAAATATCACTTTTTAAAGTCAATGGTACTTTTTATTACAAAAATATATTCAAAAGAAAAACCACAAAGAAACCCAAAAGAAAGAAATTTTGTTTTTTGTCCCATAACTTTTGTCCACGAGGATATAGGTATAGACATTGCTTTACAGAAAAAAAACCTACATATTTATTCTTTAAAATGTTATTTAGTAGCGGTAACTAGGATTTATAGTTTTCGAAATATGATTTTTCAAAGTTCGCCACTCACAGCAATTTTGGGCAATTTTCCTTGTTATTTCGCAAATATTGTTCTGTAACTTTTTTCTCCATAACTTTAGGTATATGCAATGGTACCCGTAATAGAAATAGAAATCAATTACCTTTAAAATGGTCTACTGTACAAAGTTGTACGACTTTTTTTTTAAGAGATTATGGTTTTCAAGGTTTTATAATTTTAACGCTTTTTTATAATATAATATAAAAATAAAATAATATTATTATATAATATATTATAAATTATATAATACCTAATATAAAAAAAATATTATTTTTTACATTTTTTAAGATTATTTTTGACATTTCTCTTTTTTTTTTGTAGGTACATTAATATACTATATATTGCTCCATAAAGAGGGCTTACTTTCTGTTCTTTAAAATGGTGTATCATCTATATTTAAATAATGGAATCCGAGTGATTCTTTGATATTTTTTTACCTGTATTATTTAAAATTATTTCTTTTACAAAAATTACATAAACATTAGTCTTAGAAAACATCACTTTAATTAAAATTATTTAAACGTTGACATTTAAAAAATTTTCAAAATCAAAGTCCATCTCTTCGTTAGCATTAGCTTCAATATCTTCCTTTGACACCCTAGTTATCTTAGAGTTCCCACAATTAGTACCCATGCACTGCACCCTTTGCAGAATATTGAACAACTAATTCCTATCTTCCTACAACCACAGTTATTTTGTACATCCTTTGGTACATGTACATGCTATTTTTTCAAGCAAAGCTTGTGGTGCAGGAGCTTTGACAGTAAATATTGGAATTCAATATTCAATCATAACACACAATCACATAAAAAAGTTATAATGAGAAATTTAAAAAATAATCCTAAAATCAAAAATCGTTGCAAGTACTTATTACATTTTGAAAAAGCATATCTTATTCAAAAATAATCCTAGAATTTTTTATAATGCACCATTTTAAAGTAAACAGAATAAGCTTTCTTTTTTATTATATGTATAATATATACCTAAATGTAGAAAAAAAGATATAATGGGGAATTTAAAAAATAATCGTAATAAACATAAAAAATCGTTGAAAGTATAAAATCTTGAAAAAGATAACCTCTTTAAAAGAACGTACAACATTATACAGGAGAACATTTTAAAGGTAATTGATTTCTATTCCTCTTACATGTACCATTGCATCTGCCAAAGTTGCGTAGAAAAAAGTTACAGAACAATATTTGCGAAATAACAAGGAAAATTGCCCAAAATTGCTGTGAGTGGCGAACTTTGAAAAATCATATTTCGAAAACTATAAATCCTAGTTACCGCTACTAAATAACATTTTAAAGAAGAAATATGTAGGTTTTTTTTCTGTAAAGCAATGTCTATACCTATATCCTCGTGGACAAAAGTTATGGGACAAAAAACAAAATTTCTTTCTTTTGGGTTTCTTTGTGCTTCTTTTGAATATATTTTTGTAATAAAAAGTACCATTGACTTTAAAAAGTGATATTTAGATAGGAAATTTAACCAGGAACAATTTTTATGTAGGTATGTTTGTACCAAAAGTGCATAGAAATCGCCCTAATGTAACCTGTGCACAGGGACTAATTCACCCATTTCTCAAAAACGCACCCCTTTAAATAGTAGCACTCCGCGGTTTTTTCATATATAGATGTCCATTGACCATATGAAATAATAAAACCTCGTTAACGTTGTAGTTCCTTTCTATAGTACATAATCAATAGCCTATTATGTGTTTATTTAATTTTAGGCTTTTTCTGGCCACGTTTTAAATGTGTGTACGTTTAGCGGTTTAAGGTAATGTGTATGATTATATCTGGCGCGTGTAGATTTGAATTGTTTTGAAAGTTAAGGCAATTAAGGATTCATTCAAAGTCTTAAATATTTTAGCTACCTATGTACTATAGGGAATAACATAATAAGAACAAAATGACATTGGTTGTTTTTCTATAAAGAATTTATAGAAAATCCAACCAAAAGTATTTACCCTTTTTTGTGTGACTCCAAGCATAGAAAAATGTCTTATACATAATGAAAGGTGAAATACATACTAGGAAATTAATCCAAATTATTTTATTTCTTTGATTGTAACTTGTCTTTTGGAAGTTTAGATCTAACAATAATACCGCATTTATTATTTAAAATTTGTTATGATAATAAATTAAAACACTTGTATTTATATATGGGACTATGGGACTATTGATAAGCAGGAAAAAACCTCCGAAACCGGTATAGACTCTTACTGCACTCTCCGATTTAACCAGAGTATTTTGCAGCTGCTGCATTTTCGTGTTTCAAAGTAATTGAAAATGTTTATATGTACATTTTTAATTCATTTACTCTTTTGTTGAGTACCAAGGAATCTGTCTTGTTGGAACTTTTACCACGCTGAGCAGATGGTTTGTGAATTATTTAAAATTCTCTCATCTTAATTTCCTCGGCATCCTATATGATTTATAATTTTTGAAAATCTCGGGAGGTTGTAACCAAAGAAAGTATTCCACCTGTTGTCAATCTGGTGGTACGGGAACGATATTTATTGTAGTTTTCTGTGCTACTTCGATTGATAACTTATTTTATTTTACTTGTATTTATATTTAAGGTGTATTTATTTAACAATTTCATAGTATTAACATTATTATCATTATTGCATGTCATTACACATATCACCTGAATTTGAATTCATTTTCAGAGTTCACTATATTTTAATAAATGTAAAATGAAAGAGGTAAACGCAGAGTATTAAAAAAAATTTGTTTTTAATACTGTGCACTGTGCCTAACTGTGGTAAACGGGTCTATAAGGTGTATTTTCGAAAGTTGACAATCGACTGTCGAGTGTCAAATCGAAAATCTGTGACCCGTGATTGGTCCAAATTCTCCCATAACACAAATCCTGGAGAAACTGAAATCTCGATTCCTGAAACCCTTCTCTATCGGCAGCTGCGCGAAATAATTCTTCTACTATGGAACCACGCCATGCTTGTCTAATATTACGCAGCCATTCAAGTTTCTTTCGACCAATCCATCTCTTTCCCTCCACCTTTCCTTGTATTATAAGGAGAAGTAGATGGCATTTAGAAACTACAATTAGGTATATGACCGAAATATTATGTCCTTCTTCTCTTAATGATGTTCATTGGCAGACGTTCTGAATTCATCATTTTAAGAACTTCTTCATTAAAAGTGTGCGAAACCCAATATATTTTTAGGATCTATCGATATAATCACAATTCGAAAGCTTATAATTTGTTAAGCATTGTGGTTTTTGATGTATACGACTCATAACCTTATAATAGAATAGACATAACACTTCAGGACTTTCTTGCGTCGACAGGTTTTTGTTACATAAACTCATCAAATTACATCCACTTTGAAAAGTTAATATTTTAAGGCTTCTCCGATAACTTGATTAACTGACTATGTATTATATTGCTGATTACCTTCTTCTTTCGCTAGTCTTACTCTTGTGTATCGTTCAAAAACTCTCTACAGATTTGTTCAGAGTATATATTAAGAAGATTGGTTGATAAGAGGCTACATCAAAGTGCTATAAGTATTTTAGCAGTCTTATGTCATACTGGTCAAGTCCTGCTGCCCGCAGGCAATCAAAAAGTGTATCGCGTTACACCTACTCGATCGAATGCCATTTTTCGTCTTTTGGACAAAAACTTTCTTTAGGATCTTTCAAACTTTTTGTAAAAGAACGGGCATACAAAATAGTGCCTCTCTAGTTCCTAGACTTTCGCACAGAAGGAATACTTGGTTAGTCTAAACTCGTTGCATTTGGTTGGTCTGCTTTTCTTTAGTAAATTTTCGTAGCAAATTTTGTTAAAGAAAGTGGTTAAGGAGGTACAAATGATATTCGTCCAAATGATATTCCTTAAGTAGCTCATCAGAGATTTGATCTGGTCCAGGTGCTTTATTATTTTTGATTGATATATTGTTTTTCTGTCTTTTGATTTCAGTATACTGGGGCCTCTGCCTTTTACTGGTCGTTACAGGTAGGATTTGTATGTGAGGATTTTCTGGAGAAGCATCGTCAACAATATCAGTGATTTTTTCCATTCTTTGAACTGTCGTTTGGGGTCACAAATTTTCCGTCTCATTTTTTAAGTACGCGAGAGTTCTTCAGTTTTCTAATTGTGGAGGTAAATTAAAATTTCTTGTTGATATCTTGTTTCATCAGCATATCATACGATTTTGATTTTTCTTCCTCCTATTGTTGCTCCACCTCGAAACCTGAACAAATAATGTTTACTGGAGATATAGAAATATAAATAGAAATAGAAATATTTATTTATCCTTTAAAGACATTCTTACAAAAATGTATAGGACAAGTCACAGAGATGATTCTACATTGTAGAACAGTAGTTACAGGCTGAACATTGTTCAGCAACAATTTTTATAAGGTACCTAACACCTAACACATATAATTAGCCCAATAAATGACCGTTTTGGAGTGTAATTTCCAGGGGCAACTCCGAATTGCATGAAAATTTGGATCTAGGTTCTACTTACCCTCCACTTCAAAGTTGAATTTGTGCCGTTGGTTGCTTTTACTTGGGGGTGACATTTACCCCTTCTCGCGGGGTGAAAAACGCTTGTTTAAAATAAGGCCGGAAATGGATAAATTGACTTATTTTAAGCACCTTTTGTTCTATAAAGTTTTTTACGTAAGTCAATACTTTTCGAGTTATTCGCGATTTAAAATGTTGATTTTTCGACAAAAAAACTACGTTTTCAGACCGTTTTTCCCAAATAACTCAAAAAGTAAATGTTTTATCGAAAAAAATATTTTTAGCAAAAGTGTAGCCTATAAAAAAACGAAAAAAATGGTGTACCAGTAAAGTCTACAAATTGAGTAGAAGCAAAGTTGCAACTCATGAAAAATACGTTCTTATTCGTCTAATTCCAAATCGAATAATTCAACGTGAAATCACCGAAGAAAGAAGCATTTTTCGGGAAAACCTTATTAACATTTTTAAAGTATCGAAAAAAAGCTTATTATTTGTTTTTTACAAAAGTTTACAGCATCAAAAATAAACGAGTTACACTGAAAAAAAAGTTGGCCCCTTTTTTTGGTAAAAAAATCGTGAAAACCTCCCTCTATTTAGCACCCTAAATGAAATTAATCGTTTGGCTTTACCATTTACTTTAACTGTATGTGTATTGTTTATATGATCTGTAAGTTTGATTGGTTTGAAGTGCTTATTTTTGAAAACATTTGGTTTTATATTAAAAAACATTTTCTAAAATTTTTTTAAAAATTTCATTTTTTCAAAATAACTATTAATGATAAGAAAAATCTTAGAGAGGAAAAAAATGTAGGTTTTGCTATTATAAATATGCTAGTTTATTTTGTTTTTCCTTAAGACAAAAATTGGTTAAGATATGGCTGTTCAAAATTTGCATACACAAAATACATCGTGATTAGTGACCCATTCAAGCTTTCCCAATTATAACCCTTTCAAAAATAAACACTTTAAACGGGTGAGACTGACAGATAATATAAAAAATAGATAGGTAAGTAAATTGTTGGTAAAGCGGTAGCGATTAATTTCATTTGGGGAGCTAAACACGGCGAGATTTTTATGATTTTTTACAAAAAAAAGAGAGGGCCAACTATATTTTGAGCATAACTCGCTTATTTTTAATGCTAAAACTTTTGTTAACAATTAAATCCAAGCTTTTTATAAACACTTTAAAAAAGTTTAAATGGGGTTTTCCCGAAAAGTGCTTAATTTTTCGGTGATTTCACCTTGAAATATTCGATTTGGAATTAGACGAATAAGAACGTATTTTTCATGAGCTACAACTTTGTTTTTATTTGATTGGTAGACTTTGCTGATACACCATTTTTTTGGGTTTTTGATAAGCTATATTTTTGCTAAGAATATTTTTTTTGATAAAATATTTACTTTTTGAGTTATTTGCCAAAAACCGTCTGAAAACGTAGTTTTTTTTGTCGAAAAATCAACATTTTCAATGGCAAATAACTCGAAAAGTATTGACTTACGTAAAAAACTCTATAGAACAAAAGTTGCTTAAAATCAGTCAATTTATCCATTTCCGGTCTTACCTTGAACGTATGTTTTTTCACCCCCGACAAGGGGTGACTGTCACCCCCCAAGTAAAAGCAACCAACGGTACAATTTCAACTTTGAAGTGGAGGGTAAGTAGAACCTAAATCCAAATTTTCATGTAATTCGGAGTTGCCCCTGAAAATTACACGGTATTGCCGAATTTCCCGTTCATTTACTGGGCTAAATATAACATATTTAGACATATACAAAACAATTTATACATAAAAATAAGATAGTGGTTTATACAGTATCTTCAAGAAATTCTCTTGACTGAATAGTAGCATTTGGCTAATAATAAGTTTTTGATTTTATTTTTGTAACTGTTAAAAGAAGCAATCTCCTGCACTTCACCAGGAAGTTTACTGTACAATTTCATTCCCATAAAAAAACTATTTTCTAATCTTGATGTTTTATACTGGGGTATTCGGAGCTTATTAGAATTTCTTGTATGGTAATCATGTCGATGAGCATTAGTTTCAAATTGATTGAAATTTTCTTTGACAAACAGAAGAGTGTGGTAAATGTACAGACTATAGAATGACAAGATTTTGTATTTTATAAACGTTGGTTTACAGGTTTCCCGAAATTTTAGCCCGAATATTTTTCGAATAATTTTTTTCTGAGGTACAAAAATTTTACAGCTGTCAATAGAATTTCCCCACAGTAGTATGTTGTAACTCATGTGACTGTAAACAAGGCCGTAATAGATATTGATCAGTGCTGATATCGGCATAGTATCTTTTATTCTATAAATAGCATAAAAGGATTTATTTAATTTTGTATTTATTGCATTGACTTGTTCAGTCCATCTCAAACGGCAATCTATATTTAAACCTAAAAAATTTGTTGTTGTAACTGAGGAAATAAGTATATTGTCAAATTTAAATGATAATGAGTATACATTGCTAAGAACATTTTTAGAATGAAAATATAAAAATTGAGTTTTATCAACGTTTACTATTAATCCATTTGCTTTGGACCAATCTACAAATGACTTAAAAACACCGTTGGAAAATGATATAAGTTCCTCTTTACTAGGCGCAGAAATCTCTAGTGCAGTATCATCTGCGTAAATAGTAATAACACGAGATTTAATGTAATCAGGAAGATCATTCCTAAAAAGAATAAATATAAGCGGTCCTAAAACAGATCCTTGAGGGACTCCTTTATCAATATTGTAAACTGTCGAAGTAGAATTCTGATATGAAACTAACATTTTTCTATTGTTCAAATAGTCTACTATCCAGTCCAAGAAATCTCCTCGGAAACTTAGGTTGTAAAATTTATTTTAAATAAAATTAAAATCCAGACAATAAAATATATATCCCCCAGATATTAAATATAATGGGGGATATTATACATCCCTCTCCAACTCCAGATTTCAATTTAAAGTTTTTCGAAACCACGTTATTAACTCTTACATAAGCGGTACTATTTACGTACAATTCTTGTAATACATATTAGATGTTCTCATGATATGTTCCAGATATTAGAATTTTCTAATTTTAATAGTATTTAAACTCTCTTTTTCTTTTCCCATTCTTCTGAACACCATGACATTCGTAACTCTATTCCCTCAACTTATTCGTTACATTCTTCTGTAGGTCCATAATTCGAGAGCTTCCAATTGGAAGGCCTTTGGTAGATCTCATAACAAACAAGGTTGATTTTTTATATTATATCCTTAAAAATATATAAAATACACCAAAAATATATATTGGTTCATAATAATAGACTTAACCAAATTATATTTCACTTAAATTAGTTTTATAATATGGTATTAAATGTGATCATTTTATTAAGGTCTTTTTACTTTTTTATTACGAATTTTAACCCGTATTTTTATATGTTTTTATTTTCCAATTTTAACACTTTTTCCTTGTGTAGATCCTACCGACTGCGCCATTTCTGTATTCTGGCCTTTCAAGGATTTTAACAAAGTAGAAAACTAATTAAAGAGAAATTCACGTAGTCGCACTAGCAAACAAAACTAAAAAAAAAAATATTTCGAATTTCCACTGATTTGTGTAACTTCTCTGACAAAGAAAACAAAAACCGAAAACTGTTGAAGAACTTACTCGAAATCAACGTCCCAGTGAACTTAATGCCCTGGAAAACTGATGAGAAAACTTTAAAACTTTCAATAAGTCATAGAGTAAAAAATCAATGGCGAATAGGGCAGTATTTTTCGCTTTGAGATTTAGCTCATAAATATGGAATTACTTTACTGGAGAAATATATGGAAACATTGAAATAGAAAGAAAGTGAAAGTAAGTTTACCGAAGTTTAATGTTTCTTCATTTTTCCTATTTTACCATACATATTGTTTTTTAAATTAAACTTTGCAACTGCCAAACCATGTTTTTCTCATTACGCTTTTAACACATTTGTCTTTGAAAATTTTCACCATTTCCTTTTTATGGTTAATTTAATTGCAGTTGATATCTGTTTTTCTCGTCTCTCTTTCTTTTCGTATTTATCGTTATACATACACTCACGGCAAAGTTAACCGCCCACCTTTCAAATGGGTCATTTTGGATGTCTCGAATTCCCCAAACCTGTTATCCGATCTAAGTTATTTTTTAATATGTATAGCCTTATTCTTTAACCATATCGCTGTAATAATATTGTTGATCAACAAGTAAATTTGCATTGTATACCGGGTGTACCAATCAAACTGTGTTTTTTGTCAAAGTTCGCATCACCTGTGCAGGGCCGCCGCTATCATGTGTGCAATGTGTGCATCGCACACGGGCGGCCGATTATAGGGGCGGCCAAAAATAGTCCACTGATGATAATATTTTTTTAAACGAAAATAAATTCAAAAAACAAATAGTAATGATTCAGATATTTCTATAAACTCTAATATTCCAAACAATCTAAACAAAAATGCCAGAAAATGTTATTTATTATATTTATATGAACTGCCCTTTTGTAGCTGTAGTCATAAAGTAGTTCCGGGAATGCTTTTTAATTCAAAGTGGCTGGCGGTTTTCGGACTTTAAGGATATTTTTATCTACGTGGTCATATGCGAATTTTTTAAATTCTGAACATTTATGATTTACACGACAATAGGATACTTTCCGAGAATTTAGATAAGTGCTTGTTGAGTTGCTCTCATTGAGTAATAAAAAAGTCTTTTTTATTACTCGATGGTTTAAAAAAATCTTTTTTATTACTCGATGGTTGCTCTGTTATAATATTGTTCCTTTATGTTTATGTATGGTTATAGATGGGTTATAGTTCACTCTAAGTTGAGAGTTTGATGATTTTAGACACGCTTTTGATAAACGATTTTGTTTGTAATAGATATATAGTAGTGTGGCCGTTTCTTTTGCACACTACTGTATTTCAAATAGGCCCAAACATCCAATTGATTTGCTACCCTTTCATTTAACTCTCATGCAAAAATCAGACTGCTATTACTAACCAACATGATTCCTGTCATTTGACATGTTCTTCGTGTTTCACTCATTAAAATGCCCAGTTGGTGATAGACACCACTTTGATTTTTGCATGAGAGTTTAATGAAATGGTAACAAATCAATTGGAAGTTATGTCCGACAAAATACATGGAACGTTTTCGTACTATGACGTTCCAAATTTTTAACCAGTTCCACAATTAAAACTTCCCCTGTTCCAGTGTTCCCATACATCAAAGTTTGTCCGACTAGACACCGTTAAGTTATTAACAAATTTTCATCTTGCTATTAATCAACTTCTTTTGATACGCGGGATCCAGGTCTATAAGTAACGTCCAGATCAGAGCAATTATTTTTCATATACCCGTTACGGTTACGATGTATCTCCTGCACATTTCTTTAAATACTAGTACCTATGTTGAAACGACTGAAGTGTTAAAGGGGGGCGGCAAATATTAAGTTGCACACGGGCGGCCAACACTTTAGCGGCGGCCCTGCACCTGTGGAATCTTCTTCTTCTTCTTTTGCCCTTTAATTCGTCCAATTCTGAACATAGGCTTCCCCCAGTTTCCTCCATTCGCTTCTGTTTAGTGCTTTCTGTTTCCAGTGCGTTCCTCCTATCTTTTTAATGTCGTCTCCCCATCTCATCTGGGGTCGTCCTCTTGCTCTCTTTCCTGTCCATGGTCTCCATTGTTGTATCGTGCTATTCCACCTATTGTCCGTTTGTCTAGCGTTATGACCTGCGAAGCTCCATTTTAGCCTGGTTATATGTTGACCTGCGTCTTTGACTTTTGTTCTATTTCTGACCCAGTTGGTTTGCTTTTTGTCTGTCAATTTTACTCCTAACATTGCTCTCTCCATGGCTCTTTGTGTCTTTATTATTTTATCCATGTTTGCCTTGGTCAAGGTCCATGTTTGGCATGCGTATGTGAGAATTGGGAGTATGCACTGGTCAAACACTGTTGTTTTTAAGTATTGTTGTATTTTTTTATTCTTTAGGACCCATTTTAATTTTCCAAATCCTGCCCAGGCTAATCTGACCCTTCTTTTTACCTCCGCTGTTTGGTTTTCCTTATTTATTTTTATAATCTGTCCCAAATATATATAATCATTAACCGCTTCTATTGTGGTGTCGTTTAGTATTACGTTTCTATTGTCTTGTGTGTTTGTCATTGTTTTTGTTTTGGCAAAATTCATTTTTAGACCTATTTGTTCGGATTCATTTGCTAGTTCGGTTAGCATGGTTTGTAGTTCTTCAAATCTTGATGCTATGACTACTACATCGTCTGCATATCTTAGGTGGTTTAGTTTCTTTCCATTTATGTTTATTCCCATGTTTGTCCATTCCATTGTTTTGAAAACATCTTCCAGTGCTAATGTAAATAGTTTAGGAGAAATAACATCTCCCTGTCGCACTCCTCTGTTAATTGGTATGGGTTTTGTGGTTTCTTCCAATTGTACTGTCATTGTTGCTTTCTTATATATATATTATGTATTAGCATTCTGTATCTGGAATCTACTCGACAGTTGTTTATAGCTTTTTCTATTGCCCACATTTCCACGCTGTCAAATGCTTTTTCGTAGTCAACGAACGCTAAGTGTGGAATATTCTAGCATTTATAAAATACTGAAATTAAAACCCAACAATAGCCTCATGTTTTCTCAACATTCTGTGTTTTGATTCATTCGCTTATGTTGGACCATAAAAAAGTTAGGTACTTTAACAACTAGTCATGGTTTTCATCAGTACAGGGTGTTTTTTTATATTAGTATGGCAAACTTTAAGGGGTAGTCCTGCATGAAAAAATAATTCATCATCATCATCATCATCATCATCAACAACTATTCCATCCATCGTCGGATGTAAGCCTACCTTCTTCTTCTTCTTCGTCTAGCCATTCACGTCCACATCTGAACATAAGCCTCTTCACGTCTTCCTTTCTATTGTCTTATAGTGTACGCTACTTGTGGCCAATTTTTCCCGGCAGTCCGTTTCAGATCAACTGTCAATCTCATAGGAGGTCTGCCTCTGGGTCTTTTGTGTTGGTATGATCTCCAGGTTAGAATGGTTCTGTGCCATTTGTTTAGATCGCTTTTAGCTACATGTCCAGCGTATTCCCATTTAAATTTTAATGATTTTTGTACCAAATCGGTGACTTTGGTTGTCTGTCTTATCCATGTGTTTGTTTTCCTGTCCGTAAGTGATATGCCTAGCATTGCTCTTTCCATCGCGTGTTGAGTGACTCTGAGTATATTCATATTCTTTTTTGTGATTGTCCATGTTTGTGCCCCATACGTTAATATCGGAATATTGCATGCATCAAAAACTTTGGATCTCAGATGTAGCTGAATTTGTTGATTTCTAGGTATATAGTTCAGTTTGCCGAATGCTGCCCATGCTAACTTTCTTCTTCTTTTCATTTCTTCCGTTAGAATTTCCCTATTTAGTATTATTTTTTGTCCTAAGTATATATTATTATATTCTTTAACTTTTTCTATAACTTTGTCGTTTATTATTGTCACGGTTTCCTCGGAGTGCCTTCCTTAGACATCCACGAGGAAAAATTTCCTGTAGTTGGCTGTATACCATTACAAAAACATAAAATCCTTTATAAAAGGTATATTTGTTAAAATCCCTATACAGGGCTACATCAAAGACATAACTAGTATTCAATCGGTTGACCGATCATCATCAGTGTAATCTCAGAATCTAACATGCTAACCACCAAAGTAAAAAATATTAGGGTATAAACCCTTTATAATTAATCCGTCATAGGAACATATGAAAAAGATGTGATTTTGAACATGGATTTATAAAATATCCAATGTTTTACGCTCGAGGTACCATGAGCTCAAGCACTAGTCAAATTGAGCTCATTGGTACCTCGAGCGTAAAACATTGGATATTTTATACATAAATGTTCAAAATCACATATTTTTCATATGTTTCTATGACGGATTAATTATTAAGCATTTATACCCTAATAATTTTTACTTTGGTGGTTAGCATGTTAGATTCTGAGATTACACTGATGATGATCGGTTAACCGATTGAAAACTAGTTATGTCTTTGATGTAGCCCTGTATAGGGATTTTAACAAATACACCTTTTATAAAGGATTTTATGCCTTCCTTAGATGTGTCCATTCATATTTGTTTGCTGTTTTTTGCATCCATTCGTGCCCAGCCATTCGCTTGATGTCATTAGTCTATCTTGTTTGAGGTCCAGTGAGCAGGAGATACTCGTAGCTCCAAATCTAGCGGTAATGGTTCGGATTTTCATCTGCCGAACTATTCAGATCTGCCGTAAACAAAGTCAGAATAGCCATGTTAATTGCCAATGTTCGGAATAGACAAGGCACATGAAGAAGAAGAAGAAACAATGTGTTTTGGGAGAGACCAGATGGGAGAATGTCGGTAGGACGGCCAAGAAAAAGGTGGAAATATGCATTCAGAGATGATCTGGAGACAATGGGAAATAGTGGCACAGGACTGACAAACATTGAAGGGAATAGTAGACGCAGCAAAGACTCACGAAGAGCTGTAACGTCAGTGATGATGATGTCACAGATATACAGTGGACTCTGTCTATCACGAACACGGATATTACGAGGCTTCGCTTATAATGAAGTACATCTTCTTCTTCTTCTTATACTTGTTGTAGATCTGTGGATCTGTTAATTCCGACGTTGAAGTATTTCTTGAGAGGTAGACTGCCAGCTATCTCTCCATCTTTTTGGTGGTTTCCCCGGTGGACGCTTGCCTGCTGGTTTTCCTTCTAGAGCAATTCTTGGTAGTCTGTGCTCCTCCATTCTTTTTACATGACTGAACCAACCTCTTCGTTTTTGCCTGCCCCATCTGACTACAGCTTACACGCCACATTGTTCCCTGATGATGTTGTTTCGTATTGTATCTCTTCTTGTCTTCCCTGCTATTGCTCTTAGTGTCTTCATTTCGGCTGTTCGTAGCATGTTTTTGGTTTTATTTGTATCTTCTCTTCATTCAATGCTATTATAGGTCATAACAGGTACATTAGGTGTCTCATAAAATTCCTATTGAACTATAACCCTCTATAACGAGACATAAGATACGATTGAACAACATAAGATACGCTGATGATACTGTCATTTTTGCAGACAGTCTTGAAGGTCTGCAGATACTTGTCTCCAGGGTGGCAGAAGTAAGTAGCAGCTTTGGGCTTGATTTTAACATCAAAAAAACCAAATACATGGTTATAAGCAAAAAGAGGATACCACCTGGTCAATTACTAGTTAACCAACAACCTAAAACACAAATCACTAACTTCTGTTATTTGGGCGCAAACTTAAATGAACAGTGGGACCAATCGACGGGAATTAAGATAAGGATCGAGAAGGCAAGATCAGCTTTCGTCAAAATGAAAAAAATCTTTAACAGCCATGATATAAAATTGGAAATAAAAGTTCGTTTACTAAAATGCTACGTATTCTCCGTTCTTTTATATGGCGTCGAGTCATGGACCTTAACTGAAGCGTCACTGAAGAGAGTCGAAGCATTTGAGATGTGGTGCTATAGACGCATGTTGAGGATTTCCTGGATAGACAGAGTTACCAACGAAGAAGTTCTACATAGAATGGGTAAAGAGCGCGAACTAGTCGTAACCATAAAACGTCGCAAACTGGAATACCTGGGCCATATAATGCGCAATGAACAACGATATAATCTACTTCGGACCATACTTCAAGGTAAAGTGCATGGGAAAAGAGGTCTAGGACGAAGAAGAATATCCTGGCTGCATAACCTGCGAAAATGGTTTAACTTAACCACTACCGGACTTTTCAGGGCAGCAAAGTCAGAATAGCCATGTTAGTGTCCAACATCCGTAACGGATAGGCACCATAAGAAGAAGAACGAGACATATTTGGGTATAACGAGGAAAAATGAAATCGAAGAATATATTTTTACCTGTCTTTAGCTCAGTAATGGCTATAAATAAACACCCCAACTGACTGTATATAGAAATTCACAACATATGTGTTATTATCGAGGCCAGTGCTGTAATAAACTCTGCCGCCTGTAATAAAGTTTCTCTTGTTTATTTATCGACCGATATTGAATATTGTAGGAAATTTACAATTTACGATGGCGAAGTCTGATTGTTCAGATCGACTATCGACACCTAATAAACTACCTAAGAGGCATCAAAACATTTCAATATTATTGTTGTCTGATATAACGAGATCCGCTTATAACGAGGTAATTAGTCCGTCATTTCAGTTCTCGTTATAGAGGGAGGCTACTGTAGTTACTAAAAAGCCCTAAATGCTATCATGAACTAATAAATTTTTGTGTAAAATGTTATAAACTTTAGTAGTATCTGGTGTTTTGTATAATATAAAATATGTCGATATCACCCTGTACCAACCACTTGAAATAATTTTTTTTGACGAAGAAGCAACAGTTGATACAAGTTTTTAAGACGGGAAGCTTCTGACGACCCTTCCAAAATTAAAACAAATTTGTTGTAAGAGCAAACTTTGAAACAGCGAAATATTGGAAAAACCAGCCGTTCGCAATTGTGAACCCTTCTTCGAAATTTCGCAATTTCTGAAAAGAGTTTTGTTCCATCTAGCCACGTACATAAGTTTTCCTTTTTCTACCCTTTCGTTCTATATTATAAATCTAACTTTGTCGGTCTTATGGGGTTGTTACGTAGAATTTATCTCTGTTTAATACGTTGGCAGATTGGAATGGGCGTCTCTCTCGGTTTCCATCCCTATTTTCCATTTTTCGTAGACCAGGAACTCTGGTATCTTTGAAAATTTTTGAAAATTGTTAATTTTGTACTTGATTTGAGCTTGAAAAATTATTATTGATTATGGTTTTAAATAATTTTGCAAAATCGGATACAATTAGCCTCTCTTTGCAAAGGCAATGACGTCGACTTTGCAAAGTAACGAGACACTTACTCAACACACACACTACACATGACACTAGGTACCTAACTGTAAAAATTTACCGTACCTACCATGTCAATGGCCATTAGTTATCGAGGCATTAGCTAAATAAACAAAAAAAATTTCATTATCAAAATCACATTAATAATAAAATAGCTTCAAAAAAGAAAACTAAGAATATAGTAAAGTGATAAAGATGATTGATTTAGGATATTAAGAGTCAGTTAAAAAGAGCAAATCTCTGCTGAGCTACTTAACTTTTGGACGAGGAAAACATTACTTACTTAACCGCTTTCTTTAACAAAATTTACAACGAAGTAAAAATTACAGATGATTGGTTGGAGTCACTGTTTATCATCATCATTCTCTTTGCCTTATCCCTATGCGGGGTCGGCTTCCCTAATTGCATTTCTCCACACAATTCTATCTTGGGTCATATCAATGTTAATCCCCTTTATCAACATGTCCTGCCTTATCGTCTCCCCCCAGGTCTTCTTTGGTCTTCCTCTCCTACTCCTTCCAGGAATCTGATCTTCAGCTATTCTTCGTATTGGGTGATTAACGTCTCGACGTTGAACATGACCAAACCATCTTAACCTATGCTCTCTCATTTTGGCATCAATTGGTGCCACACCTAGACTTCCCCTAATATACTCATTTCTAATTTTATCCTTCTTTGTCACTCTACTCATCCATCTAATCATTCTCATTTCCGCCACATGCATTTGTTGTTCCTCTTTCTTTTTCACTGCCCAACATTCAGTTCCGTACATCATAGCCGGTCTTATGGCTGTTTTATAGAATTTTTCCTTCAGCTTCATTGAAATTTTTCTGTCACACAACACACCACTTGCTTCTTTCCGCTTCATCCATCCAGCCCTAATTCTACTGCATGCATCTCCATCTATTTCTCCATTACTCTGTAATACCGATCCCAGGTACTTAAAACTATTGCTTTTTACAATCAGTTCACCATCCAAAGATACCATTTTATTTGTAGTAACTCCATCTTTAAATGAACATTCCAAATACTCTGTTTTTGTCCTACTAAGTTTTAAACCTTTTTCCTCCAGAGCTTGCCTCCACTGTTCCAGTTTTTGTTCCAAGTCTCTTTCACTATTTCCTACTAACACGACATCATCAGCATACATTAAGCACCATGGAATGTTACTCTGTAGTTTCGCTGTTATCTGGTCCAAAATTAATGAGAATAAATACGGACTAAGCACCGAGCCTTGGTGCAATCCTACTTTCACATGAAATGTATCAGTCTATCCCACATCTGTCCTAACACTAGTCGTTACTCCCTCATACATATCCCTCACAATCTTTACATATTCACCAGGGACTCCTTTGTTATTGAGTGCCCACCACAGAATCTCTCGAGGAACTCTACCATATGCTTTCTCAAGATCAATGAATACCATATGAGCGTTTGTTTCTTTACCACTGTATTTTTTTATCAACTGCCTTATAATGAAAATTGCATCTGTTGTTGATTTGCCCTGCATAAAGCCAAATTGATTCTCGGATATTTCGGTCTCTTCACGTATCCGTCTATCAATTACTCTTTCCCATATTTTCATGGTGTGGCTAAGCAGTTTTATAGCCCTGTAGTTTGTACATTGTTGTATATCTCCCTTGTTTTTAAGTGGTTGGAGTCACTGTTTATAACATTACCAAAGAAAAGCAGGCTCACCAAAGTCAGCAAAGTTAGACTCAATCAGTTTGATGAGCTACACCATTAACACATTTTTACGAATTATACAACACCGAGTATTCCTTCTGTGCGAAAGAAGAATGGGTAGACATAGAATGGCTTGCGGGCAGCAGGACTTGATTACAATATAAAACTGCTAAAATACTTATATTACAATCGAGTAGCCACTATCCAAATTGGAGAGAATCGTACTGAAAAACGTGGGGTACGACACGGTTGTTTTTTGTCACAGCCTTTTTAATCTACATTCTGAAGAACTTTTTAGGAGGTTTTGGATGATAGACAAGAGAAAGTCAGACTAGGCGGAGAAGTAATCAACAATATCAGATACGCTGACGATACAGCTGGTCCTGCAGAAAATTAACAAGATTCCAGACATTAGTAAATCTAATCAATGAAGCAAGTTATCAGAGATTCAAATTAACATTTCACTGACAAAGTAGATGGCAGTTGGAAATATTAATATAGATCAAGGTCTGCAAGAGCATATCTATTATATGGTTGTGAGACATGGATATTAAAAATCACAATGCTTAACAAATTCGAATTGTGGTACTATCGACGGATTCAAAACATATCGTAAGTTTCACACACTTCCAATGAAGATGTTCTTAAAATGATGAACTCAGAACGTCTGCTAATACACATATTTCCTCAAGACGAAAAAACAGAATACTTCAGCATAATAATTAGAGGACCTAAATACCATCTACTTCGCCTTATAATATAAGGAAAAGTGAGGGAAAGAGATGGATTGATCAAAAGAGACTTTCATGGCTACGCAATATTACACTATGGTGTGCTTATACAGAATTAGAAGAATTATTTGGCGCAGCAGACGATAGAGAAAGGTAATTCTCTATATATTCAATAATACAATAAGACCGACAATACAAATAAAAATGAACCTTAGGACTTACATTAACCACACACTCCGTAGACCACCAAAACCTCGATTTTTGCCCCTTCGCTTCGTTTTCGAACGTATTTGCTTCGTATCTGTTTAGTGTACAGATAGCGAATGATCGATAACGAAGCGAAGGGTCAAAAATCGAGTTCGAGGGGTATACAGTTTACCATCAAACAAAAAGTAGTAGAACGTGTGCCATAATACACGTACCTTGACACTACATTAAATAAGCAGTGGGGCCACTCACAAGAAATAAAAACTAGAATACGAAAAGCAAGGACAGCGTTCATCTAAATGTCCAAGCTGTTCAAATCACACAATTTGAATTTAGAACTGAAACTCAGACTCCTCCGATGTTATAGATTCTCCATCTTGTTATATGGAGTAGAGTTTTGGACTCTAACGGAAGCAACAACGAAGAGACTGGAAGCGTTAGAAATGTGGGCATATAGAAGAATTCTTAAGATATGGACAAAATATCAAATGCCAAAATACTCCAAAAACTTAATAAAGGGAAGGAAATAATGTGCACGGTGAAAAGAAGAAAATTAGAATATTTCGGCCACATCACAAGAAATAAAACAAAATATAACCTGTTAAAATGCATTTTGCAAGGAAAGGTGAATAATAAAAGAGGTGTCAGAAGAAGAAGAATATCTCGGCTCAGGAACTTGAAGACCAGGTTTGCGACATCCACTACAGGGCTTTTCAAGGCAGCACCTAATAAGATTATTATTACCAGAATGATTGCCAACATTCGTAACGGATAGGCACCAGAAGAAGTAGTAGCTAGAACAAAGATGATATAAAGAAAATAATAAAAATATTACAATACCGGGTGTCCACTTATATTTTCCCCCATTTTAACTGCCTATAACTTCTAAACGACTCAAGATAAAAATATGCGGTTTTCGCTGAAATATTTTATTTTAGTAAAAGTTTTTTTGAACTGATTGAATTTTTTATATCGCTTTTAAATAAAAATGGCGAATTTTTGAAAAAAAAACTTTGTTGACTTTTTTATTGAAGTATATTTTTTGTAAAGTGAAAGAGCGGTCATTTAACTATGCAGCGATATAAAGTTTTTTAAAATCGGTTGTCAAATGACTGAGCAATTAATTTTTAAAATGAGAGATGCAATGTGGAAATCACATAACATAATATTTATCATTATCAATTTGCTTATTTATAGCCCAATAAATGACCGTTTTGGAGTGTAATTTCCAGGGGCAACTCCGAATTGCATGAGAATTTGGATTTAGGTTCTACTTACCCTCCACTTCAAAGTTGAATTTGTGCCGTTGGTTGAACCCCCCTTCTGGGGGGGTGAAAAACGCGTGTTTAAAATAAGGCCGGAAATGGATAAATTTACTTATTTTAAGCACCTTTTGTTCTATAAGTTTTTTACGTAAGTCAATACTTTTTGAGTTATTAGCGATTTAAAATGTTGATTTTTCGACAAAAAACTACGTTTTCAGACGGTTTTTCCCAAATAACTCAAAAAGTAAATATTTTATCGAAAAAAATATTTTTAGCAAAAGTGTAGCCTATAAAAAAACGAAAAAAATGATGTACCAGTAAAGTCTACAAATTGAGTAGAAACAAAGTTGAAGCTCATGAAAAATACGTTCTTATTCGTATAATTCCAAATCGAATAATTCAACGCGAAATCACCGAAGAAAGAAGCATTTTTCGGGAAAACCTTATTAACATTTTTAAAGTATCGAAAAAAGCTTATTATTTGTTTTTTATAAAAGTTTACAGCATCAAAAATAAACGAGTTACACTGAAAAAAATTTGGTCCTTTTTTTTTGGTAAAAGAAAATCGTGAAAACCTCCCTCTATTTAGCACCCTAAATGAAATTAATCGTTTGGCTTTACCATCTATTTTAACTGTATGTGTATTGTTTATATGATCTGTAAGTTTGATTGGTTTGAAGTGCTTATTTTTAAAAACATTTGGTTTTATGGTAAAAAAAAATTTTCTAAAAATTTTTGAAAAACTTCATTTTTTCAAAATAACTTAAAAAGTATTAGTGATAAGAAAAATCTTGAAGGGTAAAAAAATGTAGGTTTTGCTATTATATATTTGCTAGTTTCATTTTGTTTCTCCGTAAGACAAAAATTGGTTAAGATATGGCTGTTCAAAATTTGCATACACTCCTGATTAGTGACACATTTAGCTTTCTCAATTATAACCCTTTCAAAAATAAACACTTTAAACCGGTGAAACTGACAAATCATATAAAAAATAGATAGGTAAGTAAATTGTTTGTAAAGCGGTAGCGATTAATTTAATTTGGTGAGCTAAACACGGCGAGATTTTCTTGAGTTTTTACAAAAAAAAAGAGGGCCAACTTTATTTTGAGCGTAACTCGCTTATTTTTAATGCTAAAACTATCGTTAACAATTAAAACAAAGCTTTATATAAACACTTTAAAAAAGTTTAAATGGGTTTTTCCCGAAAAGTGCTTATTTTTTCGGTGATTTCACCTTGAAATATTCGATTTGGAATTAGACGAATAAGAACGTATTTTTCATGAGCTACACCTTTGTTTTTATCTGATTGATAGCCTTTACTGATACACCATTTTTTTGGGTTTTTTATAAGCTACACTTTTGCCAAGAATATGTTTTTCGATATAATATTTACTTTTTGAGTTATTTGCGAAAAACCGTCTGAAAACGTAGTTTTTTTGTCGAAAAATCAACATTTTCAATGGCAAATAACTCGAAAAGTATTGACTTACGTAAGAACCTCTATAGAACAAAAGTTGCTTAAAATCAGACAATTTATCCATTTTCGGTCTTATCTTGAACGTATGTTTTTTCACCCCCGAGAAGGGGTGACTGTCACCCCCCAAGTAAAAGCAACCAACGGCACAATTTCAACTTTGAAGTGGAGGGTAAGTAGAACCTAAATCCAAATTTTCATGCAATTCGGAGTTGCCCCTGAAAATTACACGGTATCGCCGAATTTCCCGTTCATTTACTGGGCTATTATATTAGTTATGTTATTTAGTCATGTGATATCCACGTTGCACCTCTCACTTTAAAAATTAATTACTTAGTCATTTAACAACCACTTTTAAAAAACTTTATTTCTCTGGATAGGTGAATGACCGTTCTTTCAATTTACAAAAAAATATACTGGGTGTTCCTTAAAAAAAAAGTCAACAAAGTTTTTTTCAAAAATCCGTCATTTTTTTTCGTAATTGAAAGCGATATAAAAAACTCAATCCATTCAGACAAAACTTTTACTAAAATAAAACTTTTCAGAGAAAACCGCATATTTCTATCTTGAGCCATTTAGAAGTTAGAGGCAGTTAAAATGGGGGAAAATATAAGTCGACACCCGGTATAATTCCACACATACTACTATGAAAATCACGATGTGGCAGCCGTAGTTTAACGGCTATATTACTGACTCAACAACCTGGAGAGTCCGGATTCGATTTGTGTATTCTTCTTGTAATTCTTGTAATTTTTCTTCTTCTTCTCCTTTTGTATAGACATGACTCTGTCTGTTCCTTCAATGTGCCTCTAGTAAGTTGTCGTTCCATCCTTTTCGTGGTCTTCCCACTGATCGTCTTCCTATTGGGTAACCGTCTCTCGCCGTCCTTACTGCTATATTTGTTGGCATTCGGCTTATGTGGTCATTCCATTCTATTCTTCTGTTTCTTATCCAGTTATTAATGTTGTCCACCTTACATCCCCGTCGTATATCTGTACTTCTAGCTCTGTCCCATAGAGTCTTGCCATCGATTTTTCGATGGGTTTTCATTTCCTCTGTTTCGAGCAATCTTTTTGTCCTCTCTGTGTCGGGTCGTGTTTCTGCCACGTATGACATTATTGGTCTGATGACTATTTTATAAATTCTGCCTTTCATTTCTTTTCCGATATTGTTATTTCTCCATATTGTGTCATTCAGGCAACCTGTGGCTCTGTTTGCTCTATTTACTTGATCTTCCACTTCTGTTTCGAGCCTTCCGTAGCTAAATAGTGTGATACCTAGATATTTAAACTCCATCACTTGTTCTATTATTTGACCCTCCAGCTCCAATTTACATCTTGTTAGATTTGCTGCACGTAATTATGTTATTATCCGCACGTAATTACGTCGGTTCCGGCTTCCTACGTGGTTGTTACGTCATGTTGTGGGTGCTTGCACGGCTTGAAAACCCTATCATTAGACCTAAGCCAGAAGATATACGTACTTTAATTTTTATAATCGCGATAATATTAATTTCCGGTTTTTTAACCAGTTTGCAGTCACTCTAGAGTCTAGGTCTAGAGACTCTAGCTAGAGTAATGTCTGCTTCCTCCACTATTTGACTACTAAAACCTACTGACTACTTTTTTGCACTACTATCACCTAAAGAATATATGTGTATAGTGAGGATTAATATACAAATTTTCTAATTGTGTTATTACTTGTCTAATTTTTGTACGGCTAATATAAAAATAGGTCTATTAAAAAATAATGCAAAATGACAAACTGCTTTGTTGATTTACAACCCAGAATCATTACTTTTTGACTATAAATACTCTTTTCTCAACTGGTATCTGGGGACCCTGTTTCTGCCTCTCCTATAATATAGCGTTGTTGTCGATATAAATTATGTATCTTTTAAATCCTGAGTGTGTTAAATTTTTATGTTGAAATGCATTCACATATTCCATTTTAGTAGACGTAACTTGCCATGATTGAGCTTGCGTACTGCATCGCCCATCGCTGCTCATCATCATTCTCTTTGCCATTATCCCCATGCGGGGTCGGCTTCCTCGGCTTCCCTAATTTCATTTCACCATAAGTTTCTATCTTGGGTATATACAACATCAATCTTCTTTACCGACATGTCCTGTCTAAGCGTCTCTCCTCAGGTCTTCTTTGGTCTTCCTCTCTTACTTCTTCCAGGAACCCGCAGCTCAGAAATTTTTCGTATTGGGTGATTAACGTCTCGACGTTGAACATGACCAAACTATATTAACCTATATGCTCCCTCATTTTGTCATCAATTGGTGTCACCCCTAGATATATAGATAGATTGCTCACTGCTATTATATACTGATAATAAAACAACATTAGTCTGTTAAATAAAAAAACTAGACAGGTACCAAACCAGAGACCCAGTGAGATTTCCATCAATGTGCGGCACCAATGACCACCTGCAAACGATAAAACAACTCATTGAAAAATCCATAGAATACAACAGACCTCTGTTATTAGTATTTATAAATTTCCATAAATCGTTTGACTCGTTAGATACTGTAATTGAAGCATTAAATGAAAGTCGCATTGATAACCGTTATTCCAGATTAGTAAGTATACAATATTTATTTATAGAAAATCGACAAACGTAATAAACTTACACGAAAACAGTAACGAAATAAAAATTCAAAGGGGTGTCAGACAAAGCTTTTTATAATTGCCCTGAAACGTGCTTTTAAAATCCTCGATTACGATAATAAAAGATAAGAAGTGTCAAGATGAAGAAAGACTGCACCACCTGAATTATAAGTATTCAAAAGATAATTATTATGATAGAAGGTGACCGTAACCATAGTCCTGTCGCCAGGGGGGTACAACGGCCTCCTTTATTCAGATGGACTTACAAAAGTTTTTTTATGAATTTTCACCCGTAGAACACGAATTTTTTGGGTAACAGTTGATCCGGATGTCGATTAGATTGTTATAAACAAAGAACTTGAAGAATTACATAACAGCGATTTCTCGCGAATCAAAACATTTTTTTGTATTTTTTGGATCATTCTAAGCAAAAAATGTTCCTACAAGTATTTTCGTAGGATGCATAGTTTTCGAAATAAACGCGGTTGAACTTTCAAAAAATCGAAAAATTGCAATTTTTGAACCCGAATAACTTTTGATTAAAAAATAAAATAGCAATTCTGCTTACCGCATTTGAAAGTTCAAGTCAAATTTTATCGGTTTTGATTATTCGCATTGCTAAAAATTTATTTTTGAAGTTATACTTCTTAAGGCGCGATTGAGATTGAGGGTGAATTTATATTGATCTGCGCGCACGCGCACACCGACAGTATGGTATTAGTTGTTATACGGGCTCTGATTGGGTGTTGAAATGATCTGTCAATAATAAATAATTGTTCAATATGAAGGTAAACAAATGTATAATATATTAGTTTTATTGTTGTGAGGACAGAAACAAAAAAGTTTATAATTGTAGTGACATTTAAATAGTTTTTAAAAGCAACAGGTACGTAATAATTGTAAATGTATCATAGGTACCTACCTATTTGAACCTTTCAAAATACATAGCCTGTAATACTTTTATTTACATAATTTGATTACCATCAAAATTTCTATCAATGTTCACCTAATATATTGTTTTCTTACTCTATATTTTGTTGTATTTTTTCAATTCTAAATCATTTCAATTCAAAATCAAAATAATTTAATTTAATTTAATTCAAAAATGTCAAAAGCTTAATCCGTTTAGTTAGTCGATCTTCGCACATAATGACACATTGCCTCCGTGGCGAAGCGTTTAAGGCGAATGAACCCCAATATACCAACCGCGCTGATAGCTGGTTCGAATCCCAATAAAAACTTTTATTTTTTTATTTTTTTTAATACATTTTATGATTGTACGTATATTTATTATATAATTTTATTTTCAGAAAATACGTATTTAGTTAAAAAATTTTCCGACAATTAATGTTCAGAAATCATTTGTGGCATTTTTAATGTGTTTGAGTGTGTTTTATTCTTTTTTTATTTTAATTTTTGGCACTGTTTTAATAAAAATGTTTGAAAAGTAGTAAGTATAAATTAGTTTAATATTTAAATAAAATATAAATTAAAAGTATATTAATTTCGTTTAAATCATATAATAGAAGTATAACTTCTTACGTGCGTACAAAGTACACACACATTCTTTTTTATTGTTAAACAAAGCTATAAACACATAGTGTTTCCCGTGCCTAATATATGCGTTTTAATGAATTTAACGTAGAAATAGCCTCGCTTATGCACTTGTACCTACTCTACATACCTACTCGTTAGATTTTAAATGGGAGATCATTGAAAACATCACTCAAGCACTATGTGTTTGTAGCTTTGTTTAACAATAAAAAAATAAATTTTTAACAATGCAAATAATCAAAACCGATATAATTTGACTTGAACTTTCAAATGCAGTAAGCAGAATTGCTATTTTATTTTGTAATCAAAAGTTATTCGGGTTCAAAAATTGCAATTTTTCGATTTTTTGAAAGTTTAACCGCCTTTATCTCGAAAACTATGCATCCTACGAAAAAACTTGTAAGAACATTTTTTGCTGATAATGACCCAAAAAATACAAAAAAATGTTTTGTTTTGCGAGAAATCGCTGTTATGTAATTCCTCAAGTTTTTTGTTTATAACAATCTTATCGACATCCGAATCAACTGTTACCCAAAAAATTCGTCTACTACGGGTCAAAATACATAAAACAATCGTGGGTAAATCCATCTGAATAAAGGAGGCCGTTTTACCCACCTGGCGACAGGACTACCAACGCGAAATCAATATAATTTTCAGTAGTAATTGCACAAGAGCTCTGAAATTATTGAATTTTTCCCGAGTGACACTTTGACAGTTTTAATTTCACTAGCCGAAGGCGAGTGACCTTTTCTATATTATTGTTTTCCAGAGTTATATTCCCATTTATATCCAGAGATTCGTTGGTTAGATATGTATTTAGTTTTTGCTAGATTTATTTTCAATTCTATTTCTTTTGATTTGGTATTTAGGTCCAATAGCATTTCCTGTAATTCTTCTCTGTCTTTTGCTATTAGCGTAACATCATCGGCAAATCTCAGCTGGTTTAGGTTTTCGGCGTCTATCGTCAGTCCTTTATTTGCCCATTCCAAAGTTCGAAACATATCTTCTAGAGTTAAGGTAAATAGTTTGGGTGAGATAGATTTCTCCTTTTAATGGTGGCCAAAAGTTCTCTGTCTGTTTCCATTCTGTGTAACACTATTTCATTGGTAGTATTATTGGTCCATGGTATTTTCAAAATTCTCCTAAAAAACCACGTCGCAAAAGCTTCCAGCTTTCTCATTAAGTCCACATTAACAGTCCAAGCTTCGACACTATAAAGAAGAATAGAGTGGATATAACATTTTACCATCAGATATCAGATTTGCAAATTGAGTCTTTGGTTACTCAGTAATTTCCTCATCTTCAAAAAGGCTGCTCTTGGTTGCTCTTTTCTTGATCGAATTTCTGATTTCGATTCGGATTTAGATCTTTCGTAATCTAGACTTCAATTTGTCCACTTGTTCAATATCTTCATTTTTTATCTGGATCCTTGTTATGACTGTATCCCTCTCACTGATCATGGTTTTTGTTTTCTTTATGCTTATTGTTAAACCAAATTGTTCCCCAGTATCACAAATTGTGCCTAGTGGCGTCTGCAGGTCTTGCTCGCTTTTCAAACGGAACTGAAATTAAAAAATGGTTAGATGGGCAAATATAAGTTAGGTATAAAGAAAGAATAAATAAAAATAAATGGCTGTATTTATTAAATATGTGGGTTATAGTATGATGCATATTTAAGTCACATTTATTTTTATTTTATATTATTTTAGTTATAAAAGTTTGACAATTTATAAAGCCGTTGAACTTGCAGCCCAATATGGTCCCCAAATTTTGTTTGCTCTTCTTTTCCGTTGTATATCAGCTAATGACTTTTAAAATGCATGAAAGATCCCAAGGTACTAAAATGTAAAATCACTAATGATCCTGCCATCGGCACTACAAATAGGTCTGGATCCAGCGTATGAAAAAAAGTTTATTAATAGCAAGCTGAAAATTTGTTAATAGCTTAAGGGTGTCTAGAAGGACAAACTTTGATGTATAGGAACACTGGAACAGGGGAAGTTTTAATTGTGGAACAGGTTAAAAATTTGGAACGGTCAGACCACGAAAACGTCACATGTATTTTGTCCGACAGAACTTCCAATTGATTTGCTACCCTGTCATTAAACTCTCATGCAGACTGCTATTTATCACCAAATGGGAATTATAATGAGTGGAACACGAAGAACATGTCAAATCACAGGAATCATGTTGGTTAGTAATAGCAGTCTGATATTTGCATGAGATTTTAATAGAAGGGGAGCAAAGTATGCTAAATGTGCAGTCACTCGAGCGTTATGGGGACCTATTGGGTTGTGAAGAGTAGGTCCTAAAACCAAAAAAAGTTAAGTAAAGTTTTCATCACCAAATAGGAATTATAATGAGTGGAACATGTAGAATATGTCAAATGACAGGAATTATGACAGGTGATAAATAGCAGTCTGATTTTTGCATGAGAGTTTAATGAAAGGTTAACAAATCAATTGGAAGTTCTGTCGGACAAAATACATGTGACGTTTTCGTAGTCTGACCGTTCCAAATTTTTAACCTGTTCCACAATTAAAACTTCCCCTGTTCCAGTGTTCCCATATATCAAAGTTTGTCCGACTAGACACCCTTAAACCATTAACAAATTTTCAGCTTGCTATTAATCAACTTTTTTTTCATACGCGGGATCCAGACCTAAAAGTCGTTGTCATTTTTATGTGTTATGTCTAATAATTTAAAAAGGCACATATTTGTAGTAATTTGTTAAATTTGTCATATTGATTTAAAAATGATTTTAAAGATTTCATTTTATGGGCGCTTCAAGTGTTTTAATCACGATAATATTTAACAATGGATGATCATACCAAAATTTCTGCAAAAAGAAAAATAAATCGCATCCAATATTATCGCATCCGCTTCAAAAGTGATTACTTTTTAATTCGATTTAACCGCATTAGAAGTAAATAAAAAGACGGAAAAATCCAGTCTGAGACTTGCGTTTTTCGCAGCAATTTCACAATTTTGTGTACTTCCTTCCTGGACTAATTTTCAACCCTATTTTCCTTTGGCTCCGTCCTTCTCTGTCGGTTTTTCGCACGGCTCCTCTCTCTCTGATACAGTGTTAAAGGGGATATGCCAGACCGGCGGAAAATGTGGATGTTCCTGTCCGGAAAACTGGGCTGGACGCTGTATGCTAATATCGGAATCTCTCGCAGTTTTTCATTCCTTTTTTTGTTTTGTTGTACTAGTAAAAGTGATGCCCGATATTGTCTTTTATTAGTTTTGGCGCTGATTTGTTTATTCGTTTTTTATTTGCGAAATCAGATATACACATAATAAAATTTGGTATTTTGCAAACTTCAATTATTTTTTCTACTAACAAATATAATTATTTCATTCATAGAGATTCTGACGAATAGAAACCTACAAGAACAAAAATAACAGCGATTATTTCATTCATAGGAGATTCTGACCAATAGAAAGCTACAGAAATAAAAATTGAACTGATTATTTTTTAATGATTTTAACTTCCAATCGTATAGTAAGATATTTCATCACGTGTTTAATTCTGTCCAATCAGAATAAAATTATACTGAGAATTATCTACTGTAGAAAATTACCGATAGAAATTTTTAAGTAGATTGTTTCTGTTTAATGGCAACCAGTTTCCTAGTTTTGACAACTGTCACATTTAAGAAAATATCCATAATATACGTATTAAAAAATAATCTTGCGAATATCACACGACAGTAAGAATAAATAAGAAAATAATGCTTCATTTTTACTCAAATTTGTTGTCATTGGGCAATAGTCAGACAACAAATTTTCGAAAAACTGTCGCATTATTTTCAATTTATTCTCACTCTCTTGTGATATTCTACCCGATAATTTTTGATAATTTCCCGTCGTCAAGTATATTACGTCAGATTCCCTTCGTTGCTATGAAAAAATACATTCAGTGACATTAATGACAATTATGTTTTTTTTTTTTTTTATTTTTATTTTTATTTTGGCTTAGACTTACCGTCATACTGCCAGACACATAAGGAATACAAGTTATCAAGTTATACAAAACAGGTTTAAAACAAAGATAACAACTAAAAGGTATTAAGTAACACTAAGCTTAACAGCTAAAACTACTAACTACCAAAGGTATTAATTAAAAATGTTTAAGGGAATTATAATGATAATTTGCTGTCTTTTAAAAAGTTAATTAAAGAGTTGTATACATCTACAGAACCAAGTGATAATAAATATAGTATATTCCAAGGAGTTGCTACTTTACATTTTAATAAATCATTTATTAATTTAGATGAGTAAATTGTATTTTTAGAACAACCAAAAAATATATGATCTAAATCACTTTCCTCTTCACAATGCTCACATTTATCATTATCCAAAACCTGTATTTTAAATAAATGTTTTGGATAACATGCGTGCCCGAATCGTACTCTAATAATAGAAGTTATGTACTTTCTAGAAGCTCTACAAGACTTGTACCAAGGAAATTTGGGAATATCGGGCTGAATTAACGAGTATCTATTTTGATTCACAAAAGAGTATTCCTTCCACTGGTAGCTCCACTCCCGATGCAGTGTTGACTTGAAAGAGATTATACTATCAGTCAGTGTTATTTTATGTAGAATACTGGTATCGGATGAAACGCTTTCTTTGGCTAATAAGTCGACATACTCATTATGTTCAAAACCTGCGTGTGCTTTAATCCAGATAAAATGTACATTGATTCCTTTGGTTAAAAGATTTTGTTTAATATGTTTAATTTTATAAATGTATGGGCAGTCTTGGATGTTTGGGGGTCCATATTTACCAAGAGATTTCAATACTGCTAAGGAGTCAGACAAAATTATAATATGGGCGAAATCAAATTCAGCTACATATAGTAAAGCTTCATATATTGCAATAGCCTCTGCTGTATAAATCGAAGTCTCCGGTTTCAGTTTGAATTTCTTTTCTATATGTCCCGATGGTATAAAAAAGGCGCATCCAGTTCCATCTGCAGATTTAGACGCATCTGTATATAGAGCTATTGACTCATTGTAACTATTCGTTATGGATAAAAGAATATTTTTATTTAAATATATGTTTTCACTATAATTTGGTACAATAATATCTGTAGGAGAAAAGAAAGAAGAGTACGCGTAGTTTTTGAATAAGTCGTTCGTTTTATCTATATTTTTTAAGAGTACTATATTTTGATTATAAGCTTCACACAGTAAGGGAGATTTCTTTTTTTGCCAATATTTATTGGTTAGATCATGGCAACTTAAAGTCACTATTTTTTGGTATAGAAGAGGGTTAATTAAGTATACTTTCATTAAATATTTTTTGGACAAAAAACTTCGTCTTAGATTTAAAGGAGGTTCCAAGGCTTCCAAATATAAAGCTTGTACTGGAGTGGATCTCATAGCTCCTAGACATATTCGTAAGGCTGAATTCTGTAAAACGTTGATTTTGTTTAGTAGTGCATTACTTGCTGATCCATACAAAACACTGCCGTAATCGAAAATAGATCGTATGTAAGCTTTATAAAATAATAAACTTACTTCAACATCCGATCCCCACCAAGTTCTATTAATTGATTTAAGAAAGTTTATTCCCTTATTACACCTGTTCAACATGTCGTCAATATGTAACTTCCAGGTCAATTTTTGGTCGAGTATCATTCCAAGATATTTAATTTTATTTTTAAAAGAAAATTTATGCCCACCTAAGGTGATTGTGCTAATATTAGGAAAGTTATGTCTGGTAAATAAACAAACTTGTGATTTACTGCATGATAATTCAAAGCCATTTTCAATAAACCATTTTTTATGGAGACCATAGACACTATTCAAGTTTTCAATGGATTGCTGATATTTCTTGTGTTCTGTGTACAAACAGAAATCGTCAGCATATTGTACAACATTAAATGCAATATTGTTAATAGTGATGTTGTGTAGATCTGCTGTGTAAATGTTAAATAAAATAGGGCTCAAAACGGAGCCCTGAGGTAATCCTTTATTATTAAGTCTAGGGCCTATAAGAGTATGATTATTTTTTAAATAAATTATTCTATTTTTATACAGGTTTACAATGTTAGAAGCAAACTGTGATGGAATATTAAAAAATGTAATCATCTTTTCTTGGAGAATTGAAAGAGAGACAGAGTCATAAGCACCTTCGATGTCTAAAAATAAAGCGGGCACATAACTGTTCCTGGAAAAACTGTTCTGAATGTCTACCACAAGAGTTGTTAAGGAATCTAAAGTTCCATAACCTTTTTTAAAACCATGTTGGTTAGCGGGTAAAGGATTTTGATCCCTTAGCCACCAATCCAACCTAATCTTAACCATCCGTTCGAGAGTCTTCAATATACATGATAATAATGATATCGGTCGGTAAGCTTCAGCTAATTTAGGGTCTTTCCCCGGTTTGGGAATAGGAACGACTATAATACGCTTAAAATCTATTATGCTGTTGCCTTCAATAATTATCTGGTCAAATATATTTAAAAGTAATTGTTTTGCGTTATCTGGTAAATGTTGTATCATAGGATATTTGATTGCATCGTATCCTGGTGAGGTACTAACGCGATTATCAAGGGCAAATTCTAATTCAGTTCTCGAAAAAGGTGTAAGGAGAAAATGATTCTGATCAGATGGAAGCGTTTTAGAATTAATAACATCTAACTGGTTATTTACGTAAGGTGGAGCTATTTTATCGAAAAAATCGTCTACCCATGAATTACTTAGAGGTAATGAAAAATTAACTTTTTTCCTATTCATTTTTCTTGCTTGATTCCAAATAAGACTAGATGGAGTTTGTTTATTTAATTTTGAACACCATGCAACCCAACTTTGTTTGGCCTTTAATTTCAGGAATTTTTTGACACGAGCATTTACTTCTTTGCATTTACAAAAATTTTCAGGAGAAGAATTGTTTTTATAGTTTATTAATGCCTTCTTTCTTTCTGCAACGGATTGATCACATTCCGAATCCCACCACGGAGGGGGAGTTCGTTTGCATTTAAATGGTTTATATTCAGAAATAGATTGTTTAGAAGCTTCATTAATACAGTCAATAAGGAAATTATATTTTTCTTGGGTATTTAAGGATGTGTGAGGTTTTTCGTTTAATAAGGTATCAACAAGCTGAGAGTATAATGACCAATTTGCTTTTTTAATGTTCCACTTAGTACTGGGATAAATGGTATTAGCATTACTTCCCAAGACATCGATCACAACCTTTATAACGAAATGATTTGATCCCAAGGTATCAAGATCTACAGACCACGAAGTTTTATCAAAAAGGGATGGTGAGCAAAACGTGACATCAATCATGGAATCTGAGTTTCCTGGACTCGTTTGGCAAGTTGGTTGTCCATTATTCATTACTACATAATCTAAATTCTGAATTGTCTCCACAATTTGATGGCCTATATTATCATTTTTATATGAGCCCCACAAAGAATTATGTGCATTCATATCTCCTCCAATGATACAAGGGTGTTTTAGTTGAGAAAATAACTTATCCCAATCTTCGGTTTTGGTTTTAGTTTTTGGGCACCTATATACAGAGAGTAAACTTAAATAACTTTGTTTATAGTTGATTTTAATACCACAAGCAAGCAAGTCTTGAATATAATTTTTTTTAATTGTTATGCGCTCAAAAGGAATACCAGTTTTAATTAAAATAGCAACTCCAGAATAGCCGTCATCGCGATCTTCGCGTATCACATTATAACCTCTATAAATATATACAACATCCCGTTTAAACCAAGTTTCACTTATTAAAGCTATGTCAATATCTTCGGTTATTAAAAAGTTAATAAGGCTGTTTTTGTTAGCAACAGCTGATCGAGCATTCCATTGTATTATTTTGAGTTTAGATTTGTTCGTCATTAGATGAGTTATTTTTTAAAATATTATCTAGAACATTATTAATACCTTTGGCTAACAAATTCATGTCAAGTGATTTTGCCTCTTCTAAACAATTAATATTTTGAATAAAACTTGAGAAAAGAAGTACTAAGGAATCTACTAACTTATTTTTATCATTGTCTGTATTAGGAAAACTTTCCTTATTTAAGGGAGGTAAAGGTTGAGACGGTCCAAATCTGAAAGGGATGAGATATGGTGTAGGATCTTCGGAAGTTGGAGATGATACTTTTCTTTTTTTATTTGCACTATACTCAGTGCTTGATGTACTACAGCTTGGTTGGCTAAAACTTTTGGGTTTCTGTAGGTGAGGCCTCAATGGCTTGAAATAAGGAGATGTACTAACTTCAGAGGAGTTAGTTAATTTTGGAAATTCTTTGTCTGAATTTGACAATATTTCAAATCTGTTATTAGAAATAAGACCAGAAAATGATGAGTCACTCAAATTTTTTGCCTCCAAATATGAGATTTTATGTTCAATCATGATATTTTTTATTTTTTTTTGATGTTCGAAAAAAGGACAGTTTTTAGAGATCGATATATGCTTATCAGTTTTACAGTGTATGCAATACTTTTTTGTTTCATCACATGTATGTATGTCATTTTTAATTTGTCCACATTGTATACAGTATTCCTGTGTACCTTTACACTGTCTAGAAATATGTCCATATTTGAGGCATTTATAACATTGCGTCACTTTACCCAACAATTTTTCCACTTGGAAAAATACATAATTTATCACAACATAGTTTGGCAAACAATTGCCTTCAAAAGTAATTATAACATTACGTCTAGGGACGTATTCTGTATTTCCATCCTTTTCTACTTTCCTGTGCATTCTTTTAATATCAATAATTGGTGAACTAGAGCTCATATATTTTTTCAAATAGTCAATATTATATTTGGTATCAACATCGCGTATCAGTCCTTTGATTTCCAAGAGGTGATTTGGAATGTACGCTTTTAAATTATCGTCCTTTAAGTGACTATTATTGACTAAATTGTTTGCATCCAAAATAGATTTGAGGATTACTTTAACACGGTTTCTTCCTATACTTTTAATTTGCTTAATATTATTAATCTTTAATTTTTGATGTAAAATATCTGCAACAACCATTGGATGCAAACGGGAAATATTCTGATCATTGGTCTTCTCAACATAAACACAACAATTTTGAAAGTCGTAACTATTACAATTAATATTAAAAAGTTTTACCTCCCTTGTAGCAGAAGAATTTGTGGTGATAGTTCCTGTATCCATGTCTTGATTACTATCACTAATAACTTCAGCAGTATTTAGTTCGCACACTGGCGTCTTTTTTATATTCTCCCCCATCTGGGGAGAATATTTTCACTTTTGTATCACTATTCTACAATATGTAAATGTTTTTACCCACGATGAAATTTAAATGTTTTAATTGTCACAAAAACTGCGAGCTGAATGTCAATATTTAGGTACGTTTAACCATGGCCAAATTTTAAACTGTTCACACAAAAGTTAAACACCGTGAAAAGAAGCCTAGGCTGTTTAACCCATAGGACTGAAACTTCTTATCAATGATAATTAAAACCACTATAAAATTAATTTAAGTTAAACTACTAAAAAATTAATTTTTTCTGGAGCTATTTTAGATGCAACCGTATTTGACGTTTATTAATGTCAAAGTTTTGCAATTATGTTTTAAAAATTATAAAAGTGAGTGATGACTTTCAACCGTCAAATATTTATAACAACTGTGTAAATAATTTTACTAATTTGTACTTACATAAATAAATTACAATAAAATTTTGGTTTTGAACAGTTTTATTCATGAAATAATCGCAACAAATTGCACTCGATCTCTAAATTTAATAAAGAATTTTTCCCTCGTGACACTTTGACATAACTTCACTCGCCTTCGGCTCGTGAAATTAAAACTGGCAAAGTGTCACTCGGGAAAAATTCAATAATTTTAGAGCTCTTGTGCAATTACTACTGATTATTTTTTTAATGATTTTAACTTCCAATCGTGTAGTAAGATTTTCCATCACGTGTTTAATTTTGTCCTTATTTGATAAAAATGAAACAAGAAAATACTACAAATCCTTAAATAATAGCCGACACTAACGGTGAAATTCTACATGACAAAAACTTAGTTCTTAACAGATAGGCACAATATTTCAGCGAACATCTAAATATAACCGATATTGAAGGAGGTTACAACGTAGGAAATCAACAAAATCTACATCATCAACTACACCGTGAAGACCCAATAAGAGAAGAAGTGTCAAATGCCATCCTAAAACTCAGAGACAATAAAGCCCCAGGAATACACGAAATCTGTTCGGAGATGTTTAAAAAAGGTGGTGATCAACTTTTTGCAGCAATCCATAAACTGATGACTTATATGGCAGAATGAATTGGTACCAGAAGAGTGGCTAAAGGGAGTAATATGTCCGTTGCATAAAAAAGGTGATCAACTGGATTGTAAGAACTATAGAGGCATTACTTTGTTAGCATCTGCGTATAAAATCTTCAGCAATGTATTGTTTGAAAGACTTAAACATTTTACAAAGGATATTGTAGGCCAATACCAATGCGGATGTGATGTACTGCTGGAAAGTCAACTATACATCAAATTCAAGCACATAGGCAGATTCTAGAAAAGTCACTAGAATATAACATAGATACCCACCATCTCTTCGTTGACTTCAAAGCAGCCTATGACAGTGTTAAAAGAAGCGCATTATATAATGTGATCTCACCTAAGTTAGTTAAGTTGACCCAACTAACAATGCAAAACGTAAGCTCGTGCGTTAGAATTTAAGGGAGAAAACTCTACGTTCTTTGACGTTAATAATGGTCTAAGACAGGGAGACGCGCTGGCGTGCCTCCTCTTTAATATTGCCTCGGAAAAGGCAGTCAGAAAATTAAATATTAGAATGAATGGAACTATTTTTAATAGATCGACGCAAATTCTCGCATTCGCTGACGATATATGTAGTTACAGTGGGCAGAAGTTTGAGAGACATGGTGCAGTGTTTTACAAGGCTTGCGGACGCGCCAAGTGAATTAGGACTTGTGGTAAACGAGGAAAAAACCAAATATATATTGGTTTCTAAAAACTCCCGAAATATCCAACAGAGAATTCAAATTAACAATCACACCTTTGAGCAAATCAAGGAATTCACATATCTTGGATCGCTAGTAAACTCAATAAACACGACAAGCGATGAAGTGAAAAGACGCATAGCAATAGCAAACAGAACTATTCACGGTTTGCATAAACATTAAAAAATAAAAATATAAAACGTGCAGTAAAGCTCAAAATATACAAGGCCTTAATAAGACAGGTTTTGATATATGGAGCTGAAACGTGGACCCTATCTCAAAGTGATGAAAGACTTCTTGGTGTTTTTGAGAGAAAAATTCTTAGAAAGGTTTTTGGGGCAGTAAACGAAAATGGGCTATGGCGTCGAACTTTGAATTGTATGAGTTTAACACCGATCCAGATATTGTGAAATTCGTTAAAGTGCAGAGACTTAGATGGGCTGGACACATTGCTAGGATGTCAGACCACGAATACACTAAGAGATTAACATTTTCAAAACCAGAGGGCACAAGAAGTAGAGGACGACCACGAAGAAGATGGATTGATGATGTGGAAGAAGACCTAAAAATTCTAGTAGTCAGAAGATGGAGGGAAGTTGCCAGGAATCGACAGGAGTAGCGACTTCTTTGTGAGCAGGTCAATATCCACAACGGATTGTCGAGCCACTTATGATCAGAGGCGTGCGGTCCATGGAAGCGGGGGAAGCGCCGCTTCCCTATACCTACTTCGATATAAGAAAATATATATATTATTAATTAATACCTATTTAATAACAAAAATTTTTCCCTAATCCAAGTAATCTACATATTACCTAGGCATACACATTGAAAAATATTAAAAATTAATCGCGTACGAACGAAATCAATATGCACACAATTCAACTACATATTCGGTCCACTCCTGACAGAAGCGAATCTCAAAATCGCCGCTTGTCAAGCAGTTGTCCGGTTTAAAAATTGGTGAGGGTTCAATGACCGCAACCCACTAGCCCCGCGAATTTTGGTACTCTCTGGAAGCCATAGTCCTAGCGCATCTTAGCGCCTTCCGACTGTTACTGCTACAGCGGTGGTTAGGTATGGTATGTATAACAGTAAATGGTTCAGTTCAATTAGTTACCACTATAAACATCCTGGATTAAGCGATAATAGTATAAAAGGCCCAGTTTCAGGTAAAATTTATTTCAGGCTTTATTATGGGAGTACCGTCTAGTCAGTGTTAATTGCAAAAGACCAACTCTGTCTACCTCGTTCGCTTATCGCTCCGGGTGTGTCTTAACAATGGGACAGGTCAAATAAATTTAATTATATTTACGACCGCACTAATTTAACTCAACCATTTACTGTTGAACAAACCATACGTACATGTACATTCGCTTAAAGAATATGTATTTCGATTTAAATTTTTTGCAGATATTTTTCCTTTTACTGATCTTTTATTTGACATTTTACAGATGTAAAGTCAAATGACATTGCATTTTGTATAAGACAAATTGATGACTTCATTAATACGATAATTAAAAAACGAGAGCAGTTTAAAAATATTTGGGATAAAACTGAAAATATGGGGTTTGAACATGAAAGAAAAATAATGAAGATTGATAATGTCGGCAACAGAGAGACCTTTTGATAATATTCTATAACAAATGAATTCTAACTTTCAAAATTTTAACGATTTAAAATTTGTAGAATTATATATAATCTTCTTCTTCTTCTTCTTCCTCTTTATAAGCAATTCTGCTTGTTCATTGGCGGATTGATACCTCTATGGAAGGTTGTCGCTCCATCTTTTGCGCGGTCGGCCGATACTTCTTCTGCCGCTTGGTGATTTATCTCGTGCTATTTTGACCACACGTGTCTCCCCCATTCTGGTTATGTGGTTGTTCCATTCTTTTTTTCTATTTAGTGTCCATTCGTTTATACACTGTACGTTACATTGTCTTCTAATATCTTCGTTCCTTTTTCGATCTCTCAGTGTATTTCCTGTAATTCTTCTCAGTACTCTCATCTCTGCCGTTTCCAGTAGTCTTTGTGTTGTGGCTGTATCGGGTCTTGTTTCTGATGCATATGTCATTATTGGTCTTACACTGGCTTTATAAATTCTTGACTTCATCTCAGTGTTAATATGTCGGTTTCGCCATATAGTGTTATTAAGGCATCCTGCCAATCTATTTGCTTTTTGTACTTGATTTCTCACTTCTTTGTCTAGGTCTCCGTAACTTGACCATGTAATTCCAAGGTATTTTACTTCCATTACTTGTTCAATACTGATACCATCAATTTCTATTTTGCATCTGATTGGTTCTTTACTGATTACTAAAGTTTTAGTTTTTTGAGATGAAATTGTCATATTGAATTCTTTTGCTCTTATGTTAAATCTGTGGACTAATCTTTGCAGACTATCTTCATCTTGGGCTATCAATATTGCGTCGTCTGCGTAGCAGAGTATTTTTACTTCTTTGTTTCCCATTCTATATCCTCTTCCTTTGTTGACGTTTTTGATGATTTCATCCATGATTAAATTGAAAAGCAGAGGACTCAATGAGTCTCCCTGTCTTATTCCGCTGCCTATATCTACAGGTTCTGTAAGTTGTCCATCTATTCTGACTTCCATCTTGTTATTTTGGTAGATGTTCTCAATAGTTTTTATGATATCTAGAGGGATTTCTCTATTATACAGAAGGTGGATTACATCCCTGAGTCTTACTCTGTCAAATGCTTTCTTTAAGTCAATCAGACATAGAAATGCTGGTCTATTATATTCTAGTGATTTTTCAGTAATTTGCTTTATGACGAATATTGCATCTGTACACGATCTTCCAGTACGAAAACCCTGTTGTTCATCTGCTAAACTTATCCTCTGATTCATTACGCCTTGTAAGATTTTAGTTGTAAGTTTTAGGGTAGTATTTAACAAGTTGATACCTCTGTAGTTCTCTGGCTGCTTTTTATCTCCTTTTTTGAATAGTAGGATTAGTTCGCTCGTTCTCCATTCTTCCGGTATTTTACCGTGTTTTATGATTTTGTTAATTAATGTTGTTAATTGTTCTGTCATTGCTGCTCCACAATATTTCAGTAGTTCGTTTGGTATTCCATCCTTACCTGCAGCTTTTCTGTTCTTCAGCTTTTCGAGTGTTTTTCGTACTTCCTGTGCACTTATATTAACATCTTCATCTGTGGTAATTTCTGGTGTTTCCGGTTCTAGCATTATTTGTTCTTCCTCTGCATAAAGCTTTTTTAGATAGTCAATCCATGTATCCTTTTCTATGTGTTTTGGTTCTATTAGTTCCTTTACCTCCATTCTTTGACCTCTTATAAAGCGCCATATTTCCTTTTGGAGACCATAAAAATCATGTTCCATTTCTTTCGAAAAACGTTCCCAGTGATCGTTTTTTATTCTTCTTACTACTGAATGTGTTTCGTTTCTTATGGTCTTATAATTATCGTATGCCTCTTGTGTTTTAGTTGACATGTATTTTAGGTAGGCTTTTTTCTTCTCTTTACATTTATAATCTTAAGATATATAATCTTAATATTTCTAATTATAATTCATCAAAATTTCCCACAGAGGAATTTATTTCACTACGATTAAATAATGAAAATCTTTTGATATCCCAGCTTTGCATTCTCAGTTAAGTGTCGTTTATGAAACAACTGACATTAGTGGTAAAGAAATACCCAGAAATCTGGGTATTTCTTTATAACTAGGTACTGGTTTAAACAAGTCACTGTGTGAAGTGGTCAAGTTGTGTGAAGTAGTAGGTACTAACTATCCCAGCCACAACTGCATCAGTTGAACGAAGATTTTCATTATTAAAATGCATTAAAAGTTTCAAATTAAGAGTTTAAAAGAAATTCAACAAGCGAAATTTAGCCCTATTATCCATTGAAAAAGACTGCATTCAACAAGTATCAGAAGTTGATAGGAGAATAGACCTCAAGTATAAATAAGTGTCATATCGTTGAAAGTTGTGTGTTGTGAAAAATGTCTTGGAATATAATTTTTTTTTTTAAATAGAACTCTTCTTTAGGAAACAAAGCCCGGCGCGAGGACTCAAGGCCCGAGCTAGCAATATAGATCAATGATAGGTCACTAGTCACTAGAAATAGCGGGAATAGAGTGCCTCACGCATTGATCGGGGTAGGATTTAGTGTGTACCCAGGACGTCTCACATAAGCACTTTGCTGATAGAGAGCCCCTATAGCGCATCAGAGTGTTATCAGGTGGGAAGTGGCTCGACCCTCGACCCTTAAGAAAATATTTTTATATCCTTATTGAATCGCTTCCCCTTCCGAAAAAGTCACCGCACGCCACTGCTTATGATGATGATTTAATTCTGTCCAATTAGATTATTATTACAGCGGGAATATTCTACTGTACATTATTACAGTAGGAATATTTTTAAATAGATTGTTTCTGTTTAATTGCAACCCGTTTCCTAGTTTTGATAACTGTCACATTTAAGAAAATATGCATAATAAACTTTTAGTTCTGCATCTAATGTCAAATTGTCACGAGGTGAACACAAATCGATTATTTTAAGCGATCGAGTTTACTTCGGTAAAATTATTTCATGAATAAAACTGTATTTATAAATATTTTCAATTAATATTTTATTAATATCTTCCCCTAAATATTTGCTAAACTATGCTGTTCACTTTGACAAGTTGAAAAATGTTTGTCACATTAATTGGGATCAATGTCACTGAATGTTTTTATACAAAGACTTGAATTTTATATTTGAGTATTAAAAAATAACCTGTCGAATATCACATGATAGTAAAAATAAATAAGAAAATAATGTTCCAATTTTCTTTCTGAAACTTGTTTCCAATCGGCAAAAGTCATTCGAGCTCTCCAGGCTCCCGTGACTATTGCCAGGAAACAAGTTTTCGAAAAATTTTCGCATTATTGTCAATTTATTCTCACTCTCTTGTGATATTAATGTTGTTTATTTCATTCATAGGGAATCTGACCAATTGAAACCTACAAGAATAAAAATTACAGCGATTATTTTTTAATGATTTTAACTTTCAATCGTGTAGTAAGATTTTTCATCACGTGTTTAATTCCGTCCAATCAGATTATTAATACAGCGATAATTTTCTACTGTACAACATTACAATGGGATTTTTTTAAGTAGATTGTTTCTGTTTAATTGCAACCAGTTTCTTAGTTTTGACAACTGTCACATTAAAAAAATATCCATAATAAACTTTTAGTTCTGCATCTAATGTCAAATTGTCACGAGGAGAACACAAATCGGCAAATTTAAGCGCTCGAGTTTACTTCGGTAAAATTATGTCATGAATAAAACTGTATTTATAAATAATTTTAACTAATATTTTATTAATATCTTCGTCTAAATATTTGCTAAACTGTGCTGTTCACTTTGACAAGTTGAAAAATATATGTCACAATAATTGGAATCATTGTCACTGAATGTTTTTATACAAAGACTTGAATTTTATATGTACGTATTAAAAAATAAACCTTACGAATATCACACGACAGTAAGAATAAATAAGAAAATAATGCTCCACTTTTTCTCAAACTTGTTGTCATTGAGCAATAGCCACTTGAGCCCTGCTGGGCTTTCGTGTCTATTACCAGACAACAAGTTTTCGAAAAATTGTCGCATTATTATTAATTTATTCTCACTCTCTTGTGATATTAATGCCGATTATTTCATTCATAGGAGATTCGATTATTTCCGAAATGGTTTATGTAGTTGTAGTGATTACGACGCTAAATTTGATCTGCAACGGGCAATCCGAGTTCATTTACCGGCCATCCCAATATTTTTATTCAATCTATTTCGATTAGAAACAAAATCTAGTGTACATTCGATGGACACTAGATCATTTGGGAGATAATGCGACAAAGGTGACCATTTATAAAGCTTAACGTGTAATCGAGAATAACTGCATTCAACTTCATACATTTAATTTGTATATAACTTGAAAAACTCCTGATACAAGAATAAAAAACCGCTAAACGCCGTAAAAATGAGTGGCGCATACAATATTCCAGCTACAAAAGATCTGATATGAAAATTACGTGGCGCGAAAATGTATTTTCATTTTGATGCAAAACAAAATTCTAGTTTTATTTTAAAAGATATTCCATAATATTTGCTAAATTTGAAGTAAACGCGCCACAAAAGAGTTTCAAAATTCAAACTGTATCAAATTTACCCTTTTGTGGCGCGTTTACTTCAAATTTAGCAAATATTATGGAAAAATATTTTAAAATAAAACTAGAATTTTGTTTTGCATCAAAATGAAAATACATTTTCGCGTCACGTAATTTTCATACCAGATCTTTTGTAGCTGGAATATTGTATGCGCCACTCATTTTTACACCCGTGTTGAGCTGTCCCCCCCCCACTTGCAAAAATTAAAAAACAAATAGCCCTGATTTATGAGCTATTTATGAGCTTTTATATTCCGCAAACTAAAAATTTTGAGCTCGTTCCACTGAGCAGGAATTTAATATTTTAGTGGGGGGGCTGAGTCAGCCCCCCCCCACTACTTAAAAATAGGAATATTGAATCGGTTTTTGCGGCAGAATTACGAGCTATTTATGAGCTCTTGAAATTATATAGTTTAGATTTTTGAGCTCATCCCCTTCACCCCTAAACAACCCTTTAATTGATTTAACTTAAGAGAAAAATGCTGAGAAAACTTAAAATATATCGTATTGCGAATATAATTCCTATAGCTTATATACTCTAAGAATAAACTATTAAATCACGTGCATTTCGATTATTGAGCTACAACCCCTTCGCAAGAAAACCACCCTATCTTCCCGGCTTAAGAGAAATTTGTACTTAAAATGCATTAAATTAATTATTTGGCGACTACATATCATTTAATAATTTATAAGCTTCCAAATTACGCGCATTTAGATCAGTAAATTGCAATTTATTTTGTATAGTGCAGTCACTGAAGGTAAAAATCAACGATTACCTTCAATTTCGGCGAACCTTCTTCGATTTTCACGAAAATTGGTCAGTGGTTAGAGGATACGTCAAGAAACAAAGGTGACATGGTACCACCTTGCGCCTTTACCCTGAGGGCGGATACCACCCCTTCTCGGGGGTGAAAATTATTTTATAAAAAATAACTGCACAAATCAATAAAAGAACAAATTAAAAGCAAAATTTATTATATAAAGTTATTAAAATAAGTAATTACTTTTTAAGTTATTAAATATCAAAGATTTTAATTATTCGTGAAAAAAAATGCATGTTTTGAAGCGGTTTTTCGTAAATCACTGAAAAACTGTAAGTTTTTACAATAAAGTTAATAGTAGTTTAATTCGTATAGCTTATATTCTAAGAATAAACTCTTAAATCACGTTCCTTTCGATTATAGAGCTACAACCCCTTCGCAAGAAAACCATCCCATATTCCCGGCTTAAGAGAGAGTTGTACTTAAAATAATTTAAATTAATTATTTGGCGACTACATATCGTTTAATAATTTATGAGCTCGAAAAATATACGCATTTCAATTATTGAATTGCCATTTTCTTTCTATAGTACAGTCACTGAAGGTAAAAATCAACTATGACCTTCGATTTCGGTAAATCTCCATTCATTTTCACGAATTGACAATAACAACTTGCGGTTTTAGCCTGGGGTATATGTCACCCCTTCTCGGGGGTGAAAATTACTTTATTAAAAATAACCCCACAAATCGAGAGAGGGACAAATTGTAAGCAAAATTTGTTATATAATGTTATTAATAAATCAATACTTTTTGAGTTATTAAAGATCAAATATTTTAATTTTTGTGAAAGAAAATGCATGCTTTAAAGCGATTTTTCGTAAATAACTCAAAAACTGTAAGTTTTTACAAAAAAGTTTTCATCACTAAAATTGAAGCTAATGAAAAATATAATAAATTGCTTACTTGAAAAACCCTTTAATGTTAATTTAAAGTAAGTTATTGGTAATTAAATGTATATTTTTTTCTGTGACTGTTCAAATCTAAGGATTGAAGCTTAAATAACGGGAAAGAGATGCATTTTATAACACTTAGGTACTAAATACTTGTCAAAGTACTTAGAAACACCTATCAAAAATGAGCTCCAGAAAAAGTTGATAGCATCAAATCCGCTCACCAATTTTCGTGAAAATGAATGGAGATTTACCGAAATTGAAGGTCATCGTTGAATTTTACCTTCAGTGACTGCACTATAGAAAGAAATTGGCAATTCAATAATTGAGATGCGTATATTTTGCGAGCTCATAAATTATTAAACGATATCTAGTCGCCAAATAATTAATTTAAATTATTTTAAGTACAACCCTCTCTTAAGCCGGGAATATGGGATAGTTTTCTTGCGAATGGGTTGTAGCTCAATAATCGAAAGGTGCGTGATTTAAGAGTTTATTTTTAGAATATAAGTTATACGAATTAAACTACGATTAACTTTTTTGTAAAAACTTTTTCAGTGATTTACGAAAAACCGCTTCAAAACATGCATTTTTTTCACGAATAATTAAAATTTTTGATGTTTAATAACTTAAAAAGTATTGATTTATTTTAATAACTTTATATAAGAAATTTTGCTTATAATTTGTTCTTTTATAGATTTGTGCAGTTATTTTTTATAAAATAATTTTCACCCCCGAGAAGGGGCGGTATACACCCTCAGGGTAAAGTCGCAAGGTGGTACCCTGTCACCTTTGTTTCTTGAGGTATCCGCTAACCACTGACCAATTTTCGTGAAAATCGATGAAGGTTCACCGAAATTGAAGGTAATAGTTGATTTTTACGTTCAGTGACTGCACTATACAAAATAATGCAATTTACTGATCTAAATGCGCGTAACTTGGAAGATTATAAATTATTAAATGATATGTAGTCGCCAAATAATTAATTTAATGCATTTAAGTATAACTTTCTTTTAAGCCGGGAAGATAGGGTGGTTTTCTTGCGAAGGGGTTGTAGTTCAATAATCGAAATGCACGTGATTTAATAGTTTATTCTTATGAGTATATAAGCTATCGGAATTATATCCGCAATACGATATATTTTAAGTTTTCTCAGCATTTTTCTCTTAAGTTAAATCAATTAAAGGGTTGTTTGGGGGTGAAGGGGATAAGCTCAAAAATCGAAACTATATAATTTCAAGAGCTCATAAACTGCTCGTAATTCTGCCGCAAAAACCGATTCAATATTCCTATTTTTAAGTAGGGGGGGGGGGCTGACTCAGTACTGACTAAAGTATTAAATTCCTGCTCAGTGGAACGAGCTCAAAATTTTTAGTTTGCGGAATATGAAAGCTCATAAATAGCTCATAAATCAGGGCTATTTGTTTTTTAATTTTTGCAAGTGGGGGGCAGCTCAACACGGGTCATTTTTACGGCGTTTAGCGGTTTTTTATTCTTCTAACCCCATATACAAAATTCTCACTTTTAGTTTTTTATTATTTGTAGTCAGGACCCTAAAATTCCGGTCTGGCTGCCCCGAGATGCATCTCGGGACCGCTAATTTTAGGTTTCATGATGCTGACTACTAATTTTGAAAAAAACTAAAAGTGTGAATTTTATCGTAAAATTTGGTATGTGGGGTTTCATCGTAAAATTTCAAATCTGTATTTATTTTGATAGCTGAAATATAGGTGTGTCTTCATCTTAAATGCGACACACTGTTTATACATCTCAAAGGTATCTGTCGTTTTTTTTTGTTTCAGCGTCCATTGTCCAACTTTTAAGGCCATACAGCAAGTAAATACTTTAGAGTTTAGAAGAGTTTAGAGGATAAAATTATAATAAATTATCAATTATCGATTAATCGTTTAACATGTAAAGTATTTTGATAAATACAACATAGTCCCATGGTCCCATGTAACGTATAACACACTACTTGCACATAGTATTTTTATTATCTACCGTTTTTCTTTCATTTAATATATTATAGTTGGTTCTTTAAAATACTGTAGCAATTATTGCCTTGCATGTATGTATATGTTTAAAGTATATTAGTTAATTAGTGCATGTGCAATACGAAGAGGACGTTCAACCAGTAGTTTATAATCATTCTTAATTTTAACCAGAACATTAAATTAGCGTTTAAAATTGAACCTAATAACTTTGTATTCACTCCATTACCATGCAGGCAAGACAATCGTAGCCTACAATTAATATTTCTGTAAAGTTTCTTTAATATACAGGAGGACGTTTGAATTGGAAAAAATTCATTTTCTCGAGAATGGGCGACTCTGGAGATACATTCCGAAACAAGTCGACTTTTATTTTTAAATTATAATTTTATAAAGAAGTCTTTACAACATTCTCCGTCTACTCCACCATATCCCGTTAGCATAACTTGAGCAAGATATCATGTTAATGAATACTCATGAAGTAGCTTCTTGTAGCCGAATGTAAGTAAGACACGTTATCATTGCAATATTACAGACGGCATACATGTGCATGTATATGTTTGTTGCCGCCCCCGATTGTGCATGCATGCATACGTATTTGTCTGCTGTCTTAACTACTTTTATGTATGTTGTTCAATATTGACTTGATCTTATGGATCTTTAGCATCTTTTACCACCGGACATTGTTCTAACTCTGGTTTTTATTTGTAGCATTTAGTGACTTGTAACCGTTGACCTGAAGATGCTCTGCATATTATAGAGAGCGAAACCGGTCGTCGGAAGTTACAATAAATGATTGAGAGTACGTCTGTTTTTTTACTTCATTTATATATTATATGCATAATTTCAGGACTAGAAACAGAAACTATAGTAAGTCTTTGTACACACATTTTTTGCACACGCTTATTTCTTTTTACTCTCTGTATCACTTTCTGTGACGAGGAACCAACAGTAATCTCCCATCATTGCTGCATCCCATCTTTCCTGGTAGCGTTGCTCAATTGTAAGAATAACCTGGTAGAACCTTTCACCTTGCTCGTCGCTGATCGCACCCAAATTTCAGGGAAAAATTTATATTGGAATGCAAAAAGTGTATCTTTAGAGACATGTGACAGTCCATTTTGTAGTAGTTTTTAAGTAGTTCTACAACATTTTGGTAATCTGCTACTTTTTTGTTTCCTAAGAACTCGAAATCAATAATTCTTTTGAAAGATCTCCACGCAGCTAACTCAACATCTCTGAATTTTTTATCAAACTGTTGATCCCTTAGTATTTTTCTGATTTGTGGTCCAAAAAATACCCTTTCTTTCAGCTTCGTTGAAATTTAGTTTAGTTTAGAAAAATGTGTTAAAGGTATTTAAGAGCATATTTTTCTTTATCTAATGCTTTAAAGAAATTTTTAATCAATCCCTGTTATATGTAACGAAGGTAACAGAACGTTTTTGGGATAAACGAGAGCTATATTTTTTACATTAGCTTGAACTGGAATATATTGATCTCTTGGATACCAATATTTAACTTAGTAATGGCTCTGTGTTGTTCTACTGGTCCAAAGCCAAAGAAAACAACGACATTTTGTAAATACTTCCTGAAGATCTAATAATCCGATGACTTTTTGGTCACCAAATTATTTGTCACTTATAATATATATTATAACACCACATATTATGTATCATAATATCTAATTGAATTTATAATAAGCTACATACTTCGGTGTGTTTCTTTCATGTCAACTGCATGTGCAAGAGGAATAGATGATATTTTGTTGCCATTATGGAGCAGAACTGGTTTTAGACTTGATTTAGAAGACTCTATATCTGGTTTACCATTTCCCCATAACAGTATTTGGATTAAAACAAACACACATTTTATCCTGCATAGTAAAAAACGAGGATATCGCCTGGTTAAGGTTCCAAATATTGTAAGTTTGATTCCACTGGCTAGTAGGTAAATTCCATTATTGTAATACACAACCTGAGTTCAGCATGAGTCTTTTGGACAAGTCAAGGTCTTGAACTAAATCATTTAAATCGGCTTGTTGCATTAAATGAGGTGCTTTTTCGTCGCTTTCGGGAAAATAAGAATTGTTCTTTTAGGAAAACCATTAGTTACTTAATGTGATAAGGTCACGTTCCGATATATTACAAATGACTGTAGTAAAATACTCATAACTCAAAATCATAACTCACTATTTTTTAAAAATCATAACTCAAAAATCTTACGTATTAGGAAGTTTTTACCATTATAATCATGTTCAGGGAGCAACAATTAACAAAAAACAGCATTCTGCATTCGAGTCGCAAATTAGTTGTAAACTAATGTAATCGATAATTGAATAATCATAATAAATAATGTATAGCCATGAATCTAACGCTCTCCCTTTCAAACCATTATTTTGTATTTACAGCTCGTTTTAGATTTTCCGACAACTACGCCATTTTAATTTCACACTTCGGGACTACTTGGATCCAAGAAAGTTGGCCAGCGTCCTGATTAACTTTGATAGAAGAGATACGAAATAATCGATGGGACTATCGATTGTTATCGATAGTTCGAATAATAGAAAGCTATCGATAGTTCTGTCAAACCATCGATAGTTTTCGATAGTGAACTTATGGTGAATTTCCGTTTCCGCTCACGCTCATCTTGAGCTTGAGCCAAGCCGCACCCCAGTTTTGTTTTGTTTTTGTTTACTAACAGTTTACAGTTTGGTTATGGTTAGCTGTTTGTTTACTGAGTTTACAAATTACAATTTACATGTCCTGTCCTCAGCTGATGAGCTGATCGCTTATTGAAATTTAGATAGTGTGTTCTAGTCTAGAGTTCTGTGTCTGTCCCATTTTGTTATTTTAGGGTTGCTGATTTGTATAAATCAATTTTATATTTCAAACAATTCAAACAAAAACAACTTATAAAATAGGATTTCTAATTGCACTTCCATATTGTACGATGAGTATTATATTATGGGTTATGTTGTTCTTTAAATGTATACATAATTCAATTCAACGTTTTACTCTTTTCAATGATCTTAATATAATTCATATTAATTTGTATCAACAAAGACAACACATACAATTTTATAGATTATTTTTATATTTACAAAAAAATTTAATGTCATTTTTGTCAAAATAAATCATCTGTCATCACTCGGTGACATCGGTGTGTGAATACTAAACCACTATCGAAAACAATCGATAGTTATCGATGGTCGAAAACAAAACATCGATAATTATGGTGTCTACTATCGATTATGGTGTCTACTATGGTCTATTACATCGATGGTGTCTACTATCGATTGTTTCGTATCTCTAGATAGAACCCGTTAGCGTTAATACAAGTGTACTTGGACGAATAGGTGACATGATCAAAGTAGCTTCCAAGTGTTGCGCGCGCAGCGCCCGAGCAGACTTTAAACAAGTACACTTGGATATATGCACTTGGATCGTGTTAACTCGCTTAAACTCTACCCTCTCCCTCTACGCAGTTGCGTTCGAATGTTTGGAATGAAGAGAAAAGTAATTCAAAATACAATGAGCATGTTAAAAAATAGGTTACTGTTACTACCATTGTTATTCAACTCAAAAACGACATGAAGTAAAATTACAGCGAAAACAATACCAAAATATAAGCAGTATCCATTTAATCCGAACAATAAACGACTTAAAAGTTTAAAGCTTACAAATTGTTAAAACCACATCATTATTAGCTATTCCCCGAACTGAAACGGTATACCCTGAATACCCTAATTTAAAAATCCTTATATTTTGCGAAAATACTAGTCTAAACATCAAATTAATTCTAAGGTGGCTTCGAGGTAATCACTAGGTATGCCTAGAAATATATGTAACAAAAGAGCAGATTGTATGTAATTAAACTGAATGTTCTTTCTTTTGTTTCGATCTAGCGGTGCTCTCGTTGGCTACAATTTTATACAAAAACCGCTAAATTATATAGTTTGTGATTCAATTTGATTGACACTTATCTTTTTTCCGTAATTTTAGTTTAGAGTTGTAATGCTGAACTATCCCTAACGTTTTAATAATTAGATCAAATCCTACTGAATTATAACTTTGAACATTTTAATGGTTTTGATTTTTGAGAAGTGGCTATTAGAAGGGTACAGATTCTTGGTAGTAACAATTAACTTTTTTGTAACAAAATTCTTTATAGAAGGCTAAAAGTTATTAATTATTGTAATAATTATAATTACCGTTCTAATTTTTTTATTTTCTGATTAGATTTTTGAATTTCGTAATTCACGTGAATTTCCAAATTTAATTTATATAGTACATACAGGCGCGGATACGGGGGTGTCAACGGAGCCATAGACCCCCTATTGTATTTAGTCTATAAGTATTTTTTTTATTATTTTTTCTGTCAACTCTAAACTTCAAGCGATTAGTAGAACAATAAATATACACGACAATCGCTTTCAAAGAACTGAAAGAAGCAGCATAAAATCCAATAAAAGCAGCCTTCTCTGAAAAATAAACTGCAGGCGCATTTGGGGGCCGCATATGAAATGCCTCCCGAAAAAGGGTTTCTTACCTGTCGCTAAAATGGTCACATACGAATTGCCTCCCAAGCTTTAAATAAAATACATGCTTCTAATTTTTATGTGAAGGTGAGACCTTGCCACATCTTCGTCCCTTTGTAAATTTTTGGCAAAATTGGTATTGTGTTATTTAATTTATTTTATTTTCAGCCTTTATGCATTAACATTATTGACATTAGGCGGTATTTATAAATTTCAACTAACTTATACATACATACAGTAGGAAAAATAAAAGAAGACCTATGAAGGAACATATAAAACACGCTGTATTTTCCTGTCACCGTGTCATACAAAAAACTGGCCAGCGCAAGTACATGTAATAATCTAATAATTATTATTACATGTACCTGCGCTGGGCAATTTTCTTTGTGACCCGGTGACAGGAAAATACAGCGTGTTTTATATGTTCGTTCATGGGAATTCTTTAATTTTTCCGACTGTAATTAGTTTTATAACCATTATAATATATTTTATAATACCCATTATTTTTTGTTATTAATAATACAAAAAATGCAAAAACATAATAAGTATGTTATAGATTTATTAAAAATAACATCACAAAAAACTTATTTGGAAAGTATTACAAAATGTGTATAGAAATATAAAATTACAAAATATTTTTCCTAAATTTATATGATACTACTTTCAAATTTTAATCTATTTATTTTACATTCTCTTAATTCTAAAATTTTTTCATTTAGAAAATTTATTTTTGCTGTACTTTACTCAATAATTTTTTTTTGGCGTGGAAACAGAATTTATTTTAATGTAGGTATTTATTTGAAATTGTAAAATTATATCAATAAAATTATTGTTAGGATGAGAGCAGTAGAAAGAAGAATTATACTTGGAACGAAAACTTTCGCATAAATTTGTGGTTCTTTGTAAGGATGAAGAGTGCTCAGCCCAAAGATGTGGAGGAAATGTCGAATTTTCAGATATGTAATTATCAACAAGGTAATCACAAAACTGGGTGACTCTTTCATCGACTGGTTTAAATTCTGCCAAATCTATAACAAAAATAGCGCTAACATCTTCAGGATGTAAGAATGAAAGACCTAAAATATAAATAAGAAAATGCGTAATTTCGGTTGAGTCAATACTTTTTTCTGGTATTCTGGGGCTAATCCCAGTGCTTGAACCTTTCTATATATATGGTTCTAGCATAATATAAATTTTGTCTCTCCCTATTGATATCATTGATAGTAAATGTCTCTATATTTGTCTTCTTAAGTTCTTTACAGATGAGCTTCGTTGGTTTTTCGCTGAGATCTTCCACGGCTGCGCTTTTTATTGAATTGCTTACGGCTTTTCTATTGTAAACTTCGGCAGACAACTTCTCGTGGTTATGATCTAATATTGATTCAATTATCGTATTTTCACATCCCTGTGTTTTCACAAATTCTTTGCAGGTTTTTTTAGTAGGTACATGTCCACCGTTTTACTGTATCTTTGGCCAACATTTTTTGAAAACCGAATGTAAAACCATCAATTGATAGTAAAGGTTTGCCCTTTTGACTGACACTTATCGTTGATTCCATTGTTGATAATGGATGTTATGACTTACACACAATTTGATCTTGAAATCGACGAACTGACAAGCTTGAATTAGACAAACTGACTGATGCAGGAACTAATAAACTTTCACGTATGTATTTATACAACATTTAGCCCATTAGCACAATTATTTACAAAAGAGAATATAAACAAACAAAAAGATTAAGGTAAAAATACCTATTCATTGAATCGTTAAGAAGAGATTAGAATCGAAATTGGAATTACCCATAAAATACCCAGAGAATATAGACAAACAAAAAGATTAAGGTAAACGTACCTATTTATCGAATTATAAAATGGAATTATAAATATGGAAGAGATTATAATCGGAATTGGAATTACCCAGAAAAGCTGGACATTAGATTTAGTCCAGAGAAATAAGATTTTTCTCGTGACACATCCCCCTCCAGGCCGAAACCAAATTTTTTGAGTAGTTGGACATCTATATTTTTAATAACCTATATTATGTTTCCTGCAGCCGATTTTGATGATATACTGTTATATTTCTATTTGATATGAAAATTAAAATTTGATAATTATAAACAAAATTAAATTTAATATAAAATATTTTCAATTTTCTCAACCACGGGCATATAAATTTAGAACAACCTGTATACAACAAATTGTTATATTTAATTTTAAGAAGTGATTAGAAAAAGCTTACGGAACACGGGACAATGCGCTTAGAAAAAACAAAGTGAATTGCGCGTACCATTATCGTTGTTCGCGGAAGGTTCGATCATTAGCCTATGCTAAATAAAACTCAAGTGAAATCGATAATAGGTCATTATCGTTGTTCGCGGAAGGTTCGATCATTAGCCGATGCTAAATAAGACTAAGTGGAAATAGAGAATAGGTCATTAAAATTTGTATATAGTAGAAAGTAATTTTAGAATGGGAATTAACTATTTTCTTTGAAATCCATTAAGCATATTTAGAAAGATTAAAAATCGGTTTTGAGGAAGACTGCGAATGAGAGTTGGTGGTGGAAGTTTGATTTGTGAATCTGGAAGGGATATTTAGAAAGTAGGGGAATGAATGACAAATAGAGATCAGAATGTTTTGAGCTGTCGAGAAGTGAAGTCCAGTAGTAGACGGTAGTGTACGGAGAGTGAGAAAGCCGGTGTAGTTCCGTGAGTGTGGAGTATCTATCGTGGAACGAGAGGTAGGCCAGGTTGAGAGTAAAAGAACCTCCTTGAGCCAAGAGTTCCCGGTAGCTGATTGCAGTTTCGAAAAAGGTAGAACACAGCATCACGACAGAAGCAGGAAACGAGAGCTATACGAGCTAGTTTCAGAGGAGAACATTACTGGAAGCCAGGACGAGGTTTTGATTGCAGCCAAGGATAGCAGGAAACGGGTTTTGTGTGAAGACATTCTCAGTTCACCAGAAAAAGGTCAGTCTCATTTGTTTGGACATGAATGTATGGGTTTTTCGTATTAAATACCACATTTAAAATTGAAGAAACATAATCAATAATATCAGAAAAGCTTCATCAAACTTAAATAGAATTGTTGCTAATAAATCATAATAGTTAAATGTTAATAAAAACTTTCAATTGGAAACCAAAAGGAAATAAGATTCCCATGTGTAAATGTTATGTTTAAGAATAATAAGATAAAGCAAATATTAGGCAGAGATTGCCATTTAAATAAAATAAACAATATTTTGATTACAATTGTAACCCATATGTGTTATTATTTTACTCTTTTCTTTCCTATCCCGATTAGGAACCATTAAGAAATACTTAGAAGCCACGAGAGTAAGTAATTCATTTTATAATTCGCCCTGAGATTGAAAACATATTGATATGTGATCTGGTAAATTAATTAGATTATGATTAATGCATGGATTAAATTAAATGACATATAAGAATATTATCTCATATCAATAATCAAGATCACATCAATACATAGTAGTTATAAACACATGAAAATAAAAAAACGGCAAATTTTCGCTTCTTTCGTCTATTACCAAAAAGTGAAGCTTTCTAAACAAATTTGAGAACAAGAAACTCATAAATCATATAAAAAACTTCAGTATGGCGTTCGCTGAATATGTCTATCCTTATTTGTTGCTTAGAAAATTGCAAAATAAGTCATACATTTTGTGATTTTATAAATGTTCATAACTTATGTAAAAATTAAGTTAGGACCTTCTTATTACACAGAACGCTGAGACTTCTTGTGCTTAAATTATATTTTAAATTTCAAGGCAATTGGTCAAATAGTTTAAAAGTTATTTAATTTGTTTATCCCAAATTCATTGTTTTGCAACACTATAAGAAGTCAGAAAATTATAAAGTTACAGTAATACTTCGGACAGTTTATGAAAAAAGAACATTTATACTATTAACTTAAATAAAAAAAAATGACAAAAAGTAATTTTAAACAGTGTAAAATTATTTTGCAAAAACATGTCGACTTTTGTTTTTGCTTACTTATAAACAATTAGAATAACTTTTTAACCGTTACCCGTAGAAAAATTATTTTTTCATATTTAGAAAGACTGAATTTTTATACACGTTTAGAAAGAAAAACAATTGTCCTAGGACAATTAGGGACGAAGTTAGCCCCCACCTTTTTTTTAATTCACATGTCCTTGCAAAATAATTTTGCAATAATTAGAATTATTTTTGTCATTTTTTAAATTAAATTAATTGTTTAAATCTTCTTCTTTCATAAACTACCCAAAGTATTACTGTAACGTGATCATTTTCTGACTTATAGTGTTGCAAAAAAAAAATGAATTTGGGATAAACAAATTAAATAACTTTTAAACTATTTGACCAATTGCTTTGAAATTTAGGGTATCATTTAAGCACCAGAAGTCTCAACATTCCGTGTAATAAGAAGGTTCTAAGTTAATTTTTATATAAGTTATGAATATTTATAAAAACTCAAAGTTTATGATTTATTTTGCAATTTTCTAAGCAAGAGATTAATAAGGATATACATATTCAGCGAACGCCATATTGAAGTTTTTTATACGATTTATGAGTTTCTTACTCTCAAATTTGTTTAAAACGCTTAACTTTTTGGTAATAGACGAAAAAACCGAAAATTTACCGTTTTTTATTTTCATTTGTTTATAACTATGTACCTATATCATCAAAATCGACTGCAGGAAACATATAAGTTATTCTTATAGATGTCCATACTACTCAAAAAGTTTGGTATTGGCCTGGAGGGGGTTGTGTCACCAACAGAATATTTTTTCCTTATTTCGCTGAACTAATTGTCGGGTAACAACTTTCTTTTCTAAAAAGAAATATGTCGTACTGTGAAATGTTAATGTCAAACAAATTTTATGTACACTGCATTAGGAATTAGAAAAATCAAACTAGATAGATACTACCTATTTAAATTATGATTTTGCAACATTGGATCATTATACAGAGATTAAATAGACAAAATATCAGCCTAAATGATTAACGAAACGGAGGCATTTTAATTATACCTGGGAGGCATTTCATGTATGAAAATATTTACCTGAAAAAGTGGGAGGCATTTCGATAACGCCGCATTTGGGTACCGATGGAACCGTACCTACACAACGGATATAATTTTCTCTATTAAAAAAATAACAAAAATGATTTAAATTGCAAGTACGTTAAACTGGGTATAAACCTTATTTCATGAAAAATCACGTCTCAAATTTTGGATACAATAAAGATATAAAAATTTGAATTTTACTAGATAATCCAGGCGTACCCATTGACAGTAGAAAGGTTAATCGAACACCTACATTTGGTAAAGAGCGGTCAGTGAGATTAGTAGTCGTGAATTGTGTTTGCTAGCGATGATTAATAGTGAATATGTCCAAAGGAAAGATTCAAACCATGCAGTTCAGATTTCATGCAGTTCATCAAAAATCCATGTTCTGAAGTAAGATCTCGGTCTACTAATGTTGCCGATGGCAATAGGCCTACGTTAACGTCAGATGTCGGAAACTGCAGTATTGAATAGTGTACTAAAGATATTAGTCACAAAGTGAAAAGAAAGAAAAGCTGAGTTATTAATACTAATCCATATATTAGCAGAAATGTTTGATGTCATATGTAATTACACACGATTTTCTTCAAATTAGTTAGAGCACGCCATATGAGGAGGTTTCAAGCAAAACCGAATAAATTCACTTTTTACGAAAATTTCGTTAGTGGCCAATCTCGGTTCACTTTGTTAAATTACACCATATATAGAAATATATATGTGCAAAAACGAATAAATCCTAGTGAATTTTAATGGTGATATTAATGTTTTCATGCAAAACCGAATAAATCCATTTTTTGTTCAAAACCAAATAAATCCAAAAATACGCATTTTCTACTTTATCTCATATTGCAAATATTTCATTGGGCCAATAGATGGTACTAGGGAGTTATTAGAGATGCGACGATGTAATATAGGTGGTCAGATATTTTGTCGTTGATTGATTCGCCTCTGCAAAATTACCTTAACAAGATTCGAAAAGACACAGATTCAAAAAACTAAAGAAATTAAAATTTTAATTTCATGCTTTCAACATTATCGATTTGAAGCCCAATCTGAACTTGGGCGCGCAATTAACAAAAAGGGAAAGTCCTTAAAAAAATTTTGCTATCCGAAGTCAACCTGCGAAGTGCCATTCCACCAAAAAGTGTTCAACAACCTATGGAAAAACAATTTGTAAAGGAGTGGAAAAGTGACGAAACTTTTTTGTGGTACACGAATCTTTTATGTGAAAATAATAAAGTTAAACATACTAAGGAAGTACCTCAGGAAGAAGATGGGCTAAGAAATGAGTGACTGTCTAGAAGAAGAGTTTGCACTTCATTTTTAAATGCACTATTGGATGTGCTGTTAGTCTACTAAATCCTATATGCTTTTGATTTATGTATTAGTAATAAAAATAGTACTTTTGTTAATTATTGCTAATAAAGTTGTGAGCAAAATGAAATAAATCCAGTTATTTCAAGCAAAACCAAATAAATCCACTTTTGTTTAAATTTTCTTTTGTACTAAATATCACTTTTTTAAATTTATATTGTAGGAAAAGTTTTGTCATGGCTTCTCTAATAGTATTTGCGAATAAGGTAAATAAAAAAATAATTACTTTTTGCGTCCCAGAAAAATCTTATTTTTTCAAAAATCGTTTTAGTGGATTTATTCGGTTTTGCTTTAAACCTCCTCATATGTTCTCGTAGCTTGCCTTGTCTGTATAAGACTTCCTGGTCACCACACTCAGTAAAGATCGAGGACCATCTTCTAATCGCAGTACTCTTCCAACTTTATGCTGCTGATTTCTCAAGTCGTCCAAGAGACCGAACTTCCAATTGAATGCGGACGAGATTCCTTTAGTCATCTCGAGTTCTTGGGCAACACAGTGGGCTAGCGAGACGTTTTCCGGAACAAAATATCTTGCTGAACTTCAATGGTCACGCTGAATCTAGCATGTTGGAAGACTCATGCCTCTTGAGCCATTGTTAACTTCATTGTTCTTTCTTTAGTTTCGATCTAGCTGTGTTCTCGTTGGCTACAATTTTATACAAAAACCGCTAAATTATATAGTTTGTGATTCAATTTGATTGACACTTATCTTTTTTCCGTAATTTTAGTTTAGAGTTGTAATGCTGAACTATTCCGAACGTTTTAATAATTAGATCAAATCCTACTGAATTATAACTTTGAACAATTTAATGGTTTTGATTTTTGAGAAGTGGCTGTTTCGTTGGTGGTTAACGGAAACAATTAACTTAAACTAAAATACAGTGGAACCTCAATAAGTCGGATTAATCGGGACCGTGGCCGATCCGGGTTATCGGAAATCCGGGTTAGCCGGAGAATATGGTAAAAATTATTAATAAAATACATATAAATAATAAACAAATACACATTATAATTGCAAAAATATGAAATACATGCACAGTACATCTAAATTACGTACAGTTGTATCCAGTATTGTTTATTTATTGGTGAAAAACTCAGTCAAAGTAAAAAAATGTTTGTTTTGTCTGATGAAAATCGGTCCGGGTTAGCCGGACTTCTGAGTTATCGGAGGCCGACTTATCGGGGTTAAACTGTAAGTGTAAAACAACGAACAGTAATATTTTTATTTATTTTGGGTAAACAAGCGTGCTTCGTTTATATCTCGTAAGGGTGTGTTGTTGACCTATCCCTACGCCCGCTGGGGTGTGACTACCGACGCGACGGGAGGTTGTGAATCGACTGAACTGAAAACACATGTCTGTGGTTTTAAGTTAAAGACTAATTTATTGACATAAAGACGCTGGCCCTTTAGAAGCGTCTTCGAATGCATTTTAAAAGTGATTTATTAAGGTCTGATAAGGTAACTATTTAATGGGGAATGCGTTTCCCAGAAAAAAACATTAATTTTATACAATCTGGTTTTGTATTTTAGGAGCGAAACACATGTGAATTTTAAATGACCCATATTATTTTCGTTTAGAAAAGAAAGTTAATATCTAAAATTGGCAATTAAAAACATAATAAATGAAGCGTATCGCTATATGGCTATTACTTATAAGAGTACAGATTCTTGGTAGTAGCAATTAATCGTTTTTTTGCAACACAATTCTTCATAGGAATCTAAGTATTGTAATAATTAAATTGTAATTTTTTTTATTTTGTGAAATTTGTGAAATATTTCGTTGATCACGAGAATTTGAAAATTTAACGGATCAAGACGTCCCCTCTTTGTATTTTTCCTTGATGATCAAAATTGAAGACCTGTATAGGATAGCTGACTACGTCATCCTGATTAACTGACGCCAGTAGTGTATACATTAGGGTGCATCGAAAAAATAAAAGTTGGAAATGTTATACCTAATAGTGTGAAAAAGTTGCTAGTGTTATTTTTCGACATATCAGTATTTTTAATTTTTTTCTAAGCGAATCTTCTGCTCCCCCAACGACCTTGAATTTTATTAAATATCTGATTTTTATGGAAATTTCAATTTATATTATTTGGAATAAAATATGTGCTAACTCGATCTAGGATCAATTAAAGAAATCTTAAAAGGTTGTCAATTACAAATTTAAACGATATTTAAAGTTGGAAATGTTATACCTAATAGTGTGAAAAAGTTGCTAGTGTTATTTTTCGACATATCAGTATTTTTAATTTTTTTCTAAGCGAATCTTCTGCTCCCCCAACGACCTTGAATTTTATTAAATATCTGATTTTTATGGAAATTTCAATTTATATTATTTGGAATAAAATATGTGCTAACTCGATCTAGGATCAATTAAAGAAATCTTAAAAGGTTGTCAATTACAAATTTAAACGATATTTAAAGTTTTATTTGTTTTTTCAGTCTCCTCAACCCCCTTGAAATGTCCACTTCGTGAGTCAGTGCGTGTAATTTTCACTTATGTTTGGTGCGATGCCTTACTTTGTTATTATTGTTGTTTGTAAATTAAAGATTTTTAAAATAGATAAACCAGGACCATGGGGAATAAAATCAAGATGTGCTGTGGACCGCCCCATTTTTGGGCAACCACCAAATATACCTGAAAATGTTTTACCGAAATACAAACAAGCGATAAAGTTTTGTGGTTGTAATCGGATAAAAAATCGGATTTTATTAAGAACCCTAACTTAGACCCTTTTAACATTGAGATTGAGAAATATCACTACGAAAAACAATGTGTAGAACGATGTGTCAAGCTTGTGACACAAGCTTCTCTAGCAGTTTGTGGAGCGTATTCGAGGGATGGATTTATAAAAACTCGAATTGATTCCAGAAAAACTATGCCTCACTATGCTAAATCGGAAGACATCTTCGAATGTAATGCTTTTACCATATTTTTTTGTAATATTTATATACCTAATTTTGTACTTTGCTTTATATTTATTTTAGTATTAAAAAACTTGGGTGACGTTAGGCTATTTTGTTATAAAAAGAATATTTTAGTATACTTTTCTTAAGTTAAATTTTTAATAGCCTTGTGAAATCAGAAAATACATATTTTCCAATTTAAACCGAATTTATTTACTCAAGTTCTATAAGCTATTACATTTCCCTTACAAAAGAAATTCGCATAATAATGTATTTTTTCTAATTTTTAGTTGCCTTGGGGGGCAGAAAATTTTTTTTTATTTCAACGCAATTTTACTAAAATACTAAATAGTGTGTTAGGCAACTTTTGTGAGCTATTACATTTTCGTTTCGAAATAAAAATTTTTTTCTTCTGTTAACATTTTTTCAAAATTTTTAATTGTCTTGGGGGGCAGAAGATATTTTCCAATTTCGAAAAAATTTTACCAAAATACTTAACAGTTGATTGGGCAACTTTTGTGAGGGATTACTTTTCCATCGCAAAAAAAAAAATTTTTTTTTCGCCTTTTTCGATGCACCCTAGTATACATGCGTCAACAGATTTGAATGAAAACAACTTTTCGGGAAGAAAATTCTGAATTGTTGCATTAGGATTATCGACATCTGCAGTTTTTGCTTTCAACATTGCTTGTTTACTTAGTCAATTATGGTTAATGGACTGTTGCACTATTTCCAGAAAACACGCTAGAAATTTCCAGAAAACTAAGCTCTTCTTTCGAGTCTGTGAAGTAACAGAAATCTGAGACGTGATAAATCCGGTTGAGGTGTCAATAACGACTTTACCATTTCCAATGTCTAACAACTGCTTCGAAAACATGTTTATACTTTGATATTGTTGCCAAACTCTCGCATGTTACTTATCAATTGGAGCGTATTTACGTGCCTTCAACAAATTGGATGATGTTAGGCATGCCATGCCTTAAGTTCGTCCGCCGCAATTGATTGGGGATTAATTGGAAATAAAAAGAGTCTGGCAATGCAATTGAATCCTGTCTCCCCAAAAATGTTTTGGCCGAATATCTTTCTGTTCCAGTGGCTATAATGAAGAAACGGAACCAATCATTTTACGAGCAAAAGTAGAGAAGGCCCTCAGCCAACTAAGAAAAAAAAACCAGGGATAGATGGCATACCAACGGAGATACTAAAAGCAATAGGCGATATGGGCATATATGTAATACTGAATATGTGCAACATCATATGGATCACAGGTGATTGGCCTGATGCGTGGTGCGAATGAACCTTTATCCCTATCCATAAAAAGGATCACTAACCGTATGCAGAAATTACAGAACCATTGCCCTTATTCCTCATTCAAACAAAATCCTGTTAGATATAATCAAGGAACGTCTAAAGAACTTTCTACTTCCTGAGATAGCCGAAGAACAATGTGAATTCATACCAGGAACACGTGAGCAGGTATTGAACACTAGACAGATAATATAAAATGCGAGGGAACATAATATACCAATGCTACTTTGTTTCGTAGACTATAATATAAAGAAAATAGGAAAGTCTCAGATACAGAATCCATTATTAAATATAATAATAGACACTAATAATAATCTGAAACTTTTCTTATTAGAAACTTTCTTTGTTAATATCCTAAATCTCTGTCTTCTACAATTTACCAGGGATAGAAACAACGAATATAGATCCCTGTTGTTCCAGCTGCCTTTTCTAGATTTCTCTTTTCGGTCTTTGTCCTTCTAGTTTTAGTTTGATCAATTTACCGTTTAGTCTATATTTATAAATAAAAAGAATTATTTAATACTACCTCCATTTTATTTTTCAGAACTTATTTTGTAGACTGCCAACGCGGAGGAAGAAAAAGTATTATTTTGTGCTTTGAGGCAAACACTTTACGCTATTATTTCTCTTTTATACGCACCATCTTTCATTACATAATCATAAGACGAGCATAAATTGAAACTTGTATAAGTACTTGTTCGTGCAAAAGATACCCTACACGCCGTGGTCTCCTATATCAAACCCATTTTCAATACCGTACCCAAATGGCGGGAATGGAATGCGTACAAATTAGATAAAAACCCTCACTTCGGGCCTACAAGGCCATCATCGATAAAATTAAAAATAATCCATCACGGAATTGGAGTTGATTAAAACCACAATTATATGTGGGAAGATACGTGGTAGCGGCTGGAAATCCTATTTTGCATATACTCGTCAAAGAGCGCCCTCATCCGAAAGAATAAATAACAATTCCAGAATGCCTAAGGGTAATTGATCCCCATCGAAAGTTAATACATTAAACATTGTCAGAGTCGGCTGTGTGAAAATTAATTCTACCAAAATCAATAGAGTAAAAACACTTAAATGAAAAAGAAAGCAACCAATATTTTAGATGTTTTCAGTATATGGAAGTTGAACGCTACCTAAATAATTATTGTTTTCATCCATTTTTAAAAAATGTGAAAACCTTGAATTATCCATGTCTGTCTGTCCCTAGTCCAGAGAAATAAGATTTTTCTCGTTACACATCCCCCTCCAGGTCGAAACCAAATTTTTTGAGTAGTATGGACATCTATGTTAATAACCTATATGTTTCCTGCAGCTGATTTTGATGATATACATAGTTATAAACAAATAAAGATCAAAAAACGGTAAATTTTTGTTTTTTTCGTCTATTACTAAAAAGTGAGGCATTCTAAACAAATTTGAGAATAAGAAACTCATAAATCATATAAAAATCTTCAATATAGCATTGGCTGAATATGTATATCCTTATTTGTTGCTTAGAAAATTGCAAAATAAGTCATAAATTTTGAGATTTTATAAATGTTCATAACTTATGTAAAAATTAAGTTTTATTACACGGAATGTTGAGAATTCTTGTGCTTAAATTATATTTTAAATTTCAAAGCAGCAATGGGTTAAAAGTTATTTAATTTGTTTATCCCAAATTCATTTTTTTTGCAACACTATAAGTCAGAAAATTATGAGGTTACAGTAATACTTTGGAGAGTTTATGAAAGAAGAACATTTATACTATTAACTTAATTAAAAAAAATGACAAAAAGTAATTTTAAACAATGTAAAATTATTTTGCAAAAACATGTCGATTTTTTGCTTTCTTATAAACAATTAGAATAACTTTTTAACCGTTACCCGTAGAAAAATAATTTTTTTATATTTAGAAATACTGAATTTTTATACACATTTAGAAAGAAAAACAATTGTCCTAGGACAATTAGAGAGGAAGTTAGCCCCCCTTTTTTTAATTCACATGTTCTTGCAAAATAATTTTGCAATATTTAGAATTATTTTTTGTCACTTTTTAAAAATAAATTAATAGTGTAACTCTTCTTCTTTCATAAACTATCCAAAGTATTACTGTAACTTCATCATTTTCTGAGTTATAGTGTTGCAAAAAAAATTAATTTGGGATAAACAAATTAAATAACTTTTAAACTATTTGACCAATTGCTTTAAAATTTAGGGTATGATTTAAGCACCAGAAGTATCAGCATTCTGTGTAATAAGAAGGTTCTAAGTTGATTTTTTACATAAGTTATGAATATTTAGAAAAACTTAAAATTTATGATTTATTTTGCAATTTTATTAACAACCAATAAGAATAGACATATTCAGCGAACGCTATATTGAAATTTTTTATACAGTTTATGAGTTTCTTAATCTCAAATTTGTTTAAAATGCTTAACTTTTTGGTAGTAGACGAAAAAAGCGAAAATTTACCGCCGTTTTTTGATCTTTATTTGTTTATAACTATGTACAGTAATACCACAGTATAAAGAGGGAAAACCACTTCTCTGTCGGCACTTTGATCTCAAGAAGTAATACCGGCAGTACGCAATTGATAATTCACCAGTGGTGGATGCGGGTTTTCCCTGTTAAAACCCGTATGTTTCTATGCGACTAGCAATGTGAGAGTGGGGCAAAAGCGACTAAGAACATTGCGCGGTCGCCATGCGCGACTACAGATTTTACTTCCAATTTTTCGGAGAGTAGTTCTACTGTTATACTGGTATACTGTAGTAATACCTCGACTTACGCTACCCCGACTTTCGCGGACCCAGAGTTACGCGATTTTCAAATCTTGTCAATTTGTTATTTGATATGAGATTTTAAAATCTTGTCGATTCATTATTTAAGCGCCACAGAATCGTTTAATTATTGACGAGATAGAATTACTACCCACACACTATTGCTCATCCAATGTATTATACATGTTTGGACTTTTCACACGGAATCAGCGATTTTATTTTGTATTAGGTATTTCTTATCTACAGTTTTGTCTAATGGTGTGGGTGTTTGTTACTTTAATAAAGGGATTTTTTGTTTTATATCTAAGAATACTTGAAATAGTAATATCTACATACACATACGAAATTATACCCCGACTTACGCTAATTCGACATACGCGATTATCGCTCGGTCCCACCTATCGCGTAAGTTCGGGGTATTACTGTATATCATTAAAATCGGCTAGAGGAACACATAGGTTATTATTATAGATGTCCATACTACTCAAAAAATTTGGTTTCAGCCTGGAGCGGGTTGTGTCACCAACAGGATATTTTTTTTCCTTATTTCTCTGAACTACCCCGAGAGTTTGTAAACACAACTCCTCCTCCGTAATTAGACCAGATTGAATGAACAAATGATCGAATGAAATCTTATAATCCAAAGATGGTATTAAGCCATTCGCTGCCGGGCTGCCGGTAACGCGTTAGCGCGTGATATGGTTACTTGAGTCAGGTGCCATTCACGCGCCAGCGAATGATATGGTTGCTTCAGTCAGGTGCCATTCAACAGAATCGCTCCTAGCCGAATTCCATCCTCTTCGATCGGCAGCGAATGGGTTTAACGTCAGAAATTTGACCTATGACTTCCGGTTTTAGAGTTGCAACCGGAAGTACTGTTTTAAAATCGTCTAAATAGTACAAGCGATATATTATTCGACGCGTCTTAGCAAAACGAGATAAAATATATACTTACGGATTCATGCCTTTCTGCCCATATGTCTGTCCGCGAATATAACTACTCCAGTACTCCGTTATTAAAACAGAATAGAATGACAAATGAGGTGTCGAATGAGAGCTTAACCCAAAGATGGTATTTGAGGTGAAAAATATGACATTGGACTACCAGTTATTTTAGAGTCGGAACCGGCACTACTGCTCTAAAGTCGCCGAAATAGTACAGTGGAACCTCGATAACTCGGATTAATCGGGACTGCAACCGATCCGGGTTATCGAAAATCTGGGTTAGCCGGAGAATATGGTAAAAATTAATCAAATACGGTATACTTACAGATAAACTCCATTAGAATTGAAATAACATGAAATATATATAAATACGCACAGTACATACACATACGCAAACACAAACCTAAGCAAACGGAAGCGAACAATACAATACTGTATTCATACAGTCACAATCGGAACGATGTTTTGTTATTATGTATTAAGAACATGAAAACTAAGACCATTGATTAAAAAAGAATTTTTTAAATAGTTTTTCCTAAACAATGCTAACACAGTTTGAAATAAAAAATAAAGTAATACTACAGACAGGTGCCTGTTGTTTCTGCCGGCTTGTGCCATGAGTCATTTTTACTATCGTATAGTTCAAATTACACAAATACACATTATCTCTCAAATATTATATTACATATATACATATTATTGTTGAAATGTTTATCTGAAAGTTTTTTGCTCAATTAGAAATCCAATGAAATCAATTAATTTGTGGTCATCTGATTGAATACAACCAATAAAACTAACATTATACTGAAAACAGATCCCATGGGCTGTTTTCACTCAATCATGTAGCTATGGATACCTACATTTCGTTTCATTTCGATTTTGACATTTCAAATATTCAATATTTCAAAATGTCACGATTTGGTTGTAATACTGATGAGAATATTAATGAAATTATCGAATCAAATATACCAAAGAATACTGTTTACAGTAAAAAATTTGTATGGAAAGCGTTTATGAACTTTTGCAATGATAGAAAATATGAATTAGATGGAAATCGGACGGTGGAAGAATTGTTAAATGCACATTTAAATAAATTGTTTCTGCTCTGTATTTTTTTTTTCATAACCAGTAAAAAAATTTCTATCCGAATAACCCTCGAACATTGATAAATGCTCAAAAATTTTTTAACAACTTTCTCAAGCTTGTTGCTTACAGGCAACAGACCTCCACCTACGGCGTCGGTCTGTTTCCAAGCAACAAGCTTTCGAAATCTGTTATAAAATTTTTTCGAACAATTATCAATGTCCTTGGGTTATTACTACTGATAATTAACTATTTTGATGGGAAATACTCCACAATTAAATTGAAAAAATAATTTTATTAACATTTCGACGCCCAGAACGGGTGTCATTGTCAAAATACAAAATATGTACTGAAAATCAAAATGTTTATCAGATGAAAATCGGTCCGGGTTAGCCGGACTTCCGGGTTATCGGGGGCCGACTTATCGGGGTTCAACTGTACAAGCATACCGTAAAAATATACAGGGTGTCCTATTAAAAAAACGAAGGTAATAAGCAACTTAAATTATAACGGAAAGTAGCAAATAGATGAAAATATTTTCATTAAACAGCTCACTCTTCAAAACCACTCAATTCCAATTTTCATGATTCAGTTACCTTTAGTTTTCGAGATATTTCTAATTGGCCGTTTATCTGTCGCACATTAACATGCGTTGCTTTACTTTTATCGCACACATTTTCGTCTTTTTATAATTATTATAAATAATTTTTATTCTGAATGTTTTTAAATTTTTCATAATTCTAAAAGTTGATAACTGCATAAATAACAACCAGAAATAATCCAAATATTTGATTTTCCAGTTAAATCAAAAAGAGCGCAATTTTTTGCTTTGCTTTCATGCGATATAATGTCTATGATATTTATTTATTGTTTTTTAGGTTTTCACCAGTATTCATTTTTTTTTGTACGCTCCTCCTCCAAAAAAAAGTAAGGGTCCTCAATAAACACACAATTCTATTAGTATTTATTTTATTGCACCCATCTCATCCTTTGCACGATTCAAAAAATATTGGCGGTCCTTTGTCCAACTTTAACTAAAATACTTTATCTACTAGAGTTGGAAAGTAGATTCATATACCCAACGAAAGTAACAGTTATTTTATGGAAAACAGGGATTGGATTATGGTTTATTAATTTAATTAATGTCCGACTGGTATACTATTTGACAAATAATGACATGATTTCGAAGTCAGTTATATGTGATATATTGCGTTATTTTGAAAAATAACATCCTAGGGCATTAAATTTAAATACCTAGTTAAATACTGTCAAGTTGACAAATAACAACCTAAGTAAAACTATGGTTACCACAATTACGTTACGATTATTGCTAGTAAATGTACTTATTTAAAAACTAATTAATTCAAAATTCATTCAAATTTTGCATATAAAGAATAATTTAGTCCGACATTAAATGTTGAAGGCACCACGGGTATTATGGATACTAACGCTTTCGGTCAACGTATATCCCTCCGGCCAAAGGCCCTCGGTATATACACCATTGATCTCAAGCGTTATTATCCTTATAATGCCGTTGGTACCTTAATAACTATTTTGTTTAATGTTTAGTGTATTAATTTCAGAAGAAAACCTCATTATTTACAATAAGAGAACATCCTGGTGGTGAAACAAACTCAACGAAAACATTTGAAAAGGAAAAGCTGTATAAAGAGTGACAAAAGATAAATCTAATACAGATATTCCAAATCATAATCGAAACAAAGATATTTAACAATGTTAAATGTGTAGATCCACCTTCTCTTAATATGCCATACCAAATTTGAGCACAAGCCATATACAGGGTGTCCCAGACTAATTTAGCCACGCTATATCTCTTAAACGAATAGAAATTTTCGAATGGGACAAGAAGTGGTCTATTCTACTTGTAATACACTTTAATATGACGTAGAAAAAAATCATCCCCTAAATATTCATCCCTTAGTTACAACCCCTAACTTTAATTTTTTTAATAGCACCCTGTATTTTTTTTTATAGTTTTGGATGTGGTCTTCTATCGTCTATTCAACACATTTTTTGAAAATAAAATCTGTTCGTAAATAACCAAGAAAATATCAGTTTAGTTTTGTTAATTATGTGTCCCAGACTAATTTATCCAGGCTATATTTCTTAAACGAATAAAGATTTTCGAATGGGACAAAAACTGATCTATTACATTTGTAATACACTTTAGTATGGCGTAGAAAAAAAATTATCCCCTAAATATTCATCCCTTAGTTACAACCCCTAACTTTATTTTTTTTAAATAGCACCCTGTAAGTTAGGGATGAATATTTATTGGATGAATTTTTTCTACGCCATATGAAAGTGTATTACAAATGGAATAGATCAGTTTTTGTCTCATTTGAAAATCTCTAATGAAATATAGCCTGGATAAATTAGTCTGGGACACACAATTAACAAAAATAAACTGATAGTTTCTTCGTTATTTACGAACCGATTTTATTTTCAAAAAATGTGTTGAATAGACGATAAAATACCACACTCAAAATTATTAAAAAATATACAGGGTGCTATTAAAAAATTAAAGTTAGGGGTTGTAACTAAGAGATGAATATTTAGGGGATGATTTTTTTCTACGCCATATTAAAGTGTACTACAAGTATATTATATCAGTTTTTGTCCCATTCGAAAATCTCTATTCGTTTAAGAGATATAGCGTGGCTAAATTAGTCTGGGACACCCTGTATAGTACATTTCACGAATTTGCTACTATTTTGGATTAGGTATGAAAGTTTACACTTACACGGTCCGCTGTGCTGAGAAAGTTAATCCCAGTATTTGAAGCACTGTGAGAGACAACCAAAAAGACAGTTTTAAATGAAAATGTATTTTACATTCATTTAGAGAAATATATAATTATTACTGCAAAAGTAGAAGAAAATTACAAATTCTACTGTTTCTATCGTATGTATAAGTTTTAGTGGTAAGTATTGACAGATAAAATAATAACTGTAACATCCAACATTCTTCTATTTGCTTTTCACATTTCCGCAAACTTTTATTCCAAATTGCAGAAGCAGCAGTATTAATGATACTTGCTAGGTTTACAAAACTGCTGCGTCGCTGTAGCGATTACGTCCAATATACATACAGTATGGTGCAAATATCTGGAATAAATTCGATATTTCGTAAACCGGAGACTTGAAGGAAAAATCCCGAAACAGGTCGATTTTGATTTTTAAATTACGATATTTTAGCATATATGTCATACGAGTGACGCCATCCATATGGACGTGACGACGTAATCGATGATTTTTTTAATGAGACTTGAGTGTCGTGTGATAGCTCATTTGAAAGGGTTTTCAATTTTGTATTCAGTAATATAAATAATAACATAATTGTTTACACACACTGTCCAAAATTTTTTAAATTAAATTAATTGACAAAAAAAGAAAAATGTATGTAATTTATTTAAATCAAAATACATTGTACTATTGTTAGAAAACAGAAAAGAATGTTATTTGACAAATAAGCATTGGTTTTCGCTTAAATTCAATGTTCAAACCAACTTCTGCCAACCACCTGCCTCTTGAAGTTTGAACATTTAATTTAAGCAAAAAACAATGCTCATTTGTTAATAAACTTTTTTTTCTGTTTTCTGACAGCAGCAAAATGTATTTTGAATTAAATAAATTACGAAAGCTACTGATGACGCCTGAAAGGGTAGAAACAGTGCCTGTCTAGCTGGTGTTCAACCCTCTGAATCGAAAACAAGCAAAACCATCATTTATTATTTTTATTTCCTTTACTCGGATTTGAGTACTGAAAGTTCCTCTGCTGTCCGTTTTTCCTAGACGAATGAAAGCGAAATGTGATCGTTTCCCTTTCGTTTTCTATATTCGTCGTCTGCTGTCTTATTAATTGAAAAAGTCGCAGATTAAGGATGTACCAGTAAGAATTTTCAAACGCGAAAAATCTCAGTTTTAAAATACTATCTACCATTTTAATTTATTAAATTGGTGGATTCTGCATCTGGGATTCTTCAATTTTTTAGTAGATGTCGCTGTATCGCGTCTGATGGGAAATTTGAATTATTTTTCAGATTCCCTTTAAAATGATGGTGGAGCTGTTTTTCGGTTCAGAGGTGGGCACACTTTCGAAAGCTACTGATGACGCCTGAAAGGGTAGAAACAGTGCCTGTCTAGCTGGTGTGCAACCCTCTGAATCGAAAACAAGCAAAACCATCATTTATTATTTTTATTTCCTTTACTCGGATTTGAGTACTGAAAGTTCCTCTGCTGTCCGTTTTTCCTAGACGAATGAAAGCGAAATGTGATCGTTTCCCTTTCGTTTTCTATATTCGTCGTCTGCTGTCTTATTAATTGAAAAAGTCGCAGATTAAGGATGTACCAGTAAGAATTTTCAAATACGAAAAATCTCAGTTTTAAAATACTATCTACCATTTTAATTTATTAAATTGGTGGATTCCGCATCTGAGATTCTTCAATTTTTTAAATAAATTACATACATTCTTTTTTTTATCAATTAATTTAATTTAAAATGTTTTTTGACACTGTGTATAAACAATTATGTTAATATTTATATTACTGAATGCAGAATTAAATACCCTTCCACATGAGCTATCACCCGACCCCTAGTCTTATTTAAAAAAATCATAGATTACGTCATCACGTCCCTATGGATGACGTCACGCATATATGAAATAGATGCCAAAATATCGTAATTTAAAAATTAAAATCGACCTGTTTCGGGATTTTTCCTTAAAGTCTGTGGTTTACGAAATATTGAATTTATTCCAGACATTTGCACCATACCGTAAATAACATATTAAGCTTTGCATACACCTGAAATATGTGCAATGGGATTTAAACCACAATGGTAAGGGGGAGTCTTAACACATTATGTCCAAAGCTATATATAATCTCATCTTCTATAATTTTTTTTGGTTTCATTCCTTTTGGAAAATGGAAATGAATGGGAAATGAAATATTTTCATTCACTGGCCATTTTTTTATTTCGTGTATTGTCCAGGAATTTGGTAATTGCTTATTTAAAATTGTTGAAAGACTGCTATATACTTAAAATTTCCAAATGATATTTGGCATTATCCAAAACTGTAACAGATGGTTCATGTAAACTTATAAGCCGTTTTTCTTCCAACCATCTCTTATCGTGATAATCAGCCTATTTTGATTTTTACGAAAACACAAGATCCGCTCTCTCAATACAATGTTAATGTAGGTTTGTTCCAACTCGATACAAAACCGTTCTTGAATCGTTACGCGCATGCGCAATAACGAATAATTATGCTCAGTAACTCATTTTTCGTTACTGCGCATACTCGTAACCTTTCAAGAATGGTTTTGTATCGAGTTGGAACAAACCTCTTGTCTCTTTCCCTCAGTATCGGTGTATTTTATGCAGAGCCGCGTTTAGGTCAATTGCCGCCCTAGGCAATTCTCTAGTAGCCGCCCTTCAAAAATGTACCATTTTTGCGAAAAAAAAATGCAAGCAGAATTTTTTATTTAGGGAGCGTTCAAGTATTACGTAACGCGATTTTTGAAGATTTTTGACCCCCCCCCTCCCGCCTACGTAACTCAATTTTTGAAGATTTTTGACCCCCCCCCCCCCCCAACCTGCGTTACGTAATACTTGAACGGTCCCTTAAATAAGAAATGTATTGTTTGGAAATGTATTAAAAATATTCTTTATTTTTCATCAAGCGTAATGTTACATATTACTATTATAAAAAGACGCCATGCATTTATTTTGACAATATTACTATATGACATGACAGTTCTTACAAAGGACAGAATCTTGTCACTCACTGCTGCCAACACAACATTTCAAAGGTTTGTTCCCACAGTTCAGTGTACTCTAACACCCTTCCTCAAACCTGTAAAATGCTTGGTGGTGAAATAAAAATATCGTTTGCTAAAGAGAAGTGTTTCAGGAATTCAATTCGGGCTTTACGGTGTGTTTTAGTTAAACGATAAAGTACCTTCGGTCTAATTACTGGACTGCGTACTCTCAATAGCTTTGGTATTAATTACTGGACTACACATGTTTAAACCTTTTGTTTTGTTGAAAACTCGGAAGTGACTTAGTGCCAATTTGTTTCAAGGTTATATTTAATACAGTGTCTGCAGAAACTAAAGTCTTGGATGTATTTTATTCAAATTTGGACATACCAGCAACTTGGCAAGTATTTTCCAATTTTACTGCATGCAAAACCATTTTTACGTATAATTTTCACTCTACGCAAAATAGAGACCTTCATGAACATTTGATGTCGGCAAATAATTTCGAGTAATCGAAATATTTCTCCCCACTTTTTTTAACACATATACATACACATACATATTATAATCATTTTATTCTGATACAGTAAAATTCAATATTATCACCGAACATAAAATACAGGAAATTAAATATTTTTACTTTTCAAGCAATCGGAATTAAATATTAACGCCCCACTGTTTGAGGTCCACTGATCATATCTTAATTACATATCGGCCGTCATAGGGTAAAAGGACTTTAGTATAAATATAGGATAGGAATGTGTTGCGATAACAGTAGCCGTTATTTTTTAACTGTTATTTCACTGAAGCTGTTTCACACTGTTACATCATTTTCATAATAACTAAAATATTCAGGTATAGTCCGTTCGCTAAACTCAGACACAACTAGCTAGTGATTTTTGTACCTAACTTTGCCAATTTAGTAAAATTGGCAAAAAATAATTACTAATAGTTAATAATAACTAAATAGTTAGTAATTTTGTCAATTTTGGCAAAATTGGCCAAAAAAATACGTACTAATATAACTAGCCAGTTGTGTCCGAGTTTAGCGAACCGACTATAGCTGACTACTTTTTTAGTTATTGTAGCCCTATAGGAAGAAAACCTACCCGTGTCCTGTCTAGAGTTCACCTCCGTTTTTTAATTATTAACAATTTAATTTGTATGTAATTTCTACATAGATTACATAAATATGCAATTTTATTATAAATGTATTAATTAATAAAGGGTTTACTTTGTTTAAACATTCCTTGAAAAAATTATTTTTTTCCAAATATCTATTTTCTTAATCATATCATTAATGATCATAGAAAAAGTTAAAGTATATTTTAATAAATAAATTATTTTTATTAAATAATAATTTATTGAACATAATTTATTAAATTTATTCATTAAAATATACCTTAACTTTTTCTATGATTAATAATGATAGTATCATTACCAAAAATGGATTTTTGAGAAAAGATTATTTTTTCAAAAATTGTTTAAAAAAATTAGACTATTTATTAATTAATAATTGTCTAGACAAATTGCATATTTGTAATGTACACAAAAGTACATACACATTGAAAGAAGAAATATCAAAATCCATTGAGTAGATCCCAAGATATAGAAAATGGTAGTAGTTTCAAGTTGCTTTTATAGTTTTTGAACTCGTGCATTTTTCGGCTCCCGCCAGGTAGCTGACAACTGTTTTAATTGTTGACCTATAGGATGAAAACCTACATGTTTCCTGCCTAGAGTTCGCGTTCGTTTTTTAATTATTAACAATTTAGTGTAATCAACGCAGAAGCTCCCCCTTCACTTACTATGACTAGTCATCATTTGAACTACATTTTTAAAAATTCGAGTAAAATATCATCTTTCCGAATACCTATCTAAGAAGATGTTTTCTACGGACAAAATTTTTAATGTTATGTTATTGTAAATGTTTATAAACTAATATTTTTTACTACATTAGATAATTTTTTACCTTTTCTTAATACATTTAGATAATATCACTTTTCTACTTTCATTTGGCATACGCATCTTCATTATTTTCTGTCATTTGTTATTGCAAAACAAAGGTCTCTGGGATAAACAAATAGAATACGTAACTTTTAAACTAATTAATGGATCGGTCTCAAGTTTTGGGAGTTTGTTATGTACCCCAATACCCAACTTTGAGTAAAGTGAAACACTACAGTTCTAAGTTAGTTTTAGTAAAAGTTATACAAAGGTCTCTGGGATAAACAAATAGAATACCTAACTTTTAAACTAATTAATGGATCGGTCTCAAGTTTTGGGAGTTTGTTATGTACCCCAATACCCAACTTTGAGTAAAGTGAAACACTACAGTTCTAAGTTAGTTTTAGTAAAAGTTATTAATAAATAACGATTTTCAGTTATTTTGCAGTTTACGAAGCAACAAATTAACTTTTTGACTTTCAAAATCGTCATTTTGAAGGTTTTTCAATGTTCTAAAAAAATAAATTTTGTAATTTTATGTCAACTATTTAGCTTTTTAATTGAGTGCAAAAAATGAAAAAAATCGCGTTGATTGCACTAAATTGTTAAGAATTAAAAAACACGAACTCTAGGCAGGAAACATGTAGGTTTTCATCCTATAGGTCAAGTCAACAATAACTAAAAAAGTCAGCTACCTTGATATTTCATTGTCCCGAACATGGTCTATTTCTTGCGTATTTTCCTGGCTGGAGTATTATATCAGTGCAACGTCCCGAATGTAATGTTATGTACTTGTAATAATACAGTTTGAAAATCCCAACTCTAACTCGATTTCCTACTTAATCTTTAGTTTCTGCAAATGTGCAATATTGCTGTGTTCAGTCAATCATCGTCTTTGCCGAGCTTTTCGCGGCCCAATAATCACGTTTTTTTGGATGAATAGTGTTAGGTTTAAGATAACATAATGCTATGTTTGTTTTATTTTTGATATGAATGCAATTTCTTTTATTTAAAAACGAATGCCCACTTCTATTTCATTGATGCATGAATGATGAATATACATATTTATTTGGTATTCGATTTTAATTTTTAAATACAAATATTTTTTGTACAGTATTTTTGCCGCCCCAGGGGCGTCATTTGATAGGGTTAGGGGAGGCAGCTGCCCCCCCCCTGAAACTGAAAATGACCGAAATTTACAAAAATACTTTCAGTTTTTTTATCATTACATCATATATAATGTATTGTATGACGCCCCTGTGCCGCCCTCTCACAATTTGCCGCCCTAGGCAGCTGCCTATATTGCCTAATGGATAAAGCAGCCCTGATTTTATGGATTTTACACTCTAGTCCTACCAATTCTGCTTTATTCCAGCTTTAGCAAAAATCCGCGTTACGTCTAAATAAACAACTGAAGCGTTTTTTTGTTTAAAATTATTATAGTTTCTTAAAAACTCGATTCTTTTGTGAACGATACTTTACACAAGGCTTTTTTCTATTGTCTTTCATGTTGAATCTAAACCCAACCTGTTTGTAAATTCTGAGCGTTACTGTGGAAATTTTGAACGCATTTCTGTTTTTTTTTTAAATTTTTAACATCGTCTCTTCACAAATATGTTCGTTCTTTTCACGCATTTTATATATGTCTGGAATTTCAAACTTACAAAGCCCAGGAAAATTTTTAGGCTTAGGGTGTGGTTTAGGTTTATATTGTGTGACCTCTACTTTTCTATTTACACTTTTCTGTTTATGAAAACTGACTTGAGTTTTGTCTCACTAATATACAATGCATCACAATCACGTTCATATATGGATTGAAGTGGTTGCAAAGGGCCTCCATTGACGTTTTCAGCAGTAAAATAAGCGCGCAGATTAAAAAATATTACTTGATTTATATATGTACACGTCTCGCACATTTTCGAAGTCAATACACAAACATTTACAAACTCTTTCCATTTACAAATAGTACTTACTTTGACAAACTTTTTAATTTTTCATTTTTTCCATTTTCTTTATATTTGAAATAAAGTTGCTGCCATCTCTAGCCTCTAGCCTAGCCCTAGCGTCTTTTAAGGCTTAAAGATTTCAGCTCATTTGTATCCAGCTGACAATTTCGGACCCCTTTCGTTTCTGAATAATATTCGTTTGAAGATTTTGCCGTCCCATACAAAGCATCTACTTTTGTTTATTCTTGGTATACACAGAGAAGTTCTCGGTTTTAATAGGAAAACGGGATATAGGGATCTTAATCTTGTTTGATAAGCAATCTTATATACCTTAAAAGACGTAATTTAGAAGAATATAAATTGATAAATAAATAAATTTAAATTTTAAATAAAAACATAAAATAAATAAAAGGTTAGTAGTAATACAGATAATTCGTCTGGAACCAAAATTAATTATTTTCACAGATTGTACAAATGATATTAAGATTATTTTTTAATCTTCTTTTCATCATATTTTAATATTTATTATCCTGTTCCCGACGAACACAAATTAAAACACAAAAAATATAATAAAATATATTTAAGTACTAAAAACACCAATATATTTTTTTCACACTTTATTATTTGCACTATTACATATAGTCCAGAAAGCCACTGCGCATCCGCTAGGAAAAATATTCTGATTCGGATTGTTTGCACAATCTTACTCAAAAAGAACTCCTTTTAACAAATTTGCATGTTGCCAGGACCAAAAGGTGGTCAAAAATTTTTTAAACGTTTTTTTTTGTTTTTTTCCTAAAATTATTTTTTTTTTGCTTGGAAAAAAGTTTTTTTAGGTTTTTTGGATCATCTCAAACAGAAAAGGTCCGAAGTGACTTTTCTCTAAAAATGATAGTTTTTGACAAATAAGCGACTAAAAATTGAAAAATTGCGAAATCGGCCATTTTTAACCCTCAAAAACTATGTGAACAACTGAAAAAAAATTTGAATGTTGCCAAGGTAGGTAGATATTCTTTAAACATCGATTGATGAAATCCCGAAGAGTTTTTTTCAATACAATATTCAAAATTCCTTTGTTTTTTAATTGCTAATCAAGCGTGCGCGACACTATTTTCCACCGACAGTATGGTGCAAATGAAAGGAATAAATTCGTTATTTCGTAAACCGGCGACTTTAAGGAAAAATCCCGAAACAGGTCGATTTTTATTTTTAAGTTATGGTATTGTGTCTTATACGGTATACTAGTGACGTCATCCGTCGGTGCGTGATAACGTAATCGATGATTTTTTTTAATGAGAATAGGGGTCGTGTGGTAGCTCATTTGAAAGGTTCTTCAATCCTCTATTCAGTAATGTAAACATTTACATAATTATTTATACAGGGTGTCCTTCTACTTCTTTTTTTGTCAAGTAATTTAATTTAATAAAAATTTTTTGGACACCCTGTATAAATAATTATGTAAATGTTTATATTACTGAATAGATACTTGAAGAACATTTCAAATGAGCTAGCACACGACCCCTATTCTTATTTAAAAAAATCATCGATTACGTCATCACGTCCAGATGGATGACGTCACTAGTATACCATATATGCCACAATATCATAACTTAAAAATAAAAATCGACCTGTTTCGGGATTTTTCCTTAAAGTCGCCGGTTTACGAAATATCAAATTTATTCCTTTCATTTGCACCATACTGTCGGTGGAAAATAGTGTCGCGCACGCTTGATTAGCAATTAAAAAACAAAGGAGTTTTGAATATTGTATTGCAAAAAACTCTTCGGGGTTTCATCAATCGATGTTCAAAGAATATCTGCCTACCTTGGCAACACTCAAATTTTTAGTTTTTCACATAGTTTTTGAGGGTTAAAAATGGCCGATTTCGCAATTTTTCAATTTTTAATCGCTTATTTGTCAAAAACTATCATTTTTAGAGAAAAGTCACTAAAGACCTTTTCTGTTTGGACTGATCCAAAACACATAAAAAAACTTTTTTCCATGCAAAAAAAAATTTAAAAAAAAAACAAAAAAACGTTTAAAAAATTTTTGACCACCTTTTGGTCCTGGCAACATGCAAATTTGTTAAAAGGGGTCCTTTTTGAGTAAGATTGTGCAAAAAATCCGAATTAGAATATTTTTCCTAGCGGATGCGCAGTGGCTTTCTGGACTAATAATGTCGGCCCCCCTTAAGGATAGATATGATAACAGAAAAAAAATGTTTCATCCGGAAAGCAGATGGGTGCAGATCAACCTATATTCGGATCCGCTACTATTAGATACCTCTATCAAAGAGTGTCACGAAAAATTTGCTAATTTTTCTGGTAGAAAAGTTTCACATTTAACCTTAAAGCATTTCCTATACTGGTTTATATTTTTTGCAGTATTTTAGTTTATTTTGTAGGAATAAATCGACATTTGAAATAATTTATTAAATATAAAACTTCCCTCGCAATCGTGCAGAGTATAAATGGAACATAACAATTCAATAAATTTTCTCTATTTCGAAAACTCATACATAACAGAAAACTTCAGCGCACGCAATACAACATAAATTAGCATAGTATGTAACACACATGCACATGTAATAACAAAGTCACAATAACAGGACTGAACCAAAATAGCTTTATATGTATGAATTAAATATTTTAAAATGGAGAACATGAATCATAATTATATATTATTATACAGGGTGTCCCGAAAAGATTGGTTATAAATTATACCACAGATTCTGGGGTCGAAAATAGGTTGATTGAACCTCACTTACCTATATACAATAGTGCACACAAAAAAAGTTACAGCCCTTTGAAGTTACAAAATGAAAATCGATTTTTTTTTCATATATCGAAAACTCTTGGAGATTTTTTACTGAAAATGGATATGTGGAATTTTTATGGCAGCAACATCTTAAAAAAAATTAAAGTGAAATTTGTGCACCCCATAAAAATTTTATGGGGGTTTTGTTCCCTTAAACCCTCCCAAACTTTTGTGAACGTTCCAATTAAATTATTATTGTGGCACCATTAGTTAAACACAATGTTTTTAAAACTTTTTTGCCTCTTAGTACTTTTTTTGATAAGCCAGTGTTTATCGAGATATTTTGAATATTTGTCGAATCCACCACATATTTGTATATTTTGGTTATAAGTATGATTATAGACACCTGTTAATAATCTGAAAACTATTTATAACTTACATTTTTAGGTAGGTTTTGAAAAAGAAGCCACATCGCGATAGTGGTGGTAAAAAGACTAAGAGGTAAAAAAGTTTTAAAAACACCGTGTTTAACTAATGGTACCACAATAATAGTTTAATTGGAACGTACACAAATATTTGGGGGGTTTAAAGGAACAAAACTCCCATGAAATTTTTATGTAAATATATTAAAAAATAAGCAGCATCTCGATAAAAACTGGCTTATCGAAAAAATACTAAAAAAAAGTTTTAAAAACGTTGCGTTTAACTAATGGTACCATAATAATGAATTAATTGGAAGGTACACAAAAGTTTGGGTGGGTTTAAGGGAACAAAGCCCCCATAAAATTTAATGGGGTGGACAAATTTTACTAAAATTTTGTTTTATGATGTTCCTGCCATAAGAATGATATATGTCAATTTTCAATAAAAAATCTCTAATTGTTTTCGATATATGGAAAAAAATCTATTTTCATTTTATAACTTCAAAGGGCTGTAACTTTTTTTAAGAGCACATTTGTACGAAGGTAAGTTAGGTTCAACCGAAATATTTTAGACCTCAGAATGTGTGGTATAATTTATGACCAATCTTTTCGGGACACCCTGTATAATAATGATACCCTGCAACGGAATAAGTGTTATCCCCGTATTAACTTAAAGTAAATACTATAAGTAAACCGCTCGCACAGTTTGATTTTCTAAATAATAATAGTCTGCTGTGGCATTAACACGTTGACTGCCATGGAAGTTTTCCGAAATCTGGCCTAAAATGACAATTTTATTTAATCACATTATATTATTAAAAACGCTAATAGTAGTGCATATTTATCATCATGTAGGCCGGATAGCTCAGGCGGTATCTGACTTCAGGTGTCTGACTTGACTTCCACGCAGAAGGTCCGGGATCGAATCCCAGCGCTAGCGAGAATAGGGCCCCAGGTCGACTCAGCCTGAATAAAATGGGTATCAGAGCCAGTGCCCAGCGTAGCACTGGCTCTGATACCCACCTTATATACCGTAGGCCCTAAATATAGCTATAATCCCAATGCCGCGTTAGCGGTATAAAAGAGAGATTAGAGAGTTATTGCCAACGTCTTTTAAGTCGACCTGTAATAAAAGATCCTTTATTTTGACATATAAGCATGCGCAGTATTGCGTCTTTTATTTTTGTCTTTTAATAAAATACAGGCCGCCTGTATTTAAGAAAAATTAGAGGACACCTTTATTTTAATAAAAGTTCCTTTATTTTGACATAACGTGTCAAAAATGTGAAGAAAGGTCTAACTTCACTTGTATTTTGAATTTATCTTGTCGCTTCTTTGGATTGATAATTTATGTATTGTGAGATTGATATTTGATTAAACTTTCATCATTAAAGTTGTATGTTGGGTTTTAATTATTAAAAACAACTCTAAGTAATATTCTGAGATATAGATTATTTATGTTTTGACCCAAACGAATATAGAAAAGAACATTTTATTGAAGCTTGAGTTATTACAAGAAGTTGTAAAAAGGAATATTATGTAAATAATTTTAAATTGTTACTAATTACCATGATCAGACTTAAAATATCAGTAACTCATTTATTAAACTCAATATATTTTACATTTTTCTATAGAAATAAATATTTATTGCAGATATAAGAGATTGAAGATATAAGATCAATAAATTTTAATGAAAGTTAGGATTTGTTAAAATTCTAGATTCAAAATAGAGTTCTATTCAACAGATATATAACAACAGGTTAACAAAATAAAACAAAGGTTCAAGTATTTATTTTTGAAAATTTAATCTTTTATAGATTAGAATCTATAAAGTTTTTAATCAAAAGTATTAATACACTTTCATTTTCATGCCATCTTCTTCTTTTGGTTCTTATCCGTTTCGAATGTTGGAAATCATATAGCAATCGTAACCTTGCTAGCTGCGATTCGAAACAGTTCCATTGATATTCTCCCTCTACCAGGTCTTCGCTTACCTTTGACTGTACCTTGCAATATGTACTGCAGCAGGGAGTAACGGTGCTGATTTATCATATGTGTCCCAGATACTGCAGTTTTATGCGTTTAATGGTAAACACAATCTCCAATTCCTTCTTCATTCCTCCTTGTTCGTGATCCATTTCATGCCATCAGTATTTGTTTATTTAAACATTGCCAAAAAAATTAATAAAAACCAGCATAAAGCTTAATTCTTCTATTATCTTTTTGTATATCGGGAAGTTTATCTGACAGATTAGAGGTCTTTTCATTTTCAGATAACTAATTATTGGGAAGTTTATATAACAGTATCCTTAGTATCTGTCTTTTCAGCTCCGGATAACTAGTTAACGGGAAGTTTTTCTCTGTCAGATATCTATTAGTATCTAATCTGTCAGATAAACTTCCTGATAACTAGTTATCCAGAGGTGAAAAGAAAGAAAGAGAGGGCCATAATGGATAAAAGATCAAACGCCAATAGCATGTATGTATATATTTATAAATTTATTATTTAAAACCTGCTAATGATCATAAAATACTTAAAATCAGTCACCAATATAATATTTATATTTATTTATAAATTTATTAACAAACTGCAGTCCAATAAAAATAAAATTAGTTTAAGCGCTAGCTTTAAATGTCGAACAATAATTTTAAACAAACACACACACAATTTAGTCGCATTAGATTAGCTCCTGGTTGAAAATGTACTGCCACAGCTTCTATATCAATATCAACAGCACACTCATTTGCCAGTATTTCAACGTTTTCTCTATTATGTACTACTGCAATATGTAAAACTGAACAAGCTGATATTATTCTTTGAATAAAAGGTAACTTGCATCTCATTACATATGGTAAAATGGGAAATCTCTTCACAATACCAAATGTTCTTTCAATAACAATTCTTGAAGGGATTTGTGATGGATTATAAAAACACAACTTCTGTCTGAAAATTCTGGAATGGTGTCATTCGGTAGTTGTAGTTGAGGAATGGATATCCACTATTCCCTAATAATATATTCTCCAGAAATTCCCCATTACATATACCCATAATGCAAAAGTATTAAAAACTCCTAAAATAGTATTTCCAATTTATTGCACTTCCATATTATTGAACGATGAGTATTATGGGATATATTATGTTGTTCTCTAAACATCTTTAAATGACAAAATAATTAAATTTAACGTTTTACTCTTCAATTATCTTATTTTAATTTATATCGACAAATGGAATTTTATAGGTTATTTTTATATTTACAAAAATATTTCATGTCATTTGTCAAAATAAAAGATTCTTTAACTGCGTCTGCAATACCACTCTTTTAGACCCGTCCTGTATTTGTCCTTTATTAAAGTATCCTGTAATAAAGGATCCTTTATTTGCCGGTGGCAATAACTCTCTAATATTATATTATAATTATCATTTATCATCAAAAAGCATATGATTCTTTAACAGAAGTCTTTTCGCGGAAGCCAACTACGAGCATGCTTCGACCTGTCGCTCACTAAAGCTAAATCATTGATATTACGAGTTCACATTCATGACTAGTAGGCAAGGAAAAGGTGGTGCTCCACAGCTCCACCTTACTATACGCATGTGGTGAGACAATATCTAAATAATGTGTTTCTCAGAAGATGGATTCGAAAACGTAGAATGGCCCCCGCAATCACCTGACATGACTGCTTTAGACTATTTCCTGTAGGGTCACTTAAAAATCATCATGTATAATGCAAGACCTGCAATATTCAAGAATTAAAAGACAGGACTAACAGAGAGTTAAGAATTAAGCAGTCACGGAGGTTGCAACTGTAGGTACCAGGGGCGTAACAGAGGCCCCCGCAGCGTGAAGCTTGCGGAGGGGCCCCAATCGAGCAGGGGCCCCATTTTGTCGTCTGATATTATGTAAAAATCTGTTATAGGTACATATATGATTTTACTTTGTGTGTTTAAATTTAAAAACATAAATTTCTAAATAAGCGTATTCGGCAAATGAATCATCTCATATCTAGAAACTTAATCCTTTCCGGTCTCACGAACTTTTATGAGTGACGACAATAAACTATAATGCTTTGTATGTCACTATTGAAAGATTTGAGAATTGGCAATTTGACTAATTTTAGAACAATATTTCTAAATCTAGAAATGGGTTTTCTCTTTAATCTTTACCTACATTTAGTATTTCGGTACAATTATCCAGAGGCGTAACAGAGGCCCCCGCAGCATGAAGCTTACGGGGCCCCAAATATATCAATGGTCCCATCTTGTTGTCTAATATGTAAAAATGTGTTGTTATATTATTTGCATACATACGTTTTTTAAGCAGTGCAGTATTTGAAAATGAAGTTGTCCATCCGAATTAATAAAATTGTAAATATATTCGCCGATAGTAGATAGTGCACGAAGAAAGATGTTCATCTCATAGAATAATACTAATGTAATCATTTAGTAATTTTTGTTCTATTTTATCCTATAAGTCTATACCAATAAAGATGAAAAATATAAGTCGTCAAATTGCTCGTGAAATTAAAACTGTCAAAGTGTCACTCGGGAAAAATTCAATAATTTTAGAGCTCTTGTGCAATTACTACTGAAAATTTGGATTTAGGTTCTAGTTACACTCCACTTCAAAGTTGGATTTATGCCGTTGGTTGCTTTTACTTCGGGGTGTGACACCCCTTCTTGGGGTGAAAAACATACGTTTAAAATAAGTCCGGAAATGTATAAATTGACTAATTATAAGCAACTTTTGTTCTAAAGAGTTTTTTATCTATGTTAATACTTTTCAAGTCATTTGCGAGTGAAAAATGTTTATTTTTCAACAAAAACAACGTTTTCAGACGGGTTTTTCGCAAATAACACAAAAATAAGTATTTATCGAATTAAATATTAGATATCGAAAAAATATTTGTAGCAAAAATGTAGCTTATAAGATACAAAAACGGTGTACTTATTCATGAAGTCTATCGACACAGTAAAAGCACAGTTGAAGCTCATGAAAAATTATTCTTATTCGTCCAATTCCAAATCGAATATTTTAACCTGAACTAACCAAAGAATGAAGCAATTTTCGGGAAAAACTCATTAAAACTTTTTTTAAATGTTTAAAAAAAGCTTTATTTTTATTTCTATTTTAATTTTTTATAAAAGTTTCTAGCACCAAAATTATACGAGTTACGCTCAAAATAAAGTACGCCCCTTCTTGTAAAAAAAATCGTGAAAATCTGCTCCTATTTCGCACCCCAAATAAAATTTATCATTAGCGTTTTCGTTTTACCATTTACTTTAAATATTTATTGTTTATATGATCTGTAAGTATAACTGGTTCGAAGTTCTTATTTTTGAAAAAATTTGGTTTCAGAGTAAAAAAGGTTTTTTTATTTTGGAAAAATGCCTCTTTTTCAAAATAACTTAAAAAGTATTAGTGTTACGAAAAATCTCAAAGGGTAAAGAAATGTAGGACATGCTTTTATAAATATTTTGGCCTTATTTTGTTTTTCTGTAAGACAAAAATTGGTTAAGATATGGCTGTTTAAAATTTACATATACTCGTGATTATTGGCTCGTTCAAGCTCTTTCAACTAGAACCCTTTTAAAAATAAGGACGTTGAACCGGTGAAACTTACAGGTCATATAAAAAAGTTAAATAATTTGTAAGGAGATAATGACTAGTTTCATTTGGGGTGCTAAATAGAGGGAGATTTTCACAATTTTTTTTACCAAAAAATGGGATTAACTGTATTTTGAGCGTAACTGGATTAATTTTGATGCTAGAAGTTTTTGTAAAAAATAAAGCTTCTTTTAAACACCTTAAAAAAGTTATAATGAGTTGCCCCGAAAAGTATTTCATTTTTTGGTTATTTCACATTGAAATATTCGATTTGGAATTTGACGAATAAGAAAAACTTTTCATGAGCTACAACTTTTCTTTTACTGAGTCGATAGACTTCATTTTTGTTTCATTTTTTATAAGCTAGATACATTGTTGCTAACAATATTCTTTTTGATCGAATATTTACTCTTTGAACTATTTGCGAAAAATCGCCTAAAAACGTGTTTTTTTTTTGTTGAACAATAAACATTTTTACTCATAAATAACTCGAAAAGTCTTGAGTTGACCAATTCTGTGGTGACACTGAAAATTACACGGTATTGCCGTACTGGGTTGTAACACATATAGGTATTTGTTACACATGTCGTATTTAGTAATTTTTTAAAGGGGGCCCCCATTTCCAATTCTGCGGGGGGGCCCCGACGGAGTTTGTTACGCCACTGGTAGGTACCAAGTTTTAAAAATCGCATGACTTATATTAAAGTAAACGGATATTTTGAGAATCTGCTATAATCACTTATACTGGTTTTCTAATATTCCTAATTTTTCTCCTACTCAAATATTATTATATTTCTAACATGAATTTGTTTTCAGCAGCTGTAGGTATTTTGTGCTATCGATTTTATCTTCTACTGCACCAGTTTTGTTAAACTTATTACTAATTGATTGAGGGTAGAACTTATGTAAGATAATGTAAATGTCTGGTAAATGTAAAAATCTCCGAATTATGGTAGTTCGGTATAGGGAACATTACATGAAAAATAATCACTATTTCTTCAATCAGGACAACAATGCAAATACCATCTGCAAATAATATCAGCTGTAACACAAGACCTTCACACACCAAAGTCTATAAAAATCAGGTATCCATACATAAAACTCACTCTGGGGTAGGATGTGCTTTTATTATACCTACCAACACATAATGTTAAAAAAAAATCAAACTCAATCCCATGATATCAATATTTTCTGCTGAAATTATAGCTATTATAAAAGCATGCCAATATGTCGACAACCATGATATCAATAAAATAAACATACTGTCTGACTCTTTATCAGTCCTAAAAAGTTTCTCTAGCCAACTAGATGCAAATTCTGTAAGCACTAATCCCTTTATAGCAGAATTGAAAATACTAACATCTGACCTAACCAGTAGACAATTCAATATAATTTTTACTTGGGTTAAAGCGCATATTGGTCTCCAAAATAACGAAAAAGTAGATGAGTTAGCGAAAGGCGGTAGTCTAAATGGGGAGGAAATTTCAAATGATATTGGGCTACAAGAATGCACATCGATAAGTAAAAATAATTTAAAGGATAGCTGGAAATTTGCTTTAGATGGAAACAATACTGCGTAAACCATCCGACAAGTTACACACTTTTACGTCCAGAGATTCCAACGCAGTAATGACATAAAAATCAAGATTTGTCGAGATATGATATTGTCACCATAGCCGACTAAAATTTGGACAAATTACCGAAACAGGTCGATTTTTGATTCTATTTTATGATTTTTTGGCATATATCATACTAGTGACGTCATCCGTCTGGACGTGATGACATAATCGATGATAGCTCATTTCAAAGGTAATTCAATTCTCTATTCAGTAATATAAACATTAACATAAATATTTATACAGGGTATCCAAAAACAATTTTTTAATTAAAATGATTGATACAAAAATAATACTTTGCTTAGTTTATTTAATTCAAAATACATTTTACTGCTATCAGAAAAGAGAAATAAAATGTTTATTTCAAATATAAACATTACTTTTTGCTTAAATTCAATGTTTAAGCTGCCACCCACCTGCTTTTTGAGAGTTTGAAAATTTATTTTAAGCGAAAGGCAATGTTTATTTGCCAAAAAAAAAAATTATTTCTGTTTTATGACAGCAGTAAAATGTATCTTGAATTAAATAAATTAGGCACATTCGTCTTTTTGCGTCAAGTAATTTAATATAAAAGAAAATTTGGACACCTTGTACAAATAATTATGTTAATGTTTATATTATTGAATAGAGAATTGAATTGCCTTTCAAATGGGCTAGCACACGACCCCTATTCTCCTTTAAAAAAATCATCGATTACGTCATCACGTCCAGGCGGATGACGTCACTAGTAAGATATATATGCCAAATATCATAAATTAAAATCAAAACTCGACCTGTTCCGGTAATTTCTAATAATGTTGTTTATTTAGCTAATAATGAATTTATGCGATACTTTATGGACGCACTGTATACGAGTAAAATTATATCTGTACCTATAAATAAATAAAAATAAAAAATATTTGTTTCTTTTTTATTCAATGCCGTTTTTTATAATTTTTGTTTTATTTGTTTCTCGGGTTAGGGTCAAAAAAACACATTCTTAAATATATATATATATATATATATATATATATATTTGATATGAAAATTAAATTTTGATAATTATAAACAGAATTCAATTTAATATAAAATATTTTCAATTTTCTCAACCACGGGCATATAAATTTAGAACAACCTGTATACAACAAATTGTTATATTTAATTTTAAGAAGTGATTAGAAAAAGCTTACGGAACTCGGGACAATGCGCTTAGAAAAAACAAAGTGAATGGCGCGTACCATTATCGTTGTTCGCGGAAGGTTCGATCATTAGCCTATGCTAAATAAAACTCAAGTGAAATAGATAATAGGTCATTATCGTTGTTCGCGGAAGGTTCGATCATTAGCCGATGCTAAATAAGACTTAGTGGAAATAGAGAATAGGTCATTAAATTTTGTAAATCGTAGAAAGTAATTTTAGAATGGGAATTAACTATTTTCTTTGAAATCCATTAAGCATATTTAGAAAGATTAAAAATTGGCTTTGAGGAAGACTGCGAATGAGAGTTGGTGGTGGAAGGTTGATTTGTGAATCTGGAAGGGATATTTAGAAAGTAGGGGAATGAATGACAAATAGAGATCAGAATGTTTTGAGCTGTCGAGAAGTGAAGTCCAGTAGTAGACGGTAGTGTACGGAGAGTGAGAAAGCCGGTGTAGTTCCGTGAGTGTGGAGTATTTATCGTGGAACGAGAGGTAGGCCAGGTTGAGAGTAAAGAACCTCCTTGAGCCAAGAGTGTCCCGGTAGCTGATTGGAGTTTCGAAAAAGGTAGAACACAGCATCACGACAGAAGCAAGAACGAGAGCTATACGAGCTAGTTTTCAAAGGAGAACATTACTGAAAGCCAGGACGAGGTTTGATCGCAGCCAAGGATAGCAGGAAGCGGGTCTTGTGTGAAGACATTCTCAGTTCACCAGAAAAAGGTCAGTCTCATTTGTTTGGACATGAATGCATGGGTTTTTCGTATTAAATACCACATTATAAATTGAAGAACATAAACAATAATATCAGAAAAGCTTCATCAAACTTAAATAGAATTGTTGCTAATAAATCCTAATAGTTAAATGTTAATAAAAACTTTCAATTGGAAACCAAAAGGAAATAAGATTTCCATGTGTAAATGTTATGTTTAAGAATAATAAGATATAGCAAATATTAAGCAGTGATTGCCATTTAAATAAAATAAACAATATTTTGATTATAATTGTAACCCATATGTGTGTATTATTTTACTCTTTTCTTTCCTATCCCGATTAGGAACCATTGAGAAATACTTAGAAGCCACGTAAGTAAGTAATTAATTTTATAAAAAAGCACTGAGATTGAAAACATATTGATATGTGATCTGGTAAATTAATTAGATTATTATTAATGCATTGATTAAATTAAATGACACATAAGAATATTATCTCATATCAATAATCAAGATCACATCAACTGTCGTCCAACGTGGAAAGCATGGAAAAGTATTTCTAGTGGCAAATTTGAAGGATAGAAAGAGTAAAGCCGGTATTTGAAAATTTATATGCCTGTGGTAAAAAGTGAGATACTTACATTTGACAACATAAAATTTTAGATCTCTTTAGTTACAAATTTTACATAACTGATTTAATATTTTATTTTTACGATATTTACATTTGATATATTTATTGACAATTTATAATATTTGGGTGAGAAAAAGTCGTCTTGGTAACATACTAGTAAAATTTCATATTTGGCGGGGACAGTACTTCTTGAAAACAAATGTCTGTGACAAGAAGCCAAAGCAAAGACAACAAAAAACAAAAAGAACATTCAGACCAAGAAGATATCTTACGACACGACAATCATGGCATCAGAACAGCAAGAGTTATCAGGAATAGATAAACTATTACAACTGATGCAACTCCAGTCACAAAAAATGGATGAAGCAAAAAGGACAATGGATAAAAATCAGGAAGAAACATCAAAGAAAATGGATAAAGTGGATCAAAAAATGGATGAAACACAACAAAAAATGGATGAAACACAACAAAAAATAGATGAAACAAAACAAAAGTTGGATCAAAAAATGGATGAAACACAACAGAAAATGGATGAAACAAAAAGAATAATGCAAGAAAATCTGAAGGAAACAAAACAAGCCATAGAAGAGAACAACAAGAAAATGGAGGAACGCATAGAAAAGTATGAAATGAAAATTAAGGATCACATAAAAAAACAAGAAATGAAAATTCAAAATAAAATAAAGGAGATAACGAATTGCCAGAAAAAAGAAATGGAAAGTTTGGAAAACAAGTTGCAAAACGCTATTCAAGCAGACATAGAAGAAGTGGAAAGAAAGATTGCGGAAATCAATACTCAACAAAATGTCGGAGAAAGAAGAGAAATGGTTATACATAGCACAGATGACGTGAAGATAAGGTTTGGCGGGGACGTAAGAAGATTACACCCAGTGCCGTTCATAAATAGCCTGAAAAAGAAAATACAGCACATCGGAAATTTCGAAACAGCAAAAGAAACTATCAGAAACCATCTCAAATATGAAGCAAGCCTATGGTTCGATAGCAAAGAAGAAGAATTCGGCAATTGGCAACAATTTGAACAAAAATTTTTGAATTATTTCTGGGGAAAGGTCCAACAATTGGAAATTAACAAGGAATTGCAAAATGGGAAATACAATGATAGGATGGGTGTATCAGAAAGGACATATGCTTTGCAAATTTACAATAATGCAAAACATTTACAATATAATTACTCATCGGAACAATTAGTCGAACTGATTGCAAGACATTTCGAGGAAACGCTGGAAGACCATATCACATTGCAAAATTACAAAGACATAGATAGTTTATGCTAATTCCTACAAATAAGAGAATCACGTCTAAGAGAAAGAAAATCAAGAAGGTCGCGAGAAGATTACAGGCCCCGTGAAACACAAGATTACAGAGATAGAAATCAAAATAGGAGGGACTATACAAGACGAGATTTTAATCCCAGAAGGGAAAACGAAAATAGAGACAACGGAAGAGGAAATTATGAACAAAGAAATAGGCAATGGAATGAGGACAGAAATCGAGAATACCAGAATAGAAACACCACACGCTCAAATCAAGAAAACAGAAATAATGGTAGACAAAATGAACAGGGATATCGAGAAAACCGAAACAGATCCGACAGACCAAGAGAAAATAGAAGAGAAGTAAATAATACCCAGACAGATGAATATGACGGAGAGAGACATTATGACGAAAATATAAACAACGATGAGCAACCGGCGTCTTTTCACGACGGCGCTCACTAAAAACCAAAAATCAAACAGGAATCTTTTGTCACCCCAAGGAGTTTATTAAATTGGCAGGAAACAACGAAAAGAAAAATGGAGTTAATTTAAAATTTGTGCATGGATTTATCAACGAGAAACCAATTAAAATTATGATAGACACTGGATCTGAAATAACATTGGTCAACAGAAAACTAATAGAAGAAGTTAACTTAACAAATTTAATTTACAAAATACCTAGGGTAAATTTAGTGGGCGCAAACAAACGGACATTGGCAACTATAAATGAAGGCATACGAGTAATGGTACGACTGGGAAAGAATATGTATGCACTACAATGTGTAATAATGCCAAACATGTCACATGACATGATAGTAGGAGTTCACGAATTGGCAGAAAAACATGTAGTGATAGATTTTAAAAATAATACGATGAAACTAACAGAAGAAAAAGAAAAAGAACAGGACAAGGAACATGAGAAACAAAATATGGACGAATCAGGTAAAGAACAAACAGTGGAAATGAATTTGGCAGCGAAGCAAGGACAAAGAAAAAAAAGGAGAAAAGGTCAGAAAAAGATAAAAGAAAATGAAACCTGTGGCTCCTCAAAAGAAGAGTTGAGCCCAGAAGAAGAAAATTTGAGAGTATCAGAAACAAAGGAAACCTGGGATTCCTCAAAAGAAGAGACGAGCTCAGGAGAAGAAGAAATAAAGCTAAAAAATGAAAGTGAAAAGAATATGATTGAAACAGTGGTATTTGAAGAGGAGGTATATGCAAACGAGGATGCAGAATGCACGGTAAACATGTGTGAAGAATCTGAAAAAAAAGACAGAAAATTGATATGTGGAGAAGGGAAAGAAAAAGAATTGCGGTTGATGTTAAGAAACTACGAAAATTTGATCAATGAGGAAAACAGAGTGGCTAAAAAGTACGAACATTCATTTGAGGTGAAAAACTTGGGAAATTTTCGATCAAAGACTTACCCGATTCCATACAAGTATCGACAAGAGGTGAAAGAAGAATGACTTAAAACACAGTTTTTGGTTGATACCGTTAGCTGAAAAGTGTAGAAACTACACCGCTTTTTCTATTGATGGTATTGTCTACCGGTTTAAGGTAGTGCCATTTGGATTGCAGAGTGCTTGTGCTGCACTCGTCCGAGCTCTACATACCATTTTGAATCGCCATGAAGATTTCATAGTTCATTATATCGATGATTTATTAATTTTTTCACAAGATACTCAGAGTCATCTGGAATACATAGAAATAATTCTGAAAGAATTGGACACAGCGGGATTGAAATTAAACATTGAAAAATGCCAATTTTTTCAAAAAGAAGTCATTTATTTGGGTTTTCAATTGGACACCAAAACAGTAAGATTAGCCGAAGACAGAGTCAAGCTCATAGATGAATACCCAAGACCAACGAATTTGAAAACATTGAGAGGTTTTCTTGGCACGATAAATTATTTTAAAAAGCTGATTCCCGATTTGAGCCAAAAGGAAATCCCTCTGATAAAATTGCTTAAAAAAGGAATAAAATGGAATTGGAAAGAAGAACAGTAGGAAGCTTTCGAAACATTAAAACGAGAATTCGCAAAAGGAACGAAAATATACCACCCCATTTACAATTTACCTTTTATACTCCGAACTGATGCGTCCATACAAAAATTTGCAGGAGTTCTGTCTCAAATACAAAACGACCAAGAAGTGCCGATATGTTTTATATCTCGAGTGACTAAAACACATGAGAAAAAATATAGTGTTACAGAATTGGAATTTGCCAGTGTACTATATTGCGTAAACAAATTGAGGTTTTACTTATTGGGAGCAAAATTCACAATCGAAACAGACCATGCAGCTTTAGTACATATCATGAAGAATAGATTAGTAAATAATAGAATACATAGAGGCATTCTATTATTACAGGAGTATGATTTTGAGTTCCGATATATAAAAGGGAAAGACAACATAATAGCCGACGCTCTAACACGGGATGAGGACACCGGAAAAAAGGAAACAATTACTCTACAGGTGGGACTAAATAGATTAATACAAGAAGAAGGGATATATTCGTTAAATGAGATAAGGACAAACCAGGAAGACCTAGAGGAAAGAGAAAAAAGAAGAGCGGAAGTAGAAAATAACATATATTTTAAGAGAATAGACGGAAAGGAACTATATTTAGTGACACAGACATTGGCCGAAAAGATAATAAAGAAATTACATGAGGACAATGGGCATATCGGTAGCAGAAAAGTTTGGCTCGTTTTTAGGGAAAATTACATCAGCCTACAGGATTACCGCATTGCAAAGGAAATTACCCAGAAGTGCGATGTATGTCAAAAGTATAAGAGTCGGAATTTCAAAAACGAAAATGTTGCCAAAAATATTGAAGCCCGAAACAAACTAGACATTGTAGCAATAGATATGTTAAGCGATCTAATTATGACCACTAAAAGGAACAAACATATTCTGGTAATGGTGGATGTGTTTTCAAAATACGTAAAATTATATAGTTGCCGCACCACAAAGGGGGAAGAAATATTAAGAAAAATCGACAATTTTATAGCCATAGTAGGAACACCAAAAAAGATTCTACTGGACAATGCAACGTATTTCCAAAATGATCGTTTCAAGGGACAACTTCGAGAACGAGGAATAGAGACAAATTTTGTCAGCATCAGGCATCCACAGAGTAATCCTTCGGAACGATTCATACAGGAAGTGACGAAATTTCTTCGCATTGCAACAGATGGTCAACATCGCCACTGGGACAGGAAAATGGCGGAAATAGAAAGGTATCTAAATACAATTCCGAGCACAGTAACAAAAGAGACCCCAGAATACATCATGAAGGGTGTACTGCCGATAAGGCCATGGGAAGACCAAGAGCCAAAAGAATATCAACAGGTGATTGAAACCGTACAGAGAAGATTACGGCGAAGCAACGAAAAATATATCCAAAGACAGGAACAAAATAGAAAAAGAAGACCAGTGACTTTCCAAAAGGGTGAAAAAGTACTCGTGAGGGCATTACGAGTATCAAATCTTCCTGGGGGCATTTGCGCAAAGTTGATGCCTGTTTTCGAAGGCCCGTACATCGTGAATAATGAAAATGGGATAAATAGTTATGAGTTGAGGCACAGGAACTCGGAAAAGATCCGAGGAATTTATAATATTCACGATGTATACAAATATCACGAATAAAAGACAGATACATGAAGTAGATAGTAAGTTAGGATATAAGACGTAGATTAAAGTAAGGAAATATACAGGGAGTTGGTTTTGCCTCGAGAAAATTTATTTAAAAATGCAGATAAATTTTATCGAATACAAGGCGGGGATTTGTTATATTTCTATTTGATATGAAAATTAAATTTTGATAATTATAAACAGAATTCAATTTAATATAAAATATTTTCAATTTTCTCAACCACGGGCATATAAATTTAGAACAACCTGTATATAACAAATTGTTATATTTAATTTTAAGAAGTGATTAGAAAAAGCTTACGGAACTCGAGACAATGCGCTTAGAAAAAACAAAGTGAATGGCGCGTACCATTATCGTTGTTCGCGGAAGGTTCGATCATTAGCCTATGCTAAATAAAACTCAAGTGAAATCGATAATAGGTCATTATCGTTGTTCGCGGAAGGTTCGATCATTAGCCGATGCTAAATAAGACTTAGTGGAAATAGAGAATAGGTCATTAAATTTTGTAAATAGTAGAAAGTAATTTTAGAATGGGAATTAACTATTTTCTTTGAAATCCAGTAAGCATATTTAGAAAGATTAAAAATTGGTTTTGAGGAAGACTGCGAATGAGAGTTGGTGGTGGAAGGTTGATTTGTGAATCTGGAAGGGATATTTAGAAAGTAGGGGAATGAATGACAAATAGAGATCAGAATGTTTTGAGCTGTCGAGAAGTGAAGTCCAGTAGTAGACGGTAGTGTACGGAGAGTGAGAAAGCCGGTGTAGTTCCGTGAGTGTGGAGTATTTATCGTGGAACGAGAGGTGGGCCAGGTTGAGAGTAAAGAACCTCCTTGAGCCAAGAGTGTCCCGGTAGCTGATTGGAGTTTCGAAAAAGGTAGAACACAGCATCACGACAGAAGCAAGAACGAGAGCTATACGAGCTAGTTTTCAAAGGAGAACATTACTGAAAGCCAGGACGAGGTTTGATCGCAGCCAAGGATAGCAGGAAGCGGGTCTTGTGTGAAGACATTCTCAGTTCACCAGAAAAAGGTCAGTCTCATTTGTTTGGAGATGAATGCATGGGTTTTTCGTATTAAATACCACATTATAAATTGAAGAACAAAAACAATAATATCAGAAAAGCTTCATCAAACTTAAATAGAATTGTTGCTAATAAATCCTAATAGTTAAATGTTAATAAAAACTTTCAGTTGGAAACCAAAAGGAAATAAGATTCCCATGTGTAAATGTTATGTTTAAGAATAATAAGATATAGCAAATATTAAGCAGTGATTGCCATTTAAATAAAATAAACAATATTTTGATTAGAATTGTAACCCATATGTGTGTATTATTTTACTCTTTTCTTTCCTATCCCGATTAGGAACCATTGAGAAATACTTAGAAGCCACGTAAGTAAGTAATTAATTTTATAAAAAAGCCCTGAGATTGAAAACATATTGATATGTGATCTGGTAAATTAATTATATTATTATTAATGCATTGATTAAATTAAATGACATATAAGAATATTATCTCATATCAATAATCAAGATCACATCAATATATATAATCGATAACCCTTCTACCCTAAGGTGTTGGGCATAAAGTCTAAAATAAAGTCTGTTTTTATGCTTCGTACACAAACTTCCTCCAATCCTTCTTATTTCTTGCCAATTCTTCTTATTTCTTGCCAATTCTTAAATATGCTAGGTTTATTATTGCAGTTTAGACATTTCTATTAAAAATTTCGACTTTTTTATAAAAAAAATAAAAGTAAAGCAACAAAATGTTGTATCTATGTATCTATAAAAATAATATTTTAGTACTTATGTTATGAAATAAGAAATTTATAACTATGAATCTGCAACCAATCACAAACAAGTCTGGCTAATTGGCTCTGCCAAAGACATTTTTCAGATAAGAAAAGACATTTCTATTCCTGTTTTTCAAGCAATAAATTGAAATATAAATATACAATACTTACAATATTATTAATTGCAATAAATACTTGACCCCAAAATTTAATAGATGTCTTATAATTTAATAGGTGCCGAAATCAATGAGGGTTTGTAGCGTAATAGTGTATATCAAATGCTAACCGATTTCAGCACTCTGGTGCCGTAGTATAGGAGCATCTGTAAATATGCTTCCCGTCTCACTTATACAAAATTATTTTGATAGAGTCTAATTTATGTGAAATGTGTAATATACCAAGCGATATAAATCTCATTTTTTTCGCACATAACAAGTATAACATACATAGAAATAAAATATCTTCTTCTTCTTTACGTGCCATCTCCGCGACGAAGGCTGGCAATCATCATTGCTATTCTAACTTTTGGCACTACACCCGAAAGAGTTCAGTTGAGCTGCATCCAAACCATTCTCCGAGATTTTTCAGCCAGGATATTTTTCTCCTGCCTATAAAATATAAATACATAATAAAATAGAAATAAAATATACATTCAGCTAATGCAAGAAAACGTTTATCCTCCTTACAATCTCATGAATTTACTCTTTAATACATATATTATTTATTATTTAATATAAATATCAATTTTTAATATTATTTTAGATTTTCTCAAGTCTTGTAAATTAAAACTTTGGCTTTAGTCGAGGCATTGAAGGATTGAAGTGTGGATTTTTTTGCAGTAAGACGGATTTTAATGCGGATTGGTGCGTTGGATTCGTGAGAATGTCAGGAAATTTTGTGAACTAATGTAATGAATAAGAAATCTCAAATTGCATTTGTGCATAAGAAAACTGCATTTCAAAAATGCATTTCGGTAAATAGTGGGAAAAATTGACTCAATTTTCTTACTCGGGGGGTTTTTGGGATCGCTGAAAACGAATATGAGGTCGGCGAGAGTGTGCAAACTACCTGGTGCCTGCAGCGGGTGTAATAAACGTCTTCCTCTGGAGTATTATGGTAATTTGTTAAATAATTGGGCCAAACTTGTAACTCGGGGGTTTTTGGAGTCGCTGAAAATGAATATGAGGTCGACGAGAGTGTACAAAGTACCTGGTGCCTGCACCGGGTGTAATAAACGTCTTCCTCTGGAGTATTATGGTAATTTATCATATAATTAGTTTAAACTTGTTACTCGGGGGTTTTTGGGGTAATCTATTTTCTTCGATGTAACTATAGTGATCGAAAAGGGTGGTATTTTTATTAGAAATAAACATAAATTTTTATTATTATAATATATTTATGGTTAAAATCGTTCATTATACAAAATTTATCATAATTTATCCTTTAAAATTCATTTTCTTCATCATTATCATCTTCTTCTTCATTATTGCCTTCCTCTCTCGAGTCCAATGCAATATTTGTGCAATCAGAGCCTACACAATTTTTGCAGGATAAATTACAAACTAACCCATGCTTCCTGCACCCGCATGAGTTGCCGCAGTCTGACTTACAACTACAGGATATTAAATTTAAAATGTTTAAAGGACCAGGTGGCTGAGTCATTCTAACTGGAATTAATACATTATTTTGTAATTCCCATACCCAATCGGTTGGGTTCATGTTACTTTCCTCTCCATAGGAGCGTTCAAGTATTACGTAACGCGGTTTTTGAAGATTTTTGACCCCCCCTCCTCCCCTACGTAACGCATCTTAATGGGGCGTTTACGTATTACGTAACGCAATTTTTGAAGATTTTTAGCCCCCCTCTTCCCAACCTGCGTTACGTAATACTTTAACGGTCCCCATGCAGCTAAATTTGTGTTTGTAAATATATCCTTTTTAAATGCTGGGTAAATGCATCAACAGATGAAAGAATTTTTCTAATGACAATCTTTTTATTTCTGGCAATAGCCATTAAGTACAAAGACCCCAAAGAGCCCCGAGTAACAAGCTTGGGCCAATTATTTAACAAATTACCATAATAGTCCAGAAGATGTTTATTACACCTGCTGCAGGCACCAGGTAGTTTGCACACTCTCGCCGACCTCATATTCATTTTCAGCGACCCCAAAAACCCCCTAGTAATGAGTTTAAGCCAATTATATGATAAATTACCACATTACTCCAGAGGAATACGTTTACTACACCCGCTGCAGGCACCAGGTAATTTGCACACTCTCGCCGACCTCATATTCATTTTCAGCGACCCCAAAAACGTCCTAGTAATGAGTTTAAGCCAATTATATGATAAATTACCACAATACTCCAGAAGAAGACGTTTATTACACCCGCTGCAGGCACCAGATAGTTTGCACACTCTCACCGACCTCATATTCGTTTTCAGCTACCCAAAAAACCCCCGAGTAAGAAAATTGGGTCAATTTTTTCCACTATTTACCGAAATGCATTTTTCTTATGCACTAATGCAATTTGGGATTTCTTATTCATTACATTAGTTCACAAAATTTCTTGACATTCTCACGAATCCAACGCACCAAACTGCATTAAAATCCGTCCTACAGCGCCAAAAATCGACAGTAAGGTCTTTTTTGTGCTTCAATGCCTCGACTACTTAGGATTAGCTTTGAGTAACCTTTATTTTTTTCCTGGTTATAATATCCCTTGCCTCCGTGGTCTACCTACTCTGTATTTAGTCACCCTGATCGATCCCTGGGTGTGAAAAGTTTTTTTCTTTTCCTATCCGTGGTCGTATTTTTGGGCTCATTATAATTTCGGTGCGTTTAGGATTAGTTAGTTTTTAGTTTAGGAAAAGTTGCTGGCTGAACGGGCATAGCTCCTAAGTGCCAAAAAAAATTCACTCTGTATATTGAAACACTTCACGTGAGAAATATTCTTTGTCATCGAAATCTTGTAGTGAATTATTATAAAGAAAAAATTCAAGAATTCCTGGTTCTTATTATATCATTTAAGTTACTATCTTAGATTAAATGAATAGATCACTGTATTGGTTTGTTTACTCCAATACGCATTTCCCAAGAATTGTTTGATAAAAATTAAAATAAAACCTAATAAAGTAAACTAGAAGGAGTAAAAAACTACTATATTATTAATCTGTTTGTGCAATCCTATGATTCTAATGCCGCAAAAATTCTTATGTAGTGCACATGTTTACTTATAAACACATTCAGTCCTTTTATTTAATTTACAAGAAAATATTGTGAATTTGTAAATAAAATTGTTAAAGTTTATGACCTCTTGCAACTGTCTTCCTAATAGAAGACATAAACAATTAAATATGTAATTTAATGAGTATGAGTGTCTCCAGTTATTCGCCAGTCGATTTTCATTTTTAATGTCCTGGTAAATAAAATAAAAATATTTATGAATGAGGACTATTATGTAAATATGTATCTCTTGCTACTACAGATTGATAGCAACATTTTCTTTGTACATGGAATACAAGAAGCATGTACGAACCAGGAAAAATTTATATCGCCCTTAAAGTAACGAACAAAAAATAACTGGTTACCAATATTAAAAGAGGAAATCAATAGAAAGAAAATACCACTATTTACATGAATTTTGTTTAAAAATGATTTAAAAATGTGTAACTAATACAATTTTTCTTATAAAACTCTCAATTTTGCACAACTTACCTTTCAAGCATGTTACTAAATGATGTTTTATTCAAAAAAAATTTCAAAAATTTAATTCAAATGATATGACGTCTCAAAAAATGTAATTTTTGAAATCTTCGTAATTTTATAGAATTACTACCACTTTAAGACGGTATTACTCAAGTTTGAACAGATATATTACAGTTTTATAAGTGCTTTTTTAAAGCTTAGGTTGCAGTCTTTAAAATGCACGAAATTATTTTACTTTAGAAATGAAATAAACTATTTCTTTTTAAGAAAATTAAGAAAGATAACAAAAATGCAATGCAAAAACCGAAAATTACCAGCTAAAAAAATGTTTATACAAAGTGATCAAAACTTTTTTCTGTAAAACTTACCTAAAATACATTTAATAATAAGCTTCAACAATAATAAATGTTCAGCAAAATATTTTTTTTAACTCTTATACAGTATGCGTAACTTGGAACCTATTAATAACTTTTTATTATCAGTTTTACGAAAAAAAGTTATTCTTTATAAAATGCTCTGCATCTTATATAATCTAAGACGCAATCATCAAATATCAAATTTAATTAATGTTATACGAGGTATGTCAAAAAATATGAATTTCACTCAAGAGTAAAGTACCTTTACATTTCACAATATCGAAAATTGTTATTAAGAAAAGTTGTTTGGAATTAAAAAATTTGTTTTAGTGTTCAATTACATCCTTCTAATTAAAATATTGTGAATAATAAAGGCACTTAAATCTGAAGAAAAATTCATATTTTTTACATACCTCGTATAAAAGTAAAAAAGTTTGATATCTGATGGTTATATCTTAGATTTTAGACCAGGGAGAACATTTTATGAAGAATAACTTTTTTTCGTAAAAGTGATAATAAAATAGTTATCATAATTGTAATAAAATGATGATGAGTATCCGTAATGTGAGAAAGAATTGAAAATTTTTTTTTCGATTAGAATGATGTAATTGTATATCTAGATATAGTTTCTAATTTCAAACAACTTTTCATAATAGAATTTTTTGATATTCTGGAATATAAAGGTATTTAAGTATTAAATAGGTAATTAAGGTAATTAAGTATTAATTATAATACTTTACTCTTTAACGAAATTTATATTTTTGACATACCTCGTATAAAATTGATAAAATTTGATATCTGATGGCTGAGTTTTAGATTTTTGACTATTCAGAGCATTTTATTAAGAATAACTTTTTTTCGTAAAATTGATAATAAAAAAGTTTTCCATGTGGTTCCTAGCCACGCAGGCACACTGTATAAAAGCTTCTGTATAAGCATTTTCAAATTGCAATGCCATATTCGGATTCAGCATAATCAAAAACAAAATAGAAACATATTTGATCAAAGTAAAATGATGAATTTAACGATATTTTTAAAATTATTTATACAAAACAATTGTTATTTTGTAAACAATTAATAAACAATTAGCGGCCAAATCTGCGAGTAGAACTTTTTACTTTAACATGTATATAAACTAACAAAAAAAGTTTTAGAAAAATATAAGCTTGTTTGAATTTTTCCGAAACAATGCATGTTTTCGTTCTAATTGCACTCCCCTATTTAACATGTATATAAACTAACAAAAAAAGTTTTAGAAAAATATAAGCTTGTTAGAATTTTTCCAAAACAATGCACGTTTTTGTTCTATTATGACTCCCCTAAGTAAAAAAATCCAAAATTTTAATTAATTAGATGAAACTCGAATTCATCTGGAGCTGAGAATCAATGGTCTGAATAGGTTAATGAATAAAAATATTACATTGAAGATTATGAAAATCACACAGAGTGAACAGTGAGTAATGTTAAGTTTCCTTCACTAGATTGAAATTCCTTTTTGAGATGGTTAGGAACAGCCATCATCCAACATCAGGAAGAAATAAAATAAATTTTAATTTAATTTCAATGAATCATTGATTTTTCGTAACTACTGACCTACGGCAACGGCTTCTGCTTACATATCATTAAACTACGGACTAAATTATGAATCATGTGTGCTTTTGCTGACTAATCCATTTATATCCTGGTTTTATATTGATCCAATTATTTGGGATCAATATTTGCAACGCTTTTGCAAGGATAAACAATTATTTACAACGATTTGTCATTAATTATTAAAAAAAACTTATAAAGAAGTAAAACATTTGGCTATTTATAAAATTACTAAAATATGTAATGAAAAAATCCACAACAATTCTTCTTCTTCGCCTTAACCTTCTATCATTCATTTTTGGAAATAGGCCTCTCCCAACTCCTTTCATTGATTTCCATCCTGAGGAATATTCTTCCAATAATTGGAAGAATATATTTCCAACAAATCATTTGTTCCGGCTTTTTTCTAATGTCACCTACTAACAGTCCCGGATTAAGAATCTTGAGGCCCCTAGGCAACCCAAGCTATGAGGCCCCTTAAGAAACCTCCTCCTTCTCCCTTTGAAACCTAGGATAAACCCTCTTTAAATAAAGAAGCGGTGTTACACGTACAATAGGTATAAATAATCATCTTAATAGTTATTTATGATATAAGTGTTAAAAGTACACGTTTAAGGCACGCATATGAAAGTTTGCAGAATGAGAGAAGCGAGTTCTGCAATTCACATGAGTGCTTTAAAAATGTACTTTTTAACACGCATATCATACAATATTTTTTCTTCTTCTTCTTCTTCTTCTTATAATAGGCCTCTTGGCCCGTTCTTACCGATTATGAGCTTGTATTTGTAGCTGTGATGTTGACTGCCAGCTATCTCGCCACCTTTTAAAGGGCCTTCCTATTGGTCTCTTGCCTGTTGGCTTCGAATCCCTGGCTATACGGGCTATTCTCTCGCTGTCCATTCTCGTCACATGCTGATTCCACTCTCGTCGTCTCTGTCTTCCCCACCGTACTATATCTTTTATGTTACAGAGATCTCTTATTCTGTCGTTCGGTATTCTGTCTCTCAGTGTTTCCCAGTTATTGACCTCAGCGTTCTCATTTCTGATGTTCTCAGTATCCTCTTGGTTTCTGCTATGTCACATCTTGTTTCTATCGCGTACGTCATGATCGGTCTTACACATGATTTGTATATGCGTACTTTCCCTTCCAGCCTCATATCTTTGTTTCTCCAGATGACATCCCTCAGACATCCTGACACGTAATTGACTTTATTTACTTGCTTTCGAACGCTATCTTTAACATCTCCATAACTACATATTTCGATTCCCAGATATTGGAATCTCAAAACTTGTTCAATTAGTTCGTTGTTAATTACTAATTTGCATCTTATGGGGTCCCTTGATACTACCAGGGATTTTGTTTTGGCTGTAATTAATAATATTTTTTCTACAAACGTAATTACAGGACAATATCTACAAAAACTTTTACTTGAACTTGACTGACATTCCATTTTTATATGTTTTTGACGGGTCTACCCCAAAATCCCAACAGCCAAAATCCCGACAGCCACAATCCCGACGGCCAAAATCTCGACAGGTTTGATAAGTTTCTTTTTAACATATAATTACATTTATTTCTTGTTTTTTGTTTATGGCCATCTGTTTTTTATTTTTTGTTACTAAACAAAAGTATTTTGTATTAAAAGTATTAAACAAAAGTCGGAATTTTTACTTATGCGAGGATTGTTGCATATCGGGATTTTGGCCTGTCGGGATTCTGGCGTGTCGGGATTCTGGCGTGTCGGTGTTTTGGCCGTCGGGATTTTGGCTATCGGGATTTTGGCTGTCGCGATTTTGGGCGGCACCGGTTTTGGGTTTTGACATTACATCAAAATTGCCAATACGGTCAATACGAACTGCAGTGCCTTAAAATTTTTAAAGCACTAGTGCCTTAAAGTAGCATTTTTAACGCTCGTATGGAGTGCCAAAAATTGCATTTTTAACAGGTTGTAGAAAAAATATCTTAAAATTCCAAATTTTCCTGCAAATCATTCTCAATAGCCATAGTAGAAAGAAATGCTAGTCTATTTTTGCCATTGTCGAACGGTGACAGTTTTTAATAATTTTCATTTTTAAAAATGCCCATTCGCCTGTTGCATTAATTTGTAATCATTATCGTAAGATAAATCTTAAAAGCTACTACTGACACATTTCCAAACGTCGATTCGAGTCTGTTCTCATAAATAACCCAAAATGACTGTGAAACAGGAATACATTGTTTTCCCTGAAAGTCTTGAAGCTTGGGCAATAAAATATTTGAATTTCACTAAGTTCATCTTCAATTTCAGGTTAAATATCATCAGGATAATTTTTAACTTTTAACTTTTCTCCGCCTCCTAGAAAAATTTCATTGAAATTAGCATCATCAAAATGTAGTTTCCTTGCTCGCTTTCGTTTACTCTCGTCGGAATACTCAGAGTCAGAGTACCTATTTATTGTAGATCGCAGGCTTTCTGCTCGTAGTAAGCAAAATTATCTCTTTGGGATTTTAAGAACTCCAAATGCAAATTTAGAAGCTGAACTGCTGTTTGAACTTCAATCTCTTCTCTCTGTAATGATTTAGGTACTGACAGTGTTGATGAGTAAAATTGTTGTTCGAAACTGATTATTATGAATGTTTCTTTTTTGACATTTCTTTCAACAATGACATAGCCCCATGAACTCTTTCAGCTTTCTGATGTCATCAGCAAGAGTAGGAAGAGCAGATTTGATGCTGCTGTAACCTTTAGACAAAGCTCTAGTAGCATCATTCCTTGCACTTCATCTAGTCCTGCTTGTTCTTTAAAGCAGGCCGCACATCAAAGAAACATGAAACGTAAATTACGTTTCATGGAAATAAAACACTGCTAAACAAATATACGTCCGGCCATTTATGAAACTCTCCGAAAATAAAAATGTGTCATGTAACTTTATGTTAGATTTTTCATTTCCTTCCCTCCGGAGAGACTTTATCACCTTCCACGCTTGCCCAACTCTTGTTCCACCCATATACCTATCCACTTCTGCGCATTGTCAGTCCCACATCTCATTTTTACTTTTCACTACTTCTCTTTTTACATCTCGATTTAATGCTGCATATCTCTTGTGATCTTCCTCCTTTCTTGTTGACATCCATTTCTGATAAGCAGTTTTCTTCTTGTTTACTAACATTTGCATATTCTCCGACCACCATTCTTTATTTTTTGTTTCATGTTTGTCTTTATACCGAAACGCTTCACTTGCAGCCTCATGAATGTATTTTTTAATTTGCTGGTATAATTCTTCCGCTGCTATATTTTCTCGACCCACATTTTGTAATTTTGTGGCCAGTCGTAATTTATAAAGAAATTTCGTTGAATCTTCTTTTCAGCTTTCTAGGTCATATTTAGGAGGTCTTACTTCTTGTCCCTTTTCTATATTCTGTTCCTGAGTGTTGTTGTTTTTGCGATAGTTAACTATCACGTTGGCCATAATTTAACGATGGTCGGATCCACATTCTGATCCACGGTATACCCTTACGTCAGTGGTTTTCAGCTGGGAAGTTTAACGTTGAATTACATAGTCGATTATCGAGCGCAGATTCCTAGTGGGTTGTATCCATGTAAATTTGTGGATGCCGCTATGTTGAAAAAATCCATTCATAATTTTGAGAGACATTGTTTCACAAAAATCTCTAAGACGCATTCCGTTGTCATTGGTTATTTGTTCCCCATATCTTGCTACTCTCCTCATTTTATATCCTACCAGATTAAAAAAATGGAAAACCTTCTGTGCTTACACCATACGAGGCTATTAGATTGAAAACTTTTTTTCTAGCAGATGTCGCAAGGACATCCCTGTCATTTTCTTCGTTGCAATCCGTGACTGCACGCGGAGTATTATCCTGGTTCATTCAGAGAGAAGAGTATATGTATCTCCTGATGAGGGGCTAAGAAGCCTCGAAATCGGTAGAGATGCTTGCTGTACATACATAAAATACGACTGCATTTTCGAGTTGCAACGAAATTGAAAATGTTTATTCATTTTTAACAAATATTGTAATATTATTTAAATCAGCTTAGAAACAATACCCCATCCCCAAGATCCATGTCATTCCCTTTTTTATTCCTCCAAACGTCTTTCACAACTTTCCGTCAGGCCCACGCCTTGTTTTCATTGGGGTTAGTTCGCCGCCGTCAGACCTTTTACTTTATGTTTTATTAGCTGTCGATCTGGAAGTCCAACAGAATTCTTTTTTTATTACATTACTTCGTATTTATATTGACGTGAACTTTCTTTGGGGAATAGAGAATCATCATTTGTAATACAGAGATGTTTATTTAATGTAGCATATATATTCCGTATGAGTTACATAAATGGCAGTGCCGGATTAACCATTAGGCAAAGTAGGTAGTTGCCTAGGGGCCTCGGCTCTAAAGGGGGCCTCGCAGGGCCCAAAACGAAAAAAATAATAATTTAGAATTAAATAAGAACTATAAATCATATTATGTTAAAAAATTCAAATATCTAAAGATAAATTGGGTCCTGAATTCGGAAACGACATAGAATAATTAGGTATGGAAGAACATAACTGAAGAAGTACAAAAATTTTGAAAGGGGAAGGGTTATTCAGAATCAGAGGCGTAGCTACCACCGTATCAGCCGTATCAATTATACGGGCCCCCCCCGACATTCAGGGGCCCCGGCACGGCATGTCGAAACAAAAGTTCCAGTTAAAAAAATTGAACAAAATTGAAACACTTAAAACACTTTGAAAAAGTGTATATGTTTGGATATCGACATTTTCGTGTAATGGATTCTTTATCTATCTTATTAAAAATTGTATATAGTATATACCTATGTATATATTTTTGCCGCCGCTCGCCGTTATTACCTAATAACAGAGTTTTTTTGTTTTCAAGCAACTTTTCATTGTACATTGTTCATTTACCATTGGCTGTGTGTGAGACACTGTATAATGTATAATGCCAAATTTCAATTTTTGTAATCGCTATACCTTTGAATATGTTTGAAACAGTGTGTATTGTTTGGGTATATTTTGCTGTAATCTATTCTTTATCTATATATTGTATTTATTTATATAAATTTCTACGGAATTCGACGTATTTCTTCTTCGAGGTAACAACTGGTTAGAGCAAATGATACTGACTTTATTCTCACATAAATTGTATGTGGGGTACCACAGGGTTCAGTATTGGGTCCTCTACTTTTTGTTATATTTATAAATGATATCACTAATTTAAAAATCGATGGAAACATTTTTCTTTTTTCTGATGATACGAGTATCACTTGGAGCAACTCATATATTGCAACTCTTCATGCAACTATAGATTCTGATCTACTTACAATAAAAACCTGTTCCGACCCTAATTTACTCTCTTTTAAGGTGGATAAAACAGTAACATTATTCAACCATTGCTTCTTAATAACAGCCAGATTAGTACCGTTGATTCTGTAAAATTTCGTGGTATTTTTTTAAACAGCAAACATAAAAAATGGTCCCATCTTATCGGTTTGTTAAGTAAGAAACTAGCCTCAGCTTTCTATGCAGTAATATCTGTTTCGAAGAAAATCAATTTAGTATCTTCCAAAATAACATATTTTTTGTGTTCGAGTCTCATCTTCGATATGGTCTTTCTTTTTGGGGTTCTAGCACAGCTGCCGAATCCGATATTATTTTTAAATTACAGAAAAGAGCAATAAGGTATATGTTTGGATACCTTATTGCAGCTCAATACAACGACACATTGCAGAAGCTACTTCAAAGATCACGGAATTTTAACACTTCCTTCTATAATCTAGAAACTGTTTGCTTAATTTGTAAACACTAAGTACATGTCTTTCCAGCAAAACCTAATTATGACTACTCCACCAGAAATTCAACCCTTGATGTCTATTTACCGATCCCTTCCACTGAGTTATACTGCAACATATTTCCCCAAGTTCCGTAAAATGACAAAAGCCTATCGATCTGAAAGACCATATTATATTCGGTAAAAGAGTTTCTGTGAATAACTAAGAAAGTAAAGTTACCCTTATGTACAGGTAACTAAAGTATTTTTATCTATATTTGGGTTTAATACGGAGAACTTATTAATTCCTAAGGTTGTATTATACAATTTGCAATTTATTTAAATTTTGCAACAGATTGTTTTTGTTTTAGTTTATTATCTTTTATTTTGTAATATTGACGATTTATGTAATTTCAGTAAACTGTATTAATTTGTTGTTGTTTTTCCTACTCCTTGTAAACTTTGTTCAAAAAATTGTAAAATTTTCAGTGATAATTAAGTAGGTAAATACATATTTCTACAAATACATATTTCTATTTTATTCTATACAAGCGTTTTTACTGCTTTTGTTAAAAAATTTTTTTAGCACTATTCTTTATCAGTTGTGGAAAGGGGCCCCGCGACAAACTTTGATAGGGGGCCCCTGTGGAGCTAGCCACGTCACTGTTCAGAATGTAAAAATGCTGATGGAAGTTTTTCAGCATCAAAAAAAATTTTGAAAGCATTACAATATTTTTTACAAAATCTATGGTTTACTGTTTTCCGTGTATTATTTTTGGCAAACATGACACAAACTTCACAACAGAATATTCGGATTGGAAAAAGGCTTCTCATAGAATGAAGTGACATGAATATAAGTCAAGCTCACCGATCATATATGTGTAAACACTTATCGACAGGCAGCGCCTTCATTGTCGAATGGACATCTCTTAGGAAATTGAATTTAATGAAGAACGAGATTACTGGATGCAAGTTCTGTGGTTAAGTTTCTATCTTCTCGCGGATTGGCATTTAGAGGTGATACAGAGATCCTTGGTTCACAAAATAATGGGAAATACTTGGGCATTTTAGAGCTACTTGCAGAGTACGATCCTTTTTTTAAGCTTTCATTTATCTAAGTATGGCAATAACGGTACTGGAAAACCTTCTTACTTATCTTCAAAAGATCTGTAAAAGAGTAATGGGAAAACATGTTTTGAAAACAAATTGTTAAAAAAATTAAAAATGCCAAATACTACTTCTTACGTGTCTATTCAATACCAGATTTATCTCATATTGGCCAGCTGACTATTATATTAAGATAAGATAAGATATTAAGATCTTAGTTCATCTGATGATAAAGTGTATGAGCGTTTTCTTACCTTCATACCGATAAGTAGCCATACCGGAGAAAATCTTTCTTCTGCTGTTTAACCTTTTTAAATGACTGTGGCGTTAATGTAAACGACATGAGGGGATAATCATAGGATAATGCAGCAAACATGTCAGACAAATACAATAGTCTCCAGGCTCATTTACCAAATATTAACAAACTTACAATTTACATTCTTTGTACCACACATTCGCTTAATTTGATTGGAGTAAGTGCTGCTGAAAGTTACGTTGGAGCAATATCGTATTTTGTATTTGTTCAGTCCGTGTACAATTTTTTTCAGCCTCTACCCACCCTTGGAACGTTATGACCAATTGCTTAAATAAAACTCCACTAAGCGATCATATTCGCCAGTTCTTAAAGGAACAAGCAGCACTAGATGGAGTGCCAGAGCTGATGCAACAAGAGCTTTGTCTAAAGATTACAACGTCTTTAAATCTGTTCTTCATACTCTTGCTGAAGACACTAATCAGAAAGCTGAAACAGATCATGAGGCTATAATATGTTTGTTAAAAGAAATGACAAAAAACATTCATAATAAATGAGTTTTGGGTAACAATTTTAGAACGGATCAACGCTGTCAGTAAATCATTACAAAGAAAATAGATCAAACTTCAAACTACAGTTCAGCTTCTAAATTCACTTTTGGAGTTCTTGAAATCCCAAAGAGATAATTTTGCTTACTACCGGCAGAACGCCTGCGATCTGCAATACTCTGAATATTCCGACGAGAGTAAACGAAACCGAGCAAGAAAACTGCATTTTGATGATGCTAATTTGCTAAGTTGAAACGTGAAAAATAAAAACCAATAATCCGTCGTTTGTCACCATTAATCCTTTTATTCTAAAGATAAATAACAGTTTGTCGACGAAAAATCCATTCGAACAAATATTCGTCGACGAATTGTACATTCGATGAATTATTGTGCATTCGACCAACTGTTTGTGAACCAAATGTTGTCGACATATTTTCCGTCCACGAAGTGTTTGTTCTCAACCAACTTTCCTAAACCCGAAACGTGTCTACCAATTTTGGATAAGCTAATTACTAAGCTGAGTCGTCGGTTGCCATCGTACGAGTAAGTGAACTCAGTATTTGGTGTTTTGTGTGTTTTTCCAAAACTGAGTGATACTCAAAGAAGTGTGCCTCAAAACTACATGAAAACTATTCTGATGAAAGCTGAAATTGAAAATGAACTAGTGACACTAGTGTCGTTCAAATATTTTATAGCCCAGCTTCAAGAGTTACGGGGAAAATAATGTATGCCTGCTTCACAGTAATTTTGTGTTATTTATGAGAACAAACTCGTATCGAAGTTTTCAAATGTGTCAGTAGAAGACTTATCTTACGCTAATGATTAACAATGCAACAGGTGAGTGGTCTATTTAAAAATGAATGTTATTTTTGTTACGAAATGAAACAAAATTTAAGTTTAGGTCTACAAAATGTCTACTAATATATCTAAGGAATACCTCTCGGTGATGGAGGGGTTATCCGAGGTTTTGGAGGGAAAAGGAGGAGGTTTCTTAAGGGGCTTCATAGCTTGGGTTACCTAGGGGCCTAGGGGCCTTAAGATTCTTAATCCGGGACTGATAAATGGTAGTATATTAAAAATGAATAACCATTTTTAATTTCGTTGCAAAACGAAAACACAGCCGAACCATATTCTAGTCCAATCAGAGAGTGCCGCAAGCACCCCTACCGGTTTCGAAACTTATTAGTCTCTCATCAGGAGGCACATATGCTGCTCTCCCTGATCCAACCAAAACAAACCCCAGCGTGTAGTCCCGGATCGCAACGAACGAAATGGCATAGATGCCCTAGCGGCAACTGCTAGCAAAAAGACTAAGTTTTCACTCTAATGGTATATAAAACAACATAATGCTATTCTACACCCCACCAGAATGAAAACAATGTTAACCTTCTCTGGTTACATCTCCGAGGCTTCTGCAATTTGCAAGCCATACGGGTGCTGAGCTGAGGAAGATGAGGGAATTCTACAATTTACAATTCACGTCCCATCTGCTCAGCGCGGTAAAGTTCCAACGAGAATGGTTCCCTTCATACTCCACACAGAGTAAATGTAAATCAAAAATAAATAACCATTTTCAATTTCGTTGCAAAACGAAAACACAGCCGAACCATATTCTAGTCCAATCAGAGAGTGCCGCAAGCACCCCTACCGGTTTCGAAACTTATTAGTCTCTCATCAGGAGGCACATATGCTGCTCTCCCTGATCCAACCAAAACAAACCCCAGCGTGCAGTCCCGGATGGCAACGAACGAAATGGCATAGATGCCCTAGCGGCAACTGCTAGCAAAAAGACTAAGTTTTCACTCTAATGGCATATAAAACAACATAATGCTATTCTACACCCCACCAGAATGAAAACATCCGTAGCCGTTAGTCTCAGCATCCGTATGGCTTGCAAATTGTAGAAGCCTCGGAGGTGTAACCAGGGAAGGTTCCCATTGTTTTCATTCTGGTGGGATGTAGAATAGCATTGAGAGACTAATAAGTTTCGAAACCGGTAGGGATGCTTGCGGCACTCTCTGATTGGACTAGAATATGGTTCGGCTGTGTTTTCGTTTTGCAACGAAATTGAAAATGGTTATTCATTTTTTATTTACATTTACTCTGTGTGGAGTATGAAGGGAACCATTCTCGTTGGAACTTTACCGCGCTGAGCAGATGGGACGTGAATTGTAAATTGTAGAATTCCCTCATCTTCCTTAGTCTCAGCATCCGTATGGCTTGCAAATTGTAGAAGCCTCGGAGGTGTAACCAGAGAAGGTTCCAATTTTTTTCATTCTGGGGGGGTGTAGAATAGCATTATGTTGTTTTATGTGCCATTAGAGTGAAAACTTAGTCTTTTTGCTAGCAGTTGCCGCTAGGGCATCTATGCCATTTCGTTCGTTGCGATCCGGGACTGCACGCTGGGATTTGTTTTGGTTGGATCAGGGAAAGCAGCATATGTGCCTCCTGATGAGAGACTAATAAGTTTCGAAACCGGTAGGGGTGCTTGCGGCACTCTCTGATTGGACTAGAATATGGTTCGGCTGTGTTTTCGTTTTGCAACGAAATTGAAAATGGTTATTCATTTTTTATTTACATTTACTCTGTGTGGAGTATGAGAGGAACCATTCTCGTTGGAACTTTACCGCGCTGAGCAGATAGCACGTGAATTGTAAATTGTAGAATTTCCTTATCTTCCTTAGTCTCAGCATCCGCATGGATTGCAAATTGTAGAAGCCTAGGAGGTGTAACCAGAGAAGATTCCCATTGTTTTCATTCTGGTGGGGTGTAGAATAGCATTATGTTGTTTTATATGCCATTAGAGTGAAAACTTTGGTAGTATAGTAAGTCTTTTTGGTAGTATATTACTTCAAAACGTAACGTACTTTCTGAACAGCCTATGTACTTCACCGTGGCAATTAGAGAAATTTGGACAGAACTTTTAGAGTTAAAATTAGAAAAATTCTATGAAAATTATATTTTCAATGAATACCTGTCAGAAATGAGCTCCTATTCTATGTAATATACACAAATAAATGTCCGTACGTTGGATGCATTTGAACAATCGGAGGGAAGGTATTTATCGATGGTATTATACAGGGCGTAACAAAAATACAGGTCATAAATTAAATCACATATTTTGGGACCAAAAATAGTTCGATTGAACCTAACTTACCTTAGTACAAATGTTCACATAAAAAAAAGTTACAGCCCTTGGAAGTTACAAAATAAAAATCGATTTTTTCCAATACATATATCGAAAACTATTTGTGGTTTCTTATTGAAAACGGACATGTGGCATTCTTTTGACAGGAGCATCTTAAAATACAATTATAGTGAAATTTGTGCACCCCATAAAAATTTTATGGGGGTTTTGTTCCCTTAAACCCCCCAAACTTTTGTGTACGTTCCAATTACATTATCATTATGGCGCCATTAGTTAACAACAATATTTCGCAAAATTTTTGCCTCCTAGTACTTTTTCGTAAAGGTAGTTTTTATCGAGATATTTTGCATATTTGTCAAATCCGCCACATATTTGTATACTGTTACCTGTTACGTACTAAATGAAAAATTTATAAATAATTACAGTTTAAGGTATATTTTGAACCATATTAGAAAAGAAGCCACATCTCGATAAAAGGTGCCTTATTGGAAAAAGACTAAGAGGCAAAAAAGTTTTAGAAACACTCTGTTTAACTAATGTTACCGCAATAATAGTTTACTTGAAACGTACACAAACATTTGGGGGGTTTAAAGGCACAAAACCCCATAAAGTGTTTATGTAAACATATAAAAAAAGAAGCCGCATCTCGATTAAAACTGATTTATCGAAAAATTACAGATAGTCAAAAAAGTTTTAAAAACATTGTGTTCACCGCACCAAGGGTATGACGGATAATCGAAAAGACGGTTAACAGAACATTAACAAAACTTACTTGATCAAACGACTAAGTGACACAATCAGTGTTCGAATTTGAATCAAATTTAATTATGGTGACACACAGATATTGACTGCAATAGTTATTGTGCTGTGCATTTTTATTTTCGGCTTGCGATTCTAAAAATAGAACTCTAAAAGCACGGTATCATTTATCACCTATTTAAATTGAAATTTAATCCAGAGCCCTGAATAAGAACAAAAATTATTTACATAAAAAATGCGGTGGTGACATAACTGCACGTGTACATTTCAACGAATTTCGTTTGGCTTATCGCAATGCTCATACAAAATTAATTGATGACTAAATTTTTACTTATGTAGTCAATATAACTTATGTAGGTATGGACCCTGACGGTTAACAGACGTGATGGTTAATAGAGAGACGGATAATCGAGGTTCCACTGTACTAAAAATCGATTTTTTTATAACAAGAAATCGAACGTCACTGACTTGGCAACATTTCGCGCCTATGTGTATAGAAATTATTGTTTTTGATCGTATAAACGTCACTGAAAGTAAAAGACTTTTAGCTGTAGTCAGAAAAATCTTACAAATTGAAGTGGCAAATGCATTAATCGTTAGAACTGTCTCATATGAGATCAAAAAGACTCATAAGAAACTGAGATTTAAACAGTAAAAAGCAGAAGAATTGTGAATATATCCAAACCAATGGCTTGTAAAACAAAGGATATATTATAAGCAACTTTGCAACTGCCTTAAAAGAAAGTAATGCAATGGTTTGCGCAATAAGTAAGAATATACCGAAAGATCAGAAAAGAGAGAAAGGGAGCACGTAAAGAAAATATCAAGAAGGATATTTGAAGGCTAACAAGAATAAAGGAGGTCGAGAAAGCATTGAAATAAGCTGTCGAAGAAAGGAGATATTAGGTTTACAATGAAAACGGAACAGTCAAAACAAAAAAAAAATGAATTGGAAAGGAACCACAAGACTATATACCTATAATTGCTCTGCAAGCAGACCGTATCGAATTATTGAGTATTTTTTTTTTGCAGTATTTAATAGATTGTTTCTTGAAAATGTTTTGTAAACATTATTTCTTCTAGAGAAAATCAACATTACGTTGAAATGTCCCACATCTCACTTGTGATTTCATTACTAAGGAATTCATAATTAATCCTGAAATACAGATAATTCTAATTTTTAAGAAATTTTAATTTTATAACAGACTAATTTACGATATGTTTTTGTTTACTTTGTAGTACGATAACCCTAACTTTATAATTAGCTACTTCGTTGACATAATTTATAAATTTATGACCAGTGTTTAAGAAATTCTCTTGTAAAGAGATAATTAAATACAATTTTTACTAATAATATAAAAAAGGAACTTGCAGTATTGTTGTTTTTTAATCGAAAGTTATTTATAACAGAGTGTTGGGACAGTTTGTATATTAGTGCACCGTATGTAAGCTACACCTGAATCCTGAATCTTATGCTTGTGCGTCACAGTGTTGCCATACTTTTTTGTTTATTTCTTTCATAATTTCAATCAAAGTTAAATGTACCTACAAGAATAATAGAATCATTTTATTAGAACGTTTAAATGGAACCCAATTTTGAAAAAATGTGAAAACTTTGAATTATCCACGTCCGTCTGTCTGTCTGTCCGTAAACACAATTCCTCCGTCATTAAACCAGGTAGAATGACAAATGAGATGTCAAATGAAAGCTTATAATCCAAGGATGGTACTAAAGGTGAGAAATTTGACCTAGGCTGTCTGTCCGTCCATTAATCTGCCAATGTTAATAAGGGAGGAGTTGTATTCGTGGACGGACGGACAGACAGTCATGAGACCGGAAGTATGTATTTGTTCTCCTCTTGACGCGTCGAATAATAAAATATAATAAAATCGAAATATAATAAAGTTAAATAATATAATAAAACCGGAAGTCCTAGGTCAGACGGACAGACAGGCTCGGTCAAATTTCTCACTTTTAGTACCAGCCTTGGATTATAAGCTTTCATTTGACACCTCATTTGTTATTCTACCTGATATAATGACGGAGCGGGACAGACGGGCGGAAAGACGGACGTGGATAATTCAACGTTTTTACGTTTTTTCAAAATTGGTGAAAACAACATAAAAAATTTACTTAATTGGTGTTTCAAAACTACATATTTTTTAAATACAACTTTATATAATGTGATAGTATGAAAAAATAGAGGATATGGCAACGGTGTTACATACCATAGATATTAGGGTGCACTAATATCATCTAATATACAAGCTGTCCCTAACAACTGCGTAATAATATGATGAAATAATAAGATGAAATAATAAGAAATAATAAGATGAAAATACTCCGACGAATATCAGGGATAACTTTGTTGGATAGGGAGAGAAGCGAAAACATAAGAAGATCATGCAATGTAGAAGACATAAATGAATGGGTGACAAAACGGAAACCGGAATGGAACGAACACATTAGTAGAATTTCAGAGGATAGGATAGTACGAATTGCACGAGATAAGTCACCAAATGGACGAAGAAGTATTGGCAGACCAAGAAAAAGATGGTGCGATAACTTAAACAATTTAGGAGGCTAATATTGAAGAAGAAACAAGTTTAAAGCCTACAGCCTACATACAATAAGGAAGAAGAAGAAGAAGAAAACGTAATAATATAGATGACGTTACAGAGCCACTGTGACCGATAATTTTAAAAGGGCCTTATGGCAAGTGATATATTGTTTAAAAGCTATTGAACATACATATTCAATCATACTAATTTTGTTTGGGTTTATGCTGATTTTGATAAAAAATTAAATAAACACTAAAATTGTAGTTTCGCATTTAATTATGATCGATCCGGTTCCGAGGCTTCACATTATTTCTTTGAGAAGTATTCGTTTTTCCGATTGGAAGGTTACTAACCTTCACCACCCTCCACATTTACCCTCCACCCTCCACACATTCCCTCCACATTTTATCCGGGCTTGGGACCGGCTGTGATAACCGCAGCGCTACTCGGTCCACCCCGCAATTACCCCAGGCAGTGTTTGTTTCGTGGATCTTAAGAAAGCATTTGACAGAGTCAAATTAAAGGACGTTATCCATTTGTTATACTCAAGAGAGGTACTTCTAGGGATATTTAAAACGATTGAAAATATCTACCAGAACAACACAATAAAAGTAAAAGTAGAAGATGAACTAACTGACCCAATTGAAGCTGGGAATGGGATAAGACAGGGGGATTACTTGAGTCCTTTATTGTTCAACGTGATCATGGATGAAATAATAAAAAAAAGTAAGAACTAAAATGGGTACCAAATGGGAGAAAAACAACTTAAAATAATCTACTGTGCAGACGATGCAATACTAATATCTCAAAGTGAAGATGATTTACAACGTATGCTGCACCAATTTAACATAACCGCCAGAAAATTTAACATGTTAATTTCCCCCAAAAAACACAAACTGCATAGTTATAACAGCAAATGCAATGAGATGTAAATTGGAGCTGGAGGGTAAGATAATAGAACAAGTAATGGAGTTTAAATATCTAGGCATCACACTATCTAGCTACGGAAGCAAACGGAGCCGCAGGTTGCCTGAATGACACAATATGGAGAAATAAAAATATCAAAAAAGAAATGAAAGACAGAATATACAAAACAGTCATCAGACCAATAATGACATACGCGGCATAAACACGACCCGACACAGAGAGGACAAAAGATTGCTCGAGCGGAGATGTAAACCCTTCGAAAAATCGATGGTACGACTCTATGGGACAGAGCTAGAAGTACATATATACGACGGAGATGCAAGGTGGACAACATTAATAACTGAATAAGAAACAGAAGAATAGAATGGAATGACCACATAAGCCGAATGACAACAAATAGAGTAGTAAGGACAGCGGGAGACGGTTCCCCAATAATAAGACGATCAGTGGAAAGACCACGAAAACGATGGTACGACAACTTACTAGAAGCACATTGAAAAAACAGACAGAATCATGTCTATACAAAAAGAAGAAAAAGAAGCATTTAATTAATAAAGATTTAAGAACCAGTACTTATTAAATGTTCAAAATGTGCTGCATATATTTCCTGACAGTAATGCATCGTATTGCTAAACTCTTGTCGTACTCTTTCAAATGTGTCGGACGAAATTGTCCTACATTATTCAAAAATTCTTTGTTGAATAATGTAACATTCAAAATCAGTCGTAATAGTGGAAGACCACAAAAACGATGGCTAGACGACATTAAAGCAAAAATGGAGAGAAATTGGCACCAAATAGCACAAAAGAGAGTAGAATGAAGAACTCATGTGGAGGCCTTTGTCCTCCCCATAGTCTTTAGGTGAGAGTATGCCAGGCTATCGCAAACACGTCGTCGTCTTCTATCACAGATGACATGTTTATAGTCTGAGCTTCGGCGGGGAACTGATGATTGATGCAAATTTGCAAACTGCACAGTCACATCGCTACGATAAATTGTTGTCTTGTATACCGAGCATAAGCTGAAGAACAATTAAGACAACGAATTTACGAAAAACTTGGAGAAATTGATCTGAATTCCGTCCAGGGCCTCAAGAAGAGACATTCGAAGAAATTTGCTTCTAGTAGAGCAGAATGAGCCCCAGAAATCGATAGTATAGCTTAGTTAAGTATTTATTTGTAAGTTGTGATAACTAGTTAATGTTTAAAAGAGGAAACAGTAACGATCAACAGGTAGCGAAAACGCGTTCCAAGACTGCGGCTGTAATTTTAAATATTTTTTCTAGATATTTGGCACACGTATTCGTAATATAATAAAGAATGGCGGTGCAGAGCCCATTTTGAAAAATATATTAATATGTGGAAATTACTCTGCAATTAAATACAATATTAAAAAAACGAGCCTATACCGCCATTAAGAAGAACAAAAAAATACACTTTCTTCAAATAAACTTTTTTATCCGATGCCTAGATTTTGTGTCATTTTGGAACTACTAATGAAATAAAAAATTTTAGTAGTTCCAAAATAACACAAAATCTAGGCATCGGATAAAAAAGTTTATTTGAAGAAAGTGTTCAGTTTCTTGTTCTTCTTGATGGCGGTACAGGCTCGTTTTTTTAATATTGTATTTAATTACAGAGTAATTTCCACATATTAATATATTTTTCAAATTGGGCTCTGTACCGCTATTCTTTATTATATTATGAATACGTGTGCCAAATTTCTCGAAAAAATATTCAAAATTCAGCCGCAATCTTGGAACGCGTTTTTGCTACCTGTTGATCGCTACTGTTTCCTCTTAAATAAATTTCTTTTCGTAATAAATTTATCTTCGATAAACATGTTGTGCTAAATCTTTTAAATAAGTGTCGATATCGATTCAAGTAAACTGTTTACCCGGATATAAAAATACCGATGCTAAGGAAAATATTCCACCAACGCATCTCAGTTTACCCGTCTGAACCGTCATCATTTTGTATTCTAATACCAAGCACAGTGAATAACAAAATAAAAATCGTTTCGTTTTTTTTTCAAATCGGAGCAGTTTTGAAAAGGCTCTTTGATAACGGGTAAACCTAGCAACATGTGCCAGGGAATGCCAAAAGACTCGATTTGAATCAAAACGAGACCGTCTATTCTAATTTTGTTTTACACTATCGACACTCATTTCATCTGTCCCCGTTAGCCCGTTAGAGGTCGTTCTAACCATACTCCGGTATAATATTTAAATATCTAACAATAAAACACTGAAAACGTTTGTTTTCTATACTTCCACAAAATTTATTATAACTATGTGACTGCAGCTGTTTCAGCGGAGTGCCTTTCTCAAGTGATTTAGTTTACTATGGGTTTGCCTTTTTAAAGTCTTTAACTGAAGAGGTTGAGGAGTGGGGAGCTGTTTGTCTTCTAGTTGGTCATTCAGAATTATATCTGTATTTTTTTAATTTATTAATTTCCATAGATTCTAATAAAGATAGCTTAAGGTCTTTATTTTGAATATGCAGAATTTGAAACTCTTCAGATTATGATCTAGAAGGTGAAGTGCGTATGTAGAAGTGTCTGTTTTTCTATTGTTGAAAGCCCGTTTGTGTTCTGCTATCCGTTTGTCAAAGGTTCTACCAGTTTGACCGATGTAAGTTTTCGGACAGTCACCACAAGTTAGTTTGTAGACACCACTCTGTAGTTGTTTTCTCTTTCGGCTCTTATTGTTCTTAATATATTTGCTTAAGTTGTTGTTAGTTCTGAAAGCAGGTGTTATTCCTTTCTTTTTTATGTATCTGACTATTTTTGTTGTCATCTTGCCGGTATACATGATAGAGCAGAAGATACTGGGTTCTTTCTGTGGTGGTGGATAGACTAATTTCGGGGCTATCTTGTGGAGTTTTTGGTTTAAAATTTTATTAACAAAACAATTTAAACTAGCCATTGAAAATTCAAAATCCATATTAAATCCAACAGAACAGAAATACCCTAATATTATGAACCCACAACCTCCTAAATTATACTCTTTTATTAAACTACACAAACCTGACCACCCAATAAAGCCTGTAGTTTCTTTTTATACAGCTGCGTCATGTAAACTTTCAATAAAACTGTCAGGTATTATTACAGAATACACTAAATTTTCACCTAAATTCACCGTAAAAAATACACTAGAACTAGTTAATAAAATACAACATTTTCAATTGCCCAACAACTCCAGACTAATTTCATTTGACGTAAAAAATCTTTTTCCTAGTGTTCCTCCTACAGAAACAGATCTAGTTAAAAATCTTTTACACCATAATAGTACAAATCCATCACTGCATCTGAAATTTTACACCTTCTTGAAATTTGCATAAATCAAGACTATTTTGAATTCAATAATCAAATATACACTAACAACGATGCAGAACTTATTATGGGTAATCCTCTAAGCCCTTTGCCATTGTTATCAGATATATTTATGAACCACCTTGAAACAACAATGTCTAAACATCCCGTATTTAAACAGTTCTTATATTGGTGGAGATACGTGGATGATATTATACGTATGCTTTACAGAAACTAACAGGCAACTTGACCAATTTCTATCATACAATAATTCACTTCATAGTAATATTGAGTTTACAATAGAAACAGAACAGAATAAGTCCATAAACTTTCCAGATGTAACAATTACCAGACTACACAACAAACATGAGTTCTCCGTATATCATAAACCTACCCATACTGACACAACTATACACAATTCATCATCCCATCCTTTTCTTTTCTTCTTTTAGCCCATTTCTATCCAACTTTGGACATAGGCCTTCCCCAAATCTTTCCATTTCCGTCTGTCCTTGGCTGCGTTTTTCCAGTTAGTTCCTGCAGCTTTTACAATATCGTCCTTCCATCGCATCTGAGGTCTTCCTCTTCCTCTTCTTCCTGTCCACGTTCTCCAGTTTTGTATTTCAGCATTCCATCTGTTATCTTCCTGTCTCACATTGTAGCCCGCAAATCTCCATTTTAACCCTGTTATATGTTCAGTTACATTTTTTACTTTTGTTTTCTCTCTTATCCATTTGTTTGATTTTCTGTCTTGTAGTTTTATTCCCAACATGGATCTTTCCATTTTTCTCTGAGTTATTTCAATTTTGTTTATGTTGGCATTTGTTAATGCCCATGTTTCTGAGCCATACGTCAGAACAGGAAGGATGCAGTGGTCAAATACAGGGGTTTTAGGTACTGTTGTATCTGTGTGATTTTTAGTATCCATCTTAACTTTCTAAATGCTGCCCACGCCAATCGGATTGTTCTTTGTACTTCAATTGTTTGGTTCTCTTTATTAGCTTTGATTATTTGACCCAGGTATATATATTCGTCAACCATCTCAATATTGATATTATTTATATTTACATTTATTCTGTCGTTTGTATTTGTCATGATTTTGGTTTTACTCATGTTCATTTTTAATCCTATCTTCTCCGATGCGTGTGCTAGTTGAGTCAGCATTGTGGCTAGTTCTTCTTGGTTGGTTGTAATAAGGACAACATCATCGCTGATGATTTCATCCTATCCTACACAACACAAATTAGCAGCCTACCATAGCATGATACTGACAGAAATTCCCATGTCAAAAATAATTTCGAAATATAACTGAACATCATTAAACAAATAGCAATAAACAATGGCTATAACGAACAAACAATTAATAAAATTTTAAACCAAAAACTCCATAAGAAAGCCCTGAAATTAGTCTATCCACCACCACGGAAAGAACCCAGTACCTTCTGTTCTATCACATATACTGGCAAGATAACAACAAAAATAGCCAGATACATAAAAAAGAAAGGAATAACGCCAGCTTTCAGAACTAACAACAACTTAAGCAAATATATTAAGAACAATAAGAGCCGAAAGAGAAAACAACTACAGAGTGGTGTCTACAACTAACTTGTGATGACTGTCCGAAAACTTACATCGGTCAAACTAGCAGAACCTTTGACAAACAGATAGCAGAACACAAAAGGGCTTTCAACAATAGAAAAACAGACACTTCTACATACGCACTTCACCTTCTAGATCATAATCATTCTTTTAATGAAGAGTTTCAAATTGTGTATATTCAAAATAAAGGCCTTAAGCTATCTTTATTAGAATCTATGGAAATTATTAAATTAAAAAATACAGATATAATTCTGAATGACCAACTCGAGACAAACAGCTCCCTACTCCTCAACATCTTCAGTTAAAGACTTTAGAATGGCAAACCCATAGTAAACTAAATCACTTGAGAAAGGCACTCTGGCGAAACAGCTGTAGTCACATAGTTATAATAAATTTTGTGGAAGTATAGAAAACAAACGTTTTGAGTGTTTTATTGTTAGATAAAATGAACTTCCATCAAATAACGGTAGAATCCATCAAATATTTAAATATGTTTACCAACCAGTCAGTGCCTTTTGGTTCAGATCAGTCTTTTTGCAACGCCTCTTTGATAACGAGTTAACCTAGAATCACGTCTCAGGGGATGGCAAGAGACTCGATTGGAATGAAAACGAAACAGTCTATTTTTATTTTGTAAAACTTTTAAGACATACGTTACAACACCCTAATATGTTAAAATAATCACTTATTTTACTAGGACGTTTTATTCTCGAGATGACGATTACTAAAAGTCCATACAGTTCTTCTTAATAAATAATTTTCCCGGGACGAAAATTCGTCTTCCTCTCCGATCGACCTATCGCTTTAAACCAACTTCGCTCCGAACTATCCCCTTTAGTACACACAACATAAAAAGTTGTCCGTCGGGGGCGGTGAGTGGGCGGCGGGTGGCGCCGGCAAGGGATCGGGGGCGACTGGGTGGGGGCGGCACTTGTCACTGGGCCGCCGCCGCTCGTGCGGGCTCTCGTTCTATTCCTTTGCCTCCATGGCTCTATGGCTCAGTTGCCGCTGCGGAGCTCGATGTGAGGCCGGGGGTTTAGGGAGGTTCGTTTTGGTTGGTAAGGTTCGAAAAGAGGTTACTTCGGGAAAGCAAATATTGTATAATGAATTTTTAATGCCTTGTATTACATTAATGTTAAATTTATTATTTAGAATTTTAGTATAACACAGTTACAATAGGAGGTGGTATATAATCTACTTATGAATAAAATAAATTTTGTGTATTTCAAACCAATATATTGGTGCTGCATTAAACTATCTATCTGGAGAGCTGTGTATTGGTAGTACACTCACCGGCACACCACCTTGTATTTCTCTCAATATGCAATGTGCTTGGAGCACATTTTATGAAAGATATGGTGACAACTATCTTTGAGGAAAAGAAAACAATAAAATTGTCGGTTATCAAAATTGTCGAAAAAAAAGTCGTTTATCAACAGTGCCGGATGAACCAATAGGCAAAGTAGGTAGTTGCCTAGAGGCCTCGTCCCCAAAGGGGGCCTCGCAGGGCCCAAAATGAAAAAATAATATTTAGAATTAAATAAAAATTATAAATTATATTACATATGTTGAAAAATTCAAATATTGGACAATACCATAAAAGTGATAATGGACGTATAAAATTACATTACTATGCACACTTTTGTTCATATAGAAAGCCTATGTTGGGAGAATAAGTCGCTAACGAATGCCGTTTGGTAGAAGGAACAGGGCCTGGATTCCGTGCACTGTAGATATCTACAGTCGCCTTCTATCGATGTCACGTGTCATGAAAATATTTGAATTTTTAGCTTTAATTGAATTATTTTCTAGTTTTGCTAGGTTATACTCTAATTGATGCTGAAGTGACACTTAGTAAAACAAGAAAATATTTGAATTAAAACTAAAAATTCAAATATTTTCATGACAATTGCCATCGACAGAAAGCGACTGTAGATATCTACAGTGCACGGAATCTAGGCCCAGTACTGCCTATCAGTCTGCACGGTTTCTTAGAAAAGTAGTAAGAGCAAGAACAACAAATGAGTCAGCACCCCTCGAAACCCTCTCCTTCATTACTCTTTCGCTAAATGCCAGGAAAATACCATGGTCTCCAGGCTCATTTGTCTAAGATTAACAAACTTGCAATTTTCACTTTTTGTGCCGCACACTCGCTTTAGTTGGAGTCATCATCACACAGCCAAATTTGTCCACTGTCGGACAAAGGCCTCCCCAAGATGTCTCCACTCTTCTGTGTCCTGTGCAGCTGCAATCCAGTTTGTCGCTATTATTTTAATGTCGTCGGTCTATCTGGTAGGTCGCCTTCCACGACTTCGCTTGTCTGCCCTTGGCCGTCACTCTAAAATCTTCTTTGTCCATCTGTTGTCTCTCTGTCTTGTGTAGTGTCCTGACCATTTCACTTTAACTTCGTAACGTGTTTTATGATGTCTTCCACCTGAGTGGAATGAGTGTTAATTGTAGTAAGTGCTGCTAAAAGTTGCGTTGGACCCGTTAGAGCAATATCGTATTTTGGATTTGTTCAGTCCGAGTACAACAGTCTCTACCCACCGTTGGGAAGCTACGATCAAATGCTTAAATGAAACTCAACTAAGCGATCCCATTCGCCACGATCTAAACCTTGTCCTTAAAAGATCAAGCAGCACTAGACGGACTGCAAGGGCTGATGCAACAAGAGCTTTGTCTGAAGGTTACAACGCCTTCAAATCTGCTCTTCATACTCTTGCTGAAAACCCTAATCAGAAAGCTGAAATAGTTCATGAGGCTAAGTGATTGTTGAAAGAAATGTCAAAACAGAAACATTCATAATGTTTTGGGCAACAATTTTAGAACTCATCAACGCTGTCAGTAAATCATTACAAAGAGAAGAGATTGAACCTGAAACTGCAGTTCAGCATCTTAAATGACTTTTGGAGTTAGAAATAATTTTGCTTACTACGAGTAGAACGTCTGCGATCTACAAAACTCTGAATATGCCGACTAGAGTAGGTTAACAAATGCGCGCATGAGAACTACATTTTGATGATGCTAATTCCTATGAAGTTTTTCTACATCGTGGAGAAAAATTAGGTTGAAATGAATCTACCAATTTTGGATAAGCTAATTATTGAGCTGAGTCGTCAGCTGACAGCATACGAAACAGTAACTCAGTATTTGGTGTTTTGTGTGTTTTCCAAAACTGAGTGATACTCAAGTAAAGGAGCGTGCTTCAAAACTACATGAAAACTATACTGATGATACTGAATCTGATAGTTAAGATGAACTGCTGCAGTTCAAATATTTTATGGTCCATATTCAGGACTTGATGCGAAAACAATTTATTCCTGCTTGATAGTCTTTTTGGGTTATTTATGAGAACACATTCGAATCGGAGTTTCGAAATTTGTCAGTAGCTTGTATGATTTATCTTACGCTAATACAGTACAACCTGCCATATCCGGACCTGTCATATCCGGACCTCCCTATATCCGGACGGTTCGGCGCCGTCCGGATCTACCGAAATCTACCGAGAAAGGCAGTCCTGCTGTTGGACAACGCACTAAAAGAAGAACTAAAAGATAGCGAAATAATGTATAATCTATAAAACGTGTCTATCGACGAAAGTTATTGACGGCGTTGATTACTGGAATGTATGAAGGAGAAAACCTTTCAGAGACTGTAAAAACAGTAGTGGTCTTGATATCCGGATTTTTTCATATCCGGATCGGTCTGTCGCCACATTGATCCGGATATGGCAGGTTTGACTGTACTTTCAATACGGAGATCATTTCCGTCCAAAATGAGATACTGAAAATAATTTCGTATATACCTATACCTTAAGTCCAGAGCGACATTTTGATCTTTTATATCGTCTGACAAATATTCATCTTTGAGTCAAGTATATCTGCAGCTCACAGCATTCTTTGCATCAACGTACATGTGTGAGTCTGCATTTTCCCAAATATAGGTAGTGAAATTAAAGTATCGTAATCGGCTGACCAGTAGAAGGTACAGTCAAGGCCAGCAAAATTAAATGAACTATAGCCCACTCCTCAATACAAATAGTTGCATATGTAGATGATATAGTTATTATGGGAAGAGACAAGGAAATATTAAAAGAGGCAGTAACAATCCTGGCAAAGGAAGCACGGAAAAGAGATCTAAAAATTAACGAAGGAAAAACAAAATATCTACTCTGCTCTAGATGAGAAGATATCAGGATGAGATAAATCAAAATAGAAAACTACACTTTTGAAAGAATTCAACATTTCAAATATTTGGAAGTAGTAGTAAATTGCCAAAATAAGAGAAGTGAAGAAGTAACGGAGCGAATACTACCAGGCAACAAAACATACTAGAGATATCGTAGGCTAATGAAGGACAAGAACTTATCCAGAAATACAAAACTGAAAATATACAGAGTTGCAATCAGACCAGTAGTTACGTACGCAGCTGAGACAATGTGCCTCACGGAAACAGATGAAAAAAAATTGAGAATATTCGAAAGGAAAATCCTCAGACGGATTATGGGCCCGATCAGTGGCGTGCTGGCCATATAAATGAATCGGTGCAATCACCGAGAGGCCGCGGCCTCTTGAGGCCGGTCAAATAGGTTTTATCACAAAAAATTTTAGATGTAACAAAAAAAATATTTTTTTAATTTTTAATCTAATGATATTATCAAAATAGACCTGGATCCCGCGTACCAAAAATAAGTTGATTAAGCTCAAGCTGAACATTTGTTAATAGCTTTTCGGTGTCTAGTCGGACAAACTTTGATGTATGGGAACACTGGAACAGGGGAAGTTTTAATTGTGGAACGTGATTTTAACTGTGAAAGGTAGCATGCTGACAAGTTTATGATTGTGAAAATCACCAGGTTGTTTTTAAGTTTATTCAATAACAAACTTTATATAATATATGAAAAAATGTTTGTCCGACAATTATGTTGGGCATTTTGTAGAACATGTGAAATGATAGGAATTATATTGGTGTAAATTGCAGTCTGATTTTTGCATGAGAGTGTAATGAAAGGGTAACAAATCAATAATTGGAAGTTCTGTCCGACAAAATACATGGGACGTTTTCGTAGTCTGACATTCGAAACCTGTAACCTGTTCCACAATTAAAACTTCCAGTGTTCCCCTACATCAATGTTTGTTCGACCAAACACCGTTAAGCTATTAACAAATTTTCAGCTTGCCTAACATAAACTTTTTTTGGTGCGCGGGATCCAGGCCTAAAACATTTCAAAAAAATGTTTTTTTAATTGTGAAATACAGTTTAAGTAAATGATGAATAAGACTCTATATACCTACATAAATGATTTCTCAAGATAATATTTATTTTCATACATACAAGTATATTTATGGTTTTCCAATTTCCTTTAAACATCTGATATGTAGGTACTCTGCAGAATAAAAAATAGAAAAACGTTTTGCACATTTTTATTTTCAATGCACATTTTGCATTATTGGAAGTATCGAAAAACGATTTGTTCAAGACAAATCGTTTTATGATGATATAAGCACTCCACATCCTAGAAATTTTGATACCATAATAAATGGTATACCTTTAACGGAATTTAAATCATTTAGATACTGAATTAAGAAATTTTTATCCTACCAAAACTGCGACTGCAAATAGAGAAGAACTCGTAGAGAAGAACTCGTAGATTATTGCGTTCTATTAATATTTAAATATTGTTAAAGTATAAAGCGATCCACAATTATTGGGATCAAAGCTAGCCGTGCAAAAAATTACGGATGTCTTGTTTTAATCTGAATTTATATAATTAATTTATCAATTAATTTTGATTAACATTATAACACATAAGAAATTAGTCAAAACCTTTAACACAAAATTTTATAATCAAAAATAAAAAGAATTAACCAAATTATAAGTAACAATAATAAATAAAATCAAACCAGATGCTGTATATGTCACGACCATAGATATATAATACTCTAGATTGCGCCTTACGATCTTAAAATGGGTGACGGTTGCGACAGAGATAAATGAGCCTATTTGGTCGGTAGTCTCTTTCTAATTCAAGGGGAGTATCGACGACGTCACTATCCTACTCTGTCGTCGAGTATTTTAGATGGTTTGACAGTTCGAGCGGATGGCGACGAGAACTGGTCGTTTGTCTTCGGACGTGGATAATCCTGGTTCGAATCCCGTACCAATCTTTACTTTTTTTATTTTTTATTTAATCAATATTGCGTTTATTAGATATTATTACATCTCTAAAGTAAATCTATCCAAAGAAATATATAACAAATAAGAAAAACTGTGTAGGTACCTATAGATTTTTAAAAATATAAAAGCCAATGTTATTTTTTTAATAAGTTAATTGTAGAATAGTATAAAGTAATTGTTAAAAATATTCGTAAAAAATTACCAATAATTAATATCAACATAATGTACCATCGATTTATTAATTGAATCGGTCATTTCAAAACCAACATGAGTCACATAATATTCCTAATTTTACAGAAGAGCAAAGAAAACTAACTATTAATAGTCGAAAGATGGATAAAATGGATGACATCAAAATTCAGAGTTATATTGTAGTTTTGTTGCTAATGTTTTTACTGGACTGGTGTCGTTTTTGCACACAACGTTTATCTTAAAGGAGTCTATTCCTCTCAAAAAGTTAGTTTCTGAAAATTGTGGACTTTGCTGTTTTTGAAATGACTGATTCAATTATAAGTAATTAGACATTATTTTTATTTATGAAACTATTGTTACAATTTTTTAAAAAAGTAGAAGCAAAACAAACATTCACATCATTCGAATAAGGACGAATTTATATTAATAACGAATGACTTTTATTTTACTATGCAGTTCACAAATTATGTATTCCAATATTAACTTACTATACATACATTTATTATCTGCTAGATTTACTTAGGTCCATTTTTCAGATGTAAAAATTGATTAAATAAAAATAAAAAAAGTAAAGTTGGTATGGGATTCGAACCACGATTACCCACGTCCGAAGACCAAAGACCATTTCCCGTCACCACCCGCTCCAACTGTCAACACATATTACTCGATAAAGTGGGATATTCACGTCGTCGATATTCCCCTTAAATTAAAAGAGACTACCGACCAAATAGGCTCATTTATTATCTCTGTCGCAACCGTTACCCATTTTAAGATCGCAGGGCGCAATCTAGAGTATTATATATCTATGGTCACGACCAACATCTCTACATAACCTAACTTTTTTTGTTAAGTTGACGTACACTGCAAAGTTGACGTAAACTGGAAAGTATATCTGAATTAAGAATAGACATGCACTGTATAGCTATCTCTGTCGTTCAGAGCCGCCTATGGTGACAATAATTTTGGATCACCCGTTATTTGCACTATATTTGTATTTGTACTCTCTTCTATTCGCTGTGTGCAAGCAAGTACTTGGAGGGGATACGAGAAACGATCGTGCATGAGTAGCGGAGAAATCTTGCAATTTTCTTTAATTCATATTGTCAATTGAAATTGTCATATTGACATATTTCATACCTACTCATTGAAGATTTCCCAAATGCTGTATTATAAATTGTAAAAATACAACAAAAAATTGTCAATTTAAGTTTATTCGTTTCCAACTTCTAAGCACAAATTAATACAAAGAGAAAAGTGGATTTCCATACAATGTTTACCTTTTAATAATATGACATCAATATTTTTCTTCTTATTCTTTTTTGGGCTATGGCCTTGACAATTATCCAGTAACCAGGACTAATATAATTGGCCAATATAATTAAAAGTGCTACAAATGTTGCTGAGCTATGACACCAGGTATCGCTCTTCCGAGCTTGCATGGTCCCAATAATTGATTTACTAAAATTCAACTTAATAGGTACATAATTGAAAAATTCTCAGAATTTTATTTTATTTTTATTTTAATTATATTAAATTCTTATATATTTATTCAGAAAAATTATAGTTTCTCTCTTACTGCACACAATATTGTCATTCATGTCATTTATTATTTGTAGTTTCTGTCTTACTGCACACAATATTGTCATTCATGTCATTTATTATTTGTAAGATTGCTTATTCTTAAATCAAAAATATATAGCAAATTTTAAAAAATTTCATTGAATTCAAAGTTATATGTTTGATTTAAAAATAATTTATATTTTTGTTTTCTTGATTTTATAAATAACGAATAAAACATCTTCATAATAGAAGGTAAAATGAGGATGGGAGGCCGCTTTTCTATAAAATCACCGGGCCGCTTGAAAAGTTCCAGCACGCCACTGGGCCCGATAAGAATGGACAACGGAGAAATGAGAAGAAAAATGAACCATGAACTAAGAGACATAATGAAGGAAGAAGATATAGGTAGATTTATTGAGTTGAAGAGACTGAGATGGCTGAAACACATACAGAGAAGGAAAAACGACCTACTGATTAAGAAGATCACCAGATGGAAACCAGAAACTGAAAGACCAAGGGGAAATCCCAGAGAGAGATGGGAGGACCAGGTCATAAGAGATATCAAAATTGATATCAGACCATGATAAACATAGGAAATTTGACTTTTCTGTTAAAACATTAAGCTGAAAAGCTTTACTTTTCCTGCGTATAACTCGACTCCCACTGTATCCAACTCGACTCCAACACAAACTTCAAATCTGGTTTCGTCACTCCATTGTATTGTATCCCTTAGTGAATTTGTCCAACCTCAATGCTCTTTGACCATTTTAACATATTTTTCTTGTGTTGTAATGTTAAGACTGGATTTTCGTTACTCTGAGATAAAATTAAAATTTTCACAAAGAATTCGTATTGATTTTTTTAACTTTATCAATCACTTTGTAAGTAGAAAATCTTAATTTGTGGACCTCTCAGTGACATGTCGATCTAGAAAGACGTGTTCTAACCAGTTTACTCCAAAAATTACTTAAATCTAGATAAGTTGCACGTCGGGTTTTCACTATAATGCGCCTTAATCCCCTTCTATCTGCTTCGCTTATTTTACTTTTTCCTACATTTATAGGTTTTGTGATCACAAATCCTGAGGTTTTGTATCTCCTAACTATATTCCTTACACTATACTGCGACAATTGAAACATATTCGCGATTTTCGAAATGATTTTCGAGAATTAGAAAATATATTGATAATTAAACAAATCTTCTCATCCATAGCTTTACCTTCACTCATTCCCATCGATGACTTTAGCCCGACAAACGGCAATAGGCTTTATAATATCACAAAATCTATTTGACATTAATTGACAATTGTTTTGATATAATTTTCCATAGCCTAACTCTGATTTTAAGATAATTATGAAAAAATCAATGTATGTTGATGTAATTAAATCAAAAGCCACGATTTAGCAATCTTTTTTATTATTGTTTGAAATAACTAAAAAAACCATAAGGGTAATGTTTTCAATAACTATTAGTAAAACATGGAATAAAAATTAATATGGGAACTTATAAAAATATGTTGATTATCACGTGTTTATGGTAATCGTCATAAACTGCAAATTCCAAATAGCCCAGTCGGGATAGCATTTGACCTTGCATTAGGAGCTGCCCCAAATTTTATTTTTCTAATCTTTAGGGAGGGTCAATACTAGTATAAATTTAAAATCTCGACTGAATTTCGCCGTTGCGTTAGCCGCCATCTTGATTTTAAACGAGAACCGTTTTTGCTTAATATCTCCGCTATTTTCAATTTTTTGACAAAAATTGTACAAACTGAAATTGTTGAAAATACGATTTTCTATAGTTTCATTTATTATAATTTTTTCCGTGTGGTCGATATTTTCCGAGTTATGAGGAGAAAATAGTGAAAGTTGTAGCATAATTATTGAATTATTGAATTTATTTATTATTTATTTACGGACCGAAGTCCATTAGTACATGATACAATTAAATTAAAATGTCACACAAATTAGAAAAATAAGATCTAGTAGGTACAAAATTGGTAAATACATAACAAACAATAATAAATAATAAAATTACTTGCTCTCATTTAACAATTGAGAGCTAGAACATTTTGAAATTGACAAATACAACTTATCCTAGAACAAAGACAATAACAGTAGTTGACAAATCAGTCTTGAAATTAGAACATTAAGTTAAGTATAAATGTAATTGTGTGGAAAACGCAGTAAAGTCGTTCACAAAGAAATCAATTTGCGGAGATAATGTGTTTGCTAATTTAATAGTTTTAGAGAGATAGGAACTTGAACCATAATTTGTGCGGTTAATGAACTCGTGGAAGGTGGTCACAGAACGGGTGGTTCTTGAAGGTACATGTAGACCAATTTTATTTAAAAGTGGGATACAGAATTTATGACCATGAATTAAGTTATATAAGAAGCAAAGATCTTTATGTTGACGACGACTCTGTAATGAGTCAAGTCGAATAATTTGCAGTAAAGACTCATAACTTTGACCAGTCAGATGCATCTTATAAGCATAATAACGTAAGAATTTACGCTGAACTTGTCCGATTTTATTAATATGACAGTTATATTGAGGTGACCAAACACATGATGCATAATCTAAATGTGGTCTAACCAAAGAACAATAAAGAAATTTTAAAGAACGACCAGTCGTAAAGTCATAGCTGCATCTTTTAACAAAGCCAAGCATCTTTAATGACTTAGAAACCATGCTATTAATGTGTAGGTTGAAATTCAAGTTAGTATCAAGAATAACACCCAGATCTATAACTGAGTCAACTAATTGTAACCTAGTGTCCCGTATAAAGTAAGAATTATTCTCAAAGTGTCTTAGTCGAGTAAAAGTTATAGCATGGCATTTGTTTGCATTTAAACCCATACCATTAAGTGAGCACCATTCCACAAGACCATTAAGATCTGATTGCAAATTGTAGTGATCCAAATCAGAGGTAATTATGTGAAATAATTTAAGGTCATCAGCAAATAGAAGAAATTGAGCAAAATTGAAGCTTTTATTTATGTCATTTATAAATAAATTAAAAAGGATAGGTCCTAAGTGGGAGCCTTGAGGTACACCCGATGTAACTATAATTTCATTAGAGAAATAATTCTTAATACCAACTATCTGCCTTCTATCTAATAGATAATTTCGAATCCAACTAAGCAGAGGATCAGAGAAACCCAACTGTTCGATCTTATGTAACAATAACGTATGGTTGACTCTATCGAATGCCTTGGAAAAATCTGTATAAATCGCATCTACCTGTTGTTTACTTTCCAATGCTTCATTTAAGAAGGAGGTATAATTTAACAAGTTCATTTCAGTTGATCTCCCCATAACAAAACCATACTGTTGTTCAATTTGTATAGTAGGCTTAATTTTGTCACATATTAAACTCTCGAACAGTTTATGTATAGTATTAAGGATACTAATAGGTCTGTAGCTCTGTACCCTGCTTCTATCTCCATTCTTGAATATCGGTGATATAAAACTAACTTTCCAAACGGGAGGGAATTCACTCGTTTGTAATGATTTTTGAAAAATAAAGAATAAGGGACGAGCAAGATTAAAACTACAGTATTTCAGTAACTTGGGTGGGATTCCATCAGGCCCTGGACCCTTATGTATGTTTAGCTGGGATAATTTGGTATATACCTCTGAAATAGATAAGTCACAACCAGTAATGTTGAAACTAGTGTTAGCCCTTGCACTATTTGGAATAGGACATTCGTCCTCACTATATACTGTAGCAAAGTACTGAGCAAACATCTTGGCTATGGTAGGACCATCGGAACTGGTTTGGCCATTATGGTTTAAAGTGTTCGGAATGCTATTATTGTTCCTTTTAGAATTTACGAACCTCCAGAAGCTTTTAATGTTACTAGGAAGTGTATGTTCAACTTTTGCTACAAACTGATTGTATGCTTGACCTGATAAGGACTTGCATATCGACCTCAATCTAGAAAATTCATTATAGTCTTGAGGTAACCTGGTCACTTTAAATTTCTTATGAGCTTTTTTTTTTAGCAATGATGCAGTTTCTTAACTCTCGGGTATACCATTTAGGAAAATTGCTGGTATAAAACTTTTTCATTGGTACATAAACATCGATAGCGCCATATAAGACATCATAAAGTATATTGACCATATCATCTAAACTTTTGTCTCTGAAAATTTCATCCCAGTATATTGTGTCTAAGTAATCAGAAATACCTTGAAAATTTGCTGATTTAAAGTCGTAGAAAAAGCCTTCAGCTTTCATTTCATCAGTTAAAACATCTCCGCGGTTTAAATTAAAGCATAAAGGAGGGTGGAAACTATCGGGGTCAACTAATCCCTCATCAGCTTCTGCGACAATGCAATTTTCATCATGAACCAAAACTAGATCAAGTAATGAGTTTACATTATTATAGATGTTATTGCGTTGGAAAAGATTTTGATAGGAACATATATGATTCATAATATTTACAGCATCTTCTTCGATTAAAGGAATGTCTGGAGCAGGAATTGCCGTAGAACAAAAATTATCATGAGACCAAGTACAGTGTAGGTTGAAGTCCCCTGCAATACAGAAATGAGAGGTGGGAAATGTATTTGAAAGATTATCGATACTGTTATTGAAAGAGATATATTTTTCTAAAGCAGACTTAGGAGGAAAATAAAGCGCTCCCACAATAAGCGGACAATTAGTACTGCCAACAGCCACATATATTTGTTCTATACCTGGAAAAGATTCCATCAGTCTACTAGGGATAGATGAGCTTACTGCAATTAGAACTCCCCCCCCCCCTCTGCTCGCAGTACTAGTGAGGTGAGAACGGTCCTTTCTATATATTACATAATCAGTAAGATCAAGTTCTGAGTCAAATATTTGGTCATTTAACCAAGTTTCAGTAAATATAATTATATCATAACAAACTCCCTGTGAATTGTTTCTAATAACACGAAGTTTAGTGCGCAATCCACGACAATTTTGATAAAAGATAGAAAAAGGAGACTTATGAAGATGGTTAAAACTTAGTTTTTTGTAACAATTTGAGGTACACCACGAATATACTTAATTATTAAATTTTGTTCGCCCTTGGAAGTCCGGTCTTGTAGTTGCGTCTTCATATTTTTCTCATAAGCTTGCTGTTTTGGAGTTAGATCAGGAGTTATGAATACATGCGAACCTTTTAATGCTGAACGGCCCTTTAATATAGTTTGGACATCATAATTACTGGGTAAGACAACTTTAAGGCTTCTGTTACCAGACTTATTCTTCTTTCCTACTCTAACAGCCTTTTGAATAGGTATGGGCTCATTGGTAATTTTCATAAAAACTGACTTTACTGCTTCCATATCGTTGTTGGATTCAGGCATATTAAAGATCATCAAATTATTTGAGCGTTGTTGACGTTCATAAATTTCTGCAACAGTATTTTCATCCGACGAACTATTCCCTTTTAAATTGCTTTTTAATATTTCAAGTTCATTTTTTAGTTCCTTGGTTTCCTTATCTTTTTCTTTCCTCAACTGCTTAATATCATTTTTGATGGTATTCACTTCTATGTTTAGTTTGTCAATCTGTTGCAATAAAACAGGTATTTTCTTAAATGCCGATCGACATTCAAGACAAAAATATACTAGAGTCTTTTTCTGGATAACTACAGCCCTCAATTCTGATGCACATAGACCAGTGCAATTATCGGTGGCATGCATTGTTAAATGACAGCTATCGCAAGTAGCGGATTTGTCTTCATCCTCCAAAGAATTTTTACAAGTTGAACATTTACTGACCATAATTGTTACTGTTTAATTATATTCAACTACTGGCCTATGGAACTTGAATAAATCGAGTTTTTGTCTGCTAATGAGGTTTTACAGTTTTTGTTATATGTTTATAAATTCTGCAGGAAGTAATTACATCAAATTGATGCACAGAAGACACAATTTGGAAAATTCAACAATGGATCTTGTACAGAATTTCATACAGTTTCCTTTGATATAAAAATCAATATTTATTTTGAAGTATTTACCAACAGAAGACAGGATCTTGAAGAGCACTTTTTACACATCAACTCACTTTGACTGTGACCATTTATAGTCTCGTTTATTATCAGTTTAATTATCTCGTTTATTATTAGTTTTACAACAAATATATACCTATACAAAAATGAAGAGAATTAAATTTTGTACAATTTTGATGCCATATATTTTTTTGATAAAATCAATATTTAAGGTAGTACGTATGTGGTAAAGGTGCGAGCGTAAGACCTGATTGATTATGTAGCAATTGTTTTTGTTCAATATCTCCGCCATTTTCAACTTTTCGACAAAAAGTGTAAGAATTGGAATTGTTGCAATTACGATTTACTACAATTTTTCGAGAGAACCAGTGGCGGGTCTACAAGGGGGAAATGGGAAAATTCCCCCCAACAGGGTCCAAAATTTAAAAAAAAATTGTTGAAACATCACGATATATTAGATGACATAAAACTTAAAATATCGACAGACAAATTCAACCAATCAAACCCGCTAGTTAATAAAATTAAGTGAACTTAATGCATATAATGTCTTTTTATGTTTTTTATATACTTAGTTTGGTTGATGTTTCATTGGAAGTTTCAAAAATTGTATAAAATATAATTCTCTTTATTTTTGTTTATGTACAATTATGTCGTAAAGTTAATAATAAATGAGACAATTCAATAATTATTATGCTTCCCCTCCGCTTCCATTATTTTCCCCCTTAAATCGGAGAATATTGATCGTATAAAAAAATTGTGCCAAAGAAATTGTAGGAAATTGCATTTCCAACAATTTTCTTACCCACCATTTAGGTTGAAAAGTTGAAAATGGCGGAGATATTAAGCAACAACAGTTCTCATTTAAAATCAATATGGCGGCTAATGCAACCGCGGAATTCAGTCGAGATTTTAAATTTACACTACTATTGATCTCTGCTAAAGGATAGAATTATAAAATTTGGGGCAGCTCAGAAACAAAATTCAATTCAATAATTATGCTTCCCCCACCACTTTTTACTATTTTCCCATGTAAGTCGGAAAATATCAACCGCATGAAAAAAATTGTTAAAAAGAAATTGTAGGAAATTTTATGTTGAACAATTTTAGTTGAAAATGACGTAGATATTGAACAAAAACAATTGCTATAAAATCAATCCGGTCTTACGCTCGCGCCATTACCGCATACGTACCACCTTAAATATTAATTTTAGCAAAAAAATGAAAGAAATCAAAATTGTGTAGACTTTAATTCTCTTCATTTTTGTATAGGTACATATTTGTTGTGAAACTAATAATAAACGAGATAATTCAATAATTCATTAATTATGCTCCAATTCTCACTATTTTCCCCTCATAACTCGGAAAATATCGACCGCACGAAAAAAATTATAATTAATGAAATTATAGAAAATCGCATTCTCAACAATTTCAGTTTCTACGCTTTTTGTCAAAAAATTGAAAATGGCGGAGATATTAAGCAAAAACGGTTCTCGTTTAAAATCAAGATGGCGGCTAACGCAACGGTGGAATTCAGTCGAGATTTTAAATTTATACTAATATTGACCCTCCCTAAAGATTAGAAAAATAAAATTTGGGGCAGCTCCTAATGCAAGGTTAGGCCTGTTATTCGTCTAACCCGACTGGACTAAAAGGTGGGCCAACTGAAATGGAAAGGGGCTCGTATACTCTTCATTCTTAACGATAAAATCATTAGTTTTCGAGATATTTGAAGTATAAAATTAAGCGACACAGTACATTAATCGAAATGTCTATTTCGTTACATGTTTAACTTCAAATATCTCGAAAAATAATGGCTTTATCGTTATGAATGACGAGTATATTATTTATGGGCTATTCCACCAATATGCGACTGTCTTGGATTATCGTGACAACGAATACATATTTTAGTGTGCAACATAAGAAGTGCAAAAGTAAATGGCTCTAATAATTGTTACAATAAACAACAATGTATTTTGCAATTTACTTTCGTTTTTCATAATTTGCACAGTACAATATTCGTTGTCGAGATAATCCACAACAGTCGTATGTTCGTGGAATAGAGAGTATTGGAGAATCGAAAATTACGCCAAATTAGCAATTCCGCCAGTGGCGTAGAATTTGGGAAGGATCAACGATTCACTGTCACCTGTCGTTCGTCTCTGGTAGCAGCCAGAAACGTTTATTTATCATAATTTAGTAGAATGTATACTACCTTCACTTTTGCTAAGTATGGCAACGATATGTCGAATAGTTTTAAAATACTGAGTAAAAATATTTTTTTAATTTTTAAATAAATCAGTAACTCAGTAAGGAGCCATATTTTATTTAAGTGATTTGGGTAAAATCTTAATATTTTGAGGTCTAGAATCTACAACTCAGAGATTTGACAATCTTAATGAAACACGCTGTATAAAAAATAAATAAAAAACCAAAAAATACAAAAAACCGGACGTAGGGTCCAAACTCTCGAGCGCTGAATCGCCGAACTGGACCCAGTTCGGAAGGGGGTTAGTTACAATGAATTGTAACCTCTAATATGTAATTGTCTAATGGGTGTGCATTGTGTGCATTGAAAACTTGTACTGGTATCAAACGGCACAATTAAAAATAGACAGTTCTATATCCAAACCCATGCATATAAGAAGGGGTGTTCGACAGGGATGTGTGCTCTCCCCTCTTTTATTTAACATTTATTCGGAAGCCATAGTTCAAAAGTGAAAGATGCAGAGATAGGAATCAAAGTGAATGGAGTATTGATCAACAACATACAATACGCTGATGATGGTGTCTTAATTTGTGGCAACATGGTCGATCTTCAACAATTTGTCACCATAATCGGAGAATACAGTAAGCGAATTGGATTAGAGATTAATACCAAAAAGACCAAATTCATGATCATCTCCAGAAAATTGGATGCACTTGAAAACTCCACCAGAACACTGAATACCAAGTCTATTTAGTCCATGTGGTGAGACCGCTCCCGTCTGAAAAAATTTCTGATTCGGTTTCTTTGTGGATTCTTATTCAAAAATATCTCCTTTAAACAAATCTGAAGGGTGTCGAATTTTTGGGCAGAAATTGTTTAAACAATTTTTTTTTAATAAAAACAAAAGATCCCCTTTTTTGCCCCAAGGAATATTTTTTAGGTTCTTTGGGTCATTCTAAACAAGAAAGATATCTTGTGATTTTTCTCAAAAATTGATAGTTTTCGAGTTATAGGCGATTTAAAATCTGAAAAATGCGAAAATACACATTTTCAAGGCTTAAAACTCATATTTAAATTAGTATTTTTGAATTTTTGAGGTCGCTAAGTACTTGAATTGTAGTTTAAACATTCATTTTCAAGACATAATAAATAAAATAGGTTTCGTGTCATTTTTCTCAAAAGTTAATAGTTTTAAAGTTATAAGCGATTTAAAGCGCATTTTCGGATTTTAAATCGGTTATAACTTTAAAACTATTAACTTTTGAGAAAAATGACACGAAACCTAGTTTATTTATAATGTCCCTAAAAATCTAAAAAATATATTTCTCGGAGGAAAATACGAGATTTTTGGAAAAAGTGCGCGTCGCACCGGCAATAAAATCGGATCGACACGCATAATTAACAATTAAATAACAACGGTGTAAATTGAAGTTAGATCCGATCAGTCTGCAGAATCTTGAAAATGAGTGTTTAAACTACAATTTAAGTGCTTGGCACCCTCAAAAATACTAATTTAAATATGAGTTTTTAAGCCTTGAAAATGCGTATTTTCGCATTTTTCAGATTTTAAATCGCCTCTAACTCGAAAACTGTCAATTTTTGAGAAAAATCACAAGATACCTTTCTTGTTTAGAATGACCCAAAAAATCTAAAAAAAAATATTAAAAAAATATTCTTTGAGGCAAAAAAGCTGATCTTATGTATTTGTTTAAAAAAATTGTTTAAACATTTTCTACCTAAAAATTCCGCCCGGCACCCTTCAGATTTGTTTAAAGGAGATATTTTAGAATAGGAATCCACAAAGAAACCGAATCAGAAATTTTTTCAGACGGGAGCGGTCTCACCACATGGACTAATTGAAAGAGTGAGCAAATTTAAATACCTGGGAACGTGGCTTTTTGAAGACTGGGCATTGGACAGCGAAGGATAATGTCGCATTGAGCAAACTCGACAAGCTTTCGTAAAATTCAGGAAGGTACTGACCTGTTCAAAGCTCGATCTTCAACTGAGGTTTATTAAGTGCTACGTATAGTCGGTGCTGCGATATGGCGTAGAGGGCTGGACACTCAAAACGAGGGATATAAACAGATTAAAAGCCTTCGAAATGTGGCTTTATCGCCGTATCCTAAACATACCATGGACGGCGGAAGAAAAGAAAAACGGCATATCTGGGTCACATCTTGCGAAACGAAAAATACCAGTTCCTTCAACTTATAATCCAGGGTAAAATTGAAGGCAGAAAAGGAATAGAACGCAAGAAAATGTCCTGGCTCCAAAACATAAGGCAATGGACTGGCGTTAACGACATACAATCTCTAATACACATTGCAAGACACAGAGAGTTAATGGAAAATGTGATCGCTAACACCCATTAGTGGATTTGCATCTGAAGCAGAAGAAGAATGGGTGTGCATGTCTTACAGGCTAGGTTCGATCATATTCCTTGCTTGCTAGCATTGTCTGAAGCACGACCGTTACATAACAGATGGGTTCCAGAGGAAAAGACAAAAAATCGGTTGCTTGTAAAACATGTTCATTCTAACCAACGTGTATTTCCTCTCAATTACATTTGAAAATATGTACTTTTTTCTTCTTCTAAAGGAGCCTATCTTCTAAAGATGTTGGCGATCACATTGACCCATCTTATTTTATTCACAGCAGTGCGAAATAGATAAGACGTTAGACCAGTCCACTTCCTAGCGAGAGCGCTCACCAACGTGGCAACCAAATGGCGTGCAAGTGGTGTGGTGTACAGTGGCAGGTAGAATTGCTAAACATGGATAAACATATGTAGACGCACTTATCGAGAGGTACTTCATATATTTATACATGTTTAGCAATTCTACCTGCCACTGGGACACCACACCACTTGCACGCCATTTCCACGCCATTTTGTTGCCATGTTGGTGAGCGCTCTCGCTAAGATTGTCCAGCCAGGATATAGGTCTACCTCCAGGTCCTCTCTTGCCCTCAATTTTGCCTTGTAGAATCAACTGTAGAAGTTGGTATTTATCATTACGCATAATGTGGTCGAAGTAAGCCAATTTTCTGTTCTGTACGGTGTTAATACAGTAAAACCTGCCATATCCGGATCAATGTGGCGACAGACCGATCCGGATATGAAAAAATCCGGATATCAAGACCACTTCTTTTTACCTTGATCCATAGGCTAACAGAGGGATGTCACATTTGGGGACAAAAAACACACTTTATTTCGCCATCTTTTAGTTCTTTTGGGTCGGGATGAGAGGGTGAGTTGTCCAACAGCAGGACTGCTTTCCTCGGTAGATTTCGGCAGATGCGGACGGCAGGACCGTCCGGATATGGGGAGGTCCGGATATGACAGGTCCGGATGTGGCAGGTTGTACTGTAATTCCTTTGTCTTTTCTTAGCCTCTGGAGAATAGTTTAATCGACAGAATAGTAGAAATCGACAGAAATCGACAGCGAAACGGGACCAGAGATCATAATGGAGGAAATCGAACAAGCAATACGAAACGCAAAAAACGGAAAAATTGTAGGTCCAGACGAAATACCTGCGGAATTACTGAAATGTCTAGACGATGAAACTCTACCGGTACTACTGGATCTGTTTAATGAAGTATATAAAGCCGGAAAAATCCCTCAGAAATGGTTGGTGTCCACCTTTGTAACAATACCAAAAACAATATACGCCAAAGATTGTTCGGACTATAGGACAATATCACTAATAAGCCATACCCTCAAAATATTTCTAAAGGTGATTCATGGAAGATTATACAGAAAGCTAGAATATGATATGGATGATACCCAATTTGGGTTCCGCAAAGGACTTGGAACAAGAGAGGCATTGTTTGCGTTTAATGTCCTCTCTCAAAGATGCTAAGATATGAACCTGGATATTTATTCCTGTTTCATCGACTTCGAAAAAGCGTTCGACAGGGTCCGACATGAAAAACTAATAGAATTATTGAAAAACAGAGATATAGACAGACGAGATTTACGAATTATCATCAATCTGTATTGGAATTAAAAGGCCAATATAAAGATAGAAGAACAAGAATCCGAGAATATTGATATAAAGAAAGGAGTAAGACAGGGTTGTGTTCTGTCGCCGCTACTGTTTAACCTGTACAGTGAAGCCATATTTCAGGAAGCGATAGCGGAGCTAAGTGATGGAATCTCTATAAACGGAAGAATAGTAAATAACATAAGATTCGCTGATGACACCGTTATAATGGCAAACACCCTGAAATCGCTACAAGAATTGCTAAATAGAATTAACGATTAATGCATTCGATACGGACTAAAAATAAACAAGAAAAAAACTAAATTTATGATTGTCTCAAAAACAGAACATGGAAATGAAAGGTTAATGATAGAGCAAGCCCAAATAGAAAAAGTTAGGACATACAAATATCTGGGAACCTGGGTTGATGACAAAAATGACCAAAGCAAAGAAATTAAAGTCCGAATTGAAACTGCAAGGCAAGCATTTATAAAAATGAAGACACTGCTTACAAACAAAGACCTTCAGTTGCCTCTCAGATTGAGAGCTCTAAGATGCTACATATTTTCTATATTGCTATACGGAATGGAAGCTTGGACATTGAAGAGACAACACATAAGAAGAATAGAAGCGTTCGAAATGTGGTGTTACAGAAGAATATTGAAAATTCAGTGGGTTCAAAGGATTACCAATGTTGAAGTGCTACGACGTTTAAATAAGGAGTTAGAAATTATGAAAAGTATAAAAACTAGAAAACTGGAATATTTGGGTCACATTACCAGAGGAGAAAAATATGAGTTGCTGAGAATTATTATGCAAGGAAGGATCCAAGGAAGAAGAAGCATAGGAAGAAGACGCATCTCCTGGCCGAGGAACCTTAGAGAATGGTTTAAATGTAGTTCATTACAACTATTCAGAGCAGCAGCCAACAAAGTGACCATAGCCATTATGATATCCAACCTCCGGTAGGAGAGGGAACTTTAAGAAGAGAAGGAGAATAATTATGTCAGTTGTGTTGTGTGTATATATGAGACCCTCAACATACGTCGATATTACCACATTTCAAACGCCTCTAATCGTTTTATGGCATCTTCTGTAAGAATTCAGCTTTCTACTCCATAGAGGACACTAAAGACGTAACATCTAAGAATTCTTATGCGTATATTGATACTTAAAAATAAGTTACAGACAATATTCCTAAGACTGTTAAAAGAGCTCTAGCTCTTTCAATACGAGTTTTTATTTCGTAGCAATGATCCCAACCCAAGTATCCTTAATATTGCAGCCCAAATAGCAAATTGTCTGTACTCTTTCTAACGGTGTATTGTTTATTGTAACTTAAGCGTTTATATAAAAATATGGAGAAAATGGGCGAAAATACTTAAATAATTAAGTAGATACAGTACGTAAATCTTTCAGCTGGACATATAGGGAATATACATTGAGATAATTGTAGCAACTGTGCTCTCTCTATGACAATTACAATGGTCAGTAATTGTATTTCGGCTGACACAAATAAACGTCAAAATATAAAATTATTTCAAAACTAATTTCAAGATTAAACAGACACAAGTTTTTCATTCCCTCAGGCCAAAACTATTCCTACTACATTGTCACGTTTTGAAGTTTATTTGTGTCAGTGTCGGCCGAAATACAATTACTGACAACAATTATTGTCATCGAGAGAGCGCAGTTGCCACAATTATCTCAATGTATATTCCCTATGTCCAGCTGAAAGATTTACCTACTGTATATTGAACAATTCTGTATTTATTGTAACAACAAAGCAAAGTTATCCAAGTAATGAAGCTTAAAATAGGACAAAACCTCGCAATTTCTACTAGGGATGGGAATTTAACCTAAAACCGGTTCTTTTTACTTCGAATAACCGGTTTTACCGGTTGTTTTTTGTCCCGGTTATAACCAGTTTTTTATTTTTAAAGTAAAAACCGGTTATTAGGTTTTTACGGTGATTAGGATTAGGTTAGGTATTATTTTGGATCCCAATCATAATTATTATTCTTAAGTAATTATTCCAAACAAGACCATAATTCAAATTTTATTTTATAAATACAGAAGCACACTGAAAGTGCAAACTCACATCAGCCAGAAACAATTAAGTTTTATTATAATATTTCGTTGAAAAGGTATTTGTAATCATCATATTTACATAAGAAGTGATCTGGTTGAAGTGGACGCAAACATCATCTATTTTTCACACTTGACTCTTGACATTGAAAGTGGGTGAATGACTTTTTCTGATTACCAAAAATAATGTTCTGACTATGAATATCGAATTACCGATTACGAATATGAATCTCCAAGGACTTCCCTACCTTTTAAAAACGATACACCCATACAGGAAGTATTAAATGAGTTAAAATATACCTATTATACAAATATACAAACGTGTTAAAAAAATACATGATAAATTTGGTCTTCTTTATTTATGTATTATTAATATGTTTTAGAAGTTTGACCGGCTTAGAATGATTAGTTTTAAAAAAAATTGAGTTAAAAGCGAATAATGAATTTTTGTAGTTTGGAAAAAATGGCCTTTGTATCAGAATAGAAAGATTAGCATCAGAGATACGAAAAAATGTTTAAATATGAAATTGTAGCTTATTTAATTCCCAAGAACCCGGTTTCCAAAAATTTTTCTACGGCAAAAATTGTGTGAGCTATTGACAATTTTAAAACTTGTAATAACATGCAAAAACCACCTTTACCAACCCTTTCAAAGTCACCTATTTTGGGACTGAGGATTTTAAAAAGATTTAATATTAAGAGGCTTATAGATCTGGTAAAAACCTACAAAATTCTTTTTTAACAAACTTTCTAAGATAAAAAATAAAAAAGTTACGGTTAAAAAATCAATATATTTTTTTTGACAAAAAAGGAGAAATCCAATTGGAACCATAATAATGTAAGTTAGCGGTGTTTTGAGTCATTAGCCTTATTCATTCTTCTTTATCTATGTATTATTAATAGATTCTGTAAGTTTGATTGGCTTAGAATGATTAGTTTTTAAAAAAATGGAGTTAAGCGAATAACGATTTTTTGTAGTTTTGTAAAAAATGCCATTTTCTTCAGAATAGAAAGATTAGCATCAAAGATACGAAAAAATGTTTAAATATGAAATTATAGGTTATTTAATTCCCAAGAATTTGCTTTGAAAAAAATTTTTCTTCGGCAAAAATTGAGTGAATCGTAAATGAGTATAATATCGAAAAACATTGATTTTTTCGATATACAACTAACACTTTCGATAGCGAATAAATCGAAAACTATTGATTTTATCAAAAAATGTATAGAACATTTTTTGCTTAGAATGAATGTTTCTATCAAAATATAATAAAAAAATTCCACCCCCGAGATGGTGTGGCAACCATCCCCATTGTAAAAGCGCCTTTCGGCATCTAATAGATTTTGATCCTTGGACTATCCACTACTTATTCTCAAATTTTCAAACAAATCGATCCATTCTGTAAAAATTACGAGGTGAAAAGCTTCGGTTCCTGGACTATTAATAGAATTTTTAAAACACAAAACTATTTTTCGCGAATTTACTGCAAATGAAACGAACTGAACTTTGCAAAAAGGTAATTGCGTGCGTCCAAGGTCTCTTGGCCTCCTTTATCGCCACATTTTAGGGTCAGGATAATAACACAGCCGTATAATTTTCATATCGGAAACATTCTGTCTGGCCTTTCTATTATCGTATAAAGGAATAAATAATTTAGAAGGTCGGAAAACATGCCTCAAAAACAAAAAAAAAGACTTGAAATGTGTAGATAGTAGAATTGTTGTTTAAATAACAATAATATAATAATGAAAAACGGTAACAATCGAAACAAAGGACACTTAAATCAGGAAGCTTGTGAAATATAATCGCGACAAGTTAAATAAGTGACAACAGTAGTTATGGTATCTCTACACACTTATTTTATTGGTCGATAGCTTTTGAGGTCGTTAACAGAAAGTTTACAAATGAATCAAATAAAAAAAAATGAAATAAAATCATCGTTCCTAATGTACGAACAGAACAGGGACACAGAACCCGACAAGCAGAGGAAGAATATAAACAACTACGCAAAGAAGAAAAGAAAACTCACCGAAGAAAAAAGAGAGAATATATATGAACAAAGAACTTCAAGAACTGCAAGAACTAAGTAGATCAACAGAGACAAGAAAATTTTATCAGAAACTAAACAAAAGCAGAAAAGACTTCAAACCGAGAACAACGATGTGTAGAGATAAAGAAGGTAATATATTGACAGAACAGAAAGAGATACTAAGAAGATGGACAGAACATTTTACGGAAAAGCTTGAAGGAGATGGGAGTGAGACGAACCCTGATATACCATTAGACTATGCAGACAACAGAGAAAAGAGTCCACCAACAATAGCCGAGATTAGAACAGCAGTAGACAAATTAAAGAACAATAAATCACCGGGATTGGATCAAGTAGCATCGGAATTACTGAAGGAAGGAGGAGACGCACTACAGAAAACAATACATGAATTGATAACGAAGATATGGTCAAATAAACAGCTACCAGCGGAGTGGAATAGCGGTATTATTGTACCATTACATAAAAAAGGAAATCAGTTAGAATGTGGAAACTACCGTGGAATCACGCTGCTGAATGCAGCATACAAAATAATGTCCAACGTCATTTATGAAAGACTCAGACCACATGCTGAAAAAATAGTTGGAAAATACCAAAGTGGCTTCTGTAGACAGAAGTCAACAATAGACCAGATATTTGTTCTGCGAAAGATCCTCGATTAAACAAGTAAACATAACATCGACACACATCATCTCTTCATAGACTTCGAAAGCGCATATGACAATATAAACCGAGAATTCTTAATAAAAGCAATGAAAGAATTTAATATACCAACACAATTAATAGAACTGATAAAAGAATCTCTAAAAGTAGAAAATAAAATCCGGATACAAAACGAACTAACGGAAACAATAGATGTGAAAAAGGGACTACGCCAGGGAGACGCTCTATCATGCATCTTGTTCAACATCCATTTCAACATCGTACTCGAGAAAATAATGAGGGACACAACAGTCAATACTCGAGGAACAATCATTAATAAAAGCGTGCAAATACTAGCATTTGCAGATGATGTTTACATAGTCGCAAGATCAAGGAGAGAAATGATAGAGGCATTCAATCAAATAGAACGAGCTGCACAAAATAGTGGCCTTAAAATCAACCAGAACAAAACAAAATATATGCAGGTTAGTAAAAACGCAGAAATAAGGCAGCCACAAAATATAACAATAGGAGAATACAACATTGAGGGGGTAAAAAACTTTACATACTTGGGATCCCTAGTCACGTCTGATAATATCGTAGCGGAGGAAGTGAAGAGGTGAATATATATTGCCAATAAAAGTTACCATGGCTTAATTCGGCAACTAATATCAGATAACGTCGCAAGAAAAACAAAATGCCAAATGTACAAAACCTTAATAAGACCGGTACTCACATACGGCTCAGAAACCTGGACACTCACTAAAAGAGAGGAAACATTGCTAGCCACCTTTGAAAGAAAAATCTTGCGACACATATATAAGGGCACAAAAGAAAACGGAATTTGGCGAAGAAGGTACAACTTTGAACTATACAAAATATACCAGGATTAGTGTTGCCCAAGTGCAAGACCAAGACGAGACTTAGAGAGTCTTGGTCTTGGTCTTGCGACAGTACACCTGGTCTTGGTCTTGGTCTTGGTATTGCGCTCCAGGTCTTGGTCTTGGTCTTGGTCTTGCAGCAAGAGTCTTGCAAGTCTCGCAGTTGCCCATTAGCCTATTACATATCTTAGAACTAGAACAACGTAACAGAGTAGGTCAGTTTTGAGCTTTAATATCACAGCCGTAGTAAAGACCAACCAAATTAATAAATATCTAAACAACTGACACCGGGTGGGGTTTGAACCTAGGATCTAAGCGATCCGTGTCTATATTCCAACTAACCAAAGTTTATTAGGAACTTACGTATTTTTTCGAGTATTTGCCACTGACAATGTGTGATTTGAAAAGAATTCAATTCAGTGACATGTGCACAATATGAAGGGTCAGAGGGAAAAAGGATGAATGTAAATGTTTGGTCATTTTGAGATTGTTGTGCAATCTGTTAGCTTAGAAAGGGTACTATCAACCTGTGAATGGACAAGGGGACATAAATATGATAATCGTCTTAAAATCACGTCACAAGATTGGACGCAAGGGGTAAAAACAATGAATATGTAACTTTATTTCTCATTTTACCGAAAATGCTTGCAGATAGACATTCATGTTAACGCCAGTTCTCATTTTGGTACCGAATACCAAACCAAGAATAATACACTTCTCCAAGAAATTAAGGCACCTCCTTAAAAATGGAATGGGTCATTTTTGATGTCTCGAATTTCCTAAACCTGTTGTCTGATTTAAGTGATTTTTTAATATTATATAGCCTTATTCGTTAACAATATCGCTGTAATAATATTGTTGCTAGAAGTTAAATTGTCGTTGTATAGGTACCCGATAACTTATCGGTACTAATGAGTGTACCAATCAAACTGTGTTTTTTCTCAAAGTAAGTATCATCCTATGGAATATTCTAGCATTTATAAAATACTGAAATTAAGACCCAATTACAGTCTGATATTTTTTTAACATTTTGTTTTTTCATTCGCTTATGTTGGATAACAGTAAAGTTAGGTATTTTAACAACTAGCCATGTTTTTTATCAACACAGGGTGTTTTTAAATAAGTATGGTAAATTTTAAGGGGTAATTCTAAACAAACGGGTCATGTTACCCGTATGCGCGCCAATGGTGAATATTAAATTCTTAATTGTATGTCAAAAATGCGTAATAACTACCTCTTAAAACCCACCAAATTTCATTTGCATATCTCAACCGGTTTTAGAGCAATAAATCGTCAGTTTGTAAGAAAAATTTTAACACCCCCTATTTCGGAAACGAAGCATTTGCGAACATACACTTATAAAGCAAACTGTCAAATTATTTTTCGGGCAGAATTACCCCTTAAAGTTTGCCATACTTATTTAAAAACACCCTCTATTGATGAAAAACATCGCTAGTTAAAAAAGTACCTAACTTTTTATTATCCAACATAAGCGAATGAATCAAAAAACAAAATGTTAAGAAAATATGAGGCTATAGTTGGGTTTTAATTTCAATATTTTATAAATGCTAGAATATTTCACAGGGTGATGCGAACTTTGAGAAAAAAAAATACAGTTTGATTGGTACACCCGGTGTACAATGACAAATTTACCTGTCTAGAAACAATATTATTACAGCGATATTTATACAGAACAAGGCTATATTATTATCAAACATTAAAATCAAATAAATAAAAAATCAAATTATCAACCACTTAAATCGAACAAGTTTAGGAAATTCGAGAGACCAAAAATGACCCGTTTCTTGGAATAGTGTATAGCAACCAAAGAGCATAACAAAAGAACAGTGAGTCGATTGATAAAACAAATGACCAGTTTAATTTAACTACCTACAGAAAAAACTGCTATAAATGTCCTTTTGTTTTCCATGTATTTCACTGTAAATATTTCTTTGTTGAATGCCTCGTAGACTAAATATTTGGGTATGTATTTGGTTACACGGTATAGACGGCACGGCATTATCTGTTATAGTCTGTCTCCTATCGTAATCACAGTCAGCAGACAAAATATACATAATAGTCTTATTATTTATATATCGATATGATTTTTGTGTGTTTAAATTCCTACAAAACTAATTAAGGAAAAAAATTAACTACTTATTGTAGGTATATTTTTTATCAGCATATGACATATTTTTAAAAAGTTTCGATACATTATAGGTCTGGATCCCGCGTATGGAAAAAAATTGATTAATAGCAAGCTGAAAATTTGTTAATAGCTTAACGGTGTCTAGTCGGATAAACTTTGATATATGAGAACACTGAAACAGGGGCAGTTTTAATTGTGGAACAGGTTAAAAATTTGGAACGGTCAGACCACGAAAACGGCACATTTATTTTGTCCGACAGAATAGACTTAAACTCTCCGAACAGAGATTAAACTCTCATGCAAAAATCAGACTGCTATTTATCACCTATCATAATTCCTGTCATTTGACATATTCTACATGTTCCACTCATTAAAACGTCCATTTGGTGATAAATAGCAGTCTGATTTTTGCATGAGAGTTTAATCTCTGTTCGGAGAGTTTAAGTCTGTTCTGTCGGACAAAATACATGTGCAGTTTTCGTGTTCTGACCGTTAAAAATTTTTAACCTGTTCCACAATTAAAACTTCCCCTGTTCCAGTGTTCCCATATATCAAAGTTTGTCGGACTAGACACCCTTAAGCTATTAACAAATTTTCAGCTTGCTATTAATCAACTTTTTTTCATACACGAGATCCAGACCTATTAATTTATGAATTTATGAATTTATGAATCCAATTTTACAAAATTTTTTGCTTCTCATAGAGTACCTACCTAAGAATATACCCGAACTAATATACTTCATAAAAGACCCTCAGTTCTAATTTCAAGACGCAAGAGTCTTGCAGACTTAGTCTTGTTCTTGCTCAAATCTTGCACGGTAAGTCTTGGTCTTGGTCTTGCTCAAATTAGGCGGTCTTGGTCTTGGTCTTGGTCTTGGTCTTGCGAAAACGCAAGAACAAGACCAAGACTGCAAGACCAAGACTGATTTTGGGCAACACTAACCAGGATCCGGATATCATAATATTCATTAAAATAGGACGGCTGTGTTGGATGGGACATGTAGATAGAATGGAAGAAGGCGAAATACCAAACAAAATATTCAAGCAGATGCCAGTAGGAAAAGGAACAAGAGGAAGACCGAAGCTGAGATATTTAGAATAAATAGAAAATGATATAATAACCTTAAAAATAAAAAACTGGAAAAAAAGCACGAAACAGATCAGAATGGAGAAGAATCCTGGAACAGGCCAAGACCCAGAAAGGGTTGTCGAGGCAGTGATGATGATGATGAATGTACGAACAGATCGATCTGATCAGCAACCCACGTGGTGTGGGGGAGTCATGCGGTGCCTAAGGGCCATATCTCTAACAATTTCATCCACCGTTTGGAATTACAATTCTTCTTCTTCCTGATTCCTTAGTAGGCTCGCACCTGTTACATCTTCGGATGCCTCCTTATCAGATATCCAGGTTGTCACTCCATCTCTTCCTTAGCCTTCCTCTACTCCTTCGGCCGTTTTCTGTCTCGTACTATCTTTACCAATCCTCCTTCTCCCATTCTGCTTATATGGCTATACCATTCTCTTTTTTTTTTTTCAGTGTCGTCATTTATGTTCTCTACATTACAGCTTTGCTTGAGGTCTGTGCTACGTTATAGAATAGAAGTATGCTTTATTGTCACTGAAAATACAAATTTTATGGACAAAGCTTAATTAAAGTCAGAAAAAATAAATAAATAATATCTAACAATAACAATAACAAATACAATTTTCTGAAATTTGATAAATCGTCAATATAAAAAAAATATACATAAATACAAAATATAAGTTAATAAAGTAAAGAAAAGAAAACAAAATCGATATATTTGCAACAATTTATAGAAATTGCAAAGTGAATATACAACAAAGTAAACTATTTATAGACATAGGAACTAATAAGTTTAGGCTGCTGCATGTGACACCCAAATATAGATAAGTTTGGTTACTTGTACATTACTGTAATTTCTTAGTTAGTCATTCAGAAACTCTTCTACTGAATAATATGGTCTTTTAGATAGATGAGCTTTTGTCATTTTACGGAACTTGGGGAAAGATGTTGCAGATTTGAGTTGTAAAGGAAGATGGTTGTATAGTTTTTTTGCGGAATATAATATAGATTTCTTTACTAACTCAGAGGACGGGATCGGTAAATAGACATCAAAATTTGAATTTCTGGTGGAGTAGTCATGACGAGGCCTTGCTGGAAAGACATGCATGTGTTTACGAATTAAGCAAACAGTTTCTAAAATATATAAAGATGTAAGGGTTAAAATGCCGTGATCTTTGAAGTAACTTCTGCAATGTGTTGTTCTTCTGAGGCCAAACAGATACCTTATTGCTCTTTTTTGTAATTTGAAAATAACATCTAACTGGGCAGCTGTACTAGAACCCCAAAAAGGAAGACCATATCGAAGATGAGACTCGAACAAAGAAAAATATGTTAGTTTAGAAGATGCTAAATTGAGTTCTTTCGAAACAGATCTTATAGCATAGCAGGCTGAGGCGAGTTTCTTACTTAACACATCGATATGAAGGGACCATTTGAGGTTGCTGTCTAAAAAAATACCAAGAAATTTTACAGAATCAACGGTAGAGATCTGGCTGTTATTAACAAGCAGGGGTTGAAGAGCACTTTTATAGGATAATGCTACTGTCTTATCCACGTTAAAAGAGAGTAAATTAGAGTCAGACCAGGTTTTTATCGTAAGCAAATCAGAAGTTATAGTTGCATGAAGAGATGCAATAGTTTAGTTGCTCCAAGTGATACTGGTATCATCAGCAAAAAGAAAAATTTTTCCATCGATTTTTAAGTTAGTGATGTCATTTATAAAGATAAGGAACAGTAGAGGACCCAATACTGAACCTTGTGGTACTCCACATACAATGTTTTTGAGACTAGAGTCAGTATCATTTGCTCTAACTATTTGTTTCCTATTATTCAAGTAAGATTGGAACCAATTCAAAGAAGTACCTCGAATCCCATAGAAATTTAGTTTTTTAATCAAAATGTCGTGATTTACACAATCAAAAGCTTTGGCATAGTCACAGAAAACAGTGGCAGTATAAAGATTATTGTTTAGTGCTTGGTAAACCTCATGAAACACAGAAAACAAGGCATCAGTGGTACATTTATTAGTTAAAAAGCCGAACTGATTTTGGGATAAGATGTTGTTATCAATGAGAAAGGACATGAGACGGGTTTTTATGAGTCTCTCAATAATTTTTGAAAGTACCGGTAGTAAGGCAATAGGTCTATAGTTGCAAGCATTAGATTTTTCACCACCCTTATGAAGGGGAATAATAATGGCTATCTTTAGGCACTCTGGGAATTTGCCTCTTTCAAAGGAATCATTAATTAGTGAGACGAGGTTTTCCAACACATTTTCTGTGAGATTTGAGAAGATTTTTATGGATAGTCCATCAGTACTACAGGATGATTTGCTTTTGATACTATTGATAGTTTGGATCAGTTCAGTTATATCGATTGGTCTTAAAAAGAATGAATTCGAGAACACTCCTGAATTGGGGAGATAGGAAATGGGATCTTTTTGTGGCAAAATAGTAGAAGTTATATTTTTACTCACATTAACGAAATATTCGTTTAGATTTTCCGGGTCTGGAAGGGCAAATGTTTGAACTGCGTGAGTTCTATTTCGAAGATCGTTTATTATGGACCAAGTTTCTTTTGCAACACTTTTAGAGCTTTCCATACGATTTTGATAGTAGGCTTTTTTAGCTGATTTGATGAGTTTTAGATAGGTTACCCTGTACTTGGTGATATATTGAGTGACAGAGACGTTGGTAGCAAATTTCTTGATATACAATAGTGAGCGCATATTTTTGGCTGATATGCGAATACCTTTTGTAGCCTAGGGTTTGTGATGTTTTGGCTTAATTGAAATTAAAGGAAATGCCTTATTGAAGATAGAGACAAGCTTTTCTATAAAATCGTTGAAATTATAGTCCACGTCCGCAGAAGGAAAATGCCACTCAGAAGTTAAGCATAAATTTTGAAATTTATGAAAATTCCCAGCGGAAAAAATCCTACCTAAACGTCGGGTTTTCGAGGAGGGTTTGCTGAAGATGTTAAACTTCGTAAATACTGCTTCATGATCTGATAATCCCGCATTAATAATTGTAGAGCAGACATCAAGGGGTGAGAAATCTGAGACAATATAGTCAATTATGGTAGATGAAGTTTTTGTAATCCTTGTAGGAGAATTAACGTGCATTGAGAGACAATATGATTCAAATATGTTGACCAAGGACATTTGGGTAGCACAAGCAGCATCTTAATTAATGTTGAAGTCCCCGCATAGAATTTTTCTGCTTCTATGAGGCAAGTCATCTAACAAATTTAGCAGGTTCTGAAAAAATAGTTCCACAGGGGAGTCGGGTGATCTATAGATGCAAATAATGTAAAGATTAAGATTTTTATTATAAACTAGGGAAAACTCAAAGAAGGCTTCATTTAACAGAAAGTCATATTTTGTAATCAGAGAAAAATCATTATTTCTAGAAAGAATTAGGGTGCCTCCATGAGCTGAACTTGGACGATCATACCTAGCAATTGTGGTATATTTTTCTACAAAAAAAGGCTCGTTGACTTCAAGCCAGTGCTCTGTAACCGCAACTATCGGGGGAAATCCTAATTCTTCCAGAAACAAAAATAATTCGTCAGTTTTATTTCTTATAGAACGAATATTAATCAGAACCATACTAAAGTTGTCATCACTAAAATTATTCGAGGTTTCTAGTTCCTCAGAACACGTCGTGTTATTTAAAAATTTCGTCTTGGAGAGCTAGTAGAATAATAATTTCGGTGACATTCCCTTGATTTTTGTAGATGTATGATTCTTTCTGAACTTAGAAATGACCTATAAGCAACAAGATCAGCTTCCACCTCAGCTGGACCAATTCCATAGGCATCGTTAAATTCTAGAAGAATTTTTCTTAGTTCCTCAGTCTTGGTAGGTAGTCCTTCGGAAGCCAAAAATAGTTTCACACTGGTGTTGGTATATCCATCACAAAATACTGAGGCAGGCTGGTCGTGTAGGAAAGCAAGATGTAGCTTAATTGCTTTTAATATATCCGGTTCCCTTAATCTTGCTAGAAGATATCGACTGTTTGAGTTATTGGTTAATCTAACTCTTGGTGGTGTTAAAGGATCCAAATTTATCGATGGTTCCAAAGTATCTTTCTTAATTAAATTAATTTGGGAACGGAACGGATCTTTAGATTTGCAAATTTCGATGGCCTGCTTGTCAGTAAGTATATTTGTGTTTTGAACTTCATTTTTGTTTTTACTTGGAATAGTAATTGGATTTTCCAAGCTAACTGGGCTTCTGATGTGCTTCGGTTTCATATTTGCCTCAGATGAAGTTGTTGGTTCGGAGCATGAGGATTCTGTAGACCATTTAATGTTTACACCAGGTGGCCAAATTTCCTTATTAAATAATAAGTCAATAGATGTTTTAGACTTAATACCTATTTTGAATGAGGACCCTGTTGTTGTGTTGGCATCTTTAAGAAGGGCATAACATCTTATATATTCCTTGATACCTAGCTTCTCTTTAATGTAGTGAACTATTTGAATAGGAGTGTAAATTTGGGTTAAGTTGCTAATAACGACAAAGTGGCATTTATCTTCTGCACTTTTTGATTTTGTGACTGGACTAGGTTCGAAATGTTGAGTGTCTTCGGTTTGAGTACTTGAAGTGGCATACACAATGTCTCTCTTCGATACATCTTTCTTCGTTGGTATAGCAGGTAGTTTATTTGAAAGATTACTCATTTGATTAGACATTTCACTTACGTTTGAAGAGAGCCTATCTAGTCCCAATTTTATCTCAGATGAATTTGAATCTTGGACTTGCACCTTAATCGTATCATTGGAACAGCCGAAAAAAATCAATATGTTCCAATATCATTGGAACAGCCGTTGTCTGTACGATAATGATTTTTCTGTGATATCTCGGACTATTTTTATTTCACACGTTTTCATCAGTCTTTTTGTCCTTGTGGTGTCAGGTCTTGTTTCCGCAGTGTAAGTCATAATGTGCCTAACTATTGTCCTATAAATCTTGGCCTTTGTTTCTGTCCGTAGATGTGTGTTGCGCCAGATAGTGTGTTTAAGACATCCTACTATTCTGTTGGCTTTGTTTATTTGTTGGGCAACTTCCGCTTCTGTATCTCCATAACTGTGCATTAGTACTTCCAGGTAGCTGATACTTCTTTCTTGCTGGATTATTTTGCTGTCCACTTTCAGCTTGCACCTTATTGGATCTTTAGAGATCACCATACTTTTTGTTTTATTTGGTGATATTTTCATGTTGAACTTTCTTGCTGTTATATTAAATTGATATAAAAGTCTCTGAGGGTCATCTTCACTCTCTGCAATAAGTATGGCATCATCTACATAGCATATTATAGACATAATTTCTTCACCCATTCTGTACCCTATACTCCGGTTTTTGACTTTGTGAATAATTTCATCCATGATAAGGTTAAACATCAGCGGGCTCAATGAGTCTCCTTGATGTATGCCTCTTTCCACTGGTAGCGGCTGTCTTAGTTTGTTATTCTTTCTGGCATGTATGTTATTTCTGCTGTATATGTTTTCGACAGTCTTGAGTCTTGATAATATAATAGGATGGTTTGTTTCGTTTATATGTCGTAATGGGACGTTTCGATGCCGCCGGTTCATCGCCAGTCCATTTCATCGCCGTCATATCTCGCATTTCCTAGAATTCTTAATTAATACTAAAAATAACTAATAATTGTAACTGTCGAAAATTCGGAAATATATCAGATAGGGATTAATTGACTGGCGATGAATCGGCCGGCATCGGCATCGAACTGGCGGCATCGAAACGGCGGCGATGAAACGTCCTAGACCCTTTATATGTATAACAGACTATAATACTTATAATTAATAATGTAAATTTAACACATTTACATAACATTTAAAGGTTCTATACCCAAGTATTTTTGGTGGCTCAGCATGTGATTAACCTGTAAGTATAACACCCCTGTGGAGCTGCCCCCCCCCCCCCACTTGCCAAAAGTTAAAAAACTAATAGCGCTGATTTACGAGCTATTTATGAATGAGCTTTCATATTCCGCAAATTAAAAATTTTTGAGCTCGTTACAACGGGCAGGAATTTAATATTTTAGTGGGGGCCCTCCTCACTAAAATATTCAGTTAAACCTCCACCCCCACTACTAAAAAATAGAGATGTTTAATCGATCTTTGCGACATAATTACGAGCTATTTATGAGCTTTCGAATTGATATAGTTTCGATTTTTGAACTCATCCCCTTAACCCCCAAACAACCCTTCAATTGATTTAACTTAAGGAAAAAATGTTATTGCGGATATAAACTTCTAAGAATAAACTCTGAAATACGGGCATTTCGATTATTGAGCTAAGAGAGAATTGTATTTAAAATAAATATAATTAATTATATTGCGACTGTATATCGTTTATTAATTTATGAGCTCGCAAAATACACGCATTTCGATTATTGAATTGTAATTTATTTTGTATAGTGCAGTCACTGAAGGTAAAAATCAACTACTTACATATTACTTTTGACTTCAGTGAACCTCTATCGATTTTCACGAAAATTTGTGAGTGGTTGGAGAATACCTCAAGAAATAAACGCGACATGGTGCCAATTTGCGCTTTTCCCGTGGGGATAGATGCCACCCCTTTTGGGGGGTGAAAATTACTTTATTAAAAATGACCCCACAAAACGATAGAGAGACAAATTCTAAGCAAATTTTGTTATATAAAGTTATTAAAATAAATCAATACTTTTTGAGTTATTAAATATCTTAGATTTTTTTTTCGTGAAAAAATGCATGTTTTAGGCGGTTTTTCATAAAAAAAATTTTTTTTTATTATTTATTAAATTAACAATGTTAATCTTAAGACTAACCAGCATTTTACATTTAACTTAATCTACTACTGTACTGTCCTAGGTATTCCCAACGGTTCACCTTAGAAATTAATAATTATTGTTGCACACATCACTGTTGTGGCTAGGTTCACTGTCCGAATTTAAACTGACACTGACATTTTTATAGATTTATCACTATCACACAAGTTCAAAAGGTTTGGTGCGTTTGAGCCTGCGGACTAGGTTTTGATTATCTAAAAGTTCTAACACTTCCCTGTTTGTATGGTTGTGGAGTCGTTTTTCGTGACCCTTGGCAATCTTCTTTATTTCTTCTTTGATTGTTGCTATACGAAGTTCCCGATGTAGGTCTTTGTTGCGGATATACCATGGAGCGTTGACTATGTTTCTTAGTATTCGGTTTTGGACTCTTTGAAGGCAAGCATAGTTACTCTCACTAGTACAGCCCCATAACTGTAGACCATAGGACCATACTGGTTGGAGCATTTGTTTGTAAACTAATACTTTGTTTTTGATTGTAAGTTGTGAGCTTCTACCTAATAACCAATATAACTTCTTATACTTCAGTTTTAGTTCTTCGGTTTTCTTTCTGATATGTTCCTGCCACTTTAATTTGCTATCCAAATGTAGCCCTAGATATTTAACTGTTTTCTTGTACGGAACGATTTTATTGTTTATTCTAACTGGGTGACTATTTATTCTTTTGTAGGTGAAATCGATATGGGCAGATTTCCCTTCATTGATTTTTATGCGCCATTTATTATTCCAGGTGTTTATTTTGTTTACTGCATTTTGCAGGTGTCTAGTTGTTTCTTCGAATGTTTCACCGACTGCTAGTATTGCAGTGTCGTCTGCAAATGTTGCCAGTTTAATATTTTCTGTAACAGGTATGTCACAAGTATATAATAAATATAGTATGGGTCCCAGAACACTGCCCTGTGGGATTCCTGCTTTAATTGGCTTGGCCGTAATTCTGAATATTCGCCTTCCTGTTTAACTCTAAAAGTTCTATCTTCCAAATATGATTGTATTAGATGTACAAATTGGATGGGAAGATATCTTTTTAATTTTAGTAACAAGCCTTTGTGCCACACTTTGTCAAATGCTTTTGCTATGTCTAGAACAATAGCTGAGCATATTTTATTCTCCTCCAGAGATCTCTCTATAATATCTGTTATTCGATGAATTTGGTCTATTGTTGAATGTTTATTGCGAAATCCAAATTGGTGGGAAGGAACAATTTCCCTGTGGTCGAGTATAGGTTGCATTCGTGCTAGCAATATCCTCTCAAATAGTTTGGATAAAATTGGTAGCAGAGATATTGGTCTGTATGATTCTACCTTGTTGGTTGGTTTCCCTGGTTTGGGAATCATGATTAATTCAGATGTTTTCCACGTTATTGGTACATATTGCAACCTGAATACTGCATTTATAAGGTTTGTGACTTTTACGATGGCCTTTCTAGGTAATTGTTGTAGTATTTCTCCTGTTATTAAGTCAAATCCTGGAGCCTTTTTGGGATTGATATTGTTTTTGATTACGTTGGTAACCTCTTTAGGAGTAGTAGGCTTTATTATGTCTTGATCAGTATTGTTCAAATCAATTTCAGTGCTTTGATCATCTTCGTTTTCGGCTTGATGATTATTTCCCATTTCGTTGTTGTGGAATACATTTTCCAAGTATAAAGCGAAAAGATTTGCTTTTTGTTTTCCATCTCTTGCCCATGTTCCATTTTCTTTTCTAATCGGCGGAATCTGTTGCGTTGGTCTATTTATTCTTTTTGTACATTTCCACAACGAGTAGTCAGTGGTTTGGTCATCTGTCAGATCATTTAGGTATTGGTTTACTGATTCATTTTTAATTAAATCTATTTCCCTTCTTAACTGTTGGGTGAGGTTGTTTAATATATTTTTATTTTCTGCAGTTCTGCTTTTTTGCCATGTCTTCCTGGCTTTTCTTTTTATTTGCACCAGTTCTCGAATTTCTTTGGGATAATTTTGTCCTTTGGTTTTTCTTATAATTTGTTTGGTATTATTCCAAGCTGCTTGTTGTATATTTATGGTTAGTGTCTCTGTTTCTTCATCAAGTTGTTCATTAGTTTTGATTGGTACATTAAGCTCAATTCTGTCACTTAACTCCTGTCTAAAGCTAGACCAGTCCGTTCTCTTATTGGTTAATGTTGGATTATTTTCTCTTAGTATTATATGCTCACTGATTGTGAGTAGTATTAGAGAGTGATCAGAACTGGGACCATCAACTTCTTCTATTTTCATAAAATTTGTTGCAACTTTTCTTGAAATGAAAAAGTCAATTAAGTCTGGTATTTTATTTTGATCAGTGGGCCAATATGTTGGTTTTCCAGTTGAGTGCCATTTACCGTTTATCTTTTCTATTGCTGCATGTAGTTCTCTACCCTTTGTATTGGTTAACCTTGAACCCCATACAGTGTTTTTAGCATTAAAGTCTGCACCAATAATAAATTTTTCTCCAAGCGTGTTAAGCAAATGGACATAATTTTCTTTTTTTAGATTGTGTTTGGGTGGAAAATATGCAGCTGCTATTGTTACTTCATATTTTTTTGTTTTGACACTTATACTAGCTGCCTGGATGGCTTCAGTCTCTATATTTTCTCTTTCGAGGTGAATTAGATTACTCTTAACGATTATTGCTGCTCCTCCACTAGCTGTGTTTCTAGGGTGAAGAGCTTGATATATTTGATATCCTCTCAGTTTAATATATGTTTGTTTAGTGAAGTGTGTCTCTGATATTAAACATATATCGATTTTTTGGTTATTTAAGGTAAACAGCATCTCCTGCTGATGTTGCAAGAGGCCGTTTGCGTTCCAATGTAAAATTCTTAACTCTTCCGCCATTTTATCGTCTACTAGTTTCTATGCTATTTAATCTTTCTAGGATTTTTTTATTGAATTCTTCTTGATTGTTCATGCGTTCTATTAGTATGTGTAGCATGTTTGATATCGAATTGAGATCATTCTCTACTGGTTGTTTTGGCTGGTTAGAGGCTATTTGGGCATATGTTTGGTTTTGGTTAACCTCTCTTGGATGGATTTGCGTAGGATTCTCCATGTCTGCTGCCTTGTTTTGTAGTTTGGTTGTGGGTCTCTGTTTGTTCCGTAATTTTTGAAGAGATATAGCAGTGGTGCAACCTCTATAACTAGCTGGGTGGGCACCACCACAGTGTATGCATTTGGGTTCTTTATCTTGTGGCTTCTTACAATCTTTTGTTAAATGTTTTCCGATGCATTTTACGCATCTCGGTTCTCTTCTGCAATAATTTTGTGTATGTCCGTACTCTTGACACCGTTTACATTGTGGAATCAAATTCGGTTTTCTGAAAGCTTCTATCGTCACTTTCATGTTTAAAATTTCCGTAATTTCATACACTTTTTTTGTATTTTCCTCTTTACTAAAAGTAAGTGCAAAAAGTGGCAGTGGCGATTTGTCCTTTCCTCTTAGTAATTGGGTTACGTTTTCTATTTTATATCCCTTATTTTTTAGGTCTTCCGTTATGTTCTTAACTTGGCAAGTTTGATGCAGTTTTCTTGCAACCACTTTTAGAGGTCTATTTTGTTTATCTTCAAACGAATACCATTCGAGATTTGTGTCATTTAGAGTCTTGGTTAGGTTTCTGTAGCTATTTTCGTCTTTGACATTAATTTTTATATTTCCACCTGCAAGCATGCTAGTTTGATAAGATATTTGCTTACCTGATAAGTGGCTGACTAGGGTGTCGTATTTTCCAATTTGTTTATAATGACTGGTGGTGGTTTACGTGCCGTTTGTGTCTCATCTGGTTTACTTCTCTGTTGGTGGGAGTGGGGCTGTACTTCCTTTGGGGAGTTGCTTATCTTCCTTTTTTTTTAATTTTGGACTCGAATCCATTCCGTTTCTTTACTCAGTTCTTCGTCGTCTGTGCGATATTCTATATCTTCATTGTGCTGTTGTTTTTCTTCGCCTATCTTCTTTTGTAGGGTATCTATTTGGATTTTCATTTGTTGTATGACGATATGTAGATTTTCTCTTTCTTGTTTTTCCTGTAACCAGGCGTTGTAGAACATCTGCTCATTTTGACTTCTGGCTTGATTCTCAGTAAAGAGCACTTGATTTTGTTGAAAAAGTAATGTTTCACTTGATGTTGTCGGTAGGGAAACCATATTGTCTTTTTCCATTTTTCAGTACACCCATCTCACACTATGGCCCGAGATTGCCTGGACTATTCCAGGCCATATATTCCATGAAATATTTAACAGTGTAACTATTTATTTGTGCAGATAAAACTTTTGTATCTTATCACAGTCGAATTTTAATTTTGCAAATAAAAACTTTCTAACTTTAATAACAATCGGTTTTTAATTATCACCTTAATTACTGTAATTATGGCTTAATTCATTTGCTAACGATACGATGTGATGTTTATTTGTCGAAAGCCAAATGAATACTGTTTTTCATAAAAATAACTCAAAAACTGTAAGTTTTTACAAAAAAGTTTTTATTTCCATAATTGAAGCTAATAACAAATAGAATATATTCCTTATTAGAAAAATCTTTAAATATTAATTTAAAGTGAGTTATGGGTAATTGAATGTATATATTTTTTTCTGCGAGTACTCAAATCTAAGTCATCATCATAATCATACATACATCTCCAAATGGAGCAAAGGGCACCTCGCGGAGTTTCAAGTAGCATGAGGTATGATGGGGAGGTTGCTAGTCCCAGATCATCTGTTGGGTTCCGTCCAATTTTGTTTACTAGTTTTCTCTATTATCTTCTGTTTCTTGCTATCTTTTTTGCATCGTTCCATGTTAAATTATTTTCTTTGAGTTCTTTCTCTATTCTTCTTTTCCACGTATAAGATTGTCTACCCTTTCTTCTTTTGCCATGAGCATTGTAATGTAGAGCTTGTCTAGCAATATTTGTTGCTGGTTTTCGTAAGGTGTGTCCTATCCACTTCCATTTCCGTTTTTTTATTGTATGTTCTATTTTTTCTTTATTTGTTACTCTCCACAATTCGTCATTAGTGATTTTGTTTGGCCAAAATATTCTCAGTATAATACGTAGGCACCTGTTAATGAAGGATTGTATTTTCTGAAAGAATTGTTTATGGTGTTTCCATGTTTCTGCTCCATATAACAGGACAGACTTTACATTAGTTTCAAAGAATCGTAGCTTTGTTCTTCTGCTGATGTTTGTCGAGGCCCATATCTTGGTACCCCGTCAAAATAGCCCCGTCAAAAAAGCTCCGACAAAATAGCCCCGACATAATATCCCGCACACAAAATAGCTCCGACAAAATAGCCTGCAGACAAAATAGCCGCGGAATAATAGCCCGCCGACAAAATAGCCCCGATAAAATAGCCCCGACAAAAAAGCTCCCTTCAGAATTCATCATGAAATAATTCCTTAAAAATACATTTTTTCGGAAATGGTAATTATCCTCTATTCAGATATTTATCTTAACTACATAAAATAAAAATGGTCTTTTCAGAGAACTCGAGTCCTGTCTTCCCTGCCTCTTGGAAGTTTGAACATTTAAGTTAAGCGAAAATCAATGTTTATTTGTGATATAAACATTTTTTTCTGTTTTCGGGCAACAGTAAAATGCATTTTAAATTAAATAAATTAAATACATTCTTCCTTTTTGTCAAATAATTTGAATTAAAAAGTTTTTGGACACCTTGTATAAATAATTATGTAATTGTTTATAAGAGGCTGTTTTAGCCGGGGCTATTTTAGCCGGGGCTGTTTTGACCGGGGCTATTTTGTGTGCGATCTATTTTGTCGGGGCCATTTTGTTTGCGGGCTATTCTGTCGAGGATATTTTGTGTTCGGGCTATTTTGACGGGGCTTTTTTGACGGGGCTTTTTTGACGGGGCTGTTTTGACCGGGCTATTTTGACGGGTGACGCCCATATCTTGCGTAAAGAGTTAAAAGCGTTTTGTGCCAAGCTTATTCTTTGTGTTATGTCCTTTTCTGTGCCTCCTGTTGTGTTTACCAGAACAGAAATCTTTTACTTCTTGTATTTGTTTGTCTTCTAAATATATATTTCCGTTCGTTTCCCCATTTGATAGTATTTTTGTTTTTTTTTGGGATTTATTTTTAAGACGGTTATTTTTGCTGTTGTTCAATCTGGTAATTTTGTTTTGCATGTGTTGTCTGTTTGATTTTATGAGGCATGTTGTCAGCGAACTCTAGATCCTCTAGCTTTTTAAATGGTGACCATTGTATACCTGCTTTTTTATCTTCAGTTTGTTTCATTATCCAATCTATGACTATTAATGACTATTATAAACAACGTCGGTGACAAGACACAACCCCTGTCTTATTCCTTTTTTGATGATTATTTGTTTAGATAGTTCCCCCTCATGTTCAACTCTAGCAAAACATCCGTCGTAGAAAAGCCTTATTACTCTTATATATTTGTCTGGTATTCCATAGAGTTTTAATATCCCCCACATTATATTACGATTTATTGAATCAAACGCTTTTTCGAAGTCTACAAAGTTGATATAAACTTCCTGATTCATTTGCGCTGATTGTTCAGGATGATTCTTAGGATATTTATATGGTCAATACAGGAACTGTTCGGTCTGAATCCTATTTGGTTAATTTTTAATTTTTTATTTATGGGATCTTTAATTCTCTCCAATATTATCTTGGTCATTATTTTGGTAGCTACAGTGAAAAGAGTGATTGGTCTCCAGTTTTCGCATAGTGTGAGTTTTTCTTTCTTTGGTAGCTTTATTATAACTCCTTCGCCCCAATCTTTTGGTATCTTTTCCTCGATCCAAATTGTTTTAAATAATAAGTAGTACATATCCACTGAGAAGTTTAAGCGTGATTTTATCAGTTCTGCGGGAAATCCATCAACACCAGCCGCTTTGTCGTTTTGCCGCAAGGTCAACTGTCAATAAATTAGTAAAAAGTTTAAACGAATCTGGTGCAGTAAAATATTTATCCACATTATAGCACAGAAAACCTACAGCAGCTGAAAGCAAATTCATGTTAGGGGTATATTAATATTTGAGTAGTAAGAAAATTAGGAATTTTAGAAAAGTAATAAAGATTATTACAGCAGATTCTCAAAATGTTGTCTGTTTACTTCAATACAACAAGCCATGCGATTTTTAAAACTTTGCAATATATTTTGCGACATCCCTGACTACTCAATTCTTCTTTTTTCTGTGGTTATCCCATTTTTTATTTCCTGAATATTGGCAGGTTTTCATGACAGACTGAGTCTCGTTCTGACATCAGTCGGAAATGCTCTTAAACTTTTACTTTAGTTACCAATCACCGTTCTCAATGTGAAGATATAATTTTTTGACTTAGCAACCCACGTTCCTCGTGGAAGTCATATACTGACCCAGGGCTTTATCCTTAGGGATTATATCAGGATACTGATAAATTATACTCGGGCACAGAGTACCGGGTACTTTTCATATTTGATGAACGAGTACAGAGTACCCAGTACATTACTCAAGAAAAGTACTCAGAGTACAATACTTAAAGTACAATTACCCGAATTTCTCGGGTACTTATTTTGAGTACATTAGAATATAAAACCCCAAAAAAGGTAAAAAGGTAATAATTATCTCTGCATCTCCAAACATATTTATGAGTCATGAAAACATAAAATAACATACAATTCCAACTGAAATAAAACAATAAGAATTTTAAAAATTAATCATCGATTAATAATCAGTATAACACCACTCACACTCACTGATTAATTTTATTGGCTTAAAATAACTAATTTTTCAAAGTTTTCATCTGTTAGAGCATTTCTTCGAGGGCTATTAATGATTTATTGTAGCATAAGAGAATTGGCGTTCCACAGGCGCAGAAGAAGGCAAGCTTCTATCTTAGAAAAACTTTTTTAATGATAGGAAACTCATTTAAGAGCAAACAGTAGCGATCAACAGGTAGCAACAAACGCGTTCCAAGATTGCGGCTCTAATTTTAAATATTTTGTCGAGATATTTGGCACACATATTCGTAATATAATAAGAATGGCGGTAGAGAGCCCAATTTCAGAAATATGTTAGTTTGTGGAAATTACTCTATAACTAAATAAAATATTGAAAAAAGAAAGACAAAAAAAATACACTTTCTTCAAATAGAGTTTTTTATAGAGTTTCACGATATTCGATAAAAATATCGATATTGTATTGATATCGTATCGAAAACCAATACGATACCGATACAATACATACCTTATCAATATTAATGTCGATACGATACTCGTTATCTGAAATCAATACAATACTCTTGTATTGTCGATACGCTTGCCTCGATATTATTGAAAATATCGATATCGAGAAAAAAAAATAAAACGCCACAGTTGCTTGATTATATTTTGTGGAATAGGTATTTAGATCATAATTATTTATTACATAAAAGTATAAGTGATCTGCAACCCAAGCATCAGCTGTTATAATATTTTACACTTGAGTACATGTACTTGAAATTCTTGAGAGTGAGTAAACGTCTGTTATGATTACACTGTTTATATCATGTGGCATTTGTGGCAGTATTATGGAAGTAAGTGATGATGACTCAAAAATAATTTTTAACAAATACTGAATTGCGATTTATTCCGAATCTCCGGGGATTTCCCTATATTTTCAAAAGTAGTTTTTAAACAATACAGAATTAGTAAGTATTTGTCGACTTTCAAAGAAGCATCCAGCCATATTCAATCTTTATAAGAATATACATATAAGTTATAAGCAATATTCGTAATATTTTTAGAATAATGTCCATTTGCCAAGCATGCAAAACTGGGCATAAAGGGCCTACACAGCTCAGATGTATAATCCTATTTATGTCGATATTTTATCGAGTACTGTATCGATATCGTATCGAAATCAATATCAATATGATATTTTTATAAGAAAGTATTGCCGATATCGATACTCGATACGATACTCGATACGATTGGCAAACCAATACAATACTCAATACTTAAAAAGTATTGATATTGTATCGTATCGTGAGGCTCTACTTTTTTATCCCGTGCCTAGATTTTGTGTCACATTGGAGCTACTAAAAATCGATTTTTCTATAACAAGAAATCGAACGTCACTGACTTGGCAACATTTCGCGCCTATGTGTATAAAAATTATTGTTTTTGATAGTATAAACGCATAGATATAACAGAATAGATTAGGCCAGTCCGAAAAATAGCGTAACGCGGAACAGTTTGAGTCGGTGGTCTATCTATCTCTCTCTACCGGCGCTTAGCTTTCTCTCTCTAGCATATGATGGCTACCGCCTCTGTGTAACTGTCGTTCCATTACTCCCACCTCTTGGTAGATACGCTCACACTCGCACGACAGGCAAAGATAGCTAGACCACCGTACTTGATATCGGCGTTACACCCCGATGCATTGAGTGGCATATGACTAGCCAGATCTATTGTTGACATATCTCTGTATAAACGTCACTGTCAGTGTCGAATTACCGACGCACTGTTGCCTCACTTTTGAAAGTTCGCAGAACTTTCGCAATCTTGGACCGCGTTTGTTGCTACCTCTCGATCGCTACTATGTGCTCTTAACGAACACTCTTTTTTTGCCGTCTAGAAATTTAACAAGTTCTAGTTCTATTTTGGATGTTTTGATTGTTTTATTTTCAGTTGATTGAGACTGATTAGATTGGTGTCATGTATCTTGTTTAGGTAGATACTCCGGTTCATTGAAATTGAAAAAGACATCTGGGGTGGTATCACTTGAATCTCCCGTATCTAGTTCTTCGCAATAATCAAAAGAAGTTAGTTTTTCAGTAGCGTTAATCACTATCTTTTTCAAAGCGCCCATGGAAAATTCTGCATTTTTTAAGACATACCAACGCAATGGAAGGAACGTTCTAATATATGTTCTTAATCTGAGAAATATAATTTTGAAGTGAGTGCTGTTGAAATAGACTATTGCCATTTTAATTGTGTTATGTTGTGTATTTATCTGCCTGGACGTGGCTCTATTGATGTTTTTATGTCAAAACTGGATCTAATACTTGATGTACTAGTCTCCGAAGGTAAGGCTATAATATTAACAGGTGATTTTAATATAGATTTCAAATCAAATTCACTAAGTAAGCAGAACTTGGTAAATGTTTTAGATTCTTATGGCTTAACCGTAACTGCGAATGATTATACAAGAGTAACTGCAACTAGTAAAACTCAAATTGATTATATTGCTACAAACATAAATCACCAACAAAAAACAATGGTTGTGGAAGGTTTTATCTCTGATCATCGTGCGCAATTGTTCCAATGTAGCATTAACACAGACAATGATGCCTATATATTCATCCGTTCATATAGTGAAAGGAACATAAATCATTTTGTTCAAACCCTTGAGTCAACAAATTGGTCAGAGGTATTTAATACAATTTATGCTGAGGATAAATCATTAGCTTTTTTAAATATTATCCAAAATTACTTTCGGTCCCATTTTCCACTACTTAAATGTAAACCTAAAAACACGTTCCAATTGGTTTACGCAGAAACTGTACAATTTAAGGGATCAGCTAAAACTTTTAGAAACGATCTGTCAGCAAAATAGTAATCTTAGGCCAGTCCTTCATTTGGCAAAGACAGAATATTCAATTAAATTAAAAGCAGCAAAAAGTAGTCACTTCATGAGACAGTTAAACGAATCATCAAATAAAATGAAATGTATTTGGCATTTAGTAAACAGTCGGGAAACAAAACAACTCAAAAGTACCTAGTGATAATAATAATAACTTAGCAGACAAATTTAACCACCATTTTGTTGAAATGGCTCCAAAGTTACTTGACGCTTTGGATCCTACTAAAATAGGTGGGTTTACATCAGCATCAAAAAACCGTAATAGTTGTTCTATGTTTTTATATCCAACTAACCCACAGGAAATAACTAGTATAGTCGGAAGTTTTAGATCCAAACACAGTTGTGGTTTTGATCAGATTTCCCCTAAGTTATTAAAACAATGCATTCACGCTCTCGCAGATCCACTGACAGATATTTGTAATGCCTCTTTTAAACAAGGAATATTTCCTAGTATGTTTAAACTATCTATTGTAATCCCTTTATTCAAAAGTGGTGATAAAGATGACCTTAACAACTACCGTCCCATAAGTCTCTTATCTGTGTTTTCAAAGATAATTGAAACTCTTGTTTATAGTAGAATAAACGCATTCCTAAAAAAGCATAGTATCTTGCATAATTTTCAACATGGTTTTACATCTTCTAAGTCTACAACTACAGCTCTTGCAAATTTCGTCAGCTTAGTATTGGATGCTTTGGACAGACGAGAGAAGGCATGTGGTTTATTGCTCGATTTGTCCAAGGCTTTTGATACTTTGGATCATAATTTGTTGCTTATAAAACTTGAGGGGATTGGTATTCGTGGTGTAGTTCTAAAATGGTTTACTTCCTACCTAGAAAATAGAAGACAAAAAGTAAAGATAACATCTAATGGACATGTAAACGAATCAAACACATTGGATATCCATTATGGTGTCCCTCAGGGTAGTGTATTGGGTCCTCTACTTTTTATAGTATATATTAATGATATAGCTTTGGTAAGTAATTCACTGAGTGGAGTTAACATCATCAGTTATGCGGATGATACCAACATTCTAGTCACAGCAACATCCGATCAAAATTTGCAAAATAAAACTACACAGATACAGTCAGGCATCAACAGTTATTTCTTATCCAACAAACTAGTTTTGAATGAAGAGAAATCAAAGTATATGATTTTCACGTCAAATAATTTATTAAACCATCAAGCCACTATACAAGCAGCAATAGATAAAATAGACTGCACGAAGTTGCTGGGGGTCCTGTTAGACAGTAATTTTAAATGGTCAAACCATATTTCTAATTTGAAATCCAGATTAAGTAGCGCATGTTATGCATTGAGAATTCTTTCACGTCTCTTTAATACATCAATATTAAAAACAGTATACTTTGCCCATTTTTACTCAATATTTAATTTAAAATTTTTTTCAATATGGCATTGAAATCTGGGGTTGTACCTCTGAATTAGAGCAGATATTTGTACTTCAGAAAAGAGCTCTTAGGATAATGTATAAAATGAAATTTAGAGATTCTTGTAGAGGCATCTTTAGACAAAACAATATTCTTACAATTCCTGGTCTGTATATATTTTCGTGTATAATGTATTTACATTGCAAAATTTATGAATTCAATAAATTTCAATTTAACCATGTTTATTCAACACGATTCAGAGACAATCACTTTATGCTTCCACAACATCGTTCTGTTTTGTTGGAAGGTAGCACACATTATGCAGCCATAAGTTTCTTTAAGAAATTGCCAATAGATATACGAATGAATTTACATCAGCCAAACTTTCGGAGGTGTGTACATCAATACATTTGTGAGCTAGAGCCATATTCTAAAAATAATTTTTAAGTATGTTTTTTGTCGTATTTATTAATTTATACATATACTTTTTTATATACTTTTTGTATTTACAATTTATATACTTTTTGTATAAACTTTGACTTGTCGCATACATTAGTATAGTATAGTTGATCCAAAAGATGGCTTAACCCAGACATCCAAAGTGAAAGTTATCCTTCAACACCAAATTGTTCTATATGGTCCACACAATGTCCAGAAAAAAGTCACACCATTTTGAGCGTCGGATTTGGGGGGTAGAGGGGGGATAAATCGGTAAATTCGTAGTTTTTTACGTTTTTCGTCAATATTTCTAAAACTGTGCTGTTTAGCATGAACAGCCCTCTATACAAAATTGTTCTACATTAAATTTGAAATAAAAAAGGCCCTATTCATAATCTTTCTAAAATTCATGGTTCCAAAGTTACGGAGGTACTATAGTATAACTGGTCCAAAAAAAGGCCTAACCCAAACATCCAAAGTAAAAGTTTTCCTCCTACACCAAATTGTTCTATATAGTCCACATATTGTTCAGTAAAAAGTTACACCATTTTGAGCGTCCGGTTTGGGGCGCAGATGGGGGAGAAGTCGGTAAATTAGTAGTTTTTTAGGTTTTTCGTCAATATTTCTAAAACTGTACTTTAGCCTAAACAATGTTCTATACAGAAATGTTCTACATAAAATTTAAAACAAAAAAGGTCCTATATATAATTGTTATAAAATCAACGGTTCCAGAGTTACGGAGGGTGAAAAGTGGAGGTTTTCGATACTTTTTATATTTTTTGGGCAATTGATGATGATTTTGGGTGGTGAGGTTGACGTTTCTTTAAGGGCTTATCACTAACATACCATCGGCCACTGAAATAGCAAATTTGATTTAATAAACACAATCCTGTTAAAGAAAATCAGTAGGAAATTGCCCAAAATATATAAAAAGTATCGAAAACCTCCACTTTTCACCCTCCGTAACTCTGGAACTGTTGATTTTATAACAATTATGTACGCGACCTTTTTTGCTTTAAATTGTATGTAGAATTGTAAAACATTTCTGTATAGAACATTGTTTACGCTAAAGCATAGTTTCAGAAATATTGAGTTTGGGTCTAACTATACCATACTACATGTACTTTGTACAATGTCGCATGTGATGAATAAAAATGATTTGACTTGACTTGACTTGACTTGAATTTAAACTTAGGATGGACAATTGCGGATATAATGGCCTCTTCCCATGACAAATTAAGTATCTCCAAGAATCTTTTCTCCAAGCTCTGCATACATATTTTTAGAAAAAATTCACCGCCAGAACTCAGTGTTTGAAGCTTTAACTTCTCCCATTTATTCCTCAAAGATAGCAGACTTGGAAGTAAGTACCCATAATAGACACATTCTTCTTCTTGCAGAACATCGAGGGTTGTAGCGAGAGGTTTCAAGACCATACAGACACTGAATGAAAACGGCGTTTGCTATTAATTTGCTCTCCCACATGCAGTGACACGTTTAGACTTGCAAAAGTACTCGGAAAATGTACTCGTATAATAAACGCGGGTACATGGTATTTTAGCCCATATGCTACGGGTACGAGTACCGAGTACTTATTGAAAATGTACTCGGGTACTGGGTACTGAGTAACCAAAATGTACTTAGAGTACAAAATTCGGGTACTTGTACCCGGGTATTTCCCAGCTCTAATTATATCCATCCTTTGGATGTCATTATTAATTTTAGTCAACATTTAAAAGGTTTTAACCTCTGTATTTTTGGGTGGCTCACCATGTCAAGCCTATACTAGAGTTGCACAAGTTTGACTTGAATGTTTGAACTTGACTTCTGACAAATAATTCAAGTAATATTATCAAGAGATCAGTTGACAACATACACATCTCTTTTAAAGTTTCCAATAATTTAGGACAATGTCTTTCCAACTCCAAAGGCCCTATCAACTACATGAATCGTAGTGGAGTTTATAAACTTCAATGCTCTGACTGTGATGCTACGTACATAGGAAAAACTTGTAGGTCACTAGCATCTCGTTCCCTTGAACACACAAAAAGGGAGAACACTTCCACCTTTTCTTAACATTTAAAACAAAACAGTCATACTCTTAACATTCCGGAAAATGTTTCTCTAATACACAACATACCTCAAAAGAATTTCTTAAGACTGGACCTATACGAGGACTTGGAAATAATTAGAGAACAGCAAAGAAGCCCTAACTATGTTAGCCGCCATGTGTCTTTCAATCGTGACTTCAATCCCTTACACCGTCAACTTTTTTCTTAACCTAAATTTCCAAACTTCTTTGCTGTTTCCAAATTATTTTTCATTTGTATTAACTTTTCCTCCATATTTACTTATCTAACAGTTGACATTTCTAACATCGACTCATTATCCCTTAACTTCTACTAGTCTTCCAAAATAATCTACTTTAACTTTTTTCCACAGTTTTTATTAAATCGACCAGTCACAACTCTGACACTATTTGATCTCTTCCACCCAATTTCACAACATATCGCCATTTGATCAGGTTTTTGTCCTAGGTTCAACTAAAAAAAATAAATAAAAAAAAATTTTCATCCTAATACTTCCACTCTCTTATCCATAGGGTGTGGGGTCTGGTTTCTGGGGCGCCCAGCCTTTCTCATCACACCTCATTACAGTAAACAATTCTGATATCAAACCATAAATTATTCATTATTCATTACCTACTATTTTTACCAATAATGCTTATTTTTCCAAAACACCTTCATACATCCATCCAGTTTTAAACCTTTTCAATTCAACTCGATAACTTGGTAAAAAATCCCTAATTCATAAACATTTTTAGTCCTAGATGTCTATGTTACATAAAAGGACCTCATACTTTTGCCCAGGTTATTAGTTCAATTGATATTCTGTCTTCACTTCCAATTTCAACACTGAGGTACCTATAACTCCTGTGACTCATACTACTTATCTTAATTTCAACACTACTTCGATATCAGACTTCCATATACTACAGACTCTCTAATTTACTCTGCCAATTAGTACAATTATACCAAAAACTCCTTTTAATTCATAGTAAATTAAATTTTCATCAACACAGTTGGACTTACTTCAATTTGAGTAGGAACCACAACCATCAACCTATCCATATAAATAAAACATCTTAGCAAAAATATATCCACTTAATTATTTGGTCCCAGATGTTCTATAACATAAATGGATCCATTATTTGCCAACTAATTCAACTTCATTTGAATTATGTATAGATGGCTGCATAGATTCTGGCTAATTCTCTATTTACATTATAAAAATCATTTCATACTCTACCTACATCTTAAATAATCAAGGTACTTAAATGTAATTATAGCCACAACTTTGTTGATGTTTGTTATTACTGTGTAAATTTTTAAAAAATCTTTTACTACAATTAGTTGGCTGTGGTAATACAGGGTAACTTCTACGTCACGTTGTCCGTCTGTCTTTTGACACCTTTCAGAAACATCACTTATTTCGCATTCAGTTGCCATTAAGTCATTGAAATGTAATTAACTCAATTTGGATCCCACGTGTTGGGAAATCTCAATACATTACCTTAGGGCATTATCCTGGTTGCCATGTGACCATCACAGGGCTTTTTATTGAAGTATGCACTTTTAAGGCATCTATATTATATGTAAAGGGTTTTTACCCGGATATTTTTCTTTTGTGGCTCAGCTAGGATCCAGTTTGTAAGTATAACCAACTTGCTCTAACCTTAGTCAAAATTTAAATACCAACTTTATATTCATTAAATCGGTTATACTTATTTTTAGATCGAACACTGATGATGATTTTTTATAAAAATCGAAAACGTTTTGTTGTGATGTAGCCCTTTTAAGGGATTTTAATAAAAAAAATGTATACCTTTTACAAAGGATTTCTTTCCAATTTTGTGATTGATGGTATACAGCCAACTACAGGAAAAACATTTTCTTTTCCTTGTGGATTTTACCCAAAAAGGGTTGTCGAGCTACTGATGATGATGAAGTTGGGGGAGGGGGTCATGTAAAACGTTACGGCGCGTTATACGGGGGGAGGGGGGTTCGAAGAGCGCGTTACATAACATTGTTTTTCAACTTAAATAAAAAAAACTACGGAATCACATTCCCCCAACTTTTCAACTTTCACGCTTCGCTCATGTTACAATAGGACAATAGTATTCAAGTGAAAAATCTTAAAATTTGTATTACCAGATCAAGCACAGTAACACATGTTTGCAATAAATAGCTGGACCTTTCTTCACAAAAGATGAAAAGGTACAGATGAGATAAAGAAACTTCTTTAACAAAAATTTATGAAGGAACAACAAAATATTATATTTTTGATAGAGTAGGTTTAATGAATTTTTTGCGACTTTGCAATGTCGTCTTAAAAAATTAGTTCACTAATTGTCATTTTATAACACTGTTCTTTAGTTTTACATAATACAAGTATGCACTTTTCAATTTTCATTGTTTGGAAATCACCTGCCGCAATATCAAATAAATCAGTATATTTATTTTTCTTAATTAATTCTACTTCAACTACAGATTTTTTCTCTTAATTTTTGCAGTGGAAGAGAAGGGATACCTTCAAAATCAGACTCAATTTGATCTGGTACTTGTTCTGAGCCAAAAAATATTCAGGTTCAGATATTATTTCACAAAGCACACACTTCAAAACGAACGTAATAGACAAGCCAAGCACATACTTCTTAATATGAACTACAAACTAATTTGCGGAGTAGCAGAGTACAGATTCAGACCTATCCAAATAAGTCAGAACAAAAGTCGGTACGCTCTCAATTAGAATAACTGGAAATAAACACGTTACGCAATATGATATTCAAACTTCAAACTGTTTGAAGAAGTTTGATTTCAAGTCAAACCTAAAGATATCGAAATCAAGTCAAGTCAAACTTTTTTACAGAACAAGTTTGGTTTTCAAGTCAAGTTTGTTAAATAAAATCAAACTAGTTTGACTTGATGCATCTCTGCCTGTAACACTGACGATGCTCTTTTTAGAGAGCTAAAACGTTCTGTAATATTTGTAGCCCTTTTAAGGCTTTTTAAATAAATAATATTTATTTAAAAAGCCTTTAAAAGTCATATTATGCCTTTTATAAAGAAAAACATTTTCATTAAAGGGCCTAGCCGGGTAAGATGGTGAAAAGTGCCCCCAGCTCGATTTAAATTCCATATAGGCCAATTTTTAGCACATATAGAGGAACTCACTTTCTGAAATTTTTAGCACCCTAGGTGGTCACGTGACCCCCCTAGAGCCTAATTAGGCTTTTTATGTTTTTATTTTTTATCTCAGGCGCATCAAGAGCTAGCCAAAAACTTTATTAAAAAAAGTTGTAAGTTCCAAAAAGATCTATAAGAAAATTTTTTTTTTAAATTTTTTGACGGGAAATTCGAATTTTTAGAACAATTTTAAACTTTTAAATGACTCTGAAAAAAAAACTAAGACACTCGTTTTTACGAAAATTAATTATAATGTGTATTTTTGCACAATCTTTCACCCTGAATTTTTTCAGACTTTTAAAATTGGTGAAACGTACCTTTAAAAATAAAAAACCGCATTTTTTCAGTTTTTTTTTCGTATTTTGAAACAATTTTATACATATTTTTCAAAAAAGGTAACACTGTTACTAGAATAGGTAAAAAACTGAAAAATAATTGGGGTTTGCTTAATAAAAATTTTTTGTAAAGCCATCCATTTTCAAAATACAGGGCGTTGAAGAAAACAAAATTTTACACATTTTTTACGATTTTGCTGAAACTACTGGCAACATTGTAATAAAACTTGGCGGGATTTAAGAGCTGGTTATTGTGCATATTTTGACATACAATTAATGATTTGATATTCATCATTGGCTCGCATAGGGGTAATGGTCTGAACTTTTTAAAGAATAAAGATAGTACGCCACTGACATATTTCAAATTAACAATCGTTTTTTAATTTCTCGTTCAATTTGTGACAAAAAATGTATCTTCTTATTTTTTCATACGACGCGCCATTTTTATTCAAAAAATAAAAGATCTTAACCCTTACAAAGTATTCGAACTTCTAGTAGTTTCTACATCTACATACATAATAAACTCATACATCCATTATCAAAATTAATTCGAATACTTTGGAAGCGTTAAGATATTTTATTTTTTGCAGCAAAACAGCGCGTCGTATGAAAAAATGAGAAGATAGATTTTTTATTGCAAGTTGAACGAGGAATTCAAAAATGATTGTTAATTTGAAATATGTCAGTGGCGTACTATCTTTTTTTCTTTGAAAAGTTCAGACCATTACCCCTATGCGCGCCAATGATGAATATTAAATCCTTAGTTGTATGTCAAAACATGCACAATAACTACCTCTTAAAACCCGCCAAGTTTTATTACAATGTTGCCAGTAGTTTCGGCAAAATCGTAAAAAATATGTAAAATTTTGTTTTCTTCAACGCCCTGTATCTTGAAAATGGATGGCGTTACAAAAAATTTTTATGAAGCAAATCCCAATTATTTTTCAGTTTTTTACCTATTCTAGTGACGGTGTTAAATTTTTTGAAAAATATGTATAAAATTGTATCAAAAAAACGAAAAAAAAACCGAAAAAATGCGGTTTTTTATTTTTAAAGGTACGTTTCACCAATTTTAAAAATCTGAAAAAATTCAGGGTGAAAGATTGTGCAAAAATACACATTATAATTAATTTTCGTAAAAACGAGTGTCTTAGTTTTTTTTTCAGATTTATTTAAAAGTTTAAAATTGTTCTAAAAATTCGAATTTCCCGCCAAAAAAATTAAAAAAACATTTTTCATATAGATCTTTTTAAAACTTACAACTTTTTTAAATAAAGTTTTTGGCTAGCTCTTAATGCGGCTGAGATAAAAAATAAAAACATAAAAAGCCTAATTAGGCTCTAGGGGGGTCACGTGACCACCTAGGGGGCTAAAAATTTCAGAAAGTGAGTTCCTCTATATGTGCTAAAAAGTGGCCTATATGGAATTTAGATTGGGTTGGGGGCACTTTTCACCATCTTACCCGGCTAGGCCCTTTATTTTTAAATTTTTTGGATCGTTACAACCATAAAAAATGTGGATATTTTCTGTGGAATTCGACATATAAAATTGTAATTTCGGTTTCACTATACAAACATTTTTTAGAAACAATTCTGTTTCCACGCCAACGAGTTCGTCTGCATGGTAGAGACTAGAAGAGAAGGAGCGCCCCCAACTGTAGGGTGCCCACCGAATCGTTCCGCATCAGCCTCCGGTGTGGTTGGTGGCGCGGCGTCGCTTTTTTCTTTTGGAATAATGTGCGTCGTGCTGTGGCGTTGCGGCGCTCAGGGAATCCTTCTATCAAGTTTTGATTAAAGTAGGAGGGAAAGGGGACCTAGTGTGTAGTTCCTCTTATATGATTAAAATATGTCGTGTAGCGACTTTTCTTCCTGGCGAAATGGTAAAAGGAAACTGGTCATTTTATTTTACTTGGCATGGAACATAATATAGAAATATTTTATTAGAACATATATAGAAATATTTTCAAAAAAAAATAAAATAAAAATTCCATTTTTATTCACGAAGGCAAAACAATCTTATTTTTCACTTAGAATACGGAGCGCAGTCCAGCACTCTGAATCGACGATTTTCGACTCTTGTTGGAGTCTCATCGCAACTGACGTGAATGGACTAGTTGACTAGCGTCATCTGCCAATTGAAAGATGAAGTAGTTTTCAATCCTAATAGCAATATTAATAATATTTAAAAATATTAAAATATTACTAAAAGATTTTTAAATTGAAAACTTATTGGTCCATTTTCTTGGTAACCCCTCCAAGGCTTCTAAAATTTGCAAACCAGATGGATGCTGAAGCGAAGAAGACAAGAGGAATTTCAAAAAACTTACAATTCACGACCCCGTCTGTTCAGCTGGTAAGTTCCAACAGAAAATGGACCTAGTTACTCAAAGAAGTAACGACCAATATAAAAATAACATAAAATTTTTATTTTTATTCAGTTACAATGCGAAGGCAAAACAATCTTATTTTTCACTTAGAACAGGGAGCGCAGTCCAGCAGTCTGAATCGACGATTTTCGACTCTTGTTGTGGTGTGATCTAGGCGACTAGGTGACGCTAGTCACCTAGTCCATTCACGTCAGTTGCGGTGTGGGGGATAAACTCTCGGTGTTGGTCACTTAGAGTATTGAGCAGCAGGCCTACGTTCTCTCCGATGAGACTCCAACAAGAGTCGAAAATCTTCGATTCAGAGTGCTGGATTGCGCTCCGTATTCTAAGTGAAAAATAAGATTGTTTTGCCTTCGCATTGCAACTGAATAAAAATGGAATTTTTATTTTATTTTTATATTGGTCGTTCCTTCTTTGAGTAACTAGGTCCATTTTCTGTTGGAATTTACCAGCTGAACAGACGGGGTCGTGAATTGTAAGTTTTTTGAATTCCCTCTTGTCTTCTTCGCTTCAGCATCCATCTGGCTTGCAAATTTTAGAAGCCTTGGAGGTGTTACCAAGTAAATGGACCAATAAGTTTTCAATTTAAAAATCTTTTAGTAATATTTTAATATTTTTAAATATTATTAATATTGCTATTAGGATTGAAAACTACTTCATATCTTCCTTTTACAAACAAGCTAAAAAACAAACATTCTAAAATGGGCTGTAATTTACAAAATAACTGTAACCTCTATCAGGGCCGTAAGTACGATGTTGGGGGCCCCGGGGCAAACGTGATCGGGGGCCCCAATTGGGGGGTCTGGGGTTTTACCACCCAACGGAAGGGAGGGGGGTCCGGAAAAATGTTTGATATTTAAATTTTATTATTGAGCGGTAATAAAAATTTAAAAGGGAAATTTTAAATTTTATAAAGTCGATTCACTAATCTGAGACGCAACTGTCTAGTGACTTTGGTAATTTTTTGGGAAATTAGGTTACTAGACGTGACTGGATATTACTACACAACCAAACATACCTGCTCATAGCCAATATTATTAATAATAAACAGACATAAATAACATAAGCCAATCAATAATTATTTATTTACACCATTATAATTGAATTGATACAAATTAGAAAATTATTTATGGTATAAAATAAAAATATTTTGTAGAAATAAATTCCACAAAATTGTATGAGTTTAGTATACACTCTCATTATTTCCAATAATTCTTCTTTTTTTATTGAAAGATATAGTTGCTTTGAGTAGTTAATGGTGTGAGGTATTAGACGTAGAGCTAGAGCCGAAAAATCATCGTCATAAGTAATATGGAGTTTTTCCTGTGAAATGTGTTCATTGGATATTGACAATTATCACTCCTTTTAAGCTGACACCTCAGTAGATACAGGAAGTAGCAATAAGGGATGCAAGGGGAAAGTTAGTGCAGTCATTAAAGGTTTTCACCTCCTATTTTGTTAAACCTCCATCGATTTGCATGAAAATTGGTGACTAATTAGAGCATACCTCAAGAAACAAAACTGATTTGGTGCCAACTTGCACTTTTACCCTGGTGGTGAATACCACCCCTTCCCGCGGGTGAAAACTATTTTATTAAAAATAACCCCACAAATCGATAGGGGGACAAATTTTAAGTAAAATTTATTATATCATGTTATTAAAATAAATCAATACTTTTTGAGTTATTAAAGATCAAATATTTGTCTGTTTAAGAGCACATGCGTGAAGTTACAGATGCTAAAAGAAACATATTAATTAATTATTGTATGTTAGTAAAATATTATTTTTATATTATTTCGATATTTAATTGAATTTTTTCTATTAATATAAACTGAATATGTCCAGAAACTGGGGGTGTCCAATAACGGGTACATTGACATATTCAAATACACTTTTGCTAAATTTATAATATCGAAATAATATAAAAATAATATTTTAGTAACACACAATTAATTAATATGTTCTTTTTATCATCCGTAACTTCACGCATGTGCTCTTAAACAGATAAATCTTCGATCTTTAATAACTCAAAAAGTATTGATTTATTTTAATAACATGATATAACAAATTTTACTTATAATTTGTCCCTCTATCGATTTGTGGGGTTATTTTTAATAAAATAGTTTTCACCGCCGAGAAGGGGTGGTATACACCCCCAGGGTAAAAGTGCAAGTTGGCACCAAATCATTTTTATTTCTTGAGGTATGCTCTAACTAGTTACCAATTTTTATGCAAATCGATGGAGGTTTAACAAAATAGGAGGTGAAAACCTTTAAAGACTACACTAACTTTCCCCTTTCATCCCTTATTGCTACTTCCTGTATCCACTGAGGTGTCAACCTGAAAGGGGCCATAATTATCAATATACAGTGGACACATTTCACAGTAAAATCTCCATATTACTTATGACGATGATTTTTCGGCTCTAGCTCTTATACTATATGAATTTTTGTGTTGTATGTTTCCTATTCCGATAGTGTCAAAATGAATCTCGGCTGAGCGAATTCAGTATATTTTAACCTTTAACTACCCGCGAATCAAGTTATAACATAACTACCCGCGTGGCGTACTTTATACGCCACAAGGAAATACACTTAAAAACAGCGGATTTGTTTATTTTTTTTTTTTGAAAAAATACACTTTGTTTGTTATAAACCTTATTCGGCATCAGTGAATACTTGGAGTTCCTTCTCCGTAAGCCAATTGGGATTTATAACTGGAATCATGGAATAACTGGATTTCATGATAAATAAAATTACTAATAAAAAATTTTTTTAAATGTGATTTTTTACAGGAGAAAAAGTATTGTTTATAAAGAAAAATATATTTTGTGCCATAATGACTAAGAAACAATTGAAATATGTACTTATATTACTACTTATATTAATATAATCGTGGAGTATATTGTCCACCACCGGAAACAACAAATAATAAACTGTAAATTACGATCTTCCCAGAACGCCGATTATAACGAAACTAAAACCAAATTGTAAAGCACATTCCAGTGATAGGTTAGAGAGATAAACAAGGTCAAAAATTTAATTTTTAAATATATTTGCAGTAGAATTATTATATCTGGCGTACAAAATACGCCAGGGCGTGTAGTTAAAGGTTAAACATATAGGTATTTAATTATCGTCCACTTGTACACTAAAAACGAAATAAAAATGGAAACTGAAAGCAAACAGGAATCAGCAAGGTTTGAACAATTGTTTTAAATTATGAAATCACAAGAAGAGAATAAATTATAAACAGAAAGACAAGAAAAGACTTTATAAGGACAAATAAGTCAAACACAAGTAATGAAAGAAGAAAATAAGCGATTTTATTACGCCGAAATAACTAATTTACTAATATGTAGTTTAAATTTTTATGTTAAGGTTTCGGGGGCCCCAGCTTAGCTCAGGCCTGAGGAGCCCCTGTTTTGTTCCAATTGCATTATAGTCGAAAAGACTAATTTCCCCAGTAGACCAGGACTAATCTGTAAAAAAACGTGTATTTTTGGATGTGAGAGGTGGCATTCGGATTTTTGCAGATAAAGTTAGGTGATAACTTCGTTAATAATAATTGACTTATGCTCCTTCTCAAATATGCCCGGAACATTAATAAAAAAATAATATTTAAAAATTTCAAAAAACTTTTTTTTTTACTTTCTTTGCTTATAACTTTAAAATGATTCATTTTGGACCAAAGTCGTATCGGAATAAAACAAAGATAATTAAATTTTCTATCAGATATGATTGGTTAAAAATGTCTTAATTTAACATCCTTGCTGCAAAATAGCAATAAATATAAAATAAGGGGGCAAAACAAGCCTGTAATGTTTTTCCATCACTTGGTTACATAACCTTCCTAATTCGCTTAAAAAATTTTTGTAATGTGCTAAAACCGTCCACCAAATTTCATTAAAATTGACTTACTAGATTTTGCATAATAATTTTGCAATCTAAACTTTTTTTAAAAAATTAAAGTTTTTTAAAATCTTGCACAACAAAAACTAGAACATACAAAGATTTGTCAATTTTTTTACATATAAAGAAGCACTCCACCTATCTAATGCACTTTACAGAATTGAAATCGGATTATTTAAGGGGCCTCAGCAATGTTTTAAAATTATAAACAATTTTTTGGCTTATAAACACCTGGGTGACACCTTCAGTATTAATAATAACTGACTTATGCTCTTTCTCAAATATGTCCGGAACATTAATAAAAAAATTAGAATATTTAAAAATTTCGAAAAACATCGATTTTTTTCTGCTTTCTTTGCTTATAACTTTAAAACGATTAGTTTTGGAACAAAGTCGTAGAGAAATAAAATAAAGATAATTGAATTTTGTATGATCATATAAAGTACGACTGGTCAAAAATGTCTTAAGGTATTACTTTTTCTGCAATATAGCAATAAATACAAAATAAGGGGGCAAAATACGCCTGTTGTTATTCAATGTTTCTTAACCTCTTTGGTGTCACTTAGAACCTTAGTAATTCGCTTAGAAAATTCTTATAACTTACTTAAATGGTCTACCAAATTTCATTAAAATCGACCTAGATTAAAATCGAAATTTTTGCATGAAAATGTTTGAAAAAGTTCAAATTTTTTAAAATCTTTCTGAACAAAAAGTAGACTATTCAGAAGTTGGCTAATTTTTTACACATAATGAGGTGCTTTACCTATCTAATACACTTTACAGAATTAAAATCGGATTATTTAAGGGGCCTCAGCAATGTTTTAAAATTATGAACAATTTTTTGGCTTATAAAAAAATAGCTTTGTTTAATAATAAAAAAATTCTATTTTAGCAATGCAAATAATTAAAACCGGTATAATTTGACTAAAACTTTCAAATGCTGTCAGCAGAATTGCTATTTTATTTTTTAATCAAAAGTTATTCTCGTTCAAAAATTGCAATTTTTCGATTTTTTGAATGTTCCACCGCGTTTATCTCGAAAACTATGCATCCTACGAAAAAACTTGTAAGAACATTTTTTGCTTAGAATTACCCAAGAAATACAAAAAAATGTTTTATTTTGCGAAAAATCGATGTTATGTAATTCCCCAAGTTCTTTGTTTATAACAATCTTATCGACATCCGGATCAACTGTTACCCAAAAAATTCGTGTTCTACGGGTCAAAATACATAAAAAAAAAAACTTGGGTAAGTCCATCTAAATAAAGGGGCCCGTAGCACCCCCTCTTGGACACAGCACTAATTTGTTTTTAATTACGTATTTTTTATGGGAAATAAGCCACAATTTTACTAAAAAATGAATTTATTAACGTTTCGTTGTCAAAATACAAAATACTATTAAAATAAAACAAACATGTTGTTGCTAAGTAAAAAAATTCTTCTAATAATTTATTTAATCTGACTCATTTATATTGGCAATTCAGACGTATATTATACATTTTAAAGTAGAAGACTTTAAAATGATATCGCCAATATTTATGAGTTGCGTTCCTGGGACGACTTTACTAAAAGATAGTTCATTCGATTACATGAAATCAATCCCAACTCAAGAATATCCGTCGCAAAAAAAATCATAGCATGTGATCTGTCTTTAAAAAGACAACCAAATGCAACGATGACAGTAAAATTATCGCGTTAGAGATTCCATAGTAAATCACTAGGGAAAACTAGGAAAAAACCTCGTGATACTATCCCGACATCGTAAGTATTTGGTCTTACATTTAATCTACCTTTTTGAAGGTAGATTAAATGTAAGACCAAATACTTACGATGTCGGGATAGTATCACGAGGTTTTTTCCTGGTTTTCCCTCGTGATTTACTATGGAATCTCTAACGCGAGAATTTTACTGTCATCGTTGCATTTGGTTGTCTTTTTAAAGACAGATCACATGCTATGATTTTTTTTGCGACGGATATTCTTGAGTTGGGATTGATATCATGTAATCGAATGAACTATCTTTTAGTAAAGTCGTCCCAGGAACGCAACTCATAAATATTGGCGATATCATTTTAAAGTCTTCTACTTTAAAATGTATAATATACGTCTGAATTGCCAATATAAATGAGTCAGATTAAATAAATTATTAGAAGAATTTTTTTACTTAGCAACAACATGTTTGTTTTATTTTAATAGTATTTTGTATTTTGACAACGAAACCCGATTTGAGCTTCGAAACGTTAATAAATTCATTTTTTAGTAAAATTGTGGCTTATTTCCCATAAAAAATACGTAATTATAAAAATGCCACAAGGAAATAGCTTCAGAACAACACTAATTTGTTTATAAGCCAAAAAATTGTTTATAATTTTTAAAACATTGCTGAGGCTCCTTAAATAATCCGATTTCAATTCTGTAAAGTGCATTAGATAGGTGGAGTGCTTCTTTATATGTAAAAAAATTGACAAATCTTTGTATGTTCTAGTTTTTGTTGTGCAAGATTTTAAAAAACTTTAATTTTTTAAAAAAAGTTTAGATTGCAAAATTATTATGCAAAATCTAGTAAGTCAATTTTAATGAAACTTGGTGGACGGTTTTAGCACATTACAAAAATTTTTTAAGCGAATTAGGAAGGTTATGTAACCAAGTGATGGAAAAACATTACAGGCTTGTTTTGCCCCCTTATTTTATATTTATTGCTGTTTTGCAGCAAGGGTGTTAAATTAAGACATTTTTAACCAATCATATCTGATAGAAAATTTAATTATCTTTGTTTTATTCCGATACGACTTTGTTCCAAAATGAATCATTTTAAAGTTATAAGCAAAGAAAGTAAAAAAAAAACTAAATTTTTTGAAATTTTTAAATATTTTTTTTTTATTAATGTTCCGGGCATATTTGAGAAGGAGCATAAGTTAATTATTATTAACGAAGTTATCACCTAACTTTATCCGCAAAAATCCGAATGCCACCTCTCACATCCACCTAAAATCAAATCCTTCCTGGTATACAGTGAAAAATTAAAACTTTATGTTGAGGTCTAGGGTGCCCCTGTAAGGTCTTTTTAAAATTGTGTCATTTGAAAGCATTTCGTTGGGATCGGCTTTTAAAGTAAGTATATATTTTTATTTTCCTCGTTAAAATATATGCACGTCCAACCAAACGGAGGCGCCCTTGGCATGGGGCCTCGGGGCACTGAACCGGTTGCCCCAATGGTAGTTACGGCCCTGACCTATACGTCAGCCAAATATCATAAAACGTATTATGTATCAACAAAGGAGCATACTTAAGGGCAGAGGCGCAAAATGTCGCCTGTCAAAATATTCAATGTGTTTTAAATGTATTCATTTTTATCGAATATTGAGAAAACGAATAAATATTTTAAAAAAATTTAAACTCATAATGAAATATTACATTATTACTGAGGGCCGAAAATCCCTGAAAACTTCTATAATGTTTACTTTCATAAGTTACAGGGGTGAAAATAAAAGAGAAAATTTAGAGTGATTTTTAATTGAAAATATTTCATTCAAAAGAAACTTTTTATTTATTCTAAGGGACTTTCGGCCCTCGGTAATAATGTAATCTTTCATTCTGTGTTTAAATTTTTCAAAAATACTTATTAGTCTTCTCAGGGTTCGAAAAAATGAACAAACTTAAAACACATTGAAAATTTTGACAGGCGACATTCTGCGCCTTTCCCCTTAAGGGGTCGTTCAAGCATAAAGCTGGGTACACATATGCGAGCCGAACTATTTGCGAACTGCTCGCGTACAGTTCGTTGAAAATATACTTAAAACAGCGCAAAACTCATCACGATCCATGAAAAGCGACGAACCAACTATGAACCAACACTTGTGCGAAGTTTATGTAAATGATTAATTTAATTTGTAATTTTATCTCAAAGTCACTTTCTAAAATATATAAATAAAGACAGCAATTATTTGTTTATCAACTATAAAATAAAAATTGATTGCATTGTGTTTCACACGTTGCCGACGTTGCTTATCTCTAAGAACACGTCGCGAATATTGAAGTGTTAAGGAGATATGGCTGAGAGAGGGAAATTGAAAACACAATAAAAGAAATGAAATTGCAATATCTCGGACAAGTGATGAGAGGCGAAAAATAAAACATCTTGAGACTCATAATTTAAAGAAAAATCGAAAGTAGGAAAAGCGTAGGAAGGAGACGCGTTTCCTGGTTGAAGAACCTGAGAGAATCAAGGCAACTGTTCAGGGCCGCTGCCTCGATGGTCAAAATAGCCATGATGATTGCCAACCTTCCACGCGGAAATGGCACTTAAAGATAAAGGAACACGTCATTAACACAATCTCGATTAGATGAAACGAACCAGGTAATATCGCTGCGTACGCCGTCCAAATTGAACGGCGAATATTCTTTGTGTTCGTCCCAAAAACCGACAGGCCGTGGTTCGAGCCAAGCACCGAACGAACAGGTCCGAAGCGGTTCGTCCCGCCGTACAAATTATACGAATATAACGTTCGCATATAGCTCGGCTCGCATATTCTTACCGAGCTTTACGTAACATAATTTGGTGTGAGTGTCTTGTAAATCGTTACGGTGCATTACAAGGGTGGGAGATGGGTTCGAACAATGCGTTACCAAGAGCTAGGCAATACCCGGGTACAAGTACCCGAATTTTGTACTCTACATTTTGGGTACTCAGTACTCAATACCCGAGTACATTTTCAATAAAGTGATCGGTACTCGTACCCGTAGCATATGGGATAAAATACCCGGTACCCGCGTTTATTATACGAGTACATTTTCCGAGTACTGTTTGCAAGTCTAAACTTGTCGCTGCATGTGGAAGAGCAAATTAATAGCAACACGCAAAAACACCGTTTTGAGTATCAGTCCATTTAGTCTAAGCACCAAATAGAGGTCACCGTGTCCTTTTCAATTCTGATGGACAAACTCAACGGTTTCTTATGGATTTTTGGCTGCTGATTACGAATTTCGAGGGTGGATTTCGATACGAGTGGTCAAAAAATTGTTATAAACAATTTAATTGTTTATAAATTGTTTATAAAGCCCTGGCTCATGTACTAAAAGAGATAAAAAAAATGTTTCAAATAAAATTTGTTCCTTAATAAAAAACGAAGAAAAAATCGTTTACTAAACTTAAATCCAACAATTAGAACTCAAGATATTGTAAAATTAGTGCACAATGCAAATTGCAAATTGCAAACTAAGTATTTTTCGAAGCTTTATCAATCGTAACTAGTCTCCTACGCATGAAAATAAGCCTTAGAAGGTCTCATTTTAAAGCTTAATTAATAGGCTTCCAAACAAAGTTTGTTAAATTACTTTATCTTCATTTTTTTAAGTTATACCCGTTTGAATTTATAATTTTCTTAAATAAATTGTACATTAATTTGTTTATAAGGGTTTCAAGCAAATTTCAGCTAGAAACATTTATACTTTAATTAACAATAATGATAGAAGAACTCAAAAGGAACAATTTGAGCTTAAGAAAATGTTCGTAAGTTTATTTTTGGCCAAGATATCGATATTTAAATGGCGCGCTATGAGGCGCAAGATCGGCTCACCGCGTAAAGGTGCACGCGCTGACTTCTCGATGCAAATTATAATTTTTATGTATACATAATAATAATAGTCTCCCGTTTTATACCGCTCACGTGGCTTTGGGAGTATAGCAGGGTAGTCTGCTATATCTAGGGCCTACGGTATACAAGGAAGGTAACAGGGCCAGTGCTACGCTTCAACCGCCTATTATTACCCCTGGTTTTACCCAAGGTACTCATTTTATTCAGACTGAGTCGACCTGGGGCCTATAAACATTTTAAAAATGTCTAGTTGTTCTTGCCGGCGGTAGGATTTGAACTCCGGACCACCGGCACGCTAGCCTAGCACACTACCACTCGGCTACGCCGGCCCCCTTTATGTATACATACGTTATCTTTATTTTTCATTTTTGAAGATCATAATAAAATTTTATCATATAATTCTTATAATTAAATCATCATACTGTACCTCGTATCACCTTTCATTCTATTTACTTTGTCTTCTATTTTTTGTACTAAATGAGAAAAAAACATTAAAAACTAATATTTCAGAAGTATAACTAAAAAGTAAGTTGATATTATTTATTAATACTATTTTTACAAACATTTTTTTTTCATGCATCTGCATAGAGATATACAGGGAATCTCAGCTTTTTTACATCTGCATAAGTTCTTAAAGAAATTTTAACAGTTACATGGTGGTACTAAGTCTGTTATTGTAGGCGGTAAAACTAAAACTCTTTGGGGCTTCAGAGTCTAATTATCTATATGATATCCATATAAAGTGGATCTAGTTCTTTTGCAGCATCATCAAGGCCCGTCAATTGTGTGTATGCCGCCACACCATAAATGCTCGTTTTATATGCAATGGTGATGCTGCAAAATAACTAGGTCCATTTTTATATGGATATCACATATTGGCTCATTTGCATACGTAGAAGCCGAGTTACGATCGATAAAGCGTCGAAGAATACATACTTACTTGACTCTGAGCCGATCTTGCGCCTCATTGCGCGCCATTAAAATATCGATATCTTGGCCAAACATAAACTTACGAACATTTTCGTAAGGTCAAATTGTTTCTTTTGAGTTCTTCTATCATTATTGTTAATTAAAGTATAAATGTTTATAGCTCAAATTTGCTTGAAACCCTTATAAACAAATTAATGTACAATTTTTTTAAGAAAATTATAACTTCAAACAGGTATAGCTTTAAAACAAATAAGATAAAGTAATTTAAGAAGCTCTGTTTGAAAGCCTATTAATTAAGCTTTAAAACGAGACCTTCTAAGGCTCATTTGCATGCGTAGAAGCCGAGTTCGATCAATAAAGCTTCGAAAAATACTTATTTTGCAATTTGCATTGTGCACTAATTTTACAATATCTTAAGTTCTAATTAAGGGATTTAAGTTTAGTAAACGTTTTTTTCTTTGTTTTTTGTTAAGGTACAAATTTTATTTGAAACATTTTTTTATCCCTTTTAGTTTATGAGCCAGAGCCTTATAAACAATTTATGAACAATTAAATTGTTTATAACAATTTTTTGACCACTCGGATCGAAATCCACCCTCGAAATTCGTAATCAGCAGCCAAAATCCATAAGAAACCGTTGAGTTTGTCCATCAGAATTGAAAAGGACACGGTGACCCCTCTGGCGCCTAGACTAATTCGTCAAAAGTTATCCAGCTGTAACAAGATGGAACTCTTATTTTGACTCGGTTTCGCAAAGTTTAAGTGAAAAAAAAGCTACCGTCTCTTTCTCAAAGACTTGATATAAAAAACTTAAAAAAAAACGAGTTGATTTACTTAGAAGAGTACTGCAGTGGCGGCTCGTCAGAGGAGGCAAGGAAGGCTCAGCCTTCCCATAATTTTTTTACACACGCTACACTGTTTTGTTTATCTTGAATCGCGAAAACCAACAAGCATTCTCACTATTATACAACGTGTAAATTCCATATTATCACTAAATATCCATACGCACGGAGCATTAGCATTAGAACGCATGATTGCGTCTCAGTTTTTTTATTATTATTGTAGGCAGGACCCTGGGTTATCCCGAGATGCATGAACGGAGCCGAGAAGCCGGCCAGCCTCCGTTGCTAATGCTCCGCGCAGCGCAGCAGGCGTTTAAGGAGACTCGGTCTCCTAACAGTGGCATCTACGGTGCCATCACACGCTGCCCGGAGCTTTACCAACGGAGGCTAACTAGATTCTCGGCTCCGTTGCCGTTGCGTGCATCTCGGGACAACGAATTTTACGGTCCTGACTAAAAATAATGAAAAAACTAAAAAAGCAACTTTTGTTATGAAATTTGGTGTTTGAGGTTAAAATAATACAACTTCTTCAAATAACTTTTTCCGGTATTTGTAACGCAAAGCAAAATATCGGTAATTTATCATGTTTTTGGATTCGCAGTAGGCCGCGTTTAGAATTAAAAAAATTCAGTTGAGTATCTTAAAAAATGTGAACCTTCAACCTGTATGGACTGCAAAACTTCAAATCTGTATTTATTTTGATATGCATATCTACTTACAAAGATGGAATTGTTAACAAATAAACGACACAAACTTTGGTATTAAACTTTTACAATTAGACTAATTATTTTTAAAATGATATGATATTATGAAATTATGAATTATGATGATATTATGAAATGTAAATAAAAAATTAAAAAAAAACTTATTTTTTTGTCAGGTTATATTCATTTTAGGTAAGCACTGATGATGGCTGGTAAACCAGTCGAAAACTAGTTCTGATTGTGATGTAGCCCTTTTTAGGGATTTTAAATATACCTTTTATAAAGGATTTACTGTTTTTTGTATTACATGGTATACAGCCAACTACAGGAAAACTTTTTCCTTGTGGAAATTAAATAAAAAATGGTCAAAAAATGGTGCCTTACATTACATTTTTTGGCGCATTTTTTTTTTGCTAATAGTGCAAATTTGTCTAGATATTTTAGAGTTAGGTATAGCCTCCCCTATTGTAAAAATCGCGAGCCGCCACTGGAGTACTGTATGGTCTTGAAACGTCATGCTACAACCCTAGATGTTCTGCAAGGAGAAGAATGTGTCTATTATGGGTACTTACTTCCAAGTCTGCTATCTTTGAGGAATAAATGGGAGAAGTTAAAGCTTCAAACACTGAGTTCAGGCGCTGAATTTTTGCTAAAAATATGTATGCAGCGCTTGGAGAAAAGATTCTCTGAAATACTTAATTTGTCATCGGAAGAGGCGACTATATCAGCAATTGTTCGTCCTAATATAAGTTTAAATTGCGTTGATAATAATGTCTTAAAAATGCAGAATTTTCTATAGACGCTTTGAAAAAGATAGTAATTAACGCTGCTCAAAAACTACTTTTTTATTATTGCGAAGAACTAGATACGGGAGATTCAAGTGATACCATCCCAGATGGCTTTTTCGATTTCAATGGACTAGAGTGTTCATCAAAGCAAGACACAAGAAACCAATATCATCAGTCTCAATCGTCTGAAAATGAAACAATCAAAAAATCCAAAATAGAACTAAAACTTGTTAAATTTCTAGACGGCAAAAAAGTTGTTTGAGTTCGTTAAATGAGTTTCCTATCATTAAAAAAGTTTTTCTAAGATATAGTACATGCTTGCCTTCTTCTGTACCCGTATAACGCTATTCTCTTATGCTACAATAATTAATAGCCCTCGAAGAAATGCTCTAACTGATGAAAACTTTAAAAAAGGTGTGCGTGTGAGTGGTGTTATACTGAGTATTAATCGATCAATAATTTTTAAAATTCTTATTTTTTTTTAGTTCAGTTGGAATTGTACGTTATTTTATGTTTTCGTGACTCATAAATATGTTTGGAGATGCAGAGATAATTATTACCTTTTTACCTTTTTTCGGGTTCTATACTCGAATTTACTCGAAATAAGTACCCGAGAAATTCGGGTAATTGTACTTTGAGTATTGTACTCTGCATAGGCGTAACCAGGGGTTGGTTTTGGGGGTTATAACCCCCTCCCCTTTTGGATGTACTTTGAGCTCTATACGCTTAACACCATTATTATTCCGTACCCCCCCCCCCCAGAGACCTTCAAGTAGACGTAACCCCCCTTAGGATCATCCTGGTTACACCTCTGGTACTCTGAGTACTTTTCTGGAGCAATGTACTCGGTACTCTGTACTCGTTTCTCAAATATGAAAAGTACCCGGTACTCTGTACCCGAGTACAATTTATCAGTACCCGGCCCAGCTCTGGACATAGTTTTTACTTAAAATCTATGGAATCAGAATCTCACAGATTAGCAATCCTTTTCCTTTATGTTTTAGGGGGAATCCTTCGATTGTATTGTACAATCTACAATATTGTAATTTTGTTCTTTTTCTTTGCGTTTTACAGGAAATGCTTCACTTGTATTGTAGTCCTTTTTATTTTGTTTTCGTTGTCGGTATCCGGTACCACCTACCACCATATGGCGATCCTGCCAGGAGTATATCAGATCAGACAGGAATTTAGGGATGCAAGATGTAGAAGTTTTTTGTAAGCGCACAACTATCCATTTTGTGTTTTTGGAACTAACCTTCTCACGACTAAGGACGTGCAAAAGGACCGGAAGCAAATTCAAGGGTATAAAGTTGCGAAAAACTACCCATCGAGTGGGTAAGGGTTAGAAAATGAAGAATTTATAAAGTAAATGATAAAAAAATAATGAAGAAATATGAAGAAGAAGAAGATTTGTGTTTAATAGTACATAATGAAGAAAGTACTAAGTATAAAGAAAATGAAGAAATATGTAATTATTGTGAAGTACCAGACAAGAAGAAGAAGAAGAAAAATAGAGATTATTTCTAATAGAAGAATAATATGTAAAATTTGATAACATCAAAAGATTTGTCTTAATGGTCTAGTAAAGAAGTAGAATTAACAAGTAAGTTCGAATGAAGGAGTTGTATTTTTAAACCTCTGAAATCAAAGTAAAGTATAAAATACAATTTCTGAGTATAGATTTCCGCGAGTCATAAGAAACGAAATAACTAAGAATAGACGATGTTTGATAATTAGTGAAATAAATTGTATATATTTGTAAAATTTTTTTATATATTTTTTTTGTAAAAATTTGTATAAATCTATACATATAACGTAGTCAGTTGATAATGATAGTAAGAAAATTTTCTTCTCTTCGGGGAGGAAAAAGGAAGCACGGTACATGGCTCAGAAAATTTTCTTTTCTAAGGGGGATGATATAATGGGATTTATCTCATTATTTAGATATTTTAGAAATCCTTAAATTACCTTAAAGTATTCGTTAGATATTTATTTATGAAACAGTAAACATTACGCATATTTGTTATAATAATTGCAAAGTAGAACACCTTAGCTGAATTACACGTTTTGCTTACTCAACAAGGTTGTGACTATTCATTTGACACACTAACGAGAATATATACAAACATATTTACATAACGAAGTATTTGATAAATATGGGAACACGATCAGATTTGAGTGATTAGTGGGTCAGTCGAATTAGTTAGCTACGTTTGAGAGGTTGCTGCCGTTAGAGCAGAATAATGTTCTATCCTATCAACTGAATACATTTATATGGTATAAGTTTAATCAAATAAAGTAGTAATGAGTACATAGTGCCTTCCTGTTAAACAAACCCCATTCCAGTATAGTAAATAACCACCTACCACCATATCGGTAAGTGAATTCATACTGTAATATCTTCAAAAGTTGAAACAGAAACAAGAAAATTGATAACTCTGAAGTTTTGGAGGAATACAGAAAATAGAAAGAAACCGAATCTGGCATGATATATCACTAGCGCCCATGAATCGCAATGTTTCTTGCAAATGATTAAATGCGAGGATTAATGCTTCTGTTCCTGCTCGAGAAGTGCATTGAAATCTGTCCTTCGAGATTTTCCACTGGCCCCCTGCCCAATCCTTCAAATCCCTTCTGTGACACCTAGTCAGGATAAAGGATCAAGTAAGTACAATGCGACCTCAAGAACAGAATATGTGCAACCAGTAGGATCTATCTCACATCCCACAATAGTGTGCATCCGTAAAGGGCAAATGCGCTTCTCCACATTGTGCAATAAAACATCGTCTGAGAATTGGGCCAAGACGAAGTTGATGTAAGTGGCTTAATATTTTCAGAACTGTCTTTGTCTGCTCTCCGAATGACAGAATAAAAGAATCTGGGTGGCTGACAAACTCATGATAGAGGAGCAGTAACTCCAATCACATTGTTTTTACATACCTACCTATTTCTTGCATTCTTATCAACAAAAGATTTAGGTAAGTACTCCATCGTATTTTTGCATGGCAGTACTTAAGAGCGTTATTCTTCTGTAGTTGTTGTAATCCGTTCTATCGCCCTTTTTATAAATCGGTAATATCTGAGCCTTCCACCAGTCAATTGGTATCTGTTTTGCTCTCCATGGCATTAAATATCTTCAGTAACTCTGTTGCATTTTGTCTCATTTTTTTTATAATTTGACTTGTTATTTTGTCATACCCTGGTGTTTTCCCGTTTTTAATTTCTACAATTAATAGCTTCTTGCAGCACGATTATGGTTACAAAATCTACATTATCATCTGTTCTTTGGTCAAACAGATTGTTTTCTTCTTGAGAGCAGTGAGTTTGTAGCATCTCTTGGAAATATTCTCTTCATCTGTTCATTATGTCATTTTCTTCTGTGAGAATTTCGCCAGTTTTTTTATTGCGTTTTTGATATCTTAAATGTTTTTCTTTTTTCATTCATTTTAAAACGTTAGAAAAGTTTCTGATTCTCTTTACTGTTTTTTATTTCATTTCTTCTCAAAATTCTGTCCATTTGCCCTTTTTTACTTTTGTAACAAATTCTTTTACTAATCTCTGTATTTTTATATTCTTCATAGTTTTCTTATGTTTTATTTTAAGTAGGTATATTTTCCAAGCAATTTTCTTTCAATTTGTTATTTTATTTCTAAACACACTTAGTCAACATTTAAAAGGTTTTAACTTATGTGTTTTTGGTGGCTCAGCATGTCAAGCCTGTAACACTGATGATGCTCTTTTTAGAGATCGAAAACGTTATTTGATAATTGAAGCCCTTTTAATGGTTTTTAAATAAATACACCTTTTATAAAGGAAATTTTTCATTAAATTTATTTGTAACTAATGGTATACAGCAGGCTACAGGAAATTCTTCCTTGTAAATTTTTAGTTTGTTCCCAAAAGATATTAAAGCAGTGACGTCGCTGTCCAACTATAACTTATTGTCAACTCCAACATGATGCATGCATAACAAATTTTCAAAGTTAACAAATTACGCCACACAGAATTTTCAAATTTTCATTAGTCCGAGTTCCAAATGTTATGGTGTAGAATAAACTATTTACTAGATGACGCAAAAGGGGATGAAGGGAACCCTCGCGCAATTTTGCTATATTGATGGCACTAGATTAATATTAATGGTCGTCAAAATGAAATTCCTACGCCGACGAAACTACCGCCACGCAATGGCGGCAACACGCGGTGCCGCCGTTGTTTTAGAAGGACTAAAATGTAATTCTGAGCCGGTTTTACTTATATTATTATTAGTTTTGTTTAAAATTAGCGTAAATAGAATGCTATCTAGATATACGGGTTTACAGCTTCTTCAAAATGCCATTACTCCCTGGAGTTTCACATAACGTTTTCCTCTATATTGACTATTTCCTCTATATTTCATATAACTCTAAAATGAGCTATAATGAAACCATCGAAAAAAGTCTTTTTCTATAGCTGTCTTGATAACTAATCTACCGGTTTGATTTATTAAATCGAAAGTTCCACTTTACTTTTTTTCACTTTTGTAACGATTTTTTTTCTTTTGGAACCATTTTGAGTATGTTAATAGCTTAAGGATGTCCGGTGATATTAGTGCCAACATACTGCGTTCTTTTCTATTTATTTTATTACCTCTAATTATTGTTTTCCACTCTTCTTTACTTCTTGCTGTAACCATAAGTCTACGTTATTTCAGGCTTTATTGCACATCTCACTTTTGGCTTTAACTTATCTCTGTTTGTACTTTTTTGTTTAAACTGTTGTACTGTTGCCGATCGTAAAGATCTTTTGTTGCTAGTCACTTATTATACATATCCTTCTTCTTTCTCACAAGATCTGCTATGTCTTTATTCTATTATTCACTCCCAATCTTTATACTATCCACTTTCCACAAGAGCTTTCATGATTTCGTTGTGCCTACGTATTAATTGGTAAGGAGTAACAAACCGTGTGTAATTTCAAATTCAACCTCATTCGATACAGAAACTAGGTAGACTAATTTTCAAAAACTTGTAGATTATGTCTTTTTGTTGAAATGTCTTGCATTTTGTCGTTGACTTCCTTCAAATGTAAATAGTAGCGTATAGTAGTAACACTTTAAGTAAGTGGTGAACAGATCCACATAGTGCTCCTCGATATCTAAATATCCATTCACGTCACGTGTCCATTCATTATATTTAAATTAATATATTCGCAGAAACTTTAACCGACCACTTTGCTATTTACTTTTCTTTCGGTTCTAGCATTTAATTCAACTTGTAGTTCTTTCCTAGTCCAATACTCATAGAATGTAAGAGGCACATACGAAACAGGAAAACTCAAAGAATTAATTAGAGAAATGAAAAGACAAAAGTAGAAATAATCGCTTTACAAGAGACACAACAACTGGAAACAGAAATAGTAGAAATAAAAGACATGGCATTTTTTAAAAGCAGGGAGAAACCAGACGGTTAGGAACAGGTTTTATAATACAGATAAAATGGAAGGAAGGAGTAATGGCATTCCAAACAATATCACAACAATATAACAATAGCACAATAAGATTAAAAGGGGACAAACGAAACATAAGTATAATAAACGTACATATACCGATTGAAGGCGCCACAAAAGGAGAAAACGATGAATTCTATGAGCAATTATAGAATAAAATAGAAATATGCTTTATTGCCATGAAAAATTGTACAATTTTATCGACAAAGCTTATAAAAAGTCAAAAAAACAAAACAATAACAATTCAATTTACTAAAATTACATAAATCGTCAAAATATTTAAAATATTAACTATAATAATGAAGTTAAATAGAAAGAATCAATTGCAAAATTTACATAAATTGCAAATTGCATAGTCTACCTAGTAATTAATAAGTTTAAAAGTTAAGCTGCTGCATATGACACACAAATATAGATAAAAAAATAATAAAAATACTACTTGTGCAAAGGATACTGTAATTTCTTAGTTATTGATTAAGAAAATCTTCTACTGAAAATGAAATCTTCTGCTGTCTTTGAGATAGGTAGACTTTTGTCAGTTCACGGAATTTGGGGAAAGATGCTGCAGATTTAAGTTGTAGATAGAGATGGTTGTAATGTTTTTTTGCGGAATATAATATAGATTTTTTTACTAACTCAGAGGACGGAGTCGGCAAATAGACGTCAAAGGTAGAATTTCTCGTGAAGTAGTCATGATTAGGTCTTGGTGGAAAGACATGTAGATGTTTACGAAGTAAGCAAACAGTTTCTAAAATATACAAAGATGGAAGGGTTAAAATTCCGTGATCTTTGAAGTAATTTCTGCAATGTGTTGTTCTTCTGAGGCCAAACAGATATCTTATTGCTCTTTTTTGTAATTTGAAAATAACATCGAATTGGGCAGCTGTACCAGAACCCCAAAAAGGAAGACCATAACGAAGATGTGACTCGAACAAAGAAAAATATGTTATTTTGGAAGATGCTAAATTGACTTCATTCGAAACATGACATAGCAAGCTGAAGATAGTTTCTTTCTTAACAAATCGATATGGAGGGACCATTTAAGGTTGTTGTCTAAAAAAATACCAAGAAATTTTACAGAATCAACGGTACTGATCTGGCTATTATTAAGAGGTAAGGGTTAAAGAGCTCCTTTATAAGATAATGCTTACTGTTTTGTCTACGTTAAACGAGAGTAAATTAGAGTCAGACCAGATTTTTATTGTAAGTAGATCAAAAGTTGTAGTAGCATGAAGAGTTGCAATATTTGAATTGCTCCAAGTGATACTGGTATCATCAGCAAAAAGAAAGATTTTTCCATCGATTTTTAAACTAGTGATGTCATTATTAAAGATAAGAAAAAGTAGAGGACCCAATACTGAACCTTAAGGTACCCCACATACAATGTTTTTGAGACTAGAGTCTGTATCATTTGTTCTAACCAGTTGTTTCCTATCATGCAAGTAAGATTGGAACTGATCTAAAGAAATACCTCGAATTCCGTAGAAATTTAGTTTTTTTATCAAAATGTTGTGATTTACACAATCAAAAGCTTTGACGTAGTCACAAAAAACAGTGGCAGTGTGAATTATTGTTCAGTGCTGGATAAACCTCATGTAGTACAGAAAACATGGCATCAGTGGTGCATTTATTATTTAAAAATTGAAAATATGATATGATAAATTACCAGGGTTTTACATCAAAATAGAAATGGGAGACTGCAACGCCAAAGTCGGAAGAGAGAATATATACATACGAGCACATAATAGGAAAATACAGTAAGCATGAGGTGTCGAGTGATAATGGCCAAAGAATAATAAGCTTTGCAAGAGAAAGGCAAATGGTGATAATAGGCACAGAATTACGTCAAAAAGATATATATGTATAAAGAAACGTCGATTTCCCCTGATAAAAAGACAGTTAATCAGATAGATCATATTTTAATAGAGAAGAAAAAGGCAAACAATGTAATAAATGTAAAAAGCAAGGAGCGGAATGTAACTCGGACCACTTTTTGGTGAGAGCGGAATACAGAATCGATCATAACATAAAGAAAAACAATAAAGCAAAACAAGAAATTGAAAAACAAATCAACATAGAACTATTAAAAGATAATAACACACAGAAGAAGTATGAACAGGGAATAACCAACAGACTAAACAGGGAACAAGAATCGTCACACCCGGGAAACATAAAAGAAGCAACCCTGAATAAAAGTAAGATAACCCTAGCGAAAACCAAGAAAAAACACGAAACAAAAGAATGGTATGATGAAGAATGTCAAGAAGTAGCAGAAACAATAAGAAAGGTAGGACTTAAAAATCTCTCAAATAAGGAAGATAGCAATGGACAAGAATACAGAGAATTGAGAAAAACCATGAAAAGAAAATGTAGAAGCAAAAAAAAAGAAAATATAACGGGAACAAACTAAAAGAAATAGAAACAAAAATAAAAAAATGAAATAAGATCATTCTACCAGGTAGCAATAAAACATGAAAAGAGGCTATCAGAAAAACAACCCATACATGAGAGATGATAAAAAGATACTGCTAAATGAGCCGGAAAAAATAATGAGAAACTGACAAAACTGTTTCACAGAACTGCTAAATAAGAGCGATGTACAAAAGGAAACAAACCATGAAATTAAAGATGATGAAAAGGAATAGAGAACGAAATTAAGCGCCTGAAAAATAACAAAAGCCCAGGAATAACAGAAATATCGGCCGGAATGATAAAATCGGGAGGGAAAAGATTCCAAAAAAAAGACATACATATTACCTGATAAAAAGGATATAGGAAGTAGGAAAATTGTCAGAAGAGTGGACCAAAGCAAGGATATGCCCTATACCTAAAAAAGACGATATAATGCTATGCGAAAACTATAGAGGCATTGAAAGACACCACTAGGCACTACTAGAAATATTTTACAAAATCTCGGCACAAAATACAAGAAAAAGGCTAACTCAGTATTCGGAAAAAATATTGGGAGAATACCAGGGAGGTTTTAGAAACAACGGATCAACTACGGACCAAATATTTGAAATACAGAGTACCTGTTATGAACAGAAAACAGTACTATATACTTTGTTCATCGACTTTAAGAAGGCCTACGACACAGCAAACAAAGAGCAGATGTACGAACTGATGAAAGAATTGGAGATACCAAGTAAAATTGTCAGGATGGTAAAGATGACGATGGAAAACACAATAAACGAAATAGCATGGAAAGGGCATACATCCAAAAAGTTTAAAACCAAGTAAGGATTACGACAAAGAGACCCACTATCAATAACTGCATGCAATCTGACATTAGAAGGAATAATCAGGAAAAGCAGAATAAACATGCAAGAAACGATATTTAAAAACGCCCACCAATGCATGCATTTGCAGATGATCTGACACTATTAGCAACAAGCAAGAAAAAACTACAAGTTAATGAAAGACATATTAACAGAAGCCAAAAAATTGGGAGTTAAATTAAATGAAGAAAAGAGTACTTATATGATAATGGGAGAGATCCAAAAATTAAAAGAAAATAACATCATATTACAAATAGATGGAGAAAAAACATATTCGTTCAAAAGAGTCAAAGACATTACTTACCTGGGAGCCAAAATAGATGAAAATGGTCATGAGTCACAAGGAATGGGAGATAAAGGCAAGAATAGCTAAAGGAAATAAAAAGTATGGAGCATTACGAACATTAACCTTCAGCCGGGCGCGCCGATGTAATTTGCTGCGTAAACTCAATTTTTCCAGGAAAAGTGTTAACGAGATATGCTATGGTATGTACGTGATCTTTTTAAAATTCCCTTATTGGTTAAACCTCAGTGGGTACCCATCATCGTCTCGTGAAATTCAAGTACAATTAGTTAGTTATCGCATCGCACACTGTTGTGAATTGTGAATAGTGCATACTTTCACGTGATATAACCGAGTTCCTGTTCAGGATGTTTCCGAAGCAACCAGTTCCTCACCAAGAAGACGAAAATCCTGCTAAACGTGATAGATGCTGCATGCTGCGATTGTTAGAGTGAACAAATTAAGTCGTATACGTCTATAAAATGTACAAAATGTCATGTATTCACTTGTAAACGGCATTCTAAATCTAATTATTATGTGCAAAAATATAATGATCAAATAAATCAAAGTTTTTTTGTATAATTTATTAAAATTAGTTATAAACTGTATAAAGAGCCAGCGATAACGACGACGATCAAATCACAGAGAATACGATATTTGGGGCACATCGAGAAAGCGAGAAGTAAAATAATGACGAAAATGGTACTCTCAGGAAGACCAATACAAAAGAGAAGGAAAGGCAGGTCAAGAAAAAGATAGATGGTGTGTACGAAGACCTGAAGAAGAGTAAGATTGAGAGATCGAAAGAACTACATTGGACAGAAGGAGATGGAGGGAGGTGGTAAAGGAGTGTATAAAGAGACTAAGGTGTAATTAAATAGAATTTATAAGACTAAAATAAAATGTGATCAGAAATGTAAACGATTTAGCTCTAGGCCTACAAGGCCAAGGCCTGTTGAGCTTAATAAATAGTCCAATACACTCTACCAAGTACGTAAATTCGTCGTAAAATATATCCTTACCTCTTCTTTTTGATACATGCAGTTTATTTTTTATATTAACGAATTTGAATATACAGGGTGTCCCGAAAAGATCGGTCATAAATTATAGGTAACACAGATTTTAGGGTCAAAAAAAGTTACAGCCCTTTGAAGTTACAAAATAAAAATCTATTTTTTTTCATATATTATATCGAAAACTCTTAGAAATTTTTTATTGAAAATGGACATGTCATTCTTATGGCAGCACCACCTTAAAAAAAATTTAAGTGAAATTTTGCACCCCATAAAAATTTTATGAGGGTTTTGTTCCTTTAAACCTCCCAAACTTTTGTGTACGTTCCAATTAAATTATTATTGTGGCACCATTAGTTAAACACAATATTTTTAAAACTTTTTTGCTTCCTAGTACTTTTTCGATAAGCCAGTCTTTATCGAGATATTTTGAATATTTGTCGAATCCACCACATATTTGTATATGGTTAAGTACGATTATAGAGACCTGTTACAGTTAATAATCTGAAACTTTATTTATAATTTACATTTTTAGGTATATTTATGAAAAGAAGCCACATCTCGATAAAAGGTGACTTGTCAAAAAAAGACTAAGAGTCAAAAAAGTTTTAAAAACACTGTGTTTAACTAATGGTACCACAATAATAGTTTAATTGGAACGTACACAAACATTTGGGGGGTTTAAAGGAACAAAACCCCCATAAAATTTTTATGTAAATATACTAAAAAAGAAGCCGCATCTCGATAAAAACTGGCTTATCGAAAAAATACTAGGAGACAAAAAAGTTTAAAAACGTTGTGTTTAACTAAGGGTACCACAATAATGAATTACTTGGAACGTACACAAAAGTTTGGGGGGGTTTAAGGGAACAAAACCCCCATAAAATTTTTATGGGCTGAACAAACTTCACTATAATTTTGTTTTAAGATGTTCCTGCCATAAGAATGATACATGTCCATTTTCAATAAAATATCTCTAATAGTTTTCGATATATTGAAAAAAATCGATTTTCATTTTGTAACTTCAAAGGGCTGTAACTTGTTTTAAGAGCACATTTGTACTAAGGTAAGTTAGGTTCAATCGAACTATTTTTCACCCCAGAATGTTGGTATAATTTATGATCAATCTTTTCGGGACACCCTGTATAATAGGTTATTGATTATGTGTTTTAAAAAGGAACTACACCGTTAACGGGGATTTATTGTTTCATATAGTCAAACCGCGGAGTCCTACCATTTAAAGGGGTGAGTTTTTGAGAAAGGGGTGAATTAGTCCCTAGGCACAGGGCGAATTGGGGTGAGTTCTATGCACTTTTCGTACAAATACGTCTACAGGAAAATTGTTCCAGGTTAAATTTACTATCGAATTATCACATCTTAAAGTCAAAAATATTTTTTTTGAAAAATATATTCAAAAGAAAAGCAAGAAAAAAACACGAAAGATGGCAATTTTGTTTTTTGCCCCATAACTTTTTTTCACGGGGATATAGGTATAGTCATTGCTTCACAGAAAAAACTTCCATCCTTCCTCCAGGAAAATGGCGGAAAATTCTCTATGATTTATAGTTTCCAAAATATGATTTTTCAAAGTTCGCCACTCACAGCGATTTTGGGCCATTTTTCCTTGTTACTTCGCAAACATTGTTCTGTAACTTTTTTCTACGCAGCTTTAGGTATATACATATCATGTTACATTTAATAGGAAAAAATGCTAATTACCTTTAAAATGGTCTATTGTAGAAGGCTGTATGACTATGTAAGCAAGATATGGTTTTTCAAAGTTTTATACTTTTAATGATTTTTGATATATTTTACGATTATTTTTAATTTTCTCATTATAACTTTTTTTATTGTATATTTAGGTATATACATTGTGCAATAAAAAAGAAAGCTTATTTTCTTTACGTTAAAATGGTGTATTGTAAAAGATTCTAGGACTATTTTTAATAGCCCAGTAAATGAACGGGAAATTCGGCGATACCGTGTAATTTTCAGGGGCAACTCCGAATTGCATGAAAATTTGGATTTAGGTTCTACTTACCCTCCACTTCAAAGATGAAATTGTGCCGTTGGTTGCTTTTACTTTGGGGGTGACAGTCACCCCTTCTCTGGGGTGAAAAAACATACGTTCAAGATACGACCGGAAATGGATAAATTGACTGATTTTAAGCAACTTTTGTTCTATGGAGTTTTTTAATTAAGTCAATACTTTCCGAGTTATTTGCCATTGAAAATGTTGATTTTTCGAAAAAAAACTACGTTTTCAGACGGTTTTTCGCAAATAACTCAAAAAGTAAATATTTTATCGAAAAAAATATCCTTAGCAAAAGTGTAGCTTATAAAAAACCCAAAAAAATGGTGTATCAGTAAAGTCTATCAATCAAATAAAAACAAAGTTGTAGCTCATGAAAAATGCGTTCTTATTCGTCTAATTCCAAATCGAATATTTTAAGGTGAAATCACCGAAAAATTAAGCACTTTTCGGGAAAACCCCATTTAAACTTTTTTAAAGTGTTTATAAAAAGCTTTGTTTTACTTGTTAACAAAAGTTTTAGCATTAAAAATAAGCGAGTTACGCTGAAAATAAAGTTGGCCCTCTTTTTTTTTGTAAAAAATCATGAAAATCTCGCCGTGTTTAGCTCCCCAAATGAAATTAATCGCTACCGCTTTACAAACAATTTACTTACCTATCTATTTTTTATATGATCTGTCAGTCTCACTGGTTTAAAGTGTTTATTTTTGAAAGGGTTATAATTGAGAAAGCTTGAATGGGTCACTAATCACGAGTGTATGCAAATTTTGAACGGCCATATCTTAACCAATTTTTGTCTTACGGAGAAACAAAATGAAACTAGCATATTTATAATAGCAAAGCCTACATTTTTTTACTCTTTAAGATTTTTCTTATCACTAATACTTTTTAAGTTATTTTGAAAAAATGAAATTTTTCAAAAATTTTTAGAAATTTTTTTGTTACTATAAAACCAAATGTTTTCAAAAATAAGCACTTCAAACCAATCAAACTTACAGGTCATATAAACAATACACATACAGTTAAAATAGATGGTAAAGCCAAACGATTAATTTCATTTAGGGTGCTAAATAGAGGGAGGTTTTCACGAGTTTTTTTACCAAAAAAAAAGAGGCCAACTTTTTCTTTCAGCGTAACTCGTTTATTTTTGATGCTGTAAACTTTTGTAAAAAACAAATAATAAGCTTTTTTTCGATACTTTAAAAATGTTAATAAGGTTTTCCCGAAAAACGCTTCTTTCTTCGGTGATTTCGCGTTGAATTATTCGATTTGGAATTAGACGAATAAGAACGTACTTTTCATGAGCTACAACTTTGCTTCTACTCAATTTGTAGACTTTAATGGTACACCATTTTTTTTGTTTTTTACAGGCTACACTTTTGCTATTTTTTTTTTCGATAAAAGGATATTTTTTCGATAAAATATTTACTTTTTGAGTTATTTGGGAAAAACAGTCTGAAAACGTAGTTTTTTTGGTCGAAAAATCAACATTTTAAATCCCAAATAACGCGAAAAGTATTGACTTACGTAAAAAACGTTATAGAACAAAAGGTGCTTAAAATAAGTCAATTTATCCATTTCCGGCCTTATTTTCAACACGCGTTTTTCATCCCCCGAGAAGGGGTAAATGTCACCCCCAAGTAAAAGCAACCAACGGCACAAATTCAACTTTGAAGTGGAGGGTAAGTAGAACCTAAATCCAAATTTTCATGCAATTCGGAGTTGCCCCTGGAAATTACACTCCAAAATGGTCATTTATTGGGCTATAAACAAGGTATGCTTTTTCAAAGTGTGACATATACACATGCAATAGGTCCCACTAATAGGTCTGGATCCCGCGTATGAAAAAAAAGTTGATTAATAGCAAGCTGAAAATTTGTTAATAGCTTAAGGGTGTCTAGTCGGATAAACTTTGATATATGGGAACACTGGAACAGGGGCAGTCTTAATTGTGGAACAGGTTAAAAATTTGGAAGGGTCAGACCACGAAAACGGCACATTTATTTTGTCCGACAGAACAGACTTAAACTCTCCGAACAGAGATTAAACTCTCACGCAAAAATCAGACTACTATTTATCACCTGTCATAATTCCTGTCATTTGACATATTCTACATGTTCCACTCATTAAAACGCCCATTTGGTGATAAATAGCAGTCTGATTTTTGCATGAGAGTTTAATCTCTGTTCGGAGAGTTTAAGTCTGTTCTGTCGGATAAAATACATATACCGTTTTCGTGGTCTGACCGTTCCAAATTTTTAAACTGTTCCACAATTAAAACTTCCCCTGTTCTAGTATTCCCATATATCAAAGTTTGTCCGACTAGACACCCTTAAGCTATTAACAAATTTTCAGCTTGCTATTAATCAACTTCTTTTTCATACGCGGGATCCAGACCTATAATTTTCAACCATATGGAAAAAGGTTTTATTATTAACTTTATGAAAAAAAATATTGTTCATAAAATACTCTGCATAGTTTAAAACCTAAGATTCAATCATCAGATATAAAATTTTATCAATAGTGGACGAGGTATGTTAAAAAATATTAGTTTCGCTCAAAAGTAAATTACCTTTATACATATTTCACAATATCGAAAAGTGTTATTAAGAAAAACTATTTGGAATTAAAAATTATGTTATAATATGCAATTATATTCTTCTAATTAAATAAAAATAAAAAAAATTAAAATTTTTCTCAAATTACGGACACTTACCTTGTTTTTGGATATACTACGGATATCTTGTTTAAAAATAGTCCTAAAATTTTTTGCAATACACCGTTTTAAAGTAAAGAAAATAAGCTTTTTTCTATTCTACAATGTATATACCTAAATGTACAAGAAAAACGTCATAATGAGAAACTTAAAAAATAATAATAAAAAATATCAAAAATCATTAAAAGTAAAAAATCTTGAAAAAGGATAACTTGCTTAAAAATAGTCGTACAATCTTATACAATAGACCATTTTAAAGGTAATTGACTTCCCTTTCTACTAAATGTACCAACCTAGAAATGCGTAGAAAAAAGTTACAGCACAATGTTTGCGAAATAATGGGGAAAATGGCCCACAAATGGTGTGATCGGCGAACTTTGAAAAATCCTATTTCGGAAACTATAAATCCAAGAGACTTTTACCAAACGTTATTTTAAAGATAAAGGATAAAAGTTATTTTTAGCTAAAGCCTATATCTTAGTAGAAAAAAGTTATGGGGCAAAAAACAAAATTGCTTTCTTTCGTGTTTTTTTCTTGCTTTTCTTTTGAATATATTTTTGTAAAAAAAATATTTTTGACTTTAAAATGTGATATAAAGTGTGATATTTTGATAGTAAATTTAACCTGGAATAATTTTCCTGTAGACGTGTTTATACCAAAAGTGCATAGAACTCACCCTGATTCAACCTGTGCCTAGGGACTAATTCACCTCTTTCTCAAAAACGCACCCATTTAAATGGTAGCACTCGTTTCGTAAATCCCGTTAACGTTGTAGTTCCTTTCAGTTTTCTTATTTTGAACATAATCAATAGCCTATAAGACACGTTTTCTTTTTCCTTTACCCAGACAATCCGTCCAATCATTTTTTGTGTATTTCTCATTACAAATCGAAAATTATCCCTTATGCGAAGGTTTAAAAATTAATTATTAATTAAATTTAGAACCACTTAGAAAACCGGAAAATTAAACATGTCGTTGAAAAATAGAGTATAAAAGGATCTTAAAGAATATTATTTTGTAGACTCCAGCAAGATTGGTAGTTTATATGGCTTTATATTATTTCAAAGTTCCCGAAGTATGGACGTAGTATAATATTTTTATAAAGTTTAATTAATAAAAATAAGCTCAAAAATTTAATTTAGAACAAAAATTATTCAGTTACATTAAATTTTTCTGTAATATAATTACACTTTTATAAAAAATAACTTTTTATAACAGGGGAATCAAGAGCAAGAAAAATTCAAACAAGCTTATATTTTTCTAAAACTCTTTTTGTTAGTTTATATACATGTTAAAGTAAAAAGTTCCACTCACAGATTTTGCCGCTAATTGTTTATTAATTGTTTAAACAATAACAACTGTTTTGTATAAATAATTTTAAAAATATCGTTGAATTCATCATTTTCATCATCATCACTGGCTCGTCAGCCCTTTCTGGGTCTTGGCCTGTTCCAGGATTTTGTTGTTCTGAAGCTATTTTCTTGTGGCATTTTTATAATCAAGTATATTCAAATGGGAAATAAGCCACAATTTTACCTAAAAATGATTTTATTTATTTTAATAAAATATTTTAATAAAATATTAATATTTTAATATTAATATTAATATTTTAATAAAATCATTTTTAGGTAAAATTGTGGCTTATTTCCCATTTGAATATACAGTGGAACCCCGATAAGTCGGCCCCCGATAACCCGGAAGTCCGGCTAACCCGGACCGATTTTCATCAGATAAACATTTTGATTTTCAGTACATATTTTGTATTTTGACAATGACACCCATTCTGGGCGTCGAAATGTTAATAAAATTATTTTTTTCTACGAGCGTGCAAAAATGTCTACTTTCGCGCACGCATTTTAGTCTAGAAAGTTTCACTTTTCCGCACGCGTGTTACTTTTCCGCACGCGGTTTTTACTTTTCCGCACGCGTGTTACTTTAGATATGTTAATATGGCCTTAAAGTAATTATAATACATGCAATAAACTAATATTTAGATATTATTTACTAATTTATTTCAAATATATCTTATTGTTTTCTTGTTTTAATGAAATTAACGCGACAATTCGATGAAATAAAATTATTTTGACATAATATTCGAAAGTCAAATCGGTAGACAATAACATTCGTTTTGAATCATCGTCATGGAAACCAAGATCGTCGTCATGCTAACTAATTATATTGAAAGTTTGGTTTTGACAATCTTGTCAAAGAATTAATTTGTGTATGTATTTTCATATTAATTAAATTAATTGATTAAGATTTGGTAATTTTTTAAAGACTCTTAGAAAAAATATTGTTCCTAACTCTTGCAGAAAGTCTCTTTTCCGCACTCGACTGCTTGCCGAACTCCCGCTTCGCGTCGTTCGGCAAACTGCAGTCGCGTGTGGAAAAGAATGACTTTCTGAATTATCAGATAAACATTTCAAGAATAAAAATGTATGTATGTAATATATTATTTGAGAGATAATGTGTATTTGTGTAATTTGAACTATACGATAGTAAAAATGACTCATGACACAAGCCGGTAGAAACAACAGGCACCTGTCTGTAGTATTTCTTTATTTTTTATTTCAAACTGTGTTAGCATTGTATAAGAAAGACTATTTAAAAAATTCTTTTTTAATCAATGGTCTTAGTTTTCACTGTTCTTAATACATAATAACAAAACATCGTTCCGATTGTGACTGTATGAATACAGTATTGTATTGTTCGCTTCCGTTTGCTTAGGTTTGTGTTTGCGTGTTTTTAGTAATTTAGATGTGTAGGTCATAGGTACTGTGCATATTTATATATATATTTCATGTTATTTCAATTCTAACGGAGTTTATCTGCAAGTATACCGTATTTTATTAATTTTTACCATATTCTCCGGCTAACCCGGATTTTCGATAACCCGGATCGGCCGCGGTCTCGATTAATCCGAGTTATCGAGGTTCCACTGTACTTGATTGTTCCAGGATTCTTCTCCATTCTGATCTGTTCCGTGCTTTTTTCTCCAGTTTTTTATTTTTAAGGTTATTATATAATTTTCTATTTGTTCTAAATATCTCAGCTTCGGTCTTCCTCTTGTTCTTTTTCCTACTGGCATCTGTTTGAATATTTTGTTTGGTATTTCGCCTTCTTCCATTATTTCTACATGTCCCATCCAACGCAGCCGTCCTATTTTAATGAATGTTATGATATCCGGATCCTGGTATATTTCGTATAGTTCAAAGGTGTACCTTCTTCGCCAAATTCCGTTTTCTTTTGTGCCCCTATATATGTGTCGCAAGATTTTTCTTTCAAAGGTGGCTAGCAATGTTTCCTCTCTTTTAGTGAGTGTCCAGGTTTCTGAGCTGTATGTGAGTACCGGTCTTATTAAGGTTTTGTATATTTGGCATTTTGTTTTCCTTGCGACGCCGACGTTATCTGATCTTAGTTGCCGAATTAAGCCATGGTAACTTTTATTGGCAATAAATATTCGCCTCTTCACTTCCTCTGCTACGTTATTATCAGATGTGACTAGGGATCCCAAGTATGTAAAGTTTTTTACCCCCTCAATGTTGTATTCTCCTATTGTTATATTTTGTGGCTGCCTTATTTCTGTGTTTTTACTTACCTGCATATATTTTGTTTTGTTCTGGTTGATTTTAAGGCCACTATTTTGTGCAGCTCGTTCTATTTGATTGAATGCCTCTATCATTTCTCTTCTTGATCTTGCGATTGTGTCAACATCATCTGCAAATGCTAGTATTTGCACGCTTTTATTAATGATTGTTCCTCGAGTATTGACTGTTGTGTCCCTTATTATTTTCACGAGTACGATGTTGAACAAGATGCATGATAAATGATTTATATGGGAAATAAGACACAATTAAAATGAAAAAAATAATTTTATTAACGTTTCGACGCCCAAATCGGGTGCCGTTGTCAAAATACAAAATATTACTAAAATAAACAAAAGTGTTGTTGCTAAGCAAAAAAATTCTTCTAATAATTTATTTAATCTGACTCATTTATATTGGCAATTCATATATTATACATTTTAAAGTAGAAGACTTTAAAATGATATTGCCAATATTTATGAGTTGCGTTCCTGGGACGACTTACTGAAATATAGTTCATTCGATTACATGAAATCAACCCCAACTCAAGAATATCAGTCACAAAAAAATTATAGCATGTGATATGTCTTTAAAAAGACAACCAAATGCAACTACAGTAAAATTCTCCCGTTAGAGACTTCATAGTAAATCACAAGGGAAAACCAGGAAAAACCCTGTGAGACTATCCCGACATCGTAAGTATTTGGTCTTTTAATTTACTCTCAAAAAATAGTACCAAATTCTGACTTGTAACATGTTTAAAGTATAAATAATATTAATAATACTAGATATACTAAAATAATACACTAAAATATAAAATATGTACTAGCTCGATATTATTGACTTAATAATCTTGGTATTTTCTTTCTATTGACTTCCTCTTTCAGTATGGGTAACCACATCCTACTGCATTCTACCGAGGAATTTGCGACACAATTGGTTTCATTTAACATAATTAGAGCCGCTTCTTTGATTTTTTCTTGTTATTACTTATAATTATATCTAGTATTATTAATATTATTTATAATTTAAACATGTTACAAGTCAGAATTTGGTACTATTTTTTGAGAGTAAATTAAATGTAAGACCAAATACTTACGATGTCGGGATAGTATCACAGGGTTTTTCCTGGTCTTCCCTTGTGATTTACTATGAAGTCTCTAACGCGAGAATTTTACTGTCGTTGCATTTGGTTGCCTTTTTAAAGACAGATCACATGCTATAATTTTTTTGTGACTGATATTCTTGAGTTGGGGTTGATTTCATGTAATCGAATGAACTATCTTTCAGTAAGTCGTCCCAGGAACGCAACTCATAAATATTGGCAATATCGTTTTAAAGTCTTCTACTTTAAAATGTATATATGAATTGCCAATATAAATGAGTCATATTAAATAAATTATTAAAAGAATTTTTTTGCTTAGCAACAACACTTTTTTTTATTTTAGTAATATTTTGTATTTTGACAACGGCACCCGATTTGGGCGTCGAAACGTTAATAAAATAATTTTTTTCATTTTAATTGTGGCTTATTTCCCATATAAATCATTAATCATAAAAATGCCACAAGGAAATAGCTTTAGAACAACATTAAGATGCATGAGAGCGTCTCCCTGGCGTAGTCTCTTTTTCACATCTATTGTTTCCGTTAGTTCGTTTTGTATCCGGATTTTACTTTCTACTTTTAGAGATTCTTTTATCAGTTCTATTAGTTGTGTTGGTATATTAAATTATTTCATTGCTTTTATTAGGAATTCTCGGTTTATATTGTCATATGCGCTTTCGAAGTCTATGAAGAGATGATGTGTGTCGATGTTATGTTCACTTGTTTTTTCGAGGATCTGTCGCAGAACAAATATCTGGTCTATTGTTGACTTCTGTCTACAGAAGCCACTTTGGTATTTGCCAACTATTTTTTCAGCGTGTGGTCTAAGTCTTTCATAAATGACGTTGGACATTATTTTGTATGCTGCATTCAGCAGCGTGATTCCACGGTAGTTTCCACATTCTAACTGATTTCCTTTTTTATGTAATGGTACAATAATACCACTATTCCACTCCGCTGGTAGCTGTTTATTTGACCATATCTTTGTTATCAATTCATGTATTGTTTTCTGTAGTGCGTCTCCTCCTTCTTTCAGTAATTCCGATGCTACTTGATCCGATCCCGGTGATTTATTGTTCTTTAATTTGTCTACTGCTGTTCTAATCTCGGCTATTGTTGGTGGACTCTTTTCTCTGTTGTCTGCTTGGTCTAATGGTATATCAGGATTCGTCTCACTCCCATCTCCTTCAAGCTTTTCTGTAAAATGTTCTGTCCATCTTCTTAGTATCTCTTGCTGTTCTGTCAATATATTACCTTCCTTATCTCTACACATCGTTGTTCTCGGTTTGAAGTCTTTTCTGCTTTTGTTCAGTTTCTGATAAAATTTTCTTGTGTCTGTTGATCTACTTAGTTCTTGCAGTTCTTGAAGTTCTTTGTTCATATATTCTCTCGTTTTTCTTCGGTGAGTTTTCTTTTCTTCTTTGCGTAATTGTTTATATTCTTCCTCTGCTTGTCGGGTTCTGTGCCCCTGTTGCATCAGTAAATATGCTCTGTTTTTCTGTCTGTTATAATCTGACATTCTTCGTCAAACCAGTCATTCGTTCTTGTTCTTCTTTATTTACCTTCTATGCCTAATACTTCTTTAGCTGTCTCTTTTATGATTTCTCTGCACTCTTCCCACTCCTTATTTGGGTTTTCATGTTTTAGTCTGTTTTCTAGTTTGATGCTTATCTTTTTTCATTCATCATTTTACTTTGATCTAATATGTTTCTATTTTGTTTTTGATTATGCTGAGTCCGAATATGGCATTGCAATTTGAAAATTCTTATACAGAAGCTATGGGAAACTATTTTATTATCAATTTTACGAAAAAAAGTTATTCTTCATAAAATGCTCTGTACAGTCTACAATCTAAAACTCAATCATCAGATATAAAATTTAACATTTTTATTCAAGGTAGGTATGTCAAAAATATGAATTTTGTTAAAGAGTAAAGTACATTTATATTCCAGAACATCAATAATTGTTATTATGAAAAGTTGTTTGGAATTAAAAACTATGTTTTAATATATAATTACATCTTTATAATTGAAAAAAAAATCTCAAATTACGAATACCTACCCATCATCATTTTATTTCAATTATGATAACTATTTTATTATCAATTTTACGAAAAAAGTTGGAGAGATCCTTGATGACAGTTTTATTATTTATGCAATTTTGGTCTTTCTTTATATGAATCATCTCCAATATACATCTTTTGTTATAGTTTTGTTCTTTTTCTAAAGTTTGTACATTTTCAAAATCAAAAGCATGGTTATTTTCTATGGAATATTTGGCTAATGCTGTAGTGTTTACTTTGTTGGTTTTTTACACTATGTTTGTGTGCAACAACCCTTTTATGTATATATTGCTGTGTTTACCCAATGTACGTCGAATTGCAGTCTTTACAATTTACTTTATAAACAACATCTGACTGCTGGTTCTTAGTAACAATGGGTTTAAATTTTGAAAAACATTGCCACGATGTTTTAGACGCTTTATGTCAACTACAATCACTTTGGTTTTATCGACTGATAATTTACTTGATATTTTGTCATTTTTCTTTTCACTATACTTACCTCATGTCAGCGTCGAGAAGATGATCTTCATATTTCTGACTAACAGTAGCCGGTGTCTCAACTTTGCCACCTTGTTTGAGTTGTTGACTAAATGTATCGCAGTCAGCGCAGTAGCACGGGATAACACCCTCAAAATGTAATTTCATGTAAAAATGGAGCTACGATTGTTTACCACTACCGCATACCAAAGCATACTAATATCGTGTACTCACGCCAGAGATATGTTAACCGTAGACAAGGCATACTGAGCAAAAAAGCGTAACGCGCGGCAGTCGATCGGTGGTCTATCTCAGTGGCGTGCTGGCCATATAAATGGATCGGTGCAATCACCGAGAGGCAGCGGCCTCTTGAAGCCGGTCAAATAGGTTCTTTCACAAAAAAATTTTAGATGTAACAACAAAAATACTTTTTTAATTTTAAAAACATTTCAAAAAAATTTATTTTTTTTTAATTATTGTAAAATACAGTTGATGTAAATGAATGAAACCCTATATGCATAAATTATTGCAACAGAAAATATTTACTTTCATACATACAAGTATGTATGAAAAACGTCTTGCACATTTTTGACCAAATTTTCGGAAAAACGATTTGATCAAGTATTTATGATGATATAAGCACTATATAAGATCCTAGAAATTTTGATGCAATAAAAAATGGTATATACTTTTAACGGCATTTAAATCATTTACTGACAAATTTAAAAAAAATGTATCCTACCATATTTATATTATCTGCGACTGCAATTAGAGAAAATCTCGTGGATTTTCTGATAAATGGATTGTATTAAAAAATAGGATTTTGCAAAATACTGAAATTATAAAAGATCGAGTTAATGATAAATATGTTTAGTCTACAGAAAATATGAAGGATAATATTATTAATCTAAATGATAATGATAAATGAACATGAAGTAACAAATGACAATGTTGTTGATATCGTGAAAACTCCCTCTATGTGGTACTAAAAAGTGTAAAAATTGTACAGCTTGCTGTTGCACAGTTTTGCATAAGTGCAACTTATATCAGTGTGCTTTATCCAAATTTAAATATAGTATATAAGCATTTATTAACTCTTTCAGTGACACAAGCATCTTGCGAAAGAAGCTATTCAACGTTGAAATATATAACAAATCTGTTAAGTAGTACTTTAACACAAGATCACTTGGAAATATTTATGCTAAAGGTTATAGAAAAAGAAATATTAGCTTTGTATAAGCTTAAAAATAATGAAATAATCGACAAAACTGCTCAAAAATCTATGTACTTTAATGCGAAAAATATTTATCGAGAGTTAAGTAATTATTTTATAAAATAATTGCAAACGAATGTTTAGATTATGGCGTTGTATTAACATTTAAATATTGTTAAATTAAACTATTTGCACTGTACTTGTATTTGTACTCTCTTGTATAATTATTTATTTACTAAAATTCAACTTAATACATAATTGAAAAATTCTCAAAATTTTATATAAAAAATATAGCAAATTTAAAAAAAATCATTGAATTCAAAGTTTAATGTTTGATTTAAAAATCATTAACTTTTTAAATTGATAAATAACGAATAAAACATCCTGATAATAGAAGGTAAAATGAGGATTCTATAAAATCACCGGGTCGCTTGAAAAGTTCCTGCACGCCGCTGGTCTATCTATCTCTTTTTACTAAGCGATACCGCTCATATGACGGACAAAGATGGCTAGAGCACTCAAAATGAATATTGACCAATGGCGTCCTTTATATCGGCGTTACTCCTCGATGCACAGAGCGGCCCATAGCTAGCCTAATCTACAGGTTATTATATCTATGATCTATGACGTACGTATCTATGGATACATATACTAATGTTTACCTCAACTGACTAATGAAGTTGCTATTGTTTCTAAACGCCTTATCTAGGCAACTAATAATGCTGGATGTACGATTTTTTGCCACCAGATGCTATGAAAATCTGACAACAAAAGCGTGGTATTAACTCCGTTTCGGCAAAAATTGGAGTTACGATTTACGACTGTTTACCTCAACGGTACAGATATACATATTTAGAGGTCAAATTCGAAATAACTACTTGATCAATTTTTATTTTTTCTAAAAATTTACATAGGTAGGTACATGTTTGAAACTTAAATGTGAATATAAAACCTTAAAAATAGCGTAAGCAATGTTATTCTTCATCTACCAATAAAAAAACCGTTGAAATCTTACCTACGAAAACACGGTAAAACATTGTTTAGAGGTCAAATTCGAAATAACTACTTGATCAATTTTTTTTAATTTACATAGGTAGGACATGTTTGAAACTTAAATGTGAGTATAAAAACTTAAAAATAGCGTAAGCAGTGTTATTCTTCATCTACCAATAAAAAACCGTTGAAATCTTACCTACCTACTGAAAACACGGTAAAACATTCTTCAACGTTTCTAGGTGTATAAGATAAGCCCGTATCACAAATTTAGAACAGGATATCCTTTTTAGCGGTGTAAACGTTTTATTAAACAGTTAAAATAAAACCAAATGGTGTATGTCATCAACTGACGAATAAGACCAAGGAAAAATTCCCACATTTTTCATCCTACGAGTACAAAAAAAACGGTTGAATATTAGATTCCATTGCCTACCTACTGATTACCGATTGGAATAAGCTTGAATGAGTTGCTGTTTGATAATTTTTGTTTTTATATAGGTATTCTTCTTTTTTCGTTATTTAACATCGCAATCAACGACTGTAACCTCTTTAGCAGCGTTTTATCATATCTAATATGGTTCACGGTTATCCCCACTCACAATAATAGATACCTTATTTTGTCTCCATTAAGGCTTTCGTAAATACTTATGAGTAAATACTGAATACAAGTTAAGAGTAAAGGCAATAGTATACAACCTTGTCTCACTCCTCTTTTTATATTTATTTCATCAGACAGTTCTTGTTCAACTTTTATTTTTGGCACTTGATGTCAGGACCTTGTCAAAAGCTTTTTCAAAACCGATTGCACAGACTTATACATTTTGAATATTGAATGGGTTGCATATGTGAGTCCATATTAAATGAAGTAAAGAAACACAGACTTACTCACAATCATTTAATAAAACTTTGACGACTGGTTTCGATCTCTACACTATTCAGATCATCTTCAGGTCGGTGTTACAAGTAGTTAAATGATGCCGTTACAAGGGATGTGTTGCAAGTTTATCGATAACATGTTTAACGTCCAACTTAATGCTAATAGGATAGCTAGGTGAAGGACAGGGTAAGCGGACATGCTTCGTAGGTCAAAACACAGTAAAATTTGAATGGATCCTGAAGGAAGATGTGTGTTGAGAAACAGAGAATGTTGTGTTAGTAATGAGAAAGACAACGTTCGAGTGGTAATATTACTAATGTAGCTAAGTACGAAAAAGCTTTATTGTAGACACTTGTACTAATGTGATGGTCTTTGTTCGTAGATGTTTTGAGATATGGGCAGAGGTCAAAGTTAGGAAAATGACAAATAGGAATTTTTAAGTATGTATTGTTCCCAGTCAAAGGACTAAGGGATGTCATATATTTAATAAAATTGTAGGTGCCTGACACTTTGTAATATATGAAATGTAGAGGATTATAAGAAAACTAATTAGATAAAAAGATAGATAAAAAAGCATTGTCAAAATAATATTGGTTGAAAAACTGTAAAAAATTAAAGGTGATCTGAAAAGGAAGGGGTTTTTTTGAGCTATTGTATGATAGAGTATGTTCAGCAAGAAATATTGAATAAATAATGATAGGGTGTAGGCACTTACTTGAGAAATTTTTTTTTAAATATCACAGACAAAACAACAATGGTATAAATCCTGATGGCAAGTAGCACTACATTTCCAAATTCACTAAATAACTGATTTTTAATTTTTAAAAACTGAAATTTAGTTTTTGTGTTTCTACATTTAGAGGGATTCCGGATTTAGAGGGACACTGTCAATATTCCCTCTAAATGAAGAAACACAGAAACTAAATTTCAGTTTTTAAAAATTAAAAAATCAGTTATTTAGTGAATTTGGAAATGTAGTGCTACTTCCCATCAGGATTTATACCATTGTTGTTTTGTCTGTAAAGTTATAAAAATCCTATGTGTTATGTGTTAATTTATTTATTTATTTTAAAAATTTTTTCTCAAGTAAGTGCCTGCACCCTATCATTATTTATTCAATATTTCTTGCTGAACATACTCTATCATACAATAGCTCAAACAAAACCCCTTCCTTTTCAGATCACTTTTAATTTTTTACAGTTTTTCAACCAATATTATTTTGACAATCCTTTTTTATCTATCTTTTTATCTAATTAGCTTTCTTATAATCCTCTACATTTCATATATTACAAAGTGTCAGGCACCTACAATTTTATTAAATATATGACATCCCTTAGTCCTTTGACTGGGAACAATACATACTTTAAAAATTCCTATTTGTCATTTTCCTAACTTTGACCTCTGCCCATATCTCAAAACATCTACGAGCAAAGACCATCACATTAGTACAAGTGTCTACAATCAAGCTTTTTCGTACTTAGCTACATTAGTAACATTACCACTCGAACGTTGTCTTTCTCATTACTAACACAACATTCTCTGTTTCTCAACACACATCTTCCTTCAGGATCCATTCAAATTTCACTGTGTTTTGACCTACGAAGCATGTCCGCTTACCCTGTCCCTCACCTAGCTATCCTATTAGCATAAGTTGGACGTTAAACAGGTTATAGATGAACTTGCAACACATCCCTTGTAACGGCATCATTTAACTACATACTTGTAACGCCGACCTGAAGATGATCTGAATAGTGTAGAGATCGAAACCGGTCGTCAAAGTTTTATTAAATGATTGTGAGTAAGTCTGTGTTTCTTTACTTCATTTTATACATTTTCATTTCAATCGCTGCGTCTCTGTATTAGTACTTGAATAGTGAACAAGGCTTTTCTTGTACCCAAACGACTCCTAAATCCGAATTGAGTATTGCTCAATCTCTCTAATTTTGTGTACCTGGTGTCCCAATAAGAATGGCTCTCGGCTATATCTCAGGAACCGTTTATAGTACAGCTTTGAGAAAAAAATATTTATAAAAAAAGTTGCCTCGGGAAAAGCCTGGAAATTATTTTCATAATTGTAGGTCCACCGCTAGAGGGTGTAATTGAATATCAAAAATTAAAAAATCAAAATTTTACAAAATTTACCTAATGAAAGGGTACTGGAAATCCAATCATCGTATTCTTCATAAAATTCTGCGCATATTTGATTTCACAAGTTTAAGTCTACCTTTGCAAATAAGAGGTGGGGGTGAGTGGGAACCTTCTTATGAAAAGATGGCTGTAAGTACGGTTCTGCTAAATCGAATTTTGCATACTTGGTCTTGTTGAAAACAGCTCTTTTTCGTCAATGTAAGAGTTATAATTTCGAGACAGCATATTAAGTAATATGCCAGCTAGGAGGCGTTATTTAATTATTTTCAGAAATCTAGTTTTCTTTGGAAAATATTAAATATAAGTATGCATTTTTAATCCTGTATTACAAAGTTAGATCAAATTAGCAATAGAATAGCGAAATCCGCATGTCGATACCTTTTTTCTATCTCGAGATATCTTAAGAAATGTGTAAATTTTAAAAATAACTGTTACTGTCACCGGTAAACGAGGTTAAGGAAAAGTAGTGTGCTATGGAAAAAACAAATAAACATTTTCCAGATATAAACGTATATAATTAATTAAAACAACAATAACACTATAAAATATAACAAAGTTATAAAAGCAACTACTTACTTAGTCGTAGTGACTGCCTAAATGTTCAAATTGTTGCCCATCATTTTCTATGCAAGCATTTACTCTTTCAAAAGTACATTGAATAGCAACAGATTTAACTGTTTTAGACTTTTATTTATGGGGACGGATTAAAGACCTTCTTTTTTGCCGCTAGGCCCACTACTCGAGAAAACATGGTCTAGAATCTAGAGTCTAGAGAATACGAAACGCCATTCAAAGCATTGCGAAAGCAGAAATTGAGACTGTTGTTGAATCTACTCTTGAAAGAGTAAATGCTTGCATCAAAAATGATGGGCAACAATTTGAACATTTAGGTCGTCACTAAGTAAGTCGTTGCTTTTATTTTTTTTTATATTTTATAGTGTTGTTTGTCTTATTGTTGTTTTAATTAATTATATACATTTACATCTGGAAAATTTTTCTTTGTTTTTTTTTATAGCACACTACTTTTCTGCTTCGTTTACCGGTGACATTAACAGTTGTTTAAAATTTACACGTTTCTTAAGATATCTAGAGATGGAAAAAAGGTATCGACATGCGGTTTTCAGTATTATGTTGCTTATTCTTCTTCACGTGCCATCTCCGCGACGGATATTGGCAATCATCATGGCTATTTTGATCTTAGATGCTGCTGCTCTGAATAGTTCGGTTGATGTGCATCCGTACCATTCCCTCAAGTTACACAACCACGAGATTCGTCCCCTTCCTACACTTCTCTTGCCCTAGATTTTCCCCTGTATAATCAACTGAAGTATGTTGTATCTCTCATTACGCATAACATGCCCCAGGTACTGCAGCTTTCGTGTCTTGATGGTTTCCAATATTTCCAGTCTTTTGTTGACTCTTCTCATGACTTCGTTTGCTAATTATGTTGCTAATTTGGTCTAATTTTTTAATAAAGGATTAAAAATGCATACTTGTATTTAATATTCTCCAAAGAAAACTAGATTTCAGAAAATAAATAAATAACGCCTACTATCGGGCATATTACTTATTAGGCTATTTCGAAAATAAAATCCTTACATTGACGAAAAAGAGCTGTTTTCAATAAGACCAAGTATGCAAAATTCGATTTAGCAGAACCGGACTTACAGTCATTTTTTCATAAGAAGGTTCCCACTCACCCCTATCTCTTATTTGCAAAGGTAGACTTAAACTTGTGAAATCAAATATGCGCAGAATTTTATGAAGAATACGATTATTGGATTTCCAGTGTCCTTTCATTAGCTAAATTTTGTAAAATTTTGATTTTTTTAATTTTTGATATTCAATTACGCCCTCTAGCGGTGGACCTAGAATTATGAAAATAATTTCCAGGCTTTTTCCGAGGCAACTTTTGTTATAAATATTTTTTCTCAAAGCTGTACTATAGACGGTTCCTGAGATATGGCCGAGAGCCATTCTTATTGGGACACCCGGTACATTCTGATATAGAGGGTAGCGAAAAAGTATGGCAACACGGTAATTTCTCGGAGACCGCTAGAACGATTTTTATAGATTTTGGTGGGTAAGAGTCTTCTAATGCGGCCGATTTATAGTGGTAATTACAATGTTGTCAAATCTTCCGTTTTTCTGGAAATCTCATAAACTTTCTTATTTTAAATGGAATACCCTGTATATTTTTTGCGTTTTGAAATCCTTAAAAAATACTTATTATTTTTCATGTAATATTCTCTATACCTAAATACCATAATTTAGGAGTTATTGCTACATTTATAAAAAAAATTAACCAAATTATAAAAATCAATTTTTTCTGCCCGTGTAGAGATCATTTTAGGTTCTTTGGATCATTGGGAACAAAAAAGGTCTTTTGTCATTTTCCTCTAAAGTTAATAGTTTCCGAGGTATAAACAATTTAAAACTGAAAAAAATCGAAAAATCACGATTTTCAAGGTTCAAAAACAAAAGTTAAAAATAGTTATTTATGAAACAGTTCGTGAAGTATCTTTTTGCGAACGCACGCGATGTTTAGAGCACGAGCCACAGCGGAGCGAGTGCTATACATCGCGTAAGTTCGCAAAAATTACTTCACGCACAGTTTCATACAATATTTTATCTACGATAAACAAATAAAAAAACTGTAACTCTTCGTCACTGGAATTCATTTCTAATCTACAATTTTTAGAACTCTGACATTTAAAAATTTTAACTTCTTTCAAACCACAAAACTGTCAAAACTTTTGTCGTAATTTATTGCTGACAATGTCATCACCATGACAACACGAAAGTTAATGATAGTTGATTATATGAAAGTGTGCCAAAAACAGTGCGAAAAAGTAAAACCCATTTAAAATACATTGTTACTTCACGCACACTTTAAATCCTTCACGCATTGCTGTGACAGTTTTCACAAACTAAAAACTTATACTTAATATGAAATAAAGTAGATAAAATAATTTTTGAAATTACGAAGTATCTAAATTCAATCTCAAACCTTCTTCTATCAGATCCTGATAAGAATTGTTGGCACGTTTTATTCTAAAACATTGTTTTTTTAATTGTTATTGAAGCGCATATGAGAGGACGGGCGATCCGGCTGCATTAACAACTAAAAAACATGCATGTTTTCAAATGAAATACGACCAAATCGCTTATCGGTATCTGATACAATAAGGTTTGAACTTGAATTTAGGACTGTGTAGTTTCAAAAATAAAATTTTTTATCGCCAACCGGCACTAAAGTCATTCATTATTGTACTCATTTGACGATATTTGCGGCAGTAAAGTAACACTTTATTGTACTGAAAGAAGACTTTTACTTTACCTGCCGCGATTAATCGAATTAACTGAGATTGAATGTAAGTGGACGATGGCAGTAATCGATTATTTATTTGAGTGAACTTAAAATTTATTTACTTTAATTATTAAAAATATTGTGCAAAATTTACGTTATTGTTAATTAAATTTATGCCAGAAAGTGCAATTATGTAGTATTTTGCAATTATATTCATAAAACATAAATCAAAACTTTACAGATTTAGTAGTTAGCTATTTATTCAATATTGATAACAACTATCGATTAAACATCGAAATCGGCCATCCTGCAAAAGCATTCTGTCGTCGTCACTACTGTCATACTAAATTTTTATTTCGTCTAAAATTAATAAAATTCTTAAATCTTTTAAGTTTTATATTAATGCAAGTATATTATGAAATGGTGTTTTTGTTAATTCGATTATATAGGACGGTGATAGATATTTACTGATAATTTGTTAGCAAATATATTTAAGTATGTATTTAGATTTTCTACTATTCATCAAGGGAAAAGCAACTGAGCTGCAGGAGGCTACACTTAATAAACAATAACGTAACTATTAACGGTATTTTTAATTTTTGATATTTTATTTTAAGTGTTAAATTGGTTTAATATTTAAATAAAAATACGATTAAACTGTTTAAAATATATTTATTTCGTTGAGATCATAATAATATAAGTATAACTTCTTACGTGTGTACCAAGTACACACACTCTTTTTTCATTAGGATGTAATGAAGTAAGTGTTAAGTAAGTGTTAATGTTTTTTATGATTGGCGATAAAATTTTGTATGCACCACGTCAGTAAAGACTCTTTATGGAACTCGTCTGTTACTCGTCTCGCTCGCTTCGCTCCCTCTGCTCGTAATATCAGACTCGTTCGATAAAGAGTCACTTTACTGACTTGGTACATAAATAACTATTAATTGTGTTTTTGAACCTAGAAAATCGTCATTTTTAAATTTTTTCAGTTTTAAATTGTTTATAACTCGGAAACGAATGATACAAGACCATTTTTGTTTACAATGATCCACAGAACCTAAAATAATGTCTACACGGGCTGAAAAAATTGATTTTTACAATTTGTTAACATGTTGAATATGACATGAAAAATAATCAGTATTTCTTAAGGACTTCAAAACGCAAAAATATACAGGGTGTTCCATTTAAAATAAAAAAATTCAATAGATTTACAGAAAAACGGAAGATTTGACAACAATGTAATTACCACTATAATATCGGCCTCATTAGAACACCCTTACCCACTCAAAATTTATAAAAATAATTCTAGCAGTTTCCAAGAAATTCCGTATTGCCATACTTTTTCGCTACCCTGTATTATTCGTAGGAAGATCTTAAAAACGTGGCTCATCAGACTTAATGTCTGATAATGGAACAAGATAATGGATGTCTAATAATGGATCAACGTCGGAAAAAAAGTATTTTAAGACAACTGGTTCTTTAACATATTATATTATTCCCTATGCTTTCTCGAACACCGTACCGGCCATCTGGCTACTGATACAGATGGCGTTCATTACTGCGCAGCACACTTGTACAGGAAAATATGTAGAATTTAAAATTATTTTAAGACGAAAAATTTTGTTGTCATTACTTTTTGCCATTATTAGAAATATGAATTATAATTGCCAGACATTTATGTGGTTTAAAAAGTAATGACAAAAAAATTGTTCGTCTTAATAGTTATTTATGATATACGTGTTAAAAGTACACGTTTAAGGCACGCATGTGAAAGTTTGCAGAATGAGCGAAAGCAAGTTCTGCAATTCACATGAGTGCCTTAAAAATGTACTTTTTAACACGCATATCATACAATATTTTTTCTACAAACGTAATTAAAAGACAATATCTACAAAAACTTTTACTTGAAATTACTGACATTCCATTTTTATATTATTTTGACATTACATCAAAATTGTCTATACGGTCAATACGAACTGCAGTGCCTTAAAAATATTTTAAAGCACTAGTGCCTTAAAGTAGCATTTTTAACGATCGTATGGAGTACTAAAAATTGCATTTTTAACACGGTTGTAGAAAAAATAATTTAAATTCAATATACAGTTCAATATACTGATTAGTGTGATAAAGCTCGGTATATCCGCTATAGTAATAGATAGAAATAAAAGTTAATCACAAAAATTGTAGCCAACTTTGAGCTTCGCATTACAAAATTAGTTAGAATGTTACAGGGTGTTCGATAACATAGTGGCAGACCAAACATATGTTTTTTTTAATGGAACACCCTATATTTTATTTTATATTCGAAATCCTCTTAACTTCCCCATCTCAAAAATATAAAGCGTAGAGTAACAACACAAAATATCTGGTTTCTAAACATGTGCGTGAAAAACAACGTGTTCCCGAAATACATAAAGTTAAAAACCAACAACCGCAGTGCCGCTGCCATAGCAGGTATTCACCAGGGTCAAACCAGATGGCTGAAACGGGATAGGAGCACCCAGTACAGAAAACGAGATATTATAGCTGTTTATCTTAAGGTATGTCATTCAGAATTACATTATAGATTAGATAATATAGAATTTGACATCCTAGATTCTAAAGTAAGAACTGAAGTAGATAATATAATAGACAAAAAATTTAATACACAATGTAAAAAACTGAATAATCTAATTTGCAATAGTAAAAAACTCAATACTCATACAACAAATTTTTCAAATCATAGTTTTTTCAATAGATTTATAAACTTAACAGATACTAAATTCAATAATAGTGAAATAGAACTTTTAGAGAAAGGATTCAAACACAACTTGCCTCAACATAATAATCAAAAAAATTTAGAATATTTAGGTGTAGAATGTGAAGTAGCGTTAAACAAAACTGCCAAAAACATAGAAAAAAGCATCATTGCAAAATCTATTACTGATGTATGTAGTGAAACTAATAATTCCTGTTTCAAAGAAAACCAAATAGCCGTTTCAATTAAAAATAAATCAATAAAACATGACATAATATTTACAAAAGCAGACAAAGGTAACACTACTATTGCTATCGACAAACGAGACTATAATAACAAAACAATAGAATTTTTAACTAACCAAAACAGTATAAAACTAAACAAAGACCCCACAGAAAAATACCGAAAACAAATTAAACTAGCCATTGAAAATTCAAAATCAATACTAAATCCAACAGAACAGAAATACCTTAATATTATGAACCCACAACCTCCTAAATTATACTCTTTTATTAAACTACACAAACCTGACCACCCAATAAGACCTGTAGTTTCTTTTTATACAGCTCCGTCATATAAACTTTCAAAAAAACTGTCAGATATTATTACAGAATACACTAAATTTTCACCTAAATTCACCGTAAAAAATACACTAGAACTAGTTAATAAAATACAACATTTTCAATTGCCCAACAACTCCAGACTAATTTCATTTGACGTAAAAAATCTTTTTCCTAGTGTTCCTCCTACAGAAACTTTTGTTTTAGTTAAGAATCTTTTAGACCATAATAGTACAAATCCGATCATTGCATCTGAAATTTTACACCTTCTTGAAATTTGCATAAATCAAGACTATTTTGAATTCAATAATCAAATATACACAAACAACAGTGCAGGACTTATTATGGGTAATCCTCTAAGCCCATTGCTATCAGATATATTTATGAACCAACTTGAAACAACAATTTCTAAACATCCCGTATTTAAACAGTTCTTATATTGGTGGAGATACGTGGATGATATACTAGTATGCTTTACAGGAACTAACAGACAACTTGAATAATTTCTATCATATATTAATTCACTTCATAATAATATTGAGTTTACAATAGAAACAGAACAAAATAACTCCTTAAACTTTCTAGATGTAACGATTTCCAGACTACACAACAAACATGAGTTCTCCGTATATCATAAACCTACCCATACTGACACAACTATACACAATTCATCATCCCATCCTACACAACACAAATTAGCAGCCTACCATAGCATGATACATAGACTGACAGAAATTCCCATGACAAAATATAACTTCGAGATAGAACTAAACATCATTAAACAAATAGCAGTAAACAACGGCTATAACGAACAAACAGTTAACAAAATTTTAAACCAAAAACTCCATAAGAAAGCCCTGAAATTAGTGTATCCACCACCACAGAAAGAACCCAGTACCTTCTGCTCTCTCACATATACTGGCAAGATAACAACAAAAATAGCCAGATACATAAAAAAGAAAGGAATAACACCAGCTTTCAGAACTAACAACAACTTAAGCAAATATATTAAGAACAATAAAAGTCGAAAGAGAAAGCAACTACAGAGTGGTGTGTACAAACTAACTTGTGGTGACTGTCCGAAAACGTACATCGGTCAAACTGGCAGAACTTTTGACAAACGGATAGCAGAACACAAAAGGGCATTCAACAATAGAAAAACAGACACTTCTACATACGCACTTCACCTTCTAGATCATAATCATTCTTTCAATGAAGAGTTTCAAATTCTACATATTCAAAATAAAGGCCTTAAGCTATCTTTTTTAGAATCTATGGAAATTAATAAACTGAAAAATACAGATATAATTCTGAATGACCAACTCGAGACAAACAGCTCCCCACTCCTCAACCTCTTCAGTTGAAGACTTAAAAAGACAAACACATTGTAAACTATATCACTTGAGAAAGGCACTTCGCCGAAACAGCTGTAGTCACTTAGTTATAATAAATTTTGTGGAAGTATAGAAAACAAACGTTTTCAGTGTTTTATTGTTAGAAAAAATATAAAGGTTTGTTATGTTATATTAGGGCTTTTACAAAGTTAAAAGTATAAATAAAAATAAGCACAACAGCAATGGTTTATTGATGCCATATTTTTTTGTTGATTGTGAAAATTTTTAAGAATTGTTGACATTGATAATTTTTTTATATCGATTACAGGGTGAGACAAAACGCAAGTACACTTTTTCTCATAAATTTTAAATGGAACACCCTGTATTTTCTATCACTATCGAAAAGTACCATTACCGTACTTTAATTTTTGTATAATATTCCCTATGTCTAAATTTGTTAGTTTTCGAGATATTTTCATTTTTCAGAGTAAGTTATTAATTAGAATGTTCTATTTAAAATTACTGAGAAGATAATGTAGGTACTTGCGTTTTGACTCACCCTATATTCGATATAAAGAAAACTAGCAATATCAACCATTTTTATAAATTTTGACAATCAACAAAAAAATATGGCACCAATAAACCATTGCTGTTGTGCTTATTTTTATTTATACAGGGAGCTGAAGTTATTACGATTTTCATAGAATATTGGTTATAACTTTGTAAATACCCTGTATAACATAACAAACCTTTATATTTTTGTGATGGGGAAGTTAAGAAGATTTATACAAAATCAAAAAGGTGTATACTAAAATCACAATAAAGATGCACTAGAAATAAACAAATCAAGACTCGTTGAATGTTCGAGGAGCACTCCCGAATCATGATTTACAATGTATAAACTTTATAAAACATGATTTGGGATTTACAATGTATGTACATTGTCTCCCACTATCTTGGGGATCTAACTTGGGATTACATCCCAAATCTTGATTTACGATGTATATACATTGTAAATCAAGATTTGGGAGTGCTCCTTGTAACATTCAACGTGTCTTGATTTGTTTATTTCTAGAGCAACTTTATTGTGATTTTAGTATAGGTACAGTATTCTACTCTTTTTCAAATAATTCAGAAATGTAGTTTTTCTATTTTTTTTTTAACTGTTCATTGATATCTAATATTCTGTTAGTGTCTCCTAAACTTTGGGATGATTGTTTCCGGTGATCTCTTTTAGTTTCTTGTGCAGATGAAATGTATGGCGTTTCTTTCCATAGTGTTCTAAGTAATTTAATTGCATTCTTTACTATGAAGTTGCGTCTTCGCATGTCTTATCTTCTGCCTGATTATTGCGTGAATCCTCTTGTATTCATTATTTTTTTTATTTATGACTTCTCTTCTTTGGTCCATGAGTCTCATTATTTCTGTCATGCACCCTTGTTTTTTCTTGATTTTGCTGCACTTAATTTTGTTTCTTGAATGGTCTTTAATAAATCTTTAATTCTCATCCAGTTTTCCTCATTAGATACCTACCTACTTCCCTTTTTGACTGATGTCACCTTTAGTTTTTGTTCTAATACACTAGTTATCTCTTGTTTTACGGTATCATTTGACAAAATCAACTATTTTCAATGGGAAATAAGCCACAATTTTACCAAAAAAAAATGATTTTATTAACGTTTCGACGCCCAAGTCGGATGTCGTTGTCAAATTACAAAATCATACTAAATTAAACAAAAATGTTGTTGCTTAGTAAAAAATTCTTCTAATAATTTATTTAATCTGACTCATTTATATCGGCAATACAGATATGTATTATACATTTTAAAGTAGAAGACTTTAAAATGATATTGCCAATATTGATGAGTTGCGTTCCTGGGACGACTTTACTAAAAGATAGTTCATTTGATTACATGAAATCAACCCAACTCAAGAATATCCGCCACAAAAAATCATAGCATGTGATCTGTTTTTAAAAAGACAACCAAATGCAACGGTGGCAGTAAAACATCGTAAGTATTTGGGCTTACGTTTAGTTTACTCTCAAATCTAATACCAAATTTCGACTTTAATATATATATATATATATATATATATATATATATATATATATATATATATATATATATATATATACAGTATGTCCCTGTAAGTTGTATCCATATGGAAAACTATTTTATTATTAATTTTACGAAAAAAACTTATTCTTTATAAAAAGCTCTGCATGGTCCAAAACCTAAGATTTAACCATCAAATATCAAATTTTTTTAATATTATACGAGGTATGTCAAAAAGTTTGAATTTCACTCAAGAGTAAAGTAGCTTTATTTTTCACAATATTGAAAATTGCTATTATGAAAAGTTGTTTGGAATTAAAAACTATATTCTAGTATGCAATTACATCCTTCTAATTGAAATTTTTTTTTGAAAAATTATGGATAACTAACAATATTTTCAGTTATTTTAATTCAGATAACTCTTTTATTATTAATTTTACGAAAAAAAGTGATTCTTAATAAAAAGTTCTGCATGGTAAAATCTAAAATACAACCATCTTTTGCCAAATTTTATCAATTTTATACGAGGTATGTCAAAAAATATGAATTTCGCTCAAGAGTAAAATACGTTTATTTTTCACAATATCGAAAATTGGTATTATGAAAAGTTATTTAGAATTAAAAACTATGTTTCAGTATGTAATTACATCCTTCTAATTGAAATATTCTGAACTATAAAGGTACTTTACTTTTGATCTAAATTTATCTTTTTTGACATACCTCGTATAAAATTAATAAAATTTGATATAAGATGGTTGTATTTTAATTTTTAGACCATCCAGAACTTTTTATTAAGAATCACTTTTTTTCGTAAAATTAATAATAAAAGAGTTATCAGAATTGAAATAACTGAAAAAATAATGATAGTTAACCATAATTTCTTAAAAAAAATTTTTTTTAATTAGAAGCATGTAACTGCATATTAGAATATAGTTTTTAATTCCAAACAACTTTTCATAATAGCAATTTCCAATATTACGAAAAATAAAGCTACTTTACTCTTGAGTGAAATTCAAACTTTTTGACATACCTCGTATAATATTCAAATAATTTGATATTTGATGGTTAAATCTTAGGTTTTGGAACATGCAGAGCTTTTTATAAAGAATAACTTTTTTTCGTAAAATTAATAATAAAAAAGTTTTCCATATGGATACAACTTACAGGGACATACTGTATATATATATATATATATATATATATATATATATATATATATATATATATATATATATATATATATATATATATATATATATATATATATATATATATGCTATTTTAAATTATAAATAATACTAAAATATAAAATATGTACTAACTCGATATGTTACTGACTTACTAATCGTGGTACTTTCTTTCTATTGACTTCCTCTTTCAGTATGGGTAACCAGATCCTACTGCATTCTACCGAGGAATTTGCGACACAATTTTTCTCTTTTTAGGTTTCTGTTTCTTTCAGGACTATACTTGAATCTCTCCACTGAACTCTATGTTCATTATCCCATGCGTGTTGACATATTTGAGATCTATCAAATTCTCTATTTTTAATAATAAGGCTGATGTTCACTTATTCTAACATTTAATGGTCTTGATGTTTCACCTATATAAAACTGTTCACATTCACAAGGTATTTTATAAATACAATTCTTTGTCCTTTCTTGTTCATTGTTAGGTTTAGTTTTAGGTAGAATAGATCTCAACGTGTTTGTTGTTTTGAATGTTGTTGAAATGTTGAATTTATTTCCTATTGTTTTAAGTTTCTCGGATAGTCCTTTTAAATAAATATGGTATTGATATTTTCCTCTTATTATTTCTTGTGGCTGTTATAGGATCCCGTTCTACGTTGTTCTGTTCTATTCGATCCAATCTTGACAATTCCTTATTTATAAACGATAAAAGATAATCATTTTTTAATAAAACATATGTTAAGAATTGTTTTTCTTCTAACGATGAATTTTCGTTAGAACAAGTAATTTTGGCTCTATCACATAAGGATTTAATGATTCCCTTTTTAACGTTGATGTTGTGATTTGATTTGTAATTGAGATATCTGTTGGTGTGTGTTGGTTTATTTTACTGCCACCGTTGCATTTGGTTGTCTTTTTAATTTTACTGTCACCATTGCATGTCTTTTTAAAGACAGATCACATGTTATGATTTTTTTTGTGACGGATATTCTTGAGTTGGGGTTGATTTCATGTAATCGAATGAACTATCTTTCAATAAAGTCGTCCCAGGAACGCAACTCATCGATATTGGCAATATCATTTTAAAGTCTTCTACTTTAAAATGCATACTTTAAAATACATGTCTGAATTGCCGATATAAATGAGTCAGAATAAATAAATTATTAAAACAATTTTTTACTAAGCCACAACATTTTTGTTTAATTTAGTATTATTTTGTATTTTGACAACGACACCAGACTTTGGTGTCGAAACGTTAATAAAATCATTTTTTTGGTAAAATTGTGGCTTATTTCCTATCAAAACTAGTTAATTACAAAAATGCCACAAGGAAATAGCTTCAGAACAACATCATTTGACATGTTTCTCTATCAATATAGTTGTTTGCTTATTCGTCCTTGTAACCCTTTTCAATCTCAGCCTTATTTTTCCTACCAGATTTAAATTAAGCACAATTAATAATGAAACGAGATGTATGTAAAAAATCTTTATTTATTTACTTATACCATAATATATCAAATTACAGTCACAAACTCACAACATTCGATAACAACGAGAAACGACATTTTTTACAAAAATTATATAGTTCTATATAAATGCATTTGATGCGTTACTATAAAATTATACGCCCTTTAACCAGTCTTTAAAAATATAATTATTTATTATTTTATATATGATTCACAAAAGGTCTAAGCTCAAATAAATTGACTATATTTAATTTTTACTCTCTGAAATTTACAGTAGGTACATTTAGATAAATAAACTGCGCGTCATAGAAAACGGGCACCCTAAAAAATGGGTAATTTTTGAGATTTCGTATCTCCTAAACCTGTTGTCCGATTTAAGTGATTTTTTGAATATGTTATAGCCTTGTTCTTTGTCAATATCGCTGTAATAATATTTTGGTTAAACAGGTAAATTTTCATTTTATACCGGGTGTACGAATCAAACTGTGTTTTTTTCTCAAAGTTCGCAACACCCTGTGCAATATACTAGCATTTATAAAATACTGAAATTAAAACTCAACTATAGCCTCAGGTTTTCTCAACATTTTGTTTTTTGATTCATTCGCTTATGTTGGATAATACAAAAGTTAGGTACTTTAACAATTAGCCATGTTCTTTTTCAGTACAGGGTGTTTCTAAATAAGTGCAACAAACTTTAAGGGGTAATTCTGCATTAAAAAATAATGACAGTTTGCTTTATAATCGTATGTCCGCAAATGCTTCGTTTGCGAGATACTGGATGTTGAATTTTTTCTTACAAACTGACGATTTATTTATTGCTTTAAAATCGTTGAGATATGCAAATGAAATTTGGTGGGTTTTAAGACGTAGTTATTGCACATTTTTTTGATATACAATTAAGAATTTCATATTCACCATTGGCGTACATACGGGTAATATGATCGGTCATATTACCCATATGCCCGCCAATAGTGAATATAAAATTCTTGATTGCAAGTAAAAAAATTCGCAATAACTATCTCTTAAAACCTACCAAATTTCATTTGCATATCTCAACCGGTTTTAGGGCAATAAAATAAATCGTCATTTTGTAAAAAAAAATTAACATCCCGTATCTCTTAAACGAAGCATTTGACAACTTAAGTTTATAAAGCAAACGATCATTATTTTTTCATGCAGAATTGCCCCTTAAAGTTTGTCGCACTTATTTAGAAACAACCTATACTGATGAAGAACATGGCTAGTTGTTAAAGTACATAACTTTTGTATTATCTAACATAAGAGAATGAATCGAAAAACAGAATGTTCAGAAAACCTGAGGCTATAGTCGGGATTTCATTTTATTATTTTATAAAGGCTAGAACATTCCACAGGGTGTTGCGAACTTTGAGAAAAAAACACAGTTTGATTCGTACACCCGGTATACAATGAAAATTTACCTGTTTAGCAAAAGTATTATTACAAGGATATTAACAAAGTATAAGGCTATAACGTGTTCAAAAAATCACTTAAATCGGACAACAGGTTAAGGAGGTACGCGACATCATAAATGACCCATTTTTTAGGGTGCCCGTTTTCTATGACGCGCAGTGTATATATGTTCAAGAAAAATAGGTAGGTATTTATTTGAGCATTTCTTTCTTATTTGTTTTAATTTTCCATGCCCATCGCAAAATTATACGCAGAATAACCTATGGTGTGGTTAGCAAGGAATTATTTGTACCCTAAAGGTTTCTTCATATTAAAATGCACTCATCGTTTCCAGCACGTAGCGTTTAGTTTCCGAAAAATATTGATTGTATCAGACACCTCTTTGTAAAATCAGGTTTTTCGGAGACTACGCTAAGTGTCAGAACCGATGAGTGCATGATAATATGTAGAAACCTTTATAGTCTAAAGGGAGTAGGCGCAAAATTTCTCGTCAATGTTTTAAGTAATTTAAATGCATTCACTTTTTTTAAGCCTGTGGAAACTAATAAGTATTTTTGAAAAATATAAACGCAGAATTAAAGATTGCATTATTACCGAGGGCCGAAAGTCCCTGAAAACTTCTATGTTTATTTTAATAAGTTACAGGGGTGAAAAAACAATTAGCGTGATTTTTAATTTCAAATATCTTTCAGAAGAAACTTTCTTTTTATTCTAAGGGACTTTCGTCCCTCAGTAATACGGTAATAAGTATTTTTGAAAAATATAAACGCAGAATGAAAGATTGCATTATTACCGAGGGCCGAAAGTCCCTGAAAACTACTATGTTTATTTTAATAAGTTACAGGGGTGAAAAAAAATTAGTGTGATTTTTAATTTCAAATATCTTTCAGAAGAAACTTTCTTTTTATTCTAAGGGACTTTCGTCCCTCAGTAATACGGTAATAAGTATTTTTGAAAAATATAAACGCAGAATGAAAGATTGCATTATTACCGAGGGCCGAAAGTCCCTGAAAACTTCTATGTTTATTTTAATAAGTTACAGGGGTGAAAAAACAATTAGCGTGATTTTTAATTTCAAATATCTTTCAGAAGAAACTTTCTTTTTATTCTAAGGGACTTTCGTCCCTCAGTAATACGGTAATAAGTATTTTTGAAAAATATAAACGCAGAATGAAAGATTGCATTATTACCGAGGGCCGAAAGTCCCTGAAAACTTCTATGTTTATTTTAATAAGTTACAGGGGTGAAAAAACAATTAGCGCGATTTTTAATTTCAAATATCTTTCAGAAGAAACTTTCTTTTTATTCTAAGGGACTTTCGTCCCTCAGTAATACGGTAATAAGTATTTTTGAAAAATATAAACGCAGAATGAAAGATTGCATTATTACCGAGGGCCGAAAGTCCCTGAAAACTACTATGTTTATTTTAATAAGTTACAGGGGTGAAAAAAAATTAGTGTGATTTTTAATTTCAAATATCTCAGTCAGAAGAAACTTTTTTTTGTTCTAAGGGACTTTCGTCCATCGGTAATACGGTAATCTTTCATTCTGCGTTTAAATTTTTCAAAAATACATACTTATTAGATTTCTCAGGATTCGAAAAAAATGTATTTAAAACACATTATCGCGAAATTTTGCGCCTTCGCCCTTAATACCACAAATTAGAACGATTTCAGCATATTTTCCAATTTACGTTGCTTCACATCATAGCTCATTTTTTGGAGTAATTAAACCAAAAAATTAGTAATACTATTTATCACACAATAGACTATTCTGTGTAAAAGTATAAAATACAAAGTGGTAAATGTGAATTTTACATAATCTGTATAAAGATTTAAAAATTATGTAAATTAAATATAGGTAATTTAAAAAAATTCCAGAACGGCAGTTCTCGCCAGTGGCGCACAACCCCTCTATATGCGACACTATATTATTACGCGAAGTTTTCTATTCTGGCAACCTGATATCTGGCAAATCCCATCTTAAAGTTTAGGAAAAGACCCGTCAATTCATATATTATCAATCATCAATTTTGGTCTAAGGGTGTGGGTTTTACGGCCCTCCCCATATTTATTCTGTTTTTCATTCTCGTCCCCAAAACTCCCAAAAATTTCACAAATCTTAGTTCGACCTCTGCGGTTTCTGATAGTATTGATCATTAACTTTCCAACGAATGTCTAATTTTGAAAATCGGTTATACCATTCAAAAATTATCGAGCTCAGAAATTTCACTCGATTTCTATTTAAAAAAGGGGAAATGTTTGTACGTGTGTGGAAAAGTTACACCGATTTGAATTTTTTTTCTGTTTCAATAGGGAGTCAGGGCCGATTCAGAACTGGTGTAGTTTGTGACTTTTGACCACTCATAAGACAGCTATAGCACTGGGTAGGTACAATAGGGCATATTTTTTGGGTGAATCAGGTTCAAAGAGAAATAGGAAAACTGAAAATACACCAAATCGGTGACCCTTGAGTTTAGCTTTCCAATGGTGCCTAAGTGGTCAGAAACTTTGGTTTTTCGACGATAAAACAAATTTTCCACCTACGAATTACGCCAATAACTGAGTGTTTGTAGGAGGACTCCAGACGCGTCTAACGGTATATAACTCATATCTGGAAAAATTCGAATTTTTAAGTTATAGGCCTCATAAGTATGATAATATGTATATATTTCCGATTGGAAAAACGACTATCTAATCACAATAAATCCTATAATACCTTCAGATATATTTGTCCTTGAGTGCATGGGACACTACTTTCAAATACCTTTCAAACTCATGTTTAGTGATGAAAATCGGTTAATCTGTTTAGAAGTTATCGAGCTCCAAAGCATAATTCATTTAACCATTATCACCGAAATTATCTACAACAGGGGTTCCCAACCGGTGGAACGCGTACCACTAGTGGTACGCGGGAAGATTTCAGGTGGTACGCGTCGCGTGGGAGCGTGGCGTGAGTGAAACAACCCATTACGCTGGGCTTGGGCCTCCGTCTGCGTTTCTCAAATACAAGGAATAATGTCTTCATGTTTTCAAATACAGGGGAAGAATGTCTCTGTATTTCCTACGTAGGCATCATTTTTTGAAGAAAACGAAATATGTATCTCCAATATCAGATGTGGTTGCCGACATAATTTTTAACTTAGAATCTGTTCAAGAAAGTTTTAATAAATATTTCTCTGAAGATTATTCCAAATTTAACTGGATCAGAAATCCTTTTGCAGGAATTTCACCAAATGAGTTGGAATTACAGGAAACATTTATCGATCTAACAGAAGACAGTTAGTTCTATGAAAGACAGTTTTAAAGAGAAATCCATAATTGACTTCTGAATCGGGTGTAAATTGGAGTATCTAATACTCTCTTCCGGCAAGCTATGTATGCTGTTTTTGATGCCGCTTGTCTCTAGTTACTTGTGTGTGACTAATGTTGACTTTTATTGATTTGTATTTTTTTTGCTGATAGTTTGTACCAATTGTATAATATTGCACTATGTTTTTGTATAGCGATGATTATCAAACTGTAATGTGCATAATTGTTATATTTTTCCTTTACTGTCAAAATTTTATTAATAAACGTATATCGTAATAAACGTAAATAATTATATTTCTTGTTGTTGTTCTGAAGCTATTTCCTTGTGGCATTTTTATAATTACGTATTTTTTATGGGAAATAAGCCACAATTTTACTAAAAAATGAATTTATTAACGTTTCGAAGCCCAAATCGGGTTTCGTTGTCAAAATACAAAATACTATTAAAATAAAACAAACATGTTGTTGCTAAGTAAAAAAATTCTTCTAATAATTTATTTAATCTGGCTCATTTATATTGGCAATTCAGACGTATATTATAGGTCTAGCAATGGGCTCTCCTTTATCTCCATTATTGGCTAATATATTTATGGAGGATTTCGAAACTAATATCATTTCTAAACAAAATTTAAAACCCACAGTATGGTGGAGATATGTAGATGATGTGTTTTCAATATGGCCTCATAGATCAGAATTGTTGGATACATTCCTGAATATTATAAACGATCAAGAAGAGACAATAAAATTTACAATGGAAAAGGAATACAATAACACTTTGCCTTTCCTCGATGTTTTAGTCTCAAAGAAGGATACTGAATATGAGACTCAAGTGTATAGAAAACCAACACACACCAACAGATATCTCAATTACAAATCAAATCACAACATCAACGTTAAAAAGGGAATCATTAAATCCTTATATGATAGAGCCAAAATTACTTGTTCTAACGAAAATTCATTTTTAGAAGAAAAACAATTGTTTACATCTGTTTTATTAAAAAATGATTATCCTTTATCGTTTATAAATAAGGAATTGACAAGATTAGATCGAATGGAACAGAACAACTTAGAACGGGATCCTACAACATTCACAAGAAATAATACGAGGAAAATAACAATACCATATATAAAAGGACTATCCGAGAAACTTAAAACGATAGGAAATAAATTCAACATTTCAACAACATTCAAAACAACAAACACATTGAGATCTATTCTATCTAAAACTAAACCTAACAGTGAACAAGAAAGAACAAAGAATTGCATTTATAGAATACCTTGTGAATGCGAACAATTTTATTTAGGTGAAACATCAAGACCATTAAACGTTAGAATAAGTGAACATCAGTCTTATATTAAAAACAGAGAATTTGATAGATCTCAGATATGTCAACACGCATGGGATAATGAACATAGAGTTCAGTGGAGAGATTCAAGTATAGTCCTGAAAGAATCAGATAGTAAAAAGAGAAAAATCAAAGAAGCGGCTCTAATTATGCTAAATGAAACCAATTGTGTCGCAAATTCCTCGGTAGAATGCAGTAGGATGTGGTTACCCATACTGAAAGAGGAAGTCAATAGAAAGAAAATACCACGATTAGTAAGTCAATAACATATCGAGTTAGTACAAATTTTATATTTTAGTATTACTTATTGTATATCTATGTAATATTAATATTATTTATAATTTAAACATATTAAAGTCAGAATTTGGTATTAGTTTTTTGAAGGTAGATTAAATGTAAGACCAAATACTTTCGATGTCGGGATAGTATCACGAGGTTTTTTCCTGGTTTTCCCTCGTGATTTACTATGGAATCTCTAACGCGAGAATTTTACTGTCATCGTTGCATTTGGTTGTCTTTTTAAAGACAGATCACATGCTATGATTTTTTTGCGACGGATATTCTTGAGTTGGGATTGATTTCATGTAATCAAATGAACTATCTTTTAGTAAAGTCGTCCCAGGAACGCAACTCATAAATATGTGCGATATCATTTTAAAGTCTTCTACTTTAAAATGTATAATATACGTCTGAATTGCCAATATAAATGAGTCAGATTAAATAAATTATTAGAAGAATTTTTTTACTTAGCAACAACATGTTTGTTTTATTTTAATAGTATTTTGTATTTTGACAACGAAACCCGATTTGGGCTTCGAAACGTTAATAAATTCATTTTTTAGTAAAATTGTGGCTTATTTCCCATAAAAAATACGTAATTATATTTCTTGTTGTCTTGATAAAGGCTTAGAAAAATGAATGAATAATTAAATATAAAGTTATATTAGTTATTTATTTAAAATAAGACAAGCCAATGGACATAGTTTTGATAGTAAAAAAATAGGAATGGGGAGGGGGGTTTCTTTAATTCCATGCCCTCTCGGTGTTTGGTGGTACGCCAAAATTTTCAAAATATTTTAGGTGGTACGCAGTTGCTAAAAGGTTGGGAACCCCTGGTCTATAAGGTCATAGTGATTACGACGCTAAACTTGATCAGGCAATTCGAGTTTATTTTCCAGCCATCCCAATATTTTTTTATCTATTCCGAATAGAAAAAAATCTAGTGTATATTCGATGTACGCAAAGAATTATATTGAAAAAATAAATATTAGGATGGCTGGGATATGAAATTGGATTGTCCTATCATACGTTTAGTGTCGTAGCCAATAACCACTAGTACATTTGGGCGATAATGTGACAAAGGCATTTATAACGCTTAACGTGTAATCGAGAAACATTCCATTCAAGTTTATACATTTAATTTATAAAAAACTTTGAAAAACTCCTGATACAAGTAGTGATGTTGATTATAGTTACTTTCGAGTCATCATCATTCTCTTTGCCTTATCCCTATGCGGGGTCGGCTTCCCTAATTGCATTTCTCCACACAATTCTATCTTGGGTCATATCAATGTTAATCCCCTTTACCAACATGTCCTGCCTTATCGTCTCCCCCCAGGTCTTCTTTGGTCTTCCTCTCCTACTCCTTCCAGGAATCTGCACTTCAGCTATTCTTCGTATTGGGTGATTAACGTCTCGACGTTGAACATGACCAAACCATCTTAACATATGCTCTCTCATTTTGGCATCAATTGGTGCCACACCTAGACTTCCCCTAATATACTCATTTCTAATTTTATCCTTCTTTGTCACTCCACTCATCCATCTAAGCATTCTCATTTCCGCCACATGCATTCGTTGTTCCTCATTCTTTTTCACTGCCCAACATTCAGTTCCGTGCATCATAGCCGGTCTTATGGCTGTTTTATAGAATTTTCCCTTCAGTTTCATTGGAATTTTTCTGTCACACAACACACCACTCGCTTCTTTCCACTTCATCCATCCAGCCCTAATTCTACTGCATGCATTTCCATCTATTTTTCCATTACTCTGTAATACCGATACTAGGTACTTAAAACTATTGCTTTTCACAATCATTTCACCGTCCAAAGATACCATTTTATTTGTAGTAACTCCATCTTTAAATGAACATTCCAAATACTCTGTTTTTGTCCTACTAAGTTTTAAACCTTTTTCCTCCAGAGCTTGTCTCCACTGTTCCAGTTTTTGTTCTAAGTCTCTTTCACTATTTCCTATCAACACTACATCATCAGCATACATTAGGCACCATGGAGTACTACCCTGTAGTTTAGCTGTTATCTCGTCCAAAACTAATGAGAATAAATAAGGACTAAGCACCGATCCTTGGTGCAATCCTACTTTCACCTGAAATTTATCAGTCTCTCCCACACCTGTCCTAACACTAGTCGTTACTCCCTCATACATATCTCTCACAATCTTTACGTATTCGCCAGGGACTCCTTTCTTATTGAGTGCCCACCACAGAATCTCTCGAGGAACTCTATCATATGCTTTCTCAAGATCAATGAATACCATATGAGCGTTGGTCTCTTTATTCCTGTATTTTTCCATCAGTTGCCTTACAATGAAAATTGCATCTGTGTTGATCTGCCCTGCATAAAGCCAAATTGATTATCGGATATTTCGGTTTCTTCACGTATCCGTCTATCGATTACTCTCTCCCATATTTTCATGGTGTGGCTAAGTAGTTTTATAGCCCTGTAGTTTGTGCATTGTTGTATGTCTCTCTTGTTTTTGTAGACAGGTACTAATATACTGCTTCTCCATTCGTCTGGCATTTGTCCAACTTCCATAATTCTATTAAATAGACCTGCTAGCCAACTTATTCCTGTCTCTCCCAATGCTCTCCATACTTCCCCAGGAATATCATCTGGTCCGACTGCTTTTCCTTTCTTTATTTTTTGGAGCGCTTGAGCCACTTCCTCGTTTGTTATTCTGGTAACCATTGCTGTTACTGTCTCCGTTAACTCCACAGGCTGTCTGTCAAATTCTTCATTTAATAGACTGTCAAAATACTTTCTCCATCTCTTTTTGACATCCTTTTCGTGAATTAGTATTTTATTATATTCATCTCGGATACATCAAATCTGATTAAAATCTCTTGCTTTCTTTGCTCTCTGTTTGGCTATTTTATATATCTTTGCTTCGCCTTCCCTGGTATCAAGTTGATCGTATAGGTTCATCGTATATAGATCGTATTATAGTTACTTTCGAGTATTCGTTACAAAACGTTACTTTTGTATAAAGTATTCGTTACTTTGATTACTTTTGTTACTTTTGTATTTTAGTAAGTACCAGTAATCATATCGAGAATCGCATTTCTCATTACATATTTTGTATTAGTATTAGTAGGATACTTTGATTGCTATGATTACTTTTGTATTTGAGTACCGGTAATCATAATATCGAGAATCGCATTTCTCAGTATTTCGTATAAGTCTAAGATCCGATATTATGTTAAAAATTATTAAAAACAAGGGGTGCCCGACATAACTTTGTCCAGACTAATTAATAATTAAAAATGATTTTTTTATAAATTCTACTATTTTTTGCCCGGACAGATATTATTTTACATTTATTGGATCATAACAATAAAATACACATAGACCAAGACAAATAGGAAAAAATAAATTATTTTTAGGAAAATAGTGAAAGAGGAAAAAGTTTTCAATAGAAAAATGGGTGTGGAAATGCAAATAAGAATAGTGTGTATTTATTATTAAAATTTAATGTGTTACATTTTTATTTTCAAAGGAACTAAGATCTGTGAAATTGTGTGAATTATCTACCTCGACAAATCGTATGTATAGACATCTGTTTCTGTTTCTGGGTGCATTCTGTTTCAGCTACTTCTCAGCGCCCTGTAATCCTGTAAAACTCTTCATAGCCTTCGCCCTTCATAGATAAAATTTTAGTTAACTGTACTGATACCGAACACTCGTGGAATACCGGTCCGATTCCGATATCAACCGATTGTTGTAGATACAATACTCAAAATAGGTACTCACTCTGATACGTCTGGTACGAAGTAACGAATTAATCAGAGTAATCAAAGTAACGATTTGCATCTCTTTATAGTAATCGTTACTTTCGGTATTCGTTAAGTAACGAGTACTTTGTAACGAATACAAGAATTAATCACCCTAAACGCCGTAAAAATTAGTGGCGCACACAATATACCAGCTACAAAAGAGCTGATATGAATATTACGTGGCGTAAAAATGTTTTTTCATTTTGATGGGAAATAAAACTAGTTTTAATTTTCTAAAATTTTTCCATAGTATTTGCTATATTTGAAGTAAAACATGCCATAATAGAGTACCTTTGATAAAGTTTGTTTTTTTTTTGTGCGTTTTACTTCAAATATAGCAATTACTATGAAAAAATCTTTTAAAATAAAACTACAATTTTATTTTTCATCAAAATTAAAATACATTTTTGCGCCACGTAATATTCATATCAGCTCTTTTGTGGCTGTTTTTTTACGGCGTTTGGCGGTTTTTTATTCTTGTACAATATTCTTTTATATTTCCTTTTTCTTAAAGAAAAAGTGCGGGAAAGTGCAACTTTCGGAAAGGAAAAAAATAGTTTTTCACCACTTCTACTCATTACAATTCTTTGTTCGAAAATTTTGTAATATAAACTCACTATTTTTTTTATATGAATGTAACCTCTTCAATACTTTCCATTTTCATATGATTTTCATTATAGGAATTGCGAATTGGGTTAAAATCTGCAAGAAGTACGTATATGAACAAAACATCATAATCCGAAATATCTATGCACATATTTTGTCAAGCATTAGCATTTAGACAGGACATCCAATACTTCAAGACAGGACAACTCCATATTAAAATGGAAAACAGTCAAGAGTTGTTTCTGAAGCAATTGTTAGATATCCTTTATTCCGCTCATCTATAAAAATATTTACTTTTATGACACTATTCAAGAATTGCATAATATTATGTAGGTGAGACAAATATTTAATTTATGATTGTGACTAAAAAATATCAAACTATATCTTGTAACTTACGGTTTGATACAATTTAAGTTAGTAATTCTCAGCGACCAAATGATAATAATATAGTTATAATGCAAGAACCTTTTCGAAAGCATAAAAAAGCTGGGTCTAAATGAATATCTTTACAAGACCATGCAGAAAGCTGTACTAATCTTGACGGCCAGCTGTGGGAGCACGCCAAATAGAATTCTATTTTAGTGACGTCACGTTGCCTAGCAACCGTCGATTCTCCCATTATGAAATTCTATTTTGTGACGTCAACAAAATAGAAATCTATTTGGCGTGCTCCCGCACCAGGGGTGGGATCACGATCGGTAGAATTCTATTTTGCTGACGTTACAAAACGAATTTTACAATGCGAGAATCGACGGTTGCTAGGCAACGTGACGTCAGCAAAATAGAATTCTACTCATCGTGATCCCACCACTAATGTGTACGAACATTTTTGGGAGAAACTCCAGCATACCAAGTCACCTAGGGCTCGATAACACGGAAAAAGTCCCACCAGAGCTAAATCCTTTTGATACCGTAGGTATCTGAGATGAGTCAATTTTCCCCTTAGAGGGAGTGTGAGCCGTAGCTAAATCTGGATGCAATACAATGAATAGATGAGGGGATGAAGGAAGACATTTTTTAGTAATTTTGTTGTTGTTTCTTAAAAGGTACGTAAAAGATTACACCAATTATATAACAAAAAAGAGAATGGGAATGAGAACCAGAGATCTATAAAATCCAAAAATCACTTATTTTTATAAAAGGTCAATATTAGAGCTTCTACGAAAAAAATAAGTTTTTGAAATCAGTGTAACGGTAGAGAACACACGCTGTCCCACCAGAGTTCCCACCACTACCGATGAATGCTATGAGATGGTCCGTCGAAATTATTTAAAATAAAGATCTCTGTAACATAAAACGAGTTCCAGCTAGAGAAATGATGTGACAGGAACTCATTGGCCACTAGTAGGTGGCCAACCGGACTTCAACGGATTGAGTTGGAGCCAACCGAAGTGTACAGGATTTATATTAGCATCAAAAAATAAGAGTAATCCATATCGATTTAATTTTTAAAAGTCTTAAACAAATATTATTTACATGTACTGTTTACATTACGTAAATGGGTGACATTGCTTCTGCGATGTAGGCCACTCGTTTTGAAAACTCCAAAGTCAGCGATTCTAATATTATTAGTAATTCACGGTCACATTAGGGTGTCGTCAATCATAACGAAACAATTACGATTTATTTATAGATACGGAGAAAGTAAAGAGCGAATTGATTCATTATTCAGACATCGACGGGGTTAGATCATAGACTTTGTCCACCAACTAGTTACTGGCGTATTTAGTGTTTCAAATAAATATGGTCTGGTAAATAGTGTTTTCAACTTAATCAACCACATCAGTACGGAGTATTGATCTAATAGAGTGACTGGTTTAAGCTGGAGTATTGATCTTGAGTCAAATCCAGCCGTGGAGCGATCTAGAATTGATGAATCGTTTGAAGCGACCGCAATCGTGTCTTGAACGATTGTTTCCATCTTCATCTTGGGGATTTGTCGATATGTGTGTGTAGATGTTTATCACCGTATTTTAACGTCAGTAAATAAAATGTTTTTTTTTTCTTTACAGATAACTGCCAGGGGGAATTCCTTCGAGCCGGGGCGAAGAATATAATATTATTTTTGTTACTTTATTTTATGGTATTGGGATTACTAAAATATATTTTTATTTAAATTAAACCTGCGTTTTACTGAGTCTGTTGTTTGAAAGAACTACCCGTTACATCAGAGCATCAAAAATATTTAACTTCAGTTCTTACTTGTTCCTTACTTGTCATGGAATGGTCCCGGAGTTATGAATAAGAATAGATCCGGTCTGATCCTTATACCTTTGTATTACGACTCTACGGTAGTATGAGAAAAAAACTGTAAACATGAAAATCCCTAATTAGGGACTTTTTATTTTACCTCATGAACACGTTTTCAGCATTTGGAACCACTGTCCGACGGTGACATACAACGCAGATACTTAATTATACGAGGAGAACTAGACAGATAGGAGGACATCTCTAGGTCCACACCAGCATTGTCTTTAATATGTAATATCTAAAAATTATTTTTGGTTTGAAATTGTACGTTAGGCACTGGTTCAGATGTGACTATAATCCAGAATACAATCTTTTATCTACTAACTTTGCTTCCGTGAGTCTTTCACAAGTTAACTAATCAATATACTTGTATTATGCCATCAAAATTTTGATTACGTTTTGATATAAGATTAGCTTCACTTTGCGCAAGTAAATAGTATAATTGTGGGTAATCAAGGTTATCATGTATGTAGGTACAGTTATGATCATTGAATAGTTTACAGGCTTACGTATCTAGGAGCCAATTTTTTTAAATTTCTACCTCGTTTAAACCCACATTTTACGTCAAAGTGACGTTAACAGTGGTGTATCTACAATAGGTTGATTCAAATTAAAAAATTAAAATAATATAAATATATTTTACAAAATTTAACAATATGGATAGTGTAGAAAGAAGTTTTTTGAATAAAATGGATTATAGTCTTAATAGGTAACGAAAATAGGAAAGTATGGTTTTAAAATATCCATTTTATTTTAACTCTATTTCATATGAAATAATGATAAACAATGTTAAATAATAAACAATAATTTGTGTAATGCTTCTACGTGCAGTGCAAATACTGCCCGGAAACGCTGTCTCTTCGTTAGCTTTTTGAGCTCTGGCAAAAGGAGATTCTCTCAAATAATCTACTAACAACTCATCCTGTTGATCTATGAAGATCTTCTTTGATTTTCCATATGCACATATGGCTCACGTACAAATCTGCAGCAACTTTCCTTAGTGAACAACATTCTTCGAGTTTGGCAATTGCTATTGCTTTTTGCATATCACTCAAATGCATTCTAACCATTTTGGAGGAGTTTTATATCGTTTTCGTTTCGTTTTAAGTAAAGCTTAAACTTAAAGCTCCCAACAAACGAGATGAGACAAATAGGATAGAACTAAGAAAGAAGGACGACCTGCTCCAGGAAGTACATAAAATAATGCCCTCTATTCGTAACGGAACATCACAAGAAATATGGGAGACTTTTAAACATTGTGTAACAACACTAATTGATCATCCAAAGATAAATAATCCTGTGAAACGGAAACACTGGATAACAGATGAAACCATTCAAATCATTGAGAATAGAAGAAATCTTTGTCAAAGTGGCGTGATTAGTGAAAGGGAAAAAGCTAGTTTAAGAAACCTCAATAGAGAAATAAAACGAAGATGCAAGGCAGACAAAAAACAGTACTATCAAAGTATATGCAAAGACATTGAGAGACATGATCAGAATAATCAGCCGAGAGATCTATTTAGAAAAATACGCTACTTAACAAAAGACTTTAAAGCCAGAACTTGGGCCATTGAAGACAACACTGGAACTCTGATAACAAACAGAGAAGATATAGCAGAGACATGGAGATCGTATCGCAGGGACCTATATAAAGATGATCAACGCCAAGAACCTGTTAACCAAATCTCTGACGAGGTGGAAGAAGAACCTGATATACTTGAAAATGAAGTAAGACTCGCGATCAGTAAACTCAAATATAATAAAGCACCAGGTCCAGATATGATAACAGCCGAAATGCTCAAAGCCACAGAACAAACTGGCGTAAAATTACTTCATCTACTCTGTAACCAAATATGGCATTCTAAACAATGGCCTGAAGACTGGACAAAATCTACAATAACGACAATTCATAAAAAAGACAACACTGGAACTCTGAGAACAAACAGAGAAGATATAGCAGAGACATGGAGATCGTATTGCAGGGACCTATATAAAGATGATCAACGCCAAGAACCTGTTAACCAAATCTCTGACGAGGTGGAAGAAGAACCTGATATACTTGAAAATGAAGTAAGACTCGCGATCAGTAAGCTCAAATATAATAAAGCACCAGGTCCAGATATGATAACAGCCGAAATGCTCAAAGCCACAGAAGAAACTGGCGTAAAATTACTTCATTTACTCTGTAACCAAATATGGCATTCTAAACAATGGCCTGAAGACTGGACAAAATCTACAATAACGACAATTCATAAAAAAGGCAGCTTCCATAAATGCGACAATTATAGAACTATTTCTCTTATATCACATGCCAGTAAAATAATGCTACATATAATCAATGAGAGACTAAAAACATTCCTTCAAAGAGAAATTCCACAAGAGCAAACTGGATTTACCAAAGGTAGAGGTACTCGAGAACACCGGTTGAATATAAGATAGATAATCGAAAAATCTAGGGAATTCAATATTCCACTGTACATATGCTTTATAGATTATCGTAAGGCGTTCGACAGGGTCAGGTGGAGACACTTATGGCGAATACTAAAAGAAGTAGGCGTACCCCAACACCTTATTTCGCTTATAACTGAACTATACGAACACACTACTGGATCAGTTAAAGTGCTTGACACACTTTCAAACGAATTTCATCCAGAACGGGGTGTCAGACAGGGATGTATACTATCTCCGCAATTATTCAATATATATGAAGAGCATATTATGAGAAGAGCACTTGAAGGATGGGAAAAAGTCATCTAAATAAATGGTCATAAAATAAACAACCTACGTTTCGCAGATGACACAGCCCTTCTTGCAAATAGTCAAGCAGAGCTGATTGATCTTATACGACTGGTTGAAAAAGAAAGTCAAATATTTGGTCTGCAATTAAACATATCAAAGACAAAGATCATGATAGTGGATAGACTACATAACAATCATCCACACATAACCACAATTGATCGATTTGAGGTTGTGAGCTCATACTTATATCTGGGATCATTAATCACAAACACAGGGTCACTACAGGAAGTAATAAAACGTAGATGTGATCTAACAAAAGTCGCCACAGCAAAAATGACCACAATATGGAAGGACTGTCAAATTTCAAGAGCGTTAAAGATGAGGTTGATCAACTGCTTAATATTCCCAATACTGACCTACGGATGTGAATCTTGGACCCTGAGAAATTCGGAAAGAAGAAAGATAGACGCCACTGAAATGTTCTGTTGGAGACGAATGTTACGAATTCCTTGGACCAACCATAGAGCAAATAATTCAATTTTAAGAGAGCTAAAAGTTAGCCAACGACTCTCCAGTAAAGTCCATCTCCAACAATTAAAATACGTTGGACATGTTATGAGAGCAAACACAGAAAACATGGAAAGGCTCATTATACAAGGAAAGGTGGAAGGCCGAAGATCACGAGGAAGATCCCCAACAAGATGGATCGATCAAATTACAGGAATATGCAAAAGACCTATGCGTGAGTTAAAAGAAATGACCAGAGACAGAGATCTTTGGAGACGGATAATACACGACATCACGTCGACCACTACCCTCCCTCCGGGGTGTCAGGATTGAAGAGAGAGAGATATCGTTTTATTTTATTTTATTTTTCAACACTAGCGAAATTTTTGACAAGCATTGACTTTGAAATTTTTTTACTTTGACATTTATCAAATCCGTACGACACTGCAATTGTAGAGTATTACACAATGGTATTACAATATAAAAATTAGGTGTAAACTATTCAGTGATCGTAACTGTACACTAAACCAAAAGCGTCTATTTTTTTTTTTTGTAAATCAAGAATTTTATTTTAGTAGGTACATGTTTTGTGTTTACCTTTAACATAGCAATAAAATACACATTTACCTCAGAGGGCCATTTAGTACGATTTATATTTATTTTAAAATTAATTTAACGAATATGCATGATTACGGAACTATCATAATTACAACAAAAATTTATAAATTTTAGTTCAATAGGTATAACAAATTATTCTAAAAAAAATTGAAAAATATTCAGTCAAATATACAATATAAATTGAGGAAAACAATTACTATCTTTCCACAATGATTAAAAATTACCAAAAATCATTAATAAATTATAATTTCAAGCCATCAGTTCAAATTCTTCCGAAATTATATCGGTATAAAGTATCATCTGTAATAGAACTTTTTGTCGTATGTTTGAAATTAAATAAACAAAATTCGTATTATATTTAAAGCATTCACTGTGTATAATTAAATTCTGGAAATCGAACTGACAGCTAGATGTGATTGTAAAAACCCAAAAACATTTAAGTATGTATAAATTTTTAACTAAAATTTTTACATGTACAAGTTATATTCAGACTATAAAGACTTCATTCGAAACACAAATTAGTTAGCATTTAGCATGACAGACGGAAGTTAGCAAGGGGTCCAGACAAATAATCCCCACAAATTATCCCGGACAAAAAATCCCCACAAATTATCCCTGGACAAAAAATCCCCGGACAAAAAATCTCCACAAAAAATCCCAGACAAATAATTCCCACACATTTTTTGGACAAAATATCCCCACAAAAAATCCCCAAGAAATATTTGCTGCCGAATACTTCTCTAAAAGTTTTACCGTGAATGCAATCGACGCAAATGTTTTTCAGCCTTAAAATCTTCTACAGTCGAACCCGCTTATTATAGTACCGGCTATAGGAATATCCCGGTTTATGGAATATAAATTCGAGGTCCCGAAACGTTTCCATTTACTCCTAAATAAATTTATCCGTTTATTGGAATACGTATTCATAAAACAATACCGCTTATTAGAATAATATTTTTCAGATCGACGAATAAATTTTTACCGACAATTTCGAATTTCCTAAAAATTCAAATTACCTATGTCTTGTACTATGGTTTCTCGCCAAGGGCTTCGAAGGCCTGTAGTGCTGTTTTATTTATATTATTTGGGTTTGTCAGATAGGTAATAAATATTTTATTGCGTTGTTATGACTACCAATTCAATCGTTTACCGACAAATCCAGTCGTAAAATAATTTCCTTTGTCTAGAAACTATACATATTGCCACCCAGTTGCATGTCATAAAATTTTTAAGAAACAGTTCGGCCATCCTAATCGCTTGTAATGTTATAAAACGTTTTCGGGATGGCCAAACCATAGTAAATTTTTCTAATTTATATAATTCAGAGGAACAAAAGTGACTAGTATTTTATGTAACAAAAAAACAAGCTACAATTACCGATTATTTTTCAAGACTAAATAAGTAATTTTCTTATTAAGTATATTATGTATTTTAATACGAAAATATTTACATAATCTATTATTGCATTCATTTCATATTAATTACTGTATGCATTCACATAATATAATGTAATTTGGTTTTTTAATAAATACGTTACACTATATTGATATAAAAAGACCTAAAACCATATACATATACATAATATTAACATAGTATGTACTATTATTACGTATATTCGGTAGGTACACTTATTACGGCTAGCCACCAATGACCGACAAACTTGGAAGGCAATAGTAAACTCGACAAAGACTCTCGAAGAGTTATAACGCCATTGATGATGATGATAATGACTAAATATTTTTGACGTTAAATTTACAAAAAGGAACAGGTTTTTTGCATTACGCATCAAGATTATCGTTTTCATGACAAGCAGTTATCATCACGAATAGACAATGTTTTGAACAGAGTTATTCAAAGCAGAGTAAGCAAAAGATTTAAACGAATAATTATAATATGACTCCCACAACCAAAAAACTCACAATTCGAATTCGCAATTTGATAATCGAAATTACAATTGAGGGGGCCAGACGTGAAAGGGTTTAAGTGCAGTTTTTATAGTTCTGAGATAATCAGCTTCAAAGTTGTTTGAGTTTTATAAATTCTAGGAGTAAAAAAACTAAAATATGTCTAGTGTACAATGTACTATAAAATGATAAAAATATAAGGGTATATTATTACTCTTACTATATCCTTCCTTTTTTTCAATTATTAAAAAAATGTACTTGGATCGGTACATGGTGTTGATAAATGTTACTGGTAAAACGGTTCAAGTGCAGATGTTAACTACATATTGCTAATCATTTTTGTCCCAGCTGTTACCCACAGTGTAACTACAACTGGAACGTTGCATAATACTTAATTAGTCTTCCACAAATCTAATATTTATTTACTTGAAACTAATCCTGTATTAACATGTGTTTACACATGCATCATCATCATCATTGGCTCGACAGCCCTTTCTGGGTCTTGGCCTGTTCCAGGATTCTTCTCCACTCTGATCTGTTTCGTGCTTTTTTTCTCCAGTTTTTTATTTTTAAGGTTTTTTTATCATTTTCTATTTGTTCTAAATATCTCAGCTTCGGTCTTCCTCTTGTTCTTTTTCCTTTACACATTACAGAATACTAAAAATAGTTTTGTGGTAAAATAGTTCAAGCGCACTTAAACCCGTTTATTAATATTTGTTTTTACAGAATACTAAAAATCGTTTTGTGGTAAAACGGTTCAAGCGCACGGTTAAACCTGTTTACTACCAAAGCAAACTGCAATTGTTTTCAGTGAACTAAATGTAATGGCGAAAGATAGCAACTGTAGGCGAAATATGCTTAAATCGTTTTACAACCAAGTTCTAATACCATTTAAGTATGCGAATCTGTACTTAGAGTGAAATTTTAAAACCCTTAAATTTTAAACCCTTTTACTTCTAACCCCGATCAATTCATGCTCAATTTTAATTGCTAATCATTATTTTCGTGCCGAAAAGAGGTTTCATGGCGATTGGGAAATTCACGGGAAAACTTTTAGCGAACTATTCGGCAGCAAATATTTCGTGAAGATGTTTTGACCGGGATATTTTGTCCAAAAAAATTTGTGGGGATTATTTGTCCGGGATTTTTGTGGGGATTTTATGTCCGGGGATTATTTGTCGGGGATTATTTGTAGGGATTATGTGTGGGGATTTTTTGTGGGGATTTTTTGTATGAGGATTTTTGTCCAGGGATAATTTGTGGGGATTTTTTGTCCGGGATTATTTGTCCGGGGATTATTTGTCCTAGCTTCGCTGGCAAACTGGAACAATTCGGTAAGCAACCCATGATATTTGATTCTTTAAGACGGATACTCACCAAAACAGGTAAGGCTATTCAGAACGGTAAGGCTACACCAACAGATTGCACGAGTTTATACCTCGTCCGTTCCCAAGATAAGCTCGAGGTCACACTGATCACAGGGTGTGTCGTGTCGTCGTAGCAACGACTAGGGGTCGACAAGACAAGAATTCTTGTCTTGATAACAATTTCTTGTATTGTCTTGTCTTGAAAAAAATCAAGAAAATTTAAAAAATCTTGTCTTGGCGTTTTCTTGACATCTTATATCTTGTCTTGACTCAAGAAATTTCAACATCTTGAAATTTCTTGATTACCCGGCCTGGTGATTCCCCGGCGACTTTTTATTTCGTTGCTTGTCAACACGGCCTCCACTGCCACTGGCTCCCGATCCCGGGGAGTACCCGATCTGCAGTTGTTTCCTGACGAACGCAAAGTTCTGTAGTATCTTTTATTTTTATTTTACATTTTTGTAAATGGTTTTGGCAAAAAAGTGTCCAATACATTAAAATATGTTATGTTATGTTAAAATATGTTACCTTTTTCACAAATAAACTCATTTTAGAGTTTTCAATATTAGTCAAGATATCTCAAGATTTCTTGTTTTCTTGACAAGAAATCTTGGTATTGACATAAAATTTCTTGTCTTGTCTTGAGATCTAAAATTACTTCTTGTCTTGATCTTGTCTTGAAATCAAGACAAGATCTTGAAATTTTCAAGAACTTGGCGACCCCTAGCAACGACACGTCACACCCACCAACCACGTATCTCTCGAATTTAGCTTGGGAACGAACGTAGTATACTGTAATATATACGATACCCTCGTGAATAACCGTCTGAAAAAAACAATTAGAAAAATTATTGAACAACTTTTGGTTTTTACAGGCAGTGGGCTATTAGGAATATCTATACAATTATCAACATATCAAAGCCACTGAAATAAATAATAAAATAATTTATGGGCGTACCCAGTTAATATTAAATTTGTTGCAATAAATAATAATACAAGGCAATTGTTTCGTATTGTTATTAAAAACTAGTTAGAATTAGATTTTTCAAGATATACATAATAAATTAATACGCAGAGAAAATGAAAGTTTATATACAAATCTTAAAACAATAAAATGATAAATTTTCAAAATCATTTAAACAAAATATATTACGAGGGTCGTTTTTTTTCAACCTCCGTTTGTCCATAAAAAATTCCCGTGAAGCGTTTCGCCATTGCGGTGCGCAGTGGGCGACAGCGCATCTCCCCCGCTACACTCTACATTAATCCCGACTTCCAGGCATCAGTCTGTACTGTGCTACACACGAAACAACATGGCCGCTACAATTAGTTCTCCCGCCAAGTGTGAATTACGCGCTGTCATTCGCTTTCATTTGACACACACACTTGACACATCAAGGATGTGTCAAATGAAACTTGTGGAAATTCCATTGCCAACGATGTTAAAGTGAAGCGACGGTTGTTTCTCACCGCTTCATCAACACGTTGAACAAGCTCATCTGTAACGACAGAATTGCGACCTTGACCCCATTCGTGATGCACATTATTTCGTCCTTCTTTGAATTTTCGGCACCGTTCACGCACAACTCCATCACTCATAAACCCTTCTCCGTACACTTGACACATCCTTCGATGAATTGCAGCTGCACTGTTGCCTTCTGCCTGCAAAAAGCGAATGACAGCGCGTAATTCACACTTGGCGGGAGAACTAATTGTCGCGGCCATGTTGTTTCGTGTGTAGCACAGTACAGACTGATGCCTGGAAGTCGGGATTAATGTAGAGTGTAGCGGGGGAGATGCGCTGTCGCCCACTGCACACCGCAATGGCGAAACGCTTCACGGGAATTTTTTATGGACAAACGGAGGTTGAAAAAAAAACGACCCTCGTATATTAAGGGAAGGTTGTTCGAACGCTAATCAAGAAGTTGATTATAATTAAGTCCCCTAAACAACCATCAAATAACAACACCCCTCATTCGTATGTCAATCAGTTGATTGTAATCAATTATGTTAATTATCATTATGATAATTAACATAATTGATTGATTAATTAATTATTAATTAACATAACAATTATTAACATAATTTATTAATAAATATCATAATTGTAATCAATTATGTTTTCAGCAACCCAAACAAAGTTGACATTGACAGTTGGTGACAGTAATTAAATATTTGATAATGATCAGTTGATTCCATTTTTGATTAGCGTTCGAACAGCCGTCCCCAAAATATTTTAACGGTAAGATTATAATTAAGATTACAGGATAGTCTTATTTCCTATTACCAATAATGTCAAGAATAAAGAATAGGAAAAGTTGGATTAAATAATGTCAGTTTTTTAAATCAAAATGAACCAACGTTATGGAATTCTACAGCGCCAGAGCATAAGAACAGGAACGATACATACGTTATAAGTTTAAAAAAGAAGCGAGTTAAATGGTTAAATCAAACACTACACAGACGGACCTATACAGACTGTCACGGACCATGGGAAGAGCTCTGTCTGCGGTGCGTTGCCGTCCATGGTCTTCGGCTGTGGGAAGGAGGTATAAGACGCTGGGAAGATCGATGTTGCCAACTGGAAAATTCAAGCAAGGGGCAAGGCAGAATGCCGCAGAAATCTTGAGAAGGTTGAGACTCTTTAAGGGCCGTAGCATCATGATCATGATTAAATTGATTAAACTTTTTTCTTCCTAATTTTTTTGTTTTCTATTAATTTTTAGTTATTGAACTTTGGCCCATTATTTAATTATAAGGCGCTTTAATAGAGCTATAAGTTGCTATATTATTAAAAGCTCCGCATCTCGGAGTAAAAACGCAATGACAAAGAGTATATTATTTCGATGTTATATAAATCTGTCTCATAGTCTCCACATATGTAGTACCTATTTTAAATACTTTACTACTACATTGAAACAATGTTCCTTGAAAATCGTAATAAAATACTTTCTGCACAATTTCCCTTGTGACTGACTGACAACAAAGATGCAATAGAAAATATCTACAATGGTTTTGTTCAGGTATGACTGAAGTTAAACAGAAATTCCTCACATAAAGTATGTGATTTTATTGTCATGTAACTTGTTTTATGTTTTTGATCATAAATAAGTTAACTGTGGTAATGACATTCATTTGTTTTTTATAACTCCTTGACCTTGGAATTTTAGTACCATTATAACAACTCAAGCAATAAAAAATGCAGAAGAATGTGATATTACTGAAACAAGTATTTGGTTTGTTTGCTAAGCTGTTTTTAATAATTTGCTGCAGAAAACAAAATAATGATTTGTTTGGATAAATCCAGAAAGGATAACACATTGACTGATGCAACACAATGATTAGATAATTTGACGAAACAAACTTACAATGAAGCCAAAAACTTCTAATATACAGGGTGGGGCATTAGTGTAACAATGTCCAATTACTCGTTTCTCGTAAGAGATACGAAAAAAAGTTATTTAGGTAAAAGTTGGAGCACAGATAGGACCATAATTTAAAAATATTTTCAAATATATAGGGGCGTGCGTATTGACAGGGTGACACAAACTTGATTTTTTAAATGGAACACCCTCTATATTTTCACATTTTTGGATTCTCCTCAACGTTTCCTTTCTTAAAATATAAGGATTTGTAATATTATACGAGGTAGTTTAAAAGATAAATTAATTTCGTAGCAACCTTTACACCCTGTAGAATTGTAGTGATTTGACATCAAATTTTTATTTTATGTTTAAATGATTTTTAATATAAGTAGTCTACTATTGTTAAACATTAACAGTATAGCCAAATGTGTAATTTTAGTATACAGGGTTGGTCGAAACTCGGAATGAGTATTTTTTGAGTTTTTTAAATGGAAAATGGTTTTTTTTCTATTTAAGTATTGTAATGAGATAATATTTTATGGTACTTTTTTATTTTTTAAGCATTCCCTATACATAAGTGCTTTAATTTGTAAGTTATTCGTGATTCTTTAAGCCAAACATTAATTGCAAAAAAAATTAGGTGAAATTTTATTAGGTGGCCGTAATAATTATGCAATCAAAAATAATTTTTCGAAAAAAAATTAATAATCATCTAGCCTGATCCTTAATTTATTAATATTGGACGAGATATCCAAATAAATTCGTAGTTAAGATTGTTGGTGCGCAAAATAATAATAAAAACATACAATATTCTACCTAGTCGGCTATGACACTAAATTTACTTAAATTTACATTATACCTACTATTTTTATAGTTCCAGTTGCTTTGTTACCATTACTAATATGAATTTTTCTGATGAGAAACTGATTAATAAGATTTTTGTGCTAGAACAAAAATGTGCTACTATACTAGCAATAAGAATTTTTTATCAGAAATTCCCTGATAGACGACAACCAAGAAGAGAAACATTTGGAAATATACTAGAACGGTTTCAACGGACTGGATACTTAGATTATGATAAATCTGATAAAACAAAAAACTATTGTAAATGAAGAAAACAGGAATTAAATGTAATCCTTAGTGTCACTGAGGATCTGCATATTAGTACAACCGTTCTTACAATCTAAGTATCTAGTCTGTTGAGACAGTTTTATTATACTTTCAAAGTTTCTCTTCTTGGTTGTCATCTATCAGCGAATTGCTGATGATAAATTTTTATTGCAAGTAGCTCATTTTTGTTATACTCTCCTAACACAAAGCCATTTTAATCAGTTCCTTATTAGAAAAATTAATATTAGTAATGGTAACAAATCAACTGAAACTATATAAATAGTAGGTATAATGTCAAATGTTTAACCAAATTTTGTGTCATGGCTAACTAGGAAGAATTTTGTATGTTTGATTAATATTTTAAGCACCAACAAGAGGGCCAAGTAACAGCTATTTATAGAGGAAGTATATTTAAGGCAATCATGAGAATGATGGTACTGACAATATTGAGGTTGAATGTTTTAAAAGTTTTTGTCTCTTTTAATAGTTAAAGTACATTAGAATTATCCAAAAATTAAGCCATTTAGTGATAAAAATGCAATGTGCTTAATGTTAAATATTTAAATTAGTTACATTGGCTATGTAAAATATTTATATGTACAGTTACGACCATTGAATAGTTTACAGGATTACGTATCTAGGAGCCGATTTTTTTAAATGTTACCTCGTTTAAACGCACCTTTTACGTCAAAGTGGCGTTACCAGTGGTGTTGGTGTCAAAATAATATACAGTGGAACCTCGATTATCCGTCTTTCCATTAACCGTCACCTCTGTTAACCGTCAGGGTACATTCATATGTTGTATTGACTACATAAGCAAAAATTTTAATGTAAAAAAATTTAAAAAAAAGTTAATTTGATTTGTGTGATGAGGACACAAACGGCTATCCATTGCTGACAGATAAAGAAATCGTTGAAATGGCAACAAAGGCGGACCAAACAGATTCAGAAGCCGACACCAACTTGGAATTTGACTGTAGACATGTTGATAAACCTATTGTAACTGACAAAGATTTGCGTAAATAATCTAGAGAGAGAAACTGCATCGCACATGCAATAATTCATCGAGTAGTATTCTCAACAAGAAGCTTGTTGAGAATGATCTTATGCCGATTAAGAAATTCAGCTGTCGCAAAATGTGAAGCAACAGTAAAAAAACAAAGATTTTAGAATATTTTACATTGATTCGGTTGTACGAACACAAATCCCTCTTATATTGTCAAACAAACCATACAAATGAAATTTGAGAGTTGTACTATGAATTTTTAATGTTCTGTTAACCTTCTTTTATCCGTCCTACCCTTGGTCCGGTGTCCTGACGGATAATCGAGGTTCTACTGTAAATATATTTTATAAAATTTAACAAAAATACCAAGGTCCATTAGTTGTCGAGGCATTAAGCTAAATAAAAAAAATTAACAAAATGGAAAGCATACAAAGAAGATTTTTGGGGGAGTTTGATATCATTTTATTTTATTTTTCAACACGCGAAATTTTTGACAAGTATTGATTTTTTGACTTTGACATTCATCAGATCCGTACGACACTGCAATTTTACAGTATTACAATATAAAAATTAAGGTGTAAACTATTCAGTGATCGTAACTGTACCTATATAAGTAAATATAATATTTATAAATGAAGTACATATTATTATAAATAACATTATTATGATTGACCCAGATTCAGCTAATAATTTCCCAATTGTATAAGCAAAGGAAGTGATCCAATTTCTTCTAAAATAAAAGTCTTATCAGACCTTTTGCTCATTATCATAGACTAGAGTTCATAGGAAACAAATAAATCAGACAATGAACAAACTAGGAATTTCAAAAAGTTAATCTGTCTAGACTCTAGACTATTGTGAACCATTAAGAAACAATAAAATTGATACTAACTAGAGACAAAAATTCCATATTGAATATTAACAGTAAGTATGTATGTAGAAATAAGGGAGATGGGAGATTTTAATTTACAAATATACATGTTACCAATTACAAGAGTGGAAATATGAGGAAGGAGATCAAGAAACAAGGACAGTATCAAGAGTTGAAAATTCAAATGTCATTAAAATATTGAAAAATCAAAACAATGTTATAAGACAGTAATTATTGCTACAATAAAGGAAGGTCCCACATTCTTTGACAGGAAAGCGTCCTTCATTTTAATGTTTGAGAGAGAGATTAACTCAAGACTGGACTTAATAAAATAAGTTACTGTAAAAGAATTACAATGATGAATGGACCAGAGATATTGAATTATGCACTAGAGTTTCTATAGCAGATTATATTAATGGCAAATGGAAGTTTGGTAGAGTTATGAAAATATTGGGTCTTTTACATTATAGTTGAAGCTGCTTATTAGAATACCGGTTATAGGAATATCCCAGTTTAAGGAATAGAAATTTGAGGTCCTGAAACATTTTTACTAGCCACCAACGATCGGTTATGAGAATATCCCAGTTAGGTATAGAAATACTTTTGCTTGGCACGAAGGCTATTTCAATAAGCAGGTTCGACTATATTTGGTTGAATTCGTTGATATAAGAACTTGAAGAAGGCACATTAATCAATTAAAAGTAATAGGAGAAAATAACCATATTTTTGTCTACACCTTTAGTACCGTTAGTAAAGACAAATATTCAGATCTCCAATGTACCTGATACAATTAATAATAAAATAAATTCACTTTCCAATACAAATAAATTGCCTAGATCAAATGAGAGTACAAAATCATCTATGAGGTCCCAGGTTCTTCATCTGTATTAAGTTATTTCTGTTACCAAAGTTACACCTACAGCTCCTGGAACGAACCATGGCCGGTAACAAAAATACTGTTGTCGGTCATACACCCACCTAATCTTAACGCAGACAGGATTTCTCTCACCAGCCATGGTTCAGTACAGGAGCTGTATTTTACATAGATCTTCAAGAATATACAAAACCATTTTCAAAATGAATTTGTAAAGAAATTCATTGTCAAGGGAGGAAATGTTGCATTTGTGTAAGTTTGTATTAAAAGTGGGAAGAGAAAAAAGAAGAAAACTGCATGACAGGATACAAGTTACAAGGTTAAGATTTGTAAGTTTACAATCTACATTACAAATGCAGTACACAACAGCTTTCTATAACTTATTATTGACGAAAAGATTGAACATAATAGATGACAATCCCTCATTTTTAAAATAGAAGGATAATTCAAATTAGCAAACAGGGCTGTAATGCTTGTTTGTAATTGGTCCAACCCCACAGGCACATTTACTCCATTAAATTATAAAATTTTGACACTATTGACATTTATGAAATTTTGACACTACTTAATGGCATTTACTAAAAATCATAGATTAATTAAGATATATCATCAATTTTTTGTATTGTCTGTGATATTCCTTTAGTTTTTAAATTGTTAGTCTGCATTTTTATATAAAAAAAACAGTTGTTTTTAGAACTCTAACTATGTATTAGTATAGGTAATATAATATTTATGGAATATGGATACTGCCGAAGGCCAACATGATCAACCAAAAAAGAAGATGAATCTGGATATTTTTCTAGTGACATTATTGGATGTAACTCTGTCTTTTGAGTTTACTCCGCCTATTTGCAAAAATGAACCATAGTAGATAACAAATTTCTGATTTCTAATGGAATATCCATTAGGGCCTTTTTATGGTGCCTATCCCTTATGGATGTTGTAGACTGTAGACTAACATGTATATTTTGAATTTGTTGACGGTTGCCCTAAAAAGCCTGGTAGTGGTCGAGTTAAACCATTTTGTAGGTTATGAAGTTGTGTGCTCCTAATCGATATGGAACCCTAAGAATAGATTAAGAAACTAATGAATAGCCAAACTGATACTGATAAGAAGACAAAAAAATTAAGAAAACAGGGGGACAATATCATTTAAATTTTCATCATTTTTTGTAAACATACTCAATAAATTTTTGAATCTTTGAATCTATAAACAATATACAATAAATAATCATTGTGAATTCGAGACATATCCAGGCAGATGGATTGCTAAATGAAGGATATAATAATGCAGTTAAGGTAAGACTCTACTAACCAAAGACTGGATTGAGTGTTGCAAATGTGGTATACTACTGTATACTTGACATATTATATGCCTCATAATCAATGAACTGTCAATAGGGCTTTTCATCGATTTCCATTTGTTTTGAGCTTCTGTCATGTGTCACATAATATTAATATATCTACGTCATATGTCTTTGGTTTGTATCATTGGTAATACCAATAACATACGACATAGATATATTAATATTCAAATTCATGTGACAAATGACAGGAGCTCGAAACAAATGACTGTGAATGAAAAGCCCTATACGGATGGAATAGGCACGAAGAAAATTAATGCGGCCACAATACAAGAGAGAGGTCCTAGAGAGAGACAGAGAATGTGCTGGAAAATTTGACAGGCCGTGTAATTTCATTTGCCTATATCAACTTAAATCGGGGAAATAGACCTCATATTTTTTTAACTTTATTAACTTAACTTAATTTTTAAATACTGCCTATCAGCCCTGATACCAAGTTAAAAAAATATGAGGTCCATTTGCCCGATTTAAGTTGATATACCTAGGCAACTGAAATTAGGCCTAAGTCTGACGTCACAAATGTCACAAAATTGGGAGGAGCTTATATTGACTCCAAAAAATTTTGTTTGTAACGTTAAATGATCATAAGTAATTTTTCATTTATGCGCTTTGTGTGGCAAAATAGGACTTCATTTAGGTATTTCTTAATGTTGTTCTGAAGCTATTTTCTTGTGGCATTTTTATATTCAATTGCATTTAATGGGAAATAAGCCACAATTTTACCAAAAAAAAATTATTTTATTAACGTTTCGAAGCCCAAATCCGGTTTCGTTGTCAAAATACAAAATACTACTATTTAAAATACAAAATATCAAAATACAAAATAAGTAGTATTTTGTATTTTGACAACGAAACCCGATTTGGGCTTCGAAACGTTAATAAAATCATTTTTTTGTGGCTAAAATTGTGGCTTATTTCCCATTAAAAGCAATTGAATTTAGGTATTTCATTAAAGAAACGTATTAATTAAAAAAATTTTATTCGTTTTTGCTCAGGTGGTTTTTATTCCTTAGTGGTTGAAAATAAACATAACCTCAAAACTGTTTACGTTCTAATCATTGCATTAAATTAACTCGCCTGGGCAAAAACGAATAAAAATCTCTTAATTGACATGTTTCTTTAACTAAATACCTAAATGAAAAGTCTTATTTTGTCACACAAACCACATAAACAATAAAATAAAAATTCCTTATGAGTGTTTAACATTATAAACAAAACTGTTTGGAGTCAAATACAAGCTCCTCCCAATTTTGTGACATCAAGACTTATTATGTCCATTTTCCAGCACATTCTCTGTCTCTCTCTAGGACCTCTCTCTTGTATGTTGGTGGCAATCTCGCTTCACTATTTGAATGGGACAGGGCCATTCCATCCGTATTGACAGTTCATTGCTCATAATACACTCAATATATGTTTATAAATATCTTTAAACGCAGCCAAGGTGTTAAGGACCAGCTGGAAGACGACTTTAGTGTAAGAGTACGAAATTGAAAACCCAAGGTAAATTATAGAATGCTGATCCTAGAACAGGCCAAGACTCATTCCCAACTGTTTTGTAGAGCCAATGATGATGATAGATTAAGACCAAAGAATATATATTCTCCTAGAACAGGTTGAATGGAACAGATGGTTATGTTTATTTGTCCTTTGAAAATACTGTGGTCATTGTCAGACCGCATGCATGAACTCAGTTGTGCACAAAATCCTATGCTGAAACGTTACAGGGCAGTACCCTTCTAGAAGGTCTATATTCTTGTTAAGACTATGATTTAAGGGGTTGTTATATGTTCGCTGTAGCTTACATTAGCAAGTGAACTTAAATATTTTGCAGTATGGCAAGGTTCATAAAGCATTTAAATAAATCATTATAATAAAAAATAGTAACAATAGTCTTAAGAGCATAATAATTTTCTCTGCCTACTAACAATAAGTGGTCAATTTTGTACAAAACAAATAAATTATAAATAAAGATCCTCAAACGCATTACCTGACGTCACAAGTCATTGTCCTCGGCACAAAGAGTCACTGCACCCTATAACATGGACTGCATAGATGAGTGCAGTTTTTTTTCTAAAATTCACCGTGCGTCCATACTAGATTCGGATTGGGATCCGTGATCTGATGAACTACTACTCGAAACCGTTTCGGAAGTTTTAATTTTTGGTTTATATTCTGTAATTACAACCGTAACACTGTTTACTGTAACCTCCCTTGTTTGGGCACTGCTCCTATCGATGTTTTTCAACCTGGGCGGATGGCGACGTTTTTTCATGGATTTCTTGTCTTTTTTCTCCTTTTTCTGGTTACTCGTTGCTGGCAAGAATTGGCTGGCTACCTGTTGGGCCACTAATTGAGGGTTGATTCTAGGTTTTCGTGTTGAAGTTCCTTTCCTAACATCACACATTAAACATTTGAATGCTTCGGCTGTGTTTCTAAAAGTACACACACTGCAATCCCAGAAATTATCTTCTAAAACTTTAGCAGAACGTTTGGCCCTTCGTATAGGGCTTTTTTTATTATCCATTTCAACGTAAATTGCACTAAAAACTTAATATTTTTATAAAAACTGACAACTGCTTGCTTGGAATGGCGCCATGTTTACTCGCTGTCGTTTCAGAAGCGGTGTTGCCGGTTATAAAGTTATATTATAACAATATATCCAATATTAATTTCTAGTTAATCTGTGGACAAAAAAATGTATTAGAAAAAAAAATGTATGTATGAAAAACCTGAAAAAAAAAACAAAATGTATGTATAAAAAACCTGCGCTTTAATGACATTAAGTAACATATTATACAATACAAAAGAAGGTATATGTGGGAGAAATAAATTAAAATACTTATCTAATTTATAGATTTTTAAAGTAATAAAAAATTAAGAAGTAAAATAATTAAAAAACAGCTAAAAAGGGTATACAAATCATCATAACATAACTAACCATACCATACCATACCTATGCTATTGAAAGAGAGAATAAAATAAGACCAAAATAAAGGAATAGAAGTTAAACGTTTTAGAAAGATAATAGAAAAAAGATATAACTCTTCAAAGGAATGAACGTAGAAAGATAAACAAAACTAGGTAGGTAATAAACATTGGGCACATCAGACTAGTTAGGAAAGCAATAGCAAGAAGAAATATCTTAAGGAGGTATTAACAAAAACCCATCATAGTCTCTTAAGAATTTGAAGTAATACATAAGGATTTGCTAGAATGCTAAGTATATTCCAGGGCGACGCTAAACGAAATAAGGATTAGAGTTTAGAGAGAGGTTATCGTCGGCCTAATGTGAAAAACGCATAAGTCCAAAATACCTGTTTTTACAGGAGAGCCAAAAAACTAACTAAGCATAAAGTAACGTTTACACGTATCCAGTAACTGGCGCCAGCCTCACTGAAATGCGAGTGCTTGACTAAGACAGCGCTGGATAGGTTCGTTTACACGTATCCAGTAACTGGCGTCAATCTCACTGGCACTCTTATTAAAAATCCTAATATTGCCACTGAAACCACAGGTACGACAGCGCCAGCGACTGGAACGCTGTGTTTACACGTGTCTACAACCACTGGCAAAAATAGACCAGATTCGAGACAGGAGACAGCGCTGGTATACAGCGCTGGACTAGAACAAAAAAGCGTTTACATATGATGCCACTACCATGCCATCACTGTCGTTCCAATGCGACTGACGCCATTTACTGGATACATGTAAACCTGCCTTTTCTCCACTTTTATACAACTAAATATAATGTGAAAATTGCACAAGTCCCTAAACAATTATCAAATGTTTAATTATCAAACAATATGTTTGTGTCATTTTTTAACCTGTACCCTGTAGGTAAGTACCTAGGTACGTACTCACCCATTTACAACTGAAAAGACTTTTTATTGTATAAACATCAGAAAAGCGGACTTGTGCAGATTTCATATAGTTTTCAACATTAACGGACTTACGCAGATTTCATTTTCACAATTTTAGGAAAATCTAGTAAGCTTAATTAGAAGAAAACAGAGCCGAATCTACCTACATACCTTTTGAATAATGCCAGCTAGCAGATGCCATCAAGAGTCTAAAACTGAATATTTTGGATTTATGCATTTTTCATATTAGGCCGACGATATGAAGCGTGAAGTATTGATTCCAAAAATACATACATACCTACCTAATACCCATGCTTATGAGAAAATGCACCGATTGGCCGGAAAATAAGAAAAACTGTAAAAAGGTACAGATTTTTCCTTTTTCTCGCCAAACAAAGTATGGGATAGGGACAAATACACATTTTTGGAATAAGCCGGATCAAGTGGCCATGTCTGGCCATTTACCAGAAAATTGTCGAAAGGCCATATCCTTGGCTTTTTTTTAAATTCGTTAATAGGATATATTAGCGTCAATTTGAGTCCAAGATTGAAACTGTTCCACTTTTCTTACAAAAAATTTGCAGTACCTTCTTCTCCTTTACTGGATGTACTCACAATTTTCTTACAAATTTGGTATTATAATACCAAATACATACATTTGTATTATTTTATGAGTTTGCGGTATTTTGTCAATATCATGGCAACGCTGGGCTCTGTCTAACAACTGATTTTAGTGCATAGAATTGTGGCAGGAACGTAGATGCATTCAGTAGACAGTGGCGTATCTATACCAAGTGTAAACTCAGATAAATAATATTTTATGTTAAAGTACTTAAGAAAAATGCATTAAATCCAAGGATGTAACTTTTTAGAAAAGGGCAAAAAACGAAGGTCACTGCATATTAAAATATTTTATTTTCAAAGCATGTAAAATATGTTTGAGTTAAATTATTGTGAAGAAATCTTGAGTTCTCAAAAAATTTCTAATGTCGCGTCCTCACTGATAAAAATTTGCGTCAAACCCTTCGGCAAAGTAGCATTCCTTCTAATTATTCTCCTTTATGATAACTAATAAAACTATAAAATTGGGAATAAATTAATTAATAAACGAACTGTAAATGAAAAGAAAAAGCCAGCAATATCTATATTTAAAAAAAATAAAAAACAATAAATGAAAAAAAAACAAACAAAATACATCTATTAAAAAATACAGTTAGGTACATGTAAGGATAATCTTTAATATACTGTTGTAGAATTGTGTTTTTGGAAAAATTTCAGAAAATAAAGTTATATCAAAGATCACGAGATCATAGATTTTCTTCACCCTGTATATGACAAAAAATTGTATAGAGTCTAATTTAGTTAATAAACAGTGCTTTTTCGGGGAAGGTGAAATCGTTAATGTGGTTTTCGTTAATGGGTTTTTTGAAAAGGATTTACAGATCAGTGGCGGCTCGTGACCTCAGTATGCGGGTAGGCTACACATATACTTCGGGTAGGCGACAAAAAATATCCTACAGTTTGTAATACATTTTGAGCCGTCTTGCAATACTAAATGTAATCTATGAGCGCAACAATGTGTAAAAATTGCTTTTGGAGCATCTACTTTAATTTTTGATTGTAATCCGTTTAAAGAGCCAGCCATTACACTTGCACCATCGTAAAATTGAGCAATTAATTTATTTTTGTAATCATATGGCTCAAGCACGTTTGAAATTAAACTATATAGAGCGTCTGCAGATCTATTATCGCTAACATCAAAAAACCCTAAAAATCTTTCTGTTACCTGACCAACTTTGTTAACAAAACGGATTGTTACAGTACACTGTGATTTTTCGGTTATATCAGTAGTATCGTCAGCTAGTATAGAAAAAAATTGACTTTCATTAATTTCTGTTGAAATTTCATTTTTTACGTAATCGGCAAGACAATCTATTAAATCATTTTGTATTGTTTTTGACAAACCCGTGAACACCCCTTCTATTTTTTAACATGATCCTGGATTTCCTGATCGCGTTTAACTACTAAATTAAAAATTTCTTTAAAATTACCCATGTTTGAAGAATTATGGCTCTCATCACGACCGCGAAATGTAAGTTCTTGTTTTGCTAAAAGAATTGTAACATCAATTTCTTCAACTTCTTCAATCTTTTTCAACTTCTTCATTATATATCTTATTAGATAGAGAAATATGTCCAGCGAAAGCACTGTCAGTAGTTTGTTTATTTTTTTCTAACCGTTTTAAATCTAAGCAATTGTTTAAATGTTCTTTCGAAGATTCATGTTTTTTTACACTAGCTGATAAATTTTTCAAATCTGAATATCCCTGACTCACCCAAACATTTTGCTTCAAATTTGAGAGCAACAGACAAGGCCAACAGAAAAGTGAATTTTTAAAATAACTTCCGCTTAGCCATTTATGATTTTCATACCATATTGTTTTAAACTATCTCGAAAATGGTTGATTGTCTTTTGTCTTATCTGTGGATAAAATTGTTAAATTTTGTAAAGGCCGGCCCATTGAAATAATTACTAATCTTTCTTGATTTTGGCGCCTTGAAAAAGGCGTCTCGGTCAAACTGCATATTACATCGTTTAAAATATTCATATTCGATGACTAAAGTTTTTCCACCAATAAAACTAACACACCTACGTTTCAACAACGTCAAATATTACTTATTTTATTTATGTATCAAATAATAATTTACTATTCGAATAAATTGATAAGTTAACAATTAACCTCGCTTTAAATTTTTAATTATCTATATAATCTAATAACACATTATTCAGTTTTCATAAACAAATTTAAATTGTCCTACCTAGTTTTATTCAATACTTAACCTACTAATAACAGCCAAAATCAAAAAACAATTATTTTAAAACAGTTTCACAAGACACAAGAGAAGCAACTGATAAAATTTTGTAGGTCCGGCTATAAGACTCTGTGCCTATCCGCCCGTTCAAAATCGTAGAATACGGTCGCTACGAGCAGACCTGCAGCAGGCCTGCTGCAGGTCTGCTCGTGTAAACAGAGAGAGATCGCACGTCAATTCGGTGTTGGCGTCGTTCTATTTCAGGCTACGTTCCCGAGTGCCTGACCAAGGAGAATATTAACCCGGTCTATATAGACATTTCAAATAACAAAAATTGCCGGAGAGCCAAATTTTGCTGGAGAGCTAGGGTATACCATAACAAATAAAGTTTAAAAAGTCCCCATCGATCCCATGTGTGCGTCAAAAGTTATTCGGGGTCAAAGGTCAAAATTTGAGATTTTTTGGATTTTTTTTCGAAAACGGTAAGTTTTATCAAAAAAAAATCTTAAACCAAAGTTGTAGATCTTAAAATTCTCTACAAAAATAGTCCTTGCTATTTTTTTCATAAGAGTTGCCATCCCTGAGATATCGCGATTCAAAGAGTCACATTATACATGATATGCACACGTTTCCACACCACCTGTGAGGTAGTGTACTCGGCGCGTTTTTTTACCGTGGTTTCCCCTGTAGGCCTACTCCACTAACTGTTTTGATAATTTTAGGATAATTTAAGGAAACAATACCGGTCAAGTTCTAGATATTACCTTATTATTGATATTGATTATTGATATTGCTATTGATTATTAGGTTGACTATTGTTTTGATTTCTTTAGATATTTTAATCAGATTCATATTCTTGAAAGTCTACTTCAACAGTCAAGTGTTCTTCGATTTCATCTTGCCGTCCAAAGTATTTACATTAATGTCAGCATTGTCTGCAACATATTGGATGAATGTGCCTGTTTCTGGTGGTAAAATGTGAGGTGGATGACTGAAAACTGCTGCTGCTTCATAGTTCATTGTTTCACTGTAAGAGGCGCATAAACCAAGAGACGAAAAAATTTGTATGAGACGTTTCGAAGCAAACCGCCGATGAAAAAAACTGAAAGACCCAGCTGTAGTTTCGATTTAAAGGTTCTAGGTCAAACAGCTGTCATGATGCAGTGGCTAATATTCGTACAAACTAATTTTAGATGATCTAAATTATGACGCTTGTTTTTTAAGATGACTTGTTCCAAAAAATATGACAATGATTCGGGAATATCGTTATTTATATCCTCGAACATTCTACCTGGTGGGGGGTACATAGTATTATCGAAAACACAAGATTGAATATCTTTACGAACAATTGCTGCTGCGGCTTTCAAAGTTTTTAACCGCTTGTCTTTTTCATCCAAGTCTTTTTTATCAGACCAGACTTGACTTAAAATATCTTGGTAATTGTCAATAAAACAAATAAATGTTAATTTTCCAGGCTTTTCTGTAATAATAATTCTACTACCATACTTCAATTTCAATCGTATTTTGATAGTTCTGTCATCTAAAACTACATCTTGACAAACATTCCTTAATTCATCCAATGAAAACTGGCAATCATCAATCGTTTCTATGAATTGAAACATTTTCTCCATCGCAGAGTTTACAGTTTCATCTTGTGGACGGCCAATTTTACGACCAGTATTAGGTTTTAAGATTTGTAACAACTGTCATGGTATTTTGCATCAGCAGCGACTAAATCATACTCAAAAGTAATACGTTCAAGAACAGCCTTCGAAACATCATCAGAACGATCTTTAGCTAATTTTAACAAGGATTCTTTGAATTTTAGTGTAGTCACGTTACGAATTATTTTTCGAAGATGCTGTGCTTTCTTTATCTCAGATTCTTCATTGGCTTCATTGCCACAAAATAAACAGTATTTTTTAAAACAAAAATGTGATTTACTTACTCGCGTTCTAGTATGAGGTGGACTTACTTTTGAAGTACTAGCCTGTTCCTCCTCACGTTGTCTTTTCACTGCAGCGATTGAAGTTTTCCGAATGTATGATTTTCTGCAATTCACGTGTATTGTAACGGATTTTTGAGTTCTTAAATACTCAATAAACTCATCACCTCTCTCGACACTAGCCTCGATTAAATTTGGCATTCCACGATCAACCACAACCCATATAGCACACAACGTCCGATGTACGTCCATATAACGTACATTTAAAGTCCAAACGTCCATGGACCAAAACTGGACGTACTATGTACGTACATTACGGGACGTCCATTGGACGTTTGATTTCAACGTACATTGGACATCCATTTGTGGTCCATGGATATTTTACACAAAACGCGACTATTATATTAAGTCCCAATACAAACTAAATGAGAATCTTCTTGACAACGTTGTCGCTCTTCGCGCTATCGGTCGTGAAAGGTAGTATTAGGCAGGTACTTTTAGGGGATTATCGCTGTTAATTGTTGTGGAATACTGAAGGATGGTTTATTTATGATAATTCACAGAATGGCAAACGCGCTTGTAATATACAACAACGGTACTGACTCTAAAAATAGTTTGGAACAGAAACAGAACAGAGATTAAACCTCTTTTAATGTGCATGCTTCCTAGGGCGTCATTATCTGAATCTCGTCTTTATGCAAATACATCCTGTGATATATTTGTGTTTTCTGTTTATCGTGCAAGTGCAGTCGTGCATTAATGAAGTTCCTAGTTCCTATAATAAAGTATATATTATAATGAAGTTATAGTAAAGAGAAATAAAAAGGTCTTTTGTGTAATATTTTTAAGTATAAGTTTAGTATTATAAGGAACTATTTCCTATAAAGGCTTTTTGCTATGTATTCACAAAATTATGGATACTAGATTTCTTTCTGAAAAGTGCCCTACAAATGTCCATAAGACGTACATTGAATGTACATAAGGTGTACACTGAAAGCTTCAATACAACGTACAATGTACGTTTGTAGCGGACGTTCTATGGACGTCCAATTTTGTGAACTCTGGACATTCGTTGGACGTCCATCGGATGTCCATTGTACCTTAGCGGGACGTCCATTGGACGTTCCAATGTACACATATGTACGTCCATTGGATGTCCATAAAACGTACTTGTGCTATCTGGGAACTGTTTGAGTTTCACTTAAAGGTTTATTGCAAATAAAGCAAAACTGAGACATTTTTAAAACTATAAAATTGTACAAATAACGGTAACGGTACTAAATGGTAGAAGCTTGTAATAAGTACTTATATTCACTTGAACTGAACCTTTAGCACTAAAAGAAACAGATAATATTATGAACCAGACCTACGGACAATACTGTAGCCATTGCCTATAATAGACAATCTGTTCTTTTTTAAACAGTGGTATATGTTCTATAGCCAAATGTTTTTCAAGGCCACGTGGATAGAGGAAATTCAGTTTGGGACTGATTACCTTTTGAAGAAATATTTTCAGAATAGTATAATATACTATATAAAAGAGACACAAATAGGCATTTATACTTGTCTTAAGGGCCACATATGTATATAAGTGGCTTATACGTGCATATAATGTATGAAGTAACTTTTAAAATCGCGATATCTCAGGAATGGTAACTCTTAGGAAAAAAATTGTAAGGACAATTTTTGTAGAGAATGTTAAGATCTACAACTTTGGTTTGAGGTTTTTTTTGATAAAACTTACCGTTTTCGAAAAAAATCCAAAAAATCTCAAATTTTGACCTTTGACCCCGAATAACTTTTAACGCACACATGGGATCGATGGGGACTTTTTAAACTTTATTTGTTATGGTATACCCTAGCTCTCCACCAAAATTTGGCTCTCCGGCAATTTTTGTTATTTGCCAAGCATTTTGATGTCTAAGTTGACCGGATTATATAGAATCTATACAGTAGGTACTACTGATACTACAAGGAGCGTACAATAATTATAACTACGGAGAAAATTTTTTGGATATTTTTAAAAATAATTTGGAAAATTCCACACCCGTAATTTTGAACCAATCAAAATACGTTATTTTGACAGATCACCATGGCAACGGAGGTTTTTTTATCGGAAATTTTTTGCTCGTGGGGTACCCAACAGCGAATTATAGTGGAAATTTTTTGACGTTTACAATAACAGAACATTTTTGACAGACTGGTTTTTATTTGTTTACATAATTTAGTTTTGGTTTTGATTCATTTTCTATCACTTGTAGTTACTCAAAACTTATGTAAAATTGAAGAATATACTATTTTCTATCTTGAAATGGTATTCCCATGCAACTACAATGAGTAGAAATTACGAATTTGAAAGCCTAAATAATTGCTGACAAAGCTATGGCGCGCTATTAATCTGTTCATGCAGCTTTGGATTTTCAAATGCAAATTTGGTGTGGAATTTTCTTACCGAATACCACGCGAAGTCAAATTAATATCCGGAAATTTTTTTTGATCATGAATATTTTTAGAAAATTTCCCTCGTCTGCGACTCGGGAAATTTTCAAAATATTCATGATCTCAAAAAAATTTCCGGAAATAATTTGACCTCTAGTGGTATTACTAGTGATAATTTTTGCTATTTTATTGTAGATATTGTGTCAAAATTTATAAATTACAATTTTGAAATAAGTAATTTATATTAATAATTTATATTATTGTACTACATTTGAAGAGGGTAGGCGGCGCCTACCTTGCCTACCCCGACGGGCCGCCCTTGTTACAGATGGGTCAAAAATATTGGAAAGTGCATCAATAGGATTTTTGTAAATAATTCGTAGAAGATTTAAACGGTAAACAGATTTTATTGAGTTTAGAATGTAAGGCCTTTTGTTTAGTTCTGTGAAAAACGATAGTAATTTGATGTCTCTTAAAAGTTTAACAAAATGGAAAGTTGGATACAAATTAAGTTGGTTTCTTAGGAAAGGAAAGTATGAATGTTTTGGGTAGAAAAAGATCGGTGGAAGGGATGAGAATGTGGAGTCTGAATTTGAGAGAGAAAAGATAGTCACTGTGTGATTAATATCGGGAAAGGGCAGTCCAGTTTTTGAAAAGTGAGAAGTCAGTGTAAAGTGGTGAAATCGGCCTTTGCGAGCAGAATCAAGTTGAAACGAAATTGTTGACCGGTTGAGAAGTAAAATTTTCCTGTGTCCGAGGAGGATTCCTTTGTTCTGCCTAGAACGAGTAACGAGTAGCTGATTGGTATCTATTTGCACAAGGTATCGAGCAAGGAGAAACTGAGGAGAATTCGAGCGAATCCTAGTTTGTTTATTTTTGAAGCAGTTTGCACGAGAGGGACTTTGTCGCAACATCCCAAGAGTACGTGAGGAAGAATCAAGGACGACGCAATCTGGGAGAAGAAGGAGTGAAGAAACAGAAAGGTTAGTCAAATCATTTGTTGAGACTGAGAGAAACTATATATGCTAATTTTTTTGTATTGAACAGTTCTATAACTCAGTTAGTCATTCCAACTTTAAGTAATCAATTCAAAAGAAAAAAAGTAAATGTTATTTAATTTAGTATGAATAAATGAAATTGTTTTAAATAATTTTTTTCTGTTAAAACAAGGAGACGTTAGAGTTTAAACTTGATTTATTAAGAAATTGTTGCAACAAATTTAGATTTTAGTATTTTTGTTAAATCTTATCTATACGGCATATTGGATAAATAAATAATAGATTACATTTATATGATATTGAATGTGTTTAATTTCCCTGTCTTATCCTGGAAGGAGTAAGCAACTAGAGATACTAGAAACCACGAAGTAAAGGTATTGCATCGAATACAAAATTAGCCCTCAGAATAAAGTTTATTTGAAAATTTAATTTGAATTTGGTTTTCTTTACATAGGCAGCAATTAAATTAATTGAGTGATTAATTAAATTAGGAATTTGCTAATCAATCTAATATAAAAGATAAAATAGAGCATAACAATACATACTGAATAATATATAGATACTAAATATGTGTATTAATTAAATATTAAGAATCATGATAATATATGTGAAAATTAATATCTAAAGGATTTTCCTACTAACTTTTACACATTTGTTCTAGCTAAATGACTTCGTTATAGCGCCATAAAACAAAACACACACACACAACCGGCTGTTCGTCGCAAATATTTGCGTGCTCGAGGTAAATTGTGCTAATGTAGACGTGTTCGTCGCATAATCGGACGCAAGAATTTTCGACGCACACGCTCCATCGGTCATCGTTTTCGGGCGAAGATCAAATGATTTGAGCACCGCGTCCTCACTGGTAAAAATTTGCGACGCAAATTCTTGCGACGAACCATTAGTTCAAAATCCACGAAAAATTTACCAGTGAAGACGCGGCTTAAGGGGCGTACTATTATTTTGAAAATAAATTATATCTGTTCTGCTTCCAAAAGTTGGATTTTTTGCATTTTGCGTCTCAGTTTATGGAGTTTATTCGTTTTCCCTTAATTTGTAAGTAGGTAATAACAAATTGTTAAGAAGTCAGTAAAAAAAGATATTGTATAATGATTTCATTACATTTATTCTTAATTTTAAAATCAATCCAATGTGGTGCTTCTTCAGTTATTCCACATAAATCTTGTTCCACTTCTACACTAACTTAACTACGTCATTTACAAGAAGCAAAAAAAATTCGTAAGTACCTAGTATTTTAAGCATGGATTAGATTGCCACTTTTGGAATATTATTTGCTGACCGGGGGATTCTTAGCACCCTCTCCCCACTCCCCACTTAAGGGGTGCCCGGGACTGAGAGGCGTTTGTTTTGGATTTACAGCCATTTTGGTGTTCTGCCTGGGGATCCTTACAGATCTCAATGATGTGCCCTACCACCTGTCGGTTCTTCCACCCGTAGCCGTTGGCCAACATATGGGGGATTACTTATACCCAAGGTTCATAAATAGACAGGTTGCATGGTAACTTTCCACCAATCAGCGTCGAGAATCTAATGGCGGGAGTGACGTCACCCAGAATGCTGCATTCAAATTCATTCACTTCACTCATTGAAATGAACTCGGAAAATAGGAATGTTTTTATAGTCCAGAAAGCCACTGCGCATCCGCTAGGAAAAATATTCTAATTCGAATTTTTTGCACAATCTTACTCAAAAAGGACTCCTTTTAACAAATTTGCATGTTGCCAGGACCAAAAGGTGGTCAAAAATTTTTTAAACGTTTTTTTTTTTGTTTTTTTCCTAAAATTATTTTTTTTGCATGGAAAAAAGTTTTTTTAGGTTTTTTGGATTATTCCAAACAGAAAAGATCTTTAGTGACTTTTCTCTAAAAATGATAGTTTTTGACATATAAGCGATTAAAAATTGAAAAATTGCGAAATCGGCCATTTTTAACCCTCAAAAACTATGTGAAAAACTGAAAATTTTAATGTTGCCAAGGTAGGTAGATATTCTTTAAACATCGATTGATGAAATCGCGAAGAGTTTTTTGCAATACAATATTCAAAACTCCTTTGTTTTTTAATTGCTAATCAAGCGTGCGCGACACTATTTTCCACCGACAGTATGGTGTAAATTAAAGGATTAAATTCGTTTTTTCGTAAACCGGCTACTTTAAGGAAAAATCCCGAAACAGGTCGATTTTTATTTTTAAGTCATGATATTGTGGCATATATGGTATACTAGTGACGTCATCCATCTGGACGTGATGACGTAATCGATGATTTTTTTAAATGAGAATAGGGGTCGTGTGCTAGCTCATTTGAAAGGTTCCTCAATTCTCTATTCAGTAATTTAAACATTTACATAATTATTTATACAGGGTGTCCAAAAAATTTTTATTAAATTAAATTATTTGACGAAAAAAGAAGTAGAAGGACACCCTGTATAAATAATTATCTAAATGTTACATTAGTGAATAGAGAATTGAAGAACCTTTCAAATGAGTTACAACACGACCCCTATTCTCATTTAAAAAAATCATCGATTACGTCATCACGCACAGACAGATGACGTCAGTAGTATACCATATATGCCACAATATCATAACTTAAAAATAAAAATCGACCTATTTCGGGATTTTTCCTTAAAGTCGCTGGTTTACGAAATAACGAATTTATTCCTTTCATTTGCACCATACTGTCGGTGAAAAATAGTGTCGCGCACGCTTGATTAGCAGTTAAAAAACAAAGGAGTTTTGAATATTGTATTGCAAAAAACTCTTCGGGATTTCATCAATCGATGTTTAAAGAATATCTACCTACCTTGGCAACATTCAAATTTTCAGTTTTGCACATAGTTTTTGAGGGATAAAAATGGCCGATTTCGCAATTTTTCAATTTTTAATCGCTTATATGTCAAAAACTATCATTTTTAGAGAAAAGTCACTAAAGATCTTTTCTGTTTGGAATGATCCAAAAAATCTAAAAAAACTTTTTTCCATGCAAAAAAAATAATTTTAGGAAAAAAACAAAAAAAAAAACGTTTAAAAAATTTTTGACCACCTTTTGGTCCTGGCAACATGCAAATTTGTTAAAAGGAGTCCTTTTTGAGTAAGATTGTGCAAAAAATCCGAATTAGAATATTTTTCCTAGCGAATGCGCAGTGGCTTTCTGGACTATTAATGATTGAAAATATATGTAAATTTAAAAAAAATACGTTTGGATTTTTAATGACTATTTATTTAATATATTCTTTAAAAAATGTGGTAGATACCTGTAGAGTTACAAAAATCATAGAATATAATTGCAATTAAATATATGCAGTAGAATAGCATTACTACTTAATTAAAGCAGAAGTAGATTCTTTCTTGTGTTTATATATGGGACTAAATCATTCAAATATCCTAGGTATATTAATAATGGGTTGAATACAATTTACTTTTTTAAATGATTTTGAGTAGGTATATAATCATTTTGAATTGGGGATAATGCATGTAGTACATTATTATAAATTCCTTCTAACGTGTAAACCATGGTGAAAAAGAGATTTAACTAAAGATTTATGTACCTATCAAAATTAGTAGTTTTTCCCTTAAGTTTAACATAAGAGCATCTGATTACGTTAGGTACTGGATTATAATATCTAAAACTATTAAAACATTATGATTCCATTCAATAGGTACCTGTAAATTATAAAAACAATACAATTTCAGTGCAACAAAGGGAATTTTCCCTATTTTATATATTCATTTGCTTTATAATTGTTTATTCAAACGATCTTCAGATGACTGCAATATTAGGTTATAATTTTTTATGAAACAATTATGTACATATAATAGATCTATTATCGATATATTGTTCAATAAGTCTAAGCAGATTGTAACGTACACAAATGATGTAAACTTGATGTGAAGAACCGCAAGAGATATTACAGAACTGTATGTGGAGCTTAAAGAAAATGCGAAAGAAATAGGGCTAGGCGTCAACGTATATAACACTTCTTGTAAAAGAGTTTTGGGTTTAAGTTATTATACTAAAAACACTTAATGATATCTATAGATACATTATATCTCAAGATATAAACACAAATTAAAACACTAACGATATTTAATAACAAAATATAGCCTCCAAACCACGTATCCTATTATGTTTACAAATAATTCGTAAAATTGATCGTCTGGGTGACGTCACGATGACAATATTTCATTTGTCAATGTCAAAGTTACCATACAACCTACGGTATAGGGGCCTTGACTTATACCGGTAATCGTTCGGTTACTAGAGGGTGTAGTAGAAAAAAATATATATAGTGTATATAGGGTGAGGCAGATAACTGGCCTATTAGAAATATCTCGAGAACTAAAGGCAACAGAATCATGAAAATTGGAATAAAGGGGTTTTGAGGGATGATCTATTAAATGAAAATATTTTCATCTCTTTGCAACTTCCGGTTATACCGGAAGTTGTTTATAACTTGGTTTTTTTAAATGGGACACCCTGTATATTTTTACATTTTTGGATTCTCCTCAATATCTTCTTTCTTAAAATATGGATTTCGTAATATTATACAGGGTATTTTAAAAGATATTTACGTTTTTTTATTAATTTCGTAGCAACATTCACACCCTGTAGAATTGTAATAGTTTGACATTAAAACTCTGCTTACGTTAAAGTGATTTTTAATATAGTCTATATTGTTAACAATCATTAGTATAGCTAATTTTGAAATATTAGTATACAGGGTTGGTCGAAACTCGGAATGAATATTTTCTGAGTTTTCTTAAATAGAACACCCTGTATTTTAGTATTGTAATGAAATGATATTTCATAGTACTTTTTTATTTTATAAGTATTCCCTATACATAACTGCTTTAATTTGTGAGTTATTGGTGATTCAAGCTAAACATTAATTGCAAAAAAAATACGTAAAATTTTATTAGGTTGGCCATGAAAATATTCAATCACAAACAATTTTTCAGAAATAAATACATATTAATCAAGACCGATCCTTAAAATTACCAATAATGGTTTAGCTATCAAAATAGCTACGTAGTTAAGATTGTTGGTGCGACTAACAATTAAGCACAAATTAAAGCAGTTAGGTATAGGGAATGCTTAAGAAATAAAAAAGTACCATAAAATATCATTTCATTACAATACTAAAATACAGGGTGTTCCATTTAAGAAAACTCAGAAAATACTCATTCCGAGTTTCGACCAACCCTGTATACTAAAATTAAAAATTTAGCTATACTAATGATTCTTAACAATAGTAGACTATATTAAAAATCATTTGAACGTAAGTAGAGTTTTTGTTGTCAATCTATTACAATTCTACAGGGTGTGAATATTGCTACGAAATTAATAAACAAACGTAATTATCTTTTAAAATACCCTGTATAACATTACAAATCCTCATATTTTAAGAAAGAAGACATCGAAGAGAATCCAAAAATGTAAAAATATACAGGGTGTCCCATTTAAAAAAAACGAAGTTATAAGCAACTTCCGGTATAACCGGAAGTTGCAAAGAGATGAAAATATTTTCATTTAATAGATCATCCTTCAAAACCCCTGTATTCCAAATTTCATGATTCTGTTGCCTTTAGTTCTCGAGATATTTCTAATAGGCCAGTTATCTGCCTCACCCTGTATAGTGACCCGTCTGCCTTCGGAAACCTAATCGCCCTTCGGGGTCATTAAGAGACAAAAGTTAGCCAAGAGAGGCTGTGATAGGAAAGATTCAAGAGATTTCAATCAAGAAAAGTTGAAAAAGAATAAAATGTGAAGGCCCTTATGATCCGCCAGGTGCGTTTCATAAGCGTATGTGTATTGATACACTTTGTGTTCGCACTTAAACTTCGGGGTGTTGACTACAGACTGTATGCCTCGTCCAGCATGCCATAGCATGTAGAATGGGGTATACGCAGTTTTTACAATGGAGATACTCCAACTCCACGGCCTGACTTTATTAATGAAATATTTAACTAAATTATTAACATCGTAAAGGCCACATGGTGCGTAATAATAGATATCGACTTCTACAGTTGATTCTACAAGGCAAGATTGAGGACAAGAGAGGCTCTGGACGTAGACGTACATCCTGGCTTACCAATCTTAGAAAGTGGACTGGTCTAACGTCAACTGATCTATTTCGAGATGCTGTGAATAGAATAAGATGGGTCAATGTGGTCGCCAACATCTCTAGAAGTAGGCACTTTTAGAAGATTATATTGCCAATCAGACCCAAAATTCAATTCAAGAAGCTTTTTGATATCAGCCAATTTCTTCTTGTTTATTAAGGTATTGAAGGATCAATGCTTAAAACATAACGGATGTTACGTAAGGTAATTTCAAACCCTTGAAATTACCAATTGAGTGGTAATAAACTGTTCTGTTTGGAGGAGAATTATAATTATGCATGAGGATTTGGCTGCTTGTTGGAATTTGGAAATATTTTGAACGCTGAGATTTAAAATGCCATTGAGAAATAGGTTTAAAATGATCTATTGCCTCTTGCTTCCAATCAAAAATATCTAGGTACGCCAATACCTAGTTAGCTGAGGATCGTAAACTTTTGAATTATTTTGATATAAACATCTGGATCTGGATATAAACAAGTTAATAAAACAAAACAGATCCGCAGGTTGCCTGAATGAAACAATATGGAGAAATAAAAATATAGGAAAAGAAGTGAAAGGCAGAAGTTACAAAACAGTCCTCAGACCAATAATGACATACACAGCAGAAATACGATCTGATACAGATAGGACAAACAATATGCTAGAAATAGCAGAGATGAAAATGCTTGGAAAAATCGATGGTAGGACATTAAGAGATAGAGCTAGAAGTGCAGATATACCACGGAGATGCAAGGTGGCCAACATTAATAACTGGGTAAAAAACAGAAAAGTAGAATAGAACGACCACATAAGCCGAATGACAACAAATAGAGTAGAAAGGACGGCGAGAGACGGTTCCCCAATGGAAAGACGATCAGTGGGAAAACCAAGATAACGATCGAACGACAAATTACTGGAGGCACATTGAAAAAACTGACAGAGTCATGTCTACACAAAAAGAACAAGAAAAACATTTATCTTCATTCCACATACCAGATTCATTGGAGGATTTTTTTGTCACAAATCACTTGATTTTTTTCATTTTGTCCATCCTGCCCTCAACTCAAGTGCATATTGCATATCGTCACCCTAATTAGCAAAACTCGTAACTCCAAAACGACAAATTGTTCAGGAGACGCAAAAATTTGAATTTGGAATAAATTTTGCGATTCTGTCAAAATTAATCGAAGATTTTAAAATAAAATAATATACCTGATTGTGGAGAATCATTTTTAAAATTTTCTAAAATTTTGTGGAGTTACGAGGTTTGTTCCAATTAAACCAATATTAATTTGGAGTAACGAGGTTAAAAGCACACAAGCATTAAAAACATAATTGGAGTTGCGTGGTTTTCTGAAGTCAAAAGCTGCTACGGAGTTTTTCTACATTTAGATAAAGTTGCAGGATTTGGTCAAAAGTCAGATAAATTAATTTACAAACAGATGGCGCATATATTCACAAATTGAGTAAAAATGGAGTTACGAGTTTTGCTAATTAGGGTGACGATATACATCCGTCTTTTGCGTTATTTTACCGGTTATTGGCGCACTCATCACTGTAGGTATATCTTTTTAGTGTATAAAATTATAAATGTTGTGCCACCCTTATAAAATATTCTCACAGATGAAATGGAAACTAGGGCCGCTGGCACCGGCACCATGGCGAGCCAGTATCGGTAGCGATAGCTTGGCAGCGTCTGGATGTTTGCGGTCGACACGCAATGCAGCCTGCTGTACAACCGGCAATGTTGCGTGTTGCGTCATACTTCTACGAACGAAGGATTTCTTCTAGGGTTTGGCGTTATTGTTCGAATCGAATAATAGAGGTTGGATGATAATACAAAATACAAAGATAGTTAGAAATCAAAGTTCATTTTTACTCTATCAATCAATTTAAACAATGTACGGAAATTTAATTGGTGATAATTTAATAAAGTGATATCTAAATTCAGTGGACAATAACGGTGGATAAGGGCCAAACCAGACGGACCACTCTGCAGCGCTACTCCGTGGATCCACAAAGTTGCTTAAACAGGAGATTTTCTAGCGCCGGCGACTACGCTGCGAAGTGGATCGTTTGGAAGGGAGCGGCGTTTAATGTAATAGTCCAGTCGGGATAGACGAATAACAGGCCTAACCTTGCATTAGGAGCTGCCCCAAATTTTATTTTTCTAATCTTTAGGGAGGGTCAATATTAGTATAAATTTAAAATCTCGACTGAATTCCACCGTTGCGTTAGCCGCCATCTTGATTTTAAACGAGAACCGTTTTTGCTCAATATCTCCGCAATTTTCAATTTTTTGACAAAATGTGTAGAAACTGAAATTGTTGAAAATGCGATTTTCTATAATTTCATTTATTATAATTTTTTTCGTGCGGTCGATATTTTCCGAGTTATGAGGGGAAAATAGTGACAGTTGGAGCATAATTATTGAATTATTGAATTATCTCGTTTATTATTAGTTTTACAACAAATATGTATCTGTACAAAAATGAAGAGAATTAAATTCTACACATTTTTGATCTCTTTCATTTTTTTTTTGCTAAAATTAATAGTTAAGGTAGTACGTATGCGGTAATGGCGCGAGCGTAAGACCGGATTGATTTAATAGCAATTGTTTTTGTTCAATATCTACGCCATTTTCAACTAAAATTGTTCAAAATATAATTTCCTACAATTTCTTTTTAACAATTTTTTTCATGCGGTTGATATTTTACGAGTTACATGAGAAAATAGTAAAAAGTGGTGGGGGGAGCATAATTATTGAATTGAATTTTGTATCCGAGCTGCCCCAAATTTTATAATTATATCCTTTAGGAGAGATCAATAGTAGTGTAAATTTAAAATCTCGACTGACTTCCGCGGTTGCATTAGCCGCCATATTGATTTTAAATGAGAACTGTTGTTGCTTAATATCTCCGCCATTTTCAACTTTTCGACATAAATGGTGGGAAAGAAAATTGTTGGAAATGCAATTTCCTACAATTTCTTTGGCACAATTTTTTTATACGATCAATATTCTCCGAGTTAAGGGGGAAAATAATGGAAGCAGAGGGGAAGCATAATTATTAAATTGTCTCATTTATTATTAACTTTACGACATAATTGTACATAAATAAAAATAAAGAGAATTATATTTTATACAATTTTTGAAACTTCCAATGAAACATCAACCGAACTAAGTATATAAAAGACATAAAAAGACATTATATACATTAAGTTCACTTAATTTTATTAACTAGCGGGTTTCATTGGTTGAATTTGTCTGTCGATATTTTAAGTTTTATGTCAGCTAATATATCGTGATGTTCCAACAATTCTTTTTTAAATTTTGGACCCTGTTGGGGGGAATTTTCCCATTCCCCCCCCTTGTAGACCTGCCACTGGTTCTCTCGAAAAATTGTAGTAAATCGTAATTTCAACAATTTCAGTTCTTACAATTTTTGTTGAAAAGTTGAAAATGGCGGAGATATTGAACAAAAACAATTGTTACAAAATCAATCAGGTCTTACGTTCGCACCTTTACTACATACGTACTACCTTAAATACTGATTTTATCAAAAAAATAAACGGCATCAAAATTGTACAAAATTTAATTCTCTTCATTTTTGTATAGGTATATATTTGTTGTAAAACTAATAATAAACGAGATAATTCAATAATTCAATAATTATGCTACAACTGTCACTATTTTCCCCTCATAACTCGGAAAATATCGACCGCACGAAAAAAATTATAATAAATGAAATTATAGAAGATCACATTTTCAACAATTTCAGTTTCTACACTTTTTGTCAAAAAATTGAAAATGGCGGAGATATTGAGCAAAAACGGTTTTCGTTTAAAATCAAGATGGCGGCTAACGTAACGGTGGAATTCAGTCGAGATTTTAAATTTATACTAATATTGACCCTCCCTAAAGACTAGAAAAATAAAATTTGGGGCAGCTCCTAATGCAAGGTCAAATGCTATCCCGACTGGGCTATAATGGGTGAGAAAAAACAGTAAGTTTTGTTCAAATGAATAAAAACTTGCCGGTTAATATTTTTTTAAAAAAGTGTGTTCGTCAAAATCAATGTTTGTAATGTACATAGTTTTAAATATTTTATAAAATTTCAACGCTTTTGAAAAAATACCAATAAACTACATAAATGGAATTAGGAAGAACCAGACAAAGCAGCTATATCACAGAAAGAAGCACATAAAAAATCAACCAGTACATCTGGTATCCTACAGGCGTAAAATAGTTTGATACAACCTGACAACTGAGTGAAAGATGCCCTTAAGGAGATGAAGACATTGAATATATCTAAACATGTTAGCTTGCAACCCTCTTTTAACTGATATCTTATCGTTTTGTTTTCAACAACAAACAATAAAACCTTTTTTGGCCTAGGATGGGACCCCACCATTGAACATAAATAAACAAACAAGATTGTGAGTATTTCTTTTGTTCAGTTCAAATGCATCCAATGTATAATAAAATGTAAATATAAATAGAGAAAACATTGCTTACGGGATTTATTCTCTTCGATAGGGCTAACGACTAATTCAAAGATGACGTCTCACGCTTTTCCTTTTAATGCCCTATAAATCTGCCCTCGGGTTCTCGTATCCCATATAGTCGGTCTGTTTTGCACTTCAATCAAAAACCGTTCCGAATCGAAATTCGTTTAAGGTGCTCACCCTATAACCCAGGCAACCAAGTGACGTCAATAACGTCGAGGAAACGTCAGCTTTTGGTTGAATATATACACGTGTTTGAAGATTACGTCGTATAAACGTCTTTTGTAGGTGATTTTAAATACATAAGATAATGACGTTAAAATACGTTTAAAAATACGTTTTGATTTCAGACAGCCCAAGTCTGACGTCACAAAAATGGGAGGAGTTAAACGGGTTAATGCTTATAATGTAATGTTGTATATTGACGTTTATAAGCTTAACTTGTCTTAAAAAATTTTTCATTTATTGTTTACGTGCTTGGTGTGGTAAAAAAGGACTTTTCATTTAGATATTTAGTTTTGAAGAAACGTGTTAATTAAGAGATTTTTATTCGTTTTTCTCAAGTAAGTTTTAGTTTAATGCACTATATAGTTTTTCTTGAAAACGGTTTGAGGTTATGTGTTTTGTTTTGGTGAATTATTTTCTGTTAATGAACTAATTATGTGTTATCGAGTTTAATTAAATTAATTTGTTAATAAATTATTTATTAGTTTATATGTTGTTTCAGTTTTGAAACACTAAGTATGCCTTAGCCTATAAGCTAAATTTAAAACAGTTAAATGAAAAATTGCAATACCAACAATACCCATACGAATAATAATTATTGTGTATTTTTAAAACCATAAAATGAAAAATAATCTAAAAAAACGACATAAAAACTACGTTTTTTATATCACCTATTTAAAACGTGATAAAAATGACGTCAGTTATGGTGGGACATATTCACGTGACTTTCGACGTCGAAAAAACGTGACAAACTGATGTGGTTTGGTGATAATTAAGACGTCTTTTCAACGTTTTTGTAAACGTTATTTGGTTGCCTGGGAAACTCTCGTAAACATCTGCGACAGCTACAAAAGTGGTCCGTCTGAATGGGTTTTGCCACTAGTGGACGCCACTAGCAGTGAGACTCGCGACTGTGGCTGGCAACGTCCACTTCACAATAAGAACCCACGGCCAATCGTCGGAAGCTGCTTTGTGGATCCACAGAGTCGCGCTGCAGAGTGGTCCGTCTGGTTTGGCCCTTAAGTCACAAGATTATTATAAAAACTTGTACATATCTAAGAGTAATATATATCTAAAAAACTACTTATTCATCCGTGGCTCTATACAGCATATTTTCTGGTATGTTGGTACCTATCTTCTTCAGTGAGGTCTGTTTTTCCATTACGGTTTTTATTAACCTTCCATTTATTCCCTCTTCTATTTGGTTTCCATTTCCAAGTTCTTATCGGTATTCATGTCTCGTCCATTCTTCGCATATGTGCATACCAGCGTAATTTTCGTTTTTTAGTCCAAGTAATGAAGCTTAAAATAGGACAAAATCTCGCAATTTTTACAGAATGGATCGATTTGCTTGAAAATTTGAGAATAAGTGATCAAAATCTATATCATGCCGAAATTATAAACTAACTAACGTAAAGACCGAAATTAAAATATATTATAATATATAAGTAAACCTGTGTTTTTGCCTGATGTGGTATTCCAACTGGCCGGTGGTCATTCCTTATAAAGTATGTAGAATAAGTAGGAAAATATATATTGTAAAATAAATGAGCAAAATTGGTGAATTGGCGAATGAGCCTTGAAGGGCCCGTAGTCATACATCTCCAAAGAAAAAAAGGCGCTTTTACCATGAGGGTGGTTGCCACCCCATCTCGGGGGTGAACATTTTTTATTATATTATATTTTAATCGCAAAAGTTGGTAAAAACGTTCATTCTAAGCAAAAATTGTTCTATACATTTTTTTTGATAAAATTGATAGTTTTCGATTTATTCGCTATCGAAAGTGTAAGTTTTATATCGAAAAAATCAATGTTTTTAATAAGTTTTATGCTAATAACTACAATAGTATTCGTTTTATCAAAACAACTTTACTTAACAAAAATATACCTTTTGAAAAAATAAACAAAACCGTTTTTTTCAATTCTCCTTAAGACCAATAGTAATCGAGCTATACTTTATTATATTATGTTGGCTCTTGTTATATGCTGGCTAAAAGACATAGTTATGCATTTTTCGATTAATATATAGTATAGTTTATATAGGTGAAAATTCGCCAACATATAGTATAGTTTGTTCCTTTTGACTGAGTCGTGTGCCTGTTTGATTTCTACAAACACGTTGTGAACATCAATATCGTGTTCCCATGATTTGCTCAAGATCTGTTTGACTGTAAATATTTGATCCAGTGTCGACCTTCCCCGTCGGAAGCCCGTCTGATACTCTCCAATAATATTTTCTGCTCTAAAAATAATACTTTCAGGTTTCTGTGACTTTCTGTTGGTCACTGATTATTTGCCCACTTTCATCTTTACATAGACTTGTTTGAGGTTTATACCCACTTCTTATCTTTTTTAGGTATTCGTATGCCCCTCCTATCAGCATATGGTCAATTTGATTGGTTGTGATTCCATCTGGTGAAATCCATGTTATTTTATGTATGTCTTTATGTGGAAATGTGGGAAGCATGTGGAACTTATAACCATGTTTTTATTGGTTGCAGAATTTATCAAAAACTCCCCATTCTCGCGTGTTTTATTGTGCAGTGAGTGTTTTCCTATTGTGCCATAGAACTGCGGCTCCTTGCCTATTTTAGCATTCATATCACCCATTTTAATCTTGATGTCATTTTTTGGCGCATTATCATATACTATTTCCAGCTGTTGGTAGAAGCTTTCCTTTGTAGCTTTGTATGTTGCTCTTGTTCTTCTGTCTCATGAAGAGCAGTAATCATGAGCTTATATCTTTTTAGTTCTTGCAGAAGTGCGGTTTGCACTCCTGGTCTATTTAGCGTCCTCACATTCCAGTTTCCAAATGCATTGTCCATGTTTCGTAGCTTGAGTCGTTTCCGAAAGTTCCGTCCTGTATTCCGAGGCAAATCCCTAACAACACAAAACATTCCAGGAATGTACTATCAAAGTTCTATTAATGTTTGAATGTACTGGACATTCAAGGAACATTCGGTGAATATCTGATTAAGTTATTCGTGGAATGTTACCAAAAGACATTCTATGAACATACTACCAATGTCCTATATTTTAAGAGAGGCCATTTACTATTCAATTTTGAAGCACGACAAATTAGATAAACATGTGATGTACATAAACTTAAAAAATACGTGCTACATAATTTAAAATCGCACCGGCGGCTCTAATCATCAAGAGATTTTAGGGTGTGAGTTCATACAACAATATTTAAGCTAAAGAAAAGAAATTATTAATTTTTTGGGCGCCATTAATAGATCAGAATCTATTGCTATTTATCTATATAAAAATTACAAACATGTTACGAAAAAAATGGTATCCCTTTGACTACTAATGGTACTTACCCTTGTTGTCTGTAGTAGGCTGCGTTTCCTAATACAATAAGGATACATAGATGGATTGTGCGAACAGAAAAAGACGAAATAAGTTTTAACATAGTTACCATTTATTTAGATAGAAAATTGTCATTAACCTGAGTTGATTAGAAAAAAAAAATAAAAAAAATAAGTCTTTCGCGTTGCATCTTAAAAGTTCAAAAAAAAGAAAAAGGAACGAAACAGTTTATTGCAAAATACCTGATGATGATCCATTGTTGTTGAATTGCTGGAATCGGGTTAGCTCCCCAGAGTTGTGGATACGACGAAATCACTTTCACTTTTCACTTTCATTTTTAGAGTTAAAGTACTGTTACATAATTGTTATCATATTATACGAAAAATAAAAATTCCATAGTTCTTTTTGTTTTATGAAAAGAAAATAACTGCATTCATGATTATTAGTGATACTTCTCACTGACTTGATAATTAAACATATTTTATTTAGACCATTGTCTTAAAAAAAAATGGAACTGCGTTCCACGAAGATTGAATTAAGTGCGGTTTATATGAGACATATTAAACGGAAGTCTTATCCGCAAATGTTGAACTAAGTTCTGTTTGAACGAAACATATTACACGCCGTACTAAGAAAACTATTATTTTATCGTACCGGACACAACACAGAGAATATACCGGTATGGTATTTAAGACAACATATCGCACTTGCGATTTTCACGACAGAATCTTTAAGATTCCGTTTTGCCTATTTAGGCACAGACAAGAAAAAATGCAGGTCTTCACTGCATGACCGCTAGAACTTAATTGATTCCTTCTTGTCCTAATCTCGGACAAGATTCCTCTCTGCTCTCTATATTCACCTCCCTTTTTCACAGCTATCACCTAATTTGACCAATAATCATCATTCCGAAATTTTCGTACCAATCACATAGCTGGGAAATAATGTTTAGACCAGCCTTATTATGATCATACGTTTCTTTTTCGGCCAATCACCACGAGTGTCCTTTTTGTAACCGTTTAAGGATTCCCACGAAAGTTACTGCGTCGTACTTTTGTGGAATTCTTAGATTTCTATCACTCAAACATTTAGCAATCTTTCCTATTCTTCTTTTTATGAGGCATATCCTGTGCAAAGTAAATAATTCTTAGGAAAGCTGTCTTCGAGCTCTAAAGTGTCTTTGTGATTTTACTGCCTGCAATAGCTAAATTATCAGCTTAGGCGTCTAGAATTTCTTAAAATATTAATCCTTCCGCTTTCTTGTGGGTGGCCTAAGAGAAACGCGTTGGGAAGTACATTTCGTCTTACTTCTATCTATAACGCAGAGACGGACTTTTGCGATATTTAGATTGTGATTCTTCGAGCCTGTTTCACTGCCTCCCCCACGATTTCAACTTCGTGCTAACCAGTTTGAAATCGGAAACGGAAATAAAAAAAATGAAACAGCAAAAAAATGAAAACCACATTTGTTAGTCACCATATCGTAATATCGTTCAGAGGCCTTAGGCTTTCTCTAACGATCAATACATGTCTTACAATCTAGACATGGACGCGTTAATCATAACACAAAAAATTCACAAGAATACAACGACGCAATTCGTCATCGTAGACACAAAAAAAAATAAAAACACAAAAATAGGGCAAGATATGTTAACGTTTTTTCGGATGCATAGGTTTCTTTCAACCTAGACTAACACCACGAATAACATAAGAATAATGATGTCTTAGCATCATTAACGCCATAAAAAATTAACATGTTATCCTTGACTTGGATGCATAAAGTCTCTCATTCATGACTTATTCCAGAGATAACACAATATAATAACGCCATAGGCAGTTATTACTTACGAACAAAAAAAAAAACAAAAAAAGGAGTTACTGATAGTTCTAAGTTGGACCTTGTAATTCTATAAAGATAAGCCTGTAATTAGTTTATTGTGGAAAAATGGACACAATGCCTTTCAGAAACTTACTACTCTTTCAAGAACAGGGGGGATTAGGAAAATATTGATATTTTAACTTCGTTGTGGTAACCAGAACAAGCGATAACTGACGCGTATCATACGCCTATCATAGGAACATTTTCGGTGGGGTCAACTTAAGGTAGGGTCATAGTCGGTAGAGTCTATTATTCAAAGTTACACAACCAAACGGAAGTTTTAGGAAATGACATAGGAAGTCATCACCTAAGGTCTGTGGCTAAATTGCGATTATGAATGGCTTCTCATTCCGACGAGTCAACTGGCGGGAATCCGCTCACTTCATCCCTAGCCTTTCTCAGTGTCTGGCCATCCATACCGTAAAGGGGGTTAGACAACATATTTTAATAGAGGGGGCTGAAATTCATAGGTCCTTGAAGTAAGAATAAACTTAGGCAAAACAAATAGGTTCTATTACGAACTATCACTAGTAACTGTACTAAGGACTTCTGATATCAATCTAGATACCAAAAAAAATAAGAAACGATTTTCAAAAAAAAAATAAAAAACATTTTCCCTAAGCTTAAGCTGGATTGCATATAAGCGAAGGTAGTATATCCTAGAAGGATACCAAAAAAATAAAAAAATAAAAAAAATCAAACTTTTTATTATGTAAAAAAAAGTTTTACTTCTATATCGGACTAACGCACGACATAAAAACATTTGAAGAAGGATTTTTAATATTTCCTTTCAACAAAACAAAAAAAATTTTATTCTTATAACTAGGTAAAACAGTTCAAAGAACTGGGGTGTGAGCCAAACTGAGTTGCTCTGGAGATCAACGTGCGGAATCCCCTACACTACTTCCAGAGGCTCGTCTCCTTCGCGACAACATCAAAAAAAAATATATCAAATAGATAAACATTGACCGCAGCGGGACAATTCCCTACTATTGGTCTACACCACACATCAAAAAAAAGGTTGTCGAGACAGCTCTAAAAAATTTATGCGCGTCTCTCGTCCTGAAGGGAACGAGGCACTTGGGGACGGTTTTGCCGAAGCAAAGTTGTATTCAACGTACTACGTACTAGGGTATCAGTGCATTACTGATCCCACGCCAAAATTTGTTGGAAGAGAAACAAATCCCTTCCAGGAAAAAGTTCGCAATTTGCGCGACTTTTCCTTTAACACGGACCACGGAGGAAATGGGGTGTCGCTAAAAAAATTACCGAAGTATTTAGATTATAATAGGCTTTCAGATCAAAAATTTATATGTCCAAAATCATTTATTTGAAATCACACTTTCCAAAATTGAAGAATTTCGACTAATAAAAAAATTTGGTGCACAAAACAAAAAAAATTATTTCTCTCAAAAAAAAACTTTAAGCACCTGTACTATAAAATAAAAAAAATCAAAAATATCTAAAAAATTATATTTAAAGTTGGTTCATATCGCCCTGTAAATAACGGAATATACATTTCTATTCGCTATCGGACAGATCTGAAGCATCTGACGAAACATTGACGGATGAATAAGCTTTTAAATCTTTAATATGCCAATTTCCAGCATTGGAACCATCTGGATTCCTAAGAACGTAAACTAAAGAGGATAGTTTTTTAATTATGGTACATAAAATATATTTGGGAGCCAATTTTGCCATGAAATGTTTCGGGGCGCTAGATAAAACCATATTTTTTCTCCAAACTTGATCGCCAACGTTAAACTGTACGTCGCGTTTACGCAAATTATATGTTTTTGCATTTCTCTGATATGCACGAGACAAATTTTTACGCACGGCCGTGAAAACTTCTTTTATTCCCGTTACTTCGGACGCGTAATTATCGCGATCACCCGGTAGGATTTCTATATCAACAAAATCATGGGGTATTTGACCGTAATAATTTCCAGACAACCGTACGTGTCTAGCAAAATTTAAAAATGCCGGTGAATATTTGGTTACTTCATGTTTCGCTGTGTTTATGGCTTGCCTAATTTCATGTATGTGTTTGTCCCAATCGCGGTGTTCGTCAATATAACTTCTGATTGCCGTACCAATAGTACGATTGCTCCTTTCAACAAAATTTACTTGGGGAGAATAAACTGCAGAGAACCAGATTTTTTGGACTGCATATCTCTCACAAAGATCTTTCATTATTTTACAATTTAAATTAGAGGCATTATCACACATAAGATGTTGTGGAACTCCAAATATGAGAAACACCTGTTCCTCTAAAAATTTACAGATATTTGAAGCAGTAGCCTTGCGAAGAGGATGTAACAAAGTGTACTTAGAAAACCAATCTGAGACCACCAGCAACCACGTAAAACCGTTTCTACTTCTGGTTAAAGGGCCTATTAAATCAACGGCGATAATTTGCCATGGGTATTCGGCTTTTTTCTCTTTACCCATTTTACCCATTTGCGCCATATTTGGTGCTTTTTGTGCTCCACACGTTTTGCAGGCACGGAGATATTTAACAACATCTCTTCGCATTTTTGGCCAGTAATAATTTTCTTGGATTCGAGCAAGAGTTTTATAGACACCAGGATGGGCACAAGTTGCAGGATCATGACACGACTTAATAACATCCTCACGTTGAGGTTTGGGAACAAGGACTTTCCACTCGATTAAATTTGAATTAAAAGGAAGACAAGCCGGAATAAATTTGTATATGAGGTCGTTCTCTACTTTCCACTGTGGAAAACTTTCTGGGTTAGACAAAATCTTTGTACGCAAATCATCGTACCAAGGATCGATGCGATCAGTATCAACTTCAAGATAAGCAATTTGATTATTTTCATGAATCCTACTAAGTGCATCAGGCACCTTATGACATGCTCCTTTACGATGGACGATTCGGAAATCAAACTGTTTGAGACGCATAGCCCAACGAGCTAAACGACCTGTGGGATTTTTTAAATTTCTAAGCCATAACAACGAATAATGGTCAGTGATGAGGGTAAATTCAACACCATCTACGTAAGGACGAAATTTTTCAACAGCAAACAAAGCTGCAAGGGCCTCTTTCTCGGTGGTTCCATACGAACGTTCTGCTCTTGTCAAAGACCGACTAGCATAGGAAATCACCTTTTCTCCACCGTCTATTTCTTGAGTCAATACAGCTCCTAGACCGGTGTTACTTGCGTCACACTGAATAGTTAAGGGACGAGAATAATCGGGTTGTACTAGAACTGGGGAAGATACTAAAGCTTCCTTTATGGCGATAAAAGCATTCTCAGCTTCTGATGTTCAAACTATAGGTTCTTTCTTTTTCTTTCCTTTCAAAAGATCATTGATAGGGGAAACAAGGGTAGAAAAATCTTTGACGAAGCGTCTATACCAAGAACAAAGACCAATAAAACGTTTAATCTCCGTTGTGTTAGTTGGACGGGGATAATTAACCATAGTGGAAATTTTGTCGGGGTCCGACCGAAGAGAGTTATCACCAACGATATAGCCTAAATACTTCAAAGTTCCCTCAGGGTCCCCTGTCCAGGGTCACGGATGAAGCCCACAACGGCATCCAGGGCGGAGAAGAAGGTCTTCACAACGGTCTGGAGGACGGAGGTGGCAGCCCCCTGGTTTTAGGGCTTGTATAAAATCGAACCTGGAAATCGGCAGCTGGTTTTTCAGTATCTGTATTGAGCGGAAGTCATTTAGGCCAGAACGGTCAATACAGAATAGTACTCGGTGCGGTGGCAACCACTTAAACAGCGTGTACACAGCGGTGTAGAAAGCCAAGGGAATGACTACTACACTATTTTTCCCAGGTTAATCAATATGGCTGAGGAAATAAACGATGGCCCCGAGTACGGGCGCTTCTTAAATGGGGCAGGGGTGCGAAGAATCTCCCGCTTGGCCAAATTTGATATACAGAGAAGTTGTAGAATAGGCACATGGAATGTGCGGAGTTTATATGAACCAGGAAAAACACACAATGCCATAAATGAGATGAAAAGGCTGCAAATATCAATTCTGGGTATCAGTGAAATGCGATGGCCCGGATCTGGCCAATGCCATGTGGATGATCATGAAGTATATTATGCAGGAGAAGAGAGTAATTACCATCGTCATGGTGTAGGATTCATAGTCTCAAACGAGGTTAGCAAATGTGTTAGAGCGGTATGCCAGGTATCTGAACGAGTCATAATGATTCAGTTGAACGCGAAACCCAGAAACATAAATTTAATACAAGTGTATGCACCGACAGCGGAAAGTGAACTAGAAGAACTTGACAAGTTCTACGCCGATGTAAAAACTGTTACCGACCAACTCAAGACTAGAGATCTCACCATTCTGATGGGTGACCTTAATGCTAAGATAGGAAAAGGCAGACAAAGTAATATTATTGGCTGTTATGGACTGGGCGATAGAAATGAAAGGGGAGACTATTTCGCAGATTTTTGCAAAGAACATAATCTATGTATAATGAATACCTTTTTCAAATTACCTAAAAGGAGATTATATACGTGGAAATCTCCAGCAGATACCCCCAATAATATCGTAAGAAACCAAATTGACTACATAACCATCAGTGAGCGTTACAGAAATGCAGTAAAGTCTGTAAAAACCTATCCTGGCGCCGATGTGCCATCTGATCACAATCTATTGTTAGCCGAAATAAAATTAAAACTTAAACGGATAAAACAACCACGATCCTCTAACAAACTGGATACCGATTTTATTAGAAACAACAGTCAGGGGATTTCAAACAATTTAGAGAGCAATTTTGAGAATAGCGAACAACAAGAATCCATCGAGGATCATTGGAACCAAATCAAAACGATTATAAACAACTCAACTCCAAACTTCAAAGAGAAAAATCAAAAGAAGCAACAGTGGATGAACGATGAGATTTTGAATTTGATGGAAAAAAGACGCAAATTTAAGAATCAAAACATCGAAATGTATAAACGCATTAATAAAGAGATAAGGACTAAAATACGAGCGGCAAAAGAAACATACTTTGAAAAAAAATGTTTAGAAATTGAAGAGTTGCAGAGAAAACATGATTCATTTAATATGTATAAAAAAATAAAAGAACTCACCGGTCAGAACAAAAAACATGCAAATAACATCGTTGATTGAGACGGAAAACTGATTATCACTGATTTGGATAAAATAGACAGATGGAAAGAATACATTGAGGAACTGTTTAATGATGAAAGGCCCGAGCTTGAAATTAACGAAGTAGTTACAGGACCTGACATAACTATGGACGAAATTGAACAAGCAATAAGATTAGCAAAGACCTGGGGTCGTATTTTCGAATTCAACCGAATATTTTCGCATACGTGTTAACTCGAATGAAAAATTTCGTATACGAACGTGAATGTGTATTTTTGAACGTCCTTCGAAATGTTATATACGTATACGAGCAGAATTTGCACCGGCAACACTGCAAAGTCGAATAACATCGAACTTATTTGTCATCTGAAGAGTCACAATGTTGCCATATTTGTTTGGTCTATTTCTTGTATAATGTACAAGACTGTCTTAACTGGGGTATAATGTATAACAACGTTTAATGTATAAATATAACGACTTATAGTCTGAACAAATTATAAAAAAGGGCCATTTTTGGGAGAAAAGTTGTTTAGAAGTTATTTTAAGTGTAATCGAATATTAAGATTGCATAGGTATATTAGTAATATCAATTTGCAAAGTCCGCAGAAAGTGTGCCATTTTATTTAATATTATTTTTATATCCAGTATTTATACTGATACTTTAGTATTTACTTTTCAAAACTTCAAAGCGATTTTTTAAATGCACCTTTATGTAATGTGATACATGGTATGAAAAAATTGAGGATATGGCAATGGCGTCATATGTCAAGTTTGGAGCTTAGATCCAATGCTAAAATGCGTAAGTACATTAAGTTAGGTTAGGTTATATTTTCAAGGCATAATCGTACAACATGTCCTTTCTTTCTATTAAAGAATTATTTAAACCAGCCATTGAAAATAAATTTCAATGTAAAAATATTGTAGACAACAACACAATTAACACTATCAGCTAAAACTATCATGACAGCTGAATGACCTTGAAATGAATCAATACTTCGTATACGAGCATCACGATTCGAATGGTTCATGCCCATTCGAGTCGCCGTATACGAAAAAATTCGTACACGAAGTATTCGAAAATACAAGACACCGGATTTCAAGCGAAATTCTTCTAATTTCGTATGCGAAATATGCTCGAATGAATTCGAAAATAGGACCCCAGAAAAGCGACGGGACCAGACGAAATACCGAATGAAATAATAAAGCTCTTCGAAAATTCAGGTAAAAGATCTCTCCTTCATCTTTTTAATAAAGTTTATCAAACTGGCTATATACCAACGGATTGGCTGCTGTCGACTTTTGTGACGATACCTAAAAAGGCAAACGCGAAAAGATGTAGTGACTACCGCACCATTAGCTTGATGAGTCATGTTTTAAAGATATTTCTACGAATTTTGCACTCTAGGATGTACCAAAAAATAGAAGAACAGCTTGGTGATACACAGTTTGGATTCCGCAATAACCTTGGGACCAGAGAAGCACTGTTTAGTATTCAGGTTATGGTACAGAGATGCAGAGATGTCGGACATCCGGTTTATATGTGTTTCATTGACTTTGAGAAGGCCTTTGATCGGGTAAAACATACGAAAATGATTGCTATTCTTCAGAAAGTGGGTATTGATGATAAAGACCTACGCATTATCAAAAATCTTTACTGGCATCAACGTGCAAACATCAGGATTGGCTGGGACACGTCTGAAGAACTTCAAATACGAAGAGGAGTAAGGCAGGGCTGCATTTTGTCCCCACTAATATTTAACATCTATTCTGAGTTTGTTTTTAATAAAGCAGTGGATAATGCTCAATGTGGTATCAAAATGAATGGCGTCAATATTAATAATTTGAGATATGCGGATGACACGGTGTTAATTGCGAGCAATTATGAAGAACTTCAACATCTGATTAATAGGATTACCACAACGTGTGATGAATATGGACTCAAGCTAAACACCGCAAAGACCAAGGTGATGGTTGTCAGTAAGACGCCAATACAACCGGAAGTAGTAACAGCTTATGGTGAACAATTAGAAAGAACTAACAGTATCACCTACCTTGGTTGTAATCTAAATGAGAACTGGGACATGAGCAAAGAAATTAGAATACGTATAGAGAAGGCCAGAGCTGCATTCTTTAAGATAAAGAAACTTTTATGTGGAAACAACATTACTTTGAATCTTAAAATTAGATTAGTGAGATGTTATGTGTTCTCTACTCTTTTGTACGGTGTCGAAGGTTGGACTTTAACAGATACTCTTCTCAAGAAATTGGAAGCCTTTGAAATTTGGGTATACCGAAGAATCCTACGAATAAGTTGGGTGGATAGAGTTCGTAACGAAGTTGTTTTGCACCGGATGGGAAAAGTCACAGAAGTCGTCAGAACAGTTAAAAATCGAAAACTTGAATATTTTGGCCATGTTATGCGACACCCAGAGAGATATAATATACTCCATTTAATAATACAAGGCAAGGTAGACGGAAGAAGAGGGCCAGGTCGAAGAAGAACGTCATGGCTTAAAAACCTGAGAGAATGGTATAACAGATCCTCTGCATCCCTTTTCCGAGCTGCCGGTAACAAAATTATTATAGCCAATTTGATAGGCAACGTTCGATAATCGAGCACGGCACATGAAGAAGAAGAAGACTTCAAAGTTGTTTTGAAAAATTCACATTTGTCTACATTTATCGTAAGGTTAGCATCCTTTAGTTTATCTCGCACTTGTCCTAACAAGGCAACGTGTTCCTCAGCAGTGGAAGAACAAACAATAATATCATCCAAGTAAGTAAAAATAAAAGGTTCGAATTCTGGTCCAAAAATTTGATCTACTAATCTTTGCTGGGTTTGAGCACTATTACAAAGACCAAAAGGCATCACAGTAAATTGAAAAGATCCACGGACAACAACAGCAAAAGCAGTTTTTTCTCGCGAAGATGGATCAAGAGGGATCTGCCAAAAAGCTTTTTTCAAATCTATCGAACTTATATGTTTAGCGTTACGCAATAATGACAAAATTCGGTCAATATTGGGGAGAGGATATGTGTCATGACGAGTAACTTCATTAAGATTCCTGCCATCAAAACAAAACCTAAACTCGCCTGTCTTTTTCTTTACAAGCAAGACTGGACTGCACCAAGGACTGTTACTCGGTTCTATAACTTTAAGTTTGAGCATCTCATCTAATTCGCGATTTAAAATATCTGACATGTATGGCGACATAGGAAAAGGACGTTGTCGAAAAGGCTTTGCGTCACCCGTATCGATAGTCATTTTGATCTTATCTGTTCTTCCTATACCATTCTTTTTGTCTACCTTCTGAAAACTATGGATGACAGCATCCGCTAGAGGTCTTAACTCGGCGGCAAGAGAATCAATCGAACACAAAGATTGTGGGAACGAAACATCGCCTTCAGGTTTTGAAGTTACTATCTCGCAACAAGGATTTCTGACACTCCATTTATTTTGTTCGAAATTTATCGCTAAAGAAAATTTTGAAATAAAGTTACTTCCTAAAATAAAATTTATTGGTAGCGATGGCACTACAAGACAACTAATCACATGACAAATTCCATTCGCCACAAACGGCAAATCTACAATACCAGAAACCTTTCTACTCGATCCGTCGGCTAAAGACACATTCTGACTACACGGTAAATCGATCTCAATGTTGTTTCTCTCAAGAAAATCCAATCCCTTGGATCCGACTACAGTAGTGGAACACCCGGTATCTAATAAAAGCGTAAAGGGTTGCGAAAGAATTTGAACCTCCAAGTAAGGTCTGTTATCGAATGGCTTTGAAGCAATGACCGGAGATAATTTTGACGAATGTTTTAAAAAAATTTTTACTGTACCTAGCCATTTGTACCAATCAGAGACATTAAAATTTTCTGGAAACTTATTATCGGCCGCAAAACATGAATGTTCGGGGTTTGAAATTTTATTGTGAACACTCTTACCGAACTTAAGGGTGTTGGTTATTCGTTTTTTGAAGGTTTGACACAATTTGGGCATGTCCTTACCGTAACATTATCTGCGCCACATCGGAAACAAAAATATCTATCAAAACGCTGTTTACAGTCGTTGAAATTGTGCCCGCGTCTTCGGCAATTAAAACAAACGATCATCTTCGATTTATTCGAAGTACTTTTACTGGGGTTTTTCGCCTCAGAATTTCGCGGAGCCGAGCGATCGTCATTATTTTTAAAATTTGCTTTTCCGTTAGGAACATAGGCTTTTCTGGAGGGACCGGGGAACTCATGATTAACATAAGCGACGGACGTTTCCTTCTTGACACTAGGCACGACCACATTATTCTCTAGTTTACGAATAACAGCAGACAACTCCTCAACAGTATTGGTATCGACTAATGCAATCAACGGAATATATTCAGGGATAATATTTTGCCTCAAGTGTTTCACGATAGTTTTCTCTAAAGGCTGCACCGTCAGCCGTTTTGCCAAAGACATAACCTGTGCCTGAAATAAAGCGAACGACTCATTTTTCTTCTGCTTCCTGGATTTGATCTGGTTCCATAAATCCTCGTCGTAGTCTTGGGGAAGAAACGTAGCCTTCAAAGACCAATCAATTCGTTCCATGAAGAAACGGTACTGCGAACACTCCTGAACCACACAGCAGCGCTACCTGTAAATAACTCGACAGCTGATCTGAAAAGAACCTCTTGTCCTACATTACGGGATTCAGCCAGGTCTCTAACTTTTTCTAGGAAAGGGAAAACTCCTTTAGAATCTCCACTAAACTTAATGTTCCAATCAGCTAAATTAGTTGGATGCGACACCTGAACGACGGGAGCTGGAATATTAACGACCGGCTGTGAAGGAATTATATTCGAAGAAACTGATGGCCCAACAGGAACGACTTTGTCATCTAATTGCCCTTCTAAAAGTAAACAATCTGCAGAAGCCTCTGCCTTATACTCTTCTTCTTCCTCAAATTCTACGGGTAACCTAGCTATTCTAAAAGATAAATGCGTAAGATGAGCCTTTGCCCTACGATAGACCGAATCTCTAACGTCTCCTTCGAAATCTACAATTAAACTACGGATGTCAACAGCAGTTTCGTCTATCTGCTTCTTCTCATCGTTGAATATTAACCTATTTTCCTCTAAATCAATAACGGCCTTTTTACTAAGTAATTTACGAAGCATTGTTTTTTTGTCACTAAGATTTTTCTTAGTCTTAACCCCTCGTATAAACAATTCATAATAAATTTCGTCATTTTTTAAATATTGAACCACGGAGGATTCCATTTTGAATTATATTCTCTCAAAAATTATGCAAAAAAAATTCAACAAAAATATTTAAACTCAAAATTTACTGTAAACTTGGAATTGAAAACTAGCAGTTATTATTTTATTTACCTTTGGAATTTTCTCTTTTCATATTTACATTACTATCTTATTTCTTATCTGCGCATCCATCGAAATTTTATAAACAGTATAAAATCTCTATTCAGACACCTTTAGACAACAAGGAGCCACATTTTAAATTAGTGCTGGGAAAAATATCATTTACGTGTAAAACTAAAAAAAAGGAATGCAATGACGTTGTTTTTAAGTACTCGTTAACACGGAGCAAAAAGAAACAAAAAAAATGACAGATGAAAAACTTAGCGTTATTTTATGAATCAATAATGAGCAGAACAACGTGGACAAAATAAGAAAACAAACTAATAAGAATTAGACAAGAGATAGCCCCACATGTTGCGGCGTCATTTTATGAAGCACGACAAATTAGATAAACATGTGATGTACATAAACTTAAAAAATACGTGCTACATAATTTAAAATCGCACCGGCGGCTCTAATCATCAAGAGATTTTAGGGTGTGAGTTCATACAACAATATTTAAGCTAAAGAAAAGAAATTATTAATTTTTTGGGCGCCATTAATAGATCAGAATCTATTGCTATTTATCTATATAAAAATTACAAAAATGTTACGAAAAAAATGGTATCCCTTTGACTACTAATGGTACTTACCCTTGTTGTCTGTAGTAGGCTGCGTTTCCTAATACAATAAGGATACATAGATGGATTGTGCGAACAGAAAAAGACGAAATAAGTTTTAACATAGTTACCATTTATTTAGATAGAAAATTGTCATTAACCTGAGTTGATTAGAAAAAAAATAAAAAAAATAAGTCTTTCGCGTTGCATCTTAAAAGTTCAAAAAAAAGAAAAAGGAACGAAACAGTTTATTGCAAAATACCTGATGATGATCCATTGTTGTTGAATTGCTGGAATCGGGTTAGCTCGCCAGAGTTGTGGATACGACGAAATCACTTTCACTTTTCACTTTCATTTTTAGAGTTAAAGTACTGTTACATAATTGTTATCATATTATACGAAAAATAAAAATTCCATAGTTCTTTTTGTTTTATGAAAAGAAAATAACTGCATTCATGATTATTAGTGATACTTCTCACTGACTTGATAATTAAACATATTTTATTTAGACCATTGTCTTAAAAAAAATGGAACTGCGTTCCACGAAGATTGAATTAAGTGCGGTTTATATGAGACATATTAAACGGAAGTCTTATCCGCAAATGTTGAACTAAGTTCTGTTTGAACGAAACATATTACACGCCGTACTAAGAAAACTATTATTTTATCGTACCGGACACAACACAGAGAATATACCGGTATGGTATTTAAGACAACATATCGCACTTGCGATTTTCACGACAGAATCTTTAAGATTCCATTTTGCCTATTTAGGCACAGACAAGAAAAAATGCAGGTCTTCACTGCATGACCGCTAGAACTTAATTGATTCCTTCTTGTCCTAATCTCGGACAAGATTCCTCTCTGCTCTCTATATTCACCTCCCTTTTTCACAGCTATCACCTAATTTGACCAATAATCATCATTCCGAAATTTTCGTACCAATCACATAGCTGGGAAATAATGTTTAGACCAGCCTTATTATGATCATACGTTTCTTTTTCGGCCAATCACCACGAGTGTCCTTTTTGTAACCGTTTAAGGATTCCCACGAAAGTTACTGCGTCGTACTTTTGTGGAATTCTTAGATTTCTATCACTCAAACATTTAGCAATCTTTCCTATTCTTCTTTTTATGAGGCATATCCTGTGCAAAGTAAATAATTCTTAGGAAAGCTGTCTTCGAGCTCTAAAGTGTCTTTGTGATTTTACTGCCTGCAATAGCTAAATTATCAGCTTAGGCGTCTAGAATTTCTTAAAATATTAATCCTTCCGCTTTCTTGTGGGTGGCCTAAGAGAAACGCGTTGGGAAGTACATTTCGTCTTACTTCTATCTATAACGCAGAGACGGACTTTTGCGATATTTAGATTGTGATTCTTCGAGCCTGTTTCAATTTGCATTCATTTTCAAATTTGCTGCGCGTGTATGTGTATTTAGGCACAGCCTCCTACATTTATGAGGCTGTGATTTAGGCAATCCAAACCACGTGACTTCTGGTTCTGGTTGGCATGGCATACAGGTTACAGGGGTTATGTTTGTAATAACATTTCATTTCATCATTTCACTGTTTATCGTCATATTTTGGATTCATTTGGATTTCGTTTGCTGTATTTTGTGAACCTTATAAACTTTACCACACTGCAAAGTGATTATTTTAGGAAATTATTATTGGAGACACCAGATGTTTGGAGAAAGGTAGGGCAAACAATTTTTATCAATGTTCATTTTTCTCTGATATTTATCAATATTGATGAATTTTGCAAGCAATAACATTATTTCTTTTATTGTTTTAGATATTTATTGAAGCTGAAAATAATTGGGGATTTAGATCCATATACAATTCAGTCAGAATTGAATTTTACCATAAAGTGCATTCCACCAAATTACTATTATAGATATTATAGATGAAAGCATACAAAAGCCTTCAGGCACATACATATTTTACAGCTGGATTTGTTTTTAAAGTTGGAGTAAAGTTGGAAGTCACAAGCAACAACTTCGTAAGTACCTACAAGAATATTGAGGAAATCCAGCTCCTGGATACTACTGGGCAAACTAGAAGATTGAAGAGGACAAAGCCTTTTGAACTACCTAGTTTGAGTGATAGTGAAAAGCAGAGCATAATGCTTGTGTGCATGTGTATGTTAGAATAGTGCGGTTAGAAAAGCAGAGCATAGTGCTTGTGTGCCTGTTAGATTAGATAAGAGACGCTATGGGTAAGCTCTTCATTTTAAGTAACAGTAGTAATTTAGGTTAAATTAAAATTGCTCATTGGTCAGAGTTATGACCAGATTGTAATTCTAATGAACAATTCAATACAATGAATCGTCATCGTAGTGATGATTATGGAAAAAAATATATGACAAGATTTTGTGCAATAAAAATGTTTATATTCATCAAGGATGTATTATTTGGTATGGCTACATATACAGTCAGAAAATTGAAAGAATACCCATGAATGAACATATAAAACACGCTGTATTTTCCTGTCACCGTGTCACAAAGAAAATTGTCCAGTGCAAGTAACAATAATTATTACATGTACTTGTGCTGACCAGTTTTTTGTGTGACACGGTGACAGGAAAATACAGCGTGTTTTATATGTTCGTTCATAGGTATTCTTTAATTTTTCCTACTGTACTTCTGGTATATCGTCGGTGATGTGACAATACCTCCTATCTGCTTTTTCATGAATTTTGTAGGAGATGAAAAACTTGTTTTGGCCACCTCGTGTTTTCATATATTTTTTGATTTGTTTTGTAGTAAATTCAACTATCTATTTACTACAAAACAAGTCAAAACTTACGTATGAAAACAGGAGGTGACCGTAAAAAATGTTTTTCGTCTCCTGCAAAACTCATGAAAAAACATATAGGAGGTATTGTCACATCACTGACGATATATTTCAGAGAATGTCTAAAAAATATACTTTGAATGTCCTAAGAACATTCATGGAATGTTTCAACAAGACATTCAGTCTAAACAATATACTGTGAATGTTCAAAGAACATTCGTAGACATTCATGGAATGTTCCAACAAGACATTCAAGGAATGTTTAAAATGCTGAGACAGCACTTTCCTGGGACTTTCCAGGGACGTTCGTGTGCTTTTGGGGACATTCCAGGAATGTTTTCAATGTCCTGTGTGTACCTTCTAGGAACATTCCTGGAATGTTTTGTGTTATTAGGGATGTTCAGGTTTCGTAACAGTGTGTTTTTTCCGGGAGTGGGTTGTCAGCCCACTACCCAACCTTGCTCCTTTATCCGGGCTTAAGACTGGCAGTGGTGACTCCTGAGCTACTCGATCCACCCAGTTGTCACCACAGGGTATGATGTATGTAGATTTGTTACCATTTCATTAAACTCTCATGCATAAATCAGACTGCTATTTATCACCTGTCAGAATTCCTGTTATTTGACATGTTCTACGTGTCGGACTTATTAAAATGCCCAGTTGGTGATAAATACCAGTCTAATTTTTGCATGAGAGTTTAATGAAAGGGTAACAAATCAATTGGAAGTTCTGTCCAACAAAATACATGGGACGTTTTCGTAGTCTGACGTTCCAAATTTTTAACCTGTTCCACAATTAAAACTTCCCCTGTTCCAGTGTTCCCAAACATCAAAGTTTGTCCGACGAGACACCGTTAAGCTATTAACAAATTTTCAGCTTGCTATTAATCAACTTTTTTGGTACGTGGGATCTAGGCCTATTAACTGTATAGTGAAAAAATTAGATGTGAAAGAGTTACATGTTCATTACATGTAGCTCTATTTAAAACAATTTACACACAGGGTTCACCAACCACCAAGAATCTGGGTATGGCACAAGAAGAAATTGCAGCTTTTTTCTTCTTTTAATCGCCAATATATTGTTTGTTTTAATTGTGTTTAATTTTATGTTGTAGCGCGTAGTTGCTTCAACTCTATACCGGTTTGCTATTGCATTTCGAAGTCTAAACACACGTATATACGAGGAAGTTTTGTATTTTTCTAATTAACGAGGGCCGTTAGTAATTAATTAACGCTAATTAATTGATAAACAACTGCAAATGGGACGGTTTTAATTTTAATGAAGAGCGAGTTACGTTGAACCGCTATGTATGGCTCCAATGACTAACTGTGTCTCCTGTGGCCGAAAATCTAACCATGAACATTGAGTTTGTCTTGCGTAAAGCGTGTATTAGGCACAGAATAATGCTGAGGAATCAGTAGGGTCACTCCGCGAAAAATCCTTCCGAATCGAATTCATCAAAAATTTTAGTACTTTGCGCGGATGAATGACAGTTAACGGCATCCCTTATCATTCCAACATGCTGTCAAAATTAAATCAATATAGTGGCTAGTAGTCCATTGAAATGTTATATTCAGGGTTGCATTTCTTAGAGGAGTCAATTTTATTTTTTTAATGTGTAGGGGGAGTCAATAGAACCTTAAGTTCAAGTTTTTGGAGTCGCCGCCCGTGTCCCCCGGCCGCCATCTTGGAGAAAGTGGTTCAAAGGGCTTTCGCGCTGTATCTCGTAAACTAGAAACCTTACAGAAAATTTAATTACAAATAGTGCAGTCACTGAAGGTGGATATGAGCTATTATTCTTCGCGTCAAGATATAAGAAATTTGGCCTGGCGCTGGTGGGATGTCCCTACCGATTTAGTATCATAATAACAAACAACAAACCCTCCAGGAGCGGATTCGCTAAAATTAAGGGGAAAGGAACAAATGCAAAATTTTGACGCCTGTCAAAATTTTCAATGTGTTTTAAATGTAATCATTTTTTTCGAATCCTGAGAAAACTAATATGTAAGTATTTTTGAAAAATTTAAACGCAGAATGAAAAATTACTTTATTACCGAGGGCCGAAAGTCCCTTGGAATGAATTAAAAGTTTCTTTTGAATGAGATATTTGAAATTAAAAATCACACTAAATTTTCTCTTAGTTTTTCACCCCTGTAACTAATTAAAATAAATATTATAGAAGTTTTCAGGGACTTTCGGCCCTCGGTAATAACGTAACGGCTTAAAGCCGAAAGTTCGTACCCATCCCCTTAACAAAAAAAAATTCAAGTCTCCAAGTAGATATAATATTTTAATGGGGTTGGAATAATAAATATAAATTTAAATATCATATCATTATATTTATTACGTACTTATATCTATGTAGTTATAGGTATATTATTATGTACAATGAAATAAGAGAAATGAACAAATTAAAGAAATTAAGGAAATTAATGATAATAACAATAAAAGATTAAAAGAGTGGTAGCAAAAATCAGAATTAAAAAGATAACATAATAAAAAATAACATAGAAAATAACATAGAAAAATAAAATTTGAAGTTTAGACGGAAAAAAATAAATACAAATAATTACAACTCTATGTCACTATCGCTGTCATCTTCACTAGAATCGTTATCTAATGTTATAATTATTGGTTTAATATGTGAGGTTAATGTTCTGTAATGATCTTCCGTTTTTATAACATGTGAAACACAATTTTGCCACAGTGTTAAGGAAGTCTTTTTTATTTCTTCTACAACATGTGACACCGATTCGCTACTAAATTTGGGACAGCAGTTGTTTCGCCGTAAACTTTCCTTAAGTTGGCTCCAGGTTAATTCAATGGGGTTGAAGACACAGTAGTAAGGAGGTAATCGCAATACATTATGACCATCACGTTTGGCTAATTCGTCTATAACAAATTGTTTCTCAAACACTTTTGTGTGAAGAACTTCCAACATTTCTTTTTTTGTATATGTTTCTTCAAAGTACAAATCATTGTCATACAAAAAATCAGATATCTGTTTTTTTTTGTCGAACCTACACCGGGAATTTTTCTAATTTGTTCACTGTGATACGTTGCGTTATCCATGACAATTACACTTTTTGGAGGCAAATTTGGCAACACCTTCTTTTCAAACCATTCCTTAAACAAGCTACTCGTCATATTTTCATGGTAGTTCAGCTTTGAATCTTTAATGTTTTTTGCCGATAATAAAAAACTTTCCCCTCCAAGTCAGCCATTTTTGGATCCAATGTTCAGAATAATTATTCGCTGACCTCTATTAATTGGATAATTGGGTGTACATTTAATAGAATCGTCTGTCCAACCTTTTTGAGCAGTATCGTGGGTATCGAACCATGTTTCATCTAGATAAAATATCGGTCTTCCTTCATCTCTAAATTTAGATATAGCATCCAAGTATTCATTTCTCCATTTAATTAGACGAGGAGAATCCATTATTGATGATCGCTTATTAATTTTCTTGTATCGAAAACCAATGTGATTCAAAAATCTTGATAAAGTTGAAGGCGAATACGTAATGGAATAGTCTTTAACAAGTTGATCGTAGATCATACTAAGCGTTGGAACTAGGTTCTTTGAATAGAAATTGTAAATTGTTCTTCTAATTACCTCAGCATCTTTTTCATTTACTGCTTTATGTGTAGAAAAGTCACTCCGCTTTTTACGAGGTCGAATTCTATTCGTAACAATTTTCCACACTGTTGTATATGGCATCCTTGTCAGTCGAGATGTTGTCTTGATGAGGAATTTACCGTCTTCTGGATTTGGATTATCTTCTTTCACAGTTTGATAAACATTCCTAATAATTTCTTTGGCATCATCAGATAAATGTACACGTGTTTTACACTTAGCACTAGCTTCACCGACTTCAGACATTTTACTTGAATACTCGCGATCTAACCTTCTATCTAAATGCAAGAAAATAACTGCCTGAATGTGCAAATGTCAAACTTAAATATGTTTGCCCCCTTTAATAATGTTCCATAATGTATGTTTTCTGGATAAATAAATAATACTTAATTTTACCTAAATACCTATAAGCACGAGAATTATGTGTAAAGCTATAGAATAATAATTATAGGTATATCTTATCTTTAACTAATGCTCTTTCTAATGATTCTTTAATTTTTTTATTTAAAGATAGAAAGCTGCATTATCGGAAGTCCATTTTGTTTAAAGTGAAAACGATATAAAACATATTATAATCTAACTCCATAAAAATTGTTTGTGATCGTTTGTAATTGATTCCAAGCAAGTTAATTTCAGATGACTAAACGAATTCGTCTACAATAAACAAAATTTTTAATACATTGTCTAGAAATTTTAATTTTAATAATTTATACGGCCCTAGTAGCTGTTCCAAAACTATTGCCACCCGTCGCAAAGACAATTGAGGGATTAGTAACGTCAACTATTTATTATGATACTAAATCGGTAGGGACATCCCACCAGCGTCAGGTAAAATTTCTTATATCTTGACGAAAAGAACTCCGATTTCGTTGAACCTCCATCGATTTCCATGAAAATTGGTGAGCGGTTAGAGGATATCTCAAGGAACAAGGGTGACATAGTGCCAACTTGCGATTTTACCCTGGGGGTGGATGCCACCCCTCCTCGGGGCTGAAAATTATTTTATTAAAAATAACCCCACAATTCGATAGAGGGACAAATTATAAGCAAAATTTGTTATATAAAGTTATTAAAATAAATCAAAACTTTTTGAGTTAATAAAGATCAAAGATTTTAATTTTTCGTGAGCAAAATGCATGTTTTTAACCGATTCTTCATAAATAAATCAAAAACTATAAGTTTTCACAAAAAAGTTATTATTATCAAAATTAAGGCTAATAAAAAATCAAATAAATTCCTTACTAGAAAAACCTTTCAATGTTAACTAATAGTGAGTTATAGGTAATTGAATGTATATTTCTTTCGTCGAGTACCCAAATCTAAGTATTCAAGCTTAAATACCGGGAAAATGATGCATTTTATAACATAAACTTATTAAACATTTGTCAAAGTCCATAGAAATACCTATCAACTAAGCCCTCGATCAAGTTGATAGCATTAAAATTTATGCACCAAAAATGTTTCAAAATGTATCTTTTAAAAATTTTTCCAAAAAATGTTATTGTTTTTTAGTAAATAACTTCGTCAATTTTTAAGATATCAGGTTTACCTAAAAACTAATTGAAAGTTGATTTCAAGAGCTATTAAAAAACGTCAAAATTAGTTAAAATATAAAGGAAAAGATTCCTCTCATTGGCTGTATACCATAATAAAAACTTACTAATGAAGTAAAAACCTCACATGTAGGTAGGTGGTATATAATTTATTAAAAAATTTTTTCTAAAAATGATCCAAGATGGATAAAATCACAAACGTTTTCGGACCAATCAGTCCATCATCAGGTGGTAGAAACTTCAGATCCAAAGTAGTTGGAACTAGCTACATATTTAGGTCAAAAGACCTTAATGTAATAATAATTATGCCATTTAGGCTACAAAAATGTCGACAATAAGTCGATGTCACAAGAAATTAAATTGCAACGGTATTACAAAGTGGTCTTCATCTTGGCCTCAAACTGACAGGAGCTGTCCATCTGTTTGACGTGTGCCAAATATCTCGAAAAAATATTCAAAATTATAGCCGCAATCTTGGAACGCGTTTTGGCTACCTGTTGATCGCTATTGTATCACCTTAATTTTGATGCTATTAACTTCTACTGGAGCTGATTTGATAGGTATTCCGAAGTACTTTGACATAAAATGCATCGTTTTTCCGTTATGTAAGCTTGAATACTTAGATTTGAGTACTCATCGAAAAAAATATACATTCAATTACCCATAACTCACTTTGAAATAACATTAGTTTAGTTCTTTAAGTGGGGAGTGTTTTAAATTTTTTATTATCTTTAATTTTGGTAATAAAAGATTTTTTATAAAAGCTTATAGTTTTTTATTAATACGTGAGAAACAGCTGTAAAACATGCATAAAAAAATAAAATCTTTGATATTTAATAACTCAAAAAGTATTGATTTATGTTAATAACTTTATATAATAAATTTTGCTTAGAAGTTGCCCCTCTATCGATTTCTGGTATTATTTTTAATAAAAAAAATTTCCCCCCCCCCCCCCCGAGAAGGGGTGGCATCCACCCCCAGGGTAAAAGCGCAAGTTAGCTTCATGTCACCTTTGTTCTTTGAAGTATCTTCTAACTACTTACCAATTTTCATGAAAATCGATGAAGGTTCAACGAAATCGGAGGTGAAAACCTTCAGTGACTCCACTAAAATAAAATGTAGCAAATTAAATTAAATTTCCTACAATTTTATATCTATTACTTTTTATCGTCAAGTGATCAACAAAAAAGTTATAAACAAAAATAAGAGAAAATTTTGTAACAAGTTTCCTTTTGGAGATTATAACTTTTTTCCTTTCATTTTACACTAAAATAACATCAGAGCAATTTTGTAGAGGGTTTTTCAGCTGACAATTTCCAGTATAAAGTTGCTTAATATTATTTATTTATCTAGGTTTCACAGCTCTCGAAACTTAACCAGATTCTCGACTGCTAATAAGGATACAATAAAATCAAAACCTTAAGCTTACTTTACTATATATATTTTTTATTCATACAATTTATTATGATCTTAATATTCCTATGCTATTATTAAACTATTTTTGCACCTTTTCCATTGGCATTATTCACATAGGACGGAATGAGAAAAGGTAATACCAATATCATCTTTGTTTAATGATTTACACCAATAGAACGACCCTGTAATAACAGCCATAGAAGCCACTTTGTTATCGATGGTGGTTTTCTGATACATAAAGTGGGTTTGGATAGAAATTCCTCTTTTAACAAAATTCTCGATAAGTATGTTCGGTATGTGCAACAACATTATATATTGTTATGATCTGCTTTCTATTACTTTTATTTTAATTAGTATTTATTTAATTAATTATTGAATTGACGCAAATCATACAAAAAAAATTTAGAAAAAATTTCAGGGTGCCTTTTTTTTCCTAGAAAAAATAACTAAATTATCTTAGGTTATACTTATCCTTTCTCGTGGCTTCAGTATCTCTTAGTTGATCCTTATCGGGATAAAATAGGAAAAGGAAATAAATAGAAATATCATAAATAAGCACATACAAATATCTTTATTATCAAAAGCAATGCTATGTAAATTTATCAGTTAAATCCTGTGGGCATAACTGTCCAAAAGAAACTTTTGCCATATATAATTAATCTAATTCAAACAAATATTTATCGCTTTGTTCCTGATACCATTAATAAAATATGCTAAACAAACAAGTTTAGGTATTTTCAAAACTACTTATACTTCCTATTAAATTTTTGAAATGTTGGAATCTTAATTCATATGCTTTTACGCAAAATTTTTAACTTCTGATTATAAAGAACATCTATCACATAAGTTATTGACTGACCTTTTTGATTCACACACAATGATGTCTCCTCTTGACCCAAACAGCTCTTCCTTTGATTATGTTAGGTTACCAATCAAAGCCCTCTCCGTTCTCAGCATCAATCCAGCAGCATACCAGCAACTATTTCTCCAAAACACAAGCCAGGCCGCTTTTGACCAGTACTCGTTCAATAAACTCCAAAACTCTCTCCTTTCTTTCTCTCAATAATAATCTCTTGAGACCCAAGTATCTTTTTTACTTGGTGTCACAAATAATTTTAATAACTATAGTTCTTGTAACTTACTCTCTTGGACTTTACAGAATCAAAGAGGTTTTTCTTCTCAATTTGATTTGTTTCTCGTTCCACTTTTCAGCTACTCTCCACTATCAAACAACCACTAGTACTTGCTTCTGAACTATACGCGAAAACTTTCGACTGCCTTTCTCGGATGCCGACCACACAATACCCTTTCTTTTCCAAACTGTCTCAACATTCAAACTTCCCTTTCCCCATTCCAAATTGCCAAGCCAATCAGAAACATTTTTTTTTTCATTCAAAAAACCCAGGAATTATTTCAAACAATACTTCTACTCATCCTAATCACTTTCCGGAAATTATACAAATATTCTTGTGTTTTAAACAAACAGACTTAAAATTCCAAATCTCTCTACCTTTATTTTCGTAAAAACTAATAATTACAGCTACCTGTGGATTTCCCGTAACAAACAATCTTTTTAAATTATAATCCGAAATAAATTGTATTTTCACTTCACTTTGTTTACAAATGTCTTTAAGTCTTCAGGGAAAAGTCGTTAAGGATAGACCCACTGCGTAAAAGCTACCTTCTACTAAATAGTTACAAATCAATGTACAGGGTGTATCAAATTTATGTACCCGCGTTATAATTAAAAAATTAAAATTTTTACTCTATCTTTGATTGATAAAGTGATACATTAACGCACAAAGGTGTATGACATATTATGTGACAGTATTTAACAAATTGAATACGATTACATACGTCCAGTTTTTGACAAGTGACTTCTCTACATGAAAAACGCGAAAAGGCTCCGTTCGTTCACTGTTCGACATAGGCCTCCCGTTCACTGCATATATCCACTGCTTTATAAGGCATATTATAGGTACTTCATTATTAAGGCTAGTTGGTAAAAACGGATATAACAACTCCCCCTTTAAGATGGAAGTTGATGCGTGGAAGCAACTTTCAGACTGTCTGTTTGTTGCTATTCAGTTGGATCCGCTCCTCTTGGTCTCTGGTATATATATCCATAAGTACCTTTATAGTTCAGAATATTTCAATTAGAAGGATGTAATTACATACTGAAACATAGTTTTTAATTCTAAATAACTTTTCGTAATAACAATTTTCGATATTACGCTCAAAATACAGTTGTTCCTTTTTTTTTTTGGTTAAAAATATCGTAAAAATCTCCCTCTAATTAACAGCCCAAATGGAATTAATCGTTACCACTTCACAAGTAACTTTAAAAATGGATATATATTTAAGTTTGCCGTTGACGACAAACCATAATACCAAACATAATTTAAATTTTTAGCAAATTGTAAAAAAAATATTCTTTGACCTGCAAAATATGCTAATAAGCGGTATTATCTAGTTAGATCCTATTCCAATAAACAGATAAATTTATTAAGACGTAAATGGAAATATATTGTCTACAAGTATAGTATTTGATGGCTATTCCGAAAATCCTGATATTATCGCAGGAACAAATGGTCCAAGAGCTGTGAGACATTTTTGAGTAGGTATTTTAGGCAACCTGAAAATTTTTCAGCTGACTATTCCATGATAGCCTAATGCAAAAATGCCGGTCTGGCTGGAGGGTAGCGGTTATTTTCCCCAAAAATCCCCCCCAAAGTTAAACAAAAGGGTAAAAATTGTTATTACAAAAAATATCATTGACGTGACTTTAAAGTAAATTTATATATTCAAATATAAAGAAAATAAACAGGCCATGCGATTTAAGGGCGATTTTAACTCTGCAAGATACTTGCATGGGCGCCCCAGGATTATTTTCAGGGGATGCATCTGCTTCAGAAGATTTCATCTGAATCTGTACATACTATTAAGAAGTATATAATATACAACTATACATGCATAGCTATGTATGTACATTCCTTCCGGACAGGGAGGTGCAATTGTTATTTGACAGGGTATTTTTTAATAATAAAAATAAATATTCTAAAAAAGACAGGTTTTTTTTTTTGTGAAATTTTCCAATTGTCAGGTGATCAAAAAAATTACGCGTGAATATAAATGAAAAGCGCTATAGGTCAGCAGCAGTGTGAGAAAGATCGTATACCGATAGCTGTTTGCGTCCTCTGTTGTAGCTGAGCGAGTCCGTTCGCAGGAGAAAAATCACATAACCTGGCCATATCCATGTTGTTGTTTCTCGAAACGTTAGAGTAATTATTATATATTATAGTTTTTTAAGTAACTTTTTCTTAATTAAAGAAAAATAATACGTATTTTACAATAGACTTTTCAAATATGATAGAAAAAGACAAATTTATTATTATAAATATATAGGTAGAAAAGTATAAAACTATAAACTAAATTATTTCTGTGGCCGAGTCTTGTACTTCTTCTTCAAACTCCTCATCTGAGCCTTAATATTCATTCTCTTCCTCTTCGTCAGACTCCCCTCGAGACTCAGATTCCTCTTCTACATGATCTGTAAATAGTTGTATCATTAATTAGTTTAGTTGCTACGTATTCTCCGTCCTTTTATACGGAGTCGAAGCCTGGACAATCACATGCTCATCTGAAGAAAGACTTACCGTTGTTGAGATGTGGAGTTATCGAATACGTAACAAACACGGAAACATTAAGAAAGATGAAAAAGGCAAAAGAAATACTCAACACTATGAAGGAAAGAAACATGAGCTACTTTGGTCATATACTAAGAAATAAAAAACGTGATGTGATTGGTTATATAAGGAAAAGTATTAAGCATTGGTTATATAAGTAAGAATACGTAGCAACTCAATCAATTAACCACTAATTAATTTTTCATTAATTCTAAATACATATTACAACTATTTACAGATCAGGTAGAAGAATCTAAGTATCGAGGGGAGTCTGATGAAGAAGAAGAGAATGTATATTTATTTTAGCTCATTTTTCTTTCCTTCATAGTGTTGAGTATTTCTTATTTTGCCTTTTTCATCTTTCTTAATGTTTCCCTGTGTGTTAAGTGTTGTGTGCATGATATTTTTTACATTATTCGATAACACCACATCTCAACAATGGCAAGTCTTTCTTCAGATGCGCCCGTGATTGTCCAGGCTTCGACTCTGTATAAAAGGACAGAGAATACGTAGCAACTTAATTAATTAATCACAGATTATTTTTAATTAATTCTAAATACATATTACAAGTATTTACACATCATGTAGAAGAGGAATCTGAGTCTCGAGGAGAGTCTGACGAAGAAGATGAGAATGAACATTTAAGCTCCGATTAAAAATTTGAAGAAGAAGTACAAGATTCGGACACAGAATTAATTTAGTTTATAGTTTTATACTTTTCTACCTATATATTTATAATAACAAATTTGTCTTTTTCTATCATATTTGCAAAATCTATTGTATAGTACGTATTATTTTTCTTTAATTAAGAAAAAGTTACTTGAAAAACTATAATATATAATAATTACTCTAACGTTTCGAGAAACAACAACATGGATATCGCCAGGTTATGTGATTTTTCTCGAGCGAACGGACTCGCTCAGCTACAACAGAGGACGCAAACAGCTATCGGTATAAGCTCTTTCTCACACTGCTGCTTACCTATAGTGGTTTCATTTATATGCACGCGTAATTTGTTTGATCACATGGCAATTGGATAATGTCACCAAAAAAAAACGTGTCTTTTTTAGAATATTTATATTTAAAATTAAAAAATACCCTGCCAAAATAACAATTGCACCTCCCTGTCCGGAAGGAATGTACATAGGTATGCATGTATAATTGTATATTTTATACTCATTAATAGTATGTACAGATTCAGATGAAATCTTCTGAAGTTCAGATGCACCCCCTGAAAATAATCCTGGGGCGCCCATGCAAGTATCTTGCAGAGTTAAAATCGCCCTCAAATCGCCTTGTCTGTTTATTTTCTTTATATTTGAATATTTAAATTTACTTTCAAGTCATATCAATGATATTTTTTTGTAAAAAAATTTTTACTCTTTTTTTAAATTTGGGGGGGATTTTTGGGGAAAATAACCGCTACCCTCCAGCCAGACCGGCATTTTTGTATTAGGCTATCATAGAAGAGTCACCTGAAAAATTTTCAGGTTGCCTAAAATACCTACTCAAAAATGTCTCACAGCTCTTATACTAAAAGTCATGGGAGCGCTTGCGTCGCACTAAAAAGCACCAAGCGACAGAGGTACACTTTGATAAGAGCACCGTACCAACATTATCGCAAGAAAAATTTCTTGGTACTGAAACGAACAAAGCTAACTTCATACGCCTTAAAATTAAACAACTTTATAGTAAAAATTGTTCGCTAAAAAACCCTCTACAAAATTGATATAATGTTTTTTATTGTAAAATGAACGGAAAAAATGTTATAACCTCCAAAAGGAAACTTTTAAAAAGATTTCACTTACCTATTTTTGTTTATATCAATTCTGTTGGTCACTTGACGATAAAAAGTAATATAAAGAAAATTGTATAAAATTTAATTTGCTACATTTTGTGTGTTATTAGATTTCTGTAGGGTTGGTTTTTTAGGAGATACAGCGCGAAACCCCTTTGCACTCCTTTCCCAAGATGACGGCCGGGGCCGGGGGACAGGTGGTGACCCCAAAAACTTGAACTTAAGCTTTTACTGACCCCCCTACATATTAAAAAAATAAAATTGACTCCTCTAACAAATGCAAAGTATGGCCTAAAAAATGTAACATTTCAATGGACTATAGGAGGCAACCATAAATGTTACTGTTAGTTCTTAATGTGTTTTAGATCATTTTAGTTGCGTGTATTTGTAATTTTGTTTTGTACAAGGATTAATTTAACATTTTTACTGGAAGAATCGATAATATGCTCTTCATTTCTGTTGTGTATTGAAGTGTGGAATGCGAAGTATTCGTGATAAAGTGCAGTTTTATCGGTTATCATCAGTGCTACATTTTAAGCATAAAACCAACTGAACTAAATAAGTTATAATCTGAGAAACAAAATCAATGGTTAAATGCTATAAAATGTCCTATAAAAATGCTAAATAACTAACTACTGTACATACCTACTAGCAACAAATGTATTGTCTGCCAACAATTTTCGAAAATATTCACTCATGTTTATTTGTTTACTCCTTAAAACTAAATAAAGTCTTTGAAGTACTTCTACAACTAAAAACTACACAAAATCAACAACAAAATGTTTGCAAAATACAACTAATAAAAACTATTAAAGGTAGAAAACTCAAGAAACATAATAACAGAAAATATAAACAAATAAAATATGTTCGTCTGCGGATCCTGTTGGGGACTTTTAGTCCATGACAACGTATGAACACTTTAATTCCATTTAATTTTATTTAATGCAATATCGTTTATTGATAAATATATCATTAGATTAATAATTAATAATTAATTAATAGTAAATATACCTTGTATATTTATCTATCAACGGTAACACACTTTGCTTGATTTTTTCATCTTTTTTGAGGGACAATGAATTGTCCAAAATAAAAAAAATTAAAATATTAAAGGATAAATGAGTTGATAGTCAAGATGTACGAATGATAAAAAAATTATACTGGCGTTAAACAGCGACAGCTTGCATAAATGGAAAATCAACAGAAATATGCAAAATACAAAGAGGTGTCAGACAGGGTTGTATACTGTCCCCACTGTTATTCAATTTGTATTCAGATAGAATATTTAAGGAAGCGCTGCATCATTTGGAATGGGGTGTGAAAGTTAATGGAATTCTGATAAATACAATCAGATATGCAGACGATGCAGTTATTTTAAGTGATGATATGAATGGATAACAACATCTTTTAAATGCCATTGACACAGTGGTAAGAGAGTTTGGCCTAAATATAAACTGTTCAAAAACAAAATACATGGTATTTAGCCGTTTGGCCCATCAAGATTCACGGTTATATGTTGATGGTCATATAACTCAAAGAGTACCCAGTTTTAAATATCTTGGTCCTTGCCATATTGCTGAACAACTAGAATCGAGATTTTGATTTTGCACGACATTTTTAAAAATGAGGTCATTCTTCTGTAACAATAACTTGTAACTTCAACTTTGAAAGTGCATGATTAAATCTTACATTTGGTCAGTCCTCTTGTATGGTGTCGAAGCATGGACATTAAAAATATCCACCATTAATCGTTTGGAGGCCTTTGAAATGTGGCTGCACAGACGTATACTGAAAATACCATGGACGGCTATGCTGACAAATGTGGCAGTCCTTAAGAGAGCAAATGCTGCCCGCGAGCTGCTTGATAACATCAAATATAGAAAGATGGTCTATTTTGGACACGTAGTAAGGGGAGACCGGTATAATATTCTTCAACTTATGATGGGTAAAATCGAACGACGCAGAGGAATTGGTAGAAAGCAGGCCTATTGGTTGAAGAATATCCGGGCGTGGACGGGAATAAAGAAAGCACAACACCTATTTAGAATAGCTCGAGACAGAGACAGTTTCGCCATGTTAATCGCCAACGTCAAGGGGACTTGATAGGGCACGTTAAGAAGAATATTTATCTATCAACGGTAACACATTTAGCTTGCTTTTTTTTATCCTTTTTGAGGGGCAATGAAATATCCAAAATGAAAAAAGCAAGTAAAGTGTGTTATAAGTAGTTGAAAAACACAGAAAGTGTTTTTCCGATTTCAGAAAGGCAACTTTTATTTTTGTTTATCGAAATAAGAGCAGAATAGACTCCAGGTACAGGCAACTCATCTATAAAACAGCAACTATGACAGTCGAATGGGAAAATAAAACAAAGCTAATCCCGTAACAATCCGTAGAGGCGTACGACAAGGAGATGTAATATCCCCAAAACTCTTCACCTTAGCTCTGGAAGACGTCTTTAAAGAGCTGTAATGGGAAGACATGGTATCAACATAAACAGAAAGAAACTCAATCACCTCAGAAATTGCGATGATGTTGTTCTTATTACAACCAACCAAGAAGAACTAACTAGAATGCTGACTCAAGTAAGCATCATGGAAGACAGGATTAAAAATGAACATAAGTAAAACAAAAATCATGACAAATACAAATGACTGAATAAAAATATAAATATAAATTAAGTAAATATTGAGGGTACTCAATGTGGGTTTCGTGAAAGGATAAAGGATTACTTTATTTGGAAGGATTTCATTGAGCAGTCCCTGTTTAGGATTTTGTCCTCTTCAGGGTATCTGTTGAATTTTGTTTGTGTGGCAGAAAAAGTAAACAGTCGGTGTTGCCAGACGGTGGTGGTTCAGCTGACTGTCAGAAATCAGAGAAGAAGGTTTGTGTGTACTGTCTGTGCTTTGCCCTCGACCAAGCTCCCTAGAAACCATAGTACAATGGACAGGCAAGCCTGCATTCTTCGTCGGCGGTCAGGAGGTGCTTTTGGACATTGCGTGGACAGTGCGCGTTCAAGTGGTAGAAAATAATTGCGGCTATTTTCTTAGGGCGAACAGGTATAATTGTGCAATGAAGTTGGGAAACCGCAAAAAACCAACTTCTCCCTGTTCGGGTCAGGGAAGAGGAGGGTACGGTAAGCTAGCGGGGTAGCCTCAAGGATTTCTTCGTATTCTGCCGGGAGTTCGTCAATGCATGTTTGCATTAGAGCGGACGGTGGGTGAATCGTTTTCCGTTTGGGCTCACCGAAATATTGAGATTGTTGACGAATATATATACCTGGGTCAAATAATCAAAGCTAATAAAGAGAACCAAACAATTGAAGAACAAAGAAGAATCAGATTGGCGTTGGCAGCGTTTGGAAAGTTAAGGTGGATACTAAAAAGCACAAAGATACAACAGTGCCTAAAAACCATTAGTCCGTTCTTTAACGGTAAAGTATTGCAAAACCTCTAAATTTTAAAGAACCGCTTGGATTGATATGGAATTTGGCATAACAAGTCAAAGAAAAAAAGTGATATTGTGCCGATCTGTGCTTTTGCCCTGGGGGTGGTTTTCACCCCCTTTTGGGGGTGAAAAAATATTCTTCCAAAGAAAGTCAGGAAATGGATAAACTGGCTAATTTTAAGTAACTTTTGTTCTATATAGGTTTTTCACTAAGTCAATACTTTTCGAGTTATTTGGCAGTGAATATGTTCATTTTTTCAATAAAATAACCACGCTTTTAGACGGTTTTTCGCAAATAACTCAAATAGTAAGAATTTTGTCGAAAAACATTCTTTGCAAAAATATAGCCTGTAAAAAATTTTAAAAAAATGGTGTATATATCACGTCTCTACACCTAGTAGAAGCAGAGTTATAGCTAATGAAAATAGGTTCATATTCGTCAAATTCCAAATGGAATACTTTAACGTAAAATAACCAAAAAAGAAGCACATTTCGGGGAAAACTCATTACAACTTATTTAAAGTGTTTAAAAAAAGCTTCATTTTTGTTTTATAAAAAAAATTTCCAGCATCAAAATTAAACAAGTTACGCTCAAAATAAAGTTAGTCCCTTTTGGTTTTGGTAAAAAAATCGAGAAAATCACCCCCTAATTAGTATCTTAAATGAACTTAATCGTTACGACTTCACAAGTTTCTTGACTCGTGTATATATTGTTTATATGGTCTGTAAGTTCCATCGGTTAAAAGTCCTTATTATTGAAAGGGCTGTAGTTAAAAGGGGTTGAACGAGTCACTGATCACGAATGTATGCAAATTTAGAAACACTAAATCTTAATCAATTTTTGTCTAACAGAAAAACAAAAAAATACATGATATTCAGAAAAGCAAATCTGACTTTTTTTGTTATTCGAGATTTTTGGTATCTCTAACAATTTTTAAGTTAATTTGAAAAAAAGCATATTTTTCAAAATTTAAATTTTTAAAAATTTTACCTTGAAACCAAATTTTTTCAAAAATAAACACTTTGAATTGATGAAACATACAGATCATATTATAAACATAACATAAGTAATAGCTATTTGTATAACAAGGGAGGAAAGTGCTACTTTTCCTCCCGAGAATGAAGTTTACTGCCCGACGCGTAGCGGAGGGCAGTAATCATTCAAGGGAGGAAAAGGCACTTTACTCCCATGTTATACATATGGTTTTTCCCCCTTCCTCAAATTAATAACAAGTCATTTTTCATTTTTACTTAATTTATTTATGTAACTAACCAACAAAATTTACTAAAACTAAAACTAACAAGTAGGTACAATATAACTGTCAACTGTCAAATATAAGTCAAATTATTAATGTAAACATTGTTAAATCAAAATAACAATGTACTGTTTTTTACCATTCTGCAAAATACTGGGTGTTTTATAAATAAACGTTAAAATGTATAGATACTTACGTAATAGAAAATAGATATTGTACAGGGCGTCAATAAGTTATATTTCATGAATTACGTCACTTTTACTTTTCCTCCCTAGGGAGGAAAAGTACAACTTTGCTCCCTACATTCAGGTCCGGAAAAGTATACTTTCGGTAGAGGTAGGTGAAAAAATAATTTGTGGAGCGGTAACGATTAATTTCATTTAAGTTGCTAATTAGGGGGTGGTCTTCCAGATTTTTTTTGCAAAAACAAAAGGGACCAACTTTATATTTTGAGCGGAACTTGCTTAAATTTAATGCTAGAAACTTTTTGTAAAAACAGAAATAAATATTTTTTTAAACACTTTAAAAAAGTTATAATGGATAATCCCCAAAAAGTGCTTAATTTTTTGGATATTTCACGTCGAAATATTCTATTTGAAATTTGGTGAATATGAATCTATTTTCCATTGGCTATAACTCTGGTTCTACGAGATCGAAAAACCTAACGCGTACACCATTTTTTTTTACTTTTTTATAGGCTATATTTTTGCTAAGAACGTTTTTTTCGACAAAATACTTACTTTTTGAGTTATCTGCAAAAAACCGTCTAAAAATGTGGTTATTTTGATGAAAAATGAACATATTCACTCGCAAATAACTCGAAAAGTGTTGACTTGGCGAAAAAGCTCTATAGAACAAGTTACTTAAAATTAGTCAGTTTACCCATTTTCGGACTTATTTTGGACATATATTTTTTCACCCCCAAGAAGGGGTGAAAGTCACCCCCAGGGCAGAAGCACAAATCGGTACAATATCACTTTTTTTCTTTGACATGTAAGCTATACGTATGCCAAATTTCATGTCAATCCAAGCGGTTCTTAAAAATTTAGAGCAAAAACCGTGATAGAATGGACTAATGTATTTGATCAATGCATCATCATTCCTGTTTTGACGTACGGCTCAGAAACATAGACATTAACAAAGTCCAACATAAATAAAATAGAAGTAACTCAAAGAAAAAAGAGTAGATCCATGTTGGAAATAAAACTGAAAGACAGAAAAAGAAACAAATGGATAAGAGAGAAAACGAAAGTAAAAATGTAACAGAACATATTATAGTCGATTCGCTACTCTGAGATACAACTGTCTACACTACAGTCACAATAAAAATGCAATATATATATATATATATATATATATATATATATATATATATATATATATATATATATATATATATATATATATATATAAATAACCAAACCAAGACACGTTGAATGTTCGAAGAGCACTCCCAAATGATGATGTATCCCTAGTGCTTATTTATTTCTAATGCATCTTTATTGTGATTGTAGTGTAGACAGTTGTGTCTCAGATTAGCGAATCGACTATAACAGGGATGAAGTGGAGATTTGCTGGCCACAATGCGAGACAGGAAGATAAAAGATGGAATTCTGCAATACAAAACTGGGAAACGTGGACAGGAAGAAGAGGAAGAGGAAGACCTCAGATCCGATGAAAGGACGATATTGTAAAAGCTGCAGGTACTAACTGGAAAAACGCAGCCAAGGACAGACGGAAATGGAAAGATTTGGGGAAGGCCTATGTTCAAAGTTGGATAGAAATGGGCTAAAGAAGAAGAAGAAATAAATTGTATTAGCACTGTATTTTATTTTCATACTTTTTGGCGGTGTACGGAGCTTTTTAAACTTTTTATCAATCTCGTAGAAATCTGTAACTTTTAAAATTGAATCCATGGAATATTTTTGCAACAAACTTTTGTACTATTATAAAATAAGAGATATATTAACTTTAATTATTCTTACAATGACTGACTAATTAGATCAATTAGTGTGATTGCTTCAAAACAGTGGGACAATTACATATATTGAAATAGTATTTTAAAGTTTATAGTGGTTAGGTAACTGTTCTAGTTTTCACAATGTTTCTCTCATATAATAAGCCACAAGCCACAGAGGCATAAGACAAAGCGAATTTTCGAATTAGAAAGGTGTCAAAGTTCAATAACTAAAAAACGCTGGACGGAAGGGCCGCCCGAGAACTTTATCGTACCGATCTATTATCGTTATGGTACTAGATACTGGCATTCTATAAAAATAACAAAATTACTCGTTATTTTGATATTTTAGAAACAGATTCTGTACTTGAAAGTATTTATGGTTCTACGCATCATTAATTCCTGCATTTGAGAAAATGTTCGATGCCATATTTCGGGGACACACTATAGATGTATAGATTATTGCATAAATCAATAGAATATTATAGTCATACTTTCATTTCAAATTAGTTCATTTTTCTGAGAAATTAATAGTTTACAATATTTGCATTTCATTCTATTTCGATTAGCCAGTCAATGCGCGAGATTAAGAACAAGATATTATCTCCGAATTCTATCCTACTGCATGGATTTTAATGAAATTTTGGGAGTAGCCTAATCTCCTAATTTAAAGTATATCCTATATACTATGGCGCTTTTATCATAGGGGAGGTTCCCACCACTTCTCAGGGGTGAAATGTTTTTATTTTCGAATTACATGGAGAAAAAGGAAGATTTTTAAGAAAATTTAAAAATTTATTCTACAATTTGATCACATGTTTTACAAAAACCATTCATTTTAAACCCGTTCAACTTTTTGAAAGTAGAAATAACACTATATTAAAAGGTATTGCAAAAGAAAAACAATGCATTTAAATTATGGTGAATGGGGAGTTAAATGTATATACTATTCATTTTTCCTTAAAGTACATTAGTCATATATTTTTTTTGCACCATATCTCGCTAAGTTTGTATGTAACCGACATTTAACGGTGCTCGTTTTAAAGGCCTTTTCAAACACTACAAAAGGTGTTGGTAGCATTATACACCTAAAACCTACCGTTCCTCTGTTATTTTAAGTTGAATACACCAATTTGAGCATGCACCAAAAAACAAACTATTTTCACCTACCATATCTCTTTTTGTATCATAAATAGAACATTTACGAAGGAACGAATCTCTTTATTATTTATAATCTAAAAAATGTTTTATACAGTGTTTTTAGTTCGATGCATAGTTTTTAAGCTATTCACAAAAAATCCGTCCGAAAAGGTGTCATTTTTCAATGAAAATGGCAAATTTTTAACTACGCATAACTAAAAAAGTATTGAGTTCTCAAAAAAAAAGTATGGACCAGTTCTTTAGCCACTTCCGTGCTTATTTTGACCAACAAACTTTCCACCCCCTTGAAGAAGTGGGAACCGCCTTAAGATAAAAGCGCCATAGTATATAGGGTAGATTTTGTTTCTTGAGCTATTCCCTACTTACTGTGAAAATATCAAGTACATCAGTGTAGTAGGATGGAATTCGGAGCCAAACACCCTCATTGACTGCCCTACAATAATGCTCTGCTATGATCGCGTGAGAGAGGTCACACATAAGATTATAGCAAAATTTCTATTTACCGTAACTTTTCGAGTTTTTGAGCTACAGCAATGAATTTTATGTCATTGGAAAGGTAATTTTGCATTCTTTCAAAATATGTAAAAATATATAGGATGTATCTAAAAAATTAAGATTTTTTATTCATTTCCGGTTCAACCGGAAGCCATATTTTTGGTAAAATTTATTGTGATAATAGATAATAAAGTATTATATATGTCTACAACATTTCAAATTTTATTTTCTATTAAGAAGGAAGTTACGGGCACTCGAATATTTTTTTATAAAAAATTCATAACTCCCCTCTTATGGGGAGTTAAGAAATCTGACTAATGTCATTCAATTTACTGATAGGACATCAAAAATATATCAAAAAATAAAAAAATCCTTGCAGCCATTTTTGAGAAAATCTAGTTCAAATTTATGTCAAATTTTGACCCCTTAAATATAGGCAACCTGTAACTTTTCTGAAAAACGATAACATCCTCCTTATAGCCACATCTTTAGGCTATATAACGACTTTTTCAAATTAAACTTATCTTAAACTAGTTTTTAGATAGGTAAAGAAATGTGTCGGGTGGGCGGTCGGCCATGCTGGCCGCAATTTTGAATTTGGAAATGTCAAATCCCGTATTTTTATTTACCTATGGATGAGCTTACTTTGAGTTGAATCTCATTCATTTCAGTCAAAATTTGCAAAAATGGGCCCTAAATAACCCCCCTATTTCGGCCCCACTTTGAGAGGTTTTTTTAAAAGCTTAGTTTCTCGACAAAATTCTCTTTAACTTACTCATACCGAATTTCATCAAAATCGGTCCGTTAGTTTTTGCTGGGCGGTGGCGACATACGTACGTACGTACATACGTACGTACGTACGTACGTACATACTTCCGACATGTTCTTTTATTTGCTTTTTAGACTCAGGGGGACTCAAAACGTCGAAAAAAAGTGAAATCTGAAAAAATTTTTTTTGCACGATCCTATAACTTTATTATACTATACTACGTATATAGTACGATAAAGTAAAATGAACAAAATACTATAAAAATACTCAAAAATATTGTGTATGAAGTTGAATCAATTTAATGCTTTTTGATAAACAATATTATTGTTTTTTAGGTACGTAAATATATAATAATAGGTTTGTTCTAGCATCAGTTTCAAACGGTTTGAAACCATCAGCGAATAGTGGACCAGCGAGAGTAGAGGGGATAGCACTGGTGACTGTATTATGTTCTCTCACTGACCAACTGTTTGCTGACGGTTTCTGACTAATTTGACTGTTTGCTAGAACAAACCTAATGGCTGTTTTCTATGACGCTCGAATAATTGCCCATGCGCAAAACATGGGAATTCGAAATTAATTCCACAAAATTCTAATACGTAGTAACCTTGCGATTTGTTTGTAGACTCAAAATAAAATGTTAAGTCCCTTGGAATCATCTTCCTTGGCCTCCTTTATTTTTTGCCTCTACCCTTGCTTGTCTGTGGCTGCTCTTCTCCATACACGGACTCCTAAAAGGGCTTGTGCGTCGCTGTTTACTGTGTCTTCCCAGCGTTTTCTTGGCTTTCCAACCGGTCTCTTTCCCTGCATTCTAGCATTCAGTGCTCTTTTTGGTAGCCTATCCTCTCCCATTCTTATCACATGTCCTGCCCATTGCAATCTTTGTATTCTAATGAAGTCAGACAGGGATGCTTCCTTATAAAGTTGATAAAGTTCGTTGTTGTATCGACTTCTGAAGATTCCGTTTTCCCTCACAGGTCCTAGTATTCTCCTTAGTACTTTCATTTCGAAGCAAGCTTCACTGCCATAGCATGTTATTGGTCGAATTAAAGTTTTATAGGTTCTCATCTTTGTATTTCGGTGGACACTTTAAGATTGGTTGATTGGCAAGGTTAGCAACCTACCAATCGGAAAAACGAATACTGCTCAAAGAAACAATGTGAAGCCTCGGAACCGGATTGATCATATGAAGACGACCATGGCGAGAAATAAGGACAAAAGAAAAACATTGATGAGAATTACCACATGGAACATCAGATCACTCAACACTAGAGATCACGAAATCACCCAAGTATTAAAAGAGAAACAAATAGATATATGCGCTTTACAGGAAACAAAAAAGAAAGAAAAAGGACAATCAAGATTAGGCGAATATATACTAATCTACAGTGGAGTAGCAGAAGAAAACAGGGCCAAAGAAGGTGTAGCATTACTAATACATCAAAAATACCAAAATCACATCAAAGAGTGTCAATATATGTCGGAAAGAATTGTCACAGCAAAAATTAGAATGGAAAAGGAAGACCTGAACATCATCGGAGTATAAGGCCCAGAAAATAACAAGCCTCAAACAACAAGGGAAATCTTTTATGACGAATTACAACAAGTAGTACATCAAGTTAGAGGGAAGATGATAATACTGGGGGATTTAAACGCTCGAATAGGTAACCAAGTAATACCCGGAATTAAGCAAAAACACAATGAAAATGTTAATAACGAAAATGGAGAACTGATGATAAACTTCTGCACAAATAACGAACTTAGAATAAACAACACATTTTTTGAACACAAAGACCAACACAAATATACATTAAATAACACCCGTGGACAAAGATCTGTGATAGATTATGTTGTAACCTACAGAGATACTTATACATCTATCAAAAATAATCGACGTAAGATGCCTCAACTCAGCAGATGTAGGTAGCGACGGGTAGCGATCATAGCCTAGTATTATGTAAAATAGGAATCATTATGAAATATTTCACACCTAAGAGGGCAGCACCAACACAAACAAAAATCAAAGTCGAAGGACTACATACGGAATCCACGGAATACTTATGCAGGAAAAGGATATCAGAGAAGATTGCTGAGAATGGAATATTAGAAAACGATAACATCGATGAAAGCTGGCAAAAACTCAAAGATAACATAATCGACGCTAAAACAGAATCACTTGGAGAGACAAAAATTAACGAATACTCACATATTAAAGAAGAAAACCCCGTGGTTTCGAGAGGAAGTTAATATAAAATGAGAAGAAAAGAAGAAAGCATTTTTACAATACAGAACAAAACAAACACAACAGACATACAACCACTACAAACGAATCAGAAACGAAACGAATACTTTAGTGAGGCAAATAAAAAGGGAGCACTGGCAGAGTTTCTCAAAACAGATGGAACACGACTTCTACGGAACACAAAAAGAAGTATGGAGAATGATCAGAGGGCAAAGAAAGAAGATGAACGAATTAATAAAAGAGAAACACATTCAGAAGGAAACATGGGCAGACTACTTCCGATCTCTATTTGCTAAAGGTGACGATAATGAACCACCAACACCTGAAGTTACGACAAATGAAGAAATAAACATCGAGGAGGGAGAGGTAAAGGAAGCATTAAGAAAATTAAAAAATAGAAAATCTCCAGGAGAGGACAGAATATCGAACGAACTCCTAAAGTACGGAGGACAAGATCTAACTAAACAACTATTAAAACTAATACAAAAAATAATAGAACAAAAAGGAATACCACAAGAATGGAGATCAAGCATCCTAATACCTCTCTTCAAAAAAGGAGACAAATCAGACCCGGAGAATTACAGAGGGATTAACTTATTAAACACAACACTAAAATTAACAACAAAAGTGATAACAAACAAATTAAATGAAAGTATAACATTAGCAGAAGATTAACAAGGTTTTAGGTCGAGAAGGTCATGCACTGACGCTATATTTATAATGAGGCAAGTTCAAGAGAAATCGTTGGAATACAACAAACCGGCATATTTGCCCACATATTTGCCCGGCATATTTGGATAACGTCCATATTATGGACGTTATCCACTTGTTATACTCGAGGGAGGTACCTCTGGGAATAATTAAAACGATAGAAAACATCTACCAAAACAACACAATAAAAGTAAAAGTGGAGGATGAACTAACTGACCTAATTGAAGCCGGCAATGGGATAAGACAGGGGGATTCCTTGAGTCCTTTATTGTTCAACTTGATCATGGACGAAATAATAAAAAAGTAAGAACTAAAAAAGGATACCAAATGGGAGAAAAACAACTTAAAATAATCTGCTATGCGGACGATGCAATACTAATCTCTCAAAGTGAAGATGATTTACAACGTATGCTGCATCAATTCAACATAATCGCCAGAAAATTTAACATGTTAATTTCCTCAAAAAAGACAAAATGCATGGTTATAACAGCAGATCCAATAAGATGTAAATTGGAGCTGGAAGGTCAGATAATAGAACAAGTAATGGAGTTTAAATACCTAGGCATCACACGCTACGGAAGGCTCGAAACAGAAGTGGAAGATCAAGTGAATAGAGCAAACAGAGCCGCAGGTCGCCTGAATGGCACAATATGGAGAAATAAAAATATCGGAAAAGAAATGAAAGGCAGACTTTACAAAACAGTCATCCGACCAATAATGACATACGCGGCAGAAACACGACCCGACACAGAGAGGACAAAAAGATGGCTCGAAACAGCGGAGATGAAAACCCTTCGAAAAATCGATGGTAAGTCATGTCTATACAAAAAGAAGAAGAAGAAGACTTTTAGACCGAAATATATGGGAGAGGGCAAAATAAGCTCTGTTTGCCTGCGTTATTCTCTTCCGTATTTCTCCGTCTTCTGATCCGTCGGAATATATTTCTACTCCCAGGAATGTAAACTTTCCAACCGTTTCAATGTCACCTTCATCTATAATGTTTTGTGGGACTATATTTCTTCTTTTCTGAGTCATTATTTTTGTTTTTCTGTGTTAATTTCCAGACCTAGCATTTTTGTTTGTGTTTTTAACTCTGCGTATGTTTCCTGTGTTCCTGTTGATGTTCTACTCATAATATTAATATCATCGGCATAAGCGGCCAGTTGAACCGTTCGGTTGGTCAGTAGGTTTCCTCGTCCAGTTTACATTTGCCTAACCGCATACTCCAGTGCCAGGTTAAACAATGTTGGGGCCAGCCCATCTCCCTCCTTTAGTCCCTGCGAAATTTTGAAAAAGTCTGTCCGGTGGTTTTGTATTCGTACACATGCCTGAGTTTCATCGATTGTGGCTTTAATGAGTCATATTAGTTTATGTGGTATTGCCAATTCAGCCAATATATAGTATAGTTTGTTCCTTTTGACTAAGTCGTATGCCTGTTTGAAGTCTACAAACACGTTGTGAACACCAATATCGTGGTCCCATGATTTGCTCAAGATCTGTTTGACTGTAAATATTTGATCCAATCTCGATCTTCCCCGTCGGAAGCCCGTCTGATACTCTCCAATAATATTTTCTGCTAGTGGTTGGAGCCGCTGGTTTATAATATACGAGAGGACTTTATATGCTGTACATAGTAGAGAAATTCCAGGGTAGTTTTTGCCTTGGAATCAGCGGTATATGCAAAATCAAGACATCCTCACCTTTCCTCACCTTTTCCTTGATGATCGTTACCTACGTAATAATGACATTATTCATTAGCCGTTTCACAATTTTTTATGTAGGTGGAGATGTTCTAAACACCGTACCATACTCGGAGTCTGTTGGATACAGAATAGAGAAAAACATCCGAGTCCATTTTCTCCCTATGTAGGGAGATCCTGCAAACGGATGCCCTCTGTTACCTTGCCTACCAACTAAAACTACCCGTGTTCGTCAAGCCACTCCCGTACGTGTTCAGTTAGCGAACGAAACTTCGGAGTGCCTTGCGCAGCCTAGATTGGTCGTAGAAGTTGTCGGTTCTTAAGCAGGATCGGTAAGGAACCGGGGGAAAGAAATATATCTTCTTGTTCTGCAGGTGCCATCTCAGCTACGGAGGTTGGCAATGATCTTAGCTATTTTAATTTTTGAGGCAGTAGCTCTAAATAGTTGTTCTGAGCTGCATCCAAACCATTTTCTTAGGTTCTTCAGCCATGAAATTGGTCTTCTTCCGATGCTTCTTCTGCCATCTATCTTTCCTGGCATTATGAGTTGAAGAAATAGAAGAGATATATGAAAAATAACAATGGAGTTTAAATGTTATTCGTGTCTGTGATGGACATGTGGAGCTAAGAAAAAAAAGGTGGCTCCTTAGACATCAATATCAGTAATATCAACCTATAATCAGCAAAAAAAAGTGGATTGATCCAGATCTCTCATCCTGTCATTCTGTCTCAATTTATTTTTCTATCATGGACTTTCTCTTCATGATTTTTGTTATATTTGGTCTATGAGGAATTCAAAATTCTCTCTGCTTTCCATAGCGATACGTATCAAGTTGTCAGGGGACATCTCCCCTAGTTTTGACAGCATTCTGTGCTGTTCCTACGCAAACGCATTGAATCTAAAGATACAATGCTCCGCGTCGTCTGTTACGTAATGTATATAATTGTCATCTCTGGTTTTCCTAATACTATACGTAAAAGACCTGAAAGGCCCGTGTCCGGTCAGGAACTGTGTAAAATAAAAATTTATTCGTTTGAACTTACATTTATACCACACTATCACGTTGGGTATTAGTTTTTTGGTCCATTGTGCCTTGTCTGTCTGTGCCTCCCATTCTGTTTGTCATTCTATTAGTAATTGCCACTAATTGCTCTCTGGTGGCTGTTCTTACTTTTGTGGTAGATGACCATCCCGAGAGTTGTAGAGAATCTGCCGTTCTATTGCTAGGAGGTGAATAAGGAACGTACCCGCTATCACCTGTAGGGCCGTCATCGAAGTAGTCCGGTAGACGCTTGTCACATTTAGAAGGGGCTTTCGCTGAGCTTTAATTATATTATCATAATATATCTGAACCTTTTAACAGTTAGTCTCGCTCCATTGCACAGTCGAGGTTGATTAATGTTACGTAGCATAATGACAACTGATTCTACTTTTAATTGTAAATTGTGGGACGGGAGTCCGGGTAACACCAATCCATTCAAAAACTGTGTAGTATAGTTGACTATGTCATTCTGGTTTATAACTGTGTCAACCGATTTGAAAGAAGACAACTTTCCTGCAAGAAAATTCTGAATGGTCGCATTAAGATCATCGATGCCAGCCAATTATGGTCATTGAATTGTTGCGCTATGTAAGCTCCTCTTTCGAGTCTGTAAAGTTACAGAAATCTGTGGTAATCAATTATGGAGGAGGTATCAATAGCGACTTTACCATATCCAATGTCAAACAACTGCCTCGAAAACACAATTATTATACTTTGATCTTGTTGAAAAAATACTCGTATGTTACTTATCAATTGGAACGTCTTTACGTGCCGCCACAACTCCACACATGATTACTTCCAGTAAATCCAAATCAGAGTAGAAAAGTCTAGAGCAAATTTTAACAAAATGATTTAATAAGTGATCTGCGCAAGAGATTTGAAGTTGGAGCTAAGAGTTGGGTTGGCTAGATGCTACGTTTTCTCGACTTCGTTTTATGGAAAACTTGGACCTTAAATGCGGCATCAATGAAAAAACTGGAATCATTCGAGTTATGGGTGTACAGAAGAATTCTGAGGGAATGAGCTTCTGGGGTATCTCCTTCCGTGCCTTCATTAACTCCTCCCGAAGTGCTTCGAAACTTTAAGGTGCTAAACTAATGTTTCGCACGTGTTTAATGGAGGATAAATCTGGGGATCCCGGGGCCAGAGCAAAAATTGACTTCACTCTGTCCAGAGAAGTAATTGTGACTTTCTCAATATCGTCCCTTAGCTTACAACACCGCATAAGTCATTTTTACCAACTTTACAGGAGACGAAAAAAATTACATTTTGAAACACCGCCTAAGTTAAAAAAAATACCGTTAGTAGATAAACACCGCTTATGTAAATGAAGATAATTTTTCTTTCAATATTAATACGCGTAAATGAATAAACATTACTTTATTATATAGCTTACCTCTTAATCTTCTATAAAAACTTCTTGGATACTAGACTTTTCAGCAGTAAAACTTGTCACAGAGTAAAAATCACAGAGCGACTTGTGCGTTGTTGACCATGATACAGGTGTTGACGACTTGCGCGGTGTCACTATTTTTTGAATTACGGCATCTGATTGACTGAAATCTAAATCATGTGACAAATGGTTAGATGAGCAATGAGCAGACCTATCCAACGTTATATCTATGTCAAAACCGTTAATTTTCGACTTGAGCGGTGTTGTAAGCTAAGGGACGATATGTAAACTTACGGTATACAGCTGAACAATTGGATGTTGAGCGTCTGAAGATAGGGTATCAGGTCAAAACTGCGAATTTAACGATACATTGTTCGCATCCCTAAACATCTTTAAACGTCTTAAAAGAAACCAAGAACCGCACACAACTAAATTTTGCTTTGCGCCAAACTTAAAAGTTAAAATTTTTAGTGGTTAGCAAAAAAAAACAAGAATGGGTGTGTACTTTGTACGCACATAAGAAGTTATACTTCTATTATTATGGTTTAAACGAAATAAATATATTTTAAACAGTTTAATTGTATTTTTATTTAAATATTAAACTAATTTTAATACCTACTTAAAATAGTACCAAAAATTAAAAATAACTTTAATATGTACCTAATTTTTATCAACTACTGTAGCCTCCCGCAATTACTTTTTCCTTGATGAATCGTGGAAAATAAAAAAGTCAGACTTTCTACACAATTTTTTAATTTTATTTTCATTATATTCGTAACTTGAAATATTTAGCAACTAACCTCATACTGTCGGTATGTGCGTACTTCATACTGTCGCTTCCAAAGAATAATAAAAAATGAATAAAAAAAGAGATGTACTTGTACTTTGTACGCACGTATGAAGTTATACTTCTATTTTTATTATTTCAACGAAACAAAAATATATTTTAAACATTTTAATTGTATTTTTATTTAAATATTAAACTAATTTTAATACTTACTTAAAATATTACCAAAAATTAAAAATAACGTTAATACGTCATTTTTTTATGAACTAGAGATTGCTTTTCTCGTGAGGAATCTATAAACTCTAAAAACTCCGTTTTTCGACAAACAATAATTTTTACTATAATTTTTATGGGGTAAAGTCTTTCGATTTTTTGCTGTATTTTCGTCAAATTTTAAAATGATTAATAATGGTAAATTCTCTAAAAATAATGTTAATCCATCATTTTTGACGAACTGGAGCATTCCAGCAATTACTTTTCCGTTGAGGAATCCTAGAGAATCTAAAAACGTTAGATTTTCTAACAATTTTAATATAATTATAACTTCTAACGTGCGTACAAAGTACACACACACACATTCTTATTTTTTTCAATATTAATAAATCCAAAAATATATATAAAAACTATCTATTTAAAAAGTCAGTACAACTATAAACTCACTTTTGCCTCTGTTCTCACAACTTTTAAAACACAACTTAACAACCATAACCATAATAATAAAAATCACAACAACCTTAGCTTTAGGAGGCTGTGCAACAACACATTCTTTAACCACAGCCGCCATATTGGATAATTTTGACATGCCATTGGAATACCCAATCAGGGCAAACGTATAACGTATCTGCGCGTAGCACCAACAATTTTTGATGAATTTGCGCACATTTACATTCACTCCTAATCGCGCCTAAAGAAGTATAACTTCAAAAAACCTAAACTGATATGGCTGAAATTTTACTCAGTTATTGTTTTTGCCAAGATAAGTCTATATGCCTACCAAATTTTATTGAATTTAAAAACATTTTTAATTAAATTAAATTAAATTAAAATGTATAAGTAATTTATAATGCAGGGGCGGATCTAGACATTTGCCTTGGGAGGGGAAATTTGCCTTAGGGGGGAACTTCCAATGAAACACCAACCAATAGACATAAAAAAGATAAACCCAAACTACATAAAAGACATAAATAATATCAAAAATGAATAACCATTTTCAATTTCGTTGCAACACGAAACTACAGCCGCATCATTATTCCAGTTCAATCAGAGAGTGCAGCAAGCACCTCTACCTGTTTCGAAACTTATTAGTCTCTCATCAGGATGCACATATGCTGCTATCTCTGACCCAACTAGGACAAACCCCGGCGTGCAGTCACGGATTGCAACGAACGAAATGGCATAGATGCCCTAGCGGCAACTGCTAGCAAAATACTAAGTTTTCAATCCTATGGCATATAAAACAACATAATGTTATTCCACATCCCACCAGACTGAAAACAATGGGAACCTTCTCTGGTAACACCTCCGAGGCTTCTACAATTTGCAAGCCATAACGGATGCTGAGCAGATGGGACCATAACATTTGCAAGCCATAACTTTACCGCGCTGAGCAGATGAGACGTGAATTATAAATTGTAAAATTCCCTCATCTTCCTTAGTCTCAGCATCCGTTATGGCTTGCAAATTGTAGAAGCCTCGGAGGTGTTACCAGAGAAGGTTTCGCATTGTTTTCAGTCTGGTAGGATGTAGAATGACATTTTTGGATGTTGTTTTATGTGCTATTAGATTGAAAACTTAGTTTTTTTTTACATAAATAATAATTTATGTGCATTCAGTTCCCATAATTTTTCTAATTATAATGTTTATTGGGTTGAATTTGTCTGTCTGTGGTTTAAGTTTCCTGTCAGCTAGTATATTTCATAGGCGTAACCAGGGGGGAGGTTTAGGTTTAGGTGGTTTATATCCCCCCATTTGGAAGTATTTTGAGCTCTATAGATACGCTTAACACCATTACTATTCCATATTACCCAGAGCCCAGAGACCATAAAGTAGTTGTAAACCCCCCCTTAAGATCATCCTGGTTACACCTCTGTATATTTTTATGTTTCAACAATTGTTTTCTTTAACTTTGAACCTTGTTAGGGGGAGACATTTCCCTCCCCGTAGATCCGCCACTGTTATAATGTCACTTATAAACTAAAAACGGGAAGTTTTCATCCCTTATATAATCACGCAACTGGTCCATCCGCGTTCCGCCAACACTGTCAATACTTGACAGTTGCGTTGGTTTTTTGCAATTTTTATATTTATTGGTAATTTGATAAGGTAAAGGGGGGGCGTTTCATATTCATAGTTTCATAGCGATAGCCGATAGCGACAGAACATGGTAACGTGTGTATGCGAACCTCAAAAATAATTAACTATTTTCCAAATGGATCGTGTTCGCAAAATAAGTGCTATCGATATAATTAACGAAGTAGAAAAACATCCCATTATTTACGATTTCAAATATACTCCACCTTGTGATCAGCTGATATCTGATAAAAAGAAAAAGACATGGGAAATTATTGCTGAAAATTTACATGGAAAGAGATGGAAAACTGCAGGTGAAGATGAACGGGAAAATATGGGTAGGTACATATTTATTTAGACAACTTTTTTAGAAATACAATCAAAAAATAACTTTAAAAACTGTAAAACTGTCATTTCACTAAATTTTGTCGTCTCAAATTGATTGGTAACATGGCAACAGGGCTTTTGTTTGAGGTTATGTTTAGTTTTGTTGTGGTTTTGTTATGTTTAGATTGCAAACATTCAGCTAGAGATTATTTAGTTCTTGACAAGTACATCAGTAAGTAAGTTCCATAAATAATAATTATTTTAACTATTTTCTGTAACTATTTTGTATGTCTCTTTTATTAACTTTTAAATATGTTTATTTTTGAAAATAAGTTATGTATTGCTATACTCTTGTTGGTTTCTTCAACATATTAGATTTAGTTGAGATTTCATGAGTGAATCTACCCTTTAAATGAACGTTTTTAAGTATTTTTTCTTAAACCTAACTACTGTTACTTTAACTCCTGTTTATTTGGTATTGTTTATCTGTCTAGCTTTAATGTTTTGACAGTTTTAACTATTATACAGTTGAACCCACTTATTGGAATAGTAACGGTTATAGAAAGTATTCCTATAACCGGGATATTCTAATAACCAATCATTAGTGGCTATAGTTCATTCGCTTTCAAGAAGAGTAATGACACCAGTTTCAGACGCCTGATGCGAGGAGTTATACCAAAAGGGGTTATATTGCCAAAACTATGGTTACCACAATTACGTTACGACTATTGCTGGTAAATGCTAACTAAAATTTGCATATAAAGAATTTTTAGGTAGTCTAACATTAAATGTTGAAGGCACCACGGGCATTATAGATAATAACTATGTCTGCACAGTCAGTGACCAATGAATGGTTTTGCGTAAACCGATTACTGCTCAATGCAGCAAAAACCAACAGAGTTGTTTTTTCTCTCAGAGACACACAGAATGTAAATGATGGTATGAGCAGTGTCAGATTTCTGGGTGTATTATTAGATCCCAAGCTTCAATGGGGTGAACATATCAACAGTCTAAGTAAAAAGCTAGCAAAAAATCTGTTTGTACTCAGGAATCTGGCATCTAATGTTTCACATAAAGTCTTAATAACAGCGTACCATGCATTTTTTCAGTCTCATCTAGCCTATGCCATTTTAGTCTGGGGTCATTCAGCAGAAATGTTGACAGTCTTTGGTTGGCAGCGTAAGGCAGTTAGAGTTCTTGCTGGTCTTTGGTATAGGGATGATTGTAGGCAAGCATATAGGTCCCTAAGAATTCTCACTGTTCCATCTCTATATATACTTGAGAACCTAATGTTTATCAAGAGGGGAGGGGCGCACTTTGAAACCCATGAGAACATACACCAACATGACACCCGATATAAACACCATCTCGTGCCAGCCTACTGGAGATTGAGGAGGTGTCAAACTGGGCCAGGATACTGGGCTATTAAATTTTTCAACAAACTTCCAGATAGTTTAAAGTGTCTTCCATTAAATCAATTTAAGAGTACAATTAAAGATATTTTGTTAGAAAATGTTTTTTATAGATGAGGAATTTCTTGCATTTAAGTTTTAGGATTTTATGACTTTAAGCAATGTCCATTGTTAATGTAATCAAATTTAATGTGATTTTAATGTTAGTATTTTTATTAACACTCTTAGTCGTATTGTGCATCTTTTTAATTTGTATTGCGTCCAAATCTTTGTGTAATTTTATTTGACATGTGTTAAACACTTGTGTTATTGACATGAATAAATGAATCTGAATCTGAATAACACTTCTGGTCAACATATTATATCCCTCGGGCCAAAGGCCCTCGGTATATACACCATTGACCTCAAGCGTTATTATCCTTATAATACTCTTGGTACCTAAATAACTATAACAGTATCATTAACAAATAATGTATTTGCTCGAGTTTAACAAATTCTATTTAAATCTGTTATTATTTGTAACATATCATGGAGTATTGGTTTATATAAATAGTGTTTTTTATTTACACAAATATACCCTCATAAACCAATGATAATTATTAACAGGGGGCATGCACAGATAGTAAGATACATATTTTACAATTTATTTGGTATATAGTTTAGTTATTAATAAATATGTTAAATTTCAAGTCGATACATTTTTTAAATTGTCACTAATGACACATGCAATCCCTTCGTTCAGGTGTATTGGACACTCAATAATAATTATGTTTCACTAATAATTGATTGTGGCACTTAATATGCACAAGTAAAATATATCCTATTCAGAGTAGGTTGTTGATGACTTAGTTTTGGACTATTTCGCTGATCCCAAACCCAACTGTTTTTTGTGGTACACGACAATTAGACCGAAATCATTAGACTGAAAGCAGTAGACCGAACTCATTGGACTGAAAAGCACTTTACCGAAACCTCACTAGACCGAACAGCATTAGACCGAAATGGTACATAAATTAAAAAAGATTGCAGTAAATTATGCTAAGATTTTGTATATCTGTCTTTTTGTTTATTTTATTTCTTTGTATTATTTTATATAAATATAGACTGTGGAAATTGTTACTCTGTATAGTCTGATATGAAATAATTCTCGTGTGTTAAACAAATTAGTAAAGGTAAAAATAAATTAAGAGTAGAGTGACGTTAACACCATTTTAACTATTTCTAATAACCATCCAAATAACATTTAGTTGTAATTACATTTGGTCTTCTGCTTTTCGGTCTCCTACTGTTCGGCCTAGTGGGGTTTCGGTAAAGTGCTTTTCGGTCTAATGAGTTCAGTCTACTGCATTCAGTCTAATGATTTCAGTCTCTTTACAGTAAACCTCTTTTGCTTTCCAAGACAATGGTTTGTTTTTTAACCAAGAGGAGTGATTCAAATTTACCGCGCTGTATTGCTTGTTTGTAATTAGTCCAACCGCAGGCAAGTTTACTCCACTGTTATAAAATTTTGACACTAATGACATTTATCAAATTTTGACACTAGTGACATTTCATAGGTTAATTAAGTTATATCAGCGATTTTTTTGTTTTCTGTGTTCCGATTCCCTTAATTTTTAGATTGTTAAACCACATTCAAATAGCAAATTCCCAACTATAAACAAGTGCACATATTACTATTCGCCGTCTCATTCGTCAAGAGGCTGTTAAATGTAAGTTATTGCCCTAAACGAGGCGGATTCTCATTTTACAGGTCCAAACTGGTCAGTCTGCAAATTCAAATTGTAAGTAACGTGTTGGTTTTTAAGATACACTTCAGGACGATCCTGTTTAGCTTCCATGCGCATTTGTTTACAGTTGGGAATATGTAAAATGAATGGACTTTAGTCTGCTTTTGTATAAAAAGCAGTTGTTTTTGGAACTCTTTAGCGACATATTAATTTAATATAACATTTATGGATTACCGTTGAGGCCCAACTAGATCAACCAAAAAAGGAGATGTATTTGGTTATTATTCTAGTGACTTTCTTGGGTGTGAATCTGTCTTTTTAGTTTACTCCTCCTGGTTAAAAAATAAACTATAGTAGCTGTTGTGACAGTTTGTGATTGAGCAAGGTGCATGTATTGGCATTTTATTCAATCAATGATGTGTGTATTGTATGTACGTAGTAGTGTTTGTGTATGCATCCATTCGAATTTTCCTTATAAAGCATTGAGCACACCAACTCTTCTCTTAATCCTGTTAAGGATATCTTGTCTCTAGCTTAGTGTTTTGGTAAATGCCACCCCTAGATACTCAATCTGATCTTGGAGTTTAATGTGAAACATATCTTTTGCAACATGAAATATCTGTTCAACACTGAGGTTAGTCCAATCTATGATATTCCTCAGTCAAGATTTCTTCTTTCTTCTCAATCCTTTTCTTCCTTCTACTCTTCCTTGCATGATGATGTGAAGCAGGGAGTATTTATCGTTTAGAAGTATGTGGCCTAGACACAATGTTTTTCTTATTTTAATTGTGTTCATTTGTTCATCAGCTTTCTGCCATGTCCAGTTTGTCTTAACACTTCCTTGTTTGAGACCTTTTCAGTTCAAGAAATTTTCAGAATACGCCTATATAGTCATATTTCGAATGCCTCCAAATTTTGTTATGGATTGGGCTTTCAGGGTCCAAGCTTTTACCCCATATAGTAGTTGCAACCAAACATAACATTCTACGAACCACAGTCTTGTAGCCATACTCAATTTCTTATTTGTAAACATGGACTTATATGTTATAAATCCTTTCTGAGCTATTACTATTTTATCTATTGTATTGTATCTATTTTATCTATTTGTATCTTGTATTTTATATATATCCACATGGTTTAGTTAGGTGATTTTTAGCATACCTTGTGAGAACATCTTCATCTAAGATGTTGTCAAGAGAACAGTGTCATCTGCATAAAGTAATGTAAAGTAGTGTGGTGCGTAGTGTAGTGTTTGTGTTTCGTGGGTTGGGGAAGTCACTTGAATATTGTGTATGTGTATTAGTATGGGTGTCATTATGAACCTCGTGGCACTCCTGTTGTAGAAGTGAAGGGTGTTGCAAATTGGCGGTGTTGACTTTTACCTTGATTTTACGTTCAGAGATATGAGTGTATTAACCTGAAAAGAGGGATGCAGAAACTGTTGTTCAGTAGTTTTCTCACCATCCGACATACCAGACTTGGTCGAAGTCTTTCTGAATGTTGAGGGAAATGCTGATGAAAAGTTTTTTGTCGTTTAGATTCTGAGTTTAGTTATTAATTTGAATATTTTGATTCATTTTGATTTCATTTGAATGAAAAATATTTGTCACATAAATAAGATGTTAGAAATTTATGTAACTGATAATTCAGTAAATTTTTTAGTTTGTAAATTAGTCCTTTAGTCATTTATGGCCTAGTTTATATAAAGATATGTTGCTAAGCAATATTTTTACTTTCAGGGATGTTGCTAATATGTTTACTAACCTGTGGACTTATTCTAAGGTTTCATGTTGTAGTCTAAATCTAAACCCAAATATACAGTGAGGACGTTTAGGTTGGAATAAATTCATTTTCTTGAGAATGGGTGATTTTGGAGATAAATCCCGAAACAGGTCGACTTTTATTTTGAATTACAATTTTTTGGCATATATTTCATACTAGTGACGTCATCCATCTGAGCGTGATGATGGAATCAATATTAATTTTTTAAATGAGAATAGGGGTCGTGTGATTGCCCATTGGAAAGGTTATTCAATTCTCTATTGAGTACAAGTGATACCAAAAGAAGAATGTATTACTTCAAAATATATTTTAATGCTGTCAGAACACAGAAAAAAATGTTTATTTGAAAAAGAAACATTGCTTTTGGTTTAAATTACTGTTCAAACTCCCAAGATACAGGTGGGTGGAAGCTTTAACTTGAATTTAAGCAAAAAACAATATTTATTTGTCAAATAAACATTTTTTTTCTCTTTTCTGACAGCAGTAAAATGTATTTTGAATTAAGTAAATAAATTACATACATCTACTTTTTGTATTAAATTATTATTTAATTTAAAAAAAAAATTGGACACACTGGATAAATAATTATGTTAATGTTCGATTACGTCATCACGATCAGATGGATGGCGTCACTAGTATGATATATATACCATACTGTCATTATGGTAGGGGAGCCCAAGCGGGGATTTTTGCAGTTACTCGAGCGCGTCAGATTATCCTATTGGGAGAAGCCTGATACCCTGCAGATGTACCTCTACCATATATTGGCTCTTAACACAGGGAAGTTCGTTAAGGGGGGCCCGAAAAAAATCTATCCTAAAATACTCGAAATTGTCAGATTAAGATAAGGTAAGTTAAGTACATGCAGAACAGTGTATATTTCAAAAATCTGACAATTTGAGCGGGGCGTAAGGAAATGGGTGAGTCATAAAGTTTCACAAAAAAAAGCGAATATTTCGCGAAACGAACGTCAGAACCAAAAGTAAAAAATACGTCTTCAATATTTTTCAAAAATCTATCGAATGGTACTAAACATGACCCCCCCACGGAGAGGGATGGGGGTAAATTTAAAATTTTAAATACAAACCCCGCGATATTTCGCAAAATGAACATCAGATCGAAAAACTGCAAAATACACTTTCAAAATGTTTTTGAAAAATCTATCGAATAGTACCAAACACGACCCCCCACCCCACGGAGGTGGTGTGGGGGGCTACTTTAAAATCTTAAATGGGACCCCCAAATTTTTATTGTAGATTTGAATTTTTACGTAAAAATAAGCAACTTTTCTTCGAGACATTTTTTCGAATTATGGATAGATGGCGCTATAATCGGAAAAAACGATTGTTGGAAATGGAAATTTAATTTAAAAAATGGAAAGTCCCCACTAAAATGGAAAATTTTACTTAACTTTTTTTGGTTTTAGGACCTAATAATCACAACCCAATATGTCCCCATAACGCTCGAGTGACTGCAAATTTAGCATACTTTGCTCCCCTACCATTATTCTTCTTAATCTATTAATTTATTGGTCAAAACGGCAAACAGGTGTATGTTTTCAAAAAACTTTTGATAGTGTGTAAAAAATATATTTTATATCAGCTAAGTACTTTCAACACATAACGTGCCATCATCAGAGCTTCCTAAACGGACATATTTAAGATAAGATTTTTTTCATATAAAAAATGAGTGAAAAACTTACGTCCTCTTAAAATACCTTCATAGAAGAGCAATTGCTTAACAACACAACAAAAAACATGAATACTGGGCAAAAGCCACAGATATAGGGTAATAACCCTTTACAGTGAATAGAATCACATCTAAATTCTTTTATTAATTTATAAAGACAACATGGCTGAGTCAGACCATTTTGAGCCCACGTGAACAGCAGATCAGCTGAGGAAGACTGTCATTTATTAAAATGGTAAAGAAGGAACTACAATCTTATGCGACCTCTATATTCATAAATATTAATTAAAAAATTGAAAATGGCTAAAAAGCCATGTATAGGTTAAATGAATTTAAAGTTAAGATACTAAATTTTAAAGTTAAATTTTCAAAAGATTACTATTATTACTATTGAAGTGAAATGTTAACGTGTATATTATAAGTTATCAAAATTCTCCCAAAAACAAAACTGTTATAGTTCGACCAAGTGTAGAAGAAGTTAGATGAAATCAAACCTAGGAGAAATATCATTTGACAAGCTCAGAGTTCGAAAGCTGTTATTTAAAAAATTTAAAAAAAAACAGTATTGATTAATTCAGACAAATAACAAATATTTATTTGTTTAAAAATATGTAAAAATGAACGAAAACTCAAGAATACCTAAAAGTAATGTTCAAAAAACTTTCATAAATTGTTGGGTATACTTAGTGTGACCAACTAGCCCGAAAAATCCGGGACATGGCCCTAATTACGAAGTCGTGTCCCGGCGTCTCGGACAAGGCTTCCGGGCCATCCGAATTTTCAACGTTTTGGTAAAATTCTGTTTTGAAATTTTGAATACATTATTCTGCTAAGAATTCACATCAAATTGAATTGGTTGGACGAAAAAAAGTCGACAATTTCTAGAGTGTAATACTAATACCACATTCAAAACGCATGTATTTTATATCGTGGTACTATAGTTCTACGAAAACTCAAACTCTGGACTTTTCCCGTTTCTGTATTTTAATTATCATCTTCTTAAACGAAGATTCAAAAACATGAATATCAAATAATGACAATTATATTTTTATATTAACCTAAGGTTCTATTTACATGGAAATTCAATATCAGTTGATTTTCTAATTTGTCCTTTTTGAGAACAATTTCCGTGTTGGAGTCGAAACGTCAAAAATTAACAAAAATGTAATTATCATTACAACCCATCCTGTCATCGTGTTAAAAATTTTTTAATGTTTAAAAATAATAATTATAAAAATGTTAAGTAATCAATAAAATGATGATATCAATAAGTACTATTTTACTTATGTAAAACAAATGGCCCGATTTTCAATGAAAAGTCCCGGATTTTAGGTATTTTTTTCAGCATTGTCCCGAATTCGACTGAATTGGAGTTGGTCACACTAGGTATACTGTATACTAAACCAAAATTATTAAAGAAATTTCTTAAAAATAGGATCAAATTTACAATTTAATTGAATCTGGGTGTTAACAAAGTTTTGAGGGTTTCTTTTCATTTCTCTACTTATTTCTAGATCTTCTAGTAGATTCATTTTGGTATAGTTATTATTAGGTATGCTGTGTAAGATGCTACTATCTCTTTGTGGACTAAAGCTATGTTTCGATGCATGTAAATGATGACCAAAGCTAGATTTATCGATCTTTGACAGATGCTCTTTGATACGAGTATCCAAAGGTCGCATCGTTCTACCCACGTAAGTCACAGGGCATTCACCACATGACAATTTATAAATGCCACTTTTTGAAGTTTTTTAATTTTGTCTTTAGTATGAGAGAAAATTGACTTGATGTTATCTTTGCATTTAAATGAAAGTTTTAAATTAGTTATAAATTAATAAACGAATTTAGATGTGATTCTATTCACTGTAAAGGGTTGTTACCCTATATCTGTGGCTTTTGCCAATATTCATGTTTTTTGTTGTGTTATTAAGCAATTGCTCTTCTATGAAGGTATTTTAAGAGGACGTAAGTTTTTCACTCATTTTTTATATGAAAAAAAATCTTATCTTAAATATGTCCTTTTAGGAAGCTCTGATGATGGCACGTTATGTGTTGAAAGTACTTAGCTGATATAAAATATATTTTTTACACACTATCAAAAGTTTTTTGAAAACATACACCTGTTTGCCGTTTTGACCTATTTAGAAGTGTGTACAAGTCTTGCAGTCTTTTCCAATTTATTAATTTATTTCCAAACATCTCTTTAGTTTATCTATTGTCATTGGCTTGTCTAGTCGTCTTTCGTTTTACAGGAGGGTTATACCCTGGTTATCTCTCTATTTCATCTAAGGCCGATGTCAGATTATGCGTTTTGACCGGATGCGTTTCCGCCGCATCCGGTGAAAACGCATAGTGTGACAGATCGGTCCGGTTGCGTTGGAACGGTTGCGTTTTGAGTCATCGGTACGCGCTTACAAACTGCACCAGACTAAACGCATAGTGTGACAGGTCGGTCCGGTTGCGTTGGAAACGGATGCGTTTTCACCGCATCCGGTCAAAACTCATAATGTGGCATCGGCCTAAGGAGATCTTAATAATGTTTGGGTACAAGCTAACAGCATTAAGAAGAACGACAGATTAAATTTGAATCTGCATAACTTAGTGGATGCGAATATATTCCAAATATGCTTGTGAAAAAATAAGCTAAACAAACACTACTTTATACTGCATATTTCTATCCTATTCCAGCAAAAGAGATTCAGTTTAAATGGAAAAATGTTAAAGATAATTTCATGAAGACCTTAAGAAAGGAACAGGATGACGAAGATAATGGAATAATAGCTTCTAAGAAAAAGAAGTATATTTACTATGATTTGTTAAGCTTTCTACGTCCATTTGTATTTTGTCCAAAAAAGTAAGTGAATGAACTATATTTTTTACGTTATAGATTTTAAAGGTACGTTTTTTAACGCAAATAACAGTTATTAAAGAAACTATCATTTAACACTATTTGACAAACTTTTATTGGGAATAATAGGGCTTTTCATCGATTGTCATTTGTTTCGAGCTTCTGTCATATGTTGTATAATCTGTGTATAATATTAATATACACGGATTATACGAATAAATGACTGTGGATGAAAAGCACTATTGTGTTCATATTATCTAAAGGCATAAGTAGATAAAGGTGTGATTTAGAGACCGACCGAATGTGATTTTTTTGGCCGAAGCCGAAGCCGATGCCGAAGTTCGGCATGTAGGATACCTTCGGCCGAAGCCGAAGGTGACTAAAAATATATTAAATGGTAATAATTTAAATAATGTGCATTATATTTTAATTAACTGATGAGTGATAAACAAAAATATGAAATTATAACATAAAAAATTCAAACATTTATACATTATTTGGTAATAAAAGCGATAATAAAAATAAATAACATTAAAAAACATTAAAGTAAGGGAGTATTTCTGATTATTGGATCTTCTTCTTCTTCTTCTTCTTCTTCTTATTCTTCTTCTTCTACGGCACTACAGCCCAAATTAAGTCTTGGCCTTCTTTATTTTTTGCCGCATCCCTTGCTTGTCTGCGGCTGCTCTTCTCCATACACGGACTCCTAAAAGGGCTTGTGCGTCGCTGTTTACTGTGTCTTCCCAGCGCTTTCTAGGCTTTCCAACAGGTCTCTTTCCCTGCATTCTAGAATTCAGTGCTCTTTTTGGTAGCCTATCCTCTCCCATTCTTATCACATGTCTGGCCCATTGCAGTCATTGTATTCTAATGAAGTCTGACAGGGGGGTTTCCTTATAAAGTTGATAAAGCTCGTTGTTGTATCGACTTCTGAATATTACGTTTTCCCTCACAGATCCCAGTATTCTCCTCAGTACTTTCCTTTCTAATGTGTCGAGTTTGTTTTTGGATGTTTCTTTCAGGACCCAGGCTTCACTGCCATAGCATGTTATTGGTCGAATTAAGGTTTTATAGATTCTCATCTTTGTATTTGGGTGGACACTTTTAAACCGAAATATATGGGAGAGGGCAAAATAAGCTTTGTTTGCCTGCGTTATTCTCTTCCGTATTTCTCCATCTTCTGATCCGTCGGCATATATTTCTACTCCCAGGTATGTAAACTTTCCAACCGTTTCAAATTACTGGATCTGGTGCTAATATTCGAAATCAAACATCCTAATATTATACGTCAGAAAAAGAAGCGTAAGAAAAAGAATGCGTATAGTAGGGATAGTCGATGTTTTGCCATTAATATTTAGGTAGTCAAAACACCAGTAATCTTGAATTTTAAAAAATACAATAAAATTATTATAGTTTCTCAGAATTTTACTAGGTACGTGAGAAATATTCAAATGAAGATCTTTGAGACATCTTGTCCTATTGTTAAAATTTATATTATATCCTACCTACTACCTGAAAGTTTGTAAAACATTTTAGTTTAGGGCTTAGAGGATGGAAAATTTTTTCTCTCTCTAGAGAGATTTTTTCTCCTCTAGAGAGGGTAAAAAAATTTTCCATGCTCTAAAGTTTAGGGTATAAAATGGGGTGTAAGTGTAAATATTATTCAACTTATCAAGACTCGCCGAAGCAAATTGTTTAGAGATTATTTAGAGGTATAGTATAGTATAATACTGACAGCATTTTATTATGCCACCTTCGGTAAAACCTTCGGCTTCGTTTTGGCAGAAGCCGAATTTTGGCCGAAGGTTTAAATAGTGGCCGAAGGTGGTCGAAGGCGATGCCGAAGCCGATTAATCGGTCGGTCTCTAGGTGTGATGTTACATTTTGTAACTTTTGAATAAATTAAGAAAATTGGATTAACACAGAAACTTTTCTGTTTACTTTAGTGCCTGTTTTACTAGTAGTCTTTGGAGCGTGGATCTTTTTCCGATGAATTTAATAAAAATTTTACCGCCCACACTGGCGGTTTACCTTGATATTCTTGGGGACATGATGGTCCGACTGATTTTATCATGAAAGTAAATATTTATTAATTTTATAGTACTGTGGGGTGCACACTGCTCTCTTTCCTTTTCATTATTCATCATCCAGCCTCAAAAGTCCACTGCTGAACATAGGCCTCCTCCCCTCGTTTCCAATCCCATCTATCCTGCGCCGCTCTCATTCAGTTTTTCCTTTCTTAAGTCGTCAGTCCATCTTGTAGGCGGTTGACCGACGCTTCTCTTGTCTTCTCTTGGCCTCCATTCCAATAACCTCTTCGTCCATCGCCTATCTGTCATTCTGGCTATGTGTCCTGCCCATCTCCATTTCAACCTGGCTATCCTCTCGATGACGTCAGTCACCTTTGTTCTTCTTCTGATTTCTTCGTTTCTGATTTTGTCTCGCAGAGTTATTCCTAACATTGACCGCTCCATTCTTCTCTGCGTGACTCTTAGTTTGGTAGCCGAGGCTTTAGGTAAGGTAAGTGTTTCTGATCCGTACGTCAATACTGGGAGGACGCACTGATCAAATACCTTTCTCTTTAGGCACGTGAGCAACTCACTTTTAAAAGTTTCTCTCAGTTTTCCAAATGCTGCCCACCCAAGACCTATTCTTATCTTTAGTTCATGAGTCTGGTTATCCCTGCCAATCGTAATTTCATGTCCCAGGTATTTATATCTATCTACGAGTTCTATTTCCTTCCCACCAATACTGATGTTCTGGTTGGGTACCAAATTTGTGATTATTTTTGTTTTCGAGATGTTTATATTTAAACCTACATTTTCTGTAGCCACAACGAGTTCCTGTACCATCTCTCTTGCCATACCTAGATCCTCAGCAGTTGTTTAGGTATTCTCCGTCTATTTTTTCACTATTATACAGGATGTAACAAAAATACAGGTCATAAATTAAATCACCTATTCTGGGACCAAAAATAGTTCGAATGAACCTAACTTACCTTAGTACAAATATGCACATAAAAAAAGTTACAGCCCTTTGAAGTTACAAAATGAAAATCGATTTTTTCGAATATATCGAAAACTATTAGAGATTTTTTATTGAAAATGGACATGTGGCATTTTTATGGCAGGAATATCTTAAAGAAAAATTATAGTAAAATTTGTGCACTCCATAAAAATTTTATGGGGGTTTTGTTCCCTTAAACCCCCAAACTTTTGTGTAAGTTCCAATTAAATTATTATTGGGATACCGTTAGTTAAATTCAATAGTTTTAAAACTTTTTTGGCTCTTAGTATTTTTTCGACAAGGCAGTTTTTATCGAATTGCGGCTTCTTTTCTAATATGTTTACATTATTTTATGGGGGTTTTGTTCCTTTAAACCCCCCAAATGGTTGTGTACGTTCCAATTAAACTATTACTGCGATACCATTAAGTAAACACAGTGTTTTAAAAACTTTTTTTGCTTCTTTGGATTTTTTCAATAAGGCACCTTTTATCGAGATGTGGCTTCTTTTTAATATGGTTCAAAATATACCCAAAAATGTAAATCATAAATAAGTTTTCCTACTACAGTTTTTCGATTTCTTTCTAACGCATTAAATTGTATGTGACAGAAAAAAACGCACGTCGGTGATTGCATTTCATCGGTGACATTTATAACATTTATTCTAGTTGTCAATAGATGGCGCTATAATCGAAAAAAATTATTTACTAATTATATAATATATCTACTAATATAATCTGTACAATTTATAAGACTATACAAATCAAAGAAAATACCATTTTATAAATGCAAAAAACACAATTGATTTGTTTTATGCCAAATTGCAAATAAAATGTGACAACTGTCAGATTTAACTAAAATGTCATGTTAGAATAAATGTCATACATGTGTATTATCACGGACTTACCTTTTTTTCTATCATTTGTGACGCACTGAAAAATGCTCATGAAAAGAAGAATACTACAATAATAATTAAATTGGAACGTACATAAAAGTTTGGGGGTTTTAAAGGAACAAAACCCCCATAAAATTTTTATGGGGTGTCTAAATGTCAATATAATTGTTTCTTAAGATACTACTACCATAGGAATGCCACATGTTCATCTTCAATAAAAAATCTCCAATAGTTTTCGATATATTGAAAAAAATCGATTTTCATTTTGTAACTTCAAAGGGCTGTAACTTTTTTTATGTGCACATTTGTACCAAGGTAAGTTAGGTTCAATCGAACTATTTTTGGTCCCAGAATATGTGATTAATTTATGACCTGTATTTTTATTACACCCTGTATATTTTCTATTCCTCTTTGCCGACGTTTAAATGAGTAAACCGCTTCAACACGAGCTTCAACGCGTCGTTGGAATTCCGTTTTAAAGTTTTGGTCATTATAACTGAAACCACTTTTACTTAAGTATATAAGAAAAACACATATTTGCACGAATACGACAACCAATGAGGCTAAGAGTTTACTCTTATGTCACGTTTCGGGGGTCGTTTTGAACATTTATTGTAGCTTTGCACCTATTTAAAGTTTTATTATATATTTCTGTTATTGTTTTGGTTTAATCTTCTTGAGAATGTATTAAGGGGTTACTAGGTTGTTAAATAAGTTTTGCGGTTCGATAAGAAAAACATAATTTTATGCCTTTAAATACACTTTATTATTCAGTATAGTCTTCCTGAACATCAATACATTTGTTTCAATGAGATTTCAATTTATAAATTCCATCCTTCAGGGAGAATCAGGAAGGGCTGCAAAATACGATTCCACAGCTGTTATATACTCATAATTTTTTGATGAAAAACGCTTTCCACTCATAAATGTTTTTAGGTATTGAAACAAATGGAAGTCGCTAGGAACCAAATCTGATTAATACTGTGCATGCTACAACAATTCGAACGTTACTTCATGGATTTTAGCCATTGCGAAAATGCTCATATGGCACGGTGCATGGTTCTGATGGAAAAGGATTTTTTTATTTTGCAAACCGGGTCTTTTTTCATGATTTTTTTCCTTCTGATCTAAAAGGTTACAATAATATCCAGAATTTACTGTTTTCTCAGTTTACAAGTAATCCACCAAAAAAATTTCTAACATCCCAAAAACTGATACTAAAATCTTTTTGGCCGATTTCTAGACATAAACTCATTTTGGAGCCGAAAAACCAGATTCTACCACTCTTTAACCTCTGTTTTGATTTTGGATCATGGTGATAGACCAAGTCTCATCCATTGTGATGAATGGATACACACAATCTACTTTATCATTTCGAAAACTCCCTAAATATTGCTGAGAAAGTCGTATTCGAATGTGTTTGTGTTCCGTTGTCAGCGAATGCGGCACCCATTGTGACCACAGCTTTTTGAAACCCAATACTTCGGCCAAAATATTGCTTACACTGCCCAGTGTAATGCTTAGGGATACTACTAAATCACTTTCAGTTACTCGACGAGTTTCCAATACCATATCCTGTGTTTTTTCTACGATTTCTAGTGTTGTTGCTGTTTTTGGGCGTTCGTGATGTGGATCGTCTTCAAGGCTTAAACGACCACATTTAAATTGACCAACTCACTTTCTACTGTAATAATTGAAGGCGAAGAATCCTTATACACTTTCAACATTCGTTCATAAATTTCCTTTGCTTTTAAACCTTTCAAAAATAAAAATTCAATCACTGCTCGATACTTGATTATTTCCATTGTAAAAAATACTGTGACCCATCGATACTAAATGGCTTCTAAAAAAATAATGAATTGGCAAATTAAAATAAAACTTCACATACGTTCATACAAAGATTGTACCAACATAACAAAAAAAAATAGGCTAGTTGCAATGTAGTGCATAGGCCTTGCGGGTAAAAAAAAGTGACTTTAAAAAAAATTATATCTCGAAAACTAAAAATTATTTTTATTTATAATTGGAACATGTAAAAGTATAGTACTTAAGGTACCCTCAAAAAAAATTTCAGCCAAAAATATTCATTTTTGTAGAGTTGGCTGCATTTTTTCGACAACAGCCCCTTTTTTGCAGTGGGCAGCATAACTAAGTCCAGTCTCATCTGAAATCAAAAAATCAAAAAAAAGTTTCTTGTATTTTATACTTCTGGCTAGTGAATGAACGAAGGAATTAAAAAAAAAATAAATTTGAAGATTTTACGTAAGTTTAAACACATTTTCGACCCCAATTTTTCTCATTTTTTCAAAAATGACCATTTTTAAAGTAGTTTTTTTTTTATAAAACAAAAACAATTTCACCTAACAAAAATTCCTTCGTTCATTCACTAGCCAGAGGTATAAACTACAAGAAACTTTTTGATTTCAGATGAGACTGGACTTAGTTATGCTACCCACCACAAAAAAAGGGCTGTTGTCGAAAAATTGCAGTCAACTCTACAAAAATGAATATTTTTGGCTGAAAATTTTTAGAGAGTACCATAAGTACTATAATTTTACATGCTCCAATTATAAATAAAAATAACTTTTAGTTTTCGAGATATAATTTTTTTAAAAAGTCACTTTTTTTACCCGTAAGACCTATGTAACCCCTTAAAGAAATAAAAAATACGCGTTAAGATGTTTATTTTTTTTGCGTAAAAACGGCGCCTCATATGAAAAAAAAAAAAGAAAAAATATTCTTTGTCACAAAATAAACGAAAAACAAAAATGATTTTTGGTTGGAACTATATCAGTGGCGTACCATTTTTTTCTTAAATAAATTGAAACCATTACCCGTATGCCCGCCAATGATGAATATAAAATTCTTAATTTTATGTCAAATAACGAGCAATAACTACGTCTTAAAACCCACCAAATTTCATTTGCATATCTCAACCGGTTTCAGAGCTATAAATAAATCGTCCGTTTGTAAACAAACTCGGAAAACGAAGCAGTTGCGGAATAACTACGTTTATATAGCAAACTGCAGTTCCTTTTTCTGCAGAATTACTCCCTGAAGTCTGTTGCGCTTATTTACTAACAACCTGTATAATCAAATATGTGTTATTCAAATTGATCATAAATCGACAATTTAAACCATATATAACTCAGAAGCAATTGATTTCTGAGTGTTGGGGCAATGAAAATTTTTGATAAGCATGACCAAAGCTACCTCACTGCAAAGGTTCAGCCAATTTAACTGAAACCGCTTTTACAGAAGAAAAGTGCTGGGATCCTTTGTTAAATTACAAATAAATTAAAAGAAGAATTCACCGTAAAACGAAATCAAGAGATGTACTATATTTCAGTTCGTTCAGAGAGTGCGATAAACGCCCTTAATAGTTTCACTCTCATTAGAGATCATCAGAGAGCGTATAAATGGCTATCTCTGATCGAAATAAAACAAATAAATTATTAAAAATTAGGAATTTAAATTGTGTTTCTTTAAATTAAAAAATCCACGAGGAAAATAAAATTTCTATTCCAATCCACATTTTCGATAAGCAACATCTTACTTCACATTCTTAATATATCTTATTCAGATGTCATCTTTCCGAATTCCTATTATTTCACTTCTACAGTACTTTCGACACACCACGACATTTCTAGGAATTGATCAAATTTATCTTCAGTCCATCTGGCCGCCTCTTCTTTAATTCATCTCATAATTATCGATCAGACAAATTTTCAATTATAACAATTGTAACAGAACACACTGTCCATCATTCATGGTCCAACTTCACAATATACTTTGTCACCCACCTTCTCCCTTTATACTGGGTTGGGATAAAGTATGGAACCAAGCAAATATCTTTGAAACGAAAAGAACAATATTTATGAAACTTTGCATGCAAGTACAGTGACGCAAAAGGCATCTGTTGCCATATTTTTTGTTACTATTCCACTTCCGGTTTCACCGGAAGTACCCCTAACTTATTTAATTTAAATGGGACACCCTATATATTTTTGCCGATTTTAGAAGAACTTGTTATTTTTAATTCATACTATTGTTTTCAATTTTATCAATCAAAAGCAAAACAAAAATTAAATTAAATTTTTTTTTAAATAACGCGGGGACATAAATTTGATACACCCTGTATATTGAGCTGTAGATATTTCTTAGAATGTAGTTTGGATGTAAGTAGATTTCTCTTTTAATGAGCTTTCCGATGAACCATTAAAGACTTTTGTGAATAATTAAAGTGAAAATAACGATGTATTTAGATTTAAAATGGAAAAAGATTGTTTAGGGTATAGGTAATTATAAATTTCTCGAAATTGATAATTGAAAAGAAAGTTGGAATTTTAATATCTTTATTTCAACACGAGTATATGTTGGAGAGTTTCTCCGAAAGTAATTAGGATTGTCGGAATAATTTTGAAAATGACTGTTTTGTTTGTCGAATGGAAAAGTCGAGGTTTCTGATGCTTGGCAGTGTGGAAGGGGAAAAGTAGTTAGAATGATTGAGGAGTTTGAAAAAGAAATTATTATGTTTTTGGCATCGCTAAGGAGCGGTTCGACGTTTTCGTGGATAGATAGTTAGCAGATACCAGTGGCTGTTTGATAGTGGAGAATAGTGTTGAAAAGTGGAACGAGAGACAGATCAAATTGAGACGAAACACCTCTTTGATTCTGTATTATTGTGAGAAGGAGAGCAGAGAATTTTTGGAGTTTTGTTGGAATCGAGTACGTGTCAAAAGAGGCCCGGCTTGTTGGAGAATTGGTGCTGGTATGCTGATAGTTTTGAAGCTGGAGAACGGAGAGGGCTTTGATGAGTAGCCTTTAACATAGTCAATGAGGGAGAGCTGTTTTTGGGTCACGAGAAGACATCAGAGTGAGTGAAGCAAAAGGTCAGTCAATTTATGTGAAAGAGATTTTTATGTTCGGAAACTAAATTTTTGAGTAAAAAGCATATGAATTAAAATTCCAATATTTCAAAAAGTAAATAGTAAATATAGGTAATCTTGCGAATACATAAATTTGTTTTGTTTAGTTTGTTTTACCAAAGTCATCGGGAACAAACCGATAAATTGTTTTTTTTTAACTATAATAAATTTAAGTGGTAAAAATTTCATTCGGACATCTGTGTCCATAGGTTTTTAGATTCGATAGATTTCAGAATATTGATTTTGATAAATAAAAGACAATTCTGTATTTTTATTTTAATATTTTGCTTTATTTCTTTTCCCTATTTTATCCCGATTAGGATCAACTAAGAGATACTGAACCCACGAGAGAAGATAAGTATAACGTGACATAATTTGGATTTTTTTTAATAGTATAAAAAAGGCACCCTGAGATTTTTTATTCAATTTTTATGTATGATTTGCGACAATTAAATAATTAATCAAATAAATAATAATTAATATAAAATTAATAAGAAGCAGATCATAACAATACATACCAAATTTGGTAGAGAAAATTTGTTAAAAAGTGTCTGTAGATAATTTTTTGTATTAATACAACGTAATAGGAAATAAACGAGTACCCTATACTGTAGACTAAAATAATTGTTGTTTACATGCACTGCATGACTTATTTGAATTTAGTATAGTAGGTAAAACTGTTACTGAACTAGTTGAGAGAAATAAGTTGTATTAAAAATGGTTCATTTAAGTGGAAAAGATCGTGTTGAAATATTAATGATAATAGGTTATGGTGAATTTTCATTTTTTGGAAATGAATTTTCCAAATCCATGGATTGGACGTAGAGGATTCATAGAGTGGTACGCTCGTTCTCCGGACCTCAATCCGTTAGATTTTTTTCTTTGGATTATCTAAAATTACGTGTTTACGTTAGGCGACCAACATGCTTGCAGGATTTGAGACAAAGAATAATATAATTGATGAATGTGAACTAATACGTGGAGAAATCTTGCAAAAAGTGACTCACGAATTTATTTATTTTCAACATTTGAAATTATTTTTTTTATTTTTAATATCATTGGTCTAACGTAAATAAATTAACCTATTTTTTAACTGTAAAGAGATTTATTTCTTGTTTTAATAGTTTTTTCTTCCAAACTTGGTATGTATGAATTAAAAATAACAAGTTCTTTTAAAATCTGCAAAAATATACAGGGTGTCCCATTTAAAGTAAATAAGTTAAGGGTATTTCCGGTAAAACCGGAAGTGGAGTAGTAACAAAAAATATGGCGTCAGATGCCTTTTGCGTCACTGTACTTGCATGCAAAGTTTCATAAATATTGTTCTTTTCGTTTCAAAGATATTTGCTTGGTTACATACTTTATCCCAACTTCACTCCTCCCTCTTAATCAATAACTTAGTATCGTACAAAACATGCACATATTGTTTCTAGGGCTCCAGATATCTTTCAATCTTAAAAAATGCATTATATCTTCTACGTTATTGATTATCTCCACATCCGACCACCCTGATCCTCCACACTTCCTCCTTTTTCATCCATTTATTTTCAGACAATTTGAAGTTGAGTCTCTTGGGTTCTTGGGCACATAACAACAACATTTCTTTAGGCAAACGAAATACGCCATCTTTCTCCATTTTTGTTGGGTTCACTTGCATTTAACCAATTAGATCAAATTATATCAGTCATCAAAACACTCACACTCTAATCAATATCTTAGAATTGTGACCAACAACGAGTTTATCCCCCACACCGCAACTGACGTGAATGGATCAGGTGACTAGCGTCATCTGGCAATTGAAAGGTAAGGTAAAGTTTTCAATCCTAATAGCGACATTAATAATATTGAAAAATATTAAAAATATTACTAAAAGATTTTTAAATTGAAAACTTATTGGTCCATTTCCTTGGTGACACCTCCAAGGCTTTTACAATATGCAAGCCAAATGGATGCTGCAGTGAAGACAAATAAAAGGGAAGGAATTCTTCACTATGCAATTCACAACCCCCGTCTGCAGCTTGGTAAAGTTCCAACGGAAAATGGACCTAGTTACTCTATAGGAGTAATATTAATATAAAAATAAAAATGTATACCATTTTTATTCAGTTGCAATGCGAAGGCAAAACAATCCTATTTCTCACTCGGAATACGGAGCGCAGTCCAGCACTCTGAATCGACGATTTTCGACTCTTATTGGAGTCTCATCGGAGAGACGTAGGCCTGCTGCTCCATACTCTGAGTGACCAACAACGAGAGTTTATCCCCCACAGGGGTCACCAGGGAAATGGACCAATAATTTTTCAATTTAAAAATCTTTTAGTAATATTTATAATATTTTTCAATATCATTAATGTCACTATTAGGATTGAAAACTTACCTTTCAATTGCCAGATGACGCTAGTCACCTGATCCATTCACGTCAGTTGCGGTGTGGGGGATAAACTCTCGTTGTTGGTCACTCAGAGTATGGAGCAGCAGGCCTACGTCTCTCCGATGAGACTCCAATAAGAGTCGAAAATCGTCGATTCAGAGTGCTGGACTGCGCTCCTTATTCTGAGTGAGAAATAGGATTGTTTTGCCTTCGCATTGCCACTGAATAAAAATGGTATACATTTTTATTTTTATATTAGTATTACTCCTATAGAGTAACTAGGTCCATTTTCCGTTGGAACTTTACCAAGGTGCAGACGGGGGTTGTGAATTGCATAGTGTAGAATTCCTTCCCTTTTGTCTTCACTGCAGCATCCATTTGGCTTGCATATTGTAGAAGCCTTGGAGGTGTCACCAGAGAAATGGACCAATAAGTTTTCAATTTAAAAATCTTTTAGTAATATTTTAAATATTTTTCAATATTAATAATGTCGCTATTAGGATTGAAAACTTTACCTTACTAAGTTTATTGTTTCCACATTATATTCCTAATAACTACAAGTAATGTTGACTGCATAACTATATGTAACCTAATTATCATGTCTTCCTTTTCATTTATTTAATCATTGCATATTTCATACAGTTTTATTTTCAATATCAATATAGACTTTAAATTCTGTGGCTGAAGTAACAATACAACAGTTCCTAACGTTACATTGGCAGCTTGTCTTTGCCTTACTTCAAAAGTTCCTTTACTTTTAGTTGACATTCAACTCTCAATATGTGAGGTTCATCCCTTTCTTATTACATCCAAGTAGGTAAGAGTCCTGTATTGTAATAATTTGTAACATTTAAAGGGTTTTTACCCATATCGTTTTGTTGGCTCATGTATGCATGCGATTGTAAGTATGACCTCTGGCAATTTTTAACCTTAGTCAACATTTTAAAACATTTTTCCTCAATTAATTAGGTTATACTTATTTTAGGGTTTTTAACACTGATGATGGATTTTTTTAATCCGAAAACGTTTTGTTAATGTGATGTAACCGTTATTAGGGTCTTTTAAATAAGTATACCTTTTACAAAGGATCCAGTATTTTTTTTTAAATTAACTATCGTGTAGATATGAATTTTATAAATATTATGATTTCATTTCAGAACTAGCGAGGACATGGAGTTAGGAGGAAAGTGAGTACAATTAACTTTTTATTTTATATAAGTTTGAATCTACTGAGTAATATCTTTATAGCGTCTGGTGGCGATTTGCGTTTTTTAACTCTATACTTTTACATTTATCTGTGGGGTTATTGGTTCTTTTATTTTCTTCTTCTTATATTATAAGCGTCTTATTGTCAAGAGAAATTAACATGAGGGCTTTCGAAGTAAGCGGATCAATAATTATGCACAGGTGGTCAAGCAGCTATGGGGGCTCTTAGAAGCCGTAAGATGGATTCTAGGTTCTTTTGTGACTATTGAGAAGAACTGGCGGAATTAGTCCAAGTAATGAAGCTTCGTCAATGGACTGGCTTATCAGCAGATGAATTATTACATGCCGCACAAGATCGAGAACGATATCGGCAAATTGTTATGGAAGCTACCCACGCCTAAAAATTTGGGCACGGTACTTAAAGAAGAAGAAGAATGAAGCTTAAAATAGGATAGAACCTCGCAATTTTTACAGAATGGATCGATTTGCTTGAAAATTTGAGAATAAGTAGTGGATAGTCCGAGGATCAAAATCTATACGATGCCGAAAGGCGCTTTTGCCATGGGGGTGGTTACCACCCCATCTCTGGGGTGGAAATTTTTTATTATAATTGGACCGAAAAAGTTGGTAAAAACATTGATTCTAAGCAAAAAATATTCTATACATTTTTTTTGATAAAATTATTAGTTTTCGATTTCTTCGCTATCGAAAGTGTTAGTTTTATGTCGAAAAAATCAATGTGTCAATAAGTTTTCTGCTAATAACTCCAAAAGTTTGCGTTTTATCAAAATAACTTTACTTAACAAAGTACCTTTTAAAAAAGTAAATAAAACCGGTTTTTTAATTTTCTTTAAGACGAATAGTAATCGAGCTATACTTTATTATACAGGATGTCCAGAAACTCTACCGACAAACGAAGACAGGAGATTCCTCAGATAATTTTAAGACAATTTAACCCAATTCACCTAGTCCGAAAATGCTTCCTAAGGGAGCTAGAGCTCTTTGAAGATGGCGCCATGTATTTAGTTTTTCTTACTTTCCAGAAATGAATCGATTTCATCCATTGCGAATTTCTAGTACCGGTCATAGGCGTCCGTTTTGGGTAGGGCAACGGTTATTTTATCGCATACCTTTTTTATCTTCAACTTTTAAGCATTTTTGATACTGGATTATTAAATTGTGAGGTATTCTAGTACTAAAAGGTACTCTTACTTTAAGTCGGTAGGACACACCGTTTTCTAGAAAAATCGATTTGAAAGTTTTTAGATTTGGGAATTTGAAAAAAAAAATGAAAAAAATTAAAAAAAAAACGATGTATTTACCAACTTAAGCAAAAGTATCTTTTAGTACTCGAATATCTCATAATTGAATAATCTAGTGTCAAAAATACTTAAAAATTAAAGACAATAAAGTTATGCTATAAAATAACTGTTGAACTACCCAAAACGGACGCCTATGACCGGTACTAGAAATTCGCCATTAATGAAATCGATTAATCTCTGGAATATAAATAAATGTACCAGTTTTCATCTTTCTAAATAGTTTTTTTTAATCTCTTTTTTTTTAATTCGAAGAACGAAAAATTTTCAAATTGATTTTTCTAGAAAACGGTGTATCCTATCGACTTAAAGTAAGAGTACCTTTTAGTACTAGAATACCTCACAATTTAATAATTCAAAGTCAAAAATGCATAAAAATTAAAGACAAAAAAGTTAGGCGATAAAATAACCGTTGCCCTACCCAAAACGGACGCCTATGACCGGTACTAGAAATTCGCAATGGATGGAATCGATTCATTTCTGGAAAGTAAATTAACATACCAATTTTCGTTTTTCTAAATAGAAGCGTTCTGGAGGTATTTAAGAAAAACTAATTACATGACGCCATCTTCAAAGAGCTCTAGCTCCCTTAGGAAGCATTTTCGGACTAGGTGAATTGGGTTAAATTGTCTTAAAATTATCTGAGGAATCTCCTGTCTTCGTTTGTCGGTAGAGTTTCTGGACACCCTGTATAAGTATGTTAGATCTTCTTCGTCAAATGCTAAATAATATTGTAGTTTCAAAGTCAAAAGACGGGAATAACTATGCATTTTTCGAGAATAACTTGTTCAAACTAATTTAAAGTATTTAAAAATATCTATCTCCAGAAATAAAAAAAAAGTCTTTAGCTCAAAAATTAAGTGGCTTATAATGAAAAGAATGTCAGTCCCTATTTTTTTTTCAGCGAAAAAGTGATCGGAAGCTACCTCCTAATCACCACTCTAATTAAAATTAGTCATTGACCTTATTTGGTCTTCTTTATTTATATATTATTAATAGGTTCTAGAAGTTTGACCGGCTTAGAATAATTAGTTTTAAAAAAATGGAGTTAAAAGCGAATAACGAATTTTTGTAGTTTGGAAAAAAATGGGAATTTTTTCTTTTAGAACAATAGAAAGATTATCATCAGAGATACGAAAAAATGTTTCAATATGAAATTGTAGCTTACTTAATTCCCAAGAATCTGGTTTGCAAAAATTTTTTCTAAGTCGAAAATTGAGTGTGCTATTGGCAGTGGCGGCTGGTGACTCAAAAATTTGGTAGTTCTGCGGTATTTTTTGGTTTTTTTTTTAATTCAATATCTTTTAATCGTTGTATTTTACAACGAGGCTTTTAGTTTGATATTTTACACCATATAATATTTATTCATTATATATCTATTAAAAAATAATAAAGAACTTACCGATTTTCTTCTTTTCAAATTGAAGATAAATCCAATTATATCAAAAATAGCAATGGTACATTATGGCACACTAGTAATTGTTTTATAGTTTATGTTTTTAGTAGAATTTTATCGATAAATACGCGAAACTAAGGAATGCAAACGAAAAAACACTACAAACAAAATCGCCACAACAATAATTGCATTATAGGGTCTTACGAACTAACTACACACAGAGCCAAATATATTATTTTTTTTTATAAATAAGCTCGATTCGTCGATTTTTTTTTAAAGCAAACTTGTCTATAACTTTTTCATTAAAGTTTGGTATTTCTTTTATAAGTGTTTTTTCTACTGACAACATGGTTAATGCTACAAGTCGGTCTTCAGTCATGGAATTTCTCAAGAATGTTTTAATCCGTTTTAAACTCGAAAAGCACCTTTCAGCTTCTGCCGTACTCATGGGCACTGTAATTAGAATTTGAAGCAGTTTTACAGTTTCTTGAAAAGGCTCTGTTAAATTATTTTCAATTAAAAATTTTAAAAAAGGTATTGCCCCATTAATGTCTCTACAGTCTCTTCTAAAATAAATAACAGATAATTCAGTCTTCAAGCGCTCCCTATCTAAATTTGGATATGACGCGCAAGTCAGGCTTAAATTATCATCTGGGAAATTAGCACAATAATTATCAAATTGCTCAGGATAAAGCAATGAAGTTGCAAGTAGGTGATTTTTAAAAGCAAATCTATCATTTGCACAATTTATGATTATATCACAAACTTCGATAGATGCTCTCCGATGATCTACTGGACTGTTATCCTTCCGTAACCTTTTAGTTGGTAATGGTTCAACGCATAAACTAGAACCTTGGTCAATGGTATCATCTATTGAATTTCTAACTGAATTCATGCATCTTTCGAAATCTGTCACCTTTTTATTGATTTCCAAAGGATCCGTTTTAGTCTTTTGAAGGGCATTATACAAAACTTCTACTTGTGGCATTATGCGATGGAAAAATGTTAACCAAAAAATAAAATTTTGATCCACTAGTATTCTTCGAATGGAAGACGCTGAACTACAGACAGCTGCCTTATCAAACGATTCTTCTATTTCTTCCATACATTCGATAAAAGAAGATCGATGTTCAAACACAACATTAACAGTTCGAATATTGAAGTTCCAGCGAGTTGGAGCACCATAAGGAATTTTCTTTTGGACGATTTTATCTAAAACTGCCACTCGTTGTGGCGAATTTTTAAAAAAGGTAGGGATTTCATTTAAATTTCCAAAAAAAAGTCTAACTTGAGAGTTTTCGGAACAAGCCTTAGACATTATTAAATTTAATTGATGCGCGTAACAGTGTACAAAATGAGCAAATGGATATTTTTCTTTGATTCTGGCTTGAACTCCTGCGTGCTGTCCACACATGACCGCTGCCCCATCATAACTCTGAGCAATTAGTTTATTATTTGAGTTTTCCAGGATAGGATCCAAAACACTGAAAATGTTTTTGCTTAAAGTATCTGCATTTAATTTTGAAGGTACCAAATATGTCCAAAATCGTTCTACCGGTGCTCCATTTCGACTATATCTAAATACTACAACCATTTGTGATTTTGCTGAAATGTCTGTAGTCTCGTCGGCCATGACAGCTAGATATGGAGATTCCCGAATTTCCTCCAAAATTTTATCCTGGCATAATTCCAACATGCAGTCCAAAATATCATTTTGAATTTCTTTAGAAATGCCCTTAAAAACCGTCGATTCTTCCAAGTGTTGTGCTAAAGTTCTATCCAATTCAGCAGTAAAATTTATGAGGCCGCGAAAAATTCCAGGATTGTCGGATGTTTGTGTCTCGTCGTGTCCCCGAAGCGCCAATTCGAAAACACTACAAAATTTTATGCAGTCTATAATTTTTGAGAGAACATACCTTTTTTTGTTACAGCTTCATTGAATTTTTGAATATTTATCCAGTATGCAGAATCTAACTGTTCTTTAATATTCACGGAGCCTAATAAAGCATATTCCATTTGATTGTGCAAATGATGCTTAGAAGTTTCGTGCTTTTTTATTTTATCACTTAAATGTACTAAGTCTGTTACACCAACTTGCGTCCATGACTTATCACCTCCAAAGAGTACACAAGGAAAACAGAAAAGAGCGTTTTTTCTGTTGCAGCCACATAACCAACTATTTCTCGTATAAATATCGCAATTAAATTGTCGTTTGTAATTTTTCCCTCGGCTTGATCCTTCTTTTTCGATTTTAATATCCGGCAAAGGACGTCCTTTGCATTTTAATTCTAGTTTTTCGTCATAAGAATATTTAAAGAATCTCTTAACATTAATCAAATTATAAATAACATCCATCCTGAACAGCACTTTTATTCTCATATACTTAATATAAATACCGAATTACGTGCAGGACAACTTATTTTAACAGTCGTCGCGTCGCGATCACCGATTATTTAAAATTACAATAAACGTAGGTTTCTACACACTAGTTCGAACTGCGACAAATGCAGCTCAAATATTGCTTTCAGTCGTCGCCTGAAAAGTGTAGGCGAGGGTTGAGCGGGTGTTATCGGGGATATCTTTAACAGTTCACAGCTCGGAGTAGCACCGGTCCGGTCAAATAAGTGGGACTTGCTATCGCCATGAGATGCGACGGACGACAGATTAAAATAAAGGCGGCCATGCACGAAAACCATCTAAATAAATTTAGATTTTATAAGTAGTGATATTTTTTATTTAATTTTCAAAGTAATTTTGTTTGGATTATTTTGGTGGTTCTGCAGCTCCGCAGCACTTATATACCAACCGCCACTGGCTATTGGCAATTAAAACTTGTAATAACATGCAAAAACCACCTTTACCAACCCTTTCAAAGTCACCTCTTTTTGCGACTGAGAATTTTAAAAATATTTAATATTAATAAGCTATGGATCTTGTAAAAACCTACAAAATTCTTTTTTACCACACTTTCTAAGATAAAAAATAAAAAAGTTACGGTTGAAAAATTAATATATTATTTTGAAAAAAAAAAAGGAGAAATCAAATTGGAAGCATAATAATGTAAGTTAGCGGTGTTTTTAGTCATTGGCCTTATTCACTCTTCTTTATTTATGTATTATTAATAGATTCTAGAAGTTTGACTGGCTTAGAATGATTAGTTTTTAAAAAACTGGAGTTAAAAGCAAATAACGAATTTTTGTAGTTTAGTAAAAAATGCCATTAGAATAGAAAGATTAGCATCAGAGATACGAAAAATGTTTAAATATGAAGTTGTAGGTTATTTAATTGCCAAGAACTTGGTTTGAAAAAATTTTTCTACGGCAAAAATTAAGTGAATCATAAATGAGTATTATCGCAAAAAATAGATTTTTTCGATATAAAACTAACACTTGCGATAACGAATAAACCGAAAACTATTAATTTGATCAAAAAAATGTATGGAACATTTTTAGCTTAGAATGAATGTTTTTTATCAACTTTTGCGGTCAAAATATAATAAAAAGTTTCCACCCCGAGATGGGGTGGCAACCACCCCCATGGTAAAAGCGCCTTTCGCCATCATATAGATTTTGATCCTTGGACTATCCACTACTTATTCTCAAATTTTCAAGCAAATCGATCCATTCTGTAAAAATTGCGAGGTGAAAAGCTTCGGTTCCTGGATATTAATTCCCTCTAATCACATGTCCCAAGTACTTAAGTCTTCGTCTTTTTATAGTTAATATTATTTCCGCTTTATTTCATATCCCACTAGTTACTTCCTCGTATGACATTCTTTGAATCCATGATATTCGTAGGATTCTTCTGTAACACCAAAATTCAAAGGCGGCCAACTTATTCAGATGGACTTGTTTTAATGTCCACGCTTCCAAGCCGTAAAGAAGAGTAGAGGACACGTAACACCGAAGCATCCTTAGGCGTAGTTCTAACCTTATACCTCGACAACAAAGAAACTTTTTAAGTTTAATGAATGATGCCCGTGCTATTTCAATACGTGTCTTAATTTCTTTGGTTTGGTCTACATTTATTGATGTTATCCATGTTCCTAAGTATTTGTAGTTATACACACTCTCAATTACAGTATCTTCAATAGTCAATTGGATGTTTGCGTGTGCTGATTTAGTCATGATCATGCCTTTAGTTAGCATTTAGTTTTCTTTAAATTAAGAAAATAAATAAATAAATAATAAAATAAATGAAGAAAACAGAGTAGCCAAAAAGTATGAAAATTAATTTGAGACTAAAGACTTAGGAAATTTTCGATCGAAAACTTATCCTATCCCATCTAAGTACAGACACTGGGAAAAAGAAAGTAAATGTTTTTCAGGTGGGACCAAATATTTTGACACAATAGAAAAGTGTTGTTGTCGAGAGAAAATCATATTTTTGTTGCACTTATTAATACTGATTTTATCTCAAAACAAGGCGGGGATGTTATTGTGTTTTCAATTTTATCAATCAAAGGCAAAATAAAAATTAGATTAATTTTTTTTTAAATAACGCGGTCACATAAATTTGATACACCCTGTATATTGAGCTGTAAATATTTATTAGAATTTAGTTTGGATGTAAGTGGATTTCTCTTTTTAATGAGCTTTCCGATGAACCATTAAAGACTTTTGTGAATAATTAAAGTGAAAAGGACGATGTATTTAGATTTAAAATGAAAATAGATTGTTTATTACGAGAACCATAGAATCCACAGGTAGATGTAATTATCACTTTCTGGGAAAGTGGTTTAAAAAGAAAGTTTGGAATTTTAATATCTTTGTTCAACACGAGTAAATGTTGTAGAGTTTCCCCGAAAGTAATTAGGATGGTCGGAATAATTTTGAAAATGACTGTTTGTTTGTCGAATGGAAAAGATTGTTTCTGATTCTTGACAAGTTGGAAGGGGAAAGGTAGTTTGAATGATTGAGAGAGTTTGAAAAAGAAGGCAGTATGTTATTTGGCAGCGCTGAGGAGCGGTCGACGTTTTGGTGGATAAGTAGTTAGCAAATACCAGTGGTTGTTTGATAGTGGAGAATAGTGTTGAAAAGTGGAACGAGAGACAGATCAAATTGAGACGAAATACCTCTTTGATTCTGTATTATTGTGAGAAGGAGAGCAGAGAAATTTTGGAGTTTTGTTTGAATCGAGTACGTGAATCGATAGAAATAACACCCGCACAAATCAAGAGGACAGAAAGGATAATAGAAGGAATGAACAGGAAAATCGTGGAAACCGATACGGTTCCGACAGACAAAGAGAAAACAGAAGAGCGGTAAACAACACGCAAATATATGAATATGAGGATGAGAGACAAAGCGACGGAAGAAGAAGCGAAGAAGAACAGCAAGCGTCTTTTCACGAAGGCGCTCACTAAAAACAAAAGAACAAACAGGAATTTTTTGTCACCCGAAGGAATTTATTAAATTAGCAGGAAATAATGATAAAGGAAGTGGATATAATTTAAAATTTGTAGATGGTTTTATCAATGAGAAACCGATTAAAATTATGATTGATACTGGGTCAGAAATTACTTTGATTAACAGGAAATTAATAGAAGAGGTTGATTTGACGAATTTGATTTACAAAATTCCCAGGGTAAATTTAGTGGGCGCAAATAAACGGACTTTGGCAACAATAAATGAAGGAATACGAATAAAGGTTCGATTGGGGAAGAAATTTTATGCACTACAATGTGTTATAATGCCAAACATGATGCATGATATGATCGTAGGAGTGGATGAATTGTCAGAAAAATATGTGGTGATAGATTTCAAAAATAACAGGATGAAAATCACAGATGGAAAAGAAGAAGAACCTAACATTCTGGAAATGGACAAGGAACATGAGAAACGGAAACAGGATAATGCAGACAAAAAACAAACGGTGGAAATGAATTTGGCAATGAAGCAAGGACAGAGAAGAAAGAGGAGAAAGCAACAGAAGATAAATAAAAACAATGAAGCCTGGGATTTCTCGAAAAAGGAGATGAGCCCAGAAGAAGAAAAAGAAGAAAAAAGAGTGACAAAGGAAATTGACGATTGGAATTCCTCGAAAAAAGAGATGAGTCCAGAAGAAGAAAAAGAAGAAAGAAGATTGATAAAAGAAAATGAAGATTGGGATTCCTCGAAAAAAGAGATGAGCCCAGAAGAAGAAAAAGAAGAAAGAAGATTGACAAAAGAAAAGGAAGATTGGGATTCCTCGAAAAAAGAGATGAGCCCAGAAAAAGAAAAGGAAGAAAAAAGATTGACACAGGAAAATGAAGCTTGGGATTCCTCAAAAGAAGAGATGAGCCCAGAAAAAGAAAAGGAAGAAAAAAGATTGACACAGGAAAATGAAGCTTGGGATTCCTCAAAAGATGAGATGAGCTCAGAAGAAGAAGAGATCAGAATAGAAAAAGAAGGCGGAAAAGATACAATTGAGACTGCGGTATTTAAAGAGGAAATATGCAAAATGGAGAAGACAGAATACACAATAAACATGTGTAGAGAATCGGAGGAAAAAGAAAGAGAATTGATATGTGGAGAAGAAAAGGAGAAGGAACTGCGTGTAATATGGAGGGAATGTGAAAATTTAATAAATGAAGAAAACAGAGTAGCCAAAAAGTATGAAAATTCATTTGAGACTAAAGACTTAGGAAATTTTCGATCGAAAACTTATCCTATCCCATCTAAGTACAGACACTGGGAAAAAGAAAGTAATTGTTTTTCAGGTGGGACCAAATATTTTGACACAATAGAAAAGTGTTGTTGTCGAGAGAAAGTCATATTTTTGTTGCACTTATTAATACTGATTTTATCTCAAAACAAGGCGGGGATGTTATTGTGTTTTCAATTTTATCAATCAAAGGCAAAATAAAAATTAAATTAAATTTTTTTTAAATAACGCGGGCACATAAATTTGATACACCCTGTATATTGAGCTGTAAATATTTATTAGAATTTAGTTTGGATGTAAGTGGATTTCTCTTTTTAATGAGCTTTCCGATGAACCATTAAAGACTTTTGTGAATAATTAAAGTGAAAAGGACGATGTATTTAGATTTAAAATGAAAATAGATTGTTTATTACGAGAACTATAGAATCCACAGGTAGATGTAATTATCACTTTCTGGGAAAGTGGTTTAAAAAGAAAGTTTGGAATTTTAATATCTTTGTTCAACACGAGTAAATGTTGTAGAGTTTCCCCGAAAGTAATTAGGATGGTCGGAATAATTTTGAAAATGACTGTTTGTTTGTCGAATGGAAAAGATTGTTTCTGATTCTTGGCAAGTTGGAAGGGGAAAGGTAGTTTGAATGATTGAGAGAGTTTGAAAAAGAAGGCAGTATGTTATTTGGCAGCGCTGAGGAGCGGTCGACGTTTTGGTGGATAAGTAGTTAGCAAATACCAGTGGTTGTTTGATAGTGGAGAATAGTGTTGAAAAGTGGAACGAGAGACAGATCAAATTGAGACGAAATACCTCTTTAATTCTGTATTATTGTGAGAAGGAGAGCAGAGAAATTTTGGAGTTTTGTTTGAATCGAGTACGTGTCAAAAGAGAGCTAGTTAGTTTTGAAGCTGGAGAACGGAGAGGGCTTTGATGAGTAGCCTTTAACATAGTCAACGAGGGAGAGCTGTTTTGGGTCACGAGAAGACATCAGAGTGAGTGAAGCAAAAGGTCAGTCAATTTATGTGAAAGAGATTTTTATGTTCGGAAACTAAATTTTTGAGTAAAAAGCATATGAATTAAAATTCCAATATTTCAAAAAGTAAATAGTAAATATAGGTAATCTTGCGAATACATAAATTTGTTTTGTTTAGTTTGTTTTACCAAAGTCATCGGGAACAAACCGATAAATTGTTTTTTTTTAACTATAATAAATTTAAGTGGTAAAAATTTCATTCGGACATCTGTGTCCACAGGTTTTAGATTTGATAGATTTTAGAGTATTGATTTTGACAAATAAAAGACAATTCTGTATGTTTATTTTAATATTTTGCTTTATTTCTTTTCCCTATTTTATCCCGATTAGGATCAACTAAGAGATACTGAACCCACGAGAGAAGATAAGTATAACGTGAGATAATTTAGATTTTTTTTAATAGTATAAAAAGGCACCCTGAGATTTTTTATTCATTTTTATGTATGATTTGCGACAATTAAATAATTAATCAGATAAATAATAATTAATATAAAATTAATAAAAAGCAGATCATAACAATATCTACAAGCTTTTTATGTTGAACTTTATCAAATGCCTTTTCAAATTCTACAAAACATAAGTACATATCCTGATTCATGTCCATGCATCTCTGGGCCAGCAGATTCAAGCCGAACAAAGCATCTCTTGTGCTCATACCATTTCTAAAGCCAAACTGTATATCACTAATTTCATATTCAAGAGTTTAAACAATTCTGCTGTGTATTATTTTCAAAAATGTTTTTAAGTGTGTGACTCATTAAAGATATTGTTTGTGACAGTCTGTAGAGATTGTGGCAGTCTGATATATTAGATTAAAAAGTTCAACCATTACATCAAAATAAATGCCTGGTCATGGTCAAAAGTATACCCCGTCAAGCACAGAGCAAAATGTATATTGGATGGATATGTGCTAATAGGGTTGAAGTACAGAGGAAAACAAGCAGAAATCAGTCATAACAGGTTTCTTTACTGGACTTGCAAAATGTCTAGTTGTTCTTACCGGCGCGCGGTAGGATTTGAACTCCGGACCACCGCCACGCGAGCCAAGCACACTACCGCTTGAAGATCTCGAAGATACCCAATTTGGTTTTAGAAATGCTATGGGAACCAGGGAGGCACTTTTTGCGCTTAACATCCTATTACAAAAATGCCGTGACCAAAGAAAATATGTATTTGCATGTTTCGTGGACTTCGAAAAGGCATTCGATAAAGTACAGCATATAAAATTAATGCAAATACTGAAAATTATCGGAATAGATGACAAGGATATTCGTGTCATTAAAAATTTGTACTGGAATCAAACTGCTATCGTAAAAATTGGAGATAACTACACCGATGAAATCTTCATACAACGAGGAGTCAGCCATATGGAATAAAAATCAACGGCGAACTACTTAATGTGATTAGATATGTAGACGATACAGTAATTCTGTCAGATAATATTGAAGGTCTCCAAATTCTGCTTGATCGTATTCACGAGGTAGGAGAGGAAATGGGCATTAAAATAAACTCAAACCAAACCAAATTTTTAGTGTTTAGTCGTGACTCACATCCCGATGCAATTAAACCGAGTCCAAGTTGGGAAAGTTCACAAAATGACATATTTAGGAACTGTGATAACGGACCAACTAGATCCAGACATAGACATAAAACGTAGAATAGCAATGACTAAAACTACTTTTATGAAAATGAAGTCATTTCTTTGCAATAATCATCTCAGTTTAGAACTAAGACAAAGAATGGGTAAGTGCTATGTTTGGTCCGTACTTTTGTATAGAGCAGAAGTGTGGACGCTAAAAGTATCGGTCATGAACAAAATTGAAGCATTGGAAATGTGGATTCATAGACGAATGCTAAAAATACCTTGGACAGCAAGGAAAACTAATGAAGAAGTACTAGTGAGGGTCAACAAAGATAGAGAACTACTGAAGACTGTTAAACATCGAAAAATGTCTCATCTGGGACATATAGTGAGGGGAAGTCGATATAAAATATTACAACTGATCCTTAAAGGCAAAATAGAGGGCCGTAGAGGTGTAGGAAGAAAACAAGTTTCTTGGTTAAAAAACATTCGAGAATGGACTCAGATACCAAATGCTGGACAATTATTCCATATTGCAGAAGACCGATAAGCCTTCGCAATGGTGATCGCCAACGTCGGATAATTCTGATATGGCACGTGAAGAAGAAGATGCCTTCCTACAAGCTATCCTAGAAGGAAAAATATTTGGAAAGCTAGGGCCAGGAAGAAGAACATCCTGGTTAAAGAACTTCAGAACCTGGTTCAACGTGTCACGTATAGGCACATCAAGAAGAAGAAGAAACCACAATTTATTGTAATGAAAATTACATTTTTAACTGTTGTTTGACGTTTCGATTTCCTCTCCGGAAATAGTTTTCAAAAAAGATTATTTCAAAAAATACTGAGGTCGTTTTTATTGCCGAAAGTTGTTTGAAACAACAACTTGTACTTTGGGCACATTATGAAAAATGAGAAAGCAACGTATTCTGCAGTGGAAAATATAAAGACAACGCTCGTCATGATGCAGAGAACTAGGCTGGGGAATCTAGAAATATGGACGAGAATGATGTTAACAGGTTTATTAAGAGTGGTAGTAGATAGAGTAATGTGGTCTAATGTGATTGCCAATATCCAAAGAGGATTAGCACTTTAAGAAGACAACAGGGCCGAACCACCATTGGGACAACCGGGGCAGTGCCCCGGGGCGCCCGGCCAAGAGGGCCCGTTTGGTTGGCCGTGCATAGATTGTAACGAGGTCATATAAACTTTTTAAACTACTTTCAGTCAAGTTCTACTTCGAGTTGTCCGATTGTAATAAGTACACAACATATTAATTCTAACAACTTCAATGATCGATTTTATCCTATTTCACCTGCACCATTATAAAACATTTTGTCTCAAAATCTCTCCATGAAGTCACCTCATTTTCTTTGCTTTCAAACCACAAAGCAGCTCCGTTCTTTAGATGGCTTCTTATAATTTCATTGCAGTCTTCGAAGTTCTGCATATGTTGGAATTTGTTTTTTTAAGATTTTAATGAAAGATACCAGATGTCGTTTTCTAAAGAGGAAAACTGACAGAGCGTGTTGCGACATTATGAGTGAAATAAAAAAATGTAACAGAAAAAGATAAAAACTGAAGACGGAATTCAACCCAACGTGAAAAAGATTAAACGTAAGAAGAGATAGAGAAATTTCTGTCAAAATTTGGTATTTATGACCCTTAAAATAACACCAAATGGTAAAATTTATTAGCCTGTAGATAGTGTGGATGTCTCGTCAGCCGAGGGTATGATCAGTGGCGTGGTAATTTTATGGTCAAACTACGTTTTGTTCTAATTTTTATCATTGTGAGAATTAAAAAAACCAACTAATATTTTTATCTCCACCACTGAGAGCGGTCAACTTTTTGGTTGCCTGTATTCTTCGGGACATATTCGGGACATTTTATCACAAAGTGTAAATATTACTAATTTTACCGTCTTGTAGGGTATCTGCGTTCTCTTTCTTTTCCACCATTATATATATTATATCTCTCTTTGCCGACGTTTAAATTAGGACCCACTTGAATCTCGCTTCAACACGCGCCTCGACCTCGTCGTGAGAATTCTCCATAATATCCCCGCCAAATTGGATTCTGCTCTCGTTAGAGCTGTATACAAGTATTACTTCCCGACTACTCCTTTTTGACATTTTTCTATCTTCTTCAATTTTTCTTCCACTTTTTCCATATCGAATTTTAACGCACTCTCGAATTTTTCTTCCACCTCTTCAATTGTCTGTATCTTTTAAGCAATCTAGTTTACCTTTTTCTGCATTTTCTCTAAATAAACCTTCATATCTTCATATTTTTCCAACTCCTAACGAACAGTATCGTTCGTTGAGAGGCACTGAAGTCCTCATACCAGTCTGAAAGATGTTTCTCAAAAGTGACTCTAAAATCTCTCAATCCAGCACGCTGGGCTGGAAGACTTGATGCAGTCAATGCATTAAAACACAGATTTTGCGATGTTTTGAAGTGTCATTCAAGTCTAGTTCTGACAAGTAACAAAAGAAATTAAAGAGACGAAGCAGCACAACTGGAAAAGAAACTAGATTCAATCAAATTTGTTTTGTTACTAGTTGTGCAAAATAAAATCCTTGAAATCCTCAACATAGTCTCGAAAACACTAATCAGAATCTTTGGACCTTTTAACAGCTTACAGTTCACTTGAAGAGAGCCTCTTACCTAACTGAAATTAGAGGACAATTTGAAACCTTCTTTGAAGCGGAGTAACCTAGTTGAGTCCCAGAATTTATAATCCGTCTTTCCAATAGCCGAGTTGAGTCCCGAAGATGGGTAAATTGAGTCCCGTGCCTACCTGGCGCTTAGTCGTTGTACGTAATGTTTTTTAGGAATGAGAAAACAGTAATTTATTTTATAACATATAATTTTATTACCAAAAAGGAATACCTCAAATATTTACAGTAAACAACAAATATAACCTACATTTACATGCTAAATCCATGCTAAGTAAGGTATTTAAACACCAGTCTTATGTATATGTATGTTTTTCTCTATTTGGCAATGAGAAGAAAACCAAAGGTATATAATTATCTTCTTTATTTTAGACCATGGATGGAGAGCATTTGCTTAAAGAGCTTTGGGCAACATTCAAAAGGTCCATCTATAAGTACAAATGGTGTCCAAACCTGCTAAAAATTGTAAATTGCTGTTGCAGGAAAACATAATAATTTTGAATTCTATGTCGTTTACCGTTAGAAAATCCTCGTTTTTGTTGGTTTTCACTAAAATATTATGATGTTCTTAATGAGTTTCTTCCATACTTTTTGGCGATTTAGGCAGAAAAGATCGTCGGGTGTTATACATATTTTTCGGACCAATTCCACATCTTTGGTTGTCAAGGTACTAATATCGCCATTTCGTGATTCCTCATGCATATTTTTCATATCACCCATTTTCATAGGTCGTTCACTGATATCTTCTACGGTCTTTCGCTTCAAGGAGTTATAACATTTTTTTTTACTTAACATCGTTTAATTCACTATCCATAATTTCCGTCACTACGTTGTCCCCTTGGGTTTTTAAAAATGCTTTACATTTTTCTTTCGTCTGCGTACAACAAATCGAACGCTTGCAGTCATTTTTTAAAAATTTGTGAAAACGATATTTGAAGCCATTCAACACAATCAATTGTTTTCCTTTTCCACTAAGAACAATTTTTACAGAACTAATTTTAGCAATCAACGCCGTATCATATACAGACAGATCGCACTCTTTACTAAATATTTTATAGTGTACATACCTATTACTTTTTATATTTGATTACCATAAATGCATAACCAACAAAATACTTACAAATTAAAAAGCTATTAAAAGGTAATTAGAAGGATTACGATGCCCGGGACTCAATTCGACCATCTAAATATTTTGACCCTTCTTAATTCAGGTATACGGGACTCAGTGTACCTATGCCCCTTTGAAGAGGCTTCAAATATGTGTCAATGTTGGGGAATACCAGTAGGGTTCACTCCAAAAAGAATGCAGAAGACGAAAAAACATTTCGATGATCTGTGCGAAGATGAAAAACTTCAAGATCCCAAGTCATGTTTTAGAATAACTGTGTTTTACTCAATGATCGCCACATTATGCCATCAGCTAGACACTAGCTTTGAAGGAATGAAAGCAGTGTTAGATACGTACCGAATTGTTCAACCGGCTTTTGTTTTGGATACAAACGAACAAGACCTTCCAAACGAAGCAATACACTTCGTAAGCCGTTTTCCAGATGAGATATGGGGGATTTACCCCCCTTCCGCTGGGGTGTAAACCTCGAGACCCCCGGTAGGGGGCAAATCACGTTTGCCCAGGGTCCCTGTGATGCAGAGAATCATCGTGGCTGGGGAACCTAGAAATATGGACGGGAATGATGGACAGGTTTATTAAGAGTGGTAGTAAATAGAGTAATATGGTCTAATGTGATGGCCAACATCGAAAAAGGATTAGCATTTTAAGAAGACAATCGCCTTAAAAACAATATATTTTGGGAAAGACCAGATGGGAGAAGATAGAAAATCTGTAGGACGGCCTAGAGAAAGGTGGAAAGATACCATCATTGGGGACAATGGGAAATATTGGAACAGGTCCGACAAACATGAAGGGTCATAGTAAACGCGGTAAAGTCTCACGGATAGTTGTAATGCCATTGATTGTGATGATTTTAATCAGATTTGTCTGTAGATAGGTTTTCCAGAATTGCACAATATCTGTCCAATAGCTAATTGAAAAAGTTCGGTATATTTGCTACTTAGTACTATCAGTAGAGAAAGAAACTTATTCGACCGCAAAGTCGAGTTACTAAGTCATAGAGTAATTCAATTTATTTTTAATTTCCATACATTTTGATATAATCTCTGAGCAAATATATAAATGGATAATACAACTTTAGGTCAATTATTTTTTATAAAGTTAAGTGCAACCTTTGACCTATGGATATAATTGTATAATCAATTTGATCTTGAAAATGTACCGTCACGCTATACGAGGGACTCTCAAATACACTTGTGAGCAAAAAAATCGACTCAAAAGTAAAATAAGTTATATTTTTTGACTACTTCTTCTTCTTCTACGGCACTACAGCCCAAATTGAGCCTTGGCCTCCTTTATTTTTTGCCTCCACCCTTGCCTGTCTGTGGCTGCTCTTCTCCATACACGGACTCCTAAAAGGGCTTGTGCGTCGCTGTTTACTGTGTCTTCCCAGCGCTTTCGTGGCTTCCCAACCGGTCTCTTTCCTTGCATTCTAGCATTCAGTGCTCGTTTTGGTAGCCTATCCTCTCCCATTCTTATCACATGTCCGGCCCATTGCAATCTTTGTATTCTAATGAAGTCTGACAGGGGCGTTTCCTTATAAAGTTGATAAAGCTCGTTGTTGTATCGACTTCTGAAGATTCCATTTTCCCTTACAGGTCCTATTATTCTCCTAAGTACTTTCCTTTCGAATGTGTCGAGTTTGTTTTTGGATGTTTCTTTCAGGACCCAGGCTTCACTGCCATAGCATGTTATTGGTCGAATTAAGGTTTTATAGATTCTCATCTTTGTATTTTGGTGGACACTTTTAGACCGAAATATATGGGAGAGGGCAAAATAAGCTCTGTTTGCCTGCGTTATTCTCTTCCGTATTTCTCCATCTTCTGATCCGTCGGCATATATTTCTACTCCCAGGTATGTAAACTTTTCAACCGTTTCAATGTCATCTTCATGTATAATGTTTTCTGGGACTATATTTCTTCTTTTCTGAGTCATTATTTTTGTTTTTTCTGTGTTAATTTCCAGACCTAGCCTTTTTGTTTGTGTTTTTAACTCTGCATATGTTTCCTGTGCTCCTGTTGATGTTCTACTCATAATATTAATATCATCAGCATAAGCGGCCAGTTGAACCGTTCGGTTGGTCAGTAGATTTCCTCGTCCAGTTTGCATTTGCCTAACCGCATACTCCAGTGCCAGGTTAAACAATGTTGGGGCCAGCCTATCTCCCTGCTTTAGTCCCTGCGAAATGTTGAAAAAGTCTCTCCGGTGGTTTTGTATTCGTACACATGCCTGAGTTTCATCCATTGTGGCTTTAATGAGTCTTATTAGCTTGTGTGGTATTGCCAATTCAGCCAATATATAGTATAGTTTGTTCCTTTTGACTGAGTCGTATGCCTGTTTGAAGTCTACAAACACGTTGTGAACATCAACATCGTGTTCCCATGCTTTGTTCAAGATCTGTTTGTAAATATTTGATCCATTGTCGATCTTCCCCGTCGGAATCCCGTCTGATACTCTCCAATAATATTTTCTGCTAGTGGTTGGAGCCGCTGGTTTATAATATACGTGAGGACTTTATATGCTTTACATCAGAGGTTCTCAATCTGTGGTACATGTACCACTGGTGGTACATATCATTGGCGGTGGTACACAAAACACAGAGAAAATTAAAATAGTAGTACTTAGTCAGTATTGATAATACAATTTAAATATATAGGTGGTACCAAAAATAATAAAAATAACTGTAGGTGGTACATCACTCAAAAAGGTTGAGAACCGCTGCTTTACATAGTAGAGAGATTCCACGGTAGTTTTTGCACTGGAGTTTGTCTCCTTTTTTATAGATCGGGCATACTATACTTTTCTTCCAGTCGTCGGGTATTTTCTCTTCTTGCCATACGTCTTTGATGAGCGCGTGGATGTGACTTGCTAGGTGGTCGCCACCTACCTTATATAGTTCTGCTGGTATTTCGTCAACTCCCGGAGCTTTATTGTTTTTCTGGGCCTTAATGGCTTCGAGAACTTCCTGTCTGGTTGGAGCTTCTACTCCATTCTCTTCTACGTAGATCATACCCATTTCATCTTCCATGTCTACTTGAGTTCCAAGTAGTGTCTGAAAATAATGCTTCCAGGTTTCTGTGACTTTCTGTTGGTCACTGATTATTTGCCCACTTTCATCTTTACATAGACTTGTTTGAGGTTTATACCCACTTTTTATCTTTTTTAGGTATTCGTAAGCCCCTCTAATTTCGTTGTTTTTGAAATTTTCTTCCATTTTTTCTATTTGTCATTTTCATAGGCTCTCTTTTTATTTCTACATGTCTTGTCTGCTTTCCGTCTTGCGACTTCAAATAATGTTCGTCTTTCCCGTGTTCTTCTTGTTATGTACATTTTGTGTGCTTCATTTCTTTCCTCTATTGCTTGTCTGCACTCGTCAACAAACTATGCTGCTCTTCTCTCCTTTTTCTTGTTTCCCAGGGTGGACGCTGCTGCTGTCAATACTGCTGTTTTGATATTAGTCCATTTGCCTTCTATGGAGTGCAGTTCTAGCGTCCTTAACTCATTTGCGACTTCTTGTTCGAACTTCTCTTTACATTCCTGAATATTCAGTTTTTCCAGGTCCAGTTTGTTTGTTCTTTGTTGTCTTTCGTTTCTTTCCCTCTTCACTCTGCATCTAAATTTGGTTTGTACTAAAAGATGGTCTGATCTACAGCATGCTCCTCGTCGTGCTCTCACATCGGAGATACCACTGGCTGCCCTTTTGTCTATCAGCACATGGTCAATTTGTTTGGTTGTGGTTCCATCTGGTGAAATCCATGTCATTTTGTGTATGTCTTTATGTGGGAAGCATGTGGAACTTATAACCATGTTTTTACTGGTGGCAAAATTTATCAAAAACTCCCCATTCTCGCTTGTTTTATTGTGCAGAGAGTATTTTTCTATTGTGCTATAGAACTGCGGTTCCTTGCCTATTTTAGCATTCATATCACCCATTATAATCTTGATGTCATTTTTTGGCGCATTATCATATACTATCTCCAGCTGTTGGTAAAAGCTTTCCTTTATATGTTGCTCTTGATCTTCTGTTGGCAGTAAATGTTTATCATTGTTAGGTTGAAGAAGTGGGTGCAAATTCTCAACTTGCATATCCTTTCACTGACTGCCTGGAAGTCGATGATTTTTGACTTAAAATCATTATCCACCACAAATGCGACTCCACATTCTTTGCTTCCTTGTTCCTTCCCACTATATAGAATTGTGTGCGTTTTAGTGTCCCTGACACCTTTCCCCAGCCATCTTGTCTCCTGAAGAGGAGTAATCATGAGCTTATATCTTTTTAGTTCTTGCAGAAGTGCGGTTTGAGCTCCTGGTCTATTTAGCGTCCTCACATTCCAGCTTCCAAATGCCTAGTCCATGTTTCGTAGCTTAAGTCGTTTTCGAAAGTTCCGTCCTGTATTCCGAGGCAAATGTTTAGGTTTCGTAACAGTGTGTTTTTTCCGGGAGTGGGTTGTCAGCCCACTGCCCAACCTTCCTCCTTTATCCGGGCTTAGGTCCGGCAGTGGTGACTCCTGAGCTACTCGATCCACCCATTTGTCACCACAGCCGGAGTTATTTTTTGATTACGCTGTTTGGCAAGTGTCTATCCACATATCGCCGGTCCGGAATAAGAATGACGTAACTGCAAAAAGCCAAATTTCTCAGGAGAGGCAAAAAACGATTTTAAAATAGAGATTAAATGAGAAATAATCCTCCAGGGGCATCGGTATGACTTTTATTCTTACAATGATGGCTTTTATTTTGATCCCTATTGATTCGAATTTCATTATCTTAATTTAATCCCCATTTTCAACCTTTTTATAGTTACGTCATTCTTCATCTACAAATTTTCAAATGTTTAAAATAGTAAATAAATAAAGAGTAACCATCCGGAGCATCGGTATGGCGTTTATTCTTACAATGATGGCTTTTAGTTTCATCCCCATTTGTTCGAAGTTCATTATCTTAATTTAATCACCCCATTTTTAATCCTATCTTTTTATCCTTTAATCTTATGACAGTTGCGTCATTATTGATCTTAAAATTTTTCTGTAAAAAAAACTATTTTTATATATTCAGTATGCCGTTTATTCTTATAGTTTAGAGTGATGGCTTTTATTTTCATCCATATTGGTCCAAATTTCATTATCTTGATTTAGTTCCCCCATTTTCAACCTTATTTACAGTTGCGTCATTATTCATCTGAAACAAGGTCTAAAATGGTGCGTATTTCAATAACGACGCAACTACCCTGTAATGGCTCAGCACATTAGTCACAGTTCTGTCGCTTTTGTATCATCTGTACACACTATTTTAGAAGCTAATTACGCAATAAACAGGAATTGACATGCAGTTACGTCATTCTTATTCCGGACCGGCGATACATATAAAATTAGAATTAAAATATTGTGAACAGAAGTAATTTTTATTGCAATGACACTAATATTTATAAAGTTAGTAACTAAAAAACATAACAAAGATAACTTGTGAGACAACATGTTGTGAAATATTGCATGTGAGACAACATGTTGTGAATGAAAGTCATTATGTAATGAATATAAAAGTAAGTGAACGAAAAATAAAAACTAATACTGAGTATTTCCTCCTTAGCGTTGTATGATACTTTCCATGCGAGATCTTCTTATTAAGTTTCTGACTGATTCCTGAAGAATTCGTAGTTCACGGACCCGAACCCTGCGTTTGAGCTCATCCTATTGGTGCTCTATACGATTCATATCCGGACTCAATGGAGGCCACTACATTGTTGTTATATTGGTATTGGCCAGGTAATTTTTCGTAATCCGTGCTGTGTAACATCGAGCGTTCTCATGCATTAGCACGAAGCCGTCGCATATAATCTCTGTTTTTCCTTCTAAAGGTATACCACCCCAAAACATACACAAACCACCTTCATATTTCACTGTTTTGATACTGCAGCACTGGGCTGTAGCTGAAGCTGTAACTTAAAATGGAAATGGGCTGGACACGTTGCCAGAATGAAGGACGGAAGATGGACTCGCAAACTAGTTGAATGGAGACCAAGAGCCGATAAACGTAGCAGAGGAAGACCACCAATACGATGGCAAGACGACTTACGAAAGACAACAAAAAACTGGATACAAAAAGCACAAGATAGAACACTTTGGAGACAAACAGGGGAGGCCTATGTCCAGCAGTGGATTGAGAGAGGCTGATGATGATGATGAGCACTGGGCAAATGGTTCCCCGGGCCTCTGATAGACGCGTCGTCTTCTGTCATTGCTTTACAAGCACATTTGACTTTTTTTTTTCTACGGATCACAATTCCTCTCCAGAACATTATACTTCCCCTTCTATATTTGTGAACAGATCTGACAGTTTTCGTTCTTGCTTGTTTTCTTCGACCTCTTAAATACACGATTTCGTGGGTCATCTGATTTTACACCAATCCTGACTTTTTCTGAAAATAGCACATTTTGTTAATTCTAGACAAATATGACTTGCATGATGGGTTGACTATCAAAATCTTGTCATACTATCCTTAAGGGGGGAGGGGCATAGGGTTTAAAATTAACATTTCAGGCTCATTTTTGTTAATCATTTTTGAAAGTATGTATAATAGAATTATTTTATTTTTAAATTAAATAAGCATATTCAGTACAATTCATAGAATATTAAAAAAAAATTCAAGGAAAAATATAGAAAAATAAGCCAACGGTGGCAAATTTTTAAAGACACCTCAAAAAACAATGGATTTTGCGGTGGACATCAGAACTCATCATTGGATCATGTTTAACAAAAAATTCAAGGAAGATTTCATTAGCGTATGAGTTTCTCGAGGTAACGCTGTCGAGTTTTTCTAGTTTAAACGATTTTTGACTTTTTGGTATCACTCAGAATTCAAAACAACGAATTTGTTTTGCAAAAAAAGGGTGAGAAACAATAGTTATTATTGTTAATCAAAAAATAAGCATAAAACAAAAAATATCTTAACAGCGTTACCGCACGAAATGTATACAAAAGTCTGGGTGGATCGGTTAAGTAATTTTTGAGTTACAATGTCTAACACCTTTGAAAAAAGCAGTTTTGAGAAAAACGCGTTTGAAGTTTTGTCAACTTTTATTTTCAATTTCTTTTGTGTCTGTCAAATCGTAAAGTGATGCACACCGGAATATGTTTTTGAATCGCGGAGTAATTTACAAAAAAGAATGGGAACAGCTGTTAAACGTTTTGAGAAGAAGACTGTCTCAATTCAAAATATATCATTTTACAGGACAGGCATTTTAATGTTTAAAGCAAAATGTAAAATCCAATAGCAGAGTAAAGATCTTTGTTTTAGCTGATATAAATAGGAAATAACATCCTAAATGAAAGTAAGTTTTAGTATTTTATAAAAGTATATCTTGTTAATAATCACACACATTATTTTGACTTGGTACTGTTTTCTTCCCAAAAAGAGTTCTATTTTTTGGTTTTGTTACAGATACTCAAAATAACCCCCATTATTGTGGTTGTTTATTATTATTTTTTGTTAAACGTACAGATCAAGATTTTACTATAATGAAATAAAGTAGTATAATTAACGTACATTTATTAAGTTAGAGTTGATTACAAATGAAAAGTACAGGTGAAAAACGATCTAAGTCACATGATACCCGAATGGCTTAATGATCCATCATTTCTTATAGTTTCGTGTCTGCTCTTTTACCATGTGCATTTGAAATTAACCAAAAACCGATATTAGCCACTAAAAACCTCGAATAAAATTAAGTGTTGTATGGAAAAGCGATCGAGCTCCCAACTTGAACCTTATGAACCAACTTGAAACAACAATTTCTAAACATCCCGTATTTAAACAGTTCTTATATTGGTGGAGATACGTGGATAATATACTAGTATGCTTTACAGGAACTAACAGACAACTTGACCAATTTCTATCATACATTAATTCACTTCATAGTAATATTGAGTTTACAATAGAAACAGAACAGAATAATTCCATAAACTTTCTAGATGTAACGATTACCAGACTACACAACAAACATGAGTTCTCCGTATATCATAAACCTACCCATACTGACACAACTATACACAATTCATCATCCCATCCTACACAACACAAATTAGCAGCCTACCATAGCATGATACAAAGACTGACAGAAATTCCCATGACAAAAAATAACGAGATAGAACTAAACATCATTAAACAAATAGCAGTAAACAACGGCTATAACGAACAAACAGTTAACAAAATTTTAAATCAAAAACTCCATAAGAAAGCCCTGAAATTAGTGTATCCACCACCACAGAAAGAACCCAGTACCTTCTGCTCTCTCACATATACTGGCAAAATAACAACAAAAATAGCCAGATACATAAAAAAGAAAGGAATAATACCAGCTTTCAGAACTAACAACAACTTAAGCAAATATATTAAGAACAATAAAAGCCGAAAGAGAAAGCAACTACAGAGTGGTGTGTACAAACTAACTTGTGGTGACTGTCCGAAAACGTACATCGGTCAAACTGGCAGAACTTTTGACAAACGGATAGCAGAACACAAAAGGGCTTTCAACAATAGAAAAACAGACACTTCTACATACGCACTTCACCTTCTAGATCATAATCATTCTTTCAATGAAGAGTTTCAAATTCTGCATATCCAAAATAAAGGCCTTAAGCTATCTTTTTTAGAATCTATGGAAATTAATACACTGAAAAATACAGATATATAATTCTGAATGACCAACTCGAGACAAACAGCTCCCCACTCCTCAACCTCTTCAGTTAGAGACTTAAAAAGGCAAACACATTGTAAATTATATCACTTGAAAAAGGCACTCTGCCGAAACAGCTGTAGTCACATAGTTGTAATAAATTTTGTGGAAGTATAGAAAACAAATGTTTTCAGTGTTTTATTGTTAGATTTGTAATTTTCATTTCTGCAGCTTTCTATTGGTCAGAATCTCTATGAATGAAATATTCAATTTCAATTTAAGTGCTACAAAAATTACCTAAACTATCATTTATGTGGCCGCATTAGCATAAGTAATGTACAAAGAAGACGTCCAAGGAAACTTAAGAAGCGTTTTCGTAAAACGCTTTTAAGTATAAAGTAAGGCTTTTTGAAAAGAAAGAACTGCAGTTCAAGGAAAAAGTATGTCAAGCAGTTTTTATTAATAATGTCATGATAAAAGGGAAAAGTATACAAACTGTCCTCACAAGGTTACTGAAGGAATTTTGGGAAAAACCCATAGCCATATCTACAGCTTTAAATGGGCGAAAGTCAAATTTCAAAACTTTAACCAGAACTGGACTTAAATCTATTTTTCCATACATTTTCATGACACTACATTTTTTTTTAATTTTTCTCTGGTGTAATTCAGAATTAAAATATATAAACTGTTTTTGTTAATATTACTAATATCTATTAAAAATCAGTTTTGATAAAAAAATAATTATCATTTTTCATCACCACTCCTTTATATTAGAACATTTTTAATCTTTTGTACATGTCAATGACATGTCAATAGCATACTATAACCTAATTTCTAATGGTGCCAACTCGTGATCAGCTGTGTTATTATCGGAAAAATAGTATACCAACTCAAAAGGAACACTGTTCCAGCAAATTATAAAAATAATTATGACCACATATTTTACAAGAAGACTGTTCCATTCCACTTGGCACAGTATTCTTGTTAATATATGAAAGCATTTAGCCAAAGGAATACTAAACTTTTAAAAACATAATGAACTATGAGAGGTTTTAGAGTTGGAACAGTCTTCTACCCAAAAGAGTACATTAAAAACTATCGGTTAGTGAAAACTCAAAATTGCCATTTTTTGAGTTGGCACACTCTTCTTCCCAAGGTGCGTTTTATAATATTATCGCGTTTGTTATTAAAATTTAATTTTTAATAATGATTTAAGATTCTTTAATAAACTTTATTTTGATATAATATCCTGATTGGTAAACAGATCGGTGAAGTCACCTACATTTGCTTAACTGTTTACACTGTTTGCCTGGTAGCCATGAACGTTAACACGTGCAATATCTCATAGACCTATTTTATAGGTTTTAAACTTTTAGTTTCAATAAAATTTGATTGGTAAACAAATGGGTGAAACTTGTTAAACAAAGTTTTTTTTTAAGTGAGATTTTAAAATTTTCGATTTCTTTTGTTATCTTAAATGATAGTAGGTACATAACCTCAAGAGTATTCTCTGAAAATTGCAAATTCATTGGAGCAAAATGACCGAAAATACAGCATGTTGAATATCACTAAGTCTACGGCCAGATGAGCGATAATTACAGTGCTGTAAGAGCAGTAAAATGAAGCTCGAAAAATGGGTCCTACAGTGAGTGTAGTGGATGCCCAGACAGCGATGTAAATATCGCGGTAGCGATCCCCTATACTCACTGTAGGACCCATTTTTCTAGCTTCATTTTACTACTCTTACAGGCCTGTAATTGTCGCTCGTCTGGCCTTAGGGTAACTTGCAGCAGGTTCACGCCAGCGCGATTGAATGTAAATTAGTGCGCGCTTGAAGTTTGGAAATTACTCCGCGATTCAAAAACATATTCCGGTGTGCATCACTTTACGATTTAACAGACAGAAATTGAAAATAAAAGTTGACAATACTCTAAACGTGTTTTTATCAAAACAGCTTTTTTCAAAGTTAGTAGAAATTGTAACTCAAAAACTGCTTGACCGATTCCACCTGAAATTTTGTATATATTTTTTTAGACATTTCGTGAGGTCGCGTCGAGATATTTTTTGTTTTGTGCTAATTTTTGGTTTGGAATTTTTTGTTAAACATGATCGAATGATGAGTTCTGATGTCCACCGCAAAATCCATTGTTTTGAGGTGTCTTTAAAAATTGCCACCGTTGGCATATTTTTCTATAATTTTCCTTGATTTTTTTTTAATTCTATGAATTGTACTGAATATGCTTAATTAATTTAAAAATAAAATAATTCTACCATACTTTAAAAAATAATTCACAAAAATGAGCTTAAAATGTTGATTTCAAACCCTACGCCCCAACCCCCTTAAGGATAGCTATGACAATATTTTAATAGGCAACCCATGCAAGTCATATAATTTGTCTATGTATAAAATTTAACAAAAAAAATGTTTCATCCGCAAAGCAGATGGGTGAACGTCGACCTAGATTCAGATCTTAGACTATTAACTAATAGGTATTTTTATATTTTAAACATTTTAATGAATTTTAATTGTTTTATTTTAATAACAATATTATTTTTAGAAATGCCTCAAATATCATATACATTAATGAAACAAAAGAGCAGCCTGAAGGAGACGCTAGTTTCCAAACCTCCCCGCAAATAGCTCCCAAGCCAATAAAAGTCCAAACCCCCATCACTCCAATGCCCACTTTCGGTACCTTACAACCTGTCCAACTTATCCAACTCCAACCAAATGCACTTCCTCAGAGCGCAAAAGAACCCACCGACGAATCAGCTACACGAAAGCTAACGGAAGTTCTTGAAAACATGCTACAGGCTCAAGCAGAGGAAAGGAGCGATGATGCGATGGGAAACAAAAAATTTCTGATGTCTCTTTTACCGTTTATGAGAAAATTACCCGATGATGTTAACTTGGAAGTTAGGTTACAATTGATGAGCGTTCTATTGAGTTATGGAGGTAAAGATCTTATAGTGGGATGATAGTTAATGTATGCAGCCACATTGTGTAAAATTGGCATGCCATTTTGTTTATATCTCTTCAATTTGTTATTTATCGTTATTTAATAAAATAAGTTATAATAATCAGTATTTTTTATTTCACTCTTTCCTAATTCTAACGGAGAAACAGACGGTAATTCAGTTACTCTTGAGGACACACGTGACTGTAATTCAGGTGAGAGTGGGCGCTATACACCCTATATTAAAGGCACTCGGTTCTGTGCTGGTTAATTCAAAACTTGTTTGGGACTACTATTCGCATGAAGGTAGATGAAATGGAGCTAGCGAGGCACTATTCTGTATGCGCGTTCTCTTACAAAAAAACTTGTGAATTACGAGAGAACGAATATGTTCGTTTCATCGACTTCGACAGGGCAGTCGACTGAGTACAATACGATACACCTTTCGATTGCCTGGGGCAGCAGGACCACCACGGTATAAGACTGCTAAAATACTTTTATTACAATCAATTAGCCTCTATCCAAATTAGAGATAGTCCGATAGTCGTACTGAAAAACTACCCATCAAACATGGAATAGTAACACGGTCTTTTTAATCTTCCTTCTTTAAACTCTTAAGAAATCTTTAGGGAGGCTTGACAGACAAGACGAAGTAAGACTAGGCGGAGAAGTAATCAACAATATCAGATACACTGACAATTTACAAGATCTGCAGACATTAGTAAATCTAGTCAGTGAAGCAAGTTATTAGAGAGGCCTTAAAATTATCATTTCAAAGACAAGTGGATGGCAGTTGAAAAGATTAATAAAGATTAAGGTTTGCTTTCTCTTAATGGAGAGGAGATAGAGCCTGTAAACCATTTTAAATACGTTTGCAGCTGGTTAAATGTAAATTGTGACTCTGATAAAGAGAAAATAGCCTAGATCGAAATATTACGTAAGGCTTTTATGACCTGGAAGCCACTTTTCTGTCATAGAAACCTGTCGATGCATATTCGCAAGAAACTCGTGAAATGTTATATGTGTCAATCCTATTATATGGTTGTGAAACATGGATATTAAAAACCATAATGCTTAACAGATTAGAAAAATTCGAATTGTGGCGCTATCGACTGATCCTAAAAAGATCGTGGGTTTCGCAAACTTCCATTGAGATGTGCTTAAAATGGTAAACTCAGAACGTTTGCTCATAAAGAGAAAGTCATAGTAAAAGTCGAAACCCCCATTACTCCAATGCCCACTTTTGGTACCTTACTTATGATATTTAACTGCAACCAAATACACTTTCTCAGAGTGCAAAAGAACCCACAGACGAATCAGCAACACGGAAGTTCTTGAAAACATGCTACAGGCTCAAGCAGAGGAAAGGAGCGATGATGCGATGGGAAACAAAAAATTTCTGATGTCTCTTACCGTTTATGAGAAAATTACCCGATGATGTTAACTTGGAAGTTAGGTTACAGTTGATGAGCGTTCTGTTGAGTTATGGAGGTAAAGATCTTATCGTGGGATGATAGTTAATGAATTCGGCTAAATTATGTAAAATTAGCATGTCATTTTGTATATATCTGTTCAATTTGTTATTTATCGTTTTAATAAAATAAGGTATAAGAAGTCCGTTTTTTTTTTGTGTGAAGTGTTTCCTCATTTTGACGGAGAGACAGACCGGAATTCAGTTAATCTTGAGGACACACGTGACTGCAATTCAGGGAAAAGTCGCCACTATACAAGCTATTTCAAAGGCACTCAGTGCCGAGCTAGTTAATTCAAAACTTGTGAGGGACTATTTGGATGAATGAAGATGAAATGGACCGAAAAAGCGTCTGCAACTCACTACTTAGCACATAGCCAATTCAAAGTAAGAAAACAGAAAATATCCTCCACTAACATTCAATCTTGGCTTGTCCACTGCTGGACATAGATCTCCCTCATAATTTTCTATCTGCTTCGATCTTGTGCCTCTTGCATCCAATTCCTATGACAACTTTTTAGATAGTTCATTGACTAGGTGCATAATAAGTCTCTCTAGAACAGAGACAGCGTAAGGAGTTCATCAAAGGAGGCGGTCGAGCTGATCGAGTGACAGTCGAAAATCTGTTTTAATCTAGTGATTGGGCACTGTATATGAGCGATAAAGAATTAAGTCGATTTCGAAGACAGAGATAAAACATCATTTACCACTCCTTTTGGTACGTATAGGTGTAATGCTATATCTTTTGGATTAAGGACAGCACTAACTACATTTCAACGGCTTATTGGACGTTTCAAATCAGGCTTGCCACATATCTTTATGCTTGCTTGTTTGAATGACCTCATAATAATGTCTCCTACTTTTGAAAGCCATCTAAAGGATTTGGTGAGTATTTTAAACGACTACATTTTTTTAAACTTCATGTTAATCGTGTCAAATGTGTTTTCAGCACCGATAAGTTAAAATATCTTGTACATATTATTATTTATAATCAAGATGGTTTCTCCCCTTGTCCAGACAATATAGTAGCAATTAAGGTCAGGAGTACTCCTCAAAATGAAAACAGGTTCTTAGCTTTCTACTAACTTGCTCTTGGTTCCGAAGATGATTTGTGCCAAATTTTTCAGAAAGATCCAGACCTTTAAGCCAATTTATCGCAAGAGATCCTCTTGGGAATGTGGTTCCTTCCAAGAAAATGCCTTCACCGAACTGAAACGGTTATTTTTATATACAATACATTTGGAGAAGTTTTACTCCATGGGGAGTGTCCCGAAGAAAGACCAATAGAATATGCAAGTTGTTTGCTGACTAGTTCTCAGAAGAATTACCATACGACGGAACGTAAGGCTCTAGCAATGTTATGGGCTTTTTCGAAATTTCGTAGAAACATAGAGTCAACCCCTGTCATCGTGAAAGTACCTATATGTATTAGTGTTTGTTTACAGAAGTTGAAATAAGAAGGACTTTCTTCACGATATTCAATATCTACGATGCTTGAGTTCATGTTTATTAAGCATAGGGCATCTTCTTCTTAGCTCAGGCGAGAATCGTTAGTCTCTGGCACTTGGACATAAGGCCTTTGTGCCATACCTTGTTTTTTTCCTTAAACTCTATTTAGTTCTGTGGCCTTAACGAAGGCCAACAGTTTCCTTATTGGTAGTTTTAGGATCTCTTCTCGTTCAAACCACAGTTGACTAGTGAATTCTTGCCTTACATAACTTAGCACACTGCAAACGCATAGTATAGGTATGTGTATGGCAGTATCTTATTCCATTTCGCACTTTCTGCACCATGGTTCATTCATCTTACCTAGTTTGTATAGGTGGTTTCTTAAACGCCAATTTCAGTGACCGTTTTGATCTCTCGTTTATTGAGGATCATCAAACTGTTCGAGAGTTTTGTATCAATTCATCAGTTCATTATTTTTTTAGTTTGGATTTGTCCTTGAGTGCCTCCATTTCTTTTGATGATTCCTTATCAGCCATTTCTGAACCTCGTTTTTCGTAGCATCTTTAGTGACGCCACAGAATGAAGGGCTCTGGGCCTTCAAAGGTTTCTCTCGAACCTTGTTTTGCCAACATATCTGCTGCTTTGTTTCCATGCACCCCATCATGACCCAGCACCCATATTAAAGGCACTTTATTGTCTTTTGCCAGATTGCGGAGATCTTTGCAGTTTCTCACCAGTTTTGTTTCGTGAGTGGGTTCTTTCCTGCCAGAATAGCCGCTTGGCTATCTGTTTCTCCAAGCTCCTTGATAGTCCGAGCCACTTTTCATAAGTTGAAATTTTTCGCGAGCCGCAATTAAATACGTATTCAAAAAGTATGTAAAGAAGGTATTTACAAATTTTTAACAGACATTTTATTTATTGAAAACAGAAATAAATTTACGAAATATTAAAACTTAATTACATATAGTTTTATTTTCGAGCTTGATCTTTGGGGTATTTGGGTCATATATTGGTAATAAAAAATTCACCTTATGAATTACATATGTTCAATTCAAAAAAATTCAGAAAAAAACGAAGAGACGATTCAAAATATTTTAAGCCTTGAAATCTATTTTTGAAGTTCAATCAGTACTCTGTAATCCAAATTACAAATTATATCCGTAGCAAGAGTTATACAAATCTGTCTGGACTCGGTTGATTACTGACCTGTATTTTGCGCCACTCTTAATGTTCATTCGTGCAGTTTTTGATGTGTCATATCATTTTAAAAGACATTTTGAATTATATGGAACGATAATAATTTTTTTAAATATAATAACACAAAATTGAAAAGGAACTCGGGTACATTTATCATGAGCCACAAAAGTAATCCTTCAAAGAGCCGCATGTGGCTCGCGAGCCGCAGTTTGGCCACCCCTACTATAGTACATAATCAATAGGCTATTAGATCCATCATATTAAGTCCCCATTAATATTTGGGACTTTTGTTCTCTAGATGGTATAGTTGTGTTAATCTTCTCAGTGAAGATTAGTTCTGGTCACGGTTCTTAGACATTACTACGGTTGCCTAAATCGACTAACCAATGAACATTAAGGGTGAGATTACGTCACGAGAGTTTACTGTCATTTGAATCGTAATATGATTTTTTTAGAATCCTGAGAAAACCAAGTATTTTAGAAAAATTTAAACGCAGGATGCAATATTACATTATTACCGAGGGCGGAAAGCCCCTTAGAATAAACAAGCAGATTCTATTGAATGAAATATTTGAAATTAAATATCACACTTCTCTTTTATTTTCAGCCCTGTAACCTGTAACTTATTAAAATAAACATTTATAGAAGTTTTCAGGGACTTTCAGCCCTCGGTAATAATGTAGTCTTTCATTCTGAGTTTAAATTTTTCAAAAATATTTATTAGTTTTCTCAGGATTCGAAAAAAATGAATACAATTAAAACACATTGTGAATTTTGACATGCGTCAAAATTTTGCATTAACTCAATGTAAAATTCTGAACTGTTGAATTCCAGCTTCCCTAATAATTATTGTACATCAAAAGACATTAGAAACTATTTGTAGAGGATTGAAATCTGTATTGGAAATAACTGTTAAAATTGGTCTACGTAATTCAACATATTCCAAAATTTTGTAAAAATGTAATACATTTTAGTTTTCAGCCCAAACTTAGGCCACACACAATGCAATAATGTTCACATTTTTGAACTCTCAATATTTTTATTTTATCATCTATTGTTTAAAAACAATACAGTTGATAAGATACCCTCAGCTGCGGAGAAAGGATTAATAATAAAGATTTTTTTATTCAGTCAATGGTGTGAGCACTGTCAGTTAAATAGTAACGTGTGGCCTTACTTTTACACGCATACCTATTGTGGCAAATGTATCATATTTTTCAAAATTTTGGAATGCATTTAAATCGTAGAACAATTTTAACTTTTGATTTTAATACAGATTTTAATTCTCTACAAGTATTCTCTCATGACTTTTGATGTAAAATAATTAGGGAAGCAGGAATTCAACAATTCAGAATTTTACATTGAGTTTCCTATGGCCCTTTTTATGATTCACCACCCGGTATAAGATAAAATGTGTACTATTTGTCTAATTATTTCATAATAACACAAATAATACACATATATACACAATAACACACATTCAATGATCGAAAATCATTTAAAAATATGGGAATGTAAACTTTTGTGACGTAAAGTCAAAAATATAAGTCTCCCCACCACCGTCGGACAAGACAACCGTAATAAAGTCTAATAACCGTGAGTTCTGGTGTCATTATATCTGAGTTCATCATAAAGATGGATTCCTCAAATAGAGTCCCAGTAGTGTTTGTGTGGCTATTCAATACATAATTCGGCCTCCAAGTATTGTTTACTTTGAGTTTCACGATGGTCATAAAGGCTACCGCCAAAATATATAATTCCAGCGGAGGTAGACCTGGAGCATAGGGCATCTAGAACTCCCACATTTTTCTTCTTAATTAAGGTAATTTAACTATCTACTGTAAATCATCCGCATACCATGGAATAAACGGTTTAATGTTAGCCTAGAAAAGCAAGGTGCGCTTTACAATAATTACCCATATTTTAATCGCTAATAATTAGAAATAAAAGTGTGAATAACACAGAGTTTCAAGAATCTGTTACTTCATAATGACCCGGTAATCAATGGCGAATGATTTCACGTTAGGTATATCTAATCCACCGACCAAGAAAGAATCGAAGCAGCAAGACTACTAATTTATTTGGAATCACTACAATGTAAAATTTAAGGAAGAAACTTTCCCGTAAAATCAGATTTTAACAGTTGATATAACTACCAGTAAACTCAGTTACGGTATTTTTCATATACACGGTGAGCTCATTTTATCGAAAAAGGCGGATAGCGCGAAATTAAAATTGATTGTTTATGTGTTTCCTTCCATTCTGAATAAGTTGTGGAGCTTAGGTCTGGATCCCGCGTATGAAAAAAAGTTGATTAATAGCAAGCTGAAAATTTGTTAAGAGCTTAAGGGTGTCTAGTCGGATAAACTTTGATATATGGGAACACTGAAACAGGGGCAGTTTTAATTGTGGAACAGGTTAAAAATTTGGAACGATCAGACCACAGACCACGAAAACGGCACATTTATTTTGTCCGACAGAATAGACTTAAACTCTTCGAACAGAGATTAAACTCTCATGCAAAAATCAGACTGCTATTTATCACCTGTCATAATTCCTGTCATTTGACATATTCTACATGTTCCACTCATTAAAACGCCCATTTGGTGATAAATAGCAGTCTGATTTTTGCATGAGAGTTTAATCTCTGTTCGGAGAGTTTAAGTCTGTTCTGTCGGACAAAATGCATGTGCCGTTTTCGTGGTCTGACCGTTCCAAATTTTTAACCTGTTCCACAATTAAAACTTCCCCTGTTCCAGTGTTCCCATATATCAAAGTTTGTCCGACTAGACACCCTTAAGCTATTAACAAATTTTCAGCTTGCTATTAATCAACTTTTTTTTCATACGCGGGATCCAGACCTAGCTGTTTGTATCAAGTTGTGATTCAGAATTATATTGGTATTTTTTAAATTTATTGCTTTCACAAATAACGAAGGCTCAATAATAGAGTATACATATAATAACACCTAAGTATTGTAAAAAAACAAATTCGAGATGTAAAAGTCAAATGAAGTTTTGAAGCAGGCACTGACCATTACCTATACTAGAAACCAGAATTAGAATGAATACAATGCTAAACAGCAAAGGTAGAGACAAAGGAAGTGTCACAACAGAACGAATAAATATCTCTTTATTAAGCTGCGAGATCCACAAATCAGGATAAGATATGTGGAAGAAACGGAAAAGCAAATACAAAACTGTAACAGTTAGGAACCAAGGACGAATTTAGAGGATAAATGGAAAGAATTCAAAGATTCAATATTAAAAGTGGCAAACAAACATTTATGTGGATATAGTAGAAGTAGTAATACCAAGAAAGAAACCAGCTGGTAGAACGGAAATATCAAGAAAGAAGTTAAAGAAAAGAAAAGATTGTGGAAAAATTATTTACAAAGTAGAAATCAACAAACATATGACATATACAAAATACAAAGAAATAAAGCTAAAGAAATGACCATAGAGGCAAAAAAGGAAACAAGAAGTTATTTTACGAGAAGCAGCAGCTACACATGAAATCCTTCATTATTCAACAAATTGCTCTAGTTGATGGTATTGAAGAACTAATACAAAACTCACATCTGCAAGATTCGTTATTAACTGACTTAATTAAGGTATCAGAAAATGATGAAGTGTACCAAATGCTAAAAGATGCATTCAAAAATGGGTTTCCTGGGGTAAAAAAAAAGTCCATCCTTCACTGACACCTTACTGGAACATTAGAAACGACCTTAGTTGTGATGATGGACTAATTTTAAAAGGCTGCCAAATTGTCATTCCCCTATCTGCTAGAAAAATGATCCTAGACAGGCTACATGACTCTCATCAAGGGATAGAACGTACAAAACGACGAACCAGACAAACAGTTTACTGGCCGATTATGAATAATGACATAAAAAATACCATAGAGATGTGTGAAGCATGTCAGATTATTAGGCCTTCGCTACCTAAAGAAACTTATTTTAGCGATCCTCTACCATAAGTGCCATTTCAATATGTCTCAGCAGATCTTTTTTCTTATTCTGGAAAAAATATTTAGTATGCGTAGATAGATTATCTGGGTGGCCAGTAGTATGCCATTATGGAAACCGAGATCCAACCAGTGCGGGAATAATTAAAGACTTATGGAAAATCTTTGCAGACACCGGTATACCCCTACGCTTACACTCGGACAATGGGCCACAATTTAATTCTTTCGAATTTAATTATTTTCTTAAGAAATGGAATGTTCTACATTGCACGTCTAGTCCACACTATCCTCAGAGTAATGGTCATGCAGAAGCTGGAGTAAAAGCTATGAAGCATTTGATATTAAAATGCATGGTAAATGGCAACCTTGACCAACATAAATTCTGTTCTGGTTTACTTGAATGGCGTAATACTCCAAAATCTGATGGCCACTCACCAGCCGAGATTTTATATGGACATCCAATACGATCCTTAGTAGCCATTCATTATAAAGCTTTTTCAAAGAAGTGGCACATGAAAGTTAAAGACATGGAACACCTCTCTCTCTCCTGTCGTTTCCCCATTACTGAGGATCGTGATTTCTTCCAATATTCCTAACAATGTTTCTCCATTGGTCTCTATCTTCAGCTGCTCTAAGAGCTGCGCAGAATGAGTTTCCAGCTGAATGCTTTATTTGGTCAGACCATCTAGTTGGTGATCGTCCTCTTGATCTTCTCCCCGGAACGTTTCCAGAAACAATTAATCTCTCCAAACTGTCGTCACCTCTGCGAACTACGTGACCAAAGAATTGCAGACATATTGTGGACAGCCTTTTTTTAATATTGAGTTGGTTTAGAATGGAAACGTTTGTCCTATGAGCTGTCCAAGGTATGCGCAGCATTCTTCTCCAGCACCACATCTCAAAGGCATCAATTTTTTGGCGCTCGCATGCGCGAAGAGTCCAAGTCTCTGCTCCGTATAGAAATATTGAGAATACAAGGGCATTCACCAGTCTCATCTTGATATTTTGAGAGATAGATCTGTCTTTCCAAACTTTAGTTAGGCGACTCATCGCATTTTTTGCCATACCAATACGTCTCCGAACTTCTGCTTCACAGTTACCATCGTTAGTTATACTAGACCCGAGATAGACAAAGGTGTTTACTATCCAACATGGAACACCGAGAAATGGAAAAAGAAAAAGCAGTTGTGTATTATAACCAACATGCTAAACATTTAGATCCAATTAAAATAGACACTAAAGTAAGGATTCAAGATAAGAGAAATAAACTATGGAACAGGATAGGTGAAATAATCGAAATAGGAGAGAACAGAAAATACATCATAAAAACGCCAAGTGGTAGACTTCTTATAAGAAACAGAAGATTTCTTAAAAAGTGTTTCTGATAGCAAAACACTGAAGAGGGAGGTGTAGGAATATTATAGTTATAGTTAATATATATCTAGATTGATACTATGTACTTAGTTTAGTTTGTGGATTGTCAGTGTCATTAAATAAATTATATTTAACGAACATATCAGAAACGAAGACATTAGACAAGAGCTAGGAACGAAATCACTAAAAGCTAAAGCAGAACAAAATAAACAAATAGTGGGGACACATGATCAGAATGAACGAAACTAGACAGGTGAAGAACTGAAGAAGATGTGGGAAGCGAGAAAAATAGGGAAAAGCCGTAGAGGACGACCAAAAAAAGTATGGAACAAAAGTATAAACGAGATTCTCGAAGAAAGAGGGAAGACATGGAGTGAGGCCAAGGAACTAGCTAGAGACAGAAAAGAATAGCGTAAATTTGTTGAAAAAATTGAATAGAACTTGTACACCGCGACACCTACGGTTATAAGAGGTTTTCGATTATGTATGTAAGTATGTTTTCACTAATTTTGAAAAAATGTGAAAACTTTGAATTATCCACGTCCGTCTGTGTGTCCGTAAACACAACTCCTCCGTCATTATACTAGGTAGAATGACGAATGAGGTGTCAAATGAAAGCTTATAATCAAAGGATGGTACTAAAGGTGAGAAATTTTACTTAGGCTGTCTGTTCGCTTTCCGTCCGACCGCGAATATAACTCCTCCGTCATTATACCAGGTAGAATGACAAATGAGATGTCAAATGAAACCTTATAATCCAAGGATGGAACTAAAGGTGAGAAATTTGAGGTAAGCTGTCTGTTCGTCCGACCGCGAATATAACTCCGTCATTATACCAGGTAGAATGACAAATGAGGTGTCAAATGAAAGCTTATAATCCAAGGATGGTACTAAAGTTGAGAAATTTGACCTAGGCTGTCTGTCTGTCCGATCGCGAATATAACTCCTCCGTCATTATACCAGGTAAAATGACAAATGAGGTATCAAATGAAAGCTTATAATTCAAGGATGGTACTAAATGTGAGAAATATGACCTAGGCTATCTACCCGTCTGTCTGTCCGATCGCGAATATAACTCCTCCGTCATTATACCAGGTAGAATGACAAATGAGGTATCAAATGAAAGCTTATAATTCAAGGATGGTACTAAATGTGAGAAATATGACCTAGGCCAGGGATTCTCAATCTGTGGTACATGTACCACTGGTGGTACACATCAATATTTCCGGTGGTACACAAAACACAAAAATACAACCAAAATCCAGCATATTTGTAGCTAATTATATCACCTAGCTAGAGGTATTTCAGTTAGGTGGTACCAAAAATATTTAAAATAATTTTGTGGTACATGACTCAAAAAGATTGAGAACCACTGACCTAGCCTATCTACCCGTCTGTCTGTCCGACCGCGAATATAACTCCTCCGTCAATATACCAGGTAGAATACAAATGAGGTCAAATGAAAGCTTATAATTCAAGGATGGTACTAAATGTGAGAAATATTACCTAGGCTGTCTATCCGTCTGTCACAAGAGACCTTTTTTGCTAAGAATGACCCAAGTTATCTAAAAAAAATTTGTTCGAAGTGAAAAAATTATTTTTAATATTTAAACTTTTTCCACTACGGCACCACCTGGCACCCTGTGGATTCGTTATAAGTAGAGAGCGGAATATATGCAACACAACATTACCAAAATATGCGCATATATATGCATTACTTTTACTACAAATATGCAGGTATTTTTTCTAAATTTGTCTAAATATGCAAATGCATATTAAAGATACTCAAAAATAAAACAATATATTAAGTCGTAAGATCTTCAGAAAAGTTGCCTTCAAAAATACGTACAACTTTCCTCAAACAATCGAAGCCCTCATTTTTTTCTAAAACATTTTTTAATTTATTTCTAATTGTAATCCCTGTATTTCCGGGAATTTTTTGACAATGAGCAGAAAAAGTGTTAACAAGATTAACCGAATCACTTAATTGTAAATTCCTTTGTTCTAATGACTTTATTAGATCTGGTAAAAAAACTAAAATTAACTTTTATGAACATAAGTTCTTTAGCAATTTGTACGTTACTTAAAGAACAAAGTACGTTACTTAAGCTGAAGAACAAAAGCGGAATTGTCTACAGTTTGATGGATTTTTGTATTTTGATGCTTCTCTCTATGTCCGTCTTTATAGAAGTAAAAGCGAATTTGTCGAATAAAAACACTCTTTCCAGAAAAATTTCTTTTGTGGGACATGATGCTTTTGTTTGTCAGTTCCTCATTTAAAAAATGACATGTGAAAATGAATGTAACTTACGATTTTGGAACAGGCCTTGCAAAATACTTTGTCTCCACTTAGCTTAAACTCGGGAAAACACTTTATCCAAGCACTTTTTTGAATGGTAGACATATTTAAATTTAATATATACCAATCACTTCAAAAACACTATTACGATACAACGTTTACTTTAAACAAATGTTGGCCGGAAACTGACAAAATAATTATTAGACCCTTAAAAGCAGGTAGGTACCTACGACTTGCTACGCTAATAAAATAATATTTTTCTGGGAACACCCATAATTGTTAAATTCAGGTAGTAATGGGAAAGTCCAGATAAGCGATAGATAGATAAACAACGAGCTCGTTCATATCGAAGTTATAAAATTTCAACTAAGAGAGGAAAATTTTAAACTTTTATATAATTTATTTTTAAAATATGCAAAATAAATCGTGTTTAGCTTAAATATGCAATGTTGTGTTTGTTGTCTGAAAATATGCAATATATGCATCTATATGCACTTTGCATATATTCCGCTCTCTAGTTATAAGGACCTCTGTTTGAGTAACTTTGTGCAAAAAAATCTAATCGAAATAATCGAAAATACTAACGGGGACGACGATATAGTCTGGACTATAGCGCTAATTGTTAATAATTAAAAATAACAGTTTTGTAATAAAATAATAACAAAAATTTCTTCAGGATCTTGAAGGAGGGGTTTTAATCGTTGCTTTGATCACTTTCCGACTTTCATAATATAACTTTTAATCGAGTTATAGCCTTGAAAATTACCATTTTCGCATTTTTTAAATTTTAAATCCCGTATAACTCGACATCAATCAATTTTAGAGAAAAATCACAAGAGACCTTTTTTGCTCAAAATTACCCAAATTATCTCAAAAATTTAATATAAGAAACGAAAATATTGATTTTTTGAATTTGTTTAAAAAAAATTGTTTAAACCATTTTTGCGACCGCGGCACCTTGTGGATTTGTTATAAAGACCTCTTTTTGAGTAAGTTTGTGCAAAAAAATCGAATCGAAATAATTTCGCTAACGGGGGCGACGATACAGCCCCATCTAAAAGTTTTTTTTTTGTTTTGGTTATTACGGCTATGTTTCTGTTACAATTTTTCTTTTACCTATTGTTAGTAAAACACCCAAAACCGGTACTACTAATAAATATCTACAATCCGATCTCTTTTACCCGTAACTGTTTCAAAATAAAAGTAATTTGGTAGTTTGTATCACATGTAAGAACCACATACTGAGCCGACCTTTTGTGTTCTATCTTTTGAATATTCATCGTATTCATGATACGTATGAACATTTTCATACAATAACTTTAAGTACCTGACTTAGATAACGCAAAATAAGCGCGTATGAAAACAAGAATGCTGAGAAAATATGCAATAGTTATGTGTAGCGATGTCTTGCTGCAATAATGTTGGGAAAATATTTTCGAAACTAGAGAATTAATATTCTCAAGGTTTTGCGTTCTGTTATTTGTTTTTATTTTTACTCTAGAAACGGCAGTTTGTAGTTTTCCTAATGCGAGGTAAAATCAAATTGAATTTAAAGTACACAGTCGAACAAAATCCCGTATACCTTCGTAAAAATATACCTTTAAGCAGAGCCGGATTTAAGGCAGTGGGGGCCCCTGGGCAGAATTGGTGTGGGGCCCTACCTCCTACCATTAACAAAAATGTTATTATTGTTATAACTCTGGTATACAGCCAACTACAGGGTTTTCCCTTTTAGAAATTAAAAAAATATATTGATCTACTTTTATAATATATTTTAAAATAATAAAAAATACAAAACCTGATCAGTAAAATATTAAAAATAAACATAGTAAGATGTATGGTTAATATCCGGGTACTTTTCGAGATTTTTTAATTGAAAATTCCCTGATTATGTCTGAAATGTCACGTTGGCGTTGTTTTAAGACATCGTGATCAATGCTCATTATAGAGAGATGATTTAAATACTCTTGGATCTATAATAGCAATAAAATTTTGAGTACTAAATTTCTCTGATTTTGTCATTTCAGTCTCTGGAGATGTTTCATAATCAAGTGGAGTCAGTGAATATTGCTTAAAAGGATATAAATTCTTTAAGTGATCTAAGTGCCACTCCTAAATTAAGGCCAATATTTGGATTTTGGAGATTACGACTTTTGCTGTTTATCCTCTCTAAGATTTGATTCCAAAATATTACAAATATTCCTGTTTCCAGTAAACACATTCGTGACACATGACCGTGATTTGGCAAAAATATGAGAAACCTTTTAACAGGAGTAAAACCTTCCATGTAACGAAATATCACAATTAATTGGTTAACAAAAATTATTGTATGTGAATAATGTTCTGATTTTTTTACGTTTGGCCCTTTGTGGGGGCCCCCGGAATGTGGGGTCCCCGGGCAGCTGCCCAGCCTGCCACCCCTTAAATCCGGCCCTGCCTTTAAGGCTAATTATTATTAAGGGGGCCACCGAAAATTGTTCACAAACGTTTTGTTCTTATTGATGGAGAAAAATCAAAAACGGGCTCGGACCCATCAATTTTTATTTTTACAGGGACATATTTTATCTTCTGGCCCTGGGCTACCCCACCGGGGCTGGCCATCAACCCTAAAATCTTAATAAGAAAGGCAAATTAAGCACAAAAGAGGAAAATTGGCGTACTCTATCTACGTGATGAGAAATCCGAAATATGAATTACTACACGTAATTATTCAGGGTTACTAATAGACGGAGAGGCAGCGCTGAAAAATCTATTTGAATTTACTAAAGCTAGATTTTTCACAGTCGATTACTGTGAGTGTGTAGAGAAACATACTGCGGTCGGTCAAGCGAAACGTAGAACAGGGGTTACTGAGAGGGTATCAAAGTTGCTTTCCTACGAAGGTAATTATTTCCATTTACTAAGGCTGAAAATAAGTACACACATTCTAAATTAAATATAAATAAAAGTTATTATACTCGGTCAGCTGTATGACGGGACAGAGCCGGTCGGTCGGCCCCAATAGTCGATTGAGGAAATGAAACATTTTGGCTCGCAATTTTTTCGTCCAGCGTGGATTTACTTGAAATTTTCACAGAAGGTAGGGAATAGTCTAAGGATCATTTTCTATATAATGCCGCTATCATACGCTAAAACCTTGGGCGTGGTTGCCACCCCACCTCGGGGGTAGGACTTTTTTATTACATTTTAACTATGTAATTCCATGGAAAAAGTGATTCTAAGAAAAAAATGTTTTTTACATTTTCTTCGTAAAACTAGTACTTTTCGAGTTATTCGCGCTTGAAAATAACAGTTTTTCGACGAAAAAATCGACTTTTTTAGAGGGTTTTTTGAGAATATCTCGAAAAATATGCATTTAATCAAAAAAACTGTAGAAATCAAAATTGTATTTTTTAGTAACATAAGCCAAATTCTTTTCCAGTAATATCTTTAAGACCGATACAGACCGAGATACGGCATGTTAAAGGTTAGCTTTTTTCGTCAAATGCATAATTTGAAATATTCAAATCCAAATAATGGGAAAAATTTGCATTTTTCGAGGAAAACTTAAATAATATTTTTTCAAGTATACAATTAGACCTTTGAAAAAAAATAATAAAAAGTTTCTAACATAAAAATTAATCGACTTATAATCAAAAAAAATGTCGGTACCTGCTTTTCTCTACGAAAAAATCAGTGAAAACAACCCCCTAACTACCTTCCTAATTCAAAATTGGTCTTCACCTTTCTGTAGTTCCTTTTATATTTATATTATCAATACACTTAAGGAGTTTGACCTGCTTAAAATGCCTAATTTTGGAAAAATATTATATCTCACTGTGTACTGATTTTCAGCCTTAGTAAATGGATTTAATTACCTTCGTAGGTAAGCAACTTTGATACCCTCTCAGTAATGAGACCCCTCAAAAATTATTTTGTAGGATTTTTAAAGAGCTATAAGGCTGTGTAAATTAAATTCCGTAAGATGCCTTAGTTTTTAATTGGATCGGGTTTAAAAGGCTCGAATAAGGCGGTGTTTGCTGGTAAATAAAGGTTTTAAACAGCTATATCTGGCTAACTATTCACTGTAATAAAAATCTATGCACAGGGTAATTTTAGTCATTAAAAAAGCTACAATTTAGTAGTTTATAATTTTTTTTATATCTTCAGTATTCTCGGAGATATTTTGAAGTAAAAGGTGAAAAATACCAAATTGCAAAAAATCAATTTTCCTTTAAACTCCAATTGTTCCAAAATTAGGCATTTTAAATAGGTCAAACTCCTTGAGTGTATTGATAATATAAATATAAAAAGAAACTACAGAAAGGTGAAGACCAATTTTGAATTAGGAAGGTAGTTAGGTGGTCGTTTTCACTGATTTTTTCATAGAGAAAAGCAGGTACCGACATTTTTTTGTAAGTCGCTTAATTTTCATGCTAGAAACTTTTTATTATTTTTTTTTGAAAGGTCTAATTGTATACTTGAAGAAAGATTATTTAATTTTTCCTCGAAAAATGCAAATTTTTCCCATTACAGTGGAACCTCTATTATCCGTTTCTCCATTAACCGTCACCTCTGTTAACCGTCAGAGTCCGTACATAAGTTGTATTGACTACATAAGACAACATTTGAGTCATCAATTCATTTTTTTGCATTGCGATAAGCCAAACGAAATTCGCTGAAATGTACAATGCGGTAACAAATGAAGTTATGGCTGAATCAACTGTTTTGTTTTCGTTGCCTAAAGATGACATAAACGAATGGTTAATTTGTGATGAGGGCGCAAACGGCTGTCGATTGCTGACAGATGATGAAACCGTTGAAATGGCAAAACAGAGGCTGACGAAACAGGTTCAGAAGCTGACACAAACTTGAAATTTGACGGTGGCGATGTCGATGATGCTTTTGCAACTGACAAAGATTTGCCTAAAGAAGCTAGACAAGCTGCATCGCATATACAACCATCCATCGAGTGGTATTCTCGACAAGAAGAATCCAACAAAGTAGATTGCATGATCTTACGCCGATTAAGAAATTCAGCCCTTGCAAAATGTGAAGCATCAATAAAACAAAGATTTCAGAATATTTTAAACCAAATTCGACAATATTAACATGAACACAAATTCCTCTTATATTATCACACAAATTATACAAATAAAATTTGAGAGTTGTATTATCAACTTTTAACTTTTTTAATGTTCTGTTAATCGTCTTTTCGATTATCCGTCATACCCTTGGTCCGGTGCCCTGACGGATAATCGAGGTTCTACTGTATTTGGCTTTGAATATTTCAAATTGTGCATTTGACGAAAAAAGCTAACCTTTAACATGCCGTATCTTGGTTTATATTAGTCTTAAAGATATTATAGGAAAAGAATTTGATTTGTGTTACTAAAAGATACAATTTCGATATATACAGTTTTTTTTATTAAAAGCCTATTTTTCGAGGTATTCTCAAAAAACCCCTTTAAAAAAGTCGATTTTTTCGTCGAAAAACTGTTATTTTCAAGCGCGAATAACTCGAAAAATATTAGTTTTACGAAGAAAATGTAAAAAACATTTTTCTCTTAGAATCACCTTTTCCATGGAACTGCGTAGTTAAAATGTAATAAAAAATTCCTACCCCCGAGATGGGGTGTCAACCACCCCCAAGGTTTTAGCATATGATAGCGGCATTATATAGAAAATGATCCTTGGACTATTCCCTACCTTCTGTGAAAATTTCAAGTAAATCCATGCTGGACGAAAAAATTGCGAGCCAAAATGCTTCATTTCCTCAATCGACTATTGGGGCCGGCCGACCGACTCTGTCCCGTCATACAGCTGACCGACTATAATAACTTTTATTTATATTTAATTTAGAATGTGTGTACTGATTTTCAGCCTTAGTAAATGGATTTAATTACCTTCATAGGAAAGCAACTTTGATACCCTCTCAGTAACCCCTGTTCTACGTTTCGCTTGACCGACCGCAGTATGTTTCTCTACACACTCACAGTAATCAACTGTGAAAAATCTAGCTTTAGTAAATTCATATAGATTTTTCAGCGCTGCCTCTTGGTCTATAATCAACGCCAAAAGTCTGACGGATTATCCTTCATAAGGTCCAAACACTGCACTGCTGAGAAGTGGTCACACTATCATGTTTTTAGTCAATGGTCAGCAAACGCGGCGGCGGCACCCAACGCAACGGCTGGATATTTTTTCATCTTCAAAACTGCGTTCAAAATATGACTAGTGGTCTCTTTACTAATTCTTATGGCCTCTGCCAATTCTTTTTGTTTCCTTTTATCTTTCAATATATTTCAACGTTTTATTTTTCATTATTAATGTTTATAGTCTAAGAGCTGGGAGCGGATTTTGTGCGTGATAAGTAATATGGAAAAACTATAAGGGGATATGTTAAACTAGTTGTGTACATGACTTTCACCAACGGCCGGAAACCAGAGTTGGGGCCGAGGGTATTTATAAGGGGTCAAAGTCACGGATTTTATTATTTTTCTTATGACGCTCATGATCGAGATAGTGCACCAAAATTTGGGAATAAGTAGGTCATGACGTACCTAAGTAAAATCTCCAGAAGTGGTACGCTGTGTGGCCGACAAAGGGGTGGGGCAGGGGTGAATATAAAAAAATGTAACGGGTTTTTTGCGACGTTCGTGATTGAGATAGTGCACCAAAATTTGGGAATAAGTAGACCATGACATAAGTAAGTAATATTCCCAGAGGCGAAAACCAGAGTGGCGGACAAGGGTATATAAGAGGTGAAATTCGCGGTTTTTATTATTTTTTTTGTGGCACTCATGATGGAGATAGTGCACCAAAATTTGGGAGTAAGTAGGTTATGACGTAACTAAGTTAAATCTTCAGGGGCGGAACGCTGCTTGGGTTACAAAGGGGAGGTAGGCAGGGGTGAGTATAAAAATATATGGGGGTTTTTTTGTCGTTCGTGATCGAGATGGTGCGCCAAAATTTGGGAATAAGTAGATCATGACATTACTAAGTAAAATCTCCAGGGGCGGAACGCTGCGTGGGGGACAAATGTTGTGCCGGGTCACAAAAAAATAATACACACTGCGATTTTGACCCCTTAAAACTACCCTCATCCCCAACTCTGGTTTCCGGCTCTGGGGATTTTACTTAGCTAAGTCATGGTCTACTTATTCCCAAATTTTTGGTGCACTATCACAATCTAGCACGTCGCAAAAAACCCCTTATATTTTTTATATTCACGCCTACCCCCACCCCTTTATCGGCCACGCAGCGTTCCACCCCTGGAGATTCTATTTAGTTCCTCATGACCTACTTATTCCCAAACTTTGGTGCACTATCTCGATCATGAGCGTCACAAAAAAAATAATAAAAACGGCGATTTTGCCCCTTATAACTACCCTCATGCCCAACTCTGGTTTCGGGCTCTGGGGATTTTACTTAGTAATGTCATGATCTACTTATTCCCAAATTTTGGTCCACTATCTCAATCACGAACGTCGCAAAAAACCTCTTATATTTTTTGTATTTACCCCTGCCCCACCCCTTTGTCGGCCACGCAGCGTGCCACGCCTGGAGATTTTACTTAGTTACGTCATGACCTACTTATTCCCAAATTTTGGTGCACTCTCTCGATCATGAGCGTCATAAAAAAAATTATAAAATCCGCGACTTTGGCCCCTTATAACTACCCTCGGCCCCAACTCTGGTTTCCGGTAGTTGGTGAAAGTCATGTACACAACTAATTCGACATATCCCCGTATAGTTTTCCATATTACTTATCACGCACCAAATCCGCTTCTATCTCTCCGACTATTAATGAGAGATCGAAAATCGTTTTTGTCCATATGCCTAATTTTTCCAAACGCGTCAACTTTATGCAACTCTCAAAGAAATAATGTTCTTTTGAGATCGCAGCGCCTCAATCGGCAAAGAGGCTTACTCATCGGACCACTAGATATATTGTACATCTTTGATACTGTTCTGAAAAGCACACATACAACAAAGTAAATCCAAGCTCCAGCAGGGCACATGAGATTCCCGAAGTAAGGGGTTCTCATGTCCGAAGATCAAAAAGGTCACGCCTCAAGAGTACCTCCCTGATCCCCAAGCTACCACCGTACCCCTCCCCAATCGCAGAAATAATATTGGAGAGACTTTATTTGTTTTTTGATATTGGATGCCCTGGGAAATGGGACATTCGAGGGGCTTTTCTGCGGTGATGTCACTTACGTAGGGGTGACGTTATGCGCCTTTCTCCCTTTTTTACTTTTCATTCTTGTGAATCTTCTAGAAATTGTTTCTTCTTCAAATGTGTGCCCGTTCAGCGAGCTAGTGATCATGGTTTTTAACCTTGGTCACTGGCTCTCCGTTGAATATTTCGTACGCTTTTTCATTCATTTTATCTAGGATCCTTACCTCTTTGGTTTCTCTGTATAGGAACCTTTCGTACACGTATGTGGGAATTATATTGTTCAATACATATTCAGAACACATTATGAACCTAGCGCTAACGGACATAGACGAGGGAATACTTATAAACGGAGAACGATTGAACAACATAAGATACGCTGATAATACTGTCATTTTTGCAGACAGCCTTGAAGGTCTGCAGACACTTGTCTCCAGGGTGGCAGAAGTAAGTAGCAGGTTTGGGCTTGATTTTAACATCAAAAAAACCAAATACATGGTTATAAGCAAAAATAGGATACCACCTGGTCAATTACTAGTTAACCAACAACCTATAACACAAATCACCAACTTTTGTTATTTGGGTGCAAACTTAAATGAACAGTGGGACCAATCGACGGAAATTAAGATAAGGATCGAGAAAGCAAGATCAGCCTTCGTCAAAATGAAAAAAATCTTTAACAGTCACGATATAAAATTGGAAATAAAAATTCGCTTACTAAAGTGCTACGTATTCTCCGTTCTTTTATATGGCGTGGAGTCATGGACCTTAACTGAAGCATCACTGAAGAGACTCGAAGCATTTGAGATGTGGTGCTATAGACGCATTTTGAGGATTTCCTTGATAGACAGAGTTACCAACGAAGAAGTTCTACATAGAATGGGTAAAGAGCGCGAACTAGTCGTAACCATAAAACGTCGCAAACTGGAATACCTGGGCCATGTAATGCTCAATGAACAACGATATGACCTACTTCGGACCATACTTCAAGGTAAAGTGCATGGGAAAAGAGGTCCAGGACGAAGAAGAATATCCTGGCTGCATAACCTGCGAAAATGGTTTAACTTAACCACTACCGGACTTTTCAGGGCAGCAGTCAACAAAGTCAGAATAGCCATGTTAGTGTCCAACATCCGTAACGGATAGGCACCATAAGAAGAAGAAGATGTGGGAATGTTGACAGCCTCTTTTATAATGTGGTGATGTGTCACTTGAATCTTCTTCCTGTTAGTTTTACAGGTTTGGCCCCAAGCTACTGATCCATATGTTATAGCTGATATGATTATGCTGTTTGCCATTCTTAACTTTGTTTTCAGACTTAACTTGTAGTTTCTTCCAATTAGTGATCTTAGCGTTCTTCTTAATGTCTCTTTCTTAGCGACAGCGCTGTTAATTAATTTTTGGTCCATTAATTCTATTGTCCATTAGTACTCCTAAATATTTTGTATGGGTTAGACCTTTCTATATCAGTGTGTTGAATACCCTCAAATGGCTGTCGGGACTTTCGAATATTTTTTGAAACATGACTGCCTATAATTTTTCTGGGTTTACTGTGATCTTCCATTGAATGCACCAATCCTTCAACTGATTTAGAGCATCTTGTAGACATCTTCTTGCTAGGTTTGGATCCAGATTTCTTGCTTCTATTGCTGTGTCATCGGTATATGGGCATGGTTTGCGTAGTGGATGGTATGTCCGTGGTGTATATGGTATACAGAAAGGGTGACAGTACTCCCCCAGTGGCACTCCTGCCTCGATCATTCCGACTTCAGACAGGACGTGTTCTATCTGAACCATGAACTACGAAAGAATGCATAGCATTGCCTTGCTGTATCCAATTTGGCTCATTTTATGAATAATCCCCACTTCGTCAAATACCTTACTGACATCTAGGATGGCAGTAGCAGTGTATTTCTTCTGGGTGAATCCGTCTGTGATGTATTCGGTCAGCATTAACACTTGTAGCTCGTTGGAGTGTTCAGTTCTGAAACCAAATTGTGCTTCCGGTATCGTGCCTATTGTTTCAGACTCTTCTTTTAACTTAGTTAGTATTACCCTCTGCAACCTTGCTTATTGATGATAATAGGCTGATTGATCTGTATAGTTTTGAGGGAATGTTCCATTTTTCTGCTTTCCAGAGCATTATAATATATTCACCTGTGCTTCTTTCCATTTCTTAACAGAATAGGATAATTTCAAAGTTATTTGTGAGAGCTAAATTGTACATCTTTGATAATGCTGTTTAAAGCATAAGTAATCATCAGAAGGGTGTATTTTTCAATTTTCTTATGAGTTATGTTATACCACTTTAATACCGCTTTTTAAACCTTCTTTCTCAAAAGCGAGAATTTTCCAATTTTATTGTGAGAATTTTATTATACACGTTTGGTAATGTTTTTTATATCTTCTATTTTTGTATCTTTCCTTTGTTTAGTTAATTGTACATCTCTCTCTGTTTAATCCTGACCCCCGGAGGGAGTGTAGTGGTCGACGGGATGTCGTGTATTGTCCGTCTCCAAAAATTTCTGTGCCTGGTCAATTCTTTTAACGCATGCATAGGTCTTGTGCATATTCCTGTAATTTAATCGATCCATCTTGTTGGGGATCTTCCTCGTAATCTTCGGCCTATCACTTTTCCTTGTATAATGAGTCTTTCCATGTTTTCTGTGTTTGCTCTCATAACATGTCCAAAGTATTTTAATTGTTGGAGATGGACTTTACTGGAGAGTCGTTGGCTAACTTTTAGCTCTCTTAAAATTGAATTATTTGTCCTTCGGTCGGTCCAAAGATTTCGTAGCATTTGTCTCCAACAGAACATTTCAGTGGCGTCTATGTTTCTTCTTTCTGATTGTCTAAGGGTCCAAGATTCACATCAAGTCATCATCATCATGGCATCTACACTCTACACTGCTAGCGGAGTGATTGCCGCCCTCTTTGGGCTCTTCTGATTCGTTTGTCGCGGTGAATCAGTCCGTATTAACATTTTGGTTTTACAATTGGTTGTGTGGCTTGGCATCTTCTACAATTTTTCTCCATTCGTTCCTGTTTTTGCTGATGGTTACCCATTCTCTGACTCCCATCTTCCTAAGGTCCTCAACTATCTGGTTCTCCCATCTAGTTTTGGGTCTTCCTCGTGGTCTGCCTGCTACAGGTCTCCATTTGGAATTTTCTTGATAACGGCTTCTGAATTTATCCTTTCTAAATGTCCCATCAATCTGAGTCTCTGTGCCTTGATAAATCTGACGATGTCTTCTACTTTCAAAAGTCCTCTTACTTCGTGGTTCATGAATTTTCGAAATTCATTATTACCTAAGTTTAGTGGGCCTGCTATCCTCCGAATTATTTTCCTCTTAGGATTCTCGATCTTTCTTCCTTTTTCTGCGTCAGACACATTACTTCAGCACGATATGTGATTACTGGACTAATTTCTGCTTTGTAAATTATCAGTTTAGTATTCTGAGTAAGTTTTCTAATCTTTGAGGAAGTTATTGTATTTCCAGTAGGTTCTGTTTCCTGCCTGAATTCTTTCATTTATTACGATGCTTCTATCATTAGTTCCATTAACTGAGACCCCAAGATATTTAAAGTGTTCTACCTTTTCAAATTCATATTTACCAATATTTAAACTTGTCACATTTACTAAATTTTTTCTTGAGCATATTAGGTATTTTGTTTTGTTTTGATTTATTTCTAAACCCCTTTTGGGTGCTTCCTTGCATAACTTCGTAAATTCTTCCTTTAAACTGTTTAGGTTTCTGCTAATTAATGCTATGTCGTAAGCATACGCCACAAGTTGCAACGTCGAGGTTATAATTATTGTACCTTTTATTTCTGTAGCTCTATTGTTCCTTCTATGACGACATTAAATAGTGACGCTGATAGAGAGTCGCCTTGTCGTACTCCACTTGCTATTTTTATATATTTTTTGATACCGTTATCTGTAATTATTGCTGTCTCTCTTACGTATTGCATAAGTCAGTATTGGGAATATTAAGCAGTTCATCAACCTCATCTTTAACGCTCTTAAAGAAATTTGACAGTCATTTGTGATCAATAATTGTGGTCAGTTTTGCTGTGGCAACTTTTGCTAGATACATCTACGTTTTATTTCTTCTTGTAGTGACTCTGTGTTTGTGGTCAATGATCCCAAATATAAGTATGAGCTCACAACTTCAAACCGGTCAATTATGGTTGTTTGTGGATGATTGTTATGTAATCTCTCCACTATCCTGATCTTTGTCTTTGATATGTTTAATTGCAGACCAAATATTTGACTTTCGTTTTCGACCAGTCGTATAAGATCAATCAGCTCTGCTTGACTATTTGCAATAAGGGTTGTGTCACCTGCTAAACTTAGGTTGTTTATTTTATGACCATTTATTGAGATGCTCTTTTCCCATCCTCCAAGTATTGTACATCAACTGGTCGGATATAGTGTTGCCAACCGCATTTCTCTAGATTCTAGATTATCCGATGACCGCTCGAAAAAGATCCGATTTGTCACGAAAATATACGCTCGGGGGGGGGGGGTTAACCCCCCCCCCCCCATTTGGATGTACTTTGAGCTCTCTACACTTAACACCATTACTGTTCATTACTATTCCATACCTCCAAGAGACCATCCTGTAGTTGTAACCCCCTCCCCTTAGGATCATTCTGGTTACAACGTTGGATAAGTCAAAAATTATTCTGTAATTAAAATCCATGTTGCCAATGTTATTCTTTTATCTGACTACTTATTACAGAATAATTTTGAATCTACTGGATTTTCTGTTTTACCATTTTAAAAATTTTCGTTTATAGATTGAAATCTCGTATCCTAGCTGATTAATTCATGTAATTATTACCTACTATTATTATATTGTACGTATTTTGTATTCTTTTTCTTCCTACTTTATAAATAGGCTCGATGCCTGTTTTACCTCGGTTTTTAGCCTCAATTGACATTGTCTGACCATCTTTGTCTCGGTCATCCCAATTTCAGTATTTTGTATTATTGTAATAGCCAGGGAGGTAGTGTCAAATTTGACCGGAGCATTTTAGCATGGCTGTTTTGTTTTTATTTAGGTAGGTGTTCCAAAGCTTATTAACAAATGATGTGTCAGCTGGCCCAAAACCGGGGATTTTAGACAAGAAAAGGTAAAATATGAAAGTTGATGGACAAACGCTACACCTTAAATGTCAAATATTTATATACGTTACTCAGAACATTTGATAGACTTGCTTACTTGGCTCCTACCTTTCACTCAGGAGATCCGGGTTCAAATCCTGGCGCGGAAAAAATTCTTTTTGTTTTTTAAATTGACATTTTATTTTGAAAAATAGTTATTTTTATAATACCACGGCATGTCCACTTGGCCAGCTAACATTTTTTGCAACGTACATGATGCAGATGAAGCTTTTTTATTACAATCTAAAATTCATAAATTATTGATTTATACTTTTTAATCTTTGCCACACTAGTCCACGAATATTTTTTTATTATTAACTAGCTGACCCGGCAAACTTCGTACCGCCTTAAAACTAAATAATGTTTGAAAGTTTAATACCTAAAAATTACCAGAAAGCCAAAAAATACCAAAAAATATTGCGTACCTATACTTTTTACTACCAAATGCATAGTTTACGATTCTATAAGGGACATAGGTACAGACAAACATTCATTTTTATGTATTATAGAGAATAGGGAAATATTTAGATTGCTATTAAAAAATGGGGGTTGGTGAGAGAAAAGTGAAAATTTAGGGTTGGATTATTCGGTTCTACAACATATAAAATTAAGAAAAAACAGTTTGTCCAAAAAAATAACAAATAATGTCTCCCTTTCCACTTGATTGTTGGTCTTACCAACTCAGAAACCTTCAGAGGTTCATGTACAACAAATTTGCTTATTAAGATCAATCATAATATTATGACCAAGAATGCATAGTTTGCGATTCTATAAAAGACAAACAGATTTTTTTATATTGTCTCGTATAAATAATAAAAACGTGGTATTATAAAAATAATTATTTTTCAAAATAAAATGTCAATTTAAAAAACAAGAATAATTTTCCGCGCCAGGATTTGAACCTGGATCTCCTGAGTGAAAGGTAGGAGCCAAGTAAGCAAGGCTATCAAATGTTCTGAATAACGTGTATAAATATTTGACATTTAAGTTGTAGCGTTTGTCCATCAACTTTCATATTTTACCTTTTCTTGTCTAAAATCCCCGGTTTTGGGCCAGCTGACACATCATTTGTTAATAAGCTTTGGAACACCTACCTAAATAAAAAGAAACCAGCCATGCTAAAATGCTCCGGTAAAATTTGACACTACCTCCCGGGCTATAAGTGTTATATCTAAATATTTCATTATTTCATTTAAAAACACTTTTAAATATTATTTTATTAAAACGTAATAACTACCTAAAACTAGGTACTAGAAAAATAATGAATAAATAAATCAATACAAAAAAAACTACACCTACATTAAGAGCGTAGGCGCAAAATTTCTGGTCAATGATTTTTCGAGTCCTGGGAAAACTAATACGTATATCTGAAAAATTTTAACGCATAATGAAAGATTACATTATTTTATTACCGAGGGCTGAAAGTCCCTGAATACTTCTATAATGTTTATTGTAATAAGTTACAGGGGTGAAAAAAAGACAAAATTGAGTGTGATTTTCAATTTCAAATATCTCATTCAAAAAACCCTTTTTGTTTATTCTAAGGGACTTTTGGCCCTCGGTAATAATGTAATCTTTCATTCTGCGTTTAAATTTTTCAAAAATATTTATTAGTTTTCTCAGGATTCGAAAAAAATGAATGCATTTAAAAATTATTGGTCCGAAATTTTGCCCCTACGCTCTTTTAGCAACTAAAGATTTATTACAACTAAAACAATAGAGACACAACTGGCAGTCTTAAGGGCACCCAAAGTCCGAAAATTTAACTTTTTAACTTTTTTGGGTTATGATTGAAAATTATTCTCTGAAATATTCTCTTTCCAACGATATATAACACATTATAGTATAAAATATCCATGGTTACAAAACTATTTGTTTTCTGAATGTATGCACTCAACTTACCGTGTACCGGTAGCTTTATAGCCTATTAGAGTGTTTTATGTTTTTGCGATTTCCCGAATACTAGGTTTTAAACTTTTGATGTCAGATATCTTTGTTTCTTGAGATGATAAAAGGTCCAAATTTTTACAGTAATTGTAGATAGATAATATCTAGTCCTGCGTAAATTTTTATTGAAAAATGTACAAAAACAAGTAAAATAAAAAATAAAATCTAAACTTTTTTGGGTTTTTTTTGTAAGAGTATTTTAAAATTTTTTAAAATAAATGTTTCTTTCACTCTAACTTTACAAAAATCTATGCGGGACTAAACAATACATGTAGTTTCAAAATAAAACAAAAATTAGGTCTCTAAGTGCTTTGGTTACAGAGCTATATGACAGAATGTTAACATTGTCGTTAAATGGGACTTTGGGTGCCCTTAAAACATTAAAAACCTAAACATGTACGTAATCCAAAATAAACAAAAAACATAATATAATAAAGTACAAAATTCTTATTTTTTTATTTTGCCATATGTTACTTTGTAACATTTTTTTTGAAGGTGTAAATTTTACACAGCCAGTATTACCGACACTATCTTTTGTCGCCAATAAAGCCCTAATTGTACATGTATTTAAGAGGTTTCTTTTATCTGTTTTTATATTGAATGCATTACTGAAAACCTTTTCTACATTAGCGTTTGAAAATGGTAGAACGAATAGCAATGAAAATACTTTTTGAAGTTATACTTCTTTACCGGCGATATCTTAAAACCTATGATCCCGGCGCATGCGCATTATAACTTTGTTCTGATTGGATGTTCAAATGACATGTCAAAAATTATTTAATATGGCGGCTGTGGCACAGCTGTACGTAGTTTGATTATTTATGGTTGTTGCATTTTGAAATTTGTGGGAAAAGAAACAAAGTTAGTTAATAGTTATACTGCCTTTTTAAATCGTTTTCATATACCTATATGTTTGGACTTTTGGACTATTTTGGACAAGGAAAACTCATTCTAATTTTGTAAGTAGTTTTTATTATAATCATATTGTAATTATACATTTGGATAAGGTTGGAATACATACATTTATTTTCTCAAGAATGGGGATTTTAGAGAGAAATCCCAAATTAGGTCCGATTTTTATTTTTAAATTATGATTTTTTTTGCGTAGATTTATTTATCTAGTAGGTATGTAATGCTTTGATTTACATACTTAATTTGATTACCAACAAAAGTTCTACCAATCTTCATCTAATATATTGTTTTCTTACTGTTTTGTTATATTTTAATATTTTCTTCCACAAAATTTAAACTACATAATTTAATTATATTCAAAACAAGTGTCAAACAGTAAACTGTTCAGTTACCCTATTTTTCCACATGACAAATAATGTGGAATTGGACGAGTGAGTCTAGGCTTCGATTACGAATCAAAGCGTCCCGAAATTCACGGGTTCGATTCCCGATGCAAGTTTTTATTTTTTTATGCATTTTATGATTGTAAGTATATTTGTTATATAAATTTTTTTTTCAGAAAATGCGTATTTAAAATTTTTGACAACAATTATTATCGTTCAGAAATAATTTTTTCTTTTTGGCATTTTTCAATGTGTTTGTGTGCGTTTTATTCTTTTATTTTTTAAAATTTTTGGTATTGTCTTAAAAATCACATAATATGTAGTAGAAGTATAACTTCTTACGTGCGTACAAAGTACACACACATTCTTTTTTTAAATTAGGAAACACATACATATTAGCTTCATTTTTTAATTTTACCATTTATCCATTATAAAAAAGTATATTCACAAACCAAAACTTATTTCAACAGACGTTTACTTAAGCACTGCACTGCACTATATAAAATAAAAATAAGACTATAAAACTAAATCGTGCAGTAGCTATCATAAGTTTAAAGTCTAAAATCCCATAAATAAAATCGGACAGCAGAATCCCTGTTTTTGAAATTTGAATTGGTTCAGTATGCCTTAAGTGGAAACAAAACAATTCGCACAGGTCCCTTTTGCCCCTTCTTACCTTAGATAATTACCATGAAAAGTATCGGATGTCGCTAACATTCACCCAATATAATATAGGCTATTTATAGAAATTTGGGTGGAACCAAAGAAAATTAATATGTTGTTGGGAATATATGAATGAGAAGCGGATTTTTTAAAGTTTTTGTTATTAGTCTGAATTAGTAGATTGGTAGATACACTAAAAAATATACGCAAATATCCGATTTATTTAAAGATACGGGGAAGATACGGCCATCCTCAAAAAGATACGCAAATCGGATAATTATACGCCGATTGGCAATACTAGATTATTACCACAAGCAAAGTGAGAAACTTTTGCAATTTAAATATCAGTTAAATGGAGAGGGTGGTTTAGTTCCTTAATATTAATCATACGTTTATACCTACTTAATGAACATATGGATGTACTGTACCTACCTACATCAATAGAAAGTCCATTTTTAAAGAAATATCTGGGCGTTCTTTACTTTTACCTGTAAATAATAATATCCTATAGAAACCATATGGTCTCTGTACACCTTTCTTCAGACAAAAACGTACACCCCTTCGCACTACTTCACTTTTCTCGACAGATCTGACAATCAAAATCCCTACTTATAAAAAAGGTAAAAAATCGTACATCCATCCTGCCCTATGGCTTGACGTGAAGAACCCACATCACTTGGACATATCTCAGAGGCGTATCAGCCAAAAAATAATTAAATATCGTTTCTCTTAAATGCAACAATTTAAATTTGAAATCAGGGCTGAAATCTGGGAAGTAATATTAAAGTCTAAATGTTCACTAAAGAAAAAGTTGGTAGAAGAAAATAATGAAGATAACGACAGTGCATCATTTAAGACAAGAAAGATAAAAACTTTAAAACAAAAATATAAAAATAACACTAAACAGTAACAAATAGGTGAAAATTAAAGTGCACTTGTATATACTTCTAGATTTCTTGGAAATGCTTCTAGATTTATAATTTAATAGAATTTAGAAGGGAAGAAAGAAAGAATTTGGAAGTTGGACAAATGCCAGACGAATGGAGAAGCAGTATATTATTATTAGTTTTTATAAAAATGAGGGTGATATACAACAATTTACAAATTACAGGGTCATAAAACCACTTAATTACGCCATCAAAATATGGAAGAAAATAAGTAATTGATAGAAGAATACATAAGGAAGACGAAATATCCAATAAAATCAATTTGGCTTTATTCTAGGTAGATCAACAACAGACGCCATTTTTATTACAAGGTAGTTGATAAAAAAATACAGGAATGAAGAAACAAACGTTCGTAAGGTATTAATTGATCTTGAGAAAGTATATTATGATAAGAGTTCCTCGAAAGATTCTGTGGTGGGCACTTAATAAGAAAGGAGTAGTGAATATGTAAATATTGAGAGAGACATATGTATGAGAGCGTAGCAACTAGTGATAAGACAAATTTGGGAAGGAATAATAAATTTCAAGAGATTTCTTATTTATTCTCATATTTCTTATAGTTCTTATTTATTCTCATTAGTATTAGATCAGACAACGTCAAACTACAGGGTAATATTCCCTTACCTAGTGCTTAATGTATGCTGATGATGTAGTGTTAGTAGGAAAGAGTGAAAGCGACTTAGAACAAAAATTAGAACAGTTGAGACAAGCTCTTGAAGAAAAAGGTTTGAGTTATATTCCTGATAAATAACTCTCCTTCTCCTGCATATGTCATAAAGGTATCCAGAAGAATTGTAATCTGTTTTAGACAAAACAAACAAGTTAGGTATGCAGTGGCGTAGCGTAGTGGGGGCTGCAAAATGTAACAATAAATAATAAAAATATTTTGTAAATATGTGAACCATTTTATATTTTTATCGCAACTACAATTTTTTAAATGCCTTTAAAATCAGAATGTAAATGCTTTGCAGATGATATTGGCAGAGAAAAGAGAGAAATGGGCAAATGGCGATGTAGGTTATGCAAAAAAGCTGTGCGAAGAACTTGGAATTTCCATAAAACCTCGGAGGCGCATAACAAGAAAGCATCTTTTTGATGACGAAACTAGAGATGCTAACTTGTCTTGTGAAAATGAGTTGAGACGAAAGCTGTTTTCTTCGTTAGATAGAGTTATTGTAAAAATTCGTGAGCGTTTTCAACAGCTACAGAATTTAACGGATAAGTTTGCTTATCTAACGCCGGCTATATTATTAGATCCAGACAACACTGAATGTAATCTAGACTACGCATCAGCTGACGAAATTGACGAGCAGTATTTCAAACTGGAAAGACTTCGACTGCGGACTTTCGTTGCTGCTACAGGCAACGAAAATAAATTGATTAATGCGGACTCACTTGAATTCTTTAAATTTATTGTTAAATTTAAGCTGGAAGATACTCTGCCCAAGTGCCCAATATTTTAATAATGTTTCTAATATTTTTCACAGTTGCTATAAACAATGCCAGCTGTGAGGGAAGTTTTTTAAAATTGAAATTCGAAATGAAAGATCGACAATGAGTAGATACTCTAAGACTAACTTTTGTTATTTGGCTATTTTATCTATTGAGGAGCAAGAGGTGGGTGATGCGATAGACATTGACGATGCAATAAAAGACTTTGCTCTTAAAAAAAAGTAGAATAAATTTTTAATTGGAGACGGAAGTTTTGTTTTTAATTCTAACAAATACTCATCATATTACTTTTCAATAAAAATAAAAATATAACATTATAGTATCGTTCTAGTTCTAATTAAAAACTGATTTTATTTAATCTTGTCGATCGTCAAGGTGTGCCTAATCTTAAGTGATAGATACCTATGTTATATCAATGGATCTAATTGGTTAAAGTAAAAGAATTTTTGTATTAATAAACCTGATTGTAAAACTTAGATAAACTTTTTTATTTAAAATCTAACCTGTATAATGCAAAATAATGATGACTGTTCTCGCCGAAAAGTTCTCTATAAATAATGTATGTAATGTATAGTATACATTAAATTAAAATACCTAAATAAGAGGGCGGCAAAATTGTCTTCCGCCCCAGGGCAGCCGACACTCACGCTACGCCACTGTAGGTATGTTAACATTATGTACTCCCTTGTGTGGAGGTGACTAAAATCCAATTTTTTTTTTCAATGAATACATATTACTAGCCATTTTAAACTTGAATATTGGTTATTATTCTGCTAGTTATTTTGGGCAATGGTTTAAGCAAACAATAAAAAGTATATTTATTGAATAAATAACAAACAACAAATTTAAGATTTTAATTTAGTGAATGTGGAAACCATAATTGACAATAGAAATATGGCAAACAGCTTAAATAACTGCAATTTCAATAATTTAATTATACCATGCAAACGATCGATTTGTATTATAATAAATAAATGAAATCATTATTGTGAAACTAAAATTATAATTTAGATGATATCGATTGAACCTATAATCGTAAGTTTTTGCGAAATATTAAATTTAGGAATAGAGTAGTAGCCAGTTCGATAACAGCAGATAGAAATGTATTATTTAAAGTTATTGTTGAAAACTATTGGCAAATAATAAATGAAATGTGCAGTGTAATGCAAATTATTGTGAATATAAATGATAATTTGAAATAAACAACATGTATTAGTTATAGTAGTCCAGAGAAATAAGGTTTTTGTCGGGACACTTGAGCAGCCAGGTTGCAAATGGGTTTTTTGGATACTATATACCTAATACATTATAAATACAAAAATGCCCTTCACAGTTCGGACGAGAATTTTAGTTATTAACAAATAAGGTAATAACAAATAAGTTAACAAATAGGGTAATTGAATATCTTATTTAGGGTATTCATAAGGTTCATAATGGCAGTTTTTGAATTTTGGTCCGATCATTTGTGGCTTCCCTAATTGCAAAATAAAACTAAAATTTCGAAAATAAAAAATTTGCTATAATTTTTGCGAAAATTAACTTAAGACTTTGATATTGCATTAAAAGTTGAGACAACCAGTAAATATCATGCACAAAAAATTTCAAGACGATTCGTCAATTAGTTTAAATTTTATTCAATTTGTTTATCCAGAAGAGATTTTTTGCAATGTTATTGTTCAGAAAATAATAATTCAGCAATTCTGTGAAAAGCACCTGAAAGAAGAACACTTATATTTTCCAAACAGTTAAAAAAATCTATAAAAAGTAATTTTTATCATTCCGAAAACATTTTACTGATGTAGTCATTTTTGGCTTAAAAACAATTTGAAAAGCTTTGTTAATATTGACTTTAGAGTAAATCTACTTTTGGATTTCAAAAGCTGGTATTTTTACACGAATTTTCAAAAAAAAAACTTTTTGCCTGGGTTAATTGCGGTCAAAGTTAGCCACTTTTATTATTTTTAATTCACAGTTACTTCTATACACATAAAATTCTCCTGTAATAGTGTTAGTTACCATACTCCTCCGAAACGGCTTGACCCATATTTATAAAATTTAACACGTATATTCTGTAGGACTGAGAATAGGTTCTAATCTATTTTTCATGCCCAAAAATTATAAGGAGGGTTGCCCCCTTAACATTTTTTTTTATTTTTTTTGGACAAAATTGTCTGCCTTAATTTTCTATGGTGTAGAATTAAAAAATACATGCAACCCTTCATTTTCACTCTTCTATCGCCAACACCTATTTTCTAATAGCCATATATACAGGGTGTAACAAAAATACAGATAATAAATTAAATTACATATTCTGGGAACAAAAATAGTTCGAATGAACCTAACTTACCTTGGTACTAATATGCACATAAAAAAGTTAAGGCCCTTTGAAGTTACAAAATGAAAATCGATTTTTTAAAATATATCGAAAACTATTAGAGATTTTTTAACGAAAATGGACATGTGGCAATCTTATGGCAGGAACATCTTAAAGAGAAATTATAGTGAAATTTGTGCACCCCATAAAAATTTTATGGGGGTTTTGTTCTCTTAAACCCCCCCCCAAACTTTTGTGTACGTTCCAATAAAATTATTATTGTGGTACCATTAGTTAAATTCAGAATTTTTAAAACTTTTTTGGCTCTTATTATTTTTTCGATCAGGCAGTTTTTATCGAGTTGCGGCTTCTTTTTTAATATGTTTACATAAAAATTTTATGGGGGTTTTGTTCCTTTAAACCCCCTAAATGTTTGTGTACGTTCCAATTAAACTATTACAGCGATACCATTAGTTAAACACAGTGTTTTTAAAACTTTTTTGCCTCTTTGTATTTTTACGATAAGGCACCTTTTATCAAGATGTGGCTTCTTTTTTAATATGGTTCAAAATATACCTAAAAATGTAAATCATAAATAAATTTTCATAAGTTTACTAAGGGCCGGTTGTTCGAACGCTAATCAACAATGATCACTATCAAATATTTAATTACTGTCACCAACTGTCAATGTCAACTTTGATTGGGTTGCTGAAAACATAATTGATTATAATTATGAGATTAGTTAATCAATTATAACAATTATTAACATAATTAACCCAAACAAAGTTGACATTGACAGTTGGTGACAGTAATTAAATATTTGATAATGATTATTTTTGATTAGCGTTCGAACAACCGGCCCTAAGTCTCCATATCGTATTTAACCATATACAAATATGTGGTGGATTTGACAAATATTCAAAATATCTCGATAAAAACTCGACTTTTCGAAAAAGTACTAAGAGGCAAAAAAGTTTTTAAAAAATTGTGTTTAACTAATGGTACTACAATAATAATTAAATTGGAACTTACACAAAAGTTTGGGGGGGTTTAAAGGAACAAAACCCCCATAAAATTTTTATGGGGTGCACAAATTTCACTATAATTTCTCTTTAAGATGTTCCTGCCATAAGAATACCACATGTCCATTTTCAATAAAATATCTCAAATAGTTTTCGATATATTGGAAAAAATCGATTTTTTATGTGCACATTTGTTCTAAAGTAAGTTTGGTTCAATCGAACTATTTTTGGTCCCAGAATATGTGATTAAATTTATGACCTGTATTTTTGTTACACCCTGTATATTTGCATCTATAAAATTCTCCTGACACACTGTTAGTTGCCATACTTCTCCGAGACCGCTTGACCGATTGTTATGAAATTATATATGTATATTCGGTAGGTCTTAGAATCGGTCGTAATCTATTTTTCATATCCCTGAGTGAGAAGGGGTGTTCCCCCTAACATTTTGTAATGTCAGGTGGGATATGTGTACATAACGTACTCTACAAGACTACGAGTACATACAAATTTAAAAAATTATGATCAAAATCCATCAACAAGCTCCGGAGATATTAATTGCAGCATATGTTTGAAGAATCAATTTCATTTTTTGAGTGCACGGATTTTAATAATTATTCCCCTCCTCCGACCAAGAATCGTTTTCGTTAGGACGTACTTTTTAAAGCTTTATTAACCACTTTATTGAAATTCAAAGTTTAGTCAAACTTTACACATAAACTATATACCTTTAACTTCAAAATGACGCTAGTTAGGTTGCTTAATTGTTATAAACAAAGTAGCTGTGAATTAAATAAAAAAAAGTGGCTAACTTTGACCCTGATTAACCTAGGCGAAATGTTTTTTTTAGTTCGTGTAAAAATTACAGCTTTTTAAATCCCAAAGTAATTTTATTCTAGACTCAATATTAACAAAGTTATTTAAATTGTTTATAAGCCAAAAATGACCATACTAAAAAAAAAATTTCGGAATGATAAAATGACTTTTTAATGATTTTTTTAAATGCGTTGAAAACACGACTATTCTTCTTTCATGTGGTTTCCACAGAATTGCTATATCAATATTATTTTTTGAACAATAACATTGCAAAAAAAAGCTCTTTGGGATAAACAAATTGAATAATATTTAAACTAATTGACGAATCGTCTTAAAAATTTTTGTGCATTATATAGACTGTTTGGTTCAACTTTTCATGCAATATGAAAGTCTTAAGGTCATTTTCGCAAAAGTTATAGCGATTTTTTATTTTCGAAATTTTAATATTATTTTGAAATTTCGGAAGCAACAAAGGATCGGACTAAAATTCAAGAACTGCCATTTTAAACCTTTGCTCATCTACTAAAAGAAGGACACTATAAATATCATATATTTAATTACCCTATTTTTACCTGTAGCGATTTAACCGAAAAAACTGCCATTTTTGACACTTATTTGTTAAGGTACTAGTACACTTTAGAAGACCAAAAATAAACATTTTTTTCAAGAATTTTTTTTCAGTACTTTTATTAAAAATGAACATAAAACTTTTTACATATTAATATCTAACTCTTAGAGGGTACAAAAAATATATCTTTTTTCATTTATGCACGTACACTAATATTGTAGATGGCGCAAAAGTCGCGGCCTGGAAAAATGATGGCGGACAGTTAATCTCAGGATTGGGAAATCTGAAATAAAAAATCGTACTCCATTTGAAAAAGAAAGGATTCTTACGTGACAATTTACCACAATTTGACCAAAAAATAAAAAATAAATATTTTTCAACCATGAAAAACTGAAGAAAAACGGGCGGTATTTTCACAATTTTTTTTAAACTTTCCGTAAAATATTTTTTAGCCAAATTTTTCACTGACGGTGGTAAATTGTCACGTAAAAAACCTTCCTTTTTCAAATGCCGTACGATTTTTTTGTTTCAGAGATCCCAATCCTGAGATTAACTGTCCGCCATCGCAACTACTTTTTTTCGAGGCCTCGTCTTTGGCGCCCTCTACAATATTAGTGTACCTATATAAATGAAAAAAGATATATTTTTTGTATTCTCTAAGAGTTAGATATTAATATGTAAAAAGTTTTATGTTCATTTTTGATAAAGGTTTTGAGAAAAAAAATCTTGAAAAAATGCTTATTTTTGGTCTTCTAAAGTGTACTAGTACCTCAATAACTAAAATTCTCGTCCGAAATTTTTGTATTTATGATGTATTAGGGATATAATATCCAAAAAACCCATTTTCAACCTGACTGCTCAAGTGTCTCGAACATGGTATATTTTTGCCTTATTTCCCTGGCGTATAGACTAAAACTCAACATAAGCAAGACGAAATATATGATAATGATAATAACAAAGACAACTCAGGACATTCGTGAGATAAATGTACATAATCAACCTATTGAAAGACTAAGAGAATTCAAATACCTAGGTACAACCATTAATGAAAACAATGACGGCCTCAAGAAATACGAATCAGAATTAAACAGACCAGAAACATATTTACAAGAATGAAGAAGCTCCTCTGCTCTCGGGTCTTAAACCTTGAGTTAAAAATACGACTGTTAAGGTGCTATGTGCTATCCGTATTATACTACGGGGTGGAAGCGTGGACACTGAAGAAAATTGACGCGAGGAGACTGGAGGCATTCGGGATGTGGATGTACCGAAGAATATTAAAGATCTCATGGGTAGATAGAATAACCAACGTAGAGGTAATTCTATTCTATTCTTCTAAAGAGAAGTACTTCTAACAATTAAGAGAAGAAAACTGAGATGTATGGGACATGTGATGAGAGGAGATAAATACCTAATACTCCAGGTCATTATGCAAGAAAAACTCCAAGGAAAAAGAAGCATAGGAAGGAGACTTATGGCTGAAGAACCTTAGGGAATGGTTTGGATGTAGTAACAACGAATTATTTAGAGCCGTGGTCCAAAAGTAAAAATCGCTCTGATGATTGCCAACTTTCGAAGCGGGGACGTTATAGAGCGAAGAAGAATTAGTTATAGAAACAGAAAAAGGCGAAGAGAATGCAATTTAAATCATTTAAATAGGAAATAATATAATCATTGTAGTTTAATTTTGTGGAGTTGAATTTACTTCAATTGTGGATTTTCTGTGTTTTAGGTGACTTTTGTGCCTCTTCAGGATGATGTTCAGGATGTGGAATGTGGTTTGGGTGAAGGCACTGGATTTGTCGTTGATCACTGTGGCGGTTATCACGCTTCCTCTTAAAATATACTTCGATAGAGGCAAGCCCTTCTTCTCTACTGGGCACAGTGGCAGTGGCGACGTGCCCAGGGCCTTGCGATCGATTGAAGCCCCCTAGTCTCTACCTACTCGATTAGATAATAAATGATAACCGAATTGGTTATCTAAGCACGGAAAAAAATACACGTGAAATATAAAAAAATATCTATCACAAAATAGCTACCACTAAGATCATCGTATTAGACACCAATTGATACGAATATCACCGAAACTATAAATAAGAAAAAATATACGACAAATGGAATGTTTAACAAGTAATAAGGTCATTGAAAATACTTTTCAGCATAAGTCAAGTACATTTTTGTGCTCTACTTACCGTTGGAATCAGTTTTGCCCAAATGCAAGACCAAGACGAGACTTAGACAGTCTTGGTCTAGGTCTTGCGCCAGTACACCTGGTCTTGGTCTTGGTATTGTATATAAATTTTTTTTACAATTTTTTTTGTTTCTCATAGAGTATCTAAGAATATGGCCGAACTTATATACTCCCTAAAACGACCCTCGGTTCTAACTGCAAGACGCAAGAGTCTCGCAGGCTTAGTCTTGTTCTTGCTCAAGTCTTGCACGGTAAGTCTTGGTCTTGGACTTGGTCTTGCTAAAATTAGGCGGTCTTGGTCTTGGTCTTGCGAAAACGCTAGAACAAGACCAAGACCGATTTTGGGCAACACTAGTTGAAATATACTGACAGAACATTTAGTTTTAAAAAAGTTGTTAAAAACCTTTCACAAACAAGATGGTCAGCCAGAGCTGTTGCTGTGAGCACCTTGTATGGAGGTAATAAAGAAATTATAGAAGCTTTGATATCCATAGCCACAGATATAGAACAGGCACAATAAACTAGAGCAGAAGCCCTTAGTCTGTCCAAAACAATTGAAAAACTAGAATTTATTATACTAACAGAAATTTGAAGCTCTATATTGAACAGAATAAATAAAACAAGTAATTATCTTCAGAAAGAAACAACACTGCACGTTGCAATTAGTTTATAGACTCTCTATAGTCCTGTTTATCGTCTATAGACCTGTTTACTGCACTCGATGATTATATAATTTAGCCTCCAGGATAAATCTGCTTACTTCGAATCGTCCGCCAAAGAAAAATATCCGGAATCTAACTATACAGATCTATCTCAAAAAACCATATGTATAAGCTCACGCCAGACTTTTTTTATGACTCTGCACCATCAATCCAACTGAATGGAAAAGAAAGATTCAGAGTCGAAACCTTTATCCCCATAAATGATACCCTGGGGTTCATCTAACGGTCTAAAGAACGGTAAATTTTTGCTTTTTTTCTTTTACTACCAAAAAGTTAAGCATTTTAAACAAATTTGAGAGTAAGAAACTGATAAATCGTATAAAAAACTTTAATATGGCGTTCGCTGAATATGTCTATCCTTATTGGTTGCTTAGAAAATTGCAAAATAAATCATAAATTTTAAGTTTTTATAAATATTCATAACTTATGTAAAGATTAACTTAGAAGCTTCTTATTACACGGAATGCTGAGACTTCTGCTGCTTAAATCATACCCTAATTTTCAAAGCAATTGGTCAAATAGTTTAAAAGTTATTTAATTTGTTTATCCCAAATTAATTTTTTGGCAACACTAAAGTCAGAAAATGATGAAGTTACAGTAATACTTTGGATAGTTTATGAAAGAAGAAGATTTACACTATTAATTTAATTTAAAAAAATGACAAAAAAGGGGGACTAACTTCGTCCCTAATTGTCCTAGGACAATTGTTTTTCTTTCTAAATGCGTATAAAAATTCAGTCTTTCTAAATATGAACAAATAATGTTTCTGCGGGTAACGATTAAAAAGTTATTCTAATTGTTTATAAGTAAGCAAAAAATCGACATGTTTTTGCTAGTGTTTTTGTTAGTGTTGCAAAAAATGAATTTGGGATAAACCAATTAAATAACTTTTAAACCATTTGTGTGTCGGCCGTACTTCTGTGGTAGAGAATTTTATACTATTACTTTACAAGACCAAAGTCCTAAAAACTAACGTAATTTGACGATAAAATATTTTGAGCTGAGAAGTCGAGAGGGGGACGTCGAGGCAACCCGTATTTCTATTCCCGACTTAGGTGCAAATAGCGGTTTTCTGACGCGTCGTCGCAACGTCGCGTATTAACGTTGGGGCATTTAATCAAACGTTAAGACGTCGTAATATTACGTCCAATTGCTTCTTGGGTACCACTCAAAAAATTTGGTTTCGGCCTGGAGGGGGATGTGTCACGAGAAAAATCTTATTTCTCTGGACTAGACTTGCCGTTCCTCAATTTCGGTCAAAACAAAACTCACTCAGCGTAGGTACGCAGATTTTTCCGTTTTTTTTTTGGGTAGACGAATCTGGAGCTCCAATGGAACATATTACATAAAGTCAATGATCTAAAACATCAGTTGCATCCATAGTAAAATCTCCGAAGTTCCAGTTCCATAATTAAAACAAATATCAAATAATTTATATAGTAAAGCCATGTGGCGAATCGCAGTGGAAGCTGGTTTATTCTGCGTTTCTAGCTCCAGATTTCGTACCCATATACAGCACCAGCTGTTGGAACATGTCACATCCACAGTGTCAATTGTTTGGATATAATCAACATAACATACCATTATCTACTCACTTCCACTCCATACAGCCACATTTCCACACAGCATTCAACCTAGATATTATAGCGGCAAGAGGACATTCCTAAGTGGACCTGAATTTTTTGAGCCAGTCAGCTGTTGGAAAGAATAAAATTATTTGCTTTATTTGCATTTCATAATACTATTCGATTTTTGTTTACAGTTACATTTGTTAGCTTCCATATATTATGCTTATGCATATAATCAAATAATATAAACTAAGTAAATAGTATTTTTCTACGGCCGTGCTAAAAGAGCCACTTTCACGCACGCATTTCGTTTCCGAAAGTTGCACTTTCCCGCAAGGCGTGCGTGAAAGTAAATTTTCCCGCACGCCGTGCGGGAAAGTAAAATACCTTGTAATATGGCATTATAATATATTATAATACATGCAATAAACTAATATTTAGATATTATTTACTAATTTATTTCAAATTTATTTTATTGTGTTCATGTTTTAATAAAATTAGCGCGACTATTTCACTCATCTTAAAATTTTCACATAATCTGACCAATCACAAACCAAAGACAGCTTGTGTTATCGCGAAAACACCAACTGTCTTTCAATTCTGATTGGTCTATCAGCTTCGTGTTTTCAACGACGTAACCATGGATACCGATCGCAAAGCAAAGTTTGACGTTTGCCAAAAAAATTATTGTAGCTGTATACGTCAAAATGAGTCGTTTCGGTGGTACTTCAAACGAAGTTATAAACCAAAACATTGAAGAAAATATACCGGGTAACACAAGAAAATCTAAATCTTATATATGGAGACAATTTATGATGTTCTGTGTGGATCGCAACTACAAATTAGATGCAGAAAATAACAACGAAAGACTAGCATTCATTCTAAAAGACTGGGCCTTCAACATGCGAAAAATTGATGGTAGTGATTACAAGGAGAGTGTTATTAAAACGATATGAAACACTACTGCAAAATTGGTACAAGAAAAATATTTCTGTGAATATCAGAGACATATTGATCCCTTCAAAGATATAACCTTCAAGGAAGCGAGAGCGGCTCGTGATAGTAAGAGAAAATTGTTGCAAACTGAACCCGATAAAAGGAAAATGAGTTCTGTATTATGACTAATTGTGAATTATTCAAAAAATGGGTAGATTTGGGTTACCTAGATCAAATGTATATTATTAAATTCCTTCCTCTCATTCTACTGAATTTTTGACCTATCACTTTGTTCGTGAAATAGTCTAATAAAATACCACTCGTGATTTAATTTATCTTATAAGTCTGTCTTTTATTTCTAAACTCAACTGAGTTGCTTAAAGAAAACACCACTCGTCCTACGGACTCGTGGTGTTTTCAAGCAACTCAGTTTCGTTTAGAAGTAAATCGACAGACTTATCGCGAAAATTGAATCACTAGTGGTATTACTATTGATAATTCGATTAAATAAAATTATTTTGACATAATATTTAAAAGTCAGATCAGTAGACAATTACAATGGTTTTGAATCGTCGTAATGGAAACCAGTATCGTCGTCGTGGTAACCCATTATATTGAAAGTTTGGTTTTGACAACCTTGTCAAAGAATTAATATGTGTACATATTTTCACTTCCAAATAAAAATTGATATATGTGTGTGTGTGAAAAAATGGCTTGAATGCTGGTCCGTTAGCCACAGATATAGGTAACACTATTTTTTGTGGCTTTTTTTCCAAACGTACGGCCCTAGAAAAAATATTGTTCCTAACTCATTCGGAAAGTGTCTTCCCCGCACTCGATTGCTTGCCCGAACTCCGCTATCGCGTCGTTCGGGTCAACGGCAATCTCGTGCGTGAAAGTATCACTTTCCGCACTAGTTAGGAAAATAACTATTTTTTACCAATAGGGGGTTTGTTTTTTTTTAATTATAGTAGGATTTTAAATAAATATAAATTAGATAATGGTAAGAAAAATAAATAAATAAATCAGTCTTAAAATTTAATAAGAGACGGGGTAATTATAATTAGAGATTTTCAATAAGGGAAGGGAAGAAATTTATATAAGCGTTTTAAATACAAGTATTGTTTAATTTAAGTAAAGAGTCTCTGACCCGACTCATTTAGATAGCGTTTAGGGTGTCCCGAAAATATTGGTCATAAATTATACCACAGATTCTGGGGTCAAAAATAGGTTGATTGAACCTCACTTACCTATATACAATAGTGCACACAAAAAAAGTTACAGCCCTTTGAAGTTACAAAATGAAAATCAATTTTTTTTCATATATCGAAAACTCATAGAGATTTTTAATTCAAAATGGACATGTGGTATTCTTACGGCAACAGCATCTTAAATAAAAATTAAAGTAAAATTTGTGTACCCCATAAAATTTTTGTGGGGGTTTTGCTCCCTTAAACCCCCCCAAACTTTTGTGTACGTTCCAATTAAATTATTATTGTGGCACCATTAGTTAAACACAATGTTTTTAAAACTTTTTTGCCTCAGTACTTTTTCGATAAGCCAGTGTTTATCGAGATATTTTGAATATTTGTCGAATCCACCACATATTTGTATATGGTTAAGGACCTATGATATACCTGTTAATAATCTGAAAATTTATTTATAATTTACATTTTTAGGTATATTTTGAAGAAGAAGCCACATCTCGATAATAGGTGACTTATCAAAAAAAGACTAAAAGGCAAAAAAGTTTTAAAAACACTGTGTTTACCTAATGGTACCACAATAATAGTTTAATTGGAACGTACACAAACATTTGGGGGGTTTAAAGGAGCAAAACCTCCATAGAATTTTTATGTAAATATATTAAAAAAGAAGCCGCATCTCGATAAAAATTGCCTTATCAAAAAAATACTAAGAGGCAAACAATTTTTAAAAACGTTGTATTTAACTAATGGCACCACAATAATGAATCAATTGGAACGTACACAAAAGTTTGGGGGGGCTTAAGGGATCAAAACCCCCATAAAATTTTTATGGGATAGACAAATCCTACTATAATTTTGTTTTAAGATTATCCTGCCATAAGAATGGTACATGTCTATTTTCGATAAAAAATCTTTAATAGTTTTCGATATATTAAAAAAAATCGATTTTCATTTTGTAACTTCAAAGGGCTATAATTTTTTTTATGGACACATTTGTACTAAGGTAAGTTAGGTTCAATCGAACTATTTTTGACTCCAGAATGTGTGGTATAATTTATGACCAATCTTTTCGGGACACCCTGTATATCTCCCAGCATCTATGTGTAAATGTAATACTTACATACAGATCTAGTATTAAGGTAGTTGTTCGGACACTTGTCAGTCCTATTGGTGAGTAACTCACCCTTTTTACGTCTGCTAGGTAAGGTATTCAACTTTTGGTAACCATAGTTGTTCTTTTCTTACTTTTAATGCCTTTTCTAGACTAGGATTATTTTAGTATTATATGGAGTTTCTAGTTCGTAGATATTCGCTCCGTGCATGACTGACTTGACACCTAGCGCATTCATCTGACATTTTTGGATGTCACAATTTAACGTTAAGCATAAATAGATAACATTTATTTACCATTTTTGATAAAATTTGTTTTACAATGATAATGACATTACAAAGATAGCTCCAATATTGCAATATTTTGCCACTACTCACGCTGGCATCGTTTCAAGGTACCCCCACCATGATCATGCATGGAGCGAATACCGCATATCGATTCACTAAGTTGCAAAAAACTATTTACAAATGGAGGAGGAAAGGGGCGCCTAAAATTATTTGCCCCAGGGCGCTTGAAAACCTTGGCGCGGCCCGGATCATAGAAGTCTTAAGGCCGATTTATACATATCCAGGCGTGTCCGTTCCGTGTTAAGACAGGGCCCGGTAAAAAAACAGTATGTACTCTTATGAGTATATTTATACATTGACGTTTCCCGGACGGGGGCCGTCCGTGCCCGGCCTGAAATTAATCCCATCCGATATTTTCGGTTGGGCACTGTCGATACACGGAAATGACACGGACCGCACGGACTTGTATAAACACTATTTTATTGTTTTATGAACGCGACTGCAGGTAAATAGACAAGCAGGAGATGTTGTGCGGTTAGTATGTTATGGTTTTTTATATGTATTATAACATTCTTTACGGATACCATTTACGTACTAGTTTATATTATTGTGGACGATGAAAAATTAATCGAATTTTAATAAATCGAAATATGTAATAACGTTTTGCTTTAGTATATTCGGCCCGGTACGCACACTGACACAACACGGTTTTATGTAAATACATATAGCATTATAAATATCCTGACTCAGCACTGACACGGAACGGACACGGCACGGATATGTATAAATCCACCTTTAAACATCTCCGAGTAGCCCAGATCCCAAAATCTCCGAGTAACGAGTTTGTACTAATTTTTTATCGACTTTCTATAAACTCCAGACGAGGCCCACCCTGAGCATTGATGCCTCAGAGATGTGTCGCAGTCATGCTACTCGTATTCATTATAGAAACCCGTTAGTAGTAATATTGAACTCATGTCCGTCAATTATTACTTCACTTCTAAATGCACTTTGGAAAATGCATTTTCCTTGTTCAATAATGCAATTCTTATTTCGACATCATCAATTTAGTTCACAAAATTTTCTAACCCTCTTACGAATGAAATACAACAAATTTAATTGAGATCCATTCAACTGCAAAAAATTGGTAGGTTATTGCTTCATTGTTTCGTCTATTAGTTAGATCTTTATGTATTGACCCTCTGACCGATGGAAAGTGATACCAAGTTGTTGTGACGTGATTTTGTCACCCGACCGTTTTCAGCTCCTTGCCTATTTATTATAATTACACAAAAAGGATCTTGTTTACCGAATTTGATTTATGAATGCATTTAAAAGGGGGACCTTTTTAACAGGTATATTAACCTCGATATTTCTTTCTAGAAAATGCTTATTTAATATTTATGGAAATATCCCTTCGATTGTTATTTTAAAATAAGATGGATTCTTCCGTAATAATCTTTCTTATTCTGGAACATTGCAATCCCGAATGAAGTACGTGCCTCCTAGTGGCGGGATACGGGCAACAATACATTGGCTTATAGGGCAGTCCTTACAGTAGGGATCCTGGCCTATACAGAAAAATGCAGGCGGGTGTGGGGTAATACTGCACTTTGGTTGCATTGGTGGTGTATTGGCTAAACTTGCAGGACAGGGCAGGGTATGGTGCTGATAGAAAAGGCATTCAGGCATCAAATATCCAAAAATATTTTCAGGCCATAATAATGAAAAGACCTTCTCCAAACGAAATAAAAACTTATACTGAAATGATGGCATCTCCTGAGGTAAAATGTTCCGGAAGTAAAATGAGCCTCCATTCGGATCTCCGGGTGAGGACTATCTCAGGGAGAACACCATTGCAGGTTAGAAAAATCAGGATAGGGTCTTGGAATCTTGGTAGTCTTACAGGTAAGAGTCTGGAGTTAGTGGATGCGCTCAAACGAAGAAAAGTTCAAATTGCTTGTATTCAAGAAACTAGGTGGAAAGGACAAAGGGCGAAAGAACTAGGTGATGGATATAAATTGTGGTATGTAGGGAGTAGTAACACTAGAAATGGAGTTGGTATAATTGCTGATAGTGAAATAAAAGATAACGTAGTAGAAGTTGTAAGAACGAGTGATAGAATGATGTCAGTGAAATTTGTAATTGATAAAGAGGTATTGAATGTTGTGTGTGTGTGTGTGTGTATGATCCTCAAACAGGTCTGGGTGAGAATGAAAGAAGAGCTTTCTATGATCAATTAGGAGACGTACTGAGTGATATTCCAGCGGAGGAGAAAGTTATAATAGGAGGTGATTTCAATGCACATGTGGGCCAAGCCAAGACAGGATATGAAACAATACATGGGGGATTAGGCTTTGGAACTAGAAATGAAGCTGGAGATGACATGCTAGAATTAGCAAGAGCATTGGATATGGCGATTGTTAACACATTCTTTAAAAAGAGAGAAACTCAACTTATTACAGTGGAACCTCGATAACTCGGATTAATCGGGACCACGACCGATCCGGGTTATCGAAAATCCGAGATAGCCGGAGAATATGGTAAAAATTAATAAAATACGGTATACTTACAGATAAACTCCGTTAGAATTGAAATAACATGAAATATTTTTATAAATATGCACAGTACATATTACCTACTCATTACAATTCTAAAAAAAACACCAAACCCAAACAATACAAGACACACAATACTAAAGACCATTGTTTATAAAAGAATTTTTTAAATAGTCTTTCCTAAACAATGCTGACAGTTTGAAATAAAAAGGAATCGATACTACTTACAGACAGCTGGCTGTTGTTTCTGCGGCGTGTACTATGAGTAATTTTTAATCTCGTGTTCAAATTACACACATAAGTACACGACACAGAGAGTCTAGACACATTATCTCTCAAATATTATATTACATACACTTTTATTGTTGAAAGGATTGTCTGATAATTAACTATTTTGATTGGAAATAAGCCACAATTAAATTGAAAAATACAAAATATTGAAAATCAAAATGTTTATCTGATGAAAATCGGTCCGGGTTAGCCGGACTTCCGGGTTATCGGGGGCCGACTTATCGGGGTTCCACTGTACCTACAAAAGTGGACAACATCAATCCCAAATAGACTACTTCATGATAAGGAAAGAAGACATACGTGAATGCAAGGACTGCAAGGTAATAGTTAGTGAGACAGTAAGCCAACAACATAAGCTGCTTGTTCTGGACATCGAAGTAAAAAGCGAAACTAAACAAAAATATCGGAGAGGACCACAAAAAATGAAATGGGGGATGCTAAAAGATCTATTGGAAGGTCTATTGAGGGAAAGAATAGTAGAAAAAATATGTTGGAACATGAAAGGAAGCCCTAACACAATTTGGAGAAAAATGGCCAATATTATTAGAGAGACGGCTATTGAAATACTTGGGAAAACGTCAGGAAAGAAGTTTAAGGATAAAGAGACTTGGTGGTGGTCAAATGAAGTACAAGGAAAAATAAAAGAGAAGAGAAAATCATATAAAAAGTGGCAAGAAACCAGATCGGACATAGATCTTCAAAACTATATGGTCGCCAAAAAGGAAGCGAAAGTAGCAGTAGCAAAAGCTAAAGTAGAAGCGTATTCAAACCTATACGATCAACTTGATACCAGGGAAGGCGAAACGAAGATATATAAAATAGCCAAACAGAGAGCAAAGAAAGCAAAAGATTTTAATCAGATTAGATGTATCCGAGATGAAAATAATAAAATACTAGTTCACGAAAGAGATGTCAAAAAGAGATGGAGAAAGTACTTTGACAGCTTATTAAATGAAGAATTTGACAGACAGCCTGTAGAGTCAACGGAGACAGTAGCAGCAATGGTCACCAAAATAACCAACGAGGAAGTGGCACAAGCGCTTCAAAAAATAAAGAAAGGAAAAGCGGTAGGACCAGATGATATTCCTGGGGAAGTATGGAGAGCATTGGGAGAGACAAGAACAAGGTGGCTAGCAGGTCTATTTAATAGAATTATGGTAGTTGGACAAATGCCAGACGAATGGAGAAGCAGCATACTGGTACCTGTTTACAAAAACAAGGGAGATATACAACAATGTACAAACTACAGGGCTATAAAACTGCTTAGCCACACCATGAAAATATGGGAATGAGTAATTGATAGACGGATACGTGAAGAGACCGAAATATCCGAGAATCAATTTGGCTTTATGCAGGGTAGATCAACAACAGATGCAATTTTCATTATAAGGCAGTTGATGGGAAAATGCAGGAGTAAAGAAACAAACGCTCATATGATATTCATTGATCTTGAGAAAGCATATAATAGAGTTCCTCGAGAGATTCTGTGGTGGGCACTCAATAAGAAAGGAGTCCCTGGTGAATGTGTAAAGATTGTGAGGGATATGTATGAGGGAGTAACGACTAGTGTTAGGACAGGTGTGGGAGAAACTGATAAATTTCATGTGAAAGTAGGATTGCATCAAGGTTCTGTGCTTAGTCCGTATTTATTCTCATTAGTTTTGGACCAGATAACAGCGAAAAGACAGGGTAACATTCCATGGTGCTTAATGTATGCTGATGATGTCGTGTTAGTAGGAAATAGTGAAAGAGACTTAGAACAAAAACTGGAACAGTGGAGACAAGCTCTGGAGGAAAAAGGTTTAAAACTTAGTAGGACAAAAACAGAGTATTTGGAATGTTCATTTAAATATGGAGCTACTACAAATAAAATGGTATCTTTGGATGGTGAAATGATTGTAAAAAGCAATATAGTGCAGTCACTGAAGGTTTTCACCTCCGATTTCGTTGAACCTCCATCGATTTTCATGAAAATTGGTGTGTAATTAGAGGATACCTCAAGGAACAAAGGTGACATGATGCCAACTTGCGCTTTTACTCTGGGGGTGGATGCCACCCCTTCTCGGGGGGGTGAAACTTATTTTATTAAAAATAATACCATAAGTCGATAGAGGGACAAATAATAAGCAAAATTTGTTATACAAAATTTATTAAAATAAATCAACACTTTTTGAGTTATTAAAGACAAAAGATTTTATTTTTTCGTAAAAAAATATATGTTTTAAATCGTTTTTTCACGTATAAAAAAGTTACTATTACTGAAATTGAAGATAACAAAAATTGAATACACTACTCACATAAAGAACTAAATTAATGTTAGTTCAAAGTGAGTTATTGGCAATTGAATGTGTATTTTTTTCGTCGAGTACTCTAATCTAAGTATTCAAGCTTAAATAACGGGAAAACGATGCAATGTATAAAATATTCCTGCTAAACATTTGCCAAAGTACTTCGGAATACCTATTTAATGAGCTTCAGAACAAGGTAATAGCGTCAAAATTAAGCAAGTTATAATGAAAATAAAAGAACCGTTTCAATTTTTTTAGGAAAAAGTGAAAAATAAAACATACGCCATTTCCACAAAAATTAAAATTTATAGTTATTCTTACAAGAACTTCTTTATATTAGCATAAGTAATGTTTTCGATAATTTTGACCGGTTTAGAATGCATATTTTTTAAAAAAAGATGTAATTTAAAAAAATCATAATTTTTAAAATTATTGTGATTCTCATATTCTTTTGATAATAACTCCAAAAATACCCAGTATACGTAACAAATTATATATAACCAAATTTTTGTTTTTTCTATGCCAAATATTCTACCTGTTTTACTATTTCTATAGGGTAAAAAATAACCGAAATAGAAACGTGTAAATCTTAAATTTTGCTGTGGGAACCATGCAACCGGGGTCATTTAACCTTTTATTTTTAAAAAAGTAAGGGGTCTAAAAGATTAGGTTCAACGTGCTTAAATAGCACTTAGAATTAACTTTCTAACAGTTATTAGATGAACCTGATATCGTAAACACGAACGGAGTTATTAAAAAAAAAACAAAACATTTTTTGGAAAAATTTTTAAAAGATAAATTTTGAAAAAATTTTGGAGCATAAATTTTAACGCTATCAACATATTCGGGGGCTCATTTAATAGATATCTTTAAGTACTTTGACAAATGTTTAATAAGTTTATGTTATAAAATGCGTCAATTTCCCGTTATTTCAGCTTGAATACTTAAGAGTTTTTTAATCGCCGAAAAAAAAAATATATTCAATTACCTATTACTTACTATTAGTTTTTTTTTTTTTTTTTTTTATTTAATGTAATATTTACAATCTGTCCTCAACTGAGAACAATAGGTAAATTATTTGACAAAAATTGAAAATTTTGACCTGTAGAGGGAGATCCAGTGATCACCCTCTTTACATAAATTAAATTAAAACAAATTAAAATAAGTTTAGTTATCACAGATTATTCGAATCTTCTTGCTAGATCCACTACTTTGAATCTCTTCAGGCGTCGTACATCATTGTGGTCATCAGTAAGGTTGCTGGCTAACTCATTTGGATGAGATTCTAGTCTCTTGGAATATTTTTTGTAATATTCCGTTATTACTGTTTTTATGGATGGCACATTGAGGTCTTGCTCTATCACATAGTTTGGCACGTACCAAGGGGCATTCAGCATTGTTCTAAGGACTTTGTTCTGGAATCTCTGCAATATTTCTAGGTTAGTTTGACTGGCTGTCCCCCAAAGTTGGATACCATAGGTCCACACTGGTTTTAATATAGTTTTATATATCAGCAGTTTGTTTTCAAGTGATAGTTGAGATTTACGACCGATGATCCAGTACATTTCTCGAAATTTTATTCCTAGTTGTTTTCTTTTTGTAAAAATGTGTTTTTGCCAAGTTAATCTCCTATCAAGATGGATTCCTAGGTACTTGACAGTATCGGTTTGTGGGAGTTGAGTTTCATTTAGTGTTACAGATGGACATGTTTGTCTTCTCATGGTGAAGGTTACATGGATGGATTTACTCTCATTCGCCTTTATCTTCCATTTTTTAAGCCATATTTGTATATTATTAAGGTCTTTCTGAAGGGTTCTGGATGCTGTATTTGGATCATGGTGAGAGGCTAGTACAGCAGTGTCATCAGCAAAAGTTGCACACGTTGTTTTGTTACTTGTGGGTAGGTCAGCAGTGTAGAGCAAGTACAATATCGGTCCCATACAATATCGGTCCCAAACTATTAGTTAACATAAAAAGGTTTTTGTAGTAAGCGGTTTATTTAATTTTTTATTAGCTTCAATTTTGATAATTATAACTTTTTTGTAAAAACTTACACTTTTTGAGTTATTGATGAAAAATTGGTTAAAAACATGCATTTTTCACAAGAAAAATTAAAATCTTTGATCTTTAATAACTCAAAAAGTTTTGATTTATTTTAATAACTTTATATAACAAATTTTGCTTGAAATTTGTCCCTCTATCGAAATATGGGGTAATTTTTAATAAAATAATTTTCACTCCCGAGAAGGGGTGGCATCCACCCCCAGGGTAAAAGCGCAAGTTGGCACCATGTCACCTTTGTTCCTTGACATATCCTCTAACCACTCACCAATTTTCATGCAAATCGATGGAGGTTTAACGAAATCGGAGGTAATAGCTCATATCTACCTTCAGTGACTCCACTAATAGTTTTAAGTACCTAGGATCGGTATTACAGAGTAATGGAGAAATAGATGGAGATGCATGCAGTAGAATTAGGGCTGGATGGATGAAGTGGAAAGAAGCGAGTGGTGTGTTGTGTGACAGAAAAATTCCAATGAAGCTGAAGGGAAAATTCTATAAAACAGCCATAAGACCAGCTATGATGTACGGAACTGAATGTTGGGCAGTGAAAAAGAAAGAGGAACAGCGAATGCATGTGGCGGAAATGAGAATGCTTAGATGGATGAGTGGAGTGACAAAGAAGGATAAAATTAGAAATGAGTATATTAGGGGAAGTCTAGGTGTGGCACCAATTGATGCCAAAATGAGATAGCATAGGTTAAGATGGTTTGGTCATGTTCAACGTCGAGACGTTAACCACCCAATACGAATAATAGCTGAAGTGCAGATTCCTGGAAGGAGTAGGAGAGGAAGACCAAAGAAGACCTGGGGGGAGACGATAAGGGAGGACATGTTGGTAAAGGGGATTAACATTGATATGGCTCAAGATAGAATTGTGTGGAGAAATGCAATTAGGGAAGCCGACCCCGCATAGGGATAAGGCAAAGAGAGTGATGATGATTCTGGAACATTGCAATAATGTATAAATAGGGGTTTTTGGAATTAGTAAGTTAGTTGTGAATTTGAATACGTCGGTGTACTGTGATACGTATCGAGCGCGATATATTTTTGTAATTGTAATTATGTAGATAAATTATTGGATTTGGTGTAATAAATGAATTAGATATCGTAGTTTGTAAAATAAAAGATATAAATTCAGTGTCTTTCATTTGTTTAGAAGTAAGTTATTCAAAATAAATAAAGTCAACAAAAATTAAACTTGGTGCCTAAAAACATAAATAATAAAATATTAAAGTCAACCGCGTTAAGTCAGTTTTGTAACATTGTTATAAATATTTCCTTGATTTACTATCATGTAGTTACAGGAACGACATCATCTACAATTCCGACAATAATATTTTTATTGCCGTATTGTACAAGTATCTGATAGTCCTTAGTCCTTTGTTCATACTAAACTCGTACTTCAGTATGCTGTTTACCGAAATCTTTGGAGCGCCTATTAATATTTTAGAGCAATCGATGTTGGTAGCATGCCATGTTCTAGTAAAATTTAGTTACAGGTTATTATTAAGGAGATACATGAAGGATAATTAGTGCTTTTAAGTCCAGCGTATTTTGAAAGAAATCGGGTTTGGTCCGTAACATATATATCAAACGAAAGATTTAAAACAAATAATGCCTTGGATCAAATCAAATAATCACTTGAATGTAGTGTTGCCCAAATGCAAGACCAAGACGAGACTTAGACAGTCTTGGTCTTGGTCTTGCAATAGTACACATGGTCTTGGTTTTGGAATTTCGCGCCAGGTCTTGGTCTTGGTCTTGGTCTTGCAGCAAGAGACTTGCAAGTCTTGCAGTTGCCCATTAGCCTATTATATATCTTAGAACAACGTAACAGAGTAGGTAAATTTTAAGCTTGAATTATTTATTCTTTAACAATATCGCTGTAATATTGTTGTTAGAAGGTAAATTGTCGTTGTACTTATAGGTACCGGATACCGTACCGGTAGCAATGAGTGTACCAATCAAACTGTTTTTTTTTTCTCAAAGTTCGTTTCATCCTGTGGAATATTCTAGCCTTTATAAAATACTGAAATTAAAACCCTTTTACAGTGTGATATTTTCTTAACATTCTGTTTATTTATTCATTCGCTTATGTTGGATAACAACCTGTATTGATGAAAAACATGGCTAGCTAAAAAAATGCCTTAACTTTTTATTATCTAACATAAGCGAATGAATCAAAAAACAACATGTTAAGAAAATATGAAGCTATAGTTGGGTTTTAATTTTAATATTTTATAAGATAGAATATTCCATAGGGTGATGCGAACTTTGAGAAAAAAAACACAGTTTGATTGGTACACCCAGTATACAATGACAATTTACCTGCCTAGCAATAGTATTATTACAGCGATAATGTTAAAGAATAAGGCTATAACATATTAAAAAAATCACTTCAATCGGACAACAGGTTTAGGAAATTCAAGACATCAAAAATGACCCGTTTTTAAGGTGGTGCGTTAATTTCTTGGAGTAGTGTATATCACCAAACACAAAGAGTGACAAAAGAACAGTCGATTGATAAAACAAATGAGCAATTTAATTTAACTACAGAAAAAACTGCTATAAATGTGCTTTTGTCTTGCATACATTTCACTGCAAATATTTCTTTGTTCAATGCCTCGGTAAACAGTATATCGTTATTAAATATTTCGTTATTTTGTTTACACGGTATATGTATAGTCGACATTATCTGCATAATGTGTCTCGTTATTAATACTTTTAAGTATTAGCCGCATTCTTTTAGCAAATTTTGTCTAACTGAATGAGGTCATTATACAATCAACAGAAAAAATATAACTTACTATTCTATATACCGATAAGATTTGTGGTGTTTAAATTCCTAGAAAACTAAGGAAAAAAATTAATTACCTGTTAGGTATATTTTTTATGAGCTACAGATTTTTAACGACATTATTGTCGGCATCGCAAGGTGGCAACGCAAGAATATTAATTTATGAATAAAAGCCGGATTTATTCTCAAAACTTGGACAATTAATTTCAGAGCGAAGAAGTCATCTGCTGGGAAAGGATGTAAAAATATTTTATGTTTGCATTGTAGTAATGATCTTTGAGTCCGTGTCAAATGTGTCAAGTGTTATTTTAATAGATATTTTGATTCGCTATGTATGTTTGTGGTATTGTTCGTAATGCGCATAAGTCCAATTTTCAAAATTTTTGTTAAACATTTTTGCCTCTCATAGAGTGAGTATATAAGAATATCCCGAACTAATATACTCTCTAAAACGACCCTCAGTTCTAACTGCAAGACGCAAGAGTCTTGCAGGCTTAGTGTTGTTCTTGCTCAAATCTTGCACGGTAAGTCTTGGTCTTGGTCTTGCTCAAATTAGGCGGTCTTGGTCTTGGTCTCGGTCTTGCAAAAACGCAAGAACAAGACCAAGACTGCAAGACCAAGACCGATTTTGGGCAACACTGCTTGGATGGCTTGATAAAAGAAAGAAAATGTATCCGGTGCAGTCAAATCTTGAATACATCGTAGCTCCATACTTAGATGAGGAAACTGTGATTGCCAATCAGGGAAAAACCTGAGAGAGGCTGGGACTTGAATTAAACTTGTAGACCGTAGACCAACTCGAGACTCCCAACCGGATTACCTGAGATATACTTGGATTCCCAATAAGATTTCCTGAATAAAGGCGAGCCCGGAACTAACTGAGATTAAGTTGGGACTACCTTAAGACTAACGTTGGACGTACTTAAGATTTACTTTAAGACCCATATTGAACCCTAATTAGACGAGAAAATAAAAATGTCAAATAGGCGAAATATCAGAAAACAAAAATGTTAAAAAATAGGAAAAATATCTTATTCTCTGACAGGGGTCTCCCAGCACATAATATCCAACTTCACTACAATGTATGTCATCCACATACTGATACAGGGGAAACTGAATTTCGATCGAAGATATTCCTTTTTATAGAAAAACATATTTAAAAAGGGGAATAGCGTTACTTTGTGTGTATGTGGTTTAGAATTTAAAATAAACTTTATCTAACGGGATCATCTTTCGGTCGGATCTTCTAAGGCATTACTTACTATACAGAGTGTAACAAAAATACAGGTCATAAATTAAAGTACATATTCTGGGACCAAAAATAATTCGAATGAACCTAACTTACCTTAGTACAAATATACACATAAAAAAAGTTACAGCCCTTTGAAGTTACAAAATGAAAATCGATTTTCTCGAATATATCGAAAACTATTAGAGACTTTTTATCGAAAATAGACATGTGGCATTCTTATGGCAGAAACATCTTAAAGAAAAATTATAGTGAAATTTGTGCACCCCCTAAAAATTTTATGGGGTTTAGTTCCCTTAAACCCCCCCAAACTTTTGTGTACGTGCTAATTAAATTATTATTGTGGTACCATTAGTTAAATTTAATATTTTCAAAACTTTTTTGCCTCTTAGTATTTTTTCGATAAGGCAGTTTTTATCGAGATGCGGCTTCTTTTTTAATATGTTTACATACAAAATTTATGGGGGTTTTGTGCCTTTAAACCCCCCAAATGTTTGTGTACGTTCCAATAAAACTATAACTGCGGTACTATTAGATAAACACAGTGTTTTTAAAACTTTTTTGCCTCTTTGTATTTTTCCGATAAGGCACCTTTTATCGAGATGTGGCTTCTTTTTTAATATGGTTCAAAATATACCTAAAAATGTAAATCATAAATAAATTTTTATATTATTATTAAGTCTCCATAATCGTACTTTACCATATACAAATATGTGGTGGATTTGACAAATATTCAACATATCTCGATAAAAACTGACTTTTCGAAAAAATACTAAGAGGCAAAAAAGTTTTTAAAACATTGTGTTTAACTAATGGTACTACAATAATAATTAAATTGGAACGCACACAAAAGTTTGGGGGGGTTTAAAGGAACAAAACCCCCATAAAATTTTTAAGGGGTATTCAAATTTCACTATAATTTTTTCTTAAGATACTACTGCCATAATAATGCCACATGCCCATTTTCAATAAAAAATATCTAATAGTTTTCGATATATGGGAAAAAATCGATTTTCATTTTGTAACTTCAAAGGGTTGTAACTTTTTTTATGTGCACATTTGTACTAAGGTAAGTTGGGTTCAATCGAATTATTTTTGGTCCCAGAATATGTGATTAAATTTATGACCTGTATTTTTGTTACACCCTGTATTTGCAAACAATAGCCACCGACAACTTTAGTCAAACTAGCCATCTAGGTGGTAGTTTTAACGGAGTACCTAAGCAAAACCTAACTGTTATTTTACGAGGAACTATATATCAGCCTAAAATAATTTCTTGTGAAGTTTTACAGAAATTAAAATGAAATTTAAAAAATAGCGAAATTTATACATAATTATACATTATACATATACAGGGTGTCCCGAAAAGATTGGTCATAAATTATACCACAGTTTCTGGGGTCAAAAATAGGTTGATTGAACCTCACTTACCTATATACCATAGTGCACACAAAAAAAGTTACAGCCCTTTGAAGTTACAAAATGAAAATCGATTTTTTTTTCATATATCGAAAACTCTTAAAGAGTTTTTATTGAAAATAGACATGTGGCATTCTTATGGCAGCAACATCTTAAAAAAAAATTAAAGTCAAATTTGTGCACCCCATAAAAATTTTATGGGGGTTTTGTTCCCTTAAACCCGCCCAAACTTTTGTGTACTTTCGAATTAAATTAATATTGTATTACCATTAGTTAAAAACAATGTTTTTAAAACTTTTTTGCCTCTTAGTACTTTTTCGATAAGCTAATATTTATCGAGATATTTTGAATATTTGTCGAATCCACCACATATTTGTATATGGTTAAGTACGATTATAGAGACCTGTTAATAATCTGAAAATTTATTTAGAATTTACATTTTTATGTGTATTTTGAAAAAGAAGCTACATCTCGATAAAAGGTGACTTATCAAAAAAAGACTAAGAGACAAAAAAGTTTTAAAAACACTGTGTTTAACTAATGGTACCACATTAATAGTTTAATTGGAACGTACACAAACATTTGGGGGTTTAAAGAAGCAAAACCCACAGAAAATTTTTATGTAAATATATTAAAAAAGAAGCCGCATCTCGATAAAAACTGGCTTATCGAAAAAATACTAGGAGACAAAAAGGTTTTAAAAAGGTTGTGTTTAACTAATGGTACCACAATAATCAATTATTTGGGACGTACACAAAAGTATGGGGGGGTTTAAGGGAACAAAACCCCCATAAAATTTTTATGGGGTGGACAAAGGACATCGCACACATCTTATTGAAAATATAATGTCACTCAAACTCAATAAAATTTATACGAATAGATACGTTTTAAATTAACGGTCAAATCTTATCATTGCGCCAACTCGATATTTTCAATAATAAGAGCAGAAATTGATATAAATAAATCTGAAATCAAATGGGTACGTACATAAGTTAGAGAGAGAAAAAATATTTTAAAATACCCAAATTGTCGGTACTCCATAAATCAGCGGATTAGTTTCACTAATCCGCTTAGGCCCAGCGGGGTTTAAGCTCCTTTTGAATAGCACCCAGAGCAATAGTGACACTTTTACTGACTCCAAAAATGTGATTTCGATAAACTTTAATTGCAATTTGCGCCGTAATTAATCATAATTAAGAGTTGGCGCAATGATAAGATTTGACCGTTAATTTAAAACGAATCTATTCGTATAAATTTTATTGAATTTGAGTGACATTATATTTTCCATAAGATGTGTGCGATGTCCTTTCACTATAATTTTTTTAAGAAGTTTTTGACATAAGAATCATACATGTTCGGTTTCAATAAAAAATCTCTAATAGTTTTCGATATATTGAAAAAAATCGATTTTCATTTTGTAACTTCAAAGGGCTGTAACTTTTTTTATGAGCACATTTGTACTAAGGTAAGTTAGGTTCAATCGAACTATTTTTGACCCCAGAATGAATGGCATACTTTATGACCAATCTTTTCGGGACACCCTGTATAATTTTGACACGTTACAGAATTGAAGCAGTATTTCCCCGCGTACATGATACATACTCAGATTTTAAAGAAAACAACAATTTTTCGATAAAAAATATAAAAAGGAATACATATAAGCTTCACTCTATAAAAGTAGTGAATTGCGTAATTATTTATTTCTAGTTTAAAGTGTGACGAAAATAATGACGAGTAAAGTAAGTCGGTTCTGTTGCCCACAGAAAGAAACAACCTGAAATTAAGCTCTTTACGAGAATTGTAATTTAAAAACGCCGACACAACCCAAAGTAAATGGCATTTATATAATTTACATAATTAAATACAATTTTCAACTATTCAGAAACATGACACTTACATAACGACCTTGCTGGCGAAGATAAAAGAAAAATGTTTAGTTAGCAGCAACTTTTATAATTAAGAAATACATTTTTCAAGTCGGTATATTTTGCTTTTTATCCTTTAACAATTTTCATATTTCATGTTAAATATTTTATTACCAAGAAAGTATAGTTGGAAAATATGTCATCTTATATCAAAATTAAATTTTCCTGGTAGGTAGTTCACTTCTCGACTTAAATTGCTCTTATAATTTTTCCTTTATTGATTTTGATGTAACATAACCTCAATAACAACTAGTTGTTAAACAAACATTTTTCAACAAATTTTTGAAAACGATTTCCGGAGTATAATCGAAACGTCAAGTATTTTTAGGTATACATGTAATTTTCAGTAGTAATTACACGAGAGCTCTAAAATTATCGATTTGTATCCCGAGTGACACTTTGACAGTTTTAATTTCACGACCCAAAGGGGAGTGAAATTATGTCAAAGTGTCACGAGGGCAAAACTAGTCGATAATTTAAGAGCTCGAGAGTAATTCGATAAGATTATTTCATGAATAAAACCATCTTTTTAAATCATTTTAACTAATATTTTATTGATATCTTCGCCTGAATATTTGCTAAACCTGTTTCTTGTTGTTCTCTGTGACAAGTTGTAAAACATTAATTGTCATTAATGTCACTGAATGTTCATTTTTGCGTAGTAACGAAGAGCATCTGACGTAATGATATGATATGACGACGTAATGATGACGACGTAATGATATCACGACGGGATATTATCAAAAATTATCGTGGATAATTACACAAGTGCTTAAAAGTTATCGATAATTTTGCTTGAAAGCGTATTGCCTAAAAACTACTAGAGTTCATTTTCATATTTTGGCGAAAGAGTCCTACTCCGAAGGAGGAGGGTTCTTCCGCCAAAATGTGAAAATGAACGAGAGTAGTTTTTAAAAGGCACTTGAAAGCTAAATTATCTGATTATTTTGATGCACAAGTGTTTATATTTAAACCTACATTTTCTGTAGCCACAACGAGTTCCTGTACCATCTCTCTTTTCATACCTAGACTCTCAGCTATTATGACTATATCATCGGCGAAACATAAGTTGTTTAAAAATGCTCCATTTATTTTTATTCCCTTTGTCAAAAACTGAAAAAATCATGAATGTATCATTACGTATTATATATAACAGGGGTGGCCAAGCTCCTTGATAGTCCGAGCCATTTTTCAAAATTTGAAATTTTTCGCGAGCCGCAATTAAACAATGATCTAGAAAGTGTATAAAAGGTATTAAATTTTTCTCTTACCGTTTGGAGTTCACGAATTTTAAAGTGAAATAAAATGGTTCACATCGTTGTATCAAATATGCAAATAATTCTACAAGCAGCCTTTACTAATTCAGGATACTTCGATTCTTCATCATCCTTCCATCTTTTTCTGGAAGGGCCTATTGATCTTCTATCGCCTCTCAAAAAACACCGTCTTTAACACTCTGTCTTCCTCTGATCTACCAAATGGCCTGCCTGCTCATCTCATCTTAGCTTTTGTATGTCTGACGATGTTTTCAGTATCACTCTCCTGTCAATTCATCTCTTTGAGGACCAAATATCATTCTAAGGACTTTGTTTTCAAATACCAGCAGCTTATTTATTTCTTATTCGCTTATTTATATAATTTGTGACAACATAGCCGATCTTTAACAACTTGTCACTATAATCGGATGATACAGTAAGCGAATAAGATTAGAGATTAATACCAAAAAGACCGAAATCATGATCATTTCCAGAAACATGGATGCACTTTAAAACTCCACCATGACACTGTGAAACACGCTGAAAGTCCTCCGTCTAAATATTTGAAAATTCCGACTCAGTTTACAGTTGTACACTTTCGCTACGCCCTGTATATCGATCTTCCGCATAATGCAGAGTATGGCGTTATCCACTTCTCACGGGTTTGGGATGCTTTGTTTCGTTGTTCGTACAATTCTTTGAAATTTGGTGTACAAAGGTGCCCCAAATTGTTTATATCCTACACAATTGTAAACGGAATATTTTTCAAAGAGATTCCACGTTAAGTAAAGACTCAGAGTATAAAGGTTTTTATGGCATTTGTAGACTAGAGTCTTAGGTTTATGCCTTTCTTAGACACAAATTTATTGAGGATTGTATTAGAACAGGAAGGATTAGTCGATTGCTTTTAATAAAACTCTGAGATATTGTTTCTGAGGACTAACTGTAATATTGAATGTTTGTATCGGGACCGGAAGGCTCAACCTAAAATAAGCCGATGTCTTTAGTAATATTGGTTCTCAAAACTAACTGTATAGTATGAGTCAGGTATTTCGTGTAAACTCAAGGGATTTTGTTATTGCGAAGTTTAAGTGTTTGTAATTGGTTGAAGGTAGGACCATCATGGCGTTCGAGGGATGTCTTGAGAGTTTTTTCTGACCATTTGATTGGTAGAGAAATATCTGGTATGATTCCTATTGGTCTAAGTAGGAAGTCACTTTTTTTTGGGAGAGGAACCCAAGTTTTAGAAGGATCGAGTTAGCGGTCCTAGAAAGCAGTTCCGTATAAGCTATCATCATGTAGAGAGGAGTTCCGTAGAAGTCACCATCAAGTGAAGTTGAGTGATGAGTTCCACCAGGGCCACCATCGAGTTGAGTTTAGTTTTGGTTCCCTTAGGGCCATCGTCATGGAGTAGAGTTCAATTGAGTGTAAAGGAATGTAGTTTTCCAGTTTCCCAGCCGGCTAGGTTAATTCCAGCCCGGCGAATGTGATGGTATCGTGAACTCCGGCGATTTTCCCGCTGTTTCTAAGCAAATCGTCGTTATCATTTTATACCAATGTTGGTATCCACTAATTTCTTTTAAGCAGTCAGAACCAGAAGTAGGAGAGAGGAGTTTCAATTTTCTCATTACTATGTTTAACAGTGCAGTTAAAACATGTAATATGCTCACATACTTTATTTTGGTCAAAGTTAATGAACTTTCAATAATCACGTTCGAGTCTAACTAAATAATTTTATTCGAGTAAAAGTAAAATTTGATCCAGTTTAACGAACTTTTAAACTATTTATCTTCAAGTGAAAGCTGAATTTTTCTATAATAATGTTTGTTTATAAACAATGTACTGTTTGCTGTTTGCTGTAACTAAAGACAGTGAAGTGTTTCGCGAGTGCAATAGCGCCTTGGGCTTTCGAATCAAGCTACGAGGAAGAAGCCAGGACACTAATTGTTAAGGTATAATTTTTATATTTGTAAAACTGTTCGTTTCATCTTTGATTAATTGGTAATCTGGTCTCTAATTATAACAGAGAGATCAGAGATTATTTTTTTTGTTTTTAATAAATAATGTTTGATTTTCAACATATAAGTTATTTTCTTCCCTTCTCTCTTGAATCGTAAGAACGATAAAACATTGACTGGGTATAGAATTCTGAATAAATAAGGTAAGTTACGTTATAATATTCTGTATATTATGTATATTTTTTTATTTGACTATTTTCTGTTTTATTTTGATTTAATACCATTTTTCTTTTAATATTTGTTTTTTTTGTATAAATTCTGGTTCCTTAGGTAACCAGTGGCGCCCAATATTTTATTTTTTTTTCTTCTTTATTTTTTATTTCACATCCTTATTTCGATTTTTCTATCTTTTTTATTTTTCTAAGCTAATAAGTATATATCATAACGTCTATTAAAGAATCCACTCCCTAAAATCTCTTGATGACTTGAGCAACCGAGGTACTTAATAAATTTTTGTAGCACGAATTTTGTCAGATCTATATATCTTCATGTTTATCCAATTAGTCGCGCTACAACTGAATACCGTCCATTGAAAAAGTGAGCAAATTTAAATACCTGGGAACGTGGCTTTTTGAAGACTGGGCATCGGACAGGGAAGTAAAAGGTCGCTTCAGGAAGGTATTGACCTGTTCAGAGTTCGATGCTCAACTGAGACTAAGGTTTACTAAGTGCTACGTATGGTCGATGCTGCTATATGGCGTAGAGGGCTGGACACTCAAAACGAGGGATATAAACAGATTAGAAGCTTTCGAACTGTGGCTTTATCGCCATATCCTAAAGATACCATTGTCAGTGAAAGTCACAAATGTAGATGTCCTTAAAAGAATCAACCAAGAACGCCAACTTTTCTAAACCATCAAGAAAAGGAAAACTGTGTATCAAGGTCGCACCATGCGAAATGAAAAATACCAGTTATTCCAACTTATAATCGAGGGTAAAATTTAAGGCAAGAGAGGAATGGGACGCAAGCAAATGTCCTGGCTCCGAAACATAAGGTAATGGACAGGCATTAACAACAATCAATCTCTGATACAATTTGCAAGAAACAGAGAGTTAATGAAAATTGCGATCGCTAACATCCATTAGTGGATTTGCATCTGAAGATGATATTTTACTTATTAGATATTCTAAGGCCAAACTGAATAGCAACAGTGATAAGGGGTCTCTTTGGTAAAGTCCTGATGTTACGCTTAGTCTTTTATACTTGTTGCCAGATTTTGAAATAAAAACTAAAAATAATTCAGGGACATTTTATGAGAGCCACAAATAATCCTTCAAAGAGCCACATGTGGCTCGCGAGCCACAGTTTGGCCACCCCTGATATTTATAATAATCATTATTATATTCTCTGTCTGGTCCTTCGATACTCCCTTATGTCAATAAGTTTCTTTTACTGTATTCAATAATGTCAATAAAGGAACTTCTTTTTATTTTGCAACACTTTGAAGAACCTCATTACGGGAAGACTTAGAAAAGATACAATTATATTATAATTCTTATTGTCAGAACAGAAGATTTCTTAAAAAAATAATAAAACCAGCTAAAATATTCCTATAGTCGAGATTCTTCTATCTCCAAGATTTCAACGATATTTTGAAACACATTTTATTTAGTGATGTTAATGCTAAAACCCGTTCACAAGTTCACATTCATTTAACAAAACTTTTTTCATTTTTATTTCAATTATCTAAGCTGGAAATGTTGGAATTCATAAACATTCTAAAAGTAGGATGAAAACAGCGACTTTATGACTCCGCTTGAGATAAGGAAAGTTGGTAAATAGATGCGTGTTTGTCACATACTTAGCAGATCAAATAAGTGAATATGTACTTATATACAAGGATAAGTATTTTGAATGAGAAAAAAGGAAATGTCGCCTTTATCTCTAATTTCCGGGTTAAAAATAACTTCTAGACTAGGGGTGGGCAAACTTTTTTTAGTAAGAGCCACAAAATGTTTTTGGTCTATTACCGAGGGCCGCAATATTTTTTGTTACCTTAGCATGTTCGAATTTTTGACTCTTTACCAATTTTGTTTAAAGGGGTGGGGGGAGGATATAGTTTGAAATCAACATTTCAAGCACATTTTTGTGAATTTTGTTTGAAACTATGGTAGAATTATTTTATTTTTTAATTAAATAAACATATTCGGTACAATTCAAAGAGTATTCAAAAAAATCTTAAGACTAAATATTGAATAAAAAATATGAAAAAAATTTTTTAAGAAACGCTTTTCTTTAGTTACGAGTGACTAAAATTAAAAATATTATAAAAAAATCAACTAAAAAGCAAAAAATTGAAAAAATCTAACACATTTCCTCCCGAATAAACTGTTTCCGACCCACGCTTTTCTTTAACAAATGTGTTAGATTTTTTCATTTTTTTTAAATTTTTTGCTTTTTAGTTGATTTTGTTATAATATTTTTAATTTTAATCACTCGTAAATAAACAAAAGCGTTTCTTAAAAAAAATTTTCATATTTTTTTATTTTTTATTTTTTAGTCTTACACTTTTCAAACATTAAAATATATCGTCATGTAAAATATGTATAAAATATATGATGCACTAACATGAAAAGTACACGGACGGCAAAAAATTTGAAACTTTATTGTTTATTTATGAAGCTTAACGTAAACAATTAACGTAAAAAGTGAAATTAGGTATATTTCATGTAATTAGCTACAATCTGTAAAAGTTTCAAGTGTCTTCATTGTAAAAAACAAGAGAATTTAAGCATTTTTCGTTAAAATCGTTTTTTTATTTAAACAATTTTATTAATAAACATAATTTTTTTATTGACTATTCGTGTATTGTTCCCACGAATGCATATGTTTGCAAATTTTTAGTCATTTGCATTGAAGAAAAGGCAGTAGTCAAATTAACGTCTAAAGATTTGACTCAAACGATTGAGCTAAAGAAAAGCGTTTAATTAATACGTCAAAACGAATTCTAATGTTAATTGTAGCACAAAACGTCTCTATCGGTAGTTTTTCTAAGACTACGATAAAAACACGAATTTTTTTAATTTAAGTTGTGGTTGAAGTTTTATTTCGTATCGTATTGAAATTTGACACGAATAAGCGCCGATTTTTATATAAACAAATATATGAGCGTTCAAAATTTGAAATTTTATTGTTTATTTATGAAGCACAACGTAAACAATTAACATTAAAAGTGAAATTATGTATAGTTCATATCATTAGCTACAATCCGTAAAAGTTTAAAGTTTTTACATTGTAAAAAACAGGAGAATTTTAAGCATTTTCCATTAAAATAGTTTTTTTTATGTAAACAATTATTAATAAACATAAAAAAATTTTTATTGACTATTCGTGTATTGTTCCCGCGAATGCGTATGTCTGCAAATTTTCATTCATTTGCATTGGAGAAAAGGCAGTCAAATTAAAGCGCAAAGATTTAAGGCAAACTATTAAACTAAAGAAAAGCGTTTAAAAATAAGTTAAAGGTTGCACATTTTTACAGACACCTCAAAAAAAAAGGATTTTGCAGTAGACATCAACAAAAATTCAAAAATATTTCATTAGCTTATGAGTTTGCCGAGGTAACGCTGTCAAGTTTTTTTTTAGTTTCAATGATTGTTGAGTTTTTGATACCACTCAGGAGTCAAAATAAGAAAGTTTTTTGTAAAAAAAGGGTGCAAAACAAACTTATTTATTATTGTTAAAGAAAAAATATCTCGACAGCATTACCTCACAAAATGTCTAAAAAAATCTATAAAAAATTTCAGGAGGATCTATCAAGTAGCTTTTGAGTTGCAATGTGAACCGCCTTTGAAAAAAACAGTTTTGAGAAAAACGCTTTTAAAGTTTTGACGACTTTTATTTTCAATTTATTTTTTGTCTGTCAAATCGTAATCTAAATATGTTTTTGAATCGTTTTGTATGTTTTTATTCGTGGAAATCGAAACGTGAAATAAATTTTTAGTTTCAAACTTAAATTGTGGTTTATTTTCTGGTTGAATGTAGACTGGTACCGAATCAATTTGAATTGCAAAAAATTTCTTGGAAGTGGTAATGAAAAATATATCTTCAAAATCTTTGAAACAATTTTAAAATTCCAAAGTTTATCTTCATAAATTTTAAACTTATTTTATGGTACATTATTTAATGATTTTAATGAGGGAAATAATTGAACGAATTCTTCCTTTTTTGTATGATAAATGAATAGTTTGAGTTTCATTTTAAAAGTTTCATTTGAGTTCAAAACTTATAAATTTAGAAAATTTGTCGCAGCTTTTCATTTCTAAAAATAAAGTATTTTCATCCCCTAATTTACAGCATATTTTACGAACCTTTTCTAAACTTAACCATCGAATATGATTGTGGTATAAAACATCAGTATGTTCTGTTTCTATAACTCTTCCAAAAATGCTATGAATGCACCATGATTTAGTTCTCTTGAACGAATAAAACCAAAAATATTAGTTATAATTGAAATGACGATGTTTACTTGCAAAACATTTTTGCACAATACCTGCTGATGGATTATGCAGTAACAAAATAATAAATCATGTTTACAATATTTGCTCCTCTTTTTGGTGCTCCATCAGGTGTTGCACTTACTAGGTGATTACGAGTTAGTTTAAAAATTTCCAAACAGTTTCTGACTACTTCAAAAATATAATTTCCATCTGTTGAAATTTCATGGATTTCATTGAGAGAGCCGACAAAACTGTGCCGGAAACCCAAATAATTGCCCGCGTTATTTTGAAAATTTGCGCAAAAATCACCCGCTGCGAAAGTGTTAATAGCTGTATTATCTATATTTAATTATTAATATGTATTAGCAATAAGTAAAAAAATCTTTAAATGAAAATAATTTACTTTTTTTCGCGGGCCGCAAAAAAATGTCTAAAGGGCCGCATGCGGCCCGCGGGCCGCACTTTGCCCACCCCTGTTCTAGACTGTTCATTATAGGATATTTTTTTAGATAGAATGCAATCAATTTAAAAATATATTAATATAAAAGGCTCGGTGCTTAATCCTTATTTTTATTCTCATTAGTTTTGGACCAGATAACTGCGAAACTACAGGGTAACATTCCATGGCGCTTAATGTATGCTGATGATGTCATGTTAGTAGGAAATGGTGAAAGAGACAGAACAAAAACTGGAACAGTGGAGAGAAGCTCTGGAGGAAAAAGGTTTAAGACTGTCCTAAAAGGAAAAAAACAGATTATTTGGAATAGGGGAATGCATATAGATTTTCACTTCGGAAAAAATCAAGCAAGATAGAACTTTTTGTAATTTCATTAAGAAATGTTTAATAAACAACACATCAAAAAGTTCTACTCGAGAAGTGGGTGCTTCATTTTTTATTAAACAAATGAACTACGAAATTAGATGTTTTTTTAAATAACTCCGAAAATATAAATTTTAGAAAAAAACTGACTTGACCATTGAAAAATCCAGAAAATTTTCCAAAAAACCTTATATAAAGAATTTTCTAAAATTAAATCTGTATCTTCTATAATTTTTTATTTATAACGCTAAAGTCACCCTTCTCACAAACATTGGCGCACTGTAAACTAGCGTACGGCGAAGTGCATGGTTGAGTTATTTTAATGTAATTCTTTGACCAATTGATCAAATAAAATTTTACAAATTGAACATGAAAGAAGAATAATTAAGCTATCTTATGGTTATAATGAAAATAAATAAAATATATGGGCATAAGTACGGTGTGGGCGGAAAGTGAGCCTTAGATGAATTTTGTTTAAAAATGATTTAAAAATGTGTAACTAATACAATTTTTTTTATAAAACTCTCAATTTTGCACAACTTACCTTACAAGCATCTTACTAAATGATGTTTTATTAAAAAAAAAATCTCAAAAATTTAATTCAAATGATGTGACGTCTCAAAAATTGTAATTTTTGAAATCTTCGTAGTTTTATAGAATTACCACCACTTTAAGACGGTATTACTCAAGTTTGAACAGATCTATTACAGTTTTATCACTGCTTTTTTAAAACCTTGGATGTAATCTTTAAAATGTACTAAATTATTTTACTTTAGAAGTGAAATAAACTATTTCTTTTTAAGAAAATTAAGAAAGATAACAAAAATGTAATACAAAAACCGAAAATTACCAGCTAAAAAAATGTTTATACAAAGTGATCAAAACTTTTTTCTGTAAAACATACCTAAAATACATTTAATAATGAACTTCAACAATAATAAATGTTCAGCAAAAAGTTTTTTTTTAGCTCTTATACAGTATGTCTGCGTAACTTGGAACCTATTGATAACTTTTTTATTATCAGTTTTACGAAAAAAAGTTATTCCTTATAAAATACTCTGCATCGTATATAATCTAAGATGCAATCATCAAATATCAAATTTAATTAATGTTATACGAGGTATGTCAAAAAATATGAATTTCACTCAAAAGTAAAGTACCTTTACATTTCACAATATCGAAAATTGTTATTAATAAAAGTTGTTTGGAATAAAAAAATTTGTTTTAGTGTTCAATTACATCCTTCTAATTAAAATATTGTGAATAATAAAGGCACTTAACTCTTAAGAAAAATTCATATTTTTTACATAGGTACCTCGTATAAAATGAAAAAAGTTTGATATCTGATGATTGTATCTTAGATTTTAGACCAGGGAGAGCATTTTATGAAGAATAACTTTTTTTCGTAAAAGTGATAATAAAATAGGTACCCAAAATTGTAATAAAATGATGATGAGTATCCGTAATTTGAGAAAATATTGAAATTTTTTTTTCGATTAGAATGATGTAATTGTATATTTAGGCATAGTTTCTAATTTCAAACAACTTTTCATAATAGCATTTTTTGATATTCTGGAATATAAAGGTACTTTGCTCTTTAAGGAAATTCATATTTTTGACATAACTCATATAAAATTGATAAAATTTGATATCTGATGGTTGAGTTTTAGATTTCTGACTATCCAGAGCATTTTATTAAGAATAACTTTTTTTCGTAAAATTGATAATAAAAAAGTTTTCCATGTGGTTCCTAGCTACGCAGACACACTGTATAAGAGCTTCTGTATAAGAATTTTCAAATTGCAATGCCATATTCGGATTCAGCATAATCAAAAACAAAATAGAAATATATTTGATCAAAGTAAAATAATGAGTTTATTGATATTTTTAAAGGTATTTATACAAAACAATTGTTATTGTTTAAACAATTAATAAACAATTAGCGGTCAAATCTTCTAGAAGAACTTTTTACTTTAACATGTATATAAACTAACAAAAAAAGTTTTAGAAAAATATAAGCTTGTTTGAATTTTTTCCAAAACAATGCATGTTTTCGTTCTAATTGCACTCCCCTAGAATGCTCATTTAAAATATGGAGTTACTACAAATAAAATGGTATCTTTGGATGGTGAAATAATTGTGAAAAGCAATAGTTTTAAGTACCTGGGATCGGTATTCAGAGTAATGGAGAAATAGATGGCGATGCATGCAGTAGAATTAGGGCTGGATAGCTGAAGTGGAAGGAAGCGAGTGGTATGTTGTGTGACAGAAAAATTCCGATGAAGCTGAAGGGAAAATTCTATAAAACAGCCATAAGACCGGCTATGATGTACGGAACTGAATGTTGGGCAGTGAAAAAATGAGGAACAACGAATGCATGTGGTGGAAACAGGGCCGGATTTAAGGGGGCGCAGGCTGGGCAGCTGCACGGAGCCCCCACATTTCAGGAGGCCCCCACAAAGTGCCAAACGTAAAAAAAATCAGCACATAAATTACATAGAATAATGTTTGTTAACCAATTAACTGTGATATTTTGTTACATGGAAAGGTTCACTCCTGTTAAAAGGTTTCTCTTATTTTTGCCAAACCAAGAACATGATATCGACTTGAAAAAGAAAAACTGCAGGGACAGTCCTACGATACGGTGGTTCCTATCCCAATGACTTTTCATAAGGCAAAATACAACTCACCACCCGGCCCGCTACCCGCTAGCTATAGCCCACAAGTTTAGATGGCCACAAGAGCACAAGTTGGATGTGATCTGATGTGATCTTTGGTGTTTTTAAGGTGCACGGCACACGTACCTTTAAATTTTGCTTTCGTGAAGTTCGAATTTCGGAACAATATTAAGAATGGAAAGATTTGTGGATGTAAATGTTAGCGTGGAATATTTAAAATCAATTAAATTTTCTTCATTATATTTAGAAGAAAAATTAAAAATGTCGAAACCAAATTTGTTAATTAAAAATGTACCAAAGTGCAAAGGTCGGGATTATAAATGATTATTTAAAATGGAGATTTGTGTAAAAACTTACAAATTGTGTAAATATTCGCGAACATTGGAAAGTTTCCGAGAATATTCGCCTATAAAAAATGGAAATATTCCCCTGTCCGCGAATATTCCCGGAAACTTTCAATGGAAAATTCTCGAGAATTTTTCCGAGAACTTTCAAGAATGTTTCCCAGAACTTTCCATAATATTCCCGTGAACTTTTGATAATATTTCCAAGAGCCTTTTGGACATAAGAGTCAGTGACGTATTTTGAATTTACATGGTAGCGCTATTTAATTCACACGGCCGACGAACCTGTACCACTGCCAAGTACAAAAGGAACATTGTTTTGAACATTAACTTCATTATTTTTATACTAAAATGCCTAAAGCTATACTAAAATCATAATAAAGATGCACTAGAAATAAACAAACCAATACATGTTGAATGTTACGAGGAGTAGTCCCGAATCATGATTTAAAATGTATAAACTTTGCAAATCATGATTTGGGAGTCCTCCTCGAACATTCAATGTGTTTTGGTTTGTTTATTTCTAGTGTATCTTTATTGTGATTGTAGGTTAGGTATAATGCATGGGAATATTTCAAAAAAGAAATAATAAAAAAAAAGAAAAAATTCAAAACTACAATAAAGTTATATCATTAAAGCTTCCTGTAAAAACTAGATGGAGTTCAATTCTTAATTGTATATATAACATACAGAACTGTCTGGATGATGAAATATTTTGGATAAAGTTGTAAAAAGTAGCAGTTGTGCTAACGCCAATTGCGAAATGGGTTAGACTTTATTGGAAGGCAATATGTTTAAAATATCTCAGGTTGTCGAGGCATTTAAGGATACAAAAAATATTTTTACCGAGAATGTTCCATTACTTCCAATCAATAAGTCTGAGGAAAAGGAATGCTGATCTAAATTAGAAAAAAGAAAAACATGACAGTGAAGCCTGTGCACTATGCTGGAAACTTGTTTGATTCTTCTTTAACAGGACAAAGCCTCACTGGTAAAGACCATTTATATTAGCTATGCAGTGTATAGACAAGATATTAACCAATCATCCCAAGTTTATTACCAAAAAAGAATACATTTTACAGAACTAACAAAGTTCTGAGCAAAAGCAGACCTTTGATCGATGGATTTTATTTGGCTTTCAGCACGATCAGTAGATTGTGTAAGCTGGTGACAAGGAATGTGCACCAAAACTTCTTTAAAAGATTTGGCAATTACAATACTGGGGTTACCAGCTTCCTACGCTGAAACAGATCGTAGTTATAGCACATACTCTTTCATACATAATAAAAGGAGAATACATAAATTTCATACATACATAAATACATACATATACTGACTATAGATAGAGCAGGGAAGTTAATAGTTCATAATGAAAAACTCACTAAAAGATCATAAACATGGAAAAATGGTATGTGATGAGAGTCTTTCTATAACTCATCTGTTGGAAGCAGGGCAAGACTCTAAATCCATATCAAAAATGAAAGATTAATCGAGACGGAGAGAGACTCTTCATTTATTCTCTTCATAATATGGAGTCCAACTTGTGTGAAGACAATTTATTTGACTCAAAAGAATAGACTCTTACTTATTTATATATTTTATAATTATAATTCCTTAGAATTTTGTAGTGTCTTTTGTTATTATTTGTTAAAAAAAAAGAGTTCCTGCTGTAATACTATATATAGGAATACAGATTACCTGAGGTAAGTTCCTATATAATCAATTTTGGTTTGGTTATTGTATGTTATCTTTTTTATTTTAATATATTTTTAAATAAAATAACTTTTTTAGTTTTAATTATAACGACTATTTGGAGTATTTTTTTTATTAAGTTAAATTTTAAAATTTTGGACATTTAATTTTTACCAGATTTTTTCTGTAGTCGTAATACCACAATAATAAGTAAAGCTAACTACTGATTTGTATAATTTATTAAAATAATTTTAATAAAAATGCAATACTTCCATAAGTTTCCGAAAGTTTCCAATATTCCCGGAAAGTTTCCGGAAAATTTCCGGCGTTTGAATCTTCCCGGAAATTTTACATCAGTACGCATAGGTAATGTTGTATACAAATTAAAGTACGGTAATGGTACTTTTTAATAGTGATATAAAATACAGGGTATCCCATTTAAATTTTACTGAAAAAATAATGTACTTGAGTTTTAACTCACCCTTTATTAGATATAAAGTAAATTAGCAATATCAATCATTTTTTAAAATTTTGACAATAAATAAAAAAATATGGCATCAATAAACCATTGCCGTTGTGCTTATTTTTATTTATACAGTGAGTTGAACTTGTTACGATTTCCATATAAAATTGGTTATAACTTTGTAAATACCCTGTATAACATACCCAACCTTTATATTTTGAAAGTAACAGGATCTATTTGTTTAGGATGAAAACTAGTTATAATTCATTGAAGGGTCTAAAAGGGTCTAATGTACACAATGGTCCCCTCTTCAACTTGTTGTGGTCAACTTATCGCAGCGTCTAAATAGCGTTTCAATCATCAACAAATCACAGCAACTTGTCATCACAACTAGTTGCACAACTTATCGCCGTGTTTAAACGCCCCTTTATGTTCCAGGTTCCAAAGGCTTTTAATAATTTTCGATTCCAAGGAATTCTGCCATATTTATGTTTCTGTTATTCAGTTATCAACAGGACACAAAATTCACTATTTATATTCAATCGTAATCTCTTTCTAAAAACAGTGTCAGTAGACACCAGGCGAGGTCTCAATGAGGGGGCAATTGACTCCATTGCAGGGGCGTCATTTGATAGGGTCAGGGGGGCATTTGCCCCCCCCCCCCACTGACCCTGAAAATTTCTGAAATTTACAAAAAATACATCAATTTTCATTATTACATCAAATATAATATATTGTATATATAATGCTTGCCCCCCAATCAAAATTCCAAATGACGCCCCTGCTCCATTGATCCCCCCTTGGATCCGCGCCAGGAAGAAGAAGAATGAAATTCGAACCAATAGGGATGGAGATAAAAGCCATCACGGTCGTACCGTTGATCCTGGATGAGTTGAAAATGGGGGGATTAAATTAAAACATTGATATTGGAACCAATAGAGATGAAAATAAAAACCATCGTAAGAATAAATGCCATACCGATGCTCCTGGACGACTACTCTTCATTTAATCCCTATTTTAAATATTTAAAAACCATTTTTCTGCTTTCCTGAAGAAATTTGCTTTTTGCAGGGGCGTCATTCTTCTTCCGGACCGGCGATAATTATATAATAATAATATATCGTACCCTCAGTAATATAAGGGCTCAACTCAAAATTTTTGTTAACTGTGATTTTAAATGATAAGGGCACAAAATGAAATGCTCTACCTGTTAGCGATGACAGAGAGAGGATAAGAACATTAATGGTTGATTAATGGTCATGGTCTAGTAACTATATGTGTGCCTCTCTCTCACTCTCCCCGCCCACCTGTCGTTTATACTACTACAAGGCATGATACAATGAGAACGATCTGTATTCTTTGTATCATGTATTCTGTATTCTTTGTATCATGACTACAAGGTAGCAATCAGTAACGTGTCTTTCTATGACGAAAATCCTGGTGAGATTGTGTTTTAACATTTTTTGTATTATATAGAACAATTTTTAGTTGAGCCGTTATATTATGCAAAATGTATTAAATAATTGGGTCCAATTCATAATAGATCGCTATATTGCATAAACAGTGAAGGGATATTAATAATATAAGGGCTCAAACTTAAATAGTTCCTTATTTTGTTGTTTTTTGTACTATATGGGACCAACTTGAAAGTAGTTTTTCCGTTACTTGTAATTAATGGAATTTATTTTTATTATTACTTATAACTTAAATAATAAGCAATAAGCATGTTATTTGAAAAAATAGCTGCAATGTAGGAAACCAAAATCTTTAAACGCGATTTCCCAAAAATCTACTTTTTTGAATTGTGCCTCTATATTAGTGAGGGTGCGAGTGCGATATGTAGTTTAGTTTCCAGTTTAATGCAAACCGAAAATTCTAGTTTACATTTTTCTTTGTTCTAGTAGGTGGTGTGTCCTTAATAAAACAGGCTTGACAATACCGAATTAGGTCCCTTGTAACAATACGTACTTTTTCTAACAAATTTTTCTTGCGAGAATTGGCCACAGGAAAAAGCAACACGTGTTTGCCATGAAAACGTTTCCTGCCCTTAATCTCCGTAGAGCAGCTTCCAGTAAGATGAATAATGACCAAATCAACCAATTAACACAAGAAACAAGGAACATTTCGAGTCAACAGACGTTTATTTTTTTCCGCCTTTCAGTTCATTTCCCTCATAACAACCGATAAGTAAATACAATACACCAACCATCATAAAATTTCGTTTCTCTGCGTATCCTGCATGCTTGAATGCGTATATCCCCTTCAAGAGTTGCCGCTGCCTGACTTTCAATGATATATCTGCTTTAGTCTGCCTGCCAGGAACATTTACATTGCAATGTTGCCACTTTCTTGTTGAAAATTTACTCCAAAAAAAGTATACGATATCAGCATTCTGCATTCTCTTTGCAGTATTCCAAATGGAAAGAAGATCATATCTGTTAAAGTACAGGAAAACATAAACGTCAAGAGACCTATAATCTACGAAATCCCATCTGGTAACATTGGTATGACAAGAATAGCTGATTCATTCATTCATTTCAAATGTTCGTCTTCTTAAAGAAAAATTGCAAATAGGAAAATAAACAAAACATAAATAGATTAAAGGAAAAGGTTCACACTATATAGGCAGAATTAGTTCTAAAAGTTTTTAAGAAAGTTAACTGGGAAAAAATGAATTTCCTGTAGTCGGCTATATACCATTATACAAAGTGTAACAAAAATACAGGTCACAAATTAAATCACATATTCTGGGACCAAAAATAGTTCGAATGAACCTAACTTACCTTAATACTAATATGCACATAAAAAAGGTTACAGCCCTTTGAAGTAATAAAATAAAAATCGATTTTTTCGAATATATCGAAAACTGTTAGAGATTTTTTATTGAAAATGGGCATGTGGCATTCTTATGACAGGAACATCTTAAAGAAAAATTATAGTGAAATTTGTGCACCCCATAAAAATTTTATGGGGGTTTTGTTCCCTTATACCCCCCAAACTTTTGTGTACGTTCCAATTAAATTATTATTGTGGTACCATTAGTTAAATTCAATATTTTTAAAACTTTTTGGGTCTTAGTATTTTTTCGATAAGGCAGTTTTTATCGCGTTGCGGCTTCTTTTTTAATATGTTTACATAAAATTTTTATGAGGGTTTTGTTCCTTTAAACCCCCCAAATGTTTGTGTACGTTCCAATTAAACTATTACTGCGATACCATTAGTTAAACACAGTGTTTTTAAAACTTTTTTGCCTCTTTGTATTTTTACGATAAGGCACCTTTTATCGAGATGTGGCTTCTTTTTTAATATGGTTCAAAATATACCTAAAAATGTAAATCATAAATAAATTTTCATATTATCACAGGTTAGTATCCATAATCGTCCATATACAAATATGTGGTGGATTTGCAGGGCCGTGCGGTGCTATGATGCGGTGAGGCGGTCGCATCAGGCGGCATCACAAGGGGGCGGTAAGTAAATATGAAAAGCAAGTAAAATGAAAATACATCAAAAGTATCATATGGATAACAAAGGGTGTGCAAAATAGAATATTTGAAAAATATCCGATGGCGTGTGTCACTCGAGTTTAAAGGGTACCCATGCCACTTTGCAAACTTAGTTTTAAAAGTGAAAGCGTCTTCTACAGAAACAACAACCTTTTTTTGTATTATAGAAGAACTTTACACTTTTTTTCTGGTTCCACAAAGTGTTGTTAGTTCTGAATAACCATGTTTTTCAACTAACTCTAAAACAGTTAAGCGATACTAGATGGTCAAGTCGAATAGATGCATTGAAACCTTTAAGATTTCAATTTTGTGAAATATATGATGCCGTATTCGAAATAATAGAAGAAGTGAACAAAGATACAGAAACTAAAGTCAAAGTACGAGGATTAGCAAAAAATATTAAAAATTATAAATTTATATGCGGTAAAGTTCTTGAGCATATTTTATTTCATATAAATTTGTCAGATTGTGTAAAAAGGTTGTCAGAAACAATAAAAAAAAATTAAAAGTTACAGACAATCTGGCTATGACCAAACGAAAAGTACTGCTAATGAAATTGCAGAAAATCTTGATATAAGCTCCGAATTTCCAGCGGAAAATGAAATTCGAGCAAGGAGAAAAAAGCGTCAATTTGATTACGAAAAATCTATGGATGAGCTTTTAACAGAAGAAGATAAATTTAAAATAAATTTTTCATCTATCTTTTAGACATTGCCATTTAGTTCTTTGATTGGTCGATTTTCGCTTCAGAAATTCATAAATAAATAAACTTTTAATGATATTTTTAAATTGACGGAAATAAATTATAAAACACTAAAAAAATGTTGTATGAATCTTCATTCAATACTTTTAATAGAAAAAGAATAGAATATACAGGCAAATGATCTTCTAGAAGAATTGCGTGATATATCCCAAATGATAACATACTCCATGAAGCCTTTAGAAGTTTTGAACTATTTCTATCTACCAAAATGTAGTTGTATCGCTAAGAATTTTATTAACACTCCTTGTCTCGGTAGCTAGTGGGGAAAGTATTACAAAATTAAAAATTATTAAAAAATCTTACGAAGCTCCATAAGACAAACAAAACTAAAAAAATTAGCACTCATTTCAATAGAGTCCTTACTAGCTGCTACTTTACACTACACCAATCTGATTGACGAATTTGCCAAAATTAAAATCATAAGGGTAAAACTGTAATTTTTGTAAATGTTATTTAATGTTAATACGTATTTCATTAAATTTAAATTATGTTTTGTTTTTAACCTTCGGATGACCAAGCGGGGGAAATTGTGACCCCGGCGTATGTTTTTCTTTAATAAATTCAAAAGTATTTTCAATTTTTAACTCATTATTTTTTTATTTGACTTTAATATCATTCTAGATATCCTCATATTTTGAAATAAAAAAAATTCCCTATATTTTACGAATAAAAAATATATTCTGAAGTTGATGTTTAGTAAAATACCGTCTATTATATGTAATTCCAAGTAGTTTTACGCCAATGACGTCGACTTTGCAAAGTAACAAGGCACTTACTCAACATACACACTATACATGACACTAATACTCATGTTGTAACTGGCTGAATGACATAAAGTCCATGCCATAAAAATAAAAAAAAATAAAAATAACAAAAAAGAAAAAAATTTTGACCTGGGGTCATTTTCCCCCCCTTGGTCATCCGTGTAACAAAAAAAGGTTGGTCATCGGAAGGTTAAAATAAAAGTGTGTTCATTTTGTGCAGTTGCATTTAATAAAAATAAAAGTTAAAATTTAATTATATGTAAGGGGCAGCATTTTGAAGACTTGCATCATATTGAAAAGATGTACCGCACGGCTCTGTGGATTTGGCAAATATTCAAAATATTTCGATAAAAACTCGAGTTTTCGAAAAAGTACTAAGAGGCAAAAACGTTTTTAAAATATTGTGTTTAACTAATGGTACTACAATAATAATTAAATTGGAACGTACACAAAAGTTTGGGGGGGGTTTAAAGGAACACAACCCCCATAAAACTTTTATGGGGTGTCTAAAATTAACTATAATTTTTTCTTAAGATACTACTGCCATAAGAATGCCACTTGTCCATTTTCAATAAAATATCTCAAATAGTTTTCGATATATTCGAAAAAATCGATTTTTATTTTGTAATTTCAAAGGGCTGTAACTTTTTTATGTGCACATTTGTACTGAGGTAAGTTAGGTTCAATCGAATTATTTTTGGTCCCAGAATATGTGATTAAATTTATGACCTGCATTTTTGTTACACCCTGTATATCACAAAATTTTTATTAAAAAGATCCTTTATAGAAATTTATAGAAATTTATTTAAAAGAACCCTTTCGAGCTAAATCACAAAACGTTTTCGGAATGAATATTCCATCTTTAGTGCTGCTACGCTACTAGGTATACATGTTTAAAGCCACTAAATACATGGATGTGATCCCTGTAAATGTTATTAAACTGGTATTGCATTACATGGTTGCTAATAATTTTCTAGGATGTTAAAATTTTCAATAGATTTACTCCATGGCAACCTAAAACTCCCAACTAGGGTTAAACCGGATTTATGTTAGGACGGGGCGTATACGGCGGCACGTATACGACGCACGTTTCCGTTGTCCGGAACGTTTATACTATAAACGTTCCATTTTATGCGTTCCGTAGTACTGTTTTACTATAAACTATGATATGACAATGTCTTTCATATCACACGATTCTTCGACGTGCCCCGCAAGACCCATCCACGTCCCGTCCTAAGATAAATCAGCCTTTACTGGCCAAGGCACAGGCACGTAGTTTCTATATCGACCTTAGGTAGAAACGGAGTTGCTACCTAAGATCACTTTAGCTTCGCTATTTTCAATAAGCACTTTAATTATACATATTTATAAACATTACTGAAATATAGGTTTGGATCCCGCGTATGAAAAAAAGTTGATTAATAGCAAGCTGAAAATTTGTTAATAGCTTAAGGGTGTCTAGTCGGACAAACTTTGATATATGGGATCACTGAAACAGGGAAAGTTTTATTTGTGGAACAATTTAAAAATTTGGAACGTCAGACCACGAAAACGTCCCATGTATTTTGTCGGACAGAACTTCCAATTGATTTGTTACCCTTTCATTAAACTCTCATGCAAAAATTAGACTGCTATTTGTCACCTGTCATAATTCCTGTCATTTGACATGTTCTACGTGTTCCACTTATTAAAATGCCAAGTTGGTGATAAATAGCAGTCTGATTTTTGCAGGACAGTTTAATGAAAGAGTAACAAATTAATTGGAAGTTCTGTCCGACAAAATACATGGGACGTTTTCGTAGCCTGACGTTCCAAATTTTTAACCTGTTCCACAATTAAAACTTTCCCTGTTCCAGTGTTCCCATACATCAAAGTTTGTCCGACTAGACACCTTTAAGCTATTAAAAAAATTTCAGCTTGCTATTAATCAACTTTTTTTTTCATACGCGGGATCCAGACCTAATACAGTAATTTATATTTATGTTTGCACTATTGGCCAATTCGCAATGGAATGCAAAAGTAATATTTTACCCTCAAACCAAATGGCGGATACTTGAAATCTACGAATTAATACTTCCTGAAATTGATGGGTTAAAGGTTCTCATTCGACCCAACAGCAACCTATCTGGGAGTTCAGCTTACCAGGATTCTCAACTGAGCTGCTGATTTCAAGATAACTTTAGATTTAGATTATTATTATTATTATACTTTAGATTGAAAGTGAAAGACAGACCACGACTCTAGGTTCCCTTGCAGGAATGAGTAGTAAAATGCAAGCGAAGACTCTCATCCACGATCCACACTTATAAAATCTATGCATATTAGACAATCCGTGTCTTGCGTAAACACCAAAGAGGAGCACTTTTTCTCCGGCGAAATCCATAATATCTCATATATACCTACATATTTCAAGAGAATTAACTCTCGGGATAGGAACTTTATTCTCAAAGCCATAAACGATTAATACTACAAAGCCCATGAACCCTAAAAAGTTCATGTTCGGTCTTCGATCCAAACACAGAAAGTAAAAAAACTGCAACCACCGTCAACTCTTTTACAAACCTGCATCGACGCACTTCCGGATAATAATCGCCTTGAAGCCACAATCATTTCCTCATCAACCTCTACCAAAACTCATCTATTAAGTTCTTGTAATATATTTTTTTCTTCTCAAACTGAGAAAACTGTTAAACAGTCATAAAAAACTGTTAAACAGTCAGCTCCACTCCCTCCTCCAACTCAACCACCTCCAATCACCTCAAGCAGGCTTCCCTCTATGCTACACTCCAGCCAACCACATTACACCACGATATGCCCTTTACATATAGTCTAAGAGCTAGTGAACCCTCCGACTAACGGTCGTCCTGTAAGGCTAGAAATTTTTCTAGTGATAATTCATAGCACACCAAGGCTAAAAACCATGACCTGGCAGGCCTCAGTGGTGCACGTGTATCTACCAGGTGAATCGAAAAGTGCAAATTTAGGGGGTAAAATAAACTTTCTCCTGTAAGGTTTAAATTTAAGTATGTGTTTGAGTAAGTCATTCAGAAGAAATGTTTACAATGACAGGCGATTCTGCAGAGCATAAGACCTTGCCAGGCGAGGGGAAAGATTAGGGGTTTTTCCTAAAATTATTCTTTTTGCATCGAACAATTTTTTTAGGTTTTTTGAATCATTCCAAACAGAAAACGTCTTTAGTGATTTTTCTCTTAAGTTAATAGTTTTTGTTATATGAGCGATTGAAAATTTTGAAAATTGAGAAATCGGCCATTTTTAACCCTAAATCGGACATTTATCTAAAAATTTCAATGTTTCCAAGGTACGTAGATATTCTTTAAACATTGATTGATGAAATCCCGAAGAGTTTTTTGCAATAAAATATCGAAAACCCCTTTGTTTTTTTAATTGCTAATCAAGCGTGTGCGACACTGTAGTATAAGTGAGGACGTTTGAGTTTGCATCATTATTCTCCTTTTCACGAACATTTTTCAGTGCGTCACAAATTATAGAAAAAAAGGTAAGTCCGTGATAATACATATTTATGACATTTATTCTAACGTGACATTTTAGTTAAATCTGACAGTTGTCAAATTTTATTTTCAATTTGGAATAAAACCAAATCAATTGTGTCTATTGCATTTATAAAATGGTATTTTCTTTCATTTGTATAGTCTTATAAATTGTACAGATTATATTGATAATATTATTATTTTATTTAATAAATAATTCTTTTTTGATTATGGCGCCATCTATCGACAACTAGAATAATCACCGAACTAGAATAATTACCGAAGTATTCCCAGACGTGCCTTTTTTCTGTCACATACAATTTAATGCGTTAGAGAGAAATCGAAAAACTGTAACGCACTGAAAGATGATCATGAGAAAAAGAATATCTCGAGAATGGGCAAATTTCAAAAGAAATCCTCAGACAGGTCGATTTTTATTTTTGAATTAGGACTTTTTGGCATATATAATACTAGTGACGTCATCCATCTGGGCGTGATGACGTAATCGATCATTTTTTTAAATAAGAGTAGGGGTTGTGTGATAGCTCATTTGAAAGGTTATTTAATTCTCTATTCAGTAATATAAACATTAACATAATTATTTATACAGGGTTAGTCGGAGGATTCACTAGCTCTGAGACTACTATTATAGATAACATAAACATAACAAAATCAACCCCTGAAGAGGATAGTAAGAATTCTAAGCAGGGACAAAATGCACAACATGTGCTAACTTTACTTGCTGCTCTTTGTACAAACGCAGGCGGTTACGCCGCGATTTACCAGTTTAAACGCTGATAAACTGGCGGTTGGATATGTACGATGATGAGCGGTTGCATTTTTTCTATGTTAACTTGAACCGCGACGGTTGGGCTTTTCAGGTACACCGCGACGCGACGTCGACGTTAGCAAACCGCTCTCATGTGGACTAAGGGTTAGAATAGTCCGGTTGTAGTAGATGTATTGAACCACTTTCTCAGGTTTTAAAGCCAAGCTATTGTTTTTCTCCCTTGTCCTCTCTTTCCAAATACCTTACCCTGAAGAATGAGTTGCAACAAGCCATATCTCTGTTCATTCCTCATAACATGGCAAACATATTCTACTTTGCGCTCTTTGGTGCTGTTGATAATCTCATAACCCTTGTCCATTCTACGTAGGACCTCAACATTAGTCACATCTACGCAATTTGTGCAATGAAAAGGTTTTATCATTTGTATAAAGAAAAAGTCGAGTTAGATACATGTTTTTCATACAAAAAAGGTATTATAAGTGAAGAATCGTAGTAGTAGTAAGATCATAATATTATTAGAAAGAATGAGGTTAAAACATTAAAGATAAATATTTTACATATTATATAACTTAAGAACATCTTTAATTTATTTCTAAGTAAATGTGTAACAACTAGAATTCTTTTGATATTATTATACTGAAAAGTTTTATGTTTGTATTTGCCCAGTTTAGCTTTTCTAAGATCTTGTGATAGAAAGGGATTAGTCAATATTCCTATAATTTGTGAAATATGCACTTATTTATTTCCTTTTTAATAATATATATTGACTCGGTTTGACCTAATTTGAATTCATCCAAAAAGGAATAATTAATTATGAATTCCATAAATACTCACGTAATAATACTGCAAGTTAGTCGGCTCCTTAATTTTGCTATAATCCCTTTGGATTCACGCTGTTCGATAGAATGAAAACTAACAAAGTCCATTATAACTATAGTCTAAGATCCGAATATAGGTCGATCTGTACCCATCTGCTTGCCGGATGAAACATTGTTTTTGTTAAACTTCATACATAGACAAATATTTCTAGCATGGGTTGCCTATCAAAATCGTGTCCTAGCTATGCTTAAGGAGGGGCCGTAGGGGTTGAAATCAATATTTCAAACACATTTTCTTTTGAAAGTATGGTAGAATTATTTTATTTTTAAATTAAATAGGCATAGTTAGTACAATTCATAGATTATTCAAGAAAAAATTCAAAGAAAAATATTGAAAAATAAGCCAACGTTGGCAAATTTTTGAAGACACCTCAATGTAATGAATTTTGCGGTGGGCATCTGAACTCATCATTAGCTCATGGTAAACAAAAAATTTAAACAATATTTTATTAGCTTATGAGTTTTTCGAGGTAACGCTGTCGAGTTTTTTAGTTTTATCGACTTTTGACTTTTTGATATCACTCGGAAGACAAAACAACGAATTTTTGTTGCAAAAAAGGGTGAAAATTAACATATTTATTATTGTTAAACAAAAATTCGTTGTTTTGACTTCTGCGTGATATCAAAAAATCAAAATTCGATAAAACTAAAAAATACGACAGCGTTACCTCGAAAAAATCATAAGCTAATATAGTATATTAAGTATGGAGAACGGTAAGGGTTTTATGCCGATCGAAGACAACCAATTATTGTCTGAGATCGGTTACCCTTAACGTTCGACATGCTTATAATGTTTTTTGCACGATTGATACCATTATAAATTATAAAATTAAACATTTTTGTCATATTGACTAGTTTCATTCATTTTATCAAGATAAATACTTTGGTTGTTAGGTAGTAACTAGGGTGCATAACAACAATGGAGAATTGAGTTTTTATTTAGTTGTCAATAATTTTAAGTACAATTTTGATTATTATAAATTAAAATATGAGCGAAAGTGAATTTGAAGAAATTGAACGGGCTTGGGAAGAAGGGTGTTCCGCAATTATTCCCGAAAAATCCAAAATCCGTTATCAAAATACCTACCAAAGTATTAAAAATGGTGCGAAGGCAAGAATTTAAGAATCGAAGAAAAGACTCTATTGGCATATTTCGTTCAAAGACATATGCAGTTGAAAGCTCCTGGAAGCCTCTGGGCAGAATATTCAATGATTAAATCCACCGTTTTTCTTTATGATGGCATTGATATTTCCAAGTTTTCAACTTTGATCGCGTATTTGAAGAGAAAAAATGTTGGCTAGGATGAAGCACCGGATGAAGAATTTCTAGTTCACAAGGTAATATAAGCTAGTTTAGGTAAAAGAAATACTCTAATGAAGATTTTTTCATAATTTGTAGGTCGCAATGATATTGGGAATATCTGGTGCCTGTAGAAGAGAATAATTATATAATATTACTATGAATGACATCCAACAAACCGATGGTTTAATGATTGTAAAAGTACCCAATACAAAAACGAACATCCAGCGTACTTTTACAGTCGTTAATAAACCAGACGATAAAATTCCATATTTAGACATTCTGCAAAAGTATATAAAACTTCGTCCATTACAAGTAAAATCAAATCATTTGTTCTTAAGATACGTCAAAGGAAAATGTTGTGCTCAAGTAATAGGGAAAGGGACAATCGGGGGCTGGCCTTCTCAAATTGCCAAATTCTTAAATTTGCCTAATCCCGAGAACTATACTGGCCATTCGTTCAGGAGGACATCAGCAACGCTTTTGGCTAATAAACGTGTTGATGTCCTCGCATTAAAGCGTCATGGAGGTTGGCGTTCATCGACAGTGGCAGAAAGCTATGTAGAAGATTCTCTTCAAAATAAAATAGATTTTGCCGAAAAAATATTGTGCAATACTAGTAATACTACTAACGTATGCGATTCTGCAGGAGTTTCTGTTAGAAGTGAAACCACAGCCCAAACAAGTGGGATTTCATTAAATAATTTAACAAATTGTACCATAAGTTTCAATATTAATAAATAATTCGTTAGTTTTATTTATTCTTTCAAAAAATAAATTAAAATCAAAAGATTTTTTAACTCGACGGTAAGTGAATTACTTACCGTCGAGTTGGAGTACTTACCGTCGAGTTGGATTACTTACCGTCGAGTTGCTAGTAAATGTCACCTACTGACGTAAAATCTGTCACGATAAACAGTCAAAAATGATCAATCGTGCAAAAAAACCTTTTTTAATTTTTTGTTTACCATGATCGAATGATAAATTCTGATGTCCAACGCAAAATTCATTGTTTTTTGAGATGTTTTTAAAAATTTGTCACCGTTGGCTTATTTTTCAATATTTTTTCTTCAATTTTTTCTTGAATAATCTATGTATTGTACTGAATATGCCTATGAGGCATATTGATGATTGACGTCATTTTAGTATATCTTCTTTGATGTCAGGACATTTGTTCATGTCGAATTCATTATTATAATCAATAAAACACGCATACACATCTTGATTGACGTTTTTAGTTTGAGGTATTCTTTTAATTTTGTTGTATGTATCTGAAAACCAAATTTTATGATGGTCTTCGGACATCAGGAAAGATTTCTAAAGAAAAACGTTGGTTCTTATGGTTAACAAACAATTTAGACAATTACAACTTTCTGTTAAAAAAAAATAATTTTTTTCGTTAATTTGATGTAAGAATCGGAGAAGCGACAACATAGCCGATGACCGCCTCTGCTAGGCCTAGACTGAAATCTCAAAAAGCAACTTGTCAAGTGTCAGAGGATGAAGCGAGACAAGTAGCGACGGTGCCCAATAGCTGAAGAAGGATGGTCGTGCATTTAGAAAGAGAAGTAGTAGTTGGCGATCGGGAGGCAAGGCAAAAGCAAAATTCAGGTAAGTCTATGTCGGCGTACATTAATGTGGATGGAGCCAGGTAGACAGTGAATTGGAAAATGGCCATCGTAAATAAAAAATTATTCCCATTTTAAATTAGAACTTTTCAAGGAATTACTAAAGAGAAAAGTCCTCTTGGCGGCGTTAAAACTTTTAGGATCAATTTTTTTTATTATTTTCACTTTGATTTTGTATTTATTAGAACAAAAGAATGTAAATATCGCAACCCGAATTCAATAATGATTTCATGTTGCAATGTTTCATGATGAATTATTTCATCCTAAAAAAATGGAAAATCTGTTTTTTGGCGTAACACGCTCCTTCAGGCGTTCATTATGGAATATTGTCATATAATTTAGTTATCTTGAATCGCAGTGTCCTTATTACCATTTCCGGTTTTAAAAGATTCACATATCTTGTTTTTGCTTTCCTGAAAAGTTTGCGATTTCAGGGTTATGGCATTAATGAAGTCTTCTTCTTCTTTTTATATAGACATGACTCTGTCTGTTTTTTCCATGTGCCTCTAGTATAGAGAGACCAAACGTCCCGTAAAAACGGGATTGTCCCGTTTTTTAACGATTTGTCCCGGTATCCCGAAAAAGTCTCTCGGGACTCCTAAATGTCCCGCATTTACGTTGGGTTGATTTTATGCATCTGACTATATTTTCTCTCTTGAATTCTTCTTCAATTTCGGCATTTGATTTCATTTTTATTTTTCCATACTTGTTACATTGTGGACCAGTATTATTGTTCTCAATATTTTTCTTTCAAATTTCACAAGGTCTTCCATTCTCTTTCTTCTTAATCATCGTTGTTTCCATCCCATATGTAACAACAGGTCTTATTGTCTTATATGTTCATCTTTGTTCTTTTATTTAGAGTTTTGCTTCTCAGCAGATTTCAATTCAATCCATATTTATGTTTTTTGGCTTTCAGCATTCTTGCCTCTGTTCTCTCTTTTCCGGTTTTCCCTATTGTTACTCCTAAGTAGCTAAAGGTGGATACAGTTTCAAATATTTATCGTTCTGTGTAATTGTAATTGTACGGCCTTACTTTTTCATCACACTCTTCGTTTGCAGTGAATAGCATTTTTTCGTAATAGGCTTCCCATATTCTACTGTTCTGTTTGTCTTCAAATACGGTTTCTCCTTTTTGTTTTTTTAGTCATCTTGTTTTAATGCTAGGCGTACTTTTGGTTGCTCTGACTTTTTTGTAAAATTGTTTTATGTTATGGTCTTTTCTGTCCTTTTTAATATCCCCCAGCGAAACCAGTCATTTTGCTTCTTTTTATTTGTTGCGTTAGCCTTATTTTTCGCTATTTTGTATTCTTTCCTGTTTTGTTCTGAACGGTTGTTGATTCATGTCATATTCTGGCGGAGTTTTTTAGTGTTCTGTCTGTTTCGCAGCCTTGATGTACTTTACGATCATGTAATTGACGTAAGTAAATTGAAAAGGATTTAATTTCCCAAATTAACTAAAAGACCGTGTTTCAATAATTACGTCTCGATGGAGGCCCCTCGGTTAGCTGGAGGGTATCGCCCCAAACCCTCCTTGGCAGTGGTGCACCCAAGGGGGTTTGGGCACCACCCCCAGAGCATATGAAAAATATATAAAGAGTAGTAGGAAAATGTAAATTATCTTTCATAAACAATACAAAAAAATTTCACCCCCCCCCCCGAGAAAAACTAGATGCGCTACTGCTCCTTGGATGTGTCCCGTTTTTTCAAGTTTATGATTTGGTCACCCTACTCTAGTACTAGTAAGTTGTCGTTCCATCGTTTTCGTGGTTTCCCACTGATCGTCTTTCTATTGCGGAACCGTCTCTCGCCGTCCCTACTACTCTATTTGTTGTCATTCGGCTTATTATGTGGTTATTCCATTCTATTCTTCTGTTTCTTACCCAGTTATAATGTTGTATACTGTGTACCTTGAATATCCGTCGTATAGCTAGCTGTACTTCTAGCTCTGTCCCATAGAGTCTTACCATCGATTTTTCGAAGGGTTTTCATCTCCGCTGTTTCGAGCAATCTTTTTGTCCTCTCTGTGTCGGGTCGTGTTTCTGCCGCGTATGTCATTATTGGTCTGATGACTGTTTTGTAAATTCTGCCTTTTATTTCCTTTCCGATATTTTTATTTCTCCATATTGTGTCATTCAGACCTGCGGCTCTGTTTGCTCTATTCACTTGATCTTCCACTTCTGTTTCGAGCATTTCGTAGCTAGATAGTGTGATGCCTAGATATTTAGACTCCATCACTTGTTCTATTATCTGACCCTCTTTCTGGCGGTTATGTTAAATTGGTGCAGCATACGTTGTAAACCATCTTTACTTTGAGAGATTAGTATTGCATCGTCTGCATAGCAGACTAATGAATTTGGGGTGCGATATATAGGGTGTTAATTTGAAAAGTTGCCTCCCCCTATAATTTGGTCCCTATAAAAAATCTAAAAATACACAAAAACACGTCAAATTTATTTGTGAGGGGGACATTTTATAGACCACTTTTCAACTAAATTACATAAACCCTCTAACGGGGGCGGACACAGCCCCCAAAATCTTTAATGGAGAGGGGGGTTGAGTGATACCTCATTTTAAAGATCGTTCGATTACCTTTTCAAAAATACCGCTACTTTATATTTATTTTCAGTACTTTTGGAAAAATCAAGTGAAACCAAACAGATATTAAGTATCGAGTTCAGAACTCCAAAGCTTTTTTTGGAGTATTGAACTCCAAATTGAATTTTTTTTGGGTATTGGAGTACTTAGAGTATTTTTTTGGAGTATTTTTTGGAAAAATCAAGTAAAACCGTAAAGTTATTAAGTATCGAGTTCAGAACTCCAAAATTTTTTTAGAGTAGTGAGTCCAAGATTTTTTCAAAAGTACTAAAAAGAAATATAAGGTATGTGGTATTTTTGAAAAGGTAATTGAATGACCTCTAAAATGAGGTATCGGTATCACTCAACCCCCCTTTCCATTAAAGATTTTGGGGGTAGTGTCCGTCTCCGCTAGAGGGTTGATGTAATTTAGTTGAAAACTGGTCTACAAAATGTCCCCCTCACAAATAAATTTGACGTGTTTTGCATATTTTTAGATTTTATATAGGGACCAAATTTTAGGGGGTGGTAACTTTTCAAATTGACACACTGTATAGGTACAAATATAATATTGTAAATGTAATGTAAATATATAAAAATATGACACCAAGTACAAGAATGTAAATATTTCTCCGAAAGAATCCATCCATCCAATGGCACTACAGCCCAAATCGAGCCTTGGCCTCCTTCAACAAGCTTCTCCAATCATTTCGATTTACCGCTGTTCTTTTCCATGAACGCGTTCCCAGGAAGTTCCTGGCATCCTCATCGACTTCGTCTTCCCATCTCTTTTAAGGTCTTCCAACAGGTCTTTTTCCCTGCATTCTTGCATTTAGCAATTTTCTGGGGATTCTATTCTCATGCATGCGGACCACGTACCCTGCCCACCGTTTCTGCGAAAGAATAGTTATTACAAATGTCAAACTGTAGTACGCACTTGAAGCATTAGCAGATAATACTACGTTTTATGCATTCCACCCATTAAGTCTAATATCTTAGCCTCAGCCAAGGAAGTTCTTGGTATACATATGGTCTACATATAAGCAAAAATAAAAATCGTTCCCAAGGCAGAGAACTCCATGATTTTGTACAGTAAAAAATTTTTTGTACTGAAATACACGTCAAAAAGACACAAGAAGCATACGATAATTACAAGATAATACCTAAGATAATAAGAAACAGAACACATGCACTTGTAAAAAAATTAAAAAATGATCACTGGAAACGTTTTTCGAAAGAAATGGGACACTGATTTTATGCTCTGCAGAAGGATAACAAGAATAGATAATGCAAGAGACCATGGACCTCATGGATGTAAGACGAAAACATAAAACAAACCCAATACAATCCAAATGAATCAACAAAACCATTAGAAAAAACGTACAGAGAACCTGGATGTCAACAATATGCTTAGCAATTGAACAACGTCAGGAAATATACGATACCTTTAATGTTCATAAAAAAGTAAAAGAAATGACAAATAGGCACAGAAAGAGACATGAAACAATATTAAGACATAATAATAACGAAATAATTATAGATACAGAAGACAAACTGAGGAGATGGAAAGAATACATTCAGACATTTGACATTTTTTGATTAGTTTATTATTATTTCAGTCACAGAACTTGTGACTGAAATACCTCCCCTCTGATCCCCACAAAAAATTCCGGTCAAGTAATCCCCACAGATGTTTTTGGACAAAATATCTCCACAAAAAATTCCGGACAAAATATCCCCAAGAAATATTTGCTGCCGAATAGTTCTCAAAAGTTTTTCTCAGATGGTAGTATAGCAGTCGCCATGAAACCACTTTTCCAGATTTAAGCGAATAATCACAACATGATTTCCACAGAATTAACTCATTCCCCATTTATCCACGATTTTTGAAAAAACTCTCTCTTTGTCATGTAAAATTTGAAGCTTTCGGCATGAATCCGTACTGGGAAAAACCAGTTGGAACAGGAAATTGTAATTCGAAATTTGGTAACCGAAATTACAGTTCAGGAACTTTTTGTTTATTCTAAGGAACTTTCGGCCCTCGGTAATGATGTAATCTGTAATCTTTCATTCTGCTTTTAAATTTTTCAAAAATATTTATTAGTTTTCTCAGGATGCGAAAAAAATGAATGTATTTAAAAAGCATTGGCCCGATATTTTGCGCCTATGCTCTTAATATTAATTGCTAATCATTATTTTTGTGCCGAAAAAGTGGTTTCATCGATCACGATCACGATTCGGCAGCAAATATTGCTTGGGGATCTTTTGTCCGAAATTTTTTGTGGGGATATTTTGTCCCAAAAGGGGATCTTTTGTCCGGGGATTATTTGTGGGGAATTTTTGTTCGGGATTATTAATTTGTCTAGGGATTATTTGTCCGTACCGCCTGTTCAGGTTTCATCATCCAGCCTTCTGCATCCAAAGTTGAACATAGGCCTCCCCTAATTTCTTCCAGTTTTGTCGATCTTGGGCTTTCTGTAACCAATTCTCAGCAATCCTTTTGACGTCGTCTGTCCATCGTGTAGGTGGTTTACCTCTACTTCTTCTATCTTCTCTTGGTCTCCACACTGTAATTTTTTGGGTCCACCTCATGGCTACATGGCTACATGGCCCGCCCAATTCCACTTCAGCCATGCTACTCGCTCTATGACATCTGTGACGCCTGTCCTTCTTCTGATTTCTTCGTTTCTGACCCTGTCTCTGAGAGTCAGTCCAAGTAGTGACCGTTCCATTCTTCTTTGGGCCACTCTAAGTTTCGTTGCTGTGGCCTGGGTTAACGATAATATTTCGGCGCCGTAAGTCATGACTGGAAGCACACATTGGTTGAACGTCTTCCTTTTCAAATAATTTGGCAAGTTGCTCTTGAAGATGTCTGATAGAGCTCCATATGCGGCCCATGCTAAGGTGATCCTTCTCTGTAATTCGGCAGTTTGTCCCTGGTAATTTGGATTTCATGCCCTAAGTATTTATATTTATGGACCAATGCTATTTCGTTGACGTCGACTTTTGGATTTTCGCTTGGTACCAGATTTGTCATATATTGTGTTTTTCTAAAATTTATATTTAAACCAACTTTTTCACAGGCGGCATCTAACTCAGTGAGCATAGTTCTAATATCTTTTAAGTTGTCTGTTATAAGAACTATGTCGTCTGCGAATCGTAGGTGGGAGAGCTTTTCACCGTCGACATTTATTCCTTTGGCGTCCCACTCCAATTGTTTGAAAGCATGTTCAAGTACTGCCGTAAAGAGTTTGGGAGATAACGTGTCTCCCTGTCTAATTCCTCTTTTGATTTTTATAGATTTGGTATCTTTGTGTAGTCGGACGGTCATGGTCATGGTTGCATTATTGCATATGTTCGCTATCAGTTTGGAGTACCGATAATCTATTCGACTTTCCTCCAATGCTCTCATTATTCTGTTAATTTCTATCGTATCAAATGCTTTGAGAAAGTCTACGAAAGCCAGGACCAATGGTCGGTTGTATTTAATAGATTTTTCTATAATTCCTTTTATGCAGTGTAGGTGGTCGTTAGTGCCAAAGTTTTTCCTAAAACCCGCCTGTTATCTAGGTTGGTAAAAATCCAATTTTGTTTCAAGTCTATTTGTTATTATTCTTGTGAATAACTTGTAGAGGTGGTCTAATAGGCTTATGGGCCGGTAATTCTCGAGGTCTGTTGGATCGCCCTTTTTGTGTAAGGTTTTTGTTGGTAAGTGCACTATGCCATCTTGTAGGTGTTTCACTTTGGTGCAGACATAAATTGAACAATTCCTTTATGTTGTTTAAAAGTCTGTCTCCTCCAATCTTTACGGCTTCTATAACGATATTGTCTTCTCCCGGAGTTTTATTTCTTTTCATTTTTGTCAATGCGTTCCTGATTTCGTTTGTAGATATATCAGGCATCAATTCCGATCCTTGGTTGACTAACCTTTTTCCTGAATCTTCTAGTGGATCATCATGGTTTTGTTGGCTGTTGTATAGTTCTGTATAGAAGTCTTCTACTATGGGCCATTCCACGAACATACGCCTGTTTTGGATTACTTCGACAACGAATATTTTACTGTGCAACATAAGAAGTACGGAAGTAAATGGCGCTAATAATTATTCCAATAAACAACAATGTCATTTGCAATTTACGTTCGTTTTTCTTATTTTGCACAGTTAAATATTCGTTGTCGAAGTAATCCAAAACAGGCGTATGTTCGTGGAATAGAGTATACCCTTAATAATTCATCTCTGTTGATGATGATATTTCAGGTTTACATCCCACCTAAAGCCCAATTCCAACGACTAGGTTGAAACGCGTGTTGAAGCGTGCTTCACCAATTTACCAATTTAAACGTCGCGCGTCGGCAAAGAGAGATAGAAAATATATAATAGTGCAAAAGAAAAAGAACATGGTTAGCAACCCTTGTTACTGTGCAATTAATAAATATTTATGTTTTGATAAAATCGGTCGGATCCAGAGTTAGGACGATACACCACCAGTGTGGGCGGCAGATTTTTATTAAGTTGGTTAATTCATACAATGATAAAACTCTTAACACAACGTGGTTAGATAACTATATGGTTAAAATTACCACTACATAGTGGACGCTTTAGTAAAACTATATGGTGGCGAAAACTATATGGTGGCGAAAAAGGAAGCGAAAGTAGCAGTAGCAAAAGCCACAGCAGAAGCGTATTCAAACCTATACGATCAACTTGATACCAGGAAAGGCTAAACGAAGATATATAAAATAGATAAACAGAGAGCAAAGAAAGCAAAAGATTTTAATCAGATTAGATGTATCCGAGATGAAAATAATGAAATACTAGTTCACGAAAGGGATGTCAAAAAGAGATGGAGAAAGTACTTCGACAGCTCATTAAATGAAGAATTTGACAGACAGCAGGTAGAGTTAACGGAGACAGTAGCAGCAATGGTCACCAAAATAACAAACGAGGAAGTGGCTTCAAAAAATAAAGAAAGGAAAAGCGGTAGGACCAGATGATATTCCTGGGGAAGTATGGAGAGCATTGGGAGAGACAGGAACAAGGTGGCTAGCAGATCTATTTAATAGAATTGTGGAAGTTGGACAAATGCCAGACGAATGGAGAAGCAGTATACTGGTACCTGTTTACAAAAACAAGGGACATATACAACAATGTACAAACTACAGGGCTATAAAACTGCTTAGCCACACCATGAAAATATGGGAAAGAGTAATTGATAGACGGATACGTCTATAGGGATACGAAGAGACCGAAATATCCGAGAATCAATTTGGCTGTATGCAGGGCAGATCAACAACAGATGCAATTTTCATTATAAGGCAGTTGATGGAAAAATACAGGAGTAAAGAAACAAACGCTCATATAATATTCATTGATCTTGAGAAAGCATATGATAGAGTTCCTCGAGAGATTCTGTGGTGGGCACTCAATAAGAAAGGAGTCCCTGGTGAATATGTAAAGATTTTGAGGGATATGTATGAGGGAGTAACGACTAGTGTTAGGACAGGTGTGGGAGAGACTGATAAATTTCATGTGAAAGTAGGATTGCACCAAGGCTCTGTGCTTAGTCCGTATTTATTTTCAGTAGTTTTGGACCAGATAACAGCGAAACTACATTGTAACATTCCATGGTGCTTAATGTATGCTGATGATGTCGTGTTAGTAGGAAATAGTGAAAAATACTTAGAACAAAAACTGGAACAGTGGAGGCAAGCTCTGGAGGAAAAAGGTTTAAAACTTAGTAGGACAAAAACAGAGTATTTGGAATGTTCATTTAACGATGGAGCTACTACAAAATAAAATGGTAGCTTTGGATGGTGAACTGATTGTAAAAAGCAATAGTTTTAAGTACCTGGGATCGTTATTACAGAGTAATGGAGAAATGGATGGAGATGCATGCAGTAGAATTAGGGCTGGATGGATGAAGTGGAAAGAAGCGAGTGGTGTGTTGTGTGACAGAAAAATTCCAATGAAGCTGAAGGGAAAATTCTTTAAAACAGCCATAAGACCGGCTATGATATACGGAACTGAATGTTGGGCAGTGAAGAAGAAAAAGGAACAACGAATGCATGTGGCGGAAACGAGAATACTTAGATGGATAAGTGGAGTGACAAAGAAGGATAAAATTAGAAATGAGTATATTAGGGGAAGCCCCCTAGGTGTGGCACCAATTGATGCCCAAATGAGGGAGCATAGGTTAAGATGGTTTGGTCATGTTCAACGTCGAGACCTTAATCACCCAATACGAAGAATAGCTGAAGTGCAGATTCCTGGAAGGAGTAGGAGAGAAAGACCAAAGAAGACCTGGGCGGAGACTATAAGGCAGGATATGTTGGTAAAGGGGATTGACATTGATATGACCCAAGATAGAATTGTGTGGAGAAATGAAATTAGGGAAGCCGACCCCGCATAAGGATAAGGCAAAGAGAATCATGATGATGATGAGTGGAAGCTTTAGTAAAGTACCTGTATGTTAAATTTCTCTGAACCGTGTCATTTTACCGACACTTCATGTGAAAAAATTCGACGCTCCACAGGACAATAAGAATAGGGTACAGAGTCCATAAACTAGCCAACGTTGCATTGAATCCCGTCTTCAGTTTTTCTCTTTTTCTGTTATATTTTTCTATTTCACTCAGCCTGTCGCACCACGGTCCGTCGGATTTCTTTTTTAAACAGATACGTTTTATGGCAAGAAAACTGAAACAATCTCAAGCGAAACCTGAAGATTAGACCCTGAACTAGGGATGGCGGTTGTTGTCAAAACACCGGTTTTCGGTTATACCGGTTTTTTTACTTACGGTTATAACCGGTCGAAAAACCGGTTATTCCAAAAACCGGTTTTCGGTTTTTTGAATAAATATCCAATACCCAATAGGTTAAACGTTACATTTACATTGCACTTTAGTTTGCGGTTATTCCAAAAACCGGTTTTCGTTTTTTTTAATAAATATCCAATACCCAATAGGTTAAACGTTACATTTACATTGCATTTTAGTTTGCGATACTCCATTCGACTCAATATCCATAAATATTATCCATATCAATACTACCGATATCGATTCCAAGATAATCAATCGATATATAAACGGCGTCAGCGTGTATTGGGTATTGCCAATGATTAAAAACTACTACACAGTGTAGTAGTTTTTTTATCAATAGTACTGCGTAATGGGATGGTGAAGGTAGAAATAGAAGTTCGAACTATCCAATTCGGATCCAAAATAGAAATCAGTCATCAGTGTTGTCAAATCGGTTTCGGTTAGGTTAGCTTAAAATTTCTACTTCTTCACGCGCGATAGAACAAGAAATTTCTCCACTTTTTCTAGTGATGGGGTTGTCGAAGTCCATCGAATAGTAATCGATTCTTGAACGTTCTCGAGATGTCTCGAGAACTTAAACCAAAGTATTTCAATTCTAGCTGTCAAAGCTGCTGGTTTATCTAAGGTTTAGCTAACAAAAACAAAATTCGTAACAAAACTAAAGTGAGAGATACGTCAACCCAATAAGTAGCCAAGCTTAAATGGAAGTTCGCCTGACATATACTAAAACAGAAGGATCAAATATGGACTAAGGTGATTATACATTGGAGACCGTGAAACCACAAACGAAAAGGGAAATGCCACAAATGCGTTGGTCAGATGAACTGAAGAAACACGCCGGGTCAAAATGGATGCAAAATGCCCAAGATAGAGAAGCAAGGAAGAAGGAAAAGAGAGGTACTCGGATGTTAGCAGCTATTTTTAAAAGCGGATGCTGGGTCCCAACGTAAGCGGAAAAGTTAGTTTTGTAAGCAAATATTTTTAGAGATCAACTAATATGATAAACTAACGCAATGAAAATTTTGGGTCCAAATAAAACCAAATAATTGGAAAATACAAAAGATAGTGAAGTCAGGTACCTACTTATAATACTATAATGGTAAAATGAATTAAATTAGACTATAACGTGTATTAGATGTAATATGAATTATAAAAACAAAAATGTAACATACAAAATAGTAAAACTTAGAAAAACAAATAATAAATTATTGTTAAAATTCTGAACTGGATGTATTGCCCTAAATGTTTTTGCAAATTTGTTGTATAATAACTTATCCGGTTTTCACCGGTTATTACTTTAAAAAGAAATAACGGTTATAACCGTGACACAAAAACAACCGGTAAAACCGGTTATTGCGAAGTAAAAAACCGGTTTTAGGTTATACTCGTAACCAGTAGGTTTTTTCCATCCCTAACCTGCCCTGAACGTTTGCCTAACGCCGTTTTTCAAGTTACCAAGGAAAAATTGGTATCGTACACATGCAAGCGCGCGTTTATCAGGTAAAACGCGGCGTTAAACGCTGTCATGTGTACGGGGTCTTTTAGGATCAGAACAGTCCAAGAAAGGGTCGGCGAAATGACGAACCCTTGTCTCTTTACTGCCAATTTTTTTTAGAAGTGAGCTCCAGGGATAACTTCAACTAAGAATAAAAATAACTTCTTCTTCTTTCTCATAATCCTTAGTGCCCTTCAGGGCGTCGGATTGAATAAAAATAACAAAAGTGCTAAACTGGAAAAGTTAGTTAATTTTAACGTTATTCTTGAAAAGAGCTTGCAAAATGGCAAAATGAAAGAATTATTATTTTATAACGCTATACGTGGTATTTTTATTAAAGAAGTTTAAAACATTCCTTTTTATTGGATATTTATTTTAGTACATTGAGAGAGACAATAACCTGACGTGTTCCAGATATAAAAAGAACTATATCGACGTGGGATTGAGACTGAAAAATTTCAATTTAATAATAAGTTTAAATCGATGCATATTTTTAGACATTCTATTTTAATAAATAATTATTATTTGCTTTCGATTACACTGTATTTCGACTCATTCAGCTAAGACTGTACTAACTCATTTTTTTAAGTTTTCGAATAAAGCAAGATAAAGTTTTGATTAATGCAAAAAATCAGGGGTTTTTATTTACTAAATTGTTTTTATATTTATCCATTGTGTTTACCGTATTGTTCTATTTGTTCTTTTGAACATGTGAATTTTTTTTCTTTATATGGTTTTTGAATGAGTTAGTACCGTATTCGCTGGAAAAAATCGGGAAAATCCTGGATAGTACATCCTGGATACTTATTTATTATTTATACTTATAAAATGCACCTTCTATTCACATGAATTGTTTTTATCTAATAGAAATTTATACGCTGTACAACTTTTATAACGTAAATAAAATGTTGTTCATGTAGGCATACTTTACTTAACCTTAAAATGCGAAAACTATTCTATTTTAACTCACGAGACAATGACGCTTCCGTTCGGAATGCCGAGGAAGACTATACTAACTTTGATGATGCTTTGATTGAGATAGGAGATAGGATAGTTTTCGTGGGATAATGTAAAGATATACAAGTTGGTACAATATCGAAGTGCAAAATTGGTTGCCTAAACGTGAACAAATTAACATAGAACTTTGTTCGTGGAAAGGCATCACGGTTATCTAATTTTTCAGGGGTATAACTCAAAAACGCCAAAAATTGAGTTAGTACAGTCTTTGTTGGAAGAGTCGATTTATACAGGGTGTTTCAAAAAGATGTGTCATAAATTAAATCACGCATTTCGGGGACAAAAATAAATTGATTGAATCCAACTTACCTTAGTACAAAAGTGTACACAAAAAAAGTTACAGCCCTTTGAAGTTACAAAATGAAAATCGATTTTTTTTTCATATATCGAAATCTCTTAGAGAGTTTTTATTGAAAATGGACATGTGGCATTCTTATGGCAGCAACATCTTAAAAAAAATTAAAGTGAAATTTGTGCACCCCATAAAAATTTTATGGGGGTTTTGCTCCCTTAAACCGCCCCAAACTTTTATGTACGTTCCAATTAAATTATTATTGTGGCACCATTAGTTAAACACAACGTTTCTAAAACTTTTTTGCCTCTTAGTACTTTTTCGATAAGCCAGTGTTTATCGAGATATTTTGAATATTTGTCGAATCCACCACATATTTGTATATGGTTAAGTAATACGATTATAGAGACCTGTTAATAATCTGAAAATTTATTTATAATTTACATTTTTAGGTATATTTTGAAGAAGAAGCCACATATGGATAAAAAGTGACTTATCAAAAAAAAACTAAGAGGCAAAAAAGTTTTAAAAACACTGTATTTACTTAATCTTATCACAATAATAGTTTAATTGGAACGTACACGAACATTTGGGGGGTTTAAAGGAACAAAACCACCATAGAATTTTTATGTAAACATATTAAAAAAGAAGCCGCATCTCGATAAAAATTGGCTTATCGAAAAAATACTAACAGGCAAAAAGTTTTAAAAACGTTGTGTTGAAGTAATGGTACCACAATAATTAATTAATTGGAACGTACACAAAAGTTTGGGGGGGGGGGGTTTGAGGGAACAAAACCCCCATAAAATTTTTATGGGGTGGACAAATTTCACTATAATGTTGTTTTAAGATGTTCCTGCCATAAGAATCATACATGTCCATTTTCAATAAAAAATCTCCAATAGTTTTCGACATATTCGACTTATTGGAAAAAATCCATTTTCATTTTGTAACTTCAAAGGGCTGTAACTTTTTTGTGTACACTTTTGTACTAAGGTAAGTTGGATTCAATCAATTTATTTTTGTCCCTGAAATGCGTGATTTAATTTATGACATACCTTTTTGAAACACCCTGTGTAATCCATTGCTGCTTCTTTATAAACTTTTTTTATAAAAATTGCAAAAGACTGATATGTTTTGTACACATTTGACTCGGCATGCGGCACCTTAAAATTTTTTATGCTTTTTTGGTGCGTAGATTCGATTTTTTGAGGGCACGATACTTTGTTGTTCCGTCCATTCTCGAATCCATGTGGTCGTTAAGTTTTCCACAACAATCTTTGCTGTATTTATTGGCGGTCGTCTGGAGCGTAGACGGTTATTACCATTGGCAGCATCCATATCTTGATTCAGGCAGGCTTTCGTTATCAATGATCTTTCTGTACTCACTAGTGAGTGAGTGTATGTGTCGTAGTTTGGGTGGTGGAATGTGGCTCAGGACTGGGAGCCATTGCGTAGGGGTGGATTTGATAACGCCAGCAATCATTCTCATTGTGTTATTCAATTGGCTTGGGCATCTACTGTGTGCATATGTGGGCTGTTAAGTCAGGCTGAAGAGCAGTATTCCGCGGTTGAGAAGGCAAGGCCCAGGGCAGATAATCGCAAGGTGGAAGCCGATGCTCCCCATGTTGTGCCGCACAGCTTCTGGATTTAAGCTTTTTCGGTGTCTTTGTCAGATGATCCTTGAAGGATAGGGTTCTGTCAAGAGTCACTCCAAGGTACTTTGGTTTTTCATTGTAGGCGAGTGTGGTATTTTCGAATTGGATGTTGAGTATCCTTCCTGCAAGCTTGTTATTTAGGTGGAAACTGGAAACCTCTGTTTTCGTAGCGTTTGGTTGGAGCCTCCATTTATGGAAATACTTTCCCACTGTGTGTAAGTTCGCCGTGAAGATTTCTTCTGTTTCTTCAAATGTCTTACACCTTGTAGCAATAATTATTAATGACCCACCATTTCACCATTTATTTTCCACTCTTCTTTAATAAATCCATCTCCTGGTCTACGTCTAAACAGTGTAATTTTTGACTTAATTTCCATGGAGTAATGACAGGAGGTACAAGTACCTAAATCGAGAATTATGCGTATTTGAATAATCTTAAATTAGACAATAATACGTAGATCACCATAGAAATTATTTGGAAAAAAACAACCTTTTAATCTGCCGTTGAGAACCCGTATACACATTATGTAAATATCACCCTCGTATGTAATTGATTCACCCCATGCTGAGCATGTGAGCCGTCTAGAAAGAACATAAAATAACGATACACTCCCTCTTTTAATATGTAAAATGTCACAAAAAGTATCGGATTTCGAACTTCTATTTTCCCCATAAATCTTATAGGGGGTGACACAAAAAAGGCTTTCTCAAAATTTTCGGAAACTGAGGTTGTCGAATGGTACAAAGGATGCCAAAAGGGCCCAAAACGGTCTGAGATCGATGATGAAGATTTAATAGTAGTCAAGAGGCTAAAATAGAAATGGATTTTACTTTGCGATTTTTACACAATTCAGAAGAAAAGACTTTTTCAGGCAAAAAAAATTGTAAAAAATTTAAAGCAAATTATAGTCAATTAACGAAAGAAGCATTTACTTGTAAATTACACATTGGAGAATAATACCTAACTTTTTCTACAATTTGTTTATAAGATCACGATATATGTTTAGGTTAGTATTTTAATATGGTATGTAGGACTATTTAAGAGTAAATGGTAAACAGATTGAGGTCCTCATCTTCTTTTTAAAGTGAAAACTTCTTTAGGGTCGTTGTGCACTTCTGGGATGGAGAAAAAGTATTAAATTAGCGACCGTCATCGCTTCGGCGAAATAAATTTTTGAAGTTGAAATTTTTTTAGGGCCGTTGTGCACGTTTTGGATGGGGAAAAAGTATTAAATTAGCGACCGTCATTGCTTCGGCGAAGTAAATTTTTGAACTGAAAACTTATTTAGGGACGTTGTGCACTTTTGGAATGGGGAAAAATATTAAATTAGCGACCGTCATCGCTTCGGAGAAATACATTTTTTAGTGAAAACTTCTTTAGGGACGTTGTGCACTCTTTGGATGAGGAAAAAGTATTAAATTAGGGACCGTCATCGCGACCGTCATTGCTTTGGCGAAATAAATTTTTGAAGTTAAAATCTTCTGGGATGGAGAAAAAGTATTAAATTAGCGACCGTCATCGCTTCGGCGAAATAAATTTTTGAAGTTAAAATTTTTTTAGGGACGTTGTGCACGTTTTGGATGGGGAAAAAGTATTAAATTAGCGACCGTCATTGCTTCGGCGAAATAAATTTTTGAACTGAAAACTTATTTAGGGACGTTGTGCACTTTTGGAATGGGGAAAAATATTAAATTAGCGACCGTCATCGCTTCGGAGAAATACATTTTTGAAGTGAAAACTTCTTTAGGGACGTTGTGCACTTTTGGGATGGGGAAAAAGTATTAAATTAGCGACCGTCATCACTTCGGCGAAATAAATTTTTGAAGTGAAAACTTCTTTAGGGACGTTGTGTATTTTTTGGATGGGGAAAAAGTATTAAATTAGCGACCTACATCCTACATCGCGACCGTCATTGCTTTGGCAAAATAAATATTTAAAGCGAAAACTTCTTTAGGGACGTTGTGCACTTTTTGGATGGGGAAAAAGTATTGAATTCGCGACCGTCATCACTACGGCGAGATATTAGTCATTTATATACTATAGGTTGAAATGCGTATAAGTTTGACCGAAGTTATAATGGTTGAAGTAGGGAGAGAGAGTGTGTACCCGAAGGAGCTTGCGAAGAAAGCGCATGAGAAGCCGCACTATCCCTATCTCTCTTTAAGTGAAAACTTCTTTAGCGACGTTGTGCACTTTTTGGATGGGTAAAAAGCATTGTATTCGCGACCGTCATCGCTTCGCTGAAATAAATTCTGTACGTATATGCATTATGTGTATCTATATATATATATATATATATATATATATATATATATATATATATATTGATGTGATCTTGATTATTGATATGAGATAATATTCTTATATGTCATTTAATTTAATCAATGCATTTATAATAATCTAATTAATTTACCAGATCACATATCAATATGTTTTCAATCTCAGGGCTTTTTATAAAATTAATTACTTACTTACGTGGCTTCTAAGTATTTCTCAATGGTTCCTAATCGGGATAGGAAAGAAAAGAGTAAAATAATACACACATATGGGTTACAATTATAATCAAAATATTGTTTATTTTATTTAAATGGCAATCACTGCTTAATATTTGCTATATCTTATTATTCTTAAACATAACATTTACACATGGGAATCTTATTTCCTTTTGGTTTCCAATTGAAAGTTTTTATTAACATTTAACTATTAGGATTTATTAGCAACAATTCTATTTAAGTTTGATGAAACTTTTCTGATATTATTGATTATGTTCTTCAATTTTAAATGTGGTATTTAATACGAAAAACCCATACATTCATGTCCAAACAAATGAGACTGACCTTTTTCTGGTGAACTGAGAATGTCTTCACACAAGACCCGATTCCTGCTATCCTTGGCTGCGATCAAAACCTCGTCCTGTCTTCCAGCAATGTTCTCCTTTGAAAACTAGCTCGTATAGCTCCCGTTCCTGCTTCTGTCGTGATGCCGTGTTTCTACCTTTTTCGAAACTTCAATCAGCTACCGGGACACTCTTGGCTCAAGGAGGTTCTTTACTCTCGACCTGGCCTACCTCTCGTTCCACGATAGATACTCCACACTCACGGAACTACACCGGCTTTCTCACTCTCTGTACACTACCGTCTACTACTGGACTTCACTTCTCGACAGCTCAAAACATTCTGCTCTCTATTTTTCATTCATTCCCCTACTTTCTAAATATCCCTTCCAGATTCACAAATCAACCTTCCACCACCAACTCTCATTCGCAGTATTCCTCAAAACCAATTTTTAATCTTTCTAAATATGCTTAATGGATTTCAAAAAAAAATAGTTAATTCCCATTCTAAAATTACTTTCTACTATTTACAAAATTTAATGACCTATTATCTACTTCAACTGAGTCTTATTTAGCATAGGCTAATGATCGAACCTTCCGCGAACAACGATAATGACCTATTATGTATTTCAACTGAGTCTTATTTAGCATAGGCTAATGATCGAACCTTCCGCGAACAACGATAATGGTACGCGCCATTCACTTTGTTTATTCTCGGCGCATTGTCCCGAGTTTCGTAAGCTTCTTATAATCACTTCTTAAAATTACATATAACAATTTGTTGTATACAGGTTGTTCTAAATTTATATGCCCGTGGTTAAGAAAATTTAAAATATTTTATATTAAATTGAATTCTGTTTATAATTTTCAAAATTTAATTTTCATATCAAATAGAAATATAACAATATATATATATATATATATATATATATATATATATATATATATATATATATAAGTAGCGTAGGACGTACGCAACGCGTACATATGTATTTCTTTTTAGATGGGGAAAAAGCATTGAACTCGCGACCTTTATCGCTACGGCGAGATATTGGTAATTTATATATTATAAGTTGAATTGCGTATAAGTTCGACCGAAGTTATAAATAAAGCTTGAAGGAGGGATAAAGTGTGTCCCCGAAGACGGTTGGTTTGCCAGAAGTTTTCACTTCTGTCGGCACTCTCCCGAGTGCCTTAATTTTTTGTAGAGGGACCGTTTAAGTATTACGTAACGCAGGTTGGGGGGGGGGGCAAAAATCTTTAAAAAGTGCGTTACGTAATAGTTAAACGCCCAGTACAGTGCGTTACGTAGGGGGGGAGGGGGGTCAAAAATCTTCAAAAATCGCGTTACGTAATACTTGAACGCTCCCATAGACATTTGTGTCTGCCTTTCAACGTGTCTCTAGTAAGTCGTCGTTCCATCGGTTTCGTGTTCTTCTCACTGGTCGTTTTCCTATTGGGGAACCATCTCACGCCTTCTTTACTACTCTATTTGGTGTCATTCAGCTTATATGATCGTTCCATTCTACTTTTCTATTTCTTACCCAGTCCTGGATGTTTTTCACCTTGTTTCTCCGTCGTATACCTGTGATATTTCTTGCTACGTCTCATAGTGTCTTACCATCGATTTTTCTAAGGGATTTCATCTCTAGCAATGTTTTTTTTCTCTCTGGGTCAAGTCATGTTTTTGCCGCTTATGTCATTATTGGTCTTGTGACTGTTTTGTTAATTCAACTTTTCATTTCTTTCCCGATATTTATTTCTCCATATTTTTCTATTCAGGCAACCTGCGGCTCTCTTTGTTACATGCATTTGATCTTTCACTTCTCTTTTAAGCTTTCCGTAGCTAGATAGTGTGACACCTAGATATTTAAACTTCATCACTTGTTCTATTATCTGATCTTCCAGTGCTAATTTACATCTTAGTGGATTTGCTGTTATAAAACATGCATTTGGTCTTTTTTTGGGAAATTAATATGTTGAATTTTCTAGCGGTTACCTATATTAAATTAGTGTAGCATATGTTGTAAATTGTAAATCATCCTCACTTTGAGAGCGTTGTCTCTTTGAGAGTGTTGTATTGCGTTGTCCGCAAAGTAGATTATTTTAAGTTGTTCTTCCTCCCCTTCTTACTTTTTTATTATTTCATCCATGCTGAGGTTGAACAATAGAGGACTCAGGGAATCTCCCTGTCTTATCTTAATGTTGTTGTTTAGGTAGATATTTTCGATCATTTTGATTATTCCTAGAGATATCTCTCTTACGTACAATAAGTGGATAACATCCTTTAATGTTGCCCTGTGAAACGCTTTCTTCAGGTCTCGAAACAAAAATAGTCGGTTTGTTGTATTCTTATGATTTCTCTTGCACTTGATCTTCCCGACCTAAAATCTTGTTGTTCTTCTCTTAGTGCTATAATTTCATTCAGTTTATTTGTTATCACTTTGGTTGTTGATTCTAGTGTTGTATAATAAATTAGTACCTCTGTAATTCTCTGGGTCCGATTTGTCTCCCTTTTTGATGAGATGTATTGGGACGCTTCATTTCCATTCTCGTGGTATTCCGTTGGGTTCTATTATATTTTGGATTAGTTTTAATAGTAGTTGTTTGGTCAGATTTGGTCCGCCGTATGTTAGGAGTCATGTTAGGAGTATTCTGTTTTCTCCTGGTGATTTTTTATTTTTTAGTTTCTTTATTGCTTTCTTTACTTCTTCTTCCTCAATGTGTGCTCCTTCATTTCTCGTCACTTCTGGAGTTGGTGGTTTATTATCGTCACCTTTAGCAATTAGAAAACGATAGAATTAGGTGAAGAAATTAATTGATCTTAAATAGTTTACTAGCTGTACTTCTTCTGCCTTCTTGTATGTAGGCTTTAAAGCCTGTTTCTTATTCATTATTAGCCTCTTAAAATGTTTAAATTATCGCACCATCTTTTTCTTGGTCTGCCAATACTTCTTCGTCCATTTGGTGACTTATCTAGTCCTATTCGCACTATCCTATCATTTGCCATTCTACATTCTACTAATGTGTTCGTTCCACTCCTGTTTCCGTTTTGTCACCCATCCATTTATATCTTCTACATTGCATGATCTTCTTATGTTTTCGCTTCTCTCCCTATCCAACAGCCTTTTCCCTGATATTCGTCGAAGTATTTTCATCTCTGTTGTTTCTAGTAGTCGTCTCGTTTTAGATGTGTCAGGTCTTGTATCCGCCGTGTATGCCAATATAGGTCTAATTGCTGCTTTTTAGATTCTTGCTTTTGTGTCTTGTCTTAGGTGTTTGCTCTTCCAGATTGTGTCATTAAGAGATCCCGCCGCTTTACTTGCTTTTAAGCTTTGTTGTCGTACTTCCTCCTCAACATATCCGTAACTGGTTGTATCTACTCCCAGATATCTGAACTTTGCTTCCTGCTTTATTATTTTCCCATCAATTTCGATTTTACATCGTAGTTGGTATTTAGATGTTGTCATACATTTGGTTTTTTCTGCTGATATTATCATATTGTATTTCTTTGCGTATTGAAGATGTGCGTTAATCTTTGGAGATCGTCTTCTGTCTCGGCGATTAATGCGGTGTCGTCTGCATAACACGATATTTGGATTTTTTTGTTCCCCATTCTGTAGCCATGACCTTTACGTACTGCTTTAATTATTTCGTCCATTATTATATTAAGAAGCTGTACTTAAATAGCTGTATTTTAATTTCATATTAATTTATTTTCATAGATTCTAATAAAGAAAACTTCTCCCATATTGAATAACACAATCAAAACAAGTCTTTTTGTTCGAATATGTAAAACTTCAAAATCCTTTTATGTTAAGTGTAGGTAATGTATTCTAATCCGATACTCTTATAGGGCATAAGTAATGAACAACCTGCTAATAAGGCAAGAGTTCCCAGAAGATCTAAAAACGGCAAAAAACGGCAAAACGGCCGAAACCGAGAAAGGAATTAGAGGACCTTCTGACATATAGATCTATATGCCTGTTAAATACTTTCACAACGTCTTTGAGATTCTTGTGAAGACAAGGCTGGAGAGGGAGATAATGGAGGAAAGTGGCTTATCTGACCACCAGTAAGGGTTCAGGAAAGGAAAATCTGCGGTAGCCACCATAAGCAGGATCAAGAGGGAGGGATCGGTTGCAAGAATACTACAATATTTGGGTCATATAACACGTGGTGACAGATATGAACTTCTAAAATTAATAATACAGGGAAAGATTCAAGGAAGGCGCAGCATAGGTATGTAGAAGAAAAATGTCCTGGCTGAGAAACCCCAGAGAATGGTTTGGATGCATTTTAACTGAACTATTTCGGACTGTGGTGTCAAAAGTTAGAATAGCAATGATGATTGCCAATGCCAGCCTTCGTGGCGGAGATGGCACGTAAAGAAGAAGTAGTTAGAAATAGCAGCATATGGGGGCCAGGCAGAATGGAAAAACCAGAATAAAGCGGTCTGGACAAGTGTATTAATTCCAAATATCGCAGATTGGATGAAGTGCGACGACAGGGACTCTAACTACTTGTTCACCTAGTTCCTAACAGGGCACGGCTCCTTTAGGATCTAGCTAGAAAGGATAGGGAAGGTAGCGGATGGAAACTGCACAGACTGTGGAGTGGCTGACACGGCTGAGAGCACTGTGCTGAGGACAGAAAGGAATTACACAGGAAGGTAGGTAGGCTAACTACAAATAATATCATAATGCAGGTAGCAATGAGGGGAAAAACTGAATACAAGGCAATACTGGAGACAGTAACGCGAATTGTCAGAAAGAGGTAAATATTCTAGGGGAATCTGCAGCAAAGACAAGGGGGGAGAGAGAGAGACACACAGAGAGAGAGAGAGAGAGAGAGAGAGAGAGAGAGAGACACACAGAGAGAGAGAGAGAGAGACACTTCAATCTTGGTAAACTCTCTAGAATTTTTCTTTTCCTGTTAATTTACAGTTTTATTTATCACATAATTTTCTTAGATGTTTTCTCCATGAAGCAATATATTTATTGTAATGAGTAGCTTATAATTTACATAAACACATACACGAATTGTCTTGCGTCAAAGTTTTCACCTTCTTTACATTTTATTTACACATATTTTTTAAATATTTACATGGTTCAGGGAATTAGTTAAATTTAAATTCAAGCATCTATAAATGGAATGCTTGTTACTATGTACGAAGAGATACCCGTCTAGATTTAACATACAATTTATCTAAATGTTTTGTTTATCTTGTCTCTCTTTGTCGGCGAATTGTCTAAGTCAAAGTAACACTATGTTTCCAAATTTAAGAAGAATTCCTTACACGCTGGGTCGTCATAGCTACAGAACTATAATAACTGGTTTCACACGATCTGTCTTGCAGACCGACGGCATTTTGGTATTTTCAACCTGCCCGTTGCGTTTCTGTCCCCCAAAATACTACGCTATGAACCAACCAACGCAGGCATCGCAGTCAGAAAATAAAAGATTCAAAAGTCTGAATAGCTCACTTGTGTGCAGGCCGGGAACCTGCAACATATTTTTTTTTCAAAACCAGTGGCGTACGGAACTACCGGTTACTAAGGAAAGGACAACAATTGAATGGTGTATAACACCCGTGTTATCAAATCGATCAATAATCAGATTTATTTATTTTATAATTTTTTTACATACATAATTGATTGCCTCTTATACCCATAGGGGTCGAGGTTTCTTCTTTTATATGCTACTCTCTGCAAATTTACGCCACTTCTTCCTATTTGCTGCTAAAACTTTTGCTTCTTGCCACGGTGTTCCTCTTTTCTTGAGTATTTCGCTTACACTAGTGTTCCAGCTTTTCCTTGGTCTGCCCCTCGTGCTTTTACCCACTGCTTTGGCCTTCCGTGCCATTTTCACTTGTCTGCCACAACTCATTCTTATCATGTGTCCAGCCCATTTTAACTTCTTTTCTTCAACATTTTCGTTGAGCGATTTTACCTGTAGTTCATGTCTTATATCTTCGTTTTTTCTTTTGTCTAATCTTCTTGCTCCCACCACTTTTCTTAAGTATCTCATTTCTGTAGCTTGTAATCTTTTTCTTTGTCTGTCATTCAATACCCAGTTTTCTGCACCATATATTGTAATTGACATATATACGGTTTTATAGACTGTCATTTTGGTTTTACTCGATATTTCCTTTTTGTTTAGGAAATTTTTATACAGTGAATAATAAGTTCTTGTTGCCAATTTTATTCTGTTTCCAATTTCATCTTCTTGTGTACCTTTGTTGTTTAACATTATTCCCAAATACCTAAAGAGGTCTACTTGCTCAATTTGTTGTCCTTCGATATCAATATTTAGATTTGCTTATTTGTTGGCTGTTGTCATTACTTTCGTTTTTTCCATATTTATTATTAAGTTGTAGTTTCTTAGTTCCTCTGCCCAGATTCTAATATTATCTGCAAGAGCCTTTTCAGTTCTTGCAACTAAAACAATGTTATCAGCAAATGCACAGGCTTCAATTTTTATTTGTTGCAGATTTCTATACTCTATAGCGCATTTTTTAGTTTTTATCCAACACTTTTTAATCACTTCATCCATAACATAAATGAATAACAATGGGCTTAGCACTCCACCTTGTCTAATCCCGTTGTTCGCCTGAGATTAGGTTACTTGTCCTGACCTGGCTTTTAGTGTTGAGATACATACTCTTTATTGCACTTACGAGTTCTTCATCTACTTCCTTGTTTATCAGGCTTTGCCATATTCCTTCTCTATTGACCATGTCAAACGCCTTTTTCCTATCTAAGAACGCCAGACCAAGAGGTGCCAAATGAAATTGTAATTTACTAACCACATCTTTGTTAGCAATTCTGCAACTAATTATATTTTGTACGTGTGCACCGAAAAAATAAAAAAAAATATATAAAAAAATAAACAAAAAAAAACAAAAACAAAATAAATAAAACAAAAAAAAATGAAAACAAAAAAAACAATAGTAAAAAAGAATAATAAGAAGTTAAAAAAAAACAAACTAAATTATACATATAAAAACATAAGTAAAAATTAAATTATAAAGAAAACAAAAGAAAAATTTGCACACATTAATCATACCTTACTAACAGTTTCAGCATTGTAATCGTGAGGAAGGATGAGTTTTAAATAAAAAAAATATTATAATTAAAGAAAAAATTGTCTGGCTAATTGGTCCCTACCAAAGCCATCAAATTAATTAAAAAAAGAACGCCAGGTACAGTGTATCGTATTTTAACAGTGATTTGATGTAGTGTTTATAATTTTATATTTAACTAAATGTTTAAATTTATAAAGAAATTATAGCTTCAGTTAGTAATTTGGAATTTTTCCATCTGCAATTTAATTAACATTAGCATAAAAGAGCGATAGAAATAGAAAGTACATACCCCGATCCGTAATAGAAATAAAATGAAAGATATATTAATAGAAGTATACTTTTGCTGTATTCTTTTATAACATTGAAACACTAAAACACATACATGACGATTTCATAAAAGATTAACGAGGTAGAGAACACAAGAAGACAACGCAACACAGGCATAGTTGTAGACATCGAAGGTCAGGTTACAATCGAAGATAAATTCAGAAGATGGAAAGAATATCTGCAAGAATTATTCGAAGATGCAGTACGAAGTTCGACTGGACAATCCCTACGGCCCATAAATACCTAACAAACGAAGAAGAAACTATGGCCATTAACCGAATTAAAGATGGGAGATCACCAGGCAGGAGCTGATGAAGTGCATGATGAAATTTTTGAAGCTAAATATATTAGAGACACAAATCACAGCTCTTACGAAGCTATTCAACATTTATTATGAGACTGGTTATACTTACCAAAACACTGGCTACTATCAAGATTGTGTACTTAAAGTACTCCTTGCTATTATTCACTCGCGCATATAAACTCGCCAGAAGGCAAAGGGAAACCACTGCACTATTTTCCCAAGAGAATTTCTTCCCATAACGATGACAATTTCAGTAAGTGAAGGTGGAATGTGTAGCGACCCGACTCACGCTCGGCGCCATCTCGGTTCCGGGTCGGATGGTGTGAAATTTGCTACCGGCTGCCAAGGTTTGAGGGACCAGGCACCTGGCAGAAATTGTGCGACTCAATCCAAATTTTCATTTAATTTAAGAAAATGTCAGCGAATTGGTACATGGAACGTCCAGGGACTGATCCAAAACCCTGGAAAGTTACACATAATTGAAAAAGAAATGGCAGACCACAATCTTTCGGTACTGGGACTCTTAGAAACTCACTGGAGAGAAAAAGGGCATTTTAAAACAACGTCGTCTATTTTTCAGGCCCAGATAATAAAAGTACAAATGGAGTCGCAATAATTGTACCCTCTAAACTTAACGACTGCGTAATTGGATATAATACTATTGATGAAAGGATAATATCCCTTAAAATGAGAATATCCGCCAATACCCTACACCTTGTCCAGGTATACGCTCCTACAACAGCTGCACAAGAAGAAGACATCAACAGGTTCTATGGTCGTCTAGAAGAAACTGTTCGCGCTATTACGAATCGTGAACTCGTCATAATTTTAGGAGATTTTAACGCCATCTAATGAAAATATTGAAGGAGTGCTGGGTAAAAATGGACTGGGACAGAGAAATGAGAATGGCGACCGTCTAGTGGAGTTCTGTGTAGAACAACATCTTACAATTAAAAACACGTTATATCAACATCATCCACGGAGATTATACACATGGCGCAGCCCAGATGGACGAACAAGGAATCAAATAGACTACATCCTAATAAGATCAAGATGGAAGTCGTCGTCCATCAACTGTAAACATATCCTGGCGCAGACTGTGGAAGCGATCATCAACTCCTGGTACTGAACGTTCGACTTTGTTTTAAAGTCCCCAAAAGAAGACCCCAGAGAAAAGTCATGTCTCTAAATCCATCAAAAATCAATGACTTCCAACAAAACCTAGAAGATGCTCTTTCTTTAGACCAAGTAGATAGTGACCCTGAAAACACTTCGATCTATCTCAAAGATAAGGTATTCGAGGCTGCAAAAGACTGTGAGGCAGCGGTTTCCACTGGCCGTAAGCCATGGATATCCGATAATACGTGGACTGTGATTCAACGCAGAAAAGAACATAAAACTAGATACGGAACAAACGATGAATACAGAGCGTTATCGAGAGAAATCAGAAACAGTGCCGCAAAGATAAAGCTGATTACATCTCTCAAATATGCAGAGAGATAGAGGAACATGGCTGTCGAAATGAATAGAGGACTTATCTTAGAAGATCAAACTCCTTACCAGTGAATTTAAACCTAAAACGTGGTCTGTAATAGATAAGGGAGATAATTTAAAGACCGATACTGATGAAATATTGGAAACATGGCGAAACTACTGTGGCGAGCTATATAAAAATAACGAGGTATCAGCAGAAAATCAGTGGCCTTCTGACTACCCTAGAGAACCTACTGTCTTACTCGCTGTCTTACTCGCTTACTGTCGCTGAAGTCAAAGATGCAATTAAATCACTAAAGAGAAATAAATCCCCAGGCATTGATTCAATACCATGTGAAGTACTACAGTTACTAGGTGACATAGGGTTACGTATCATCCATTCTATCTGTGTCGCTGTTTGGAATTCAGGAAAATGGCCATCTGATTGGTGTACCTCAATTTATATCCCACTACTCAAAAAAGGAACTACTACCAGATGTGAAAACTACCGCACACTGTCACTAATGACACATGCTAGTAAAATCTTGTTGCATATCATCAAAAACAGAATAAAAACCTATCTACATTACCAAATACCTCAGGAACAAGCGGGGTTTGTAAAGGGTAAAGGTACAAGGGAACAAATCCTGAACCTGAGACAACTCATTGAAAAGTCTAGAGAATTTCAAGTACCTATGATTATATGTTTAGTTGACTACCAAAAGGCATTTGATTGTGTAAGCTGTCACCTGGTGACACTGTTAAAATCTGTACCAGTCTAATATAGCGACACTACGACTAGATCAGAAGTTCTCAAACCAGTTCAAGACCGAGAGAGGTGTTAGACAAGGATGCGTGTTGTCACCTGACTTATTTAACATTTATGGTGAACATGTCATGAGGATGGTTTTAGAAGGATGGGCCGGTGGAGTAATAGTAGCTGGTAGGAAAATCTCCAATTTAAGATTGCTGATGACACTACACTTATAGCAGCAAATGATCAAGAAATGTTTGATCTTCTGCGAAGAGTTGAGTACGAAAGTAATAAAGTTGGTCTGAAAATCAATAAAGCTAAGACAAAAATAATGGTGGTCAGATTTGACACTATTCAACTGGACATATTACAGGAATACCAGATAGTAAACACCTTTGTCTATCTCGGGTCTAGTATAACTAACGATCGTAACTGTGAAGCAGAAGTTCGGAGACGTTCGGTATGGCAAAAAATGCGATGAGTCGCCTAACTAAAGTTTGGAAAGACAGATCTATCTCTCAAAATATCAAGATGAGACTGGTGAATGCCCTTGTATTCTCAATATTTCTATACGGAGCAGAGACTTGGACTCTTCGCGCATGCGAGCGCCAAAAAATTGATGCATTTGAGATGTGGTGCTGGAGAAGAATGCTGCGCATACCTTGGACAGCTCATAGGACAAACGTTTCCAACCCAAACCAACTCAATATTAAAAAAAGGCTGTCCACAATATGTCTGCAACGAATTCTGCTGTTCTTTGGTCACGTGGTTCGCAGAGGTGACGACAGTTTGGAGAGATTAATTGTTTCTGGAAACGTTCCGGGGAGAAGATCAAGAGGACGATCACCAACTAGATGGTCTGACCAAATAAAGCATTCAGCTGGAAACTCATTCTGCGAAGCTCTTAGAGCAGCTGAAGATAGAGACCAATGGAGAAACATTGTTAGGAATATTGGAAGAAATCACGATCCTCAGTAATGGGGAAACGACAGGAGAGAGAGATATACACCAAATTAGAGAAGAACACCTGAGTAAAGTTCAATTTGGATTCAAAGGAGGACTCGGAACGGACACTTCTCAGTTTGCAAGTTGTATACAGAGAGCCAAGGATGTCAATTGCGATGTATAAGCATATGCATGTTTCATTGATTTCGAGAAGGCATTTGACAAAGTGCCACATGGGGAATTAGTAGATATCTTAAAAACATCAGAACTGGATGGCAAGGATATAAGACTGATCGGAAAGTTATATCTCTAACAAAAAGCAACATTGCGATTCGAAAATGAACTGTCCGAGATCTTCACAGTCGGAAAAGGAGTTAGACAGGGTTGTATACTGTCACCAGCATTATTATTTAACGTATACTCTGAAAACATCTTTAGAGAAGCCTTGGACGAATCAGAAGATGATTCGTCTAAGGCCTAAGGTGATGGTGATAGCTATGATATAAAAACTCGTATTGGACAGTGGTTAAAGAAATGGAAGATAAAAGCTAATGAAACCAAGTCAACACATCTAACTTTCACACTGAGGAAAGACCAATTCCCAAATATTCGCCTTAATCAAGTCAACATACTCCAACATAATATCGTCAAATACCTTCATCTTGATTCTAAATTTAACTGGAAACAACACATTTTAATGAAGAAGAAACAAACTGAGTTGAAAGTGAAAGAAATTAATTCGCTTATAGGTCGAAAATCTCGACTCTCAATTGAGAACAAACTGCTCATTTATAAAACAGTCATCAGACCTGTATGGATATACGGAATCGAACTATGGAGTTGTGTCACCAAATCAAATACAAAAATAATCCAAAGAAACCAATCACAAACTCTACGCACCATCCCAAATGCCCCGTGGTACATTTGCAACCAAACACTTCACAGAGACCTAAAAAAGATCCAGTTGGTTAGCACAGTAATTCAAGGAAGAGCCAACAGACACCATGAGAAATTGGAAGGCCACCCCAACCAATTATTACCACTACTGCAGCCAATAAACAACAGAAGATTGCGAAGATTATGGCCCATAGATCTTCGATGAAACTGAGGTGAAACCGCTGGGTGATGTACCTCATAACGCCATATTAGTGTACAATATTATAGTTTATAATATAATATATGTAATTGTCCTTGTTATCAAAAATTAACAACTCATAGAATGTGTAATTCTGATTGTTAAATGCTTATACAGTGAAGAGCGCGCTAATAACCGGCAAAAGAGCACAAAAGATGGAAAACGTATTAAGTTGTGAGATAAAAAGAAATGAAACTAGTTGAGCTGGGAAATTTAGCGATATTAACTTATAAATTTAAATTATATTGATTGTTTCCCACCTTTAGACGTATCGGACGACTTTGGCAACTACCACTGTCACAGTGACAGTTTTAGTTGACATACTCCTTTGATACGTATAAAGATGGGAAACAATCAATATAATGTAAATTTATAAGTTAATATCGCTAAATTTTCCAGCTCGAATAGTTTCATTTGTCTTTATCTCACACCTTAATACGTTTTCCATCTTTTGCGCTATTTTGCCGGTTATTAGCGCGCTCATCACTGTATACAGTATGGTGCAAATGAAAGGAAGAAATTCGTTATTTCGTAAACCGGCAACGATAAAGACAAATCCAGAAACAGGTGGATTTTTATTTTTAAATTATGATATTTTGAGATATATGTCAGACTAGTGACATCATCCACCTGGGCCTGATTACGTAATCGATGATTTTTTTAAATGGAAATTGGGGTCGTGTGCTTGCTCATTTGAAAGGTTATTCAATTCTCTATTCAGTAATATAAACATTTATATAATTAATTATACAGGGTGTCCAAAATTTTTTTTTAAATAAATTATTTGACAAAAAAAAAAGAATATAATGTAATTTATTTAATTCAAAATACATTTTACTGTTGTCCGAAAACAGAAAAGAATGTTTGTTTCACAAATAAACATCGCTTTTCGATTAAATTCAATGTTCAAGCCAGCTCCCGCCAGCCACCTGCTTCTTGGAAGTTTGAACATTTAATGTAAGCGAAAAGCAATGCTTATTTGTGAAACAAACATTTTTTTTCTGATTTCTGACAACAATAAAATGTATTTTGAATTAAATAAATTACATACATTCTTCTTTTTTCGTCAAATAATTTAATTAAAAAACATTTTTGGGACACCCTGTATAAATAATTATGTAAATGGTTATATTAACGAATATATAATTAAATAACCTTTTAAATCAGCTACCACACGACCCCTATTCTCATTTAAAAAAATCATCGAGTACGTCATCACGCGTAGATGGATGACGTCACTAGTGTGACATGTATGCCAAAATATCATAATTTAAAAATAAAAATCCACCTGTTTTTTTTTTCGGGAAAACTCGGGATTTTTCCTTACGAAATTCCTTAAATTGCCGACTTACGAAATAACGAATTTATTCCTTTCATTTCCACCATACTGTATGTACCTATCTATGTTTGTATGTACTGATGTGATCTTGATTATTGATATGAGATAATATTCTTATATGTCATTTAATTTAATCAATGCATTAATAATAATCTAATTAATTTACCAGATCACATATCAATATGTTTTCAATCTCAGGGCTTTTTATAAAATTAATTACTTACTTACGTGGCTTCTAAATATTTCTCAATGGTTCCTAATCGGGATAGGAAAGAAAAGAGTAAAATAATACACACATATGGGTTACAATTATAATCAAAATATTGTTTATTTTATTTAAATGGCAATCACTGCTTAATATTTGCTATATCTTATTATTCTTAAACATAACATTTACACATGGGAATCTTATTTCCTTTTGGTTTCCAATTGAAAGTTTTTATTAACATTTAACTATTATGATTTCTTAGCAACAATTCTATTTAAGTTTGATGAAGCTTTTCTGATATTATTGATTATGTTCTTCAATTTATAATGTGGTATTTAATACGAAAAACCCATACATTCATGTCCAAACAAATGAGACTGACCTTTTTCTGGTGAACTGAGAATGTCTTCACACAAGACCCGTTTCCTGCTATCCTTGGCTGCGATCAAAACCTCGTCCTGGCTTTCAGTAATGTTCTTCTTTGAAGATTAGCTCGTATAGCTCTCGTTCCTGCTTCTGTCGTGATGCTGTGTTCTACCTTTTTCGAAACTGCAATCAGCTACCGGGACACTCTTGGCTCAAGGAGGTTCTTTACTCTCAACCTGGCCTACCTCTCGTTCCACGATAGATCTCCACACTCACGGAACTACACCGGCTTTCCCACTCTCCGTACACTACCGTCTACTACTGGACTTCACTTCTCGACAGCTCAAAACATTCTGATCTCTCTTTTCAGTCATTCACCTACTTTCTAAATCTCCCTTCCAGATTCACAAATCAACCTTCCACCACCAACTCTCATTTGCAGTATTCCTCAAAACCAATTTTTAATCTTTCTAAATATGCTTAATGGATTTCCAAAAAAAATAGTTAATTCCCATTCTAAAATTACTTTCTACTATTTACAAAATTTAATGACCTATTATCTACTTCAACTGAGTCTTATTTAGCATAGGCTAATGATCGAACCTTCCGCGAACAACGATAATGAACTATTATCTATTTCAACTGAGTCTTATTTAGCATAGGCTAATGATCGAACCTTCCGCGAACAACGATAATGGTACGCGCCATTCACTTTGTTTATTCTAAGCACATTGTCCCGAGTTTCGTATGCTTATTCTAATCACTTCTTAAAATTAAATATAACAATTTGTTGTATACAGGTTGTTCTAAATTTATATGCCCGTGGTTGAGAAAATTGAAAATATTTTATATTAAATTGAATTCTGTTTATAATTATCAAAATTTAATTTTCATATCAAATAGAAATATAACAAATCCCCGCCTTGTATTCGATAAAATTTATCTGCATTTTTAAATAAATTTTCTCGAGGCAAAACCAACTCCCTGTATATTTCCTTACTTTAATCTACGTCTTATACCCCTTCTTCTTGTATTACTCTAATTAGTCCCACCTGTAGAGTAATTGTTTCCTTATTTTCAGTGTCCTCATCCTGTGTTAGAGTGTCGGCTATTATGTTGTCTTTCCCTTTTTCCCATATCAATCTTCTGTCTTTTTCCTCAGATTTTTCACATACTTTTTCCGTGTATTCTGCATCCTCGTTTTCATATGCCTCCTCTTCAAATGCCACTGTTTCGATCATATCTTTTTCGCTTTCATTTGTTAGCTTTATTTCTTCTTCTCCTGAGCTCATCTCTTCTTTTGAGGAATCCCAGTTTTCTTTTGCTTTTGATACTCTCAATTTTTCTTCTTCTGGGCTCAACTCTTCTTTTGAGGAGCCACAGGTTTCATTTTCTTTTGTCTTTTTCTGACTTTTTCTCCCTTTTCTTCTTTGTCCTTGCTTCGTTGCCAAATTCATTTCCACTGTTTGTTCTTTACCTGATTCGTCCGTATTTTGTTTCTCCTGTTCCTTGTCCTGTTCTTCTTCTTTTTCTTCTGTTAGATTCATCGTATTATTTTTAAAATCTATCACTACATGTTTTTCTGCCAATTCGTCAACTCCTACTATCATGTCATGTGACATGTTTGGCATTATTACACATTGTAGTGCATACATCTTCTTACCCAGTCGTACCATTACTCGTATGCCTTCATTTATAGTTGCCAATGTCCGTTTGTTTGCGCCCACTAAATTTACCCTAGGTATTTTGTAAATTAAATTTGTTAAGTTAACTTCTTCTATTAGTTTTCTGTTGACCAATGTTATTTCAGATCCAGTGTCTATCATAATTTTAATTGGTTTCTCGTTGATAAATCCATCCACAAATTTTAAATTAACTCCATTTTTCTTTTCGTTGTTTCTTGCCAATTTAATAAACTCCTTGGGGTTACAAAAGATTCCTGTTTGATTTTTGGTTTTTAGTGAGCGCCGTCGTGAAAAGACGCCGGTTGCTCATCGTTGTTTATATTTTCGTCATAATGTCTCTCTCCGTCATATTCATCTGTCTGGGTATTATTTACTTCTCTTCTATTTTCTCTTGGTCTGTCGGATCTGTTTCGGTTTTCTCGATATCCCTGTTCATTTTGTCTACCATTATTTCTGTTTTCTTGATTTGCGAGTGTGGTGTTTCTATTCTGGTATTCTCGATTTCTGTCCTCATTCCATTGTCTATTTCTTTGTTCATAATTTCCTCTTCCGTTGTCTCTATTTTCGTTTTCCCTTCTGGGATTAAAATCTCGTCTTGTATAGTCCCTCCTATTTTGATTTCTATCTCTGTAATCCTGTGTTTCTCGGGGCCTGTAATCTTCTCGCGACCTTCTTGATTTTCTTTCTCTTAAACGTGATTCTCTTATTTGTAGGAATTGGCATAAACTATCTATGTGTTTGTAGTTTTGCAATGTGATATGGTCTTCCAGCGTTTCTTCGAAATGTCTTGCAATCAGTTCGACTAATTGTTCCGATGAGTAATTATATTGTAAATGTTTTGCGTTATAGTAAATTTGTAATGCATATGTCCTTTCTGATATACCCATCCTATCATTGTATTTCCCATTTTGCAATTCCTTGTTAATTTCCAATTGTTGGACTTTTCCCCAGAAATAATTCAAAAATTTTTGTTCAAATTGTTGCCAACTGTCAAATTCTTCTTCTTTGCAATCGAACCATAGGCTTGCTTCATATTTTAGATGGTTTCTGATAGTTTCTTTTGCTGTTTCGAAATTTCCGATGTGCTGTATTTTCTTTTTCAGGCTATTTATAAACGGCACTGGGTGTAATCTTCTTACATCCCCGCCAAACCTTATCTTCACGTCATCTGTGCTATGTATAACCATTTCTCTTCTTTCTCCGACATTTTGTTGAATATTGATTTCCGCAATCTTTCTTTCCACTTCTTCTCTGTCTGCTTTAATAGCGTTTTCAAACTTGTTTTCCAAATTTTCTATTTCCTTTTTCTGGCAATTCGTTAACTCCTTCATTTTATTTTGAATTTTCATTTCTTGTTCTTGCATGTGATCTTTAATTTTCACTTCATACTTTTCTATGCGTTCCTCCATTTTCTTGTTGTTCTCTTCTATTGCTTGTTTCATTTTTTGTTGTGTTTCATCCATTTTTTGATCCAATTTTTGTTGTGTTTCATCCATTTTTTGTTGTGTTTCATCCATTTTTTGTTGTGTTTCATCCATTTTTTGATCCACTTTATCCATTTTCTTTGATGTTTCTTCCTGATTTTTATCCATCGTCCTTTTTGCTTCATCCATTGCTTGTTTTGTTTCTCTTTGATTGTCATCCAGTTTTTGTTGTGTTTCATCCATTTTCTGTTCTATTCTTTGTGACTGGAGTTGCATCATTTGTAATAATTTATCTATTCCTGATAATTCTTGCTTTCCTGTTTCCATGATTGTTGTGTTTAAAATATCTTCTTGGTCTGAATTTTCCTCTTGATCTGAATGTTCTTTTTGTTTTTTGTTGTCTTTGCTTTGGCTTCTTGTCACAGACATTTGTTTTCAAGAAGTACTATCCCCGCCAAATGTGAAATTTTAATAGTATGTTACCCAAAACGACTTTTTCTCCCCCAAATATTATAAATTTTCAATAAATATATCAAATGTAAATATCGTAAAATAAAGTATTAAATCAGTTATGTAAAATTTGTACCTAAAGGGATATAAAATTTTATGTTATCAAATGTAAGTATCTCACTTTTTACCACAGGCATATAAATTTTCAAATACCGGCTTTTCTCTTTCCATCCTTCAAATTTGCCACTAGAAATACTTTTCAATGCTTTCCACGTTGGACGACAGTTGATGTGATCTTGATTATTGATATGAGATAATATTCTTATATGTCATTTAATTTAATCAATGCATTAATAATAATCTAATTAATTTACCAGATCACATATCAATATGTTTTCAATCTCAGGGCTTTTTATAAAATTAATTACTTACTTACGTGGCTTCTAAATATTTCTCAATGGTTCCTAATCGGGATAGGAAAGAAAAGAGTAAAATAATACACACATATGGGTTACAATTATAATCAAAATATTGTTTATTTTATTTAAATGGCAATCACTGCTTAATATTTGCTATATCTTATTATTCTTAAAAATAACATTTACACATGGGAATCTTATTTCCTTTTGGTTTCCAATTGAAAGTTTTTATTAACATTTAACTATTATGATTTCTTAGCAACAATTCTATTTAAGTTTGATGAAGCTTTTCTGATATTATTGATTATGTTCTTCAATTTATAATGTGGTATTTAATACGAAAAACCCATACATTCATGTCCAAACAAATGAGACTGACCTTTTTCTGGTGAACTGAGAATGTCTTCACACAAGACCCGTTTCCTGCTATCCTTGGCTGCGATCAAAACCTCGTCCTGGCTTTCAGTAATGTTCTCCTTTGAAGATTAGCTCGTATAGCTCTCGTTCCTGCTTCTGTCGTGATGCTGTGTTCTACCTTTTTCGAAACTGCAATCAGCTACCGGGACACTCTTGGCTCAAGGAGGTTCTTTACTCTCAACCTGGCCTACCTCTCGTTCCACGATAGATCTCCACACTCACGGAACTACACCGGCTTTCCCACTCTCCGTACACTACCGTCTACTACTGGACTTCACTTCTTGACAGCTCAAAACATTCTGATCTCTCTTTTCAGTCATTCACCTACTTTCTAAATCTTCCTTCCAGATTCACAAATCAACCTTCCACCACCAACTCTCATTCGCAGTATTCCTCAAAACCAATTTTTAATCTTTCTAAATATGCTTAATGGATTTCCAAAAAAAATAGTTAATTCCCATTCTAAAATTACTTTCTACTATTTACAAAATTTAATGACCTATTATCTACTTCAACTGAGTCTTATTTAGCATAGGCTAATGATCGAACCTTCCGCGAACAACGATAATGAACTATTATCTATTTCAACTGAGTCTTATTTAGCATAGGCTAATGATCGAACCTTCCGCGAACAACGATAATGGTACGCGCCATTCACTTTGTTTATTCTAAGCGCATTGTCCCGAGTTTCGTATGCTTATTCTAATCACTTCTTAAAATTAAATATAACAATTTGTTATATACAGGTTGTTCTAAATTTATATGCCCGTGGTTGAGAAAATTGAAAATATTTTATATTAAATTGAATTCTGTTTATAATTATCAAAATTTAATTTTCATATCAAATAGAAATGTACATATATAAAAAACTTCAAAATACTTTAAGTTTGTTAATTTCGGGTTCTAGTTGATTTTGACCTTTTTTAAAATTCTTATATACTTTTTGCGTACATTACAAACGTTTTAATAATATTATTAATTAACAAACAATGTAATTTATTTAAACAGTTAAAAATTTTTTTCCAAAAAAATCCTATTTTTATTCAATTCTTGTTAATCGTCTACTACCACATGATAAAACTTTAGTACCTATTTATCTTTAAAAAGAAATTAATTACTTTTTCTATTGGAAACAAGTTAGTGGGAATTATAAAAATAATTCCTACTCTTATCTAATCGTCCCAGAATACAATATTTTTAAAGTTATTCTAAATGTTTATAAACTAAAAATGTCAATAATTTTGCATTACAATTTTCTACTATATTAAGTAATTTTTTTTAACTTTTTTTAATATTATATTGATACTATAGGTCCTCTGCTTTCATTTGATATCCGTAGAATTGCCATCTTCATTATTTTCTGTTATTGTACAAAAAAGTTCTCTGGGATAAACAAATATAATAACTTTTAAACTAATTGATGGATCGGTCTCAAATCAGGGTTTGTTAAGTACCCCAATAGCCAAGTGTGGGGTGGCTAAATACCACAGTTCTAGGTTAATTTTAATGATAGTTATTAACAAATAACAATTTTGCCTTATTTTGCCGTTTGCGAAGCAACAAATTGACTTTTAACTTTAAAAAATCGCCATTTTGAAGCTTTTTCAATGCTATAAAAAATCCAATTTTATAATTTTACGTCAATCATGTAGCTTTTAACGGGGTGCACAAAATCAACAAAATCGCGTTTTTTGCACTAAATTGTTAATAATTAAAAAACGGCTCCGAATTCTTAGCAGGAAACACGTATAATGGAGTCACTGAAGGTGGATATGAGCTATTACCTCCGATTTCGTTGAACCTCCATCGATTTGCATGAAAATTGGTCAGTGGTTAGAGGATATATCAAGGAACAAAGGTAACATGGTGCCAACTTGCGCTTTTACCCTGGGGGTGGATGCCACCCCTTCTCGGGGGTGAAAATTATTTTATAAAAATAACCCCATAATTTGATAGAGGGACACATTTCAAGCAAAATTTGTTATATAAAGTTATTAAAATAAATCAAAACTTTTTGAGTTATTAAAGATCAAAGATTTTAATTTTTATTGAGAAAAATTCATGTATTTAACCAATTTTTCATCAATAACTCAAAAAGTGTAAGTTTTTACAAAAAAGTTATTATTATCAAAATTGAAGCTAATAAAAAACGAAATAAATCGCTTACTAGAAAAACCTGTTAATTTTAAATACAAGTGAGTTATAGGTAATTGAATGTATATTTTTTTTCGGCGAGTAAAAAACTCTAAGTATTCAAGCTGAAATAACGAGAAATTAATGCATTTTATAACATTAGCTTATTAAACATTTGTCAAATTACTTAAAAATATCTATCAAATGAGCCCCCGAACATGTTGATAGCGTTAAAATTTATGCACCAAAATTTTTTCAAAATTTATCTTTTAAAAATTTTTCCAAAAAATGTTATTTTTTTTAATAACTCCGTTCGTGTTTACGATATCAGGTTCTTCTAAAAACTGTTTGAAAGTTAATTCCAAGTGCTATTTAAGCACGTTAAACCTAATCTTCTAAACCCCTTACTTTTTAAAAAAATAAAAGGTTAAATGACCCCGGTTGCATGGTTCCCACAGCAAAATTTAAGATTTAAACGTTTCTATCTCGGTTATTTTTTACCCTATAGAAATAGTAAAACAGGTAAAATATTTGGCACAGAAAAAACTAAAATTTGGTTATATATAATTTTTTACTTATATTGAGTATTGTTGGAGATATTATCAAAAGAATATGAGAATTACAAAAATTTTAAAAATTATGATTTTTTTAAATTATATCTTTTTTTCAAAAATATGCATTCTAAGCCGGTCAAAATTATCGAAAACATTACTTATGCTAATATAAAGAAGTTCTTGTAAGAATTACTATAAATTTTAATTTTTGTGGAAATGGCGTATGTTTTATTTTTCACTTTTTCCTAAAAAAATCGAAACGGTTCTTTTATTTTCATTATAACTTGCTTAATTTTGACGCTATTTCCTTGTCCTGAAGCTCATTTGATAGGTATTCTGAAGTATTTTGATAAATGTTTAGCAGGAATATTTTATACATTGCATCGTTTTTCTGTTATTTAAGCTTGAATACTTAGATTTGAGTACTCGTCGAAAAAAATACACATTCAATTGCCAATAACTCACTTTGAACTAACATTAGTTTAGTTCTTTATGTGAGGAGTGTATTCAACTTTTTATTATCTTCAATTTCAGTAATAATAACTTTTTTGTAAAAGCTTATAGTTTTTGATTTATACGTGAAAAACCGATTTAAAACATGCATTTTTTTACGAAAAAATGAAATCTTTGGTCTTTAATAACTCAAAAAGTGTTGATTTATTTTAATAACTTTATATAACAAATTTTGCTTATAATTTGTCCCTCTATGGACTTATGGTATTATTTTTAATAAAATCATTTTCATCCCCGAGAAGGGGTGGCATCCACCCCCAGGGTAAAAGCGCAAGTTGGCATCATGTCACCTTTGTTCCCTGAGGTATCCTCTAATTACTCACCAATTTTCATGAAAATCGATGGAGGTTCAACGAAATCGGAGGTGAAAACCTTCAGTGACTGCACTAGTAGGTTTTCTTTCTATTGGTCTACAACAACTAAAAAGTTGTCAGATAAACCTGGATTATTCAAAGTTCTGAGAAAAATCTAAATTCCCTGAATAAATAATATACGTAATAATTTTTAAAATTATTTATTGTTACCTGCTCTTGATAACTTGAATCAAAATCTTGATAACTAGAACTCTAGTTAACACGAACTTTCAATAGTTTAAACAAATTTCCATGGTCCCGACAAGTTCAAGTTATCAAGAGTCAACTGTTAGCCTAATAAAATAAAAAAAAATCAAAATGTAATTCCGTACAGGTTGGAATAAATTTTATATCAAAGCACATATAGGTGAATACAAAAGATATTTTCAAAAAAGTATCCAAACCATATGATTGGATCATTGTTTAAATAATTAAAAAGGGGACATTTTTGCACAATATTTACTTTTTTAACTGCTGAGGTAATTTACATTTTAATAAAGGTTTTTAGGATTTTTTCTACAAAGCTGAAGGATAAATCTTTTAATTAAGACTTACTTAATTAAATTTGACCCCCTATTTATTTAAATAATTATATATAAAATTTAAAAATCAAATTTGCAAAAAAATATTATTTGCGTTTTAAATAAGCACTATAATAGTTATTTATGATATGTGTTAAAAGTACACGTTTAAGGCACGCATGTGAAAGTTTGCAGAATGAGCGATAGCGAGTTCTGCAATTCACATGAGTGCCTTAAAAATGTACTTTTTAACACGCATATCATACAATATTTTTTCTACAAACGTAATTACAGGACAATATCTACAAAAACTTTTACTTGAGCGTGACTGACATTCCATTTTTATATTTTTTTGACATTACATCAAAATTGTCTATACGGTCAATACGAACTGCAGTGCCTTAAAAATATTTTAAAGCACTAGTGCCTTAAAGTAACATTTTTAACGCACGTATGGAGTGCTAAAAATTGCATTTTTAACACGGTTGTAGAAAAATTATTTTATTTAATAGGAGAAGTTGCGCTATGTTACCACTATTAGGCAAAAAAAACTTTGGTTAAAAATATTTAATAATTTATGAGATATTTAATTTGTTTATTAAATGTTAGATACTATATTTTCAATTGCAAAAACGCCGTTGTTACCAAAAGAATATAAATCTATGTAAAAGCTCATTACTTTTATTTTTATGTATGTTTTCGATAAATCTATTGATAAATTCATATTTCAATTTATCTCCCCTACAAAATGGCATTTGAAAATTGTTCTAATTTGATTATAATTTGTTTTTTTAATAACGTCGCGGGGATTAAGCATTTTGAAATGCTGTTCCGATAACCGGGTTCCTGGAAATTTTTTACTAATTAACAATTTTTTTTGTCGTTTTTTCTTCTTTTTTTTGCTTATAGTAAAAGATGAGTTTTGCTTATAGAGAGGGTTTCATTAACCTTTAACTACACGCGCTGGCGTATTTTGTACGCCAGATATAAGAATTCTACTGCAAATATATTTAAAAATTTAATTTTTGAGCTCGTCTAACCTATCACTGGAATGTGCTTTACAATTTGGTTTTAGTTTCGTTATAATTGGCGTTCTGGGAAGATCGTAATTTACAGTTTAGTATTTGTTGTTTCCGATGGTGGACAATATACGCCACGATTATATTAATATAAGTAGTAATATAAGTTCATATTGCAATTGTTGTTTAGTCATTATGGCACAAAATATACTTTTCTTTATAAACAATACTTTTTCTCCTGTAAAAAATCACATTTCAAAAAATTTCCTGAATCCAAAAAATCACATGGAATCCAGTTATTCCATGATTCCAGTTATAAATCCCAATTGGCTTCCTGAGAAGGAACTCCAACTATTCACTGATGCTGAATAAGGTTTATAACAAACAACAAGTGTATTTTTTCAAAAACAAAATAAACAAATCTGCTGTTTTTAAGTGTATTTTCTTGTGGCGTATAAAGTACGCCACGCGTGTAGTTATGTTATAACTTGATGCGCGGGTAGTTAAAGGTTAAGAATGTAAAATCTCTGAGTTGTAGATTCTAGACTTCAAAATATTAAGATATATCCAAAATCGCTTAAATATAATGTGATTGTTTATTGAGTTACGAGGTGTTTTATTTAAAAATTTAAAAAAATATTTTTGCTCTGTATTTTAAAACTATTCGACGTATCCTTTTCATACTTGGTAGAAAGTGTAAGTACTATACACCCTATGAAATTATATTAAATACAAGTTTGCGGCTATTACCAGAGGTGTAGGACAGGGGACAGTAAATGGTTGAACCTTCCCAAATTCTACGTCACTGATGAAATTGCCATTTTAGCACAATTTTTAGATCCTCCAATACTCTCTATGTAAATAACATCCTCTTTACTCGTAACGATAAAGTCATTAGGTTTCGAGATATTTGAAGTTAAACATATAACGGCACAGTTGTTATTTAGTTATTTTGATTAATATATTGTGCCTCTTAATTTTTAGTTTCAAATATCTCGAAAACTAATCATTGTATCGTTAAGAATGAATAATAAACTCTTTAGTCTTAACGTTAAATCATTAACTTTCGAGATATTTGAAATTAAAAATTAAGCAGCACAAAACATTAATCAAAACAAGTTATATCGTTACGAGTGAAGAGTATGTTATTTACACAGAAAGTATTGGAGTATCTAAAAATTGCGCTACAATGGCAATTTCGCCAGTAACGTAGAATTTGGGAAGGGTCAACCATTTGCTTTCCCCTGTCGTACGCCTCTGGTAATAGTCGGAAACCTGTATTTAACATAATTTCATAGGGTGTATAGTACCTATACTTTCTACAAAGTATGAAAAGGATACGTCGAATAGTTTTAAAATACTGAGCAAAAATAATTTTTAAATTTTTAAATAAAACACCCTGTAACTCAATAAGGAGCCATATTTTATTTAAGTGATTTTGGTTAAATCTTAATATTTTGAGATCTAGAATCGACAATTCAGAGATTGGACATTCTTAACGAAACCCTCTCTATAAGCAAAACTATATCTTTTACTAAGAGGAAAAAAGAAGAAGAAATAACGACAAAAAAATTTGTTAATTAGTGAAAAATTCCCAAGAACCCGATTATCGAAACAGCATTTCAAAATGTTTAATCCTCGCGACGTTATTAAAAAAACAAATTATAAAACAATTTTCAAATGTCATTTTAGAGGGAAGTTAAATTGAAATTTAAATGTATCAATACATTTATCGAAAACATACATAAAAATAAATGTAATGTGATTTTGAACAGGTTTATATTATTTTCTTAACAACCGCGTTTTTGCAATTGAAAATATAGTAACATTTGATAAACAAATTAGATATCTCATAAATTATTAAATATTTTTAAGCATTTTTTTTGCTTAATACTGGTAACATAGCGCAACTTCTCCTATTAAATAAAATAATTTATAGTGCTTATTTAAAACGCAAAAAATATTTTTTTGTAAATTTTATTTTTAAATTTTATATATAATTATTTAAATAAATAGGGGGTCAAATTTTATTTAGTAAGTTTTATGTAAAAGACTTGTCCTTCAGCTTTGTAGAAAAAAAACCTAAAGACCTTCATTAAAATGTACATTACCTCAGCAGTTAAAAAAGTAAATATTGTGCAAAAATGACCCCTTTTTAATTATTTAAACAATAATCCCCTTATACGATTTGGATACTTTTTGAAAATATCTTTTGTACTCACCTAAACTTTGATACAAAATTTGTTACAACCTGTACGAATTTACATTTTGATTTACATGTAGTGTAATCTTATTTTACTAGACTACGTATTATTTTTTTATTTTTTAGTAATGCCAAAAAAGTAGTAGGTATATTTGGAAGAAAGTGAATGAAAAAGTGTATATTTCTCTAGCATTATTCGGAAATATTAGATTGTTCCTTTGTCCTTGCAGGTATGTACCAACACATATGCATGTACCGTAGAACAAGGGCTCTGGGGTCCTTTCCTCTCTCTATTGAAATGCCCCTCAATCCGTCACCTCTGTACCTATTTAAAGAAACTGGTGATTGATCATTGAATTATGTTCATTGAGCATTAAACGAGGGATAATTGTATTTTTGTTTGACACCAGTTTTGCTACCTGTACTTTATTTTATGCTAGAGCCCACATAGGATTAGATCTTGTTTTACCAGTTGACCATATAAAAAAATTAATCTCGCATATTCCCGCGTATTCTGATTCAAGGGTACCATGAGAATATATTTTATCTACTCTATGCCATATTATGTGTAAGTTTTTAGTTTGTGAAAACTGTCATTATAGATAGCAGTGCGTGAAGTGTTTAAAGTTCTAAAAATTGTAGAATAGAAATAAATTCCAGTGACGAAGAGTTACAGTTTTTTATTTGTTTATGGTAGAGTAGATAAAATATTGTATGAAACTGTGCGTGAAGTACTTTTTGCGAACTTACGCGATGTATAGCACTCGCTCATCTGTCGCTCGTGCTCTAAATATCGCGTGCGTTCGCAAAAAGCATACTTCACGAACTGTTTCATAATAGTTACTTATGAAACAGTTCGTGAAGTTACCCCAGGCTGTGGGTGAAAAATAGGTCGATTTCAGGATATAATTCAGGAATTTTTAAAACCTATCAGGTGTTGTAAAGGACGATGCCAAGAATAACTTCTACTAAAATGTAACCAAAAATATTGTGCGCTTTTTTTTAATTGCGATTTTCATTTGTTAAATTTGCAATTTTTATTGATTTTTAATTTTGTAGCTTAGGATATTGATTTGAGAAAAAAACTTTTGTAAATTTGTAGTAAAAAAATTGTAGTAAATTAAAAAATCTACAATTTGAGCTATGGTATGTTTTTTGTTAATTGGTTATTGCAAAACAGCCTGCGAAAAGTCCAAAATGGCCGTTTTTTACAATTGCATTATTTATTGTACAAATAATTTTTTTATTTTTTAAAGCTTTAAAATGAAGATCTTTCAATTCCAAACGTAAAAAAAATTGTAAAGCCAGATTAACGAATTTGTTGCTTAGATATTATAAATTGTTTATCCCAAGAGGTCAAATGTCGAAGGCTATAACTTTTTGAAAAAAAACTCGTATAGAGTTGGTGAAACATCTAGTTTCCTTCTAAAGAGTTATACTTTCATATTCTGATGTAAATAAATGCGTAAAACATTTTTAAACCTCTAATTTTTCGGTTTGAAAATAAGGGGGCAAATTTCGTTATAAACATTTAGAGCTGAAGCGGCCCTGCACATCCTATGAGTTTTTAACTTACAGATTATTATTGCTGAAGATAAAACAAAGATTTATAAAAAAATAAAAAATTTCTACGACCAACTGAAGCCGAGATAATTTTTGGGTTTGAAAATAAGGGGGCAAATTTCGTTATAAACATTTAGAGCTGAAGCGGCGCTGTACATCCTATGAGTTTCTAACTTACAGATTATTGTTGCTGAAGACAAAACGAAGATTTATAAAAAAATAAAAAAATTCTACAACCAACTGAAGCCGAGATAATTGTTTTTTTTTCTTAAGTCGTAGTGCCTTTATTTATAACAATTAAGAAATTATTTTACAGTCATTGACTAAAGAAAGACTTATATTATCTTAAAATAAAAATTATTATAAAATATAATTACATTTAATTATTAAAAATTATTTTTAAAATCGGTGCTTTTGCGAGCGGCCGAATTTTGCAAATCGCCCGGCTGGCTTCAAATCCGCGCGGTCGGAAAATTTTTACGTAACTTGTATTAAAATTTGACACAAAACAATTTAATAATATTACCATTATAATATACAGTCTATTTACCACTGTATTTGTTTTTCTTGATAAACTTTTATATGTGAAATTTCATTTCTGAAGAAATAATATTACAAAAATGATACATATATATGAAATATATAACTATATTTTTAATTTTTTCATTGTTATATAAATATAATAAAAATAATGTTACTTCTTACTATACTATACAATATAAAACTTTTTCTTCTTGTATTGACTATTCTTTTTGGATTTCACATATAAAAGTTTATCAAGAATTAACAAATACAGTGGTAAATAGACTGTATATTATAATGGTAATATTATTAAATTGTTTTCTGTCAAAATTTAATACAAGTTACGTAAAAATTTTCCGAGCGCGCGGATTTGAAGCGAGCCGGGCGATTTGCAAAATTCGGCCGCTTGCAAAAGCACCGATTTAAAAAATAATTTTTAATAATTAAATGTAATTATATTTTATAATAATTTTTATTTTAAGATAATATAAGTCTTTCTTTAGTCAATGACTGTAAAATAATTTCTTAATTGTTATAAATGAGGGCACTATGATTTAAGAAAAAAAAAACAATTATCTCGGCTTCAGTTGGTTGTAGAAAATTTAAATTTTTTTATAAATCTTCGCTTCGTCTTTAGCAACAATAATCTGTCAGTTAGAAACTCATAGGATATACAGGGCCGCTTTAGCTCTAAATGTTTATAACGAAATTTGCCCCCTTATTTTGAAACCCAAAAAAATTGGCTCGGCTTCAGTTGGTCGTAGAAATTTTTTATTTTTTTATAAATCTTCGTTTCATCTTCAGCAACAATAATATGTAAGTTAACAACTTATAGGATGTACAGGGCCGCTTCAGCTCTAAATGTTTATAACAAAATTTGCCCCCAGTATTTTCAAATCCAAAAATTAGAGGTTTAAAAATGTTTTACGCATTTATTTACATCAGAATATGAAAATATAACTCTTTAGAAGGAGATTGGATGTTTCACCAACTTTCTACGATTTTTTTTTCAAAAGGTTATAGCCTCCGACATTTGACCTCTTGGGATAAACCATTGATAATATCTAAGCAACAAATTCGTTAATCTGGCCTTACAATTATTTTTTATGTTTGGAATTGAAAGATCTTCATTTTAAAGCTTTAAAAAATAAAAAAAATTATTTGTACAATAAATAATGCAATTGTAAAAAAACGGCCATTTTGGACCTTTCGCAGGCTGTTTTGCAATAACCAATTAACAAAATTAAACTTACCATAGCTCAAATTGTAGGTTTTTTAATTTACTACAACTTTCTATTAAAAAGTTTTTCTCTAAAATCAATATCCTAAGCTACAAAATTAAAAATCAATAAAAATTGCAAATTTAACAAATGAAAATCGCAATTAAAAAAAAAGCGCACAATATTTTTGGTTACATTTCAGTAGAAGTTATTCCTGGCATCGTCCTTTACAACATCTGATAGGTTTCAAAAATTCCTGAATTATATCACGTTTTTTCACCCACAGCCTGTGGTAAGTATGCTTTTTCCGAACTTACGCGATGTATAGCACTCGCTCCTCTTCACGCACAGTTTCATACAATATTTTATCTACTCTACCATAAACAAATAAAAAAACTGTAACTCTTCGTCACTGGAATTTATTTCTATTCTACAATTTTTAGAACTTTGACATTTAAAAATTCTAACTTCTTTCAAACCACAAAACTGTCAAAAGTTTTGTCGTAATTTATTGCTCATTATGTCATCACCATGACAACGTGAAAGTTAAGGATATTTGATTATATGTAAGTGTGTCAAAAACAGTGCGAAAAAGTAAGTCCCATTTAAAATACATTGTTACTTCACGCACACTTTAAACACTTCACGCACTGCTATCTATAATGACAGTTTTCACAAACTAAAAACTTATACATAATATGACATAGAGTAGATAAATAACTATTATTTAGGATTTATTATATTTTTTACAAAACCCTTAAACGACAAAGAAAATTTAAAATTAAATAACTATAAGACATACTAAAACTTAACAAAATTGAGAATAAAATGTTATGCGACAAAATAAAATTTTTCGTTTAATGTTAACAAGAACAACATTTGTTTCCTCTCTTAACGCTTCACACTTTTAACTCTTTACGTTGTCTACACTTTTCTAGGTATAAGTAGGTACATCATTTGCTCCAAACGAACAGACCCGTGTATGTGTATTGTTTATACTATACGATCTGTAAGTTTGACCGGTTCGAAGTGCTTATTAAAAAAAATAGTTTTATAGTAAAAAGAAATTTTCTGAAAATTTTGGAAAAATGCTCTTTTTTCAAAATAACTTATGAAGTATTAGCCATACTAAAACTCTCAAAGAGTAAGAAAATATAGGTTTTGCATTGATAATATTCTTGTTTAAGTTAGTTTTTCTGATAGCCAATAATTGAAGATATGGCTGTTTAAAGTTTGCATACACTCGTGATTAGTGACTCGTTCACGCCATTTCAACTACAACCCTTTCAAAAATAAGTAATTCCAACAGGTGAAACTTACAGGTCATATAAAAAATACAAAAGTTGGGTATACAAAAATACAGGGTTCTAAATAGAGAGCGATTTGCAGGGTTTTTTTTTTCCAAAAAAAGGTTTTTTTTTTGAGTGACTACTAAAAGCTGAGTAAAAACTCACTTAGTTTTTATACTAGAAACTTCTATAAAAAATAAAAATAAAGCTTTTTTAAACACTTTAAAAACGTTTTTCCCGGAAAGTGCTTCATTTTTTGGTTATTTCACGTTGACATATTCGATTTGGAATTTGACGAATAAGAACATAGTTTTCATGAGCTACAACTTTGCTGGGTCTATAGACTTCACGAATACACAATTCTTCGTTTGGTTTCTATGCTATATTTTTGCTAAAAATATTTTTTTTTCGATAAAATACTTATTTTTGAGTTATTTGCGAAAAACCGCCTGAAAACCTGGTTTTTGTCGAAAAATAAACATTTTCAATCGCAAAAAATTCGAAAAGTATTGACTTTTTCAAAAAACTGTATCGAACGAAAGTTACTTAGAATTAGTCAATTTATTTATTTTTGTGCTTATTTTAAACATGCGTTTTTTCACCCCCGCGAAGGGGTGACTGTCACCTCCCAAATAAAAGCAACTAACAACCATCGGCACAAGTTCAACATTGAATTGGAGGGTAAGTAGAACCTAAATTCAAATTTTCATGCAATTCGGAGTTGACCCTGAAAATTACACGGTAACGCCGTATTTCCCGTTCATTTATTGGGCTGTAAATTAAACAAATTTTGTTTTTATTGTTTGGTAAAAAAATATTGTAATAATTAAATTTTATCTGACTAATAATTCCGACATAAATTATACATATTAAAGTAGATGACTTTAAAATGAAATTGCCAATATTTTTGAAGTGCGTTCCTGAGAAGACTTTATTATCTTAATTATATTACTGGGACAAAAATATAAATTTATTTTACATGAGACACATTTTTCCCAAAATGTCACATAAGTTAGCTCCATCCATCAACTTTTACCTAAAATATTTTATAAATTATGCGTTTCTTGACAGCGATTTTGAAATTTTTTACTGCTGCTTATTTTGTAACCTTGGTCTCTATTTGCTAACACATTTGTGCAACTACCTGCAACGTAGATGGAGTTATAGTTCAGTGAATAGGTAACATTGAATCGCAAGTTTTTATTCACACAAAGCAACCTTAAAATCCGTTGAGTGTTTCGAAGCATGACGAAAAAAAAACCGAAAATATGGAATAGGTAATATATTTCATTGTACAACTTCCTTTTAATTCATTCCTATACGGAACTAGAAAAGTATTATTACAATTTTGAGATTGAAGCAAGTAGATTATACAAAGGACAAAGGACCCCGACACTTTAACCTCTGTTAAATGGTTAAGAACCCAAAAGTGGTTTCTATTTTTACTGCAACCCTGCAGAGAGGTAGCTTTGGTCATGCTGATCAAAAGTTCTCATTGTCCCCTGACTTAGAAATCAATATTGTTTCTGAGCTTTAAAGTGTCGGTGTTTATTACATTTGAATAATACGTATTTATATAATTTACAGCGTGTTAGTAAATAAGTACAACAAACTTCAGACTTCAGGGAGTGATTCTGTCAGTTCAGATTTTACTCAGAAAATATTTTATGTTTTTTCATCTATATAACTTGTGCAAAGCAATTATTTACACACTTTCGCGTTGTCGCGGGCAGTTACTTACGTATGCCACGTTCAAAGATGTATTTCAGAGTTTTAGATGATTAATTTAATTATAAGCCTTTTAAAACCTATAAAAATCTCATGTTTGTACTTCTTCTTCTTCTTCTTTAGGTGCCGTGTCTGTATTCAGACGTTGGCCGTCATCATGTTTACAATTTCCTGAAATCTCTCTCTATCGGCTGCTGCGCGAAATAATTCTTCTACTGTGCAGCCACACCATTGTCTAATATTACGCAGCCATGAAAGTTTCTTTCGACCAATCCATCTCTTTCCCTCCACTTTTCCTTGTATTATAAGGCGAAGCAGATGGTATTTAGGTCCTCTAATTATATGGCCGAAGTATTCTGTTTTTCTCCTCTTTATGATGCTTATGAGCAGACGTTCCGAATTCATCATTTGAAGAACATCTTCATTGGAAGTGTGCGAAACCCACGATATCTTTAGGATTCGTCGATAGCACCACAATTCGAATGCTTCTATTTTGTTTAGCATTGTGGTTTTTAACTTCCATGTCTCACAACCATACAATAGGATAGACCACACATAACATTTCAGCACCTTCTTTCGAATATTCATCGACAGGTTTCTATTACATAAAACTGGTTTCCAGGTCATAAAAGCCTTCCGTGATATTTCGATCCTAGTTATTATCTCTTCATCAGAGTCACAATTTACATTTAACCAGCTGCCAAGGTACTTGAAATGATTTACCCGTTCTAACTCCTCTCCATCAAGAGAAAGCTGACCTTGATCTATATTAATCTTTCCAACTGCCATCCACTTTGTTTTTGAAATGTTGATTTTAAGGCCTCTCCGATAGCTTGCCTCACTGACTAGATTTAGTAGTGTCTGAAGATCTTGTTTTCAGCAAGAATGGCTGTATCGTCAGCGTATCTAATATTGTTGATTACTTCTCCGCCTAGCCTTACTCCCTCTTGTCTGTCATCCAAAGCCTCCCTAAAGATTTCTTCAGAGTACAGATTAAAAAGGGTGGGTGATAAAACACAACCTTGTCGTACTCCACGTTTAATCTGCAGTTTTTCAGTACGACTGTCTCCAATTTGGATAGAGGCTACTTGATTGTAATATAAGTATTTCAGCAGTCTTATATCGTAGTGGTCAAGTCCTGCTGCCTGCAGGCAATGGAAAAGTGTATCATGTTGTACTCGGTCGAATGCCTTCTCGAAGTTGATGAAACAAACATAAACGTTCTTTCGGAATTCACAAATTTTTTGTAATAGAACGCGCATACAAAATAGTGCTTCTCTAGTTCCTAGACCATTTTTCTAAATCCAAATTGCTTATTACCCATTCTAGTTTCGCACAGAAGGAATACTCGGTTTTGTATAGTACGTAAAAGTATCTTAAGTGTGTGACTCATCAAACTGATTAGTCTAAAATCGCTGCATTTGGTGGGCCTGCTTTGTTTGTACGTCTTGATTATACTCCCAATACTTTTCAAGCATTTTTGTCGAAAAGTAAATAAAATGTTTGACTAATTTTTTATCGATGTTCCAGGCCTGAGCTACACCATGGTCTGTTTTTAAACCAAGAGGAGTAATTCAAATTTAGCGCGCCGTAATGCTTGTTTTTAATTGGAGTCTAACCTCAGGCAAGTTTACTCCACTGTTATGAAATTTTGACACTAATGACATTTATGAAATTTTGACACTACTGGCATTTCATGGGTTAATTAAGTTATATCGGCGATTTTTTGTGTTTTTTGCGTTATTCCTTTAATATTTAGATTTTTAGTCTGCTTTTATATAAAAAACAGATGTTTCTAAAACTCTTTAGCGACTTATTAGTATAATATAATATGTATGCATTACCGCCGAAGGCCGATATGATCAACCAAAAAAGAAGATACATTTGGTGATTTTTCTAGTGACTTTCTTGGGTGTGAATCTGTTTTTTAGTTTACTTCTCCTGGTTTAAAAACAAACCATAGTAATTACCAACTATTTCCTCGGCGTTTGGTACTAATCTTTTCAGCAATACCGAAGCCAATGTAATGTACGTAATATTGATTAGTGAATTTTCCCTGAACTTCTTACATGAGTTATTTTTCCTATCTCATTTATTGGTAAAACCAACAGTGGCGACGCGTGACTGTCTGAAGTGTTACCAAAACCAGATGCAAAAAATCTTATTCAAAAAAATGAAGATATGGCTAAATGTATATATACACTCACCGGCACAAAATTCCGTCACCAAAAATTTTTGATTAAGTTTGACAATCTATAACTTTATTATTTGTACTTCGATTTTCAAGATTCTTGCACGAGTTTGTAGGTATTTACATATGTATTGATGTCAATTGCTATTATTCCGGTAACAAAAAAATTTTGCTTAGATGGCATTATACGGGGGTGAATGTAAGCGTTGTTTTTTCTCCTAACTTTAAAAAATTCTGTGGAAAAATTGGAGGGCTGATTTTGTTTCATACTCCTTTTGTATTATCCTGGAGGTATCAGTAAGGCCAAGGCCTTGTTTTTTGAATTATCTGAATATCTCTTTTCTTGTAAGAGCTGTAATTAAAAACACTGCTTTGAAGCTTTATTTAATTAAAAATATCAAACGCACTAAAATTAACAAAACAAAACAAATTTAACAACAAAACAAATCAATTCAATAGCGGATCAATTCCACATCTTGCAGACTGCTCGCAATCTGTTTAGCATCTAATACAGATGTGTTTTCCTTGCCTGGGGAATAGCCCGATATTCCTCTACCAGGGCCATAACTGTACCAACTTTTCTGGAGGCCTAGGATGACGGCAAATAGCTTTTTTATTCATCCCATAAATGCTCAATATGATTAAGATCTGGGCTGCATGCGGGCCATTCTAATCTTATCAATCCAACCTCAATTGTATGACTCAATAGGTGTTTTTATTTACAAAAAATGGTACAGCTCTTACAAGAAAAAAGATATTTGGATAATTCAAAAAACAAAATGTTGGTGATGCCTCCGGAAAAATATGACAGGACTATGAAACAAAATCAGCTATTCTATTTTTCCACAGAATTTTTTAAAATTAGGAGAAAATACAACGCTTCCTTTCACCCCTGTACAATGACATGCAAACTAAATTTTTTGTTACCGGAATAATACCAAACAATATGAATACATGTACCTACAAACTGGTGCAAGAATCTTGAAAATCGGAGCACAAATAATAAAGTTATAAATTGTCAAACTTAATCAAAAATTTTGGGTGGGGGAATTTTGTGCCGGTGAGTGTAGCTTCAATAATATCATTTTGTATATCACTTGAAACTCTCGAAAAAACAGATGTTTCTAGATGTTGACAAAGTTTTTGATCTTTTTTGGCAATTAATGTTAACAATTCCCTGTAATTGCCTGGATTGTCAGAGTCGTCGCACTCAAAATGACCACGAAACGTGTTTGGCCCAAAAACATACATATATTATAAGTGTGCTAAAGATATACCTATCTATTTTTTTTAACAAACTCATTATGTTTAGCAATATTTGCTTTAAAAGCTTGGTTAAGAGAACTTTTGATTTTTGTTTTGCCAAACTGAATCAAATTGGGTATACATCTTACATGTAGGTAACGGAGAAATTTCATGTCTCCCTTTTTAAAAATCTAACACTATTTAAATCGTGAACCTGGTCCACCCATTTTTCTGTAGAAACCAGAAGACATGGCCAACAATACAGTATATTTTTCTTGCAACCATAATATAACCAAGGATTTTCACTGTACCAACTAAATTTAAAATATCGAACTACTTTTGTTGATTCCTTTTTTAAATTGTTTAAAATAGGTCTTTCATTTTTAATCTCATTTTTTTCTTCAAAATTATACAAGGAGAATTACTTTTCAAGTAGTTGATCGATTAATAAGCGACACTCATCCATGGTTAACTGCACGCACACTATTTATAGGTACTGTCCTACTGTCACCAATTTTAAATGTGGTAACAGCGCTACTGATACACAGCGCGCTTATGCCGCCGCTTCTTCAAAATTTTCAGTCACTAGCCGGTCCCGAGCGCCAGCGTGGGTATATAACCATTGTAACCAGAAATAAGTCTGGTAACAGAGTATAATAAAGTGCAACTGAGTCACATAATAAAACTCGCCAATATTTTCGTGTCTACGAGTAGTTGGCTATTTACTGAGTTAGGTACTATTACCACATAATATAATAATATATTTTTATTGGTAAAAATATTGGTAAATAGAATTATTCATCGTCATAAAATATTTATTTGCAAGATTTTTAACTGTTACCGATGGTAACAGTGGTTACATGGACGCTTCGCCAGTGACAGCCATGCTTGGTGCAATACATTTTTTCGGCCTTATTTCGTGTTCCCAGATCTTCTCAATTAGTTGACGTACTCCACAGAAGGTCAACTCTACATCAACCAAAACGCTGTAGAAAAAGTGACGCACTATAAGTACCTCGGCACCATAATAAATGAAGAATGGACCAACAACCAAGAGATAAGAGCGCGCATCGGAAAAGCTAGATCCACCTTCAACCGTATGGGGGTCTTTTTCAAGAGCCATAACCTCTTGGTATAAAAGTAAGAATGCTGCGATGCTACATATTCTCTGACCTTTTTTATGGTGTTGAATCGTGGACCTTAAACGAAGATATGTGCAGAAAATTGGCATGAACATATGTGGCTGTATCGGAGAATTCTTAAAATCCCGTGGACTGACCGGCTCACAAATGAGGAGGTCCTCAGAAGAATGAAGAAAAACCGAGAGGTATACTAACCAACAGCAAATCTCGAAAGAATACTTTGGATACATTATGCGAAATGAATCCAGATATGCCCTCCTACAAGCCATTCTGCAAGGAAAGATATTTGGAAAGCGAGGTCCAGGAAGAAGAACATCCTGGTCAAAGAGTCTCAGATCCTGGTTCAACACAACAGTTTTCCACGCTGCTGCAGATAAAATGAAGATAATCGCCAACATTCGTCACGGATAGGCACATCAAGAAAAAGAAGAAGATTCCACTTGAAATGCACTTAAGCTTCGATTTCACATTAACAAATAAAAAAGAAAGGGCCAGGTCAGATGAATACAGTGGATGGTCGATTCTCGATTCTTTTTGCTCTGGAATGAGAAAGAGGTTCTCAAACTTTCGGTTTGTTCAATAATTTATGCAAAATCTGACGTACATTTTCTTTGGGAATTAGTGAAATTTCCACAAGAACTCGAACATTTAGACGACGACTTTTGCAGATTAATTTACAAAATTTCTGAAAGTTGTCATCTGTTTGTGAAGTTATAGTCCATAGCGCGGATCGTTTCAAGTTTCTCCTTAAACCTTTTAACTTACTGCAAATTTATGTGTATCGATAAACATTTCCTTCTATAAAATAAAAATGTATACCATTTTTATTCAGTTGCAATGCGAAGGCAAAACAATCTTACTTTTCAATTAGAATACGGAGTGCAGTCCAGTCCCTTGAATCGCGATTTTCGGCTCTTATTGGAGCCTCATCGGAAAGAACGTAGGCACTATTCTCCATATTTTAACTGATTCGTATCGAGAGCTTTTCCCACCCATTGCAACCGAAGTGATGACAGTAGGTGGCTAGCGCCATCTGGCATTGAAAGACGAAGTAGTTTTCAATCCTAATAGTAAATTAATAATATTGAAAAATATTAAAAACATTACTAAAAGATTTTTAAATTGAAAACTTATTGGTACACTTTCCTGGTGACACCTCCAAGACTTCTACAATTTGCAAGTCAAATGGATGCTGCAGTGAAGACGAGAGGGAAGGAATTCTACACTATGCAATTCACTTCCCCTGTCTGCAGCTGGTAACGTTCCAACGGAAAAATGCACCTAGTTACTCTACGGAGTAATACGACTATAAAATAAAATAAAAATGTATACCATTTTTATTCAGTTGCAATGCGAAGGCAAAATAATCTTTTCAATTAGAATACGGAGTGCAGTCCAGTCCCTTGAATCGCGATTTTCGGCTCTTATTGGAGCCTCATCGGAAAGAATCGGAAAGAACGTAGGCACTGTTCTCCATATTTTAACTGATTCGCATCGAGAGCTTTTCCCACCCATATGTGGAATAAATATGTGAATAAAAATGGTATACATTTTTATTTTATAGTCGTATTACTCCGTAGAGTAACTAGGTGCATTTTTCCGTTGGAACTTTACCAGCTGCAGACGGGAGATGTGAATTGCATAGTGTAGAATTCCTTCCCTCTCGTCTTCACTGCAGCATCCATTTGACTTGCAAATTGTAGAAGTCTTGGAGGTGTCACCAGGAAAGTGTACCAATAAGTTTTCAATGTAAAAATCTTTTAGTAATGTTTTTAATATTTTTCAATATTATTAATTTACTATTAGGATTGAAAACTACTTCGTCTTTCAATGCCAGATGGCGCTAGCCACCTACTATCATCACTTCGGTTGCAATGGGCGGGAAAAGCTCTCGATGCGAATCAGTTAAAATATGGAGAACAGTGCCTACGTTCTTTCCGATGAGGCTCCAATAAGAGCCGAAAATCGCGATTCAAGGGACTGGACTGCACTCCGTATTCTAACTGAAAAGTAAGATTGTTTTGCCTTCGCATTGCAACTGAATAAAAATGGTATACATTTTTATTTTATTTTATAGTCGTATTACTCCGTAGAGTAACTAGGTGCATTTTTCCGTTGGAACTTTACCAGCTGCAGACGGGGGATGTGAATTGCATAGTGTAGAATTCCTTCCCTCTCGTCTTCACTGCAGCATCCATTTGACTTGCAAATTGTAGAAGTCTTGGAGATGTCACCAGGAAAGTGTACCGATAAGTTTTCAATTTAAAAATCTTTTAGGAATGTTTAAAATATTTTTCAATTTATTAATTTACTATTAGGATTGGAAACTACTTCGTATTTCCTTCTATATAATTCCCTCAAGATGACAGAGCTTCTATCTATGTAGATATCTCACAGTTTCACCAGAAACTTAAGGTTAACTCGTGACTCCATCTGAATAATCTACATTTCTTGATGCAAGTCTCATTGGAGAGTAGCGCAAGGACTTAAACTGGCTTACTACAGCGAGGCTTAGCGACATCCAACAATGCCCTCGAGACCTACTGCTTCTTCGAGTACCTTCTCCTATCAAAGGTCAAAAACCATTTTGGCAAATTTTTCTCTATTTGGAGACTTTCTAAGCAAACAGTTTGAACCCAAGCGTGTCCGCAATCTCGTATCTTTTTAAGTCAGGAGCTCTATCTTTGTCTTGGTCCACGTTTGCCCTAAATTTTACCCTCGATTACGAACTGTAGAAAATCCTATCTGTGGTTTCTCATTACATGTCTGAGATATGCAGTTTTTCGCATTTTTATGATTTCAATGTTATTCTTATTTACAATGCGTAAAGTTGTTTGCAAAGTTGAAATACAGGGCGAACAATCACAGGCGTTTGAAACGCATGTTGGGTTGCGACAGGGAGATGTGCTGGCGTGTCTCCTTTTCAATATAGCTCTGGAAAAGACGGTCACAGATGCCCGAATAGACAACAGACAACCAAATATTTTTAATAAATCTTTCCAAATTTTGGCATATGCAGTGTAAGGATATGATCCCACGGTAAGCTATGAGCTGGTCTACCAGAGAAGACCGTAGGAGTGTCCGTGTTGGCGCATTCCTTCCTCACAGCACCACTGGGGGGAAACCGAATGACGTGGACCTAGTTGCCCGCACAACACGCAAGCTAGAAGAAATGTATACCACCTTCTCAAATGCCTCAAAAAATATGGGCCTGCAAGTAAACGAGGAGAAAACTAAGATGATGGCATCAACACCCAACAATAGTGCCAGAAACATGCTCCACCAATTCACGGTTGATAACTCTACCTTTGAAGTAGTGGGCAAATTCACATACTTAGGCTCCCTGATCACCAAGGAGAACGTTATGACGGAAGAAATCAAGCGAAGGATAATACTAGCAAACAAATGCTATTTTGGACTGAGTAGACATATTAGAAGCAGAAACAAGTCAAAAAACAAAAATAACCATATATAAAACCCTTATAAAACCAGTGTTAACATATGGATCGGAGACATAGACCATCTCCAAGGCAGATGAAAAACTCCTGCTTATATTTGAACGAAGGATCCTGAGAGGAATATTCGCTGGCATCTGTTAAAACGCTGTTTGGAGGAGGAGGTACAACTACAAGGTATATCACAGATATAAACATATATTTGGTGGTAAAGACGTAGTATCTCTTATAAGAATAGGAAGACTAAGATGGGCAGGACATCTAGCAAGATCACAGCAGAACAACCCTCCTAGAAGAATCCTTATGTCACAACCTGTGGGAAGTAGAAATAGGGGTAGGCCAAAACTCAGATGGAAGAATGGTGTGGATGGAAATGGGAGCAAAATAGGCGCAGCAAACTGGCAACGGCTGGCAATGGATAGGACTGACTGGCCTAATAGGCTTGGGAAGGTCGAGGCTCTTTCATAGCACCATTGATGATGATGATGTTATTCTTATTACATTATTTGTTTATTTGGTGAAGAACTTCCAAGTTGGTGGTGAGGGAAGTACAAAATATTCGTAATATTCATCTATACACTAAGGTTTCAAATGCTCTTCGAGTCTGTTCAACCTTTAACTATTAGCTGTCACGTTTTCAACTCCAACAGTGTGGAACATATTCACACATCAGTTTTTACATGTTTACTCTGATTGGAGAACGAAGGGAACCATTCTCGTTAGAACTTTACGCTGAGCAGATGGGACGTGAATTATAAATTGTAAAATTCCCTCATCTTCTTTAGTCTCAGCATCCGTTATGGCTTGCAAATTTTAGAAGCCTCGGAGGTGTAACCAGAGAAGGTTCCCATTGTTTTCAATCTGGTGGGATTTAGAGTAATATTTTTAGTATTATTTTATGTACTACTAGATTGAAAACTTAGTATTTTACCAAAATTGTAGTTTCGCGTTTAATTAATAAAGATTTAAAAGTCCGCCTATGGTAATTTGTTAAAAAGTTGACGTTGACGTAAAAACAACTGGAGAATTGAGAAACGTCAACCTTTTTGACAAATACCTAACCATAAATTACTCATCAAAATCAACTTAAACCCAAACAAAATTAGTATGATTGAATAGGTATTTTCAATACCTTTCAAACGAGATATCACTTGCCGTAAGGTGCCATTTAAACTTATCGGCAAAATTGGCTCTGTAACGTCATCTGTCACGATTATGTCATCTGTTATGACTATTTGAGGAGTCTACATTCGAAATTTCACTATTATAAGTATATACAGTGGTGAACTGATGAGTAGTGCTCTAATAACGGCAAAATAACGGAAAAGACGGAAAACATAATACCAATATTAGAGGTGGGAAATTATCAATAGAAACCTGTAAATTTACATTATTAGTTTTATACCTTTAGACATATCGGGATCAAACTGTCACAGGAGAATTTTATAAAATTCACCTGTCACAGTGGCACTTGCCAAAATCCTCTGATACGTCTAAAGGCGGGAAGCTATCAATATAATGTAAATTTATAGGTTTCTATTGATAATTTCCCTCCTCTACTAGTTTCATCCCTTTTTTATTTTATAAGGTATTGCCGGTTATTACTGCACTTACCACCGTATAACCCTTCAAAAGATTAGAAGGGGAGGGTACTTTTGACTAGCACTGTATAAGAAACGTTTTATAGTTACAAAATGATTTTTTTACTTTTTATGATTGTAAAAAAAACTAGGCAAAATTATACACTGACCGGCAGAAAATACGGCCATCCCAGAAAATGAGTCATTTTTGATGTCTCGAATTTCCCAAGCCTGTTGTCCGATTTAAGTGATTTTTTTAATGTGTTATAGCCTTATTCTTTAACAATATCGTTGTAATAATATTGTTGCCAGATAGGAAATTTTCATTGTATACCAAATACCAGGTGTACCAGTCAAACTGTGTTTTTTTCTCAAAGTTCACTACACCCTGTGGAATATTTTAGCATTTATAGAATACTGAAATTAAAACCCAACCATAGCCTCAGGTTTTCTTAGCATTCTGTTTTGGATTCATTCGCTTATGTTGGATAATAAAAAAGTTACGTTCTTTAACAACTAGCCATGTTTTTCATCAATACATGGCGTTTCATAATATGTGCGGCAAACTTTAAGGGGTACTACTGCATGAAAAAATAATGGCTGGTTGATTTATAAACATATGTCTGCAAATGTTTCGTTTCCGAAATACGGGATATTGATTTTTTTCTTACAAAGTGACGATTTATTTAGTGCTCAGAAACCCGGTTGATTTAATATGCAAATGAAATTTGGTAGGTTTTAAGAGGTTGTTATTGCACATTTTTTGACATACATTTAAGAATTTTATATTCACCATTGGCGTGCATGCGGGTAATATTATCCGTCATATGATGAAAGGGTTGCCAATGCGAGTCCATTATACAATTGGATATGGTAACTGAGTCAATACTCGCAATCTTTAGTTTGTATTTTTTATTAGTTGTTATGTAATCATGGGGCAACCGGTTTCGAGTCTTACAATATATGACTCATCATCAGGCCCAGTACAAAAAGTCTTCTCTATACAAACTACAAGCTAAAAAACACAAAACGAGAGACATGTACACATATATATAAAACATGAAAAAACAACTTTGTCTTGGTTTCAATCACATACAATAAAGCCAAGCAACTGTTTAGTATTGAACTCAACAGTCCATATCATGTAAAATGAGACATTATATCATTGGGAGCGACCAATCTGATGAAAAGTGCTTGGTATATAATTTGATATATATACTACCATCAATCCTTAACTAGTCAAGGGTCGATGGAGTCCTGGTAAGATAGTATGCGATCAAAAGACATAATACAAAATTTCTTTAGTAAACGGTATCTACTTACATAACAGCCATAGAAACTGTTCCACAGCTAAAGATGTACCTGGAAGTCACCAGCCCCATAAGAAGAGTTGACCAATCAAACAGCCCTTAGTCTCTTAAATTGTTAGTTAAGTGTAATTTGGAACCGTACAAGAAATTATTTTATACTTTTATACTTTCTTGTACGGTTCCAAATTACACTTAACTAACAATTTAAGAGACTAAGGGCTGTTTGATTGGTCAACTCTTCTTATGGGGCTGGTGACTTCCAGGTACATCTTTAGCTGTGGAACAGTTTCTATGGCTGTTATGTAAGTAGATACCGTTTACTAAAGAAATTTTGTATTATGTCTTTTGATCGCATACTATCTTACCAGGACTCTATCGACCCTTGACTAGTTAAGGATTGATGGTAGTATATATATCAAATTATATACCAAGCACTTTTCATCAGATTGGTCGCTCCCAATGATATAATGTCTCATTTTACATGATATGGACTGTTGAGTTCAATACTAAACAGTTGCTTGGCTTTATTGTATGTGATTGAAACCAAGACAAAGTTATTTTTTCATGTTTTATATATATGTGTACATGTCTCTCGTTTTGTGTTTTTTAGCTTGTAGTTTGTATAGAGAAGACTTTTTGTACTGGGCCTGATGATGAGTCATATATTGTAAGACTCGAAACCGGTTGCCCCATGATTACATAACAACTAATAAAAAATACAAACTAAAGATTGCGAGTATTGACTCAATTACCATATCCAATTATCCGTCATATTACCCGTATGCGCGCCAATGGAGAATATAAAATTCTTAATTGCATACCAAAAAAAGTGCAATAACTGTCTTTTAAAATCTACCAAATTCCATTTGCATATCTCAACCTGTTTTAGAGCAATAAATAAATCGCCAGTTTGTAAGAAAAATGTCGACATCCCGATCTCGGCAACGAAGCATTTGCGGACATATGTTTATAAATCAACCGGTCATTATTTTTTCATGCAGAATTACCCCTTAAAGTTTGTCGTACTTATTTAGAAACACCGTGTATTGGTGAAGAACGTGGCTAGTTGTTAAAGTACCTAACATTTTTATTATCCAACATATACGAATGAATCAAAAAACAGAATTTTAAGAAAACCTGAGGCTATAGTTGGGTTTTAATTTCAGTATTTTATAAATGCTAGAATATTCCACAGGGTGTGGTGAACTTTGAGAAAAAACACAGTTTGATTGGTACACCCGATAATTTACAACGATAATATACAACGATAATTTACCTGTCTAGCAACAATATTATTACAGCGATATTGTTAAAAAATAAGGCTATACCATATTAAAAAAATCACTTAAATCGGACAACAGGTTTAGGAAATTCGAGACATCAAAAGCGGGTGGCCGTTTTTTGTGCCGGTCAGTGTATCTCTTATATACCTACCTTGTACAACCTTTAGAATCTGTAGAGCATTTTTACGTGAAATCGATGATTTTTTCACAGATAGACTGGGGTATAACCTAAATAGGAACTATGTAGAAGAAGAAGACTATTTCTCGCTCCTTTTAAGTTTGAATGTAATTATTCTCAGACTATAAATAAAATCAAGCGGTACTACTAAGAAAGAATTCCTTTTTATAAAAAAACGATAAATGGATTCTGTTCGCATGCATTTATAACCCGGTCTATAAAGACATTTCAAATAACAAAAATTGCCGGAGAGCCAAATTTTGGTGGAGAGCTAGGGTATACCATAACAAATAAAGTTTAAAAAGTCCCCATCGATCCCATGTGTGCTTCAAAAGTTATTCGGGTCAAAGGTCAAAATTTGAGATTTTTGGATTTTTTTCGAAAACGGTAAGTTTTATCAAAAAAAACCCTAAACCAAAGTTGTAGATCTTAAAATTCTCTACAAAAATAGTCCTTACTATTTTTTTTCTAAGAGTTGCCATTCCTGAGATATCGCGATTCAAAGAGTCACATTATACATAATATGCACACGTTTCCACACCACCTGTGAGGTAGTGTACTCGGCGCGTTTTTTTTACCGTGGTTTCCCCTGTAGGCCTACTCCACTAACTGTTTTGACAATTTTAGGATAATTTAAGGAAACAATACCGGTCAAGTTCTAGATATTACCTTATTATTGATATTGATTATTGATATTGCTATTGATTATTAGGTTAACTATTGTTTTGATTTCTTTAGATATTTTAATCAGATTCATATTCTTGAAAGTCTACTTCAACAGTCAAGTCTTCTTCGATTTCATCTTCTTCCTCTTCCTCTTGCTGGATGTTCAAAAATTGTTCAAATGTGACTGAGTCATTGGTCTCTTCATTAAAATCACAGGAGTCTTCCCCTGTTGTACTAAACTGGACATTTGAGCAAGAGTGACCTTGGCAGTTGGTACACATTAGAGAACACAGCAACCCGACTTTTTTACATCCACATTTGGCACTACAACCTTTTTTGCAATTGCAAAAAATAGTGTTAAGGAGTTTTTCTGGAGCAGGTGGGAGTAAGGTTTTAATCGGTTCCAGAGTATTATCTATTAATTTCCAACCCCAGTCTTCTGGATTCAGTTCATTGCCTAGCCATGTTTGAACTTGATAATATACTCGATACAAATGTTGAAAAACAGATGCTGATGTTGGAAGAAGACATGATAGTTGTACTTGTTTCTTGTTTCGCGTATTTTTTACAAAAGTTAAGTATCGGTAATTATCAAGACAAATAATTTTTTTTGGAGCTCCATAAACCGCAAGAATAAAGCTGAAATGTTAACTGACAAATTAACAGCTGCGAATATTGAAGTGAAACAAGTTAAAAATGACGCAGATGTCCTTATAATTGAGACAGCAATTGAAAAATTTAAGGCAACAAACACAACAATTGTAGTTGGTGAAGGTGTTGATTTGTTGGTACTGATTACTGCAAGGACTCCAGTAGATAAAGTTATTTATTTTCTGAAACCTGGAAGGGCTCAACAGCGAACAGAGATATATTCTTCGAATAGTTTATCTGCTTATCCCAATTGCCAAAAGTACATTTTATTTTTACATGCGATAACCGGCTGCGACACTACGTCCGCAATGTACAGAAGGGGCAAAACGTCAGTACTTAAATTATTCGAAAAAAAAAGATTTGACTTACTGCTGTAAAGTTTTTACAGAACTTGATTCTACACCGCAAACAATAATTACGGAAGGAATTCGCTTTCTTCTTGCGGTTTACGGAGCTCCAAAAAAAATTATTTGTCTTGATAAATACCAATACTTAACTTTTGTAAAAAATACGCGAAACATGAAACAAGTACAACTATCATGTCTTCCTCCAACATCAGCATCTGCTTTTCAACATTTGTATCGAGTAGGTATATTATCAAGTTCAAACATGGCTAGGCAATGAACTGAATCCAGAAGACTGGGGTTGGAAATTAATAGATAATACTCTGGAACCGATTAAAACCTTACTCCCACCTGCTCCAGAAAAACTCCTTAACACTATTTTTTGCAATTGCAAAAAAGGTTGTAGAGCCAAATGTGGATGTAAAAAAGTCGGGTTGCTGTGTTCTCTAGTGACTAGTGTGTACCAACTGCCAAGGTCACTCTTGCTCAAATGTCCAGTTTAGTACAACAGAGGAAGACTCCTGTGATTTTAATGAAGAGACCAATGACTCAGTCACATTTGAACAATTTTTGAACATCCAGCAAGAGGAAGAGGAAGAAGATGAAATCGAAGAAGACTTGACTGTTGAAGTAGACTTTCAAGAATATGAATCTGATTAAAATATCTAAAGAAATCAAAACAATAGTTAACCTAATAATCAATAGCAATATCAATAATCAATATCAATAATAAGGTATTATCTAGAACTTGACCGGTATTGTTTCCTTAAGTTATCCTAAAATTGTCAAAACAGTTAGTGGAGTAGGCCTACTGGGGAAACCACGGTAAAAAACGCGCCGAGTAGACTACCTCACAGGTGGTGTGGAAACGTGTGCATATCATGTATAATGTGACTCTTTGAATCGCGATATCTCAGGAATGGCAACTCTTAGGAAAAAAATAGTAAGGACTATTTTTGTAGAGAATTTTAAGATCTACAACTTTGGTTTAAGGTTTTTTTTGATAAAACTTACCGTTTTCGAAAAAAATCCAAAAAATCTCAAATTTTGACCTTTGACCCCGAATAACTTTTGACGCACACATGGGGTCGATGGGGACTTTTTAAACTTTATTTGTTATGGTATACCCTAGCTCTCCACCAAAATTTGGCTCTTCGGCAATTTTTGTTAATTGCCAAGCATTTTGATGTCTAAGTTGACCGGATTATTAAGATGACGATATTAACTGTTCTATTTTAAAGATGCGGGCATGCAACTCGGACATAGAATCACGAAATCGGCGTGGGAGAAAAAATGTCGCCATTACTACTACCGAGCCGTAATGACAATGAAGCATTAAGTAGAGCATTCTTTTTTTGCAATTCCGAAAGTGGTACACACAACAACGCTATCGTTCGAAAAATCAAGTACACCAACTGCATAAAAATGAAATATTCGAAGTGCAGGTTGCGAAAATCGAAACAATCGAATGGAGGATTTGCGGGATTGTGCAAAACTTAAGAAAATGTGTACTTACTTATTTCTTACAAAAACGATGTATATATATAATATACCTACATAATACTCATTTATAAATATAAATTAGAAAACTATAGACACATTAGCTATATAAGCTATTTGTGAAGATAATTAGGTACAGTGGATCATCGATAAGTCGGATTAATCGGGACCGCGGCCGATCCGGGTTATCGAAAATCCGGGTTACCCGGAGAATATGGTAAAAATTAATAAAATACATATAAATAATAATCAAATACACATTATAATTGCAAAAACATAAAATACATATGCATAGTACATCTAAATTTGGTACAATTGTATACAGTATTGTTCATTTCTTGATAAAAAACTTAGTCAAACTGAAAAAATGTTTGTTTTGTCTGATGAAAATCGGTCCGGGTTAGCCGAACTTCCGGGTTATCGGAGGCCGACTTATCGGGGTTCCACTGTACATTGCGACTAATAGTAGGGGAAGAAAGTATGCTAAATTTGCAGTTACTCGAGCGTTATGGGGACCTATTGGGTTGTGACGAGTAGGTCCTAAATCCAAAAAAAGTTAAGTAAAGATTTCCATTTAAGTGGGGACTTTCCATTTCTTAATTTAATTTTCCATTTCCAACAATCGTTTTTTCCGATTATAGTTCCATCTATCCATAATTCGAGAAAATGTTTAGAATAAAAAATGCTTATTTTAAATAATCCAAATCTGCAATAAAAATTGGAGGCTCCTATTTAAGATTTTAAAGTAACCCCCCACCCCACCTCCGTGGGGAGTCGTGTTTGGTGCTATTCGATGGATTTTTCAAAAATATTAAATAAGTGTATTTTGCAGTTTTTCGATCTGATGTTCATTTCTCGAACTATCGCGGGGTTCGTTTTAAAATTTTAAATTTACCCCCACCCCTCTCCGTGGGGGCGTGTTTGGTATCATTCGACAGATTTTTGGAAAATATTTTACAAGTATTTTTTAGTTTTTCGATCTGACGTTTATTTCGCGAAATATTCGCTTTTTTTAAAATTTTGTGACTTACCCACTTCCTTATGCCCTGCTCAAATCGTCAGATTTTTGAAATATACACTGTTTTGCATGTGCTTAACTTACCTTATCTTAATCTGACGGTTTCGAAATTTTCTAAGGATAGATTTTTTTTCGGACCCCCTTAACGAACTCCCCTGTATTAAGAGCCAATATATGGTAGAGGTACATTTACAGGGTACAAGGTTTCTTCCCATGTGATAATCTGACGCACTCGAGTAACTGCAAAAATCCCCGTTTGGGCTCCCCTACCATAACAAATAAACTGGATAGCTATTAGCCTAGGCCAGTGGTGCTCAGACTTATACTGTGTGGGATCTACCACATAAACTGCAAGCGTCCAGCGATCGACAGCTAGTAAAAAACAACAGTTTTGAAAATAAAAAACTTTGTTGCATATTTCTATTTCATAAAAAGTTGTAATTAAAGTCATGTTTTTCATCCTAATTTTATTTGGGTGTTGATGCATTGCACTGCATAATATTCACAAGATTTTCATATGATGGTACGGAATTGCCGAGGGCCAGATTATGATGAGATATGTTCGTCAGTTAAGCGCTGGTTTCCTCGAAAGCGGTGCCGACAACCTTCGATCGTAACACTGCGATGAATGACATAAAAAACTGTACCATGCAAAATAATAGCGTTGGTTTCCAAGGATGCGTTGGAAGCCACCGCTTGCTGAGCTTGCACATTCCATTTCCCAGTGAAGAACCTTGAATTTTTCACCGTAATCTGACGTAATTCATCGCAGTGCTACGATCGCTGTTTGTCGGTGCCGCTTTCGAGGAAACCGAGGCTTTAGCCGATTATGATACTTTGATTTCACTACCTTCATTTGGGAAAATGCAAACTCACACAAGTACGTTGATCCAAGGAATGCTATGAGCTTCAGAGCTATTTGCCTCAAAGATGGATATTTGTTAATATGAAAGACCAAAATTTCTTATCAGCCGCTCTGGACTTAAGGTGTATATAAGTATCCGAAATTATTTTCAGTGCCTCATTTTGGACGGAAATGATCTGCATATTGAAAGTAATTAATATTTCAGTGGCAATTTTTTCCATGTCTTCACAAGAAAATGTATACATGAATGTTACAATATCTGTCAGTCTCTTAAAATCAGCCAAGCGTCTTTCAAACTGGCCATGAACTACTTGCATCTCTCAAATGGGCGGTTAACCTTTTTTTCAACGATAGAAAGTTGTTCAAACCCTTTCTGTTCATTTGATTAATCAATAATAACAATTTGTTGACAAAGGAATGTACTGTGCTCATCATATCGATAATTGTTATTTTTACCCTGTAGTTCCAAATTAAGGAGGTTCAAATGATTTGCTAAATCTGATACGAAAGCCAGATCACTGAGCTTTTCGTTTTGAAGTACATTTTCCCCTCGTTCTTCTAAAAAAGAAATTATTTCGGGACTAATTATTTCAACCACCTCACATATGTATGCAGAAGTAAATCAATGTCCACATCTTTTTCATTTGTATTTTTTCCGTGAATCGCGATCGACTTCAAAAACTTTGGCGATCGACCGGTCGATCGCGATCGACTCTTTGAGCACCGCTGGCCTAGGCAATCCCGGCGATAGGTATAAGGTATAAGGTGCTCGCCTGCAAAACTAGTATAGGTGCTCTTAGGTTTTTTTAAATTAGTATTTTGTATAACACCAGCTGGAAAAAGCTCATTTTAGCACCTCCCAAATAGGGACGCCCGCCTACAGTACATCCCTTGCAGATCCGTTATCGTCGGCCCTGATCATTGGGAACAAGCAGAATTTAGAACAGGTTATAGCACCATAGATCATATTATATCAATAATAAGAACACTAATCAAAAAATCAAACGAATACAATATAACACCCTGGATAGATATGGTAGATTACGAGAAGGTACTGGACTTCGCACAGAAATTTGGGCAATCCCTAATACCTTAAGCAACACTTGCGTCTTTTGTTGTTGCGCAATAATTTTTTCATCGATTATAATTTTTGAAACACATGTGAAATTGTTTAATTATTTAATAATGTTTAATGTCTGTAGTGTATTTTAACTATATTGAGCCAAATTCTTTCTCCTTCTTGTTGGATAAGTTTTTAGACTGAGGTGGCCGTTGTCTCTTCTAATTTTTCACTTCTTTTAATAAAAAAAAAATGTATTTTGGGTTTGTTGTCACCTGTTGTTGTTGATGATGGTTCGTGTTGGGCCGAAACGCGTTCAAAGTGGCATTACATGGCATTATACGGAGGTGAATGGAAGCGTTGTATTTTCTCCTAACTTTAACACATCCTGTGAAAAAATTGAAGAGGTGATTTTGTTTCATAGTCCTGCCATATTATTCCGGAGGCATTACTAAAATTTTGTTTTTGAAGTTATACTTTTTTAGGCGCGATTGAGATTGAGGGTGAATTTTTATTGTTGTTCTGCGCGCATGCGCACACCGACAGTATGGTATTGTATTAGTCGTTATACGGGCTCTGATTGGATGTTGAAATGATCTGTCAATAATAAATAATTGTTCAATATGGAGGTAAACAAATGTTGTATAATATATTAGTTTTATTGTTGTGAGGACAGAAACAAAAAACTTTTATAACTGTAGTGACTTTTAAATAGTTTTTAAAAGCAACAGGTACGTAATAATTTGTTAAATGTATCAGTATCCTAATAAAAAATTCCATAGGTAGGTACCTATACCTATTTGAACCTACCACAATACATAGTATCTATGATTAGTATGTAATACTTTTATTTACATAATTTGATTACCATCAAAAATTCTATCAATATTCACCTAATATATTGTTTTCTTACTCTATGTTTTGTTGTATTTTTTCAATTCTAAATCATTTCAATTCAAAATCAAAATAATTTTTTTAATTCAAAATGTCAAAAGTTTAATCCGTTTAGTTAGTCGATCTTCGCAAATAATGACGCATTGCCTCCGTGGCGAAGCGTTCAAGGCGAATGAACCCCAATACCAACCGCGCTGATAAAAGCTGGTTCGAATCCCAATGGAAACTTTTATTTTTTTTTTATTTTTTTTTATACATTTTATGATTGTAAGTATATTTATTATATCATTTTATTTTCAGAAAATACGTATTTAGTTAAAAAAATTTCCGACAATTATTGTTCAGAAATCATTTGTGGCATTTTTAATGTGTTTCTGTGTGTTCCATTCTCAGGGCCCCCGTAACCGGGCGTGCAACGCGTGCGATGCACGCGGGCGCAACCCCAAAAGGGCGCCAAACCGAAGGTTTGGTTAATAGGAAATATTTATTTTAAATGAGGTAATAATTTTTTTAGACAATTTGAATTATAATTTTTTATGAACACCTAGCGAAATCCCAAAAATTAAATATTGTGTTATTACTGAAAAAATGATTAAAATCTTATTTTATAATATTTGGTGTTAATAATACTAATATTACTGTATTTTTAACACAATATACCTAATGTCAGCATACCTATTTTGCAGTAATGAAAGAATTAATGTCTTCTAAAGTAAAGAACAATATTTGGGGTAGGTATGATGCATAGTTCCAAATACTTATTGTTCAATAATTATAGACTGTACCCCAGATTCAAGTCATATAAAAGCAAATAGACCTAACTTTACGCTATGTAGTATTAGACGATAATTCTAAACAAGTTCAAATAAAAGAGAGTTTTTAGCATTCTACTTTTATATGACACTACAGAGGAATCACTATTTAATTTTGTAGTTTAATTATAAAATTTAAATACAAGAGACATGAGAGATAAAGGGTGTGATAACGTTGCCTATATGCGTGTATGATAAGGGTAGGATAACCCTCGAGCTTTTTTGTTCCACGCTCTGCAAATAGCTTAAATTTAGTAGTGAATGATGCTGCTAATATAAAGTGTCAAATGAAATAGTAAACTTTTTTAATGTTGTACAAGAACTTTACGTATTTTTCTCTCCCTCCACAAAAAGATGGGATATTAGAAAACTACATGTTCCTGAGATAAATCTAAAACCCCAAAGTGATACAAAGATAGAAATTATAAATTCATTCAAATTTCATACAATTAAAATTTGTGTGAATCTTAGAGATATAGCAGATAATGATACCTTTAACATAGAAAGTAGACAGTACTAGAATAATTGATCAATTGACCGGGAGATATTAGATAGAAGTTCAGCCACGAATTTCTGAGTCCTGCCCTATGCAATACTACTGGAGGTGGTACTTACAATTTGTGAAAAAATCCACGGGTTTCCTGTGACATTTTCCTCTGAAAATTAGATTTTGCATGAAAAAAAGGGGCGTTGCAAAGAATTTGTAAGTCCTGTCATATCCATGGAATTGCAACCCTTCTGTCCAAAAAATGTTCTTCATAAAATCGATAGTATCCTGTCATTCTATGGATATGACAGAACTCAGAAATTCATCGCAACTCCCAATTTTTTTTTCATGGAAAATCTAATTTTCACAGGAAAATGTCACAGGAAACCCGTGGATTTTTCCACAAATTGTAAGTACCACCTCCAGTAGTATTGCATAGGGCAGGACTCAGAAAATCGTGGCTGAACTTCTATCTAATACCTCCCGGGTACTAAGTTCGTTAAATAGTAGATCTGATATGATGTCTGGTTATGATAATGTTTTTGGTTTTTTAGTGATATTTTTACATTGAGTGACCATGGTATTTTAAAAAACTGTCTTGCTATTCAGCAAAAGCTAACTGATCCAGTAAAATCGGGGGCGGATATTGATGCAACTGATTTATTTAGTGAGATAAAAGCTTTAAAATTATTTTTATTACCTGACTCATCAAATTTCCTCTTAATAATCTTCAATATATGAAAATATCTAACTTCATCAATCTTTGCCAAATATCACAATTTCATTAAGAACACTCCTCACTTTAACTGTGTCTCTGCGGCTTTTGGTGAGGGATCATTTTCAAAATTAAAGTTAATTAAAAATTATTTGAGGTCTACTATGCTAGAGGAAAGATTATCTAATTTGGCAATATTAGCTATATAGCAAGAGCTCGTCAATAAAATTGACTTTGAAGATATTATAAAAGAATTTGCTGCAGTCAAATCTAGAAAAACACCCATTTAATTCAATTTAGATTTAAGGTATAGATTTTCAGATTTAACTAATTATATTGTTTTATTTGTTTTTTTTGCGTTCATCAACAAATCAGTTACAAGAAAAATAAAATTTGAGTTCTTGCAATTTCTGTTGTTTTATTACAAGTAAAAAATATAGATTTATTTCATAAGTGGATAATAGTAGATTTAAGGGGCGCTAAAATATGTGCCGCACGCGGGCGCCGTTCAGCCTTGCGGGGGCCCTGTCCATTCTTGTATTATTTTAATTTTTGGCACTGTTTTAATAAGAATGTTTGAGAAGTAGTAAGTATAAATTAGTTTAATATTGAAATAAAATACAAATAAAAAGTATATTAATTTTGTTTAAATCATATAATAGAAGTATAACTTCTTACGTGCGTACAAAGTACACACACATTCTTTTTTTGAATTATCCGAATATCTCTTTTCTTGTAAGAGCTGTACAATTTTTTGAATATAAAAACACTGCTTGACTCATAAACATAAATATCTTAAATAGAGGTTGGATTGATAAGATTAGAATGGCCCGCTTGCAGCACAGATCTTAATCCTATTGAGCATTTATGGAATGAATTAGAAATAGCTATTCACCGTCATTCTAGGCCTCCAGAAAATTTGGTACAGTTATGGCCCTGGTAGAGGAATATCAGGCTACTCCCCAGGCAAGGATAACACATCTTTATTCGATGCCAAACAGATTGCGAGTAGGGAATGCAATCAGCAGCATTTTCAGTCCAGCTGGATTTTTGCAAGATTGGCCTGAATCCAGCTGGATCCAGCGCGGATCCAGCAAAATGTGGAATCAAAATAAAAACACGATTTTACTGTTTTTTTTTGTCTATATTCTAAATTTCTAAACAACAGAAACCTGAATAATTTTGTTTTTTGGAAGTTAGACCAAATACATATATAACTATCGTCTGGTCGTCTAACCTACTTCGCACAAAACTACACATATAGCCGGTTGCGGAGAAAGCCCTTTCCCTATGCTGGTTGGTTTTAAGGTCATCAAATAGCCATAGACCATGGCAAATTATCGCCTTTCACTTCTTCGGTGTCACAATCGGTCATTTCCTTTTCCAAAATCGTTTCATAATCTTTTTGATAACCAGTTTTTTTTTGTTACAAAAGTTTTCTCTTTCTCGTTTCAATTCAATCTCAAGCTCTTGTTCTAAAGAAAAATTTACGAGCTCCGGATTAGTTGGCCCATCTCCTTCTATTATGTCCTCTTGCACTGGTTCCACAATCGCTTGTTTATTTTTTATACGACTCAACAAATTTTTCATATCTTGTCACATTGCATTCTTTTTCGTTATGAGAAAATAACCAGGATTGTTTAGTCCTTCGTCATACTTTTTTGGATTTTGTAAGTACATTAATGTACCTGTAACTTCAGAAAGGTGCCGTTCCGCGATTCTGTTGCGTAGTGCTTCCCAAAGATCGGCACTAAGGCTCAGATACCTGGCTATTTAGTTTGTCTAAGACAAATTTCATGGTTGTGTCGGCCGTTATCAAAGTTCTGCAAAGAGCTTCTACAGCCAGTTTTACCGGTCAAAAAGTGGGATCAACTCATTGTTTATTGACGACTCGCCAGCAGATAATTTTGTAGCAGAATCATTGTCTATCAACGCTTTATGGATGCAATCTTTTAGGATGTAGAAACTTTTCAGCATACCGAGCTACTCCTAGCGCGATAGAATGGCAAGTTGCCGACTCACGTCTTTGAATAAAGAGGCTAATGAATACATTAAGTGACTTACTTCGAATTTGACACGTTTGCGGATCCTCGCTGCTGGCTCCAGCACGGTTTGCTGGATCCAGCATGTAAAAAATAGAGCTGGATCCAGCAATTGCAATCTCTAATTGCGAGTAGTCATTGCTGCGAGAGATGGACATAGCCGCTATTGAATTGTTTTGTTTTGTTGTTAATTTTGTTTTGTGTTGTTAATTTTAATTAAATATACCTTTAAAGCAGTGTTTTTATATACAGCTTTTACAAGAAAAGAGACATTCCAATAATTCAAAAAACAAAATCTTAGAAGGATGAAACAAAATCAGCCCTCCAATTTTCCCACAGAATTTTTTAAAGGTAGGAGAAAATACAACGGTTCTATTCACCCCCGTATAATGCCATCTAAGCAAACATTTTTTGTTACCGGAATTAGTAACAAACGACATCAATACATGCCTACAAACTGAGGCAATAATCTTAAAAATCGGAGTACAAATAATACTACGGTTATAAATTGTCAAACTTAATCAAAAATTTTGAGGGGCGGAATTTTGTGACGGTGAGTGTATGTATATTATCTGAATTTTCAATATGAATGAGTCAGATAAAATTACATTATTAGAGAAATTTTTTAACCAAGTAAAATTGCTTAATTTGTTAATATTTTGTATCTGGAGAACCATTTCAAACAATTGCAAATCGAAACGTCAAAATTAACTTGTTTTAAAGTAAAATTGTGCCTTATTCCCAATAAAAATAGTAAACTTCTTTTCTTGATCAATACATTTTTCTCTAGGTTTTTTGATAAACTTAAACTGTATAATCTATAAGCATTTTTAGATTTTTAATACAATTATTTTTGAACCATAATAAAATTCACCTTGCTTTATAATGATCATCTTTATATTCTTATGAAATCGACAATAATTATTTCATTTTCTCACTATGTATATTCATTATTATATACTTGGCTTTTTAAAAATATATAAGCAGAAATTATAGTGGAATGTTTCAAAATTGTGCGTGAAAATAATGAATAGGTTAGGACATACATAATTATTGTTATTAGTTATTACAATACAAATTTGTGAAAAGGCTCTTCATTTGTGGCATTTTCAATTATTAGGTTATAATTGGAAATCAAGCACATTTAATAAATAAAATAACTTTAGCTGCAAATTTCATTAGGTTAATGAGGTTTAATTAAATACAATGAATAAAAATTTTAATGCAATTCGGTAAATGTAGCAATAGGGGAAGAGAAGAGATCGTTAAAATATAGTTAGAAAAATAGGTTTAAGTTGCTTCTCCTATTCTTAAGTCTTCCCTATTTTGGGCTTTTGGTCTGTCAATTCTTTGATGTTTCAAAGCCAGGTCATTTGTCGTAACCCGTGAGGTATGATCCTCTTCATTCTTCTCTTCTGATTTGAGTTATCCAGGAGCTGGATGGCCTCAATATTGGCCTCGTGGAGAAGTCTTTTTTCGTGACTTTCTGCGTGCTTTCGGATTTCCTTGTCGACGGACTCCATTCGTAGATTCTTGTGGAGGCCGTCACTACGGATGTACAAGGGTGCGTTAACTACGCCCCTTAAGAGGAAACAGTAGCGATCAACAGGTAGTGAAAACGCGTTCCAAGATTGTGTCTGTTATTTTGAATATTTTTTCGAGATATTTGGCACACGTATTCGTAATATAATAAAGAATGGCGGTACAGACCCCAATTTGAAAAATATATTAATATGTGGAAATTACTCTGCAATTAAATACAATATTAAAAAACGAGCCTGTACCGCCATTAAGAAGAACAAAAAAATAAACTTTCTTCAAATCAACTTTTTTATCCGATGACATAAAAAATTTTAGTAGTTCCAAAATGACACAAAATCTAGGCATCGGATAAAAAAGTTTATTTGAAGAAAGTGTATTTTTTTGTTCTTCTTAATGGCGGTATAGGCTCGTTTTTTAATATTGTATTTAATTACAGAGTAATTTCCACATATTAACATATTTTTTAAATTGGGCTTTGTACCGCCATTCTTTATTATATTACGAATACGTGTGCCAAATATCTCGAAAAAATATTCAAAATTACAGCCGCAATCTTGGAACGCGTTTTTGCTACCTGTTGATCGCTACTGTTTTCTCTTAATATTTTGTTTTAAAAAGTTTGTATTATTTTCAAATTAGTCTTTTTTGTACACACTCCTAGTTGGATACCATACATCCATGTCATCCATACTGGTTTTATAACCTGTTTGTGTAATTAATATCTTGTTAAATTTTACAACCCTGAGTATTTTCCCAGGAGCCAGTACAATTTTTTATATTTGATATTTACTTCTTCTTTCTTTTTCTTTACATGTGCTTTTCAGCGAAGATTCGTGTCTAGCGGTAAGCGCAGTTATTTAGCTGTGTTGGCAAATAAAAAATGTGAAGGAGACGCTAAATAATGATGAAATAGAAAAACGAAGATTAGTCTGGTATGGACATATGTGACGAATGGACGAGACGGAAAAGAGGACGTGCTAGATTGTAGTTGAACGGACAAATAAAAACTACAATGGAAAAAGAGACCTCACTGATTAAGACATATACGACAAGAAGAAATAACGATTAGGATCTGCTAAACGACAAACAGAATATGATGTGTAAAGCCACGAATAACTAACTAAGTAAGTAAAAATCACTAATATATAAATATATACAGTCTGTTCCATCGAAAATTTGACACCCCCAGAAACCCAGAAACCAAGAGCTTCTTCAAAATTTAAAAAAACAAGTCAATTTTTAATGTGAGGGGGACGAATTTTATTGTAATATTCATGCCCTCAAATGTAACCCCCTACTGCCCCGCATCGACCCCCACTTTGTGTTAAATAGCAAGAGTGGCACATCATTTGAAAGGTAATTTTTTTCTCTAAACGACGACGCTTTATTTTTTTTTTATTTTACGTAATAAGTTTGAAGATAATTTTGGACTTAAAAATTTAATATAAATTAGTTAAATTCAAAATTATCTTTAAAGTTATTCCGCAAATTAAAAAAAAAATTAGAGGGTCCTATCGAGAATAAAAAAATACCTTTTAAATGATGTGCCACTCGACTACACTTGCTATTAAAAAAACTGGGGGTGGGGGTTGATGCGGGGCAGGGAAAGGGGGACGAATTTTGCATGAAAATTCGCCCCCCTTTCGATTTAAATTGACATGTTTTTTAATTCTTGGTTTCTGACTTACTGGGAGGGGGGTCAAATTTTCGTTGGAACACTCTACAGGGTGAGTCATGAGGAACTGTACATACTCCTACCTCGTATAGAGGCTCCTATGGGGAATAACAAATGACCATTAAAAAGTGTCTGCTCTTCTTGTTTAATAATTACAGGGCGAGTTTCGCATTTTGACAGAAATTTATATTCGTCATAATTTTTGAATGGTCAGATCGATGTGTCTCTTATTTTGGTCAATCGTTACACTATTACCACCTAATCAACTGATTTATTCAAACTAGAAAAAAAATCAGGTCCGGCTTTAAAAAATTAGTTCGTTTGGGTCTTAGCAAAAATTTTACCCTGTATACGCTTTTTCAGAACTCCAATATGAATTTTACAAATTAGACAAATAGGCAATTAAAATGGCATATTTATTTTTTCCCTACACGATTACTTAATTTTTTTATAAAAAAATCAAATTTGACTATGAATTAAAAGTTTGGTAAAAGTAAACCATAGTTTTAACAAAATTAACTTTTATTACAAAAATTATTTTTTTTACCAAATATTTGATTTATGTTACCACCCAAGCAACTGATTTATTCAAACTAGAAAAAAATCAGGTACGGCTTTAAAAAATTAGTTCGTTTGGGTCTTAGAAAAAATTTCAACCTGTATACGCTTTTTGAAAACTCTAAATATGAATTTTACAAATTGGACAAATAGGCACTTAAAATTGCATATTTATTTTTTCCCCACACGATTACTTAATTTTTTATTAAAAAATCAAATTTGTCAAAATCGGAATTTTAACCTAAAAATGAAAAAAAAAAAGATGAAATCACGGTTTAACTCGCTACAACGTTGCATTTTAATTTTTTTTTCTGAAATTTTTACAGCACATATCTCTTACCGTTGGGAAGACTATGACAATTGTTGTAGACTTTCAGTCTCCTTCTCGTAGAAGTTATGAATTTTTAAAAATAAAAGGTGCGTGCAGATTCGTGAATTCCAAAGTTAAATCGCAAAAATTAAGTGAAAAAATTTAAAATTTATCTTATTTGATCACGTCTATGTTAAACTATATAGTCCAAAGAGAAGTGTTATGGAGAGTTTTAGATCTACATAGACGTGTTATAGAAAAAAAATGGGGAAACTATTAATTTTAAGAAAAACGTTGTTTAATTTTTTTATTTTTATGGTAAAATGGGGATATTGACAAATTTGATTTTTTAATAAAAAATTAAGTAATCGTGTGGGGAAAAAATAAATATGCCATTTTAATTGCCTATTTGTCTAATTTGTAAAATTCATATTAGAGTTTTCAAAAAGCGCATACAGGGTGAAATTTTTTCTAAGACCCAAACGAACTAATTTTTTAAAGCCGGACCTGATTTTTTCTAGTTTGAATAACTCAGTTGATTGGGTGGTAACATAAATCAAATATTTGTTTAAAAAAATTAATTTTTGTAATAAAAGTTAATTTTTTTAAAATCTATGGTTCACTTTACCAAATTTTTAATTCATAGTCAAATTTGATTTTTTTATAAAAAATTAAGTAATCGTGTGGGGAAAAAATAAATATGTCATTTTAATTGCCTATTTGTTTAATTTGTAAAATTCATATTAGAGATTCAAACGAACTTATTTTTTAAAGCCAGACCTGATTTTTTTCTAGTTTGAATAAGTTAGTTGATTACGTGGTAATAGTGTAACGATTGACCAACATAAGAGACACATCGATCTGGCCGTTCAAAAATTATGACGAATATAAATGTCTGTCAAAATGCGAAACTCGCCCTGTATATTATTAAACAATGGGAGCAGACACTCTTTAATGGTCATTTGTTATTCCCCATAGGGGCCTCTATACGAGGTAGGGGTATGTACAGTTCCTCATGACTCACCCTGTATATTTTTATCATCATAAGTGGCTCGACGACTCGTTGTGGATCTTGGCCTGCTTGCAAAGAAGTCGCCACTGCTGTCGATTCCTGGCAGCTTCCCTCCATCTTCTGACCCTTAATATATAGAGTGTCCCAAAAGTAGCGGAACGGTCGAATATTTCCCGAAATAAACATCGTATCGAAAAACTGAAAAATACCTGTTCAATAATTTTCAAAAATCTATCGAATGACAAAAAACACATCCCCACTCCACCCTCTAGAGGTGGAGTGGGGGTAAAACTTTGAAATGTTAAATGGAGACCCCAAGTTATTATTTCAGATTTTGATTCCTTACGTAAAAGTATATAACTTTTTTTTGAGACATTTTTTTGAACTATGGATAGATGGCGCTATAATCGAAAAAATCATTTATCCTGATGTCATAGGTAAATAATAGAAACGGTCTAATATCTCAAAAAATACACTTCCAAAGGAAAAACAAAAAAAAATACGTATTTAATATTTTTCAAAAACCTATCGAATAGCACCAAACACGACCCCCCACTCCACAACCTGGAGGTGGGGTGGGGGCAAAGTTCATAAATAGACAGGTTGCATGGTAACTTTCCACCAATCAGCGTCGAGAATCTAATGGCGGGAGTGACGTCACCCAGAATGCTGCATTCAAATTCATTCATTTCACTCATTGAAATGAACTCGGAAAGTAGGAATGTTTTTAATGATTGAAAATATATATGTATATTTAAAAAAAATACGTTTGGATTTTTAATGACTATTTATTTAATATATTCTTTAAAAAATGTGGTAGATACCTGTAGAGCTACAAAAATCATAGAATATAATTGCAATTAAATATATGCAGTAGAATAGCATTACTACTTAATTAAAGCAGAAGTAGATTCTTTCTTGTGTTTATATATGGGACTAAAGCATTCAAATATCCTAGGTATATTAATAATGGGTTGAATACAATTTACTTTTTTAAATGATTTTGAGTAGGTATATAATCATTTTGAATTGGGGATAGTGCATGTAGTACATTATTATAAATTCCTTCTAACATGTAAACCATGGTGAAAAAGAGATTCAACTAAAGATTTATGTACCTATCAAAATTAATAGTTTTTCCCTTAAGTTTAACATAAGAGCATCTGATTACGTTAGGTACTGGATTATATCTAAAACTATTAAAACATTATGATTTCATTCAATAGGTACCTGTGAAGTTTTACATTAACAGAAAACTATAAAAAAATACAATTTCAGTGCAATAAAGGGAATTTTCCCCATTTTATATATTCATTTACTTTATAATTGTTTATTCAAACGATCTTCAGATGGCTGCAATATTAGTTATAATTTTTTATGAAACAATTAGGTACATATAATAGATCTATTATCTATAGACTTAATTAGATATATGATTATGATATATTGTTCAATAAGTCTAAGCAGATTGTAACGTACACAAATGATGTAAACTTGATGTGAAGAACCACAAGAGATATTACAGAACTGTATGTGGAGCTTAAAGAAAATGCAAAAGAAATAGGGCTAGGCGTCAACGTATATAACACTTCTTGTAAAAGAGTTTTGGGTTTAAGTTATTATACTAAAAACACTTAATGATATCTATAGATATATTATATCTCAAGATATAAACACAAATTTAAACACTAACGATATTTAATAACAAAATATAGCCTCCAAACCACGTATCCTATTATGTTTACAAACAATTCGTAAAATTGATCGTCTGGGTGACGTCACGATGACAATATTTCATTTGTCAATGTCAAAGTTACCATACAACCTATGGTATAGGGACCTTGGGGTGGGGGTAACTCTAAAATCCTTAACAGCAACCACAATATTTTATTGCAGATTTGGATTCGTCATGAAAAATTAAGCAACATTTGTTCGAAACAATTTTTAGAATTGTTGATAGATGGCGCTAATAAATAGTCTTTTTCCAGTTATAGCGCCATCTATCAACAATTCTAAAAAATCTTTTAAATAAATGTTACTCAATTTTTCATCATTAATCGAAATCTTCAATAAAAAATATAGGATGCTATTTAACATTTTAAAGTTAACCCCCACTCCACCTGTAGGGGGTGGGGTAGAGGGTCATGTTTGGTGATATTTGATAGGTTTTTGAAAAAAATTAAACAAATATTTTTTGGTTTTTCATTTGAAAGTGTATTTCTTGAGATATTAGAGCGTTTTTATAATTTACCTATGGTATTACAATAAATTGTTTTTTCCGATTATAGCGCCATCTATCCACAATTCGATAAAATATCTCAAATAAAAGTTGGTTACTTTTACAAAAGGAATCAAAATATGGAATAAAAACTGGCGGTTTCAATTTAAGATTATAAAGTTACCTCCCATCCCACCTCCAGGGGGTGGAGTGGGCATTACGTTTGTTGTCATTGAAAAGATTTTTAAAAATTATTGAAAACGTATTTTTAAGTTTTTCGCTCCGATGTTTAGTTCGCGAAATATTCGACCGTTCCGCTACTTTAGGGACACGCTGTATATAGGGTGTCAATTTAAAAAGTTGCCACCACTCTAATTTGGTCTTTATAGAAAATCTAAAGATATACAAAAACACGTCAAATTTATTTGTGAGGGGACATTTTATAGACCAGTTTTCAACTAAATTACACTAACCCTCTAGCGAGGGCGGACACAACCCCCAAAATCTTTAATTGAAAGGGGGGTTGAGTGATACCTCATTTTAAAGGTCGTTCGATTACCTTTACGATTACTACCTACACCCGAGAGGGTAGAAGGTCTAAAGATTATATATATCGATTACCTTTTCAAAAATACCACATACATTATATTTCTTTTCAGTAATTTTAATTTTTTTATAATTAATTTTAATAATTAAATATCGAGTTCAGAACTCCAAAATTTTTTTTGGAGTATTGAACTCCAAATTAAATTTTTTTTTTGGGTATTGAAGTATTTAGAGTATTTTTTTGAAGTATTTTTGGAAAAATCAAGTAAAACCGTAAATATATTAAGTATAGGGTTCAGAACTCCAAAATTTTTTAGAGTATTGAGTCCAAGATTTTTCCAAAAGTACTGAAAAGAAATATAAGGTATGTGGTATTTTTGAAAAGGTAATTTAATGACCTTCAAAATGAGGTATCACTCAACCCCCCTTGCAACCGCCCCTGCTATAGGGTTGATGTAATTTAGTTGAAAACTGGTCTACAAAATGTCCCCCTCACAAATAAATTTGACATGTTTTTGCATATTTTTATATTTTCTATAGGGACCAAATTATAGGGGGTGGCAACTTTTCAAATTGACACACTGTATATTTTGCTATATCAATAAATCAGAATATATTATTTAATTATTTTTCTCTTGATAATAAACACATGTTTTAGTAGTATATTTTCTCAGTTCTTCTCGATATACTTCAGCCATTATTTTTTTTTCAGGACGCCTTAATTACTAAAAACAGCAGAAGAAAACAATTTCTAAAACCAATAAATTTACTCGAGCACATTGATTTGAAGTACTTCACTAAAGTTTTATCGATTTTCTTACCGCCTCCTGCTCGTAATTTCAGGACATGCCGTAATCCTTGGTACGGTACTTGTGGTACTTCTTGAGTACCAACATCTGCTCTTCACGGTCGCATAAGAGATCCTCGATGAGTAATCGATTTTTTCAACACCGTCTGTACTGTAATTTTATCAACCACCTGCCCAATTTCATCGGAATAAATATTGTGCAAGTAGATGTTGCTTTTCGAGCAAAATGATGACATTGTAAAATAATAATAATTGTGCCCTTATGTATTTAAAATGTTAATGTTTAGTCTTGTGGTTTGAAAGCTGAAAATTATGATTATATGGCCGTAAATTGCAAAACAAATGTTAATGTACGTACTCGTATACCTACAGCCGAATTATTATTATCTTTAAGAGGAAAAATCAATTATGGGGGGAATCAAATTAAAATTATATGGTCAGTGTCGCCCTCTGTTTCCTATATCCGGCATGGATGGTCTGACTGACTATACTTTCTAAGGTCCTTTAGCTATTTTTCTAAGGTCTCCTTCCTGTGAGCTAACTTATGTTAAACAATTTACTATTTTATATGCTACATAGACTAAAATCAAGTAAATAGACCAAATAAACATATCCTTAATAATTAAATTCTTCTTCTTCATGTACCATGTCCTTTCAGAACGTTCATCTTAATCTTAATTTTATTCACTGCCACCCTAAATAGCATGCTTGTATCAACACCATACCAATCTCGCAAGTTCTTCAACCATGAGGTTCTTCTTCGTCCTGGACTGCGTTTGCCTGCTATTTTGCTTGCATAGGTAATTTTTTGTAGCAACCTATATTTGGGACTTCTCATTTTAATGTCCGAAATACTCCAGTTTTCTCTGTTTGATGCTTTTTATTATCTCAGTAGTCTTGCTGAGACGTTCTAGAATGGTGGAATTTTGAATCTTCTCCACCCAAGAAACTTTTAAAACTCTTCTGTAGCACCACATTTCGAAATTCTCCAGGCGATTTAGATAGATTTTATTCACAGTTCAGGACTCGACACCATAAAGTAAGACCGAGAACACGTAGCAGCGAAGCAGGCGGATCCTCAATGCCAATTTTAGGTCTCTGTTACATAACACCTTGGACATCCTTCTAAAAGCGGCTCTGGCCTGCTCTATCCTAGATTTAATTTCCCGTGACTTTCTGCGAATAATAAAATACAATATTTCAATTATTTGCAAAGGTGCCACACTCTATAATTTGGTCCCTATAGAAAATCTAAAAATATGCAAAACACGTCAAATTTATTTGTAAGGGGGACTTTTGTAGACCAAATTTCAACTAAATGACATCAACTCACTAGCGGGGCGGACACATCCCCCCCAAAATATTTCATGAAAAGGGGGGTTAAGTGATACCTCATTTTAAAGATCGTTCAACCTGGTTCCACCACTTTTTCGAAAATACCACATACATTATCATTATTTTCAGCACTTTTGAAAAAATCAAGTAAAACCGTCTTCTTCTTCTTCTTCTTCTTGTAATAGGACTATGTCCTGTTTCTTCTATTACAGTCTTTGCTGCGATCCGGAGCTCCAACTCTCGTACCATCGTTTTTTGGGTCTTCCTATGGGTCGCTTGGTGTTGGGCTTCTGTGTTTTCGCCCAATGCGCCATACGTTCAGGGTCCATCCGATCTACGTGGTCCCTCCACATGCGTCGTCGCGCTATTGTCCATTTCACTACGTCCTGAACGCTTAGCTCTCTCAATGTGTCTTCGTTTCGTACTCTATCTCTGAGTGTGATACCTCTTATGGATCTTAGGGTTTTCATCTCTATTGTTCTCATTATCTGTTTGGTCTTTGTTGTCTCGGCCCTTGTCTCAGCTGCGTTGCTGCGTATGTCAGTACGGGTCTAACACATGTCTTATAAATGCGGACTTTGCTTTCGGTGCTCATATATTTATTCCGCCAGATTATATCCCTCAGGAAACCAGATATTCTCGCTGCTTTCATTGCCTGCTGTTTTGATTCTTGCCACAGATGCCTGTCGCTAGATATTTCCACACCTAAGTATCTGCAATCCATTACCTGTTCGATTATATGGTCGTCCACTACTAACTTACATCTAATTGGGTTCCTGAAGTAAAACCGTACAAATATTAAGTATCGAGTCCAGAACTCAAAATTTTTTTAGAGGTTTGAAATATTTTGAGCATTTTTGAGTATTTTTGAAAAAACTCAAATTAAACTGTAAAGATGTTAAGTATCGAGTTCAGAACTCCAAAAATAGAGGGTGCCACCCTCCATAATTTAGTCCCTTGTTCTTTCCTATAGAAAACCTAAAAATATTCAAAAACACGTAAAATTAATCTGTGATGGGGACATTTTGTAGACCACTTTCAACTAAATTACATCAACCTTCTAGCGGGGACAGACACAACCCCAAAAATCCAAATTCCAAACGGAAAGGGGGTTTGAGTGATACCTAATTTAAAAAACCGTTCAAACACCTTTTCAAAAATACCACATACCTACATTATATTTCTTTTTAGTACTTTTGGAAAAATCAAGTGAACCCGTAAAAGTATTAAGTATTGATAGTCCAAGTAATGAAGCTTAAAATAGGCCAAATCCTCGCAATTTTTACAGAATGGATCGATTTACTTGAAAATTTAAGAATAAGTAGTGGATAGAACAAGGATCAAAATTTATATGATGCCGAAAGGCGCTTTTACCATGAGGGTGGTTGCCACCCCATCTCGGGGGTGGAAACTTTTTATTATATTTTGACTGCAAAAATTGGTAAAAACATTCATTCTAAGCAAAAAACGTTCTATACATTTTTTTGATAAAATTAATATTTTTCGATTTATTTGCTATTGAAAGGGTTAGTTTTATATCGAATAAATCAATGTTTATAATAAGTTTTCTGCTAATAACTGCAAAAGTTTTCGTTTTATCCAAATAAATTTACTTAACAAAAATGTAACTTTTGCAGAAATATACGTTTTTTTTAATTTCCTTTAAGACCAATAGTAATCGAGCTATATTTTATTATGTTAGCTCTTCTTCGTCAAACGCTAAATATTGTAGTTTCAAAGTCAAAAGATCGAAAAACTATGCATTTTTTGACATAACTTGTTCAAACTAATTTAAAGTTTTTAAAAATATCTATCTCCAGAAATAAAAAAGTCTCTAGCTCAAAAATTAAGTAACTTATAATGAAAATAATGTCAGCCCCTATTTTTTTCAGCGAAAAAGTGATCGGAAGCAATCCCCTAATCACCACCCTAATTAAAATTAGTCATTGATCTTATTTGGTCTTCTTTATGTATGTATTATGAATAGGTTCTAGAAGTTTGACCGGCTTAGAATGATTAGTTTTTAAAATAATGGAGTTAAAAGCGAATAACGAATTTTTGTAGTTTGGAAAAAAATGGCTTTTTCTTCAGAATAGGAAGATTAGCATCAGAGATACGAAAAGATGTTTCCATATGAAATTGTAGCTTATTTACTTCCTAAGAACCTGGTTTGCAAAAAATGTTTCTACGGCAAAAATTGAGTGAGCTATTGACAATTAAAACTTGTAATAACATGCAGAAACCACCTTTACCAAACCTTTCAAAGTCACCTCTTTTTACGACTGAAGATTTTAAAAAGATTTAATATGAATATGCTTATAGACCTTGTAAAAACCTACAAAATTATTTTTTAACAAACTTTCTAAGATAAAGAATAAAAAAGTGACGGTTAAAAAATCAATATATTTTTTTGAAAAAAAAAAGGAGAAATTCAATTGGAAGCATAATAATGTAAGTTAGCGGTAATTTTAGTCATTGGGCTTATTTGTTCTTCTTTATTTATGTATTATTAATAGATTCTAAAAGTTTGACTGGCTTAGAATGATTAGTTTTTAAAAAACTGTAGTTAAAAGCGAATAACGAATTTTTGTAGTTTGGTAAAAAATGCCATTTTCTTTAGAATAGAAAGATTAGCATCAGAGATACGAAAAAATGTTTAAACATGAAATTGTAGGTTATTTAATTTACAAGAACTTGGTTTAAAATAAATGTTTCTACGGCAAAAATTGAGTGAATCGTAAATGAGTATATCGAGAAACATTGATTTTTTCGATATAAAACTAACACTTTCGATAGCAAATAAATCAAAAACTATTAATTTTATCAAAAAAATTTATAAAACATTTTTTGCTTAGAATGAATGTTTTTATCAACTTTTGCGGTCAAAATATAATAAAACATTTCCACTCCGAGATGGGGTGGCAACCACCCCCATGGTAAAAGCGCCTTTCGGTATCATATAGATTTTGATCCTTGAACTATCCACTACTTATTCTCAAATTTTCAAGCAAATCGATCCATTCTGTAAAAATTGCGAGGTGAAAAGCTTCGGTTTCTGGACTATAAGTTCAAAACTCAAAAGTTTTTTTGGAGTATTGAACTCCAAATTGAATATGTTTTGGAGTATTTGAGTATTTTTGGAAAAACAAGTAAAACCGTAAATATATTAAGTATCGAGTTCAGAACTCCAAAAATTTTTTGGAGTATTGGTTTTTCCCACCATTTTATACCATCCACTATAACATGTTTATATTTTTTCATGAGTGCGTCTGGGTAGCACCATTGTTCTTAAATCTGACCACATTATTATGTTATCTCTCCAACGCATTCGTGGAAGTCCTAAGGGCCTTCTTCCTGTCGGGATTTCCTCCCAGATTAACTTGGTAAGACGGTTATTAGGGAGTTTATGAACATGACCAGCCCATGTATCATCACGCGCTGACCACACATCTGTAAATCGTTCAGTCTGTGTTAATTCTCGGGTGTTGCAATATCTCGCAATGCGTCGTAGAGGTCCGAGGTAAACAACAGACGATCAAATTACCCCATCTACACATCTGCGGATGCATACGCAGATGCATCCGCAGACGCGTATGCCGATGTGTAGAGGAGGCATTAAACGTTGGGATTTAATATCTTGGACTATGTCGGTAACCTTATACATCTGTTTGGCATTTGTTCTTATTCGGTATCGGTTGGTTGGTATTCGGGTCGTGATAGGGTCCAAAGATTCTTCTGAGGATTTTTCTCTCAAAACATCTGAGGTTTCTCAATTAGATTGCATTAGATGCAATTCAATCCTTAAATTTTAAATCCTTATTTGCATGTTATGGTGTATTGTATTCAAAGTTTATTGGGGTAGTCATCAGGCCCGGCCCCAGGGGTCGGCGAACTGGGCGGCCGCCCAGTGCGGTCAATTTAGGGGCGGCAAATTTTAGAGGACGGCCAATTTTTGAAATTGAAGAAATAATAAATTATGTTTTTAGTATTATAAAAAAACAAATTTATGAACAAAAGCGGCGAAACCAACGACAGTCACCTAGGACTATCATCAGCATCCACATCTGCTGCCGCCCCCTCTCAGTCCAACGACAGTCATCTAGGACAATAATCAGCATCTACGTCAGCTACTGATGACACTACTACTGTCCACTGTCACAGGTAACAATGTTATTATTTATTATGATCCAGCAAAGTGGCCCAATAAAATTAATGATTTTGTTATAGAACAACTTTGGTAATAAGAGGCTCCCGCCAAAATTATCCGTTGCAGAGGCTCAGTTGTGCCCGAAAGATAATGCTGATTTCTAGATAGATGCCCGTAGTTTTACAACTAACTACTACAGTTACAAAATCTACAATGGTGAAACTCTTGAGAGAAAGTGGTTAATTTATTCTAAGGCAAATACTTCTGTGTATTGGTTTTTCTGTAAAATATTTTCCAATGTCAAAATTAAATTTAGTGAAAATGGATATAATAATTGGAAACATATGGCTGACTTTGTCCAGCCACGCTAAGTCTCCAGCTCATCGACAGTCACAGCGACAGTGCAAGAAGCGAACTAGCAATTAGACAAGAATCGGACAAAACCATAACGAAGAGACACAAAAAGTTATGTAGAACGACTTATATCAATCATAAAGTTAATATACTAGCACAACATTGTCTTCCATTGAGAAGCGATTCTGATAAACTTTTTCATCACAACAATGGTAATTTTTTAAAGCTTGTTGAGCTCTTTGGAAAATTTGATTCTGTTTTACAAGAGCACATTAGGAGAACAACGAATGGTAGTAACAATCAGCATCACTACTTGGGAAAACGTATTCAAAACTAAATTATTCAGCTCCTCTATTACCAAATCAAAAATAAAATTTTAAACTTTTTGAAATCAGCAAAGTATTATAGCATAATTTTAGATTGTACATACTGATATTTTTGGAGTGGAACAGATGACTATTGTTGTACGTTTTGTCGATTTAGGTTCCTGTTCTCCACAAAGGGTAAAAATTGCAGAACATTTTCTTAGATTTGTGCCTGTACTTGCAACCACTGGCTTGGACTTTAGAAGTTAGTTTGCAAAAACTGAATGAACTGGGAATACCTTTGGAAGATATGAGAGAACAAGGGTATGATAATGGGGCAAACATGAAAGGGAAGAACTTTGGAGTTCAAAACAAAAGTTTGAAAATAAATCCTAGAGAATTTTTTGTCCCATATTCTAGCCTAGCCATTCACTCAATTTAGTCATGAACGATGCTGCCAAAGCCTCACAGTTTGCAGTTTCTTTCTTTTCCTTAGTGACAAAAATTTACAACTTTTTCTCAGCATCTATTTATCGTTGGGCTGTACTGAAAAATCATATTTCTAGCCTAAAATTGAAACCTTCTCCGAAAATAGATGGGAAAGTAGAATTGATGCTATTACTCCCATCAGATACCTAATTGAAGAAATCTACAATGCTTTTGTAGAAACGACTATCAATAAAAACAACGATAAAATGGTTGCTCATGAAGCAAGCTGTTTAGCAAGTCAAATTCGTGATTTTACTTTTCTTTGCTCTGTGGTAATATAACATGACATTTTACTTCACATCAACGTATTCAGCAAATCACTGCAGAGTATTGATATGGGAGTGTATCAAGCTGTAAGTTTATTAGAAAAAACGGAAATCCATTTTAAATCTCTCAACAGTGATTTAAAATCCCAGGGCTATTTGACAGACGCAAAAGAGCTATCATCAAAGTTAGAAATCGAGAATCCGAAAATCGGAGGCACAGTAATAGAAGAAAGAGAAAAGTGAAAAATTATATTAAGTTGACTTCTATTTAAAAATTATAGACACAACCGTTAATGCATTAAGTGATAGATTTCAGCAAATTAAGAGCCATGGTGAAATTTTTGGGTTTTTGGGTCTACCAAGGGGGGGGGGGGCGGCAGTTGCCGATCTTGCCCAGGGCGGCAAATTCCCTAGGACCGGGCCTGGTAGTCATATTATTTTAAAAATTCTTGTACACAACTGAGGCAAGTAACTTATTGCGAAATTCTGATGATAATGAACATGATAATTCTTAATTTTTCCTCAACTTATGATTGTTGATCTCCATGGTAATTATATGTTAGCGATAATATTGTCTTTGCAATTTATAAAAAACAAAAGATCTACTTAATCAGCGAATGATAGTATTTGTCTACATCTATTAAAAATCCTTCCACCTGTCTTCTTCTAAAGGTGCCTATCTTCTAAAGATGTTGGCGACCACATTGACCCATCTTATGCCTCCTCTACATATCAGCAGGCGCGTCTGCGGATGCATCTGCGGATGTATCTGATGCCTCCTCTACATATCAGCAGACGCGTCTGCGGGTGCATCTGCGGACGCATCTGCCGATGTATCTGATGCCTCCTCTACATATCAGCAGACGCGTCGCGGATGACATCCCCGTATGCATCCGCAGATGTGTAGATGGGGTAATTTGGTCGTCTGTTGGTGGTTTGTTGTTTATTTTTCGCGTCGGCAGATGCAAAAAATAAACAACAGACGACCAAATTACCCCGTCTACACATCTACGGATGCATACGGGGATGTCATCCGCGGACGCGTCTGCTGATATGTAGAGGAGGCATCAGATACATCGGCAGATGCGTCCGCAGATGCATCCGCAGACGCGTCTGCTGATATGTAGAGGAGGCATCAGATACATCGGCAGATGCATCCGAAGATGCATCCGCAGACGCGTCTGCTGATATGTAGAGGAGGCATTATTCTATTCACAGCAGCTCGAAATACAGTTCACGTTAGATCAGTCCACTTCCTAAGATTGGGCAGTCAGGATATACGTCTACATCCAGGGCCTGTCTTGCCCTCAATCTTGCCTTGCAGAATCAACTGTAGAAGTCAGTATTTATTATTACGCATAATGTGGCCGAAGTAAACCAATTTTCTGTTCTTTACGGTGTTAATAATTTCTTTGTCTTTTCTTAGCCTCTGGACTCTGGAGTACCACCTGTACCAAAGTAAGTACAGGAACATCAGTACGTTTAAAACAAGCAATTGGACTTCGTAAGTCCTAGGTATTCATCCAGCGTGACCGGAAATAGAACCCAAAGTCGATATTGGAACTCTAAGGGCCGGTTGTTCGAACGCTAATCAACAATGATCATTATCAAATATTTAATTACTGTCACCAACTGTCAATGTCAACTTTGATTGGGTTGCTGAAATCATAATTATTGATTACAATTATGAAATTACTTAATCAATTATGTTAATAATTGTTATTTTAATTGATTAACTAATCTCATAATTATAATCAATTATGTTTTCAGCAACCCAGTAAAAGTTGACATTGACAGTTGGTGACAGTAATTAAATATTTGATAGTGATCATTGTTGATTGGCGTTCGAACAACCGGCCCTTAGTGTATCTAACTTTGCGTCGATTGATATAAGATTTCAATAATTTTGAGACCTTTTTGCCAAATTTCCAGTCATATATTTTTAACCGGAAAGCACATCAAAACCGGAACTAAACAGTCGAGCTTGACTTTTCAATACGCGTCGATTGATATATAACATGTACTATTTCTGACTATGGGACTATAATGTACTATTAGGTACTTCCGGTTACAGATTTTTAACCGTAAGTGATATAAAAACCGGAAGAATATATCTGTTCTCGTCTTGCTAGGGCACATCGAATAATATATCGCTTGCACTATTTCTGAGAATTTAAAACATTACTGCCGGTTGGAACTGTGGAACCGGAAGTCCGAGGTTAAATTTTCCACTTTTAATACCAACTTTATATCATAAGCTTTCATTCGACACCTCATTTGTCATCACTAAATCTGTTCTAATAACAGAGGAGTTTCGTTAAGACGGAGAGACAGATATGGATATGGATAATTTAAGGTTTTGATATTTTAATATTTTAAAATGGGTTAAATCAATAATCCCAACAAAAGCGATAGTCCATTCTTTCACGGTTTTTGCTCTAAATTTTAAAGAACCGCTTGGATTGACATGAAATTTGGCACACGCATAGCTAACATGTCAAAGAAAAAAAGTGATATTGTGCTGATGTGTGCTTTTGCCCTGGGGGTGACTTTCGCCCCCTCTGGGGGGTGAAAAAATATATGTCCAAACTAAGTCCGGAAATGGGTAAACTGACTAATTTTAAGTAACTTTTGTTCTATAGAGCTTTTTCGCCAAGTCAACACTTTTCGAGTTATTTGCAAGTGAATATGTTCATTTTTCAACAGAATAACCACATTTTTAGACGGGTTTTCGCAAATAACTCAAAAAGTAAGTATTTTGTCGAAAAAAACGTTCTTAGCAAAAATATAGCCTATAAAAAAGTAAAAAAAATGGTGTACGCGTTAAGTCTCTGGATCTCGTAGAACCAGAGTTATAGCCAATGAAAAATAGATTCATATTCACCAAATTTCAAATAGAATATTTCGACGTATAATATCCAAAAAATTAAGCACTTTTTGGGGAAAACCTATTATAACTTTTTTAAAGTGTTTAAAAAAAGCTTTATTTCTGTTTCTACAAAAAGTTTCTAGCATTAAATTTAAGCAAGTTACGCTCAAAATAAAGTTGGTCCCTTTTGTTTTGGCAAAAAAAAATCGGGAAGATCACCCCCTAATTAGCAACTTAAATTAAATTAATCGTTACCGCTCCACAAATTATTTTACTTATGTTGTGTTTATATGATCTGTAAGTTTCATCGATTCAAAGTGCTTATTTTTGAAAAAATTTGGTTTCAAAGTAAAATTTTTAAAAACTTAAATTTTGAAAAATATGCTTTTTTTCAAAATAACTTAAAAATTGTTAGAGATACCAAAAATCTCGATAAACAAAAAAAGTCAGATTTGCTTTTCTGAATACTATGTATTTTTTTGTTTTTCTGTTAGATAAAAATTGATTAAGATTTGGTGTTTCTAAATTTGCATACATTCGTGATCAGTGACTCGTTCAACCCTTTTTAACTATAGCCCTTTCAATAATAAGGACTTGGAACCGATAAAACTTACAGATCATATAAACAATATATGCACGAGTCAAGAAACTTGTGAAGTCGTAACGATTAAGTTCATTTAAGATACTAATTGGGGGGGGGGGGTGATTTTCTCGATTTTTTTACCAAAACCAAAAGGGACTAACTTTATTTTGAGCGTAACTTGTTTAATTTTGATGCTAGAAATTTTTTTTATAAAACAAAAATGAAGCTTTTTTTAAACACTTTAAATAAGTTGTAATGAGTTTTCCCCGAAATCTGCTTCATTTTGGGTTATTTCACGTTAAAGTATTCCATTTGGAATTTGACTAATATGAACCCATTTTTCATTAGCTGTAACTCTGCTTTTACTAGGTGTAAAGACGTGACATATACACCATTTTTTTTTAATTTTTACAGGCTATATTTTTGCTAAGAATGTTTTTTCGGCAAAATATTTACTATTTGAGTTATTTGCGAGAAACCGTCTAAAAGCGTGGTTATTTTGTTGAAAAAATGAACATATTCACTGCCAAATAACTCGAAAAGTATTGACTTAGTGGGAAAACTCTATAGAACAAAATTTACTTAAAATTAGCCAATTTATCCATTTCCTGACTTTCTTTGGACGAATATTTTTTCACTCCCAAGACGGGGTGAAAACCACCCCCAGGGCAAAAGCACATATCGGCACAATATCACTTTTTTTCTTTGACTTATTAGCTATGTGTATGCCAAATGTCATGTCAATCCAAGCGGTTCTTTAAAATTTAGAGGTTTTGCAATATTTCACCGTTAAAGAACGGACTACGAGTAGAAAATGAAATAAAATCCAGAAAGTGGGGTTGGATCGGTCACACACTCCGAAAAAATAGTTCCAGTATTGCAAAGACTGCCTTAGAGTGGAATCTCCAAGGAAAAAGAAAAAGAGGTGGCCCAGCACAAACTTGGATAAGATCCATTATGGACGAGATAAGATGTCAAGGAAAGTCCTGGAATGAGGTGAAGGCCTTAGCTCGAAATAGAACCCGATGGCGCTTTTTCACTGAAGCTCTATGCTCCACTTAGGAGTTCAAGAACATTATATAAAACAATAATCACTAACTTATCATTTTATCAAACAGACCTCGAAAACTGTAGGCCAATCAGTCTTCTAAACCACCTGTATAAATTATTTGCTCGAATAATCACTGCTAGAATTGAGAACAAACTAGAAACATGACAACCAAGAGAACAGGCAGGTTTCCGCCTTGTGTATGGTACAAATGACCATCTAACTTGTCCAAAGATCCTAATCGAAAAAACTGTGGAGTACAACCGGTCGCTAATTCTAGTTTTTGTTGACTACAAAAAAGTCTTTGACACTAACGAGATGGTAGCCATCCTAAGAGCTTTGAGAGATTGTAGAATCGACTACATGACATAGTTCTAATAACCGACGATTTAACGGAAGCCCACGAAATGCTGCAAGAACTACAACGAGTTTCCCAAAAAGTAGGGTTGGAAATACACTTTGGGAAAACTAAAATGATGACCTAGTTGATGATTTAGAACATAGCGGACCATTGAAACTAGAAAACTGCCATATCGAAACAGTTGACAAATACATCTATCTGGGCCACGAAATACAAATAAGTAGAGATAACCAAACATGCGAATTATCTTTGTAGAAGAATAGCTTTAGGAAGGACAGCATATGGCAAACTAAGAGACGTGTTCAAGGAAAACATCACAATAAAGCTAAAAAGAAAAGCATTTAACCAGTGCATACTTTCGGTGCTCACTTATGGAGCTGAAACACTGACATTGACTAAAGCATCAATAAGAAAATTACAAGTAGCACAACGAAATATGGAAAGATCCATTCTTGGCCTAACTTTGAGAGACAGAATACGAAATGATGAGTTACGGCGAAGAACTGGAGTGGAAGACATCATAAAACGCATTACGATGTTGAAGTAGAACTGGTCAGGACACGTCGCAAGACAGAGAGATAACAGATGGACAAAGAAGATTTTGGAGTGGCGGCCAAGGGCAGACAAGCGAAGTCGTGGAAGACCACCTACCAGATGGACCGACGACATTATAAGAATATGCCTATTCGCGCTGCATGCCCTGAATGTATCCTGAACTTACCCAGAGGGAGATCGCCTGCGCATTAGGTTTTCGGAGGGAAATATTCGACCTTATTGAACGTCCAATTTTGTAATGCGCAGGCGTTCTCCCTCTGGGTACGTTCGGGGTATACAGCGCGAATAGGCCTATTATTAGCGACAAACTGGATTGCAGCTGCGTAGGACAGAGAAGGGTGGAGACATTTTGAGGAGGCCTATGTCCGACAGTGGACAAACTTGGCTGTGTTATGATGATGATAACGATATCATTTTATCTCATCAATATCGTGGTGCAATAATTATATGTAGGTATGGTGTATTCCACGAATATACGTCTGTTTTGGATTATCGCGACAACGAATATTTTAGTGTGCAACATAAGAAGTACGAAAATATTTTGCTCTAATAATTACTAAAATAAACAACAATACAATTTGTAATTTACTTTCGTTCTTCATATTTTGCACAGTAAAATATTCGTTGTCGCGATAATCCAAAACAGACGAACAGACGTATATTCGTGGAATGGGGTATACTTCTGAACAGAATTAATTTCGATCTTACTAATTATTTTTTTAAATCTGAAAGGTTGATTTATGAATCGATCATAGCGGGAAGCATTTTCTTATACTGCTGCACCACTAGAAAAGAATTCTATTTTACGTCATCAATAAAACGTTTTATTATGCTCAGGCAGACCTTAGTGTGTGCACAGAAATTTGAAAGACGCCACTGCATGTAAAAAGGACATTTTTCTGTTGAATAGCAGGTGTTATTCAAGAAGGAGCACAGTACACACCACATAAGTTTATACACTATACAGACTGTCCAACTTTGATTTATAAGTAACAAATTGATGTACTGTAGTTAAAATAAAAAAATATAGACAATTGGAAGTTTTATTTCCGGAGAAATAAAATCTCTAAATAGACCAGGGCGCATCTGTAAAAAAAATATTAGTACATTTGGTTGTTGAGAGGTGACTCATATTTTTTTGCAAAAATTGCTTGAAAATAACTTATATAATAATATTTGAGTTATCCTCCCATTCAAAAAGGTCCGGAACATTGTTTAAATAATCAAAATGTCAAAAAATGAAGGACAAATTCGATTTTTTCTACGTTTTTTTGATTATAACTTTAAAAGTATTAATTTCCGAGAAAAGTTACACTGACATTAAAGTTGCGTAATTAAATTTCCTACAAATTAGGGTTAGTTAACATTCTGGTTCGGATCTCTGAACAGTAAACATATCGAATACCTGCTCCGCATAGAATTAGTGATAAGTTTTTAGTGTAATTACTTTTACGATTAAGGTTGTATATTTAGATTATAGTTTTAACAAACTGTATAAAGGTAAGAGATTTTAATATATTTATTTTCCAATGAGCGTTACATCTGATGGGGGTAATAAACCCCCAGATGATATGATTATTGAGGAAAATGACATAGGTAAATATAATTTGGATAACAAATATTCAGAAAATGATATTGGTCCCTATTATGTTACTGTAGAACCAAAAGAAAAAACAAACCGTTTGTCAGCGGTAAAAATGGGTTTCTATCTTTTTAATAATAATACATTTAAAAATGACGTTTTAGATATTAAAAATGTAGGGAAGGACAAAGTTAAAATTATTTTTAAAAGTTTTAATGTTGCTAATTCAATTATTGGTCATGAAATAATAAATTCAAATAAATTAATAGCGTACATTCCTCTTTTTTTCAACCACAAAAGAGCCATTATACGCCAAGTGGATACATTCTTTGACGAAAAATATCTATTAGAACACATTGAAAGCGATAGGAAAGTTGTTGAAGTAAAGAGAATGAAGCGCAAAATTATTGATTCAGATAAAGAAGTACAGTTAGTTCCTAGGCAAATGATTATAGTTAACTTTTTAGGAAACAGCCTACCGCAAACAGTAAAAATTAATGTGGTTCGTTTTACGGTAGAGCCGTATATTTATCCGGTAGTTCAGTGTTTCAAATGCTTTAGATTTGGACACACGGCAAAGTATTGCAGGAGTACAAACTTTAAATGTAAGAGATGCAGCCAAGAGCATAGTGACGAGAATTTTCAGTGTAATAATGTAGAATTCTGCATTCATTGTAATAAAACTGGACATCAATCTATTTCAAAAAATTGTCCAAAATATCAAACTCAACACAATATTAAAAAAATAATGTCAGAAAAAAATATAACCTTCAAAGAAGCAGAAACACTAGAAAAAAATCCAACTTATTCTAAAATAGTTCTTAATAATAGATACGATTTATTGAACAATCAAGAAAATTTTCCTTCTCTTCAACATAATGATGATAGTAATTCATCGGCTAAAAATTGGGTACCTAAGCCAGTACATCATTTTCCTAAAAAGCGTAAAGCTAACTCACCCATAGAAGTTAAAAATGCACCTACTTTCACACCTAAAGCAATTACCCGACCATCTACTTCTAAAACCATTTTACCCAATCCTTATAGAGACGAATTTCAACAATATAAAGAAAAACTTCAACTAGGAATTTTAGAGAAAATACCCAAAATCTTTGAAAATATTTTCAAAAAATTTGAAATGACGGTACCAAATAAACAATTGTTTTATGAAACACAAAACGAAGTAAAATACATATTAAACTCAATATCAATTAGTGATAGTGAAGACGATAACTATAGTTAAAATGTTACATATACTTCAATGGAATTGTAACTCAATTATTAAAAATAAAGCTAACTTACAATATTTCTTAAATTCTTCTAGCTTATCATTTGATATTATTATTTTAAATGAGACTTGGTTATCCAAGAAAAGAACTTTTTCTCTTAGTGGATTTAATTTTGTTCATGTGGATAGACAAGATGGTTACGGAGACTTATTAAAGACAACTTATGTTTTTCGGAGTTAAATTTAATAAAGAATTATAACAGTGATATTGAACTTTGCGGAATAAAACTTAATACTTTCAAAATTTCTCTGGTTTGTATTTACAAACCTCCTAACGTAAAGGCTACTACAAATGATTGGTTATCAATATTTTCACAACTACATGGTGATGCATTGATATGTGGCGATTTCAATGCCCATCACACCAATTGGGGATCCGCAATAAACAGTACACAAGGGAACAAGTTGTCAGATGCAATCGAAGAGACTAAATTAACTATACTAAATGATGGTAGGCCAACTAAACTAAGTCGTCCTAATGAAAGACCATCAGCTATAGACCTTACTCTTGCCTCCGGAAGCTTAATAAGCCAATGTGAATGGAACCCATTAGATGATGATTTCGGTACCTTACATTTTCCAATTGTTATTTCTGTAGGTAGAGACCAACATTCTCCTTCTCCTAACTTAACTAGGAAATGGATTGAATCTACTGCCGATTGGCAGCTTTTTCAAAACCTGGTAAATGAATATATAATAAGCAATAGGGAAGATAAAAAACAAAATAATAATTTTGAATTACTTACAAATGCTATAAATATTGCAACTTCTAATTCTATAAAATCTCGTACCTGCAAAGTAATTAATCACAAAAAACCAATTTGGTGGGACGAAGAATGTACCCGAATGGGTTCAGAACGAAAATCGGCATTGATTGATTACAATCAATTGTCAAACTTTCATAACTACATCAACCTTAAACATGTTCAGGCCAAGACGAAAAGATTGTTTAAGACAAAACAACAGGGCAGTTGGATAAAATTTGTTAATGGATTGAATAAAAATACACCAATAACGAAAATTTGGTCCTTTGCAAAAAAAATTTCAAATAAAAATTCTTTTTCAAAAAAACCACCAATTTCAGAATCCATTATCAATCAAATTTTCGATATAATATCTCCAAGTCTTGCTCCGAACATTCTTAATAACTGTCATACAGATCAAAGAATATATGAAATTGAAAACCCGTTTGATATCATAGAATTGGAAGCTGCAATAAAAAATGGGCCGAGTACGGCCCCTGGAAAAGATTTCATTACGTACGAAATAATTAATAATCTATCGAGTGAAGCTAAAAATATCTTGTTGGAAATATATAATGATTGGTGGGTTAATGCAAATTATATTTACCAACTAAAAGAAATAACTATTTGTCTCATTTTAAAACCGAAAAAAGATAAGAATATGGCAACTTCTTATCGTCCTATATCCCTTAATGGCTTGTCTAACAAAAACTTTTGAAAGAATGATCAAAACACGTGTTGAGTGGTTTATTGAACGAAATGCCTTATTGCCGCAAAATCAATACGGTTTTCGTAGGGGTTGTAGTAGTTTAGATGCAGTTACCCATTTAGTTGATGATATTCAGATGACACTCTCAGAAAATAAATATTTAGTTAGTCTATTTCTTGATATAAAAGGTGCATATGACTCCGTGGATTTAAATTTACTAAAAAATAAAATGATAAATATTGGTCTCAGTAATAACGCTTCTCATGCTATAGTGCAGATTTATCACTCGCGCAATATTTACATTAGGGATCATAATAACGTATTACGTGGTCCCGGAACTGTCTATCAAGGTACACCTCAGGGTTCTATATTAAGTCCTACACTTTTTAATATATATTCAGCTGATATACACTCCTTGGTTAACAAAATTCACGGAATTCACTGCATTCAATTTGCGGATGATATCTGTATATATTCCATCCAACAAACCTATGATGGTTGTGTGGGGGCTTTGGAAACCATGATGCAAACTGCAATTAAGTGGACTGACGATACTGGTATGACATTATCAACAGAAAAATGCTCAGTTCTCTTCTTTACCAGGCACAGGCTGCTCTCGCCGAGCAACCTAGCCTTGTGTGGGCGTACCATAGCAGTGGTAAATGAATATAAATATTTGGGCATAATTCTAGATACTAAATTATTATGGACTAAACATATACAGTACGTCAAAAGTAAATGTGACAAAGGTTTTAATTTATTAAGATATGTCACAAATTGTAAATGGGGCGCCACTCCAGATATTGCAGTTATGTTTTACAGAGCCTATATACGATCTATTATGGATTACGGATGTTGTCTCTACAGATCCGCGAGTAACACAAATCTATTATATATTGATAGACTCCAGTACAAATGTCTTAGGACTTGTATGGGGGCAATGAAATCAATACCTGTGAATGCTATATTAGCTGAATGTAATGAACAACCATTACGGTTCCGTAGACAACTGCTTGCCCAAAAATATATTATTAAACTAAAAACTCGGGAGTCTACAATGATAGACAAGTTAAACAAATTAGCAATCGAAGACCTAACCAATAAATATTGGAAAATTAAAAACAGTCCACCACTAGCAGAAGCTGTTATTGATACCAAACACCTTTCCGTTACTTACGGCAATTATAAAAAACTACCAATGTTTAACATAAATTATATGCAATTAATTAAAAAACATAAAGTCATAATACCGAAGTATACAGAGTCTAAACAAATCAACAAAGCAATACTAAATTCCGTACTAGAAGATTTTGTAGACAAAGACATAACTACTCTTTACACTGATGGATCTACGACGATAGATGGCGTCGGTTGTGCCGTTTTTATTCAAACCGCCAACCAATCATTATTGTATCAGCTCCCAAAACATAGAAGTATATACACTGCAGAATTATTTGCTATTCAAAAAGCCATAAGTTGGTTAATATCAAAAAATATTGAAAAAGCAGTTATTATGTCAGATTCTCAATCTTCATTGATGTCTATTCAAAGTACCAAATTCGAGACGCTACAATGTCCAATATTATGCGACATTAAAAGATACCTTCAAAATATTGATGTAACTTTTGTTTGGGTAAAAGGACATATAGGGATAATGGGCAATGAAAAAGCTGATCAATTGGCTAAACTTTCAATTACAGAGGGAGAATTCTGTAATATAATTACTGAAAGAGATAACAAAAATATTATACAATTTAACATCCAGTCGCAATGGGAAAATCAATATATTAATCTAGCAAATTCATCATTCAACCCATACTTTAGTATTCATCCAAAATTGCCAGGTTCTTCTTATTTTAAATTAATGCACACACACTCTAAATTATTTTCTGCCTGCTTATTTCGTATTAAAACAAACCATGGCAAATTTCCTGCTCACTTATCCAAATTAGGTATAACACAAAATGCATTATGTAGCTGTGGGTCTTTCGGAGACTTAAATCATATATTTTTTAATTGCAATAATTATAACTTAAATACAAAAATTCTAATTCAATCACTTATTCAAAAGAATTATTTACCACCTTACCATATCCATAATGTTGTCTGTACCACTGATATGAACATATTAAATCTGCTAGTTAGTTTTCTCAAAAGTAATAATATATATTTATAAATGTTTATAATATGAATTTATTTTATTATCGTACATAATTATCTTGATAATTATGACATAAAAAAAATCTGTGGCAAATGGACTTGCATCCAAGCCAAAAACAAGCACACTCACACCCACACACACACACACACACACACACACACACACACACACACACACACACACACACACACACACACACACACACACACACACACACACACACACACACACACACACACACACACACACACACACACACACACACACACACACACACACACACACACACACACACACACACACACACACACACACACACACACACACACACACACACACACACACACACACACACACACACACACACACACACACACACACACACACACACACACACACACACACACACACACACACACACACACACACACACACACACACACACACACACACACACACACACACACACACACACACACACACACACACACACACACACACACACACACACACACACACACACACACACACACACACACACACACACACACACACACACACACACACACACACACACACACACACACACACACACACACACACACACACACACACACACACACACACACACACACACACACACACACACACACACACACACACACACACACACACACACACACACACACACACACACACACACACACACACACACACACACACACACACACACACACACACACACACACACACACACACACACACACACACACACACACACACACACACACACACACACACACACACACACACACACACACACACACACACACACACACACACACACACACACACACACACACACACACACACACACACACACACACACACACACACACACACACACACACACACACACACACACACACACACACACACACACACACACACACACACACACACACACACACACACACACACACACACACACACACACACACACACACACACACACACACACACACACACACACACACACACACACACACACACACACACACACACACACACACACACACACACACACACACACACACACACACACACACACACACACACACACACACACACACACACACACACACACACACACACACACACACACACACACACACACACACACACACACACACACACACACACACACACACACACACACACACACACACACACACACACACACACACACACACACACACACACACACACACACACACACACACACACACACACACACACACACACACACACACACACACACACACACACACACACACACACACACACACACACACACACACACACACACACACACACACACACACACACACACACACACACACACACACACACACACACACACACACACACACACACACACACACACACACACACACACACACACACACACACACACACACACACACACACACACACACACACACACACACACACACACACACACACACACACACACACACACACACACACACACACACACACACACACACACACACACACACACACACACACACACACACACACACACACACACACACACACACACACACACACACACACACACACACACACACACACACACACACACACACACACACACACACACACACACACACACACACACACACACACACACACACACACACACACACACACACACACACACACACACACACACACACACACACACACACACACACACACACACACACACACACACACACACACACACACACACACACACACACACACACACACACACACACACACACACACACACACACACACACACACACACACACACACACACACACACACACACACACACACACACACACACACACACACACACACACACACACACACACACACACACACACACACACACACACACACACACACACACACACACACACACACACACACACACACACACACACACACACACACACACACACACACACACACACACACACACACACACACACACACACACACACACACACACACACACACACAGGGTTAGTTAAAAATTTTAAAAATTGTCACCTTTGTTGCAAAATAGCAATAATTGCGAAAAAAACATAAAATAACTAGTATTCGCATTTTACGTTTTTCAACTATGTATTTATTCTACAGTTAAGACCGTCATATTACACTCAGAAAAACCTTATGATATAGTAAAACAATACTGTAAATTTCAGTAAGATCGGTTTAATAGTAATAATAATTATTATTATATGAGTTAATTCCAAGCAATTTCTGCAAAAAACTATGAGCCACCTCTCAACGTACATCTCAAAACAGATGCGCCCTGGCGAAAGGCAAAACTCAAGCGACTCCATCTTCTTCCAAATTCTCTCTTATACCTATTCCCTATCCTTCTAAAATTTGCAAGGAAAAAAACACATAATATAAAATAATTCGCTGTATAGTATAGTTTAAAAGGGATCCTATTGTGCTATCCCGTGGGCACTTTGTTGCTAAAATGTAAAACCCATATTTTTTGGTTTCTAATATATTTGTAATGCAAAATCACTTGGTCGTCCAAAAATCGTTGCGGGAGGGGACCGGTGGGGAGCCTTACAAAAAAAACTGCAATTTTTTTTTTCGTCGTTTTTTGGATGTGCAATATCCGAAAATTCATTCCTCAAATTTGCATACCCATCCGGACATTAGAAATATTTGTTTTTAATTTATAAAAATACGTCAAACCATTGTTGTATATGGAGCGCCTTCATATAAAATCACTTGCCCTGAAAACCCATCTTTTTAAAATCGTTTACATCGCTCTATCTCGAAAAATATTGGGTCTGGCAAAAAATGGCTTCCTATAAACGTTATAGACAAAACATCAGAGAACATGTGAGTCTTTTTGGAATTTTGATTGGATAATTAGTTTAAGAAAAAAATAAATAAATCGAACGGCATGTCACGACGGACAGTGGTGAACGCAGAGATGCGAGGAAGGGCGAGATTCTATGCGAGAGTCAATCCCTAATCGACTCTACTGACCGGGATGTTGTTAGGGTCGTTTTTTCATTGTGATGCCAATTTTAGGGATGATGAATACTGCTAGCGTACTAAATATATTTTTTTGGCTCATTTTGTTGTCAGATTATTAACACTTTTGGAATATTGTATGTGTTAAGTGATAGTAGTATGTAGTTATATTATCATAATATTAATAATAGGAATTGTTGTATATATTTAAGGTACTGTTGTATACTTATTCCAGATTTAGCCATACGGCTCGCACTCCCTCAAAGGGGAAAATTCACTTATCCCAGATACTTACGATATCAAAAGGATTGAGCTCTGGTGGGACTCATTCCGTGTTAACGAGCCCTAGATGACTTAGTACGTCGAGGTATCCCCAAAAATGTTCTTACAGATTCAATTGTTTTATCATTATAAAGCTTATTAAGGACGTCGTAAAATGGTTAAAGTTCAAAAGCTTGGTATGTACATATTCTAAAATGGCATCGGTTTTCCCTGGAATTAATTTCGGAATCAAGAACAAAGGATAGTAATACAAACAATTACATCTACGTACCTATTTCTTAATTACTAGATATACAGAAGGACTAGCACAGCCTAAAAGCCACTTCTTATACAGAGTTATTAGTTATTAATAATCTTGACACAGCTTCGTATGTCAACTTACGGGCTCGTATAGCTTTATTATACTTTTTACCAGATAAAATACCATCAATTGTGGACTGAGCATATAGACCACTGTCCAACCATACGTCAGCAAATCTAGAATCTGTCATAAACTGACCAATTATTTTCAGGAAGTTCATAACAATGTAGAATCCACCTAGACGAATAACTACATTCCTTGTGTCTTCTGGCTGGGACCATTGGAGCTCTTTAGCTTTATAATAGATCGCTTGGTCAAATGTCAGTACTGTGTATCTGTTATTTAGCTTCTTAGCAATTTCACTGCACTTTCTGATAACAGTCCAAAAGGTATCATATTCTGACGAGACATGGGGTAGAAGAGGTAAGTAGCCATAGGTCGTTACATGTGATTTATCCTCCAAAGTCAGTTTATTAAATCCTGACCACTGTGGGATAACGGTTTCATTCCTAACAGTCCCTCATTCTGCAAATGCACCATGCCATGTTACGACATCGTATGTTATTATTAAGATTCTGGCTCTTTTCTATGATTCTCAGTTTATTTTCTTCTGATTGTACTTTTCTTTTTGATTTCTCAAAATAACTTTTATGAAGGGAATGAAAACCATTAGGTATTGTCAGCTTCTGATTATATGGCAAAAATTTAAATTGTCCAGGTATATCTTCATTCAATGGTCCTCTCTGGAAGGCAGCAATTTGGGTTCCGTGAAAAGTAGGTGATTTGTCCAAGGTCTCTTCCAAAATGTCAATGTTGTCAGCGGCAAATTGGACAAATCTGTCGGGTACCAATTGTCTCGGTATGGTCACATGATCATTCTCCAAGTAAAGTTGAATTTCTTCTTAGGCGATGCTGTTACGCACTCTAAGAGTATTGATGTATGAAATTGAATGACCGCAGGCGTGCATTGCTTCAATGAGTTTTTTTTATTTTTTTATTTTTATTTATTATTTTATTTTTTTTCTTTCTTTATTTGCTACATTGTAAATCGGCAATTGTCAATTCAATCATGGCTTAATTAAAATTTGGAAAAATTTAGGCACCTAAAATAATTTCCTTCTGAAAAATGAAAATATCTCGAAAACTAATAAATTTGGATATAGGGAATGTTATATAAATATTAAAGTACGGTAATGGTACTTTTCAGTAATGATATAAAATATAGTGTTTCATTTAAAATTACTGAGAATATAATGTACTTGCGTTTTGACTCACCCTGTATTTGATATAAAGAAAATTAGTAATGTCAATAATTTTTGAAAATTTTGACAATAAATAAAAAAAATATGGCATTAACAAACTATTGCTATAGTGCTTATTTTTATTAATACAGGCATACAGGGAGTTGAACTTGTTACGATTTTCATACAAAATTGGTTATAACTTTGTAAATACCCGGTATAACATAACAAACCTTTATATTTTTGTGATGAAGAAGTTAACAGGATTTCGAATATAAAATAAAATATAGGGTGTTTACACTTTTCGATAAGTGTCCTTATTGTCTGTAGGTGTTCTATGGTACTATAACCTTAGCGGAATCCCGCTTGTTCAACAGGATGGTAACTATCGAATTTATTTGATAGTCTGTTGGTAATTATTTTGGTAAGCAGTTTGTACGGATGTGGTAACAGGCTTATTGGTATGTAATTTTCGAGTTTGTGTTTGTCTCCTTTCTTGTGTAGTAAAAGTACCTGTACATTTTGCCAAGAAGTTGGAATAGCACCCCCAAAGAGACACTTGCCCATTAAGATTTTAACTGCTTCCAAAATAGTTTGGCCTCCAGCTGTAATCATCTTTGTCATTCCGTCATATCCAGGAGTTTTTCTATTTTCCATCTGTTTTAAGGCAGTTATAACTTCTTCGTTAGTAATTTCTGGTAGTGTTTCAGATCCTACGTTTAGTATTCTTCGTTCCATATCATGTGTTTCGGGTTTTGGTTCACTAGACGATACATAAATACATAATATATACACATTTATATAACAGGTTGGTATCATCCTAAGGCACATTAAAGAAACATGAAACGTAAATCACGTTTCATGGAAATAAAACACTGCTAAACAAATAGACGTCCGGCCATTTATGAAACTTTCCGAAAATAAAAATGTGTTATGAGCATGAATCACACTCATTTCATTGGTAGGCGGACTTCCAGATTTGTTTAGCCGTGTTTAATTTTCATGAAACGTGTTTTACGTTTCATGTTTCATGTTTTTCGTTTCATGTTTCGTTGGTGTGTGGCTTGCCTTAAGCAAGAAACCCATTATGAACGGCCGGCACGGCACAGCCCGGCACGGCACAGGACAATCCAAATTCATTTGTATAGTTTTAAATGCAACGTAACCCATTATGAGCGCCCGGCTCGGCCCGGCACAGGCCAGCACGCAAACGGAACGGCCAAAATTCTCCGAGGAGAATAAAATTCGTTGAAGTCGAACGGCCTGAACGGCCAGTCGGCGCCAGTGCGTCATAATTGTTGGTAAAAAGCAGATATATTGTTGATTTTTGAATTGAAAGCGCGTTGTTTCTTTTGAAATAAAATAATATGGAAGAACTTTTCATTGAGAGTGTAAGAGAATACCCATTTTTGTATGATGCATCGGACTCAAGTTATCATGATAGTAAGAAAAAGGACAATACAAGGGTACAAATATCCGAAAATTTTGATCAATGGACAGGTACGTACATTATCTTTTAACCATAAATTCGATTTTTTAACATGATGCATATTCAAAACTTTTATTTTACGATAGTTTTTAAAATATATGATCATTTTTCCGGTGCCGTGCCGTGCCGGCCGTTACAAATGGGTTTCTGGGACGTTCCGGCCTGTGCTGTGCCGTGCCGGGCTGTGCCGTGCCAGGCTGTGCCGTGCCGGGCTGTGCCGTGTCAGGCGTTCATAATGGGTTTCTTGCTTTAGGGTACAAATACCACTATTAGATTTTCAACTAAAATATCGCTATTTACTACAAGATCGATGCCACGTAAATCACCCGTCAATGGATGTAAAACATAATCGCAAAACAACTATTGGTTATAATAACAGCTCACTACTTTAAAATAATTTTTTCGAAAACGATTTTCAGAGTGGAAATCGAAACTTAAAATAACAATGATAAAATGTAATTTTCATTACGATCAAATTGTGGTTAAGTCCCTCATAAACAATTTAACTACAAATGTAAGGTTATTTTTCAAATTTCTGATTACTTTTCATAAGTCTGCATTAATTTTCTATAACGCAGTAATGAAATGCATGTGAGACATTCTATATAGCAAACTAGTGAGTAAGTAGGTAAAAAAAGTTCATAAAGTATGCAGGATACGGCGTAGCATGCGTGTATGTACAGTACAATGCAGCAGCCAGCATACATACACAGACGGCAAAAGCAAAGTTGAAGCGTTTTATAGACATGGAACTGACAAAGCGGGATTTATAAATAATTCAGTCCCACTTCCTGCGTTCGATTCGTGCGTGAATAATATGGAAAATTAGTCGGTACCAGTAAGAGCACAACATTAATGCGATAACGTGCAAGGAAAAAATCGAAATATTTATATTAAAACTAGGTTTACGTATTGCCACATTCAACGTTCCAGTTCTATGCGTTTCAATATGGAATCTCTTTCCGATAATACCAACATGAACATGAATGATTTTCTTTTATTTAGTATGCATATAAAATCATTCAGGCTTTTACGAAATCGCTGAAGTAATATTAAATACGTATTAACATGTTTAAAAAAACCGTCCCTTTTATGTCAGTTTACTTTATGCAGTATTCGATTATGTAACATTTTGGATTTCAACTACTAGATGCGATATTAAAAGTCGCTGTAAAAAATCATCTACTCAATATAATCCATGTTTATATTGCGTAACTCGACGTTAATTTTTTAATATTCTGTATTATTACGCTTTGATTCTTTTCTTTTGGAACTTGGTCAGTTAAATAACCAACTAGATTGGAATCTGTTTTTTCAGAACAACCAGAAACATATTATTATGGTTCAGAGACCTGGACTCCAACAAAAAGTAATGAAAACATGTTACAATGTTTCGAAAAAAAAAAAGAACTCAGGCGAATATGTGGACCGGTGAATGACAATGGAGTGTGGAGAGATGATACAACTAGAGAATACACCAGGAACCAGATATCGTAAATTACATTAAGATAGGTTTTAGGTCGGGAAGATCATGCACTAACGTTATATTTATAATGAGGCAAGTTCAAGAGAAATCGTTAGAATACAACAAACCGGCATATTTATGTTTCGTGGACCTTAAGAAAGCATTTGACAGGGTCAAATGACAGACTTTATCCAATTGTTATACTCAAGAGAGGTATCTCATGGAATAATTAAAACCATCGAAAACATCTACCAGAACAACACAATAAAAGTAAAAATAGAAGATGAACTAACTGATCCAATTGAAGCTGGCAATGGGATAAGACAGGATTTCTTGAGTCCTTTATTGTTCAACCTGATCATGGATGAAATAATCAAAAAAGTAAGAAATAGAAGTGGAAGATTAAGTAAATAGAGCGACACAAAGAGGACAAAAAGATTGCTCGAAACAGCGGAGATGAAAACTTGATGGTACCTTCGAAAAATTGATGGTAAGACTCTATAGGACAGAACTAGAAGTACAGATATACGACGGAGATGCAAGGTGGATAACATTAATAACTGGGTAAGAAACAGAAGAATAGAACGGAATGACCACATAAGCCGAATGCCAGCAAATAGAGTAGTAAGGACAGCGAGAGACGGTTCTACAATAGGAAAACGATCAATAGGAAGACCACGAAAACGATGGAACGACAACTTACTAGAGGCACATTGAAAAAACAGACATAGTCATATAGTCAAAACAGTCTATACAAAAAGATCAAGAAGAAGAAGAAGAAGGACTTCATGGAGACCTGAGCTTCAGAGAACCTGAAACAGTCAACCATATCTTGCATGACTGTAATGGACTAAATTGAAGGCGGCAAATACCATTTGGGACTTTTGGGAGATCCTAGTGACTCTAAAAAATATATGGTACCCATCAACCAATATGTTGTAAGGGGGTACGACCATGATGCACGCTGGTTTTCGGAGACGACGTCGAGTCTGTGTGCGAATAATCCTTCGTATTTAAAGAGGTCTTTGCAATGTGCACCTGCGCGCTGTTATTAGGATTATTCGCACACAGACTCAGTGCTGACTCTGAAAACCAGCGTGCACCTTGGACGCACTCTAACGCTCCTTTCACACACTAAGAATTTGAAACGTGTGAGGGTTAGAACGCACGATGACGTTCCAATAGTGGCTCGAGCAATCCTATGGTACCTTTCTCATTACACGGCGCGGCGGTTGGAACGTTCGGTGTAATGTGAAAGTTACCATGGGATTGCTTGAGCCACCATTGGAATGTCATCGTGCGTTCTAACCCTCGCACGTTTAAGTTCTTAGTGTGTGAAAGGAGCGTAAGGGTGTGGGTACACAAACGATGCAGAATTAATCTAATATTTCGTCACCCTAATTAGCAAACCTCGTAACTCCATTTTTACTCAATTTTTGAATACAGGGTGTCCCGGAAAATAGTGCGTTCCTTTAAGGTATGGAGAGAATACACAATTTGGAACAAAAAAGTCCTATACCATTTTTTTCTAAAGTTGACCGTTTCCAAAAAAAAGTTAACATTGTTTTCCATATACCTGTATTTTAATGTTTGGAAATTTTAATAAACTGGCAACATCGTACGCACTACGGCATAATAACATAATAAGAACTCGTTTGTGATTGTGATTAACAGTATTTAAAATAATCCAACCTAATAGTAGGTAATACTTATGTATTTACTATTTGTTTACTAAAATTATTTTCTTTTGAAATGTATTGAAATACCTATTGCATAATTTTAAACGAATTACACATCTTTTAACATAAAAACACATCTTTTAACTAAACTACTATTATGTATTTAGTAAGGTTTAAATGGGTTGAATGCTGAGTATTGCTGAGGGCTTTAACTGAATTACATAGTTTTAATAGTTTACAGTGGAACTTAAATACACCAGATAATGTCTCAGTAATTTGTTTACTTGTGAACTGAAATAACTAAGTTGTACTTACTTGAAAATAATTAATATACCGAATAGATGTTTCAAGTAACCTTTCACAAACACCATTCATAGGTAATAACATAATAGGTAATACACTCACTATTCGAAAACATTTTCGGCATTGACACTAAACAGGATTCTTTAAAACTATCTGTTTACTATCATCTTCTATCTATTTACATGGGACTGTCTATGCTTAAATTTGCGTACCGCACATAGTTGTCAGATTTAAATTTGGATACCAAAATACATTTTAATTTTTTGGTCAAACGGTTGCATTTAGAAAAAAATGTTATAAGAGTTTTTTGTTCTACATGGTGCCTTCTACCTATACCTTTAAGGAACGCACTATTTTCCGGGACACCCTGTATATGCGCCATCTGTTTGTAAATTAATTCTTTTTTAACCAAATTAAGTAATTAAGTCTTTTAAGGCAAGCGTCCACAGACCCGCATCGTACGCATCGTACGCAACGGATTTTAGTTTGCCTTGTACAAAAACTTATGTAACTGCGTCCACTGATCCGCATTGTACGGATCGCATCATTGGTAATGCCGAAGGGTTGCTTCGAGAGGCAACTTTTGCGATGCGTACCGATGAATCATACGGAATGCCGAGCAGGGGACGCACCCCGCGCGCGTTTAATATTTATAATTATTTTTAATGTATAACTTTTTGTAGTAATCAGACAAGTAAACTCAGTTTTAACTTTTATTTTATACATAGGTATATTCAGAAAAAATATCACAGACCATGATAAGTTGATTATGGGGATTAAAATGTCATACACATTACTTATTTTTCATGTTTATTGGTCTTTCTCAAGATATTTCGAGTATCTAACTATGAAGATTATACTGGTTAAAAAAACAACACATTTTTCTAACTAATTATATATTTGAATATAAAGGAAGACACAAAGCTGTTACACATTTACGGAAATGGAAAATAGTAGGCTGAAAACTCCAGTACAAACATGAGAGGAGAACAAAGACTTATCTTAAAGCAATGAACTTTTTGAAATATATTACTAGAGTTGTTAATTATGTTACTGAGAAAGGTGTAAAATTGATGCAAGGCATTTCATCGTCCCTCACAAAAAATGAAAAAGCAAGCAAAGTGTGTTTGTTACAAATAGTTGAAAACTAGTGTTGCCCAAAATCGGTCTTGGTCTTGTAGTCTTGGTCTTGTTCTTGCATTTTCGCAAGACCAAGACCAAGACCAAGACCGCTTTATTTTAGCAAGACCAAGACCAAGACTGACCGTGCAAGACTTGAGCAAGAACAAGACTAAGCCTGCAAGACTCTTGCGTCTTGCAGTTAGGATTGAGTGTCGTTTTAGGGAATATAGTAGTTCGGGTATATGCTTAGAGACTATGAGACGCAAAAAAAGGTAAAAAAAATTTGGAAAATTGGACTTATGCGCATTATGAACAATACAATAAACATACATAGCGAATCAAAATATACATTAACCCTCGTAAGGCAGTGCGGGGTGCAGCCGCACCCCAGACCTCGTTTTTCTCACCTATCTTTTTTAATAATTTTTTTTTGATTTTTGTCCATTTTTTTATTCGCATTAAATTCAATTCTAAACACATTACACCCATTGCAGCATCTAAAAAGTTTTACGTTTACGTGATTTTTTAGAAACATGGTGTTCCACTTGGAGCTAACAGAGCTACGGGACAAGGTCGGTGTTACTTATGTCAAAGAAAAAAGACCGAAAGTCCCGACATAACTGTATTTTGTGTAAAAACTTTGTGTTGGTCACTCTGTGAAAAATTTCATGTGTTTATCTTGCAACGAGAATAATTTTTTTAAAGAAGAAATGGGTACTTTGTTTGTAACATTATGTTTCATACTATAATAAACAAGTCATAATTATCTTTCAAATCAATTTTACCGACGTTCACATATAAAAAAATGGATATACAGATGGGGTGCAAATGCACCCCGCACCGTTGTTTACGTAAGAATCTAAGCACCGCTTTACGAGTGTTAAAAGAACACTTGACATATTTGAGGGGTCCGGCAGTAAAAAATGGTAAGGGACAGTAAAGAAGTTTTGAGTTTTGAAGTACATATTGAATTTTGAAAACAATATTCTTACATTTTTTACTAAAAAATATAAGAGTATGAAGCATGTTAAAACTAGCTGAATATGTTGTTAATACGTAGGCAAAATATGGAAAACCAAATATTTTTTTATAATGATTAATTAGAGAAAAGTATGAAAATATGAACTACAACTTAACATTGTTTACCTAAAATATTTGAAATAGTTTAACGTAACGTGTTAAGTGGTGTTGACTTAACATAATTTGGTAGGTACTAGGAATTCATTTTAAATTTAGATACCATTTGTGGTAAACAGCTGGAATCAATTCCCAAAATGATTTTACATCTTTCAGGTTTTCTAAAACGTTTAAATAAAAATAATATAGCTCTGGAGAGAATTTATTTTCATGTTTGCAAGTAAAAAATGTTAAGTTTTAATGCAAAGTGAACGTGGATGTAAACAATGTTAAGTACAGTACAACCTCGTTAATCCGGACCTCGTTCATCCGGATGTCCGGATTATCCGGATCAATCCGGAATGAAAAAATAAAAAAAAATAATTTTGATGGTGAAACGTTTACGTTATCGTGCCGCATTGAAACGTCACACAAAATTAAAACAAAGGAAGATCAATGACTTTTTGTAAATAAAAACTAATGCTGGCGTAAATCATATAGGGTGTAAATATAGTACGTTATCATTTCACATGTAGTTTTATTAACCTTATTATATTTCCGGATTATCCAGATTTTCGATTTACCGGATCGCTTCCGGTCCCAGTTAGTCCGGTTAAATGAGGTTGTACTGTACATCCCTTACCATTTTTTACTGGCGAACATTTATTCTAAGAATATAAAGAAATTGTCTTCTTTAGAGAAACTTGACCAAGCTTCACTAAATACTTGAAATTTAGGATCTTTATCTGAGTTGCAATCATCGTAGCTCTCAGAATTGTCACTGTTAACAGCAAAAAATCCATTTAGATTTGAACAACATGCATTATCATGGGCACATAACATTATTTTCATGCTTATGCATGTCCCTTACCAAATTTTAAGAAATTAATCTGGCTCGATCTATTATTAGGAGGATAACTAAGTAAAATTGTCTGCTTTGCCATGTCCCTTGCCATCTTTTACATACTATTTCGCGAAAAATCAAAATTTGTCCCTTATCATTGTTTACTACCGAGCCCCTCATTTATTTGACACGTACTCAGAGGTCATAATAAATTTGTACAATGTAAAAATAAAATATTTTATAATACATTCTTTCTTATATAGCAGACGACGCCTTCGCTCTGAAATTCATTGTCATTGTCTGGATTTTGAGAATAGGTCCTTTCATAAAATAATCTTGTGTTTTGACACCGACAGTAATAAATATCCTTTTGAAACTTGTTATGATGTCACCAAAGCTGATATAATACGACACCCACTTGATTGTTTTTCCTTATCAGTTTAAAGACTAAAGACTATCGTAGGTATATAAACTTTTTGCAGAGTGTGCAATTATATCAATGGGTCAAACAAAATACCATTCTAGACAATAATGTTCTTTAATACAGTCAAGTTTATGCCATTTATTGGATTTTTTGTGTGTTTAACCATGTTTTTAGCACATGTAAGGTTATTAAATGCAAATGTTTATTAAGAAACAGACTGACTCCCGTGCGACATCGTAGATAGCTCAGTTAGTGAGAGTACCTATAGGCAGGGATAGTTTAGATTTAGATCGTGAGTTCAAACCCCACCCGATGTGAGTTGTTTATACATTTATTAATTTGGTTGGTTTTGTAACTAAAGGAACAGAATCATGAAAATTGGAACGAAGGGGTTTTAAAGAGTGATCTATTTAATGAAAATATTTTCATCTATTTCCTACTCCGGTTATATCGGAATATATTTTTTTGAATGGGACACCCTGTATATTTTTACTTACATTTTTAAATTCTCCTCGATGTCTTCGTTGTTAAAATGTTTTGTAATGTTATATAAGGTAATTTAAAAGAGAATTAAATTTTTTTCTTAATTTCGCAGCAATATTCACACCCTGTAGAATTGTAGTAGTTTGACATCCAAAATTATATTTATGTTCAGATGATTTTTCATATAATCTACTATTGTTAAGAATTGTTAGTATACCCCATTCCACGAATATAGGTACGACTCTCTTGGATTATCGCGACAACGAATATTTTACTGTGCAAAATATGAAGGACGAAAGAAAATTGCAAATTATATTGTTGTTTATTGGAGTAACTATTAGAGCAAAATACTTTCGTACTTTTATGTTGCATACTAAAATATTCGTCGTCGCGATAATCCAAAACAGTCGTATATTCGTGGAATACATCATATAGCTAATTTTTTACTTTTAGAATACAGGGTTGGTCGAAACTCGGAATGAGTATTTTCTGAGTTTGCTTAAATGGAGCACCCTGTATTTTAGTATTGTAATGATATAATATGGTACTTTTTTATTTCTTAAGCATTTCCTATACCTAACTGCTTTAGTTTGTGAGTTATTGGTGATTCAAGCCAAATTTTATTTGCAACAAAAAATATGTGAAATTTTATTAGGTTGGCCGTGAACATAAAATTTTCGCAAATAATTCAATAACAAATAATTTTTCGGAAATAGATACATATTAATCTAGAGTCTAGAGTCTAGAAGTCTAGACTGATCCTAAAAATTACCAATAATTGTTGAGCTATCAAAATACCTACGTAGTTAAGATTGTTAGTTCGATTAACAATTAAGCACAAATTAAGGCAGTTAGGTATCGAGAATGCTTAATAAATAAAAAAGTACCATAAAATATCATTTCATTACAATACTAAAATACAGGGCGTTCCATTTAAGAAAACTCAGAAACTATTCATTCCGAGTTTCGACCAACCCTGAATACCAAATTCAACATTTAGCTACACTAATAATTTTTAACAATAGTAGACTATATTAAAAATCATTTGAACATAAATAAAGTTTTTGATGTCAAATAACCAATTCTACAGGGTGTGAAAACTGCTACGAAATTAATAAGAAAACGTAATTATCTTTTAAACTACCCTATATGATATTACAAAACCTCATTTCAGAAAGAAGACATGGAAGAGAATTTAGAAATGTAAAAATATACAGGGTGTCCCATTTAAAAAAACGAAGTTATAGGCAACTTTCGGTATAACTGGAAGTAGGAAATAGATAAAATATTTTCATTAAATAGATCACTCTTCAAAACACTCCAATCCAATTTTCATGATTCTGTTGTCTTTAGTTTTGGAGATATTTTTAATAGGAAAGTTTATCTGCCTCAACATGTATGTTAAGTCAAGCTGAAAATGTACCTATACTATTACGTTGTTCTAAGATCTAAAGTAACGTTTAATAAATAGTAATATGCTTGTGGGCAACTGCGAGACTTGCAAGACTCTTGCTGCAAGACCAAGACCAAGACCAAGACCGGGAGTGCAATACCAAGACCAAGACCAAGACCAGGTGTATTGGTGCAAGACCAAGACCAAGACTCTTTAAGTCTCGTCTTGGTCTTGTATTTGGGCAAAACTAACAGAAAGTATTTTACCGATTTCAGAAAGGCAACTTTGATTAATCGTTAAACAAACTTTTACTGATATAGTTACTATTTTCCATTTAAATCAAATTGTAACAGCTTTGTGTATTCCTTTATACTCAAATGTATAATTTGAAAAATGTGTGCTACTATGCGGTCTACCGTTGTGTTTCTTCTATAGCTTGCGGTCTACCGAGAGAATCGGTGTATAAGCTGTAATATTACAATGCGAATAGTGAAATAGTGAAAAGTGAATAAAAATGTGATAGTGTGTGACATTCTCCATGTTTCGATTTCTTGTTGAATATGTTGTATATCCAAAAATTATGCTTCCTTTTCCTACATCGTTTCTTCTTCTTTCTCTTCTGCTAACAAACAAGTAATAATGACTTATTCTTTATCGCTTTCGTCCATTCTCACAAACACTTTCCGCAGGTAGGCATCGGCAATCCGATTGCTGCCGATACAGTGGACGCAGTATGAAAAATTAATCCGTTTGATGCGATCCGTTTGATGCGATCCGTCCGATGCGTACGATGCGGACTTGTGGACGCTTGCCTTTAACCAAATCCTGTAACTCCACCTAAATGTAGAAACTAAATAAAAGCGAAAAAGAAAACCTTGTAACTCCGTAGGTATCAGCTTTTCTTGCGTATCCTGAACAATTTGTCGTTTTGGAGTTACGAGTTTTGCTAATTAGGGTGACGATTTGCAAAATGGTGGATTAATTGAAGAACAATTTAAATATAAAATTTGAAATTGTTGAGATTTACATACATGCAGCAGATAAAAAAACCGTTACAAATTAATCCATGGGTTTTTTGGTGCAATAAATGTAAGGTGTATAATGTATATAACATGCATCGTTACATTTTTTGAAGGACTGCGAGTATCTATCAGAACTGTTGGTGCTACTATAGTATCCGGTCTACCCGTCCCTATCTGTGTGTGGAAAATAAGCCAATTTTGTGGCTTGTTCCCAACTAAAATAGTAAATTGATATGACAAAGTATTAATTTGTAAAATTGAAGTAATAATTCTTCTGATTCATGCGTTTTGTTCACTTTGTAAAGATTTTTGCTGGCCCTGTATACATTCCTGTGTGGCTAAACAATACCATAATCTTTTTAAAATCATCATTCTCTTTGCCTTATCCCTATGCGGGGTCGGCTTCCCTAATTGCATTTCTCCACACAATTCTATCTTGGGTCATATCAATGTCAATCCCCTTTACCAACATGTCCTGCCTTATCATCTCCCCCAGGTCTTCTTTGGTCTTCCTCTCCTACTCCTTCCAGAAATCTGCACTTCAGCTATTCTTCGTATTGGGTGATTAACGTCTCGACGTTGAACATGACCAAACCATCTTAACCTATGCTCTCTCATTTTAGCATCAATTGGTGCCACACCTAGACTTCCCCTAATATACTCATTTCTAATTTTATCCTTCTTTGTCACTCCACTCATCCATCTAAGCATTCTCATTTCCGCCACATGCATTCGTTGTTCCTCTTTCTTCTTCACTGCCCAACATTCAGTTCCGTACATCATAGACGGTCTTATGGCTGTTTTATAGAATTTTTCCTTCAGCTTCGTTGGAATTTTTCTGTCACACAACACACCACTCGCTTCTTTCCACTTCATAAATCCAGCCCTAATTCTACTGCATGCATCTCCATCTATTTCTGCATTACTCTGTAATACCGATCCCAGGTACTTAAAACTATTGCTTTTTACAATCAGTTCACCATCCAAAGATACCATTTTATTTGTAGTAACTCCATCTTTAAATGAACATTCCAAATACTATGTTTTTGTCCTATTAAGTTTTAAACCTTTTTCCTCCAGAGCTTGCCTCCACTGTTCCAGTTTTTGTTCTAAGTCTCTTTTACTATTTCCTACTAACACGACATCATCAGCATTCATTAAGCACCATGGAATGTTACCCTGTTGTTTCGCTGTTATCTGGTCCAAAACTAATGAGAATAAATACGGACTAAGCACAGAGCCTGGGTGCAATCCTACTTAATAATACCGTAATCTTTTGAACCTTTTCTCATAAGGGTTTGTACACTAAAATGAAAATCTTTATCAAAAGAATAAAACGCATAAATTAGAAGAATAATTATATTAATTTTACAAGTTAATACTTTGTCATCAATTTATTGTTTTATAATAATATTATTATTATACCTACAATAATATTTATATCAATATAAGCCACAAAATTGGCTTATGGTGAAACAGTAGCGATCAACAGGTAGCGAAAACGCGTTCCAAGATTGTGGCTGTAATTTTGAATATTTTTTCGTGATATTTGGCACACGTATCCGTAATATAATAAAGAATGGCGGTACAGAGCCTGATTTGAAAGATATATTAATATGTGGAAATTACTCTGTAATTAAATGCAATATTAAAAAAACAAGCCTGTACCGCCATTAAGAAGAATAAAAAAATACACATTCTTCAAATAAACGTTTTTATCCGATGCCTAGATTTTGTGTCATTTTGGAGCTACTAATGAAATAAAAAATTTCAGTAGTTCCAAAATGACACAAAATCTAGGCATCGGATAAAAAAGTTTATTTGAAGAAAGTGTATTTTTTGTTCTTCTTAATGGCGGTACAGACTCGTTTTTTTAATATTGTATTTAATTACAGAGTAATTTCCACATATTAATATATTTTTCAAATTCGGCTCTGTACCGCCATTCTTTATTATATTACGAATACGTGTACCAAATATCTCGAAAAAATATTCAAGATTACAGCCGCAATCTTGGAACGCGTTTTTGCTACCTGTTGATCGCTACTGTTTCCTCTTATTCCCAAAATAGTAAATACAGATATATGTATGTATGTATCGGTTTAAGAACGTCTTTCGACGTTGTCCGATGCCTAACTTCCACGTCCTTCTATCATCCCATTGGCCATCCCTTGCACTCATTGCTTTGGTTACCCCTTCTTTCCATGTCTTTTTGGGTCTTCCTCGTTTTTTGCGGTTTGGTGGTACCCACTGCATGATCTTTTTGGGCAATCTTGTGTCTTCCATTCTTTGAACATGACCATACCAAATCAACTGTTTCCTCTCAATGTCTGTTGTTAAGTAACCATCTATTCCAATTCGTCGTCTTACTTCCTCATTTCGAACTCTTTCCCTACGGGATATACCTAGCGATCTCCTAAACACATCCATTTCTACAGCTTCTAATTTTTTCCTGTTGTTCTCGGTTATTCTCCAAGTTTCTGCTCCGTAAAGTAGGCTGCTTTTAATCAGTGTTTCATAGATATTGTATTTTCGCTGTATTCCTATTTCGGCGCTCGAAAGTATTTCATTTAGGCAGCCAATTGTTCTTCTAGCTTGTGTTACCCTTTTCTTTATTTCTCATATATACCTCAATTATAGACCTATTGCACTACTACCGGTACTCTCCAAAATTATTGAGAGACTCATAAAAGCCCGACTTATGTCCTTTCTAGTTGAAAACAACATTTTATCACAAAATCAGTTCGGCTTTTTAAATAATAAATGCACCACTGATGCCATCTTTTCTGTACTGCATGAGGTTTATCAAGCACTGAACAATAATCTTCACACTGCCACCGTTTTTTATGACTACGCCAAAGCTTTTGATTGTGTAAATCATAACATTTTGATAAGAAAACTAAATTTCTACGGAATTCGAGGTATTTCTTTAGATTGGTTACAATCTTACTTGGATGATAGGAAACAACTGGTTAGAGCAAATGATACAGACTCTAGTCTCAAAAACATTGTATGTGGGGTACCTCAAGGTTCAGTATTGGGCTCTCTACTTTTCCTTATCTTTATTAATGACATCACTAGTTTAAAAATCGATGGAAAAATCTTTCTTTTTGCTGATGATACCAGTATCACTTGGAGCAACTCAAATATTGCAACTCTTCATGCTACTATAACTTTTGATCTACTTACAATAAAAACCTGGTCTGACTCTAATTTACTCTCGTTTGACGTAGATAAAACAGTAGCATTGTCTTATAAAGGAGTCCTTCAACCCTTACCTCTTAATAACAGCCAGATCAGTACCGTTGATTCTGTAAAATTTCTTGGTATTTTTTTAGACAGCAACCTTAAATGGTCCCACCATATCGATTTGTTAAGGAAGAAACTATCCTCAGCTTGCTATGCTATAAGATTTGTTTCGAATGAACTCAATTTAGCATCTTCCAAAATAACATATTTTTCTTTGTTCGAGTCACATCTTCGTTATGGTCTTCCTTTTTGGGGTTCTGGTACAGCTGCCCAATTCGATGTTATTTTCAAATTACAAAAAAGAGCAATTAGATATCTGTTTGGCCTCAGAAGAACAACACATTGTAGAAGTTACTTCAAAGATCACAGAATTTTAACCCTTCCATCTTTGTATATTTTAGAAACTGTTTGCTTAATTCGTAAACAGCTACATGTCTTTCCACCAAGACCTAATCATGACTACTTCACGAGAAATTCTACGGTTGACGTCTATATGCCGACCCCGTCCTCTGAGTTAGTAAAGAAATCTATATTATATTCCGCAAAAAAACTTCACAACCATCTCCCTCTACAACTTAAATCTGCAGCATCTTTCCCCAAATTCCGTAAACTGACAAAAGCCTACCTATCTGAAAGACCATATTATTCAGTAGAAGATTTTCTTAATCAATAACTAAGAAATTACAGTACCCTTTGCACAAGTAGTATATTTATTATCATTTTTTGTCTATATTTGGGTGTCATATGCAGCAGCTTAACTTTTAAACTTATTAATTACTAGGTAGACTATGCATTTGCAATTTACTTAAATTTTGCAATTGATTACTTCTGTTTAACTTCATTATTATTGTTATTATTGTAAATATATTGAGGATTTATGTAATTTTAGTAAATTGGATTGTTATTGTTTTGTTTTCTTGACTTTTTATAAGCTTTGTCGATAAAATTGTACAATTTTTCATGACAATAAAGCATATCTCTATTCTATTCTATTCTATTCTATTCTATTCTATTCTATTCTATTCTATTCTATTCTATTCTATTCTATTCTATTCTATTCTATTCTATTCTATTCTATTCTATTCTATTCTATTCTATTCTATTCTATTCTATTCTATTCTATTCTATTCTATTCTATTCTATTCTATTCTATTCTATTCTATTCTATTCTATTCTATTCTATTCTATTCTATTCTCATCGTCTTTTCCCGTTCTATCGAAGATTACTCCCAGGTACGTGTATTCACTACAGGATGTGATTTGTTCATTATCCTCTAGTTCGATATTGGATAACTCAGCTCCTATGGGTAGGTATTTAGTTTTTCCACATTAATTTCCAAGCCCCAGTGTTCATATTCCTCCTTTAGTTTTCTTGCCATATACTGTAGGTCGTCTTTATCATTAGCTATGATCACTTGGTCATCAGCAAATTGTAAGGTATATAAACAAACCTCTCCGAGGTATATACCCATACCGTGGCATTTACGTTTCCACTGGTTTAGTGCTTTTGCAACATATATCTTGAACAAAGTTGGTGAAATACAGCAGCCCTGGCGCAGACCCTTGTTAACTATGAACTTTTTAGATAGTGTGTTGCCAGTTTTTGCTTGTGATGTAGAATGTAGATGTGTTTCTTGTAGTGATTTCCACAATTTAGTCACAAAAACGCTGTCGTATGCTTTACGGAGGTCAACAAACATGAGATGGGTCTCTTGATTGGTTGCTGATTTTTTTTCAATTAATTGTTTTAGGCAGAAGACATTATCTGTGCAAGTCCTTCCAGCGCGGAAACCAGCCTGTTCTTCTTCTTCTTGTTCCCTATACCCTATACTCCATCTCAATGAAATTTCTAAATACAGATATAACAAAGGATTATTTGTAAAATTAAAATAATAATTCTTCTTATTTATGCGTTTATAACTGCAAGAGTAGACCGCATACTATAGTAGCACCCTGTATTTTATATGTGGTTTTGGGAGATCAAATGGCAATTAAAGGTACGGCAAAATTAATTAAAAATGACAATAAATAAAATAATGAATTATTTTATTTAATTTTAAAATGTATCTATGTTTATTTTATCTATGTTTTATAGACCTGACAAAGGCTTTCGATCGCATCCAAGTCAAAGACGTCTTACATTTACTGTATAGAAGAAACATACCAATGAATATTATACAAACCATCGAAAACATCTATTTTCTTAATCGAATACAGGCAAAGATAAATGGAAAACTAACGCAGTTTATACCAGTACAAAGCGGAGTCAGACAAGGTGACTCATTAAGCCCACTGCTCTTTAATATAATAATGGACGAAATAATAGAAGCAGTACGTAAAGGTCATGGTTACAGAATGGGGAACAAAGAAATCCAAATATTATGTTATGCAGACGACGCCGACGCCGCAATAATCGCCGAGACAGAAGACGATCGCCAAATATTAACACTCATCTTCAATACAACAGCCAAGAAATACAATATGATAATATCAGCAGAAAAAACCAAATGTATGACAACATCTAAATACCCACTACGATGTAAAATCGAAATTGATTGGAAAATAATAAAGCAGGAAGCAAGGTTTAGATATCTGGGAATAGACATAACCAGTTACGGAGATGTTGAAGAGGAAGTACGACAACAAAGCTTAAAAGCAAGTGAAGCGGCTGGATCCCTTAATGACACAATCTGGAAGAACAAACACCTAAACAAGACACAAAAGCAAGAATCTATAAAGCAGCAATTAGACCTATATTGACATACACGGCGGAGACAAGACCTGACACATCTAAAACGAGACGACTACTAGAAACAACAGAGATGAAAATACTCCGACGAATATCAGGGAAAAATCTGTTGGATAGGGAGAGAAGCGAAAACATAAGAAGATTATGCAATGTAGAAGACATAAATGGATGGGTGACAAAACAGAAATAGGAGTGGAACGAACACATTACTAGAATGGCAGAGGATAGGATAGTACGAATAGCACGATAGTCACCAAATGGACGAAGAAGTATTGGCGGACCAAGAAAAAGATGGTGCGATAACTTAAATAATTTAGGAGGCTAATATTGAAGAAGAAACAGGCTTCAAAGCCTACATACAAGAAGGAAGAAGAAGAAGAATTTTCAAAATATTATTTAAATTTTAAAAATACAGAAAACATAGAATGAAACTTCGCGTTATTCTACAGTACTTCCTACAGTACCACTTTTTGTTTAATATCTATCTTTCTTTTCGTTTTTAAATTAAATAATATTATTATGTATTATGTCATTTCTTGCAGGGTGGTTTAACACGGTTGAAGACAATTTCTACGCCACTGATATAAAAAGTACTTTAAACTTCGGGTGGGTCAAAATTCAAATGCGTGTGGTGAATTCTCAGAACCTTTGTTGGGTTTTAAAAGAAGTACCGAACCGATCCCGCTGTCCGAATTCTTTCTTATATAATTTTGAAGTAGGTAGAAAAAGAAGAATGTTTTATTAATTTATAGCTGCTCAAATTGTACGGTGCTTCGGTAGGTACTGCAATTTCGGCCGTTTATAGTTTTTTCATGGGTATTAGCGGATAACATTTGTATACCGACCATAAAATATTATTCGTCGGTACGGTGCAATTTGGAGAAAGTTATATTGTATCATAAAAGAGGTGCAATTTCGAAGTCGATGCAAATCTACAATATTTCATACTTACTTGTTTCTATTAACTATTATTGGTATATAGCTGCAAGTCAGTGCACAATAATAAAAAACGGTATTCAATCTGACGCAAGCATACTAGTCCAGGGCGCATCTGTTTTAAGATGGACGTTGAGAGGTCTCAAATTTTTTTGCAGAAATTGCTTGAAAATAACTCAAATAATAATATTTGAGTTATCCTCCCACTCAAAATGGTCCGGAACATTGTTTAAATAATCAAAATGTCAAAATATGAAAGAAGAATTCGATTTTTTTATTGGTTTTTTGATTATAACTTTAAAACTACATATTCATTTCTGAGAAAAGTTGTACTGACATAAAAGTTGCGTAATTAAATTTCCTACAATACAGAATTGGTTAAAAATTTAAAAAATGGTCAGCCTTGTTGCAAAATAGCAATAATTGCGAAAAAAACCATACAAAAACAAGTATTGGCATTTTACGTTTTTCAACCATTTACGCTATACTTAGGAGCTTCATATATAACCCAAAAAAACTTTATGATATAGCAAAACAGTACTGTAAATGTCATTAAGATCGGTTAAATAGATTTTGCAAAATAAATTTTGCAATCCAGCTTTCGCAAAAAAAATTTATTTTTTCAAAATGTTACAGGACTGAAAATAAAGCAGATAGCAAGTTGAAACTGTTTTTGCATATACAAGTGTACTGTACCTTTCATTTGCAATTTGCAAAATTAAAATCGATTAATTACCACGGAGTCAGGAAATTTTTTAAATAAACATTAATTTTTATTGCTACGCGCAGGACAGCGGTGTTCGATTCACACAAGTTGATTTCCACCAAAATTTTTTCCAATCTTTATCTAATATATTATTTTCTTACTCTATATTTTGTTGTATTTTAATATTCCACAAAAATCAAACTAATTTTATTATTGTTTGTGAAATATTGTTTAAACAATTGCATATGTTTAAAAATAATAAACTTTTATTCTCTAAGTTAAAATATATGAACAAAGAAAGTTTTTGCTAAAAAAAGTGTTATTTTAAAAGATAGAGTATGTGTTTTTATTTTGCAATAAACAAATTTATTTATTTATATCGAAATGTAATAAAAATTAAAATGGATCAACCATTATCAAAGGTCATTGGAATGCCCAATCAGAGCAAACTATCCGCTGTCCTGCGCGTAGCACTAATAAATGTTTATTTAAACAAATTCCTGACGCCGTGGTAGTTAATCGATTTTAATTTTGCAAATTGCAAATGAAAGGTACAGTACACTTCTATACGCAAAAACAATTTCAACTTGCTATCTGCTTTATTTTCAATCCTGTAATATTTTGAAAAAATGAATTTTTTTTCCGAAAGCTGGATGGCAAAATTTATTTTGCAAAATCTATTGAACCGATCTTAATGACATTTATAGTACTATTTTACTGTATTATAAAGTTTTTCTGGGTAAAATATGAAGGCCCTAAGTGTAGCAAAAATGGTTGAAAAACGTAAAATGCGAATACTTGTTTTTGTATGGTTTTATCGCAATTATTGCTATTTTGCAACAAGGGTGACTATTTTTTAAATTTTTAACCAATTCTATATTGTAGGAAATTTAATTTAATAACTTTTACGTTAGTACAACTTTTCTCGGAAATGAATACTTTTAAAGTTATAATCAAAACACGAACAAAAAAATCGAATTTTTCCTTCATTTTTTGATATTTTGATTATTTAAACAATGTTCCGGACCTTTTTGAGAGGGAGGATAACTCAAATATTATTATTTGAGTTATTTTCAAGCAATTTCTGCAAAAAAATTTGAGTCTCCTCTCAACGTCCAAATGTACTAATATTTTTACAGATGCGCCCAGGTCTATACCATCAGTTGAAATAAACAGTAAAAAGTTGAAATATTTTTGGAAAATATTTTGAAAGTGAAAATTGAAACAGGTATTCGGGAAATTGAAATACTTGAAAATACGCAAGGAAAGAAGTTTGAGAATTGTAGTAGTAACTAGGGGAAAATTTCCTAGAACTGTTGCGGATCAGATGCGCTTCACTACATAGAGGACTGGTGCCTGAAAGAGAACCAACCCTCCGTGAACTCTTCTAAAACTAAACTGGTAGCCTTTACAAATAAGAGGAAGCTTATTGGACTGAGTGAGCTGAAATTATTTGAAGAGGTACTAGAAAGAACCAATGAGGTTAAGTATCTAGGGGTAACCCTGGATTCGAAACTCAATTGGAATATGTACCAATATAACTAATAGGGCTAAGCGACTTTTCTGGAACTACAGACGAGTTGTAGGTAAAACCTGGGGATTGAAACCAAAGGTGATCGGTTGGTTTTACACATCAGTGATACGACCGACAGTCACTTATGGGTTAGTACTCTGGTGGCGAAAGACGACTTTGCAATCTTGTGTGACCACTTTCACCACCCTACAAAGACAAGCGCTTCTAAATATAACATGAGCCTTGAATAGTACAGGAACGGCTTTATTAGAGGCTTTCACAGGTCTACCTCACAGATCTCTCCACAGGTATTGAATAGCCACACAAACACTAGTGGGACTATACGAGGAATCCATCTTTATGATGAACTCAGATATGATCGCACCAGAACTAATCTTCACTGAGAAGATTAACACAATTATACCATCTAGAGACCAGAATGTCCCAAATATTAATGGGGACTTAATATGATTCACTGATGGATCTAAAACTGCCCATGGTACTGGATCAGGAGTCTTTGGGCAAACATGTAACTATAAAAAATCTTACAGCCTACATAGGTCAACATACAACGGTGTTCCAGGCTGAAGTTTTTGCTTTGGTGGCCTGCATTGATGAAATCATTTATGAAGACCCTAAAGCTAAGAAAATCAACATTTACACAGATAGCCAATCGGCTATTCTGGGCTGTAAAGAACCCTCTCACTAAATCAAAACTGGAGAGAAACTGCAAAGATCTCCTCCATAACCTGGCAAAAGAGAATAAAGCGTCTTTAATATGGGGTGCCGCATCATGAAAGGGTGTATGGGAATAAACGAGCAGATATGTTAGCGAAACAAGGCTCGAGAGAAACTTTTGAAGGTCCAGAACCTTTCTGTGGTGTAGCATCACTAAAGATGCTACGAAAAACGAGGTTCAAAAATGGCTGATAAAGAATCATCAAAATAAATGGAGAACCACTCAAGGACAAATCCAGACTAAAAAAATAATCAAGAATATTGATAAAAAAACTCTCGAACAGTTTGATGAACCTCAATAAAAGAGGGATCAAAACGGCCACTGAAATGGTGACTGGACATTGCCGTTTAAGAAATCACTTATACAAACTATGTAAGGTGAATGAACCATGGAGCAGAAAGTGCAAAATGGAAGAAGAGACTGCCATACACATACTATGCCAGTGCAGTGTGCTAGGTGATGTAAGGCAGGACTTTACTGGTCAAATGAGGTTTGAACCAGAAGAGAGCCTAAAACTACCAATAAGAAAACTGTAAACTGTTGGCCTTCGTTAAGGCCACATGACTTATTAGAGTTTAAGGAGAAGAACAGGGTTTGGTACAAAGCTCTTATGACTAAGTGCCAGAGACTAACGAGTCTCGTCTGAGTTAAGAAGAAGAAGAAGATGTTTGAGAATAAAGAGATTAGTGGTAGTGGTGGTCAAACTAAGTACAAAAAAAAAATAAAAGAGAGGAGAAAATTTTATTCTTCTTCTTCTTACAGTACCGTCTCCTATCGGAGGTTGGCTACCATCACAGCAATCTTAACTTTGTTGGCTGCAGCTCTGAACAACTGTATTGAACTGCACCCATACCACTCCCTTAAATTTCGCAACCAGGAAATCCTCCTACGTCCCACATTTGTCTTTCCCGAGATTTTTCCTTGGATTATGAGTCTTAGCAGAGAGTACTTTTCTCCTCTCATTATGTGGCCTAGATACTCCAGTTTTTTCGTTTGTATGGTTTTTATGACTTCGAATTCCTTCCCCATCTTTAGCAAAACATCTTGATTTGTTACTCTTTCTGTCCATGGTATTTTCCACAGTCTCCTGTAACACCACATCTCGAATGCCTCAATGTTTTTGATGTTTATCTTTTTCAGTGTCCAAGCTTCCATGCCGTACAGCAGAACGGAGAAAACATAGCACCTTAACATTTTCGTTCTTAAGTTTATATTTATGTCCCGGCTGCATAGGAACTTTTTCATTTTGACAAACGATTGTCTCGCTATCTCAATTCGCCTCTTGATTTATCTTGTCTGGTCATTAGTATCAGTGAAGCAAACACCTAAATATTTGTAGGACGTAACTCTTTCAACTGGCTGATTATTTATGGTTAAATTCACATTGGTATATAGCTTCTTTGTTACAATCATGAATTTAGTCTTTTTTATGTTCAGTTTTAAACCATACTTATTGGTATGAGTGTTTATGTTTTCCATCAAATACTGTAAATTTGCTAGGTTATCTGTTACTATTAGAGTGTCATCAGCGTATCGTATATTGTTAATTAACTCTCCGTTAATGTTCATACCACTGTTTTGCTCTAGGAGCGCTTCCTGACATATTGTTTCGCTATATATATTGAATAGTAGTGGAGAAAGCACACAACCCTGACGCACACCTCGACGAATCTCAGTTTCTTGGGTTAACTCATTATCAACCTTGATTTTGGCTGTTTGTCCCCAGTACAACCTGGATATGATGTTAATGTCGCGACTGTCGATGGTTTTGCTTCTTAGGATTTCATACAGCTTTTGGTGTCAACAGCCTGTAGAGTCAACGGAGACAGTAGCAGCAATGGTCACCAAAATAACCAACGAGGAAGTGGCTCAAGCGCTTCAAAAAATAAAGAAAGGAAAAGCGGTAGGACCAGATGATATTCCTGGGGAAGTATGGAGAGCATTGGGAGAGACAGGAACAAGGTGGCTAGCAGGTCTATTTAATAGAATTATGGAAGTCGGACAAATGCCAGACGAATGGAGAAGCAGTATACTGGTACCTGTTTACAAAAACAAGGGAGATATACAACAATGTACAAACTACAGGGCTATAAAACTGCTTAGCCACACCATGAAAATATGGGAAAGAGTAATTGACAGACGGATACGTGAAGAGACCGAAATATCCGAGAATCAATTTGGCTTTATGCAGGGTAGATCAACAACAGATGCAATTTTCATTATAAGGCAGTTGATGGAAAAATACAGGAGTAAAGAAACAAACGCTCATATGGTATTCATTGATCTTGAGAAAGCATATGATAGAGTTCCTCGAGAGATTCTGTGGTGGGCACTCAATAAGAAAGGAGTCCCTGGTGAATATGTAAAGATTGTGAGGGATATGTATGAGGGAGTAACGACTAGTGTTAGGACAGGTGTGGGAGAGACTGATAAATTTCATGTGAAAGTAGGATTGCACCAAGGCTCTGTGCTTAGTCCGTATTTATTCTCATTAGTTTTGGACCAGATAACAGCGAAACTACAGGGTAACATTCCATGGTGCTTAATGTATGCTGATGATGTCGTGTTAGTAGGAAATAGTGAAAGAGACTTAGAACAAAAACTGGAACAGTGGAGACAAGCTCTGGAGGAAAAAGGTTTAAAACTTAGTAGGACAAAAACAGGGTATTTGGAATGTTCATTTAAAGATGGAGCTACTACAAATAAAATGGTATCTTTGGATGGTGAAATGATTGTGAAAAGCAATAGTTTTAAGTACCTAGGATCGGTATTACAGAGTAATGGAGAAATAGATGGAGATGCATGCAGTAGAATTAGGGCTGGATGGATGAAGTGGAAAGAAGCGAGTGGTGTGTTGTGTGACAGAAAAATTCCAATGAAGCTGAAGGGAAAATTCTATAAAACAGCCATAAGACCGGCTATGATGTACGGAACTGAATGTTGGGCAGTGAAAAAGAAAGAGGAACAACGAATGCATGTGGCGGAAATGAGAATGCTTAGATGGACGAGTGGAGTGACAAAGAAGGATAAAATTAGAAATGAGTATATTAGGGGAAGTCTAGGTGTGGCACCAATTGATGCCAAAATGAGAGAGCATAGGTTAAGATGGTTCGGTCATGTTCAACGTCGAGACGTTAATCACCCAATACGAAGAATAGCTGAAGTGCAGATTCCTGGAAGGAGTAGGAGAGGAAGACCAAAGAAGACCTGGGGGGAGGCGATAAGGCAGGACATGTTGGTAAAGGGGATTAACATTGATATGACCCAAGACAGAATTGTGTGGAGAAATGCAATTAGGGAAGCCGACCCCGCATAGGGATAAGGCAAAGAGAATGATGATGACAGCTTTTGGTGTCTGACTTTACCGAAGGCCTTCTCAAAATCTATGAAACCTACGTAGAGGCCTTGGTTTACAGTTTAGGTAGAAAATTATATAAACAGTTTCAAAAAATAGGTCGGACACAGAACTTTAAAACTATATGGTCGCCAAAAAAGGAAGCGAAATTAGCACTAGCAAAAGCTAAAGCAGTAACGTATATAAATCTACACGATCAAATTGATATCAGGGATGAAGGTGAAACAGAGATGTATAGAAAAATAGCCAAACATATAGCAAAGAAAGCAATAGATTTTAATCATGCAGATGAGGATTAGATGTATCTGATATTTGACAGAAAACTGGTTGAGTTAACGGAGACAGTAACAGCAATGGTCACCAAAATAACAAACGAGGAAGTGGTTCCTCAGTCGATTTCAAAAATTAGAGAAAGGTAAAGCAGTTGGACCAGAGGCAATTCCTGAGGATGTGTGGAGAGCATTAGGGAAGGCAGGAAGAAGGTGGCCAACAGGTTTACTTACTAGAATCATGAAAATTGGACAAATGCCAGATGAATGGAGAACCAGTATATTAGTACTTACCTGTTTACAAAAACAAGGGAGATATTATACAACAATCTACAAACTATAGGGTCATAAAACTACTTATTCACACCATGAAAATATGGGAGAGAGTAATTGATTGAACAAATGCTCAAATGACATTCATTATCTTGAGAAAGCATATTATGATAGAGTTACTCGAGGAATTCAATGGTAGGCACTCATAAAAAAAGGAGTTCCCGGTGAATATGTAAAGATTGTGAGAGACATATATGAGGGAGTAACAGCTTATGGTAGGACAGGTGTGGAAGAGACTGATACATTTCATGTAATAGTAGGATTGCACCAAGGCTCGGTGCTTCTTCTTCTTCTTCTTCAGCCTGTTTGCATCCACTCCTGGACAAAGGCCTCCCCATGAGTTTTCCATTTTTCTATGTTTTGGGCTATTTGGTGCCAGTTTCTCTCCATTTTTGCTTGGATGTCGTCTAGCCATCGTTTTTGCGGTCTTCCTCTACTCTGCTCGCGTGGTCTCCAATGTACAATGTTTCTTGTCCACCTTTCGATGTTTTGTCGTGCCACGTGTCCTACCCAGTTCCATTTCATTTGTGCAATTCTTCCAATTACATCTTCCACCTTCGTCCTGCTTCGGGCGTCCTCATTTCGTATATGTTGTGTTAGGCTCGGTGCTTAGTCCTTATTTATTCATATTACTTTTGGATCAGATAAGAGAGAAACTACACGACTCTCTCTCTTCAATCCTGACCCCCCAGAGGGAGTGTAGTGGTCGACGTGATGTCGTGTATTGTCCGTCTCCAAAGATCTCTGTCTCTGGTCATTTCTTTCAACTCATGCATAGGTCTTTTGCATATTCCTGTAATTTGATCGATCCATCCTGTTGGGGATCTTCCTCGTGATCTTTGGCCTTCCACCTTTCCTTGTATCATGAGTCTTTCCATGTTTTCTGTGTTTGCTCTCATAACATGTCCAAAGTATTTTAATTGTTGGAGATGGACTTTACTGGAGATTCGTTGACTAACTTTTAGCTCTCTTAAAATTGAATTATTTGTTCTATGGTCGGTCGCTCCAACAGAACATTTCAGTGGCGTCTTTCTTCTTTCCGAATTTCTCAGGGTCCAAGATTCACATCCGTAGGTCAGTATTGGGAATATTAAGCAGTTGATCAACCTCATCTTTAACGCTCTTGAAATTTGACAGTCCTTCCATATTGTGGTCATTTTTGCTGTGGCGACTTTTGCTAGATCACATCTACGTTTTATTTCCTCCTGTAGTGACCCTGTGTTTGTGATTAATGATCCCAGATATAAGTATGAGCTCACAACCTCAAACCGATCAATTGTGGTTATGTGTGGATGATTGTTATGTAGTCTATCCACTATCATGATCTTTGTCTTTGATATGTTTAATTGCAGACCAAATATTTGACTTTCGTTTTCAACCAGTATTATAAGATCAATCAGCTCTGCTTGACTATTTGCAAGAAGGGTTGTGTCATCTGCGAAACGTAGGTTGTTTATTTTATGACCATTTATTGAGATGCCTTTTTCCCATCCTTCAAGTGCTCTTCTCATAATATGCTCTCCATATATATTGAATAATTGTGGAGATAGTATACCTCCCTGTCTGACACCCCGTTCTGGATGAAATTCGTTTGAAAGTGTGTCAAGCACTTTAACTGATCCAGTAGTGTGTTCGTATAGTTCAGTTATAAGCGAAATAAAGTGTTGGGGTACGCCTACTTCTTTTAGTATTCGCCATAAGTGTCTCCACTTGACCCTGTCGAACGCCTTACGATAATCTATCAAGCATATGTACAGTGGAATATTGAATTCCCTAGATTTTTCGATTATCTGTCTTATATTCAACAGGTGTTCTCGAGTACCTCTACCTTTGGTAAATCCAGTTTGCTCTTGTGGAATTTCTCTTTAAAGGAATATTTTTAGTCTCTTATTGATTATATGTAGCATTATTTTACTGGCATGTGATATAAGAGAAATAGTTCTATAATTGTCGCATTTATGGAAGCTGCCTTTTTTATGAATTGTCGTTATTGTAGATTTTGTCCAGTCTTCAGGCCATTGTTTAGAATGCCATATTTGGTTACAGAGTAGATAAAGTAATTTTACGCTAGTTTTTTCTGTGGCTTTGAGCATTTCGGCTGTTATCATATCTGGACCTGGTGCTTTATTATATTTGAGCTTACTGATCGCGACTCTTACTTTATTTTCAAGTATATCAGGTTCTTCTTCCACCTCGTCAGAGATTTGGTTAACAGGTTCTTGGCGTTGATCATCTTTATATAGGTCCTGCAATACGATCTCCATGTCTCTGCTATATCTTCTCTGTTTGTTCTCAGAGTTCCAGTGTTGTATTCAATGGCCCAAGTTCTGGCTTTACAGTCTCTTGTTAAGTAGCGTATTTTTCTAAATAGATCTCTCGGCTGATTATTCTGATCATGTCTCTCAATTTCTTTGCATATACTTTGATAGTACTGTTTTTTGTCTGTCTTGCATCTTCGTTTTATTTCTCTATACTACACGACTACAGGGTAACATTCCTTGGTGTTTAATGTATGCTGATGGTGTAATGTTAGTAGGAAATGGAGAAAACGAGTTAGAACAAAACCTGAAACAGTGGAGACCAGCTCTTGAGGAAAAAGGTTTAAGACTTAGTAGGACAAATACAAATTATTTGGAATGTTAATTTAAAGATGGAGTTACTACAAATAAAATTATGTCTTTGGATGATGAAATGATTGTCAAAAATAATATGTAGTTTTAACTACGATCGGTATTGCAGAGTTATGGGGAAATAGATAAAGATGCATGCAGTAGGGTTGAATAGATGAAGTGAAAGGAAGTGAGTGGTGTGTTGTGTGACATGTATATTCTAATGAAGCTAAAGCGAAAATTTTATAAAACAGCGATAAAATCGGCTATGATCTACTGAATTGAGTGTTGGTCAGTAAGAAAGAGAAACAACGAATGCAAGTGGCGGCAATGAGAACGCTTAGATGGTTGAGTGGAGTAACAAAAATGGATGAAATTAAGAATGAGTATATTACGCGTGACACTAATTTATGCCAAGATGAGAGAGTGAGGTTTAGAAGGTTTAGACCACGCAACTTTAGACTCGACGTTAATAACGCAATACGAAGAATTGCTGATCTGCGGGTTCCTGGAAGTATTCTACTTCCATTCTGTACCATATTTTATCTTTCTTATTCTATACTCTATGGTGATTTGCAGACATCTTCTCATATAGTCCAGTACAACTTTCCTAATTTTGTTTCGTATTAATGTTCTTGGTCATATTTTCGCTTCATAAAAGGTAATATCCATCAATATGCTCTGAAAGATCCTTTGTTCTTTATTTTCTTTGGTTAGTGTGTTGTTCCATATCACTCCATGAAGTGTTTCATGGATTGTTTTCCCCGTGATATAATTATTTCTATATCTTTCATACAAGTACCATCTCGGCTTACCGTTGAGCCTTAATATTTAAAAGTCTTACAACTCTTTATAGTCTCTTAATATTCTCTAGAAGAGAATTCTTCTTCTTTTTCTTCTTTTGGTATAGACATGACTCTGTCTCTTTTTTCAATGTGCCTCCAGTAAGTTATCGTTCAGTTGTTTTCGTGGCCTTCCCACTGATCGTCTTCCCATTGGGAAACAGTTTCTCGCTGTCCTTACTACTCTATTTGTTGTTATTCGGCTTACGTGGTCATTCCATTCTACTCCTCTGTTTCTTACCCAGTTATTAATGATCTTCACCTTGCATCTCCGTCGAATATCTGTACTTCTAGCTCTGTCCCATAGTGTCTTAACATCGATTTTTCAAAGGGTTCTCATCTCCGCTGTTTCGAGCAATATTTCTGTCCTCTATGTGTCATGTCGTGTCTCTGCCGCGTACGTCATTATTGGTCTGATGACTGTTTTATAACTTCTGCCTTTCATTTCTTTTTCGACACTCAACGAAAAAGGTACGTAATATCAATAAAAATGTTAATTCAGACAACAAACGCAATACTTAAAATGTGTCCAATTCTTGGTTTTATTGGAACAACAAAACGATGTTCACCAATTCATTATTTTCGTTAGTTGAGCCAATGTATTACGTTTATTGAATGGATGAACATTCATTATGTATACCATAATATCACTTTATTGATATTACGAACTCTGTTCATTGAGTCAACGAACACTATTCATTGAAACAACAACGTCGTTAATTGACCGACGAAGACTATTCGTTGTGTCAATAGCAGTGTTATTTCTCCTAACGAATTTCGTTTATTTCTACAATTATTTCCGTTTATTCTTACAATTAATTCCGTTCATTCCCACAATAAATACGGTTATTCTTACAAGCAATTCTATTGATTCTTACAATCAGTTTCGTTCATTCCTACTATGAACGTATTTTATAGGTATTAATAATTACTGAATGCATTAGCCCAATATATGATATTGATTAATAATAATTTTTTAAATCCTAATGGACTTTACACTGTGTGGTTTCTCATAATATGAGAAATCATATTATGATTTCACTTATACAATGCGCTGGAATAAGTGTTACACTCTCCCCCCCCCCCCCTTATTAACTTATTTATTTTTAGCACATAAGCAAAACGCTCGGACAGGTCGATTTTTAAAATATACAAAGTATATTATAATATCAATGTTTCGAACTTTACACGATCCCTCTTCAGGTGACAGGCATAACTTTGATTTTTTTTAAATGGGAAAGTACATCATGTGACAGCTCATTTAAAAGCGTTTGAAATAGTGATTCCAAAAATGTATATCACTTTAATCCTTTTTGAGAGCGCAGGTGCAAAATTGCGATCGAATTCTTTTTAAACGCATTCATTTTTTTTGGAATCCTGAGAAAACTAATAAGTATTTTTAAAAAATTTAAACGCAGAATGAAAGATTACATTATTACTGAGGGCTGAAAGTCTCTTAGAATAAACAACAAGTTTCTTTTGAATGGTATATTTGAAATTAAAAATTATACTAAATTTTCTCTTTTTCACCCCTGTGACTTATTAAAATAATCATTATACAGGGTGCGGCAAAAGTCAGTTCCCGCTATGTAGTTTCGTGCATAAGCGCTATAAGTACATGCTAACAATCGGCCTCGCATAACAGCTAGGTGTCCCCTACTGTTTGTAGGGTTAACCTTGAGTTTCGTTCATCTCCCTGTCACGTGTTGCTGTTCGTTGTGTGTGTCGGTGCGTTGTTAGTAACGAGTTAAACATGCAGGCGGGCGGCAAATACACGAAATAAGAACGCGTTTTTCTTTTGCGATTTCTTTTTATGGGGTCTGCTGAAGAATAATGTGTATGCTAGGCGACCGCAAACTCTCCCACAGTTGAAGACAAAATTATTGAGGAAGAATTTGAACACCTCCGTCAGAACAAGGCAATCCTCAACCGAACATGCCGTAGCGTTGCGAGCCGTTGTGCACTTTGTATCGAGGAAGATGGACACCAGTTCGAACATATAGCATAGATTTTTATATGCACCTTTGTAACCCAAATTTACGACTTAATTAAACGTTTTGCATTTTCATTTTCCGATATTTTTCGATTGTGCAAATCGGGGAACTGACTTTTGCCGCACCCTGTAGAAGTTCTGAGGAACTTCAGACCCTCGATAATACTGTAATATTTTATTCTGCGTTTAAATTTTCAAAAAAAACTAATTAGTTTTCTCAGGATTCGAAAAAAAAATTAAAAAGAATTCGACCGAAATTTACGATAATAGACACACGAAAACTTCCGGACTACACTTGGAAACGAAATGAAATTATTATTCGGCACTTCGGCAGAGGTAACAGCATTGTTTAACAAATAATTATTTTTTAAACAATGGTAACACAGAGACGCTAGGGGTATCACGATAAGGAAAAGCCGTTACATTTCAAATGGTCAAGCAAAACATTTATTGTCTCAACAACTACGTTTATTGTCACCATGACCGCATTGATTGTGGTTATTAAACGCAGTAGTAGATTGATTAATACATTCGTTGTCACAACAATCAGTTTATATCTATACAATAATCATATATTACTCTACATTAACAACATTTGTACATTGTTTTAATGAAATCTGTACGTTGTCACGATAAACCAAGGTAATTGCTTGTCATATACGATAACAAGAAAGTGAGTTGCTGCCAGAATTAACATTATTTATTAAATATACGAAACTAATTTATTGGCTGAATAAATTGAGTGTTATTGATTAATGTACTCTAGTTATTTTCACAATTATTATTCAATCATTGTGACAATAACCAAATACATTCGTCAATGTCTAAAAGTTCGTTGAAACAAAAAATTAAATTGTTGGTACAACGAAATATTATTCAATAAACACCGTTAATCAATATTACGAACTAAATTTTTTTGAGTGGATATTTGTATTTCTCCATATTGTGCCAGTCAGGCAACCTGCGGCTCGGTTTGCTCTATTCACTTGATCTACCACTTCTTTTTCGAGCTTTCCGTAACTAGTTTGATACCTAGATATTTAAAGTCCATTACTTGTTCTATTATCTGACCCTACAGCTTCAATTTACATTCTATTGGATTTTCTGTCATAACCATGCATTTTGGCTTTTTGGGGAAATTAACATGTTAAATTTTCTGGAGAAAAGAGAATTCTATAATGAGAAAATAGCTATTGATAAGAAGTTTAGAATTCCGGCAAGTACATTGGGCACAATTTTAAAGATTAAAGATAAATTTTGAGAGCAAAGCGAGTTAGTTGCCTGCAAATAGTTGTAGTAATGTACCTACGTAAAGTTGAGATAAAAAATCTAAAAACAATAATTTTTTTACCATTTTACCTAAGACCAACCTAACCTCCATAATACATATAACAAACCTTATTGCTCATTACTTGTTGTAATGAATAAATATTTCCTAATATCCTTCCGTTTTGTTATGTTGAGTTTGGCACTGTATGACACTTTAACATCCAAAGCGTTATTCAATGCTTCTCCGCCACTGGAATCATCTTGTTCAGAATCTTTAGCATGTGGTAGACACGTTTAGAGACCCAGGTAGTTTTACAATTTCTTAGAATTTCTTCTCTCGGCATATTCTCTTTGTTCCTCACTCAGAGGATTAGAATAATGGCCAGTCGAAGAGAGAACTGTAGGGCTGTAGTCTTGAAAATTTGTGAATTATTATTATATAGAGTAGTAGATACAGCTAGGTTACCACCGGTTTTTTAGGTGAATTCTTTTTATTCCTAAAGGATTTAGTTTTGTTTGAACATTTTAAAAGAAGGAAAAATACATACTTCAAAAGCTGGTTTTCTGTACCGTCCAGCTGTGCCATTTTAGTTTTGTTCAGAAAACTGTTTTTAATTAATCGTAGATTAAATAATATGTACTTCATTAATCTTCCGATGACCAACCTTTTTTTGTTACACGGATGATCAACGGGGGTCAAAAATGACCCCCAGTCTAAAATGACAATTAACAAAAAATTAAGTTGTAAGAAATAAAGTAATCGTAATTTTAATGTTAGTATTCTATCAATAAATGATAAAAATAAACATTAGTAAAACATATTTTAATTACAACTGAATAAAAACAGGAATCATCATTCTGAACATAGAACTAAAGAAATTTTAAAATATACACTAATTTACGTCGCCACAGGTTTAACAAAAATTTTTTTTTTTTCAATATTGGAATGTTTCTTATAGTCACTTTACAATTAATTGCAGCAATAGAAATTGCATCGTGTCATATGAAAATTGCACAGAAAAGCTGCAACTTCTTGCAGCAATTTCTTGCTGCAAGAAGTTGCAGTTAAATAGAACATGTCCTATTTTTCATGCAATTTTTTCTGAAATTTGGTTATAATTTTACTGACTTTTAAGGCTACACTGTTTGTTTTTACATTATTTAAAACTAAACAATTTTTTTAAAAACTAGAGGAACTTTTTACCATCTGGTCGATAACTTTAATTATGCAACATAGGGATTTAAAAAACTATTTTCTATTTGTATATCTTACAACTTGTTTCCTTTTGTATATGAATAATGTGTTATAGGTATACTTGCATTAGATGCGGGGAAGATAGATTAGGAAGATGAGATAGATGTGGAATTATTAAAATACGGAGGAAGAGATTTACATAAAGAAATAAACCAGACAAATATGGGAAAAACAGCCTAGCAGACGACTGGAACACAGGTATGATAGTACCTATACTTATATAAAAAAGGAGATCGGGAGAAACTTTTAAACACCGCATATAACAATCTAGCAAACTATACATGAGACATATCATGCGCTAAACGAATATTAGGAGAATACCATAACAGAGCGGGAAGATCGACAATTATACATACGGTGCGGTGGAGCAAATAGTTCAAAAATCGAGAGAATACAACAGAGAACTGTACCTAATAGTAGGGGAGCAAAGTATGCTAAATGTGCAGTCACTCGAGCGTTATGGGGACCTATTGGGTTGTGAAGAGTAGGTCCTAAAACCAAAAAAAGTTAAGTAAAGTTTTCCATTTTATTGGGGCTTGCCAATTTTTAATTTAATTTTCCATTTCCAACAATCGTTTTTTTCGATTATAACGCCATCTATCCATAATTCTAAAAAATGTTTCGAATAAAAGTTACTTATTTTTACGTCAGGAATCCAAATTTGCAATAAAAAATGGGGGCTCTTATTTAAGATTTTAAAGTAACCCCCCATCCCACCTCCGTGGGGGGTCGTGTTTGGTGCCATTCGATAGATTTTTCAAAACTATTGAATAAGTGTATTTTACAGTTTTTTGATCTGATGTTCATTTCGCGAAATATCGTGGGATTCATATTTAAAATATTAAATTTACCCCCCACCCCTCTCCGTGGGAAGTCGTGTTTGGCATCATTCGATAGATTTTTAAAAAATATTGAGCACATATTTTTTAGTTTTTCGATCTGTCATTCATTTCGCGAAATATTCGCTTTTTTCTTGTGAAACTTTGGGACCCACCCATTTCCTTACGCCCGGCTCAAATCGTCAGATTTTTTAAATATACACTCTTTTGCATGTACTTAACTTACCTTATCTTAATCTGACAATTTAGAGTTTTTTTAAGGATATATATTTTTTTTCGGGTCCCCCTTAACGAACTCCCCTGTGTTAAGAGCCAATATATGGTAGAGGTACATCTGCAGGGTACCAGGTTTCTCCCCATATGCTAATCTGACGCGCTCGAGTAACTGCCAAAATCCCCGCTTGGGCTCCCCTACCATAATATTTGATACAATCAATCGGACGAAAATGATGGAGGAGCTAGAGAATGTTGGAATCCCAGAAAATTAAGACATACGCTAACAGTGAGCCTAAAGAACACCAGAGGAAGCATCAGTTTCAACGAAACCACTTCAAAGGAGATCAATGTATACAATGGCGTGAAACAATCCCTCCGACACTATTTAATCTAATATTGAAAGTAATCATAAAGAGGACAAACTTTGCAAACAAAAACATTATTACCGATCAACTTTAACTAGTAGCATATGTAGATGATCTAGTCATCAGAGCGAAGACGAAGATGATACTTATAAAAGCACTTGTAAAATTAGATAAGGAAGCCAAGAGAATAGGACTAGAGATAAACCAGCACACACCAAAATACATGATGATGGGGAAGGATGACACAACTCAGAAATATGTAATAACACAGAACCATAAATTTGAAACTGTATCCACCTTTAGCTGCTTGGGACTAACAATAGGGAAAACCGGAAAAGAGAGAACAGAGGAAAGAGTTCTGAAAGGCAGTAAAACATATGGAATGAATATAAATCTGCTGAGAATCAAGACTTTAAGTATAATATGAACCTAAATAAGACCTGTTGTTACATATGGGATGGAAACAACGACGATTAACAAGAAAGATCCTACTGGCATCTTTAAATTTCAAATAATACAATATGCTGATGATTTTCTTCTGTATTCACAGGCTTAAACTTATGATAACTCGATTCAAACCTTAGGACGAATTCAATGTTGTGTTAATTCATGGTTCAATCAAAACGGATTCGAAATAGCTCAAAACAAATCTACTGTATGTATTTTCACTGGACATAATGTTCCAAAAATAGAGAATTTAAAACTTAATGGCTACCACTACGCATTTTCTTCTTCCATTAAATATTTAGGAATGATTTTGGATCGTAAATTGACTTGGAAATTACATATTGACTTTATGATAAATCGATGTAATAAGGGTCTAAATTTTCTTAAAGCAATTTCAAGGACTTGGTGGGGAGCTGATGTTGAAACTTCCTTACTTTTCTATCGATCATATATTAGATCTATAATTAATTATGGATGTATTCTATATGGCTCAGCTTCTAAACATATTTTAACCAAAGTAGACGTTGTACAGAACTTAGTACTCCGTATCTGTTTAGGAGCTATGAAATCAACTCCAAATAAAGCTATTTACATGTAGAAGCTTTAGAAATTCCACTCGATTATAGAAGGAAATATCTCATCCAGAAATTTTTATTGAAAATTCGTTACCTAAATATTGGTCTTTACCAAAATATTAACAAGCTAAATGTAGCGGATTTAACTAATAAATACTGCAAGCTGGAAGCTAAAGAACTCGCCTCCGCTTTGCGAGGCTTTTCGAGATCTGTCAAATTTTGACTGTGATTATAACGTGATTGATAGCTTTGGACTTGAAGATTTTCATTATTTTTTACATACAGTTTAATTAGTAAAACCAAGTTACCATGAAAACACTGATATTAGCTCTAATATCTTAAGAACATAAGGAACAGAACAGAATGGCGGAAAATCCTAGAACAAGCCAGGACCCAAAAAGGGTTGTCGAGCTACTGATGATGATGATGATGATGATCTTAAGAACATTCTTAGAGAATTGGCCAGACTCTGTAAATATATATACAGATGCATCTAAGACGTTAGTTGGCACTGGATGTGCCTTTTACATACCTGCTACTAAAACAGAAAAAATGTTTAAGTTAGGCCATGATTTTTTTATCTTCAGTGCTGAAGCCATAGCAATTTATGAGGCCCTGCAATATTTTAAAGAATCAGAAGATATATCTACAACAATTATTTCCGATTCGCTCTCTGTTCTTCTTGCTATTCAAACTATAGGTTTTCCTAATAACAGTTCAAATATTTATATACTACTAATCAAGAAAATCCTTTTTGAAATTCATAAAAATAAAAGAAGAGTGAACTTTTTATGGGTTAAGGCTCATATAGGACTAACGCATAATGAATATGTTGATAGTTTGGCTAAGAAAGCTATTGAGTATGGTACTTCAAATAATCGTAAGTTTTGCATATCTGATTTAGTTAACACTATTAAGCATCGAGTTAAATATCAGTGGACTCTTTGTACTGAATGGACTTTGTACAATCTTTGTACTGAATGTCAGAAGGTGGGTGATATGAATCACACTTTCTTTGAGTGCACAAAATACATTTCATACACCTATAATTTAATCGAAGATTTAATAAAATGTAATGTTTTTCCACCTTTCAATGTATCCCATCTATTGTCTCTGAATAGCAAAAATATATATGATTGTTTAATGAAATTTATCTGTGAAACTAAAATTAACCTCTAAACTTTTAATCCTGATAATTTGATATATTATGTACATATGAAAAAAGAAGAAGAAGAAGAAGATGTATAATGGAAAAATGTGGTGAGCAACTTGGACAGTCCATAGCGGCCAGCTGGAGCTTTTGAACTCAGTAGAGAGTTGTGGAAGAATTTGCTATGGAACTCTAAGGACCTTATTGCCTTCTTTATGTATGAATAGAAAACAAAAAGTTGTGACTGGCTAATTGACACCCAAGTCTATGCCATAAAACAAAAAAAAAACAAAAAAGATGACGGTAGCCTTCTGAAATTTAAAAGAAAAATTATGAGAACAATACTGGATCACAATGTAACAAGAGAGGGAGAAATTAAGAATGAAAACGAATGCCGAAATTTCAGTCAATTCAGCCAATTTCAGCCTTCTAAAATTTAAAACAAAAATAATGAGAACAATACTGGGTCACAATGTAGCAAGAGAGGGAGAAATAAGAATAAAAACGAACGCCAAAATTGAAGAAGAAATAGAGAGAAAATATAGTCAGATACATAAAACCAACCCAACGCAAATACGGGACATTTAGGCGTCCCGAGAGACTTTTTCGGGACACCGGGACAAATCGTTAAAAAACCGTTTTTACGGGACATTTGGTCACCCTAAGACAGAGTTATACCAATATTTAACAAAGGAGAATTAATAAACTGTAACCACTATAGACGGATATCTCTACTGAGTATAACGTACAAAATTCTAACAGCTCTCGTCACCTGGTCAGACAAAAACTCCATTCACAAAGAAAAAATTGGGGCCTACCAGCAAGGATCAGGGAAGACACATCCACTACGGACATAATGCACATAATTACACAAACAATCGAGAAATACCAAGAATAAGACATAGAACTCCATATCCTCTTCATTAGAAGAAATAAGCTATTTAGTGAAATGAAAAATCAGGATATATTATACCGCCAAAGCGAATCAGATTTAAAAAAATAACTATGGATGGATCCCAAGCTGAAATAATAAGAGAAGAAGGTAGCACAAACACAATAATTGCAATAGAAACTGGAGTGCGACAAAGCGGTTCCCTGTCAGCCATATTATTTAACATAGCAGTAGATAGAAGGAACAGTCAAGGCCAGTGGAACTAAAGGAACTTTGTTATGCCTGAATACTGGGCAATATATTGCCCACTAAGACTGAGTAGTGGGCAATATATATATTGCCTAGTCCTCTACATAAAAATAATAGCATATGCAGATGTTTTTGTTCTTATGAAAAGAGATAGGGAAAGAATAAAAGAAGCAATAATAATAAGAATGATTTTTAAGGATTATCTAGTCAGATATATTTCACAATATTTCATAATGACAATCGCATTTTAAACAATGTATTTTGGGAAATACAAGATGGGAGAACCGGGAGAAGGTCTGTAGGACGGTGTCGTAGTAAAAGGTGAAAAGATGGAGGTAGTTAGAGAAGATCTGGAGAAAATGCGGGTGAAATGGGAAACAATGGCATAGGACCAACAAAAATGGAAGGTAATAGTAAACCCGGCAAATACTCATGAAGAGTCGTAACGCCATTAATAATAATGATGATCGTGTAGATAAAGACATTTTGATTACAAAGTATCTTTAGCATAACTTGCATTTGAAAATTACAATTCTTTATCGTGAAAACATTACGACTGAAAAAATTCTCAGCATGTACAGTTGTTCGGCTTAAAAATAAGAAGAAAGTTATTGACGACGTCGTAAAACAGAAGTAGATATATAAAAGAGAGCAGCAATAATAGTGATTTACTGCTGATGATATAATGGCCATAATATTTTAATGGTATCTAAATATATAGTTCCTGAGAAAGAAATGGTTAAAACGCGTAGACTTCAAAAGTTTTATCATGGTAGACAGTTTCGTCGTAAATGCTGCCGTAAAACTACTTTTTAGATTCACATATAGCATGTAGAGTATTTTTATTAGTATTTTTTTGCTGGATTTAACAACTACTGATTGTAGATATATAAAGTATAGATTAAATGTTCTATGAAAATAAAAACACGAATTGTTTTCATGTCTAGAAGCCAGGGGGAGTCGAGTATGCACTTTGGGCGAGGCCACATTAGTGCGTTGCGTTGGCGTAGCGCAGTTTTTATATAATTTTTAAGTTGTTCATATCATATATTAATATTTATTATTATAATTATTACGCCACCGCCGAAAAAGACGTACAACCTATAGAATATCCTGGATATCTCCTTTGATGCATTAAGAAACACTAATAGAGCGAGGCCTCTTTTATATCCACTCGGTACCTTGGCATTTTTTTTAAATTGTTGGTGCATAGATTCGAAAAATACCTGACTGAAAATCCGTCAGATAATTTATTATTTACAATTTAATTGTTTAATAGGCCTGGATCCCGCGTACCAAAAAAAGCATGTTGATTAATAGCAACGGTGTCTAGTCGGACAAACTTTGATGTACGGGAACACTGGAACAGGGGAAGTTTTAATTGTTGAACAGGTTAAAAATTTGGGACGTCAGACTACGAAAACGTCCCATGTATTTTGTCTAACAGAACTTCCAATTGATTTGTTACCCTTTCATTAAACTCTCATGCAAAAATCAGACTGCTATTTATCACCTGTCATAATTCCTGTCATTTGAGATGTTCTACGTGTCAGACTTATTAAAATGCCCAGTTAATGATAAATATTACCAGTCTGATTTTTGGATGAGAGTTTAATGAAAGGGTAACAAATCAATTGGAAGTTCTAACCGACAAAATACATGGGTCGTTTTCGTAGTCTGACGTTCCAGATGTTTAACCTGTTCCACAATTAAAACTTCCCCTGTTCCAGTGTTCCCATACATCAAAGTTTGTCCGACTAGCCACCGTTAAGCTATTCACAAATCTTCAGCTTGCTATTAATCAATTTTTTTTGGTACGCGGGATCCAGGCCTATAAATGATTGTATCTCCTGTCCTAAACTATTAGAGATATTTAATTTTACCAAAATAAAAATTGTTCCTAAGTATTGAAGTAAATGAACATAATGGCGTTTGGTAAACTTTGACATAATAATTGTTAGAACTGCAGTTATAATGGTAGGGGAGCCCAAGCGGGGATTTTTGCAGTTACTCGAGCGCGTCAGATTATCATATGGGGAAAAACCTGGTACCCTGCAATGTACCTCTACCGTATATTGGCTCTTAACACAGGGGAGCTCGTTAAGGGGGGCCCGAAAAAAAAATCTATCCTTAAAAAAACTCGAAATTTTCAGATTAGGATAAGGTAAGTTAAGTACATGCAAAAGAGTGTATATTTCAAAAATCTGACGATTTGAGCCGGACGTAAGCAAATGGGTGAGTCCCAAAGTTTCACAAGAAAAAAGCGAATATTTCGCGAAATGAATGACAGATCGAAAAACTAAAAAATATGTGTTCAATATTTTTGTAAAAATCTATCAAATGATACCAAACACGTCTTCCCAGGGAGAGGGGGGGGGGGTAAATTTATTATTTTAAATACGAATCCCGCGATATTTCGCGAAATGAACATCAGATCCAAAAACTGTAACTTACTCAATATTTTTGAAAAATCTGGCACCAAACACGACCCCCCACGGAGGTGGGTGGGGGGTTACTTTAAAATCTTAAATAGCAGCCCCCATTTTTTTATTGCAGATTTGGATTCCTTGCGTAAAAATAAGTAACTTTTATTCGAAACATTTTTTCGAATTATGGATAGATGGTATTATAATCGGAAAAAACGATTGTTGGAAATGGAAAATTAAATTAAAAAACGGCAAGCGCCCACTAAAATGGAAAACTTTACTTAACTTTTTTTGGTTTTAGGACCTACTCTTCACAACCCAATAGGTCCCCATAACGCTCGAGTGACTGCACATTTAGCATACTTTGCTCCCCTACTATAACAAATTTCGTGAAAAAGAATTGCAAAATAGGTATTTAATACTTATGGTAGGGGACCCCAAGCGGGTATTTTGCGCGTTACTCGAGCGCGTCAGAAAATCAAGTGAGGAGAATCCTTGTATCCTGTAAATGTACCCCTACCATATAGGGACCCTTAATACAGGGGCGTGCGTTGGGGGCAGTCCGTAAAAAAATCTATCCTTAGAAAAACTCAGTACATGAAGAAGTACATGAAGAGCAGTGTATATTTCAAAAATCTGCGATTTGAGCGGGGCGTAAGGAAATGGGTGTCACAAAGTTTTACGAAAAAAGCGAATATTTCGCGAAATGAATGAACATCCGAACGAAAAACTGAAAAATACGTGTTCAATATTTTTCAAAAATCTATCGAATGATACCAAACACCCACGGAGGTGGAGTGGCAAGAAAACTTTACGTCAACGTAGCTCAAAGACCATAGATTTAAGAAGCCCAAGAAGGTGTTTTCATTAATCTAAGTCAAAGACTAAACCATACTAAAACTGCAGCAGTTGACAGCAGAGCAGGTACAATTACACACCACTTGAAGGTACACAGATGGTGCACTAGGAATCTTTTATAAAACAAAAAATTAAAGAAAAATCTTCTGTGTAAAAGGTATATTTATTTTAAAACCCCAATAAAGGGCTACAATTACAAAACAGAAAGTTTTCGCTCTGAAGAGAGCATCATCAGTTTTCTTTGCAAGCTCTACACAGTGGCGACGCGTGACGTTTTCTGAAGTGTTACCAAAACCAGATTCAAAAAATCTTATTTAAAAAAATGAAGATATGGCTAAATGTATATATACACTCACCGGCACAAAATTCCGCCACCCAAAATTTTTGATTAAGTTTGACAATCTATAACTTTATTATTTGTACTTCGATTTTAAAGATTCTTGCACGAGTTTGTAGGTACATGTATTGATGTCAATTGCTATTATTCCGGTAACAAAAATTTTTTGCTTAGATGGCATTATACGGGGGTGAATGTAAGCGTTGTTTTTTTCTCCTAATAATTTTTATTATTATTTCTATATTAAGATTTATTTTAGATTATTTTTATTTTAATTCTTTTATAAAAATTATAGAAATAAATAATCAAATTAATATTATTAATAATAAACTATCTTTAATTAAATACTTTAACTTTCCAAATAATTTAATTATAACAATAAGTCAATCAGTGTTTTTATTTACAAAAAATGGTACAGTTCTTACAAGAAAAAAGATATTCGGATAATTCAAAAAACAAAATGTTGGTGATGCCTCCGGGAAAATATGACAGGACTATGAAACAAAATCAGTTATTCCATTCTACCACAGAATTTTTTCCATGAATACATGTACCTACAAACTGGTGCAAGAATCTTGAAAATCGGAGCACAAATAATAAAGTTATAAATTGTCAAACTTAATCAAAAATTTTGAGTGGCGGAATTTTGTGCCGGTGAGTGTAGCTTCAATAATATCATTTTGTATATCACTTGAAACTCTCGAAAAAACAGATGTTTCTAGATGTTGACAAAATTTTTGATCTTTTTTGGCAATTAAATTAATGTTAACAATTCCCTGTAATTGCCTGGATTGTCAGATTCGTCGCACTCAAAGTGACCACGAAACGCTAGTTCTTGTTTGGCCCAAAAACATACAGTATCTATTATAAGTGTGCTAAGGATATACCTATCTATTTTTTTAACAAACTCATTATGTTTAGCAATATTTGCTTTAAAAGCTTGGTTAGGAGAACTTTTGATTTTTGTTTTGCCAAACTGAATCAAATTGGGTATACGTCTTACATGTAGGTAACGGAGAAATTTCATGTCTCCTTTTTAAAAATCTAACACTATTTAAATCGTGAACCTGGTCCACCCATTTTTCTGTAGAAACCAGAAGACATGGCCAACAATACAGTATATTTTTCTTGCAACCATAATATAACCAAGGATTTTCACTGTATCAACTAAATTTAAAATATCAAACTACTTTTGTTGATTCCTTTTTTAAATTGTTTAAAATAGGTCTTTCATTTTTAATGTCATTTTTTTTCTTCAAAATTATACAAGGAGAATTACTTTTCAAGTAGTTGATCGATTAAGAAGCGACACTCATCCATGGTTAACTGCACGCACACTTTTTATATGTACTGTCACCAATTTTAAATCTGGCTTATACACAGCGCGCTTATGCCGTCGCTTCTTCAAAATTTTCAGTCATTAGCCGGTCGCGCCAGCGTGGGTATTATAACCATTGTAACCAGAAATGAGTCTGGTAACATTTAACTGTTACCAATGGTAACAGTGGTTACATGGACGCTTCGCCAGTGGCTCTACATGCTAAGCCACGAAAAATACATGGGTTAAAATCCTTTCAATGTCGACTAAAAGTCTTATTGAAATGTTGTATAGTAAATCCTGACGATGGATGAAAAATATAAAGATACTCTAAGGCATTATATGACTATTCCACGAGGCACGTGGGTGATTGAGTCGATTTCTCTGTCTTCACAAAGAGAAAAATGAAAGCCAACTAGTGAGTTGAGCTTCAATCACCCACGTGCTTCGTGGAATAGTCATATAATGCCTTAGGGAATCTTTATATTTTTCATCCATCGTCAGGATTTACTATACAACATTTCAATAAGACTTTTAGTCGACATTGAAAGGATTTTAACCCATGTATTTTTGGTGGCTTAGCATGTAGAGCTTGCAAAGAACACTGATGATGCTCTCTTTAGAGCGAAAACGTTCTGTTTTGTAATTGTAGCCCTTTATTTTGATTTTAAAATAAATATACCTTTTACACAGAAGATTTTTCTTCAATTTTTTGTAATTAATGGTATACAGCCAGCTACAGGAAATTTTTCCGTATGGATTTTTATAAAACAGGTTTTACGGAAAAATAGATTTTCGGCGCGGTATGGCATACCGCGCATGTCAGCAGTGGCGGATCTATAAATTTACCTTGAGAGGGGAAATTTTCTTAGGGAGAACTTTCAATGAATCACCAAGCAAAAGACATAAAAAAGACCAACCATAACTACATAAAAGACATAAATAATAACTTATATGCATCAAGTTCCTTTAATTTTCCTAACTAGCTTGTTCATTGGGTTAAATTATTCTGTCTGTGGTTTATGTTTCATGTCAGCTAATATATTTTTAAATTTCAAAATTTTTTTTCTTTAATTTTGGACCTTGTTAGGGGGGGGGGGATTTCCCCATTTTCCCTCCCCGTAGATCCGCCACTGCATGTCAGTGGTCAAGGGTTAATATTGTTCTGAATCTATTTTTTATAATGCAGTTTACTAATTTTACTGAGAATAAGCCACAATTTTACTTTAAAATAAGTTTATTTAACGTCTCGATTTCCACTTTGGAAATCGTTCTCAAAATATAAAACATCAATGATGTTTTGTATTTTGCAAAATTAATATCAGTAAGTTATTTTAATTCAAACATGCCGTAAGAAACCAGTTTCAGAAATAAGATGTGGAATTAAAAGAAAAATTAAAACAATCAAATATGTAGAAAGTGAACTCCATCACGACTCACGACAAAAGGAGAGGAAATTCTAGCGGAAGTTTCTATAGTAGAGCAGATGGCATTTATATAGACTCAGGCATTGAAATTGTTTAGTAGGAAAGTGAGAAGATTATTTCTGGATAAGTTAAAATTTCATAAATATTTCGGAAATAAAGCGCACTTTATCGATAAGGTCCTCAAACAGACTGGATTTGAAACTTATACAAAAATTATGCAGAGGTGGGTAATGTCTTACAGTACAAGTGTTTCCATGGGTTTCTAAGATTTCGACATCAATGTTTCACCCAAGCGCATGCAACTACGCAGTAAGACTCTTTCTCGCATAACAAAATATTCTATTTTGTTCCTTTCTATTTGTGTTTTTAGTTAATGCTAATTTCGATAAAACTACGAGTAGCAATCTAAATCAAGGTAAAGAAAGCTGTAACGGAATGATTCCCAGATATCAATACTTCAATACAATTTATTATTGTTCCCACAGAAATTTAAAAAGAATTGTTTTTCGTGATTTCTCAATTTCTTAGTTGGTGGGTAATTCTTGAGATATCTGTAATAAGACGCATCTAGGCCAATGAGAAAAATTATTACTGTTGACATCACATACCGCATGTCATTGTTTACGTTTCTATAGTTAAAAGCAGTCCAGTGTAATATTTTGCTATTAGTATGGCAGCTCCAGTTCATCCAGTTGTTCTATCTAACTGTTATCAATATTATTTTACTATTTTTAGTTACCAATAACTTTTTTTGTAATTCAGCTTAAAAGGATTTTGTAAGAACCTCCACTATTTTTTAATGCTTGCATTCACAATTTTTTTGAAAAAATAAAGTTTATTTTATTTGTAGTAGTATTTTATTGTAGCAAAAACAAGCAGACGGTTACAAAAAATTGATCCAAGAAAGGTTAATTTCAAGACGTTGTTACTATTGAAGATTTACTTTTTGATATGATACCAAATTCGGATATTGATCAAAATATTTTTAGTTTACATAATATCGCCGGTCCGGAACACGAATGACGTACCTGCAAAATTACCACATCATTGATCGTATTAGCTCCCTGGCTAGTCGAAAGGGGAACGTTTTCGCACCTGTATGTTAAATCTCTTTGATCTGTGTCATTTTACACGGCATTCAGGACAATCATAATATGTAGTATAAAGAAGCAATAAATTAGGGTTTTTTATTATCTTAAGGGTAATAAATAACAAATTTTGAGAGATATTTCTCTATTTCACGTAGCGTTTAATCTATTTCACGCTGCGTTGAATCCCGTCTTCAGTTTTTGGCCTTTTCTGTTACATTTTTCTATTTCACTCAGAATCCTGCGCCACGTTCCGTCGGAGTTCTTCTTTACGTATTTGATGAATTTAAATATGTAAATAAACAAAGTTTTCGTTATGATATTGCTCGCATTTTCAGCATGTTTTATTATATTACTTTATTTTTTTGGGTTATTGTCAGGATATAGGGTGAGATTAGAATTAAAACACAAGAATATCAATAAAAATTGTATTAAGTTTAAATTTGTTCAATTTATAAAAACATAACGTAATAGTAACAAATATTGATAACTTCACGTTTATATACATTATAATTAATATCACTGTACAATTTTTACAGAACTTAACTTAAAACTTAATATGAAAACCAAGTCTGACCTACAATCAGGTCTCAAAAAATAACATGGCCTTAAAAGATAAAAAATGGTTTAAACAAAAGGCAGAAATATTGCAAAATGTAAGAGTAAGTGTGAAAAAGACTATTGTAATGTTTTCTTGAAACCGTTGAAATTTATGAAATGTCTACAGACATGCAACGAAAGAGCCAACAGAATTTCGGTCAGCTAATGAAGTGTGATGTGACACGTTTCTTTGTTCGGTGATTTCTGTTATCAACAATAAGTGAAAAGGGCTCATTTTATGCTGTATATGACTCTTCCTGGCCATACTCTGTCATTTTGTTGCTTGTTCTGTTGCACGTGCAGGTTATTGTAATTATGGTTCAGAAATGGTAAGCTCTATTATTTTTAATCGTCCTAATATCAAAACTTATCCATTTCTACATTTATCAAATGGCCGAAATGACATATCCAACAGAAACAAATGTTTTATATTTATATTTATAACAAAAATGTATATGGTATGTGGATACTTGTTTGTTGAATATAATATTTAGGTCATTAAAATAAAAAAAAAACACAATTTAACAATCAACTGCTTTCTCACGTCGGCTCAATATTTACCCATTGCCATGAATGTTGTTACAGTATCTACCAAAACAAAATATAGCAAGCTTGGAATTTTTATCCAAATTTTTCTTACAGTAATGACTTAAAAAGTGACTCTAAAAGTAGTCCAGGGTAATAAGGATGTTCTCAGGACACTCAAAGATCCAGGTAGACATTCTTAGTTATTGTAGACCTATAGGAAGAAAACCTACCTGTTTCCTGCCTAGAGTTCGCGTCCGTTTTTTAATTATTAACAATTTATTGCAAAAATCGCGATTTTTTCGATTTTTTGCACCCTATTCAAAACCTAAACAATTGACATAGAACTAAAAAATTTAATTTTTTAGAACATTGAAAAACCTTCAAAATACCGATTTTTGAAAGTTAAAAAGTTAATTTGTTGCTTTACAAATTGCAAAATAAATGAAAATCGATATTTGTTAATAACTTTTACTAAATTAACTTAGAATTTTAGGGTTTCACCCAAAGTTGGTTATTTTGGTACTTATCAAACCCTCAAAATTTGAGACCGATCCATTAATTAGTTTAGAAGTTATTCAATTTGTTTATCCCAGAGACATTTATTTTGCCATAACATAAGACAGAAAATAATAAACATTGGGCAATTCTGAGTATGCCAAACGAAAGTAGAAGACTGATAGTATCAAAAAGTATTAAAAAAAGATGAAAAAATTAATCAATATAATCAAAAATCCTAATGCCAAATTTTTGAAATTTTGTAGTTTATAAACATTTAGAATAAATTGACAAATATTTTCCGTAGGAACCATCTTTTTATATATTCGGAAAGTTAGTATTTTAACACGAATTTTCATATAAAAAAAATTAGCATAGGTTCATTAGGGGCAAAGTTAGCCATTTGTTTTTTTTTTAATTCACATCGAATTTGTTTATAATAATTAAGGAATTTCATTGATGTCATTTTAACTAATGGGATTTGTATTTTTTGTTAAAAAATTTGCATAAATATTGTATCTTCACAGCACCCTCTACGATTTTTCAAAATTGTAGTTCAAACGGTTACTGGGGGGAACCTACGAATCCACTGAGTTAAAATACCTAAAAAGCAATTTCAAACTAACACAATTTTCTGTATCTCCGGATCAAATCAATGGATTTTCAGCTTTCTCTTTTTAATTTGTATGTAATTTCTACGTACATTACAAATATGCAATTTGTTTATAAATTTATTAATTAATAATCAGTCTAATTTGTTTAAACAATTCTTGAAAAAATACTTTTTACAAAAATCTATTTTTTAATCATAGTATCATTAATGATCATACGAAACGTTAAAGTTCACTTTAATAAAAAAATTATTTTTATTAGATAATTATTTATTGAAGATAATTTATTTATTAAAGTATAACTTAACTTTTTCTATGATTAATAATGATAGTCTGATTAAAAACATGGATTTTTGGGGGAAAATTATTTATTCAAAAATTGTTTAAACAAATTAGATTGTTTATTAAATAATAAATGTCAAATTGCAAATAGACAAATTACATATTTGTAATGTACAGAAAAATTACATACAAATTAAAAAAAGAAAGATCAAAATATATCCAGTAAATTAAAAAGATAGTAGTTTAAAGTTGCCTTTTTTAGTTTTTGAACTCGTGCATTTGTCGGCTCCCAGCTCCCCCTTTACTTACCACGACTAGTCACCAACTGAACAACATTTTTAAAAATTTGTGTAGAATACCAACCTTTCGAATATGTAAAATGATTTTTTCTACGGACAATATTTTTAAAGTTGTTCTAATGTTTATAAACTACAAAATTTCAAAAATTGGCATTAGGATTTTTGATTATATTGATTAATTTTTTCATCTTTTTTTAATACATTTTGATAGTATCACTTTTCTACTTTCATTTGACATACGCAGAATTGCCTTATCTTCATTATTTTCTGTCTTATGTTATTGCAAAATAAAGGTCTCTGGGATAAACAAATATAATAACTTTTAAACTAATTAATAGATCGGTCTCAAATTTTAAGGGTTTGTTAAGTACCCCAATACACAACTTTGGATGAAACCCTAAAGCTCTAAAGTAGTTTTAGTAAAAGTTATTAACAAATAACGATTTTCACTTATTTTGCAGTTTGCGTAGCACCAAATTAACTTTTTAACTTTCAAAAATCGGCACTTTGAAGGTTTTTCAATGTTCTAAAAAATTAAATTTTGTAGTTTTATGTCAACTGTTTAGCTTTTGAATGGGGTGCAAAAAATCGAAAAAATCGGCACTAAATTGTTAATCATTAAAAAACGGACGCGAACTTTAGGCAGGAAACTGGTAGGTTTTGTTCCTATAGGTCTACAATAACTAAAAAAGTAGTCAGCTACCTGGATCTTTGAGTGTCTACAGATCCTGAGATCCGAACATGGTCTATTTCCAGCTTATTACCCTGGTAAGTAGTAAGCCTGATTTTGGATTTTCTGACTTAAACTTGGGTCAAAGTGGTTGTGGTCGTATTTGTTTTTTTTTATTACCATTTTTATATTGGTTTTATATAAAATCTATACATGTTGCAAAGCCAATTTTTTTAAACATTTACAGGTGTATTTTTAGGTTGTCAATTAATAATTTTGCTTGGCTTTATTAATTTCTTTCAGTTGTTTCTTAATCTGTTTATGAAAAGATGTTTATTCTTAGTTCCTTTGTATGATACTAGATCATGTGTTTAGTCAACTATATGATCAATGACAACGTAGGCTACTAATCTCGGTCTTAAAAGTGAGTTAACAGTGTTTCGTTCCAAACTTTATTGTTACCCCTTGTTTTACCTTAGATACCCAAATTTCAAACTTTCAAAAATGATAATGGAAACATACTGTGATATACTTACAAAGGAACAAAGGAAGCCAATGACGAAGCAGATGGAATGGCCAAACAAGGGTCAGCAATGCCATTCGTTGGACTGGAACCGTTCTGCGGGATTGCAAAGGCAAGAATGGCTACAAGAAAGTGGGAAGCTCAAAAATATCTGGAATTGTGGAGGAATTCACCAGGACGAAGATAGACGAAACAGTTCATTACAGAATGCCAAAATTTTTTGAAGATCTATTAAGAAAAGACAGGAAAACCGTCAAAGTCATAGTAGGTCTGCTATCAGGGCACTGAAGATGAATAGGCAGTTAAAACTGATGGGATTGGCAGATAATTCTGTCACGCTGTACAGTGACACATACGATGCTAGAGTGCAACAGTCGGATAGTAGAAAGGAACAGAATGAAAAGAGAGACAGGTGTAAATTGTGTGACAGTGAGAGAAATGATTGAAAATAAAGCAGGTTGGACTAGTATACACAACTATATATCCGTGCAGTGATCAAGAAGAGAGAAGAGGAAGAAAGACAGCTGTATCAACGACAAAGATAAGAGGGAAAGATGTAAGTTGAAGGTAGAGGTAATGAGTCAGATTGTCAGAGCCAGACTGTGGGGAAGCAGGAAATGCCCGGCTAGGAGTAATGCCGTTTTGAGAGCGATGGGGACTTTACAGGCGCTCCTTGGGACGAAATTCCTCAAAAAAATCCTATAACCAAAAAACTATACAAAAAGATCCCAAATCCTGGGACCAAAAAGGGGAATCAGGGAAAAGGGAAGGACCTCCTTGCTGACAGTCTTTGGATGAATGAAGGTTGTGCTCCGGAAGCAATGTCGGCCTTACAGCGGCCATTCCGCTTTCGGAGCGCTGGATGACAGAGGAGGAAAAGATTCTGTGACTCAAGAAGAAACAACAGAGCACATTTTATGTCAGTGTGACAGCCCATCAAATGTGCTTTTCTTTACATTAGGAGAAGAAAATCTACCGTTAAAGAGCTGCATGGAAGGTTCAGTTTCGAAGTTATTCTTCATCTTTTGACATCATAACCCTGGATGGGTCTTTGCCTGTTTGGCTATGTCCTTTCATTCAGATCGTTCTTCCACGTCATCCAACCGTCTCGTCCTGGGCCTTCCTTTTTTCGTCTTTCTATCGGCTTCCACTGTAATATCTTCTTTGTCGTTTTCGTCTCGAAAGTTATTAGACCCTTTAAAAATGGTGAGGTTAGAAAAGGTAATCTAGGGCTTGAGAACCACAATAGATCTGAAAAGAGCGCAGTGGAATAGGCCAATATCGAACTCATTAAATCTATATTTACTACGATTTGAGCCAAAAACACCACTAACATTAGTGCTTACTAATGTATTTTACAGGCGAAGCCTGTTGTGCCTTAGTGAATGATCAAAACTAATTCGTTAATATAATTTTAACTTAAAATCCACTAAATGTAATCCAAAAACAAAAACAGATTAGCAGGAGGCACTATATCGTTTTCTGCAATAAATACCACAGAAAACAATTAAACTGGGTATATACAGGCAATAGTGGAGGAAAAAATTCCAAACTTCTTTAAAAACATTAGTAACAAATAATTTTGTCTACCTACATACAATATGTTTACAAAACAAGTGCTTAAATGATTGTTAAACGCCTTATCACATTTTGAAAATTATACAAAAACAACGTAACATTCATGCAACTTATTCCAAAAAAAAGTAATTACAAAATTTTTCGAAACTGCCCAAGAACATTTTTACATTTTCATCCGGGACACTTCCGGAAAATATTTTTGAACACAAAAATGGCCATTTTAAACTTAACTTATAGCTAAACATAAAGCTAGATGCAGATTACTCACGTCATTATCTCAGGAGATATACGTTTATCTGTTGATGACCTCCGTCGATTGAAGCGCTTTGAAATACCAGCCTTGAAAGATTAGGTTCAATATAAACCAAATTTTTTTAATTTTAAGATGAGATTGCCGGAAATTTGTTAAAATACTTTTGTTGTGTATGACATCAATGTGAAAGAAACCTTGGAAGAATCCCAAGGTTTTTAATTTATATAGGAACAATATATAATCGTTAAAGGTACAGATAAAATATGCACATCAGTTGCAACGTATTTGTTAACTTTAATACCAATTTACCAATAGGTACACCATTTTTACTAAACCATCAACCAATAATATTGCAGCTTTAAATTGCACTTGTTGCATTTCATAAGAAATACTTCATACAAACAACAGCAATAAAATTTTGTACACATGGATTTCCCCACAGGATAACCAAGAAAACATTGAAAGGAACCAGATTGATTTTATTATGATGAATCATCGTTTTCGCCATTGTAATAAGTCAAAGAAAACCTATCCAGGAGCAGATATACACTGTGATCACAATCTGTTATGACAAACACTTGACGTGAACTTTTGAAAAGATTAATAAGACCATTACGAAAAAGACAACAGATACCTATTAAAGGTATCAAAAACTATAAAGGAAACAGAATTAACAAATAATAAAATACATATACACTTTCTTAGCCATCATTTACAACTAAAAGTGTTGAAGAAACCTGGGGAGATATTAAGCTTCATTAAAAAACAACAAATTGAAAATACTAAAACCAAAAGATAGGAAAGGGAAAAACGAATGGACGACGCAGAAAATAACGATCTTAAAAAAATACACCAGTTAAATTCGTAAAAAGATAAACCAAGGAAACCTGCCTGAACGAATTCTGCAAGGAGATTAAACATCTGCAGCCTACATACATAGACCATGACTTTAATTTGCACAAAGAGCTTAAATATCACTCAGGAACAAAAAATCTGCTTTGGACAATAATAATAAAGAAATGTAAATGAAAACTGTTGTAACGAATGGTAGCAGTACATCCAGAACTTGTACAGCCATGAATTTTAAGATCCAGAGGATCCAATGAAGATCCAATTCTTAAATATATAGTGGAAGAAGCCATTCAACAATGAAATGAAAGAACACCTCCAAGACTAGACTAGATTTCTGTTGAGTTGGTAAGATAATGAAAGTATATTATTATCTATTCGAACAGCCTTATTCAAGCATGTTTACCAACGTGGCACATTGTCCATGTCCAATGACTGGCAAAGGTCGATCTTTATTGCAGTAGGTACCTAAAAAAGCTGACGCAAGTAAAATAGCGACTTCCGATTAATCAGGTTGATGTGCCCCATTTTAAAAAAGATCTAAGATACTGCTGAACAGAATATTATGTTCTTCATGCGACCAAAATATGGCACAGAACAATTTCTATTCCTTAATGATCTGGGAACATGGAAGTAGTATTTTGCATGAAAGTATTGTTCCAAGCTAGCTTGAATTTCATAAAAATATCTATGTTCCATATATTCTTAGAGAAAATAATTGTATTACTGGCTAGTACCGATAAGACAAGGTGTGAGGCAGGGCTGTGTTCTACCTGCGTTAGGGCGTAGATATATACATCACAAAGATAAAATGAATAACCATAGGTAAAATTCATGGTTTACCAACACTGGTTACAGATTGTCAACACATTGACGGATTAGTACCATACTTTAAATATTTGGGAAGTTGGCTGAACAATGAAGTCACGTGCGACAAAGAAGTAAAGGCTAGAATCAGAATGACACGTAGAACAGTTAGTCAATGGAAATCCACACTTACTAACACACTCGGGATTAAGAACACTCATATGAGTATTATCATATTATGTCATATGTGCATGGTCGTCTATTATCCTTTATGTTTGAAAAACATGTACAGTAAAGGTTGACAAAATAAATGAAGAGATCTTCAAAATAAATGAAGAGATGAATGATAAATGTTTGAGATCTGGTGCTATCGGCAAATGTTGAAAATTTCCTGAATTATGCAGATCAGCAAAGGAATACTCTAAATAAAGAGCCGGGGCTTCTAAATATCGTCAAAACGAGAAAAGTTACCTACTTTGGACATGGAATAAAAAGCAGTAAATACCACACTCCTCGCCCGATTCAGGAAAATGAAAGGCAACACAAGAAGAAAAAGTAGAAGGCAATGGGTCGTAAAAGGCTCTTATAGTTGCAGACTATACGAGGTTGGACCAGTCTGGGTATAAAGCAAGTTTTCCGTGCAGCAAGCGACCGTGCATTTGTCATGACGCTTAAATACAGGCACGGCACCAAAAGACGAAGCTTGCAAAACTTGTTTCATCCAAAAATGTTTCGATCAAGAAAATTACTTCCTATTTTTCAGTTGATTTTCAAGCGTTGGACTCCTAAAGAAATCTGGTGAAAGTGATCAAATGAAATGTAGAATCTTTCATTCGGATCTGGTTGTTGAATGGGATGAGGTCTCTCTCATCATTTCTTCCATAGCCTTAGTTGTGAGAAAAACTCCGCAAAATTTGTAAATAGCGACAAAACGTTTTGTTTTGTCCGTAAGCTATAGCGAAAAAGAATTAAACGGGTTAAAGAAGTAAAAGCAAAAATTATGTAAAATCTGAATTATATTATAATAATCTAGTTCTATTTATTATCGTGACAATGCCATCTCAAAGCATAATAATCAAGAAAAGGAAATAGAAAACAACTGTTTTGTTTTCAAATGTATTAAAATATTATAAAATGCAAAAAGCCTTTTTCCAACGGCAAAACAAGTTGACAACGGAGAAAGCAAAAGTTGGATAAAAAAGAACTACTAACTTAAATTGGTGGTTTAAAACTTGCTTGTTAATAACAAATATATAAAAGAGTTTAAACGAGCAACTGTAATTTTTAATTCACAGTTTTTGTTCTGAGATAAACAACGTGAGATACACTACATCCTACATTCGGTGGCATTATATTTATTACCTTTGGTCAATCATTTAGGTTGATTATAGTAATTTTAGGTTAAAATGACGTTGATTATACTTATCAGTGTTGAAATCGTCGCGCTGTTGATTGGATTATACAACATATTTAAATTGAATATGTAACTTTTCAAAAAATTTGTGTAATGTTTGTGATGATCAGAGCTTTTATAATGTAAATAATATTATGTAGGGATTTATTTTAACATTATCACGATTAAAAATCTCCATTAAAGTAACAACTCATCAATGTGTAGAAATGACTCGAGTTATTTGATTTATTTTAATAACCTAGTATTAAGACTTATCAGTAAAGCTAAGATTATAGGCAAAATGTATTTTGCCTATTTTGCCATACTAATCTAAAATCATAATAAAGATGCACTAGAAATAAACAAACAAGACACGTTGAATGTTACGAGGAGCACTTTCGAATCATGATTTACAATGTATATAGCTGTTAATTTAAAGATTGTTTTCTAATTTAATTCATTTCACTTGTGTAGTCCACGGGGTACAAATTTTTTCGTTGGTGAATTTTTTTTTATTTAGCTAATGCCTCAACAACTAATGGTTGAGGTATATATTGGCATGGTATATGCGGTATATTGGCTATATATTGGCATGGCAGGTACGGTGAATTTTTGCAGTTAGGTACCTAGTGTTATGTGTAGTGTGTGTGTTGAGTAAGTGTCTTGTTTCTTTGCAAAGTCGACGTCATTGTCTTTGCAAAGAGACGCTAATTGTATCCGAACGTCTGCGGTCCATCCGGTAAGTACCGATCCCACAAGGACAGAAACTATTTTCATTTATTAATTTATAATAAACGAAAAATTCCTGACCCTGGTGAGATTCGAACTCACGACCATTCGGACCTCTCGATCCAAAGGTAGGTGCTCTTACCATTGAGCCACAGAGGGGGTTCGTTGGTGAATGATTTTATACATTTTATGAAAAAGGTTTTCGTAAAGGCTCCGACACAATTTTAATAAATTTTAATCAAGACCAAATAAGGTAAGTGTAATTGTTCCATTTTTTTGAACATTTTAGGAAAATACTTAATCTATTTGTTCCATTGCTTTTTGTTATTTGGCTATATATGTATTTTGGTTTTAAGAGTTTTACTTGCCCCACGCAGAAAAGACAAGGGTTCGCTCTTTTTGGCAAATTATTTGTAACTTGTTTTCTTTATTTAATATTTCTAGTTTCGCTCTGTAGGTATCATCTCCTAATTCTTCTAATCTTCGAATTATTTTATGTGCTAATAAGAATGTCCAAAGAACCATCCCCACATCTCTTCCAATTCTGAGCAACGCGGCCATTGTCGATTATTTGTTGTATTACGCTCCTTTCACACACTAAGAATTTGGTCGTGCGATCGTTTGAATTTGATCGTTCGGGAGAAAAAAAGTCCAAACCACAGGCTAATTAACCTAGTACACAATATTAACAAACAATGTAAAACAAAAATAAGAGTAGGACATTTGACAACAGAAAACATAGTTATAAACACATATATTTAATTTAATAATGGACAAAATAATACAAAACCTTCCCAGAACAGCTGGATTTAAGATGGATAACACATTCTTTAGAGTCGTTTGCTACGCTGACGATGCTGTCCTTATCGCCGATTCTGAAGACAATCTCCAAAGGCTAGTGCATGTATTTAATACTAAAGCTAAAGATCTAAATATGGTCATCAACACCGAGAAGACTAAGTGCCTAGTAATTTCCAAAGAATCGATAAGATGCAAATTAGAGATTGACTCCAAAACTGTGGAACAGGTGAATCACTTCAAATATCTTGGAGCGGAAATAACAAGCTATGGAAATCTCTTAAAAGAGGTCAGAGAACAAACAATGAAAGCAGCTAAAATCTAGGGATACCTGAAAGAAGTCGTGTGGAAGAACAAATATCTAAATACTGAAAGCAAAGTCAAAATATATAAGACAACAATAAGACCTATTTTAACATATGCGGCAGAAACAAGACCAGAGACTAATAGAACGTTGCAAATGATGAGAACAAAACTGTGTAATACCGGACATAGGAAGGTGGGTCACACAGAGACGAACATATTGGAACAAACATATAAAGAGACATATCACAGGCTCTTAATATTAAAAGAGGAGTACGGCAGGGATGCCTCTTGTCACCACTGCTTTTCAACGTTTACTCCGAAAGAATTTTCAGAAAAGCTCTTTCTGAAAAACAAGAAGGAATACTTGTGAACGGTGAAGTCATCAATAATTTGCGATATGCGGACGATACAGTATTCCTAGCTTCTAGTCAAGAAGATCTGCAAACACTACTTGATAGTGTCGTTGAGAGTTGTAGGGAGGCAGGTCTGGATCTGAACATACGAAAAACCAAAATACTCGTAATAAGTAAACAGCAGCATATAAAACCGTCTATATGTAAATAATACCAAACTTGAGCAAGTTGATAAAATCGTTTACCTTGGACAGCAACTAAATTGTAACGCAGAAAGTCACGGCGAAATTGACATTGGCATGAGGCATAAAATTGGCATTGAGGATCCGCCTACTTCGCTGCTACGTGTTCTCGGTATTACTTTATGGTGTCGAGTCCTGGACTGTGAATAAAATCGATCTAAAGCGATCGCTTATTTTGTATTTGCTGTCTTTTCCTATAACAAACGTTTGTTATTTATAGAAAAAGACAGCAAATACAAACTAAGTGATTGATGTGATCGTTCATGGGTATTCTTTTATTTTTCCGACTGTAGATACCTACATCATTCATACATGAATGCATTCACTTAAAGGTTCATTTGGATACCACGATAAAATCACCAATCATAAATAATTGACATAATATCTAAGTATTTAAAGAAGAGTGGATTGAGAGATATTTTCCCTAATTTTGATATTGCTTTGCGCATTTATTTTGGGAGTGCCTCCCACTCCTCCCAGTTGCCAACCAACGTGTCCGCTGAAAGGTCATTTTCGAAAATGTCAAGAATTTAAAATAGACATGATAAATAGACATGATAAAATAGACAAATAATTTCCGATCAAGTATGACGCAAGAAAGTCTTAACAATTTGTCGATTTTGTCCATAGAAAGTGACGTAACAAAGGCGATAAATTATAACGACATTATAGATGATTTTTCCAAAGAAAAATCATCTATAATGTTGAAAAATCAAGAAAGAAATCTGATGTGATCGAACTGGAATGGCAATTTTTATGTATTCTTGTTTAAATAAAAAAATCTGCTTGCAATTTTTTTTTCGCAAAAATAGCACATGCTTGAAGGGCGGCTACTAGAGAATTGCCTAGGGCGTCAATAGACCTAAACGCGGCCCTGAAGACAGTGTCGTAGTACGTATTATTTGTAACCTCATAAACCACTGATATGTAACTAACCAAAAATACTATCTATGGTGTAGTCAGTTCTTTAGGCAATGAGTTAGTGGTCAAACTTTCACTCTTGTCATATTCGCAATTACCTTAAGTATCTGTTAAAATTCACTTATCGATGTTGGTTTTTCAATCTCGGAACCGATTCGATAATTGACTTTTGCCAAGTTTCTTGTTCTGTGCTGCATGAATAATCTCAAAAATCCAACGTTACCTGTTGCAAATGCGATTCGGATTTGACACGGTATGTAGTAAACTTCATTGTACCAACGGTTTTATTTCAAAAGAAAGGTTGTCGTAACTGGTTTGTGTAGAAAAAGCACAGCCAATCGGTTAAAAACAATCATGCACACTCACATCGGTAGTTTAATAGGACTTTACAACGATTTAAGCGAAAAATTAAACAAACGTTATTCGTGGTTCTTCTTTATATGCTTTTTAGTTTACCGTTTTTCTCTATTATAAAAGTATCCCACTCACGTATAGCTTATGGAAATAATATACAAACGGGCAAATAAAATTTTTTAGTGCTGCACCTTTTCTCTACTGCAATAGTCACGAACGTCTCTGTACTAAGCAAACCGGAAGTATCTGTTCGAATAATTTTCCGAAGACGTAAAACTATTAAAAATATTTTTAATTTCATAATATTATATGTTATGTATTTAACTCCACCTTTTACTGCAACACTTTCAACATTGTAAATATGAAAGACAAAGACAACCAGTGCTTAGTAATATAATGTGTGCCTAAAAGACATGTATTTTCAAAATAGACTACCCAATATACCATTACCCTTTTACCCTCAGTCCAGTGTGGGTCAAGAAGTTCAACACGCAACATCCCTGTTGCGCTCTGTTGCCGTACTCCACTCACAAGTATAAATCTCTTTCTCAAAAGATCCGTGAAGGATAAAGTGTGAATTAAGAAGACGCAACCTCCCTGTTACGCTTGATGCAACCTCCCTGTTACGCTTGACGCAACAGGGAGGTTGTCAGTTTCTCACGAATTGTTCAAGAATTCACTGTACACACTGTACATTCACTCCACGTGCTCTCTACAATCTGGCAAATATTGGGCATTGTTGCTAAAAGAGTCCTTTTGTGTAAACAAGCGTTCAGAAGTTTATATCGCTTTTGCTAGCCTGGACCCACTCAACGTTACCGCACCTCCTCAAAGATGTGCGTGTCTGTGATTTTTTGATAGACAAGAGTGCACATAGACAATCAAAAGACTTTTAGAATATACTATAGTTTGTAGTTTTGTTTCTCTGTACGATCTAATGTTATATCTATTTGTTTATATACGTATGTTGTTTTCTCTTTATTTCGTAGTTGTGCTCCATTTAGTATTTTCTATACAATAAATTGTTAGTAACCATTGAAAAAGCTTTTTGAACCAATAGTGTTAAGACATCCCTATATTACAGGTAAGAGTCTCATATTTTGCAACCATCAACCCATGTTCCACAATTATTGTAGATTTTATCTAAACCAGTCGTTCTCAACCTTTTTGAGTCATGTACCACAAAATACTTTTTGTTTTTTTCTGGTGACACCTGAGGTAATCTAGCTACATAGGTAATCTTATTAACAAACTATAAAGCAAGAATCATATTATCATGCCCGCACGGTTCCAGCACGTAGCGTAGTCTCCGAAAAACCTGATTTTACAAAGAGTTGTCTGATACTATACGCTCCGGACAGTATGAATTGTTCATATTGTTTAAAACCATTAAAATCAATATTTTTCGAAAACGAAACGCTACGTGCTTTAACGGTGCGGGCATGATAATATGATTCTTGCTTAATAGTGGTGCTGTTTTTGGCTGTGTTTTTGCGTTTCGCGTACCACCGCAAATAATAATATGTACCCCCAGTGGTAAATCTACCCGATTGAGAACCGCTGATCAAAACAGTATCTGAAATGTGAATCCCTAAAGGAATGGTCTGAATTCCCTTGTCTGAAACGTGCAATTAATACTAATGTGGTCGTAATCACAAATTGAAGAACAGAAACACATAAAAGAAGCCTTAAAGGTAGGGTTACCATAATTTATTAAGGCCAAATCTGGACAGGGGTAGTCCAAGGGGTTGTAGAAAATGTAAAATGTGAATTTGACTGTGTTGATACCTCTACATTGTACATGGGCCCAGAGATACGTTGTACTTCATCTGTTCTTCTTTCGTACTTTTCAGAAGACATAATTTTTCTCAAAAATGGCTTGACATTTTCTATTCTGTCATGGAATTCGGAACATTCGGAAAAGAAAAAAATCCGGGTTTTTCTCATATCCGGACGTCAATCCGGACATGTCTTTCAAATCTGGACTGTCCGAACGAAATCCGGACGTATCGTAACCCTACTTAAAGGTGATTAAAGAATAACGAAATTGACATCGTACTAGATTTTAACTCAGTTTGGAGAAGGAGCCATAGATCACCTAGTTGAAAAATAATGGTCTTAGTCATATGAACGTCAGAGGGGATAGATTGATACATCACTGCCAAGACAAAGATCTAGTCGTAACGAATTCTTGGTATAACTTACCACCCAGGAGGCTTTACGCATGGAGGGAGCCTTTAGATGGACATCAGGGCATTATAAAGAATCAAACAGATTACGTGACATAGAAGGTACAAAAATGCTATTACTAAGATTTCTGAATAAACTGGAGCAGACATAGGATCCAACCACAATCCCTTAGTTGTACATATTAAACTGAGGCTCGCTACAGCCAAAAGAACAGAAGCCATCATTAAACATTAGAAAACTGAAAATGACGATACAAGAGAAGCATATATCTACAGAATAATAAATAAATAATAGGTTCTCTGATATGGCAACTGTGGATGATATTGAAAAGTCATGGAGCACCATAAAAGAATCATTTGGTGATGTAAAGACAGTTTTCTTCTCCAAAATAAAACTATTAACAATGAGTGGAGGGTAGAAGAAATATTACCTAGAGATGATCGAACAATGTAGGACGAGTGAGATTGTGCTGGACCAAGTAGAGTATCGAAATACACATTTGCAAAATTCGTAAAGAAATTATAACAGCGAAGGAGATCTGGATGACTACACTTTGCACCGAAGCTGAAAACCTATATAAGCTCGGCGACAGCTTCAATCTCTTAAAGAAATTGTTGGTTTCTTTAACAAAAAAACAAGTCACAGATATACATAATGACCAAGATGAACTAATACTGAACTCTCGCGATATACTTGATGCTTGGAAAATATACACAGCTAATTTGTTCAACGATCACAGAATACATAATGTAAAGCTTTACAAATATATAAAATCACAAAACAAGAAGAAACCAACAGTTAAGATTGATGCCAAAATATGGGAGAAATACTACGAAGAGTTATTTAAGGCGAGAGAAAGTTCTCTCGAATATACAGAAGAAACAGACCTTGATGATGAAATCGAAATGCCGTCATATGAGGACTTTTTACGTGTGATAAAATGAGCTAATAAAACGAGGCGGAGAAGAACTACAACGGAAAATATACGACCTAATAATAAGGATTTGGGAAGAAGAAAGAATGCCCGAAGAATGGAAAACTGGATGGATATTTCCGATTCTTAAGAAAGGAGACACCACAAAATGTAACAACTATAGAGGAGTAACACTGTAAAACAGCTGCTACAAATTATTGACATCATTAGTCAGACAAAAACTCGCAACACACATTGAAACTAAAATAGGAGACTACCAGCACGGATTTAGAGAGGGAAGGTCAACAATAGACGCAGTTCACATAATCACACAGTCAATTGAGAAATGTTACGAACTTGATATCGACTTACACATCCTTTTCATAGACTTCAAGCAAGCCTTTGACAGCTTAACAAGACCCGACCTAATAGAAGTCATGAAAAACCTAGATATACCAATGAAACTTATAAAGCTTACGAAAATGACAATAAAAGGATCGACTGCAGCAATAATTACAGATATTACAGATAACGGAATCACCAAAAATTAAGAAATAGCAAGTGGAGTACGACAAGGCGACTCTCTATCAACGTCACTATTTAATGTCGCTATAGAAGGAACAATAAGAGCTACAGAAATAAAAGGTACGATTATAACATCGACGACGCAACTTGTGGCGTTTGCTGATGACATAGCATTAATTAGCAGAAATCTAAACAGTTTTAAGGAGGAATTTATGAAGTTATGCAAAGAAGCATCCAAAAGGGGTTTAGAAATAAATCAAAACAAAACAAAATACCTAATATGCTCAAGAAAAAACCCAGTTAATATGATAAGCTTAAATATTGGTGAATATGAATTTGAAAAGGTAGAACATTTTAAATATCTTGGAGTCTCAGTTAATGGAACTAATGATAGAAGTATCGAAATTAATGAAAGAATCCAGGCAGGAAACAGAACCTACTGGAAATACAGTAACTTCCTCAAAGATAAGAAGCTTACTCAGAATACAAAACTGAAAATTTACAAAGCAGCAATTAGACCAGTAATCACATATGGTGCTCAAGTAATGTGTCTGACACAGAAAGAGGAAGAAAGATTGAGGATCCTAGAAAGGAAAATAATTCGGAGGATAGCAGGACCACTAAACTTAGGTAATAATGAATTTAGAAAACTCATGAACCACGAAGTAAGAGAACTTCTGAAAGGAGAAGACATCGTCAGATTTATCAAGGCACAGAGACTCAGATGGATGGGACGTATAGAAAGGAGGAATCCAGAAGCCGTTATCAAGAAAATTTCCAAATGGAGACCTGTATCAGGCAGACCAAGAGGAAGACCCAAAACTAGATGGGAGTCAGAGAATGGGTATCCAGAAGCAAAAACAGGAACGAATGGAGGAAAATTGTAGAAGATGCCAAGTCACACAGCCAATAATTGTAAAACCAAAATGTTAATGCGGATTGATTCACCGCGACAAACGAATCGGAAGAGCCCAAAGAGGGCGGCAATCACTCGGCTAGGAGTGTAGATGCCATGATGATGATCACAGAACACAAAACCACCACAACTGGAAGACCATTTGAATGACCCAACTATTTTGAAAGCTGACGTTGTACTTGTACACGTTATCAAACAATTAAAATGTAACAAAGCCCCAGGACCAGATGATATGTATGCAGAAACAATCAAGTTACTTAATGAAGAAAATCTGGACATATTGTGAAGTTATTTAACGATATCTACGATACGGGTCAGATTCCAAAAGATTGGCTTTGGTCTACAACTGCATTATAGTATACACTACTCAGACCACCGGATAATCTGCCTAATGAGCCACACAAAGAAAGGATGTTTTTCTCGGTTTCATTGATTAGGAGAAAGCATTCGATAACGTAAAACACCACCTGATAATATCTACAGATAAAATATCTACAAGAGTTGGGATTGGATATAAGAGCCAAGGATATAAGAGTTATCGCCAATCTGTATTGGAACCAGAAGGCATCAGTACGTCTTCAAAATTTCAACGAAACGGAAGGTTTCTCAATAAAAAAGGGAGTATGCTTTCTCCAATGTTATACGTAAAAAAAGCCTTCGCAGAAGCAGTGATAGGCTCCAATAAAGGTATTAAAGTAAACGGAATATTTATTAACAACCTTAAAGCACCTATCCACTATGTTCGCGCTCCGCGAAGTGGATTCGTTGGCGCTCCCGGACCAATCCCGGCGCTCCAATCAGTGGCGGTTTATATGTAGAGGATACCAGAGGAGCCGTATCTATTGGAGCAGTTGCAGGGAACGCGGAACCCAAGAGGTTTGCGAACATAGTGGATACGTGACTTAAGGTATGCCGATGACAAACTGATAGTGGCAGATAACATCGCCGACGAACACTCATGGTTCAGAGACATAAAGAACTGATGGTATAGCATACCTGTCAACGCAATAATTAATATAATAAAGAGTACAAAAAGAATCCCCTGGCATCTTCCAATCAGTAGAAACACTTAAACGATGCACATAGTAGTGGAAGAAAGATGAGTATTCTCATCAAAATTCTGAGTATATACCATACGTTTAGTTTTCGATTAGAGATAGGCGATTGAAGGGAGCACTAACATCGGCAACATTGTTTATGAGTATGCCTTGCATTGCCACTCTAGAATCGACGAATACCTCCCTGAATAAATCGGCGCGACTCGAGTGTGGGAAGCGGGAAAGCAGAGTTGGCATGTATTGGGTGTACTCTTATATCTAATTTAAAAGTAAACACACGGTATGTATTATCAGAAAGTGATTATAACCATGTGTTTAAAAACATAGTAACCCTTAATCCGCACATAGGAGGATTTAAACTGGTCTATTTTTTGAATTATTTTTGTGTGGTGAGCCATATAAATTGAAAAAATCAGTAACAGTTCCTGAATGGCTGCAATAAATTGTAGTGCACTCTATGGAGCTCTCGAAATGTTGTAATTAAAAAACAATAAACCTGTATCAGATAAAATCCCATTAAATCCCAAATCATATTAAATCTAAATTACAAACAAATTTATTTGTCTCCAGTCTAAGCATTTAAACAGTTTATGCGAATAGTAGGTATCATTTTGGAAAAATATTTGAATGTATTTACTTTATTAAGCAATTGTTCGAATCAGGGGTGTTTAAAAAAAAATTTGGGTTTTCAAAACAATATTTTCAAAAAAGTTTTGCAAAAATTACGTGCAATACCTTGCGGTACTCACAAGGTGTATAATAAAGTTGTGTAGATGATGGCATGTGACCATTATCAAAACAAAGGGATTTGACCCAAGAATACGTGTACCTACAAAAATTATTTAACACGAAAAGAAGCTACAACCTACCACTAATAGCGCTAAGAGAATGGGTATTATATGATTAATAGAGAAAGGAATGAAGAAACAGATGCTCCTATGGTATTCATTGATGTTGAGAAAGCGTATGATGGAGTTCTCCGAGAGATTCTGTGGCGGACACTTAATAAGAAAAGAGTCCCCGGTGAATATGTAAATACTGTGAGAGACATGTATGAGGGAGTAACAACCAGTGTTAGGACAGGTGTGGGAGAGACTGATAGATTTCATGTAAAAGTTGGATTACAGCAAGGCTCGGTACTTAGTCCTTATTTATTTTCATTCGGTATGCTTACATTCCCTGATGCTTAATGTATGCTGATTTGATGTAGTGTTAGTTGGAAATAGTGAAAGCGACAAGAACAATAACTGGAACGCTGGAACTGGAGACAACATACCTATTTGGAATGTTCATTTAAAGGTGAGTTACTACATATAGACTGGATTTTTGGATGGTGAAATGATTGTGAAAAGAAATAGTTTTAAGTATCTAGGATCGGTATTACAGTAGAATTAGGGTTGGATGTATGAAGTTGAAGGAAGCGAGTGGTATGTTGTGTGACAGAAAAATTCCAATGAAGCTAAAGGGAAAATTCTAAAAAACAGCCATAAGACCAGCAAGATGTAGGGAACTGAATGTTGTGCAGTTAAAAAGAAAGAGGAACAACGAATGCATGTGGCAGAACTGAGAATACTTAGAGGATGAATGGAGTAACAAAAAAGGATAGAATTAGGAATGAATATATTAGGGGAAGTCTAGGAGTGACACCAAGTGATGCCAAAATGATGTAGCATAGGTTAAGATTTAAGATGGTTAGGTCATGTTCAACGTCGAGACGTTAATCACCCAATACGAAGAATTGCTGAACTGCGGCTTCCTGGAAGAAGTAGGAGAGGAAGACCAAAGAAGACCTAGGGAGCGACGCTTAGGTAGGACATGTCGGTAAAGGGGATTGATGTTGATATGACCCAAGATAAAAACTTATGGAGACATGCAATTAGGGAAGCCGACCCCGCATAGGGATAATGGCAAAGAGAATGATGAGTAATAAATAACTTAAAGAGTAGTTATCAGCGTGACATATTGATTAGTAACAACAGTAATCAGGTATTATTATAGTCAGGATTTATCATTGCTTGTTAGGAATTCAACACAACACAAATACTCAACAAAATCTACTGTCACATAATTTGAAGGAGCTGATATTAGAAATTGTTATCATGATATTATTGTAGTAGTATGTTATGGTAAATAAATGATAAGGTGTAAGACACTCGATAAGATTAAATTCTCCAAACTAAGATATCTGATTTTTGTTTAAAATTGACAAGATCTTAGCTTACATTACCATCTGATTAAAATATCAGAACCTTACAAATTTGGGATCTCAAACCCTTAGAACAAAAAGAAAAGCACCAAAGGCTTTTCAGTAGTTATATGTACTTCTTTTAGCAACATTTTATTCTATAAATTTAATGGCCCAAAGGTATGATGTATCTAAGTATCTAATATCAGCTTCTCTTTTTAAAAGAAACTTGTTTATAATGACCACAATTTCTTACATAATATGACATTCGAAAAAACACTGAAGGTGAAATATATATGCATAGTAATGTTCATATTCATTGTTGAAATATCTCATACCCGTATATAAAAAAAGTTAATTTAAAATTCAAGGTTCATTTTCTCAAGAAAATTTGTTGCAAATCCAGTTTTAGGCTACAAGCTGTTTTTTATACAATGCTATTTCAAGGTCGATAATGTATTTAAAGAAGCTAGCCTGGTTTCTCTCAATATTATACATACTATGTTTCCATCTACAAACTACACTTGGCAAAAGCTAAAAGTTTTTGTATTTAATTTAGAAGGAAAAAACACTAAAACCTATGGTAATAGATGGGGATAAAATAGGCTATTGCCTATTTTATGTTTTATGTTGCATGTATAGTCTATACCTGGGGTGACCAAGCTTCTTGATGGTCCGAGCCGTTTTTCAAAATTTGCAATGTTTCGAGAGCCGCAATTAAACAATTATCTAAAAAGTGTACAGAAGGCATTAAATTTTTCTCTCACTCTTTGGATTTCACGAATTTTAAAGTGAAATAAAATGGTTAACATTCTTGTTTCAAACATGCAAGTAATTCTACAAGCAGCCTTTGCTAATTCAGGATACTTCGATTCTTCATCATCCTTCCATCTTTTTCTAGGACGGTCCACTTATCTTCTATTATCTTTCAAAAAATACCGTCTTTAACACTCTGTTTTCCTCTGATTTACCACATGAACTGCCCATCTGATCTTAGCGAATAATTACCTGTACAGTCTTAACTTAGATTGACTTTTCAGCTGCTTAGATCTTAATAATGATGGTAGGGAGTATAATGTTCTATTACACGCAACTATCCTTGCTGAGACCTTTTTTGGATGTAGTTGTCATGTGTGATTACCGCCCCTAGATATTTAAACTCTTTTATCAATTCCAAATTGTGTTCATTAATAGTTATGTTCTGCCTAACTCTTGGTATTGGATTCTTGGTTATTAGCATGTATTTCATCTTTTCTTCATTTATTTGAAGACCCAGACTACCTGTTGTCTCCTCGAGTTGTGAAAACAACTCTCTCACGTCTCTTGTATAGATTGAGCGACTGCACCTATATCATCAAAGGACAACAATAGTTTTGATCCTCGATTCGAAAATCCTCCTGTCAGCTCAGATGATATTTTACTTATTACATATTCTAAGGCCAAATTGAACAGCAACAGTGATAAGGGTTCTCCTTATTTAAGTCCTGATGTTACACTTACATAGTCTTTTATATTATTTGTTGTCAGTAATTTAGGACATTTTGAAAGACAAAAATTAAAAGTAATTCAGGTCCATTTATTGAGAGCCACAAATAATCCTTCAAAGTGCCACAGTTTGGCCACCCCTGGCTATACATTCAACATTGTGCCACAGATATATTGCCACTATCTATACAGTAACTGTGTATACTGAGATCAACAACTGAGATATTGATACTGAGATCAACAAAAAACTAAAGGGTGTTTTTTAGAGGTATAAAAATGTAAGTTAGCATTACTTTTTTATCTGGCGACCATTTTGAAAGCTGTCAAGTGCTTTGTGTTTAGTTTAGTTTATACGTTTTTGCCCAATATGCGGCTACAAATAGTGGAAAAAGTTATTTAAAATTGGACCTCCAGATCAGACTACGTCATAGCCAGCCAGGGTGGTGGTTGGAAATCAAATTAAAAAATTCATAAAATAAAAATGTATACCATTTTTATTCAGTTGCAATGCGAAGGCAAAACAATCCTACTTTTCAATTAGAATACGGAGTGCAGTCCAGTCCCTTGAATCGCGATTTTCGGCTCTTATTGGAGCCTTCATCGGAAGGAACGTAGGCACTGTTCTCCACATTTTAACTGATTCGTATCGAGAGGTTTTTCCACCCATTGCAACTGAAGTGATGATAGTAGGTGGCTAGCGCCATCTGGCATTGAAAGACGAAGTAGTTTTACTACTAGATAGAACTACTTCGTCTTAAAAAATTCATCTTTGTTAGATTTGCTAGATTTTATAGTACAGTAAAACCTGCCATATCCGGATCAATGTGGCGACATACCGATCCGGACATGAAAAAATCCGGATATCAAGACCACTACTTGTTTTACAGTCTCTGAAACGTTTTCTCCTTCATACATTCCAGTAATCAACGCCGTCAATAACTTTCGTCGATAGACACGTTTTATAGATGCTATAATACATTATTTTGCCATCTTTTAGTGCGTTGTCCAACAGCAGGACTGCCTTTCTCGGTAGATTTCGGTAGATCCGGACGGCGCAGAACCGTCCGGATATGACAGGTTGTACTGTATTCCATTTCAAAGTACTATACCCCTAAAACAGCATCTATTATAAACGTTTGAATGAAATTTCTTTTTGAAAGATTATATAAGACAACAGGCATAATATACGGTACAAGGTAAAAAATATTGAACCGACCTTAATCCTTCATAAAGAGTGTAGGGGTCAAGGGGGTCTTGATGTACCCTACTGGGAAAATAATGTCTCATAGGACGACACTGTCCACTCAGATTATACGAAAATACAGAGATGGGCCAATATACTGTGAATTATTATTATATGAGTCATCTTTTTATATTTGTCTTTACTAAGGATAAAAGGTAATTGTGATCAATGTTAAGAATAAATCCCATTTCTTTCCATTAATTAAATAATTAAAATCTCTTTAATGTGATTTTCGAAAGTTACATGTCATCGTTTGTAAAACAAAAACACGAAAATTATTTGAAATATTTGCCTTCTGTCAGTCAAATGAGTATAACCAAGCCATGTAACAACATCTCATACCTGATAAACTTATAAATAATCACCTTATTCTTACGTTACGTCATTCGTTTTTTATTCTATCACAGCTCAGAATGCGTTTCCACTAGATATCCAGTTCTGCAGCGGGCATTTTTGGAATGTGCACATCTCAATACCAATGCTCTAATTTTTCATCATACAATTTTTGAAAATTAATCACAGGAAATTTTCACAAATCCAGAACAGTCGCTATATTTAAATTTATTCGAGGCATTAATATTGTTAAAATAAATCAAATATGCACGATAAGCTAGCTTTGGGAAAATATACAACGCTATAATAATATACAGTGATGAGCGTTCTAATAACCGGCAAAATAGCTCAAAAGATGAAAACATAATACTTGCGAAAAAAAAAAGAGATGAAACTAGTGGAGGTGGAAATTATCGTTATAAACGCCTAAAATAACATTACATTACATAGTTTCCCACCTTTAGACGTATCAGATGAGTATGACAACTGTCACTGTGACAGTAGAATTTTATAAAATACTTCTGTCACAGACGTCTAAAGGTGGGAAACTATGTAATGTAATGTTAATTTAATACGTTTATAACGATAATTTCCACCACCACTAGTTTCATCTCATTGTGTTTCGCAATGTATTATATATTCTATCTTTTGAGCTATTTTGCCGGTTATTAGCGTTGTCATCACTGTATATGTTACGGGTAAAGTTAGGTAAATCGGTAATTCTAGGATTACTCGGGTAAAATCCGAAGTACTCGCCAGGTTTGGTAAAATATAAAAAAATGAAGCACTTTTTGGGGAAAACTCATTTAAACACTTTAAAAAAGTTGAAATGAGTTTTCCCCAAAAAGTGCTTCATTTTTTGATATTTTACCAAAACCCGACGAGTACTTCGGACTTTACCCGGGTTATCCTAGAATTACTCGTTTAACTAACTTTGCCCGTAACATTTATACAATGTGATTCAGTGAAACGGTACGATTTGACAACGCTGCTGACAATAAAATAGAGGAGCCGCGGGCTTGCGACATAAACGTTGTGAATCTAGAGAGTGGGAAGTTTGCGCATTTGCTGTGAAAGCTTATTACAAAAATGGTGAAAGTTTTGTGCGTGTACAACGAGCATTTCGTTTACACTACAATTTGCCGCCCCGCGCTGCAGTTCCGTCTAACATGGCTATTAAGACTTGGTTTAGAAACTTTGAAAGTAGTGGTTAATTTCACAGAAAAGAGGTGGCAGTGTCATAACTGCTCGCACACCACAGAATATTGAAGCGGTGCCAAATTCATTACATGTAAGTCGTCGCAGGGATCTTCGAGCACTCGCGTGTAATGAATTTGGCACCGCTTCAATATTCTGTGGTGTGCGAGCATTCATTCCTGACACTGCCAGCTCTTTTTTGTGATGTTGAACTTCTTCTTCTTCTTCTACGGCACTACAACCCAAATTGAGCCTTGGCCTCCTTTATTTTTTGCCCCCATCTTTGCTCGTCTGTGGCTGCTATTCTCCATACACACGGACTCCTAAAAGGGCTTGTGCGTCGCTGTTTACTTTGTCTTCCAAGCGCTTTCTTGGCTTTCCAACCGGTCTCTTTCCCTGCATTCTAGCATTCAGTGCTCTTTTTGGTAGCCTATCCTCTCCCGTTCTTATCACATGTCCGGTCCATTGCAATATTTGTATTCTAATGAAGTCTGACAGGGTTGTTCCTTATAAAGTTGATACAGTTCGTTGTTGTATCGACTTCTGAAGATTCCGTTTTCCCTCACAGGTCCTAGTATTCTCCTCAGTACTTTCCTTTCGAATGAGTCTAGTTTGTTTTTGGATGTTTCTTTCAGGACCCAGGCTTCACTGCCATAGCATGTTATTGGTCGAATTAAAGTTTTATAGATTCTCATCTTTGTATTTCGGTGGACACTTTTAGACCGAAATATATGGGAGAGGGCAAAATAAGCTCTGTTTGTCTGCGTTATTCTCTTCCGTATTTCTCCATCATGTTGAACTACTACTTTCCAATTTCCTAACCCAAGTCTTGTAACATGATCTTGTGAACGGGGCGGCAAATAGTAGTGTAAACAAAATACTCGTTGTACACGCACAAAACTTTCACCATTTTTGTAATAAGATTTCACAGCAAATGCGTGTTGTTCACAAGACCATGCCTCCATGATAACTAAACTTCCCACTCTTTAGATTCACAACGTTTACGTCGCAAGCCCGAGGCTCCTCTATTTTATCGTCATCAGAGTTGTCAAATCGTACCGTTTCACTGAATCATCCTTTTTAATGGTTCAAAGTCGTGCATTATAATCCGTTTGAAAATTATTGATAGCACAGTTTTTACGACGCAGGTCATTTGTATTGTATGTTGCATTGTATTCGAAGTTTATGACGAGTACAATGCAACATAATGTTTTAAATAAACCATTTTAATTATTAATGTTTACTTCCTCACCCCGGAGTAACATCGGAGTAACAAAAGAACGTAGAGCTCAACAAGGAGTCTCAATTATGGTACACCGTCGCTTCAGAAAATACATAACATCATGGGAAGGCATCAATGAAAGAATGATAAAAATGAATATGTGTATAAAAGGATACAGAATGACGATTCTGGGAGTATATGCAATCAACGACGATGCTATTGTAAATGTGAAAGATAACTTTTTCGAACACCTGAGTGAAGAAATCACAAAGGTGGGAAACACCAGAGAAATAGTAATCCTAGGAGACCTCAACAGCAGAGTCGGGAAAAAGAACAACGACAAAGTAGTTGGCAGATACGGCGAAGATAACACAAACAATAACGGAGAAAGGTTAATAGATATCTGCGACCAGAATGGACTTAGAATAATGAATGGATATTTCCAGCATAGAAATATTCATAAATATACGTGGACTCAGGAAACACGCAACTTAAAATCAATTATAGACTATGTCATTCTTAAACAAAAAAGTCGACTGAAAACAACAGATGTGAGAGCATGTAGAGGACCAATTTGCGGCAGTGACCACTATCTCCTACGTTCAGATATTTCATTTCCACCGAAAATAGAAAAAGAAACGCAGCAAGGTAATAATTCAAATGAACAGCTCCAAGAAGTACGATACAATTTGAATAGTTTACACCAAGAAAGTGTTAAAAACCTATATAAACGTAGACTGGAAGAAAAACTAATTGAAACGGAAGATAATACCAGAAATGTGAATCAGTCATACGAAAACATCAAAGAATGTATACACGCCGCTGCCTTAGAAGCACTAGGGCGATATGAAAAAACCGTACATCGAAAACCGTATTGGTGGGATCAAGATATTTCGCAGGAAATAACAAAGAAAAGAGAATTGTATCAAAAATATCTGAACACAAAAAACGTGGAAGACAGAATACATTATAAAAGAATGCAAGCGAGGGTCAGGAGAAAAATATGTCAAAAGAAAAACGAACTCTGGACAAAAAAGTGTACCATGCTAAATACATACATAGGTGGAAGCCAAAGTTCAGAAAGTTGGAAACTATTAAAAAATTTAAGAAACGACAGAAAGAAAGACATTATTCAGTCCATATCACCACAAACTTGGGAAAGATACTTTGAAGATTTACTAGCAGAGACAAGAGAGCCCTTCAAACAGATACAATCCAACGGTATACAAAGCGTCAGGTTGATAGGATCACATCACCAATCAGAGTAAATGAGATAGAAGTCGAAACCATATGTAAACAGTTGAAGAATGGCAAATCACCGGGCCCAGGAAATATAGCTCCGGAACTCATCAAATATGGACCTAAAGTTTTAATTAAGCGGCTAAGACAACTTTTCCAGCAATGCTTGAATAACCATGAAATACCTAAAGATTGGAAAGAGCCACATCTGAGCACTATCCACAAAAAGGGAGATAAATCAAAACCTGAAAACTATAGAGGAATTGCAGTCACTAGTAGTATCAGCAGAATATATGGAAAACTTATTAAAAATCGAATAGAAGAAGAATACCAAAATATGGAAGCCGAAGAACAGGCTGGTTTTCGCGCAGGTCGATCTACAATAGATCATGTTTTCTCCATTACTCAGATAATTGAAAAGAAAGTTGCTCGTGGCCAAGAAGTCCATCTGATGTTTGTAGACCTTAGAAAAGCGTATGATAGTGTCCCGCTGGTTAAATTATGGGAGGCACTGGAGAAAACAAATGTAAATATAGAATTGGTTGAAGCCGTAAAAACGTTGTACTACCAACAAACAACAAGAATTAAAACGGGAAATCTCATAACACCTGGATTCACAGTAACTAAAGGACTAAGGCAAGGATGCTGTATCTCACCAACACTATTCAAAATATACCTCGAATCAGCACTCAACAAATGGAAGAAAAAATGTACGAATATGGGCATACCACTAACGGACTCAACTTTGTACACGCTGTGCTTTGCGGATGACCAGGTGATCATCGCACAGGACTCTGAAGATCTTAGGTACATGATGCGAAAACTATTAGAAGAGTTTACAGAGTGGGGCCTAGAAGTGAATATGGAAAAAACTGAATACATGAGTATCGGAGGAGACCAACATAGCCTCCGAGTAGAGGAAAATCAAGAAATAAAATTATGTGAAGACTACAAATACCTGGGAGTAAAGATCACTCAAGACGGAAAATTAGATGCAGCTATTAAGGAACGAAATATACAGGGGAGGAAAGGCATATCCTTACTAAACAGCATACTGTGGGATAAAAATATTTCTAAGGAGAATAAAAAAAGAATATATAACACTATAATAAAAAGCATCACAACATATGGATGCGAAGTTTGGCCCCTAAAAGACAGAACAGAGAAAATGCTTAGAGCAACAGAAATGGACTTCTGGCGCCGTTCAGCGGGAATATCTAGACGCGACAGAATAACAAACGAGAGAGTCCGAGAAATCATGGGGGTTACACATACTATTGTTGACGACATCAGGACGAAACAACTCAGCTGGTACGGACACGTAAGGAGAATGCCGGAGAATAGAATACCAAGACAAATCCTCGAATGGCAACCAAGAGGAAGGCGCAGACCAGGAAGACCTAGAAGAAGTTGGAGAGAAGGAGTTGATAGAGAAATCAGGGACAGAGAACTCGAGGACGATCTATGGAATGACAGAACGAGATGGAGATTGGAAATCGGAAGACGTCGAAGAACGTTGTAAACCGATATTATATATATATACTTCCTCACCCCACCTACAGAATTAAAAAAAACATACAAAATGTATGTGTCCGTATTTTTTTGACAGGATTATACCTAGTATGAAACAGCAAAAAAAATTTACACCTTAATTCACCATACTTTTTAAAAATCTAACAGTGAAAAAAAAGTAAGGGGATGAAAGAAAATGTACTAAAATACCTAATACAAAATATTATAATTTAGTTATTTTTTATAGACCAATATTGAAACTCAGAAAGTCAGGACACCTAACCAAAAGAGAGGACGAAAGGTGAATCACATATTACTAGAGATCAAAATTAATCAAACCAAAAGAGGAAGATCAATAGTAAGACAGAAACATATCAAACTGGTTGAATATGTTGGATAAAGAATAAAGAGAACGTTAAAGCAAGATATGTACATGGAAAGATTTTTGGAAGACATATATCCAGGAACTTGAGATGTTGTGAAATATTTGAATATGATATTGAATTTCGTACATGATTCCTATCATATTCAATAGAGATTGAATATGATAGGAATCCTGTACGAAATCAGTAGAATCCCATATTTTTAATGTCCAAGGAGAAGAACATTTGGACATTTTTAATGTCCAAATAAATGAGAAATAAATGTTTACATTTCAAAAAAAATCTAACAATTATACTTGAAAAACAATTATACTTGAAAAACAATTACATATGTATATAATATAACCATGAGAAAAAAGACTTTAATTCAACGTATTGTACGTTGTCGGTAACAACAACTTATTTTTTATTAATGCCTTCGAATAATTTATATAAAAATATATAATATATTTCTGGAGTTGTGTGAAACTTAAATTCTTCTCAAAAACCAAAACAGTAAACAGGTGAAGTCATGTAAAATTTTTGAAAATCGACGAAAAATTCAATAGTAGGTATAATTTCTGCATTGAAATGTATTATTACGTTAGTATTCAGAAGAGTAGCTGAAGCGATGCCTCTATGAGAAAGAATCCTTATGTTTCTTTTGCAGATTATTTTGTTACTAGATAGAGACACAAAAAGCAAACAATTAGTAATTTAATCCAGAGTCTTACGTAATTTTTCCAGAATGGAGACAACTGACAAAATTGTTAACATAAGCTTTTTATTGTGTTTGAAACAAAACAAAAAATAGCTCATTTCAGTTACTGGGAACAATGAGGAAGAATGACCAGTATATCTTCTTTAACCAATTTAAATGTTGATATCTTTTGACTTACCAGTAAAAAAATAATTGGAAGTAATATATTTAAAATTTGCGTAAATCGTATATTTGTACACAACTCCACTGTACTGCTTTGTATAAAAAATTCTAGCTATCTAAAGGAACGCGTTTCACCTAACATGCCACAATCCGAGGTTAAGTACACTCAATTGAGGCAATTTCATTACTTTTTCAAGTCCTACGGTGGTTATTCTGGTACAACCATACAAATCTATACATTTTAACCTAGTAAGCGCTTCAGCTATGTTCGTTAAACCTTTATCAGTCACTCTACTACACTGTCCGATATTTAACGTCTCCAGATCGTGCAGCGTATTCGAAATTTTAGCTAAACCTTCATCCGAAATCTGGCACGCACTAAGTGATAGACTTTTCAGGTTAAAGAGTCCCTGCGAAATGTGCACTAAAGCTTGATCTCCTATTTTGTCACAAAAAGAAACGTCTAAAGAGGATATCCTAGAACCTCCCTCTGCTAGGTAGGCCATGCCTATGTCGGAGATATTATCACAAGAACGAAGATTTAGTTCACGAAGATTGGTCATTTTGGCTAGATGTTTTAGTCCGCTGTCGGTAATGCTTATGCAAAAACTCAGATTTATAGATTTTATGGAGGTTAGAGCTGCAGCATACTTTAGGGCTTCGTCGGAAAGTCTTTGGCAGTCTTGGAGTCCTGTAACAAAAGAGAAAATGTTTTTAAAAACATTTATATACACATTTAATACAATATATTAAGATTCACACTGCAAGTACATCTTCACGCTAAACTAAAAATGTAATTTTTCTGTAAGGCCGTCCGCACATGAAGCTACTAAAGAAAAACCAGTTGTAAACTTTAGTTACCAATCAGTTGCTTATTACTTGCTGTCATGTATTTTAATGAGTATCCGCACACAGCGCCACTAGTTGCTAACTGGTCTGTTACGCGTCAGTGATCAGTCGCCTACGATTGGACGTGCAGGTCGCTTAGCGACTAGTTTCTAATTTATTTTGATATTATTATTTTATTAGCTAAATTTACCATGCGAAATGGCGAAACATCCGCGCCTATAATATGACTATACGTTGAATGAATATTCGCGCAAAGACTCCACCGAAAAGGCTTAGGATGCTATTGGAAGAGAAAAGGAGAGAAAAACAAGCAATTGTACTAATATGATATATGATTCTTTTGACATCCCATAAAATGCAAGAAACTTAGCATCAGTTTCTTGTAATTATTTTGCAGCAACAAACCCTCTGCATCTTATATTATATGGTTAGCAATGTATGGATAAACCCAATACCTCCTTTTTCTGCTTTTTGCGTCGTCTGTTATAATAATAAACGATAATATCTTTAGGACTTGGATCACTAGATATTTGTAACGCGATAATTACAAGCAATAATATTTAATAAAGGTTTAAAATTTCAACACCATTTAAAAACAGCAAGGCATAAGTTATGGATAAAGAAAATTATGCTCATTTTCATAGTTAATTTTTTCGTGAACAGATTAAGGGATTCCGCTAATTTTTTTTATTATTTTTTTAGATTTTCATTTAGTAACTACAGAGTTGTGCAAAGGTTTACTCAAACTTCTTTTTGATATTATACCGGGTGGAATAAAAGAAATGTTTTTCTTATGTTAAGTTTGATCCGCCCTGTAGGAAGGACGAGGTAGAAATGTGAGTATATATCGGACTCGCATGGTAGTCTTTCTTATGTTTGGTGAACATTTTGTTTTTTGAATCTCCCTGATATCTTTAGAAACAAAGAAAATAAGTGGTTTTACTCCTGAAAATGTGTTTTAACGGAAACAAAACTAAATTAACAATAAAAAATACCAGTTAAAAAACTTTAAAAACAGAAAGACACATACCGTAATCAGTTTTATCGACATATTAAAGGTTTCGACCAGGAGAGGTATACCCAGCGCAAAAGAGAGACGAGATTGTTTAATGGAGGCTCTGTAATGTTTTGAGTTGGAATTTCCTTGAGAGTAAGTACGGATTTGGTATCTACATGGAGGCTCTTTAAAAAGCGAGAGGGACATTACACAGTTTTTTTCTTTCAACACTCTGTTCCTTTCGCACTGTATATAGGAAATAATTTCATATTAGTGGTATTATAAGAACATGGCCTTTCACGTATCGTATGTCGACAGTTAAAACACATAATATTAAAGAGTAAAACCGTCAATACTACATTTAAAATCAAGATGCACTAGAAGTTGTTTACCTTTTTACCTTTTCCTCCCTACAGGGTGTCTAAAACTTGCGTTTCGGTTAAAAAACATGTTAAACTACACCGTCTATTTTCTGTTTCTAAAGATATCAAGGAGATTCAAAAAACAAAATATTGATAAAACTTAAGACTACCATACAATTCCGATGTATGTAAACCTACTCACATTTGTACCTCGTCCTTACTACAGGGTGTCTCAAACATAATGATAAATAAAATAACTCTCCTGTCGATTAGTAAAAAGTTTATTAAACAATTAGCCTTAGAAAACTGAAAATATTAATTAAACATGTGTAACATTCGTGTAACCTAACTTACAATATTGAACATAACCTTAAAACTTAATTCTTCTTTTTCTTTATATCTTGAATATTACATTAGTTTGGGAGCTTACATTAACACTCCCACTTATTCAAGATTTGACAACAAATGCTAAAACAAAGATGGTGTGAGTTTTTATTCAATCTCACCCCACCGTGGCAAAAATGGTTTAATTATTACCTTTTGCCTAATTGGACATAGGTGAATATTTTAGGACCACACCCGTATGTCCCGTCCTTCGATATAAACAAAATAGTGAACTTTTAGGAGAACTGGTTCGAATAATTTGATTTGGTCTGGTTTTAAAGGTGCTAATTAATACGATAGAAAGGGTTGTGTATTAGCGATAAATAAGGGTATCCGGCGAACAAAACATTTATTAACAAAAAAAACAACGAATTTAACAAATAAGCGGCTTAACGATAAATGATATTCTTAATAGCGAACGAGAGAGAGTAAGAGTCTTTTTAATCTATTAATTATTGCGGAGAGAGTATTTTTACGGCGAAGAGAGACGCACAAGCGAACAAAGTGTTCAACTCGGAGAGCAGAAAGAGACTGCTGAAATTCTATTCAAATCTCTGCACTATTATCTTTGATAGTTTAGTTTACACTATTCGCCCTGAAAAGGGCAAAACACATGTTACACTTCTTTGGCAACATGACCTGCTTTTACCCCGAAACTATAAAAATGCAGATGTCTATTTTATGAAACACACAACGCTACACTCAAGTTTTTCAGAGAATTAAATATTTTAAACACAATACAGATTGTCCCAACAGATTTACAGAGCGATATTTTTATAAAAGCAAATTAATGTAAATAACTGTTGTTTTCACAACATACTCCCCCGCGTTGAAGCACTGGCTTTAACATAAACCTAACCTAACATAAATCAACTTACAACGTTCTTAAGCGAAAACACTAAACTTAACTTAATTTTAACAGTCATTTGGTAGAGCACACAATTTATTAATAGAGCGCTTGAAGACTCCATCTTTAGTTTTGACCGATGCAACTCTTACTCGGCCATCCCTTCCGCGAAAGACATCAATCACTCTTGCTAGAGCCCAGTAAAGAGGAGGAGTGTTATCTTCAATCAACAAGACGAGATCGTTGGGCTCTAGGTTCTTATGAGGAAGAAACCATTTAGGGCGATTTTGGAGTCTGTTCAAGTAGTCAATTGACCATTTTTTCCAAAACATTTGCTGGAGTTTAGAGAGATGTTGCCATAAACTTAATCTATTTTCGGGAATGTGGATTACATCCCTTTCAGGAAATGACGTAAGAGATTGTCCAATCAAGAAATGTCCAGGGGTCAGATAGGTTAGATCAGAGGGATCATTTGAGAGGGAGCAAAGCGGTCGAGAGTTGAGCACAGCTTCAATTTGAGTGAGAACAGTGGTAAATTCTTCAAAAGTGAGCTTAATATCACCCATGAGTCTACGGATATGATGCTTTGCGCTCTTTATAGCGCTTTCCCAGATGCCACCATGATGAGGGGCTCGAGGAACTATGGTTTTCCAGCGAATATGCGATGATGCCAAAAAATCATTAATAGAGCGAGAGTTTTCTTTTTCTTTTAAAAACTTATAAAGTTCAAACAACTGATTACGAGCTCCCAAAAAGTTCGTGGCGTTGTCACTGAATATAGTCTGAGGGAGGCCTCTACGGCTAATAAAACGTTTTAGAGCGAGAAGAAACGTCTCTGTAGAAAGGCCGGACACGACTTCGATGTGAACAGCTCGAGTCGATAGACAAACGAAAAGAGCAATATAAGATTTTATCAAGGGAGCTTTGCGGAGTTTGGAAGCTTTAATCTGAAAGGGGCCACCAAAATCTAATCCTACATGAGCGAATACTCGAGAGGATTGCAAACGTTCCTTTGGCAAATCTGCCATAATCTGAATAGCGGGTTTGGCATTAAATCTAAAACAAACCATACATTGGTGTATGACCTTTTTAACTTCACGTAGTCCATTTAAAGGCCAATATTTAAGTCGAATTTGAGATAAAGTATTTTGAGGACCAGAGTGACAAAGTCTGATATGTTCTCTCTGAAGAATGAGACGTACTACACGATTTTTTGAGGGAAGGAGAAGAGGATATTTTTGATCAAATGTGACGTCTGAGTTACCAAGGCGACCTCCTACACGCAGCATTTCATTTTCATCCAAAAAGGGGTTTAAGCGTAAAATAGACTTATTGGATAGAGTTTTACCTTTTTTAATCTCAGAAATCTCAAGCGAGAAAGAAGAATACTGAAGCATCTTAACAATCTTTAGTTCAGCGTTTTGAAGTTCGCTTACTTCAAGAGAATTTGATAACTTATGAGAAGGCGATTTGGCGTTATTGGCAAACCTGAATATAAATGCTAAAGTTCTTACAAACCTTGAAAAATTAGAGAACCTATCAGAAAGAGAGGTGAAAAAATCTATTTGATCATTTCGAATGTGAAGAGTTACTTTCCTTTCTTCGGGTAACTTGGAGGTATAAACTTTTGGATTGTATTTCAACAAATCCAACCGAGATTGATTCAAAAATTGAGGACCATGAAACCACAAAGAAGATTTAAGTATTTCAGCGGGTAGCATTCCTCGGGAGAGTATGTCGGCAGGATTCTCTTTGGATCGTACGTGCCTCCAATGAGCGTTAGGAGAATTATCTAAAATTTGTGCAACCCTATTTGCTACAAATTGAGTCCAACGAGAGGGATGCGAACGAAGCCAAGCGAGAACAATTTCTGAATCCGACCACATATTTATAGAGTCTAGGCGAGAGAGTTTTTCTTCAATAATATTAGCAATCCTTGCTGTGAGCTTACTACACAATAGCGCACCCATGAGTTCCAATCTTGGGAGAGTCAAGGGTTTTAGCGGAGCGACACGACTCTTAGATGCTAAAAGTGAACAAGATACTTGTTCTGATCTATAAATCACACGTAGGTAGATGCAAGCTCCATAAGCCTTTAAACTTGCATCCGAGAATGCGTGAATCTCAACACTAGTGATTTCTTGACTTAAAAAGAGACACCGAGGTATATTTAAATCCTTAAAATTAGAGAGACTGCGAACAAAATTTAGCCACTCATGCAACGTATCTGCATCTATGATATCGTTCCAATTAATTTTGGAAATCCAAATTTGTTGCATGATTAATTTAGCGACAACTGTAACTGGGTTAATTAGGCCTTGAGGATCAAATATTTGGGCAATCATTGACAGTACTTCTCTCTTGGTGTACGAGTCCTTTAAGGTAAAATTTGGGAGAGAGATTGAGAAGGTGTCAAGAATAGGATTCCAACATAAACCTAAAACCTTATTGGAGCCATTATCTGGAGCTATTACATAAGTAGTGTTCGAAGAGAGAGAAGAGATATTTTTTAAAAACAAGTCTGAGTTAGAACACCATTTATGGAGAGAGATACAAGCGGTTCCAAGCAAACTAGTTATTTCCTTATGAGCTTTAAGGAGAGTCTGTACATCATTAGCGCCATAGAGAATGTCATCAATGTAACAACTATTTTGAAGAGCATCACTGGCCAGAGGATACTCAATCTGATGAGTTTGTGCCAGTTCCATTAAACAGCGAGTACTCTGAAAGCTAGCGCTTTTAGTTCCATACGTGACGGTTTGCAATTCAAGACACGCAATGTCTTTTTCAGGGGAGTCACGCCACAGAATATTTAAAAGAGAGGTTTGAGCAGGATTTATTCTAACTTGTCTATACATTTTTTGTATATCCGTTGTAAAAACGAAGGAATACAATCTAAACCGTAGCAAAATGTCAAAAAGTTCCGGTTGAAGAGTAGGACCTTTGAGTAAAATATCATTGAGCGAATAACCACTAGAGCTTTTCATCGAACCATCAAAAACAACCCTAAGCTTTGTTGTTAAAGATTCTTCCTTAAACACACAGTGATGCGGTAGAAAATATTTACTTTCTAACTTTTCGTTGGTTAGAGAGAGAGGCACTATTTTCGCATGTTCGAGAAGAAGATATTCATTAATGAAAGATTTATATTGAGCGTATGTACTTTCGTTTTTTAAGAGCCTATGTTCTAATTTCATAAATCTTTTAAAGGCCATTTTAAAGGATTCACCTAACATTTTATTAGCGTTTTCAGAGACAAATGGAAGATTTACTTGAAAGCGGCCTGAAGGTAATACAAGAGTAGTTTTGCTAAATATTTGTTCCGCTAATTCTTCATCGGGAGTTAATTTACTAACGAGGGGAACTTCTTCAATTTCGAAAAATTGTTGAAGCAACTTATCCAACTGATTTTCTTCGGGTTCGGATTGAACAAAGAGAGAAACATTTGACTGAGAGATAGCCAAATGTGAATTACGGTGAAAAACCTGAGGATTAATTGTACCAAAAATAACATAGCCTAAGTGAGTATTCTGAAGAATGGGAAGATTTTTTCCTAACCGTATAAATCCATCCGTCAATAATTCACTATAGATATCACCAGCTAGAAGCAAATCAATTTTACCCGGAACAGAATACGAGGGATCTGCGAGAGTGAGATCCTGTGGGACTTTTATTTTACTTCTATCTATAGTAGCTCTAGGAAGCCTACAAGTTATACTATCGAGTACAGCGAAAGAAGTTTTAAAACTTCTGTCCTTTACATTATAGGGGAAAAATTCTAAGTTTAACATTTCGTTTGAGAGTGAGGTGTTTTCGGATATGGTTGATATCTGTAGCTGTTTAAAATAAGGGATGAGTTTTAACTTCTCAACCAAATCACGAGAGATAAACGAATGTTGGCTCCCATTATCTAGGAGCGCTCTGGCATGCATGGGTCTGCCGTCTTTCGAATAAACGGTTACTAAAGCGGTAGCCAACAATACATCAGTTTTAACTGATAAAGCGGAGAGAGATGTGGCTGCCTGAGAATCTGGAGAATTTTGCATATCTAAAGGAGGTCTGGATGAGCTAGTAGAAGCTTCATTTTGGCTGCGATTATTAAAAGAATGCTGAGTAGATATGGGAGCGACAACACGAGAAGCACCTTGAGAATTTTGAGGAGTTTGAGCATTGCGCTCACGAGAGAGAGCTTGCCTATTGATGTTCCTAGAGGAAGAGACATTTTCAGAGGTTCCATGGAGGGATGAGTGATGATGACCCCCACACAAAGTACATGATCGAGTAGAGCCGCAATCTTGAGAGAAATGTTTACTACCCAAACAATTAAAACACAGTTTCTTACCTTTTACAAAATTAAATTTTTCCTGTAAAGAGAGGCATTTAAAATCATTACACTGATAAACCTTATGAGCATTACTTCTGCAAAAAGTACAATTATTATCAGAGAAAGAGTGTGATGGTTGGTCAACTGATGAGAAGAAAGATGTTTTTGATTGAGACCTGTTATTAACCTTTTTATCATGATCTGAAACATTTAATTTTTCCTGAATATCACACTTTTTCTCGAGAAATTTAAAAAACTGCGAAAGGGTAGGTAAGGTCTTTGTCCCAATATCATATTCAAAGGCCCTATGTGTAGAAAAATCTAATTTTTGTAAAAATATTTCAATTAATAGTAAATCCCAATGCTCAATTGGTACGGACATATTTTTCAAAGCAAGCAGCGTCTGCTGAGCTAGAGTTAAAAATTCGCGTAATGCCTTTGAATTACTTTTAACTAGAGATGGAGCCTTTAACAATTTTTGAACGTGTAAGCTAATCACTCGCGATTTGTTTTCGTAACGATCTTTGAGAGTTTTTACAGCTATATCGAAATTTTCGTCGATAACTTCGATGTTGTCGATCAACTGGAGGGGTTCATTTCGCAGGAACGATTTAAGGTAAATAAATCGTTGCACATTATTGAGTTCTTCATTGTTCACTATTAGCGTCTCGAAGAGCTGGTAGAACGAGTTGAACTCAGAGAATGACCCGCAGAACGTTTGCATGGTGATCTCCGGAAGCCTAACCTTAGCAGTGGCCACAGTTGACTGAGTGCTATTTGATCTGAGAGGAGGGGGGCCCAACAATAACTCGTCCATCTTACGCTGTAGGCCCGCGAGAATAGAGAAATATTTTTGCTCAGTTGTTACCCTGTCTTCTGCTTCAGTACCGGCTTCATCAATCTCGTCTATCTGATCCATTATTTCTTCATATTTTAAAAAACAGGTTTTTAATTCTGTTTGCCGAAATTGAAATTGTAGCGCATCCTTTTCCGTACTAGCCTTTTGTGAGAGCCAGTTTTCAATTCTTGTAATTTTAGCCTTTAAAGGCGTCCTTTTTTTCTTGAGGTCTTCCATTTCTATCCCGAATTCGATTGAACACACGGCGAGAGAGAGTCTATCGATACGCGGCAAAATCTAAATTGCACTGGAGAGTTTTTTGTCAATTAACAAGCGCGGCGAGAGAATAAGAGTCTAAGTTTCACAGAGCGATACAGCGTCTACGTTAAATGTCTACAAAAGTGTTTTTGACCGTAAAATGTCTTTGAGCAGAGTTTACCTTGGATCAGCAATAAAAGTTTTAAAAAATGGAAAAAGCTCACCAAATTAGTCCAATTGATAAAGCAACAGGCGGCAGCTACTAACCACACACAATAACTTCACTTCCTTTCACTTAGAGTTTATCGCGACGCGAACTAACAAGTCTTGTAGAGGTATTACACACAAAAATGTCCGAAAAAGCGGCACAAACGCGAAAACCAAACAAAAATCCGGGTCGATGTAGACCATCAAATGGTGTGAGTTTTTATTCAATCTCACCCCACCGTGGCAAAAATGGTTTAATTATTACCTTTTGCCTAATTGGACATAGGTGAATATTTTAGGACCACACCCGTATGTCCCGTCCTTCGATATAAACAAAATAGTGAACTTTTAGGAGAACTGGTTCGAATAATTTGATTTGGTCTGGTTTTAAAGGTGCTAATTAATACGATAGAAAGGGTTGTGTATTAGCGATAAATAAGGGTATCCGGCGAACAAAACATTTATTAACAAAAAAAACAACGAATTTAACAAATAAGCGGCTTAACGATAAATGATATTCTTAATAGCGAACGAGAGAGAGTAAGAGTCTTTTTAATCTATTAATTATTGCGGAGAGAGTATTTTTACGGCGAAGAGAGACGCACAAGCGAACAAAGTGTTCAACTCGGAGAGCAGAAAGAGACTGCTGAAATTCTATTCAAATCTCTGCACTATTATCTTTGATAGTTTAGTTTACACTATTCGCCCTGAAAAGGGCAAAACACATGTTACACTTCTTTGGCAACATGACCTGCTTTTACCCCGAAACTATAAAAATGCAGATGTCTATTTTATGAAACACACAACGCTACACTCAAGTTTTTCAGAGAATTAAATATTTTAAACACAATACAGATTGTCCCAACAGATTTACAGAGCGATATTTTTATAAAAGCAAATTAATGTAAATAACTGTTGTTTTCACAACAAAAGACCTAATACACATTAACAAATACAAAGTTTAAATTGACAAATTTAACTTATTCAATAAATTGTTAAAAGCTGTCTTTGACAATGCTTTAGTGCAGCGGTTCTCAACCACCGTGTCGCGACACACTGGTGTGCCGGAAGAACCTATCAGGTGTGTCGCGAGATTTACGAATACGATATTTTTATTTATATTTTTTTACTTGTTATAATATACCAATCATGCATACAACCATTGTTTTAACTATTAGGTATATACCACGTTATACCAATCAATAAAGTGCCAATCCGTAATAAAAAAAAATAATATGCTTAATATATTCATCTGTACTTACCTACCACTAGCAAAAATGTGTACATATAAGGGTGTCGCGAATCTGTAAGGAGTACGTTAGTGCGTCGCTGAGTAAAAAAGGTTGAGAACCGCTGCTTTAGTGAACAAGTCCGCTAACTGATTACTTGTATTGACATAGCTTACACATATGTTCTTGTTTTCACACTCATCTCGAACAAAGTGAACCTTAATATCAATATGCTTTGTTCTGCTATGAAATTGTTGTGCCTGTGTTAGCTTAATGGCAGATTGATTATCAACAAAGATGTTGACAGATGAGACATCAATTCCAATCTCTTTTAAAAAATTTCTAAGCCATAAAGCTTCTCTAACACCAAAAGCCAAGGACACATATTCGGCCTCTGTCGTTGATTGTGCCACTACGTTCTGTTTTTGGCTCTTCCAGGTAATAGGGCCACTGCCTAGTATAAATACATATCCACTAGTAGATTTTCTTGTATCCAGACAGCCAGCATAGTCTGCATCAGTGTAGCCTATTACCTTGATTTGTGTAGTTTTTCTGTACACAATTTTATAATGAGCAGTATATTTCAGATATCTAAAAATTCGTTTTACTGCTTTCCAATGTTCATCACTCCAAGCATTAAAGAATCTGCTTACCTGATTAACTGCAAATGTAATATCTGGGCGACTGGTGGTTGCTAGAAATATTAGTGAACCAACAGCCTCACGATATGGCAAAGATTTATTACAATTTAAAATATTTCCTTTAGACAAAGGTACACTAGGCTCTGCAGGAATCTTTAATGGGTTAGCATTAGTCATATTAAATTTAACAAGAAGTTTTTCTATATAATTATGTTTATGAATAGCAATTGTACCTCCACTAAGATCTTGTTCAATCTCAAGTCCAACAAAATGTAATTTATTATTTAAATTTACAGTTATTTTAAATATTTGCTTTAAAGATTCTAGAAGTTCATTAATAGCACTTTCTGATTTTGACATGACAAGTCCATCATCAACATAAATTGCTAAATAAGTTTCAGAATTTGCAAAATTACCAACAAAAACACACTGCTCACTTTTTAATTGTCTAAAGTCAAATTTATTAAGAAAAGATACAAACTTCTGGTTCCAGCATCGTGGTGATTGCTTAAGTCCATATAAGCTTTTATTCAATTTACACACTAAGTTGTGTGACTTCATACTTTCAAAACCAGTTGGCTGCTTCATATACACACACTGTGGTAGGTCACCATACAGGAATGCAGTCTGTACATCAAAGTTAGCAAGTCTAAGGTCCTGTTCCACTGCTAACGATAACAAAATCCGCACTAAGTCATACCGCACAACCGGCGCGAAAGTGTCTTCATTCCATGTTCTTGCATAAAACCGCGTGCAACCAGACATGCTTTATAACGAACATGATTACCGTCTGAGTCAGTCTTAACACGATAAACCCACTTATTGTCTATCACTTTTTCACCATCGGGCAATTTTACTAAGTCTTATGTGTTATTAAACTTGAGGGCATCTATTTCTTCCTCCATTGCTTGTTGCCACTTACTAGAGTCCTCACACTTTATTGCACTTTCATAACTTATGGGTTCCAGTATGTCACAGTAGTTTGCTACACCATAATAGACCATAATAATTGCTACACCATAATTTGCTTAGACAGTGTATTTCTATTACGTAGCTGTCTATCATTAATACTATCATCATTGGCATCATAGAACAGATTACAATCAAAATCCTCATCATCATGATCTGTTGCGTGAGACCTACTACCTTGTGACATGTCTAAACTCTCTTCATTGTCACTTTCTTGAATATCGTACATATCATCATAGTCTCTTTCTTCATTATCATCTAGGAGTTCAAATTTTAATCTAAAATTTTCCTTCTTATTTTTAACTGTTTCGTTTTCATCAAAATTTACATTGCAGCTCACTTCAATTCTTTTCTTCTCACAATCCCAAAGTCTATAATTTGATGAATATCCATCATATCCAACGAACAATAATTTTCTTGATTTTGAATCAAACTTCTTATGAAACTGTGATGGTATCAACATGTCAGCTGTACTGCCAAAAACTCTGATGTGCTTTAGATCTGGTTTTCGCCCAAACCATTTTTCATATGGAGTTATGTTTTGTACTTGACTTGAAGCCGTTCGATTAAGAACATATACAGCAGTATTTACAGCTTCGGTCCACAATTCTTGTGACACCTTTTTGTTGATAAGCATAGTCCTCGCACTTTCAACAATAATTGTCCTAACTGCCTCTCACTGCGGCCATTTTGTTGAGGTGTATAAGGAGCTGAACATTCATGTAATATACCATTCTTCCTGATAAAATTCTGAAAGTCACTATTGATATATATTCTCCTTTACCTTGGTCGCTTCTTAAAACTCTTATTGCCAGTTTGATTTTCAATCAGTATTTTAAAATCTTTAAACTTGTTGAGAACATCTGACTTGTGCTTTAGAAAATAAACACTGCAGTAACCGCTACAATCATCTTTAAATACAACAAAATATTTTGATCCACTTGGAGAAGAAATGTTTACTGGCCCGCATACATCTGTGTGAATCATTTCACCTGGTTTGTCTGATCTGCTTCTTGTAAGACTTTTGTGGGATTTTCTTGACTGCTTCCCATACTGGCATGTCTCACAGAAAAATTCTTCTTTGTCGTCAACTCTCATGTTGTCTACCAAATTAGTTGTTTTCTTAATTGTGGTGAAGTTGATATGCCCTGGGCGATCATGCCATAACTTTATTGATGTTTTGCAAGCTAAATTACATTCTACAATAGGCTTAACTCTAAATTGCATGACCCACAGATTATCTCTACGTAGTCCAACACATGAAATGTTTCCATTTGGCTCTAGAAATTGACACCTGTTTTTATGAGAATGATAGGTAAAGTTTTTATCTGTCATAGCTCCCACTGAAAATAAGCTGCGACTAAGTTCAGGAATGTATAGGACATTATTTATAGTACGATCATACCACTCACCTTCTACAAATGCCTGTATCTCAATAACACCCTTACCTTCTGCAGGAATCAGCTTGTCGTTTGCTATTCTAACAAACATAGGTTCTGATAGAGATTCTAATTTTGAAAACAACAATTTTTCACCAGTCATGTGTAGGCTTGCTCCTGAGTCATATATCCACTCACTTTTATTTGCGCTGGAGGTTGACAAGTACATGGACGAAATATCACATATATAAGCTGAACTTGATGCTAGATTACTTTCTGATGACTTATTTTGATCTTGATTTTTGGAATCATGTATTTATTCTCTTTCTACACTCTCTAACCCAGTGTCCCTTGCGTTTACAATAATTACAGGTGGTATTCTTCTTTAAGTCCTGTATATTTGTTTTCTTTTTACTGGTGGCTTCCAGTTTACTTTGTAAAGCCTCTACTTGTAAAGCAAGACGGGATATTTCAGAGTCATCATTATTCATTCTAGTTTCTTCTTTAAGCAATCTTCTAAATGCTGCTAAATTTTCAAACGTTTGCTGATTACTAGCTACAGCGTCCCAGGCTGTACGAAAGGCATTAAATCTAGGAGGTAAACTATTAATTACTTTGGAACAAACAGCACTATTACTAATAGTTTCTTTAACATCTTTTAACTGTCTAACTAATAGCTCTATTGTTGATATATGCTCTGCAACTTTTGCATTATCATGCATTTTATATTCATAAAATTTTTGCCGTAGTAACTCTCTGGATATTTCTGTCTTTTGATCATGTATTGTGATCAGTCTTTAAAAAATTAAAAAATAGTCACCCTTGTTGAAAAATAGCAATAATTGCGAAAATAACATACAAAAACAAGTATTCGCATTTTACGTTTTTCAACCATTTATGCTTCACTTAGGATCTTCATATTTCACACAGAAAAACTGTATGATACACTAAAATAACTTCAGAAGCATTTTCACAATTTATCAAATGTTCTATTTGATCTTGACATATAGTAGATAATAAAATTGCCTATGCCTTTGAATTCTTGTTATCCCATTCTTTCCACTCACTGCTAGTTTGGTCTGCTGGTCCTTTAACTGTCCCATTCACAATTGAAAGCAGCCTCTCTGCTTTAAACAAAATGGTTACACTAAATTTCCACAGTTGAAAATTTGAGCCATCAAACTTGGTAATACTACCAGAATCAATTTTCACAGCTGAGGCCATTTTTGCACTTCACTAAATGTTTATTTTGTAATTGTACGACTTGAAAGTAGCGAAAAATAAACACGGGGGCCACTCACGACTTGAACGCGAAACAACTAAACTTTTTACCGGCGCGAAGAACAGGCTAGTTTTCAAAGCTCACAATACCGTGCCTGGGCAACCATAACCTGATAAATAAAATAACTCTCCTGTCGATTAGTAATAAGTTTATTAAACAATTAGCCTGAGAAAACTGAAAATATTAATTAAACACGTGTAACATTCGTGTAACCTAACTTACAATATTGAACATAACCTTAAAACTTAATTCTTCTTTTTCTTTATATCTTGAATATTACATTAGTTCGGGAGCTTACATTAACAGATAACATAAGAAAAATATTTCTTTTGTTCCATCCGGTATAAGTACAAAAAAGAAGTTTGAGTCAACCTATGCACAACTGTGTAAATACGAAAGAAAAATCTAAAGTAATAAAAAAAGCGGAATCCGTTAATCTGTTCACGACAAAATCAAATACGAAAATGAGCATAATTTTAATTTTCTATATTAGACCAGGGCTCATCTGTAAAAATATTAGCACATTTGGACGTTGAGAGGTGACTCAAATTTTTTTGCAAAAATTGCTTGAAAATAAATCAAATAATAATATTTGAGTTATCCTCCCTCTCAAAAAGGTCCGGAACATTGTTTAAATAATCAAAATGTCAAAAAATGAAGGAAACATTCGATTTTTTTCTTCGTTTTTTGATTATAACTTATAAAGTATTCATTTCCGAGAAAAGTTGTACTGACATAAAAGTTGCGTAATTAAATTTTCTACAATATAGAATTGGTTAAAAAATTAAAAAATAGTCACCCTTGTTGAAAAATAGCAATAATTGCGAAAATAACATACAAAAACAAGTATTCGCATTTTACGTTTTTCAACCATTTATGCTTCACTTAGGATCTTCATATTTCACACAGAAAAACTGTATGATACACTAAAATAACACTGTAAATTTCATTAAGATCGGTTTAATAGATTTTGCAAAATAAATTTTGCAATCCAGCTTTCGCAAAAAAATTCAATTTTTCAAAATGTTACAGGACTGAAAATAAAGCAGAAAACAAGTTGAAATTTTTGTTGCTTATAGAACTGTACTGTACCTTTCATTTGAAATTTTGCAAAATTAAAATTGATTAACTACCACGGCGTCAGGAATTTTTTTAAGTAAACATTCATTATTGGTGCTACGCGCAGGACAGCGGATAGTTTGCTCTTATTGGGCATTCCAATGACCTTTGATAATGATTGATACATTTTAATTTTTATTACATTTCGGTATAAATAAATAAATTTGTTTATTGCAAAATAAAAACACATACTCTATCCTTTAAAATAACACTTTTATTAGCAAAAACTTTATTGTTTATATATTTTAACTTAGAGAATAAAAGTTTATTATTTTTAAACATATGCAATTGTTTAAACAATATTTCACAAACAATAATAAAATTAGTTTGATTTTTGTGGAATTAAAATATTAAAATACAACAAAATAAAGGGTAAGAAAATAATATATTAGATAAAGATTAGAAGAAATTTTGGTGGAAATCAACTTGTGTGAATCGAACACCGCTGTCCTGCGCGTAGCACCAAAAATTAATGTTTATTTAAAAATATTCCTGACGCCGTGGTAATTAATCGATTTTAATTTTGATAATTGCAAATGAAAGCTACAGTACACTTCTATAAGCAAAAAAAATTTCAACTTGCTATCTGCTTTATTTTCAGTCCTGTAACATTTTGAAAAAATGAATTTTTTTGCGAACGCTGGATTGCAAAATTTATTTTGCAAAATCTATTAAACCGATCTTAATAAAATTTACAGTATTGTTTTACTGTATTATAAAGTTTTTCTGGGTGAAATATAAAGGTCCTAAGTCTAGTATAAATGTTTAAATAACGTAAAATGCAAGTACTTGTTTTTGTATTGTTTTTTCGCAATTATTGCTATTTTGCAACAAGGGTGACTATTTATAAAAATTTTTACCAATTCTATATTATAGAAAATTTAATTACGCAACTTTTATGTCTGTAAAACTTTTCTAGGAAATGAATACTTTTATAGTTATAATTAAAAAACGAAAAAAAAAATCGAATTTTTCCTCAATTTTTTGACATTTTGATTATATAAACAATGTTCCGGACCTTTTTAAGAGGGAGGATACCTCAAATATTATTATTTGATTTATTTTCAAGCAATTTCTGCAAAAAAATTTGAGTCACCTCTTAACGTCCATCTCAAAACAGATCCGCCGTGGACTATATCCGTAACGTATGCCTCGTAGTTTATTTAGGGCCGGTTGTTCGAACGCTAATCAACAATGATCATTATCAAATAATTAATTACTATCAATGTCAACTTTGTTTGGGTTGTTAAAAAGTCTGTGGAGTCTATAATCAATTAATATAACAATATTTATTAACATAATTAATAATAAATCTCATAATTGTAATTAATTATGTTTTCAGCAACCCAAACAAAGTTGACATTGACAGTTTTGGTGACAGTAATGAAATATTTGATAATGATCATTGTTGATTAGCGTTCGAACAACCAGCCCTAGAGTACATACAAGGGTAAACATAATTCAAAATTATTTCATTGTTGTTTTGCTTTTTTTATGTATGCCGTTAGTAGAATATATTGAAAAGAAACATCATATTTTCTTTATTCTTGCGTAAAGCAAAAACATCAAATTTAATCAATAACCCAGCTTACTTTGCCGTTTTATATTCAAGATCAATTAAGTCTTTAGGTAAAGATGCTCCTGAAATGCCGTCTTTAATATTAGTCCACAACAGCAAGTCCCTTGCAACAGATGTTATAGATTTATGGTTCTCATATTCAACATGGCGGCTATTGCTTTCCTCGCCCAGGAATTATTTTACACGGTGTAGTGCGTGGCCGGTTTCACAATGGCCTGTTCTGTCACAATTTGTTGAATTGAATGGACGTTGTAGTCGTTCGTGTAATATGTCTTGTTTATTGACTAGCCAGTGTCTGTAAATTATTAAGTAAAGGTAGAGTTGACTCTCGAATGTAACAAATAGGTTTTAGTCCGTTCTTTAACGGTAAAATATTGCAAAACCTCTAAATTTTAAAGAACCGTTTGGATTGACATGAAATTTGGCATACACATAGCTAACAAGTCAAAGAAAAAAAAGTGATATTGTGCCGATATGTGCTTTTGCCCTGGGGGTGGTTTTCACCCCCTCTTGGGAGTGAAAAAATATTCGTCCAAAGTAAGTCAGGAAATGGATAGACTTGCTAATACTTTTCGAGTTATTTGGCAGTGAATATGTTCATTTTTTTAACAAAATAACCACGCTTTTAGACGGTTTTTCGCAAATAACTCAAATAGTAAGTATTTTGTCGAAAAAACATTCTTAGCAAAAATATAGCCTGTAATAAATTTAAAAAAATGGTGTATATATCACGACTCTATACCTAGTAGAAGTAGAGTTATAGCTAATGAAAAATAGGTTCATATTCGTCAAATTCCAAATGGAATACTTTAACGTGAAATAACCAAAAATGAAGCACATTTCGGGGAAAACTCATTACAACTTATTTAAAGTGTTTAAAAAAAAGCTTCATTTTTGTTGTTTATAAAAAAAATTTCTAGCATCAAAAGTAAACAAGTTACGCTCAAAATAAAGTTAGTCCCTTTTTGTTTTCGTAAAAAAATAAAGAAAATCACCCCCTAATTAGTATCTTAAATGAACTTAATCGTTACGACTTCACAAGTTTCTTGACTCGTGTATGTATTGTTTATATGATCTGTAAGTTTCATCGGTTCAAAGTCCTTATTATTGAAAGGGCTGTAGTTAAAAGGGGTTGAACGAGTCACTGATCACGAATGTATGCAAATTTAGAAACACCAAATCTTAATCAATTTTTGTCTAACAGAAAAACAAAAAAATACATGATATTCAGAAAAGAAATGCTGACTTTTTTGTTTTTCGAGATTTTTGGTATCTCTAACAATTTTTAAGTTATTTTGAAAAAAAGCATATTTTTCAAAAATAAGCACTTTGAATCGATGAAACTTACAGATCATATAAACACAACATAAGTAAAATAATTTGTGGAGCAGTAACGATTAATTTCATTTAAGTTGCTAATTAGGGGGTGGCCTTCCCGATTTTTTTGCCAAAACAAAAGGGACCAACTTTATTTTAAGCGTAACTTGCTTAAATTTAATGCTAGAAATTTTTTGTAAAAACAGAAATAAAGCTTTTTTTAAACACTTTAAAAAAGTTATAATGGGTTTTCCCCAAAAAGTGCTAATTTTTTTGAATATTTCACATCGAAATATTCACTTTGAAATTTGGTGAATATGAATCTATTTTTCATTGGCTATAACTCTGGTTCTACGAGATCCAGAGACCTAACGCGTACACCATTTTTTTTTTACTTTTTTATAGGCTATATTTTTGGTAAGAACGTGTTTTTCGACAAAATACTTACTTTTTGAAAAATGAACATATTCACTCGCAAATAACTCGAAAAGTGTTGACTTGGCGAAAAAGCTCTATAGAACAAAAGTTACTTAAAATTATTAGTCAGTTTACCCATTTCCGGACTTATTTTGGACATATATTTTTTCACCCCCAAGAGGGGGTGAAAGTCACCCCCAGGGCAAAAGCACACATCGGCACAATATCACTTTTTTTTCTTTGACATGTAAGCTATACGTATGCCAAATTTCATGTCAATCCAAGCGGTTCTTTAAAATTTAGAGCAAAAACCGTGAAAGAATGTACTATTACTTTTTGATACTTACAGACACCGCCGTTTTGTTTACTATAAGTCTTGAGCATTTTAAACGACTTACTATACAGGGTGTATCATTAAGAATGTATAATTAGAGCTCCATTTTCCCGGCCCCTTTTGATTTCCCGGGAATCGGGGGTCGGTAATTTGGATTTCCCGGGAATTTTAAAAATAAAAGCAAGCAATTGTTTTTGTTTTCATTTTTTAATGCAATTAAAAAACGTTTAAATTTGATTACATATTAAAAATGTTCAGAAAAATTCAACAGTTTAAAAGAAAATTCAAAATTTTAAAGGAAATTTTAAAAGTAAAAAACTTATAAAGGGCCTAGCCGGGTAAGATGGTGAAAAGTGCCCCCAACTTAATTTAAATTCCATATAGGCCACTTTCTAGCACATATAGAGGAACTCACTTTTTGAAATTTTTAGCCCCCTAGGTGGTCACGTAAGCCCCCTAGAGCCTAAATAGGCTTTTTATGTTTTTATTTTTTATCTAAGCCGCATCAAGAGCTAGCCAAAAACTTTATTTAAAAAAGTTGTCAGTTTTAAAAAGATCTATATGAAAATTTTTTTTTTTATTTTTGGCGCGAAATTCGAATTTTTAGAACAATTTTAAACTTTTAAATAATAAAAAAACTAAGACACTCGTTTTTACGAAAATCAATTATAATGTGTATTTTTGCACAATATTTTACCCTGAATTTTTTCAGATTTTTAAAATTGGTGAAACGTACCTTTAAAAATAAAAAACCGCATTTTTTCGTTTTTTTTTCGTTTTTTGATACAATTTTATACATGTTTTTCCAAAAAGGTAACACCGTGACTAGAATAGGTAAAAAACTAAAAAATAATTGGGGTTTGCTTGATAACAATTTTTTGCGCCATCCATTTTCAAGATACAGGGCGTTGAAGAAAATAAAATTTTACACATTTTTTACGATTTTGCCGAAACTACTGGCAACATTGTAATAAAACTTGGCGGGTTTTAAGAGATAGTTATTATGCATGTTTTGACATACAATTAAGGATTTGATATTCATTATTGGCGCGCATAGGGGTAATGGTCTGAACTTTTTAAAGAATAAAGATAGTACGCCACTGACATATTTCAAATTAACAATCGTTTTTGAATTCCTCGTTCAATTTGTGACAAAAAATCTATCTTCTTATTTTTTCATACAACGCGCCCTTTTTATTCAAAAAATTAAATATCTTAACCCTTACAAAGTATTCGAACTTCTAGTAGTTTTTACATCTACATTCTACATAAACTCGTACATCCATTATAAAAATTAATTCAAATACTTTGGAAGCGTTAAGATATTTTATTTTTTGCAGCAAAACGGCGCATCGTATGAAAAAATGAGAAGATAGTTTTTTTATTGCAAATTGAACGAGGAATTCAAAAATGATTGTTAATTTGAAATATGTCAGTGGCGTACTATCTTTTTTTCTTTGAAAATTTCAGACCATTACCCCTATGCGCGCCAATGATGAATATCAAATCCTTAATTGTATGTCAAAACATGCACAATAACTACCTCTTAAAACCCGCCAAGGTTTATTACAATGTTGCCAGTAGTTTCGGCAAAATCGTAAAAAATGTGTAAAATTTTGTTTTATTCAACGCCCTGTATCTTGAAAATGGATGGCGTTACAAAAAATTTTTATTAAGCAAACCACAATTATTTTTCAGTTTTTTACCTATTCCAGTGACGGTGTTACCTCTTTTGAAAAATATGTATAAAATTGTATCAAGAAAGAAAAAAAAAACCGAAAAAATGCGGTTTTTTATTTTTAAAGGTACGTTTCACCAATTTTAAAAATCTGAAAAAAATCAGGGTGAAATATTGTGCAAAAATACACATTATAATTGATTTTCGTAAAACGAGTGTCTTAGTTTTTTTTTCAGAGGTGTTTAAAAGTTTAAAATTGTTCTAAAAATTCTAATTTCCCGCCAAAAATTAAAAAAAAAATTTTTTTCATATAGATCTTTTTGAAACTTACAACTGTTTTAAATAAAGTTTTTGGCTAGCTCTTGATGCGGCTGAGATAAAAAATAAAAACCTAAAAAGCCTAATTAGGCTCTAGGGGGGTCACGTGACCACCTAGAGGGCTAAAAATTTCAGAAAGTGAGTTCCTCTATATGTGCTAAAAAGTGGCCTACATGGAATTTAAATCGAGTCGGGGGCACTTTTCACCATCTTACCCGGCTAGGCCCTTTGTGTTTAATCTGAATTTTCTTTGTTTTTATTATTGAAATATGTTAAAAAAAACATAAATTGTTGAGTGTTTGATCTTTCAGGCTGGTTCTTTTTTTGCTGAAGTTGAAAACGCATTTTCCGTTGATGTACCTAAGTCTGATCATTTTTAGCGCAGGTCATTTTTTTAAACGTCCGGTCAACTGATTTGCTCCAATATAATAACGTATTAAAATTCCTATGTACTAATTCTTCATAACAAAATTTTAATTCAAAATAAATATTTTGTTATTATTCTGGATGCTTCCAAATGAATTAAGATCGTCGCATAGACAAAATAATGCTTATGCGCCTGATATGATACGTTCTAATTTAAGGCCCTAATTGTAAGGTTTAAAATATAATTGAAAAAAAAATATTTTAAGTGGAATAATTTAAAATGATTATTAAGCAGACAGACATAATAATTGTATCAGAATCATTAATTTATTCATTGTGAGTTAGTAATATCTCCGCTCATAATTTAAAATCAAATATTTAAAAAAATTCCCGGGAAATCTGTAAGAATTCTTGGGAATCGGGATTTCTATTTTTTACTGATTTCCCGGAAAATTTGTACCGGGAATGCAGCTCTATGTATAACCTCTGAGTTGTAGATTCTAGATCTCAAAATATTAAGATTTAACCCAAATCACTAGCCCAGAAGATGTAGGAAATATGTGGGAAAATACGTCGAAAATCTGTTTGATGGCGAGAGGACACAACCACAAATAAATATAGTACAAGAAACAATACTTGAAATATTAACATCGGAAGTGACAAAAACAATCAATACGCCAAAGCCACGAAAGGCCTCAGGTCCAGATGAGATATATGTAGAGATGATAAAACTTATCAATGAAGAAATCTTCAGACCTTAACACTATTATTTAACAAAATAAGAGATGGAACTTTAATAAGAAGACAATGTTTTACAACTTGTCAGAGAGAACACCAAGAAACAGGTTTAGCAAATATTCATGTGAAGATATCAATAAAATATTAGTTAAAATGATTTATTTAAAAAGACAGTTTTGTTCATGAAATAATCCTAGCGAATTACTCTCGAGCTCTTAAATTATCGATTTATTTTGCCCTCGTGACACTTTTTGACACTCGTGACATAATTTCCCTCCCCTTCGGGTCGTGAAATTAAAACTGTCAAAGTGTCCCTCGGGATACAAATCGATAATTTTAGAGCTCTCGTGTAATTAGTACTGATTATAATAATTAATAATTAATAACTTACCTAAATACTCCAAAGATTGGTTCGCGAAGGATAAGTGTCCTATTCCTTGATCACTAACATGCCAGCAACTCCTCAAATTCAGTCTCTTAAGCTTCTTTAGTCCCCAGGCGATGAGAACCAAACCGGTATTAGTGACATTGCAACACCCACCCAGCTCTAATACTTCTAGATTCTTTAGATATTGCGCTATCCTACTCAACGAGTTATCAGTAACTTGTTTACATAGGGAAAGGTTTAGCTGGGTGAGTGATGGACATTCAGCGGAGAAACCGTGAGTGATACCCACGTCGGCCACGTTGTAGCAGCCACTGAGATTTAAAGATTCTATGTTGGGGATGCCTGCAACAAAAAATAAAATTGTATACACGTAATTAAATCTAAAAATCAATAATTTAATAGTTTTTAATTTATAAGAACCAAATCACATTACTATTTCAAAATCTGAAGTCATAACTTGTAACGTTACAAACTTCACATATTTGCTATTTTATTTTTAAATAATTAGTTTATTTTATTTTCTTTAATATTTTTTAATATTTCTTATTTTCTTTTTATCTTATCTTCTTATCTTATCTTACTTCTTCTCTGTTTTATTATTTTCTTTAATATTTCATTAATAATTATCTGCTCTATTTGTTTTAACTTGTTTTCCCGCTAAAAACTTGTTTGGCGTCCTCTTTCGGGTACCCCGTCAAAATAGCCCCGTCGAAAAAGCTCCGACGAAATAGCCCCGACATAATATCCCGCACACAAAACAGCTCCGACAAAATAGCCTGCAGACAAAATAGCCTCGGAACAATAACTCACCCACAAAATATCCCCGACAAAAAAGCACCCTTCAGAAATCATCATGAAATAATCCCTTAAAAGTACGTTTTTTCGGAAATGGTAATTATCCTCTATTCAGATGTTTATCTTAACCCCATTCAATAAAAATGGTCTTTGGTCTACATTGGACTTGATGAAATCGTAGAGTTGAGCTTCGCTTTGAATTGCAATTTGGTATGTTTACAGTAGAGTCGAAAATGGTCTTCCACGTACGAATAATTCCGTTGAGGGATGGCATCGCGCTTTTCAACAGGCTTTAAACTGTCATCATCCATCTGTTTACAAACTTATTGGGCAGTTTATAAAAAAACAGGACCACGCGGACCCGCTTAAGAGTAGGTATTAATCCAACCAATTCGTCTAAACGAGACTTGAAACAGTAATTGAAAATTACGATGATTCCGCAGTTCCTGATTATCATCTGTATTTCTAGAAGGATTTCATATAGGTCTGGATCCCGCGTATGAAAAAAAAGTTGATTATGTAATAGCAAGCTGAAAATTTGTTAATAGCTTAAGGGTATCTAGTCGGATAAACTTTGATATATGGGAGCACTGGAACAGGGGCAGTTTTAATTGTGGAACAGGTTAAAAATTTGGAACGGTCAGACCACGAAAACGGCACATTTATTTTATCCAACAGAACAGACTTAAACTCTCCGAACAGATATTAAACTCTCATGCAAAAATCAGACTGCTATTTATCACCTGTCATAATTCCTGTCATTTGACATATTCTACATGTTCCACTCATTAAAACGCCCATTTGGTGATAAATAGCAGTCTGATTTTTGCATGAGAGTTTAATCTCTGTTCGGAGAGTTTAAGTCTGTTCTGTCGGACAAAATACATGTGCCGTTTTCGTGGTCTGATCGTTCCAAATTTTTAACCTGTTCCATAATTAAAACTTCCCCTGTTCCAGTGTTCCCATATATCAAAGTTTGTCCGACTAGACACCCTTAAGCTATTAACAAATTTTCAGCTTGCTATTAATCAACTTTTTTTTCATACGCGGGATCCAGACCTAATACAATTTGGAAATATAAACGTCAATTCTTTGTTATTTTGTTTTATAACTACGTATTTTTATCATATTGAACATACTAAACCTTCTAATTTTTGTACTGAAACATTATCTAATTATTATTTAGTAGATAGAGATATGGATATGGGACATGTTGTAATAATGTTTTGAACGAGAATGTATTAAATTCTTGATGTTATGATAAAATAAATGGTACTCCGTTAAAAGGCAAAATTTTTTATTGGGGCTGTTTTACCCTGGGCGGTAATTTTGTGTGCGATCTATTTTCTTTACGGGCTATTTTGTCGAGGCTATTTTGTATCCGGGACTTTTTTAACGGGGCTATTTTTGACCCGGCAATTTTAACGGGTCACGCCTCTTTCGTTATCCTCTATTTTTTATCCCTCTATTAATCTAACATCTAAATCATCATACTGAACATACTTTATATTCTCTTACTCTCTAGGTATCTGTCTTTTAAGGCAGAACATGCCTGTCCATCTCCTACTTTGTACTGTCACTTCAATGACAGTGACAATAATGGAGAGGGAAAAACTAATTTTATTATAAAAGCCATGGCTTTTAAATAAGGCCCCATTTTAATTCCAAACATAATCATTTCTTGGGGTGAGTAGTTTCCGACATTATTGCATTCATTATATTCCTAACATTCACAGTTTTTATAACAAATTTTTTATACCTAACCTTCCATGTCCAAAAGCACATGTTCATTAAATATTTTATTTCACCTATTAATATGCATGTGGTAATCAAATAATTTTAGCTATGGGCCATTCCACGAACATACGCCTGTTTTGGATTACTTCGACAACGAATATTTTACTGTGCAACATAAGAAGTACGAAAGTAAATGGCGCTAATAATTATTCCAATAAACCACAATGTAATTTGCAATTTACTTTCGTTCTTCTTATTTTGCACAGTAAAATATTCGTTGTCGAAGTAATCCAAAACAGGCGTATGTTCGTGGAATAGGGTATAGTAATAATAATAATTGCATTTGATTTATTCTTGTAGTCTACTACTTTCTGATTATTTCTTGAAGAACGGCAGCAGGACATACATTTTGGTTTCTACTTCTTGATGTCACTAAAGGCACATTCTCACGGTTCGATTTTAGTTGATCAACCACATATCCCTGTATGTATTAAGTTCGGAAATGTGGTCGGAATGGTGGTCGGAAAAATAATATCGAAGACTCAGTACTAAAATTAGATAACAAAAGTCCTGGAAAGGGTGGAACATTTTGGATATTTAAATAGCTGGATTGACTGCAGGGTTGAAAGTGACGAGGAAATTTTGACCATAGTTGAACTTGCACGAAAAAACTTTATTAGCTGACGTTCTGTCTTGTGCAGTAGAAGTCTGTCATTGACCACATGTCTTTAGAGTATTGAAGTGCTACATCTGGTCCCTTTTGTTCTATGGATGTGAAAGTTGGACAACAAAATGAAGAATCTCAACAAATTAGAAGAGTTCGAGTTGTGGTGTTACCGTCGAATGCTCAGAATCCCGTGGACAGCACACATACCCAATGAACGTGTGGTGGAGACCTTGCACAAAGAGCGAGAATTGATCAACGTCATAAAAATGAGAACGGTTCAATACCTCGGTCATATAATGAGAGGACCTAAATATCGCTTACTCCGGTTGATCATTCAGAGCAAAATCGAAGAAAAACGCTGGGTTGGAAGAAAACCACTGTCCTGGCTGCGTAACACAAGACATTGGACAGGTCGAGGAATTGTTTCATATAGCAGCCGACCGAGAAACATTTCATCAGCTTGTTAATACGACGATAGCCAGCTCTTGAAAATAAGCACGGCATACAATGAAGAAGAATGTATTAAGTATGTACATACATACTATTATATTCTACTCACTACACTACTCTTAGATATTAAATGAAAATATGTTATATTATCGGTACTAAGAGTTATAGCCATTAGTATTTTCTGTACCAGTGTCAGCTGATTTTTTTTTATATAAATATTCTAAAGTGGTTCAGTACGTATTTCAAAAGCATACAATTAACCGATTTCCATCTGATCTCATTTACATTTTATTGATCTGTTGTGGTACAGCTCGACTGTGTGCTCATTACTAAAAAATCTTTATCGACAGTTAGGATTACATTAAAACCAATATCTTTAGGCATTCATTAGAATTTCTAATGAGAGTGCTACGTTCCAAGATTGTAATAAGTAAGAATGAATTCCACATTGTTTTACGTCATGTCATAAACTTAAACATAAGGCCACGTTCACATGACAAGCGTTTAACGCGTTTTAATATCACAGGATTACAGCTTTTATAAACATAGTTTTAAAAGTTATGCACCACATAAAAGTATGCTCATTTTCATAGTTATTAACCCTTAAACGCCCAAGAGTGGGTAAAAAATGTCCACCTAATGCGTATTCCTCTGTAACATATTTATTACGTGTTTAAAAATTTTCCAAAAATTATTTATTGTTAAAAAGACAGCCTTTTATCGAATGTTAATTTGATTTTACCGATATTTTTGAAAATAAAAGTAATATCTTGAGTTAAATATGGGTGGGCATAAAAAGTACACCCTTGGTAAAACTTATTACTAAAGGTTTCTATACAATTTCTGGTTGGGAGGAACATAATCCATATAATTGTCAACGTATAATTACATAATCGACATAATTATCCGCCAATGAGGAGGATGAAAGGAAAAATGTGGAGAAAATGGACAAATCTGAATTACTGGCTTTTACTGGTACATATGTTAATTTTGATGTACATTGTAATTTTGTTGTAAGGTTTGTAAATTTTTTATATTAATATTTTAGAAGATGCTGTGTTTATTAAGCAGAAGATTTTGTTTAATCCATTTCCAACAACTCTCAATAAATATATGAACTATTTTCGAGGTGGACATTATTTACCCACCCTTGGGCGTACATGGAACCTAAAAAAGGTTGTAAATTCACAATATGAAGCACGAATACAGCAACTCGAGGAGGAACATAGAACCGGTCAGTGTAGACAGTTTTATAGGGACCTAAAAACAATGACGAGCAACACGACCAACAGCCCAAGATTTATAAAAGACGATGCAGGACAATTGCTCACAGACGACGAAGAGGTAAGCCGCCAATGGAGAAAGTATTTTGAGCAACTCTTAAATGCAGAAAACACCACAACGACAGGGCAACAAAGACAGTACCAGTTAGCCGAACCTGAGACACCAGGGCCCACACTAGCTGAAGTAAAGTCCGCAATTTCGTTCCTAAAAAACCATAAAGCCCCAGACCCAGACGACATACAGGCGGAACTACTAAAAAGAGGGGGGAAAAACTACATCTTGAGATATATTATCTTATAAGAGAAGTCTGGGAAAGCGAAGAAACACCGAAACACTGGCATGAAAGCCATATAATACCTACTCACAAGAAGGGAGACAAACAAATATGTCGGAACTATAGAGGAATATCGTTAATCAATACAAGATACAAAATTATATCCATAATATTGTTTAGAAGACTAACTTCATACGCAGAGAAAATAATAGGCGACTACCAAAGCGGATTCAGACCGGGAAGGTCGACCATAGACCAGATCTTCGTCCTACGCCAGGTGTTGAAAAAAAAAAACTGGGAATTCAACCGCGATGTACACCAAATCTTCGAGGACTTTAAACATGTAGCGTTTGAAAAAACTCCAACATTAATTTAATATCCCAATTCCCAAAAAGAATGTCCATTTTTTTAATTTATTTTGTGAAGTTGAATATCATTAAAATATCCCAAGCCGCCCCTGTATACAGCTACGAAGTATTGCACAACATTTCAATGTGTTACAATTTGTAAGAAGTGCTGATGCGTAGATGAATTTTCTAGAAGAAATGCTAACCCCCCTTTCAAGAAAGTGACGTGAGTTTTAGTCATGTAAGCATCCCTAAGGATCAAAATCGCTCGGTACTTCGTCGTACTGTCCCTGTTTGTAGCTTCAGAGCGAAGCGCAATTCAGTCCAGCTTTACGTCCCAAGGTGATAGCTTCTCCTCGGCTGGTACTCGCTTTAATTAGGGCGTAGTCCCTTTGTTCCCCGCCGGTAAAATGTAGAATGGTCGCTGTGAAGATCTGAATGTGTGGTGAGTGCTCTGAGAGGATTTTTTTCCACATAGTGATGGATTTGTATGGAAAATCGAAGCCTCCCGAGAGTCAAATTTTTTTCCACATAGTGATGGATTTGTATGGAAAATCGAAGCCTCCCGAGAGTCAAATACGCAGTTCTACAAACCGGCATTGTTGTCTTTTGTTTCCTGTGTTATGTATGATGGTCAAGCCCTGATTTCATCGAAGAAATGTCGTTCCTGTCCCGTGATGTTTTGTTTCCAGTTTCCCAGAAGCCCCCTTTGTGATTTGTGTTATGGAATGTCTACCCCACACCCCACCCCCAGTTGATTGTCTGAAGAGTGAAGTGAAGCCATGTCCTCCCCTGCCTCCGGTCGATGACCCCGTTTGTTTTTGTTTGTGTACCCCGTGTGACAGTAAATAAAGGTATGATACTTTTGCTAATTTTGTTAAATTCCAAAAGGATAAATACTAAAGTTTATTGGTAAAAGTTTAAGTATTTGTATAAAGAAATAGTGCTTTCATGATGAAATTTAAAAATAAATTAAAATGACAGTGACTTTGACATTTGACAGCTGCGTCAAATCTTGTGTTGACGTACACTGCTAACCAAAGTTGTTGTATTGAATTAATGTAAAAGATTTGTAGATTTTTTTTATCCCGTAGTAAAGTCAATCATTTCCTGTTACATTTTTTTGTTTAAAAAATTAAAGTTTGAGGTTTTGAATAAATGTTTGTGAAAGTTTACCATATTATTTCTCTAGTACAACCCTTTTGAAAATTTGTTGACAGATGACTAATGCAACTGTGAAAGTTTTAGAATAAGAAGAGATAAAGTAGCCCAGTGTAACCCCAAAGAGGAATCAAAGATGATTGTCCCCCCATTTGGTACCCCGAAAGTGAGAAAAAAGTCTAGTAAGTACCCATATATGAACCAGAGGATTTGTTTCGAACGGCGTCCTGTTTTTTAAATAGTAGAAAGATCCTCTAGTCAGAGTAAGTACCCTTTAGTATTTGGTTATGGTAGTTTAGTCCTCTTAACACCCCTCCCCTTCCCTAACGAATCTACGACCTAGCTCCCGCACAACAAATGAGCTGCCGTCTTGCAACGAGGCTTTATGTGTCTGCTTCTTCTTCTTTAGCCCCATTCTGACCCCCCAGTATTTTTATGGTTAGTTCTTTCATTGTTCCCATATGAGCAGACAAGTAAAAACGCATCAAACAAGCTTATGATTCCGTTAACAGAGAAGCATTGTGGGAGACTATGGTAGAAATGGGAGTACCTGGAAAGCTGGTACGATTAGCACAGGTGAGCACGGAGAACGCTTCTGCACGAATTAGAATTGGCAGCACCACGTCGGAGGAATTCCTCATTGACACCGGGCTTAGACAAGGAGATCCTCTCGCCCCCTGCTGTTTAACTTCGCACTGGAACATGCAGTAAGGAAAGCTCAGCCACAACTAACAAACGGATTTGCCGCCCAAGGATCAAAAATACTATTGGCCTTTGCGGATGACGTAGACACAATTGCACAATCCACCAGAGATGCAAAAGATGTTTTCACCCTATTCGAGAACGGAGCCAAGGAAGTTGGTCTCAAGGTCAACGAGGACAAGACCAAGTACATGGTGGTTACGAAGAACCTAAGACCAAGGGTTAGACAAAACGTAACAATTAATGTATACAACTTTGAAGTCGTCAAAGAATTTAAGTACCTGGGAGCGATCATAACATCTGAAAATAAATACGAAAAGGACGTGGCAGCCAGGATCATTGCAGGAAACAGGGCATATTACTCATTAATGACCCTACTTAAATCAAAAATACTTTCAAATAGCAAAAATACTTTCAATACAGCAAAAATAAGAGTATATAAGACAATAATTCGTCCCACAATAACTTATGGAAGCGAAACATGGACTCTGAACCAGCGGGAAACTACAAAATTCCTACGGCGGGATAACTACAGGTTATCAACATGCCTGTGAGCAGTTAAAGTTGATTTGATGAAAATTAAAGGAGTTTTTTTACGGATCACATTTCTTCTCCAGAACATTATACTTCCACTTGTTTATTTGTGAACAGATCTGACAGTTTTCGTTCTTGCTTGTCTTCTTCGATCTCTAAGTACACGATTTCGTGGGTCATCTGATTGTACACCAATCCTGGCTTTTTCTGAAAATAGCACATTTTGTCAATTTCCAATGTTCCAGTTTTGGTGGCGAAGACACCAATTTAGGCGATCAATCTTGTGCTGCCTGGATAACTAGGGAACTCATAACTGTTTCTTGCTGTATACTTCTTGGCACGAACTCTTCTTCTTATCGTTTCAACTGAAAAAGTTACACCTGTAGCTTCCAAAAGCTGCCTTTGGAGCTGCAGGTGAGAAATGGTTGGGTATTTTCCAGCTGATTGGGCAATTAAACGATCGTGGCGAACCGTTATTACTTTCTGGCGACTTTCTTTTGCTTTATTTTTAAGCTTTCCTACTTCATCTTACCTAGCATAGGTTTTGGACAGAACGCCCTGTGTCACGCATAGCACAGCTATGTCCCTCTGAGAACATTAATTTCTCCACAAGATCAATATCTTTTCTCGTTGTAAGTTCTTTAACGCCACATGAGGCATATTTTCGTTTTTGGATACAAAAGTTAGTTTATTTATTTTCGTTCAATTTGCAACTCAAGCAAATAACCTATACCAGCGTTTCCCAAACTTATTTTTCCGTGGCCCGGTTATTTTTGTGCTTATCCTTCGTGACCCACTAATTTTTTGAAGCTAGGAAAATAATCCCCGGACAAATAATCCCGGACAAAAATCCCCACAAATTATCCCTGAACAAAAAATCCACGAATAAAAAATCCCCGGAAAAATAATCTCCAGACAAAATATCCCGGATATATAATCCCCACAAATTTTTTTTGAAAAAATATCCCCACAAAATATCCCGGACAAAATATCCCCAAGAAATATTGGCTGCTGAATTCTCTAAAAGTTTTACCGTGAATGCAATCGACGCAAATGTTTTTCAGCCTCAGTGCATGCAAATTTTACATGATAAAAGAGTGTGAGTTTTTTCAAAAATGGTGGAAGATATGGGGAATGAGCTAAGGCTGTGGGAATCATGTTGTAATTATTCACTTAAATCTTTTGCTCACTCTGCTTTGAATAACTATGTTCAAAACATTGCGTATTCATGATGATAACTGCTGGTCTTGAAAACGACACTCGTGATTGTAATGCAAAAACACCTGTTCCTTTTCCGCCTGACCTTGAACACGATAATCTTAAATTGTAATGCAAAAAAATCTGTTCATTTTTGTAAACTTTATATATATTTAGGTCTTTGCCGCGTTTACTATTGCCTTGATTTGTTGTTCTGTGCCACTATTTCCCATTGTCTCACTCCCTTTTTCTCCAGATATTCTCTGACTGCATCTTTCCACCTTTTTCTAGGCCGTCCTACAGACCATCCCCATCTGGCCTCTCCCGAGTAGCTATGAAGGGTTTTCGAAAAAATTCACATTTTTTGTCATGTAAAATTTAATATTTTCAGCATGAATTGAAATTCGAAATTTGGTAAAATTTCGGGAAAACTTTTAGAGAACTATTCGGCACCAAATATTTGTGCAAATTTGTGGGGATTATTTTTCCGGGATTTTTTGTGGGCATTTTTTGTCCGGGGATATTTTGTCCAGGGATAATTTGTAGGGATTTTTGTCCAGGATTATTTGTCTGGACCCCAATTTTTTGCATAGCCTGGTGTGTGTACAGGAAAACATGTTTAAATATTTATTACAGTTTTATATATTTTAATAAAGAATCATTAATTTGCTCAAACACAAATGTAATAAAACAAAATAATAATCAAATATTAATGAGAAGTAGATGTTAATTTAATCCTTAGGTCCGGTTCGACTTCCAAATGGTTCCTATATTTATTTTTAAGCAAAAGCAGTGTTAAAAACCCTACCTCACACTTATAGGTCGTAACAAAAGGAATTAGAAATGTTATCGCTTTTTCTGCTAAAACTGGCTACCTACTCCTGGCGGCAAAACAGCCAAAAATCTATCAGTGGTATTTTTTCTAATATGTCTTTGAGTGCTTTTTCACGCGATAGTTCAATTACTGACTCAACATATGTCCATTGTAAATGGATACCTTATCCACGCTTTGTTGCTGTGGATGGGGGAAAGTATTCCTTCAGATTTGCCTCTTGCAGGATCTCCAGTCCTCGCAGGTGTTTCTTGAAAGCCGTTGAAATCTCATCCGACAATGAATTTACGATATTATTTTTTTTGTAGTTCCGTGTCTACAAATTAAGTTTTTTTGTTGCAGCTTTCACCTTCTCTTGTACTTTAAATACAGTTACATTGCTACCTTGTAATGTCATATTTAAATTGTTCAAGAAGTCAAAAATATGACAAAGGTAGACTACCTTGATTAACCAATTGGCATCATGAAAACTGTCTTTAAATTGAAGTATTGCATCCCTAGCCGTTGGTGGATGTATTTCTAAGAATATTGAAATTTCTTTCTTCAATTCAATAGGTCTTTCTAAAACATTCCCTTTTGATAGCCAACGCACTTCGTAGTGCAAAATAAGATCTCCATGTTCACTTCCCATTTCTCTGCACAAAGCAGAGAATACTTTGTGAGTTCAGTGGGCGAGATTTTATGAAGTTTAAAAAATTTACACTCTCCTTCATAGATTCGGTTAAAATTGGTGGCATTTTTTTCGACAGCTAATACCTCTTTGTGGATGCTAAATGCACCCAAATACATTCTGGTGCTAAGGCTTTGATCCCCGGAAAAAGTACAGTACGAGTGCCTGCCATTATCCGTGATCCATTATTCTATTCAATTCCATCATCACTAATCAATTAGATTAAATATTTCTTCAGCTGTTGTTCTTGTTGACAAATATTTACAAAATAGAAATTCTTAGTGAACAGTATTTTCAAAATCGTGTCTTACAAAACATATTAGATTAGCATTATCTGATATGTCTGTACTTTCATTAAGTTACAAGGAAAAATAGTTATAGTCCTTTAAGTGACATATAATAATTTCTTCAATATTATCTGCCACCTCCACAATCCTACGTTTCAATGTGTTATTTGATAGAGCCAGCGAATTCACTTCTTGCTTTTCCTGCTGTTCATCACATATTATCCGAGATGCTACTATTTTCATTGCTAGAACTATTAATTTCTTGGCAATTGTATGTGGATAACCTATTTCAGCAATTAATTTTGATATTTCATAAGAAGCCAGTACAAGGTTTTCAGATTGAGCGTTCTGAGAAAATTCAAAAACATATTCTTTATGGTAGCTATTAATTCTCTTTTTTTATTTATAAAAAACCTATTCGTCAAAGCCAGGCGACCCGGCATTTTGCTTTCGTGGCCCGGTACCGGGTCGCGACCCACCATTTGGGAAACGCTGACTATACCCTACCGAGCGTACTATCTGACTGTCTTTTTAGATTTGTTTATTTTCAATAAAAACCCTTATTCTTCGCAACAATAATAAGTTTTTTCAAAAGAAATAAATATTGCTTTGAAATACATGGTGATTCCATATCACCATGCATTTATCACCAATACATAAGTTTAGTTGTGTGTGTATTTCTGTACAGTTATTGCATACTGATCAGCCTTCAAGAAAATGACGTAGGTGGCCGTCAACTTTTTCGAAGTAACTTACCGGATAATTGCACTACGTTGGTTTTTGTTTAATATTCTTACTTTGTAATAACACTGTCATAATGTATGCAAAGAACTTCAATGTTTCTGTGTTAAATTCCTCTCCGCTCGTACCTTAGACCCCTTTCACATGACAAGTGCTTAACCCGCGTTTTGATAAGGCGCGTTTTAATAACGCGCGACTACAACTACATATATTTTACATACATCTTATTTGAGGCCGTTCACATGCGCGTTAGCATGCGAACGCCTCAAAAAAATGTATGTAAAATACACTTGTTTCAAAAGTTATGCATCACCTAAAATTATGCTCATTTTCATAATTCATAGTAGATTGTTTCGTAAACAAATTAACAGATTCCGCTAATTTTTTTTTTATTATTTTCGAATTTTCTTTTGTATTTACACAGTTGGGCAAAGGTTTACTCAAACTTCTTTTTTGCACTTATACCGGTTGGAAGAAAAGAAATGTTTTTCTTATTGTTATTCTTATGTTTTAAAAGAAAAGTTTACGACACTTTGTAGGGAGGGCAAGGTATAAGTATGGGTATTCATCAAAATGGTATTGTAGCCTTATGTTTTGTGAACATTTTGTTTTTTTAATGTCCCTTATATCTTTCGAAACAAAATTCTTTAAGATGACGTGTTTTAACTGAAACAAAACTAAATTCACAACCTATTCACTACTGTTTCTTTTTTTTATTAAGTCTTCTCGTTTGAGTCCTTACTCTGTTGTAGTCTTCCCTGATCTCTTCTGTAGGTCGTGTTAGTAACTCCAGCCTCTTGATTGCTTTCTGCTGCAAGCTTTGTTCGCACTCCTGGTCAAACCACTGGTTTTTCTTCTTGTTATTCCTTTCTTCCCCTATAGTTTCCGCTGCGGCGCTTTCTATGGCGTTTGATATATTTTGCCATTTCTGGTCTATGGTCAATTCTGGTGTTGATGTTTCTTCTTCTTTCAGTGTCTGCAATTTATTTTTTATCAGTGACTGATATTGGCGTTCATTATCAGGTAGATCGAGCCTTGAAATGTCCCATGACCATCTCCAGCACGATGATCAGACCAAATAAAGAACAGAACTGGTTACTCATTCTCCGAAACAAAACAACACGCACAGGAGAGAGAGACAATTGGACAGAAATAGTCAAACAAATTACATGGCGCCACTACATCCTTACGAAGGAGAAAAGATAGCGGAGAAGGATGTAATCGAGCAGAAGGTACTGGGTTTTTCTCTGGTAGTCGAAGGACTAATCTCAGAGCTTTGTTATGCAGTTTTTGCTTTAAAATCTTCATTGCTTGTTTGTCGTACCGATTGTTTACTGCTATTTGCTTAATAACATTCAATTTTATCTCGGAAGTTATTAAGCCAATAGCAGTAACTGATGGGTGCAACCAAAATAAACAAGATTTTTAATCAAAAACTGCATAACAAAGCCTGAAATTAGTCTTTCCACCACCAGAAAAAAAACCTAGCTCCTTCCGCCCGATTACATATACAGGAAATATATCAACAAAACAGACAAATCCATGAAGAAGGAAGGAATAACATCAGCTTCAGAAATAACACCAGAGTTCACAACAAACAACAACTGGTTGTCAACAACAAGCAACCTTAAATCGTCCCTTCATATCGATGTGTTAAGCAAGAAACTATCCTCAGCTTGCTTTGCAATAAGATCTGGTTCGAAGGAAATGAATTTAGACTCTTTCAAAATAACATATTTTTCTTTGTTCGAGTCCCATCTTCGATATGGTCTTCCTTTTTGGGGTTCTGGTACAGCTGCCCAATCCGATGTTATTTTTAAATTACAACAAAGAGCAATAAGATATCTGTTTGGCCTCAGAAGAACAACACATGGCAGAAGCTACTTCAAAGATCACAGGATTCTAACACTACCTTCCTTATATATTTTAGAAACTGTTTGCTTAATTCGTAAACATCTACACGTCTTTCCAGCAAGACCTAGACATGACTACTCCACCAGAAATTCTACCTTTGACATCTATTTACCGATCTCGTCTAGTAAGTTAGTAAAGAAATATATATTATATTCTGCAAAAAAACTATACAACCATCTCCCTCTACAACTTAAATCTGCAACATCTTTCCCCAAGTTCCGTAAAATGAGAAAAGCCTATTTATCTGAAAGACCATATATTATTATTCAATAGCAGAGTTTCTTAACCAATAACTAAGAAATTACAGTATTCTTATGTATAAGTAGAATCTTAATCTATATTTGAGTGTCATATGCAGCAACTTAACTTATTAAATTTCTTAAGGTAGATTACGCAATTTGCAATTTTTTTTTAATTTTGCAATAGATTGTTACTGTTTTTTGTTTCACTTTATTATATTTTATTTATATTGACGATTTATATAATTCTAGTAAATTGTATTTGTTATTGTTTTTTTATGATTCTTGTAAGCTTTGTCTATAAAATTGTTAAATTTTTCATGACAATAAAGAATATTTCTATTCTATTCTATTGAACAAATATATTAAGAAAAACAAGAACCAAAAAAACATATGTGGCGTGTAAAAACTTACATGTTGTGGTGACTGCCCAAACACAGGTCAAACTGGTAGAACGTATAACAAACATATATCACAACACAAAAGGGCTTCCAATATTAGACAAACAATTCTACGTTCGTACTTCGCTTTCTAGATCTAGATCATACTTAAATAATTCTTTTAATGACCAATTTCAAATTTTTGATATATAAAAATAAGGGCCTTATGCTATCTTTATTACTATGGAAATTAACCACTTAATGCGTTGAAGTGCAGCTTGCCGGCCAATTTGGGACTTGCGCCGTGGTACAGCGCTATTCAAATTATGTTATGGCCGTTTTTGGTTTATAAAAAATTTATTATGTTATTTTTAATCGTAAATATACATACTTTCGTTGAAATGTTTTATGGCCGTTTTTGGTTTTCGTTTCTGTCAGCTGGTAGATGTTTCTTGTATTATATTATTTGCAATATTTACAGTTTATTTTATTTCCGTTACAGTCAGGTAGTAGATCTTTCTTGTATTACAATAATTGCAGTGTTTACAGTATTACAGGCCGGTGCACAAAATATTTTTGAACTTTTTACAACTTTATCATCAGACTTAAAATAAAACTTACTGAATTTTTTTTTATTTATGCCTTTACTTTAATTCTACGTCCCTCATAAGTCTGTGATTTTAATTATACATAAGCGAAAGGCTACATGGGCGATTTTTTACGGCGCCCTAAGAGCAGTAAACCTGATGAGGCATTGTTCGACTAACTCCTATTTCATCTACAAGAATGCCTCGTCAAGTTTACTGCTCTTACGGCACCGTAAAAAATCGCTCGTGTGGCATTTCGCTTAATATTAAGATTAACTATTTAGATGGGAAATAAGCCACAATTAAATTGAAAAAATAATTTTATTAAAATTTCGACGCCCAAATCGGGTGTCGTTGTCAAAATAGAAAATAATACTAAATTAAACAAAGATGTTGTTGCTAAGTAAAAAAATTCATCTTATAATTTATTTAATCTGACTCATTTATATTGGCAATTCAGACGTATTTTGTACATTTTAAAGTAGAAGACCTTAAAATGATATCGCCAATATTTATGAGTTGCGTTCCTGGGACAAGTTTTACTAAAATATAGTTCATCCGATTACATGAAATCAATCCCAACTTAAGAATATCCGTGACAAAAAAATCATAGCATGTGATCTGTCTTTAAAAAGACAACGAAATGCAACGATGACAGTAAAATTCTCGGGTTAGAGATTCCACAGTAAATCACGAGGGAAAACCAGGAAAAAACCTCGTGATACTATCCCGACATTGTAAGTATTTGGTCTTACATTTAAGTTACTTTCAAAAACTAATACCAAATTCTGACTTTAATATGTTTAAATTATAAATAATATTAATAATACATAGATATACAATAAGTAATACTAAAATATAAAATATGTACTAACTCGATATGTTATTGACTTTCTAATCGTGGTATTTTCTTTCTATTGAGTTCCTCTTTCAGTATGAGTAACAACATCCTACTGCATCCTACCGAGGGATAGTATCACGAGGTTTTTTCCTGGTTTTCCCTCGTGATTTACTATGGAATCTCTAACGCGAGAATTTTACTGTCATCGTTGCATTTGGTTGTCTTTTTAAAGACAGATCACACGCTATTATTTTTTTGTTACGGATATTCTTGAGTTGGGATTGATTTCATCTAATCGAATGAATTTTAAATTTTGTTTTTAAATCTAATACCTATATTATTGTATGCGGTGATTTTAATATTGATACAAGATATTTAAATTATGATGTTATCAAACTACAAAATGTCCTTCCTTCTTCTAATGTAAATTTTAATCTCGTAAAATGGCCCACTAGGGTCACGGATACCAGCATTACGACGATTGATAACGTCTTTGTTAATTTTTCAAACTCTTCTGTTACTTGTGTAAACGACAATACTGTGTCCGACCATCGAACTGTACTGATTGAGTTTGATTTTGGGGCGGGTGAGTCGAATGTTTTCTATCAAAAAAGAAATTTTAATGACATTACTATAAATAAATTTATAAATGACATCTCAAGTGAGGACTGGAATCAAATATATGGTATCCTAGATACAAATATTGCTTTTAATACCTTTTTTAATATTTTTATGTATTATTTTAACATAAATTTTCCTATTATAAATAAAAAGTCCAAATTAAATAGTAATAAATGGGTTAATAATGAGGTGAGACAATCAAGTTATCAATTGAAAAATGTGCATGCATTATCTAGGGCATTTCCAGAGTTGCGTGATTATTATAGACATAAAAAAAGAGAGCATCAAAAGCTTCTGAATTTAACCAAAAATGCCATTATCAAAATATAATAAACACCTCAGATAATCCTTCTAAAAGTGCTTGGAAAATTATATCTGATTTTTCAAAAGGTAAAAAAATGAGAGTAACAAAACACTTTCAAACGGGGATAACTTAATTACAGATTCATTAGAAATAGCCAATAAATTTAACCTATTTTTTTAAAATGCCCCATTGGATGCCATTGCGACCATTCCAAACAAACCTGATAATACATATATTTGTAACAACACTGTTTTGGATGACCACTTTCTTCTACATCCGTACACTTCAATAGAATTAAACAAATTATTAAACCAAAAACTAAAAAACAAAAAATCTCAGGGCTTTGATGAAATCCCTGGGTTTTTAATAAAAAAGGTTGTTTATTTTATAATATCGCCATTAACATATTTAGTTAATTTATCATTTTCAAATGGCAATTTTCCAGATTGTATAAAAACGGGAAAGGTGTTACCAATTCATAAAAAAGTTGACCCAAAACAAGTAAATAATTACCGTCCAATAACAATTTCTTCGGTATTTTCAAAAATTTTTGAATACAGTTATTTACAAAGACTTAACTCATTTTTACAGACGAATAAAGTGATTGTTAGTAACCAACATGGTTTCCAGTCCAAAAAATCTACCCATACAGCAATGCATTCCTTTTATGATACTCTCACATCTTTAATAGATACGGGAGAGAGTCCTGTTGGGATATTGTGTGATCTTGGCAAGGCTTTCGACTGTGTCAATCACGAAATTTTATTTTATAAATTAAAAAATATCGGCATTCAAGGACGTGCGTTAAATTGGTTAACATCATATTTAACTGCACGTCGTCCAGGGTTGCAAAAAAACATGTTTTTTTAATTTTAAACAAAACAAACTTTTTTTTTTGTTTTAAACGTATTTTTTTTTTGAAACCTGTTTTTTTTTGTTTTTAAATTGCATGTTTTAAACAAATAAAACTTGTTTAAAACACATGTTTTTTGTTTTAAACTTTTTTTTTGCTTTAAAAATGTTTTTGTTTTTAAATTTTATATTTTAAACAAATAAAACTTAGAAGAAAACATTGTTTAAATCATATTTTCCTAAACATAATATTAATTGAAAGTGTTTGATCTATTATTATTATTCCACTAAATAATATATAAATTGGAAAACCAATTGCAAAATTACGAGCTATTGCCTGGGGAACCACAGACTATTTACTATTTATAAATCCGCATTACAAGTTGGCTATTGCAATAACGTCTATTGTCAGTTATTTTGTGCTGTTTCTGGTGGTGCTTAGTGTTTTTTTTAAACATGCAAATGATTTGGTGACCCCAGCTCATTTTTTGGCAAATTTGCTTGATCATCGCTTTATTGAAAATAAACTTATCATCCATCCATTATAAATTATCATCCAGAAGCATTTTAGATTATTATTACCAGGCAAAGTGTGTACCCTTTACTCCATATGTTTTCTAAACACCTATATTGAGAATGTAAAACCATTGGCATGGTGGCGTTCTAAGAAAAATATAAATAGGTATACTACAGCATTGAAACTTGCTCAACAGCTTCACACAGCTGTTGCATCGTCAGCCAACATAGAAGACTCTTCTGATCATAAGGTTTACCATTCCAAACTACGTAATCGGCTAGGCAATGACAAAGCTGCTAAGTTGGTTTCAATTTTTAAAGAGCTTAATTCCATCAGTGATGACGTGACTGATTTAAATTACAAGATTACTATGAGTCTGAAACAGTTTTGAGAAATTGATTAACTCTTCTTTGCAAAATATTTTCAGTTTTCCAATTTTTTTTGTGTTCAGATTATTAATAAATAAATAATATATATGTTAAAAAGTTTATATAATGTATTTGAGAATTTTTTTGATGTTATATTAGTAAAGAAAATGAAAAAAAAGCACTTGTTTAATTTAAATGTTTTAAACAAAAACTGTTTTAAACGTAAGCAAACGTTTAAAACACGTTTAAAACAGTTGATTAAAACAAAATGTTTAAAACAAAACAACCCTGACGTCGTCAATACGTCAGCTTAACAGAAAAAGGAAAATTATCAAATGCGACGCATAAATCCAACTACATATCTCGATATTGACATAGGTGTACCGCAAGGCTCAATTTTAGGACCTGTTCTCTTTCTTATTTATGTAAACGATGTTGTCTCGGTTAACTCGGATGGACATTTCACGATATTTGCAGACGACATAAATGTAATAGTCAATGGACCTGATACTTCTTTTAAGTCCAAATGTAACAGCTTACTGTCAGATCTTTACAACTGGTTTTGTAATAATTATTTATTGTTGAACACCCAAAAAACTCTTTTCATGCAGTTTCATAATAGGCAACGATGTATTAACCCAATTAACTTAAATATAAATAATAATGATATTGAACTTGTTTCATCATTGAAGTTCTTAGGACTTCATTTAGATGAATGTCTTAATTGGAGGAAACATTGTGATACACTGGTCGCAAAGTTAAACTCAGTAACGTTTTTGTTTCGAAATTTAAAACAAGTATTAACGGAGAAACAATTAATAATGCTTTATTGTGCCCAAGCCGAATCTCGTTTGAGATACGGGATTTGTTTTTGGGGATCAAGTTGCCATATCAATGAAGTCTTTTTTGCACAAAAAAGAATAATACCGACTATTGCTGGTATCCCTCATAAAACAAGTTGTAGGCAATACTTTCAAAATTTCAAAATATTGCCATTGGCCTGTATTTATATTCTGGAGATTTGTATATATATATATATATATATATATATATATATATATATATATATATATATAGAAGACAAGAAGTCTTTGCTGACAGTAAATAGAAAGAAATTTAGGATATTGGGTTATGCAGCAAATGAAAAGTGTACTCTTTCAAGTTTCTTTAATCCAAGCTTTCGGTTATGATTATAACCATCATCAGGGTGCTACAATGATATTTTTTCTATGTAAAAGAATATGAAAACATGTATAAATAAATAGTACTTACAAACTTATTGAGGATATTTCAAATGTGATGTCATTGAGAAGAAATGAGATGCAACTTGATCAATGGTCATGCCGATGCCTCGAATCCAACAAAATTTAATTTAATAAGCGGGGTGGTTTGTATTATATCACCATTGCAGGAACGACCAATGAGCAAAGGTTAAGTTGTTATGAAGTATCACCCGGTGACGGGTTTGGCATGACATTTGAAATATCAACAAGACTTTTTAAAAAAGAAGAGTAAAAGAACATTAAGGGTCAATGGTAAATATAAAATAATATTAAAATTTATAAATAATAGTAAGACACTATCATAAAACGATTATAAAATTAAATTAGGCTAAGAATTTTAAAAAATTGACATACACAACATATAGAATTAAAATTTGTTAAAATTGCGGTTAAATTGAGTAACAACAATATTGATTAAAATTGAATTTAAAATTATTAGTACAAATTATAATGTTGATGACAGTTCAGAGTCTCTAGAATGGGAGTTAGGAGATGACTCACGATTATCTAAATAGAGTAAGTAGGAAAACATTTCATTGAGGTGGCCTATATGTCTTACTATTATTTATAAATTTTAATATTATTTTATATTTACCATTGACCCTTAATGTTCTTTTACTCTTCTTTTTTAAAAAGTCTTGTTGATATTTCAAATGTCATGCCAAACCCGTCACCGGGTGATACTTCATAACAACTTAACCTTTGCTCATTGGTCGTTCCTGCAATGGTGATATAATACAAACCACCCCGCTTATTAAATTAAATTTTGTTGGATTCGAGGCATCGGCATGACCATTGATCAAGTTGCATCTCATTTCTTCTCAATGACATCACATTTGAAATATCCTCAATAAGTTTGTAAGTACTATTTATTTATACATGTTTTCATATTCTTTTACATAGAAAAAATATCATTGTAGCACCCTGATGATGGTTATAATCATAACCGAAAGCTTGGATTAAAGAAACTTGAAAGAGTACACTTTTCATTTGCTGCATAACCCAATATCCTAAATTTCTTTCTATATATATATATATATATATATATATATATATATATATATATATATATTAAGAAGACAATGAGTCTTTGCTGACAGTAAATGTACAGTTTTTGGTTATTGGGTTATGCAGCAATTGATAAGTGTACTCTTTTAAGTTTTTATTCCGAGCTTTCGTTAATGACCACCTATTTGAAATATCCTCAATAAGTTGTAAGTACATATAATTTTATATACATATTTTCATATTGTCTCACATATATAATATAATTGTAGCACCCTGACGATGTTCATAATCATGAACGAAAGCTCGGAATAAAAACTTAAAAGAGTACACTTATCAATTGCTGCATAACCCAATAACCAAAAACTGTATATATATATATATATATATATATATATATATATATATATATATATATATATATATATATATATATATAAATAGATGAAATAGAGAATGTGGAAAAATCCCCTTACGAACAATTCACACATCCACCATTTCGGGCTGGGAAAAATTTTTCGAATAGAATCAAAGATCCAAACACCAGTTCTTAGAAATGTGTTTCGCCCTCTTCAACCTCTCTGGGCTCGTCGGTAAAGACAAGAGGTTGAATATCTTTAGACACATTCTAATCAAAAAACAACATTCGAGACCTAGACATAGAAGGTGCGTAAGTCTACGGCAAATCCGACAATGACAGTCTCAAGTTTTAATTCCCTAATTACTTAAAGTAAGTAAAATATATGTTTAAAAACATAAGATGTAGATCTTTGAAACACACTCAGTGAACCAAAGATCCAAGGTTATTGGTTTAACGACCACTCGTACGAAATCAAATAGATGAAATAGAGAATGTGGAAAAATCCCCTTACGAACAATTCACACATCCACCATTTCGGGCTGGGAAAAATTTTTCGAATAGAATCAAAGATCCAAACACCAGTTCTTAGAAATGTGTTTCGCCCTCTTCATATATTTTACTTACTTTAAGTAATTAGGGAATTAAAACTTGAGACTGTCATTGTCGGATTTGCCGTAGACTTACGCACCTTCTATGTCTAGGTCTCGAATGTTGTTTTTTGATTAGAATGTGTCTAAAGATATTCAACCTCTTGTCTTTACCGACGAGCCCAGAGAGGTTGAAGAGGGCGAAACACATTTCTAAGAACTGGTGTTTGGATCTTTGATTCTATTCGAAAAATTTTTCCCAGCCCGAAATGGTGGATGTGTGAATTGTTCGTAAGGGGATTTTTCCACATTCTCTATTTCATCTATTTGATTTCGTACGAGTGGTCGTTAAACCAATAACCTTGGATCTTTGGTTCACTGAGTGTGTTTCAAAGATCTGCATCTTATGTTTTTAATATATATATATATATATATATATATATATATATATATATATATATATATATATATATATATATATATATATATATATATATATATATATATATATTTAATAACCTCGAAAATTTTAAAACCAATGAGCAAATATATAACATGCATACAAGATATAAAGATACCTTGCGTGTCCCAATATGTAGGGGAAATATACAGGGTGTCCCGAAAAGATTGGTCATAAATTATACCACAGATTCTGGGGTCAAAAATAGGTTGATTGAACCCCACTTACCTATATACAATAATGCACACAAAAAAAGTTACAGCCCTTTGAAGTTACAAAATGAAAATCGATTTTTTTTCATATATCAAAAACTCACAGAGATTTTTTATTGAAAATTGACATGTGGCATGTTTTTGGCAGCAACATATTAAAAAAAAAATTAAGTAAAATTTGTGCACCCCATAAAAATTTTATGGGGATTTTGTTCCCTTAAACCCCCCCAAACTTTTGTGTACGATCCAATTAAATTATTATTGTGGCACCATTACTTGAAAACATTATTTTTAAAACTTTTTTGCCTCCTAGTACTTTTTCGATAAGCCAGTGTTTATCGAGATATTTTGAATATTTGTCGAATCCACCACATATTTGTATATGGTTAAATATGATTATAGAGACCTGTTAATAATCTGAAAATTTATTTATAATTTACATTTTTAGGTATATCTTGAAAAAGAAGCTACATCTCGATAAAAGGTGACCTATGAAAAAATACTAAGAGGCAAAAGTTTTAAAAACACTGTATTTAATTAAGGGTACCACAATAATAGTTTAATTGGAACGTACACAAACATTTGGGGGGTTTAAAGGAACAAAACCCCCATAAAATTTTTACGTAAATGTACTGAAAAAGAAGCCGCATCTCAATAAAAACTGGCTTATCGAAAAAATACTAAGGGACAAAAAAGTTTTAAAAACGTTATGTTTACCTAATGGTACCACAATAATGAATTAATTGGAACGTACAAAAAAGTTTGGGGTGGTTTAAGGCAACAAAATCCCCATAAATTTTTTATGGGGTGGAAAAATTTCACTACAATTTGGCTTTAAGATGTTCCTGCCATAAGAATGATACATGTCCATTTTCAATAAAAAATCTCTTAGTTTTCGACATATTGAAAAAAATCGATGTTCATTTTGTAACTTCAAAGGGCTGTAACTTTTTTTATGAGCACATTTGTACTAAGGTAAGTTAGGTTCAATCGAACTATTTTTGATCCCAAAATGTGTGGTATAATTTATGACTAATCTTTTCGGGACACCCTGTATATTGCAGGTCCCCGAGTATAATGGGACAAAGACTCTTTAATAGATTACCAACGCATATAAAATTGTGTAAGAGCCTGACAAGCTTTAAACTAAATTTAAAGGAATTTCTGATGACACACATTTTTTATTCGGTTGAAGAATTTCTTCAATTTTAAATGTATTTTCATTGTTAGTTTGTGTAGTGAAATTGTTTATTTGTTTGTTATATTTACTTAATGTATTACTTTTGACTAATTCTATACAGACTCTGTCTGTCTAAAAGAAAATAAAGTATTTATTTATTTATTTATTTAATTATCTTTTAGTAAAGTCGTCCCTGGAACGCAACTCATAAATATTGGCGATATCATTTTAAAATCGTCTACTTTAAAATGTATAATATACGTCTGAATTGCCAATATAAATGAGTCAGATTAAATAAATTATTAGAAGAATTTTTTTACTTAGCAACCACATTTTTGTTTAATTTAGTGTAGTATTTTGTATTTTGACAACGACACCCGATTTGGGCGTCGAAACGTTAATAAAATTATTTTTTCAATTTAATTGTGGCTTATTTCCCATCTAAATAGTTAATCATAAAAATGCCACAAGGAAATAGCTTCAAAAGCTCAATATTAAATTTTCTGATGTAGAAATATTTAAAATTTTATTTTTTTAATACGTCTCTGTCATAAAAAATACACTTAATACGCCCCTGAAAGTAGTTTTTTTAAATTATTTTATTGCATAATCGAATCATGAAATAAAAAATAGATCATTTTTGACAGTCACCTCGAAATTAATGTGTGCATTAAGTGGTTCATAAAATAAAAAATGCAGATATGTACAATAATTCTGAATGGTCAACTTGAGACAAACAGCACCCTTTCCACAACGTATTCAGCTATAGACTATAAAGTGTAGACGCATAGTAATAACAGAATAACACATCACTTGAAAAAGGGACCCTGCCGGAACAGCTGTAGTGATAATCAATTCTGTAATAAACTTTGTGGAAGTGAAAAAAACAAAAGTTTTGAGTGTTTTATTGTTAATTAAAACGAACTTCCATCAAGTAACGGTCGAATCACTCACTTAATTTTGTATTAATTGCACTTAACAATATAGGCCTGGATCCCGCGTACAAAGGTTATTAATAGCAAGCTGAAAATTTGTTAATAGCTTAACGGTGTCTAGTCGGACAAACTTTGATGTATAGGAACACTGAAACAGGGGAAGTTTTAATTGTGGAACAGGTTAAAAATTTGGAATATGTATTTGTCTGACAGAACTTCCAATTGATTTGTTACCCTTTCATTAATCTCTTATGCAAAAATCAGATTGCTATTTTTTACCAACATAATAGCTGTCATTTGACATGTTCTACGTGTCGGCTTATTAAAATCACTAACATGTTTGTCGGCCAAACATTTTTTCATAAATTATATGTATAAAGTTCAAAAAAAAAACCTGGCAGTTTTCACAATCATAAACTTGACAGGATGGCATGTTCCACAATTAAAACTTCCCCTTTTCCAGTGTTCCCATACATCAAAGTTTGCCCGACTAGACACCCATAAGCTATTAACAAATTTTCAGCTTGCTATTACATAATAAACTTTTTTTGGTACGCGGGATCCAGACCTAATATGCTTTTGTGATGTATTCTTTGTGTGTGTATTTGTTGATATTTGGCGAATATGTCCGAAAATAGTGCTGGGAATATTTTATACGATGAAGAAATAGTTGCAGAGTTATAACTCTGCTAGAAGATTATGCAGTAATGTATATTATTAATAATTTCGAAAAAATTTAAAAACAGTTTTTAAAAGCTTGTAGCAAAAGCTTGAGAAAATTTTTATTACATTTTTGAGGATTTATCAATGTTCGAGTTTTGCACATCAGTGCAATGTTGCTGTAATAGGCTATTTTTATTCACATGCCCTCAAATATATAAATTTAATTGGATTTCTAAGTAAGCAAAAAATTTGCATTACAATCAATTATTGTGATTTAATCCCATATAAATATAATATTTAAAATAAAACATATTGTTTAGATTTATATAGATGTTCTCGTTCTCAATGAAGAGTCATATGCTGGTAACAAGTGATCAATTTAAACATAAGCAACTACAGTTGTATACTTAGTTGAAAAATTGATTTTTTTTAATAAAATATCTATTTCTTCTCATGGCTACTGTTTCTAGAGATGTTTTCTCCCAGTTAGAAAAATCATCTCCTCTCCTTTCAAAAGGTAAGAACAAATAAAAATTAAAAATAGCTTATATTTTTCATTTCAGTTTAGAGATGATCCACCATCCCCATACGTCCGTTTCGGCCTCTCCAGACCTCTTCAGTGGGGCTACATGAGGACCCATTACAGACTACTATAAATCTGAAAATTTTCTTGGAACCACTTTCTGGTAGCATCCTTAATCTCTGCCTTTTACAATTTATAAGGCAAGTAGACGACGAATAAAGAAGACGAAAGGGACTCTGCAATATGTAGTCACATTCCGTCTATTCATCTAGGAAAAATTCCAACGAAGACAGCGGCGGATCCAGCATCGTTAAGAGGGAGGGTCGATTGGCTAAATTTCTATAAAAATAAATGAATGTTTTTATAATCTTTATGATATAATTGAAAAAAAAATTAAATCACTTGGTTTGAGAAGGCCGATCGCCACAATCGCCCCCTGGATCCGCCACTGAACAAATAAGTTGATTGGTTTCAACTGAAAGTTGAGTATGAGTAAAATGAAACATTAAAAACAGCTTAACAACAAAATAAAAACTAAACTCGTCAAATGTATTTATACATAGACAAACTTTTCCTTCCTGAAAGAAGAAATCATAGACTCTTCTAAACGCCAACGATGTTGTGACTTTGTGAGTTGTGACTAGACTAGCATTTCTTGTTGCGTGAAGATTAAAGTCCTACTCATTACTCAAAAAGAGATAGATAATAGATATAACAGGGCCCGCAAATGACACAGGGTTACGTTCGAAAGTCCCCATGTTACATTCAACATTGTACAATAATAATATATAATGAATGAAACGCACTGATAACTTGAAAATAATTATTCGATTATCCAGATCTAAAAGCTTTTGTTACAATTTTTGTGGCACGAATAGGGATCCAGGGTGTTGAAATTTTTCTTACAAATTGGCGATTTATTTATTGCTCTGAAACTGGTGAATATATGCAAATGAAATTTGGTGAGTTTTAAGTAGTTATTGCGCATTTTTGTTGACACAATTAAAAATTTTATATTCATGATTGGCGCGCATACGAGTAATGGTCTAAATTTTTAACAAAAATATTATGCTGTTGAAATATTTTACATAAAAAAGTGTTGTTGTTGTTAGAAAATGGTACAGCAGCCAATTTGCTTATTGTACATACATCTTTCATTCATGTAGCCATGTTTAGTTTTAGTGTTAACGACTAGGTACCTAGGTAGTGTTTATAGTATATTAAGTATGGAGAACGGTAAGGGTTTTATACCGATCGAAGACAATTGTTTGAAGGAGGAGCGGAGCGACGACTCCAATTATTGTCTGAGATCGGTTACCCTTAACGTTCGACATGCTTATAACGTTTTTTGCACGATTGATACCATTATAAATTATAAAATTAAACATTTTCGTCATATTGACTAGTTTCATTCATTTTATCAAGATATATACTTTGGTTGTTAGGTAGTAACTAGGGTGCATAACAACAATGGAGAATTGAGTTTTTATTTAGTTGTCAATAATTTTAAGTACAATTTTGATTATTATAAATTAAAATATGAGCGAAAGTGAATTTGAAGAAATTGAACGGGCTTGGGAACATTGGGAAGAAGGGTGTTCCGCAATTATTCCCGAAAAATCCAAAATCCGTTATCAAAATACCTACCAAAGTTTTAAAAAATGGTGCGAAGGCAAGAATTAAATAATCGAAGAAAAGACTCTATTGGCATATTTCGTTCAAAGACATAAATGCAGTTGAAAGCTCCTGGAAGCCTCTGGGCAGAATATTAAATGATTAAATCCACCGTTTTTCTTTATGATGGCATTGATATTTCCAAGTTTTCAACTTTGATCGCGTATTTGAAGAGAAAAAATGTTGGATACTACTAATGTATGCGATTCTGCAGGAGTTTCTGTTAGAAGTGAAACCCCAGCCCAAACAAGTGGGATTTCATTAAATAATTTAACAAATTGTACCATAAGTTTCAATATTAATAAATAATTCGTTAGTTTTCTTTATTATTTCTAAAAATAAATTAAAATTAAGAGATTTTTTAACTCGGTAAGTGATTACTTACCGTCGAGTTGGAGTACTTACCGTCGAGTTGGATTACTTACCGTCGAGTTGCTAGTAAATGTCACCTAGTGACGTAAAATCTGTCACGGTAAACAATCAAAAATGATCAATCGTGCAAAAAAATATTTTATATTTTATTTTACATTTTATTGAATTTTGATCTTGTAGGGTTCCCAGTTTGTTCTTGGTTTGTGTAGTCTAGCTAGTGGTTTACGATAATAATTAAATTAACAAAACTTATATCTGTAATTATGCTCCGAGAATGATCTGATTAAGAAGGTATACTAGTCCAGGGTAATAAGGATTTTCTCAGGACACTCAAAGATCCAGGTAGCTGACTACTTTCTTAGTTATTGTAGACCTATAGGAAGAAAACCTACCTATTTCCTGCCTAGAGTTCGCGTCCGTTTTTTAATTATTAACAATTTATTGCAAAAATAGCAATTTTTTCGATTTTTTGCACCCTATTCAAAAGCTAAACAATTGACATAAAACTACAAAATTTAATTTTTTAGAACATTAAAAAACCTTCAAAATACCGATTTTTGAAAGTTAAAAAGTTATTTTGTTGCTTCACAAATTGCAAAGTAAAGGAAAATCGATATTTGTTAATAACTTTTACTAAATTTAACTTAGAATTTTAGGGTTTCACCCAAAGTTGGTTATTTTGGTACTTAACAAACCCTCAAAATTTGAGACCGATCTATTAATTAGGTTAAAAGTTATTCTATTTGTTTATCCCAGAGACATTTATTTTGCCACAACATAAGACAGAAAATAATAAACATTTGGCAATTCTGAGTATGCCAAACGAAAGTAGAAGACTGATAGTATCAAAATGTATTAAAAAAAGATGAAAAAATTAATCAATATAATCAAAAATCCTAATGCCAAATTTTTGAAATTTTTTAGTTTATAAACATTTAGAATAACTTGACAAATATTGTCCGTAGGAACAATATTTTTATTGTATATTCGGAAAGCTAGTATTTTACCACGAATTTTCATATAAAAAAATTTAGCCTGAGTTCATTAGGGACAAAGTTAGCCATTTGTTTTTTTTAATTCACAGCTAATTTGTTTATAATAATTAAGGAATTCCATTGATGTCATTTTAAATAATGGGATTTGTATTTCTTGTTAAAAAATTTGCATAAACATTGTATCTTCACAGCACCCTCTACGATTTTTCAAAATTGTAGTTCAAACTGTTACTATGGGGAACCTACGAATCCACCGAGTTAAAATACCGAAAAAGCAATTTCCAACTACATAATACAATTTTCTGTATCTCCGGATCAACTCAATGGATTTTCATCTTTCTTTTTTTAATTTGTATGTAATTTCTACGTACATTACAAATATGCAATTTGTTTATAAATTTATTAATTAATAATCAGTCTAATTTGTTTAAACAATTTTTAAAAAAATATTTTTTTACAAAAATCTATTTTTTTAATCATTAAATGATCATACAAAACGTTAAAGTTCACTTTAATAAATAAATTATTTTTATTAGATAATTATTTATTGAAGATAATTTATTTATTTTAAAGTACAACTTAACTTTTTCTATGATTAATAATGATAGTCTGATTAAAAACATGGATTTTGGGGAAAAATTATTTATTCAAAAATTGTTTAAACAAATTAGATTGTTTATTAATTAATAAATGTCGAATTGCAAATAGACAAATTACATATTTGTAATGTACAGAAAAATTACATACAATTTAAAAAAAAGAAAGATCAAAATATATTCAGTAGATCCAGAGATATAGAAAATGATAGTAGTTTTAAGTTGCCTTTTTTAGTTTTTGAACTCGTGCATTTGTCGGCTCCCAGCTCCCCCTTCACTTACCATGACTAGTCACCAACTGAACAACATTTTTAAAAATTCGTGTAGAATATCAACTTTTCGAATATGTAAAATGATTTTTTCTACGGACAATAATTTTAAAATTGTTCTAAATATTTATAAACTACAAAATTTCAAAAATTTGGCATTACTATTTTTGACTATATTACATAATTTTATTATCTTTTTTAGTACATTTTGATAGTATCACTTTTCTACCTTCATTTGACATACGCAGAATTTTCTTATCTTCATTATTTTCTGTCTTATGTTATTGCAAAATAAAGGTCTCTGGGATAAACAAATAGAATAACTTTTAAACTAATTAATGGATCGGTCTCAAATTTTAAGGGTTTGTTAAGTACCCCAATACACAACTTTGGGTGAAACCCTAAAGTTCTAAAGTAGTTTTAGTAAAAGTTATTAACAAATAACGATTTTCACTTATTTTGCAGTTTGCGTAGCAACAAATTAGCTTTTTAACTTTCAAAAATCGGCATTCTGAAGGGTTTTCAATGTTCTAAAAAATTAAATTTTGTAGTTTTGTCAACTGTTTAGCTTTTGAATAGGGTGCAAAAAATCGAAAAAATCGCGATTTTTGCACTAAATTATTAATCATTAAAAAACGGAAACGAACTTTAGGCAGGAAACATGTAGGTTTTGTTCCTATAGGTTTACAATAACTAAAAAAGTAGTCAGCTACCTGGATCTTTGAGTGTCCCGAACATGGTCTATTTCCAGCTTATTACCCTGGTCTATACACCGCTGTGTACGATGTGTCTTCAAAAAAATGGATACCAATATTGTCAGACACAGCAAACCCAAAGATATCTTGTCCAATATGAAGACACCTTGGCGTTTAAAGACAAAAACTTGACTTGTTTTTCAATAGATATATCAAATTTATGTGAATCTAACTTTGTATTTGCTGTTTGCTGAAAAACTATAAATACATTCTTAAAAAGATTGGCATCTTCCTATGCTAGACTTATTATATTAAAACAATCTATAATAAAATCACAATAAAGATACATTAAAATAAACAAACTAAGACACGTTGAATGTTACGAGGAGCACTCCCGAATTACACCGAGAGAACAATTTCTTTTCTCCTAAAACACCAATTTCTTTGAGCAATATTTCTTAAAAGTTAACATATCCTATTAACTTAAACATACCGGTTCACATATAAAGAAACGAGTTTTTTAAACACAACTCAATAATTTCTTACAGATAATTTCTTCAATACTAAGAAATGCATTAATGGTTACATTTAATTTTCTTATCCTAAAGTTTTTATTTCTTAAATTGAAAACTACAAATATTTTGCAGTATAAGAAATATAATGTTAAGTTAATCCATATTTATATTTGTGAACAAGAAATTTTCTTGCAATCAAATAAATATTTTAAACCACAAGAAATAATTCTTCAGAAATACCCTCTGTAGTAACTGTGGTTATAAAATAAAAACTTTGTCATTAATGCCGAAATGTTACTTGCAAAGAGATTTTCTTCCACAAAAGAATTGCGCAGATTAACTATTTATGATTTAGTCGTCAGTGTTTGTCAAGATGGCGTGATATGTTCATGTTCATATAGATGGATTTTTGATTTATTGGTGTTCCTTAAAAATTAACGGATATTTTGAAGGTACGTACATATATAGGTATTAAATTAAAGTAAATTGAGTAATTTAAGATGTAATAATAATATTGTTGCGTATCCGAATGGTTAAAAAAGAAACATAATAGTATCTTTATATGCTTTTTAGGTATAATGATGGACGACTCTGAAATAAAGGAGCTTATTATTCTAACTGGGAAATATGCCACAATTTAAAGCTGGGACAGAATGATATTAATATATAGCTTCAGAACAATACTAAGAAAGGAGTTATTAACCAACTGCGGGGCCTTCCAGAAATGGTAGAACTTTATACATGTAAGTACCTTTTTAAAAATGTGTATACTTATGTATCAACTGTAATAGGTTTCTTGAATGTATCGTCTTCTATAAAAATATACAATACAACGCTATATCAAACATGGCGGGTGCAACGCTGATGATGTTTTCTGTTAATTTATTTGAGATAAAGAAATCAGTTAGTCTAAAAGAAATATATGTTTATGGCTAAGAAATGTTATTGCCGAAAAACCGTGAATTAGTTAATATATATTAAATGACGTAGATGTAAACGAATAATACTTTCCCGTAATAAAATTTGTTAATGATTAGGTATGCTGTCTCTTTTAGATTATAAAAATTAAGAAAACTACATATTATTGTGTCTGCTTCAATGTTTTCATTGGTTGTATTTTACCTCTTGTTTTAGCTATTAAACAATGTTTATTGTGTGACTTAATATTATACAGATAAATAATTAATATTTCATTAACAAAAAGAAAAAAATAAACACAGATGTGTAGGTTAAATAATGCCATGTTTGAACTAAATATGATTGATTATTATTAGTATTAATAGTTCTCATGTGAGGCCGTGTATTTGTTTTTTTTGTATTTCCTAAATTTGTCAAAATAAATATCTATATCTTTATAAAAAAAATATTATTAAAGTAAGTTTACTCTTTCTACATAACGATTTTGTTTTAGTGAATTGCTGATATACAAAGTGCTATTAACAAAAGAAGGAAAATTTGAGGAAGTTGGATTTGCCTCTCCATCCTTTTATTGTTGTGTAGAAGCCAGTGGTTTAAGAGTGGAGAAAATATTTGTATGTAATAATAACGTTTTATATATTGTTTTATTAATAAATAATGATTTTACCTTAACACAATGATTTATTTCGCCGTATGTAATATCACTTTATTTTCAAGAAATATTAACTTAACTCTAAATATACGTTTATCTCTGCGAAATATATTTCTTAACATTAAATACATTAATTATTAATAGTAAAATAATAATATTCCTTACTAAGAAATATTATTGCTCAGAAAGAATAGTTTTGTAATGTGTAGAAAATATATTTTTATGACTAATAAAATTAATTAACATCAAGTGTAATTTCTTTCTGATAAATGGGTTTGAAGTTTGCCAGAAAGTGATAGTTAAATCATGTTTAGGATATATTTCTTTGGCTATAGTAGAATTTATTTGAAATATTTTAGAAAATTATATCTTACATACAAAGATATATTTCTTAGGCAATATGCCAAGTCGATCTTTCTTAAATATTAATAAAGTTTCTTTATGTCAAGAATTTTTTTCTCTCGGTGTATGATTTACAATGTATAAACTTTTTGTACAACATAATTTGGGATTTACAATGTATTTATGTTACCGGCCAAAACCGATTTCAGGACAAACTAGTTTGGCCTAGGCCAAATTAGTTTGCCCTGAACGCGTTAAGATAAACTAGTTTGGCCTAGGCCAAACCAGTTTATCCTGATATTAATACGGATACTGCAGGACCAGTAACAGTACGGCCTAGTATAAATATTATAGTATACCTACAAAGCCAAAATAAATAGATATAAAAAACTATAGATATAATAAACTGAATAAAATACTCTATAAATGGAAAATAATCATTTATTTATTAAAATGAGAACGAATCGTCGTTAACACTAATGGACAATTGGTAATACAAACAATCATATTATAAAAAATAATAATTGTTTTTTTATAAAAGCAATAATTAACCTCAATTATAAAAATTATCATTTGTTTTTTCATGGAGTGTTTTGGTGAAAATTATAATTGCGGACTATAATTGCCTTGTTGCCCTTGCATCTGTTTGTGCAACAGTTTTTGTTCCAGCTGCATTTGACAAAACCTTGTCCGATCCAATTGAATCTCTTGTAGCTACAACCCTTAGCGATATATTAGAAATAATTTATCTAACTTTCTGTGGTATTAATGTCTCTAAAAGGTTTTTAATTGTTTTCGGATCAGAATTCGATATTTTTGCCATCAGACTTTTTAGAGGTACCTAGTAGATATCAACTAAGGCACTGAAATATCGTTAGGAGTTGCAGCTACCAGAGGTTCAGTTGGATCAGGTCAAGGTTGTGTCAAATGTAGCTGCAACAAAAACTGTTCCACCAACAGATGCAAGAGCAAAAAGGCAAGTGTCACCAAAACACTCCATGGAAAAATAAATAATGTTTAAAATTGAGTTATAATTATTATTGCTTTTATAAAAAACACAGATTATTTTTTATAATATAATTGTTTGTATTACCAATAATTGCCCATCCCTAATTTTAACAGCGAGTCAATACCTTTTACTAAAAATGATTTTTTTCCAATTACAGAGTATTTTATTCAGTTTATCTGTTTAATTTGATATTGTAGGTATATTATAAAGGGCTTACTAGTTTATCCTGCAGTCTCCATATTAATATTAGGATAAACTAGTTTGGTCTAGCTAGGCCAAACTAGTTTATCCTATCACGTTTAGGACAAACTAGTTTGGCCTATGCCAAACTAGTTTATCCTAAAATCGGTTTTGGCCGGTAACATATACAGTGGAACCTTGTTAACTCGGATTAATCGGGACCGCGGCCGATCCGGGTTATCGAAAATCCTGGTTAGCCGGAGAAAATGGTAAAAATTAATAAAATGCGGTATACGTACAGATAAACTCCGTTATAATTGAAATACCATGAAATATATATGCAAAGTACACATTTAAATTACGCATCAATTACGCCTTTATCAATTCTACCTAATGCTTCTAGTTTCTTTTCCATTGTCACTACAACACTTTTACATTTTGTTGCCATTACGTAGACAAAAAAAACACGCAAACACAAAATCTGAATAGATTTACGAACGATTACAGAACGGAAGCGAACAATACGACTGTACTACACACAATACGGTCTCAATCGCAACGATGTTATGTTATTTAATAACAGTGAAGACTAAGACCATTGTTTAAAAAAGAATTTTTTACATACCTACTCTTTTATTCTTTTTTAAACAATGCTAAGACAGTTTGAAATAAATAAGGGTTACTCCAGGTGCCTGTTGTTTCAGATAACACGACAATAAACGTGTGCCATGAGTCATTTTTACTATCGTATATGTAGTTCAAATTACACAAATACCCATTATCTCTCAAATATTGACAAATATTATATTACATACATTTTTATTGTTGAAATGTTTGTCTGATAAAAATCGGTCCGAGTTAGCCGGACTTCCGGGTTATCGGGGACCGACTTATCGGGGTTCCACTGTACATTGTAAATAAATTATGATTTGGGAGTGCTCCTCGTAACATTCAACGTGTCTTGGTGTGTTTAGTTTTAGTTCCAGTTGCCTTGCCCGATTCTTCGCAATATACAGTCGTGGTCCAATTTGAATGCCACAAGGCAGTTATAGGCAGTTTGTAGTCTCAGTCTGAGATTGATGACCTTTCTCACAAGTTTGAAACTTGGGTCATCATCATTTCCATTTCGGTATGAGCTTACATAATTTTCGACTACTTAATATGACATTTAATGAGAAATAAGCCAGATATGACAAATACATATTGAATGTGTAATCGTTATTAGGCATTTTAGTTTCGATACTTCTTATTTTAGTAAATATTGAAATATCTTTTTCTACTTACTTTACTTATTTTTCTCTTATTGTGCTACTTTCTCCTTTTTTATAATTCTTGTGTATTATCGTGTTATTATGTGGTCTTATAATTCCAATTTGTCTCATTTCTGGTACAAGTTTTGGTACCTAGATCTCGTGTTTTTTATAATCTTATTTTTTAAATTTTTTTAGTACTTATACTAAATTCCAACTCTATACTACGTACAAAACATTTTAAAAATGATAATGTGACCATCTATTACATTTCCCACGTACTCTTACATCTATCCCCAATGTGATATACACATGTTTTAAATAAACTGGCATTTAAACAATTCCACAGTGCTCATGTTGTGTATGTACACTAACAACTATTTGCAGATGTAACATCATGAATCAGACCCACGTTTTTTCTTGGTATCTTGCTTATGTCTGTCAATGTTGGTTAAATAAAACAAGCTTCAGGAATTTCCGTAGTAGCAAATACGTATGTACAGAGTTCTTTTATCGATATATGTACTGTAAATTATTGTACTGTTATAATAGTAAATTAAAATTTTAAAGCATGAAATTTTAAAAGTTTTCCTTGAATGTCACCTGGTAGGGGAGTCAATATAGAACGAAAACTTGCATTGTTTCGGAAAAGTTCAAACAAGCTTATATTTTTCTTAAACCTTTTTTTGTTAGATTATATGTCTTACAAGTAAAAAGTTCTACTCACAGATTTAGCTGCTAATTTTTTATTAATTGTTCAAACAATAATAATTATTTTGTATAGATACTTTTAAAAATATCGTTGAATTCGTCATTTTACTTTGATCGAAAATATTTCTGTCTTGTTTTCGATAATGCTGAATCCGAATGTGACATTACAATTTGAAAATTCAAAAAAAAAAACTCTTACACAATACTTGTCTGCCAAACTAGGAACCATATGGAAAACATTTTTATTATCAATTTTACAAAAAAAAAGTTATTCTTTATAAAATGCTTTGCATGGTTTAAATTCTAAAACATCAACCATCACATATCAAATTTGATCAATTTTATACGAGGTAAGTCAAAACGTGAATTTCGTTCAAGAATATATACAGGGTGTTTGATAAATAATGGGCCATAGCTTAACCTCAGGTTCCTGAGGTTAAAATAGTTCCGATTTAAGCTAACTTACCTTAGTACAAAGTTTATAATAACCGAGATACAGTTTGTCAAAGTTAAACTTTTTTTATTTATTATTGAATATTTCCTGACAGGTATGAGATAACAACATGAAATTTGGTATGTGGGGGTTTTTTGGGTCGAGAAAACTAAATTCCCTACCAACAATTATGTATTGCCCAGAGGGCGCCACATACGCCTTTCAGCACTCATTTATTACGTTCAATTTTTTTTATCCTTTACTCTGTATAATTTTGATATTAAAATTTTTATTCTCCTATTAGTTCTACTTAAAAAAGGTTTACCTCTTTCATCTCCCTAAACTTAACTGTTTTCGAGATAAACGCATTTTAAATCTGCGATACACCATCATTTTTTAGCATAATATCATTGTAGTTACACCCGAAAAATAACTTAAAACCATAAAATTATCCAAAAATGTATCGCAAATTTCTTCAAATTGAATTTGCGATGCAATGACATAAATTTAAGAACTGGCACAATTATTATGGTTTTAAGTTATTTTTCGGGTGTAACTACAATGATATTATGCTAAAAATGATGGTGTATCGCAGATATAAAATGCGTTTATCTCGAAAACGGTTGAGTTTAGGAAAATGAAAAAAGTATACCTTTTTTAAGTAGAACTAATAGGAGAATAAAACTTTTAATGTCAAAATTATACAGAGTGAGGGATAAAAAAATTGAACGTAATAAATGAGTGCTGAAAGGCGTATGTGGCGCCCTCTGGGCAATACATAATTTTTGGTAGGGAATTTAGTTTTCTTGACTAAAAAAATTTTTTTTGAAATTACGGATTCCCAACATCCTTTTATTGCAATTATGATATTGTCCGAGTAAAACATTTTGTAGAATAGCTTTAAGCCGGTGAAATATGATATTCTTCAAATAAAGATATTAGGTCAAACGTTTAAGAAGCGGCCCTTTTAACGCATTTGTGTTTTTACGCCCAGACCTCCCATATCTATTCACAAGTTTCGTGAAAAACGTTTATAGGTTCGGTAGCAGTGTAGTACTGGAGTGTACATGTGTTAAGTGATACGAGTGTTTTGTTTGCTGTAATTATTTTGAATATTGGTTTAGTATTTCGTTTGGAGAGTGTAAAGTGTTGATTATTGTAATTTAATTAATGTGAATAGTGATGTGGCGCCCGTGGGATAATGTAAATATCGCGTACAATAACGCTGATATTGTAGAAATTGCCAGTGCTAGTGTGAATGTAATTACTAAAAAAGTGAACGTAAAGAAGATTCGAATGCATTTAAATGCTGAAACACAGCAAGTATGTTTGAATGTATACAAAAACCTACGTACGAAATTCGGCTTCGATGAAACACTATTGGCACAAGCCACCTCCGATTTAACAGAAATTCCACTTTCTACTGTTAGTTAGGCGGCATTTAAAAGGGTACCCCCCGTTAAGATAGGCAAAATGCCCTCACTCCCAGAATTCAATTTTATTAATTTTTTTACTTTCTATGCAACTAAAAAATAAGATAACGCGGATTTTTAGCTCGCCACCCCCCTTACCCCTCCCCCCACAGCCAAAAACGTAGATTTTTAGAATTAATTTTTTTTAGTTGGGTTGCAATTGATTTAAAAATTTCAAAAAATTCACACGTGTAGCTGAGGCTTTCACAAAACATGTCCATTTTTTATGGACCCATGGGTCGAGTGTACATAACCTCAAATTTTTTTTTAACTTTTTTTCGGAGAGGGCTACAGGTCCAATTTTTTTTGCATTTTGTGTATTTTATCAAAAGCTATGTATCTGATTTTTTTCAGATTTTTCTGTCAGGTGCGCCATCTTGAAAAATCAAGAAAACTTTTTTTTAGGGGATTTTTGGGGATTTTCTCCATTTTATAGACTGCAACATAGATCAACTCAAGGTTTTATTAATAGATTATGTATAATTTAAAATAACTGAGTATATTAGGATATTCAAAAGTTGGGCGAAACACTTTTAAACCCCCCAAAATCCATGTTTTTTTAAAGTTTTGTAAGGATTTTTGCGGGTCTAATTATATTTTTTGTGGTCGATACAGCCTGAATATTTTTTTAATTTTTTTTACGTTCTATATGATTTTAAAAAATAGGAGTCACTGTAATTTTAGCCCACTTCCCCTATTCCCCCTCCCGCACAGCCAAAAATATCAATTTTTCGATTTTATTTTTTTTTAAGTTGGTTTGCAATTACAAATGTTATTCTGAAGCTATTTCTTTGTGGCATTTTTGTAATTAACTATTCTAAATGGTCATTTTTTTTTAGTTAAATTGTGTAAATTTAATAATTAATAATTATTAAATTATAATTTACAAAAAATTCACACGCACAAGCTGAGGCTTTTACAGATCATCTATTTTTATGGACCCGAAGGTCGAGTGTACATATTATAACCTCTTTTTTTTTGTTTTTAATAGGTACGTATATTTTTTTGGTGATGGCTGCATGTCTATTTTTTGTGTTTTGTGTATTTTATCAAAAACTATATTTCTGACTTTTTCAGATTTTTCCGTAAGGTGCGCCATCTTCAAAAATCCGCAAAACTGATTTGTTCGGTGCTTTTTAGGGATTTTCTCCATTTTATATACTTCAAAATAGATTAACTCAAGGTTTTTTTTATAGGTTATGTAGGAATAATTTGAAATAACTGAGTTTTTAGGTATATTTTATATAATTTGCCATTGAATAAACTTAAAAACCACCTGCTAGTTTTCACAATCATAAACTTGCCAGGATGACACGTTCCACAATTAAAATTACGTTTTACAATTAAAACTTCCCCTGTTTCCATACCTACGTCAAAGTTTGTCCGACTAGATACCATTAAACTATTAACATATTTTCAGCTTGCTATTAATCAACTTTTTTTGGTACGCGGGATCCAGGCTTAATATTTTTTGAGATAAATACAGCCTGAATATTCTTTTTTTCGTTTTTTTTACGTTTGATGTGTTTAAAAATAAGCCTTAGCTCAATTTTAGCCCTCCTCCCTCTCAACCTGCCCAATAAATCATCATTTTTTCGTTTTCATTTTTTTTTCTCAGTATATCTGTTGCTCAGTTTGTCCTCAAGTAAACTACATTTAACAAAATAATTTCAAATTTTTACAATATTTTTGTATAAAGTAAATATGTCATTGTGATATCTTTTAGGTAGGATACAAAAAACCAAAATAAAACAGAATAATCAATTTAAGAAAAATACATTATTTTAATATATCATACTTCTTGTCGTTTTGTGAATCAAAACATTTTGTTCTTTGTTCATTAGTTTGTATTTAGTAGGTACCCTAATATTACCTTACATTATACATATTCTAATTATTCAAATATGTGCTTGTACCATCTACATAACCTATATCTCTGCTCTGCCTATTAAAATGTCATTTTGCTTCACGTTTACTGCCACGTAAAACACCATAAAAAGAATAAAGAATGTATTACCAAAGAATATATAGCTTCGTATATACCCTTAGCGTATTCGGAGAGTATATTCGTTGGTATTACACTTTACAGTTCTAAAGTCTTCATCGCTGTCTTCGTCTATTACAGGTATAACATCTGTATTGTCAAAGAGTTTTGTAAGATATTCTGCTGGCTTGATGATTTTTGTAAAATATCTTCCATGCGATAAATATCATATTATGGCAGCTACATGCGAACAACAGCCTATTATGGTTATGTTGCCGTTTCCGCAACTCACATCTACAACAGTATCTATCGTTTAATGTTTTCCAAACCATCTTCGTTTGGCTCATAATGCAAATAGTCCATGCTGTATGCTTGTCCCCATTAGGTAAATTATTCCGATTCATTTTTTTGCACAAACTTGCTCAAAAACAGGTCCTTATAACAAATCCACAAGGTGAAAGGCAGTACCGCGGTCGGAAAATTGTTTAAACAATTTTTTAAACGAATTCAAAAAATCAATTTTTTCACTTAGGACAAATTTGTTTTAGATTCTCTGGATCAACCTGAGCAAAAAAGGCCTCTTGTGATTTTTCTATAAAATTGACTGTTGTCGAGTTACATGCAATTTAAAATTTGAAAAACGCGAAAATAGCCATTTTCAAGGCTTTAACTCGATTAAAAATTATTATTATGAAAGTCATAAAGTGACCAACTCAAAGTTTATATGTATTCGTTATAAAAGGTTATATGTATTGTACACTCGACCTACGGGTCTAAAAAAATAGATATGTTTTTTAGAAGCCTCATAAAATTTTTAAATTAATTGCAACTTTACTAAACAAAAAAAAAAAAATAGAAAAATTGACGTTTTTGTGGGGGCAGGGGAGGGGGGTGGTGGGCTAAAAATGCGATTAGTCTTATTTTTTAATCACATATAACGTAAAAAAATGAAAAAAAATATTCAGGCTGTATCGATCTCAAAAAATATCATTAAGCCCGCAAAAACCCTTACATAACTTAAAAAAACATGGTTTTTGGGGGGGTTTAAAGGTGGTTTGCCCAATTTTTGATAATCCTAAAATAGTTATTTCAAATTATACATAATCTATTAAAAAAACCTTCAGTTGATCTATGTTGCAGTCTATAAAATGGAGAAAATCCCTAAAAACCCCCTAAAAATACAGTTTTCCTGATTTTTCAAGATGGCGCACCTAACGGAAAAATCTGAAAAAAATCAGAGAGATATATTTTGATAAAATACACAAAATGCAAAAAAAACTGGACCTGTAGCCCCCTCCAAAAAAAAGTTATAGGTTTTAAAAAAGTTAAAAAAAAATTTGAGATTATGTACACTCGACCTACGGGTCCATAAAAAATAGACATGTTTTGTAAAAGCCTCAGCTACACGTGTGAATTTTTTGAAATTTTTAAATCGATTGCAACCCAACTAAAAAAAATTAAATCTAAAAATCTACGTTTTTGGCTGTGGGGGGAGGGGTAAGTGGGGTGGCGAGCTAAAAATCCGCGTTATCTCATTTTTTAGTTGCATAGAACGTAAAAAAAAATTATAAAATTGAATTCTGGGAGTGAGGGCATTTTGCCTATCTTAACGGGGGGTACCCTTTAAATTTCAGTTGATTCTCTTAAGGGGAAAGGCGCAAAATGTCGCCTGTAAAAATTTTCAATGTGTTTTAAATGTATTCATTGTTTTCGAATCCTGAGAAAACTAATACCTAAATATTTTTGAAACATTTAAACGCAAAATAAAAGATTACATTATTACTGACGACCTAAAGTCCCTGAAAACTTCTATAATGTTTATTTTAATAAGTTACAGGGGTGAAAATAAAAGAGAAAATTTAGTGTGATTTTTAATTGCAAATATTTTATTCAAAAGAAACTTTTTATTTATTCTAAGGGACTTTCGGCCCTCGGTAATAACGTAATCTTTCATTCTGCGTTTACATTTTTCAAAAATGCCTATTAGTTTTCTTAGGATTCGAAAAAATTGAATACATTTAAAACACATTGAAAATTTTGACAGGCGACATTTTGCGCCTTTCCCCGTAAAAATGTGAACCATCAACTTGTATGACTTGGAAAATTTCAGATCTGTATTTATTTTGATATGCCGAAATATAGGGGTGTCTTCAACTTAAATGCGACACACTGTATTATTTATAATAAACTCCTGCAAACGATTGAAACTGACTCAGTTAAATTGTAATATTTATTGACAGTTTTGAAAAGGTAGTTCTTAACATCAGAAACGGCCTAGCCTCTGTAACAGAAAATATGCAAGACTCTAGGAGATACGAAGAAATGTGTACGAAATGAAGATCATTAGAATTTATATGCGACAGAAACAATATTATAAAATATACATTTCAAGTTAAGGATCGTTTTGCTTTTAAAAATCACCTATCCTGTGCAATGTTGTTCTAGACCAGGGCATTTAGCACTAAAATGCTGGAATAAATAGATTATCAATGCCTGGTTGCACCAACAGATCTTAAGCTTAAGACGATAATACGATAAGAATTAATTTAACCTAATTACAATATAATATGATAAGAATTATTATATCACAATAATAGATATAATTGATAATAAGAACCGAAAATTATGGTGCAAAGAGCCAATTAAGGCAGCCGTATCTATAAGCTGACCTGGGCTAAGCTGGAGCTTAAGATTTGTTAGTGCAACCCGGCATAAATACAGCACCTTGCATTGTGTTCTGGATGATATCATAAAAAAAGCTACACTATAAAAATGGGTGGAATTGTATAATTGCATTTCAAGGTGCATAAAATGCATCCAAAAGTGCATAAACATGTCAAAATATGTATATATTAAGGGCCAGATTTTGTTACAAACCCGATCCTTGGACCACCTGGTAACCAAGGTCAGTGCTAAGGCATCTTTTTTTAGCTACGGGATTTTTTGGGCACCAGGCACACCGAGGGTCGGTTCTGATGGCGTATTCTTGTTCAGCGACCCCAAAAACGCCCGAGTTTGCAATCTGTTTTCATCAATTTAGTACAGGTAACCCTCAAAACTCTAGAAGTGAACCTGTCGCTCCGGTGATCGGTTCTGATGGCGTATTCTTTAGCGATCCTAAAAACCCCTGAGTAAGAAAATCTGGCCCTAAATACACTCACTTTGACATGTTTATGCACTTTTAGATGCATTCGATGCACTAATTTATTTGTTGAATTCACCAATTCAACAAGATTAAAGTCTAAACGCGCTATATCCATGCACCAAAGTTGTTGATTAGCAGGAAGGAGTAACTAATATATTCATAGAAAACGAGCTCTAATTACTTATAATTTCAACTATAATTACTCATTAAATATAGGAAAGTACATTTTTACGGAGAAAACGACTGCAATTCCACAGTTCGTGTTGATATTCAATGAAAAATCAGAATAAAAATTAAATGCTGATAATTTGAAAGCATAGAAAAGTGTGTGATCAATTAAAGAACGACAGTTAAGGAATGGGAAAACTAAGACTTTAAAAAAGTTTATCTTTTGTGTAAAAAAATTATAAACGAACTCAAAGCCCGTTAATGAGAAATTGGTGAAAGTTATTTTGTCAGCAATAACATGTCTTTAGAGGTTTTGATTAGAACTATTTAGAGAATGTATAAACAAAGATAAGGATAACAACTAAGAAATGTGCATATTTTAGTCTGCACAACGATAACCAGATCTTTTTCTTCCAGTAAGTATCATGTTCCTTTAGAATTGTATTATTAACATTACGTAACGATTATGAGATTGGTTAGTAAGACCTATTCTACCACTTTTAGGCCTTCTTCTTCTTTTTGTGGCGTGCTTGTTTTGAAGCGTTGGCTACCGTCGTATTAACGTGCTGATGAAATGTTTCTCGGTCGGCAGCTATATGAAACAATTCCTCGACCGTTCGACCTGTTCATTGTCTAAAGTTAAACGGGTTCCACACTCTCGGCGAAGTTACTTCGCCAAAGTTGACCGAAGTCCGAAGTGCCTCTCTACACACTCGTTCTACTTCGCGAGGAACACATTCAAGCGGTGCGATACCGACAAAGATCCCTTTGACTCGGACGCGCCAGACCGACAGATTTCTGAAGTAGAACGAAGTTAGGCAAAGTTACACAAGGTGGCCGTCTAAACTCTCGTACTTGTTGAACTTCGATCGACTTCGGCGAGAGTGTGGACGGCGTTTTAGGGTAAGAACAGAACAAGTGGGTCGCGGTGGAGGTCGCGGTCGATGTCGATATCCGTGTAAAACAAACACATTGTAGTAAATGGAAGAGAACAGAGCAGGTAAGTCGCGGTGGAGGTTTAGCGCGATGCCATCCAGGAGGTTTACATCGATGCTTTTGAAAATAAAAAGAGTTTATACTCTCCATAATGGAGAAATCTGACGACTAGGTCGAAGCGCGTGTTGATACGAGCTTCAGGTATTTAAAAATTTAGACGTCGGCAAAGAGAGATAATAATATATATAATAGTGAGAACGACAGAGAGCATAGTACAACTCCACAGGGCTGTAAAATTAATAATATTTACTTTGTGATAAGATGGGTCAGACACATGGTTGGACATCCTACCTTCAAGAATATTTATTACACCGCGCCAGTGGGGCCGTTAAAAATATTAGTAGTTGGTTAATTCACACAATGATAAAAATTAAATCATCATCATCATCTTGGTGCTACAGCCCTTAGAGGGCCTCGACCTTCTCAAGCTTTCTACGCCATTCTGTTCTGTCCCTTGCTTGCATTTTCCAGTTGCCGACTTCGATCTTCTCGGCATCCTGTGTTACCCCGTCCATCCACCTCAGCTTTGGTCTACCCCGTCTTCTCATTCCCACGGGTTGCGCTGTTAGAATCTTTTTTATCATGTTCGATTCAGGGGCCCGGGCTACATGTCCTGCCCACTGCAGGCGGTTTCGCTTAATTATAGTGATAATATCTTTTCCACCAAACGTATGCTTGTAGATATTCTGCAGTTCAAAGTTATATCTACGCCTCCATATTCCGTTCTCACAGACCGCTCCGAATATCTTACGTAGCACCTTTCTTTCAAAAATCGACAGAGCGGATTCATCTGTTTTAGTTAGCGTCCATGCCTCTGATCCATATGTGAGAACGGGGACTATCAATGTTCTATACAGCCTTATACGAGTTTTTTGAGACAGACGTTTGTTAGCTAAGTACTTTGATAGACTATGATAACACCTGTTTGCAATTATTATTCGTCTTTTTATTTCCTCTGATGTGTTATTATTGGGGTTAACCGATGTCCCTAGATATATGAACTCTTTGACCGCTTCGAAGTTTTGGTCATTGATGATTAGATCTGCGTCAATATTTCCAGCTCTTGTGTTTGTGTTAGTCGCCATGAATTTTGTTTTATTTCGATTTATATGTAACCCCATTTGTTCTGCTGCTGCTACTAGCACCCATATTAAGCTGCACCCCCCACCATGGCGAATAAAGTTCGGACTAGGCAAAAAATTTAGTGCTATTTATGTGCTAATTAGTTGCTCTATTCCGAATTTTGTTGCTCAAACCGTTTACCAGGAAATCGCGTTGAAAGTGGGGGGGTGCAGGTTAATGTAAAGCTGCACCCACCCACACCGAAAAAAGCTCAAACTTCTTGATTTTTTTTGGTGATAAATTTAGTGCTATTTATGTGCTAATTAGTTGCTCTATTCCGAAATTTGTTGCTCAAACCGTTTACCAGGAAATCGCGTTGAAAGTGGGGGGGTGCAGGTTAATGGAAAGCTGCACCCACCCACACCGAAAAAAGCTCAAACTTCTTGATTTTTTTTGGTGATAAATTTAGTGCTATTTATGTGCTAATTAGTTGCTCTATTTCGAATTTTGTTGCTCAAACCGTTTACCAGGAAATCGCGTTGAAATTGGGGGGGTGCAGGTTATGGCAAGCTGCACCCACCCACAACGAAAAAAGCTCAAACTTCTTGATATTTTTTGGAGATAAATTTAGTGCTATTTATGTGCTAATTAGTTGCTCTATTCCGAATGTTGTTGCTCAAACCGTTGACCAGGAAATCGCGTTCAAAGTGGGGGGTCCAGCTTAATGGCAAGCTGCACCCACTCACACCCAAAAAAGCTCAAATTTCTTGATTTTTTTGATGAAAAATTTAGTGCTGTTTATGTGCTACTTAGTTGCTCTATTCCGAATTTTGCTGCTCAAACCGTTTACCAGGAAATCGCCTTCAAATTGGGGGGGGGTCAAGCTTAATGGCAAACTGCACCCACCAACACCGAAAAAACTTCAAACTTATTGATTTTTTTGGTGATAAATTTAGTGCTATTTATATGCTAATTAGTTGCTCTAATCCGAATTTTGTTGCTCAAACCGTTGACCAAGAAATCGCGTTGAAAGTGGAGGGTGCAAGTTAATGGCAAGTTGCACCCACCCACACCGAAAAAAGCTCAAAGTTCTTGATTTTTTTGGTGAAAACTTAGTGCTATTTATGTGCTAATTAGTTGCTCTATTCCGAATTTTGTTGCTCAAACCGTTGACCAAGAAATCGCGTTGAAAGTGGGGGGGTGCAAGTTAATGGCAAGCTGCACCCACCCACACCGAAAAAAGCTCAAATTTCTTGATTTTTTTTTATGATAAATTTAGTGCTATTTATGTGATAATTAGTTGCTCTATTCCGAATTTTGTTGCTCAAACCGTTGACCAGGAAATCGCGTTCAAAGTGGGGGGTCCAGCTTAATGGCAAGCTGCACCCACTGACACCGAAAAAAGCTCAAATTTCTTGATTTTTTTGATGCAAAATTTAGTGCTGTTTATGTGCTAATTAGTTGCTCTATTCCGAAATTTGTTGCTCAAACCATTTACCAGGAAATCGCGTTGAAAGTGGGGGGGTGCAGGTTAATGGCAAGCTGCACCCACCCACACCGAAAAAAGCTCAAATTTCTTGATTTTTTTATGATAAATTTAGTGCTATTTATGTGATAATTAGTTGCTCTATTCCGAATTTTGTTGCTCAAACCGTTGACCAGGAAATCGCGTTCAAAGTGGGGGGTCCAGCTTAATGGCAAGCTGCACCCACTGACACCGAAAAAAGCTCTAATTTCTTGATTTTTTTGATGAAAAATTTAGTGCTGTTTATGTGCTAATTAGTTGCTCTATTCCGAATTTTGTTGCTCAAACCGTTGACCAGGAAATCTCGGTCAAAATGGGGGCGTCCAGCTTAATGGCAAGCTGCACCCACCCACACCGAAAAAAGTTCAATCTTATTGATTTTTTTGTGGTGATAAATTTAGTGCTATTTATGTGCTAATTAGTTGCTCTAATCCGAATTTTGTTGCTCAAACCGTTGACCAAGAAATCGGGTTGAAAGTGGGGGGTGCAGGTTAATGGCAAGCTGCACCCACCCAAACCGAAAAAAGCTCAAACTGCTTGATTTTTTTGGTGAAGAATTTAGTGTCATTTATGTGCTAATTAGCTAATTAGTAATAAAACTATGGTTTACAACAATTACGTTACGACTATTGCTGATAAATGTACTTACTTGAAAACGGATTAATTCAAAATTCATTCAAATTTTTTGCATATAAAGAATATATTTAGTCGGAATGAGCGAAGCGAATTCTGAAATTCACATGAGTGCCTTAAAAATGTACTTTTTAACACGTATATCATACAATATTTTTTCTACAAACGTTATAAATATATAAAATACAATATTTTTGTTAATTGCTGAAACCATGAAACCTATCACCCGTAAAAGATAGAACTGGTTGTCTACACTCGAGGGGAATATCTAAAAATTCTTAGCGAAAATATACCGTTATATAAACTTGTTTTTCTACAAACGTGTTAAAAATGCAATAATAGAGTTTAAATTAAATTTTAAAAAACCTTTTAAACCACCGTTTTCAAATTGTGCAAGTTTTACTATTAATATTAATGTTAGTAAATGAAATATAAATATTTTGACTTTTCACTATTTGACAATTCACTTTTAACTGCAGTGCCTTAAAAATTTTAAAGCACTAGTGCTATAAAGTAGCATTTTTAACGCTCCAATGGAGTGCTAAAATAGTTATTAATGAAACAGTTCGTGAAGTATGCTTTTTGCGATCGCACGCGATTTTTAGAGCACGAGCGACAACGGAGCGAGTTCGCAAAAAGTACTTCACGCACAGTTTCATACAATATTTTATCTACGATAAACAAATAAAAAAAGCTGTAACTCTTCTATTCTACAATTTTTAGAACTTTGAAATTTAAAAATTACAACTACTTTCAAACCACAAAACTGTCAAAACTCTTGTTATAATTCATTGCTCATATTGTCATCACCATGACAACGCGAAAATTAAGGATTGTCACCATGACAACTCGAAAGTTACAAACAGTGCGAAAAAGTAAATCCCATTTAAAATACATTGTTACTTAACGCCAGGGGCGTAGCTACCGTCGTATCAGCCGTATCAATTATACGGGGCCCCCGACATTCAAGGGCCCCATCGCGGCATGTCGAAACAAAATTCCATTTGCAAAGATTGAACTAAATATTCTACAGGTATTTCACTATTAAAACGCTTTGAAACAGTGTATGTTGTTTGTATATCAACATTTTGGTGTAGTGGATTCTTTATATATACCTATATAAATCATATTTACCTATTATCTATTCTCTGCCCCATAACAACAGAGCTTTATTGTTTTCAAGGTATCTCTCATTGTCAATTCCGTTGGCTGTGTGTGAGTTATTGTATAATGTATATTGAAGAATGCCGAATTGCAATTTTTGTAATCGCTTTATCTTTGAATATTTGAAACAGTATGTATTGTTCGGGTATATTATGTATGTTCGTATAATCTGTTCTTTATCTTTATTGTATTTATGTATATCTACATTTCTCCAAGAAATTAACGTATCACCTTAAAAATTGGTCATTTTTTATGTCTCATATTTCCTAAACCTGTTTCCGATATATTTTTGAACATTTTCGTTTAATAATATTGTTGCTAGACAGGTAAATAGACGACCGGAGTGTGACGTCACAGCCAACTGCGGCTATATTCAGTGTTATGATGATCACTTGCAAACAAAGATTGTAAACACGTTGAAAAGTAAGGTTTTACCGAATCTCAAGACTTTTTAATTAGTATTCAATCTAAAAAAATAAAATAAAATATAAAATCTAAAATTTATAAAAAACAAATAAATTGTAACCTTACTTCACCGAGACATACATTTTATTGTTATTTATATAAAACGTCATGCTTTATTATTTACACAACCTTCTAAAATTGTTGTAGTAACTATAATAATACTTAAATATTGCAAAAAACGGAAATATTCTCTGTAAAAACTGAAAAAAACAATAAAAAATACAAATTTGCCACACTAAACAACGTTTGTTTGGAAAACTCTGACATGACATATGTCAATAAAAATTGACACTTCTACGTCATCACTCCGGCTGTCCATTGTTATTGTATACCGGGTGTACCAATCAAAAAGTATTTTTTTCTCTAAGTCACCACACCCTGTGGAATATTCTTGCATTTATAAAATACTGAAATTAAAACCCAACTATAGCCTCATGTGTTCTTAACATTCTGTTTTTCGATTCATTCGCTTATGTTGGATAGTAAAAAAGTTAGGTAATAATTTAACAACTCGCCTTATTTTTCATCGATACAGGGTGTTTTTAAATAAGTATGGCAGTATTGCTACCTTGTAATGTCATATTTAAATTCTTGAAGAAGTCAAAAATATAACAAATATACGCTACCTTGATTAACCGATTGGCATCATGAAAACTGTCTTTAAATTTAAATATTGCATCCCTAGCCGTTGGTGGATGTTGTTCTAAGAATATTGAAATTTCTTCCTTGAATTATTCAATTAATTCAAAAAAAGTTTTCTTTAAACATTCCCTTTTGATAGTCAACGCACTTCGCAGTCTAAAAGAAGATGTTCATGTGAAACGGCGAGGCGAGGCGACCCGGCATTTTGCTTTCGTGGCCCGGTACCGGGTCGCGACCCACCATTTGGGAAACGCTGCTCTAGCGCGTAGTTTGATTTTACGCTCGTCGTCCGTAGCAACCGTACAACCATACAATACAATCACATTGAACATTCAAACTGAAAGATATAAAAGTTAATGTTATGACATTATAACGACAGATATAAAATAGTTACAATAAAGTTAGTGATTTAAAAATAGTTTCATTTTATTAAGTGATTGTAGAAAAAATGTTGTATGTATTACAAGCGCAAAGTGACATTATTTCTTTCGAGTAATTACCGCTCTCCGCTACGGTCGAGTGGTAACTCTTACTCTCAAGGAATAATGTATCACTTTTCGTTCTTAATACATAAATAACTATTCAATTTGAATTTTCAAATTGTACGAGTATTGTATGGTTGTACGGTTGCTACGGACGACGCGCGGTAATCAAACTTTAACGCGCTAGCGCTATAAAGTGACGGTACTCAGTAAACGTTAACTTTTCGTTGTCATTGACAAGCGAAAAAGTCTTCTTTATCAAGTGATTGTAGAAAAAATTTAATAGATTTGCTTGAGTTTTACCGCAAATAATTTGTGCTATATCAAAATGTATTTTATTTCTGTTAATATAATAATTTATAAATGTAAGATATTGTATTAGATTTGCCATGATGATCGCCAACATCCGAAACGGATAGGCACTTTAAGAAGAAGAAGAAGGATATTTGGCGGAATTTTTGGGCAGAAATTGCTTAAACAATTTTTTTAAACAAATACAAAAGACCACCTTTTTTGCCCTGGAACATATATTTCTAGATTGTAAACTAGCCCTAAGAAAAGATAAGAATAAAAAATCTCCAGGTGAAGATTGTGTAATTACTGATGCAATAAACATCGGAGGCACTTGTCTTCTTAAGAAAATAAAAGACCTTTTTAATATGTGCCTTTTAGATAGCAATATACCCGACAAATGGCATAATGCTCAAGTAATTCTATTGTACAAAAAAGGAGATCCCCATGAATTAGAAAATTACAGACCTATAAGTCTTCTTAGTCACTTATACAAGCTCCTTACAAGAATAGTAACGAATCGTCTTGAGAAAAAACTTGATTTCTACCAGCCAATTTGGAACAAATGATCACCCGCAGAGCATTAAAACGGTAATAGAAAAGACTATCGAATACAATCGACCACTCGTTTTGGCTTTTGTAGATTTCCATAAAGCCTTTGACACGGTAGAACGTGACAAAATTCTGGAAGTACTACAAGCATGCCGCATTGACTACCGATACACAAGGTTAATTTACAATACATAAAAGAACGCAACTATGTCGGTGAAACTACATAAAAACACGGACCATATCCCAATCGGCAGAGGAGTCCGACAGGACGATAACTTATCGCCTAAACTCTTTACCGCAGTACTAGAATATGCTTGTAAATAACTTAACTGGGAAGAGCGAGGCCTGAATATTGACGGTAGAAGATTAACAAATTTGAAATTCGCAGACGACATAGTTTTGTTCTCTGACAACCTCAAGAAGATATGTACCATGCTCAGGGCCGGACTGGCACATAAAAAAGGCGCCAACCCAAATCCTAAAAAAGGCGCCAGACCCCCCCCCTTCTTTACATCAAATCTTTTTCAAATCCTAACGCATGTATTTTCAAGTAACGTTATAAATATTACTTGTGATTTTTTTAAGTTTATTTTAATTTAAATCCATAAAGTAACTTACTATTTTTATTGGAAATAGTAAATTATATTATGATGCCATAAAAATATAGCTTCAGTTTCCCAGTATTCCTTTTACTCCGTTACATTTTTTGGTGATCTCTGGAGATTTAAAACAAATTTTTGAAAAGTTTGAGTAATTTTTCAACTGCTTCTACAGAGGAATCTACTGGTTCAAAAACAATTAACAAAAATCATGATTGGTGTTTAATATAGGTCACTTTTTGAATTTTTTCAAATTTTTAGAGCGCTCTAACACTCTATATAATAGAAGAGTAAACCTACATAGATAAAATATCAGCAACTACACGGTGTCAGACGATCCGTGCCTGAGTGGTGAAGTGAATGACCTAGATCAGACAGCCGCAAACGGAGCCCTCGGAAAACTGACGAAACCCTTTAAAATTTGAAATTCAAGCCTTAACTTGCGTAAGGGCGCACTGCCTCGCCGGACAGTATAATTCGCCTCTACTCATGGGAACTATATGGATAAGTATTTAATCAGGCAGGAAAAAATAAAACAAAACGAAGGGACAATGGAGTGAGTCATCGGTGATGATGCAAGCTGGAACAAGCTATGAATGATATAATAATATAGTGTTCATCAGTAGTGAAGGGAACGAAGGGAAAGTACTCAGCGAAGAAGAAAAGAGGAAGGAGACTTCGGAAAAAGGGGATCTGTTGGAAGAATTCCGGTCAGGGGTAGTGACCTGACAAGACGGAGCTTCCAGCGGAGGTAACCTTGCAAAGGAGCTCCTCACTTGGGGAGAAAAGATATAGAGAGAAGGAGTAGAGTTGCGAAATAACGGCAAAGATAAGAGCAATGACTAAACTTACCAGAGTTACAAATAATTTAGTGAAACTAATGTCCGACAATAAGAACACGAAAGTCAAAATCAAGAATGAGGTAAAAAAACCTTAAAAGAGTCACCAAAGACATCTTCTTCTTTTTGTATAGACATGACTGTCTGTTTTTTCAATGTGCCTCTAGTAAGTTGTCGTTTCATCGTTTTCGTGGTCTTTCCACTGATCGTCTTCCTATTGGAGAACCGTCTCGCGCTGTCCTTAAACTATCGAAGATCACTGTCCACCGAAGACATGGAGGGCACTTTCAGAGAAATCGCCCTCGGCGGCATTGAGAACCGAAATATAATAGTGGAGAAAAGCGGTGAGAAAGGAACGACTAAGAGGCGACAAGCGTGTCCACACAAATGGACTTCAAAGAGTTCTTTCCAGAATAACTAAGTGAAAGAAAGATACAAATGATCGCAACGGTCCTGAACTCAAGGGAAAGAGGCTTTGAAAAAATTAACATTATAAATTAGAATAGGAAGAAGATCACTTTACTTTACGGTCGTGAAACCGGGAAGAGGAAATAAACCTCCAGGCGACTTGGTAATGGCCTTGGAACCTGGACTTCTAGGTGAAGGGGAAAGGTTCAACGACCTGACTAGGAAAAACCGAAAATGGTAGTAAGTGCAGTAGGTATATACAGACCAAGAGACCTCCCACTTAATTCTATGATCACAATTACAAGGTAGAGTCAGGAAACAGAGAACCGGGGAAATCGTCAGTCCCTGTAGAGAAAGGGGTGACAGAAATGAAAGGGGACAAGAGACTACTGGCAATTATCTCTAAATTATTGAGGGAAGACATAGAGATACTGGAGACCAGAGAGGCGTCCCTAAGAGTATAGGGGGGGTTGCAGAGGTAGGAACCTCAGGAAGCTCCTCGAAGTCACGTTTAGGGTATGGACCTCCACCTCGCGCTGGAGGAGTATGAACGTGGTGACGCAGAAGGTGATTGTGAAGGGAGGTGGAAAATCCTACGCCGAGTTTCTAAAGCTAAACAAAGGCAATGCAGACACGAGGAAGAGTCAAATTTGTGTCATAAGCGCTAATATGATTAGGTACAGGGACCTACAGCTCGAAGTGACATGGAAAGAACAGGCCGAACACCTGAAGAAGATAAGGGTGGCCTCGGCCGGAGGAAAACGTAGTAGAGAACGTCCGGGGCTATCAGGACCAGGTGGATATATTTAATATAGACAGTGATCTCAAAAAGGAATTAATCCTGAGACAGGTTCGCAGGTATACCGGCAGCAGAAAATCTAACACATCAAACTCGTCTATAAGGGAAAATACTGAAAATAGAGAAGGCAACACAAACGTCACAGTCAGACTGACGCGCGTCACAGCCAAAAAAGCACTGGAAAAAGAACATATTGGCTATAACTCGTGCAAGATACGAAAGAGAGACTGCATGTCCAGCGATGCTTCAGATGCCTACAGTTCGGTCATGGTAAAACCGACTGCAAGGGAGAAAACAGAGTGACTCCTGCTACAGATGTGGCAAGGGAGGGCATCAGGCACGAGAGTCCAGTAGTGAGGCGACTTTTTGCCTCACTTCAGTGCCCGGAGTATAAATGTGATGTAAATTTATTAACGTTTCGACGCCCAAATCGGGTGCCGTTGTCAAAATACAAAATGCTAGTAGTATTTTGGGATGTAAATGAATAATGGGATGTTACAATATCGGCAAGTTCTTATTTTTAAAGGATGCATATCGAATTTCTTAAACATTTATACCAAACATTAAAATGGCCACCTTTTGCGCATTCCGACAAAGTTGCGTTTCTACTACGCCCACGGGCTTCATTATGTAGGATTCTAGGGCGCAACAATCCTACATGTATAATGTAGTTATGGAGCGCAGAAGACTGCACTCATATATTTTAGCTAAATTGTGAGATGTAACACTCTTATATTATAATAGAAAGAGCGGATATTGATACCTACGAAAGGCGCCTGAATCGTGAAATTGGTCTTCGAGGGCGCCGTGCGTGGCATCTAAGCCATTTGATTATCTAATACCTGATACAAGTTGACAATTTGTATTTTGTTGTACCCAATGGCTTCATTATTTAGGATTAAGGGGCGCAACAATCCTATATGTATAATGTAGTTATGGAGAGCAGAAAACTACACCTGTCTATTATAGGCCAATTGTAGGATGTAATACTGTTTGTATCAAGTATCAGATAATTCAATAGCTTAGATGCAACGTGCAGCTCCGTCGAAGACCATTTTTATAATAGAAACAGCGAAAATTGATACCTACGAAAGGCGCCCGAATCGTAAAAATTATCTTCGAGGGCGTCGCGCGTCGTATCTAAGCTACTTACCTATTATAATAGAAACAGCGGATATTGATACTTACAAAAGGCGCCAGAATCTAAATATGGTCTTCGAGGGCGCCGGGCGTTGTGTCTAAGCTATTTATTTTTATTATAATATAAACAGCGGATATTGATACTTACAAAAGGCGCCAGAACCTAAATATGATCTTCGAGGGCACCGCGCGTCGTATCTAAGCTATTTATTATAACAGAAACAGCGGAAATTGATACCCACGAAAGGCGCCCGAATCCTAAAAATTATCTTCGAGGGCGCCGCGCATCCTATCTAAGCTATTTATTATAATAGAGACAGCGGATATTAATACCTACAAAAGGCAAAGGAATCTAAGAATGGTCTTCAAGGGCGCCGCGAGTCGTATCTAAGCTATTTATTATAACAGAAACAGCGAAAATTATTGATACCTACGAAAGGCGCCCGAATCGTAAAAATTATCTTCGAGGGCGCCGCGCATCCTATCTAAGCTATTTATTATAATAGAGACAGCGGATATTGATACCTACGAAAGGCGCCCGAATCGTAAAAATGGGCTTTCTAGGACGCCGCGCGTCGTATCTGTGCTATTTGATTATCTGATACCTGGTAAAAGTTATACTTTGTTGTACCTGCTGGCTTCATTATATAGATTTCTATAGCAGTTTCTGTTTCTTTATTAAGTAAAAACAGTTTTTAGGGGAATGGTTGCCACCTAGTCTTTGTGTAAAGTTAAAAAAAATTTTTTCAGCGTTTAATTCTTTTAATGGATATACACTAACGAAAGCAAAAGGCGCACCGGCCCGCGGGCCGGTGGGCCGGCGGCCCAGTCCGGGCCTGACCATGCTACATGAACTTTAGTTAGTGTACGCCAGTGTAGTTGTCTCAAAATAAACATCTCCAAAACAAAATTCATGACAAACCTAGTACCTAGCGGAAATATCAATATTGGAGAAAACGAAGTAGAGCTAGTGGAAAAATACATATACCTTGGACACGAAATAAAGATCACAAGAGACAAACAAATATGCAAACTACGAAGAAGAATAAACCTACCATAGGTAGCCTATGGAAAACTCAAAGAACCTATTTAAAAGCGACATACCAATTTCTCTAAAACGTAAAACATTTGACCAATTTGTGTTGCCTATGATGACTTATGGTGCCGAAACTTTGACATTGACAGCCACAGCTTCTAAAATGCTGCAAATAGCCCAGAGGAAAATGGAAAGGTCAATGCTGAGTATGTCGCTTCGTGACCGAGTTAGAAATGAAGACTTAAGGCGAAGAACAAGAGTTACCGATGTAATTTCCCGAATTGCCACCCTGAAATGGAACTTGGCCGGACACGTCGCCCGAATCAGTGATGGGGAGTGGACGAAGAGTGCAGGCCGAGATTAGACAAAAGAAGTAGAGGAAGACCATCTACTCGTTGGACTGATGAACTCAAGAAAATGTCAAGAAATTGGATGCAAAGTGCTCAAAATAGAGCACAATGGACAAAAATGAGGGAGGCCTATGTTCAGCGGTGAACGAAAAGGGCTGTATGATGATGATAATGATACGTACTATCGAAATATATCGGTATCCGATTTTGTTGCTAACCGTAGAACTTGCAAATGCATTAGTTAATCTCACCCGACCTGGCTCCGCGCTATACATATGTGTCTCTGTTCTATGTTAAATAAATAAGTTACTCGTACATATTATTTGGTACTAAAATAATTTAGGGAACACGTACCATCAAATTATACTTCTCATACTTTATTTCTCATTGGTTTAGTGAACATACAAGTGTTTCGTTGTGCGTCTAATGAGAAGCTGGCACCGCCCCACTTTGAACGCGATTTCCTGGTCAACTGTTTGAGCAACAAAATTCGGAATAGAGCAATTAATTAGCACATAAATAGCACTAAATTTTTCACCAAAAAAAATCAAGAAGTTTGAGTTTGTTTCGGGGTGGGTGGATGCAGGCTTGCCATTAACCTGCACCCCCCACTTTCAACGCGATTTCCTAGTCAACGGTTTGAGCAACAAAATTCAGAATAGAGCAACTAATTAGCACATAAATGGCACTAAATTCTTCACCAAAAAAATCAAGCAGTTTGAGCTTTTTTCGGTTTGGGTGGGTGCAGCTTGCCATTAACCTGCACCCCCCCCACTTTCAACGCGATTTCTTGGTCAACGGTTTGAGCAACAAAATTCTGATTAGAGCAAATAATTAGCACATAAACAGCACTAAATTTATCACCACAAAAAAATCAATAAGATTGAACTTTTTTCGGTGTGGGTGGGTGCAGCTTGCCATTAAGCTGGACGCCCCCATTTTGACCGATATTTCCTGGTCAACGGTTTGAGCAACAAAATTCGGAATAGAGCAACTACTTAGCACATAAATAGCACTAAATTTTTCACCAAAAAATCAAGAAGTTTGAGCAACTTGCACTAACTTGTGCAACTTGCCACTAACTTGCACCCCCCCCCCCCCCACTTTCAACGCGATTTCTTGGTCAACGGTTTAAGCAACAAAATTAGGATTAGAGCAACTAATTAGCACATAAATAGCACTAAATTGATCACCAAAAAAAATCAATAAGTTTGAACTTTTTTCGGTGTGGATGGCTGCAGTTTGCCATTAAGCTTGACCCACCCAATTTTAACGCGATTTCCTGGTAAACGTTTTGAGCAACAAAATTCGGAATAGATCAACTAATTAGCACATAAATGGCACTAAACTTATCACCAAAAAAAATCAAGAAGTTTGAGCTTTTTTCGGTGTGGGTGGGTGCAGCTTGCCATTAACCTGCACCCCCCACTTTCAACGCGATTTCCTGGTAAATGGTTTGAGCAACAAATTTCGGAATAGAGCATCTAATTAGCACATAAATAGCACTAAATTTACCACCAAAAAAATCAAGAAATTTGAGCTTTTTTCGGTGTGAGTGGGTGCTGCTTGCCATTAACTTGCACCCCCCAATTTCAACGCGATTTCTTGGTCAACGGTTTGAGCAACAAAATTCGCATTAGAGCAACTAATTAGCACATAAATAGCACTAAATTTTTCACCAAAAAAATCAAGAAGTTTGAGCTTTTTTCGGTGTGGGTGGGTGCAACTTGCCATTAACTTGCACCGCCCCAATTTCAACGCGATTTCTTGGTCAACGGTTTGAGCAACAAAATTCGGATTGTAGCAACTAATTAGCACATAAATAGCACTAAATTTATCACAAAAAAAATCAATAAGTTTGAACTTTTTTCGGTGTGAGCGGGTGCAGCTTGCTATTAAGCTGGACCCCCCCACTTTGAACGCGATTTCCTGGTCAACTGTTTGAGCAACAAAATTCGGAATAGAGCAACTAATTAGCACATAAATAGCACTAAAATTTTTCACCAAAAAAATCAAGAAGTTTGAGCTTTTTTCGGCGTGGGTGGGTGCAACTTGCCATTAACTTGAACCCCCCACTTTCAAAGCGATTTCTTGGTCAACGGTTTGAGCAACAAAATTCGGATTAGAGCAACAAATTAGCACATAAATAGCACTAAATTTATCACCAAAAAAATCAATAAGTTTGAAGTTTTTCGGTGTGGGTGGGTGCAGTTTGCCATTAAGCTTGACCCCCCAAATTTGAACGCGATTTCCTGGTAAACGGTTTGAGCAACAAAATTCGGAATAGAGTAACTAATTAGCACATAAATAGCACTAAATTTATCACCAAAAAAATCAAGAAGTTTGAGCTTTTTTCGGTGTGGGTGGGTGCAGCTTGCCATTAACCTGCACCCCCCCACTTTCAACGCGATTTCCTGGTAAACGGTGTGAGCAACAAAATTTGGAATAGAGCAACTAATTAGCACATAAATAGCACTAAATTTATCACCAAAAAAATCAAGAAGTTTGAGCTTTTTTCATTGTGGGTGGGTGCAGCTTGCCATTAACCTGCACCACCCCACTTTCAACGCGATTTCCTGGTAAACGGTTTGAGCAACAAAATTCGAAATAGAGCAACTAATTAGCACACAAATAGCACTAAATTTATCACCAAAAAAATCAAGAAGTTTGAGCTTTTTTCGGTGTGGGTGGGTGCAGCTTTCCATTAACCTGCACCCCCCACTTTCAACGCAATTTCCTGGTAAACGGTTTGAGCAACAAATTTCGGAATAGAGCAACTAATTAGCACATAAATAGCACTAAATTTATCACCAAAAAATCAAGAAGTTTGAGCTTTTTTCGGTGTGGGTGGGTGCAGCTTTACATTAACCTGCACCCCCCCACTTTCAACGCGATTTCCTGGTAAACGGTTTGAGCAACAAAATTCGGAATAGAGCAACTAATTAGCACATAAATAGCACTAAATTTTTTGACTAGTCCGAACTTTATTCGCGATGGTGGGGGGTGCAGCTTAATATGGGTGCTACTAGCTCGGTTAGGATTTCCGCAGTTCTCGCTCTGGTTCTTGTTATAATGTCCACGTCGTCTGCATATGCTAGAATTTGGACAGATCTATTGAATATTGTTCCCCTGCTATCTATATTAGCGTCTCGTACGACTTTTTCTAATGCTACATTAAAAAGTTGACACGCCAGCGCATCTCCCTGCCTTAACCCCCTATGTATTTCAAATGGGGTTGAAGAGTCGTTTTGAATTTTTACTGCTGATATCATCTTCGCCATTGTCACTTTTATCATGCATATGAGTTTTTTTGGAATTCCTAACTCATTCATAGCGTTGTAGAGACTTGGTCTTAATACACTGTCATAAGCAGCTTTAAAATCGACAAAAATATGGTACATATCTATGTTAAACTCTTGCGCTTTTTCCAGGATCTGTCGTAGTGTAAAGATCTGGTTAATGGTTGAACGTCCACGCCTGAATCCTGCCTGATATTCTCCTAGAAACGTTTCGGTATAAGGCTTCAATCTCTCGTGCAAAATGTTTGACAATATCTTGTATGCTGTATTTAGGAGAGTTATTCCGCGGTAATTATTGCATTCCAGTTGGTTTCCCTTTTTGTGTAACGGGCATATTAAGCCTAAGCTCCATTCTTCAGACATTTGCTCCTCAGACCAAATTTTACAAACAATTTCTCGCATCACCTTGGTGAGCTGCTCTCCACCGTGCTTAAATAACTCTGCTGGGATGCCATCGCTGCCAGGGGATTTATGGTTTCTTAGTTTTTCTATAGATATTTTCACTTCTTCTACCGAGGGGGGTTCCACGAGTTCCTCATTTCGGTATTCCAGCTCTATATTGTTAGTAGGTTCCCCTTCCAGTAACTCTTGAAAGTGCTGTACCCATCGTAACAGGATATCCTCTTTGTTGGTAAGTAAGTTACCTTCCTTATCATTACAATAGTTGATTCTCGGTTTGAATTCTTTTCTAATAATATTTATTTGGTGATAGAACTTTCTTGTTTCTCCGTGACTCATATGGCTTTCGAGCTTTCGATAAAAATTAAAACCCAACGTAATTAGACCACAAAATTACGACGACACTGATGTATTCCCTGGTTTGCCCAGCTGAAAGGGTTTTTGAAATGTATACCTGTACCACCAACCCTTGTCACTCAACGCTCACCATAAATAACCATATGTATTTGTTCAAGGATCGTAAACACAAAATTTTGAGAGGAATTTCTCTATTTCAAATTGCGTTTACTGTAGTTCACGTAGGGTTGAATCCCGTCTTCAGTTTTTATCTTTTTCTGTTACATTTTTTTATTTCACTCAGAATGTCGCTTCACGCGCTTCGACCTAGTCGTAAGATTTCTCCATTAGCAGGCCCGGTGGACCCTATTGAAATATTTTAATCCTTATCTATATTTCGAACAATAGGTAATGAAAACAGTAATGACTAAACCACAATAATCCCCTCATTACGGATTTTTGGAGAGTTTGTATTTGCCTAATTATAAAGGTTGGGGGGAGAATTACCAAAATCTAAATATAAAAACAAATAGTTGGTTTTTAATTCCTGGGTTTGCGGTCTGTTATAAATAAAACACTTGATTTTGCTTAAACGTTTCGGCTGTTTGCCATTTTCAATAAGCACTTTTAATTATTAAACATTACACTGTTAACAAACATATTTTATATACAATACACGTAATATTTTGAAAATTTAAAAAAATGCACATCGTGTTTCTCTAAGATGTTATGAGAGAGAATGCCAGGCATGGGCATTGGGCATATGGTAAAAGCACTTCACAACGGTTTTGGATGGTGGTCGTAAAACCAAAACGATAATATACAGGAGATCAAGTTACATAATATACGAAAGAAATAAATCTGACTAATGTTTAACTTTCAATAATGGGAGCAAGATTTTTTGTAGTTATGATCTGAGTATTAACTCGAAATATGAATACTGAGGTGCGTATTTTTTTGTATTTTATACAGAACAGAGGCTTAAACGCTAAAACAAGGATATTCAATAATGATAGAACATTATAATAGAACAGAGTATTTGAGATGTGGGCATATAGAAGATTTTTAAAAATAACCTTGGTTCAAAATGCATATTATTTGTATATTGTTAGTTTGAGAGATTGTTTAGTGCAGTACGTAACAACTTTTAATAATGGAAAATTTTGAAGTGATTGAAACCACCAAGGAAAAACCTTCTGCACTTCACGCTGGATATCAGTATCGAAAATATAGGAAGAATAAGGAAGATGTTGTAACTTGGGTATGTGTAAAAGAACGTCACCACAACTGTAAAGGGAGGATGAAGACAAAACTGACGGAATTACTCGAAGTCAACCAACACACTTGTGTTCCCGATGTAGCTCTCTTAGAAGTAAAAAAGGCTACGTACATTTCAAAAAAGAGAGCTCGAGAAGAAGAAACTCCAACCCCAGACATTTACAGGGAAGAGTTCGAAAAACTTTTTACAAAAGGACTCGCTTTTTTAAAGTGAAATTCCTTTGTATGCGTCACGTAAGTCTACACTTTGTCGTTCAAGACATTTACAAACTGGTGTTGGACCAGAACGAGCGTCGTCTATTGAAATAGATATCCCACTGGAAATGTTGACATTAGAAGATGGTCAGAGTTTTTTGTGTTTTGACGACACTGAAGAAGGAGAAAGAATTTTATGTTTTTCGACTTCGAAAGCAAAGGAAACGTTAGCAACAAAAACAAATTTTTTTGTCGACGGTACATTTAAGAGCTCCTCCAAACAGTTTACACAAATATATACCATGCATGTTGACATGGGCAGCACTGACGACGAAACAAGAATTGTTCCTGTGTTGTATGCGCTTCTACCAGACAAAAAAATGAAAACGTATAGAAGGCTGTTTACAATACTGACAAAAAAACTAGGCGGATGGAAACCAACAACAGTGACGCTTGATTTTGAAGATGCTGTTATTCAAGCTGTCAAAACTGTTTTCTTAGATGTTAGACTGCATGGATGCAACTAGCATTTTAATCAGTCGCTTTGGAGGAACATTCAGTCGATCGCACTGACAACACAATACATTAACGACAATAACGTTAGACTTCATTTAAGAATGCATTCTGCATTGGCATACTTACCTTTGGAGCAAATAGAAGACGGGTGGCTAATTATTCAATCTGATTCTCCGGAAGATGAAAATTTCACAAAATTTTATGATTACTTCGTTAACGAATGGCTAGAAAATCCAGTGATTAGCATGAATATGTAGAACTGCCATGGCGTCCGACACCGAACAAATAATGCTGTGGAAGGATGGAACAACCGGTTAAACAGAATGTTAAAGAAACCTCATCCAAACATATACATTCTCATAAAAAATTTAAGAAAAGAAGCAGAATATTTCGATTTCATATTAAATAGAATGGACTTGACCCTAGAAAATAAGAAACGAAAGAAAATGTATATTCAACTGGATAATAGGATAAAGAGGGCAACAGAACTATTGCAGCGCTCTTGTGATATAAAATCATTTTTGGTGTCCGTGGCAAATATTCAAAAATTTCACTAAAAAAACATTAAAATAAAAAAAAAATGACAAAAAAACAAAGATAAAAAAGCAGAAAAAATAGATAAAAAAAGCTAAAAAAAAGATAAAAAACCAAAAAAAAATTAAACTTGCCTATGATTCATCATAGCCAGTCTTAAGCCTGAATAAAATGTGAAGGATTTTTTTAAATGTTTGTACTTAACTAATACACATTAAATATAAAAAGACATGAAAGCATCTTAGGGAAGGAACTCCCATTTTTAAATTTATAATACTTTTTAACATTTGACACAAACAGTAAGGTAGCCAATTTATATAGAAATAATCAACAATTGTGACACTAAGGTTTATTAAATCAACTATCTTTATTTTTTTAATTAGTGCACATATCTCACTAAACTCTCAAAAGAAGCAAGTTTTTTATATCACAATACTTTTTGCCGTAATAAAATTATTAGTAAGCATTTTCTCCTCTTATCAACGTCTATGGTAAATATTATTTAAATCTTACAAAAATTTGGTTATAGAATTATTCATGTGATAGTGGTAGAAAAAGGTAAAAATATTATATGTTTATTAGGCAATGACCGCACATGCAACGATAAAATCAACATATTTTTGTATGACCGCAAATGCAACAATAATAGCCGTGATCGCAAATACTACGACCGCATCTGCAACGACACCATTTTTAAGGGTTAAAAATGGCCGATTTCGCAATTTTTCAATTTTTAATCGGTTATATATGTCAAAAACTATCGTTTTTAGAGAAAAGTCACTAAAGACCTTTTCTGTTTGGAATGATCCAAAAACCTAAAAAAACTTTTTTCCATGCAAAAAAAATAATTTTAGGAAAAAAACAAAAAAAAACGTTTAAAAAATTTTTGACCACCTTTTGGTCCTGGCAACATGCAAATTTATTAAAAGGAGTCCTTTTTGAGTAAGATTGTGCAAAAACTCCGAATTAGAATATTTTTCCTAGCGGATGCGCAGTGGCTTTCTGGACTAACGCGACAATTCGATGAAATAAAATTATTTTGACATAATATTCGAAAGTCAAATCGGTAGACAACAGTCGTTTTGAATCATCTTCACGGAAACCAAGATCGTCGTCATGCTAACTAATTATATTGAAAGTTTGGTTTTGACAACCTTGTCAAAGAATTAATTTGTGTATGTACAGTGGAACCTCGATTATCCGTCAGGGCACCGGACCAAGGGTATGACGGATAATCGAAAAGACGGTTAACAGAACATTAAAAAAATTCAAAATTCATAGTACAGCTCTCAAATTTTATTTGTATGTTTTGTTTGACAATATAAGAGAGATTTGTGTTCGTACAACCTAATCAATTTGTCAGCTGTAGTCTGTGTCCGCTTCTGAATCTGCTTCCTCCGCCCCTGTTGCCATTTCAACGATTTCATCATCTGTCAACAATTTTGCGTCCTCATCACAAATTAACCATTCTTTTATGTCATCTTTAGGCCACGAAAACAAAACAGTTAATTCATTCTTAAAATATGGTGAGAGCAAAACTGTACATTTCAGCGAATTTCACTTGGCCTATCGACTTATCGCAATGCTCAAACAAAATTAATTTATGACTCATTTTTTACTTCTGTTATGTACGGACCCTGACGGTTAACAGAGGTGACGGTTAATGGAGAGACGGATAATCGAGGTTCCACTGTATTTTCAAATTAATTAAATTAACTGAATAAGATTTGGTAATTTTTTAAAGACTCTTAGAAACAATATTGTTCCTAACTCTTGCAGAAAATCTCTTTTCCGCACTCGACTGCTTGCCGAACTCCCGCTTGGCGTCGTTCGGCAAACTGCAGTCGCGTGCGGAAAAGAATGACTTTCTGCACTTGTTAGGAAAATAACTATATTGTTTTTAATTTATTTTGTTTCCATGTTTAGTCTGGCTATATCACTAAAAATCTATGCCAAAAACAAAACCAAAAAATTTAGTTGTTTAATTATTAGTAGTCCTCAGATTTATTATTCCACATACACTCATGATTACGATATACTTCGAGAACTACATAATATGCATATGTTCGTCTTTCCACTGAAAAGCCATTTTACGTATCGTATCAAAATATAAAAATTTATTTGACTGCGTGTTGATGGCATGGATTGTTCAATGATCCGAAAAAAACAAGTTTACACTTTACACTAAGGGTTCACGGTGGATGAACCATCCATCCAGTTCATCGAAAGTAGAAAGACGTTCTACTTTGTTCACTGTTTACTTTGGATGTGCATCTTGGATGAAGTGTAGATGAAGAGGATGTTTATACCTTTCACTGCGGATGAATCATCCGCAATGTTCATCTAAAGTGAATAAGTGTAAATTCGCCTTTAACAATGATGTAGAATAATGGATGCAAGCTGATGATGATGTCCACGAGATATATATCTCGTGGACACATAAAAAATATCATTGAAATGGTTACAGAAGGAACTTCAAAACCCTCTGATGAAAGTGATGAGGAAGTAGATGTCAACAGCGAACAACGGATAACCTACACAGACGTTGCAGCTGCGTTTGATATAGCGCTACGTTGTGCAACACCCCGCCGCCGCCGTAGGTTTACTACAATGAAGTAGGTACTTCAAATAATATTTTATTGTCATTTTTAGATATATGTACTTATAAAATAGTGGTTTTTAGAGTAACTGCAAATTTATTTTCCCCAAATCTATTGCCAATTTCTGTTTCGGATTAAGCGGATTTTCGGATTAGCGAAGTTAGGATTAGCGGGACTCTGCTGTATTATTATGATGTGTTGCTGTTTATCAGCAAATTTATAGACAATATTAACTTTGTGAAAGTTTTCATACTGCTTCTTTTCGTATTCTTGTATTAGTCGTAATTTTTTGCTAAAGATCTTTCGTTGTCCGGATCACTTTGTATTTTAGTAAAGTATCTTCTTCGTTAATGGGTTTTCTTAAGGTGCGTATAGATATTCGCGCCGTGTATGCGCTGCGCGTTCGTTCGATTAGTACGTGTTTTTAAGTGGCGCACAAACGGCGCGCACACAGCGCACCACGATCCAACTTCTGTCGGCGCCACGAACGCGTGGAGCACAAACGGCGCGAAGTGCGCATATCTATACGTACCTTTAAGGTGCAGTCTCTGCACTATCGTGACTATCGCTTGCGTTTGACGCAAGCGACTAACAAACTGCTTGGGTAATCGGTAATCTCTCTTGTACATTTAGACGCATGCGATAGAACAGCGGACAGCTAATATTGAACTGAACAATGCGAATTTTATAATAATGAAGCATTTACAGAGACATGTTTATCTTCATATTATAGTAAAAGAGTAAGAGTTGGGGAGGGTCTTTTAAAAATGACGCTGGGTAACTTCAAAAAGAATTTTAAACTGACGCTGGAAAACTTATGGAAATTTATGTGAAGAGAGTTGAAGATTTACAATAGTTCATTTATGATCTACAATATTTTTTTGGATGGCCAAAATAAAACAATAAAGAATAAGCATTTTAAAGACACTACCTACAACAATATATCAACTTACAACAGTTAATTTTTTTTTACTGCAACAATAAAGAAATATATACATAATTAAAGAAGTCAACATTCTCAGTAACAGATAATTTATATGTACCTACAATTGAAGATATTTACATTGGTAATCATAGTAACAACTGATATTTTATTCGAGTTCGCACATGAACGGTTCCAGAACCGTTAAAAATTTAAGCACTCAGGTAGAACGTTTTAACATGAATTACTTAAATAATTATTAAATACTGAAAAAAATATATATTAAAAAACATGGAACTAAACCAGACAAAATCAAAGAACAAATAATCAAAGTAAAGAAATATTGATGATAGATTAACAACCGGTATATGTAGGGGAAATTTGCTAATCATTTTAGGCACGATAAGAGCCTATACCTAACTTAAATTAATAGTAGAACCTAAAATAAAACGTATGAACACTGTGCCGTCATTTTTTGGTGGCACATGCGTCGACAGTGGCGCATTAAATTTTCCATTTATAGACGGTATAAATAAATTAAAAGGTACTTTCCCTCGCTCCCAGAATTCAATTTTTTTCATTTTTTAAGTGCTATATGATTAAAAAACAAAACTCAGCGTAATTTTAACATATTATCACCCCCTTCCCCCACCAACAAAAACTTATTTTTCGTTTTAATTTTTTTTTTAGGTGTGATGCAATCAATTTTAAAGTTTTAAAAAATTCACACGCATAGTTGAGACTTTTAAAAGACATGTCTATTTTTTATGGACCCGTAAGTTGAGTGTACATAACCTCAATTTTTTTTTTGAGATGTCTGCAGGCTGCATTTTGTGTGTTTTATTATACACTATATTTTTTTTTCAGATTTTTCCACAACAGAAAGTTTCACTACTTTCAAAGATCCAAAAAACTGTTTTTATGGGCTTTCAACGTGTTTCTCCCATTTTTAAATGTTCTAAGGACTCGGTTAGTTCAATTTACAGATAGCCTATAAAAACATTGTTTTATATATTGAAGTCTATAAAATAGGGAAAATCCCCAAAAACCCCCTGAAAAAACCATTTTTTCTGATTTTGGAAGGTGGCGAACCTTACGGAAAAATCTGAAAAAAATTAGAAATATAGTGTTTGATACAATACACAAAATAAATAAAATAGACCTGTAGCCTTCTCAAAAAAAAAGTTATACGCTTTAAAAAAATGTTTTGAGTTTATGTACACTCAACCTCATCATTATCTCTGCCTTATCCCTATGCGGGGTCGGCTTCCTTAATTGCATTTCTCCACACAATTTTATCTTAAGTAATATCAATGTCAATCCCCTTTACCAACATGTCCTGCCTTATCGTCTCCCCCAGGTCTTCTTTGGTCTTCGTCTCGTACTCCTTCCAGGAATCTGCACTTCAGCTATTCTTCGTATTGGGTGATTAACGTCTCGACGTTGAACATGACCAAACCATCTTAACCTATGCTCTCTCATTTTGGCATCAATTGGTGCCACACCTAGACTTCCCCTAATATACTCATTTCTAATTTTATCCTTCTTTGTCACTCCACTCATCCATCTAAGCATTCTCATTTCCGCCACATGCATTCGTTGTTCCTCTTTCTTTTTCACTGCCCAACATTCAGTTCCGTACATCAAAGCCGGTCTTATGGATGTTTTATAGAATTTTCCCTTCAGCTTCATTGGAATTTTTCTGTCACACAACACACCACTCGCTTCTTTCCACTTCATCCATCCAGCTCTAATTCTACTGCATGCATCTCCATCTATTTCTCCATTACTCTGTAATACCGATCCTAGGTACTTAAAACTATTGCTTTTCACAATCATTTCACCATCCAAAGATACCATTTTATTTGTAGTAACTCCATCTTTAAATGAACATTCCAAATACTCTGTTTTTGTCCTACTAAGTTTTAAACCCTTTTTCTCCAGAACTAGTCTCCACTGTTCCAGTTTTTGTTCTGTCTTTTTCACTATTTCCTATTAACACTACATCATCAGCATACATTAGGAGGTCCGTGAACTTAGCCCGAAAAAGTCGGGAAAAAAAATGCGATTGATGCCATTCGTTTGTCCATTGATTGTCCACGTTTGTCCACCATTTTATTTCGTTAGTCCACCCATCAATTCTTTTTTATAAACAAAAATTTTTTTTCGGGCTAACTTCACAAATCCACAAATTTTGGAAAATTTAAAAAAACTCTTGCTATATTGTTTGTCCATCGTTTGTCCATGTTTGTCCACCACATAATTTTTTTTGTCCACCCTCTGAAACAACCCCCTGTTAATTGTAATTATTTTTTTATTTCTTAATTCGGGCTAACTTCACGTTCTCTTAAATGGGCATTTAAACGTTAATTCGGGTGCAGAGTCACAACTAAGCGTTTGTCCACCCCTTTGCAGCGTTTGTCCTGCCCGTTAAAGTGCGAAACAACCCCCTCGTTAATTGTAATTATTTTTTAATTCTTAATTCGGGCTAACTTCAAGTTCTCTTAAATAGGTATTTAAACGTTAATTCGGGTGCAGAATCACAACTACCCGTTTGTCCACTCCTTCGCAGCGTTTTTCCAACCCCTTAAAGTGCGAAACAACCCCCTCGTCAATTGTAATTATTTTTTTATTTCTTTATTCGGGCTAACTTCACGTTCTCTCAAATGGGCATTTAAACGTTAATTCGGGTGCAGAATCACAACTAAGCGTCTGTCCACCCCTTTGCAGCGTTTGTCCAACCCCTTAAAGTGCGAAACAACCCCCCTGTTAATTGTAATTATTTTTTTATTTCTTAATTCCGGCTAACTTCACGTCCATTTAAACGTGTATTTTAAAGTTAATTCGGGTGAAGAATCACAACTACCCGTTTGTCCACCCCATCGCAGCGTTTGTCCAGCCCCTTAAAGTGCGAAACAACCCCATAGTTAATTGTAATTATTTTTTTATTTCTTTATTCGGGCTAACTTCACGTTCTCTTAAATGGGCATTTAAACGTTAATTCGGGTGCAGAATCACAACTGCCCGTTTGTCCACCCTTTCGCAGCGTTTGTCCAGCCCCTTAAAGTGCGAAACAACCCCCTAGTTAATTGTAATTATTTTTTTATTTCTTAATTCGGGCTAGCTTCACGTTCCCTTAAATGGGCATTTAAAAGCTAGCCCGAATTAAGAAATAAAAAAATAATTACAACTAACAGGGGGGTTGTTTCGCACTTTAAGGGGTTGGACAAACGCTGCGAAGGGGTGGACAAACGGGTAGTTGTGATTCTGCACCCGAATTAACGTTTAAATGCCCATTTAAGGGAACGTAAAGCTAGCCCGAATTAAGAAATAAAAAAATAATTACAATTAACAGGGGGGTTGTTTCGCACTTTAAGGGGTTGGACAAACGCTGCGAAGGGGTGGACAAACGGGTAGTTGTGATTCTGCACCCGAATTAACGTTTAAATGCCCATTTAAGGGAACGTAAAGCTAGCCCGAATTAAGAAATAAAAAAATAATTACAATTAACAGGGGGGTTGTTTTGCACTTTAAGGGGTTGGACAAACGCTGCGAAGGGGTGGACAAACGGGTAGTTGTGATTCTGCACCCGTTTAACGTTTAAATGCCCATTTAAGGGAACGTGAAGCTAGCCCGAATTAAGAAATAAAAAAATAATTGCAATTAACATGATGGTTGTTTCGCACTTTAAGGGGTTGGACAAACGCTGCGAAGGGGTGGACAAACGGGTAGTTGTGATTCGACACCCGAATTAACGTTTAAATGCCCATTTAAGAGAACGTGAAGCTAGCCCGAATTAAGAAATAAAAAAATAATTACAAATAACTAGGGGGTTGTTTTGCACTTTAAGGGGCTGCACAAACGCTGCGATAGGGTGGACAAACGGGTACTTGTGATTCTTCACCCGAATTAGCTTTAAAATACGCGTTTAAGCGGACGTGAAGTTAGCCCGAATTAAGAAATAAAAAAATAATTACAATTAACAGGTGGGTTTTTTCGCACTTTAAGGGGTTGGACAAACGCTGCGAAGGGGTGGACAAACGGGTAGTTGTGATTCTGCACCCGAATTAACGTTTAAATGCCCATTTAAGGGAACGTGAAATTAGCCCGAATAAAGAAATAAAAAAATAATTACAATTAACTAGGGGGTTGTTTCGCACTTTAAGGGGCTGGACAAATGCTGCAAAGGGGTGGACAAACGCTTAGTTGTGATTCTGCACCTGAATTAACGTTTAAATGCCCATTTAAGAGAACGTGAAGTTAGCCCGAATTAAGAAATAAAAAAATAATTACAATTAACAGGGGGTTGTTTCAGAGGGTGGACAAAAAAAATTATGTGGTGGACAAACATGGACAAACGATGGACAAACAATATAGCAAGAGTTTTTTTAAATTTTCCAAAATTTGTGGATTTGTGAAGTTAGCCCGAAAAAAAATTTTTGTTTATAAAAAAGAATTGATGGGTGGACTAACGAAATAAAATGGTGGACAAACGTGGACAATCAATGGACAAACGAATGGCATCAATCGCATTTTTTTTCCCGACTTTTTCGGGCTAACTTCACGGAGCTTACATTAGGCACCATGGAATGCTACCCTGTAGTTTCGCTGTTATCTGGTCCAAAACTAATGAGAATAAATAAGGACTAAGCACCGAGCCTTGGTGCAGTCCTACTTCACCTGAAATTTATCAGTCTCTCCCACACCTGTCCTAACACTAGTCATTACTCCCTCATACATATCTCTCACAATCTTTACATATTCGCCAGGGACTCCTTTCTTATTGAGTGCCCACCACAGAATCTCTCGAAGAACTCTATCATATGCTTTCTCAAGGTCAATGAATACCATATGAGCGTTGGTCTCTTTACTCCTGTATTTTTTCCATCAGTTGCCTTACAATGAAAATTGCATCTGTTGTTGATCTGCCCTGCATAAAGCCAAATTGATTATCGGAAATTTCGGTTTCTTCACGTATCCGTCTATCAATTACTCTCTCCCATATGTTCATGGTGTGGCTAAGTAGTTTTATAGCCCTGTAGTTTGTACATTGTTGTATGTCTCCCTTGTTTTTGTAGACAGGTACTAATATACTGCTTCTCCATTCGTCTGGCATTTGTCCAACTTTCATAATTCTATTAAATAGACCTGCTAGCCAACTTATTCCTGTCTCTCCCAATGCTCTCCATACTTCCCCAGGAATATCATCTGGTCCGACTGCTTTTCCTTTCTTTATTTTTTGAAGCGCTTGAGCCACTTCCTCGTTTGTTATTCTGGTAACTATTGCTGTTACTGTCTCCGTTAACTCCACAGGCTGTCTGTCAAATTCTTCATTTAATAAACTGTCAAAATACTTTCTCCATCTCTTTTTGACATCCCTTTCGTGAATTAGTATTTTATTATTTTCATCTCGGATACATCTTATCTGATTAAAATCTTTTGCTTTCTTTGCTCTCTGTTTGGCTATTTTATATATCTTCGTTTCGCCTTCCCTGGTATCAAGTTGATCGTATAGGTTTGAATACGCTTCTGCTTTAGCTTTTGCTACTGCTACTTTCGCTTCCTTTTTGGCGACCATATAGTTTTGAAGATCTATGTCCGATCTGGTTTCTTGCCACTTTTTATATGTACACTCAACCTACGGGTCTATAAAAATAGACATTGGTTGTAAAAGTCGTCTTAACTATGCGTGTGAATTATTTTAAATTTTAAAACTGATTGCATCCCCCCTAAAAAAATCAAAACGAAAAACGAAGTATTTGGTGGTGGGGGAAGGGGGTGGTGGGTTAAAATTACGCTGAGTCTTATTTTTAATCACATAAAAATTAAAAAATTTAGATTCTGGGAGTGAGGGAGGGTATTATGCACTACCATAAAGTATGATGTGATACGGAAATTTCAATATAGTTTTACTAATAAAAATAACGAAGAGGAGAAACTTGAAATTTCTATTCAAATACTGTTAACATTGTCACGTTTACAAGTGTAAACCTTTTAGTAGGATCGTATATTACCCAATAATACTTTGTTTTTGTATGATATAGTCATACATCACGCTGTCAAGCAACTAGAAAAATATGTCGCCACTACTGAACTTTGGTAAAATCAAAATAAAAACCAATTATAATAAGTATGCTCAGAAAATATTTTCTTTGAAAACAAAGTTGTTTTCCTAAGTATACATTCATTGTAATTTATTATCTTGCACCATGTTTACGATGTTATAGAAATATGCAACGCTAAAAGGTCAACTTTTACAAAATCAATTAAATTACTTCCTGCTATACAAGTAGTAGGTACTGTCTATCCAAGGAAAATTACTCCCCAATTATGTTTGTAAAACGGATTAACGGATTTCGCTAATTTTTTTTATTATCTTAGATATTTCTTTAGTACATATTTACACAGTTGTGCAAAGATTTAATTAAACTTCTTTTTTGTACTTATACCGGGTGGAAGAAAAGTAATGTTTTTCTTATGAGTTTGAAACACCCTGTAGGGAGGTACAAATCTGTGTATATGTTATAGTCAAAGCCCGAATTTCAGGCACTCCTAGGTTTGACTAGGCAATCCTCAGGTCTGACTGACGGTCTTAGTCAAAGCCCGAGATAAATTACAGTTTTGGCCTTTGACTAGTCAAACCTAGGAGAGACTACGTTGGTCAGGCAAAGGTCGAAATTTAATTTTATGATATCGAGGTTTGACTAGTCAAACCCCGATCAGCTATTAAAATGTCGTAATTTGTTAGATTAGGTTTAATAAAACGTCATTTTTTAATTGTAATGTTTATTATTTTTTATATTGTCGTAATTAAAATAAAAAAATAGTAGTAGTAATGAAACACAGACTTACTCACAATCATTTAATAATACTTTGACGACCGGTTTCGATCTCTACACTATTCAGATCATCTTCAGGTCGGCGTTACAAGTAGTTAAATGATGCCGTTACAAGGGATGCGTTGCCAGTTCGATGATAACATGTTTATACGTCCAACTTATGCTAATAGGATAGCTAGGTAAGGGACAGGGCAAACAGACATGCTTCGTAGGTCAAAACACAGTGAAATTTTGAAATTTGAATGGATCCTGAAGGAAGATGTTTATTAAATAGTGTTTATTCCCGCATGTTGAGGCATTATCATTATGGCATTTACGTTTGTCCTTTTACACTTGGTTTCGAGGAACATATCTTAATGCAGTGGTATTTTATAAATCCTTGTCCTCCAAATTTAGAATATTTTGTACTAATTTCTCTTAGAGACAGCTTAACGTCTGGAACATCTTCGAAATTAGGAAAATTCTCTCTGCATTCTCTTATTTGATTTCTTAAAAAAGGTGTGTTTATTGTTCCGTATTTCGTATCAACTCTAATAAACCGTCAATTATTGTTTTATCTTGTATGATATATACCCAAAATATTTCGAGCATCTCCTTGGCACGCGTTCGAGCATGCGTTGTGCACATACAGAAAAGATTAAAATAAATAAAGGAAATGCGATTGAAGGTCTTTATGCCCAGGCTACTGCTATGAAACAATTAAGTGAAAAAAATACCCTCCAATTTCGATCGGAAAAACTGAACACACGTTTTTTTCAAGAAATCAAATAAGAGAATGCAAAGAGTAATTTCCTCATTTCGAAGATGTTCCAGACGTTAAGCTGTCTCTGTCTCTAAGAGAAATTAGTACAAAAGATTCTAAATTTGGAGGACAAGGATTTATAAAATGCTACTGCAATAAGAAATGCTCCTCCAAATTACGTAAGTGTAAAAGGTCTAACGTATTGTGCAACTCTAAATGTCATAATAATGCATCAACATGTGAGAATAAACACTAATGTTTTTATTTTAATTACGACAATATAAAAATAATAAACATTAAAATTTAAAAATTACGTTTTATTAAACCTAATCTAACAAATTACAACATTTTAATAGCCGATCGGGGTTTGACTAGTCAAACCTCGATTTCATAAAATTAAATTTCGACCTTTGTCTGACCAACTTAGTCTCTCCTAGGTTTGACTAGTCAAAGGCCGAAACTGTAATTTATTTCGGGCTTTGACTAAGACCGCCAGTCAGACCTGAGGATTGCCTAGTCAAACCTAGGAGTGCCTGAAATTTGGGCTTTGACTATAACGTATACATATACATAGATCGGAATCGTATTGTAGTCTTGTTTTGTGAACATTTTGTTTCTTGACTCTCCCTGATATCTTTAGCTTTCTAAAGATAAAGAAAATAACAAAGAAAATAGGTGGTTTTACTCCGTAACATGTATTTTAACTGAAACAAAACTAAATTAACACTAAAAAATAACAGTTAACAAAACTTTAAAAACAGAAAGGCACATAACGTAAACAGTTCTTATCGACACCTATAAGAGGTATTTGTCGATCAGATAAGCGGTATGCACAGCACAACATAAGAGAGACGAGATTGTTGAATGGAGGTCTATGATGTTTTGGGGTGGAATTTCCCTGAAAGTAATACGAATTTGGTGTCTACCTGGAGGCTCTTTAAATATCGAGAGGTATATTACACATATTCTTTTTCTTTGTTAGAACTCTTTTCCTTTCGCACTATATATAGGAAATAATTTGATCTTAGTGGTATGATAAGACATGACCTCCTAACGTATCGCAGTCGTCAGTTAAAATACATATTAAAGAGTAAAACCGTCTAGTTTCCTTGTTATTAAAGATATCAGAGAAATAAAAAAAAATAAATGGTTTACAAAACATGAGGCTACAACATAGTATCGATGAATAACCACCACTTTACCTTTTCCTCCCTACAGGGTGTCTCAAACTTTTGTTTTGGTTAAAACACATGTTAAACTACAAAACCGTCTACTTTTTTGTTTCTAAAGATATCAAGCACATTCAAAAAACAAAATGTTCACAAAACATAAGACTATAATACGATTCCGATGCATACTCATTATTGTACCTCGTCCTCCCTACACCAAGAAAAACATTTCTTTTCCTCCACCCGGTATAAGTACAAAAAAGAAGTTTTAGTAAAACTTTGCACAGCTGTGTTAATATTGTTCGTCCGCTATAACTTTTCGCATGCGTCACGATTTATTTTCAAACAAATTAAGTCAAAACATAAAGTGAAACGAACGCCGATGTATACTATATACTACACACATCGGCGTACGTTTCACTTTATGTTCTGACTTAATTTGTTTGAAAATGAATCGTGCCGCATGGGAAAAGTTATAGCGAACGAACGAACAATACTAAAGACATATATCTAAAATAGTAAAAAAAACTAGCGGGATCCGTTAATCCGTTCACGAAAAAATCAACTGTGAAAATGAGCATAAATTTTCTATATCCCTAACTTATGCCTCGCAGTATATTACGTATGGGATGTCTACAAGTTTCTTTACGCAAACACTCCTAGTTTGCTACATCGCTGAGCAAAGATCCCTAGATTCGCAAATAAATAATAGAAAATAACTTTTAATTGCACGAAAAATTGCTACTATTAAAAATACACGATACACACACAGCAAAGTAAATCCCACCCACCTCCAGTTTAAAACAAGTTTTTATTTCTCTCTCGGTAAATTCGTAGTTTTTTAGGTTTTTCGTCAATATTTCTAAAACTATGCGGTTTACTTCTAACGTAAAAAACGTAAAAAAACTACTAATTTACCGACTTTTCCCCCATCTCCCCCCCCCCAAACCGGACGCTCAAAATGGTGTAACTTTATACTGAACAATATTGGACCATATTATAGAACAATTTGGTGTTGAAGGAAAACTTTTACTTTAGATGTCTGGGTTAGGCCTTTTTTGGACCAATTATATTATACTACCTCTGTAACTTTTAAACCGTTCATTTTAAAAGGATTATGCATAGGACCTTTTTTATTTCAAATTTAATGTAGAACATTTTTGTATAGGAGGTTATTCATGCTAAACCGCATAGTTTTAGAAATATTGACGAAAAACGTAAAAAACTACGAATTTACCGATTTCTCCCACCTCTCCCCCCAAACCCGACGCTCAAAATGGTGTGACTTTTTCTGAACGTTATGTGGACCTTATAGAACAATTTGGTGTTGGAGGATAACTTTCCCTTTGGATGTCTGGTTTGGGTCTAGTTATACCATACATTATGCTTATTTCTTTATATTACTTTACTGCATTGCAGTATTATGTATGTACTACATTATAAAAATGAAGTAAACCTGGCTTTTAATATTTTCTAACATTTTTACAGAATCCTAAACTGAGGCCGTTTGTTTTCCTTAGTTTCCCGTCTTTATTGGGGTCGATCCCACACTGAGGAAAGGCTTCTGGAATATCTAAAGGCGGCGTAAGATTATGTATAATCGTTTTAACAACCATGTCTCCAACCCCGGGCATTAACAATAATCCTTCATGATTTATTGGGTTAATTTACAATTCGTCCCACAGAAATTTACAACCAAGAGGTGAAAAAAAGAGATTATTTACTGTAATCTATGTATATTTTTCAAAAACTTCTAAGCTAAACTTTTAGCAGTTCTTTTATCAAGCTTCGTCTCTTTTATTACAATTATTGCAGTTTTAAGTATACTACTTAAGGGGTCTAGATTCAAAACCGGACATTTCCACTTTATGTCATTCTGAGTAAACTTAAAAAAACAATTTATAACTTTCCTGTTCCCGATCTCAAATTGGAGGAAAAGTCCACCTTTGCATCTGAACCAATTCTTTCACACTGAATTACTACTAGCAACTGTCTAATTTTGCTCTTTCTAATCACAGATTCCAGAAGTGTATTCAACTAACACTCAAAAAAATTTAGTTCGTAATATTGATTAACAGTGATTATTGAATAGTATTTCGTTGTAACAACAATTTAATTTTTTGTTTCAACGAACTTTTAGACATTGACGAATGTATTTGGTTATTGTCACAATGACTGAATAATAATTGTGAAAAAAACTAAAGTACATTAGTCAAAAACACTCAATTTATTCAGCCAATAACTTAGTTTCGTATATTTAATAAATGTTAATTCTGGCAGCAACTCACTTTCTTGATTTCGTAGATGACAAGCAATTACCTTGGTTTATCGTGACAACGTACAGATTTCATTAAAACAATGTACAAATGTTGTTAATATAGAGTAATATATTATTATTGTATAGATGTAAACTGATTGCTGTGACAACGAATGCATTAATCAATCTACTACTGCGTTTAATAACCACAATCAATGCGTTCATGGTGACAATAAACGTAGTTGTTGAGACAATAAATGTTTTGCTTGACCATTTGAAATGTAACGGCTTTTCCTTGTCGTGATACCCCTAGCTTCTCTGTGTTACCATTGTTTAAAAAAGAATTCTTTGTTAAACAATGCTGTTACCTCTGCCGAAGAGCCGAATAATAATTTCATTTCGTTTCCAAGTGTAGTCCGTAGTAGAAAGAAGTTTTCGTGTGTCTATTATAGTGAAATTTCGGTCGAATTCTTTTAAAATTTTTTTCGAATCCTGAGAAAACTAATTAGTATTTTTGAAAATTTAAACGCAGAATAAAATATTAAGTACAATATTATCGAGGGTCTGAAGTCCCTGAGAACTTCTATAATGATTATTTTAATAAGTCACAGGGGTGAAAAAGAGAAAATTTAGTGTGATATTCAATTTAAAATATACCATTCAAAAGAAACTTTTTGTTTATTCTAAGGGACTTAAGCCCTCGGTAATAATGTAATCTTTTAATCTGCGTTTAAATTTTTCAAAAATACTTATTAGTTTTCTCAGGATTCCAAAAAAATGAATGCGTTTAAAAAGAATTCGATCGAAATTTTGCACCTGCGCTCTCAAAAAGAATTAAAGTGATATACATTTTTGGAATCACTATTTCAAACGCTTTTAAATGAATTGTCACATGGTGTACTTTCTCATTTAAAAAAATCAAAGTTATGCCTGTCACCTGAAGAGGGATCGTGTAAAGTTCGAAACATTGATGTTATAATATACTTTGATTATTTTAAAAATCGACCTGTCCGAGCGTTTTGCTTACGTGCTAAAAATAAATAAGTTAATAGGGGGGGGGGATGTAACACTTATTCCAGCGCACTGTAAAGTGAAATCATAATAAATGATTTCTCATATTATGAGAAATCACACAGTGTAAAGTCCATTAGGTTTAGGACAAAAAAGGGGATTTTAAAAATTATTATTAATCAATATCATACATTGGGCTAATGCATTCAGTAATTAATATAAAATACGTTCATAGTAGAAATGAACGAAACTGATTGTAAGAATGAATAGAATTGCTTGTAAGAAAGAATAAGCGTATTAATTGTGGGAATGAACGTAATTAATGGTAAGAATAAACGGAAATAATTGTAGAAATAAACGAAATACGTTAGGAGAAATAACACTGTTATTGACACAACGAATAGTCTTCGTCGGTCAATTAACGACGTTGTTGTTTCAATGAATAGTGTTCGTTGACTCAATGAACAGAGTTCGTAATATCAATAAAGTGATATTATGGTATACATAATGAATGTTCATCCATTCAATAAACGTAATACATTGTCTCAACAACGAAAATAATGCATTGATGAACATCGCTTTGTTGTTCCAATAAAACCAAGAATTGGACAAATTTAAGGTATTGCGTTTGTTGTCTGAATTAACATTTTTATTGATATTACGTACCTTTTTCGTTGAGTGTAAAATTGTTAGACTTTGCATTTTCATAAACTTGGCAAACGGAAGCGTCGGTTACCATCAGTGGCGAATACACGGGGAGGGAAAATGGAGAGACACCCCCCCCCCAAGAAGCTTCAAAATTAAAGAAAAAAAACTGTTGAAACATAATATATTAGCTGACATAAAAACAGACAGACAAATTCAACCCAATAACTCGCTATTATAAGTGATTATTTAGGTAGATATATCTTTTATGTAGTGTTTTTGAGTTTATCTTTATGTCTTTTGGTTAGTGTTTCAGTGGAAGTCCCCCCCCCCCCCAAGAAAAGTTCTAGATCTGCCACTGGTTACTATCGATATAATAATTGTTAGTGCTGAGTTCAGAATTATTTGTAAAGTTTCTCTAAAATGTATTACACCCATACCTCGCTTTACGGCCTAGATACGTTCCACGAAACATGGCCGCAAAGCGAAATGCCGTATAACGAATCAATTATTCTAATACAAATTCATAAAAATTTGATGGGATCGGTTCCGAATTTGTTAAATATGTGACATGTTAAAAATGCATTTTATCTGTTTATTCCATTTAAATAAAAAAGACATACAAAAAAAAGCACATGCACTGGTATATAAAATAATAATATGTTTCAAAAACCAAATATAATCTACAAACTTTAAGCTTTCTTGTTGGATCTCCATATAATAACGGGTAAATGATTTTTATTTAGTTCTGTAATATGCCTTGGATTTTCGGACAAATATATTAGAAGAGTTTAAAATCACCAATGGCATTTGCACCAAGTATAGCAAAGTTAATCGTTCTTTAGACCATTTTATAGTGGTTTAACCGTTCTTTTTAGAGCATAACCAGGCGCAGATTTTTCGGTTTTTGAAATGTACGTGTGATCAGGCATTTGCTTCCAATAAAGTCCTGTTTCGTCTACGTTAAACACTTGTTCAGGTTTATAACCACCTTTCTCAACAATTCTCTTTAAAATGTTGAGATATTCTTTAGATGAGGCCTCATCTCATTTTATTTTCAAATTATGCATAAACAAGTGGAAATAGGAAAGAGTATGCAACGAAATTGCGTTTGCGCGAGAATGACAACATGGAGCCGTTATAGCGAAACATTTTAGGCCGTAAATCGAAACCGTTCCGTAATTGAACAGGGCCGTTATAGCGAAATGCCGTATACAGAGCGGCCGTATAGCGAGGTATGGGTGTATTTACTTTTCCTTTCTCAACTACTGATATTAGTTTAAGTCCCTAAGTACATATATTTTTCCATATTTAATTACGGATCCGAAACATGGACAATGAAATCGGACGACAGAAAAAGGATTGACGCCTTTGAAATGTGGTGCTGGAGAAGAATGCTTCGGATCTCATGGACGGAACACAGAACAAATCACTCAATCCTCCAAGAGCTTAATATTCAGACTCGATTTCCTCTATTTGCCTCTCCATCGTCTTAAAATTTTTCGGCCATATTGCAAGAAGAAGTGATGATAATCTTGAGAGACTTATAATTTCGGGAAACATTGAAGGGCGCAGAAGTAGAGGTCGCTCACCTACTCGATGGACGGATCAAGTGCAGAAAGTCAGTGGAAAAACATTCTCTGAATCCATGAGGGAAGCTCAGGACAGAAGCCGATGGAAAGAGGTAGTTGCTCGTATTATAGGGAATCACGACACTTAGCAATGAGGAAACGACAGAGAGAGAGTATATAAGGTTTAGACTTAGGCAGTATCTCCAAACAGATTAAATATATTTTGGAGAATGTGAATAGCTAGGCCATAAATATATACTCTGAATCTGAATACCGTTTTTTCATTATTGAGCCTTTTCATTATTGGACCTTAACTTTGATCAACAATCAAAATATTCATAGAAGCCAACACAACTAATCGCAATATTTCCTAATGCATTTTATGATTATTATAAACTGTATTCATGAATAAATCTCCGAAATATAAATTACTAGTAATACCACTAGAGATCAAATTATTTCCGGAAATTTTCTAAAAATATTCATGATCAAAAAAAAATTTCCGGATATTAATTTGACTTCGCGTGGTATTCGGTAAGAAAATTCCACACCAAATTTGCATTTGAAAATCCAAAGCTGCATGAACAGATTAATAGCGCGCCATAGCTTTGTCAGCAATTATTTAGGCTTTCAAATTCGTAATTTCTACTCATTGTAGTTGCATGGGAATACCATTTCAAGATACAAAATAGTATATTCTTCAATTTTACATAAGTTTTGAGTAACTACAAGTGATAGAAAATGAATCAAAACTAAATTATGTAAACAAATAAAAACCAGTCTGTCAAAAATGTTCTGTTATTGTAAACGTCAAAAAATGTCCACTATAATTCGCTGTTGGGTACCCCACGAGCAAAAAATTTCGGATAAAATACCTCCGTTGCCATGGTGATCTGTCAAAATAACGTATTTTGATTGGTTCAAAATTACAGGTGTGGAATTTTCATTAAAGTTTTATTGTACTATTCTACAAATACGACAGTGTAGTCCAGAGAAACAGGGTTGGCACGTTTTAACCAACGTGGTTAAAACCTTGGTTTAAACCAACTGTTTTTTTTTTAAGAAAAAACCTGATTTTTTTTATTGAGCCTACAAACTGGTGTTTTTATTTAAAGTAATACAGCTGCCGCAAATGAAGAAAATTAAGATAAATAAATTCTATCGTTTTACTTTCGAACTTAGTTATTTTGAATATTATTACGTTTGAAGATGTTTTTTTGTTATATTAATTTTTTGTGTGCGTAAATAAAAATAAAAGTTGTCTTAATCATTTTTTTCATTGTTTATTACTATTATTTTATAAAATAATTTATTCATTTTTAAATAATTTAGACTTATTACTATACTTTGTATCAAATAAACCTGGTTTAAACCAAAAAACCTTGTTTTTTTGGAAAACCTTGGTTTTTGCCAACAATGCAGAGCAATACGGTTTTTGTCGGGACACTTGACCAGCCAGGTTGCAAATGGGTTTTTTTGGGTTTATACCTAATACATTATAAATACCCGTCACAGTATCACAGTTCGGACGAGAATTTTAGTTATTAACAATAAAGTGTCAAAAATGTCAGTTTTTTCGTTTAAATCGCTAGAGGTAAAAATAAGGTAATTAAATATCTTATTTAGATTATTCATCTTTTAGTAGAAGAGCAAAGGTTTAAAATGACAATTTTCGAATTTTGGTCCGAATATCTGTTGCTTCGTAAATTGCAAAATAAAACTAAAATTTCGATCAAAAATTTGCTATAAGTTTTGCGAAAATCAACTTAAATATTCCATGAAAAGTTGAGTCAAACAGTTCATAATATACTTACTTAATGCACAAAAATTTTTAAGACGATTCGTCAATTAGTTTAGATTTTATTTAATTTGTTTATCCCACAGAGTTTTTTTTGCAATGTTATTGCCCAGAAAATAATGGCACAGCAGCGATTTTGTGAGTACCACATAAAATCAATAAAAAGTAATTTTTACCATTTCGAACATATTTTATTAAGTACAGCCATTTTGTTCAAAAAAAGATCTGCCTAGGTTAATTACGGTCAAAGTTAGCCACTTTTTTTTTTAATTTATTTCATAGTACTTATGAAAGTCTCTTGTCACAGTGTTAGTTACCGTACTTGTCCGAAACGGCTTGACCGATTTTTATGAAATTTTACATGTATATCCTGTAGGACTGAGAATAAGTTGTAATCTATTTTTCATACCGTTAAGTGATAAGGGGGGTTGCCCTCCTGACATGTTTTTTTTGGACAAAATTTGTATAAGTACATTAATTTTATATGATGTAGCATTAAAAATTACCTACACACAGTTCTTAATTTTCACCCTTCAATCACCAAACTCGATTTTTTAATAGCCATCCATTAGGTATATTTACATTTATAAAATTCTGCTGTCATATAAGTCATAGTGTTAGTTGCCATACTCCTCCGAGACGGCTTGACCGATTTTTATGAAAATTATATTGTATGTATATTTCGTAGATCTGAGAATCAGTCGTAATCTATTTTTCATATGCCTGAGTGACAAGGGGGGTACCCCATAACATTTTGTAATGTTAGTTGGGGATATGTACCAGAAATTTTTTTGAGGTGGGTCATGGATCTTGAGGGTGATTTAATTACTTTCTCTGATGCAAGGTCTTACCACCCCTAGGATAAGTGGGGTTTCAACTATTTGTTGGATGGGCCTAAATTTTTTTTTGTTTGACAGCTCTCGATTTTTCTTTTTTTTTGTATTATTGAATTGATATTTTTTATTTTTGTTTGGGGGGGGGGGGGTTATGACCCCATACCCCTCCTCTGGATCCGCCACTAAATAAAACTATGGACATAGCAGGGTTTGATTCTACGTTAACATTTCAGTGGTATTTTGAAGAGGATTTAGAAGGTTTTGAGCCGAAACCTTATGCATGTAGAATGTAGATTGATAAATATCTACGTAAGGGGATGGGTACAAACTTTCGGCTTCAATGCTATTTAAATGGGATTCATTCGGAAACGCATTATTTTTTTCGAATTCTGAGAAAACTAATAAGTATTTTTGAAACATTTAAACGCAGAATGAAAGATTACGTTATTACCGAGGGCCGAAAGCCCCTGAAAACTTCTATAATGTTTATTTTAATAAGTTACAGGGGTGAAAAACTAAGAGAAAATTTAGTGTAATTTTTAATTTCAAATATCTCATTCAAACGAAACTTTTTATTCATTCTAAGTAGTCCAGGGCGCATATGTTTTGAGATGGACGTTGAGAGGTGACTCAAATTTGTTTGCAGAAATTGCTTGAAAATAACTCAAATAATAATATTTGAGTTATCCTCCCACTCAAAATGGTCAGGAACATTGTTTAAATAATCAAAATGTCAAAATATGAAGGAAAAATTCGATTTTTTTATTGGTTTTTTGATTATAACTTTAAAACCATTCATTTCTGAGAAAAGTTGTACTGACATAAAAGTTGCGTAATTACATTTCCTACAATATAGAATTAGTTAGATATTTAAAAAATAGTCACCCTTGTTGCAAAATAGCAATAACTGTGAAAAAAACCATACAAAAACAAGTATTCGCATTTTACGTTTTTCAACCATTTATGCTAGACTTAGGACCTTCATAATTTACCCAGAAAAACTTTATGATATAGTAAAACAACACTGTAAATTTCATTAAGATCGGTGTAACAGATTTTGCAAAATAAATTTTGCAATCCACACAGCTTGCTATTATTGCTAATCAACTTTTTTTGGTACGCGGGATCCAGGCCTAGTAAGTATACATTAGCGATGAAAAGCATTACAAGAAACTTTGTTCTTATTTTTTTAAACAAATACTATGACTAAAATGGTTTTATTTTGCTAGAAACTGGGTTTTTTTGCAACGGTTTATACATTCAACGATATTTATGTAAACAAGTTTAGTAGATACCATTGTTTGCACAACTTCATCCTTTCAAATTAAATATCTATCGTTAGGTATTTATATATTCACAAACTGACAGTAACAGTGAAATAGCAGTAAATATGTTTTAGTATATCTATTTTAAATCTATTTTGGCCTTGAAAAAACCTGTAGGATGCAGAGATACCTGTTTAAATTAATACTTATATTCACAATTGCTGAGAACATACGTTTATTCTACCAAGGACATACTTAAGAAAAAAAACTCAACGTTTTACCGTAACTGTAACAGTCCAGAGTCCAGAGTATCGAACATACAAATTGGTAAGACTTTATTAAAAGTTATTTTTCTGTGCTCATAATAAAAATTACCTTGAATAACGTCTCGCAGTGACCTCCTTAAGCTCAAGACTTGAACCCTTTTGATCCCCCGTCTCACTAGAGATGGAAATAAAGACGGATTCGCTCCTCTACGTAGATGCAACTTCGCCTCCACTCCTCTCCAGACCGATTTGTGGTAAGCAGCATCCCTCCATGTAGTACACACTTGAGCTACTCTTCCCTTGTCTCGTACGTCCAAATAGCTGAAGATAATAGCTAAGATCTCGGGATAAAGACAGGAAATGTGCGTTTTTCCGGAGTCGAGTTCCGTTTGCTCTTCCTCGTAGGTCCGCTGTTGGACGAACTCTTGAATGTGAAACCTATGAGGAAGATGGTACGGCTGGTACCTGGTGTGATGCCGAAGAAACGCGGCTGTAGATAGTAAGGGCACTGGTAACTCTGTAAACAACACTTGTGTCGGGTCTTCCATCATGGTGATGATGAAATTCAAACCGAACTACACCGCACAATATCACGATTTCACGTGAGAAGTGTCATACTAACTGACGCGAACTCACTATCTCGAACTCTCGATTGGAACTGGTTTCGTTTGACGAGCTCCGCATGCTAGATACCAGTCCGAAGTCGGGATGAATTGTGGCGTCATTGGCTGGCGTGCGCACCACGTGATAGAGAGGTTTCTGTAGAAGGAGGGAATTCTCCGTGGAAGGGTAGCGTATCGGATGGAGTTCATTTTTTAAATAATCTGTTTTAAACAATATTAAAATGGGGGCTGTGGTATTAAAAATATAAACTTACAATTTAACAACTAGACACTTTGAGAAATTTTGATAGTTAATAATAGTACAGGACGCATCTGTTTTGAGATGGACGGGGACGTTGAGAGGTGACTCAAATTTTTTTGCAGAAATTGCTTGGAAATAACTCAAATAATATTTGAGTTATCCTCCCACTCAAAATGGTCCGGAACATTGTTTAAATAATCAAAATGTCAAAATATGAAGGAAAAATTCGATTTTTTTATTGGTTTTTTGATTATAACTTTAAAACTGTTCATTTCTGAGAAAAGTTGTACTGACATAAAAGTTGCGTAATTAAATTTCCTACAATATAGAATCAATTGAAAATTTAAAAAACACAAAAACAAGTATTCGCATTTTACGTTTTTCAAACATTTATGCTACACTTACGACCTTCATATTTTACCCAGAAAAACTTTATGATATAGTAAAACAACACTGTAAATTTCATTAAGATCGGTTTAATAAATTTTGCAAAATAAATTTTGCAATCCAGCTTTCGTAAAAAAAAATCATTTTTTTTAAACGTTACAGGAATGAAAATAAAGCAGATGGCAAATTGATTTTTTTTGCTTATAGAAGTGTACTGTACCTTTCATTTGCAATTTGCAAAATTAAAATCGAATAATTACAACGGCGTCAGGAAATTTTTTAAATAAACATTAATTTTTGGTGCTACGCGCAGGACAGCGGTGTTCGATTCACACAAATTGATTTCCACCAAAATTTCTTTCAATCTTTATCTAATATATTATTTTCTTACTCTATATTTTGTTACATTTTAATATTTTAATTCCACAAAAATCAAACTAATTTTATTATTGTTTGTGAAATATTGTTTAAACAATTGCATATGTTTAAAAATAATAAACTTTTATTCTCTAAGTTAAAATATATGAACAAAGAAAGTTTTTGCCAAAAAAGTGTTATTTCAAAGGATACAGTATGTGTTTTTATTTTGCAATAAACAAATTTATTTATTTATATCAAAATGTAATAAAAATTAAAATGTATCAATCATTATCAAAGGTCATTGGAATGCCCAATCAGAGCAAACTATCCGCTGTCCTGCGCGCAGCACCAATAATTAATGTTTATTTAAAAAAATTCCTGACGCCGTGATAGTTAATCGATTTTAGTTTTGCAAATTGCAAATGAAAGGTACGGTACACTTCTATAAGCAAAAAAAAATCTTCTTGCTATCTTCTTTATTTTCAGTCCTGTAACATATTGAAAAAATGAAATTTTTTTGCGAAAGCTGGATTGCAAAATTTATTTTGCAAAATCTATTAAACCGATCTTAATGAAATTTACAGTATTGTTTTACTATATCATAAAGTTTTTCCGGATGAAATATGAAGGTCCTAAGTTTAGCACAAATGGTTCAAAACCGTAAAATGCAAATACTTGTTTTTGTATGGTTTTTTCGCAATTATTGCTATTTTGCAACAAGGGTGATTATTTTTTAAATTTTTAACCAATTCTATATTGTAGAAAATTTAATTACGCAACTTTTATGTCAGTACAACTTTTCTCGGAAATGAATATTTTTAAAGTTATAATCAAAAAATGAAGAAAAAAATCGAATTCTTCATTCATTTTTTGACATTTTGATTATTTAAACAATGTTCCGGACCTTTTTGAGAGGGAGGATAATTCAAATATTATTATTCGAGTTATTTTCAAGCAATTTCTGCAAAAAAAATTGAGTCACCTCTCAACGTCCAAATGTACTAATATTTTTACAGATGCGTCCTGGTCTATAAATACAGTTTCCACATAAACATTGGTTTTAGATACAGGCCCGGATCTAGAGGGGACAGGGGAGCACGTGCCCCTGCGGCAGATTTTAGGGGGCGGAAAATTTATAAAAAATAATGTTAGTAAAATTTTTACAGATATACTCACAACCAAACTTATATTGATCACCTGATAAGTCTTATTATTTCAAGCGAATTAAAAAAAACCAAGATATCAAGTCAAACAATATTTGTTTTAAAGCAATTTCATCCCCAATACTCAATACAAACAAGGTCTGGAACAAGTAAGTCTGGAAATAACAAATTGAAACTACTTGTTTTAAAGTGATGAAAAATTTCAATGCAAAACAAATGATGTAAATTTTTTTTATTTATTTGTTTTTTGAAGTTATACTTCTTTACCGGCGATAGAGGGTGATTTTTTTATATGTTAAAACCTATCAGCCCGGCGCATGCGCATTATAACTTTGTTCTGATTGGATGTTCAAATGACATGTCAAAAATTATCCGATATGGCAGCTGTGGTTTGGAGGTAAAGGTAAAGGTAAACAAATGTATACTATATTAGTTTTATTGTTGTGAGGACAGAAACAAAAAAGTTTATAATATTGTAGTGACTTTTAAATAGTTTTTAAAAGCAACAGGTACGTAATAATTGTTAATGTATCATGGGTATAAACCTACCTATTTGATCTGCCAAAATACATAGTATGTAGTACTTTTATTTATATAATTTGATTACCATCAAAATTTCTATCAATATTCACCTAATATATTGTTTTTTACTCTATGTTTTGTTGTATTTTTTCAATTCTAAATCATTTCAATTCAAAATTAAAATAATTTGATCAATTTTCAAAATATCACAAGTTTAATCCGTTTAGTTAGTCGATCTTCGTAAATAATGACACATAGTGTCCGTGGCTAAGCGGAGAAGGCGAATGAATTCCAATACCAACCGCTCTTATCAGCGCTGGTTCGAGTCCCAATATAAACTTTCTTTTTTGTTTTTTTTTTAATACATTTTATGATTGTAAGTATATTTATTATATAATTGTGTTTCCAGAAAATACGTATTTAGTTAAAAAAATTTTCGACAATTAATGTTCAGACATCATTTGTGGCTTGTTTAATGTGTTTGTGTGTGTTTTATTCTTTTATTATTTTAATTTTTGGCACTGTTCTAATAAAAATGTTTGAGAAGTAGTAAGTGTAAATTAGTTTAATATTTAAACAAAATATAAATAAAAAGTATATTAATTTCGTTTAAATCATATAATAGAAGTATAACTTCTTACGTGCGTACAAAGTACACACACATTCTTTTTTTTTAGCAGTCAGTGTAAACCACCCAACATTTTGTTGTGGTATGTACCCACAACACACCCATTCTTCAAGGGCAGCTTGTACTGGTCGTGCAGTATTTTGTGGATTATCTCGGCGAGCATTAATTTTTCTTTTAAGCATATCCCACAAATGCTCTGTAGGGTTAACGTCAGGTGAGCAAGCAGGCTACTCCAAAACAGTAATATCTTCTTCTTCGAGAAAATATGTAGTCACTCTGCTGGTGTATTAAGGTGAATTATCATCATCATTCTCTTTGCATGCGGGGTCGGCTTCCCTAATTGCATTTCTCCACACAATTCTATCTTGGGCCATATCAATGTTAATCTCCTTTACCAACATGTCCTGCCTTATCGTCTCCCCCCAGGTCTTCTTTGGTCTTCCTCTCCTACTGCTTCCAGGAATCTGCACTTCAGCTATTCTTCGTATTGGGTGATTAACGACTCGATGTTGAACATTACCAAACCATCTTAACCTATGCTCTCTCATTTTGGCATCAATTGGTGCCACACCTAGACTTCCCCTAATATACTCATTTCTAATTTTATCCTTCTTTGTTACTCCACTCATCCATCTAAGCATTCTCATTTCCGCCACATGCATTCGTTGTTCCTCTTTCTTTTGCACTGCCCAACATTCAGTTCCTTACATCATAGCCGGTCTCATGGCTGTTTTATAGAATTTTCCCTTCAGCTTCATTAGAATTTTTCTGTCACATAACACACCACTCGCTTCTTTCCACTTCATCCATCCAGCCCTAATTCTACTGCATGCATCTCCATCTATTTCTCCATTACTCTATAATACCGATCCTAAGTACTTAAAACTATTGCTTTTCACAATCATTTTACCATCCAAAGATACCATTTTATTTCTAGTAACTTCATCTTTAAATGAACATTCCAAATACTCTGTTTTTGTCCTACTAAGTTTTAAACCTTTTTGGTAAACCAGTTGGTACATTTGAAGTTCCTTGCTTATATTTGATGAGCTGCTTTCCTCTTTAAATGAATTAAAGAATCTTACAAACTGTACCAGATGGAGACATAAGTTTTCATCTAAATTATTGCTATAAATGTAGGTAAGTTGATGATAATGTTGGTGAGTAAGCTTCAAATTCACTGAACGTTAAATTTTCCAATTTTCCCACATGATGTTAAAATACAAAATTGGAATGAATGGATTCATATGCAGAAAGCCTATTACTTAAAGAGGTAATAATGTGACTGAAATTTTGAGTTATAAACTTCTCTGATGTTCTCATATCTTTCGAAATTGTCACGTCTTGACTGTATAATTTATTTAAGTGTTCTAAGTGCTGCCACTCCTGAATTAAGGCCAATATTTGGATCTTGAAGAATACGACTTGTGCTGTTTGTCCTCCCTAATATCCTCTCTGTTTCCAGTAAACACATTCGATTATAGGTACAAACCATTTGCAATGCTACGAGTTTTAAATTGTTGCTCATAGTCTTCCAAAATGTTGTATACTGCTGCTTTAATCTGATTATAACCTTTAACTAGTCCTTTTGCGGCATTACCTCCATGACCATCTAGTAGTATTTGTTCTTTTAGAAACAATAATATTTTTGCCACGGTCTGCGTTGCTGTTTTAAACATTTTGTTAAGTTGTATCTATATGTAGAAGAATTGAAAAATACAAGAAATTCTAAGAAATTATTCTAGGAAATTGATTGTTAATTGATTGATATAAAATGAATAATATTTTGACTTTTTAATCCTTGAAACTATTTCATTTAATACGTTTTGACCCATCGGATGTACAATTTCCTCACATATAGTTGATGAAAGATAGTTGACATGTCCGCTTCCAGGATTTGAATATTTATTAATATAGTGCTTCAAAAAATAATCATATTCAGCTAATGACAGGAGTATTCCCAAATAATTTTCATTTTGTGATGAATTCGACAACTCATGTTCGCTGCGAAATGCTAAATCTTGTTCACAAATAAACTTTATAACACTAAAATTAGTCTTTGAGTTACCATTTTCCAATACATAATTCTTTACTTCTTCGGCCTTTTTTGCTATTTCAGTATCAATACGCCCAATTATTTCGTGTGCTTTAGACATTTCGTGTGGTCTATAAGCCTACTATCTGCATGTTTCCAATCACAAAATCCTCTGTGGCTAAAATGTGTACGAACACTAGATAAGAATAATTTACAAACGAAGCAATACACTCACCCCGTGGAAGGTGAAAAACATAACCATGAACAATGTATTATATTATCACTTCTACGCTCCTTCATTTTATACTTGTCATACATTGTCGAGTTCCTGTATCTCCTGCCAATATCTGTTTAAATGAACCTCTTATGTTTGGGGCTTTGTGGTGGCCCCCGAAATGTGGGGCCCCGGGCAGCTGCCCAGCCTGCCACCTCTTAAATCCGGCCCTGAGAACACTCTAACTAAAGAAAACAAAAAAGGATTTTTCAGGGTATAGTGCTGAATATTACCCTACAAGAGCGGAAGAATGGCCAGTGACAACAATAATACGAAATAAAATATGAACAGTTGAATTGGAGTTTATGAGAAGGCGTCTAGAAATTACAAGGTAGGATAGAATAAGAACAGAGGAAATATGAAACAGAATAGAGGTAGTAGAATGCTCAATTACAAAAAAGTTGTGGTAGTAAAAGTAGAGCCCTGAAATGGTACGGGATTGTACAAAGAATGCCGGAGCACAGAAGGCCGAAAAGATTACTGGACTGGGACCCGCGTGGAAGAAGACGGAGAGGAAGAGCTGCTGTGAGATGGAAAACTCACATAGGAAATGCTATGATAGAGACCTCAGAGATGGCGCCTGGGAGAATAGAGTGCTATGGAAGACGAAAACGGCAAACTCATAATGGGAAAAAGCCAAGAAGAAGAAAGTAATTCAGCGAACTAGTACGGCTTAATATAAATAATAAATTGAATAAAATACTTTGTTATTGGAAAAATAATCATTTTTATTAAAATTATAATTATTCGTAACAAACAAAACAATAATATTCAGTTATATTCGCGGTCGGACGGACATACAGCCTAAGTCAATTTTCTCACCTTTAGTACCATCGTTGGATTATAAGCTTTCATTTGACACCTCATTTGTTATTCCAACTGATATAATGACAGAGGAGTTGAGTTCACGGAGAGACAGACAGACAGACAGACGGACGGGCGGACGGACGGACTGACGAACGTGAACAATTCAACGTTTTCTCATTTTTTTAAACTTGGTGAAAACAATATTAATTCGTACTCGATTTTATTCGTAAGTGTATTTTTTCTTTTAATTTTTGGAGAAAACCTTATCCTTTTATTTATTATTTTTTATATTATTTAATTATACAAGAATATATTGATTTATAGCATGTATCAATATCTTCATTCGATGTATCATATGATACAATATATCGATGTATATTTTTTTTGCCATCCCTGTTGGGACGTGATTTGGAAATTCCCCGCATGTAAAAGTCCTTACATGTTCGCTAAATTACTTTCGACTCGGCTAAATTGGTTTAGACTAGGCCGTACTAGTTTATCCTGAAGTGTGAGTCTTTATTATATCAGGATAAACTAGTTTGGCCTGAAGTGTATGTATTTATATCAGGATAAACTAGATTGGCCTACGCGCGATAGGACAAACTAGTTTGGCCTAGGCCATACTAGTTTATCCTAACGCGCTTAGGACAAACTAGTTTGTCCTAACGCGCTTAGGACAAACGTGTCCTAAGCTTGTCCTAAGTTTAACGTGTCTTGGTTTGTTTACTTCTATGCATCTTGATTGTAAATTTAGTATAGATATGTAGTTCTAATATTGGCGTGGCAGTAATAAATTTAGCTTGTAGTTTAAGCAGTCGAGTCCTGCAAAACTTTAAAAGCTTGGACAACATCAGGAGCGTCATTTGAAATTTTGATAGGGGGGGGGGGCAAGCATTATATATATACAATACATTTATATGCAAACATAATACAAAATTGATCTATTTTTTGTAAATTTCAGTAATTTTCAGGGCCTGCCCCCTATCAAATGACGCCCCTGGACAACATCTAGGAAGACGGGGGTACAAACTTTCCGTCCCCCTAATGTTTATAGGTATTACCTATGTAAGAGATGTATCTATAGATGATCTTACCTTGTAAGATCACTTAACTTTGGTTTTAATTTTACCACTTTTTTTGGAAGCCCTTTTTTACGTAATTCGCTTATGCCTCAATGACTAAATTTTCGATTGCTTTAAAACATTTATTTCTAAAATAAATAAGTACAAAATAGATATCTAGATATTTTATTTATTTTATTTTGAAAATTGTAACTGGCTCACGAATGGAGTTACCTTTAAGAATGCCGAAATTCGTCACGAAATGCCGAGTCCGTTTCTGATTCGCCAGGCTCGTATCGATTCGGTTCCTCACGGCGGCATTTTTAAGTTCCACGAGGCTACTTCGTTCTTCACTACGGCCCCCACCATCAGCGCCCTAACTGAAGCCCAAGAAGGGCTGATTCTACGATACGGATACGAGTATTAAGTACGAGAGCAAAAGAGAAGACTTGTTGGTTGGAGCCGAGGCAATTTTTGATGTTTGATAATGAAGAATTGAAGAATGTAATTTACGAAGTTTGTTTAATACTACAGAGAACCACTCATTTTACTATAAATATAATAGTAAATAAAGTTTTGTTGTAATAAAAAATACAAGAATAAAAACCGCTGAACGCTAAAGGTACTCTTTTGTAGTGCGTTTTACTTCAAATATAGTAAATACTAGGTATATAAAAATCTTTCAAAATAAAAATAATTTTATTTTCCATCAAAATAAAAATACATTTTTTCTACGAGCGTGCAAAATGTCTACTTTTCCGCACGCGTTTTAGTTTGAAAAGTTTTAATTTTCCGCACTGAATTTAGATATTTTAATATAGCCTTAAAATAATTATAATACATGCAATAAACTAATATTTCGATATTATTTACTAATTTACCTATTTCAAATGTATCTTATTGTGTTCGTTTTAATGAAATTAACGCGACAATTCGATAAAATAAAATGATTTTGACATAATACATATTCGAAAGTCAAATCCATTGACAATAAAAGTTGTTTTGAATCGTCGTCATGGAAACCAAGATCGTCGTCATGGAAATCAAGAGCGTCGTCATGCTAACCAATTATATTGAAAGTTTGGTTTTGACAACCTTGTGTCAAAGAATTAATTTCTGTATTTTCATATTTAATTAATTCAATTATGTAATTGATTAAGATTTTGTCATTTTTTAAATGCTCGTAGAAAAAATATTGTTCCTAACTCTTGCGGAAAGTCTCTTTTCCTCACTCAACTGCTTGGCGAACTCCGCTTCGCGTCGTTCGGCAAACTGCAATCGCATGCGGAAAAGTATGACTTTCCGCACTTGTTATGAAAATAACTACTTCCACCTACCTCTACCGAAAGTATACTTTTCCGGACCTGATTGTAGGAAGCAAAGTTGTACTTTTCCTCCCTAGGGAGGAAAAGTAAAAGTGACGTCATGGTATTTCATTCATGAAATATAACTTATTGACGCCCTGTACAATATCTATTTTCTATTACGTAAGTATCTATACATTTTAAAGTTTATTTAAAAACACTCTGTATTTTGCAGAATGGTAAAAAACAGTAAATTGTTATTCTGATTTAACAATGTTTACATTAATAATTAAACTTATATTTGACAGTTGACAGTTATGTGTACCTACTTGTTAGTTTTAGTTCTAATAAATTTTGTTGGTTAGTTACATAAATAAATTAAGTAAAATCAAAAATTGACTTGTTATTTGAGGAAGGTGGAAAAACCATATGTATAACATAGGAGTAAAGTGCCTTTTCCTCCCTTGAATGATTACTGCCCTCCGCTACCGTCGGGCAGTAAACTTCATTCTCGGGAGGAAAAGTAGCACTTTCCTCCCTTGTTATACAAATAGCTATTTGTATATCAAGAGAGGAAAGTGCTACTTTACCTCCCGAGAATGAAGTTTACTGCCCGACGCGTAGCGGAGGTTAAAGGAATTTTCTGGGTCTGGCAGGGAAAATGTTTGAGTTGTGTGTTTTATTTCGAAGATCGTTTATTATGGACCAAGTTTCTTTTGCAACACTTTTAGAGCTTCTCAGACGATTTTGATAGTAGGTACAATTTTTTAGATGATTTTGTAAGTTTTAAATAGATTGCCCTCTACTTAGTGATATATTCTTTGCTGATATTGGGTAGCCCAGGGTTTGCGATGTTTTGGCTTAATTGTGATGAAAAGAAACGCTTTATTGAAGATACAGACCAGCTTACTCAAAAAATCACTGAAATTATAGTCGACGTCCATAGAAGAAAAGTGCCACTCAGAGGTTAAGCATAAATTTTGGAATTTACGAAAGTTCCGAGCGGAAAAAATCCAGCCTAAACGTCGAGTTTTCGAGGAAGTTTTCGTAGGTATTTAAAAAAAACTAATTTTGTAGTTCGTTTGTTTATTAAAAAATGAAGCAGCCACTTCTGGAGTAGAACTGTTTGATATGTTGTTTATTAAATATTTCTTGAAGAGTGTAGGTGCAAATATTTTACGGCTATCCCTACTTTTTCTGTCTTTACACGGCAAATTACGTGTAGTAAAATTCTCACTGGTATGGATATGTAAACATTACTTGACAATGTCATTATTAACTTCAAAGATATGGCTTTTGAATGTTCTTGAATAACTGTTATTTTGTTGTATAATTGCTTAAATCATTAATTCAGTTAATTAATATGATTATTTCGTTGATAGAAGATTCTGACCAATAGAAAGCTACAGAAATAAAAATTAAACTGATTATTTTTAATGATTTTAACTTCCAATCGTATAGTAAGATATTTGATCACGTGTTTAATTCTGTCCAATCAGATTAAAATTATACTGAGAATTATCTACTGTAGAAAATTACAGATAGAATTTTTTTAAGTAGATTGTTTCTGTTTAATGGCAACCAGTTCCTAGTTTTGACACCTGTCACATTTAAGAAAATATCCATAATATACGTATTAAAAAATAATCTTACGAATATCACACGACAATAAGAATAAATAAGAAAATAATGCTTCATTTTTATTCAAATTTGTTGTCATTGGGCAATAGCCACTCGAGCCCTGCGGGCTCTCTTGTCTATTGCCAGACAACAAATTTTCGAAAAACTGTCGCATTATTTTCAATTTATTCTCACTCTCTTGAGATATTATACCCGATAATTTTTGATAATATCCCGTCGTCAAATATATTACGTCAGATGCCCTTCGTTGCTACGAAAAAATACTTTCAGTGACATTGATGACAGTTAATGTTTTAAAAATTATAAAAGTAACTTTCAACCGTCAAATATGTATAACAGCTGTGTGTTTAGTTGTGCTAATTTGTACTTACATAAATAAATTACACTAAAATTTTGGTTTTGGGTCCCGGGTTTTAGGTATTTTTTTCAGCATTGTCCCGGATTCGACTGAATTGGAGTTGGTCACACTAGCCATGGTAGATAGCTAATTTAGTTATAGCATAGATCCGGATCGCTTAGATCGTGGGTTCAAACCCCACCCGGTGTCAGTTGTTTAGACATTTATTAATTTTGTTGCTCGTTACTAATATGGCTATGTTAACAAATCAAGAAAAATGTACCTACTCTGATACGTTGTTCTAAGGTCTAAAGTAACGCTTAATAAATAGCAATAGGCTAATGGGCAACTGCTAGACTTGCAAGACTCTTGCTGCAAGACCAAGACCAAGACCAAGACCGAGAGCGCAATACCAATACCAAGACCAAGACCAGGTGTATTCGCGCAAGACCAAGACCAAGACTGTCTCGTCTTGTTCTTGCATTTGGGCAACACTAGCAGAAAGTCCCTTAGAATAAATAAGAAGTTTCTTTTGAATGAGATATTTGAAATTAAAAATCACACTACATTTTTTCTTAGTTTTTCACCCCTGTAACTTAATTAAAATAAACATTATAGAAGTCTTCAGGGACTTTCAGCCCTCGGTAAGAACGTAATCTTTCATTCTGCGTTTAAATTTTTAAAAAATACTTATTAGTTTTCTCAGGATTAAAAAAAAAAAGAATTCCATTTAAATAGCATTCGAGCCGAAACTTTGTACCGATCCCCTTAATCAAATTACAAAAAGTTTTATCATGTTTGATTTTTTCCGTAGTCAAAATTTCTATCGACTCCCCTACTTACTGAAAGAAACCATTTATGTATATTCTTCCAGTGGTTGGACCGTAAAGGTAGAAAAATATTTCAACAGAAACGCCAAAGAAAGTAGTGCCTCTCTGTACTGATTGTAAGTAAGTGTCTTCCAGTCATGTGCTATTTGCGTCGACCTCCAAGAAATAAATAATTTTACAATTTATTACATCGATATCGCTATGGTTATTTTTCACGCAAAATCGCAGAGAAATTGTGAGAAAATACACCGGTGGCACGCCAACCTCAAGAATAAATAAGAAAAAATTGAAATTTCTCGTAACACATTTTCTCGATTCGAAGGAAAAATTAGGACAATGTAAGAATATTTAATTTAATCGTTATTTACATCACTATCATAATTTACATTTTACGGTGTACATTAACAAATACGGATTCTTCTCCACTACTAGTCATTGGGTTTAGTTTTAGTAGCTAATGTACCTGGTGGTTCGATAAGTAACCTCCTTCGCCGATTTGAGATCGCGAAAACAACATGAGTTATAGAAAGTCTAATCTTTTTTAGCGTTTAGCGACCCTATCTCTTGTCGTTTCCCCATTACTGCCGATTGTGATTTCTTCTAATGTACCACAAATTTTCTCCATTGTCTCTATTTTCAGGTGCTCTAACAGTTTAACAGAATGAGTGGCCCTCTGAATTCTGAATTTGGTCGGACTATCTGGTTGATTACCGTCCTATTGATCTTCTCCCAGAGACAAATGTCCAGACAGTAGGTCTCCAGAAACAAATGATCTATCTAAATTATCATCACCTCTTCGAATCACTGTCAAAAGAACTGTATAATTCGCTGCATATATGTTGTGGAGAGTCTTTTCTTAATTGGTTAAGAATGGAAACGTTTGTAAGATGGGCTATTCAAGGTAGGTCTATGCCAAAATTTAGCGCGATGCGGCCATTAGTATACTTTTGACAGTTGCATAAAGTTGACGTGTTTGGAAAAATGAAGCATATTAGTAAAGAGTAATAAGGATTTTCTTGGGACACTCAAAGATCCAGGTAGCTGACTACTTTTTTAGTTATTGTAGACTTATAGAAAGAAAACCTACCTGTTTCCTGCCTAGAGTTGGCGTCCGTTTTTTTAATTATTAACAATTTAGTGCAAAAATCGCGATTTTTTCGATTTTTTGCACCCCATTCAAAATCTAAATAGTTGACATAAAATTACAAAATTCACTTTTTTAGAACATTAAAAACCTTCAAAATGCCGATTTTTGAAAGTTAAAAAGTTAATTTTATGCTACGCAAATTGCAAAATAAGTTAAAATCGTTATTTGCTAATAACTTTTACTAAAACTACCTTAGAACTTTAGTGTTTCACCCATAGTTGGGTATTGACGTACTTAATAAACCTTCAAAATTTGAGACCGATTTTTTAATTAGTTTAGTCTATTTGTTTATCCCAGAGACCTTTATTTTGCAATAAGATAAGACAGAAAATAATGAAGATGGGGCAATTCTGAGTATGCCAAATGAAAGTAGAAGAGTGATACATAGTATCAAAATGTATTAAAAAAAGATAAAAATAATTAATAGAGTCAAAAATCCTAATGCCAAATTTTTGAAATTTTGTAGTTTATAAACATTTAGAATATCTTTAAAAATGTGCGTAAAACAATCTTTTTATATACATATTCGAAAAGATAGTATTTTAAGGCTATGGGTACATAATTCGCAAATATTTTACGTGTGTCCCTACTTTTTCTGTCTTTACACGGCAAATTACGTGTATTAAAATTCACACTGGTCTGGATATGTAAACATTACTAGAATGTCATTCTACTTGAAAATGTCATCATTAATTTAAAGAGATGGCTTTTGAATGTTCTTGGATAACTGTTATTTTTATAATTGCAAATTAATAATTCAGTTAATAAATGTGATAATTTTTTCACTAACTATGTATTCAGTGATTGTAATAATTTATTTGTATAACCGTTGATTGAAATCAATCAACGGTACAACAAAAACTAATACTCAATTGAGAAAAGAGGAAAAGTTTTAAAGTGATTTTTTTATAATATATTGTTATGGAACGCTTACAATTTTGAACATCTTTAACAACAAAATACTTGGATCACAGAATATATTATCCTGATGTATTCTCTGCTTGGATCTTCCACAAATAATACACAATAAATAACTTTTTATTAAATTCACGTCTTAAATCAATTATTTATCAAATACACTATATATCAATAATATTTAATCAATAACTCAAAATATTCCCGATGCGATGTCAAATATTTAAAATTGTCACTGATTGTCAGTGTCTGACTGACAATATATCTGACAATATTATATTTGGCTGAGTGCGTTGTAAGACAAAGATAGATTTGGAAAATATTACCACTAGTCCTGTCGCCAGTGGGGGTACAACGGCCTCCTTAATTCAGATGGACTTACCCAAGTTTTTTTTATGTATTTTGACCCGTATAACACGAATTTTTTTGTAACAGTCGATCCGGATGTCGATAAGATTGTTATAAACAAAGAACTTGAGGAATCACATAACAGAGATTTCTCGCAAAACAAAACATTGTTTTGTATTTTTTGGGTCATTCTAAGCAAAAAATGTTTTTACAAGTTTTTTCGTAGGATGCATAGTTTTCGACATAAACGCGGTTGAACTTTCAAAAAATCGAAAAATTGCAATTTTTGAACCCGAATAACTTTTGATTGAAAAATAAAATAGCAATTCTGCTTACCGCATTTGAAAGTTCAAGTCAAATTCTATCGGGTTTGATTACTTACATTGCTAAAAATTAATTTTTTTATTGTTAAACAAAGCTATAAACACATAGTGATTGAATGATGTTTTCAATGCATTTCCCGTTTGAAATCGAACGAGTAGGCGGCATACAGACCATTTCTACGTAGATTACGTACATTAAAACGCATGCATTGGGCAGGGGAAACACTATGTGTTTATGGCTTTGTTTAACAAATAAAAACTTAATTTTTAGCAATGCAAATAATCAAAACCGGTAGAATTTGACTTGAACTTTCAAATGCAGTAAGCAGAATTTCTATTTTATTTTTTAATCAAAAGTTATTCGGGTTTAAAAATTGCACTTTTTCGATTTTTTGAAAGTTCAACCGCGTTTATCTCTAAAACTATGCATCCTACCAAAAAATTTGTAAGACCATTTTTTGCTGAGAATCGCCCAAAAAATACAAAAAAATGTTTTGTTTTGCGAAAAATCGCTGTTATGTAATTCCTCAAATTCTTTGTTTATAACAAACTTATCGACATCCGGATCGACTGTTACCCAAAAATTCGTGTTCTACGTGTCAAAATACATAAAAAAACTTGGGTAAGTCCATCTGAATTAAAGAGGCCGTTGTACCCCCCCTGGCGACAGGACTACACGGCATTGTGTTCATTGTTTTCGAATCCTGAAAAAACCAATAAATATTTTTGAAAAATTTAAACGCAGAATGAAAGACTAAATTATTACCGAGGGCCGAAGGTCCCTTAGAATAAATAAAAAGTTTATTTTGAATGAGATATTTGAAATTAAAAATCACACTAAATTTTCTCTTAGTTTTTCACCCCTGTAACTTATTAAAATAAACATTATAGAAGTTCTCAGGGACTTTCGGCCCTCGCTAATAAAGTAATCTTTCATTCTGCGTTTAAATTTTTCAAAAATACTTATTAGTTTTCTGAGGATTCGAAAAAAATGAATCCCCATTTGAATAGCATTGCAGCCGAAAATACGTACCGATCCTCTTAACACGAATTTTCAAATAAAATAATTTAGCCTGGGTTCATTTGAGACAAAGTTAGCGGTATGTTTTTTTTTAATTCACAACTAATTTGTTTGTAATAATTAAGGAATCTTATTAATGCTATTTTAAAGAATGGGATTTGTATTTTTTCTTAAACAAATTGCACAAATATTGTACCTTCACAGCACCCTTTACGATTTTTCAAAAATGTAGTTCAAACGACTACTAGGGGGAACCTACAAATCCACCGAGTTAAAATAACGAAAAAGCAATTTCAAACGAATATAATTTTCTGTATCTCCGGATCAACTCAATGGATTTTGATCTTTCTTTTTTTAATATGTATGTAATTTCTACGTACATTACAAATATGCAATTTGTTTATAAATTTATTAAATAATAAACAGTCTAACTTGTTTTAACAATTCTTGAAAAAATATTTCTTTTACAAAAATCTATTTTTTTAATCATAGTATCATTAATGATCATAGAAAAAGTTAAAGTACACTTTAATAAATAAATGATTTTTATTAGATAATTATTTATTGAAGAAAATTTATTTATTACAGTATACCTTAACTTTTTCTATGATTAATAACGATAGTATGATTAAAATCATGGATTTTTGGGAAAAAATTATTTTTTCAAAAATTGTTTAAACAAATTAGACTGCTTATTAATTAATAAATGTCTAGACAAATTGCATATTTGTAATGTACAGAAAAATCACATACAAATTAAAAAAGAACGATCAAAATATATTCAGTAGATCCCGAGATAGTCCTGTCGCCAGGGGGGGTACAACGGCCTCGTTAATTCAGATGGACTTACTCAAGTTTTTTTTATGTATTTTGAACCGTAGAACACGAATTTTTTGGGTAACAGTTGATCCGGATGTCGATAAGATTGTTATAGACCAAGAACTTGAGGAATCAAATAACAGCGATTTTTGGCAAAACAAAACAATATTTTGTATTTTTTGGGCCATTTTAAGTAAAAAATATTTCTACAAGTTTTTTCGTAGGATGCACAGTTTTCGAGATAAACGCGGTTGAACTTTAAAAAAATCGAAAAATTGCAATTTTTGAACCCGAATAACTTTTGATTAAAAAATAAAATAGCAAGTCTGCTTACCGCATTTGAAAGTTTAAGTCAAATTATATCGGTTTTGATTATTTGCATTGGTAAAAATTTATTTTTTTATTGTTTAACAAAGCTATAAACACGTAGGGTTTCCCGTGCTTTTACATGCGTTTTAACGCATGTAACGTAGAAATAGTCTTGATTGCACTAGTACCTATTCTACCTACTCGTTCGATTTTAAATGAGAAATCATAGAAACATCACTCACGCACTAGTTGTTTGTAGCTTTGTTTAACAATAACACAATAAATTTTTAGCAATGCAAATAATCAAAACCGACATAATTTGACTTGAACTTTCAAAGGCGCTAAGCAGAATTGCTATTTTATTTTTTAATCAAAAGTTATTCGGGTTTAAAAATTGCAGTTTTTCGATTTTTTGAAAGTTCAACCGCGTTTATCTCGAAAACTGTGCATCCTACTAAAAAACTTGTAGAAATATTTTTTGCTTAAAATGACCCAAAAAATATAAAATATTGTTTTGTTTTGCCAAAAATCGCTGTTATTTGATTCCTCAAGTTCTTGGTCTATAACAATCTTATCGACATCCGGATCAACTGTTACCCAAAAAATTCGTGTTCTACGGGTCAAAATACATAAAAAAAACTTGGGTAAGTCCATCTGAATTAACGAGGCCGTTGTACCCCCCCTGGCGACAGGACTAAGATAAATGATAGTAGTTTTAAGTTGCCTTATTTAGTTTTTGAACTCGTGCATTTGTCGGCTCCCAGCTCCCCCTTCACTTACCACGACTAGTCACCAATTGAACTACATTTTTAAAAATTCGTGTGAAATACCAGCTTTTCTAATATGTACAATGATTTTTTCTACGGATAATATTTTTAAAGTTATTCTAAATGTTTATAAACTACAAAATTTCACAAATTTGGCATTAGGATTTGTGACTAAGCATATTAGATAATTTTTTTATCTTTTTTTTTTAGTATATTTTGATAGCATCAGTTTTCTACTTTCATTTGGCATACGCAGAATTGCCCTATCTTCATTATTTTCTGTCTTATGTTATTGCAAAATCAAGGTCTCTGGAATAAACAATTAGAATAAATCTTAAACTAATTAATGGATCGGTCTCAAATTTTGAGGGTTTGTTAAGTACCCCAATACCCAACTTTGGTTGAAACACTAAAGTTCTAAGGTAGTTTTAGTAAAAGTTATTGACAAATAACGATTTTCACTTATTTTGCTGTTTGCGTAGAAACTAATTAACTTTTAACTTTCAAAAATCGGTATTTTGAAAGTTTTTATGTTCTAAAAAATTAAATTTTGTAATTTTATGTCAACTATTCAGCTTTTGAATGGGGTGCAAAAAATCGAAAAAATCGCGATTTTTGCACTAAATTGTTAATAACTAAAAAACGGACGCGAACTCTACGCAGGAAACAGGTAGGTTTTCTTCCTATACGTCTACAATTACTAAAAAAGTAGTCAGCTACCTGGATCTTTGAGAGTCCCGAACATGGTCTATTCCTAGCTTATTACCCTGGAGTAAACACTATTATATTATTGTAATGATATGATGCCTACAGCCCGGCGTTTGGTAGATCAACAGCAGAGGATCGAACGCGTTTCTATATCGGCGCAACCCCCTACGTACCATCTCTCCGGCGAAACCTATTTTACAAAGATTCCAGCTTCCAGAATCCTGTTCTTTATGCCTATTCTTTATAAAGAAGTTATGAAATGTAAGGTAAAGATTTTAATCCTAATAGCGATATTAATAATATTAAAAAATATTAAAAATATTACTAAAAGATTTTTAAATTGAAAACTTATGGTCCATTTCCCTGGTGACACCTCCAAGGCTTCTACAATATGCAAGCCAAATAGATGCTGCAGTGAAGACAAAAGGGAAGGAATTCTACACTATGCAATTCACAACCCCCGTGTGCAGCTTGGTAAAGTTCCAACGGAAAATGGACCTAGTTACTCTATAGGAGTAATACTAGTATTACTTACGGCTGCAGCTTGGTAAAGTCTTTTATATTTGTTGTCAGTCATTTAATACACTTTGAACACAAAAATTAAAAGTAACTCAGGTACATTTATACTCATGTGGCATGAGTATATGCAATCCCTGGCATATACCCTATACTATATACGTTAATATTATATTTACTTGAACTTGATATAACCTATAAAACTTAAAAAAATTGGTTGTTTTCTCTTTTTAGCAGACCTTTAATAATAACTTTATTATTCATGCTCGTATAGCAAACTTCAACAAAAAAATAATAAATTTTGCTTTATTATTCTCTTTTTTTATGAAATACTGAAAGATACGTCTTTTGTAAACACCCTTACAAATTTACATTGTTTTTGTTTTCCTAGTCTGTTTTCAAATACAAACTTTGAACAAAACAGCAAGGAAAGCACAGCCCTAAGGACGGAAAATACAGTAGACGGGCGCTGAAGTGAGAAAACCAACTGGATCAGTATATTCCCTTGAAAATTCAAGGAGATATCCCAGAATGAAAATCTGTTTTTCGCTGGGAGTGCGCTACGAAAAATATTTCAATTTTCAGCCTGTGAATTATTTCGCTGTGTCATATTTTCAAAATGACATGGGATGCTTATAATTAATGTACAAAAATATCATTTTGAATTTCTGGTGCGCCGACTGTAGCTCCCTTTGTACGATTTTTTTTGCAAAAATATAAAGGTTTCCATTACACATTTTCCATTGCGCTCGCTATCAGTTCTGCATTGAAAATGCAAATATATTGATTTTCCTCTAAAATTTCAATAAAATAGTTTGCATAGTATAATAAATACGTTACTAATTATAGCGGACAAAACAAATTTACAATGATGAGAATCGTGAAAGAAACAAATATTTCTTTTAATTAAATTGCTAATTGGCAAACTAATTATTATAATTAACTAATAATTCGGGGACCCTCTTCCTAGAGTACTCGTAAAATATAACGCAACGATAACCCAGTATTACATGTTGTCTGTTTTTTATAAATTAGCTACAAATATACCAAATTATATGTGATATACATATATGTTCCAATGAAAATAATTCGAAGGATAGCGGCCCACTAAACTTAGGTAATAATGAATTTAGAAAACTTATGAACCACGAAGTAAGAGAACTTTTGAAAGAAAAAGATATAAGACATCGCCAAGTTTATGAAGGTACAGAGACTCAGATGGATAGGACATATAGAAAAGAGAAATCCAAAAGCCGTTATTTTATTACGGCTTCTGGATTTATATTAAGAAAAAATGTTTCAAATAAAAGTTACTTATTTTTACGTAAGGAATCCGAATCTGCAATAAAAAATGGGGGCTCCTATTTAAAATTTTAAAGTAACCCCTTACCTCACCTCCGTGGGGAGTCGTGTTTGGTGCCATTCGATAGATTTTTTAAACATATTGAATAAGTGTATTTTTCAGTTTTTCGATCTGATGTTCATTTCGCGAAATATCGCGGGATTCGTAGTTAAAATTTAAAATTTACCCCCCACCTCTCTCAGTGGGGAGTCGTATTTGGTATCATTCGATAGATTTTTGACAAATATTGAGCACGTATTTTTTAGTTTTTAGATCTATCCTTCATTTCGCAAAATATTCGCTTTTTTCTTGTGAAACTTTGTGACTCAGCCTTACCCCAAATCGTCAGATTTTTTAAATATACACTGTTTTGTATGTACTTAACTTACCTTATCTTAATCTGACGATTTCGAGTTTTTCTAAGAATAGATTTTTTTTTTCGGCCCCCCATTAACGAACTCTCCTGTGTTTAGAGCCAATATATATGGTCGAGATACATCTACACTAATCTACAAGGTACCAGGTTTCTCCCCATATGATAATCTGACGCGCTCGAGTTACTGCAAAAATCCCCGCTTGTGCTCCCCTACCATTACAATGTCGGGATAGCATCATGAGGTTTTTCCTGGTTTTTCCTCATGATTCACTATGGAATCACTAACACGAGACTTTTGCTGTCACCATTGCCTGTGGTTGTCTTTTTAAAGACAAATCACATGCTATGACTTTTTTGTGACGGACATTTTTGAGTTAAAGTTGATTTAATGTTATCGAATAAACTATCCTTCAATAAAATCGTCCCAGGAACGCAACTAATAAATATTGGCAAAATCATTTTAAAGTCTTCTACTTTAAAATGTATAATATACAGAGTGAGTTTTATGTATGGAAACCCTCAATTATCTCGGAAACGTCTTGCACGATTTTTATAGATTTTGGTAGGTAAGGGTTTTTTAATACGGCCGACATCACAGTGGTAATTACATTGTTGTCAGATCTTTCGTTTTTCTGTAAATGCAATGAACTTTCTTATTTCAAATAGAACACCCTATATATTTTTTGCGTTTTGAATCCACAAGAAATACTGATTATTTTTCATGTTATATTCCCTATACCTAAATGCCATAATTACGGAGTTATCGCTACATTTATAAAAAAAATTTTTAAACAAATTATAAAAATCAATTTTTTCGGCCCTGGTAGACATTTTTTAGTTTCTTTGGATCATTAGGAATAAAAAAGGTTTGTGTAATTTTTCTCTAAAGTTAATCGTTTTCGAGTGATAAACAATAATTTGAAAGTGAAAAAAAAAAACGAAAAATGACGATTTTTAAGGTTTGAAAATACAAGTTAAACATATTATTTCTGAAACAACGAAGAACCTAAATTGAGGTTTAAACCTTATTTTATCAGTTATTGATATGTAATTTGGGCTTGTTTTATTTAAAACACTGTTTTTTAGTTGTTAATGCAGCCCGATCGCCCGTCCTCTCATATGCGCTTCATTAACAATTTTAAAAGACAATGTTTTAGAATAAAACGTGTCAAACATTCTTATGAAGAGCTGATAGTAGAAGGTTTGAGCTTGAATTTAGATACTTCGTAATTTCAAAGGTTATATTTTTTAATCAAAAATGAATAACCATTTTCAATTTCGTTGCAACACGAAATTACAGCCGCATCATATTCTAGTTCAATCAGAGAGTGCAGCAAGCACCCCTACTGGTTTCGAAACTTATTAGTATCTTATCAGGAGGCACATACGCTGCTCTCTCTGACCCAACCAGGACAAACCCCGGCGTGCAGCTACGGATTGCAACGAACGAAATGTCAGGGATGCCCTAGCGGCAACTGCTAGCAAAAGACTAAGTTTTCAATCCAATAGCACATACAATAATACCAAAAATATTACTCTACATCCCACCAGATTGAAAACAATGGGAACCTTCTCTGGTTACACCTCCGGCTTCTAAAATTTGCAAGCCATAACGGATGCTGAGACTAAAGAAGATGAGGGAATTTTACAATTTATAATTCACGTCCCATCTGCTCAGCGCGGTAAAGTTCTAACTTAGTCTTTAGTCTTTTTATATTTTTTACTTGTATTTTTGTACCTTGAAAATCGTCATTTTTCGTTTATTCTTTCAGTTTTAAATTATTTATAATATTATATTATTTAACCATACTGAAGTAAAAACTTCTTTTGTATATTGGTATAAAAAGTTTTATTAAAAAACATAAAAGTCCTCCAAAAGGATTTGCAAAACGTTTTCAATCTGAATCAGATCATCCTCAGTGCGTTCTGCTTCACAAAAGAAACTAGCAACTTATTTAAAAAGGTTACATCGATATAAATGGTTTACATAACAATTAAGTGATATTTGTAGCGACTCCAAGTCGATGTTACAAGATGAAATGTGCTAGGAGTGCTCAAAGGGAAAAATGGTTCCCTGCTCGTTAAGAACTCGTGGTTCTTGCCAGTTCAATGGACACAGACCAACACAGTCCATTGAACTGGCAAGAACCACGAGTTCTTAACGAGCAGGGAACCATGTTGCCCTTTGAGCACTCCTAGCACATTTCATCTTGTAACATCGACTTGGAGTCGCTACAAATATCACTTAATTGTTATGTAAACCATTTATATCGATGTAACCTTTTTAAATAAGTTGCTAGTTTCTTTTGTGAAGCAGAACGCACTGAGGATGATCTGATTCAGATTGAAAACGTTTTGCAAATCCTTTTGGAGGACTTTTATGTTTTTTAATAAAACTTTTTATACCAATATACAAAAGAAGTTTTTACTTCAGTATGGTTTTTTAACTATGGTATACAGCCAGCTACGGGGACTTTCCCATTGATTTTGATTATATTATTTATATTATTATATTATAACTCGAAAATGATTAACTTTAGAGAAAATTACAAAAAACCTTTTTGTTTCCAATGAGCCAAAAAACCTAAAATATTGTCTACCCGGGCCGAAAAAATTGATTTTTATAATTTGTCTAAAGTTTTTTTTTAAATAAATGTACCAATAACTCCGAAATTATGGCATTTAGGTACCTATAGGTAGATCGAAAACATCTACCAGAACAACACAATAAAAGTAAAAGTGTATGATGAACTAACTGACCCAATTGAAGCCGGCAATGGGATAAGACAGGGGGATTCCTTGAGTCCTTTATTGTTCAACGTGATCGTGGACGAAATAATAAAAAAAGTAAGAACTAAAAAAGGATACAAATGGGAGAAAAACAACTTAAAATAATCTTCTATGCAGACGATGCAATACTAATCTCTCAAAGTTAAGATGATTTACAACGTATGCTGCACCAATTTAACATAACTGCCAGAAAATTTAACATGTTAATTTCCTCAAAAAAGACAAAATGCATAGTTATAACAGCAGATCCAATAAGCTGTAAATTGGAGCTGGAAGGTCAGATAATAGAACAAATGATGGAGTTTAAATGCCTAGGCATCACACTATCTAGCTACGGAAGGCTCGAAACAGAAGTGGAAAATCAAGTGAATAGAGCAAACAGAGCCGCAGGTTACCTAAATGACACAATATGGAGAAATAAAAATATCGGAAAAGAAATGAAAGGCAGAATTTACAAAACAGTCATCAGACCAATAATGACAGACCAATAATGGCAGAGAGGACAAAAAGATTGCTCGAAACAGCGGAGATGAAAACCCTTCGAAAAATCGATAGTAAGACTATGCGACAGAGCTAGAATTACAGATATACGACGGAGATGCAAGGTGGATAACATTAATAAGTGGGTAAGAAACAGAAGAATAGAATGGAATAACCACATAAGCCGAATGACAACAAATAGTCAGGACAGCGAGTGACGGTTCCCCAATAGAAAGACGATCAGTGGGAAGACCACAAAAACGATGGAACGACAACTTACTAGAGGGAGATTGAAAAAAACATTGAAAAGAGTCATGTCTATACAAAAAGAAGGAGAAGAAGAAGAAGAAGAAGAAGAAGAAGAAGAAGAAGAAGAAGAAGAAGAAGAAGAAGAAGAAGAAGAAGACGAAGAAGAAGGTATCTATAGGGAATATAACATGAAAAATAATCAGTATTTCTTAACGACTTCAAAACGCAAAAAATATACAGGGTGTTCTATTTGAAATAAGAAACTTCATTACATTTCCAGAGAAAGGCAAGATTTGACAACAATGTACTATAATATCCTGTAATGTGACCACCATGTAAAATTAATGCAAATACTGAAAAATACCGGAATAGATGACAAAGATATTCGTGTCATTAAAAATTTGTACTGGAATCAAACTGCTACGGTCAAAATTGGAGATAACTACACCGATGAAATCTCCATACAACGAGGCGTCAGACAAGGCTGCATTTTGTCACCAACATTGTTTAATGTTTACTCGGACCAGTTATTTAAAAAGGCACTTGAGAGACAGCCATATGGAATAAAAATCAACGGAGAACTACTTAATGTGATAAGATATGCAGACGATACAGTAATTCTGTCAGATAATATTGAAGGTCTCCAAATTCTGCTTGATCGTATTCACGAGGTAGGAGAGAGGAAATGGGCATTAAAATAAACTCAAACAAAACCAAATTTTTAGTGTTTAGTCGTGACCCACATCCCGATGCAAAGCTTCAATTAAACGGAGTCCAAGTTGAGAAAGTTCACAAAATGACATATCTGAGAACTGTGATAACGGACCAACTAGATCCAGACATAGAAATAAAACGTAGAATAGCAATGACTAAAACTACTTTTACGAAAATGAAGTCATTTCATTACAATAATCATCTCAGTTTAGAACTAAGACAAAGAATGGTCAAGTGCTATGTTTGGTCCGTACTTTTGTATAGTGCAGAAGTGTGAACGCTAAAAGTATCGATTATGAACAGAATTGAAGCATTGGAAATGTGGATTCATAGACGGATGCTGAAGATACCCTGGACAGCAAGAAAAACTAATGAAGAAGTACCAAGGAAGGTCAACAAAGATAGAGAACTGCTAAAGACTGTTAAACATCGAAAAATGTCTTATCTGGGACATATAGTGAGGGGAAGTCGATATAAAATATTACAACTAATCCTTAAAGGCAAAATAGAGGGCCATAGAGGTGTAGGAAGAAAACAAGTTTCTTGGTTAAAAAACATTCGTGAATGGACTCAGATATCAAATGCGGGACAAGTATTCCATATTGCAGAAGATCGAGAAGCCTTCGCAATGGTGATCGCCAACGTCGGATAATTCTGATATGGCACGTGAAGAAGAAGAAGAAGTGACCACTATAATATCGGCCGCATTAGAAAACCCTTAACCCACCAAAATCTATAAAAATCGTACAAGCCGTTTCCGAGATAATTGAGGGTTTCCATACATAAAACTCACTCTGTATCTCTAAATAGCCGATATGAATGAGTCAGATTAAATAAATTATTAAAAGAATTTTTTTACTAAGCAACAACATTTTTGATTAATTCAGATATTTTGTATTTTGATAACGACGTCGGAGTTGGAAGTCGAAACGTCAATAAAATCATTTTTAAGTTAAAGTGTGGCTTATTTCCCATTTAGAATAATAAATTACCAAATAACAGTGGCGGCTCGTGATTTTTACAATAGGGGAGGCTATACCTAACTCTAAAATATCTAGACAAATTTGCACTAGCAAAAAAATGCGCCAAAAATGTAATGTAAGGCCTCATTTTTTGACCATTTTTTATTTACATTTCAATTTCGTTGCAACACGAAATTACAGCCGCATCATATTCTAGTTCAATCAGAGAGTGCAGCAAGCACCTCTACTAGTTTCGAAACTTATTAGTATCATCATAATTCATAATTTCATAATACCATATCATTTTAAAAATAATTAGTCTAATTGTAAAAGTTTGATACCAAAGTTTGTGTCGTTTATTTGTTAACAATTCCCTCTTTGTAAATAGATATATGCATATCAAAATCAATATAAATTTGAAGTTTTGCAGTCCATACAGGTTAAAGGTTCACATTTTTTAAGATACTCAACTGAATTTTTTTAACTCTAAACGCGGCCTACTGCGAATCCAAAAACATGATAAATTACCGATATTTTGCTTTGCGTTACAAATCGGAAAAAGTTATTTAAATAAGTTGTTTCAAATATTATTCTAACCCCAAATACCAAATTTCATAACAAAATTCGCACTTTTAGTTTTTTCATTATTTTTAGTCAGGACCCTAAAATTCGTTGTCCCGAGATGCACGCAACGGCAACGGAGCCGAGAAGCTAGTTAGCCTCCGTTGGTAAATCTCCGGGCAGCCTGTGATGGCACCGTCGTAGATGCCACTGTTAGGAGACTGGGTCTCCTTAAACGCCTGCTGCGCTGCGCGGAGTGCGGAGCATTAGCAACGGAGGCTGGCCGGCTTCTCGGCTCCGTTCATGCATCTCGGGATAACCCAGGGTAATGCCTACAATAATAATAAAAAAACTGAGACGCAATCATGCGTTCTAATGCTAATGCTCCGTGCGTATGGATATTTAGGTGCCTATGTACCTGCTCCAATCGCCCAGATACTTTGTCTCCGGAACGTCGCGTCTTTTTCACCAATAAACTGCTAACGGATTGTTCGGGGTTGAAGCACTATAGAGGTTGAAGACTAATCATCGCTTCAGTTTCAGTAAAAACTAAAAACACTCTAGTCATAGATTAATAATATAGTATTATAATACCGGATAGATAGGCAACTCACTGTAAAAATTTGGTTCCTTTCGCCACTTGCGACCGTAGTGTTAACTAATCACCATTTGGCGGGAAATTTAAATGGTCAAGCATTAATTTCATCCGTTCAGCGCCTCTTGCGGGCCCTTTCGTTACTAATTAAAATATCTTCTTATAATCTCACCTATATTATTAAAATAAAATACCAGAACTTACTAAGCTTGTTAAAGTATTTTATTTAAATAATATCTAAGTAATACTCATAAATTATTCGGAATTCCCAAGTTACAAAAATATGTTATTTTTGCTGTAAAATTTAGTAAGGAAAAGGGATATAAAAAAAGTTATGACAATGTTTTTCTAAATATAGGTACGTGTATTTATTTGTTGTTTCAGATAAAACAGTTATAAACTAATTACTATTTACCTATCTATGCATTTTTCTAACTTTTCTATGATTTGTACACAACGGTACACAACAATAATAAACCATGTTCAGTTTTTTTATTAACACAACACAAAAGTTCTTTCGTTTCGTAACTAAAACAAAACTACACTTTATCAACGAAGGATAAGGAACCAACTTAAATTGAAATTACTAAGAACAAATCGTTAAAGGTAATACAATAAAAAATAAAAACTGTAAACTAATGGAAAATTTTTTCCACTAACTGTCATTACTTTTGACAGAATTGACATTGCCGAGTTAAGCCTCGTTTGATTATTTTATTTATGACATTCAGATATGGCGTTAACATAAATGATTGGTTAAAGTCTTCGTGAGCGAGATAGGCTGTCATTTCTCTTTATTAGCTGACGGTAGTGAAAGTGATGGGGGAAATTCCCCAGTTTGTTCATATAAGATTCCGGGGCATGCACTCTAGTTGCGATCGTCGAATAGGGATCATCGGTCTGCGACGATCGTTCAACTATGAGCGCAACAGCCGCTCCAGTAAAAACGTACCTTTAGTTTGTCAGATTTATCCACTTTTTTCCCTTTTTAAAGAGCAATAATAACATGTTAGTAGCATAACTCTACAGTGATGAGCGCGCTAATAACCGGCAAAATAAGGCAAAAGATGGAAAACATATTAAATTGTGAGATAAAAAGAAATAAAACTAGTAGAGTTAATAAATTTAGCGATAGTAACCTATAAATTGACATTATATTGATTGTTTCCCACTTGGACGTAAATATCAGAGGAGTATGTCAACTACAACTGTCACTGTGACAAAGGTACCTAGTTGCCAAACTCGTTCGATACGACTAAAGGTCGGAAACAAGCAATGTCAATTTACTGGTTTCTATCGCTAAATTTTCCAACTCTACTAGGTTTATCACTTTTTATCTCACAACTTAAGGGGATAGGTGCAAAGTTTCGGCTCCAATGTCATTTAAATGGGATTTAAATGACATTGTCCCTGTAAAAGTCCCTGAAAACTTCTATAATGTTTATTTTAATAAGTTACAGGGGTGAAAAACTAAGAGAAAATGTAGTGTGAATTTTAATTTCAAATATCTCATTCAAAAAAACTTTTTATTTACGAGTACTCTAAGAGACTTTCGGCCCTCGATAATAATTTAGTATTTCGTTTTGCCTTTAAATATTTTAAAAATATTTAATAGTTTTTCCAAGATTCGAAAAAAATGGACACCATGTCCGTGGTGATATTTTCCAAATCGAACACCGAACGTCGTATGACGTTGTCATACAACGCACTGACTCGAATAGAATATGGTGACCAGACAGTGACAATTTTAAATATTTGACATGGCATCGGGAATATTTTGAGTTGTTGATTAAATAATATTGATAGTGTATTTGATAAATAATTGATTTAAGACGTGAACTTGATAAAAAGTTATGTATTGTTTATTATTTATGGAAGATTCAAGTAGAGAATACAGCAGGATATATTTTGTGATCCAAACTTGTAGGCGTTCCATAGTAACAATATACATATTATTAAAAAATCACTTTATCACTTTTCCTCTTTAGTTTTTGTTGTACAGTATAGAAATTATTACAACCACTGAATACATAGTTAGTGAAAAAATTATCATTTTAATTAACTGAATTAATGATGCAATTATACAAGTAACGATTATCCAAGAACATTCAAAAGCAATTTCTTTAAAGTTAATGATCACATTTATTTGTCAAATAATGTTTACATATCCATACCAGTGAGAATTTTACTACACGTAACTTGCCGTGTAAAGACAGAAAAAGTAGGGATAGCCGTAAAATATTTGCGCCCATGCCCTTAATATGTTTTGCATCTTTTGCGTTATTTTGCCGGTTATTAGTGCGCTAATCACTGTATTATTTGTCTTTTATCTTTTTCCACAGCTCCACATATTTATGTTTCATAAAAGTTTTCGATTTCTTCGTCTTTATGGCCAGTCGTGAGTCGTGGGTGAATAAACTTGGTGATAATTTTAATAGAGTATCTGGCATTTAGTTTTAATATGATTTACTCAACTCTTGAGCTCACACTCTCTATTTTTATAATTATTTTATCCCGGTGTTTCGTGTGCACGATAAAACCTAAAATAAAAAAATAAATACCTATAAACGAATAAACACAAAAACTTCTGGACGATGCATTTAAACGCAAGGCCTCATGCAAATGTATTTATTTAGTTTGCCCTAACTTTCAATAAACTGTAGAATTGTAAAATATTACCAGAACTATAGTGAATGGTGACTTTTTGTCGAAAATGGCAAATGTGTGGAAATATCACACTTCTCCTTTGTATTGTATGTATCCTGTATCCTGTAGTACAATTATTATCCATTCAGGTATATTTTGGCGTATTGGCAAAATGGTTATTTTCCTAACTAGTGCAAAAAGTGATATTTTCTACTGCTTGCCCGAACTCCGCTATCGCGTCGTTCGAGTCAACGGCAGTCTCGTGCGGGAAAGACACTTTCCACATGAGTTAGGAACAATGTTTTTTCTAGGGCTGTCTTTTTTCCGTTTGGAAAAAACGTATATATACACAAAGTAATACGTTCTTTGACAAGGTTGTCTAAACCAAACTTTCAATAAAATTGTTTACCATGACGACGATATTGGTTTCCATGACAACGATTCAAAAACACTGTTATTGTCTACTGATTTGTACTGATTTGATATTATATCAAAATAATTCAAGTCAAGTCAAGTCAAATTTATTGATCACATGCGAAATTATACAAAGTACATGTATGAGACAAGCCTATTTCAACGAATTATCGCGTTACTTTCATTAAAACATGAACACAATTAGTCCATTCATTAACGGTAAAATATTGCAAAACCTTTAAATTTTAAAGAACCGATTGGATTGACATGAAATTTGGCATACACACAGCTAACAAGTCAAAGAAAAAAAGTGATATTGTGCCGATATGTGCTTTTGCCCTGGGGGTGGTTTTCACTCCCTCTTGGGGGTTAAAAAATATTCGTCCAAACAAAGTCAGGAAATGGGTAAACTGGCTAATTTAAAGTAACTTTTGTTCTATAGAGTTTTTTCACTAAGTCAATACTTTTCGAGTTATTTGGCAGTGAATATGTTCATTTTTTCAACAAAATAACCACGCTTTTAGACGTTTTTTTGCAAATAACTCAAATTGTAAGTATTTTGTCGAAAAAGCATTCTTAGCAAAAATATAGCCTATAAAAAATTTAAAAAAATAGTGAATATATCACGTTTTTTTATTTAGTAGAAGCAGAGTTATAGCTAATGAAATATAGGTTCATATTCGTCAAATTCCAAGTGGAATACTTTAACGTGAAATAACCAAAAATGAAGCACATTTCGGGGAAAACTCATTTAAACTTATTTAAAGTGTTTAAAAAAAGCTTCATTTTTGTTTTATAAAAAAATTTCTAGCATCAAAATTAAACAAGTTACGCTCAAAATAAAGTTAGTCCCTTTTGGGTTTGGTAAAAAAATCGAGAAAATCACCCCCTAATTAGTATCTTAAATGAACTTAATCGTAACGACTTCACAAGTTTCTTGACTCGTGTATATATTGTTTATATGATCTGTAAGTTTCATCGGTTCAAAGTCCTTATTATTGAAACGGCTGTAGTTAAAAGGGGTTGAACGAGTCACTGATCACGAATGTATGCAAATTTAGAAACACCAAATCTTGATCAATTTTTGTCTAACAGAAAAACAAAAAAATACATGATATTCAGAAAAGTAAATCTGACTTTTTTTGTATTTCGAGACTTTTGGTATCTCTAACAATTTTTAAGTTATTTTAAAAAAAAGCATATTTTTCAAAATTTAAATTTTTAAAAATTTTACTTTGAAACCAAATTTTTTCAAAAATAAACACTTTGAATCGATGAAACTTACAGATCATATAAACACAATATAAGTAAAATAATTTATGGAGCGGCAACGATTAATTTCATTTAAGTTGCTAATTAGGGGATGGTCTTCCCGATTTTTTTTTGCAAAAACAAAAGGGACCAATTTTATTTTGAGCGTAACTTGCTTAAATTTAATGCTAGAAACTTTTCGTAAAAAACAGAAATAAAGCTTTTTTAAACACTTTAAAAAAGTTAACATGTAGACCAGGGCGGATCTGTAAAAATATTAGTACATTTGGACGTTGAGAGGTGACTCAAATTTTTTTGCAGAAATTGCTTGAAAATAAATCAAATAATAATATTTGAGTTATCCTCCCTCTCAAAAAGGTCCGGAACATTGTTTAAATAAACAAAATGTCAAAAAATTAAGGAAAAATTCGATTTTTTTCTTGGTTTTTTGATTATAACTTTAAAAGTATTCATTTCCGAGAAAAGTTGTACTGACATAAAAGTTGCGTAATTAAATTTCCTATAATATAGAATTAGGTAAAAATTTAAGAACAACTCACAATTGTTGCAAAATAGCAATAATTTTGAAAAAAACATACAAAAACAAGTATTCGCATTTTACGTTTTTCAACCATTTATGCTACACTTAGGACCTTCATATTTCACCTTGAAAAATTTTATGATACAGTAAAACAATACTGTAAATTTCATTAAGATCGGTTCAATAGATTTTGCAAAATAAATTTTGCAATCCAGCTTTCGTAAAAAAAATTCATTTTTTCAAAATGTTACAGGACTGAAAATAAAGCAGATAGCAAGTTGAAATTTTTTTTGCACATAGAAGTGTACTGTACCATTCATTTGCAATTTTGCAAAATTAAAATCGCTTAACACCACGGCGTCAGGAATTTTTTTAAATAAGCATTAATTATTGGTGCTACGCGCAGGACAGCGGATAGGTTGCTCTGATTGGGCATTTCAATGACCTTTTATAATGATTGATACATTTTAATTTTTATGATATTTTGATATAAATAAATAAATTTGTTTATTGCAAAATAAAAACACATACTCTATCCTTTGAAATAACACTTTTATTAGCAAAAACTTTCTTTGTTCATATATTTTAACTTAAATAATAAAAGTTTATTATTTTTAAACATATTCAATTGTTTAAACAATATTTCACAAACAATAATAAAATTAGTTTGATTTTTGTGGAATTAAAATATTAAAATACAACAAAATATAGAGTAAGAAAGTAATATATTAGATAAAGATTAGAAGAAATTTTGGTGGAAATCAACCTGTGTGAATCGAACACAGCTGTCCTGCGCGTAGCACCAAAAATTATTGTTTATTTCAAAAATTTTCTGACGCCGTGGTAATTAATCGATTTTAATTTTGAAAATTGCAAATGAAAGGTAGAGTACATTTCTATAAGCAAAAAAAAATTCAACTTGCTATCTGCTTTACTTTCAGTCCTGTAACATTTTGAAAAAATGAATTTTTTTTGCGAAAGCTGTATTGCAAAATTTATTTTGCAAAATCTATTGAACCGATCTTAATGAAATTTACAGTATTGTTTTACTGTATCATAAAGTTTTTCAGGGAGAAATATGAAGCTCCTAAGTGTAGCATAAATGGTTGAAAAACGTAAAATGCGAATACTTGTTTTTGTATGGTTTTTTCGCAATTATTGCTATTTTGCAACTAGGGTTACTATTTTTTAAATTTTTAACCAATTCTATATTGTAGTAAATTGAATTACGCAACTTTTATGTCAGTACAAATTTTCTCGGAAATGAATACTTTTAAAGTTATAATCAAAAAACAAAGAAAAAAATCGAATTTTTCCTTCAATTTTTGACATTTTTATTATTTAAACAATGTTCCGGACCTTTTTGAGAGGGAGGATAACTCAAATATTATTATTTGATTTATTTTCAAGCAATTTCTGCAAAAAAATTTGAGTCACCTCTCAACGTCCATCTCAAAACAGATCCGCCCTGGACTAATGGGTTTTCCCCAAAAAGTGTTTAATTTTTTGGATATTTCACGTCGAAATATTCTATTTGAAATTTGGTGAATATGAATCTATATTTCATTGGCTATAACTCTGGTTCTACGAGATCCAGAGACCTAACGCGTACACCATTTTTTTTTACTTTTTTATAGGCTATATTTTTGCTAAGAACGGTTTTTTCGACAAAATACTTACTTTTTGAGTTATTTGCGAAAAACCGTCTAAAAATGTGGTTATTTTGTTGAAAAATGAACATACTCACTCGCAAATAACTCGAAAAGTGTTGACTTGGCGAAAAAGCTCTATAGAACAAAAGTTACTTAAAATTAGTCAGTTTACCCATTTCCGGAGTTGTTTTGGACATATATTTTTTCACCCCCAAGAGGGGGTGAAAGTCACCCCCAGGGCAAAAGCACACGTCGGCACAATATCACTTTTTTTCTTTGACTTGTTAGCTATGCGTATGCCAAATTTCATGTCAATCCAAGCGGTTCTTTAAAATTTAGAGCAAAAACCGTGAAAGAATGGACTAAGAATGAAAGAATAAAATATATTATAAAGCCATATTACAAGGTATTCTACTTTCAGGCACTGGTGCGGGAAAGTGCAACTTTCGGAAAAGAAATGCGTGCGGGAAAGTGGCTGCCTTAGCACGGCCGTAGAAAAAATAAGTTTTCTACGGCCGTGCTAAAATAGCCACTTTCCCGCACGAATTTTGTAAATTTGTATGCATGAAGTCTGTAGACCCAGTAGAAGCAGAGTTGAAGTTAATGAAAGGTAGGTTCTTATTCGTCAAATTCCAAATCGAATATTTCAACGTGAAATAACCAAAAAACGGGGCACTTTTCGGGAAAAAGTCTACAAGTTTTGTAAAGTGTTTAAATAAAAGTTTGTTTTTATTTTTTAAAGAAACTGAAAGTAAGTGAGAAAGAAGTAAAGAAAGTAAAGAAAGAAATTAAAAGTAAGTGAGTTACGCTCAAAATGTTGTTGGACCTTTTTATTTTTTGGTAAAAAGAATCACAAATCTGTAAGTTTCATCGGTTCAAAGTGCTTATTTTTTAAGAGGCTGTAAAAAATAGCTTAAGTGCATGCTTATTGAGTCACTAATCACGAGTGTATGCAAATTTTGAAAAGCCATAGCATAACCAATTTTTCTCTAATAAAAATACAAAAAATCCACAAAATTCATAAGAGCAAAACGTATAGGTATTTTATTACTGTTCGAGACTTTTGGTAGGTATTACTAATAATTTGTAAGTTATTAAAAAAAAATTTCAAAATAAAAAAAAAATTACTTCCAAATTTTTTCAAAAATTGGCTCTTTGAACCAATGAAACTTATAGATCATATAAACAATACATAAGTAAAGTAACTTGTGAAACGGTAACGATTAATTTTATTTGGGATGCTAATTAGGGGGTGATTTTCGCGATTCCTTTTACAAAACAATAAAAGGGACCCAAAATATTGTAAGCGTAACTCATTTACTTTTAATGTTAGAAGTTAAAAAAAAAACAAAAACAAACTTTTTTAAACACTTTAAAAAAGTTGTAATGAGTTTTCCCGAAAAGTGCTCCGTTTTTTGGTTATTTCACGTTGAAATATTCGATTTTTAATTTGACGAATACGAACCTACTTTTCATTAGCTACAACTCTGCTTCTACTGTGTCTACAGACTTCATGACATAGGCAAGTACATCATTTAATGAAATGATGTACATGAAATACATCATTTTTTTCACTTTTTTATAAGCTATATTTTTGCTAAGAATATTTTTTTCGATAAAATACTTTCTTTTTGAGTTATTTTAAAAAATCGTCAAAAAACATGTTCTTTTTGTTAAAAATGAACATATAGTATGGTATAGTTAGACCCAAACCCAGACATCCAAAGTGAAAGTTATCCTCCAACACCAAAATGTTCTATATGGTCCACATAATGTTCAGAAAAAAGTCACACCATTTTGAGCGTCGGGTTTGGTGGGGAAAGGGGGGAGAAATCTGCAAATTCGTAGTTTTTTAGGTTTTTCGTCAATATTTCTAAAACTAAGCGGTTTAGCAATGACAACCTTCTACACAAAATTGTTCTACATTAAATTTGAAATAAAAAAGGCTTCATGCATAACCCTTCTAAAATGAACGGTTCCAAAGTTACGAAGGAAGTATAGTATAATTGGTCCAAAAAAAGGCCTAACCCAGACATCCAAAGTAAAAGTTTTGCTTCAACACCAAATTGTTCTATATGGTCCACATATTGTTCAGTAAAAAGTTACACCATTTTGAGCGTCCGGTTTGGGGGGAGATGGGGGAAAAGTCGGTAAATTACTAGTTTTTTTACGTTTTTCGTCAATATTACTAAAACTATGCTTTAGCGTATAGAATGTTCTATACAGAAATGTTCTACATAAAATTTAAAACAAAAAATGTTCTATACATAATTGTTATAAGATCAACGGTTCCAGAGTTACGGAGGGTGAAATGTGGAGGTTTTCGATACTTTTTATATTAACCGATTTCTGCCCCCTCTCCCCCACAAACCCGACTCTCAAAATGGTGTGACTTTTTTCTGAATATTTTGTGGACCATATATGAACAATTTGGTGTTGGAGGATAACTTTCACTTTGGATGTCTGGGTTTTTGATATAGTTATATCATAAATATTGCCCAAAAAATATAAAAAGTATCGAAAACTTCGAATTTCACCCTCCGTAACTCTGGAACCGTTGATTTTATAATAATTATGTATGGAACATTTTTTGTTTTAAATTCCATGTAGAATATTTTTGTATATAACTTTGTTTACGCTAAAGCATAGTTTTAGAAATATTGACGAAAAACTTAAAAAACTACTAATTTACCGGCTTCTCTCCCATCTCCCTCCCAAACCGGACGCTCAAAATGGTGTAACTTTTTACTGAACAATATGTGGACCATATAGAACATTTTGGTGTTGGAGGAAAACTTTTACTTGGGATGTTTGGGTTAGGCCTTTTTTTTGGACCAGTTATACTATACTAGCTCCGTAACTTTGGAACCATTCATTTTAGAAAGATTATGCATAGGGCCTTTTTTATTTCAAATTTAATGTAGAATAATTTTGTATAGAAGGTTGTTCATGCTAAACCGCATAGTTTTAGATATATTTTCGAAAACCTTAAAAAACTTCGAATTTACCGATTTCCCCCCCTTTCCCCCCAAACCCGACGCTCAAAATGGTGTGACTTTTTTCTGGACATTGTGTGGACCATATAGAACAATTTGGTGTTGAAGGATAACTTTCACTTTGGATGTCTGGGTTATGCCATCTTTTGGATCAACATACTATACTAATATTCACTTAAAAATAACTCGAAAAGTATTGACTTATTGAAAAAAACTCCATAGAACAAAAGTTGCTTAGAATTAGGTCATTTTATCTAATTCTAGACTTATTTTGAATGTATATTTTTTTACCCCCGAGAAGGGGGTATTTCCCAATTTTTGTAAAATGGAGGGGATGTAGAAGTATAAACTTTTTCTTATATAATAATAGATATTATGTAGGGGAAAGGTAGGTAAAGTGGAATAATTACCGATTCAAGCTTGTATCCCGGTAGAAGTATTCGTCTTAAAAGTTTGAGTTTATGGAAGAAGCCACTTACGTTATAGCCCTACGTAGTACTGTTAAGAAATTAAACTAATATATCACCACTTCGGAGAAAAACGTCAAAAGTAAAAGTGGTGTAATATTCCACTTTACCCGCCATATTGGAGGTAAAGCGGAATACAAAAACTTAAAATGAATTAATATTATTTATTCAACTAAGCATATAAACAGAGCTCAGGAACATTGAAAAACCCTCGTCTCAACTGTTTTGGTTCATTAATAATCATTTTAATGTCCTTAATGTTGTAATCTAATACATCATCTTTATTAGGCCATTTGAAATATTTTTGCGTCCTTTCCATACACTTTACAGACGCTGATTCACCTGATTTTGAAATTACTAAACCGGGAAATGTTTGTCCGTTGTACTCTACAGCTACATATATCCCTTCCTTAATATCTTCTGTTTTTATGGTAGGAATTTGAACTGGTAGGTCCAACTCTGAACCGCTGTCGGTGTCACTATAAATGCTGATGTTTGCATCATCTTCTTCTTCGCTGTCGCTTTGAAATAGTTGCTTCGTAACTTTCTTGGTTGGATTTTTTGGGGTCGGAGCCTTCAAATTCTTTAACTCTTCAATAAAAGGGGTAGAAGTTGCTACTACAGTTTTTCCTGATCGAGCCCTTTTCTTCGTTGGATTTTCGATATTTGAAGCGACCCGTGGGATAGGTAAAATATCCGCAGGACTAACAATAGTCTTATGGAGGAGAATGTCATTTGACACTGGAGTGGACGCTGATGGCAGGTTAGATGTAGCGAGTAGAGGCCCAGGACGATCAGTTGTATCTGCAGCCACGAAAACGTTTGGATCAGGTCTCTCAAACGGCCAAATACCCGTCTTCTTAAATCCTGAGATAGCTGTTGCCATACTAGCTGCCTTCAAGTAAGCTTCTCCGAAGAGAGGACCGACATCATGAATCGTCACAACTTTCCCCGGGTGGGTTCGCAGCCAAACTCGCACTGCCTGTTCATAGAAGGTCGACATGGGATACATAAATGATATGTCCAGTGGCTGAAGTCGATGTGTGCAATGTGGTGGTAGCACCAGGATGTCTACAAAGTTTTTCTTAGCAAGCTCTAAGACTTCAATGTTTTTTATGTGGGTTGAATGGCCATCTAAAATTAGTAAAACCCTGTCCTCGGAGGTAGGCTTCGCAAATTTAATAAAATGGTGAAACCAAGCCGTAAAGATTTCGGTCTGCATCCATCCAGAAGCATGCGTGAAAATTTTGGTATTCAGAGGAACTCCAATGTCGAATGTCAAGTGATGTCTCACCCGTGGAAAAATAAGAGCAGGAGGGATGTATTCCCCTGCAGCGTTGAAGCAAATTTCTGCAGTTGTAAGCGTACCTCTTTCAGCTGATGATAAAACTCCTACTTGCTTTTTCCCCTTTTTTGAAATAATCTTTGAAGGCTTATTTGGCACGGTAGAGATTCCGGTTTCGTCACAATTATAGATGCGGTTAGGTTTGTAGTTGTGTTTTTGGTATAAGTCTTCCAATAAATCAAAGAACTTTCCGACACTAACTGCGTTAAATGCTGACGCTCGCGCTGCTGACGTTTTTTCTGGAAGTCGAAGTGAAAGAACTGGGTGCCGTTTCATGAAACCAAGCAACCATACTTTACCAGCTTCTTTCTTCTTATTATTGAATCTATGTTCAATGTTATTTCGTATGGCAAACTCGTAGGTAAGATATTTTAAGTCAGAAATAGTTAGCCCAAACAGGCGTTCTTCCATTTTAAGAATATAGTCTACCAACATCCTCTCTTGATCTACCGTGAACACGCAACGGAATCGTCCAAGTTGCTTCACTAAACGTTCTTCTGGTGGTCGCTTTAATCTTCTAAAAAGAGTTGTCGATGGAATGTTATATTGTTTTGCAGAAGAATGAATTGATAAACCACCTTGACATGCAGTTAGAGCCTCAGCCATTGCCTTCTCGTCCCAACTCTGCTGCGAAGTCTTTTGTTTGTAAAAATTAGGCATGCTAAAAAAATGTTGTCACTTAATAACATTGTTAAACTTTTAGGAGGTAAAGTGGAACGTCATTCCGCTTTACCCGCATACGTTTCATTCCACTTTACCCGCATCAACATTTTTTCTGTACAAACACGATAGCTACTAACCAAACGTGCTAATAAGTTTGGACGAAAAGTATTATTTATTATTGGATAGACAGTTCCGCCCTTGCTCAATGACGGGAAAAAACAAGCATCAAAAATACACAACATATATTTGTCAGATTGTCATTAAAATTATTAGATTGATTGTCATAATATAAAATCACATTTTTAACAATTTGTAATTAATTTTTTAGCTGAATACAAGAAGTTTTTAATATAATATATTACAGTCCATTCTATCAGAAGTTTGTCCATAACATTTGGTACCTTCGAGCCCGAGAAGCATAAAATTGTGTCCGATCGAACCCGATGATTGAGACAATGGTCTAATAGATCCAGATGGGTATGAAGATTATTGGTTTTTGAAGAATTTATGATTCAGCCAGATTGGATCCGCTCTGCCGATTGAATTAAATGTGAGGTTTTTCCATTTATTATCTTGATTGTTCTTTGTTTATCCTTCATATTTATTTCCTTTCAACAAAGTGCCAATAAATTATTAGATTTTTGAGGATTTTGGGGTTCAATTAAAAATTTTGATTTTGCGCATTGAATAGTTGATTTATAACCTATAATTTTATTTAGCTAAAAAATAATTACTTATTAGATTGATTTGTACACCTTTGTGTGTATGCAAATATGTATTTGAGTTGATTTGGAGTATTAGTTTGTGGAATGCTATACGATTTCTGATTATTATTAGTAGATATTGCTATTATTATTGGATTTATTTAAATATAAATGATTATAGGACCATAGCCAATATTCGGCTAAGTTTGATTATTAGATAAAAGACAGATTTAGATTTGATTTTTATTAGTTGATTGATTAGCGTTGATTTTTGAGTTCGTACAATTAAATAATATTATTTGCTACGTATTTTGATTAATATAAAGCTAAAAATGCCTATGAAAGCTTCTGATTTTCGTCAATTATATCGCAAAAGAGATATAATTGAACAAAGATTAAACAATTTTATTAAATTTATAGAGTCGATGACAAATATCGCGATTAATGATTTAAGCGAAGACCATTTTTCGCAAATAGAATGGAATACTGAAAGAACTGAAAGTTTAGTTACGGAATTTGATGAAATCCAAATGTCAATTGAATTAAATTGTCAGGATCAAGATATTCAGCAAGAGTATGCGAAAAGACAACGATTAGATATTATATTTTCAAAAACTTTGTCTAAAGCAAGAACGATTTTAAAAAGAAAATGTTCCGATTCATCCAGTTCAGAGTCGAAAAGGTTAGATATAAATCATGAATATAGTGGATTAGAAGGTGTCAAATTACCTCCTATTCAGTTACCTGTCTTTCATGGAGACTATTTGACGTGGATTGAGTTTAAAGATACTTTTGAAGGGTTAATTCATAATAATAAAGTATTGGCAGATATTCAAAAATATCATTATTTACGTGCGAGTTTAAAAGGTGATGCATTGAAAATTATACAAAGTTTAGATTTTTCTGCACAAAATTACAATTCTGCATGGCAGACTCTATGCAACAGATTTGACAACTCTCGGATGTTAGTAAACAATCATTTAAAAGCTCTTTTTGAGATTGAAAATTTAAATAAAGAATCTGCATTAGGTCTTAGAAGCATGATAGATTCAGTTAAAAAGCATTTATTCGCTTTAAAATCACTTCAACTACCGACTGAACATTGGGATGCTATTATGGTGTATTTGGTAAGTGGTAAATTGGATAAATTTAGTTCTAGGGAATGGGAAAAAAGAAAAATAGATAATTCTTTGCCAAGTTTAAACGAATTTCTTGAATTCTTGAAGAATCGTGCTGATTTTTTGGAAACTATAGAGTTAAGCAATGTGACAAAACCGGATTATAAATCTAATTACCAAGATAAACGCTCTAGATCTCTGCTAACTAGTAAAAGCAGAAGTTGTAATTTTTGTAAACAAAATCATTTGATTTACCTATGTGAAGAATTTCTTAAACTTTCAGTAGCCCAAAGATGGGATAAAATAAAACAATTAAATTTATGCCGAAATTGTTTATGTACCGGACATTCCTACAAACAATGTAAATCGTTCGGTTGTAAGATATGTAAAGCCAAACACAGTTCTCTTTTACATGAAAATAAACCATCTGATATTCATGTTAAAGAAAACAGTTCAATTAATTTCAACCCGAACAATGATTCCGAGAATGAACCAAATAAAGTTAAGTTGTCAACTAATACTTCAGAAAATAATGTTAATAGAAATGAGATTGTTTTAAAAAATAATTGTTCAAATAATGATTATGTACTGTTGAGTACTGCTAAAGTTAGAGTATATGATAGATACGGAAATACTCATATCGCACGAGTAATCCTAGATTCAGGGAGCCAATCATGTTTTATTACAGAGGATTTTCTAAGTAAACTCGATTTAGACACAAATAGAGCAAATATTTGTGTTTCAGGAATTAATAATTCCGTTTCATCTTTAAATAAAAAATGTCAATTAAAAATTGGTTCTATATTAAACAATTTTAAGTCAAATTTACATTGCATAGTGGTGCAACAGATTACTGAGAATTTGCCAACTTATACTTTTAATGTCTCAAATTTCTCAATACCCCCTAATATAACTTTGGCAGATGATTCATTTAATGTAAGCAGTAAGGTAGATATGTTACTTGATGCTAGTTTGTTTTGGGATATAATGTTAGATGGTCGCATAGATCTTGGAAAGAATTTACCCTCCCTCCAAAATACTGTTTTTGGTTATATTGTGGTTGGTAAAGTTCCATATCCAACAAAAAATCATATTAGATGTCATTTTTCACAAATATTTAGTAGTGATGATTTACAATTAGAGAAATTTTGGTCTGTTGAAGAGCCAAAGTCTCATATTTCTTATTCAAAGGATGATGTTTATGTTGAAAATCATTTTAAAAATTCATTTTCTCGATCAGAAACTGGTCAATTTATTGTTAAAATTCCCTGGAAGGAACATCCTTCTGTCCTAGGCGATTCTAAACAATTAGCTGTTAAAAGATTATTGTATTTAGAGGATAGATTTAAGAAATGTCCCGAACTTAAAAATGGTTATTTAAATTTCATGAAAGAATATTTAGATTTAGATCACATGTCAATTGATTATAATTTAGATGCGGAAGGCACCGCAGAACCTAATTATTTTTTACCACATCATGGTGTTATCAAAAATGAAAGCCTGACAACCAAACTCCGTGTTGTTTTTAATGGTTCTGCCCCATCGACTAATGGGAAGTCATTGAATGATATCCAATATTCAGGACCAGCAATTCAAAATAATATTTTGAGTATTTTGATTAGATTTAGACAACATGCAGTTGTTGTTGTTTCCGACATCAGCAAAATGTATAGGACGATACTTGTTCATCCCGATGACAGAAGAATGCAAAAAATTGTCTGGAGGAATAGTAGTCCTTCTCAGCCAATTTCAATTTATAATTTAAAAACCGTAACATATGGCACTGCCAGTGCGCCATATCTAGCCATTAGGTGTATCCAGCAATTGTCATTTGATAATAAAATCAAGTTTCCTGAAGCAAGTGAAATTATTCTGAGAGATTTTTATGTTGACGATCTCATTACTGGATTTTCAAGTGAGGCTGAAGCTATTAAAAGATGTGATGAAGTGGTCAAAATATTGAAGTCAGCTTGTTTTAATTTAAGGAAATGGTCTTCAAACAGCCAATTGGTATTAGATCACTTTAAAGATTATTCCGATCCTTTAAAAGTACTTAATTTAGGAGATCACGAGTGTATTAAAACTCTTGGTATTCAATGGTCTAGTAAGTTAGATATTTTCAGTTTTCATGTTGAAAACCCTGATCCTTTATCAAAAATAACGAAGCGCACAATGCTTTCTGCAATCGCAAAAATTTATGATCCCTTAGGTTTAGCCAGTTGTTGTATAATCCTAGTAAAAATTATGATTCAATCTCTTTGGTCGTTAAAACTTGATTGGGATTCCGAAGTCCCCTCTGATTTGTGTGATAAATGGAAAAAGTTCCAGTCTAAGTTATGTCACTTAAATGATTTAAGAATTCCACGGTGCGTTCTGAGTAATAAACCTAAAATAATAGAATTACATGGATTTAGTGATGCTTCACAATACGCATATTGTGCAACAATTTATACTCGATGCATTGATTCACAAGGTTCTATAAATGTTCATTTGTTATGTGCTAAGACTAAGGTCGCCCCAGTCAAAATATTGACTATTCCTCGATTAGAATTGTGTGGTAGCTTATTATTGGTCCAACTTATGAAATCTGTTTCAGATTCTGTTACTTTTCAGTACACTCCATATTATTGGTGTGATTCACAAATTGTTTTGCATTGGCTCAATAATGACCCAGCAAACCTTCAAGTTTTTGTTGGAAACCGTGTTGCAGAAATTCAAAGATGTACTACAATTGAAAATTGGAATTATGTTAGCTCGTCTGAGAATCCTGCAGATATTGGTAGTAGAGGAATTTTGCCAGACCAATTAGCTCACTGTAAGCTCTGGTTTAATGGCCCTCAATTTTTATCAACAGATTTTGATAAAACTAAGTTCTATGATTTACTTGATATATCAAACCTTCCTGAAATGAGAAAGAAATCTAAGGCATTAGTTTCTATAAAAAATGATTTTAATTCACTTTTTTATAAATACTCGAATCTGAACAAATTAATTAGAATTATGGCTTATTGTAGAAGATTTGTTAATAATTCAAAGTCAAAGTCTAATAGTAGAAGGTATGGCCCGATTTCAGCAATCGAATTTACTGATTCAGAGGTTTTTCTTGTTAGATTAGCTCAGACAGAAAGTTTTGTTGAAGAAATTTCATTATTAAATAACGGTAAAGACCTTTCGTCAAAGAGTAGATTATTACCTTTAACGCCTTTTCTAGATGAAACTGGATTATTGAGAGTAGGAGGACGTCTTAGAAAATCTTCTAGGAATTATGATGGGAAACATCCCTTACTATTAGATAAGATTCATGTTTTAAGCAAACTAATATTGAGACATGAGCATGTGCAACTTCAACATGCAGGTCCACAACTCTTGTTAGCGACAGTTCGTCAAAAATTTTGGATAATTGCGGGAATGTCTCTAGCTAAAACAGTTGTAAGGAATTGCATTAGATGCTATCGGTTTAAACCTAAACCTGGTTCTACGATTATGGCTGATTTGCCAGAACATCGTGTTAATATATCACAACCTTTTTTCATAACTGGATTAGATTACGCAGGGCCAGTTACATTAAAGGATAGAAAAGGTCGCGGATGTAAAACGTATAAAGCGTACATATGTTTATTTATTTGCTTCGCCACGAAAGCAGTACATTTAGAATTAATTAGTTCTTTGACATCTGAAGCTTTCATGGCAGGCCTTAGAAGATTTGTTTTTAGACGCGGTAAACCCGGGCATCTGTATTCAGATAACGGTACAAGTTTTGTAGGTGCCAAAAATGAACTAAAAATTTTGTATGATTTCATTAGAAAATCAGAGGATGAAATTGTCACCTCTTGCGCAGCTCAGAATATTATATGGCATTTCATTCCTCCTAGTACTCCAAATTTCGGGGGATTATGGGAAAGTAATATAAAAGGGGTAAAATATCATTTATCTCGTATTATTGGTCAAACCCTTCTAACTTATGAAGAATTCTGTACATTTTTAATTCAGATTGAAGGCACTTTGAATTCACGTCCTTTATATGCTCTATCATCTGATCCTAACGATTACACTCCTTTAACTCCCTCACATTTTTTAATCGGAAGACCGATGACCGCTGTCCCTGATCATACGTTTCAAGGAGAGATAAAAATAAACCAATTGTCCAGATTCCAACTGATTCAGAAATTGTTGCAAGACTTTTGGAAGCAATGGTCAAAGATTTACCTGAATGATCTCCAACAACGTCATAAATGGAGAAGTAGTACTTCCACCATTCAAGTCGGATCTTTAGTGCTCTTAAAATCTGACAATTTGCCCACTTGTCAGTGGCAGTTAGGAAGAATAGTGTCTGTTCACCCTGGTGATGATGGTGAAATTCGAGTGGTAACTGTTAAAACCGCTCATGGACTTTATAAACGAGGAATAACTAAAATTTGTCCATTACCATTAGCTGAGACTTGTTTCTAGTGTTCCTCATTAACTTAGGTGATTTGTGTTTGAACGGTCTTGGAGCTGTTCAAGGCGGGGAGTATGGACGAAAAGTATTATTTATTATTGGATAGACAGTTCCGCCCTTGCTCAATGACGGGAAAAAACAAGCATCAAAAATACACAACATATATTTGTCAGATTGTCATTAAAATTATTAGATTGATTGTCATAATATAAAATCACATTTTTAACAATTTGTAATTAATTTTTTAGCTGAATACAAGAAGTTTTTAATATAATATATTACAGTCCATTCTATCAGAAGTTTGTCCATAACAAAGTTAAAGAAAGAGTATTTATGTCCACAAATAACCATTTTATACAATAGATAATAAATACGGTTAGAAAAACTTACCTGTTGCTGATAAGAAATTTCGTCTTAGTCACCAAATATTACAACTTTTTGTTAAAAAACAATGATCTTGTTTAACTCACATGAACATATCAATGAAAGTGCGCCATATTGAAGTAAATATTGCCAAATGTCAAAAGGTATATTGTGGTAGGAGTTACAACAAAAACCGCCAATTTTGAAATTAAATTTTAAGCTTATTCCGCTTTACCCACCCATTCCACTTTACCTACCTTTCCCCTACCTACTTTCAACTAGGTACCTACACGTATCCGCAAATTTCCATTCTTCCTTTATTTTTTTTTTAAGTTTTCGTAAAGTTTTGTGTTCTTTGATCGGGCTATTAAGAGAAAAAGAATTATTATTCTACATTTTTCTGAGAAAATAATAAAATAATAAAAAATGATAATAATAATAAAAAGGTATTTAGAATATTTTATTTTCTTGACATGCGCTGCCCTCTGTCGGCGAGTAGGAACAATATTACAGTGTCACAATGATTTTCTACTGGAATAAGCAGTTATATACGTGGAAAACCGGAAGATGGTAGCAGAAGTTGAGCTATAAAAAGTGAGTTATTTTATTCATTTTTTAAAATAATTTTATTATACTACACTAAGCATCAAAATTAGCGCACCACCTTAAAAATGGGACATTTTTAATGTCTCGTATTTCCTAAATCTGTTGTCCGATTTGAGTGATTTTTTTAGTATATTATAGCTTTATTTTTCAGGAATATTGACGTAATAATATTATTGCTAAAAAACAGGTAAATGTCATTGTATCCCGGGTGTAACAATGATAGTGTGTTTTTTCCTCAAAGTTTGGAACACCCTGTGGAATATTCTAGCGTATATAAAATATTGAAATTAAAACTAAACTGTAGCATTAGACTTTCTTAACATTTTGCTTTTTGATTCATTCGCTTATGTGGGATAATAAAAAAGTTAGGTACTTTAACAACTAGCCATGTTATTCATCAATACAGGGTGTTTCTAAATAAGTGCGACAAACTTTCAGGTGTAATTCTGCATGAAAAAATAATGACCGTTTGCTTTATACATATGTCCACAAATGCTTCGTTTCCGAGATACGGGATGTTGAATTTTTTCTTACAATCTGACGATTTATTTATTGCTCTAAAACCGGTTGAGATATGCAAATGAAATTTGGTAGATTTTAAGAGGTAGTTATTGCGCATTTTTTGACATACAATTAAGAATTTTATATTCACCATTGGCGTGCCTACGGGTATAAACATTTTAGATACATCCCGTATGCACGCCAATGATGAATATAAAATTCTTAATTTTATGTCAAAAAATGCGCAAAATGTTTAAAAATTAACAACTTTTCTTTTAATTGTTTTAAACATTTTGGACAAATTCATTTGGATAATACAGTAAAATTTTCAAAAGGAAATATTTACAGTGACCAAAGATACAGTGAGTTAAAGTTGAATTAGGGGTGTGTCGCTCACCTATATGGGAAACTTTTTTATTATTAATTTTACGAAAATAAATATTCTTCATAAAATGCTCCGAATGGTCTAAACCTAAGATGCAAAATATCAAATTTTATTCATCTTATAATTAATTATTTATATGGGAAATAAGCCACAATTAAAATGAAAAAGAATAATTTTATTAACGTTTCGACGCCCAAATCGGGTGCCGTTGTCAAAATACAAAATATTACTAAAATAAACTAAAGTGTTGTTGCTAAGCAAAAAAAATTCTTCTAATAATTTATTTAATCTCACTCATTTATATTGGCAATTCAGACATATATTATACATTTTAAAGTAGAAGACTTTAAAATGATATTGCCAATATTTATGAGTTGCGTTCCTGGGACGACTTACTGAAAGATAGTTCATTCGATTACATGAAATTAACCCCAACTCAAGAATATCCGTCATAAAAAATTATAGCATGTGATATGTCTTTAAAAAGACAACCAAATGCAACGACAGTAAAATTCTCGCGTTAGAGACTTCATAGTAAATCACAAGGGAAAACCAGGAAAAACCCTGTGATACTATCCCGACATCGTAAGTATTTGGTCTTACATTAATTTACTCTCAAAAAATAATACCAAATTCTGACTTGTAACATGTTTAAATTATAAATAATATTAATAATACTAGATATATAAGTAATACTAAAATATAAAATATGTACTAGCTCGATATTATTGACTTACTAATCTTGGTATTTTCTTTCTATTGACTTCCTCTTTCAGTATGGGTAACCACATCCTACTGCATTCTACCGAGGAATTTGCGACACAATTGGTTTCATTTAGCATAATTAGAGCCGCTTCTTTGATTTTTCTCTTTTTACTATCTGATTCTTTCAGGACTATACTTGAATCTCTCCACTGAACTCTATGTTCATTATCCCATGCGTGTTGACATATTTGAGATCTCTCAAATTCTCTATTTTTAATATAAGATTGATGTTCACTTATTCTAACGTCTAATGGTCTTGATGTCTCACCTAAATAAAATTGTTCGCATTCACAAGGTATTTTATAAATGCAATTTTTTGTTCTTTCTTGATCATTGTTAGGTTTAGTTTTAGATAGAATAGATCTCAATGTGTTTGTTGTTTTGAATGTTGTTGAAATTAGTACCATCAATTCTCCTTGTAGTGAACTATCAAAATTCTTATTAAACATTCTAAAACCATTTGCTAATAATGATGACACTTTTATAAAAAATACAAAACATTTTTTAAACAAATTATCAACTATTGAATTTAATCCAAATAATATTTTAGTAAGTTTTGACATAAACAGTTTATTTACAAATGTACCATTAGATAAAACTTTAAACATAATCAAAACGAAATTAGAGAATGATAATACATTGGCAACTAGGACTAAATGTATCAGCTATAATGGAGTTATTGACATTATGTACCCATAATACCTATTTTCAACTAAACAATGAATTCTATAAACAAAATTTTGGTCTAGCAATGGGCTCTTCTTTATCTCCATTATTGGCTAATATATTTATGGAGGATTTCGAAACTAATATTATTTCTAAACAAAATTTAAAACCCACAGTATGGTGGAGATATGTAGATGATGTGTTTTCAATATGGCCTCATGGATCAGAATTGTTGGATACATTCCTGAATATTATAAACGATCAAGAAGAGACAATAAAATTTACAATGGAAAAGGAATACAATAACAGCCTACCTTTCCTCGATGTTTTGATCTCAAAGAAGGATATTGGATATGAGACTCAAGTGTATAGAAAACCAACACACACCAACAGATATCTCAATTACAAGTCAAATCACAACATCAACGTTAAAAAGGGAATCATTAAATCCTTATATGATAGAGCCAAAATTACTTGTTCTAACGAAAATTCCTTTTTAGCAGAAAAACAATTGTTAACATCTGTTTTATTAAAAAATGATTATCCTTTATCGTTTATAAATAAGGAATTGTCAAGATTGGATCGAATGGAACAGAACAACTTAGAACGGGATCCTACAACATTCACCAGAAATAATACGAGGAAAATATCAATACCATATATAAAAGGACTATCCGAGAAACTTAAAACAATAGGAAATAAATTCAACATTTCAACAACATTCAAAACAACAAACACATTGAGATCTATTCTATCTAAAACTAAACCTAACAATGATCAAGAAAGAACAAAAAATTGCATTTATAAAATACCTTGTGAATGCGAACAATTTTATTTAGGTGAGACATCAAGACCATTAGACGTTAGAATAAGTGAACATCAATCTTATATTAAAAATAGAGAATTTGAGAGATCTCAAATATGTCAACACGCATGGGATAATGAACATAGAGTTCAGTGGAGAGATTCAAGTATAGTCCTGAAAGAATCAGATAGTAAAAAGAGAAAAATCAAAGAAGCGGCTCTAATTATGCTAAATGAAACCAATTGTGTCGCAAATTCCTCGGTAGAATGCAGTAGGATGTGGTTACCCATACTGAAAGAGGAAGTCAATAGAAAGAAAATACCAAGATTAGTAAGTCAATAATATCGAGCTAGTACATATTTTATATTTTAGTATTACTTATATATCTAGTATTATTAATATTATTTATAATTTAAACATGTTACAAGTCAGAATTTGGTATTATTTTTTGAGAGTAAATTAATGTAAGACCAAATACTTACGATGTCGGGATAGTATCACAGGGTTTTTCCTGGTTTTCCCTTGTGATTTACTATGAAGTCTCTAACGCGAGAATTTTACTGTCGTTGCATTTGGTTGTCTTTTTAAAGACATATCACATGCTATAATTTTTTATGACGGATATTCTTGAGTTGGGGTTAATTTCATGTAATCGAATGAACTATCTTTCAGTAAGTCGTCCCAGGAACGCAACTCATAAATATTGGCAATATCATTTTAAAGTCTTCTACTTTAAAATGTATAATATATGTCTGAATTGCCAATATAAATGAGTGAGATTAAATAAATTATTAGAAGAATTTTTTTTGCTTAGCAACAACACTTTAGTTTATTTTAGTAATATTTTGTATTTTGACAACGGCACCCGATTTGGGCGTCGAAACGTTAATAAAATTATTCTTTTTCATTTTAATTGTGGCTTATTTCCCATATAAATAATTAATCATAAAAATGCCACAAGGAAATAGCTTCAGAACAACATTCATCTTATAGTTTACATAGATTTTACCGGCCAAACCAGATTTCAGGACAAACTAGATTGGCCTAGGCCAAACTAGTTTATCCTATTAAAATTACAAAACAAATACAAAATACAAATGCCAAATACAAAACCTATTAAAATTTTTTAAAGTGTTTAAAAAATCTTTATTTTGTTTTATATAAAAGTCTCTAGCATTAAAACTAAGCGAGTTACGCTCAAAATAAAGTTGGCTCCTTTTTTTGGTAAAAAATATCGTGAAAATCTCCCTTTATTTAGCAATAAAATTGATCGTTACCGCTTTACCATTTAGGTACTTTATATGTGTATTGTTTATACGATCTGTAAGGTTTACCGGTTGGGAGTCCTAAGTTTTGAAAAAAATTGGTTTTATAGTAAAAAAAAATTTCCCAAAATATTGGAAAATGCACTTTTTTCAAAATAACTTAAACAGTATTGGATACTAAAAATCTCAAGGAGTAAAAAGTAGGTAAGTTTTGCCTTTATAAATATGATAGATTCATTTTGTTTTTCTCTTAGACAAAAATTGGTTCAAATATGGCTGTTCATATTTTGCATACACTCGTGATTAGTGACTCGTTCAGGCCCTTTCAATCATGTGAAAATTACATAAGTAAAATAAATTGTTTGTAAAGCCGTAACGAATAATTTCATTTGGGGTGCTAAGTAGGCGGAGATTTTCACGATTCGATTTTTTTTACAAAAAAAAAGGAGTTAACTTGATTTTGAGCATAACTCACATAGTTTTGATGCTAGAAACTTTTTTAAAACATATAATTGGATTTTCCCGAAAAGTGCATTGACTCTTAGCGCATTATGTTGCTTCTCTTAAGCAATTGTGATGTGTTCTTTCAATTTGATTCGTACCTCTGGCGTCTAGTCGGGGCTAGATGGGACGACCTGGAAATAATTTTCATTTAATTTTTAATACATAATTTATATAAAGCTACGGAACTGCAACAATGCACTGAGAACAAATTTTTCCCAGAACGCAACCTTTGTTGTCCGAGTTATAATCTACTGTTGTTATCACACCCTCAAAAAAACCCCATGCAGTAGGGGAAACGTCAAAAAACACAATTCGTTACAATTCGCTTTTAATTTTCAAATATAAACTTGAACCATAAATAATAAAAAATCCAAATTTTGCAAGATTCAGGTTGTAAGGGATCTAATATATTGTATAAGGGCTCTATAGTCCTTATTTAAAATTTTATTGGTTATTTCACGTTGAAATATTTGATTTGGAATTTAACGAATAAGAACGTATTTTTCATGAGCTACAACTTTGCTTTTGCTGGGTCTATAGACTTTACGAGTTCACAATTTTTTTCATTTTTTTATATTATGCTACATTTTTGCTAAGAAAATTTTTTTCGATATAATACTTAATTTTTGAGTTATTTGTGAAAATCGCCTGAAAACGTGATTTTTTTGTCAAAAAATAAACATTTTCAATCGTAAATAACTCGAAAAGTATTAACTAAGTTAAAATTCTATAGAACTAAAATTGCTTAGAATTAGTCAATTTATCCATCTCCAGACTTATTTTAAACGCGCGATTTTTCACCCCCAACTAGGGGTGACTGTCACCCCCCGAGTAAAAGAAACCAACGGCACAAGCCGTCCAAATTTTCATGCAATTAGCAGATGATCCTGAAAATTACACGGTATCGCCGTATTTCCCGTTCATTTACTGGACTACAAAGTGTTTCTATAATCTGTATTTAATCCTACATAATAATAATAATCAGACGAAATTACAAAAAAATCGTAGATTAAGTAAATTATTTATCTTTTATTAAAATTATATTTTTTATTCGATTTTTCCGCTTTTAGGAGTGCCTTGTATAACATAGTTTGTTACGAGTTAAAAGTCGCTAAGCAACTAGAAACGATTCTTATAAATAAGATTGTCATAATTTTTGCTTTATTGTCACAAGTACTGGCCTAAACAATTATAAAAATCAGGCTTCTATATTGTCTTGAACATTAGCGGCTATCAAGCCATTTTTAAGTCCGAAATCATATAGAAAATCAGGCATGAAGTAGGCTTTAGGTATACATTGCTACCTGTCTAGTAAGGGTCATCTCTTTGTCTTTACCTGTCTAGTGTCATATCTTGCTCACTTTTGATTTACACTTCATGAGGACAAGTTAGTATTGTCCTATGAAACTCCTTGAGGATATTTAATCAGAAGTAATCCAGATAACTAATTAAGAAATATTCAATTTGATGAAGTTGACGATTGTCTTGCTCAGCAAGGATTTAAAATATCTGGATATTTAGGTCCCCAAGACCTTTCTTTTTGGCCATACGCTATCTTTAAGGTAAGCTTTGTTTTTTTAACACCTGATTCGTTGTCTAAAGGGAAACCTTTAGTAATTTTAATTTATACCTTTTGCTCTGCTTGCATGCTGATGTATCTATCCATTTCAGGCCAACAATTTTTCTTTCTCTCCAATTCATTTTGATGTTGTGAGTTTTTTTGAAACACCCTTGTCCAGGGTCGATATTTATATAACCTGTATATCTGTGAAGTATCCAAGTATATAAATGCAGTACGACATCATCCACGTGTATAACATCGACGAAAAAAAACATAAGGTAGGATCAAACCAATACTTCTCTTAAAAGAACGTTGTTTTGCCTGTCTAAGCCACCACACCATACAGCAGTCTGACAAATATCTCGGTTTTGTATTTTTTTCTTGTAAATAGTACCTAAATATAATATTACATAGTTTTAAGAATTATAATATGGGTGTACGCTGAAAAGAATATTCTTAGAGGCAATTTAGTTGAGTTTTTTTTACCTTTCCCTTTTGGATTTTTTTATATTTTCAATTAAGATTAATATGAATTTTTTTTAGTTTTGGTTAAATAAGAATAAATAGTTTGTGAATTCTCCGATTTTTTGATTTCTTATTATTATTTTTTTTGTTTGGTAGAAAATAAAACTAGTTATTTACCTTCGCATACCTTCAATAAAAACCGGTAACATCGGCGAAGAGTAACATTTGGCGCTCCAACGTAAAATTTTTTGTTATTGTTTATTTTATAAAGCATTGAGTATTATTACATATTATTATTTAACAGATATAAAGATATACACTGCTGTACATAACTATTATTAGGCATAAAATTTCTGATTTTTGATATGGCATAGTGGCATAATAGTAATTATTGTTAGGTACATATTTCACAGATATTTTGATACACACTGCTGTACATAAATATTATTAGGCATAAAATTTTTGATTTTTGATATGGCATAGTGGCTTAATATTAATTATTATTACATATTACACAGATATTTTGATATACACTGCTGTACACAAATATTATTAGGCACAATATTTTTGATTTTTGTGCTTTGTGGACACTTTCTTGATTTCTTGCAAATAAATAGTTAATTTTATTCCTTTATTTCCAATATACAGGGTGGCTCAAAATTATTTCACCTCATAAAATATATATTGCATAGTATTTTATCGGTTTTAGTGTTCGGATTTAACCCAATTATTGTGTATTGACTTACTACTAGCTCGCATAACTTAAAGTAGTAGTTGAAGTTATTTTTTTTGTTTTTTGTAAGCTCGCATAACTTAAAGTAGTAGTTGAAGTTATTTTTTTTTGCTTTTTGTAACATTGGGTAAGGGTTGCGTGTTGCCATTTCACGCAAAAATATTTAAGAATAGGATACTATAATATATTGTTGAGATTTTTTTTTGTCTTTACTTTATACTTCATCTCTTATTTTATCATATTTTTTTATCTCTAACCGAGATAGGGTTTTATTTTATTCTTTTTCGGTTTACTTAATATGGAGGTTAATAGACTTTTGGGTGATGAACTCAGTTATGAGTTATCAATAAGAAGTTTACCAATTGATGCAAATGTACACACGAAAAGGGCTACGTTGAGAGAAGCTCTTAAAGCAGAAAGAGAGGGACAAAGAGATTCTCCTAAGGTGGTTAATATAGACCCATCTTTTGAGTTTTCGTTGTGCTCAGGGAAACTTAGCGATCTGGAAGAAGGTATAGAACATTTTAATGAACAGAACAGAACTAATGAATTTAAAAGAATTAGTTCCCGTCTAACACATGTTAAACTTAGACTTAACAGACTTCAATGCAACGAAAAACAGGAAGCTCAAAGGAATCAACTATTAGATTGGCACAAACGGTTACTATTAGAAGTCAACAGGATTTATGAGAGCTTTGGGAAAGATAATCAAGTAGAGCACATCTCACTTTTGGATACTTCAGTTCCATTATTGCCTGAAATTGTTCATTCCGGGTCTCATGAATGTGGTTTGGTAAACTCAGAATCATTAGCTGAAGAGCATCCTATTGAAGCTGCGCTGTTTGGAGCTACTAACAGTTCACCAACTGCAGGCAATAGAGTTTCATTCTTAAGGCAGGTTTTTGAAGAAAATCAACATGATAGCACGATACAACAACAAGTACATTCTCAAAGATGTTCTAGTTCTCTGAGGGTTTCAAGCAGAATATCAGATGGGAATCAAGAGTATACGTCCAGTGCTATAAATAGACCACTTAATTCAAGTAGAGAAATGAATTCTTCTGAAAATCACAATAGGCATACGGAACCACAAACTGATACAAGATTATCAAGGCACAATTTTAATAATGGAAGTAGTGCAACAGTACCTACAAGGGAGATTGATAATACTTTAGCTCGACATTTTAATCTGGAAACACCTTCATCTAACTTCAACAGTAAAATAATGGATTCGCTAGATTTCTTAAAGCATGATGTTCAGAACGTTGATATAAGTAGATGGAGATTACAATATGATGGAATCTCGAGCGTTACTAGTTTTCTAGAAAGAGTGGAGGAACTCAGAGTTTCAAGAGGAGTATCTAAAGAGAGACTACTTCGTTCGGCTCCAGAACTTTTTACCAAAGACGCCTTACTCTGGTACAGAATGGGAAATTTTACATCGTGGGATAATCTGGTCCAGGAACTTAGGTCTGCTTTCCAGCCCCATGACTATGAGAATTCCTTATGGGAGGAAATCCGAAGAAGAACACAGGGCTCACAGGAACGAGTTATAAACTATATTTCAGTCATGGAAAATCTATTCAAGAAACTATTGATCCCCCCTAACGAAGAAGAAAGACTGAATATCATTCGTAGGAATATGCTTCCTTATATTCAGCAGGGCTTGGCTTTAACAAAAATTAGCAACATCAGTGATCTTTGTTCATTAGCCAAGGCTATGGAAGCAATGGAAACAAGGATTCGACAATTTTGCCCTCCTCCTTCAAGCACCAGACTTTTGGTAGAACCTGAATTAGCTTATAGAAAGCCGTCAACTCCTATTTTTACGAGTCCGGTTACAACACCTGTGTTTACAGAAGAAGTTGCAAATAGCGATAAATCTGAACATTTGAATAAGGGTACATGCTTTAATTGTGGATCTGAGGGACACAAGTTTAAAAATTGTAACCAGCCTAAGAAGTTCTTCTGTTATAAATGTGGATGCAACAACGTGACAACGAAAAACTGTCCCAGATGTTCAAAAAAACGCAGCTTCTCTCCCTCGGTAAGTCGGACGAGTGGAGTGGAATGTAAATCAACTCCGACAACTGATAATACAGCGGTCCTTGAATACATTTTAGCCCATGCTGAAGGTGATCAACGACCATATTTGAGTGTCTCAATTCTTGGAAAGGATATACTTGGATTATTGGATAGTGGAGCATCACGAACCATTCTTGGAAAATCTGGTTGGGATGTGTTTAAAGACATTTGCCCATTAAATGAAGATAACAAGAAATCATGTATAGTTGCTTCAGGTGGTTCATGTGAAAGTATAGGATCTATTACTGTACCAGTACGGTTAAGAGATCGGGTTCGTGTTTTGAATATTCTAGTTATCCCATCCCTTGTTTCTTCGCTTATTTTAGGTATTGACTTTTGGTCAGCTATGGGGATAGTCCCAGACCTTTTTAAGGGAGAATGGTTTTTTAACCGTGAAGAAGAGTTAAATAGTGTATTAATTTCTGGAATCCAGGACTTTGATTCATTAAATAAAGAACAATGTGATCAATTACAAAAGATTGTAGATAAAGCGTTTTTAGGAATGACATCTCAAGAGACAGGATGTATAAAGGGCGTGGAGCATGTGATACATACCAATTCACCACCCATTAAACAAAGGTACTACCCATTGTCACCAGCTCTACAAAAGGTAGTTAATACCGAACTGGACCAAATGTTAGAAAAAGGCATAGTAGAACCTTCAACCTCACCATGGTCGTCGCCCATAGTCATGGTACAAAAGAATGACAAATGGAGATTTTGTGTTAACTATAGAAAGTTAAATGCGGTAAGCGTTCCGGATGCATATCCAATTCCTTATGTGTCATCTATTCTAGATAAACTTCGAGATGCACGATATTTAACTACCTTGGATGTCAAATCAGCATATTGGCAAATAAATGTAGCTATGGAATCTAGACCTTTAACTGCTTTCACAGTGCCTAATAGAGGTTTATTTCAGTTTCGTCGTATGCCTTTTGGGCTACATTCAGCTCCTGCTACATGGCAGCGTGCAATTGACAATATTTTAGGTCCCGAATTAGACAGTTATGTTTTTGTATATCTTGATGATATAATTATTTGTACATCAACGTTTGAGCAGCATTTAAAAGTTTTAGAGACAGTATTTCAGCGTTTAACCGACGCTGGTGTTACTCTTAATAGCGAGAAGTGTTTAATATGTCGTTCAGAATTGAAGTATTTAGGCTACGTAGTAAATAAATCTGGATTACTTGTCGATCCAGAAAAGGTAGAAGCAATACTGGGAATACCGACACCGAGAACTGTTCAGGATGTTCGTCGGATTGTAGGTATGGCATCATGGTATAGGAGATTTATTCCATCATTTAGTACTGTTGTCTCACCGCTTACTCAACTTACTCGAAAAAATGTACAATTCGTTTGGAATAAGACATGCGAGGACGCCCTGAATAAGGTTAAAGAATATTTAGTTTCGGCACCCATTTTGGCGTGTCCTGATTTTTCTTTACCATTTATAGTAGAGACAGATGCAAGTGACTATGGATTGGGGGCTGTTCTTTCTCAAAAACATGGAGATGAAGAACACGTTATAGCTTACTTGAGTCGATCACTGACAAAAACCGAAAGGAAGTATTCTACTACAGAGAAAGAATGTCTCGCCGTTCTATTTGCTGTAGAGAAACTAAGACCATACTTAGAAGCTACTAAATTTGTAGTTATTACAGACCATTTTAGTTTAAAGTGGTTGTTTTCCATTAAAGACCCCATAGGCAGAATTGCTCTTTGGGCTCTGCGTTTGCAGGCATATGACTTTGAAGTCATACACCGGAAAGGAAAAGATCATCTAGTGCCTGACGCACTATCTCGTGCAGTTCCTTGCATAAATGCTTTGGATGTAGACTGTTCTACTTCTACACAGGTCAGTCTAGACCGATGGTACTTGGGTATGATTTCCAAGGTCAACAAATTTCCTAGAAACTATCCACTTTAGAGGATAGAGGGAGGAAAACTTTTGAAGAATATAAAACCGCGATACCCTGAACTAGCTTTATCAGAGTGGGTAACGGTTGTTCCAAGGGAACAAAGACTAAACCTTATAAGAGATCATCATGATCCTCCAACGTATGGACACCTTGGCGTTTCAAAAACATTTGGAAGACTTAGTCAAAAATATTATTGGCCAAAGATGCGATCAGATATAGGACGCTATATAAAGAACTGTACAACATGTCAACGGATAAAACCAGAACAGCAACGTCCTAGAGGTCAATTGTTATCTCAGCAGCCGACTGCCACTCATCCATGGACTCTCATCAGTATAGACTTAGTTGGACCTTTACCTAGGACCACTTCAGGATTTTCGTATATTTTCACCGTGTTAGATTGCTTTTCCAAATTTATTTTAGCTTTCCCAATTAGAGCAGCGACATCAGCCAACATAGTTAAGTTGCTACAAAATGAGGTGTTTCTAGTCTATGGTGTACCAGAGAGAATTTTGTTGGATAATGGGGCACAATTTCGTGGCCATACATTCCAACAACTTGTCTCAAACTATGGTATTGAATTAAAGTTTACAGCACTATACCATCCACAAGCTAATCCCGTGGAAAGAGTTCATAGAGTAATAAAAACTATGTTGACGGCCTATGTCTCTCAAAATCAAAGACACTGGGATCTTCTTTTGCCAAAGATTACATGTGCTTTGCGATGTTCGGTTCATGAAGTCACCGGAGTCTCACCGAACCTTATTAATTTTGGTAGGGAAATCAATCTGAATGGCAATAGAAATAGACATGAGTCTGAACAAGGTCAGTATAATATCGGAACAAGGAAGGAATCTCTGGATAAACTGTTTTCTGATGTTCGGAAGAAACTTAAGTCAGCGTATGAAAAAAGTAAAGTTCCATATAACCTGCGAAGAAGGACAGAAACATATAAAGTAGGGGACATGGTTTGGAGAAGAAATTTCGTTCAGTCTGATGCTACAAGATATTTCAGCGCAAAATTGGCCCAAAAGTTTGTAGGACCATTTAGTATTAATAAAGTGGTCTCCCCATGGAGTTATGAACTTGTTGATGAAAATGGCTCTCATGCAGGAACCTGGAATGCAAAAGATTTGAAACCGGTTACTCAGGACAGTGAGGTTAAGGACATTAAGTCTAAACCTCCTGATGTGGAAGTATAGAGTTACAATGTGTTGAAAATTTTATTGTAAGATTTTGTTATCTTTACAAGTTTTTGTTTTATTTTTTTTGGTTTGTTTTTTTTATTTTTGTTTTATTTTTATTTTGTTTTGTACCGTTAGGACTTAAAGGTTTCTTTGAAACTTTTTGCAAGTAAGGGTGGGGTTGTTACGAGTTAAAAGTCGCTAAGCAACTAGAAACGATTCTTATAAATAAGATTGTCATAATTTTTGCTTTATTGTCACAAGTACTGGCCTAAACAATTATAAAAATCAGGCTTCTATATTGTCTTGAACATTAGCGGCTATCAAGCCATTTTTAAGTCCGAAATCATATAGAAAATCAGGCATGAAGTAGGCTTTAGGTATACATTGCTACCTGTCTAGTAAGGGTCATCTCTTTGTCTTTACCTGTCTAGTGTCATATCTTGCTCACATTTGATTTACACTTCATGAGGACAAGTTAGTATTGTCCTATGAAACTCCTTGAGGATATTTAATCAGAAGTAATCCAGATAACTAATTAAGAAATATTCAATTTGATGAAGTTGACGATTGTCTTGCTCAGCAAGGATTTAAAATATCTGGATATTTAGGTCCCCAAGACCTTTCTTTTTGGCCATACGCTATCTTTAAGGTAAGCTTTGTTTTTTTAACACCTGATTCGTTGTCTAAAGGGAAACCTTTAGTAATTTTAATTTATACCTTTTGCTCTGCTTGCATGCTGATGTATCTATCCATTTCAGGCCAACAATTTTTCTTTCTCTCCAATTCATTTTGATGTTGTGAGTTTTTTTGAAACACCCTTGTCCAGGGTCGATATTTATATAACCTGTATATCTGTGAAGTATCCAAGTATATAAATGCAGTACGACATCATCCACGTGTATAACATCGACGAAAAAAAAACATAAGGTAGGATCAAACCAATACTTCTCTTAAAAGAACGTTGTTTTGCCTGTCTAAGCCACCACACCATACAGCAGTCTGACAAATATCTCGGTTTTGTATTTTTTTCTTGTAAATAGTACCTAAATATAATATTACATAGTTTTAAGAATTATAATATGGGTGTACGCTGAAAAGAATATTCTTAGAGGCAATTTAGTTGAGTTTTTTTTACCTTTCCCTTTTGGATTTTTTTATATTTTCAATTAAGATTAATATGAATTTTTTTTAGTTTTGGTTAAATAAGAATAAATAGTTTGTGAATTCTCCGATTTTTTGATTTCTTATTATTATTTTTTTGTTTGGTAGAAAATAAAACTAGTTATTTACCTTCGCATACCTTCAATAAAAACCGGTAACATCGGCGAAGAGTAACAAGTTATAAAATTCACTGCAAGTCCTCCTGAAATTGGTTTTCGTGGGTGAAAATCGGGACATTTAGCGTCCCGACCAGGTACAAATCGGTAAGCGTCCCCAGACCCCTGAAAATCGGGACGTCCCGCGCAAATCGGGACACCTGGTAACGCTAGCCTTGGCCTGTTAGCTTCACTGTATACTATTATTATACTATACAGTACTCTTAGATTAATATTGCAATTATTGTCTATTATCTTCCTTAAGTTGTCTTCATCCTGAATGTCATTTATGATTTCTTGCTGGAAAGATGAAGTCGAAAGTCCTAAACCAAGGCTCTAACATATGGTTAATGGTTGCAGCTACGAGAGATTCCGTTGAATCAGAACGAGGTGTTTTTTCAAATACACCTGCAACCAGAACTGTTATAAACAGATGCAAGTCCAAGAAGACAATGATATTCCGCAATTATAAGTGTCACCAAAGCACTTCATATAAAAATATATAATAATTTTTTTAATTGAGGTATAATTATTGTTTTTATAAAAAAACACTGAATATTTTTTATATGATTGTTTGTATTTCCAATTGTCTATTAGTTTATGGCGAATCAGTATCGTTTTAATGAAAATGATTGTCTTACATCCAATTATTTTATTCAGTTTATCTCTTTATTTTGGCATTGTAGGTATACTATAACGTTTATACTAGGCCGTACTAGTTTATCCTATCACATTTAGGACAATCTAGTTTGTTTTTCACATTTCCCGGGAAATCAGTAAAAAATGGAAATCCCGATTCACGGGAATTTTTACAGATTTCCCGGGATTTTAAAACATTTTATTTTAAATTATAACCGGGGATATTACTAACTCCCAATGAATAAATGATTCTGATACAATTATTATCTCTGCTTAATCATTTTAAAACATTTTAAAAAGTCAGTAATCAAATCTTGTTTTCAATAGACAGATTTAAAGTTATCGAATTTATTTAACTTATTGGTAGCTATTGGAATTTGTGTAAGTTTAAAAAAAGAGATCACAATGACTGAGGTATAAAAATGTCTTAAATAATGTAGGGGATGATGTATCATTAAGAAAGCAAAGCTCAAACTTAGGCAACTAATTCCTAAATTCCTAGGCGGTTAAAACAAAAAAGTCCGCATTGTGTCAACCGTAATGTTTCGTTCAATCGGGACTTCCAACCACTCCATCGACATCTTTTTTCTTAACACATTTACAATATTACTTTTCAACCCCTTCTACTGCTTCGTTCACATTCACACTTATAATTTATCTGGTACAAGTCATAATAATATTCTTTTCATCTTCAGCCATCAAACCACTTGCTCTATCCATAACATACATATAAATTACTGATATCATCATCCACAGACATCCACATTATATAAATTTTCATCTACATACAACCCACCACCATATTTCTAAATATGACTATTCTCACCCTAACTATTCAATCTGTCATTACCAACATATAACACTCATCTATAGTAAAACCAAATCAAAAGTCTAATCTTCTTTCTGGGTCACGTTCATGTTCCTTTCTCATTAATTTCCTCACAGACATTTCACACCCCCCAGCCCCTTCTGTCATCATCTTATGACGGTTTTGGTTTTTGGACCCTTAGGGATCCGGGCAGCCTGCGAGGTCTTTAGGAATTACTCGCCTAAGTTTGAGCTTGTGCTTTCTTAATGATACATCCCCCTAGATTATTTAAGGCATTTTTACACCCCAGTCACCCCCATTGTGATCTCTTTTTTTAATTTACACAAACTCCAACAGCTACCACCAAGTTAAATAAATTCAATAACTTTAAATCAACACAAAATTGCTTTTTTAAATTTTAGGTCTCTTGACAACATTTGATTACTGACTTTAGTTCTCGAATACAAACATTTGTGTAATGTGGTTTGCCTAACCACCTCCACTGACAATATACGTGAATACATTTTTAACTACAACATCTAGTTTACTGAATTTTAAATGATTATTTTTCACAATGGAGTGAGTGTTACATCATTTCTAATTTTAACTAGCTGTACACCATAGTCTTTAAATATGACAGGTTCATTTTTCAACTTCCTGTGGAACTGTCATTTCTGTCATGTGATCGTTCGGAAGTCTCTATCCATTTCATTGTCACTTGCTGCCATACTTTCACCATGTGAACAAGTCAAACCACAGCTCAGATGTTACCTGGGGCATGTTAGTAAAATACTTTAAACATCAATGCTTAGGTTAGCATTTTCAACCGATGTTTTCTTGACGGATTACTTGTACAGACCTTTGACCCACATATTTTTATAGAATTATATCTTGGTGGTTAGCATGTAAATTTCACGTGAGTATAACCTACAACTTTTCTTAACCGTAGTAAAAATTTCAAAATCTTTGCATTATTTTACCAGGCTATATTTATTTTAGGTAAGCACTGATGATGATTGGTAAACCGATCGAAAACTAGTTATGTGATTGTGATGTAGCCCTTTTTAGGGATTTTAAATATACACCTTTTATAAAGATTTTACTGTTTTTTCTTTAAAAATTACTTTTTTTCCTTAATAGTTTTTAAAGCCAAGTTTTCTGTATCACATGTCACTCTACTAGTCTCCTTCTACATTTCAGTTGTGGAACAAAATTTGATAGGTCATCAAGTTTCTAAACTTAATAGTTTTTGAATACTTCTTTACGATCGAGAGTGAAATTTTATCACATTCTGGGCGCATGCGCACACAGACAGTAGTATGTATTTCGTTACTAATCTTTCAAGATGTATGTATCAGCGCTGTCAGCGCAAATAAGTCATATTATATCATATAAAAGGATATGTTAGTGTTAAAGTAAATGTATTATTTATTATAATTTTTGTGTCTTTGGGTTTGTCTTCCTCGGGAATAAAATATTTTATAATAATAGTAAGTATATTTAAAGTATTTGTGTATACTTAACTTGCTCAGTATATGAGAAATCTTGTAACCTGTCAAAGCAGAAGGGATATAGCTCAGTGGTAGAGTGTGTGACCGGAGATCAAGAGGTCCCGGGTTCAAATCCCGGACGATTCATATTTTTTTTTATATTTTTGGTATCTTTTTAATAAAAATTTTTTAAAAGTGGTAGGTAAAGAAAGTAAGTTTAATATTTAAATAAAATACAAATAACCTGTTAAGTATATTAATTTCGTTGAAATCATAATAATAGAAGTATAACTTCTTACGTGCGTACAAAGCGTTTTCGTTTTTCTCAAAACTAAGTATTGTGGATTTATACCCTTTATACAATAAGCGCTTATACTTCTTGTCAATAAACTGTAAAAATATCTGAAATAATAATAATGATCCTTATCAAGTGTTAAGCACTGTATTTTCCGCCCACCCCAAAGCTGTCACTCCAGGGGGTATCCCGAGGGGGTATCCCGATTGTATAATCGGCTCGAGTAAAAGTTGAAAGTATTTTTGTCCTGGGCTTGAGAGAGATATCTGAACGACGTACAGATATTACTTCATAAATAGATTTTGCTTTCCTATAAAATGAAATTTTTCTTTTTGAAATAGGGATAGCAAACTGAAATTTACTGTTACAATTTTAGAGGATGGGCCTTAATGTTGGATATTTCGTTTTGATGTAGTATTTGACTGAACCGAAAATTTTTTAAAATGACGCTAGCAAAACAATGGGGTTATGTTTAGTATTTAAGAGGTTTAAATCTTTCTTTCAATAAACTGTTTTTTGGCACAAGAATAGAGTTAATATGCAAAAGAATGATAGATTCCTTAATTCTCTAGCGAAATTCCTGTCTAACAATGTGCAACACATTTATTACCACACAATAGGTACTTTCTTATACAGTTAAAAGTTTGGTGTAATGGAAGAGAGGGCGTTGACAAATGACAGTTATTTACATCGTTAAACAATGATCCATTTAGGAAAAAATCGACCTGTATTTAAAAGAAAAATAAAGTAAATTTACTAAAAGAACTTCGTACATTTCACCGAATGAAGAAAGGGCTGATGCGGCTGAAATAACAAATAAAAAAAATAACTACATCGAGTTCTCAAATAATAAAATAAGCAGACGAAACCATAATAATACATATTACATATGTATTCATAAATCTATATTATTTTATATTTACCTAATTGCACCGAGCACGCCAATGTCTAGAGACACTAATTTAGAACCCAGGTGGGTCTTTGTCGGTGGAATCCTCTAACACAATTTGTCCTATTTTTGTGTTTGACCCTAGTAGTAACAACAGACGAGACCAGAAATTCCTTTTAACGTGGCAGTGATACATTATTGATATTTATGCAGGTACTATTTGTATATTAACACGTATAACAATGATGAGCGCGCTAATAACCGGCAAAATAACGCAAAAGATGGAAAACATAATACATTGTAAGTAAAAAGAGATGAAACTAGTAGAGATGGAAATTATCGATATAAACGTATAAGTTAACATTACATTACATAGTTTCCCACCTTTAGACGTATCATATGAGTATGACAACTATCACTGTGACATGAGAATTTTATAAAATACTCCTGTCACAGACGTTTAAAGATGGGAAACTATGTATTGTAATGTAAATTTATACGTACATATCGATAATTTCCAACTTTACTAGTTTCATCTCTTTTTATTTCATAACTTATTATGTTTTCCATCTATTGAGTTATTTTGCCGGTTATTAGCTGTTTTAACTATACAGTGATAAGCACGCTAATAACCGGCAAAATAACGCAAAAGGTGAAAAACATATTAAGCAGTGGCGGTTCTAGCCTGGGGTAAAGAGGGCAGCTGCCCCCCAGTTTTCACAGGACTTTTGTACTACCTATAATCTTCGTTAAAAAGGCACGTTATCTTGTTTATTCACCGGTTATGTTCCCTTGCCCCCCAGTTTTTTTGGTCTAGAACCGCCACTGATATTAAGTTGTGAAATAAAAAGATATGAAACTAGTAGATGAAACTTGAGATCTACTGTCTGTCTTTCTAATTCTTTGCGATCTACCGACTAGGAATTTTTTAACTATACTGGCGAGCAATAAAACTTTTAATCCAGAATTTTTACGTTAAAAGTGAGTTGAATATCTCAAGAGTCGCTCACTATATCTCAGAAAATCAATCACTGATTCTGAAAGACTATTTATTTTACCAGCTTTCAAAATCTGAAAGAATTTTTAATGCGAGTAACACCGAATCTGAAATATTTAATTCGGCTTTAAATGCTAAAATTCTGGATGGAGTAGTTTTATTGCTCGCCAGTGTGTATTAGTAATAACATAACCAAAATAAAACAAAAGTAGTATTCTTATTTTTTTAACTACCCTCCCCGGCACAAAATTCTGCCACTAAAAATTTGTTATAAATTGACAACTTATAACTTTATTACTTCTACTCTGATTTTGAAAATTCTTGCATCATAATTGATGGATTCGACCGTTACTTGATGGAAGTTCATTTTATCTCACAATAAAACACTGAAAACTTTTGTTTTCTATACTTCCGCAAAATTTATTATTTACAACTATGTGACTACAGTTGTTTCGGCAGAGTGCCTTTCTCAAGTGATATAATTTACAATGTGTTTGCCTTTTTAAGTCTCTAACTGACGTGGTTGAGGAGTGGGGAGCTGTTTGTCTTGAGTTGGTAATTCAGAATTATATCTGTATTTTTCAGTTTATTAATTTCCATAGATTCTAAAAAAGATAGCTTAAGGCCTTTATTTTGGATATGCAGAATTTGAAACTCTTCATTGAAAGAATGATTATGATCTAGAAGGTGAAGTGCGTATGTAGAAGTGTCTGTTTTTCTATTGTTGAAAGCCCTTTTGTGTTCTGCTATCCGTTTGTTAAAAGTTCTGCCAGTTTGACCGATGTACGTTTTCGGACAGTCACCACAAGTTAGTTTGTACACACCACTCTGTAGTTGCTTTTTCTTTCGGCTTCTATTGTTCTTAATATATTTGCTTAAGTTGTTGTTAGTTCTGAAAGCTGGTATTATTCCTTTCTTTTTTATGTATCTGGCGCTTTTTGTTGTTATCTTGCCAGTATATGTGAGAGAGCAGAAGATACTGGGTTCTTTCTGTGGCGGTGGATACACTAATTTCGAGGCTTTCTTATAGAGTTTTTGATTTAAAATGTTGTTAACTGTTTGTTCGTTATAGCCGTTGTTTACTGCTATTTGTTTAATGATATTTAGTTCTATCTCGAAGTTATTTTTTGTCATGGGAATTTCTGTCAGTCTATGTATCATGCTATGGTAGGCTGCTAATTCGTGTTGTGTAGGATGGGATGATGAATTGTGTATAGTTGTGTCAGAATGGGTAGGTTTATGATATACGGAGAACTCATGTTTGTTGTGTAGTCTGGTAATCGTTACATCTAGAAAGTTTATGGAATTATTCTGTTCTGTTTCTATTGTAAACTCAATATTACTATGAAGTGAATTAATATATGATGTCACTTCATAGTAATATTAAGTTTACAATAGAAACAGAACAGAATAATTCCATAAACTTTCTAGATGTAACGATTACCAGACTACACAACAAACATGAGTTCTCCGTTTATCATAAACCTACCCATACTGACACAACTATACACAATTCATCATCCCATCCTACACAACACAAATTAGCAGCCTACCATAGCATGATACATAGACTGACAGAAATTCCCATGACAAAAAATAACTTCGAGATAGAACTAAACATCATTAAACAAATAGCAGTAAACAACGGCTATAACGAACAAACAGTTAACAAAATTTTAAATCAAAAACTCCATAAGAAAGCCCTGAAATTAGTGTATCCACCACCACAGAAAGAACCTAGTACCTTCTGCTCTCTCACATATACTGGCAAGGTAACAACAAAAAGAGCCAGATACATAAAAAAGAAAGGAATAATACCAGCTTTCAGAACTAACAACAACTTAAGCAAATATATTAAGAACAATAAAAGCCGAAAGAGAAAGCAACTACAGAGTGGTGTGTACAAACTAACTTGTGGTGACTGTACGAAAACCTACATAGGTCAAACTGGCAGAACTTTTGACAAACGGATAGCAGAACACAAAAGGGCTTTCAACAATAGCAAAACAGACACTTCTACATACGCACTTCACCTTCTAGATCATAATCATTCTTTCAATGAAGAGTTTCAAATTCTGCATATCCAAAATAAAGGCCTTAAGCTATCTTTTTTAGAATCTATGGAAATTAATAAACTGAAAAATACACATATAATTCTGAATGACCAACTCGAGACAAACAGCTCCCCACTCCTCAACCTCTTCAGTTAGAGACTTAAAAAGGCAAACACATTGTAAATTATATCACTTGAGAAAGGCACTCTGCCGAAACAGCTGTAGTCACATAGTTGTAAATAATAAATTTTGTGGAAGTATAGAAAACAAAAGTTTTCAGTGTTTTATTGTGAGATTCTTGCATCAGTTTGTAGGTACATTATGTATTGATATGGTTTGTTATTATTCCGGTAAGAGAAAATTTTGTTTAGATGGTATTATGCGGGGCTGAATGGAAACGTATTTTATCCTAACTTTAAAAAATCCTGTGGAAAAATTGAACAGCTAATTTTGTTTCATACTCCTTTCGTAGTATCACGGAGGTATTACTAAGATTTTGTTTTTGGAATTATCCAAATACATATCCCTTTTTTTGTAAGAGCTGTGCAATTTTTTTGTAAATAAAAACACTGATTGACTCATAAACATAACTATATTAAATACAGGTTGGATTGATAAGATTAGAATGACCCGCATGCAGCTCAGATCTCAATCCTATCAAGCATTTATGGGATGAATTGAAAATAGCTTTTCGCCATCAGCCTAGGCCTCTAGAAAATTTGATACAGTTATGGCCCTGGTAGAGTACTATCGGGCTATTCCCCTTGCGAGAATAACACATCTTATTTATTCGATGCCAAACAGATTGAGAGCAGTCGTTCCTGCGAGAGGTGGACATACCCACTATTGAATTGTTTTGTTGTTAATTTTGTTTTGTGTTGTTAATTTTAGTGCGTTTGATATTTTTAATTAAATAAACCTTCAAATCAGTGTTTTTACTTACAGCTTTTACAAGAACAGAGATATTCGGATAATTCAAAAACTGAAATCTTAGGGATGCCTCCGAGATAATACGAAAGGAGTATGAAACAAAATAAGCCTTCAATTTTTCCAAAGAATTCCATTATTCACTCCGTATTTCCCCGCTCATCTAAGAAAATATTTTTTGTTACCTGAATAATAACATACGATATCAATAGGTATATGTACCTACAAACCGATGAAAGAATCTTGAAAATCGGAGTACAAATAATAGATATAAATTATCAAACTGAATCAAAAATTTTTAGTGGCGGAATTTTGTGTCGGTGAGTGTATATTAAATTAGAAAAAAAAAATGTGAGACTTGCTTTTTAACAGTTTTTGCTAGATTGTTAAAGTCTGGCCTCTAGTTGGAAATGGCCTTGGAGTGGAAACCTTAAAGAATCCAACGTATGAGAATCATTCAACTTGGAACGCTGTTTAGATACTTTTCATTTGTTGATTCGCTGATTCATATAAATAGGTTGAACCAAACCACAGTATAAAGAGGGACAGTAGAACCACTCTCCGAAAAATTAAAATCTTCACTCGCGCAATGTTCCCAGTCGCTTTTGCCTCACTCTCGCATTGCTAGTCGCATAGAAACGTACGGGATTTAACAGGGAAAACCCGCATCCACCACTGGCGAATTACCAATTGCGTACTGCCGGTATTACTTCTTGAGATCAAAGTGCCGACATGGAAGAGGTTTTACTGTCCCTCTTTATACTGTGACCAAACCATGAATACAGTTGTTCAGCACATTTTTTTTAATTCGGATATTGTTTGTCACTGCACACTAATGGCCAGAAAACTAGATGTGAACCTGAACGGTACCGATAATTTTTTCCTTTGCCGCGATCGACTGACCTAGGGGCCGCGATCGACTGACCTAGGGGCCGCGATCGACGGGTTGGCCTCCCCTGCTCTAAATAGATAACCAATCCATGATACGAATAAAGATAATTTGAAACAAAAGTAATCTATCGTGACAGTACTTTCACAATGTTAACGGATAAAATGACAATTGTCATTCTGGGTTAGAAATTTGTCAACGACGTAAATATAAATGTTTTACGTCATTGGTATATTTGAATATCAATATTCTGGTAAATATTTATATAAATATTGGTATTTATATAAATACAAATTTTTATATAAATATTCTGACATCTGTCAAATTTAACTAAAATGTTAATCCAATGAAGAGAGTGTTTGGGATAAGCTGTATTCTAATTTTTTGTCAACGATCTGATTTCAGAAATCTTGAATGACGTAAGCGTATTTTTGTAGTAAAATAACCATACGCAAAATGTTTGGTCAAAAAAGGTTAATTCTTGGTTTTTGAAAATTATTTTACAAGATGTGTTTTCTTCTTGTTTGTGTTTCGTTTGAGCATTTTATAATGAAATTTTCTTTGAATGCAAAGTACCAAGTACCCCGCACAAACCTTATGGAAATTAGATCCCAGTGGATCTAGTTCATACTTTGGGAAAATACTCTTTGAAGCATCCTGATAAAAAATTCTCATGGGCACATCTTGATCGCATGGGGGATTTTCAAGATATAGAGGCACAAACTCGGAAAATTATAAGATTTAATGGGTATTCCAATTCCCTGAGTTACTGGTTATCTGGCAACATGTAGAAGTTTGGATTAAATAAAAGTACTAGTAGTCTAGGATTTTTCCTGGCTATCCAATGGCGATCTTTACTTTGACTTTGACCTTTAACGGACGTCCTCTTCTAGAGTTTTGAGGGTTTTCAGCATTAAATTGATATAAACAGATTACTTATGGGTTTTTGGGATCGCTAAATACGAATATGCCATCAGAATTGACCTCCGGAGGAAGTTGTGGCCAGGGCCACTGCACGGGACGTCATCTTCTAGAGTTTCGGTGGTTTTCAGCATTTAATTGATGCAAATGAATTACTGGAGGGTTTTTTGAGGTCGCTAAACACGAATATGCCACCAGAACCGACTCCCGGAGCACCTGGTTTTCAAGGTCAATGAAAGGGGCTCCTGGAGTTTCGAGGGTCTTCGGTACTACATTGATGCAAACGGATTATTCAAAGGTTTTTGGAGTTGCTGAACACGAATATCCCATCAGACCAGACATTGGAGTACCTGGTGCCTAAAGCACGTCATGCTTTGGAGATTCCAGAGCTTTTGGTACTAAATTAATGTAAACTGATTAATCACATGTTTTTGATTAACTGATGAAACTGATTAACCCACAGAGCACCCGGTGCCTAACACAGGTCTTCTTCTCGAGTTTTGACAGGTTTAGGCATTAAATTACTGCTGAACACAAATACGCCATCAGAACAGGCATCGGGGTACCTGGTGCCTAAGGCAGGTCATCTTCTGGGGTTTCGAGAGTTTTCGGTACTAAATTGATGCAAGCGGATTACTCTTGTATTTTTGGGGTTGCTGAACACGAATATGACTTAGATAAAAGTCTCTGGAGTATCTAGTGACCACGATGAATAACAATATCAAAATAGAATATAGTAAATCGATCTTAAAATAAATGAAGGAAAAACATTGTCAGATATAAATTGAGTTTATATTTATAAATAATTAAAACAATTGAAAAAACTTTTCACCAGTTTGTACGCTTTCTTTGAACAGCAACTCAGAAAACAACCGAGTACTCGGTGTGTACAAATCTAGTTGCGTCAATTCAATGCCGAGAACCATCAAAAATCTAGAAGATGACACCTTGCAGTGGAACTGGCCACCACGTGCTCCGGAGGTCAATTCTGATGGCATATTCCTGTTTAGCGATCACAAAAACCCATGAGTAATCTGTTTATATCAATTTATTGCCTAAAACCAACGAAGCTCTAGAAGATGACGTCCATTGAAGGTCAAGGTCAAAGTAAAGGTCGCCATTGGATAGCCAGGAAAAAATCCTAGACTTCTAGTACTTTTATTTAATCCAAACATCTACATGTTGTCAGATAACCAGTAACTCAGGGAATTGGAATACCCAGTAAATCTTATAATTTTCTGAGTTTGTGCCTCTATAATATCTTGAAACTCCTCCATAGGATCGAGTTGTGCCCATGAGAACTTTTCATCACAATGCTTCAAACAGTATTTTCCCAAACTATGAACTAAATCCACTGGGACGTAATTTCCATAAGGTTTGTGCGGGGTACTTTCATAATTAAAAAACTTACTGTAGAAAAGTATTTATTTAATTAGGTGTTCAAACTTTTTAATTAAGTTGTCGAGTTTTTCTAAAATTTTGATACGAAATTTTAACTGAATTTTGCGAATCTGACCGCACTCAATTTTATTGGTAAAATGCGTTCATATTGGCAAGAAGTTGTGAGAAAAAATTATAATAATTATTCTAATCTATATAGAGTAACATTTTAACAGTTATATAATTAATTGAACCATGATAATAACCCCCTAGGGGTTGAAGCAATTGTGTAAATAAAAAAATCGTAATAATTCTAGAGAACAATTAAATCCCATATTTTATTATTTATATAATAATACTATAACTATACCTACTTTCTAAAACAGACTACTAAACAACTAATTCCTTTTGAGTATACCAAGCAAAGATATAGGCAAGTCTCAATTGTTAGTTAAGAAAGCAAATAATTACAAAACCTCGCAGTAAACACTGAAAAGCCTTTAGGTACGGTAATAAATTCTCTCTTTATTTTAATCAATAATCTGATGTGTATGTTCTGCAGAATTGGAGCCGAAGGGCAATTCCATTTGCATTTTCTACAAACGAGAATACTATACGGGTGGTTTCGAAAGTAATTCGATTTAATAAGAACAAAAATATAATGGTAGGGGAGGCAAGTATGCTAACTTTGCAGTTACTCGAGCGTTATGGGGACCTATTGGGTTGTGAAGAGTAGGTCCTAAAACCAAAAAAAGTTAGGTTTTCCATAAAGTGGGGGACTTTCCATTTTTTTATTTAATAAGGGCATAGGCGCAAAATGTCGCCTGTTAAAATGTTCAATGTGTTTTAAATGTACATATTCATTTTTTTCGAATCCTGAGAAAACTAATAATTATTTTTGAAAAATTTAAACGCAGAATGAAAGATTATAGTCCTCAGTACATCATCCTTAAATCCGCTCTCGTTATTACAAAACCCCTAATTTTTAATTTAGAGTATTTTATTTCATCAAAATATCTTTCAAGTTACATAATACTTTAGGCTCCTTTCTAATTAACACCAAAGATAGGATGAACACCTTGGATAAGAGTGGTATATTATAAATTAAGATGTGATAATTGTGATGCTTCCTATGTAGGTAGAACCATTCGCAAGCTGTCTACTAGAATTACAAAACATTGGAAAAAACCAAACTCTTCAAGTTTCGGTCACCACTTACAGTCCAGCAAACATAATTTCAACATCAGTACAGGTTCTTCCATTTTACACGATATCAGTAGAAAGAAAAACTACTTGGAATTAGACTTGTTAGAGGATTTGGAGATTACAAGGGAAACAAATGAAAACTCTCATTGTCTTAATACTCAGATTAATTTAAATTGTAAAAAATTTAAACCAATTTTCAAAAATTTTTTTACAGCTTCACCTCGCAGGGGGACCAGCTCGGCTGTGTAGTCTTCCTGCACTGAATCTATATACATCAATAGTTATATATTCCTTCACAATTTTTGAAATTTGTTCCACATTTAAAACTTCCTATATCATCAGCGACATACAACTTGTTAATTTGTTTTGCTCATTGAGTTCAGGTTTGACTAAGCAGTGGTACAACAATATTTCATATTTCAGTAATTTCTAATTTTAATTTTTAAGTATTATTCAACTCAAATCCGTAGTTTAATTTTCTTCTTCTTTATATAATACATTTTCACAACCAACCATATAACTTGTCTTCTATCCAGTTCTGACAGCCATTCCATGTCAACTACATTTGTCACCAATTAACAACTAAATTTATTTTTTGACAAGTTTGAAATTGTGAACTGGATTACACAATCTAACCATCATCAAATATATATAATTTTTTTTTCTTTCTTTTTAATCACACCTAATTTCATTCTCTGGCTTACGTTGTGCTACTGTTTCGTTGTGCTTGGGTTCAGAGTTCAATTTAGTTAGACTAAATTATTGTAATATCCAGTCCACCATGTAGTGACTGTACATAATATTTGTCAAAGTCACATCAGTTGTCATTTGTCACTTACTTAAACACTACCGCCATAATAAGGAACTGTCATTAGTGTCATTCATTGTTCTTTCATTTTGACTTGCTAAGATGTAGCATAATTTTTATTTATATTAATTTTGATCTGGGCCCGGATTACGTACACTCGATACGCATCGTATCCGCCATGTTTTCCCATAAGGCGCTACAGTAAAACATGGCGGATACGATGCGTATCGAGTGTACGTAATCCGGGCCCAGATCAAAATTAATATAAATAAAAATTAGTTTGTTCAGTGTGTGTTATATGTATTTACCAGTTTCAAAAAATTTCTAAAATTTCTTGCCAATGATGCACTTTGCTGGGATATCTTCCAGTTTGACGAATTAAGTCTACGCTATTGTATTTTTTTGTTTAACTTCAACTTGGATTTTTTGTCAAAGTTTTTTCCACCTATTTCTTTTGCTACAATGACGTTTTTTTGGCTTATTTCAGGTGCCCCTGATGATGCTCAGTTAGCGAAAGTATACTTGGGCCAGATTTAATAAACTAGATGCTCGAAACCTGCCTTTTATTCCTATAGATTACTTATAGTTAGTTAATAAAGATTGTCGATCTCTTGTCCGACAAATTTACAACCGCGTTTCGTTAGTTCGATAACGTAAATATGTTAATGACGCAGGACGCGGAAACACGTCCAACCTGCATTCTAAAAGTTTTTCAGAAAGTTACTCTCTCAAACCAAGCAATTTAGACCATTTTTAAGGCTTTTGTAATTATCTTCCAAAAAGGACGATGTGCTGTGGACTATTACATTATTACTGGGGGCCGAAAGTCTCTGAAAACTTCTATAATGTTTATTTTAATAAGTTAGAGAGGTGAAAATAAAAGAAAAAATTTATTGTGATTTTTAATTGGAAATATTATTTCAAAAGAACCTTTTTATTTATTCTAAGGGACTTTAGGACCTCGGTAATAACGTAGTCTTTCGTTCTGCGTTTAAATTTTTCAAAAATACTTATTAGTTTTCTCAGGATTCGAAAAAAAATGAAAACGTTTAAAACACATTAAAAATTTTGACAGGCGACATTTTCCTGATTTTCCCTTAATTTTCCATTTCCAACAATCGTCTTTTACGATTTTAACGCCATCTATGTATAATTCGAAAAATGTCTCAAAAAAAATTTCTTAAGAAATTAATAAATTAATAATTAATACATTTCTCCTAAATAAAAAATGGGGCTCCTATTTAAGATTTTAAAGTAACCCCCCACCCTACCTCCGTGGGTGGTTGTGTTTGATGTTATTTGATAGATTTAAAAAAAATATTGAACACGTATTTTTCAGTTTTCGATCTGACGTTCATTGCGCGAAATACTCGCATTTTTGTGTGAAATATAAAATTTAAAATATACACTGTTCTGCATGTATTTAACCATTGATTAATAAGTAGGAATATTTAGAGGAATATTTATAATCAATGCTTAATCTGACGATTTCGAGTTTTTCTAAGGATAGATTTTTTAAACCCCTCTTAACGAACACCCCTGTATTAAGAGTCCATATATGGTAAGGGTACATTTACAGGGTACAAGGTTTCTCCCCATGTGATTTTCTCACGCGCTTGAGTAACTGCAAGAATCCCCGCTTGGGCTCCCCTACCATTAGAAAAATGAAAACATCGTACCAAATGGCACCAAACTCGTTCATCTCAAGACAAAACAAAATTGAACAGAAACCTAACAGGAAAATTGTGTAGTGAATTTGGACAGAAAAAAATTTGTAGAGAAATAAAAAACTACAAAAACAACATACATAGCAACGCCAATTTCCAATATTACTAGAAAATCTGACAGCTAACCTAGATGACGGGCGCCCATATAAAAATTTTTAGGTGGGGGGGGGGGGGGCAGACGTGAAGATGTCACACATTACATTTTGTTTTCTCTGGATAACCATACAGTTTAAAGCATCCGAAAAGCTAGGGTGGGGACACGCTCCCCCCTGCCCATGTGCGCTCATGACCTAGATAGCGATTACTCATTATAGAAAGCCACAAATAAGCTGAAGCTACCAAAAAATCACATTCCATCTATCAGAAAAGAAGATTTAAAATGGGTAAACACCAGTGGCGGCTCGTGATTTTTACCATAGGGGAGGCTATACCTAACTGTAAAATATCTAGACAAATTTGCACTAGCAAAAAAAATCCGCCAAAAAAATCTAATTTAAGGCCCCATTTTTTTGACCATTTGTTATTTACGTTTTATAATATCATCATAATTCATAATTTCATAATATTATATCATTGAACTGACAAGTACCTAGCATTTTCGAGCAGGGAAGCATGTTGCTCTTTAGACATGTATTCTATTATATCTAACAACATCGACTTGTAGTCAACATATTCGATTAATATATAATATGTAAACCATATATTATGGGGTTATCACTTTAAATAGTGTGCTAGTTTCAAACTACTCTGCAGAATGCACTGAAGATGTTCTGAATTAGAACGAAAACGTTTTGCAATCCATTTGGATGACTTTTTAGATAGTTTTTAATAAACGATTTTATACCAGAATACATTTTGAAGTTTTTACTTCTGTATGAGTTTTTTAAACTATGGTATACAGCAGTGGCGGCTGGTGACTCAAAAATTTGGTAGTTCTGCAGTATTTTTTTGTTTTTTTTAATTCAATATCTTTTAATCGTTGTATGTTACAACGAGGCTTTTAGTTTGATATTTTACACCATATATTTATTCATTATATATCTATTAAAAAATAATAAAGAACTTACCGATTTTCTTCTTTTCAAATTGAAGATAAATCCAATTATATCAAAAATAGCAATGGTACATTATGGCACACTAGTAATTGTTTTATAGTTTATGTTTTTAGTAGAATTTTATCGATAAATACGCGAAACTAAGGAATGCAAACGAAAAAACACTACAAACAAAATCGCCACAACAATAATTGCATTATAGGGTCTTACGAACTAACTACACACAGAGCCAAATATATTATTTTTTTTTATAAATAAGCTCGATTCGTCGATTTTTTTTTAAAGCAAACTTGTCTATAACTTTTTCATTAAAGTTTGGTATTTCTTTTATAAGTGTTTTTTCTACTGACAACATGGTTAATGCTACAAGTCGGTTTTCAGTCATGGAATTTCTCAAGAATGTTTTAATCCGTTTTAAACTCGAAAAGCACCTTTCAGCTTCTGCCGTACTCATGGTCACTGTAATTAGAATTTGAAGCAGTTTTACAGTTTCTTGAAAAGGCTCTGTTAAATTATTTTCAATTAAAAATTTTAAAAAAGGTATTGCCCCATTAATGTCTCTACAGTCTCTTCTAAAATAAATAACAGATAATTCAGTCTTCAAGCGCTCCCTATCTAAATTTGGATATGACGCGCAAGTCAGGCTTAAATTATCATCTGGGAAATTAGCACAATAATTATCAAATTGCTCAGGATAAAGCAATGAAGTTGCAAGTAGGTGATTTTTAAAAGCAAATCTATCATTTGCACAATTTATGATTATATCACAAACTTCGATAGATGCTCTCCGATGATCTACTGGACTGTTATCCTTCCGTAACCTTTTAGTTGGTAATGGTTCAACGCATAAACTAGAACCTTGGTCAATGGTATCATCTATTGAATTTCTAACTGAATTCATGTATCTTTCGAAATCTGTCACCTTTTTATTGATTTCCAAAGGATCCGTTTTAGTCTTTTGAAGGGCATTATACAAAACGTCTACTTGTGGCATTATGCGATGGAAAAATGTTAACCAAAAAACAAAATTTTGATCCACTAGTATTCTTCGAATGGAAGACGCTGAACTACAGACAGCTGCATTATCAAACGATTCTTCTATTTCTTCCATACATTCGATAAAAGAAGATCGATGTTCAAACACAACATTAACAGTTCGAATATTGAAGTTCCAGCGAGTTGAAGCGCCATGAGGAATTTTCTTTTGGACGATTTTATCTAAAACTGCCACTCGTTGTGGCGAATTTTTAAGGGATTTCATTTAAATTTCCAAAAAAAAGTCTAACTTGAGAGTTTTCGGAACAAGCCTTAGACATTATTAAATTTAATTGATGCGCGTAACAGTGTACAAAATGAGCAAATGGATATTTTTCTTTGATTCTGGCTTGAACTCCTGCGTGCTGTCCACACATGACCGCTGCCCCATCATAACTCTGAGCAATTAGTTTATTATTTGAGTTTTCCAGGATAGGATCCAAAACACTGAAAATGTTTTTGCTTAAAGTATCTGCATTTAATTTTGAAGGTACCAAATATGTCCAAAATCGTTCTACCGGTGCTCCATTTCGACAATATCTAAATACTACAACCATTTGTGATTTTGCTGAAATGTCTGTAGTCTCGTCGGCCATGACAGCTAGATATGGAGATTCCCGAATTTCCTCCAAAATTTTATCCTGGCATAATTCCAACATGCAGTCCAAAATATCATTTTGAATTTCTTTAGAAATGCCCTTAAAAACCGTCGATTCTTCCAAGTGTTGTGCTAAAGTTCTATCCAATTCAGCAGTAAAATTTATGAGGCCGCGAAAAATTCCAGGATTGTCGGATGTTTGTGTCTCGTCGTGTCCCCGAAGCGCCAATTCGAAAACACTACAAAATTGTATGCAGTCTATAATTTTTGAGAGAACATACCTATTTTTTGTTACAGCTTCATTGAATTTTTGAATATTTATCCAGTATGCAGAATCTAACTGTTCTTTAATATTCACGGAGCCTAATAAAGCATATTCCATTTGATTGTGCAAATGATGCTTAGAAGTTTCGTGCTTTTTTATTTTATCACTTAAATGTACTAAGTCTGTTACACCAACTTGCGTCCATGACTTATCACCTCCAAAGAGTACACAAGGAAAACAGAAAAGAGCGTTTTTTCTGTTGCAGCCACATATCAAACTATTTCTCGTATAAATATCGCAATTAAATTGTCGTTTGTAATTTTTCCCTCGGCTTGATCCTTCTTTTTCGATTTTAATATCCGGCAAAGGACGTCCTTTGCATTTTAATTCTAGTTTTTCGTCATAAGAATATTTAAAGAATCTCTTAACATTAATCAAATTATAAATAACATCCATCCTGAACAGCACTTGTATTCTCATATACTTAATATAAATACCGAATTACGTGCAGGACAACTTATTTTAACAGTCGTCACTTTAACATCATGCACTTTAACAGTGCGATTTTATAAGTAGTGATACTTTTTATTTAATTTTCAAAGTAATTTTGTTTGGATTATTTTGGTGGTTCTGCAGCTCCGCAGCACTTATATACCAACCGCCACTTGTATACAGCCAACTATTGGGATTTTCCCATTGATTTTATTTTATTATTATATAATTTTAAAAATAGTTAGTCAAATTGTAAATGGGTATTACCAAAGTTTGTGTAGTTTATTTGTTAACAATTCTATCTCTATAAGTAGATATGCATATCAAAATAAATACAGATTTAAACTTTTGCAGTCCATACAGGTTGAAGGTTCACATTTTTTAAGATACTCAAATGAATTCTTTTAATTCTAAAAGCGGCCTACTGCGAATCCAAAAACACGGTAAATTACCAATATTTTGCTTTGCATTACACATATAGGAAAAAGTTATTTGAACAAGTTGTTCCAAATATTAATCTAACCCCACATACCAAATTTCATCACAAAATTCGCACTTTTAGTTTTTTCATTATTTGTAGTCAGGATCCTAAATTTGCAGAGGAGGCTGCTGGCCGATTAGCTGCCCTTGTCCAATCTTCGGGCAGCGTGTGCGTTAAACTATTAATGCAGCTCTAAGAAGACCGGGTCACCGTAAACGCTGCTGGGCTGCGCGGAGCATTAACAAGTGATATTTTCCGGCCAGCAGCCTCCTCTCCAGTTTTAGGATCCTGATTACAAATAATGAAAAAACTAAAAGTGCGAATTTTGTGATGAAATTTGGTATGTGGGGTTAGAACATTATTTAGAACAACTTGTTCAAGTACCTTTTTCCGATATCTCTAACGCGAAGCAAAACAGCAAAGTAAACAAAACAGTGTAGCATCTGTAAAAAATTTATGGGGAGGTCAAGCCTCCCTTGCCTGCTCTGACCAGCCGCTACTGGTAAACACAGATCAGGAAAAGCAGATGCTTTCGCAAAACACCTATACTAAAATCACAATAAAGATGCTCTAGAAATAAATAAACCAAGACACGTTAAATGTTATGAGGAGCACTTACGAATCATGATCCCAACTTCTTCTTCTATACCATAAAATATGCTCTCTGGTGGTCAGTATGTCACTTCGCCGGTACCTTCACCTTATTGGATTGGCGGATGGCCCACAGTGCCGTCTATGTGATGAGGACAGTGCCGGATTTAGTGTACTTGCGGCCCTAGGCCAAATTACCCCAGGCGGCCCCCCATAACTTCAAGATTGTGTAATTAAAGCATAAAAAACAAATTATTCTCTTATACTAAAAAACGTCAATGTCGTGTTCTTGATTTGGATATAGTTGGATTAGTGATTAACATTGACACTCACACCACTCCATACTCATAATAAATTTTATATTTAAACTCTAAACACTCAATATTCTAGTTTTATGGGCTGCAAAATCTTTAATCAAATCGTTAAAGTCTAAGGCTTGAAAAAGCTCAGTATTTGAAACAAAACTAGCCAAACTAGACAATCTAGAATCTTCATCAGAAGTCGAGTTCCTCAAGTAGTGATCAACACGCTGAAAGATCTTCCTCTAGATGCATTATTGTTCGTCCGCTATAACTTTTCCCATGCGTCACGATTCATTTTCAAACAAATTAAGTCAAAACATAAAGTGAAACGTACGTCGATGTGTATAGCATATAGTACCTATACAGTATACACAATGTATATACACATCAACGTACGTTTCACTTTATGTTTTGACTTAATTTGTTTGAAAATAAATCGTGACGCATGGGAAAAGTTATAGCGGACGGACTGTTGATGTTATCATCCATAGTAGAATGCGCGAAGCGGTGTCCATACTCGGAAAATATGTTGTTAACTGTTTTTCACGAATGAGTTTCAGATACTCCAAAAGTGTATTTTTTTGGAGGCTTGGTAATCTTGTTATCATAAGGTTATCTTTTTTCATCAAATATACTTTTAACAAAGCCTTTAAACTCTACACACTCTTCTACAAAGTCACCATCTATGTCGATTCGATACTTTTTAGCCAAAATAGAAGCTTTTCTCCTGATTTGTTCATTGAAAATTGACGATAAGTTGTTTAAAAATCAAAATTCTTTATTAAGACTGAAATAAATTTCGGATCTTTCATTCACTTCTGAATAAAGCCTGCCAATTACAACATTGAATGAAAATCCTTAAGTCTTCTTTGCCATTAAAGTGGGGTTCAGTGGATTCATCTTCTTTGTCTTCGCCAGGGAAAGCTTTTCTTTTCATCTTTCTGTCATTCGTAGACAACTATTTTCCTCTTTTTTCATCTTCTTCTTCTTCTTCAGGTGCCATCTCCGCTACGGAGGTTGGCAATCATCATAGCTATTTTAATTTTTGAGGCAGTAGCTCTAAATAGTTGTTTCGAGCTGCATCCAAACCACTCTCTCAGGTTCTTCAACCATGAAATTCGTCTTCTTCCGATGCTTCTTCTGCCATCTATCTTTCCCTGCGTCTTTTTTCATAGGATTTATCAATTCATCACACTCCTAGAATTTTACACAAACTACCTGCAATATGTAGCCTCCTATACCATGGCAAGTGTCAATATTTATTTTTGATATGAACGTTGGTTATTTTAATTAGATTGCATTGTTTATATACAAAAGTACTGTACTCGATTTACAGTAGCATTAATTATTAATTAATTTTGGAAAATAAAAATTCAATTTTTTTACCAAATAAGTTTTTTTTTTACAAAATGTTGCGGCCTCCTTTTGCTTGCGGCCCCCTTTTGCTTGCGGCCCCCTTTTGCTTGCGGCCCTAGGCCGCGGCCTAGAAGGCCTAGTGGTAAATCCGGCACTGGATGAGGAGGAGGAAATCTCTTCACGCTCTGGAAGTGCCAGGAATGGCTTATCAGAGGTGGCAAATTCTGGGATCGGCCTTTATGCGGCCGAGTCAGATGAGGGAGTTGCCCTCAAAGAAACTTGTAGTTTTCTGTGAGGTCATTAGGTTGTTGAACGATTAGACGTTTGGGGCGGCTGGAGGAGCTCAGATTTGTAGCCCCTACTTTAGAGATGTTGAAAAAGTATCTATTCGTTACTAAGTACTCGTTACTTACGAATACCGAAAGTAACGATTACTATACCTACAGAGGAGCAAATCGTTACTTTGATTACTCTGATTACTTCGTTACTTCGTACCAATCGTATCAGAGCGAGTAAGGACTATTGTATCTACAACCAGTACACTTGATTACTTTCTACCAATCGTATCCCAGCGACTAACGGACGAGACCGGTATTTTACGAGTGGTATCGATTATCGTTATCTGTATGAAGCGTTTTAAGGCTGTGAGCCTCAGAGCCTCACACTGTGAGAGTGAGGAGAAGATAGAAGATGAAACAGAGGGAGGTATGATGGAGGTAAAATATGTAATGTATGTCATTAACAAAGATCGAATGCGAGAACCCTATATTTTTATCTAGATCTATATCTATACCTATACAAAATACCTACCTACTGAGAAATACGATTCTCGATATGATTACCGGTACTCAAATACAAAAGAATCAAAGTAACGAATACTGTAAATGATTACTTTATACAAAAGTAACGATTTGTAACGAATACTCGAAAGTAACTATAATCAACATCACTACCCTACTGATTCTGACAGACATGAAAGCCGGTGCAGCCTGGACCACAGAAACGCCGAAGACCAGTTTCTTATGGACCTGGTTCGTACGATAGGGGTGATATAATGGATCCGCCATAGGAGATCTAAGTGTCTGAAGGGCTCACAAATAAGAGGGCCCTGCCCCGATGTTCTATACATTGCCTCGATTACCCATATACTACACTTCCGGAGCTAAAGGTACTACACTCATCTCAGAGAACTAAAACAATTAGGGGAGTGAAACATACTTTTTAATTCCAAACAACTTTTCTTAATAACAATTTTCGATATTGTGAAACATAAAGGTACTTTACTCTTGAGTGAAATTCATATTTTTTGACATACCTCGTATAAAATTAATAAAATTTGACAATTGATGGTTGCATCTTAGATTATATACGATGCAGAGTATTTTATAAGAATAACTTTTTTTCGTAAAACTGATAATAAAACAAGTTATCAATAGGTCTCAAGTTACGCAGACATACTGTAAAGAGCTAAAAAATTGTTTTTTGTTGAACATTTATTGTTTTTGAAGCTTATTATTATTAAAAGTATTTTAGGTAAGTTTTATAGAAAAAAGTTTTGATCACTTTGTATAAACATGGGTGGTTTTCGGTTTTTGTAATACATTTTTGTTATCTTTCTTAATTTTCTCAAAACGAAATAGTTTATTTCATTTCTAAAGTAAAATAGTTTAGTGCATTTTAAAGACTACATCCTAAACTTTAAAAAATCACCTATAAAACTGTAATAAATCTGTTCAAACTTGAGTAATACCCTTTTAAAATGGTGGTAATTCTGTAAAACTACGAAGTTTTCAAAAATTACATTTTTTGAGACGTCGTATCATTTGAATTAAATTTTTGAGATTTTTTTTGAGAGAAACATTGTTTAGTAAGATATCTGAAAGGTAAGCTGTGCAAAATTGAGAGTTTTATAAGAACAATTGTATTAGTTACACATTTTTAAATGATGTAATCAATTTCATCAAATCATTTTAATCAAATTCATGTAAGTCTCACTTTCCGCCCACACCATACTTATGCCCATACATTTTATTTCTCTTCATTACAACCTTAAGATAGCTAAATTATTCTTCTTTCATGATCAATTTATAGAATTTCATTTGATCCAGTAGTTAAAGAAATACATTAAATAACTCAATCGTGCAATTCGCCGTAATCTAGTTTACAGTGCGCCAATGTTTGTGAGAAGGGTGACTTTAGAGTTATAAATAAAAAATTTTAGATGCTACAGATTTAATTTTAGAAAAATCTTTATAGAAGGTTTTTTTTGTAAAATTTTTTGAATTTTTCAACGGTCAAGTCAGTTTTTTCTACAATTTATATTTTCGGATTTATTTAAAAAAACATCTAATTTCGCAGTTCATTTGTTTAATAAAAAATGAAGCACCCACTTCTCGAGTAGAACTTTTTGATATGTTGTTTATTAAAAATTTCTTAATGAAATTAAAAAAAGTTCTATCTTGTTGGATTTGTTCCGAAGTGAAAATCTATATGCACTCCCCTAAATAGCAATCAGCAAAGAATCAATTGCACTGAATAGAAAAAATGAAATAACGACATAAGCGGAATAGGGAGATCCGTATGATCAAAATAGCAAGAGACAAATCACCATTCGGCAGATGAGGTATCAGCCAATACACAAGCAGAATTGCTTGTAAGGAAAAAGAAAAAGGAGAAGAATGCGAAGAAAAAGAAGAGCTAGATAGAGAATTATACTCAATGTCTGAATTCCGAGAATGAGACCAGCCTAACCACAACACAAATGCTATCAGCATTAGACGAGATGAGAATACTCTGAAAAATTACAAGAAATATGCTGAGGAACCGAAAAACACGTGAATAATAAATAAAAAAGGATGAAATATGGAGTTAAAGAGACCAGAGTGGTCAAAATAGAGATAACCACTAACGGTTGAAGTATCGCACAAAAGATGGAATTACAACTTTCCATAGGGATATTAATTCGCCAATGAACTAGCAGAATTTCTTATAGAAAAGAAGAGAAAAGAATAATAATAATGTTTCATTTGACTTTTAAAAATAATTATATATTTTATTTTCTTAACCTGAGCAATTTTCTCTGCATAACTACGCCGCTGATTTTATTCATTTCAATTCTATTGTCAGTGATTTTGGGCGGACCAATTATTTTATTTCCCCACGCAGGAAATGATCTTGTCAAATGGCCTTACCATGCCAATTCATTTTCTTTTGTGCGAACCCTCAACTATTTTTTATGCAAGACTTGGCTATGTCTTTGTCTCGGGACATTTTAAGATTTCGTTTTTTTTGTCGTACATTCTGAAACGGAATTGCTTGTGCAATGTGATCGTAACCAAATGTTTTAAAAGGATTAAAAATTATTATTTTTGAGAATGGTTACATAGAGAAAGTTTAAATAAGTTGAATATGGCAATAAATATTTCACATATTTAAAAATTTTAAAACAACAAATTTTTAACACCTTGACTTACAATAAAATAAAAAAAATACACACTAAAAATCCCACTAGATTCTTCTTGTCGATTTTTAATTAGCTAGACATTAAATAATTCGGAATAACTTAAAACAAATAAAAGCCCAGGGCCTCGATTTTTGACCCTTCGCTTGGTTATCGAACTTATTCGCTTCGTATCTGTTTAGTATACGTAGCGAATACACTCGATAACGAAGCGAAGGGTCAAAAATCGAGGCCCTGGACCCCGTTTTTTGACACTTCGCTTCGTTATCGATCATTCGCTATCTGTATCTGTAGGTAGAGTATACAGATAGCGAATGATCAATAACGAAGCGAAGGGTCAAAAATCCGGGTCCAGATCCAGATGGAATATACCCAGAAGCGTTAAAATTAACCAGCGAAGGAAATATTGAAATATTTGTCCTTTTATTCAATCGCATTTATGATACAGGAAAAATAACCCAAGACTGGCTATAGTCAATACAGTAAAAATTTTAACACCCACGACATGGTACGCCTTTTCTATTGACTTCCCCCCGATATTTCAGTTAAAAATAGCGACCAGTAATTTTTTTCTGCTTCGTTTCTGGGGTACTGTGTAAACATAATCGTGTTTTGACTTATCATAATCAAGTAGGTAGACAACTTATTTCATTTTTTTTTAAATTTTGTAAATGGACTTTATATTAATGTTTCCAATGGACCTTGATAGACAAATTTCCTTTCGCAATATTATTTAAACTGTACGCAGGGCCGCCGCTAACGAGTTGGCCGCCCGTGTGCAACTTAATATTTGCCGCCCCCCTCCCAACACTTTAGAAATATGTAGATACATACTAGTACCTATTTAAAGAAATGTGCAGAAGATACATAACAATAATTATTTGTAAATAGGTAAATACTTGAACATTTAGACTAATATTCATGATCCAAGGTCCATTATAGGTATACTAATATACTAATTTAAACGTCCATTTAATTAAAATAAACCGTAAATATATAACATAAATACATCAAGTGAAGATTTTATGTCAAAAATATCTTGCCACACCACAACAGAACATATTATGAATTTTAATTTCCAAATTTTATTTTTATTAAGGGATTTTGCTAAAGTTCTTGTATTCATATCCCTTTTGTTATTATTTTGCAATTTTTCTAAAGCGTCATAATATATTTCACTTATAGTCGGTTCGCTAAACTCAGACACAACTGGCTAGTGATTTTAGTAAGTAATTTTGCCAATTTGCTAAAATTGGCAAAAAAGTAATTACTAAATAGTTAATAATTACTCAATAGTTAGTAATTTTGCAAATTTTGGCAAAATTGGCAAAAAACAAAAAAATTACCTACTAAAATCACTAGCCAGTTGTGTCTGAGTTTAGCGAACCGACTATATCTGGGTTTTTAATGGTGCGGTTGCATCTATCCCACTTTCCCATCACGTGTCCGACAATGCTTCAATGTCAACTTTGGAAGGTGCTTTAATAAAATGTTGCATCGAATATTCGAAGAAGGAAAAAATACATACAGGCTTTTGGCCGCTCCTATTGTTGGCCGTCCGTGTGCGATGCACACTTTGCACACATGGTAGCGGCGGCCCTGACTGTACGAGTGTCGAATTGATAGCGAGGTATTGAAAAAATGTCAGTCACACATACAATCCAAAAAGGGATCCACTTAACGTATTTAAGTAATTTATTAACGTAAAGATGCAGTCTAAAGAAACCATTATCGGAGTACATAATTGCTTCCCACTTTCTTCAGTAAATAAATACATCATTCAATTACCGTAAGATAATTCCGTGGCCGTGAGTCGTATTTAATACTCCTTTAACACGTTTTTAAATTACCATAATGATATGCAGTATGCGTTGACTTATTTAATTATTTGTTTTTATGGACTCTTATCATGGAAGTACCATACATACAAAGTGATACAAATGTATTAAGGGGAGCACTTCCATCAGTCTGTATTGATACTGAAAGATATTTCGGTGGATTGAACTTTGCCGCTTGCAGTCGAGTTCTGTTCTGGTTTTTGTGTTTACTTATTTGTAAGTAGTAGTTTATTCGTTAGAGATTTGATCTCTCAAATAGAGATGAACAAGCTGAATTTTGCAGAAAATGTCAAATTTATGACCCCAAAAACGATGCATAACAGTTTGGCACTCCTACCACCGAGCTTCCTCTAAAACCCCTCATCGTAGGAGGGGAAAAACGGAAAAGATCGATTTACCAAGAATCTGTACGCGGTAAAAAAATGTTTCAAACAAGAAATGCAGCTGAGGTAATTTTGAACAAAAATGTTTATTAGCACTTTTTGTCCAGAATGAACCGTTCTATTAGAAACAGCGCTTGGAGTGACTGGCGATTGGGAATGTCAGTTACGAACGTGAAATAAATAAAAAAATAATTTGTATCGACCCGACGGTAAAAATTCAATATATTTTGACTAGAGTCTTTTGACAATCCTATCGAGTATAATGAGATGTAAAGAATACTTCGAAGAAAACCTAAATGCAGCCAATGAAAATAATCAAAACGGGAAAATATATTATATAGCGTAGCAGCACATTGAAAACTCTAGTCATGAAGAAGTAGTTCAAATAATAAAGAAACTAAAAAAAATAAAGCGCCAGAAATGAACGGAATTTTGGCAGAAATATTACCTAAAACATGAAGGATCCGAACTCTGGGAAAGAATGCATTACCTAATAACATTAATATGGACCAATACGCAAATGCCGGAAGAATGGGCAGGTGGCCCTATATAGTCAATTTTTTTTAAGATAATATGTCTATTTTCAATAAAAAATCTCTAATAATTTTCGATATATTGGAAAAATCGATTTTCATTTTGTAACCTTAAAGGGCTGTAACTTTTTTATGTGCACATTTGTACTCAGAGGCCCCGCAGCGTGAAGCTTGCGGGGGGGCCCCAATCGATCAGGGGCTCCATCTTGTCGTCTTATATTATGTAAAAATCTGTTATAGGTATATGATTTTACTTTGTGTGTTTGAATTTAAAAACGTAAATTTCTAAATAGGCGTATTCGACCAGTGAATCATCTCATATCTAGAAACTTACTCCTTTCCGGTCTGACGAACTTTTATGGTGACGACAATAAACTATGATGCTTTGTACGTGACTATTGAAAGATTTGAAAATAACAATTTGCCGAATTTTAGAACAATATTTCTAAATCTGGAAATGGGTTTTCTCTTTAATCTTTACCTACGTTTAGTATATCGATTCAATTATCCAGAGGCGTAACAGAGGCCCCCACGCCCTAAGCTTACCAAGCTTATGGGGGCCCCAATATGTCAAGGGCCCCATCTTGCCGTCTAATATAAATATGTAAAAATGTGTTGTTATATTATTTGCATACATACGTTTTTTAAGCAGTGCAGTATTGAAAATGAAGTTTCAGTAAATGACAGTTTTTGAGTGAAATTATCAACGTCACGACGGACGTATTTGCTTGACAATTTGGATTTAGGTTCTAGTACACTCCATTTCAAAGTTTGACCCCCAGGAGGAAGTAACACCCCCCCCTTGGGATGAAAAACATAACTACGTTTAGTCCGGAAATGCATAAATTGACCAGTAAAGCAACTTTTGTTCTATAGAATTTCTTTATCTATGTTAATACTTTTCAAGTGATTTGCGAATGAAAATGTTTATTTTTTAACAAAAAAAACAATGTTTTCAGACGGGTTTTTCGCAAATAACTCAAAAATAAGTATATATCGAATTAAATATACTCTGGGCTAATTAGCAAAATACAAGGAAAAGTTATTTACCAGCAATTTTATTGCTGGAATCGAATCTTATTATTGTATGTATTAATAATATAGATATGCAAAGTCCGCAGATAGTGTGCTACTTTTTTTATAGACAAAATGGCGCCCGAAAATCGTGTTTTTTTCCATTTTGCTCTATAACTCCAAAGATTTTAACTTTAGACCAAAAACACCCAAATAAAAATTCACCGCAATTAAATCCTGCATAGAGACGTGTTTTTTCCGATTTACTTCGACGAAAACTTTCCCCGGAAAAAGCGGGTATTTCCAACAAAATCTTTAATTTTCAACTAAACTTTTAGATAAGTAGTTGTTAATCAATAATTAAATAACTTGGTAAAGTAAAAGCCGTTTCCATATATATTATAATTCCAGAAGTCTATGGAAATTGAATGAACAGCTTAGCAACAATTAAAATGTTAATTAAAAATTTACGGTCGCTATAATAACGACAATAATTATGATGCATAAGAGTAACTACGATTTTTTCATAAAAAGACACTATACCTATCTAATGTACTTTACAGAATTGAAATTGGACTATTTAAGCGACCTCAGGAATATTTTAAAATTATAAACAATTTTTTGGTTTATAAACAAATAGAATATCTCGGGAAATATTAAACTAAATTAAATAATGAAAACGGTATTCGAAAGACAGCGGCAGGATGCTTCTTTTAAAAGGAAAAACGTTTAATTATGACGAGTGGTTCCTGAGATACAATCGGTCAAAGTTGACCGGAATTTAAGGCAAAGATATAAATAATAGGATCATAATTTTTAAACCATCACCTTTTTATTTTTGTCCTCTTTCTTCACACCAATTTTCATATCTTTAAAATCCTCATAACATATATTAATATAATAAAAACTATCGATAATACGTGTGAAAATTGCCAAAAATAGCAAAATTCCAATCAAAAATTAGGTTGGAGAAAATGTAACTCTCAAAGTTCAAAATCGGTATACGTTAACAAAATGCATTTTGTCGGCTTGCCATGGAGCAATTTCCTTCATTCTTTTTTTGTTCCCTAATAACTCGAGTAGAGCCATCGAACTAATGCATTATTAAATGTCAAACTTGCTTTTGTTTTGTTATAATAGATTAATTTATTTATAAGAACAGAAAATTACATATTTTTTCCAGTTGTAGGCTTTTTTTAGATAGACTTACTACAAGTGTACCTTTTAAAGTAAAAAACATAAATATTCTCATTTGAAAGCTGTATAATTATTTAAACAATTTTTATTTAAACAAATTAAAATATTGTGTTATAATAAATAAATTTATTATAAGAAAACAAAAGCAAGTTTGACATTTAATAACGCGTTAGTTCGATGGCTCTACTCGAGTTACTTGGGAACAAAAAAAGAATGAAGGAAATTGCTCCATGGGAAGCCGAGGAAATGCATTTTGTTAACGTATACCGATTTTGAACTTTGAGGGTTACATTTTCTCCAACCTAATTTTTGATTGGGATTTTGCTATTTTTGGCAATTTTCACACGTATTATCGATAGTTTTTATTATAATAATATATGTTATGAGGATTTTAAAGATATAAAATTGGTGTAGAGAAAGAGGACAAAAATAAAAAGGTGAAGGTTTAAAAATTATGATCCTATTTTTTATATCTTTGCCGTAAATTTCGGTCAAATTTGACCGGTTGTATCTCAGGAACCACTCGTCATAATTAAACGTTTTTTCTTTTAAAAGAAGTGTCCTGTCGCTGTCTTTCAAATACTGTTTTCACAATTTAATTTAGTTTAATATTTCCCGAGATATTGTATTTGTTTATAAGCCAAAAAATTGTTTATAATTTTAAAATATTCCTGAGGCCGCTTCAATAGTCCAATTTCAATTCTGTAAAGTACATTAGATAGGTATAGTGCCTTTTTATGAAACAATCATAGTTATTCTTATTTATCATAACTATTATCGTTATTATAGCGACCGTAAATTTTTAATTAACATTTCAATTGTTGCTAAACATATCATTCAATTTCCATCGGCTTCTGGAATTATATACAGAAAGGGCTTTTATGTTACCAAGCTATTTAATTATTGATTAACAACTACTTATCTAAAAGTGTAGTTGAAAATTAAAGATTTTGTTGGAAAAACCCGCTTTTTCCGGGGAAAGTTTTCGTCGAAGTAAATGGAAAAAACACGTCTCTATGCAGAATTTAATTGCGGTGAATTTTTATTTGGGTGTTTTTGGTCTAAAGTTAAAATCTTTGGAGTTATAGAGCAAAAATTGAAAAAAACACGATTTTCGGGCGCCATTTTGTTTATAAAAAAAGTAGCACACTATCTGCGGACTTTGCATATCTATATTATTAATATATACAATCATAAGATTCGATTCCAGCAATAAAATTGCTGGTAAATAACTTTTCCCAAAAATGGCCTATTCTCCGATAATCAGCCCAGACTAATATTAGATTTTGAAAAAATACTTGTAGCAAAAATGTAGTTATAAGATACAAAAAAATTGGTGTACGTATTCATGAAGTCTGTCGACACAGTAAAAGCACAGTTGAAGCTCATAAAAAATAATTCTTATTCGGACAATTCCAAATCGAATATCTCAACCTGGAATAACCAAACAATGAAGCACTTTTCGGGAAAAACTAATTAAAACTTTTTTAAACGTTTAAAAAAAAAGCTTTAATTTTATTTTTTTATTAAAGCTTCCAGCACCAAAACTATACGAGTTACGCTCAAATAAAGTCGACCCCTTTTTTTTTGTTAAAAAAAAATCATGAAAATCGGCCCCTATTTCGCACCCCAAAAAAAATTATCGTTAGCGCTTTACCATTTACTTTAAATATTTATTGTTTATATGATCTGTAAGTTTGACCAGTTCGAAATTCTTATTTTTGAAAAAATTTGGTTTACTTGTAAAAAAGTTTTTTTTATTTTGGAAAAAATGCCTTTTTTTAAAAATAACTTAAAAAGTAAGTATTAGTGATACGAAAAATCTCAAAGAGTAAAGAAATGTAGGTCTTGCTTTTATAAATATTTTGGCTTTATTTTGTTTTTCTGTAAGACAAAAATTGGTTAAGATATGGCTGTTTAAAATTTGCATATACTCGTGATTATTGACTCGTTCAAGCCCTTTCAACTAGAACCCTTTTAAAAATGGGACTAACTTTATTTTAAGCGTAACTGGCTTAGTTTTGATGCTAGAAACTCTTTTTGTAAAAAATAAAGCTTCTTTTAACACTTTAAAAAAGTTCTTATGAGTTTCCCCGAAAAGTATTTCATTTTTTGGCTATTTCACGTTGAAATATTCGATTTGGAATTTGACGAATAAGAAAAACTTTTCATGAGCTACAACTTTTCTTTTACTGGGTCGATAGACTTCATTATTGTTTCATTTTTTTATAAACTAGATACATTTTGCTAACAATATTCTTTTCGCTCAAATACTTACTCTTTGAACTATTTGCCAAAAATCGCCTAACAACGTGGTTTTTTGTTGAACAATAAACATTTTTACTCATAAATAACTCGAAAAGTCTTTAGTTGACCACTTCGGTGGTGACACTGAAAATTACACGGTATCGCCATATTTTACGTTCATTTACTGGACTGTAACACATTAGATATTTGTTACACATGTTGCATTTAGTAATTTTTTAAAGGGGGCCCCATTTCCAATTCTGCGGGGCGGTGCCGACGGAGTTTGTTACGCCACTGTTTGTACTAAGGTAAGTTAGGCTCAATTGAACTATTATAGGTCCCAAAATATTTGATCTAATTTATGACCTGATTTTTTGTTATACCCTGTATAATGAAAATCTATTATCCTAACTTGTTGCGATGTTTTGAAGCCATTATGGGAAGTTTTATGCTATTTATTTGATTTAAGTTACCGAATTTCTTAATCATTCGATACTGCTTGTCCTAGTTTCATTCCACATTATGAGTTTACCTTACTTTTTATGACTTTTACAAAATCATTCTACCACAATAATTCTAAATTTTGTAAATTTTAACGAGCATTTCTGTGATATCTTAATTATTATGTTACCCATCAAACTTTCATGAAGGAAGCTTATTATAAATAAGGCATCAACTTAATAATTAGCTATACAATGTTAACAATGTTATGGGAATCAATTTACTTGTCGACGACCTCCTTTTTTCTATCTTGTTTCTCATATTTTTGTTTTAGGAATTGGCAAATTTAGGAAAAAAATTATTTCATTGATAAATAATTGATTCTCCTTCAAGTCACTCAACATTTTAAAATTAGTTAGAGCTAGACTGTTTGAAGTATTAGTCTATTCTTTCACGATAAAATGTTATAAAACTATAGAATTCTACCGATTTTGATTTTGATGAAATTTTGCAAGTAATCTGATATCACAAGAGCCTAAGACATTTTTGGATAGATATTTGAGGCAATCTGAAAATCCAAATACCATACTTTAAATAATAATATAGAGATAGAGCTTTAAAATATTCTATGTACAGACTATTTTTATGAATACACACACACCCAAACTTATAGGGAATCACCTGATATTTCTTATTATTTCGGACGAATTTAAAAAAACGAACACACGAAGTCAAACAATATTTATTTGAAAGCAATTTAATAACAAGTACATAACAATTAAATAAAACAATAACGTATTTAACAAACAAATTGAAAGAAGTTGTTTTAAAGTCAATAGCATACAAAATTTCAATGTAAAACGAATACTGTTTAACTTGATTTTATTTATTTTTTTTTGTATTTTGTGGTAGTCAGTGTTATCCCCTCTAGCCCTTATGCAAGCTTCAGTTTGCGTGGGCACGCTCCTAATCAAATTATCAACATTTTGTTGTGGTAGGTTGCTCCATCCTTTAAAAGCAGTTTGTACTAGCCTTGTGGTGTTTTGTGGATTATCTCGGCAAGCTCCAATTTTTCTTTTAAGCATATCCCACAAATACTCTATAGAGTTAAGCTCGGGTGAGCAAGCAGGCCACTCCAAACAAGGGATAGCTTCTGCTTCAATGATGTCTGTAGTCACTCTAATGCTATGTAGAGGTACATTATCATGCAATAAAATTAAATTTTCTCCTGTTGCGCCTCTCCAGCGCCTGACTACAGGTTATCAACATACCTGTGAGCAGTTAAAGTTGATTGGATGAAAATTAAAGGAGTTTTTTACGGTCCACAATTCCTCTCCAGAACATTACACTTCCCCTTGTATATTTGTGAACAGATCTGACAGTTTTCGTTCTTGCTTGTCTTCCCCGACCTCTAAGTACACGATTTCGTGAGTCATCTGATTTTCCATCTAATTACATTAAATTCTGACTCTTTTTGAAAATAGCACATTTCGTCAATTCTCAATGTTTCAGTTTTGGTGGTGAAGACACCAATTTAGGCGATCAATCTTGTGCTGCCTGGATAACTCGGGAACCCATAAGTGTCACCTGCTGTATACTTCTTGGTACGAACTCTTCTTCTTATCCTTTCAACTGAAACAGTTACACCTGTAGCTTCCAAAAGTTGACTTTGGAGCTGCAGGTGAGAAATGGTTGGGTGTCTTCCAGCTGATTGGACAATTTAACGATCTTGAAGAGCCGTTATTACTTTTGGCGTCTTTTTCTTGCTTTTTTGAGCTTTCCTAGTTTCTGTTACCTAGCATATGTTTTGGACAGAACGCCCTGTATTACTCCTAGCTCTGCAGCTATGTCCATCTGAGAACATTACTTTCTCCATAAGACCAATAATCTTTCCTCGTTGTAAGTTCTATAACCCCACATGAGGCATATTTTCGTTTTTGGACGCAAAAGTTAGTTTATTTATTTTCGTTCAACTTGCAACTCAACCAAATAATCTATACCGTACCGGGCTGCACTATCCGATTGTCTTATATATTTGTTTATTTTCAATAAAAACCTTTAATCTTCGCAACAATAACAAGTTTTTTCAAAAGAAATAAATATTACTTTGAAATACATGGTGATTCCATATAAGTTTGGGTGTGTGTATATATTTTGGATTTTCACGACAACGAATATTTTACTGAGCAATATTAGGCGAATCAACGAAGCACTACTAGATGAATCGTCATGCAACCTTTTGCATTCGATTCAATTGATCTCCGGGAGATGAAAATTGCATTTTGTGCATAAGAAAAATGAATTTTCAAAGTAGATCGAGGAGATGGAAAATGAAAAATTTAGAACTCGGAAAATATTGACGGAAATGAGTTAAATTTTTATACTCAGGGGTTTTGGGGGTCGCTGAACACGAATGTCATGACGACGATGGTCTCCGAGGTACCTGGTGCCCAGGGTGAAACTCCTCACCTGGTGCTTTATGTTAAAATCATTCAAAATCAGTCAACACCCATTACTCGAGGGTTTTGGGGGTCGCTGAGCACGAATTTCATGGAGACAGTGATGATCTCCGAGGTACCCACGTGGTGCACAGGGTGGAACTTGTCGCCTGGAGTTCTTTGTTATAATCATTCAATATTAGTCAGTAACCATTACTCGGGGGTTCTGGGGGTCGTTGAATATGAATTTTTCATTAGTAAACTTTGTCAAAATACTTTTATAGTATATCTAAACACAACTATCCAAAAATTATCTTTAAATCTTGGTGCTATTAAAGAAGTTCGTAGCATGCATGAGATGCCTGGTAATATATGTGTTACGGACAATAATGTAAATTTGGCATTGACCTTAAAGACCGGGCATTGTCGAGAATATCCATTTTCTCTTATTATTAACGACAATGCCCGGCCTTTAATGACAAAAACATTAGCTATTGGTCATTGTTGTAAAAATATAACTTAAAATTAGAGTTTTCATTAATAACCTGTCAACAGAGGTGTAACCAGGATGATCCTAAGGGGGAATTACAACTACTTGATGATCTTGTGGGGTATGGAATAGTAATGGTGTTAAGCGTATAGAGCTCAAAGTACATCCAAATGGGGGGGGGGGGTTATAACCCCCAAACCACCCCTGGTTACGCCTATGCCTGTCAATAACGACAGTGGCCTGAAGCAAATGACCCATGTTGATAAATAAATCAAGTTATCCATGATGTATTATTTTTTATTTAAAACAACTTTTAAAGACTAATCTTTTTTATTTTCACAAGATAGTAAACCATGGCATTTTGAATTGCAAATTTTGTTTGCATGGCATGCATACTTATTATTTTTACAACCACCTTTGCATTGGCAACGCTCCCAAAAATGCCATTTTTCACTGCAGCTTATCTGATAGTTATTTCCTTCTCTTTTATTGAAACAGTTATATTTTACAAGAAAAATTCAAACTAAAACAGGCAACCAGGTACTGTGGAGACCATCCCCCACATAAAATTCGTGCTCAGCGACCCCAAAAAACCGCCAAATAATGGTTATTGACTGGTTTTGAATAATTACAACATAAAACTCCATACGATGGGCACCAGGTACTTTGGACATTATCGCCGACATGAAATTCGTGTCCAGAAACCTCCAAATCCCCTCCGAGTTATGGTTATTGACTGATTTTGAATGATTATAACATAATTCTCCAGGCGACGAGTTCAACCCTGGGCACCAGGTACCTCGGAAACCATCGCCGTCATGAAATTCTTGCACAGCGACCCCCCAAAACCGCCGAGTAATGGTTATTGGCTGATTTTTAATGATTACAATATAAAACACCAGACAACGAGTTCCACCCTGGGAACCAGGTACTTTGGACATTATTGCCGACATGAAATTCATGTTCAGCGACACCCAAAACCCCCGAGTAACAAAATTGAACTCATTTCCGTCAATATTTCGCGACTCCTAAATTTTTCATTTTCCATCTTTTCGAAATGTACATTGAAAATGCTTTCTTATGACCAAAATGCAATTTTCATCTCCCGGAGATCAGTTTAATTCACAAAATTTCCTGACACTCTCCCGAATTGAATGCAAAAAGTTGCATGACCATTCATTTTACTGCACAAAATTCCTACGTTGAATGCTTCGTTGCCTCGCCTACATAAGAATTATAAATAATATAATAATAATAATAAATAAATAATATAGAAGAGATTCATGAGTTTTGGGGAAATCAACTTTCCACACTAGCTGCTCTTAACAACAATGCTGGCTGGATAGAAGATACGACGCACAACTGCCGCCACTACGTCACAGCTAACTACGAACCATTCACTACCGATGAGGTCTCAAATATCATCAAAGAGCTTCATAACTGGAAATCTCCTGGACCAGACGGAGTTCAGAACTTCTGGCTTAAGAAGTTTTGGAGTATTCATGAGTGCTTATCAACATTAATTAATCATGTTATTTCTAACCCGCAGGAAATACCATCATTTCTAACTCAGGGAACCACTTATTTAATACCGAAGGATCAAAATAACACCCAAGATCCAGCCAAGTACCGCCTAATTACTTGTCTTCCAACTTTGTATAAATTGGTCACATGCTGTATAACCCGGCGTATCTACCAACACTGTGCTCTAAACAATATCATAGAGCCTCAACAGAAAGGATGCGCTAAGGGTTCTATGGGTTGCAAAGAACAACTGATCATCGGCTCAGTCATTTCTAACCAGGCATTCACCAAAAAAAGAAACCTCTTTACTGCCTTTATTGACTACAAAAAGGCCTTTGATTCAGTACCGCATGCATGGCTTATAGATATATTAAGAATATACAAAGTCGATGATAACATAGTGACTTTTTTAAGGCATATAATGACAAGTTGGAAGACTAAAATTCACCTCCAAATACCTGGTGAAAACAATATCGAAACGGAAAATATCGCAATCAACCGGGGCCTGTTTCAAGGAGACTCGCTGAGTCCATTGTGGTTCTGTTTGGCTATGAACCCCCTATCACAGCTATTAAACTCCACTGACTCAGGTTTTAGCATTAAAAACAACAATACTGTAGTAGCGAGGCTTAATCATCTGTTGTATATGGATGATTTGAAATTAATGGATTCTACTCGAGACAATCTAGAAGAGATACTAAAAACAGTAGAAACATTCTCTAATGATATTAATATGCATTTTGGACTAGACAAGTGCCGCGTTTTAAATATAGTCAGAGGAAAGATATAGCCCGGTGGATTCGATATGCAAAATGGCCAGAACATCGAGGCCATGGGTGAAAACGATATATACAAATATCTTGGAGTAAAGCAGGCGCGGAAAATTGACCATAAGCAAATGAAAACTGAGATAACTACTAAGTTTATACGAAGGATAAAACAGCTGCTTCTTTCACAGCTTAACAGTAAAAATTTGTTTAAGGCACTAAACACCTACGCTTGTTCCTCGCTTAGCTATTCATTTGGTATTGTTAAGTGGACAAAAACAGATAGAGAAAATCTTCAGCAAACAGTACGAATACACCTCACAAAGGCACAAAAACACCATCCTAAAAGTGCAGTAGAAAGAACGACATTACCACGGAATCTAGGAGGAAGAGGACTTATGGATATAGATGAGCAATTAGATAAACAAATTGCTAATTTAAGATCTTATTTTCAAATGCAAGCTGAGATATCTACTCTACATCGCGCTATCTGCGCAGTAGATGACACAACACCGATCAAACTGAAGGAACCAGAAATGCGCATAAATCACCTCACTACCTCTACACGGGCGACATCCCAATGAGGTCAGCCAAGACTATGTCGACAATGCAGCGTCGAACTATTGGTTGACATCAGGAAAGATGTTCCCTGAAACGGAGGGTTCATTACTGGCCATTCAGGATCAGGTTATACCAACCAGAAATTACCTGAAATATATCATCAAAGACCCTCAGGTTCAAAACGACAGATGTCGATATGGATGTCAAGCCCAAGAAACCATCCAACATCTTACAGGGGGCTGCCAGGCACTTTCTGCAACTGAATACAAGGAACGGCATGACGCAGTGGGAAAAATCCTTCACCAAGAGAAAGCTATCAAGCTGGGACTTCTCCAAACGGACCATCTTCCGTATTATCAATACGTCCCTGAGAGTATGCTTGAGGATGGCAACTACAAGCTATACTGGGACCGCACTGTGTTCACAGACCAAACAGTGGCACATAATAGACCAGATCTCGTACTAGTTAATAAATGAACAAGACAAACAACACTAATTGATGTGGCGATACCTAACAACAATAATCTACGTCGTAAATTTACTGAAAAGATCGCCAAGTACAGAGATCTGGAAATTCAAATACGAAGGCAATGGAGAATGCAAGGTACCCAGACGATACCGATTATTATGTCTACTACTGGAGTCATTCCGAAGATCCTCCTCGAAAGCATAAAAAAGCTGGGTCTGAATGAACATCTTTATAAGACCATGCAGAAAGCTGTACTACTCGCGACGGAAAGAAGTGTACGAAAATTTTTGGGAGATACACCTGCATTCCAAGTCACCTAGGGCTCGATAACACGGAAAGAGTCCCACCAGAGCTCAATCCTTTTGATACCGTAGGTATCTGGCAAGAGTCAATTTTCCCCTAAGAGGGAGTGTGAGCCGTATGGCTAAATCTGGATAAATAATACTATTAATAATTAATAATATAAATTACAACATAATTTCATAATAATATTTATTATTAAATAAGTTCAGAATAAAATATTTTTGTTGTCGCAATAATCCAAAAAAGTCGTATATTCATGGTATCGTTTTCACGAGTATTGTTTGTTTATTTGCGTGTATACTTGTATACATAGTCTTCTTTAGCTATTAATTAAACTTTTTAAACACTTTTCTTTGAGTTTTCTTTCGAATTTTTCTTTTGGTATTTCTACAAAACTAATTCATTAGATTTAGAAATCAGGAGAAACTAAAGATTAAAATCGAAAAAGTCTGAGCATTAATATGTTCGATTTTTTCAGATATCCTACTAAATACATTTCCAGTGTCAAACTACTAAGTTCTATAATACGGTTCTATTCTTATATTCATAGCCGTCCTATTTAGATAACCGCACGCTTATAAAAGATTAATTAAAAAGGACAATGATTCAAAGCCGGACCTTTAACGTTACCTTGTAAGCAGACTAATAATAATAAAAAGACCACTTGGATATTTCAACGATAACCAAAATCTGTCATAAAACAACTCTGAAGCCCCTTTAACCTAGTTCAATGCACTAGGACCACACAAGGGTAGTTTTCGGAACCCTCTCTTTAATAAAATTTATATTCAGATTAGAGGGCTGTGGGCCGCATTCATCTTTTGTTCAAGCCATAATATACACTGTATTTTATTTCCAAATTATCCGCGCCACAGCATCGAGAAGCCCTAATTATTAAATCCTTTGTTGTATTTTGAAGCACGACATCAATTTTTGATACAAATTGCCTTTTAGATAAGATATACAGGGTTGACAGAAAGTTTGTAACGTTATAAACGTCACCAGTTTGTTATTTCTATTAAGTGATGGATTCGACCGTTACTTGATGGAAGTTCATTTTATCTAAAACATTAATTGCCATTAATGTCACTGAATGTTCACCTTTTCGTAGCAACGAAGGGCATCTGACGTAATACTTAACGACGAGAAATTATCAAAAATTATCAGTAGTAATTGCACAAGAGCTCTAAAATTATATATTAATTTTAGAGATCGAGTGCAATTTGTTGCAATTATTTCATGAATAAAACTGTTCAACACCAAAATTTTATTGTAATTTATTTATGTAAGTACAAATTAGTATAATTAAACACACCGTTGTTATAAATATTAATTTGACGGTTGAAAGTCATCACTTTTATAATTTTTAAAACATTAATTGTCATTAATGTCAGTGAATGTATTTTTTCGTAGCAACGAAGGGCAGTGCCGCGCCAGCACGTGTTAGCGCCTGTGTGCAAAACATTTAATGGCGCCCAAAATTACGCATTTGTTTTAATCTACTCGTTAATTTTAAGTAATGTGAACAAAAAAGAACAATTATTTATTGTAACCAAACAAAAATAATTGAAAACTCTCATACATGCAACAAGAAAATAAACTAAGTTAAAATAATTAAGTAAAAATACAATTGATCTTTGGCGGACGACATAAAAAAATGAAGATCCAGGTAAACATGAAAATAAATATCTATTTCAGAAAAAAATCACTTTTCGCGCCTTCAGTTCGGAAAATATTTTTATAACATGGTGAATATCGTCTAATATTGACGACTCTATAGAGATGATAGATAATTTTTTGTCAACCGCTCTTGACTGATGGTCAATCTTAAATAATGTTTTATGTTTCAGTTTAGAAAGAGATCGTTCAGCAGTGCCAACAGATTTGGGCAGAGTACGAAGGGCTATTGTTAAATTAGGGTAAACTTAAGATTCCAGTTCTCAATAGAAGTGTTAATCCAGAGATGCAGAGACGTCAATTGCGACATATACGCATGTCTGGTTGATTACGAGATCGAGTACATCACGCCAAAATAACGTAAATACTAAAAAAGCAAGAATTAACATCCAAAATCTGAAAGTAATCAGAAACATAAATAGAAAATAATTACTGGAATGAGACTGCAAACCTAAGAGTTGAAGGTGAACACACCGAGTACGTAAAAATCATACGTGGAGTGAGGCAAGGCTGTATTTTGTACCCTCTAATTTTCAATCTCTATTCTAAAAGAATATTTATCGAAGATTTGAACAAAACTGATAAAGAAATTCTACTAAACGGAAGCAGAAGATATGTGCAGAAAATTGGAAGCTTTGAGATGTGGTTGTACCGTATAATTCTTAAAATCCCGTGGACTGACCGGGTCACAAATGAGGAGGGCCTCAGAAAAATGAAGAAAAACCGAGAGGTACTACTGACCACCATCAAATCTCGAAATTAGAATACTTTGTACACATTATGCGAAATATATCCAGATATGGCCTCCAACAAGACATTGTGCAAGGAAAAATATTTGGAAAGAAAGGTCCAGAAAGAAGGAAAACATCCTGGTTAAAAACCTCAGAACCTGGTTCAACACAACATCTGTGCAGCTTTGCCGCGCTGCAGCTAAGATAAAGATTGCCATGATGATCGCCAACATTCATCACGGATAGGAACATCAAGAAGAAGAAACAGTTAATTCCTTTAAAAATATACATATTTTAAAATTTTACAAACATCATTATTTAATTCTTTTAACAAGGGCTGAAGCTGTATAATTTATATAATATTTCAACCAAATCGTCTCCCTCTATATATCTAGATCCTAGATGATCATTAAATCTTAGTTTTTCTTCAAATTTCTACGCAAAAGTTGTAATTGTACTGTCGTTCAAATTAAATGCTACAAACTACAAATTTGAAAGAATTAACATGATTTTCCAATATGAAAATCTTTCATTTACTAATATTAATGCTCGAGAACACAATAAAAAAAATTAACTTTGTATGACATTTTATATTCATTGTTTTTTATTGAAAAATTTGGCTAACGAAGTTAACTTTCATCAAAACTTTATACCATAGGTATGTAGACTGAGCAACTGGGCATATGAATGTAAATGTTGATATTTTATCTATGAAGTATAATAAATTTCTGACAAATTTTTGTATAATGGCTTTAAAAAAGCATCAATTCTACTGGACCAGCGTGTATTAGATAAATGCTTTAATGTCAGACTTGCAAAGTGTTGTTTTATGATATCCCGTTTAGTAGAAGCTGAAAAAAATGGGTAAGTGTTATTTTGACCCACCTAAAATTTTTGTGAAAACTTTAGTGGCGCCCCTTAATTGCTGCCGCCTGTGTGCGCCGCACACATTGCAAACGTGGACGGCGCGGCCCTGACGAAGGGCATCTGACGTAATATACTTGACGACGGGAAATTATCAAAAATTATCGATTTAATTTAGATTCATGTAGCTTTCTATTGGTCAGAATCTCCTATGAATGAAATATTCCCTGTAATTTTTATGTTTGTAGCTTTCTATTGGTCAGAATCTCTATGAATGAAATAATCAGTAGTTATTACACGAGAGCTCTAAAATGATCGATTTGTATCCCGAGTGATACTTTGACAGTTACCTGAAGGGGAGTGAAATTATGTCAAAGGGTCACGAGGACAAAACAAATCGATAATTCGAGCTCCAGAGTAATTCGGTAAGATTATTTCATGAATAAAACTGTATTTTTAAATCATTTTAACTAATATTTTATTGAAATCTTTGCCTGAATATTTGCTAAACCTGTTTCTGTTTGTTCACTGTGACAAGTTGTAAAACATTAAATGTCATTAATGGTACTGAATGTATTTTTGCGTAGCAACGAAGGGCATCTGACATAAAATACTTGACGACGGGAAATTATCAAAAATTATCGGCATTAATATCACAAGAGAGTGAGAAGAAATTGACAATAAAGGAAAGGCCACACGGGCGATAATTTACGGCGCCGCAAGAGCAGTAAACCCATTGGTTGACTAACTCCTCCACCAATAATTGTAGATGAAATAGGAGTTAGTCAACCAATGCGTCGTCAGGTTTACTGCTCTTACGGCGCCGTAAATTATTATCGCCCGTGTGGCCTTAGCCTAATGCGACAATTTTTCGAAAACTTGTTGTCTAGCAATAGACAAGCGAGCCCGCAGTTTTCGAGTGGCTATTGCCCAATGACAACAAATGTGAGAAAAAGTGGAGCATTATTTTCTTGAATAACCATTTTCAATTTCGTTGCAACACGAAACTACAGCCGCATTATATTCTAGTTTAATCAGAGAGCAGAGTGCAACAAGCACCTCTACCGGTTTCGAAACTTATTAGTGCATAGGAGGCACGTATGCTGCTCTCTCTGACCCAACCAGGACAAACCCCGGCGTGCAGTTAAGGATTGCAACGAACGAAATGGCAGGGATGCCCTAGCGGCAACTGCTAGCAAAAGACGAAGTTTTCAATCTAATAGCCCATAAAATAATATTAAAAATATTACTCTACATCCCACCAGACTGAAAACACGCCGGGGTTTGTCCTGGTTGGGTCAGAGAGAGCAGCATATGTGCCTCTTGATGAGAGGTTAATAAGTTTCGAAACCGGTAGAGGTGCTTGCTGCACTCTCTGATTGAACTAGAATACAATGAGGCTGTAGTTTCGTGTTGCAACGAAATTGAAAATGGTTATTCATTTTTGATTTAAATGTTTACTCTGATAGGAGTACGAAGGGAACCATTCTCGTTGGAACTATACCATGCTGAGCAGATGGGACGTGAATTATAAATTGTAAAATTCTCTCATCTTCTTAAGTCTCAGCATCGATTTTGGCTTGCAAATTTTAGAAGCCTCGCAGGTGTAACCGAAGAAGGTTCCCATGCCCTGATTTGATACCGAATTTGTTCCTAAGAGAAAGTGCAGTGTCCTTGTGTGAACCATTAGTATATGTTCTTAATAAATCTCTCTAGACGGGAATTTTCCCGAACAGATGGAAACATTCCTTTGTGTGTCCTATTTTCAAGGCAGGAGATCATAGTGATATCAAAAATTATCGGCCAGTTTGTATTCAGTCAGCCTTATCTAAAGTATTTGAAAAAATGGTTTTGCCAAGTTTGGATAATTGTTTTAGGAACATTATTACGGACAACCAACATGAATTTGTAGGCGGACGTTCTACTCTCACTAACCTCTTTTTGTATATCGATAGTATAGGTACAGCAATGGATGAGGGTTACGAGGTGCACTCTATATACACCGATTTCAGTAAGGCCTTTGACCTACTAGATCATAATGTCTTAATTACAAAGCTGAGAAATTTTGGTATCACTGGTTCTTTATTAGCTTGGTTTGCTTCGTATTTGCAAGGAAGAACATTGCAAGTAAGATCAGCAGGATGTGTTTCTAATGGATTTGAAGCCGTGTCAGGGGTTCCGCAGGGTTCCCATTTGGGTCCTAAGCTTTTTCTGTTGTTGGTAAATGATATTGGTAGGAACTTTAAATCTGAATATCTGATATTTGCAGACGACTTAAAGATATTTAAATGCATTAGGTCAGAATCTGATTGTGAGGGTTTGCAGAGAGACTTGGATTCTTTAGTACATTGGTGCCAGGAAAATAATCTTAGATTGAATGCTTCGAAATGCTCATATATTATTTTTTCACGTAATAAGACCACCAGTGATTTTAAATACAAGATAGGAGATGTGAATTTATCTAGGGTTCAGGTAATTAAGGATTTAGGTGTGTTACTGGATAGTAAGCTAAGTTTCGTGGGCCATTATGATGCCATTATTGCGCGTGCTAATCGGACATTAGGGTTAGTCATCAGAATGTCATATGATTTTAATAATTTGTTTGTAATTGTGAGATTGTTTTTGAGTTATTACTAGAGTATTGTTCAGTGATTTGGAGTCCAAGTTATGAGAATCACAAATATCGAATTGAATCGATTCAAAATAAATTCGTTAGATATCTGCGGTATAGATTAGGTACTAGAGGAATGCAATTGAATTCCAGTCAGGTCATGCAGAGGTTTCATTTGCACCGTCTAGAGTTCTAGAGGATCGCAGGCGATACTTTGACCTTAATTTCGTATTTAAGGTGTTAAATGGTATTATTGTTGCACCTAGCATTCTGGGTCGAATAGATTTTTATGTTCCAGCTAGGAATTTGAGAAGATGTCCCTTTCTATCCGCTAGATCGTGCAATACCCGTCTGACGTCATGCAGAAAATATGACTTTAAATAGAATTGTTTCTAGTGTAAATGAGTTTCCAAATATAGACTTTATGGGAGTCACACTAAATGCTTTTAAAAGGACTATTTCACGTGAATTATTTTAATTTGATTTTGATTTTTTGATGTCGTTAGTTTAATTGTAAGTAATGTAAGTTAACGTGTGTTCAATGTTTAATTTTGACGTTTAATTTTAATTGTAAAATGGAATTTTCCGTCAATAAATATTAATTTAATTTCATTTAATTGTTTTCCGTCTGGTGGGATGTAGAGTAATATTTTTAATATTATTTTATGTGCTATTACTTAGTTTTTTTATATTTTCTTATTTATTCTTACTCTCGTGTGATATTCGTAAGATTATTTTTTAATACTTTCATATAAAATTCAAGTCTTTGTATAAAAACATTCAGTGACATTGATCACAATTAATGTGACACACATTTTCAACTTATCAAAGTAAACAGCACAGTTTAGCAAATATTTAGACGAAGATATTAATAAAATATTAGTTAATATTATTTATAAATACAGTTTTATTCATGAAATAATCTTACCGAAGTAATTTCGAGCGCTTAAATTTGCTGATTTGTGTTCTCTTCATGAAAATTTGACATTAGATGCAGAACTAAAAGTTTATTATGGATATTTTCTTAAATATGACAGATGTCAAACTAGGAAACTGGTTGCAGTGAAACAGAAACAATCTACTTAAAAATATTCCCACTGTAATTTTGTACAGTAGAAAATTACCGATATAATAATAGTCTGATTGGACATCATAAACACGTGTTGAAAAGTCTTACTACATGATGGAAGTTAAAATCATAAATAATCGCTGTAATTTTTATTCTTGTAGGTTTCTATTGGTCAGAATCTCTATGAATGAAAGAATCACCTAAATTGACCGTAAAAAACACACTAGAACTAGTTAATAAAATACAAAATTTTCAATTACCAAGCAACCCCAGACTAAGTTCATTTGACGTAAAAAATCTTTTCTCTAATATTCCTCCTTCTATTTCAAGAAGCGCTCTCAGATTCAATAGAAGCTATATAATGTCTATCAATGGAGAAGTTTTGAACAAATTAACACGAACAAGTATTCTTCATACAGAAACTTTTGTCCCAGTTAATATATCTGAAAGTTTACACCTTCTTGAAATTTGTGTAAATCAGAACTACCTTGAATTCAATAATCAAATATACACAAACAACCGTGCAGAACTTATCATGGGCAATCCTCTAAGCCCATTGCTATCAGATATTTTTATGAACAATCTAGAAACAACGATTTCAAAAAATCCCATATTCAAACAGTTCTTATATTGGTGAAGATACGTGGATGATATACTAGTATGTTTTACAGGAACTAACAGGCAACTTGACCAATTCTTATCATACATTAATTCACTACATAGCAATACATGAGTTTACAATAGAAACGGAACATAATCAGTCCATAATCTTTGTAGATGTAACAATTACTAGACTACAAAACAAACATAAGTTCTCCGTATTTCACAAACCTACCCATACTGACACAATTATACACAATTCATCATCCCATCCTACACAACATAAATTAGCAGCCTACCATAACATGATACATACAGTCGGAAAAATAAAAGAACACCCATGAAGGAACATATAAAACACACTGTATTTTCCTGTCACCGTCTCACACAAAAAATTGGCCAACGAAAGTAGATGTAATAATTATTGTTACATGTACTTGCACTGGACAATTTCCTTTGTGATACGGTGACAGGAAAATACAGCGTGTTTTATATGTTCGTTCATGGGTATTCTTTCATTTTTCCGACTGTAGATTGATAGAAATTCCCATGTCAAAAAATAACTTCGAGATAGAACTGAACATCATTAAGCAAGTAGCAGTAAGCAATCTACTAACTAACAATGAAAATTTGGGTGATTCTTATTGGGTAATAGTTTTGTAAATAAAATTATAGTTTGATTTTATGAATGACAGTTATTGTTGAAGAATGTTACTATTTTGAAAGGCTTGCTTAGCGTCTAAGAGAGATTGGTAACTATCATCCGTTAAAATGTTAATTCTGTTTTTCAGTTCAATAAAATGACTAGCATAGAAATTAGCTACTTCCAACCATGTGCCCCATCGTGTTAAAATGGCAGTGGAACAGCAGGAAGCATCTCTCTACATACTCTACAACATTGAATTCCTGCAGATGATTTCAGAAATATATTTTTGCTTGCTAATAAACTAGACTTGTTAAACTTTTTGCTTGTAATAAACTTTTAACTATTTTTTTACGTATTTCCTTAGCAACTTTGTTTTAATCCATGCGCTAAACAAGCAACATCTATTATCTTTGGATAAAATATTTTTAAATTATATCTAATCCTGCTTTCTGTTTTTGATATTTTTGATTAAAAATAGCAGCTGCGTCCACACTAGAAAAATGATATTAACAATTTTTTGTAATTCATATTTTCATATTTAGTCCAGAAAGTCACTGCGCATCCGCTAGGAAAAATATTCCGATTCGAATTGTTTGCACAATGGATGTGAAAATGAAAAAAAAAAAAAATAAAAAAAAAATGATCAAAATGGACCCCTTTTAACAAATTTGCATGTTGCCAGGACCAAAACGGGGTCAAAAATTTTTTAAACGTTTTTTTTGTTTTTTTCCTAAAATTATTTTTTTGCATGGAACAAAGTTTTTTTAGGTTTCTTTGGATCATTCCAAACAGAAAAGGTCTTTAGTGACTTTTCTCTAAAGTTGATAGTTTTTGACATATTTATAAGCGATTAAAAATTGAAAAATTGCGAAATCGGCCATTTTTAACCTTCAAAAACTATGTGAAAAGCTTAAAATTTGAATGTTGCCAAAGTAGGTAGATATTCTTTAAACATTGATTGATGAAATCCCGAAGAGTTTTTTGCAATACAGTATTCAAAACTCCTTTGTTTTTTAATTTCTAATCACGCGTGCGCGACACTGTTCTCCACCGTTGTATGTGTATACAGTATGGTGCAAATGAAAGGAATAAATTCGTTATTTCGCAAACCGGCGACTTTAAGGAGAAAACCCGAAACAGGTCGCTTTTTATTTTTAAGTTATGATATTGTGGCATAATATATGGTATACTAGTGACGTCATCCGTTTGGGCGTGATGACGTAATCGATGATTTTTTTTAAATGAGAATACGGGTCGTGTGGTAGCTCATTTGAAAGGTTCTTCAATTATCTATTCAGTAATGTAAACATTTACATAATTATTTATACAGGGTGTCCAAAAAATTTTTATTAAATTAAATTATTTTACAAAAAAAGAAGTAGAAGGACACCCTGTATAAATAATTATATAAATGTTTATATTACTGAATAGAGAATTGAAGAACCTTTCAAATGAGCTAGCACACAGCCCCTATTCTCATTTAAAAAAATCATCGACTACGTCATCACGCCCAGCTCGATGACGTCACTAGTATACCATATATGCCACAATATCATAACTTAAATATAAAAATCGACCTCTTCCGGGATTTTTCCTTAAAGTAACCAGTTTGCGAAATAACGAATTTATTCCTTTCATTTGCACCATAATGTCGGTGGAAAATAGTGTCGCACACGCTTGATTAGCAATTAAAAAACAAAGGAGTTTTGAATATTGTATTGCAAAAAACTCTTCGGCATTTCATCAATCGATGTTTAAAGAATATCTACCTACCTTGGAAACATTCAATTTTTCAGTTTTTCACATAGTTTTTGAGGGTTAAAAATGGCCAATTTCGCAATTTTTCAATTTTTAATCGCTTATATATGTATATGTCAAAAACTATCAACTTTAGAGAAATGTCACTAAAGACCTTTTCTGTTTGAAATGATCCAAAAAACCTAAAAAAACTTTGTTCCATGCAAAAAAAATAATTTTAGGAAAAAAACAAAAAAAAAACGTTTAAAAAATTGTTGACTCACTTTTGGTCCTGGCAACATGCAAATTTGTTAAAAGGGGTCCTTTTTGAGTAAGATTGTGCAAAAAATCCGAATCGGAATATTTTTCCTAGCGGATGCGCAGTGGCTATCTGGACTAATTTCATATTCACGTTTCTAGTGGTTATAATAAATCGGTGCAGCATACGTTGTAATTCATCTTCACTTTAAGGGATTAGTGTCGCCATGAATTATTTTAAGTTGTTTAAACTTGTCATTTGGTATCCTCTTTTAGTTCCTCTCCAGTCGTTTCTATCCATCGCCTTTCTCCGCCAGGCACGTATTCCCATATTTCCTATATTTTGATCAATATTATTAAGTAACTTCGTTGTGGGTCTTCCTCTTCTTCTCTGACCAATGGCTCATGAAGGAGCATTTTTTTAGCCGGATCAGATTGGCCCATCCTCATTACATGCCTTACCCATATCTGGTTCTGGAATATAATGTGATTGCGTCTATTATAGTATTAGCGGCTTATTATTATACTTCCGTAACCCATATCCTCTCCTATCCAACAACCATCCAACTCATTCTTCTCCGTGAGATAATTGGACCCTGTTAGCCTCTTTATAGCATGACTCAACTCTCCAGTCAGCTTTCAGTTCTCTTTTGGTGCCCGGCATCGGCTAGACCAGGAGATTCCAACAGGCAGCCCGCGGGCCACATGCAGCTCGCGAGGCATATTTTTGCAGCCCGCGAGGGTATTTACAAAGCTAAGAAATATACTTTTTTCAGAAGTTTTCATCCGTCTTTGCCATGATTTAGTTAGGCAGTAATATTGTTAATATAGGCTTACTGCCACAACCAAAACTACAGAATTTTACTACAGAATTCTCATGATTATTTTAATTTCATTCCTTCATGTAGGCTAATAATTTGTTTTGTTTACAGAAACCTAATAGCCCATTATAAAAGTGTGGCCCGCATCCAGACCAAAAGTTTCTGGTTTGGCCCTCAATACCTTGTAAGTTGGAAATCTCTGGGCTAGACGATCAGTGGAAAGACCACGAAAAGGATGGAACGACAACTTACTGGAGGCACATTGAAAAACAGACAAAAAAATCTATCCTATTGTTCTCTGACCAATGGGTATATGAAGGAGCATTTTTCTAGCCGGATCAGTTTGGTCTGCATTACATTACATCTGCATTACATGCCTTACACATATCTGATTCTTGGTATATTCTATACCAGGGGTGGCCAAGCTCCTTGATAGTCTGAGCCATTTTTAAAAATTTGAAATTTTTCACGAGCCGCACTTAACATTTATTTAAAAAGTGTCTACAAGCAGCGAAGCAGCCTTTACTAATTCAGGATACTTAGGTTCTTCGTCATCCATCCATCTTTTTCTGGGACGGTCTACTGATTTTCTATCGTCTCTCAAAAAATACTGTCTCTAACACTATGTCCTCCTATGATCTTATCACAAGACCTGTTCATCTTATCATAGCTTTTATCTGATGATGTTTTCAGTACCATACATAGTCACCAATTCAGCTTTGCGGCGCCTTCTCCACTCTCCTGTCAATTCCAAATATCATTCTGAGAACTTTTCTTTCAAGTACCAGCAGCTTATTTATTTCCCGCAGATCTAGAGTCCATGTTTCAATTCCATATGTAACAATTGGTCGAATAATAATTAAGACATAGTCTTAATTTAGATTAGGAAATGGTTGAATACTCGAATATATGAATTTTACAAAGGCAAAGGCAGATATCGAGCACTGAATTTATTTAATCTTGCCCAAGTATACTTTCGCTATCTAGAGCATCTTCAGGGGCATTTCGTCAATAAAGAGAAGGTATTATCCTTGAATGTCATTTAATGTGAAAGAGTTTGGTGGCAACTTAAATTAACATATAACTACACACTTAACAAAAGACAAAACAGATAAATTTGAGTGCCTGGCAAGGTTCTATATTTTTGCAAGATGGAAGCAGAATGAAGTACTCAAATTGATCTATTTTGTGATTTGTTAAGTGTGTAGCTACATGTTAATTTAAGTTGCCACCAAACTATTTCATATTAAATGACATTCGAGGATAATACCTTCTTTTTATTGACGAAATGCCCCTGAGGATGCTCTAGATAGCGAAAGTATACTTGGGCAAGATTAAATAAATTCAGTGCTCGATATCCGCCTTTGCCTTTGTAAAAATAAAATTTGCCTAGCAGCTTAGATCTTAATAACGATGATATGGAATATAATGCTCTATTCCACGGAGCTATCTTTGCTAAGACCTCTTTTTATAAATATGTGGTTGTCATCTGTGATTACCACTCCTAGATATTTAAACTCTTTTACTACTTCAAAGTTATGGTCATTAGTAGTTATGTTCTGACTAACTCTTGGTCTTGGATTTTTGGTAACTAGCATGTATTTCGTCTTCTCTTTATTTATTCGAAGGCCCAGACTACCTGTTTCTTCCTAGAGTTGTGAAAACATCTCTATAACGTCTCTTGTAGAATGAGCGACTGCAACTAGATCATCAGCAAAGACCGACAATAGTTTTGATCCTCGATTCGCAAATCCCCTTGTCAGCTCAGACGATATTTTACTTATTACATATTCTAAGGGCAAATGGATTAGCAAGGGTAATAAGGGGTCTCCTTAGTCCAGAGGTTATGGTCCCAACAGCGATAAGGGGTCCATCAGGACCTAAGTTCTGATGTTATACACTTAGTCTTATATATATTTGCTGTCAATAATTTAAGACATTTTTAAACACAGAATTAAAAGCAATTGAGGTACATTTATTGAGAGCCACAAATAATCCTTCAAAGAGCCACATGTGGCTCGCGAGCCACAGTTTGGCCACCCCTGTTCTATACAAAAATAAAAAACCGCTAAACGCCCTAAAAATGAGTGGTGCATACAATATTCCAGCTGCAGCAGAGCTGACATATGAATATTACGTGGCGCGTAAATGTATTTTCATTTTAGTGGAACATAAAATTCTTGTTTTAGTTTGAAAGATTTTTCCATAATATTTGCTAAATTTGAAATAAAACGCGCCACAAAAGAGTAAATTTGATACAGTTTGCATTTTGTGGCTCTTTTGTGGCGCGTTTTTTTTCACATTTAGCATATATTATGAAAAAATCTTTCAAAATAAAACTAGACTTTTATTTTCCATCAAAATGAAAATACATTTTTGCGCCACGTAATATTCATATCAGCTCTTTTGTAACTGGAATATTGTACGCGGAACTCATTTTTACGGCTTTTAGCGGTTTTTTATTCTTGTATCAGGAGTTTTTCAAAAATTTTTATAAATTAAATGTATGAACTTGAATGTAATGTTTCTCGAGTACAAGTTAAGCGTTATAAATGGTCGCCTTTGTCGCATTATCGTCCAAATGATCTAGTAGTTAGGACACCGGACTTGTGATAAGACAATCCAAGTTTATATCCCAACCATCCTAATAATTATGGCCGGCAAATGAACTCGGATTGCATGATCAAACTGAGCGTCGTAACCACTACAACTACATAAACATATTTCGGCCATAATGGTTAAATGGATTATACAGTATTGCCCAAAATAAACAGTACTGAAACTGAAACACAGATGTATCTTTGTGCGCGCTGTCATATTCAAATTAACTAGTATAGACCTGTCGAGAAATCTTTAAATAATTACTTATTAAGACCTAATTGTTAAAAATGGTGTTAAATACAGAGGAGAAAGTATTTCTAGTGGAGCATTATTTTCGTTCATACGGAATCGGCCGACGTAATAGTGCAAGTCTGCAATACGTGTGTGATCAATTCACACAACGCAACGGTTTAATAAACGTTCCAATGCTGTAATTTTCAACAACCTTCAAAATTACAGCATTACTTGGACAACGTTTATTAAACTGTTGTGTGAATTGATCACACACGTATAGCAGACTTGCACTATTACGTCGGCCGATTCCGTATGAACGAAAATAATGCTCCACGAGAAACACTTTCTCCTCTGTATTTAACACCATTTTTAACAATTAGGCCTTAATAAGTAATTATTTAAAGATTTCTCGACAGGTCTATACTAGTTAATTTGAATATGACAGCGCGCACAAAGATACATCTGTGTTTCAGTTTCAGTACTGTTTATTTTGGGCAATACTGTACTTTTGGAGCTCAATAACTTCTGAAACGCTTAACCAATTTTGATCATTAAACATGAGATTGAAACGTATTGACAAGTAGTATCTGATGCATCTAAGGTCAAGGATGATAACTGAAGGTATTATAGGAATTATTGAGCTTGAAAAACCGTTTTTATCATAAGAAATAGATTTGATCATACTTATGAAGCCTATAACTTAAAATTTCGAATTTTCCCACATATGAGGTATACACCGTTAGACGCGTCTAGAGTCCTCCTACAAACGCTTAGTTATTGGCGCAATTCTTAGGTTGAAATTTTGAATAATTGTCGAAAAACCAAAATTTTCAAAGTTTAATTTTTCAGTTTTTTGGCTATACTGAGCCGTGTGTAGGTATGATCTTGACCACTCAGGCACCATTTGAAAGCTTAACTTAGTCCACCTAATCAACGCTATTGATTTGGTGTATTTGCGGTTTTCGTGTGTCTCCTTGAACCTAAGATATATACGCCCAAAAATATGCCATTTTGTATCTACCTAGCCCTATAGCTGGCTTATGGGTAGTCAAAAGTCACAAACTACACCGGCTCTGAATCGGCCCTGACACCCTCTTGAAACATAGAAAAAAATTCAGATCGGTGTAACTTTTCCACACACATACATACATACATACATAAATATCCACAAACATTTTTCCCTTTTTAAATAAAAATTGAGTTATACTTCTGAGCTCGGTAACTGTTGAATGGTATAACCGATTTTTAAAATTAAACATGCGTTGGAAAGGTAATGATCAGTGCTATTAGAAGCCGCAATTCTCGGACTTAAATTTTTGAAATTTTTGTGAGTTTTGGGGACCAGAACGAAAAACAAACACTAAATGGGAAGGGCCGTAAAATCCACACCATTGGACCAAAATGGAAAGTTGACATTTGGATGGGCGAGTCTTTTCCTAAACTTTAAGATTGGATCTGACCGAATTTTCAATTCAGTCAGATTTAGAAAATCGAAAATTTCGTGTATATATAGTGTCGCATGTAGGGGTATTGTGCCCCACTGCCGTTCGCTGGTAAAAGTTCGAAGATGTATCAACTTCTCCACACTCCGTTGTCATTGACCGCTCTATATATGTATTTGCCTTAGTACTTTTCATCCGAATCATATTAACATGTTTTCGTTACTTTTTGTGTAATGATATAGTACAGTGGTTCCCAACCTTTTATGTCCGGCGACCAACCTTCTGATGTTGTTTCATATTCGCGACCCATCCCTCACCTCCATTGGTTGTATGCCCGACACATTTGGACAAATTAGTTCCATTTTCACGAATAAAACTATCCAATAAATCCAAAATGTCTTGGCCAGGGATAGTAGTGGTGTTTAGTGTGTGGCAAAATAACATTTCTTCTTCGACTGACCTATTGAAATTAAACCTTACTGAGCATAACAATTTAACTTTGTCAGCAATATCGGTACTTTCGTCTTTCGTCTAGTTGTAAAGAATAAAAATCAGTTTCTTTCACAGCAGATATTAAACTCTCCTTTACGTTAACAGACATTTCCTCGATTATATGTTTCACTGTAGTGTTGGATAGGGGTATTTTACATATCTGTTGACCTGCTTTTTCGTCAAACAGAAGTGACGAAATTATTTCTGCCCCAAGCAAAATAAGGTTCTCGCCTGATGTGTGCGGAGCGCTATATTTTGCTATTAGCAAAGACAGCTGGTAAGAGGCCATAGTAATTTTGTTTATTACCTTGCCCCGATGCCACATTCTCCATATTTGAACGAGTCGAAGTCATTTTTTTTGGACAAAACATCAATGGCTTATTTAAGGTTTGTGGATGTTTAGTCGAAATGTGGTTGAAAATAGATTTTGAAGGCTTCATACTCTCGTTAGACAAAGTTTCGAAACTAAGAAGTACAGGCTCTTCTTTCGTACCTATGAACGTGAATACGTATTGAAGGTATTCAGGACAATATTTTCGTAACATTTTCTTTCCTTTCTTAACATTTGAAAATACCTGAGGCACTTTAGCGTCATTGCTAGTAGATGGACGATTAAACTCACCTTCGCCAGTAGATTTCAGTTTTCTCGTAACACAAGAACCACTTTTCAGCCAATTTCCATTGTCAGATAGTTAAACACTACTTTTAAACGAAAACAACGCTAAAAAGAGTATCAAGCCACTGTCGTATGTTATTACTCAAGCAAATACCAGAGTCCAGAGTCAGACTGAGAACAAGAACCGAGTGTTTGGGTACGAGTAAGAGAGCGAGTGAGAGAAAACCGATCGGACTGGTGCCTGGGAAAAAATCGATTCTGGTCGCTACTCAGCTACTGCGAGAGCCACGCCGCGACCCACCTGATATCCGCCCGCGACACACCTGATATCTGCCCGCGACCCACTAGTGGGTCGCGATCCACCGGTTGGGAAACGCTGGTATAGTACGTTATTTTTATGGTATCATTGAATGTGTTGTCCTTTTTATAAACCAATCACTATCATTATTCTTTTTGGACAGGTATTCATATTATGTTCTATATTCATAAAGAATATAGAAATTAGAGCAAAGAACGTTCATTTAAAACGCTTTAAAGATAAACTTGATGTATGTGTGAATATTTAACATTCTCTATAATTAGTTATCATTTTTAAAACACGTTTTTATTCTCTAAAATTTGTTCCTATAAATAATGCAGAATATTGAAACATTTCACTAGTGAAACAAAGTTGCCACTGAAAAACTCGACACTGATCTACCTGTTCAGCGTGTTACCTGTTCAACTCGTCATTAAACAACATTATTTCCTCGTTTTCTTTCTGAGGATTGTTGTCTTCAAATAATTTTCAGTTATTATAATGTGATTGCGTCTATTATAGCACGTAGTGGCTTATTATTATAATTCAGTCACCCCTTATCCTCCCCTATCCATCCACCATCCAACCCATTCTTCTCCGTGAGAGAGTGGGCCCTGTTAGCCTCTTTCTAGCATGGCTCAACTCTCCATTCAGTTTCAGTTCTCTCTTGATGCCCGGCATCGTGCCTTCACCGGCTCGCGAACCATCTCTTTGATCTCGGTCGGCTTTGGATCTCGGTAATCACGCGCCGCCACGGTGTTTTTGTTCTTCTTTTTCGACTGGCGGTATCTTTTAAGGGACGACGACCGGTGGCTGGACGGTGAGGTGGTTAATTTTAAGACATAATGTTGAAGAGGGTGATGGATACATTCATAGTGATTGGTGAAATTTAGTGTCAGGGATTTGTTATTAAATTATGGATTAAAGTTGGTAAGAATTTATTTCTTCTTTAATTTATTGAATTTATTTATTTTTCGTACCAAAATACCATGAAATTAAATAAAAGTACCTTTCGAATGTGCATTTGTATTAGTTAATAAAGTGTGTTACATAGATAATATCGAATAAAAATAATATTTGATATATTTGACAGACTCCTTTCAGAACAAAAAAAAAAAAAAAATATTAAAAACATTTGAATTTTGTAATTCAGAATAAATATTTCACTGGATATTCATAGAAGATGGATTTATGAAAGAAGAATAATTATCTACCTTAATTTGACTAATAACAAAGTAATTTCAAAATTTTATTTTGTATAGATAAAATGTAATTTATCTACTCTATGTCATATTATGTATAAGTTTTTAGTTTGTGAAAACTGTCATTATAGATAGCAGTGCGTGAAGGGTTTAAAGTGTGCGTGAAGTAACAATGTATTTTAAATGGGATTTACTTTTTCGCACTGTTTTTTAGCACAGTTTCATATAATCAACTATCCTTAACTTTCGTGTTGTCATGGTAATCAATAAATTACAACAAAAGTTTTGACAGTTTTGTGGTTTGAAAGAAGTTAGAATTTTTAAATGTCAAAGTTCTAAAAATTGTCGAATAGAAATGAATTCCAGTGACGAAGAGTTACAGTTTTTTTATTTGTTTATCGTAGATGAAATATTATATAAAACTGTGCGTGAAGTACTTTTTGCGAACTTACGCGATGTATAGCACTCGCTCCGATGTCGCTCGTGCTCTAAACATCGCATGCGTTCGCAAAAAGCATACTTCACGAACTGTTTCATAAATAACTATTTTGTCTCCAAAAATAGAGTAATATTTTTGGTATTATTTTATGTGTTATTAGATTGAAAACTTAGTCTTTTACATAAATAATAACTCACATGCATTAATTTCGCTTAATTTCCTTAAATAGCGATTTTATTGGGTTGAATTTGTGCCTATAGTTTAAGTTTCATCTCAGGTAATATATTTTTATGTTTCAACAATTTTTTTCTTTAATTTTGAACTTTGTTAGTGGGGGGACACGGGGCAAATAACCCATTCCCCCCGTAGATCCGCCACTGATATAAACTCTTCTTCTTAAAGTGCCTATCTGTTCTGGATGTTGGCGATCATCATGGCTATCTTGACTTTGTTTACCGCAGCGCGGAACAGTTCATTGGTAGTGGTGTTATACCACTTTCGTAAATTTTGAAGCCAGGAAATGCGTCTTCTTACCGGCCCTCTTTTACCATTTACCTTCCCTTGGAGAATCAGTTGGAGAAGGACTTCTCCAACTGATGATATATACTAAGAAATCAATAATTACATTTTCACTTAGTTTATAGAAGGACCAGTATACCGGGTGTTTCCAAATTAATCTGAAACATTTTGTAGGTGAATCGCGATCCAAGTTTAATAGATACATACTAAAATTAATACATTTTGTTGTTATTGAGATACAGGAAAGAGCTAAAATAAAATCACATAGATATATGCACAATACACATGGTAGAGTAAGGACTAACAAACTATGGGGAATTTGTGATATGCTATAGTAGGGTAGAAAAAGAAAACAGTAATCAATGGAACATAATATATTATTAGTATCAGTATTAGTATTATTATTAGTATCAAAAATATAAAACTTATGTTTCAAAAATAATAATTTTACTGCCTTACTTTTCCGCGGCTTTGCACATCATATTCTGTGTGTCGTTTACCATATCCCAATCGCAATTTGCTCGTGTCGTGTATATCTTCTTTAGTGAGATTTCTTTTTCCATTGCTATTTTTATTGGTCCGTTCCACTGTAATCTAGGACGTCCCCTTTTCGTTCTATTTGGTTTTCATTTCCAAGCCTTAGCGGTATTCTTGTCTCGCCCATTCTTTGCATATGTCCATACCAGAGTAATTTTAATTTTTCTATTTCATTACTTGTGTCTTCTTCACATCATTAGTTCTCTATTTAGTTCATTTCCCACTTTGTCGATTAGTGTTAATTTGCCGTTTTTCTCCAAAAGATCATTTCCATTGTATTTATTCTGTTTTACATTCATTCCCACGGTGATTTTGTTCTTATTTTTTCGACTGGCAGTATCTTTTAAGTGACGACGACCGGTGGCTGGACGGTGAGGTGGTTAATTTTAAGACATAATGTTGAAGAGGGTGATGGATACATTCATAGTGATTGGTGAAATTTAGTGTCAGGGATTTGTTATTAAATTATGGATTAAAGTTGGTAAGAATTTACTTCTTCTTTAATTTATTAAATTTATTTATTTTTCGTACCAAAATACCATGAAATTAAATAAAAGTACCTTTTGAATGGGCATTTGTATTATAGTTAATAAAGTGTGTTACATAGATAATACAGAACAAAAATAATATTTGATATATTTGACAGACTGTTTTCAGAAAAAAAATACATTGACAACAAATAAACATTTGAATTTTCTAATTTAGAATACATATTTCACTGCTATATTCATAGTAGATTGATTTACGAAAAAAGAATAATAATTGGCAACCTTAATGTGACTAATAACAAAGTAGTATACCATTTTTATTCAGTTGCAGTGCGAAGGCAAAACTCTCGGAGTTTCGTCACTTGAGGCAGAAAGCAGCAAACCTACGCCTCTCTGATGATGACTTCAATTCGAGTCGAAAATCGTCGATTTAGAGTGCTGGTTTGCGGTCTCTGTACTAAGTGAAAAATAAGACAATTTTGCCTTCGCATTGCAACTGAATAAAAATGGTATACATTTTTATTTTATATTAGTATTACTCCTTTGAGTAACATAGATCCATTTTCCGTTGGAATTTACCAGCTGAACAGACAAGGTCGTGAATTGCAAGTTTTTATAATTTCCTCTTGTCTTCCTCGCTTCGGCATCCATCTGGCTTGCAATTTTTAGAAGCCATGGACGTGTTACTAGGAAAATGGTCCAATAAGTTTTCAATTAAATATCTTTTAAGAATATTTTGGATATTTTTAAGTATTTTAAATATTTTTATTAGGTTGAAAACTTTGACTTTAATCTAAAACATTTTGTAGGTGAATCGCGAAGTTTAATACATACTAAAAGTAATAAATTTTGTTTATAAACTCCCGCTTCGCGTCGTTCAGCAAACTGCAGTCGCGTGCGGAAAAGAATGACTTTCTGCACTTGTTAGGAAAATAACTATTACTTACTTACTTTTTCGTGGCTTTGCACATCATATTCTGTGCCGTTTACGATATATCCCAATCGCCATTTGCAGTGGCGTAGAGTGAGTGTTGGCTGGCCGGGGCGGAAGACAATTTTGCCGCCCTCTTATTTAGGTATTTTAATTTAAAGTATACCATACATTACATACATTAATTATAGAGAACTTTTCGGCGAGAACAGTCATCATTATTTTGCATTAGACAGATTAGATTTTAAATAAAAAAGTTTATCTAAGTTTTACAATCACGTTTATTAATACAAAATTCTTTTACTTTAACCAATTAGATACATTGATATAACTTAGGTACCTATCATTTAAGGTTGGGTACACGTTGACGATCGACAAGATTAAATAAAATCAATTTTTAATTAGAACTATAACGACACTATAATGTTATACATATTTTTATTTTTATTGAAAAATATTATGAGTAGTTGTTAGAATTAAAAACAAAAATTCCGCCTTCAATTAAAAATTTATACGTCTACTTTGTTTAAGAGCAAAGCATCACACACATCTTGCTCAATAGACCAAATAGCCATATTAGTTAGTCTTAGGGTACTCATTGTCAATCTTAAATGATTTTTAATCAACTTCAATTTTGAAAAGCTTCTCTCATAGCTAGTGCTTATAGCAACTGAGAAAAATATTCGGAACATTATTAAAATATTGGCCAGATTATCTTCCAGGTTGGATATAACAATAAATTTAAATAATTCAAGTGAGTCTGCATTAATCAATTTATTTTCTTGCCTGTAGCAGCAACAAAAGCGAAAGTTCGCAGTCGAAGTCTTTCCAGCTTGAAATCCTGCTCGTTAATTTCGTCAGTTGCGTAGTCTAGATTACATTCAGTGTTGTATGGATCTAATAATATAGCCGGCGTTAGATATGCAAACTATCCGTTAAATTCTGTAGCTGTTGAAAATGCTCACGAATTTCTACAATAACTATCTAACGAAGAAAACAGCTTTCGTCTCAACTCATTTTCACAAGACAAGTTAGCATATCTAGTTCCGTCATCAAAAATATGCTTTCTTGTTATGCACCTCCGAGGTTTTATGTAAATTCCAAGTTCTTCACACATATTTTCTGCATAACCTACAGCGACATTTGCCCATTCCTCTCTTTTCTCTGTCAATATCATCTGCAAAACATTTACTTTCTAAGCGTTTGTAAATATTTTTGTGCATCGTTCACTTCATGTAGTACTGGTTGCCATAGGCCCAAAAAACAAAGAAAGGAAAATAACTGCATCGAAACTAGTAAAGCACCTGCATATGTCCTAGTGTTTACGCTTTCTGATTTCACATGGCTCTGTCAGTTTTCCCAAAGTGACGAGAATGTCTTTGTAATGATACCATGTCACATTTACGGCATCGCTTCTTGCACTCCACCGCGTGTCTTGAACCGTTTTTGTCTGTAGCTGCTCTCAGAACTTCCCAACGATGTGTAAAGTGCCGAAAAAAGTTACTGCATTCACCTCAACTCAGGCAGCGTGTAAACAAACTAGGTTTAACGAATGATTTGAGCAAGGTACGAATTCAGCTTTAGGGTTTATTTTCCAGGAATATTTTCCAGCCATAACAGCAGCATTATCATATGCTTGGCCTTTACAGTTGCTTATATCTAGACCATCAGCTTGAATCTTGTCAAAAATCATCTTTGAAATTCCTTCAGTAGCTTTGTCTTTAGCTTCAATGAAATTTATAAAGGATTCCATTACTTTTACTTCCTGATTTTCAATTACTACGTATTTTAATACCTGACTTGTTTGATCTTTATGAGAAAGATCTGGAGTGCTGTCGAATATAATTTAATAATACTTAGCCTTTTTATTTGTCCGATGATATGTTGGCGAATGTTGGTTAAATTTTGCCGCCCCCTAAAGAGTACCTTCATTAGTTGGGTCTGTCTTTTCCATTGCTGCTTTCATTTGTCTCTTCCACTGTAATCAAGGACTACCTCTTTTCCTTCTTCTATTTGGTTTTCATTTCCAAGTTCTTAGCGCTATTCTTGTCCATTCTTCGTATATGTCCTGACCAGAGTAATTTTCGTTTTTCTATTTCATCACTTAGTGTCTTTTTCACATCATTTTTCACTTTGTCGATTAGTGTTAATTTGCAGTTTCTTCTCCACATCATTTCCATTGTATTTATGTATTTATTCTGTTTTCCATTTATTCCACGGTGTTTTTGTTCTTCTTTTTCGACTGGCGGTATCTTTTAAGGGACGACGACCAGTGGCTGGACGGCGAGGTGGTTAATTTTAAGACATAATGTTGAAGAGGGTGATGGATACATTCGTAGTGATTGGTGAAATTTAGTGTCAGGGATTTGTTATTAAATTATGGATTAAAGTTGGTAAGAATTTATTGCTTCTTTAATTTATTGAATTTATTTATTTTTCTTACTAAAATACCATGAAATTAAAAAATAAAAGTACCTTTCGAATGTGCATTTGTATTATAGTTAACAAAGTGTGTTACATACCTAGATAATATAGAACAAAAATAACATTTGATATTATTTGACAGACTGTTTTCAGAACAAAAAAATACTAACAACATTTGAATTTTCTAATTTAGAATAAATATTTCACTGCTATATAGTCCAAGTAATCAAGCTTAAAATAGGACAAAACCTCGCAATTTTTACAGAATGGATCGATTTGCTTGAAAATTTGAGAGCAAGTAGTGGATAGTCTAAGGATCAAAATCTATATGATTCCGAAAGGCGCTTTTACCATGGGGGTGGTTACCACCCCATCTCGGGGATGGAAATTTTTTATTATATTTTGAACGCAAAAGTTAGTAAAAACATTCATTCTAAGCTAAAAACGTTCTATATAATTTTTTTGATAAAATTAATAGTTTTCGATTTATTTGCTATCGAAAGTGTTAGTTTTATATCGAAAAAATCAATGTTTTTAATAAGTTTTCTGCTAATAACTCAAAAAGTTTTCGTTTCAGTAGTAATAACCCAAGGACATTGATAATTGTTCGAAAAAATTTTATAACAGATTTCGAAAGCTTGTTGCTTGGAAACAGACCGACGCCGTAGGCGGAGGTCTGTTGCCTGTAAGCAACAAGCTTGAGAAAGTTGTTAAAAAATTTTTGAGCATTTATCAATGTTCGAGGGTTATTCGGATAGAAAATTGTTTGCTGGTTATGAAAAAAAAATACAGAGCAGAAACAATTTATTTAAATGTGCAATTAACAAAGGAACAATTAGAAAAATTTAATGAAGATCCAGACATGTTAGTTTCTATAACTGATGAAGATGTATTTCCACTACGCATGCTGTTAATAATTTTATTATGATGTTCTTCGTCAATGTTCAAGTACGGTTTTATTGAGTTGGGATTGTTATGCCCCGTAATTTTTATAAGCTCTTGCTCTTGAACACCACTTTTGGCCAACCAACTGACCGCGGTCGATCTATTGGAGTGATTAGTAATTTTTTTTCCTTGGTTTTCAAGCCAATCGCTTCGGCAGACGTTTTTGTCCAATTTTGAATCATATTTTTTCCAATAGGCATATTATCATACCAATGATCATTTTCGGTTTTCCAGTAACGATTTGTTCTTAGGAATAATCTATCCAACAATAAAAAACTGAAAACGTTTGTTTTCTATACTTCCACAAAATTTATTATATCTAATAAACAGCTGTAGTCACTTAGATATAATAAATTTTGTGGAAGTATAGAAAACAAACGTTTTCAGTTTTTTATTGTTAGATAAAATGAACTTCCATCAAGTAACGGTCGAATCCATCAATAATAATCTATCCGTTTTAATATTTGGGCCCCTTTTGATAACAATTTTTTAAATAATCTGACAGGACATACGTTACCTACGTTGTTTTCTATTAAAAATTTGCTGTCAGTACACCTTCTTGAACCACCTTGGCAAGTCTTGCTGAATACAGGGTTATATTGTACTCGATTTGTTACTATCGAAATGTGATAGAATTTCCGTTGTAGCCCTTCAGGGGTGTCTTCGTTCCACAAATTTATCATTTTTGTTATTTCTACTGCACTCAATGCCTCTGAACTTTGTTTCCTTTTACAGGGATCCGATTGTAGTTTTCGTCGTATAGAATCGCGGGCAGCTCGCGCTTGTTGAAATACAACGCTTTTGAATGGGTCAATAATAACTTTCATTTCCTTATAATACTTTTCTTGTAAAAGCTTACTTGTTAGGTTCCACATGGTTTTGACAGTAGCTTCTTTAAACTCTGTACCATCTTTTCTTCTCATGTTCACAGCCCAATCCTTTAAAATCGACGCCAATTCTTCCACCGTCCGATTTCCATCTAATTCATATTTTCTATCATTGCAAAAGTCCATAAACGCTTTCCATACAAATTTTTTACTGTAAACAGTATTCTTTGGTATATTTGATTCGATAATTTCATTAATATTCTCATCAGTATTACAACCAAATCGTGACATTTTGAAATATTTAATATTTGAAATGTCAAAATCGAAATGAAACGAAATGTAGGTATCCATAGCTACATGATTGAGTGAAAACAGCCCATGGGATCGGTTTTCAGTATAATGTTGGTTTTATTGGTTGTATTCAATCAGATGACCACAAATTAATTGATTTCATTGGATTTCTAATTGAGCAAAAAATTTTCATGAAAACAACTTTGCAAAAATTTACCTTTTGAAAAATAAACAAAATCGTTTTTTTTTAAATTATCTTTCAGACCAACGGTAATCGAGCTATGCTTTATTATATGTTAGCTCTTCTTCGTCAAATGCTAAATATTGTAATTTAAAAGTCAAAAGACGAGAAAACTATGCATTTTTCGATGATAACTTGTTGCAACTAATTACGAAAAATTGTTTAGATATGCAATTGTAGCTTAAAAGTATGCAATAAATTTCATAACGGAAAAGGGGGGAAATAAACTATGTGACAGCAAAATCTAATTGACTTTATGTTGTTTTGAAAAGACTGAAGGAATTCGAGAAAATATACCTTGATAGGCTACCAGATGAAGTGATTAGTGAATGAACAATAGAATGAGAGCTAACTAATATGGGTCAAATTGTGGGTTGATGACAATATATAAAGAAGAATCTAAATTGAATGAGTATCAAAAATAGAGAACTATGAGTTTGAATACTATAGGTGGTAGTGGAGTGAACAAACTGAACTAAATGAAATATATATAAGTGCAGGAGTTTGTGAACGTATATGGTAGATATGACCAACTGAATTAACAAACAAATGTAAAAAAACACAATACTAATGCAAAGAAAATACTTATAGCCCAATAAAATAAAATATAATCAAAATGTAATTCCGTACAGGTTGGAATAATTTTTTTATCAAAGTTTAGGTCCAAACATAAGATATTTTCAAGAAAGTATATAATTCATATGAGGGGATTATTGTTTAAATAATTGAAAATGGGAAATTTTTGCACAAAATTTACTTTTTTAACTGCTGCGGTAGTTTAATGTTTTTATTATGGATTTTACAATTTTTTTCTGCAAAGCTGAAGAACCAATATTTTACATAAGACTTACTGGATTAAATTTGACCCTTAATTTATTTAAATAATTTTAAATCAAAATTGAAAAACAAATTTCCAAAAAAATATTATTTGCATTATAAATAAACAATATAAAACATTTTATTTTGCAGAAAATGTTGCGCTATGGTACCAGTATAAACAGAAAAAAAATGGTTAATAAATATTAAGTAGTTTATGGGATATTTAATTTGTTTATAAAAAATTACCATTTTTTCAATTGCAAAAACGCAGTTGTTGCCGATAGAGTATACAAGTTTTTAAAGTCTCATATTTTTTGCTTTTATGTATGTTTTCGACAAATGTATTGAAAAACCAAAATTTCAATTTAACACCACTCCAAAATGGTGTTTGAAAATTGGTGTAATTTGTTTAAAACTTGTTTTTTTAATAACATCGCCGGGATTAAAAATTTTGAAATTATTTTTTGATATTCGTGTTCCTGGTAGTTTTGACACACTTACAAAAGAAAAAAATTCTAGATCCATTTTTTGCAGAGACAGCATTTCCAGGTTTAAAAATTCATATTTTGTTTATTTATCAATTTTAACATTTTAAAGTGCGTGAGTACATCTATCAACGCTACTACTCAACAAAGTCATTTACACATAGAGTTAAAATTTTAGAGTATTTTAAAAAATAATGATTTTCGTAGCGACCTTAAATGAAACCTTTTTGTATGAAGAGTAGTCCAGTAGTACTTTGCAATATTTTCGTTAATAATGGACCAATTTCAATGTTTTTTTAACAATAAGTTTTCAATCTAATGGCATATAAAACAACATAATGTTACTCTACATCCCACCAGACTGAAAACAATGGGAACATTCCCTGGTGAAAATGGTTATTCATTTTTGTTTTTTTTTTTAGTTTAGAGTAGCATATAAAAATAATAACAAATGAAATCAATGACACTTTTTACAATAAATATTCGTCAATTTGTTATAAACAATTTTTTTTCCAAATTTTTTTTATTTGCGTGTGATAAATAAAAATTGATCAAAAAATTTTTTTATAAAAAATTAACAAAATAATAATTAATTAGCATTAAAAATTTGTTAAAGGGTTTTTTCTTTATACAATATTAAAATATATATGTATTTTACATTTAATTTTACAACTTTTATAACAGGTAGTACATAGACTGAAAATTGTGTACCTATATACATATTTATTGATTTTTATTCACTGATATACATAATACATTTATAATAGAGGTTGTCCTTCATTTTTTTTATATATTTTCTTTTGTATTCACATTAACATTGCGAGATTTTGCCAATGATTTGTACAAAGAAAAAAGTTTTTATGTTTTTTAACAAAATTTTACTGGTTTGTTAGATTTTTAAAATAAAAATTTGTTTTAATTCTTCTTTGTTTTTATCTTTGGTGCCAATTTTTATTTATCACAATATTAGAGACAAAAATGTTTTTGAAAAAAATATTGTTTATAACAAACTATTGAATATTTATTGCAAAAAGGGTCATGCAGATGTTATTATTTTTATATGCTACCCCAAATTAAAAAAAAAACATTGAAATTGGTCCATTATTAACGGAGATATCGCAAACTACTCCTCCGCCAATTTTCAGGCAAAAAGTTTTCAGTTAAGGTGCTATGAAAATTATTATTTCTCAAAATATTCTACAATTGTTATTATGTGTATAAATGGCATTGTTAAATAGTAGGGTTAACAGATATACTCACGCACTTTCAAATGTTAATATTGATAAATAAACAAGTTATGAATTTTTAAACTTGGATAAACTATCTCGGCAAAAAATGGTTCTAGAATTTTTTTTTCTTTTGTTAATGTGCCAAAAACTACCCGAAAAACGAGTATCAAAAAATAATTTAAAAATTTTTAATCACGGCGATGTTATTAAAAAAAACAAATTTTAAACAAATTACACCAATTGTCAAACGCCATTTTTGAGGAGTGTTTAATTGAAATTTAGATTTTTCAATACATTTTTCTAAAATATACCTAAAAGCAAAACAAATGACGCCTTTAAAACTTGTATGCTCTATCGGCAACAACCGCGTTTTTGCAATTAAAAAAATGGTAGTTTTTTATAAACAAATTAAATATCACCTAAACTATTCAATATTTATCAACCAATCTTTTTTCAATTTATGCTGATACGATAGCGCAACTTTTTGTGCAAAACAAAATGTTTGATATCGCTTATTTATAATGCAAATAATATATTTTTTTAGAAACTTGTTTTTCAATTTTGATTTACAATTATTTAAATAAATTAAGGGTCAAATGTAATTTAGTAAGTCTTACATAAAAGATTGTTTTTTCAGCTTTGCAGAAAAAAATTGTAAACACCTTAATATTAACATGAATTACCGCAGCACTTAAAAAAGTAAATTTTCAGCAAAAATTACCCATTTTTAATTATTTAAACAATGATCCCCTCATATGAATCATATACTTTCTTGAAAATATCTTTTGTTTTGACCTAAACTTTGATAAAAAATTTATTCCAACCTGTACGGAATTACATTTTGATTTACATGTATTGTAATTTTATTTGATCGGTCTATTATCCAGTTATCCTAATTTAAATTTCACATGTCTTCAACTGTGAAAAAGTTCGTCCGCTATTATTTCTTGATTGCCAGTTTCAAGAATGCTCTGGAATAATTCCCTGCTATTTTGTGACTAGACTAGCCAGGGATGTATACTTTGCTAAAGATTTTAGTAATATCTAAATTTTAGCATTTACATCAGGCCCCAGTCAATAGCATACCTAAATACTAAATATGACAAAAAACAAAATGTTTGCCTTTTATTTATTTCGATTGGAGGTAGGTACATTGTCTATGACATCGTATACATAACCATTCTTTGTATGTAGATATGTATGACGATGTAGGTTTTGTTGTATTTATTTTCGAATATTAGACTTTGAATATAAAATGTAAATATTTCTATATAAAATTATGCAAATCTGTTGTGTTGACAACTTGTACGAATGTAAATGATGACTTCGAATGCTATCCTGTTTAATCTGTTCAATCAGACTAAAAATACTTCTTTTTTACTGCCGGAACTAGTTAAGAGATCACTTCTGGTTTATGATATTTTGATATTATAGGACAAACAAATACAGATTCAGGAGTTCGGTTCTGCACCGATAACTATAATGTTGTATTCAATGTGGGCTCCGAATATTTTTAATATTAACAAAGTTTAATATAAGTTACAAATTGTGAATCTCAGTGATATATTGAAATAAACTGTAAGTGTACAAACTCTTTACATAATATCCAGTTAAATTAGCATTAAAGTCAACAAATTGCAATTATTTGTTATTGTTGTCAACAAACAAATCCAGTTTTACCAGCAAAATAACCGCTTTTAGTAAAGACCTATACACCTGTTTTAGCAGGTGTACAGGGTCGGACTTACTTTTCACTTAACGTTTATCGAAATGAATTCTAACATGGAATCACAAAACAGTTCTTCAATACAAGACCATCAAAGTCAAATAAATGCACCACAGTCATACTCTTTGGCAGCGTCGAGAGTGCAATTTCCTCTAAAGTCCCAAGCAATTATCTTTAGTGCCTTAGAAAACACCAAACTTCAAGACTACCTTCTCCCACTTGGAAATATAATTCAACCGAAAAATATAATCTTCTCTTCTAGATTATCTAATAATCGCATATGTATGTATTTATCCAATAAACAAATAGTGGATGATTTTATGAATAATCATGGTCAAATAGAAATACAAGGTGAAATTGTCAGAGCAAGAAGGTTAGTTACACCAGCGGAACGACTCGTGCTCTCCGGCGTATGTCCTTCAATACCGCACGACTTGCTAATCAATGAGTTACAAAAAATCGGCATAGTTCCTGTCTCCCCCATGACATTCCTCAAAATTAGTGCTTCTATGCCTGAGTACAATCACATCCTTAGTTTTCGAAGACAAATCTATATCAGTCCTCACAGTCTAACACTACCAGAGTCATTTACTCTTGTTTTCGACAACACGAATTATAGAATATTCATTTCTCAAGACAGTTTAGTTTGCTTCAGATGCAAGAAGCCAGGTCACATTGCATCACAGTGCTCCGAACCACTAGCTCAACCTCAACTAAACCCCAACCAAAACAATGAAGCATCGGTATCCAGCGCAACAAATATATCTTTGCAAGCACCCAATGATACAAACGCTTCTCAGTGTGAACAAATGTCTATTTCAAATTTCCCAGAGATACCGAACAAAGTAGATGCATCAAATAAGGACAGTCACATAATTAATCAACCAACCAACCAACCAACCAATCAACCAACCAACCAACCAACCAATCAACCAACCAACCAACCAACCAATCAACCAAAACGTAGCTTTAATGAAATTATTTCACCTGAAGCAGACCCATCTTCAAAAAAATGTAACATTTTTCCACCACCTAAAGCCCAAGCAAAATCTAAAAAAGCTAAAACTAGTTCAGCAAGCACTTCTGAATGCTCATTTTCTCTCTTACTTGACCCTGCTAAAAACTTCATAGAAAATCAACCTCTATCTTTTCCTCTAAACTTTGAACAACTTAACATGCTCTTAATGAATATCACGGGATCAACAGATCCTATAACCACAATTCAAGAATATACCACAGACCTATCAGCTTTGTCCCATATGCTCAGTCAAGTTTACCCCCATTTAAAGGAAAGATCCATAAAACGTAAATTCACGTCCATAAAGAAAAAAATCAATAGTTATCTTGGCAGTGAGGCATCGGACTGGGAAAGTGACACATCTCAATTAAGCCAATAATAAAATTCAAGTCTCTTCTTCAGTGGAACATTGATGGATTTTTCCATCGCCTTGCTATGCTCCAACATCTAATTGGTGAACAATCTCCTGATATAATATGCCTACAGGAAACTAATCTAAATCCCAAAAAAAAAAAAATATAACTCCAACCAATATAACTGTTTTCGCAAAGACAGGATAACAAATAATAATTTTTCTTCAGGTGGTGTAGCCACACTAGTAAAAAAATCACTATCAGCGAAAGAATTTCCAGTGGCTACAAATCTGGAAGTTGTAGTCGTGGAAATACAATCATCAAACAGGTATTTTATTTGCAACCTTTACTTACCCTCCAGTCGCCAAGTAACGTACAACGATTTAAAGAATTTATTCAGTCAAATACCATCCTCTCGCATTATTGTGGGCGATTTTAATAGTCATAATATTATTTGGGGCTCCTTTTATTCGGATGCTAGAGGAAAAATTGTCGAAAATATAATTACAGATTTTCAATTGAATTTTCTTAATGACGGATCTCCAACCAGATTTAACATTAATACCGGAAATTCTTCAGCAATTGATCTAAGTCTTTGTGACCCTGCACTCACACCACGATTATTTTGGGAAGTTTTACAATACACTTATGGGAGCGACCATCATCCCATAGTAATAAAAAACTCTATGGCTCTGACCCATGACGTTTTCATACCCAGATGGAAAACTGAAACTGCCGATTGGTTAAAATTTGAAAATTATATCGACAACTCAATGCCAAACTGTAAAATGGCTGAAAGCATTGATGAATCTTTAAACAATTTGAATAGCATTATTATGAGTAGTGCTGAGCAATTCGTTGGGAAATCAAAAAAGACAAAGAATAATCAGATTCCTGTACCTTGGTGGAACTCAGAATGCGGAGCAGCTATTAGAGCAAGTAAAACTGCATTTAATAAATATAAAAGACATAAAACACCTGAAAATAAAATCATGTTCAAATCACTTAAAGCTAAGACACAACTTATTATAAAACAAGCTAAGAAGGCTTCCTGGTCCAAATATGTTTCAGAAATAAATTCCTCAACTCCTGTCAGCGAAGTATGGAAAAGAATAAGAAAAATTTCTGGTTTGAAATACACACCAATGATTTCAAAATTAAAAATTGACAATAGGATTTCAACTTGTCCTCAAGAGATAGCTAACACTTTAGCTGAATCTTTTAGAGAAATGTCTTCAAACAGTAACTACAATAATACATTCCTTGAAAGAAAAATAATAACAGAAAATACTGATCTTTTTGAAAATGACAATTTAAATGATCCATTGGATCTACCCTTCACTTTTGAAGAACTGGAAAATGCTTTATCCGAATTAAAAAACACTAGCCCGGGCCCAGACGATATCCCGGCAATATTTTTAAAACATCTTCCTTACTCAACAAAATTATTTATTCTTCAACTTTTTAACTTAATTTGGCAAAATAATAAATTTCCATCAATTTGGTTTAAAGCTATTATATTACCTTTTTTAAAACCTCAAAAATCAATCCTAGAACCTGACTCATACAGACCAATCAGCTTAACATGCTCTATGAGCAAATTGATGGAAAAAATGGTAAATCTTAGATTAACGTGGACATTAGAATTATCAAATCGTTTAGTTCCGGAACAAAACGGTTTCAGACAAAATCGCTCGGGCATTGACAATATTCTTGATCTAGAATCTGACATTCATGAAGCGCTAGCCACCAAACAAAACTGTATTGCAATATTTTTCGACTTGAAAAAGGCATTTAATACTTGTTGGAAATTTAATATTCTGAAAGAACTACATTCATGGAATATTCGTGGAAATTGCCTGAAATTTATTAAAAACTTTTTACAGAACCGGTCTTTTTGCGTGAGAGTACATAATACTTACTCAGAGGAGAAAACTGAAGAAAATGGAACACCCCAAGGATCAGTCCTAAGCCCTACATTATTCTTAGTGGCAATAAATAATATTATTAACAACCTTAATAAACCTCTAAAGGCTCGACTTTTTGCAGATGACCTTGTTGTGTATATCAAAGGAAATAACACCGCATCAATGACAAACGCTTTGCAGCATTTTCTAAACCAATTAGAACAATGGTCTCTAACGACCGGATTCAAATTTTCAGTAACAAAAACATCAGGAATACTCTTCTCCAAAAAGGCTTCATCAACGTCCTCTACCTTAAAATTATATAATACTATGCTCCCATTTAAACCAACGGCAAAGTTTTTAGGTATGTGGTTTGATCAACAACTTACTTGGCAGGAACATATAAAACAGACAATTTTAACATGTCATAAAAGACTGAATCTAATGAAAACCTTGGCAAACCGAAATTGGGGATCAGATCAGGAAACTCTGTTGAGAATATATAAAACATTAATTAGATCTAAATTAGATTATGGATCAATTGCATATGCATCTGCTTCAAAAACATTACTTAAAAAACTTGACAGCATACACAACGCTGGTATTAGAATTGCACTTGGAGCCTTCCGGACAACTCCCTCCGAGAGCATACTGAGCGAAGCCGGCGAACCACCTCTAAACTACCGAAGAATGTACTTAGCTCTAGCACATGCTACATCTATAGCCTCAGATATAAAAAAACCTCTCTTCTGTAATACTTTTAATAACAAATATATCAACTATTACAATAATAAGCCCCGTACCCCCAAACCTTACTACGAGAGAATCCGATTATATAGTTCCAGAATAAACATTCAATTCCCAACAGTATTTCAAACGAATACAAATAACTATCTACCTTGGACTATCGAACAGCCTAAAGTCAATACAGCGTTAAGTATATATAATAAACATGAAACTAGTCCTATTATTTTTAAAGTCAAACTAAATTCAATCCTAGATCAACAATACAATGAGTGGATTAAAATTTATACAGATGCATCCAAAGGCGAACTTGGCGTTGGAGCAGCAGTGGTAACCCCAAATGACACTTTTCAATTTAAACTTCCTTTAAATTCCAGCATCTATACTGCAGAACTATTTGGTTTGTTCAAAGCCATCAAGCAAGTAAATATCAAAAACATCCCTTGTTGTCTAGTCCTTTCTGACTCTCTCAGCGCAGTCAAAGCCCTGCAAAATGTATACCCTAAACACCCCATTGAGAAAATGATCAAGGCCGAATTAATGAAAGCTCAAGACAATTTTAGAAGAATCCACTTCCTGTGGATACCATCTCATATAGGTATAGAAGGGAATGAAGAAGCAGATACTAGTGCGCGTAACGCTATCAACAGTGACGCATCAGAAACAGAGTGTCGGAGTGTCGCAGGCGATCTAAAAGTTTATTTCAAAAATAAAGTGTTAAGTGCGTGGAATCGGGAGTGGAATGACTCTAGTTCTAAACTCAGAACCATCAAAAGTGACATTTTTTCATGGAAGTCCACTGTCAGAAGCAGAAGATGCCAAACTATTATTACACGTCTACGACTTGGACACTGTAGGTATACTCACGCCTATCTCTTCTCAAATAGTGAACCTCCAAAATGCGAAACATGCAATACAGTAGACAGTATAAAGCACTTCTTGATAGACTGTCCTAAATATGTAAATCAAAGACAGTTTTACAATTTGCCAAATAACCTGAAAGCACTCCTCAACAAAAATTTAGTTCCGGACAATTTATTGGGTTACTTAAAATGTATAAATATGTTACACAAAATTTAACTTAATTAATTGTTACAAATGTTCAATTGTTCTCAAATTCTAATTAATTGTTAAAATGATTGATTGTTATAAATGTTAAATTTAATATTATTACAAATGTTACAGGAATGTCGCTAATAACCTTTGGGTGGATGCGACTTTATCTCTTTAAATAAAAAAAAAAAAAATACAGATTCAGTTCATATATCTGGAAAATGAAGTATAAATTTATTTTTAAATAGCTATGTGGTCATAAAAGTTTCAATTAAAAGGGCGTGAAAGAGCTTGAAATACGAGGAAATAAAAGAACACTCTAAATCTATAAATCAAGTGGTGCGCATTAAAAGGTGGAAGATAAGGTGTATTATTTAGGACAAGCACACAAGAAAATATTAGTTGGAATACGAAAGAATATCCTAATAACGTTTGGAGAATTGTGGGGTATTATTAGAGATGCTGTGATTGAAATATTGGAAGACCTTCAAGAAATCAATGTAAAAATAAAAAACCTCGTGCTGGCAACTGAAGTGAAATTCTTCACTTTCATTCAGCACATTCATTTAGAATACTCTGGTTGCGTTCAGAATAAAAAGTTGTGTATCTGTTATAGTCAAAGCTCGAATTTCAGGCGCTCCTAGGTTTGACTAGGCAATCCTCAGGTCTGACTGACGGTCTTAGTCAAAGCCCGAAATAAATTACAGTTTCGGCATTTGACTAGTCATAGACATTATGAAATCGGGGTTTGACTAGTCCCTCTGAAATTCTCTTTCGTCCCCCTTTGGATACAAATTGACATGTTTTTTTTTTAATTCTGAAGAAACTCTTGGTTTCTCAGTTACTGGGAGGGGTTGAAAGACTTTTGTATATACCTATCCGGTCGTATGTGGAAATCTGAATGATGAAACTTAATCTGGGATGATTTTCCTTCTATTTGTATAAAAAGTGGTTAAAATTGAATCATAAAATAATTGTGCAAGGTTAAAAATTTGTTAGAATTAATTTAGAATAAAGGATGTGTACATTTGGGTAGATTGACACGAACTGTTCTTCATCATCTCTAAGAAGGAAGATTTTGTAACAGTACTGCAAAAATTACACTATTTGACTGGTGTATAATTTGCCTGTCTTTTAATATTTGAAAGAATAAAAAGAATTTGTCTTGTTTTATTTCTTTTGTATTGCCACATCTGGGTCATTTAAAAGATGGCTTGTAAATCGCTTCAAACAATTTAAATCATCTCCTTAAAAATACGTAATTACATAATGTCGCTGTCAGTTTTTTGGCTTTACCTAAGTTACTGCCGTTATTATGTAAGTTTTATGTGCAAATTGTTCAAGTAGGTACGTAAAGTCCAAACAGGGAAAAATGAATATTCAGCTTGAAAAAACAATATTGCCAGTAATCGCTTGTTTACTGTTCTTAAGGAGTAATAAATTAAGTACCTAGCATAGTATTTAAGGATTTGATAATCATCCCATTTTTACACCAGTCTATATTGGAAAATCAATAGTTTCACGTAAAAATGTTATAGGCCTGGATACCGCGTACCAAAAAAAAGTTGATTAATAGCAAGCTGAAAATGTGTTAATAGCTTAAATGTGTCTAGTCGGAAAAACTTTGATGTACGGGAACACTGGAACAGGGAAGTTGTAATTCTTAAAACATCCCATGTATTTTGTCGGATAGAACATCCAATTGATTTGTTACCCTTTCATTAAACTCTCATGCAAAAATCAGACTGCTATTACTAACTAATACGATTCCTGTTATTTGACATGTTCTTCGTGTTCCACTCATTAAAATGCCCAGTTGGTAATAAACACCAGTCTGATTTTGGCATGAGAGTTTATTGAAATGGTAACAAATCAATTGGAAGTTCTGTCCGACAAAATATATGGAACGTTTTCGTAGTAAGACGTTCCAAATTTTTAACCTGTTCCACAATTAAACCTACCCCTGTTCCAGTGTTCCCATACATCAAAGTTTGTCCGACTTGACACCGTTAAGCTATTAACAAATTTTCAGCTTGCCATTAATGGTACGCGGGCTAACTAACTTTTTTTGGTATGCGGGCTCCAGGTCTATTATATAGATAAATATATTATCTTATATCTCAAAAATGAATAATCATTTTCAATTCTCGTTGGAACTTTTCCGCGCTGAGCAGATGGGACGTGAATTATAAATTGTAAAATTCCCTCATCTTCTTTAGTCTCAGCATCCGTTATGGCTTGCAAGTTGTAGAAGCCTCGGAGGTGTAACCAGAGAAGGTTCTCATTGTTTTTAATCTGGTAGGATGTAGAGTAACATCTTTTGATGTTGTTTTATGTGCTATTAGATTGAAAATTTAGTTTTTTTTAGTTTTTTATCTTATATCTATATATAAATATATATAGATAAATATATTTAAAGGTTCTAAGAGAGAAAAGTTCTTTAATTTTGAGAGTTGCGAGATTCAAATACATAAGCAATTGACCTAGATAATTGCAAAAACGCTTATTTTTGTACTAATTTATAAATGCTAATAACTTTTTTTTTCATAACGACATATAATATCTTCTTCTTGTAGTGCCTATCCGTTTCGGATGTTGGCGACCATCATGGCAATCTGTACTTTGCACACTGCTGCTCTGAAAAGATTTGTAGTGGTTGTGTTGAACCACGTACGTAGAGTTTTCAGCCACGAAATCCTTCGCCTTCCTGGTCCTCGCTTTCCCTCTACTTTTCCCTGTAAGACCAGTTGCTCCATATCCTTCACTGTTCCTCATGATGTGACCGAGGTATTCGATTTTGGCTGTTTTTATTCTGATTAACAGCTCTTTTTCTTTTTGCATTCTCAGCAAAACACCCTCATTAGTAATGTGGTCGGTATAAGATATCTTCAGGATTCGACGATAAAGCCACATCTCAAAAGCCTCAATTTTCTTGCAGGTGGCGTCTGTGAGAGTCCACGACTCAACTCCGTACAACAGTATAGGAAAGATATAACATCGTAGTAATCTGACTTTTATGGGTATCGACAAATCATGATATTTGAACAACTTTGACATTTTTTGAAATGCAGATCTTGCTTTCTCTATCCTACATTTGATTTCTATAGAATGGTCCCAATTTTCATTGACGTTCGTACCAAGGTAGGTATATGTTTTTACTCTTTCTATTTGTTGACCATTCACACTGATTCGTCCAAATTGCTGTTTGTTCTTAGAGATAATCATACATTTTGTTTTCTTAGTGTTTAGTGAAATTCCGTATCTCTGACTGACCTCCGCGATTCTGTTCATTAACTCCTGCAGGGCTTCAGAACTGTCAGCGAATACCACAGTGTCATCTGCGTATCTTATGTTATTGATTCATTCTCCGTTAATTCGAATTCCGGCCTCAACATCATCCACTGCTTCTTGAAAGATTTCCTCAGAGTAGATGTTAAACAGCAGTGGGGATAGTACACATCCCGGACGGACCCCACGTTTGATTTTGATATCGTCGGATTCTCCTGCCTCTGTCTCGATAGAGGATGTTTGATTCCAGTACAGATTGCTGATAATCCTTAAATCACAGGTGCTAATTCCAATATTGAATAATATCTCCATCAGCTTGTAGTGCTTTACTGTATCGAACGCTTTATGGTAATCAATGAAACATGCATAAATATCGCAATTTACGTCTCTACATCGCTGAAATAGCACTTGTATACTAAATAGAGTATCTCTTGTACCCACTGCATTTCGAAAACCAAACTGTGTTCGGCTGATTATATTCTGTATTCGACTGTATTCGACATACAACATAACTGCTCACAATTACCAAGAAATTTGGTCATATTAAAACAAACTAAGTTATCAATCGAAGCAGCGCAGAAAACGACAATAAATATCGCCTCCGTACCACCAGATTGACAACAGGTGGAATACTTTCTATGGTTACACCTCCTGAGACTTTTACAATTTATAAGTCATACAGGTGCCGAGAAAATTAAGATGAGAGAATTTTAAATAATTCACAACTCATCTACTCAGCATGGTAAAGCTCCAACAAGAAAGATTTCTTAATACTCAAAAGAGTAAATGAATTAAAAATGTATAAACATTCTCAATTTCTTTGCAAAACGAAAATGCAGCAGCTGCATAATACTCTGGTTAAAGCGGAGAGTGCAGGAAGAGTCTATACCGGTTTCGGAGATCTTTTTCCCCTCATCAGTAAACCCATATCCTCTTCTCTCCGTTTTAACCATTTACCATAGTTTAGGGCCTTCCCGAATTGCAAAGAAAGAAATGTCACAGATGAACTAGGGCCATCTACCGGAAAACAAACTAAGTTATCAATCGAAGCAGCGCAGAAAACGACAATAAATATGGCCTCCGTACCACCAGATTGACAACAGGTGGAATACTTTCTTTGGTTACACCTCCTGAGACTTTTACAATTTATAAGTCATACAGGTGCCGAGAAAATTAAGATGAGAGAATTTTAAATAATTCACAACTCATCTACTCAGCATGGTAAAGCTCCAACAAGAAAGATTTCTTAATACTCAAAAGAGTAAATGAATTAAAAATGTATAAACATTCTCAATTTCTTTGCAAAACGAAAATGCAGCAGCTGCATAATACTCTGGTTTACTGATGAGGGGAAAAAGATCTCCGAAACCGGTATAGACTCTTCCTGCACTCTCCGCTTTAACCAGAGTATTATGCAGCTGCTGCATTTTCGTTTTGCAAAGAAATTGAGAATGTTTATACATTTTTAATTCATTTACTCTTTTGAGTATTAAGGAATCTTTTTTGTTGGAGCTTTACCATGCTGAGTAGATGAGTTGTGAATTATTTAAAATTCTCTCATCTTAATTTTCTCGGCACCTGTATGACTTATAAATTGTAAAAGTCTCAGGAGGTGTAACCAAAGAAAGTATTCCACCTGTTGTCAATCTGGTGGTACGGAGGCGATATTTATTGTCGTTTTCTGCGCTGCTTCGATTGATAACTTAGTTTGTTTTCCGGTAGATGGCCCTAGTTCATCTGTGACATTTCTTTCTTTGCAATTCGGGAAGGCCCTAAACTATGGTAAATGGTTAAAGCGGAGAGAAGAGGATATGGGTTTACTGATGAGGGGAAAAAGATCTCCGAAACCGGTATAGACTCTTCCTGCACTCTCCGCTTTAACCAGAGTATTATGCAGCTGCTGCATTTTCGCTTTGCAAAGAAATTGAGAATGTTTATACATTTTTTGGTCATATTAGTTCAAGCCAGCATGGAGTCCAAACCAACTGGTGATAAAACAGAGCTGGTTCCGACTTTGTTTAATATAATAATATGTAATGCATATGTTCTAAGAAAAATGTCTGTAAATCAAAACAATATACTGTTTAAGAAGTCCAAACTGTCTGTGATATAAACAGTAGGCAGACGATGTAAACTTAATACAGAATACGGAATGTGGAAAGACGAAATATGGAATGATAATGGTTGTTAACAGAGCGTACTCTGTGTCACAGGTCTTTGGATCCAAAGACATCCATATGGAAATTATATTTAAAATATATATAAAACCATCATGGGATCAATGATTAATAGCCACATATGGTGTTGAAACATGGACTATGACAGAAGAAACAATGAATTAGTACTTTTGAAAGAAATTTTTTGAGAAGGATCTTCTTTTTCTTATGTGCCTATCCGTGACGAATGTTGGCGATTATCATGGCAATCTTCACCTTATCTGCAGCAACGCGGAAAAGTTGCACAGTTGAATGTTGTGTTGAACCAGGTTCTGAGGTTCTTTAACCAGGATGTTCTTCTTCCTGGACCTCGCTTTTCAAATATTTTTCCTTGCAGGATGGCTTGTAGGAGGGCATATCTGGATTCATTTCGCATAATGTGTCCAAAGTATTCCAACTTTCGAGATTTGATGGTGGTTAGTACTTCTCGGTTCTTCCCCATTCTTCTAAGGACCTCCTCATTTGTGACCCAATCAGTCCATGGGATATTAAGAATTCTCCGATATAGCCACATCTCAAATGCTTCCAACTTTCGGCACATATCCTCGTTCAAGGTCCATGATTCAACATCATAAAAAGGACAAAGAAGACGTAACATCTCAACATTCTTACTTTTATACCGAGACAAAGGTTGTGGCTCTTGAAAAACTTCCCCATACTGTTGAAGATTGATCTAGTCGATGCGCGCTCTTATCTCTTGGTTGTTGGTCCATTCTTCATTTAGTATGGTGCCGAGGTAGTGGTAGTACAGTGGAACCCCGATAAGTCGGCCTCCAATAACCCGGAAGTCCGGCTAATCCGGACCGATTTTCATCATAAGAAACAAACATTTTTTCGGTTTGACTGAGATTTTTACCATTAAATGAACAATACTGTATACAAGTGTACGTAATTTAGATGTACTGTGCAAATGTATTTCATGTTTTTGCAATTATAATGGAATTTATCTGTAAGTACACCGTATTTTATTAATTTTTACCATATTCTCCGGCTAACCCGGATTTTCTATAACCCGGATCGGCCGCGGTCCCGATTAATCCGACTTATCGAGGTTCCACTGTACCTCACTCTTTCTACAGGGGTTTGGTTGATATAGAGTTGACCTTCTGTTATCTTTTTCTTGCTGACGATCATAAGCTTTGTTCCTTTACGTTTATATTGAGTCCATATTGTTGACTATAATACGTAATTTTGTTCATGAGGACTTGTAGATCTTCTAGGTTGTCCTCAAATACTATGGTGTCATCTGCATACCTGATTTTATTTAGCCGGTACCCGTTTAGTAGAATACCTTTTTCAGTTTCGTGCAAAGCTTCGATAAATATTCTTTCAGAGTAAAGATTGAAAATTGGGGGGACAAAATGCAGCCCTACCTGACTCCAAGCATGATTTTCACATATTCGGTGTGTTCACCGTAAACTCTGAGGTTTGCAGTCTGATTCCAGTAAAGGTTTCTAATTATTTTCAGATCTTGGTTGTTGATTCCTGCTTCTTTTAGTATTTGCATCATCTTGGAGTATTGTACTCGATCAAACGCCTTATCGTAATCAACCAGACATGCGTCTACATCGCAATTGACGTCTCTGTATCTCTGGAATAAGATTTGTATTGAAAACAAAGCCTGTCTCGTACCAACAACATTTATGAATCCGAACTGGTTGGGCGAAATTTGACTTTCACATAACTTGTAAATTCTCGTATGGATTACCTTTAGGAACAATTTTAGGAGATGACTCATCAGGCTTATCTTACGGTATTCTTGGCATTTTTTGGCTCCTGGTTTTTATGGAAGTGCAATAAACTCAGACTTCAGCCATTATGTTGGTATTTCTCCAGAGTTGTATATGTTGTTGAATATCTTTGTGATTATTTCTATTAATTCGTTGTCCATCAGTTGAAGTAGTTTTGCTTGTATATTATCAGGAACTGCTGCTTTGCCATATTTTAGCTGTGTTATGGCAGAATAAACTTCCTGCTGTAATATTCTTGGTCCATTATTTACCTCTTCTTCTAACTCAAATGTGTTACCTCTTTGGTCTTCAAATAGTTTTTCTAGATATTCTTTCCACGTTCTAATTTTACTCTGTTTGTCTAAGATGGATGTTTCCGTCAGAATCAGTTAGATTTTCTCTCTGTCTCCGCCTTAGTCTACCTGTGAGTTCTTTAACTTACCTATGTACATTGTGACTATCGTACTTTGGCTTTAGAGTCTCAATTTCTTGGCATCTCTCCATTGCTTCTATTTCTTTCGCTCCTCTAATTTTCCTTCTTATTGATATATTGATTGTTTTATATGTGTCGGGGTCATTTTTGGCATTTCTTCTTTCGTCCATTAGTTTCAGGATCTTATCTGTCAACCAAGATTTCTTCTTGGTTAATTCATCTGCCTATAAGTGTTTATCCTTTACATTTTAAAATATTTCGGTCATCACTTGCTCGTTTAACGTGGCTTGGACCCTCATTTTCATGTCAGGGTCTTTTAGCATACGTAGGTCGTATGATTGTGTTTTCTTTTTCTGTACTATTTTGAATTTGACGTGAAATACTCCCACCAGTGGAACGTGGTCCGTCTCTAGGTCTGCTCCAGGATAAGTCTTGACAGATATAAAGCTGTTTCGGAATCTTTTGTTTACTAAAATGTAATCTATTTGATTTCTAATAATTCTCCCGGGTTTGTCTTGAGGGGATTTCCATATGTACAGCTTTCGAGGTGGTAATTGGAAAAATGTGTTGGTGACAACGAGTTCTGAGTCTTCTGCGAATTTTTCTAGGAGGTCTCCTCTGTCGTTTCTGACTTCAAGTCCATGTGCGCCGATGTACTGCGTCTTATCTCCAGCTCCAATCTTGACATTAAAGTCTCCCATAATGATAAGAACTTCCTGTCGTGGAATTTTCTGTATAATTCTGTTGATATTCTCATAACACTCAATAGCTTCTTCCTCTTCTTTGTCTGCCGTGGGAGCATAAACTTAAATAATATTTATATTGACGGGGTTGGCTTGTTCTTGTAGTAACATCACTCTCTCTGATATTGGCATAAAGTTAGTAACGCATTTGGCAACTTTGGGTGATACGATAAATCCGACTCCATATTCATGTGATCCATCACTTTTCCCGAGTAGTATACCTTGTGATTTTCCAGTGATTGTATTTCCCCAGAATCTAGCGATATCATTGCTGCTATTCCCACGATTTCAATATGCATTCTCTTCATCTCTTGTATTGCATTGTGGATTTTTCCTGCTTTATATAAGGTTTTGACATGCCATGTACAGATCTTGATATTCTTTCTGCACTTCAATTTATTATCTTGTGGTGAACTCAAAACTTTCCTCCCGGAGACCCGATCGGAGGACTTGGGACCTATTTGCGACAATAGGATGTGGAGAAAAAGGTTCAACCACGAGTTATATCAATATTACAAAAAACCTTCTATAGCAAATTATGCAAAGATACAAAGATTGTGCTAGGCAAATTACCTTATAAGAATGCATAATAAAAGAACCTCTAATGCTCTAATAGAACGCTAGGTGGAACTATGGTGGTACGTCGGCCAGTAGGACGGCCAAGGAAGAGATAGATAGACTAAGTTACAACCTAAGCTAGAGAGATATTTAGGGTGGATAAGTGGAGGAGAACAGCCGAGGAAAGGGATGCTTGGAGGCGGATGCTGGGGACGACCAGTAAGTGTTGCCGTATTTTGAAACTCTGGTAGATTTGGATATGTGACATTTAAGTTGAAAACATTCCTGCAAGTAAAAAAAAATTAATCTTTTACGTGTATCTGAGTTACATATTTAGGAGAATACTACTTGCAACACATAATAATGAAAGACTGAGAAGCTTGACATATCAGAGATGGGATAACCTTATTAAGACTAGCACAAAATAATGAAGAGTATCAGATATATACCACCAACGTACAAAAAACCGCATGGAAGAAGATTAAGTTTATATTAGACTCGTATTTAATATATAACAGTAGTGTAGTATATTACCCAACTAATCAATTTCGGCTAAACATGTCCATATTAAAAATAATTACTCTAAACCTGTATATATATTTTTATAGACAACATTAATCTTTTACAATTTTGTCCTGCATCTCCTCAACTTCGAGGAAGATAACTGACACTGGTTCAAGTCCATTTACGGCTCAGGTGACTAAATTATATACTCTTCGAGACTGTTACCACCCAAAATTTTCAATAAAAATGCTAATTATTTTCTAATACCAAGTGATGTGTTCATTAAAGCTAATACTTGTAGGCAAAGAAGTATGTATGAGGCATTTATGAATACGTTATGATCTAACTGTAACTTATAATGCACATTACAGTTTGTTAAAGTACGTTTGGCGAACTAATGCATAGTAAATATGATAAACATAGGAAGATACGTGGGAACAAGAAACCAACTTGGTGATAGCAGAATTAATTTTAAACTGAAGACGATGACTAGTCAATTTGTAAATTCATTATTTCACTTTATGACGTTAGCTTACATACTTGAAAATTAAATAAAATTCTTGCTTATTGTTTAGGGGCCGTCCATTAATCACGTGATGTTTTTTTTTGCATTTTCTTAACCCCCCTACCCCTTGGTGATACATGGTGAGGTTTAAGACTACCCCCAGCCCCATATATCACGTGTAGGTTTTAGTATCTACAAAAAATGTTAATTTTTTTTAAATATTTATAAAATACAAGTATAAATGTCATCTAATTTTATTATAGAATTTTTTTTGAAGTTATACTTCTTTACGCGCGATATGAGGGTGAATTTTAATAGGATTAAAACCTTTGATCCTGGCGCAGTCGCATTACAACTTTGTTCTGATTGGATGTTCAAATGACATGACAAAAATTATCCAATATGGCAGCTGTGGCACAGCTGTGGGACTGTGGTTTAGTTATGTATGGTTGTTGCGTTTTAAAATTTGTAGGAAGAGAAACAACAAACAAAAAGTTAGTTAATGGTTATACTGCCTTTTTAAATAGTTTTCATATTATATTTTTGGACTTATTAACATAGAAGAGATGATTGTTGCATGCCAATGTGAAAGCCCATCAAACTGTGACTAGTATGAGTGCCGCAAAATTACTGATAAAAAACCTATTAGCTCGAAGGCGTAGAGAACTGTGGATAACAACAATCAACTGGGACGATCTACGATCTCGCTTATTCAAAGCTAAAGAATCTTACACTGGTAAGTGTTTTAAAAATAGTTGATAAAATTTTGTTATGATATTTGAACATAGCCACTTTGCACGATGCAAGTGATTGCGAAATTTATTAGTCGTTATACGGGCTCTGATTGGGTGTTGAAATGATCTGTCAATAATAAATAATTGTTCAATATGAAGGTAAACAAATGTATAATATATTAGTTTTATTGTTGTGAGAACAGAAACAAAAAAGTTTATAATTGTAGTGATTTTTAAATAGTTTTTAAAGCAACAGGTACGTAATAATTGTAAATGTATCATAATTACCTACCTATTTGAACCTACCAAAATACATAGTATGTAATACTTTTATTTACATAATTTGATTACCATCAAAATTTCTATCAATATTCACCTAATATATTGTTTTCTTACTCTATGTTTTGTTGTATTTTTTCAATTCTAAATCATTTCAATTCAAAATCAAAATAATTTGATTTACATAATTCAAAAATGTCAAAAGTTTAATCCGTTTAGTTAGTCGATCTTCGCACATAATGACACACTGTCTCCGTGGCGAAGCGTTTAATGCGAGTGAACCCCAATACAACCCCAATACAACGCCAATACCTGCCGCGCTGGAAAGTTGGTTCGAATCCCAATAGAAACTTTTATTTTTTTATTTTTTTTATACATTTTATGATTGTAAGTATATTTATTATATAATTTTATTTTCAGAAAATACGTATTTAGTTAAAAAAATTTCCGACAATTAATGTTCAGAAATCATTTGTGGCATTTTTAATGTGTTTGTGTGTGTTTTATTCTTTTATTATTTTAATTTTTGGCACTGTTTTAATAAAAATGTTTGAGAAGTAGTAAGTATAAATTAGTTTAATATTTAAATAAAATATAAATAAAAAGTATATTAATTTCGTTTATAATCATATAATAGAAGTATAACTTCTTTGCAAAGACGGCGTCATTGTCTTTGCAAAGAGACGCTAATTGTATCCGAACGTCTGCGGTCCCTCCGGTGAGTACTGGATCCCACAAGGACAGAAGCTATTTTCATCTATTAATTTATAATAAACGAAAAATTTTTGACCCTGGTAAGATTCGACCATTCGGACCTTTCGATCCAAAGGTAGGCGCTCTTACCACTGAGCCACAAAGGGAGTCATTATAGAAAATTAAAGCCTACAATAATCACGTTTAAAGGTAGAAAGAAAAGTTGCATGTTTTAGACTGACATAATAGTTATTTATGTATCAATGGCATTATATAGATGTTTATACTTTAAGAGCGACAGGCTTATAAACTCGAGGGCCTCTGGTCCACGTGGTGCATAAAAAACTTTTTGTCATACCGGTTCATTGCATCAATTAAAGTTATAATTTTATTTTATATTAATTATTGTTTTATCTAGTCAATGGCATTTATCAAATATAAAAAAAACCGCGGAGTGGTACCATTGCGTTACCCATTTATGTACTCCGGTACATAAATGGGTGCGTTTTTGAGAAAGGGTGAATTAGTCCCTAGGCACAGGTCGAATTAGGGTAAGTTCTATGAACTTTTGGTACAAACACGTCTACAGGAAAACTCTTTCAAGTTAAATTTACTATCGAAATATCACATTTTAGTCAAAAATATTTTCTTTTACAAAAATAAATTCAAAAGAAAAGCAAGAAAGAAACACGAAAAAAAGCAATTTTGTTTTTTGCCGCATAACTTTTTTCGACCGGGATATAGTTTAGTTATAGGCACTGCTTTACAGAAAAAAAAACTTTTATCGTTCCTCTTTAAAATGACGTTTAGTAGAAGTCTCGATGATTTATAGTTTCCAAAATATGATTTTTCAAAATAAGACACTAGCAGCGATTTTGGGCCATTTTCCTTTTTTACTTCGCAAACATTGTTCTGTAACTTTTTTCTACGCAGCCTTAGGTAATTGCTTTCTTTCGTGTTTTTTTCTTGCGTTTCTTTTGAATATATTTTTGTAAAAAAAATTAAATTTTTGACCATAAAATGTGATATTTCGATAATAAATTTAACCTGGAACAATTTTCCTGTAGACGTGTTTGTACCAAAACTTCATAGAACTCACCCTAATTCACCCTGTGCTTAGGGTCTAATTCACCTCTTTCTCAAAACCACACCAATTTAAATGGTAGCACTCCGCGGTTTTTTCAAATTTAGAGGTCCATTGACCATATAAGACTACAAAATTTCAAAAATTTGGCATTAGGATTTTTGACTATATTAAATAATTTTTTTATCTTTTTTTAAAACATTTTGATAGTATGACTGCTACTTTCATTTGGCATACGTAGAATTACCCTATCTTCATTATTTTCTGTCTTATGCTATTGCAGAATAAAGGTCTCTGGGATAAACAAATAGAATAACTTTTAAACTAGGTATTTAATGGATCGGTCTCAAATTTTGAGGATTTGTTAAGTAACCCAATACCCAACTTTGGGAGAAACACTAAAGTTCTAAGTTAGTTTTAGTGAAGATATAAAGTTAGAATAATATATTTTACATGTTAGAATAACATATGTATTTACCTACATACAATTTAATACCAAATTATTTACCTTTGAGTTGTAAAGTTTTTTTTATCTATTTCAGCAGCAACTTATAATTGTTGACATCACAAATCTTAATTGAACGCCAAATATTTGAACACCAAAATAACCAAGAATTGGCATCAAAATAATACCTATATTTATATAAGCCCCAACAACATACGTCACTGCAAAATTATACATTCGAGCACGAAAATTAAAAACATCAGCAGGTATACTCTGCCTCCAAGAGTACAAGAACTAACGAATCTAAAACTAAAAATCTGTTCTAATCTCTTCATCCATCCAATGGCACTGCAGCTCAAACCGGACCTTGGCCTCCTTCAGCAAGCTTCTCCACTCATTTCGATTTACTGCTGTTCTTTTTCATGAACACGTTTTTGGCATCCTTATCTAACCTCTATCGATCCATGGCAATCTATGAACCTAGTTTTCATTAGCTATAACTCTGCTTTTGCTAGATATAGAGACCTAATATATAAACCGTTTTTTTCAGTTTTTTATAGGCTATAGTTTTGGTAAGAATATTTTTGCGACAAAATGCCTACGTTTTGAGTTATTTGCGAAAAACCGTCTAAAAACGTGATTATTTTGTTGAAAAATGAACATAATATTCACTTGAAAATAACTCGAAAAGTGTGGATTTGGTGAAAAAACTCTATAGAACATAAGTTGCTTAAAATTAGTCAATTTATCCATTTCCGGACTTATCTTGGAAATATATTTTTTCACCCCCCGAGATGGGGTGAAATTCACCCCCGAGATAGGGTGAAATTCACCCCAGGGCAAAAGTACACATCGGCACCATATCACTTTTTTTTTGACATGTTAGCTATGCGTATGCCAAATTTCATGTCAATCCAAGCGGTTCTTTAAAATTTACAGCAAAAACCGTGAAATAATGTACTATTCCATAAGTCTGAGTTTGTGATTCTGTTGGGCCAAAATATTCTTAGAATTTTTCGTAAACATTTATTGATGAAGGATTGAATCTTTCCAGTGTTGTGTTTTGTTATTCTTCAAGTTTGTGATCCGTATAATAGTACTGCCTTTACATTACTATTGAAGATTTTTACTTTGGTGTCCAGTTTTATCTCATTAGTTTTCCATATTGTTATGATCTGCTTTCTCTTACTTTTATAATAATCAGTATTTATTTAATTGATTATTCAATTGTCGCAAATCATACATAAAAATTAAGAAAAATCTCAGGGTGCCTTTTTGTCATACAAAAAAAAAAATAACTAAATTATCTTGGGTTATACTTATCCTTTCTCGTGGCTTCAGTATCTCTTAGTTGATCCTTATCGGGATAAAATAGGAAAAGGAAAGAAATAGAAATACCATAAATAAGCACATACAAATATCTTTTATTATCAAAATGTAATACACATTAATTAATTTTAATTCAAAAAATATTTATCGGTTTGTTCTTGATAACATTGATAAAACAAACTAAACAAACAAATTTAGGTATTCGCATAACTACTTATACTTCCTATTAAATTTTTGAAATATTGGAATCTTAGTTTATATACTTTTACTCAAAAAATTTAATTTCTGAACATAAAGAAAATCTATCACATAAATTATTGACTGACCTTTTGATTCACACACAATGATGTCTCCTCTTGACCCAAACAGCTCTTCCTTGTTGATTATGTTAGGCTACCCATCAAAGCTCTCTCCGTTCTCAGCAGCATACCAGCAACTAATTCTCCAAAACACGAGCCAGGCTTCTTTTGACCAGTACTCGTTAAAAAAAAAAAACTCAAAATTCGCTCCTCTCTTTCTCACAATAATATTCTCTCCCTTGGACTTTAAGAATCAAAGAGGTATTTCTTCTCAATTTGATCTGTCTTCTCGTTCCACTTTTCAGCTACACTCTTCACTCTCTAACAACCACTGGTACTTGCTTCTGAACTATTCACGAAAACTTTGACTGCTCTTCTCGGATGCCGGTCACACAATCTCCTTTTCCAAAACTATCTGAACATTCAACCTTCTCTCATCCCCATTCCAAATTGCTAAGCCAATCAGAAACATTTCTCTCTCCCCGTTCCTCTCTTTTCATTCGAAAAAACCCATGCATTCTTCCAACAAATACTTCTATTCATGATAAGTACTTTTCGGGAATTCTACAAATTTACTTGGGGCTTAAACAAAGAGACTTAAAATTCCAACTTTCTCTACATTAATTTTCTTAATATAATAATTACCTGTGGCTTTTGGCCTTCCCCGTAACAAAGCAACCGTTTTAAAATTATAATTTCGAGATAAATTGTCTATTCACATCACTTTATTTACTAATGTGTTTAATTCTTCAGGGAAAAACTCATTAAGGATAAATCCACTGCTTAAATGCTAACTTCTAATAAATAGTTACAAATCAATATACAGGGTGTATCAAATTTATGTGCCCGCGTTATATTAAAAAAAATAAAATTTTTATTCTATCTTTGATTGACAAAATGATACCCAATAATATATTATTTAACATACTATAGTATGCTGTCTGTGCTTTGCCATTTCGTGTCTGGATATCCTCCTGTGCTCCTCCGTCGTGTTCAGTATACTTCCTAGGTAATTAACTCTTTCCACTGATTTCAGCTCTTGGTTTTCTATTTGTATGCCCATTTCTCTCGGTGTGTTAATCTTCATTAATTCAGTTTTATTCATGTTTATCTCCATACCCACTTTTTTACCTTCTTTGGCTAATTTCTCACTTTTTTTCTGCATGCTCTGTCTCTTTGATGAAAGTAGGCATACATCATCTGCGTATTCAAGATCTTCTAATTGTTCAAAGGTATTCCAGTGTATCCTAGTTTTACCATTGCTGCTTTTTCTCATAAGCCAGTCCATGACAATAATAAACAGAGTGAGAGACAGTACACAACCTTGCTATACACCGCTGTTAATGTCGATTGGTTCTTTTAAATTCCCGTCGTATAATACTTTGGCTGTGGTGTTTTCATAAAACAACTTCATCATTCGAATTAGTGTAAAGAAACAATTATTCTCAGATTTCATTATAATTTAGTTTAGTTTGGTTAATTCCGTTAGTTTAGAAATTTGCGTCAATTTCTTTCAAAAGCTTTATACAAGTTTGCTGCAGTTGTTATTAAAAATATTCCATTATTTTATTCATAAGTGTATTATTAATTTAACTTCGTGTTATCTTTTGACTTATGAAAATATATGGTAGATAATAACACCAATTACTTGGGAGTCTGAATGCCGAACCTGTTTTAGAATTAACCCAGTCTTTAACATTCTCGCGTTCTGTTTACAGTTTCATTCCTTTGGGCCTACGTCTCTGTCGTTTCATAAGCTAATTGATAATTTTAGGACCTTTTTAATTATTTTTATTCAAATGAGATAACCGATTTATATCTATATGAATTCGATAATTGGTTCTTAATGGTCCAGTTACAATGTCTAAATATTTATATTGAAGTTCATCAAAGAGATGAATTGATGAGCTTTGATTATGATGGGATAAGTGCTTTAAAAATGTTGGTAGGAACATTTACAGTTTTCTTGGGAACTCACCGCTCTCTGCAGAATGTCGCAACTACTTGTAGTCCATGTGGTGAGACCGCTCCCGTCTGAAAAAAATTCTGATTCGGTTTCTTTGTCGATTCCTATTAAAAAATGTGCCCTTTAACCTTCCGATGACCAACTTTTTTTTTCTAACATCATTAAATTGTAGGGTCCGAGAAGTTAGCTACAGATATAAGGATATGCAGGCATGACAGTGTTGCCATGTGTATTTAGAATAAATCGGAAAAAAGCATGTGATACATTTTTATTAATTTATTTATTAACATAGAAAACATTAACTATGTAGATAAAATAACGAGAAATTTTTTTAAATTTCTGTCGAAATACCAAGATTTTAGTATAAATAATAAAGTTAAAAGTGTAAAATGAGTAAAATTCTGCTGCTTTAAGATTTTACTATATACTTTTAGTTTATTATTATCTATATGAAAATACGATTTGTATAAATAACAAAGTTAAACATTGAAAAACTTTCACGTGGTACAATATAGTTGTAGGCACTTTTATATTTTAAAAAGGCACACAATAAACACAAAAATAACGTACTTACGAAGTGAACACTTTTCATTAACTAACAGCATATCAGTATTGAGGTACATTCATTCCAAATAATAAATAATAAAATAATAAAAAGAAAGTCCTACATTTATATCTGCGGAACATCTGTACAATCTGGCAAACGCAAATTTAAACGTTCTGGCTCTATTGCCAAATCTACCCGGTAGTCTATCAGGGCAATTGCCACAAAAAATTCTAATAATTAACTGTAGTTAATATCAAAACAAACAACAAATATTTGTTCGTTCGTGTTTTACATAAATTAAAAAATAGCAAAATCCATAACATAATGTAAAAAAGATAGTTTTCAAAGATTTCTCTGTATATCAATTTGAAGTGTGCAACATAATTATACATTATATACATTATAATCACATGGCAACACTGTCAAACTTAAATTCCACGTTCTGTGAAAATCTAATGTGGCTAACTTCTTAGGCCCTCCAACTTAATTATGTCCTTTTTTTCTTACACGGATGACCAACGTGGGTCAAAAATGACCCCCAGTCAAAAATGACAATTGACAAAATGAAGTTTTAAAAAATAAAATATTCTATTCGTAATTTTAATGTTAATATTGTATCAATAAATGATTAATAAACATTATTAAAACATATTTTTAATTACAACATCAGGAATGATCAAAAACAGGAATTCTGAACTTATAACTAAAGAAATTTTAAAATGTTTACTAATTTAGGACGCCACAAGTATAACAATTTGTTTTCAATATTGTAATGTTTCTTATAGACATGTTTGCATTTATCGCATTTCCATGTCAATTTTACGTCGGATGATCGACTGCAAATTTTTCGTCTTTGACCCCAAATTCAGAAAATATTTTTTCCACCTACCTCTATCGAAAGTATACTTTTCCGGACCTGATTGTAGGGAGCAAAGTTGTACTTTTCCTCCCTAGGGAGGAAAAGTAAAAGTGAAGTCATGGTATTTCATTTATGAAATATAACTTATTGACGCCCTGTACAATATCTATTTTCTATTACGTAAGTATCTATACATTTTAACGTTTATTTAAAAACACTGTATTTTGCAGAATGGTAAAAAACAGTAAATTGTTATTCTGATTTAACAATGTTTACATTAATAATTTGACTTATATTTGACAGTTGACAGTTATATTGTACGTAATTGTTAGTTCTAGTTCTAATAAATTTTGTTGGTTAGTTACATAAATAAATTAAGTAAAAATGAAAAAAATGACTTGTTATTTGAGGAAGGTGGAAAAACCATATGTGTAACATGGGAGTAAAGTGCCATTTCCTCCCTTGAATGATTACTGCCCTCCGCTACGCGTCGGGCAGTAAACTTCATTCTCGGGAGGAAAAGTAGCACTTTCCTCCCTTGTTATACAAATAGCTATTTCCACCTACCTCTACCGAAAGTATACAGTTTCCTAACCTGATTGTAGGGAGCAAAGTTGTACTTTTCCTCCCTAGGGAGGAAAAGTAAAAGTGACGTCATGGTATTTCATTCATGAAATATAACTTATTGACGTCCTATACAATATCTATTTTCTATTACGTAAGTATCTGTACATTTTAACGTTTATTTATAAAACACCCTGTATTTTGCAGAATGGTAAAAAACAGTAAATTGTTATATTGATTTAACAATGTTTACATTAATAATTTGACTTATATTTGACAGTTGACAGTTATATTGTACCTACTTTTTAGTTTTAGTTTTAATAAAGTTTGTTGGTTAGTTATATAAATAAATTAAGTAAAAATGAAAAATGACTTGTTATTAATTTCAGGATGGTGGAAAAATCATATGTATAACATGGGAGTAAAGTGCATTTTCCTCCCTTGAATGATTACTTCATTCTCGGGAGGAAAAGTAGCACTTTCCTTCCTTGTTATATCAATAGCTATTTAGCTCTCAAAATATAGGGATTTTTTTATTACAAAATATGAGGGCATCTTAGAATGATATTAAAGTCATATAAAAAAATAATGAGTTAAACATTAAAAATATTCCTCAATTTATTAAAGAAAAATATACATTAAGGTCAAAATTTACCCACTTGGTCATCCGAGGGTTGAAAGGTTTTTGGGTAAAAATTGTTTATTAAACAATTTTATCTACTCTACCTCATATTATGTATAAGTAGTTTGTACATATATTAGTTTGTGAAAACTGTCATTATAGATAGCAGTGCTTGAAGGATTTAAAGTGTGCGTGAAGTAACAATGTATTTTAAATGGGATTTACTTTCGCACTGTTTTTTGACACATTTTGATATAATCAAATATCCTTACCTTTCGCGTTTTCATGGTGATGACATGTGAGCAATAAATTACAACAAATGCTTTGACAGTTTTGTGGTTAGAAATAAGAATTAAAATAAGAAATAAAAATAAAATTAGAAAGAATTGAAATAAGAGATATATTACAAAATGAAGAATATTTTGGAATATTAAACAATCTAACAGAAGTAATATCTAAAAAACAACAAGAAATCTATAATAATAGAAGAAGACAACAAATAATCCAACCCTGATGAAGTTGAGTAAGATAAAGTTAAAATAAATGAAATAAAATATAAATTCAAAAATAGATATTTACAATTATAATAATAATAATTCAATATAAAATAAATAAATAAAAATAATAATTCAATAAATAATTCATTAAATTAAAAAAAAAGACTACCAACTCTCTTCTGAAAATAGAGTCTGTCTTTATAACTTAGAAGGGAGTTGATGGTACCAAAAATATTGTAACAAATGTATATTGTTTATTTAAATTTGTTAAATGTATTTGTTAAATGTAATTAATAGATTATGGCAAATTAGTTAATAAATTGTAAAAATAGATTTAGTAGTTTAGTAAAAAATGTAAAACATAAAAAAATATCTGTAATCCCATCAGGAAAAAACGACCTGGATTAGTCACTAGAGGCCAGCTCATATGTATAAACAATAAATAAATAAAAAAAAAGTTTTGTGGTTTAAAAGAAGTTAGAATTTTTAAATGTCAAAATTCTAAAAATTGTAACATAGAAATGAATTCCAGTGACGAAGAGTTACAGTTTTTTTATTTGTTTATCGTAGATAAAATATTGTATGAAACTGTGCGTGAAGTACTTTTTCCGAACTTACGCGATGTATAGCACTCGCTTCGCTGTCGCTCGTGCTCCAAACATCGCGTGCATTCGCAAAAAGCATACTTCACGAACTGTTTCATAAATAACTATTTTAAACAAGTACAAAATATCACCTTTTTTGCTCCAAAAAATATTTTTTTTAGATTTTTTGGGTCATTCTAAATAAGAAACTTATCTTGTTATTTTTCTCAAAAGGTGACAGTTTTCGAGATATAGGCGATTTAAAATCTGAAAAATGCAAAAATACGCATTTTTGAGGTATAAAAACTCATATTTAAATTAGTATTTTTGAGGTTTTGAAGAGATTAAATTAAAATTTAAACATTTGTTTTCAAGATTTTAAAGAAAAATCGGATCTACCTTCAATTTACAACAACTTTGTTTTTTAATTGTTAATTATTATGCATGTTCATCCGATTTTTTACCGGTGCGGTGGGCTCTTTTTCAATAATCTCCTATTTTCTTTATAAAAATATATTTTTTAAAATTTTTGGCTAATTATAAATACAAATGGTCTCTTGTCAATTTTCTTAGAAGTTATTTGTTTTGGAGTTATAAGCCATTTAAAATCTGATATATCCGAAAATACGCATTTTCGAGAGTTGAAAACTGAAAATTATTACTTTTGAGGTTACCACGTGCCTAAATTGAAGTTTAAACATTCATTTTTTAAGATATTGATGAGTAATCAGGGCGTATTTCAATATAAACTATTGCTTTTTTAATTATTGTTAATTATGTGCGTCCACTCGACTTTTACCCCGCCGCACCGCTGCGCGGCGCTCCACTGCCCGTCGCACTATATAGCGTTTCTTTGTCGCGCTATATGATTGGGGTATTCAATTGGCACATTGGCCATAATTAATTTAATAAATAAATACATTATTAAAAAAAAAACAGAGTTAATAATAATAAAATTTTAATTAATGTGAACAGGGCCTATTTTACCATTGGGCCCGTGGGGCACCTGCCTCGGGTCCGTATTTTAATGGGGCCCGGAAGGAAAACCAAAAAAACATTTTTATTACAATAACAAAATAAATTTTCAAAATTCTTTCATTTTACGAACAGGAAATGATAAATGATAACAATAAGAGTTATAATTAAAGAATGTTTTATTGTTTAAGGGCATAGGCGCAAAATGTCTTCTGTCAAAATGCTCAATGTGTTTTAAATGTATTAATTTTTTTCGAATCATGAGAAAACTAATAAGTATTTTTGAAAAATTTAATCGCAGAATGAAAGACTACATTATGACCGAGGGTATGAGTCTCTTAGAATAATCTTTTTTTGAATAAGATATTTAAAATTAAAAATCACACTAAATTTTCTCTTTTTTCACCCCAGTAACTTATTAAAACAAACATAGAAGTTTTCAGGGACTTTCTACCCTCCGTAATATTTCATTCTGCGTTTAAATTTTTCAAAATTACTTATTAGTATTCTCAGGCTTCGAGAAAAATGAATACATTTAAAACACATTGAACATTTTGACAGGCAACATTTGCGCCTATGCCCTTAAATATAAATTTTATTTATCGTTAATAAAAATTAAAATTTCTGGTGAAACTATATTTCTATTAAATAATTAAATTTATTTAAAAAAGTTATTACTATTAATTATGGGCCGGCGTAGCTCAGGGGGTAGTAGGCTTGGCTCGCGTGCTGGCGTGCCGGGATTCAAATCCTAGCGCCAGCAAGAACAACTAGACATTTTTAAAATATCTATAGGCCCCAGGTCGACTCAGCCTCAATAAAATGAGTACCTTGGATAAAACCAGGAGTAATAATAGGCGGTTGAGCGTAGCACTGGTCCTGTTACCTTCCTGGTATACCGTAGGCCCTAGATATAGCAGACTACCCTGCTATAATCCCAAAGCCGCGTCAGCGGTACAAAACGGGAGACTATTATTATTATTATTATTAAATTATATTTTGGCGCCCGAAAATTGTGTTGTACCTCGGGCCTGATTTGAAATAAAATAGGCTCTGAATGTGAAGTACATACTCCAAGTTGTGAGGTAGCTCCCGTCTGAAAAATGTCTCTGATTCGGTTTCTTTGCGAATTCCTGCTCAAAATGTCTCCTTTAAACATATCAGTAGGATGCCGGGCAAAATTTTTGGGCTTTTTCTTCTTCTTCACGTACCACTCCTAGCAGAGATTGGAAATCATCATGGTCACTGCGACATAGCAGCGCGCCTAAAAAGTTCAATTGAACTACACCCGAACCATTCACGTAGATTGCAAAGCCACGATATTTTTCTTCTTCCCACACTTCTTTTGCCCTTAATTTTGCTCTGCAAAAAATCTAAAAAAATATTTTTCAGGGAAAAATATAAAATTGTTGAAAAAGAACGCGCCGCACCGGCAAAACAATCGGATGGATATGCATAATTAACGGTACATATTGAAGGTAAACTCGATCTCTCTTCAGAATCTTGAAAATGAATGTCCAATTTTCAATAAGCATTTGGCAACCTCAAAAATACTAATTTGAATATGAGTTTTTAATTTGAATATGCGTATCTTTGCATCTTTCAGATTTTAAATCGCCAATAAAGATTTTAAACAATGACTACCTTTCTTGTTTAAAATGACCCAAAAAACCTAAAAACTAATTTTTCTGGGCAAAAAAGGTGATCTTCTTTATTTGTTTAAAAAAAAAATGTTTAAATAATTTCTGGCCAAAAATTTTGCCCAACACTCTTCAGATTGGTTTAAAGAGGAAATTTTTTAATAGAAATCCGTAAAGAAACCGAATCAGAATTTTTTCAGACGGGAGCGGTCTCACGATATGGACTATTGAGTCTATAAAATATTAATATGCCATCTCGTGAAGTTGATGGGAAATTATCTACGGTGATTAATAACAGCGCCAGGTTTTAAAATGATATATAAACAAATGCCCAAATTATAAAACCATCAAATTACATTACAGGTAAATAAGTAAAGTTTAATCGGTTTTGGGACATCTCAGTATATAAAATAAATAAAAACATTAAACGAACTAACAATAAAAAGAAGTTATATTTGAAGAAATTCTTCAACTGAATCAAAAATTTAATTTAAAGCTTGTCATGCTCTTAGATAGTTTTATATGCATTGGTAATATTAAACAATGGTAATATATTAAAAGTCTTTGTCCCATTATACTAGGAGGTCTGAAATATACAGAGTGTAACGAAAAGGCAGGAACCTATTACCTTAGTACAAATGTGCACAGAAAAAAGTTACTACTCTTTAACTTTACAAAATGAAAATCGATTTTTTCCAATATATCGAAAACTATTCGAGATTTTTTATTGAAAATTGACATGTAGCATTCTTATGGCAAGGACATCTTAAAAAAATAACAAAAAAATTTGTGCCCCCATAAAAATTTTATGGTGGCTTTGTTCCCTTAACACCCCCCCTTAACACACCCCCCACGGAAATGTTCGTGTACGTTCCAATTAAATAATTATTGTGGCACCATTAGTTAAACACATAGGTTTTAAAACTAAGCCAGCTTTTATCGAGAAATTTGGAACATTTGTAAAATCTACCACATATATATTTGTAAAAAGAGCCAAAAGTAGCGCGTCATCGCTAACTTCGGGATAACTTCGGGAGATAGTAGCACACCCCTTTTTTCGAAACTTCTGCGAAACTTTGGCAACAGTGCGTCGGGATTATTTGACATCACTTGAATATTGTGACATTATACTCATAGTTGCGCTAAACGGAAGTGATAAAAAACAATTTTATTATACAGGGTAGCGAGAAAGTATGGAAACACGGTGATTTTTCGGAAACCGCTAGAACGATTTTTATAAATTTTGGTGGGTAGGAATGCCCTAATGCGGCCGATATTATAGTGGTAATTACATTGTTGTCAAATCTTCCGTTTTTCTGGAAATCTAATGAACTTTCTTATTTTAAACAGAACACCCTGTATATTTTTTTGCGTTTTAAAGTCCTTAAGAAATACTGATTATTTTTCATGTTATATTCCCTATACCTAAATGCCATAATTTCGGAGTTATTGCTACATTTATTAAAAAAACAATTTTAACAAATTATACAAATTTATTTTTTTTGGACCGCGTAGATATTATTTTAAGTTCTTTGGGTCATTGGGAACAAAAAAGGTCTTTTGTAATTTTCCCCAAAAGTTAGTTCTTAGTTTCCGAGTTATAAACAATTTAAAACTGAAAAAAATCGAAAAATGACGATTTTCAAGGTTCAAAAACACAAGTAAAAAAATCATTTTTAAAATTAAGAAGTATCTGAATTCAAGCTCAAACCTTTTTGTATCAGATCTCTATAAGAATATTTGGCATATTTTATTCTAAAACATTGTTTTTTTTAATTGCCAATAAATCTACTATGCGAGGACGGGCTATCGGGCTGCATTAACAACTAAAAAATAATATTTTAGAATGAAATAAGACTAAATCACTTATCGGCATCTGATAAAATAAGGTTTGAAGTTGAGTTTAGGCCCTTCATAGTTTCAAAAATAATATTTTTTACTTATGTTTTGAAACCCAGAAAATCGTCATTTTTCGATTTTTTTCAGTTTTAAATTGTTTATAACTCGGAAACGATTAACTTTTGAGGAAAATTACAAAAGACCTTTTTTGTTCCGAATGACCCAAAGAACCTAAAATAATATCTACCCGGTCCAAAAAAATAAATTTGTATAAGTTGTTAAAACATTTTTTTAATAAATGTAGCAATAACTCCAAAATTATGGCATTTAGGTATAGAGAACATAACATGAAAAATAATCAGAATTTCTTAAAGACTTCAAAACGCAAAAAATATACAAGGTGTTCTATTTAAAATAAGAAAGTTCATTAGATTTCCAGAAAAACGGAAGATTTGACAACAATGTAATTACCACTATAATATCGGCCGTATTAGAATACCCTTACCCACCAAAATTTATAACAATCGTTCAAGCGGTTTCCGAGAAATTACCGTGTTTCCATACTTTCTCGCTACCCTGTATGTAAATAAATATTTATAAAAATAATCCAAAATACAACGGCTATTACACTTAGAAATCTGATGCAGGTTTGTCAAAGTGACTGACTATTTCTGTATGTTGCCTAATCAGTTATTAGTTATTTTAAAATATGTTCGATTTCTTGTTAGCAGGGCTTATTTTACCACTAGGCCCATGAGGCACCTGCCTCGGGCCCGCATTTTAAGGGGGACCGGAAAGATTACTAAAAATTTTTTTATTGCAATAACAAAATAAATTTTCAAAATTCTTTTATTTCATTAATTTAAAATCGCATTGGGCCAATTAAGCGAAAATTCGAACCAAAAAAGGATGGCGTCAATTGAAGCAAATGATTTATTAGGGAAAATGAATACCTGCGTCAGTTTATTCTTATGACGACGATTTGTAATACACTTTTGGACAGAATAAATGCAACCAGTGGAAGGTACAGTAATGTGTGAACTTTACAATAGTTTAATCAAATGTGTAGGTATACAGAAAACAATTTTTTGATGAAAATTCAAGAGTTTCCGAAACAATTGTTTTAAAAGGACATGAAAATTTTAAAATATATAGTTTTTTACCTATTTCTGATTGTAATACTTTAATTACGCAACTATTTATAGGAAAAGATGCTTATAATTCTGTAAACTGTAAACGATATTTTTAATATCTTTTTCACATACAATAGTGAAACAGTAAACTTGAAAACTATTACTGAATATTTTGAGAACGATATCGATGTTGATGATTTAGTGGAGGAAGTGTCACATTTTAAAGAAATTTGCAGCACATCTAATATCTTAAAAAATTCGCAAAGTATGATGAGCTTTTTTATTGAAAATAACATCATCGAAATTTACAAATGTAGAAACATTGCTTACAGTTTATTTAACTATACCCATTAGTAATAGCAACTCCTCGGGTGAAAAATCTTTCTCGGTACTGTGGTACTAAAAAGAGTAAGTCGTATTTAAAAAATTCTCTAAAATCAACAAAGTCTGTCATCTTTGGATATTTTAAATATAGAAAATGATATTTTTAAAAAAATTGATACAAGTAGTACAAGTGGTACAAGTGGTAAGTAGGGGAGTCTTGGATGCTAAATTTGCAGTTACTAAAGCGTCATGGGGACCTATTAGGTTGTGAGGATTAGGTTCAAAAACCAAGAAAAGTTATGTTTTCCATTTTGGTAGGGATTTTCCTGGTGTCACCACGCCACTTCCGAGGTGGAGGTGTCGTGTTTGGTGTCATTCGATAGATTTTTGAAAAATATTGAACATGCATTTTTCAGTTTTTAGATCTGATTTTTATTTCGTCCATTTCGTTTATATTTAGGGCCCGACAAATTGTGTAGTGCCTCGGGCCTGATTTGAAATAAAATAGGTTCTGCTTGTTAGAGTTAAAAAATGTTAGTAGTTCCAATGTGACACAAAATCTAGGCAAGGGATGAAAAAGTTTATTTGAAGAAAGTGTATTTTTTTTGTTCTTCTTAATGGCGGTACAGGCTCGTTTTTTAATATTGTATTTAATTACAGAGTAATTTCCACATATTAATATATTTTTCAAATTGGGCTCTGTACCGCCATTCTTTACTATAGTACGAATATGTGTGCCAAATATCTCGACACAATATTTAAAATTAAAGCTGCAATTTTGGACTGCGTTTTCCGTTTTTGATGACGCGCTACTGTAGCCTCTTAACCCTAGAAGGACCAAGGAGGGTTAAAAAGTATCCACAACAGTGCATTACATCCGATTCTCTAAATACCTTTATTCCTAAAAATCTCAAATAATTAGTAGTTGTCGGCGAACTACTAGCCTATTAGATGGCATAATTAGCATTTCTATAATTTAATTAATTTCCTCATACTTTTATAAAAACTTGACAGTGTAGTATACAGAGAGAGTCTGTAATTTGGAATAAATTCAATATCTCAAATACTAATGGTTTTTTTGAAAAATGCTCAGACCCGTCGATTAGTATTTCAAATTGTCCTTTTTGACATACAATAATAATGTATGCAGGGTGTCTCAATTTAGAGATATGACGTCATCTTTGATTTTCTTAAATGGCAACACTGTCATTTTGATAGCTATTTTGATCGGGTGTGTAAAGTTATACATAACTGTAAAATATCAAATTTTTATTCTCTACCATTTACAATATAATAAAAAATAACAAAGTTATGTCTGTAATTTGGAATAAATTAAATAATTCAAATACTAATTGTATTTTTGAAAAAGACCCGTCGATTAATATTTCAAATTGTCATTTTTGACATACAATAATAATATATACAGGGAGTCCCAATTTAGAGATATGACGTCATCGTTGATTTTCTTAAATGGCAACACTGTCATTTTGATAGCTATTTTAATAGGGTGTGTAAAGTTATACATAACTGCAAAATTTCAAATTTTTATTCCCTACCATTTACAAGATAATAAAAAATAACAAAGATATGAAAAACAAGTAATCGAATAATAATTGAATGTAATTATTTCAATTAAGCAAAAGCTCATAATGTTGCCCACTGACTATAATTTGACAATAATTAAGGGTAACATTATGAGCATTTGCTTAATTGAAATAATTAAATAATTCAATTATTATTTGATTACTTGTTTTTCATAACTTTGTTATTTTTTACTAACTTGTAAATGGTAGGGAAGAAAAATTTGAAATTTTGCAGTTATGTATAACTTTACACACCCTATTAAAATAGCTATCAAAATGAGATGTTGCCATTTAAGAAAATCAATGGTGACGTCATATCTCTAAATTGGGACGCCCTGTATACATTATTATTGTATGTCAAAAATGACAATTTGAAATAGTAATCGACGGGTCTGAGCATTTTTCAAAAAAACAATTAATATTTGAAATATTGAATTTATTCCAAATTACAGACATAACTTTGTTATTTTTTATTATCTTGTAAATGGTAGAAAATAAAAATTTTATATTTAGCAGTTATGTATAACTTTAAACACCCTATCAAAATAGCTATCAAAATGACAGTGTTGCCATTTAAGAAAATTAATGATGACGTCATATCTTTACATTGGGATACCCTGTATACATTATTATAGTATGTCAAAGAGGACAATTTGAAATACTAATCGAAGGGTCTAAGCATTTTTCAAAAAACAATTAGTATTTGAGATATTGAATTTATTCCAAATTACAGACTCTGTATAAATAATCCCCTTGAATACCTTCAACACCATCCCAAAATGGAAAGGGACGATATCGTTCATGTGTCAAATTAGCAAAATCTAAAAGAAAAAAGGCCAATAAGTGGGAAAAAACAACTATAGTTTGTTCAAAATGCAGGTATGTATGCGGTAAGCACAGAAATAAGTCAAAAATGTTTTTGTATCCTACGATGATGCCAATTCCACTGTAGTCGAAGACTCCCGGTAAATTATAAAATCGTATCTCTTACCTGTTCCATTAACGCCTAGGAATAATATAAAATTGTTATTAAGAAGCACGTTTTTGATTAATTTATGTGTGGACATTTATTGACTCTCCTTGGTCCTCGCTGTTTCTACTAAACGGTTAGTCCTGCGAGGGTTAAGTAAGATTATTTATAGAAATCCTGTAATAATATTATGAAAATCTTTGCACTCTCAAGAACCACTCTTTGCAATTTAACTTTTTTTTCTTTTAGTTAATGTTTTATCTTTATATCTTTTATCCTTTCCAATACCGTTTTCTTAATTTAATTTAATCTAATAGTTGTCGAGACTTTATATTTGTTTATAAGCCAAAAAATTGTTTATAACTTTAAAACATTCCTGAGGTCGCTGGAATAGTGTAATTTCAATTTTGTAAAGTACGTTAGATAGGTATAGTGCCCTTTTATACGAAAATCACGTAATTATTGCGACGGTAAATTTTTAATTAACAATTTAATTGTTGCTAAACTATTCGTTCGATTGTCACCGGCTTACGGAAATATAATCTAGTACAAACAAGCTTTTATGTCAATAAGCTATTTAATTATTGATAAATATGTAATTAATTCCCTAATATTTTAGTTGAAAATTAGAGATATTGTTGGAAAAACCCGGATTTTCCGAGGAAAATTTTCGTCGAAGGAAATCGGAAAAAATATCTCTGTGCAAATTTAAATTGAGGAAATTTTTTACGTGTTTCTCAAAACTTATCTTGTAACTTGTCTCCTTTCAAGGTTAAACGATTCAATTTCTATAAAATGACGGCTCGCGCAGTCCCGGATTAATAATCTTGAGGCCCCTAGGTAACATAAGCTAGGAGTCCCTTTAAGAAACTTTTGTCTTTTCCCCCAAAACTTCGGAAAACCGCTCTATCTCCGAGCTGTATTTCTTTGATATCTTAGTGGACATTTTGTAGATTTAGACTTAAATTTTTGTTTCATTTTGTAAAACGTGTTGCTTGAAGAAATAAAAGAATTTAAATAAAATAAATATAAATATAAAAATAAATAAAATAAATGTTGCAATAAAAAATTATTTTAGTTTTATATAAAGTATAATAATTTTTCTAACAATGAAAAAAAAAGTAGGATGTAGAAAAAGTATAGTATTCTACTCACATGTAATGGCTATTACTCACTCTGATAAATAACATTATCATGATTACATAATTATGAATTATGGATTAAATTTAGTTTGAGTTTTCAAAGCCTTATAATAATTATTTTAAAGCAACTTTTCATAGAAGAGTTTCATAGAAACAAAACTACTTAAAATATCATCAACTTCAAAATTTTCGAGCACATCATTCTCAATAGCCATAATTGAGGGAAATCCTAATCTATTTTGTGCCACTGTAGATCGGTGACAGTTTTTAATAATTTTCATTTTTGAAAACGACCGTTCCCCTGTTGCATTTGTAATCATTAGCGTAAGACAAATCTTACAAGCTACTGACAAAATTCGAAACTTCGATTCGAATTTGTTCTCATAAATAGCACAAAAAGACTATGAAGCAGAAATAAATTGTTTTCGCTACAAGTTCTGAAAATCGACTATATAATATTTAAACTGCATTAGTTCATCTTAAATTTCAGGTTCAATATCATCAGTATAGTTATCATGTAGTTTTGAAGCACACTCCTTTATTTGAGTATCACTCAGTTTTGAAAAACACACAAAACACCAAATACTGAGTTACTGACTCGTAAGCTGTCAACTGACGACTCAGCTCAATAATTAGCTTATCCAAAATTGGTAGATTCGTTTCAACCTTTAACTTTTCTCCACCCTGTAGAAAAACTTCATTTGAATTAGCATCATCAAAATGTAGTTTTCTTGCTCGCGTTTGTTTACTCACGTCGGTATATTTAGAGTATTGTAGATCGCACACCTTTCTGTTCGTAGTACGCAAAATTATTTTCTCGTTGGGATTTTAAGATGAACGGCAGTTTCAAGTTTAATCTCTTCTCTCTGTAATGATTTACTGACAGCGTTGAAGAGTTCTAAAATTGTTGCCCAAAACTCATTCATTATGAATGTTTCTGTTTTAACATTTCTTTCAACAAACACTTAGCCTCATGAACTGTTTCAGTTTTCTGATTAGGGTCTTTAGCCAGAGTATAAAGAGCAGAAGGTGTTGTAACCTTTAGATAAAGCTCTTGTTGCATCAGCCCTTGCAGTCCATCTAGTGCTGCTTGTTCTTTTAATTATAAGGTTTAGATCGTGGCGAATGGGATCGCTTAGTTGAGTTTCATTTAAACATTTGTTCGTAGCTTCCCAACGGTGGGTAGAGGCTAAAAAAAAGTTGTACATGGAGTAAAAAAATCCTAAATACGATATTGCTCCAACTGGTCCAACGCAACTTTTAGCAGCACTTACTGCAACTAAAGCGAGTAAAAATGTAAATTGCAAGTTTGTTAATCTTAGATAAATGTGTCTGGAGACCATTGTATTTGCCTGACATGTAGAGAAAGGCATGGGTAATGAAGGAGAGGGTAGCGAGGGGGCACTGACTTATTTGTTGCTCTTGCTCGTACTGCTTTTCTAAGATACCGTGCAGACTGATAGGCAGTACTATTCCTTCTACCAAACGGAATTCATTAGCGACTTCTGCTCACAACATAGGCTTTCTATGTGAACAAAAGTATGCATTGTAATGTAGTTTTATACGGCCCCATCACTTTTATGGTATTGCGCGATATTTGAATTTATCTAATTCTTATTTTTTCATTTTGGGCCCTGCGAGGCCCCCTTTGAGGCAGAGGCCCTAGACAACTGCCTACTTTGCCTATTGGTTAATCTAGCACTGGGCTCGAGGCTCGAAGCTCGAATCAGTGATACACGTACGAGCTCCGAGTCGCTATGAGTTTTTTGATGGGACGTCAATTGAATACGAATAATTTGAGTTCTTTTATTTGTCATCTCGTTTCTTTTACTACTTTTCTTATATTTACATTTTTCTTTTTTCTCATCACCAATTTTTGCTATTTGCGTACGAATTAAAAAAACAGCGGCATCAGATATATTTTAAATACTGATTTCCTTTATTTTATATTTATTTATATTCTTCTCCTTTATCCTAGGTATGTAAATTTCGTTTACCCGTTGTTATTGTTTTTAACATGCCACTTTTGATTGTTCTTTCATATTACTTTCATTACATGGTCATGGTAGAACTCATTATATATGTATAATATATTTTTAAAACCGCCTACAATATTTAAATAAAAAAAATCTGAAGCGTGCCACCGAGTCAATCTGGCACCTTAATTATTATGCTGATGAATATTAAAATATTGATTGGTAGCTTCTTAGTAAAGAGAAAGTATTTTTGTATAAATTATCACCTTAAACTTATATCCTTCAGGTATATTTTACCGTTTACTTTTATATCTTCCCATTATTCTAAAATATAATTACAGTTTCTTGTTCTCTATGACCTTAATTATTTTGCATATTATTTTTTATACCTAAATATTATTTTGGCAACGGTACTATTCAAAAGATAATAGCTGTATGGAAGAAACGAAGAACACTGGGAATAGGACGATTGCGCCGATGCGATGTTACCTGCAATAATCAGGTCTCGATAAAGGGCCCCTGAAGCTATGGGCACGATTGCGCCGGCATCGGCAGCAGATTTAATACTTACAAACAACACGATAATTATTAAATACTTACAGCTTTAATCTAATTAATTAAATGTACATGTCTCAGGGAATGTATAAAATGTAAAAAATATTTTATATACAGAGTTGGTATTTTCTTATCGATGGTAGCCGCCTTTAATAAGAGCAACAAAGAGACATGTATTTATTATACATTTAAAACGGGTTAGAAGATGTGGGACGGCCAAACGTGGCGGAACTAGGAAGAGTCACCAAAAAATTTCGGGTCGTAGGTAATGGCTTTGTCAGACAGTGTTGCCAAAGTTGGAAATTATCAAAAGAAAATATTAAAATAGAAAAAATAATATATTTAACTTTTTGTAAACAGATATAATAAACAAATTATTTAAAAGAAAAAAACTTAAGTAAAAAAATATTGTTTTCGCCAATTTTAAAAAATGTGAAAACGTTGCATTATATTTCAACGTTTATTTTTTTATTAGTTTTTTCTTTTAAATAATTTGGTTAGTACCTACACTATTTGTTAAAAAATTAATATAATATGTTTTCTACTTTAATTATGCAAGTTTTTCTGTCCCAGAGACTTTGTAAACACAACTTTTCCGTCATAAGGTCAGACAGAAGGACAAATGAGGTGTAAGAGTGAAAGCTCTTAACCCAAGGATGTTATTAAAGTGAGAAACTTGATCGCACTTCCGGTTTGAGCGTTAAAATTGGACATACTATTTTAAAGTCGCCGAAATAGTACCAGCGACATATTATTCGACGCGCCGTAGCAAGATGCTTCCGGTATTATTCAAGTCGGTCCGTCCGACAAAAAAATAGAATGACAAATGATGTGTCGAATGAGAGCTTATAACCCAAAGATGGCATTAGAAGTAAGAAATTTGACCTCGGACTTCCGTTTATAGAGTTACAACCGGGAGTACGGTTTCCCAAGTTTCAACTCTAGAACTGGAAGTGCAAGGTCAAATTTCTCACCTTAATAAGATCGTTGGGTAATGAGCTTTCATTCGACAGCTCATTTGTCCTGTCTTATCTAATGATGGAAAAGTTGTGTTTACAAAGTCTCTGAGAGAGACAGACATGCGTATTTATCCATCAAAGTAGAAAAAAAAATAATACAGTGATGAGCGGCTAATAACCGGCAAAATAACGCAAAAGATGGAAAACTTAATAAGTTGTGTAATAAAAAGAGATGAAACTAGTAGATGTGTAAAATTATCGATAGGAACCTATAAGTTTTACATTACATCAGGTACCTACATAGTTTCCCTCCTTTAGACGTCTGTGACAGAAAACATTTAGAATTTTATAAAATTCTACTGGCACGGTTAGATTTGTTATACTCCTCAGATATGTCTAAAGGTGCGAAACTATGTAATTTTATGTAAATTTATAGGTTCCTATCGATAATTTTACATCTCTATTAGTTTCATCTCTTTTTATTTCACAACTTATTATGCTTTCCATCTTTTGCGTTATTTTGCCGGTTCTTAATAGCGCACTCATTACTGTACCTATATTATTTTTTGTGAACAAATAAGTACATCTACTAATCAAATTATTTAAAAGAAAAATATAAGTAAAAAAATTAACGTTGAATTATAATTCAACGTTTTCACATTTTTTTAAAATGGGTGAAAACAATATTTTGTTATTTTTAAATAATTTGTTTATTATATCTGTTTACAAAAAGTTAACTATATTATTTTTTCTACTGTAATATTTTCTTTTAATAATTTCCAAATTCGGCAACGCTGTCTGACAAAGCCATACCTACAACGCGAAATTTTTTGGTGACCCTTCCTACTTCGGCCGCCCAATATCTTCTAACCCGTTTTAAATGTATAATAAATGCATGTCTCTTTGTTGCTCTTATTAAAGGCGCATACCATCGATAAGAAAATAGCAACTCTGTATAGTAAATATAAGTTTTTATGTATAGGTCTGGATCCCACGTACCAAAAAAAGTTTATTAATAGCAAGCTGAAAATTTGTTAATAGCTTAACGGTGTCTAGTCGGATAAACTTTGATGTATGGAAATACTGGAACAGGGGAAGTTTTAATTCTGGAAAGTGATTTTAATTTTGGGACTTGTCATCTTGACAAGTTTATGATTGTGAAAACTAGCAGGTTGTTTTTAAATTTATTCAATAGCAAATAAAACTGAATATAATATATGAAAAAACGTTTGCCCGATAAATATGTTGGGCATGTAGAATATGTCAAATGACAGGAATGATGTTAATGATAAATAGCAGTCTATTTTTGCATGAAAGTTTAATGAAAGGGTAACAAATCAGTTGGAAGTTCTGTCCGACAAAATACATATGACGTTTTCGTAGTCTGACTTTCGAAACCTGTAACCTGTTCCACAATTAAAACTTCCCCTGTTCCAGTGTTCCCGTACATCAGAGTTTGTCCAACTAGACACCGTTAAGCTATTAACAAATTTTCAGCTTGCTGTTAATACACTTTCCTACGTATTCCTACGTATTTTATATTTAGTTTCCCCTGTTTTATAAACCTGATGATGATAGAGATGTTAAAAGGCGTCCTGATTTTTGTACATCTTCTTCTTGTAGTGCCTATCCGTTTCGGACGTTGGCGACCATCATGGCAATCTGCACTTTGCACACTGCTGCTCTGAAAAGATTTGTAGTGGTTGTGTTGAACCACGTTCGTAGATTTCTCAGCCAGGAAATCCTTCGCCTTCCTGGTCCTCGCTTTCCCTCTACTTTTCCCTGCAAGACCAGTTGCAACAGTCCATATCTCTCACTGTTCCTCATGATGTGACCGAGGTATTCGATTTTGGCTGTTTTTATTTTGATTAACAGCTCTTTTTCTTTTTTCATTCTCAGCAAAACACCCTCATTAGTAATGTGGTCGGTATAAGATATCTTCAGGATTCGACGATAAAGCCACATCTCAAAAGCCTCAATTTTCTTGCAGGTGGCGTCTGTGAGAGTCCACGACTCAACTCCGTACAACAGTATAGGAAATATATAACATCGTAGTAATCTGACTTTTATGGGCATCGACAAATCATGACATTTGAACAACTTTGCCATTTTTTGAAATGCAGATCTTGCTTTCTCTATCCTACATTTGATTTCTATAGAATGGTCCCAATTTTCATTGACGTTCGTACCAAGGTAGGTGTATGTTTTTACTCTTTCTATTTGTTGACCATTCACACTGATTCGTCCAAATTGCTGTTCATTCTTAGAGATCATCATACATTTGGTTTTCTTAGTGTTTAGTGAAAGTCCGTATCTCTGACTGACTTCTGCGATTCTGCTCATTAACTCCTGTAGGGCTTCAGAACTGTCAGCGAATACCACAGTGTCGTCTGCGTATCTTATGTTATTGATACATTCTCCGTTAATTCTAATTCCGGCTTCAACATCATCCAATGCTTCTTGAAAGATTTCCTCAGAGTAGATGTTAAACAGCAGTGGGGATAGTATACATCCCTGACGGACCCCACGTTTGATTTTGATATCGTCGGATTCTCCTGCCTCTGTCCGGATAGATGATGTTTGATTCCAGTACAGATTGCTGATAATCCTTAAATCACAGGTGTTTATTCCAATATTGGTTAATATCTCCATCAGCTTGTCGTGCTTTACTGTATCGAACGCTTTATGGTAATCAATGAAACATGCATAAATATCGCAATTCACGTCTCTACATCGTTGAAATAGCACTTGTATACTAAATAGAGCCTCTCTTGTACCCACTGCATTTCGAAAACCAAACTGTGTTCGACTGATTTTTTCTTCGCACAGTCTATATATCCTTTGATGTATAATTTTTAGAAATAGCTTTAAAATATGGCTCATTAAGCTGATGGTTCGGAAATCACTGCAGGATACGGACTTTGTTTTCTTTGGTAAAGCAACAAACGTCGACTTCAACCATGCTTTTGGTATTACTCCGCTTAAATATATGTCGTTAAATATTTTGGTTAGGCGTTGAGTACCGTCGGTGTCAAATAGTTTTATGAGTTCAGCGTATGCATTGTCAGGCATGACCATTTTGTACATAGACATTATTTTTACAATTTGAGGTTTGACTTAGAGGTTAGCAATCGTTATTAGTTTATGAAGAGTACAGGGGAAAACAAGGAATGTCACGTTCTGTACATATTGAGTTAAACATCAATAAAGGTTTAATTCTTATGATACCTAAAAATAAAACTTAAAAGGGGTAAACCCTGTAGTTGGCTGTATACCTTCGTTAAAACAACCTAGAATGAAGTAAACACTTCTGTTGTATGTAGGTATATTAATTTATTAAAATTCTTAAAATTTATCCACAAGGGAGTGGAAGTACAAAACGTTTTCGGTCAAAATGACCATCATCAGTGTAAACCTGGAAATAAGTGAACCACTTAGATTGAAATGCTAAAGGGTGAAATTTTGAGTTAAAAAAAGAAAATGTGGTTACTTACGTCCAGTGTACAAGTAGTTGAAACTAGCCACTTCAAAAGGTGTAAAAACCTCTAAATAACATTATTGCTACATTTTAAGCTATATGATAATAATTGACCTTAAGTCGATGTCTTAAGATTATATAATTATTACATGTGGATGTATGTCATCCTTGCTCGGAAATTGCACAAGGTTATTGTGTTCAGGTGAGAGGTTAACAACCAACTGATTAGACAGAATGGTGCCTGAAATTTTATGACAAGATGTCAAGGAAGATAGGTGGATTTTTCAAATGTCACCCGAAAAATTTTTGACAAAGTGAATTTATATTTAACTTTAATTGTTAGATTTTCTACCCGAAAAATTTTTGACAAAGTGAATTTATATTTAACTTTAATTGTTAGATTGGAAATATGCAATTATTAAAAATGTTAGTTGTGAATTCTAAGTTGTTCACAACTAACATTTTTAATAATTGCATATTTCCAATCTAACAATTAAAGTTAAATATAAATTCACTTTGTCAAAAATTTTTCGGGTAGAAAATCTAACAATTAAAGTTAAATATAAATTAACTTTGTCAAAAATTTTTCGGGTGACATTTGAAAAATCCACCTATCTTCCTTGACATCTTGTCATAAAATTTCAGGCACCATTCTGTCTAATCAGTTGGTTGTTAACCTCTCACCTGAACACAATAACCTTGTGCAATTTCCGAGCAAGGATGACATACATCCACATGTGATAATTATATAATCTTTCGACTTAAGGTCGATTATTATCATATAGCTTATAATGTAGCAATAATGTTATTTAGAGGTTTTTACACCTTTTGAAGTGGCTAGTTTCAACTACTTGTACACTGGACGTAAGTAACCACATTTTCTTTTTTTAACTCAAAATTTCACCCTTTAGCATTTCAATCTAAGTGGTTCACTTATTTCCAGGTTTACACTGATGATGGTCATTTTGACCGAAAACGTTTTGTACTTCCACTCCCTTGTGGATAACTTTTAAGAATTTTAATAAATTAATATACCTACATACAACAGAAGTGTTTACTTCATTCTACGTTGACCTAAAAATGACTTAAAAGGTTCTTAGCAGAATTCTAGCAAGTATTATGCTATAATGTTAATATCACATTAATCTATATTAACTTAATAATTTAATAATGCACCAAAGAACTGGCAACTTTCCTTATTTTTGTTCAGTGGCGTGCTCACAATCCTGGTTCTTCGCCTGGATACAAATTCTTAGAAACTTTATATAGACTGATCTTTCTGGTTATTGTCATAAATTGATAGGCTAGTCGATAGTACTCATTTTTTTCTACCACATGGCGAGAAAAACCAAAATTCATGAAAAAGTGATATTCCTTGTTTTTCCCCTGTACTCTTCATATATTAACATCTGTATTAATTCAGCGCAACCGTGCCTTCAGCGGACCGTACCTCAGGTAAAATCGGCTCAATTGTCCCATACCGAAAAAAGTCTGATAAAACGTCTTTTGGACGTTGTAGGTATGACCAGCAATGAGACCAAAATGTAAAAACAAATAAATATTAATACATAGAACACGTTAATTTACAGAATTAAAGTAATAAATGAAGGAACTAACAATATTAAATATATATTGTTTGTAATAAATATTGAAAACTTTTGACATCTAAAAACATTGAAATTACACTGTTGGCACTATTAAACGAAAATATTGCACAATATCGTGACAAATGAATTTTCGAATTTATCGACATATACATAAAATAAGTAACTTTATCTAACATTTAATCAATCGTAGGTAATAAGTAGCGTTACCAGGTGTCCCGATTTGCGCGGGACGTCCCGATTTTCAGGGGTCTGGGGACACGAAAACCAATTTCAGGAGGACTTGCAGAGAATTTTATAACAATATGTTATAAAAACAAGGCACTCCAAAAAGCGGCAAAATCGATTGAAAAATATAATTTTAATAAAAAATAAATAATTTACTTAATCTACGATTTTTTTTGTAATTTCGTCTGTTTATTATTACTATTACTATTTAGGATTAAATACAGATTATAGAAACACCTTGTAGTCCAGTAAATGAACTGGAAATACGGCGATACCGTGTAATTTTCAGGATAAATTCCGAATTGCATAAAAATTTTGATGGCTTGTGCCGTTGGTTGCTTTTACTCGGGAGGTGACATTCATCCCTACTTGGGGATGAAAAACCGCGCGTTTAAAATAAGTCCGGAGATGGATAAATTGACTAATTCTAAGCAATTTTAGTTCTATAGAATTTTAACTTTTCGAGTTATTTACAATTGAAAATGTTTATTTTTCGACAAAAAATCACGTTTTCAGGCGATTTTCACAAATAACTCAAAAAGTAAGTATTTGATCGAACAAAATATTCTTAGCAGAATGTAGCAAAATATAAAAAAAAAAACGAAAAAAATTGTGAACTCGTAAAGTCTATAGCCCAACAAATGCAAAGTTGTAGCTCATGAAAAATACTTATTCGTCAAATACCAAATCAAACATTTCAACGTGAGATAACCAAGAAATGAAGCACTTTTCTGGAAAAACCAATTAAAACTTTTTTACTTAATAAAGCTTTATTTTTATGTTTTAACAAAGTTTCTAGCGTTAAAACTAAGAGGGTTATGCTCAAAATCAAGTTGACTCCTTTTTTTTTGGTAAAAAATCATGAAAATCTCCCCCTACTTAGCACCCCAAATGAAATTAATCGTTACCGCTTTACAAACAATTTACTTTACTTATGTATTTTTTACATGATTGAAAGGGCCTGAACGAGTCACTAATCACGCGTGTATGCAAAATATGAACAGCCATATTTGAACCAATTTTTGTCTAACAGAAAAACAAAATGAATCTATCATATTTATAAAAGCAAAACCTACCTCTTTTTACTCCTTGAGATTGTTAGTATTCCTAATACTTTTTAAGATATTTTGAAAAAAAGGCATTTTCCAATATTTTAGGAATTTTTTTTACTATAAAACTATTTTTTTTTCAAAACTAAGCACTGGTAACCGGTAAACCTTACAGATCATATAAACAATATACATATAAAGTAAATGGTAAAGCGGTAACGATTAATTTTATTTACGGTGCTAAATAGGGGGAGATTTTCATGATTTTTTTTTCCAAAAAAAGGAGCCAAGTTTATTTTGAGCGTAACTCGCTTAGTTTTAATGCTAGAAAATTAAAGATTTTTTTAAACATTTGATCCATTTTGGGACTTACTTTAAACGCGCGTTTTTTTACCCCCGAGAAGGGATAACCGTAACTGTCACCCTCCAAGTAAAAGCAACCAACGTTACAAGTTCCACTTTGAAGTGGAGGGTAAGTAGAGCCTAAATCCAAATGTTCATGCAATTCGGAGTTGACTCTGAAAATTACACTCCAAAACGGTAATTTACTGAGCTATTGTTGTTTATTTGTCCCGATCTACAACCCTAAATCCCGATTTGTGTTTGCTTATGTACCGATTAAAAACAAATCGGGTAATAAGTGACTTGACAATTAATTATTATAGTGGAGTCAATGAAGGTGAATATGAGCTATTACCTCCGATTTCGTTGAACCTCCATCGATTTGAATGAAAATTGGTGAGTGGTTAGAGGATATCTCAAGGAACAAAGGTGACATGGTGCCAACTTGCGCTTTTACCATGGTGATGGATGCCACCCCTTCTCGAGGGTGAAAATTATTTTATTGAAAATAACCCCATAATTCGATAGATTTTGTGTTATTAAAGATCAAAGATATTAATTTTTCTTGAGAAAAATTCATGTTTTTAACCGATTTTTCATCAATAACTCAAAAACTGTAAGTTTTTACAAAAAAGTTATTATTACCAAAATTGAAGCTAATAAAAAATGAAATAAACTCCTTGCTAGAAAAACCTTTTATTGTTAACTAAAAGTGAGTTATAGGTAATTGAATGTATATTTTTTCGGCGAGTAAAAAAATCTACGTATTCAAGCTGAAATAATGGGAAAATGATGCATTTTATAACATAAACTTATTAAATATTTGTCAAAGTACTTAAAAATATCTATCAAATGAGCCCCCGAACATGTTCATATCATTAAAATTTAAGCTCCAAAATTTTTTCAAAATTTATCTTTTAAAAATGTTTCCAAAAAATGTTACGTTTTTTTTAATAACTTTGTTCATTTTCACGATGTCAGGTTCATCTAAAAACCATTTAAAAGTTAATTTTAAGTGCTATTTCACCACGTTGAGCTTAATCTTGTAAACCCCTTATTTTTTTTAAAAATAAAAGGTTAAATGGCCCCGGTTGCATGGTTTTCACAGCAAAATTTAAGAAAGAAACGTTTCTATCTCGGTTATTTTTTACCCTATAGAAATAGTAAAACAGGTAAAGTATTTGTCACAGAAAAAACTAAAATTTGGTTTTATATCATTTTTACGTCTATTGGGTATTTTTGGAGTTTTTATCAAAAGAATATGAAAATTACAATAATTTTAAAAATTATGATTTTTTTAAATTATACCTTTTTTTCAAAAATATGCATTTTAAACCTGTCAAAATTATTGAAATCATTACTTATGCTAATATAAAGAAGTTCTTTTAAGGATTATTATAAATTTTATTTTTTGTGGAAATCGCGTATATTTGATTTTTCACTTTTTCCAAAAAAAATCCAAAGGGTTCTCTTATTTTCATCATAACTTGCTTAATTTTGATGCCATTAACTTGTTCTGAAGCTCATTTAATAGGTATTCCGAAGTGCTTTGACAAATGTTTAGCAGGTATATTTTATAGATTGCATCGTTTTCCCGTTATTTAAGCTGGAATACTTAGATTTGAGTACTCATCGAAAAAAATACACATTAAATTGCCAATCACTTTGAACTAACATTAGTTTAGTTCGTTAAATGAGAAATGTATTAAATTTTTTATTATCTTCAATTTCAGTAATAATAACTTTTTCCAAAAGCTTATAGTTTTTGAGTTATACGTGAAAAACCGATTGAAAACATGAATTTTTTTACGAAAAGATAAAATTTTTGGTCTTTAATAACTCAAAAAGTATTGAGTTATATTAATAACTTTATATAACAAATTTTGCTTATAATTTGTCCCTCTGTCGATTTATTGTATTATTTTTAATAAAATAATTTTCACCCCCGAGAAGGGGTGGCATCCACCCCTAGGATAAAAGCGCAAGTTAGCATCATGTCACCTTTGTTCCTTGAGGTATCCTCTAATTACTCACCAATTTTCATGAAAATCGATGGAGGTTCTACGAAATCGGAGGTGAAAACCTTCAGTGAAAATTTAGTTTAAAAATAGTTAGAACAAGTGTGACAAACGTAAAAATATTTAATTTATTTATTTACATAAAGTACCTCGACAACTATGGCCATTGGTACAAGAACACTACATTAGATGTATATTAAACACAGAAAACAAATAATAATTATATAAGCAGTTTTTTTATTGGCAATTTGCAATTAATTGTTGAGGAGTCTTACGACAAAATATCAATAACGCTAAATTATAGGCAAGGATATACAGTATTGTGCAAATGAAAAGAATAAATTCGGTAGTTCATAAGCCAGCGACTTTAAGGAAAAATCCTAAAACAGGCCTACTGGCATCATCTATTTGGGCGTGATGATAATGGATGATATTCTTTAAATAAGAATGGGGGTCGTGCGCTAGCTCATGTAAAAGGTTATTTAATTCTCTATATTCTATAGCATAAATGTAAACATCAACATAATTATTTATACATTTTACTGCTGTCAGAAAACAGAACAAATAATATTGAAATGGTTGCTGATGCGAGCACATAATATTATTTATGTAGGGTAGGTAATAAGTCTACTACTCACAATTTTATTCGATTTAATTTATTTAAATTGTAGAAGTAAAATTTGGGCGACCGGTTTCGATATTTAAAATATACATCATCATCAGGCCCTTAAAAAGATTATTTTATATTTTATTTTATATATTATTTATTTTATATATTATTTTATTTTTATATTTTATATTTATTTTATAAAGAATTTTTGTGAAACCAACGAGATAACTAAAAAAATCGGGTTTAAACTCGAATAAGTAAAGTAAGAAGGACTTATATACTCGTTAATATAAATCGTTAATGTAATGGTAAGGAAACAACCCCGGAGACATGAGCAAGAGCCAGGAGCCAAGGCTTCATCAGCATGAGAACAAGAAAGTGTAAAACTTGTGGATAATATAACTGTTATGACTGGAAATAACTAAACCATTTGAATTGGGGTTACTTTAGTGTATAATAAATAGTAAGGAACGTTTGAAAGTCTACACATTACAGTTTAATGTACTAAATCGTAATATAATACTAAGAAGAGTAATGAGAGTAACTGGTTTTATTTCCTGAAGTCTGTTAGGATAAAATTGTTAATTGGTCTAGAAATACTAGATTGCAATGCAATAGATAAAAAAAGAATGTGTGTGTACTTTGTACGCACGTAAGAAGTTATTATACTTCTAATATAATATAATGTAACTTCATATTATTATGATTTCAACGAAATCAATATACCTACTAGTGAATATTCGTATTCGCATTCGCATTTGCGAATATCCGCACCTTTTTGCATATTCGCATACGCGCAAAATTTGTGCGAATGTTTTGCGAATATGAAAATCAGAGAAAAAATAATTTGAAAATAACGTTGGATTAATAAAATCAAAATCTATTCTCTTTCTCATCTTTCTATAAAAAAAAGGCAACTTAACCTCGTATAATCAGATTATCAGGCTTCACGTTGTTTTATTATTTGGTATATTGTAATAAAGTTTAGATTCAGATATATTTACACTAAATATCAATTAACTTCTCATTATAAATTTAGAAAACATTTCAAAAATAGAAACAAATTAAAAAAAAACTGAACACTCGCATTCGCATCCGCATTCGCGAATGTCGTTATTAGATATTCGCATTCGCATTCGTATTCGCGAATGTTCAAAAAACGACATTCGTTACATCACTAATACCTACCTATCTACTTTAAACAGTTTTTTGTATTGTATTTAAATATTAAACTAATTTTAAAAAGAACAAAAAGAATATCATAAATTAAAAAAAAGGATATGACTTTGTCCGGATTTGAACAGGGGACCTCTCGATCCCTAGGCGAATGCTCTACCGATCAGCTACCACTGCTTTTGTATTCAGTCGATCATTTCTCGGACATAATTATAATCACGGTGACATAAACATCAATTGAAAATAAACATTTTCAATAATACTTATTAGGAGGAAGACAAATCAACAGACATAAAAATTATAATAAATATATTTACTAAAAACACTAATAATATATTCTTTTCACGCACACCTTATTTGCGCTACATAACTTAAAAGATGTAGCTACTAATACCATACTGTCGGTGTGCGCATGCGCCAGGGAATCTAAAAATTCACCCTCGTGCCTAAAGAAGTATAACTTCAAAAATACATCTAGCTGATGTTATTTAAATAAAGAAAATATCCCCACTTGGTGTTACAGTTAGTATATTTTAACTAATGAAATTGATGTTCTTTTTAAAAGAAATCAAAATTTTTCACTAACCAACTATGTACTTCCTATTTGTTTAAACTATTAAACGACTTCCCTAGATAGAAAAGATTCCAATGTTCAGAACCGTTGTTACGTTCAATACCAAGAAAGTTATTGAAGATCTTTATCGGTATATCTTGAGCTTAAGAAGCCATAAGAAACGCAATCATATCGGTAATAATTCAACTACACACTTGTGCAAATATACCTTTATTTGATTTTATCAATGGCTTGTGCAATTCAATTGAAAATTTACTTGAATTGATTGCCACTTAAAGTATTTAAAATGTTATGTTCAGGAAGACAGAGTTGAGCGCGGAATTAATTTCTAAAGACAATTACATACCTCCGAGTATTAAAATATATATTTATGTTATTGTCATATTAGGGGAGTGCATTTAGATTTTCACTTCGGAAAAAATCAAACAAGATAAAACTTTTTGTAATTTCATTAAGAAATGTTTAATAAACAACATATCAAAAAGTTCTACTCGAGAAGTGGGTGCTTCATTTTTTATTAAACAAATGAACAGCGAAGTTAGATGTTTTTTTAAATAACTCCGAAAATATAATTTTAAGAAAAAAACTGACTTGACCATTGAAAAATTCAGAAAATTTTACAAAAAAAACCTTATATAAAGATTTTTCTAAAATTAAATCTCTAGCTTCTGTAATTTTTTATTTATAACGCTAAAGTTACCCTTCTCACACACATTGGCGCACTGTAAACTAGCGTTGGAAGAAGTGCACGCTTGAGTTTTTTTAATGTAATTTTTTAACTAATGGATCAAAGAAATTTTACAAATTGGACATGAAAGAAGATGAAATAAGCTATCTTATGGTTGTAATAAAAAGAAATAAAATGTATGGACATAAGTACGGTGTGGGCGGAAAGTGAGACTTACATGAATTTTGTTTAAAAATGATTTAAAAATGTATAACTAATACAATTTTACTTATAAAGCTCTCAAATTTGCACAACTTACCTCTCAATTATCTTACTAAACGATGTTTCATTCAAAAAAAAGTCTCAAAAATTTAATTCAAATAATACGCTGTCTCAAAAAATGCAATTTTCGAAAACTTCGTAGTTCTACAGAATTCCCACCACTTTAAGACGGTATTACTCAAGTTTGAATAAATCTAATTCAATTTTTTTGATATTTTTTTAAAGCCTAGGATGTAATCTTTAAAAAACACTTAATTATTTTAGTTTTAAAATGAAATAAACAATTTCTTTTTGAGAAAACTAAGAAAGATAACAAAAATGTAATACAAAAACCGAAAATTACCAGCTGAAAAAATGTATATACAGAGTGATCAAAACTTTTTTCTGTAAAACTTACCTAAAATTAATTTAATAATAAGCTTCAACAATAATAAATGTTCAACAAAAAAATTATTTTTATCTCTTATACAGTATGTCTGCGTAACTTGGAACCTATTGATAACTTTTTTAATATCAGTTTTACGAAAAAAAGTTATTCTTTATAAAATACTCTGCATCGTATATAACATAAGATGCAACCAACAAATATCAAATTTTGTTAATTTTGTACGAGTTATGTCAAAAAATATGAATTTCACTAAAGAGTAAAGTACCTTTATATTTCACAATATCGAAAATTTTTATAAGGAAAAAATGTTTGGAATTAAAAACTATGTTAAAATATGTAATTATATCCTTCTAATCGAAAATTTGTTTTTTTTTAATATTGTTTCAAATTAATTATACCAAACATCATTAAATTTTCACTTATTATTTATGATAACTGATTTGTTATTAATTTTATGAAGAAAGTTATTCGTCATAAATAGCTGTGCATGGTCTAACACTTAATATGCAAATACAAAATATTATATTTTATCAATATTATACGACGTATTATGTAAAAAAATTGCATAAAAGTGTAATTGCATATTGACACATCGTTTTTAATTCTGAACAACTTTCCATAATAACAATTTTCAGTATTATGAAAAATATAGGTATTTTACTCCTAACTGAAATTTTTATTTATTGACATATCTTGTACAAAATTGATAAAAATTGATATTTTATGATTGCATTTAAAGTTTTAGAATATGCAGAGCTTTTTACTAAAAATAACTTTTTATTTATGATCCCATTGCAACAATTTTTTGAATATTGAAGAGATAGATTTTGAATAATTTGTTCTTTCTTTCTAATACATTTTAATTTTTAATATTATTGTAAAAATTATTTGTCTATCTTTTTTTTAAGAATGAAATTCCATATTTCTTTGATTGGATTCTACTTGTTTTTCATTTAAATATCCGCCATTTTGGATCCGCCATTTTGAAATTTAAATTTTTAATCTTTAATTCAGATTCAACAACCTGTTAAAAATAAAGACAATAAATGTTTTAGAAAAATGTTCTTTTTTATGTTCTTTTTAGAAAATCCGCATTTTGGATCCGCCATTTTATAGTTTATAATGTTAACATTTAAGTTAGGTTTATCAAAGCTCTCAAAAATAAATATATGTAGAAATAAATACATTTTGTAAAGAAATTATGATTTTACAACTATTTTTTAAGTTATCCGCCATTTTGGATCTGCCATTTTATAATTTAAATTATCAAAATTTGATTCAGGTTCAGCAACCTCTCAAAAATATCCACATATATGTAAACAAACACGTTTTATAAAAAAAATTCGGATTTTACAACTGCTTTTTAAGGAATTTTAGGAAAAAATCCGCCATTTTGAATCCGCCATTTTGAATTTGCAAATTGTAATGTCAGATTCGGGTTCAGCATAATCAAAACTAAAATAAAAACATTTTTTATCAAAATAAAATGTTGAATTCACCCATATTCTTAACATTATTTATACAAAACAATTGTTATTGTTTAAACAATTAATAAACAATTAGCGGCGAAATTTGTGAGTAGAACTTTTTACTTTAACATATTTATAAACTAACAAAAAAAGTTTTAGAAAAATATAATCTTGTTTGATTTTTTCCGAAACATTGTATCTTCTCGTTCTAATTGCACTCCCCTATATAACGAATGTGGGTTCACGCTTTTTACGTATTAAGCCGGGTAATAACGTATTAAGCCAAAAAACTTGATTTATAACAACCGGTTAAACAGGCGGAATTTCGAAAAGGATTTGGTACTAACGATCACTTACAAACCATCAGAACACTGGAAGAAAAAACCACAGAATATAATGTACCCTAACGTATGGCATTTATTGACTTTCACAAGGCTTTCGATAGTATTGAAACCTGGTCCTTTTTGTCAGCCCTAAGGGATGCTCGAATAGACTCACGGCCCAGCTTACAAGATAACGTTACATTAACGTTAAATTTAGGTTTTTTTGTATTCTTACGTAACATCTATCAAAAAATGACGTTACTGATACGAAATTTTAATACGTATATGATACCTATGAATTTATTCGTTTCTGAAACGTGGCTCTTTGGTAGGTTTTAATGCGTATGAATTTATTCGTCTCTAAGGGTCGATTTCTCATACCTGCGTTAATCTATGGTTCAGTTGAACCGGGTTCACAGGTGATCTCCGGTTCTGTTTGGAATGCATTTCTCATTGCGCGTTCATGTCAGTGCTCGTTCTACAGCTTTCGAGAAATGCCAATAGATGGCAAAAGGCAAAGAACTGTCGCCATTTTGAACTACCTTTTTTATGCTGTTTTTGAATAAAGTTAAATTTAAGTATTTATAGTCAAATAGTCATTTTAATAATTATAAATAAATATTATAAAAACACAAATAATGTTATCGTTTATCGTTAGGCTTAATATAATAAAATAGGATATATTTATATTATGACAGCGTTTCGTGTTAATACAACGCATGCGTAGTCCATGAAATCATCTGAACTGAGTTCTGAAATCTTTGAACGGCCGAATTCCACCGTTCAAGCATCGTTCAAGTTTAAACTGCCATCGGTTGAACGGGAATTGAGAAAGACGATTTTGACTTTAAACTGACGTTTACTAAAAGTTCAGGTTAAACTGGAGTTGAACTCGATATGAGAAATCGGCCCTAACACGTGGCTTTTTGGTAGGTGTAGACACGTATAAGATCTCGTTTGAGATTGCAGCGCCATCGCGTATTTATTTCGAACCTTTCATTAATACCTAACCTTACATTTCCGTGATTAAAATCGTGTTTGTTTTAAGGAGTATGGATGTGGTATGGAGTTATGTCAAAAAAATCTAATTATTATTGTTGTGTGCCTCAATGTGATTCTTGGATAAAGCGTACCTAATAATAGTAATAATAGTAATACTTAATAGTAATTTATCGTTTCATTCTTTCCCTAAATAGTATAGTATAGTTGATCCAAAAGATGGCATAACCCAGACATCCAAAGTGAAAGTTATTCTTCAACACCAAATTGTTCTATATGGTCCACACAATGTCCAGAAAAAAGTCACACCATTTTGAGCGTCGGGTTTGGGGGGGGGAGAGGGGGGAGAAATCGGTAAATTCGTAGTTCTTTAAGTTTTTCGCCAATATTTCTAAAACTATGCGGTTTAGCATGAACAATCCTTTATACAAAATTGTTCTACATTAAATTTGAAATAAAAAAGGCCCTATGCATAATCTTTCTAAAATGAATGGTTCCAAAGTTACGGAGGTAGTATAGTATAACTGGTCCAAAAAAGGCCTAACCAAAACATCCAAAGTAAAAGTTTTCCTCCAACACCAAAATGTTCTATATGGTCCACATATCGTTCAGTAAAAAGTTACATCATTTTGAGCGTCCGGTTTGGGAGGGAGATGGGAGAGAAACCGGCAAATTAGTAGTTTTTTTAAGTTTTTCGTCAATATTTCTAAAACTATGCTTTATCGTAAACAATGTTATATACAAAAATGTTCTACATGAAATTCAAAACAAAATATGTTCTATACATAATTGTTATAAAATCAACGGTTCCAGAGTTACAGAGGGTGAAAAGTCGAAGTTTTCGATACTTTTTATATTTTTTGGCCAATATTTATGATATAACTATACCAAAAATCCAGACATCCAAAATGAAAGTTATCCTCCAACACCAAATTGTTCTATATAGTTCACATAATGTTCAGAAAAAAGTACTATTTTGAGCGTCGGGTTTGGGGGGGGGGGGGAGAGGGGAGAGAAATCGGTAAATATAAAAAGTATCGAAAACCTCCACTTTTCACCCTCCGTAACTGTGGAACCGTTGATTTTATAACAATTATGTATACAACCTTTTTTGTTTTAAATTTTATGTAGAATATTTTTATATAGAACATTCCTTACGCTAAAGCATAGTTTTGGAAATATTGACGAAAAACTTAAAAAAACCACTAATTTACCGACTTCTCCCCCATCTCCCCCCCAAACCGTACGCTCAAAATGGTGTAACTTTTTACTGAACAATATGTGGACCATATAGAACAATTTGGTGTTGAAGGAAAACTTTTACTTTGGATGTCTGGGTTAGGCCTTTTTTTGGACCAATTATACTATACTACCTGCGTAACTTTGGAACCGTTCATTTTAGAAGGGTTATGCATAGGGCCTTTTTTATTTCAAATTTAATGTAGAACAATTTTGTGTAGAAGGTTGTTCATGCTAAACCGCTTAGTTTTAGAAATATTGACGAAAAACGTAAAAAACTACGAATTTGCAGATTTCTCCCCCCTCACCCCCCAAACCCGACGCTCAAAATGGTGTGACTTTTTTCTGAACATTATATGGACCATATAGAACAATTTGGTGTTGGAGGATAACTTTCACTTTGGATGTCTGGGTTTGGGTCTAACTACACCATACTAAAATAGGATAAACAAAATAGAATTCTATTCAATGACAGTTTAGTTGAAAAACGAAATGTATGGAAATATCTTCTAAAAATGGGGAAAGCAGCCTAGTCCTTAAATGAAAGTGTGCAGTTTACGAATGAAGATTACTTCAAGGGTATGTTTATGTATTGTAATATAAAGTAGCTATTAATAATTTTGTCTCTTTCTCTCACATAAAAGTCAAATATATAATAAATGTTTATTTCAAATATTTAATAAATGTGTCAGCATCATGTATGTGGTTTTATTTACACAATAATTTTAAGTCTTATTTATAAATATCATTTATACCGAAAATTCTCCTAAAAAGTGACGTTTTTGTGACGTTAAAAAGGTTACGTAGAAGTAACGTAAAATTGTTACGTAACATCGCTGTGACTTTTATACGTATATTTTAGGTAAAATTTGATGTAACTTTTGTCGTTACTTCTCCCAAAATGTTTACGTTTGTTTGACGTTATATATACGAACACTGTTAGCTGGGGGTACACTACACTCATTAAAAACATTTATGAACAGGCCACATTCCACATCAAAATAAATGAAGACCAAAAAACCGAAAAAATACGCCTTGGTAAAGGTATTAGACAAGGAGATACTATTTCACCAAAACTTTTTACCTAAGCATTGGAAAATGTATTCATACAGCTCGACTGGGAGGAAAAAGGTCTAAACATTGATGGTGTAAGTTTGAGTCATTTGAGGTTTGCGGACGACATAGTATTATTCAGTACAGATATCAAGGAACTGGAGCAAATGATTAAGGAACTAAACCAGCAGTCAAATAAAATAGGTCTCAAAATGAATCTTCAGAAAACAAAAATAATGAGTAATGTACAAACTAATCTTGTTATTGACAACGTCAGTCTTGAAAATGTAGACCACTATATATATATCTTGGACATACTATTAAAATCGGCAAAGAAAACCAAATAGCCGAAATAAGAAGACGCATAAAATTGTCTTGGGTAGCTTTCGGCAAGTTAAGCTTTATCTTGAAGAATAGAGATATACCAATGTGTCTAAAACGTAGAGTTTATGGCAAATGTATCTTGCCTGTAACTACATATAGACTGGAGACCATGGCCTTTACAAAGAAAACCTTAGAGCAGCTCAGTACAACTCAAAGAGCGATGGAGAGGGCCATGCTAGGGATTAGTTTGAGAGACAAAATTCGAAATATCGACATTCGTGAAAGAACAAAGATTACTGATGTCGCAGAACGTATAGCAAAGCTCAAGTGGCAATGGGTCGGACATGTTGCCCGAGATAATCCCGAAAAATGGACACAGAGACTTACAAACTGGAGACCAAGAGAGAACAGGCGAGGAGTAGGCAGACCGCAGAAGAGGTGGGCAGATGATATCAAACAAGTCGCGGGCAAATAGTGGATGCGAATTGCCAAGAGTAGAAATCGATGGAAGCAAATGGAAGAGGCCTATGTCCAGCAGTGGAAGAACACAGGCTGAAGAAGAAGAAGAAGAAGAAGAAGAAGAAACATATGCGAGCCGAACTGTATGTGAACGCTATATTCATATGTTTTGTACGGCAGGACGAACCGCTTACGAGCTGTTTATTCGCCACTCGTCACGAACCATGACCTGTCGGTTTTTGGTACGAACACAAAGGATCTTCACACAAAGCGATATTGTCTGTTCGTTATCGTCGCGTCGAGGTTGAGTGAATGACGTATTACTGGAGATAAGAAACGTGAGAAACACAATGTAATCATTTTTTATTTTATAAATAATAGTTGATAAACAAATAATTGTTGTCTTTATTTACATTAAAAACGTGACTTTTAGATAAAATTACAAATTAAATGAATCATTTACATAAACTTCGCATGTTGGTTAGTCGCTTTCAACGGTTCGTAATGAGTTTGCGATGAGTTCACAGTAAATATATTTTCACGAACTGTATGCGAGCAGTTCGTAAACCGTTCGACACTCATATGTGTACACGACTTTAACTATATTGATATCCGGTGCTTTTTATTTCTTTAAATTTTCAGATTGTGTTCAGTCAGTATGTATGTATGTACATCGATGGTAATTGATAATTAGTTAATTTACAATTAGTTTGTGATTATGGATTTTAAACTGTCCCATTCAATTCGAAGTTCAACCACGCTTTTATCCCTTATGCCTTTTTGTGTACTGAAAATATCATAACTAACTTTCAAGTATCATTAAAGGGAAAATTATGGACACTGACCTATTAAAATTTCTTGTTTAGGTCATAATTAACACTCTTGCGGCACTAGTAGCCTTTATGGCAAAACTAATACTTCTCTATCGATTCGTAAAATGGCAAAATGGAGAAAATCGTCTCAGCACATGCGATTTTCTTTACAAAATAGAAGACAATTTTCACTCTGATTTTCATAGGAAACCCCACAGCTTTCACATATTTTACTGTTTTTGATTTCACTTTTCAGTACCCTCAAAGGCATTGAGGATAGAACACACACAGTTGATGCACGGTCATCTTGTCCTCAACAGACCAAGAGTTATGCTTCCACTGCAACAATACTCCTATCACCGTCAAGCACATTCTCACAGAATGTCAACACTACCAAGCCAATCGCATTGCCAACAATATAAACAACCATTTAAAACCACTTCTAAACTGTTTAAGCCGACTAAAGAGCGTAATAGACTTCCCAAAGACTACACAATTGTTTAAACTTCCAAAACTCTTGCTCCGCACTTTTGATGCTGGCTCCGCTTTTGAGCTCCGCTCCAAAATTTGACTATAGCTCCCTAATACGCAGTCAAAAACTAAGAGCCCATTCACATGACAGGCGCTTAACGCGGGATTACAACTACATACATTATTTTACTTGAGACCGTTCACATACTAACGCGCGTTTTAAGTCATTAAAACGTAAAACTTTGACCATAGCTCCCCAATACAGTCAAGAGACATAGAGCCCGTTCACATGACAGTTTTGATAACGCGGGATCACAACTACATACATTTTACTTGAGACCGTTCACATGCTAACGCGCGTTTTAAGTCATTAAAACGGTCTTAAGAGGATGGGTACGTATTTTCGGCTGCAATGCTATTCAAATGGGGATTAATTTTTTTTCGAATCCTAAAAAAACTAATAAGTATTTTTGAAAAATTTAAACGCAGAATGAAAGATTACGTTATTAGCGAGGGCCGAATGTCCCTGAGGACTTATGTAATGTTTATTTTAATAAGTTACAGGGGTGAAAAACTAAGAGAAAATTTAGTGTGATTTTTAATTTCAAATATCTCATTCAAAATAAACTTTTTATTTATTCTAAGGGACTTTCGGCCCTCGGTAATAATTTAGTCTTTCATTCTGCATTTAAATTTTTCAAAAATGTTTATTGTTTTTTTCAGGATTCGAAAAAAATGAACACAATGTCCGTGGTAATAGTTTCCAAATCTTTCTTTGTCTTACAACGCAATCAGTCGAATAGAATATTGTCAGTCAGACATTGACAATCAGTGACAATTTGAAATATTTGACATGGCATCGTTGTTGATTAAATAATATTAATATATAGTGTATTTGATAAATAATTGATTTAAGACGTGAACTTACTAAAAAGTTATTTATTGTGTATTATTTGTGAAAGATCCAAGCAGAGAATACAATAGAATAATATATTATATGATCCAAGTATTTTGTTGTTAAAGATGTTCAAAATTGTAAGCGTTTCATAGTAACAATATATTATTAAAAATTACTTTAACACTGTTCCTCTTTTCTCGATTGAGTATTAGTTTTTGTTATACATATAAATTATTACAATCACTGAATACATAGTTGGTGAAAAAGTATCACATTTATTAACTGAATTAATAATTTGCAAATACAAATAACAGTTATCCAAGAACATTCAAAAGCCATATCTTTAAGTTAATGATGACATTTTCAAGTAGAATGACATTCTAGTAATGGTTACATATCCATACCAGTGTGAATTTTACTACACGTAATTTGCCGTGTAATCGCGCGTTATCAAAACGCGCATTAAGCACCTGTCATGTAAACGGGTTCTTAGGATCAAGTTTGCCTTCGAAATGTTTGCTTTTTTGGTCAGTATTCGTTTATGCGTACTGACAGTCGGCGTGCGAGCATTTGTGTACCAGGGCAGATTGCAATTGCGCGCAGCGGTCAGGGTTCTCAACAGGGTGTCTAAGTTTTATTTACTTCTTATTCGTTTTGAACGGAAATTTTGCTAATTTTAAAAAATTAATTAATTAAAAAATTAATATATTATATATATTATACAGGGTGTAACAAAAATACAGGTCATAAATTAAACCACATATTCTGGAACCAAAAATAGTTCGAATGAACCTAACTTACCTTAGTACAAATATGCACACAAAAGAAGTTACAGCCCTTTGAAGTTACAAAATGAAAATCGATTTTTTTTAATATATCGAAAACTATTAGAGGTTTTTTGTTGAAAATGGACATGTAGCATTCGTATGGAAAGAACATCTTAAAGAAAAATTATAGTGAAATTTGTGCACCCCATAAAAATTTTATGGGGGTTTTGTTCCCTTAAACCACCCCAAACTTTTGTGTCCGTTCCAAATAAATTATTATTGTGGTGCCATTAGCTAAATTCAATATTTTTAAAACTTTTTTGCCTCCTAATATTTTTTCGATAAGGCAGTTTTTATCGAGTTGCGGCTTCTTCTTTAATATGTTTACATAAAAATTTTATGAGGGTTTTGTTCCTTTAAACCCCCCAAATGTTTGTGTACGTTCCAATTAAACTATTACTGTGGTACCATCAGTTGAACACAGTGTTTTTAAAACTTTTTTGCCTCTTTGTATTTTTTTGATAAAGCATCTTTTATCGAGATGTGGCTTCTTTTTTAATATGGTTCAAAATATACTTAAAAATGTAAATCATAAATAAATTTTCATATTATTACCAAGTCTCCATAACCGTACTTTACCATATACAAATATGTGGTGGATTTGACAAACATTCAAATATCTCGATAAAAACTGACTTTTGAAAAAAGTAATGAGAGACAAAAAAGTTTTTAAAAACTTGTGTTTAAGTAATGGCTCTACAATAATAATTAAATTACAACGTACACAAAAGTTTGGGGGGGTTTAAAGGAACCAAACCTCCATAAAATTTTTATGGGGTGTCCAAATTTCATTATAATTTTTTCTTAAAATACTACTGCCATAAGAATACCACATGCCCATTTTCAATAAAAAATATATAATAGTTTTCGATATATTGGAAAAAATCGATTTTCATTTTGTAACTTCAAAGGGCTGTAACTTTTTTTCCGTGCACATCTGTACTAAGGTAAGTTAGGTTAAATCGAACTATTTTTGGTCCCAGCATATGCGATTAAATTTATGACCTGTATTTTTGTTACACCCTGTATATTATACAGTACAATTTTCAAAGGAGGAAGACCTAACCCTTCGGTCCAAACCTAACTTTCGGGTATTAGAGTGTAGGAGGTACCGAGTGTACCCAGGAGGTATTTGACCGCTGCGCGCAATCACAATATACCGGTGTACCAAGCTTGTGGGGCAAAGATTATTTTTATTTTCGGAGTTTACAACATTTTGAAAGGCTATTGTAGTATTTTTATTAGGAAACAGTTTGTAAAAGAATACTATGTCATCATCATCATCATTCTCTTTGCCTTATCCCTATGCGGGGTCGGCTTCCCTAATTGCATTTCTCCACACAATTCTATCTTGGGCCATATCAATGTTAATCCCCTTTACCAACATGTGCTGCCTTATCGTCTCCCCCCAGCTCTTCTTTGGTCTTCCTCTCCTACTCCTTCCAGGAATCTGCACTTCAGCTATTCTTCGTATTGGGTGGTTAACGTCTCGACGTTGAACATGACCAAACCATCTTAACCTATGCTCTCTCATTTTGGCATCAATTGGTGCCACACCTAGACTTCCCCTAATATACTCATTTCTAATTTTATCCTTCTTTGTCACTCCACTCATCCATCTAAGCATTCTCATTTCCGCCACATGCATTCGCTGTTCCTCTTTCTTTTTCACTGCCCAACATTCAGTTCCGTACATCATAGCTGGTCTTATGGCTGTTTTATAGAATTTTCCCTTCAGCTTCATTGGAACTTTTCTGTCACACAACACACCACTCGCTTCTTTCCACTTCATCCATCCAGCCCTAATTCTACTGCATGCATCTCCATCTATTTCTCCATTACTCTGTAATACCGATCCTAGGTACTTAAAACTATTGCTTTTTACAATCATTTCACCATCCAAAGATACCATTTTATTTGTAGTAGCTCCATCTTTAAATGAACATTCCAAATACTCTGTTTTTGTCCTACTAAGTTTTAAACCTTTTTCCTCCAGAGCTTGTCTCCACTGTTCCAGTTTTTGTTCTAAGTCTCTTTCACTATTTCCTACTAACACGACATCATCAGCATACATTAAGCACCATGGAATGTTACCCTGTATTTTCGCTGTTATCTGGTCCAAAACTAATGAGAATAAATACGGACTAAGCACAGAACCTTGATGCAATCCTACTTTCACATGAAATTTATCAGTCTCTCCCACACCTGTTCTAACACTAGTCGTTACTCCCTCATACATATCCCTCACAATCTTTACATATTCACCAGGGACTCCTTTCTTATTGAGTGCCCACCACAGAATCTCTCGAGGAACTCTATCATATGCTTTCTCAAGATCAATGAATACCATATGAGCGTTTGTTTCTTTACTCCTGTATTTTTCCATCAACTGCCTTATAATGAAAATTGCATCTGTTGTTGATCTACCCTGCATAAAGCCAAATTGATTCTCGGATATTTCGGTTTCTTCACGTATCCGTCTATCAATTACTCTTTCCCATATTTTCATGGTGTGGCTAAGCAGTTTTATAGCCCTGTAGTTTGTACATTGTTGTATATCTCCCTTGTTTTAAAAGAATACTATGTTTTCTTGGAAAATGGAACAAAAATATTTTAGACAAGCTTATGTTGAAAGTCTTCGCTGAAGATGATATTCAGGAGCCAGTTGATTTCGATGATAAAGAAGAAGATTTGAATGAAGTTGTTGGAGTTGAAGTCGACATTTCTGATATTACGGAGGAGAAAATTTCTGATGTAGAAGAAAATAATATGCCTGAAATTCCTACTCCTACATTCATCGGCAAAGACAACCACCCTATGGGTCAAACATCCAATACCCAGGCACGGTATAACTAGGGCAGGGAACCTAATAAAACATCTGCCTGGTATAAAATTGTCATTAAAGAATTTGAAAACGGAGTTAGAAATTTGGAACTACTTTTTTTTGATACCATGTCGAATAGATCTGTCGAGTGCACAAAAGAACACATTCAAGTAAACCGGGAACTTTATCAACATGAAAGAGATGCCAAAAACACAGATTTAATAGAAAGCAATGCCTTGATTGGGTTATTATATCTAGCAGGAGTTCTCCAATCTATCCGATTAAATTGTGAAGAAATATGGGACAAAAAACAAGCGTTTCTTATGTCTTAAAGCTGGACACGAGCACCGAAAAGTTAACAAAATTTAATTCACATAATATTGTTATTCTTTAATTGTTTTTCTTTATGCTTAAGTATCTGTAATGTAAATATTCATAACTGACTTCATTCGTAACCTAATAAAATTAGAAACTATGACAAATAATCCCCGGACAAATAATCCCGGACAAAAAATCCCCACAAATTATCCCTGGACAAAAAATTCCCCGGACAAAAATCCCCGGACAAATAATACTCGGACAAAAAATCCCCACAAAAAATCCCGGACAAATATTCCCCACAAATTTTTTTGGACAAAATATCCCCACAAAAAATTCCAAACAAAAAATCCCCAAGAAATATTTGCTGTCGAATAATTCTCTAAAAGTTTTCCTGAAATTTTAACAAATTTCAAATTCCAATTCCATGCTGAAAACTTTAAATTATACATGACACAAAGGTGTGAGTTTTTTCAAAAATCGTGGAAAATATGGGGAATGAGCTAAGGTCCCGTTTTCATGACAGGTGCTTAAAGCGCGATTACAACTACATACATTTTATTTGAGACCGTTCACATGCCAACGCGCGTCTTAATGACCTAAAACACGCGTTAGCATGTGAACGGTCTTTAGTAAATGTATGTAGTTGTAATCGCGCGTTGGTAAAACTCGCGTTAAGCGCCTGTCATGAAAACGGGGCCTTAGCTCATTCCTCATATCTTCCACGATTTTTGAAAAAAATTCACACTCTTTTGTCATATAAAATTTGAAGTTTTCAGCATGGAATTGAAATTCGAAATTCGTTAAAATTTTGGGAACATTTTTTAGAGAACTATTCGGTAGCAAATATCTCTTGGGGATTTTTTCCGGGATTTTTTGTGGGGATACTTTGTCCAAAAAAAATTGTGGGGATTATTTGTCCGGGATATTTTGTGGGAATTTTTTGTCCGGGGATTATTTTTCCGGGGATTTTTTGTCCAGGGATAATTTGTGGGGATTTCTTGTCCGGGATTATTTGTCCCGGCCCCCCGAAAAAAAAAATCTTTTCTTAGAAAAACTCGAAATCGCCAGATTAAGATAAGGTAAGTTAAGTGTAGTCGGTTCGCTAAACTCAGACTTAACTGGCTAGTGATTTTAGTAGTTAGGTAATTTTTTGACCAAAAATTTTACCAATTTTGACAAAATTGGTAAAATTACTAACTATTTAGTAATTATTAACTAAGTATTTTAGTAAAAAACGTGAAGAGAAATATCCATATTTCTCAAATGTGGTCTCGAGGTAACAAAGTACACAAAAAATGTGTGTATGTACTTTGTACGCACGTAAGAAGTTATACTTCTACTACATATTATGTGATTTTTAAGACAATACTAGACTCACTCGTCCAATTCCACATTATTTGTCATGTGGAAAAATAGGGTATCTGAATGTTTTACTGTTTGACAGTTGTTTTGAATATAATTCAATTATGTAGTTTAAATTTTGTGGAAGAAAATATTGAAATATAACAAAACAGTAAGAAAACAATATATTAGATGAAGAAACAATATATTAGAACTTTTGTTGGTAATCAAATTAAGTATGTAAATCAAAGCATTACATACCTACTAGATAAATAAATCTACGCCAAAAAATCATAATTTAAAAATAAAAATCGGACCTAATTTGGGATTTCTCTCTAAAATCCCCATTCTTGAGAAAATAAAGGTACAGTAGAGCGTCGATTATCCGAACGTCGATCAACCGAACGACCGCTTATTCGAACTATCGACTCCCGCGTCCCGCACTCGAATACCGAGCAAGCGTTAGTAATTGGCGCTTAAAATATCTTCAATTTTCTTCAATATTGTATCCAAAAATAATTATGTTGTTGCAAAGACTGCACTTTTTTGTTTAGTTGCTAGTTGTCATTATCAAGATATAAATAAATATGTAGGTATATAAATATGGCTTTTATTCACTTGTGGATAAATATGCATGACTATAAATATGTATCAATATATTGTAGTTCGATTATCCGAACAAATCGGTTTTCCGAACACCTATGTCCCCCAATTAGTTCGGATAATCGACGCTCTACTGTATTTCAACCTAATCCAAATGTATAATTACAATATGATTATAATAAAAACTACTTACCAAATTAGAATGAGTTTTCCTTGTCCAAAATAGTCCAGAAGTCCAAAAATATAGGTATATGAAAACTATTTAAAAAGGCAGTATAACTATTAACTAACTTTTGTTTGTTGTTTCTTTTCACACAAATTTTAAAACGCAACAACCATAAATAATCTAACTACAGCTGTGCCACAGCCGTCATATTGAATAATTTTTGACATGTCATTTGAACATCCAATCAGAACAAAGTTATAATGCGCATGCGCCGGGATCATAGGTTTTAACATATAAAAATTCACCCTCATATCGCCGTAAAGAAGTATAACTTCAAAAACTCGAAGAAGAAGTCCAAAAGTCCTTTGATCTGTCTACAAGATGGTTTCTCCCAATGTAGAAGTTTTACACAATTTTTGCAGTCAAATTACAACTAAAATGTTGAAATAGCTTAAAAACCTAATAATGAAGTTTGTGGAACTATAGGTGTAATGTACACTAGTGGATTCTTCCTCCTTTCTAGTCTGGTCAGTCCTTTGTTTTGTTCCTGTATTTTAAGCTGATGATGGCTCGTGATGAGCCGAAACGGGTCCTTGTATGCCCTTTAAATATAAAAATTTTGTGGTAATTCTTCGAGTTTTTTGTACTTCGTTAAGTATTTAGTAATTATTTTACCAAATTGGCCAAATTACTTACTAAAATCATTGGCCAGTTGTGTCTGAATTTAGTGAACCGACTATACATGCAAAATAGTGTATATTTCAAAAATCTGACGATTTGAGCAGGGCGTAAGGAAATGGGTAAATCACAAAGTTTCACAAAAAGCGAATATTTCGCGAAATGAACGTCAGATCGAAAAACTAACAAAAACGTGTTCAATATTTTTCAAAAATCTATCAAATGATACCAAACACGACCCCCACGGAGAGGGGTGGGGGGTAAATTTAAAACTTTAAATACGAACTCCGCTATATTTCGAGAAATGAACATGAGATCGAAAAACTGCAAAATATAGGTACATATACAATATTTTTGAAAAATCTATCGAATGGCACCAAACATGACCACCCACGGAGGTGGGATGGGGGTCACTTTAAAATCTTAAATAGTAGCCCCAATTTTTAAACGCTTTTATTTAGTTCAATAGTTTGCGTCAAATCTTTAGACGTTAATTTGAGTGCCTTTTCTCTAATATAAATTAATGAAAATTTGCAGACATATGTATTCGCGGGAACAATACAGGAACAATCAATTAAAATTTTTTTTTATGTTTATTAATTGTTTAAATAAAAAAAAAACGATTTTAATGGAAAATGCTTAAATTCTCTTGTTTTTACAATGTAAAAACTTGAAACTTTCACGTGTTGTAGCTACTAATGATATTAACTATATATAATTTCACTTTTTACGTTAATTTTTTACGTTATGCTTCATAAATAAACAATAAAGTTTCAAATTTTTTGCCGATTCCGACTACTTCTCATGTTAGTACATCATATGTTTTATACATATTTTAAGAAACATGACGATATATTTTAATGTTTGAAAAGTGTAAGACTAAAAAGTAAAAAATAAAAAAATATGAAAAAAAAATTTTAAGAAACGCTTTTCTTTAGTTACGAGTGACTAAAATTAAAAATATTATAAAAAAAATCAACTAAAAAGCAAAAAATAAAAAAAATTGAAAAAATCTATCACGTTCGTTAAGAAAAGCGTGGGACAAAAACCGCTTATTCGATGAAGACGCGCCACGCTTTTCTTTGACGAATGTGTTAGATTTTTTCAATTTTTTTTATTTTTTGCTTTTTAGTTGATTTTTTTATAATATTTTTAATTTTAGTCACTCGTAACTAAAGAAAAGCGTTTCTTAAAAATGTTTTTTTCATATTTTTTTATTATTGCATATATTTGGATTATTTACGTAAAAATAAGCAACCTTTATTCGAGACATTTTTTCGAATTATGGATAGATAGCGCTATAATCGGATAAACGATTGTTGGAAATGGAAGATTAAATTAAAAAATAGAAAGTCCTCTCTTAAATGGAAAACTTTACTTATTTTTTTTTGGTTTTAAGACCTACTCTTCACAACCCAATAGGTCCCCATAACGGTTGATTAACTGCAAATTTAGCATACTTTCCTCCCCTACTAATAGCATAGAATAACATAATTAAAGACTGCAATAGCTTCTTCTTTTAATTTTATTGTAAGCTGCAAAACCACTTACACTTGTATTCATAGATTTTGAGATACGATAATGGTTATTGGTTTGGTACACCTGACTCGGCAGTGTTTGCCGATATCATCTACTCACTAGATTTTAAGGAATGCTTCCCGAATCGTGACTTGGGGGCTATTAAGTGAAATGAAATGAAAGAAGATGCTTCGATTTTAATTTACTGCGTACTTCAAACAATAGATAATAAAAGCTTTAAGTCAGTAACCGTCGGGTTTCTAACTAATAGATAACTCACCATAGTTCCCAGTAGACAGTTAACAATAGGGACTACAGTATTTAAATTTAACACGTCTGTCAATTTCAGAAATAAATAACTCAGATTCTGGCACGTTGTAAGTATTTTTACGGGAACATTGAGATCGCGAGTCTGGGAAGACTCGTCCAGTGTTGTCAGACTGTAAATCTTTTCATCTATTTTTCATAAATTTTCCCTAAACAATTTTAGGCTTAATGTAGTAAAGAAAATATTACACACTAATATTAGAATTAATATGCTGACGATACAGTCCTTCTTCCGATTGATGACTTATTTTAGGCTATTCTAATGATTCTGATTTTTGCTATTCTATTATTCTTTTATTACATTCTTTATCATCTAGTGCATGTTTAAGAGTAGACAAATCATTTTCCAGCTTTCCCCAAACTGAAAAATTGGTCCTGCACATACGACTTTATCTCTAAATTCAATAGAGCACCACTGAGGCAGTGTTCATAATTATGAGAGTTGTACTCAACTGCAAGATACTTCAGAGTAAAACAGGATTCCTACTCAGAATAAAGAAAAATCAAGGCAGGAGTACCACAAGGTAGTGCACTAGACCCAGTTCTCCATTTATTGTACACAAGCGATATCAAAAAACTTGAAATGGGAACAATTGGAACTTTCACGTACTACAAAAATATTCTAGCAGTAGGAAATATTCACGAAGAAGTTACAAGAAATCTAAAATCTTCAGTGAACGAGATGGATGATTGGATCAAAATAATGGAATGAAATGGAATGGAATGGAACAGACCAAATTAGTGCTAACTGAAATAAATGACAACCAGATCACTATTGCAGATACTGCGAGGTACCTGGGTATGCAACTTGATAAGATACTGTATTGGAAGGTCCATATTTCCATGTACAGAAAAAACAAGAAGAACTTGAACTAAAATACCAAAAAATTGTACTGGTTACTTGGAAGAATCTCTAAGCTCTTTATATATGTTATAGTCAAAGCCCGAAAATCAGGCACTTCTAGGTTTGACTAGGCAGTCCTCAGGTCTGACTGACGGTCAAAGCCCGAAATAAATTACAGTTTCAGTCTTTGACTAGTCAAACCTAGTAGAGACTAAGCTGGTCAGGCAAAGGTCAAAATTTAATTTTATGAAATCGGCGTTTGACTAGTCACCGATCAGCTATTAAAATGTCGTAATTTGTTAGATTAGGTTTAATAAAACGTCATTTTTTTATTTTTCATGTTCATTATTTTTATATTGTCGCAATTAAAATAAAAAAGAATGTGTATGTACTTTTTACGCACGTAAGAAGTTATACTTCTATTATATGATTTCAACGAAATAAATATACTTTCAACAGGTAATTTGTATTTTATTTAAAGATTAAACTAATTTTTACTTACTACTTTCCAAAAATTTTTATTAAAATAATACCAAAAATAAAAAAAATAGAAATCACACGGATTAGAACCGGGAACCTCTCGATCTCCGGTCACACGCTCTACCACTGAGCTATATTCCCTTTGCTTTGACAGGTTACAAGATTTCTCATACATACTGACAAATTTAATAGACCAACTGAAGTATTCAAAAATACTTTAAATATACTTACCAGGGGCGTGCGGTGAAATTTGAAACAGGGAAAGCAATTTATAAAAAAATTGTAAAAACATCTATTTATAATGTAATTCAATTCTCCTACCATTTTTCGAAAACTTGTCTATAACTTCCTTGTACAGACGTGGATATTGTGACATTTCTTTAATCAGATTATATTTAATTGAAAAAGAAAACAAGAAAAATCCTTTATAAAAGGTATACATACTACTAGGTATACTGTATTCTCCCTAGGGAGTAAAAGTACTTTGTCTCCCTAGGGACGAAAAGTAGGTAAGACTTTCCTCCCTACAATCAGTTCAGGAAATGTATACTTTCGGTAGAGGTAGGTGGAAAAAAATATTAGTAACTCACTGGCAATATTTTTTGTGTCAATACTCAATATCCTCAGTCTCATATAAAGCTGTTAGTTCTAAAGGTAATGAAATCAAGTCAAAATATTGTCCATAAAGACGCATCAAATATTTTGTTTGTTTTTCAGAAAATATGTTTTTCTTAATGTATTAAAATTGCACAGCTAAAGAAAGTCTCGGTCATCAAAATTCTTAAAACCTATTTTCCATTCGTTGGCATATTTGATCTAAAATCTGGTAAATAGTATAGTCGGCGGTAGCACGATTCGACATCTCAACCATTATCAGTGCGTACCTAGTCGTTTCCTTTTAGGCTCAAAACTTCTTGCCATCATATTATTTGAGCATTTTTCAAAGTCATCTCTTTTTGTTAATAATATCTTTAAATACGCTAATTTTTTTACACAGAAACCAATCTCGTTTATCTTGCATTGCAATACATTAAATAAATTATCTGAGAATAGAAATATTTCTGAAAAAAGCTAAGTTATAAAATAAAATTCAAATAATCTAAACTATCCAAAAATCCTCTCGAGCTATTTATGGTTTCTGTATCCCACTTTTCACATTTTCACCATTTTCCAAAACACTAATACATATTTTATAATTTATTTATATAAATAATATTTATATTTGGTATTTATAATATAAATAATTCTATGTATTTATTTATATAAATAATTCAATAAAATCCATCTTCATACTTTCAAAAAATCAGTCAACGAAGCCCGTCATTGTCAAATGCTGGTAAATCCCATTTAAATTCACCAAAAACATCTTCGTATGCAACTGACAAAACTGCTTATAAGCTAAAGATATACCCCAAATTTGAACTCACCGCTCACCGTGTAACCCCGATGATTTTTACATAGGCTGGAGTCGCTGGAGAGAAGCAACTTAAAAATCAGATTATTATACCGATATAACTCCGAATACCACCGTAGAAATACGATCATGGTCCGAGTACGGAAGGATGCTGCATGCAGCGCTGCTTATACGGTATGAGTACCTATTTCATTGCTTTGTTATTTACTGTATGACAAAAATAGAGTAAAATACGTTTCTTTTCTTATTAGGTAGGTACTTGCTGCTTGTACTACATAATTAAATATTCTCGTATGCAACTTAAAATCCTGCTTATTATGTGTTTGTTCAATTTTTTTTAAATTATCTCAGTTACTCAGTTGGTACGGCATTACTACGGAAACCAAGGGAAGCAATGCTTCCCTTGCTTCCATGGACTGCACGCCCCTGATACTTACTATTATTATAAAATATCTTATTCCCGAGGAAGACAAATCCAAAGACACAAAAATTATATATTTACTAAAAACACTAATAATATATTCTTTTCACGCACACCTTATTTGCCCTACATAAAGATGTAGCGACTAATACCATACTGTCGGTGTGCACATGCGCCAGGGAAGGTAAAAATTCACCCTCGTGCCTAAAGAAGTATAACTTCAAAAAAATTAGTGTTTATTCTCACATGTTCAGGCATTATAGCATTTAGAGTTGCACAATACGTTAGACCTTTTACACTTACATAATTTTGCAGAACATTTCTTATTGCAGTAGCATTTTATAAAGCCTTGTCCTCAAAATTTGGAACCTTCTGTACAAATTTCTATTTATAGAGACAGCTTAACATCTGGAACATCTTCGAAATTAAGAAAATTCTCTTTGTATTCTTTTATTTGATTTCTTGAAAAACGTAATTTGGTTTGACTAAGTATATGAATTTTAGCACAAACAGATGGAATCTCAACTGTGAAAGAAGATATGGCAATCGGAGAAAATACTAAGGAGCACCATAATACTAAGGAAGCCTCTGGACCGTCGTCACTAGGAGAGGAAGAAAATTGTCAAACAATTCAGATTGCTTCTTCAGAAGTGGTTTGTTTTATTTGCCAAAAAGCGAGCTCTGACACACATACGTGCATAATTTGTAATTAGGTGGTACATGTTGTGACAGCACACTTGGTGCATACTATGAAGCTTTTGACAGAAAAGGTAGATACATGCATGCGTTGTACACAGACAGAAAAGATTAAAATAAATAAAGGAAAGGTGATTGAAGGTCTTCATGCCTAGGATAATGCTATGAAACAATTAAGTGAAAAAAAATTTGCTTCAATTTTGATCGGAAAACTGTAACAATACCTCTCCCCAGCTTTGATAGGGTCAAAGGGGATCTACGAAAAAAGGTCGCCAACAATTGGTCGAGCGAAAAAATGTCGCGCACATTTGAGCGCGTATCAAAAGGTCGCCGGCGAAAAAACAGCGCCGACGAAATAAGGTTGCGTGCAATTGATCGCGCGAAAAAAGATCGCGTCAGAAAATATGTTTTCATTTGCATACTTTAACTTTCCTTCACACTTAATCCAGGCTTAGGTCAGATTTAGATGATGCAATAGAACTAAAGGATTGCTGTTAAATAATGACCCAAACAGTTAAATATTTTCTTATTAGTCATTTTAACCTATTGGTAAAAAATATTTCGTCAACCCAATATTGACTTCTAAATGACTTTAGTTTTATTTTCCACTTTAAATAATAGGAAAATAATTGGAAGTAAATAATCCTATTTGAAATTGATCATGTAAAATGTTCGACCAATTTAATGGTCGAATTAAGGTAATTTTAACTGTAAATGTTGTAGGGAAAGTACCTAGAGGTATTATTTCACGACTTGGCAGTGTCGCAAAATTTACCCTTGGTTATTTAAGAGTAAGTTTTAATATAAGCTTAATATATTTTACAGGGTATATACTACATATAGATAGGGTAGGTTAAGGGCTACCATCTTTATTAAAATAAAATTTCCCAAATAAAATAATGATATTGTGGTTAAAAATTATATAACAGGCACAATTTCATTAATACATTGTCACTGGTGAGTACTTATTGAAGATATCATAGTTAAAGAATACATTTATATTAATAACAGATTTGCATACTTTAACTTTCCTTCACACTTTATCCAGGCTTAGGACTGGCAGTTAGTAACTGGCGTGTTTAAAAGTTTTTTTAATTTTAATTTTTTTATTTTTTTCTAATTTTTATTTTTTTTTATTTTTATTTTTTTGTGTTTTTTTAATTTTTATTTTTTTTTTGTTTTTTTAAATTTTTTTTTTAATTGTTTTTTAGTTTTTTATACTTGCAGTTGAAAATTTTGGGCAATTCCTCTTAAATATTCTAGATTTGGCCGGTTCCCGTATTGCAAACAAATCGTTTTTATTCGCCGCGCTGTATCTTTATAAATTTTTTTTTGAGGTTGTTGGTTTCCAGCTATGTATTGCTCCACTTTTAATCGATTTAAACTCTCTTCTTTCTTTAGCCCCGTAATAAACTTCCATAGATTTGGGTGTGCTGCATTTAATATCGAGGAGAAGCTGTTGTGCCAACCTTCGACAGCATTATTAGTACGCGGTAGATCTTCCTCTATAAATTCGAAGCAATTCCAAAGATTCCTTGGAAACATTGGCGGTCTTCTTTGTTGTCGTCGATCCAATCTGCCTATCCATACATCCTCAAAGTAGTTTATTAAAGGTGTTAGTAAATTTTCATTTTGAGTGTAAAACTCGCTGTCCAGTAGCTCTCCGAATGTTGCAACAACATCTACTTCAGGTACGAAGGCTAGGGCTGCCAATTGTCGCAGATGTAGAGCAAAATTCGCGTCTTCTGTATAAACTTGTTGCAGTCCTGTACCTTGCATGTTTCTCCACAAACATTGTGTGAAATGAAAGAAACATCCACGGATTCTGACTTCAGGAAACTCTTGTTGTAAAGCATTAATTGCTGCTTTTTCATAATCCACCATTATTGTTGTAGGACGTAAACCTGGTCGTAACGTTTTTAATTCATGGAAGAGTCGAGTGTATGTTGCCTCAGTTTTATTAGGAAGTAGAGCAAAAACAGTTGGAATAACGTTGCTATACTGTACGCCATGTATTGTATACAGCTGACCAAACAATAGAGGAGTACATGTGAATGTTCCATCGGCATACCAGTGTTCACAGCTCGCCATCAAAGTTAAATTTCTTTCAGTGGAAAATATTAAAATTCTCTGTTCGTTTGGACCACTGTCAAATAAAAGAAACGGTTCGCCGTTATTGTTTCTGGTGTATTCTTCCGGAATAATAAGCTCTGTTAAGCTTCTTGGATTTGCCGGAATAGCTTCCACTCTTTGGCGTGTGTTCTGAATAGTTCGCTTTAGGGATGAAATAGAAGGTAGCTGCCCAGTTGCACCCACAGACACTTCTTGTGAAACGGTAGCTATGATTCCTTGTGTTGTTAGTTCAACTTGATGAGCCAGTTCTTTCATTCTGTTACAAGCCTTTTTTGCTTCTAATATTGACGCATCGGCAACGTGGTTGTGACTTGTACTTTTCACTACTTCATCTCCCACTGTGTGAACTCTCCCGGTACATTTATGCTTATTGTACTGAGCGCACTTCCAAATTGTCTTTTGATCAATCGTTTTTTCCTTTCTATGGATATATCCATTATACACCAACATATTGGCACCTTTTTGACTCTTTACGTAAGTTAAGACCATCTTGACAAATCGACAAGCTAATGAATAATGAGATATACGATATTTTTCCCATCTTCTTATACATCCAAAATACATTAAAAAGTAATAAAAGTACGTTTCACGAATATGGAATAATAATTACCACATTAGTGAATAACGCACAATTAGACAAAGAACTTTTGTACAATATTTATTTTAGCATTTCCAATAATGTCTTATCGTAATGACTTCATGGAATTCCTAATAAATACCTACACAATAAGGTGCCCTTATCTAAACTACTTATTCTTCACTAATCTGCATAACGACTTTCTACTAAGAACCAATTATGCTAATTACCGGTCTCTGAAAATACCAAAAATAGGTAAACTGGTACCTGGTATTCGTTTGTATGTAATATATACTGTAAATAGAACTATTATTACTGTACATTTTTAACGATATCCGATTAGGAAGAGCAAACACTTTTAAACACGCCAGTTTTTTGCTGACAGTCCTAAGCCTGTAAAAAGTGTGAAGGAAAGTACCTTTCTGAATTTAGATCCATATATTAAAATTATTCACGTAGAACAAAAAAAAATACTTTCTTCATGTTAAAAATTGTTCAATTTTCAAGTATATTCACTTGAATAACCTGAAAATACCATATGAAATAATTTCCCATTCTCCTATATTTCCCATCTTCCTACACATCCAAAATACATTAAAAAGTATTTAGATATACGTTATTTTTCCCATCTTCTTATACATCCAAAATACATTAAAAAGTAATTAGATGGAATTCCAAGACTAATCGGCTCATAATGCATAAAGTTAAAGTATGCAAATAGAATTTCTTTAGAACCTTTTTGAAAACCAATTGAATGGTTTTATTAATGTAAAACATGACGCGATCTTTTTTCGCGCGATCAATTGCACGCGACCTTATTTCGTCGGCGCTGTTTTTTCGCCGGCGACCTTTTGATACGCGCTCAAATGTGCGCGACATTTTTTCGCTCGACCAATTGTTGGCGACCTTTTTTCGCGACACCGGTCAAAGGAGATGCTCGAAATATTTTGGATATCATACAAGATAAAACAATTGACGGTTTATATAGAGTTGGTACGAAATTAGGAACAATGAACACACTTTTTTCAAGAAATCAAATATGCCAAGATAATTTTCTTAATTTCGAAGATGTTCCAGACGTTAGCTGTCTCAAAGAGAAATTAGTACAAAAAATTCTAAATTTGCAGAACAAGGCTTTATAAAATGCTACTGCAATAAGAAATGCCCTTTAGAATTATGTAAGTGTACCTAAAAAGTCTAACGTATTGTGCAACTCTAAATACCATAATGCTTCAACATGTGGGAATAAAATCTATTTTTTTTATTTTAATTGCGATAATATAAAAATATATAAACATTAAAATTAAAAAATAACGTTTTATTAAAACTAATCTAACAAATTACGACATTTTAATAGCCGATCGGGGTTTGACTAGTCAAACTACTCAAAGTTATAGAAACAAAGAAAATAGACCATTTTCATCTGTAAAATGACGTGTTTTAACCGAAATAAAACTAAATAACAATAAAAAACGGTTAACAAAACTTTAAAAACAGAAAACACATGCCGTTAACAATTCTGGTAGTACTATACCTTAAGAATTATTTGTCGGCCAAGTGATCGGTATGCACAGCGCAAGATAATAGAGACGAGATTTTTTAATGGAGGCTCTGTGATGTTTTGGGGTGGAATTTCCTTGAGAGTAAATAAGGATTTGTTGTCTACGTGGATGCTCTTTAAATAGCGAGAGGTACATTGCCCAGATTTTCTTTCTTTGAACACTTTGTTCCTTTCGCACTCTATATAGGAAATAATTTCATCTTAGTGTACGATAAGAGATGCCGTCTTCAGTTAAAACACATATTACAGAATAAAATCGTCTAGTTCAGCGATACTCAACCTTTTTCTTTCCTGGGCCACATAGTAGCTATTGCCACAGCTTGCGGGCCGCAATCAAGATAAAGTAGTATACAGGGTGTTTCATTGGGGAAGGGAAATATTTGAATGGTGAATAGAGGTAAATGAGGCGGTTCTAAACATACTAAATTTATTGCTCTACCGACGTTATAACCGAGTTACAGGGTGTTTTATCGATTTTGCCATTTCTTTCTGGACCCATAACTTTAGAACCACATTGTATATTTTTTTAATATTTGGTACACATATGTCACATATAGAACCCAAACCACCCAACTACTAATCACATGAAAAATCCAGGTCCGGATTAAACAAAATTATAAATCCGTTGTGACTTTTATACAACATCCTGTATATTGAAATTTTCAAAACCCGTTTGCACATTTGAAAAGAGCTTTAATGGAGCTTCCATTTGTTGCGCAGACAATTCAATGACTTTAATTTTGAAATTATGTCGAAATTTTTAAAAACTCGGACTTTCAAAACAAAAATTTCGATATAATTTCAAAATTAATGTCATTAAATTATCTGCGCAAAAAATTGTAGTTAACTTAGTTTTTTGTGCTCTTGACACAAAAACACGTGAAATTTGACAAATAATTTGATCACAGGACGCTTTAGTTAGCCTTCGGGCCGCATAAAAAACGCTAGAGGGCCGCATGCGGCCCGCGGGCCGCAGGTTGAGTATCACTGGTCTAGTTACTTTGTTAATAAATATATCAGAGAAACTAAAAAAAAAAAATGTTCACGAAAAATGAGATTACAACATGTTAAAGAATGAAACAGTCTATTTTCTTTGTTGCTGATGATATCAGGGATATTCAAAAAAACAAAATGTTCACAAAACATATATGGGAGTGCAATTAGAACGAAAACATGCATTGTTTCGGAAAAATTCAAACAAGCTTATATTTTTCTAAAACTTTTTTGTTAGTTTATATACATGTTAAAGTCAAAAGTTCTACTCGCGGATTTGACCGCTAATTGTTTATTAATTGTTTAAACAATAACAATTTTTTTATATTAATAATTTTAAAAATATCGTTAGATTCGTCATTTTACATTGATCAAATATGTTTATATTTTGTTTTTGATTATACTGAATCCGAATATGGCATTGCAATTTGAAAATTCTTATACAGAAGCTCTTATACAGTATGTCTGCGTAGCTAGGAACCACATGGAAAACTTTTTATTGTCAATTTTACGAAAAAAGTTATTCTTCATAAAATGCCCTGGATAGTAAAAAATCTAAAACTCAACCATCAGATATCAAATTTTATCAATTTTATACGAGTTATGTCAAAAATATGAATTTTGTTAAAGAGTAAAGTACCTTTATATTTCAGAATATCAAAAAATGCTATTATGAAAAGTTGTTTGAAATTAAAAACTATGTTTAAATACACAATTACATTATTCTAATCGAAAATTTTTTTTCATTTTTTTCTCAAATTACGGATACTCATCATTTTATTACAATTATGATAACTATTATGGTTGGTCTAAAATATAACATACAACTATCAGATATTAAACTTTTTAAATTTTATACGAGGTATGTAAACAATATGAATTTTTCTAAGAGATAAGTGCCTTTATTATTCACAATATTTTTATTAGAAGGATGTAATTGAACACTAAAACAAATTTTTTATTCTAAACAGCTTTTCTTAATAACACTTTTCGATATTGTGAAATTTAACGATACTTTACTCTTGAGTGAAATTCATATTTTTTGACATCCATCGTATCAAATTCATTAAATTTGATATTTGATGATTGCATATTAGATTATATACGATGCAGAGTATTTTATAAAGAATAACTTTTTTGCGTAAAACTGATAATAAAAAAGTTAATAATAGGTTCCAAGTTACGCAGACATACTGTATGGGCTAAAAAAAATTTTTTTGCTGAACATTTATTATTGTTGAAGTTTATTTTTAAATGTATTTTAGGTAAGTTTTCCAGAAAAAAGTTTTGATCACTTTATATAAACATTTTTTTAGTTGGTAATTTTCGGTTTTTGTATTAAATTTTTGTTATCTTTCTTAATTTTCTCAAAAAGAAATAGTCTATTTCATATCTAAAGTAAAGTAGTTTAGTGAATTTTAAAAATTGCATCCTAAGCTTTAAAAAAGCACTTATAAAACTGTAATAGATCTTTTCAAACTTGAGTAATACCGCCTTAAATTGGTGGTAATTCTATAAAACTACGAATATTTCAAAAATTAAATTTTTTAAGACGTCATATCATTTGTATTAAATTTTTGAGATTTTTTTTAATGAAATATCATTTAGTACGATGCTTGAAAGGTAAGTTGTGCAAAATTGAGGGTTTTATAAGAAAAATTGTATTAGTTACACATTTTTAAATAATTTTTAAACAAAATTCATCTAAGGCTCGCTTTCCGCTCCCACCGTACTTATACCCATACATTCTATTTCTTTTTATTATAACCATAAGATAGCTGAATTATTCTTCTTTTAGGTTCAATTTGCAAAATTTCATTTGATCCATTAGTTAAAGAATTACATTAAAATAACTCAACTGTGCACTTCGCCGTACGCTAGTTTACAGTGCGCCAATGTTTGTGAGAAAGGTGACTTTAGCGCTATAAATAAAAAATTATAGAAGATACAGATTGAATTTTAGAAAATTCTTTATATAAGGTTTTTTTTTGTAAAATTTTCTGAATTTTTCAATGGTTAAGTCAGTTTTGTTCTAAAATTTATATTTTCGGAGTTATTTAAAAAAATATCAAAGTTCGTAGTTCATTTGTTTAATAAAAAATGAAGCACCCACTTCTCGAGTAGAACTTTTTGATATGTTGTTTATTAAACATTTCTTAATGAAATTACAAAAAGTCCTATCTTGTTTGATTTTTTCCGAAGTGAAAATCTATATGCACTCCCCTAATAAGACTAAAATCCGGTTTCGATTTATACTCACACTTGTACCTTGTCCTCCCTACAGGCTGTCTCAAACTTAACCCAAGCAAAACATTTCTCTTCTTCCACCCGGTATAAGTACCAAAAAGGGGTTTGAGTAAAATTTTTTCCAAGTGTGTAAATACCAAAGAAAAATCTAAAATAATAAAAAAAATAGCGGAATCAATTAATCTTTTCATGAAAAAATCAACTATAAAAATGATGCATAACTTTTGAAACTATGTTTATTTTGAATCCTACAAGATTTCACCTTGTACTATTTCCAGTTTAGTATAACCTAGTCCTATATTTGATTATAATTTCTATTGACAAACCCTCTGAATCCCTTTTTCGATAGTTGCAAGTTTCATTTCTGCTTTTATTGAGCATATCAATTGTATTCGAGAAGTCGTCTAACCATATCTGGCGGCGTACGCAGAAGAAAATTTAATAAAAACTCTTTCGAGAGCTAGAAAGGTAGCCTCTGAGGCCATTAAAATGTTTTGCTATTCTAAGCAGATAGGACATAAAGTTCTGTTCAGCGTTACGTAAATATTAGCATTATAATATTATGATCAGAAATACGACTAAAGAGTTACAATAAAATTATGATTTCAAAAATAAAGACAATTTGATCTTTAAAATAATAAGTTATTGAATTTATTGGAACTTACAAGAACTTGTAAGAACTGTGGTACTCACACGGCCGGACGCGAATTTACAAAACCTATACTATTTCAGTCATGGGGGCGACTGAATTGGAGTAGGTTTTGTATGCAAAATATTAGTTACATATCCTATGCTATTTCGGTCCAGAAATTAACTGTATCGGTGTAGGATTTGTAAGCGAAATTTTTTATTATTATTGAGCAAATGTCTATACTGTTTCAGTCATGTAAGTAAAACTAATCAAATATTTACTAAGTTGATTTATTATTATATCATAAAATTTAGATATGTTTTGAAAATTAAAAAAATAATATATATTTGGATAGTATTAAAAATTAAAAAAAAAATGAATCATTCCTAATGTACGAATATATACAGTATATCCCTGTAAGTTGGAACCATATGGAAAACTTTTTTATTATTGATTTTACGAAAAAAATGTATTCTTCATAAAAAGTTCTGCATGGTCTAAAACCGAACATGCAATCATCTGATATCAAGCTTTTTCAATAGTATACGAGGGATGTCAAAAAATCTGAATTTGTCTCAGAGTAAAGTACCTTTAAATATTTCACAAGATTGAAAATTGTTATTAAGAAAATTTGTTTGGACTTAAAAATAATTTTCTAATATGCAACTACATTCTTCTAATTGAAAAAAAATTCAATTTTAGATACTTTACAAGATATATATATATATATATATATATATATATATATATATATATATATATATATATATAATCGGTTCATAACGTTCTACGACGTCTTCCGATTCCCAATCGCCATTGCTCTCGATCGTAGCACATGTCTTCGTTCAAGCCTCTTTCTCCGATTTCCCTATGGATTCCTTCTATCCAGCTTTTCCTAGGTCTTCCTCTCTTCCGCCGTCCTTTTGGTGCCCATCGTAGCACTTGCTTGGGTAATCTGTCTTCTTCCATACGTTGTACGTGGCCAAACCATTTTAGTTGCTTTGTTTTTTATATTTTAGAGGGTTATATTTTAGGGGGTAGAGGGGGCTCCTTAGCTGTGGTGAAAGCAACCTCTCTAAGAGAAGGAACTCTGAAATCAAACCCTGGTCCTCCAAGGTGGGGGTTAAGACATCGGGCTAACTCCTCGTTACTTGTAAAAAAAAATGACTGAAGTGGGGTAGAGAGGACTCCTTAGCTGTGGAGAAAGCAACCTCTCTAAGAGAAAGAACTCTGAAATCAAACCCTGGTCCTCCAAGTTGGGGGTTAAGGCATCGGGCTAACTTCTCGATACTTGTAAAAACAAGCAAATGTTAAACGACCCAATAATCAGACTCGGATGAATGGACGGATCACTCGGCAACGAAAAAAGCGACGAAAAAGGACTATGAATTTTGGAACATACTTTACAAGATACTTTACTTTTAACAGAAATTCATATTTTTTGACATTTCTCATATACTATTAATAAAACTTACTAGTAGTAATATCATATGTAATAATGCAAAACTAATATCAGATGATTGCATCTTCGGTTTTAGACCATGCAGAACTTTTTATGAAGAATATGTATATTTCTTTTTTTCGTAAAATCAATAATAAAAAGTTTTCCATATGGTTCCAACTTACAGGGACATACTGTATATATTCGTATATTAGTAATTTGTTTTTAATTTTTAATATTATCCAAATATATATTATTCATTTTAATTTTCAAAACATATCTAAATTTTATGATATAATAATAAATCCACTTAGTAAATATTTGATTAGTTTTACTTACATGACTGAAACAGTATAGACATTTGATCAATAATAATAAAAAATTTCGCTTACAAATCCTACACCGATACAGTTAATTTCTGGACCGAAATAGCACAGGATATGTAACTAATATTCTGCATACAAAACCTACTCGAATTCAGTCGCCCCCATGACTAAAATAGTATAGGTTTTGTAAATTCGCCGGCCGGACTGATAAAAAAAGCGCCAATCTTAACTCTAGGCGCTAGACCGCTCTCCTAAGCTTTTTAAATCCAACTTTTTTGAAATTGTTATGCATGAAAAATTAATATTATTTGTCACGTTTAATTTTAATTTAAATCCACAAACGTTAATATCGGCCAAGGCGAGGAGTCTAAACAAGAATCTGAAACAGTCATTAGGTTTAAAAATGAGCTTAAATAAAACAGAAGTGATGACAAATCAATATATCACAATCCACTTAAATGGAAGTGATAGTCCAGAGTAATAAGAATTTTCTAGGGACACTCAAAGATCCAGGTAGCTGACTACTTTTTTAGTTATTGTAGACCTATAGGAAGAAAACCTACCTGTTTCCTGCCTAGAGTTCGCGTCCGTTTTTAATTATTAACAATTTAGTGCAAAAAACGCGATTTTTTCGATTTTTTGCACTCCATTTAAAAGCTAAATAGTTGACATAAAATTACAAAATTCAGTTTTTTAGAACATTGAAAAACCTTCAAAATTCCGATTTTTCAAAAGTTAAAAAGTTAATTTGTTGCTACGCAAACTGCAAAATAAGTGAAAATCGTTATTTGTTAATAAATTTTACTAAAACTACCTTAGAACCTTAGTTTTTCACCCAAAACTGGGTATTGGCGTGCTTAACAAACCTTTAAAATTTGAGACCGATCCATTAATTAGTTTAAGAGTTATTCTATTTGTTTATCCCAGAGAACTTTATTTTGCAATAAGTTAAGACACAAAAAAATGAAGATGAGCAATTCGGAGTATGCTAAATAAAAGTAGAAGAGTGATAGTAGAGATAGTAGATAGTAGATAGTAGTAAAAGTAGAGAGTAAAAACCGGTTATTAGGTTTTGAGGGTGATTAGGATTAGGTTAGGTATTATTTTGGATCCCAATCATAATTATTATTCTCAAGTAATTATTCCAAACAAAACCATAATTCAAATTTTATTTTATTTTATAAAATACAGAAGCAACCGAAAGTGCAATCTCATATCAGCCAGAAACAATTATCAAGTTTTATTATAATATTTCCTTGAAAAGATATTAGCCCAATAAATGACCGTTTTGGAGTGTAATTTCCAGAGGCTACTCCGAATTGCATGAAAATTTGGATTTAGGTTCTAATTACCCTCCACTTCAAAGTTGAATTTGTGCCGTTGGTTGCTTTTACTTTAAGGGGTGACATTTACCCCTTCTCGTGGGTTGAAAAACCCGTCTTTAAAATAAGGTCGGAAATGGATAAATTCACTTATTTTAAGCACCTATTGTTCTATAAAGTTTTTTACGTAAATCAATACTTTTCGAGTTATTCGCGATTTAAAATGTTGTTTTTTCGACAAAAAAACTACGTTTTCAGACCGTTTTTCCCAAATAACTCAAAAAATAAATATTTTATCGAAAAAAATATTTTTAGCAAAAGTGTAGCCTATAAAAAAATGAAAAAAATGGTGTACCAGTAAAGTCTACAAATTGAGTAGAAGCATGAAGTTGTAGCTCATGAAAAATACGTTCTTATTCGTCTAATTCCAAATCGAATAATTCAACGCGAAATCACCGAAGAAATAAGCCTTTTTCGGGAAAACCTTATTAACATTTTTAAAGTATCGAAAAAAGCTTATTATTTGTTTTTTACAAAAGTTTACAGCATCAAAAATAAACGAGTTAAACTGAAAAAAACGTTGGCCCCTTTTTTTGGTAAACAAAATCGTGAAAACCTCCCTCTATTTAGCACCCTAAATAAAATTAATCGTTTGGCTTTACCATCTATTTTAACTGTATGTGTATTGTTTTATGATCTGTAAGTTTGATTGGTTTGAAGTGCTTATTTTTGAAAACATTTGGTTTTATAGTAACAAAAATTTTCTAAAAATTTTTGAAAAATTTCATATTTTCAAAATAACTTAAAAAGTATTAGTGATAGGAAAAATCTTAAGGAGTAAAAAAATGTAGGTTTTGCTATTATAAATATGCTAGTTTCATTTTGCTTCTCCGTAAGACAAAAATTGGTTAAGATATGGCTGTTCAAAATTTGCATACACTCGTGATTAGTGACCCATTCAAGCTTTCTCAATTATAACCCTTTCAAAAATAAACACTTTAAACCGGTGAGACTGACAGATTATATAAAAAATAGATAGGTAAGTAAATTGTTTGTAAAGCGGTAGCGATTAATTTCATTTGGGGAGCTAAATACGGCGAGATTTTCATGATTTTTTACAAAAAAAAAGAGGGCCAACTTTATTTTGAGCGTAACTTGCTCATTTTTAATGCTAAAACTTTTGTTAGCAATTAAAACAAAGCTTTTTATAAACACTTTAAAAAAGTTTAAATGGGTTTTTCCCGAAAAGTGCTTAATTTTTCGGTGATTTCACCTTGAAATATTCGATTTGGAATTAGACGAATAAGAACTTATTTTTCATGAGCTACAACTTTGTTTTTATTTGATTGATAGGCTTTACTGATACACCATTTTTTTTGGGTTTTTTATAAGCTACACTTTTGTTAAGGATATTTTTTTTGATAAAATATTTACTTTTTGAGTTATTTGCGGAAAACCGTCTGAAAACGTAGTTTTTTTGTCGAAAAATCAACATTTTCAAAGGCAAATAACTCGAAAAGTATTGACTTGCGTAAAAAACTCTATAGAACAAAAGTTGCTTAAAATCAGTCAATTTATCCATTTCCGGTCTTATCTTGAACGTATGTTTTTTCACCCCCGAGAAGGGGTGACTGTCACCCCCCAAATAAAAGCAACCAACGGCACAATTTCAACTTTGAAGTGGAGGGTAAGTAGAACCTAAATCCAAATTTTCATGCAATTCAGAGTTGCCCCTGAAAATTACACGGTATCGCCGAATTTCCCGTTCATTTACTGGGCTATATTTGTAATCATAATATTTACCTAAGAAGTGATCTGGTTGAATTAGACGCAAACTTAATCTATTTTCACACGTAACTCTTGACATTGAAAGTGGGTGAATGACTTTTCTGATTACCAAAAATAATGCTCTGACTATGAATATCGAATTACTGATTACGAATACGAATCTCCAAGAATTTCGCTACGTTTTCAAAACGATACACTCATACAGGAATTATTAAATGAGTTAAAATGTACTTATTCTACAAACATACAAACGTGTTAAAAGTAATACATGTTCTTTCAATAGTACTAATTTTGATCATATTGATATCGAGTCGAATGGAGTATCGCAAACTGAAGTGTATTGTAAATGTAACTTTGTAACCTATTGGATTAAAAAAAACCGAAAACCAACCGGTTTTCCAAAAACCGGTTTTTTTGGCCGGTTATAACCGCCAGGTTAAACCGTAAGCAAAAAAAAACCGGTATAACCGAAAACAGGTGTTTTGTCAAAAACCGCCATCCCTACCAGCACCCTCTCGATTTTTCAAAATGTAGTTCAAACGATTACTAGGGGGATCCTACAAATCCACCGAGTTAAAATACCGAAAAAGCAATTTCAAACGAATATAATTTTCTGTATCTCTGGATCAACTCAATGGATTTTTATCTTTCTTTTTTTAATTTGTATGTAATTTCTACGTACATGACAAATATGCAATTTGTTTATAAATTTATTAATTATTAAAGAGTCTAATTTGTTTAAAAAATTCTTAAAAAAATATTTTTTTACAAAAATCTATTTTTTTAATCATAGTATCATTAATGATCATAGAATAAGTTAAAGTCCACTTTAATAAATAAATGATTTATTAGATAATTATTTATTGAAGATAATTTATTTATTAAAGTATACCTTAACTTTTTTTATGATTACTAACGATAGTAGATATGATTAAAATCATGGATTTTTGGGAAAAAATTATTTTTTCAAAAATTGGTGAAACAAATTACACTGTTTATTAATTAATAAATATCTTGACAAATTGCATATTTGTAATGTACAGAAAAATTACATACAAATTAAAAAAATATCGATCAAAATATATTCAGTAGATCCCGAGATATAGAAAATGATAGCAGTTTTAAGTTGCCTTTTTTAGTTTTTGAACTCATGCATTTGCCGGCTCCCAGCTCCCCCTTCACTTACCACGAGTAGTCACCAATTTAACTGCATTTTTAAAAATTCGTGTAAAATACTAGCTTTTCTAATATGTAAAATGATTTTTTCTACGGACAATATTTTTAAAGTTATTCTAAATATTTATAAACTACAAAATTTCACAAATTTGGCATTAGGATTTTTGACTATATTAGATAATTTTTGTATCTTTTTTAGTACATTTTGATAGCATCAGTTTTCTACCTTCATTTGGCATACGCAGAATTTCCCAATCTTTATTATTTTCTGTCTTATGTTATTGCAAAATAAAGGTCTCTGGGATAAACAATTAGAATAACTCTTAAACTAATTAATGGATCGGTCTCAAATATTGAAAATTTGTTAAGTACCCCAATACCCAATTTTGGATGAAACACTAAAGTTCTAAGGTAGTTCTAATAAAAGTTATTAACGAATAACGATTTTCACTTATTTTGCAGTTTGCGTAAAAACAAATTAACTTTTTAACTTTCAAAAATCGGCATTTTGAATAGTGTTACCCAAATGCAAGACCAAGACGAGACTAAGAGAGTCTTGGTCTTGGTCTTGCACCAATATACCTGGTCCTGTTCTTAATCTTGGTATTGCACTCCCGGTCTTTGTCTTGGTCTTGGTCTTGCAGCAAGAGTCTTGCAAGTCTCGCAGTTACCCACCAGCATATTGCTATCTATTAACCGTTACTTTAGATCTTAAAACAACGTAATAGTGTAGGTACGTTTTCAGCTTGACTTAACATACAGGGTGAGGCAGATAACCTTCCTATTAGAAATATCTCGAAAGACAACAGAATCATGAAAATCAGAATAAAGGGGGTTTTGAAGAGTGATCTATTTAATGAAAATATTTTTAAATATTTCCTACTTCAAGTTATACCGGAAGTTGCTTATAACTTCGTATCTAAAATGGGACACCCTGTACAATTTTAAATTTCTGAATCCTATTTCATGTTTTCTTTCTAAAAGTATGAGGTTTTGTAATGCTATATAGGGTAGCCTAAAAGGTAATTTTACGTTTTCTTATTAATTTCGTAGCAACTTTCACACTCTGTAGAATTGTAGTTATTTGACATCAAAAACTTTATTTATGTTCAAATGATTTTTAAAATAGTCTACTATTGTTAAAAATTATTAGTATGTATATCTAAATGTTGCATTTGATATACAGGGTTGGGCGAAACTCGGAATGAGTGTTTCCTGAGTTTTATTTAATGGAACACCCTGTATTTTAGTATTGTAATGAAATGATATTTTATGGTACTTTTTTATTTCTTAAGCATTTCCTATACCTAACTGCCTTAATTTGTGCTTAATTGTTAATCGCACCAACAATCTTAACTACGTAATAGGTATTTTGATAGCTCAACCATTATGGATAACTTTTAGGATCAGTCTAGATTAATATGTATCTATTTCCGAAAAATTATTTGCAGTTGAATATGTTCACGACCAACCTAATAAAATTTCACGTATTTTTTGTTACATTTAATATTTGGCTTGAATCACCATCAACTCACAAACTAAAGCAGTTAGGTATAGGGAATGCTTAAGAAATAAAAAAGTACCATAAGATATTCATTTCATTACAATACCAAAAAACACCATTCCATTCCATTTAAGAAAACTCAGAAAATACTCATTCCGAGTTTCTACCAACCCTTTATTCTAAAATTAAAAATTTAGCTATATGTACTAACAATTCTTAACAATAGTAGACTATATTAAAAATCATATCAACATAAATAGAGTTTTTGATGTCAAACGACTACAATTCTACAGGGTGTGAATATTGCTACGAAATTAAAAAAAAATGTAGTTTTCTTTTAAACTACCCTATATAACATTACAAAACCTTATATTTTAACAACCCAGACATCGAGGAGAATTTAAAAATGTAAAAATATACAGGGTGCCCCATTCAAAAAAACGAAGTTATAAGCAACATCCGGTATAACCGGAAGTAGGAAATAGATGAAAATATTTTCATTAAATAGATCACTATTTAAAACCCCTTTGTTCCCATTTTCATGATTCTGTTGCCTTTAGTTCCAGAGATATTTCTAATAGGACATTTATCTGCCTCACCCTGTTGACATAGTAAAAACCAACCAAATTAAGAAATATCTAAACAACTCACATCGGGTGGGGTTTGAACCCACAAAAAACCAAATAAATGACATAAATTTGACTGTATTAAAGAACATTATCTGTCTATTTTTTTTAGAAAGGAATTTTGTTTGACCCATTGATATAAAATTGCACACTCTGCAGGAAGTTTACAAGTAGGATGTTTAATCATAATTTAAAATCCTACTAACTGATAAGGAAAAACAACTGAGTGTGTGTCGTATATTGTTTATTAATAGCTTAGGCGACCTATTTTTAAAAAGTTTGAATAGGATATTATGTACTGTCGGCGTCACAACACAGATTATTTTATGAAAGGACAGCTATTCTCAAAATCTATACACTTACAATTAATTTCAGAGCGAAGGCGTCGCCGTGGTCTGCTAGGAAAGCATGCATTACAAAATATTTTATTTTTACATTGTAATAATTTATTATGACCTCTGAGTACTTGTCAAATAAATATGTCAAGTGTTATTTTAATGAATATTTTGATTCGCTATGTATGTTTATTGTATTGTTCATAATCCGCAAGTCAAATCCGCAAGTCCAATTTTCCAAATTTTTGTTACATATTTTTTTGCGTCTCGTAGTCTCTAAGCATAATATATCCGAACTACTATATTCCCTAAAATGACACTCAATCCTAACTGCAAGACGCAAGAGTCTCGCAGGCTTAGTCTTGTTCTTGCTCAAGTCTTGTGGTCAGTCTTGGTCTTGGTCTTGCTAAAATAAAGCGGTCTTGGTCTTGGTCTTGGTCTTGCGAAAACGCAACGGGTATTTTATCGCATAACTTTTTTGTCCTTAACTTTTATGCATTTTTGACACCGGATTATTAAATTGTGAGGTATTCTGGTACTAAAAGGTACTCTTGCTTTAAGTCGGTAGGACACACCATTTTCTAGAAAAATCGATTTGAAAGTTTTTCGTTTTTGGAATTTGAAAAAAAAAATTAAAAGAACTTTTCAACAAAAAACAAGTATTTTACCAACATAAAGTAAGAGTAACTTTTAGTACTCGAATACCTCATAATTTAATAATCTAGTTTCAAAAATGCTCAAAAATTCAAGACAAAAAAGTTATGCTATAAAATAACTGTTGACCTACCCAAAAGGGACGGCTATGACCAGTACTAGAAATTCGCAATTAATAAAATCGATTTATCTCTGGAATATAAATAAATGTACCAGTTTTCGTCTTTCTAAACAGTTTTTTTTTATTTTTTTTTTATTTAAAAAGCGAAAAATTTTCAAATCGATTTTTCTAGAAAACGGTGTGTCCTACCGATTTAAAACAAGAGTAAGTCTTAGTACTAGAATACTTTACAATTTAATAATCCAGTGTCACAAATGCATACAAGTTAAAGTTAAAAAAGTTAAATAACCGTTGCCCTACCCAAAACGGACGCCTATGATCGGTACAAGAAATTTGCAATGGGTGGATTAGATTTATATCTTAAAGATAAATATGCGTACCAATTTTTGTTTTTCTAAATAGAAGCGTTCTGGTGGTATTTAAGAAAAACTAATTACAAGACGCCATCTTCAAAGAGCTCTAGCTTCCCTTAGGAAGCATTTTCGGACTAAGTGAATTGGGTTAAATTATCTTAAAATTATCTGAAGAATCTCCTGTCTTCGTTTGTCAGTTTCTGGATACCCTGTATAGGTTTATCTACTCTGTCATTATTATATTTAAGTTTTTAGTTTGTGAAAACTGTCATTATAGATAGCAGTGCGTGAAGGGTTTAAAGTGTGCGTGAAGTAACAATGTATTTTAAATGGAATTTACTTTTTTCGCACTGTTTTTGACACACTTTCATATAATCAAATATCCTTAACTTTCGCGTTGTCATGGTGATGACATAAGGAGCAATAAATTACAACAAAAATTTTGACAGTTTTGTGGTTTTAAAGAAATTATAATTTTTAAATGTCAAAGTTCTAAAAATTGTAGAATAGAAATGAATTCCAGTGACGAAGAGTTACAGTTTTTTTATTTGTTTATCGTAGATAAAATATTGTATGAAACTGTGCGTTAAGTACTTTTTGCGAACTTACGCGATGTATAGCACTCGCTCTGTTGTCAAAGTCTAAACATCGCGTGCGTTCGCAAAAAGCATACTTCACGAACTGTTTCATAAATAACTATTATATATAGTAACTCCATAAACTCTCCAGCAACTATTGCTGCGTACGTCCTGATGACTTGCATACTAGTTAACGGAATCTACTGCAAATCAATTGGCTGCAGTGTGACCGATGTATAACTAACTGCTTCCAAAACAAAAACAAAGATAATAAATATTACATATGTATTCATCGGATCACATTCGAACCAGCTCTTAAAAAACCCAGGTAGTAATAATTTTTATCATTTTTGAACGATCCGTCATGAAGAGTATTCTTCACGGCAGCTCGAAACATACTAGCGGAGCTAGCTCTGCTCGAAACATACTAGCTCTTGATACCACTCTCGGAGATTTTGGAGCCGGGATGTTCTTCTGCGTCCCGAGCCACTTCAGCGATATTGCCCTGTATTATGAGGTGTAGAAGGTCATACCTCCCTGAATGTCTCATTACATGACTTAAAAATTGTAACTTTTGAATTTTTATTGTTTTTGTTTTTTTCTGTGCTCTATAAAACTATTATTTCATTTATTATTTCATCAACTTATCTTATCCGTAATATCCGCCGATGGATCTTTATTTTATGCCTTTTGGATGCCTTAAAGGCCTCCAGTTTTTTTATTAATGTTTCGGTTAGGAATGGCGGTTGTTGATAAAACACCGGTTTTCGGTTATACCGGTTTTTTTAACTTGCGGTTTAACCTGGTGGTTATAACTGGTAAAAAAACTGGTTACTCCAAAAACCGGTTTTCGGTTTTTTGAATCAATACCCAATAGGTTACAACTTTAAATTTACATTGCCCTTTAGTTTGTGATTCTCCACATGCCTATTTTCAATATAAAAGCTCACAGTTTTCGATAGATTGGAAAAAATCAATTTTCATTTGGTAACTTCAAAGAGCTGTAACTTTTTTAAAAGTGCACATTTGTACTAACGTAAGTTAGGTTCATTCGATCTATTTTTGGTCCCAGAATATGTAATTTAATTTATGACCTACCTTTTTGTTAGATCCTTTATAACAATCTAACGCAATGAAAATTTTGGGTCCAAGTAATAATACCAAATAATTAAAAAATTCAAAAGTAGTAAAATTAGGAACCTATTTATAAGACTATAAACGTAATATGAAGTAAATGAGACTATAACGTGTACAGTCGGAAAAATGAAAGAATACCCATGAACGATCACATCAATCACTTATTTTGTATTTGCTATATTTTTCTATAACAAACGTTTGTTATTTATAGAAAATGACAGCAAATACAAAATAAGTGATTGATGTGATAGTTAATGTGTATTCTTTCATTTTTCCGACTCTATGTACATGAATATGAATTATAAAACAAAAACAAAAATGGAACATCAAAAATAGTAAAAATAAATAATGAATCATTGTCAAAATTGTGAATTGGATGTATTATGGTCCTAAATATTTTTTGCAAATTTGCAATTTTTGACAAAAAAATCACTTTTTACACAAGATAGATACACAAAACTGTTTTACTTTTTTCATTTTTTTCCATATTCCACACTCCACAGACTTATTTGTGTAGGTATATCATTTATTATAATACAACCATGACTACACAGCTGATTGATACTAATATATGTTTTTAAAAGGATTCCCGAATTCAGCAAACAAGACGTGCTTATTCTCAAGTTCATCAAAATAGTCAATTCAGCTTATCACATTTCTCAGTGAGTGTTTAACGAATATAAATATTAAAAAAATTAAGAATTATTGATGAATTTAAGCAAACAATCTGTTTTCTCCAAATTCGTTATTTTTTTCGAAGGTAATTTTATCCGTTTTTTCACCGGTTATTACTTTAAAAAGAAAAAACAGGTTATAACCGGGACAAAAAACAACCCGTAAAACCGGTTATTGCGAAGTAAAAAAACCGGTTTTAGGTTATAAACGGTAGGTTTTTCCCATCCTTAGTTTCGGTCCATCTTTCCATGCCACACAAGAATGTGAAGAATATGTTCACACTGCCATTTCAATATGTATCCTTATTTATTTGGTTATATCCCAATTACCTTTAACGTATGCATCCTACGTATATATTTTTGTAGGTAATATTTTTGACTGTTTCTAACTTTACTCCATATTCTCTAATGCTCAGTGGTTGTAACTCCCATTTGCTGACAATCATAAGTTTTGTCGCGGAAGTATTAAGTTTTAGCCCATATTTATCACCTGCTTTGGTCACTCTGTTTATAAGTATCGTGTCGTCTACATATCTGAGATTTTTAACATTCATTCCGTTGATTTTAGTGCCTGCCTCTTCATCTAAGGCTTCTTTGAAGATAAATTCCGAGTAAAACATTGCACAACCTATTCAATTCGTATTTTTGGAATCATCAGTAAATGTTTCATTTCAATTTGTCCATTTTCTCCAACTTTAACACAGAAATAAGATTGGTTTTTAATATTTTAGCCATTTCACTAAAAACAGTTGCAAATGGCCGTTATGATCTTTTTTATACGGACATGGATTAATAAGCATCAAATGTAATCTACATGTACATTGCCCGAAAATTAAATTATTCGGATGTAAGCAACAGTATTATGTTATTAATTAAGCTTTCAAAATACATGAGAGAATGTTAATTAGTACATTAAGCATACACTCATATCAGTAATAAGTTATTTTCTGCAAAAATCAGGTAATAAATCTATCAAGCATTTTAAGTGGGCTTTGTTTTAATGAATCACTCTCTCATTTTATAAAATTTTGCGTGGTCGGTAATTATTATCTGTTAACATTGTAATGGTCCAAGAGCTGTGAGACATTTTTGAGTAGGTATTTTAGGCAACCTGAAAATTTTTCAGGTGACTCTTCCATGATAGCCTAATACAAAAATGCCGGTCTGGCTGGAGGGTAGCGGTTATTTTCCCCACATATCCCCCCCCCCCCCCAAAGTTAAACAAAAGGGTAAAAATTGTTATTACAAAAATATCATTGACGTGACTTTAAAGTAAATTTAAATATTCAAATATAAAGAAAATAAACAGCCCAGGCGATTTGAGGGCGATTTTAACTCTGCAAGATACTTGCATGGGCGCCCCAGGATTATTTTCAGGGGATGCATCTGAACTTCAGAAGATTTCATCTGAATCTGTACATACTATTAACGAGTATAAAATATACAACTATACATGCATAGCTATGTACATTCCTTCCGGACAGGGAGGTGCAATTGTTATTTTGACAGGGTATTTTTAAATATTAAAAATAAATATTCGAAAAAAGACAGTTTTTTTTTTGTTAAATTTTCCAACTGCCAGGTGATCAAACAAATTACGCGTGCATATAAATGAAAAGCGCTATAGGTAAGCAGCAATGTGAGAAAGATCGTATACCGATAGCTATTTGCGTCCTCTGTTGTAGCTGAACGAGTCCGTTCGCTCGAGAAAAATCACGTGACCTGGCGATATCTATGTTGTTGTTTCTCGAAACGTTAGAGTAATTATTATATATTATGTTTTTCTAAGTAACTTTTCGTAATTAAAGAAAAAAAATACGTACTATACAATAGATTTTGCAAATATGATAGAAAAAGCCAAATTTATTATTATAAATATATAGGTAGAAAAGTATAAAACTATAAACTAAATGAATTCTGTGTTCGAATCTTGTACTTCTTCTTCAAACTCCTCATCTGAGCTTAAATATTCATTCTCTTCTTCTTCGTCAGACTCCCCTTGAGACTCAGATTCCTCTTCTACATGATCTGTAAATAGTTGTAATATGTATTTAGAATTAATTAAAAATTACTTAGTCATTAATTAGTTGAGTTGCTACGTATTCTCCGTCCTTTTATACGGAGTCGAAGCCTGGACACTCACGGGCGCATCTGAAGACTTGCCGTTGATGAGATGTGGAGTTATCGAATAATGTTAAATATATCATGGACACACGTAACAAACACGGAAACATTAAGAAAGATGAAAAAGGCAAAAGAAATACTTAACACTATGAAGGAAAGAAACATGAGCTACTTTGGTCATATACTAAGAAATAAAAAACGTGATGTGATTGGTTATATAAGGAAATTTGAGTATTTCTTTTGCCTTCTTCATCTTTCTTAATGTTTCCCTGTTTGTTAAGTGTTGTGTCCATAATATTTTTTACGTTATTCGATAACACCACATCTCAATAATGGCAAGTCTTTCTTCAGATAGGCCCGTAATTGTCCAGGCTTCGACTTCGTATAAAAGGACAGAGAATACGTAGCAACTCAATTAATTAATCACTGATTAATTTTTAATTAATTCTAAATACATATTACAACTATTTACAGATCATGTAGAAGAGGAATCTGAGTCTCGAGGGGACTCTGACGAAAAAGAAGAGAATGAACATTTAAGCTCAGATGAGGAGTTTGAAGAAGAAGTACAAGATTCGGACACAGAATTAATTTAGTTTAAAGTTTTATACTTTTCTACCTATATATTTATAATAATAAATTTGTCTTTTTCTATCATAATTGCAAAATCTATTGTATAGTACGTATTATTTTCCTTTAATTAAGGAAAACTACTTAAAAAACTATAATATATATAATAATTATTCTAACGTTTCGAGGCACAACAACATGGATATCGCCAGTTAACGTGATTTTCTCGAGCGAACGGACTCGCTCAGCTACAACAGAGGACGCAAACAGCTATCGGTATACGATATTTCTCACACTGCTGCTTACCTATAGCGGTTTCATTTATATGCACGCGTAATTTGTTTGATCACATGGCAATTGGATAATTTCACCAAAAAACCAGTCTTTTTTAGAATGTTTATTCTTAAAATTAAAAAATACCCTGTCAAAATAACAATTGCACCTCCCTGTCCAGACGGAATGTACATAGCTATGCATGTGTAGTTGTATATTTTATACTCGTTAATAGTATGTACACATTTAGATGAAATCTTCTGAAGTTCAGATGCACCCCCTGAAAATAATCCTGTGGCGCCCATGCAAGTATCTTGCAGAGTTAAAATCGCCCTCAAATCGCCTGGTCTGTTTATTTTCTTTATATTTGAATATTTAAATTTACTTTCAAGTCATATCAATGATATTTTTTGTAATAACTATTTTTACCCTTTTTTAAATTTGGGGGATTTTTGGGGAAAATAACCGCTACCCTCCAGCCAGACCGGCATTTTTGTATTAGGCTATCATAGAAGAGTCACCTGAAAAATTTTCAGGTTGCCTAAAATACCTACTCAAAAATGTCTCACAACTCTTATACTATAAGATATATTCCTGTCGCTTTTGTAAAAAATATGCATAATATTAAATATAACGTAATTACCATTCCATTACAAATGTGAATATCTACATCAAGTGAGTCGTGACAGAAGAGTTTTTGTTACTGCCTACCATAAATATATCAACTTCAAATTAACTAACTTTCATATTTAATGACCTTATAAAAAGAACGCTTTAAATCGGTAATCAGATAGTCCAGGGCAGCGTTTCCCAAACTTATTATTCCGTGGCCCGGTTATTTTTGTGTTTATCCTTCCTGACCCACTATTTACATACTTAGTGTGACCAACTAGCCCGAAAAATCCGGGACATGGCCCGAATTACGAAGTCGTGTCCCGGCGTCCCGGACAAAGCTTCCGGGCCATCCGAATTTTCAACGTTTCGGTAAAATTCCATTTTAAAATTTTGAATACATCATTCTTCTAAGAATTCACATCAAATTGAGTTGGTGGGACGAAAAAAAGTCGACAATTTCTAGACTGTTATACTAATACCACATCCAAAACGCATGCATTTTTATATCATCGTATATTATAGTTCTACGAAAACTCAACTCTTGACTTTTTTCGGTTTCTGTATTTAAATTATCGTCTTCTGAAAAGACGCTTTAAAAACATGAATATCAAATAATAATAATTATATTTTAACCCAAGGTTCAATTTACATGGAAATCCAACATTAGTTGATTTTCTAATTTTACGATTTTTGAGAACGATTTCCAGATTGGAAGTCGAAACGTCAAAAGCTAACAAAAATGTAATTATCATTACAACCCATTCCATCAAAAAAAATTTTGTCAACATAAAAATGTTAAATAATCAATAAAATCATATAGTTTTATATTTAAAAAAAATGGCCCGATTTTCATTGAAAAGTCCCGGATTTTAGGTAGTTTTTTCAGTCTTGTCCCGAATTCGACTAAATTGGAGTTGGTCACACTATACATACTACATACTCACTACATACACTGGTGGGTGTGAGTGTGTGTGTGTGAATGAGAGGTGCGAGGTCCGACGTGCGTGGTGCGAAGTGCGTGGTGCGAGGTGCAATATGCGAGGTGAAAGGTGCGAAGTGCGAGGGCGATGTGCGAGGTGCGATGTGCGTGATGTAATGTGCGAGGTGCGTGGTGCGATGTGCGTGGTGCTTGGTGCGTGGTGCTTGGTGCATGGTGCTTGGTGCGGGTTGCTTGGTGCGTGGTGCGTGATGCGTGGTGCTTTGTGCGTGGTGCTTGGTGCGTGTTGCTTGGTGAGTGGTGCTTGGTGCGTTGTGCGTGGTGCTTGGTGCGTGGTGCTTGGTGCGTGATGCTTGGTACGTGGTGCTTTGTGCGTTACGTGGTGCTTTGTGCGTGGTGCTTGGTGCGTGTTGTTTGGTGGGTGGAGCGTGGTGCTTGGTGCGTGTTGCTTAATGCGTGGTGCGTGGTGCTTGGTTCGTGGTGCTTGGTGCGTTGTGCATGGTGCTTGGTGCGTGGTGCTTAGGGCGTGGTGCTTGGAGCGTGGTTTGTGGTGCTTGGTGCGTGATGCTTGGTGCATGATGTGTGGTGCTTGGTGCTTGGTGCTTGGGGCGCGGTGCGTGGTGCTTGGTACGTGGTGCTTGGTGCGTGGTGCATAATGCTTGGTGCGTGTTGCTTGGTGCGTGGTGCTTGGTGCATGGGCACCTTCTCTTGTACTTTAAATACAGCTAATTGCTACTTTGTGATGTTCGAGTAATAAAAAATAGATTGAGATAGAATAAAAGATAGGTTGTTCGAGTAATAAAAAATACCACAAAGATAGGCTACCTTGATTAACCAATTGACATAATGAAAACTGTCTTTAAATTGAAATATTGCATCCATAGCCGTTGGTGGATGTTGTTCTAAGAATAGTGAAATTTCTTCCATTAATTTAATCAGTATTTTTAAAAAATTCTCTCTTGATAGCCAACGAACTTCGCAGTGTAAAAGATGTTCAAGTTCACTTGAAGATCTGAAGGCGAGGCGACCCGGCATTTTGCTTTCATGGCCCGGTACTGGGTCGCGACCCACCGTTTGGGAAACGCTGGTCCAGGGTAATAAGGATTTTCTCGGGACACTCAAAGATCCAGGTAGCTGACTACTTTTTTAGTTATTGTAGACCTATAGGAAGAAAACCTACCTGTTAGAGTATCCTTCCTAGAGTTGCGTCCCTTTTTGTAATTATTAACAATTTAGTACAAAAATCGTAATTTTTTCGATTTTTTGCACTCCATTTCAAAGCTAAATAGTTGACATAAAATTACAAAATTCCGATCTTTGAAAGTTAAAAAGTTAATTTGTTGTCACGCAAAGTGCAAAATAAGTGAAAATCGTTATTTGTTAATAACTATTACCAAAACTACCTTAGAACTTTAGCGTTTCAACCAAAGTTGGGTATTGGGGTACTTAACAAACCTTTAAAATTTGAGACCGATCCATTCATTAGTTTAAGAGTTATTCTATTTGATTATCCCAGAGACCTTTATTTTGCAATAACATAAGACAGAAAATAATGAAGATAGGACAATTTTGAGTATGTCAAATGAAAGTAGAAGGGTGATAGTATCAAATTAATCAATATAATAAAAATCCTAATGCTAAATTTTCGAAATATTGTAGTTTATAAACATTTAGAATAACTTTACAAATATTGTCCGTAGGAACAATCTTTTTATATATTAGAAAAGCTAGTATTTTACCACGAACTTTCAAATAAAAAAATTTAGCCTGGGTTCATTAGAGACAAAGTTAGCCATGTGTTTTTTTTAATTCACAGCTAATTTGTTTATAATAATTAAGGAATTTCATTGACGCCATTTTAAATAATGGGATTCGTATTTTGTGTTAAAAAATTTGCATAAACATTGTATCTTTACAGCACCCTCTACGATTTCTCAAAATTGGTTCAAACGGTTACTAGGGGGAACCTACGAATCTACCAAGTTAAAATACCGAAAAACCAACTTCAAACTAATACAGTTTTTTGTATCTCCGGATCAACTCAATGGATTTTCATTTTTCTTCTTTTAATTTGTATGTAATTTCTACGTACATTACAAATATGCAATTTGTTTATAAATTTATTAATTAATAATCAGTCTAATCGGATATACTGATCCGCCTGAGGGGGGGGGCACGTGTCCCCGTGCCCCACCCCTGGATCCGCTACTGACTATATCTCGAGATATAGAAAATGATAGTAGTTTTAAGTTGCCTTTTTTAGTTTTTGAACTCGTGCATTTGTCGGCTCCCAGCTCCCCCTTCACTTACCACGACTACTAGTTACCAACTGAACAACATTTTTAAAAATTCGTGTAAAATACCAACTTTTCGAATATGTACAATGATTTTGTCTACGGAAAATATTTTTAAAGTTGTTCTAAATGTTTATAAACTATAAAATTTCAAAAATTTGGCATTAGTACTTTTGACTATTTTAGATAATTTTTTTATCTTTTATTAGTACATTTTGATAGTATCACATTTCTACTTTCATTTGACATACGCAGAATTGCCTTATCTTCATTATTTTCTGTCTTATGTTATTGCAAAATAAAGGTCTCTAGGATAAACAAATAGAATATTTTTTAAACTAATTAATGGATCGGTCTCAACTTTTGAGGGTTTATTAAATACCCCAATACACAACTTTGGGTTCTAAAGTAGTTTTATTAAAAGTTATTAACAAATAACGATTTTCACTTATTTTGCAGTTTGCGTAGCAACAAATTAACTTTTTAACTTTCAAAAACCGGAATTTTGAAAGTGTGTCAATGTTCTAAAAAATTATATTTTGTAGTTTTATGTCAATTGTTTAACTTTTGAATGGGGTGCAAAAAATCGAAAAATCGTGATTTTTGCACTAAATTGTTAATAATTAAAAAACGGACGCGAAATCTAGGCAGGAAACAGGTAGGTTTTCTTCATATAGGTCTACAATAACTAAAAAAGTAGTCAGCTACCTGGATCTTTGAGTGTCCCGAACATGGTCTATTTCTAGCTTATTACCTTGGAGAGAGGCGGATTTGAAGATTGGCCGCCCCTGGGATATCCACAATTTGCCGCCCTCCTCCTGCCATTTTTACTTTTTTACCAAAATTTGTCGCCCTGAATTCTGCCGTCCTCATTCAGTCCATATGTAAATCCAGCCCTGTCGGTGATGTGGCAAAGAACTAGACACCTAATGATAAAATGTAGAGGATGGCAATGATGTACATTTTGTAACAAAATAGCGATCAATGTGTAACAGTAAAGCTACCAGCTAGATCAGTAGGTGCCAATTGTTTAACAATAAAACGATAGTCACGTAACTATAAAACGACACTTGAGATGCCAATTTTATTGTTGACTAGCTCTTCCTCAGGTGTAGATACATCTTATCTTACCGTAAACTGTACAATGAGAAATTTAGCAGGGACAAATAAAAGATTATATCAACTAATAGACGGAGAGCTAGAGCCGAAAAATCATCGTCATAAGTAATATGGAGTTTGGCATGTGAAATGTGTCTATTGTATATCGATAATTATTACCCCTTTTAGGCTGACTCCTCAGTGGATACAGAGTAGCAATAAGGGATGAAAGGGGAAAGTTAGTGTAGTCATTAAAGGTTTTCACCTCTTATTTTGTTAAACCTCCATCGATGTGCATGAAAATTGGTGACTAGTTAGAGCATACCTCAAGAAATAAAACTGATTTGGTGCCAACTTGCACTTTTACCCTGGGGGTGGATACCACCCCTTCTCGGGGGGTGAAAACTATTTTATTAAAGATAACCCCACAAATCGATAGAGGGACAAATTTTAGGTAAAATTTGTTATATCATGTTATTAAAATAAATCAATACTTTCTGAGTTATTAAAGATCACAGATTTGTCTATTTAAGAGCACATGCGTGAAGTTACGGATGATAAAAAGAACATAATAATTAATTGTATGTTAGTAAAATATTATTTTTATATTATTTCGATATTTGATTGAATATTTTCCATCAATATAAATTGAATATGTTCAGAAACTGGGGGTGTCCAATAATGGGTACATTTGACATATTCGAATACACTTTTGCTAAATTTATAATATCGAAATAATATAAAAATAATATTTTAGTAACATACAATTAATTAATATGTTCTTTTTATCATCCGTAACTTCTCGCATGTGCTCTTAAACAGACAAATCTTTTATCTTTAATAACCCAAAAAGTATTGATTTATTTTAATAACATGATAAAACAAATTTTAGTTAAAATTTGTCCCTCTATCGATTTGTGGGGTTATTTTTAATAAAATACTTTTCACCCCCGAGAAGGGGTGGTATCCACCCCCAGGGTAAAAGTGCAAGTTGGCACAAAATCAGTTTTATTTCTTGAGGTATGCTCTAACTAGTCACCAATTTTCATGCAAATCGATGCAGGTTTAACAAAATAGGAGGTGAAAACTTTTAATGACTGCACTAACTTTCCCCTTTTATCCCTTATTGCTACTTCCTGTATCCACTGAGGTGTCAGCCTGAAAGGAGTCATAATTATCAATATACAATAGACACTTTCACATGCTCCACTCCAAATTACTTATGACGATGATTTTTCGGCTCTAGCTCTAGGCCGATGCCGCAGTGCAGGAAGTTTGGTAGGATGGTGGATGGTAGATACCCGCCTGGCGACAATCCAGCTACTTATACCACGAATAATACAACGACGGTAGCCGCAGTGGCCTTCCACTACCATCTACCCATCCGGTGGTCCGCCAGGCGTCTATCCACCCATATCAGTCGTGTTTGATAATCCATCCGGGTAGCCTCGCTATAAATATATTACATATATGGAGGAAAGCGTCATAAGTGCTGTTTATAAAAGAAGGGCAATAATTTTTTGCATAATCACATTTGTAATACACCCCAGAATAAGGTTCAAGAAGTCGCCCACGAGAAAAGTGATCCAAATTGTTTTTAACAATTTTTTTTAATCAAATTGCAAAAATTATTATTTTTGATCCAGACAAATCTTTTTTAACTTTTATAAACCATTCTGGACAAAAAAGGTCTCTTGTAATTTTTCTCTAAAGTTGATGGTTTTCGAGTTATAAGCAATTTAAAATTTGAAAAACGCGAAAATGGCCATTTTTAAGACTTAATAACTCGGTTAAAAATTATTATTATGAAAGTCAGAAAGTGACTAAATCAAAGTTTAAAGCCCCCCTACATGAATTAATGTATTACTAAGCTGTTATTTTTAAGTATTAACAATAAGCCGTAAGATCTTATTGACGCGGCTAAGTCCGAGTAAGACGCCCCATTGGACTGCCGGAATGGTATCTCTCTCGCACTCACCATAGACGGCCGCCTAATACGTGCTGGCGCTTATTATTATTACTTAAAAATAACAGCTTAGTAATAAAATAATGACAAAAATTTTTTTTTACATTATTTGCCATTATAATTGCCGAAGATAGTAACATTTTTTTCGCAACTTTAGAGAGAGGCATGATGTCTCCTCAGCAGTCAGTTGGATACTGACTTCATTTCACTCTATTCACTGCGTCCAGGATGCAGCGGCCCTCCACCATCCACCTTTAAAATCCACCATCCAAGCCACCATCTAGCATCCTGCAGTGCGGCATCGGCTTTAGACTATAATCATATTTAATAAAAGTAAAGAAACATTAAATTTAATAATATTAACACAAAACAAATCTTACCTAAGCTTTTACAGTGAAAAAAAAAATGAATGGAAAATGAAACTTATGGCAATATTCTCTTCTGGTCTTTTCTGAAGGAAAGGCAGAGTGTATTCTTCACATGTGGCAGAATGTATATTTCACGTATGGATGTTGATCCATCCTGATAGCATGTAGGAAGGGTTATAGTAGGCGAAGAAATAAAGCAGTAAAATCGGTCTTAGCTCCTCCAAAAAAACGACAAGACAAATCTTAATAATTCTATTTGCATTCGATTTGTGAATGCGCCAGGAAACTTTGTGACCCATAGACATGAGATAATATTGAAAAACTGCAACAAAAAAATGCATTCTTAAAGTGCATTTCAAACAGACAATAAAAAAATGCAGAACTCGTCAATTATTATCGTCGGAAATGAGTTCAATTTTATTACTCGGGAGTTTTTGGAGTCGCTGAAAACCAATATGACATCGGAAGTGATCGCCGGAGTACCTGGTGCCCAGAGTACCTACTGTTTACCTCATCTTCTGGAGTTTTCGGAAATTTCATTAAAAAATTAATCAAAAATAATTACTCGGGTTTTTTGGGGCCGCTGAAAATGAATATGACGTCGGAAGTGATCTCCGGAGCACACTGTGCTTTAAAGTGAAATTTGTAAGGCTCCTATGGAGTGCTAAAAATTGCATTTTTAACACATTTGTAGAAAAAAGAGATTTAAATGATCTCCAGTTTTCAATATATTGACAACTTCATAGACTGTTTTATGTAAAAAAATACACTTTTTAATTACTAATGTTTTTATTAGATATATCCATATGTTGTCGGAAATAATATGACAATAATATACACGAAGACAATTTCACCATTTATTACATTCTGTTTACCACATGGCGTTCATTTTTAATAGTACATAAGTCGGATCTTTTGAGGCTGTAATGGTTACTTCAAACGCATAAAAGTCTAGTTGTATACTGAAAATAATCATGGTTAACTCATTCTTTTTGATCTTGTCATTGACTTCACCTACCATCTTACTAATACTGTAAAATTTGACCCGAAGCAAACAGTTGATGAACGACAAACCTATAAAAATATTTAATGATTGCAATGTTTGTAAATATAACTTTACATGCATAAAAACTCTGCATTCTGCAGGAAATAATGGAATATATAATATAATTATATATATCGGGTGTTCTACAGCATCCGCCGTTTCCCGCATCCTATTCGCCATGCTTTTCAGTCACGAATATCTTCCTCGTTGATTTGTCTACTGTTAATTGCTTTCTCTACATCTTGTATCCATGTTCTCTTCGGTCTGGCTCTTTTTCTTCTCTCGGGTGGTGCATACTGGATCACTTTCTTGAGCCATCTTGTTGGCCCCATTCTCTGCACATGTCCGTACCATATTAATCTTTTTTGTTCTATTCTGTCCATAACATCATTTTCTACTTAGATTCTTTCTTTTATTTCTTCGTTTGGGATATGCGGCAGTTTAGATATTCTGCAGCTTCTTCTAAGCGCGTCCATTTCTAAAGCTTGAAGTCTTTTATTTTGCCGGTCTTTTAGTTCCCACACTTCCGAGTTGTATAGGACAATTTCTTCCACGTTAGTTTGGTAGATTTTTTCTTTGTCTGATTTTGCAGTCCTGTACTCCACCAAATGCCATTCAGCTGTTTTATAGCTTTTCTTCCTTGACATATTTGATATTCTATATCTTGATGGCACGTGGAGTTTTTTTTCATCACATCCTTTTTTGTATTCCTCTTCTAATTCTAAGTCTTCAGTATCACCTCCGACTACAAGGTATTCAGTTTTCTCCATGCTCATTTCCAAACCCCATTTTCGGTACTCCTCTTTCAAGTTTCTAATCATGTAACTGGCGTCATCTTTATCAGCAGCAATCACAACTTGGTCGTCAGCAAATAGCAACGTATATAAATAAGAATCTCCTACTGGTATCCCCATTGTTTGGCATTTCCTAGTCCAATATTTTAACACATGTGTAAGGTAAATTTTAAATAAAGTTGGCGACAGACAGCATCCATGCAAAAGACCTTTCGAAGTCTCAAAGGTATTTGAAAGTTTGGTTCCAATTTTAGTTGCTGTCGTTGCAATATTTTAACACATGTGTAAGGTAAATTTTAAATAAAGTTGGCGACAGACAGCATCCATGCAAAAGACCTTTCGAAGTTTCAAAGGTATTTGAAAGTTTGGTTCTAATTTTAGTTGCTGTTGTTGCATTAGCGTTGAGATCTTTTATTGTTTGGATGTATTTTCTATTTAAAGTGGTTTGTTGTAATACCTCAAACATTTTTTCTCTGGGAACGGTATCGTATGCTTTTTTAAGTCTACAAATACCATGTGAGTTTCTAGATTTCTAGAAGAACGTTTTTCTAGTAGTTGCGTTATGCAGAAAATGTTATCTGTGCATGATCTACCTGACCTAAATCCACTTTGTTCTTCGGAATCTTGCCACTCCTTTTCTATCCGTTTCTTTATTTTTCGTCCGTACAGTCTTCCAACTGAGCTTGTCACACTAATGCCTCTGTAATTATTACAATTTATTCTTCCACCGTTTTTGTATATAGGGGTAGTTATGGAGTTTTCCACTCAGAGGGCACGCCACTATTGCCTGAGAGGCATCCATTGAATATTTCAACTAAAATTTCTTTTGCCTGTGTCGTGCTGTGCTTAATGAGTTCAATTGGAGTACCTCCGGGACCAGGAGCTTTATTGTTTTTCATTTCTCTTAACGCTAGTTCTAGTTCTTGAATTGTTATATCTTCTAGTTGTTCCAGGTTGTTTGGGGCGGTGATGGTTTGCCTTACATATTCCTGTATATTCTCTTGCAATAGGTTTCTAAAGTATGTTTCCCACTCGTTTATATTTATAAGGGATATCTGGCATCTTTCTTGTACGTTTTTTCTTGTATTTGATATTATTCTCCAAGCTTCTCTGATTTTTGTTCCTCCCATAAGAGTGTCTATTTCTTCACAGTTCTTCAGCCACATATTTTCTTTGGTTTTAATCACTTCTTTTTTTGTTTCCATTCTTATTCTTGTATAGGTTTTTCGGTCTTCTGAGCAATTGGTACTGAGCCATGTTTGATATGCTTCTTTTTTCCCTCGTCTTTTCTTTTAAAGTATCTGTAAAGCAAAGGTGATGAGTGTTATTTGAGGATTTTCCCCTAACGCTTCGAATGCAGCTTCATGTAAGCACTTTTTTAGCCGATCATATTTTTCATCTACTGTTCTTGTATTTGAATTTGGACGCAGCCAACCCGACAATATTGAAATCAATTATAGATTACGTCATCATCAAGCAGAAATCATCAATTGTGACGAAAGATGTAAGAGTCTATAAAGGTGCAGAATGTGGAACTAAACACTTTTTACTCAGAGCAGATCTATACTTTCCATATCTCTTGAAGAACAAAATTGAAGAAACCCAGGAAGAGATTACAAAAGAACACCCGCCTCAGTATAACTACAACATCGACGCACTGAAAGATAATTCAATCTCCTTTCTTTTTAAAATAAGGCTGAGCCAAAAGATAACCAATACACAGTTTAATACAAAAAATACAAAATATAATTAGTGTTCTAATTTATTTATGGTCTTTCCAATGCCATAAACATATTAATGTAAAAAGAGAAAAATCAAATGTTTTTAGTTCATACTTTTAAGAACTCTTCATCAGATAATAAAGCTGGTACACTAATTTAATATTGGAAATGAAATATTCAGACACATTCAACAAAAGGAAGTCCAAGTAAAGAAAGGAAAGATATTTAAACACGTTATTCAAGAATGAAGGTGATAAAATAAATAAGATCCTGGATAAGATAAATATCCAGGGCATGACAGTGACCAATATAGTGATAAGAGTATGTGGAAACCTAAAAACCAAAAATATACAAAAAACGCTACAACAGCGAACCACAAAATCGACACTATGCAGGTAGGGACTAAAATTTAATGGCAATTTTCGACACCAGTTCTAAAGGTACGTTTTTATCTTACAGGAATATTCGACACCACATAAATATAGCTGCGCCATAAATAAAATACCATAATTAATAATTAATTAATTTGTTTTAATAAAAATAATGTAGGTACATTTTACTTTTTTATAACGGTAGGTAATAGAAATAGTACAGAGTTTTATGTATGGAAACCCTCAATTGTTTCGGAAACGGCACGATTTTTATAGATTTTGGTGGTTAAGGGTTTTCTAATGCGGCCGATATTACAGTGGTAATTACATTGTTGTCAGATCTTCCACTTTTCTGGAAATCTAATGAACTTTCTTATTTTACACGGAGCACTCTATATATCTTTTGCCTTTTGCAGTCCTTAAGAAATACTTATTATTTTTTATGTGATATTCCCTGCCCTATTCCCCGCCATAATTTCGGAGTTATTGCTACATTTATTTTATAAAAAAAAATTATAAAAATCAATTTTTTCGGCCCGGTTAGACATTATTTTAGGTTCACTCAATCATTGGAAACAAAAAAGTTTCTTTGTAATTTTACTCTAAAGTTAATCGTTTTCGAGTTATAAACAATTTGAAAGTGAAAAAAAGAACGAAAAATTACTGTTTCCAAGGTTTAAAAAAAACAAGTAAAAAATATAATTTTTGTAATTACGAAGTACACCTTAATTTAAGCTCACACTTTCCTCTATCAGCTCCAAATAAGAATTTTTGGCAAGTTTTATTCTAAAACATTGTTTTTTACTTGTTAATAAATCACATATAGTCCAGGGCCCATCTGTTTTGAGATGGACGTTGAGAGGTGACTCAAATATTTTGCAGAAATTGCTTGAAAATAACTCAAATAATAATATTTGAGTTATCCTCCCTCTCAAAAAGGTCCGGAACATTGTTTAAATTATTAAAATGTAAAAAAATTAAGGAAAAATTCGATTTTTTTCTTCGTTTTTTGATTATAACTTTAAAAGTATTCAATTCCCAGAAAAGATGTACTGACATAAAAGTTGCGTAATTAAATTTGCTACAATATAGAATTAGATAAAAGTTGAAAAAATAGTCACCCTTGTTGCAAAATAGCAATATTTGCGAAAAAAACCATAAAAAAACAAGTATTCGCATTTTACGTTTTTCAACCATTTATGCTACACTTATGACCTTCATATTTTACCAAGAAAAACTCTATGATACAGTAAAACAATACTGTAAATTTCATTAAGATCGGTTCAATAGATTTTGCAAAATAAATTTTGCAATCCAGGTTTCGCAAAAACAATTCATTTTTTCAAAATGTTACAAGACTGAAAATAAAGCAGATAGCAAGTTAAAATTTTTTTGTGTATAGAAGTGTACTGTACCTTTAATTTGCAATTTGCAAAATTAAAATCGATTAACTACCACGGCGTCAGGAATTTTTTTAAATAAACATTAATTATTGGTGCTACGCGCAGGACAGCGGTGTTCGATTCACATGAAGTTGATTTCCACCAAAATTTCTTCCAATCTTCATCTAATATATTATTTTCTTACTCTATATTTTGTTGTATTTTAATATTTTAATTCCACAAAAATCAAACTAATTTTATTATTGTTTGTGAAATATTGTTTAAACAATTGTATGTGTTTAAAAATAATAAACATTTATTCTCAAGTTAAAATATATGAACAAAGAAAGTTTTTGCTAAAAAAAGTGTTATTTCAAAGGATAGAGTTTGTGTTTTTATTTTGCAATAAACAAATTTATTTATTTATATCGAAATATAATAAAAATTAAAATGTAGCAATAATTATCAAAGGTCATTGGAATGCCCAATCAGAGCAAACTATCCGGTGTCCTGCGCTCAACACCAATAATTAATGTTTATTTAAAAAAATTCCTGACACCGTGATAGTTAATCGATTTTAGTTTTGCAAATTGAAAATGAAAGGTACAGTACACTTCTATAAGCAAAAAAAATTTCAACTTGCTATCTGCTTTATTTTCAGTCCTGTACCAGTTTGAAAAAATGAATTTTATTTGCGAAAGCTGGATTGCATAATTTATTTTGATCTATTGAACCGATCTTAATGAAATTTACAGTATTGTTTAACTGTGTCATATAGTTTTTCTGGGTGAAATATTATTAAGGTCCTAAGTTTAGCATAAATGGTTGAAAAACGTAAAATGCGAATACTTGTTTTTGTATAGTTTTTTCCCAATTATTGCTATTTTGCAACAAGGGTGACTATTTTTTAAATTTTCAACCAACTCTATATTATAGGAAATTTAATTACACAACTTTTATGTCAATACAACTGTTCTCGGAAATGAATAAACAATGTTCCGGACCTTTTTGAGAGGAAGAATAACTGAAATATTATTAATTGAGTTATTTTCAAGCAATTTCTGCAAAAAAATTTGAGTCACCTCTCAACGTCCAAATGTACTAATATTTTTACAGATGTGCCCTGGTCTAATATGAGAGGACGGGCGATCGGGCTTCATTAACAACTAAAAAACAATATTTTAAAATAAAATAAGCCCAAATCACTTATCGGTATCTGATAAAATACGGTTTGAGCTTAAATCTACGTACTTTTACTCTGGGCTAATTAGCAAAATTCATGGAAAAGTTATTTACCAGCAATTTTATTGCTGGAGTCGAATTATAAGATCCTCCATATTAATAATATAGGTATGCAAAGTCCGCAGATAGTGTGCTACTCTTTTATAAACAAAATGGCGCCGACAAATCGTATTTTTTTCAATTATTGCTCTATAACTCCGAAGATTTTAACTTTACAACAAAAACACCCAAATAAAAATTCACCGCAATTAAATTCTGCATAGAAATATATTTTTCACTATTTGCTTCGACGAAAATTTTCTTCGGAAAATGCGGGTTTTCCTAACAAAAACTCTAATTTTCAAATAAAGTTTTAGGTAAGTAATTATTAATCAATAATTAAATAACTTAGTGACATCAAAGCTTTCTTGGTATAGATTGTAATTCCAGAAGCCGGTAAAAATTAAACGAATATTTTAGCAACAATTATTATCAAAGCAAAATAATCATGATACATTGATCAAACTTATAAAGATTATAAAGATGAGATGCTTATTTAATATTTTATCGACAAAATATAAATTTTTCTTTTTTTGCATAATCTTTAAATTTTGAAAAAAAATAGTTATAATACGCTGGTCTAATTAGTAAAGTACAAAGAAAGGTTATTTACCAGCAATTTTATTGCTGGAATCGAATTATAAGATCCTATATCTGGACCTCGGAGGTACACTACACTATGTCGACATGGCGTTGTTTTGTTTTTATTCTTTTAACTCACTCAGCTCTCCAAGAGCTTTCTAGAGGTATACTACACTTGGTACTAAGGACCACGAAAACGAAATTACCAAAAAAATGTTCAAATAATTTGAGAGGTAAAAAGCGCCATGTAAACTTGGGTGTTTTTACCTCACAGTTAGTACTAACTGAGTGTTGATCGCAAACAACACTATTTGACTGAGCACCTAGCGGAAAACGGGTCGTAGGTAACTATTCTTCTGAACAGAAATAAATCTCTTTGTTTTCATCTATTCTTTTTTTATAGTTACCTAGTTGTTTTTATAAAAATCGTGGTTATTAATACATTGTAATAAACAAGCAACAAATATTGTGTACCTTCTCTTAAAAATTGGTGTTTCTATTTCGAATGGTATTATTCTAATTATACATATAGTTTCAAAAGTTATGCATCATTTAAAATTATGCTGAATTTAAAAAATATATATAAAAGAAACAGAAATAACAAGTATTATTAAATATTATTATTTTGTTGAGCCAAAATATGTCAGCAACAAATTGCCAACATTGTTGTTATTTCTGTTTTCTTTCAAGAGTCAATAAATACATATTGGTTCATTAATAATAATGTTCTATTTGTGATTAAATATATAAAATTAAATGGACAATCAAACAATATACCTTGTGTCTGGTACATACATAAAACCTATTTAGTATTACAATGGTATTACCTCATAATAACCATTTTTTTAAATCTTTTATAGTGCGTCTAATATTTTGGCCAGAGACTGTATACTACGGAAAAACATAATCTGTTCAGATTGTTATCAAATATTAGCGTTTAGTGAAGCGGTTTAAAAAACTCTTCAACTTACTTTTATTTTTTTATAACACAGCTTCATAATTTTACAACACTATATTTTTCGGCAAACTTTTGTAAATTTAAACCAGACTTTTCACTTTCTCAGCTATTATAATATTTTTATTATGTTTCTTAGCGACAAAGATTTCTTATTTTACGACATCCTTTCTTCGTGTTCGCCGACACCAACCCTTATGCAGGTTATTTTTAATCTCATTTTAGATAAATACGCTAAGTAATAAAATAGTATTTGGTATTTCGCAATACTGGGTATTATCAACAAGTACCCATACAAAAATATTTTGGCCGATAGTAACTGGTAGATTTCTATAAAATGGGTTTTAAAAATAATGAGATTATTTGGCCGCGTCCGTATTATATAAATGGCCGATAGTACAGGTTGCCGATTTTGACAGGTGGCCGTTAACACAGGTTTTAATATAATAACATTTAACTAAAATAAAAATTTGTTTCATGAGAAGTGCCTAGCTATTTTTTTGCGCTTAAATACCTTTAAATTCAATAAATATTTCATAAGTTTAGATCAAACCTATCAGAGGTAAACTGCACTATGTCACTGTAAATTACCATTAATTACAGTAATTAGGGCAAATTTTAACGTTTCATTAGTTGGATTGTACAAACTAGTTATATGTTATGATTAAAACACGATCGCATTGTCTTTCAGAGCGAAAGATACCTAATTATGGGATATATAAGATTTTTAAAACATTCAGAGGTAAACTGCACTATGTCACTGTAAATTACCATTAATTACAGTAATTAGGGCAAATTTTACCGTTTTATTAGTTGGATTGTATAAACTAGTTATATGTTATGATTAAAATATGATCACATTGTCTTTCAGAGCGAAATATACCTAATTATGGGAAATATAAGATTTTTAAAATATTCAAACGGCCCTACTGAAAAGTTGCTTAAAATGACATAGTGTAGTTTACCTCCGAGGTCCAGATATATTATTAATATAGGTATGCAAAGTCCGCAGATAGTGTGCTACTTTTTTGATAAACAAAATGGCGCCGACAAATCGTATTTTTTTCAATTATTGCTCTATAACCCCGAAGATTTTAACTTTACACCAAAAACACTCAAATAAAAATTCACCCTAATTTAATTCTACATAGAGGCATGTTTTTCCCGATTTGCTCTGACGAAAATTTTCCTCGAAAAATGTGGGTTATCCTAACAAAATCTCGAATTTTCAAATAATTTTTTTGGGCTAGTAATTATTTATTAATAATTATATAGCTTAGTGAAATAAAAGCTTTCTTGGTATAGATTATAAATTCAGAAGCCGGTGAAAATGAAGCGAATATTTTAGCAACAATTCAATTGTTAATTAACAATTTACAGTCGCAATAACAACCAAAATAATCATGAGACATTGATCAAACTTAGAAAGAATATAAAGGTGTGATGCCTATTTAATATTTTGTCGACAAAATATAAATTTTTCATTTTTTTGCATAATCTTTAAATGTTTAAAAAAATTGTTATAAACAAATTAACATTTCTCAGAAATTGTTTATTATATTCTAATTTTAAAAAAATACTTAAAATGCGTATTTCATAGGTCTTGAAAATGAATGGTTTAAAAAATGTTTTCAACCATTTGCAAAAAAGTTATGAAACAGCAAAGTAAATATACGATATCTCCGTTGTTAATAATTTGTTTTAATTGTTTCAAAGCTTAAAAGTGAGTTTATGGTACCATCTACAAAGAATGTGAAAAATTAGTGCAATGGTTATATTTTAATCAAAGATTAAAAATACTTTTTTTTTGTAATTTTTAGCGCAAAAGTAGGCCTGATACAGAGTCGGAGCTAAAATGTTCACTCGAAGCGACTGACACGCAGCATACATTATTTATTAAAAGTGTACGTCGCGCGAGTTACAGTACAATGACCGCTACCATCCAGTAAATTCTACCACGTGGAGTCAACACGAGTCTACCGCTTGAACATTCTGGACCTAATTGCGACGTATTGGACAGCAAGATCAGCAATTATAAAATTATAAAACACCATGTAAAAATCAATATTTTTCAGTCTGATTAAAATCTCTAAATAAAAGTCTAATTTAAATGTTAAAGTAAAGTCTGATTTTAAATTATTGAGTTGTATCTAAAATCTTTGTTTGTCGAAATAAAAGTTTTAATTGTGAAGTTTAGTTTTTTAAAAAAGTGTTTTTCCAAAGAACATTCATAATTGGCGCAGTCAGTAGGATAGTGGAAGAGTCTTTACAGATCCTCGTCACTTTTAAGTGTTTGTCCACTGTTCCAAGAACCAGCCCCAGGGAAACCGTTGCAGAGTTCACCCAAGGGAATTAGCAGTTAGAAATAGAAGTTAGGAGCCTTCAGGAGCAAAGGAATGCACATCGGCATCGTCTTTATCCTGTAAGCGATTTTTATTATTACTTAGAATTAAGAAGATTAATTTTTGAAAGAGATATTATTAAATCAGACTCCTCTGAGTCCTTAGATTGAATCAGAGCTAGATTAAGAAGATAAAAACAAAGATTTGAATAAATTAATAGAAAGATTAAAATAATTTAGAAATATCTCCTCTAAGTCCTTAGATTGACTTTAGAGCCAGATTTAGAAATTTATTTAAAGAAAAATTTGAATAGCTTAATAAATACTATATATTAATAAACACTAGAGATTAATAGATAAATAATAAGCAGTTTAAGATTGATATATTTGCAATTACTATACGTATTTGACTATTGACTATATATATTGAAATTTTTTAAATATGGCAGTTCCACAATTTGACGTGAAAAATTTATGCATTCTTCCAAATTTCGACGGAAACCCAAATGAATTACATGAATTTATTAAAGTTTCTACAATACTTCTAAACCATTATTATGATAGACTAAATGCAGCTAATATCCAAAAATAAATTTTTGCTTCATGGTATTATAAGTAAATTAACAGGTAGAGCCAAAGAAGTTATATCCGTATATGGATGCGAAACTTTTGACGAAATAAAAAATGCATTAATTCAAAATTTTGGAGACCAAAGAGACGAAAATTCGCTTACAAGAGACCTAGTAAATTTAAGACAAGGAGCAACAGAATCTATCATGCATTTTTACGAAAAAATAATGGGACTTTTAAGCTGTATCAACAATTACTTAGAATTACATACTGTAAATGCCGACATTAAAAGAAGCAAACAGGAATTTTTCCGTCAACAAGCTCTTACAACATTTTTAGCAGGCATACGAGAACCAATGGGCTCTGTTATCAGAGCAATGAGACCAGGAAGTTTAGCTACGGCGATACAATACGTACAGGAAGAAAATAATGTTAGATATCTTCAAAAAAATCAAATAAGTCAACCTTCAACATCAGGAAGAAGCGAAAATTATCAAGAACGCCGACCTCAGAGACAGCAAATGCCTTTACCTGTCCAAAAACCATTTTATCAACAGCAAAATTTTGCACCTCCGCAATGGCAGCAACCAATCAGGCAATTCTACCCACAGAATCAGTTTCAACAACCACATCGACAACAAAACTTCAACCAATTTAGACAAAATTCAAACCCTCCAGCATTCAGGACCCAGAACCAGTCAAATGTATGGGCACCCAAACCCGGACAGCCAAAGCAGCCTAGACCAACACCTATGAGTGGAATATCAGAAACCACAACCGGAGGCCGTCAAAAATTTACACCAAATTACCGAGCACAACCAAAATTCACCGTAGAAGAACTTTACAATATACAATGCCACGGAGATGAGCAAGAAGAGAATGCCGACTACAATGATTACTATGCACCCGAATACGACAATTTTCTACAAGATACATACGAAAATCAACCAACCGAATACGAAGAAAACGTAAATTTTCGGGAGGACCCACCAGAAGCAGCCGAAACGTAATTGAACTTCATTCATTTCCCGACAAGAAGGAGCTACCTTACATTGAAATTTCTGAGCCTTCTTTACGACTTTTAATCGATACAGGATCCACAAAGTCATTTCTTAATCCAGAAATAGCTTCTTCATATTTTCCAAATTATATAAAACACGAACCCTTCGTCGTCACATCAATTTTTCAAAATTATTCCCAAAAATATTGTGCTGAAATTCCTTCATTTTCAGAATTTAATTCTGACAGCAAAATGAAATTTTATCTCTTCAAGTTTCACAAAACTTTCGATGGTCTTATTGGCCTCGATAATCTAAAACTCTTTGAAGCCCAATTAAACTTTGCTAAATCACTTCTAGTTACAAAAGATTCTACAATCCCTATCAAATATTATGAAACAAACAAAACACAATTTTATTCCATCCATTTGGAACCAAATTCAATTAGCCAAGTCAAAATTCCAGTCAAAGAAGAAAAAGGAACCATCATTATTCCAACTCAAAAGGTACAAGGCGTCGTAGTACGAGAAGCCCTTACTAACGCCGAGAACAACCTCGCCTGGACAGAAATTGCCAACTTCACGTCAGAACCCATTCACCTTTCTCTTATGGAACCACTCGAAAGCCAGGAAATAGACATTCAAGATTTCCATATATATTCTATGGAAACAACCTCCGGACCAGACTACAGACAAGATATCGACGACTTAATTAAAACTGAACATCTTAACGAAGAAGAAGAGGATCAAGTTCGTCAACTATGCCGAAAATTCTCCGATATATTTCATCAACCAGACACTCCTCTCAGCTTTACTAACGAAGTTAAACACCACATCAAAACCAAGGCTGAAGAGCCTGTATATACGAAATCATACCGGTATCCGTATGTGCACAAAGAAGAAGTAAAGAAACAAATCTCTTCAATGTTAGAGCAAGGGATCATTCGACCAAGCCAATCGCCATGGTCCTCGCCCATCTGGGTCGTGGCAAAGAAACCAGATTCATCCGGTAAAATAAAGTGGAGGATAGTGGTAGATTATAGAAAGGTCAACGAGAAGACAATTGACGACCGATACAGAATTCCTCACATTAGCGATATTTTGGACAAATTGGGAAGATGTCAATATTTTACGACCCTCGACTTAGCGAGCGGATTTCATCAAATCGAGATGGCTGAAGAAGACATTCCCAAAACAGCATTTAATGTGGAAAATGGACACTATGAATATTTAAGAATGCCATTTGGACTTAAGAACGCTCCGTCCACGTTCCAACGTATGATGGACAACGTATTGAAGGGACTTCAAGGAGAAATATGTCTCGTGTATATGGATGACGTAATAGTATACTCAACATCACTACAGGAACACAAAGTAAATCTCACAAAAGTATTCCAACGATTGAGAGAAGCCCGACTAAAAATCCAAGTTGACAAATGCGAATTCTTAAAAAAGCAAGTTAATTTTCTGGGACACGTAGTCACACAAGAAGGAATAAAACCGAATCCAGCGAAAATTGAAGCAATAGAAAAATATCCAATACCGAAAACAGCAAAAGAAATTAGAGGATTCCTTGGACTCTTGGGATATTACAGAAAATTTATTCGAGACTTCGCAAAAATCACAAAACCTCTAACAAGATGCTTGAAAAAGGACGCAAAGATCGAACATACACCCGAATTTGTAGAATGCTTTGAAACATGCAGGAAATTATTAATGAATGAGCCTTTATTGCAATATCCAGATTTTTCCAAACCGTTTAACCTCACAACAGATGCCAGCAATTTTGCTATCGGAGCAGTACTTTCCCAAGGACCAGTTGGCAGCGATAAACCAATTGCCTTCGCTTCCAGGACACTAAATGAAACTGAGACCAAATACTCAACAATAGAAAAGAAAATGCTAGCAATGGTGTGGGCAACTAAGTATTTCCGACCCTACCTATTTGGAAGGAAATTTAAAATACTTTCAGACCACCGTCCCTTGCAATATCTATTTTCCCTAAAGGAACCCAACTCCAAACTAGTACGTTGGAGATTAAAATTAGAAGAATTTGACTACGAGGTAATTTACAAAAAAGGAAAAGCTAATACCAATGCCGACGCACTGTCTCGAATCGAAATTCACACAAAGGAAACTAAGGACATCGATTCACAAATTAAGGAAGTCTTTAGAAGACTTCGAAGAAGACTAAGGACATCGATTCTCGTCAGATCGAATAATCGACGAGATTGTAGAAGAAAAAGCAACAGAATTAATCCAAAAAAACATCCCAGAAGACACTGTTGAAAACGAAGATCAAAACATCCAAGAAGACACTGTTGAAAACGAAGATCAAAACATGGATGAAGACGGAAATGAAACAATACATACAGCAGTAGAAAACCCAATTCTTGGTATACCTATTTCAGAAAAACCACTTAACTTCTACAATAACCAAATTATAGTCAAAATCGTCAACTACAATCCACGACCTTCAGCAATTATACAAACCATTCCGAATAAAAGACGTTATCATATCCAGCTATCGAAAGATCAGCTAAAAGCTGATACCATAAAAATTTTTAAGGAACACCTCAACCCGAAAAAGAAGTATGCAATTTTATTTGAAGCAGAAGAAGAAATTTTTGCAGAAATTTGCGAAATTATTAGAAAAACTTTTAAAAACAACGCATATGACTTAGTAAAATGTAATCTTTTATTGGAAGATGTTAACCTAGAAGAACAACAAAAGGAAATTATAAAAAACTATCATGAAGGTAAAACGAACCATAGAGGAATAGCTGAAACAGAAACCCAAATAAGAAGAAAATATTACTGGCCTAATATGAAGAAAGACATAGAAGATATCATAAACTTCTGCGATATATGTCAAGAAAATAAATATGACAGACTTCCTCCCAAACCAAAATTTATGGTTACACCAACTCCCACTAAACCACTGGAAATAGTTCACATCGATTTATTCCAGGCTGATAGACAGAAGTTTCTAACCATAATAGACGCATTTTCGAAGTATGGACAAGCCTATCCAATAAATGGAGGAAACGCAATCAATGTACTCAACGCCCTACTAATTTTTATAACCCATCATGTACTTCCAACAATGATAGTAGCCGATAATGGTACGGAATTCAAAAATGGAGTAATACAAGAATTTGTAGACTCCCATAAAATCTCAATCCACTATACGACACCAGAGAATCCGCAATCCAACGGGATGATTGAGAGATTTCATTCTACATTAATCGAACATCTTCGAATCCTAAGGAACACCAAGGCAAAGCTCCCGATAAAAGAACAAATGCTATACGCTATAATTGGGTGCAATAATTCCATACATTCCGCAACGAAGTTACGACCCATTGACATATTAAACGGCCATATCGACGCAAAAGATCCCTTTGACGTTGACATACAGAAAGTAATACTGAATAATTATATTCAGAATCATAGAGAGATAACAAAGGAATTATACAAGGAAGTAAACCAGCATATACAAGAGAATAAAAATAAAGTCATCGAAAATAGAAACAAATCGAGACAGGACCCTATTACGTATAAACCAAGCACAAAAATCTATACACGAAAAACAGTTACCAGAAATAAATTACTTCCGCGATATTCCGCAAAATATATAAAAAGAAATAACGAAGTGACTGTAAACACATCAAAAGCTACAGTTCACAAGAAAAATATAAAACATCAACCTAAGTCAAAAACTAATTCTGAACCTTCCCCACAGGATCACCCTGACGATGGGAGAAGAAGTGAAGATCAAGGACCTGAAAGACAACCCAGGAATAATTCCCCTCAACCTGGGACAAGCAAAGATTCATACTAGCACACACGATTTTATACACTTTTTCAAACTACTACCAATAAAAGAAGAATTAGACAGAATTGAAACCCAGTACGATGCAGTGACCACAGCAATTCAAAATGGACTTAGCCATCCGTATTTTAGCAGTTTAAAAAATTTTGACCAAGCTCTTAGATACCAATTGAAATCAGCTCAAGAAAAATTCTCAACAATTTACCCCTATAGCAGAACAAGAAGAGGGCTAATTAATGGACTAGGAAGCATTATCAAAGCAATTTCTGGAAATTTAGATCAAGATGACGCAGAAAAATACAACAATGCTATAGAAACCTTACAGACGAATCAGGAAAATCTTATAAATCATCTTAATCGTCACATTAGCCTGAACAAGAAGATTATAAAAGAGTTTAACGAAACTATCACATTACTAACACACAACCAAGAAATAATAGCAGAAGAAGTAAATAATATCAGCACGAACCTCAATACATTTATTTTTGACTTCAATCATTATTTGCAAGCAAGGAATGTTCTGGACCAATTAAATTTGACCCTTCAAATTATACTTCAGTTACTTAATGACCTAGAAGAAGCCATTACATTTTCTCGTGTAAACACTCTCCATAACAGTGTGATCAAGAAAGACGAAATAAAATGGATAATCATTAAAATGCTAGAGCACCATAAGGCAGATCAGCTTGTGTACATCGAAGACGAAGACATCCTAAAGTACTACGACATCATCAAAGTAGACGCCTATTATTCAAACAATACTATTATATTTATCCTTCATTTTCCTGTCCTACATCCTAATTCCTTTACTTATTATCATTTATTTCCTATACCTACCGCAAATTCTACTACAATCATTCCTCCCGAGCCATATCTCCTCATAAGCGAAAAATCCTTTCAATATTTGGAAGAACCATGTGCCCGAATCGACACAAGATATCTTTGCCAAGAAGGAACAATGCTGGAAGCAACAAAAACTGACGACTGTATCAAACAAATCCTGCAGTTGAGCACCCAAGAAGCTTCTTGCCAATACACCCCCGTCCAAACTCGAGATGTCATCATACAAAGACTATCAGATGCCCACTATATAGGAATATTCCCCGAATCAACCAAAATTACAACTCGATGTTCTACGACAAAAATTTTAGGCCTAAAAGGAACTTATCTCATCAATCTTCCACCAAGATGTGAATTCAAGACCCCAATCCAGAGTTACATAAATTCAAGAACAACCATCCCAGAGGAACCACTAATGCTTCCCAAAATTAGGACCATAGATATTCAACCAGCGATTAAATTCAAACCATTAAGAATAGATCACATCCCCTTAGACAAACTGCATGAACTCTCTAAGGAAGAGGAACATCTAGAGACCATTAACCCGAAATTATGGAACCATAGCCATAACCATTTTTGGATGACTCCTTTATATATCTTAATTACAATAATCTGCCTCTATATATGTTACAGGTATAAAACAAATAACAAAAAGCCCAACTCTAGCGACGAAACTCCAGAAGAGGCCAACTCAACAGTTCTGTTCGTCCCTCACAAAACTTCTTCAGGGGATGGAGTAGTTACAGTACAATGACCGCTACCATCCAGTAAATTCTACCACGTGGAGTCAACACGAGTCTACCGCTTGAACATTCTGGACCTAATTGCGACGTATTGGACAGCAAGATCAGCAATTATAAAATTATAAAACACCATGTAAAAATCAATATTTTTCAGTCTGATTAAAATCTCTAAATAAAAGTCTAATTTAAATGTTAAAGTAAAGTCTGATTTTAAATTATTGAGTTGTATCTAAAATCTTTGTTTGTCGAAATAAAAGTTTTAATTGTGAAGTTTAGTTTTTTAAAAAAGTGTTTTTCCAAAGAACATTCATAATTCGCGGCCGCCGGTCGTCGCTCCGAGTGAAAATTTTAGCTACAGTTAGTACTGTATTACTCTACTTTCGCGCGTGTAAATTACAAAAAAATATATTTATAATCTTTAATTAAAATATAACCGTTAAACTTATAATCTATATTTTTTTGTAAATAATTAGCTTGTACTTTAAACTCACTTCTACGCTTTGAAATAATTAAAAAAAAATTATAAACACCGTAGTAATCGTATGTTTATTTTGCTGTTTCATAACTTTTTTGCAAATGGTTACAAAAAAGTTTTAAAGCATTCATTTTCAAGATATTTGAAATGTGCATTTTAGCTATTTTTTAAAATTATAATATAATAAAAACTTTCTGAGAAACGTTAATTTGTTTGTAACTATTTTTTTAAAACATTTAAAGATTATGCAAAAAATTAAAAATTATTATTTTGTCGAGAAAATGTTAAATAGGCATCTCATCTTTATAAGATTTCAAAGTTTGATCAGTGTATCATAATTGTTTTGGTTATTATTGCGACCGTAAATTATTAATTAACAATTGAATTGTTGCTAAAACATTCGTTCAATTTTCACCAGCTTCTGGAACTATAATCTAAACCAAGAAGGCTTTTAAGTCACCAAATTATTTAATTATTGGTAGATAATTACTTATCTAAAACTTTATATGAAAATTAAAAATTTTGTTGGGAAAACCCGCATTTTCTAGAGAAAATCACGTCTCTATGCAGAATTTAATCACGGTGAATTTTTATTTGGGTGTTTTTGTTGTAAATTTAAAATCTTCGGAGTTATAGAGCAATAATTGAGAAAAACACGATTTTCGTGCGCCATTTTGTTTATAAAAAAAGTAGAACACTATCTGAGGACTTTGCATACCTATATTATTAATATATAGGATCTTCTAATTCGATTCCAGCAATAAAATTGCTGGTAAATAACTTTTCCCAAAAATGGCCTATTCTCCGATAATCGGCCCAGACTATTTGTAGTTTTAAAAGTAGTATGTTTTATTTGTGTTTTTGAACCTTGAAAATCGTCCTTTTTCGATTGTTTTCAGGTTTAAATTATTGTTTATAACTCGGGAATGATTAATTTGAGAGAAAAATTACAAGGGACCTTTTTTGTTTCCAATGATCAACAGAACCTAAAATAATGTCTAATCGGGCCAAAAAATGGATTTCTATAATTTGATTTATATTTTTTCATAAATAAAATGTAGTAATAGCTCCGAAATTGCGACATTTTGGTATAAGGAATACTACATGAAAAATAATCAGTATTTCTTAAGGACGTCAAAACGCAAAAAATATACAGGGTATTTCATTTGAAGTAAGAAAGTTCATTAGATTTTCAGAAAAACGGAAGGCCTGACAACAATGTAATTACCACTATAATATCCGCCGCATTAGAAAACCCTTAGCTACCAAAATTTATAAAAATCGTTCTAGCGCTTTCCGATATAAATGAGGGTTTCCATACATACAACTCACTCTGTATAATATAAATATAATAGATGCAACTATTTAGTAATTTTCGTCCATTTAACAGTAGTTAATATACATATAATATGTATACAATGACTTACAGGACCGACACGATATAGCTTTTTAAAATCTAATCTACGTATTTGTTGGGATCGTTGTATTTCCACCATTCTATATAAAAATGCCAATTTAGCCTTAACAGTAGTATCTTTAATTTTTGCTGATATTTGTAAATTGTTTATTTTGACATAAGTGTCCACAGAAAATTCTTTTAACTTTTTAATAATAATAAAAATGGAAGCATGCGTTGAATAAAAAGAAGAATTACAACTCGAATAGAAGGATTTACAGGCATTCGTGGTCTGCGCAATAGACGGATTCTGATTAGACCATATTATACGTGGAAGATATAGGGCGCTATCGATTATGTAATTTTTTTGCATATACGGTATGCGGCAACATAAACAGTACTGAAATTCGGAGCCTCAAATGTGTAACTGTCAGGCGCCGAAACGTACTGAGTGGTTTCCGAACGGCGTTATAACGTATGTGAATGTCGTGATAATAGGTTTGTTCTAGAATCAGTTTCAAACGGTTTGAAACCATCAGCGAATAGCGGACCAGCGCGAGTAGAGGGGATAGCACTGGTGATTGTATTATGTTTTCTCACTGACCAACTGTTTGCTGACGGCTTCTGACTAGTTTGACTGTTTGCTAGAACAAACCTAATGTTAGGTGCTCCAGAATGGTTCTCAGTTTTGCAGAAACTTTTTTTTATGGTGGATTACAGTTCACCAAATATAGCTGAAAGTGTGAAAATAACTACGATCATGATGCGCATTCGTCAAACGACGTACCTCGTACTCGCACTGACGGTCCAGACCGTTTGTATGTGCGTTCTCACTTTATTATTAGCGCAGGCAATTGGAATTTCACACTTTCAGCTATATTTGGTGAACTGTACTATTTTTGGTCATACGGAAAAGGCCACGAAAACGGTCCAAGCTTAAAATCAGCAATGGTTTCAGCAGAACGGGACAACCTGTCATACTGGCATTGAGTCTCTTCGAATACTGTGCAATCATTTTGGGATTTGCCACTCACCAGAACTAAGGCCACTAGATGCGTACATATGGGGAATACTGAAGGAGTCAGACAGATCCACCGTCTGTCATTTCGTAATTGCGGACTGGAATTAAAGATTTTTCTTGCCAGAGGTAATGGCGGATCTAGAAATTTGCCTTAGGAGGAACTTTCAATAAAATAGCAGCCAAAAGACATAAAAAAGATAAACTACATAAAAGACATACATTGTAACATATGTATATGCATTAAGTTCCCTTAATTTTCTTAACTAGCGTGTTAATTGGTTTGAATTTGTCTTTTTCTGGTTTCAGAGTACCAAACATAAAACACAAAAATTCCTACCTCACACTCATAACTGCTCAAATCAACTTAATATTTCATTAAAAAAGAAGAAATATTGGAAAGAGTATGAGTGTACACTAAACTCATAAAATTTTGTGGAATTTATTTCTTCAAAATATTTTATTTTGTTCAATAAATAAGTTTCTCATTTGTTATCAGCAAGAATAAAAACCGCTAAACGCCGTAAAAATGAGTGGCGCATACAATATTCCAGCTACAAAAGATCTGATATGAATATTACGTGGCGCGAAAATATATTTTCATTTTGATGCAAAACAAAATTCGAGTTTTATTTTAAAAGATTTTGTCATAATATTTGCCCAATTTGAAGCAAAACGCGCCACAAAAGAGTAACTTTGATACAGTTTGAATTTTGAAACCTTTTTGTGGCGCGTTTACTTCCAATTTAGCAAATATTATGAAAAAATCTTTTAAAATAAAACTAGAATTTTATTTTGCATCAAAATGAAAATATATTTTTGCGCCACGTAATATTCATATAGTCCAGAAAGCCACTGCGCATCCGCTAGGAAAAATATTCTAATTCGGAGTTTTTGCACAATCTTACTCAAAAAGGACTCCTTTTAACAAATTTGCATGTTGCCAGGACCAAAAGGTGGTCAAAAATTTTTTAAACGTTTTTTTTTGTTTTTTTCCTAAAATTATTTTTTATGCATGGAAAAAAACTTTTTTAGGTTTTTTGGATCATTCCAAACAGAAAAGGTCTTTAGTGACTTTTCTCTAAAAATGATAGTTTTTGACATATAAGCGATTAAAAATTGAAAAATTGCGAAATCGGCCATTTTTAACCCTCAAAAACTATGTGAAAAACTGAAAATTTAAATGTTACCAAGGTAGGTATATATTCTTTAAACATCGATTGATGAAATCCCGAAGAGTTTTTTGCAATACAATATTCAAAACTACTTTGTTTTTTAATTGCTAATCAAGCGTGCGCGACACTATTTTCCACCGACAGTATGGTGCAAATGAAAAGAATAAATTCGTTATTTCGTAAACCGGCGACTTTAAGAAAAAATCCCGAAACAGGTCGATTTTTATTTTTAAGTTATGATATTGTGGCATATATGGTATACCAGTGACATCAGCCATCTGGGCGTGATGACGTAATAGATGAATTTTTTAAATGAGAATAGAGGTCGTGTGGTAGCTCAATTGAAAGATTCTTCAATTCTCTATTCAGTAATATAAACATTTATATAATTATTTATACAGGGTGTCCAAAATTTTTTTATTAAATTAAATTATTTGACAAAAAAGAAGTAGAAGGACACCCTGTATAAATAATTATGTAAATGTTTACATTACTGAATAGAGAATTGAAGAACCTTTCAAATGGGCTACCACACGACCCCTATTTTCAGTTAAAAAAATCATCGATTACGTCATCACGCCCAGATGGATGACGTCACTGGTATACCATATATGCCACAATATCATAATTTAAAAAAATAAAAATCGACCAGTTTCGGGATTTTTCCTTAAAGTTGCCGGTTTACGAAATAACGAATTTATTCCTTTCATTTGCACCCATACTGTCGGTGGAAAATAGTGTCGCGCACGCTTGATTAGCAATTAAAAAACAAAGGAGTTTTGAATATTGTATTGCGAAAAACTCTTCGGGATTTCATCAATCGATATTTAAAGAATATCTGCCTACCTTGGCAACATTCAAATTTTCAGTTTTTCACATAGTTTTTAAGGGTTAAAAATGGCCGATTTCGCAATTTTTCAATATTTAATCGCTTATATGTCAAAAACTATCGTTTTTAGAGAAAAGTCACTAAAGACCTTTTCTGTTTGGATTGTTTTCCATAAAAAAAAAAAATAATTAAAAAAAAAACAAAAAAAAACGTTTAAAAAATTTTTGATCACCTTTTGGTCCTGGCAACATGCAAATTTGTTAAAAGGAGTCCTTTTTGAGTAAGATTGTGCAAAAAATCCGAATCAGAATATTTTTCCTAGCGGATGCGCAGTGGCTTTCTGGACTAATATCAGATCTTTTGTAGCTGGAATATTGTATGCGCCACTCATTTTTACGGCGTTTAGCGGTATTTTTATTCTTGTATCAGGAGTTTTTCAAAGTTATTTATAAATTAAATGTATACAGTTGAATGCAATGTTTCTCGATTACACGTTAAGCTTTATAAATAGTCGCCTTTGTCGCATGATCTCCCAAATGATCTAGTGTCCATCGAATGTACACTAGATTTTTTTTCTATTCGAAATAGAATAAAAAAATATTGGGATGGCCGGTAAATGAACTCGGATTGCCCGTCAAAGAATGTTGAACTCGTTGAACTCGCCACTCAAATTAGCGTCGTAACCACTACAACTACATAATCCATTTAGGGAATAATCTTTAATTGGATTATACATTTGTAGCTTAATAACTTCTAAACGGCTTAACCGATTTTGTTCACTAAACATGAGTTTGAAACGTATTGACAAGCAGTATCTTATGCATCTAAGGTCAAGTATGACAAATGAAACTATTACAGGAATTATTGAGCTTGAAAAACCGTTTTTCCCATAAGAAATAGATTTGATCATACTTTTAAAGCCTATAACTTAAAAATTCGAATTTTCACGAATATAAGGTATACACCGTTAGATTTTGTCTTGATTCCTTCTACAATCGCTCAGTTATTGGCGTAATTCGTAAGTTGAAATTTTGAGTAATTGTCGAAAAACCAAAATTTTCGTTTAGTTTTTCAGTTTTTCGGCTATACTGAGCCGTGTGTATGTCTGATCCTGACAGCTTAGACACCATTTGAAAGCTTAACTCAACGCTATTGGTTTGGTGTATTTACTGTTCTCCTGTCTCTTCTTGAACCGAAGATATATACCGCCAAAAATATGCCGTTTTTTACCTACCAAATCCTATAGCTGGCTTATGGGTAGTCAAAACTCACAAAGGGTTCTGAATCGGTCCTCACCCCCTCTTCAAACACAGAAAAAAAATCAGATCGGTTTAACTTTTCCACACACATACATACATACATACATACATACATACATACATACATACATATCCACAAACATTTTCCCTTTTTTAAATAAAAATTGACTTAAATTTCTAAGCTCGGTAACTTTTGAACGGTATAACCGATTTTCAAAATGGATGGTTGACATATGAATGGGTGAGTCTTTTCCTGAACTTTAAGATGGGAGTTGGCCCAATTTTCAACTCAGTCATATTTAGAAAATCGAAAATTTCGTGTACATACAGTGCGTCCATAAAGTAAGGCATAAATTCGTTATTTCGTAAACCGGCGACTTTAAGGGAAAATCACGAAACAGGTCGATTTTAATTTTTAAATTACGATTTTTCGGAATATATATCATACTAGTGACGTCATTCGTCTGGGCGTGATGACGCAATCGATGATTTTTTTAAATGAGAATAGGGGTCGTGTGATAGCTCATTTGAAAGGGTATTCAATTCTCTATTCACTAATGTAAACATTAACATAATTATTTATACAGGATGTTCCAAAAAACATTGTTTTAATTAAAATGATTGAGACAAAAAAACAATGTGTGTAATTTCTTTAATTCAAAATGCGTTTTACTACTGTCAGAAAACCGAAAAAAAAATTTATTTGACAAATAAACATTGATTTTCGCTTAAACGAAATATTCAAACTGGCAAGAGGCAGGTGGGTGAAAGCTGTAACATTGAATTTAAGCGAAAAACAATATTGATTTGTCAAATAACAATTTTTCCTGTTTTCTGACAACATTAAAACGTATTTTGAATTAGATAAATTACATACATTCTTCTTTTTGTCTAAATTATTTTAATTAATAAAATGTTTTTTGAACACCTTGTATAAATAATTATGTTAATGTTTATATCATGGAATAGAGAATTTAATATCCTTTCAAATAAGCTGTCACATGGCCCCCTATTCTCATTAAAAAAATCATCGATTACGTCATCACGCCCAGATGGATGACGTCACTCGTATGATATATATATGCTAAGAAATCGAAAATTAAAAATAAAAATCGACCTGTGTCGGGATTTTTCCTTAAAGTCGCCGGTTTACGAAATAATGAATTTATGCGTTTCTTTATGGACGCACTGTATAGTGTCGCGTGTAGGGGGTGTAGGTGTGCGCCACTGGCGAGAACTGCCGTTCTCTGGTAATACATTATAATGGTGTAAATAAATAATTATTGATTGGCATAAGGTTTATGTTATTTATGTCTGTTTACTATTAATAATATTGGCTATGAGCAGGTATGGTTGTGTAGTAATTTCCAGTCACGTATAACAACCTAACTTCCCAAAAAAAATCACTAGAGTTGTGTCTCAGAGTAGCAAATTTAGTATAACAATTTTTTGACCACTCGGATCGAAATTTACCCTCGAAATTCGTAATCAGTAGCCAAAAATACGTAAGAAAAACTTGAGTTTGCCCATCAGAATGAAAAAGACCACGGTGACCTCTATTTGGCGCCTAGACTATTATCTAAAAACCCTTTATCCTAAATTATCAGATATTGTCAAGTTTTTCAAAAACTTCTAATTATAATTCCCAAACAATCACCCTGTACAGTGGAACCCCGATAAGTCGGCCCCCGATAACCCGGAAGTCCGACTAACCCGGACCGATTTTCATCAGATAAACATTTTGATTTTCAGTACATATTTTGTATTTTGACAATGACACCCGTTCTGGGCGTCGAAATGTTAATAAAATTATTTTTTCAATTTAATTCTGGCTTATTTCCCATCAAAATGAGAGATAATGTGTAAAATATTTGAGAGATAATGTGTATTTGTGTAATTTGAACTATACGATAGTAAAAATGACTCATGGCACAAGCCGGCAGAAACAACAGGCACCTGTCTGTAGTATTCCTTTATTTTTATTTCAAACTGTGTTAGCATTGTTTAAGAAACTATTAAGAGACTATTTTAAAAAAATTATTTTTTAATCAATGGTCTCAGTTTTCACTATTCTTAATACATAATAACAAAACATCGTTCCGATTGTGACTGTATAAATACAATATTGTATTGTTCGCTTCCGTTTGCTTAGGTTTGTGGTTGCGTGTTTTTAGTAATTTAGATGTGTAGGTACTGTGCATATTTATATATATTTCATGTTATTTTAATTCTAACGGAGTTTATCTGTAAGTATACCGTGTTTAATTAATTTTTACCATATTCTCCGGCTAACCCGGATTTTCGATAACCCGGATCGGCCGCGGTCCCGATTAATTCGAGTTATCGAGGTTCCACTGTATATACTAATTTTAGTTTATGTTTCGAGTAGTTAAGTTTGCTTATTGGTTAATAAATAGGAATTGCCGATTTTGATTATCGGAAAGATATATAAGATTTCACCTTGGCATTTCTTCTTACTTATTTTTATGTGCATCGCGCGCGCGTTTTCTCCTCAATTTAGACGTAAACTGTGTACTACAATGTGTTAATGCGCACAATTTCTTACTAAGGATCTCACCGATGTACCGCGACAGTTCTCCAGAAGGGGGTATTAACATACTCTTCTTATTTTTCTTGGATATTCTAGACAAGGCAATTAAAAAATTACTTTTAGGTTAGAAGGTAATTAGTTTAAATCAGATAGGTACTAGATACACTGCGCGCCAAAATTAACACATCATTTTAAAATTATAGTCTCAGTCGCAACGAAAAGATTCTCTTTTCTTTTTTTTTTTCGAAAAATGTATTGCAATGAAACTACTGAACATCATAAATAAATGACAGAATTGAAAATATGATAAGTAAAATATTAAAATAGTAGCCAGTATTGCATCCACGAAAGGCAAGCATCAGCCCTGCCCAAGATCACAAAACAGGGATTAGAATTAATGCCAGAATTAACACCATACGAAGTTAAAAATACACTTTCAGAAATTAAAAATAATAAATCCCCTGGCGATGATGGAGTAGTGATCGAGGCAATCAAACAAGGTGGAAATAAAATTATCCAGGCCTTCTCCAAACTTTTCACCGAATGCATTTACCAAGAAAAAATCCCTTCTCAATGGTACAATACAGTCATTGTTTTATTACACAAGAAATGTGATATAAAGGATCTAAAAACTACCATCCTTCCAGTTTGCTATCACACATATACAGGGTGTCCCGGAAAATAGTGCGTTCCTTTAAGGTATGGAGAGAATACACAATTTGGAACAAAAAAGTCCTATACCATTTTTTTCCAAAGTTAACCGTTTCTAAAAAAAAGTTAACATTGTTTTCCATATACCTGTATTTTAATGTTTGGAAATTTTAATAAACTGGCAACATCGTACGCACTACGGAATAATAACATAATAAGAACTCGTTTGTGATTGTGATTAACAGTATTTAAAATAATCCAACCTAATAGTAGGTAATACTTATGTATTTACTATTTTTTTACTAAAATTATTTTCTTTTGAAATGTATTGAAATACCTATTGCATAATTTTAAACGAATTATACATCTTTTAACATAAAAACACATCTTTTAACTGAACTAGTATTATGTATTTAGTAAGGTTTAAATGGGTTGAATGCTGAGTATTGCTGAGGGCTTTAACTGAATTACATAGTTTTAATAGTTTACAGTGGAACTTAAATACACCAGATAATGTCTCAGTAATTTGTTTACTTGTGAACTGAAATAACTAAGTTGTACTTACTTGAAAATAATTATTATACCGAATAGATGTTTCAAGTAACCTTTCACAAACACCATTCATAGGTAATAACATAGTAGGTAATACACTCACTATTCGAAAACATTTTCGGCATTGACACTAAACAGGATTCTTTAAAACTATCTGTTTACTATCTATCTTCTATCTATTTATTTACATGGGACTGTCTATGCTTAAATTTGCGTATCGCACATAGTTGTCAGATTTAAATTTGCCTACCAAAATACATTTTAATTTTTTGTTCAAACGGTTGAATTTAGAAAAAAATGTTATAAGAGTTTTTTGTTCTACATGGTGCCTTCTACCTATTCCTTTAAGGAACGCACTATTTTCCAGGACACCCTGTATAAACGTTTCACAAAAATTATCAAAAAAAAGGCTGGAGGCTAAGTTAGACTTCTATCAGCCTAGAGAACAAGGTGGATTTGGATCCGGATATAGCACTAAAGACCATCTACTGGTAATAAAATACTTATTAGAATAGAATCTTAGATAGAGTCTGCAGAATACAACAAACCATTGGCACTGATATTTGTGGACTACCAGAAAGCATTCGATACCATAAACCAGCAGAAGACGTTAAAAGCATTGACAGAATGCCGAATATAACATCCCTACACTAACATGATAAAATATATCTACCACAAAGCAACGGCTAGCGTAAGACTATCTGATCAACAAACAAATAAATTCTGTATACAGCGAGGAGTACGGCAAGGAGACACTATCTCACCAAAGCTATTTACTTCTGTACACTCTGTTGCGCCTGTCGTCAGAAAAACGTCAGTACCTAGATTCATCGGTGAACAACTTCCCCAATCGTCATTATTTCAAACAACATCTTCACGGACAAAATGCAATCTTTACCATCTACGATCTCTGGTCAATAATAGGTCAGTGGGTGCCCTTCTAGGACACAAGTAGTTTGCGGCAAGTCTTTTCGTTATCGAATTTTGGCTGATTCTAAAGTTATAACGATCTAAAAATTCATTTTGTAGAGTGTACAAAATGTCACACCTTTGTGTTAGTGTACAAAGTGTCAAAAACCGGTCTTTATAAGGAATTGTAACCCTTCTAAGACCTTGACCGGGTTTTCTCGAGCTACTTCCGAGTAACAGTAAAACGTGTTCAAGACTCTTGAAATGGTTGACTGAGTGACAAACCGTTCACCGTGTTCAACTTGACGGTATCCTTCTTCTCGAACAGTAACGATTCTTAGAGTGTGCTCACTACGGAGACCAAAGGATTGTATCCTCGCTCCTACCCTCGCTCCCTGGTATTTATATTCGTGAATTCTTGCATAAAAATAATGTATTTATTTTAAATCGAGAATTCACGAAATTAAAAAACCAGGGAGCGAGGATACAATCCTGTGGTCTCCGTAGCGAGCACACGCTAATACAGTCACTTTCAATGAAAAAAAGATAATAAACTTGAAAAACGGCATACAACGTATTTCAACCAAACTACATTTGAATTAAAATGAAGCACAGCTAGGATGTTTTTAATTTGTTTACTATTATGGTGACTCCTGTCTTCTGAGCCAACCTGGATACTTAGGGGTGGTTACCCCGACTATGAGGGTTGATGTAGTAAATATCGTTCGTTGTTAATACATTTATTTACACGTTAAATATATCACAGAAAGTAACTGGTGGTATAGTATTTACTTGAAATCGATGTTACCCCCTGGAATCTCAACTGCTAAATGAATTATCTGTTCTCGTAAAAATATAATTAAAGTCGATTATTGTTTATTTACTGTTTTGGTAAGCCAAGGTGAACGTGATTCAAAAGTGCTGACTGTTAATAAACACCCACTGAATATTATTGCAACTCGACCTTGTATCAAATACTAGCATGCATCGATGCAAAAACTAGGTTAATCGTATTTATTAAAAACAAACATTACCACGGGCATTTAATTATTAAAAGGTTTATTTTTAATATGATGTTTACTGAGATGCTGTGTATCCCAATTCACTATTTTACTTGGGAAGTACCTAATTTAATTTGTTTACAAAAATTGATTTATTCGCGTTTTTTACCGTTTTTTCGATAAATTTTACAATAACCGGAGGTAACAATAATATTCTTTTTCTTCTTCTTCTTCTTCTTCTTCTTTAGCTCATTTCTATCCAATTTTGGACATCGGTCTTCCCCAAATCTTTCCAGATTAGGCTGTCCTTGGTTGCGCTGTTCCAGTGAGTTCCTGCAGCTTTTACAATATCGTCATTCCATCGCATCTAAGGTCTTCCTCTTCCCCTTCTTCCTGTCCATGGTCTCCAGTTTTGTATTTCGGCATTTTATCTTCCTGTCTCGCATTCTGGCGGGCAAATCTCCAATTTAACCCTGTTAGATGTGCTGTTATATTTTTTAAGTTTTGTTTTCTCTCTTATCCATTTCTTAGATTGTATGTCTTGCAGTTTTATTCCCAGCATGGTTCTTTCTGAGCCATATGTTACAACAGGAAGGAAAAACTGATAAAATACACGCGTTTTTAGGTACTGTTGAAGTTTGTGCTTTTTAGTATCCATCTTAACTTTTCAAATGCTGCGCACGCCAATCTGATTCTTCTTGCTTCAATTATTTGGTTTTTGAAGTGAAAACTTCTTTAGGGACGTTGTGGACTTTTTGGTTAGGGGAAAAAGCATTGAATTCGCGACCGTCATCTCGACCGTCACCGCGACCGTCATCGCGACCGTCATTGCGACCGTCATCGCTTATGCTATATATTATGTGTATGTATATATAAATTGTGTAGAGGTATTTAAATTTAAAATAAATGTAAAACATATTTTAAAATGGGGAAAAAGGATTTATTTCGCGACCGTCATCTCTTCGGTTAAATAAATTTTTTAGGTATATACATTATGTGTATGTATATATAAATTGTATAGAAGTATTTAAATTTAAAATAAATGTAAAACCTATTTTTGGATAGGGGAAAAGAATTTTTTTGGCGACCGTCATCGCGACCGTCATCTTTTCGGCGAAATCAATTTTGTACGTATATTTATTATGTGTATGTATATATAAATTTTGTAGAAGTATTTAAATTTAAAATAAATGTAAAATCTATTTTATGATGGGGAGAAAGGATTGATTTCGCGACTGTCATCGCGACCGTCATCGCTTCGATGAAATAAATTTTGTACGTATATTATTATAATATTCGTATAGTAATAGTAATATTGTTGAAGTGAAAACTTCTTTAAGGACGTTGTGCATTTTATAGATGGGAAAAAAGCATTGAATTCGCGACCGTCATTGCGACCGTCATTGCGACCCTCATCGCTTCGGCGAAATAAATTTTGTACGTATATGTATATTATTATGTGTATGTATATATAAATAGTGTAGAAGGAACGCAACGCGTATATAATATTGGTATAACACCTATTTTTGGATGGGGATAAAGAATTGATTTCGCGACCGTCATCGTTTAGTCAAAATAAATTTTGTATGTATTGATGTGATCTTGATTATTGATATGAGATAATATTCTTATTTGTCATTTAATTTAATCAATGCATTAATAATAATTTAATTAATTAACCAGATCACATATCAATATGTTTTCAATCTCAGGGCGAATTATAAAATTAATTATTTACTTACGTGGCTTCTCAGTATTTCTCAATGGTTCCTAATCGGGATAGGAAAGAAAAGAGTAAAATAATACACACATATGGGTTACAATTATAATCAAAATATTGTTTATTTTATTTAAATGGCAATCACTGCTTAATATGTGCTAGATCTTATTTTTCTTAAACATAACATTTACAAATGGGAATCTTATTTCCTTTTGGTTTCCAATTGAAAGTTTTTATTAACATTTAACTATTAGGATTTATTAGCAACAATTCTATTTAAGTTTGATGAAGCTTTTCTGATATTATTGATTATGTTCTTCAATTTATAATGTGGTATTTAATACGAAAAACCCATACATTCATGTCCAAACAAATGAGACTGACCTTTTTCTGGTGAACTGAGAATGTCTTCACACAAGACCCGTTTCCTGCTATCCTTGGCTGCGATCAAAACCTCGTCCTGGCTTTCAGTAATGTTCTCCTTTGAAGATTAGCTCGTATAGCTCTCGTTCCTGCTTCTGTCGTGATGCTGTGTTCTACCTTTTTCGAAACTGCAATCAGCTACCGGGACACTCTTGGCTCAAGGAGGTTCTTTACTCTCAACCTGGCCTACCTCTCGTTCCACGATAGATCTCCACACTCACGGAACTACACCGGCTTTCTCACTCTCCGTACATTCCCGTCTACTACTGGACTTCACTTCTCGACAGCTCAAAACATTCTGATCTATCTTTTTCATTCATTCCCCTACTTTCTAAATATCCCTTCCAGATTCACAAATCAACCTTCCACCACCAACTCTCATTCGCAGTATTCCTCAAAACCAATTTTTAATCTTTCTAAATATGCTTAATGGATTTCAAAAAAAATAGTTAATTCCCATTCTAAAATTACTTTCTACTATTTACAAAATTTAATGACCTATTATCTACTTCAACTGAGTCTTATTTAGCATAGGCTAATGATCGAACCTTCCGCGAACAACGATAATGAACTATTATCTATTTCAACTGAGTCTTATTTAGCATAGGCTAATGATCGAACCTTCCGCGAACAACGATAATGGTACGCGCCATTCACTTTGTTTATTCTAAGCGCATTGTCCCGAGTTTCGTATGCTTCTTCTAATCACTTCTTAAAATTAAATATAACAATTTGTTGTATACAGGTTGTTCTAAATTTATATGCCCGTGGTTGAGAAAATTGAAAATATTTTATATTAAATTGAATTCTGTTTATAATTATCAAAATTTAATTTTCATATCAAATAGAAATATAACAGTATGTATATATATTATCTTCTTCTTCAGCCTATTTTCATCCACTCCTGAACAAAGGCCTCCCCATGAGTTCTACATTCTTCTCTGTTTTGTGCTATTTGGTGCCAGTTTCTCCCCATTTTTGCTTTGATGTCGTCTAGCCATCGTTTTTGCGGTCTTCCTCTACTACGACTGTGCTCGCGTGGTCTCCAATATAAAATGTTTCTCGTCCACGTTTCGATGTTTTGTCGTGCCCGTGTCCTACCCAGGTCCGTTTCAATTTGCATTTCAATTCTTCCAATTACATATTCCACTTTCGTCCTGCTTCGCACGTCCTCATTTTGTATATGTTCCCTCAGATATACCCCTAACATAGCTCGTTTGATCGCCCTCTGTGTTGTTCTCAATCTATTGGCTGATACCTCTGTAAGTGTCATCGTCTTCATTCTGTAGGTCATAATTGGTTGAATACAACTGTTAAATACTCTTTTCTTTAGATTTATTGGTATCTTTTTGTTCTTCAATACATCACTGAGTCTTGCTACTGCTGCCCAAGTCATTCGGATTCTTCTAGTTATTTCTGCCGTTTGATTCTGTTTGCCTAGTTTGATCGTGTGACCTAGGTATATATACTTTTCGACAATTTCAATATCACTTTCATCTAAGTCGATTGTGATATATTGATTTGTCATCACTTTTGTTTTGCTTGTTTTTGTCCTCTGTCTAACTTCTCTCTTCGTTCTTATTTTGCCTGTTGTTAGACCTTCTGATACATTTATTTGCATAGTTGCATTGTCGTATATATATGTATTTGAGGAGTATTCTATATCTGGAATCAATCCTTGCGTTATTCATTCCTTCTAATACGGCCCAGAGTTCTATGGAATCGAATGCCTTATTGTAATCCACAAATGCCAAATGAAGAGGTTCATTGTATTCGTTGCACTTTTCGATAAGTGTCGTTATTGTTTGTAGGTGTTCTATGGTACTATGTCAACAGGCTGGTAACTATCGAATTTATTTGATAGCCTGTTAGTAATTATTTTGGTAAGCATTCTGTACGGATGTGGCAACAGGCTTATTGGTTTGAAATTTTTGCGTTTGTGGTACCTACATATTAGGTGTGTGTATATATAAATAGTATAGGACGCACGCAACGCGTGTATAATATAGGTATAGAACTTCTTTTTGGATTGAGAAAAGGTATTGAATTCGCAACCGTCATCGCTACGGCGAGATATTAGTAATTTATATACTATAGGTTGAATTGCGTATGTGTAAGTTCGAACGAAGTTATAATGGTTGGAGGAGGGATAGAGTGTGTACCCGAAGGAGCTTGCGAAGCAAGCGCATAAGGGGCCACACGGTCTTTACTCCAATCATTATACGTAAGTGATTAGTGTTTAAAGTATTTTTGAAGTGATGTAGCGATTCTGTGCACTTTCTGGATGGGGAAAAAGCATTGAATTCGTGACCGTCATCGCTTCGTCGAAATAAATTCTGTACGTTTATGTATTATGTGCATGTATATATAAATAATATAGGATGCACCCAATGGATACATAATGTAGGTATATCACTTCTCTTTGGATGGGGAAAGAGCATTGCACTCGCGATCGTTATCGACACGGCAGATATTAGTAATTCATATACTATAGGTTGAATTGCTTATAAGTTCGACCGAAGTTATAATGGTTGGAGGAGGGATAGAGTGTGTACCCGAAGGGGCTTGCTTCGTAAGAAGTTTTCACTTCTGTCAGCACTCCCGCGAGTGCCCTAATTTTTTTTTATTAGCTTTGATTATTTGACCCAGGTAGAATATATTCGCCAACAACCTCAATATTTACGTTATTTATATTTATATTAATTTATTCTGTCATTTGTATTTGTCATGATTTTTGTTTTACGCATGTTCATTTTTAATCCTATCTTCTCTGAGGCTTGTGCTAGTTGAGTCAGCATTGTTGCTAGTTCTTCTTGGTTGGTTGTAATAAGAACAACATCATCGCAATATCTGTGGTGATTGAGTTTCTTTCCATCTATGTCGATACGCATGTATTCAAATTTAAGTTCTTTAAAGACGTCTTCCAGAGCTAAGGTGAAGAGTTTTGGGCATATTACATCTCCTTGTCTTACGCCTCTATGGATTGCTATGAGATTAGTTTTGTTTGTTTTATTTTCCCATTTGACTGTCATAGTTGCTAGCTGTTTTATGGATGTTATGTAAGAGTTGCCTGTACCTGAAGTCTATTCTGCTGTTATTTAGAGCTTCTTCTATCGCCCATATCTCGACACTATCGAACTCATTTTCATAGTCTACAAAAGCTAAACATAAATCTAGGTTGTATTCGTTTGCCTTCTCTATCATAACTGTCCATTTTATTTGTTAGTCTTAATTGATATGATGTTAGTTATAATTATTCTTATAACGTTTATAACGTTAATTCTTATTATAAAGAGTTTATACATTTGTGAGAATAGTGAGATATGTCTGTAGTTTTTTAAGTCTCACAAAAATCAACACATTAAAAATGTACCAGGATTTTTAAGATTATGCGGTCATTTTGATGCGCAGTGTATACAGGAAGAGTAAACAGTGCGAAGTTTTAGTACTCCTTTTAAAACGTACGAAAATAACTAAATGCCCAAAAACATTAATTTCTGCATCTTTGTATGCATTTAAATATTTCTTATGGTATATTTTTATTATTTTTAGGCCTGGACCCCGCGTACAAAAAAAGGTGATTAATAGCAAGCTGAAAATTTGTTAATAGCTTAACTGTGTCTAGTCGGACAAACTTTGATGTACGGGAATATTGGAACAGGGGAAGTTTTAACTGTGGAACAGTTTAAAAATTTGGAACGTCAGATTACGAAAACGTCCCGTGTATTTTGTCGGATAGAACATCCAATTGATTTGTTACCCTTGCATTAAACTCTCATGCAAATATCAGACTGCTATAACTATCCAACATGATTCCTGCCATTTGACATGTTCTTCGTGTTTCACTCATTAATTCATTAAAATGCCCAGTTGGTGATAAACACCCGTCTGATTTTTGCATGAAAGTTTAATGAAATGGTAACAAATCAATTGGAAGTTCTGTCCGACCAAATACATGGAACGTTTTCGTGGTCTGACGTTCATAGTTTGTCCGACTAGACACCGTTAAGCTATTATCAAATTTTCAGCTTGCTATTAATCAACTTTTTTTTGGTACGCGGGATCCAGGTCTATTTCTGATATACAATTAATGGACCGAATAAGGAAATAATTGACAACTTTCAGTTACAACTGTGAGGTTTATACGTCACAAGGAGAAGCATTCTAATTGTGATAAAACAGTTCGGTCAAACACATGAATATGGAAAATATGTAGAGCATATCCGCAATTTATTGAAAATATGAAAATGACTAGAAGTGGATCTAGCAATGCAAAGGAAAAGGATATTGGAAACTAAAAGAAAATTCATACTTGGAATTTGGAAATGTGAGAGGTACTTCTGAAGACGGAGCTCTAAATCAGTTGAGAGAAGGAGTAAATAGATAGAAATTAAGTGTGTAAGAAAATTTAAAATATAACAAAGGAATACATTTTTTCAATATGATGAAGAGGATGACAGAATGTTGGGAGTAGGTTTTATGGTGAAAATAAATAAAAACATAATTAGTCTGGGCTGAGTATCGGAGAATAGGCCATTTTTGGGAAAAGTTATTTACCAGCAATTTTATTGCTGGAATCGAATCTTATGATTGTATATATTAATAATATAGGTATGCAAAGTCCGCAGATAGTGTGCTACTTTTTTTATAGACAAAATGGCGCCCGAAAATCGTGTTTTTTTAAATTTTTGCTCTATAACTCCAAAGATTTTAACTTTACACCAAAAACACTCAAATAAAAATTCACCGCAATTAAATTCTGCATAGAGACGTGTTTTTTCCGATTTACTTCGATTAAAACTTTCCCCGGAAAAAGCGGGTTTTTCCAACAAAATCTTTAATTTTCAACTAAACTTTTAGATAAGTAATTGTTAAACAATAATTAAATATCTTGGTAATGTAAAAGCCCTTTTTGTAGATTATAATTCCAGAAGCCAATGGAAATTGAATGAACAGTTTAGCAACAATTGAATTGTTAATTAAAAATTTACGATCGCTATAATAACGACAATAATTGCGATGCATAAGAATAACTATGATTTTTTCATAAAAAGACATTATACCTATCTAACGAACTTTACATAATTGAAATTGGACTATTTAAGCGGCCGCAGGAATATTTTAAAATTATAAGGAATTTTTTGGCTTATAAACAAATAGAATATCCCGGGAAATATTAAACTAAATTAAATTGTAAAAACGTTATTCGAAAATCAGCGGCAGGATGCTTCTTCTAAAAGAAAAAACGTTTAATTATGATGAGTAGTTCCTGAGATACAACCGGTCAAAGTTGACCGGAATTTACGGCAATGATATAAACAACAGGATCATAATTTTCAAACCATCACCTTTTTATTTTTGTCCTCTTTCTCCACACCAATTTTCATCTCCTTAAAATACTCAAAACATATATTATTATAATAAAAACTATCGATAATACGTGTGAAAATTGCCAAAAATAGCAAAATTCCAATCAAAAATTAGGTTGGAGAGAATGTAACCCTCAAAGTTCAAAATCGGTATACGTTAAAAAAATGCATTTTCTCGGCTTCCCATGGAGCAATTTCCTTCATTCTTTTTTTGTTCGCAAGTAACTCGAGTAGAGCCATCGAACTAACGCATTATTAAATGTCAAACTTGCTTTTGTTTTGTTATAATAAATTAATTTATTTATTATAACACAAAATTTAAATTTGTTTAAATAATTATACAGCTTTCAAATGAGAATATTTATGTTTTTAACTTTAAAAGGTACACTTGTAGTAAGTTTATCTAAAAAAAAGCCTACAACTGGAAAAATATGTAGTTTTCTGTTCTTATAAATAAATTAATCTATTATAACATTTAATAATACATTAGTTCGATGGCTCTACTCGAGTTATTAGGGACCAAAAAAAAATGAAGGAAATTGCTCCATGGGAAGCCGAGAAAATGCATTTTTTTAACGTATACCGATTTTGAACTTTGAGGGTTACATTTTCTCCAACCAAATTTTTGATTGGAATTTTGCTATTTTTGGCAATTTTCACACGTATTATCGATAGTTTTTATTATAATAATATATGTTATGAGTATTTTAAGGAGATGAAAATTGGTGTGGAGAAAGAGGACAAAAATAAAAAGATGATGGTTTGAAAATTATGATCCTATTGTTTATATCTTTGCCGTAAATTTAGGTCAAATTTTACCGGTTGTATCTCAGGAAACACTCGTCATAATTAAACGTTTTTTCTTTTAAAGGAAGCATCCTGTCGCTATTTTTTGAATACCGTTTTCATAATTTAATTTAGTTTAATATTTCCCGAGATATTCTATTTGTTTATAAGCCAAAAAATTGTTTATAATTTTAAAATATTCCTGAGGCCGCTTAAATAGTCCAATTTCAATCCTGTAAAGTACATTAGATAGGTATAGTGTCTTTTTATGAAAACATCATAGTTATTCTTATGCATCATAATTATTGTCGTTATTATAGCGACCGTAAATTTTTAATTAATAATTCAATTTTTGCTAAACTGTTCATTCAATTTCCATCGGCTTCTGGAATTATAATCTATACAAAAAGGGCTTTTACATTGCCAAGTTATTTAATTATTGATTAACAATTACTTATCTAAAATTTTAGTTGAAAATTAAAGATTTTGTTGGAAAAACCCGCTTTTTCCGGGGAAAGTTTTCGTCGAAGTGAATCGGAAAAAACACGTCTCTATGCAGAATTTAATTGCGGTGAATTTTTGTTTGGGTATTTTTGGTGTAAAGTTAAAATCTGTGGAGTTATAGAGCAAAAATTGAAAAAACACGATTTTCGGGCGCCATTTTGTTTATAAAAAAAGTAGCACACTATCTGCGGACTTTGCATACCTATATTATTAATACATACAATAATAAGATTCGATTCCAGCAATAAAATTGCTGGTAAATAACTTTTCCTTGTATTTTGCTAATTAGCCCAGAGTAAATAAACAGTTTTAATCTTACTTCAAAGATAATTTGCATGCGCTAAGCGAGGAAAAGGACAACGAAGAAAAAAATGCTTTTTATGGAAACACAAAAATATTTTAACTCCTTAGCAAGCCGAAATATAAAGATAATAATAAGATTCAGTGGACTCTATCTATAACGAACACGGATATTACGAGGTTTCGCTTATAACGAAATTCGCTAGATGTCCTATGAAATTTCTATTGAACTATAGCACCTCTATAATAACGAAGCATAATTGGTTATAACGAGGAAAAATGAGATCGAAGAATATGTTTTTTTACCTGTTTTTAGCGAAGTAATGGCTATAAATAGATATGTATATAGAAATTCTTAACATCTGTGTTATTATCGAGGCCAGTGGTGTAATAAACACCGCCTGCAATAAACTTCTTTCTAAAAAAAACGAATAAAATCCTTTATAAAAGTTATATATTTAAAAATCCCTAAAAAGGGCCACCATAGCAAGTGTTGCTACCATACTGTCATCATGTGAACAAGTCGACTTAGAGCTCAAATGGTACTTAGAGCATTTTACGTGGAATATTTTGAACATCCATGCTTTAGTTCGCATATTTCATCTATGTTTCTTTGATGGATTACTTTTAAAGGGTTTTTACCCACATATTTTTATAATATTGTATTTTGGTGGTTAGCATGTTAGATCACGTAAGCACTGATAATGATTGGTCAACCAATCGAAAACTAGTTCTGTGATGTAGCCCTTTTCAGTAATTTTTAAATATATACTTTTTATAAAGGATTTTATTCGTTTTTTGTATTATAGAGTATACATACAGCCAACTACAGGAAAACTTTTTCTTTGTGTATTTTTAAACTTCTCTGTTTATTTATCGACCGATATTAAATACATATTGTAGGAAAGTTACAATTTACGATGGTATATTTACGATGGTAAATTTACGATCGTATGAAGTCTCATTGTTCAGGTCGACCATCGACCCTTAATAAACTACGTAAGAGGCATCAAAACATTTCAATATTATTGTTGTCTGATATAACGAGATCCGATTATAACGAGGTAATTAGTTCGCCATTTCAGTTCTCGTTATAGAGGGAGTCTACTGTATTTCTTGAGAGCAGGAAGAGCGCAATTGAATCTAGTAAGAAACATCGAAGAGTTGTTCCCATTCTCTTTTGTAAATTACTCCGAGTTTCAAAAACATGTTCCGGTGTGCATCACTTTACGGTTTGGTATACAAAAAAGAAATTGAGTATTTTTAAACGCGTTTTTATCAAAACTGCTTTTTTCAAAGGCGATAGAAATCACAACTCAAAACCTACTTGACCGATACACCTGAAATTTTGCATAGATCTTCTTTAGACTTTTGTGAGTTAACTCTGTCGAGCTTTATTTGTTGTTTTATGCTTATTTTTTGTATAAAAATAATAAATATTATGGCTTTCACCCTTTTTTACAGAAAATTTCGTTATTTTGACTCCTGAGTGATACCAAAATTTCAAAAATCGTTAAAAATAAAAACAAATTAACAACGTTATCTCGAAAAACTCAAATTCACAAAAATGTGTTTGGCTTGTGTATGTACCCCCTTCAGTAGTCCCTCGTTGATTTTTATTCCATATGACTGTCTCTCAAGTGCCTTTTTAAATTAACTGGTCAGAGTAAACACTGAACAATGTTGGGCACAAAATGCAATCTTAGATGCTATACTTTATCTAATACATTCTGAAGTCCACTAAGCATGCAAATACATATTTTCTTTATTCATGACATTTTTGTAATAGGATATTTAGCGCAAAAAGTGCTCCGTTGCATTTCCTATAGCATTTCTGAGACCAAATTGGGTATTGATAATCTATAATCGATATTCCATTTCCAATTTCCAGCATTGTGTTTTTTAGGCGTTGTGAGAATGTGAGAAAGATACACTTGAGCCAGTGTGTGGAAATCACTCCAGTGTTTTATATTGCATTAAAAAGTTTTACTACTACTTTTATGTTATCTTCATCTAGCTTCAGCAATTGAGTTGGTGGTTCATGCGGACAATAAACTTTCCTAATTTTAGCATTTTTTATAGCGTGTTCTACCTCTAATTTCATAATTTCTTGGCCGTTAGTACAATTTTGGTATAAATTATCAGTAGTAATTGCACAAGAGCTCTAAAATTCTATATTAATTTTAGAGATCGAGTGCAATTTGTTCCGATTATCTCATGAATAAAACTGTTAAAAAAAATTTTTATTGTAATTTATTTATGTAAGTATAAATTAATACAATTAAACACACAGTTGTTATAAATATTTGACGGTTGAAAGTCATCACTTTTATAATTTTTAAAACATTAATTGTCATTAATGTCACCGAATGTATTTTTTCGTAGCAACCAAGGGCATCTGACGTAATATACTTGACGAAGGGATATTATCAAAAATTATCAGTTTAATTTTTATTTCTGTAGCTTTCTATTGGTCAGAATCTCCTATGAATGAAATAATCGAGATAATTATCTTTTTTTTAATTATTTTTTCCTTTACTTTCACAAATGATACTTATTTTCTTTTTCTTCTAGTTCCATAACAGTTATTGATCGTTTGATATCATGTTGTTGGCTACCATATTCGCTATCATGGCTGAATTGACAGCAGCTAATAAATAATTATAAGCAACAAAAGACACTATAGTTCAAAAGATAAAACAGTTTTATCGATTTTCATTTGTTTTTGTATTTCTCTCCGTGTTTGATTCGTACCTGTGGTCTCTTATGGTCAAGCACGTTGCCTGGTCTAATAGCCTTCTTATGGTTCTCGGATACATCTTCAGATTCTTTTATGACAATCGGATTGTATTTAGAGAATGTCGATTACGAGGTCTATACGTTGTTGACTAGTGTAACTGATAGTCAATGTGCAATAAAAATTTTTCTGTCAATTTTCATTTGATTTTCCTAGTATTACGAGTATCGTTATTGTGTACAGTTGTTTCTTGTCTATTTAATTATGGCTAAATATTTGAAGACGTTATAATAAAAATTTCTTTTTTATTTCAACTGCATCGACGTTCTTTAAAATGGCGGTCTTAAGGCAATTATACTTTTTTGTGCACGTGCTTAAATATACTGCTCAGATATTTTCAGGTTTTTCTAACAATTAATGATATTATTATATAAAACTATAAAAATTACGAAAAACTATGATTTTTGTATAAAAAGGAACTATATTATCTATCTAATGCACTTTACAGGATTGAAATTAGATTATTTAAGCGGCCTCAGGAATATTTAAAAATTATAAACAATTTTTTGGCTTATAAACAAATAGAATATTTCGGCAACTATTAAATTAAATTATAAAAACGGTATTGGAAAAAACGCGGCAGGACACTTTTAAAAGAAAAAACATTTAATTGCGATGAGTGGTTCCTGAGATACGACCGGTCAAAGTTGTATTATTTGTAGAATTTGTCAAATTATAGAAAAATCTCGAGAACCTAGAAACATATTATTTGTACTTTGTTAACTACTCTAAGGTTTTTAATAACGTAAAATGAGGTAAAATGTGGCGATTTTGGGAAAAACTATGTCCTTGAAAATGTCACAAAGAATATACCTAACTAAATATCTCTTTTCTTACTCAGACTCTTTAACAATATTTTAGAATATTTTACAATATTTTACAATATTTTACACTTTTACAATATTTTATAATCGAAAATATTTAGCTATATTATTAAGGTATTGGATTTTCACAGGAGCTATGCCGATTTAGTATACAAGTTTATGTGAGATTTTTAAGGTCATAGCTTGTCCCGAATTATCCTTCAATTACCTTTACTTAGAGAAATGGGTACGTCAGGACATCTAATATATTTATTGCAAACACGGTATGTAAATAATACCGCTAATCTAAGAGTTAAAAATCTGGTTTCGAAAAACTTCAAATTAAAAACTGGAGTTCGACAGGAATGTATGATATCCCCCATTCAATGACAACGTGGAGCAACGATAGGGGAAGAAAAATCAAAAACCTACGTTATGCCGATGACACTGTTATATTGGCGTCTTCACCAGAAGAACTGGAACAAATTATGAATATGCTAGGCAATAGAGATTGCAATTGCTGGATCCAGCGCTTTTTTTTCATGCTGTATTCAGAAAACCGGGCTGGATCCAGCAGCGCGGATCCGCAAACGTGTCAGATTCGAAATAAGTTACTGAATGTCTTTACTAGCCTATTTATTCAAAGCCGTGAGTCGGCAAATTGCCATTCTATCGCCCTAAGAGTAGCTCAGTATGCTGGAAAGTTTCTACAGCCTAAAAGTTTGCATCGATAAAATGTTGATAGACATTGATTCTACGATAAAATTATCTGCTGGCGAGTGGTACATAATCAATGAGTTGATGACCACTCTCTAACCGGTAAAACTGGCTGTAGAAACTCTTTCCAGAAGAGAGCCCACTTTGATAACGGCCGACACAACCATGACATTTGCCTTAGACAAACTAAATAGCCAGGACTCTAGCCTTAATGCCAATCTAGCGGAAGCACTACGCAACATAATCGCAGAACAGTATCTCTCTGAAATTACAGGTACATTAGTGTACTTACAAAATCCAAAATCCAAAAATCCAGCTGGATTGAAAATGCTGCTGGATTGCAATCCCTACTAGGCATGGTAAGTAATGTAATGATGAAAACCAAAGTAATGATATTTAATGGAATCAGAAACAACTAAGCAGAAATAAGAGACATGGCAGGTTAGGAAGGGATCAAACAATTTAATTACTTAGGCTGGAGGACTTACTAATTACTTACTATTACTAACAGTGGAGGATACGAAGGCGAGATTCGTCTACGCATCACAGTGGGCAGATCAACAACAGCCACACTCACAAAAATATGGAAGAACACTGACATCACAAAGAACACAAAATTACGCCTTGCTCGAGCATTGATATTTCCTTCCTCCACCTACGTTTCAGAAACTTCTCTCTCCTGTCGTTTCCCCATTACTGAGGATCGTGATTTTTTCCAATATTCCTAACAATGTTTCTCCATTGGTCTCTATCTTCAGCTGCTCTAAGAGCTTAGCAGAATGAGTTTCCAGCTGAATGCTTTATTTGGTCAGACCATCTAGTTGGTAATCGTCCTCTTGATCTTCTCCCGGGGACGTTTCCAGAAACAATTAATCTCTCCAAACTGTCGTCACCTCTGCGAACCATGTGACCAAAGAATTGCAGAATTCGTTGCAGACATATTGTGGACAGCCTTTTTTTAATATTGAGTTGGTTTAGAATGGAAACGTTTGTCCTATGAGCTGTCCAAGGTATGCGCAGCATTCTTCTCCAGCATCACATCTCAAAGGCATCAATTTTTTGGCACTCGCATGCGCGAAGAGTATAAGTCTCTAAAAACTTGAGCTATAAAAGCCGATTCGAAGCATATAGTGGCGTTTGAAATGTGGGTCTACCATAGAATGTTGCGCATAACATGGACCGAACATCGCTCAAATAATTCACTAGTAGCAGAACTTAACATAAAAACTAGACGCACCATTAGGTACTATCACCAAGAGAAGGCATGGAACGAATGATAGTTGAAGGCAACGTAGCGGGCAAAATATGTAGAGGAAGATCTTCAGTACGATAGTTGGACCAAATAAAGGACATGAACAGAAATAGTTAAACAAATTTCATGATGCCACTACATCCTTACGAGGGAGAAAATATAGAGGAGGAGGACTATTAACAATTTTTCTCGGCCTTTTTTAATTTAAAGTTCCTTATAAAATGATTATACTAGCACTCCAACTCAATTTTATATAGTAGTATTCGAATTTTGATCCTTCAAGCAACTTTTAACCACATTTAATAGTTTTTATTGTCGACGGTTGACATATCAGACAGCGTTAATCTGATTACCGATTATAAAGTGAATATATGGGAAAGCAGTGATATTTTTAAACTACCTACATCCTACTTACACCTACTGAAAGTCCGAAATACGTGATAATTTTACGTTAAGAAGCAAAAGAACTACATTTTAACTGGTTCTACGATCTTTAATGAATGTTATTGTTGATTATTATCGGTTGGAAGATTTATCGTCGCTAGTCACATCACGTTATTTACCCAACAATCTTAAAATAAATATTTTTAGGCGATTTACCTTTAGATAATGCCACAATCTACCAGCATGATTGTACTTTGATTTTTAATTCTAACCAGGAAATAATACGTGCTAAATATTTCGTCCCTGCCATTTCCAACTATCGAATGTGAAAAGTGGTATTTTTCAGGAGAGCAAAATAACTCTTTTTTAGAAATTCCTAAATCAGCGCATGGACAAATAGGAAAATTTTTATATTTTTTGTATGCAGTGTTTCATCCTTGTTAGATTGATAACAGATTTGAACTGTTTATCATTTTTTTCTTTCCAAAAAATCACATTCGTTACTTTGCTTTTTGTATTAATCAAATATTTGTTTCGGTCCGATGTTTCAAAGTAGCGAATGTATAATAGCGAATAACTGTATAATTAAATAATGAAAATCTGTGAAAATGAAATCATAAACTGCCTCACAAGAATTTCTTGGAAGCGATCCTGAAACAAAATTCCAGTGTTGCCAATCGCATTTCTCTAGATTATCCGATGATCGCTCGAAAAATATCCGATTTGTCACGAAAAGGTACGCTAGGTCAAAAATTATTCTATTAAAATCAATGTTGCTAATGTTATTCTTTAAGTCCCCTTAAAAACCATCAAATAACAAAATCCGTTGTTCGTACGCCAATCAGTTGATTGTAATCAATTATCATTATGATAATTAACATAATTGATTGTATCAATTAACGTAACAATTAGGGAGCGTTCAAGTATTACGTAACGCGATTTTTGACCCCCTCCCCCAACCTGCGTTACGTAATACTTGAACGCTCCCTTATTAACATAATTGATTAATTAATTAATTAATCTCATAATTGTAATCAATTATGTTTTCAGCAACCCAATCAAAGTTGACATTGACAGTAATTAAATATTTGATAATGATCAGTTGATTCCATTTCTGATTAGCGTTCGAACAACCGGCCCTTTAATCTACTGGATTCTCTATTTCACGGTTTAAAAATTTTCGTTTATAGATGAAAATCTCGTATCCTAGCTGATTATTACCTAATTCATGTATGTAAATACTATTTACTTTCTATTATTATATTATTCGTATTTTGTATTATTGTAAAATTTCTGGTCAATGCTTTTAAAATGCATTATTTTTATCGAGTCCTGAGTTACTTAAGCACTGCACTACATAAAATAAAAATTAAATTAAATCGTGCGTGAATTAGCTTTCATAAGTTTAGAGACTAAAAACTAAAAACTCATCGGACGGCAATAAACTCATACTCATCGAACTAATACTCATCAAAACAGTAACATCGGACGGCAGACGGTTTTTGAAATTTGAATTGTATTAGTATACCTTAATAGTGCTTAATAGTAAATATGCATTTAAATTCTAAACAAAAGAATCGGCACATGTCCCTTTTGTCAAAAGATCAAAAGTATCGGATGTCACTAACATTCATCCAGTATAGACTATTTATAAAAATTTGGGCGGAACCAAACAAAATTAATGTGTTGTTGGTGTTGGGAATATACAAATGGATGAGAAAGTTTTAGTCGATGGTAGATACACTGAAAAATATCCGCAAATATCCGATTTATTTAAAGATACGAAGAAGATACGACAACTCTCAAAAAGGTACGCAAATGGGATAATTATCCGCCGTTTGGCAACACTGCAAAATTCACACAAATTGTAAATACGTGCGGTTTGTTCTTCTCAGCAGTTTAGCATTTTCGACAGTTTACAGATTATAATTGAATAACTGTTGAATAAATTACAAGACAAACCAACGAATGTGACACACTCGACATTTAGCACTGTACAAAAATATACCTTTAGTAATATTTATATAAAAAAGTATCGAATACAACCATTTTCGTCAGTTTGCAGTCCAGGGCCCCCGCAAGGTTGAGCGGCGCCCGCGTGCTGGATATATTTTGGCGCCCTTTAAATCTACCTATATCCAATTATGAAATAAATCTATAATTTTTTATTTTTTCCTCGTAATAAAACAACAGAAATTGCAAGAACTCAAATTTTATTTTTCTTGTAACTAATTTACTGATAATGGCAAAAAACAAAACGTTAATATGTATATTAGTGAAGGACGTAGGCGTAAAATTTCGGGCCAATGTGTTTTAAATGCATTCATTTTTTTCGAATCCTAAAAAAACTATTAAGTATTTTTGAAACATTTAAACGCAGAATGAAAAATTGCATTATTACCTTAGATTGACCAAAAAGTACTTTTGAATGGGCTATTTGAAATTAAAAATTACACTAAATTTTCTCTTTTTTTTCACTCCTGTAATTTATTAAAATAAACTATACAGAAGTTTTCAAGGACTTTCGGCCCTCTTTCATTCTGCGTTTAGATTTTTCAAAAATTTCTTACATATTCTCAGGATTCGAAATAAATTATTGCATTTATTAAAACACATTGGCGCGAAATTTTGCGCCAACGCTCTTAAATCTAAATCGAATTAAATGGGTGTTTTTCTAAATTTGACGGCAGCAAATCCTTTTATATGTTTAAAGTCAATTTTATTGACAAGCTCTTGCTCGACTGTTAATATTACCAAACCAGATAATCTTTCCTGTACCATAGTACAGCTCAAACAATTTTTAATTAACTTTAATTTTGAAAAATGATCTCTCACCAGAAGCGACAGACACCGGTAAAGCGAGGATGATTCTTCATGAAACAGTGTTATTTGGTAAAGATGAAGTTAGATTATTTTCAAATATATATTGAAGAATATCAAGTGGATCTGATGAGTTAGGCAATTAAAGAACCTAATTATAAAGCTTTTATCTCGTTAAATAAATCAGTTGCATCAATCTTTACTTGATCAATCTTTTGTTGAAGAGCAAGACAATGTTTTAAAATATTATGGTCACTTAATGTAAAAATATCACTGAAAAAACCAAAAACATTATCATAATAAGACATTGTATCAAATCTACTATTTAATGAATTTGACCAATTATTCTAAAAAAAAATAATATTTTAAATGCGGTTTTTGGATCATGAAAATGTTTTTTTTCTATGTTCATAATCGAAAAATTTTGGTTTATATTTTCATCTCACGATATTTAACGAAGGAAAACCTTGTTCATCAGCTGCCAGTTTTCCCGCTTGGGCAATTCTTGGGTTGATTTCACATTCAGATTATAGTGTAATGTGTAGTGTGTGTGTGTGTTAAGTAAATGTCTTGTCACTTGAGTAAAGTCGACTTCATTGTCTTTACAAAGAGACGCTAATTGGATCCGAACATCTGCACTTCCTTCACCTATCCCCCAAGGATAGAAATTATTTCTATTAATTGATTTTTAATAAAGAAACATTTTATACACAGCTGGGATTCACAACTCAGAACCCTTGGATCCAAAGGTCGGCTCTCTTACCATTGAGCCACATAGGGCCGGCGATAACGGGCCTGCAAGTGATGCACTGCAGGCGGACGCCCCTATTTGGTGGGCGCCAAAATGAGCTTTTTGCTGCTGGTGTTATACAAAATACATAGGTACTTCAAAACGGTAGTTTAGAAATAAATATAAAGGTACATATTATTTTTATATTACAATCTTTGCCTTTTTATAACATGTATTTAGCAAATTGGGTGTTTCTATTAAATTATTAAAAAATCTGTTTAACCCAAAATCCAACCTATCCACAGTCAAAATTTATTTTTAAAAATTTGAATTCCTCGTCTCAAAAAACGTCAATGTCAATTTTTTATGAATTAATGTTAATTTCAAAAATCCAAAGTTTCTAAGTTTCAAATCTGGACAGAATATTACAACCCGACAAGGTTTGACCTGTAAACAAATTTTTACTATTTACGAATAAGTACTGCAAAACAGGTATTCCTATATTATACTGTTTTAAAAAATAGTAAATTATAACACCAAATTAATATAAAATAAGATTTTAATTATTTTTTTACTAATAACACAATATTTTTTGTATTTTTGAAATTTCTCCAGATGTTCGTTAAAAATGTAAAATTAAAATTGTATAAAAAATGAATATCTCGTTAAAATAAACATTTCTTATTTGCCAATCCTTCGGTTTGGCGCCCTTTTGGGGCTGCTACCCGCGTGCGTCGCACGCGTTGCACGCCCGGTTACGGGGGCCCTCTTGCAGTCAACCAAATGGAAAAATGTTCATATTCGATAGTTTACACAGCATATTTCCCGCCCTCCTAATCAAGCTACAATAACGAGAATTTGCCACAAGATGTAACACGTATATTGCGAGGACAAGGTATCGAATCTGAAAATCCCTATTTTTCACATTCGATAGTTGGAAATGGTAGGGACGATTTATGAAATAAATATACTTAGTCTGTACATTATAGTCCAATCAACAGCCATTTTCTCGTGGAATTTTGAGAACCAAGGTCGATTTCCTTAAAAATTTGAATTGTCAAAATCTACCCTACGACGAAGCGCGCTTTTGCACTGGGGGTGAAAACAGCCTCATCTAGGGGATGAAAATTTTTTCAATCAAAATAACTATGGAAGTCGATAGATTGACCAATTATGAGTAAATTTTGTTTTATAAAATTTTTTGAAAAGTTGATACTTTCCAAGTTATTAGCGATTGAAAAAAATGCATTTTTCATTGAAAAAACTCACGTTCTATAACCGTTTTTCATGAATAACTCAAAAGCTTTTAATTTTATAGAAAAAAATTATTAAGAACAAGATTGTACCTAATAAAAAACAAAGAAATTCATGTCATAAAAATCTATGTAAACCCAATAACTACTAAGTTATTGCTCTTTAGAGGATGGTTATTCTCGAACAACCTCGAAATTCTCGACAACATTCAATAAAAAACATCTTTTAAAGTTAACCTTTAAATAAAAAACCTTTCAAATGAGCTCTCAAAAAAGTATTTTGCATACGAACTGACTGACGTATGACAAAAATAAAGTAGCTCCGTTTTTTTGAAATGTGACAATTAAACCCTCGTCATTACAATCCTAATAGAAATTAATAATTTCTCACTTGAAATGAACTTTATGTAGATATAATTAATACGATCCATGTAATTTGATCGGTTTGGAATGCTTAGTTTAGAAAAAAGAGTTGATTAAATCGAAAATGACATTTTTATAATTAAAAAAAGTGCGTTTTTCTTAAATAAACCTAAAAGTATTCATAATATAAAAAAATGTTTTAAATATTAATTGTAGGATTTTTTTTGAAAATTTTGATTTGTGTTTTGTTTATGTATCATGAAGAATAAGGGAGATATGGCCGTTCAAGTTTTCATTTATACATTAATTTGTGGCTTACTCAACCCCTTTGCACTCATCCCTTTTCAAAAATAGAGGTCGCAAACATTTTTAATCAATATGAAGTTAAAGCACTCGAAAACTTGTACAATATACATTTTATAAACAGTTTTTTGCTTAAAAAATAAAGGATTTATCGTCTAAAAACCAACTGAATTTTTTTTTTGAATTGCGAAGCTCGAATAATTAAACATTAAAGAAACGGTCGAATATTTTGCGAAATGAACATGGGATCGAAAAACTGAAAAAATATGTCCAATAATTTTCAAAAATCTATCGAATTACAACAAAACGCGATCCCCCACTCCACCCCCTGGTGGTGGGGTGGGGGTAACTTTAAAATCTTAAACGGAAACCCCCAGTTTATATTGCAGATTTGGATTCCTTACGTAAAAGTAAGCAACTTTTATTCGAGACATTTTTAGAATTGTGGATAGATGGCGCCATAATCGGAAAAAACAATTTATCGTGATACAATAGGTAAATTAGAGAAACTGTCTAATATCTCTAGAAATACACTTCCAAATGAAAAACCAAAAAAAGTGTTTAATATTTTTTAAAAACCTATCGAATACCACCAAACATGACCCTTCACCCCACCTCCTAGAGGTGGGGTGGGGTAACTTTAAAATCTTAAATATGAATCCCGATTTTTTATAGCAGATTTGGATTTCTAATGAAAAAATAAGCAACAGTTGTTCGAAACATTTTTTAGAATTGTTGATAGATGGCGCTATAATCGGAAAAATACGATTTATTGGCGCCATCTATCAACAATAATTCTAAAAAATGTTTCAAATAATTAATGTTAATTATTTTTTATGGGGAATGCAAAACTCCAATAAAAAACGGGGGTTCACCCCACCTACAGGGTTTGGAGTGGAGGGCCGTGTTTGGTGTCATTTTGGATGAGGACGAAACTGTAAATAGCGAGAGCGACGATGAGCAGCAGAATGAGAGAACAGAAGAGGAAGAAAATGTACTAATTTGAAGTACCTAATTATTTTCATTAAAATGAAATGAATTAAAAATTTATTTTCAGTATACCTTCATTTTTATCACTTTCTTTCATTATTACTGCAAAAAAGAGTATAACCGCAAGTTCGGTCTTAAGGGGAAGCTTTTAAAAATGTTATAGGATTAAAAAAATTTACATTATACCATTAATGAGCAAAAATTTAAATTAAATGACGCAATTTTTAATCATTTCAAATTATAATAAACATATTTAATACTAGTCTTTAAAATTACTACCACTTAGGCGATGATTTACAGAGGTAAAATCTGTCTGATCAATCGTAAACTCATTTGAGAATGTCATGTAGTCTTCAAATAGTTAATGTAAAGTTTATTTCAACCAAATATATGAAAAAATCTACATTTTTTCATTATTTTTGCAAGAAGGGGTAGTTTTCACCCTTAAAAATAAAAATCAAGGTCCGGCATAGGGTACGTTTTGAAGAAGAGCGTCAGCAGAGCTTGAATCCAAATTTTGATTAAAATCGTATCACAAAATCTAAATTTTTTCATTTATTTGCAATAAGGGGTAGTTTTTACCCCTAAAAAAATAAAAGGCCTGGTTCGGCATAGGGAAGATTTTTTAAAAGAAGGTCAGTAGAGCTTAAATCCCAATTCTAATTAAAACCGTATGAAAAAATCTACTTTTTTTCATTTTTTTTTTGTAATAAGGGGTAGTTTTCACCCCTAAAAATAAAAAGCACGATTCAACATAGAGTAGATTTTGCAGAAGGGGGTCAATCGAGCTTAAATCAAAATTTTCATTAAAGTCGGTGTTGGTTCTCAAAATTCCACGGTTTTACAGTTTTTTTACCACTGATGAGTGGTCTGAAGTATTGCAGCCAGAAGGAATAAGTTTTTGAACTTAATTTTTTGGCAACAGAATAACTAATAAATTTAAAGAATGCTATGGTAACAATATCAATGTTTTATCTTTTATAATTTTTGTGAAAATAAAGTACTATCTTTAAATTTTTTTGTGAAGAGACCGATTTTTATTTATTATTCCTCAGTCTTATTGTATTCCGTATAAGAAAATGTCTTGAGTTCGAAAACACCAAAATTACCACCTTGTTAGCGATTTTTCACCTGTACTGGAATCAGCGAGCTAATATAAAAATAGAAGACCAAACATCGGACGAAATAGAAATACGTAGAGGGGTACGACAGGGTTGTATATTGTCACCGCTCTTGTTTAATATCTACAGCGAACAAATATGCCAAGAAGCTCTCTCATATGCAAACGAAGGGATAATAGTCAATGGAGAAGTTATCAATAACATTCGATATGCTGACGATACTGTGATAATGGCAAGAACAGCGGAAGATCTACAACATCTAGTTGAAAGTATGAATGAGATATGTAATAACTACGGCATAAGGATGAACGTCAAAAAAACCAAATATATGACCTTCAGTAAGAATCCAATAAATGACACTAGTATCACAATAAACGGTACCCAACTTGAAAAAGTAAACGAATACAAATACTTGGGAACCCTTATCAATGAAACTGGTGACCAAAATCACGAGATAAAAAGACGTATTGAAATTGCCAGGTCTACTTTTATAAAAATGAAAAAATTATTTTGTAATCGTGATATTAGTATTCATCTACGAACTAGAATGTTAAAATGCTATGTATTCAGTACTTTGCTCTACGGTGTTGAGTCATGGACTCTTAAACAGAGGAATATTAAAAATCTTGAAAGCTTTGAGATGTGGTGCTACCGCCGTATACTAAGAATAAGTTGGGTGGATAAAACTACAAATGAAGAAGTAATACGCAGAATAAATAACAAGCCAGAAGTTCTACTGAATATAAAAAAGAGAAAACTTGAATACTTAGGCCACCTGATGAGGGGACAAAAGTACACATTCCTACAAAACATAATGCAAGGAAAAATCCAAGGACGAAGAAATCCAGCCCGTAGAAGAATGTCCTGGATGAGAAATTTGAGAGAGTGGTTTGGCTGTACCACTAACGAATTGTTCAAAACAGCAGTAAATAAAATTAAAATCGCCCTAATGATATCCAATCTCCGATAGGAGAGGCACTCAAAGAAGAAGAAGCGATTTTGACAGGGGTAGAATTGTTGCCTACAGAGATATGGGTTTGTCGTATAGCGAAATTGGCCGTCGTGTTAATTGTACATTGTACGGCAATGACGGTTATGCGTGTGTTCGTGTGTGGACAAGCGAAGGCTTACGAAGAACATTACGAAGAAGACCAACTGGTCAACCGATGCGTGCCACAGAGTGTCAAAATTGGCTCTGCTACTACGTGTCAAATCGCTGACCAATGGTTTGGAGTAGTAGGTAGACCTGTTACTATGCGTACACTATACAGTCGCATTCGAGCTTTTGGGCTGTTTTCATTCCGCCCATGACTAGTGCTTTCTTTGACTACGTACCACTGTCATCAACGTTTGAGTTGGTGCAGATAAAAGCAGCATTAGGTAGCAGATTGGCATAACGTAGTATTCAGCGATGAATCGAATTTTGGTTAGGAATGCATGATGTTCGTAGGATGGTAAGACGCCGCCGTGGAGATCGATGAGATATCGCGTTTGCTGTTGAGAGGCATGTACAACATGACAGTTGGAGAAATGGTTTGGGGTACTATTGACTATCGTAGCCGATTACCACTTGTGTTTATTCGATGCAGTATGACAGCTGCGCGTTCTGTTGATGATATCTTACAAACCACTTTGCTGCCTTATACAGACGGCCGTCGAAAAGTACTTAAGAAAGACAACGCGCGTCCCCACCCCGTGCCCACCCCGTTCACCAGATTTAAATCCTATCGAACATTTGTGGTATATGATGGAAAGGAGACTTTCCACTTTGCGCCATCCTCCACAGACTCCGGCACAGTTAATAAGTACATGAAGTTCAAGTTGCTGGGAACGAGTTGCCACAAGCAGACATCGATCATCTCATTTTTTAATGCCTAGATGTATACAGGAGTGTATTCAGCTACGGGGCCGCCAAACACATTATTATTGTTTTTTTGTTTACTTGTGAATAAAAATTCTTGCCAACGTTATCGTTTTCTTCTTGTTGTAAATGTATTATGGTGCCAAAAATTTTTTTTTTTTTTTTTTTAACTAAGTTAATGGCACTGGCGTAGCCAAAAGGCCAGTCATGTTTTCTTATAGTTTTATCAACCATTGCTTACTTATACTTACATTTATATACGTGGTACATTTAGTAACAATAATTTGTATACAATACAATATTGGTATGTTAGTAAATGCCTAATGATTTTGTTTGCATATTTTTATTATTTTTTTTATGTATTTTTTTTGTTTTTTTTTTTTTTTGGTTTTTTTTTTTTTTAATTTTTTTATTTCTCTTCGTTTTATTAGGATTTATGTATTTTTTTATTGTTTTGTTTTTTTTTATATTATTATTATTATTTTTTTATTTTTTAGTACATATTTTATTTTGTTGTTTGTCTTTTTTATTTATTTTTTTAATTATTTTTTCGGTTTAGGCTTACAATGAAAAAATTTTTTTTGTCTGTCGCAATACTGCTTACAATATAATGTTAGTAGATTTTACATACTGATATATAATATTATAAATACTATTATCCTCTAATGTCAATAGATTTGAAACATTTATTGGAAATTTCATATTGTAAGATATTAAATTTTGATAAAGCTTGTCAATTTCTAATTTTTTTAAAGGACATTCTAAAATAATATGTTGTAAATCGGCAATTTCATCACAAAGACATTTATTATTATCTAACAAACCTATTTTACATTTATACACGGGAAATAAGGCATGATTACAGCGCATTCGACTTATAATCCGAATAATTGAACGATTACATATATTCTCAAACCATGGTTTGTCCCTTATTTTTGGTTGTATATTCTTAAAAAACTGTCCCTTCTCTCCTAATTCATATTTTAGCTGCCAATTTTCCTTTAGTTCCTTTCGAAAAATTGGAATAAAGTCAGACTCTGGTATTTTTGATCCGAGTATTCTTCCATTTTTCGCACCATTTTTTGCTAAAGAATCCACTTCTTCATTTTCTTCTATACCTGAATGTGCTTTGATCCATGAAATATAAATTTGTTTTCCCATACTTAATACATTGTGATACAATTCCAAAATATCAAGAAGTATATAATTTAAATTAGGATTTAAACAAAGGTTTTTAAGTTTTTCTACAGAACTTTTAGAGTCTGTGAATATAACAAATTTATCATCTTCTTGTTCTAAACACATACTAATTGCTAGTTTTATGGCAATAAGCTCTGCACTGAAAATTGACAACATTTCTGGTAGTTTGTATATTAACTTAATATTTTTAGAAGGGTAATAAACGGCACAACCAACTCCATGTTCCGATTTCGATCCATCAGTATAAATTTTTCCATACTCCTTCCACTTAACTGTACATTCCCGATAATGTTCTTTTTGTATAATATCACTGTTTTGACACAAGTATCTAACATTAATATGAGTCTTTACTGGATATAGAAACATTTCATAGGGATAATTCCATAAAGGGATACCATTGGATTGATAAAGTTGTTCATATCTGTGTACATTGGTAATAAAACTTTCAACTAATAACGGTGTTTTTTTCTTCTCCCAATATTTAGATGTCAAAACCATACTGGCTAAACTGGATATTTTAGCCAACACCTTAGATTTCTGAGAACTTAACTTTAATACGAATTTGTCAGACAAAAATCTTCTACGCAGGTTCAGTGGTGGTTCACATGTTTCAGCTTCCATGACGTCTATAGGCGTGCTTCCCAAGTATCCAATACTGAGTCGAAGACATTTGTTTTTTATTTGATCTATTTTTTTAAGATTTGATTCCGCTGCTGAATGGTAAAATAAAGAACCATAATCTAAAATAGATCTGACAAGTGTTTTATAAAACAGTAACATTATTTTTGGATCTCCTCCCCAGGAGGAATGACTGAAAGTTTTTAATAAATTTACACTATTTTCTGTTCTTTTGATTACATAATTTATGTGTTCTTTCCAATTTAATTTACAATCTAAAATTACTCCTAAAAATTTAATAGAAGATTTGTAAGGAAATACATATTTTGATAACTTTATTTGAGAAGGACAACGAAATCTTTTTCTTGTAAAAGTAACTAATACTGATTTTTCTTCGGAAATTGATAAGCCATTATTGAAAGTCCAATTGTCTAAATTTTTTACTGCATAATTAAGTTGCTTATGGCCTATCTCAATGGATTTGTGACGAGTGTAAATAACAATATCATCGGCATATTGCAAAATAGATACATTTTGTGGGATGTCAACAATTAAATCACTTGAGTAAATTAAATATAATATAGGACTTAATATACCACCTTGTGGCAGCCCCATAGATGTTTGTCTGCATTCAGAGAATGAGTTATTTTCTCTGAAAAATAGATTTCTGTTGTTGTATAGAATATATACGTGTTTAGCTAGACTTTGAGGAATTCCCATTTGACACATTTTTAAATATAATATATCTAATTTTACGTTGTCATATGCCCCTTTTATGTCTAAAAATAAAGCTGATGTTGACTGGTCATTGGAAAGTGATAGTTGAATATCTGTAACAATATTGGCCAGGTTTTCATATGCCGATTTTTTTTTTCGAAACCCAAATTGAGAACTATGAATAAGGTTATTAGATTCTAAAAAAAATTCTAGTCGTGATTTTATCATTCTTTCATATGTTTTTAAAACACATGATGATAAAGAAATGGCCCTATATGACGATGCTTGATTTTTTGGTTTTCCTGGCTTAAGTATGGGAACTAAAATATAGTTTTTCCATTGTGAAGGTATGTCGATTTTATTTAACCAAATATCGTTTAGTAGATTTAGAAGCAAAATTTTTCCTGGTTTAGAAAGATTAAACAACATAGAATAATGCATATTATCAAAACCTGGGGCTGTATTGGCAGACTTTTTAAATGCCGTATCTAATTCTTGTTTTGAAAACTGATTGGTGAGATAATTGACACTACTATGATGTTCTGTCACCCCTGGACAGTCAAGAAAGATTGGATCAGGTGATACATATGGAGGAGTTAAAATGTTATGAAATTCCGCTCGCCATTCTTCTTGATCTGATTGAGTTTGATTAGAGATTTTGCGATTTTTAAAGTTATTTACCTTTTTCCATATAGTCTTAAGTGGTACTGATCTATTGAGAGATTTACAATAATTTATCCAGCTATCTTTTTTAGTTTGCTTAAAAGTTTTTTTTGCTATAGCATCAGTTCTTTTATATTCCAACAAATTATCTAATGTGGGATTATTCATATATTTATGAAAACTATTTTTTCGTTTCTGTACTAAATACTGGCATTTTTCATTCCACCATTGTTTATTTTTATTTGAACATTGATTGGATTTAAATTTAGGTATAGAAAGGTTTGCTGTGGTTTCTACAATTTGTATAAAAGAATTGTAATCACCAACTTCTGTTTTACTAAACTGTTCATGGGACTCCATATAATATAGATCCCAGTTAGCCTTTTTAATATTCCATTTTCTACAAGATAATGATTTATTAATTTTGGGAGACATATATATTTGTGTAATGCATGGAATATGATCAGATCCGTAAAGATCCTTCAATGTTTGCCAATGTAGTAAATGTTTTATACAAGGAGAACAAATTGTCAAATCGATAGCTGACTGAGTTTGTAAATAATTTCCTATAAATGTAGCTGTTCCATCGTTTAGATAGACAAGATTATTTCGATCTAGGGCTTTCATAAGTGTTATGCCGTAGCAGTCTGTGTTTGGCCCACCCCAAGCAATATTATGCGAATTAAAATCTCCTGTAAAGATTACAGGTGGCTTAAAAGAACTGAAGAATTTATCCCAAATATGCAAAGAAATTTTAGTTTTTGGTGGAACGTATAGCGATACAATAGTAATATTTTTTTTATCATTACATTTTACAATAATGGATGTTTGATTACAATTAGGAAGGAGAACAGAGATCGGTAGTTCCGTATACAAAAGTTTCGACTTAATAAGGATGGCCGTTCCACCACCACTGCGGTCTAAACGGTCATCCCTCACAATATTGTAGCCTGGAAGATTAAAATATTTATTGGATGTAAATCTAGTTTCTGACAAGCAAGCTATATCAATGTTTTTCTCATTTAACAAATATTGTAAGTTTTCTTTATTTGAATTTGCCGATTTAAGATTCCATTGACAAAGAGTTATCTGATCCATGTTCAAAAAGGTTATTTAAACTAGCTTTAATAATATTTGTAATTTCGTTTTCTTGTATATCGAATTTATTTTTGCTCTTTATTATATTTATGGTTGATAAAACTACCTGAAAAATTAAGTTTGAAATTTCATTACCTTCGTTTTCTGAATTATTTTCTTTTTGGATATTGGAAAGATATTGTTCTGTGCTCAAAATTCCTCCTTTTTTAAACGGAAGGTTAACTGAACTAACAATGGACTGGTGCTCTGACAATGTAGGATCGGGAGATAAAGGATACGATCTTTTACTTTTTTTTGGAAAGCTATTTAATTGTGCTTGAGAATATGAATGTGGATTTGATCGTTGAGAAATGGGTCGCGTATTGGACTGGTACGATATTGGTGGAAATGACTTGGACGATGTAGACGGTACATGAACATTAACTGAATTTAATAATGAATTTTGTTCTAGATTAGAATTAACTATTTTATTATCAATTGTGGTTGTAGTTAAATGCTTAGATACTATATCAGCGTAACTTTTTTTAGGAACACTACTATTTGCATCCTTGAAGGAACAATTTGACTGTGACATAATTTGTTTAATTTTTTCTTGTCTATTGTATTCTGGGCATCTACTAAAATCGTTTGTAAAATGGTTTCCATTGCAAGAAAAACACTTTACTGTAACTTCTTCTGATGAGCAGGTTACTGTGTCATGATTCTGAGAGCATTTCAAGCATCTTATTTTAGAACGACATTGCTTACCAATATGTCCGTAACGATAACAATTATTACACATTACAACCCTTTGTTTATAAACTTCTACTTCGTAAAGAACCTTATTTATTTCTACATACTTAGGTAGAGTTTGACTTTTGAAAGAAACCAAAATGGTACTTGTGGGTATTAATTCTATTTCGTTATTTGAATTTTTTATTTTTCGATTCATTCTTTTAACAAATTCAACTTCAAATTTACGATGAAAATCATAGGCCCTAATTTTATTTTTCAAATAATCAACTGGTAAATCTTTATCAATGTGTCTAATAATTCCCAAACGAAATATTAAAAATTTAGGAATGTATGCAGACAAATTTTTATTTTTTAAAATGTGTGATTTTATTAATATATTAGCACTTAAATAATCTTTCAACAATACCCGAATACGATTTTTCCCTATAGACTGTATTTGTTTTATTTTATTATCTAATTGCGGATATGATGTTAATATTATTTCTCCAATTTTTATTGCATTTAACTGCCCTGTATAATTATCCGTATTGTTTTCAATATAAATTTGAAAAGGAGCCGTGTCCGTAGACTGATAAAAGAATGTTGTTTTATCTTTTTTATCGTTGTCATTAGAAACCGATAAACTCGGTGTTGGATTTAAACTAGAATCTACAAACTTTTCTTTCGATACAAACTGATTTTTGTTGTTTTGTTCATTTGCATGTTTATTTATTAAAGTAGAATCTATAACTAAATTTAAATTATTTGAACCACTTATCTGATTTACAGGATCTATATTTTCTCCAGGATCTGGTTGAGGAGGGGGTTTCCCCTCAGTATCCACCTCCATATAAATGCACTAGGAACTCACAATATCCTTATAACTCTAACTATATTTATTAAATAATAATTAATATTACTACTACACTATTAATAATTGTTCTATACTTTAACGATGTTCTCACCTACGCTGTTGAAGTACGACTGTGCCAAAAATTTAAGTTTAAGAAATTATTCCTTTTGGGTATAACATTTCTAATGCCATTAAGTTTATGTAAAATAATTCGCTTCTACAGGGTGTTTCATTGGGAAAGTAACATACGTTAACTGTAGAAAGAGGACACTTAGGCGATCTCAAAAATACCATACTTAATGGATCTTACTCCATTAATAACAAAGATACTGGGTGTTTTATCTATTTTGCCATTTTCTTAATTGGTTCATAACTTTTTAACCACACTGTATATTTATTTTATATTTGGCACGCAAATATCATTTAAGGTGTACAATAAATTAATTTATTTACAATTGTAAAAAATCCAGATCCGGATTAAAAAATATTGGAAAAATGTTCCGACCCCAAAACAACACCGTGTACATTAAATTTTTTTAAAATGGATTTTCAGTTGAAAAGAGGATGAAAAATTAAATTCAGTGGTATAATTTGAATTTTCGGCAAAATTATTTTTCTGGTGAAATTTTGAATTTGAATTCGGAAATTAAGTGATTTGCGCGAGCTTTAAGTAGAAAAAAATTGAAATACAGCTTACAACTTGTCAACCTCACTGTATATTGATTTTATATTTAACACGCGAATATTCCTTAAGGTGTCCAATCAATTAATTTATTTACAATTATAAAAAATCCAGGTCCGGTTTAAAAAATATTGTGTAAATATTCCGACCCAAAAAAACACCTTTTATATTAATTTTCTTTAAAATGGATTTCGCATTTTGAAAAGAGGATGAAAAACAAAATTAGTGGTATACTTTGAATTTTCGACAAAATGATTTTTCTGGTAAAATTTTGAATTTGAATTCTGAAATTATGTCACTTGCGAGAGCTCTTGTAGAAAAAATTAAAATGCGACTTAATTTTAATTAATACCATTATTTAATCTAAATCGGTAAAATGTTAATTTTTTTTATTATGTGTGAAAAATAGTTTTTGGCGAATATTCATCTTTAAATAATGAATAAATAATAAAGGGTCAATAAAGAATACATCACTTTAATCAACAAAATACCTAAAAATTATAACAAAACAGCGAAAATTTGCAGCATAATCACTATTCAAAACTAATGTACTTATTCAAAATTACCACCATCAAAAATTATTTTTTTTATACGTAGGTACGGTAAATTTTTGTAGTTCATCAGTGTCATGTGTATTGTGTACGGTGTGTTGAGTAAGTGTCTTGTTACATTGCAAAGTTGACGTCATTGTCTTTACAAAGAGACGCTAATTGTATCCGAACGTCTGCGGTCCCTCCGGTGAGTACCGATCCCACAAGGACAGAAACTATTTTCATTTATTAATTTATAATAAACGAAAAATTTCTGACCCTGGTGAGATTCGAACTCACGACCATTCGGACATTTCCATCCAAAGGTAGGCGCTCTTACCACTTAACCACAGAGGGGGTCATCAAAAATTATTGTTATGTGTGCAAATGATAATATTTTACAAATTTAGATTAAATAATGGTATTAATTAAAATTAAGTCATATTTTAATTTATTTTACTTTGAGCTTCGCAATTCACATAATTTCAGAATTCAAATTTAAATTTTTACCAGAAAAATCATTTTGCCGAAAATTCAAAGTATACCACTAATTTTTTTCATCCTCTTTTCAAATGCAAAATCCATTTAAAAAATAATATACAAGGTGTTTTTTTGGGTTGGAACATTTATACAATATTTTTTAATCCGGACCTGGATTTTTTACAATTATATTTAAATTAATTGACTGGACACCTAAAAGAATAATCGCGTGTTAAATATAAAATCAATATACAGCGTGGTTGACAAGTTGTAAGCTGTATTTCAATTTTTTTCTACTTAGAGCTCTCGCAACTCACTTAATTTCAGAATTCAAATTCCAAATTTCACCAGAATAATCATTTTGCCGAAAATTCAAAGTATACCACTGAATTTAGCTTTTTATCCTCTTTGCCACTGAAAAATCCATTTAAAAAAATTTTATGTACAGGGTGTTGTTTTGGGGTCGGAATATTTTTCCAATATTTTTTAAGCCGGACCTGGATTTTTTACAATTGTAAATAAATTAATTTATTGTACGCCTTAAATGATATCTGCATGCCAAATATAAAATAAATATACAGTGTGGTCAAAAAGTTATGAACCAATTAAGAAAATGGCAAAATAGATAAAACACCCAGTATCTTTGTTATTAATGGAGTACGACCCATTATGTATGGTATTTTTGAGACCGCCTAAGTATCCTTTTTCTACAGTTAACGTATGTTACTTTACCAATGAAACACCCTGTATATGTTATAGTCAAAGCCCGAATTTCAGGAACTCCTAGGTTTGACTAGGTAATCCTCAGGTCTGACTGACGGTCTTAGTCAAAGCCCGAAATAAATTACAGTTTCGGCCTTTGACTAGTTAAATCTAGGAGAGACTAAGGCAAAGGTCAAAATTTAATTTTATGAAATCGGGGTTTGACTAGTCAAGCTCGATCAGCTAATAAAATATCGTAATTTGTTAGATTAGGTTTAATAAAACGTCATTTAATTTGAATGTTTATTATTTTTATATTGTCATAATAAAAATAAAAAAATAATGTTTATTCTCACATGTTGAGGCATTATGGCATTTAGAGTTGCACAATACGTTATACCTTCTACACTTATATAATTTTGAAGAGCATTTCTTACTGCAGTACCATTTTATAAAGCCTTGTCCTCCTTTAGAATGTTTTTTTATAATTTCTCTAAGAGACAGATTAACGGCTGGAACATCTTCAAAATTAAGAAAATTCTCTTTGCATTCTCTTATTTGACTTCTTGAAAAAAGTGCGTTTATTGTTCCGTATTTCGTAGCAACTCTATATAAACCGTCGATTGTTTTATGTTGTATGATATCCAAAATATTTCGAGCATCTACTTTGGCTCTATCAAAGCTGGGGATAGCGGGATAGGTATTGTTACAGTTTTTCCGATCGAAATTGGAAAACATTTTTTTTCACTTAATTTTTTTATAGCATTAGCCTGGACGTGAAGACCTTCAATCGCCTTTCCTTTATTTATTTTAATCTTTTCTGTCTGTGCACAACGCATGCATGTAACTTTTCTTTTATAAAACCTTCATAGCATGCACCGAGTGTGCTGTCAGTGCCAGCGCACACATGTACCACCTGATTAAAAATTCTGCACGTATGTGCGTCAGAGCTCTCTTTTTGGCAAATACAACAAACTGAACCGTTTAACAATTTTCTTTCTCTCCTAGTGACAACGATCCAGAGGCTTCGTTAGTATTTTGGTGATCCTTAGTTTTTTCTTCGATTGCAATATCTTCTTTCACAATAAATTGACGATAACATTCCCATTAATCAAACCAAATTACGTGTAAATAATAATCAAACACCCGTGTTGAGCTGGCCCCCCCCACTTGCAAAAATTAAAAAACAAATAGCCCTGATTTATGAGCTATTTATGAGCTCTCATATTCCGCAAACTAAAAATTTTGAGCTCGTTCCATTGAGCAGGAATTTAATACCCTAGTGGGGGGGGCTGAGTCAGCCCCCCCCACTACTTAAAAATAGGAATATTGAATCGGTTTTTGCGGCAGAATTACGAGCTATTTATGAGCTCTTGAAATTATATAGTTTCGATTTTTGAGCTCATCCCCTTCACCCCCAAACAACCCTTTAATTGATTTATCTTAAGAGAAAGATGCTGAGAAAACTTAAAATATATCGTATTGCGAATATAATTCCTATAGCTTATATACTCTAAGAATAAACTATTATATCAAGAGCATTTCGATTATTGAGCTACAACCCCTTCGCCAGAAAACCACCTTATCTTCCCGGCTTAAGAGAAAGTTGTACTTAAAATGCGTTAAACTAATTATTTGGCGACTACATATCATTTAATAATTTATAAGCTTCCAAATTACGCGCATTTAGATCAGTAAATTGCAATTTATTTTGTATAGTGCAGTCACTGAAGGTAAAAATAAACGATTACCTTCAATTCCGGTGAACCTTCATCGATTTTCACGAAAATTGGTCAGTGGTTAGAGGATACGTCAAGAAACAAAGGTGACATGGTACCACCTTGCGCCTTTACCCTGAGGGTGGATACCGCCCCTTCTCGGGGGTGAAAATTATTTTATAAAAAATAACTGCACAAATCAATAAAAGAACAAATTAAAAGCAAAATTTATTATATAAAGTTAATAAAATAAGTAAATACTTTTTAAGTTATTAAAGATCAAAGATTTTAATTATTTGTGAAAAAAATGCATGTTTTGAAGAGGTTTTTTGTAAATCACTAAAAAACTGTAAGTTTTTACAAAAAAGTTAATAGTAGTTTAATTCGTATAGCTTATATTCTAAAAATAAACTCTAAAATCACGCGCCTTTCGATTATTGAACTACAACCCCTTCGCAAGAAAATCATCCCATATTCCCGGCTTAAGAGAGGGTTGTACTTAAAATAATTTAAATTAATTATTTGTCGACTATATATTGTTTAATAATTTATGAGTTCGCAAAATATAGGCATCTCAATTATTGAATTGCCATTTTCTTTCTATAGTGCAGTCGCTGAAGGTAAAAATCAACTATGACCTTCGATTTCGGTAAATCTCCATTCATTTTCACGAAAATTGGTGAGCGGATTTTGATACTATCAACTTTTTCTGGATCTTATTTTTCATAGGTATTTCTTAGTACTTTGACAAGTATTTAGTACCTAAGTGTTATAAAATGCATCTCTTTCCCGTTATTTAAGCTTGAACCCTTAGATTTGAACAGTCGCGGAAAAAAATATACATTTAATTACCAATAACTTACTTTAAATTAACATTAAAGGGTTTTTCAAGTAAGCAATTTATTATATTTCTTATTAGCTTCAATTTTAGTGATGAAAACTTTTTTGTAAAAACTTACAGTTTTTGAGTCATTTATGAAAAATCGCTCTAAAGCATGCATTTTCTTTCCAAAAATCAAAATATTTGATCTTTAATAACTCAAAAAGTATTGATTTATTTTAATCACATTATATAACAAATTTTGCTTACAATTTGTCCCTCTCTCGATTTGTGGGGTTATTTTTAATAAAGTAATTTTCACTTCCGAGAAGGGGTGACATATACCCCAGGCTAAAACCCCAAGTTGTTATTGTCAATTCGTGAAAATAAATGGCGATTTGCCGAAATCGAAGGTAATAGTTGATTTTTACCTTCAGTGACTGCACTATAGAAAGAAAATGGCAATTCAATAATTGAGATGCGTATATTTTGCAAGCTCATAAATTATTAAACGATATGTAGTCGAAAAATAATTAATTTAAATTATTTTAAGAACAACTCTCTCTTAAGCCGGGAATATGGGGTCGTTTTCTTGCGAAGGGGTTGTAGCTCTATAATCGAAAGACGCGTGATTTAAGAGTTTATTCTTAGAATATAAGCTATACGAATTAAACTATTATTAACTTTTTTGTAAAAACTTAAAGTTTTTCAGTGATTTACAAAAAACCTCTCCAAAACATGCATTTTTTTCACAAATAATTAAAATCTTTGATCTTTAATAACTTAAAAAGTATTGACTTATTTTATTAACTTTATATAATGAATTTTGCTTTTAATTTGTTCTTTTATTGATTTGTGCATTTATTTTTTATAAAATAATTTTCCCCCCGAGAAGGGGCGGTATCCACCCTCAGGGTAAAGGCGCAAGGTGGTACCATGTCACCTTTGTTTCTTGACGTATCCTCTAACTACTGACCAATTTTCGTGAAAATCGATGAAGGTTCACCGAAATTGAAGGTAATCGTTGATTTTTACCTTCAGTGACTGCACTATACAAAATAAATTGCAATTTACTGCTCTAAATGCGCGTAATTTGGAAGGTTATAAATTATTAAATGATATGTAGTCGCCAAATAATTAGTTGAATGCATTTTAAGTACAACTTTCTCTTAAGCCGGGAAGATAGGGTGGTTTTCTTGCGAAGGGGTTGTAGCTCAATAATCGAAATGCTCTTGATTTAATAGTTTATTCTTAGAGTATATAAGCTATATGAATTATATCCGCAATACGATATATTTTAAGTTTTCTCAGCATCTTTCTCTTAAGTTAAATCAATTAAAGGGTTGTTTGGGGGTGAAGGGGATGAGCTCAAAAATCGAAAGTATATAATTTCAAGAGCTCATAAATAGCTCGCAATTTTGCCGCAAAAACCGATTCAATATTCCTATTTTACAGTAGTGGGGGGGGGCTGACTCAGCCCCCCCCACTAGGGTATTAAATTCCTGCTCAGTGGAACGAGCTCAAAATTTTTAGTTTGCGGAATATGAGAGCTCATAAATAGCTCATAAATCAGGGCTATTTGTTTTTTAATTTTTGCAAGTGGGGGGGGCCAGCTCAACACGGGTTAATCAAACTCTGCTCGCTGAACAGCTCAAATAAAGTTTCATTAAAAAAAGAAGAATTATTGGTAATATCCAAGACAGGTCGTCATTGTGACAACATCGCGAATATAGTCGATTCGCTAAACTCAGACACAACTGGCTAGTGATTTTAGTAATTATTTTTTTGCCAATTTAGTTACATTTTGACAGACTAGACGTGGCTGGAAATTACTACACAACCAAACCCACCCCACGTGCTCATAGCCAATATTAAGAGTAAACAAACATACATTTTAGGCCAATAAATAATTATTTATTTACACCATATACTCCATTAAAATGTTACATTTTTTAAACCATACCTTGCATTTGTTAAAGGAGTCAATTTTATTTCTTTAATATGTAAGGGAGATCAGTAGAAGGTTAAGTTCAAGTTTTTGGGGTCGCCTCCCTTGTCCCCCGGCCGCCATCTTGGAAATGGGGTGCAAAGGGGCTTCGAGCTATATCTCGTAAACTACCAACCCTACGGAAAATCTAATGTAACCTAAAATGTAGCAAATTAAATTTTCTACAATTTTATTTCTATTACTTTTTATTGTAAAGTGTCCAACAAAAAAGATATAAACAAAAAAACGCTGGACGGAAGGGCCGCCCGAGAACTTTATCGTACCGATCTATTATCGTTATGGTACTAGATACTGTTCTATATTCTATAAAAATAACAAAGTTACTCGTTATTTTGATATTTTAGAAACACCTACTGTACTTAGAAGTATTTTATGGTTCTACGCATCATTAATTCCTGCATTTGAGAAAATGTTCGATGCCATATTTCGAGGACACACTATAGATGTGTAGATTATTGCATAAATCAATAGAATATTATAGTCATACTTTCATTTCAAATTAGTTCATTTTTCTGAGAAATTAATAGTTTACAATATTTGCATTTCATTCTATTTCGATTACGCCAGTCAATGCGCGAGATTAAGAACAAGATATTATCTCCAAATTCTATCCTACTGCATGGATTTTAATGAAATTTTGGGAGTAGCCCAATCTGCTAATTCAAAGTCTATCCTATATACTATGGCGCTTCTATCATGGGGGAAGTTCCCACCACTTCTCAGGGGTGAAATATTTTTATTTTCGAATTACATGGAGAAAAAGGAAGATTTTTAAGAAAATTTAAAAATTCATTCTATAATTTGATCACATTTTTTACAAAAACCATTCATTTTAAACCCGTTCAACTTTTTGAAAGTAGAAATAACACTATATATATTAAAAGGTATTGTAGAAGGAAAACAATGCATTTAAATTATGGTGGATGGGGAGTTAAATGTATATACTTTTCATTTTTCCTTAAAGTACATTAGTCATATATTTTTTTGCACCATATCTCGCTTAGTTTGTAAGTAAGCGACATTTAACGGTGCTCTTTTTAAAGGCCTTTTCAAACACTACAAAAGGTGTTGGTAGCATTATACACCTAAAAACTACCGTTCCTCTGTTATTTCAAGTTGAATACACCAATTTGAGCATGCACCAAAAAACAAACTATTTTCACCTACCATATCTCTTTTTGTATTATAAATAGAACATTTACGAAGGAACGAATTTCTTTATTATTTATAATCTAAAAAATGTTTTATATAGTGTTTTTAGTACGATGCATAGTTTTTAAGGTATTCACAAAAAATCCGTCCGAAAAGGTGTCATTTTTCAATGAAAATGGCCAATTTTCAACTACGCATAACTCAAAAAGTATTGAGTTCTTAAAAAAAAGTATAGACCAGTTTTTGCTTAGAAATAGGTTCTTTAGACACTTCCGTGCTTATTTTGACCAACAAATTTTCCACCCCCTTGAAGAAGTGGGAACCGCCCCAAGATAAAAGCGCCATAGTATATAGGGTAGATTTTGTTTCTTGAGCTATTCCCTACTTACTGTGAAAATATCAAGTACATCAATGTAGTAGGATGGAATTCGGAGCCAAATACCCTCATTGACTGCCCTACAATAATGCTCTGCTATGAACGCGTGAGAGAGGACACACATAAGATTATAGCAAAATTTCTATTTACCGTAACTTTTCGAGTTTTTGAGCTACAGCAATGAATTTTATGTCATTGGAAAGGTAATTTTGCATTCTTTCAAAATATGTTAAAATATACAGGGAGTATCTAAAAAAATTAAGATTTTTTATTCATTTCCGGTTCAACCGGAAGCCATATTTTTGGTAAAATTTATTGTGATAATAGATAATAAAGTACCATATATGTCTGCAAAATTTCAAATTTTAGTTTCTATTAAGAAGGAAGTTACGGGCACTCGAATATTTTTTTATAAAAAATTCATAACTCCCCTCCTATGGGGAGTTAAGATATATGACTAATGTCATTCAATTTACTGATAGGATATCAAAAATATATCAAAAAATAAAAAAATTCCTTGGAGCCCTTTTTGAGAAAATCTAGTTCAAATTTATGTCAAAATTTGACCCCTTAAATATAGGCAACCCGTAACTTTTTCTGAAAAACGATAACATCCTTCTTATAGCCCCATCTTTATGCTATATAAAGACTTTTTCAAATTAAACTTATCTTAAACAAGTTTTTAGATAGATAGGGAAATGTGTCGGGTGGGCGGTCGGCCATGTTAGCCGCCATTTTGAATTTGGAAATGTCAAATTCCGTATTTTTATTTACCTATCGATGAGCTTACTTTGAGTTGAATTTCATTCATTTCGGTCAAAATTTGCTAAAATGGGCCCTAAATAACCCCCCTATTTCGGCCCCCCTTTGAGAGGGGCCCCCCAAATTTTTATAATTCTTTATATTTTCGAGGTAGCTGAATCCGAATATGAAGTTTATTTTTATCTAGAATTGGTGGAACATGTTCAAAAATCAAATTTCATGTAAAAATTCAAAAAATCAATTTTGATGATTTTTCAACTTTACCTCACTGTATCTTTGGTCGCTGTAAATATTTCTTTTTGAAAATTTTACTGTGTCATTTTTTAAGTATTTAGATACCAACGAGCTTTGTCTAAAGTGTTTAAACGAATTCAAAAAGGAGTTATTAATTTTTAAACATTTTGTCGTCAGATTTCGTTAGTTTCATGTTTAATTAAAAAAGTTGAGCGACGAAGTTTTTAGCTTATAATTTTAACCAATACAGTATTAAAATATAAGTGATGAAGAAGTTTTCTGAAAAATTTCCAGTCAAAATATGTAATAGGAAAAAAGTTATATGACTTTAAAAATCGCACACCTAGTGTTAGGCAAGCGGCAGCAACCCCTAAAATGATGTTATACCGACCACGAAAATCAACTTTAAGGTGAATGACAAATTTTGATGATTCTTTATGTTTTCGAGGTCGCTGAATCTAAATATGATGTTTATTTCTATTTAAAATTGGTGGAACATGCTCAAAAATCAAATTTTATGCAAAAATGCAAAGAATCAATTAAGATGGTTTTTCAATTTTAACTAGATTTATCTTTGATTGCTTTCGAAAATGTTACTGTATTATCTTTGAAGTAATTAGACAACAATGAGATTTGTACAATATGTTTAAACTATCCCTTTTAAGCGCCATATTGGCTAACCTTACAACGATGCGATCGACACAAACGCCAGAGGTACGTTTGGCATATTCACCAATGTTATATCTTGATTGGACATAAGCGCCATTTTCTAGTTTTTAATTTATTTCAGACAGTATTTTCAGCCACATTAATGTTCATAAAATATTAAAATTTGAAAAAAAATCACCAATTTTTTTGAGTCACTGTGCAGATAAGCAGAATTGGTAAAAATAAAAATAATCAGTTTTTTGGCTTTCTTGAAAAATCAATTTATTGTCGTTTATGCCGTTTTGGCTTGACAGCGTCGATCTAACCGTGCTCGTTTTAAAGGCCTTTTCAAACACTACAAAAGGCGTTGATAGCATTACACATATAAAACCTACCGTTCCTCTGTTATTTCAACTTGAATACACCAATTTGAGCATGCACCAAAAAAGCAAACTCTTTTTCACCTACCATATATCTTTTTGTATTATTAACAGAACATTTACGAAGGAACGAATCTCTTTATTATTTATAATCTAAAAAAATGTTTTATACAGTGTTTTTAGTTCGATGTATAGTTTTTAAGGTATTCACAAAAAACCGTCCGAAAAGGTGTAATTTTTCAATGAAAATGGCCAATTTTCAACTACGCATAACTCAAAAAGTATCGAGTTCTCAAAAAAAAAGTATAGACCAGTTTTTGCTTAGAAATAGGTTTTCTAGCCACTTTCGTTATTTTGACCAACAAATTTTTCACCCCCTTGAAGGGGTGGGAATCGCCCCAAGATAAAAAGCGCCATAGTATATAGGGTAGATTTTGTTTCTTGAGCAATTCCCTACCTTCTGTGAAAATATCAAGTACATCGATGTAGTAGGATGGAATTCGGAGCCAAGTACCCTCATTCACTGCCCTATAATAATGCTCTGCTATCATCGCGTGAGAGAGAACACACACAAGATTATAGCAAAATTTCTATTTACTGTAACTTTTCGAGTTTTTGAGCTACAGCAACGAGTTTTATGTCATTGGAAAGGTAATTTTGGATTCTTTCAAAATATGTAAAAATATACAGGGCGTATCTAAAAAAATTAAGATTTTTTTTTCATTTCCGTTTCAACCGGAAGCCATATTTTGGGTAAAATTTATTGTTATAATAGATAATAAAGTATCATGTATATCTGCAAAATTTCAGATATTAGTTTCTATTACAAAGGAAGTTACGGGCAGCCGAATATTTTTTTATAAAAAATTCATAACTCCCCTCTTATGGGGAATTAAGAAATCTGGCTGATGTCATTCCATTTACCTAGAGGATATCAAAACTACATCAAAAAATACACAAATTCCTTGGAGCCATTTTTGAGAAAATCTAGTTCAAAATTATGTCAAATTTTGACCCCTTAAATATAGGCAACCCATAACTTTTTCTGAAAAATAATAATCTTCCTCTTAGAGCCCCATCTTTAGGCTATATAACGACTTTTTCAAATTAAACTTATCTTAAACAAGTTTTTAGATAGGTAGAGAAATGTGTCGGGTGGGCAGTCGGCCATTTTGGCCGCCATTTTGAATTAGGAAATGTCAAATTTCGTATTTAGATTAACCTATCAATGAGCTAACTTTGAGTTAAATTTCATTCGTTTCGGTCAAAATTTGCAAAAATGGACCCTAAATAACCCCCTATTTCGGCCCCCCTTTGAGAGATTTTTTTTAAAAGCTTAGTTTCTCGACAAAATTTTCTTAAACTTACTCATACCGAATTTCATTGAAATCGGTCCGGTAGTTTTTGCTGGGCGGTGGCGACATACGTACGTACATACGTACGTACATACTTCCGACATGTTTTTTTTATTTGCTTTTTAGACTCAGGGGGACTCAAAACGTAAAAAAAAAGTGAAATCTGAAAAAAAATTTTTTGCACGATCCTATAACTTTATCTATTATACTATACTACGTATATAGTACGATAAAGTAATATGTAAAAATTTTTTAACAAGTTTCCATTTGGAGCATATAACTTTTTTCAGTTCATTTTAAAATAAAATAACATAATAGCAAATTTTTAGAGGGTTTTTCAGCGAATAATTTCCACTATAAAGATGTTTAATTCTCTTTATTTATATAGGTTTTACAGCGCTCCAAACTTGACCAGATTCTCGAATGCTCATAGAGATACAATAAAAAAAAGTTAGGCTTACTTTTCTATCTATACATATTTTTTATTCATACAATTTATTATGATTTTAACATTCCTATGCTATTATTAATCTGTTTTTGACCTTTCTCCCCATTATAAAACTTATAACCCTAAGCATATATATAGAAAAGACCCAAGAGTTGTTTGCCGGTTCAGAAGAAGAATGACGCAACCGCAAAATGCAAAATTTTTAAGAAGAGCAAAAAACGAATTTTTGATATCAAAATCATAAAGTATGATCAAAATTAGCCATTCACCACACCGTGGTCAGGATCTCGAGATACAACCGTTTTTTGGGGTGTGCCGCTTGTCTATGAAGTAACATAACTTTTTTCCTATTGTATATTTTGACTTAAAATTTTCCCAAAAACTTCTTCATGAATTATATTTTATTGTTGTGTTGGTTAAAATTATAAACTAAAAAATTTATCACTTAACTTTTTTAAGTAAACATGAAACTAACGAAATATGCTGACAAAATGTTTAAAAACTAACAACTCCTTTTTTAATGTGTTTAAACATTTTGGACAAATTCAATTGTTAGTTACATACTTCAAAGATGACACAGTAAAATTTTCAAAAGGAAATATTTACAGCGACCAAAGACACAGCGAGGTAAATTTGAAAAATCATCAAAACTGATTTTCGGCATTTTTGTTTAATCTGATTTTTGAACATGTTCCACCAAATCTAGATAAAAATAAACTTCACATTCGGATTCAGCGACCTCGAAAACATAAAAATAGACCAAAATTGGTCATTCACCTTAAATTTGATAAAAATTTGAAAAAAAAGTTATAACCTCCAAAAGAAACTTCTTACATAATTTTCTTATATTTTTGTGCATAACTTTTTTGTTGGTCACTTGACGATAAAAAGTAATAGATATAAAATTGTACAAAATTTAATTTGCTACATTTTATGTATAATGAAATTTTCTGTTGGATTGCTAGTTTAGGAGATACAGCGCAAAAGCCCTTTGCACCCCTTTTTCCAATATGGCGGCCGGGGGACAAGGGTGGCGACCCCAAAAACTTGAACTTAAGCTTCTACTGAACCTCCCTACACATTAAAAAAATAAAATTGACTCCTCTAAGAAATGCAACCTAAATGTATCATTTTAATGGACTAATAATATAATGGTATTGATAACAAATGAAAAAATTATTGAATGAGAAAAAATGAGAATATATAATGGTATTGATAAATAGAGTTGCACGTATTGTGCCACTCTAAATGCCATAATGCCTCAACATGTGAGAATAAACACAAATTTTTTATTTTAATTACGACAATATAAAAATAATAAACATTCAAATTAAATGATATTTTATTAAATCTAATCTAACATATTACGACATTTTAATAACTGATCGGAGTTTCACTAGTCAAACCCCTACTTCACAAAATTACATTTCGACTTTTGCCTAACCGACTTAGTCTCTCCTATGTTAGACTAGTCAAAGGTCGGAATTTTAATTTATTTCGGGCTTTGACTAAGATGGTCAGTCAGACCTGAGGATTGCATAGGTAAACCTAGGAGTGCCTGAAATTCGGGCTTTGACTATAACATATATATCGAATATATGCATTTTTTAACCGCATCAACCCCTAGGACTATTAGCGGGGTTTATTTTTATTTTAGAAAACTGAAACTGAAAATATGTACTATCCAACTATAATTAAATTTTGATTTCAAAATCTCCGAAACTGATTTACTAAATGTTGATATCGCGTATCCACGAATCTATTGTAAAACTAGCTCGTAGATCAAAGCATAACGGAAAACATTAATCTTCTTTCATTATTAGTATCTATTCTACTGCCACTATAATATTGTGATAAATTATCTTTTTATCGCATGCCACTAATAAGTAGCATTTCCTTTTACTTGATTGTGCATACATAAATATAACTGTAATTGATGAATTTGATAGGAACATATTAATGAATCTCTCAAAGGGGTTAAGACTAATATTCTTCGTAATACTAAGTAAATAAAATCAAAATACAATCAATGGCAAACCATCATTCAGAACTCACAAAATCAGCTATATAGCACCACTCATACGACCTTCAAACATTTATGTGAGCCAATCATATAATAATATAATCCCCAACAATTACACCTCACACATTTGTAGACTACCTGGTATAGGCATGATTAGGTTTAGGTAATGAAAATGGTGTCGATTCACTGTTCGATTTTTTTGAAATGTAGTTTTATTTTCAAAAAGCACATAATGGAAAAAATCTGTCATTATGCACTTGGTGCTGAGACCATTGACAAAAAGCTAATCTGCGATGTTAATAGGGCTTTTCATCGATTGTCATTGGTTTCGAGCTTCTGTCATGTGTCACATAATATTAATATATCTACGCCATACGTCTTTGGTTTGTATCATGGTTATATACCAATAACGTATGACGTAGATATATTAATATTATGTGACACATGACAAAAGCTCGAAACAAATTACTGTGAATGAAAAGCCCTATAATCAACAACTGTCAATCCTTGCTGAATGCGGTAGGGATGCAATTTATCATTAGGGAGGATTTTTGCTGCCTAAGGTTGACATAAGGGGGTATGCGCAAAATCTTGGTCTAATGCTATTTAAATGCATTTCATTTTTTTCGAATCCTGAGAAAACTAATTAATATTTTTGAAAAATTTAAACGCAGAATGAAAGATTACATTATTACCGAGAGCGGAAAGTCCCTTAGAATAAACAAAAAGTTTCTTTTGAATGAAATATTTGAAAATAAAAATCACACCAAATTTTCCTTTTTTTTTCGCCTCTGCAACTTATTAAAATAAACATTATAGAAGTTTTCAGGAACTTTGGGCCCTCGGAGAAATAATGTAATCTTTCATTCGGCGTTTAAATTTAAAAAAAAATACTTATTAGTTTTCTCAGCATTCGAAAAAAAATGAATGCATTTAAATAGTATTGGACCAAGATTTTGCGCCTGCCCTCTTAAGTTAGGAATTAATACAGGAATATTTTTAACATCACATCAATTTTTATAATATATAATGTAATCTATTTACAACTTTAAAACAACTTCTTAAAGGTTTTTACCCATATATCTTGGTGGCTCAAAACATGTAATGTGACCTGTGATAAACACTGATGATGGAATCTTAATTCAGAAAACGTTCTGTTGTGATGTAGCTCTATTTAGAGATTTTTAAATATACCTTTTTCCACAATATTGAAATGAATGAAAATGTCGCGTTTTTTGCTTAAATATTCTTACAAAACAATGACTCAGTAAAAATTTCCACGAGATGTAGGTGTAGATGTAGAAGGTACACATTTTCTATTGACTTCCCCCAAATATTCCAGTTGAAAAATAGCGTCCACAATTTTTTTTGTTTTTTTTTAAGTGCTTTTTTGGCTTAATTTCTTGGGATACTGCACTAGTTCACGGCTTTCCTTTTAAATAACATTTGTCTTGAATTGATGATAGAGGAGCAGACTTTCAAATCGCACTCTGTCCATATTTTTACATTATGACGTCTAGGTGGTGTTGCATTCGTCAAAACATCATTTATTAATTTACATACTCCTAGACATTCTAATATTTTACGCACGATACACTAAACACCGGTATGTGCAGGCGCATCGCAGTCATAGAATGTGACGTCACTTGCGAAGCAGAATTGTAAACTGACTGTAACGTAAATGTTAATTATAGTAAATACAAATTAATAATACGAGTTTAGGCTCATGTGTAATCTCTAAAAATTTTATTTGTATTTACCGAAAGTAATGAATTTGTTCAATATTTTCTGTATGTTATGAATTTCCTAAAAACACAATATAATACACCTAAAACTGTCAATATGACATTAAATAAAAATACTAACGAATAAAGACAAATATCACATCACAATATACAGAGAGAGTCTGTAAAGTGGAATAAATTCAATATCTCAAATACTAATTGTTTTTTTGGAAAATGCTCAGACCCGTCGATTAGTATTTCAAATTGTCCTTTTTAACATTCAATAAAAATGTATACAGGGTGTCCCAATTTAGAGATATGACGTCATCGTCGATTTTCTTAAATGGCAACACTGTCATTTTGTTAGCTAATTTGATAGGGTTTGTAAAGTTATACATAACTGCAAAATATCAAATTTTTATTCTCTACCATTTACAAGATAATAGAAAATAACAAAGTTATATCTGTAATTTGGAATATATTCAATAATTAAAATACTAACTGTTTTTTTGAAAAATGCTCAGACCCGTCGATTAGTATATCAAATTGTCATTTTTGACATATAATAATAATGTATACAGGGTGTCCCAATTTAGAGATATGACGTCATCGTTGATTTTCTTAAATGGCAACACTATCATTTTGATAGCTATTTTGATAGCGTGTGTAAAGTTATACACATCTGAAAAATTTCAAAATTTTATTCCCTACCATTTACAAGATAATAAAAAATAACAAAGTTATGAAGAACAAGAAGTAATCGAATAATAATTGAATTTATTTATTTCAATTAAGCAAATGCTCATAACTTTGCCCATTGAAAATTTGACAATAATTGAGGGCAACATTATGAGTTTTTGCTTAATTTATTGAAATAATTAAATTCAATTATTAGTTGATTACTTCTTTTTCATAACTTTGTTATTTTTTATTATCATCTAAATGGTAGAGAATACAAATTTGAAATTTTGCAGTTGTGTATAACTTTACACACCCTATCAAAATAGCTATCAAAATGACAGTGTTGCCATTTAAGAAAATCAATGATGACGTCATATCTCTAAATTGGGACACCCTGTATACATTATTATTATATGTCAAAAAGGACAATTTGATATACTAATCGACGGGTCTGAGCATTTTTCAAAAAAACAGTTAGTATTTTAATTATTGAATATATTCCAAATTACAGATATAACTTTGTTATTTTCTATTATCTTGTAAATGGTAGAGAATAAAAATTTGATATTTTGCAGTTATGTATAACTTTACAAACCCTATCAAATTAGCTATCAAAATGACAGTGTTGCCATTTAAGAAAATCGACGATGACGTCATATCTCTAAATTGGGACATCCTGTATACATTATTATTGAATGTCAAAAAGGACAATTTGAAATACTAATCGACGGGTCTAAGCATTTTCCAAAAAAACAATTAGTATTTGAGATATTGAATTTATTCCACTTTACAGACTCTCTCTGTATGTAACCAGAATGTAAATAGAAGCGAATTGCTTCGTATGTGACGCCATGCGCAAAACTGACCAGTTTTTGATGGGCTATCGAGCGTACCGGTGTTAGTGTATCGTGATTTCACGTATATTTTTTGTCTTTAAAAATCACCTAGACAAACAAACCGCATTTTGTCCATTAGCGAGAGACAAACAAATAGCGCTGTTTTGGACAAAATGCGATTAGTTTGTCTTGAAATGCTTTTTTACCATGTAAAGATCTTATTTTACATTTTGTTTGACAGACATTTTAACAAAAACTCAAAAACTCCTGTTTTTTATACATAACTTGAGCATCCAGCAGGAAGAGGTGTGGCAAAAATAAGTTCTATATTGACTGACTTTCCAAAAAAGACTGATTTTGACCCAGATATTAAACATCTAAAATCTAAGATTGTTTTCAGACGGACGCGACTTGGGGGTCAGAATAATACAATTCCCACATGGTACATGCACTCACCTTGTGGCTTTTGACTTTTGAATAATACCCCAAAATAACTTTTCGCGTACGTGTGGCCATTCGTTTATGCTAGCCAGGCACGTAGCCAAGGGAGGGGTCCATGGGGTCCGGACCCCTCCCAAAACTGCCTCGGCTTTGGATTCAAGGAAGCAAAATTATCCCTAAGTTATTATTATTTTTGAAAAAGGTAACGAAATTGTTATTATCTTTTACTAGAATTATTTCTGTTTTTATTCAGTGTACAGGTCAACTTATTTCCAATTTAAGCTCTTGAATGGGTTGCATGTGAGAGTTCATTTTGAATGAAGTAAAAGATAGACGTACTCTCAATCATTTATTGTAAATTCCGACGACCGGTTTCGCTCTCTAAAGTATGCAGAGCATCTTCGGGTCAACGGTTACAAATCACTAAATGATTCCGCTACAAGGGGCTACTCCCTGAGTATTCAATAACATGATATCTTGCTCAAATTATGCTAATAGGATATGGTGGAATAGACGAAGACTGTTGTAAAGGTTAACCCTGTAACCGTCACACCTTAAATTCATTGAAATAAAATTCTAAAAATTCGTGTGAATGTTTTTTAAGCGACTATGAACGCATCAGTCGGAAAATGTTGCTCTCAAGTAACATTATCCATTAGTGGTATAATGAGAACGTTGCTCCAAAGCAACACTAAGAGTTTGAGGTTAAAATTTTTGTATTGTGCAAACGAGGGATCACCACTAACAAAAGTAATTTTTTAGGGCTTACAATATATAAGAAAAACTACAGAAATAAGCAAACTTGAACTTTAATACTTAAAAAGTTACAAGAAAAAACAAAGTTAAACATTTATGGAGAGTTATGAAAATTAAAAAAACAATTCTTGGCCGGTGTAAATTATAGTCTGATGTCACATTTTTTACACAGTATTGTCGCGTAGCTATTCTTGCAAAAGCGGCATCTTCCTTTTGGTCTATAGATAAGTCAGTGTCCTACGTTGTCTTTCCTAGTGATGTCATATGGTCGAATTTTCGTAAGAGTTAAAATTTTTTCGACCATCTCGTTTAGTGAAGGCCGCCCTTCTTTTTTATTTCACCTGTTTGGTAAAAAGATTCAGCTATGTCCATTTTAAACTTTTTTTTAAGATATTCGTATAATATTCATAAGGTATTTTCATTTTCTTGGGTTGTGGCTCTTTCAAAGCTATTTCTTCCTGCTCAATATCAGATTCTTCTATTACCAACTACATATATTAGTTCTACCTATTTGCATTTCATAATATTCATCTCCCCAATCTGCAACTAAACACTTATCAAAATGCTTACTTTCGATGTCCTCATCATGGGATATACTTTCTATATCTAATACATCTGCCCTAACAGGAACTACGTAGCTCGTTATTTTTTAATAACACGTAATAAGAAGAATATCCATATTTATGAAAAGAAAATTGATGTTTTTACCATTACCACTTAGCCTCATTCAATGTTGATTCTAAGCAACATACTTTGTAGGTGAAATTTTTGCTAAAACTTCTCAAAATAGAAAGTAACTCTATCTTGTACATTATAAATACACCTTGCCTAAACGTAGTCTGAAAATATTACAGCAAAATACATGTTTTTAGATACCGATTTGTTTATATTTAACTATCAACGTCGGCATTACGACACTGCTGTTGAAATCTCACACTCGAAACTATGTTTCCTAAGTTAAAATATTTTAATACAGGTGGCGCACATGCTCAAATCATAGAAGAACGGTTGTCGCTTGCATACCAAACCGTCCTACTGTGGTAAAATTCGACTTATATGGAAATTTAGCAGTTTGAAGTCAACATTGCTTGAGAGCAACAAGCGCGCTTACAGGGTTAACAAGTGTATGGAAATTCTTGAGGGTGGTGAGATAAGTGGTGAGAGACAGCTGTGAGACGGTTACAATAAATGATTGAGAGTGTCTGTCTGTCTTTTACTTCATATTCTATCAGCATTTCAAATTCTTTTATCTGGATTTGTCTCTACAGAAAAATCAAAATTGCTAGAAAATTTGTCTACCTATTACTCTCCCTTACGACACTTCCCTTACAGCAATAAAAGCTGAATATATGTTATGGTGTAACTGTAATAAAGATTTTTTTCCAAACATTTACAGATTCCTTACAATTTTGACAACTATCCCTGTCACATCGAGCGGCCAGTGTAGAACCTTTCGTTCTTAACAATGAAGCGTGTAAAAACTCTACCCAGAAACAAGACGGGAAACGAAAGATTCAGTTTATTGGCTCTTTGGTCCGTTCATTGAAACGTTGAGTTAAAGCCAGATATATTATATCAAATAACCAAAAATTATTGAGTAGACAGCTGAATAGAAGACCACTAACATCACAGCTAACATCATCAGGGACGCTAAAATGATATTATAGATACAGTGAAATTAGGTATTAAAAACAACTTACTTACTAGGGTAAGATTTTCGTCATATAGATGTTATATCATAGTGAAGTAGTAAACACTTAGTAAAAGTAATTTGAAAATTTTTAAAAATATAAAAAATGAATAACCATTTTCAATTTCGTTGCAAAACGAAAATACAGCCGAACCATATTCCAGTCCAATCAGAGAGTGCTGCAAGCACCTCTACCGGTTTCGAAACTTATTAGTCTCTCATCAGGAGGCACATATGCTGCTCTCCCTGATCCAACCAAAACAAACTCCAGCGTGCAGTCCCGAATTGCAACGAACGAAATGGCATAGATGCCCTAGCGGCAACTGCTAGCAAAAGACTAAGTTTTCACTCTAATGGCATATAACATATCCCACCAGAATGAAAACAATGGGAACCTTCTCTGGTTACACCTCCGAGGCTTCTACAATTTGCAAGCCATACGGATGCTGAGACTAAGGAAGATGAGGGAATTCTACAATTTACAATTCACGTCACATCTGCTCAGCGCGGTAAAGTTCCAACGAGACTGGTTCCCTTCATACTCCACACAGAGTAAATGTAAATCAAAAATGAATAACCATTTTCAATTTCGTTGCAAAACGAAAATACAGTATGTATTTTGTAAAGTTCCGACGAGACTGGTTCCCTTCATACTCCACACAGAGTAAATGTAAATCAAAAATGAATAACCATTTTCAATTTCGTTGCAAAACGAAAATACAGTATGTATTTTCGTTTTGCAACGAAATTGAAAATGGTTATTCATTTTTGATTTACATTTACTCTGTGTGGAGTATGAAGGGAACCAGTCTCGTTGGAACTTTACCGCGCTGAGCAGATGTGACGTGAATTGTAAATTGTAGAATTCCCTCATCTTCCTTAGTCTCAGCATCCGTATGGCTTGCAAATTGTAGAAGCCTCGGAGGTGTAACCAGAGAAGGTTCCCATTGTTTTCATTCTGGTGGGATATGTTATATGCCATTAGAGTGAAAACTTAGTCTTTTTTTAAAAATATAAGTTTACATGGTTGAAATATTTTTATTAAATTTAAAAATATTTTTTAATTAAATGAGAATATAACAAGTGCAATTTTTAAAATATTAAAAGTTTTTACAACTTTTTCAAATGTATCTAAAATTGATTCAATAAACAGAAGAAACAATTAATCTCAAAGTTTCACTAAAAACTAGATATGAACTTGATGAAGAAACGGAATGTTTTGTTAAACAAGTTCAACAAGCCGCTTGGAATAACTCACCTGAACTGATTCATAGAGTTAAAAGTAATAATTACCCTAAAGAAATTAGAAAGCTAATCGAAGAGAAAAGAAAACTCAGATCTGGCAACGCTCTAGAGTTCCACCTGATCTGAAACAAAACTAAATAATGCTACACAAAAGCTTAAAAGAGAAATTAAAAAAAATAAAAACGAATCAATTAGTAACTATCTAAGAGAATTGACAAATGATAGCACAACTGATTATTCCCTCTGGAGAGCCACTAAGAAATTAAAACGACCGATAATGCAAAATTCCCCACTAAAAAATACAGATGGAAGCTGGGCAAAAAGCAATTTAGAGAAGGCTAATAAATTTGCTGAATATCTCGAGGAAACATTCCAGCCAAATGAAGGTGATAACACACTGCAATGGGAAAATGCCACACAGGAAGAAGGTGAAATTAAACTAGTCACCCCAAAAGAAGTGGTCGACGAAATTAAATCAAACATCAATCCCAGAAAAGCACCTGGGTTTGACTTAATTACTGGGGAAATATTAAAACAACTTCCTAGAAAAGCGATAGTAAAACTGATATATCTCATAAATGCCTCGTTCAGATTAAGATATATTCCCAAGATATGGAAAGTGGCTGAGGTTATAATGATCCTTAAACCTGGAAAACAACCAAATACAGTATCATCGTACAGACCGATTTCATTGCTACCCGTAATTTCAAAGCTGTACGAGAAGCTTTTGCTGAAAAGGTTGAAACCTCTCATAGATGCTAAGGCTCTAATTCCATCACACCAGTTTGGGTTTCGAGAAAGTCATTCAACTATCGACCAAGTCCATAGAATAACGGATATAATAGAGAGGTCGCTAGAAGGAAAGAAAGTTTGCTCCGCTGTCTTCCTCGACGTGGCGCAAGCTTTTGATAAGGTATGGCACGAAGGACTTAAGTACAAATTAAGCAGGATTTTGCCAAGACAATACACAGAATTATTGGAATCTTATATATCAGAGAGAGTTTTTAGGGTTAAGCAAGAAGAAGCCTACTCGGAACTAAAGGAAATCAATGCAGGGGTACCACAAGGTAGTGTGATAGGACCGGTCCTATACCTATTATACACTAGTGATATCCCTGAAGTACAACATAATAACAGCTACCTTTGCTGATGACACTGCCGTCTTAGCCGTAGGTGAAGACCATGAAGAAGCAGCAAGAAAATTACAAATATCTCTTAACAGACTTAACGAGTGGACTAAACGCTGGCGAATTAAATTAAACGAAATGAAGTCAGTGCATATAAATTTTACAAACAAGAAAAATCAATACATTCATGTTAACTTAAATAATACTCAGATACCATATGCCGACACCGCAAAGTATTTGGGTATTACACTAGACGCTAGGCTACGCTGGAAGGCCCATGTTAAAAAGAAACGAGAACAGCTTAACATGAAGTATAAAAAAATGTATTGGCTATTGGGAATACAATCCACTCTCTCGATCTACAATAAAATACTTTTGTATAAACAGATTATAAAACCTATATGGACATATGGCATCCAACTATGGGGCTGCGCTAGTAATACAAATTTAATTATCATTCAACGATTCCAAAACAAAGTGCTAAGGAGCATTGTCAACGCTCCATGGTACTATAGAAACAGTGATCTCCATAGGGACCTAGACATGGATACTGTTAACAAGACCATAGAAAAATTTGCCAAGAGTCACGAACAACGACTTCTTCAACACGTCAATGTTGAGGCCATCCAGCTCCTCGACAACACGGATCTAGCTAGAAGACTCAAGAGGAAGACCCCTTCGAGTTAGTTAAGTGAAAAATAGTGCACGGTGCAAGTGATGGTACAAGTTAAAAGTTGTGCAATATATTAACAGAACCTAGGGGGTACTATCGAGTTTGTCCTTAGTCTTAAGTTTTTTAGTAGTAATTTAGGTTAGAAATAAGTTGCTCATTGATCACATTATTTGATCAGATTGTAATGTCCTTAAGCATCTTATTGGTCTTTAATAAATATAAAAAAAAACTAAACAGGTAAATTTTTTCTTCAGTGGCAGTTTTTTTCATTTCCTGAAAAATGTAAAATATAAACAAAGTGCGATTTGAAAGTCTGCTCCTCTTATTCTCTTTGGTGTCTTCATAATATATTGAAGTCGTCCCCTTACAATATTTGAAACCTCATGAGATTGCAAATTCGCTAAATAATTCTTGTAAGGACGTACGTGTCGAGATAACAAAAAGTGGAATGAATCTCTGATTACGCTCTGCAGCAAACAGGTGAATAATGGGGCAACGTCAAGTGGAATCCTGATTATTCAAACTGCATTAAAGCCGCTACCAACTGCAAGCTAATCGTATTAAAAACGATGAGTGATTAATGAATTGTGCGATGCATATTTAGCAGCAAAGAGTATGTGCTGATATTCCAAGTAGCTACTTTAAGGGGATAGGCGCAAACTTTCGGCTCCAATGCTGTTTAAATAAGATTCATTTTTTGAAGTTATACTTTTTTAGGCACGAGGGTGAATTTTTACATTCCCTGCCACATGCGCACACCGACAGTATGGTAATATGGCTCAAACGTTATACGGTATCTGATTGAGTGTTAAAATCATTTGTCAATAATTATTCAATATGGAGGTTATGGATAAAATAATGTTGTGTATATTAGTTTTTATTGTTGTTCTGAAGCTATTTTCTTGTGGCATTTTTATAATTAAGTATATTCAAATGGGAAATAAGCCACAATTTTACCTAAAAATGATTTTATTAACGTTTTGACGCCCAAGTCGGGTGTCGTTGTCAAAATACAAAATAATACTAAATAAACAAAAATGTTGTTGCTTAGTAAAAAATTCTTCTAATAATTTATTTAATCTGACTCATTTATATCGGCAATTCAGACACGTATTATACATTTTACTAAGCAACAACATTTTTGTTTATTTAGTATTATTTTGTATTTTGACAACGACACCCGACTTGGGCATCGAAACGTTAATAAAATCATTTTTAGGTAAAATTGTGGCTTATTTCCCATTTGAATATACTTAATTAGTTTTTATTGTTGTGATGGTAGAGAAAAAAACAAGTTTATATTTGTAGTGACTTTTTAAATAGTTTTTTAAAAGCGACAGGTACGTAATAATTGTAAATGTTTCAGTATCCTAATAAAAAATTACATATGTACCTATTTATTTGGAAAATTTAAAATGAATCTACCAAAATAGTATGTAATTCTTTGATATACATAATTTGATTACCATCAAAATTTCTACCGATATTCACCTACTATATTCTTATTCCACAAAAGATTCCTCTATTTCCACAAAAATCCAACTGATTTGATTAAATTCAAATAAGTAATAAAGAACAACTGTATAAAAGTTTATGGTGTAAACGTTCAGTTGGTGTATATTCCCACATGACATACACGCGAAGTTGGCGCAATGGGAAAGCACTTCGATTTTCGATCGGCGGGATCGACGGGAAGCGGGTTCGATCCCTAATGCAAGTTACTATTTTTTTTTATTTTTTTATACATTTTATGATTGTAAGTATATTATTATATAATTTTTTCAGAAAATACGTATTTAGTTAAAATTTTTGGCAACAATTATTTTTCAGAAATCATTTCTTTGTGGCATTTTTCAATGTGTTTGTGTGTGTTTTATTCTTTTATTTTTTTAATTTTTGGTATTGTTTTAATAAAAATTTTTGGAAAATAGTAAGTATTAAAATTAGTTTAATAGTTAAATTAAATATAAATAAACTGTTTAAAGTATATTGATTTCGTTGAAATCATATAATAGAAGTATAACTTCTTACGTGCGTACAAAGTACACACATTCTTTTTTGAATCCTGAGAAAACTAATAAGTATTTTTGAAAAATTTAAACGCATATTGAAAGATCACATTATTACCGAGGGCCAAAAGTCCCTAAAAACTTCTATAATATTTATTTTAATAAGCTACAGGAGTAAAAAAAAAGAGAAAATTTAGTGTGATTTTAAATTTCAAATATCTCTCTTAAAAGAAACTTTTTATTTATTCTAAGGGACTTTTGACCCTCGGTAATAGTTTAGTATTTCATTCTGCGCTTGAATTTTTCAAAAAAATTTATTAGTTTTTCCAGGATTCGCAAAAAATGAACACCATGTCCTAGACCAAGAGGCAGCGCTGAAAAATCTCTTTGAATTTACTAAAGTTAGATTTTTCACAATTGATTACTGTGAGTGTGTAGAGAAACATACTGCGGTCGGTCAAGCGAAACGTAGAACAGGGGTTACTGAGAGGGTATCAAAGTTGCTTTCCTACGAAGGTAATTATTTCCATTTACTAAGGCTGAAAATCAGTACACACATTCTAAATTAAACATAAATAAAAGTTATTATAGTCGGTCAGCTGTATGACGGAACAGAGCCGGGCGGTCGGCCCCAATAGTCGATTGAGGAAATGAAGCATTTTGGCACGCAATTTTTTCGTCCAGCATGGATTTACTTGAAATTTTCGCAGAAGGTAGGGAATAGTTCAAGGTTCATTTTATATATCATGCCGCTATCATACGCTAAAACCTTGGGGGTGGTTGCCATCCCATCTCGGGGGTGGGAATTTTTTATTACATTTTAACCATGTAATTCGATGGGAAAGTTGATTCTAAGAAAAAATGTTTTTTACATTTTCTTCGTAAAACTAATATTTTTCGAGTTATTCGCGCTTGAAAATAACATTTTTTTGACGAAAAAATCTACTTTTTAGAGGGTTTTTTGAGAATACCTCAAAAATATGCATTCAATCAAAGAAAGTGTAGATATCTAAATTGTCTCTTTCAGTAATACAAACCAAATTCTTTTCTTAATCTTTAAGACCAATACAAACCGAGATACGGCATGTTAAAGTTAGCTTTTTTCGTCAAATGCATAATTTGAAATATTCAAAGGAAAATAATGGAAAAAATTTGCATTTTTCGAGGAAAATTAAATATTTTTTTTCAAATATACAATTAGACCTTTCAAAAAAAAAATAATAAAAAGTTTCTAGCATGAGAATTAAGCGACTTTTAATCAAAATAATATCGGTACCTGCTTTTCTCTACGAAAAAATCAGTGAAAACAACCCCCTAACTACCTTCCTAATTCAAAATTGGTCTTCACCTTTCTGTAGTTCCTTTTATATTTATATTATCAACACACTCAAGGAGTTTGACTTATTTAAAGTGCCTAATTTTGGAAAACTTGGAGTTTAAAGAAAAATTGATTTTTTGCAATTTGGTATTATTCACCTTTTACTTCAAAATATCTCCGAAAATACTGAAGATATAAAAAAAATTATAAACTACTAAATTGTAGCTTTTTTAATGGCTAAAATTACTCTGTGCATAGGTTTTTATTACAGTGAATAGTTAGCCAGATATAGCTGTTTAAAACCTCTATTTACCAGCAAACACTCCCTTATTCGAGCCCTTTAAACCCGCCCCAATTAAAAACTAAGGCATCTTGCGGAATTTAATTTACACAATCTTATAGCTCTTTAAAAATCCTACAAAATCTTTTTAAGGAGTCTCATTACTGAGAGCGTATCAAAGTTGCTTTCCTACGAAGGTAATTAAATCCATTTACTAAGGCTGAAAATCAGTACACAGTGAGATATAATATTTTTTAAAAATTAGGCATTTTAAATAGGTCAAGCTCCTTGAGTGTATTGGTACTATAAATATAAAAGGAACTACAGAAATGTGAAGACCAATTTTGAATTAGGAAGGTAGTCAGTTAGGAAGGTCGTTAATTTTAGTGTTGTGTTTAATAAATTAATTCCTCTGTAATTCTCCGGGTCCGATTTTTCTCCCTTTTTAAAGAGAGGTATTAGAATGCTTGATCTCCATTCTTGTGGTATTCTGTTTTGTTCTATTATTTTTTGGATTAGTTTTAGTAATTGTTTGGTCAAGTCTTGTCCTCCATCCTTTAGGAGTTCATTCGATATTCTGTTCTCTCCTGGTGATTTTCTATTTTTTAATTTCCTTAATGCTTCCGTTACCTCTGCTTCTTCAATATTTATTTCTTCGTTTGTTGTCACTTCAGGTGTTGGTGGTTCGTTATCGTTATCTTTAGCAAACAGAGATCGAAAATAGTCTGCCCAAGTTTCCTTCTGAATGTGTTTCGTTTTTATTAGTTCGTTCATCTCTTTTCTTTGTCCTCTGATCATTCTCCATATTTCCCTTTTGTGTTCCGTAGAAGTGGTGTTCCATCTGTTTTTAGACACTCTCCCAGTGTTCTCTTTTTATTTGTCTGACTAAAGTGTTTGTTTCGTTTCTAATTCTTTTATAGTGGTTGTATGCCTGTTGTGTTTGTTGTGTTCTGTATTGTAAAAAGGCTTTCTTCTTTTCTTCACATTTTATCTTCACTTCCTCTCGAAACCATGGGGTTTTCTTTTTTGATATACATATTGATATTCGTTACTTTCCTCTCTCCAAGTGATTCTGTTGCTGCGTTAATTATATTACTTTTGAGTTTTTCCCAGCTTTCCTCGATGTTATCGTTTTCTAGTATTTCATTATCAGCAATCTTCTCTGATATTCTTTTTCTATATAAGTACTCCGTGGATTCCGTACTTAGTCCTTCGACTTTGATTTTTGTTTGTGTTGGTGCCACTCTCTTAGGTGTGAAGCATTTCATGGTGATTCTAATTTTACATAATACTAGGCTGTGGTCACTACCTACAACTGCTGAGTTGAGGCATCTTACGTCAATTATTTTTGATGGATGTATATCTCTGTTAGTTACAACATAATCTATCATAAATATTTGTCGACGGTTATTATTGAATGTATATTTGTGTTGGTCTTTGTGGTCAAAAAAGGTGTTGTTTATTCGAAGTTCGTTATTCGTGCAGAAGTTTATCATCCGTTCTCCATTTTCGTTTTTGACATTCTCATTATGTTTTTGTTTAATTCCAGGTATTACTTGGTTGCCTATTCGAGCGTTAAAATCCCCCAATATTATCAACTTTCCTCAACTAGATCTACTACTTGTTGCAATTGATCATAGGATATTTCCCTTGTTATTTGGGGCTTACTTTTTTCTGGGCCGTATACTCCGTTGATGTTCAATTCTTCTTTCTCCATTCTAATTTTTGCTGTGACAATCCTTTCTGATACATATTGACACTCTTTGATGTTATTTTGGTATGTTTGGTGTATTAGTAAGGCTACACCCTCTTTGGTCCTGTTTTCTTTTGCTAGTCCACTGTAGATTAGTATATATTCGCCTAATTTTGACTGGCCTTTTCCTTTCTTTTTGGTCTCCTGTAGAGCGCATATATCTATTTTTTTCTCTTTTAGCTCTCGGGTTATTTCTTGAACTCTAGTGTTGAGCGATCTTATGTTCCAAGTGGTTATTCTCATCTGGGTTTTGGAGGTTTTTCTCGTGTCCTTATTTCCTGCCGTGGTCGCCTTCATATTATCAATCCAGTTCCGAGGCTTTACATTGTTGCTTTGTTTTCGTATTTTTGTATTCGTTTTTACGATTGGTAGGTTGCTAACCTTACCAATCACCCTCCACATTTTATCCGGGCTTGGGACCGGCTGTGGTAACCGAAGAGCTACTCGATCCACCCCTCAATTACCCCAGGCAGTGTTAAAATATGAAATGAATAGACTAAACCTACAAAGATTTGGTATATATCTATGTCGTACTCCCAGGCTTTAGCTAATATCTGGTATACGATTTATAGTCGGTCGATAGTAGACCGTGCTGGTATGAATCTGGCCTGGTATTCTCCTGTGATTTGTTAGTTAAAGTGACTTAATCTCTGATCTGCTCCACGTAATAAACACCTTATAACTAACACAGTAAGGAAATGCCTCTACAGTTTTTATAGCTAAGTTTGCCTCCCTTCTTATGGATTGGGAATATAATTGCTTTTTCCCAGTCTCCTGGAATTTCTTTTGAGTTCCACACGTCTGTTATTAGCTTATGTAATATACCTAATTTTTACCTCCCTTATACTTATTCTAAGCTTCTCGGAAGTATGGTATTTGCCGTATACTGATTTATCTGGGGTACACGTATAAGAAAAATCGCCAAAATTTTTAGTTTTTGTATCTACTTACTGATTCAAGATTTACAAACAGGTTTTTTAATTTTAGACCTGGATCCTGCGTACCAAATAAGTTGATTAATAGCAAGCTGAAAATTTGATAATGGGTTTGTCTAGTCGGACAAACTTTGATGTACGGGAACACTGGAACAGGGGAAGTTTTAATTGTAGAACAGTTTAAAAATTTGGAACGTCAGATTACGAAAACGTCCCATGTATTTTGTCGGACCGAATATCCAATTGATTTGTTACCCTTTCATTAATTTCTCATGCAAAAATCAGACTGCTATTACTAACCAACATGATTCCTGTCATTTGACATATTCTTCGTGTTCCACTCATTAAAATGCCCGGTTAGTGATAAACACCAGTCTGATTTTTGCATGAGAGTTTAATGAAATGGTAACAAATCAATTGGAAGTTCTGTCCGACAAAATACATGGAACGTTTTCGTAGTCTGACGTTCGAAACCTGTAACCTCTTCCACAATTAAAACTTCCTCTGTTCCAGTGTTCCCATACATCAAAGTTTGTCCGACTAGTCACCGTTAAGCTCATAACAATTTTTTAGCTTGCTATTAATCTACTTTTTTTTGGTACGTGAGATCCAGGTATATTTGTCGCGCATTTAATCGCTTCCTTGTTCAGTATAACTCAACAATAGAAATAGCGACTTTTAACCCGTTGGCTACACCTCTGATTACTGCAATAATCACCTGCAAACATCAATCATCGTTTGTAACAATCAACGCCAGCAGTAGTCCCTTGTCAACTTTCTGCACAACTGATCTGCACCGTTCACCGGTTCAGCCGTTCTCTTTCTTGTACTTCTTTTTCCGTCACTTGTTTCAGATTCAACCGATCGGCCGGTTGAAACCGCCGCATCGAGATGGCCATCCAAGTGTCAGCGAAGACGTAAAGCGTCCGGAGGAAACTACTTTTCTAACACCTTTACCGATCTTTGGAGATTACGCTTTGCGATTAAAGTATGTTAAAAAGTGAAGTCGTCGTGGTATGTCACTATTGTTGGTATGCGGAGATCTGAATGGGTTATGAGATTTATTGGCGTCCAGAGTATATAAAGTTAATAGATAAAATTCAATGGTAATGAAATAAATAAATTTAAGACAGACATCGCTTAGAAAAGAGGTAAAAGTATTCATGTACTAGCAGAATCAGCAAAATAACTAAAATAGGCTATTAATTATGTTCAAAATAAGAGGACTAAAAGGAGCTACAACGTTAACGGGGTTTTATTGTTTCTTATGGTCAATAGACCTCTAAATATAGAAAAACCGCGGAGTGCTACCATTTACAGGGGTACATTTTTGAGAAAGGAGTGAATTAGTTCCTAGGTACAGGGTGCATTAGGGTGAGTTCTATGCACTTTTGGTACAAACACCTGTACAGAAAAATTGTTCCAGGTTAAACTTACTATCAGAATATCACCTTTTAAAGTCAAACATATTTTTTTTTACAAAAATATAGTAAAAAAGCAAAAAAAGCACGAAAGAAAACAATGTTGTTTTTCCCATAACTTGGTTCTGCGGGGATATAGGTATAGGCATTGCTTCACAGAAAAAAAAGAACAATTATCCTTCCTCTTTAAAATGACGCTAGGTAGAAGTCTATGGGTTTTATAATTTCTGAAATATGATTTTTCAAAGTTCGCCACTCACAGCATTTTTGGGTCATTTTCCCGATTATTTCGCAAACATTGTTCTGTAACGTAATTTTAGGTATATGTAATGGTACATTTGGTAAGAAGATAAATCAATTGCCCTTAAAACGCTTTACTATAGAAGAAGGTTGTATGTCCATTTTTAAGCAAGATATGGTTTTTCAAAGTTGTATACTTTTAACGATTTTTGATATATGTTTTACGATTATTTTTTCTTCCAAGTCTTTTCTTCTATATTTAGATATATACATTGCTGAATATAAAAAAACTTATTTTCTTTACTTTAAAATGGTGTATTAAAAAAATCTACGACTATTTTTAAATAAGATATGCTTTTTCAATGTGTGACATATACACATGAAATATGTCCCACTAAGTTGGAACCATATAGAAAACGTTTTTATTATTAATTTTATGAAAAAAAAAATTATTCTTCATAAAATACTCTGCATAGCCTAAAACCTAAGATGCAATCATCAGATATCAAATTTTATCAATAGTATACGAGGTATGTTAAAAAATATGAATTTCCCTCAAGAGTAAAGTATCTTTATATTTCACAATAAGGAAAAGTATTAAAGAAAAGTTATTTGCAATTAGCAATTATGTCCTAATATGCAATTATATTCTTCTAATTGAGAGAAAATTTCAAAATTTTTATCAAATTACGGATACCATTGGATATCCTGCGGATATCTTTTTTAAAAATAGTCCCAGAATTGTTTACAATATGTATACGTATACGTACACGTACGCAATTTCAAAGTAAAGAAAATAAGCTTTCTTTTCTATTCTACAATGTATATAGGTACCTAAATGTACAAGAAAAAAGTTATAATGAGCAATTTAAAAAATAATAGTAAAGAAAATCAAAAATCATTAAAAGTACAAAACTTGGAAAAACCATAACTTGCTTAAAAATAGTCGTACAGCCTTATACAATAGACCATTTTAATGGTCATTGACTTTTCTTCCTACTCAATGTACCATTGCATATATATACCTATAAATGCGTAGAAAAAATTTACAGAGCAATGTTTGCGAAATAATGGAGAAAATAGCCCAAAAATGCTGTGAGCGGCGAAATTTGAAAAATCATATTTTGGAAACTGTAAATTCTAGAGCTTTTTACTAAACGTCGTTGTAAAGAGGAAGGATGGTAGTTTTTTTGCTAAGCAATGCCTAAAATTAATATGCCTCTGTGAAGCAATGCCTATACCTATATCCTCGTGGAAAAAAGTTATGGGGCAAAAAACGAAATTGCTTTCTTTCGTGTTTTTTTGCTTTTTCTTTTGAATATATTTTATGTACTTATCATAGAAAACTTGTATTGGAAGCAAAAAGCAGTCGTACGAGTCGACCAATGTTACATCTAAATAGGCATCAGACAGGGATGCATTCTATCCCCGCTCTAATTTAATATTTACTCGGATATGATCCGACAGGCTTGGCAAGATAAATACTTTGGAAGTGAAAACCAATGGTGAATTGATGAATAATCTTAGATACGCTAACGATACTGATATTTTATGCGACAGTCTCTAGAACCTTCAAAAGTTATTGGATTGCGTAAATATGACATGAATAGAAATGGGTCTAAAAATGAATGCTTCTAAGAAAAAATGTATGATATTCAGTCGCCAACCTCATGACAATGCTTCCCTACAGATAGATCAACAAAACATTGAGAGAGTTGCTCACTTTAATGGGATATTATCCAAGTAGATATATCAAATGCATAATTGTAGCAGCTTAGAGGAGACAGGTACAGCTTTTTGTGGAAGGTAGAATCGAAGGCCCCAGAGAAATTCGAAGGAAGCAGATATGGCTAAAGAACCTTTGAGATTGGACAGGAATGCGCAGTGCAGAATTCCGATTAGCTGAAGACTGTGAAGAAGGAGAACAACTTGCCAATGTAATAATAATTGTAAATGTAATGGGGAACTAATACGACACCCAACGAAGAAGAGAGTATCTTTATAAGGAATGTCTTCCTTATAACGAAAGAACATTGGAAAGAGTGTGTCCGATTTTTGATACAATTAAAGCACGCAAGCCAACATTTCAAAGTCATTTTATTAGAAACGAATTGCTTTATTCGGTTTTACCAGAAAATTATTAGACCAAAAAAGGACCAATGAAAAGACAAATACCCCATATTATAAATAGAAGGACTTGTATAAAATATGCCAACTAGGAAACCAATTCTTATAGCAGTCATTAAAAGCGAGAAAATTGACATTAATCATAGTTAAGGTACCTACTCGACGTAAAAAGGAGAACTTACGCACATTTCCTCAACGACACAACTTAATGATCAGATTTTTTGTTTAAATAATGAAGTATTTTCCCGTGTTTGGTTTATGTAAAATTTATAGTTACAAGCAAAAATAATTTGCACTGTAATATTTTTATTATTTTTATAAGGCTCGGAGGTTGTAACCAGAGAGGTCTCCATCTGCTGTCAATCTGGTGGTATGTAGAACGATATTTAGTGTCGGTTTATGTACTATTAGATTGAGCAATTTGTGATGTTCACAACGTGTTTGTAGACTTCAAACAGGCATACGACTCAGCCAAAAAGGAACAAACTATACTATATACTGGACTACTAATACAAAACCACCGGACAGACTATTTCAAAATTTCGCAGGGACTAAAGCAGGGAGATGGGCTGGCCCCAACATTGTTTAACCTGGCACTGGAGTATGCGGTTAGGCAAATGCAAACTGGACGAGGAAACCTACTGACCAAGCGAACGATTCAACTGGCCGCTTATGCCGATGATATTAATATTATGAGTAGAACATCAACAGGAGCACAGTACGTAAAGGCGCATTCAAATCAAAGCGAACACGAACGAACGAACGAATTCGTTCGTTAACTTTATTGTATTTGTACAGCGAATCGAGCACGACCGAACGAATTCGTTCGCATTCGCACATGTTCCAACCGATGTCGGTAAGTGAGCGAATCATCAAAGGAAATCGTTGTTCAATGTGGACAGTGTATGATGGTCCAGGATTACTAGGGCTATCTTCTCCCGGTAAGGGTGGTTAACCCTTATCCGAGGGGTGGAATGATTACTAGTCGTTTCACTGTTCAAGTTGTTTTATTATACTCGCATGAGTACAAGCTGGTAACAACCTACGTAACGTCGTCCCCGCGGAGTGTAGATGACACTCTCTTTTAATGTGAATAATCTTACATCTAATAATAGAATGACGAATGTGGAATGTGTAATGAGGATTCCCTTATATGTTTTGGTTGTATAAATATTGAAAAGTGCAAAGTCAGCGTCGACCCTGAAAAGTGTTTATAGTGGCTGTATGTATACTTACACCTCACGATCTAGGTCAATAATGTTTATGTAACGAAAGAAGGTTGGAATTGTTTATGATGACATTTAAATAACCGAAAGAAATTAGCGTAGATAATTAAAGGGTGTTTTTAAAAGATATCTAATGAGTACAGATGAATTCTTGTACACCTTTCCCTCCTAAGAATTTTCTGACTACGGGCAGAAAATTTTGCAAGTGGTGCTACCAGCCCATACTGTGTTGTAATCAATACAATCAATACAAAAAATTTTTATTTTATATACAAACTTCCTAAACCTACGTAAATACATAAATAAAAATAAAAATGTTCGTTTAACAACATTGTTTCATCACACTTGTCACTCACTGTGTTTTCGGATTGTAAGCATATAATCTATTCTTATGTATTTCCTTGATTTTATTGTTTTCTATTCTGATTTTACAATTAACGTTATTTACTTCTGTTATTGTGAAAGGACCTACATACAGACTATCAAACTTACCATTCTCTTCCCTTTTTACTAGGACTAGGTCTCCTATTTTAAAGTGTTGAGGTGTTGCTTTGAGCTTATTCTTTTCTTGCCGCTCTCTTTTGTGTTTTAATAAGAAGGTTCTGGCTCTCTCGTGTGCGCTTTGTAGTTTGTATCGTAACTCATTGTAGTAGGCATCTATATTGTAACATGGTTGAATCTCCTGTGTAAGGTCTTCCGGTAGGTTAACCTTCCTGCCATATAGCAGTTCGAACGGTGTGTATCCATGATACGCGTTAGGGGTTGTATTGTAGCAGTATGTGAACATTCTGCAACACACATCCCAATTTTCTCTGTCTTCGTCTATGAATGCTCTTACGTACTCGTTCAACGTTCTGTGTAGTTTTTCGCAACTTCCAATGGACTGTGGGTGGTATGCCGTTGAAAAGTTGTGTTCTATTTTTAATAGCTTTGTTAATTCCTGCATTACTTCGTTCTTATACTCTGTGCCTTGGTCTGTTCTTATTTGCTTCATGAGTCCGTATGTTGGTATGAAATGATCAAAGATTCCTCTTGCTATTGTCTCTGCTTCTTTATTGCACACTGGTATGCTGACCGCGTATTTTGTCAGTTCACACAACATTGTGATACAGTATCTATTACCTTCATTACTTCTAGTGAATGGACCTATTGTATCTATGTATACTATGTCCCATGGTTTGGAAGATGTGTCCGATATCACGAACTCTTCGACATGTGTTCTTTTCGGTTTGTTAATTTGACATTTGTGGCATTGTTTAACGTATTTTCTTACGTCTTTTTCCAAATTTTTCCATCGGAATCTTGCCTTTAGCTTCTTTATTAGTCTATTATTCCCTACGTGTCCTCCGAACATCGGGTGATTATGGTATTCTTCTATTAATCTGTGTTTTTCTTTGTCATCTTTTATTGTTTCTGGTACTTCACATATGTATATTTCTATATTCTTCAATTTTTTATTTCCTTCTTTAATAAATCCATCAATTGTGCACAATTTAAAAATAATATCATTTACGTATATAATTGATGGATTCGACCGTTACTTGATGGAAGTTCATTTTATCTAACAATAAAACACTGAAAACGTTTGTTTTCTATACTTCCACAAAATTTATTATAACCAAGTGACTACAGCTGTTTCGGCGGAGTGCCTTTCTCAAGTGATATAGTTTACAATGTGTTTGCCTTTTTAAGTCTTCAACTGAAGAGGTTGAGGAGTGGGGAGCTGTTTGTCTCGAGTTGGTCATTCAGAATTATATCTGTATTTTTCAGTTTATTAATTTCCATAGATTCTAAAAAAGATAGCTTAAGGTCTTTATTTTGAATATGTAGAATTTGAAACTCTTCATTGAAAGAATGATTATGATCTAGAAGGTGAAGTGCGTATGTAGAAGTGTCTGTTTTTCTATTGTTGAATGCCCTTTTGTGTTCTGCTATCCGTTTGTCAAAAGTTCTGCCAGTTTGACCGATGTACGTTTTCGGACAGTCACCACAAGTTAGTTTGTACACACCACTCTGTAGTTGCTTTCTCTTTCGGCTTTTATTGTTCTTAATATATTTGCTTAAGTTGTTGTTAGTTCTGAAAGCTGGTGTTATTCCTTTCTTTTTTATGTATCTGGCTATCTTTGTTGTTATCTTGCCAGTATATGTGAGAGAGCAGAAGGTACTGGGTTCTTTCTGTGGTGGTGGATACACTAATTTCAGGGCTTTCTTATGGAGTTTTTGGTTTAAAATTTTGTTAACTGTTTGTTCGTTATAGCCGTTGTTTACTGCTATTTGTTTAATGATGTTTAGTTCTATCTCGAAGTTATTTTTTGTCATGGGAATTTCTGTCAGTCTATGTATCATGCTATGGTAGGCGGCTAATTTGTGTTGTGTAGGATGGGATGATGAATTGTGTATAGTTGTGTCAGTATGGGTAGGTTTATGATATACGGAGAACTCATGTTTGTTGTGTAGTCTGGAAATCGTTACATCTAGAAAGTTTATGGAGTTATTCTGTTCTGTTTCTATTGTAAACTCAATATTATTATGAAGTGAATTAATATATGATAGAAATTGGTCAAGTTGTCTGTTAGTACCTGTAAAGCATACTAGTATATCATCCACGTATCTCCACCAATATAAGAACTGTTTAAATACGGGATGTTTAGAAATTGTTGTTTCAAGTTGGTTCATAAATATATCTGAGAGCAATGGGCTTAGAGGATTACCCATAATAAGTCCTGCACTGTTGTTTGTGTATATTTGATTATTGAATTCAAAATAGTCTTGATTTATGCAAATTTCAAGAAGGTGTAAAATTTCAGAGGCAATGATCGGATTTGTACTATTATGGTCTAAAAGATTTTTAACTAAAACAAAAGTTTCTGTAGGAGGAACACTAGGAAAAAGATTTTTTACGTCAAATGAAATTAGTCTGGAGTTGTTGGGCAATTGAAAATGTTGTATTTTATTAACTAGTTCTAGTGTATTTTTTACGGTGAATTTAGGTGAAAATTTAGTGTATTCTGTAATAATATCTGACAGTTTTTTTGAAAGTTTATATGACGGAGCTGTATAAAAAGAAACTACAGGTCTTATTGGGTGGTCAGATTTGTGTAGTTTAATAAAAGAGTATAATTTAGGAGGTTGTGGGTTCATAATATTAAGGTATTTCTGTTCTGTTGGATTTAGTATTGATTTTGAATTTTCAATGGCTAGTTTAATTTGTTTTCGGTATTTTTCTGTGGGGTCTTTGTTTAGTTTTATACTGTTTTGGTTAGTTAAAAATTCTATTGTTTTGTTATTATAGTCTCGTTTGTCGATAGCAATAGTAGTGTTACCTTTGTCTGCTTTTGTAAATATTATGTCATGTTTTATTGATTTATTTTTAATTGAAACGGCTATTTGGTTTTCTTTGAAACAGGAATTATTAGTTTCACTACATACATCAGTAATAGATTTTAAAATGATGCTTTTTTCTATGTTTTTGGCAGTTTTGTTTAACGCTACTTCACATTCTACACCTAAATATTCTAAATTTTTTTGATTATTATGTTGAGGCAAGTTGTGTTTGAATCCTTTCTCTAAAAGTTTTATTTCACTATTATTGAATTTAGTATCTGTTAAGTTTATAAATCTATTGAAAAAACTATGATTTGAAAAATTTGTTGTATGAGTATTGAGTTTTTTACTATTGCAAATTAGATTATTTAGTTTTTTACATTGTGTATTAAATTTTTTGTCTATTATATTATCTACTTCAGTTCTTACTTTAGAATCTAGGATATCAAATTCTATATTATCTAATCTATAATGTAATTCTGAATGGGATAGGAGCACCCAGTACAGAAAACGAGATATTATAGCTGTTTATCTTAAGGTATGTCATTCAGAATTACATTATAGATTAGATAATATAGAATTTGATATCCTAGATTCTAAAGTAAGAACTGAAGTAGATAATATAATAGACAAAAAATTTAATACACAATGTAAAAAACTAAATAATCTAATTTGCAATAGTAAAAAACTCAATACTCATACAACAAATTTTTCAAATCATAGTTTTTTCAATAGATTTATAAACTTAACAGATACTAAATTCAATAATAGTGAAATAAAACTTTTAGAGAAAGGATTCAAACACAACTTGCCTCAACATAATAATCAAAAAAATTTAGAATATTTAGGTGTAGAATGTGAAGTAGCGTTAAACAAAACTGCCAAAAACATAGAAAAAAGCATCATTTCAAAATCTATTACTGATGTATGTAGTGAAACTAATAATTCCTGTTTCAAAGAAAACCAAATAGCCGTTTCAATTAAAAATAAATCAATAAAACATGACATAATATTTACAAAAGCAGACAAAGGTAACACTACTATTGATATCGACAAACGAGACTATAATAACAAAACAATAGAATTTTTAACTAACCAAAACAGTATAAAACTAAACAAAGACCCCACAGAAAAATACCGAAAACAAATTAAACTAGCCATTGAAAATTCAAAATCAATACTAAATCCAACAGAACAGAAATACCTTAATATTATGAACCCACAACCTCCTAAATTATACTCTTTTATTAAACTACACAAACCTGACCACCCAATAAGACCTGTAGTTTCTTTTTATACAGCTCCGTCATATAAACTTTCAAAAAAACTGTCAGATATTATTACAGAATACACTAAATTTTCACCTAAATTCACCGTAAAAAATACACTAGAACTAGTTAATAAAATACAACATTTTCAATTGCCCAACAACTCCAGACTAATTTCATTTGACGTAAAAAATCTTTTTCCTAGTGTTCCTCCTACAGAAACTTTTGTTTTAGTTAAAAATCTTTTAGACCATAATAGTACAAATCCGATCATTGCATCTGAAATTTTACATCTTCTTGAAATTTGCATAAATCAAGACTATTTTGAATTCAATAATCAAATATACACAAACAACAGTGCAGGACTTATTATGGGTAATCCTCTAAGCCCATTGCTCTCAGATATATTTATGAACCAACTTGAAACAACAATTTCTAAACATCCCGTATTTAAACAGTTCTTATATTGGTGGAGATACGTGGATGATATACTAGTATGCTTTACAGGTACTAACAGACAACTTGACCAATTTCTATCATATATTAATTCACTTCATAATAATATTGAGTTTACAATAGAAACAGAACAGAATAACTCCATAAACTTTCTAGATGTAACGATTTCCAGACTACACAACAAACATGAGTTCTCCGTATATCATAAACCTACCCATACTGACACAACTATACACAATTCATCATCCCATCCTACACAACACAAATTAGCCGCCTACCATAGCATGATACATAGACTGACAGAAATTCCCATGACAAAAAATAACTTCGAGATAGAACTAAACATCATTAAACAAATAGCAGTAAACAACGGCTATAACGAACAAACAGTTAACAAAATTTTAAACCAAAAACTCCATAAGAAAGCCCTGAAATTAGTGTATCCACCACCACAGAAAGAACCCAGTACCTTCTGCTCTCTCACATATACTGGCAAGATAACAACAAAGATAGCCAGATACATAAAAAAGAAAGGAATAACACCAGCTTTCAGAACTAACAACAACTTAAGCAAATATATTAAGAACAATAAAAGCCGAAAGAGAAAGCAACTACAGAGTGGTGTGTACAAACTAACTTGTGGTGACTGTCCGAAAACGTACATCGGTCAAACTGGCAGAACTTTTGACAAACGGATAGCAGAACACAAAAGGGCATTCAACAATAGAAAAACAGACACTTCTACATACGCACTTCACCTTCTAGATCATAATCATTCTTTCAATGAAGAGTTTCAAATTCTACATATTCAAAATAAAGGCCTTAAGCTATCTTTTTTAGAATCTATGGAAATTAATAAACTGAAAAATACAGATATAATTCTGAATGACCAACTCGAGACAAACAGCTCCCCACTCCTCAACCTCTTCAGTTGAAGACTTAAAAAGGCAAACACATTGTAAACTATATCACTTGAGAAAGGCACTCCGCCGAAACAGCTGTAGTCACTTGGTTATAATAAATTTTGTGGAAGTATAGAAAACAAACGTTTTCAGTGTTTTATTGTTAGATTTACGTATATCTTTACTTTACGTACTGCATTCTCTACCGCCAGCTTATCAAGCTGTGCCAACGCTTGGTTTAAATCGAAACGATCAAATCCTGTGGCTATGCTTTTGCTGCATTTTATTTTGTTTTTGGCCCTAATGCTCAGTCTTGGTGAGATTAGTTCTGCTCCAAAGGACAAAATTGGTAGTCTATGCGCCTCTAAATTATTTAGTACCTTCCTTACTGTCTGTTTGGTGGCTTCTGGCTGTAGTGCGAGTTCACTTTCAGCCGTTGTTTGTCTTGCTTCCTTCTCCTTTTCTCTTGCTTGAGCTCTTGTTATAGCTAGTATATGGGTGTTGTCTATGTATAGTTTCTTTAGTTGATGCAATGTTATTCTTGAAAGGCTGTCTGCGTAGTTATTTTTCCCTGTTATATACTCTATTTCGAAGTCATATTCTTCTAGGTCTAATCTGATCCTCGTGAGTTTTGAGGTTGGTTCTTTCATTGCAAATAGGTGTGTCAAAGGTTTATGGTCTGTTTTTACTTTGAATGTTGGTGCTCCATATAGATAACATTTAAAATAATTAATTCCCCAATGAATCGCTAGTAATTCCTTAACGATTATAGGTTTATTACATTCTCCTTTACTAAAACTTCTTGATGCATATGCTATAGGTAGATCTATTCCGTTGTAATCTTGACTTAGGATTGCTGAACAACTCTCATTGGATGCGTCTGTTGTTAGGATAAACTGTTTGTTGAAATCAGGATATTTTAAAATTGGTGGTTTCGTCAGAGATGCTTTAAGCTTTTTGAATGCTTTTTCACACTCCTCAGACCAAAAAAATTCTACTCCTTTCCTCGATAATCTGTTGAGTGGTCTGCATATTTCCGCAAAATTTTTAATAAAACGTCTATAATAGTTGCAAAATGCTACAAATCTCTTTGTTTCTTCCGCTGTCTTAGGTGTCGGATATTGTTCAATTGCTGCATACTTCGCTTTGTCGGGTGATACTCCCTCTTGAGAAAGATCATGTCCTAAATATGTTACTTCCCTTCTAAAAAATTGACATTTTCCTGGGTTAAGTTTCAAATTGAATTTTCGACATGTCTCAAATGTCTTTTTCAGGTTGTCTAGGTGATGTTTTTCGGATATTCCTATCACTACTATATCGTCCATGTAAAGAAATGCTTTATCTGGTGTTAATCCCGAAAATGCTATTGACATCATTCTTGAAAAGCTATTCGAGCTTACATTTAATCCAAAAGGTAATCTGGTAAATTGAAATGCTCCGTTTTCCGTGCTAAACGATGTGTATTTTCTCGATGACTTTTCTAATGGTATTTGATGAAAACCTGACATTAAGTCTATAACTGAAAACCATTTTGCTCTTCCTAGTTGATCTAATATCGAATCTATTCTTGGTAATGGAAATTTGTCTGTAACTATCTTCTTGTTCAATTGTCTAAAATCTATGCATAATCTCCATGCTTTTCCTCCATCTATAGCTTTTTTCGGTACCAGTACTACTGGGCTGTTGTACTCGGATGTAGATGGTTCTATGATTCCTTGGTCTCTTAGTTTTTGTACTTGTCGATTTAATTCCTCTGTTTGCGCATGAGGTGTCCTATAATTCTTGATATATACCGGAGTTTGGTCTTTAACTCTTAGTTTCTGTTCGTAGAAATTGTTACAGGTTAACATATCATGCCTTAGGGCGAATATGTCTGCATATTCTTCGCATAACGATACTAAGTTATCTCGTATATATTCTGGTATGTCTAATTTCAGTGATTCTCGTAATTCTTTTTTCCTATCCTTGCTGTCGTTGACTAGTCTATATATATTGAATAGTTTAATGTCCAACGTCCTGATTGTGCTTGCCTCTACGTTTACTGTTTCGTATGTTGTGTTCAAAATTTTGATGTATGGATTATTACTTGAAATAATTGCTCTTGCTATGAATATTCCTGGTTGTATTTCCTGTTGCTCCACTATCCTGTCGTTCCTTAGCGTTTGAAAAATTTTGACTATTCTGTAAATTTCACATCGGGGTGGTATTATTATGGTGTCATTATCTATATTATCCAGAATTTTCGTACTAATGTAACAATCGTTGTCCTCTTTAATGTGCATTTTAAGGTTTGCGTAGTCCAGTATACATTGAAAGTTAGAAATAAAGTCTCTCCCAATGATTCCGTCTGTTGGAATTGGAAAGTTAGGTTCTACCAATTGAAAGCTGTGTTCGAATCGAGTTCCTTTTACTTCTAGTGTTGTCTCAACTTCTCCCATTGTTTGCAACTCTCCTTTAGTGACTCCTTTTATTTTCGCCTTTGTGTTTGGTTTCACCTGTTCCTTCATAAAATCTTGTGAACATTTTAGTATTGAAATATCAGCTCCTGTGTCTATGATAAAGGTGCTTGTGTTTTCAAGGATTCCTGTTTTCATTCGTACAAAGTTCGTTAGGTTCAGGTCGAAGTTGTAAATGTTATATTTTATTTCTGCCTGTGTGCTTCCAACTTCTTGTTTATTCAAAACCCCAACTGCTGGTTTTCTTGTTCTTCTTGACTGTCCTCTATCTCTAGTAACCTTACGTTCCTGTTACGTCCTCCTCTCTGGTTTCCTCTGTATGTTTGATTGTTAAATTGTCTGTATCTTCTGTTCGAATAATTTCGTTGATTGTCCGTTGTTTCTCCTTCGTTCCGTTGTCCGAAGTTATTTCTTCTTCCTCTGTCATACTTGTTATGGTATCCTCTTCTGTATTGCTGCTGTCCTCTCCTATTCTCGTAGTTTGTCCTATAATTTAAGACTCTTCCTTGTGCATTTTCTTCAGTCGTATCGATCGATAAAAATTTAGATACTACTTCCTGCGGTGATGTAAAGTTACCTGCTTCCAGTATTAGCTTAGCTTTCTCTGCATTAACGTTTCGTTTCATTGTTGTTACTACTGTTTCCGTCGTATATTTCTTCGCTAACTCCAGTGGCATTCCTTCCGCTATGTATGCTACTTTTAATTGTTCTGCTAACTCTTCCACTTCAGATGCGTACACTGCTGCATCTCTATGCCCTTGCCTTTTCTTGGCTAATTTGGCTATTAAATTCTTCGGATTATCACCTCTTAGTTCTTTCTTTAGTGCTTCAGCTATCCGTGGAATCGTATCTTCCGTGGTTATTAAGTTCCTAGCCTTATTGGTAAGTCGTGTTTTTATTAGCGTTACAGCTGTGTCTTCATGACCTTCTGCCAATTTTCCAAGTAGTTCTAATGCGTCCAAAAATGGTTGTAATTTCCCTGCGCTTCCATCGAACTCGTTGGGCAATATCTTGCTTGCGATATTCAAAAATTCATTGATTGTCAGAGCCATGTTTAATATTGTTATATCTTGTTTTATGTGACCTTTTTCCTCTTTTATTTCGTCGTTAATTATTTCTTCTTCTACTTCCTCGTCGCTTTTTCCTTCTTCTGCTTCCTCGTCGCTTTGTTCCTCTTCAACTTCCTCGTCGATTGGTTGATGTATTGAATTTGGAACCACTGTTCTTACATTTACTGCTTGAAATGAGCGTATAACTTTGTCTCTGATTTTTCCAAAATATTTGTTGCACGCTTCCCTCTGTTTGTCCGAAAGTGCTTCCCAGTTTTTCTTAGTTAAGTGCGTGAACTTGTTATAGGATTTAATTAGCTGTGTCGTTACTTCTTCCTGTATGTCCTTAGATTTCGGTACTTTTTTCTTTAAGACCCTTCTGCTCTGTCTTCCTACTTCTTGTGCAAGTTCCTCAACTATTTTGACAAAATCTTCCCAAGTAACTTTGTTGCTACTCATTTATACATAATATTCTATCCTCAGTTCCTGCACTTCTTAGCGAAAATATAAATTCGATAGTCTTACTATGTATATAGATATGTGGTATATAGATATATAGTAAAAAAATAACGAGATAAAATAATACATCAATATATGGTAAAAATATGTAAAAAATTTGCAATAATAATAAATAATAGTTCAAAAATAAATAACGTTATATTAACCCTTGTAAATAAGTAGTTAGAATAATAATGTAAATGTATTAAGCATATAGCGTATATTTGTTATATATTTATATCGTATATTTATATTGATAGTGTATATTTACGATAGCAAATATTAAAATCATAAAAAAAATAGCAAAAATGTACCCTCGTAATAAATAATATAAATAATATATACCTCAAATAATAATGGTAATATGCCATGTGAATAACTTTAATATGAGTTAAAAAAAATTCCAATAATACCCATAAAGATAATTAAAAATAAATAGATAAAAATACTAATTACATTACTGCTATTTCATTCATTTGTTAAGAAATATCGTGGAAATACTATAAGAACAAAATATAGACTCACCACTTTAAACGTTTGTGTTCGTATCACCAAAAGTTCTCGATCCACGTTCCCTGGCATTGTCCATTGTCCCACGATGTTCCATCTCCATACCATTGTCCATTTAGCTCCATGTCAGGCCTGCTGTCTCCATCCTTTCTACATACCCCACTGTATTCTAGGGTGGTCGAGGTACCAGATCCTCAGCCATAGACGTTTTTCTTTCCATTTCTCGTTCCAGTTTACTTCAGTTTCTTCCCTGGTCTTGGATCGCCATATGATCGTCCAGGATTACTAGGGCTATCTTCTCCCGGTAAGGGTGGTTAACCCTTATCCGAGGGGTGGAATGATTACTAGTCGTTTCACTGTTCAAGTTGTTTTATTATACTCGCATGAGTACAAGCTGGTAACAACCTACGTAACGTCGTCCCCGCGGAGTGTAGATGACACTCTCTTTTAATGTGAATAATCTTACATCTAATAATAGAATGACGAATGTGGAATGTGTAATGAGGATTCCCTTATATGTTTTGGTTGTATAAATATTGAAAAGTGCAAAGTCAGCGTCGACCCTGAAAAGTGTTTATAGTGGCTGTATATATACTTACACCTCACGATCTAGGTCAATAATGTTTATGTAACGAAAGAAGGTTGGAATTGTTTATGATGACATTTAAATAACCGAAAGAAATTAGCGTAGATAATTAAAGGGTGTTTTTAAAAGATATCTAATGAGTACAGATGAATTCTTGTACAAGTGGATAGACGGTAGCGAACGAATTCGTTTAGAAGTACTGATTTAATTTATTTACAAACATTAGTTTGAGAGGGTTGTTTATTGTGTAGTTGTGAAAACATAATTTTGCAATATGGAATATGCCTATGAAACATAAAATCGAAGCTATATAAAATAATAAACAGAAAAACTGATGCTTGTTTTAACATTTCTATAGGAATGGGTTGTGATGTCTCTGAACTAAAAAAATGAATTAGCTTCTGGCATCATTTAGACGAGAAAGACAAAAAGAGGGTTCGAAGTGGTTTGCTTTTAAAAGCCTAATGTTTTTATTGGATAAATTTCAACCCAGAAACACTAATGAGGTAACCAAATCAAATTAATTGCTAAAATTAATTAAAAGCAAATTTATTTTGAAACACCAATTTTACAATTTATTATTTAAACATAATATAGTCATAATATGAAGAGCAAGTAACTTTTTCGAGGAAGAATTTTAAGAAAGCTGGTTCTTTATTATGTTATTTTATAAGCTCCCTTAAACAGCGTATAATACCTGCTACCTGCTATTTTTGTAAGCTATTATTGTATTAAAATTTACCCAGCAAGAAACACGAAAATAAACTTAAACACAATGTGTGACTGGCACTGGCCGATCTTAAAAACATCTGCGGGCAATATGCACTCCCGATCATCAACGAATGCGAACGTTCGCTTCAATGTAAATGGCCCTGCTTTGTAGCGAACGAATGACCAAGCGAACACCTACGAATTCGTTCCTTCGTTCGTTCGTTCGTGTTCGCTTTGATTTAAATGCGCCTTAACGTTAACAGTAAGTAACATACGCAGATTTAAAAACACAAACAAAAATGCTAGGTCTGGAAATTAACAAAGAAAAAACAAAAATAATGACTCAGACGAGAAGAAATATAGTCCCACAAAACATTATACATTAGGGGTGCGAAAAAAGTCAAGTTGATAATTCCGTGTCGCTATAGTGCGGAAAAGTTGCGATTGGTAATTACAAGAAAAACAAAAAAAAATTATTCAAATCGGACTTTATCTTCCGATCCCGCAACGAGCCGAAAGATTATGAAAAAACTGAAATTTTACCTTTTTATCAAAAATTTTTATTTAACCTCCATGTAGGTTTTATTTATCACTACAGTAAAATTTACTTTAAGTTTGCATGCTTGAGTAATAAAAAAAATACTTTTCCGCACTTAACGAATATCTTCCGATCCCGCAAGGTCAATCAAAATCTATAAAAAATTGAAATTTTTGATGATTTTGATAAATTAAAAAATATTTAGTTATCTCATTTTCCTGTTACATTGTGAAACTCTTCACTTGTTTACATATTGTATGACAATATTTAAATAACCCAGAACTCACAACGAGGAGGTGGTTGCACTTCTAGTTCCACTCACACCCTTTTCTCCAACCAACCAAGGAGTGTGTGTTTTTTACATTATTTACATATTTATTATCTATATTTCTTTTTGATCTGTTGCTTTTAAACGCTAACTTTGTATTGTGATTTGCTGGTAAAATCTGGCAGCATGTACCTTGATTTAAGCGTTGCCCTGATGAATCGATCTCTGATTGGGGCCCACATACATTAGAGATTAGACTATGCTTCTGTGACCAACTCTACGCACCGCTCGTCACCATGCGTGTGGCAGGGACAGTTTTGTACATGTAGCCCGATGTGATGCAAAAACTTATTTAATCTTAGATCTTCATTTGAAATTCTTCACAGAAGTGGCGGAGAAGATAATTTTGCAACATTTCAGTCTATTATTTTAGTTTAATACTGTGCTTCAAAATTTCAAGTAGTAGGGAGAAAGGAAACACATTAGAGAGCTAGGGCTATGGAGAGAGCTAAAAACAGGACAGACTAAAGCCAAGGCCTAAGGTACATTTCATTCCTCCTACTTTAAATTTTGAAGCACAGGCATGCACTGAAATAATAGACTGGAATGTTGCAAAACTATCTTATTCACCAGTTCTTCGCAGTGTTTCAAATAAAATATAAGTTCCTGCATTACATCATGCCAAACTTGAATGTAAGTACAAAACTATACCTGCCACCCGTAAGCTGTCAAGCGGTGCATAGAGTTGGTCACGGAAGCATCGTCTAATGTCTAATGCATGTGAGCTCCAATCAAGAGATGTATTCATCAGGGCAACACTTAAATCAAGGTACATGCTGCCAGATTTCCTCAACAAATTACAATACAGAGTTGGCGTTTAAAAGCTAGACACAAACAGATCAAAAAGAAATGTACATATGTAAATAATGTAAAAAACACACACTCATTTGTTGGTTGGAGAGAAGGGTGTGATTGGAGCTAAAAGTGCAACCACCTCCTCGTTGTGAGTTCTGCGTTGTTTAAATATATTCATACAATATCTAAACAAGCTAACAGCTTCACAATGTAACAGAAAAATGAGATAACTAAATATTTTCTAATTTATCAAAATCATCAAAAATTTCTTTTTTTATATATTTTGATTGACCTTGCGGGATCGGAAGATATTCGTTAAATGTGGAAAAGTATTTTTATAACTCAACCATGCAAACTGTAAATAAATTTAACTATAGCGATAAATAAAACGTACATGAAAGTTAAATAAAAAATTTTGAAAAAAAGGTGAAATTTCATTTTTTCATAATCTTTAGGCCCGTTGCGGGCTCGGAAGATAAAGTCCGTTTTGAATAATTTCTTTTTTGTATGTCTTGTAATTACCAATCGCAACTTTTCCGCACTATAGCGACACGCAATTATCAACTTGACTTTTTTCGCACCACCCTATTATACATGAAGATGACATTGAAACGGTTGGAAAGTTTACATACCTGGGAGTAGAAATATATGCCGACGGATCAGAAGATGGAGAAATACGGAAGAGAATAACGCAGGCAAACAGAGCTTATTTTGTCCTCTCCCATATATTTTGGTCTAAAAGTGTCCATCGTAATACAAAGATGAGAATATAAAACCTTAATTCGACCAATAACATGCTATGACAGTGAAGCCTGTGTCCTCAAAGAAACATCCAAAAACAAACTCGACACATTCGAAAGGTAAGTACTGAGGAGAATACTAAGACCTGTGAGGGAAAATGGATTCTTCAGAAGTCGATACAACAACGAACTATATAAGGAACACCCCTGTCAGACTTCATTAGAATACAAAGATTGCAATGGGCCGGACATGTGATAAGAATGGGGAGGATAGGCTACCAAAATGAGCACTGAATGGTAGAATGCAGGGAAAGAAACCGGTTGGAGAGCCAAGAAAGCGCTGGGAAGACACAGTAAACAGCGACGCACAAGCCTTTTTAGGAGTCCGTGTATGGAGAAGAGCAGCCACAGACAAGCAAGGGTGGAAGCAAAAAATAAAGGAGGCCAAGGCTTAATTTGGGCTGAAGTGCCGTAGAAGAAGAAGAAGAAGATTGAGAAATTAGTTTATTTCTTTGCAGATGTCGTTACGATATGCGAGACATTTCGTTCGTTGCAATCCGGGACGGCACGCGTCGAGGTATCCTGGTTCAATCGGAGAGAAGAGGATAAGGGACTACTGATGATGGGGCAAAAAGTCCCGAAACCGGTATAGACTCTTCGTGCGCTCTCTGATTGAACTAGAATATAATGCTGTTGCAGTTTCGGGTTGCAACGAAATTGAAAATGTTTTATAAATTTTGAATGTGTAATATTTTTTGTTTTCTTTTTAATTCCTTGCGTTTAAAATACGCGTTAGTCTTTTGTATAACATAATCAACTTTGTATAAAAGCTCATCCGTAACTATTCAACAATTTAACTATTATCAAAAAAACCAGTCACGATGTTGGAATGTACGTAAGACCATTTTTTAAACTAAAATGCACCGTGAAGACAACAGAAAAGCGACGGTTAGAGTACATCATTTGGTAAGAATGTGTCAAACATGTCTGCCTAATCTGACTAAATACATCTTTTCATGTTACACGGTTCTTAGGCATGATAACAATAATTTATAAATGCCATCCGCGTGTTTAGTGTCTAATTTGAAACGGAGAGGTTTTACGGCAAATATGAACTTTCCCATGAATTTTGTTCATAAAAACGAATCTAAGAGAGAATAAACTAGCACAAAGGATATTCTAGTTACAAATGATATTAAAAGGATTTATTAATCACAAAATAAATGAAAATCACGACAATAGTTCAACAACTGCACGTTGTTTAAAATTTTATTATTTTACTATTAAAACGTATCAAGAATTAGCCCGATCAATGAACACAAAACTGTACGAAAAGTTAAAAAAAAATAAAGGAAGGATGAAAATTTGGGAAGAGGAAGTTGAAATTGTCTATTATTATATATAGACAAGGCGAAAACGGCGGGTTCGTTGGAAAAAATATTCCCATGAGATGTTTTTGCATAATCACATTTGTAATACACCCCAGAATAAGGTTCAAGAAGTCGCCCACGAGAAAAATGGTCCAAATTTTTTTTAACAATTTTTTTTAATCAATTTGCAAAAATATTATTTTTCGTCTGGACAAACGTCTAGACGTCTTTTTTTTAGGTTTTTTATGCCATTCTGGACAAAAAAGGTCTCTTGTAATTTGTCTCTAGAGTTATTGGCTCTCGAGTTATAAACAATTTAAAATTTGAAAAACGCAAAAATGGCCATTTTTAAGACTTAATAACTCGGTTAAAAGGTATTATTATGAAAGTCAGAAAGTGACTAAATCAAAGTTTAAAGCCCCCCTACATGATCCCGAAGAAATTTGTGTCATTAATTTATTACTAAGCTGTTATTTTTAATTATTAACAATAAGCCGTAAGAGCGTATTGACGCGGCTGTAAATGTGAGTGGGAGTAAGATGCCCCATTGTACTGCCGGAATGGCATCTTTAGTCGGTCGCCTAATACGTGCTGGCGCTCATTATTATTACATAAAAATAACAGCTTAGTAATAAAATTATGACAGAAATTTCTTCAGGATCTTATAGGGGTGGCTTTAAACTTTAATTTAGTCACTTTCTGACTTTCATAATAATAACTTGTAACCAATTTATTAAGCCTTGAAAATCGCCATTTTTTGTTTTTTTCAATTTTAAATTGTTTATAACTCGAAAACGATCAACTTTAGAGAAAAATTACAAGAGACCTTTTTTATCCAGAATGGTCCAAAAGACCTAACAAAAATTTGTACGGGCCAAAAATATTGATTTATCTACTCTATGTCATATTATGTATAAGTTTTTAGTTTGTGAAAACTGTCATCATAGATAGCAGTGCGTGAAGGGTTTAAACTGTGCGTGAAGTAACAATGTATTTTAAATGGGATTTACTTTTTCGCACACTTTTGGGTTTTTTGGCACACTTTCATATAATCAAATATCCTTAACTTTCGCGTTGTCATGGTGATGACAATATAAGCAATCACTTATAACAAAATTTTTGACAGTTTTGTGGTTTGAAAGTAGTTAGGATTTTTAAATGTCAAAGTTCTAAAAATTGTAGAATAGAAATGAATTCCAGTGACGAAGAGTTACAGTTTTTTATTTGTTTATCGTAGATAAAATATTGTATGGAATTGTGCGTGAAGTACTTTTTGCGAACTTACGCGATGTATAGCACTCGCTGAGTTGTCGCTCGTGCTCTAAATATCGCGTGCGCTCGCAAAAGGCATACTTCACGAACTGTTTCATAAATAACTATTTTGCAATTTGATTTAAAAAATTGTTAAAAAAAAATTGGACCACTTTTTACGCGGGCGACTTCTTGAACCTTATTTTGGGATGTCTCACGAATGTGATTATGCAAAAAAATCTCATGGGAATATTTTTTGTAACGAACCCGCCGCTTCCACCTTGTCTAATAAGAAAAAGTTTACAATTCTACACCCACTCCATTTTACAAAAATGGAGTGGATTTTTTGTAAAACTTTTTGTAATGGCATTTTTTTCTTTTATAATAATAGAAACTTTTAACTACCTATGTCTAAATTTTCATCCTTCCGTTTTTTTGGGTCAGATTGCTCTTTGATCGGGCTAAATATTATAGGAATGGCCATGTAGACCAGGACATTTTCCACTAAAAATACCGGAATAAATTAATTTTTAAATACAGCAGATTGTGTTCAGGATGATGTCAGGAAAAAAGGCTACTATAAAAATGGGTGGAAATGCATAATTCCATTTTAAAGTGCATACATTTGTAAAAGTAAGCGAATTAAGAGCCAGCTTTTATTACTCGGGGTTTTTGGGATCACTGAACACGACTACGCCATCAGAACCAACCTCCGGACCACCTGGCAGGTACGTCATCTGGGTGTTTAAGGGTTATCCAGAGGCGGCTTTACCTATTGTGCAGGGTGTGTGGTGCACACGGGCGCCGGGATGTTGGGGGCGCCGACCACCAAAGAGCGGGTCCTTTACTTTGTTTCATCATAAAATATGCTTTAAAACGATTAATGAAAAATTACATTGGCACTTAAGCGCGATTTATAGATTGCCGCCCGCCCGGCTGTCTGTAAAGGTCGAATTGCTTGGGACGTGGGGAGGTAATTTTGCGAAATAAGCTTTGACGGAATGGATTAAATATTATATTTAAATTAACATGTAAATATAAAATAAAGCGGTTTTTCTTTTGATTAAATTATTTAAAAGGTAGTTTTCTTTTATTACTACCACAAATAATGCGACTTTCAGCTAACTACCAATTAACTAACCAATTTTTTCCTAAAAGCACTATTTACTCGTGTACTCAAACCTGTCAAATTTCCTCAACCAATTTTCAACCTTACCTGATAGATAAAAAAGTTCATTTTTAATTAAAAATTTTTAACAGATTTGGGTAGGTTGTTCTGACGCCGTGAATACCTATTAGCTCCCGACATCATTTAATATTGCAATATTTGCATCTGGATTTTTGTTTACCTTATAAGCGTACCTAATATAGTCGGTTCGCTAAACTCAGACACAACTGGCTAGTCATTTTAGTAAGTAATTTTGCCAATTTGGTAAAATTGGCAAACAAAAATTACTAAATATGTAGTTAATAATTACATACTAAATAGTAAGTAAGTTTGCCAATGTTGGCAAAATTGGCCAAAACCAAAAAAATTACCGACTAAAATCACTAGTCAGTTGTGTGTGAGTTTAGCTAACCGACTATACCCTCTAATACCCTATGTCATACATATGGGCAATGGGGCCGTACCCCCCTGGCTTTTTGGGTGCTTTAAGCTATAATCCAATGTATACAAAATGTAATGTGCAACATCTTCACGTCTGCCCCCACCCTAAAAATTTTTATATGGGCGCCCATGCTAGGTATGTACCTATTCGACTATTCCATTTTGACTGCGCGTCTACCAAAGGGCGCCAGGGCATCGACTGCACACGGGCGCTACATGGGCTTGAGCCGCCTCTGGGGTTATCGGGACTAAATTGATGCAAACAGATTTTTTGGAGTTTTCTGGAGTCGCTGAATGTGAATACGCCACCAGAACTGATTTCCGGAGCACATGGTGCCCAGAGTCACTGCTAAAGCACGCCATCTGGTGTTTCGAGGATTTTCGGACTTAAATTGATGCAAATAAATTACTTGGGCACTTTTTGGGGTTGCTCTAAACCAGCGGTTTCCAACCTTTTTTTGCTTGAGGCACACTAACTTAAAAACTGGTTCAGACATGCCACACTTGCTTAAATAATCTATATAATGATAGTGAGTATAATTAAATTTCGCGGCACACCTACAGAGACTTCAGGGCACACCAGTGTGCCGTGACATACTGGTTGAGAATTTTTGCTCTAAACGAATACGCCATCAGAACTGACACTCGGTGCACCTGGCGTCTAGGGTCACATCATCTTCTAATGTTTCGAGGGATTTCGGCACTAAATTGATACAAACAGATTGCACGAGTGGTTTTGGGGTTACTGGACCCGAATACACCATCAGAACTGACCCCCGGGGCACCTAGTGTCAACGGTCACTGCCTGCTAAGGCACGTCATCTTCTGGAATATCTCATTTTAATGGGATATTATCCAAGTAGATACATGAAATGCATAATTGTGGCAGCTTAGTGGAGACCGGTACTGCTTTTTGTGGAAGGTAAAATCGAAGGCCCCAGAGAAATTCGAAGGAAGCAGATATTATGTCTCAAGAAGCTTTGCGACTGGACAGGAATGCGCAGTTCAGAATTCCGATTAGCTGAAGACTGTGAAGAAGGAGAACAACTCGCCAATGTAATAATAATTGTAAATGTTATGGGGAGCTAAAATGACACCCAACGAAGAAGACCTGGCGTCTAGGGTCACATCATCTTCTAAAGTTTTGAGGGATTTCGGCACCAAATTGATACAAACAGATTACACGAGTGGTTTTTGGGGTTACTGGACCCGAATACACCATCAGAACTGACCCCGGAGCACCTAGTGCCAACGGTCGCTGCCTGCAAATGCACGTCATCTTTTGAAATTTCGAAGGTTGTCGGCATTAAATGTGAATATCTTATCAGTGACCCCGGACCACCTGGCACCCAAGGCCACTGCTAAGGTATGATATCTTCTGGAGTCTGGAGTTTTTGGGCACCAGATGCACCATGGGTTGGTTCTGTTGGCGTACTTGTTCAGCGCTCTTGTACAGCGACGCCAAAACTCCCCCGAATGATCTGTTTGAATTAATTTAGTGACAGAAATCCTTGGCACTTGGTGCTCAGTTGGTCCGTTTTTATGGCGTATTCATCATCAGCGATCCAACAAACCCCCTAGTAACAAAATCTGACCCTTAATACACTAACTTATATTGACATGTTTTTTCACTTTTGGATGAATTTTATGCACTTTGAAATGCAACTATGAAGACTTTTATGTAGACTCTTTGTAGCAACTATGTAGAAATGTAGACTTTTTTCCTGACATCATCCTGTACACAATTCAAACAGTTCAACAGTAAAACCAGTAAAACATTCAAACATTTATTTAAAAATCGATTTATTTTTTGGTAAGTGCCCTGGTCTAATGTATAAAATCGTTCATATATCTTTAGTGTCTCATCATAAAACTCATTGCTGTAGCAGCAATTAAATTAAAGAGTCTTGTAAATATTATATTGTTGTGTAAAAATTATTGCAGTATTCCACAGCAATGCCAAGAATATGGCTGAAGTCGACGTTTATTGCTTTAACAAAGAAAACAAAATCCATATTCTGTTACAGACTGTAGCGATTTCCGGACCAAGTGCTTAATGAGCCATACTTTAAAATTATTTCTACAAATTACATACCAGGATACATCAAAGCACAGTAACATGAAAGTACATCAAAGTACAAGTAAACAAAGTATATCAAAGGATATAATATATTCTGTGCGAAGAAAAAATCAGCCGTACACAGTTTGGTTTTCTAAATGGATTGGGTATGGGAGAGCCTCTCTTATAGTATACGAGCCCCTTGCCATATCAGCTGGCCCAGTGCAGATTGAAAAGAAAATCCAATTTTATAGAATAAAAACAAAAGTCAAGCATACCTAAACTTTAAAAGTTTTAATTCACCGATAATTTGTGGATTTCCAGAAGTATACAAAATATGTTTTAAATTAATAAAAACGATTAATTGAACAGAATAACAACAAATTAAAGAAAAACGTAAACCATATCTAATTTTAACAAAACAAATGTGAAAGTTTACATCTGTGAGTGATATCCCCTTTATTTTTAATTAGATTCAAAATTCTTCGAGGCATAGTTTTTACAATGTTCTGGCAACACTCTGGTGTAAATGAATCCCATATTTTTTGCAAGTTTTGCTTCAATTCTTTGACAAACCTAGCAGGATGTTTCCCCGATGTTTTTTTATTTCGCGCCACAAAGAGGCGTGAAAATTTCTCTCTGGGACAAGTCGGTTATCTTAGAAACGTATTCCAGAAGTAGAATATCGTGGTCTCCAATCCAGTTTAAACTCTTTTGGCTTATGGCACCATCCCATTGGAAGACAAAATGTTTCGCTGATTTTAACTTGTTTAAATGACTTTGTTCCAAAATCGGTAACAGATTATTTAAAACCTTTAAATATTATTTGCCCGTATTTAAAATTCTATTGATAAAATGCAACTTTTCCACACATTTCGCCGACATGCTGCCCCAGACCACGATAAACGTAGGAAATTTGACTTTTCTGTTAAAACAGTAAGGCTGAAAATCTTTATTTTTCCTGCGAATAACTCGACTCCTACTGTCTCCAATTCGACTCCAACACACACTTCAAATCTGGATTCATCACTCCATTGTATTACATCCCTTAGTCAATTTGTGAAGCCTCAATGCTCTTTTGACCATTTTACTCTATTTTTCTTGTGTTGTAATGTTAAGACTGGATTAGTCTGAGACACTAAAATGAAATTTTTCAAAAACAATTCATATTGATTTTTTCAACTTAATTAGAAACGTGTCTTCCAACGAGGATAATCCACAAAACAATTAAATCTAGTTAAGTTGCACGTCGTTTTTTCACTATAATGCGTCTTAATTCCCTTTGATCTGCCTCGTTTATTTTACTTTTTCCTGCATTTATAGGTTTGGTAATACCAAAACCTGAGGTTTTGTATCTCCTAACTATATTTTTTACACTATATTGTGACAATTGAAACATATTCGCGATTTCCGCATTGTATTTTCCAAAATTCAAAAATGTATTGATGATTGAACAAAAATGTTTTCATCCATCACTTTATCTCCACCCATTCCCATTGATAATTTTATCTCGACAAACGGTAGTAGGCTTTATAATATTACAAAATCTATTTGACATTAATTGACAATTATTTTGATATAATTTTCCACAGCTAGCTCTGATTTTAAGATAATTATGAAAAAGATAAATGTATGTTGATGTAAGTGATGCAAAGGCCACGGTTTAGCGATTTTTGATTATTATTGTTTGAAATAAATAAAAAGGTCACAAGGGTAATGTTTTCAATAAATATTAATAAAAAAGGCAATAATAATTAATATGGGAACTTATAAAAATATGTAGATTATCATTTGTTTGTGGTAATTGCTAGGGATGAGAAAAACCTACCGGTTTAAACCTAAAACCGGTTTTTTACTTCGCAATAACCGGTTTTACAGGTTGTTTTTTGTCCCGGTTATAATCGGTTTTTTATTTTTAAAGTAAAAAACCGGTTATTAGGTTTCTACGGTGATTAGGATTAGGTTAGGTAATATTTTGGATCCCAATCATAATTATTATTCTCAAGTAATTATTCCAAACAAAACCATAATTCAAATTTTATTTTATTTTATAAAATACAGAAGCAAACTGAAAGTGCAATCTCACATCAGCCAGAAACAATTATTAAGTTTTATTATATTATTTCCTTGAAAAGGTATTTTTAATCATAATATTTACATAAGAAGTGATCTGGTTGAATTAGACGCAAACATCATCTATTTTTCACACTTAACTCTTGACATTGAAAGTGGGTGCATGACTTTTTCTGATTACCAAAAATAATGCTCTGACTATGAATATCGAATTACTGATTACGAATACGAATCTCCAGGATTTCGCTACGTTTTCAAAACGATACACTCATACAGGAACTATTAAATGAGTTAAAATGTACCTATTCTACAAATATACAAACGTGTTAAAAGTAATACATGTTCTTTCGATAGTATGTACTAAATTTGATCATATTGATATCGAGTCGAATGGAGTATCGCAAACTAAAGTGTATTGTAAATGTAACTTTGTAACCTATTGGATTAAAAAAACCGAAAACCGGTTTTTCCAAAAACCGGTTTTTTTGGCCGGTTATAACCACTAGGTTAAACCGTAAGCAAAAAAACCGGTATAACCGAAAACTGGTGTTTTGTCAAAAACCGCCATCCCTAGTAATTGCCATAAACTGCAAATTTCAAAGGTGGGCCAACTGAAATGGGAAGGGGCTCGTATAAGTGCATAAGTAAATTCCGATACTTATGCATGCTTCATTGATTACCATAAAGCTTTCGATACAGTGAGGCACGATCAGCTATGGAGATATTAACCAATACTAGAGAATAAACATCTGTGATCTAAGAATTATTAGCCATCTTTACTGGAATCAAACATCGTCTATAGTCTATCCGGACAGACGCAGGAGAATCCGACGATATCAAAATCAAACGAGGGGTCCGACAGTGATGAATACTATCACCACTGTTGTTCAACATATACTCTGAAAAAATCTTTCAAGAAGCAGTGGATGATGTTGAAGCCGGAATTAGAATTAACGGATATTGTATCAATAATATAAAATAGGCAGACGACATTGAACATTGAAAAACAAAATGTATGATGATCTCTAAGAAGGAAAAGCAATTTGGACGAATCACTATGAACGTTCAACAAATAGAATAGGTATACTAGTGTATTATTGACATAAAAAGACCTAAAATCATATTAGTCCAGAAAGCCACTGCGCATCCGCTAGGAAAAATATTCTGATTCAGATTTTTTGCACAATCTTACTCAAAAAGGACTCCTTTTAACAAATTTGCATGTTGCCAGGACCAAAAGGTGGTCAAAGATTTTTTAAACGTTTTTTTTTGTTTTTTTCCTAAAATTATTTTTTTTGCATGGAAAAAAGTTATTTTAGGTTTCTTGGATCATTCCAAACAGAAAAGGTCTTTAGTGACTTTTCTCTAAAAATGATAGTTTTTGACATATAAGCGATTAAAAAATTGAAAAATTGCGAAATCGGCCATTTTTAACCCTCAAAAACTATGTGAAAAACTGAAAATTTTAATGTTGCCAAGGTAGGTAGATATTCGTTAAACATCAATTGATGAAATGCCGAAGAGTTTTTTGCAATACAATATTCAAAACTCCTTTGTTTTTTAATTGCTTATCAAGCGTGCGCGACACTATTTTCCACCGACTGTATGGTGTAAATGAAAGGAATAAATTCGTTATTTCGTAAACCGGCGACTTAAAGGAAAAATCCCGAAACAGGTCAATTTTTATTTTTAAGTTATGATATTGTGGCATATATGGTATACTAGTGACGTCATCCATCTGGGCGTGATGACGTAATCGATGATTTTTTTAAATGAGAATAGGAGTCGTGTGCTAGCTCATTTGAAAGGTTCTTTAATTCTCTATTCAGTAATAGAAACATTTACATAATTATTTAAACAGGGTGTCCAAAAATTTTTATTAAATTCAATTATTTGACAAAAAAAGAAGTAGAAGGACACCCTGTATAAATAATTATGTAAATGTTTACATTACTGAATAGAGAATTGAAAAACCTTTCAAATGAGCTACCACACAACCCCTATTCTTATTTAAAAAAATCATCGATTACGTCATCACGCCCAGACTGATGACGTCACTAGTATACCATATATGCCACAATATCATAACTTAAAAATGAAAATCGACCTGTTTCGGAATTTTTCCTTAAAGTCGCCGGTTTACGAAATAACGAATTTATTCCTTTGATTTGCACCATAGTGTCGGTGGAAAATATTGTCGCGCACGCTTGATTACCAATTAAAAAACAAAGGAGTTTTGAATATTGTATTGCAAAAAACTCTTCGGTATTTCATCAATCGATGTTTAAAGAATATCTATCTATCTTGGCAACATTAAAATTTTCAGTTTTTCACATAGTTTTTGAGGGTTAAAAATGGCCGATTTCGCAATTTTTCAATTTTTAATCGCTGATATGTCAAAAACTATCATTTTTAGAGAAAAGTCACTAAAGACCTTTTCTGTTTGGAATGATCCAAAAAACCTAAAAAACTTTTTTCCATGCAAAAAAAATAATTTTAGGAAATAAACAAAAAAAAACGTTTAAAAAATTTTTGACCACCTTTTGGTCCTGGCAACATGCAAATTTGTTAAAAGGAGTCCTTTTGAGTAAGATTGTGCAAAAAATCCGAATTAGAATATTTTTCCTAGCGGATGCGCAGTGGCTTTCTGGACTATATACGTTTTTACCTACTTATATTATTATTACTCATTAAATAAATATATTCGCTACATTTATTTCTACTAGTTACTAATGCTATGCATTAACGCTAGGCACAACTAAACAGAGAAAATCGGCATACCTGGGGCACCTTATTAGAAACGAAAGATACCAGTTTCTGCAAACCTTAATTGAAGGAAAGATCGAAGGAAGAAGGGAGTGGAAAGGTAGAAAATGTCATGGATCCGTAATGTCAAACAATGGACAATGGACAGAACTAAGAAACATAGGAGACGTAATACATACTGCAAGGGATAGAGAAAAATGGTAAAACGTGATCGCGAACATCCATTAGTGGATTGCGCAAGAAGAAGAAGAAGTCATTAATAATTGGTTATTAGAATATCCCGGTTATAGGAATATTTTTGTTTGTCAAGATGGCTATTCCAACAGAGGTCCCATCATTTGGGAAGGCACTAATTTGCATATTATTGCACTTGTATAGAAGTCAAAATATGAAGTTTTCTACGCCTTAGCAACAGTGGCGTAGTGAGCATGGTTCTGCGGGTTCCGCGGAACTAGGGGCCCCATCAAATTTTCTAATTTGATGAAGACATTTTGCACTACACAAGTACACAATAGGAAATGTAACTTCTTAATAAATTTTTATTTTTGTGTAGGTACTTATAAATACAACGAAGAACACCCATTTATAAAAACATTTGAAAACAAAATTTATTAATAGACACATTGAAAACTTTTGTAAGGTTTTGTACTTGGTTTACTAGCTACCTGCTAAAACCGAAGCCCTGGGTTCTACACATGTAAAGAATTAACGCCTGTACCTTCTAACTCAAAAACTTATATTTATATCAGCACGTTTCATGAATTAGTTGTAAACTAACAAGGTGTAAAAATTTAAAAATTGATTATTATAAAAATAATCCCAAGAAAATAAACTCACGACCGACGTCACCCGATGTTATACGGTAACCACTTTGGATTTAAATACGTTGATAGTAAAATTATCATACCAATATTTATTTAAACTTTACTCTGATCATTGATAGAATGTTCAATGTTTTAGACGTTTGCTTCCGATCAGAGATATTATTTATAGCATTCCACATTTGTTTGTGTTTGCGCCACCTTCATAAACATTAAGAGCGTAGGCGCAAGAAGGCGCAAATATTTTAGGAATATCCCTAATTTTTCTTTCTTTAGACAGCAAATTACGTGTAGTAAAATTCTCGCTGGTACGGAGACGTAAACATTGGTTGACAATGACATTGTCATGATTAACTTAGAGATGGCTTTTAAATGTTCTTGGATAACCGTTACTTGTATCCCTTGTATTGCCTCTTAAATTATTAATTCAGTTAATTAATATCATATTTTCTTCACTATGTATTCAGTGGTTACAATAATGTATATACTATACAATAAAAACTAATAATCGAGAAAAGAGTAAAAGTGATTTTTTTATTATATTGTTACTATGAAACGCTTAGATAAATTTTGAACATCTTTGACAACAAAATACTTGGATCACAGAATATATCCTGGTGTATTCTCTGATTAGATCTTCCATAAATAATAAACAATAAATAACTATGAATTTAACATCTTAAATCAATTATGTATCAAATACACTATCAATATTGTTTAATAAACAACTCAAAATATGCCTAAAGCCGTATCAGTGTCAAATATTTAGTAACCTTGTTTGTAACTATCTTGTCACCACATTCTGTTCAACTGAGTGCGTTGTCTAACAAAGATAGCGAATGTTCGATTTGGAAAATATCACCACAGACGTGGTGTCCATTTATTTCGAATCCTGAAAAAACTAATAAATGTTTTTGAAAAATTTAAACGCAGAATGAAAGACTATATTATTACCGAGGACCGAAAGTCCCTTAGAATAAATAAATGTTTTCTTTTGAATTAGATATATGAAATTAAAAATCACACTAAATTTTCTCTTTTTTTCACCCGTATAACTTATTAAAATAAACATTATAGAAGTTTTCAGGGCTTTTGGCCCTCGTTAATAACGTAATATTTCATTCTAAGTTTAAATTTTTTTAAAATACTTATTAGTTTTCTCAGTATTCGAAAAAAAAAATGAATGCCTTTAAAATGCATTGGAGCCCAAATTTGCTCCTATCCATTTAAGTGTTGGCGAAAGTTGCCTTATTAATTTTTTTAAGAAAATCTCGTCGTTTGATTAGATTATATAAACCCCATTTTTATTTAAGCGTTTTATGTCCCTAGAAGTTTGTATGTAATTATAAATATATTATGCAATGTAAATATATGCAGTTTGAGAATATTTTGTTGATGTAATTTGCATTCTAATATTCATTTTTTAAAAGCTGTTTTAGTTTTTCAATATTAAGGTTTTTAATTATGATTGGAGATGTAGATGTAGAAAATTTTTGATTTTCATTATTTATAAAAAAACGGCTGGGGTAAAGTGATCAATTATGTCAGTAAGAAAAACGATAGAATTAATATTAATTTACTATTTTAAATTAGCTTGAGTTTTTATAAATATATAATGATTTATATTTAATGTTTATTAAAAACTTTTAATATACAATGTGTGTTTTTATTGGGCGGGCGGGCCCGCATCCCAACTGGAACCAGGGCCCGCGGATCTATTAGTACGCTACTGCTTAGCATTAAATAAGTTCAGTACTTAGTAGCAAAATTCAATGTCAGTAAACAATCACCAACTTAGAAGACGGTTCTTAGACCATTTCTAGATGCGCCATAATATGCGAATTAGTGCCGTCCCAAATGACGGGACCTGTATTCGGATTCAACTGTATTTTATTTTATTTACGCGAAGCGGTTCACTGCTCGGAAAAGGTAAATTATTAATACGAATTATGGAAGAATCTTTTTTGCACGATTGATCATTTTTGACTGTTTACCTTGACAGATTTTACGTCAGTAGGTGACATTTACTAGCAACTCGACGGTAAGTAATCCAACTCGACGGTAAGTACTCCAACTCGACGGTAAGTAATTCACTTACCGTCGAGTTAAAAAATCTCTTAATTTTAATTTATTTTTTGAAAGAATAAAGAAAACTAACGAATTATTCATTAATATTGAAACTTATGGTACAATTTGTTAAATTATTTAATGAAATCCCACTTGTTTGGGCTGTGGTTTCACTTCTAACAGAAACTCCTGCAGAATAGCATACATTAGTAGTATTACTAGAATTGCACACTATTTTTTCGGCAAAATCTATTTTATTTTGGATTTTTCGGGAATAATTGCGGAACACCCTTCTTCCCAAGCCCGTTCAATTTCTTCAAATTCACTTTCGCTCATATTTTAATTTATAATAATCAAAATTGTACTTAATATTATTGACAAATAAATAAAAACTCAATTCTCCATTGTTGTTATGCACCCTAGTTACTACCTAACAACCAAAGTATCTATCTTGATAAAATGAATGAAACTAGTCAATATGACGAAAATGTTTAATTTTATAATTTATAATGGTATCAATCGTGCAAAAAACGTTATAAGCATGTCGAACGTTAAAGGTAACCGATCTCAGACAATAATTGGAGTCGTCGCCCCGCTCCTCCTCCAAACAATTGTCTTCGATCGGTATAAAACCCTTACTGTTCTCCATACTTAATATACTATTACATATTTCTACTTTTTCCCTTTTTCTATTACTTGTTTGTAAATGTAAGTAAATGCTTTACTTTGATAAATATCAATTATTATTAATTACATATTTGGTTACTTAAAGTTGTGCCTAAGATAATGATAATATATACTTAATAATCGTAAATAACCCCACAATGTATCTAATTTAAAAACCTTTCACTTCTTTTTTGCTACAATTATTAGGAAGCATTTTCTCCAACAACTAAATACCGTATTAACCAGTTACAGTTATCATTTATTGTCTAAATGTGTTATTTCACTTCTGACTTTACGTTTAAATCTTACTCGGACATATTTGGGACGTGTTTCCGTTCGGTTACAATGGTTATTTATTAATTTAATTGTTGTTTTCTTATTAGTTAATTAATGAAGTCGTTTTAAATCCTGTTCAGTATTAACTTAAATGACGGCATGTAATTAAATAACTGGCATACGTATTTACAGCTACGACCTGTTTGGTTAATGCAAAATTATTACGTGTACATTATTTATGGCGTATTTAGGAAGAGAAAGAGAGAAACCTTGTGAGTTATTAAACATTATCTATGGGTAATTCTGGTAATCCTGATTCTGACTACTAATGAAGTCCCTTAAAACTAGTATTACCTAGTAATTTCTAAAAAATAGAAAAGCCCACAATAGACCAGGGCGCATCTGTAAAAATATTAGTACATTTCTCAGCTCAAAAAGGTCCGGAACATTGTTTAAATAATCAAAATATCAAAAAATGAAGGAAAAATTCGATTTTCTCTTCGTTTCTTGATTATAACTTTAAAAGTGTTCATTTTCGAGAAAAGTTGTACTAACATAAAAGTTGTATAATTAAATTTTCTACAATATAGAATTGGTTAATTATTTAAAAAATAGTCACCCTTGTTGCAAAATAGCAATAATTGCGAAAAAACTATACAAAAACAAGTATTCGCATTTTACGCTTTTCAACCATTTATGCTAAACTTAGGACCTTCATATTTCACCCAGAAAAACTTTATGATACAGTACAATAATAGTAAATTTCATTAAGATCGGTTTAATAGATTTTGCAAAATAAATTTTGCAATCCAGCTTTCGCAAAAAAAAATGATTTTTTTCAAAATGTTACAGGACTGAAAATAAAGCAGATAGCAAGTTGAAATTTTTTTTACGTATAGAAGTATGCTGTACCTTTCATTTGCAATTTGCAAAATTAAAATCGATTAACTACCACGGCGTCAGAAATTTTTTGAAATAAACATTAATTATTGGTGCTACGCGCAGGACAGGGGATAGTTTTCTCTGATTGGGCATTCCAATTACCTTTGATAATGATTGATACATTTTAATATCTATTACATTTCGATATAAATAAATAAATTTGTTTATTGCAAAATAAAAACACTATCTATATCCTTTGAAATAACACTTTTTTATCAAAAACTTTCTTTGTTCATATATTTAAACTTAGAGAATAAAAGTTTATTATTTTTATACATATGCAATTGTTTAAACAATATTTCACAAAAAATAATAAAATTAGTTTGGTTTTTGTGGAATTAAAATATTAAAATACAACAAAATATAGATTAAGAAAATAATATATTAGATAAAGATTGGAAAAAATTTTGGTTGAAATCAACCTGTGTGAATCGAATACCGCTGTCCTGCGCGTAGCACCAAAAATTAATGTTTATTTAAAAAATTTCCTGACGCCGTGGTAATTAATCGATTTTAATTTTGCAAATTGCAAATGAAAGGTACAGTACACTTCTATAAGCCAAAAAAATTCAACTTGCTATCTGCTTTATTTTCAGTCCTGCAACATTAAAAAAAATGAATATTTTTTGCGAAAGCTGGATTGCAAAATTTATTTTGCAAAATCTGTCAAACCTATCTTAATGAAATTTACAGTGTTGCTTTACTATATCATAAAGTGTTTTTGGGTAAAATATGAAGATCCTAAGTGTAGCATAAATGGTTGAAAAGCGTAAAATTCCAATACTTGTTTTTGTATGGTTCTTTTCGCAATTATTGCTATTTTGCAACAAGGGGGACTATTTTTAAAATTTTTAGCCAATTCTATATTGTAGAAAATTTAATTGCGCAACTTTTATGTAAGTGCAACTTTTTTCAGAAATGAATAGTTTTAAAATTATAATCAAAAAACCATTAAAAAAATCGAATTTTTCCTTCATATTTCGACATTTTGATTATTTAAACAATGTTCTGGACCATTTTGAGTGGGATGATAACTCAAATATTATTATTTGAGTTATTTTCAAGCAATTTCTGCAAAAAAATTTGAGTCACCTCTCAATCTCCATCTCAAAACAGATGCACCCTGGACTACAGAACAAGGAGTCAATGATCCACCATAATGAGTGTAAACATAAACAATAGTGTCTGTTTTATTTTACCTTCAAAAATGCTTTGTTATTTTAACTTATTTGTTTTAAAGACTTAAAATGTTTACAGTGTTACGACAGTTTCCTAGATCGATTCTACATGGAAAAAGTCCCTTGGCGTGAAAGAAGTCACGTACGAGAATGTTCTAGATGTTATGGAATGACCCAGAAATGTCTGGTGACGTCTAGAACGTTAGACAATCTACACACACCGGCAAAATTAGCCGAACACCTTAAAAATGGGATCTGTTTGATGTCTCGAATTTTCTAAACCAGTGGTCCGATTTGAGTGATTCTTTTAGTATGTTTAGTAGCTTTATTATTTAAGAATATCGTTGTAATAATATTGTTGCTAGATAGGTAAATATAATTTTATACCGGGTGTACCAATCATACTGTGTTTTTTTCTTAAAGTTTGGAACACCCTGTGTAATATTCTAGCATATGTTAAATATTAAAATTAAAACTCAATTGTAGACTTAGGCGTTCTTAACATTTTCCTATTTGATTCATTTGCTTATGTTGGAAAATAAAAAAGTTATATGCTTTAACAACTATCCATGTTTTTCAACAATAAATCCTTATAGTAGGGGAGGAAAGTATGCTAAATTTGCAGTTACTCGAGCGTTATGGGGACCTATTGGATAGTGAAGAGTATGTGCTAAAACCAGTAAAAGGTTAAGTTAAGTTTTTCATAAAGTGGGGGGACTTTTCATTTTTTAATTTAATTTTCCATTTGAAACAATCGTTTTTTTTTCGACTATAGCGCTATCTATCCATAATTCGAAAAAATGTGTCGAATAAAATTTGCTTATTTTTACGTAGACAATCCAAATCTGTAATAAAAATTGGGGGCCTCTATTTAAGATTTTAAATTAAATCCCCCACCCCATCTCCGTGGAGTCTCGTGTTTGGTACCATTCGACAGATTTTTCAAAAATATTGAATACGTATATTTTGCAGTTTTTCGATCTGAAGTTCATTTCGCGAAATATCGCAGAGTTCGTATTTAAAATTTTTAATTGCTCAGCGTTTGACGTTAAAACTCCCTTGAAGCTAGTTCAGCTGAAATTCACGTGAGGTCGTCATTGTGAAATCGCTTAGTAATTTATTTATTTAATACATCTATTGAATTACTTTAGGCTTGTTTATTAAACTAAGCAGGTAATGATGGTAGGGGAACCCAAGCGGGTATTTTTGCAGTTACTCGAGCGCGTCAGATTATCACATGGAGAGAAACCTTGTACCCTGTAAATGTACCTATTCCATATATTGGTTCTTAACAATCTTAATTGGTCGACTCTTCTCTATGCAATTGAGACATGGACCCTTAAAACATCAACCGTAAATAAGTTGGAGGCCTTTGAAATGTGGATTTACCGGAGAATTCTCAAAATTTCGTAGACATCGCATACCTCAAACGAAGAAGTGCTGCATAGAATAGGCAAAGCAAGAGAACTTCTCAACATAGTGAAAGTTAGAAAAACATCATACCTGGGCCACATGCCACGTACTGAGAAATAATAAGTACTAATATGCTCAACTTATAGTGAAAGGAAAGATCGAGGGAAGGAGAGGACTAAGAAGAAAAAGACTATCGTGGCTCAGAAACATCCGACAATGGACGGGGCTAAATTTTGAACAGCAAATAAGAACAGCTGAAGACAGAGAAGAGTTTGCAATTGTAGTAGCCAACCTCCATTGAGGAGACGGCACTTTAAAAGGAAGAAGGTTCTTAACACCGGGGAATTCATTAAGGAGGGACCGAAAAAATCTGTTCTTAGAAAAACTCGAAATCGTCAGCTTAAGATAAGTTAAGTTAGTACATGCAAAACAGTGTAAATTTCAAAAATCTGACGATTTGAGCGGGGCGTAAGAAAATGGGTGTCACAAAGTTTTACAAAAAAGAAGCGAATATTTAGCGAAATAAACGTCAGATACAAAAACTAAAAAATACGTGTTCAATATTTTTCAAAAATCTATCGAATAATACTAAACAGGACCCCCACGGAGGTGGGGTGGAAGGTTACTTTAAAATCTTAAAGATATCTTAAAATAATCGGAAAAACGATTGGTGGAAATGGAAAATTAAATTAAAAAATGGAGAGTCCCACACTTTATGGAAAACTTAACTTAACTTTTTTTGGTTTTAGCACCCACTCTTCACAATCCAATAGGTCCCCATAACGCTTGAGTAACTGCAAATTTAGCATACTTTCCTCCCCTACCATGAGAATTTATTGATGAAAAACATGGCTAGTTGTTAAAGCATATAACTTGTTTATTTTCCAACATAAGCAAATGAATCAAAAAAGAAAATGTTAAGAAAGCCTGAGGCTATAAGAGAGTTTTAATTTCAATATTTTATATATGCTAGAATATTCCACAGGGTGTTCTGAACTTTAAGAAAAAAACACAGTATAATTGTTACACCCGGTATAAAATGACATTCACATGTCTAGCAACAATATTATTACACCGATATTTTTAAATAATAAGGCTATAACAAACTAAAAGAATTACTCAAATCGGACAACAGGTTTAGGAAATTTGAGACATCAAACATATCCCATTTTTAAGGTGTTCGGGTAATTTTGCCGGTGTGTGTATATAGGTACACATATAATAACAGTCTTCCGTTTTATACCGATAAAGCGGCTTTGGAATTATAGCAGGCTAGCCTGCTATACCTAGGGCCTACGCTATACAATGAAGGTAAGAGGGCCAGTACTACGCTTCAACCGGCTATTTCTTCCCTTGGTTTTACCTAAAGTACTTATTTTATTCAGGCTGAGTCGACCTGGGGCCTATAGACATTTTTAAAATGGCCGAACCGGGTTTCGAACCCCGGCCAACCTGCGTGGAAGTCAGACATGCTACCGCCTGAGCTATCCGGTCCCTTTATATAAACACATAGATATTTATTTGATATTTTAGAGAACAGTTTACACATGTTAGGATACTTTAACTAGTGGTAAAATATAGTTTTCCGCTGTTACCAGAGGCGTGCTGTAGGGATGTATACTTCCTTTTCGCCCCTTTACCCTTCACAATCTACGCCACTGTCGTAATAATCATTTAAGCATGTTTTTTTGATTCTTTGTTACTTTTTACGTAAATATTATCCTTTTGCCTTCTTGCAATGGAGTAAGCAGTAAGTTATTTGCGTTTAAATGTAATTGATTCAATAAGATTATGTATTTTAAACCGTGACCAGACATCTCGTAACGCGGCAGTTCATAACTACACAAATGGTAACGGACAATTCGTAAAGGCGACAGTTCGTGCGATTTAAAATTATTGCTTACATTGTATCGTATTCATAATATGTATATTTAGTGGAGTCACTGAAGGTGGACATGAGCTATTACCTCCGATTTCGTTGAACCTCCATCGATTTGCATGAAAATTGATGAGTGGTTAGAGAATATCTCAAGGAACAAAGGTGACATGGTGCCAACTTGCGATTTTACCCTGGGGGTGGATGCCACCCCTTCTCGCGGGTGAAACTTATTTTATTAAAAATTACCCCATAATTCGATAGAGGGACAAATTTCAAGCAAAATTTGTTATATAAAGTTATTAAAATAAATCAAAACTTTTTGAGTTATTAAAGATCAAAGATTTTAATTTTTCTTGAGAAAAATGCATGTTTTTAACCAATTTTTCATCAATAACTCAAAAAGTGTAAGTTTTTACAACAAAGTTATTATAATGAAAATTGAAGCTAATAAAAAATAAAATAAACCCCTTACTACAAAAACCTTTTAGTGTTAATTAAAAGTGAGTTATAGGTAATTGAATGTATATTTTTTTCGGCGAGTAAAAAACTCGTAAGTATTTAAGCTGAAATAACGGGAAACTGATGCATTTTATAACATAAACTTATTACACATTTGTCAAAGTACTTAAAAATATCTATTAAATGAGCCCCCGAACATGTTGATAGCGTTAAAATTTGTGCTCTAAAATGTTTTCAAAATTTATCTTTTAAAAATTTTTCCAAAACATATTATTGTTTTTTTTTTAATAACTCCGTTCGTGTTTACGATATCAGATTCATCTAAAAACTGTTTGAAATATAATTCCAAGTGCTATTTAAACACGTTGAACCTAATCTTTTAAACCCCTTACTTTTTTAAAAATAAAAGGTTAAATGACCCCAGTTGCATGGTTCCCACAGCAAAATTTAAGATTTAAACGTTTCTATCTCGTGTTATTTTTTACCCTATAGAAATAGTAAAACAGGTAAAATATTTGGCACAGAAAAAACTTAAATTAGGTTATATATAATTTTTTACGTATATTGAGCATTTTTGGAGTTATTATCAAAAGAATATGAGAATTACGATAATTTTAAAAATTATGATTTTTTAAATTATATCTTTTTTTCAAAAATATGCATTTTAAACCGGTCAAAATTATTGAAAACATTACTTGTGCTAATATAAAGAAGTTTTTGTACGAATTACTATAAATTTTAATTTTTGTGGAAATGGCGTATGTTTTATTTTTCACTTTTTCCTAAAAAATTCGAAACGGTTCTTTTATTTTCATTATAACTTGCTTAATTTTGATGCTATTTCCTAGTTCTGAAGCTCGTTTGATAGGTATTCCGACATACTTTGTCAAATGTTAAGCAGGAATATTTTATACATTGCATCGTTTTCCCGTTATTAAAGCTTGAATACTTAGATTTGAGTACTCGTCGAAAAGAATACACATTCAATTGCCAATAACTCACTTTGAACTAACATTAGTTTAGTTCTTTATGTGAGGAATGTATTAAATTTTTTATTATCTTCAATTTAAGTAATAATAACTTTTTTGTAGAAGCTTATAGTTTTTGATTTATACGTGAAAAACCGATTTAAAACATGCATTTTTTACGAAAAAATAAAATCTTTGGTATTTAATAACTCAAAAAGTGTTGATTTATTTTAATAACTTTATATAACAAATTTTGCTTATAATTTGTCCCTCTATCGACTTATGGTATTATTTACCCCCAGGGTAAAAGCGCAAGTTGACATCATGTCACCTTTGTTCCTTGAGGTATCCTCTAATTACTCACCAATTTTCATGAAAATCGATGGAAGTTCAACGAAATCGAAGGTAAAAACCTTCAGTGACTGCACTAATTATATAATATACAACGATATTTATAACTAAACCAACCTAAATGCAAGCAACTAAATTTTAGTTAATGTTAACATGAATAATTTTTATTTCAGAAGCATGCAGTTAAAGGGGAAGCCGAAATCGAAGAGTAAAACAAGTAGTGTAGCAATGACCGCATTACCGTTTGTCTTCTATTTCCTTATCGGTATCTTCTCTACTAATTTGGCAGTAGCGGCTAGAAGACAGCAAGCGAATGGAACTTGGTTGTAAGTTAAGACTTATTTATTTTCAAATGATATCAAATCAATTACAAAAACATTAATAAAAATAAGATTACACTACTATTATCTAGCTCGTCAAAAGTTAGGGATATAGAAAATTCTGCTGAATTTTTATAGTAGATTTTTTCGTGAACGGATTAACGGATTCCGCTAATTTTTTTTTATTATTTTAGACTTTTCTTTAGTATTGACACAGTTATGCAAAGGTTTACTCAAACTTTTTTTTAATTATACCGGGTGGAAGAAAAGAAATGTTTTTCTTATGTTAAGTTTGAGACGCTCTGTAGAGAGGACGAGGTACAAATGGGAGTATATATTGAAATCGTATTGTAGTCTTATGTTTTGTGAACATTTTGTTTTTTGAATATCCCTGATATCTTTAGGGATAAAAAAATAGACGGTTTTTTAATTTAACATGTGTTTTAACCGAAACCAAAGTTTAAGCCACCTTGTAGGGAGAAAAAGGCACAAAGGTGAGTATACCTTGATATTTTGTTGTAGTCTCATATTTTGTGAATATTTTATTTTTTTAAATTCTCTGATATCTTTAATAACAAAGAAACTAGACGTAGTCCTGTCGCCAGGGGGGCTACAACGGCCTCCTTAATTCAGATGGACTTACCCAAGTTTTTTTTATATATTTTGACCCGTAGAATACGAATTTTTTGGGTAACAGTTGATCCGGATGTCGATAAGATTGTTATAGACAAAGAACTTGAGGAATTACATAACAGCGATTTCTCGCAAAACAAAACAATCTTTTTGTATTTTTTGGGTCATTTTAAGCAAAAAATATTCCTACAAGTTTTTTCGTAGAATGCATAGTTTTCGAGATAACCGCGGTTGAACTTTCAAAAAATCGAAAAATTGCAATTTTTGAACCCGAATAACTTTTGATTAAAAAATAAAGTAGCAATTCTGCTAACCGCATTTGAAAGTTTAAATCAAGTTATATCGGTTTTGATTATTTTCATTGCTAAAAATTAATTTTTTTATTGTTAAACTAATCTATAAACACATAGTGTTTCCCGTGCCTAATACATGCGTTTTAACGCATGCTACGTAGAAAATGCCTCGCTCGCACTTGTAGCTACTCTACCTACTCGTTCGATTTTAAATGAGAAATCATAGAAAACATCACTCACATACTAGGTGTTTATAGCTTTGTTTAACAATAAAGTAATAAATTTTTAGCAATGCAAATAATCAAAACCGATATAATTTGACTTAAACTTTCAAATGCGGTAAGCAGAATTGCTACTTTATTTTTTAATCAAAAGTTATTCGGGTTCAAAAATTACAATTTTTCGATTTTTTGAAAGTTCAACCGCGGTTATCTCGAAAACTATGCATTCTACGAAAAAACTTGTAGGAATATTTTTTGCTTAAAATGACCCAAAAAATTCAAAAAGATGTTTTGTTTTGCGAGAAATCGCTGTTATGTAATTCCTCAAGTTCTTTGTCTATAACAATCTTATCGACATCCGGATCAACTGTTACCCAAAAAATTCGTATTCTGCGGGTCAAAATATATAAAAAAAACTTGGGTAAGTCCATCTGAATTAAGGAGGCCGTTGTACCCCCCCTGGCGACAGGACTAACGACATTACTAATTAATATGTGTTTTAACTGACGACATGCGTCACATCACACATGTGAAACATAGAAAAACATATTAAAGAAGACTACCGTCTAGTTTCTTTGTTAGTAAAGTCAGAGAAATTAAAAAATAAAATATTCAAAAAATATGAGACTACAACTAATATCGGGGTATACTCACCTTTGTGCCTTTTTCTCCCTACAAGGTGTCTCAAACTTTTGTTTCGGTTAAAACACATGTTAAATTACAAAACCGTCTATTTTTTTTGTTTCTAAAGATATCAGGGACATTCAAACAACAGCATGTTCACAAAACATAAGACTACAATATTATTCTGATGTATACTCACATTTGTACCTCGTTCTCCCTACAGGGTGTCTTAAACTTAACACAAGAAAAACATATTTTTTTCTTCCAACCGGTATAAGTACAAAAAATAAGTTTGAGTAAACCTTTGCATAACTGTGTAAATACTAAAGAAAAGCTAACATAAAAAAAATTGCGGAATCCGTCTGTTCGCGAAAAAATCAACTATGAAAATCAGCATAATTTTCTATATCCCTAACTTTTGACGACCAGTTTATTTTTTTAACTACTAACTGAAGACATAAGTGGATAAAGGTCATATGTCACAAAATAATGTTTTTGAGTAATGAGCATTTTAGTGTCTTTTGTTCCAAGTTAATTATTTGTTTTATAAATTTGCATTGCTATACTTTTTTAAACAGGTATCTGAAGGTACTTTTTTACGCTTTAAATTAAATTTAAAAAAGTTACCTTAAGCCAAATATTTCAAAATTTTGTGTACATATTACCTTTATCCAAATAGTAAGTAGTAGAAAATTCTCCATATTTACACAGTTGACGTGGATAAAGGTATGATGTCCAAACACAATTTTGGACATAATACCTTTATCCACTACAATTCTAAAATCATTGTGTGATATATTGCTTTAATACCTTCCTGTTATTTGTATTTTGCTAAAAATAGGTAATTTTAATTAGAAGAACAAAAAGCTAATAAAACAATTTTCTCAAAAAATGTGACATATGACCTTTATCCACTTATCTCTTCAACTGTAAGAATTTTCTTGCTTTTTTTATTGGTTTAGGAATGCTTGATCCATTCAGCCACTTACTTACTTACTTACTCCGTGGCGTTACAACCCTTCGTCGGTTTTAGCCGACTCGACAACATGCCTCCACTGTTTTCTGTCTTGAGCAACCTACAGCCACGATACCTAATAAATACTGTTTGCTACAATATTAAATATAAAAATCCACAAGGAAAAGAAACATTTTCCTGTAGTTGGCTGTATAATATCAATCAAAAAAATTGGAAAAAAATCCTTTGTAAAGGGTGTACAATTTTTATTAAAAATCCCTTTAAGGGCTACTTCACACAATGTTTTCGACTTTTATTAAAAATTTCTAGTACCGGTTCATAAGCGTCCCTTTTTGACAGGATAACGGTTAGTATGTAGCATAACTTTTTGGCTTTAAATTTTGACACTGAATTTTTGACACTGGATTAGTAAATTGTGAGGTATTCTAGTACTAAAAGGTACCTTGCTTAAGTCGGCAGGATACACCGTTTTCTAATAAAAGATTTGAAAATGTTTTAAGCAAGATTAATTGTTAGTACTAGAGTACTTCATAATTTAATAATCTAGTGTCAAAATTCCTTAAAAAAAATTTAAGACACAAAAAATATTGCGATAAAATAACCTTTGTCCTACCCAAAACGGACGCATATGACTGGTGCTATAATTCGCAATTTATGAAATCGATTCATCTTTGAAAGATAAATAAACGTACCAGTATTCGTTTCTTTAAATAGTTTTTTTTTAATTTTTTTTCTAAATTCAAGCAACGAAAAATTTTCAAAGTGTTTTTTCTAGAAAACGGTGTATTCTACAGATCTAAAGCAAGAGTACCTTTTAGTACTAGAATACTTCACAATTTAATAATATATTGTAAAAATGCTTGAAAGTTAAAGACAAAAAAACTTATGGATTAGAATATCCGTTGCCTTGCCCAAAACGGTAGCCTATGATCGGTACTAGAAATTTGCAATTTATGGAAATGACTTTTCTCTGGAAGATAAATAGGCGTACCAGTTTTCGTTTTTTTTTTAAATAGAAGCATGCTGAATGTATTAAATAAAAATTAATTACAAGACACCATCTTTAAAGAGCTTTAGATCCCATTAGATTTTGGACTATTGAAACACCCTGTATTCTTTCATTTTGTCGATTTTATTGTTTCTTGATGTGTTTGGCTCTTTTAATTTATAAAAAAGCTTATCACTTTATCACATTTCAAGTTAAAAGTAAAACATATATTGGGAACTATACTGACTTTTACTACCCTATATTATAGTCCAATCATTTGGTAGTTTTACCTGAAAAGTTTTTCGGGTGTTTTGAAAATTGGTAATTTTATGGATTTCGGTATGCTCTTTTTGAATTTACTAGACAAAACTAGACAAAATTTCCTTACTACAATTTATGTATGTATAATTCGTTACACAAAATCAATCGTTTTTTGCGCACGAGCGCCGCAAAGTAGGTACATTTCAATAGACGTTTAAAAAAATAATTTCCACAACAACTGGAGGTAGAGTAAAGGCGCCTTTTTTATTGTGGTTTCCCCTGTGGGAATAATCCAAATGTTATGCATTTATTTAGAAATTTAGCGCAATCTCCTTCGCTTTGCTGTTCCTGATGGACCAGGTGTAAAGGGTCATTTAGAGGGGCCACTAAAATTGCATATTTTCGGCAATATTTTGTGGGAATATTGCTCAGCGATATTTGTAAAAACAGAAATATTCACGTATGGCCTGCCAACAATAATAAAAAATATTTACTGCAATATTTACAGCCCTGATTGTTGCATTATATATCCGTTTTAGACGAAAAATACCCTTGAAGTATTGACGAGCCGAATGTTTACACTATCAATACCCGTTTCTGGTATATCCCGAGATAAAATAAATTGAATTGCTTCATATGCAAACCAATGTACAATTTTGCCACATTGACTTCCACTTTTCTTTTGAATTACCTTTTTGTGTTTATTTTTCGCATATGTCCTTAAACTTCTGAATTTTTTATAAGCTTCGTCCGGTGTTATATTGAATTCTTGTGCAATGGCCGTCCAACTATCTTTTTTTGCATTTCTGTCTTTGTATGATGTATTTTCTACATCCCACAACTCTGGACGTAAATGTACTGCATTAATAAAACTTATTGTGTTTTCATTTGACCACGTATTCATTTTTTCTTTGTAAGTTTTGACAAAACCAAATTAAATTTCTACAGAATAGCCTAGCATCATGCAAGATTTTCCACAGCAATCGGAACTTATCGGCAACGCATCAGCCACTAACTGCAATAGTGTTCAAATACCAGCAATATTTCGGCCACATGGCTCGGTCCTACAGCGATATTTTCATTAGATGCTGCAATGTTGCCAGCAACATACCGAATATATATTGCCGGCAACATATTGCTTTAAAAACTAGCCCGTCTAAATGCCCCTTTACGACTTGGTCCTAAGCATCGATCAAGACATCGCAGACCGAAATTTCGTCCGCATCATCTGCGATGTGACTAGCAGACTCATCACATGCCTCTTCGTTTACGATTTCATCCAAAAGTTTTTTCAAAAATAGTCACCGTTTCCTCCTCTTCATCATACTGATATGATGGAGAAGCCATAAAACACCTTAAAAGAAATAAATTACAGAACATGGGAACATGGTCTCCAATTAATGCGGAGACTGAGCAATCATGTAAGGAGAATCGGCAAATAGCCCGGTGGTGTACCGCACTATTTACTTCCATTCATAAGAAAGGCGTAACCACAAAATGTAGTAACTACCGAACCATTTCACTAATTTCACACCCAAGTAAAATTCTGTTGAGAATCATCAAGTGTCGCATGCAGACATACCTGGATAGACAAATACCACAAGAACAGGCAGGCTTCGTGAAGGTTAAAGGCACAAGGGAGCAAATTCTTAATATGCGACAACTCATTGAGAAAGCACGAGAATTCAAAATTCCGATGGTCCGACGATCATCTGCTTTCTGGATTATCAGAAGGTATTTGACTGTGTATACTGGACAGTTTTGTGGAAAGTTCTACATGAGATGGGGTTTCTGATCATCTGTCAGCTCTGGTGAAAAGCCTATATGAGAACAGTGAAACCAGAATAAGAATTGAAAACGATAAGTCCGATCCTTTTTAAATAGGTAGAGGAGTCCGACAAAGATGTATTCTATCTCCAAGTCTTTTTAATTTCTATGGGGAATATATAATGAGAAAATCACTCGACAAATGGAATGGCGGTATTTCTATCGCAGGAAAGAAGATCTCAAATCTCAGATATGCAGATGATACAACGTTAATAACTGCATCCGAAGAAGAAATGTCCAGCCTGCTGCATCTAGTGAAAGCCGAGAGCAATAGATGTGGTTTCAAGATCAATATACAAAAATTATGATAGTAGATTATTCCAATTCACTTCAGACAACAGGAGCCTTAGACCAGTTTGAAGTGGTTAACGAGTTCAATTATCTAGGATCCTACATCAGTAATACAGGATCTTGTAAAAGAGAAATACGTAGGAGAATAGCCATGGCCAAAAACGCTATGAGTCGATTATCGAAAATCTGGAAAGACCGCTGTAGTACGTGTCTTAATTTTTCCCATATTTAATTACGGATCCGAAACATGGACAATGAAATCGGACGACAGAAAAAGGATTGACGCCTTTGAAATGTGGTGCTGGAGAAGAATGCTTCGGATCTCATTGACGGAACACAGAACAAATCACTCAATCCTCCAAGAGCTTAATATTCAGACTCGACTTTCCTCTATTTGCCTCTCCACCGTTTTAAAATTTTTCGGCCATATTGCAAGAAGAAGTGATGATAATCTTGAGAGACTTATAATTTCGGGAAACGTTGAAGGGCGCAGAAGTAGAGGTCGCTCACCTACTCGATGGACGGATCAAGTACAGAACGCCAGTGGAAAAACATTCTCTGAATCCATGAGGGAAGCTCAGGACAGAAGCCGATGGAAAGAGGTAGTTGCTCGTATTATAGGGAATCACGACACTCAGCAATGAGAAAACGACTGAGGAGGAGGATGATGGAGTTTGCGAATTATTACAATTACCGCTACAATTGGTGGATATAACGGAGCATTTTAATCCAGTTTTGTTGCCTGCACAGGCTTTCAGACATCCTTTTTTACGCTTACAAGAAATAAGTTTCAATAACGATTCTGGAGCGGAGGGTTGGAGCATTGTAACAGGAATTAGTCCATATTTGTTTCTTTGCCATTCCCATTGTTTTCCATCCATTGTTTTCATTCTCGTACCACTACTGAACCTGGTTCGAAAAGAATGCTGTGCTACTGCTTCTGTTGGTGGTAGCTACGCAATATTAAATTTACTTTTATATACTGCTTTTGTGAAGCATACATAATCTATATTTTGTTTAAAGACATGCTTTTCTTACTTTTCACATCACTGTAACCGTATTATTGAAGGAGAAACGTTATCCTGCTTTAGCAATGGTCTCTGGATCAACGCTTACATTTTTAAATACCTCAATACTCTTGTTCAAATCAGGGTGTTTTTGGAGTACATTCAGGGATTTAATTTTTCCTTCGTTAGAGAGTGCACATGTTGCATCATAGCCACTGAAGGCATGCAAAAATAAAATATAATCTGCAGCTGTTTTATCTATAATACTTTCAGTGAAATATATTTGTTGGGGAATTTTTCCTTTTCCTGGTTTGAGAAAGTACACGTTTGATCGCGTACATAGAGCTGTGAAAAGAATCTGAAGATCTTTATCTTCGCCGACCACTACTTCGGTATCGAATGCTGGTGAAACATTTACGCTCCGCGTATTTGGTACTACGGTTTGCTACATCTTTAGGAGACCCGTCGAAATCGATCATGGCATTGGATTTATTTTTATAATACACCACCACGTGTATTATAAAAATACACGCGGTGGTATAGATTATAGATGAATAATACTTTGTCACGCTGCCTGGTACGCTAATACTATTGACTTTACAGAAAAAATTATAAATACATAAATTGAAGGGATTTTTTCTAGTGTAATTCTGTACATAATTTTTTCTACAAGCGTGCAAAAATGTCTACATTCGTGCACGCATTTTAGTTTAGAAAGTTTTACTGTTCCGCACGCGTGTTAATTTTCGGCACGCGTGTTAATTTTCCGCACGCGTTTTACTTTTCCGCACGCGTTCTACTTTTCCGCACGTGTGTTAATTTAGATATGTTAATATGGCCGTAAAGTAATTATAATACATGCAATAAACTAATATTTAGATATTCTTTACTAATTTATTTCAAATATATCTTATTGTGTTCGTGTTTTAATAAAATTAACGCGAGAATTCGATAAAATAAAATAATTTTGACATCATATTCGAAAGTCAAATCAGTAGACAATAATAGTGGTTTTAAATCGTCGTCATGGAAACCAAGATCGTCGTCATGCTAACCAATTATGCTGAAACTTTGGTTTTAACAACCTTGTCAAAGAATTGATTTGAGTATGTATTTTCATATTAATTCAATTAATTGATTAAGATTTGATCATTTTTTAAAGACTCGTAGAAAAAATATTGTTCCTAACGCTTGCAGAAAGTCTCTTTTCCGCACTCGACTGCTTGCCGAACTCCCGCTTCGCGTTGTTCGGCATACTGCAGTTGCGTGCGGAAAAGTATGACTTTCTGCACTTGTTAGGAAAATAACTATTTTTTGCATAAAATTCATCGGAAAGGAAATATTCCCAAAAATCTGTTATTATACGCCATTTTTTCAATATGGCGGCGCGTGCGGCGGAGATACGAGGTAGCAAAGTTGAAATTCAAAAAGAGCATATCCAAATTCATAAAACTACTAATTTTCAAAACTTCCAGAAAACTTTCCAGGTATCCCCCCTTTTTTACCAAATGACTGAACTATTAGCTCAAAACATAAATATGTAATAGCTTTTAATCTCATAAAATGTACAAAATATAAGTGTTAAGTTAGGTGTTACTATTCTTCAGTCGTAAGTTGTTAACTAAAAGTAGGTCAGTGCGTCCCACATCCGACTTGCACCTAAACAGAAAAAAAAATAGCGTGGGTAAATCAAAAAGAACCATTTCTATTTAAGGTTGGATGACTTTAATACAAAAAGAGATTATCAAATTATTGAGTACAGTTTAAAAGTAAATTAACACATGCTAACATAAATTAATTTTGCTTGACACAAATATCATCAGCTTTAAAGTACTATTATTTTGAATATGAGTTTAGAACAGGGGTGGGCAAACTTTTTTTAGTAAGGGCCACAAAATGTTTTTGGTCTATTACTGAGGGCCGCAATATTTGTTACCTTATTACGCTTTGGCCACACGGGCGATAATTTACGGCGCCCATTGGTTTGACTACCTTCTCCACCCATTTTAGATGAAATAATTATTTGTTCGAATTTTTAACTCTTTAGTAATTTTGTTTAAGGGGGGGGGGAGGAGGATATGGTTTGAAATCAACATTTCAAGCACATTTTTGTGAATTGTGAATTTTGTTTGAAACTATGCTAGATTCTTTTTTATTTTTAAATTAAATAAACATATTCGGTACAATTCAAGGAATATTCAAAAAAAATTCAAGACCAAATATTGAAAAATAAGTTATCGGTAACAAATTTTTACAGATACTTCCAAAAAAAAGGATTTTGCAGTAGACATCAACAAACAATTCAAAAATATTTTATTAGCTTATAAGTTTATCGAGGTAAAGCTGTCTTAGTAAAGTTTTTTTAATTTTAATGATTTTTGAGTTTTTGATATCACTCAGAAGTCAAAATAAGAAATTTTTTGTAAAAAAGGGGTGCAAAACAAACTTATTTATTATTGTTAAAGAACAAATATCTCGACAGCATTGCCTCACGAAATGTCTAAAAAATCTATAAAAAATTTCAGGTGCATCAAGTAGCTTTTGAGTTGCAATGTCCACCGCCTTTGAAAAAAGCAGTTTTGAGAAAAACGCGTTTAAAGTTTTGACAACTTTTATTTTCAATTTCGTTTTTGTCTGTCAAATCGTAAAGTGATGAACACCTAAATATGTTTTTGAACCGTTTTGTATGTTTTTATTTTTATAACGATTTCCGAAGTGGAAATCGAAACATCAAATAAATTTAATTTCAAACTTAAATTGTGGTTTATTTTCTGGTTGAATGTAGACTGGTACCGAATCAATTTGAACTGAAAAATGATTTCTTAGAAGTGGCAATGAAAAATTTGTCTTCAAAATCTTTGAAACAATTTTCAAATTCCGTCAGAAAATTACAAAGTTTTTCTTCATAAATTTTAAACTTATTTTATGGTACATTATTCTTGCTTTTTTGTATGATCAATGAATAGTTTAAGTTTCATTTTAAAAGTTTCATTTTGCGTTCAAAACTTTTAAATTTATCAAATTTGTCGCAGTTTTTCATTTCTAAAAATAAAGCAATTTCCTCCATTAATTCACAGCATATTTTAAGAACCTTTTCTAAACTTAACCATCAAAGATTGTGGTAGAACACATCAGTATGTTCTGTTTCTATAACTCTTCCAAAAATGCTATGAATGCACGATGATTTATTCCTCTTGAACGAATAAATCCAAAAAATAGCTATAATTGAAATGACATGTCTACTTGCAATACATTTTTGTACAATACCTGCTGATGGATTATGCAGTGACAAAATAATAAATCATGTTCTGGAGATACTTCATAAACGTAATCTTTAATTTTACAATATTTGCTCCTCTTTTTGGTGCTCCATCAGGTGTTACACTCACTAGGTGGTTACGAGTTAGTTTAAAAATTTCCAAATAGTTTCTGACTACTTCAAAAATATCGTTTCAATTTGTTGAAATTTCATGGATTTCATTGAGAGAGCCGACAAAACTGTGCAGGAAACCCAAATAATTGCCCGCGTTATTTTGAAAATTTGCGCAAAAATCTCCCACTGCGAAAGTGTTAATAGCTGTATTATCTGTATTTAATTATTAATATTAGCAATAATAATTAAAAAAATCTTTAAATGAATGAAAATAATTCACTTTTTCGCGGGCCGCAAAAAGATGTCTAAAGGGCAGCATGCGGCCCGCGCGCCGCTCTTTGCCCACCCCTGCTTTAGAACGCACAAGTAATTCATAATGCATACATAAATATATAAAACTATATTTATTTAATTATTTACTTAAATATATTTCTTTTTTTGCCATCTATACTATGTTTTTTCTCGCTTTCACCTAACTTTTGTGGTGAACTTTTCGGTCAAAAATGACGTAAGTATCCTAATATCCCTTCCCGATTTGATAAGGGTTACGTTTCTGAAACAGTCGAATTGACTCACCTGGGCCAGTTAATATGTGTATATCGATTATTTCATATAGAGATTATGACCAATAGAAATCTACAAAAATAAAAATTTCAGCGACTATTTCGTTCATAGAAATTTTGATCAATAGGAACCTATAAAAATAAAAATTTTCAGATTTTGATAATTTCCCGTCGTCAAGTAGCGCAACAAATGTCCTTCGTACCTACGTAAAAATAAACATTCAGTGATATCAATGACAATTAATAGTTTACAACTTGTGAAAGACAACACCATGAGCAGGGTTAGCAAATTTTCAGGCAAATATATCAATAAAATATTAGTTAAAATGATTTAAAAATACAGTTTCATTCAGGAAATAATCTTACCGAATTAGGTACACACGAGCTCTTAAAATTACCTCTTTGTATTACCCTCGTGACAATGTGACATTAATTAAAACTGTCTAAAGTGTCACTCGAGATACAAATCGGTAATTTTAGAGCTCTTATGTAATTGCAAGTGGTTATTTAATTCATAGAGATTCTGACCAATAACAAGCTACAAGAATAATAATTACAGTGGGAATTTTTTTCGATAATTTCCCGTCGTCAAGTATTACGTCAGATGCCCTTCATTGCTATGCAAAAGTGATCATTCAGCGACATTAATGACAATTACTGTTTTACAACTTGTCAAAGACAACACCATGAGAAGGTTTAGCAAATATTCAGGCGAAGATATCGTTTAAATCTTAGTTAAAATGATTTAGAAAATAGCTTTTCGACATTATAAAGCCCAAATATTTAAAATTCTTCGTTCCTCTTATTTCTACTGATTCTTCTATTTCTAAGTTTTTGACGTCTTCTTCCGATATTGCTAAGTATTCCGTTTTTTCATATTTATTTCCAGGCCCACCTTTTTGTATTCCTCTTTTAGTTTTCTTAGCATGTAACTGATATCCTCTTCATCTTGAGCCATCACCACCTGATCGTCTGCGAAACACAATGTGTATAGATAATCGTCCCTTACCGGTATTCTTATACCCCTTCATTTTGTCTTCCAAGTTGTTAGCGCGTGTTCTAAAAATATTTTAAAAATAGTTAGTGACGTTGGGCATTCCTGTAGTAATCCTTATGTTGTTTTGAAGTTAGCAAGTACCTTGTTTCCGATTTTTATACAGGGTGAGTCATGAGGAACTGTACATACTTTTACCTCGTATAGAGGCTCCTATGGGGAATAACAAATGACCATTAAAAAGTGTCTGATCCCCTTGTTTAATAATATACAGGGCGAGTTTCGCATTTTGACAGAAATTTATATTCGTCATAATTTTTGAACGGTCAGATCGATGTGTCTCTTATTTTGGTCAATCGTTACACTATTACCACCTAATCAACTGATTTATTCAAACTAGAAAAAAATCAGGTCTGGCTTTAAAAAATTAGTTCGTTTGGGCATTAGAAAAAATTTCACACTGTATACGCTTTTTGAAAACTCTAATATGAATTTTACAAATTAGACAAATAGGCAATTATAATGGCATATTTATTTTTTTCCCCACACGATTACTTAATTTTTTATAAAAAAATCAAATTTGACTATAAATTAAAAATTTGGTAAAGTGAACCATAGATTTAAAAAAAATTAACTTTTATTACAAAAATTAATATTTTTTAAACAAATATTTAATTTATGTTACCACCCAATCAACTGATTTATTCAAACTAGAAAAAAATCAGGCCCGGATTTAAAAAATTATTTCGTTTTGGTCTTAGAAAGAATTTCACCCTGTATACTCTTTTTGAAAACTCTAATATGAATTTAACAAATTAGACAAATAGGTAATTAAAACGGCTTTTTTATTTTTTCCCCACACGATTACTTAATTTTTTATTAAAAGACCAAATTTGTCAAAATCAGAATTTTAACCTAAAAATGAAAAAAAAAAAGATGAAATCACGGTTTAACTCGCTACAACGTTCCATTTAAAAATTTTTTTTCTGAAATTTTTACAGCACATCTTACCATTGTGAAGACTATGAAAATTGTTGTAGACTTTCAGTCTTCTTCTCGTAAAAGTTATGAATTTTTAAAAATAAAAGGTGCAGATTCGTGAATTGCAAAGTTAAATCGCAAAAATTAAGAGAAAAAATTGAAAATTTATCTATTTGATTACGTTTATGTTAAATTATAGAGTCCAAATAGAAGTGCTATGAGGAGTTTTAGATCTATACGTGTTATAGAAAAAAAAAAAAAAAAAAATGGTGAAACTTTTAATTTTAAGAAAAACGTTGTTTAATTTTTTTTATTTTTATGGTAAAATTGCGATTTTGACAAATCTGATTTTTTAATAAAAAATTAAGTAATCGTGTGGGGAAAAAATAAATATGCCATTTTAATTGCCTATTTGTCTAATTTGTAAAATTCATATTAGAGTTTTCAAAAAGCGTATACAGGGTGAAATTTTTTCTAAGACCCAAACGAACTAATTTTTTAAAGCCGGATCTGATTTTTTTCTAGTTTGAATAAATCAGTTGATTAGGTGGTAATAGTGTAACGATTGACCAAAATAAGAGACACATCGATGTGACCGTTCAAAAATTATGACGAATATAAATTTCTGTCAAAATGCGAAACTCGCCCTGTATATTATTAAAGAAGGGGATCAGACACTTTTTAATGGTCATTTGTTATTCCCCATAGGGGCCTCTATACGAGGTAGGAGTATGTACAGTTGCTCATGACTCACCTTGTATTTACTTCATTTTCACTCTATTACACTGTATTTTCACTGTATTTCACTTCATCATACATGTTCTTGATTGCTTGTGTTGGGTTAGGTGGTATCCCTATTTTAGTCATTGTTTTGTACATTTCTTTCCTTGGCACGGTGTTGTATGCCTTCCCAAGAAACATTTATCCCTATTCGTCTTCCTAGATTTAGATTATACATTAGGAAAGTATAATAACCTGCATTTGCTATTTCATTTCATTATTTCTATTAAAAATCTCATATGGCGTGACCCACAATTAAAAAGTAAACTCTTCTTCTTTTGCAGTTTATTAATAGTGAACTAGAAATATGCAAACAATAATAATTTACATTCACTAGACCCATTACATAAGAATAGATATTTTAATATTCTAGAACGCTATTTTAGAGCCTAGTTTTATATTCCATGAATATTGTCGGTACCAGCAAACTCATAAATTTTTTGCTAAATAATGCACAATCTTTCTTCATACTTGTTTTTGTTGCCGTTCGTTTTTCATTATCTAGTGAGCACTTTATCCGTTGATTTGCTCTTGCTAGTAGCTAAAAGGTAATCAACACACATGCATGAAGAGTTGAATCGTTCTTCGCAGATTAGGTTTTGCGGTAAAACTCAGTGGTGTGACACTATGGAAGTTTTTTAAGAATAAGTCTAACAAATCGAAAATACTTATTTTAGTGGAGTCAATGGAGTTTTTACTTATGGAAAAACTCAAACAAGATAGAACTTTTTATATGTATTTTTTTTTTAAATAAAATATAAATTTTACAAAAAACTGACTTGACCATTAAAATATTCAGAAAATTTTACACAAACAAACCTTATTATTATATTATATTACGTCGCGTCGCCTCAAAGTAACAGTAGGATATCTAAAAAAAATTACATATCTATGTCAAATGATTCGAAATAAACCCTTCTGTTGGGTGTAACACTGAGATAAATGAAAAGTGAATTATTTTTTCATAATATGTATTACATATCCTTGTGTAGCTGAATTCCCTTTGACCCAAATTCTATAATGCAACACTAAGACAACATACATAATATCATACTGTTATATTTTGTCGTTTACCCATTTTGGTCACAAATATTAATGCAAGACTAAGTTATCTTACGCACATATCCTACTGTTGCTGTGTAGTTATTGCTGAATTGCGAATATGTCTTTGTTTATACTTCCCTTCAGTCACAATATTAACTTCAGTAATCTTAAACAATAGTTATACTACTAGAATTATGTTAAAATGTGTATGTTAACACTAAAATGAATAACTCGACCAATTTAAATTGTAAAAAATCTGAGGTATCTAGAAGAAGTCAGTATTTAGCGAAGAAAAATAATACTGATTCTGTGAAATGTGTGAAATAATATCTATTCTCTGATATGTGTAAAATTTTAAACAAAACTTCAATGCAATATAAGTTTTTACAGTATGGTGCAAATGAAGGGAATAAATTCTTTATTTCGTAAACCGGCGACGATAAAGAAAAATCCCAAAACACGTGGATTTTTATTATTCCATCTGGGCGTGATGACGTAATCGATGCTTTTTTAAATGGGAATAGGGGTTGTGTGCTAGCGCGGTTAAAAAGTTATTCAATTCTCTATTCAGTAAAATAAACATTTACATAATTATTTATACAGGGTGTCCAATAAATTATTTGACAAAAGAAAGAAGAATATAATATGTAATTTATTTAATTCAAAATAAATTTTACTGTTGCCCGTCAACAGAAAAAAATGTTTGTTTCACAAATAAACATTGCTTTTCGATTAACTTCAATGTTCAAGCCACCTCACGCTAGCCACCTGCTTCTTGGAAGTTTAAACATTTAATTTAAGCGAAAAGCAATGTTTATTTGTGAAACTATCTTTTTTCTAATATCTGACAGCAAGAAAATGGATTTTGGATTAAATAAATTACATACATTTTTCTTTTTTTTTTGTCGAATATTAAAAAAAATTTTGGCCACCCTGTATAAATAATTATGTAAATGGTTATATTATTGAATAGAGGATTAAATAACCTTTTAAATGAGGTAGCACACGATCCCTATTCTCATTTAAAAAAATAATCAATTACGTCATCACACCCAGATGAGTGACATCACTAGTATGACATATATGCCAGAATATCATAATTTAAAAATTAAAAGACCTACAGATAAATAGGGAGAAGTGTACTTTTGAAGTGTGTAAATTAAATAATTCCTAGCTGAGCGCTTTCGGCTTATAAAGCCATCTTCAGAGCTATGCTACAATAAAAAGGTCTCTAATGAATAATTGATTTTAGAATTCAAAAGTTTAACTTACGTCAAAAGATTCAAAATACCACTATGAAGAGAGATGGATCCCATGTACGATATAAAAATAGTTAAAAAAGTCTTAGTTACATAAATCTAGTTTTTAAAAGATATAATGAAATACATATTGAGAAAAGCCTTTAAAAGTCTTTAAGAGGATGATATTACTCAAGTTTAAAATATTACAATAATTTTATAGATGTTTTTAAAGAACCTCTCTTTGAGAAAATTAAGAAAAAAAGAAAAATGTAATACAAAAACCAAAAAATATCAAATAAAATAAATGTTTATACAAAGTCATAAAACCTGTTTTCTGTAAAACTTATCTAAAATACATTTAATAACAAGCTTAAAATATAATAATTTTGCCTTGAACTCTTCTACAGTATGTCTGCTTAATTTGGAAACTATAGGAAACTTTTTTATTTTCAATTTCATGAAAAAACTTTATGCTTTCTAAATGCTGCTTATACGTCTGCGTAACTTGGAACCTAGGGGAAACTTTTTTAATTTTAATTTTATGAAAAAAAGTTATGCTTCATAAATGCTCGGCATGGTATAAATTTTAAGTTGCAACTATCAGACATTAAATTTTATTAATTATATTAAATGTATGTCAAAAAAATATCAGTCAACAACATCCTGATGTGAGAATCATTACAAATTTATACCATATTTATTATCAGTAGTAATTGCACAAGAGCTCTGAAATTATTGAATTTTTCCCGAGTGACACTTTGACAGTTTTAAGTTCACGAGCCGAAGGCGAGTGATATTATGTCAAAGTGTCACGAGAGCAAAAATTCTATATTAATTTCAGAGGTCGAGTGCAATTTGTTGCGATTATTTCATGAATAAAACTGTTCAAAACCAAAATTTTATTGTAATTTGTTTATGTAAGTACCATTAAACACACAGTTTTTGAAGTTATACTTCTTTACCGGCGATAGAGGGTGATTTTTTTATATGTTAAAACCTATCAGCCCGGCGCATGCGCATTATAACTTTGTTCTGATTGGATGTTCAAATGACATGTCAAAAATTATCCGATATGGCAGCTGTGGTTTGGAGGTAAAGGTAAAGGTAAACAAATGTATAATATATTAGTTTTATTGTTGTGAGGACAGAAACAAAAAAGTTTATAATATTGTAGTGACTTTTAAATAGTTTTTAAAAGCAACAGGTACGTAATAATTGTTAATGTATCATGGGTATAAACCTACCTATTTGATCTGCCAAAATACATAGTATGTAATACTTTTATTTATATAATTTGATTACCATCAAAATTTCTATCAATATTCACCTAATATATTGTTTTTTTACTCTATGTTTTGTTGTATTTTTTCAATTCTAAATCATTTCAATTCAAAATTAAAATAATTTGATCAATTTTCAAAATATCAAAATATCACAAGTTTAATCCGTTTAGTTAGTCGATCTTCGTAAATAATGACACATAGTGTCTGTGGCTAAGCGGAGAAGGCGAATGAATTCCAATACCAACCGCTCTTATCAGCGCTGGTTCGAGTCCCAATAGAAACTCTCTTTTTTGTTTTTTTTTAATACATTTTATGATTGTAAGTATATTTATTATATAATTGTATTTTCAGAAAATACGTATTTAGTTAAAAAATGTTTCGACAATTAATGTTCAGACATCATTTGTGGCTTGTTTAATGTGTTTGTGTGTGTTTTATTCTTTTATTGTTTTCACCCATTTTGAAAAAATGTGAAATCTTTGTATTATCCACGTCCGTCTGTCCGTCTGTCCGTAACCACAACTCCTCCGGCAATATAGCAGCTAGAATGACAAATGAGGTGTCAAATGAAAGCTGATAATCCAAGGATGGTACTAAAGGTGAGATATTTGACCTTGGCGGTCTGTCCGTCGGTCTGTACGACCGCGAATATAACTCCTCCATCATTATACCAGGTAGAATGACAAATGAGGTGTCAAATGAAAGCTTATAATCCAAGGATGGTACTAAAGGTGAGATATTTGACCTAGGCGGTCTGTGCGTCGGTCCGTACGACCGCGAATATAACTTCTCCGTCATTATACCAGGTAGAATGACAAATGAGGTGTCAAATGAAAGCTGATAATCCTAGGATTGTACTAAAGGTGAGATATTTGACCTAGGCGGTCTGTGCGTCGGTCCCTCCGACCGCGAATATAACTCCTCCGTCATTATACCAGGTAGAATGACAAATGAGGTGTCAAATGAAAGCTGATAATCCAAGGATGGTACTAAAGGTGAGATATTTAACTTAGGCGGTCTGTACGTCGGTCCCTCCGACCGCGAATATAACTCCTCCATCGTTATACCAGCTTGAATGATAAATGAGGTGTCAAATGAAAGCTTATAATCCTAGAATTGTACTAAAGGTGAGATATTTGACCTAGGCGGTCTGTGCGTCGGTCCCTCCGACCGCGAATATAACTTCTCCGTCATTATACCAGGTAGAATGACAAATGAGGTGTCAAATGAAAGCTGATAATCCAAGGATGGTACTAAAGGTGAGATATTTAACTTAGGCGGTCTGTACGTCGGTCCCTCCGACCGCGAATATAACTCCTCCATCGTTATACCAGCTTGAATGATAAATGAGGTGTCAAATGAAAGCTTATAATCCAAGGATGGTACTAAAGGTGAGATATTTGACCTAGGCTGATTTTCCGTCGGTCCGTACGACCGCGAATATAACTTCTCCGTCATTATACCAGGTAGAATGACAAATGAGGTGTCAAATAAAAGCTGATAACCCAAGGATGGTACTAAGGTGAGATATTTGACCTGGGCAATCTTTCCGTCGGTCCGTAGGACCGCCAATGTAACTCCTCTGCCATTATACCGGGTAGAATCACAAATGAGGTGACAAATGTCAAAGTTTAGTAAGAATGACTCAACATTAGTAAATTCGTATATCAATCCACGCAAAGTTACACGTAAAATTCAAATATCGTCTTCCAGTTCTACTTTCGATTACTTTGGGTGAAAACCTAGGACTTACGAAGTTCAATTACTTGTTATTTTAATTATTGGCACTGTTCTAATAAAAATGTTTGAGAAGTAGTAAGTATAAATTAGTTTAATATTTAAACAAAATATAAATAAAAAGTATATTAATTTCGTTTAAATCATATAATAGAAGTATAACTTCTTACGTGCGTACAAAGTACACACACATTCTTTTTATAAATATTTGACGATTGAAAGTCATCACTTTTATAATTTTTAAAACATTAATTGTCATTAATGTCACTGAATGTATTTTTTCGTAGCAACGAAGGGCATCTGACGTAATATACTTAACGACGAGAGATTATCAAAAATTATCGATTTAATTCAGATTTCTGTAGGTTTCTATTGGTCAGAATCTCCTATGAATGAAATAATCATAAATACTTGTATTATATATTCATGCGTTAATTGCAAAATAACCAACACCAGGAACAAACCAAAGCCCGACACATAAGATGATTAATTCGTTTCAGAGCAACAAACATCTCAAAGAAACCGCAACGAAAAAATTTAGAAAATGGGTTTCCACCTCGTTTAGTACATTAACTCTCTATGTAGCTTACTTCCCGTTTAAAGGAGTATGAATGTAGTGCAATCAGTGTAAGTGTGTTTTTCAGTCTGTTTGTAATTAGCCGCTTCCTCACTTTTACAGAAATACATAGGGTAAAGATTTAAATGAATGTTTTCAAACTTTACGTAACTTTGTACTGTTGTTTAGTTAATTTCTACTTCTTCATTCTTATCATGTTTATTGACGACTTATTTTTCTTAATTACTAATCTCATTTTAAGGTTCCGAAGTTATTTTCTTGTGGGATTTCAAAGTTATTTATCGTATTTATTGGGAATTACCTATAACATCATTTAAAAATATGTTTATTACACGTATATTATTATGCTCTATATTTTCTCTCTGTTAAGAGATTGATCAGCATCTTATTAATTTGATTAATTAATTAATTATTTTAATTACTACTCATGGAAACAAAACCAAAATTTAATAAAACCTTCCAATAAAATTTATTCTCTAAGGGCTAATTGATTTTAAAATATTACCTTTAGTTTGTGGTTTCTAGTATTTCTCGTTGCTCACTTCATCAAGGACAAAACACGGAAAATAAATGTACTCAAAATCATGTAAATTCTACAAATATTATTTATTTATATGCTATACCATAAATATAGGATTTTAAATGTATGCCAAAGCCAAAACTCAATTTTGTTGTAAAAATTTTTTATCTAATAAATTAAACTTTCATTCTACATCTCCTTTTTTTAACAAATTTTTCTTTCAAAGATTCGGTAGACTGTTCTTATTATTATAAAAATAAAACAAATTTTAATTTTCACCTTTTTAAATAGATTACTTATATCTTCTATGAATTTATGAATGAATGAATTATGCTGTAAAATTGTTAAATTAAAACAAATATGGTATGTAATATAAAACAACTCTCTTCTTTTTACAAATGATCTGACTAACCTTTTTTATCTTCTATACTTCTTATCATGGATTGTGTTGTCCTCGGTTTCCCCACAGATGCTCCTTCGGATGCTGCGACTCTCTTTCTCTTCCAACTGCTTCACCAACAAACAGCACTCGCTCGAAATCTCTCCTCAATTTAGTCTCTGACTCGATACAAACAATAACAATCTTTATACTTCCAAAGTTTGTTTCTAAGTTCGATATCTTGTGCAAAATTGATAAAAAACCGGTGACTCATTCCAGACAGAACTGGAATCTATTCGGACACGAGGAGACTTTACTTCTCGACTCGATCACGATTTCGTCTCAACAGAAATCTGCTTATACAGCCACCAACTTAACCACTTCACACAAAATCACTACTTTCTGAACTGGACTGCTCTTTTCAGATCTTAATTACACAGTAAATCTTTTTCCTTCATCAATCTGAGACTCAAACACTCTGTTCTCCCTCCATCGATATCTTCTCGCCAATCGCAAACATTTTCTCTACACATTACATCCCCACTTTCCTTTCTTAAAAACAGAGTTGTATACAAAATTTCCCGTCTTGTTAAATTCCAGGAGATACCAAAATTAATTTTTGTTTTACGTGCTAGAATAAAACTAAACAATTTTGTTTATTACCCTCTTTCTAGGAAGCATTTAAAATTGTTCTATTGTTCACGTCAACCGCAAATACATCCACTTTCTAAAACCGATCGTAATTTAGTTCTATTTTTCTTGAATTGTTAAGTCCGTTCGTAGAATCTTAACCACTAATGTTTATCACTTTCCACGAAACACTGCTTACGACTAATAATATATTATTTACAAATTTTGGTCATATAGAGGGCGATGAAACTCTATGATCTCGTGGTTTTGGACATAAAATTAATTTTCTGAATTCTTCCCATAAAATTATATAACAATATATACTTCGGAAATTAAAATAGTGGCAAGGAAATTTGATTTACTGTGCTCCGTTCTCTTCTGAATCCACACGATATTATCCTAAGCCATTATCTATGTTTGGGATTTTTCGTATCTTTTATAATATTTATATTGTAGTTATGGTATAAACTTTTGGTGCCTTTTTTGCCAATTGGACACAACGTGTCCATGTTTTGTTTATCTCGTATAACTTTATTTTGCCAAGTCGCCTCCGTTATTTTAGTCTGTTTTATTTGTACTGCTATTTTTTTTAGCCATGGAAATATGTCTCGTATTTGTAATCAACAGAGTGTAATGACGTTTGTAATTGGTAGTTATTTCCAGTGGCGTAGCTGACAGGCCCCTTAAAGCCTTCAAGCTTAACACATTAACCGCCTCATTAAAATTTTTTGTTTGTGCCTTCAGGCTCCACGTTGAGAATCTCGTTGAGAATATTTAACTCACTGAGCGCCTGGGCCAAACAATGCGTGAGTTAAATACAACTCTCGTGGCGTTCAATGTGTTAATACTTCTACTTTCTTTAAATTGGGGACCAAAACATATTTTCCTAATAAGCATCAAAATAGGTAATTTGGAAGGAAATAACGAAGTGGGTAATTGACGTAAATAGCGCTGTTTCACCTTATAAGAATTTCGACCGTGCGATGGTTAAAATGTACATAGTGGCTCGAGCAATCATATGGAATCTTCCTCCCTTCAACGAATGTTTCAAGCGGTGAAGGGAGAAAGATTCTTGAGCTACTATGTAGATTTTAACCATCGCACGGTCGAAATTCTTATAATGTGAAACAGCGCTTACTCTTTTCGGGTGCAATTTAGCGTTTCATACTTTCGTGGACATGTTGGTAGTTTAGATGAAAGTGAATCCCAAAAAGGTACTTTTTTGTCGGTGGTTCTTTTAAATACTCGTAAAAACATTAACTTAAAAAAAAACAAATTACTTGAGCCCCCAAATACAAAACGAAATTATAAATTTGCTGGCTCAAGAAACTGAAAATAAATTGATTAAATTTAATTAAAAAAATTTTTTTTTATTTAATAATTCTTGATACCACTCAAGATATTTCCAAACACCATCAGCTTAGTTTTACTTTCCGGTATGCAACTTGCGACGAAAATAATAATTCATCTTCTAAAGTTTTTTTGGGATTTATTCGCCTGTTAGACTAATGTGCAGAAGGTCCTGTAAATGAAATTTTAAAATTTATACAATCAAACCACCTTTCCGTACAAAACTGCAGAGGAAAGGAGCATGATGGGACAAAGGTTATGAGTGGTGTATATTCAGGCGTACAAAGGTGGATAATTGACATTGAAAAAAGAGCTTCCTATGTTCATTGTGCATCCCATAATCTGAACCTAGTGTTGAATTATGCCGTTGTTGGTGTACATGAGTTGGTTTTTTTAGGGTAAAATTAAAAATATTGTTTTTTAGTGCAAGTATTAAAAGATAGGATATACTATGTACTATTATAATTTTGGGTCGTTCACGTTTGCCAACACTTAAAAGGTAGGTGTAACCTCGTGGTCATCCAGACATGATGCTTATGGCTTTGCGTCGAGCTTTCCGACAAGTAATGAATTTTTTTAACGAAAATTTAATTGCTATCTAATTAACGATGAAAAATTATAAGTTAATGCATTATTGGAGCATTGAATTGTCGTTAATATTACTATTCAATCTAAAGTACTTAACTTTATTAATCTAACATCAACACTTTTGCAATCTGAAGCGGCAGAGTTAACGGTCGCCCTTCAACTTTTTGAAAAAACTCGTGATCATCTTCTAGAAATGAGAAATTCGTTTCCCAAAACTTTAACAAAAGCAGCAGGAATAGCAGAATAGTGGGGTATTACAACGGAATTTAAAAATAAACGGATAAAACGTATAAAAACATATACGATGAGCGCTAGACGAAATAATAACTTTTAGCAAAAAAAGGTTTGTAGTTAATGTTTTCAATATAAATTTGGATATTATAATATTGTAACAACTTACTAATAGGTTTGTCGGATTAAGATACATGTATAATAGGCTTTCATGTCTATTCATAAACTAATGAAGACTTATTAAAGAAAGGCCAAATATTGTCATTTACACATATTTTAGTAATTATACTGTTATTAGTTGTCGTTATGCTTATAATACAGGGGCCCACAAAAATTGTAGCGGGGGGGCCCCACAATCTTCAGCTACGCCACTGGTTATTTCAGACAACAGACACAGTAAAACACGGTTTGAATTAAAACAAACAATTTATTCTTATACCTCCAATACAAATAAAATAAAACAATATTCTTGGTCTTTGCTCCGGCCCCGAAGAAATTCCGCTCGACAGTTGTATGTAAAAGAAAAATAAGATTGTACCTATTTACTACTATCAAATTACTGCAACACTGTTAGTATAATTCAAGAAGCACTATACACACACCCGCAATCACGCTATTCCTCAATACGGAATCAAAATATTAATAACTACGCATAGACTTGCAATCGCGCTATTCCTCAAAACGGTTAAAACATTAATATGGTTCATTCCACCAACATACGCCTGTTTTGGATTATCGCGACAACGAATATTTCAGTGTGCAACATAAGAAGTACGAAAGTAAATGGCTCTAATAATTATTCCATTAAACAGCAATGTAATTTGCAATTTATTTTCGTTCTTCATATTTTGCACAATAAAATATTCGCTGTCGAAATAATCCAACACAGGCGTATATTCGTGGAATAGGGTATAACTAGACACAGACTTATATAATGACTCGACCCCCTTCCCTGGTTGGAGACGGGCGATCGCTCAAAATGCGCGATCACCAACGAAGCAATACTTCAATGCAGAATCGCTCCATGGCAGGTTCCGACTCAATAGATCGCAGCCCAAAGGGCTCACTCATCAATGCGTTAGTTAGCCAGGGAGTCTAGAAGCTCAATGCGCTGCAAGACTGCGGTTGTTCCCAACTCAATTCGGTGGGAACTGGGTGGCTACCGACTGGTGGCCCGAGGAGCTGGATGGTACTGATTTTCTGTTGCTCAGCTCTCTTCATTTTCTTAAAGTTCCATCTCCTATCGGAGATTGGATATGATAATGGCTATGGCCACTTTATTGGCTGCTGCTCTGAATAGTTGTAATGAACTACAGCTAAACCATTCTCTATGGTTCCTCAGCCAGGAGATGCGTCTTCTTTTTATGCTTCTTCTTCCTTGGATCCTTCCTTGCATAATAATTATCAGCAACTCACATTTTTTTCCTCTGGTTATATGACCCAAATATTCCAGTTTTCTTGCTTTTATACTTAACTTCTATCTCCTTATTTAAACGTCGTAGCACTTTGAACCCACTGAATTTTCAATATTCTTCTGTAACAGCACATTTCAAATGCTTCTATTTTTTTTCTTATGTGTTGTCTCTTCAATGCGAAAGCTTCCATTCCGTATAGTAATATAGAAAATATGTAGCAACTTAGAGCCCTCAATCTGAGAGGCAACTAAAGATCTTTGTTTGTAAGCATTGTCTTCATTTTTATAAATGCTTGCCTTACAGTTTCAATTCGGACTTTAATTTCTTTGCTTTGGTCATTTTTGTCAGCTCTCCATGAAATACAATTTCCGCGGCCCATCTCCTGGCATCCATCGGTAGTGGTGGAAGCTTAGTGGGACTGCCGGCGAGTTTAATGCGTAGCTAGAGAGGCCAGTAGTTACAACGTCATTTCGGGTACCCATGCCTTTATCAGACACTCGAACTGAATATAAAATTAACCATGGAACACCAAATAATGTATCCCAATTGTTTCCTACTCGAGTGGTTACTGTACAAATCTATTTTGATGGCCATAAACGAACACAACCTAATAATATCGTTTTCTGTCCTTTACACCAGTGGTTCTCAACCTTTTTGAGTCATGTACCACAAAATACCTTTTATTTTTTATTTTTTTTTGGTACCACCTAACTGAGATACTACTCTAGCTAGGTAATCTTCTTCTACTTTAAGTGCCGTCTCCTAATCGGAGGTTGGATATCATCATCACTATCTTTACTCTATCTAAGTATCTTTCTGTAACACCACATTTCAAATGACTGTAGTTTATTTATGTGTTCTTGCTTCAATGTCCAGCTTTCAAGTCCACAATGCAGTATCGAGAACACGTAGCTTATCAAAGCTCTTACTCTCAGTTCCGTGACCCGTCAAAATACCCCGGTCAAAACAGCCCCGTCAAAAAAGCCCCGTCAAAATAGCCCCAACACAAAATAGCCTCGACAAAATAGCCCGCAAACAAAATAGCCCCGACAAAATAGATCGCACACAAAATAGCCCCGGTCAAAACAGCCCCGGCTAAAATAGCACCGGCTAAAACAGCCTCTTTAAACAATTACATAATTATTTATACAAGGTGTCCAAAAACTTTTTTTTAATTCAAATTATTTGACAAAAAGGAAGAATGTATTTAATTTATTTAATTTAAAATGCATTTTACTGTTGCCCGAAAACAGAAAAAAATGTTTATATCATAAATTAACATTGATTTTCGCTTAACTTAAATGTTCAAACTTCCAAGAGGCTGGAAAGACAGGACTCGAGTTCTCTGAAAAGACAATTTATATTTAATGTGGTTAAGATAAACATCTGAATAGAGGATAATTACCATTTCCAAGCTTTTTTTTCGGGGCTATTTTGTCGGGGCTATTTTGTCGGCGGGCTATTATTCCGCGGCTATTTTGTCTGCAGGCTATTTTGTCGGAGCTATTTTGTGTGCGGGATATTATGTCGGGACTATTTTGTCGGGGCTTTTTTGACGGGGCTATTTTGACGGGGTACCCTCAGTTCTTATCTAAGGTCTTTGTTGCAGAGAACTGTTTTGAATTTTACAAACGCATTTCTTGTTATTTCTAACCTAGTCCTTATTTTCGTTGTTTGATCATTTTTCTCTGAAATCCAGGTTTCTAGATATTTGTATTTATCAACCCTTTCTATCGGTACAATTCCCAAAAGTATGCTTGTTTGTATGTTTGTTTTCTTAGTTATTATCATGTATTTGGTTTTTTATGTTGATTTTTAGTCCATACTCTTCACAGAAACTGTTTGTCTTGTTTAGCAGTAATTGGAGTTATTCGGCAGAGCTTGCTAAAATCACGGTGTCATCTGAATATCTTATGTTATTAATAGATCTTTCGTTAATTATTATTCCTTTATTTTAGATAGTAATGCTTCTTCAAAAATGGCTTCATTATATATATTAATTATATATATTATATTATGACCAGTGTGGAGTCCAGATCTTAACCGTGATAAAGTCTTACTTGAAAATGTTCAACGTAAAGCCACAAGACTGGCATTTGGCCGTGTAAGACCTAATTATGAAGACAGACTATCCTTGGCTCATCTAACAACATTTGAACATCGACGTCTTCGAGGTGACCTAATTATATCCTTCCGTATTTTAAAATATAATTTTGGAAACCTTAACACAATATTTACGCTAAATCTAGACGAACGATTAAGAGGTCATCGATATAAATTAAAGAGGGAACAGACGACAACAAGATCCAGAATGAACTTTTTACCAAACAGAATATTTAACATCTGGAATAACTTAGATGAAGACACCATATCGGCAACTAGTGTTAACATTTTTAAAAATAGACTTGATAATTCTTTATTTTCTTTGCAAGACTGAATAATTTTAGGACGGCATTATTTTTGGTTCAAAATTTTGTTTGAAATTGTAATCTTTAAAATTTTTATTAGTTTTATAACGATATTTTTCTTTGTTTTGAACATTATGGGAGCTTTACAGGATTGAATTGTTTTAGGGCGACATTGTTTTATTGTTTCAATATTTTTATTTGATGTTTGTTAATTTTTAACTTTATTCTTAATTTGTATTAGTTGTAAAATGATATTTCTCTTTGTTTTTGGGCATAATAGGAGCTCGCTCCTCTGCCCTTATTTGATTTATAATAATAATAATAATAATAATAATAATAATACATTAATAATGGAGACATAATACATCCCTGCCTAACTCCTCTCCTGATTTCAATTTCTGGACTGAGTTTGTTATCTATTACAGTTTGTGCTCTTTGATTCCAATAAAGATTTGTTATTATTCGTAAGTCCCTTTTGTTTATGTTTTTTGTCTTTAGAATTTGAACTAATTGTCCATGTCTTACTTTATCAAATGCTTTCTCAAAATCAACGTAACAAACATGCACATCCACACTCATATCCATGCATCTTTGAGCTAACACATTAAAAGAAAATAATGCCTCTCTGGTTCCTAGTCCGTTTCTGAACCCAAACTGACTATCATATTCCTTCTTCCAGTTTTTTACTTATACGACTATGTATTATTCTCAAGAATAATTTGAGAATATGACTTTATATTATTAATGATATTGAATTAATGATATTGTTGTATATTCACTGCAATCTTTAGCATTTGTATTTTTAGGGATAACATAAAGGTGGAGAGTAACCATTGTTTAGGTATGTTATAGGTAATATAATTAACTATAATAGTGGTGCCGATTTTGGCTGCGTTTTTGCATTTTGCGTACCACCGCACATAATAATATGTACCACCAGTGGTACATGTACCACGGATTGAGAACCGCTGCTTTACACTATACGAAATGTGCAAAATCTCACATCTTCTAGCAAGAGCTTGCTATTGGATGGTGGCTCTATAATACTCTAATTATTGCGTTCCCCTATTTTAAAGAGTCATTCATATGTAACCTTTACCATTTGCTACGTTTTTGGAGCATGTTTCATTAGTTATATTATTGTGTGATCTTTCTATTTCTTTGCTTTGTGTTTTTTACGAAGATCTGTATACGTAGACTATATTATAAATCCAAGAGATAGATATGATTGTAAATATCCTTCACAATTGTTAAAATTATATAAGCATTTAGGCAATCTAAAATATTTTTCAATTTAAATATTGAAATGAGTTTCCACATTTTCTAGTTTAACAACAAAATTTCTCCGGTATAATTGTCAGAATAATAAATTAAAAAATGTAAAAACATGGGTATGCTAAGCAAGAGCTTGGTTGTAAAAGCTTATTATCATTATTTTGACACAAACTACCTAGTCACGAATAAATTCTAACATTAGTATTTTCTAATTGGCTTATAAACTAAAATAAACATGCGGCTGGTCGTTTACAAAGTCTTTGTATTTATAAACATGTCACTGCAACTAGACGATGTCTTATTTAAAAAACACACTGGCGTAGAACGCATTCTTTTTGACCTACCACACATAGATCTGAACAAGCAAATAATATGCAAAGAATTTCCCTGATTCTTTAATATAGGTACACTAATCAAAACGAAAAAGGTGCCACTTCTAAAGAGATGTTCGTAGTTTTGAACTAATTCTTTTTATAATTACATTATTTTTATTTAATTAGATCTAACGCTTTTCAATATAGCAAAGTATTTGTTACTGAACTGTTTTTCTTGTATAAAAAAAATTAAAAGTGATAAATGTGAAATGTCAAATTTTGAAAGCAAAACGTCAAAATATTTATATTTCATTTATTAATAATTAATATTAATAGTAATGAAGAGAGAATGTAGAGACAATATCACGAACAACTGTTAATAGAAGCAGAAACAGCAGCAAAAAGCAACGACATGGGAACTATATAAAACGACGAAAAAACTAAGCTCGCGCGGAAAAATGAATGTTGAGCATGTAAAAGACAAAAACGGGCAAATATTGAAGAATGAAAAGGAAATAATTGAGAGATGGATCGAGCATTTTAGAGAAGTATATGCCAACAGAATATTAGAACACGAAGGGAGATCAAACGAATTGCAACAATTGGCGAGCAATAACACTACTTTCTACAGTGAGTAAAGTCATGACAAGGATAATACTAGAAAGAATGAAAGAAACTATAGACCAGTTGTTAAGATCAAACCAAGCGGGCTTCAGAAGTAATAAAGCATGCACAGATCATATTAGCACATTAAAAAACATTGTAGAACAAACAATAGAATGGCAGAGCAAAATCTATACAGGGTGGTGAATCGGAAAACGGGCCATAGGAAACTGAATGTAAAATTTTAAACTGTTGAATTCCTGCTTCCCTAATTATGTTACATCATACAGTCATGAGAAGTTATTTGTAGAGGATTGAAATCTGTATTAAAAACAAAAGTTACAATGGTTCTACGATTTAAACACATTCCAAAATTTTGAAAAATATAATATATTGACCACAGTAGGTATGTGTGGGCATGTGTAGACACGTTACTATTTAACTGACAGTGTACAAAGTACACTATTGACTGAAGAAAATATCTTTATTATTAATACTTTCTTCTTAACTGAGGGTATCTGATCAACTTTATTGTGTTTTAAACAATAAATGATAAAATAAATAAAGACATTGACAGTTCAAATTGTTAATATAATAAATTCATTGTCACCGAATGCAATCTTATACACATTATTGCACTGTGTGTGGCGTAACTTTGGCGTATTTCTCTGAAAATTGTATTATATTTTTACAAAATTTTGAATAATTATTGTTCGTAGAACAATATTAACAGTTGTTTTCAATACAGATTTCAATTCTCTACAAATAGTTTCTTATGACTTTTGATATAAAATAATTAGGGAAACAGGAATTCAACAGTTTAGAATTTTACATTGAGTTTCCTATGGCCCGTGTTCCAATTCACCACCCGGTATAAATTTCATTGACTTTAGACAAGTCTTTGACCGGATTAACAGAGAAAAAATGTGGGAAATATTAATGAGATATGGAATTCCATTAAAATACATAAGAATTATCAAAATGTTTTATGAAAACTATACCGCACAAATCATGCACAATGGGACACTCACAAAACCAATCAACATAGACAGTGGAGTCAGACAGGAGTGTATTCTATCTCCAACCATATTTTTGATCTTAATCGACTGGGTCATGAAGAAGGCAACGAAAAATAAAACAGGAATTAGATGGAACCCCAAGTAGCAATTTTTCGACACATTGGTTGTCAGTACAAACAAATGCACTGTATACAACGTTGCCTGAGAGCATTTTCAGTTGTTTCGGCCAACGTCCCCTACCCCGACTGACATTACGATGTTACAACCTTTAGTTATACGGGCAACTAATTTATTACCATTGTGTCACAATGATTGTGACAACTACATGATATCACAGTTCAGTGTGGTTCAGTTTTTTCAACAATCACGAGTTAAAAATGTTATAATGCTAAACTAATTTACGCCCTGGCCGACTCTGTAGTTGTAGTTGAGTAGTTATCTGTCACGTCACGACCCTTGTGTTGTTCTAGAGGTGTGACACGTTTGCGGCAACTAGGAGGAAAAGAATTTACTTTATAACCTTATTTTTTTCTTATTATTATATATTTTATTTTGATGGAAATTTTCGATTTATTTAACAACCTGTTTATTTGTTTTTTTAATAGCTGGTTTCCATTCCATTGTTTTATCAGCAGATTTGAGATTTGATAACCTAATCTTTGTATCAGCTTTCGTAGACAGGGTTGCCAGGTCAGTTTTTACTCTTTCAGTAGTTTTGTTTTCACAAAATCAGTAGATTCTTTTTAGGCCATGTAAATATACAGTAATACAGTGATATGCACATCCGTCCTAAATGTCCCAAAAGGAATTCCACAAAATTGGAAACCTAATTATTCCAAACCACCAACTGGTAATTACCATTTTTTAGCTAAAATCTACTAAATCAAAAACTAAAATATACTTAAGGATTTTTGGGATATATTTGGGATTTTTTATTATAAAAACAACAGCTAACTTAAGGGGATAGGCGCAAAATGTCGTCTGTTAAAATGTTCAATGTATTTTAAATGTTTTCACTTTTTGCGAATCCTTAGAAAACTAATAAGTATTTTTGAAAATTTAAACGCACAAAGAAAGATTAGGTACGTTATTACCGAGGACCGAAAGTCCCTGAAAACTTCTATAATGTTTATTTTAATAAGTTACAGGGGTGAAAAAAAGAAAAAATTTAGTGTGACTTTTAATTCCAAATATCTCGTTCAAAAGAAATGTTTTGGCTTTTCTAAATAATGCAGTCTTTCATTCTGCGTTTAAATTTTTCAAAAATACTTATTATAGTTTCCTCATGATTCGAAAAAAATGGATCAAATTATGTTGAAATATACCAAAAATCTACTAAAAAATATTGCCTACTAATGGTTTGTTTTTAACCAAGAGGAGTGATTCAAATTTACCGCGCTGTAATGCTTGTTTGTAATTGGTCCAACTGCAGACAAGTTTACTCCACTCTTATAAAATTTTGACACTAATGACATTTATCAAATTTTGACCCTAGTGGAATTTCATAGGTTAGTTAAGATATACCGGCGATTTTTTGTGTTATCTGTGTTATTCCTTTAATTTTTAGATTGTTAGTCTGCTTTTATATAAAAAGCAGTCGTTTTTAGAACTCTTTAGCGACGTATTAATATACCTAATATAATATTCATGGATTACCGTTGAGGGCCGACATGATCAACCAAAAAAGAAGATGTATTTGGTTATTATTCTAGTGACTTTCTTAGGCGTGAATCTGCCTTTTAAGTTTACTCCTCCTGGTTAAAAAATAAACTATAGAATTTTTTAAAAAAATATCAAAAATCTACCAAAAAAGTAGAAATCTACTAAATGTGGCAACGCTGTTAATGAGAATGATACACTTTTGACACTGGTCACATGACCTCTGTCACCCAATAAGAGGGTGCGTTCTAAAATGGTTTTGATAGTCGGCGCAGCCGGGTTTGGTTGGCGATTGGACTTCTAAGTTGTCTTATCCGTCTAAGGTTGGTGATAAGGTATTTTTTAGTAATATTGGTAATATTGTTTAATGCGCCATTTTGGTTTTACTTGAGATTTTTGGGATGTAAAGAAAATGAAAACACAGAATATAAAAAATGCAGGCATTTTCTGATATCTTTAAAAGCACCATATATATATATATATATATATATATATATATATATATATATATATATATATATATATATATATATAGTTCAGCTCAACAGGCCTTAGGGGCCCAAGGCTTCAATTGTTTTCTTCCATTTCTTTCTGTCTTGTGCTAGGTTTTTCCAATCTTGTACCCTCAGCGACTTCAGATCTTCTTTTGCAGACTCCAACCATGTTCTTCGGGGGCGTACTCTTTTTCTTTTTGTACCAGCCTCCGTGTTTATTAGTTGATTGGGAACTCTTCCTTCTTCCATTCTTGCTATATGCCCAAGCCATCCTAATCTTTGAATTTTGGCGAGTGTTGTTATTTTTGGTTGTCCATATATTTGCATTATTTCTTCATTCGTTCTTCTTCGCCAGATATTCCCCTCTTTTAAACCTCCATATATCCTTCTGAGGATCTTTCGTTCCCATCTATCTAATTTTACTTCCATATCTTTATTTAATGTCCAGGTCTCGCTAGCATAGAGTACCGTAGGTCGGATAACTGTTGTATATATTCGTTTTTTTGCTTTTCTGGATATTATCTTCGACCTCAGTATCTTATTTAGACTTCCAGCACTCTTACTACCTTTCGCCATTCTTTTTGCTATTTCTTGGTTCTCTTCGTTCCTATTTGTTAGTGTTACTCCCAAGTAATCGAATTGGCCGACAATTTCGAAGTTATATTCTTTACTTGGGCTTTGTATCCTAAAGGACTGTCCCAGATGATTTTCATTTCCCTTCATCACCATATATTTCGTTTTCTCTTCGTTTATTTCTAAACCATATTCCTTGGCTGTTCTTTCTAGTCTATTGAAGATTTCTCTTAATTCTGCAGGTCTCCTTGTTATTAAGGTAATATCATCTGCGTATGCTACACATTGATGCCTGTGATGATAAACTGTGCCTTTAGTATAGATATTGCATTCTCGTATAATCTTCTCTAAAATTAAATTGAAGAAATCTGTTGATAAGAAATGAAAAGCACCATAAATACATTAAATTTATACAGAACATCTTTAACATAAATTTTGACTTTTATATTAAAATTTGATTTTTTAAATTTGCATATATTTCTTTAAAAATGTCATAAAAAAAGGAGCGCGTGTGTTTTTTAAGGTGAAATATCCATATTTGACGGTAATCTGAGATGCGTTTATAAATTTCACATCAGGTAATAAGTCTTTTATGTATTTATATAAATTTAAATACCGAATACGATGTCAAAACAGTTTACTTTTTGGTTTTCGCATTCACCATACAGGTGTTAAAAATATAGGTAAAAAAACATAACTAGTCTGACTCCTTGAGCAACCATTGCACGCGCAGGTGCTTTTTATAGTCGCTTCAGTTGTCTCATGCAACGCGTACGAAACGATGTTGCTTAAATAGGAGGTTGCCTAGGCAACGTTAAGACAACTCAAAAATCGTCCACCAAATCAGTGCAGAATAAGGTCGTCTTCTAGGCAATAACAATGTTGTAAGAAAACGTTGCCACGCGGTAGATAACGTTGTCGCGTCGACAAATTGCTACTTGGGACGCTTTCAGTCGGCTTGAAGATCTAAACTTTGCGGATGATCTATGTCTGGTGTCCCAAAAAAGACAACATATGCAGAAAAAAAAAACAGAAAAGGTGACAAAAGAAGCAAGGAAAATAGGATTAGAAGAGATTAACACAAGACAAAGCAAACTTATAAAGATAAATACGGAAAGAGAAATGGGTATATTCATTGAAGGAGAAGAAGTAGAAAATGTACAGAAGTTTTGCTATCTGGGAAGCATAATTGACGCTAGCGGTGGAATAGAAGAGGAAATTAATGGAAGGATAACTAAAGCCCAAAATGCCCTATATGCTGAAGAAAACATGGGAGTCCAATAAATTAACAACCAAAACCAAAATCAGAATATTTAATACAAATGTAAAGAGCATTTTGCTATATGCAGCATAAACTTGGAAAATAGAGAAAAATAATATACAAAAGGTTCAAATATTTGTAAATAGATGTCTTAGAAGAATATTGCAAATATATTGGCCAAATCGGATAAGTAACAAGGAACTTTGGAGAAAAACTAATCAAGGGCCGATAGCCAGAAGGATCAATAGACGCAAGTGGAAGTTTATTGGACACACATTAAGGAAAAATGAAGATGATATAACCAAACAAGCCCTGGATTACCAACCATCTGGAAAAAGAAAACAAGGCAGACCAATGACATGGAAAAGAAATATTATCAGAGAGCTAGAAGGCAATGTGTTAACATGGAAAGAGGTGAAAACCCTGACCAGAAACAGAGATGAATGGATGGGGACTGTAGAGGCCCTATGTTCGAAATGGAATCAAGAGGAGTAAAGTAAGTACGTAATATTAATAGTACAATTTGCGCAATTTGAAAAATGAATTTCTTGCAACGCAGTTTTACCATTTTCCATGGTTAAAATATATTACGTTTGTAGAAAAAATATTGTATGATATACGTGTTAAAAGTACATTTTTAAGGCATTCGTGTGAATTGCAGAATTCGCTTAGTTCATTCTGCAAACCTTCACATGCGTGACTTAAAATTGTTAGGCCAGGAACCGAAGCTTTTCACCTCGCAATTTTTACAGAATGAATCGATTTGCTTGAAAATTTGAGAATAAGTAGCGGATAGTCCAAGAATAAAAATTTATATGATTTCGAAAGGCGCTTTTACCATGGCGGTGGTTGCCACCCCATATCGGGGTGGAAATTTTTGATTATATTTTGACCGCAAAAGTTAATTAAAACGTTCATTCTAAGCAAAAAATGTTCTATACATTTTTTTGATAAAATTAATAGTTTTCGATTTATTCGCTATCTAAAGTGTTAGTTTTGTATAGAAAAAATCAATGTTTTTCGATATACTTACTCATTTACGATTCACTCAATTTTTGCCGTAGAAAATTTTTTTCAAACTAAGTTCTTGGAATTAAATAACCTACTATTTTATGCTGAAACATTTTTTCGTATCTCTGATGCTAAAAAAAACTTTAGAAAAATAGATCAAGTAAAAAATTAATAAAAGACAAATAATTATCGCAAAATACATATAAAATTACATAAAGAAAAATTTAACCTATGGTAGGGGAGCCCAAGCGGGGATTTTGCAGTTACTCGAGCGCGTCAGAAAATCACATGGGGAGAAACTTTGTACCCTGTAAATGTACCCCTGCCGTATATTGACTCTTAATATAGGGAGTTCTTTAAGGGGGGTCCGAAAAAAAAATCTATCCTTAGAAAAACTCGAAATCGTCAGATTAAGATAAGGTTAATTAAGTATATGCAGAACAGTGTATATTTCAAAAATCTGACGAATTTAATGATACCAAATACGACCCCCACGGAGAGCTGTGGGGGTTAATTTAAAATTTTAAATAGGAACTCCGCGATATTTCGCGAAATGAACATCCGATCGAAAAACTGAAAACTACACGTATTCAATATTTTTGAAAAATCTATCGAATGACACCAAACTCGACCCCCCGCGGCGGTGATGTGGAAGTTATTTTAAAATATTAAATAGGAAACCGCATTTTTATTGCAGATTTGGATTCCTTACGTAAAAATAAGTAACTTTTATTCGGGACATATTTTCGAATTATGGATAGATGGCGCTATAATATGAAAAAACGATTTGTTGGAAATGGAAAGTCTCTACTAAAATGGAAAACTTACCTAGACTTTTTTGGATTATAGGACCTAATCTTCACAAACCAATAGGTCCCCATACCGCTTTAATAACCGCAAATTTAGCAACTTTGCTTCCCCTACTACTACCTTATTCTTTCTTACCTACTTATTCTTTATTACTAGGCTAGCATAGCTCATATTCACTTACGTAAAAAACTCTATAGAACAAAAGTTTCTTAGAATTAGTATAGGACACCGCATACATCTTATGAAAAATATAATGTCACTCAAATGAAATAAAATTTACATGAATAGATGCGTCCTGAAATTTCAATAATTTGATACCATTGCGCAAACTCTGAATTTAGCTTAATTAGGGCGTTAATTGTAATTAAAGTTTATCAAAATCTCATTTTGAAGTCTATAAAACTGGCATTCATAAATAATATTAGTCTAGCGCGGCTATTGAAATCAGTCTATTCACCACTAGCTCAAGCCGATTAGAGGCGGTACAACTAAGTTGTACATACTTTATTATCAATAATAATAGTAAAAGATAAGAGTAAGCTTATGGCTTAATCCCTCGAGAAAGATTTATGGAGTAAGCGAATCACAAGATCTTTTTTCTCTCTTTGACACACGTACATTCATATTTGATTTTAGATTTATTTTTATCAATTTACGCTCTGTTAATCAAAATACAGAGTTGACGCAATGGTATCAAATTATTGAAATTTCAGGACGCATCTATTCATGTAAATTTTATTTCATTTAAGTGACATATTTTCCATAAGTGTGTGCGGTCTCCTTTAACTATTTTCGGACTTATTTTAAACACGCGTTTTTCACCCCCGACAAAAGGTGACTGCCCAAGTAAAACCAACCAACGGCATAAAATTAACTTTGAAGGGGGGGGGGGGGTAGGTGAACTTGAAAATTACAATATCGCAGTATTTCCCGTTCATTTACTATGCTACAATTCTTGCTAGATTACTTATTTAAAGTACATACATATTTATATAAAATTATACTGTTTCCATAAATTACAAATCCTGATACGTCACTGCATATCCAGTATCAATTAAATGTGTAACCCGATAAAAATTCTTGTTTCTTAGTGTCAATAAACAAAGTATTATTTGATTATAGTATAGTAATGTACGTAGGTGCAATGAATTGTTGAATTACAAGAATAAATCTCTAGGAGGTATGCACCATCTGGAGATACTCACCGGGGGTCTGCTAATATATGTATAGTAGAGAGCTAATATTTTATTTTGAAATATAATAAATTGCTTTATATTTTGTTGCCTCCAAAAGCCAATTAGAGAACTAAGCATTGTTGTATGCACACTTTGAAATATTATATCGAGCATAGCAACAAATTATAACACATTTTCGCTTTCACATATATGTATTATACTTCGGGTTTCTGAAAGTTTTTGGCCTCCTCAGTCTTCAGATTGAACGCCACTAGATTTTTTGTGTAGATCTATTTTAATGCATGCATTTAAAACGGATAAAATGTTTGGCATATTTGAAAGTTGAGCATAGTAACCTAATCGTAAAATCAAAAAGTAAAAGAAATAGTCTTAAATAGGTCCATGTCTCTTCTGGAGCTGTCGAATCAAAAACCGAATTTTTGATAGTTCTGGGTTGATGTATTAGACTAGTTTTCTAACACTCGTGCTACATAAACCTCAATAATAAAGAATAAAGAACAACGTCGTTCTTGTCAAACCATTTAGACCAACATCTGGTATAAGCCAGGGTTTCATCGCCCATATTATTTAATATACAGTGATGAGCGGGCTAAAATCCGCAAAATAACGCAAAAGATGGACAGCATAATGCATTGTGAAATATAAAGAGATGAAAATGGTAGAGGTGGAAAATTATCGGTATTAACCTATAAAACATTACTACTTACGATAGTTTCCCACCGTTAGACTTTAGCTAAGAGACTTTAGCTAAATCTTGGTGATGCCTCCGGGGATAATACGAAAGTACTATGAAACAAAATCAGCTCTGCACTTTTTAAACAGAATTTTTTCAAGTTAGGAGAAAATACAACGCTTTCATTCACCCCGTGTAATGTCATATAAACAAATTAATTTTGTGACAGTAATAATAACAAACGATATTAATACATGTACCTACACACTGATGTAAGAATCTTCAAAGTCGGAGTAGAAATAATAAAGTTATAAATTCTCAAACCTAATCAAAAATTTTTAGTGGCGGAATTTTTTGCCGGTAAGTGTATTTTAAATTATGTTCTGTCGTGATTTATAACATTCTTTTCGAATTTAAAATTTTATGCAAGATCCCTATTTCCATTTTAAAAACTCATTGTTAAATATTAAGATTAAAAATGTAGAATCAGGTCAGATTGGCAATCTCTGTAGTAACTTTATCCTCTACCAACTAGTTAGTTACACAAACAACCGTTTGTAGAGCGAATCTGAAGTCATGAGACCGTTTCAGTCGCTTTTTTTTCCTGCTAAATCATTTGACGTGAAAATGTATCGGTCTGCGGATCTTTTTTCACGTATTTTGATGCTAAGCCGACTTTTACGCCCAATTAAATTACTATAAGGTATTTACTTAATATTCAAATGAGTTTCGAATCCGGTTTGAAAATATTCTTGCAATATTCAAACAAAAATTTTACAAGTTAAACACTGAAAATATTTTTAAATTTTTTTAGCGAATAGTATGTTTGTGAATACATCACAAAGTAGGTAATTAAATTTAGATTTATGCATTAATATGTCCAGTTTTTTTTTTATATATTCTATTGACTCTTCGGTTGCCATTACAAATTCTGTAGGGACACCTGTGTAGGCTCTGCGTGGGCAGTTCTGTACTATATGCCCGATCATCTGTCCTGCAGTGCCACAGTCACAATTTTACTTTCTCATCCTTCTCTCCGTCGAGCGTTTAAGTCAAAATGGGATTGTTGCAGCCTGCGCGTGGATTTCAGGGAAGGTAATATGGATCGGAGACGGTTTCCAAGAATAAGCGTGGAGTATCCCTAAAGTCTTAAAATCCCGTGGACTGACCGGGTCACAAATGAGGAGGTCCTTAGAAGAATGGGGAAGAACCGAGAGTTACTTTCTTCTTCTTCTTGTAGTGCCTATCCGTTTCGGATGTTGGCGACCATCATGGCAATCTGCACTTTGCACACTGCTGCTCTGAAAAGATTTGTAGTGGTTGTGTTGAACCACGTTCGTAGATTTTTCAGCCAGGAAATCCTTCGCCTTCCTGGTCCTCGCTTTCCCTCTACTTTTCCCTGCAAGACCAGTTGCAGCAGTCCATATCTCTCACTGTTCCTCATGATGTGACCGAGGTATTCGATTTTGGCTGTTTTTATTTTGATTAACAGCTCTTTTTCTTTTTTCATTCTCAGCAAAACACCCTCATTAGTAATGTGGTCGGTATAAGATATCTTCAGGATTCGACGATAAAGCCACATCTCAAAAGCCTCAATTTTCTTGCAGGTGGCGTCTGTGAGAGTCCACGACTCAACTCCGTACAACAGTATAGGAAATATATAACATCGTAGTAATCTGACTTTTATGGGTATCGACAAATCATGACATTTGAACAACTTTGCCATTTTTTGAAATGCAGATCTTGCTTTCTCTATCCTACATTTGATTTCTATAGAATGGTCCCAATTTTCATTGACGTTCGTACCAAGGTAGGTGTATGTTTTTACTCTTTCTATTTGTTGACCATTCACACTGATTCGTCCAAATTGCTGTTCATTCTTAGAAATCATCATACATTTGGTTTTCTTAGTGTTTAGTGAAAGTCCGTATCTCTGACTGACTTCTGCGATTCTGCTCATTAACTCCTGTAGGGCTTCAGAACTGTCAGCGAATACCACAGTGTCGTCTGCGTATCTTATGTTATTGATACATTCTCCGTTAATTCTAATTCCGGCTTCAACATCATCCAATGCTTCTTGGAAGATTTCCTCAGAGTAGATGTTAAACAGCAGTGGGGATAGTATACATCCCTGACGGACGTCCTGAGAGTTACTAACCACCATAAAATCTCGAAAGTTGGAATACTTGGGTCACATTATGCGAAATTAATCCAGATATGTCCCCCTACAGGCCATCCTGCAAGGAAAAATATTTGGAAAGTGAGGTGCAGGAAGACGAAAAACATCCTGGTTAAAGAACCTCAGAACCTGATTCAACACATCTGTGCAGCTTTTCCGCATTGCCGCAGATAAAATTAAGACTGCCATGATGATCGCAGTAATCAACTGTATAAGGAAACCCCCCTGTCAGACTTCATTTTAATACAAAGATTACAATGGGCTGGACATGTGACAAGAATGGGAGAGGATATGCTACCAAAAAGAGCACTGAATGCTAGAATGCAGGGAAAAAGACCGGTTGGAAAGCCAAGAAAGTGCTGGGAAGACACAGTAAACAGCGACGCACAAGCCCTTTTAGGAATCCGTGTATGGAGAAGAGCAGCCACAGACAAGCAAGGTTGGAGGCAAAAAATCAAGGAGGCCAAGGCTCAATTTGGGCTGTAGTGCCGTAGAAGAAGAAGATGATGATCGCCACCATTTGTCACGGATAGGTACATTAAGAATGAGGCCTGGATCCCGCGTACCACAAAAAGTTTATTAATAGCAAGCTGAAAAGTTAATAGCTTAACGGTGTCTAATAGGACAAAGTTTATTATTGTGAAAACTGGTAGGCTGTTTTTTAGTTTATTTAATAGCAAACTTTATATAATGTATGAAAAAATGTTTGTCCGACAAATATGTTGGGTATTTTATTAAGTCCGACACGTAGAACATGTAAAATGACAGGAATTATGTTGGTGATAAATAGCAGTCCGATTTTTGCATGAGAGTTTAATGAAAGGGTAACAAATCAATTGAAAGTTCTGTTCGACAAAATACATGGGAGGTTTCAGTAGTCTGACGTTCGAAACCTGCAACCTGTTCCACAATTAAAACTTCCCCTGTTCCAGTGTTCCCGTGCATAAAATTTTGTCTGACCAGACACCGTTAAGCTGTTAACAAATTTCTAGCTTGCTATTAATAAACTTTTTTGGTACGCGGGATCCTGTCATAAAGGAAAAGAATCCCAAAATACCGCATTACGGTATTTTGCCACCGGATATATCAGGCCAAAGCCGGAGGATCTTAAGATTGATGTTTTCCAATCCTTTCCTTGACATAGCTTCGTCGACTTCATTTTTCCAAGATCTCCTTGGTCGTCGTCTTCTTCTTGTTTCTCTTGAGCTCCATTCTGCAACCTTATTTATTCATGTGTTTTCTGCTCTTCGTACGTAGCCGTACCATTTTAGCTCTGTCTAGAGTAACCCCAAGGTATTTCAAATATTTATTGTTTCAGCAGTTTGTTATTAAAATACACTCGTCATTCTCTGTTTGCCAGCCTGTTATTGGGATGAAAAGCTGACAATTCAAGTACTTTGTAGTACGTGGTTGTAATCTCCATTTCTTAAAGTATTCGCTACAGATGGATAGGTCATTCGTGAGACTGATGTCTGCAGTCTCTAAAGATTGGTGGCTTGTTACAAGGGTTCAGTCGTCAGCATATCCAAACTTCTGAGATTCGGTTGCAGGTATGTCAGAAATATAAAGACTGAAAGTAAAGGGAAAACCACAGTACCCTTAGAAGGCCATTATTAAGTTTCATCTGTCTGCTTATTGTCTTTCCTATTATTACCTGGAAGGTTCTGCTTGTCAGAATGTTATCAGTAAGGTTAATTATCTTTGTGCAGGGGATAATACGGGCCAGTTTATACAGGGTGTCCCGAAAAGAATGGTCATAAACTAGACCACACATTCTGGGGTCAAAAATAGTTCGATCGATTCAACCTAACTTACCTTAGTACAAATGTGCTCATAAAAAAAAGTTACAGCCCTTTGAAGTTACAAAATGAAAATCGATTTTTTTCAATATATCGAAAACCATTAGAGATTTTTTATTGAAAATGGACATGTATCATTCTTGTGACATGCGAAATTTGTCCACCCCATAAAAAATTTATGGGGATTTTGTTTCCCCCCAAACTTTTGTGTACGATCCAAGTAATTCATTATTGTGGTAGCATTAGTTAAACACAACGTTTTTAAAACTTTTTTGCCTCTTAGTATTTTTTCGATAAGCCAGTTTTTATTGAGATGCGGCTTCTTTTTAATATATTTACGTAAACATTTTATGTGGGTTTTGTTCCTTTAAACCCCCCAAATGTTTGTGTACGTTCCAGTTAAACTATTATTGTGGTACCATTAGTTAAACACAGTGTTTTTAAAACTTTTGCCTCTTAGTCTTTTTTTCATGTCACCTTTTATCGAGATGTAGCTTCTTTTTCAAAATATACCTAAAAATGTAAATTATAAATAAATTTTCAGATTATAACAGGTCTCTTCAAATCGTACTTAACCATATACAAATATGTGGTGGATTCGACAAATATTCAAAATATCTCGATAAACACTAGCTTATCGAAAAAGTACTAAGAGGCAAAAAAGTTTTAAAAGTAATGTGTTTAACTAATGGTGCTACAATAATAATTTAATTGGAACGTACACAAAAACTTGGGGGGTTTAAGGGAACAAAACCCCCATAAAATTATTATGGGGTGCACAAATTTTACTTAAATTTTTTTTAAGATGTTGCTGCCATAAAAATGCCAAATGTCCATTTACAATCAAAAATCTCTCAGAGTTTTCGATATATGAAAAAAAATCGATTTTCATTTTGTAACTTCAAAGGGCTGTAACTTTTTTTGTGTGCACTATTGTATATAGGTAAGTGAGGTTCAAGAAACCTATTTTTGACCCCAGAATCTGTGGTATAATTATTTTTGACCAATCTTTTCGGGACACCCTGTATATTAATATTAAACAGTATCATAAATATGGTGCTCTTAGATCTATGAATACTGTGGCTGTTTTTTGTTTCTTTTCAAAACTAGCTTCGATAAAATTTGTTAGTGACAAGACTTGGTCCGTACAGCTTCGATGAGGATGAAAGTCTGCTTGTTCAGTGGGGACATTTTGAAGTACATATCCTGTAACTAATTCTGTTGAGAATAGTTTATATACAATGCTGAGTAAAGCTATGGAGCGGTAGTTTTTTGGCTTATCGTTTGGTTTGCCAGGTTTCTTAATTGTTATTATTTTTATTCGCTTATGTGAGAAAGAAAAGTTGCCTGAGTGATCTTTTTTCACGTATTTTGATGGTAAGCCGACTTTTACGCCAAATAAGGTATTTACTTAATATTGAAAAGAGTTTCGAAACCGGTTTGAAAATATTCTTGCAATATTCAGACTAAGGATTTTAAAAGTAAAAAACACTTGAAAATTGTTTCCTAGAAGTTTACAAAACTTTTTCTTCATTACGCGATATAAAGTTTTCTAAGAATTATTTTGAATCTTCTTCTTACTGCGCCGTCTCCTTTCGAAGGTTGGCAATCCAAATGGCAATCTTAGCTTTGGAAACTGCTGCACGAAAAATTTCTGCGGATGAGCGCTCAAACCATATTTTCAGATATTTCAGCCACAAATTCTGGCGTCTTCCTACTGATCTTTTGCCCTGTACTTTACCTTCCAATATGATTTGAAATAGTTCATATCTTTTCCCTCTTAACACATGGCCCAATTATTGTATGAAACATTCTATCACAAATACATGGTTATAATTAGACTAGTGATTTGGCCCGTCACCATGCGCCAGGAGCTCCAACTACTTTCCATCTACAGCCTCTCCACTCAATTTTTTCTGCTGCATGTATGTACATTTGACCATATACCAGATCTTTGCCTTTGACGGATTTTAGAAAAACTGGTAAATATAAGAAACACTCAGATTCAAAAATGACAGCTTTAAGGCGTTAAATAATTGTGATCTTAAATGCTTATTCAATTAAATGGATTAAGGGTAAGCGCTGGATTAATGGTTTGAAGACCAGCTAAGAAGGTCTAAAATTGTGTAGACGGTACCGGATAGCAATATTGGCATTTGCTCGTCAATGAAATATTTGGAATGGATGAAATATTTTCGGAATAAGTGTTGGGGTTAACGGAATATCCATGAAAGTTAGTATTAAGTTGGTTTTGTTGAAGATAGCATGATAGCACGACGACACATTATTGATATTTTAACCCATAGTATTTTCCCATATCACATTTTATAGTTATTATTATTATTACTATCTTCTATAAGTATTAGTTTTATTATTATAAGTATTGTTAGAAACAATTTAATTGTTTATAACGCTCTGGTTCATAAACTAAAAGAGATAACAAAAAATTTTTGTTATACAAATAAAATGTGTTCCTTAATAAAAAACAAGAATATTTCGTTTACTAAACTTTAATCCAATAATCAAAACTCAAGATATTGTCAAATTAGTGCATAGGGAAAATTGCAAATTGCAAAATAAGTATTTTTCAAAGATTTTTGGATCGTAAATGGCCTTCTAAGCTTGCAAATGAGCTTTACAAGGTCTCGTTTCAAAAATTAATTCATAGACTTCCAAACAAAGTTTGTTAAATTACTTTATTTGTGTTAAGGTTATACACGTCTGAAGTTCGATTCACAGCGAAAAGGTTCGCGCGCGAACCTCCCGGTACAGGCACACATTATAATTTATAATTATGTATACGTTATCTTCATTTTTGAAGATCCTAATATAATTTTATCATACAATTCTTATAATAAATCATCATAAAGTACCTCGTTTCATATTTCATTCTATTTTTAATTTTTCTTCTATTTTTTGTACTAAATGAAAAAAAAAACACACGGTACTTTGTACGCACGTAAGAAGTTATACTTCTACTACATATTATGTGATTTTTAAGACAATACCAAAAATTTAAAAAAATAAAAGAATAAAACGCACACAAACACATTGAAAAATGCCACAAAGAAAAAATTATTTCTGAACGATAATAATTGTTGGCAAAAATTTGAAATACGCAATTTCTGAAAAAAAAATTATATAACAAATATACGTACAATCATAAAATGCACAAAAAAATAAAAACTTGCATCGGGAACCGAACCCGTCAATTTCGCGGCGCTTTGATTCGTAATCGAAGCCTAGACTCACTCGTCCAATTCCACATTATTTGTCATGTGGAAAAATAGGGTAACTAAACGTTATACTGTTTGACAGTTGTTTTAAATATAATTAAATTATGTAGTTTAAATTTTGTGGAAGAAAATAATAAAATATAACAAAAGAGTAAGAAAACAATATATTAGATGAAGATTGGTAGAACTTTTGTTGGTAATCAAATTAAGTATGTAAATCAAAGCATTACATACCTACTAGATAAATAAATCTACGTCAAAAAATCATAATTTAAAAATAAAAATCGGACCTAATTTGGGATTTCTCTCTAAAATCCCCATTCTTGAGAAAGTAAATGCATGTATTCCAACCTAATCCAAATGTATAATTATAATATGATTATAATAAAAACTACTTACCAAATTAGAATGAGTTTTCCTTGTCCAAAATAGTCCAAAAGTCCAAAAATATAGGTATATGAAAACTATTTAAAAAGGCAGTATAACTATTAACTAACTTTGTTTCTTTTCCCACAAATTTCAAAACGCAACAACCATAAATAATCAAACTACGTACAGCTGTGCCACAGCCGCCATATTGAATAATTTTTGACATGTCATTTGAACATCCAATCAGAACAAAGTTATAATGCGCATGCGCCGAGACCATAGGTTTTAACATATAAAAATTCACCCTCATATCGCCGGTAAAGAACTATAACTTCAAAAACTAAGATTTCAGAATTGTAACTTAAAAGGAAGTTATTCTTATTTATTAATACTATTTTTACAAACATTTTCTTTCATGTATCATCAAGGTACATCGGTACCCAACACAGACTAGTTACAGCAGATATAAACATGAAACTACTGGAAATCATAGAGAGTCCTCAATATACAAGAATAGCAATACATAAGATGAAAAAGATGGAAAAGAGAAAGTTATACCAAAGAGAGACAGACAAAATACTGGAACATCATGAAAACAATGAGGAAATATGGAAATGGAAGAGAGATAGAAAAAAATGAGAGACACGTTATGGAACACTATAGAATAGAATAGAAATATGCTTTATTGTCATGAAAAATTTAACAATTTTATAGACAAAGCTTACAAGAATCATAAAAATAAGAACAATAACAAATAACAAATACAATTTACTAAAATGATATAAATCGTCTACATAAATAAAAATAATGAAGATAAACAAAAAAAACAGTAACAACCTATTGCAAAATTTAAAAAAAAAATTTGCAAATTGCATAATCTACCTTAAGAAATTTAATAAGTTAAGTTAAGCTGCTGCATATGACACTCAAATATAGATTAAGATTATACTTATAAATAAGAATACTGTACTTTCTTAGTTATTGGTTAAGAAACTCTGCTGTTGAATAATATGGTCTTTCAGATAAATAGGCTTTAGTCATTTTACGGAACTTGGAGAAAGATGTTGCAGATTTAAGTTGTAGAGGGAGATGGTTGTAAAGTTTTTTCGCAGAATATAATATAGATTTCTTTACTAACTCACTGGACGGGATCGGTAAATAGATGTCAAAGGTAGAATTTCTGGTGGAATAGTCATGTCTAGGTCTTGCTGGAAAGACATGTAGATGTTTACGAATTAAGCAAACAGTTTCTAAAATATATAAAGAAGGTAGTGTTAGAATCCTGTGATCTTTGAAGTAGCTTCTGCAATGTGTTGTTCTTCTGAGGCCAAACAGATATCTTATTGCTCTTTTTTGTAATTTAAAAATAACATCAGATTGGGCAGCCGTACCAGAACCCCAAAAAGGGAGACCATATCGAAGATGTGACTCGAACAAAGAAAAATATGTTATTTTGGAAGAGGCTAAATTCATTTCCTTTGAAACAGATCTTATTGCAAAGCAAGCTGAGGATAGTTTCTTGCTTAACACATCAATATGAAGGGACCATTTCAGATTGCTATCTAAAAAAATACCAAGAAACTTTACAGAATCAACGATACTGATCTGGCTGTTATGAAGAGGTAAGGGTTGAAGAGCTCCTTTATAGGACAATGCTACTGTTTTATCTACATTAAAAGAGAGTAAATTTGAATCGGACCAAGATTTTATTGTAAGTAGATCAGAAGTTATAGTAGCATGAAGAGTTGCGATATTTGAGTTGCTCCAAGTGATACTGGTATCATCAGCAAAAAGAAAAACGTTGCCATCGATTTTTAAGCTAGTGATGTCATTAATAAAGATAAGGAAAAGTAGAGGACCCAATACTGAACCTTGTGGTACCCCACATACAACATTTTTGAGACTAGAGTCTGTATCATTTGCTCTAACCAGTTGTTTCCTATTATCCAAGTAAGATTGAAACCAGTTCGAAGAAATACCTCGAATTCCGTAGAAATCTAGTTTTTTTATCAAAATGTCGTGATTCACACAATCAAAAGCTTTGGCATAATCACAAAAAACAGTGGCAGTGTGCAGATTATTGTTTAATGCTTGATAAACCTCATGTAGTACAGAAAACATGGCATCTGTGGTACATTTATTATTTAAAAAGCCGAACTGATTTTGTGATAAAATATTGTTATCAACGAGAAAGGACATAAGTCGGGCTTTTATGAGTCTCTCAATAATTTTGGAGAGTACCGGTAGTAATGCAATAGGTCTATAATTGCAGGCATTTGATTTTTCACCACCCTTATGAAGAGGAATAATGATGGCCGTCTTTAGGCACTCTGGAAATTTACCTTTCTCAAAAGAATCATTAATTAGAGAGATGAGGACTCCCAACACACTGTCTGGGAGATTTGAGAAAATTTTTATGGATAGTCCATCGGTACTACACGAAGATTTGCTTTTGATATTATTGATTGTCTGAATCAGTTCAGATTTATCAACCGGTCTTATAAAGAATGAATTCGAGACCTTTCCTGAATTAGGGAGATAGGAAATGGGATCTTGTTGTGACACAATAGTTGATGTTATATTTTTACTCACATTAACAAAGTATTCATTTAGATTTTCTGGGTCTGGAAGGGAAAATGTTTGAGCTGTGTGAGTTTTATTACGAAGATCGTTTATTATGGACCAAGTTTCTTTTGCAACACTTTTAGAGCTTCTCAGACGATTTTGATAGTACAATTTTTTAGCTGATTTTATAAGTTTTAAATAGATCGCCCTGTACTTGGTGATATATTCAGTAACAGAGACGTTGGTAGTAAATTTCTTGATATACAGTAGTGAACGCATATTTTTGGCTGATATGCGGACACCTTTGGTAGTCCAGGGTTTGTGATGTTTTGGCTTAATTGTGATTAAAGGAAATGCTTTATTGAAGATACAGACAAGCTTATTCAAAAAGTCACTGAAATTATTATCGACGTTCATAGAAGGAAAGGGCCACTCAGAGGTTAAGCATAAATTTTGGAATTTACGAAAATTCCGAGCGGAAAAAATCCTGCCTAAACGTCGAGTTTTCGAAGAGTGCTTGCTAAAGATGTTAAACTTCGTATAAACCGCTTCATGATCAGATAGTCCCGCATTAACAGTTGTAGAGCAGACATCACGGGGTGAGAAATCTGAGACAATATAATCAATTATGGTAGATGAAGTTTTTGTAATCCTTGTAGGAGAATCAATGTGCATTGTTAGACCATACGATTCAAATATGTTGACCAGGGATATTTGTGTAGCACAAGCAGCAGCATAATTAATGTTAAAGTCCCCGCATAAAATTTTTCTGCTTTTATGGGGCAGGTCATCTAACAAATTAAGCAGGTTCTGAAAAAATAGTTCCACGGAAGAGTCCGGTGATCTATAAATGCAAATAATATAAAGATTAAAGTTCTTACTGTAAACTAAGGAAAACTCAAAGAATGCTTCGCTTAATAGAAAATCATATTTTGTTACCAGAGAAAAATCATTACTTGTAGAAAGAATCAGGGTGCCTCCATGCGCTGAACTTTGACGATCGTACCTAGCAATAGTGGAATATTTTTCTACAAAAAAAGGCTCGTTGACTTCAAGCCAGTGCTCAGTAACCGCAACTATCGGAGGAAACCCTAATTCCTCTAGAAATAGAAATAATTCATCAGTTTTATATCTTATAGAACGAATATTAATCAGAACCATGCTAAAGTTGTTATCACTAAAATAATTTGAGGATTCTAGTCCCTCAGAACACGTCGTGATGTTTAAAAATTTCGTTTAGGAGACACAGCGGAATAGTAATTTTGGTGACATTCCCTTGATTTTTGTAAATGGATAATTCTTTCAGAAGCGAGAAAGGACCTAAAAGCAGCAAGATCAGCTTCCACCTCATCTGGACCAATTCCATAGACTTCGTTAAATTCTAGAAGAATTTTTCGTAGATCTTCCGTGTTGGTAGGAAGCCCTTCGGAGGCCAAAAACAGTTTAACGCTTGTGTTGATAAATCCATCGTAAAATACAGAAGCAGGTTGGTCGTGTAGATAAGCAAGATGAAGTTTAATGGCTTTTAAGATATCCGGTTCCCTTAATCTGGCTAGAAGATACCGACTATTAGAGTTATTGGTTAATCTAACTCTTGGTGGAGTCAAAGGATCCAGATTTATAGATGGTTCTAAAGTATCTTTCTTAACGAAATTAATTTGCGAATGGAAAGGATTCTTAGATTTACAAATTTCGATGGCCTGCTTGTCTGAACATATATTTGTGTTCTGTACTTCATCTTTGTTGTTGCATAAACTGGTAACTGGATTTTCCGGGATAACAGGGCTTCTGATATTCTTCGGATTCTTATGTGACTCGGATGGTTCGGAATATGAAGATTCAATGGACCATTTAATGATTACACCAGGTGGCCAAATTTCCTTATTAAATAGTAAGTTAATCGATGATCTAGATTTTATGCCTATTTTAAATGAAGAACCAGTTGATTTGTCGGCATCTTTAACGAGGGCGTAACATCTAATATATTCTTTGATACCTAGCTTCTCTTTAATGTAGTGTACCACTTGTATAGGGGTGTATATTGGGGTTAAGTTACTAATAATTACAAACTGACATTTATCTTCTGTGTTTTTTGACTTTTGCTCTGGACTTACTTCGCAACATTGAGGCTCTTCAGTTTGGGTACTTGTGGTAGCATAAAATGTTTTTTTGTTCAATACCTCTTTTTTTGTTGGTAAGGTAGGTAAATTTTTGGAAATATTGCTCAATTGATTTGAGATTTCACTGACATTTGAAGATAGCCTTTCTAATCCCACCTTAATTTCAGTAGACGTTGAGTCTTGGATTTGAACCTTTATAGTCTCATCTGAACCGCCAAAAAAAACTGACGATAAATTGAAAATATCATGTTCCATCTGCCTTACAGATTTTAAAACCTTTTCAGGATTCAGCAGGTTATTCAGTCTATGGATCTCGTCAATTTTTTTAATAATATAGTCCAGTTTGTCGTCATTTTTTGTTAACAAATCGTAAGTCTCCATAAAAACTGGCAAATTATCAGTAAGCTTTTTAGTAACTTGTGTTAAGGCCTCAAAGTTTTCTAGAGGTATTTGATTTTTTGATAGGTTATTTATTTTTTCATCTAAATATCTTAAGCTAGGCGAATCACATAGTGTACAAAAAAATTTTAGATGGGAAAATTTTTGATCCAATAAGGCTTTTGTGAACGACTTGTTTAGGCGTGTACACTTCATACAGAAAGTTCTCCGACAATCTCCATTACATCTTAAATTATTCAATTTATCCGAATCAGAAAAATGTGAAAAACAATTTTCGCAGCTGTATGTCATGGTCAAAAATTGTATCGCAGTAATAAATAAGGTCGATAAAAGTAAACAAAAAGTAGAACGACTTACTACTAGTAACTCACAACACTCCACAAATCAAAACAAACATGTAAACACAACAATTAGCAGTTGGCCGTGTTGCAAATCAAAACATACACAACCTCACGCTACCAGAGTTACTGACTAACTGAAGTATATATGGAATATAACACTACAAAACAAGTATATATGGAATAAGAAAGAATGGGAAGAATAATATAAGAACTGGATGGTCGAATAAGGAAATAAAGCAAGCAGTAAAAAAGAAGAAAGAAATGTGGAAGCAATACATAAACACAAATGAAGAGGAAGAAAGAGACGAAGAACTAGTAAAAGACACGAAGAAGAAGAGCTGGAAGAAATTCGGTGAAAAATTAAACGAATGTTTTGGAAATAACAGTAAACAGTTTTGGAATAAAATAAGAAGCATGAAAGAAACAAAAAGCAAACAAATAAAAGGAATTAGAAATGATGACATATGGACATACTAGCCATATGGAATAAGCACTATAAAGAAAAATTCGAGGCAAGGAACCAACAAAATGAGGAGAGAGGACAGCAAGAAGGAGAAGAGGATAGGGAAAAATAAAACAAGATTTGGAAAGGAAGAAATATATAAAGAAATAAAACTGAAGGTATACAATGCAATATCTGTACCAACTTTAATGTATGCAAGTGAGACATGGGTAAACAATGCAAAAATAGATAGTACAATAAACGCAGCGGAGATGAAACAGTTGAGAAAATAGCAGGAAAAACGAAATTGGACAGAATAAGCAATGAGGATATGTATTAGACAAAGACTGAAACAGGAATCAATAATAAGAAGATCCAAAAAAGAAAATTAAAATGGTATGGACACATTAATAGATTTAAAAGGGTATGGACCAGTGAATACTACCAAAGCAGGTGATGGAATCAAAAAGATATGGTAAAAGAAGGAAAGGGAGGCCAAGGAAAAGATGGATCAATCTGATTATAAAAATTGGTCAGGAAAAAGAAAAAACACATCAACAAATGAAAGAGTTAGCAAAGGACCGCAAGATATGGAAGAGATGGATAGAAGATGAATAAAACCTCCAACGCCCCTGAGGGGCATAAGGAGTTTCGAAAGAGAAGAAGAGAAGAGAAGTATATGCATCGAGATATACAGAAAAACTCAGCTTTTGACATATACATAAGTTTTTAGAGCAATTTTTACAGTTACATAGTGGTACAAGTCTATTCTTAGAGGAAATAAAATTAAAAATTTTTTGGTGCTTCAAAGTCTCAATATCTATATGGTATCCATATAAAAGTGGATCGAGTTCTTTTTCATCAAAACACTCATACACACATACAACCAGGCCGGCCGAGATGGGGGTACAGCCGGTACATTTTACCGGGGTCCGGAGTCGACCAGACCAAAGACGTAATTTTTCACGTTTTTTTGCTCCTCACTTTATGTGCATAATGCGTTTAGTTAATATTCAGCTATATTTAATATGACCTTTACCTCTATTTTGAAATATAGAACGTAGTATTGCAACCAGAAGATTTAATGCTGCAATTGAAATTCATGTTAAGAATATTAAGAAAAAAATTGATATATTGCGCGAGTTTTATAAAGAAGACGATAGAACGATATACAAGGAGAATATTTGTGAATCTCAACTTTGTCCAATAGATCTACTTAACAAAATTAAATATCCCAAATTGGAATCATTATTTCTTAACGCCGTTATAGCGTCCAGAATATTTTGCACATTACCGGTGGTAGTCGCAAAAGTTTTCTTTCTCGCATAAAAATGCTATTAGATCTACAATGAAACAAAATCGGTTAACTAGCCTAGTAGTTCTATCGACAGGGGGGCGGGGTACAACGGCCTCCTTAATTCAGATAGACTTACCCAATTTTTTTTATGTATTTTGACCCGTAGAATTTTTTGGGTAACAGTTATCCGGTTATCAGTTTGTTATAAACAAAGAACTTGAGGAATTACATAACAGCGATATTTCGCAAAATAAAACATTTATTTGTATTTTTTGGGTAATTCTCAGCAAAAAATGATCTTACAAGTTTTTTCGTAGGATGCATAGTTTTCGAGATAAACGCGGTTGAACTTTCAAAAAATCGAAAAAGTGCAATTTTTGAACCCGAATAACTTTTGATTAAAAAATAAAATAGCAATTCTGCTTACTGCATTTGAAAGTTCAAGTCAAAATCTATCCGCTTTGATTATTTGCATCATGGTTAAAAATTAAGTTTTTACTCGTTAAACAAAGCCATAAACACATAGTGTTTCCCGTGCCCAATGCATGCGTTTTAATGTACGTAATCTACGTAGAAATTGTCTGTATGCGCGCCTACTCGTTCGATTTCAAATAGGAAATGCATTGAAAACATCATTCAATCACTATGTGTTTATAGCTTTGTTTAACATTAAAAAAATTAATTTTAACTATTTATAATGGGAAATAAGCCACAATATTATTAAAAAATGATTTTTATTAACGTTTCGACGCCCAAATCGGGTGCCGTTGTCAAAATAAAAATCATTTTTTAATGATATTGTGGCTTATTTCCCATTATAAATAGTTAAAATTGTAAAAATGCCACAAGAAAATAGCTTCAGAACAACATTAAAAAAATTAATTTTTAGCAATGAAAGTAATCAAAACCGATAGAATTCGACTTGAACTTTTAAATACGGTAAGCACAATTGCTATTTTATTTTTCAATCAAAAGTTATTCGGGTTAAAAAATTGTAATTTTTCGATTTTTTGAAAGTTCAGCCGCGTTTACGTCGAATACTATGCATCCTACGAAAAAATTTGTAAAAACATTTTTTGCTTAGAATGACCCAAAAAGTACAAAACAATGTTTCGTTTTGCGAAAAATCGCTGTTATGTGTTTCCTCAAGTTCTTTGTTTATAACAATCTTATCGACATTCGGTTCGACTGTTACCCAAAAAATTCGTGTTCTACGGTTCAAAATACATAAAAAAACTTGGGTAAGTCCATCTGAATTAAGGAGGTCGTTGTACCCCCACTGGCGACCGGATTATAGCAACTTTGTGCATTTTGTACATTTTTCGAAAATTATAGACATCTTTGCCAATCAAAAAACTCGAAAAGTGCCGGTATTGTAAATATTTTCACTATTATAAAAATATAACCAAAATTTAATATAAGTTATATTTGAAATGTTTCTTATTATTCATTATTGATAATTCTATTTCTATAAAAATTAAACCATTTTTTTCGCTCTTCACTTTTTGTTGGGGGTCTGCTCTTCACTTCTTACCGGGGCCCGCCCATCCCTCTCGGCGTCCGTGCATACAACACATACACACAACAACCGGTGATTGAGTAATGAGTAGGTAATGAGTATAAAGTTTTGGTACATTCCATGTAAAATCACTCAGGTAAACAATTTTGGATCTCCGATTTGTCTGAAAATTGGTATATAGCTTCTGCGGGACGTAAAAATAAGATATTTAAGGTCAAAAAATCTTCTTCTTCTTTTTTTCTCAAAATGTTATTTTATGCGATTTTACGGTGATTTGGTGTTTATTTAAACAAATTTGCATTTTCTGTCGTAAAGTATCAATGAAAAATATAAGATTTTAATAGAAAGGACTCAAAAATGTCATTATTTGGCATTATAACAAGTTATTTTGAATCAAAACAAGTTTTTGATCAAATTTTATAGTGTAAAAAACGTTAAAATACCGTTTCTTACATTTTCCTCCATTCCCAAAATACATCATCATTGATTTGGCTGAAAATTTTCCTACAGATACCTAAAAGATAGGACTTTTAGTGGTTAGAAGGATTTGAATTATATTACAATACCAAAAAAGTTATATGCAGTAATATCAGACTCAAAAGTATATATTAGTCCAGTCGGGATAGCATTTGACCTTGAATGCCGAGCTGCCCAAAATTTTATTTTTTTGATCTTTAGGGGAGTCAATAGTAGCCTAAATTTAAAATCACGAATGAATTCCTCCGTTACGTTAGCCGCCAGCTTGATTTTAAAGCAGAACCTGTTTTGCTCAATATCTCCGCCATTTTTAACTTTTCGACAAAAATGATAGGAACTAAAATTGTTCCAAATAAATCGTATTTACAATTATTACAATTTCTTTTTAACAATTTTTGTCGTGAGGTCGATATTTTCGAGTTAATTGTACTTAGAGTAGACGCCTATATTATTGACTATATTATTGCATGTAACTTTTTTGGTATTGTAACATAATTCAAATCCTTCTCACCACTTAAAGTCCTATGTTTTGTCTATCTGTGGACAAATTTTCAGCCAAATCGATTATGATGTATTTTGGGAATGAAGAAAAATGTAAAAAAAAAACGGTATTTTAACGTTTTCTACACTATAAAATTTGATCAAAAGCTTGTTTTGAATGAAATTAACTTGTTATAATGCCATATGATGACATTTTTGAGTCCCTTCTATTAAAATATTATGTTTTCCATTGATACTTTAAGATAGAAAATGCAAATTTGTATAAATAAACACCAAATCACTGTAAAATCGCATAAAATAACATTTTGAGAAAAAAAGAAGAAAAAGATTTTTTGACCTTAAATATCTTATTTTTACGTCCTGCAGAAGCTATATACCAATTTTCAGACAAATCGTAGGTCCAAAATTTTTTTTGCTCCAAAATTGAGTGATTTGAAATGGAATGACCCTTTACTAAATTAATAGACCAGGCCGCATCTGTAAAAATATTAGTACATTTGGACGTTGAGAGGTGACTCAAAATTTTTTGCACAAATTGCTTGAAAATAAATCAAATAATAATATTTGAGTTATCCTCCCTCTCAAAAAGGTCCAGAACATTGTTTAAATAATCAAAATGTCAAAATATTAAGGAAAAATTCGATTTTTTTCTTCGTTTTTTGATTATAACTTTAAAAGTATTTATTTACAAGAAAAGTTGTACTGACATAAAAGTTGCGTAATTAAATTTTCAACAATACACAATTAGTTAAAAATTTAAAAAATAGTCACCCTCGTTGCAAAATAGCAATAATTGCGAGAAAACCATACAAAAACAAGTATTCGCATTTTACGTTTTTTAACCATTTATGCTACACCTAGGACCTTCATATTTCACCCAGAAAAACTTTATGATACAGTAAAACAATACTGTAAAGTTCATTAAGATCGGTTCAATAGATTTTGCAAAATAAATTTTGCAATCCAGCTTTCGCAAAAAAATTTATTTTTTCAAAATGTTACAGGACTGAAAATAAAGCAAATAGCAAGTTGAAATTTTTTTTGCATATAGAAGTGTAGGTATTGTACCTTTTATATGCAATTTGCCAAAATTAAAATCGATTAACACGACGGCGTCAGGAATTTTTTTAAATAAACATTAATTATTGGTGCTACGCGCAGGACAGCGGATAGTTTGCTCTGATTGGGCAATCCAATGACCTTTGATAATGATTGATACATTTTAATTTTTATTACATCGATATAAATATTATATATAAATTATTATTATAGATTATAGATTATCGATATAAATAAATAAATTTGTTTATTGCAAAATAAAAACACATACTCTATCCTTTGAAATAACACTTTTATTAGCAAAAACTTTCTTTGTTCATATATTTTAACTTAGAGAATAAAAGTTTATTATTTTTAAACATATGCAATGGTTTAAACAATATTTAACAAACAATAATAAAATTAGTTTGATTTTTGTGGAATTACAATATTAAAATACAACAAAATATAGAGTAAGAAAATAATATATTAGATAAAGTTTTAAAGACATTTTGGTGGAAATCAATTTGTGTGAATCGAACACCGCTGTCCTGCGCGTAGCACCAAAAATTAATGTTTATTTAAAAAATATCCTGACGCCGCGTGGTAATTATTCGATTTTAATTTTGCAAATTGCAAATGAAAGGTACAGTATACTTCTATAAGCAAAAAAAAATTTCAACTTGCTATCTGCTTTATTTTCAGTCCTGTAACATTTTGAAAAAATGATTTTTTTTGCGAAAGCTGGATTGCAAAATTTATTTTGCAAAATCTATTAAACCGATCTTAATGAAATTTACAGTATTGTTTTACTATATCATAAAGTTTTTCTGGGTGAAATATAAAGGTCCTAAGTGTAGCAGAAATGGTTGAAAAACGTAAAATGCAAATACTTGTTTTTGTATGGTTTTTTTCGCAATTATTGCTATTTTGCAACTAGGGTGACTATTTTTTAAATTTTTAACCAATTCTATATTGTAGGAAATTTAATTATACAACTTTTATGTTTGTACAACTTTTCTCGAAAATGAATACTTTTAAAGTTATAATCAAAAAACTAAGAAAGAAATCGAATTTTTCCTTCATTTTTTGACATTTTCATTATTTAAACAATTTTCCGGACCTTTTGGAGAGGGAGGATAACTCAAATAACACTCAAAGGATAACACCTCTCAACGTCCATCTCAAAACAGATGCGGCCTGGACTATATTGCTTTACTAAATTTGTCTCAGGTGACTCATTAAGCCCACTGCTCTTTAATATAATAATGGAGGAAATAAAGGAAGCAGTACGTAAAGGTCATGGTTACAGAATGGGGAACAAAGAAATCCAAATATTATGTTAAGCAGACGAGGCCGCAATAATCGCCGAGACAGAAGACTATCTCCAAAGATTAACACACATCTTCAATACAACAGCCAAGAAATACAATATGATAATATCAGCAGAAAAAACCAAATGTATGACAACATCTAAATACCCACTATGATGCAAAATCGAAATTGATGGGAAAATAATAAAGCAGGAAGCAAGGTTTAGACACAGCATAATAAACGAAACCAGCAAGGACACTCCCCGATGCCGCCTTTGAAGTTGAAAAGTACAGAGTCGCCATTTTTAGCGTAGTCCATCTCAGTGGTGATGTGATGTGTTCGTTCGTCAGTGTTGCCGATGTCACTATATGAAATTATATTAAGCCACTGCTAAAATGATCAGATTTTTCCAAAAATTATGTTAACATTTTTGATGTTGGTAGTTTCTAAGGGTAATAAAAATACATTAAGAAAAAAGTTATTTTATTTAACTTGTTAATTCAAAAATACTTGTAACAAAATTATTTGTAATATATTATACTCTAATAAAACTACATCTGGAACGCTTTCAAATAATATTTCCTCATCCTCATATTGTGAAAATGAAGACTTTATGTGATTAAAATAATTTAACATTTTTTGTCTGTTTGAAAGGAGTTCTTTTACTCCTTCACTTTTGCTAACACTTATTTAATATTTGCTGACACATCGCATTTAAACGTCGGCAGACAACGATATCTAAGAAAACGTGTTTTTTTTTATTTCTGCATTGGTGCAGTATCAGTTATTGCACTACCTGTGTTACCCGTAAGAGATTATTTTTGAATATTTTCTGAAATTTCTGCAAAAGATTAACAATACAATCGCCATTCATCGTCAATATTTTGTGTTTTGTCCCAATTATTTACATAATTCCCACAGGCATACGTATAAAATTATGTTAAAAAATATTTATTATCAGAATGTCATAAAAGTTAAGTAAGTCTGATAATAATGTACAAATCGGCAACATTGTCGATTTTATACACTGTCTGGTACTACGCACAAAATGGCCGACGATCTGCGCAGTAATAGTGCGCGAACTTTTCCCGCCTTCTAGTGTGTCACTGCTGTTGCGTTTATTATGCTGTGGTTTAGATATCTGGGAATAGATATAACCAGTTACGGAGTTGTTGAAGAGGAAGTACGACAACAAAGCTTAAAAGCAAGTAAAGCAGGAAACCCATTATGAACGCCCGGCACGGCACAGGACAGTCCAAATTCATTTGTATAGTTTTAAATGCAACGTAACCCATTATGTAACCCAGTCCAGCACGCAAACGGAACGGCCAAAATTCTCCGAGGAGAATAAAATCCGTTGAAGTCGAACGGCCAGTGCGTCATAATTGTTGGTAGTAAGCAGATGTATTGTTGATTTTTTAATTGAAAGCGCGTTGTTTGTTTTGAAATATGGAAATATAAAATATAAAATTTGGTTTGAGACATTCGAAAATATTTGGGAAATTTTGGCATCTTTATGCGGGAAAAGATGATGAAAATCGCCATATTCTCGTCTTTTTTTAATATTTCGTGAACCCAAAACCGATGTTTCCGTAGTAATTTTGCATTTTCGTCTGTTTCAATCTCAGCACAAATTTCACTTACTATTATAACCTCTTCTTTTGACGAAGTCTCCATGGCAAATGATCATTTTTCCGGTGCAGTGCCGTGCCGGCCGTTAAAAATGGGTTTTTGGACATGCCGGCCTGTGCTGTGCCGTACCGGGCTGTGCCGTGCCGGGCGTTCATAATAGACCAGAGAAATTAGCAATTAAATGGCCTCTTTCGTGACATCCGTTGATACAGGTAACTAAGAACTGCTTTGGGTAAATTTAATTACAACAATATCCAATATAAAAATTATGCAAAAGATTTACCGTACTTTTTAACTTATAAACAATATATTAACAATTAAAAGTCGTTGTTTGATTTTAAATACAAAAGGTGGATACCGGTAAATTATATGAAATAGTGACACAATTTTTCTGAAGAAGCATAGAAAATTCTTTAAAATGAGAGTTCGCAAAGTTATTTTTGTTAATTTGTTGCTTAGTTATTAGGAAAACAGCTCCAGAAGTCGATTTTTTAAAAATGATTAATAACTTTTCTGAAAATAAACAAAAAAATTTAATTTTGCGTCAGAGAAAGAACAATGTTACAAACATTTTGCTATTAAAATTTCAAGAAGGTTCACTTAATAGTTATTGCAAAATTGAATTTGTTTTTCCCAAAAAGCTTTTATCTACAACGTCATTATGCGTAAACTGTTAGGTTTACATAAATTCTAAAGGCACCAAATTAAAGAAAAAAGATCATTTTATTAAACTGAATCATTTACTAGTTAAAAAATATACGCTAAACATTGTAAAATATTTTTGAAAAAGTGTTATGATTTTAAGCTTATAAACAATTAGAATAACTCAGACGCATTAACATGTAGGAAGTTAATATTTTTTATTTGACATGTTGGAATTTTTATACAAATTCAAACAAAAAAAATAATGCACTGTGGCTTTGTTTATAAACATTAGGAAACTTAAAAAGTAACATTTAAAAGAATAGAAGTTCAAGTATAAACAAAAAAAATCAAAACGATTCTTCTAAAAGTGAGCCGTCCATGATGCGCCAAAAATGCAAGGTTTAAAGGCAAAGCGATTGTTTGATTTTACTGTCGAAAAATGAATTCACAACTACACATTTACAAAAGTAGCAATAACTCCGGTTCTAATCAACGAAAATTGATGTTCTTTTTTTTTAATTTGGGGTGCCTCGGTGCATAGATCATAAAAATATGATCAGCTAATTTGTGATTTGTTTATTTAAGCCAGTATTTTGTTTAAACCATTTAAAATAAATATTTTTTGGCCAAATTTTGCATCTCTCTTATTATTAGTAGTATTAAAAGTTAATCAAGTGAAAAATAACCTAAATATTTATCTATAACAGTTATAAATTATATCTTTTAACCATTTAATGCATTATACCGTGTCTGACACGGAGCAGCTTGCCGAAAAATTTAGGACTTGCACATGTCTCACACGGGCTACCGTAGTACAGCGCTATTCAAATATTGTATGACTGTTTTTGGTTTATAACGAATTTATTATGTTATTTTTAATGGTAACTGTACTTTCGTTAAAATGTTTTAAGGCCGTTTTTGGTTTATAACCAATTTATTAGGTTATTTTATTATCTACAATTGCAGTGTTCACAGTATTACAGAGAGGTGCACAAAATATTTTTAAACTCTTTACAACTTATCTTACAACTTATTATCAGATTTCAAATAAAACTTTTTTTATTTATGCCTGTACTATAATTCTACGCCCCTATAAATCTTTGCTTTTAATTGTACATAAATAATAAATTTTCTAATATAAAAATACTTAACATATTTTAATAATTTAATAATTTAATTTACTAAATTAAAAATTTTTAATTTTTTTAATAGGCACTTGTCATGAAAAATTCACTTAGTACGCCCCTGATAATTGTTTTTTAATTAGGTATCTTATAATGCATAACATAATCATAAAATGAAAAAAATAAATCATTTTTTGACAGTCACCTCGAAATTAAGTGGTTAACAATAAAATTTACAAAAAAATTTATTTTTTATTTGAAAATCATTTGTTTCGATTTTTCTTAAATTATGCTTATTATTTTTGGAAGCATAGCTTTCTTATCGCAAACTACGGATGGAACGGTAGATCGCGCACATGTATGAAAATAATAAGAGGGATTGAAACGACAAAATGCAACGATCGTGCGACCATACACTGTAAATGCAATCACATGCATAATAAACCAAAATAAAATAAAACATAATAAAATAAAATAAAATTAAAGAAAATTACGTAAATTTAAATCAAATTAAATAAAATGAGATAAAATTTATTACAATAAATAAAATTGCGCCGAATCGAATAAAATAAAATAAATTAAATAAAAAAACATCGCTCTGTTTTTATTTGACAAATAAACATTGCTATTCGCTTAAATTCTTCTTTCTCGAAACTCCTTATGCTCCTTCGCTTAAATTAATAGTTCAAACTGCCAAGAGGCAGGTGTGTGACTGTTTGACAATTAATTTAAGCGAAAGGCAATGTTTATTTATGAAATAAACATTTTTTATATTATGTGGTATCAGTAAAATGTATTTTGAGTTCAATAAATAGCGTACATTCTTCTTTTTGCGTCAATTACTTTAATTCCGAAATTATTTTTTGGCCACCCTGTATATGTTTATATTACTGAATAGAGAATGAGCCTTCACCTTTCAAATGAGCTACCACACGACTCCTATTTCCATTTAAAAAAATCATCGATGACGTCATCACGACCAAATCGATGACGTCACTATTATGTACTATACGTCAAAAAATCATAATTTAAAAATAAAAATCGACCTGTCAGAGTTTTAACTCTGAAAATAATTAAGTCATGAGATAATAGACCGTTTCCACACTTTATGAATGCACTGTATATACAGGGTGTAACAAAAATACAGGTCATAAATTTAATCACATATTCTGGAACCAAAAATAGTTCGATTGAACCTAACTTACCTTAGTACAAATGTGCACATAAAAAAAGTTACAGCCCTTTTAAGTTACAAAATTAAAATCGATTTTTTCCAATATATCGAAAACTATTAGAGATCTTTTATTGAAAATAGACATGTGGCATTCTTATGGTAGTAGTATCTTAAGAAAAAATTATAGTGAAATTTGGACACCCCATAAAAAATTTATGGGGGTTTTGTTCTTTTAAACCCCCCAAACTTTTGTGTACGTTCCAATTTAATTATTATTGTAGTACCATTAGTTAAACACAATATTTTAAACACTTTTTTGCCTCTTAATACTTTTTCGAAAACTCAGTTTTTATCGAGATATTTTGAATATTTGTCAAATCCACCACATATTTGTATATGGCTAAGTACGATTATGGAGACTTTGTAATAATATGAAAATTTATTTATGATTTACATTTTTAGGTATATTTTGAACCATATTAAAAAAGAAGTAATATCTCGATAAAAAGTGCCTTCTCGAAAAAATACAAAGATGGAAAAAAGTTTTAAAAACACTGTGTTTAACTAATGGTACCGCAGTTAAAGTTTAATTGGAACATACACAAACATTTGGGGGGTTTAAAGAAACAAAACCCCAATAAAATTTTTATGTAAACATATTAAAAAAGAAGCCGTAACTCGATAAAAACTGCCTTATCGAAAAAATACCAAGAGTCAAAAAACATTTAGAAATATTGAATTTAACTAATGGTACCACAATAATAATTTAATTGGAACGTACACAAAAGTTTGGGGGGATTTAATGGAACAAAACCCCCATAAAATTTTTATGGGGTGCACAAATTTCACTATAATTCTTCTTTAAGATGTTCCTGCCATAAGAATGCCACATGTCCATTTTCAATAAAAAATCTCTAATAGTTTTCGATATATTCGAAAAAATCGATTTTCATTTTGTAACTTCAAAGGGCTGTAACTTTTTTTATGTGCATATTTGTACTAAGGTAGATTAGGTTCATTCGAACTATTTTTGGTCTCAGAATATGTGATTTAATTTATGACCTGTATTTTCGTTACACCCTGTATACATTGCACTGGAATAATTGTTGCCCCCCTTATTAACATATTTATTTTTAACACATAAGCAAAACGCTCGGACAGGTCGATTTTTAAAATAATCATAGTATATTATAGCATCAATGTTTCGAACTTTCGCGATCCCTCTTTAGGTGACAGTCATAACTTTGATTTTTTTAAATGGGAAAGGACATTATGTCGTGACATCTCATTTAAAAGATTTTGAAATACTGATTACAAAAATGTATAATACTTTAATTGTTTTTGAGAGCGTAGGCACAAAATTTCGGTCAAATTTTTTTTCTAATGTATTCAGTTTTTTTTTTCGAATCCTGACAAAATAAATACGTTTTTTTTTTTGAAAAATTTAAACGCAGAATAAAAGATTACAGTATTATCGACGGCCAAAGTTCCCTGAGAACTACTATGTTTATTTTTGAGAGTTACAGGGGTGAAAAAAGAGAAAATTTAGTGTGATTTTTAATTTTAAAAATATCATTCAAAAGAAACTTTTTGTTTACTATAAGGGACTTTCGGTCCTCAGTAATAATATAGTCTTTCATTCCGCTTTATTCTGCGTTTAAATTTTTCAAAAATACTTATTGGTTTTTTCAGGATTCGAAAAAAAATAATGGATTTAAATAGAATTCGACCGAAGGTTTGCGCCTACGCTCTCAAAAAGGAATTAACTGCTTTACAATTTTGTAATCAATATTTGAAAAGCTTTTAAACGATATGCCACATGATGCACTTTCCTATTTACAAAAATCAAAGTTATGTCTGTCATTTGAAGGGGGATCCCGTAAAGTTCGAAACATTGATGCTATAATATACTATGATTATTTTAAAAATCAGCTTGTCCGAGCGTTTTGCTTATGTGCTAAAAATAAGTAATACACAGTATACATTGTATCTACGTAACCTGGAACCACATTTTTTTATTATGATTTTATAGCAGTTATGTCAAAAATTATAAATCCCGCTTTACAGTATTTCACAATATCAAAAATTGTTATTATGAAAAGTTGTTTGGAATTAAAAATCTGAAACCGACAACTATTTTTTTCATTATTTTTCATTAAGTAATCATAAAACAAAGGTATTATTCATAAAAATTTCTGCATGGTCTGAAACCTAAGATGCAGCTATCAAATATATCAAATTTTATTAATTTATACCTATATATTAATGAACCCATTAAAATTTACAGACTTAAATTTATTTTAACATATTTTATAATTATATATATTAAAATTAATATTTTTTTGTAAAATTTATTGTTAAATAATATTATTTATAACTGTGATACATAAGTATTTATGTTACCTATCATTTCATTAACTTTTATATTAATAATAATAATAAAAAAATATTTATTTTAAATATTTTAAATTGTTTAAACAAAATACTGGCTAAAAGAAACAAATCACAAATTAGCTGATTGTATTTTTATAATCTATGCACCGAGGCACCCCAAACTAAAAAAAGAACATTACTTTTCGTTGCTTGGAACCGGAGTTATTGCGACTTTTGTAAATGAGTTAATTCATTTTTCCACAGTAAAATCAAACAATAATTGCTTTGCATTTAAACCTTGCAATTTAGCGCATCATGGACGGCTCATTTTTAGAAGAATCGTTTTTATTTTTTTTTTGGTTTATAGTTGAACTTCTATTCTTTTAAATGTTTTTTTTTACTTTCCTAATGTTTATAAACAAAGCAACGGTGAATTTTTGAAAAAAGATGGGTAAGTCGGGTCTTAAGGGCCTTAGGGCATAATTTTTTTTGTTTGAATTTGTATAAAAATTCCAACATGTCAAATAAAAAATATTAACTTCCTACATGTTAATGCGTCCGAGTTATTCTAATTGTTTATAATCTTAAAATCATAACATCCTTTCAAAAATATATTTCAGTATTTATTATAAATTTTTTAACCATTTAATAATTCAGTTTAATAAAATGAGCCTTTTTCTTGAATCTGTTGCCATTAGAAATTATGCAAACCTAATAGCTTACGCATAATGACGTTGTAGATAAAAGCTTTTTTGGATAAACAAATGCAATTTTGCAATAACTTTTAAGTGCACCTTCTTGAAATTTTAATAGCAAAATTCTTGTAACATTGTTCCTATTCTGAAGTAAAATTAAAGTTTTTTGTTTATTTTCAGAAAAGTTATTAATCATTCTCAAAAAGTCGACTTTTGGAGCTATTTTCCTAATAACTAAACAACAAATTAACAAAAATAACTTTAAAAACTCTCATTTTAAAGAATTTTCTATGCTTCTTCAGAAAAATTGTGTCACTATTTCATATAACTTATCGGTCCCCACCTTTTGTATTTAAAATCAAACAGCGATTTTTAGTTGTGTATATATTGTTTATAAGTTGAAAAGTACGGTAAATCTTTTGCATAATTTTTATATTGGATATTGTTGTAACTAAATTTACCCAAAGCAGTTCTTAGATACCTGTATCAACGGATGTCACGGGAAAATCCTTAGTTCTCTGGCCTATAATGGGTTTCCTGCTTTAAGCGGCGGGATCCCTTAATGACACAATCTGGAAGAACAAACACCTAAGACAATACAAAAAAGCAAGAATCTGTAAAGCAATAATTAGACCTATATTGACATACACGGCGGAAACAAGACCTGACACATCTAAAACGAGACGACTACTAGAAACAACAGAGATGAAAATACTCCGAAAAATATCAGGGAAAAGTCTGTTGGATAGGGAGAGAAACGAAAACATAAGAAGAAACGGAAACAGGAGTGGAACGAACACATTAGTAGAATGGCAGAGGATATAATAGTACGAATAGTACGAGATAAGTCACCAAATGGAGGAAGAAGTATTGGCAGACCAAGAAAAAGATGGTGCGATAAATTAAATAATTTATGCCTGGTTGCACCAACAGATATTAGGCTTAAGCCGAGAATATCATAAGAATTAATGTAATATGATTACAATAAAATATATTAGGAATATCATAATATAATAATAGAGATTTGATAACAAGGTAAGAATCAAAATTTATGGTGCAACGTAAGTGATAATTCCGGTGGTCCTATCTATAAGCAGAGCTTAGCTAAGCTGGGGCTTAAGAGCTGTTGGTGCAACCAGGCATTAGGAGGCTAATATTGAAGAAGAAACAGGCTTTAAAGCCTACATACAAGAAGGAAGAAGAAGAAGAAGAAGAAGAAGAAGAAGTCTACAAAAGTTTTTGTTTTGGTTTTCCAATAAGTTTGAACCAACTTCTTTAGTAATAGCTTACAGCTAATTCTTGTATAGAGAAATTGAACAAGATTTCACACTGACTGACAAAAAGACTAAATAAACCGTAATCAAAATCTGAATATTATATCGAACTGAGTGCGTAGCGAGAACTGACCTATGAAGCTTTAAGGCTGCTTTATAAATAAAAAGAAACATTGAATCACTGAATATTAATATTTTACGATGGGAAAATATTTATATAATATAAAAATAACTGTAAATAACATAAATTGATGAAGATTTCTTCAGCAGGCCTGTAAAATATATATCACAGCTGGAAGTAAATAACACAGAAACAAGATTTGTTTAAAAATGTGAAGGTGTGATTCGAAAGCTCACATTATTTATCACCGTAAGTTAAAAAATAATATTCGCCATATAAATTATCAATTAGGTGGTTCTACCTGCATTGAATTGAATGCACGTGTGATGGTGGTCCATTATTGTTCAGATGTAATTTAAAACCATTACTTGCGTCGGATGAAAGGAGGGCCGAACTGGTTGAACGAGAGTTTGTGATTCAGATAATTCAGAGTTATATTGATATTAAATAATGGGATAGGTATCATTTAACTCTGTTTAAACATTTGCTCTTGAACGTTCCGTAAAAGAAATATCAACATTGGTTTTGTGAATGTATTTGCTTTCTTTAAATGGTTTGACGCGATAGAAATATGTACATTTCTTCATTTTTAAGGCCATTAGGAAAAATAAATACAACTATTTCAACAATATTAAATTGTACACAAGATAAAATGCTATAACCACCGATAGATATTAAATGGAAAAACAAATAATAATAAAGCTAAAAACTACCGCTAGGAAGTACGATATGTAATTAAATTGAATCCAAATATCGCACCTCCGCTCAAATAGTGCCACAACTGAAAAAAAGAAGCGGTTTTATTGTACCAACAGTTTAATAAAACTACAAAATCTTATCTCAAAAAGTATTACGTTTACGTTTATAGTTCAAGTATTTGTCGTTAGATGACACTAGAGTCATTATATGATTAACCAAAATCAACGGGACACCGAACATAAACAGTGTCACATATCGACTTGTGCTTGTGCAAGACATTTGTCCATCTAAGACGTGTATAAAGCGTCGTTTGTCGAGTTAGGACAGTATATATGATTACTTTATTCAAAACAATCTGCCTATGTGCTCAAGAAAAGTGACACATTTATCACAGTTATTATAATTTATCATTTTTTTGCGGTATTTTTTTTTTGTTTAGTGTTGGTATTTGTATTGAAAGTTACATCATTAAAAAGTATAAGTCTGTTAACCAGATAATATGTAATGATCATCATCAGCATCTTGGAGCTACATCACTTAGAAGGCCTCGACCTTCTCAAGCTTTCTACGCCATTCTGTTTTGTCCCTTGCTTGCATTTTCCAGTTGCCGACTTCGCACATACGTTGATTTTAAATGATTAGCCGGCCAAAAGTCAAACTTCCAAAGTGACGTCAAAAATTCAAGACACGTCCTAGAGACACCTGATGGTTTGTCTTAAGAAAAACTTAGTATCCCCATTCCAGAACTATTCACCGCGCACGTGTGCACGTGCGAATGCGCGCGCATGTAGCTGTTCGTGAATTTTTGTTCTCTTAGCTTAGTAGTCAACTTTGGAAAAATTGTGACATTTTGCAATATTTACCTTATTTTTCAAAGTGGTTGTGATGGAATCGAATAATTTAGGTAAGAATGAATATTTCTTGAAATATTTTTAGAAAGTTTACTGTTATTTTATATTATTTTTAGAGAGTCAAAAACAAGCCGTTTTATAGTGATATTTTTGTTTAATTTTTATGTTTATAAGACATTTAGTTATATTATCGCCTCCGATCGAGCAATAGTATTTATTTTATAACATACTGCCTATACCTAATTAATAGCTATAATCTATAGCTAATTAATGGCATACAATTTAACTGCGGATAGCTGCGGATGCCAGAAATACAGGTGTTTTAATTTTGCTATATAGGATGACGTCACAAAAATAAAAGTACCTACATATTTGTTTTAAATCGGTGCCGCCCAAAATCCCGACAGCCAAAATCCCGACGGCCAAAACACCGACAGGCCAGAATCCCGACATGCAACAATCCTCGCATAATTAAAAATTCCGACTTTTGTTAATACTTTTAATACAAAATACTTTTGTTTAGTAACAAAAAATAAAAAACAAGAAATAAATTTAATTATATGTTAAAAAGAAACTTATCAAACCTGTCGGGATTCTGGCCTGTCGGGATTCTGGCCGTCGGGATTTTGGCTGTCGGGATTTTGGGGTAGACCCGTTTTAAATATAATAATTGCGATTTTTTTTAACTACATCTTGTGACTGCTCTGGCCTAAAAATAGTACTCCGTAAATATCTCTGACACCAAATGGAGCTACAAGATTTTCCTAATCTAGAGGACAAATTAAAATATTTGGAAATTAACTTATTGAACTGTTATATCTGATAATTTAATCAATTTAAAACAAAAATTTCGAGATTTTAAAACGGCGATGATAGAGAAATGGTAAAAGACACACGAAAAGTTGCGGTATTTCTACAAGCAAATAAAGATTGGTTAAATGGAACATTTAAAACTTGTAGAAAACAAATAAATGGAACCAGATCAGCTTCCTAAATTATTTGAGGACTCTAGTGAAAGGATGAAAAGAAGAAAAACAGAAGAAATACGTTCTTTGCTTGATGGTGAAGCTATCGTTCACGCGGCACAGACATTACAGGCTCGTGAAAAAAGGAATGCTTTAAAAATACCAAAAGAGATCCCAGCTAGTGCAAGGAAATACATAGTTGCGTACAGGAAATTAAACTTCTTTTAACTTCTGACCAGCTATTAACAATTTTAAGAAGCAAGAAACGTGTACAGAAAAGGATCAAACCACGGTCATTTTGTTCTGAAACGATTAAAATGCTGTTACCTACCGGGTGACCCCAAATACTGAGTCCGATATATGTCAGATACCGACTGAGGCATAAGTAAAAACCTGAAAATTTTGTATTAATTTTAAATTTTGATTTTTTCTGTGAAAAATGCAAGTAAATTTTTAAAAAACAATATTTTTCTTTGATTTGTACCAGTGTTAGTAGAAATATGCTGTAAAATCATTTTGGCCGTGTAAATCCATTAAATCGACGTATGTCCTCCGATCTTCTCGGCATCTTGTGTTACCCCGTCCATCCACTTCAGCTTTGGTCTACCCCGTCTTCTCCTTTCCACGGGTTATGCTGTTAGAATCTTTTTTATCATGTTCGATTCAGGGGCCCGGGCTACATGGCCTGCCCACTGCAAGCTGTTTTGCTTAATTATAGTGGTAATATCTTTTACACCAAACGTATTTTTGTAGATATTCTGCAGTTCAAAGTTATATCTACGCCTCCACCAGATAATAATAATGATATTATATTCTGTGTACTGCAAGAGTCACTTTTGATAAATAACATTTCGTAAATTTTTTGTAATTTTATCTGTATAGGGCCACAACTCAAAAAAATATGTTTTTTAATATTAAATATATTTAAAGTATCTAGTGTGTTGAGACCGTTTTAGTATATGTACTTTCAAAGTTTCTCTTCTTGGTTGTCGTCTATCAGGGAATTGCTGATGATAAATTTTTATTGCAAGCAGCTCATTTTTGTTATACTCTCCTAACACAACGCCATTCTAATCAGTTCCTCATTAGAAAAATTAATATTAGTAATGGTGACAAATCAATTGAAACTATATAAATAGTATAATGTCATAGCAAATTTTATGTCATAGCCAAATAGGGAAAATTTTGTATGATTGAATAATATTTTAAGCACCAACAACCAACTACGAATGTATTTGGATATCTCATCCAATATGAATAAATTAAGGACCAGGCTAGATTATTATGTATTTTATTTCGAAAAATTATTTTTGATCGGATATTTTTACGGCCACCTAATAAAATTTCACGTAATTTTTGTTGCAATTAATGTTTGGCTTAAAGAATCACGAATAACTTACAAATTAAAGCACTTATAGGGAATGCTTAAGAAATAAAAAAGTACCATAAAATATCATTTCATTACAATACTTAAAGGTTGTTCCATTTAAGAAAACTTAGAAAATACTCATTCCGAGTTTCGACCCACCCTGTATACTAAAATTAAACATTTCGCTATACTGCTAATGTTTAACAATAGTAGACTATATCAAAAATCGTTTGAACATAAAATAAAAATTTGATTTTGAATCACTACATTTGTACAGGGTGTAAATGTTGCTACGAAATTAACAAAAAAACGTAATTTTCTTTTAAACCACCTCGTATAATATTACAGAACCCTATTAGGCTATTGATTATATTCAAAATAAGATAGCTAAAAGGAACTACAACGTTAACGGGGTTTTATTATTTCATATGGTCAATGGACATCTATATATGAAAAAACCTCGGAGTGCTACCATTTAAAGGGGTGCGTTTTTGAGAAATGGGTGAATTAGTCCCTGGGCACAGGTTAGATTAGGGTGAGTTCTATGCACTTTTGGTACAAACATATCTACATAAAAATGGTTCCTGGTTAAATTTCCTATCTAAATATCACTTTATAAAGTCAATGATACTTTTTTTTTACAAAAATATATTCAAAAGAAAAAGCACAAAGAAACCCAAAAGAAAGAAATTTTGTTTTTTGTCCCATAACTTTTGTCCACGAGGATATAGGTATAGACATTGCTTCACAGAAAAAAAATCTACATATTTCTTCTTTAAAATGCTGTTTAGTAGAGGTAATTAGGATTTATAGTTTTCGAAATATGATTTTTTAAAGTTCGCCACTCACAGCAATTTTGGGCAATTTTCCTTGTTATTTCGCAAATATTATTCTGTAACTATTTTCTACGAAACTTTAGGTATATGCAATGGTACACGTAATAGGAATAGAAATCAATTACCTTTAAAATGGTCTACTGCAGCGGTTCTCAATCTGTGGTACATGTACCACTGGTGGTACATTTCATTTTTTGAGGTGGTACACAAAACTCAAAAACAGCCAAAATCAGCACCACTATTATAGTTAATTAGATCACCTAGTCATATATGCATTTCAGTTAGGTGGTACCAAAAATAATAAAAAGTATTTGGTGGTACATGATACAAAAAGATTGAGAACCGCTGGTCTACTGTATATCGTTGTACGACTTTTTTTAAAGAGAATATGGTTTTTCAAGGTTTTCTACTTTTAACGATTTTTTATAATATAATATAAAAATAAAATAATATTATTATATAATATATTATATATTATTATATAATATTATATTATGTATAGTATATATAATATATTAATATATTATATATTATATATTATAAAATACCTAATACAAAAAATATTATTTTTACATTTTTTACGATTATTTTTGAAATTTGTCATTATAACTTTTTTTTCTTGTACATGAATATACTATATATTGCTCAATAAAGAGGGCTTACTTTCTGTTCTTTAAAATGGTGTATCATCTATATTTAAATATGTAATGGAAACCGAGTGACTCTTTGATACTTTTTTACCTGTATTATGTAATATTATTTCTTTTAAAAAATTACATAAACATTAGTCTTAGAAAACATCACTTTAGTTAAAATTATTTAAACGTTGACATTTAAAAAATTTTCAAAATCAAAGTCCATCTCTTCGTTATTATTAGCTTCAATAACTTCCTCTGATACCTCAGTTATCTTATAGTTCCCACAATTAGTACCCATGCACATGCACCCTTTGCAGAATATTGAACAACTAATTCTTATCTTCCTACAACCGCAGTTTTTTGTACATCCTTTGGTACATTTATATGCTATTTTTTCAAGCAAAGCTTGTGGTGCAGGAGCTTTGAGAGTAAATATTGGAATTAATCCATATTCTGAAGTTTGCCCGGCCGAATCAAGTGGATCCAAAGTATTACCTATAAAAAATAAGCTTCAATCATAACACACAATCACATAAAAAAGTTATAATGGGGAATTTAAAAAATATTCCTAAAATCAAAAATCGTTGCAAGTACTTATTACATTTTGAAAAAGCATATCTTATTCAAAAATAATCCTAGAATTTCTTATAATACACCATTTTAAAGTAAACAGAATAAGCTATCTTTTTTATTATATAATATATACCTAAATGTAGAAAAACAGTTATAATGGTAAATTTAGAAAATAATCGTACAAAATATAAAAACTCGTTAAAAGTAAAAAGTCTTGAAAAAGATAACCTCTTTAAATGAAGTCGTACAACATTATACAGTAGAATATTTTAAAGGTAGTTGATTTCTATTCCTCTTACGTGTACCATTGCATATGCCTAAAAGAGTTATGGGACAAAAAACAAAATTCCTTTCTTTTGGGTTTCTTTGTGCTTTTTCTTTTGAATATATTTTTGTAAAAAAAGTATCTTTGACTTTAAAAAGTTATATTTAGATAGGAAATTTAACCAGGAACAATTTTTGTGTAGACGTGTTTGTAACAAAAGTGCATATAACTCACCCTAATGTAACGTGTGCCCAGGGACTAATTCACCCATTACTCAAAAAACCCCTTTAAATGGTAGCACTCCGCGGTTTTTTCATATATAGAGATTCATTGACCATATGAAATAATAAAACCCCGTTAACGTTGTAGTTCCTTTCTATAGTACATAATCAATAGCCTATATATTTTAAGAAAGAAAATATTGAGGAGAATCCAAAAATGTAAAAATATATAGGATGTTCCATTAAAAAAAAAAAAAGAATGTGTGTTTACTTTGTAAGCACGTAAGAAGTTATACTTCTATTATAATATAATTTCAACGAAATAAATATACCTACTCAACAGTTACAATACAAAAAATTAACAATAATTACCAAAAATGAACCAAAACTTAACAATGCCAAATATTAAAAAAAAAAGAAAAAAGTATGAATCGTCCGGGATTTGAACCCGCAATCTCGCGATTTTTTGCTCTCTGGTCCAATGCTCTACCAACACGGCCATCAAGCCGCATGCTACTTACCTTTCAGATATACATAATTATACATCACGGTGACAAGTAAAATATAAAAATATGTAGATGTTTTATTATTTTACGCCCAAGGAAGACAAATCCAAAGACACAAAATTATAATAAAAAACCTTTTAATCCACCTTTTTCAAATTGCGCAAGTTGTATTATTAATATTAATGTTAATAAATGAAATATAAATATTTTGACGTTTCACAATTTGACAATTCACTTTTAACTGCAGTGCCTTAAAATTTTTAAAGCACTAGTGCCTTAAAGTAGCATTTTTAACGCTCCTATGGAGTCATAAAAATTGCATTTTTAACATGTTTGTAGAAAAATATATTTAAAAACACTAATATATTCTTTCCACACCTTTTCTGGACTGATACATACATAAATTAAAACATTTTTAAGTATAACTTCGAAAATATAATATGAAAACTATTTAAAAAGGCAGTATAAAGTATAACTATTAACTAACCTTTGTTGTTTCTCTTCCCACAAAATTTAAAACGCAACAACCATACATAACCAAACCGTCAACCGTCCAAACCACAGCTGCGCTACAGCTGCCATATTGGATAATTTTTGACATGTCATCTGAACATCCAATCAGAACAAAGTTATAATGCGCATGCGCCCGGATCGTAGGTTTTAACATATAAAAATTCACCCTCATATCGAGCGTAAAGAAGTATAACTTCAAAAAACATAAGTTTGTGTCACCCTTCAATACAGACTTTCTCGTATATTTAAAAATATTTTTAAATTATGGTACTATGTGTGCCCCAACTTTTATCTAAATAATTTATTTTTCATATCTCTTACGACAAACGAGTAATTGGACTTTGTCACACTAATGCCCCACCCTGTAGATAGATTCTTAGGTCTTTGTCATCTAAGCGAACTTCTTTAAGGACTACAAACTTATCATGTTTTACATTATCAAATACCTTTTCTTTCCTTAAATTCAAATACCTAGGGACGTCATTGTGAAGTAAGGAACATCGAAATGGGACATCTAGCAGAAAATACAGTATGGCCGAAATGTAGTACAAACTCTAAACTCGTTACTTTGGTCACCTTAAATTAGTTTACAAACCAAAATGAGAATCTTCAGGTGGGTTGGAGAATCAATTTGGACGTACGTATCTGGATGTTAGAAAATGACGATGTGCCAACGAAAAAGAGAAGAAAACACTGGAAGTAGTAGAAATGGACTATGTAAGACGAGCGTGTCGGATGTCCAGACTTAATCACAGTAGCGTACTGATAGATCCACGGGCCCCTGTTCCAGTTGGAATGCGGGCCCCCCGCCCAATGAAAACACCTGTTGTATGTATATCAAAAGTTTTTAATAAACATTAATAAATATAAAAAATCATCATACACTAAGTAGCAAAATTAATGCACCACCTTAAAAATTTGACTTTTTGATGTTTCGTATTTCCCAAACTTGCGCAATATCGATGTAATAATATTGTTGCTAGACAGGTGAATCGTCATTGTATACCGGGGGTACAAATCAAAATGGTGTTTTTTTCTCAAAGTTCGCAACACCCTGTGGAGAATTCTAGCATCTACAAAATATTAAAATTAAAACCCAACTATAGCATCACGTTTTCTCAGCATTTTGTTTTTTAATTCATTCACTTTTATTGAAAAATAAAAAAGTTAGGTATTTTAACAACTAGCCATGTTCTTCGTCAATAAATTCTTATTTTTTGGTTAGTTTAATAAACAAGCCTAAAGAAGGCTATGATAAATTAACAATTTAATAAATGTCAAATTGTTAACAGTCACAAAGTGTCTGGTTTGTTGTAAAAATTAGTAGATGTAGTATTTATATCCGTAATGTTTTTTGTTGTTTGGTGGAAATGGAACGCGCTACAAGGAATTTGACTCGCAATGAGTGCGTTCAAGCAGTCACCTTACATAGCGAAGAACTTAGCTACCATGCTATCTGCTCCTTATATTGGTAACAATTTTTTGATAATGCACCATACTGCAACACTTGACTTTGCACGAACTGTAACAGAAAATTTACAACAGGTAAATCTTCGGATTTTGTATTGGCCACCGCATAGTCCAGATCTTAACCCGATCGAACATTTGTGGGACATAATTGGCAGAAGACTATGACAGCGTTTGCCACCTCCTAGAACCTAACAAGAGGTAGAAACAGTAGCTCTCGAGATTTGGAATTATATTGTTATTAAAGATCAGCTGGCAAACCTCATTTGTAATAGTATAAAAGGACATATATCTTTTATTATAGAACATAAGCGAATGAATCAAAAAACAAAAATAACAAAAACGAGAAAACTGGAATATCCAAGCCACATAATGAGAGGGGAAAGTAGTCCCTGCTAAGACTCATAATCCAAGGAAAACTCTCGGGAAAGATCAATGTGAGACGGACGGAGGATTTCCTGGTTGCGAAATTTAAGGGAATGGTAAGTACGGGTGCAGTTCAATATAATTTGAATGCAGAAAAGGGCACACCACAACTTTTAGAAAAAAATCACAGTATGATTGGTACACCCGGTAAAGTACCTGTCTAGCAACAATAGGTATTATTACAAGGATATTGTTAAAGAATAAAGCTATAACATATGAAAGCCTTAATTTCTGTTTAACACGTCACTAAATTTATCTTTAATTTTTTTTTTCAATTGTCCCTACAAGATTTATTATTCTTTCTTTGATATTGTTATTTGCAAATGCTATCTCTAAGGTTCTCCTTCTATCTTTGTACCTTTGACTCTCTAGTTTTGTAATTGAATTTACAATTATGTCAATATTCGATTTTAGAAAAAAAAAGAAACAAAAAGTGTGTTTGAGAGGGCCCCTGTGGGGCTCGGGCCCTTGTTCCGCCGAACCCGCGGAACCATGCTCAGTACGCCACTGCTTAATCACATCCCAAATGAAGAAATAGGAAGAAGAACAGGAAGGATTTATATTACCGTAGATACAATAGAATTTAAACAGCTTTTATGGTACGGGCGTGTAATGCAAATTAATGATGAACGATGGCCAAAACAGGCCTTAATCTCTGTTTCATGGAATATAAGAAGAGGAAGACCAGCATTGGAATAGAGAGAAGAAGGCAGAGGAATAATGAGAAATAGGGACATATGTGAAGAGCAATGGACCGACCTAAAAAGGCTTAGAGCGAAATGCAGAGAAAGTAAGTGCAAGTAGACTGATTATTGATATACAGAACAAAAATGTTATACGTAATTATCAGTTCGTTGTTCGCCAAAAACACGACACGACTGAACAAGTGCATAGGGTGAAAAAGTACAATCAGATTTTCAGGGAAAAGACTTTTTGCAATGCCATTTTCCTGGATGGTATTCAATCATTTGACAAGGTCGGCCTTCAGGATTACTATTCAAACTGAGCAAACTCTCAGCTGCTACACACAATACTAAAATCATACCTCGAAGAACAATTATTACATGCAAGATACAAAGAAAACGTGTCTAACATCCACAACATAAATGCAGGAGTCCCGCAAGACATCGTCTTGGGACCAATTCTCCACGCAATCTTTACAGCTGATTTCTCAGCTGGAGAAGAATCCACAATCGCAATAGTCGCCGATGACACTGCAATTCTGGTCAAACACCCAGATCCCATATAGACAGCTGAAATGTTGCAACAAAACATACATTTAATTGAAATATGGGCTAAGAAATGGAAGATAAAGATTAACGAAGCAAAATCAGTTAACAACGTATTTACTAAATGTCACAAAGAAATACCGAATATTCTAGTGCATAACAAGAACTTTCTTAAAAATGATACTGTAAAATATCTTTGATTACACCTTCACAAGAGGCTAACTTGAAGAACACATCTGGATGAAAAGGGAGTAATAATTAGGATTGTACTTCAAAAAACACTACTGGTTACTCGGTCGTAAATCCACCTTCTTCTTCTTCTTCTTCAGGTTCCTATCCATTTCGCATGTTGGAAATCATATTGGCAATCATGACCTTGCTCGCTGCGGCTCGAAACAGTTTCATTGAGGTTTTCTTAAACCACGTTCTTGAATTCCGCAACCACGATATTCTCCTTCTACCGGATCCTCGCTTACCTTTGACAAAATAAATCATCAAAACACCCATCCACCTTACCTTTATGTAACAAAATATTAGTGTACAAAGCAATTTTCCGCCCATCTGGACATATGGGATTGAACTCGACCAACTCAGCAAGAACGGTTTCTACACAATAGCCTATGCAGACGATATAACCGTCTTGCAAAGCGGTAAGTTTGATAACACACTATGCGAGAGATTACAAGTTGCTCTCAGACTAATAGAAACATGGTGTAAGGAACACTCACTGTCTATAAATCCAAAAAAGACAGAGATGATCCTCTTCACCAGAAAAAGAAGGATCACGGGCTTAATACCTCATAGGATTCTAAACTGCATTCTGAACTTCTCTGAAAAGGTGAATACCTTGGTATTACCCTTGACAGGAATTTAACATGGAACGCTCACTTAGATAGTAGAGCTAAAAGAGCATATATTGCCTATGAACAGTGTCGGCGAACGGTGGGACGCACTTGGGGCCTTTCACCCAGGGTGGTCGCCTGGATCTACACTACTGTCGTTAGGCCAATGCTAACTTACGGAGTCATTGCTTGGGTACCAAAAGTGCTACAGGCAACAGCAATAAACAAACTAAACCATATTCAACGGATGGTTTGTCTAAATATAACAGGTGCCATGAAAACAACACCAACTGCTGCAATGGAGTTGCTCATTGGCATTACTCCTCTAGACATATGTGTCGGTGAGGTGGCGCTGATGACGATGATGAGATTACGCTCAGCGGGTGCAAACCTTGATGCAAGAATGGGGCAATTGAGATGTCGTTTCTGGCGGGGTGAGCTGGAGGCACTGCCCCAGCTACATGCGGGCCATGGATGCGACTCAATTAAACCTACGTTTGTCTTCGACAAACCCTACAAAATCGAAACAGGACAACATAGGGAGTCAAACGTGGCAAATGCATATTGCATCTACACCGATGGCTCCAAAACGGAAGAAGGCTTAGGATGCGGAATATACTCCAGATCACTAAACCTTAGTTTAAAATGGGGTATGGGCAAAAATGCCAGCGTAGTTCAGACTGAACTGGTTCGTATTTCCATAGCCGCAAAAGAGATAATCGGGAAAGGTATAGCCGGTAAAACAATAATAATCTGCACAGACAGCAGACAAGCGCGACTAACCCTGAACAGACCACGTGTTATATCAGGGCTAGTAATGGAGTGTCATGAATCACTAGCCCAAGTTTCGGATGGTAACATCATCCTGAGGTGGGTTAAAGGACACAACGGAAACAAAGGCAACCGCATTTCTGACCAGCTAGCTAGGAAGGCAGCAGGCCTAAGACTCTTAGGACCTGGTGATCTTTTTGGCTGGTCAACTGCAACAATTGCGGAAATTATCAAATGTCACTCCCACACGCAAACCGTGAAAAGACGGGAAGAAGGGCCAGAATGTAGACTTGTCAAGGTAACACTAAGGAACCTTGGGAAGTCAGCATCAGAAAAGTACTTGAGAATGACCAGGAAAAACCTATAGACCTGGATCCCGCGTAAGAGAGAAAAGTTGATTAATAGCAAGCTGAAAATTTGTTAATAGCTTAACGGTGTCTAGTCGGACAAACTTTGATGCACGGGAACACTGGAAGTTTTAACTGTGGAGGATGATAAACGTGTCGTCCTGACAAGTTTATGATTGTGAAAAATAGCAAGTTGTTTTTAAGTTTATTCGATAGCCAACGTTATGTAATATATGAGAAAATGTTTGTCCGACAAAAATGTTGGGCATTTTAATGAGTCCGACACGTAGATCATGTCACATCACAGGAATTATGTTGGTGATGAATAGCAATCTGATTTTTGCATGAGAGTTTAATGAAAGGTTAAAAAAGCAATTGAAAGTTCTGTCCGACAAAATTAATGGGAACTTTTCGTAGTCGGACATTCTAAACAGGTAAGATATAGACAAAAATGCTGGTGATAAATAGCTTTCCGACAAAGACGAAATTTAATTAAGTAAATTATTCCTTACCAAGAATGACTGTTGTCGGAAAAAAATAAGGGGTAGATTTTGTAGTCGGACAATTTAAAAAAAAATTGAAATTTCAATAAGGGGTGATTATTCTATGTCAAAAGTACCTGCAATCAATTACAGCCGATTTCTTTCGATTTATGTCAACATCATTTAGATACCTCACTGTAATACATTTATAGTAGATCAGGCAAATTATATTATGGATTGAGTGGTCTAGCTATCTTTGTCTGCCACATGCGCGGGATCGCTTGGTTAAAAGAGATAGATAGACCACCTATCGACTTTTTGCACTATATTCCCTGTCTACCCTTATGTCTATGAATACATTTCCATTTAAGAAAAACTGTCACTTTTGACAATAATTCATAATAAATTGCAATCGTAACTTCAAATTTAAACTAATCGATTTATTTTGGCAGCAAATTATTTCTAGCCATGTGACATATTAATTACATTAATATTTCATTTGTAGAAAGTTAAGAAAAATTGCGTTATACAATTTTAGTAATAATTTATTTAGGTACCCTTTTTCAATCAAGCAAAGCATTATAGCACGAAGAATGATATTCAATAGAATTTTCACAATTATCTGGCAACTGAACCTCATTGAATTGATAACCAAGTATTTTACTAACTTTGTAAAATGTTCGAAAATTACTCAAAAATGTTCCGTTGAATGGTTTCACTTTTGATTTGGCGACTTAAAATTTAAACTGTTGACACTCAAAAATAGACACAAAAACACTCCATAGTTAATATAAATTTTAATTTCCAACACACGTGGCAAACAGAAACTCAGAGACCATGTACTTTCAAATACTACTTTGTATAGCACAAAGTGTCACACTGACAAATGCAGCCTTCTAATACATACTTCTAAATGCTTCCAAGCATAATGTGTCATATTTACGTCTATTCTTATAAGCACCGAAGTTTTAGACCCTTCACATTTTTCTATGTCGTTTACAGGGTTAAGATTTGAGTATGGAAAAAAAATGTATACAACGTTTTTTGTAGGAAATTTTCCGTACTTTCTGATGCGCCTAATTAGAAAACCCTAAGAGATTGCTTTCACATGTTCTTTGATATTTTTTATTGCCACTTTGAGAATATCAAGAACAAACTCCACCCAAAAAAATAATTGTTTTGCAATATATACATGCATTGATACTTTTACCTCACTGTTTTTGGAGTGTGCATGTATATATATGCACATGCAAATATGTGAATATAAATAATAATATACAACTAAAACAGCTTTATCAATATGTGACTAAGTAATTCTGAAAAAATGTTTTTTATTTATTTCCTTCGATTTGCACAAACTTTTTGTCCGACATATAACTTTTTGCGTTACAAAATATAATTTGTAAATAAACAAATCAAAATTAGCTTTCTATTTATCACCAACATTTTTGTCTATATCTTACATGTTTAGAATGTCCGACTAGGAAAATTTCCCATTAATTTTGTCCGACAGAACTTCCAATTGCTTTTTTAACCTTTCATTAAACTCTCATGCACAAATCAGACTGCTATTCATCACCAACATAGTTCCTGTGATGTGACATGTTCTACGTGTCGGACTCGTTAAAATGCCCAACCTTTTTGTCGGACAAACATTTTTTCATATATTATATAACGTTGGCTATTGAATAAACTTAAAAACAACTTGCTGTTTTTCACCATCATAAACTTGTCAGGACGACACGTTTATCATGCTCCACCGTTAAATCTTCCTCTGTTCCAGTGTTTACGTGCATCAATGTTTGTCCGACTAGACACCGTTAAGCTATTAACAAATTTTCAGCTTGCTATTAATCAACTTTTCTTTCTTACGCGGGATCCAGGTCTACTACGCTTGACAGTTGGTTTTTTAACTGACCATTGTCAACTAAGAAAACACCTCCACGCACTGGGGCTAGTAGACACATCTCTATGCGGGAGGTGTGAACGAGATGATGAAACTGTCGAGCATGTCCTATGTGAATGTCCGGAGTTATCGTCAACACGAGAGTATGCGTTTGGCGAGCCTTGGCCTACACCTGCCGATATAGGGGAGATGTCACCAGGTGATTTGTCCACCTTCCTGGAAATGGCAGGATGGATGATGAACTAAGGACGACAATCCCCTGGGAGTATGTACAATGGGTCAATTGTGGCCTAAGTGCTGTGGAACTTGACTTACACTCCCTACTCTACAGATACAGATGGGATTGAACTATAGGTAACTGTAGCAGATAGCAATATAGCAATACTAGAGCGATTTCAATCTGCGTGCCATCACAAGGTTTTTCGTGCCATCACTGATGCGCCATGGTTCATTCCAAATGCAGATATTTAAGAGGACTTAAAGATCGAAAAAGTGAAGCAAATGAACGTTAAAAGCAATGAATAATATTTTAACGACTGGAAAAACACCCTTACAAGTTATTGTTGAATTTATTCTTCTTCTTCTTGTGCCAGTCCTATCGGAGATTGGAAATGATCAAGGCTATCCTGACCTTGTTTACAGCTGACCTAAAACGTTCATTAGTGGTGCAGCCAAACCACTCTCTCAAATTCCGCAACCATGACATTCTTCTACGGCCTGGATTCCGTTTTCCTTCTATTTTTCCTTGCATTATTGGTCAACACCAAACAACTGAATATATTGAACATTAGAAGCCCTCTTGAATTACCATTGAGAAAACAAGTGTCTATACTTAGTTTTAGGTATAGTAATAAACTCACTAGGAGTTTATAGTCATTGGAATAAAACTCTGTATTTTTGTTTAACAAAAATGCTTGGTGTTACTTATTATGATGTACTATAACAAATTGTATTTCAAAATAAATAAAAAAATAAATAAATATATTCCTTTATGTATTAAAAGTAAACATAAAGTAATTACATATTTTACTAAATACTTAAAGAACCGTTTTACACTTAAAAGATACAAAAGATACCTTCGAAGAAATGCAAAATTTGTAGAAATGTTAAAGTGCATGTGGTACACGAAGGATGATTAGCAAGTAATAACTATAATTGTTGCGCTTGTAAAATTGGTGGTTGAAATATAACTGCTTCATTTTCTTCAATTATACTAAGAAATAACATAGCGAAAAGCACGCTATTTTGCAATTTATGTCTTCCATCTATATTACGGATTTACGGTTATATTATAGATTATAACAAATTATTTACTTCTTACAATACCAGATGGTTTACTGATTGAACTTTCAGAGCCTTAGGCTCCTTTAAATATTTAGAAACATGCAAGTATTTGGTGAATCACTAAATCGTTGTCTAAGTATCCTTCCTTGAATATTAATTTTTCATCACTAATACGTCTCATCTAATGACATGTTATAATACATTACAAAAACGTGTTAAACGAAATCTAACATATGTTGAAGAAGAGACACGAAAAACATAAATTGATTAAAGGATAAGGTTACCTGCTATAAATTAGCGATTATTTGGATTTACGCCAGTCAATGGGAACAAGAATATGACATATAATAATACTCCGAATTCTATCCTGTTGCATTGATTTTAATAAAATTTTGGGCCTAGCCTCTACTTATCTCTTAATTCAAAGTCTACCCTATTGTGGTTGAAAATTGGCCATTTTCATTGAAACATAATACCTTTTCGAACGACTTTTTGCGAATACCTTAAAAACTATGCATCTAACTAAAAAAACTATATTAAACATTTTTGTAGGTTATAAAAAAACAAAAAGACACTTGCCTTCATAAATCTTCTAGTTATAATACAAAAAGAGATATGGTAGGTGAAAATAGTTTTTTTCTGGTACATTCTCAAATTGGTGTATTCCACTTGAAGTAACAAAGAAACGGTCGATTTTAGGTGTATAATGCTACTCATACCTTTTGTAGTGCTTGAAAAGACCTTTAAAATGAGCTATAGTAAAGGTCCATTACATTAACACTAAGCGAGATATGCTGCAAACAGGATTGATAACTAATGTATTTAAAAAAAAAACTGAGAAGTAATTTTAACCCCTATCCATCAAAATGTAAATGCATCGTTTTCCATCCACAATACCTTTTACTATAGTATTATTTCTATGTTCAAAAAGTTGTACGGGTTTAAAATAAATGGTTTTTGAAAAAAAAAAAGATCCAATTATAGAGAGCATTTTTAAATTTTCTTAAAAATCTTTTTTTTCTCCATTTTACTTGAAAATGATAAGAGATACAGTAATGAAAAATAAAAAACAAAATTTTTATCTGAGAAAGCCCTATATTTTTGTGTGGTATCTTTTTTCGTATCTCTTATTTTTTTTTCGAGTTACATGGAGGAAAAGGAAGATTTTTAAGAAAATTTAAAAATGAGCTCTATAATTTGATCTTATTTTTTTTTTCAAAAACCATTCATTTTAACCCGGTCCAACTTTTTGAACATAGAAATATCACTATAATAAAAAGTATTGTAGAAGAAAAATGATGTATTTAAATTCTGATAGATGAGGGGTTAAATATACTCCTCATTTCTTCTTAAAATACATTAGTCATCAACTTTTTTGCAGAATATCTTGCTTAGATTGAATGTAATCGACATTTAGTATTGCTCATTTTAAAGGTCTTTTTAAGCACTACAAAAGATATTAGTATCATTATACACCTAAAATCGACAGTTTCTCTGTTATTTCTAGTTGAATACACCGATTCGAGCATGCAGCAAAAAAACAAAATCTTCTTACCTACCATATCCGCATTTTTATTTTAACAAGAAGATTTATGAAGGAACGAGTCTCTTTGTTTTTTTATAACCTACAGAAATATTTTATATAGTTTTTTGTTGGATGCATAGTTTTTAAGGTATTCGCAAAAATCTGTCCGAAAAGGTGTAATTTTTCAATGAAAATGGCCAATTTTCAACCACAAATAACACAAAAAGTATTGAGTTTTCAAAAAATAGTTATAGAACAGTGGCTTCCGTGGCTATTTTAATCAAAACATTTTTCACCCCTGAGAAGGGGTGGGAACCACCTCCAAGATAAAAGCGAACATCGATATAGGGTAGACTTTGTTTTTTGAGCTATTACCTAGTTACTGTGAAAATATCAAGTAAATCGATGTAGTAGGATGGAATTTGGAACCAAATACCCTCATTGACTGCCCTAATTGGGAATCTGCTAGTTTTCCTCCCTTTTCTAGTGACATTCGCCGTTTTACTAATTTTGCTATTATTTAATCTTCAAGAATTTCTGTATATCTTAATCAATCTACATTTTGCCCCAGCATAAATCTTATTCTAGTTACGTAAGTTATTAAACTTTCTATTTCTTGATTTGTTCTTGTTCTCTACCACAGCCACCTGTGTCTCCACCCAATTTCTGTACACATTCCTCCACGAATTGCTATAACCTTTCTGCAAATATTTCCAGCTGAGCTACTTTGCTTTGAATCCATCTGCAAATACCATCAAATTAAACTAAGAATGGGTGATGGGTTCGACCGTTACCAGAGGAAAGTACATTTTATCTAATAATAAAACACTGAGAACTTTTGTTTTCAATATTTTCACAAAATTTATTACAAATTTAACGTCACTACAGCTGCTTCGGCAGAGTCCCTTTCTCAAGTAATGTGATTTTACTACGCTCCTACACAGTGGCGTACTGAGCATGGTTCCGCGGGTTCCGCGGAATCAGGGCCCGGGCCCCGCAGGGGCCCGCTTTAATGCGCTTGTTGCTTTTTTGTTTCTAATTTGATGAAGACGTTTTGAACTACAAAAGTACATACTAGGAAACGGAACTGCTAAATAAATTTTAATTTTTGTGTAGATACTTTTAAATAAAAACGAGGAATACCCATTCATCAAAAAATTTATTAAGAAAGAGGGAACGATTTTGTAAGGTTCCCTCGTTTTTAACTGCTTAAGCCGAAGCCCTTGTTTCAAAGACTAACCGTCGGCGCCTTCCTACACGTGTTAACTCAAACACTTATATTTTTTTATATTAGAACGATCCATGAATAAGTTGTAGGTAAACTACAAAGTTACAAAAATTCAGAAATTCAGATATTCAGTGCAAGTTTTATATGGTGGGTCATAAAAATAATTTCAATACAATAGACTCGATGCTGAAATTAAATTCTAAATATACACAATAGTGAATTGTTTTGAACAGCCATATCTTAACCAATTTTTGTCTTCAGGAAAACAAAAAGTCGAAAATATTCACAATAGCAAAACCTATATTTTTTAATAGTTAAGATTTTTGGTATCACCAATAATTTTTAAATTATTTTGAAAAAAAAACTGATTACTGCGTTATTGAAAGGGTCAAGAAAAAAAACCAATTTAAAAATAAATCATCTTAACGACGGGACACAGACTTGCTAAACAAACAAATCCCTTTGAAATTGTGATGTAGAACGAGAATTTCTTCGATATCAATTTACTTGTGAAGAAACATGGTCCTTATACAGGGTGTCCCGAAAAGATGGGTCATAAATTATACCACACATTCTGGGGTCAAGAATAGTTCGATTGAACATAACTTACCTTAGTACAAAAATGTGTTCATAAAAAAGTTACATCCCCTTGAAGTTACAAAATGAAAATCGATTTTTTTCAATATATCGAAAACTATTAGAGATTTTTTATTGAAAATGGACATGTATCATTCTTATGACAGGAACATCTTAAAACAAAATTATAGTGAAATTTGTCCATCCCATAAAAATTTTATGGGGGTTTTGTTCCCTTAAACCCCCCAAACTTTACCATTTACCATTAGTTAATCACAACGTTTCTAAAACTTTTTTGCCTCCTAGTATTTTTTCGATAAGCCAGTTTTTATCGAGATGCGGCTTATTTTTTAACATATTTACATAAAAATTTTATGGGGGTTTTGTTCCTTTAAACCCCCCAAAATGTGTGTGTACGTTCCAACTAAAATATTATTTTGGTACCATAAACACAGTGTTTTTAAAACTTTTTTGCCTCTTAGTATTTTTTTGATAAGTCACCTTTTATCGAGATGTGGCTTCTTTTTCAAAATATACCTAAAAATATAAATAATTATAAATAAATTTTCAGATTATTAACAGGCCATATACAAATATGTGGTGGATTCGAAAATTATTCAAAATATCTCAATAAACAGTGGCTTATCGAAAAAGTACTAGGAGGCAAAATAGTTTTAAAACAATTGTGTTTCACTAATGGTGCCACAATAATAATTTAATTGAAACGTACGCAAAAGTTTGGGGGGGTTTAAGGGAACAAAACCGCCATAAAATTTTTATGGGGTGCACAAATTTCACTTTAATTTTTATTTAAGATGTTGCTGCCATAAAAATGACAGATGACCATTTTCAATAAAAAATCTCTAATAGTTTTCGATATATTGAAAAAAATCGGTTTTCATTTTGTAACTTCAAGGGGCTGTAACTTTTTTTATGAGCACATTTGTACTAAGGTAAGTTAGGTTCAATCGAACTATTTTTGACCGCAGAATGTGTGGTATAATTTATGACCAATCTTTTTGGGACACCCTGTATTATTGAAAAAGTTGACAATGATGGCGAATGGTTTCTGTGGAAACCTGTCCAATGGCTTCAATATGCTCAAATTGACCAAATTTCATTTAAATGCTCATTAAAACAAGAAGTTAGCACAGAAAAAAACAGACTTATTATCTTTGTTGCCTGTAATAAATATATTCTTCATTCCATGCATTTTATCAAAACTTGAAAACAAAAAAAGAAGTTACCAATGATCCTGATTTGGAGGAATTGTATCCTGACCAAGACACATAAACTAATTTAGTATTAATGTTTTTTAACCATAAAACAAAATTTTCAATTTTTTTTGTTAAATTTTAAATAAATAAATATTTTCTTTTTTTGTTTAAGGCATTAGATCAAAACATAAAATATATAGATTGGCTTATTTTCATTAATAATGAGGTGAATAACTGGGTAAGTCAACGGTGAATAAATGGTTAAGTCTCATATCTCATTATTCTAATCACTTAGTAGTCACAGAATGAGACCAATAATACGTCTGTTTTATCTTAATTTTTTGTAAAGCTTTAGCATTCTATCATATAAAATCGATTTTTCACATGTTGTCAAAATTGGTAAGTCGTCTCCTGAAATCTATGTAAAATTGACTTAGCCACTTATTCACCGGAGTAACAGAAATAAAACTAACATAATAGACTACCAGAAGCGAACATAAATCATAAGAAGACATTTCTGTTTTTTACTACAAGAAAAATATACAGAAATGCGGTCCCCTCTCAGTGGGAAGCTATTAGTAATTTTTCTCTTTCCTCAATCGGACATTTAAGGAGAAAAGTAAGTACATTTTATACAGGACATTAGGTGTACGTTTGCTGTGTTGCATTTATACTATTTAGTTTCTTATTGTTGTATAGGCAACGTGTTACGCTTTTTGTTAACAGGCAACATCCTTTTTAGAGAGTGTCGTTGGATAAAACTGTGTGAAATCATTTTTTCACTATTTTACAAACCGGTAGTTACAGAAAGTACGTGACTTAAAATTTTATATTCTATAGGTATATACAGTCAATAAAGCCCAATTATATAAGGTGTTTCACGCATGCCAACTTGATTGGATAGAAATTGTGAATATTTGCACTAGTGTGCAGGACCTATTTTACCACTACTCCCGTGAGGCACCTGCTTCGGGCCCGCATTTTAATGGGGCCCGGAAAAATTACCAAAAGAAAATTTTTATTGCGATAACAAAATAAATTTTCAAAATTCTTTCATTTTAAGAACAGGAAAAAAAAACATTACTAACAATAAACAAAACTGTTAGACACCCCTCCAAAGGTTTAACAAGAGGTAAATTTACTATTATCTTTTAAGTAATATACTACGCATAATATTTATTCAAAATGCACTAAATGTAATATTTAGTTTGATGCCGATTTCTGCAAAGATAAGGTCTTGATTGCTTGTATTAGTTTTCAGTCCTGCGCTTCTAAGTTCAACGTATCTATGCATTATTCATTAGTCGTTTTATTAAATTTCTTTAAACATTTATTTTTCTTAACTAATCATTTTGTTATTATCATGAGTTACAAACACTGAAGTGGCAATTAAAAACGAAAAGAGCAAAAATTAAGAGAACAGGAACGGCAGGTACAAAAAATGCAATATTATCATTTTTTACACCCCACAACAGTGCGCAAAAAGGAAGTTCGTCTTCCCATCCTGTTTCTGATCAATCTCTGGTGACTGCTATACTGATAGAGATAGTGAAAATAAATTATGTGATGAAGGGCGAGTTGCAATCAAAGAAAATGATGACTCCACTATTGATTTTCAAGCGACTTCACCTAGCACAAGGCACAAGAGACAATGTTAGTAACTCTTTTCCTAGCGATACCTGTAAGGGATTAGCCAAAATATTTTTTCACCAAATTTTGAAAAAATGTGAAAACTTTGAATTATCCACGTCCGTCTGTCCGTCTGTGAACACAACTCCTCCGTCATTATACCAGGTAGAATGACAAATGGGGTGTCAAATGAAAGCTTATAATCTAAGGATGGTACTAAAGGTGAGAAATTTGACCTAGACTGTCTGTCCGTCTGTCCGTCTGTCCGTCCGACCGCGAATATAACTCCTTCATTATTATACCAGGTAAAATGACAAATGAGGTGTCAAGTGAAAGCTTATAATCTAAGGATTGTACTAAAGGTGAGAAATTTGACCTAGGCTGTCTGTCCGTCTGTCCGTCTGACCAAGAATATAAGTCTTCCGTCATTGTACCAGGTAGAATGACAAATGAGGTGTCGAATGAGAGCTTATAATTCAAGGATGGTACTAAATATGTGAAACATCGACTTCCAGTTCTACTTTTGGGTGAAAACCTAGGACTTACGAAGTCCAATGACTTGTTTAAATCTGGAATTTCAACAATATTTTATAAGTGAAAAGACAGTTTATGTTTCCTTTCGATTCAGAGGCGATACATAATCTCCAGACAGCTGTTTCTGTCTTACGGCTTCCTCAGTGGAGCTGCGTGCACACCTCTGAATCAAAACGAAACCAAAATGTCTACTTAAGTGAAATTTCAAAAATAGTTTAAAATTCACTATAAGGACGCTGCAGTGACATCTCTTAACGAAAAGAGAAAAGTCTCTATATAGTAATATTTTATAAATAATTAATCGACGGAATCAAAATACATATTGATAAATTTGGTGAGTGTGTTACACAATTGGATAATAATAAAACCAGATATTTGCAATGTGCGATTTTTTATAAAACGGAAACTAATGGGGAAAAATTCTTCGCGAGTGGTTAGTGTACATTTCTAAATGTAGCCGTGTTTATTGGTTTGTAAACTGTTTTCCACGAAAATTGTTCTTGTAACTTCCGATAGATATAATGACTGGGAAAATATCAATAGGACAGTAGTTATTCAACATGAGCGATCCCCTGAATATATTTCATTAATTGGCACGTTAGTCAAGTTTTATTGTTATGGATAATGTACCAATAATGTACCTATTCTATACGTATTCTATTTTTACTCATTTTTAAAAATTTATATTTAAACAATTCTTCTTCTTCTTTGAGTGCCTCTCCTATCGGAGATTGGATATCATTAGGGCGATTCTAATTTTATTTACTGCTGTTTTGAACAATTCGTTAGTGGTACAGCCAAACCACTCTCTCAAATTTCTCATCCAGGACATTCTTCTACGGCCTGGATTTCTTCGTCCTTGGATTTTTCCTTGCATTATATTTTGTAGGAATGTGTACTTTTGTCCCCTCATCAGGTGGCCTAAGTATTCAAGTTTTCTCTTTTTTATATTCAGTAGAACTTCTGGCTCGTTATTTATTCTGCGTATTACTTCTTCATTTGTAATTTTATCCACCCAACTTATTCTTAGTATACGGCGGTAGCACCATATCTCAAAGCTTTCAAGATTTTTAATATTCCTCTGTTTAAGAGTCCATGACTCAACACCGTAGAGCAAAGTACTGAATACATAGCATTTTAACATTCTAGTTCGTAGATGAATACTAATATCACGATTACAAAATAATTTTTTCATTTTTATAAAAGTAGACCTGGCAATTTCAATACGTCTTTTTATCTCGTGATTTTGGTCACCTGTTTCATTGATAAGGGTTCCCAAGTATTTGTATTCGTTTACTTTTTCAAGTTGGGTACCGTTTATTGTGATACTAGTGTCATTTATTGGATTCTTACTGAAGGTCATATATTTGGTTTTTTTGACGTTCATCCTTATGCCGTAGTTATTACATATCTCATTCATACTTTCAACTAGATGTTGTAGATCTTGCGCTGTTCTTGCCATTATCACAGTATCGTCAGCATATCGAATGTTATTGATAACTTCTCCATTGACTATTATCCCTTCGTTTGCATATGAGAGAGCTTCTTGGCATATTTGTTCGCTGTAGATATTAAACAAGAGCGGTGACAATATACAACCCTGTCGTACCCCTCTACGTATTTCGTCCGATGTTTGGTCTTCTATTTTTATATTAGCTCGCTGATTCCAGTACAGATTTAATATTATTTGTATGTCTCTGGTGTCAATGTTCTTACTCTCCAGGATTTCTTTGAGTTTACTGTGGCGAACTTTGTCAAAGGCCTTTTCAAAGTCTATAAAGCAGGCGTGTACCTCTTGGTTAACATCTAGGCATCTATGTGTTAGAACGTTCAAGGCAAAAAAAGCATCCCTTGTACCTAATCCTTTTCTGAATCCCATCTGTGTATCGTTAATATCGATGTCTAGTTTTTGATAGATTCGGTTGTGGATGACTCTAAGAAATATTTTAAGCAGGTGACTCATCAAGGAGATTGTTCGATGATCTGAACATTACATTGCCTTAGTTTTCTTCGGTATGGTGACAAACGTAGACAGCAACCATTCTTGGGGTATTATACCAGTACTGTAAATTGTATTGAATATATGCAATATTATGGTTACGGATTTATCATTCAAAAGCTTCAGCAGTTCTGTAGGGATTTCATCAGGTCCGTTTGCTTTTCCATTTTTAGCGTTTCTTATTGCGTATTCTACTTCTTCTTTCAATATGTCTGGCCCAGTTTCATTGATTATCTGAGTTAAGTTCTTTCTATCCTCTTCAAATAATTCATTCAGGTATTCTGTCCATCTTTTTATTTTATTCTCTAGATCTACAATAAGATTTCCATCTTTGTCTTTAAGTTTACCTATTTGGCATTTCTTTATGCTTCCTGTTATCTCTTTTACTTTTTTGTGCATATTGAACGCATCGTACTTTTTCTCGTAGGTTTCCATTTCTTCACACTGTTCTTTAATCCACGCCTCTTTGGCTTCTTTTATTCTCTTTTTTATGTGTTTGTTTATTTCTATGTATTTGTCTAGGTAATTCTTCATCTTTCTTCTTTGTTCCATCAAGTCTAGTATGTCCTGTGTCATCCACCCCTTGTTCTTTGTTGTCGTTTTTGTCAGATGTTTCTTTCCTGCTGTTTGTATAGCTGTACAGTGGAACCCCGATAAGTCGGCCCCCGATAACCCGGAAGTCCGGCTAACCCGGACCGATTTTCATCAGACAAAAATTTAACAAATAAACAATTTAACAATTTTATCAAATAAAAATGTATGTAGGCCAAATAATATTTCAGAGATAATGTGTATTTGTGTAATTTGAACACATAAGTACAATAGTAAAAATGATTAATGCACACGGCGGCAGCCAGAGCGACCGTCTCAGCTTATCGGAAAGAACAGACACCTGTCTGCATTCCTTTTTCTTTATTTATGTCAAACTGTCTTAGCATTGTTTAAAAAAGACGTGACTATTTAAAAATTCTTGGATTGTGTGTAGTACAGCCTATTAATCACTTCCGTTCTGTAATGTAATCGTGCTTCAGATTGTGTTTGCTTTGTCTACGTAATGGTAACAAAACGTAAAAATGTTGCAGTGACAATGGAAAAGAAACTAGAAACATTAGGTAGGATTGATAAAGACGAATCTTTAAAATAAATTTATTGCAGCATCATAATATGATATTATGCTACCATAGGTCTGGATCCCGCGTATGAAAAAAAAGTTGATTAATAGCAAGCTAAAAATTTATTAATAGCTTAAGGATGTCTAGTCGGATAAACTTTGATATATGAGAACACTGAAACAGGGGCAGTTTTAATTGTGGAACAGGTCAAAAATTTGGAACGGTCAGAACACGAAAATGGCACATTTGTTTTGTCCGACAGAACAGACATAAACTCTCCGAACAGAGATTAAACTCTCATGCAAAAATCAGACTGCTATTTATCACCTGTCATAATTCCTGTCATTTGACATATTCTACATGTTCCACTCATTAAAACGCCAATTTGGTGATAAATAGCAGTCTGATTTTTGCATGAGAGTTTAATCTCTGTTCGGAGAGTTTAAGTCTGTTCTGTCGGAAAAAATACATGTGCCGTTTTCGTGGTCTGACCGTTCCAAATTTTTAACCTGTTCCACAGTTAAAACTTCCCCTGTTCCAGTGTTCCCATATATTAATGTTTGTCCGACTAGACACCCTTAAGCTAATAACAAATTTTCAGCTTGCTATTTATCAATTTTTTTTTGTACGCAGGATCCAGACCTACCATATTATGGTGTCGGTACATCTCTACAGTATGACTGAGTTTTTTACCAAGAAATGAACAAAACTCTACACTCTATACAACTATACGTAATTTAGATGTGTACTGTGCATATGTGTTTCATGTTTTTGTAATTGTAATGGAGGTTATTTATTAATTTTTACTATATTCTCCGGCTAACCCGGATTTTCGATAACCCGGATCGGCCGCGGTCCCGATTAATCCGAGTTATCGAGGTTCCACTGTATTTATGTACTTTAATTTTTGGTTAACGTTATCTGTATCGTTAATTTGTTGTTGCACTGAACTGAGGTTTTCATTTATTTCTTCTCCTGTTTCTTGTCGTATATTTTTATTTCTAAGTTTATCTAAATCTAGTGTCTTTCTGTGTGGTCTACTAATCTTTTTTGGTCTCGCCTCTATCACAGTAACTACCGGATTATGATCTGAGCCTATATCAGCTCCTGGGTACATCTTAGTACATTTAACAGCATTACGATACCTCCTTGCTATCAGAATGTAGTCTATTTGATTTCTCACTATTTTTTCTTTGGTATGTTGTGGAGATGTCCATGTATATAATCGCCGAGGAGGTAACTTGAAAAGGGTGTTTGTTATTACGAAGTCTTCGCTCTGGCAAAATTGAATCAATCAATTTAAAAAATTAACGATGTTTAATTGTTTAAATATACATTTCATTTATTGTTAATAAGGATTTAAATTTCTTATACAAATATATTTCTATTAAATAATTAATAGATACATTTAAAAAAGATATTATTATTAAATTATATTTAGGGGCCTGAACATTGTGTAGTGCTTTGGGCCCGATTTGAAGTAAAATAGGCTCTGCTACTGTGGTTGACATCGTCTTCTTCCTCTTCTCGTTCCTATCCATTTCGGATGTTGGAAATCATATTGGCAATCATAGCCTTGCTCGCTGCGGATCCAAACAGTTCCCTTGAGGTTTTCTTAGATTACGTTATTGCAGCCATGATATTCCCCTTCCACCGGGTCCTCGCTTGCCTTTGACTTTACCTTAAAATATGGACTACAGCAGGGGGAGTAACGGTGCTGATTTCTCATAACGTGTCCCAGATGCTGCAATTTTATGCGTTTGATGGTAAACACAATCTCCGGTTCCTTCTTCATTCTTCCTAGAACTTCCTTGTTTGTGATCCTTGCTGACCATGATATTCTAAGCTTTCTTCTATAAAGCGACATCTCAAATGGTTCAAGTTTTTTAATGGTAGTGTCTGTAAGCGTCCACGCCTCCGCTCGGTGCAATTATATAAAGAAAACATAGCATCTCAAATGTCTCATTTTTGTATATACATAGTAATATGTTGTAACTTTTGAAGATGGCTGTTGACATAATATGTATTTATTGGGCCGGTTTAGGTTACTATATGTTTAGATCATCAGTAATTTTTTTGACAGACTGTGTGTGATGCACTTTTATACAAAAAATTTATATTTTCTGAGTTGATTCCTTTTTTTTTTCAAAAAGATCGACATACAGTGATAAGGTGCTTTGAAAGGACCTGTTGAAAGTCTTGTCAATATTTACTCTAATGACAGCTAATCTGGAAAGCTCAACGTAGGTGGCGCTTGTGTAGTTGGAGGTCACGTCAACTTACGTCAACTATTCAAATCAATCTAGTTCTAAGTAAATACTGCATAACTGATTCGCTGTGTGAATTTAATTTGAGAAAATAAAATGCCTCAATGTTGTGCTGTGCCTTTGTGCTTATTTAGAACATCAGGATACAGGTTTCCCAAAGATATTCTGATGAGAAAAAAGTGGATTGTAGCAATAAGAAGGGATAAATATCAGCCGACAATAAATGCACCTATCTGCAATAAACATTTTATTGAAACAGATTACGTATTGCCACTGGATTAGACTGTAAAAAATCGAGTACAACTATTGGGACCGTGCAAGTTCGGCAAAGCGACCTCTATTTCTACGCTCTGTACTTTTATTCGCACTTTTAATTATATTGGCCAATTATATTAGTCCTGGTTGCTGGATAATTGTCAAGCCCATAGTGAAAAAAAATAATAAGAAGAAAAAATAAGATTCAGGTTATGTTATGAAAACATCAACAATTGTATGTAGTAAATAAAATTAGTTATTAAAATGCAGTACTGCAAGCAAAATACAATTAATTAAATTTACCTTTATATAATAATTGCATATCATATCAATATTGTGGAGCAATATATAATTAGGGATTCCAATGAACTGTCAGTGGTGGTCGGTGGATGGCTAAACTGACATGGCCATAGACACAGTTAAGGGGGGTGGTCATAATGTATGTAATGTTTACATTGAATATTGACAAATTTGTAAAGAATATCCTGTTTGGTTTTGTTTTTTTGTTAATTGTGTAGCGAAATTTGTGAAATTGTGATAGCAAATTAAATATGAAGTGGTTTAAACATTGGATACGCCTATGGATGACAGTTTCGCCATCCAGCAGCCATATTATATCACGTGATTTGGAATGCCTAATTTTTCTGCTTCAGTGACAGAAGGTATGAAATATACGTCAATTTGACAATTTTAATTGACAATATGAATTATTTAAGATAGCTGCAATATTTCTCCGCGACTCGCGCACGGTCGTTTCTCGTTTCCCTTCCAAGTACTTGCACACCGCGAGATCAACATAAATATTTTTATTTTGGTCTGATTATAGAAATAAAATATTAAGACGATGATTAATATAGCTTACCCTTCGATAAGGGCTTTCTCTTTTTTTCAGTAACTCTCGCATTCCAGCAAAAATAATATCGAAAGAAAATGGAAGAACTGAATCTTATTAATGAAAAGGCGCTTCAAGATATTATTCAAATACGAAAAGAATTAAAGATCTCCAACGAAAGAGTACAAAAATTAGAAAGATAGGGAAGAAGGAAAAATATTGTTATTCAAGGACTGTAGATTGACACCGCTCAACCACTCTTGCTAGGGAATGAGGTAGAAAAATTCATAGAAAAGGAAATGCGAGTAAAAGTAAACGGTAATGAAGCAAGAAAGCTGGGAGACAAAATATATTTGGTAGAGATGGATGACAAGACATAAAAGACCAAAGTAATGCAAAATACGATGAAACTCAAGCAACTGAAAGAATATACATAAATGACGATCTGACGAAGGACGGAAAGGGAAATAATGGCCAAAATAAGAATTTCTAAGGAAGAGAAAATCAAAAGAAATGGCACAAAAACAGGATATCAAAGACTGACAATAAACAATGAATTATGGAAATGGAATAAAGAAAAGGAGCAGCTGGATAGAATAGAGGAAGACATTGCAAAAACTAGAATTGAATGCAGTATTAGGAGACCCAACAAAGATGACCCGGCAAAGAAAACGGAAACAAAAATTGAAAAATAGTAAACGAGATAATGGCAATAAAGAAGAACTAGTTAAAATAGCGACGCGCGACGTGGAATATAAGAGGATCATTCCAGGAAGCAAAACTGAACTTTTAGTAAACGATGCCAAAAAAAATATAAATTTGATCTTGTGGCAACAAGAGACTAAGAAATTTTGACAGGGCAGTTAGGAAATAGATGTCTATATAAACAGCGGACGCTGTTAAAGGGCTTCCTTTTCCTTCAATCCTTCTCCTCAATTCGTTTTTCAACATACAAACAGTCTTCAAACAAAAACAAAAACACCATATATAAACTTCACGAATTGTCTAAACGTTGACCCCCAACTATACTAGCGCCACCAAGCGGGAGCAACGGCGTACATAGCTACCATTACCTATTTTTATACCGTATTTCCTTTATTAATCGAATATTAAAAGCAGATTATGTTTCATTTCGGTTCAGAAGTGACCCGTAATCCCCATAAGTACGTTTCTGCCTCCTCAGATGCCTTCAGTGGGGCTCCACTCCTCTGACATCTCTGAAGCTAAACGAAACCATGCTGCCTATTTAAGGAGAATTATGAAAATAATTCTGCTTATCTGACACTTCTTAGCGACATCTATTACAAAGAAATGAGAAGTCCTAGATCTAAACAATAAATTCGAAACTTCTCGTATAACTACTTTCTGGTAACATCCTTAATTTCTGCCTTTTACAGTTTATAAAGCAATGAGACGACGAATAAAGAAGACGAAAGGGTCTATTCGTGATTTCTATAAAGCTGATTCCATGTACTCAAAAAATGAGTAAAATGAAATATTACCAGCTTATGTTTCAATTCGGTTCAGAGGTGATCCATCATCTCAATACGTACGTTTCTGTCTATCCAGAGATCTTTTGGAGACGTATGGGGATGGTGGATCACCTCTGAACCGAAATTAAAGATAAGCTGTTTTTTAACTTATCATTTTACTCAGTGCCGGTTTAACCTAACTTCGGGCCCTGGGCGCTGGAGGTTTAGGGGCCCCCTTCATTGCTATTCGTTGTCAGTTGTTTAACAAGAAAACATATGCATTAACTGTAAAGGTTTTTTGTAAAATCCATAAAATATTTTTTTAAATAAGCAAGAAGAATAGCAAATCTAAAAAATAATCCAAAAAATACATTTAAAAACATAAATAAAAAACAGAAAGTTCCACAAAACAATACATGAAGCCAAAAAACATATTCAAAAAAATACATAAAGACAAAAATTAGATCACTTTTTTTATTGACTTGGCATTCGCAAACTGCCATATAATATTATCACAATTCAGTTTCTCCGGTTCTTCATTCTCTATATACAATAGTGATAATGCGGTTTTCTTGACCCAAATTTGACCTTAAATATGTTTTTATTCTTTTTAAAGCCGAAAAAGACCGCTCGCCTGACGCATTAGAAATTGGTATTGTCAAATAAATTTGCAGTAAAGTTAAAATATTGCTTTAAAAAAGTTGCTTTTACATCCTGGAAGAATCAAATTTTTCATAAATTGTATGATGTTTATTCAAATTTTGGCATAACGTTCCAAAATGGGTAATTTCATTATGCAAGTTCTCTTTGGTTCCATCAACACCGTTTTTATGTTTTTCGCATAAAGTATTAATTGACGTCTTGACTTCTTCTTTATCTCTAGATCAAAAAACATCTAAAAAATTTGAAAACAGCGACTAATTTTCTAGACTCTAGATTTTCTGCGACAGCGATTTTTTTGTCGCTGCGACTACAAATCACAAGTGGAGTGATAGCCTTAGAGGCCACTGTATAATGCCAAAAACTTGCTTTACTTTTGAATGTTTGAAAGAGTGTGTACCTATTGTTTAGTTATTGGCATTTTCGAGAATAATCTATTCTTTATCTATAAATTAGATTTATATATATATATATATATATATATATATATATATATATATATATGTAAAATATTATACGGGAAATAAATATTCTACCTTCGTCTGTGCTGCCATCTTGGGAACGTTTTCGCTGTCTACAGCTCATCAGCCAAGCTCTCAGAACAGACGAAGATGCAGAATATTTCCTCCGTATACCCGAGGCCGTAAGACAGCCATGCAGTCCTTATGGGACTAGCGCAATCTGAGTTAGTTAGAAGCAACCTACCTTGCTCGTTTCGGTACGAAACCGATCTGTGCCTCCACTTTGAGGCCACGAGATGTCACCTGGTATTTATTGAAAAATACCTACGGCGTCAAACAAGCAGGAAATAATCGCAACTTTCTACTTTTTAAAAAGTATGAAAATAATATGTAAAATATTATACGGGAAATAAATATTCTACCTTCGTCTGTGCTGCCATCTTGGGAACGTTTTCGCTGTCTACAGCTCATCAGCCAAGCTCTCAGAACAGACGAAGATGCAGAATATTTCCTCCGTATACCCGAGGCCGTAAGACAGCCATGCAGTCCTTATGGGACTAGCGCAATCTGAGTTAGTTAGAAGCAACCTACCTTGCTCGTTTCGGTACGAAACCGATCTGTGCCTCCACTTTGAGGCCACGAGATGTCACCTGGTATTTATTGAAAAATACCTACGGCGTCAAACAAGCAGGAAATAATCGCAACTTTCTACTTTTTAAAAAGTATGAAAATAATATGTAAAATATTATACGGGAAATAAATATTCTACCTTCGTCTGTGCTGCCATCTTGGGAACGTTTTCGCTGTCTACAGCTCATCAGCCAAGCTCTCAGAACAGACGAAGATGCAGAATATTTCCTCCGTATACCCGAGGCCGTAAGACAGCCATGCAGTCCTTATGGGACTAGCGCAATCTGAGTTAGTTAGAAGCAACCTACCTTGCTCGTTTCGGTACGAAACCGATCTGTGCCTCCACTTTGAGGCCACGAGATGTCACCTGGTATTTATTGAAAAATACCTACGGCGTCAAACAAGCAGGAAATAATCGCAACTTTCTACTTTTTAAAAAGTATGAAAATAATATGTAAAATATTATACGGGAAATAAATATTCTACCTTCGTCTGTGCTGCCATCTTGGGAACGTTTTCGCTGTCTACAGCTCATCAGCCAAGCTCTCAGAACAGACGAAGATGCAGAATATTTCCTCCGTATACCCGAGGCCGTAAGACAGCCATGCAGTCCTTATGGGACTAGCGCAATCTGAGTTAGTTAGAAGCAACCTACCTTGCTCGTTTCGGTACGAAACCGATCTGTGCCTCCACTTTGAGGCCACGAGATGTCACCTGGTATTTATTGAAAAATACCTACGGCGTCAAACAAGCAGGAAATAATCGCAACTTTCTACTTTTTAAAAGTATGAAAATAATATGTAAAATATTATACGGGAAATAAATATTCTACCTTCGTCTGTGCCAACCGTATCTGTACCGTAAATACCAGGTGACATCTCGTGGCCTCAAAGTGGAGGCACAGATCGGTTTCGTACCGAAACGAGCAAGGTAGGTTGCTTCTAACTAACTCAGATTGCGCTAGTCCCATAAGGACTGCATGGCTGTCTTACGGCCTCGGGTATACGGAGGAAATATTCTGCATCTTCGTCTGTTCTGAGAGCTTGGCTGATGAGCTGTAGACAGCGAAAACGTTCCCAAGATGGCAGCACAGACGAAGGTAGAATATTTATTTCCCGTATAATATTTTACATATTATTTTCATACTTTTTAAAAAGTAGAAAGTTGCGATTATTTCCTGCTTGTTTGACGCCGTAGGTATTTTTCAATAAATACCAGGTGACATCTCGTGGCCTCAAAGTGGAGGCACAGATCGGTTTCGTACCGAAACGAGCAAGGTAGGTTGCTTCTAACTAACTCAGATTGCGCTAGTCCCATAAGGACTGCATGGCTGTCTTACGGCCTCGGGTATACGGAGGAAATATTCTGCATCTTCGTCTGTTCTGAGAGCTTGGCTGATGAGCTGTAGACAGCGAAAACGTTCCCAAGATGGCAGCACAGACGAAGGTAGAATATTTATTTCCCGTATAATATTTTACACATTATTTTCATACTTTTTAAAAAGTAGAAAGTTGCGATTATTTCCTGCTTGTTTGACGCCGTAGGTATTTTTCAATAAATACCAGGTGACATCTCGTGGCCTCAAAGTGGAGGCACAGATCGGTTTCGTACCGAAACGAGCAAGGTAGGTTGCTTCTAACTAACTCAGATTGCGCTAGTCCCATAAGGACTGCATGGCTGTCTTACGGCCTCGGGTATACGGAGGAAATATTCTGCATCTTCGTCTGTTCTGAGAGCTTGGCTGATGAGCTGTAGACAGCGAAAACGTTCCCAAGATGGCAGCACAGACGAAGGTAGAATATTTATTTCCCGTATAATATTTTACATATTATTTTCATACTTTTTAAAAAGTAGAAAGTTGCGATTATTTCCTGCTTGTTTGACGCCGTAGGTATTTTTCAATAAATACCAGGTGACATCTCGTGGCCTCAAAGTGGAGGCACAGATCGGTTTCGTACCGAAACGAGCAAGGTAGGTTGCTTCTAACTAACTCAGATATATATATATATATATATATATATATATATATATATATATATATATATATATATATATATATATATATATATATATATATATATATATATATCTATTTTTGCCTTTCGTTTAACTATTTTAAAAGGAATTATTTTGTTCATATTTTAAAAATACTTATTTTAAAGCCGAAAAGTGAGATAAATTATTATTTAAGCCCCACATATCAAAAAGAAATTATGAGAAACTAAAAAAACTCCGTTTGTGCGATTATTTTGGATACAATTCGAGACATGGTCATTGATTAATAACTTACACAGTTTTTACCCACTACCTGGGTAGTTTTTAATCAATGGCATGGCGAAATCTTACAACTTTCTGTAGTTTTTGGAAAAGGGCCCCGCCACAAACACTGACACGGGACTCCTGTGGGGCTAGGCTACGGCACTGTGTATAGACGTGAAGAGATGTAACAATAGAACAAAGGCGTTTGCAGTGTATTGGCGTACCTGCGTATGAAATTTTTTGGAAGAATATGTAAATGATTTAGCGACTTTATTTTTTTATAATTAAAAGGAACGGGCCCTGGCCCCTGGGCGCCTGCCCCAAGCGTCCAGTGGATAAACCGGCACTGATTTTACTCATAGTTTGAGTACACGGAATCAACTCTCGTTGGAATTTCTCCTAGACGAATAGAAGCGACGGAATGTGACTGCATATTCAGAGGCGGCTTTACCTATTGTGCAGGGTGTGCGGTGCACACGGGCGCCGGAATGTCGGGGGCGCCAAGCGCCAAAAAGCGGGTCCTTTACTTTGTTTCAACATAAAATATAATTTTTTTTTATTATGAGGCGTAAGATGAATCAGTAACTGACGTGAAAATACATTTTAAAGTAAACTCTTACTATTACCTATTAGATACCTCAATTACTAAGTTTGACGAACTCTTCGAACTTTTAAAGCAAAATAATGACACTTTTTCGTTCCTTCAAAAATTAAAACGCTGGAAGAATTTAGAGTTAGATACAAAAAGAGCATATTGTTCTAATTTAGAAAATAAATTGTGTCATGTTGGCTCTTCAGACGTAGATAGGTTTGAACTCTTTAATGAAATAGAATTATTACCAATATTTATCGATGATTCTACTACACCTTTGGATATTTTAAATTCTTCTTTAAGTGCCATCTCCGCGACGGAGGTCGGCAAGCGTCATAGCTATTCGGATTTTAGAGACGGCTGCTCTGAAAAGTCTATTTGATGTACATCCGTACCATTCTCTCATATTGCGCAGCCACGATATTCTGAGTCTCCCTATGCTTATTTTTCCTTGAATCTTTTCTTTCATAATCAATTGGAGCAAGTTGGATCCCTCTCCACGTGTAATATGTCCGAGATATTCCAATTTTCTTGTTTTGATGGTATGGTATTTAAGATTTCCATTTCTTTATTCATCTTTCTCAGAACCTCTTTATTTGTAACGTGTTCTGTCCACGATATTTTCAGAATTCTTCTATACACCCATAGCTCGACTGATTCTAGTTTTTCATTGATGCAGCATTCAAGTTCCAGCTTCATTTTGAATTACTTGTATACAAATAAATTACATTCAGTGTTCCCAAATTTGTTTACTGCTCTTAGAATTTACCTCAAATTACCAGTGACAGTAGCGCACAGTGAAAAATTAAAAATTATCCAAGGTCAACATTGTCGCAAAGTCGATTGACAAATTTCTCACTAGTAAGTATTAAATATGAAATAAAAATTGAAGTAAGTGATATTATTTCAAGATTTTGCTAATGCAAAAGCACGAAAAGTATCTTTTTTATAATTATATATTGTAGTAAGTGCCTCTGTGCGTCTGTTAATAATTCTTTAATAAATTATTATTTTTTTAAATAATCACAAAGTTGTTCTTTTTAATTCATCTAAAAAATTCCATCCTAAAAGTACTATTTACTCGTGTACTCACACCTGTCAAATTTCCTCAACCAACTTTCCTTTATACCTCATAGATAGAAAAGTTCATTTTTATTTAAATATTTTGGACAGATTTGGGTAGGTTCTTCTGACGCCGTGAGTACCTATTCATTCCTCACATAATTTAATATTGCACTATTTCCAGCTGGATTTTTGTTTACATTATAAGCGTACATAATACCCTCTAATACTCTCTGTACTATTAGTACAGGTACTAGGTATTATAGGTACTTATTCAACTATTCCATTTTGACTGCGCGTCGACCAAGGGGCGCCAGTGCATCGACTGCACACGGGCGCTACATTGGCTAGAGCCGCCACTGTGCATATTGTAGAGTCCCTTTCGTCTTCTTTATTCGACGTCTCCTTGCCTTATAAATTGTAAAAGGCAGAGATTAAGGATGTTACCTGAAATTCTTCTCATTTCTCTTTAATCGAATATTAGTCGAACATTAAAAAATTACTAATAGTCCCTTGTATTGTTTGTTCATTATACTTAGATCCTAACCAGAAATCTCGAATCAAATCGAATATAAACTAAGCTTTATTTTTAAGTGTACGTAAAGAAAAAGTAATACGTCACGCATCTTCAGCAGTGATTTATTATTATTGTCAGTCCGTCAAGATAAGCACATATAGACATCCGCGGCTCGAAGAACGTGCACACAATCTGTACTTCCAAACCGCATTAGTATTCTGTGACGTTAAAAAAGTCATCAAAGCCCATCTAATTAGTCTAAATGTCCCCTGAATTGAATAATATACACTTTAAGATCAGAGCTCGTTCCACCTTTGGTTGTGCACTATCAACTTTTTACACACTTCGAGAGACTGGATTTGGAAAAACAACTTGACTTGATAGTGATACTTTTACAAATGGCGGATAGATTTGTTTTGTTTAAGAGAAATCAAAACGTAACAGATTTAGCGTTTGATTACGCGGAAATCAAATACTTTATGTGTAAGAGTTTAGATAAAATCTTGGTAAGTATTTTTAAGTAGGTACGTTAGAAAAGGTGTTATGAAGCGGGTTTTCTAAAGATACTGGACGCGTTTCTTGTTTATAGATGAAGATAACATCCTTATGCAACATATTTATTTATTTATACGAATAACACGCCGTTAAGACCTAGGGCATTTTTATAAAACCTAATCATAAGATTAACTAATTACAATTATTTTAAACAAAACTGATACTTAAGTAGGTATATACAAAATTATTTTGAATTGAGACTAGGGCCGAGACAATAAAGACCAAACAAATAATGAGAACAATAGAGATGAAAACCCTAAGATCCATAGGAGGTATAACACTCAGAGATAGAGTACGAAACGAAGACATATTGAGAGAGCTAGGCGTTCAAGACGTAGTGAGATGGACAAGAGCACGACGACGCATATGGAGAGACCACGTAGATCGGATGGACCCTGAAGGTATGGCGCAATGGGCGAAGACACAGAAGCCCAACACCAAGTGGCCCATAGGAAGACACCTTTTCCCATGCGTCACGATTCATTTTCAAACAAATTAAGTCAAAACATAAAGTAAAACGAACGTCGATGTGTTACCAGAGAACGGCAGTTCTCGCCAGTGGCGCATACCCACACCCCCCTACACGCGACACTATATATACACGAAATTTTCTATTTTCTAAATCTGACTGATTTGAAAATTGGGCCAACTCTCATCTTAAAGTTCAGGAAAAGACTCACCCATTCATATGTCAACCATCCATATGTCAACCGTCCATTTTGGTCCAAGGGTGTGGATTTTACGGCCCTTCCTATTTAGGGTTTTTTTTTCGTTCTCGTCTCCAAAACTCCCAAAAACTTAAAAATTTAAGTCCAGCTTCGCGGCTTCTAATAGTACTGATCATTACCTTTCCAACGCATGGCTAATTTTGAAAATCGGTTATACCATTCAAAAGTTACCGAGCTCAGAAATATGACTCAATTTTTATTTAAAAAGTGGACAATGTTTGTGGATATGTAAGTATGTGTGGAAAAGTTACACCGATTTGATTTTTTTTCCGTGTTTGAAGAGGGGGTCGATTCAAAACCGGTGTAGTTTGTGACTTTTGACCACCCATAAGCCAGCTATAGGACTTGGTAAGTACAAAACGGCATATTTTTGGGGGGTACATATCTTCGGTTCAAGAAGAGACAGGAGAACAGGAAATACACCAAATCAATAGTGTTGAGTTAAGCTTTCAAATGGTGTCTAAGCCGTCAGGATCAGACATACACACACACGGCTCTTCTTCTTCTTTAAGTACTGTGCCCAAATTTTTAGGCGTGGGTAGCTTCCATAACAATTTGCCGATATCGTTCTCGATCTTGTGCGGCATGTAACAATTGATCTGCTGATAAGCCAGTCCATTGACGAAGGTTTCGGAGCCATGAATATTTCTTTCGACCAATTCCTCTTTTTCCGTCGATCTTTCCATTGAGTATTAACTGCAGCATCCTGTATCTGCTACCTCTCATTATATGCCCCAGATATTCAAGTTTTCTCTTTTTTATCATCTTCATTAAGTCACCTTCGCCTTGACCTACTCTGTTTAAGACTTCTCTGTTTGAAATGCGTTGAACCCAAGATATTCTGAGCATTCTACGATACGACCACATCTCAAAGGCTTCTAATTTGTTCATCATGTTAACCTTCATGATCCAGGTTTCACATCCATATAGTAATACAGGATACACATAACATTTTAGGAACTTGATTCTTAGTTGTAAGTTCAGCTGAGAGTTGCTCAGAATAGATCTAAGTTTCATAAATGCTCCTCTTGCAATTTCTATACGAGTTTTAATTTCTTCATCCGGATTTAGTGTCTCGTTTATCCAACATCCTAGGTATTTAAAATGGTTAACTTTTGTTATTGATTCATCATTGACAATTAGTTGCATAGGGCCGACGTCTTGTTTACTAACCACAAGTAACTTTGTCTTTGTTGCATTTATGTTAAGTCCGTTATTGGAGCATTCTCTAGTGACTCGATCTATAAGGAATTGAAGATCTTCGATATTTTCAGCCATGATCGCGGTGTCGTCTGCATATCTGATGTTGTTAATAGTTTCTCCCCCGATTCGAACTCCACATTGTCCTTCCAAGGCTTCATTAAAAATTATTTCTGAGTATACGTTAAACAAAGTTGGGGATAACACACAACCCTGTCTGACACCTCTTTGAATGCAAATTTTGTCTGTTTCTTTGCCGCCTACCAGAATAGAAGCTTCTTGATTCCAATATAGATGTTGTAAAAGTCTCAGATCTTTATCGTCTATTCCAATCATTTCTAGATATTCAAACAACCTATCATGTTGAACTCTATCAAACGCCTTCTCAAAATCTATAAAGCAGACGTAAATTGGTTTCTGTACTTCCCATGATCGTTGAAGTAATGTTAACATTGAGAACAAAGCTTCCCTTGTTCCCAATCCTTCTCTGAAACCGAATTGTTTGTTTCCCATTGTTTCTTCACATTTCTGCTTGATTCTATTAAGAATTATCTTAAGAAGTAGCTTGAGAGAGTGGCTCATGAGACTAATTAGTCTAAAGTCTTTACATGATGATGTATTAGGCTTTTTTGGGAGTGGAATAAATGTAGACTCTAACCATATCTGTGGCATCATTCCAGTCTCGTATATATGGTTATAAATGTTTGTTAGTTGTGAGACATTGTCGTCATCCAGAAGTTTGAGCCAGTCTGATGGTATTTGGTCAGGGCCTGGAGATTTCCCATTTTTGCTCTGTTTGATGACTTTCTCTACTTCCGCTTTTAAAATACTAGGACCAGTATTCGTATACTTTGTGGTGTTAAGTGGTGTATTTTACCCTTGGAGTTTCTCATAAAGTGAGGAGTTCTTTTTCTCTGAGTGTAGGTAATTTCTTTAAGCTTTTTATGTATATTAAACTCGTCATGTTTTCTTTGTAGTTCTTCCATTTCACGACATCTTTGTTCCATCCAGTCCTCTTTTGCTCGCTTAACCTCGTATCTTATTTGTCGATATATCTCTCTATACCGAATCTCGTCTTTGTTTTTCCAATTTCTTCTTTGTTGAATAAGGTCTAGTATTTTTTTATTTACGGTCTACACACGGCTCAGTATAGCCGAAAAACTGAAAAAGTAAACTTTGAAAATTTTGGATTTTCGACAATTACTCAAAATTTCAACCTACGAATTGCGCCAATAACTGAGTGTTTGTAGAAGGACTCTAGACGAATCTAACGGTGTATACCGCATATCCGGAAAAATTCGAATTTTTAAGTTATAGGTTTCATAAGTATGATCAAATCTATTTCCTGTGGGAAAAACGGTTCCTCATACTCAATAATTCCTGCAATAGCTTCAGTTATCATACTTGACCTTAGATCCATCAGATACAACTGGTCAATACGTTTCAAACTCATATTTATTGATCAAAATCGGTTAAGCCGTTTAGAAGTTATTAAGCTGCAAAAGTATAATCCAATTAACGATTATTCCCGAAATGGTTTATGGGCAATTCGAGTTCATTTACCGGCCATCTCAATATTTTTTTTTTCAATCTATTTCAAATAGAAAAAAATCTAGTGTACATTCGATGGACACTAGATCATTTGGGAGATAATACAACAAAGGTGACCATTTATAAAGCTTAACGTGTAATCGAGGAACATTGCATTCAACTTCATACATTTAATTTATAAATAACTTTGAAAAACTCCTGATACAAGAATAAAAAACCGCTAAACGCCGTAAAAATGAGTGGCGCATACAATATTCCAGCTACAAAAATCTGATATGAATATTACGTGGCGCGAAAATGTATTTTCATTTTGATGCAAAACAAAATTCTAGTTTTATTTTAAAAGATTTTTCCATAATATTTGCCAAATTTGAAGTAAACGCTCCACAAAAGAGTTTCAAAATTCAAACTGTATCAAAGTTACTCTTTTGTGGCGCGTTTACTTCAAATTTAGCAAATATTATGGAAAGATCTTTTAAAATAAAACTATAATTTTGTTTTGCAGTTTTGTTTAGCGGTTTTTTATTTTTGTTTTGTATACTGTATACTATATACTACTCGGCGTGCGTTTCACTTTATGTTTTTACTTAATTTGTTTGAAAATGAATCGTGACGCATGGGAACAGTTATAGCGGACGAACAATATTAAAGGTGATCAATTTGAGTAAAACAGATATAATGCAAATGAGGTGTCAAATGAAAGATTATAAACCAAAAATGGTATTAGAGGTGAGAAATTTAACCTCGGACTTCCCGTTTCAGAGCTGCAACCAAACGTACTATTTCAAGCCGAAATAGTACAAGTGATATATTATTCGACGCGCATTAGGACGATGGGAAAAATGTATACTTTTGGTTTTGATATCATTTTCGGTTTAAAAGTTCTAACCAAAAGTGCCATATTATAGTCGCAGAAATAGTACATGTGATAATCACTAGACGCGTACTGAAAAGCGGGCTTGAATCTTTAGTTATAATTTTGGCTTCATTTGCGGTTAAAAATTTATGACCGAAGTTTGGCAAACATGACTTGATTGGTGAACTTGTATATCAATCGATGCAAAGTTACGCGAAGAGTTCAAATATCGGTTTCAAATATGCTATTCTAAGCATCCTTCTTTAACACCGCGTTTCAAATGACTGTAGCTTATTTATGTGTTCTTGCTTCAATATCCAGCTTTCAAGTCCATATTGCAGTATCGAGAACACGTCCAAAGAACACGACAAAGAGTCCTTTGAGGAACTCAAAAAACTTCAAATGTGTCCTTACTTTGGCATAGGAAGAATTAAATTTCGTGTCAAGGATGATGGGCACATTGAGAAGGTTGCAGAGGCCGGACCAAGGGGGTTGCAAGGCGTAACTGCCACAACCTCGGCAGTTAAGTCTAAGCAAAAAAGAAAAGAAGTCAAACCTTCAGAGGCGCAAAGCTCTAAAGTAGCGTCAAATAAGGTTAAGACTTCGAGCAAAAGCAAGGCTCCCCCTAAGGATGATAAGTCAAGGGAAGGAGCAAAAGAAGGAAAAATCCCGGAAGAAGTCCGCACCGACTTGCAGGGGAGTGCTACAGACCCGCCCAGAAGGCTAGAAGCCACTGAGCGTGTGGTCTCTCCCATGGAAGGGGTAGAGGACACGGGAAAACCCGAAAGATAGCCTTCAATTTAGAGGAAGGCAGAATAAAGATCCTGCAGGTCAACCTACATCATGCCAAATCTGCGTCGGCGGTTTTGTGCAGAAGGTTTGATATGGAAGGCCTGGACTTGGCCCTACTGCAGGAACCATGGCTCCACGGAGGGAGAGTTGCAGGCTTAAAGCCGCAACAAGGTAAGTTACTATACGATGCGAAAGGAGAGACACCTCGAGCATGCATTGTATATGGCAACGAAGTAAACTGTACACTGATTCCGGATCTTTGCTGCGGAGACTTTGTTACAGGTATTCTAACCGCTTCCACCGAGGAAGGTAGTAAAAGATGGTTGGTCTGTTCTGCCTACTTCGCTGGAGAGAAGGTCTTCCGCCCAGGCATAGTAGAGGACGTTATAACCTACAGTCGAAGGGAGAACCTTCATCTAATACTGGGATGTGATGCCAATGCCCACCATCTGGCATGGGGGAGTACGAACATCAATAGTCGAGGTGAGTCTTTACTACAGTTCATCTTAAGCATGGGTTTAGAAATAGCCAATATAGGAAATAAACCTACCTTCGTTACGGCCACGCGCAGAGAAGTCTTAGATGTAACACTTTGCAGTGAAAAAACGTATGATACTATAAAGAATTGGCATGTGTCAGAGGAACCTTCATGTTCCGATCATAGGCACATTCGATTCGATTTAGCTACTTCGATTCGAACGGTGGCAAGATTCAGGAACCCGAGAGAGACGGATTGGGAAGGCTATAGAGGCTCACTCGAGAAGTCTCTCGAGGGAGGAATCGGCACCATAAGAGATAGGGAAGATCTCGAGCTGGCAATTGAAACGGTGAGCGGAGCTGTTCTGGCCTCTTACCAGGAGAATTGTCCAGAGAGAGAAAAGAAAGGAAAGAAAAACACACCCTGGTGGAATGAACACTTACAAAAGCTTAGGGCAGATGTAAGAAGGCTATTCAATAAAGCCAAATTCAACCAGGAGTGGTCCATATATAGAGAAAAACTGACGCAATACAATAAGGAGATCCGAAAAGCCAAAAGAGACTCGTGGCGAAAGTTCTGCGAGGAAGTCGAACAGGCTCCCGCATGCTCCAGAATCCACAAGGTCCTGGCTAAGGATGGTATTGTGAATCAGGTCGGCCTCTTGAAGAAAGAGGACGAAACGTATGTGGAAACCCTGGAGGAAAGCTTAATAATGCTCACCAAGGCACATTTCCCCGGCTCATCTATTGACAATAATCCTCCGGTAGAGCTAGCTTATCCCAGAAGGCCTACTAAGGCGGACTGGAAATTAGCTACCGACATCACGAGACCGGAAAAAGTCAGGTGGGCGATCAATAAATTCCAGCCATATAAATCACCTGGAATGGACGGGATCTATCCAGCCTTCCTACAGAAGGGACAGGATGTGATTATCCCGCATCTAACAAAGATCTTTAAAGCTAGTTTGGCATGGAGATATATTCCAACTGCATGGCGAAGGGTGAAAGTCACATATATCCCCAAGGTTGGTAGGGTAATGGACCAGACCCCCAAGTCATACAGACCAATAAGTCTATCCTCTTTCCTAGCAAAAACGCTGGAAAGATTGATAGACAGGTATATTAGGGACGATGTGCTGATGGAAAAACCACTTAGCGATCGTCAATATGCATACCAGCCAGGAAAGTCAACTGACTTGGCACTGGATGATCTTAACAGACTGCTCTCAAAGTCGCTAGATGACACAGAGATAGCGGTGGCGACGTTTCTGGACGTGGAGGGAGCATTTAATAACGTCTCCTTCGAGTCTGTAACGGAAGCGCTTAAAAGGAGAGGAGTTCCTGCCTTCATATGCGAGTGGACAAAGACGACCTTAGCAAATAGGATCATGGTGTCCTCGTTAGGTGAAGCCACCATTGAAGCGAAGGCAGTAAGCGGCTGCCCACAAGGAGGAGTTCTATCCCCATTACTGTGGGCAACGCTTATGGACGACCTACTTAACACGCTGTCCAGGGAGGGTTTTTACTGTCTGGGATATGCGGACGACTTGGTAATTGTAGTTCGAGGACGCTTTACCAAAGTAATTTCAGAGAGACTTCAAGTCGCTCTGAGGATGGTGGACAGCTGGTGTGAGAAAGAAGGCCTGAAGGTTAACCCTCAAAAAACATCCGTTGTTCCCTTCACCAGGAAAAGAGCACTGCAAGGCTTACAGCCACTAGCGCTCAAGGGAGTAGAAATCCCATTCACAAGTCAGGCCAAGTACTTAGGTGTAATATTCGACCAGAGGCTGACATGGAATGCACACATTCAAAAAGTCACACAGAAGGCCATTATGGCCCTGAACAGATGTAGACGAATGTGTGGCAAGAATTGGGGGTTAAATCCTAAAATGAACCTCTGGTTATACACAAGGGTTATAAGGCCCATGCTAACTTACGGTTCAGTGGCGTGGTGGAACAAAACGCAACAGTCCGGGGCGATTCGATTGCTCAGTAGCACACAAAGACTTGCATGCTTGAGTGTTACGGGAGCCATGAGAACAGTCCCAACGGACGCGCTAGAAGTTATACTAAACCTACCACCTCTACATATATACATACAGAGTGAAGCCAGATCAACAGTACATCGGTTGATCCAGGGCCAAGCTCCAATAAGTATGATGCAGGGAACTGATAACTTAAGGCTATACCAGGACATAAAGGCAGACCCCGTTCTAGGAATGCCTGTAGACCGAATGGTTACGAGGTATAGCTTTAACAAAAATTTTCAAGTCACAATACCAAAAAGAGAGGACTGGGAAGCTGGTCCGCCGATAACGGCAAACTCAATATGGTATACGGACGGCTCCAAAACCGATATAGGTACAGGGGCTGGAATATATGGCTTAAAACCAAGGACGGAAGTCCGGGTATGTCTAGGGACATATGCGACCGTATTTCAAGCCGAAGTAGCTGCTATACAAAGGTGCGCTATGGAACTAATCAGTCGGAATCTAGATAACGACTCCATCGTTATCTATTCGGATAGTCAAGCGGCTCTGAAGGCTCTCAGTTCGGTACAGGTCGATTCATGGCTGGTATGGAACTGTTTGAGTGTCCTCTCTCAGGTGGGAAGTCGAAACAGATTGACACTTGCCTGGGTGCCGGGACATAAGGGTTATCGTGGCAACGAGAAGGCCGATGAATTGGCCCGAGAAGGCGCATCTACGCCACTGGTTGGTCCGGAACCCGTCTTTGGAATCGCAAATACGATAAAAAGAGCAGCTATACAAAAATGGGCGCAACAGAGGTCTCTTGAATGGTGGAACAACTCCCCAGGACAGAGGCAGGCCAAACAGTTCATCAAAGGACATTAGGCTAAATTTACAACAGACTTACTTTCGCGCAGTCGAAGCACTGTCAGAATGATAGTGGGTCTGCTGACTGGACACTGTAGACTCAATAGACACTTGAGTCTCATAGGCCTGACAGAAGAGGACACCTGTCGGTTCTGTCTGGAAGAAGAGGAAACCGCTCTACACGTTCTGTGTCATTGCGAAGGTCTCGCACGAGTGCGGTTTCTAGAACTCGGTGAGGAAAAACCGGAAGCACCAGGCTACATGAAAAGGCCACTATCAAGGCTGTTAAGTCTCATTAAGAGGACTAAGCTAGATGAAGTGCTTTAAAAGAAAGGGGAAACACAATAGATCTACTAAGGTCGCAGTGTATCAGGCTCTATTGGCCGCCCCATTTTCTACATTCTACATTCTACATCGAGAACACGTAGCATCTCAAAGCTCTTACTCTCAGTTCTAAGCTAAGGTCTTTGTTGCAGAGAATTGTTTTCATTTTTACAAACGCATTTCTTGCTATTTCTATCCTGGTTCTTATTTCTGTTGTTTGATCATTTTGCTCTGAAATCTAGGTTCCTAGGTTTTGTTGAGTAGAAATTGGAGTTGTTCAACAGAGCTTGCCATAATCACGGTGTTATCTGTATAGCTTATATTGTTACTAAATCTTCCGTTAATTATTATTCCTTCACTTTGAGATAGTAATGCTTCTTCAAAAATGGCTTCACTATATGCCTAACAAGTAAGACACATTACATCCCTGCCTAACTCCTCTCCTGATTTCAATTTCTGGACTGGGTTCGTTATCTATTACAATTTGTGTTCTCTGATTCCAGTAAAGGTTTGTTATTATTCGTAAGTCCATTTTGTCTACGTTTCTGGAAGCTAGAATTTGGACTAATTTTTCATGTTTTATTTTGTCAAATGCTTTCTCAAAATCAACGTAACAAACATGCACATCCACATTCATGTCTATGTATCTTTGAGCTAACACATTCAAAGCAAATAACGCCTCTCTGGTTCCTAGTCAGCTTCTGAACCCAAACTGACTATCATCTATTCCTTCTTCCAGTTTTTTATCTATACTACAATGTATTATTTTCAAGAATAATTTTGTGAAGGTGACTTATTAATGATATTGTTCTGTATTCACTACAATCTTTAGCGTTTGTATTTTAGGAATAGCACAAAAGGTGGAGAGTAACCATTGTTTTGGTATATTTTCTGTATGTATACTGTGTTAAACAAGTCTACGATAATGTCTAAGGTTTCATCATTTATGCATTTTAAGCTTTCTACTGGGATTTGGTCTGGACCTACTGCTTTACCATTCTTGCTGTTTTTTAATGCCGATTTAATTTCTTCTTTAATATCTTTAAAACCATATCATCTTCTACTTCGACTTCCGTCTGCTCTGTTCTATTGTCTTTGGATATTTCATTTATGTATTCTGTCCATCTTGTAATGTTTCGTTAGTACTCAACACAAGTTTCCCATTTGTATCTTTTAGTATTCCCAGTTTTCTTTTTCTGCTGTTCTGAGTTAATTCATTAATTTTTTTTATGTGTGTTAAAACTATCATGTCTTTTCTGGTGTTCTTCTATTTCTGCGCATTGTTCTTTTAACGATTGCTCTTTTGCCTGCTAAATTTTGGATTTTATTTGTTCATCCACATTTTTGTACGTCTGATTATCTTTGATTTTATGCTGACGTCTTTCTTCCATTAACTCTAAGATTTCCTCCGTCATCCATTGTTTTTTTTTCGTATCTGATTGGTGTCAAAATTTCATTTTGACTTTTATCTATTTCTGTCTTTATTAATAACCATTTTGTCTCTGTTTCAGTATTTTGCAGAATTTGTTTTTTAACATTCATTAATCGGTTATTAATTTAATCTGTCAGGCGTTGCTTTATGAGTGGGTTTCTTATTTTACTTGTATCGATTTTTACATCTGTTGTTCTTTGTTTTATTATTTTCATTGTGAGCCTAATTTTGGTCACTACTCGGTTGTGATCTGATCCTATGTCGGTACTTGGATAGGTTTTTGCAGATATAATTGCGTTCATGTATCTTTGTCTAATAATATATAATCTATGTCTATTTGGTTTCTTACAATTCTCCCTTCTTGATCTGCTGGTGACTTCCAGGTATACATTCTTCTCTTTAACATTTTAAACAATGTATTAGTTATGACAAGATTATTGTTTTGGCAAAATTCGATAAGCCTGTCACCCCTTTCGTTTCTGTTGCCCAGACCATATCCTTTTGTACATTCTTCTACTTTTTCGCCCCCAATCGTTGCGTTAAAATCTCCCGTTATAATTGTAACATCCTGCGTTTTAATGGATTTTAAAATATTGTCTAGGTCTTCGTATAAAGTTTCAATATCGCTCTCTGGTTTGTCCGCAATTGGAGCATAAACTTGTATGTTTATTTTGGGTTAGTTCTGATTTAATTGTAAGAGGATAATTCTGTTTGAGTATGGAATGAAATTTACTACAGCTTTCTTAATGTTTTTGTTTAGTATTATCCTGACACCATATCTGTGTGAACCGTCTTGACTTCCTGAATAGTATATTGATTTATTGTTGATTTTCATCTTTCCTGAGTCGTGCCATTGGACATCACTGATTCCTAAAATATCTATATTCAGCCTTTTCATTTATTTAACGGCATCAGATCGTTTAAGCCACATTAGATCAATTCATTAATTTATCATTGATTTTGCCTAAAATAGAATGTCTTTTTTTAAGATCTTCTGAATCTTTAATATTAAATTTTGTGCAAAACGTTACAAAATGCCTGATGTGACAGTATAGACTTTTTGTGTCAGAACATTTTTTTATTTAAGGATATAATAAAAATATAATCTACATAAGATTTTGACTAGATATAATATATTATTTAGAATAAATTGCAAAACCCAACTTTCCATCAACCAATTTATCTTGCTTATTAATGTTGTATATTTTTTTAATTAATAAAAATAATGTTAATCTTGCGTTTAATCTAAAAACAAACCATAATTATTGTCACTTCAGGATTATCAACCTGAAACACCAACCGTCTATTTACAGTAATAATAAAAATTATAATTGTTGATAAATTATAAACATAGATTAAAGCTATTTCAAAATTCCTGCACCATGTAAATTAGCTGTTTAAAATCCCATTATGATTTTATCTATTCATTATCCGACAATGTAAAAAGCTGTTGTTTCTAATAAACAGAATATTAGAGTCTCTTAAATTCTGTGACAATCTTAAGGTGTGTAGAGTGATAAAGTGCTGTGTTGGTGTTCTTAAATACACACAGAGTCGTATCGAGATTTTCAAGCTTTTGTTAACCAATGGGATTTTTAGACTTAGGGTATTTAGCACAAAATAAAACGATTTTTAAATGTAGCACCTACACACTTGAAAACTTTTTGTGTTCAGGATGATGTCAGGACAAAACAGTCTACTATACAAAATGTGTGGAAATGCGTAGTTGGATTTTAAAGTGCGTACAATGCATCCAAAAGTGCATACAAATGTCAAAATAAGTGTAATAAGGGCCATATTTTGTTACTGGAGGTTTTTGGGGTCGCTGAGGACGAATACGCCATCAAAACTGACTACAGGAGCACCTGGTGCTCAGGTTCACTGCTAAGGCACGTAATCTGAAGTTTTGAGGGTTTTTGACACTACTTACTTACTTACTTAGTCCTAAGCCTTTCTACCTTTAGGTGTGAGGCTAGTGGAGTGACTGGCATTGTAGTCTCTATGCTTTCCGATCTTGCGTTAGGTTTCTTGCACTTTCCAATGTCAATCCCTTCTTCTCGACTTCTTTCCTGATTTCATCTACCTACATAACTCTTGGTCTTCCTCTTTTGTTTTCCCCTGCACTCTCGTTTCGAACACTCGTTTTGTTAGTCTCTCGTTCGACATTCTACACACGTGCCCGAACCATCTAAGTTGTCCCTCTACTATTTTTTCATTGATTGGTTCTAGTTTTAGGTTTTGTCTAATTGTTTCGTTTCGTATTTTCTCTGTCTTCTTTCTGTTTGCTATTTTCCTCAGGAACCTCAATTCCATATCGTTGACTCTGGATTTTTGTCTCCCCGTCAATGTCCATGTCTAGCTGCTATACATGATTGTTGGTCTAACTACTGATTTAACGACCGCCGTTTTTACTTTCTCCGGTATCTCTTTTTTTCCCAAAAATGTTGTTTTCATAGTGTTAAATAAGCTTCCTGTTCGTCCCATTCTCTCGTTTATTTCCATGTCTTGTTTACCATTTGATTCGATTATTACTCCTAGGTATTTAAAATATTCCACTTGCTCTAATTGTTTCCCGTCTTATTCTATTGCGTGTGTCTTCCTCGTATTTGAAATTATCATTGATTTTGTTTTCTCTGTGTTAATTTTCATATTTATGTTTGATAGTTCTTCTTCTATGATTTCAAGATTGTTCTGTAAGTCTTCTCTGTTTTCTGCTATCAATATCCTGTCGTCTGCAAATAGTAGCTCCGATAGTTGAGTCCGTTTCATTTGCCAGTATCCTAATGTTAGTTTTCTCATTCTTCTCTTGGCTTTCTTTATCGCTTCATCGTGTTTGACGCCTTGACTTGTAGTAAATTCTCTGGATTCCTCGTTATTGGTTCTTACTGTAATTGTATTATTTTTGTACATATCCTTTATTACTTCTATTATGTGTCTGTCGACTCCCATTTCTGTTAGTGTCTTCCTTTCTTCGGTTTCTGTCAAACGCCTTTTCCAGGTCAATGAAGCAAATATGTAACTTTCTATTCTTCTTGATTACCTTCTCACTTACTTGTATTAATGTGAATATTAAGTCTTGAGTGCTTCTCTCCTTCCTGAATCCACACTGTGTGTCTTCCATAGTTGTTTCTATTTGGGTTTTTATTCTTGTCTCTATTATTTTTGCGAATACCTTCCCAGGGCTACTTGATATGGTGATACCTCGGTTTTGACACTTAATTGATGCAAACCGATTACTCGGGGGTTTGTGGGGTCGCTAAATAAGAATACGCCATCAGAGCCGATCTCGGTGCACCTAGTGCCCAAAAACCCTCCAAACTCCAGAAGATAACATGCCTTAGCAGTGACTTTGGACACCAGGTGGTCCGGAATGTCAATTATGATTGCGATTCATATTCATCGACTCCAGTAACCGTCTAGTAATCTATTTTCATGCATTAAAGTCAGAAAACCTTTGTAACTCCTAAAGATGACGTGCCTTAGCAGTGACTGTGGGTGCCAGGTACTTTGGAGATCAGTTCTAATGGCTTATTCGTATTTAGTAACCCGGTTTCCGGGTTTCGGTTCTGATTACGTATTTGTTTTAAGTAACCCCAAAAACCACCCGAGTAGTCTATGTTCATCAATTTAATGTCGAAAACCGTCGAAACTCCAGAATATGACGTGACTTGGCAGTGATACTATGCACCAGGTGCTCTGTGGGTCGATTCTGAGGACTTATTCGTGTTCAGCGACTCAAAAAACCTTCAAGTAATCTGCTTGTATCAATTTAGTACCGATAGCCCTCGAACCTACAGATGACGTGCTTTAGTAGTGACCTTGGGCACCAGCTGCTCCGGAGGTCGGTTCTGATGGCGTAGTTGTGTTCAGCGAACTCAAAAATCCCACCAGTAACAAAATCTGGCCTTTAATTTGCTAATTTTGACATATTTATGCAATTAAAAATGCTATTCTGCATTCCCACCCATTTTACTATAGTATAATTTTTTCCTGGCATAATTCTGAACCCAATGCAAAAAGTTGTAAGTCTCTATTTATAGGTATTGTATTTAAAAATAGATTTATTCCTATGATTATAGTGCTAAATGCCCTGGTCTATATTTATTTTAAAACTGGTAATTTTAGTAGATATTAAAGCGTTATAGATGAATTATGCAGTTTTTAATGATTAATTAAACGTCTATTTTAGTAATAAATCCATAAGGCGTTTATTTAGATAGATAATAACCCTCAGAGACAGAGTTTCAAATAAAAAAGTTTCAAATAAAATACTTAGGAAAAAATCTGTCGTTACGGACGCAGTTCAAAGAATTACAACGCTGAAATGGAACTGAGCGGGATGTGTCGCCAGATTCAAAGATGAAAGATGGACAAAGAATATTCTAAAATGTAATCGTGGACGTTCTCCAAAAAAAGGTGGTCGGACGACGTCAAGCGCATGCAGGACAACTGGATTCAGGGTGCTTAAGATTGGATGCAATGGAATTATTTACGGCATGCCTATGTTTAGCAGTGGACTCAAAACGGCTGATATTGATGATAATGATGAATATCGACAATAAAGTGTTTCTAAACGTGTTATTCTTCTGCATTCTTTTATCCATGATCTCTTCCCTACTTCTGTTGTTGTCTTCTGTTGGTCCCACCCCAGTGGTACATGCTGATGTTTGCCCTTCAGAGTGTGTTTTTCCGGTAATGGACGTAGATGCTGGTACTTGCAATCTTTTACCACTGGTGGCGGATAGATCTGGGGTGGCGGATAGATCTGGGGTTGCGGAGGAAACGTGAACAGCAGATAAGATATGGCATGGATATGAAATCTCCTTTTTTACTGAATTTACTTTTTATTTTAATTTTTTTTTGTTATCGCCTTAAGAGCAGATGTGACTGTTACCTCCCAATTGAAAAATATATGTGTGCAATCGGAGCAGTAAACCACAGAAAAATCAATACCTTTTGTCCGTGTGCTACGCTGCAAGTGATACATTTATCTAACGATGTCGTCGTTGGTAGAGGCCAGCAATTTAGTTGAATAATGAGGTTGTTTCTTTTTGGGAGCCTAACAAATGCATTGCCAACAGATGGGTAAATTTTTAGGATATTTTGGTCTCGGTTGTTTTTACCATAGGTATAACTCGGTATAACTCCTGCTTACAGAGAAAAGCCCCTTAAGTGTGATTATTATGTTTGATAGTTCGTAGTAGTGTTGCCAAAAATTGGTCTTGGTCTTTCAGTCTTGGTCTTGTTCTTGCGTTTTCGCCGAAACAAAACAAAATTTGCCGAAATAGCGCGGCTATTATTTATAAGTATCATAATCAGAAAAAACTATAGAGATAATGCCGGATATCGTGTAAACATAATACCGAAATATTATTTTAACGATATACACTTCTCCAAGAAATTAATGCACCACCTTAAAAACGGGTCATTTTTAATGTCTCAAATTTCCTAAACCTGTTGTCCAATTCTGTGATTTTTTTAACATTTCGTCTTATTCTTTATAAATACGCAGTAATACATAATAGATATTGTTGCTGTACAGGTCAATTATTGTCAGTGTATACCGGGTGTACCAATCAAACTGTGTTTTTTCTCACTCTGTGGAATATTCTAGCATTATGCTAAGTTATTATACTAGAGTATAATAAGTTATAATATATATTATAACACTATTATATAGTGAAATTAAAGCCCAACTATAGCCTCATATTTTTTTAACATTATGTTTTCTATTCATTCACTTATATTGGATAATAAAAATAGTACATTATATACCGCGGGACTGAAGTAGTACATTTAATCCTGAAGGTAAAGTTTATGGCCCGACCGCAGGGAGGGCCATAATTTACCTGAAGGATTAAATGTACTTCAGTCGCAAGGTATATACGATACTTTTCGTACTTCCGGTATGATTTTATTAATTATTTCAATAATTTCAATCAGTTTTTTCTCTCTTCAACTCATTTAATAAACTGTCTTTAAAATAAGTTACCATAGTAACATTGCGTTGTGACAGTTATAATTTAGAAACATTGTCATTACTAGTGTCATTGTAAAGAAACATTGTTATTGATAATTATTGGTATCATGAGTGAAGAAGGTGTATCTGATATTGATAAAAGAGCAGCCGAAGTAGGTGAAGAATTGTTACCACCGAAATCTAGAAAACTATACGAGCAGCAGTACGATGCTTTTAAAAAGTGGTGCCGCTTAAAAAATGTGAGACAACCTACTGAAAATGCGCTGTTAGTCTACTTCGATGATAAATCAAAAGCGGTTTGTGCCTCAACTCTCTGGGCACATTACTCAATGCTGAAATCGGTTATTAACATTAGAGAAGATATAAGTAAATTTCCAAAATTATTAGCTTTTTTGAAGAGAAGAAATGAGGGATTTAAGCCAAAGAAGTCAAGAATTCTCACGTCTGAGCAGGTAGATCAGTTCTTACGGGAGGCTCCGGATGATAAATATTTAATGCTTAAGGTAAATTTGGAAATTTGTTTATATTCAGAAATTTTAAGAAATCAATTTTTTTGTAGGTTGCACTTATTTTGGGCGTTGCGGGAGCTTGTCGTGGAAAAGAGTTGGTTGATTTAGAAATCGACGATGTGAGAGATTTGGGCGATTCCTTCCTAATTGCGATTAGAAACACCAAAAATAAAATTGACCGAAATTTTGTGATCAAAAATTCAGAAAACAGTGCCATCAGTTTTGTGGCGATATTTCGGAAATATGTGGCATTGCGAAAGACAGGGACAACTCATTCAAAATTTTTTGTTCAATACATCAACAAAGAATGTACTACGCGAGTAGTAGGAAAAAACATGTTTGGTACAATTCCACGGCAAATAGCAGCTTTCTTGAAATTAGAAAATGCGACGTCTTATACGGGACATTGTTTTAGACGCACATCTGCGTCTTTGTTAGCTGATTCGGGAGCAACAATAGACGTGCTGAAGAGACATGGAGGATGGAAATCCTCCAACGTGGCCGAGGGATATATTGAATCGTCTATTAAAAATAAACAAAAAATTTCAGATAAAATATTTGGTCAAGTCGCCGATTCGTCCACTATAGTTATGCCACAGTCCTCATTCTCGCTTCCTGTTTCCGCAGGATCTTCGAAACAAACACCAGTTCAATATGAAAAGGACCTATCTGTTACTCGTCAGTTACCTGCTGCATTAACCCAGGAAAGACTGGTCAATATGACGAACTGTCACAATATTAATTTGAATATTAACGTTAATTACCATTCTAATTAATTATATTTTTCAATAAAATATCCCTTAAATTCGTTTGTTTGTGATTTAATCGTTCCGGGAGTTTCGTCAATATTTAATCCCGGAGGGATTAAATGTGACACTTTAGTACCTGTCACAAGGGAGTGAAGTTGTCACTTTAGGCCCGGAAGTACGAAAAGGTACTTTTTTAACTAGCCATGTTTTTCATCAATACAGAATGTTTTTAAATAAGTGTGGCAAACTTTAATGGGTAATTCTGCACGAAAAAGTAATGACAGTTTGCTTCATAAACGTTTACTTTATAAATGCTTTTTTTACCAAATAGGGGGGTTGAAATTTTTCTTACAAACTGACGATTTATTTATTGATCCAAAACTGGTTGAGATCTGCAAATGAAATTTTGTGGGTTTTAAGAGGTAGTTTTAACTTTAGTTAGTTAGAACATAGGCAGGGATCACTTAGATCGTGGGTTTAAACCCCACCCGGTGTCAGTTGTTTAGATATTTATTAATTTGGCTAGTCTTTACTATGGCTATGATATTCAAGCTTAAAATGCACCTCTCTGTTACGTTGTTCTAAGATGTGCAATAGGCTAATGGGTCCAATTTGCTAATTTTTGTCTCATTTTGCGCATAGCTGACTACAGGCTGACTCGACGCTAACTGACGCGTGACTTGCTAGACTCTTGCTGCAAGACCAATACCAAGACCAAGACCAAGACCGGGAGCGCAATACCAAGACCAAGACCAGGTGTACTGGCGCAAAATCAAGACCAAGACTGTCTAAGTCTCGTCTTGGTCTTGCATTTGGGCAACACTAGTTCGTAGGTATATCGGAGTGTACGAAAAGTGTCGTCATTGTTTTACGGTGAATACTTTTGTTCAAAGATGAAATCCGGTGAATATCTTCTTGTGAAATGCCTGAGCAAAGAGTAATTTTTTTGCTCAATACTTAACAAGAGGATGCAAGTACGTTTTACATATATGTATTACTGTTGAGCTTCTCCGTCGTATAAGACTTGGGCAGCCTTCGGCAAGCTGAACCATACTTTTAAATCGTCTGACATACAAATATTCGTTAAAAGAAAAACCAATAATCAGTGAGTTTTGCCAGCATTTACTTAGGGCTGTTTCACATTATAAGAATTTTGAACGTGCGAGGGTTTTCTCATGCGGTAGTTTTGACGCACCTATCCTTTTCACATAATAAGAATTGAGTCGCACGAAGATATTTTGCTGTGTTGTTTGGTATATTATTTTTATTTACACTTTGTGCCTGAGGTAGGTACATGATACGATGTCTGATATGTATTATTACGATGTATCATTACAAATGGGTATTTTTTGTCCATACTTTTGTCCTGATGTACTGTAATGCGTATTTAATTCATTTGCAATTTCTATTTTGTCAGTTATTATTTCTTATGCTTTTAATTAAAAGTCTTAATTTGTTTTTATAATCGTTGTTCTATTATTTGTGAGATCTTGGATTAGCTCATACAATTTATGTAATAAACTATTCTAAATGGGAAATAAGCCCCAATTTAACTAAAAAATGATGTAATTAATGTTTCGACATCCGATTTGGGCGTCGAAACGTTAATAACATGATTTTTTAGTTAAATTATGGCTTGTTTCCCATTTAGAATAGTTTATTACAAAAATGCTACAAGGAAATAGCTTCAGAACAACATTACAGTCTATGTTTTTCATGTACATAATTTAAAAGGCCCGCTGTCATCCACTCGTTTTTAAATGTTGCTCTCCTCGTTTTAAATATTGTTTTTAGATAATTTCACACAAGACGTGACCGCTGCCCTACTCCAGTCTTCACCGAGTCGTTTACCCTATAAAACTAAATATAATTTCGTAGAAAAAAAGGTATAGTTATATTATATGGAGCGAAATCAAATTATAGCGTTGCGGTTACTTTATCGTCGAATAATGAGAAATAAGAGGAACCGAATTCATTGGGTCCATCCTATTAACGCAAAAAGATACGATTTATATATTTTTATATTCACACATATTGATGGAACACCCTCTATACTCAACGTTAATTGCAACTATGTAAAATAAAGTTTTTTATAATATACTTAGCAGTTTTAATTATAGCAGTTGTTGTCAGTAACATACAAAATAATTTTGCTGTACTTACCAAATGTGTTTTTTTATTTGTCAATTAATTCGTCAAATTCACAGTTAAGTGCACGGCATACACCATTCCAAGCATTTCTCGTCAAGTTTATATCTTTATGTTTATATTTTTTTGTCCCAAAGAACAGGTCTCGCTTCAATTAATGTTATTAATATTTCATTATCAATCTGAGACATCTTAATATAAAATATATGCTCCTACTTCAAACAGCCACAAAGTGTAAATGAAAATAATGTACCAAACAACCAAGGAAACTACGTTCGTGCGACTTAACGACAGTATAATATGAAAGGATGCATTAAGGCTGTTATATTACTGGGTGCGTAAAGACGGCACGGCTGCTAAAAAAATAAAATACGTATATGTATACACAATAATAAAATATGTATATACAAAATTATCAAATACGAAGAGCTGTCAATAGCTGAATTATCAGAAACAAGAGAAAAAAGTTCAAAAAGATAATGACAATTTGGTATAAATGGAGTCAAATTGTCTAAATCTTATAAAAAACCACAAGACAATGATTATCAGGATAAATATTACACATATTAGTTATTAATAACTCTTAAATTCGCTTTTTGGAATTTATTTATTGATTAAATTTACATTTTTACACATATCTATCTTTTGTAACCGAATTCAAATATTTATCCTACGCCTATGATCACGCACTACAAAGCTTACTCGTAAATCAGTTGAGAACAAGTTCTAAAGTTATGTGGTTTTCAGCGCATGTAACATTTTTCAAACAATAATTCCATCCTAACGTTGAATTATTAGTTTCTTTCACAAGAGACAAATTTTTTGACACAAAGAATGTAATATTTGAATATTTTCGGAACGTTTTTCTAGAGTTCCTTTATTGTTGTCATTTGTCAAAGGGACAACGCAGAGAGTAATTGTTATGAGAGATAAGTTAATGGGTGGTAATTATGGGGGCGGGGGTTAGAATCGGTGGGCTTTATTTTTTTGTTTATAGGGTACCCTTGTAATAGATAATTTCATAGTTGTTGCTTTTGTTGGATCTCTTACTCACTCGAAGAACCGTATTTGTTCGAATATACAGTGATGAGCGCGCTAATAACCGAAAAATAACGCAAACGATGGAAAGCATAATATATTGTGAATTAAACAGGAGATGAAACTAGTAGAGGTGGAAATTATCGATATAATCGCATACATTAACATTACATTACATAGTTTCCCACCTTTAGACGTATCGGAGGAGTGTGACAACTGTCACTGCGACAGGAAAATTTTATAAAATACTCCTGTCACAGACGTCTAAAGATGGGAAACTATGTAATGTAATGTTAATTTATACGTTTATATCGATAATTTCCACCTTTACTAGTTCCATCTCTTTTTATTTCACAATACATTATGTTTTACATCTTTTGCGTTATTTTGCCGGTTACTATCTTACTATCGCGCTCATCACTGTATTAAGCGAAACTTTGTTTACCTAATAACAGCAACGATAATTATTGCAGTAGTAACAAACATTTAATTATAATACACACACCCTTCACATGAGACAAATAGGCGAGCGGCAGGCACCCCAAAATGACATATGGTACTGACCACGGTGTGGTGAATGGCTAACTTTGGCCATACTTTATGTTTTTAACGGTACTGAAAACAAAAATGAGATTTATTTTAAATTACAAGTCGGGGGACATTGTCAAAAACGCAATTTTACCCTAAAAATACAAAAAAAATCACGTTTTTTTTTCGTTTAACTTGCTACAACTCTGTTCAGTTTAAAGAAATATTTTTTTCTGAAATTTCTAAAGACTAAGGGACCTGTTGTAAACATTTAATCATATTCTTATAAAAGTTATGAATTAAAAAAAAAGTGCAGCTCGTGAATTGAAAGGTTAGCGTACAGACCTACTTTAGCAAAACCGACCAAAAAATATTTATATGTAGGGGTACACCTATATAGGAACCGTATTTGTCCCGGTCCGATGTACTATCATTGCACTATCGGATAGGGCTTCCCACTGTAGTGTAGGCACTACGCTTTAATACTTTGAGTTTGTTTCCATCAGACATCGGCCGACGTCGGATCGGATTGGGAGAAATGCTGATCCAATGTAGGTGCAGCCTAACTGCTACCTACGTCTGTGCCGTGCGAGTGAGATGCGTATATTATGCTCCGAGATCAAGTGAAAGCAGTTTTAGAACCACTTTATTCATTATATTAATACATTACATATTTGTAATTTTTTTAAATGTCAAAATTATACAAATGACACTGTTGTTTGTAATTTCTTGCTATTGACCCCCATTTTCATTTCATAGACCTCCAATTTTTATTTACGCACACGTAGACTCCTTGCAGGTTCTCTTTTGGGAATCACTGACATAGACAATCGAAAGACTTTTGAAACTCATCACACTCGAAACTACTTATGATAGATATAGTATATTGTTTTTCTCTATATGATCTATTTGTTTATATGTATGTTTTCTATCTATTTCCTAGTTGTGCTCCATTTTGTATTTATTCCACAAAAATTTGTTAGTACCTACCCAAATAGCACCAGTACATCCCTGGGACGTTCCACTAGGACATTAGTATGTCCTGAGGACGTACGTTTCAGGTCCTCGGACATCCTCGGGACGTACCGAGCACGTCCGATGTTACAAAATCATCCGTACCCAGGACGTCCGTCCAAACTCTCCTTGGGACGGCCGACCAAAACCTCCTTGGGACCTCCGACCAAACCTTTTTAGGACATTATGTAAAATGTTTTCAGAAATTTTAAAGATGGCTTTTAATTACAATGAAACAATTTTGAAAAAGTCTAAAATTATTTTATATAAATTTACTCATAATTTTTAAAGATGAAATCTGCATTTAAAATCAAAAAATACAGCATATTATTGTATTATATGTCAAACAAATTTTTATTAAAATTTTACAAATAAATATGTTAAAAGATGTCTTTTTATTTTCTTCTTTACTTGCTCCTCCACATTTTGATAATTCTTTTAAATATAACGTGCAATGAATAATGAATATAACCTAACATTTATGTAGGCCTGGATCTAAGCGTGACATACGACACCGTTGCAATATCCTCAATTTATTCACACACATAATCACATTACAAAAAGTTACATTTAAAAAATAGTTTTGAAACGCCACACAAGTAAAGTTTGGAAAAGTAAATAGTACAATATCAGTGTAAATACTGGATAGAAAAAATTCAAAAGAGGCATTTTAAATCAAAGTTAATTAAAATTGTTACAAAAAAGATAAATGAAGATAAACTGTATAATAGTTATTTATGATATAAGTGTTAAAAGTACACGTTTAAGGCACGCATGTGAAAGTTTGCAGAATGAGCGATAGCGAGTTCTGCAATTCACATGAGTGCCTTAAAAATGTACTTTTCAACACGCATATCATACAATATTTTTTCTATAAACGTAATTACAGGACAATATCTACAAAAACTTTTACTTGAACTTGACTGGCATTCCATTTTTATATTTTTTTGACATTACATCAAAATTGCCTATACGGTCAATACGAACTGCAGTGCCTTAAAGATTTTTTAAAGCACTAGTGCCTTAAAGTAGCATTTTTAACGCTCGTATGGAGTGCTAAAAATTGCATTTTTAACATGATTGTAGAAAAATGTTTTTAAGTCAAAGATAATTTAAATTGTTTTTATTAATTATTACTATTAATACATTAATTAAAATTTAAATTTTTTAGTAGATTATATTGAGAGTTAACTAGAACTGTTACAAAAAGCAAGATTAACTGATACAGTTGAGTCACTTGCTGTTGCGTTCAGTAAATTTCAATTCCCGACTTATCATCGACTTATTTCGTATGCTTTAAATGATGACGCACGGGTAAAGATTCCCGGACTCAACTGTAAATGAAGATAAACTTTCCTAGCGACGGCCTTAATCGTACTTCCTGGGGACGTCCGATTAAGGTCCCACTACATTCTGACTTAGTGGGACCTGAAACAGGGGCCTGAATTTGTAATTCCTGGGGACGTCCGATTGAGGTCCCCGTACATTCGGACTTAATTGGGACTGTGCTATCTGGGTACCCTTCGTAATAATTTTTTGCACCAATAGTATTAACACAATAATCTATCCTTCTATTACAAGTAATAGCCTAATATTTTTGCAACCAGCAGCCTATGTTTGTACCCTCTCTTTTAGGATTTTCGTTATGTTCGTCCTATTGTTACGTTGTAGATATTCATTTTATCTCAACAACCTCCAAGAAGAGGTAGTTTTACAATAAAACCAAGTTGCCTGAAGGTTCTCATTCATATTTAATCGAATAGACCTGGATCCCGCGTACCAAAAAAAAGTTGATTAATTGCAAGCTAAAAATTTATTAATAGCTTAACGGTGTCTAGTCGGACAAACTTTGATGTATAGGAACACTGGAATAGGGGAAGTTTTAATAGTGGAACAGGCTAAAAATTTGGAACGTCAGACTACGAAAAAGTTCCATCTATTTTGTCGGACAGAACTTTCAATTGATTTGTTACCATTTCATTAAACACTCATTCAAAAATCAGACTGGTGTTTATCACCAACTGTGCATTTTAATGAGTGGAACACGAAGAACATGTCACATGACAGGAATCATGTTTGTTAATAATAGCAGTCTGATTTTTGCATGAGAGTTTAATGAAAGGGTAACAAATCAATTGGATGTTCCGAATTTTTAAACTGTTCCACAATTAAAACTTCCCCTGTTCCAGTGTTCCCATACATCAAAATTTGTCCGACTAGACACCGTTACGCTATTAACAAATTTTCAGCTTGATATTAATCAATTTTTTTTGGTACGCGGGATCCAGGCCTAGAATAAAAGATTTAACTACAAACCCACTATATTTGATTTAATCGATATTTTTCTTTATAGACGAATGGGGCTGGTATTCGACGATATGATGCAAAATGACCAAGGACCCCCATCGTGTAGAGCCTTACCAGGTCTCAGCTCCGGCCAAAGAAGATTATGTCAATTGTACTTAGATCATATGAATGCAGTTGCTATGGGCGCTAAACATACATTAAGTGAATGCAAATATCAGTTTCACAACAGAAGGTGGAACTGTTCGATTCTAGACGATGTCACTGTATTCGGACGAGTCATAACAATAGGTATGCATATTAAAAAACTAATTTTTTATTATTCTTAGTGTTAAAATCTGTTTTTTGCTTCCTATTATTATTTTATATCAGTTTTGTTTGAACTACATAACTGTATTAAACTATTTTCTTCTTCCAATGAATTTGGACCACAACCAATGTAAATTATTTGGTTCTTGGTTTATTATTTTCTCAGTAAAGACATGCTTTGACGGGATGTATGGCAGTTGGCGCCATATTTTTGGAACCAAATATCACTTAAACTATGAACTTCAATTTCTGGTACCAAATAGTCCGTTATCATGGCACGATAATGGTCTCCATTCACAATAACATTCTGGCCGGTCCAAGGTATGGACCGACGATGACACCGGCCCATACACCACACCAAACAGTGGTTTTTTCTGAATGTATTGGCAACTCTTGAACCTCTTTGTGTTGCTTATCAACCCAAATACGGGCATTTTGTTAATTCACGTCCTCATTAAGCCAAAAACGGGCCTCATCGGAAATAATTTTTTTTTGCTCTAAGGCACATCAAAGAAACTTTGCACATCAAAGAAACATGAAACGTGAAACATTAAACGTGAAACATGAAACAAATAAATTGTAAAAAAAGTAACCGTTTCATGTGATAAGCTAATCGATAAAACAAAAATAAAATTTGTATAGTCGGCAATGGATAGTGACGTGGTCGTTGCTGTCGGCGCCGCTCTTTAATTGCTTTTTAATATCCAAGAAACGTGAAACATGAAACAAATAAGTTGTGAAGAACGAAACCGTTTCATGTTATCTAGTGTAGGAAACAAAGGTTAAACTTCGCAATTAAGTCCGGTTATATTTTTTTTTCAGTATATCAAGAAGTGCTTTTAATGAGACTAACTTTTTCTTAAAAGATTTCGCTCCGGAACACCCATTTTCATCCCTTTAAAGGGGGTAGTTTGCCGTTTTTGCGAAACGTAGCCCTTCCTGTACGTCATTGCAAAAAATTCGTCAATAGAAATATGAAGAGGACTATATTTCCTACAATTTATTCCGCGACAGCATATATCTATCACACACCGTTTAGCGGAGGTTGCGCCCCAAAGTTGACAAGTTTTTAAAGAAGATGTTTAAAAAAAAAATTATTTTTCCCTAACCGTAATGGGAATCAAGAAGCAACCCAGCGGCAATTAATCACAAATAAATGTCTGGTTTTTTGGTATAAGCTTCATTTAAGGGCAATTGTCCATTTTTTAATTACAGGGTGTTAAATTTTAAAAAGCCCCTTTTTATATATACCATCTGAACCGCTTATGCTAGCGTAAAAAAACTTTCAGCGATTATCCATGTACAAGTATTATTTACAGATTTGTATAATGCACCCCTATATTTTCCCCGAAACCACCCCAAAAGAAAAGGAAAATGAATAAAGAAAATATGCAAACATTGACTCTGGGCCACCACTGTGGCTTTAAGGAGCAAAGAAAGTTAAAATATAGGTCATAGTATGTAGCAGACAGTGTGTTCTTTTATTTGTCATAAGCATATTAATAATAAAATGAATAGGTGACGAAAAAAAAAACAAAACTGGAGCCCGCCAAAGCATTTCTGAGGTTTGCGGTTCCACTGTGCCGTAACGGTTGCTTATACGAAAAAAATGCATAAGACCTTATTTGTAGAGGAAATAGTGGTCTTTAATTCTGTGTAAGCTTTGTTTCAAAAAAAATATATAGGTAATGAGATAATCGTAAAAACATGCTCGCCAAACTTATTTTCGGGGATAGGGGTAGTTTTCGCAGGAATGTTGCAATAACCATAATATATAAATGTATTTATAAAAAACCCTACTAATGGAGTAGGATTTTTCCCTACCCCCTTTAAAGGAATGAAAATGGGTGTTGCGGGGCAAATCTTTTAAAAAAAGTTAGTCTGATAATAAGCACCCCTTGATATACCAGAAAAAAAAATAATACCTTACTTGTGTCGAGTTTGTGAAGTTTAATCTCTGTTTCCTACACTAATATACTAATCAAAGAAACAAAAATAAAATTTGTATAGTAAATAATGGAAAATGATGATGACGAGGTCGTTGATGTTGTGGCAACTCTTTATTACTGTCCAAAAATCATAACCATAGTACATAATATTTGATTGCAAACGAATTAAATAATCATCTTGCTAACAATCATTTTATAGAATGAGTATACAAACATTTACATTGTTTTATTGTGGGTCCTGGTAAAAAAAAACGATATTTTCTTGTTATTGTCTATTCGAGTACCACTTCAGGTTATAATTATTGTACAACTCTTCGTTCTGCTCCACCACAGAATCCAATACAATATTAAATTTTTGGTCGGCATTCATTTTACGCATGTAATTAATTAGTTAAAATAATGAAACTGATATCGAAGAATAGAACACGTCCTATTTCATGAAACACGTTTCAAGAAGATAAAAATGTTTCATAGACACGAATCACACTCGTTTCATAGATATGCGGACGTCTATTTGTTAAGCAGTGTTTTATTTCCATGAAACGTGTTTCACGTTTCATGTTTATTTGGTGTGCGCCTTCGGAAGATAAAAATGTTTCACACGCATGAATCACACTCGTTTCATTGGTATGAGGACTTCTATTTGTTTAGCATTGTTTTATTTTCAGGAAACGTGTTTCACGTTTTATGTTTCATTACGTTTCATGTTTCTTTGATGTGCGGCCTGCCTAAGCGCACGAAATACATTCCTCATTGAACGCCTATTTTCGTAATACAGCTAAATAATTTCTAGACGTTGTACCAGTTAAGTCTTTCTAGGATGAAATGTCAAACAATACTTAATAAGAAACCAACTTTAGGTGATACCATTTATGCACGATCTCCCAACCAATCCTCACCAAAAAATGTACCTCTAATCATCCTTTACAACTGGACTGGAGACCATGGCCTTTACAAAGAAAACCTTAGAGTAGCTCAGTACAACCCAAAGAGCGATGGGGAGGGCCATGCTAGGGATTAGTTTGAGAGACAGAATTCGAAATATCGACATTCGTGAAAGAACAAAGATTACTGATGTCGTAGAACGTATAGCAAGGCTCAAGTGGCAATGGGTCGGACATGTTGCCCGAGATAATCCCGAAAGAGACTAACAAACTGGAGACCAAGAGAGAACAGGCGACGAGTAGGCAGACCACAGAAGAGGTGGGCAGATGATATCAAACAAGTCGCGGGAAAGCAGTGTATCAGAATTTCCAAGAGTAGAAATCGATGGAAGCAAATGGAAGAGGCCTATGTCCAGCAGTGGAAGAACACAGGCTGAAGAAGAAGAAAACTGTCGTGAAATGGAGACGCAAACAGAAATACGCAACCGGGGCCGCCTCTCTTTATTTCATTCATATTTTCCTCTATATTTTGTATTCACTTAAAAGTGAATACACTCTTCTGAGATTTTTTTTGTCTAGTGCATAAAATAAGGTGTCAAACTTCGGGATTTGATAGCGCAGTAATCCAATTCTCACCATATTATGAGTCAGTTGTAAAATATCTGTCTGGTGATTTACTGATTGGGTATGGTTTAGGCATGTGTCAATGTATTTATTGTCTGCGCATTTGTTTATGATTGAATGCGAGTTATGTCAGAGGTTATGTAGTCCAGAAAGCCACTGCGCATCCGATAGGAAAAATATTCCGATTCGTATTTTTTGCACAATCTTACTCAAAAAGGACTCCTTTTAACAAATTTTCATGTTGCCAGGTCCAAAAGTGGGTCAAAATTTTTTTAAACGTTATTTTTTTGGTTTTTTGTTCCTAAAATTATGTTTTTGCATCGAACAAAGCTTTTTTTAGTTTTTTTGGATCATTTCGAACAGAAAAGGTTTTTAGTGACTTTTCTCTAAAGTTGATAGTTTTTGACATAAAAGCGATTAAAAATTTAAAAATTGCGAAATCGACCATTTTTAGCCCTCAGAAACTATGTGAAAAACTGAAAATTTCGATGATGCCAAGGTAAAAAGTTATTCTATGAACATCGATTGGTGAAATCCCGAAGAGTTTTTTGCAATACAATATCGAAAACCCCTTTGTTTTTTAATTGCCAATCAAGGGCGCTTGATTAGCGTTGCATGTATATTTTATGTAACATGCGTAAATAGATATATGTGCGGAAAAATATTTCGATTTAATTTTTTTTCACCATCTTGCTTGAAAATATCCCCTATACAAATTTGTATGTTGCCAGGATCAAAAAGTCAAAAAAAATTTTAAATGCTTGTTTTTTGTTTTTTCCTAAAACTAATTTCTTTGCAAAGGACAAATTTTTTTAGGTTTCTTGAATCATTCCAAATAGAAAATATCTTAAGTGACTTTTCCGTAAATGTGGTAGTTTTCGAAATATAAGCGATTGAAAATTTAAAAATTGCAAAATCGGCCACTTTTAACCCTCAAAAACTATGTAAAACATCGAAAATGTCAATGATACCAAGGTACGTAGATATTCTAAGAATATCGATTAATGAAGTCCCGAAGAGCTTTTTGCAACACAATATCGAAAACTGTTGCATGTATACAACATTGTATGTAATATGCGTAAATATATGTGCGGAAAAATATTCTGATTCAATTTTTTTTCACCATCTTACTTAAAAAGGTTCCCTACTAACAGATTTGCATGTTGCCAGGGTCAAAAATGTGTCAAAAAAAAATTTAAACAATTTTCTTAAACTTAAAATTTTCTCCGATTAATATACGTCATGTAACGGTTGAAAATAGTGTCGCTCCCGTTTGATTAGCAATTAAAAAACAAAGGGGCTTTCGATATTTTATTGTAAAAAGCTCTTCGGGATTTCATCAATCGATATTCTTATAATATCTACGTACCTTGGTATCATTGAAATTTTTGGTGTTTCACATAGTTTTTGAGGGTTAAAAATGGCCGATTTTGCAACTTTTAAAATTTCAATCACTTATATCTCGAAAACTATCACATTTGCAGAAAAGTCACTTAAGGTCTTTTCAATTTGGAATGATCCAAAAAGCCTAAAAAATCTTTTTGATCCTGGCAACATACAAATTTGTTAAGAGGGGATATTTTCAAGCAAGATGGTGAAAAAAAATTGAATCGAAATATATTTCCGCACATATATTTACGCATGTTACACATATATGCAATTAAAAAACAAAGGGGTTTTCGATATTGTATTGCAAAAAACTCTTCGGGATTTCATCAATTGATGTTCATCAAGGTAAGAATATCTTCTTACCTTGGCAACATCGAAATTTTCAGTTTTTCACATAGTTTCTGAGGGCTAAAAATGGTCGATTTCGCAATTTTTAAATTTTCAATCGCTTATATGTCAAAACTATCAACTTTAGAGAAAAGTCACTAAAGACCTTTTCTGTTTGAAATGATCCAAAAAACCTAAAAAACTTTGTTCGATGCAAAAAAAAATAATTTTAGAAAAAAAAAAAACAAACAAAAAATGTTTAAATTTTTGGACCTGGCAACATGCAAATTTGTTAAAAATGAGTCCTTTTTGAGTAAGATTGTGCAAAAAATCCGAATCGGAATATTTTTCCTAGCGGATGCGCAGTGGCTTTCTGGACTAATGTAATCAATGAGATACCTGCAGCCCCTAATATCACAATCCGTGGGTGTTTATTTATTATACCATATTCACAACTGTTATTCACGCATACATTTTATACTTCACTGTATAACCGAATATTATTGTGATTTACATTTTTTTAATTGAATTGTAAATTCGGTATAATTTTCGATGTCATTCAAATAATCGATACCACTCTAAGTTATTTTTATTATACTTTACAGTGCAATCTGTATAATTACGACTTTCTCAACGTAGTATATCTCCGTGAAATGAAAAAGTACGTACCCCTGGGAAAAGTAAGATAAAATCTGAGATATTTATCTAACAAAACTAACAGTTTCAACGCTTGATAGCACACTGTTACGAAACTGACCAGATAGAACTCCGGGAACTAGTGCATTAGTGAATAGCTACGCTACAATGGTATGTACAACGGAATTTTTTTTGCTTGTCGTTAGATTGTCTAATGTCACTCATAATAATTGTGGAAGATATGACTTGGCAAATAGTGTTTGCTCTTAACGAGATAGACCAGAAAATAAAATTATGTCATGAGTAGTAGTTATTCATGATGTGGTTTTGTATTTACAAGAAACTAAGTTTAATTTTTATTGAATCAGTTATTTTTATTAACAGAATTAATAGGCGAACAGCACACCCCTAATTTGAGGCTTAGAAATCGAAAATGCGACCATCATAGGCGAATGGCAAATTTTGGTTATTCTTTATATTTTTGAGGTCGCTAAATCCGAATATAATAATAATAATAATAATATGTTTTTATTTGCAGAATGATATGTAACAATACATTATAATACTTACATATTAAATTTAATAATACATTTCTGCAAAAAAGAGATGACAAACAGCTAGGCTGACACAATGAAGTGTCATCCCTTTATTACTATAAACAAAAACAAATGATATAAGACATTAAAAAAAATACAAAGAAAAAGAATTGCTATTTACTTTCTTGTAAAATACTTTTGTACTTAGTCTTAAACGTACTTATTGGTAGATATTTTAGATGTTGGGGTACTTGGTTATATATTTTAAAAATCATATATGTGAATGATCCTTGAAATTTAGTAGTTCGGTGAGCAGGTGGTGATATTTGGCCTCTGAAACTAGTATGTATGTTGTGAAGTGATGTATATGAAGTTTAGTTTTATCTAGAATTGGTGGAACATGTTCAAAAATCAAATTTTATGCAAAAATGCGAAAAATCAATTTTGATGATGTTTCATATTTACCTCGCTGTATCTTTGGTCGCTGTAAATATTTCCTTTTGAACATTCTGCTGGGTCATCTCTAAAGTATTTAGATAGCAACGAACTTTGTCCGAAATTTTTAAACAAATTAAAAGAGGAGTTGTTAATTTTTAAACATTTTGTCGTCAGATTTCGTTAGTTTGTTTATTTAAAAAAGTTAAGTGACAAACTTTTTATTTTATAATTTTAACCAACACAGCAATAAAATATCCCTCATTACAGTATAAAGACACCACATTTTTATGGAGTACCGAAAATTCATAAAGCGAATATACCACTTAGACCCATTTGTAGTACCATCAATTCTCCTTGTAGTGAACTATCAAAATTTTTATTAAGTATTATAAAACCATTTGCAAATAATAATGACCCATTTATAAAAAATACACAACATTTTTTAAACAAATTATCAAAAATGGAATTTAATCCAAATAATATTTTATTTTGACATAAACAATTTATTTACAAATGTGCCATTAGATAAAACTTTAAACATAATCAAAACGAAATTAGAGAATGATAATACGATAGGTTTCTTCCAACTCGATATAAAAAGGTTCTTGAATCGTTACGCGCATGCGCAATAACGAATAAGTATGCTCAGTAACACATTTTTCGTTACTGCGCATACTCGTAACCGTTCAAGAACGGTTTTGTATCGTGTTGGAACAAACCTATTGACAACTAGGCCAAAACTAAATGTATCAGCTATAATGGAGTTATTGACACTATGTACTAATAATACCTATTTTCAACTAAATAATAAATTCTATAAACAAAATTTTGGTCTAGTACTAGGCTCTTCTTTATCTCCATTATTGGCTAATATATTTATGGAGGATTTCGAAACTAATATCATTTCTAAACAAAATTTAAAACCCACAGTATGGTGGAGATATGTAGATGATGTGTTTTCAATATGGTCTCATAGATCAGAATTGTTGGATACATTCCTAAATATTATAAACGATCAAGAAGAGACAATAAAATTTACAATGGAAAAGGAATATAATAACACCCTACCTTTCCTCGATGTTTTAGTCTCAAAGAAGGATACTGGATATGAGACTCAAGTGTATAGAAAACCAGCAAACACCAACAGGATATCTCAATTACAAATCAAATCACAACATCAACGTGAAAAGGGAATCATTAAATCCTTATATGATATAGCCAAAATTACTTGCTCTAACGAAAATTCATTTTTAGAAGAAAAACAATCGTTAGCATATGTTTTATTAAAATAATGATTATCCTTTATCGTTTATAAATAAGGAATTGTCAAGATTGGATTGAACGGAACAGAACAACTTAGAACGGGATCCTATAACATTCACAAGAATTAATACGAGGAAAATATCAATACCATATACAAAAGGACTATCCGTGAAACTTAAAACAGTAGGAAATAAATTCAACATTTCCACAACATTCAAAACAACAAACACATTGAGATCTATTCTATCTAAAACTAAACCTAACAATGAACATGAAAGAACAAAAAATTGCATTTATAAAACACCTTGTGAATGCGAACAATTTTATTTAGGTGAAACGTCAAGACCATTAAACGTTAGAATAAGTGAACATCAGTCTTATATTAAAAATAGAGAATTTGATAGATCTCAAATATGTCAACACGCATGGGATAATGAACATAGAGTTCAATGGAGAGATTCAAGTGTAGTCCTTAAAGAAACAGATAGTAAAAAGAGAAAAATCAAAGAAGCGGCTCTAATTATGCTAAATGAAACCAATTGCGTCGCAAATTCCTCCAAATTTTATTAGTAACAATTAGTAATTTAAATAATCAAAAACATTTTTTGGCTCTGATCTTTTATACATATTTTACTTAATCGTGTCCGGACATGTCATTCATCTAATTACTCCGTGCAATATAGTATTCTACGTGTAGAAAAGTTTTTGTCGCTTTGGCAAAGAATAGACGCAAGTAGAAGGTAGAACAGTTAGTACTGCCCTGTAACTTTTCAGCACAGAATTTGTGTTCCCACTGGTTAACACTGAATAGAAGCTATGGCGGAATAACCACGTAACAAGAACAACTAACAACCATACTAACAACGACTACGGAGCTTGAGCGATCTCCTCACCACCGCGGCTGCAACATCCCTCGTCAGCAAGCCTGCTTCTAAAATATGGAAGAGTGGAGCAACTTTCTTTAGAGACTTGATACTAATTTTCTTACCTAAATGCCATGTGGTCGTGTGCGTACAATACTTGCCTTAAATCCCCTTAAATTTTCGCATTTTATAAAATTGTAGATCAAAAACTACTGATGCAGCTAATTTTTTTGTAAAAAAATAAAATATTATTATTTTTACATTTTTAAACGCTTTTCTTTACTTCATAGTTTGCATCAAATCTTTAGACGTTAATTTGACTGACTTTTCTTCAATGCAAATGAATGAAAATTTGCAGACATATGCATTCGCGGGAATAATACACGAATAGTCAATAATTTTTTTTATGTTTAATAATTGTTTAAATATAAAAAAACGATTTTAATGGAAAATGCCTAAATTCTCTTATTTTTTTCAATGTAGAACCTTGAAACTTTTACGGATTGCAGCTATTGATATGAACTATACATAATTTCACTTTTTACGTTAACTGTTTACGTTATGCTTCATAAATTAACAATAAAGTTTCAAATTTTGAACGGTCATACATTTTTTTATATATAAATCGGCGTTTATTGGTGTCGATTTTCAATACGATACGAAACAAAACTTCAACCAAAACTCGAATTTAAAAAATTCGTGTTTTTATCGTAGTTTTAGAAAAACAATTAACATTAGAATTAGTTTTGTCGTATTAAAATTAATTAAACGCTTTTCTTTAGTTCAGGGGTTCCCAAACTGGGGGGCGCGCCCCCCTTGGGGGGCGTGAGGTCATATGAGGGGGGGCGCGAGACAAGTTGAACATTAAATTAAATTTAGTTATTTTTCTAAAACTCAAAATTAACCGGTTGTTAAACTGTGTCTGGTAACGCAGAGTAAGCAAAAGTTATCTCAAATACCTCTTTTTGACAACACTGTGAAACGCCGCATTGATGATAGGACCGAAGACATACAAAACCAGGTAGATGATGCAGTAAAATAATCGCCATTTTTTGCTATTCAGCTAGACTAGAGTACTGACATAGTACAATGTTATCAGTTAATTGTTTATGTTCGGTATATTCAAAACGAAAGAATGAAAGACGAGCTACTTTTTTCTACAGAGTTGGAGACTGAAGACCACGACAAAAGCTATTAATGTTATGAAAGCAGTGTGAGAGTTTTTTGACAAACATGACACAAACTCTCTTAACAAAAACTGATCAGTTTATGTACAGATGGCGCACCTTCAATGCTTGGCTTTCGCTCAGGCTATTTGCAATTAGTAATAGAGAAAAATGCTGATGTGATTGGGATACATTGTTTTATACATCGACAAGCCTTGGCAGCAAAAACCCTTCCAAATGAACTTATGGCTGTCTTAAAGTTGTGTATTAAAGTAGTGAAGTACATAAAAAACAGTGCTTTGAATACTCGACTGTTTAAAACTTTGTGAAGATTTAGAAAGTGGTTACAAAACACTACTACTTCATATAGAAGTACGATGGCTCTCAAAAGGAAACATTTTGGTAAGATTATTTGACCTTTGAGATGAAGTAATCACCTGGGAACATCAAAAGCAAAATGAGCTAAACATGGCCTTTAAAAAACATTCTACCCAAGTAATATTGGCTTATTTGTCAGACATGTTTGATTCGTTGAATAGCCTTAACCTAAAACTGCAGGGTGGAGACTTAAATATAGTAGTTACTCATTGTGATGGAGGCTTAATTACTCAACTTTGGAGGCGTAAAATAGCAGCAAACCCCTGAAATTATTCAAATTTCTCTAAAGTAGAGCCAATCTCAGAAGAAACACGCTTCAAGGATATTTATGAAGGATCAAGTTTGAAAATCGAAATATCAAATCATTTGGAGAGCCTAATTGAAGAGTTCCAGAAATACTTCCCAAACACTTGTGACAATTTTATTTACAGAATGTCAACTGATCCATTCCATGTCAACATAGACTCCCTGCCTGAGTCACTTCAAGAAGATGCTTTGCAAATAAATCCAAATGATTTTTTGCATGATTCCTCTGCCAAATACTTTGTTATAATGGACAAACCTTCATTTTGGTTAAAATGTTTCAAAGTGTATCTTAGTGTATCACGGGAAGCTCTTCATTTATATTTGCCTTTTTCAACTAACTATTTGTGCGATTTTCAACACTTGTGCCAATTAAAACAAAGTATCGGAATAAACTTGATGTTGCTAGTGACTTGTGTTGTGCACTTACTAAAACTCGGCCACGAATAGGCATACAAGTAAATAAAATGCAAGCACATCCCTCTCACTAACCAACCTAATCTATTTTTCTTTTATTAATAATTTTTGGATTTTATGGAAATTTATATTGTTGTATCTCATGGCAGAATAATTAAATGTTTTGTTTTCAAGCTAATTCTTATTTGTTTTTGTTTTGTTCCTATTTAGGAGCATACAATTTATTGTAAAGGAGGGGGGGCGCGAGAAACTTTCATTTCAACAAAAGGGGGCGTGGTACAAAAAAGTTTGGGAACCCCTGCAGTTAAATTGTTTGGGTCAAATCTTTGGACGTTAATTTGACTGCCTTTTCCTCAATGCAAATGACTAAAATTTGCAGACTTATGCATTCATATCATATCATTCATTCATCAACACTTGTGACAATTTTATTTACAGAATTTCAACTGATCCATTCCATGTCAACATAGACTCCCTGCCTGAGTCACTTCAAGAAGATGCTTTGCAAATAAATCCAAATGATTTTTTGCATGATTCCTCTGCCAAATACTTTGTTATAATGGACAAACCTTCATTTTGGTTAAAATGTTTCAAAGTGTATCTTAGTGTATCACGGGAAGCTCTTCATTTATATTTGCCTTTTTCAACTAACTATTTGTGCGATTTTCAACACTTGTGGCAATTAAAACAAAGTATCGGAATAAACTTGATGTTGCTAGTGACTTGTGTTGTGCACTTACTAAAACTCGGCCACGAATAGGCATACAAGTAAATAAAATGCAAGCACATCCCTCTCACTAACCAACCTAATCTATTTTTCTTTTATTAATAATTTTTGGATTTTATGGAAATTTATATTGTTGTATCTCATGGCAGAATAATTAAATGTTTTGTTTTCAAGCTAATTCTTATTTGTTTTTGTTTTGTTCCTATTTAGGAGCATACAATTTATTGTAAAGGAGGGGGGGCGCGAGAAACTTTCATTTCAACAAAAGGGGGCGTGGTACAAAAAAGTTTGGGAACCCCTGCAGTTAAATTGTTTGGGTCAAATCTTTGGACGTTAATTTGACTGCCTTTTCCTCAATGCAAATGACTAAAAATTTGCAGACTTATGCATTCGCGGGAACAATACACGAATAGTCAATAAAACATTTTTTTGTTTATTCATTGTTTAAATATAAAAAAGAAAAAGAATAATTTTTACGGAAAACGCTTAAATTATCTTGTTTTTAACAATGAAGAAACTTGAAACTTTTACAGATTGTAGCTAATTATATGAACTATACCTACATAATTTCACTTTTTACCTTAATTGTTTACGTTATGCTTCATAAATAAACAATAAAGTTTCAAATTTTTTGCCGATTCCGACCACTTTTCATGTTTGTACATCATATGTTTTATACATATTTTAATAAACATGACGATATATTTTAATGTTTTAAAAGTGTAAGATTAAAAGGTAAAAAATAAAAAAATATGAAAAAAATATTTTTAAGAAACGCTTTTCTTTAGTTACGAGTGACTAAAATTAAACATATTAAAAAAAAAGTGAAAATTATATTGAAAAAATCACTTTCGTGGAAAAAACACATTCGTTAAAGAAAAGCGTGGTGCGAAAACCGTTTATTCGATGAAGACGCGACATGCTTTTCTTTGACGAACGTGTTTTTTCCACGAAAGTGATTTTTTCTTTTTTTTTATTTTTTGCTTTTTAGTTGATTCTTTTATAATATGTTTAATTTTAGTCACTCTAACTAAAAAAAGCGTTTCTTAAAAATATTTTTTTCATATTTTTTTATTTATAACTGAATTTTTTAGAACTACATAAACAATATTGTAATTCAAATTTTCAATTTAACTGTGTAGAAATCTACAAATAATAATATAATTAAAACTAAAGGTTTCTAACCAAGGCCAGAAAACAAACCAAAAGAACTCCCTTCTTATAAAATATTAATAAAATTAATTAAAAGTCAGTCACTGGTAGAGAAGTTCCAAAAAAATTCTAAGGTGCTTTGATGAAAAAACAATTCCCGTTAGTATATGGTAGAAATTATTTTTAGCACATAAACTAAACCATTGTCTTTTACAATTTGAAAATTCGAAATTATAAAGTAATATTTTGGATTTTCAAATATTAGAAATCAATAAGTATAAGCACTTACTAAAATTAAAACTGCGAGTACAGCGATGCAGTTTCTGACTGTAGAGACGATGAGAACAAATATTAATTAATTTATTTCTTGCTAATTGAAACCTGCACTTACTAGATATATTCACGTTAGAATAGATTCCAAACAGAACAGCTTTTATGGTAAGGGCATGTAATGCGCATGAAAGATGAACGGTGGCCAAAACAGGCCTTAAACTATTTTTCACGGAATAGAAGAAAAAGACGAAGATCAGCATTAGAATGGAGAGAAGGAATCAGAGGAATAATGGGAGATAGAGCCATAAATGCGGAGAAATGTAGATATACGTATATTATATTGTACTATGATACTATGTACTATATGATAATACTGTAGATGTACGTACAAATGCTTCACATAATATTTTTTATACCTTAAAAAATACTAAAAAGGTGAAAGGTTTATTTATCCAGTAAAATATTAAGAATGAAAGATATAATAGACCAGAAGTTAAGTTTCTCATAAATAACTGTTTTAAAATACCCACCTTTTTGGTGTCATTCTAATTATGCTTTTACTCAGTCCAATTTGTTTTGGAACATTTAAAACACATTGACGTGAACATGGCGTTAAAAGTGATTATATACATTACCACCAATTTATTTCCGTCATATTCAAATTCTTGTATTTGGTGAACATAATAACTAATAATAGAATATTGCAATGACATGAAAACGCACTGTAATGAACACTGCCTTACCAAATCAAAATTTTTGACAGTAGTGTAGTTGTAAATAGCTACACGTTCTTAAATTGATGCTACTTCAGCTGTTATGGTTTTGATATTAAATAGTTATGGTCTTTTTAGTCACATTTATATTAAGATGCTATATCAGCGCGTGGAAAACGCGTTCCAAGATTGAAGATTTTTTAGTTTAATTAATTTTGAATATTTTGTCGAGATATTTGGCCCACAGATACGTAATATAGTGAAGAATGGCGATACAGAGCGCAATTTGAGAAATATGTTAATTTGTGGAAATTACCAGGGAACGGCAGTTCTCGTCAGTGGCTAGTGGCCAGTGGTTTTTCGCCAGTGGCTACAGTCACACCCCCCTACACGCGACACTATAACATAATATACACGAAATTTTCGATTTTCTAAATCTGACAGAATTGAAAATTGTGCCAACTCCCATCTTAAAGTTCAGGAAAAGACTCACACATTCATATGTTAACCATCCATTTTGGTCCAAGGGTGTGGATTTTACGGCCCTTCCTATTTAGGGCCCGTTTTTCGTTCTCGTCCACAAAACTCCCAAAAACTTCGAAAATTTAAGTCCCACCTTTGCGGCTTCTAATAGTACTGATCATTACCTTTCCAACGCATGTCTAATTTTGAAAAACGGTTATACCATTCAAAAGTAACTGAGCTCAGAAATAATATGACTCAATTTCTATTTAAAAAAGGAAAAATGTTTGTGGATATGTACACTAAGCATCAAAATTAACGCACCACCTTAAAAATGGGACGTTTCTTATGTCTCGTATTTCCCAAACCTGTTGTCCGATTTGAGTGATTTTTTTAGTATATTATAGCTTTATTATTCAGGAATATCGACGTAATAATATTATTGTTAAACAGGTAAGTGTCATTGTATACCGGGTGTAACAATGATTTTATCTCCCAACTTTATACGTTTTCCGTCTTTTGCGCTATTTTGCCGGTTATTAGCGCGCTCATCACTGTATATGTAAAAAAATCATAATTTAAAAATAAAAATCGACCTGATTCAGGATTTAAAGTCGCCTGCTTACGAAATAACAAGCGTCGTCCAGGTGCTAATCAGTGTCAGGATAGATAACATTTTTTTGTATATTTCATTTCTGAATATGAGGATTCGCACAGGTATGATAAAGCGAACAACGCGAGGAACAAGTAAGCGTAAATTTTGAGAGTTTCATAGTTATCCGGTACTAATTTCCAGAATTCTTCAAATCGTTTTGCGTCTCTTTTTTCTTTAAAAATTGCCTTCAGATTTGTATCATTTTTAAAATTAATAATTAGTTCATGTAACAACTTTGCGCTATTAAATCTCAACGGCCGCAAGTTGTATAGTAGCGGCTACTTCTAAGTGCCAGGGATTTTCCATTAATAGAAGACATTTCCTAATGTTTCACAAATCATTAAATCTTTCCTGAAATTCATTACTCAAGAAAACTAGAAAATTAGAAATAAGTAGCATAGTTTTTCGGAAATACATCAATTCCATCTTGTTGAGCCTTCACCAATGTCGGAAAGTTATGCAGATTTTTTATATTAATTTCCTCGATTTACATCTTTAGCTTGTCCACGAAAGCAAATAATTTATTTGTCAACTATGAAAATAATTTTATGTTTACCTTTTAATGTGTAAATTACGATTAAGTTCTCCAAGTTTTTCTGTTCTGTCGCAAATAAATGCTAAAAGCCACCACCAACTATCTTGCTCGAGTTCAAAACAATTTTATCATTAACAGGGTCTTTTAGTTAGCCCTCGGGTCGCATAAAAAACGTAAGAGGGCCACATGCGGCCCGCGGGCCGCAAGTTGGGTATCGCTGATGTAGTCTATTGAATTTCGTACTATTTTACTGTGTTGTCCATCTTGAGGGGATTTCGACGTGTAGCGACGCCTTTTTGAAAGGTGAAATCCTGTAATTGTAATGACAAACCCAATAATTAAAAATAATCCATGTTAAAAAACATGTTTCCAAATTATCTTAATACATAAATTAATTAAATTAAAATTCTTTAATGGCTGCGTTAAATTAAAAAAAGAAAATTAATGCAACCAATCCTTATATCGAAAATAATAATTCATTATTTGTTATTAGTTTTAAACATGTACAGTAATTATCTTTAGATTTGATGTTCCTCATGTTTTTTGAAAGTGACAAGAAGTGCATCAGCGGTGCATGTCGCATCGGTCGGTGTTGTAGATAAAAGAATGGAAAGGCCGAGAGAAGAACCCTCTCTAATGATTTGCATAATGACGCGTAACCAATCATCCAGTGGGCTGTGATTATTTGTTCGCCGCCTTGATGCGATTACGCGCTTCGCTTCTGTCATCCTCAACTCAGAACTTGCATCGTTATTGTTTAGAAATAAAACGGACCTCAGAGGCGGACATATTAACAAATTTATTGAGGAAGTTTAGTGCATCACTCTATATTCAAATTTATTTTAATAACAGTTATAATTCCCATAATTATAAGTCATAAAAAATGACTTATTTGAAATGTCACATATAAGTATTTAAATTGTAAAAATTATTGTAAAAGTGGATAAAACATTCAAAAAGTAATGATAATTCTCTTGGAAAAGGAAATCCCACCAGAAGAGTCCCCTAGGAAATGTTCCAAGTAGCACCGAACGGGTTTATTAAGTCTTTTAAGGATGCTTTAAAACTGTAGAATAAAACTAAAATTAAAACCATTTGGTTTTTAAGTAAACCTTAAGGTTGCAATAAAACCGCTTTCAGCATAAAAGGGCCCACTCTAAAAGAGGCCAATAAAACCAAAAATAACCTTCTTAAAACTTTATTTTCTTAAGCAACTGGTTTTAAAGCTGCTGTGAAGGTGCTTTTAAGACCATGTTATAAGACAATTTAAGTGCAGGCAGTTTTATATCAAACTTAAAAAGGTTTCTTAAATGGAGTCTTTTTAAGACAATTTACCATATTAAATGATCCTTTAAACCCATATATTCCATATAGGCCAACAAATTTTTACATGTGTTACGATAAGTAGATACGTATTTGTAACCATAAAATAATAAAAAGTACTTAGATATTTCGGACTGGACTGTCAAGGTAGAAAAACGCTTGAGCACTCAACTTTATTGATAATGTTAACAAAAACAGGTCTAAATAACTCACGGGCCCTAAAATTTCTGACTTTTGGCGATTAAAATATAAAAAAATTTAAATCCGAAAAATATTAATTTGAAAGAAAAATAATTTTATCTACAATTTTAATGTTTTAATGTTAAAATAAATCGAATTTGTGTCTTTAAGACGCTTATTTATAATTTTTATGTAAGCCTTATATTGTAATCTATCATGGCTTTCAGCATCTCCAAATAGCAATATGGCGGAAATCCAAATAAAACTATTTGCTCTATCGACATAGAATTGTTAAGATCAAATGCTTTTATTTTATACCTTTTCAAGAGCATATATCCTACAAAAAAGCAAAGTTGCCTTTAAATTAAAACCGTTTAGTTTTAATGCTGCTGTTAATAATGCCACTCCGTTTTAATGTAAATCTAACCTAAAATCGAGGCGTCGTAGTGCTGTGTGTGTTGTATATTTCTTTTAAAATGACCAGTTCGTTTATATTTTAAGTACATGCGACTTATTTCTTCCATACTAACTGTACTTCCACTTTTTAGAACCCGTGTTGAGCTGCCCCCCCCCCCACTTGCAAAAATTAAAAAACAAATAGCCCTGATTTATGAGCTATTTATGAGCTCTCATATTCCGCAAACTAAAAATTTTGAGCCCGTTCCACTGAGCAGGAATGTAATACCCTAGTGGGGGGGGGGGCTGAGTCAGCCCCCCCCACTACTTAAAAATAGGAATATTGAATCGGTTTTTGCGGCAGAATTACGAGCTATTTATGAGCTCTTGAAATTATATAGTTTCGATTTTTGAGCTCATCCCCTTCACCCCCAAACAACCCTTTAATTGATTTAACTTAAGAGAAAGATGCTGAGAAAACTTAAAATACATCGTATTGCGAATATAATTCCTATAGCTTATATACTCTAAGAATACACTATTAAATCAAGAGCATTTCGATTATTGAGCTACAACCCCTTCGCCAGAAAACCACCCTATCTTCCCGGCTTAAGAGAAAGTTGTAATTAAAATGCGTTAAACTAATTATTTGGCGACTACATATCATTTAATAATTTATAAGCATCCAAATTACGCGCATTTAGATCAGTAAATTGCAATTTATTTTGTATAGTGCAGTCACTGAAGGTAAACATAAACGATTACCTTCAATTTCGGTGAACCTTCATCGATTTTCACGAAAATTGGTCAGTGGTTAGAGGATACGTCAAGAAACAAAGGTGACATGGTACCACCTTGCGCCTTTACCCTGAGGGTGGATACCGCCCCTTCTCGGGGGTGAAAATTATTTTATAAAAAATAACTGCACAAATCAATAAAAGAGCAAATTAAAAGCAAAATTTATTATATAAAGTTAATAAAATAAGTAAATACTTTTTAAGTTATTAAAGATCAAAGATTTTAATTATTTGTGAAAAAAATGCATGTTTTGAAGAGGTTTTTTGTAAATCACTGAAAAACTTTAAGTTTTTACAAAAAAGTTAATAGTAGTTTAATTCGTATAGCTTATATTCTAAGAATAAACTCTAAAATCACGCGCCTTTCGATTATTGAATTACAACCCCTTCGCAAGAAAACCATCCCATATTCCCGGCTTAAGACAGGGTTGTACTTAAAATAATTTAAATTAATTATTTGTCGACTATATATTGTTTAATAATTTATGAGCTCGCAAAATATACGTATCTCAATTATTGAATTGCCATTTTCTTTCTATAGTGCAGTCACTGAAGGTAAAAATCAACTATGACCTTCGATTTCGGTAAATCTCCATTCATTTTCACGAAAATTGGTGAGCGGATTTTGATACTATCAACTTTTTCTGGATCTTATTTTTCATAGGTATTTCTAAGTACTTTGACAAGTATTTAGTACCTAAGTGTTATAAAATGCATCTCTTTCCCGTTATTTAAGCTTGAACCCTTAGATTTGAACAGTCGGGGAAAAAATATACATTTAATTACCAATAACTTACTTTAAATTAACATTAAAGGGTTTTTCAAGTAAGCAATCTATTATATTTTTTATTAGCTTCAATTTTAGTGATGAAAACTTTTTTGTAAAAACTTACAGTTTTTGAGTCATTTATGAAAAATCGCTCTAAAGCATGCATTTTCTTTCCAAAAATTAAAATATTTGATCTTTAATAACTAAAAAAGTATTGATTTATTTTAATCACATTATGTAACAAATTTTGCTTACAATTTGTCCCTCTCTCGATTTGTGGGGTTATTTTTAATAAAGTAATTTTCACTCCCGAGAAGGGGTGACATATACCCCAGGCTAAAACCCCAAGTTGTTATTGTCAATTCGTGAAAATAAATGGCGATTTACCGAAATCGAAGGTAATAGTTGATTTTTACCTTCAGTGACTGCACTATAGAAAGAAAATGGCAATTCAATAATTGAGATGCGTATATTTTGCAAGCTCTTATACGATATGTAGTCGCCAAATAATTAATTTAAATTATTTTAAGAACAACTCTCTCTTAAGCCGGGAATATGGGGTCGTTTTCTTGCGAAGGGGTTGTAGCTCTAAAATCGAAAGACGCGTGATTTAAGAGTTTATTCTTAGAATATAAGCTATACGTATTAAACTACTATTAACTTTTTTGTAAAAACTTAAAGTTTTTCAGTGATTTACAAAAAACCTCTTCAAAACATGCATTTTTTTCACAAATAATTAAAATCTTTGATCTTTAATAACTTAAAAAGTATTGACTTATTTTATTAAATTTATATAATAAATTTTGCTTTTAATTTGTTCTTTTATTGATTTGTGCATTTATTTTTTATAAAATAATTTTCACCCCCGAGAAGGGGCGGTATCCACCCTCAGGGTAAAGGCGCAAGGTGGTACCATGTCACCTTTGTTTCTTGACGTATCCTCTAACTACTGACCAATTTTCGTGAAAATCGATGAAGGTTCACCGAAATTGAAGGTAATCGTTGATTTTTACCTTCAGTGACTGCACTATACAAAATAAATTGCAATTTACTGATCTAAATGCGCGTAATTTGGAAGGTTATAAATTATTAAATGATATGTAGACGCCAAATAATTAGTTTAATGCATTTTAAGTACAACTTTCTCTTAAGCCGGGAAGATAGGGTGGTTTTCTTGCGAAGGGGTTGTAGCTCAATAATCGAAATGCTCTTGATTTAATAGCTTATTCTTAGAGTATATAAGCTTTATGAATTATATCCGCAATACGATATATTTTAAGTTTTCTCAGCATCTTTCTCTTAAGTTAAATCAATTAAAGGGTTGTTTGGGGGTGAAGGGGATGAGCTCAAAAATCGAAAGTATATAATTTCAAGAGCTCATAAATAGCTCGTAATTGTGCCGCAAAAAACCGATTCAATATTCCTATTTTTAAGTAGTGGGGGGGGGGGGCTGAGTCAGCCCCTAGTAGCACTAGGGTATTAAATTCCTGCTCAGTGGAACGAGCTCAAAATTTTTAGTTTGCGGAATATGAGAGCTCATAAATAGCTCATAAATCAGGGCTATTTGGTTTTTAATTTTTGCAAGTGGGGGGGGGGGGCAGCTCAACACGGGTCTTTTTAGAACACACAACACCTCCGTTTCGCTCTAAAACAAATGGCCGACCATTTTGGACATGAAAGAAGAGGGGATGAGTTTAGTTTTATTGTTTCTAACAAGAAGCATAGTAGTTATTCTTTACAATAACCAAATTGATTCAGTTAAGAGCGTTTGGTTTTATTATAGCCTACTAATTGCTTTTAAGAAAGCAACTTTAAAGGAAACTAAAAAAATAGTTTTAAAGCATTAGCTTTACTGACATAATAGTCTTGAGATCAAGTAGTTTTATTAAAAGGTTTTATTAGTCATATCAGGAGAATCTTTAAAACTACAATAAAACTAAAAGGTAACAAACTAGAATCTAATAAAACCAAACATTCCGGAAGTTCTTCATAAAACTGATTAGTTTTAAAGTGAACTGCGAATAAACCATTTTAAAACTACATTAAGACAAATTATCTATTAAGATTAATTAGTCTTATTTGATACCCTTATTAGATATTTTAAAACTAGTGACAAATGATGCTTAACCGTTTCAATGTTTTGGCAGTATATCTACAAGGTACAACCTTAAATAAAACTAAAATGTTTTTATTGTGCTACTTGGGGTTTTACCATACTTTCCTGAATTTTAGGAGATATTTTCGTAGGTCCAATAAACAACATCTAAAAGTAACTCAATTAGTAAGAAGAGGAGCCCAAATTTGGAGACCAATGAACGAAAAAGACTTTATTTATTTGATTCCTTTTTGTAAATTTTAAAATTGATTAGTGTTTAATACAATCAAAATTTAACTCTCACGCACAAGTTGTACCTACAATTTCAGTGAGAAACTGAGTTTATTTTGTTATGTACAATTCATTTGCTACGAATAAACTCCATTATTATTATATTATAATAATTGACAAATTACTCAATTAGATGATGCCTATAAAACAAAAATCAGAGGCAGAGACGGACAAGTTTTTTCACTAAACGGACAAAACAAAAACAAAATACAAAAACTCGTGTCTAATAAAACAAAATTGCAACTTTTTGAAGACTTCCAGGTATACAGTGCAAGCAAGAACGTCTTTACAAAGTGAATAGAATACATAAATCAGAAAAATTATTATTTTATTTTTACAAGTTACTACTTTGTCGTATCAATTTACTACTTTAGTTAAGAATACGAGTAAGCCACAAAATTGGCTTACTTTGTACACTATAATAGATAGGGACAGGTAGACCGCATACTATAGTAGCACCGCCGACTTTTACAAAAGTCACAATTCCAGCTTGGAAGCGGTAACATCAAAGGGTTTTGGAATGTTTCGCATCTAGAGTTTGTTTAGTAAAAAGCAGTCATTGTACAATAATTAATATCACTATAATAGATAGGAACAGGTAGACCGCATACTATAGTAGCACCGGCGTCTTTTACAAAAGTCACGATTCCAGCTTGGAAGCGGTAACATCAAAGGGTTTTGGTATGTTTTGCATCTAGAGTTTGTTTAGTGAAAACAGTCATTGTATAATAATTAATATTGTTCTGAAACTATTTATTTATGGCATTTTTTTATTTAACTATTCTTATTATTGGGAAATAAGCCAAAATTTAAATTGAAAAAATAATTTTATCAACGTTTCGACTTCCACTTCGAACGTCGTTGTCAACATACAAAGTATTAATAAATTAAACAATAATGTTGTTGCTTAGTAAAAAATTCTACTTAAAATTTAATTTAATCTGACTCATTTATATCGGCAATTCAGACATAATATTATACATTTTAAAGTAGAAGACTTTAAAATGATATTGCCAATATTTATGAGTTGCGTTCCTGGGACGACTTTAATGAAAGATAGTTTGTTCATTCGATTGCATGAAATCAACTTTAACTCAAGAATATCCGTCACAAAAAAATCATAGTATGTGATCTGTCTTTAAAAAAAGAAACACATGCAAGGGTGACAGTAAAATTCTCGTGTTATTATTCCATAGTAAATCACGAGCAAAAAACGGGAAAAAAACCTCGTGATACTATCCCGAAATTGTAAGTATTTGGTCTTACATTTAGTTTACTCTCAAAACTAATACCAAATTCTGACTTTATATGTGTGTTATTTTAAATTATAAATAATATTAATACTACATGGATCTAGAATCCAAAGGAATCCAAATCTGCAATAAAAATGGGGCTTCTATTTAATATTTTAAAGTAACCCCCACACCACCTCCGTGGGGGTTGTGTTTGGTGGCATTCGATAGATTTTTCAAAAATATTGAATACGTATATTTTGCAGTTTTTCAATCTGATGTTCATCATTATCATTCTCTTTGCCTTATCCCTATGCGGGGTCGGATTCCCTAATTGCATTTCTCCACACAATTCTATCTTGGGTCATATAAATGTCAATCCCCTTTACCAACATATCCTGCCTTATCGTATCCCCCCAGGTCTTCTTTGGTCTTCCTCTCCTACTCCTTCCATCTATTCTTCGTATTGGGTGATTAACGTCTCGACGTTGAACATGACCAAACCATCTTAACCTATGCTCTCTCATTTTGGCATCAATTGGTGCCACACCTAGACTTCCCCTAATATACTCCTTTCTAATTTTATCCTTCTTTGTCACTCCACTCATCCATCTAAGCATTCTCATTTCAGCGACATGCATTCGTTGTTCCTCTTTCTTCTTCACTGTCCAATATTTAGTTCCGTACATCATAGCCGGTCTTATGGCTGTTTTATAGAATTTTCCCTTCAACTTCATTGGAATTTTTCTGTCACACAACACACCACTCACTTCTTTCCGCTTCATCTATCCAGCCCTAATTCTACTGCATGCATCTCCATCTATTTCTTCATTACTCTGTAATACCGATACCGGTACTTAAAACTATTGCTTTTTACAATCAGTTCACCATCCAAAGATACCATTTTATTTGTAGTAACTCCATCTTTAAATGAACATTCCAAATACTCTGTTTTTGTCCTACTAAGTTTTAAACCTTTTTCCTCCAGAGCTTGCCTCCACTGTTCCAGTTTTTGTTCTAAGTCTCTTTCACAATTTCCTACTAACACGACATCATCAGCATACATTAAGCACCATGGAATGTTACCCTGTAGTTTCGCTGTTATCTGGTCCAAAACTAATGAGAATAAATACATACTAAGCACAGAGCCTTGGTGCAATCCTACTTTCACATGAAATTTATCAGTCTCTCCCACACCTGTCCTAACACTAGTCGTTACTCCCTCATACATATCCCTCACAATCTTTACATATTCACCAGGGACTCCTTTCTTATTGAGTGACCACCACAGAATCTCTCGAGGAACTCTATCATATGCTTTCTCAAGATCAATGAATACCATATGAGCGTTTGTTTCTTTACTCCTGTATTTTTCCATCAACTGCCTTATAATGAAAATTGCATCTGTTGTTGATCTGCCCTGCATAAAGCCAAATTGATTCTCGGATATTTCGGTCTCTTCACGTATCCGTCTATCAATTACTCTTTCCCATATTTTTATGGTGTGGCTAAGCAGTTTTATAGCCCTGTAGTTTGTACATTGTTGTAGGTATATCTCCCTTGTTTTTGTAAACAGGTACCGTATACTGCTTCTCCATTCGTCTGGCATTTGTCCAACTTCCAAAATTCTATTCAATAGACCTGCTAGCCACCTTGTTCCTGTCTCTCCCAATGCTCTCCATACTTCCCCAGCAATATCATCTGGCCCTACCGCTTTTCCTTTCTTTATTTTTTGAAGCGCTTGAGCCACTTCCTCGTTTGTTATTTTGGGGACCATTGCTGCTACTGTCTCCGTTGACTCTACAGGCTGTCTGTCAAATTCTTCATTTAATAAGCTGTCAAAGTACTTGCTCCATCTCTTTTTGACATCTCTTTCGTGAACTAGTATTTTATTATTTTCATCTCGGATACATCTAATCTGATTAAAATTTTTTGCTTTCTTTGCTGTCTGTTTGACTATTTTATATATCTTCGTTTCGCCTTCCCTGATATCAAGTTGATCGTATAGGTTTGAATACGCTTCTGCTTTGGCTTTTGCTACTGCTACTTTCATTTCCTTTTTCGCCACCATATAGTTTTGAAGATCTGTGTAGGATCTGGTTTCTTGCCACTTTTTATATAATGTTCTCTTCTCTTTTATTTTTCCTTGTACTTCGTTTGACCACCACCAAGTCTCTTTATCCTCAAATTTTTTCCTGACGTTTTCCCACGTATTTCAATAGCAGTCTCTCTAATACTACTGGCCATTTTTCTCCAAATTGAATTAGTGCTTCCTTTCATGTTCCAACATATTTTTTCTACTATTCTTCTCCTGAATAGGGCTTCTTTCTCATCTTTTAGCAGCCACCACTTGATTTTGTGGTCGTCTCCGATATTTTTGTTTAGTTTCGCTTTTTACTTCGGTGTCCAGAACAAGCAGCTTATGTTGTTGGCTTACTGTCTCACTAACTATTACCTTGCAGTCCTTGCATTCACGTATGTCTTTTTTCCTTATCATGAAGTAGTCTATTTGGGATTGATGTTGTCCACTTTTGTAGGTAATAAGTTGAGTTTCTCTCTTTTTAAAGAATGTGTTAACAATCGCCATATCCAATGCTGTTGCTAATTCAAGCATGTCATCTCCAGCTTCATTTCTAGTTCCAAAGCCTAATCCCCCATGTATTGCTTCGTATCCTGCCGGCTTGGCCCACATGTGCATTGAAATCACCTCTTATTATAACTTCTCCTCTGACGGAATATCACTCACGACGTCTCCTAATTGGTCATAGAAAGCTCTTCTTTCATTCTCACCCAGACCTGTTTGAGGAGCATACACACACACACACACACACACACACACACACTCACACACTCACACACACACACACACACACACACACACACACACACACACACACACACACACACACACACACACACACACACACACACACACACACACACACACACACACACACACACACACACACACACACACACACACACACACACACACACACACACACACACACACACACACACACACACACACACACACACACACACACACACACACACACACACACACACACACACACACACACACACACACACACACACACACACACACACACACACACACACACACACACACACACACACACACACACACACACACACACACACACACACACACACACACACACACACACACACACACACACACACACACACACACACACACACACACACACACACACACACACACACACACACACACACACACACACACACACACACACACACACACACACACACACACACACACACACACACACACACACACACACACACACACACACACACACACACACACACACACACACACACACACACACACACACACACACACACACACACACACACACACACACCCACCCACCCACCCACACAACATTCAATACCTCTTTATCAATTACAAATTTCACTGACATCATTTTATCACTCGTTCTTACAACTTCCACTTCGTTATCTTTCAGTTCACTATCAGCAATTATACCAACTCCATTTCTAGTGTTACTACTCCCTGCATACCACAATTTGTAACCTTTAATAGTTCTTTCGCCCTTTGACCTTTCCACCTAGATTCTTGAATGCAAGCAATTTGAACTCTCCTTCGTTTGAGCGCATCCACTAACTCCAGACTCTTACCTGTAAGACTACCAAGATTCCACGACCCAATCCTAATTTTTCTAACCTGCAATGGTGTTGCTCCTGAGATAGTCCTCACCCGGAGATCCGAACGGAGGCTCATTTTACTTCCGGTATATTTTACCTCAGGAGATGCCATCATAACTGATGTTCATTTCAATCTGATGTTCATTTCACGAAATATCGTGGGTTTCCTATGTAAAATTTTAAATTTACCTCCTGCCCTCTCCGTGGGGGGTCGTGTGTAGTATCATAGATTTTTAAAAAGTATTGTTGAACAGCTATTTTTAAGTTTTTCGATCTGACGTTTATTTCTCGAAATATTCGCTTTGTTCTTCTGATACTTTGTGACTCCCACATTTCCTTACGCCCCGCACAAACCGTCAGATTTTTGAAATGTACGATGTTCTACGTGTATTTAATTTACCTTATCTTAATCTGACGATTTCAAGTTTTTCTAAGTATAGATTTTTATTTCGGACCCCCCTTAACGAACTCCCATGTATTAAGATCAAATAATATATGGTAGGGGTAAATTTACCGGGTACAAGGTTTCTCCCCATATGATAATCTGGCGCGCTCGAGTAACTGCAAAAATCCCCGCTTGGGCTCCACTATCATATCGGAGGAGTATGAAAACTGTCACTGGCAGGAGAATTTTATAGAATACTAGTGTCACAGACGTTTGAAGGTGGGTAACTATGTAATGTAATGTTAATTTTTACGTTTATGTCGATAATTTCCGCCTCTACTAGTTTCATCTCTTTTTATTTCACAATGTAATATGTTTTTCGTATTTTGTGTTATTTTGCCGGTTATTAGCGCTCTCATTACTGTACATATACAAAATATAGTTAATAAATTAACAATGGCACATGAGTAATTTCCGTTTCCGCCTAAGCGAAAATATTATCGACACCTTTATCTTAAAGGCTTAAATGCCTTTTGTCAACTGTTAAATTTATATTGACTATTTACTTAAAATCTGTTCGAGACATAACAAATTATTTGTAATTACAAACATCCAAATTGAAGAAATGTTAAACGTTAAACAAACTTTATGCACTCTGTTAATACTCAAGAGTGTTTGCTGACGTGGTTTCTTCAATGAGTGTATTATCAAATATTTGTTCTTGGGATAGACTGAAGTATGTTAATTTTAACAACGTGTTTAAGAAATTTGTTTGTTCTTAGATAATTGTCGAAAAAGTATTGTAGCAATTAATTTCAAACTTTTATTTGCATTAATTGATAAATAAAAATTAATAAATATAATCAAAATAGTATACAGTATGGTGGAAATGAAATAAATGCGTTATTTCGTAAACCGGCCACATTACGGAAAAATCCCGAAAAAGGTCAATTTTTATTTTTAAATTATGATATTTTGGCATATACACTTTCGGGCAAAAAATTTAGATCACTAGATGAATTATACACGTTTGATGCCTCGAATTCCCTAAACCTGTTATCCGATTTGAGTGATTTTTTTAGTATCTTATAGTTTTATTATTTAAGAATCTCAATGTATTATTATTGTTGGTAGACAGGTAAATGTCATGGTATACCGGGTGTAAAAATCATACTGTGTTTTTTCCTTAAAGTTCGGAACACTCTGTGGAGTATTATAGCATAAATAAAATATTGAAATTAAAACTCAATTGTAGCCTTAGACTTTCTTCACATTTTCTTTTTTGATTCATTTGCATATTATGTTGGATAATAAAAAAGTTAGGTACTTTAACAATTAGCCATGTTCTTCATCAATACAGGGTGTTTCTAAATAAGTGCTACAAACTTTAAGGGGTAATTCTGCATGAAAAAATAATGACTGTTTGCTTTATAAACATATGTCTACAAATGCTTCGTTTCCGAGATACGGGATATTTAATTTTTTTTTACAAACTGACAGTTTATTTGTTGCTCTAAAACCGGTTGAGATATGCAAATGAAATTTGGTAGGTTTTAAGAGGTAGTTATTGCGCAGTTTTGACATACAAATAAGATTTTTATATTCACCATTGGCGTGCATACAAGTATAAATATTTTAGATACATGCCGTATGCACGCCAATGATGAATATAAAATTCTTAGTTGTATGTCAAAAAATGCACAATGACTACCTCTTAAAACCTACCAAATTTCAGTTGCATATCACAACCAATTTTAGAGCAACAAACAAACCGTCAGTTTGTAAGAAAAAAAATTAACATCCCGTATCTCGGAAATGAAGCATTTGTGGACATATGTTTATAAAGTAAACGGTCAATATTTTTTCATGCAGAAATACCCCTTAAAGTTTGTCGCACTTATTTAGAAACACCCTGAATTGATGAAGAACATGGCTAGTTGTTAAAGTACCTAACTTTTTTATTATCCAACGTAAACAAATGAATCAAAAAATAAAATGTTAAGAAAGCCTAAGGCTATAATTGAGTTTTAATTTTAATATTTTATCTATGCTATAATATTCCCCAGAGTGTTCGAACTTTAAGGAAAAAACACAGTATGATTTTTACACCCGGTATACAATGACATTTACCTGTCTAGCAACAATATTAACACATTAAGATTCTTAAATAATAAAGCTATAACATACTAAAAAAATCACTTAAATCGGACAACAGGTTTAGGAAATTCGAGGCATCAAACGTGTATAATTCATCAAGTGACCTAAATTTTTTGCCTGCCACTGTAAATCACACGAGTGATGTCATCCATCTGGGCGTGAGGACGTAATCAATGATTTTTTTAAATGAGAATAGGGGTCAGATGCTAGCTCATTTAAAAGGTTATTCGATTCTCTATTCAGTAATATAAACATTGGCATCATTATTTATACGGGGTGTCCGAAAACAATGTTTTTAAATTAAATTAGTTGACAGAAAAAGAAGAATGTATGTAATTTTTTAATTCAAAATACATTTACTACTGTTAGAAAACAGGAAAAAAATGTTTGTTTGAAAAATAAATACTGATTTTCGCTTAAATTAAATGTTTTTTTTATTGGCCTTGGTATAGCCAATTAGCCAGTCTAGTTTGGTATTAACGCAATTTCACAAGTTAAATTACAATATATTTCACATTTTCATATATCATATAATATACACATATGTATATACATTTTTATTTATCTATTATATAATATATATATATATTTTTTGTTTATTATTTTTTTTTTATTTTTTTTTCTTTTTTTTTATATTTTTTTCTTTTTTAATTGCTATAAATATGTTTATACTAAAACTAAAGCAGGAAAATTTTAGGGACATTAAATGTTCAAACTTTCAAAAAGCAGGTGCCTATAGCGAGAGCTGGCTTGAACATTGAATTTAAGCGAAAATCAACGTGTATTTTTCAACTGTTTTATGATAAGAGTAAAAAGTATTTTGAATTAAATAAATTACATACATTCTTCTTTTTTTGTCAATTAATTTAATTTAAAAAAATGTTTCTGAACACCCTGTATAAATGATTATGTTAATGTTTACATTACCGAATAGAGAATTGAATGCCCTTTCAAATGGGCTAGCACATGGTCCCTATTCTCATTTTAAAAAAATATAGATTACGTCATTACGCCCAGATAGATGACGTCACTTGTGTGATATAGCTAAAACATCAAAATTTAAAAATAAAAATCGACCTGTTTCGGGATTTTTCCTTAATGTCGCCGGTTTACGAAATATCGAATTTATTCCTTGCATTTGCACCATACTGTATATTATTTAGTACAATCATTCAAGCTTAAAATTTGATCCAAACCTCGCAATTGTAATTGCCTTCATCGATCTTCTTGAATATTTGGAATTAAGTTCATTTTACCCTCCTCTTCAAACCTGACTTGGTCGCAAAGTATGCTTTTTATTTATAAGGGGTGAAAATTACCCCTTACTCCAATAAATTGAAAACTAATGAATTAAAGCGGTAATGGGCTATAATTATGTTCAAATATATTAAATGTTTATTGTATTGAATCATAACTTTAATATTTTGATATTTTACAGCTCACCAACCCATAAAAACAACCCCTCATACAAAGACTATTTCAAAAATATGGCCCAGAAACAATTTTTTAATTTTGGATCGTAATAGGAGAATTTCTTTCCTTCAACTACAAGAAATCTGACACTTAATTTTTTAATAATGCAACCACCAAAAACCACCCCTAAGAAAGAAACTTAGGAAAAAATTTAAAATTAATAAATGGAAGCAGTTATGGACATCAATATGTTTAAACATGTTAAATTTTTGTTGATTTTTACAACGTAACTAGTAGTTCGATATTTTTATATGTAACTACCCTTAAAAACTACCCCTCATACAGTTATTTAAAAAATGGCTGAGATTATGAAACTATTTTATTTTTTAATCTTAAATAGAAAAAATTAAAAAGATGCATACAAATTTTTAATTTGATTCAACTCTTAAGAATTAGGGAAAATCATAAGAATTAGGGAAAAAATCTTTTTGAAAACTTAACGTAATGCAATTCACTAAGAAAATGAAAATTAATTGTTGCTTATGATATAATGATATATTTATAAAATTTGTATCCCATAAAAATATTAGTTTGAGGGAAATTAAACTTTTTAAACTTCACATTTTGATGATAATGAAAAATATTTTTTGTACGAGCGTAGAAAAATATCTACTTTCGCGCATTTTAGTTTAGAAAGTTTCACTTTTCCGCACGCGGTTTTTACTTTTCCGCACGCGTGTTCATTTAGATATGTTAATATGGCCTTAAAGTAATTATAATACATGCAATAAACTAATATTTAGATATTATTTACTAATTTATTTCAAATATATCTTATTGTGTTCCTGTTTTAATGAAATTAACGCGATGAAATTATTTTGACATAATATTCGAAAGTCAAATCAGTAGACAATAACAGTCGTTTTGAATCATCGTCATGGAAACCAAGATCGTCGTCATGCTAACTAATTATATTGAAAGTTTGGTTTTGAAAACCTTGTCAAAGAATTAATTTGTGTATGTATTTTCATATTAATTAATTTAATTGATTAAGATTTGGTAATTTTTTAAAGACTCTTAGAAAAAATATTGTTCCTAACTCTTGCAGAAAGTCTCTTTTCCGCACTCGACTGCTTGCCGAACTCCCGCTTCGCGTTGTTCGGCAAACTGCAGTCGCGTGCGGAAAAGAATGACTTTCTGCACTTGTTAGGAAATAACTATATTTTACAACATTAAAGTAAGTATAAAATTAATATGTTTTTTAAAGTACATAATATATATTAATAATTTAACTTTAACTTCAAAATTCGTATATTTCTTCTGCATCAACTTCTTTTTCTTCTTGGTCCACAGGAGGACAATTTTATCAGCTATCACGAGAGCAAGAACCGCAAGATTTATTGCAATATAATCTAAGTTTGCGACACCCACAATTTGGGCCACATCCTTTTTTGCAATTGCAAAATATTATTTTAAGTAATTCTTCTAGTGCAGAAATATCACACGCACAAAACTTTCACTATTTTTGTAATAAGCTTTCACAGCAAATACGCGTTGTTCCTCCGACCACGTCTTCATGATAACTAAACTTCCCACTCTCTAGATTCACAACGTTTACGTCGCAAGCCCGCGTCTCCTCTATTTTATCGTCAGCAGCGTTGCCAACTCGTACCGTTTCACTGAATCTCCTTGTATAAAAGAATAAAGACTCCAAAAACATCAAAATTTAGACGCTCCGTAATTTTCAAACATTATCTCTAGAAAAATGTATTTGGTTTTTTAACAATAATTCGGCTTCCCTTTAAGCTTTTTGAATTCACTCTCACATCATTTTGTAGGGAATTTTATAAGCTATGAGATCATGAGAGTTGCAATCTTTCTAGACCCTTTTGTTCAGCAAATTTTAATGTTAAAGGGCTAAAAATACCCTCCCTTTGAATTGAAATCAATACTGTAAACGCTTATATCTCGCTTAATTTTTAGGCTACGTCAGTTGTAAAAAAGCAAAATTTTCAGTAAAAAAAGGTAAATTTTTAGTCAGAACACTTTTTTTCATAAATCTAAATCCAATAGTTTTTGAGATATTTTGAAAAAATAGCGTATTTTTTGAAAAAATCGAAAAAAAAAGAAATTTATTTAAAACAAGTTTTCTTAAAATATTGTTCTAAATAATTCAAACTTTTGGACGGTGTTATAGGACCACAAATAAAGTTATTTTACATTATGGGCTATGGTTAATATTAATTTTGCCGCACATGGCATACATTTTACCGTCATTTTATCTTTTATAAATTTGGGGTATTTGACTAATTTTCATCATAACTTGTTGTTTAATTTTCATACTAAAGGCTTTTGTCAAAGCTTATTTTGAAGGTCTAAAAAATTACTTAAAATGTTTAGGAACATTTTCTATGAAAATTTAATAATTTTTCCGTTATTTGAGCTCAAATCTTTGCATAAATTTACGAAAAACAAAAAATTTGTTTTCAATGACTCATAAGTTGCTTAATATTATCTAAAAAATTTAATAAAAACAGACAAGCTTCTTTGTTTTTTAAAAGTTTGAATTTTAGTAAGTATGATTTTTTCCGGAAAATGGGTAATTTTCAAGTTATTCGCGAAGAACTATTGATTATCATGTTTTTTTTTTTGGAATCTTCAATCGCGAATAACTCAGAAATTATTAAGTTAAGTAAAAACTTTTATTCTACATTTTATTCACAAAATTCAATTCTCTATCGATTGCCGATGTCATTTTGAAATTTAATTTCCACCTCCGAGAAAGGGTAGCATTTACCCCCGGGGTGGAAGCATACATTGACACCAAGTCAGGTTTGTTATTTGCATCATTTTTGAGCTACTGTCAAAATTTCAAACAAATCCATGAAGGCCTTTAGATTTGCGAGTTGAATTGCTTGAATGAGTGTACTAATTATTATGCAACGAGTAGAGGGCTTTTCATCGATTGTCATTTGTTTCGAGCTTCTGTCGTATGTTGTATAATCTGTGTATAATATTAATATACACGGATTATACGACATGTGACAGAAGCTCGAAACAAATGACTGTGAATGGAAAGCCCTATTTAATGTTGGTCATTATGAAGCAAGTATGACGGATACGAAACGAGCCGCCTAACGGCGAGTTTCGTATAGAGTACGAGCTTCATAATGATAATTAAATGCAAGTTGTATACACGATTTTTTCTTTAATCATTCACAAGAAAAAATATATTCAAATTTATTAAGTTTGTAACGCAAACAAATTAAGTAGTTTGTCAGTTTGACAGTTTGTTTACATATTGAGAATTGTCAAAACTTAGGTATTTGACTCGCCATTTAGTCCAGAAAGCCACTGCGCATCCGCTAGGAAAAATATTCTAATTCGGATTTTTTGCACAATCTTACTCAAAAAGGACTCCTTTTAACAAATTTGCATGTTGCCAGAACCAAAAGGTGGTCAAAAATTTTTTAAACGTTTTTTTTGTTTTTTTCCTAAAATTATTGTTTTTGCATGGAAAAAAGTTTTCTTAGGTTTTTTGGATCATTCCAAACAGAAAAGGTCTTTAGTGACTTTTCTCTAAAAATGATAGTTTTTGACAAATAATCGATTAAAAATTGAAAAATTGCGAAATCGGCCATTTTTAACCCTCAAAAACTATGTGAAACACTGAAAATTTGAATGTTGCCAAGGCAGGTTGATATTCTTTAAACATTGATTGATTAAATCCCGAAGAGTTTTTTGCAATACAATATTCAAAACTCCTTTGTTTTTTAATTGCTAATCAAGCGTGCGCGACACTATAAGTTATGATATTGTGGCATATATGGTATAATAGTGACGTCATCCGTCAAGGCGTGATGACGTAATCGATGATTTTTTTAAATGAGAATAGGGGTCGTGTGGTAGCTCATTTGAAAGGTTCTTCAATTCTCTATTCAGTAATGTAAACATTTACATAATTATTTATACAGGGTGTCCTTCTACTTCTTTTTTTGTCAAATGAGCTAGCACACGACCCCTATTCTTATTTAAAAAAATCATCGATTACGTCATCACGTCCAGATGGATGACGTCACTAGTATACCATATATGCCACAATATCATAACTTAAAAATAAAAATCGACCTGTTTCGGGATTTTCCTTAAAGTTGCCGGTTTACGAAATAACGAATTTATTCCTTTCATTTGCACCATACTGTCGGTGGAAAATAGTGTCGCGCACGCTTGATTACCAATTAAAAAACAAAGAAGTTTTGAATATTATATTGCAAAAAAACCTTCGGCATTTCATAAATCAATGTTTAAAGAATATCTACCTACCTTGGCAACATTCAAATTTTCAGTTTTTTACATAGTTTTTGAGGGTAAAAAATGGCCGATTTAGCAATTTTTCAATTTTTAATCGCTTATTTGTCAAAAACTATCATTCTTAGAGAAAAGTCACTAAAGACCTTTTCTGTTTGGAATGATCCAAAAAAACTAAAAAAACTTTTTTCCATGCAAAAAAAATAATTTTAGGAAAAAAACAAAAAAAAAACGTTTAAAACATTTTTGACCACCTTTTGGTCCTGGCAACATGCAAATTTGTTAAAAGGAATCCTTTTTGAGTAAGATTGTGCAAAAAATCCGAATTAGAATATTTTTCCTAGCGGATGCGCAGTGGCTGGATTAATGGACTAATTGGTCACTGCTATCGTCGCGATGCCGAAGGAAATGGTGGATTCTCCGAATAATTAATGATATGAGAGAAGTAGATAGGTGAAGTTTGCCACTTTACATAACAAACTGAGAAATTATTTAGATAAATTTTATGAGTTCTACAGAACGTCAATTTTTATAAGTTGTCTCTTGGGACGATTTGAATAGAAGATAGTTCATATTTAAACAGGAAATTAATAAAAATAAAATACCACTCCTAGTGAGTCAATAGCATAATATGTCCCCCGTGCAGAGGTTTACCCATCCAGGAGCGCATTTTTTCTTCGTTAGGAAGTTGGTTTATGGGTATTTCTGGTTCCCTGTTTGATCGGTGTTGTGTCATCTACTGCGCAGATAGCGCGATGTACAGTAGATGTCTCAGCCTGCATCTGAAAATAAGTTCTTAAATTAGCAATTTGTTCATCTAATTGCTCACCTATATCCATGAATCCTCTTCCTCCTAAATTCCGAGGTGATGTCGTTTTTTCTTCTGCACTTCTGGGATGGTGTTTTTGTGCCTTTGTGAGGTGTGTTCTTACTTTTCGCTGAAGATGCTCTATGTCGATTTTTGGCTACTTAACAATCTCAAATGAATAGCTAAGCGCGGAATATACGTAGGTGTTTGGAGCGTTAAACACATTTCTACTGTTAAGGTGTGAGCGAAGCAGCTGATTTAATAAAACTCCGTAGATATCTCAGTTTTCATTTGTTTATGGTCAATTTTTCGCAATTAGCCATTCACCACACCGTGGTCAGTATCTCGAAATAAGAGTTGTTTGGGGCGTGCCGCTCGTCTAGAAAGTCACGTAACTTTTTTCCTATTACTTTTTTTGACTTAAAATTTTTCAAAAAACTTCTTCATGAATCATGTCTTATTGCTGGGTTGGTTAAAATTATAAACTAAAAAGTTTGTCACTCAACTTTTTTAAGTAAACATGAAATTAACGAAATCTAACGATAAAATGTTTAAAAATTATCAACTCCTCTTTTAATTTGTTTAAACATTTTGGATAAAGATCATTGTTATGTAAATTATTCAAAGATGACTGTAAAATTTTCAAAAAGATATATTAGACCAGCGGTTCTCAAACTTTTTGAGTTATGTACCACCTACATTTCCTTTTACTATTTTTGGTACCACCTATATTTTTAGATTGTATTACCAAGACTTACTAGGTACTACTATTTTATTTTTTTTTTGTGTTTTGTGTACCACCGCAAATAATGATATGTACCACCAGTGGTACATGTACCACAGATTGAGAACCGCTGTATTAGACCAAGAGGCGTGCTGAAAAATCTCTTTGAATTTACTAAAGCTAGATTTTTCACAACTGATTACTGTGAGTCTGTAGAGAAACATACTGCAGTCGGTCAAGCGAAACGTAGAACAGGGGTAACTGAGAGGGTATCAAAGTTGCTTTCCTACGAAGGTAATTATTTCCATTTACCAAGGCTGAAAATCAGTACACACATTCTAAATTAAATATAAATAAAAGTTATTATAGTCGGTCAGCTCTATGACGGGACAGAGCCGGTCGGTCGGTCCCAATAGTCGATTGAGGAAATGAAGCATTTTGGCTCGCAATTTTTTCGTCCAGCATCGATTTACTTGAAATTTTCACAGAAGGTAGGGAATAGTCCAAGGATTATTTTATATATATTGCCGCTATTATACGCTAAAATCTTGGGGGTGGTTGCCACCCCATCTCGGGGGTGGGAATTTTTTATCACATTTTAACCATGTAATTCGATGGAAAGTTGATTCTAAGAAAAAAAAATGTTTTTTACATTTTCCTCGTAAAACTAATATTTTTCGAGTTATTCGCGCTTGAAAATAACAGTTTTTCGACGAAAAAATCGACTTTTTTAGAGGGTTTTTTGAGAATACCTCGAAAAATATGCATTTTATTAAAAAAACTGTAGATATTGAAATTGTATCTTTTAGTAACACAAACCAAACTCTTTTCCTATAATATCTTTAGGACCAGTACAAACCGAGATACGGCATGTCAAAAGTTAGCTTTTTTCGTCAAACGCATAATTTGAAATATTCAAAGCCAAATAATGGGAAAAATTTGCATTTTTTGAGGAAAACTTAAATAATATTTTTTCAAGTCTACAATTAGACCTTTCAAAAAAATAATAAAAAGTTTCTAGCATGAGAATTAAGCGACTTATAATCAAAAAAAATGTCGGTACCCGCTTTTCTCTACGAAAAAATCAGTGAAAACAACCCACTAACTAGCTTCCTACTTCAAAATTGGTCTTCACCTTTCTGTGGTTCCTTTTATATTTACATTATCAATGCACTCAAGGAGTTTGACCTATTTAAAATGGCTAATTTTGGAAAAATTGGAGTTTAAAGAAAAATTGATTTTTTGCAATTTGGTATTTTTCACCTTTTACTTCAAAATATTTTCGAAAATACTGAAGATACGAAAAAAATTATAAAATACTAAATTGTAGCTTTTTTAATAACTAAAATTACCCTCTGAATAGATTTTCATTGCGGTGAATAGTTAAAGCCAGATATAGCTGTTTAAAACCTACATTTACCAGCAAACACCCCCTTATTCGAGCCCTTTAAACCCGCCCCAATTAAAAACTACGGGATCTTACGGAATTTAATTTACACAGTCTTATAGCCCTTTAAAAATCCTACAAAATCATTTTTGAAGAAACTTGTTATCGCCAAAAATATCTATAATATTTTTCGAGGTATTCTCAAAAAACTCTCTAAAAAAGTCGATTTTTTCGTCGAAAAACTGTTTTTTCAAGCGCAAATAACTCGAAAAATATTAGTTTTACTAAGAAAATGTAAAAAAACATTTTATCGAATTACATGGTTAAAATGTAATAAAAAATTCCCACCCTCGAGATGGGGTGGAAACCACCCCCAAGGTTTTAGCGTATGATAGCGGCATGATAAGGTCAGACATAACCGCCTTATCGAATTACTTGAAAAGAAAAACTTAGATATGAGGGACATCAGGATCATTAGTGCTATCTATTATAATCAGATCGCTGTGGTAAAAGAGAACAACGCCTTTTTAAATGAAATACAGATTGAGAGGGGCGTCAGACAGGGCTGTGTCCTGTCTCCTACTTTGTTCAATTTGTATTCAGAGGAAATAATCCAGGAAGCACTAGAAGACCTAACCACGGGAATAAAAGTAAATGGCCGACCAATCAATAATATACGGTTTGCCGACGACACTATTTTATTAGCCGAATGTCTTGAAGATTTACAACAAATGGTTGACAGAGTGGTAGAAGTCAGCCAAGAAAACGGATTGTCCCTAAACACAAAAAAGACACAATTTATGGTAATCACAAAAGCTCAGCAGCGCCAAGAAAGCATAACAATACATGGAGAACAAATTAAAAAGGTTGAAAAATATAAATATTTGAGTACAATAATTAATGAAACTAATGAGTACACAGAAGAGATTAAAGCAAGAACAGGGCAGGCAAGAAATGCTTTCAATAAACTGAAAAAAGTACTCTGTAGCAGGGACATTACAATTTCTTTAAAGATAAGACTTCTGAGATGCTACGTGTTTTCCGTATTATTCTATGGGTTGGAGGCTTGGACATTAAACAAGGATGTTTTGGACATATTAGAAGCCTTCGAGTTATGGGCCTACAGAAGAATATTAAGAATATGTTGGGTGGATAGAGTCACGAACATCGAGGTGTTGAGAAGAATGGGAAAAGATAAAGAGGTTTTAAATACAGTTAAAGTCAGAAAACTACAATATCTGGGACATGTTATGAGGGGCGAGCATTATAACTTGTTACAATTAATAATGCAAGGAAGAATACAGGGTAGAAGGAGTCGCGGAAGAAGACGCATCTCCTGGTTAAACAATTTGAGAGCTTGGTTTAATTGCACTTCTGCTGATCTCTTTAGAGCAGCGGTATCGAAAGTGCGAATTGCCGTGATGGTTGCCAACCTTCTTAGAGGAGATGGTACATGAAGAAGAAGCGGCATGATATTGAAAATGATCCTTGGACTATTCCTTACCTTTTGTGAAAATTTCAAGTAAATCCATGCTACAAGAAAAAATTGCGAGCCAAAATGCTTCATTTCCTCAATCGACTATTGGGGCCGACCGACCGGCTCTGTCCCGTCATACAGCTGACCGACTATAATAACTTCTATTTATATTTAATATAGAATGTGTGTACTGATTTTTAGCCTTAGTAAATGGAAATAAAGACGAAGACGAAGGGACTGGACTGCACTCCGTATTCTAATTGAAAAATAAGATTGTTTTGCCTTCGCATTGCAACTGAATAAAAATGGTATACATTTTTATTTTATAGGAAATAATTACCTTCGTAGGAAAGTAACTTTGATACCCTCTCAGTAACCCCTGTTCTACGTTTCGCTTGACCGACCGCAGTATGTTTCTCTACACACTCACAGTAATCAACTGTGAAAAATCTAGCTTTAGTAAATTCAAATAGATTTTTCAGCGCTGCCTCTCCGTCTATATTTACAGCGACCAAAGGTACAACGAGGTAAATATGAAAAATCATCAAAATTGATTTTGATTTTGAAATTTGATTTTTGCATAAAATTTTATTTCTGAACATGTTCCACCAATTCTACATAAAAATAAACTTCATATTCGAATTCAGCGACCTCGAAAACATAAAGAATCAATTATGATTTAGGGTGAATGATCAAAATTGGTTTTCGTGGTTGATATAACGTAATTTTAGGGTTGCTGCCGGTCGCCTATTAGTCTAGTAAAATAAAATTACACTACATGTAAATCAAAATGTAAATTCGTACAGGTTGAAACAAATTTTATATCAAAGTTTAGGTGGGTAAAAATGATATTTTCAAGAAAGTATCCAAATCATATAAGGGGATCATTATTTAAATAATTAAAAAGGGGTCATTTTTGCAAAAAAAAAAAATACTTTTTTACCTGCTGAGGTTATTCCGTTACTAATGAAGGTCTATAGGATTGTTTTCTGTAAAGCTGAAGGGTAAATCTTTCACAAAAGATTTACTAAATTAAATTTGACCCCCTATTTATTTAAATAATTAAACATAAAACTTTAAAAACAAATTTGCAAAAAATTATTTTTAGCGTTTTAAATAAGCACTATAAAATATATTATTTTACAAGAAAATTTGCTCTATGTTATCAGTATTAAATAAAAAAAAATTGGTCAAAATGTATTCAATATTTTTTGAGATATTGAATTTGTTTATTAAATGTTACTCTATTTTCAAATGCAAAAACGCGGTTGTTGCCAAAGAAATATTCACCCGCATTAAATCCTGTTATTTTTATTTTTATGTATATTTTCTATAAATGTATTGATAAATTCAAATTTTAATTAAACTTCCCCCTAAAATGGCATTTGAAAATTATTCAAATTTGTTTATAATTTGTTTTTTAATAACGTCGCAAGGCATAAATATTTTGACATGCCGTTTCGATAACTCGGTTGCTGGGAATTTTTCAATAATTATCAAAATTTTTTCTTCTTGTTTCCTCTTCTTTTTTTTTCTTGGAGTTATATTTACTACGGGCCCTTTTGTTTCATTAAAAATGTCGAATCTCTAAGTTTTAGATTCTAGACCTAAAAATATTAAGATTGGTCTAAAATCACTTAAATAAAATGTGGCTACTTACTGAGTTACAGGGTGTTTTATTTAAAAATTTAACAATTATTTTTACCAAGTACTTTCAAACTATTTGACGTATCCTTATCATACTTGGCAGAAAGTGTGGGTACTATACAGTCTACTAAATTGTGATAAATAAAAGTTTCTAGCTACTGCCAGAGGCGTACGACAGGGAATAGTTAATGATTGACCCTTCCCAAATTCTACGCCACTGAGGGGATTACCATTTTAGTAAAATTTTTCGATTCTCTAATACTTTCTATGTAAATAATATACTCTTTACTGGTAACGATTAGGCCATTAGTTTTCGAGATATTGGACGTTAAAAATAAAACAGCATAGTTATTTTGATTCATTCATTCATTCATTTTAAACTTCCAATATCTCTCAAACTGATGACTTTATCGATATCAATAAAGCTATTTACATACAAAGTATCGGAGAATCGAAAAATTACGCTAAAATAGTAATTCACTCAGTGGCGTAGAATTTGGGAAGGGTCAATAATCCACTATCCCCTGTCGTACGCCTCTGGCACTAGCTAGAAACGTTTATTAATCACAATTTAGTAGGGTGTATAATAGAAACACTTTCTGCCAAGTATGATAAGGATACGTCAAATAGTTTTAAAGTAGTGAGTAAAAATAATTTTTAAATTTTTAAATAAAACACCCTGTAACTCAGTAAGTAGCCACATTTTATTGAAGAGATTTTAGTTAAATCTTAATATTTTTAGGTCTAGAATCTACAACTCAGAGATTCGACATGCTTAATAAAATTTTACATTAAAAGGGCCCGTAGTAATACAACTCCAAGAAAAAAAAAGAAGAAGAAAAAACGACAAAAAAATTTTGTTAATTAGTAAAAAATTCTCAGGAACCCAATTATCCAAACGGCATTTCAAAATACTCAATCCCCGCGACGTTATTAAAAAAACAATTTATAAACAAATTTGAATAGTTTTCAAATGCCATTTTAGGGGGCAGTTTAATTGAAATTTGAATTTATCAATACATTTATTGAAAATATACATAAAAATAAAAATAATGGGATCTTAAGCAGGTGAATATTTCTTTGGCAACAACCACGTTTTTGCAATTGAAAATATAGTAACATTTAATAAACAAATTCAATATCTCAAAAAATATTAAATATTTTTCGACCAATTTATTTTTAATTAATACTGGTAACATAGCGCAACTTACACCGTAAAATAAGATATTTTATAGTGCTTATTTAAAACGCTAAAAATATTTTTTGCAAATTTGTTTTTAAAGTTTTATATACAATTATTATTTAAATAAATAGGGGGTCGAATTTAATTTAGTAAGTCTTATGTGAAAGATTTACCCTTCAACTTTGCAGAAAAAAATCTCATAGACCTTCATTAATAAGTGAATTACCTCAGCAGTTAAAAAAGTATATTTTTTGCAAAAATGACCCCTTTTTAATTATTTAAACAATGATCCCCTTGTATGATTTGGATACTTTCTTAAAAATATCTTTTGTACCCACCTAAAATTTGATATAAAATTTGTTTTAACCTGTACGAATTTACATTTTGACTTTTTTTCATTTTATTAGGCTATATACGTTATCTTTAATTCTTATCTTTATTATTAAATATTATAAGATTATAAAAAATCTATACACTTTCTTGACATCTATGCCAATTTGCGGAATCCCTTACTGTAGTCCGATCTTTGATAAATCTTCAAACATTATGGTTAGTTACATTTGATCGAGAATCACAAAAGCATAACATGAGCTTTATTTCAAAAACATAAATTTTCGCCTTCGATCACGATCAGATGTGCTGAAAGCGATTGAAAACTCATTTCATGAGTCAGTGATTTAGAATGGGTGCAGACAATAAACGGATACACAGGATGTTGATAGATTGCCATGAAATTTGCATACTCTATTGCCTTTAACGGTTGTCAGGCCTTATTAAATTAATGCCCATGAAATAAGTGTTAATAGTTTATATAAGATGGCTAATCATTTATTGAATAGTGGTCCGAGAAGAATGGCCTGATCGTTACGGGATTTCTACAGTGAGAGGCAAAATAATGGAATAACACTAGTGATGATTGATTTTATATTATATTGTATATATAATATTGGCCAATATTATTTTATTGCATATTACATTGACGATTTTCAACCTGTTACTTACAACATCTTAAGGCAAGAAGAATTTTGACATTGATTTAACCTCACTCTCAGTGACTTTATTATTTCTCTAAAGATTTCAAAGAAATAGGATGTAGTGCTTCAGTCTGCTATTTCACTCATTATATTTTTTAAACATCTGTTATGTCTATCTCCTATGTGTTTGTTTTTAGTCTGTTCTGTTTTGGTTGTAGCCTACTTTAAACCATTTTTTTTAATCTCACAATTTAGTCACACCTTAGAGCTAGAGGTTTAGGTGTTGTGCATGCGGAAACGCGTCCAACCTACATTCTAAAAATTTTCAGAAAGTGCAGAATTTTATATTCACCATTGGCGCGCATACGGGTAATATGACCGATTATATTACCCGTATGCGCGCCAACGGTAAATATAAAATTCTTAATTTCATGCCAAAAAATGTGCAATAATTACCTTTAAAACCCACCAAATTTCATTTGCATATCTCAACCGGTTTTAAACCAATAAATAAATCGTCACTTTGTAAGAAACAATATTCAATCCCGTATCTCGGAAATGAAAGCATTTGCGGACTTACGATTATAAAACAAGCTGTCATTATTTTTTTTTAATGCAGAATTACCCCTTAGAGTTTGTCGCACTTATTTAGAAACACACTGTACTGATCAAGAACATGGCTAGTTGTTAAAGTACCTAACTTGTATTTTCCGTACCTAACATAAGCGAATGAATAAAAAAACAGAATGTTAAGAAAACCTGAGGCTATAGTTGGGATTTAATTTCAGTATTTTATAAATGCTAGAATATTTCACAGGGTCTTGCGAACTTTGAGAAAAAACACAGTTTGATTCGTACACCCGGTATACAATGAGAATTTACCTGTTTACAACAACATTATTACAGAGATACTGTTAAAGAATAAGGCTATAACAGATTAAATAAAAAAATATGAAACAAGAATTTTTAAGAAATGCTTTTCTTTAGTTACGAGTGACTAAAATTAAAAATATTATAAAAAAAATCGACTAAAAAGCAAAAAATAAAAAAAATTAAAAAAATCTAACACATTCGTCAAAGAAATTCGTCTTCATCGAATAAACGTTTTTCGCCCCACGCTTTTCTTTAACGAATGTGTTAGATTTTTTCAATTTTTTTTATTTTTTGCTTTTTAGTTGATTTTTTTTATAATATTTTTATCGCTCGTAACTAAAAAAAAGCGTTTCTTAAAAATCCTTTTTTCATATTTTTATATTTTTGCTTTTTAGTCTTACACTTTTCAAACAGTAAAATATATCGTCATGTTTGTTAAAATATGTATAAAACATATGATGTACAAACATGAAAAGTAGTCGGAATCGGCTAAAAATTAGACTTTATTGTTTATTTATGAAGCATAACGTAAACAATTAACGTAAAAAGTGAAATTATGTATAGTTCATATAATTAGCTACAATCTGTAAAAGTTTCAAGTTTCTTCATTGTAAAAAACAGGAGAATTTAAGCATTTTCCGTTTTTTTATTTAAACAATTAACCTTTCAGAGATAACGTGGCTTGATGATACATAAAAGGTAACGTCGGACTCACAGTCCGCAAATCCAAAAAAGGTCCAAAAAACAAATATTTTCGAAAAAACGGTCTGAGAACTAGTCATATATTTAAAATAAACAAAAAAAAACTATTTAAAAGTTAAGACATATTTTTTTTTCACATTTTGGGTACTATAAAACACAAAGACCCAAATTATACAAGTACAAAACAACTATTTCTAAGAAATTAAACACATACTTAATAAAAAACAAATATTTGGGCTGCATAGTAGATACCTATAGATGTAATGAAATGTGACACTCTTTGTGGAACATCCAAGACTTCTGAGATTGGCTCCTTAATTTTTTTTCCATGTCGGCGACGTGGTCCTGTATCTCTTCAAAATCTCCTTTCAAACTAGCATCGTCATGGACAATGTTCAACTTCTGGCTCAGAACCAGAGAGAAATCCCGCATGAAGCTTTACAAGATATGCTTGTTGCTTTTCAAAACTCATATTCAAAAAAACCTGTAAAAAAATAAGATTATAATATCATTCATATATACGTAGCACATATTAAGTATATCACTCATATCTATAAATCACAAAAATCTTCTTATTTGCCCTAGAAATAAAATATTTTGTAATTGGATCTTACCTGAAGATTTGTTACAACTTGTTTAACGTGCGGACTCACACTCCCCAAGTCAATATAAAATCAGAACTAAATGCACTGAACAACTCTCACATCCCCCCCCCTAAATAAAGTGTCAACTCGCTTGAAGCTATCTAGCACCCCACGACCGAGACCGTAATTAATCGTCAGAAATTGACCAATAATTCGACAAGCGGACTCACAATCCGCACGGTAACTCTGAAAGGTTAATAAATATAAAAAAAAATTATTGACTACTCGTGTATTGTTTCCGCGAATGCATATGTCTGCAAATTTTTAATCATTTGCATTGAAGAAAAGGCAGTCAAATTAACGTCCAAAGATTTGACCCAAACGATTGAACTAAAGAAATGCGTTTAATTAATACGCCAAAACGAATTCTAATGTTAATTGTAGCACAAAACGTCTCTGCCGGTGGTTTTTCTAAGACTACGATAAAAACAAGAATTTTTTGAATTCGAGTTCTGGTTGAAGTTTTGTTTCGTATCGTATTGAAATTTGACACGAATAAGTGCCGATTTTTATATAAACAAGTATATGAACGTTCAAAATTTGAAACTTCATTGTTTATTTAAGAAGCATAACGTAAACAATTAACGTAAAAAGTGAAATTATGTATACCTAGTTCATATCGTTAGCTACAATCCGTAAAATTTCAAGTTTCTACATTGTCAAAAAAACGCTGGACGGAAGGGTCGCCCGAGAACTTTATTGTACCGATCTATTATCGTTATGGTACTAGATACTGGCATTCTATAAAAATAACAAAGTTACTCGTTATTTTGATATTTTAGAAACACCTTCTGTACTTGAAAGTATTTTATGGTTCTACGCATCATTAATTCCTGCATTTGAGAAAATGTTCGATGCCATATTTCGGGGAAACACTATAGATATATAGATTATTGCATAAATCAATAGAATATTATAGTCATACTTTCATTTCAAATTAGTTCATTTTTCTGAAAAATTAATAGTTTACAATATTTGCATTTCATTCTATTTCGATTACGCCAGTCAATGCGCGAGATTAAGAACAAGATTATCTCCGAATTATATCCTACTGCATGGATTTTAATGAAATTTTGGGAGTAGCCCAATCTCCTAATTCAAAGTCTAATATATAATATACTATGGCGCTTTTATCATGGGGGAGGTTCCCACCATTTCTCAGGGGTGAAATATTTTTATTTTCGAATTACATGGAGAAAAAGGAAGATTTTTAAGAAAATTTAAAAATTCATTCTATAATTTGATCACATTTTTTACAACAACCTTTTTGTAAAAGGTTTTTGTAAAACCTTTAAACCCGTTCAACTTTTTGAAAGTAGAAATAACACTATACTAAAAGGTATTGCAAAAGAAAAACAATGCATTTAAATTATGGTGGATGGGGCGTTAAATGTATATACTTTTCATTTTTCCTTAAAGTACATTAGTCATATATTTTTTTTGCACCATATCTCGCTTAGTTTGTATGTAACCGACATTTAACGGTGCTCATTTTAAAGGCCTTTTCAAACACTACAAAATGTGTTGGTAGCATTATACACCTAAAACCTACCGTTCCTCTGTTATTTCAAGTTGAATACACCAATTTGAGCATGCACCAAAAAACAAACTATTTTCACCTACCATATCTCTTTTTGTATTATAAATAGAACATTTACGAAGGAACGAATCTGTTTATTATTTATAATCTAAAAAATGTTTTATACATATAGTGTTTTTAGTTCGATGCATAGTTTTTAAGGTATTCACAAAAAATCAGTCCGAAAAGGTGTCATTTTTCAATGAAAATGGCCAATTTTCAACTACGCATAACTCAAAAAGTATTGAGTTCTCAAAAAAAAGTAGACCAGTTTTTGCTTAGAAATAGGTTCTTTGGCCACTTCTGTGCTTATTTTGACCAACAAATTTTCCACCCCCTTGAAGAAGTGGGAACCTCCCCAAGATAAAAGCGCCATAGTATATAGGGTAGATTTTGTTTCTTGAGCTATTCTCTACTTACTGTGAAAATATCAAGTACATCGATGTAGTAGGATGGAATTCGGAGCCAAATACCCTCATTGACTGCCCTACAATAATGCTCTGCTATGATCGCATGACAGAGGACACACATAACATTATAGCAAAATTTCTATTTACTGTAACTTTTCAAGTTTTTGAGCTATAGCAATGAATTTTATGTCATTGGAAAGGTAATTTTGCATTCTTTCAAAATGTGTAAAAATATACAGGACGTATTTTATAAAATTAAGATTTTTTATTCATTTCCGGTTCAACTGGAAGCCCTATTTTTGGTAAAATTTATTGTGATAATAGATAATAAAGTGCCATATACGTCTGCAAAATTTTAAATTTTAGTTTCTATTAAGAAGGATGTTACGGGCACTCGAATATTTCTTTATAAAAAATTCAGAACTCCCCTCTTATGGGGAGTTAAGAAATCTGGCTAATGTCATTCAATTTACTGATAGGATATCAAAAATATATCAAAAAATAAAAAAATTCCTTGAAGCCATTTTTGAGAAAATCTAGTTCAAATTTATGTCAAATTTTGACCCCTAAATATAGGCAACCCGTAACTTTTTCTGAAAAACGATAACATCCTTCTTATAGCCCCATCTTTAGGCTATATAACGATTTTTTCAAATTAAACTTATCTTAAACAAGTTTTTAGGTAGGTAGGGAAATGTGTCGGATGGGCGGTCGGCCATGTTGGCCGCCATTTTGAATTTGGAAATGTCAAATTCCGCATTTTTATTTACCTATCGATGAGCTTACTTTGAGTTGAATTTCATTTATTTCGGTCCAAATTTGCAAAAATGGGCCCTAAATAACCTCCCTCTTTCGGCCCCCCTTTGAGAGATTTTTTTTAAAAGCTTAGTTTCTCGACAAAATTCTCTTAAACTTACTCATACCGAATTTCATTGAAATCGGTCCGGTAGTTTTTGCTGGGCGGTGGCGACATACGTACGTACCTACGTACGTACGTACATACGTACATACGTACGTACGTACATACTTCCGACATGTTTTTTTTATTTGCTTTTTAGACTCAGGGGGACTCAAAACGTCAAAAAAAAAGTGAAATCTGAAAAACATTTTTTTGCACGATCCTCTAACTTTATCTATTATACTATACTACGTATATAGTACGATAAAGTTAAAAAGAGAATTTAAGCATTTTCCATTAAAATCGTTTTTTAATTTAAACAATTATTAATAAAAATAAAAAAAAAATTATTGACTATTCTTGCATTGTTCCCGCGAATTCATATGTCTGCAAATTTTCATTCATTTGTATTAAAGAAAAGGTAGTCAAATTAACGTCTAAATATTTGATGCAAAACATTGAAGTAAATAAAAGCGTTTAAAAAAATTACTTAAATTGGCCAACAGGCTTAGGTGATACGAGACATTAAAAATGACCCATTTTTTGGGGCGCCCGTTTTCTCTGACGCGCAGTGTATATCATACTTATGGTGACGTCATCCATCTGGGGTGATGACGTAAGCTATGATTTTTTTAAATCAGAATAGGGGTCGTGTGCTAGCTCATTTGAAAGATTACTCAATTCGCTATTCAGTAGTACTAACATAATTATCTATACAGGGTGTTCAAAAAAATATTTTTTGAATTTAATTAATTGACACAAATGTTTTTTGATAAATAAACATAGCTTTTCGCTTAATCTCAATGCTTAATCTACCACCCGTCTGCCTCATTGACAGTTTGAACATTTTTTAATTCAAGCAAAAAACGATATTTATTTGTGAAATAAACACTTTTTTTTTGTTTTCTGACATAGTCCTGTCGCCAGGGGGGGGGGTACAACGGTCTCCTTAATTCAGATGGACTTACCCAAGTTTTTTTTATGTATTTTGATCCGTAGAACACGAATTTTTTGGGCAACAGTTGATCCGGATATCTATAAGATTGTTATAAACAAAAAACTTGAGGAATTACATAACGGCGATTTTTCGCAAAACAAAACATTTTTTTTTGTATTTTTTGGGTGATTCTCAGCAAAAAATGGTGTTACAAGTTTTTCGTAGGATCCATAGTTTTCGAGGTAAACGCGGTTGAACTTTAAAAAAATCGAAAAAGTGCAATTTTTGAACCCGAATAACTTTTGATTAAAAAATGAAATAGCACCTGCTTACTGCATTTGAAAGTTCAAGTCAAATTCTATCGGTTTTGATTATTTGTATTGCTAAAAATTAAGTTTTTATTTATTCAACAAAGTCATAAACACATAGTGTTTCCCGTGCCCAATGCATGCGTTTTAATGTACGTAATCTAATTGTCTGTATGCGCGCCTACTCGTTGGATTTAAAATGAGAAATGCATTGAAAACATCATTCAATCACTACGTGTTTATAGCAAAACCGATAGAATTTGACTTGAATTAATTAAATTGCATACATTCTTATTTTTTAGTCAATTAATTAAATTCAAAATAAATTTTCTTAGATACCCTGTACAAAAAATAATTATTAGAGAACTGGATAGCATTTCAAATGAGCTAGCACATGACCTGTATTCTTATTTAAAAATGTAATCGATTAAGTAATCACGCCCAGATAAATGACGTCACTTATCATCATCATCATTGGCTCTACAACCTACGGTGGGTCTTGGCCTGTTCCAGAATCAGCTTCCATTCGCAATTTCGCACTCCTAACACTGGAAGACGTCACTAGTATGATATATATGTCAAAAAATCATAATTTAAAAATAAAAATCGACCTGTCTCAGGATTTTTCCTTAAAGTCGCTGTCTTACGAAATAACGAATTTATTCCAAACATTTACACCATACTGTATAATATATACTTTGGGGTTTATTTGCTTATAGTGTAATTTTTCACGCTTATCTTTGGTTTTTCAGATTTTAGTATAACACCGTACCATTTAAGGCATTATATCTTCTAGTTAAACTTTATTTACAAACCTATATACAGCTTCAAATCCAAAAGACAGGAAATACATATTTTCTTAATTATACATCTAAAAGCAATCTCAACAAAACAATTTAGATGATTTTCTTTGTAGTATTTAGGTGCCGTCTAGCACAACGTGTAATTTTATAACGTAATTTTGTGGTACTATGTAATTCAGTAGCCACCGCAGTCATTTGCTTAAGGCCAGAGCTCGTAAAAATAAATACAATTATTACGTTGCAACCATATAATTATCTACTAATAACCACGGTTCAAGGAAAAAGTGTAATTTAAAAAGAGTAACAGATTGAAAGTACGTGTAAGGATCTGAAACTGTTTTCATGTGGCATGTCTAATCTAAGCTAAATATTGTGTTTATATGGGATTAAGCCACAATTCTTCTTATTCTTCTGTTTTCTCTTTATAAGAAATTGTGGTTGTTAATTAGGGATGGACTCGAGCCGAGCCTTTTATAAGCTTAAGCTCGGCTCGAAATTTCGAGCGGAGCTCGAGATAGAAGCTTAGCTTAGAGCTGCAGGTTGAGATCATGGCTCGTGTTGTAACGGTCCACCCGTTATAATATCATTTTTAGCGCTTTAATTATTTTTATAAATATTTTCTCTTGACCTCCCAATTAATTTCTTTAATTTCTCGTAAAGGACTTCTTACGTGACGTCACACTTCGGTGATGGAACGTACTATGTACGCCACCTATCGAGCAATAGTCTTTCGTGTTCTGAGGTCGTCCTTGTGACAGTCGGAAAGAAACTCAGCTGAGCTTTCACTTTTAGTTGGGAATTGTTCAGAGTGGCATGGGACTAAATTTAGGTCAAGTACAGGTTAATACCTAGTTGAAAAAATGTGAATTCCATTCCAACCCATTGAGGATTATTTGGGAGAAATTATTATTCTTCCAATGGGGTTTTCTATATAACATCATCGAGTCTCATGCCACTCCCTTGAAAACTTAGACCTCCCAATACCATCGGAGAGGTAGGACAATTTCCAACCACTAGTCACTATTGGGTAATAATTTTGGGAACAAGCTATTTGGGGGCATTCCGGCTCCTTTTCATTCTACACCTGGACCTACAGGAGGTACCATTTCATACCATCCAGGTGCTCATTTTGGGATGCAGTAGCGGACTTTTAGGAGTCATTGGATTTGTTTGGGAACATTTAGTGATGTGTTTTAGTAATTATTGGTTTTTTTTACGTTTCAGACATTTGGTTTAATGCACTATGTTTTTTTTTTCCAGATTTAGTTTACGTCTGTTTTTTTTATGACATATTTGTATTGTATTAGGTTCCCAAACTTATTTACGATCATATGGTACGTTACATTGTGCACAAGGTAATAAGGCTAGAAAATTAGGTTTTTATATTTTATTATTGGTTTGATATTTATTTTTTGTAATATTACTTGCTTGTTTCCCAAATATTTTATTGTTTTTCGCTTTATTTCATTTGTTCGGTTAATTCATCATTACTTTATTTTATTGCATTTGCTCGGGTAATTTAGGTCATCGTTTCGGTATTTGTCTTAACTTCATTTCTATAACTTTTTTTCATTTATATATTTAACTTGCTTAATTCATCATTGTATTTTCTCTTCGTCAGGCTTGTGCCTATCTATCTATATTAGTTTCATATTTTTCGGGTTTTAATTTTAGTCGTACGTAGCAAGCGTACTATAACCATTTGGTAGAGGACTCATGTGAGTTGTACCCTATATGTAAGTAAGAGGTACTTATATCTGTAATTTTGTAACAGATAACATTATTGTAGTTATCTCAAATATAACTTTGTATAACTTATGTCATTTTAGAGTCACATGATATGCATTTGGTGTAACTCAGAGATTGTCAAAAATCTAATAGTTTTCTTAATAAATATTTACTTATTTTGTATATCATTCATTTTAATATTCCTTTATGTTCACTATTACAGATTTAATATATTTAATATTTGACGGCAGTGTAAGATACCTGGGAGAATGATCGAAGATCATTTTCATGGCGCCCATGATTTGTTAGTTTTATTTAATTGGTTCTTCTTTAACAATTATTTGTCTTTATATATTTTCAGTACATTATTCTTATTTTATTATTTCACCTTTTAGTCTACATTTCCTATCTACTTAGAGCTACTGTTCTTCGACAGGCATGCAAACGAGCCGTATCCATCCTTGAGTGTCAAGTTGTTCTCTTGCATCTCTTGCTAGCCAACTCTATTCAGTTTGTCTCTTCCCACTTCTACTTCTATCCCTTTTGATCCCCCTTTCTTCAGTACTACTGCAAAGTAGTATTTTTTCTTACTTCGGCTTCAACGCTGAAGCCCCTTCATTTTTATTTTCATAATAGCCACAACTATTTAGTTATCAAGTACTTCTTTTTTTTCTTACTTCTGTTGGAGTATATCTTTCTTTTTACTTTTACTCCAACAGAAGTTTTCTTATTTTTGTTACAGTGTAGGCTCGGCTCGAATATTTCGAGCCGAGCCGAGCGAAGCTTGAATCGAATTTATTCCATATTTTAAGGACACACTGTATATTGAAAACACATATTTGTAGTCTGAATTACTTATTCTCAAACAAAAGTATCAGTCGTAGCAGAAATAAATGAATTAGAAAAAGTATTAGAGTATGAGCTAAAATATTGTGAATTTTAAAATATCAATGATTGTTATCTCTATACCGTTTATGTTCGTTGTTCCGACAGACAAGACGATGGTTTGGGTTTTCACAAATACCGCGTTCGATGGCTTATTATGTGGGATCTTCGCAATCAGTTTCATACCTGTGAGTTTTTGTCTGGCTGCAGTTAGGTATTTAACAATTAATCTGTATAAAATTATATGTGTTAATTAGAGAATTAAGTAACGAAACTACTGAAGGAAATGCACAAGTTTATTGAGTTGTTTAGGGTAAAAACGATACTGAAAAAATGAATTAATGAATACAAAATTTCTTAAAACCTTTCATAGTCCTGGCACATATCATTGACACCTCGAAATTATCAGCGTGGATATTTCTCATCTCCGATGTAGACTAGATATTGGAATAAAAACGCACACAGTGGCGTGCTCGCCATAACACCTCCCTCCTGAAGACCGAAGCTGGGGTGTCCAAGAAGGGCTTCTTTTGCAACTTCGAAGTTTTGGCTTGTAGTGCAGAGCCTCTCTGGACATGCTCCGCAGAGGGGAGCTAGGGCCACATGAAACAAAAATACCAACCGGCAATAACTCATTCTACTTTTGTTGTTATGAGAAGGCCGTAGATGAAGTGTACCACAAGGTACTCGAATTATATGTTGCAGTTATTGATTAAAATCTCTTCATAATATGTATAATGAAAGCTCATATCTACTACTTGCCGTGTTACACTTTAACTTCGTTTAGGTAATCGCATTTTTACATTAAAATGAAATCTGCGAATAACCTCGTTATCCAACTTAAATGTTAGACTTCCATTGGTTTCATTAACTTCAAGAATGAATAACATACGGTCCTGTGTTTAATACCGATTTTGGTGTATTTAGAATTTTATCAGTTAAAATAAAGCTTATAACAGTGATAATTTTTTTGTCTATCAAAAAGAAAAAGGTATACAGATATTAAAATTTTCCAGGCACTGATGTTGTTTAATTTTAACTATTTTTCAAAATCTGAGTACTCAATAGTACTACTATAGGGCTACTTAGAAGAAATGTCGTTTATTTCAAAATAATTTGTGATATTCTCATTATAAAGATATAAAATATTTTTATTATTAATGTCTTGTTGTAAGTATTAATGTATTAATGTAATTAAAGACTTACTCGTTAAAATATAAAAAATTATTTAAATCCAAGTTAGCTTTAACATTCTGAAATTCGGCAAATTCCTTTCCTTATCGACAGATATGCCCATATGGTTTGTTGGAACACTCGACAGGGCGCCTGCCGATTTGTGTGTTTTAACCGAAGGCGAAATATGCTGAATATCCTTTGTACTATTTTATTTAGATGGTATTTGATTATTTTTAGTTTACAAGCATCAATTTTGTCAGTGAAATTGATAATATTCCTTGGGATTTTATTGCCGTGTAGGTATATTATTTGGTCTAAATATATTATGTTCTCGATCAGATGAAAATAATGTGATTTTAAATCAACTTCTGAGTCAAACTTTGTACAAATCAAATAAACAGAAACAATAAAATAATGTAATTTTGATGAGGACCCATTAAAACATTTATAAGCTTGGTAGCTTTCTCACAATTAATATAGTTATTAGAAGTACTGACTGAAATTATTGTTGGCGTAGTTGCTGTTACGTTACCAATTGCCATTGTATTAACCAAAAATAAATTAAACAAATAAAAAAACTAAGAGTTTGAAAATAGCGAAAACGAGTAAATAAAAAAATGAAATCAAATAAAAATTGAATATAATTCAACTAACCTAAGTACATCCGTGAGACCGTGGCTTTACACCGGAACGGGTCGAAAACGTTGCAGCGTCTCAGATCAAATGGATTTACACTGGAACGGGTGGAGAACGTTGTACTTTCCCAGATCAAGTGGCTTTACACTGGAACGGGTTGAGATTGGGTGTGAGCACGTTGTACCTTCCAGATCAAGCGGCCTTACACTGGCACTGGTCGAAATTCTAAACTGTATGTAGTCGGTATGGTAGCCGGGATGTTGTTGCTTCTTCTGTGGAAATGCTTCACCGTTTCCAGGGTCGAGTGGCTTTTCACTAAAGCTGTTTGAGAAGATTTCACAAAGTTGCTAGTTGCGCGTCTCCAGAACTTCCGAATTACTTTGTGGCTTTACACAAGTTGGAACTCTTCAAACAAGTCTTACAAGTCACTAATTCTCCAATTTCCCAATTAACGGTCAACATCGATTAAAAAAAGGCTTTACTTTTTCTAATTGAAAAATCCTACTGACTGCGCTACTTTTATTCTATATAAAATTATGTGTGCGTTGGAGAATTAAGTAACGAAACTACTGAAGAAGATGCACAAGTTTATTGAGTTGTTAACAGTTTAGGGTACGAAACGATACTGAAAAAATGAATTATAGTGGAGTCACTGAAGGTGGATATGAGCTACTACCTCCGATTTCGTTGAACCTCCATCGATTTGCATGAAAATTGGTGAGTGGTTAGAAGATATCTCAAGGAACAAAGGTGACATGGTGCCAACTTGGGCTTTTACCCTGGGGGTGGATGCCACCCCTTCTCGGGGGTGAAAATTATTTTATTAAAAATAACCCCATATTTTGATAGAGGGACAAATTTCAAGCAAAATTTGTTATATAAAGTTATTAAAATAAATCAAAACTTTTTGAGTTATTAAAGATCAAAGATTTTAATTTTTCTTGAGAAAAATGCAAGTTTTTAACCAATTTTTCATCAATAACTGAAAAAGTGTAAGTTTTTACAAAAAAAGTTATAATTATCAAATTTGAAGTTAATAAAAAATGAAATAAACCGCTTACTACAAAAACCTTTTTATGTTAACTAAAAGTGAGTTATAGGTAATTGAATAGGCGAGTAAAAAACTCTAAGTACCTATCCAAGCTGAAATAACGGGAAATTTATGCATTTTATAACATAAACTTATCAAACATTTGTCAAAGTACTTAAAAATATCTATTAAATGAGCCCCCGAATATGTTGATAGCGTTAAAATTTATGCTCCAAAATGTTTTCAAAATTTATCTTTTAAAAATTTTTCCAAAAAATGTTATTGTTTTTTTTCTAATAACTCCGTTCGTGTTTACGATATCAGGTTCATCTAAAAACAAAAACTGTTTGAAAGTTAATTCCAAGCGCTATTTAAGCACGTTGAACCTAATCTTTTAAACCCTTTACTTTTTTAAAAAGTAAAGGTTCAATGACCCGGTTGCATGGTTCCCACAGCAAAATTTAAGATTTAAACGTTTCTATCTGGGTTATGTTTTACCCTATAGAAATAGTAAAACAGGTAAAATATTTGGCATAGAAAAAAACAAAAATTTGGTTATATATATTTTGTTACGTATATTGAGTATTTTTGGAGTTATTATCAAAAGAATATGAGAATTACAATAATTTTAAAAATTATTATTTTTTTAAATTATATCTTTTTTTCAAAAATATGCATTCTAAACCGGTCAAAATTATCGAAAACATTACTTATGCTAATATAAAGAAGTTCTTGTAAGGATTACTTTAATTTTAGGATTTTAGTTTTTGTGGAAATGGCGTATGTTTTATTTTTCACTTTTTCCTAAAAAATTCGAAACGGTTCTTTTATTTTCATTATAACTTGCTTAATTTTGACGCTACTACCTTGTTCTGAAGCTCATTAAATAGGTATTCCGAAGTACTTTGGCAAATGTTTAGCAGGAATATTTTACACATTGCATCGTTTTCCCGTTATTTAAGGTTGAATACTTAGATTTGAGTACTTGTCGAAAAAAATACACATCCAATTGCCAATAACTCACTTTGAACTAACATTAGTTTAGTTCTTTATGTGAGGAATGTATTAAATTTTTTATTATCTTCAATTTCAGTAATAATAACTTTTTTGTAAAAGCTTACAGTTTTTGATTTATACGTGAAAGACCGATTTAAAACATACATTTTTTTACGAAAAAATAAAATTTTTGGTCTTTAATAACTCAAAAAGTGTTGATTTATTTTATTAACTTTATATAACAAATTTTGCTTATAATTTGTCCCTCTATCGACGGTCGGTATTATTTTTAATAAAATAAGTTTCACCCCCGAGAAGGGGTGGCATCTACCCCCAGGGTAAAAGCGCAAGTTGGCATCATATCACCTTTGTTCCTTGAGGTATCCTCTAATTACACACCAAATTTCATGAAAATCGATGGATGTTCAACGAAATCGGAGGTGAAAACCTTCAGTGACTGCACTATTAATGAATACAAAATTTCTTAAAACCTTTCATAGTCCTGGCACATATCATTGACACCTCGAAATTATCAGCGTGGATGTTTCTCATCTCCGATGTAGACTAGATATTGGAATAAAAGCGCACACAGTGGCGTGCTCGCCATAACATTTATGGGTTTTCTGAATGCACAATACCTCATATTATAGTGTTCTTGCAGGAGTCTGACAACGCAATGTTGGTTTTGGGAAGATTCATTATAGCTTAATGTTTGCCATCTCATTTGGTTTGGTTCAGTGTTGGAAGGATTAGCTTTCTACTAGTACACGTTTTCGGAGGGTCAGTGAATAGTGCTTATCCAGTGTCAAAAAGGCTTAAAAGTTAAAGACAAAAATGTTATGCGATAAAATAACCGTTGCCCTACCCAAAACGGACGCCTATGACCAGTACAAGAAATTGGCAATTTATAGAGTCGATTTATCTCTGGAAGACAAATAGGCGTACCAGTTTTCGTTTCTCTAAATTAACAGAAGAGTTCTGGAGGTATTTAAAAAAACTAATTACAAGACGCCTTCTTCAAAGAGCTCTAGCTCCTTTAGGAAGCATTTTCGGATTAGGTGATTTGGGTTAAATCTTAATATTTTGAGCCCAGGAATCTACAGTTAAAGTAGATGTTAATGAAACACCTTGTAGATTGCAAAATTTAAATATGTATGTAAATTGCAAATAGCATAATACAACCTTAGGAACTAATAAGTTCTGCGTATAACACCCAAAATATAGATAATAGTAATAAACCTAATAAACTCTAATAAACCAAAGTCGAGAAATAGATTTGAATTGTTGAGATTCATTGTTTTAAAACAGATTCAGTTTTTTCAAGCCATGTGTAAATGGACATTGAAAATGAGCGTAAACAAACAAGCTCTGTAATTTAACGGCGAGCGACCGGCAAATACAAAGATATACCTAAATACAATTTATAGATACAGAACAGATTACATATATACGCGAACAATACACACTCTTTCAATGTTTCAAATATTCAAAGGTAAAGCGATTACAAATATTTCAATTTGGCATTATACATTGTACAATGTCTCACAAAGAGCCAACGTTGAATAGACAATAAAAAGTAGCTTAGAACAAAAAAGCTCTGTAGTTATAGAAAGGCGAGAGGCAGAAAATATAATATTTATGTAAGACCTGTACATAAATATCTATAGTTTATATATAGATAAAGAATACATTTCACGAAAATGTCGATATCAAAACAATATACACTTTTCAAAGCGTTTTAATACTTAGTGAAATAATTGTAGAATATTTTATTGAATTTCTTGAATGGAATTTTGTTTCGACATGCCGCTCTGGGGCCTCTGAATATCGGGGGCCCCGTATAATTGATACGGCTGATACAGCGGTAGCTACGCCTCTGGATAAATAACAGATAAATAACGCCACTCCTATGACAGTGGAACCACCTCAAAAAGGCCTCTCATCACCCTAATATTTTTTAATATTATAAAATTTATCTTTTTGAGAGCAGGGGCGGCCCGTCGGGGTAGGCAAGGTAGGCGCCGCCTACCCTCTTCAAATGTAGTACAATAATATAAATTATTAATATAAATTACTTATTTCAAAATTGTAATTTATAAATTTTGACACAATACCTACAATAAAATAGCAAAAATTATCCAAATAATTTTTAAAAATATCCAAAAAATTTTCTCCGTAGTTATAATTATTGTACGCTCCTTGTAGTATCAGTAGTACTGTATAAGATTTTACATTCTTCCTGGGTCAGGCACTTGAAAACGTAGCCTGAAATAGAACGACGCCAACACCGAATTGACGTGCGATCTCTGCAGGCCTGCTGCAGGTCTCGCGTATTCTACGATTTTGGAAGGGCGTATAGGCACAGAGTCTTATAGCCGGACCTCCAAAATTTTATCAGTTGCTTCTCTTGTGTCTTGTGAAACTGTTAATAATTGTTTTTTGATTTTGGCTGTAATTAGTAGGTTAAGCATTGAATAAAACTAGGTAGGACAAATTAAATTTGTTTATGAAAACTGAATAATAAACAGGTAAATTTGAGATCGGTCTATTGAAGGGCATTTTAATTTTATATTAATTTAGTAATAATTCGCTAACGACAAATAAATCTGTGAATAGCTATTTGTCAGTCGTCCATTATATTTTTATTGTGTTTCAATACAATTTGGATAATTTAAAGTTAAACTAACGAATTGTGTTATTAGATTATATAGATAATTAAAAATTTAAAGCGAGGCTAATTGTTAACTTATCAATTTATTCGGAGAGTAAATTATTATTTGATACATAAATAAAATAAGTAATATTTGACGTTGTTTAAACGTAGGTGTGTTAGTTTTATTGGTGGAAAAACTTTAGTCATCGAATATGAATATTTTAAACGATGTAATATGCAGTTTGATCGAGACGCCTTATTCGAGGCGCCAAAATCAAGAAAGGTCAGAAATTATTTCAATGGGCCGGCCTTTACCAAATTTAACAATTTTATCCACAGATAAGACAAAAGACAATCGACCATTTTCTAGATCATTTAAAACAATATGGTATGAAAATCATAAATGGCTAAGCGGAAGTTATTTTAAAAATTTACTTTTCTGTTGGCCTTGTCTGTTGCTCTCAAATTTGAAGCAAAATGTTTGGGTGAGTCAGGGATATTCAGATTTGAAAAATTTATCAGCTAGTGTAAAAAAACATGAATCTTCGAAAGAACATTTAAACAATTGCTTAGGTTTAAAACGGTTAGAAAAAAATAAACAAACTATTGACAGTGCTTTAGCTGGACAAATTTCTCTATCTAATAATATATATAATGAAGAAGTTGAAAAAGATTGAAGAAGTTGAAGAAATTGATGTTAAAATTCTGTTAGTAAAACAAGAACCTGTATTTCGCGGTCGTGATGAGAGCCATAATTCTTCAAACATGGGTAATTTTAAAGAAATTTTTAATTTAGTAGTTAAACGCGATCAGGAAATCCAGGATCATGTTAAAAAATAGAAGGGGTGTTCACGGGTTTGTCAAAAACAATACAAAATGATTTAATAGATTGCCTTGCCGATTACGTAAAAAATGAAATTTCAACAGAAATTAATGAAAGTCAATTTTTTTCTATACTAGCGGACGATACTACTGATATAACCGAAAAATCACAGTGTACTTTAACAATCCGTTTTGTTAAAAAAGTTGGTCAGGTAACAGAAAGATTTTTAGGGTTTTTTGATGTTAGCGAGAATAGATCTGCAGACGCTCTATATAGTATAATTTCAAACGTGCTTGAGCCATATGATTACAAAAATAAATAAATTGCTCAATTTTACGATGGTGCAAGTGTAATGGCTGGCTCTTTAAACGGATTACAATCAAAAATTAAAGTAGATGCTCCAAAAGCAATTTTTACACATTGTTGCGCTCATAGATTACATTTAGTATTGCAAGACGGCTCAAAATGTATTACAAATTGTAGGATATTTTTTGTCGCCTACCCGAAGTATATGTGTAGCCTACCCGCATACTGAGGTCACGAGCCGCCACTGTTTGAGAGCCATTTATTCTTGATTTGTCCTGTTAATAATATCCTTTCTGGTGCTTTTTTTTCGACTAAATCAGATATGCGAATTAAACTTAATATAAAATTTAAATTGATACTACCTATAACTCCAATTTCTAAAAAAGAAATTGTTGAGATAATACTATCACAACGTAACAGTTGGAAGCACATAAAGTGCGTCATTTAGAATTTGTTATTATTGGCACTTCAAAGTAGCGGTAGATATTGCTATAGGTAATTAGAAACACTGCAGAACCAAAAACCTCATCACTAAAATTTTCAGCAGTAATATCACATGAGAGAATGCAAATAAATAACTGAAAATACTGCGACAGTTTTTCGAAAACTTGTTGCCTGATATTCCATTTTTCTGATGTAATTCCTTCAACAGGCCTCCAAGAAGCAAGCATTATAAAGGGTTTTTAAAGCTTTTATGACGTATTTAGGTGTTTTGTTATTACTCATATCTTTTAACGCTGATTTAATTTTGTAAGGACTCTTACAAAGATGGCTCTTACAAAGTTGGTTCATCCAAAGCTGAACTCTTTGGTTATTTATCTGGAAGTTCCTCTGATTTTTGATTTTGTATTGTTGGGATTTCTATCCCTGGAATGTAATCATCTCGACTACTTGATTCTTGATTTACCCTGTTAGTAATGTCCTTTGTGTTAATTTATTTTCGTTATTTTCGAATTTTTAAGGTATAAAATACCCTTAATAATCTCAAAAAACTTCATATTACCTGTAATCCCAATTTCTAATGATGTGACAGCTGGCCCAAAACCGGGCATAAAATGAAAAAAGTCTAGGAAAATTAATAATAAAAATTATTACACTTTTATAAAATAGAATTTTTTATAACACCACGTTTTTATTATTTATATGACACAATATAAAAAAGTATAAAAAAACAATTATTTTTCAAATCAAAATGTCAATTTTAAAAACAAAAAGGGTTTTCGACGGCGGGAATCGAACCCGGCCCGCTTGAGTGAAAGCCAGGTAGTCTAACCACTACATCATAATATGGATAATAATAATATCTTTTGTCATTTTTGCCGGGGAGATCCTATCGGATTGTTCCGGCGCCATTTACATATTTAACCCTGTTTCAAGTAACTAATATCGATGTACACTAGCCCAGGGTTACATCCATCATATGGATGTAAGACACGGATATAGATATTTGATATATACGTTGTAGGGTGTTTTCCATCTACTTTCATATTATGTTTTCTTGCCTAAAAGCCCTAGACTGGTGCCAGCTGACAGACATTTTTCGATATCAAACAAGTATTATCTACCAAAATAGATTCATAGTATCCGTGTCAAAATCGCCGTACAAATTTGACACTACCTCTCAAACTATAATAATATGAAGGAAAATAAACATACATTAGGGTATTGATTATATTCAAAATAAGATAGCTAAAAGGAACTACAACGTTAACGGGGTTTTATTATTTCATATGGTCAATGGATATCTATATATTAAAAACCGCGGAATGCTACCATTTAAAGGGGTGCGTTTTTGAGAAATGGGTGAATTAGTCCCTGGGCACAGGTTACATTAGGGTGAGTTCTATGCACTTTTGGTACAAACATACCTACATAAAAATTGTTCCCGGTTAAATTTCCTATCTAAGTATCACTTTTTAAAGTCAATGATACTTTTTTTTACAAAAATATATTCAAAAGAAAAAGCACAAAGAAACCCAAAAGAAAGAAATTTTGTTTTTTGTCCCATAACTTTTGTCCACGAGGATATAGGTATAGACATTGGTTTACAGAAAAAAAATCTACATATTTCTTCTTTACAATGTTGTTTAGTAGAGGTAATTAGGATTTATAGTTTTCGAAATATGATTTTTCAAAATTCACCACTCACAGCAATTTTGGGCAATTTTCCTTGTTATTTCGCAAATATTGTTCTGTAACTTTTTTCTACGTAACTTTAGGTATATGCAATGGTACATGTAGTAGAAATAGAAATCAATTAAATACCTTTAAAATGGTCTACTGTATAACGTTGTACGACTTTTTTTTAAAGAGATTATGGTTTTTCAAGGTTTTATACTTTTAACGATTTTTTATAATATAATATAAAAATAAAATAATATTATTATATAATATATTATATATTATATAATATAATATTATATATAGTATATATAATATAATAGTATATTATATATTATATGATACCTAATATAAAAAAAAATATTATTTTTTATATTTTTTACGATTATTTTTGAAATTTCTCATTATAACTTTTTTTCTTCTGCATTTAGGTATATATTATATAATATATTTTTTTAACCTTCCGTTACTCGCGGCAATTTTTTGACGAATCGAATACTCGCGCACGGTCAGAAGACCGGGTCCAGAAATATGGGTCAGCAATACTTAAATTTTTTTTTTTGCAAAATTGTGTACAATTATATTATTTAATGAATATGATCATATAATTTTGTAGATATGCGTTTGTGTCAACATTATATTACTTAATAAAATGTAACTTTGTCCATCATCATCTTCATACGTTTCCTCGTCAGTTGATTCTTCCTCCAATAATTTTAATAATCTTTGCTTCTCCTTCTCTTAATTCATATCTAGATATAAATAAGCAAATATATAAACATTGAAAATAAGAAAAATATCTTAAATTACCTTACTAATTAAAACTATCGACGCCGACGTCTGATTTAAACAAAAAAAAATATGTACAAATACTCACACGCGGTGTACCGCACCGTGTTGCCTAGTAATAAAAGTACAATACTCTTATTTACACTGAACGTGGAGTTCACCCACAGTTGACTGATGACTGAAGAGGTATATGCAGCAGCAATTCAAAATCTCCACTACAATCAGGGTTATAGGAAGTTATTTAGAGGGCCGGTCTCATACACCGTGTGCAAGTAACGGAAGATTAAAAAGCTTATTTTGTTTACTTTAAAATGGTCTATTACAAAAAATTCTAGGATTATTTTTGAATAAGATATTATTTTTCAAAATGTAATAAGTAAGTACTTGCAACGATTTTTGATTTTAGGATTATTTTTTAATTTTCTCATTATAACTTTTTTTTCTTGTACATGAATATACTATATATTGCTCAATAAAGAGGGCTTACTTTCTGTTCTTTAAAATGGTGTATCATCTATATTTAAATAATGGAAACCGAGTAATTCTTTGATATTTTTTTACCTGTATTATTTAAAATTATTTCTTTTAAAAAAATTACATAAACATTAGTCTTAGAAAACATCACTTTAGTTAAAATTATTTAAACGTTGACATTTAAAAAATTTACAAAATCAAAGTCCATCTCTTCGTTAGCATTAGCTTCAATATCTTCCTCTGACACCTCAGTTATCTTAGAGTTCCCACAATAAGTACCCATGCACATGCACCCTTTGCCGAATATTAAACAACTACTTCCTATCTTCCTACAACCGAAGTTTTTTGTACATCCCTTGGTACATTTACATGCTCTTTTTTCAAGCAAAGCTTGTGGTGCAGGAGCTTTGACAGTAAATATTGGAATTAATTCATATTTTGAAGTTTGCCCGGCCGAGTCAAGTGGATCCAAAGTATTCCCTATAAAAAATAATAACACACAATCATATAAAAAAGTTATAATGAGAAATTTAAAAAATAATCCTAAAATCAAAAATCGTCGCAAGTACTTATTACATTTTGAAAAAGCATATTATATCTTATTAAAAAATAATCCTAGAATTTTTTTATAATACACCATTTTAAAGTAAACAGAATAAGCTTTCTTTTTTATTATATAATATATACCTAAATAAAGAAAAAAAAAGTTATAATGGGAAATTTAAAAAATAATCGTAAAAAATATAAAAAGTCGTTAAAAGTATAAAATCTTGAAAAAGATAACCTCTTTAAAAGAAGTCGTACAACATTATACAGTAGAACATTTTAAAGGTAATTGATTTCTATTCCTCTTACATGTACCATTGCATATGTATAAAGTTGCGTAGAAAAAAGTTACAGAACAATATTTGCGAAATAACAAGGAACACTGCCCAAAATTGCTGTGAGTGGCAAACTTTAAAAAATCATATTTCGAAAACTGTAAATCCTAATGGCCTCTACCAACTTCATTTTAAAGAGAAAATATGTAAGTTTTCTTTCTGTGAAGCAATGTCTATACCTATATCCCAGTGGACAAAAGTTATGGGACAAAAAACAAAATTTCTTTCTTTTGGGTTTCTGTGTGCTTTTTCTTTTGAATATATTTTTGTAAAAAAAGTATCTTTGACTTTAAAAAGTTATATTTAGATAGGAAATTTAACCAGGAACAATTTTTATGTAGACGTGTTTGTACCAAAAGTGCATAGAACACATCATAATGTAACCTGTGCCCAGGGACTAATTCACCCATTTCTCAAAAACGCACTCCTTTAAATGGTAGCACTCCGCGGTTTTTTCATATAAAGAGATTCATTGACCATATGAAATAATAAAACCCCGTTAACGTTGTAGTTCCTTTCTATAGTAAATAATCAATAGCCTACATGGTACCTTAAACAAAACTTTTTCAGTATCCCTAGCAAAGTTCGTTTCTTGTCACTGACTGAAAATAATAATTACAAAAACTGACGGTAGCAGGAAAAAGTTAAAAACTTATAATTTTAATGACTTGTAGCGAGATCATTAATACTATAATGATATTTCCAGGAAAACATTATTGTATATTAGTCGTAAATGTCTTGAAAATATGAGTCGGTAGAAGAAAACGGTAAATTATTTCTATATTAATCAAACAGATAATTATAGGGATTTAACAATAACAATTATTGTTTTCTATGTAAGTAAAAAAGAATATGTTTTTCTTAATTATCTAAATATTTCTACATAATGATAGAACTGCGCAATGCAAAATTTAAAAACAAGTGAAATATTGGTTATTTAGAATTATTAGTATTTAGAATTTATTATTATTGGCACTTCCAAGTAGCGATAGGTACGCGAGAGGTAATAAGAAATACACTGCAGGACCAAAAACCTCATCACTAAAATTTTCAACATTAGTATCACAAGAGAGTGAGAATAAATTGAAAATAATGCGAGTTTTTCGAAAACTTGTTGCCTGGCAATAGACACAAGAACACGCAGGGCTCGAGTGACTATTGTTGAATGGCAACAAGTTTGAGAAAAAAACTGGAGCATTATTTTCTTATTTATTCTTACTATCGTGTGATATTCACAAGACTATTTTTAATACTCACATACAAAATTCAAGTCTTTGTAAATATACAAAATTCAAGTCTTTGTAAATAAACATTTGGTGACATTTATCATAATTAATGTTTGTCAAAATGAACATGAGCGGGTTTACCAAATATTCAGATGAAGATATCAATAAAATATTAATAATTATTATTTATAAATACAGTTTTATTCATGAAATAATCTTATGAAAGTACACTCGAGCGCTTAAACAGTAGCGATCAACAGGTAGCAAAAACGCGTTCCAAGATTGCGGCTGTAATTTTGAATGTTTTTTCGAGATATTTGGCGCACGTATTCGTAATATAATAAAGAATGGCGGTACAGAGCCCAATTTGGAAAATATATTAATATGTGGAAATTACTCTGTAATTAAATACAATATTAAAAACACGAGCGTGTACCGCCATTAAGAAGAACAAAAAAATATACTTTCTTCAAATAAACTTTTTTATCCGATGCCTAGATTTTGTGTTATTTTGGAACTACTAATGAAAAAGAAATGACACAAGATCTAGGCATCAGATAAAAAAGTTTATTTAAAGAAAGTGTATTTTTTTGTTCTTCTTAATGGCGGTACAGGCTCGTTTTTTTAATATTGTATTTAATTACAGAGTAATTTCCACATATTAATATATTTTTCAAATTGGGTTCTGTACCGCCATTCTTTATTATATTACGAATACGTGTGCGAAATATGTCGAAAAAATATTCAAAATTACAGCCGCAATCTTGGAACGCGTTTTCGCTACCTGTCGATCGCTACTGTTTCACCTTAAAATTGCCGATTTGTATTTCTCTCATGACCATTTGACATTAGATGGAGAACTAAAAGATTATTTTGGTTAATTTTCTTAAATGTGACAGTTGTCAAAACTATAAAACTCGTTGTCATTAAACAGAAACAAACTACTTAAAAATTATTCTGAGTATAATAATGTAAGTAGATTATTCCCACTATTTATAATCTGATTGGACAGAATTAAACACGTGATGAAAAATCTTACTACATGATTGGAAGTTAAAATCATTAAAAAAATAATCATAATTATAACTTTAACCTTTTGCATTTTAAATTCCACTTAAAGACATATTAGAGAAAGTACCCAGATAAAATTATTTGCGATGTGAACTAAATGAACAATGGGACCGCAACCTCGAAATAAACCTTTCAGCGCTTTCAATAAGATGAAAACAGTAGTATGCAATGGAAAACTGGGAATAGAAATTAGAACTAAAGTATTGAGATACTATGTATTCTCTGTCCTTTTATATGAAGTTGAAGCCCAATTATGGTCGCAACTAAAAAAAGACTTTACAGCTTTGAGATGCAATGTTATCGAAGAATTGGAATATACCATGGACACAACACGTAACAAACACGGAAATATTAAGAAAAATGAAAAAAGAAAAAGAAATACTCAACATTATGAAGGAAAGAAAAATGGGCTACGTTGGTCACATACTAAGAAATGAAAAATATGAGTTGATGCGAGTAGTTATACAAGGAAAAAAAACAGGACCGGGGAGACTAAGCACATCCTGGTTGAAAAATTTAAAGCAGTGGAGTGGAAAAACATCAATAGAATTAAAAGAAAAGAAAAGATGGTTCAGATTTGATTACAGTACAGAGCCTCTACTAATAGCTTATACGTATTTCGGAATAGCCGTTTCCTCATCGGAGCACCTGGTAGAGGCACTGAACTGATATCAAATCCTTTCATCCTTTCCGGGTAATTATCAAAATAATTACCAAAGGTGCTACGAGCACCCAGGTGCTCCGATGAGAAAACGGCTATTCCGAAATACGTATAAGCACATAGTAGAGGCTCTGTACTGTAGTCAAATCTTAACCATCTTTTCTTTTCTTTTAGTTTATACTTTATTCACCTTTGGTAGATCTTAAGGGAAATAGTTCGCTAAAATTATTATCACGGTGAATGACAAGACGTGAAATGCAATTTAGATTTCCCTGTCGAGTATTTCGCCACTCTGCTATGCTTTATTTTTCCAACTTAAAAAGCTCAGAGGATAAATTATTTCGAATTTTATTTCCTGGCTTATTAGACTTTTGATTCATAGATTGTGCCAGTATAGGGTGACCAAATCGTAAACTTGAAAAAACGGGACACATCCAAGGCAAGGAGCAGTAGCTCAACTAGAATTTTTCTCTGGTGAGGGGGAGGGGGTTGGCTTGGGCGTCGCAATTTTTATTGTATTGTTTTTGAAAGACAAGCTACATTTTCCTATTATTTTTTACATATTTTTCATATGCTCTGGGGGACCCCCAAAACCCCCTCCTGGGTACGCCACTGCCAAGGAGGGTTTGGAACGACACCCAAACAGATAGGGGAGATTGAAACATGGTCTTTTAGCTAATTTGGGACCTATAAATAATCCTTTTCAATTTACCTTTGAATCTGTAATTTACGTAGAAAATCAAGACTGCGAAACAAACAGAAAACTAAAAAACTACGCCAGAATGACATGGATCAACAACCCGTCACAACAAAACAGGAAAGAATACAAAATATCGAGAAACAAAGCCAACTCAACAAATAAAAGAAGAACAATTACGGATATCCCTGGAGGATATTGAAAAAGACAGAGCAAACCATCAAAACATACAACAATTTTACAAAAAAGTCAGAGCAACAAAAAATACGCCCAACCTACCTATCAGCAGAATATGGAAAAAATATTACGAAAAAATGCGATTCACTATGAAGGAAACTGACTGCGATGAAGAAGATGAAATACCAGTAGAATAAAATACGGAGGAAGAGAATTACATAAAGAAATAAACCAGCCAATACAACAAAACATATGGACAAAACAGACTTCCAGCCAATTACAGAGCAATAACTTTATTAAACACCACATAAAATATAACATTCTAGCAAAAATACTGAACATGAGACTTGAATCATGCGCTGAACTAATATTAGGAGAATACCAGTACGGGTTCAGACCGGGGAGGTCGACGATTAATTCCATACATATACAGTGGAGCAAATAATTCAAAAATCGATAGAATACAACAGAGAAATGCACCTAATATTCATCGATTTCAAAAGCTCTTTTGATACATTCAATCGGACCAAAATGATGGAGGAGCTAGAGAATGTTGTAATCCCAGAAGAATTAAGACATATATGCTAACAGTGAGCCTGATGAACACCAGAGCGAGGATCAGTTTCAACGTAACAACTTCTAAGGAGATTAATGTAAACAAAGGCGTGAAACAAGGTGACTCTATCTCTCCGACATTATTTAATCTGATATTGAAAGTAATCATGAGGAGGACAAACTTTGCAAACAAAAACATTATTACAGATCAACTTCAACTAGTAGCATATGCAGATGATCTAGTCATAAGAGAATAAAACTAGAGATAAACCAGCACAAAACAAAATACATGACGACAACGAAGGATGACACAAAATCTCAGAAATATCTAATAACACAGAACCATAAATTTGAAACTTCATCCACCTTTAGCTACTTGGGAGTAACAATAGGGAAACCGGAAAAGAGAGAACAGAGGAAAGAATTCTGAAAGGCAGAAAACATATGGAATGAATAGATATCTGCTGAGAAGCAAGACTTTAGGTAAAATAGGAACCTGTATAAGACCTTAATAAGACCTGTTGTTACATCGCACCTTGAAAACCATAGGGCAGTAACTGCAAAAATCATAATATTGAGTTATGAGCATTTTAAGTTTTTGTAAAGTTAATTTTATTTACTGTAATTCCAAAAATTAAGCTACAAACCTGGTATTTGGCACAATTGTCTTTAATTTTGCATATTTTTATATGAATTAAGAAGTACGTAAAATTTCCCCCAGGAAATAGGTATTTTAGCACATACGGCCATATGGTTTAAAAAAATATATCAATTTTCGCAAATGATACAGTAAAAATTCATATCAAATAACAGTTTTTTTTTATTTAAGATTGTACTTATTTATTACAAATTTTTAGTGTTAACACTTAATCAAAGTCTTGCATATTATAATCTGTCTGTTCGGTTTCTATTGTTGCATTGGTCATGTGTAACTCTGCATAAAACCTATGATAGTGTTCTTGAATAACATTAGCCTTACATAGTGAGAGTCTACATCTTGTTTTTTTTTAAATTGCATATTCCTGGTGGATGCGAATATGCTTTACTTAGTTCCATATTAGCCACCATCCCTCGTTGTCTTTGCCTTATATTAATGGTTCTGAGCTCTGTATCCTTGAAGCTTGCCTTAACCTGAAACTTATTTTTAAGTGTCTTCTCCATCTAGCTCATCTTATGTCATTCCAGACGACCTGATTTCCTTCTTCGTCAATGTTATAATTGTTCCCCATTTCCTTACATCGTTTTTTAAACTCCAATATATCGGATGTACTCATTTCATTAATTTTATAAAGTTCTCCTGTTTTTTTTTTTGCTGTTTAAACTACTGTGAACCATTGCGCAGGCACGTAAATTGGTCATATTTTAAAGCCTTTTTTTGTTTCTCAATCAAAGAATGCGCTTTGTCAACCGTATTTTGGGAGTGACACGTTATCAAAAATTTGTGGGTAATTTTAGGTATGTTCAATTTCTGTACTGCAGATTGATAAAGATAGACAATATACTTGTTCTTATTTTGCCCAACAACGCTATTTCATTTGAATCACGATTAGCTAGTCGCTCGAACCAAAGACAGAAGTGTCCTGCATTTGTGGTCAAGTAAAAAATTGTGAAATTAAATGTTGATAATCTCCTTTTGTAATAAAATAAAGAGACTTCGCCTGAAGGCGTCGCGTCGGTAGTAATGATTGTAAATCAAAACAAGCAGTGATGCAAGTGTTGGATTTTGCAGATTTTAAGTCATTTATTTCTCTTTCCTATTGAGTTCCACTTCTTGACGGTGAGTATTATAGGTTGTTTCTAATGTCGATTTATCTAGTTAATTTCTGTAACTTTCTCACAGCAAGCAAAAGTATTTTTGGGCTCAAAGAAGTCTATATTAAATTCCGTGTGAAATATGGTCATCATCGTAGCGTAAGTTGCGACCACCGAACCTTTTTTTTGCAAAATTTTATATAATCGCGATGAATATCAGCAAGAGTTTTGTCATCGCTGACGAATTATCTGGTAGGGTAGTACTCTGGGCTAATTAGCAAAATTCATGGAAAAGTTATTTACAGCAATTTTATTGCTGGAATCGAATTATAAGATCCTATATATTAATAATATAGGTATGCAAAGTCCGCAGATAGTGTGCTACTTTTTTATAAACAAAATGGCGCCGACAAATCGTATTTTTTTCAATTATGGCTCTATAACTCCGAAGATTTTAACTTTACAACAAAAACACCCAAACAAAAATTCACCGCAATTAAATTCTGCATATAGATATGTTTTTTACGATTTGCTCCGACGAAAATTTTACTCGGAAAATGCGGGTTTTCCTAACAAAAGCTATAATTTTCAATTAAAGTTTTAGGTAAGTAATTATTAATCAATAATTAAATAACTTAGTGACATCAAAGATTTCTTGGTATAGATTGTAATTCCAGAAGCCAATGAAAATTAAACGAATATTTTAGCAACAATTCAATTGTTAATTAACAATTTACGATCTCAATAATAACCAAAATAATCATGATACATTGATCAAACTTATAAAGATTATAAAGATGAGATGCTTGTTTAATACTTTATGGACAAAATATAAATTTTTCTTTTTTTTTTGCATAATCTTTAAATTTTGAAAAAAAATAGTTATAATAAGTTGGTCTAATTAGTAAAGTACAAAGAAAGGTTATTTACCAGCAATTTTATTGCTTTAATCCAATTATAAGATCTTATATATTATTAATATAGGTACGCAAAGTCCACAGATAGTGTGCTACTTTTTTTATAAACAAAATGGCGCCGACAAATCGTATTATTTTCAATTATTGCTCTATAACTCCGAAGATTTTAACTTTACACCAAAAATACTCAAATAAAAATTCACCCCAATTTAATTCTACATAGAGGCATGTTTTTCCCGATTTGCTCCGACGAAAATTTTCCTCGGAAAATGTGGGTTTTCCCAACAAAATCTCGAATTTTCAAATCAATTTTTTGGGCCAGTAATTATTTATCAATAATTATATAGCTTGGTGAAATAAAAGCTTTCTTGGTATAGATTATAAATTCAGAAGCCGGTTAAAATTATATGAATATTTTAGCAACAATTCAATTGTTAATTAACAATTTACAGTCGCAATAACAACCAAAATAATCATGAGACATTGATCAAACTTAGAAAGATTATAAAGGTGTGATGCCTATTTAATATTTTGTCGACAAAATATAAATTTTTCATTTTTTTGCATAATCTTTAAATGTTTAAAAAAATTGTTATTAACAAATTAACATTTCTTAGAAATTGTTTATTATATTCTAATTTTAAAAAGTACTTAAAATGCGTATTTCATAGGTCTTCAAAATAAATGCTTTAAAAAAATTTTCCAACCATTTGCAGAAAAGTTAGGAAACAGCAAAATAAATATACGATATCTCCATTGTTTATAATTTGTTTTAATTGTTTCAAAGCTTGAAAGTGAGTCTATGGTACAATCTAATTACTCACAAAGAATGTCAAAAATTAGTGCAATGGTTATATTTTAATCAAAGATTAAAAATACTTTTTTTTGTAATTTTTAGCGCGAAAGTAGGCTTGATACAGAGCCGGAGATAAAATGTTCACTCGAAGCGACTGACACGCTTAAACGTGCGCGAGTTGTGTATGTGGGCGGGTAGCTACGGTACTGTATTATTCTACTTTCGCGCGTGTAAATTACAAAAAAATATATTTATAATCTTTAATTAAAATATAACCATTAAGCTGATAATCGATATTGTTTTATAAATAATTAGCTTGTACTTTAAACTCACTTCTACGCTTTGAAAGAATTAAAAAATATATGAACACCGTAGTAATCGTATGTTTACTTTGCTGTTTCATAATTTTTTTGCAAATGGTTGCAAAAAAGTTTTAAAGCATTCATTTTCAAGATATTTGAAATGCGTATTTTAGCTATTTTTTAAAATTATAATATAATAAAAACTTTCTGAGAAACGTTAATTTGTTTATAACTATTTTTTTAAACATTTAAAGATTATGCAAAAAAAATAAAAAAATAATATTTTGTCGACAAAATGTTAAATAGGCATCTCATCTTTATAAGATTTCAAAGTTTGATCAGTGTATCATAATTATTTTGGTTATTATTGCGACCGTAAATTATTAATTAACAATTGAATTGTTGCTAAAATATTCGTTTAATTTTCACCAACTTCTGGAACTATAATCTAAACCAAAAAAGATTTTAAGTCACCAAATTATATAATTATTGATAAATAATTACTTATCTAAAACTTTATTTGAAAATTAAAGATTTTGTTGGGAAAACCCGCATTTTCCGAGGAAAATTTTCGTCGGAGCAGATCGGGAAAAACACGTCTCTATGCAGAATTTAATCACGGTGAATTTTTATTTGAGTGTTTTTGTTGTAAAGTTAAAATCTTCGGAGTTCTAGAGCAATAATTGAAAAAAACACGATTTTCGGGCGCCATTTTGTTTATAAAAAAAGTAGCACACTATCTGAGGACTTTGCATACCTATATTATTAATATATAGGATCTTATAATTCGATTCCAGCAATAAAATTGCTGGTAAATAACTTTTCCCAAAAATGGCCTATTCTCCGATAATCAGCCCAGACTATAGTGAGATCCCACTGTAGGAATGGACTCGATGTAAATCATTATGTATTGTTTCACGACCTCGTTGATTCTTTTTCCATTCTTATGAGTTCTTCGCTTTTCTTTTGGGATAAACCCATCTGCAGTACGACGTTGTATATCAATTTGTTATAGTCTTGTCGCTTATTTCCAGTGTTGCAATGAAATCTCTATGCAGCACTCTATGTTTTGTTGCCTTCAAAGGATGTTTCCTTAGTAGATCTTGCTTTCATTTTACGAGCGTGGGTCACATTTTGCACATATTGCCCTATAGGTCTGAGGTTTTGTTCCAATTTTAGAACCGTAGAGCATCAACTACTGCAGATAATGCCTGATGGTATAAAAAGAAGAATCGATTTTTGACAAAAGCCATAGGGATGTATGTTTCTGGTGCCGAACTTAAAATTTTTTGCAGAGGCTGCTATATAGCATTAAAAAATAGATTTTTTTCCTATTAGACTGCATTCAAAGGTCATTTCATGAAAAAATTGCAGATATTGCCTTATGGTTTTCAAGGTGCGACATATGGGATGGAAACAACGACGATTAAAAAGAAAGATGAAGATATCATTCTAAAATTTGAAAGAAAAATAATGAGAACTGGGCCACAATGTAACAAAAGAGAGAGTAATAAGAATGAAAACAAATGCCGAAATTGAAGAAAAATTAAAGAGAGAAAATATATATACAGATACAAAAAATTAACTTAACTCAAATAGGGGACATTTAGGCGTCCCGAGAGACTTTTTCGGGACCCGGGACAAATCGTTAAAAAACGGGACAATCCCGTTTTTACGGGACATTTGGTCACCCTATGCTAGTAGCATCTTTGGTAATTATTTTGATAATTACCCGGAAAGAATGAAATGATTTGATTTCAGTTCAGTGCCTCTACCCAGGTGCTCCGATGAGGAAAGGGCTATTCCGAAATACGTATAAGCACATAGTAGAGGCTCTGTACTGTAATCAAATCTGAACCATCTTTTCTTTTCTTTTAGTTTATACTTTATTCACCTTTGGTGGATATTAAAGGAAATAGTTCGCTAAGAATATTATCACGGTGAACGACAGGACGTGAAATGCAATTTAGATTTCCCTTGTCGAGTATTTCGCCACTCTGTTATGCTTTATTTTTCCAACTTAAAAAGATCACAGGATAAATTTTCGAATTTTATGTTCTGACTTATTAGACTTTTGATCAATAGAATTCTTCAGAACCTCTGCAGACAGAGTTAAATTAGCCATGAGGTTCGCCAATGTAAGGATGAGGCACATGAAGAAGAAGAAGGTTAGTACCAAACTTACTGTAATAAAATGCTACCAAAGTAATAAATTAATCCAACAATTTTTTCTGATGATAAATGTATATTATGATCACACCGTTATTTATAATTGTGGTGTTAATTTACAGGGTGTATCAAAAAGGCAAGTCATACATTACATCACATATTCTGGGAGCAAAATAGTCCGATTGAACCTAACTCACCTTATACGGCTGGTACACGATCATTAATAATGACATTACTAGTAATGACATTACTTACGAAATTCACATCATTCCATATCTCATTACTCTTCAACCCTACACAATCATTTTTACTGCCATTACTTTTCTTCAATATGTTTTTGCGGTCTTTGCGAAAAATGCGAAAATACGCATTTTGGAGGCTCGAAAATTCATGTGTAAATTAATAAAGTGCCTACATGTAAGTTTAAACATTAAAAATTTCAAGATTATGAAATGTAGTCGGGGCTTATTTTAATTTAGACCGTTTCTGTCGCACTATATGATTGATGTATTTAATTAGCACATTGGTAATAATTAATTGAATAAATAAATAACTTATTTAAAAAAACTACATATGTTATATGTTAATAATAAATTATAAAATTTTTGTCATTTGTTGATATTTGTTGGTAATTTTTCGCAAAAGTACGTAAAATCGGCGGGTGTAATTTCCTCACCAAAATAATCTTTTGCCTGCGCGCGTTTATAAGGGTATGTCATAATCCCACAGGTATTTTCCTCACCAAGATCAAAATGGTTATTTCAATTATTTCAGGTAGATTTTACTATAAGGCATTCAATTGAATTATTTATCTACTATTAAATTACAGTAGGTACCTATAATTATAATAATTAATTAATTAATTATAGTATTTTATTTTTAGTCACAATTGGAATTTTGACAAAAATGACATGTTTAATAGAAAGTGATCGCGGCAAACCTTACGCGGTATTGGTATTTGAAAATTTTATTTTTTATAAAGTGAAAGTTTTAAAAAGTGAAGAAGTCTTCTGGAGGATAAAACAACTTGTAGTGCGAAATTTTTTACCATTGGTGCAACTTTTACAATATCTAGAAGTAGCCGACAACATAATCATGAACCAGATTGTCAGAAGTTAGATCGAAAAATTGTTTCTAACTATTGTAAACGTAAAGCCGAAGAGAATTGAAAAACAAGCAAAAATTATACGCCAAGCACTTGCAGCTAATTTGTCTGAAACAATTACTATAGGTCTGGATCCCGCGTATGAAAAAAAAGTTGATTAATAGCAAGCTGAAAATTTGTTAATAGCTTAAGGGTGTCTAGTCGGATAAACTTTGATATATGGGAACACTGGAGCAGGGGCAGTTATAATTGTGGAACAGGTTAAAAATTTGGAACAGTCAGACCACGAAAACGGCACATTCTTTTTTGTCCGACAGAACAAACTTAAACTATTCGAACAGAGATTAAACTCTCATGCAAAAATCAGACTGCTATTTATCACCTATGATAATTCCTGTCATTTGACATATTCTACATGTTCCACTCATTAAAACGCCCATTTCATGATAAATAGCATTCTGATTTTTGCATGAGAGTTTAATCTCTGTTCGGAGAGTTTAAGTCTGTTCTGTCGGACAAAATAAATGTGCCGTTTTCGTGGTCTGACCGTTCCAAATTTTTAACCTGTTCCGCAATTAAAACTTCCCCTGTTCCAGTGTTCCCATATATCAAAGTTTGTCCGACTAGACACCCTTAAGCTATTAACAAATTTTCAGCTTGCTATTAATCAACTTTTTTTTCATACGCGGGATCCAGACCTACTACGATTGTTGTCAGTTACATAAGAAAAAATATATAATTATCGACGAAAAATGATGCCTGGTCGACTTCCTTCCAATATTGATGAGGTTCAAGAATTTGTGACGGAGTGTGCTCAAAAAACAACCAAGAGGGAAAGTTTTCTCTTTATAAACTGTGTCAAAAGTAGGATAATTGTATTTAGTTGTGAAACAAATATAAGACTTTTAGCTACATTGAATTTTATTATATGGATGGCACACTGCAATTATTCGTTATTCATGGGCTAATTAATGGGCATTATATTTCTTTATTATACCTACTGTTTACTGCCAAACAAAAAAACAGAAATTTACAACAATATTTTTTATTTGTTAAAATCAGAAATTTTTAAAGCTCTCAAAATTTAGTATAATGCTAGTAAAATTTTTGAAGATTTTGAAAAGGAATGCAATCATTGAAATGTGTCCGAACACTGAAATACATGGCTGTAAATTTCACCTACACTAAGCTTAGTATAGAAATGTCTTGGTCTCTTGATTTAATATCAGAATATAAAAATGATTCTGAAAGAGGCAAGTGGCTCAAACATACTTTTGGCCTTACATATAAAACCACAAGACGTATCAGATTGTTTTGTGTTTGATTTAATGTCATGAAAACCACGAAATGAAATTTAAGATAGGTATATTCTCCCCATATTTGTGGACAGAGGCAAATTCTTCTGCTATTCGTATTACGAATGCTTGCAAATCTTTTCATTCGCATTTTAATTTATCGTTTTGTAATACGCATCCATCCATATATTTTCTTTGAAAAAATTAAAGAATTTCAGGTAGTTAAAATGTTAAAATTTAAAGTTTGCATATTGCAAAACCTATCAAAGATAAACAAGTTAAACTGAAATTGAAAAATGTAGTAAATTTATTAATAAGATATCAGTCTAATCAAATGACAAGAATGGATTTTGTAAAGTGTCTGTCTTATCATAATAAATATTAAATAATAATTTATACGTCTTGCATACTATCTATATTATAAACTATTATTATAATGTAAGGAAATTAATGTCTTGTATTCGGATTTCGGATGCTTTCATAATAGACATTCTTAAATTAAACCTATATTTTTATTTTATTACCTGAGTGAGTTGGTGAGGAAAATACCTACCGGATTAATAGTAACCTTTAAATTTGGTGAGGAAAATACCTGTCGGATTATATGTTTTTACTGGTTGGTGAGGAATTTACCTCCGCCCCGTAAAATATGTATAAAAGCGACAGAGATGCGTCACCATTTAGTGTCACGTAGAGCGGCGCAACGGCTTAATGTCAAGTGGACGCGCATAATTATCAATAAAAAAATAAGAGTCTAAATTGAAATGAGCCCCTATTACTCGTCAGAATCTTGAACTATAGTGTTTAAGCTTCAATTTAGGCATTTGCAACCTAAAAAATTATAATTTACATATGAGTTTTCAAGCCTGAAAAATGCGTATTTTCGCATTTTTTTAGATTCTAAATCGCTTACAAGTCGAGAAGTATGAGAAAAATGATAAAAGACAGGTTTTGTTTAAACTGACCCGGCAAATCTAAAAAAATATTTTTCGGGGCAAAAAAATAATTTTTTGAATTTGTTTAAAAACATTCTTATCACTAGAAAGTCGGAGGGGCCAATTTGGCCCCTGTTGAAATTTGAAGTTATTGTAGTTTTTTTATTCGAGGCAATAATAGTTTCATATTTTATGACTTTTAATATTATGATACAAAGCCTTATTAAACACAAAAAAATATTGCTCACTAAATGTATTAAATGGGTTTTCTAATAAATCTACCACAGAAGTCTGAAGGGGTCAAATTGGCCCTGTGTACCTAAGTTATTATCGTTTTCTCGGAAATTCGACGAGTCTTTCTTTCAAATTCCTTCGGATGGGTAAAATTATATTTATGTATGTTTGTTGCTTGTTTATTGTATTATACTGGTACTGATCATCTACGCAATAAAGATACAATTGTTGGTGAACACGTTGTTTTGCGGATAATGGAAAATCAACTGGGAAAGGGCAAAATTCTTACAACAGATAACTACTTCACTTCGTTGAAATTGGACAAGACATTGCAAAAGAAATTAACAAGTCTTGTGGGTACTTTGAATCTCAACAGAAAGAAAGATTTTCTAAGCGTAAAGTGTGAAAATAGAGAATTGTATGTTGCCCATATATTCGAGAAGACTTACTGAATACTAAGAAAATAGTGACAAAAATGTGATTTTGTTGAGCTCGTTACATCAATCAAAGCATGTTGCTATCTACGGAAAAAAACTTCTTGAAACAGTATATTTTTATAAACAAACCCAATATGGGGTTGGTGTAGAGAACCAAATGGCGCGTCTTTATAATACCAAAATTATTTCAAGACGATGGCCTATTCATAATATATGTTTTATGATACTCTTGACTTAGAAGCAATGAATGCATGGATCAGTCTTCGTATATTAATTCGTCGGCTGTGTGAATAATTATGGGCTGCATACCTTGCTTCCCAAAATATGGTACTACAGCCAGCAACATCGGTTCTACCAACAACCATTACTTCCAATCAGTGCAGAGTCCAATCAGGGCTGTAACAAGGCACAATATGGCAAATGTCAAAAATTGCAAATGGTATGGTGTTCCAAATGTTTTAGATAGGCAGAAAATGTGTTAAACAATGAAACTAAAAAATAAAATCAGATTCTCTCGTCTAGACTTGATATAATTTCTTTAAACTGAGTTTTTATTGATTTAAGAACTTGGGGCCAAAATGATCCCTTCGGACTTTCTAGGTAGGTAAGCTAAGCCAGACTTTCTAGAACAATAACTGTCCAAAATTTGGCCCAATACCCTTCTGGCTTGTTTAAAGGGGACATTTTTGACAGGAATCTACAAAGAAATCGAATCACAGTATGGACTAGGTAACTCTTCATAAGTTGCAATAAAATTTTGCAAAAACCCTTCACCGATTTTGCAAAAACCCTCCGATATCTACATGTTACTTTCATAACTTCTGAGAGAGACTTCTTCAACAGAGAGACTGAGTAATGATATGGCAATGATTCACCGCTCCGTACACTATCATTAGTAATGACAGTATTCCCTCCCATTTACAGTAATGATCTGGCGAAATTAGAAAATCCGCATTCGCATCATTACTGTTTGTCATTCCAACTTTGTCATTTGTCAACCTTACACGATCAATATTAATATCATTCTGATAAAGTAATGTCGTTATTAATGACCATGTAAGGACTCTGTTAGTACAAATGTGCGCGTAAAAAAATTACAGCCTTTTGAATTTACAAAATGAAAATCAGTTTTTTCCAATATATCCAAAAATTATTTAATTAGAAAAATTTTTCATTGAAAATGGACATGCGGCATTCTTATGTCAGGAATATCTGTATTATTAGGAATACCATCTTATGGCAGGAACATAATACATTATTTTACATTATAACATTTAGTGTTGCCCAAAATCGGTCTTGGTCTTGCAGTTTTGGTCTTGTTCTTGCGTTTTCGAAAGACCAAGACCAAGATCAAGACCAAGACCGCCTAATTTTAGCAAGACCAAGACCAAGACTTAACATGCAAGACTTAAGCAAGAACAAGACTAAGCCTGCGAGACTCTTGCGTCTTGCGATTAGAACTGAAAGTCGTTTTAGGGAGTATATAGGAGAATAAAATATTTTGCACATCTTAAACAGCAGACGATTTCTTTGCTCTGAACTTAATTGTCTAGGTTTTTGGTACGAGTGTACCAATCAAACTGTGTTTTTAAATACATATTTTCTTAACATTCTGTTTTTTAATTCATTCGTTTATGTTGTATAAGTATGGTAACCTTACAGGGTAATTCAGCACGAAAAATAATGACAGTTTGATTTGATTTATAAACATAGGTATGTCCTATTAGAGGTAAAATTCAATAGCTACACTTTGTACTTGATGAGTTTTTCCATGAACACAATTATTGGATATTGAGAAGTTAATGAATTTATCTCCATGAAGTATCATGACGTTGGGATTCAAAATGAAATAGGTAATGAATACAATGTTAATAAATAATTATTAAGTACATAAATAAGTTTATACAAAACAGTTGCCTCTATAGAAAATCACATGTGATAGAAACAGAAGTAATGGTACTGTTAAAATATCAACATCCATTTTATACATACAAAGGTACCTATACAAAATTTTGCTGACTTACAACTACTAACGACCTATCAAAAATAATAGTCTATTCTTTAAAAAATAATCAATAAGTTTGGTTGTTTGAAAATAAATGCCATTATTTTCGGCGACAGCCACAAAAGTCGCCTGCTTAACCATAAAATAGATAATGTTACCCATTATGTAAGCGTAGGCTATCTGTTACAAAGAAATTGAAACCCATATTTTTTTAATCAATCGCCGAACAGATAATACACACGAATAATATACAGTTTCAACAATACAATATAACACACAAGTCGCCTGCTTGATCGCAAAATAGATTATGTAAAATATTTGCTACAAAGAAATAATTTAAGCTCATTTCTTTAATCAATCGCCGAATAGATAATGAACACAGAAATAATAAACAGTTACGTTTAATAATGTATTGTTTGAAAGATCACTAAATAATATGTATTACCGATTCGGCACTCCAGATTGTAAGGAAAAATTCACTACGGGCAATAATAAGTTTTAATGAGTTTTACCTTAAAACCGAAATTCACAATCATGCACTTAGTGAAGTATACCATAAATTATCTCAGCAATTAGAATAGAGCCCCAGTTGATTTCTTCAGAGCTGGACAGTACCGTATTGAGTTCAAATTGATGAAAATGTCAAAATCTCAAAAAAGTGCACTTTGTGAGTTTCACCTCTAATAGGAGGGTATGTCCGCAAATGCTTCGTTTCCGAAATAGGGGTATTAAAATTTTTCTTACAAACTGAGGATTTATTTATTGCTCTAAAACCGGTTGAGATATGCAAATGAAATTTGGTGAGTTTTATGAGGTAGTTATTACGCATTTTTGACATACAATTAAGAATTATTCACCATTGGCATGCATACGTAAAAGTCATGCGTCATTTTAACATGACTCGTTTGTTTAGAATTACCCCTTAAAGTTTGCCATACTTATTTAAAAACACCCTGTATTAATGGAAAACATGGCTAGTCGATAAAATACCTAACTTTTTTGTTATACAACATAAGCGAATGAATCAAAAACAGAATGTTAAGAAAACATTAGACTATAGTTGGGTTTTAATTTCAGTATTTTATATGCTAGAATATTCCACAAAATGATGTGAACTTTGAGAAAAAAACACAGTTTAATTGGTATACCCGGTATCCGGTATACAATGACACTTTACCTGTCTAGCAACAATATTTTTCCAGCGATATTGTTAAAGAATACGGCTATATAGCCTTATGAATAAGGCTAACAAGTGAGATATTGAAGAGTAAGTTTCACTCTGCTTGTGAAGCAGCTGACGTGCTATAAAATCTGAAACCCATACTGGTCTGTCCAACCCAACGTAGTGGATAAAAATTAGAACTGGCATACCGTGCAGATCTGTCACCGAATTGAATGCTTTTCAAATCACAGATAGTGAATAGCAAATACACTAAAAAATGCATGTTTCTAATAAACTTTAGTTAGTTAGAATATGGGCACGGATCACTTACACCGTGAGTTCAAACCCCACCCGGTGTCAGATATTTATTAATTTGGTTGGTTTTTCCTATGGCTATGATATTCAATCTTAAAATGTACCTACTCTTTTACGTTGTTCTAAGATATGCAATATGCTAATGGGCAACTGCGAGACTTGAAAGACTCTTGCTGCAAGACCAAGACCAAGACCAAGACCGGGAGCGCAATACAAAGACCAAGACCAAGACCAGGTGAACTGGCGCAAGACCAAGACCAAGACTATTTAAGTCTCGTCTTGGTCTTGCATTTGGGCAACACTAATAACATATATAACTGTATCTTTGTACGTCTTGTTAGTTGTTTCAATTTAATAAGGTTTTTAAGGGCGAAAACACATCTGTTATTGTTTTTAGTTATTGCTGTTCCAAGATACTTAAATAGAGTAATATTAGATTATGCAGAATTGCTTTGTCCAGAATAATTGTTGAAAGTACGATTCCTTCGGGGAAGAAGGTTAGTTCTTTCGGTCCGATTACTATTGCGTTGATTGTGATTATTCTATCTTTATTCGTTTCAACAGTTTAACCCATTTCTTTATTAAGACTAAACCAACATCTACAATGTAGGCTTTTTTCACATCAATACGACAGTCGTGTATACGATCATCAGGGGCGAAGAGTATACGGCAGCGTTTCCCAAATGGTGGGTCGCGACCCGGTACCGGGCCACGAAAGCAAAATGCCGGGTCGCCTCGCCGTTTCACATGAACATCTTTTTTTACACTGCGAAGTGCGGTGACTATGAAAAGGGAATGTTTAAAAAAAACTTTAATTGAATTAATTGAATAATTGAAGGAAGAAATTTCAATATTCTTAGAACAACACCCACTGGGCCAACGGCTAGGGATGCAATATTTCAATTTAAAGACAGTTTTCATGATGTCAATCGGTTAAACAAGGTAGCCTATATTTGTTATATTTTTGACTTCATCAACAATTTAAATATGACATTACAAGGTAGCAATGTAGTACAAGAGAAGGTGAAAGCTGCAACAAAAAAATATTTGCTTAATTTGTGGACACGTTGCGCGGAAGCAGAAAATTACAAATCTAACAGAACTTCAAAAAGTGTATAATGTGAATTCATTGCCGAATGTTATTTCAGCGGCTTTCAATGAACACCTGCCAGGACTGGGGGCAAATCTGAAGGGATATTTTCCCGCATCCATAGCAACAAAGCATGGATAAGGAATCTATTTACAGTGGACGTAGAATCCAAGACAGGACTTGCGGATTTATATTGAGTCAGTAATTGAACTATCGTGTGATAGGGTTCTCAAAGATATATTTGACAAAATTCCACTGATATATTTTTAGCTGTCCTGCCGCCAGAAGTACCCAGTTTTAGCAGAAAAAGCGATAAAATTTCTAATTCCTATCGTTACAACCTGTACGTGTGAGGCAGGGTTTTCACTGTTCAACACTGGTTTTCCCCAAAAATAAATATAGGAACCGTTTGGAAGTCGAACCGGCCTGATCATAAAATTAACATCTTTTTCTCCAAACGTGAAGTTTTTAGTGAACCAGAAACAACTGCATACTTCTCATTAATAAAGTATTTGATTATTATTTTGTTTTGTTACATTTTTGTTTGAGCTAATGATTTTTTATTAATAGGTATATAAAACTATAATAGATATTTAAATATGTTTCCTTGTATACGTACGCCAGGATATGCAAAAAATTAGTGGGTCACACAGGATGACAACAAAAATAACCGGGCCACGGAAAAATAAGTTTGGGAACCGCTGGTATACGGAGCTATTCATACTAGTACGACGTATGTCGTATGTCGTGTGTCGTCTAAACGACACACGACAGTCGTGAGACCGCGTAGGGAAGACGACACTTCCCACTGCCCACTGCGTTCATCCGGCTGTCGTGTTGTTCGAACGACATCGGATAGATGGAGGCAAGGCGAGCTACTGGAGCTGTTCACATCAATCCAGCAGGTTGTGTAGAAGTGTAGACGACAATTTTGTTAGTTCAGTGTACACAGTGAATTGAATTTGAATGGTTGATATTAGTGATGTAACGAATGTTCGTATTCGCATTCGCATCCGCATTCGCGAAATTTGTGCGAATATTTTGCGAATATGAAAATGAGAAAAAAAATAATTTAAAGATAATATTAGGTTAATGAAATCAAAATCTATTCACTTCTCATCTTTTTTTATTAAGAAAAGGTAACTTATCCTCAAACATGCAGCTACTCTCAAATGGAAATATGCAGGACACAACAGCAGGCAAAAAGACGGAAGATGGAATGAAGCGATAACTCACTGGAGACCTTGGGACTACAAAAGAGGAAAGGGGCAGATCACAGACGAGATGGTCGAATGACCTAAAGAGATACGCAGCGACCAGATCGACAGCATTAGCACTGAACCGAGAAGAGTGGAAAAGTAAGGGGGAGGCCTACGTTCAACTTTGGACAAATGAAGGGCAATATATAGATAGAACTTAACCTTGTATAATCACATTATCAGCCTTCACTTTTTTTTAATATTTGGTATTATGTAATAAAGCTTAAGATTCAGATTGATTTACACTAAATATCAATTAACTTTTCATTAAAAATTTAGGAAACGTTACAAAAATAAAAACAAATTAAAAGAAACTGGACATTCGCATTCGCATTCGCATTCGCGAATGTCAGTAGCATTATAAAAAATTCGTTACATCACTGGTTGACATCGACATTGAAATGTTAATAACCTTTTTAGTCTGGATTTGTCAGAATAACAGTTTTTTAAATAGTTAAAAAACTTTTCTTGATCTTGATTTAAATCTTCAAAAAGTAAATGAAATTGATTTGATGCACCCAATACAACCTATTTCTTCTTTGTTTTCTTTTTAATCTTCTATACACCACTACCCAAAGCAGCAAGTCACTGCGATCCATATTACTTCTTACTACTTCAACAATATCATGTTAAATGACTCGGACTGAGACCACACCACTGTCGTGTTAATGTGAAATGATCCTATTCATCATTTAAAAATCTTTATGTTTGGTGAATTCAATTTGAATGGTTGATATCGACATTGAAATGTTAATAACCTTTTTAATCTGGATTTGTCAGAATAACAGTTTTTTAAATAGTTAAAAAACTTTTCTTGATCTTGATTTAAATCTTCAAAAAGTAAATGAAATTGATTTGATGCACCCAATACAACCTACTCCTTCTTTGTTTTCTTTTTAATCTTCTATACACCACTACCCAAAGCAGCAAGTCACTGCGATCCATATTACTTCTTACTACTACGACAACGATATCATGTTAAATGACTTGGACTGAGACCACACGACTGTCGTGTTAATGTGAAATGATCCTACTCATCGTTTAAAAAATCTTTATGTTTGGTGATAAAAGCTTTCATATCTCCTTCTTACATACACAGGATTTAAGTTGTATGGGACAACCTGGTTAACATTCATATTTCGTTTCTGCATTGGTTTCCCAGGTTTTTGGCGAAAGTGTTAAGTATTTAATTACAACTTCATGTGAGTGCTTGTAGGTCATAAATTCATAGTGTAAATTACATGAGATTGGTCATCAATAACCCTTATATCGTAAATAACGATTCGTATTACGTTAACGACGTCAACACTTAGTTATGAATTACACCGAAACATTCATCACCTCATAAGTAGACTGTGGAAAGGATAAAAGAACGTTATTTATATCTTAGATGATGTTGATGAAATTAACATACTTTGGACACTAGATATTACTCACTACAGGACGTCTGATTTGAAATTGCGAATAAGTACGTTAGGTGAAAAAATTTAATACAGTGAACTTCTCCAAAAACGGACACCAACGGGGAAAAATAATTGTCCGTTGCGTAATCGCTTAATCAATAATTGAAATAAACAGGAGGTTTCGATTTGCTTGCTGTTTAATTATATATTTTCGTATTTGCATATAGTGGAGTCACTGAAGGTGGATATGAGCTGTTATCTCCGATTTCGTTGAACCTCCATCGATTTGCATGAAAATTGGTGAGTGGTTAGAGGATATCTCAAGGAACAAAGGTGACATGGTGCCAACTTGCGCTTTTACCCTGGGGGTGGATGCCACCCCTTCTCGAGGGTGAAAACTATTTTATTAAAAATAACCCGATAATTCGATAGAGAGACAAATTTCAAGCAAAATTTGTTATATAAAGTTATTAAAATAAATCAAAACTTTTTCAGTTATTAAAGATCAAAGATTTTAATTTTTCTTGAGAAAAATGCATGCTTTAACCAATTTTTCATCAATAACTCAAAACGTGTAAGTTTTTACAAAAAAGTTAATTATCAAAATTGAAGCTAATAAAAAATAAAATAAACCCCTTACTGCAAAAACCTTTTAATGTTAACTAAAAGTGAGTTATAGGTACTAATTTATTTTTTTTTTCGGCGAGTAAAAAACTCTAATTATTCAAGCTGAAATACCGAAAAATTTATGCATTTTATAACATAAACTTAAGAAACATTTGTCAAAGTACTTAAAAATATCTATTAAATGAGCCCCCGAACATGTTGATAGCGTTAAAATTTACGCTCCAAAATTTTTTCAAAATTTATCTTTTCAAAATTTTTTCAAAAAATGTTATTGTTTTTTTTTTAATAACTCCGTTCGTGTTTGAAAGTTCATCAGTTGAACATCAGGTTTATCTAGAAACTGTTTGAAAGTTTATTCCAAGTGCTATTTAAGCACGTTGAAATTAATCTTTTAAACCCCTTACTTTTTTAAAAATAAAAGGTTAAATGACCCCGGTTGCATGGTTCCCACAGCAAAATTTAAGATTTAAACGTTTCTATATCGGTTATTTTTTTACCCTATAGAAATAGTAAAACAGGTAAAATATTTGGCACAGAAAAATCTTAAATTTGGTTGTAAATAATTTTTTACGTATATTGAATATTTTTGGAGTTATTATCAAAAGAATATGAGAACTACAATTATTTTAAAAAATTATGATTTTTTATAATTATATATTTTTTTCAAAAATATGCATTCTAAGCCGGTCAAAATTATCGAACACATTACTTATGCTAATATAAAGAAGTTCTTGTAAGGATTACTATAAATTTTAATTTTTGTGGAAATGGCATATGTTTTATTTTTCACTTTTTCCTAAAAAATTCGAAACGGTTCTTTTATTTTCATTATAACTTGCTTAATTTTGACGCTATTACCTTGTTCTGAATCTCATTTGATAGGTATTCCGAAGTACTTTGGCAAATGTTTAGCAGGAATATTTTATGCATTGCATCGTTTTCCCAATATGTCAGACCATGGAGTTTAGGGTGTCTACATTGTAAAAATTACGTGAACCTTATCCTCCATGCTATGGCATGCTGGACGAGCCATACAGTCTGTAGTCAACACCCCGAAGTATGAGCGGGAACACAAAGCGTACCAATACTCATACGCTTATGAAACGCACCTGGCGGATCATAAGGGCCTTCACATTTTACTCTTCTTCAACTTGTCTTGAGTGAAATGTCTTTAATCTTTTCTATCAGCCTCTCTTGGCTAACTCTTGTTTTTTTCCGACCCCGAATGGCGATTAGGTTTCCGAAGGCAGACGGGTCACTATATTTCTTTCTACTACAGATTCTTCCCATATACACCTTTTTCCCTCCCCATCTTACCCAACAAAATATGGAGAAAACCAGATGCAAAAAATCCGTAAGTTAAGGTGGAAGCTATCGTGCTAAAAACTGAATGGTCGCACGTCACGCGGCCGCTAACGATGCTCTTGGGACACCGGGCGAAATCCCATTGAAAATTAGCCTTGTTCCTGTACGCGGGGCTCTACAGGAATCGACAACGATCCCCAGCTACTCGTGGGAATAAATATGAATACTCACCAACATGCAAGGCAAGCACGGTGTTTAAATGCCACAAACCCGACCAGTGTAAACTAACCCTATTCAAAGTGCGTCAAAAATATAAACCTCAACATCGCCACATATAATGCTCGGTCGCTCTCTACCGAAGAAAGGTTCGAAGAAATGGAGGAAGAACTTTCAAAAGTGAATTGGGATATTGTGGGTATCAGCGAAGTTAGAAAAAAAGGAGATAATCTTATCTCACTCCCATCAGGCCATCTGTGGTACTACAAAGGAGAAGAGGAATCGACAGTCGGAGGAGTCGGCTTCTTTGTTCACAAAAGAATTGCGAACAGAATTGTGTCAATAAACCAAATATCAACAAGGGTGGTCTACTTAAACATCAAAATGAGCACCAGATATATCCTAAAGTTCATTCAAGTATACGCACCTACTACAGGCCATTCAGATGAAGAAGTCCAAATATTCTACGACCAAATATCCTGTGCAATCAAGGAAAATCCTGGCCACTTCTTAATAATAGGCGGTGATTTCAACGCCAAAATAGGTACCAAGGAAGACCCCTCTGAAATAATATTGGGAAATTTTGGAAGCGAAGGCAGAAATGATAGAGGCAAACAACTGTTAACTTTTCTTTTGGAAAACAATCTCTATCAAATGAACAGCTTCTTTAAAAAGAAAAAACACAGAAGATGGACCTGGGAAAGTCCAGATGGAAAAACAAGGAACGAAATCGACTATTTCTTAACAAATAAAAAAGAATTATGTAAAGACGTAAATGTGTTAAACCAGTTCAGCACAAGCAGTGATCACAGGTTAGTAAGAGCTAAAATAACGATATCGATCGAAAAGGAAAGACTCAAAATGATAAATAAGAAACACCCAAAGAAATGGGTAAAACCAACTAATATTCTGGAGTTCGAAAAATATATTAATGATACATTGAAAGATACAACAACAACAGACATTAATATACTGAACAAGCAAATAATCACCACAATACAACAGGCTCAAACTAAATACTGTCCAACAAACCAAAAAGATGAAAAACTAAGTCAACCTACTAAAACCCTTATAGAACTAAGACGACAGATGAAAGGAGATACAAGTTCCAGCAAAGAAGCGCTAAATCAAATAAATAAGACTATCACAAAGTCAATAAGAAACAACATAAGAAACTACAATGTAGAAAAAACAAAACAAGCAATAGAGCAAAATAAGAACATGAAAGTTTTGAAGAACGTAAGCGTACAAAAAGGAAAAATAGAAGTCAACAAACTAAGAAACAGAACTGGAAAAGAAACTACAAACAGAGATGAAATATTAACAATAGTCGAAGAGTTCTACACAGAGTTATACAAATCAAGAAAAAAAGATGACAATGCGCAACCTCCAATTACAGTAAAAACTGGAGTATTAAATCAAGGATCGGATTTAATGCCCGATATAACAAAATCAGAAATCAAAGAGGCTCTGAAGAAAATGAAAAATAATCGAACCCCAGGTGAAGATGGAATAGTATCAGAAGCACTAAAAATTGGAGGAAATATACTACTTGAAAAAATTAAACAACTTTTCAATATCTGCCTTCACAACGCCAATATTCCAACAGACTGGAACAACGCTACTATGATTCTATTACACAAAGCAGGAGACAAAGCCAATTTAGAGAATTACAGACCGATTAGCCTCCTCAGCCATTTATATAAGTTATTTACGCGAATAATAGTTAAGAGAATGGAAAGAAAGTTAGAGACTTATCAACCAAGAGAACAGGCAGGATTCCGAAAAAATTACGGAACAAATGACCATCTACAAAGTATAAAAACCCTGATAGAGAAAGTAGTGGAATACAATAAACCCCTAGTTCTAGTTTTTATCGATTTTCATAAAGCCTTTGATACAGTTGAACTTAGCAAAATATTACAGGCGCTTAAAGAATGCAGGCTAGATTATAGGTATACAAAATTATTACACAAAATATACTTACAGGCAACAACCACTGTCAAATTACATACTAACAGTAATCGCATAAAAATAGAACGGGGGTTAGACAAGGAGACCCAATGTCACCTAAACTTTTTAATACGGTCTTAGAACATGCTTTCAAGAGTTTGGATTGGATGACAAAGGGAATAAAAATAGATGGAGAATACCTAAACAACTTACGTTTCGCCGATGATATAGTCATAGTAGCTGAGGATCTAGGTATGGCAAGAGAGATGGTACAAGAACTCGTTGTAGCTACAGAAAATGTTGGTTTAAATATAAACATCTCAAAAACAAAAATAATGACAAATTTGGTACCCAACCAGAACATCAGTATTGGTGGGAAGGAAATAGAACTCGTAGATAGATATAAATACCTGGGACATGAAATTACGATTGGCAGGGATAACCAGACTCATGAGCTGAAGAGAAGAATCGGTCTTGGGTGGGCAGCATTTGGAAAACTGAGAGAAACTTTTAAAAGTGAGTTACCCACATGTCTAAGGAGAAAGGTATTCGATCAGTGCGTCCTCCCAGTCTTGACGTACGGATCAGAAACACTTACCTTAACTAAAGCCTCGGCTACCAAACTAAGAGTCACGCAGAGAAGAATGGAGCGGTCAATGTTAGGAATAACTCTGCGAGACAAAATCAGAAACGAAGAAATCAGGAGAAGAACAAAGGTGACTGACGTCATCGAGAGGATAGCCAGGTTGAAGTGGAGATGGGCAGGACACGTAGCCAGAATGACAGATGGGCGATGGACGAAGAGGTTATTGGAATGGAGGCCAAGAGAAGACAAGAGAAGCGTCGGTCGACCGCCTACAAGATGGACTGACGACTTAAGAAAGGTAAATAAAAACTGGATGAGGGCGGCGCAGGATAGATGGGGTTGGAAACGAGGGGAGGAGGCCTATGTTCAGCAGTGGAATTTTGAGGCTGGATGATGATGATGATCGTTTTCCCGTTATTTAAGCTTGAATACTTAGATTTAAGTACTCGTCGAAGAAAATACAAATTCAATTGCCAATAACTCACTTTGAACTAACATTAGTTTAGTTCTTTATGTGAGGAATGTATTGTTTTTTATTATCTTCAATTTCAGTAATAATAACTTTTTTGTAAAAGCTTATAGTTTTTGATTTATACGTAAAAACCGATTTAAAACATGCATTTTTTTACGAAAAAATAAAATCTTTGGTCTTTAATATCTCAAAAAGTAATGATTTTAATAACTTTATATAAAAAATTTTGCTTATAATTTGTCCCTCTACCGACTTATGGTATTATTCTTAATAAAATAATTTTCACCCCCGGGAAGGGGTAGCATCCACCCCCAGGGTAAAAGCGCAAGTTGGCATCATGTCACCTTTGTTCCTTGAGGTATCCTCTAATTACTCACCAATTTTCATGAAAATCTATGGAGGTTTAACGAAATCGGAGGTGAAAACCTTCAGTGACTGCACTAATAAGCATAATATATACAAATAAAACAAATAATTTACTGTTTTCTTTGGGAAATAAAGCCATAATCCTAGTTTGAAAATAATTTATTGACGTTTACACGTCAGAAGTCCTTATCGAAATACAAAATATTAATACATTAAATAAATTTTTCTCACCTGGGTAGAGAATTGGGTAGAGAATTGGGTAGAGAATTTTTCGTTTATTATAAATTAATAAATGAAAATCGTTTCTGTCCTTTTGAGATCGGTACCCACCGGAGGGACCGCAGACGTTCGGATACAATTAGCGTGTCTTTGCAAAGACAATGACGTCGACTTTGCAAAGTAACAAGAGACTCAACACACACACTACACATTACACTAGGTACCTAATTGAAAAAATCCACTGTACCATGCCAATGGCCATTAGTTGTCGAGGCATTAAGCTTAATAAAAAAAACAAATTTTGTTTATGTTGCTTGGTAACAAATTTTTTCAAATAATTTAATTTAAACTCACTCAGTCATATTGACAAATCCGGAAAAATATCTTTTAAATACCTACATTTTTAAAGAAGACGACTTTAAAATTATATTGTCAACATATGAAGTTTTCGATCCTAATAGCATTAATGATATTTAAAAAATATTAAAATATTACTAAAAGATTTTTAAATTGAAAACTTATTGGTCCATTTCCTTGGTAACACCTCCAAGGCTTCTAAAATTTGCGAGCCAAATGGATGCTGAAGCGAAGAAGACAAGAGGGAATTCAAAAAACTTACAATTCACGACCCCGTCTGTTTAGGTGGTAAATTCCAACAGAAAATGGACCTAGTTACTCGAAGGAGTAAAGACCAATATAAAAATAAAATAAAAATTTTATTTTTAATTCAGTTGCAATGCGAAGGCAAAACAATCTTACTTTTCAATTAGAATACGGAGCGCAGTCCAGTCCTCTGAATCGCGATTTTCGGCTCGTATTGGAGCCTCATCGGAGAGAACGTAGGCTTGTTCTCCATATCTCAATTGATCAGCACTGAGAGATTTTCCCACCCATTGCAACTGAAGTGAAAATATTAGATGACTAGCGTCATCTGGCAATTAAAAGATGAAGTTTTCGATCCTAATAGCATTATTAATAATATTTAAAAACTATTAAAATATTACTAGAAGATTTTTAAATTGAAAACTTATTGGTCCATTTCCTTGGTAACACCTTCAAGGCTTCTAAAATTTGCAAGCCAAATGGATGCTGAAGCGAAGACAATTCACGACCCCGTCTGTTCAGCTGGTAAATTCCAACAGAAAATGAACCTAGTTACTCGAAGGAGTAAAGACCAATATAAAAATAAAATAATTTTTTTTTCGCGATTCAGAGGACTGGACTGCGCTCCGTATTCTAATTGAAAAGTAAGATTGTTTTGTCTTCGCATTGCAACTGAATTAAAAATAAAATTTTTATTTTATTTTTATATTGGTCTTTACTCCTTCGAGTAACTTTCATTTCAACAACATTTTCTGTTGGAATTTACCAGCTGAACAGACGGGGTCGTTAATTGTAAGTTTTTTGAATTCCCTCTTGGCTTCTTCGCTTCAGCATCCATTTGGTTTGCAAATTTTAGAAGCCTTGGAGGTGTTATCAAGGAAATGGACCAATAAGTTTTCAATTTAAAAATCTTTTAGTAATATTTTAATATTTTTTAAATATTATTAATAATGCTTTTAGGATCGAAAACTTCATCTTTTAATTGCCAGATGACGCTAGTCACCTAATATTTTCACTTCAGTTGCAATGGGTGGGAAAACCTCTCAGTGCTGATCAATTGGGGTATGGAGAACAAGCCTACGTTCTCTCCGATGAGGCTCCAATAAGAGCCAAAAATCACGATTCAGAGGACTGGACTGCGCTCCGTATTCTAATTGAAAAGTAAGATTGTTTTGCCTTCGTATTGCAACTGAATTAAAAATAAAATTTTTTTTATTTTTCATATTGTCTAAATATTATGAGTTGTGTCCCTGAGACGACTGTATTGTAAGATAGTCCATTCGATTACATGAAATCAACTTTAACTCAAAAATATCCGTCAAAAAAATCAATTTGTCCTTAAAAAGACAACCACGTGATGATAATGACAGTAAAATTCTCTTGTTAGTGATACCATAGTAAATCATAAGGAAAAAAACCTCACGACACTATTCCGACATTGCAAGTATTTGGCCTTATATTCAGTTTACTATCAAAATTAACACCAAACTTTTATTCCAACACATTTTGAAGATTTTTTAGTAGATTTTTTTACTAGCTCGTAGATGGCACTATATGTTACGTTTGAAGCTTATACCCTTATTATTCTAAAAATATAGAATATTAATTTTTATAATATGTACTTAACTCAAATAAAAAAAACGCACTTATACCCTTTTTATTCCAAACCCTTCAATTGATTTGTTACCCCTTGATTAAACTTTCATGCAAAAATTAGACTAATAGTTATCATTTGTCGGACTTATTAAAATGCCCAACATATTTATCGGACAAACATTTTTTCATATAGTATATAAAGTTTGCTATTGAATAAACTTAAAAACAACCTGCTAGTTTTCACAATCATAAACTTGTCAGGATGAGAAGTTCCACAATTAAAATCACGTTCCACAATTAAAACTTCCCCTGTTCCAGTGTTCCCATACATCAAAGTTTGCCCGACTAGACACCGTTAAGCTATTAACAAATTTTCAGCTTGCTATTAATCAACTTTTTTTTGCTACGCGGGATCCAGGCCCATTTGAGATGCTACGTGTTTTAGATACTAGAATAAGGACTTGAAAGCTAGACAGTGAAGCAAGAACACATAAATAAGCTACAGTCATATGAAATGTGGTGTTACAGATGGATGGTTAGAAGTGCATGGACACTGAAGAAAACGAACACGGAAGTATTGCGAGAAATCGGCAAAGAATACGAAATAATAAACACAATAAAAATAAGAAAGTTACATTATCTGGGACACGTAATGAGGAGACAGCATTATGAAATGCTAAGACTAAGAATACAGGGAAAGATAAAAGGAGGAAAAAGTATAGGAAAAATGAAAGTGTCATGATAGAAAAATTTAAGGGACTGGTTTATGAAGTTCCGTAGTACTATTCAGAGCAGTGGTAGACAGAGTAGAGATAGTGATGATGATATCCAACCTCCGATTGGGAGACGGCACTTAAAGAAGAAGAAACCATGAAATCTTTTACAATCTCATTTTTTATAAAACGATGGAACGTAGGCTGTGTAATCAGGGATCTCGCGACCAGTAGGAGCCAAAAAATTACACCTTTTTTCAAAGCCCAAAGAATGATAAGATAAGGTAGGTAGTTTGACGACTTTAAAAAGTGCACTCGAAGATAAAGGACCACCCGAGTAGCACAATAAAAACATTTTAGTTTTATAAAGGTTTTATTGCCAGAACTTCAAAACTGTTAAGCATTTGTCACTAGTTTTAAAGTATCTAATAAAAGTATCAAATAAGACTAATTAATATTAATAGATAATTTCTCTTATTGTAGTTTTAAAATGGTTTATTCTCAGTTCACTTTAAAACTAATCAATTTTATGAAGAACTTCCGGACTGTTTGGTTTTATTAGATTCTAGTTTGTTACTTTTTACTTTTATTGCAGTTTTAAAGATGCTCCTTTTATGACTAATAAATCCTATTATTAAAACTACTTGATCTCAAGACTATTATGTTAGTAAAACATATGCTTTAAAACTATTTTTTACTTATATTTAAAGTTGCTTTCTTAAAAGCAATTAGTAGACTGTAGACTATATTAAAACCAAACGCTCCTTACTGAATCAATTTAGTTATCGTAAAGACTAAACTATGCTTCTTGTTAGAAACAATAAAACTAAACTGATCTCTTCTTTCATGTCCAAAATGGTCGGCCATTTGTATTAGAGCGAAACATGGGTGTAGTGTGTTTTAAAAAGTGGAAGTGCAGTTAGTACGAAAGAAATAAGTCGCAAGTACTTAAAATATAAACGAACTGGTCATTTTAAAAGAAAAATACAACACACACAACACTACGACGCCTGGATTTCAGGTTAGATTCACATTAAAGCCGAGTGGCATTATTGACAGCTGCATTAAAACTAAACGGTTTTAATTCTAAAGCAACCTTGCTTTATGTAGGATAATGCTCTTGGAAAGGTATAAAATAAAACCATTTGATTTTAACAATTATATGTCGATAGACCAATTAGTTTTATTTGGATTTCGGCCATATTGCTTTCTGGAGATGCTGAAGGCCATGATAGATTACAATATAAGGCTTACATAAAAATTATAAATAAGCTTCTTAAAGATATAAATTCGATTTATTTTAACATTAAAACATTTTAGATAAAATTATTTTTCTTTCAAATTAATATTTTTCGGATTTAAATTTTTTTATTATTTTTATCTTTTAATCGCCAAAAGTCAGAAATTTTAGGGCGCCTGAGTTATTTAGACCTATTTTTGTTAACATTATCATTAAAGTTGGGTGCGCAAGTGTTTTTCTATCTTATCATTTCGAAATAACCAAGTACTTTTTATTATTTTATGGTTACAAATACTACCTATCATAACACATGTAAAAATTTGTTGGCATATATGGAGTATATGGGTTTAAAGAATCATTTAATATGGTAAATTGTCTTTAAAAGTCTCCATTTAAAAAACCTTTTTAAGTTTGCTATAAAACTGTCTGTACTTAAAGTATCTTTTAACATGGTTTTAAAAGCACTTTCACAGCAGCTTTAAAACCAGTTGCTTAAGAAAACAAAGTTTTAAGAAGGTTTTTATTTTTGGTTTTATTGACCTCTTTCAGACCTCTTTTGTGCTGAAAGCAGTTTTATTGCAACCTTAAGGTTTACTTAAAAACCAAATGGTTTTAATTTTAGTTTTATTCTACAGTTTTAAAGCATCCTTAAAAGACTTAATAAACCCGTTCGGTGCTACTTGGGCAGTAGACAAAGTACATACAAGCTGACTAGAAAAAATTGTAAGTAGATGAGTTTCAACTAGATTCCATAAAACGCAGGCTTCTATTCTAATATCTTTTTTCTACAACCGTGTTAAAAATTCAATTTTTAGCACTCCATACGAGCGTTAAAATGCCACTTTAAGGCACTAGTGCTTTAAAATATTTTTAAGGCACTGCAGTTCGTATTGACCGTATAGGCAATTTTGATGTAATGTCAAAAAAATATAAAAATGGAGTGTCAGTCAAGTTCAAGTAAAAATTTTTGTAGATATTGTCCTGTAATTACGTTTGTAGAAAAAATATTGTATGATATGCGTGTTAAAAAGTACATGTGTAAGGCACTCATGTGAATTGCAGACTTTCACATGCGTTTCTTAAACGTGTACTTTTAACACTTATATCATAAATAACTATTATTCCATCTTTTTTTAGGACGGAATAAAATATCTGTTAAGGCACGTATCCACTATGTTGGTGCTCCATGCTTCCTGCAACTGCTACAATCGATACGGCATGCGCTCCTCTACATACAAACAGCCACATATTGGAGCACCGAGGGGGAGCGCCAACGTATCCACTAAGTGGAGGAGCAGTTGCAGGAGCGCGGAGCACCAACATAGTGGATACGTGCCTTTAGTTTAAGTATTTTCTGTTTATCTAACTGCATAAAGCCAATAGTCATGTATATTATGTAATTGACTAAAGTTTTAGTATATTGCTCAACACGACTATTTCCTTTAGTTATTGCTTATAAAATAAAAATAGGAAAACAAGAATGTTTATGCTGTTTAGTCTTTCTTAATCGTCAATTAAGCTTAATGCCCAATATTGCAGTCGCACATTGCAGAATCAGTTATATTCCTAACATGCAGTTGTTGTAATCTAAGGTAATTAGTAAATATCATTAATATAGGGATGTGAATGTAGCATTCTTCATTAAAAAATGATCTAGAATGCTTCATTTACTTACTCATTTATTAAAGCTAGTATTGCATATTTGCATTTTTCCAAAACCACTACGTTCTCATTATACCGTTCTATTCTTAACACATAATTGTAGATTGAGTACTGCATGAGTAAAGGACTGACAATTTTCATTCCTACCTACGTAATGCCTTGGTGCTAGATATAATTTAAGATTTGCTATGAATGAAAAATAAAATACATTTTACCGTATAACTAAGTATGTAAGTAATACATTTTCTAGAATAAATGCATTAACTTTAACCGTTGACGTTTAGCTAACTATTTTAAACTCATTAGCGTTATTTAGCAAATAAACAAATCAGAGGAAAAATAGGTAAAATGTAGAACATGCTTATTTAGTAAACTACTTAGTTGGTTAAAGTGATATAAAAGTAATATCAACATATTCGTTGTACGCTAATTCTTTAACTTTTTAATACATATTATGTAAATATACAGTGCTTTTCAGATAAAACCTTCCACCTTACACACACAACTTTTGAACCACTGAGCCACTGAACCACACAAAAACACGTCAAATAATACTTGAAGAGGGAGACATTATACCATATTTATGCTTGTCGGGAAAGGCACCCTCTCACCCCCCGTATCATCCCTATTTTTTTTAAATTACTTACATCAAATTTTAATTGATAAATTGTTATCAAAAGGTCATAATCGATAATAATTCATCAGAATTTCAGGGGTGCCTCAAGGTTCGGTTCTTGGTCCTCTTCTTTTTTCAGTATATATTTCTGACCTGTATAAATCTTTAAATAATTTGAAATGACACTCTTTTGCAGACGATACCCAACTGTATTTCTCTTTTGAACCTAACGCTGTAAATCAAGCGTCACAAAAAATAAATTAGGATTTGGAAGCTATTTGTACTTATTCCGCTAGACATAATCTTAAACTAAATGCTAAAAAATGTAATTCTTTGTTATATTGTTCAAAAAATTATGAAGCCACTGTTCAGGATAACTTGAAACTAATTATAAAAAATGAATCTCTAAAAAATGTTAATAGTTGCAGGAACTTTGGAGTCATCTATGACTGCACGCTACGATTTCAAGCGCACGTCACCTTTTTAGTAAAAAAGTGCTATTTAGTTGTTATGCGTCAACTGTATAGAACTAGAGGCATTTTAAACTTTAAATTGCGTAAGTTACTTTGTGAAACTATGGTAATGTCTTAATTATGGGCTCTTGGTATTTTATCCTTGTTTAGATCAAGTTACGAAATTAAGGTTGCAAAAAATTCAAAATAATTGTTGCAGATTTGTTTTTGGCATAAGAAAATACGATCGTGTATCATGCAAAATAAAAGTACTTCATTGGTTAACCATAGATAATTTATACAAATATCACCTCGCCTCTTTGATATACCGCATTATTTCGTCGTCAAATCCTATTTATTTAAGGAACAAATTAGTATTTCGCGGAGATGCTCATAATTTGGTTCTGAGATATCCTCATAGTCTTATGCTGCCAAGATATAGACTAGCTATTTTCCAGGATCGTTTACTTATAATGCTGATTTAGTGTTTAATAGTTTTACAATAAATTTAAGGGATAAATCTCTTGATTTCTTGAAGCATTATAAGAAATTTTTACTACAATCGCAGTAACGTTATTATTATTATATAGTTTTTGTTGTTATTGTTACCATTATTTTTGTTTTTATTTATCATTCATATCATTTGTCACCTAATATCACAAATTATTTCTTTTTATATTATTTTTCTAGTTACCGTATGATTATTTCTATCATTTATCAAATTATTTCAAATTAACTTTGTAAATTTGAGGAACATCCAAATAAAAACTTTGTTTTAAGCTACACTTGCGAATTTTAAATAGGGGTAATTTTCTGTAATCAAAAGTTATTTTCTATAATTTAATTTCGAACCTAGGGATCTTTGCGTAAAGTAACTCGTGGACATCCCAACGTAACAGCAAACTTTAAAGAGCAATTTTGCCTAAAAAATAATGACAGTTTGCTTTATAAACGTATGTTCGCAAATGCTTCGTTTTGGATATATAGGGTGTTGAAATTTTTCTTACAAACTGACGATTTATTAATTGCTTTAAAACGGGCTGAGATCTGCAAATGAAATTTGGTGCGTTTTAAGACGTAGTTGTTTCACATTTTTTGACATACAATTAAGAATTTCATATTCACCATTGGCGCGCATACGGGTAATAAGACGGCTCATATTATCCGCCAATGGTAAATAAAAATTCTTAATTGTATTCAAAAAAATGTGAAATAACTACCTCTTACAACCCACCAAATTTAATTTGAAGATCTTGACCAGTTTTAAAGCAATTAGTAAATCGTCGGTTTGTAAGAAAAATTTCAACACCCTCTATATCTGAAACGAAGCATTTGCGGACATAGGTTTATAAAGCAAACTGTCATTATTTTTTTATGCAGAATTAGGTACTCCTAAAGTTTGCCATACTTATTTAAAAACACCCTGTATTGATGAAAGACATGGCTAGTTGTTAAAGTAGGTACCTAACTTTTTTTTTATCCAACATAAGCGTATGAATCAAAAACCAGAATGTTGAGAAAACATGAGGCTATAGTTAGTTTTTAATTTCAGTATTTTACAAGTGCTAGAATATTCCACAGGGTGATGTGAACTTTAAGAAAAAACACAGTTTGATTAGTACACCCGGTAGACAATGAAAGTTTACGTGTTTATCAACATTGTTATTACAGACATATTCCTAAAGAGTAAGACTATAACATGTTAAAAAATCACTTAAATCGGACAACAGGTTTAGGAAATGTGAGACAACAAAAATGACCAATTTTAAGGTGGGCGATTAATTTTGGCCCAGAGTGTATGATATCGATGCCGGTATAGAAATCTCGCATTCGCCCAAAAGCGGCGAAACGCTGGAGTCTACGACTTGATCAAACCACGGCTGAATAACAAATCTATTATGCCGGGCTCCGCTAAGCTAAAAGCTTAGCTTGCCGGCGAGAACACCTTACTTCACTAATACATCACTGACCAATACTTCTGAATTCTAAATCTGAACTCCAACTTGACTTGGAAAACTGATTTATAATTGATAATAATTATGAATCACCAAAACTCGGACACTCTACTTTTTAAAATCCATTCTCCTTCCCAATTCACGATAACTCCAGTCTGTGACCAATCATTGCAATTAAATATTTTCCCCATCATCTTACTGATCAATAGAAAAAATCAAAGTTTATCCTTAATCACACCTACTTGGCAGCGATGATAATTATTTGACCAATAAAAAAATGATAAACAAAACTCGTACGACTTCTAGTTCTCACAAAAAATGCTAGCTCTACAAAAATGCACCTGCGGTTTTTAACTGCGAACTCAAAGCAGTTCTGAGTATAAGGTAAACATTACAATGATTATCACTTAACTAATACAATCAAAATCTCTTCGAACACACGCCGCTATAATATTTCCCACGAAGAAAAACAATGCATGATATTCCTGCTTCTAAAATGAACGGAAATGTATAATAATTGAGTACAGGGTTTTAAAAAAGTAAATGCTTTCCCGTTGAAATTTAATTGTTACTTTGGAAGCGTTACAATATTATTATTAATATTACGAGGGTTAGCCATTAAATAACGTCTTCTAAAATTGGATGTAATTAAAAAATGAGGGTTGAAATGATCGTATCTTTGGCACCGTTTCACCTTTAGATTTTTCTTTGTTTAAATAGATGTCGCTAATGCATCCAATGGCAAATAATTCTTTATTATTTTACTTACTACACAGATGGATTTAATTTTGGTTCAGGGTACATCACAGACCGTTCTGAGGACTCCAACAGAAATAAACATATGCCAACAACGGATGGAGGTAAACAAATTAAATCTTATGCGGTCTCTCGCTAATAATTATTATCTATGGTAAGCGATTGTAGCACTTATCCTATCGTCTAAAATTATTGGTTTGATTTCTTTTGGTTTTAGGCAACTTTCTTTCCAACAAACATCTATTCCAGTTGATTAGAAAACAAACGTTTAGGCTTATTTTAAAATAATGTTGTTGGTCTTACTAAGGAAGTAAAACTTCACTTGTAGGTAGATGGTATATAAATTTATTAAATTTTTTTTCTAAAATGATCCAAATTGGATTGAAGTGGGTACATCTAAAGAAAAAAAAATACACAAACGTTTTCGGACCGATCAATCCATCATCAGGTAGAAACCTAAAATAAGCAAACCACTGTATTAAATAACCAAGATGAAGTTTTGACTGTTAGAAAGTTAGGAAAAATTAAAACATGTGGTTACCTACTTTAGATCCAAAGTAGTTGGAACTAGCTACATAATTAGGTCAAAAGACCTTCATGTTACAATAAATAGGCCATGTCGGCTACAACAATGTCGACAATAAGTGAATAAGTCGATGTTTAAAGAATTTAAAAATGTAGTGGTACTATAGTGTGGTCTTCATCTTGGCTTCAAACTGACAGACTAAAATATGACATTGAACGAATATTGACAAGACCTTCTAGGTAGGGAATTTTATGTGTATGGAGTTATTTTATATTTTAGAAATGCAAAAAATATTTTTTACTTAAATAAATGAATTTAATTAGCTATTAAATAAATGAGAATAAACAATTTGAATTAATAATAACATAAATTTATTTATGATAATTTTATGACGATTGAAAGCGAAAATTTTGCCAATAAGGTAATGACGTCACTTGTTCGAAAAGAAGAACAGAATAAAGAGAAATAAACTAAAGAATAATAAAAGGAAATTTATTGAATGATAAATATAAGGTAAAAGAATTAGTGAATAAATCTGGAGTTTGACTGTTATGAAATGCAATTTAAGTTAATCAAATCACAGTGTAGAGTTAAGTGTATAACTGGTTGCCTGAATTCATGTAAATAAGACTGGGTGAAGTAACCAAACTAAGAGTAGTTTATTATGGTTTAACGGAAATGAGATTAAAGTACTAAAGGGTTGTATTATTTATGTGAAAGTAAAATTAAAAATTAAAAAGACGATGAATGATATGGAATGAAATGAATTTAAAATTCGGTTAGTTTAAAAAATTAAAAAATAGTTAGAATAATGATGTATAACTGGTTGACTGAATTTATGTAAATTGAAGTGTAAATAAAAACAACAATAAAAGAAAGTTGATATGGTGTGAAGTAAATAATAATAAGGTACCAAATGGTTGTATGAATTTATGTGAAAATAAAATTAAAAATAAAAATATAGAGGAAATAAAATGAGGGTGAAAAGAATGGTAGAAAAGTTGTATTATAAAATAAAACAAAATATGTAAGCCTTGAATTAATGGTTGTCTAACTTGAAGAGAGATCGAAAATAATAATCGGGAAAAGGAAATAAAGTAAAGTTATAAAGAGAATGAATATTTTATGTGGTCAATGGACCAACAGAGACATGAGAACCTAAGCCTACCTCCACAAAGGATAGGAGGCACGCAAAGGCACACACATATCTGCCAGCCCAATGATTACACAATTATCATGACGAATTGGCAAAATTGTTCTCAGAATTACATTATAGGTAATGGTGTGATAAATATATAGTAAAAAGTAAAGGAAGGTCTTGCAAAGATTCAGAAAATAAATTGAAAGAATAGGTTAAGTTATTATGTATAACAAAGCTAATAGAGAACAGAATGAATATGTTTGTGGTCAATAGATTAACCGAGACAAACATGCCTGAACTTACCTTCACAAAAGATAGGAGGCACGTAAAGGCACACACATATCTGCCAGTCCAATGATCACAAACACTAATAACGACAATTTAAAATTTGGGCTTAGGAGAACTAAAGGATTGTTTATTAGAAGTGTCCAATAACCACAAGCAACCGAGCCACAACAAAAACCTGTATATAATTAGAATAAAAGGTAAAATAGTTGAGAATAATATATTGTAAATGAATGGAGGGTTTGTGAAATGTTTATTGTAACAATATTGTAAACTGGACTGATGATTATGGACTGAATGATGATGGACTGATCGGTCCGAAAACGTTTGTGTGTGTTTTTTTTGTACTATAGATGTACCCACTTCAATTCAATTTGGATCATTTTAGATAAAAATTTTAATAAATTTATATACCATCTACCTACAAGTAAAGTTTTACTTCCTTAGAAGTTTTTTATTATGATATACAGCCAATGAGAGGAATCTTTTCCTTTTTATTTTAATGTTGTTGGTGTCTAAGATCGTGATTATTTTTACTAAATATTTGTTTTTGTTTTAGCAAGTAGGGAGTCAGCATTTGCCCACGCATTAGCATCTGCTGGAGTCGTCCACTCAGTATCAAGAGCCTGTCGAGATGGTCAGCTTACATCTTGTGGATGCTCACGAATGGGACGGCCGAAGGATCTCAAGAAAGATTGGGTTTGGGGTGGATGTGGAGATAATTTAGAATATGGATACAAGTAAGTGTTTGCAAAAGAAATCTAGAAGTTTTGCTAAAATATTTTAAAATATTGATTTTAATGTAACAATGGAGAAATAAAAATATCGGAAAAGAAATGAAAGGCAGAATTTACGAAACAGTCATTAGACCAATAATGACATACACGGCAGAAGCCCGACCTGATACAGAGAGGACAATAAGAATGCTAGAAATAGTAGAGATGAAAACCCTTCAAAATATGAATGGTAAAACTAAGGTTTTTAAGGTTATTAAGGTTATTAAGGTGGACAACCTTAATAACTGTGTAAAGCACAGAAAAGTATAATGGAACGACCACATAAGCCGAATGGCAACAGATATAATAGTAAGAACGGAGAAAGACAGTTTCCCAATAGAAAGACAATATAGTTCTCATTTTGTCTTAAAATATATGAGTCATCAAATTTTTTCCACCATATCTCGCTTAGTTTGCATGAAATCGACAATTGCTTGCATGAAATCGTTAACAGTGCTCATTGTTCAAGGATGATCAACAAGAAGGACTTTTCAAGCAATACAAAAAGTATTATAAGCATTAATACGTTATCCAAAAAAACATTTATTTCTCGAGATACTGACCACGTTGTGGTGGTCGGCAGGCGCGGATACAGAGGGGGGTCAACGGGGCTATGGACCCCCCTATTGTATTTAGTCTATAAGCATTTTTCTATTATTTATTATTTTTTTTCTGTCAACTCTTATTTTCAAATGATCAGTAAGTAAGTCTGGACCCCCCTATTATGAATTTCTAGATCCGTGCCTGGTGGTCGGTATCTCGAGGTTTATTTTGAATTTTATGTGGGGGAAGTGACCGGAAGTAAAATCGGAAGTCGATATTTGAACTCTTCCGGTAACTTAGCGTTAATTAATATACGGTTTCACTAATTTTAAGTCATTTTTGCCAAACTTCTGGTAATGATATAACCGGAATACTGACAGAACCTAATAACGTAGGAGTTATATTCACAAACAGACAGACGGATGGACAGATGGGCATGAAGCCGGAAGTATATATTTGCTCTCGTTTTGCTAAGGCGCGTCGAATAATATATCGCTTGTACTATTTTGGCGACTTTAAAACAGTACTTCCAGTTGTAACTCTAAAACCGGAAGTTCGAGGTCAAATTTCTCAACTATAATAACAATTTTGAGTTATAGGCTCTCATACGACACCTCATTTGTCATTCTATCTATTTTATTAACGTAGTAGTTATATTTGCGGACAGACAGACGGACGGACAGACAGGTATGAACCGAAAGTATATTATATTCGTCCTCTTCTTCCTAAGGCGCGTCAAATAATATATCGCTTGTACTTTTGCGGCCACATTAAAACAGTACTTCCGGTTGCAACTGTACAGCTGGAGGCCCCGAGGTCAAATTTCTCACCTTTAATCCCATCTCTGGGTAATAACCTTTCATTAGACACCTCATTTGTCGTTCTATCTGGTCTAATGACGGAGTTATTGAGTTTACAGACGGATATACTATACATAATCATTTAATATTCGCTTGTCCACTACTGGACATAGATCTCCCTCATAATTTTTCATCTATTTGGATCACGGATTTCGATGACGGATATACAGACTTGGATAATTCAACGGTTTGATATTTTTTCAAAATATTTTTTCAACAATGTTTTGAATGGTAAATAAACAACTCAGTACATTTTATATTATAAATATTTAATTCCATTAAATTATGTAGATGTAAACATCAGCCAACCACCAGCTAACTTTGTTTCATCCCATAAATTATATTTAAATCATCCTGATTCCTTCTGGTCCAGAATCTCGCATTTCGACCATAAATCATAGTAAATTCTAGAATCTCTCAGTATTTCCAATTTGATACGGCTAAGCGCCCCCTGTAATAAATGTCATGTCCACCCCAGTCCATACGTCATGTTATTACCGAGACAAATCGCTAATCTTGTCTCACAGAAGGCTGGTTAAATCATTACGGCAGTGGCGCGTGGAACAGAATTTTATCAGAAAATTAATTTTTTGTGTAGGTAGTCTATTCTATTCGCTGGTTCAATGAATGTTTTTCGAGATATTTTTTTTAATGGATAGAAGAAACAGAAATATTTTTATGTATTTTATTAATTAATAATTCTATGTATCTAATATTTATTATTACAAGAATAAAAAACCGCTAAACGCCGTAAAAATAAGATGCGCATATAATATTCCAGCTACAAAAGAGCTGATATGAATATTACGTGGCGCAAAAATGTATTTTCATTTTGATGAAAAATTAAATGCTAGTTTTATTTTGAAATATTTTTTCATAATATTTGCTAAACTTGAAGTAAAACGCGCCAAAAAAAGAGTAACTTTGATACAGTTTACATTTTGCAGCTCTTTTGTGGCGCGTTTTATTCAAATTTAGCAAATACATTGGAAACGTTTTAAAACTGGAATTTCATTTTCCATTAAATGAAAATACATTTTCGCGCCACGCAATATTCATATCAGCTCTTTTTATCAGCGGTTTTTTATTCTTGTATCAGGAGTTTTTCAAAGTTTTTTATAAATTAAATGTATGAAGTTGAATGTAATGTTTCTCTGTTTCATACGTTAAGCGTTATAAATGGTCGCCTTTGTCGCATTATCTTCCGAATGATTTAGTGGTTACGACATTAAATTTGTGTTAGGACAATCCGAATTCATATTCCAGCCATCCTAATACTTTTTTTTTTTTCAAAAAACTAAGTTTTCAATCTAATATCACATAAAACATCATCCAAAAATGTTACTCTAGATCCTACCAGATTAAAAACAATGGGAACCTTCTCTGGTAACACCTCCGAGGCTTCCACAATTTGCAAGCCATAACGGATGCTGAGACTAAGGAAGATGAGGGAATTTTACAATTTATAATTCACGTCCCATCTGCTCAACGAGGTAAAGTTCCAACGAGAATGGTTCCCTTCGTACTCCAATCAGAGTAAACATGTAAATCAAAAATGAATAACCATTTTTAGTTTCGTTGCAACACGAAACTACAGCCGCATCATTATTCCAGTTCAATCAGAGAGTGCAGCAAGCACCTCTACCGGTTTCGAAACTTATTAGTCTCTCATTAGGAGGCACATATGTTGCTCTCTCTGACCCAACTAGGACAAACCCCGCCGTGCAGACACGGATCGCATTCGTTATGGCTTGCAAATTGTAGAAGACCCGGAGGTGTTACCAGAGAAGGTTGCCATTATTTTCAATCTGGTAGGATGTAGAGTAAAATTTTTGGGTGCTGTTTTATGTGCTATTAAATTGAAAACTTAGTTTTTTGCTAGCAGTTGCCGCTAGGGCATCCCTGCCATTTCGTTCGTTGCGATCCGTGACTGCACGTCGGGGTTTGTCCTAGTTGGATCAGAGAGAGCAGCATATGTGCCTCCTGATGAGAGACTAATAAGTTTCGAAACCGGAAGAGGTGCTTGCTGCACTCTCTGATTGAACTGGAATAATGATGCGGCTGTAGTTTCGTGTTGTAACGAAATTGAAAACGGTTATTCATTTTTGACTTTTTTTTCAATATAATTTTTTGTGTCCATCAAATCTCCATTGTGTCAACTCGGATTGTTCGATCAAATTTAGCGTCGTAACCACTAAAACTATATAAACCATTTCGGCGATAATGGTTAAATGGATTATACTTTGGAGCTCGATAACTTCCAAACGGATTAACTGCTTTTGATCACTAAACTTGAATTTGAAACGTATTGACAAGTAATATCTGATGCATCCAAGCTCAAGTATGATAACTGAAGGTATTATAGGAACTATTGGGCTTAAAAAACCGTTTTTCCCATAGGAAATAGATTTTATCATACTTATGAAGACTATAACTTACAAACTCGAATTTTACCAGACGGAAGTAATTGTCGAAAAACCAAAATTTTTAAAGTTTAGTTTTTCAGTTTTACGGCTGTTCTGAGCCGTGTGTATGTTTGATCTTGAAGAGTTTTACTCAACGCTATTGATTTGGTGTATTTACGGTTTTCCTGTCTCTCCTTGAACCTAAGTATATACCCCCAAAAAATATGCCGTTTTGTACCTACCCAGTCCTATAGCTGGCTTATGGGTGGTCAGAAGTTACAAACTACACCGGTTGTGAACCGGCCCTGACCCCTCTTGAAACAGAAAAAAATTCAGATCGGTGTAACTTTTCTGGATACATACATACATGCCTATATACAAATATTTCCCCTTTTTATATAGAAATTGAGTCAAATTTCTGAGCTCGGTTACTTTTGAATGTTATAACCGTTTTTCAAAATTAGACATGCGTTAGAAAGACAAAGATCAATACTCTCAGAAGCTGCAGAGATCGGACCTAAATTTTCGACATTTTTGAAGTTTTGGGGACAAGAACGAAAAACAGACTCTAAATGGGGAGGGCCGTAAAATCCACACCCTTGGGCCAAAATGAATCGTTTACATATGGATGGGCGAGTCTTTTCCTAAACTTTAAAATAGCATTTGGCCCATTTTTCAATTCAGTCAGATTTAGAAAATCGAAAATTTCGTGTATACATACATGGGGGCCACAGAAAACAGTCCACGTCGGTATTTGGCAGTATTTGTTTGAGTTTAAGGAAACGAAAAAACAGGTCGATTTTTGATCTAAGGAGGACACATTTTTACGGTACATACATCTGTCATTTGTCAACCCTCTCTCTTCCACTTCCCCGACCCCTTATTTTTAATTTGAAAGGATATTCAATTAAGGTCATTTGACCTAAATATGTAGCTAGTTCCAACTACTTTGGATCTAAAGGTTTTTACCTGATGATGGACTAATTGGTCCGAAAACGTTTGTGTGATTTTTGTGCCATAGATGTACCCACTTCAATCCAATTTGGATCATTTTAGATAAAAATTTTAATAAATTTATATACAATTTACCTACAAGTGAGGTTTTACTTCCTTAGTAAGATATTCAATTCTCTATTCAGTAATATTAACATTGGCATAATTAGTTATACAGGGTGTCCAAGAAAAATTATTTTGAATTAAATTAATTGACACAAAAAGAAGAATGTATGTAATTCATTTAACTTAAAATACATTCTACTGATGACAGAAAATAGAAAAAAATATTTATTTGATAAATAAACATTGTTTCTTGCTTAAATTCAATGTGTATGAAATATTCAATGATTTTTTTTCACTTCCTTTTATTCCGCTATTGTTGGTATGTTCTTGTTTTTGATTTCTTCTTTTAGTATTGGCAACCAGAGCCTGCTGCATTCTGCTGATGGGTTGCTACACATTTTTCTTCGTTAAGTAGGATCAGTACTTCTTTCACTTTTCTCTTTTTCAAGTCTGTTTCGTTCATGATTATTGATGCATCTTTCCATTGTACTCTGTGCTGTTTGTCCCAGGCATGTTTGCATATCTGTGATTTGTCGAAGTTTCTGTTCTTGATATATGTTTCATGCTCGTTTACCCTAACATTGGGTGGTCTTGCAGTTTCTCCCGCGTAGAAGTTGTCGCATTCGCAGGGTATTTTATAGACAAAGTATTTGGATCTATTTTGTGTGATGAACACACACTTCCAACATAAAAGGATACACAAGATCACAAGAGAAGTCAAATCAAGAGACGAACAATCAATTATAGACTTTACCAGCAGTTCTCAACCTTTTTTACTCAGCGACGCACTAATGTACTCCTTACAGATTCGCGACATCCTTATATGTACGAATTTTTGCTAGTGGTAGTAGGTAAGTACAGTAAACAAGATCTCCTGCTTTGCGCAACTATTCATAACGCAAGTTATGTCGGTTAAATTTTAAAAACAGTTAGAGAGGAAACAATTACGGATTGGCACTTTATTGATTGGTATAACGTGGTATATACCTAATAGTTAAAAAAAATGGCTGAATGCATGATTGGCATATTATAACAAGTAAAAAAATATAAATAAAAATATCGTATTCTTAAATCTCGCAACACACCTGATAGGTTCTTCCGGCACACCAGTGTGTCGCGACACGGTGGTTGAGAACCGCTGGACTATACTATAGTGCAAAAAACAGAGAAGAACTAGATAAGAGGCGTAAGGGTGAAAAGGAGTTATGAAGTAGTGACCACCATCTACTAGAAACCACATTCAAAAGCAAAAGAAAAGAAATAAAAAGAAATGAGAACATAAACAGAAAACACAAAGAAATAATAAAAATTTATAAACTAAGGGAAAAATCAACGAAAATAAGATACACAGAGGTGTTAGAGAAAGAGATGGACAATGAATATGAAATAACAGAAATAATAGAAGAAGAATGGGGAAAATTTAAAAATGCGATGATTAAAACAGCTAAATCAATATGTGGAACTACAAGAAATAACAACAGAGGGAAACGAATATCTTGGTGGAATGACGAAGTGAAAAGAGAAATAAAAGAAAAGAAGAAATCATGGAAAGAATACATACAAGACAAAACACAACAAAAATATGAAAGTTATAATAGACAAAGAACAAAAGTTAGAGAGATAGTTAAGAAAGAGAAAAAGAAAAGTTGGGAAAAATTCGGAGAAAAAATGGAAGAAAACAGCACAGAAAACTTAAAATTATTTTATAGAACACTGAAAAACCTAAGAAGCAACAAAGAAACGAAACTGAAACAAATAATGAACAAGGAAGGAACAATAATAAACGACGATAAGACAATAATGGAAAGATGGTAAAAACATTTCCAGCTGATACTGAATGGAAATCAAGCAAATACAATGGAGAAGGAAAGCCACATCAAGAGAGTATCCATGAGAAACATGGAAAATCCAGAAACTATAGAAAAAGGAAACTGGGAAGAAGCAATAAGAAAGATTAAAATTGGAAAAGCACCAGGAAGCGATGAAGTAGCACCAGAAATGGTGAAATATGTAGGAGTAAAAGCAGAAAAAAATTGTTCTACATATATAACCTAATATGGAAGAGAAAAATAATACCCAGAGAATGGACAAATGCAGTAATTATACCTATATACAAGAAAGGAAACACAAGATACTGTAAGAACTATAGAGGTATATCACTACTATGTGTAGCAGCAAAAGTATACGAAACCATAATAGAAAGGAAAATCAGAAAAGAAATAGAACACAAATTAGAGGACGTACAAACGTGGATTCAGGAAAGGACACAACACACAAGACCATATATTCACCATGCAACAAGTAATAGAAAAAGCCTTAAAGAAAAATAGAGAAATATATCTGAGCTTAATAGACATAGAAAAAGCATTTGACTCAGTCAAAAGAAAAGACATATGGGAAGGCCTAAAAAAATAACAAGAACTGATAGAAGCAACAAAAAGTATATACCTACATGAAAACAACAAATACAGTAAGAATGTTAAATATACAGTCAGAACCATTTGAAACAACTCAAGGAGTTAGACAAGGGGAAAGTCTCAGCCCAGTGCTATTCATAAATGTAATAGATGAGATAGTGAAGGAATGTAAGAAAACTTCCAAGAAATACTGCATCGGCTGGAACAGAATGCAAATGATAAACGCTGAGATGTGTATATTTGCAGACGACATAGTTTTATTGCGGAAACAGCAGAAAAACTGAAATACAACTTAGAGAAATGGAACCTAGAAGCAAGCAAATACAACTTAAACGTAAACAAAGAGAAAACCCAGATAATGAAAATATCTGGGAAACAAGGGACGGAAGATCAAGTAGAAGTAAGGATAGACCAACAAAAAATAAGACAGACAAATTCATACAAATACTTACATGGTACTAAAGGTGAGAAATTTGACCTAGGCTGTCTGTCCGTCTGTCCGTCCGACCGCGAATATAACTCCTCCGTCATTTTACCAGATCTAACAAATAAGGTGTCAAGTAAAAGCTTATAATCAAAGGATGGTACTAAAGGTGAGAAATTTGACCTAGGCCGTCTGTTCGTCTGTCCGTCCGACCGCGAATATAACTCCTCCGTCATTATACCAGGTAGAATGACGAATAATGTGCCAAATAAATGCTTATAATCCAAGGATGGTACTAAGGGTGATAAATTTGACCTAGGCTGTCTGTTCATCTGCCCGTCCGACCGCGAATATAACTCCTCCGTCATTATACCACGTAGAATGACAAATGAGGTGTCGAAAGAAAGCTTATAATCCAAGACTAATAAAGGTGAGAAATTTGACCTATGACTTCTGGTTTGAGAAAAGCAACCAGAAGTACTGTTTGAAAGTCACCGGAATAGTAAAAGTGATATAAGTATTATTCGAGGCGCCTTCGCAAGACGAGAATAAATATATACTTCCGGTTTCACGACTGTATGTCTGTCCGTCGGCGAATACACCTCCTCCGTTATTAATACAGATATAATGACAAATGAAGCTTCGAATGTAAGCTTATAAACTTATAACCCAAAGATGGTATTAAATATGAGAAATTTGACATCAGATTTCCGGTTTTGAAGTTGCAACCCTAAGTACTGTTTTAAAGTCACCGAAATAGAATAAACGATATATCATTCGAAGTGCCTTAGCAAGATGAGAAAAAATATAAAATTTTGGTTTGTAACGAGGTCGTTGCGTTTTTTGCTCCAGGTAACAAAAATTCAGCCGAAGACAAAAGGTTCGCTTTTTAAGACATTTATTTAGAATCAAAACATTACAAATGATAAGATAATTAGTCTTAATTACTACTCGTTAATTTCGTTAAAACAATATTTTAAACCTACGTATCGAACATTAGGTTCAGGTTGATGTGACGATATCTGGTACATGAATGAATACTACCGACGATCGCGTGGATTAGGAATAAATACATTTATTAATATGAAACGAACATATAAGGAGAGGAAAGCTCGCTCAGCTCGCCAGCGGAAAATACATGTAGGGAAATACGATCAACGCTCGTAAAAGGATAGGTCAATGGAAAACCGTCGGATTCGTTCAACACACCAAAACAACGGCGGAAAATAGTCGGGATAACTTACCTCTTATATCTCGTTGTTTTTTATCATTCTTCGATCAACGCTCCAAGAATAATCATCAACTAGGCTTTTCGTTCCGACTTTTATATCGTCCGAGACGGTACAAAACACGTTTTACATAATTCATTGGCGTACTCTAGACGATAAAATTATATCATCGTCACAGGTTATAATATCATTTCCGGTTAAAAAGTTCTAACCAGAAGTGCCATTATAGTCGCAGAAATAGTACATGTAACACATCAATCGAATTGTATTGAAAAGTTGAGTTTGAGTCTTCAGTTCTGGTTTTGAAATTATTTCTGTTTAAACAATGATGACCCAAAGTTTACTAAAAATGACTCAAAATTAGTAAAATCGTATATAAATCGACGTAAAGTTAGACGGATAGTTCAAATATCGACTTCCAGTTCTACTTTCGATTATTTTGGGTGAAAACCTAGGACTAAAGTAATTGGACTTCGTACTTGTATTATTATACAGGGTGTCCAGAAACTCTACCGACAAACGAAGACAGGAGATTCCTCAGATAATTTTAAGATAATTTAACCCAATTCACTTAGTCCGAAAATGCTTCCTAAGGGAGCTAGAGCTCTTTGAAGATGGCGTCTTGTAATTAGTTTTTCTTAAATACCTACAGAACGCTTCTATTTACAAAAACAAAAATTAGTACGCGTATTTATCTTCAATATATAAATCTAATCCATCCATTGCAAATTTCTAGTACCGATCATAGGCGTCCGTTTTGGGTAGGGCAACGGTTATTTGATCGCATAACTTTTTATCTTTAACTTTTATGCATTTCTGACACTGGATTATTAAATTGTGAAGTATTCTAGTACTAAAAGGTACTCTTGTTTTAAATCAGTAGGACACACCGTTTTCTAGAAAAATCGATTTGAAAATTTTTCGCTTTTTGAATTAAAAAAAAATTTCAAAGAAAAAACTGTTTAGAAAGACGAAGACTGGTACATTTATTTATATTCCAGAGATAAATCGATTTCATTAATTGCGAATTTCTAGTACTGGTCATAGGCGTCCGTTTTGGGTAGGTCAAGAGTTATTTTATAGCATAACTTTTAGTCTTGAATTTTTGAGCATTTTTGACACTAGATTATTAAATTATGAGGTATTCGAGTACTAAAAGTTACTCTTACTTTATGTTGGTAAAATACTTCGTTTTTTGTTGAAAAGTTCTTTCAATTTTTTTTCAAATTCCAAAAACGAAAAACTTTCAAATCGATTTTTCTAGAAAACGGTGTGTCCTACCGACTTAAAGCAAGAGTACCTTTTAGTACTAGAATACCTCACAATTTAATAATCCGGTGTCAAAAATGCATAAAAGTTAAGGACAAAAAAGTTATGCGATAAAATACCCGTTGCTGTACCCAAAACGGACGCCTATGACCGGTACTAGAAATTTGCAATGGATGGAATCCATTCATCTCTGAAAAGTAAATATGCATACCAATTTTCGTTTTTCTAAATAGAAGCGTTCTGGAGGTATTTAAGAAAAACTAATTTCACGACGCCATCTTCAAAGAGCTCTAGCTCCCTTAAGAAGCATTTTCGGACTAGGTGAATTGGGTTAAATTGTCTTAAAATTATCTGAAGAATCTCCTGTCTTCGTTTGTCGGTAGAGTTTCTGGACACCCTGTATAAAACATCAAAGTAATATTCGCTAATTGTTATTCTGTTTCAGATTCACTCAAAGCTTTGTAGATGTTAGGGAAAGAGAACGAAAATTTAAGAGAGGAACGAGGGAACAAGGCAGAGTACTTATGAACTTACATAACAATGAAGCAGGCAGAAGGGTAAGTATTTAGGTGAAAGTATGAGTTAAACGAAATCTCTAAAAACTATATACATTAACGATCTTCTTCCTGATGTGCCTATCATTGACGAATGTTGGCGATCATCATGGCAATCTTTATCTTATCTGCAGTAGCGCGAAAAAGCTGCACATAATATGTTTTGTTAAAAAACAGGTTTCTAAATTAAAAGTTAAAAACTAAGGAGGATACTTATCAGATCATATGCATTTTAAATATATGAATATATTCGAATAATACAAGATTTTTATTTTTTTTTTTGAAAAATAATTACATTTTTTATCCTTAGGAAATAATGGGCTACTGAAATTGTAGTAGATACAACGGAGCACAAAAGAAATACGGTACTAAAAAAGAGTATATATGTTACAGTTCAAGTTGATTATCCAGTTGGAGTTGACTTTTCCTAGTTCGAGTCGACTCAAACGGCTGGTTTAAGTAAAAGTTGATTATAAATATAAAATGAAGATTTTTATTCAACATTTACCAGCAAAAGTAGACTCCAACTAGCTAAAGTATACTCTTCCCAATGCCATTTAGTAAACGTTGATTCACACAAACAACCGATTCTAGAAATTAAATGTTACTGTATATTATGTTCAAATCGTGATATTTATAGTCCAGGCTGTATCGTCGCCCCCGTTAGGTAAATTATACCAGTTCGATTTTTTTGCACAAACTTATTCAAAAAGAGGTCCTTATAAGAAATCCACAGGGTGTCAGGTGGTACCGTAATTGAAAAATTGTTTAAACAATTTTTTTAAACAAATTCACAAAAAAATTCACTTAGGACATTTTTTTACATCATTAATTTGGGTCATTCGGAGCAAAAGAGGTCTTTTGTGATTTTTCTGTAAAATTTATTGTTCTCGAGTTATACGCGATTTAAAATTTGAAAAATGCGAAAATGACCATTTTCAAGGCTTAATAACTCAGTTAATAGTTATTTATGATATAAGTGTTAAAAAGTACACGTTTAAGGCACGCATGTGAAAGTTTGCAGAATGAGCGATAGCGAGTTCTGCAATTCACATGAGTGCCTTAAACATGTAGTTTTTAACACGCATAGCATACAGTATTTTTTCTACAAACGTAATTACAGGGCAATATCTACAAAAAACTTTTACTTGAACTTGACTGACATTCCATTTTTATATTTTTTGACATTACATCAAAATTGCTTATACGGTCAATACGAACTGCAGTGTCTTAAAAATATTTTAAAGCACTAGTGCCTTAAAGTAGCATTTTTAACGCTCGTATGGAGTGCTAAAAATTGCATTTTTAACACGGTTGTAGAAAAAAAAAATTATTTTGAAAGTCAGAAAGTCATAAAATCAAATTTTAACGACCCCCTTCAAGATACTGAAGAAATATTTGTCATTATTGTATTACTAAGCTGTTATTTTTAATTATTAACAATGAGCGCTAGGAGCGTATTGAGGCGGCTGTCAATGTGAGTGCGATTGAGATGCACCATTGGACGGTCGGAATGGAGGATCTTACTCGCACTCACATTGACGGCCGCCTCAATACGCTTTTAGCGCTCATTGTTAATAATTAAAAATAACAGCTTAGTAATACAATAATGACAAACATTTCTTCAGGATCTTGTAGGGGGGGGGGGCTTTAAACTTTGAGTAGGTGACTTTCTGACTTTCATAATAATAGTTTTTAATCGAGTTATTAAGCCTTAAAAATGGTCATTTCGCATTTTTCACAATTGTCATTTCACAAAATCACAAGAGACCTTTGTTGCTCCGAATGACCAAAATAATCTAAAAAAAATTTGTCCGGAGTGAAATAGTTATTTATAAAATAGTTCGTGAAGTATGCTTTTTGCGCACGCACGCGATGTTTAGAGCACGAGCGGGCCGGAGCTATACATCGCCTAAGTGCGCAAAAAGCACTTCACGCACAGTTTCATACAATATTTTATCTACCAAAAAACAAATAAAAAAACTGCAACTCTTCGTCACTGGAATACATTCCTATTTTACAATATTTTAGAACTTTGACATTTAAAAATTCAAACTTCTGTCAAACCACAAAACTGTCAAAACTTTTTTTGTAATTTATTGCTCACATGTCATCACCATGACAAGGCGAAAGTTAGGGATATTTGATTATATGAAAGTGTGCTAAAAAACAGTGCGAAAAAGTAAATCTCATTTAAAATACATTATTACTTCAGGCACACTTTAAACCCTTCATGTACTGCTATCTATATTTACAATTTTCACACAATAAAAACTTATACATAATATGAGGTAGAGTAGATAAGAATTATTTTTGTGAATTTGGTTAACAAAAATTGGTTAAACAATTTGTCGACCGCGATACCGCCTGACACTGTGTATTTGTTATAAGGATGTATTTGTTTGAGTAAGTTTGTGCAAAAAAATCGAATCAGAATAATTTACCTAGTAATTACCTAACGGGGGCGACGTTACAGCCTGGACTAATAAGTAGTTGAAACGGTCAAAACAAAGAGACGCACACTCATCAAAAATGCACGTGAGATTATACTCGTATAAATTATATAATCTACTTTTACTAACAAGAGTTAGGAAGGAGTCAACTTCAACTAGTAAAAGTTTATTTAAATTTTTTAAATAAACTTTTACTGCTCGTTTCAGTTGGAGTTGACTCGAACTAGGAAAAGTCAACTCTAACTGAGAACAGAGCCCCCGCTACCATATGTGCAAAGTGTGCAATGCACACGGGCGTCGTCCTTTAGGGGCGCCAAAACCGAGGGTCCAAAAGTGCAAAAATATTTACAAAAAAAAAATAAAAAAGCAAAAATTAATTTTAAAATAAAAGTTGAGAAATTGAATAGTTCAGTTTTATTTTGTTTGGATCTTGGATGACATTTTTAGTCTTTCTATAAAAAATCCCGCTATAAAAATAACAAACACCCAACTGTAGATAAGAAATACCTAATTAGTCGCTGATTTCGTGGAAAAATTCCAAGCACATTGGTTGAGCAATAGTGTGTGGGCGGCAATTCTATCTCATCGATAAGCCAACGATTCTGCGGCGCTCAAATTATGATGAATCGACAATATTTGAAAATTGCATACCTATCAAATAACTAATTAGACCGGACTGTATCGTCGCCCACGTTGCGAAATTATTCCGATTCGATTTTTTGCACAAACTCAAAAAGAGGTCCTTATAACAAATTCACAGGGTGCCAAGCAGTGCCGTGGACGAAAAATTGGTAACACATTTTTTTTTAAACAAATTCACAAAATAATTTTTCATTTCGAACAAATTTTTTTAGTTGGGTCATTCTGAGTAAAAAAGGTCTCTTGTCATTTTTCACTCAAAATTGGTTGTTGTCGAGTTATATGCAATTTAAAATTTAAAAAATGCTTTAATGACCATTTTCAAGGCTTAATACCGAGTAAAAATTATTATTATGAAAGTCAAAAAGCGACCAAATCAAAGTTTAAAGCCCCTCCTTCAACATTCTGAAGAAATTTTTGTCATTATTTTATTACAAAGTTGTTGTTTTTAATTATTAACAATTATCGCTATAGACCAGACTGTATCGTTGCCCACGTTAGCAAAATTATTTGGATTAGATTTCTTTGCAAAAACTTACTCAAAAAAGGTCCTATAACAAATCCAGGCGGTACCTTGGTCGAAAAATTGTTTAAACAATTTTTTTTAAACAAATTCACAAAAATAATTTTTTTACTTCGAACAATTTTTTTAGATAATTTGGGTCATTTTGAGCAAAAAAGGTATCTTGTGATTTTTCTCTAGAATTTATTGTAGTCGAGTTATATGGTCATTTTCGCATTTTTCAAAATTTTAAATCGCGTATAACTCGACAACAATCCATTTTAGAGAAAAATGACAAGGGACCTTTTTTACTCAGAATGACCCAAGTTATCTAAAAAAAATTTGTTCGAAATAAATTATTTTTGTGAATTTGTTTAAAAAAAATGTTTAAATAATTTTTCAACCACGACACCGCCTGGTACCCTGTGGATTGAAGCTAGGACAAATAATCCTCGGACAAATAATCCCGGAAAAAAAATCCCCACAAATTATCCCTGGACAAAAAATCCCCAGACAAAAAAATTCCAGGACAAATAATCCCCGGACAAAAAATCCCTACAAAAAATCCCGGACAAAAAATCCCTACAAATATTTTTGGACAAAATATCCCCACAAAAAATCTCGGACAAAATATCCCCAAGAAATATTTGCTGCCGAATAGTCCTCTAAAAGTTTTCCCGTGAATGCAATCGGTATAAGTAGATAGCAATCGCCATGAAACCGCTTTTCGATACGAAAATAATGAATAACAATTAATATTAAGCATGAATTGTAATTTCGATTAAGTACCAAATTTCGATTTCCAATTCCATGTCGAAAACTTCAAATTTTACGTGACAAAAAAGTGTGAGTTTTTTCAAAAATCGTGGGAGAGAATGATATGGGGAATGAGCTAAGGCTGTGGGAATCATGTTGTAATTATTGGCTTAAATCTTTTGCTCACTCTGTTTTGAATAAGTATGTCCAGTACATTTCGTATTCGTGATGATAACTGCTGGTCTTGACAACGATAATCTTGATTGTAATCCAAAAAATCTGTTCCTTTTTGTACATTTAGCGTAAAAAATATTTAGTCATCATCATCATCGTCGTTATAACTCTTCGAGAGTCTTTGCCGCGTTTATTATTGCCTTCCATGTTTGTCGGTCCTGTGCCACTATTTCCCATTGACTCACTCTCATTTTCTCCAAATCTCCTCTGACTGCATCTTTCCACCTTTTTCTAGGCCGTCCTACTAGGTCTGGATCCCGCGTATGAAAAAAAAGTTGATTAATAGCAAGCTGAAAATTTGTTAATAGCTTAAGGGTGTCTAGTCAGATAAACTTTGATATATGGGAACGCTGGAACAGGGGCAGTTTTAATTGTGGATCAGGTTAAAAATTTGGAACGGTCAGACCACGAAAACGGCACATTTATTTTGTCCGACAGAATAGACTTAAACTCTTCGAACAGAGATTAAACTCTCATGCAAAAATCAGACTGCTATTTATCACCTGTCATAATTCCTATCATTTGACATATTCTACATGTTCCACTCATTAAAACGCCCATTTGGTGATAAATACCAGTCTGATTTTTGCATGAGAGTTTAATCTCTGTTCGAAGAGTTTAAGTCTATTCTGTCGGACAAAATAAATGTGCCGTTTTCGTGGTCTGACCGTTTCAAATTTTTAACCTGTTCCACAATTAAAACTTCCCCTGTTCCAGTGTTCCCATATATCAAAGTTTGTCCGACTAGACACCCTTAAGCTAATAACAAATTTTCAGCTTGCTATTAATTAACATTTTTTTCATACGCGGGATCCAGACCTATACAGACCTTCTCCCATCTGGTCTCTCCCGGAGTAGCTATGGCTGGTTTGATTTTTGGATAAATTTTTGGCATGACATATTCTAAGGCCAGATTAAACAATGCTGACAACGGATCTCCCTGTCCCAGTCCAGAATTTACGCAGAAACCGTTTGCTATTTTTTCCACTATTCTAACTTGTACAAAGGAGTTACTTAGATGCATTTGCGTTACCGCAGTTAGTTTCTTCTGTACGCCCAATGTGTTGGACGATTAATGTAAAACTTAAAATTTCGGCATGGAATTGGAATTCGAAATTTCGTAAAATTTCGGGAAAACTTTTAGAGAATTATCCGGCAACAAATAATTCGTGGGAATTTGTTGTCCGGGGATTTTTTGTCCAGGGATAATGTGTGGGGATTTTATGCCTATAAAATGACAAGGGGCGCCAAAATCCTTTTTTGCACACAGGCGCCAGTAGTTCTTACGGGGGCCCTGACTGAGAATAAACTTGAACTGTAACATATACATAAAAATAGTGTTTGCAAATATCAAACATGAACTTTTGTTACCAATAACTTTTCCCATGGCTCAATATTCCCAAGATATCATTTTACATATTTAGCATGTATCTACTTAACAACAAGCCAATTCGTTTGTTACAAATTTGACATTTAAATAGCAATCAGATAAAGCACAAGATTATTTATGTACTTGTCTTGTTTACCTTTGACTATAATAATTTACTTACTGACTTCTAACAGGCACTTATTATGACATTACCATTTAAATTGTAGTATCCAACGTTACCTTAATATGTGAGTTCATTGTTATACAAATAAAGTGTTAGAAACTACTTTCCAATAAGATTCAGACAAAAATGTGGAATGTGAAAATTAATCCGTGATTATACAGTATGTCTACTTAAAACCAATAACGAAAAGTATTTATTTTTTAATGTACGCAGAAACTTGAGAAATATAATTGCAAAGTGGCTCAAATCAAGAATCAATGCTACCACCAATATACATAGTTCCAAAGGAAATCAACAAATCAACATATTACAGACTACACTAAACTCAGCTGTCTACGTTTGCTGCGATGGATGTGTCTTAATTTAAAATTTGGCGGGTAAAATTAAGAGGCTACAATAGCGATCAACAGGTAGCAACAAACGCGTTCCAAGATTGCAGCTCTAATTTTGAATATTTTGTCGAGATATTTGGCACACATATTCGTAATATAATAAAGAATGGCGGTACAGAGCCCAATTTCAGAAATATGTTAGTACGTGGAAATTACTCTGTAACTAAATAAAATATTGAAAAAACGAGTCTGTACCGCCATTAAGAAGAAAAAGAATAAACTTTCTTCAAATAAACTTTTTTATCCCATGCCTAGATTTTGTGTAATCTTGGAACTACTAAAATTTTTTATTTCTATCAAGAAATCGAACATATTATAACTAAATAACTAATTAGGCAACATAGAGAAATTATCACTGTCATTTTGACAAACCTGCGTCAGATTTTCTCTAATCTGTTCGGTGCTGTTATCTTTATCGATATCTGTTCAGTGCAGTAGTGTGTTAATTTAAGAATTCGTTATTGTTGTTTCATAGGAAAGTAGTGTTTATTGATAGTTAATTAATTGTATATTAATTTGTTGTTGTATAAGTTGTTAGCCTCTTTGAAAGAGTAGATTGTTGTTAATTGTGAGTTTTAGTTATATGTAGACAGGTAAGTATATTTTACGTAAAAATATTTCGAATTATAATGCGAGTATATAAAGTTTTAGGAGGATTTTTTATTCTAAAAATATTATTAATAGTTTAACAAAATGGAAAAAGTAAATCAAACGAAAAATAAAGTGAAACATTTCAAGAAAAAGTCCATTAAAAACCGTGCCAAATTATGCGAAAATCGAAATTTGTTTCTCTTCACAACAAAGAAATGATTATTTGAAAAGGATTTAAATGGAAATGATTATTTATTATTGTTTTATTATTAGATATTTCATGCAAATTCCTTTCTAAATACCTATCTTAACATTAAATTTACACCCATTTTGGTTTATTTTTGGTAATATCTATGGTACATTCCATGTCAAATCACTCAGGCAAAAAATTTTGGATCTCCGATTTGTCTGAAAATTGGTATATAGCTTTTGCGGGACGTAAAAATAAGATATTTAAGGTCAAAAAATCTTCTTCTTCTTTTTTTCTCAAAATTTTATTTCATGCGATTTTACAGTGGTTTGGTGTTTATTTAAACAAATTTGCATTTTCCGTCGTAAAGTATCAATGAAAAACATATACTCTGGGCTAATTAGCAAAATACAAGGAAAAGTTATTTACCAGCAATTTTATTGCTGGAATCGAATCTTATTATTGTACCTATGTATTAATAATATAGATATGCAAAGTCCGCAGATAGTGTGCTACTTTTTTTATAAACAAAATGGCGCCCGAAAATCGTGTTTTTTTCAATTTTTATATAACTCCCAAGATTTTAACTTTAGACCAAAAATACTCAAATAAGAATTCACCGCAATTAAATTCTGCATAGAGACGTGTTTTTTCTGATTTACTTCGACGAAAACTTTCCCCGGAAAAAGCGGGTTTTTCCAACAAAATCTTTAATTTTCAACTAAACTTTTAGATAAGTAGATGTTAATCAATAATTAAATAACTTGGTAACGTAAAAGCCTTTTTCGTATATATTATAATTTCAGAAGTCTATGGAAATTGAATGAACAGTTTAGCAACAATTAAAATGTTAATTAAAAATTTACGGTCGCTATAATAACGACAATAATTATGATGCATAAGAATAACTATGATTTTTTCATAAAAAGATACCATACCTATCTAATGTACTTTACAGAATTGAAATTGGACTATTTAAGCGGCCTCAGGAATATTTTAAAATTATAAACAATTTTTTGGTTTATAGACAAATAGAATATCTCGGGAAATATTAAACTAAATTAAATTGTGAAAACAGTAATCGAAAGACAGCGGCAGGACGCTTCTTTTAAAAGAAAAAACGTTTAATTATGACGAGTGGTTCCTGAGATACAACCGGTCAAATTTGACCAGAATTTACGGCAAAGATATAAACAATAGGATCGTAATTTTCAAACCATCACCTTTTTACTTTTGTCCTCTTTCTCCACACCAATTTTCATATCTTTAAAATCCTCATAACATATATTACTATAATAAAAACTATCGATAATACGTGTGAAAATTGCCAAAAATAGCAAAATTCCAATAAAAAATTAGGTTGGAGAAAATGTAACCCTCAAAGTTCAAAATCGGTATACGTTAACAAAATGCATTTTCTCGGCTTCCCATTTAGCAATTTCCTTCATTCTTTTTTTGTTCCCTAATAACTCGAGTAGAGCCATCGAACTAACGCATTATTAAATGTCAAACTTGCTTTTGTTTTGTTATAATAGATTAATTTATTTATAAGAACAGAAAATTACATATTTTTTCTAGTTGTAGGCTTGTTTTTAGATAAACTTACTACAAATGTACCTTTTAAAGTTAAAAACATAAATATTCTCATTTGAAAGCTGTATAGTTATTTAAACAATTTTTATTTAAACAAATTAAAATATTGTGTTATAATAAATACATTAATTTATTATAACAAAACAAAAGCAAGTTTGACATTTAATAATGCGTTAGTTCGATGGCTCTACTCGAGTTATTAGGGAACAAAAAAATAATAAAGGAAATTGCTCCATGGGAAGCCGAGAAAATGCATTTTGTTAACGTATACCGATTTTGAACTTTGAGGGTTACATTTTCTCCAACCTAATTTTTGATTGGAATTTTGCTATTTTTGGCAATTTTCACACGTATTATCGATAGTTTTTATTATAATAATATATGTTATGAGGATTTTATAGATATGAAAACTGGTGTGGAGAAAGAGGACAAAAATAAAAAGGTGACAGTTTGAAAATTATGATCTTATTGTTTATATCTTTGCCGTAAATTTCGGTCAACATTGACCGGTTGTATCTCAGGAACCACTCGTCATAATTAAACGCTTTTTCCTTTAAAAGAAGCGTCCTGCCGCTGTCTTTCGAATACCGTTTTCAAAATTTAATTTAGTTTAATATTTCCCGAGATATTCTATTTGTTTATAAGCCAAAAAATTTCAATTATGTAAAGTAAATTAGATAGGTATGGTATCTTTTTATGAAAAAATCATAGTTATTCTTATGCATCGTAATTATTGTCGTTATTATAGCGACCGTAATTTTTTAATTAACATATCAATTGTTGCTAAACTGGTTATTTAATTTCCATCAGCTTCTGGAATTATAATGCATACAGAAAGGGCTTTTACGTTACCAAGTTATTTAATTATTGATTAACAACTACTTATCTAAAAGTTTAGTTGAAAATTAAAGATTTTGTTGGATATACCCGCTTTTTCCGGGGAAATTTTTCGTCGAAGTAAATCGGAAAAAACACGTCTCTATGCAGAATTTAATTGCGGTGAATTTTTATTGGAGTGTTTTTGGTCTAAAGTTAAAATCTTTGGAGTTATAGAGCAAAAATTGAAAAAACACGATTTTCGGGCGCCATTTTGTTTATAAAAAAAGTAGCACACTATCTGCGGACTTTGCATATCTATATTATTAATATATACAATCATAAGATTCGATTCCAGCAATAAAATTGCTGGTAAATAACTTTTCCCAAAAATGGCCTATTCTCCGATAATCAGCCCAGACTAATAGCCCGATCAAGGAACACAAAACTTTACAAAAACCTCAAAAAAATTAAAGGAAGGATGAAAATTTGGGAATAGGTAGTTGAAATTGTCTATTATTATATAAGAAAAAGTTTACAATTCTAAACCGTCTCCATTTTACAAAAATAGGGAAATAAGGGTTGGTTTTTCATTAAAAGTGCTGTATTTTAAAAATAATAAAATAATAAAATAAAATGTAACAGTGAAAAATAAAATAGTCATCAGAGTGATTTAACCTTAAAGATTGGTCTTTAAATTTTTTTTTAGATCTCGATTATTTTATGAGATATAGCCTATTTTTAATAAGGGTTGAAAACCAAAAATTTTTAAAACGGTCTTATTCGGTTAGTTTTGTATCAATGAATCTGAAAATTGGTGAACACTATTTACAGATCTATTAAGGGCTTGAAGTTAACATTTTCCAAAAATTTTCAAAAAAAATTTACGGCCAGTGGAAAAATTTTGGAATTTTTTTTTTGAATTTTTGGAAAAAGAACTGAAAACTTTGGTTTTTCTTGTAAGTATGTACTTACCTGAACGAATTACATGCGCGTGCACGTATCCTATATTATTTTGTTTTTGAATTAAGTTAATAATTTGAAAAACTATAATTTTAAAGTACATACTTGTATTTTTAAGTTAATTATTTCAATATAAACCTATAAAATGAAAATATATCAAAATTTCTCAAAAAAATATTTCTTTTACTAAATATTTATTAGGTTTTCTAAAGTTCATTTAAAAATTAAATTAACTTAATTAAAAATAAATGTACTCTATTAAGAGGCTACATCAGCGCGTCAATATTTTTTTTCGATAGTTCTCCGAACTTTCAACAGTGCGGCAACAGTGTGTCGGCAGTACTACAGTGTCAGTGACACTATACACTATACTATCAGAAACAAAGGCACATAATTGTGATAACAATAATTATTATACTCATAGGCGCGCTAAATGTTGCCATGTCAGTCAAGGCCGATTTCTTGTTATAGATAATCGTTTTTTAGTAATTTCATTGTGACACAAAATCTAGACATGGGATAAAAAAGTTTATTTGAAAAAACTGTATTTTTTTGTTCTTCTTAAAGCGGCACAGACTCGTTTTTTATATTTAATTTAATTTTAGAGTAATTTCTACATACTAACATGTTTCTTAAATTGGGCTCAGTACCACAATTCTTTACTATATTGCGAATATATGTGCCAGATATCTCTACAGAATATTCAAAATTAAAGTTGCAATCTTGGAACGCGTTTTTCGCGCGCTGATGTTGCCTCCTAAGTTATAAAGGATCAAATGAGTATGAAGTACTAAAATGATAAAAGGTGCAATGAAAAATCGTTTATTGTATATCGAACTGGATCGTCACTGTTTACATTTAATTAATTAGTCTAAATTATTCAAAGATCATTTTCATCTTCGTCTAATCTTCATCTTCGTAAAATTTGTGTCTGAATCAACTTCATTTATAATAGAATCAACTGTAAAATCATAATTTTGGGTCTCTTGGCAGCTACCATCTAAACTATTATTACCAGTTTGACAACTTCCGCATGCAGCATGAAAACGTTTCTCCTTTTTTTAATACATATTTTTGTCTATTTACATTCTAATTTCATCACAGTCCAAAAGCATTTTGTGTCTATCATCTTTTCTTTCTTAACTTACACTTTTTAATGTTTTAATTCCATTTTGACAATTACAATTTTTTCGTTATCACATTCTAAATGTTTTTCACAAATAAAACAAGAATTATTATTATTTGTTTCACTGTTCGCACTCATTGTAAATATTTACACAATTATTTTATAACAAACAGATCACTTTTATTGATAATAAGTTATAAATTCAAAAGACAGCCGAAAACGATAACAAAACATTGCAGCGTGAATATTGCTCCAATTTTTTGGGTTATGTTCGTCTACTCAGTCTACTGTGTTTAGGAAGCGCGCCGTTTTCTCTTGTAAGCAATTTTTTCACCTGTGTTTACGTGCCCCATATATTTTTATCTTTGCAATAGGCCTATTGTAAATATATGTAATATGTTATTCAAGCCTTTTTTAATATGTTCCCATATTTTCATTTAAAAAAAGGCTTTCAGAAAAGAGTGGCATCGATTTTATTAAAACATGACATTTTTTTGTAGTTGTTTATAATAAGTGAGCCTTATTTAAAAAGTATTCTATGCATAAGAAAAATGGATATCGCTTTCGAAAGAGTACATTTTCAAGTACCTACAAGCATATTTTTAAAGTTTATTATGAATTTTCAACAAAGATATTATTGATTGAAATCTTGAAAATTGACTTAAAATAAAAATCAAAAAAATATCCATTTTTTATCGCCATACAAATTTTTATCCTTTAAAGTAACGTTGTGCAATTTTAAATCCAAATGTTAATTAGCCATCTTAAAACGTAAGTCTAAAAGGAATTTTAATTTAAATGATTATGTAAATTTTTGTGACAAAAAATATATGTTGCTCTCAAAACTTGTATTAGTATATTTTAAAACATATTTTTCTAAATTAAATAATTTGTAATTCACAATGAAAATATATTTACGTTAAAATTGATATTTTTCTAAAGGTATTGTGTTTTTTTCGTACATTTTATTGTTTGATAAATGCCCCAAATTATCGATTTAAAAGTTAGTTAATTTTAAAATCTGACATTTTTGTTGCGCGCGCAATTCAAATAAGCGCCCCTGTTAAGTACTTTAAAAAGGGCTATAGGTTAGAAACGAATCAAGATGCAAACAAAGTTTTTAGTCAAAATGTTAGGATAAAAGTACCTTGATGATTTTTAAATAAAATTTTTTGTTATTATTGCCTTATTTTCCGAAATACAGCACTTTTAATGAAAAACCAACGCTTATTTCCCTATTTTTGTAAAATGGAGGGGGTGTAGAATTGTAAACTTTTTTTTATAAAATAATAGACAATTTCAACTACCTGTTCCCAAATTTTCATCCTTCCTTTATTTTTTTTGAGGTCAGATTGTTCTTTGACCGTGCTATAATAATATTTTAATAGAAAGGACTCAAAAATGTCAAATATGGCATTATAACAAGTTATTTTGAATCAAAACAAGTTTTGGATCAAATTTTATAGTGTAAAAAACGTTAAAATACCGTTTTTTACATTTTCCTCCATTCCCCAAATACATCATCATCGATTTGGCTGAAAATTTGCCCACAGATAGCCAAAAGATAAGTGGTTAAAAGGATTTGAATTATATTACAATTAATAAAAGTATATATTAGTCCAGTGGGGATAGCATTTGACCTTGAATGCCGAGCTACCCAAAATTTTATTTTTCTGATCTTTAGGGGAGTCAATAGTAGCCTAAATTTAAAATCACGAATGAATTCCTCCGTTACGTTAGCCGCCATCTTGATTTTAAAGGAGAACCTATTTTGCTCAATATCTCCGCCATTTTTAACTTTTCGACAAAAATGGTAAGAACTGAAATTGTTCCAAATAAAGCGTATTTACAATTATTACAATTTATTTTTAACAATTTTTGTCGTGAGGTCGATATTTTCGAGTTAATTGTACTTACAGTAGACGCCTATATTTATGACTATAATATTGCATGTAACTTTTTTGGTATTGTAATATAATTCAAATCCTTCTCACCACTTAAAGTCCTATGTTTTGTCTATCTGTGGGCAAACTTTCAGCCAAATCGATTATGAGGTATTTTGGGAATGAAGAAAAATGTTAAAAACGGTATTTTAACGTTTTCTACACTATAAAATTTGATCAAAAGCTTGTTTTTGAGTCCCTTCTATTAAAATATTATGTTTTTCATTGATACTTTACGATAGAAAATGCAAATTTGTATAAATAAACAACAAACAACATTTTGAGAAAAAAAGAAGAAGACTTTTTGACCTTAAATATCTTATTTTTACTTCCTGCAGAAGCTATATACCAATTTTTAGACAAATCGGAGGTCCAAAATTTTTTGCACCAAAATTGAGTGATTTGAAATGGATGACCCCTATTTATTAATAATAAAATCGTTTTCTATTACTTCCATTTAGCGAGACTATGATATTGTCAAAATATTAATCTTAGATAATGTGAAAGATTACCGCTGTTGCCAAAGTTTATGATACTATCTCCCGAAGTTATATTTTGTTGCTACTCGTTGATCGCTACTGTTTACTCTTAACAATTAACATTACATTACATTAATACATAGTTTCTCACCTTTAGACGTATCGGAGAAGAATGATAACTGTCATTGTTTTATATACGTCTTCTTGTTCCTACTTTATAAACAGGCTCAATGCCTGTTTTACTTCAGGTTTTAGCCTCAATTGACATTGTCTGACCATCTTTTCCTCGGTCGTCCCAATGATCTTCTTCCATGTGGAGATGTGTCTCTTGCTATTCGTACCATTCTATTTTCTGTCATTCTTTATATGTGCTGATTCCATTCTATTTTTCTTCTTTTGTCCACATGTTTATTTCTTCTATACCATATCTCGCTCGTATTTCGTCACTTCTTACTCTGTCTCTTGGAGTTTGGTTTGTTATTTTTCGTAAGACTTTCATTTCTGCTGTTTCCAGCAGTCTTTGTGTTTTTATTGTTGATTTATATACCCTGGTTTTCGTTTTCATTGTGAGGTATTTGTTTCTCCAGATTGTGTTGTTGAGACATCCTGCTGCTCTGTTCGCCATGTTCACTTGTTTTTGTACTTCTTCTCAGTGCCGGATTAACCATTAGGCGGACTAGGCGGCCGCCTAGGGCCCGGGCACTTGATGGGGCCCGCATTCCACGCAAATGCATCAATTAATATTTAATTATTTAAGCAGTTATTTAAAAAAAAATTTAAATGTTAAAAAATTCAAATAGGGCTAACTGAGACAAAAAAAAAGAAAATGGTTAATTTATGATTTCCCATCAAACTCAGTTTTTTGCTTTGTCTTTTGTCAAATATTAGAAAAATACAACCGATTTTAAGACAAATTAAGCAGTTATCTTCAAAGGCATTTTTATATTCCACGTTCTAATCATTCCCTCAATTTGGTAATCAATTTTGCAAGCAAATTTTGATAAAAGCTGGTAATTTTTTTATGGTACGTTTTTTTTTCAATTTCTACCCACCGATGGGCCTTATAGTCCATTCACTCACGGTAAAATATTGCAAAACCTCCGGATTTTAAGGAACCTTTGGATTTGAAACAAGAGCTTGGATTGACATGAAATTTGGTATAAGCATAGCTAACATGTCACATAAAAAAGTGATATTGTGCCAATGTGTGTTTTTGCTCTACAGTTGAGTCCACCCCTTCTCGCGGGTGAAAAAATATACCGTCAAAATACGTCCGGAAGTGGATAAACTGACTAATTCTAAGCAACTTTTGTTCAATAGAGTTTTTTCATCAAGTCAACACATTTCGAGTTATTTGCAAGTGAATATCTTAATTTTTCAACAAGAAATAACACGTTTTTGGACGGTTTTTCGCAAATAACTCAAAAAGTAAGTATTTTATCGAACAAATATTCTTAGCAAAAATATAGCTTTTAAAACATTGAAAAAATGGTGTATGGACAAACTGGGGGTTAAATTCCCAATTGTTATTGACTAAATAAGGTCCCAATGACCTCTGTGGACTGTATGTTAGTTACCAACGCTTTGGTTCAAAAATCACACCCCATAAAGAGGTGGTAAAAGGTTATATCTAATCCTTTAACTAAGATTAAATTAATAAAGCGAGTTGAGAAAGTAAAGGTTTAATTATCCTAGACAAAAAAAGGTTACAAAATAAAACAATAATTAAATTAAAAAAAAAGAACCAATCTAAACGTGTATTGAATATGGAGTCAAAATTCAAAATGTCTATGAATGTAAATTTATTTGAAAATGTTTACTCAAAAAGTTCTGTATAGCTACCATAGTCCCATTATTGCACTTCCCGGTGGCTGGTTTCAAGTCAAGGAACTGCTGCTGGTCGAAGTAATCTGCTGGTCTCGAACGGCCACGGCTCAAACTTAGCCCAAACACCACAAATCTGGTAGTTCTTTGCTGAATTTGGCTGTAATAAAATCACAAATAAATAAGTAGACTCCAATATAGTCTACTACAAACTGAACAGTTACGTGAAATTTTGTATTTACTCCTGTATAAAATAAAGGAGTTAAGAAACAATAAATGATTAAAAACACTTATTCAAAACAACAAAATACAATTTTTACGTATGGTCTACAATTTTTTAACCACACATAATATGTGTACAACTCTAATTGAGTCAGGGCACTGGCGATACATTTTTTAGCGAGTTGACGAGACGAGGACAATTTCTCGCCCGTCAGGCCAATAAAAATGGAACAACGAATCGACAAGTTCAATGTATGGCGCGTTAATATTTAATTTAGATTTTAAATACGCGTTTTCGGAACAGTGTATGTATGCAGTCTGTAGACCCAGTAGAAGCAGAGTTGTAGCTAATGAAAAGTAGGTTCTATTTCGTCAAATTCCAAATCGAATATTTCAACGTGAAATCATCAAAAAATGAGGCACTTTTCATGGAAAACTCATCATAACTTGTAAATGTTTTAAAGAAGCATTAATCTTGTTTTTTTTTTAAATTCTATCATAAAAAGTAAGCAAGATACGCTCAGAATAAAGTTGATCCCATTTTTGGGGTAAAAAAAAATCTTGAAAATAACCCCCTAATTAGCATCCCAAATGAAATTAATCTTTACCGCTTCACAAGCTACTTTATTTATGTATTGTTTATATGCTCTGTAAGTTTTATCGGTATAAAAAGCTTATTTATAAAAGGGCTGTAGTAGAAAGGGCTTGAACAAGTCACTAATTACGAGTGTATGCAATTTTTTTATTTAGCTTAATGCCTCGACAACTAATGGCCATTGGCATGTTACAGTGGATTTTTCCAATGAGGTATCTAGTGTAGTAGGTAGTGTGTGTGTTGAGTAAATGTCTTGTTATTTAGCAAAGTCGTCATTGTTTTTCCAAAGAGACGCTAATTGTATCCGAACGTCTGCGGTTCCTCCGGTGAGTACCGATCCCACAAGGATAGAAACTATTTTCATTTATTAATAAATTTTCATTTTAATAAATGAAAAATTCTCTACCCAGGGTATGCAAATTTTGAACAGTCATATCTTAACCAATTTTTATCTTCTAAAAAAGCAAAAATCTGAAATATTCAGAAAATCATAACCTATATTTTTTACTCTTTAAGATTTTTGTTACCACTAATAATTTTTAAGTTATTTTGAAAAAAAAAATATTTTTTTTTCAAAATTTAAAAAAAATTGTTTTACTGTAAATTTCAATGTTTTGAAATATAAGCACTGTGAACCGGTGAAACTTACAGATCATATAAATAATATAAGTTTTTTCAAGATTTTCATAAATTTTCAAGATTTTGTGCCAAAAAAAAAGGAATCAACATTGTTTTAAGCTTTACTTGCTTAATTTTGATACTTGAAACTTGTTAAAAAAAAACAAAAATAAAACTTTTTTAACACTTTAAAAAAGTTGTGATGATTTTTCACCGAAAAGTGCTTCAGTTTTTGGTAATTTACGTTGAAATATTTGATTTGGAATTTGTCGAATAAGAATCTACTTTTCATTAGCTCCAGTTCTGCTTATACTGGGTCTACATACTTCATACATACACCATTTTTTTTATTTTGTATACGCTATATTTTTTCTAAGAATATATTTTCAATAAAATACTTAATTTTGGAGTTATTTGCGAAAAACCGTCTAAAAAGGTGTGTTTTTGTTGAAAAATGAACATATTCACTCACAAATAACTCAAAAAGTATTGATTTAGTGAAAAAACTCTATAGAACAAAAGTTACTTAGAATTAATCAGTTATCCATTGTTTTGACTGTATGTTTTTTCACCCCCGAAGGGGTGGCACTCATACCCAGGGCAAAATCACATATCGACACAATATTCCTTTTTTTTTCGTTGGCATATTAGCTATGGAATATTAATGAGAAATTGTTGCGAAATGTAAAAAAACGAAAAATGATCTTTTTTACATTGCCGTAATTTATTTTTGGAGTAACTACTTTTCAAAACAACATAAATATCTGTAAATTTGTTTTAAGTAAATGGTCGCTATAAAGGGGCCTACTTCTTATGGCCGCCTAGGGCCCATGATGCCTTAAACCGTCACTGCTTCTTCTTCCACTTTTCCGTAGCTTGACAGTTTTATTCCCAAGTATTCTGTTTCCATTACTTGTTCTATTATTTTTTTATTTACTACCAATTTAGATCGTCTCGGTTCCGCTAATATATCGATTTAGTTTTCTCTATTGAGATCACCATGTTGTATATGATAGCCGTGTCTTCGAATTCTTTAATTAATCTTTGTAGGTCATCTTCATTTTCGGCTGTTATTATGGCGTTGTCGGCGTAGCATATTATCTTTATTTCCTTTTCTCCCATTCTGTATCCTCTTCTTTTATTAACTTATAAATGGATTTCATCCATTATTAGATTAAATATTAATGGGCTCAGCGAATCTCCTTGTCTAATGCCAGTTTCATACTTGATAGGTTGCGATAGTTTCCCCTTACATCTTACCATAGCTATGTTATCTTTATATGGTTTATATCAATGGTTTTTATTAAATCCAGTGATATTCCCTTTTCATATAGTAAATGTATCGCGTCCCGAATTCTCACTCTACCAAACGCTTTCTTCAAATCTATCAGGCACATATATGCTGGTATTCCAGAGACTTTTCTTTTTTTATTTGTCTTATTACAAAAACTGCATCCGTGCATGATTTTCCTGTCCGAAATCCTTGCTGTTTCTCTTGCAGAGTTATGTGTTCGTTTATTTTTGTCGCTATAGTTCTTGTTGTCAATTTGAGTGTTGTATTTAAAATATTTATTGCTCGATAAATATTTGGGTCTTTCTCATCTCATTTCTTGAAGAACATCAGCATGATATCTCTCCTCCATTCATCTGGTATTCTGTTCGTGGTGATTATTTTATGAATAAGAAGTTGCAGTTGTTGTACAAGGTGATCACCTCCATATTTTAAGAGTTCATTTGGTATTTGATCTTCCCCTGGTGACTCTCTATTTTTTAATTTATTTATTCCTTGTTTTACATCTATTTGGGAGATTTCGGTATTTTCACCAGTTACTATATTAGGCGTTTCTGGTAAAGATTCTTCAATTTCTTTTTTAAATATTTCTGCCAGGAAGGCCACCCATTTAGCCTCATTTATGTGTTCTATTTCAACTAGTTCTTTCATTTCGCTTCTTTGTTGTCTTATGAAGCGTCATATTTGTTTCTGTTGTCCGTAGAAATTCATTTCTAGTCCTTTTGTGAAAGCTTTCCCAGTAATCTGTTTTTGTTTTTCTTACCAATTGGTGAATTTCAGTTCTTACTCTTTTATAGTCTTCATATGATTCATTCGTTCTTTCTGACTTATATTTTAGGAAAGCTTTCTTTTTTTGGTGAAATTTTCGTTTAACCTCTAGTGTAAACCATGGTGTTTTCGTTGACCACTTTTTGTTTTTGTTTATTATTTTCGTTCCAAGGGCTTCTCGGGCAGCGCCCAGAATATTTTTCTTAAGTTTTCTCCAGCTAGTTTCTACATTGCTTTCGTTTTCGATACTCTCAATTTTTATTTTCTGTTGTAGCCTTTTTTGATATAATGATTTTATGGAGTCATCTCTTAAATTTTCTATTTTTATTATTTCCCCTGAATTCGTTTGTTTCATCCTTCTTTCCATCTTTCATTGAATGTAATTTTACCAAGTACCAAATAGTAATCGCTTCTCACATTGGGTGACGTCAAACTTCTCATATCCACTATCTATTTATGGTCAATATTTCGTTTTGTGACCACATAATCTATCATTGATCTATGTCCTCTTGTATCTTCAAACGTGTATTTGTGTTGAATTTTATGATCAAAAAATGTGTTGGTTATTCTTAGTTCGTTTGTTGTGCAGAAACCTATCATTATCTTTCCATTCTCATTGAAGACTCTTTCGTTAAATCTTTGTTTTATTCCTGGTATTCCTTCGTCTCCGATTCTGCATTGAAATCTCTCAATAATATAAGTAATTCATTTTGTTTGACTTCTCTTTCCACTAATGTTTGTAGCTCATCATAGAATTTTTCTTTATCGGTGTCAGGTTTACAGTGCATATATCCCTATTATGTTTATAATTTTATTGTTCGCCCTAATCTTTACTAACAATATTCTCTGAGATATGGCAATCTGGCAATCTTTAATTTGATCTTTATATTTTGTTTTGATCATTATTGCTACACCTTCCTTTCCTCTTTCTTGTTTCGGAACCCCACTATATATTAGTAAATATTCTCCAAGCCACGTGTGCCATTTATTTGCTATTTATTTCCTGTAGGGCGCAGATATCTATTTGATGTTCTCTCAATTCTTTTTCTATTTCCTGATCTCGATTATTTAAGCTTTTTGTGTTCCACGTAACCACTCTCATTATATTTTTCGTTTTCCAGTTCGTCGTCCTTTTTCTCGCCTTTGTCGTTACCATATTTTCCGTGCTAATCCGAGGCTACTCACCGGTTCTTTGAGCTTTTTTTATTTTTTTTTATATATGACAGGCTGCTAACCTAACCCTACAACCCTCCTCCTTTATCCGGGCTTGGGACCGGCAACATCACTCACCAAGCTACTCGATCCACCTAGTGAGTGATGCAGGCGGAGTTGTTTTTATATACGTAAGTATAATAATTAGGCTTATATAATTTTAATACTCCTTATAGTGTAGGTGCCAGCTAGATCACCGTGGCCTTTTTAATTCTGATGGGCAAACTCAACGGTTTCTTATGAATTTTTAGCTGCTGATTACGAATTTTGAGTGTGGATTTTGATCCGAATGGTCAAAAAATTGTTATAAACAATTTAATTGTTTATAAATTTTTTTAAGGCTCTAGCTCGTAAACTATAAAATTTTTTTTAACTTTAATGTGATTCTTAATTATTCAGAAAAGAAAACAGCGTTTACAAAACTTAAATCCAATAATCAGAACTCAAGATATTGCAAAATTAGTGTCCAATGCAGATTGCAATTAGCATAAGTATTTCTCGACCAGTTTTCGATAGTAACTCGGCTTCTACACGTGCAAATGAGCTTTACAAACTCTCATTTTAAAGATTAATTCATAGACTTCCAAAGAAGGTTTGTTAAATTACTTTATCTTTATTTTTGTTGAAGTTATACCGGATTGAAGTTACAATTGAAAAAAAATTGCACATTAATTTGTTTATAAGGGTTTTAAGCAAATTTGAGCAATAAACATTTTTAGTTTAATTAACATTAATGATAGCAGAACTCAAAAGAAACATTTTATACTTAGAAAAATGTCCGCAGGTTTATTTTAAGCCAAGATATCGATATTTTAATAGCGCGCTATGACGCGCAAGATCGGCTCACAGCAAAAAGATTCTCGCGCTAGCCTCTCGATACAAATTATAATTTATATGTATTCGCTATCTTCATTTTTCATTTTGAAGATAATAATACGTCTTATCATCTAATTCTGATCACTAAATCATAAGTGGAGAACATAATAAAAAACACTCTACAGATAAATATTAATGTAAAAACAGCTCATAAAATAGGAAGAAAAGTATGCTTAATTGAAATAAATAACGAAGACGAAAAAGAACAAATCATGAAAAACAAATACAAATTAAAAGAACTGCAGCAGGAAAAGGTTACATAAATCACGACATGACAACAAAGGAGCGTGAGAAGAACAAGCAAATAAGAAAAATGGCAAAAGAAGAAGAATTAAAAGGAAATAAGGTGAAAATTGGATACAATAAAATAACTATAAATGGTGAGATATGGAAATGGAATAAGACTATGAAAAAACTAGAAGTAATAAATCCAAAAAACGAATAGCAGAAATTGAAAGCGACATGAAAACAAACACAACGAACCTGGCAAATAAAATGGACACGAATAAAAATATATATGAAGCTACAAATACAGCGAGGAACAAAAATGGTGAGTATATTCAAATGGGAAATAAGCCACAATTTTACCTAAAAATGATTTTATTAACGTTTCGACGCCCAAGTCGGGTGTCGTTGTCAAAATACAAAATAATACTAAATAAACAAAAATGTTGTTGCTTAGTAAAAAATTCTTCTAATAATTTATTTAATCTGGCTCATTTATATCGGCAATTCAGACACGTATTATACATTTTAAAGTAGACGACTTTAAAATGATATTGCCAATATTGATGAGTTGCGTTTAATCATTTAAATCATTTTTAGGTAAAATTGTGGCTTATTTCCCATTTGAATATACTTGATTATAAAAATGCCACAAGAAAATAGCTTCAGAACAACATTAAAAATGGTGAGATATATAAAAATACGGAACATAAGGAAAATGAAAAGGAAATCATAAAAATGGCTACATGGAACGTGCGAGGTATTAACGGTAAAGAAGAGGAAATAATTGAAGAGATGAAACTACAAAATATACACTACTTGGGAGTAACTGAAATAAAAAAGAAAGGTAGAGGAATAGTAGATCTAAATGATGATTACCGCTTATATTGGTCAGGAGTTGACTTAAAAGAATGGGGCGCGGGAGGTGTAGGCCTAATAGTAAAAACAGAAAAGACAAATAACATAATAGGTGAAAGATATATAAACGAAAGATTATTGGTAGTGGAAGTAAAACTAGATAATACAAATATAACCAGCATAATCGTAGCATATGGGCCAAATGATAATGCCAAAAAAGAGGAAAAAGATGAATTCTTTGAAATATTACAAGCAGAGATGGACAACGAAGGAGAAAACATTATATTAATGGGAGACGTAAATGGTAGGGTGGGAAGAGACAATAAAGGGATTGAACGATACTTAGGGCAACATGGAGAAGAAATGAAAAATGATAACGGAAACAGAATCATAGATCTATGTATTACAAATGATATGGTTAAAACGAATTCAAAATTTATGCACAAAGACATACACAAATATACTAGAGAAATCTCATCGAGAAAAGAAAAATCCATAATAGACTATTTCCTAATAAAAAGAAAAGACCTAAAGATGATAAAAGACGTAAAGGTAAAAAGAGAGGCTGAAATAAGCAGTGACCATTACTTGCTTATAATGGAACTAAGGGTGTACACACATAACACAACAGAAAAAAGAAAGAAGATAACTAAAGAAAAAATAAAAAGCTACAAATTAAGAGAAATAGATAGTAAAGAGGAATACCAGAAGAAGTTAACCAAACAGTTCGAGACTATAAAGGCAATTAACACAGGAATAGAAAATAAATGGAAGCAATTTAAGGAAATCATATTGAAAACAGCAAAAGAAGTATGCGGAACAACTAAAATCACAAACATATATTCGAAGAAAAGTAAATGGTGGACAGCGGAAATACAACGTAAAGTGAAAGAAAAGAAAAAAGTATTGAAAATGTATCTAAAAACCAAATCGGAGGACGATTTCGAAAAATATAAAATGGCCAGAAACGACATTAAACAAGAAATTAAAACGGCAAAAAAGAAGTCTTGGGAAGATTTTGGACACAAAATGAATGAAAACTATTTTAATAACCAAAAATTGTTCTATGGTACATTGAAACAGCTAAGACAAAAGAAAACACATAGATTAAGAAACATAAGAGATAAAGAAGGAAATATATTAACTACAGAAAGAGAAATAATGCAAAGATGGAAGCAGTACTTTGAAGAACTAAGAGAATGGAAACAATATCAACATGAAAGAGAGGAAGACATGATCGAAAATACAGAGGAAATGCAGCAAATAACAAAAGAGGAAATTGCAGAAGCTATTGACAAATTAAAATTGGGAAAATCTCCAGGCCAAGATGAAATCACAGCTGAAATGTTAAAGTACATGAGTGAAAATTCAAAAGAAAAATTCCGAGAACTACTAAATGAAATAATCACAGCAAAGGAAATACCATCTGATTGGAAAACAGATATAATAGTACCACTGTTTAAGAAAGAAGACGCAAGAAATTGCGAAAATTATAGGGGTATTACATTGACAAGCGTTCCTGCCAAAATATTCAATAGAATAATTGAAAAAAGGCTAAGGGAAAAACTAGAAATAAAACTAGAAGAATCCCAGCATGGCTTCAGAAAAGGAAGGAGTACCCAAGATCTGATATTCATATTGAGACAAATAGGAGAAAAACTATTGATGAAAAACAAAGAGATACACATATGCTTTATTGATCTGAAAAAAGCTTTTGATAGAATAAGAAGGGAAGATATATGGAAATGTTTAAAGAAAAATGGAATAGAAAAGGATATGATAGAAATAATTAAAGCCTTATATAAAAATAATAAAATAAAAATAAGGACTCACAATCAAGAATCTGATGAATTCCAGGCAAAGATAGGACTAAAACAAGGCTGTGTACTAAGTCCATTACTTTTCTCAATGGTACTAGATGACGCAATAAAGCAATGCAAGGAGAAATCTAAAGATATGATATTGGGAAAATGGAAAATGAACAATGTACAAATACAAGAATTACTATTTGCAGATGATATGGTATTGTTAGCTGACACGGAAGAGAAACTGCAACAAATAATAAACACTTATATAAAAGAACTAAGAAAAATGAACATGGAAATAAACACAGATAAAAGTAAAACAATGGTTATGGCAACTACAAAAAAAGTGATAAAAATTAAGGTAGAAGGACAAGTTTTTTAACAAGTAAACAGCTACAACTACTTAGGTACAATTATTGAAGAAGATGGTAAAATAGACAAAGAAATAAACAGTAAAATAGGAAAAGCAGGGACAATTTATAATATATTAAGAAATACGTTCTTTGGAAAGAAAGAGGTACCCAAAGAAGTCAAAACACAAGTGTACCAAAAAGTGGTTCGACGACCATCAATCGTCTATGGGAGTGAGTCGTGGACGCTAACAAAGAACAACAAAAGAAAAATCAAAGCTACAGAGATGAGATTCTTGAGAAAAATAGAAGGGGTCACACGAAGAGACAAAATAAGAAACGACACAATAACTCAAGCTCTAAAGATAAAACCCATAGAGACAATTATAGGGGAACGACAGTTAGGATGGTTGGGCCACATCCACAGACTAAACGACACAAGAATAACGAAAAAAGTATGTGAAGTCAGAGTACAAGGGAAAAATAAATTAGGTCGCCCAAGAATGAGATGGGAAGAACAAGTTAGACAAGAAGCAGAGAAGAGAGGACTGCAATGGAGTATGGTAAAACAATTGGCTCAAAATAGAACAGCATGGAAAAGAAGTATCAAAGAAGCACCACAAGATTAAAACATATGGACAGAAAAAATGGGTCAAATAAGTAATTTATATTTATTAAAATTGTATTGTTAAAATAAAAGTTTTGTATAATTATTAAAATGTATTGAAATGTAGATATTGAACTAGTTGTAAACAGCCCAACACCGAAAGGTACGAATGGGCTTAACTGATTAAATAAAAATAAATAAATCATAAGTGCCTCATATCACCTTTCATTCTGTTTACTTTTTTTTTTCGATTTTTTGTACTAAATGAGAAAAAAAAAAGATGAAAAATTTCAAATATCTGACAGATTTCAGAAATATAGCTTAAAAGGAAGTTATTCTAATTTATTAATACTATTTTTACTTACATTTTCTTTCATACATCTGTATCGAGGTTTGCAGGAAATCTAAGGTTTTTTACATATTTTCTTTACATATTTACAAGTTTTCAGAGTATTTCTTACAGTTTCATTGTGGTACTAAGTCTGATCTTTGAGGCATTAAAATTAAAACATTTTGGGCTTTACAGTCTCATAATCTATATTATGATATCCATATAAAAATGGATCAAGTTATTCTAGTTCTTTTGCAGCATGATCAAGGCACGTCAATTGTTTGTCAGCCGCCAAATGAAATTTTCGTTTCATATACAATGATTATGCTGCAAAAAACTCGATTCACTTTTATATGGATATTATATAGATAATGAGACTCTAAAGCTCCAAAAAAGTTTCAGTTTAAATGTCTCCGAGAACAGAATTAGTACCACCATGTAACTGTAAAAATTTCTCTAAAACTTATGTAGACGTAAAAGAGCTGAGATTTACTGTATATCTCAATACAGATGCACGAAGGAAAATGTTTCCAAAAATAGTATTATTAAATAAGAACATTAAATACATGGAAGTTCCATGTACAGAACTTCCAATTGATTTGTTACCATTTCATAAAAAAAATGTCAAAAATGAATTTTTTGAAATGTCACTTATACGTGTTAAATTTGTAAAAATTATTGTAAAAATAGATAAAACACATTAAAAAAGTAATGATTATGCTCATAAAAAACGAAGTCCCACCAGAGAAGTCCCATAGAAAACGTTTTGCAATCATTTCTTGAATTTTATGAGAAATTTTCGTAGGTCCGAAAAACAACATGTAATAGTAACTAAATTAGTTAGAAGAGGAGCCCAAATTTCGAGACAGATGAACGAAAAAAACTTTATTTGATTCCTTTTTGTAAATTTTAAAATTAATTAGTGTTGTTTAAGACAATCAAAATTGAACCCTCACGCACAAGTTGTACGTACAACTTCAGTGAGGAACTGAGTTTATTATATGTATAATTTATTTTCTACGAATAAGCTCCATTATTATTATTTATTATTATTATTCATTAAACTCTCATGAAAAAATAAGACTGGTGTTAATCACCAATTGGGCATTTTAATAAGTGGAACACGAAGAATATGTCAAATGACAGGAATCATGTTGGTTAGTAATAGCAGTCTGATTTTTGCATGAGAGTTTAATGAAAGGGTAACAAATCAATTGGATGTTCTCTCCGACAAAATACATGGGCCGTTTTCGTAATCTGGCGTTCCAAATTTTTAAACTGTTCCACAATTAAAACTTCCCCTGTTCCAGTGCTCCCGTACATCAAAGTTTGTCCGACTAGACACCGTTAAGTGAATAACAAATTTTCAGCTTGCTATTAATCAACTTTTTTTTGGTACGCGGGATCCAGGCCCATAAGTAGTTTAAAATTTAAATTTTTCTTATTCTTTTAATAACACTTTCACCTATTTTGGTTCATTTCTTATAATTATTTACTAATAATAAAATTGTTGTCTATTACTTCCATTTAGCGCGCCTATGAGTATATTGTCACAATTATTGATCTTAGATAATGTCAAATATTGCCATTGTTGCCAAAGTTTCGCAGAACTTTCGAAAAAGGGTATGATGCTATATCCCGAAGTTATACTGATGAGGCGCTACTGTTGCCTCTTAACTTTTTCAGCACTTCTAATGCCAGAATTTTTTATTTAACTGCTCATCAAGCACACGCTACAAATAATTTTCCCGTTTTTTCATTGTATTTTTTTTAAGACCACTTTTAATAAAGTCATTACTCACTCAAGAAAACCACTTTTGCTGATGGCCTACCCACTGAAAGTAAACATGGTAATAGTCGAGAGGCACTCAATTTTCCAACTAATTTGCAATCATTGTCGAGCATCGCCATTGACGTGTATTTATGCAAGTTAGGTATAAACCAGTTCTGCTTTAGGGATATTACTTCTCAGTGTGTAATTAAAAGTTGATTTGTTTGATTACGAATTGATACCTCGGGGATAGGAGCACGCCATACTGTGCTACAGCGGCGCAAGATGAAATATTTTAAGATCATATGGAGTAAAAACAGCAATAAATATATCAAGCATCTTACAGATTTAAATAAATGAGATTTTCTCATTCAAGAGTGTGCTACCCAGTATGTACTTTACCGTTATATTCAGAGCCTATTTTACTTCAAATTAGGCCCGAGGCACTACACAATTTTCGGGCCCCTAAATATGATTTAATAATAATACCTTTTTTAAATAAATTAATTATTTAATAGAAATATAGTTGCACCAGAAATTAAAAATTTTATTAACAATAAATAAAATTTGTATTTAAACAATTAAACATTATTTGAATACAGTTTGTCGCATTTAAGATGAAGACAGCTCTATATTATATTTTGGCTATCAAAATAACTGCAGATTTGAAGTATTCCACAGTAATACAGGTTGAATGTTCACATTTTTTAAGATACTGAGCTGAAATTAAAATTTTAAACGCAGCCTACTGCGTCTCGACAAACAGGGTAAATTTTCGATATTTTGCTTCGCGTTAGAGATATCGTAAAAAGTTATTTGAAAAAGTACTTCCAAATCTTATTCTAACCCCACATACCAAATTGCATGGCAAAATTCACATTATTTTTTCAGTATTTGTAGTCAGGACCCTAAAATTCATCCCAGCTGTCCCGAGATGAATCTCGGGCCAGTCAATTTTAAGTTTTAGTCTCCTGGCTATAAATAATGAAAAAACTAAAAGTGCGAATTTTGTCATAAAATTTAGTATGTGGGGTTAGAATAATATTTGGAACAACTTTTTTAAATAACTTTTTCCGAAAATATCGAAAATTTATCCTGTTTGTGGAGTCGCAGTAGGCTGCGTTTAAAATTTAGATTTGAGCTGAGTATCTTAAAAAATGGGAATATTCAACTTGTATGACTGTCCAAAACTTCAAATCTGTATTTATTTTGATAGCGCTCTCTTCATCTTAAATTGGACACAATATATGCCATATATCCTTTTGTAAATAATTTGGTCGTTGAACCATAAAAGGATGGACCGTTCTTGGACAAAAATTTAATGATTGCTATTATTCGTTGAAGCACGTTTCTCCAATTTTCCTTTTGTTCCAAACAACTTTTTTCCATTAATGTTAAACGGGCTCTACATTCTCGGCGAAGTTACTTCGCCAAACACTACACACCCGTTCGAAGTGCGATACCGACAAAGAGCGGTGCGATACCGATAAAGATCCCTTTGACCAGACCGACAGCGAATGGAAGTAGAGCGAAGTCAAGCAAGGTTACACAAGGTGGCATTCTACACTCTCGTACTTGTTGAACTTCGATCGACTTCGGCGAGAGTGTAGACGGCGTTTTACAATTTGTCCTACTGTACTTTACTTCTCTTGACTAATGTACTAATTGATGAAATATGTTCAGGAGATTGCTCATGTTGAATAACTGCCCTATTGATATTTTTCCAGTCATTATACCAATCGAAAGTTAGAACAACAACAATTTTCGTGGAAATCAGTTTACAAACGTAACAATAAATACGGCTACATTAGCTTTCATTTTATACAAATCGCAAATGTAGGATTTTATTATTTTCCAGTTATGTAACACATTCACTAATTTTAGAAATATTATTAATTCGGTCGATTATTTATAAAATATTGTTGAAATTTCAGATTTAAATGTTTTGGTCAATCCCCTATATCGCTAGGAAAATAGTTATTGACATTGTCGTTTTCCATATGAGATGACGGAGATGTACTTGTGACGGGTGAAGTCGCTTGGAAATCAACAGTGGAGTCATCATTTATCATTTCCTGTTTGTAAAATGAAAGAATTTAGAAAATTTATTTTGTTACTGCAATAAAAAATTTTTTTGGTGGTTTTCTTTCCGCGCCCCATTAAAATGCGGGCCCGAGGCAGGTGCCTCACGGGCCTAGACAAATAGGCCCTGGTTATATTAGATGTTAAATATAGTATATCTGAGTCAGTAAAAATCCGCGAAAATCATAATTACTTAGGAAAACTGCAACAGTTGAACGTAAAAGCAGATTAATTGTTTCAACGTTTTGGAATGATATCCTACATTGGCGCCGGCAGCGGGGTGCGAAGAACTGCAGTCAGAGACTGGGAAGATCGAAAAAAATGGAAGTCCTGGCTGACGGAAGGGAAACGGCATTAGCTGTAGACAACCCTTTATATATATATATATATATATATATATATATATATATATATATATATATTTATATATATATATATATATATATATATATATATATATATATATATATATATATATATATATATATATATATATATATATATATGTTTATGCCATAATTGTTGCAAGCAATATTTATGTTGGCTATAGGGGAGCAAAGTATGCTAAATGTGCAGTCACTCGAGCGTTATGGGGATCTATTGGGTTGTGAAGAGTAGGTCCTAAAACCAAAAAAAGTTAAGTAAAGTTGTCCATTTTAGTGGGAGCTTGCCATTTTTTAATTTAATTTTCCATTTCCAACAATGGTTTTTTCGGATTATAACGTCATTTATGCATAATTCGAAAAAATGTTTTGAATAAAAGTTACTTATTTTTTCGTAAGGAATCCAAATCTGCAATAAAAAATGGGGCCCCTATTTAAGATTTGAAAGTAACCCCCCACCCCACCTCCGTGGGGGGTGGTGTTTGCTGCCATTCGATAGATTTTTCAAAAATATGAAATAAGTGTATTTTACAGTTTTTCGATCTGATGTTCATTTCGCAGAATATCGCGGGATTCGTATTTAAAATATTAAATTTACCCCCCACCCTTCTCCGTGGGAAGTCGTGTTTGGTATCATTCGAAAGATTTTTAAAAAATATTGAGCACATAGTTTTAATTTAATGATCTGTCATTCATTTCGGCGAAATATTCGCTTTTTTCTTGTGAAACTTTGGGACTCCCCTATGTCCTTACGCCCGGCTCAAATCGTCAGATTTTTGAAATATACACTCTTTTGCATGTGCTTAACTTACCATATCTTAATCTGACAATTTCGAGTTTTTTTAAGGATATATTTTTTTTTCGGGTCCCCCTTAACGAACTCCCCTGTGTTAAGAGCCAATATATGGTAGAGGTACATCTGCAGGGTACCAGGTTTCTCCCCATATGATAATCTGACGCGCTCGAGTAACTGATCACAAAGCTCAAATTTTAACCATTAGTGTGGATAAAGCTGATGCTAATAATCAATATCATCTGGTTAGATCCTTTTGTCAAACTAATAAATTAAAATTTCTTGAGTATCTTCGTCAGTGCGACTTTAATGATGTATATGAAATATCAGATGTGGAAGTAGCTTATAATATTTTTAATGAAAAAATTGGTTCGGGCTTCGAATACGCGTTCCCGACTAAACGTAAAAAATACATAACAAAAGAAATTTTAAAGGTTGGTTAACTCCCGGAATAAAAGTATCGTCAAAAAACAAAAGATTCTTATTACAACTAAAAAAATATACAAATAATATTACCATAAAAAACTACATTAAAACGTATTGTCGATGGTTACAACAAATAATTAAAGAGGCAAAAAATAAGTACTTCCACGGTATAATCAACTCCTCAAATAATAAATCTAAAGCGACATGGGATTTAATTTCACATTTTAACAAAAATAACATAACAGCTAAGAAAGATATATTTAATAAAAAAGATGATATTGATATCACAAATCCAACTGAAGTTGCAGAAGAATTTAAATCTTATTTTCAACACATTGCATCAAGTATTATTCCTAATATCAAAAGTAAAAAATCTAGTGATAACTATTTGCAGAGTTTACTAATACAATATTAAAAAAACGAGCCTGTACCGCCATTAAGAAGAACAAAAAAATACACTTTCTTCAAATAAACTTTTTTATCCGATGCCTAGATTTTGTGTCATTTTGGAACTACTAATGAAATAAAAAATTTTAGTAATTCCAAAATGACACAAAATCTAGGCATCGGATAAAAAAGTTTATTTGAAGAAAGTGTATTTTTTTGTTTTTCTTAATGGCGGTACAGCCTCGTTTTTTTAATGTTGTATTTAATTACAGAGTAATTTCCACATATTAATATATTTTTCAAATTGGGCTCTGTACCGCCATTCTTTATTATATTACGAATACGTGTGCCAAATATCTCGAAAAAATATTCAAAATTACAGCCGCAATCTTGGAACGCGTTTTTGCTACCTGTTGATCGCTACTGTCTCCTCTTAACACGACGTAGTTAGACCACTACATAATAAAATTACCATTGCACTAATCGTAGCCCCATCGGAAGGATTGACGCTTTAGCACCTGTATGTTAAATTTTTTTTGAACCGTTTTGTCTTACTGACAATTCACGGGCAGTCTACATCCGATCTCTATTCGCAAAAAATGACCATTGAATCACCTACACTTGAAGAAGTTGCGCCAAACGAAGAAATAAACATCGAAGATGGAGAGGTAAAGGAAGTATTAAGGAAAATAAAAAAAGCAGAAAATCATCAGAAGACAGATTATTAAACGAACTAGTACAGAGGAGAAGACCTGACCAAGCAACTATTAAAACTAATCCAAAAATAATAGAACAAAACAGGATTCACCTCTCTTCAAAAAGAGAGACAAATTTTACTCAGAGAATTACAGAGGAATTAACTTATTAAACACCACTAGACCAAGGATGATGTGTGAATAAATGTCTATTTTTGGATGTGAGATGTGGCATTCGGATTTTTTCAGATAAAGTTAGGTGACAACTTCAATAATTAATTGACTTATGCTCCTTCTTCAATATTCCCGGAACATTAATAAAAAAATTAGAATATTTAAAATTTTTTTGAAGATATTCTTCTTTAGGCGCGATTCGATTGAAGGTAAAATTGTACATAAATCTGCGCGCCTGAGCACACAGACAGTATGTAGTTCCTTGCTAATCTTTCAAGATAGGTGTTTATGTATCTGTATCCGTACAAATAAGTCATTAAAAGAATATATTAGTGTTTTTAGTAAATGTATTATTTATTATAATTCTTGTGTTTTTGGATTTGTGTTTCTCTGTAGTAAAATAATAAAATATTTACACTATTTGTCGCCGTGTTGTGTAATTATATCCGAAACTTACATGTCAATTAGAAGGACCTCGCTGGTGTAGTTGCTAGGGCGTTAGCTCCGAGATTGGAATGACGCGGGTTCGAATCGAATTTTTTTATTTTTGGTGGTTTTAATAAAAAATTTTTGAAAGTGGTTGATAAGAAAGTTAGTTTAATGTTTAAATAAAATATAAATAACCTGTTAAGTATATTTACTTCGTTGAAGTTACCTATATAATAGAAGAATATCTTCTTACGTGCGTACAAAGTACACACACATTCTTTTTTATTTCTTTGCTTATAACTTTAAAATGATTCGTTTTGGAACAAAGTCGTACAGAAATAAAATAAATATAATTGAATTTTGTATGATATACGACTGCTTAAAAATGTCTTAAAGTATTGCTCTTTCTGCAATATAGCAATAAATACAAAATAAGGGGGCAAAATAAGCCTGTTGTTATTAAAAGTTTTTTAACCACTTAGGTAGCACTTAGAACCTTAGTAATTCGCTTAGAAAATTTTTATAGCACACTTAAACCGTCTACCAAATTTCATTAAAATCGACCTAATAGATTTTGCATAATAAATGTGCAATCTAAATTTTTTTAAAAAAGTTCAAATTTTAAAAAAAATTTCTGCACAAAAAGTAGACCATTTAGAAGTTGGCTAATTTTTTTACATATAAAGAGGCGCTCTGCCTATCTAATACACTTTACAGAATTAAAATCGGATTATTTAAGCGGCCTCAGCAAGGTCTTAAAATTATAAACAGTTTTTTGGCTTATGAACAAATAGCTTTGTTTAACAATAAAAAAATTAATTTTTATCAATGCAAATAATCAAAACTGGTACAATTTGACTTGAACTTTCAAATGCTGTAAGCCGAATTGCTATTTTATTTTTTTTTAATCAAAAGTTATTCGGGTTAAAAAATTGCAATTTTTCGATTTTTTGAAAGTTCAACCGGGTTTATCTCGAAAACTATACATCCTACGAAAAAACTTGTAATATTTTTTGCTTAGAATTACTCAAGGAATACAAAAAAATGTTTTGTTTTACTAAAAATCGCTGTTATATAATTCCTCAAGTTCTTGGTTTATAACAAATCTTATCGACATCCGGATCAACTGTTACCCAAAAAATTCGTGTTCTACGGAATACATACAATAGGCTTGGGTAAGTCCATCTAAATAAAGCAGGCCGGTGCACCCCCCCTGGCGACCAAACTAATTTGTTTATAAGCCAAAAAATTGTTTAAAATTTTGAAACATTGGTGATTCTGCTTTAATAATCCGATGTTAATTCTGCAAAGTGTATTAGGTAGATAGAGCGCCTGTTTATATGTTAAAAAATTAGCAACCTTTTAAATGGTCTACTTTTGGTTCAGAAGGTGTTAAAAAAATTTAAACTTAAAAAAAAAATAGATTGCAAAATTATTATGTAAAATCTATTAGGTCGATTTTAATGAAATTTGGTGGACAATTTAAGTATGTTATAAGGATGTTTCAAGCGAATTACGAAGGTTCTAAGTGCAACCAAAGTAGTTGAAAAACATTGAAGAAAAACAGGCTCATTTTCCTCCCTTATTTTATATTTATTGCTATTTTGCAAAAATGGTAATAATTATAATTATAATTATAATGTAAGACATTTTTCACCAGTCGTATATTATACACAATTTAATTGTCTTTATTTTATTTCTGCACGACTTTGTTCCAACATAAATTGTTTTAAAGTTATAAGCAAACAATGTAGAAAAAATTCGATGTCTTTCGAAATTTTTAAATATTTTAATTTTTTTATTAATGTTCCGGGCAAATTTAAGAAAAAGCATAAGTCAATTATAATTATTGAAGTTGTCACCTAACTTTATCTGCAAAAATCCGAATGCTGCCTCTTACTCAAAACAGATCCGCCGTAATATACACGTTAGAATTAACAACTAAAGTATTAACAAACAAACTGAATACAATTACAACATTATTAAAAGAACAGCAAGGTTTTAGGCCAGGAAGATTATGTACTCACGCTATATTTATAATTAGAAGTATAACAAAATATTTTTCTTTAATGTCCAGTCCTCTAACCCATAAAATAGTACGGAGAACAGGTACATCTTAGAAGTCTTATTTTTAAAGAAATTGTAATGTCCCTTCTACAGAATACTTTTTTCAGTTTGCTTAAAGCATTTCTTGTTGGTCCCATTTTTGCTTTAATCTCGTTCGTTTACTCATTATTTTCATTAACCCTTGTACCCAGATATTTATATTTTTCATCTTTTTAAATTTGTTCTCCATGTACTGTTATAAATATCTTGGTTGCCATATTAGTGAACAACTAGATCCAGATAAAGAGATAAAATGTAGAATCGAGATGATTAAATGTTACATTTGGTCAGTCGTCTTGTATGGTGTCGAAGCATGGACATTAAAAATATCCACCATTAATCGTTTGAAGGCCTTTGAAATGTGGCTGCACAGACGTATACTGAAAATACCATGTACGGCTATGCTGACAAATGTGGCAGTCCTAAAGAGAGCAAATGCTGCCCGCGAGCTGCTTATATGCAGCTATTGGTCTATTTTGGCCCCATAGTAAGTGGAGACCGGTATAATATTCTTCAACTTATTATGATGGGTAAAATCGAAGGACGCAGAGGAATTGGTAGAAACCAGACCTCTTGGTTGAACAATATCCGGGAGTGGACGGGAATAAAGAAAGCAGAACACCTATTTAGAATAGCTCGAAACAGAGACAGTTTCGCCACGTTAATCGCCGCCGTCAAGGGGACTTGATAGGGCACGTTAAGAAGAAGAAGTACTGTTATGATTTCTTGGCTCTGTTTGGCTTTTGTAATTACCATAAATTGTATCGATTTTGTGTTTAGGGACAGCCTATTTTCTTCTCTGACTTCTACGAACCTGTCAACCATTTGTTGTAAATCATCAACACGTTAAACACATCAAACATTCCGCTAATAAAATAGTGTCATCGACAAACTGTATATTATTGATTGGTCTACCATTTATTTTTATTCCCGTAGATAGTTCTTTTAGTGCTTCCTGGATTATTTCCTCTGAGTACAAATTGACAGAGTAGGAGAGAAGACACAGCACTGCCTGACGATCCTCTCAATCTGTATTTAATTTGAAAAGACATTGTTCTCTTTTACCACAGCGATCTAAAATGATAATAGATAGCGCTAATGATCATGATGACTCTTATATCTGAGTTTTTCTTTTCAAGTAAATTTATAAGGCGATTATATTTGACCTTATCGGAGACATTGTGGTAAACTAAGAAACAAATATTATATACTGGCTGATTGATATCCATGCAGCTTAGCACAACTGCATTAATTTACATTTCTCCTTACGGTAGGAGAGCCCAAGCGGGGATTTTTGCAGTTACTCGAGCACGTCAGCTTATTACATGGGGGGAAACCTTGTACCCTGTAAATATACCTGTACCATATATTGGCTCTTAATACAGGGAGTTCGTTAAGCGGGGTCCAAAAAAAATCGAATCTTAGAAAATTTTGAAATCGTCAGATTAAGATAAGGTACCAAATTATTTTTTTATACCTCTGTTAAGTACATGCAAAAGAGTGTATATTTACACACCTATTTACACATACCTATTTTAAGTACATGCAAAAATCTGACGATTTGAGCGGAGCGCAAGAAAATGGGTGAGTCACAAAGTTTCACAAAAAAAGCGAATATTTCGCGAAATAAACGTCAGATCTAAAACTTAAAAAATGCGTGTTTAATATTTTTCAAAAAACTATCGAATGATATCCAACACAGCCCCCTCGGAGAGGGGTGGGAGGTAAATTTAAAATTTTAATTACGTACCCCGCGATAGTTCGCGAAATGAGCATCAGATCGAAAAACTGCAAAATACACGTATTCAATATTTTTCAAAAATCTATCGAATGGCACCAAATACGACCCCCCACGGAGGTGGGGTGGAGGGTTACTTTAAAATCTTAAATAGGAGTCCCCAATTTTTATTGCAGAATTGGATTCTTTATGTAAAATAAGCAACATTTATTCGAGACCTTTTTTGAATTATGGATAGATGGCGCTAGAATCGGAAAAAACGATTGTTGGAATTGGAAAATTAAATTAAAAAATGGAAAGGCCCCGGCTTTATGGAAAACTTAACTTAGGTTTTTCTTTGGTTTTAGGACCTACTCTTCACAACCCAATAGGTCCCCATAACGCTTGAGTAACTGCAAATTTAGCATACTTTCCTCCCCTACTATTACTAAAGACAAACTAATAAAATAAATACGTAATGTATTTTAATAACATATATATATTCATTTTAGCTTATCCGTTTAAATGTTTGTTATTTTTTGCTTCCTCTATAAGAAGTTCTAATACCGTGTTTCGTTCAAGGAAACATTTAATAACGTCAATAGATACATATTTCCCATCCAATTTAAATTTCGGAACAGCAGGATTACCGTGATCGTGAAAGGCGAGCAAGCAGCTAAATTCTAAAAACATTCAATTCAATTTCAATAGAAAGCACAGTCGCAAACCGAATAATATCTTCAATAAATTGGAACATTTTTCGCCAAACTGCGACGTCGTGCGGTTAGTAAGTCAGCAGGAAAGCCACTCCTGCTATCAAATAATTGGTGTCGTATTTTACATGAACTCAGTTTTTTATGGAACTGGAGCAACGAGTACATGAAGGTGTGTATGTGAAAAAGTGATGGCGAAAAGGTTAGAATGTGTGTATTTATAAATTCTTATCGACATTTTAGATTTAGAACTAATGAAATAAAAGTATGTAGTAGGATTTTTATTGCATTAGGATCTTGCGTGCATTGGGGCCGTTACACTAGAGTGCATTAGGTACTTTCAAAACGCACAAGAAAACAAACTCAAACGTATTGCGTAATGTTATATATGCGAACAAACTTAATGTGTTGGAAAATGTTTCAGTCCATTCTGAAATGGACCTACCGGGTGTCCCTTTTAGAATGGTTCTCGGCCATATCTCAGGAACCGTTTGTAGTACAGCTTTGAGAAAAAATATTTATAACAAAAGTTGCATCGGGAAAAGCCTGGAAATTATTTTCATAATTGTAAGTTCACCGCTAGAGGGCTTAATTGAATATCAAAAATTAAAAAATAAATTTTTTACAAAATTTGCCTAATGAAAGGGCACTGAAAATCGGATTATCGTATTCTTCATAAAATTCAGCGCATATTTGATTTCACAAGTTTAAGTCTACCTTTGCAAATAAGAGGTGGAGGTGAGTGGGAACCTTGTTATGAAAAAATGGCTGTAAGTCCGGTTCTGCTAAATCGAATTTTGCAAACTTGGTCTTGTTGAAAACAGCTTTTTTTGTCAATGGAAGAGTTATAATTTCGAAACAGCCTATTAAGTAATATGGCGTTATTTAATTATTTTCAGAAATCTAGTTTTGTTTGGAAAATATTAAATACAAGTATGCATTTTTAATCCTTTATTACAAAATTCGATCAAATTAGCAACAGAATAGCGAAAACCGCATGTCGATACCTTTTTTGTATCTCAAGAGATCTTAACAAACGTGTAAATTTTAAACATAACTGATCCTGTCACCGGTAAACGAAGGAAAAGTAGTGTGCTGTGGAAAAAACAAAGAAACATTTTTTAGATGTCAACGTGTATTAATTAGAACAACAATAGGACAAGCAACACTATAAAGTATAACAAAGAAATAAAAACAACTACTTAGTGACGACATAAATGTTCAAATTATGGCCCATAATTTTCGATGCAAGTATTTACTCTAAGAGTATATTGAACAGCAGTCTCAATTTCTGCTCTCGCAATGCTTTGTATGGAGTTTACTACTCTCTGGATCATGGTTTCTCGAGGAGTGGGCCTAGCGGCAAAAATCCGCCCCCATAAATAAAAGTCTAAAACAGTTAAATCTGGTGATCTGGCTAGCCAAAAAATAAGCTTCCACGTCCTATCCATCTATCAGCTAATGACTCATCTAAAAAATCTCTTACTACTCTGGAAAAATGCGCGGGACAACTATCGTGCTGAAACAACCTGGACCTACGAACTGCTAGCGGTACATCTTCCAGAAGAAGAGGCAATTCTTTCCTTAAAAAAATTAGATAGAGATCACTAATAAAAGCATTATCGAAAAGAAAGGGTCCAATTATCTGACTATCACCAGATTTAACTGTTTGATGTGGTGAAGGTTTGGTATTTCACTTTTATTCAGTAAATGCTTGAATCAAAAATGATGGGCAATAATTTGAACATTTAAGTCGTCAAGTTGTTTTTATTTCTTTGTTATATTTTTTAGTGTTGTTTGTCTTACTGTTGTTTGTAATGTTTCTTTGTTTTTTTCCACAGCACCCTACCTTTCCTTAACTTTGTTTATCGGTTACAGTAACGGTTAGGTTTAAAATTTACATGTTTCTTAAGATATCTCGAGACAGAAAAAAGGAATCGACATGCGGTTTTTGCTATTCTGTTGCTAATTTGATCTAATTTTGTAGTACAGGATTAAAAGTGCATACTTGTATTTAATATTTTCCAAAGAAAACTAGATTTCTGAAAATAATTAAATAACGCCTCCTAGCTGGCACATTACTTAATAGGCTGTTCCGAAATTATAACTCTTACATTGACGAAAAAGAGGAGTTTTCAACAAGACCAAGTTTGTAAAATTCGATTTAGCAGAAACGGACTTACAGCCATTTTTTCATAACAATGTTCCCACTCACCCCCACCTCTTATTTGCAAAGGTAGACTTAAACTTGTCAAATCAAATATGCGCAGAATTTTATGAAGAATACGATAATCGGATTTCCAGTGCCCTTTCAGTAAGCAAATTTTGTAAAATTTTGATTTTTTAATTTTTGATATTCAAATACGCCATCTAGCGGTGAACCTGCAATTATGGAAATAATTTCCAGGCTCTTCCCGATGCAACTTTTGTTATAAATATTTTTTCTCAAAGCTGTACTATAAATGGTTCCTGAGATATGGCCGAGAGCCATTCTTATTGGGACACCCGGTACATACACTCACCTGCACAAAATTGCGCCACCCAAAATTTTTTATTAAGTTTGACAATTTATAACTTTATTATTTTGTACTCCGATTTTCAAGATTTTTGCACCAGTTTATAGGTACATATATTGACATCTTTTGGTATTATTCCGGTAACACAAAAATTTTGCTTGCATGGCATTATACAGGGGTGAATGGAAGCGTTGTATTTTCTCCTTACTTTAAAACATTCTGTGGAAAAATTGAAGAACTGATTTTTTTTCATAGTCCTGTCATATTATCCCGGAGGCATCACTAAAATTTTATTTTTTGAATTATCCGAATATCTCTTTTCTTGTAAGAGCTGTACTATTTTTTGTAACTAAAAACACTGATTTACTCATAAAATATAGGTTGGATTGATAAGATTAGAATGGCCCGCATGCTGCCCAGATCTGAATCATATTGAGTATTTATGGGATGAATTAAAAATGCTATTCGCCCTCATCCTAGGCCTCCAGAAAATTTGGTGCAGTTTTGGCCTTGGTAGTGGAATATTGGGCTATTCCCCGGGCAAGGATAACATATTCTTATTCGATGCCAAACAGATTGCGAGCAGTCGTTGCTGCTAGAGTTGGACATACCCGCTATTGAACTGTTTTGTTTTATTAATTTTAGTGCGTTTGATATTTTTAATTAAAATAACCTTCAAAGCATTATTTTTACTTACAACTCTTACAAGAAAAGAGATATTCGGATAATTCAAAAAACAAAACCTTAGTGATGCTTCCAAGATAATACAAAAGGGGTATGAAATAAAATCAGCCCTCCAATTTTTCCACAGAATGTTTTAAAGTTAGGAGAAAATACAACGCTTCCATTCACCCCCGTATAATGTCATCTAAGCAAAAAATTTTTGTTATCGGAATAATGAAAAACACCACCAATACATGTACCTACAAACTGATGCAAGAGTTTTAAAAATCGGAGTACAAATAATGAAGTAACAGATTTTCAAACTTAATCAAAAATTTTGGGTGGCGAAATTTTGTGCCGGTGAGTGCATAAACGTTTCTCTAATACCTAATAGTAAGTAGGTTTTATTATGTAATTTTCATTCAGTGGTGTTGGATTTCTAGTTAAAGATTATTCGAATTTCACGTCATGTAATAATATAAAAAAGTCAATTAAGGTGATAGGCGCAAAATGTTGGTCCAATGCTATTCAAATGCATTCATTTTTTCGAATCCTGAGAAAACTAATAAATATTTTAAAAAAATTTAAACGCAGAATGAAAGATTACCATATTACTGAGGGCCGACTAACTAACTAGTTTCTACCCTTATTAGGGTTTCCTCAGAGAGCGCATATTTCATTCTCTCTCTGAACTACTAAAATTCAGGCCGCCGCGCTAGCTTCGGTCCTCAAACGAAAGATTATTATGAGATGGATGGCATGGCGGCATCTGCTAAATACGATCAAAAGTTTTACTTTCAATATTAACAATATTGAAAACAAAAATTACAGCCCAAATAGAACTAAAAGATAAGATAGGGTTAATACAAATATACGGACCAACAGAAGGTAGTGAAGAAGAGGCTATGATAGAATTCTACAACGAACTCCAATATACATTAGATAAGTTAAGAGACACAGGGGAAAAATAAGTTAAGAAAATAAGTTAGGAGACACAGTCCCTTGAATCGCAATTTTCGGCTCTTATTGGAGCCTCATCGGATAGAACGTAGGCTTGTTCTTCATATCCCAATTGATCCGTACTGAGAGGTTTTCCCACCCATTGCAACTGAAGTGAAAATATTAAGAGACTAGCGTCATCTGGCAATTAAAAGATGAAGTTTTCGATCCTAATAGCATTATTAATAATATTTAGAAAATATTAAAATATTACTAAACGATTTTTAAATCGAAAACTTATTGGTCCATTTCCTTGGCAACACCTCCAAGGCTTCTAAAATTTGCAAGCCAAATGGATGCTGAAGCGAAGAAGACAAGAGGGAATTCAAAAAACTTACTATTCACGACCCCGTCTGTTCAGCTGGTAAATTCCAACAGAAAATGGACCTAGTTACTCGAAGGAGTAAAGACCAATATAAAAATAAAATTAAAATTTTATTTTTAATTCAGTTGCAATGCGAAGGCAAAACAATCTTATTTTTCAATTAGAATACGGAGCGCAGTCCAGTCCCTTGAATCGCGATTTTCGGCTCTTATTGGAGCCTCATCGGAAAGAACGTAGGCGATTCAGGGGACTGGACTGCGCTCCGTATTCTAATTGAAAAGTAAGATTGTTTTGCCTTCGCATTGCAACTGAATTAAAAATAAAATTTTTATTTTATTTTTATATTGGTCTTTACTCCTTCGAGTAACTAGGTCCATTTTCTGTTTGAATTTACCAGCTGAACAGAGGGGGTCGTGAATTGTAAGATTTTTGATCTCCCTCTTGTCTTCTTCGCTTCAGCATCCATTTGGCTTGCAAATTTTAGAAGCCTTGGAGGTGTTACCAAGGAAATGGACCAATAAGTTTTCGATTTAAAAATCTTTTAGTAATATTTTAATATTTTCTAAATATTATTAATAATGCTATTAGGATCGAAAACTTCATCTTTAATTGCCAGATGACGCTAGTCACCTAATATTTTCACTTCAGTTGCAATGGATGGGAAAACCTCTCAGTACGGATCAATTGGGATATGGAGAACAAGCCTTCGTTCTTTCCGATGAGGCTCCAATAAGAGCCGAAAATCGCGAGTCAAGGGACTGGACTGCGCTCCGTATTCTAATTGAAAAGTAAGATTGTTTTGCCTTCGCATTGCAACTGAATTAAAAATAAAATTTTTATTTTATTTTTATATTGGTCTTTACTCCTTCGAGTAACTAGGTCCATTTTCTGTTGGAATTTACCAGCTGAACAGACGGGGTCGTGAATTGTAAGTTTTTTGAATTCCCTCTTGTCTTCTTCGCTTCAGCATCCATTTGACCAATAAGTTTTCGATTTAAAAATCTTTTAGTAATATTTTAATATTTTCTAAATATTATTAATAATGCTATTAGAAAAATAATAATTTTAGGAGATTGGAATTCTAGAGTAGGTAAGGACGTTAATAGGGGATTAGGATGTATTGGACAATATGGGGAAGAAACATTAAATAGAAATGGAAATAAAATGCTAGAATTCTGCCAAACGAATGACCTGATAATAAGAAACACATTCAGTGAACAAACCATTGAAGACAAATATACATTTGTGGCTGAAGAGAGAAATGCAAAGAGCCCTATCGACTATATAGTATATACGAGAAAAGAACAAAAAATACAAAATATCTTAACGGAAAAAGAGACGGAGCTGTCCACACAACACAGGCTTGTCACTGCAAAACTGAAGGATGAAAAAATAGAGGAGGTGGAAAGAAAAGAGTACAAGAAAGTAAATGTAAACAAACTAAAGATAGAACGTGTGCGAGAACTTTACAAGAAGGAAACCAATAAAAGATTGAGGCAGATAGAGTGCCAAAAAGAAACATGACAATGAAAGAAAGATGGAAAACTTACAGGGAAGTATTAAAGAAAACAGCAGCTGAAGTATGTGGAATCAAAAAATGTGATAAGCCATTGAAAAGGACAAGATGGCGGAATAAAGAAGTGAAAACAGAAATAAAAAAGAAGAAAATAGCATGGAAAAAGTACATCCAAACGGGATTAGAAGAAGATAAAGAAGAATATTACAAGAAGAGACGATTGGTAAAAAAGACAGTCACACAAGCAAAAGCAAAATCATGGAAAGAATGTGGAGAAAAACTACAAGAAGGATATATAACAAATAATAGAAACTTTTGGACGACAATACGACACATGAAGGGGGGAAAACGAAAGGAGATAAATGCAGTAAGAGATAGATCAGTGCAAATTCAAATAAACCCGGAACAAATAGCTAGGGTATGGAAAGAATATTACGAGGAAAGATTTGATACCGAAGTAACACAGGTTGACAATGTAATAAATGAAGGCCAAGAAAACGCAGAGATAGACCAAATAAGTAGAGAAGAAATAATAGAAGGAATATCAAACATAAAAATAGACAAGGCAGGAGGAGATGCTGAAATTGAACCGGAAATGGTAAAATACATGGGAGAAGAGGGAATATACTGGCTATGGACAATATATAAAAAGGCGCGGGAAAAACATTAATCCCTAGAGACTGGCAGAATAACATAATTGTACCAATATACAAAAAAGGAGAACATATAAACTGCAAAAACTACATAGCTATATGTCTGTCATCGGTATGCTTTAAAATGTATACGAAAATAATAGAGAAAAGACTAAGGCAAGAAGTAGAAATGAAATTGGGAGATGAACAAGCGGCCTTTAGACCAGGAAGACAAACAAATGACAACATATTTACCATCAGAAACCTAATCGAAAGATGCTTAGACACGGGGGGAAAACTGGTATTAGCATTCATAGACGTAAGAGCAGCATTTGACACAATAGAAAGACAAATTATAGGGGAATGCTTGAGGAAAATAAATATACCAAACAGATTGATAAAAATTATCGAAAGTACTTACAAAGAGGTGAAAGGAAGAGTACAAATAGCAGGGGAACGATCAGAAGAATTTAATTGGAAAAGAAGTATTAAACAAGGAGATAGTCTCAGCCATTTGCTATTCATAATCGTAATGAATGAATTAATAAGAAAAACCAGAGCAAGAACAAACAACTACAGATAATAATAGGATACCATAGATACTTACTTACTTTCCGTGTCCGGAACACCAACAACTTTAAATTCTGTATTTCCAATGGTTGGCCACATAGATGGCCCTGTCATTTGCTATAATTAAGTCTTGTTCTGTGCAGGTCTCTCTCATCTCTGTGCATGATAGTAGATGCCGGCTGGTCTGAACCGCGCCACAGTCGCAGGTATCGTCCTCCTGGTATCCCCATTTTTTCAGGTTACTAGCACAACGTGAAACGCCGGTTCTTAGTCTGTTTAGCGCTTTCCAAGTCGGATACGGTAAATTGTGTCCAGCAGCCATTTCCTCCGAGGGAGGAAAATGTGTCGCAGTAGTTGACGCTTGCCATAGGTGTATTCGGCGCGTCTCTGGCGCTTCGGGGATGGATCTTGATGTTTTCAGGAAGCTTTTCCGAGATCTTAGTCTGCTTGGCTGAGTTTGGTGGTCATATAAGGGGTGTCTTCGGTCCGTCTCCTGCTTTTTCCGTTCTACCTCTGACGTGACCTTTCTCCTGATTGGTGGTGGAGCAATTCCAGCAATGGGGTATACCTCTTCGATAGGTGTCGGTTTCAGGCAACCCGATATTATACGGACCGTTTCATTTAGAGCCACGTCGACGTTCTTTGCGTGAGCAGAGTTTGCCCATACTGGTGCTCCAAACTCCGCGGCTGAAAAACATAATGCCAAGGCAGAAGTGCGGAGAGTGTGTGGTTGTGCTCCCCATTTTGTATTAGTTAGCTTGCGGATGATATTATTTCTGGCACTTACTTTCTTCTTAACATCTTGACAGTGGTATCGGTAAGACAGAGTTCTATCCAGACGGACGCCAAGGTATTTTGGCGTCTTGTTGTGTTCCAGCATCTGACCACGCCATTCCACCTCCAGCGACCTTCGGGCATGCTTGTTTCTCAGGTGGAAAGCACATACCTGGGTTTTTGTGGGATTGGGTTTCAGATGGTTTTTATCATAGTATAGAGCTAAGTCTCCCAGGGCATCTGTCAGCTTCACTTCGACTTCATTAAAGGTTCTTCCCTGAGCTGCCACCGCTGTATCATCAGCGTAAATAAATTGCCTTGTTTGTTGGTGTATGGGTTGGTCGTTGGTGTATATGTTGTATAGAAACGGCGCGAGGACACTTCCCTGTGGTAGCCCATTTTTTTGGTCCCTCCACCGACTGTTCTTGGACTGGAGCGTTACGTAGAAGCGTCTATTCTGGAGGAGACATTTCACTAACCTTGTTAGTCGGAAGTCCTTTGTAGTTTCGTAGAGTTTTGCGAGTAGCCGTTGATGGTTAACTGTATCATAGGCGGCAGTTAGGTCTATGAACGCTACTCCTGTTATTTCCTTCCGTTCAAAACCATCTTCAATATGTTGGGTGAGATTAAGAATTTGACTGCAGCAGCACTTTCCGGGTCTGAATCCTGCTTGTTCTGGAATAATTTTAGTCTCCACATATTCTGCGATCCGGTTCAGTATCATTCTTTCAAAGGCCTTGAAAAGGTGGCACAAGAGAGATACAGGTCTAAAACTCTTTGTATCCGCCGGATCCTTCCCTGGTTTTAAGAGGGCTACCACTCTAGCTTTTCTCCAGATTTTGGGGATTTGTAATGTACGGATGCAGCAATTCATCATTTTTACGAGCCACTCTACGGTTTTTAGTCCAAAGTTCTTTATTTGCTCTGTTCGTATGTCGTCCAGGCCAGCCGCTTTATTATCTTTCATTTGATGGATCGCGCCTCTCATCTCCTCTAGACAAAAAGAGGTACCTAGAACATCTCTTTCTTCGTCGATATTCCGTTGAGCTCTCACCTTGTTCTTTCTTGATGTCGTCTTACCGTTCATTAGAAGATGATGGGCTATCTGATCGGGTGTGACTTCTGTCATGTTGACTGCCGGAGCAGCGGGATCGTTGCCAAGATTCCGAATCAGCTTCCAGGCACGTCTGCTGTTTTGTTTCATGTCCAGACTCGTGACCAGCTTGCACCACCTTTCCGTTCTGTTGGCGGATATCGCATGTAACATTTCCTCCCCAGCCTGTATTGTCGCTTCCGAGAAAGGGTCTTCTTCATATAGCTGTTCGTATCTTTTAAGTAGGGGTTTAGATTCTTCATTGAGCCCCGCTATGTACTCAGTTCGACAACCTCTAGGGATAAATTTCCGTGATACTTGCTTTACGATTTCTACAAATTTATCGTATGAATCAGGGCAAGGTTCTAGCTGGGAAACTTCTTGATCCAATGTTTCAGAGAATTTTTCCCATTTTGCTTTAGTAAAGTTGAACCTTCTCTTGAAAGGAACAATTTCGTATCTGATTGCCGCGTTGGAAAGACAAATTATTGGTCTGTGCTGTGTCTTTGGGAGAGCGCTTCCAACGATTTTTGTCACCTGGTCTCCAATTCTGTCGCTGACAAATATATTGTCTGGGTTGTAACCTCTGCGCCATCTTCCGCTGTTGAACGACGCAGGCTGCTTTGGATCGTGAATAAGTTTTAGGTTCATGCTTTCAGCCCATTTTTCTAGTTCTTCGCCATTGGAATCTGTTTCGTTGTAACCCCACGCGACACTGTGACAGTTGAAGTCACCCAGTACGAATTTGATTTGCTGCGATTGAAAGTTATTCGGTTCCTCAAAAGCAAAGTCAGCGTTTGGTGGTTTGTACATTGACGTTACTGTACAGGAGTTTATCTCCACTGTGAGGATCTCGATGTCATTTTGATCTGTTAGAGATGTGGATGCTACGTCGATATCTGGTCTGACGAAGACTGCGCTACCATATTGGTCGTGTGGTCTCTCCAGTATGAGCTTCATACCCCGAATCCTTGGTCTGCGGCTTGCAGTACCTCTATGGGTTTCTTGAACCAGTAGAACATCGACACCATGTTCTCTGCACATATTAGACAATAGGTCTTCTTTATCTGCTGATAGTCCTTCAATATTAATTGAGGTCGTCATCAAAAATGGCCTTGATAAAGACCGTTTTGATTTTGATTGCATCTGTGTTGTTGGTGCACCGGTGTTGAAAGGATTAGCCGACATTACTCGTTTCCAGGGGACGCCCGATTGTATTCACAAGTGATCACAATCTACGTGGAGGCTCCTTTCATGTCCCCCATACCATAGATTACAACCGGTAACAATAGAGTCCTTAATGTATGCGGACGACATAGTACTAATAGCAGATTCCGAGAACAAAATGTAGAAACTAATGGATATATGGGTAGAGGAAATAGAAGAGCTAAAAATGGAAATAAACGAGGAAAAAGTAAGATAATGATAATCAACGGCAAAGAAGATAATAAAATAAAGATAAAATGCAAAAACTCAGAACTGGAAATAGTTACAACTTACGAATACCTGGGAAGTATCATTATTAACGACGGAAAAATAGACTGGGAAATATCAAATAGAGCAAAGAAATCAAACAAGTTATACTATGCCTTAGCCCCAATACTGAAGAAAAGAGAACTTGCAAGAGAGACAAAAATAAACATATATAATACAATAGTGATACCGACTGTGCTCTATGCAAGTGAAAACTGGACAATTCTGGAAAAACGTAAGAGTGGAATAAATGCAATGGAGATGAGACATTTAAAAAGGATAGTTGAAAAGACAAAATGGGATAGATTAAGCAACGAGACTATTAGGAGAATGGCCAACCAAGAACCAATAATGAATAAACTAAAAAAGAGACAAATGAATTGGTATGGGCATTTGATGAGGATGCAACCCAACAGAATTACGAGAAAAATCCACGAAGCAAGGAACATTGCAAAAAGAAAAAGAGGCAGACCAAGAAAAAAAATGGATACAGCAAATAGTAGAAGCGGGAAAAGTTAAAGGAAAATCACTCGAGGAATTAAAAATAATGGCGGAAAACAGAAAAGAATGGAAGAGATGGGTGAATGTAAATTAAAATAGCGATCCCAAATCCGACACCCTGATAGGGTACAAGGAAGGGGAGAAGCAAAGAAAGAAAGAAAACAAAACTTTATTAGAACTAATCTTCTGGTTACACCATTCGTGGCTTCCAAAATTTCCAAGCCAACGAATTGCCGGAGCTAAAAAGACCGAGGGAGATCTATCAAATTGCATCTCACTACTCGCCTGTCCAGCACTGTAAAATTTCAACAAAGATTAGTTCCGAATACTCAGAATGGGAGTAGAACTAATAAAAATAATAAATAATCATTCCGTTGTGAACCGAAATAAGAGCGTCTTATTTTAGTTAGTTCATAGAGCGCCAAAGCAATCTAACTAGTTTCTATCCTTATTAGGGTTTCCTCAGAGAGCGCATATCTGATTCTTTCTGAACTACAAAGTAGTGAGATGCAACCTGATAGATCTCCCTCGGCTTCTTAGCTCCGGCAATTCGTTGGCTTGCATTGTAGAAGCCACGAATGGCGTAACCACAAGATTAGTTTTAATAAAGTTTGTTTTCAATATTGTTAGTATTGAAAGTAAAAGTTTCGTCCGCATTTAAAAATCTTTATAGCAGGTATAGTTATATTAAATAGACCCTTTCGGGCTACATGACGGAACGTTTTCGGAATGACAATCCTATCATCAGTGCTGCTTACAAGGTATACATGGTTAAGCCACCAAAACAATCTGGGTGAAAACCCTTTAAATGATGTAAAGTTATAATGTTACATTGTTATTGTAATTAATATTATAGACTAAGAGCCGGTATTGGTGAAATTTGCTAATCATTTTAGGCACGATAAAAAGGACAGCGTAAAAACTTAAATAGTAGAACCTAAAAAAAAAGAATGTGTATGTACCTACTTTGTACGCACGTAAGAAGTTATACTTCTATTATATGATTCCAACGAAATTAATTCGACGCTGTCAAGCCAAAACGGCATAAACGACATTAACTTGATTTTTCAGGAAACACAAAAAACTGATTATTTTTATTTATACCAATTCTGCTTATCTGCACAGTGATTCAAAAAAATTGGTGATTTTTTTTTCAAATTTTAATATATTGTGAACATTAATGTGGCTGAAAATACTGTCTGAAATAAATTAAAAACTATAAAATGGCGCTTATATCCAATCAAGATATAACATTGGTGAATATGCCAAACTTACCTCTGGCGTTTGTGTCGATCGCATCGTTGTAAGGTTAGTCAATATGGCGCTTAAAAGGGATATATGCCATTAATGAAAAAAGAAACGAAAATTAAAAATTGTCGTTTATGCCAACAAGAAAAATGATGAAATTACGAAGATTTTTGATAGGGTTTATTTTTTATTAATCAAAAATACATTCCAAGTTAAAAACAAAACCTTAAATTCTTTAAACATGTTTTGGTGCTAGGATGAAATACTTAAAAGTAAATATGAAATACTTAAAAGTGGATATCTAATAATAAATAGTGAATTCTAATTCATAATCACTGTCAATATTTGGTTCAACATCCGTATTGCTTTGATTGCTTGTATTTTCCTTATTTTGATCACTACTTATACCGGCATCCAAACCATTATAATCTGCTGCTAAGTTGAAACATGATGTGAGATCGTGACTAAATATTTCTTCTTCTACTGCAACGTCTGGTGGTTCCTCAAAAATGATCATGCCATTGCTAAAAGCTTCTGCAATGTTGGTATTATAAATGTCATAAACCCAGTCAGTATATCATTTTGTACTGATTCGGTATGTTTTATTTTCATTTAGTAAGGCCATTATTTTTTTACTTCTGCTATTCATGTGCAACAAAAAAATGGCATAAACGCCAAAAATCGATCGCCATTTTTAGCTATATAAAATTGATTTGAACTCTATGCTGTAATACAAAATGAATTGTTCATCACACTAGTACAAAGTTACAATAGAATATTTTAAAATAAACTTTTTATTTGCGCAATTTTTAAATAAGAAACCTGCATAAGAATACCATTGAGGAATGGCACTTGTGTCAACCACGATGTTAATATGTGGTTTTGGCATAAACGCCTCATAGATTTTAAAGAAATTCAGTGTGTTTACGCTTCAAAAATCAATACAAATTGAAAATATTGCAAAGGTAGATATATCATGTTACTTATCCATAAAAATTGTAAAAATACATACCTTTACTATTATTACTGGACCGAAATGTACACAATGATAATCTTACGGGCACTGGCGATTATGTCAATCGGCGTTCACGTCGGTGTTCACGTGCGTGACTAGACTGGCGTTTATAAAAATTATAAACCTATATTTCACCTATTTCACTTTTTCTGCGGTTATTCCGCGTTGACTGTCTGGTGCGGAAATTAAAATCCTATTTTTTAGTGCAGCTAACTAAAAAGTGGCCATTTTGGCGTTTATGCCGTTTTGGCTTGGCAGCGTCGAATACTTTAAACACTTTATTTATATTTTATTTAAATATTAAACTAATTTTTCTTTTTCTTTTCTAACTAACTAACTTTTCAAACATTTTTATTTGTACAGTACCAAAAATTAAAAAAATAAAAGAATATAACTCACACAAACATATTGAAAAATGTACCAAAGAAATTATTTCTGAACAATAATCATTGGCAAAAATTTTAACTAAATACGCATTTTCTGAAAAAAATTATATAACAAATATATTCACAATCATAAAATGTATAAAAAAAATAAAAAAATAAACACTTGCATTGGGATTCGAACCCGCGTGCTTAGATTTAAAATCGACTTACACACACCCGTCACCCGACTTGACCACTTACACGTACTTGCCATGTTGGAAGGTAGGTTAACTGAACGTTTAACTGTTTGACAGTTCTGAATTTAATCAAATTAGTTTGATTTTTGTGTGTGTGTTCACAAAGGGAATTAAAATACAACAAAACATAGAGTAAGAAAACAATAGGTATATTATATAAAGAGTGGTAGAAATTTTGTTGATTATTTCATTCATAGGAGATTCTGACCAATAGAAAGCTACAGAAATCTGAATTAAATCGATAATTTTTGATAATCTCCCGTCGTTAAGTATATTACGTCAGATGCCCTTCGTTGCTACGAAAAAATACATTCAGTGACATTAATGACAATTAATGTTTTAAAAATTATAAAAGTGATGACTTTCAATCGTCAAATATTTATAAAAACTGTGTGTTTAATGGTATTTACATAAATAAATTACAATAAAATTTTCGTTTTGAACAGTTTTATTCATGAAATAATCGCAACAAATTGCACTCGACCTCTTAAATTAATATAGAATTTTTGCTCTCGTGACACTTTGACATAATTTCACTCGCCTTCGGCTCGTGAAATTAAAACTGTCAAAGTGTCACTCGGGAAAAATTCAATTATTTCAGAGCTCTTGTGCAATTACTACTGATAATCAAATTATGTAAATCAAAACATTACCTACTAGTAGGTACATACATTTTCCAAATAGGTAAGTACCTATGTAATTTTTTATTACAATACTGAAACAATTACAATTAAGTACGTACCTGTTGTTTTAAAAAACTATTTAAAAAGTTACTACAATTATAAACTTGCTTTTGTCTGTGTCCTCACAACAATAAAATGTAATATACAATATTTGTTTACCATAACCTCCATATTGAACAATTATTATTGTCATGTCATTTGAACACCCAATCAGAGCAAAGGTATAATGCGTCTGCACCGGGGAACAAAGTTTTTGATGAATTCGCGCATATTAAATTTCACTCCCACCGCGCCTAAAGAAGTATAACTTCAAAAAAACGTATAAACACGGAGCCGTCACTTTTTAGTGGCACATGCGTCGAGAGTAGCGCATCAAACTTTCCACTTATTAAACGGGGTAAATAAATTAAAAGGTACCCTCCCTCACTCCCAGAACTCATTTTTTTATTTTCTAAGTTCTATGTGCTTAAAACATAAGACTAAGCGTAATTTTAACTCACCACCCCTTCCCCCTTCCCCCACCATCAAAAACTTCATCTTTTTTTTTGATGGGATGCAATAAATTTTAAAATTTCAAAAAATTCACACGCATAGTTGAGGCTTTTACACAGAATTATTGCATAAATACACAAAATAATCAGAATTTGATGTATATCATATATATATAATAAGCGAGTCTTCTACAGCTGTCGCCGCTTCTCGCATCCTAATTTCCAGCGATTTCTGTCGAAGCAATCTTCAGTTTTTAAGTCTCTGGCGGTCATTGCATCTTCGACATCTTCTCTCCAGGATCGTCTTAGTCTACCTCGTTTTCTTCTTGTGGGTGAAGTCCATTTTTCTATTTTTTTCGGCCATCTATTTTCAGGCATTCTCTGAAGGTGTCCATACCAGTTAAGTCTTTTGGCTTCGATTGTGTCTATTATATCTAGATCGATTTCCATTTGTCTCCTAATATCTTCGTTTCTCACCCTATCAAGTCTAGTGAGTCGGCAACATCGTCTCCAATAGTTCATTTCCATCGCCTTGATTTTTGACTTGTTTCTTTGGTTGATTTCCCAGAGTTCAGCGCCGTACAACCCAATACTTTCTATTATTGTTTTATACATTCTTCTTTTATTTTCTTTTGTTATTCTATTACTCCACAATAGTCCGTGTAGCTGTCTGGTGGCTGACCTTGCTTGGCCAATCCTGGAATGTATTTCGTCGTTACTCCCTGCTTTTGAAGATATTTGGACTCCTAAGTATTTGAAGACTTCTGTTGGATTTATAGTTCCCATTTCAATTTGTAGGCGTTCTGGTGTTTCTCCTACAACTAAGTACTCGGTTTTTTGTATATTAATTGTAAGGCCCCACTTAGTGTACTCCTCTTCCAGTTTTCTGAGCATATAGTCTATATCACTCTCGTCTTCAGCTAGAATGGCTTGGTCGTCAGCGAAGTGTATTGTGTACAATCTATCGTCATCGATTGGGATGCCCATATTGCAGCACTTTCTTCTGCACAGTGAGAGTGCCTCATTTAAATATATTTTAAAGAGTATAAAAACACATATATTTTAAATATATCACAAAGTATAAAAACATCCACCCTCATACCTTTCCAGCCATAGCTGACTGTTGCCTACAATCATCATAGGCAAAGTACAATTTTCTGTTGACAGAATGATGACACAACCTCAATAATACCAATAATTTGGCGGTTTATACAAACACTATAAACAAACTATTGTTCTTAACACATTTTGACAACAATTTCAGGACTGGAAATCGAAAAATTAAGTATTTTATTTAAAATATGTAATTATCATTATAATCTAACTGTGACTAAACCAGCAGTAGCGTATGGAAGCGAAACATGAACGCTAACAAAAAGAGAAGTAAATAAATTGCTGGTGTGGGAACGTATAATCCTTCGAACGATATATGGCCCTTGCAGAGACAGCGTGACAAACGAATGGAGGCACAGATACAATAACGAGTTAGAGTCTCTATTCGGCAAGGAAAATCTAGTCATATAATATATAAAGGCCAATAGACTCAGATGGGCAGGGCATGTGATACGCAGTAACGACAATCGCCTTACAAAAAATGTGTTCTGGGAAAGGTCAGATGAAAGAAGGTCTGTAGGACAACCTAGAAAAAGGTGGAAAGGTGCAGCCAATCTGCAGAAAGGATCTGGAGACAATGGGAATTAGTGGCACAGGACCGACAAACATGGAAGGCAACAGTAAACGCGGCAAAGACGCTTGATGATGATGATGTGACTAATCCCATACAGGGTGTTTCATTGGGAAACGAAAATACTTGAATGGTGAATAGGTCACTGAGACGGTTCTAGATATACCACATTTATTGCCTCACCGATTTTTATAACCGAGTTACAGGGTGTTTTATCGATTTTGCCCATTTCTTTCTGGACCCATTCTTTGTGACCTTGAAACAACACCCTGTATATTGAAATTTTTTAAATCCGTTTGCATATTTGAAAAGAACACAAAAAAATAAGTTTAACGGTTTGCTTAAATTTTTGCGGCCAGAAATTTTATTGACTTTAATTTTGAAATCATATTTAACTTTTTAAGAACTCTTAGATTAAATAGCAGGTATTATTAACTTTTAATTATAAATTATTAAAGTTAATAAACAAACACTCATTCTAAAAATAATCAATACTTATTTACTACATTAGAACGATCCATTTACTAATCACAAGAAAAATCCAGGTCCGGATGAACAAAAAAACATAACGTAATTGTCATCTTGAAACAACACCCTGTATATTGAAATTTTCCAAATTGATTTGCACATTTGAAAAGAGCACAAAAAACTGAGTTTACAGCTTTGCTTTAACTTTTTGCGCAGAAAATTTAATGATTTTAAATTTGTAATTAAATCTATTGAAATTTTTTTAGAACTCAGATTAAAAAGCAGGTATTAGTAACTATTAACAAACAATTAATAAAGTTAATGACTAAATACTTATTCTAAAATAATTAATACTTATTTACTAGGTACATTGGAACGACCCACATACTAATCACAACAAAAATCCAGGTCCGGATTAACAAAAAAAAAATATAAAGTAATAGTGACCTTGAAAAAACACCCAGTATATTGAAATTTTCAAAGTCCATTTGAACATTTGAAGAGAGCACAAAAAACTAAGTTTAATGGTTCGCTTCCATCTTTTGTGCAGACAATTTAATCACTTTAACTTTGAAATTATGCTGAAATTTTTAAGAACTCTGAGAACCCTAACAAAAATTTCGATAAAATTCTTTCAAAAGTAATTTCATTAAATTGTCTGCACAAAAAATTAAAGCGGGTGTTAATTTCAATATACAGGGTGTTTTTTTCATTACATTATTATTACATTACATTACATTATTACATTATATTTTTTTGTTGATCCGGACCTGGACTTTTCTGGTGATTAGTAAATGGGTCGTTTCAATGTAGTAAATGATTACTGATTACGTTTAAAATGATTATTTAGTCATTAACTTATTATTAAAAGTTACTAATACCTGATTTTTAGTCTCAGAGTTAAAAAATTTCAAAAGATTTAATTTCAAATTTAAAATCATTAAATTTTCTGCGAAAAAAGTTAAAGCTAAGCTATAAACTCAGTTCGTTGTGCTCTTTTCAAATGTGCAAACCAATTTGGAAGATTTCAATGTACAGGGTGTTGTTTCAAGGTCACAATTACTTTCTGTTTTTTTGTTAATCCGAACCTGGATTTTTCTTGTGATTAGTAAATGGGTCGTTCTAATGTAGTAAATAAGTATTGATTATTTTTAAAATGACAAGTATTTGTTCATTAATTTTAATAATTTATTATTAAAAGTTAATAGTACCTGCTTTTTAATCTGAGTTCTTAAAAACTAAATATAATTTCAAAATTAAAGTCATTAAATTGTCTGATCAAAAAATTTAAGCGAACCATTAAACTTAGGTTTTTGTGTTCTTTTCAAATATGTAAACGGATTTTAAAAGTTTCAGTATACATGGTGTTGTTTCAAGGTCACAAAGAATTTATAATTTTTTTAGTCCTGACCTGGATTTTTTAAGGCTGGTAGTTGGATGGTTTCTGTTTTAAATGAGACATATATGTACCAAATATCAAATAAATATACAGGGTGGTTCTAAAGTTATGGGTTCAGAAAAAATGGGCAAAATCGATAAAACACCCTGTAACTCGGTTATAAAAATTGATAAGGCAATAAATGTGGTATATCTAGAACTGCCTCAGTGACCTCTATTCACCCATTTAAGTATTTCCTTTTCCCAATGAAACACCCTGTATAAACATAACATTTAACTAATTGAGATTACATTATCTTCTACCTACTTCTTTGCCTTTGGCTAAATTACTGAAAACACATTGAAAAATACATAGAAGAACTTCACGTTCTTTTTATCTGTTTCCTTTTGCCATATTCGATTAAATGTCTTGGTAAATTAATTACTTTGGATTGTAAACATCACCTCAGTTTCTAATTCGAAACTTCTGTATCTCTTAAGACAATGTTTGATTGATTTATTGGACTGTAATTAAGGAAGAATTTGCATAATAAGTATGCAAGAATGCTGCTACTGGTGTTAGTTAATTAATACAATATATCACCCGTTCTTCTATTTTTCAGAACTGTTGCTTAATATAAAGGCGTGTAAAAGAATGACGCTTGAATTTTGAATGTTTTAAAGAATATTTTTATTGAGAGTTGTCATAAATGAACATTGCATAGAATAAATTTCCTCTGATGGAATTAATTGATTGCATAATAGTTATTTATGATATGTGTTAAAAGTACACGTTTAAGGCACGCAAGTGAAAGTTTGCAGAATGAGCGATAGCGAGTTCTGCAATTCACATGAGTGCCTTAAAAATGTACTTTTTAACACGCATATCATACAATATTTTTTCTACAAACGTAATTATAGGACAATATCTACAAAAACTTTTACTTGATTGACTGACATTCCATTTTATATACTTTTTTTGACATTACATCAAAATTGCCTATACGGTCAATACGAACTGCAGTGCCATAAAAATATTTTAAAGCACTAGTGCCTTAAAGTAGCATTTTTAACGCTCGTATGGAGTGCTAAAAATTGCATTTTTAACACGGTTGTAGAAAAAATATTTTGCATGCTTTAAAGTCGTTCCCTATACATTAATATTTAAATTTTTAAATTCGGTCCAATAATTTATTTTAGTTATTTAAAAGACTTTTACATTTTAAATTGTTTTTACCTGCTTAATTAGTTGATTTAGTACGCGAATGGTTTAGACTTTAATTTCTTTCTTCGCACAGCTTTTTTGTCGAATTTTTCACACTATGTAAATGGTATGATATAAATCCATAAAGAACGTGAAATTAGAGGATTCTCTTTACTTGTGAATATCAGCTGTAAACATTAATTTGAAGTCTTTGAAAATTTATTGCCATTGCTACCCCTCTTTTTACCTTAGGAAACTACCTAGGCAAATGGGAAGCAAAAAGAATGCAAAATATTAAAAATAAAATTGGTGAATTGACAGTTTTAAAAGTTTTAAGCTCCCGACTAGATTACTTGAATTGTTTACTACTGACTTGTGGTTCCATATTTATTTTTTTTATTTGTAGCTTTAGCACTTAGCTATTTAGTCAGATACATGGTGATAATAATAATGAATACTAATACAAAAAACAAACTATTAAAGCTAATACAAATTATAAAATACATATTTTTCTAATTTACTTAATACTAAATAAAAAAGTGTCTATCTATACCTATCTACCATTAATAGGGAACTTGCACTAAAAAATTTTTTTGCATAAAATTGTTAATTTATGTTTTAAAATGTTACATTCAAAATATTACGTCTTAACAATGAATAGTGTACGTACAACCTACAACATATGGTCAAAGTTCCGCGCCTAAAATTTCCGTTTCAAACAAGTTCAAAAGCGAGAGCTGGCTGGGGTCTGACGTCACAGGCCACTCGTATCGTTTTCCCATTCGGTGGGCTATTGCATTTAATGCAGTGCCCATAGATAAATAATATAGTTAAAGTATCTTGTTTTGCTCTGTGGCAAAAATGATTTTTTCTGTGACAGGCAAAATATTAACATTTTATCTCTGTTGACATGTATCAAAAAGTTCTTTTTTATGAAATTACTTTTGCCGTTTCTTGTGTTGAAGAACAAAGAAGAAACAAGTAACTTAAAAATAAACAGAAATTTTAGTAATAAAAGTAAGAGTAACTAAAAAGTATTGGTGCTACTATAGTATGCGGTCTACAGTCGGGTTTCTACTATAGCTTGCGGTGTACCGAGGGATGCGGTGTAAGTACAAGCTGAGATATTAACTTGTAAAATTACAATATTTATTCGTCTTATTTATGCGTATTATTAACTTTGTAAAGAAGGATTTTGTTGGCTATGTACACGTTCTATCGGTACGTCTGCTAATCACCATAATCTTTTCTCAGAAGGCTTTGAACACAATAATGAAAGGCTCCAATAGGTACTAATAAACATTACAATAAAATATAATCTTTATTATAATGCAAATTACACCGTAATCTTTTCCAGGATATACGAAATCCTTCGATTAGAGGTAGGTAGATCAAACCCACGGGGTAAACCCAATACTATAATATAATGGTACCAAACTATTGTTATAAACGGTTTAAACATGCTTATTAATAACTCTTACTTATTTGCCTTGACACCTCGCATTTCTCCAATAGAATAGCTTTCACTACTTTTTATAAAAGTTGCCACCATGAAGATATCAACGGTAGGTAAGTTAGTCAGATTGACCTTTTGAAAAACCTTCTTCCGTCATATTATGCGTTTTAAACTCTTTACAAAGTAGCACTCAACTTTATCAATTTCAGTTTAAAACTAAGCTGATTATAGAACTACTTATTACAATATATAAGATGAACATAAATAATACCTAGGAATTTTCCATTAAAGACGATTAAAATGTAATATACCCGTGATACCTACCCTAATCTCGTTGTTTCCGACTGCTAGGCCCGGTTGACCGTGGCCCGTGACGTCGAACCAATAGAAGGACGTTCAAGAACCTCCTAAGATATTTGAATTTTATAGCATTTTCAAAGCGTCGTAATTAGCGTACGGGTTAAAAATATTTGTTTTTTTCGCATGCAAGCGTTTTAAGATCATGTTACCTTATGTTTTTTAATATCATTTTAATATTTAAAAATTTATGCAAGTTCCCTATTGCTATTGCCAACAGGTCATTAGAGTCAAAGAAAAGAAAAAAGAACTCATAAAACTATATCGATCAGAGACCTATCAAGGTTGTGTTTAAGACATTACTATAAATAGGGAAAACGAGGGTAAATAAAACAATTGGGTTTAAACAAAGGTTAATGAGATTAAATAAGATTGATTACAGACACACATACTATGTATAAATTTGATTAGACAATCATTATACTCTTTTGTCATTAGTAGCCTAAATAGGTTATTTATTTGGTATGGAGGAAATATTTGCTGCGTTTGCAAGTTGTTTAAAAAAGTTCCTGAATGCTGAATATATTTGGAACACTTAAAAAAGATAATATGATTAAGATATCCTTGTTCTTGACATGTTTCACATAAGTCCGAATTTTAAATTTTGATTTTAGCAAGATGAGCAGGATAACAAGCGTGACCAAATCTCAATCTTATTCTCAAGGTTGTTATATATTTACGAGTGTTATTAAAATTCTTAATCCATGTCTAATTTGGGATGCGTAGTTGTATAATATATTGTGTTGTGAAGTGGCCGCAAAAAGTTTGCCAAGAAGTTTTCCAACGATCTATTTGATTTCTTTTAGATATACAAAAAGTGTCAGGAATACAGATTCTCTCATCTGGTACAATTTCAGCTTAAAGATTTCTTAAAGCTAATTTCTTAAAGATTCACGGCGCCAAAACAATTTTTTTTTCTGTAGGTCTGTGCTATTTTTAATTTTTCGTATAGCTAAAATCTATTTCTATATGTATTTTAATTTAAAATCAATTATGTACTACATCGCTTACATATGTATAGTTGTTGTTCTTTGCACAAATGTACGTCATGATTCACTGGCATAAAAGTTAAATCAAAACATTAAGTGAAACGTACGTCGATAAGTACGTTGATACGGACTGTCAATGTAATCATTAGGATATGTCTATTATCAGTGGACGTATTTTATAAAGTTATATTGTCGATTTATATTTAACTCTGTTATAATAATAATATACCTCTGTAAAATAAACACAATATAAGTTATAAATTCCAATTAACACAACAAATGCGCTAACGTCACTGTCACTGAACATGAGAAAGGTAAAAATTCATAGTACACAAGGTATTAAAGGTATTCTTTATCCTTGTTTAACTTATTGTGGTTTCAATGGACAAGCGGTTTAATTTTGCGATACTAGTTTCTATGAGTAAAAAAGAAACCTAGGATAAAAAGTAATTCGTGAATAATTTCATGCATGTGCAAAGATAGAATGGAAGAACTATATTATATGTTCAAGTTTAATTAAAATATTTTTTGTTGCAGGCTGTCATAAAGAAATCGAAAGTGACCTGCAAGTGTCATGGAGTGTCGGGCTCCTGTTCTCTCATTACTTGCTGGCAGCAACTGGCAACCTTCAGAGAAGTTGGTAAGTGCAATTGCCAATAACGCTTTAATGATCTCTTGGTATACCCATCGTCATAAAGATAAGATATATGTGTGTTTATTTTTTCGCAATATCAATTTTGAAAATTGCATGGGGATTATCAGCAACGAAACGGCGCTAATAAACAGAGACTGTATGTTTCATTATTTTATGAGGTTAAAGACGCATACGATTTTTATAACATAAGCCCAGAGGTGGGCTTAATCAGAGAAGTAATAACGTTGATTATTAGCGTAGGCGAATTATTAAATGCTTACAAATTCTGAATCCCCAAGCCAACATTGGAATAATTTCCAAAGCTAATGTACAGTAATTCTTTTGGTGTACACAACAAATGTCGAGATTTACGAAAAAGTAACTAAGTTCAAACCAAACACTTTTAGTCCAGGGCGCATCTGTTTTGAGATGGACGTTGAGAGATGACTCAAATTTTTTTGCAGAAATTGCTTGAAAATTACTCAAATAATAATATTTGAGTTATCCTCCCACTTAAAATGATCCGGAACATTGTTTAAATAATCAAAATGTCAAAATATGAACGAAAAATTCGATTTTTTATTGGTTTTTTGATTATAACTTTAAAACTATTCATTTCTGAGAAAAGTTGTACTGACATAAAAGTTGCATAATTAAATTTCCTACAATATAAAATTGGTTGAAAATTTAAAAAATAGTTACCCTTGTTGCAAAATAGCAATAATTGCGAAAAAACCATACAAAAACAAGTATTCGCATTTTACGTTTTTCAACCATTTATGCTACACTTAGGACCTTCATATTTCACCCAGAAAAACTTTGTGATATAGTAAAACAATACTGTAAATTTCATTAAGATCGGTTCAATAGATTTTACAAAATAAATTTTGCAATCCAGCTTTCGCAAGAAAAATTCACTTTTTCAAAATGTTACGGGACTGAAAATAGAGCAGATAGCAAGTTTAATTTTTTTTTTACATATAGAAGTGTACTGTAACTTTTATTTGCAATTTACAAAATTAAAATCGATCAACTATCACGGCGTCAGGTATTTTTTTAAATAAACATTAATTATTGGTGCTACGCGCAGGACAGCGGATAGTTTGCTCTGATTGGGCATTCCAATGACCTTTGATAATGATTGATACATTTTAATTTTTATTAAATTTTGCAATCCAGCTTTCGCAAAAAAAATTCATTTTTTTTTAAATGTTGCAGGACTGAAAATAAAGCAGACAGCAAGTTGAATTTTTGTTTGCTTATAGAACTGTACTGTACCTTTCATTTGAAATTTGCAAAATTAAAATCGATTAATTACCACGGCATCAGGAAATTTTTTAAATAAACGTTAATTTTTGGTGCTACGCACAGGACAACGATGTTTGATTCACACAAGTTGATTTCCACCAAAATTTCTTCCAATCTTTATCTAATATATTATTTTCTTACTCTATATTTTGTTGTATTTTAATATTTTAATTCCACAAAAATCAAACTAATTTTATTATTGTTTGTGAAATATTGTCTAAACAATTTCATATGTTTAAAAATAATAAACTTTTAATCTCTAAGTAAAAAAATTTACGAACAAAGAAAGTTTTTGCTAAAAAAAGTGTTATTTCAAAGGATAGAGTATATGTTTTTATTTTGCAAATAAACACATTTATTTATTTATGTCGAAATGTAATAAAAATTAAAACGTATCAATCATTATCAAAGGTCATTGGAATGCCCAATCAGAGCAAACTATCCGCTGTCCTGCGCGTAGCACCAATAATTAATGTTTATTTAAAAAAATACTTGACGCCGTGATAGTTGATCGATTTTAATTTTGTAAATTGCAGATAAAAGTTACAGTACACTTCTATATGTAAAAAAAAATTAAACTTGCTATCTGCTCTATTTTCAGTCCTGTAACATTTTGAAAAAGTGAATTTTTCTTGCGAAAGCTGGATTGCAAAATTTATTTTGTAAAATCTATTGAACCGATCTTAATGAAATTTACAGTATTCTTTTACTGTATTACAAAGTTTTTCTGGGTGAAATATGAAGGTCCTAAGTGTAGCATAAATGGTTGAAAAACCTAAAATGCGAATACTTGTTTTTGTATGGTTTTTTCGCAATTATTGCTATTTTGCAACAAGGGTGACTATTTTTTAAATTTTTAACTAATTCTATATTGTAGGAAATTTAATTATGCAACTTTTATGCCAGTACAACTTTTCTCGAAAATGAATACTTTTAGAGTTATAATCAAAAACGAAGAAAAAAATCGAAATTTCCCTTCATGTTTTGACATTTTGATTATTTAAACAATGTTCCGGACCTTTTTGAGAAGGAGGACAACTCAAATATTATTATTTGAGTTATTTTCAAGCAATTTCTGCAAAAAAATTTGAGTCACCTCTCAACGTCCAAATGTACTAATATTTTTACAGATGCGCCCTGGTCTATTTTTCAGTGCGTCATTAATTTTAACCTCATATAAGATTTTAAAAATGTCGCGAATCATTGCACCACAACTTAGTTAAAGTTGTCAGTTGCCACAGTATTTATATTTACATAATATGTATATAGGGCGTTCCAAAACTAGCGCAACGATCAAATATTTCGCGAAATGAATATGGGATCGAAAAACTGAAAATACATGTTCAACATTTTTACTAATCTATCGAATAACACTTAACCTGACCCCCCCCCCCCACTGCACTCCCTGGTGGTGGGATGAAGGGTAACTTTAAAATTTTAAATTGAAACCACATTTTTTTTATTGCAGATTTAGATTTCTTGCGTAAAAATAAGCAACTTTTGTTCAAGACAATTTTTCGAATTGTGGATAGATGTCGTTATAATCGGTAAAAACGATTTATACCATAGGTAAGTTATAGAAACGGTCTAATATCTCTGGAAATACTTCCACATGAAAAACCAAAAAACACGTGATAATTATCAAAAACCTATCGAATGATACCAAACACAACCTCCCACTCCACACCCTGAAGGTTTGGTGGGGGTAACATAGAAATCCCCGTTTTTTATTGCAGATTTGGATTTCTCAATTTCTCACGAAAAAATAAGTAACATTTATTAAAAAAAAATTGTAGAATTGTTGATAGATGGCGCCAATAAATCGCATTTTTCCGATTACAGCGCCATCTATCAACAATTCTAAAAATTCTTTCGAATAAATGTTACTTATTTTTGCATAAAGAATCCAAAACTGCAATAAAAACAGAGCTTTCTATTTAAGATAATAAAATTAGTATCCACCCCACATCCAGGGTGTAGAGTGGGGGTCGTGTTTGGTCTCATTCGATAGGTTTTTTACAATTAAGCAAGTGTTTTTTGGTTTTTTATGTGGAAGTGTATTTCTCGAGATATTGTTCGTCCGCTATAACTTTTCCCATGCGTCACGATTCATTTTCAAACAAATTAAGTCAAAACATAAAGTGAAACGAACGTCGATGTGTATATACATTTTGTATACTATATACTATATACTACACACGTCGGCGTACGTTTCACTCTATGTTTTGACTTAATTTGTTTGAAAATGAATTTGAAAAGTTATAGCGGACGAACAATATTCGACCTTTTCTATAATTTACCTATGGTATCACCGTTGACTGATAAATATAAATACTCCGTACTTATCAATCAACGGTATCTCGATAAATCGTTTTTATCGATTATAGCGCCATCTATCCACAATTCGAAAAAATGCCTCGAATAAGAGTTGCTTATTTTTACGTAAAATTTTTCAGCTTTTCGATTCGATGTTTATTTCGCCACATTTTCGACCGTTCCGCTACTTTTGGAAACCCTGTGTAAATATAAATATTTATATAAATATTTGCCAGGATATTAATATTTCAAATATTTTAATGAAAAAACAAATAAATATTAAATTAAGTTTTCACTATACAATGTCGGAAAATACTAACCTAGAAGACAATTTTCATTTTATCCGTTCTTCTTCTTCTTCTTCTTCTTACCTCAGGCGAGTCTCGTTAGTCTCTGGCACTTGGTCATAAGACCTTTGTACCAAACCCTGTTCTTCTCCTTAAACTTTAATAAGTCCTGTGGCCTCAACGAAGGCCAACAGTTTTCTTATTGGTAGTTTTAAGATCTCTTCTGGTTCAAACCTCATTTGACCAGTGAAGTTCTGCCTTACATCACCTAGCACACTGCAATAGCGTAGTATGTGTATGGCAGTTTCTTCTTCCATTTCGCACTTTCTGCACCATGGTTCATTCACCTTACCTAGTTTGTATAGGTGATTTCTTAAACGACAATGTCCAGTCATCATTTCAGTGACCGTTTTGATCTCTCGTTTATTGAGATTCATCAAACTGTTCGAGAGTTTTTTATCAATATTCTTGATTAGTTTTTTAGTCTGGATTTGCCCTTGAGTGGTTCTCCATTTATTTTGATGATTCTTTATCAGCCATTTCTGAACCTCGTTTTTCATAGCATCTTTAGTGATGCCACAGAAAGGTTCTGGGCCTTCAAAAGTTTTTCTCGAGCCTTGTTTCGCTAACATATCTGCTCGTTCGTCCCCATGCACCCCTTCATGACCCGGCACCCATATTAAAGACACTTTGTTGTCTTTTGCCAGGTTATTGAGGAGATCTTTGCAGTTTCTCACCAGTTTTGATTTGGTGAGAGGTTCTTTACAGCCAGAATTGCCGATTGGCTATCTGTGTAAATGTTGATTCTCTTAGCTTTAGGGTCCTCATCAATTATTTCATCAATGCAGGCCACCAAAGCAAAAACTTCAGCCTGGAACACCGTTGTATGTTGACCTAGGCTGTAAGATTTATTATAGTTACATGTCTGCCCAAAGACTCCTGATCCAGTACCATGGGCAGTTTTAGATCCATCAGTGAACCATATTAAGTCTCCATTAATGTTTGGGACTTTTTGTTCTCTAGATGGTATAATTGTGTTAATCTTCTCAGTGAAGATTAGTTCTGGTGTCATCATATCTAAGTTCATCATAAAGATGTATTCCTCAAGTATAGTCCCAGTAATGTTTGTGTGGCTATTCAATACATAATTTGGCCTCCAAGTATTGTTTGCTTTGAGCCTCAGGATGGTCATAAAGGCTACCGCCGAAATATACAATTCCAGCGGAGGGAGACCTGTGATAGCCTCTAATGACTATCTGTACTATTCAAGGCTCCTGTTATATTTAGAAGCGCTTGTCTTTGTAGGGTGGTGAGAGTGGTCACACAAGATTGCAAAGCCGCCTTTCTCCACCAGAGTACTGACCCATAAGTAACTGTTGGTCGTATCACTGATGTGTACAACCAACATATCACCTTTGGTTTCAATCCCCAGGTTTTACCTACAACTCGTCTGCAGTTCCAGAAGAGTCGCTTAGCCCTATTGGTTATATTGGTAATATGAGTATTCCAATTGAGTTTCGAATCCAGGGTTATCCCTAGATACTTAACCTCATTGGTTCTTTCCAGTACCTCTCCAAATAATTTCAGCTCACTCAGTCCAGTAAGACCATTTTATCCGTTGACATTGTGAAAGTACTGTCAAACAGAACGGAAATTCTCCAAGACGACTTCATGCTAATGAGCTAATTCATTATAACGCTCGATGTCACACAGCGCGAGTTACGAAAAATTACCTGGCCAACACCAACATAACAACACTGGACCGGAGGGTGTATTTTCCTCACCAAAATAATCTTTTACCCGGGTTTGGAAGAGTATGTCATAATCCCACAGGTATTTTCCTCACCAAAACCGAAATGTGTTATTTCAGGTAGATTTTACTAAAAGGCATTCAAGGGAATTATTTATCTACCATAAAATTACAGTAGGTACCTATAATAATTAATTAATTATTGATAATATTTTATTTTTGTAATACTTAATTGGAATTTTGACAAAAATAGACAAAATTAATAGAAAGTAATCGCGGTAAACCTTTACTGGTATTTCCATAAAAAACCATTGGTGACTATCACGCCCAGATGGATGACGTCACTAGTATGAAATGTAGGCCCAAAAATTGTAATTTGAAACTAAAAATAAACATGTTTCGGGATTTTTCTATAAAATCGTCCATTTTAGAGAAAATGAATTTATTCCATAATTTTGTCCCTCTTATTATGTATGGCACATTTTCTTACTGTACCACATATTTATTATTTGCAATTATTCACTATTCGTGGGCTAATTAATGGGCATTATATTTCTTTATTATACTGTTTACTGCCAAACAAAAAACAGAAACATACAACAATCTTTTTATTTGTTAAAATCAGACATTTTTAAAGCTCTCAAAATTGAGTTTATCCTTGTTTAATCCTACTAAAATTTTTGTAGATTTTGAAAAGGCTATACATAATGTAATCATTCAAATTTGTCCGAACACTGAAATACATGGTTGTAGATTTCACCTACACCAAGCTTGGTACAGAAAAATTGAGTCTCTTGATTTAACATCAGATTGTTAAATCAAGTATAAGTACATACTAAGTTTATTCAATATTAAACTAAATTATTTATATGTAATTCATTTATTTAGTTTATTTAATATTAAACTAAATGTAAGACCAAATACTTAAGATGTCGGGATAGTATCACGAGGTTTTTATCGTGATTTACTATGGAATCTCCAACACGAGAATTTTACTGTCACTGTTGCATGTGGTTGTCTTTTTAAAGACAGATCACGTGCTATGACTTTTTGTGACGGATATTCATGAGTTAAAGTTGATTTCATGTAATGGAATGAACTATCTTTCAATAAAGTCGTCCCAGGAACGCAACTCATAAATATTGGCAATATCATTTTAAAGTCTTCTACTTTAAAATGTATAATAATATATAGGTTGTCCAGAAACTCTACCGACAAACGAAAACAGGAGATTCCTCAGATAATTTTAAGACAATTTAACCAAATTCACCTAGTCCGAAAATGCTTCCTAAGGGAGCTAGAGCTCTTTGAAGATGGCGTCTTGTAATTAGTTTTTCTTAAATACCTCCAGAACGCTTCCAGTTAGAAAAACGAAAATTGGTGTAAATATTTATCTTCTAGATATAAATCGATTTCATCCATTGTGCATTTCTAGTACCAGTCATAGGCGTCCGTTTTGGGTGGGGCAACGGTTATTTTATCACATAACTTTTTTTTCTTCAAGTTTTAATCATTTTTGATGCTAGATTATTAAATTGTGAGGTATGCTAGTACTAAAAGCTACTCTTATTAAGTCCGTAGGACACACCGTTTTCTAGAAAAATCGATTTGAAAATTTTTCGTTTCCCGAATTTGAAAAAAAAATTGAAAAAAATTAAAAAAACAACGGTGTATTTTACCAATTTAAAGCAAGAGTACCTTTTAGTACTAGAATACCTCATAATTTAATAATCTAGTGTCAAAAATTCTTAAGAATTAAAGACAAAAAGTTAGGTGATAAAATAACCGTTAACCTACCTAAAACGGACGCATATGACCGGTACTAGAAATTCGATATTAATGAAATCGATTCATCTCTGGAATATAAATAAACGTACCAGTTTTCGTTTTTCTAAAGAGTTTTTTTTAAATTTATTTTTTGATATTCAAAAACGAAAAAGTTTCAAATCGATTTTTCTAGAAAACGGTGTATCCTATCAACTTAAAGTAAGAGTACCTTTTAGTAGGTACTATAATACCTTACATTTTAATAATCCAGACTCAAAAATTCTTAGAAACTAAAAACAAAAAAGTTATGCGATAATATAACTGTTGCCCTACCCAAAACGGACGTCTATACTACCGGTAATAGAAATTTGCAATGAGTGGAATCGATTTACCTCTGGAAAATAATTATTTGTAACTAGTTTAGTTTTTCTAAATAGAAGCGTTCTGGAGATATTTTAGAAAAACTAATTATCAGACGCCATCTTCAAATAGTTCTAGCTCCTTAAGGAAACATTTTCGGACTAGATGAATTGGGTTAAGTTGTCTTAAAATTACCTGAGGAATCTCCTGTCTTCGTTTGTCGGTAGAGTTTCTGGACACCCTGTATGTCTGAATTGCCGATATAAATGAGTCAGATTAAATTAAATTATTAGAGGAATTTTTTACTAAGCAACAACATTTTTGTTTAATTTATTAATATTTTGTGTTTTGACAACGACGTCCGATGTGGACATAAAAACGTTATAAAATCATTTTTTTAGTTAAATTGTGACTTGTGACTGATCAGAATATACAAATGATTCTGAAGTAGGCAAGTAGCTCAAACATACTTTTGGCCTTACATAAATATACAAAACCAGAAGACGTATCAGATTGTTTTGTGTTTGACTTAATGTCATGCTAACCATAAAATGAAATTTTAGATAGATATGTTGATTATTTAGTTAAAACTTATTAGACGAAAATGCCATCCCCATATTTGTAGGCAAAAGCAAATTATTCTGTCATTCCTACTACAAATGGTTGCGAATCTTTTCATTCACATTTTAATTCATCGTTTTATAATAAGCATCCATCCATATACTATACATATTTTCTTAGAAAAAATTAAAAAATTTCAGATAGATACGTACGTTACGTGAAAGAACTGAAATTGAAAAATGAATATAGAAAAATTATTAAGATATCAGTCTAATCAAATGACTAGGATGAATATTGTAAAGTGTGTCTCTTATTAGATGTAAAAATTAAATAATAGTTTATACGTCTTGCATATTAGATATCTATATTATAAACTATTATAATGTAAGAATGTCTTTTTTCGGATTTCGGATGCTTTCATAATAATCATTCATTACATCTATATTTTTATTTTATTACCTGAGTGAGTTGGTGAGGAAAATACCTACCGGATTAATACGAACCCTTAATTCGGTGAGGAAAATACCTGTCGGATTATATGTTTTTACTGGTTGGTGAGGAATTTACCTCCGCCCCACTGGACTGGCCTCCCTTGAGTTCGGATATAAATCTCATCGAGCACCTATAGGATGAGCTGAAACGCAGGGTTCTGGTCAGTAATTAATCGAGCACCATCAACAGTGGCTGAGCTAAAAACTGCATTATATGAAGAGAGGAAAGCGATTCTTTAGGAATCGGTCAGAAACTTAATAAGGTCCTTAATATCTCGCACGGAAAGTGTAACACGACGCAGAGGAGGAAATACTCAGTATTAGTTTGTATTTTTTATGTAGATTTACTTTTATATTCATAAACTTATTTACATTCATAACATCTTTTCTCACATAAAATTTTAAGATATTTTATGTTTTTTAGTTGCTAACTTTACAAAAAATATTGGTGGCATTGTAATACAAATTACTTGTGTTCACAATATTTTACTAATTATATATTATAGACACTTCTTAGCAAACAGCGTAGTCTTCTTCTTCTTCTTTTTGTGTAGACATGACTCTGTCTGTTTTTCAATGTGCCTCCAGTAAGTTGTCATTGCATCTTTTTCGTGGTTTTCCCACTGATCGTCCTCCTATTGGGGAACCGTCTCTCGCCGTCCTTACTACTCTATTTGTTGTCATTCGGCTTATGTAGTCGTTCCCAGGGGCGTAACAGAGGCCCCCGCAGCGTGAAGCTTGCGGGGGGGGGGGGCAATCGCTTAGGGGCCCCATCTGGTCATCTGATATTATGTAAATATCTGTTATTGTTATATTATTTTACGTTGTGTGTTTAAAATTAAAAACGTAAATTTCTAAATAGACGTATTTGCCAAGTGAATCATCTCATAATATTTATAAACCTAATCCCTTCCGGCCTACCGAAATTTTATTGTAACGACAATAAACGATTACCATGCTTTGTACGTGACTATTGAAAGATTTGAGAATTGCAATTTGCCGAAATGGTTTTTCTCTTTAATCTTTACCTACGTTTAGTGTTTTGATACAATTATCCAGAGACGTAACAGAGGCCCCCGCAGCATGAAGCCCAATATGTCAAGTGCCCCATCTTATTGTCTAATATATATTAAAAATGTGTTTTTATATTATTTGCATACATACGTTTTTTAAACAGTGCAGTACTGAAAATGAAGTTGTCCATCCGAATTAATAAAATTGTAGATATATTCGCTGATAGTAGATAGTGCACGAAGAAAGTTGTTCATCTCATAGAATAATACTAATGTAATCATTTAGTAATTTTTGTTCTATTTTATTTTATACCAATAAAGATGAAAAATGTAAGTCGTCATAAACAATGCATTAATGTACCAATAGCTCAGTAAATGACAGTTTTTCAGTGAAATTATCAGCGTCACGACGCGCGACGGACGTATTTGCTTGACAGTTTGGATTTAGGTTCTAGTTACACTCCACTTCAAAGTTGGATTTATGCCGTTGGTTGCTTTTACTTCGGGGGGTGACACCCCTCCTTGGGGTGAAAAACGTACGTTTAAAGTAAGTCCGGAAATGTATAAATTGACTAATTATAAGCAACTTTTGTTCTTCTATAGAGTTTCTTTATCTCTATGCTAATACTTTTTCAAGTCATTTGCGAGTGAAAATGTTTATTAAAAAAAAACAACGTTTTCAGACGGGTTTCTCGCAAATAACTCAAAAATAAGTATTTATCTAATTAAATATTAGATATCGAAAAAATATTTGTAGCAAAAATGTAGCTTATAACATTCAGAAAATGGTGTACTTATTCATGAAGTCTATCGACACAGTAAAAGCACAGTTAAAGCTCATGAAAAATTATTCTTATTTGTCCAATTCCAACTCGAATATTTCAATCTGAAATAACCAAAAAATGAAGCAATTTTCGGGAAAAACTCTTAAAGGGATCGGTACGTTTTTTCAGCTGCAATGCTATTCAAATGGGGATTCATTTTTTTCGAATCCTGAGAAAACTAATAAGTATTTTTTAAAAATTTAAACGCAGAATGAAACATTACGTTATTAGCGAGGGCCAAAAGTCTCTGAGAACTTCTATAATGTTTATTTTAATAAGTTACAGGGGTGAAAAACTAAGAGAAAATTTAGTTTTATTTTTTATTTCAAATATCTCATTCAAAATAAACTTTTTATTTATTCTAAGGGACTTTCGGCCCTCGGTAATAATTTAGTCTTTTATTCTGCGTTTAGATTTTTCAAAAATAATTATTGGTTTTTTCAGGATTCGAAAAAAATGAACACAATGTCCGTGGTACTATTTTCCAAATCTATCTTTGTCATACAACGCACTTAGTCGAATAGAATATTGTCAGTCAAGCACTGACAATCAGTGACAATTTTAAATAATTATTTGAAATGAATCGGGAATATTTTTAGTTGTTGATTAAATAATATTGATATATAGTATATTTGATAAATAATTGATTTAAGAGGTGAACTTTATAAAAAGTTATTTATTGTGTATTATTTATGGAAGATAGAAGCAGAGAATACATCAAGGTATATTCTGTGATCCAAGCACTTTGTTGTTAAAGATGTTCAAAAGTGTAAGCGTTCCATAGTAACAATATATTATTATTTATATACCTATATAAAATCACTTTAACACTTTTCCTCTTTTCTCGATTGAGTATTAGGTTTTGCTGTAGGTACACATAAATTATTATAATCACTGAATACATAGCGAGTGAAAAAATTATTACATTTTTTAACTGAATTAATAGATTGTAATTATACAAAAAATAAAAGTTATCCAAGATCATTCAAAAGCCATCTCTTTAAGCTAGTTATGACATTGTCAAGTAGAATGACATTATAGTAATATGTACATATCCAAACCAGTGTGAATTTTACTACACGTAATTTGCCATGTAAAGACAGAAAAGGTAGGGATAGCCGTAAAATATTTGCGAATTATGTACCCATAGCCTTAAAACTTTTTTAAATTTTTCAAAAAAAAGCTTTATCTTTATTTTTTATAAAAGTTTCTAGCACCAAAACTATACGTGTTACGCTCAAAATAAAGTTGGCCCCTTTTTTGGTAAAAAAAATCGTGAAAATCTGCCCCTATTTCGCACTCCAAATAAAATTTATCATTAGCACTTTACCATTTACTTTAAATATTTATTGTTTATATGATCTGTAAGTTTGACCGGTTTAAAGTTCTTATTTTTGAAAAAATTTAAAAGTTTTTTTATTTTGTAAAAATGCCTTTTTCTCAAAATAACTTAAAAAGTATTAGTGATATGAAAAATCTCAAAGAGTAAAGAAATGTAGGTAGGTCTTGCTTTTATAAATATTTTGTCTTTATTTTGTTTTTCTGTAAGACAAAAATTGGTTAAGACATAGCTGTTTAAAATTTACATATACTGGTGATTAGTGACTCGTTAAATCCCTTAAACTAGAACCCTTTTAAAAATAAGCACTTTGAACCGGTGAAACTTACAGGTCGTATAAAAAAGTTAAGTAATTTGTAAGGCGATAATGATTAGTTTCATATGGGGTGCTAAATAGGGAGAGATTTTCACAATGTTTTATCAAAAAATGGAATTCACTGTATTTTGAGCGTAACTGCCTTAGTTTTGATGCTAGAAACTTTTGTAAAAAATAAAGCTTCTTTTAAACACTTTAAAAAAGTTTTAATGAGTTTCCCCGAACAGTATTTCATTTTTTGGTTATTTCACGTTGAAATATTGGATTTGGAATTTGACCAATAAGAAAAACTTTTCATGAGCTACAAGTTTTCTTTTACTGGTTCGATAGACTTCATTCTTGTTTCACGTTTTTTTATAAGCTAGATACATTTTTTCTAACAATATTCTTTTAGATCGAATACTTACTCTTTGAACTATTTGCGGGAAATCGCCTAAAAACGTGTTTTTTTTTTGTTGAACAATAAACATTTTTACTCATAAATAACTCGAAAAGTCTTGACTTGACCACTTCGGTGGTGACACTGAAAATTACACGGTATCGCCATATTTTACGTTGATTTACTGGGCTGTAACACATATAGGTATTTGTTACACATGTTGCATTGGGTAATTTTTTAAAGGGGGCACCATTTCCAATTCTGCGGAGGGGGAGGCCCGACGGAGTTTGTTACGCCACTGGTCGTTCCAATCTACTCTTCTGTTTTTTACCCAGTTATCTGCACTTCTAACTCTATCCCATAGTGTCTTATCATCGATTTTTCGAAGTGTTTTAATCTCAGCTCTTTCTAGCATTATTTTTGTCCTTTCTGTATCAGGTCGTGTTTCTGCCGCGTATGCCATTATTGGTCTGATGACTGTTTTGTAAATTATTATGCCTTTTACTTCTTTTCCGATGTTTTTATTTCTCCATATTGTTTCATTCAGACAACCTGCGGTTCTGTTTGCTTGATTCACCTGATCTTCCACTTCTGTTTCAACCTTTCTGTAGATAGATAGTGTGATGCCTATATATTTAATTTAAACTCCATGACTTGTTCTATTACTTGACCCTCCAGCTCTAATTTACACCTTATTAGATTTGCTGTTATAACCATGCATTTAGTCTTTTTTGGAGAAATTAACATGTTAAATTTTCTAGCTGTTATATTAAATTGGTGCAGCATACGTTGTAAATCATCTTCACTTTGAGAGATTAGTATTGCGTCGTCTGCATAGCAGATTATTTTAAGTTGTTTTTCTCTCATTTGGTATCCTTTTTTTGTTCTTACTTTTTTTTATTATTTCATCTATGATCAGGTTGAACAATAGAGGACTCAGAAAATCTCCCTATTTTATCCCATTGCCAGCTTCAATTGGGTGAGTTAGTTCTTCATCTACTTTTACTTTTATTGTGTTGTCCTGGTAGATATTTTGGATCGTTTTAAACGGCGCGGCATAGTCAAAAATAGTTATTAAGGTACCAAGGGTATTATAAGGATAATAAAGCTTGAGGTCAATGGTGTATATACCGAGGGCCTTTGGCCCGAGGGATATACGTTGACCGAAAGCGTTATTATCTGTAATACTCGTGGTGCCTTCAACGTTTAATGTCCGACTAAATTATTCTTTATAGTCAAAAAATTTGAATGAATGTTGAATTAATTAGTTTTCAAATAAGTACATTTACCGGCAATAGTCGTAACGTAATTGTGGTAACCATAATTTGACTGATGTTGTTATTTGTCAACTTGACAGTATTTAACTAGTTATTTAAATTTAATGCCCTAGGGCGTTATTTTTCAAAATAAAGCCCTAGGGCATTATATCATACTTAACTGACTTCGAAATCATGTCATTATAGGTCAAATAATATACCAGTCGGACATTAATATAATTTATCGCCAACCGTCACTAAAGTGATTCATTATTGTACTCATTTGCCCTCATTTGCGGCAGTAAAGTAACACTTTATTGTACTGAAAGGAGAATTTTACTTTACTTGCCGCGATTAATCAAATTAACCCAGATTGGATATAAGTGGTCGATGGCAGTATTCGAATGGCGAGAATTTGAGTGAACTTAAAATTGATTTACTTTAATTTAATGATTAAAAATATTGTACACAATTTGCGTTATTATCAATTAAATTTATGTCAAAAAGTGAAATTCTGTAGTATTTTGTAAATATATTCATATAAAATAAATTAAAACTTTACCGATTTAGTAATTATTCAATATTGATAATTATCAATTAAAAATCGAAAGCGGCCATCTTGCAAAAGTTATCTGTCATCACTGTCATGAAATTATTATGACGTCTAAAATTTAAAAAGTTTTTAAATTGTAAATTGCAAGTAAGTATTAAAACCAATATCAAATTATTGTAGAAAGTGAAATTGTAGATAAAATATATTTTGGCATTATCCAAAGCTGTCAAGCTTTCAGTAGGTATGTACTTCATTTTCCAGTTTTTAATTGAGGGTTATTAAAATTAAAAATGATTATTTTTTATGAAATAATGAAGATAATCAAATTAAAAAAATTGTGTAGTGTTATAAAAAGGTTTTAAAGAAGTTAAATAAACGACAGATTTTTATTCAATTTATTTTATAAATTTTATATTATTTTTAAATAATTAGAGAGCCCAAACTCTTACGTAGTCATCTTTAAGGTGCGAATCATCGGAATTCTAATTTCAAGTTGATTTCCAATCAAATTGTGTTGGCGATAAAATTTTGTATGCACCACGTCAGTAAAGACTCTTTATCAAACTCGTCAGTTACTCGCCTCGCTCGCTACGCTCGCTCATCTCGTAATATCAACACTCGTTCGATAAAGAGTCACTTTACTGACTTGGTACATAAATAAATATTATTTTACTTTTAAGTAAATTTTTTGTATAATCCTATAATGTTAAAATTATGCCTAATTAGAAAATGGAGGAATTCAAAAAATAACCAAATAGTCCAGTAAGGATCTGTTTTTAGGTGGATGTGAGAGGTGGCATTCGGATTTTTGCGGATAAAGTTAGGTGATAACTTCGTTAATAATAATTGATTTATGGTCCTTCTCAAATATGCCCGGAACATTAATAAAAAAAATTAAATATTAAAAAATTTCAAAAAATTTTGTTTTTTTTCTACTTTTTTGCTTATAACTTCAAAACTATTCATTTTAGAACAAAGTCATATAGGAGTAATACAAAGATAATTAAATTTTATATCAGATGCGATTGGTTAAAAATGTCTTAATTTATCACCCTTGCTTCAAAATAGCAATAAATATAAAATAAGGGGGCAAAACAAGCCTGTCCTTATTCAATGATTTTCCATCAATTAGGTTACACTTGCAACCTTCCTAATTCGCTTATAAAATGCACTTTAGTCTAATGCACTTTACAGAATTGAAATCGGATTATTTAAGCAGCCTCAGCAATGTTTTAAAGTTGTAAACAATTTTTTGGCTTATAAACAAATTAGTGCTGTGGCCAGGAGGGGGTGCTACGGGCTCCTTTATTTAGATGGACTTACCCAAGTTTTTTATGTATTTTGACCCGTAGAACACGAATTTTTTGGGTAACAGTTGATCCGGATGTCGATAAGATTGTTATAAACAAAGAACTTGAGGAATTACATCAAATCGATTTTTCGCAAAATAAAACATTTTTTTTGTATTTCTTGGGTAATTCTAAGCAAAAAATGTTCTTTCAAGTTTTTTCGTAGGATGCAAAGTTTTCGAGATAAACGCGGTGGAACTTTCAAAAAATCGAGTAATTGCAATTTTTGAACGCGAATAACGTGTGATTAAAAAATAAAATAGCAATTCTGCTGACAGCATTTGAAAGTTTAAGTCAAACTATACCGGTTTTAATTATTTGCATTGCTAAAAATTAATTTTTTTATTATTAAACAAAGCTATTTGTTTATAAGCCAAAAATTTGTTTATAAATTTAAAACATTGCTGGGGCCCCTTAAATAATCTGATTTTAATTCTGTCAAGTGTATTAGATAGGTAGAGCACCTCTTTATATGTAAAAAAATTAGCCAACTTCTAAATGGCCAACTTCTTTTTGTTCAGAAAGATTTTTAAAAATTTGAACTTTTTTAAAAACATTTAGATTGCAAATTTATTATGCAAAATTTATTAGGTCGATTTTAATGAAATTTGGTACACGATTTAAGTATGTTACAAATAATTTCCTAAGCGAATTACTAAGGTTCTAAATGCCACCAAAGTGGTTAAAAAATATTGAATAACAACAGACTTATTTTGCCCCCTTATTTTGTATTGATTGCTATATTGCAGAAAAGGTAATACCTTAAAACATTTTTTCCAGTCATATATCATACAAAATTCAATTATCTTTATTTTATTTCTCTACGACTTTGTTCCAAAACGAATCGTTTTAAAGTTATAAGCAAAGAAAGCAGAAAAAAATCGATGTTTTTCGAAATTTTTAAATATTTTAATTTGTTTATTAATGTTCCGGGCATATTTGAGAAGGAGCATAAGTCAATTATTATTACTGAAGGTCTCACCTAACTTCATCTGCAAAAATCCGAATGCCACCTCTCACATCCAAAAATAGACGTTTTTTCTCAGATCCTTACTGGTCTAAAAGAGTATCATAGATTTCACTATTTCCACGCTACGTCAACAGTGTCAATCTGGACAATCGTCATTAAATCACCGAAGTCGGACAAGTCACAAATGTCTCATGTAAAGAGAATGAACAACGTACATGCAAAATACGAGGACTTCGTGTGAGGCCTAAACAAATTATTGTCGGAGACAGTTTACGAATCCATCCAACCAACCAGTTACTCAATACGAGCCATTCTTTAGGTACGCACGGAAAGACGTGGCTGATTGCGATGGTTTATGTTAATCAAATTTGATCCTGAACCAGCATTGCGTTTAAACGTATAATTGTTACTTGTAGCAGGTTTCTAAAGTTGGTTGGTATTTTTGTGAGATATTTAAGTGTCAAGCCTGTAATTTGCTTTTAGCTCTCAAGAGAAAATATAGCAAAAACTTTAATACCGGTGTAGTATACACTGCTCACCAAAGAGATATATTATGTGAAACACAAGGTAAATTTGTTTATCGTCAACCGTCACTAAAGTCATTCATTATTGTACTCATTTGACGCCATTTGCGGCAGTAAAGTAACACTTTATTGTGCTGAAAGAAGTATTCTACTTCACCTGCCGCGATTAATCAAATTAACTGAGATTGAATGTAAGCGGTCGATGGCAGTAATAGATTATTTATTTGAGTGAACTTAAAATTTATTTACGTTAATTATTAAAAATATTGTACAAAATGTACGTTATTATTAATTAAATTTATGTCAGAAAGTGAAATTCTGTAGTATTTTGCAATTATATTCAAAAAACATAAATCGAAACTTTACAGATTTGAGATTTAGTAATTAGGTACTTATTCAATATTGATTACTTAAACAACTATCGATTAATCATCAAAATGAGCCATCATCAATGAACTGTCAATACGGATGGAATAGGCACAAAGACAACTAATGCAGCCACGATACAAGAGAGAGGTCCTAGAGAGAGACAGACAAGGTGGTGGAAACATTGACAGGCCGTGTAATTTGAGTTGCCTATATCAACTTAAATCGGGGAAATATAAAAGTCTAAATATAAAAGTAACATAGAAAAAACATAATCAAGGGCTTCTTCACTTTGTATAAAACAGTCACTAATTTAATATTTAAATAGTTTTAAAATTATTTAACTCCCAAATACTTTAGGAAAGTAGGTATTTGTTTTGATAAATACAAATAACAATTCTGAAAAGTATCTAAACACCAAGTATGGCACTGTGTACTCGATTTATCCCCTAAATACAAAAAAGTGGTTAAATTTTGAAATATGTACTGCCAATCAGCATTAGGCCTTAGCCAAGTTAAAATATAAGTTAAAATATTCAAGGAACTGTAAATACTGATTCAATCGGGTCCATTTATATAGGCAACTCAAATTACACGCCCTGTCAAATTCTCCAACACCTTGTCTGTCTCTCTCTCTAGGACCTCTCTCTTGTATATTGGTGTCAATCTTGCTTCACTATTTGAATGGGACATGCAGGACATGGCCATTCCATCCGTATTGACAGTTCATTGGCCATCATGCAAAAGCATTCTCTCATCGTCATTACTGTCATACGAAATATTTATTTCGTCTAAAGTTAATAAAATTCCTAAATCTTTTAAGTTTTGTATTAATGCAAATATAATATGAAATGGCGTTCTTGTTAATTCGATTATATATATATATATATATATATATATATATATATATATATATATATATATATATATATATATATATAAATCCTACTATCAATTTGGCATCGATACATTATGCATTTACCATCAATTTGGCATCGTCTTGCAAAGTGGCATCTGTATATCGATGCCACTTTACACTACCTTAATAACTTTTTTCCTGTACTTGTTAGCAGAAGTCTAATCAACTCTGTAGTTAGAGATTTGATTCCTTGATGTTACTTTAATATATCAGCTTTCTTTGTTTATTCCTTACTGACTTATATAAGTTTATTCCATAAAATGTTTGAGTTCAAAATGATGGCACAGTGAAAATATTATATACATTTAGTTCAGTGTTTTACCGTTTTGTCGCTGCCGCTATATACATGAAAACGTATATCCCACTTTCATTATCAATCATTTTGGCATCAGAAATTTGGCATCACTGTTGAATACAATATTATCCACAACGAAAAATAGGCAATTTGAGAATGTATATATTATTTTCATCAACAAATCATTCTGGCATCAAGTTGTTTTCACCCAATTTTGAAAAAATGTGAAAGCTTATAATCCAAGGATGGTACTAAAGGTGAGAAATTTGACCTAAACTATCTGTCCGTCGGTCTGTCTGACCGCGAATATAACTCTTACGTCATTATACCAGGTAGAATGACAAATGAGGTGTCAAATGAAAGCGTATAATCCAAGGATGGTACTAAAGGTGAGATATTTGACTTAAACTTTCTGTCCTTCGGTCTGTCCGACCGCAAATATAACTCCTCCGTCATTATACCAGGTAGAATGACAAATGAGGTGTCAAATGAAAGCTTATAATCCAAGGATGGTACTAAAGGTGAGAAATTTGACTTAGGCTGTCTGTCCGTCGGTCCGACCGACCGCGAATATAGCTCCTCCGTCATTATACCAGGTAGAATGACAAATGAGGTGTCAAATAGAAGCTTATAATCCAAGGATGGTACTAAAGGTGAGACATTTGACTTAGGCTGTCGGTCCGTCCGACCGCGAATATAACTCCTCCGTCATTATACCAGGTAGAATGACAAATGAGGTGTCAAATGAAAGCTTATAACCAAAGATGGTACTAAAGGTGAGAAATTTGACTTAGGCTGTCTGTCCGTCGCGTCGGTCAGTCCGACCCCGAATATAGCTCCTCCGTCATTATACCAGGTAGAATGACAAATGAGATGTCAAATGAAAGCTTATAATCGAAGTATGGTACTAAAGGTGAGACGTCGGTCCGTCCGACCGCGAATATAACTCCTCCGTCATTATACCAGGTAGAATGAAAAATGAGGTGTCAAAAGAAAGCTTATAATCCAAGGATGGTACTAAAAGTGAGAAATTTGACTTAGGCTGTCTGTCCGTCTGTCCGTCCGACCGCGAATATAGCTCCTCCGTCATTATACCAGGTAGAATGACAAATGAGATGTCAAATGAAAGCTTATAATCCAAGGATGGTATTAAAGGTGAGAAATTTAACTTGGGCTGTCTGTCCGTCGGTCCGTCCGACCGCGAATATAACTCCTCTACTATACCAGGTAGAATGACAAAAGAGGTGTCAAATGAAAGCTTATAATCCAAGGATGGTACTAAAGGTGAGAAATTTGACTTACGCTGTCTGACCGTCGGTCCGTCCGACCGCGAATATAGCTCCTCCGTCAATATACCAGGTAGAATGACAAATGAGGTGTCAAATGAAAGCTTATAATCCAAAGATGGTACTAAAGGTGAGAAATTTGACTTAGGCTGTCTGTCCGTCGCGTCGGTCAGTCCGACCCCGAATATAGCTCCTCCGTCATTATACCAGGTAGAATGACAAATGAGATGTCAAATGAAAGCTTATAATCGAAGTATGGTACTAAAGGTGAGACGTCGGTCCGTCCGACCGCGAATATAACTCCTCCGTCATTATACCAGGTAGAATGAAAAATGAGGTGTCAAAAGAAAGCTTATAATCCAAGGATGGTATTAAAAGTGAGAAATTTGACTTAGGCTGTCTGTCCGTTTGTCCGTCCGACCGCGAATATAGCTTCTCCGTCATTATACCAGGTAGAATGACAAATGAGATGTCAAATGAAAGCTTATAATCCAAGGATGGTATTAAAGGTGAGAAATTTGACTTGGGCTGTCTGTCCGTCGGTCCGTCCGACCGCGAATATAACTCCTCTACTATACCAGGTAGAATGACAAAAGAGGTGTCAAATGAAAGCTTATAATCCAAGGATGGTACTAAAGGTGAGAAATTTGACTTACGCTGTCTGACCGTCGGTCCGTCCGACCGCGAATATAGCTCCTCCGTCAATATACCAGGTAGAATGACAAATGAGGTGTCAAATGAAAGCTTATAATCCAAGGATGATACTAAAGGTGAAAAATTTGACCTAGGCTGTCTGTCCGTCGATCCCTCCGACCGCGAGTATAAATCCTCCGTCATTATACCAGGTATAATGGCAAATGAGGTGCCAAATGATAGCTTATAGTTCAAGCATGGTATTAAAGATGAAAAATTTTACCTAGGCTGTCTGTCCGTATGTCTGTCCATCCGCGAATACAACTCCTCCGTTATTAATACAGATAGAATGACAAATCGGGTGTCGAATGAAAGCTTTTAACTTAAGGATGGTATTATTAAAGATGAGAAATTTGACGTCGGAGTTCCGGTTTTAGAGTTGCAACCGTAAGTATTTACTATTTTAAAGTTGCCGAAAGAGAATAAGTGATATATTATTCAACGTGGCTTAGCAAGATGAGAACAAATGTAAAATTTTGGTTTTTACGTAATTTCCGCTTAAAAAGTTATAACCGGAAATGCCATTATTCGCGGTGTGCAAGTACTTGGAACGGATACGAGAAACGATCGTGCGCGAATAGCGGAGAAATATTGCAACTTTCTTAAATAATTCATATTGTCCATTGAAATTGTCAAATTGACGTACATTTCATACCTACTGTCATTGAAGAAGAAAAATTATATGTTGCTCTGCAATATTGATATTATATGCAATTATTATATGAAGGCAAATTAAATTAATTGTATTTTGCTTGCAGTACTGCATTTTAATAACTAATTTTATTTACTACATACAATTGTTTACGTTTTAATAACATAACCTGAATCTTATTTTTTCTTCTTATTATTTTTTTGGATTATGGCCTTGACAATTATCCAGTAACCAGGACTAATATAATTGGCCAATATAATTAAAAGTGCGAATAAAGTTGCAGAGCGTAGAAACCAGGTGTCGTTTTGCCGAACTTGCACGGTCCCAATAGACTCAGAAATAGTATACGAACACATAAATCGAAGCGTATTGAAAGGTTTGAATCTTTAGAGTTATTTCTGTGTAAACAGTTTAGTAAAAATGACTCAAAATTAGTAAATTTGTATATCAATCCACGCAAAGTTACACGAAGAATTCAAATATCGACTTCCAATTCTACTTTCGATTACTTTGGGTGAAAACCTAGGACTTACGAAGTCCAATTACTTGTTTTCTTTAAAAATAAGACATGTCATAAATATGCCTTAGGCATCATAGAAGACAATGACACAGAAAAATCAAACAAGCAGCAGGTCAAAAGGGCCTTAGTTATGTATCTTCGGTCCTATTGGTTCAATCGTGACGTACAGCGCCTGAAACGATGGGATTTAACTGGCAGAATACGATGGTGTAGACAAATGAAAATGACGGCATGTAATAACACTTTAAAATTGTAGAAATAAAATGGATTAACGCACATGGTATGACATATTATGTGAGAGTATTTAACAAATAGAATACGATTACATACGATTACATACGTCCAGTTTTTGACAAGCGACTTCTCTACATATGATAAACGCGAAAGGGCCCCAACGTTCACTGTTCGACATAGGCCTCCCGTTCACTGCATATACCCACTGCTTTCTGACGCTGTGACTTAAGAGGATAGGATTTAACGAATAAAACGACAAAGAAGACTAAACAAGGCAGATCACGGGAAAAACACAACTGTCCGTTTTATACTCCACAGGGAAGCATCAAATATTCAACGTAAGGATATATTATAGTATAACGGTATGATAAATCTTTTTCTTTTTTTTTTTTTTTTTCATTTAGTGCATTCCGTACGTTTTTTAAACATAATCAGGAGAAGTTGTTGAATTTCTGAAGTCTATAAAAGAATTTCTTAACAAACCTTTTTTTAATTGTGTTATGGATTATTTTTAAGAATGTGTTTAAAAGGTAGCTCACAGGCTTATTGTTCAATGGTCTTATCACTTTTAAACGCCTGTCTTTTTTGTAGGACTATTAATTGTGATTTCAAACATTCTAGCGGGACAATGCCTTTTGTGTAACTGAAATAAATATTGTTATCCATTTAATTTTTTTCCTCAATTAATTGAATGCCTCCTACTGGTGTTTGGTCTAAGCTTACCGCTTTTCCCCATTTAAGCTAAACTGCTCGTCAAAAGTTAGGGATATAGAAAATTATGCTCATTTTCATAGCTAATTTTTTCGAGAACAGATTAACGGATTCCACTAATTTTTTTTAATATTTTAGATTTTTCGTTAGTATTTACACAGTTGTGCAAAAGTTTACCCAAACTTTTTTTTGTACTTTTACCGAGTGGTATAAGTACAAAAAAGAAGTTTGAGTAAACCTCTTGTTAGGTATTAGTTACGTATCTTCACTCCCATTGGTCCAAACGTGTCGTACGGCGGCTCAAATGATAGGAATCAGTCAACAGAATACAATGACACAGAAAAATCAATTACAGTAAAATATTGAAAGGGCCTTAGTTACGTATATTCGCTGCTATTTTTCCAATCATGACGTACGGTGGCTAAAATGGTAGGAATTAACCAATAGAATACAATGACACCCAAATCCGGTGTCGGAAAGCTGGTCGAGAACACTTCGTCGACGGAAAATTGGTCGACAACAGTTGGTCGACAAACAGTTGGTCGAATGCACAATTCATCGAATGGACAATTCATCGACGAACATTTGATCGAATGGAATTTTCGTCGACAAACTGTTATTTATCTTTAGGATAAAGGGATTAATGGTGACAAACGACGGGTAACTGGAATATTGTATTATATATTTTTTTTTGGGTTTTGTTAATTTTGTACCTAAATCTTACCGGAGGTATTGCGCCTTTTATAAATGTGTAGTTGTGAATTAAGTTTTTGATAATAAAATCAAGAGGGTAAGAATCGCTTTACTTTTAAACTCTTCACTTTTGGCGCATCATGGACGGCTCGTTTTTAAAAGAATCGTTTTAATTTTTTTTTGTATAAACATGCTCTTTCATTCGTTTAAATGTTGCTTTTCAAATTTTCTAATATTTATAAACAAAGCCCCGGTGAATTTTTGAAAAAAGTGGCTAACTCGGGTTTTAAGGGTTGTAGGGCATTAAATTTTTGTTTCAGTTTCTATAAGAATACCAACATGTCGAATAAAAAAAATTAACTTCCTACGTGTTGTTGTTCTGAAGCTATTTTCTTGTGGCATTTTTGGAATTAACTAGTTTTGATGGGAAATAAGCCACAATTTTACTAAAAAAACTGATTTTATTAACGTTTCGACGCTCAAATCGGGTGTCGTTGTCAAAATAAAACCATTTTTTTTAGTAAAATTGTGGCTTATTTCCCATCAAAATTAGTTAATTCCCACATGTTAATGCGGTTGTTATTTTAATTGTTTATTCGCGAACTCAATCGACTATAGGTGGCAGTGCAGTTGCATGAAAATGGCCGATGTAATTGGGATAATGCATTTTGATATAATTAATATTTTTATTGATGTAATTAATTAATATAAATAAATCATTCATTAAATGAACACACCAGACAAGCATTCAATCGACATTGATATATAGGTTAACGGATGTTTTGTTTAAATCTTCATCCCAATTCCTCTAGTTCAAAATAAGCGGCAGCACCCTCGCTTGAGTTCGCGAATAAGCTTAAAATAACACTACTTTTTCAAAATTATTTTATAATTATTTATAATATTTATTATAAACTTTTTATTCAAGACTTGATCTAATTTGATAAATTGAACCTTTCTCTTTGGTTTGATGTCTTTAGAATTTATGTTGACCTAATAGTTTATGCATAATAACGCTGTAGATAGAAGCTTTTTGGGATAAACAATTTCAATTTTGCAATAACTATTAGGTAAAACTTCTTGAAATTTTAACGGCTGAATACTTCTAATATTGTTCCTTTACTTACGCGAAAATAAAGCTTTTAGTGTATTTTTAGAAAAGTTATTAATTATTTTCAAAAAATCGACTTTTGAAGCTATTTTCCCAATAACTAAGCAACAAATTAACAAAAAGAACTTTCCAAACACTCATTTTAAAGAATTTTCTATGCTCTTCAGTAAAATTGTATCACCTTTCCATACAGCATACCGGTCTCCACCTTTAATATTTACAATCAAATAGCGATCTTTAATTGTTTATATATTGTTTATAAGTTAAAAAGTACGTTTGATTTTTTGCATAATTTTTATATTGGATACTGTTGTAACTAAATTTACCCTAATGCCATAAGCAGTTCTTAGATACCTGTATCAACGGATGTCACGAAAGAGGCCATTTATTTGCTAATTTCTCTGGTCTATCACACCCTTTCTTATCTGTGTTTACAATCCAAATCATTAAGCCACATAAAGAGGTAGGGCAATAAACTCACTATAGCTATAGAAATGCTTTTACTACAAAATTTTAAAAGATAAGAGTTATAACGGAACAAGTATGCATACCTGCATTTTAAGACCCAGGTAGATTTTTGGGGATGACACAATGACACTAAAAGATGGCTTTGCCGATGATTGCATTCAATTGAGATGGTAAGTAGGTATGAATCACCTCTAGTTATATTTTAATGGCTTTGTAATTTAACTTCATGGGGTACGAAAGAATTAAGAAACTTTTAAGAATTTGAAAAAACATAGTTTTTGGGGGGTTTAGGTGTTTTACACAATTTTTGAATATCCCTAAAAACTCAGTTATTTCAAATTATATATACGTAACCTATAAAAAACCTTGAGTTAGTCTATTTTGAAGTATATAAAATGGAGAAAATCCCAAAAAACTACCGAAAAAACCAGTTTTCCGGATTTTTGAAGATGGCGCACCTTACGAATAAATCTGAAAAAAGTCAGAAATACAGATTTTTGATAAAATTCACAAAACGCAAAAAAATTAGACATGCAGCCATCGCCAAAAAAAGTTATACGTACCTATTAAAAAAACAAAAAACATTGAGGTTATGTACACTCGACCTTCGGGTCCATAAAAATATATGTTTTGTAAAAGCCTCAGCTGTGCGTGTGAATTTTTTGTAATTTATAATTTAATTGCAAACCAACTTAAAAAAAAATAAAATCGAAAAATTGACATTTTTTGATGTGGGGAAAGGGGAAGGGGGTGGTGGGCTAAAATTGCGGTGATTCTTAATTTTTTTAATCACATAGAACGTAAAAAAATAAAAAAAATATTCAGGCTGTATCGACTTCAAAATAATACAGCATCATGCCAAAAGGGCCTTAGTTATGTATGTTCGGCCCTATTGATCCAATCGTGACGTACGTCGGCTGAAATGATAGGAACTAACCAATAGCATACAATGACATAGAGAAATCAAATACAGCCTCATGTCAAAAAGAATAGAATAAACAAAAATTTCTTTTGAATTAAATATTTGAAATAAAAAATCACACTAAATTTTCTTTTTTTTTCACCCTTTCACTTATCAATATAAACATAAAAGTTTTTAGAGGGTTTCGCCCTCGGTTATAATGTAATCTTTCATTCTGCGTTTAAATTTTTCCAAAATTCTTATTAGTTTTCTCAGGATTCGAATAAACTGAATGCATTTAAATAGCATTGGTCATAATTTTGCGCCTACTCCCTCAAGGCTTAAAAAATGTAACATTTCAAAGGAATGGAGATATTTCAAAGATTCGCTGAGACTATAATTTTTATCTAATATACATATATCTGTAGTCCATCCACTCACGGTAAATATTGCAAAACCTCCGAATTTTAAACAACCGCTTGGATTGACATGAAATTGGGTATGCACATAGCTGACAGGTCAAAGAAAAAGTGATATTGTGCCGACGTGTGCTTTTGCCTTGGGAGTTAGTACAACCACTTTTATAATGTGAAAAGACATACATTCAAAATAAGTCCTAAAGTGGATAAACTGAGTAATTCTAAGCTAGTTTTTGTTCTATAGATTTTTTCTTAACATACTGTTTGAGTTATTTGCAAGTGAATATATTATGTTCGTTTTTCAACAAAAAAGTCACGTTTTTAGACGGTTTTAGAAAAAAACTCAAAAAGTATTTTAACGAAAAATATTCTTAGCAAAAATATAGCGTATAAAAAAGTGAAAACAATGGTGTATGTATGAAGTCTGTAGACCCTGTAAAAGTAGAGTTGTAGTTAAGAGGAAACAGTAGCGATCAACAGGTAGCGAAAACGCGTTCCAAGATTGCGGCTGTAATTTTGAATATTTTTTCGAGATATTTGGCACACGTATTCGTAATATAATAAAGAATGGCGGTACAGAGCCCAATTTGAAAAATATATGAATATGTGGAAATTACTCTGTAATTAAATACAATATTTAAAAAACGAGCCTGACCGCCATTAAGAAGAACAAAAAAATACACTTTCTTCAAATGAACTTTTTTATCCGATGCCTAGATTTTGTGTCATTTTGGAACTACTAAAATTTTGTATTTCATTAGTAGTTCCAAAATGACACAAAATCTAGGCATCGGATAAAAAGTTTATTTGAAGAAAGTGTATTTTTTTGTTCTTCTTAATGGCGGTACAGGCTCGTTTTTTTAATATTATATTTAATTACAGAGTAATTTCCACATATTAATATATTTTTCAAATTCGGCTCTGTACCGCCATTCTTTATTATATTACGAATACGTGTGCCAAATATCTCGAAAAAATATTCAAAATTACAGCCGCAATCTTGGAACGCGTTTTGGCTACCTGTTGATCGCTACTGTATCACCTTAATGAAAAGCAGGTTCTACTTCGTCAAAATACAAATCGAATATTTTAACATGAAATAACCATAAAACGAAGCACTTTTCGGGAAAAACTCATGACTTACAACTGTTATAAAATGTCTAAAAAGTTTTATTTGTATTTTTATAAACGTTTCTAGCATCAAAAGTTAGTTAGCATCAAAATGAAGTCTCTTTTTTGTTAAAAAAATATAAAAATCACCGCCTAATTTACTTATGTATTGTTTATGTGATATGTACATTTTTTACTCTTTGAGATATTTAGTATCACTAATGTTTAAGTTATTTTAAACCAAGGCATTTTTTTTCAAAATTAAAATTTTTTTATTTTAAAACCAATTTTTTTTAATAAGCATTTCTTGCCAATAAATCTTATAGATCATATAAACAGTATAATATAAGTAAATTAACTAGGGCGGTAACTATTAATTTCATATGGAATGCTAATTAGGTGGTGATTTTCACGATTTCTTTTAGCAAAAAAAGGGACATATTTTATTTAAAGCGTAACTTACTTTTGATGCTGATGGTGATAGAATAGATACTTTTTAAATAACAAAAATAAAACTTTTTTAAACACTTTAAAAAATTTGTGGCGAGTTTTCCCCGAAAAGTGCGTTATTTTTTGGATATTTTACGTTGAACTAGTCGATTTGGAATTCGACGAATAAGAACCAACTGTTGTTCAGCTCCAACTCTGTTTTTATTGTGTGTCCAGACTTCATACATACATAATTTTTTTTACTGTTTTATAAGCTTTATATTTGCTAAGAATAGTTTTTTCGATCAAATACTTACTTTTTGATTTATTTACGAAAAACCATCTAAAAACAAAAAATACAAGGAATTTAATTAGTTTATCCACTTACGGACATATTTTTACCTATATTTTTTCACACTCGAGAAGGGGGTGGTACTCATCCCCAGAAAAAAGCACACACTGGCACAATATCACTTTTTTCTTTGACATGTTAGCTATGCTTATGTCAAATTTCATGCCAATCCAAGCGATTTTGTAAAATCCAAAAACAGTGAGTAAATTGTCCAATGATATCTTTAAAAAAGACTAGTGCATTTTACAAAAACTTAGGTCAATAAATAATATGAAAACAGCGGAATATCAACCAATGTTGAATGTTTTTACAAAGTATTGTTTATTTTTCGCTACTCGAAGGGGACAACTATTAAACTGGTTTCTTCCACTTCCAGACAATTTTTTAACCGCATATGATATCAAAACCAGAATTAAAAAAATTCGGTTTCGACCTCTTAATACACGTAAATTGATCAAGTATATTTTTCTGTGACTATGTGTGTCACTTCCGGGTACACCATTTTAACCGGAAGTGGTGTAAAACTAAAAAAAGTATTTCTTTGTTCTCATTTTTCTAATGCGCGTCAAATTTCTAATCGCTAGTACCATCTATGGGTTATAATCTTTCATTCAACCTCTGTGATTATATCTGACAGACGGACGGACAGACAGGCATAAAACCGGACAGGCATAAATATTTGTTCTCGTCTTTCTAAGGCGCGTCGAGTAATACATAGTTTGTACTATTTCTGCGAATTTAGAACAATACTTCGGGTTGCAACTCTTTATCCTGAAGTCGGAGGCCAAATTTCTCACCTTTAGTACCATCTTTGGGTTATAAGCTTTCATTCCACATCTAATTTGTCATGTTTTAACCCGGCATCCGACAGGTGAACTTTTTTGCCACTAACAGACAGGTGGGATGTGACAAACCCCAGCATTGAAAGAGTTAAAGAATCTCAAAAAATATCTCTACGTTTAGATTAGTTAACAGAAACAGTAAAGATGCAGTAGAAATAAACAAACCAAGACACGTTAAATGATACTAGGAGCACTCCCGAATCATAATTTACAATGTCTAAACTTTGGAAATCATGACTTGGAATTTACAATGTATATACTGATGTGATCTTGATTATTGATATGAGATAATATTCTTATATGTCACTTAATTTAATCAATGTATTAATACTAATCTAATTAATTAACCAGATCACATATCAATATGTTTTCAATCTCAGGGCGAATTATAAATTAATTACTTACTTTCGTGGCTTCTGAATATTTCTTAATGGTTCCTAATCGGGATAGAAAAGAAAAGAGTAAAAAAAAAATACAAATATGGGTTACAATTATAATCAAAATATTTTTTATTTTATTCAAAAGGCAATCAATGCTTAATATTTGCTATTTCTTATTATTCTTAAACATAACATTTACAACTGGGAATTTTATTTCCTTTTGGTTTTCTATTGAAAGTTTTTATTAACATTTAACTATTAGGAGTTATTAGGGACAACTCTATTTAAGTTTGATGAAGCTTTTCTGATATTATTGATTGTTATTCAATTTTTTATGTGGAATTTAATACGAAAAACCCATACATTCATGTCCAAACAAATGAGACTGACCTTTTCCTGGTGAACTGAAAATGTCCTCACACAAAACCCTTTCCTGCTATCCTTGGCTGCGATCAAACCTCGTCCTGGCTTCCAGTGATGTTCTCCTTTGAAAAACTAGCTCGAATAGCTCTCGTTCCTGCTTTTGTCGTGATGCTGTGTTCTACCTTTTTCGAAACTGCTATCAGCTACCGGGACACTCTGGGCTCAAGGAGGTTCTTTTACTCTCGACCTGGCCTACTTCTCGTTCCAGTATAGATACTCCACACTCACGGAACTACCGGCTTTCTCACTCCTCGAACACTACCGTCTACTACTCGACTTCACTTCTCGACAGCTCAAAACATTCTGATCCCACTTTGTCATTCATTCACCTAGTTTCTCAATATCCCTTCCAGATTCACAAATCAACCTTCCACCACCAACTCTCATTCTCAGTATTCCTCAAAAACCAATTTTTAATCTTTCTAAATATGCTTAATGGATTTCAAAAGAAAATATTTAATTCCCATTCTAAAATCACTTTCTACTATTTACAAATTTTAATGACCTATTCTCTCTTTCAAATGAGTCTTATTTAGCATAGGCTAATGATCGAAACCTTCCGCGAAAAACGATAATGAACTATCATCTATTTCACTGAGTTTTATTTAGCATAGGCTAATGATCGACCTTCCGAGAAGAACGATAATGGTACGCGTCATTCACTTTGTTTATTTTAAGCGTACTGTCCCGAGTTCCGTCTAATCACTTCTTAAAATTAAATATAACAATTTGTTGTATACAGGGTGTTCTAAATTTATATGCCCGTGGTTGAGAAAATTGAAAATATTTTATATTAAATTGAATCCTGTTTACAACCATCAAAATTTAATTTTCATATCAAATAGAAATATAACAATACATTGTAAATAATTATGATTCGGGAGTGCTCCTAGTAGCATTTAACGTGTCTTGGTTTGTTTATTTCTACTGAATCTGGATTTTAAATTTAGTATAAATTTCTACGTATTATGACTGTTTCTTGTTGAGAATAAAGAAAAAACTTCACCAATTATGGTTTCATTTCGAAAACAACGCACACATCTTATGGAAAATATAATGTCACTCAAATTCAATAAAATTTATACGAATAGATCCGTTTTAATTTACCGATCAAATCTTATCATTGCGCCAACTCTCTATTTTCAAAAATAAGAGCAGAAATTGATACAAATAAATCTGAAATCAAATGGGTAGGTACATAAGTTAGAGAGAGAAAAAATATTTTAAACTACCCAGATTTTCGGTACTCCATAAATCAGCGGATTAGTTTCACTAATCCGCTTAGGCCCAGCGGGATTTAAGCTCTTATGAATAGCACTCGGAGCAATAATGATTGTAACTTTAACACTTTTAACACTTTATGGACTCCAAAAATGTGATTTCGATAAACTTTAATTGCAATTTGCGCCGTAATTAATCATAATTAAGAGTTGGCGCAATGATAAGATTTGATCGGTAAATTAAAACGGATCTATTCGTATAAATTTTATTGAATTTGAGTGACATTATATTTTCCATAAGATGTGTGCGTTGTCCGTATTATGACTGTTTCTTGTTGAGAATAAAGAAAAAACTTTACCAATTATGGTTTCATTTCGAAAACAACATAAGTCCACAAACTTTAAAACATAATATCAAAAAAATAAGCAACATTTAAACTTTTTTGGTCTTTCAGATATAGGTCTGGATCCCGCGTATGAAAAAAAAGTTGATTAATAGCAAGCTGAAAATTTGTTAATAGCTTAAGGGTGTCTAGTCGGATAAACTTTGATATATGGGAACACTGGAACAGGGGCAGTTTTAATTTTGGAACAGGTTAAAAATTTGAAACGGTCACACCACGAAAACGGCACATGTATTTTGTCCGACAGAACAGACTTAAACTCTTCGAACAGAGATTAAACTCTCATGCAAAAATTAGACTGCTATTTATCACCAAATGGGCCTTTTAATGAGTAGAGCATGTAGAATATGTCAAATGACAGGAATTATGACAGTGATAAATAGCAGTCTAATTTTTGCATGAGAGTTTAATCTCTATTCGGAGAGTTTAAGTCTGTTATGTCGGACAAAATAAATGTGCCGTTTTCGTGGTGTGACCGTTCCAAATTTTCAACCTGTTTCACAATTAAAACTGCCCCTGTTCCAGTGTTCCCATATATAAAAGTTTATCCGACTAAACACCCTTAAGCTATTAACAAATTTTCAGCTTGCTATTAATCAACTTTTTTTTCATACGCGGGATCCAGACCTAATAGATGCATTTATAACCCATAATACTTATATAAAATATAGTATTACTATCAGAATCTCTAACTACTAATGGAAAGATTTTTACGTTTCCTGAAAAATTTACACATTGTAACATACAGTGCTTCCATAAAGTAACGCATAATTTCATTATTTCGTAAACCGGCGACTTTAAGGAAAATTTTCGAAACAGGTCGATTTTTATTTTTAAATTACAATTTTTTGGCATATTACATATCATACTAGTGATGTCATCCATCTGGGCTTGATAACGTAATCGATGAATTTTTTAAATGAGAATAGGGGTCATGTGATAGCTCATTTGAAAGGGTATTTAATTCTCTATTTACTAATACAAACAATAACATAATTATATATACAGGGTGTCCAAAAAGAATTCTTTAATTAAATTAATTGAGACAAAAAGAAAAATGTATGTAACTTATTTAATTCAAAATTCGTTTTACTTTTGTCAGAAAATTAAATGTTAGAGCTGCCATCCACCTGCCTCTTGGAAGTTTAAGATTACGCTTAAGCGAAAATCAATATTTAGGTTTTAAATAAAACATTTTTTGTTTGCTGGCACCAATAAAATATATTTAGAATTAAACAAATTACATACATTCATCTTTTTATACCAATTAATTTAATTTAAATAACATTTTTTGGACACCCTGTATAAATAATTATATTAACAATTATATTATTGAATAGAGAATTACATACCCTTTCAAATGAGCTATTACATGCCCTTTATTCTTATTTAAAAAAATCAACGATTACGTCATCACGCCCAGATGGATGACGTCACTAGTATGATATGTATGCCAATAAATTGTAATTAAAAAATAAAAATCGACCTGTTTCGGTATTTTTCCTGAAAGTGTCCGGTTTGTGAAATAATGAATTTATGCGTTACTTTATGGACGCACTGTATATTGTTTCGCAATGACCCATTAAATTATTATAAATGCAATTAACCATTGACCATGTCATGAAAATGGCAATATAAAATTAATTTTTCAAATGTCAAACTTTAAAATTTGTTTTTGTTAACAAAAAAATAATTTAAATATCTATTATGAAATTCGTTACAAACAAAATCTGATATTTCAACTAAACGAAACAAAATACACAATAAAAGTGAATTATTAAACTCATTCAGGGACCCGTTCAGACAAAAGAGCCTACAACTGGTTTTTACCTGAGTGCGAGTGGAAGACTTGTAACGTGAAGCGATCGATATTATGTATCTAACTAGGTACTGTCTTTTCCGTAAAAATGTATATCTTGGCAACATCCTGTTGTTGCCAAAGTGATGTTTAAGCAATGTTTTTGACCTACGGGGGTCAAATTGTCGTTATAGTGTAAGGAATAAAATATATAAATAAATCGGATTACTGAAAATCCGACAACGGTGCCAAGCTTAAAGAAGTGTACTAAGCGAACATTCACGGATTATACCTAGAAAATGATAGCATTTCTAGGTGATGCCAAATGACTGCAACGTGAAAAGATGCCAATTTAATAGCGGGATGTATATATATATATATATATATATATATATATATATATATATATATATATATATATATATATATATAGGACGGTGACAGATATTAATGATTACTATTCATCAAGGGAAAAGCAACTGCGCTGCGAAGGCTACACTACATAAACAATAACGTAACTATTAACGGTATTTTTAATTTTTGGTATTTTATTTTAAGTGTTAAAATTGGTTAAGCATATAAATAAAAATACGATTAAACTGTTTAAAATATATTTATTTTGTTGAAATTATAATAATAGAAGTATAACGTCTTATGTGCGTACCGAGTACACACACGCTTTTTTCATTAGGATGTAATTAAGTAAGTGTTAAGTAAATGTTAATTTTTTTAATGATTGGCGATAAAATTTTGTATACACCACGCCAGTAAAGACTCTTTATCGAACTCGTCTGATATTCGCCTCGCTCGCTGACGCTCGCTCTGCTCATAATCTCAGACTCGTTCGATAAAGAGTAACTTTACTGACTTGGTACATAAATAACTATTAGTGCAGAAAGCCACTGCACATCCGCTAGGAAAAATATTCTGATCCGGATTTTTTGCACAATCTTACTCAAAAAGGACTCCTTTTAACAAATTTGCATGTTGCCAGGACCAAAAGGTGATCAACAACTTTTTAAACGTTTTTTTTTGTTTTTTTCCTAAAATTATTTTTTGTGCTTGTAAAAAAGTTTTTTAGGTTTTTTGGATCATTCCAAACAGAAAAGGTCTTTAGTGACTTTTCTCTAAAAATGATAATTTTTGACATATAAGCGATTAAAAATTGAAAAATTGCGAAATCGGCCATTTTTAACCCTCAAAAACTATGTGAAAAACTGAAAATTTGAATGTTGCCAAGGTAGGTAGATATTCTTTAAACATCTATTGATGAAATCCCGAAGAGTTTTTTGCAATACAATATTCAAAATTTCTTTGTTTTTTAATTGCAAATCAAGCGTGCGCGACCTTATTTTCCACCGACATGACAGTATGGTGCAAAGTGCAAATGAAAGGAATAAATTCGTTATTTCGTAAACCACTGACTTTAAGGAAAAATCCCGAAAAAGTTCGATTTTTATTTTTAAGTTATGATATTGTGGCATATATGGTATACTAGTGACGTCATCCGTCCGGGCGTGATGACGTAATCGATGATATTTTTAAATGAGAATAGGGGTCGTGTGGTAGCTCATTTGAAAGGTTTTTCAATTATCTATTCAGTAATGTAAACATTTATATAATTATTTATACAGGGTGTCCTTCTATTTCTTTTTTTGTTAAATAATTTAATTTAATAAAAAATTTTTGGACACCCTGTATAAATAATTATGTAAATATTTATATTACTGAATAGATAATTGAAGAACCTTTCAAATGAGCTAGCACACGACCCCTATTCTCATTCTAAAAAATCATCGATTACGTCATCACGTCCAGATGGATGACGTCAGTAGTATACCATATATGCCACAATATCATAACTTAAAAATAAAAATTGACCTGTTTCGGGATTTTTCCTTAAAGTCGCCGGTTTACGAAATAACGAATTTATTCCTTTCATTTGCACCATACTGTCGGTGGAAAATAGTGTCGCGCACGCTTGATTAGCAATTAAAAAACAAAGGAGTTTTGAATAATGTATTGCAAATAACTCTTCGGAATTTCATCAATCGATGTTTAAAGAATATCTACCTGCCCTCGGAACATTCAAGTTTTCAGTTTTTCACATAGTTTTTGACGGTTAAAAATGGCCGATCTCGCAATTTTTCAATTTTTAATCGCTTATATGTCAAAAACTGTCATTATTAGAGAAAAGTCACTAAAGACCTTTTCTGTTTGGAATGATCCAAATAAACCTAAAAAAACTTTTTCCGCGCAAAAAAAATAATTTTAGGAAAAAAACAAAAAAAAAACGTTTAAAAAATTTTTGACCACCTTTTGATCCTGGCAACATGCACATTTGTTAAAAGAAGTCCTTTTTGTGTAAGACTGTGCAAAAAATCCGAATCAGAATATTTTTCTTTCTGGACTATATTGTAATTGTTGTAAATCTGATGATCTTTAATTTAGTTTTTGAAGTTTGCTTGACCGAAGGTTTCCCAGTTACTTGTGGTTTTCTTCTAGCTAAATTCTTGGTAGTCTGTACGTTAAACATTTTTACATGACTACATATGCGTTTCCTTTCATCTTTGCCTACTACATCTCACTAGATCCTGTATGCTGTGTTAGTTCCCTAATTTTGTTGTTTCTTATTCTGTCCTTTCTTCTTTTCCATCATGCTGCTCTTAGTATCTTCATTTCGGTTTCATAAAATATTGAGCTTTCATAAATATTTCGCGAAATGAACGTCAGATCGAAAACCTAAAAAATACGTGTTCAATATTTTTTAAAAATCTATCGAATGATACTAAACACGACCCCCACGGTGAGGGGTGTGGGGTAAATTTACAATTTTAAAAACAAACATCGCCCTATTTCGCGAAATGAACATCAGATCGAAAAACTGCAAAATACACGTATTCAATATTTTGAAAAATCTATCGAATGGCACCAAACACGACACCCACCGGATGTGGGGTGGGGGGTTACTTTAAAATCTTAAATAAGAGCTCCCAATTTTTATTGAAGATTTGGATTATTTACGTAAAAAGAAGCATTTTGATTCGAGACATTTTTTCGAATTATGGATAGATGCCGCTATAATCGGAAAAAACGATTGTTGGAAATGGAAAATTAAATCAAAAAATGGATAGTCACCACTTAAATGGAAAACTTTACTTAACTTTTTTGGTTTTAGGGCCTACTCGTCACAATCCAATAGGTCCACATAACGCTCGAGTAACTGCAAAAGCATACTTTCCTCCCCTACTATTATATTTATATTTAATTACTTAAGTGTGATTATTATTAGATATATTGTAAAAATAAAACTAATGGTTTGTGACGAATAAAAGAAGATTGCCTATTTCATTTTAGTCTATTTTATTAATCATCATTTTTTATTTATTCATTATCACTGTTATCTTGCGTAGCGATAAGAAGTATTCGCTTTAAAAATTACATGCTATGTTAATAATGAAGTAAATTTGGAAGATATACACTGGTTACTTATTTAATTTTAATTTGATTGATTTTTTATTAATTTAGAATATTTAAAATAAAAAAAAAATAGGGATTTCAAAAATAAAGAAAATTTTCATTGATATAGATTCGATCTCATTCGCGGCCAACGTAAAAAATAAATAGACGCGAAGATAGCTGCAGTTTTTAGTGATGTCAATATAATGGAGTTTATTATAACTAGATATGAAAAAAAAAACATTGTTGTTTTTAGTATTTTCTTTACAATTTTATCACATGTTGTCACCTTTTAAAATTTCCTTAGATTTCTACAAATGCTTCAAAATCGAAATTGGTTATCGGTTCAGTTATTCTGAACCGATTATAATGCTGAATCGGTTATAAAAAAGATATAAAAGAATAAAATGGCGTTTTTTAAACGTCATTTCGTATATACGAAGCTAGGACTAGGACAACTAATCCCCGGACAAATAATCCCGGACAAAAAATCCCCGCAAATTATGGCTGGACAAAAATCCCCCAAAAATCCCGAACAAATAATCCCCACAGATATTTTTGGAAAAAATATCCCCACAAAATATCCCGGACAAAAAATCGCCAAAAAAGAAACATTTGCTGCCGAATAGTTCTCTAAAAGTTTTCCTGAAATTTTAACAAATTTTGAATTCCAATTCCATGCTGAACTTCATTACATGGCAGAAGAGTGTGAGTTTTTTCAAAAATCGTGGAAGATATTGGGAATGAGCTAAGGCCCCGTTCTGATGACAGTCGCTTATCGCACGTTTTGATAACGCGCGATTACAACTACATACATACATTTTACTTGAAACCGTTCACATGCCAATTCGCGTTTTAATGACCTAAAACGCGCGTTAGCATGTGAACGGTCTTCAGTAAAATATACAGTAGGAAAAATGAAAGAATACCCATGAACGAACATATAAAACACACTGTATTTTCGCTCCCTTAGTATTAAAAGGGCACATCTCGAAAATCGTTACTTTTGGGAAAACGAGATTAAAGATTAAGCAACTTCATCGTTTTCATTTACTCACCTATAACATTTTTATTTGAAAAGATAGATAAATAAAAATATAGGTATACAATTTACAGTATTTGTACTCTATAATGGATAATCGAAATATTACAAAAAAAAATAATTTAATTAAAAAAAAAACGTTTCAAAAAATCTCTCCCAATATAGGCCCCTCTCCCACCAAATTTCTTTAAATTTTGAAGGCATCTTACGAATTAAGCCTTTTAATGATTAAATATACACTATTTTTTAAGTTACAAATCTAAATATGGCTGTGTAATAATAATGTTTAACTACTTTCAATGATAAAAGTGCCTCTTGTAAAGGAATTAATAAAACATTAAATCGTAAAAGATTAACAAAAAATAACTTTATTCTCAAAAACCAAAAAGTAATAGGCATGTAGCTTACAAATCCAATAACAAAAACTATAACACTCTTTTTGGGACAGTCATATAAAAAAAACCAGAATTGTCTTAACGTAAACTAAAATAGTTCTCACAAAAAATTACCGAATTTACTAGACAAAAAAATTAACAAATTTTCTCAACATAAAATCATTCTTCTTTTGTGCGAGCGCTTAAGATCTATCATATTAATTTTTTACAATCAGTCGCGTTTGAATAGAATAGAATAGCTAACGACTGGAATAGTAGCTAAAGAACTATGAAATATAAAATAGCCAGCAGGTTTAAGTTTTAAGTAATAGTCATAAATCATTTCAAAAATAAAACAAAGTATTAAAAATTACAATTAGAAAACAGTTACATTAACATATTATTATAGTAACAGGCATGATAAGGGTCAATAAGTCTCTTAGAAATTAATTCTTTGAGATCCTGTTTCTTATTTAAACTTAACTCAAATGGCGCACTATAAACTGTTTTGATAGATATTTCTTTATTATCCAACATTTTCTTTCTTTTGTTTCTAACATTTATTTGTTTAAACGCGTCTTTGTATGATGTCTTATATTGAAAAAAGAATGGGTTCCCTTTCGTAAATTTCATAACTTTGATGTGATTCCATACGATGGTATTCTTCTCTTCGTCAACGTTGAAATTATATCCCCACTTGACTTGTAAATCTTTCAAGTCGTAAAAGAAATCATGATTCAAAGTATGAACGATAAAAGGTTTCCCCGTTTTCCTAGCTCTCTGAATTGCGGTGGTGTATTGAAGTGGTGTTAAGATTGGACCAGCTTTTAAATCTCTTGATATTTGTTTCTGTATCAGCATGTGTACATTGTCGGCTTTATTTTGCGTATGACCTTTTATAAGGAATTTGTGAGTTATGCCCTTTAAGTTTTTTATAGTAGTGACTGCAAACATGTATAAAGAAGCTATGTATTTATTTTTGTTTTGGCCACAACAATTATCTGTTACAAATGTTACGTTAACTTCATGTTCACCTGCATCCTCACAAACCTTCTTTAAAAAGTCTAAAACGCAACTTCCAATCTCCACTGCACCTCTTTTTCCTTGGGTCTCAATGTCTCACCCCAGAAATAGCAATGCACGTCACCATAGCCTTTAAAATCGTCTTCATTCTCTGGTAATTTATTTAACACAGTCAAAGTAAAGTTGTAGCTATTCAATTTGGATTTATAATAAAACGATGATGTTTCTCCATTGGGACTTTGCATTATCGCTTGAACATCGTAGCAAACGCATAAATTATATTTGTCAAGAGTCATTCTATCATTCTTTTTTTCTGCTCGGCTTAATTCCTTTTCTTCTAGGTGAGTATCATATTTGACTTTGAGAGCAAGCCTCTGATCAGCAGAAGAGTTGTTATACTGTAAACAAAGATCGCATTGATCTTTCTTGGGTTGAAAAAAACCCAAATTAAAATGGGTAGTAAAAATCTCATAAAACAAATGAAACTTTCCAGAATCTCGGGAATTATTCTTCTGTTTTTCTTGAAAGTCTCTAAACAAGTCAGTAATACTTTTCGATCCACTTATGGTATCTCTTGAGGTCGACGCTCTTAAATAATGCGATTCAATTCGTGGTATTAGATTGATAAATCTAATGATATCTTCTTTCAGATTGTCATCCACGCGTCTATGACTATTATGTTTGCCTCTTCTATCTTCTTCAACAGAATTGCAATTGTTAGTCTTATATCTTACTGTGCGAATCATTTTACTTGTTATTCCCAACGTATTGATAAAAAATGTTTTGCAGACTCTGATTTTGGCGTTATCATCGTACAAGTAGAAAGCAGCATTTGGTGCTCTGGGATGTTGAGCGTTTGAATACTTATATTTAGGTTCAACTAAAGCCATTCTTGCTTTTATAAACATACGCTGTAATTGCAAATCTCCTAGTGCCCAAAAACATTTGAAATGTTGAAGTCTTTTAACCTCATCAAAATTTTCGCTGCATTTCAATCTGCATTTCTGATTGCATGGACTCTTCATTTGACGCGCAGGAACAACGTTTCTAGTCTTAGTAGAAATGTATTGTTCTCCTGCATTTCGTTTTATCTTTTGGTTATTTTGCTTCCATTTAGTAGGATCAGCTTTACGTTTCTTCGATCTCCTGGGCGATGTTGCAACTACTTCAGAAGTACCATCATCAGAGGAACTTGAAGATGAGCTTGGCGAACGTTTTCTACCTTGATGTTCATTATAAGTGGGATCATTGTCACTAATATCAGCATCACTCTCTTCTGAATTCATTGGCGATATACGGTAATGTATAGCTGGAGTTCGTGGTGTTAAAATTACGGATTCTAGTATTGAAGGTGAAGTAGTTCTAGATGATAAAGACTGAGGCTGGGCTTCAATTTCTTTACCTTTTAAGATATGGGAAACAAATCGTCCTTGTTCCAGCGAACAACATCGAGAGGAAGAGCTGCTGCTAGAAGATGACGAACTGCTACTGTTGACGCTAGAAGACGAACTGGAACTACTAGATGACGATCTCGACGAACGTTTTGATGTTGAACTTAAAGGGATGTTCTCTTTTTCTTCATTGCTGACCTAAAAATGCAAAATAATATGTAAGTAGTTTATACATGTTCTTCTTCTTGTAGTGCCTATCCGTTTCGGATGTTGGCGACCATCATGGCAATCTGCACTTTGCACACTGCTGCTCTGAAAAGATTTGTAGTGGTTGTGTTGAACCACGTTCGTAGATTTTTCAGCCAGGAAATCCTTCGCCTTCCTGGTCCTCGCTTTCCGTCTACTTTTCCCTGCAAGACCAGTTGCAGCAGTCCATATCTCTCACTGTTCCTCATGATGTGACCGAGGTATTCGATTTTGGCTGTTTTTATTTTGATTAACAGCTCTTTTTCTTTTTTCATTCTCAGCAAAACACCCTCATTAGTAATGTGGTCGGTATAAGATATCTTTAGGATTCGACGATAAAGCCACATCTCAAAAGCCTCAATTTTCTTGCAGGTGGCGTCTGTGAGAGTCCACGACTCAACTCCGCACAACAGTATAGGAAATATATAACATCGTAGTAATCTGACTTTTATGGGTATCGACAAATCATGACATTTGAACAACTTTGCCATTTTTTGAAATGCAGATCTTGCTTTCTCTATCCTACATTTGATTTCTATAGAATGGTCCCAATTTTCATTAACGTTCGTACCAAGGTAGGTGTATGTTTTTACTCTTTCTATTTGTTGACCATTCACACTGATTCGTCCAAATTGCTGTTCATTCTTAGAGATCATCATACATTTGGTTTTCTTAGTGTTTAGTGAAAGTCCGTATCTCTGACTGACTTCTGCGATTCTGCTCATTAACTCCTGTAGGGCTTCATAACTGTCAGCGAATACCACAGTGTCGTCTGCGTATCTTATGTTATTGATACATTCTCCGTTAATTCTAATTCCGGCTTCAACATCATCCAATGCTTCTTGAAAGATTTCCTCAGAGTAGATGTTAAACGGCAGTGGGGATAGTATACATCCCTGACGGACCCCACGTTTGATTTTGATATCGTCGGATTCTCCTGCCTCTGTCCGGATAGATGATGTTTTATTCCAGTACAGATTGCTGATAATCCTTAAATCACAGGTGTTTATTCCAATATTGGTTAATATCTCCATCAGCTTGTCGTGCTTTACTGTATCGAACGCTTTATGGTAATCAATGAAACATGCATAAATATCGCAATTCACGTCTCTACATCGTTGAAATAGCACTTGTATACTAAATAGAGCCTCTCTTGTACCCACTGCATTTCGAAAACCAAACTGTGTTCGGCTGATTTTTTCTTCGCACAGTCTATATATCCTTTGATGTATAATTTTTAGAAATAGCTTTAAAATATGGCTCATTAAGCTGATGGTTCGGAAATCACTGCAGGATACGGACTTTGTTTTCTTTGGTAAAGCAACAAACGTCGACTTCAACCATGCTTTTGGTATTACTCCGCTTAAATATATGTCGTTAAATATTTTGGTTAGGCGTTGAGTACCGTCGGTGTCAAATAGTTTTATGAGTTCAGCATATGCATTGTCAGGTCCAGGAGCTTTGCCATCTTTTAGTTGTGATATTGCTCTTTCCACTTCACCTGATGTGATTGGTAAGTGGTCATCACATATGTAGGATGGAGGTTGTTCGGATCTAGTATCATCAAAAAGTTCCTGTATGTATTTTGTCCATATGCAGATTTCTTGATTTCTGTCTGTGATGATATTCCCCTGTTGGTCTCGCAATTTGCTAGCTGTGTTGGATTTCTGAAGACCAGCTGCTTGTTTCACCTTTTTATGCATGTTAAACGTATCATGTTTTTGCTCTAACGACTCTATCTCTTCACACTGTGATTTTAACCAATTTTCTTTGGCCTTTCTTATTTCAGTTCTTATTTGTCTCTGAATCGTGTTGTACATTATTTTGTTGTTTTTTGATTTTCTTCTTTCTTCCATAAGTTGTAGTATATTGTCGTTCATCCAACTTTTTCTCATCTCTTTCTTTTCTATTAGATGTTCTTCTCTGATGTTATACATGTTAGTAAATTATAAACTTACGTTTGGGTCCTTATCGCAACTGTTTTCCCATTCATCAGGTAGATGTGAAACATTAAGAAGGTTCATAATTCTTCGCGATCGTGATGACATATTTCTTCAATTTTTTTGCAATGTATCTGTAAGAGGTTAAGATATGGTTACCCTCTTATTTAATACTTGTTAGTACATAAAATAATAACAATAATTAAGGCCTTAGTACCAAAAAACTTTGTAGTTTATGGACACAACTAAGAAACTCGTTGAATTATTTTAGTATTACAAGGATTTAACTTTCAATGATATTGTAAATCAAACAGATATTTTTGTAATAACAAGAATCCTTTAGATATAGTTCCAAAAATCATACAATAGTTTTAGTAATATAAAGAACTCTTTTTAAATAAACCCATAAATTTTCGGAAGTTTTAGAAATATACAGCATTTAATCTTAATGTGCCTTTATAAAGTACCTCAAGTTTTGTAATAGAAGGGCTCAACTCGTAATGAGAGCGCTCACTAACACACCTGCTTCGACAGACATCGGCACCTTACTGAATGGGTCTATCTCGCGGGAAGATGTGTTGGCGGAGAGGGGAGTACGAAAGGGTCACAATAGGTCTGTTCCAACCAACAGTCAAACTAGTCAGAAATCGTCAGCAAACTGTTGGCCAGTACGAGAATATAATACAGTCATCAGTGCAATCCCCTCTACTCGCGCTGGTCAACTATTCGCTAATAGTTTCTGACTGGTTTGACCGCTAGTTGGAACAAACCTATTATATCGGGACTTGCTTTATATTCTCCGTTTTCAATTTCTGTCAAGGCCAAGTTGTAGTACTAGTAGTTTTGTGCCCATTTATGCCAAAAACTCAGAAACGCTAATTTTCGAGATGTGCCCTTTTAATACTAAGGTTGCGATATTATTACATGTAGTTGCGCTGGGTAATTTTCTTTGTAACACGGTGAAAGGAAAATACAGCGTGTTTTATATGTTCGTTCATGGGTATCCTTTTCTTTTTCCGACTGTATGTAGTTGTAATCGCGCGTTAAGCGCCTGTTATGAGAACGGGGCCTTAGCTCATTCCCCATATCTTCCACGATTTTTGAAAAAACTCACATTCTTTTGTCATGTAAAATTTTAAGTTTTCAGCATTGAATTGGAATTCGAAATTTGGTAAACTTTCGGGAAAACTTTTAGAGAACTATTCGGCAGGAAATATTTCTTGGGGATTTTTTGTCCGGGATATTTTGTGGGGATTTTTTGTCAAAAAAAATTGTGGAGATTATTTGTGCGGGATTTTTTGTAGGGATTTTTTGTCCGGGGATTTTTTGTCCAGGGATAATTTGGGGGGATTTTTTGTACGAGATTATTTGTCCGGACCCCGTATACATATCGATAAATATCCCAGATAGACTGTGTTACTAGGGCTTTTCATCGATTGTCATTTGTTTCGAGCTTCTGTCATATGTTGTATAATCTGTGTATAATATTAATATACACGAATTATACGACATATGACAGCAGCTCGAAACAAATGATTGAATGAAAAGCCCTATTGCTGTATTAGGCTTTTATAAAATTAGATGTGTCACTGACCTACTAACTGATTAATATCGATGTTTTCATGTTGCTTACTTCTTCTTTCAGTATTGGTAACCGGGGCATGCTACATTTTGTTGGTGTGTTTGTAACAAATTTTTCTGTATTTAGTAAGATGAGCGCTGCTTTTTAGATTTTCCTTTTTTTGCTGTTTGTTTCTCTTATGATATTGATGTATATTTCCATTATACTATGTGCTCATTGCCCCAGGCTTACATATCTGGGATCTCTCGAACATTCTGGTTATAATGTATGATTTATGCACGTTTTAAACATTTGTTGACGATTTTGTATACATATAGTTAGTATAGTAACATTAGCTATTAAAAATACGGAAATTACTTTCACAATGTAAATAAATAAAAGTGTGGATTACATAACAAAAACTTGTCATGAATATACAGGGTGTAACAAAAAGGAAGGGCATAAATTAAATCACATATTCTCGGGCCCAAAATAGTTCTATTGAACTTACCTTAGTACAAATATGCACATAATAAAGTTGCAGCTCTCTAAATTTACTATTAGAGATTTTTATTGACAATGGCCATGTGGTATTTTTATGGCAAGAACGTCTTAATAAAAGTGAAATTTACGCACCCTATAAAAATTTTATGGTTGTTTTGTTCCCTTAAACCCCCAAAATAACCATTTAAAAATATTTGTTGGATTTTACAAACGTTCAAAATATCTAGATAAAAAATAGTTATTGAAAAATAATTTAAGGAAAAAAAGTTTTAAAAAGATTCTTGTCAACAAATGGTACCATAATAAGGAACCATAAAATTTTTGGATGCAGAAATTTCACTTTTCTTTTTTTTAAGATGTTCCTGAAATAAAATGCCACATGTTATTCCTAATAAAAAATCTATTCTCACCAAAAAACAGTTTTTGATATATTGGAAAAAATCGATTTATATTTTGTAACTTCATAGGGCTGTAACTTTTTTATGTGCACATTTGTACTAAGGTAATTTAGGTTAAATCGAAGTATTTTTGATCTCAGAATATGTGATTTAATTTATGACCTGCCATTTTGCTACACCCTGTATATTGGATTATAATAAAAAATTACTGTAATAAATAGACCAGTATTTTCAACTTACGAGTTTAAATACCTTAATAGGTATTTCAACTAGAGCCCCAAGAGCTTTTAAATATTAGTTGAAGTGGATATCTGGAATTATCTTAAGATATTTTTATATCCCATCTGCATTACAAATATAAATATATTATTATATTCATAATAATCTAAATAAGCAGCAAATATATTAAGACCGTTATAAGAGAATGTTGCATTCTGAAATCTATTTGCAATAAACTTTAATACAAATGGGAATTATCTTTATTATATTTATCAGAAGTTTATACCTATGGAGCTGTAATGGATACAAAACAGGATGTCAGTAGCGTATCATCATATTTTTGAAATATGTTCATATGAAATATGAAATATCATTAGAAGCTAATGTTGATCACATATTAGACCAGGGCGCATCTTTAAAAATATTAGTACATTTGGACGTTGAGAGGTGACTCAAATTTTTTTGCAGAAATTGCTTGAAAATAACTCATATAATAATATTTGAGTTATCCTCCATCTTAGCAAGGTTCGGAACATTGTTTAAATAAATAAAATGTCAAAAAATGAAGGAAAAATTAGATTTTTACTTCGTTTTTTTATTATAACTTTAAAAGTGTTTATAAAGTTGTACTGACATAAAAGTTGCGTAATTAAATTTTCTATAATACAGAATTGCTTAAAAATTTAAAAAATAGTCACCTTTGTTGCAAAATAGCAATAATTGCGAAAAAACCATCCAAAGACAAGTATTCGCATTTTACGTTTTTTAACTATTTATGCTACACCTAGGACCTTCATATTTCACCCAGAAAAACTTTATGATACAGTAAAACAATACTGTAAATTTCATTAAGATCGGTTCAACAGATTTTGCAAAATAAATTTTAAAATCCAGCTTTCGCAAAAAAAATTCATTTTTTCAAAATGTTACAGGACTGAAAGTAAAGCAGATAGCAAGTTGAATTTTTTTTGCGTATAGAAGTGTACTGTACCTTTCATTTGCAATTTGCAATATTAAAATCGATTAACTACCACAGCGTCAGAAATTTTTTTAAATAAACATTAATTATATTGGTGCTACGCGCAGGACAGCGGATAGTTTGCTCTGATTGGGCATTCTAATGACCTTTGATAATGATTGATACATTTTAATTTTTATTGCATTTCGATATAAATAAATAAATTTGTTTATTGCAAAATAAAAACACAAACTCTATCCTTCGAAATAACACTTTTTTAGCAAAAACTTTCTTTGTTCATATATTTTAACTTAGAGAATAAAAGTTTATTATTTTTGAACATATGTAATTGTTTAAAAAATATTTCACAAACAATAATAAAATTAGTTTGATTTTTGTGGAATTAAAATATTAAGATACAAACAAATATAGAGTAAGAAAATAATATATTAGATAAAGATTGGAACAAATTTTGGTGGAAATCAACTTATGTGAATCGAACACCGCTGTCCTGCGCGTAGCACCAAAAATTAATGTTTATTTAAAAAAATTTCCTGACGCCGTGGTAATTAATCGATTTTAATTTTGCAAATTGCAAATAAAAGGTACAGTACACTTCTATAATAAAAAAAAATGAAACTTGGTACCTATCTGCTTTCTATCTGCTTTCTGCTATCTGCTTTATTTTCAGTCATGCAACATTTTAAAAAAATGATATTTTTTTGCGAAAGCTGGATTGCAAAATTTATTTTGTAAAATCTATTAAACCGATCTTAATGAAATTTACAGTGTTACTATATCATAAAGTTTTTCTGGGTAAAATATGAAGGTCCAAAGTGTAGCATAAATGGTTGAAAAACGTAAAATGCGAATACTTGTTTTGTATGGATTTTTTCGCAATTATTGGTATTTTTCAACAAGGGTGACTATTTTTTAAAATTTTTAACTAATTCTATATTGTAGGAAATTTAGTTACGCAACTTTTGTGTCAGTGCAACTTTTCTCGGAAATGAACACTCTTAAAGTTATAATCAAAAAACGAAGAAAAAAATCGACTTTTTCCTTCATTTTTTGACATTTTGATTATTTAAACAACGTTCCGCATCATTTTGAATGGGAGGATAACTCAAATATTATTATTTGAGTTATTTTCAAGCAATTTCTGCAAAAAAAATTGAGTCACCTCTCAAAGTCCATTTCAAAACAGATGCGCCCTGGACTATATATACTTTTTTTTTCTGTGATTCTGGCTTTGGTTTAGAACTAGAACCTTTAGCCACGTAATTGTATAACTTATCACTTATAAGTCAGGGGAGTAATGTGTAGTGTGTGTGTTGAGTAAGTGTCTAGTTACTTTGCAAAGTCGACGTCATTGTCTTTGCAAAGACAATGTACCTAAGAGACGCTAATTGTATCCGAAAGTATGCGGTCCCTCCGGTGAGTACCGATACCACAAGGACAGAAACTATTTTTCATTTATTAATTTATAATAAATGAAAAATTTCTGCCCCTGGTAGGATTCGAACTCCCGACTATATATACTTTAAAAGTAAAATCCAATTAGACAAGGCGAAAACGGCGGGTTCGCTGGTAAAAATATTCCCATGAGATTTTTTTGCATAATTACATTCGTGAGACATCCCAGAATAAGGTTTAAGAAGTCGCCCACGTGAAAAGTGGGCCAAATTTTTTTAACATTTTTTTTAATCAAATTGCAAAAATCAGTATTTTGGACCCGGCCAATTTTTTTGTAAATTTTTTGGACCATTCTGGATAAAAACGGCCTCTTATAATTTTTCTCTAAAGTTGATCGTTTTCGAGTTATAAGAAATTTAAAATTGAAAAAAAAACGAAAAATGGCGATTTTCAAGGCTTAATAACTCGGTTAAAAGTTACGAGAGACTTCTTGAACCTTATTCTGGGATGTCTTACGAATGTAGTTATGCAAAAAAATCTCATGGGAATATTTTTCCCAACGAACCCGCCGTTTTCGCCTTGTCTAAATGGAAATATTCTTTTTCTTATCAGCATCTTTCAGTGCGTCACAGTTTTTCGAATTGTTTCTAACGCAATAAATTGCATGTGACAGGAAAAAAGGTACGTCGTTGATTACAGACATTTATAACATTTATTCTAGTTCTCGATAGATTGCGCTATAATCGAAAAAAAGTTATTTACGAATTATATAATATATCTACGAATATAATCTGTACAATTTATAAGACTATACAAATCAAAGAAAATACCATTTTATAAATGCAATAATCACAATTGATTTGTTTTTATGCCAAATTGCAAATAAAATGTGACAACAATGTGTATTATCACGGATTTACCTTTTTTTTATCAATTGTGATGCACTGAAAAATGCTCATGAAAAAGACCATAGCCTTTTAGTTCTGGGCATCCCTTGGAGGGCAGAGCGTGCTCAGTATACCCCGGTCAGCTAAATAACGTCCCAAAAGTGAAAAATAACATTTGAAGCATGTACCAAGCAAGCAAAGAAGCAAATATTATTCAAGAAATGACACGCCTGTACAGGGTGAGGCAGATAAAAGTCATATTAGAAATATCTTGAAAACTGAAGGAAACAGAATCATGAAAATTGGAATGAATGGTTTTTGAAGAGTGATCTCTTTAATAAAAATATTTTCATCGATTTGCTACTTCCGGTTATATCGGAAGTGGCTTATAACTTCGTTTTTTTTTAATGGAACATCCTGTATATTTTTACATTTTTGGATTCTCCTGGATGTCTTCTTTCTTAAAATATGAGGTTTTGTAATGTTATACAGCAGTGATTCCCAACCGGGGGTCGATCGTCCCCTTGGGGGCTAGTTGAGATTTTCAGGGGGCGATAGAGCGAAGGGGGCGATATGGGGGGCAATAGAGAAAAGGAGGCGATAAGGTGGGCGATTAGCATCTGGGAAACGAGAAATGGGTAATAGAGAAGAAAAAACAATACTTTCGATCGGATATCCATAGTATAATAAAAAGTAACCAATGCAGGTAATAATAACACAAACATCTCGTCTAGTAACAGAGGGCTATGAATCATGATACAATTTAATTCTATAGGTAAGTAATACATTATAATTATTTCTGCATTTTCCTTTTATCGAGCTTTCGTATTGGGCGAACATCCGCACAAAAGAGAAAGGGATAGAAGTGGGATAAGAATGATGAGAGTAGGTACCGACCCTGCCGATCTGACTCTAACAAAAAGTGTACGGCCAAAATTGTGGTCGTTTTGTCATCTATCTATCTTTTCCCCTTCATGTGTCCAAAGTTGAACGTAGGCCTCCCCCTTACTTTTCCACTCCTCTTCGTTCAGTGCTAATCCTGTTCATCTGGTCCCAGCGTATCTTTTTGGGTCATTCGACCATCTCATCTGTGGTCTGCCCTTTCCTCTTTTACGGTGTCAAGGTCTCCAGCGGATTATCGCTTCATTCCATATTCCGTCTTTTTGTCTGTTGTTTTGTCATGTTTTTCACTAGAGAGTAGCTGCATGTTTGTTTAGATCTTTCACTTTGGTTTTATTTCTGATCCATGTATTTTTATTTCTGTCACTTAGCTTGATACCCAGCATCTTTCTTTCCATTGCCCTTTGAGTATTGGCCATCCTTTCCATATTTTCCTTTGTGAAGGTCCATATCTGTGCTTCATATGTAAATATTGTTCTTGACATAGATTAGGTAAATAAAATTAAAGCAAAACCAAAGAATGATGGAATATTTCGTACACTCTGACACTCTGTAAAGTAAATGATTATATATTTAATACATTGCTACTCCAGTACATCATACGGAAGTCCGCTGGCTTTCGAAAGGGAATTGCTTACGGCGGTTCTGCAGTCTCATGGATACTGTTATCGAATTTCTTATAACTACTGACCCCACACTGAGTACAGCACTGCAAGAGAAGCAAAATGACATCGCTTAACTATCAGATATTTCTGAAAAATTAAATGGAACGAATCTGGAATTACAAAGGAAGAACATAAATATGGCCAAAGCGAAGGGAGTAGTCGGAGCATTCATTAACAAACTATCAATTTTTGAAGAAAATATACACACAGGAGGTTCCCCAAATTCCCCACAAATCACCATGTGGTTATTCTGAGGATCTTCAAACATATTGCCTCCACTTTGGAGGGGATTTGAGGTACATAGCTATTAACCAACATTGAGCCAGACATAAAGAAATTATTTGAGTATCACCAAGCCCAAGGGAGAAATTAACAATTATTACTAACCATGTTCACCAACACGTGGACAAGATGCAAGAGGCACAAGATCGAAATAGAGGGAAAATTTTGAGAGAGATCTATGTCCAGCAGTGGACAAGCGAAGATTGAATGATGACTTACCATGTATCATTTTACGAAATGTAAAAATAAATCAAAACTGTACTGATTAATTTTTTGTTTCAATTTAATTGGGGTGGGGGCGATTATAGTATTCACAACTGGTGAAACCTGTCTAAGGGGGCGATCATGGGAAAAAGGTTGGGGACCACTGTTATACAGGGTAGTTTAAAACATAATTACGTTTTTGAAGTTATACTTCTTTACGCGCGATATGAGGGTGAATTTTTATATGTTAAAACCTACGATCCGGGCGCATGCGCATTATAACTTTGTTCTGATTTAATGTTCAAATGACATGTCAAAAATTATCCAATATGGCAGCTGTAGCGCAGCTGTGGTTTGGACGGTTGACGGTTTGGTTATGTATGGTGGTTGCGTTTTAAAATTTGTGGGAAGAGAAACAACAAAGGTTAGTTAATAGTTATACTGCCTTTTTAAATAGTTTTCATATTATATTTTTGAAGTTATACTTCAAAATGTTTTAATTTATGTATGTATCAGTCCGGAAAAGGTGTGGAAAAAATATATTAGTGTTTTTAAATATATTTTTCTACAAACGTGTTAAAAATGGAATTTTTAGGACTCCATAGGAGCGTTAAAAATGCTACTTTAAGGCACTAGTGCTTTAAAATTTTTAAGGCACTGCAGTTAAAAGTGAATTGTCAAATTTTGAAACGTCAAAATATTTATATTTCATTTATTAACATTAATATTAATAATACAACTTGCCCAATTTGAAAAAGGTGGTTTAAAAGGTTTTTTTTATTATAACTTTGTGTCTTTGGATTTGTCTTCCTTGGGCGTAAAATAATAAAACATCTATTTTTATATTTCACTTGTCACCGTGATGTGTAATTATGTATATCTGAAACGTAGCATGCGCCTTGATGGCCTTGTTGGTAGAGCATTGGACCAGAGATAAAAAAATCGCGAGATTGCGGGTTCAAATCCCGGACGATTCATACTTTTTTCTTTTTTTTTAATATTTGGCATTGTTAAGTTTTGGTTTATTTTTGGTAATTATTGTTAATTTTTGGTATTGTAACTGTTAAGTAAGTATATTTATTTCGTTGAAATTATATTATAATAGAAGTATAACTTCTTACGTGCGTACAAAGTACACACATTCTTTTTTTTTTCTTAATTTCCTAGCAACATTCACACCCTGTAGTTTAACATCAAAAACTCTATATATGTTCAAATAATTTTTAATATAGTCCTCTATTGTTAAAAATCGTTAGTATAGCTAAATGTTGAATTGTACTATACAGGGTTGGTCAAAACTCGGAAAGAGTATTTTCTGAGTTTTCTTAAATGGAACACCCTATATTTTATTATTGTAATAAAATGATATTTTATGCTACTTTTTTATTTATTAAGCATTCTCTACATCTAACTGCCTTAATTTGTGAGTTATTGGTGATTCAAGCCAAACATTAATTTCAACAAAAAGTACGTGAAAGTTTATTAGATTGGCTGTGAAAATATTCGATCACAAATAATTTTTCCGAAATAACTACATATTAATCTAGACTGACCTTTAAAATTGCCAATAATGGTTGAGCTATGAAAATACCTACGTAGTTAATATTCTTGGCGCGATTAACAATTAAGCACAAATTAAACTATTTAGGTAAAGGGAATGCTGTAGAAATAAAAAAGTACCATAAAATGTCTTTTCATTGCAATACTAAAATACAGGGTGTTCTATTTAAGAAAATTCAGAAAATCCTCATTCCGAGTTTCGACCAACCCTGTATACTAAAATTTAACATTTAGCTATACTAATAATTTTTAATACTAGTAGTCTATATTAAAAATCATTTTAACATAAACAGAGTTTTTGATATCTAACTACTACAATTTTACAGGTTGTGAAATTTGCTACGAAGTTAATAAAAAAACGTAATTAGCTTTTAAACTACCCTGTATAACATTACAAAACCGCATATTTTAAGAAAGAAGACATTGAGTAGAATCTAAAAATGTAAAAATATACGGGGTGTCCCATTAAAAAAACGAAGTTTTAAGCAACGTCCGGTATAACCGGAAGTGGCAAATTGATGAAAATATTATCTTTAAATAGATCACCCTTCAAAACCCCTTCATTCCAATTTTCATGATTCTGTTGCTTTTAGTTGTCTAAATATTTCTAATAGGCTCTTATCTGCCTCACCCTATAATATATAAATATACAGGGTGTCCCGAAAAGAATGGTCATAAATTATACCACACATTCTGGGGTCAAAAATAGTTCGATTGAACCTAACTTACCTTAGTACAAATGTGCTCACAAAAAAAGTTACAGCCCTTTGAAGTTACAAAATGAAAATCGATTTTTTTCAATATATCGAAAACTATTAGAGATTTTGTATTGAAAATGGACATGTATAATTCTTATGTCAGGAACATCTTAAAACAAAATTATAGTGAAATTTGTCCACCCCATAAAAAATTTATGGGGATTTTGTTCCCTTAAACCCCCCCAAACTTTTGTGTACGTTCCAATTAATTCATTATTGTGGTACCATTAGTTAAACACAACGTTTTTAAAACTTTTTTGCCTCTTAGTATTTTTTCTATAAGCCAGTTTTTATTGAGATGCGGCTTCTTTTTCAATATATTTACGTAAAAATTTTATGGGGGTTTTGTTCCTTTAAACCCCCCTAATGTTTGTGTACGTTCGAATTAAACTATTATTGTGGTACCATTAGTTAAACACAGTGTTTTTAAAACTTTTGTCTCTTAGTCTTTTGTTCATAAGTCACCTTTTATCGAGATGTAGCTTCTTTTTCAAAATATACCTAAAAATGTAAATTATAAATAAATTTTCAGATTATTAACAGGTCTCTATAACCGTACTTAACCATATACAAATATGTGGTGGATTCGACAAATATTCAAAATATCTCGATAAACACTGGCTTATCGAAAAAGTACTAAGAGGCAAAAAAGTTTTAAAAATAATGTGTTTAACTAATAGTGCCACAATAATAATTTAATTGGAACGTACACAAAAGTTTGGGGAGGTTTAAGGGAACAAAACCCCCATAAAATTTGTATGGGGTGCACAAATTTTACTTAATTTTTTTTTAAGATATTGCTGTAGTAAAAATGCCACATGTCAATTTTCAATAAAAAATCTCTGAGAGTTTTCGATATATGAAAAAAAATCGATTTTCATTTTGTAACTTCAAAGGGCTGTAACTTTTTTTGTGTGCACTATTGTATATAGGTAAGTGAGGTTCAATCAACCTATTTTTGACCCCAGAATCTGTGGTATAATTTATGACCAATCTTTTCGGGACACCCTGTATAATGATGCAGTGAAGTTCGATATCAAAATAAGTATGAACTAACAATATAGATGATAGATAGATATCGATAAATATTCTGTACTCAGAAAAATAATGATAAACTAATAATCAAGGAAGAAGAGCAGATTGAAACATGGCAAGAATATTTTAAAAATGTACTAAACATTGGTCAAGATGAAGAACATGGAGAAGATATATACGAGTATACCGGCAGAGGACCCAAATATAGATGAAACATTGCAAGCAATTAACAAATTGAGAAACGCAAATTCTCCAGGCTCCGACAATATACCGGCCGAATTCCTCAAGTGCGGAGAAGTAAATTTACACTTATATGGAAAGAAGGAAAAATATCAACAAAACGGCAGGAAATTGTAATAATCCCCATCCATTAAAAAGAGGAGAAAACCAAGTGCTCTAATTATGTTGCCATCTACCTACTTAATACGGCGTACAAAATCCTATCGAACATCTTATTAGGTAGGCTAAAGCCTTTTGTAGAAAATTTGATTGGGAAAAACCAAGCCGGATTCAGAAAAAATAGATCGATCACAGATCAGATTTTTACTCTAAGACAGCTGCTTGAAAAAGGATGGGAATTCTGTAAAGCTATCCATAATTTCTTCATAGATTTCCGACCAGCGTACAACAGCATTAAATGACATCAGATGTGGAATGCAATGGCACAACTTTCGGTTCGAAAAAACTTATCCAACTTGTGAAGATATGTGTAAATGGCTGTAGATCCAGAGTACGGATAGGTCACAAACTCTCAGAATCGTTTGAAATAAACAGTGGCCTGAAACAAGGAGATGCGCTGTCACCATTCCTTATTAATATAATTCTGGAGAAATTAGTAAAACAGCACAAATTAGAACAGAACTACTAACAGTAAATGGACCAAAATTATTACTACGCAGACGATATTGACATTGTGGGAAACACAGTAACCAACGTGAAAACGACTTTCAATAAATAAGAGGTAGAGGCCAAAAAGCTGGTCTAAGGGTCAATGAAGAGAATATGTACATTAACAGACAAACGAAACGAGATCGAATAGGGCAAAATGTTACAAAAGACCCATATAACTTTGAAATACTAGAAAGTTTTAAATATCTCGGAGCGACAATCACCGCAGATAACGATATCACGGAAGAAAGAAAAAGGAGAATTCAAGCATAAAACGCATTAAAAGGTAATATGACCCGTAAGCGCACCAATGGTGAATATTAAATTCTTAATTGTATGTCAAAAAATGCGCAATAACTACGACTTAATACCCACCAAATTTCATGTGCATATATCAACCGGTTTTAGAGCAATAAATAAATCGTCAGTTTGTAAGAAAAATTTCAACACCCCTTATCTCGGAAACGAAGAATTTGCGGATATACCTAATAATAATATACGTTTATTCAAATCAATAGTTATTACAATAATTTACAATTTCAGTTTGGTTACTTACATTATAATAAACGTAAAAAAAGTCTGAAAAGCATAAAACATGCTGTGTCTAATATTGACAGATTTATGTTTATAGTTTTTTTTTTGAAAAATCATTATTTTCTTTTTATGGTTTCTAGTCTAATTTCTATTTTTTATCTAGTATAATTTCCAGGAAAATGGTTACACGTTGGTGCAACGAAATTGAAAATGGTTATTCATTTTTGATTTACATGTTTACTCTGATTGTTGAACGAAGGGAACCATTCTCGTTGGAACTTTACCACACTGAGCAGATGGAACGTGAATTATAAATTGTAAAATTCCCTCATCTTCCTTAGTCTCAGCATCCGTTATGGCTTGCAAATTGTAGAAGCTTTGGAGGTGTTACCAGAGAAGGTTCTCATTGTTTTCAATCTGGTAGGATGTAGAGTAACATTTTTGGATGTTGTTTTATGTCCTATTAGATTGAAAATTTAGTGTTTTGCTAGCAGTTGCCGCTAGGGCATCCCTGCCATTTCGTTCGTTGCAATCCGTGCCTTCACGTCGGGGTTTGTCCTAGTTGGGTCAGAGAGAGCAGCATATTTGCCTCCTGATGAGAGACTAATAAGTTTCGAACCGGTAGAGGTGCTTGCTGCACTCACTGATTGCACTGGAATAATGATGCGTCTGTAGTTTCGTGTTGCAATGAAATTGAAAATGGTTATTCATTTTTGATTTACATGTTTACTCTGATTGGAGTACGAAGGGAACCATTCTCGTTGAAACTTTACCGCGCTGAGCAGATTGGACGTGAATTATAAATTGTAAAATTCCCCCATCCAGCATGCGTTATGGCTTGCAAATTGTAGAAGCCTCGGAGGTGTTACCAGAGAAGGTTCCTATTGTTTTCAATACGATAGGATGTAGAGGAACATTTTTGAATGTTGTTTTATGTGCTATTAGATTGAAAATTTAGTTTTTTGCTAGCAGTTACCGCTAGGGCATCCCTGCCATTTCGTTCGTTGCAATCTGTGACTGCATGTCGGAGTTTGTCCTAGTTGGGTCAGAGAGAGCAGCATATGTGCCTCCTGATGAGAAACTAATAAATTGCAAAACCAGTAGAGGTGCTTGCTTCACTCTCTGATTTAACTGGAATAATGATGCGACTGTAGTTTCGTGTTGTAACGAAATTTAAAATGGTTATTAATTTTTGATTTAGTTTCAGTATTTGAAGATCGAACTCTGAATAGGTCAGTACCTTCCTAAATTTTACGAAGGCTTGTCGAGCTTGCTCAATGTGACATTTTATGTCCCTGTCCGATGCTCAGTCTTCAAAAGTATATCAGTTATACAACTACATTATAAGCGTTTTATCCTTAACCATAAATATATTGCCTATATTTTAAGACATAAATTCCGTAACTGAATGCTTAATTCATTTCCTAATTCGTACATCGATAGCCCTTTAAAATAACGTGATGTAAATTTATTAAATATTTACACCCTTTAATTACAACTTGAAATCTGGAACAAATTGATTTATTTACTGATGAACTCTGGGACCATTCAATGCTAAACAGTTTTGAGTCATGATTCAAATATCAGTTGATTAATTATTAATATTCGTATAGGACAGATATGCGTCATTGTTTAAGAGTAATTTTTATATAAAGCCATATTGATTCATGGGAAAATTAGTCTGAAAGTAGGACATATTGCTACGTCTACAAACTAAAAGACATTGACACACTGGTATACGTTTAAAGATCTTAATGAGTATACAGATGAAAACAATTTACCAAAAATATTAATTGGTGAGATCTAATTAGTTTTTACCGGTCATTGTCTTAATTAATCATTAATCATACAATATTCTTAACGTTCTGCGTACTATTTTTATATTCGTTTTTTGTTTTTTCGTATCTTGGTCATTATTCAATTTATTTGAATTAAATAAATCCAACTGTTTTGAATTTTGAATCTGCGTGTACGAGATAGATCACTAAACGACCGAAGTAGTATAGGAAGGCCAAGGAAGAGAAAAGTGACAACCTGGTATCTCATGAGGAGGTATCCGAAGATAGAATAGGCCCGAGCCTATTAAGGAAGCAAGAAGAAGAAGAAGAAGAAGGAAGAATCTTCGCGTGCAAATTTCATATTTTTCTTCACTAGTGCTATTTCTTAGTATGTCTTTTAGAATATTTCGAGCTCTATCACTTTTTCCTCCATTTCTCGTAGATTATCGGGTGTAGAAATGTTTGAAATTCCTATGCTCACTAGTCGTTTGATGTTTAACCACTATGTAATATATTTCAAATCCTTCTAACCACTTAAAGTAATAGTCCAAGAACCGAAGCTTTTTAGCTCGCAATTTTTACAGAATGGATCGATTTGCTTGAAAATTTTAGAGTAAGTAGTGGATAGTCCAGGGATCAAAATCTATATCATGCCGGAAGGCGCTTTTACCATGGGGGTGGTTGCCACCCTACCATGGGGTGGAAATTTTTTATTATATTTTGACCGCATAAGTTGCTTAAAACATTAATTTTAAGTAAAAAATAGTATATACATTTTTTTGACAAAATTAATATTTTTCGATTTATTCGCTATCGAAAGTGTTAGTTTTATATCGAAAATCGAAAGAATCAATGTTTTTCGATATTGTACTCATTTACGATTCACTCAATTTTTGCCGTAGAAAAATTGTTTTCAAGCCAACTTATTGGGATTTAAATAACCTACAATTTCATATTTAAACATTTGTCGTATCTCTGATGCTAATCTTTCTATTCTGAAGAAAATGGCATTTTTTACCAAACTACAAATTTCGTTATTCGCTTTTAACTCCAGTTTTTTTAAACTAATCATTCTAAGCCAGTCAAACTTCTGGAATCTATTAACAATACATAAATAAAGAAGCATGAATAAGGCCAATGACTAAAAACACCGCCAACTTACATTATTTAGCTTCCAATTGGATTCCTCCTTTTTTTTCAAAAAAATATATTGATTTTTTAACCGTAACTTTTTTATTTTTTATCCTAGAGAGTTTGGTAAAAAAGAATTTTGTAGGCCTCTACAAGATCTATAAGGGTATTAATATTGAATCCTTTTAAAATCCTAAGTCGCAAAAATAGGTGACTGTAAAAGGGTTGGTAAATGTGGGTTTTGCATGTTGTTACAAGTTTTAATTGTCAATAGCTCACTCAGTTTTTGCCACAGAAAAAATTTTTGCTAACCCCGTTCTTGGAAATTAAAAAAACTACAATTTTAGATTGTCATATTTTTTCGTATCTCTGATGCTAGTCTTTCTATTCTGAAGAAAAAGGCATTTTTTACCAAACTACAAAAATTCGTTGTTCGCTTTTAACTCCACTTTTTTAAAAACTAATTATTCCAAGCCGCTCAAACCTCTGGAACCTATTAATAATAATACATAAATATAGAAGACCAAATAAGGTCAATTACTAATTTTAATTAGGGTGGTAAGTAGGGGGAGTTTCCGATCATTTTTCGCTGAAAAAAAAATAGGGTCTGACCATAATAAGTCACTCAATTTTTGAGGTAGAGACTTTTTTTTATTTCTGTAGATAGATATTTTTAAATACTATAAATTAGTTTTAACAAATTATCCTCTAAAAATGCACAGTTTTGCCGTCTTTTGAGTTTGAAACTACAATATTTAGCATTTGACGAAGAAGAGCTAACATATAATAAAGTATAGCTCGATTACTATTGGTCTTAAAGAAAATAAAAAAAAATTGTTTATTTTTTCAAAAACATTGAATTTTTCGATATAAAACAAACACTTTCGACAGCGAATAAATCGAAAACTCTTAATTTTATCAAAAAAAAAATGTATTGAACGTTTTTTGCTTAGAATTAATGTTTCTACAACTTTTGTGGTCAAAATAAAATAAAAAATGTGCACCCTCGAGATGGGGTGGCAACCACCAACCACCCCCATGGTAAAAGCGCCTTTCAGCCTCATATAGATTTTGATCCTTGGATCATCTACTACTTATTCTCAAATTTCAATCAAATCGATCTATTCTGTAAAAATTGCGAGGTTTTGTCCTATTCTGAGCTTCATTACTTGGACTATAATATGTTTTGGATATCTGTGGGCAAATTCTCAGCCAAATCGATTATGATGTATTTTGGGAATGGAGAAAAATGTAAAAAACGGTATTTTAACGTTTTGTACACTATAAAATTTGATCAAAAACTTGTTTTGAATCAAAATAACTAGTTATAATGCCATACAATGACATTTTTGAGTCCCTTCTATTAAAATATTATGTTTTCCATTGATACTTTACGATAGAAAATGCAAATTTGTTTAAATAAATACCAAATTAATCACTGTAAAATCGCTTAAAATAAAATTTTGAGAAAAAAGAACAAGAAGAAGAATATTACAATTAATCCTTAAATGTTTCACCAACTATCAGACAAATCGGAGATCCAAAAGTTTTTTGATCCAAAATTGAGTGATTTGAAATGGAATCACCCGTATAATAAAAATAAACTAGAGGGAGTCAGTAAAAATTAGAGGGTGTCAGAAAAAATTTGCGGGAATCAAAAGAAATTGGAGGGTGCCTGAAAAATCGGAAGGAGAAAAAAATAGGAGGGATCACAAAAAAATAGAGGAAGTCAGACAAAATTAAATGGCGATATGATGATGATGAAATAGGAGGAAGTAAAAACAATTTAGTGCAGTAACTCTAGGGGGCAATTGATTGTATCGTATCCCCCGTGGCATGGCGAGGGGTAAGGCCGATGTCAGATTATGCATTTTGACCGGATGCGTTTCCGCCGCATCCGGTCAAAACGCATAGTGTGACAGATCGGTCCGGTTGCGTTGGAAACTGATGCAGTGGAAACGCTCCGGTTCGATGGGATGATGACAACTCACGTCTTTAAATGAGGCTTGTTACACTATGCGTTCTTGCCGCATCTACCGGACATCGCACATCGCCGCAACTACCTGAGGCGACACCCAAAGACCAGAAGACCGAAATACATCGACAACACAAGCCATAGATAAGGTATATATAAGTAGAAGTGACACAAGAAAGTGACACAAGCATTCTTATGAAAGCAGTCAGACTGTGCGGTTCAAAGGCAGCGGTAGTAATAATATAGTGAAAATGTTCGACACCGATAAATTTATTACTTTCATTCAGGAGAAGCCAGCACTTTGGGATAAAAGTGCAAAAGAATATAGTGACAAGAATGCAAAGCGTGGATAGAAGTTGGCTTAACCCATTAACGGCTGAGATAATAAACATAGGGAAATTTGACAATTTATTTATTAAATTGGATTTAAAACACATAAATTAAGACTAATTTACAACTAAAAAGTATTCTTTTCTCACGAAAGGAAAAAACAGTTATCTTAAAACTTGTGTATTAATAAAACCGAGAGGTCAAAAATATCTATTCTCAGAAAACTTTCTATGAAAACAGGTATAATAAGTATTGAACTTTCAATGAAAACTAAATCACAAATTGTATTAAATCTTTACATAACCATCTGTGGCCATTGTCTTATCATATTGTCCCTCATAATTCCCAGCTATTACTAAGATAGTGAATTCCAAAATTCCAACCCTTTTATGAATCCCTCTTTATACTGTGTCACGGTATTCAAAGTAGCCTGATTTGCATATTTTGATTATAGTCCTTTTGTTTTTAAAAATCCTTGAATCCATATGAAATAAAATACCTACAAAAATTTACCATTAAAGATTATTAACAGAGAACTACATACTGGTAGAATTATTCACCGAAATTTACTATAGATACCGGGAAAATTCCGAAAGAATTGTTAATACTTATGTGAGGTATGGAATAGCTTTGAACATAAAAAAATCATGATTGTCAGTAAGAAAAAAATTGAAGACGAAACAATCTAACTTAATTAAAGAACCATAGGAGAAAGTTCCCAGATACAATTATTTGGAATGTGAGCTAAATGAACAATGGCACCGCAGCCTTGAAATACAACGATGCATTGAGATGACCAGAAGCCAAAAGCGCTTTCAATAAAATTAATTCAGTGCATATTATGCAATGGAAAACTGTGTGTCGAAATTAGAACTAGAATATTGAGAGGTTACGATGTGGTGATATCGAAGAATGTGGAAAATATCATGAACACAACACGTAACAAACAGGGAAATACTAACAAAGATGACAAAAGAAAAAGAAATATTCAACACTATGAAGGAAATAAAAATGAGTTACTTTGGTCACATAATAACACATGAAATTTCAAACAACTTTTCATAATATGTAATTTTCAAATTTTTCATTTTTTTCAAACTTTTTTCCGTAAAATTAATAATAAAAAAGTTTCCCATATGTGTCTAACTTAAGTAGACACGATGTATATCGACTGATTTCTACGTACCTGAGTGTTACTGTCAATATTTCCTCTGCACTTATGGAGTTTCTAAATTTAGTACATATTTTCTTTCGATATGTGAGGTTGTAAGATTTCCACCAACTACCTAATTCCCTCCGTAAGATTTCCTCCGCTTCCAATACAGAAATTGCTAACAATTTATTTTTCAAAATGTTTCGAGACATCGTTACGCGCTTACAAACTGCAAGAGAGTAAACGCATAGTGTGACAGGTCAGCCCGGTTGCGTTGGATACGGATGCGTTTCCACCGCATCCGGTCAAAACGCATAATGTGACATCGGCCTAAAATCACTAGTCTATAATAATCCCAAATAACTAAAATATTAATGCCACAAAAATAATATATTATTTAGATATCCCTTAATAATAAAATAATAATAAATTTAGTAATTCCTTAAATTCTCTTCAACGAATTAAACGCTGCATACCTATAGGTAAATTATTTAACTGTTTACACTTAATTTACCTCTAATTTCCATAACACTCAACACTTATCCCTTTTTAACAATACAAAAGTCCTAGTCGGCAAACAACTTTAAACTCGAAACGAAAAACTAAAATCCTGTCATAAAATCCACGTTTTACGATCAACATTACATAGTTGGCAGTAAAAACCTTTTACACAAAGGAAATCTTATCTTTTAACAAGATGTACCGTTCAAAATTAACATTAAAGCAAGAATTTAAGCCCTTTCTGGTTTGATGGAGCCAATAATACTAAATAAGTGATATCTAAATAGTCGTTTTACTGGTTAGTGATTTAATAGAAGAACATTAAATAAGATAAAAGCTCGATTTATATACATATTGTTTTAGGTTAAAAAGACATTCCACTTTAGGTAGATATTTTTCCGCCAATAGAGAATGGATCAGCATATAATTATTATAATTAACCCTTAAGCCGCGAATCGGTACTGCTTGACAGCTTGTGAATTGTCCACCGTCGGTACAGTCTCAGATTATTTTGTCTAACATACTAACGTTGTCACCTATTTAATGTTTTCTATCTATTTATAGTCCAGAAGCCACAGGTTTTTACCTCGCAATTTTTACAGAATATATCGATTTTCTTGAAAATTTGAGATTAAGAGGAAACAGTAGCGATCAACAGGTAGCGAAAACGCGTTCCAAGATTGCGGCTGTACTTCTGAATATTTTTTCGAGATATTTGGCACACGTATTCGTAATATAATAAAGAATGGCGGTACAGAGCCCAATTTGAAAATATATTAATACGTGGAAATTACTCTGTAATTAAATACAATATTAAAAAACGAGCCTGTACCGCCATTAAGAAGAACAAAAAAATACACTTTCTTCAAATAAACTTTTTTATCCGATGCCTAGATTTTGTGTCATTTTGGAACTACTAAAATTTTTTATTTCATTAGTAATTCCAAAATGACACAAAATCTAGGCATCGGATAAAAAAGTTTATTTGAAGAAAGTGTATTTTTTTGTTCTTCTTAATGGCGGTACAGGCTCGGTTTTTTAATATTGTATTTAATTAAAGAGTAATTTCCACGTATTAATATATTTTTCAAATTGGGCTCTGTACCGCCATTCTTTATTATATTACGAATACGTGTGCCAAATATCTCGAAAAAATATTCAAAATTACAGCCGCAATCTTGGAACGCGTTTTGGCTACCTGTTGATCGCTACTGTATCACCTTAAGTAGTGGATCGTCCAAAGATCAAAATCTATATCATACCGAAGGGGCTTTTACCATGGGGGTGGTTACCACCCCATCTAGTGGGGGGGGGGATTTTTTATTATACTCTGACTGCAAAAATTGGTAAAGCGTTGGAACGCATTCAAGCGGCTAGGACGCGCCAGACCGACAGATTTCGGAAGTAGAACGAAGTTAGGCAAGGTTACACAAGGTGGCCGTCTACACTCTCGTACTTGTTGAACCTCGATCGACTTCGGCGAGAGTGTGGACGGCGTTTAAAGCATTCGAGACATTAAAGCGCGACAAGCTGATCGATGTAAACAAAAATTGAAATAAACATCTACGAATTATTAGTAATGGTAGGGGAGCCCAAGCGGGGATTTTTGCAGTTACTCGAGCGCGTCAGATTATCACATGGGGAGAAACCTTGTACCCTGTAAATGTACCTCTACCATATATTGGCTCTTCATACAGGGGAGTTCGTTAAGGGGCGTCCGAAAAAAAAATCTAAAAAAAAAGAAAAAAAAAAGATAAAGTCAAGTACATGCAAAAGAGTGTATATATTACCGGCCAAACCCAATTTCAGGACAAACTAGTTTGGCCTAGGCCAAGCTTCCTCTTCTTCTTCTTGTCGTGCCTATCCGTTTCAAATGTTGGCGACCATCATGGCAATCTCTACTTTTCACACTGCTGCTCTGAAAAGACTTGTAGTGGTTGTGTTGAACCACGTACGTAGATTTTTCTAGGTCTTTTATAGATGCGGCTGTAAATACGATATGATTTTTAAAATAATTTTCTATGTCTGAATTAAACATCATATATCTCGCGCGCAAAACGAGCGCAAAACGCGCGCATAAGGTGCGCATAAGGCGCGCATAACGCTCGCATACGGCGCGCAAAACGCGCGCATAATGCTCGCACAACGCGCGCTTTAGGCGCGCCTTACGCGAGCGTCTTGCGCGCGTTTTGGGCACTTTGTGCGCCTTTTGCAAAATTTATGCGCGCGATTTGCGCGCCTTATGCGCGCGTTTTGCGCGCCTTATGCGCGCGTTTTGCGCGCGAGAAATATTATGTTTAATTCAGACAGAAAATTATTTTAAAAATCATCATATCGTATTTACAGACGCATCAAAAAAGACCTAGAAAAATGTACGTACGTGGTTCAACACAACCACTACAAGTCTTTTCAGAGCAGCAGTGTGAAAAGTAGAGATTGCCATGATGATCACCAACATCCGAAACGGATAGGCACTACAAAAAGAAGAAGAAGAAGGCCGTATTAGTTTATCCTGAGGTGTGAATCTTTATTATATCAGGATAAACTAGTTTGGCCTGAAGTGTGCGTATTTATATCGGGATAAACTAGTTTGGCCTGAAGTGTGTTTATTTATATCAGGATAAACTAGTTTGGCCTAGGATAAACTAGTTTGGTCTACGCGCGATAGGATAAACTAGTATGGCCTAGGCTTTCCTGAGGCGGTTAGGACAAACTAGTTTGTTCTGAAATCGGGTTTGGCCGGTAACATATATATTTCAAAAATCTGACGATTTAAGCGGGGCGTAAGGAAAGGCGAGTCACAAAGTTTCACAAAAAAAGCGAATATTTCGCGAAATGAACCTCAGATCGAAAAACTAAAAAACATGTTTTCAATATTTTTCAACAATCTATCGGATGATACCAAACACGACCCTCCAAGGGGATGGGTGAGGGGTAAATTAAAAATTTTAAATACGAACCCCGCGATAATTTGCGAAATGAACATCAGATCGAAAACCTGCAAAATAGACCTATTTAATATTTTTGAAAAATCCATCGAGTGACACCAAACACGACCCCCCACGGACGTGGGGTGGGAGGTTACTTTAAAATCTTAAATAGGATTCCCCTATTTTTATTGCAGATTTGGATTCTTTACGTAAAAATAAGCAACTTTTATTCGAGAGATTTTTTCGAATTATGGATATAGGGCGCTATAATCGGAAAACATGATTGTTGGAAATGGAAAATTAAATTAAAAAATGGCAAGTCCACCACTTTATGGAAAACTTAACTTTTCTGGTTTTAGGACCTACTCTTCACAACCCAATAGGTCCCCATAACGCTCGAGTAACTGCAAATTTGGCATACTTTCCTCCCCTACTATAATCGTTACTGAAATTAAACATGGTGTATCCTCACAGACGCAGCAGAATACGATGTCATTAAAATAAAACGTGACGCCCAACAGGGATGTATACTATCACTCCTGCTGTTCAACATAATACTCTAAGGAAATATTTCAAGAAGCATTAGAGGATATTGAAGCCTGAATTGGAATTAACGGACAAGTATCAATAACATCAGATACGCGGACGGCACGGTGGTATTAGCTGACAGTTATGAAGCTCTCCAGGAGCATAAATAGGATCCGGATCACAGAAGTAAGTCGGAGATTGGACTTTCACTAAACGTTAAGAAAAGAAAATTTATGGTGATCCTTAAGAGGGAACAGCAATTTTTACGAATCAGTGTGAACGGTCAATGAATAGAAAGAGTAAACACATACTCCTACTTTGGTACGCCAGTCAATGACTATTCGCTCAGGGCCGCCCAGAGCCAGGCCGGGCCCCGGGGATGAGACCCGGCCGGGCCCCCCCCCAAACCCAGTTGAACGAAAATTCCCAAAAATCTGATAACTCATAAACTGGGATATGTAATAGTGAACACTCATGCTATTGACACAGGAAGGAAGAAAATTAAAACAGTATTTTGCAATAAACAAATTTATTTATTTATATCGAAATGTAATAAAAATTAAAATGTATCAATCATTGTCAAAGGTCATTGGAATGCCAAATCAGAGCAAACTATCCGCTGTCCTGCGCGTAGCACCAACAATTAATGTTTATTTAAAAAAATTCCTGACGCCGTGGTGTTAATCGATTTTAATTTTGCAAAATTGAAAATGAAAGGTACAGTACACTTCTATATGCAAAAAAATTTTCAACTTGCTATCTGCTTTATTTTCAGTCCTGTAACATTTTGAAAAAATGAATTTTTTTTACGAAAGCTAGATTGCAAAATTTATTTTGCAAAATCTGTTTAACCGATCGTAATGAAATTTAAAGTATTGTGTTACTGTATCATAAAGTTTTTAAGGGTGAAATATGAAGGTCTTAAGTGTAGCATAAATGGTTGAAAAACGTTAAATGCGAATACTTGTTTTTGTATGGTTTTTTCACAATTATTGCTATTTTGCAACAAGGGTGACTATTTTTTAAATTTTTAACCAATTCTATATTGTAGGACATTTAATTGCACAACTTTTATGTCAATACAACTTTTCTCGGAAATGAATACTTTTAAAGTTATAAGCAAAAAACCAAGAAAAAAATCGAATTTTTTCTTAATTTTTTGACATTTTGATTATTTAAACAATGTTCCGGACCTTTTTGAGAGGGAGGATAATTCAAATATTATTATTTGATTTATTTTCAAGCAATTTCTGCAAAAAAAAATTGAGTCACCTCTCAACGTCCAAATGTACTAATATTTTTACAGATGCGCCCTGGTCTATAAATGATCTCTCGGCCTGAGCAACGGATACTGGTAGGCAACAGAATTTTTTTAAATTTGCTAACGGCCGGGCCCGGGCCCCCTTGGGCCCCGGGCCCCGGGGATTTTGCCCCCCCTGCCCCCCCCTCTGGTCGGGCCTGTATTCGCTAGAAATCAAATGGTGGATAGAGAATCCAAGATCAGCATTTTAATAAATGGCTAAGCTATTCAAATGTCTGGATATGATTATTAATAAATCATGACCAACAAGCACAAATCTTTTAGCAGTGTGCAAAGTACAGATACAGATTACCATGACGAAACGGATAGGCATTAAAAGTAGACTTACTCATTGGTATGTAGTAAGGATGTGAAAAACCTACCGGCTAAACCTAAAACCGATTTTTTTATACCGTAATAATCGGTTTTTCCGGTTGTTTTTTTGTCCCGGTTATAACTAGTTTTTTCTTTTTAACGTAATAACTGGTAAAAAACCGGATAAATCAAAAGCAAAACGTTTCTTTCGGGAAAAAGTGTCATAAATCAAATTTTTTGGAGGAAATCTATATTACCTACTTCGAATGTCGTTTTTAGTTATATTTTTCCTATGTTACTCTAGCTCAGTTTTAACAGGTAAAATACTGATACACAAATTAAACGTATACTACCATGATACTACCTAAGATAAAAAAATTATTAGGAAATAATCCAAGTAATATTTTGTGATTGGTGGATTCGATTGTTAGATAAATATTCTGTTTTCGTTCTCCTGTAACATTTTAATATTTTGACTAATGTTTAGAATGGGATGCGTGATATATTCTTTCGATAGTATCGATATCGATAATATTGATATCGATTCGAATGGAGTATTGCAAGGTAAAGCGCAATGCAAATGTACCATTGTAGAGGTAAGATCTCTTGTCAAAATCTATTACCTCTATCAGCATCATCAATGGTGCTATGGCCCTATAAAAGAAACTCGACCTTCCCAAGTCTATTACACCAGTCAGTTCTATCAATTGCCAACTGTTTGCTGCGCGTATTTTTCTACCATCCTCATCTACACCATCCTTCTATCTGAGATTTGGCCTACCCCTATTTATACTTCCCACTGGTTGTGACCTAAGGATTCTTCCTTGTAATCTTGCTAGATGTCCTGCCCATCTTAATTTTCCTATTTTTATAAGATAGACTACGTCTGTACCACCAAATATATGTTTATATCTGTGCTCGTAGTTGTACCTCCTCCTTCAAACACCATTTTCACAGATGCTACCGAATAATCCTCTCGGGATCTTCTTCTTCTTAAAGTGCCTATCCGTTCCGGATGTTGGCAATTATCATGGCTATCTTGACTTTGTTTACCACAGCGCGAACAGATCAGTGGTAGTTGGTATTCCTTTTCGATAATCGCCTTGAAGCTTTCGAAATGTGGTGCTATAGAAAATTTTTTTAAAGTTTCCTGGGTGGAGAAGATTCGAAACTCTACAATAATACTAGAACATCTCAGCAAGACTACTGAGATCATAAAAAGCATCAAGCAGAGAAAGCTGGAATATTTCGGACATGTAATGAGAGGTACCAAATATAGTTTGCTACAAAATAACATGCAAGGAAAAATAGCAGGCAAACGCAGTCCAGGACGAAGAAGAACCTCATGGTTGAAGAACTTGCGAGATTGGTATGGTGTTGATACAAGCATCCTATTTAGGGTGGCAGTGAATAAAAATAAGATACCTATGATGGTAACCCACGTTCTGAAAGGACATGGTACATGAAGAAGAAGGTATTCCTTTTTGAATCCTTCTTTCAAATATAAGCAGAAAGTTTTCATGTACCTTGGATATGGTCCATGTCTCCGATCCATATGTCAACACTGGTTGTATAGTACCATCACTAAACTCAGACACAACTGGCTAGTGATTTTGGTAAGTAATTTTGCCAATTTAGTAAAATTGGAAAAAAATAATTACTAAATAGTTAATGATTACTAAATAGTTAGTAACTTTGCCAATTTTTGCAAAATTGGCCAAAAACAAAAAAATTGCCTACTAAAATCACTAGCCAGTTGTGTCTGAGTTTAGCGATATAACGGTTTTGTATATGGTTATTTTTGTTTTTTTTTTCTTGCGTATGTGAATTTCTAGCTTAAGTATGTGAATTTGTCCACCACCTCAAAGGTAGACTTATCAACCGTGAATTGGTGACCGATGTTTCTGGCTCTATTGTTCGGTGTTGATGCCATCATCTTAGTTTTATTCCTCATTTGCTTGCAGGCTCATATTTTTGAGTCATTTGAGAAGGTGGTATACATTTCTTCTACCTTGAGTATTGTGCGGGCAACTAGGTCCACATCATCTACATATGCCAAAATTTGGGATGATTTATTAAAAATATTTTCTATGTTATTTATTCGCGCATCTCTGACCGAATTTTACAGAGCCATGTTGAAAAGGAGAAACTCCAGCGCATCTCCCTCTCGCAGCTCAACATGTGTTTCAATCGGCTTTGATTGTTTGCCCTGTATTTCGACTTTACAAACAACTTTGCGCATTGTAGCCTTAAGCAATCGTATCAGTTTATCGGGGATGTGAAATTCAGCCATGGCTTCATACAATTTATTTCTTAGCACACTATCATAGGCCGACTTAAAATCTACGAAAAGATGGTATGTGTCCATATTGAATTCAATGGTTTTTTTTTCAGTATTTGCCTTAGCACAACGATCTAGTCTATTGTTGATCGACCAGGCATAAAACCACTTTGATATTCGCCAAGAAGCTCTTCTGAATATGCACTTAGGCAACCATATAAGATACTCGAAACTATTTTTTATGCTGTATTAGGGAGGGTTATTTCCCTATAGTTTCTATATTTCAATTGATCACCCTTTTTGTGTAGCGGGCAAACGATTCCAATACACCACTCTTCCGGTAGTTGTTCCTCATTCCAGGCTATCAGTATTATTTTATATATTTGATTGGTCAGAGTAGCACCTCCACATTTAATAAGTTCTAACCTATTGGTTATTAGATATTGATTAAAAAAACCGAACACTGGTTTTTGGAATAGCCGGTTTTTTAACCGCCGGGTCAAACCGTAAGAAAAAAAACTAAAACTGGTGTTTTGACAAAAACCGCTATCCCTAGTATGTAGACTAGATTATAATAATTAAGATTGCCGATAATTATAAATACTTCTTCTTCTTTGTGTGCCGTGCTTGTTTTCAAGCGTTGGCTATCGTCGTATTAACCCAGATGTGCCTGACGTACAATAAATTGTACACCATAAACATGTTTTGACTTGTACATATACAGGGTGAGTCATGAGGAACTGTACATACTCCTACCTCGTATAGAGGCCCCTATGGGGAATAACAAATGATCATTAAAAAGTGTCTGCTCCCATTGTTTAATAATATACAGGGCGAGTTTCGCATTTTGACAGAAATTTGTATTCGTCATAATTTTTGAACGGTCAGATCGATGCATCTCTTATTTTGGTCAATCGTTACACTATTACCACCTAATCAACTGATTTATTCAAACTAGAAAAAAATCAAGTCCGGCTTCAAAAAAATTAGTTCGTTGGGTCTTAGAAAAAATTTCACCCTGTATACGGTTTTTGAAAACTATAATATGAATTTTACAAATTAGACAAATAGGCAAAACGATGTATTTATTTTTTTCCCCACACGATTAGTTAATTTTTTATAAAAAAAATCAAATTTGAGTATGAATTAAAAGTTTGGTAAAGTAAACCATAAATTAAAAAAAAATAACCTTTATTACAAAAATTAATTTTTTTTGAACAAATATTTAACTTATGTTACCACCCAATCAACTGACTTATACAAACTAGAAAAAAATCAGGCCCGGATTTAAAAAATTAGTTCGTTTTGGTCTTAGAAAAAATTTCACCCTGTATACGCTTTTTGAAAACTCTAATATGAATTTTACAAATAAGACAAATAGGCAATTAAAATGGCATATTTATTTTTTTCCCCACACGATTACCTAATTTTTTATAAAAAAATCAAATTTTACTATGAATAATTAAAAGTTTGGTAAAAAGAACAATATTTACTAGAAACCAGATTTAAAAAAATTAACTTTTATTACAAAAATTAATTTTTTTCTGAACAAATATTTAATTTATGTTACCATCCAATGAACTGATTTAGTCAAACTAGAAAAAAATCAGGCCCAGATTTAAAAAATTAGTTCGTTTTGGTCTTAGAAAAAATTTCACCCTGTATACGCTTTTTGAAAAATCTAGTATGAATTTTACAAATTAGACAAATAGGCAATTAAAATGGCGTACTTATTTTTTCCCCACACGATTACTTAATTTTTTAAATGCCTTTTTTATTTGCCTTTTATTAAAAAATCAAATTTGTCAAAATCGGAATTTTGCCATAAAAATAAAAAAAATTAAACAACGTTTTTCTCAAAATTAAAAGCTTCACCATTTTTTTTTCTATACCACGTCTAGATCTAAAACCCATAACACTTCTCTTTGGACTCTATGGTTTATAGACGTGATCAAATAGATAAATCTTAAATTTTTTTCACTTAATTTTTGCGATTTAACTTTGCAATTCACGAATCTGCACCTTTTATTTTTAAAAATTCATAACTTTTATGAGAAGAAGACGGAAAGTCTACAACAATTTTCATATTCACAATGGTAAGAGATATGTGCTGTAAAATTTCAGAAAAAAAATATTAAAATGGAACAGAGTTGTAGCGAGTTAAACCGTGATTTCATTTTTTTTTTCAGTTTTAGGTTAAAATTCCGATTTTGACAAATTTGATCTTTTAATAAAAAATTAAGTAATCGTGTGGAGAAAAACATAAATATGCCGTTTTAATTGCCTATTTGTCTAATTTGTAAAATTCATATTAGAGTTTTCAGAAAGAGTATACAGGGTGAAATTTTTTCTAAGACCAAAACGAACTAATTTCTTAAATCCGGGCTTGATTTTTTTCTAGTTTGTATAAATCAGTTGATTGGGTGGTAACATAAGTTAAATATTTGTTCAAAAAAAATTAATTTTTGTAATAAAAGTTAATTTTTTAAAATCTATGGTTCACTTTACCAAACTTTTAATTATTCAGTGCCAAATTTGATTTTTTTATAAAAAATTAAGTAAATGTGTGGGAAAAAAATAAATACGCTATTTTAATTACCTATTTGTCTCATTTGTAAAATTCATATTAGAGTTTTCAAAAAGCGTACACAGGGTGAAATTTTTTCTAAGACCAAAACGAACTAATTTTTTAAATCCGGGCCTGATTTTTTTCTAGTTTGTATAAATCAGTTGATTGGGTGGTAACATAAATTAAATATTTGTCCAAAAAAAATTAATTTTTGTAATAAAAGTTATTTTTTTTTAATCTATGGTTCACTTTACCAAACTTTTCATTCATACTCAAATTTGATTTTTTTATAAAAAATTCAGTAATCACGTGGGGAAAAAAATAAATATGTCGTTTTAATTGCATATTTTTGTCTAATTTGTAAAATTCATATTATAGTTTTCAAAAACCGTATACAGGGTGAAATTTTTTCTAAGACCCAAACGAACTAATTTTTTTGAAGCCGGAGCTGATTTATTCTAGTTTGAATAAATCAGTTAATTAGGTGGTAATAGTGTAACGATTGACCAAAATAAGAGACACATCGATCTGACCGTTCAAAAATTATGACGAATACAGATTTCTGTCAAAATGCGAAACTCGCCCTGTATACTATTAAACAATGGGCGCAGACAATTTTTAATGGTCATTTGTTATTCCCCATAGGAGCCTCTACACGAGGTAGGAGTATGTACAGTTCCTCATGACTCACCCTGTATGCACATTTTTTGTCTTGGTAACGTCTTAAATACTTTCAGTAGGTCTTTACCAACCATAAGGTGTAGTTGTGAATTGCTCGCTTTGTGATATCTGGCGATAATTTTGTGATAAAGATTATAAGGTTTATAATACGGCTGAATTTGGAAAACGATTTGCTAAATAATTAAATATTTGTTATATCTATGCAGAAAATATATATATTTTTGTACATACCGGTAGAGAACACGTATATATTTTTATTTAGATTTAGAAATTGATTAAATTTTTATTCTACAATATGCGTTGGGCTACTTCATTTTAGTGTACAAAATATTGTACGCCAGGAAAATTGTACTATGTCTTATTAGGGGCTTTTCACTGGAAGATGCGCTTGGTATGTTGGAGAATCATAAAAAATATAGTAGCAATTGTAGACAGTATGGTTTTAGTGTCTCCTGTAAATGCATGTGATGTCCTAACAGACGAAGACTGATGACAGAGATATAAAGGCAATGGATAATTTACCTGGCTCGCAAATATAACCTCGTTCTCAAATATATGTGCAAAATCATGACGAAGGCATATTGATACCCGATTTTCACTAAAACATTCCATTTACAGAGCTGAGAGATAAATGGACAGGTAAAGGATCAAAGAAAAAATACGTATCACTAGGTAAAAGAAAACATGCAGAAAGAAGGTCAATGTATTGGTGAAAAAGGAACTTTTAAAATATGATTCTAAGCGTTCCGCTGAATGTTTTTCACTTTTCGTTGATAAGTAACTTATACTAAAGCTTATTCCGTCAGCAACTAATCGATATGCTTCACAGAAGGATCGACAACAAGGAGTTCGGGAGATGAGGTCAAAGCTTTTCTGGAAACTCTACTATTGAGTAGTTATGTCAAAATTCCTTGGAGGAGAATGTTTTGGCAACGTGAAAGGGATCCTAGAAATCGACTTGCTGTGACAGGATGCCCTTACTTACAAAATTGAATCAGTTATAATTTAGAAGACACTAACTTGGATTAGGTCGTCCAGCTGCCAATGAAAACGTCTAAATTTGCTATGATCGACTAGACCAGCGGTTCTCAATATGTGGTACTTGTACCACTGGTGGTACATATCATTATTTGCGTTGGTACACAAAACACAAAAAAAATGAAAATAGTAATACTCAGTAAGTCTTGATAACACAATCTAAAAATATAGGTGGTACCAAAAATAATAAAAATAACTGTAGGTGGTACATGACTCAAAAAGGTTCAGAAACGCTGGACTAGACCATTTGGTGATTCCACAGGAAAAAAGAACTCGATAATATGATTTGTTCCATAATATTTCACAAATAAGGTGTTCAAAATGCAACGTATGCTTAAATTTCAAATGTTTTGTTTTATACTATACCCAGATCTAACAGTAGGGTTATATGCCTGGTGTACCATATTTTGTGCAACATTTCTTTTACCTATTTTACATAAATATTTTATTTTAACGACAAATATATTTTTGTTGCCTTATAACACGTAAATTTGAAGAAATATATTAAAAATATTTTAAGGTTTAAGTTTTAGGCATATCCGGGTTAACAAGCTGATGAATGAAATGGTTCTCGGTCGGCATCTATATGAAACAATTCCTCGATCTTTGAACCTGTTCATTGTATAATATTACGCAGCCAGGACAGTTTTTTTGTCCCGGCCCAGTGTTTTCCTTCGATACTTGCTATTACGAAACTTTTATTTCATACAGATGTATAGTAACTTTCAAGATTAGTCCATTTCAAGTTAATCCTATTACCAAGCCATTTGTATTTGACTATACTCAATGATACTATAGTATCGTTAAATTTCGAGTAGTGAACATACTAGTAGAGTAGCAGGTATAATGATTAAAAGTACAATATATTCAAATTTATTAATTTCTACCTGGACCGAAAACTTAACGACACAATTCAATTAAAAATGACTTTGTAATAAGCTTAAGATTAAGGTTTTCTAAAATGTTTTGAAATGTACTATACATGTAGTTTAATTTATAATACAGTTTGTTGATAGATTAAGTCAGAGTGGTTCCAGTGGTTCTTTTGCTACGCATCCAAACAGAATGCCAACTTTTTATTATAAATAATGGCTACTACAGACAACCAATAATTATAAGTAAGCAAACTTTGTTGATATTAAACCCCTGAATACGTAGGCGGAGTGCATTCTACTAAAGATATGATTATAGTGCCATTTTTTAAGTTTAACCTACCACAATAAACAATTCCCTCAACTCTTTTGTTACACAAGTTGCTGAAATGTATGCTGACATGGGCTGTAATTACAATGTTAACACGGTACATACTTGGAGTAAAGCTTTTGTTATGATTTGCAGCATCCCACTCGAATCAGGTTTAAGTAGAGATCTACAGAATGGCTAATGCTCTTTTGTAATTCAAATTTTCACCCTTTGTGTTGCACTAACAAAAACAATTAGTTAGAAAAGCGAATACACTTATAAAGCAAATTAGTTACATTGAGGAAATATAAAGTTTGCACGAAATATTTTGCCTATCTTTGCCGTTTTTAATGTTGTCTATAATTATTTACTATTATTTTCTTCAATTATAATGAGCCATACAGAAAAAATATAATTGAGACAAATGATAAGGATAAACTTTGTTTCTCTAAAACATAAGTTACATTTAGTGTGTCACATTTAGATATTTACATAAATATGCCAAGATCAGTATACTAACGGCCAGATTTTGCTACTTGGCAGTTTTTGGAGTCACTGAACATGAATACGCAATCAGACCCGACGACCTCCCGAAGCTTCTGGTGCCCAGGATTACTACAAAGGCACGTTATCTGAAGTTTCGATCTGGTGGATCGCTGGGTACGAATACGTCATCAGAACCGACCACCGGAGCACCTGATATCCAGGGTAACCGCTGAGGCACGTCATCTTCTGGAGTTTCGAGGGTTTTCGGCATTAAATTGATGAACACAGACAATTCGGGGGGTTTTTGAGGTTGCTGGACACGAATCTGAACTTATTTGATCTGCGAATAATTCTCAATTTATATTGGAATTAGAAAGCGAACATCAAAATAGAAAATTACACATCACAAGCAATAGAAATACGTAGAGGAGTACGACAGGGATGCATTTTGTCACCACTGCTATTTAATGTATATAGTGAAAGCATCTGCCAGGAATCCCTTTTGCAAGCAAACGAAGGAATCGTAATCAATGGAGAGATTGTAAATAATATTCAATACGCGGACGACACTGTACTAGTTGCAAGAACAGTAGAAGAACTACAACGATTACTTACAAATATAAATATTACTTTCAGCAATTATGGCATAAACATCAATCTCAAAAAAACAAGTATATGGCCTTCAGTAAAAACATGACACTACCAGCACATATTTTTATAAACGGCATTCAAATTGAATGAGTATCAAATTACAAATACTTGGGAGCTTTAATAAACGAAACTATAAACCAAAACAATGAAACAAAAAAACGTATCGAAATTGCCAGGGCCACCTTCGTAAAGATGATAGACTTCTTCTGCAACAGAGATATAAACATCCCTCTACGAATTAAAATGCTAAGAGGCTACGTATTTAACACGCTATTATACGGTGTAGAGGCCTGGACTCTCAAACAGAACAACATAAGAAATATTGAAAGTTTCGAGACGTGGTAGTTCAAACATTTGCCCTTCCAAACCCGGAAAATCTAAACGAATATTTCTTTAATGTGAGTAAAAATATAACTTCTACTATTTTGCCACAAAAAGATCCCATTTCCTATCTCCCCAATTCAGGAGTGTTCTCGAATTCATTCTTTTTAAGACCAATCGATATAACTGAACTGATCCAAACTATCAATAGTATCAAAAGCAAATCATCCTGTAGTACTGATGGACTATCCATAAAAATCTTCTCAAATCTCACAGAAAATGTGTTGGAAAACCTCGTCTCACTAATTAATGATTCCTTTGAAAGAGGCAAATTCCCAGAGTGCCTAAAGATAGCCATTATTATTCCCCTTCATAAGGGTGGTGAAAAATCTAATGCTTGCAACTATAGACCTATTGCCTTACTACCGGTATTTTCAAAAATTATTGAGAGACTCATAAAAACCCGTCTCATGTCCTTTCTCATTGATAACAACATCTTATCCCAAAATCAGTTCGGCTTTTTAACTAATAAATGTACCACTGATGCCTTGTTTTCTGTGTTTCATGAGGTTTACCAAGCACTAAACAATAATCTTTATACTGCCACTGTTTTCTGTGACTATGCCAAAGCTTTTGATTGTGTAAATCACGATATTTTAATTAAAAAACTAAATTTCTATGGGATTCGAGGTATTTCTTTGAATTGGTTCCAATCTTACTTGAATAATAGGAAACAAATAGTTAGAGCAAATGATACTGACTCTAGTCTCAAAAACATTGTATGTGGAGTACCACAAGGTTCAGTATTGGGTCCTCTACTGTTCCTTATCTTTATAAATGACCTCACTAACTTAAAAATCGATGGAAAAATTTTTCTTTTTGCTGATGATACCAGTATCACTTGGAGCAACTCAACTATTGCATCTCTTCATGCAACTATAACTTCTGATTTGCTTACGATAAAAACCTGGTCTGACTCTAATTTACTCTCTTTTAACGTGGATAAGACAGTAGCATTATCCTATAAAAGTGCTCTTCAACCCCTGCTTGTTAATAACAGCCAGATCTCTACCGTTGATTCTGTAAAATTTCTTGGTATTTTTTTAGACAGTAACCTCAAATGGTCCCTTCATATCGATGTGTTAAGTAAGAAACTCGCCTCAGCCTGCTATGCTATAAGATCTGTTTCGAAAGAACTCAATTTAGCATCTTCTAAACTAACATATTTTTCTTTGTTCGAGTCTCATCTTCGATATGGTCTTCCTTTTTGGGGTTCTAGTACAGCTGCCCAGTTAGATGTTATTTTTAAATTACAAAAAAGAGCAATAAGGTATCTGTTTGGCCTCAGAAGAACAACACATTGCAGAAGTTACTTCAAAGATCACGGCATTTTAACCCTTACATCTTTATATATTTTAGAAACTGTTTGCTTAATTCGTAAACACATGCATGTCTTTCCAGCAAGGCCTCGTCATGACTACTCCACCAGAAATTCAAATTTTGATGTCTATTTACCGATCCCGTCCTCTGAGTTAGTAAAGAAATCTATATTATATTCCGCAAAAAAACTATACAACCATCTTCCTTTACAACTCAAATCTGCAACATCTCTCCCCAAGTTCCGTAAAATGACAAAAGCTCATCTATCTAAAAGACCATATTATTCAGTAGAAGAGTTTCTTAATGACTAACTAAGAAATTACAGTAATGTACAAGTAACCAAACTTATCTATATGTGGGTGTCACATGCAGCAGCTTAAACTTATTAGTTCCTATGTCTATAAATAGTTTACTTTGTTGTATATTCACTTTGCAATTTCTATAAATTGTTGCAAATATATCGATTTTGTTTTTTTTCTTTACTTTATTAACTTATATTTTGTATTTATGTATATTTTTTTTATATTGACGATTTATCAAATTTCAGAAAATTGTATTTGTTATTGTTATTGTTAGATATTATTTATTTATTTTTTCTGACTTTAATTAAGCTTTGTCCATAAAATTTGTATTTTCAGTGACAATAAAGCATATTTCTATTCTATTCTATTCTATGGTGCCAGTCCCGGGTTAAAGAATATTTAGGCCTCTAGGCAACCCAAGCTATGAGGCCCTTAAGGAACCTCCGCCTTCTATATCCAAAACCTCGGAAAACCTCTCCATCTCCAAGCCGTATTCCTTGGATATATTAGTGGACATTTTGTAAACCGAAACTTAAATTTTTGTTTCATTTTGTAAAACGTGTTGCTTGAAGAAATAAAACAGAGAAATAGTCAAGAAACTGTTTATTTATACAGGGTGTCCCGAAAAGATTGGTCATAAATTATACCGCACACTCTGGGGTCAAAAATAGTTCGGTTAAACCTAACGTACCTTAGTACAAATGTGCTCATAAAAATGTGACAGCCCTTTGAAGTTACAAAATGAAAATCGATTTTTTTCAATATATCGAAAACTATTAAAGATTTTTTATTGAAAATGGACATGTATTATTCTTATGGCAGGAACATCTTAAAACAAAATTATAGTAAAATTTGTCCACCCCAAAATTTTATGGGGGTTTTGTTCCCTTACCCCAAACTTTTGTGTAGCTTCTAATTAATTCATTATTGTGGTACCATTAGTTAAACACAACGTTTTTAAAACTTTTTTGCCTCTTAGTATTTTTTAGATAAGCCAGTTTTTATCGAGATGCGGCTTCTTTTTTAATATATTTACATACAAATTTTATGGGGTTTTGTTCCTTTAAACCCCCCAAATGTTTGTGTACGTTCCAATTAAACTATTATTGTGGTACCATTAGTTAAACACAGTGTTTTTAAAACTTTTTTGCCTCTTAGTCTTTTTTTGATAAGTCACCTATTATCGAGATGTGACTTTTTTTTCAAAATATACCTAAAAATGTAAGATAAATAAATTTTAACATTATTAACAGGTATCTACATATAATAATCATACTTACCATATACAAATATGTGGTGGATTCGACAAATATTCAAAATATCTCGTTAAACATTGGCTTATCAAAAAAGTACTAGGAGGCAAAAAAGTTTTAAAAACATTGTGTTTAACTAATGGTGCCACAATAATAATTTAATTGGAACGTACACAAAAGTTTGGGGAGGTTTAAGGGAACAAAACCCCCATACAATTTTTATGGAGTGCACAAATTTCACTTTAATTTTTTTTAAGATGTTGCTGCCATAAAAATTTAACATGTCCATTTTCAATAAAAAATCTCTAAGAGTTTTAGATATATGAAAAAAAATCGATTTTCATTTTGTAACTTCAAAGGGCTGTAACTTTTTTTGTGTGCAGCACTGTATATAGGTAAGTGAGTTTCAATCAACCTATTTTTGACCCCAGAATCTGTGGTATAATTTATGACCAATCTTTTCGGGACACCCTGTATATTATGTTGGGGTACGATGGTATGTAAAAGGCCTGTGAACACGGGCGCCCATATAAAAATTTTCAATGGTGGGCAGACGTGAAGATTTTGTACACTTTGGATAAACATATATATAATTTAAAGTACCCGAAAAGCCAGGAAGGCCACGCCCCCCCCCCCCTGCCCATGGGTATGGGAGCCCATGCCTGTGAAGCAGGAATATATTGTTTTCCCTGCAAGTCTTGAAGCTGGACTATAAAATATTTGAACTGCAGCAGTTCATCTTCGATTTCAGTTTCAATATCATCAGGAAAGTTTTCATGTAGTTTTGAAGCACACTCCTTTATTTAAGTATCACTAAGTTTTGGAAAAACACACAAAACGCCAAATACTAAGTTCACTGACTCGTACGCTGTCAACGGACGACTTAAGCTCAGTCATTAGCTTATCCAAAATTGGTAGACACGTTTCAACCTTTAACTTTTCTCCACCCTGTAGAAAAGTTTAACATCATCAAAATGTAGTTTTCTTGCTCGGTTTCGTTTACTCTCGTCGGAATATTCAGAGTGTTGTAGATCACAGGCCTTCTGCTCGTAGTAAGCAAAATTATTTCTTTGGAAATTTAAGAACTTCAAAAGTGAATTTAGAAGCTGAACGGCATTTTGAAGTTCAATCTCTTCTGTCTTACATGATTTACTGACAGCAGTGACAGCGTCTATGCATTCTAAAATTGTTGACCAAAACTAATTCACTATGAATGAGTGCTTCTTTTTTTGACATTTCTTTCAACAAACTTTGAATTGTTTCAGCTTTCTGATTAGTGTCTTCAGCAAGAATATGAAGTACAGATTTGAAGGCGTTGTAAACTTTAGACACAAAGCTCTTGTTGCATTAACCCTTGCACTCCATCTAGTGCTGTTTGTTTTTTAGAACTAGATCGTGGCGAATAGGATCGCTTAGTGGAGTTTCATTCTTCTTGCTAGACAAAGAGCTGTCATTCGACCATGAATTTGCTGCCTGTCGATGAGTGTTTTCACACATGATCGGTGAGCTTGACTTTCTTCAAGTGACTTCATTTTTCCAATCTTAATTTTTCAACATAATATGACTTATAGTTTTTATTTAATTCTAATTACTCCTTTTTCGTCTTGGACCCTGTGAGGCCCTCTTTGTGGCCGAGGCCCCTAGGCAACTGCCTACTTTGTCTAATGGTTAATCCGGCACTGTGTGGTTCGAATGCTAAAGATAAGTTGGGTTGAAAGAGTCACAAACCTTGAAGTATTACGAAGGACAGGAAAAGACCCAGAAATTTTGTTAACGATAAAACGAAGAAAGCTCGAATATCTGGGTCACCTGATTAGAGGACATAAATACGCATTAGAAGAAGAATGTCACGGTTGCTAAATTTGAGGGAGTGGTTTGGCTGCACCACTAATGAATTTTTAGGTCAGCTGTAAACAAGGTCAGGATAGCCTTGACGATTTCCAATCTCCGATAGGAGTGGCACAAGAAGAAGAAGAAGAACACGATTCGGAGTTCATCTAACAACGAATATTTCGATCTTAGATAAACCACTGAGATTTCTGAAATCCAGTGCATAAAAGACCATGTATTGCTTCAAAACAGCCATAAAAAATTTATTAACTGGCCAACAAACGAGCATTTATTAACTCCTTTTATACGGTGTCTAAACAAGATATGGAACAAAATTGTTTGTATTCCTATTTAAAATATAGTGCCCTTTTTAAAAATAAGTTTAAATGTACAGGGTGATTTACGCAAGCCTAGCATAGTTAGTGTGACCAACTAGTCCGAAAAATCCGGAACATAGCCTGAATTACGAAGTTGTGTCCCAACGTCCCAAACAAGGCTTCCGGGCCATCCAAATTTTCACCGTTTTGGTAAAATTCTAGTTTGAAATTTTGAGTACGTTATTTTCTAAGCTGTATAGTTCATAATCTTTATTTTTAATGAAACACCCTGTATATTTTTATATTTTTAAAAGCTCCTCAATAACCTAATCTCAATGGCTATATCATGTAGGGTTTATTATGAACATTACAGGATAAAAAAATCAAAAATGAATAACCATTTTCAATTTCGTTGCAAAACGAAAATACAGCCGCACCATACTATAGTCCAATCAGAGAGTGCAGCAAGCACCTCTACCGGTTTCGAAACTTATTAGTCTCTCATCAGGAGGCACATATGCTGCTCTCTCTGATCCAACCAAAACAAACCCCAGCGTGCAGTCCGGACTGCAACGAACGAAATGGCACAGATGACCTAGCGGCAACTGCTAGCAAAAAGACTAAGTTTTCACTCTAATGGCATATAAAACGACATAATACTATTCTACATACCACCAGAATGAAAACAATGGGAACCTTCTCTGGTTACACCTCCGAGGCTTCTACAATTTGCAAGCCATACGGATGCTGAGACTAAGGAAGGTGAGGGAATTCTACAATTTACAATTCACGTCAGATCTGCTCAGCGCGGTAAAGTTCCAACGAGAATGGTTCCCTTCGTACTCCAATCAGAGTAAATGTAAATCAAAAATGAAAAACCATTTTCAATTTCGTTGCAAAACGAAAATACAGCCGAACCATACTTTGGTCCAATCCGAGAGTGCAGCAAGCACCTCTACCGGTTTCGAAACTTATAAGTCTCTCATCAGGAGGCACATATGCTGCTCTCTCTGATCTAACTAAAACAAACCCCAGCGTGCAGTCCCGGACTGCAACGAACGAAATGGCACAGATGACCTAGCGGCAACTGCTAGCAAAAAGACTAAGTTTTCACTCTAATGGCATATAAAACAACATACTATTCTACATACCAATAGAAAGAAAACAATGGGAACCTTCTCTGGTTACACCTCCGAGGCTTCTACAATTTGCAAGCCATACGGATGCTGAGGCTAAGGAAGATGAGGGAATTCTACAATTTACAATTCACGTCAGATCTGCTCAGCGCGGTAAAGTTCCAACGAGAATGGTTCCCTTCGTACTCCAATCAGAGTAAATGTAAATCAAAAATGAATAACCATTTTCAAATTCGTTGCAAAACGAAAATACAGCCGAACCATACTCTAGTCCAATCAGAGAGTGCAGCAAGCACCTCTACCGGTTTCGAAACTTATTAGTCTCTCATCAGGAGGCACATATGCTGCCCTCTCTGATCCAACCAAAACAAACCCCAGCGTGCAGTCCCGGACTGCAACGAACGAAATGGCACAGATGCCCTAGCGGCAACTGCTAGCAAAAAGACTATGTTTTCACTCTAATGGCATATAAAACAACATAATACTATTCTACATACCACCAGAATGAAAACATGTGCCTCCTGATGTGAGACTAATAAGTTTCGAAACCGGTAGAGGTGCTTGCTGCACTCTCTGATTGGACTAAAGTATGGTTCGGCTGTATTTTCGTTTTGCAACGAAATTGAAAATGATTTTTCATTTTTGATTTACATTTACTCTGATTGGAGTACGAAGGGAACCATTCTCGTTGGAACTTTACCGCGCTGAGCAGATCTGACGTGAATTGTAAATTGTAGAAATCCCTCATCTTCCTTAGTCTCAGCATCCGTATGGCTTGCAAATTGTAGAAGCCTCGGAGGTGCAACCAGAGAAGGTTCCCATTGTTTTCATTCTGGTGGTATGTAGAATAGTATTATGTCGTTTTATATGCCATTACAGTGAAAACTTAGTCTTATTACAGGATAACTTTGGAATTTATACAGTGTGGGAAACCCTTGTGCAATAAAACTGGTTGTGCCCCTATTTTAATAATTATAAAAAACGTTGAGAGCTGTCAATATTTATATTTAAAGTGCACTTTTTGAATACAAATTTAAATTTACATGGTGATTCACTTAAGTCTAACATAGATAGATGTAATGAGGTGTTTTTTGGCGTATTCCACTGGACCTTATTAGATATATTGTTGTCCTTCAGCCCTAGATTTCATTATCTAGCCTGGCCCTTTTCAAAAGATTTAATAACTTCGAGACTGCACCTTTCATGTAGCTCTTTTTCGGTGGATTTTCTTCCCCTGATGCAAGGAACTGTACATTTGCCGGGCTGTGATAATGACAAAATATGCTTTGCTATTTCTTCCTCTAGGTGACATGATCTGCATAGACCAATATCTGTGAATGCTATTAACTTCAACTGTCTATTCAAGGGTGAGAGCACGCCAAATAGAATTCAATTTTAGTGACGTCACGTTGCCTAGTAACCGTCGATTAACCTAGTAACCGTGAAATTCGATTTTGTGACGCCAACAAAATAGAATTCTATTTGGCGTGCTCTCAGCCCAGCTTACAGTTCCCTATTAGCAGACCTACTATAGACCAGTAAGGATCTGTGAAAAAACGTCTATTTTTGGATGTGAGAGGTGGCATTCGGATTTTTGCTGATAGATTTAGGTGACACCTTCAGTAATAATAATTGACTTATGCTCCTTCTAAATACTCTAAAAAAAATTAAAATATTTAAAAATTTCGAAAAACGTCGATTTTTTTCTGATTTCTTTGCTTATAACTTTAAAACGATTCGTTTTGGAACAAAGTCGTAAAGATATAAAATAAAGATAATTGAATTTTGTATGATACACGACCGGTCAAAAATGTCTTAACGTATTACGTTTTCTGCAATATAGCAATAAATACAAAATAAGGGAGCAAAATACGCCTGTTGTTATTCAATGTTTTTAACCACTTCGGAAGCACTTAGAACCTTAGTAGTTCGCTTAGGAAATTATTTGTAACATACTTTTGCAATCTAAATGTTTTTAAAAAAGTTCAAATTTTTTAAAATCTTTCTAAACAAAAAGTAGACCATTTAGAAGTTGTCTAATTTTTTTACATACAAAGAGGTGCTCTACCTATCTAATACACTTTACAGAATTAAAATCGGAATATTTAAGGGACCTCAGCAATGTTTTAAACTTATAAACAATTTTTTGGCTTATAAACAAATAGCTTTGTTTAATAATAAAAAAATTAATTTTTAGCAATGCAAATAATTAAAACCGGTATAATTTGACTTCAACTTTCAAATGCTGTCAGCAGAATTGCTATTTGATTTTTTAATCAAAAGTTATTCCCGTTCAAAAATTGCAATTTTTCTAATTTTTGAAAGTTCCACTGCGTTTATCTCGAAAACTATGCATCCTACGAAAAAACTTGTAAGAACATTTTTTGCTTAGAATTACCCAAGAAATACAACAAAAAATGTTTTATTTTGCGAAAAATCGATGTTATGTAATTCCTCAAGTTCTTTGTTTATAACAATCGTATCGACATCCGGATCAACTGTTACCCAAAAAAATCGTGTTCTACGGATCAAAAAATACATAAAAATCTTGGGTAAGTCCATCTAAATAAAGGAGCCCGTAGCACCCCCTCCTGGCCACAGGACTAATTTGTTTATAAGCCAAAAAATTGTTTATAACTTTAAAACATTGCTGAGGCTGCTTAAACAATCCGATTTCAATTCTGTAAAAAGAATTAGATAGGTTGAGTGCTTCTTTATATGTATAAAAATTGACAAATCTTTGTATGTTCTAGTTTTTGTTCTGCAAGATTTTAAAAAAATTTATTTTTTAAAAAAAGTTTAGATTGCAAAATTATTATTCAAAATCTAGTAAGTCAATTTTAATGAAATTTTATGTACGGTTTTAGCACATTACAAAAATTTTCTAAGCGAACTAGGAAGGCTCCAAGTGTAACCTAAGTGATGGAAAATCATTGAATAAAGACAGGCTTGTTTTGCCCCCTTATTTTATATTTATTGCAATTTTGCAGCAAGGGTGATAAATTAAGACATTTTTAATCAATCGCATCTGATAGAAAATTTAATTATCTTTGTTTTATTCCTATACGACTTTGTTCCAAAATGAATCGTTTTAAAGGTATAAGCAAAAAAAGTAGAAAAAAAAAAACGAAATTTTTTGAAATTTTTAAATATTTTATTTTTTTTTATTAATGTTCCGGGCATATTTGAGAAGGAGCATAATAATTATTATTAATGAAGTTATCACCTAACTTTATCTGCAAAAATCTGAATGCCACCTCTCACATCCACCTAAAAACAGATCCTTACTGGTCTACTATGGCTTTGACTGTTTTCCTGTCTTTGCTTATTAGGTCTGTCATAAATCGTGGCGAATGTGCTGTAATGAACTAATTCGACTGTTTTCTCCTTTCGTACTGGCGAATTCCTCCACCATTCCAGTTTTCGAGCTACCCACTTTCTGGTAGCCGTTCTTGTTACTGCCTTTTCAACGCCAGATCAGTGTGCCCGCTCAACAAATAGCGTTGATGAATCTTGTTTAGCCATTTCATCTATTTTTCCTTTGGTTTTATAACTCTCGTGCCCCGTTGCCTGCGCTATTGCAATCTTACTAAGTATCACCTGTTTTATGTAGGGCACCCACAAAGTCCCATACTTGCTTAAAATTGAACTCTACATAATTGGGTGCCTTATGCGCTGCCTGGCTATCTGTGAAAATGGCAGTTGAACGGTACGTTCTGTTCTACCTTCCTGTTTCTTCCACACAGTGATATATTGTCGTTATTTCCGCAGACATAAACATATCCAGATTTTTTAACCTATGCTGGAAATTTGTCGAAAGCTGCACAATTCTAATAATAATTATAATACAGTTCTAATTCTGATGATGTTTTAGGTGACTATCTAAGGGATAAATATGATGGAGCCACAGAAGTAAGGGTCAACAGAAGAGGTCGTCTTCAACTAAGAGATCCCCAAGTTACCATTCCTACAGCTTATGATCTTGTATATTTGGAAGACTCTCCTAATTATTGTATTAAAGATAACATTACTGGATCATTGGGAACACAAGGGAGAGTCTGTAACAGAACGTCGCTTGATATAGACGGTAATATTCTTTGCCATATACTTATCTAATTGAAGTGTTATAGTAATAATTGCTAAAATTTCAACCGCTGAAATAAATTTCTTATATTTTTTTAAAATTTTTTTTGTTAGTTTATATATATGTATGTTAAAGTAAAAAGTTCTACCTACAGATTTTGTTGCTAATTGTTTATTAGTTGTTTAAGCAATAACAATTGTTTTGTATAAATGATTTTAAAAATATCGTTGAATTCATAATGTTACTTTGATCAAATATGTTCTATTTTGTTTTTGATTATTCTGAATCCGAATATGGCATTATAGGTCTGGATCCCGCGTATGAAAAAAAAGTTGATTAATAGCAAGCTGAAAATTTGTTAATAGCTTAAGGGTGTCTAGTCGGATAAACTTTGATATATGGGAACACTGGAACAGGGGCAGTTTTAATTGTGGAACAGGTTAAAAATTTGGAACGATCACACCACGAAAACGGCACATTTATTTTGTCCGACAGAACAGACTTAAACTCTCCGAACAGAGATTTAACTCTCATGCAAAAATCAGACTGCTATTTATCACCTGTCATAATTCCTGTCATTTGACATATTCTACATGTTCCACTCATTAAAACGCCCATTTGGTGATAAATAGCAGTCTGATTTTTGCATGAGAGTTTAATCTCTGTTCGAAGAGTTTAAGTCTGTTCTGTCGGACAAAATAAATGTGCCGTTTTCGTGGTGTGATCGTTCCAAATTTTTAACCTGTTCCACAATTAAAACTGCCCCTGTTCCAGTGTTCCCATATATCAAAGTTTATCTGACTAGACACCGTTGAGCTATTAACAAATTTTCAGCTTGCTATTAATCAACTTTTTTTTCATACGCGGGATCCAGACCTATTACAATAATTTGAAATTTTTTATACTGAAGCTCTTATACAGTATGTCGCGTAGCTAGGAACCATATGGGAAACTTTTTTATTATCAATTTTATGAAAAAAAGTTATTTTTCATAAAATGCTCTGCATAGTCTAAAATCTAAAACTCAACCATCAGATATCAAATTTTATCAATTTTATACTAGTTATGTCAAAACTACGAATTTCGTTAAAGAGTAAAGTACCTTTATATTCCAGAATATCAAAAAATGCTATTATGAAAAGTTGTTTGAAATTAAAAGCTATGTTTTAATATACAATTACATCATTCTAATCGAAAAAAAATTCAATTTTTTCTCAAATTACGGATACCCATCATGATTTTATTTCAATTATGATAACTATTTTATTATCAACTTTACGAAAAAACGTTATTCTTCATCAAATGCTCTAACTGGTCTATTTTCAATTTTATACGAGGTATGTAAAAAATATAATTTTTTCTTAAGAGTTAAGTGTCTTTATTATTCACAATATTTTAATTAGAAGGATGTAATTGAACACTGAAACATATTTTTTAATTCCAAACAACTTTTCTTAGTAACAATTTTCGATATTGTGAAATATAAAGGTACTTTACTCTTATGTGAAATTCATTTTTTTGACGTACCTCGTAGACAATTAATAAAACTTAATATCTGATGATTGCATCTTAGATCATATACCATGCAGAGTATTTTATAAAGAATAACTTTTTTTCGTAAAACTGATAATAAAAAAGTTATTAATATGTTCCAAGTTACGCAGACTTACTGTAGCTAAAAAATTTTTTTTGTTGAACATTTATTATTGTTGATGCTTATTATTAAATGTATTTTAGGTAAGTCTTACAGAAAAAAGTTTTGATCACTTTTTATAAACATTTTTTTAGCTGTTAATTTTCGGTTTTTGTGTTACATTTTTGTTATCTCTCTTAAATTTCTCAAAAAGAAATAGTTTGTTTTATATCTAAAGTAAAATAATTTAGTGAATTTTAAAGACTACATCCTAAGCTTTAAAAAAGTACCTATAAAACTGTAATAAATCTATTCAAACTTGAGTAATACCGTCTTAAAGTGGGGGTAATTCCGTAAAACTACGAAGTTTTCAAAAATTACATTTTTTGAGACGTCATATCATTTGAAATAAATTTTTGAGATTTTTTTAAATGAAACATCTTCTAGGAAGATGTTTGAAAGGTAACTTTTGCAAAATTGAGTGTTTTATAAGAAAGATTGTATTAGTTACACATTTTTAAATCATTTTTAAACAACATTCATGTAAGTCTCAATTTCCGCCAACACCGTACTTATACCCATACATTTTATTTCTTTTTATTATAACCGTAAGATAGCTTAATTATTCTTATTTTATGTCAAATTTGTAAAATTTCATTTGATCGATTATTTAAAGAATTACGTTAAAATAACTCAACCCTGCACTCCTCCGTACGCTAGTTTACAGCGCGCCAATGTTTGTAAGAAGGGTGACTTTAGTGTTATAAATAAAAAATTATAGAAGCTACAGATTCAATTTTAGAAAAATCTTTATACAATTTTTTTTTGTAAAATTTTCTGAATTTTTAAATGGTCAAGTCAGTTTTTTCTAAAATTTATATTTTCGGAGTTATTTTAAAAAACATCTAATTTCGCCGTTCATTTGTTTAATAAAAAATGAAGCACCCACTTCTCGATTGGAACTTTTTGATATGTTTTTTACTAAACATTTTTTAATGAAATTACAAAAAGTTCTATCTTGTTTGATTTTTTCCGAAGTGAAAATCTATATGCACTCCCATGTATACCTATTTCGGACAAATTGGCCCTCATGACAGGGTCTTCTAACAATATGACCAAAAATGGTAACATTACAATGGTAAAATTCCTCTATTAGAAAATAATAATTTCGTTGTAAAACGAAACTAAGGGACGTCTTATATTTCAGTTCATTCAGAGATGGTGTTTATGACACTCTTTGAATGAACTGAAATATAAGACGTCTGTTCGTTTCGTTTTACAACGAAATTATTATTTTCCTTAGTTTTACTCCTGAGTATGCGGGACCAAGTTTTCGTTGGAATTTTGCCACGCTGAATAGGCAAAATGGCTGAATAGGAAAATCCTGAAGCCTTCTAGATATGGCTATACAGGCGAATCCTAAGGATGTCATGGACGGACAAGATAACCAACGAGACCGTATTAAGAAGAATGGGCAAAGAAAGAGAGGTGATGTATACCACTAAAAGGAGAAAGTTAGAATATATCGGACACATAATGAGAAACGGCACTAAATATAGATTACTGAAGGTAATGCTTCAAGGTAAAGTATTCGGAAAGCGATGAATTGGGGGAAGAAGAATATCATGGTTAAAGAACCTGAGGAAATGGTTCTCTACAACAACAACTGATCTATTTAAAGCATCAGTTAATAAAATAATTATAGCCAGAATGATCGCCAATATTCGAAACGAATAGGCACTAAAAGAAGAAGAAGAATAGGCAGGAAGTAAGATGCAATTAATAGATCTCCCCTGGAAAACCTTTTTCAGCATTCGTTTGGTTTGTAAATTGTAGAAACCATGAAGGCGTTACCAGAAACTTGGTCTCAATAAAAGTTTTATTTTTGATATTATTTTTAATTTTATTGAAGTAAAACTTTCAATTGTCCTCTATTAGAGTTTACCTTTGTCAGTACGGAATCCAGCACAATGTTAAATAGCAGTAGGATAAAAAACAACTCTATTTGACTCAGTTTAGCATACCTGGATCAGATGATATTCTTTTGTATAGGACTTGGCTTTATGTATCACTATACAGTTTTTTGATGAGATCTATTTTTCTCTCTCTGGTATTTCCATTTCGTTTAGTGGTTTCCATAATGTCCATATGTGTGAACGTATCACGTATCGAAGGCTATCTTGAAGTCGACAAAGCATATAAATAGTGGAGAGTTGAATTGCTGCTACTGGTCTACAACTAGGTACTCTAACTGAATCGGTGAGTGAAAGAATAGTACATATCCAAAACTGTCATTTTAAGAACATTAAAAAAACCATTTAAACAAAAATCTCGTGGTTTTTGATATTTTCACACAGTGTCAAGTTGTCGCTTTTGTGCTTATTTATTAAATGGCCAAATAAAATGTATTAAAACAAACTCCAGAAAAAAGAAATTTTGTAAAAATATATCGTGTACATGTATGTACTGTTCTTCCACTCACTTAAAAAAAAAACACAATTCTGAAACATTTATTGGTTTTGTCTAGAAATATTTATTAACAATGCATGGAATGCAACATTTTTAACCCTTTACTATCAATCACTAAATTAATCCTGACAACAAGTGGCGCGTGACGACGTAATGTCATTGAATGAAAGAACAGTATGAGCAGCGAAAGAACAGTATAAGCATTGCACGTAAACGGTTCTTTCACTCATCTACCAAATTGTCCTGTCGATATTGAATTGCAGAGAGTTGTGTTTATACTGTTCTTATGCCCAGTGATGCATTAACCTATTAAACGTATTTTGGCTATCTCAGTTCAGAATGTCGTTTTTGGCGTTTATATTGTTATTTCACTCACTTTAATTATATTACTTTGGCATATGCATGATCTGTTTGGTCTGAAGCCGGTTCGTTCATTCCTTAACATTTTTTTTTTTTGTTTCACACTGTTTCACTATACACAAAAAATTAACTACATACCTATTCGCAAACGTTTCTTACGAAATAGATAAAATAGAAACAAAATAGATTATTTTCACAAAAAATTAAGAAGCAATTCTTAGTCAATATGGACCCTTCTACATCAGTAGTTTTAGTTTGTTCTTTTTTACTTATATTTTTAATTAATAGTATGTGTTTTTAGGTTGTAACTTGCTGTGCTGCGGACGAGGATACAACACCGTGAAAAGTGTCATCAGAGAACGATGCCATTGCAAATTCAAATGGTGTTGCCAGGTAGAGTGCAAGACATGTGTGAGATCCACAGAAGTACATACGTGCAAATAATCACCTATTGACAACACTATAGTGAGAAAGTGAGAATACTTAGTGATAAGACGACAGTGCGGGTCGAAATGACATTTATAAACAACAAACTGTATCGCCAAATTGAGGCTCCTTCCCAAAAAAATACGATTTTGGTTTTAATTTTTTTTTGAAATTTGTAATCTTCCGATCAATTTTATTTCTAAAATTTGGAATTAAGGTTAAAAAATAAATCAAAATAAAAGCCTAGTGTCGCATTTATTTCATAAGAACTCATTATTGTTCTGAAGCTATTTCTCTGTGGCATCTTATGCAATTTACTATTTTACTTGGGAGAATTATTAGTTTAAGTTTCAAATTAAATTTATTGACGTTTCAACTTCCACCTCGGAAATTGTTATATTGAAATACAAAATATTAATAAATTAAACAAATTTTGTTATGTTACTTGGTAAAAAAATTCTTCTAATAATTTAATTGTATCTGCTTCGTTCATATTGACAATTTAGACATATATTATACATTTTACTGTACACGATATTAAAGCGATATTGCCTGTATTTATGAGTTGCGTTCCTGGGACGAATGAATTTATTGGAAGATAGTTCATTCGGTTACATGACATCAACATTCTTCTATTCTTATTTTATCTGCAGCATCGCGGAAAAGCTGCACGTATGTTGTGTTGAACCAGGTTCTGAGGTTCTGTAATAAGGATATTTTTCTTCTTCCTGGACCTTGCTTTCCAAATATGTTTCCTTGCAGGATGGCCTGTGGGAGGGTATATCTGGATTCATTTCGCATAACAAGTATTCCAACTTTAGAGATTTGATGGTGGTTAGTACCTCTCGGTTCTTCCCCATTCTTCTAAGGACCTCCTCATTTGTGATCCGGTCAGTCCATGGGATTTTAAGAATTCTCCGATATAGCCACATCTCAAATGCTTTCAATTTCGGCACATATCTTCGTTCAATGTCCATCTTCCAACACCATAAAAAAGGAAAGAGAAGACGTAGCATCACAGCATTCTTACTTTTATACCAAGAGAATGGTTGTGGCTCTAGAAAAAGGCCCACATACGGTTGAAGGTGGAACTAGCTTTTCCGACGCGCGCTCATCTCTCTTGGTTGTTGGTCCATTCTTCATTTATTATGGTGGCGAGGTAGTTTTTACTGCGTCACTCTTTCTACAGGGGTTTGGTTGATGTAGAATTGGCCTTCTGTTATCTTTTTCTTGCTAGTGATCGTAAGCTTGGTCTTCTTTACGTTTATATTTAGTCCATATTGTTGACTGTAATACGTGATTGAGTTCATGAGGACGTCTAGGTTGTCCGCAAATACTATTGTGTCATCTGCATACCTGATGTTATTTAGCCGGTATCCGTGTAGTAGAATACCTTTTTCAGTTTCGTGCAAAGCTTCGATAAATATTCTTTCAGAGTAGAGATTGAGAATTAGAGGGGACAAAATGCAACCCTGCCTCAGTCCACGCATGATTTTCACATATTCGGTGTGTTCACCTTCAACTCTGAGGTTAGCAGTCTGATTCCAGTAAAGGTTTCTAATTATGTTCAGATCTTGGTTATTAATTTCTGCTACTTTTAGTATTTGCATCATCTTGGTGTGCTGTACTCGATCAAATGCTTTCTCGTAATCAACCAGACATGCGTATACGTCGCGGTTGACGTCTCTGCATCTTTGGAATAAGACTTGTATTGAAAACAAAGCCTCTCTCGAACCAACAGCATTTATGAAGCCGAACTGGTTGGGCGAAATTTGATTTTCACATAGCTTGTAAATTCTCGTATGGATTATCTTAAGAACCATTTTAGGAGATGACTCATTAGGCTTATCGTACGGTATTCTTCGAATTTTTTGGCTCTTGGTTTTTTTGGAAGTGCAATAAACTCAAACTTCAGCTATTCTGTTGGTATTTCTCCAGAGTTGTATATTATGTTGTTGAATATCTTTGTGATTATTGCTATTGATTCGTTGTCCATTAGTTTGAGTAGTTCTGCTTGTATATTATCGGGACCTGCTGCTTTGAATTCGTTAGCTGTGTTATTGCAGAATCAATTTTAACTTAAGAATATCCGTCATAAAAATCATAGCATGTGATTTGTCTTTAAAAAGACAACCACATGCAATGGTGACAGTAAAACAGTAAAATTCTCGTGTTAGTGATTCCATAGTAAATCACTAGGAAAATCCAGGAAAAAACCTCAAGATACTATCCCGACATGGTAAGTATTTGGTCTTATATTCAGTTTACTCTCAAAATTAGATCCTTAATTTTGGGCTTACAAAAGTTAGTGATAATTTTCGAACAAGAATCTCATAAATAAAGGCCAATTCAGTAATATTTTTTTGGTATTTATAGTTTCAACCAAAACAGTATTTATGAGAGCATTGATTTTTTAACCTTAAACCAAATTTTATCAAACAAACCAGCACTATGTTGTGTTTACCCCCACTTATTGTAGATATATATTTAAACAATTTCTGGAATACAATAATATAGAAAAATATAAATTTTAAGTACAAATGGTAAAATGGTAGATATGTATACATTTTGGTATACTCAATGAATCAAACTATAAGAGAAAAATATTTTATAGAGGGTAACTCACATATAAACATATTTTACCGAAATTAAGGCCTGAATTTTTACATATACCCTCTGTGAAACAATTTATCAATTTTTATGTATATTTAATGTTCTGGTTAAGATGAAACCATATTAAAAAAATAGAAGGTTTATCAATATTTTATTACAATGAATCGTAATATTAAATAAACACAATTAGCGGCCTTAGGGACTAAACTGATTTCTATTGAATTGGAAGAAAGCTGAAGTGTTGCTTACAAATTTCTTTGGCGGTTTAGTAATCTCACTAAATATTTTTACTAAAATTTCCTTATTTACCTTTTCTAATATTTTTTTTTCTAAAACAACTTTTACATAATGATAAGCAATATACAAGTAATTTTTGGAAAAATATCAAATGTCATCGACTATAAACATATCTTTTTCTTCTCGTATCAGTACAACCTGGGGTGCGTCTTCTACAACCTGCTGTAAGTGTAACTTTAGATTTAGATTTGAGGACCACACTGTAACTAAAATATACAAAGCTGATTAAATACCACATTAGACATTTTCTAATTTCAAAAATGTGATGTGTTGATTGTTAGTAACGTGTTTTTCGTCACGTCCGTGGACGTCACGTCTGTGGATTTTTATTTTCTACAGACGTAGCAGAATATCCACGGACGTGATTTATCTTACAAGTAACATTATATTTTATTAAAACAAAATAAAAAAGGAAAGGTAATTCTTTATTGCTAATTTAATATAAAATTAAATAATGCACATTATATTTTATGTACCCTACGTACATAGATATCAGAAAGAAAAATGCTTTGTCAAGTCAGTGGTCACATAATGTCCGTGGACTATCCAATTTTTTTTAATTTACGGGAAAAATACTTTATAATTTAGCTTGACTTCTAGCATTTCTTTAACAAGTGGCTATATCTCAATCTAGTTCCGAAAACAAAACATATTTTTAATAAATCTTAATTATTTTAAAACTTAGTGGTAAAATCTGCCAATTTATTAAGCATGACCTAGGTACAACTTTCTTCAATATTATATGGTAAAAAGGGAAGGTGACAGCAGAAGAGATTGTCTCCTTGTTTCAATCCACTGTTTATTTCAAACGATTTTAAGAGTTTGTTACCTATATTTCTACTCTGGATCTACAGCCATTTACATATATATTTTAACGAGTTGGATGTTTTTTTTGTAACAGTTTTTTCAAGCAGTTGTCAAAGTAAAAATCTATTCTACGGTCGATCTATTTTTTTCTAAATCCGGCTTGATATTTCCATATGAAATTTTGTACGTGGGGTGTTAGCCTACTTAATAGGATGTTCGATAATATTTTGTACGTCGTAAGGAGATACCTCCATAATTATAGCACCTGGTTTTATCTTCCTTTAAATTTTTTTTTATCATTTTATTAGGTGCAAATTTACAATCTACTATAATTACAACACAGAGTATTTAGCAAATAGTAGCAAACAGTCTTGAATCCTGGCATGCTTTGGACACCATCCATCGATGGTTCTCCAATACATCTAATCAGTTAGGTCCTCTGGCCATGTCCTTTTCAGTCTTTTTCAAAGTGGCGGCTGGTAGAGTTGTTGAATAGTTTGACTTTCATGAGCGAAATTTCTTTCTTGGGCTTTGTTTGCGTATAGTTTAATAACGTCTTCGATGAATGGTATCCCAAGGTCGTTATGGATAGTTATATTGGAAACGTACCATGGTGCATTCGCTATCATGCGCAGCGTCTTTGATTGGAAAGTTTGCAGTACTTTAGTGTTGCTCGGTTTGCTGCAGCCCCACAACTCTAAACCAAAACTCCATATCGACTTTAGTATAATTTTGTATAGTAATACCTTATTTTCTAATGATAACTGGGATCTTTTACCTAGCAACCAATACATTTGTCTGACTTTTAAGTTTACTTGTGCTTTCTTGGTTTTGATATGGTTCTTCCATGTCAGCTTTCGGTCCAAATGGAGTCCTAGGTACTTGACATCTGATTTTTGGGGGATAGGAATGTTATTAATATGAACCTCTGGGCAGTCGATCCTTCTTGTTGTGAACGTAATTTGTGAAGACTTTTCACCATTTACTTTAATCTTCCTTTTTGTTAACCAAGTTTGAAGTGAATTTAAATAGTTTTGTAATTTGTTAGAAGCTCTATCTGGGTTTTCGTCTGATGTAAGGATTCCTGTATCGTCGGCAAATGTGGTCATAGTAATGTCATCATCAGCAGGTATGTCAGCAGTGTAAAGGAGATAAAGGAATGGACCGAGGACACGACCTTGAGGTACTCCGGATTGTATAGGATGATATTTGGAAAGTGAGGTATTTACTTTGATTTCGAAAAATCGCTCGCTCAGATATGATTTTAATATCAGGTTTATTTCATTAGGCATATTACTTTTCACTTTATACAACAGGCCTTTATGACCTTATCAAGTGCCTTTTCCACATCAAGGAATACTGCTGCACACATTTCCTTTTAAACGAATAGGGATGATTATACTTTCTTTCCATTTTGTTGGTATTTGTTTTTCGTTTTTAACACGTTGTGTGCCTTACTTACTTACTTACTTACTCCATGGCGTTACAACCCTCCGTGGGTTTTAGCCGACTCGACAACATGCCTCCTCTCTTCTCTGTCTTGAGCAACATCTATCCAATTCTCCGCGCCCATAGCTTTCAGGTCTCCTGCTATATTATCTCGTCACCGGAGTCGAGGGCGTCCGCATGGTCTTCTTTCAGTTGGGACTTCCTCTGTTACCAGCCTTACTGTTGTTTGATCAGAACGTCTTCTAAGGTGTCCTGCCCATTGGAGTTTTCTGGACTTTATTTCTTTTATAATGTTGGCGTCTGGGTAAAGTGTTTTGAGCTTTTTGTTAGTTCTAGTATGTTAGCTGCCGTGAGACACAAATTGTGTCTCATGCTGTTTTCAATAAGAGCATTGTTGTGTCGTTAGTATAGAAACGAGAGCCTGTGGCCGTAGGGACCCATTTTTTTTTAACATTATGGCAGCCAACGTGTTAAGGAATTCGGCCGGTGGTTTGTTAATCACTTGCAATGTTTCGTGTATTTTTTCATCCTCTATCGTTAGGTCCAACCCAACGTATATATCCCCTCCAGGTTATTTCTCTTGACGAATATTTGATAAATTTTAGAAATATTCTTGTCATGTTTTGAGCAGTTCCTCTTCGTTGATTATTAGTTTTTTATTATTTTTCCTAAGTAGAGACGCGGGTGGATCTAACTAAAGCCTCTCTCTTGGATTGACGCCGATTTGCAAAATAATGTTTCGCTTCTCCTATAAACCATTTCATTTTTCTCGTCCTGCTTTTTCCTATTATGTATTAGTTTTGTTTGTCAGAAATTGATTTTTTTATTTGTGGTCACACTCTTTAGACTTATTTATTTTTTACAGCCTTTTTTCTATTCGACGTATCGAATAAAGGCCTCTCCCATTTCTCGCCATGACTTCCTATTGTGTATGAGGCATTTCTTCATTGATCCTGCGACTCTTTTGATGTCATCGCATTTGAGGTCTTATTTTGGTCGCTTCGTATGGTCGCCAGTTTTTAACTTCTCTGTTCCATCTACCATTTTCGAGACGTTCGTTGTGTCCAGCCCACTTCCATTTTAATTTAGCTGCTTGTTCCACGGCGTCCCTTACTTTTGTTTTGTTCCGGATTGCTCGTTTGTTTGCCGATCTATAGTAAGATACCAAGCGTCTGTCGTTCTATGGCTCTCTGAATTTTTCGAATCTTGTCCATGTTAATTTTTTTGAACGTCTAGGTTTAAACTCCGTAAGTGAGAACGGGACGGGTACAGAAATCGAACACTTTGGTTCGACTTCATTGGTCTGCCTTAATATATTTAGATGTTGTTTTATTTCGTGTACGTAATCATCTCTGTTTTCATAACAGGCTTTTTTCACATGGTTAGGTTGTTGGTCTTCCGTTTAACCCTCCTCCTTTACTCGGCCTTGGGACCGACAAGAATGAATGCTAAGCTACTTGATCCACCCAACAGTCATTCCTTACCTGGCGGAGTTATACAAACACAAACACGCATGTTCTAAAAATTAAAATTTACAGATCGAACGGTTATTTATTATAGATAACACTTATTTATTATAGATATCATTATTTACAATATGCAAAAATTAAAAAAAAATTATACCTACTTATCTAATCCTTTTTTCTATCTGGTTTTACTCTTGCGCTTTTGGCCTTTTCGTGCTTCTTTTCATCCAACCAGATCTTTTTGTCTCGTCCCCCATTTTAACCTTTTGTTTTGTTGTTTTGAAATTTTTATAGCAAACCAGAATAAATGTTTCTGGTAAAGAGAGGGAAACCTTGTAACGGTTCCTTATATTAAAATATATCTTTTTTCTACGACTTTTAATAACATGCTCACTATTCACTATTTTTGAATAGATAATAACACCCATTACTTTACCCTGAAGTAATAGTTTAGAGTACTCACTGGTCATTACTCACGGGTTGAAGTTAGTTCAAGTGGTGCATGCCCCTTTTAATATATTAGTCATATATAAACTGCAAATAAAATACTTAAACTTGTTTATTTAATACAACACTTATTGTAATTTATATCAATAATTAAGTTTTAATTATTTAATAATAAAATTTTAAAGGATTTTTAACTGCAACAGTGGGTCAGTGTATTTTTTACGTTTATACTTTGTTTTCTATGAATTTTGACGTTTATCGTATTCAGTGACAGTGACAGTAGTGTACCTATTTGTCGTGTTTATTGGAATTTATACCTTATATTGTTTTAATTGTATAAAGTTATATTGTGTTAAATATATTATAACCTAATTATCAGTGGCGACGCGTGAGTTTTTCTAAAGTGTTACCAAAACCAGATGTAAAAAAATCTTATTTAAAAAAATATTTTGAACCGCGCAAATATGTTTTTGTTTTCAATCCTGTGGGATAAAATTAAACAAATCACTATTACCAAATTATATGTATGTAATTATGTATATGTAACAGGTATAACCATAAATAATAAACAAACTAAACATATTATTCTACCATAAAATTAACAAAAAAATGAACAAGTAGGAAAAAGAACAGATTTTGAAAACTATTGTTTATATTTTAATTCTTCCATTTTCAATAATATCATTTTTTTCTTTAAAATAATATATAAAAAATATACAAGTAGAATGACTTTTCAAGTAGTTGATCAATTACGCAATACGTAGCAACACTCTTCCATGTTTAAATGCACGCACACTGTAATCTGTAATAGGTATAGTATTTTTACTACAAAAGCGATATTACGTAGGTCAACATTTTTGACGTAAGAGAACTGTCAAAACATTAGAATGTGACTTTTCATTATTGCCATGTTTATTAATAACATTCTAATGTTTTGACAGTTCTCTTACGTCAAAAATTTTGACCTACGTAATATCGCTTTTGTAGTAAAAATACTATACTAAACCAACGTTACCAATCTTCAAAATGGTGACAATACTGATATGCACAGCGTGCCCGCGCGCCGTCTCTAGACCCGTCGTTCCTTCAAAATTTTCAGAGCTAGTCCCGAGCGATAGCGAGGTTTCTCCTGCGTACCGTTACCAGTGCCAGTATTGGTAACAGCATAATAATATATGATAATGTGCCATGGATTCACATATCTCGCCAATATTTTCGTGCGTCTAGTTGGCTATTTAGTGAATTAGGTACTATTAACAAGTATTTCTGTTGGTAAAAAATATAAATGGAATTATTTCGTAGTAGTCATAAAATATTTATTTGCAAGATTTGTAACTGTTACCAATGGTAACAGTGGTTACATGGACGCTTCTCCACTGCTAATTATATATATAGTTATATTATTACATTATATATAGTTAAATATAAATATACATTACAAATTTATAAAATACGTCAACCGATAATAGCCATTTCCTATTTATTACATTGACAGTACGTGCAAATTTGCGCTTGTAATTTTTCGGAATCGAATAGAACTTGAATTGAATATTTCTTGTTGTATTTTACAATACATAAGATGGCATTTACTAATAGTAGGCAACCAATTATTCAGTCGCGTACTATTGGTAAACAACATATTATATTTTTGTAAATTACAGTTACAAACTCGAGTTGACAATTATATTTTTTTACTAATTAAAATAAAAAAGGTCGTAGAAAAAGCTCTACTCACATGTAATGGCAATTACTCACTCTGGTGAGTTACGACACTCGCCTTCAGCTCGTGTCACAAACTTCATCATCGTGGGTATTAGCCATCATTACATGCTCGTTGAATAATATACTATTCTCCACTCTTAATTATTTTTATCCACACAGTATTTTGTGTTATATCAGTAAAATTTTAAAATGAAACTAAACAATGTATGGTTTAACCTGTTGCTACTAATTGGTTTATGCCAGCGGTTCTCAACCTTTTTGAGGGATTTACCACCTACAGTTATTTTTATTATTTTTGGTACCAACTATATTTTTAAATTGTATTATCAATACTTACTAAGTACTACTATTTTAATTTTTTCTGTGTTTTGTGTACCAACGCCAATAATGATATGTACCATCAGTGGTACATGTACCACAAATTGAGAACGTCTGGTTTATGCTAATGTAATAATATCCTTATGAGTCACTAGTTTCATTTGGTAACATTCTAACCAGAACAAAAATCTGAATCAACTGACTGTATGGTTTTGTAGAGTGTTTGTGGGTGTTTATAGTAAGGAACCATAGTAATAAAATATGTACATCGTATTAGGTACACTTACGTTTTAAGAACTAATCTTCCATCGACTTGTACAACTATGTAGTTTTAAGTAATGTGTATTTTTATTTATTTATTTGTTTAAATTAGTAATATATTTGTTTATATTTTAAAACCGTTTTTTTCTCAAAATTGAAATGTATTTTATCTTCTTTTTAGGTGCCGTGTCCGTATTCAGACGTTGGCTGTAATCATGTTAAGTCCCTAAAACCGTTCCATATCGGCCGCTGAGCGAAATAATTCTTCTATTGTGGAACCACACCACTGTCTAATCTTACGCAACCATGAAAGTTTCTTTCGACCAATCCATCTCTTTCCCTCCACCTTTTCTTGTATTATAAGGCGAAGTAGATGGTAATATTTAGGTCTTCTAGTTATATAGCCGAAGTATTCTGTTTTGCACCTCTTTATGATGTTTATGAGCAGACGTTCTCAATTCATCATTTAAAGAACATCTTCATTGGAAGTGTGCTTAACCCACGACATCTTTTGGATTAATCGATAGCACCACAATTCGAATGCTTCTGATTTGTCTAGCATTGTGGTTTTTAACGATCATGTCTCACAACCATATAATAATATAGACCACACATAACATTTCAGGATCTTCTTGCGAATAGTCATCGACAGATTTGTTACATAGAACTGGTTTCCAGACCATAAACGCCTTATGTGATATTTCGATCCTGGGTATTAAGGAGTTTTTGTAACTACTTAACGTAACGTATCTCCCTATACGTAAAGCACTAACGTACCGTAAGAATGATGAACGTTAATAGATAGTTTTTGTAACTGCCTAACGTAACGTAAAGTCATTTTTTAATTCCGTTGACATTAAAAAAATAAAACAATGTTTACACAATATAGATACAATTAATATATAAATAGTTTCCCATTTCAGAGGCCAACGAGTAAAGTACTCCTCGCTTATCGTCTCTGCTAATAGTGTTTCATATAAAAACTAGTTAGTTAATGTGCTGTGTTTACCAACAAAAATACTGGTAAGGCGATTTTTAATTAACAGCAAATATCGACAACCAAAAAATTAGGCCAGTTCTTACTGGCCATACATATTTAATATTTTGCCATCCAGAATATTAAAATCAAATTATGGCATCAACATCATCTCAAACATCATCACAAACATCATCACAAACAGTATAACCCAGCTTCGCTGCAGTAACAAAAATCACACCAAAAAAACCTACAACAGTAATATCATGTCCCAGTAGAAGTTTCGCCATCGTTATGAACGCTCTTCCTGACGTCGTGCTATTTGATTACATCAAGGCAATCGGCGAAATTGTTACCCCTACAGAAATAACCTTTGCTTCACGAATTTCTAACCAGCGTATATGCATATATCTTTCTTCCTTATCCGTAGTGGATAATCTTCTGCAAAATTATCCGACCATTACTGTTAGAAATCAAACAGTACCTATTCGCAGACTTATTACACCTGCAAAGAGGCTACTACTGTCCAACGTGAACCCTTCGATCCCGAATTCACTCATAGAGCAAGCACTTAAAGACGAACTTCGATTACAACTTGCTTCTCCCATCTCTTTTATCCGATGCGGCTCACCTGAGGACGAATACGCTCACATTTTCAGTTTTCGACGCTCTATCTATATTATACCGGATAAAGAAAACTTTAAATTAAATACCTCAATTTTAATATCGCATGAAAATACCAATAATAGAATCTTTATCACTTCGGATAAACTTGAATGTTTCTTATGTAAACAATCTGGACACACTGCAGACTCCTGTTCTAACCCTCAAGAAATATCTACCAATCTTTCTCAAAATACAACTTCTAGCCTAATCCCATTTGAACCTCCTTCTACTATGTCTCCTCCTTCCTCCTCCTCAAAAGAAGAAATCAATCCAACTAATAACGACTTAATAATTCCAAATGAACAGTCTCTAATGTCAGTGTCCTTACCTTCAAATCCTTGCATCAAAAGAACTTATTCTACCGACACAAGTCTCGAATCACCCACTTTATCGGTTACTGATAACCCCCCAGACTTAAACCCTATAAATGATAAATCTACCACAGCCTTTGCAACTCCTAAAGCAGCTCCTAAAAAGAAATTAAAAACTGATGACAAAGAACTTGGTAAAATTACTCCCTCTGCTCAATCAACTATTGAACAATTAATTAGTGCTAATCCAGAGAAATTTTCTTTGACAGCATTACAGCTTATTGCCTTCCTGGAAAATTCCTTTGGTAGCAGTGATCCTCTCAAAGAAGCTCATAACTTTACCACCAACATTAAGTCTCTTTTAGAAGACCTTACGCAAATATATCAAACTGTATCTGATAGATCGCTTAAAAATCGAATTACAAGATTATCTAAAAAGCTTAAGATCACATTAAATCCCGTAGACGCTGACGAAGTTGCAAGCCTTTCATCCAATAATTCATGTACCTCCAACACCAATGATACCGATCTTTTCTAACAATAAAAAAATATCTTTTCACTATTTTACAATGGAATTGCGACGGATATTATCCGCGCCTTGAACACATACAATGTCTTACATCAATTTACCATCCAGATTTTATTTGTCTACAAGAGACTAATTTTACTACAAATAATATTCCTCACCCTAAATCCTTTGAAGGATACCACTTCATTAGGACGAACTGCATCAGAGCTAGTGGAGGTGCATCAATTTTTGCTTCCAGTGAAATCTACTCAACAATGCTTCCTTTAACAACGAATCTTGAGGCAATCGTCATAACTACATTTTGCCCTAATAAGCTTACCATCTGTTCCATATATATTCCCCCAAACCAGCCTTTAAAAGAGGAAGAGCTCCTAGACCTTATATTCCAGCTACCACAGCCGTTTATACTTACAGGAGACTTGAACGCACATAACAGTATGTGGGGTTCTAAATCTACATTTGGTCGTGGAAAAATAGTTGAAAATGTCCTTAATTGCACAAACTCATGTCTTCTTATCACAGGATCTAATACTTACTTTAACATTTCCTCTGGATCATTCTCTGCTATTGACCTTAGTATTAGTGACCCTAAATCAGCACCTTTTCTGTCCTGGCAAACAGCCGATGATCTCTTTGACAGCAATCATTATCCTATAATAATTTCCAACAACTGTAGTAGAGCTGCATCTTCCAAAAGTTACTGGCGCTTAAACAAAGCTAACTGGTCAGAATATTCAAAATCTGTTGATACTCTCTTGCTCGTAAATGAACATCCGTTACCAATGATGTTGACTACTTACTAACGTCAATATCAGAGACAATTCTCACGGCTGCTAAGACTCACATCGGCAAAACAACATTCTCTCCAAATCATAAGGCAGTTCCTTGGTGGAACTCTTCTTGTAAAGAGGCAATTCGTCTATCCAAAAAAAGCTCTAAACAAGTACCAAAAAAACAGAAGCCTTGAAAATTTAATAAATTACAAAAAATTTAAAGCCAAAGTCAAACACATAGTAAAAAAAGCAAAAAATCATCCTGGCAGGATTATGTATCTTCCATTAATGAAAATTCCAATCCTTGCGAAATTTGGAAAAAAATACGACAAATTCAAGGTCACAAAACTAATAATAAAATTACTCGTTTAATTTCAAATGGTATAGAGATCACTTCACATGAACCTATTCCTAACACCTTTGCTAAACATTTCGAAGATAAATTCAGAAACAAAACTAATCATATTAATATGTCTTTTCGTGAAATAAATTCACACAGAAATAACCTGATATCCTCTGAACATAACAGACCCCTTAATTCTCCTTTCACTATCCATGAGCTTATATCTGCTTTAGCTAATAGCAGAAACACTGCAGCTGGGCCCGATGATATTCCTTATGCATTTCTAAAGCACTTGTCTAATTATGCTCTTAAAAAACTACTAACTTTATATAATCTAATCTGGAGCTCACACAAATTTCCATCCCAATGGAGCAAGTCTATTGTAATACCTATACTGAAGCCAAATCAGCCAACTAGTTTTCCACAATCATACAGACCTATCTCCCTCACATGCACTATGTGCAAATTAATGGAAAAAATGATCAACAAACGACTGCTATGGTATTTTGAAAAATACAAGATCATTCCACAGGAACAATCTGGCTACCAAAGACAGCGCTCCACAAGAGATAACCTTGCACTACTTCAAACCCATATATCTAACGCGATTAATAGCAAACAAGATCTGATAGCTACAATCTTCGACATAGAAGGCGCATTTGACACCATCTCAAGAAACGCAATTCTTGACAAACTTTTTCAATGTAACCTCACTGGCAACATATACGCTTTTATAAAAAACTTCCTAACCTCTAGAACATTCGGGGTTTCTGCCAATAACTTCCTTTCTTCTCCACATATCCAATATGACGGAGTTCCTCAAGGTTCAGTTTTAAGCACATCTTTATTCGTTCTTGCGATTAGCCAGTTATGTCACAATATCACTGCACCTATCAAATGCTCATTATATGCCGATTACCTAATAATGTACTGCCAGGGTAAATCCAACGCTACTACTAGTAAAATTCTGCAATCAGTAGTAAATGATCTACAAATCAAAGTTGCTTCCCTAGGAATAAATTCTTTTAACCCTGAAATCACCGTCAATAACTTTAAGTTACCGGTCGTTTGTCCTATTTGTCGTTTGACCGGTCGACAATTGCAAAATATTAGGGCTGATATTTGATTCAAGATTAACCTGGAAACAACACATTCAGGAAACTAAAGGAGCGTGCCTTAAAAGGTTAAATATAATTAAAACACTATCACATTATCATTGGGGTGCGGATGAAACTACGCTACTAAAAGTTTACAGATCACTAATCCATTCCAAGCTTGACTATGGATGTGTCATCTATATGTCTGCATCTAAGTCAAACCTAAATTCACTAAATACAGTGCACACAACGGCTATCCGCTTATGTCTTGGAGCATTTCGTTCCAGTCCGGCAGAAAGTCTTTACTGTGAAGCTAATGAGCCTCCCCTGTGGCTTAGACGGGAATACCTGCTTTCCTCCTATGCTGCTGCAATTTCTTCCAATCCCTCCAATCCAGCGTATCCTTTAATTACATCATTACATCAACCTCATAACAATGCTCCTTGTAACTTAATTATACATCCTTTTCCTCATCTTCTACAGCCGTTATTAAAAGATATAAATTTGTCTGAAACCAGAACTCTACCATTATCCAATAATCCCTATTGGACCAACCTACTACCTCAGCATGATTTGTCCCTCACCAAATTTAACAAGGAAGATGTCAGTGTTAACACATTAAGAAATCTCTTCCTAGAACTCATAAATAAAAGTAAATATAACATAGTTCTTTACACTGACGCGTCAAAATCTGAAAGTGGAGCTGGATATTCTCTAACTACTCTTCAATATCCTATCGAACTCTGTAAAATTTCTCCTTGGTGTAGTATTCACACTGGCGAACTGCTAGCTATCTTGTGTGCTTTCAAACATGCTCAAAAATATCCAAACACACATATAGCCATATGTACTGATTCACTTTCATCTATACACTCCATCAATACTATAACCACCAACCATCCTCTTGTCCAAGATATTCATGACATTTATCAGCTTCTTATAAATCAAAATACAAAAGTCACTTTATTATGGGTACCATCCCATGTTGGCATTAGTGGTAACGAAAAAGCCGATTGCCTTGCCAAAAAAGCTGCATCATCGATGGATACCATACTTAATGTACAAATCTGCAATGATCTAAAAGCCAGACTGAAAAAGCACACTCTATCCACCTGGCAAATTCACTGGAATAAAATTACTTCAGTGCTGATTAAGCCCTCAGTGAACCTATTTACCTGCCCTAGTTTATCTCGGAAAAACATGGCAATCGTATGCAGACTGCGTATAGGACATACCCGTCTAACACATGGCTATTTGATGACATCATCTCCACTACCAAAATGTCAACACTGCAATACTACTCTCCGGATCAGACATATACTTAGTGACTGTCCTTTTTATGCCAAAGAACGCCAACAGCTTGGTATTAGTCCTAACTTCAAAGATGTCCTCAACAGTACAGACCAAATCAACAAGGTTATCAAATTCCTCGAGAAGAATCAACTGTTAAACAAAATATAATTATTGTTAACTGATCTTTTTTTACTTATGTTAACTACTACTAATGTTAACTATATATTTATAATTTGTAATTTATAATATTACCATGTAAACTGTAACTCGTGCTAATGACCATAGATGTCACATGCACGTTAATTTAAATAAAAAAAAAATATATATAAATACATATAAAAAAAAGCTAAAGCTGAATGATGAAATTGTATGGTTTTAATTACTTCTATTTAAATATAAAAATATTATTTTTCCTTAGTTTTAAATTTTTTATTTTTGTTTATACCTACTTTTTAGTTGTAAATTATTGTACCTACGAATTTCAGTATAATGTAAATAGTTTGTTCATATTTATTTGAAATTTTTACTGAAATTAGGGCATTTGTTTATCTAGTTATTGTGGTGATCACTGTATTTCTTAAATACAAGATTTGTTTGTTTTGCTTTATTAATAGACAACTTAAAAAACAATCAAATTTTAAATTATGAAGTTCCAATTTCCAATAACAAACATAGAATAATTTTACTCAAATAGACTAAATGAATATAACCTTAAATGTTTATACACGGGCAATCCTCTGATACTGTCGAACCCGCTTATTAGAATACCTGTTAAAGGAATATCCCGGTTTAAGGAATAGAACTTAGAGGACCCGAAACGTTTCTAGTAGCCATTAATGATCGGTTATTAGAATATCCCGGTTATAAGAATATTTTTGCTTGGCACGAAGGCTATTCCAATAAGCGGATTCGTCTGTACTCTGATGAAATGTTGATTTGGTAGGTAATGTAATCGCCGTAATCGGGTAAGATCCGCTTGTGCATTCGGTAACTTTCGTCTCGATAGGGATGCGTCTGAACGTACGTATCAGAGCGTTACTTTAGGTAATACGTATCGAGAAACGGGAGTTCAACCCATAATGCGCAAGCGTATATGTCAAAAAGATGCGTTACGTTTACGTATTTGTGTGCACAAAAACTCCCTAATATCTCTTCAGCAGAGCCAGAATATACATTTAACCAGCTGCCATGGTTTTTAAAATGGTTTATTCACTCTTATCTCCACTAAGACAAATCAGACCTTGATTTATATCAATTTTTCTAACTGCCATCCATTTTGTCTTTGAAATATTGATTTTAGGGCTTCTCCGATAACTTTCTTCACTGATAGATGTATTAATGTCTGGAGATCTTGTAAATTTTCTGCAAGAATAGCTGTATAGTCAGCGTATCTAATATTGTTGATTACTTTTCCGCCTAGTCTTACTCCCTCTTGTCTGTCATCCAAAGCCTCCCTCAATATTTCTTCAGAGCACAGATTAAAAAGACTGGGTGACAAAACACAACCTTGTCGTACTCCACGTTTAATGGGTAAATTTTCAGTACGACTATTTGCAACGTGGATAGAGGTTACTTGATTGTAATATACGTATTTTAGCAGTATTATATCGTAGTACTGCTGCCTGCAGGCAATCAAAAAGTGTATCTTGTTGTACTTGGCCGAATGCCTTATCGAAGTCAATGAAACAAACATAAAATTTCTTTCGAAACTCACAACTTTTTTGTAAGAGAACGCGCATACAAAATAGTACCTTTCTAGTTCCTAGACCATCTCTAAATCCAAATTGCTTATTGCCCATTCTACTTTCGCACAGAATGAACTGCATTTGGTGGCCCTGTTTTTTCCCTTCCCTGGAAGCCATCTGTGCATGCACCCCGGTCGCATTGCAGATTTTCAGCTTATTGTGCTTTCTTTCATTTGTTCTTATGACATCCAATCCAATATAGTCGTGCCCTTTAATAGCCTGTAAAGGTCCATTGGGTTAGTGCCATATACTGTCGGACTTGGTCTGCAGTCTCCATATATTGCTTGTCTCTTGCGGTCCAGAGCCTTGCAATCGCACAATAAATGTCTGACTGTCTCGGTCTCTCTATTGCATAGTCTGCAACTGAGATCTCCGTTATAGAGTCCTATAATGTGTAGGTGTCTTTTTACTGGAAAGTATCCAGTGAGGAAACTTGTAGTGATTTTGAGCTGATTCTTGTTCATTTTTAACAGTTCTTCAGCTCTTTTTGCGCATGTTTGAGGTATAAATCTCTTCGCATGCTTTTGCGTGGGAATTTTATCCTATCATTCTTTGTGCTGTCTTCGTATCCAGCCTCTTAATCGTTCTCTGATTATGCTTTTGGGGACTCCCAGTGCCGGTTCTGGACCGAAGTATCTTGTTGCTGATCCTCGTCTAGCAAGTTCGTCAGCTTTCTCATTACCAGGGATCCCTTGATGTCCAGGTACCCAAATGAGTTTTACCTCATTATGTTCCGCCAGAGTGTCAAGTTGTTCGCGGCATTCTCATACAAGCCTTGAGGTTATCCTTGGGTTCTTTAAAGCCCTTAAGGCCGCTTGACTGTCTGAACAGATATTGATTCTCTTATTAGTATAAGTTCTCAATCTGTTTATCCGTGCACAGTGCAGGATTGCATATACCTATGCCTGAAATACAGAGGTGTATTATTCCCCTAGTGGAATGGAACCGATATAGTTCCTATCCTCCCTATATACTCCTGATTCCGAACTATCTTCAGTCTTGGACCCATCTGTATACCAGGTTTGGTCCTCATACTTCAGATGTCTGCGAGGATCTTCCCATACCTCTCTGGAGAGTATAAATCACGCATATATCTTTGATGTTGCAGTGTCATTTGCCCACTGAAATTGTGCTTTGATTTCGCTGCAATCTATGTAACCCCATCTTTCAGTATGATGTGTATGGGAGGAAGGGCTAGTAGGGCTTCCATTGCTGTAGTTGTTGTGCCTCTCATTGCACCTGTTATGCTGAGACAGACAAGCCTTTGTATCTTGCGGTTTAAGTCCCCATGTTCTGCCATGTGTGCGTCTGGTCACCATTAAAGTGGCCATCGCTCATTTGGTTATTCGTTCTAGGTGTTGATTCCAGGTAAGCATTGAGTCTATTATGACTCCGAGATATTTCACCTCCCTCTCCACCTTTAGGGAAATCCTAATAAGATTCACAGGTCCTATTCCCTCTAACTTTCTCCTTCTGGTGAGGCTACTATTTTTAATTTGTGAGGGCTTACGGGCAGTCCTACCTCACTTGTCCATTTTGTTACTACGTTCAGGGCCTGTTGCATAAAATATTATCCCTGACCGTTATATATAATACCCTGTGCCATAATGACAAAATCATCGGCATAGCCCAGGATATTATATATCTTCCTGTGGAGCGTTCCAATCAGTCCGTCCATAACCAGATTCCACACTAACGGAGATAATACACCTCACTGTGGGCATCCTGTGGCAACCCGTGCTGATATGGTCTCGCCTATCAGTGTTGAATATACCACGCGGCTTTTAAGCATGCATTCTATCCACCTGCAGCTTATTTCATCCACTCCTTTCAGACGAATGGCCTTTGTGATAGCATCGAATGAGGTGTTGTTGAAGGCTCCCTCTATGTCGAGAAATGCACATCACCTCTTTGTTTTCCAGAACGTACTCCACCCTCTGTACTAGATGGTGCAGTGCTATTTCTGTTGATACACCTGGCCTATATGCATATTCTTCTTCTTCAGGTGCCATCTCCGCTACGGAGGTTGGCAATCATCATAGCTATTTTAATTTTTGAGGCAGTAGCTCTAAATAGTTGTTTCGAGCTGCATCCAAACCACTCTCTCAGGTTCTTCAACCATGAAATTCGTCTTCTTCCGATGCTTCTTCTGCCATCTATCTTTCCCTGCATTATGAGTCGTAGGATGCCATACTTCTCGCCCCGCATCACATGTCCGAGATACTGTAGCTTCTTTTCTTTAATTGTAAGTTCAACTTCCTTTTCTTTACCTATTCTTCTCAGTACTTCATTGTTTGTAACTCTATCTACCCAGGAAACCCTCATAATTCTTCTATAGGTCCACATTTCAAAGGCGTTAAGTCGTCTCATTGTCTCTACATTTAACGTCCATGATTCCACTCCATAGTATAGAACACTGTAGACGTAACATTTTGTTAGGCGTACTTTAAGAGCTAATGTTAAATCTTTGCTACATAGGACCTTTTTCATTTTTATAAAATTAGAACGTGCTTTTTCGATTCTGACTTTTATTTCTGCAGTGTAGTCGTTATTTTCTGTTATAAGTGTTCCTAGGTAAGTGTACTTTTTTACTCTTTCGATCTGCTGGCCCTCTACTATCAAGATTTCGTTAGTATTATGGTTGTTTTTACTAATTTTCATAAACTTCGTCTTTTTGATATTGAGAGAGAGTCCGTACTCCCTACTACACCTTACTATTTTACTCATGAGTCTTTGCAGGTGTTGTAAATATGCATATTGGTTTTATGCATATTATATTATGCATATTATATGCATATTGGTCTCGTTCTATTGGTCTTTCAACCAATGTTCCATTCCTAATATGTCTATCTACCAGTTTTTCCAATGTATTTAGTACAAAGGACATCAGACTTATTTGTCTAAGGGACTTTGCAGTCATCTGTCCACCCTTACCAGGCTTTGGTATGAATTCTACCCTTGTCGACCTCCAAGCAACTGGTACATACCCCAGCGCAATTAATACTTGCACGAAATATTGTACACATTTACTTGTAAATTGCTTCTGTACCTTTTTGCAAAAGAACAGGATAAATCCCGTCCACTCCCGTTGGTTTATATGGTGTAATTAACTTACTGCCCATTTTATTTTGTCTGGTATCACAATCCCTTTAGCAGCTCTTCAGCTTCCCCTGTTTCCATATTTCATGGTAACTGGTCCTTCTTGCTGTAGAACTTCTGGTGTCATCATTCTGGTTACTGGCCCAGGGAAGTGAACATTGCAGAGTTTCCTCAGCGTCTCTTGACTGGTCTTTGTATAGTCGCCTCTACCCAATTTGGAGTATGGCGATATTGCTCTTAGGTTTTTTCGAGAGAACCTACTGGAGTCTAGCCACTTCTGCAGTCTGCTCTATATCCTCGCAGTGCTTACTCCATGATTCTCTTTTGGCTTTCCTTAGAGCCTTGTTATATTCAGTCAGAGCTTTGAGATATTCGCTCCACTCGACTGATCTTTTTGCAGAATTGAATTCTTTTCTCGCATCTCTCCTTCTTTTAGCAAGTTCATTGTTCCACCGGGGCACTTTCTTGTTGGAGCTTCTTGCTGTTACGGGACAGTTATCTTTATATATGCTTCTATGACTATATCCTTAAATTGTTCAGTAGCCATATCTAGCTATATTGTGTTCCTTATCCTCTTTATAGTCACACGAAAATTATATGTCAGGTCTTCTTGATACGCTTCCTAATCAGTTTTCCTGGGATTTCGATAAGTCTCTGCTTTGTGCTCATAGCTCGTGAGTTCAAAGTTTATATATCTGTCGTCTGCGAAACTCGCCTCATCAGACACATGCCAGTTCCTAACGATGCTGCTTGCAAATGCAGTCGCCATCGTTATATCGATAAACTCCTTCCTATTTGCAGTCAAAAAGGTAGGTTTGTTGCCTACATTAAGTATGGCTAAATTATATTCCATAATAAATTGTAGTTAGTGCTCACCTCTTTCGTTGTTTACGGTGCTCCTCCAGCTGATGTGATGCGAGTTAGAGTCACAACCGATGATTATCTGTGATGCTTTCTCTACAGTCTCTTATCAGCTCCTCCAATTCCCTTGGTGGTGGTGAGTTAGGATCATCATAGGGCAGGTAGGCTGATCCGAGTATTATCTCCTTCGTTCTACCTCCCTCTGTGACTTTTAGTTTTACTGCTATTAGATCCATGGAACAGAAATTAGTTAACATCAGTACTTTAATGTTGCTTTTAGCTATTATGCAGGTTCTTGGTACTTCAGCGGATCTACTGTAAATCAGTTCTCCGCTTATTCCTGATAGACCTTCTATTTTACCCTGGTTTACCCAGGGTTCTTGGATGAGAGCAACATCAAACCCTTCCATCGCCACAGAAAGTTCTGCCGAAGTTGCCTTACTGTGCTGAAGGTTGGTCTGAATCACTCTCACCTTTGCCATCTCCATATGTCTCCCTCATGATCCTAAATGCTACCCTTCCCATCCTAAAAAAGGCCTTGAGTTGGATCTGCTTCAAAGCCCTAAGGGAGACCCTGTCGATCGAGTACGCGAGGATTTCTCCCTGCCCCTCGACCTTCTGGCTTTTCAGTGTCCAGTCTGTCGTACTGAGCCCTGCATTCTGCTTACTCAAGGGACTCCTGAACACTTTTCTCTTATGCCGGTCTCAGGCATGTGCACAAGAACAATCAGTCTTCTCAAGTCTTTGGATTTGATCAACTTCAAATCCGCCGACTCCCAGAGATCCCGAAGCTCTCGTACCGTTCCCTCCAACCAAGATTCGGTAGGCTCATTCGCGCAATGGATCCACAGAATCCCCATGCTGAATGTTTTTAGGAACTGCAGTGGATTCTGACTCCCACCGGGTGCCTTATCCACTGCCTCTTCCAATTTTGTTCGAACCAGGTCTGCTTGTTCCTGGTTCAGTTTTACCTCAGGATGGCGTCTGTCTACCACCGCCATCCTCAGTTTGTCTGTCACTTCGCCGTAAGTGCCAGTCTGTGTTTTACCGCCCCTTGCCTCTTCAGCGCTAGCAGCTGTGCCAGTCTGCTTATTACCGCTCCTGGTCGCGTTCTTAGCTGCTTGTTTCGTAATTCCCTTTCGTCTTTTGGCCTCGTTTTTTTACCTCGGGGGTTTTCTTTAACCCACGTCCCAGCAGCTATTTTTTCGGCTTTCTCAAGCCTTCATTTTTGAGCCCCAAATAGCTTTTTTGGCAATCATTTGGCGTTAACCAGGGTGCACCACGTGGAGGCGTTCCATCGCTTCACCCCTCCCCCCAGAAGGAATACTAGGTTTTGTATAATTCGTAAAAGTATCTTAAAAGTCATTAAACCGGTTAATCTAAAATCGCTGCATTTGGTGGCCCTGCTTTTCTTTGGTAATTTCATAAACAGTGACTCCAACCAATCGTCTGGTATTTTTCCTTCGTTGTAAATTTTGTTAAAGAAGGTGAAAGTGTAGGTAATGTTTTTCTCGTCGAAAAGTTTAAGTAGCTTAGTAGGAATTTGATCTGGTCCATGTGCTTTATTGTTTTTGGTTTTAGTATACTGGGATCTCTGTCTAACTCGTTGCCACAGGTAGTATGTGGAGCATTTCCTCGAGAAGCATCGTCAAAAAGGTCACTGATGTATCTACCCCATTCTTTACACTGTTGTTCGTGATCACAAATTTTTCCATTTGTTTTCTGTTTTCACAAATGTTCGCGATCACAAGTTTTTCTGTTTTCAACCTCCGGAGGTATATTTAAGTTTCTTGTGGATGTTGAAACTGTCATTTTTTGGAGGTATTCTATTTCTTTACATGATTTTTAACATTTTTGTATTATGACGAAATACATTTTTGTATTTTCGTCGAACTTCCATCATTTCCTATGTAATCCACTTATGTTTTGCCATTATTGTAGGTGTTTTTAAAGACTCTTTTACGTCCTATAAAATCGACTTTTGTAACCGTAGTTCTGTTTTCATTTGATATATTCGCTACACTGTGCACTTTACTATTTATCTGCTATGATATTTGTTCACGCGTTTGAGGGTTTCTAAGGGGGTCGAGATATATTTTACTAGGCTTAGTTGGCGTTGTTAATTTCTTTAATTTAATGTGTATTTTGGAGCAGAGTAAATTATGATTTGGCTTTATATCAGTATATTATTTTTTACAGTATATTAATACGTATTAACATAATTAATACATATATGGTGTTCTAAAATCATACTATTTGGTGTTCCTTAGACAACTTTATTTAATAAATAAATATATAAACTACTAGTTTAGCACCTATTTTGACACAAGCAGAAAAAAATTAAATACTGTAATACTGTCATAACAATTTGCTGCGTTTTTAATCTATACTCATTTTTTGTTCAGTACACTACTCAATGGTTTTCTCTAAGATAGCTAAGAACATCTTGAGATACTAGGTTACATTTTTCAGTAGTGTCATATAAGAATATGATGATTTTATGATCTGAAATTAAAAAGAAGGTAATTTGTAACAAAAATGTAATGAAAAATATAAAACCATATAAAACAAAGTATATTATTAAACATAAAGAGCAATCCATAGTGGCAAGTCATCATCGAGAAATACTCGCTCAATACAAAAAAACAATTCGCTCCGAGCGTTAACAAAGTGTCAAAGCAAAATCGACCGACCTGCTCATGGTGGCGGTTTTTTGAAATTTTATAAGGACGCTTTGTGTATGTTTAAATGAGACATTTAAAAAAATGCCGTGTCACGCTAGTGATATTATGTATTAATATAAACAGAAAATAAAAACGCACTATAAATTCTTCACTTTCCAATATTGATTATCAGTTTGATTTTGTATGCATAACCTCACTATCGCAGTTTATGTCAATAAATATTTATTAACGAAAAAGAAAATATTTTGTTGCACTATAAATTACAGTATAAATTAATAACTAATGAATTCTAACAATTGTATTCGGTTATTATCACTACAAAATAAAATATTCAAGTTTAACAAAATAATCCCATAAGACTCAATGTTAAAACGTCCTTACAAAATCTGACAGCGTATCACGTGACTGTACGTAGAGGGGAGACGCACGGAGCCAATAGAGAATAAACTATCCTGTGAAGATCAGACAACAGAAAATCCAACATTGAAAAAAAATTGCAGACTAGAGGATCCAGGACCGATTTTCGGGAGCATGAACTTTTTTTGGGGAGATGCCAGGGGTCTGGGGGAAAATTTTTAAAAATTAGGGTTAAAAAGGTATGTTTAAAGACTCTTTTCACACATTTAATGTGTGAAAAAATTTATTTATCGTTTCGAAACTCAAAACATTTGAATTGCAAATATTTAAATTTATATTTTTTTAATTCTCCGGAAGGAGGGTGGGGGGTGGTCTGAGTCCGCCGTTGACAAGAGGATATACATGTCAATACTATCAATATTATCGATGGCAAGAATAGACTATATAAAGGTCAGTCAAATAAATAAGGATGGACTAATAAATATCTAGTTGAATTAACCAATCAAACAGATAAGTACTTATTATTCTATTTAAAAAACGACACAAATTAGCATGCATTCATTGTACCCCTATTAGAACCACAGACAATGGATGAGCAAGAGATATTACACAGAAAGCTGATACATTCTCTGCGTACCTAGAAAAGACTTTCTAACCAGACCAAAATCAACAAAGTAATATTCAACCAATCAACAAATGAATATTATTCTTCTACTTCTTCTTTGTAAATAATTCTGTTGTGCTATCCTATTCTTTTTTTATTTTGAAATTTATTAATTTTCTTCTAATGTCATTCAGTCGAGTAGTCCAGTAGTCTTTGTATTTTGACTGTGTCGGATATGGTTTCTAGTGCATATTATGTCATTACAATGACTCATAAATTATTGTCTTCATCGCAGGGTTAATAATTCGGTTTCGAAATATAGTGTTATTAAAGAAACCTGCCAGACTATTTGCTTTTTGCACTTGATCTCTTTCTTCATTTTTCAGCTCTTCATAGCTGGACACAGTGTAATTTCAAGGTATTTTATCTCATATGACTTGTTCAAGTTCAATACTATTGCAATCAATTTTTATTTTACATCTGGTTCTTTGCTGAATACTATTGGTTTACAAGACGCCTTAAAAAAGACGGTTTAAAAAAAGCTGCAGATAAAGACGTAATTCCTAATACCAAACAAATTATTGAAATATTGTGTAGCAGCAACGATAGAATAAATAACAACATTAATTAGCAAAATTATAAAACACAATAAAATACCTAGTACGTTCTTTAAAGGTAAAATATTGTAAAACCTCTAAATTTTAAAGAACCGCTTGGATTGACATGAAATTTGGCAAACACATAGCTAACAAGTCAAAGAAAAAAAGTGATATTGTGCCGATGTGTGCTTTTGCCCTAGGGGTGAGTTTCACCCTCTTGTGGGGGTGAAAAATATATGTTCGAAACAAGTCTAGAAATAGATAAAATGACTAATTCTAAGCAACTTTTGTTCTATAATGTTTTTTCACTGAGTTAATACTTTTCGAGTTATTTGCGAGTGAATATGTTAATTTTTCTACAAAATAACCACGTTTTCAGACGGTTTTTCGCAAACAACTCAAAAAGTAAGTATTTGGCTGAAAACAATTTTTTATCAAAAATATAGTACGTAAAAAAGTGAAAAATATGGTGTATACATTAGGTCACTATGCCTAGTAAAAGCAGAGTTATAGCTAATGAAACATATTCGTCAAATTCCAAATCGAATATTTTAACGTGCCATAACCAAAAAACGAAGCATTTTTGTGGTGAAAACTCATTTTAACTTTTTTAAAGTGTTTAAAAAATACTTATTTAAAAAAAATGTTTTAGCATCAAAAGTAAACAAGTTACGCTCAAAATAAAGTTGGTCCTTTTTTTTGGTAAAAAATCGGAAAAATCACCTCCTAATTAGCATTTCAAGTGAACTTAATTGTTACCAATTCACAAGTTTTTTACTCCCGTATGTATTGATCATATGATCTGTAAGTTTTATCAGTTCAAAGTTCTTATTTTTGAAAGAGCTGTAGTTAAAAGGGCTTGAACAAGTCACTTATCACGAGTGTATGCAAATTTAGAAACACCGAATTTTAACCAATTTTTGTCTTACAGAAAAACAAAGAAATACAAAATACTTATTCAGAAAAGTAAAGCTGACTTTTTTATGGTTTAATATTTTTGGTATTTCTAACGATTTTTAAGTTATTTTTAAAAGGGTCTTTAAAAAAAAGCATTTTTTTCAAAAATAAAATTTTTAAAGATTTTATTTTAAAACCAAATTTTTTCAAAAATATGCACTTTGAATCGATGAAACTTACAAATCATATGAACACAACATAAGTAAAGTAACTTGTGAAGAGGTAAAGATTAATTTCATTTAAGTTGCTAATTGGGGGGTGATCTTCCTGATTTTTTTTTGCCAAAACAAAAGGGACCAACTTTATTTTGATGCTAGAAGTTTTTTTTTATAAAAACAGAGATAAAGCTTTCTTTAAACACTTTAAAAAAGTTGTAATGTGTTTTCCCCAAGAATTCTTCAGTATTTCGATATTTCACTTTGAATTATTCTATTTGGAATTTTTCGAATGTGAACCTATTTTTCATTGGCTATAACTCTGCTTTTGCTAGGTATAGAGACCTAATATACACAATTTTTTTCACTTTTTTATAGGCTATAGTTTTGCTAAGAATATTTTTTTCCACAAAATGCTTACGTTTTGAGTTATTTGCGAAAAACCGTCTAAAAACGTGGTTATTTTGTTGAAAAATGAACATATTCACTTGTAAATAACTCGAAAAGTATTGATTTAGTGAAAAAACTCTATAAAACAAAAGTTGCTTAAAATTAGTTAGTTTATCCATTTCGGGATATAGTGGACATATATTTTTCCACACCCGAGATGGGGCGAAACTCACCCCCAGGGAAAAAGCACACATCGGCACCAAATCACTTTTATTCTTTGACATGTTAGCTATGCGTGTGCCAAATTTCATGTAAATCCAAGCGGCTCTTTAAAATTTACAGCAAAAACCGTGAAAGAATGTACTAACCGGCAGAATAGAGAATTAGCGAACTAACTATACTATTCAAAAATGAGATAAGAAGCAGCCAGAAAACTAAAAAGGTATAAACGTGTTAAATACTACCCTAAATTACAACTAAAATTTTACAAGAACTAATGAATCAAAGGATAAGTTTAGCAGATGAACAAGAGGGTTTTGGTACTGGAAGATCGTGCACAGATGCAATATTCATCATAATGCAAATTGCTGAGAAATTATTGACTATTAATAGACCAGCATTTATGTGTCTGAATAATTTAAAGAAAGCATTTGACAGAGTAAGAGTCAAAGAAGTAATGCAAAGTAGTGAATATACTGACCCAAACTAGGAGCCACTAAACATCAGGCTAGTAACTCTTCCAAAGTTGTATACAGCTACAGAAATACAGATAAACATTAACCGAAAAACGGCGAAGATATAATAAAATTAACCAAACCTCTAGCAACTCTTATAAAAATGTATATAGTGTATACGTACCAGTAACAACAGTTCCATATTTAAAGTTCCAAATGGTAGTGCAGTAAGCCTAAAAGATCTTTGACTATTTAATAATACGAAGAGAATATCTTTCTTAACACGTAGATCAGCCGTGTACCATTTCGAGCAAACTATATTTTTTGTAATGCACTGTGTCTAGAATCAAAACAAGCATACTCAGAATATAATAATAAATTCTAAAAACCAACCACAGAAAACATATTATACAGTGCTCTTCAGCTAAAACTATCCATCTTAAATAACTTTTGAACTACTGATTTTTAGGAAAAGCGCAAAAACACGTCAAATAATAATAATTGAAGGGGGAGACATTATGCTATATTTAAACTTGTTGGGAAAGGCACCCTCTCACCCCCCGTACCATCCCTTAAATTATTTTAAATTACTACCACCTTTTTTACTTTATCGTACTACATACGTAGTATGAGTATAATAGATAAAGTTATAGGATCGTGCAAAAAAAATTTTTTCAGATTTCACTTTTTTTCGACGTTTTGAGTCCCCCTGAGTCTAAAAAGCAAATAAAAAAAACATGTCGGAAGTATGTACGTACGTGTACGTACGTACGTATGTACGTACGTACGTATGTCGCCACCGCCCAGCAAAAACTACTGGACCGATTTTGATGAAATTCGGTATGAGTAAGTTTAAGAGAATTTTGTCGAGAAACTAAGCTTTAAAAAAAACCTCTCAAAGGGGGGCCGAAATAGGGGGGGTTATTTAGGGCCTATTTTTGCAAATTTTGACCGAAATGAATGAAATTCAACTCAAAGTAAGCTCATCGATAGGTAAATAAAAATACGGAATTTGACATTTTCAAATTCAAAATGGCGGCCAACATGGCCGACCGCCCACCCGACACATTTCCCTATCTATCTAAAAACTTGTTTAAGATAAGTTTAATTTGAAAAACTCGTTATATAGCCTAAAGATAGGGCTATAAGAAGGATGTTATCGTTTTTCAGAAAAAGTTACGGGTTGCCTATATTTAAAGGGTCAAATTATGACATAAATTTGAACTAGATTTTCTCAAAAATGGCTCCAAGGAATTTTTTTTGACACATTTTTCATATCCTATCAGTAAATTGAATGACATTAGTCATATATCTTAACTCCCCATAGGAGGGGAGTTATGAATTTTTTATAAAAAAATATTCGAGTGCCCGTAACTTCCTTCTTAATAGAAACTAAAATTTGAAATTTTGCAGACATATATGGTACTTTATTATCTATTATCACAATAAATTTTACCAAAAATATGGCTTCCGGTTGAACCGGAAATGAATAAAAAATCTTAATTTTTTTAGATACGTCCTATATATTTTAACATATTTTGAAAGAATGCAAAATTACCTTTCCAATGACATAAAACTCATTGCTGTAGCTCAAAAACTCGAAAAGTTACGGTAAATAGAAATTTTGCTATAATCTTATGTGTGTCCTCTCTCACGCGTTCATAGTAGAGCATTATTGTAGGGCAGTCAATGAGGGTATTTGGCTCCGAATTCCATCCTACTACATTGATGTACTTGATATTTTCACAGTAAGTAGGGAATAGCTCAAGAAACAAAATCTACCCTATATACTATGGCGCTTTTATCTTGGGGCGGTTCCCACTTCTTCAAGGGGGTGGAAAATTTGTTGGTCAAAATAAGCACGGAAGTGGCTAAAGAACCTATTTCTAAGCAAAAACTGGTCTATACTTTTTTTTGAGAACTCAATACTTTTTGAGTTATGCGTAGTTGAAAATTGGCCATTTTCATTGAAAAATGACAGCTTTTCGGACGGATTTTTTGTGAATACCTTAAAAACTATGCATCGAACTAAAAACACTATATAAAACATTTTTTAGATTATAAATAATAAAGAGATTCGTTCCTTCGTAAATGTTCTATTTATAATACAAAAAGAGATATGGTAGGTGAAAATAGTTTGTTTTTTGGTGCATGCTCAAATTGGTGTATTCAACTTGAAATAACAGAAGAACGGTAGGTTTTAGGTGTACAATGCTACCAACACCTTTTGTAGTGTTTGAAAAGGCCTTTAAAACGAGCACCGTTAAATGTCGGTTACTTACAAACTAAGCGATGTATGGTGCAAAAAAATATATGACTAATGTACTTTAAGGAAAAATGAAAAGTATATACATTTAACTCCCCATCCACCATAATTTAAATGCATTGTTTTCCTTCTACAATACCTTTTAATATATAATATAGTGTTATTTCTACTTTCAAAAAGTTGAACGGGTTTAAAATGAATGGTTTTTGTAAAAAATGTGATCAAATTATACAATGAATTTTTAAATTTTCTTAAAAACGTCCTTTTTCTCCATGTAATTCGAAAATAAAAATATTTCACCCCTGAGAAGTGGTGGGAACTTCCCCCATGATAAAAGCGCCATAGTATATAGGATAGACTTTGAATTAGGAGATTGGGCTACTCCCAAAATTTCATTAAAATCCATGCAGTAGGATAGAATTTGGAGATAATATCTTGTTCTTAATCTCGCGCATTGACTGGCGTAATCGAAATAGAATGAAATGCAAATATTGTAAACTATTAATTTCTCAGAAAAATGAACTAATTTGAAATGAAAGTATGACTATAATATTCTATTGATTTATGCAATAACCTACACATCTATAGTGTGTCCCCGAAATATGGCATCGAACATTTTCTCAAATGCAGGAATTAGGGATTCCAATCAACTGTCAGTGGTGGTCGGTGGATGGCTAAACTGACATGCCCATAGACATAGTTAAGGGGGGTGGTCATGGCGTATCTAATGTTTACATTGAATATTGACAAATTTGTAAAGAATATCCTGTTTGGTTTTGTTTTTTTGTTAATTGTGTAGCGAAATTTGTGAAATTGTGATAGCAAATTAAATATGAAGTGGTTTAAACATTGGATACGCCTATGGATGACAGTTTCGCCATCCAGCAGCCATATTATATCACGTGATTTGGAATGCCTAATTAATGATGCGTAGAACCATAAAATACTTTTAAGTACAGTAGGTGTTTCTAAAATATCAAAATAACGAGTAACTTTGTTATTTTTATAGAATTCCAGTATCTAGTACCATAACGATAATAGATCGGTACGATAAAGTTCTCGGGCGGCCCTTCCGTCCAGCGTTTTTATTTGATATTTGGATTCTCCTCTTTTTACTGATTTCAGAAATGTATAATATGATGCTTATAGTTATTAGTTTATGAGAAAAATAAATACAAAAGCAAGAAAACCGTTTTGAAAAAAAAAATTAACAATTTTATTACAAAATTTTTTTGTGTATATCTGGACGTTGAAAATGGTACAATTTTCAGCATGATCTACAGGGTGATTGATTAGTAGGGTAAAGCTCAATAGCTCCGCTATAGTAATAGATAGCAATAAAAGTTTTTTTTTATTGGCTTTGGGATTAGACCATGCGGCCAGAAACAAAGTAAATAGTACATACACAAACATAATATATTTTATCTAAACTATCTAATTAGTAATCTAAGTTAAGGTTATCTAAGTCTGACCGACCTTTTTGTTAAGAATAGGTATAATAAACATTTTATTTTCAAAGTGAAGTTTTGCTAAATTAATCTTAATAAAAATTATGGGATAAGGACACGGGTCACACTTTTCTCATTCAAGGGTTTTTCTTTTTTCTTAATAATTATTGATTACCTATATACCCACCCCACAAAGTAAGGCAGGCATGTAGGAAATCAAAAGGAAAGACATTTAAGGTTACAAGCCTAATCTAGTCATTCTATAACTTAATTTTACAGTCATATAGGAAAAACATAAAAGATAAAAGATACATAACATTATAGGGACCGTAAACGTTTAAACTTCTTAAATTTTTTGTAAGAATGTCCGACTGATGTGTGTACTTCTTACAATTAAAATATTAATGATCCAAGTCCCCCGTTTCATTGCAAATATCACAAAGATTGTTATCAATTATTTTTATTTTGTATAAATGTGCCGGATAGCAAGCATGTCCAAATTTCATCCGAGATATGGTTGTTATGAAACTTCTCGGATAATCGTAATTTTTAAACTAGTAATTTTTTCGAATATCGGGTGCTAGCGATGTATATCTTGTGCCTTTTTTCAAAGACCATTTTTTATATAAATTATCCTTAGAAATATTTATTCTCTAATCTAATGTTAATAAGGGTGTTACATCTTCTCCCAACTGTATGCTTTCTTTAGTCGCTTTATCAACTTGTTCATTGAATGTAATACCTGAGTGTGCTTTTACCCACACAAAAATAAATTTTCTAGTTTTTTGCATTTGAGAAAGCAAAGTTTTTATTTTGGCTATGTAAGGATGTCTATATGCTGAGTTGATTTGTAATTTAGTAAAGTTAATAACAAAAATTTTAGTCACCTTTGAGCTTCTGTATTACTGATGTATTACTAATGTATTACTGATAAATTATGTTTCGTTCTTTATTTGTTACATTGTTACATTTACATACAAAAGTAGTGTTTAATTGTGTTCACAAAATATTGTATTTTCTGTTTGTGTATTTTGTTGTAAAATTTATTACTAATTTTCTTTGTTTATTTGTTGCATTTACATAAAAAGATAGTTTTTAATTGTTTCAAAAATCTCACAATAAAACACTGAAAAACGTTTGTTTTCTATACTTCCACAAAATTTATTACAACTATGTTATTACTACAGCTGTTTCGGCAAAGTGCCTTTCTCAAGTGATACATTTTACAATGTGTTTGCCTTTTTAAGTCTTTAACTGAAGAGGTTGAGGAGTGGGGAGCTGTTTGTCTAGAGTTGGTCATTCAGAATTATATCTGTATTTTTCAATTTATTAATTTCCATTGATTCTAAAAGTGATAGCTTAAGGCCTTTATTTTGAATATGTAGAATTTGAAACTCTTCATTGAAAGAATGATTATGATCTAGAAGGTGAAGTGCGTATGTAGAAGTGTCTGTTTTTCTATTGGTTAAAGCCCTTTTGTGTTCTGCTATCCGTTTGTCAAAAGTTCTGCCAGTTTGACCGATGTAAGTTTTCGGACAGTCACCACAAGTTAGTTTGTACACACCACTCTGTAGTTGCTTTCTCTTTCGGATTTTATTGTTTTTAATATGTTTGCTTAAGTTGTTGTTAGTTCTGAAAGCTGGTGTTATTCCTTTCTTTTTTATGTATCTGGCTATTTTTGTTGTTATTTTGCCAGTATATGTGAGATAGCAGAAGGTACTGGGTTCTTTCTGTGGTGGTGGATACACTAATTTCAAGGCTTTCTTATGGAGTTTTTGGTTTAAAATTTTGTTAACTGTTTGTTCGTTATAGCCATTGTTTACTGCTATTTGTCTAATGATATTTAGTTCTGTCTCGAAGTTATTTTTTGTCATAGGAATTTCTGTCAGTCTATGTATCATGCTATGGTAGGCTGCTAATTTGTGTTGTGTAGGATGGGATGATGAACTGTGTATAGTTGTGTCAGTATGGGTAGGTTTATGATATACGGAGAACTCATGTTTGTTGTGTAGTCTGGTAATCGTTACATCTAGAAAGTTTATGGAATTATTCTGTACTGTTTCTATTGTGAACTCAATATTACTATGAAGTGAATTAATGTATGATAGAAATTGGTCAAGTTGTCTGTTAGTTTCTGTAAAGCAGACTAATATGTCATCCACGTATCTCCACCAATATAAGAACTGTTTAAATACGGGGTGTTTAGAAATTGTTGTTTCAAGTTGGTTCATAAATATATCTGATAGTACACCGGATGATTACCGGATTGATAGTCGGTAATCTTCAATTGTCAATTCAGTCATGGCTTACTTAAAATTTAGATAAATTTAAACACCTAAAATAATAATTTGCTCTGAAAAATGAAAATATCTCGACAACTAATAAATTTGGGCATAGGAAATGTTATATAAAAATTAAAGTACGTTAATGTTACTTTTCAATAATGATATAAAATACAGGGTGTTCCATTTAACATTACTGAGAAAATAATGTACTTGCGTTTTGACTCACCCTGTATTTGATATAAAGAAAATTAGCAATATCAATAATTCTTCAAAATTTTGACAATAAATAAAAAAATATGGCATTAATAAACCATTGTTTTTGTGCTTATTTTTATTTATACAGGGAGTTGAACTTGTTACGATTTTCATACAAAATTGGTTATAACTTTGTAAATACCCTGTATAACATTACAAACCTTAATATTTTTGTAATGGAGATGTTAACAGAATTTCGAATACAAAATAAAATATAGGGTGTTCTATTTAAAAAAAAAACATAAGTTAGGTCTGCCACTGTCTTATCGAACATCCTGTAACATTTTAACTAATTTTGTAATGTGAAGCTCAAAGGTGGCTAAAATTTTTGTTATTAACTTTTATTGCTATCTATTACTATAGCGGAGCTATTGAGCTTTAACCTATTAATCAATCACCCTGTATAGAGTTCAGCATGTTCATTCAGACCCCACTATTCTATGTTTTCTAGAAGGTTCTCCGGAATGGCTCCAGTAGTAGAGAGAATAATAGGTATTGTCTGGGAACTTCCAGATCTCCGTACTTGGCGATCTTTTCGTTATTATGTGACACGCAAATTATTGCTGTTAGGTATTACCACATCCATTTAGTGGTGTTTGTCTCATGAATTTATTAACTAATATGAGATCTGTTCTTATCATTTGCCACTGTTTGGTGTGCCATTTACGTATTAGTCCAGAGAAATAAGGTTTTTGTCGAGACACTTGAGCAGCCAGGTTGCAAATGAATTTTTTGGGTACTATCGGTATACCTAATACATTATAAATACAAAACTGCCCGTCACAGTTCGGACGAGAATTTTATTTATTAACAAATAAGTGTCAAAAATGGCAGTTTTTTCGTTTAAATCGCTACAGGTAAAAATAGGGTAATTTAGAGTAATTTTATCTAGTAATTGACTAAAAAAGTCATTTTTATCATCTCAACAACATTTTTAATGTACTAAGTAATAGAGTAATCTATTTTTCATATCCCTGAGTGATAAGGGGGTTCCCCCTAACATTTTGTAATGTTATGTGGGGATATGTGTACATAACGTACTCTACAAGACTACGAGTACATACAAATTAAAAAAATTATGATCAAAATCCATCAACAAGCTCCGGAGAAATTAATCGCAGCATATGTTTGAAGAATCAGTTTCATTTTGTGAGTGCACGCATTTTAATAATTCCCCTCCACCGACCACGAATCGATTCCGTTAGGACGTCATTTTTAAAGCGTTATTAACCACTTTGTTGAAGTTCAAAGTTTACTCAAATTTTTACACATAAACTATATACAGTGATGAGCGCGCTGCGCTAATAACCGGCAAAATAGCATAAAAGATGGAAAACATATTAAGTATTGAGATAAAAAAAAATAAAACTAGTCGAGCTGGGAAATTTAGCGATATTAACGTATTAATTTACATCATATTGATTGTTTCCCACCTTTAGACGTATCGGACGAGTTTAGCAAATACCACTGTCACAGTGACAGTTTTAGTTGACATACTCCTCTGATACGTGTAAAGCTGGAAAACAATAAATATAATTAGTCTGGGCTGATTATCGGAGAATAGGCCATTTTTGGGAAAAATTATTTACCAGCAATTTTATTGCTGGAATCGAACCTTATGATTGTATATATTAATCATATAGATATGCAAAGTCCGCAGATAGTGTGCTACTTTTTTTATAAACAAAATGGCTCCCGAAAATCGTGTTTTTTTTTCAATTTTTACTCTATAACTCCAAAGATTTTAACTTTACACCAAAAACACTCAAATAAAAATTCACCGCAATTAAACTCTACATAGAGACATGTTTTTTCCGATTTACTTCGACGAAAACTTTCCCCGGAAAAAGCGGGTTTTCCAACAAAATCTTTAATTTTCAACTAAACTTTTAGATAAGTAGTTGTTAATCAATAACTAAATAACTTGGTAACGTAAAGCCCTTTTCGTATATATTATAATTCCAGAAGCCGATGGAAATTGAATGAACAGTTTAGCAACAATTGAAATGTTAATTAAAAATTTACGGTCGCTATAATAACGACAATAATTATGATGCATAAGAATAACTATGATTTTTTCATAAAAAGACACTATACCTATCTAACGTACTTTACAGAATTGAAATTGGACTATTTAAGCGGCCTCAAGAATATTTTAAAATTATAAACAATTTTTTGGCTTAAAACAAATAGAATATCTCGGGAAATGTTAAACTAAATTAAATTGTGAAAATGGTATTCGAAAGACAGCGTCAGGACGCTTCTTTTAAAAGAAAAAACGTTTAAATTATGACCAGTGGTTCCTGAGATACAACCGGGCAAAGTTGACCAACATTTACGGCAAAGATATAAACAATAGGATCATAATTTTTAAACCATCACCTTTTTATTTTTGTCCTCTTTCTCCACACCAATTTTCATATCTTTAAAATCCTCATAACATATATTATTATAATAAAAACTATCGATAATACGTGTGAAAATTGCCAAAAATAGCAAAATTCCAATCAAAAATTAGGAAGGAGAAAATGTAACCCTCAAAGTTCAAAATCGGTATACGTTAAAAAAATGCATTTTCTCGGCTTCCCATGGAGCAATTTCCTTCATTCTTTTTTTGTTCCCAAGTAAATCGAGTAGAGCAATCGAACTAACGCATTATTAAATGTCAAACTTGCTTTTGTTTTGTTATAATAAATTAATTTACTTATTATAACACAATATTTTAATTTGTTTAAATAAAAATTGTTTAAATAATTATACAGCTTTCAAATGAGAATATTTATAAAAAAGATCAAGGCAGGTTTTGTTTATATTTGATTCAGAGTTGGACCACCATCTCCATATAGCTATTTCAGCATCCTTATGCCTCATCGGTGAAGCTCAGAAGTCTCAACTCTATATGAATATTTATGTTTTTAACTTTAAAAGGTACACTTGTAGTAAGTTTATCTAAAAAAATCCTACAACTGGAAAAAATATGTAATTTTCTGTTCTTATAAATAAATTAATCTATTATAACAAAACAAAAGCAAGTTTGACATTTAATAATGCGTTAGTTCGATGGCTCTACTCGAGTTATTAGGGAACAAAAATTGAAGAAATGAAGGAAATTGCTCCATGGGAAGCCGAGAAAATGCATTTTGTTAACGTTTACCGATTTTGAACTTTGAGGGTTACATTTTCTCCAACCTAATTTTTGATTGGAATTTTGCTATTTTTGGCAATTTTCACACGTATTATCGATAGTTTTTATTATAATAATATATGTTATGAGGATTTTAAAGATATGAAAATTGGTATGGAGAAAGAGGACAAAAATAAAAAGGTGATGGTTTGAAAATTATGATCCTATTTTTATATCTTTGCCGTAAATTCCGGTCAACTTAGACCGGTTGTATCTCAGGAACCACTCGTCATAATTAAACGTTTTTTCTTTTAGAAGAAGCTTCCTGTCGCTGTCTTTCGAATACCGTTTTCACAATTTAATTTAGTTTAATATTTCCCGAGATATTCTATTTGTTTATAAACCAAAAAATTGTTTATAATTTTAAAATATTCCTGAGGCCGCTTAAATAGTCCAATTTCAATTCTGTAAAGTACATTAGATAGGTATAGTGTCTTTTTATGAAAAAATCATAGTTATTCTTATGCATCACAATTATTGTCGTTATTATAGCGACCGTAAATTTTTAATTAACATTTTAATTGTTGCTTAACTGTTCATTCAATTTCCATAAACTTCTGGAATTATAATATATACGGAAAGGGCTTTTACGTTACCAAGTTATTTAATTATTGATTAACAACTACTTATCTAACAGTTTAGTTGAAAATTAAAGATTTTGTTGAAAAAACCTGCTTTTTCCGGGGAAAGTTTTCGTCGAAGTAAATCGGAAAAAACACGTCTCTATGCAGAATTTAATTGCGGTGAATTTTTATTTAAGTGTTTTTGGTCTAAAGTTAAAATCTTTGGAGTTATAGAGCAAAAATTGAAAAAAACACGATTTTCGGGCGCCATTTTGTTTATAAAAAATGTAGCACACGATCTGCGGACTTTGCATACTTATATTATTAATACATACAATAATAAGATTCGATTCCAGCAATAAAATAGCTGGTATATAAGTTTTCCTTGTATTTTGCTAATTAGCCCAGAGTAAATGTAAATAAAAAGGTTACTATTGCTAAATTTCCCAGCTCGACTAGTTTCATTTTATTTTATCTCACAACTTAATACGTTTTCCATCTTTTGTGCTATTTTGCCAGTTATTAGCGCGCTCATCACTGTATATTGAATTTCAAAGTGGCGCAAGTAAGACTGCTTAATTGTTATAAACAAAGTAGCTGTGAATTAAATAAAAAAAGTGACTAACTATTCAAATTCCAAAGTAGTTTTAGTCTAGAGTCAATATTAACAAAGTTATTCAAATTGTTTATAAGCCAAAAATGTCTCTACTTTAGTAAAGTGTTTTCGGAATGATAGAATGACTTTTTAATGATTTTTTTATATACTTTGAAAACATAGCTATTTTTATTTCACGCGGTTTTAACAGAATTGCTATATCAGTATTATTTTCTGAACAATAACATTGCAAAAAAAGCTCTGTGGGATAAACAAATTGAATAAAATATAAACATTGACGAATTATTTTAAAATTTTTTGTGCAATATATAGACTGTTTGACTCAACTTTTCATGTAATATGAAAGTCTTATGGTCATTTTCGCAAAAGTTATAGCAAATTTTTTATTTTCGAAATTTTAGTTTTATTTTGAAATTTCTGAAGCATTCTGAAGCAATATAGTCTACTAAAATAAAATTACACTACATGTAAATCAAAATGTAAATTCGTACAGGTTGAAACAAATTTTATATCAAAGTTTAGGTGGGTACAAAAGATATTTTCAAAAAAGTATCCAAATCATACAAGGGGATCATTGTTTAAATAATTAAAAAGGGGTCATTTTTGCAAAAAAATTACTTTTTTAACTGCTGAGGTCATTCAATTACTAATGAAGGTCTATAGTAATATTTTCTGTAAAGTTGAAGGGTAAGTCTGTCACATAAGACTTACTAAATTAAATTTGACCCCTATTTATTTAAATAATTATACATAAAACTTTAAAAACAAATTTGCAAAAAAATATTTTTATCGTTTTAAATAAGCACTATAAAATATCTTATTTTACAGGAGAAGTTGCGCTATGTTATCAGGATTAATAAAAAAAAACTGGTCCAAAAATATTTAATATTTCTTAAGATATGGAATTTGTTTATCAAATGTTACTCTATTTTCAATCGCAAAAACGCGGTTGTTCCCAAAGAAATATTCACCTGTATTAAATTTTATTATTTTTATTCTTATGTATAATTTCGATAAATGTATTGATAAATTCAAATTTTAATTAAACTTCCCCCTAAAATGGCATTTGAAAATTATTCAAATTTGTTTATAATTTGTTTTTTTAATAACGTCACGGGTATTAAATATTTTGAAATGCCGTTTCGATAATTGGATTCCTGGTAATTTTTCACTAATTAACAAATATTTTTGTCTTTTTTCCTCTTCTTTTTTTTTCTTGGAGTTATATTACTATGGGCCCTTTTAGGGTTAAGTTTCATTAAAAATGTTGAATCTCTAAGTTGTAGATTCTATACCTAAAAATATTAAGATTTAACTAAAATCTCTTAAATAAAATGTGACTACTTACTGATTTACAGGGTGTTTTATTAAAAAATTTAAAAATTATTTTTACCAAGTACTTTCAAACTATTTGACGTATCCTTATCATACTTGGCAGAGAGTGTGGGTACTATAGAGTCTACTAAATTGTGATAAATAAAAGTTTCTAGCTACTACCAGAGGCGTACGACATGGGATAGTTAACGGTTAACCCTTCCCAAGTTCTACGCCACTGAGGTAATTACTATTTTAGCGAAATTTTTCGATTCTCCAATACTTTCTAAGTAAATAATATACTCTTTACTGGTAACGCTTAAGTTATTAGTTTTCGAGATATTGGACGTTAAAAATGAAACGGCATAGTTATTTTGATTCATTTATTCATTCATTTTAAACTTCCAATATCTCTCAAACTGATGACTTTATCGATACCAATAGAGCTACTTACATACAAAGTATTGGAGAATCGAAAAATTTCGCTAAAATAGTAATTCACTCAGTGGCGTAGAATTTGGGAAGGATGAATCGTTCACTATCCCCTGTCGTACGCCTCTGGAACTGGCTAGAAACGTTTATTAATTACAATTTAGTAGGGTGTATAATAGCCACACTTTCTGTCAAATATGATAAGGATACGTCAAATAGTTTTAAAGTACTTGGCAACAATAATTTTTAAATTTTTAAATAAAACACCCTGTAACTCAGTAAGTAGCCACATTTTTTTAAGAGATTTTAGTTAAATCTTAATATTTTTAGGTCTACAATCTACAACTTAGAGATTCGATATTCTTAATAAAATTTAGCCCTAAAAGGGTCCGTAACAATATAACTACAAGAAAAAAAAAAAAAAAGAAGAAGAAAAAACGACAAAAAAATTTTGTTAATTAGTAAAAAATTCCCAGGAACCCAATTACCGAAACGGAATTTCAAAATACTTAATCCCCGCGACGTTATTAAAAAAACAAATTATAAACAAATTTGAATAATTTTCAAATGCCATTTTAGGGGGGAGTTTAACTGAAATTAAAATTTATCAATACATTTATCGAAAATATACATAAAAATAAAAATAACGAGATCTTAAGCAGGTGAATATTTCTTTGGCAACAACCGCGTTTTTGCAATTGAAAATATAGTAACATTTAATAAACAAATTTAATATCTCAAAAAATATTAAATATTTTCCGACCAATTTTTTTTGCTTAATACTGGTAATATAGTGCAACTTAATCTGTAAAACAAGATATTTTATAGTGCTTATCTAAAACGCTAAAAATAATTTTTTGCAAATTTGTCTTTAAAGTTTTAGATACAATTATTTAAATAAATAGAGGGTCAAATTTAATATAGTAAGTCTTATGTGAAAGATTTACCCTTCAACTTTGCAGAAAAGAATCCCATAGACCTTCATTAATAAGTGAATTACCTCAGCAGTTAAAAAAGTATTTTTTTTTGCAAAAATGACCCCTTTTTAATTATTTAAACAATGATCCCCTTGTATGATTTGGATACTTTCTTGAAAATATCTTTTGTACCCACCTAAACTTTGATATAAAATTTGTTTTAACCTGTACGAATTTACATTTTGACTTTTTTTTATTTTATTAGGCTAATAATGATCGAACCGAAATTCAAAAACTGCCATTTTAAAGCTTGGCTCATCTACTACGAGAATAACAGTATAAATAAGATATCTAATTACCCTATTTTTACCTGTAGCGATTTAAACGAAAAAACTGCCATTTTTGACACTTATTTGTTAATAACTAAAATTCTCGTCCGAACTGTGACGGGCATTTTTGTATTTAAATTGTATTAAGTATATAGTATCCAAAAACTCATTTGCAACCTGGCTGCTCAAGTGTCCCGAACATGGTATATTTTTACCTTATTTCCCTGGCGAATATATTCAGTTTTAGCAAACGCCTGGCAGCCCCCGTAAGATATTATATGGTTTCTTGGGATTGACATCCATATCGGACTAAATACAATAGGGCGTCTAAAGCCCCGTAGGCCCCCTCTGTATTTGCGCCTGTATGCAACTGTCAAACACAAACATCAGAACATTACATGTTTAAGGCCATTCCTCTACAATCATAACGGTAAATTTCAGGTGGCTATCCCTATCTCAAAAATTGCTTTCTGCACGTAAACGTTAACGCGCAGAAAGCCCAGATCAAAAATTCTGTTCCCAGTTATCGAGCCGATAGACAAACGGGACACCCCCTGGGGTGGCAGTTATGGAGCTAAACAATAAAACGATTAACTTGTGGTCGTTCTTCTCTTCAGGGGGATTATGGGTAATTTGAATATACATTGTAAATTATTGTCGAAATATGCAAAGTTATATTTTCGAGAACAATATTAATTTAGATTTCAAATTTTTAAATAAAACAAAATTAACAAAATTAGGTAGGTATAGTAAGATATTTTGAGGTCACGGTATTGCTGAATTAATTTTTTATAATGGCTAATATTTTCTTTTGTTTTTTGGTCACATTTTTACGGACAAATTGTTTTAATTTTAACGTAAATTACAGCTTAGAAATGTAATAAATTTTTGTAAAATGTTGAGAATGTGGCGACACAATGCTCTTGTCTCTTGACATATCCGACTCTCACTGTCTAAAGTTCACTGGTGCCATTCTTAACTGCTCCATATATTCTTCTTTCTGCATTTTAAAGCAGTTATCATTTTGTTTTGTTATTGTCCATGTTTCACAGGCATACGTCATTTAGGTCTTATTACAGAATGGTAGATTCTTATTTTCGTACAGCTGGTTACAACTTCTAATTTCATTATTTTTTGTAACGCAAACCATCAACCATTGGCACTTTTGTATTTTGTTGTTAATCCCTGTTTATGAGTAATGTCAGATGTGATCATCGCTCCCAAATGTTTAAACTGATGAACCCTTTCCTCTCACAGTTGTTCTGGTCCATTGTAACGTTTTGCCCTATTCTGTCTCGCTGTTCCGGTCATATTGTAGCTATATATTTTATTTTACCCTCGTTTATTCGGAGGCCCAATTGCTTTACGGCATTTCTCAGTCTAATAATGTCTTCCTTGACACTTCCTGACAAAGTGATACTGAAGGGAAGTGAGGAAAATTTATCTCCCTGTTTAAGACCACCGTTAATTGTAAAGAACGTCGACTGTTTTCGTTCAATTCTTACAGCACTCATAACTCCCTCTACATTTGCTTTTGAGATGTTTATTAATTTCTCTGGTATTCCTAGTTCTACCATGGCATTCCACAGTTCCACTCGTATAATACTATCATTACATATGCCTGCTTAAAATCTATAAAAAGCTGGTGTAATGTCTTGCTGCATTTCCAACATTTCTCCATTAACTACCTAGAGGTATAGCACAAACTGGGTCTACCCCAAAATACCGACAGCCAAAATCCCGACAGCCACAATCCCGACGGCCAAAATCCCGACACGCCAGAATCCCGACAGGCCAAAATCCCGACAGGCCAGAATCCCGACAGGTTTGATAAGTTTCTTTTTAACATATAATTACATTTATTTCTTGTTTTTTGTTTATGGATATCTCTTTTTTATTTTTTGTTACTTAACAAAAGTATTTTGTATTAAAAGTATTAAACAAAAGTCAGAATTTTTACTTATGCGAGGATTGTTGCATGTCGGGATTTTCGCCTGTCGGTATTCTGGCGTGTCGGTGTTTTGGCCGTCGGGATTTTGGCTGTCGGGATTTTGGCTGTCGGGATTTTGGGCGGCACCGCACAAACGATACCTCTATAGTTTGTGCAATCCATCTTATTACCCTTTTTGTGTATCGGAATGATAACACTCTCCTTCTAGGAGGTTGGTATTTGATCTTCTTTCCAGGTTTGGCAAATCAGCTTACAAAAGGCATGTGTGTCTCCTCCATTTTTCAAACATTCTGCAGAGACAGTGTCGGTACCTGGGCTTTGTGGTTTTTGTTTATGGATAGCTCTAACTCTTAGAGTCTTCTTCGACTGTACATTCTTCTACTCTGTATTTTGCCGTAGAATACGCACATTCCTTTCAGCTTCCAGCTGACATGCTCCCAAAATTCCCAGGAAATCAATAACAAACATGAACTGATAGTTAAAGATATGGGAAAATATAAAATTGAATATATATATTGAATATTATGTTCCCACGGAAAACATAAAAATGCTAAGCAAGGTGATTACATTCATCTATATAGCGAAGTACCGAAAGAGAGACGTGCAAGCAGAGAAGTTTCAATTCTTATAAAGAAAAACCTTATATAATTTAAAATATACAGGGTGTCCCGAAAAGATTGGTCATAAATTATACCACACATTCTGGAGTCAAAAATAGTTCGATTGAACCTAACTTGCCTTAGTACAAATGTGCTCATAAAAAAGTTATAGCCCGTTGAAGTTACAAAATGAAAATCGATTTTTTTCAATATATCGAAAACTATTCAAGATCTTTATATTGAAAATAGACATGTATTATTCTTATGGCAGGATCATCATTTATCCACCCCATAAAAATGTTATGGGGGTTTTGATCCCTTAAACCCCCCCCCCCAAACTTTTGTGTACGTTCCAATTAATTCATTATTGTGGTACCATTAGTTAAACACAACGTTTTTAAAACGTTTTTGCCTCCTAGTATTTTTTTGATAAGCGAGTTTTTATCGAGATGCGGGTTCTTTTTTAATATATTTACATAAAATTTTTATGTGAGTTTTGTTCCTTTAAACCCCCCAAATGTTTGTGTACGTTCCAATTAATCTATTATTGTGGTACCATTAGTTAAACACAGTGTTTTTAAAACTTTTTTGCCTCTTTGTCTTTTTTTGATAAGTCACCTTTTATCGAGATGTGGCTTCTTTTTCAAAATATACCTAAAAATGTAAATTATAAATACATATTCAGATTATTAACAGGTCTCTAATCGTACTTAACCATATACAAATATGTGGTGGATTCGATAAATATTCAAAATATCTCGATAAACACTGGCTTATCGAAAAAGTCCTAAGAAACAAAAATGTTTTAAAAACAGTGTGTTTAACTAATGGTGCCACAATAATAATTAAATTGGAACGTACACAAAAGTTTGTGGGGTTTAAGGGAACAAAACCCCCATAAAATTTTTATGGGGTACACAAATTTTACTTTAATTTTTATTTAAGATTCTGCTGCCATAAGAATGCCACATGTCTATTGTCAATGAAAAATCTCTGAGAGTTTTCCATATATGAAAAAAAAATAATTTTCATTTTGTAACTCCAAAGGGCTGTAACTTTTTTTGTGTGCACTATTTTATGTAGGTAAGTTAGGTTTAATCAACCTATTTTTGACCCCAGAATCTGTGGTATAATTGATGACCAATCTTTTCGGGACACCCTGTATAACTGAATGGGAAAATATCGATGGAAATCTTTTTTAAAAATGAACATCGATAGGATGCAGAAGAAGTTAGGAGTTCAAGAGAAAATAGCAATACCGGTAATTACAGGAAAACACCACTATAATAATTTATTATCAGAAGAAAGAGAAGAATATAAGACGGCACCAGAAGAGCACATCGACATACACGATTTACAAGAAGGAATAGAAGTGACCAAAAACATCCTAAGAAACGCCGTAATGTGATTTAAAAATAAAATGGCATGTGGTCCTGAATAAATAGACGCCGAACTGAACTCCTTATATATGTGGCAATATATATTATACAGGGTGAGTCATGAGGAACTGTACATACTACTACCTCGTATAGAGGCCCCTATGGGGAATAACAAATGACCATTAAAACGTGTCTGCTCCCATTGTTTAATAATCTACAGGGCGAGTTTCGCATTTTGACAGAAATTTTTATTCGTCATAATTTTTGAAAGGTCGGATCGATGTGTCTCTTATTTTGGTCAATCGTTACACTATTGCCACCTAATCAACTGATTTATTCAAACTAGAAAAAAATCAGGTCCGGCTTTAAAAAAATTAGTTCGTTTTGGTCTTGGAAAAAATTTCACCCTGTATAAGCTTTTTGAAAACTCTAATATGAATTTTACAAATTAGACAAATAGGTAATTAAAATAACATATTTATATTTTCTGCACACGATTGCTTAATTTTTCATAAAAAAAATCAAATTTGATTATGAATTAAAAGTTTGGTAAAGTGAACAACAGATTTAACAAAATTAACTTTTATTACCAAAATCAATTTTTTTTAACAAATATTTAATTTATGTTACCACCAATCAACTGATTTATTCAAACAAGAAAAAAATCAGGCCCGGATTTAAAAAATAACTTCGTTTGGGTCTTAGAAAAAATTTCACCCTGTATACGCTTTTTGAAAACACTAATATGATTTTTACAAATTAGACAAATAGGCAATTAAAATGGCATATTTATTTTTTCCCCACACGATTACTTAATTTTTTATAAAAAAGAAATCAAATTTGACTATGAATAATTAAAAGTTTGGTAAAGTGAACCATAGATTAAAAAAAAATAACTTTTATTACAAAAATGAATTTTTTTTTGAACAAATATTTAATTTGTGTTATCACCCAATCAACTGATTTATTCAAACTAGAAAAAAATCAGGCCCGGATTTAAAAAATTAGTTTGTTTGGGTCTTAGAAAAAATTTCACCTTGTATACGTTTTTTGAAAACTCTAATATAAATTTTACAAATAAGACAAATAGGCAATTAAAATGGCTTATTTATTTTTTCCCCACACGATTACTTATTTTTTTATTAAAAAATCAAATTTGACTATGCATAAAAAGTTTGGCAAAATGCATAAAAAGTTTGGCAAAGTTTTTGCATAGATTTAAAAAAATTAACTTTTTTTACAAAAATTAATTTACAAAAACAACGTTTTTCTTAAAATTAAAAGTTTTACCATTTTTTTTTTCTATAACACGTCTAGATCTAAAACTTCCCATAACACTTTTTTTGGACTCTATAGTTTAACATAGACGTGATCAAATTGATAAATTTTAAATTTTTCCCCCTAATTTTTGCGATTTACAAGTTTGCAACTTTTACAAGAAGAAGACTGAAAGTCTACAACAATTTTCATAGTCTTCACAATGGTAAGAGGTATGTGCTGTAAAAATTTCAGAAAAAAAATATTAAAATGGAACAGAGTTGTAGCGAGTTAAACCGTGAGTTAATTTTTTTTTCATTTTGATTTTTTAATCAACCGTGATTTAAAAAAAAAATTAAGTAATCGTGTGGGGAAAAAAATAAATATGCCATTTTAATTGCCTATTTGTCTAATTTGTAAAAATCATATTAGAGTTTTCACAAAGCGTATACAGGGTGAAATTTTTTCTAAGACCAAAACGAACTAATTTTTTAAATTTTTCTCTAGTTTGAATAAATCAGTTGATTGGATGGTAACATAAATTACTTATTTGTGCAAAAAAAATTAATTTTTGTAATAAAAGTTATTTTTTTTTAAATCTATGGTTCACTTTACCAAACTTTTAATTCATAGTGAAATTTGATTTTTATATAAAAAATTAAGTAATCGTGTGCGGAAAAAAATAAATATGCCATTTTAATTGCCTATTTGTCTAATTTGTAAAATTCATATTAGAGTTTTCAAAAAGCGTATACAGGGTGAAATTTTTTCTAAGACCCAAACGAACTAATTTTTTTAAAGCCGGACCTGATTTTTTTTAGTTTGAATAAATTAGTTGATTAGGTGGTAATAGTGTAATGATTGGCCGAAATAAGAGACACATCGATCTGACCGTTCAAAAATTATGACGAATACAAATTTCTGTCAAAATGCGAAACTCGCCCTGTATATTATTAAACAATGGGAGCAGACACTTTTTAATGGTCATTTGTTATTCCCCATAGGAGCCTCTATACGAGGTAGGAGTATGTACAGTTCCTCATGACTCACCCTGTATAAATGGATACCCTGTTCCCAGCCAGTGGAAAGTGGCATAAATTTCCTCAATGTACAAAAAAAAAAGAAAAGGAAAGCTATAGAATGCCTTTCTCTAGAACAAGAATATAACAGAAAAGATAGAATTTAATATCTATGAAACTCTGGTAAAAAGCATGCTTTTACACGATTGTGAAATCAGGCGACTAACAGAGAGAAAGAAATCGAAGAAAGACAGAAACCGCGGAAATGGATGTAATAAGACGAACGCTAAGATTTCGAAACGGGAGGGGATAAGAAATGAAGAAATTAGAGCACGCATGAGAACACAAGGTACAGTCATGGATCACATACAACGAAAGCAGCTAAAATGCTAGAGAAATACCTAGGAGAACATGGATGAAAAGAATAAGAAACTCAATAAGTTCCAAAGAACTTGGACAAGATCAATGGAACAGCCGAATTGAATGAAAAATGGGATCGGATAACGTCGAAAGACGTTCTAAATGGATTATACATGATTATACATATTGATATGATTATACATATTTATTATACATGATAATACATATTATAATGAAAAATTATAAAAAAAGAATATACCTAATTATACGAGTAATAGGTTTTATAAGAATTTGAGTAGTATGATGATTATTAACATCAATAAAATGAAATTACAGTGGAACCTCGATAACTCGGATTAATCGGGACCGCGGCCAATCCGGGTTATCGAAAATCCGGGTTAGCCGGAGAATATGGTATAAATTAATAAAATACGGTATACTTACAGATAAAATCCGTTATAATTGAAATAACATGAAATAATATATGCACAGTACACATCTAAATTACTAAAAACAAGTAAACACAAACCTAAGCAAACGGAAGCTAACAATACAAGTCTGTACTTCACACAATACAGTCACAATCGGAACGATGTTATGTTATTTAAGAACAGTGAAGAATAAGACCATTGTTTAAAAAATAATTTTTTAAACAGTCTTTTAGTCCTTTTTAAACAATGCTAAGACAGTTTGATTGAAATAAATAAGGGAATACTACTACAGGTGCCTGTTGTTTCCGATAATTCAAGTAAATTAACGTCGCTCCGCCATGCCGCCATGTGCCATGAGTCATTTTTATTATTAGTCCAAGTAAAGAACCTTAAAATAGGACAAAACCTCGCAATTTTTACAGAATGCATCGATTTGCTTGAAAATTTGAGAATAAGTAGTGGATAGTCCAAGGATTAAAATCTATATCATGCCAAAAGGGGCTTTTACCATGGGGGTGGTTGCCACCCCATCTCGTGGAAATTTTTATTATATATTGATCGCAAGAGTTGGTAAAAACATTCATTATAAGCAAAAAACGTTCTATACATTTTTTTGATAAAATTAATAGTTTTCGATTTATTCGCTATCGAAAGTGTTAGTTTTATATCGAAAAAATCAATGTGTTTAATCAGTTTTCTGCTAATAACTCAAAAAGTTTTCGTTTTATCAAAACAACTTTTCTTAAAAAATGTACCTTTTGAAAAAATAAACAAAACTGCTTGTATTTATTTTCTTTAAGACCAATAGTAATCTAGCTATACTTTATTATATATTGGCTCTTCTTCGTCAAATGCTAAATATTGTATTTTCAAAGTCAAAGGACGGGAAAACTATGCATTTTCCGAGGATAACTTGCTGAAACTAATTTAAAGTATTTAAAAATATGTATCTCTAGAAATAAAAAAAAATCTCTAGCTAAAAAAATTAATGCCCGGTTGCACCAACAGATCTTAAGCTTAAGTCGAGAATATCATAAGAATTAATATAATATAATTATAATATATTACAATAAGAATACCATAATATACTAATAGATATAATTGATAATAAGGATAGAATCTAAAATTATGGTGCAACGTAAGTGATACTCAAGGAGGCCCTATCTATAAGTAGAGCTTACCTAAGGTGGAGCTTAAGATCTGTTGGTGCAACCAGGCATAAGTGACTTATTGAAAAGAATATAAGTCCCTATTTTTTTTCAGCAAAAAACTGATCGTAAACAACCCCCTAATCACCACCCTAATTAAAATTTGTCATTGACCTGATTTGATTTTCTTGATTTATGTATTGGTAATAGGTTCTAGAAGTTTGATTGGACTAGAATGATTAGTTTTTAAAAAAATGAAGTTAAAAGCGAATAACAAGTTTTTGTAGTTTGGTAAAAAATGCCCTTTTCTTTAGAATAGAAAGATTACCATTAGAGATACGAAAAAATATTTAAATATGAAATTGTAGCTTATATAATTCCCAAGAACATGGTCTGCAAAAAAATTTTTACGGCAAAAATTGAGTGAGCTATTGACAATTAAAACTTGTAATATCATGCAAAAACCACCTTTACCAACCCTTTCAATGCCACCTCTATTTGTGACTGAGAATTTTAATAGGATTTAGTATTAATAGCATTATAGAACTTGTAAAAACCTACAAAATTCTTTTATAAAGAACTTTCTAAAAGATAAAAAATAAAAAGTTACGATTCAAAAAACAATATATTTTTTTGAAAAAAAAAGAGGAGAAATTCAATTGGAAGCATAATAATGTAAGTTAGCGGTGTTTTGAGTCATTGGCCTTATTTATTCTTCTTTATTTCTGTATTAATAATATATTCTAGAAGTTTGACTGGCTTAGAAAAATTAGTTTTTAAAAAACTGAAGTTTAAATCGAATAACGAACGTTTGCAATTTGGTTGAAGAAAGTATCGCTTTGGTATTAATTCCCAAACCGTTTTCTCCGTCTCTTGGTTGTAGAATAAATTACTTCTTTTTCCTAATGGGTTTATTTAAAAAGACTACACTTACTAAAGCTAAGTTTAGCTTTTACGCCAGACACATCGAGAATTAATATTGTACAAAAAAAGTCCCAAATATTAATTTGGACCTAATTATGAACTATTATAATTGAAAAAGCTATCGTTTTTTAAATATATGTAACATTGACAAATATTTTATTTAGAATTGTCACTCATTTTTTGAGATAGATTTTTTAAGAAGGCCAAAATCGTGTATTAAATGTGACATAATTTTAGGGGCGTAATAAAGCAAAGATTAGAATTTGGATTATTTAATAAAGTTTCAACATTCTCCCCCGCGTTGAAGCATCCCTGCTTCAACTAAATTACACAGTAACAGGAACAGAAAAAGCAAAGTGTTAGGAAGAATGTAACAAAACTAGAAATAAGCATGTTGGTCGTTTTAAGGTTGAGTTTGATTTGGTAATAAAGAAAGCTTTGAAATGGATCGGATAAACTCTCCGGAAGCCGTACGGAGCTTAACCACACGGACTTTGCCATCCTTACCAGGATATACTTCAATGATGCGCGCCAACGGCCACATCATTGGAGGTACATTATCTTCCTTGAGTAAAACTAGTTTATTTACTTGCAGGTTAGAATATTCTTCAGCCCATTTAGGCCGGTTCTGAAGGCGATTTAAGTAATCAACCGACCAACGTTTCCAAAAAACTTGTTGAATTTTAGAAATCTGCTGGAAGGTGGAAAGCCTATGTTCGTTTAAATGTGAAAGATCCTTTTCAGGATAAGCGGTGAGAGGAGACCCTATCAGAAAGTGTCCCGGTGTAAGGCAGGTTAAATCTGTAGGGTGATTAGAAACTGGACCTAAGGGCCGAGAATTTAGTATTGCCTCGATTTGACAAAGAATAGTGTTAAACTCTTCTGAAGTGAATAAAGCATTACCCACCAATCTCTTGATATGAAATTTTGCGCTTTTGATGGCGGATTCCCAGATTCCACCCCAATGCGGAGATCGAGGTTGAATGAATTTCCACTTGGTCTCATTTTGTGAAAGAAAGTCACAGATAATATTTACATTATTATTAGTTTTGAAAAATTGATACAACTCATGTAGGACATTTTTTGCACCTAAAAAATTGGTGGCGTTGTCACTATAGATCACTGACGGATTTCCTCTTCTCGAGACAAAACGTTTTAAAGCGTTCAGAAAGAAGTCAGTAGACAGTCCAAGAACTAGCTCTATGTGAACTGCTTTGGTGACCATGCAAACAAAAACCGCAATGTATGATTTTATGAGTGGAGATTTACGAAGCCTTGAGGATTTTATTTGAAAGAATCCTCCGAAATCAATTCCAACTTTCTGAAATGGTCTAGAAACATTTACACGATCAGAGGGCAAACTTGCCATAATCTGTTGGCAGACTTGATTATTGAATCGAAAACACATATTGCAATTTCGTATGATTTTTTTGATCTCTCTGAGCCCATTAAGGGGCCAAAAACGTAAACGAATATTGCTCAGAACGGTTTGAGCACCAGCATGCCCGAGCCGCCTATGTTCGTACTCTAGTATGAGGGAGGTCGTATGATTATGGGGTGGCAAAAGCAAGGGATGTTTCTGTTGGTAGGGAATGGAGGCGTTACAAAGCCGTCCGTCGATCCTCAGCATTGATAATTCATCGAGAAATGGATTTAAAGATAATAATTGTTTATTTGATAGTTGCTGGTTTGCAGAAAGTTCGGAAATTTCTTTAGAAAAATTGGTTAGCTGAACTTGCCGAACTATAAAATATAGAGCTTGGTCCAATTCTTCAACAGTGAGGGGATCAGATTGTTTGTTTCCTTTTAAACAACTGACAAATCTGAGTACATATGCGATAGCACGACGTAATCGCGAAAAAGAAGAAAATTTTTGAAATAATTGTTCCCAAGGAGGTTTTGAGTTGACGTTTGTGAGTATATTGGAACGAGTTTTTCTGTGCTCTGTAATTAGCTGATCAGCTATTGGGGGTTCATCAGAGAATTCTAAAGAATGATTAAGAAGAAAAGCAGGACCGGACCACCACAACTTGTTCTCCAGAATTTCTTGGGCTGATAAACCGCGTGATAGAATGTCAGCACTGTTTTCAGCTGATTTAACGTATCGCCACTGACAATTTTGCGTCAGTTCTTGAATTTGAGCAACTCTATGCGATACGAACACTGACCATTTACTAGGGTGTGCCCTGCACCAACATAAAGCGACCTGAGAATCGGTCCACAAATTTATTGAGTCATACTCTAATTTATTTTCGAAGACTTGTAGAATTTTGTTTACAAGTTTCGCCAGCAAGAGCATAGCGCAAAGTTCTAACCTTGGAATGGTAATTGATTTAAGTGGGGCGACTCTAGATTTTGAAGATACTAAAGTAGAAGAAATATCATTGTCAGAATAAAGAACTCGAAAATAAATGCAAGCACCATAAGCCTCTATGCTTGCATCAGAAAAGCCATGAATTTCTATTTTGCTAATAGTTTTCGGACGAAAATATTGTCTAGCTATTTTTTGTTGTGAAAGCAAGGGGATATGTTCAATAAAATTGTGCCAATCTTTAAGAATGCAAGCGTCGTTTATTACGGTGTCCCAATGAAACTTTTTGAACCATAATTTTTGCATCAGTATCTTACCTTTTACTATAACAGGATTTATCAAGCCTAACGGATCATAACATTGAGCTAAGATAGAAAGTATTTTTCTTTTGGTAACTGGACCGTGCACGATTTCTTGAGGCACGGAAATACAAAGAGTATCTTCTGCTGTACTCCACTTTAGCCCAAGAACTTTACTTGGGACTTTATCTATGTTTATGTCATAATCAGCTTTTTGATTTTCCGAAATATCTTTGGAAATATTTTTAAGAAAATAATCACTATTTGAACAATATTTATGCAACTCAAACCCATGCTTATTTAAGATGGTATTTAATTGAGAGTATAAATTGAAAAGTTCGTTGTGATTATATGAACCACAAAGGCCATCGTTCATATAGAATTGATTCAGAATTGCATCAGACGCAAGAGGAAATTCTAAATAGTTTAGACAAGCAATTTCTTTAAGAACCCTTGTTGCCAAGAACGGGGCTGAATTGGTTCCAAAAACTACAACATCAAGTTGGATACATTTAAAGTCTTCATCAGGGTTTTCTCGCCATAAAATGTTTTGAAGAAAAGTTTGTTCCGGGTTCACGAGGACCTGTCGGAACATTTTTTTAATATCTACCGTGAATACAAAAGGAAAAAGTCTAAATCTACATAGAATGTCATACAATTCTGGCTGAACCTGATATCCCTTTAAACACACGTCGTTTAAGGAATACCCTGAGGAACTTTTGGCGCTGGCGTCCATGACAACGCGCAAACGCGTTGTTAAACTGGATTCTCTAACTGCACCTAAGTGCGGAATAAAATATTTATTTTCAGATTTGGCATTTAGCAGAGTTAGGGGTACATAATGAGCATGTTTAAGTTCAATTAATTCATCAATAACTTTTTTATAGTATTGATAAAAGTTGCAATTAGTTTTAAATTTATTTTCTAAAGAAATGAAACGCTTTCTGGCCATGTAATAAGAATTTCCTAACTTTAGATTTTCTGAAGGTGATTTCAGCGGCAAACTTACTTGAAAATCTACCATTTTGTAAAATTTTGGTTGTAGAACGGAATAGGTTTTCAGATGCCTCATCAGCTTCTGAAAGATAGAATTTATTGGGAATTTCCTCGATTTCCCAGAATTTCTTCAAACGGCTGTCTAATTGTAATGTGGAAAGAAGTGAATTAGATTCAGTTAAAACTTCTGAACTACTGTCTGTAACAGATATATTGGATACAGTAAAATGATCAGGAACTGTACCAGCTACCACGAAACCTAAGTGAGACTCTTGTAAGACTGGAAGATTTTTGCCAAGTCTGACGAAGTTAGGTAAAATAATATCATAATAAAGATCCAAACCAATTAGAATGTCAATTTCAGAAGGCTTAAAAAATTCGTCGTCTGCTAGAAAGAATTGTTCCGGAATATTTAATTTTTTCACTAGTATTTTTGATTGAGGGAGAGCACAAGTAATCTCGGGTAATACAACTACTGAAAAATGAAAACTTCTTCGACGATCATAATTGGAAAATATGGTTATATCTGACATTTTAGTACAAGTCGAGCCACTCCCTCCTATTCCTGATATATGTACTGACTTGTTATACGTATCTAATTGTAACTTGTTCACAAGCTTCTCTACGATAAATGAATTTTGGGATCCTGTGTCCAAAAGAATTTTCGCTATGCAGAAATTAGCGTTTTTACCAAGTAAGGTTACTTTTGCAGTACCCAGAAGAATATGACTATTTTTTACTGACTGAACAGAGTGATTCGCTGAATGATTATTTGCGGTAGGGTTATTTTCCGTAAAATTTCTCGAAGGACCTTGAAAATTTGTTATTCCTGAATTTTCCTGTACTGGTTGGATATCCAGAAAACGGGTTTGAAGATTTGAATTACTATCGAGATGAGAAGATGAATTATTACCATTTTGAACATGAGCAGTATTATCTAAATAAGAACTATTAGATGAGATTAGAGAGCTATGGTTACCTGCGTAGCTATTAGGTTGAGAATTTGAACCATTATTATATAGAGAATGTGAATGACGCTTACTACTAGTCATTGGCGGAGAATGTTGATTTTCGCCGATTTTTATGTGCATTAACGAATTGTGTGACTTGGAGCAAAAAGAACATTTTTTAGAGGATTTACACTCTTTCAAATTGTGTTTACCAAAACAATTTATACATAAATTCTTTGCCCTAATAAATTGCAATTTGGCGGAATGAGATATATCTTTAAACTCAGAGCAACTGTAAATTTTATGGCCCTCCTTGTTACAGTAGATACAAATTAATTGATATTGGCGATTTGAAGTTGCCTCATGCATTGTCGAATGAGATGAGAAATTTTTTCTGGTAGTTTTAGGACTAGAAATTTCAACATTTTCCAGAATTACTGCACGTTTTTCTAAGAATTTTAAGAAATGATTTAAAGTAGGTATTTCATCGTGATTCCTCTCAGATTCATACGCCTTAGCCGATTGAAAATCTAACTTCTTTTTTAGAATGAATATAAGTGTTAAGTCAAATAAATTTTCGGAAGTTAAATTCAAATTTTTTAGTGACAAAATATTCTTTTGAATTGTAGTGATTAATTCTCTTAATGTGTCTGACTTACATTTAGAAATATTATTACAATCAAAAATTGCTTGCAAATAAGAATTTATTATGGCGAATTTGTTTTCGTATCTCTTCTTTAAAATATTTAACGCGATTACAAAATTTTCATTAATTATCGGTAGTGAATCTATAAGTTGAAGGCTTTCGCCTTTTAAATAACTCTTCAAGTACACAAGTTTTTGGACATCTGTTAATGTCTCATTTTTCACTATGAGCGCATCGAAGAGCTCGAAGAACGATTGAAAGTCTCTAATATGACCTGAGAATTGTGAAATTTTTATATCCGGAAGACGAACTGCTATTGGAGCACTACAAGAACCCTCACTGGATGAACCAGATCTTATCTGAGAAGGTGCAGCTTTTAATTTATTAACACAAGCGGTCAAATCGCTTACAAGTTTGAAATATTGATTTTCTGTAAACTCTCTATCTTTTTCTTCTTTGCCTGTATTTGATGCAAGGAATTCGATTTCATTTTGTGCTTTTTCATAATCATGAAATATTAAATGAAGTCTACTTAATCGCGTCTCGAACTGGGTAACATCTAATTCTACGTCTTTTTTGGCTATAAACCAGTTAGACATACGAGTAAGAGAAGACTTAGCAATTTTTCTATATTTTTTGAACTCATCCATTTTTATTAAAGATATTGGAACACGAAAATGTCTTTGAATCACCGAATTTATTGATTTTAATGTCTTTGAATAACTGATAGCCAAATAGAATAATGAAACAAAGGGTATATAAATGGACTTATCTCACCCAGTATATCCTTTTGCTGTTGTGTCGGCGAATAATCTTGAAGAACTTTTCATAAGTTTTATGCTGGTCAAAAATCCGGCTCGATGTAGGCCAAATGAAGAAAGTATCGCTTTGGTATTAATTCCCAAACCGTTTTCTCCGTCTCTTGGTTGTAGAATAAATTACTTCTTTTTCCTAATGGGTTTATTTAAAAAGACTACACTTACTAAAGCTAAGTTTAGCTTTTACGCCAGACACATCGAGAATTAATATTGTACAAAAAAAGTCCCAAATATTAATTTGGACCTAATTATGAACTATTATAATTGAAAAAGCTATCGTTTTTTAAATATATGTAACATTGACAAATATTTTATTTAGAATTGTCACTCATTTTTTGAGATAGATTTTTTAAGAAGGCCAAAATCGTGTATTAAATGTGACATAATTTTAGGGGCGTAATAAAGCAAAGATTAGAATTTGGATTATTTAATAAAGTTTCAACATTGGTAAAAATGATATTTTCTTCAGAATAGAAAGATTAGCATCAGAGATACGAAAAAATGTTTAAATATAAAATTGTAGGTAAGTTAATTCCCAAGAACTTGGTTTAATAAAATTTCTTCTACGGCAAAAATTAAGTGAATCGTAAATGAGTATACCATCGAAAAACATTGATTTTTTAGATATAAAACTAACACTTTCGATAGCGAATAAATCAAAATCTATTAATTTTATCAAAAAAATGTATTGAACATTTTTTGCTTAGAATGAATGTTTTTATTAACTTTTGCGGTCAAAATATATTAAAAAATTTCCACCCCGAGATGGGGTGGCAACCACCCCCGTGGTAAAAGCGCCTGTCGGCATTATATATATTTTGATCCATGGACTATCCATTATTTATTCTCACATTTTCAAGCAAATTGATCCATTCTGTAAAAATTGCGAAGTGAAAAGCTTTGGTTCCTGGACTATATCGTATAGTTCAAATTACACAAATACACATTATCTCTCAAATAATATATTACATACATACATTTTTATTGTTGAAATGTTTGTCTGATAAAAATCAGTCCGAGTTAGCCGGACTTCCGGGTTATCGGGGGCCGACTTATCGGGGTTCCACTGTATATAAATATAGACTTATGTGTAATGTTTCTTTAGAGGGTGTTCTGAAATAAAAATTATGAAAAAATTTTTGTCAAAAGTGTAAATAATCTTTGTCCATTCATAAGCACTAAATTTTCGTTTCCGTACCTGTAATAACATTATTTATGACTCAACCGACAGGGTTTCTATACCTGCTGGCTGGCCGCGGGCTGGATATCGACAGCAAGGACAGCCAGTGACGACCGAGAGAGATAACTTTTACCAAAGCTTTGAGATTTTTTAAAAAGTTTAAACAAAACAGCTGCTTTGTGTTACACTTTATGTTAAAAACAAAAACAAATTCGGAAAGTGGGAAAAATTTTATAGTGCCGTATTAAAAAAAATTTTAGGTTAATTTTAAACAAAAAATTAAAAAAAAACATATTGTTTAAACAATTTAATAATTGATAAGCAAATAGAGCACTAGAACTTTTTAATACTTTTCATACAAAAAAAGAATTATCTCAATATCTGCCACAGTTTTTGCGTTGTTTTGTTTAATCTTTTACATTGGAATTTAGCTATGCTCAGAAACGTGAGGAACAGCCTTTACCTTAAATCACAATTTATAAATTGCCTTTACCTGGTTAATGATTTGTTGGCCCGTAATGCAATTTGCCGTTAAAGAGCAAAGCCATCCAGAAATATGCATAAATGCAGCGAGCGGTCTGTTCTAAAAGAGAAAACAAATATATTTGCACATAATTAAAATTATTGTACAGAACTGAAAAAATAATAAATATAAATATTGTTTAATTTGAGGTCTTCAGATTAAGAGGCACCTTTGTAAATTGCAACCAAAATGGTAAAACACTTCCGATCTCCGACAAATATTTATGCTGGCCCAGAAGCATTTCAGTTTTAGTCAAAAGGAAGCAGTTTTAACAAAAATAATAGATGGAAAATTTGAAAATATTTCTCAAATGAATGAAGAAACTTCTGGAAATGTACACAGACGATTCGACGTGAGATTCGCAAATATTTGTAGAAGATTCGACGAAAATTCTTAAATAATTAAAGAGTTATTTAGCTGAAAGAACAGTAAGAAATTTGCAGCAGTTTCTAGAACATTCAATAAGATACAGAAAAATGTAGACGATGTAAAACAATTAGAGAGCAAGATATCTATGCTGCAATTCAAATAATTCGGCGCGCACGTCATACTCAAAGCGTGCAACAAACTCAACACATTTTTCCTCATACATTAGGCTACGGCTCCACGGGCGAGAAATTGACGCTAGCAGTAGCGGTAAAACGAACTTAAGGTTCCGCGGAACGGAATAGGAATAGCCGAACTGTACCGACTACAGGACTTGTGCGTAAGAGAGTTTTTTCGCTACTGTCAAGTTTAGCAGGAAAGCGCTGTCGCCAAATAAAACACATGTATTAATTTACCACAGCAGCTACCGGCAATAACGTTTCTCTTTGTCTTTAAGACCGTGAAACAAAGATAACTATCTGTACAATAAATATCAAACTCATGTTGTCCTATAGAAGGTTATGTAAGATTTTTGTTTATAGATGTGAAGTTGGTTATAATAAATATAAGCTCTCTTATGAAACTGCCTACGATGTAAACTGGTCGTAAATAACAAAATAATAGAACAAGTGAACGGAATACTTGGGACTAAAACTGTCAATCTGCGGAAAAGTGGAAGAAGAAGTACAAAAACAAGTGAAAGTGGCGAACAGAGCAGCAGGATGTCTCAACAACACAAACTGGAGAAACAAATACCTCACAATGGAAACAAAAATCAGGATATATAAATCAACAATAGGACTGATAATAACGTATACAACGGAAACAAGAGCAGATCCGGCGAAAACTCAAAGACTGCTAGAAACAGCAGAAATGAAAGTCTTACGAAAAATAACAAGCCAAACTCTAAGAGACAGAGTAAGAAGTGAGGAAATACGAGCGAGATGTGAAATAGAAGAAATAAACATGTAGATCAAATAAGAAAAATAGAATGGAATCAACACATAGAAAGACTGACAGAAAATAGAATAGTACGAATAGCAAGAAACAAATCGCCAAATGGAAGAAAATAATTGGGACGACCGAGGAAAAGATGGTCAGACAATGTCAATTGAGGCTAAAAACCGAAGTAAAACAGGCATTGAGCCTATTAAATTTATAAAGTAGGAAGAGGAAAAAGAAGATTTTGATTAAAATTTTTGGATATTTTAATTGAATTGTATTAAAACAATAATTCTTTAATCTAATATCAATCATTTAATCTAATATATCAGACTGCCACAATCCCCAAACAATGGCTGCAATCGACCTTTGTAGCAATTCCCAAAAAGTCAAGTGCAATAACCTGCTCGGATCACAGAACAATATCTTTAATGAGTCACACACTTAAAACATTTTTGAAAATAATACACAGTAGAATTTTTAAAACTCTCGAATATGAAATCAGTGACAAACAATTTGGCTTTAGAAATGGTATGAGCACACGAGATGCTTTGTTCGGCTTGAATGTGCTGGCCCAGAGATGCATGGACATGAATCAGGATATGTACTTATGTTTTGTAGACTTTGAAAAGGCATTTGATAAAGTTCAACATAAAAAGCTTGTAGATATATTAAAAAGCAAAAATATTGACAGTCGTGACATGAAAATTATATCTAATATATATTGGAATCAAACTGCCAAGGTAAGAGTTTACAAACAGGACACCCAATATATCAAAATACAGAGAGGAGTCCGTCAGGGTTGCGTGCTGTCTCTACTACTTTTCAATGTCTACACTGAAGCGGTATTTCAAGAAGCGCTCTCAAAATCAGTAGAAGGTATATCTATCAATGGAGAAGTTTTGAACAACTTACGTTTTGCAGACGATACAGTAATAATAACAGATAACAACAATGATTTACAGAACGTAATGCAACGCCTTAATGAACGCTGTCATGAGTACGGACTGAAGATGAATTTAAAGAAAACTAAATGCATGATCATAACTAAATCAGCACACGTAAACATCCAATTAACTATTGAAGATACTGTGATTGTGAGTGTGGATAACTACAAATACTTAGGAACATGGATAACATCAAATGTAGACCAAACCAAAGAAATTAAGACACGTATTGAAATAGCACGTGCATCATTCATTAAATTTAAAAAGTTTCTTTGTTGTCGGGATATAAGGTTAGAACTACGCCTAAGGATGCTTCGATGTTACGTGTTCTCTACTCTTCTTTATGGCTTGGAAGCGTGGACGTTGAAACAAGTCCATTTGAATTAGTGTTGCCCAAATGCAAGACCAAGACGAGAATTAGACAGTCTTGGTCTTGGTCTTGGTCTTGGTCTTGGTCTTGCAGCAACAGTCTTGCAAGTCTCGCAGTTGCCTATTAGCCTATTACATATCTTTGAACAACGTGACAGAGATGTACATTTTAAACTAGAATTTCATAGCCATAGTAAAGATCAGCCAAATTAATAAATATCTAGACCAGCGGTTCTCAATTTGGGGTGCATGTACCACTGGTGGTACATATCATTATTTGCGGTGGTGCACAAAACGCAAACACAGCTAAAATCAGCACCACAATTATTATTATACTTAATTAGATTACCTAGCTAGATCCCTATTTCAGTTAGTTGGTAACCAAAATAATAAAAAGTATTTTGTGGTTCATGACTCAAAAAGATTGAGAATTACTGATCTAGACAACTACTGATACCGGGTGGAGTTTGAACTCATGATCTAAGTAATCCGTGCCTATGTTCTAACTAACTAAAGTTTATTAGAAACTTATATATTTTATTATATTAATACAGGGTAGAAAAGCCATATCCATGATGAACGGCATTCTGTGGGACCAGACAATATCTAAAGCGAACAAACAGCTCATATACAATAGCATCTTAAAAGTATAATCACCTATGGCAGTGAAGTTTGGCCACTGAAACAAAGAACGGAGAAAATGCTACTAGTAACAGAAATGGACTTCTGGAGAAGAGCAGCAGGCAAATCAAGAAGAGATCGGATACCAAATGAGAGAATACGAGAAATGATGGGAGTCACACCTACAATAATTGATGACATAAAAACAAAACAACTAGTATGGCAGATGACAGGATCCCTAAGCAGATTTTTGCATGGCCACCACAAGGGAGAAGAAAAAGAGGAAGGCCGAGAAGAAGCTGGAGGGAGGTAATTGAAAAAGAACTAGAGGAAAGAGAAATACCTCCAGGTCTATGGTTAAACAGAGAAGAAAGGCAGTTAGGAGTCGGAAGGCGTCGAAGAACGCTGTAAACCGATAGTAATAGTAGTAGTAGTGTATTTTATTATCCAATATAAGCGAATGTAATGTCCAATATAAGCGAAAATATGATAGTCCTGTCGCCAAGGGGGGTACAACGGCCTCCTGTATTCAGATGGACTTACCCAAGTTTTTTTTATGTATTTTGGCCTGTAGAACACGAATTTTTTGGGTAACAGTTGATCCGGGTGTCGATAAGATTGTTATAAACCAAGAAGTTGAGGAATCACATAACAGCGATTTCTCGCAAAACAAAACATTTTTTTGTATTTTTTGGGCCATTCTAACCAAAAAATGTTGCTACAAATTTTTTCTTAGGATGCATAGTTTTCGAGATAAACGCGGTTAAACTTTCAAAAAATCGAAAAATTGCAATTTTTGAACCCGAATAACTTTTGATTAAAAAATAAAATAGCAATTCTGCTTATTCTGAATATATAAAAAAATTGGACATCTGTTTGTGATGCATTGTATAATGCATAAATCTAAATATATTCTGTGATATACTTAAGCCATACGCTAAAAAAAAAAAAGCCAATGATTTTGCTTATTTATTTTTATATTTGTACTCGATTATCCAACATCATTTTATGTATATATATATATATATATATATATATATATATATATATATATATATATATATATATATATATATATATATATATATATATATGTTACACTTGAAGTTTCCGCGGGAGCTATATGTGCTTTCTGTTGTTTTCCGGGTTTGACTCCGCGTTGAATAATTTTGGTTTTGATAAAAACCATTATTTTGACGACGTTTCGGCAAGATCTCACTTGCCATTGTCAAGTCAGGTAGTTCCGCTTCTCGCTGCTGCTTGAAGTAAACTGAATTTTTACTCACGATACCGTCGCTTATGTAGTTGATCCTGATGCTGCTTGCCCTGCGCGAACTCTGGCTCTTGTTATTGGTCCGGTGTAGGTTGCAGTCGTCGGCGGGATGTTACGCGTGGATGTTGCGGCCTGATTTATTTTGGTCTTTTTCTTCAATACCGTTTTCCAAGTTGTAGGAAGCCGTTGCGCATCATCTCTTTGGTTTAAGCCGTTGGGATTTCTTTCAATTTCTATCGATTCTCTGATTTCCCGTTTTCTTTTTATTTCGATGTTAGCTAACATCGTTGTTTGGTTCAGGTTTATTGTGTGTCCTGTATTTGCGACATGTTGAGCCAGGGATGACGTGGTTTCTCCCCTTTCGATAGCATTTTGGTGTTCTTCTCGTCTTACCTGGATTCTTCGGTTGGTCTGTCCAATGTACGACTTTCCACAATCCCCACACGGAATCTCGTATACACCTTGGCTTTCTAACGATATTTTGGTCTTTGGTGTTGGTAAAATAGTTGAGATCTTTCTGTCCGTATTAAATATCGTTTCTATGTTGTGTTTTCTCAGCACTCTCCCTATTTTCTCTGTCGTACCCTTCACATATGGCAGAATGGTTTTGCCGATCGGCTTATTGTCTTCTGTAGGGTCCTTATCTCTTCTTCGAGCATTTTGAGCTTTTTCGATGTTGTATGTTGAGAAGCCGTTTTTTCTTAACGCTGTTTTCACGTTATGCATTTCTTCATTTTGATGTTCTTGGTCTGTCAGTCTTTCGGATCTTGTAATCAAGGTTTTGATGACTGAATGCAATTGTGCAGGATGGTGGTGTGAGGCAGCATTTAGATATCTATCGGTATGTGTCGGTTTCCGATACACTGTATGTCCTATGTGTCCGTCTTGTTTCTTTATTATTAACACATCTAAGAATGGAATTTGATCGTTTTCTTCCAGTTCCATGGTAAACTGAATTTTATGGTGGATATTGTTGATGTGTTCTAAAAAAGCCTTTAGTTTTTCTTCTCCGTGGGTCCAGATAATAAAAGTGTCATCCACGTATCTAAGCCACAGTTTGGGTTTGTATTCAGCTGTTTCTATTGCCCGCTGTTCTATTTCCTTCATAAACAAGTTCGCTATTACTGGTGCCAGTGGAGAACCCATCGGTGCTCCCTCAATTTGTTTATATCTTTGTTCCTTATAGATGAAATAAGTGTTATTTAAACAGTGTTTGGTTAGGTTTAGTGTATCCGGTGATATTGGATACTTTTTGCTTATGATGTCCAGTGATTCATCTATAGGAACATTCGTGAAAAGTGAGACAACATCGAAGCTGACTAGCAAATGTCCCGGCTCAAGAGTCACACCTTTTATACGCTCGATGAAGTGGCTCGCGTTCTTGACGTAAGACTCCGCTTCTTCCGCGTATGGTTGCAGCTGTTGGGCCAGAAATTTCGCCAGCGGTTGTAAGGGAGATCCGATGGAACTCACAATTGGTCGCAGTGGTAATCCTGCCTTGTGTACCTTGGGTAGGCCGTAAAATTTTGGGCATCTAGATGACTTCTCTCTAGGTATGAGATGGACCTGAGAGACCTAGAGAGAAGTCATCTAGATGCCCAAAATTTTACGGCCTACCCAAGGTACACAAGGCAGGATTGCCACTGCGACCAATTGTGAGTTCCATCGGATCTCCCTTACAACCGCTGGCGAAATTTCTGGCCCAACAGCTGCAACCATACGCGGAAGAAGCGGAGTCTTACGTCAAGAACGCGAGCCACTTCATCGAGCGTATAAAAGGTGTGACTCTTGAGCCGGGACATTTGCTAGTCAGCTTCGATGTTGTCTCACTTTTCACGAATGTTCCTATTCGAGGTGTGCAAGTACTTGGAAGGGGAAACGAGAAACGACCCTGCGCGAGTCGCGGAGAAATATTGCAACTATCTTAAATAATTCATATTGTTAATTGAAATTGCCAAATTGACGTATATTTCATACCTTCTGTCAATGAAGCAGAAAAATTATATATTGCTCCACAATATTGATATGATATGCAATTATTATATAAAGGTAAATTTAATTAATTTTATTTTGCTTGCAGTACTGCCTTTTTAATAACTAATTTTATTTACTACATACAATTGTTGACGTTTTCATAACATAACCTGAATCTTATTTTTTCTTCTTATTATTTTTTTGGACTATGGCCTTGACAATTATCCAGTAACCAGGACTAATATAATTGGCCAACATAATTAAAAGTGCGAATTTTAGTATAGAGCGTAGAAATAGGGGTCGCTTTGCCGAACTTGCACGGTCCCAATAGATGAATCACTGGACATCATAAGCAAAAAGTATCCAATATCACCGGATACACTAAACCTAACCAAACACTGTTTAAATAACACTTATTTCATCTATAAGGAACAAAGATATAAACAAATTGAGGGAGCACCGATGGGTTCTCCACTGTCACCAGTAATAGCGAACTTGTTTATGAAGGAAATAGAACAGCGGGCAATAGAAACAGCTGAATACAAACCCAAACTGTGGCTTAGATACGTGGATGACACTTTTATTATCTGGACCCACGGAGAAGAAAAACTAAAGGCTTTTTTAGAACACATCAACAATATCCACCATAAAATTCAGTTTACCATGGAACTGGAAGAAAACGATAAAATTCCATTCTTAGATGTGTTAATAATAAAGAAACAAGACGGACACATAGGCCATACAGTGTATCGGAAACCGACACATACCGATAGATATCTAAATGCTGCTTCACACCACCATCCTGCACAATTGCATTCAGTCATCAAAACCTTGATTACAAGATCCGAAAGACTGACAGACCAAGAACATCAAAATGAAGAAATGCATAACGTGAAAACAGCGTTAAGAAAAAACGGCTTCTCAACATACAACATCGAAAAAGCTCAAAATGCTCGAAGAAGAGATAAGGACCCTACAGAAGACAATAAGCCGATCGGCAAAACCATTCTGCCATATGTGAAGGGTACGACAGAGAAAATAGGGAGAGTGCTGAGAAAACACAACATAGAAACGATATTTAATACGGACAGAAAGATCTCAACTATTTTACCAACACCAAAGACCAAAATATCGTTAGAAAGCCAAGGTGTATACGAGATTCCGTGTGGGGATTGTGGAAAGTCGTACATTGGACAGACCAACCGAAGAATCCAGGTAAGACGAGAAGAACACCGAAATGCTATCGAAAGGGGAGAAACCACGTCATCCCTGGCTCAACATGTCGCAAATACAGGACACACAATAAACCTGAACCAAACAACGATGTTAGCTAACATCGAAATAAAAAGAAAACGGGAAATCAGAGAATCGATAGAACTTGAAAGAAATCCCAACGGCTTAAACCAAAGAGATGATGCGCAACGGCTTCCTACAACTTGGAAAACGGTATTGAAGAAAAAGACCAAAATAAATCAGGCCGCAACATCCACGCGTAACATCCCGCCGACGACTGCAACCTACACCGGACCAATAACAAGAGCCAGAGTTCGCGCAGGGCAAGCAGCATCAGGATCAACTACATAAGCGACGGTATCGTGAGTAAAAATTCAGTTTACTTCAAGCAGCAGCGAGAAGCGGAACTACCTGACTTGACAATGGCAAGTGAGATCTTGCCGAAACGTCGTCAAAATAATGGTTTTTATCAAAACCAAAATTCTAACAATAAAAAACTGAAAACGTTTGTTTTCTATACTTCCACAAAATTTATTATATCTAAGTGACTACAGCTGTACAACTTGAGAAAGGCACTCCGCCGAAACAGCTGTAGTCACTTAGATATAATAAATTTTGTGGAAGTATAGAAAACAAACGTTTTCAGTTTTTTATTGTTAGATAAAATGAACTTCCATCAAGTAACGGTCGAATCCATCAATTAAAACCAAAATTATTCAACGCGGAGTCAAACCCGGAAAACAACAGAAAGCACATATAGCTCCCGCGGAAACTTCAAGTGTAACATATATATATATATATATATATAAAACAGATGAAATAGAGAATGTGGAAAAATCCCCTTACGAACAATTCACACATCCACCATTTCGGGTTGGGAAAAATTTTTCGAATAGAATCAAAGATCCAAACAACAGTTCTTAGAAATGTGTTTCGCCCAGAAATGAAATATATATATATATATATATATTTGTACAAATATTTTCGACCGTACTGTGTTAAATAGTGATTTTTTTACATAAATTTACAGTTTTCTCCTGAAGAAGTCACCAAATAGTGACGAAATATTGAGACCTAGAACAAATAGAGTTTTATTTCATCTGACCGAATTGCCGTTATTCAAAAAATCACTATATATATATATATATATATATATATATATATATATATATATATTTAATTTAAAATATGGCAACAAGGGGAAAATTACGTGCAACCCTTATTGTTTGACTTTTCCTTTAAGGGCATGGACGCAAAATGTCGCCTGCCAAAAAATCATAATTTAAAAATAAACATCGACCTGTTTCCAGCTTCGGAATTTTTTCCTAAAGTCACCAGTTTACGAAATCCCTATTCCAACAATATACGACCCTCTTGGATCATCTCGACAACGAATATTTTGCTGTGTAAAATAAGAAAAATGAAAGTAAATTGAAAATTACATTGCTGTTTATTGGAATAATTATTAGAGCCATTTACTTTCGTACTTCCCATGTTGTACACTAAAATATTCATTGTCGCGATAATCCAAGAGAGTCGTATATTCGTGGAGTGACCCATAGGCCTGGATCCGGTGTACCAAAAAAAAGTTTATTAATAGCAAGCTAAAAATTTGTTATAAATATAATTATGCTTTATTGTCATGGAAAAATGTACAATTTTATCGACAAAGCTTATAAAAAGTCAAGAAATCAAAACAATAACAATTCAATTTACTAAAATTACATAAATCGTCAATATAATTAACAAAAATAATAGTAATAAAGTAAGAGGCTATTGATTGTATTCAAAATAAGATACCTAAAAGGAACTACAACGTTAACGGGGTTTTATTATTTCATATGGTCAATGGACATCTATATATGAAAAAACCGCGGAGTGTTACCATTTAAAGGGGTGCGTTTTTGAGAAATGGGTGAATTAGTCCCTGGGCACAGGTTACATTAGGGTGAGTTCCATGCACTTTTGGTACAAACATATTTACATAAAAATTGTTCCTGGTTAAATTTACTATCTATATGTCACTTTTTAAAGTCAATGATACTTTTTTTTACAAAAATATATTCAAAAGAAAAAGCACAAAGAAACCCAAAATAAAGAAATTTTGTTTTTTGTCCCATAACTTTTGTCCAAGAGGATATAGGTATAGACATTGCTTTACAGAAAAAAAACCTACATATTTCTTCTTTAAAATATTATTTAGTAGAGGTAATTAGGATTTATAGTTTTCGAAATATAATTTTTCAAAGTTCTCCACTCACATCAATTTTGGGCAATTTTCCTTGTTATTTCTCAAATATTGTTCTGTAACTTTTTTCTACGTAACTTTAACTATATGCAATGGTACATGTAATAGGTATAGAAATCAATTACCTTTAAAATGGTCTACTGTATAACGTTGTACGACTTTTTTTAAAGATATTATGGTTTTTCAAGATTTTATACTTTTAATGATTTTTATAAGATAATATAAAAATAAAACAATATTATTATATAATATATTATATAATATTATATTATATAGTATATATTATCTAATACCTAATATAAAAAAATATTATTTTTTACATTTTTTACGATTATTTTTGAAATTTCTCATTATAACTTTTTTTCTTCTACATTTAGGTATAATATATTATATAATAAAAAAGCTTATTTTGTTTACTTTAAAATGGTGTATTACAAAAAATTCTAGGATTATTTTTGAATAAGATATTATTTTTCAAAATGTAATAAGTACTTGCAAAGATTTTTGATTTTAGGATTATTTTTTAAATTTCTCATTATAACTTTTTTTTCTTGTACATGAATATAGTATAATTTGCTCAAAAAAGAGGGCTTAATTTCTGTTCTTTAAAATGGTGTATCATCTATATTTAAATAATGGAAACCGAGTGATTCTTTGATATTTTTTTACCTGTATTATTTAAAATTATTTCTTTTACAAAAATTACATAAACATTAGTCTTACAAAACATCACTTTAGTTAAAATTATTTAAACGTTGACATTAAAAATTTTTCAAAATCAAAGCTCATCTCTTAGTTAGCATTAGCTTCAATATCTTCCTCTGACACCTCAGTAATCTTAGAGTTCCCACAATTAGTACCCATGCACATGCACCCTTTGCAGAATATTGAACAACTAATTCCTATCTTCCTACAACCGCAGTTTTTTTACATCCTTTGGTATATTTACATGCTATTTTTTCAAGCAAAGCTTCTGGTGCAGGAGCTTTGACAGTAAATATTGGAATTAATCCATATTTTGAAGTTTGCCCGGCCGAGTCAAGTGGATCCAAAGTTTTACCTATAAAAAATAAGATTCAATCATAACACACAATTACATAAAGTTATAATGAGAAATTTAAAAAATAATCCATCCTAAACTCAAAAATCGTTGTAAGTACTTATTAAATTTTGAAAAAGCATATCTTATTCAAAAATAATCCTAGAATTTTTTATAATACGCCATTTTAAATTAAACAGAATAAGCTTTCTTTTTTATTATATAATATATACCTAAATGTAGAAAAAATTGTTATAATGTGAAATTTAAAAAATAATCGTAAAAAATATAAAAAGTCGTTAAAAGTATAAAATCTTGAAAAAGATAACCTCTTTAAAAGAAGTCGTACAACATTAAACAGTAGAGCATTTTAAAGGTAATTGATTTCTATTCCTCTTACATGTACCATTGCATATGCCTAAAGTTACGTAGAAAAAAGTTACAGAACAATATTTGCGAAATAACAAGAAAAATTGCCCAAAATTGCTGTGAGTGGCGAACTTTGAAAAATCATATTTCGAAAACTGTAAATCCTAATGAAATCTACCAAACATCATTTTAAAGAGAAAATATGTAAGTTTTTTTCTGTAAAGCAATGTCTATACCTATATCCCCGTGGACAAAAGTTATGGAACAAAAAACAAAATTTCTTTCTTTTGGGTTTCTTTGTGTTTTTTCTTTTGAATATATTTTTGTAAAAAAAAGTATCGTTGACTTTAAAAAGTTATATTTAGGTAGGAAATTTAACCAGGAACAATTTTTATGTAGACGTGTTTGTACCAAAAGTGCATAGAACTCACCCTAATGTAACCTGTGCCCAGGGACTAATTCACCCATTTCTCAAAAACGCACCCCTTTAAATAGTAGCACTCCCCGGTTTTTTCATATATAGAGATTCATTGACCATATGAAATAATAAAACCCCGTTAACGTTGTAGTTCCTTTCTATAGTACTTAATCAATAGCCTATAAAACAGAAACAACGAATTACTGCAAAATTTAAAAATTTTAATAAAGTGCTAATTGCTTAGTCTACCTAGTTACTAATAAGTTTAAAAGTTAAGCTGCTGCATATTATGATACCCAAATATAGATAAAAAAAAAGAATGTGTGTACTTTGTACGCACGTAAGAAGTTATACTTCTATTATATGATTTCAACGAAATCATTTTACTTTAAACAGTGTCTCTACTACTTTCCAAAAATTTTTATTAAAACAATACCAAAAATTAAAATAATAAAAGAATAAAATACACATAAACACATTGAAAAATGCCACAAATGATTTCTGAACAATAATTGTTGCCAAAAATTTTAAATAAATACGTATTTTCTGAAAAAAATTATATAATAATATACTTACACTCATAAAATCTATAAAAAAAATAAAAAAATGATATAACTTGCATTGGGCTTGAACCTACTTCCCGTGTATCCCGCCGTACGAATGTCGAAGCGATTTCAAACTGCCCCACCTTCGCGTATACGTCATGTGGGAAAATACACAAACTGAACAACTTTTTGACATTTTGTTTATATGAATTTTTATTAGTTTGATTTTTGTCGAATTAAAATACAACAATATATAGAGTAAGAAAACGATACATTAGATGAAAATTTGTAGAAAGTTTGTTCGTAATCAGATTATGTAAATTAAAGCATTGCCTACTAGGTGTATAGCATAGCAAGCACTAGGTAAGTAAATTATTTTTTTTTTTACATTTTCCAAATAGGTATGAAGATAGTTTTTTATTGGAATACAACTAAAACATTTAGAATTACGTACCTGTGGCTTTTCAAAACTATTTAAAAAGTCACTATAATTATATATTTGATTTTATTTATGTCCTCACAACAATAAAAACTAATATATTATACATAGTGTGACCAACTCCAATTCAGTCGAATCCGGGACAAGGCTGAAAAAAATACCTGAAATCCGGGACTTTTCAATGGAAATCGGGCCATTGTTTTTTTTCAGGAGACGATAATTAAAATACTTTGTATTCTTCTCGTTGCCTTTAAGCCCAATAAGAGCGTCGGACTTTGCTATCACCTATCTATCTTTTACCCATTTTTTCCACGCCTTCCGGTTTCCTGCCATTTCCTTCATCTGTTGCGCTGTTTTCCCTCTCTTGGTCCCGATTTCCTGGATTTGTTCCATCCACTCCTTTCTAGGTCTGCCCCTTCTTCTTTTCTCTTGTCTTTTCGCATCTGTTCCATATTGATCCAAATCAATTCAGTTTTCTGTTTCAATTTTTGTTTTCTATTGGTTCCTGTCTTAGCACGTTTTTGATATTTTCGTTCCGTTTCCTGCCCATCTTCGTCTTTCCAGCTATTTTCTCAGCTGCTTCATTTCTACTGCATTTATGGCACTTTCATGTTTTTTTATTTGTAACCCATGTCTCGCTTGCATATAGAACAGTTGGTACTGTGATTGTATTATATAGATACATGTATTTTTGATTCCTGGCTGATTTTCCTTTTTCTCAGTATCGTATTTAATAATGGCATAATATATTTTCGTGGCTTTCTTTGTCCTATTTGCAATTTCTATGTCTAGCTTTCCGTCTTTCGATAAAAATTAAAATTAAATTAAAATACATAAACGAAAAAAAGTCAACCGTTTTAGTTTTTGTAGAACTATAATACCACGATATAAAATGCATGCGTTTTGGATGTGGTATTAGTATTACATTCTAGAAATTGTCGACTTTTTTTCGAAAACAGAATTTTGACAAAACATTGAAAATTCGGATGGCCCGGAAGACATGTCCGGGACGCCGGGACATGACTTAGTATTTCGGGCCATGTCCCGGATTTTTCGGACTAGTTGGTCACACTAATTATACAACATTTTTGTTTACCGATAACCTCCATATTGAACAATTATTGACAGATCATTTCAACACCCAATCAGAGCCAGTATAAAGACTCATACCAAACCGTCTGTGTGCGCATGCGCGCAGATCAATATAAATTCACCCTCAATCTCAATCGCGCCTAAAGAAGTATAACTTCAAAAATAAAAATACTAATTGTGCAAAGGGTACTTAGGCCAGTCGGGATAGCGTTTGACCTTCCATTACAAGCTGCCCCAAATTTTATTTTTCTAATCTTTAGGGGGGGGGGGTCAATAGTAGTATACAATGCGACAAGCGAGTACTGGCGGCTGACCTACCCGTATTCTGTATTTGTCGCTGTGTATTTCCGCTCAAGGTCACGCGCCAGCTCTGGCTTGTCGCATTGTACCTAAACTTAAAATCTAGACTAAATTTGACCGTTGCGTTTAGCCGCCATCTTGATTTTAAACGATAACCATTTTTGTTCAATATCTCCCTCATTTTTAACTTTTCGACAAAAAGTGTGGAAACTGAAATTGTTGAAAATGTAATTTTCTATAATTTTGTTTGTTATAATTTTTTTCGTGTGGTCGATATTTTTCGAGTTATGGGGAAAAATAGTGACAGTTAAAGCATAATTATTATTGATTTATTGAATTACCTCGCTTATTATTAGTTTTATAACAAATTTGAATCTATACAAAAATGAAGAGAATTAAATTTTATACATTTTTGATAACATTCATTTTTTTGATAAAATCAATATTTAGCGAGCTCGCATACCGAAGCAATATCCTACATCGCATGTGGCATGCATTGCGAAAAGATACGCACTGAGTGTCACATCTGGTTTTCGGTGAATCTTCGGTGACTTTCGGTGGAATTTCGTTCACCGAAAACCAGATGTGACACTCAGTGCGTATCTTTCCGCAATGTATGTTCTGCGATGTAGGGATATTGCTTTGGTTTGCGAGCTCCCTTAAAGCAGTACGTATGCGGTAAAGGCGCGAGCGTAAGACCTGATTGATTTTATAGTAATTGTTTTTGTTCGATATCTCCGCCATTTTCAACTTTTCGACAAAAAGTGTAAGGAATGAAATTGTTGCAATTCCGATCTACTACAATTTTTCGAGAGAACCAGTGGCGTGTCTACGAGGGGAGGATGGCAAAATTCCCTCCAACAGGGTCCAAAATTTAAAAAAAATTGTTGAAATATTAAAATATGTTAGCTGACATGAAACTTAATGATCGACAGACAAATTCAATTAATCAAACCCGCTAGTTAATAAAACTAAGTGAACTTAATGCATAAAAGTTATTATTTATGTCTTTTATGTACTTAGTTTGGTTGGTGTTTCATTGAAAGTTTCAAAAATTGTATAAAATTTAATTCTCTTTATTTTTGTTTATGTACACTTATGTCGTAAAGTTAATAATAAATGAGACAATTCAATAATTATGCTTCTCGTCCGCTTCCACTATTTTCCCCCTTAACTCGGAGAATATTGATCGCATGAAATAATTGTGGAAAAGAAATTGTAGGAAATTGCGTCTCCAACAATTTTAGTTCCCATCATTTTTGTCGGAAAGTTGAAAATGGTGTAGATATTAAGCAACAACGGTTCTCCATTAAAATCAATATGGCGGCTAATACAACGGCGGAATTCAGTCGAGATTTTAAATTTACACTTATATTGATCTCCCCTAAATGATAGAATTACAACATTTGGGGCAGCTCAGAAACATTATTCAATTTAGTAATTATGCTTCCCCCACCACTTTTAACTATTTTCCTACTTAACTCGGAAAATATCAACCGCATGAAAAAAATTGTTAAAAAGAAATTGTACGAAATCATATTTGGGACAATTTTAGTTGAAAATGGCGTAGATAGGTATTGAACAAAAACAATTGTTACAAAATCAACCGGGTCTTACGGTCACGCGTTATCGCATACGTACTACCTAAATATTAACTTTAGCAAAAAAACGAAAGATATTAAAATTGTGTAGAATTTAATTTTCTCTATTTTTGTATAGAGACATTTTTGTCGTAAAACTAATAATAAACGAGATAATTCAATAATTATGCTCTAACTGTCATTGTTTTCCGCCATAACTCGGAAAATATCGACGGCACGAAAAAATTGTAAAATAGAAATGATAGAAAATCACATTTTCAACAATTTTGATTGTTATACTTTTTGTCAAAAAGTTGAAAATGGCGGAGATATAAAGCAAAAACCATTCTCATTTTAATTTTACGCTACTATTGACCCCCTGAAGATTAGGAAACTAAAATTTGGGGCAGCTCCTAATGCAAGGTTAGGCCTGTTATTCGTCTAAAGTCTAAACCGACTGCGACTGAACTAACTGTAATTTCGTAGTTATTGATTAAGAAAATCTTCTACTGAATAATATGGTCTTTCAGATAGGTAGGCTTTTGTCATTTTACGGAATTTGGGGAAAGCTGCTGCAGATTTAAATTGTAGAGGGAGATGGTTTTAAAGTTTTTTTGCGGAATATAATATAGATTTCTTTACTAACTCAGAGGACGGGGTCGACAAATAGACGTCAAAGGTAGAATTTATCGTGAAGTAGTCATGATTAGGTCTTCGTGGAAAGACATGTAGATGTTTACAAATTAAGCAAACATTTTCTAAAATATACAAAGATGGAAGGGTTAAAATTCCGTGATCTTTGAAGTAACTTCTGCAATGTGTTGTTCTTCTAAGGCTAAACATCCAATCTTATTGCTCTTTTTTGTTATCTGAAAACAACATCGAACTGGGCAGCTGTACCAGAACCCCAAAACGGAAGACCATATCGAAGATGCGACTCTAACAAATTATGTTAATAGCTTAACGGCGTGTAGTCGGACAAACTGTGATGTATGGGAACACTGGAACAGGGGAAGTTTTAATTGTGGAACGGGATTTTAATTGTGGAATTTGTCATTCTGACAAGTTTATGATTGTGAAAACTAGCAGATTGGTTTTAAGTTTATTCAATAGCAAATTTTATATAATATATTATGTATACTATTGTGTTTTCAATTTTATCAATCAAAGGCAAAATAAAAATTAAATTAATTTTTTTTTTAAATACCGCGGGCACATAAATTTGATACACTCTGTATATTGAGCTGTAAATATTTATTAGAATTTAGTTTGGATGTAAGTGGATTTCTCTTTTTAATGAGCTTTCCGATGAACCATTAAAGACTTTTGTGAATAATTAAATTGAAAAGGACGATGTATTTAGATTTAAATAAAATAGATTGTTTATTACGAGAACTATAGAATCCACAGGTAGATGTAATTATCACTTTCTGGGAAAGTGGTTTAAAAAGAAAGTTTGGAAATTTAATATCTTTGTTCAACACGAGTAAATGTTGTAGAGTTTCCCCGAAAGTAATTAGGATTGTCGGAATAATTTTGAAAATGAATGTTTGTTTGTCGAATGGAAAAGATTGTTCCTGATTCTTGGCAAGTTGGAAGGGGAAAGGTAGTTTGAATGATTGAGAGAGTTTGAAAAATAGGTCATTATGTTTTGGCATCGCTGAAGAGCAGTTCGACGTTTTCGTGGATAGATAGTTAGCAAGTACCAGTGGCTGTTTGATAGTGGAGAATAGTGTTGAAAAGTGGAACAAGAGACAGATCAAATTGAGACGAAATACCTCTTTGATTCTGTATTATTGGGAGAAGGAGAGCAGAGAATTTTTGGAGTTTTGTTTGAATCGAGTACGTGTCAAAAGAGGCCCGGCTTGTTGGAGAATTGGTGCTGGTATGCTGATAGTTTTGAAGCTGGAGAACGGAGAGGGCTTTGATGAGTAGCCTTTAACATAGTCAACGAGGGAGAGCTGTTTTGGGTCACGACAAGACATGAGAGTGAGTGAAGCAAAAGGTCAGTCAATTTATGTGAAAGAGATTTTTATGTTCGGAAACTAAATTTTTGAGTAAAAAGCATATGAATTAAAATTCCAATATTTCAAAAAGTAAATAGTAAATATAGGTAATCTTGCGAATACATAAATTTGTTTTGTTTAGTTTGTTTTACCAAAGTCATCGGGAACAAACCGATAAATTGTTTTTTTAACTATAATAAATTTAAGTGGTAAAAATTCCATTCGGACATCTGTGTCCACAGGTTTTAGATTTGATAGATTTTAGAGTATTGATTTTGATACATAAAAGACAATTCTGTATTTTTATTTTAATATTTTGCTTTATTTCTTTTCCCTATTTTATCCCGATTAGGATCAACTAAGAGATACTGAACCCACGAGAGAAGATAAGTATAACGTGAGATAATTTAGATTTTTTTTAATAGTATAAAAAGGCACCCTGAGATTTTTTATTCATTTTTATGTATGATTTGCGACAATTAAATAATTAATCAAATAAATAATTAATATAAAATTAATAAGAAGCAGATCATAACAACATGGCGAACCAACGTAGGACATAAAAGTATCTCTAGTTGTGAATTTAAAGGGAATAGGAAACGGAAAAACAGGTGAAGGAAAATTTATTTGCCCGTCGGAAAAAGTTGATATATTTAAAAATTTTTAAATATTTGTTTGACTTAATTTTTTTATCTAGGTACAGTTTTTACGCATTTATTTTATTTTTGATTGATTTGAATTTTGAAATATTTAAAAATTTGTGGGATAAATTGATTATATTTGGGGAGAGAAAAATTTTCGTCTCGACAGCATACAAGGTATTTTCGAATTTCATATTAGGCGGGGATAAATTTTAACTACATGTCGATAACAACCAGAAGCAAAAGCAAAGAAAACAAAAAACAAGAAGAACATTTGGAACAAGAAGGACATATAGAACAGGAAGACATTTTCGAAACAACAATCATGGCATTAGAACAACAGGAATTATCAGGAATAGATAAATTATTACAACTGATGCAACTCCAGTCACAAAAACTGAAACAAAAAATGGATGAAATACATAAAAAAATGGATGACAATCAAAGAGAAACAAAACAAGCAATGGATGAAGCAAAAAAGAAAATGGATAAAGTGGATCAAAAAATGGATGACAATCAACAGGAAATGAAACAAGCAATAGAACAGCACAACAAGAAAATGGAGGAACGCATAGAAAAGTATAAAAATGAAGTAAAAGGATGTTTGACAATAATGAAAAACGAGATAGAACAGCAAGAAATGAAAATTCAAAATAAAATGGAGGAGTTAACATATTGCCAGAAAAAGGAACTAGAAAATTTGGAAACCAAATTTGAAAATTCTTTACAAGAAGACAAGAAAGAAATAGAAGAAAGATTCCAAAATAATGAAAAACTAATTGATGATATCAGAAAACAACGAGAGACCGGAGAAAGAAGAGAAACGATTATCCATAGTACAGAGGATGTGAAAATAAGATTTGGCGGGGATGTAAAAAAATTACACCCAGTAATTTTCATAAACAATTTAAAAAAGAAAATACGACACATCGGTAACTTCGAGACAGCCAAAGAAACGATAAGGAACCATCTTAAAGATGAGGCAAGTTTATGGTTGGATAGCAAAGAAGAAGAATTGGACAATTGGCATAAATTCGAACAAAAGTTCCTTAGTTATTTCTGGGGGAAAATACAAGAGCTAGAAATAAACAAGGAATTGCAAAATGGGAGGTACCGTGATAGAATGGGTATTTCAGAGAAAACATATGCACTACAATTATATAATAATGCAAAACATCGACAGTACAATTATTCATCCGAACAGCTAGTAGAACTGATAGCCAGACATTTTGAAGATACCTTAGAAGATCACATAACTCTACAAAACTACAAAGATATCGACAGTTTGTGCCAATTTTTGCAAATGCGAAAAGCAAAATTGAGAGAAAGAGAAATAAGAAGATCGCAAGATAATTATAGACAACGCGAAAATCGAGACTATAGAGATAGAAGACAGAACTTTAGGAGAGATTATACAAGAAGAGAAAACGAAAATAGAGACAACGGAAGAGGAAACTATGAACAAAGAAATCGGCAATGGAACGAAGACAGATATCGAGAAAACCAGAATAGAAATAACACCCGCACAAATCAAGAGGACAGAAATGATAATAGAAGGAATGAACAGGAAAATTGTGGAAACCGATACGGGTCCGACAGACAAAGAGAAAACAGAAGAGCGGTAAACAACACGCAAATATATGAATATGAGGATGAGAGACAAAGCGAAGGAAGAAGAAGCGAAGAAGAACAGCAAGCGTCTTTTCACGAAAGCGCTCACTAAAAACAAAGGAACAAACAGGAATTTTTTGTCACCCGAAGGAATTTATTAAATTAGCAGGAAATAATGATAAAGGAAGTGGATATAATTTAAAATTTGTAGATGGTTTTATCAATGAGAAACCGATTAAAATTATGATTGATACTGGTTCAGAAATTACTTTGATTAACAGGAAATTAATAGAAGAGGTTGATTTGACGAATTTGATTTACAAAATTCCCAGGGTAAATTTAGTGGGCGCAAATAAACGGATTTTGGCAACAATAAATGAAGGAATACGAATAAAGGTTCGATTGGGGAAGAAATTTTATGCACTACAATGTGTTATAATGCCAAACATGATTCATGATATGATCGTAGGAGTGGATGAATTGTCAGAAAAACATGTGGTGATAGATTTCAAAAATAACACGATGAAAATCACAGATGAAAAAGAAGAAGAACCGAACATTCTGGAAATGGACAACGAACATGAGAAACGAAAAAAGGATAATGCAGACAAAAAACAAACGGTGGAAATGAATTTGGCAATGAAGCAAGGACATGGAAGAAAGAGGAGAAAGCAGCAGAAGATAAGTAAAAACAATGAAGCCTGGGATTCCTCGAAAAAAGAGATGAGCCCAGATGAAGAAAAAGAAGAAAAAAGAGCGACAAAAGAAATGGACGATTGGGTTTCCTCGAACAAAGAGATGAGTCCAGAAGAAGAAAAAGAAGAAAGAAGATTGATAAAAGAAAATGAAGATTGGGATTCCTCGAAAAAAGAGATGAGCCCAGAAGAAGAAAAAGAAGAAAGAAGATGGATAAAAGAAAATGAAGATTGGGATTCCTCGCAAAAAGAGATGAGCCCAGAAGAAGAAAAAGAAGAAAGAAGATTGACACAGGAAAATGAAGCTTGGGATTCCTCAAGAGATGAGATGAGCCCAGAAGAAGAAGAGATCAGAATAGAAAAAGAAGGCGGAAAAGATACAATTGAGACTGCGGTATTTAAAGAGGAAGTATGCAAAATGGAGAAGACAGAATACACAATAAGCATGTGTAGAGAATCGGAGGAAAAAGAAAGAGAATTGATATGTGGAGAAGAAAAGGAGAAGGAACTGCGTGTAATATGGAGGGAATGTGAAAATTTAATAAATGAAGAAAACATTGTAGCCAAAAGTATGAAAATTCATTTGAGACTAAAGACTTAGAAAATTTTCGATCGAAAACTTATCCTATCCCATCTAAGTACAGCCACTGGGAAAAAGAAAGCAATTGTTTTTCAGGTGGGACAAAATATTTTGACACAATAGAAAAGTGTTGTTGTCGAGAGAAAATCATATTTTTGTTGCACTTATTAATACTGATTTTATCTCAAAACAAGTCGGGGATGTTATTGTGTTTTCAATTTTATCAATCAAAGGCAAAATAAAAATTAAATTAAATTTTTTTTTAAATAACGCGGGCACATAAATTTTATACACCCTGTATATTGAGCTGTAAATATTTATTAGAATTTAGTTTGGATGTAAGTGGATTTCTCTTTTTAATGAGCTTTCCGATAAACCATTAAAGACTTTTGTGAATAATTAAAGTGAAAAGGACGATGTATTTAGATTTAAATAAAATAGATTGTTTATTACGAGAACTATAGAATCCACAGGTAGATGTAATTATCACTTTCTGGGAAAGTGGTTTAAAAAGAAAGTTTGGAAATTTAATATCTTTGTTCAACACGAGTAAATGTTATAGAGTTTCCCCGAAAGTAATTAGGATGGTCGGAATAATTTTGAAAATGAATGTTTGTTTGTCGAATGGAAAAGATTGTTCCTGATTCTTGGCAAGTTGGAAGGGGAAAGGTAGTTTGAATGATTGAGAGAGTTTGAAAAAGAGGTCATTATGTTTTGGCATCGCTGAAGAGCAATTCGACGTTTTCGTGGATAGATAGTTAGCAAGTACCAGTGGCTGTTTGATAGTGGAGAATAGTGTTGAAAAGTGGAACGAGAGACAGATCAAATTGAGACGAAATACCTCTTTGATTCTGTATTATTGTGAGAAGGAGAGCAGAGAATTTTTGGAGTTTTGTTTGAATCGAGTACGTGTCAAAAGAGGCCCAGCTTGTTGGAGAATTGGTGCTGATATGCTGATAGTTTTGAAGCTGGAGAACGGAGAGGGCTTTGATGAGTAGCCTTTAACATAGTCAACGAGGGAGAGCTGTTTTGGGTCACGAGAAGACATCAGAGTGAGTGAAGCAAAAGGTCAGTCAATTTATGTGAAAGAGATTTTTATGTTCGGAAATTAATTTTTGAGTAAAAAGCATATGAATTAAAATTCCAATATTTCAAAAAGTAAATAGTAAATATAGGTAATCTTGCGAATACATAAATTTGTTTTGTTTAGTTTGTTTTACCAAAGTCATCGGGAACAAACCCATAAATTGTTTTTTTTAACTATAATAAATTTAAGTGGTAAAAATTTCATTCGGACATCTGTGTCCACAGGTTTTAGATTTGATAGATTTTAGAGTATTGATTTTGATAAATAAAAGACAATTCTGTATTTTTATTTTAATATTTTGCTTTATTTCTTTTCCCTATTTTATCCCGATTAGGATCAACTAAGAGATACTGAACCCACGAGAGAAGATAAGTATAACGTGAGATAATTTAGATTTTTTTTAATAGTATAAAAAGGCACCCTGAGATTTTTTATTCACTTTTATGTATGATTTGCGACAATTAAATAATTAATCAAATAAATAATAATTAATATAAAATTAATAAGAAGCAGATCATAACAATACATATATGAAAAAATGTTTATTCGACAAATATGTTTGGCATTTTAATAAGTCCGACATCTAGAACATGCCAAATGACAGGAATTATGATGGTGATAAATTAATAGCAGTCTGATTTTTGCATGAGAGTTTAATGAAAGGGTAGCAAATCAATTGGAAGTTCTGTCCGATAAAATACATGGGACATTTTCGTAGTCCGACGTTCGAAACCTGTAACCTGTTCCACAATTAAAACTTCCCCTGTTCCAGTGTTCCCGTACATCAAGGTTTGTCCGACTAGACACTGTTAAGCTACTAACAAAATTGAAAATTTCAGCTTGCTATTAATAAACTTTTTTTGGTACGCATGATCCAGGCCTATTATGTAGACCTCTAAACTGTTGCTTTTATATCTAGATTTTAAACCCATATTAGACTAGAGATAATATAAAAATTGAAATAACAGTTGTATTAGAATGATTATTTCATTCATAGGAGATTCTGACCAATAGAAAGCTACAGAAATCTGAATTAAATCGATAATTTTTGATAATTGCCCGTCGTTAAGTATATTACGTCAGATGCCCTTCGTTGTTACGAAAAAATACATTCAGTGACATTAATGACAATTAATGTTTTAAAAATTATAAAAGTTGATGACTTTCAATCGTCAAATATTTATAAAAACTTTGTGTTTAATTGTACTAATTTGTACTTACATAAATGAATTACAATAAAATTTTGGTTTTGAACAGTTTTATTCATGAAATAATCGCAACAAATTGCACTCGAACTCTAAAATTAATATAGAATTTTAGAGCTCTTGTGCAATTACTACTGATTATTTCATTCATAGGAGATTCTGACCAATAGAAAGCTACAGAAATCTAAATTATACTGATAACTTTTTTGATAATTGCCCGTCGTCAAGCATATTACGTCAGATGCCCTTCGTTGCTACGAAAAAATACATTCAGTGACATTAATGACAATGACAAATGTTTTAAAAATTATAAAAGTGATGACTTTCAACCGTCAAATACATATTTATAACAATTGTGTGTTTAATTGTACTAATTTGTACTTACATAAATAAATTACAATACAATTTTAGTTTTGAACAGTTTTATTCATGAAATAATCGCAACAAATTGCACTCGATCTCTAAAATTAATATAGAATTTTTGCCCTCGTGACACTTTGACATAATTTGACATAAATTAATACTGTCAAAGTGTTACTCGGGAAAAATTCAATAATTTTAGAGCTCTTGTGCAATTACTACTGAAAATAATAATAAAAGTTTTAATACGTACCCAGCTCATTAACTGATTTGCGGTTAATGCAAGAACTATGCTGACTACCAGAGACACTATTCCGACACATCCCTTTGTAAGTCTATTTAATTTACACGTAATTCTGAAATAAAGTTAAATATAAAGATAAAATCTGATTTACATAAAAAACGTCGACATACGCTAGGTATTATTAATTTAATCTAACTTAGTGTGCCACATACGCTAGGTATTATATTGTATGTTCTATAAAAACTTCTACCGAACTTTTGCACCAATAATTTCTTTTGTCCATTATTGTTGAATTTAAGTCAAATATTTACGTATTAATAGTCGACATTTCTTTCTAATATGTCGCAGTTATGATCTAATTACAGATTGCAGTGCGGGTCATGTTCAAATTACATGAAATTAACACAGCGTATAGTATTTCTTATAAATAGAAAATAAAGGGGGAAATTTGGGAGAATTAAAATCTCAGATGATTAAACGAAAATGAGTCTAAGGGCCGGTTGTTCGAACGCTAATCAACATTGATCACTATCAAATATTTAATTACTGTCACAACTGTCAATGTCAACTTTGGTTGGGTTGCTGAAAACATAGTTAATTATAATTATGAGATTAGTTAGTCAATTAACATAACAATTATTAACATAATTGATTAACTAATTTCATAATTGTCATCAATAATTATGTTTTCGGTAACCCAACCAAAGTTGACATTGACAGTTGTGACAGTAATTAAGTATTTGATAGTGATCAATGTTGATTAGCGTTCGAACAACCGGCCCTAATAGTGTTATGGGAATACTTTAATTGTTCGCAAAAGTAGCAGATATTATTATCCAAACTATTTCATATTTATGCTATAATAGTGCAGTCACTGAAGGTTTTCACGTCCGATTTTGTTAAACCTCCATAAATTTTTATGAAAATTGGTGAGTAATTAGAGGATACCACAAGGAACAAAGGTGACATGATGCTAACTTGCGCTTTACCCTGGGGATAGATGCCACCCCTTCTCGGGGGTGAAAATTATTTTATTAAAAATAATACCATAATTCGATAGAGGGACAAATTATAAGCAAAATTTGTTATATAAAGTTATTAAAATAAATCAACACTTTTTGAGTTATTAAAGACCAAAGATTTTATTTTTTAATAAAAAAATGCATGTTTTAAATCGGTTTTTCACGTATAAATCAAAAACTATAACCTTTATAAACTATAAGAGCTATAAACTATAAAAAAGTTATTATTACTAAAATTGAAGACAATTAAAAATTGAATACACTCCTCACATAAAGAACTAAACTGATGTTAGTTCAAAGTGAGTAATTGTCAATGCAATGTGTATTTTTTTCGATGAGTACTCAAATGTAAGTATTCAAGCTTAAATAACGGAAAAACGATGCAATGTATAAAATATTCCTGCTAAATATTTGTCAAAGTACTTCGGAATACCTATCAAATGAGCTTCAGAACAAGGTAATAGCGTCAAAATTAAGAAAGTTATAATGAAAATAAAAGAATCGGTTCGAATTTTTTAGGAAAAAGTGAAAAATAAAACATACGCCATTTCCACAAAAATTAAAATTTATAGTAATCCTTACAAGAACTTCTTTATATTAGCATAATTAATGTTTTCGATCATTTTGACCGGTTTAAAATGCATATTTTTGAAAAAAAAGGTATAATTTAAAAAATCATAATTTTTAAAATTATTGTAATTCTCATATTCTTTTGATAATAACTCCAAAAATACTCAATATACGTAAAAAATTATATATAACCAAATTATAGTTTTTTTGTGTTAAATATTTCACCTGTTTTACTATTTCTATAGGGTAAAAAATAACCGAGATAGAAACGTTTAAATCTTAAATTTTGCTGTGGGAACCATGCAACCGGGGTAATTTAACCTTTTATTTTTAAAAAAAGTAAGGGGTTTAAAAGATTAAGTTCGACGTGCTTAAATAACACCTGGAATTAACTTTCTAACAGTTTTTAGATAAACCTGATATCGTAAAGACGAACGGGGTTATTAAAAAAAACAATAACATTTTTTGGAAAAATTTTTAAAAGATAAATTTTGAAAAAATTTTGGAGCATAAACTTTAACGCTATCAACATGTACGGGGGCTCATTGGATAGATATTTTTAAGTTCTTTGACAAATGTTTAATAGGTTTATGTTATAGAATGCATCCTTTAATAGGTTTATGTTATAGAATGCATAAATTTCCCGTTATTTCAGCTTGAATACTTAGAGTTTTTTACTCGCCGAAAAAATATATATTCAATTACCTATAACTCACTTTTAGTTAACATTAAAAGGTTTTTCTAGTAGGGGGTTCATTTCGTTTTTTATTATCTTTAATTTTGATAATAAAAACTTTTTTGTAAAAACTTACGCTTTTTGAGTTATTGATGAAAAATTGGTTAAAAAAACATGCATTTTTCTCAAGAAAAATTAAAATCTTTGATCTTTATTAACTCAAAAAGTTTTGATATATTTTAATAACTATATAACAAATTTTTCTTGAAATTTGTCCCTCTATCGAATTGGGGGTTTAATTTTAATAAAATAATTTTCACCCCCGAGAAGGGATGGCGTCCACCCCCAGCGTAAAAGCGCAAGTTGACACCACGTCACCTTTGTTCCTTAAGATATCCTTTAAACTCTCACCAATTTTCATGCAAATCGATGAAGGTTCAACGAAATCGGATTTCATAGCTCATATCCACCTTCAGTGACTCCACTATTAGACTGAACTAGAAAGAAATACACATATAGAAATAATTCGGTCATATTATGAGACACCCTGTAGATATACTTATATGTAGATCTGCTCAGTCAGGGACAGATCCAAGGTAAACGTGCTCCTGGCAGAAGAAAAACATCACGGCTGAAAAATCAAAGACAATGGTACATAAAATCGACTACACTATTTTCAGAGCTGGTATCAATAAAGTCACGATAGCGAATATGGTAGCCAACATGATATCCCACGATTGATCATTTTCATGAAACTAGAAGAAGAAGAAATAAATATATAGCGACACACGCTTCATTTTTTTTTAACTTATTTTAAATATTAACTTTCTTTTATAAACGAAAATAATATGGGTCATTTAAATTCATATGTGTTTCGCTCCTAAAATACAAAACCAGATTGTATAAAATTAAGGTTTTTTTCTGGGAACCAAATTCCCCATTAAATTGTTACCTTATCAGACCTTATGTCAATAAATCTTTTTTTAATGCATTCGAAGTCGCTTCTTAAAGGGCCAGCCTCTTTATGGCAATAAATTAGTCTTTAACTTAAAACCACAGACATGTGTTTTCAGTTCAGTCGATCCACAACAATGAGTCGATACACAACCCCAGCAGACATCGGTCGGTCATACGAAGGTCGTTTTTTTTCAACCTCCGTTTGTCCATAAAAAATTCCCGTGAAGCGTTTCGCCATTGCGGTGCGCAGTGGGCGACAGCGCATCTCCCCCGCTACACTCAACATTAATCCCGACTTCCAGGCATCAGTCTGTACTGTGCTACACACGAAACAACATGACCGCGACAATTAGTTCTCCCGCCAAGTGTGCATTACGCGCTGTCATTCGCTCTCATTTGACACATCAAGGATGTGTCAAGTGTGTGTGTCAAATGAAACTTGTGGAAATTCCATTGCCAACGATGTTAAAGTGAAGCGACGGTTGTTTCTCACCGCTTCATCAACACGTTGAACAAGCTCATCTGTAACGACAGAATTGCGACCTTGACTCCCTTCGTCATGCACATCATTTCGTCCTTCTTTGAATTTTCGGCATCATTAAGCACAACTCCATCACTCATAAACCCTTCTCCGTACACTTGACACATCCTTCGATGAATTGCAGCTGCACTATTGCCTTCTGTCTGCAAAAAGCGAATGACACCACGTAATTCACACTTGGCGGGAGAACTAATTGTCGCGGCCATGTTGTTTCGTGTGTAGCACAGTACAGACTGATGCCTGGAAGTTGGGATTAATGTAGAGTGTAGCGGGGGAGATGCGCTGTCGCCCACTGCGCACCGGAATGGCGAAACGCTTCACGGGAATTTTTTATGGATAAACGGAGGTTAAAAAAACGACCCTCGTACAACCCTCGCTGGGCTCAAACAATAACAATCCCTCCTACGAGATATAAGCACGCCTTTTTAACCAAAAATAAATAAATATTACTGTTCGTTGTTTTTACACTTATTTTAATTTATAACAATTTTTATACTTACCTAATGATACGAAGATTATATTTAATCCATATACTTAGTCTTCTTCGTTGCTCTTCTTTATTATCTGTCTCGAAAATATTGTTAAACATATTGTTTAAATGATGAATATGGATTGTTAGCTGCTGGGAAACTTCCCAAGGTAAGAGACATGCCGCTCCAACTAAAATGTAAATATCGTAAATATTAATTTTCTTTTTCTTCTTACGGTACCTTATCCTTAAGGACGCTGGCCATTACATTTGCCCATTTAATCTTATTTGCAATCGCCCTGAATAGTTCTATGGAGGTCATATTCGTTCACTGTTGTAGATTTATAAACCAAGAGTTGCACCTTCTTCCTGGTCCCCTTTCGCTATTGATTTTGCCGTCGATTATAGGTTGGAGTAGTTCATACTTTTGATTTATTACGATGTGACGAAAATATTGAGTCTTCGTTCTTTTATTATAATTAATATTCTAATTGTTAAATAGCCAACTAGAAGCACGAAAATATCAGCGAGTGTATGTAAAATCGGGTGCACGTTATTATAATATGCCCTTACCACAGTATATAGAGGCTCCTTCTTTATACTGTGCCCTTACCGTGCGCCGCGCCGTTATTTACCACTTCTGTGAGTGGCAACGATGGTAGGATCGTTGTATCGGTCAGAGGACTGGATCGTCTCTGAAAATTTTGCGGGCACGATGGCTCTTAAGCCGCTGTGGATTAGTATTCGTGTTACCAAATTTTAATTTGGTGACACGGCTAGGTAAGAGCCGGTAGGTAGTTTATGTCCCGGTTAGCTAATCGGGACAGAAAATACCGACCGTAAGAATATCGGACTTAATAAATGCAATTTTAATTATTATTATAATTATAAGTAATAATTATAATTCCATTTATGAAGTCTGTTATTCTTAGGGCCGGTATTTTCTCGATTAAACTCTGGTTAGTTAACCGTACCGGCCTTTTGGAGTCGATTATTGCATAATATGCATTATTAATTATTAGTTTATAAATTGTAACTGTACTTGCTTACTATACAGATAACATATCTATACCTTTTTATCCTATATAAATCATATTAATCGATTTTAATTACTTGTCGAAATATATTAATTAACAACAACATTATTATATGACATATAATAATATTAAAATAAAATAAAAATTATTTAATATTTTAGGCTAAAAATGACAAACGAATGTACTGATTAGTATACTAATTATACAATTTGGATTTTTTAATAAAGTATAAAGGTGATATAATACATATTTTACCTAAAAACAACAAATATGTTTTTAGTTTGTAGATACTTTTATATAGTTTCTTAAATTTTTAATTTTATTTCTGTATTTCATCTATTTTTATAATAGACCTGGATGGCGCGTACCAAAAAAAAGTTGATTAGTAGCAAGCTGAAAATTCACGGTGTCTAGTCGGACAAACTTTGATGTATGGGAACACTGTATATATAAAAATATTTATAAAATACTTCTGGTTTTGGTAACACTTTAGAAAAAGTTACGCGTCGCCACTGAAAATAGCCAACTAGAAGCACGAAAATATCAGCGAGTTTATGTAAAATCGGTTGGACGTTATTATAATACGCCCTTACCACGGTATATAGAGTGAGGTTCCCTCTTTATACTGTGCCCTTACCGTGCGCCGCGCCGTTATTTACCACTTCTGTGAGTGGCAACGATGGTAGGATCTTTGTATCGGTCAGAGGACTGGATCGTCTCTGAAAATTTTGCGGGCACGATGGCTCTTAAGCCGCTGTGGATTAGTATTCGTGTTACCAAATTTTAATTTGGTGACACGGCTAGGTAGGGGCCGGTAGGTACTTTATGTCCCGGTTAGCTAATCGGGACAGAAAATACCGACCGTAAGAATATCAGACTTAATAAATGCAATTTTAATTATTATTATAATTATAAGTAATAATTATAATTCCATTTATGAAGTCTGTTATTCTTAGGGCCGGTATTTTCTCGATTAAACTCTGGTTAGTTAACCGTACCGGCCCTTTGGATTCGATTATTGCATAATATGCATTATTAATTATTAGTTTATAAATTGTAACTGTACTTGCTTACTATACAGATAACATATCTATACCTTTTTGAAGATATTCTTCTTTAGCGGCGAATCGATTGAGGGTAAAATTGTACATGAACCACGCGCCTGCGCACACTGACAGTATGTAGTTCATTGCTAATCTTTCAAGATAGGTATGTATGTATCTGTAACCGTGCAAATAAGTCATAAAAAGAATATATTAGTGGTTTTAGGAAATGTATTATTTATTATAATTCTTGTGTTTTTGGATTTGTGTTTCCCTGTAGTAAAATAATAAAATATGTAGGCATAACATTTTTACAGTTTGTCGCCGTGTTGTGTAATTATATCCGAAACTTACGTGTCAATTCAAGTGGCTCGATGGCGTAGTTGGCAGAGCGGTGGGACAGAGAACGGAAGCACACGGAAGGTCGCGGGTTCTAATCCTGGACGATTCATACTTTTTTTATTTTTCGTTATGTTAATAAAAATTTTTTGAAAATGGTATGTGTGTGTGTGTGTGTGTGTGTGTGTGTTTGAAGAGTTGGCTTGGAAGCTAGTCCTTTAGCCACAGAATGGTAGTAAAGTTTATTGGTTTTTAAATAATATATCCAACTTTAAAAAGAAAGTTACATATTAGCTCAAATATTTCTCTACTGTCTAAAGAAAGTAAATGGGTGATGTTTATGGGAGTCTGAATTTTAAGATCTGTTAATTTTAAATAGAGCTGATCTGTTTCAGACTTATGTTTACCGCACTTGAAAAGAATATGGTTGATGTCACATTGTGATATATTATCACATAAGCATAACCCAGAAGGGATAATATTTAACTTAGCTAAGTGAGCTAGGAATGCGCCGTGATTGGTTTTCAGACGAGTTATTGTCGCTGTAGTCTTCTTCAACATTGCGTATTTAAAAATATAGGAAATATCTTGTGGTAAGGTAGGGTGGATAGTATAATACTGATTATTTGAGTTCGCTGCTATTTTTTTCCATTTTTCTTTCCATTTGATTAAAGTTGTGTTATTATAATGTAGCTGTAAGTCATCCAGTGTGAATATAGGTAAATATAATCCAGCATGGGTAGCATCCTTAGCAAGCTGGTCAACCATTACATTTCCCTTGATGCCGGTATGACTTTTTACCCAAATAACTGTAATATCTTTATTATATATTTTATTTTTGATGGCACACAGAATACTATTTCTTTTATGTTGTGTCATATTTGAGTTTAATTCTTTAATGACCGATAATGAATCTGATAATATAACTGCTTTATTTAATTTGTGTGAATTTAACCAATCTAACGCTTTTTCTATTGCTACCGCTTCAGCGGTATATATTGAACAATGTGATGGAAGTTTAATTTTCAAGGATTCGCTTTTATGTGGAATGTAAACTGCACAGCCTGTGGCACCATCCTCTTTTTTGGAACCATCAGTATACATTATAACGTGATCATTATAGTCACTCAATATGGATTTAAGTAAGACAGAATTTATTTCTGTAGATTCTGTGAACTTTGGTATAATGACTTTTGGTTTATTTAACATTACCTGAAAATCACCTCTATATATTGGTAATCTTTTTTCCCTACCATAGATGTTAGAATAATCGTAGGTTTCTAATAAAGCATCAGCAAGTGGGGGAGAATTTTTTATGCGCCAATAATTATTTGAAAGATTTTCAGTTGATAACTCATACAGTTGTCTAAGTAGATTATTATTGTTTAATCTTAACTTCAAAATATGTTTAATTGCCATCATTTCTCGACGATTTTGAAGAGGCATTTCGTTACTTTCAGCAAGTAGAACAGGGCTAGGAGTAGACTTCATAGTGCCCAAGCATATTCTTAGACATTTGAACTGAATGCGGTCTACAGTCAATAAATGTGTTTTACTGGCAGCACCATACAGAATGCAACCATAGTCTACAATAGATCGCACGTAGGCTCTGTAAAACATCAGTGCAACTTTAGGGTCAGCACCCCATCTACGATTAGTGACACATTTAAGGATATTAATACCTTTTTCACTTCTGCTTTTTATATATTTAACATGTTTTGACCATAAAAGTTTCGGATCAAGAAGAATGCCAAGATATTTGTATTCTTTGACAATAGGTATATCATATCCAGACAGTTTTATTTTGTCAGGCGTACGAATCCTATGTCTAGTGAATATCATTATGGCTGATTTGTCAGGGGAAATGGTCAGCGCATGATTTGTTACCCAATTATTAACCTTATGCATGATGAAGTCCAGAGCCTCCAGGCAATCAGTATACGAGTTACGCTCTGTATAGATGCATATGTCATCGGCGTATTGAATGCAATTAATTGAATTATCAAAAATGCCATGAATACTTGCTGAAAATATGTTGAACAATAGCGGACTTAAAACTGATCCTTGTGGTAGACCTGTATGAGCTATTCTAGGACCATGTAGTTGGTTTAAATGATCTTTAATATATATAACACGATTATTATAAAGATGAACAATATTAGAAGCTATATTTTGAGGTAATCCCATATCATAAAGTTTTTTATGCAACATGGTTAAATCAACAGAATCATATGCCCCTTTTAGGTCTAAAAACAAACAGGCAAGATAGTTGTTTCTGGAAAACGTCATTTGAACGTCTGTGACTAAATGTGATATTGCATCAAGTGTTCCAACACCAGACCTAAATCCATATTGTGTACTTGGGAGAATACTATAATGTTCTATAAGCCATTCTAACCTAGTCTTAATCAGTCTTTCGAATGTCTTACATATGCAAGTCATTAATGATATCGGTCTATAAGAAGAGGAGAGTGTTTTATCTTTATTAGGTTTGAGAATTAAACAGATAACTATTTCTTTCATATGATCTACATATTTTCCATTGAAAAGCCAATCGTTGAAAACTGTTAGTAGACTTTGTTTACCTATAAGAGGTAATTCATATATAATGTTATAAGTAATTTGATCGCGCCCCGGAGCTGAGGAATTAGAAGACTTGAGTGCAGCCTCAAATTCATCCATATCAAAACTTTTCTCGAAAATATTGTATTTATAAGTTTGACTGTTATTCTGAATAGGAAGATCAACATATGGCGGAGCAAATTTGTCGAGTAACTGTTCTACTAGTTCATTTGATAGAGGATATCTTCTTGAGTGATAATTTTTATTCACTAGTTTATTAACAAAATTCCAAATTTTACTGATGGGAGTGTTTTTGTTTAAAGTATTGACAAAGTTAATCCATGAATTTTTTTGTTTGTTTGTAAACAAAAGTTTACTTTTGGCTTGAATATGTTTATATTTAATATAGTTTTCAAAATTCGATACTTTTTTGTAATTTTTGTATGCAAGTTTCCGAGAATTTATCATATCTTTACATTCATTATCCCACCAGACTGGAGTTCTAGTTTTTGGCTGAAAAGAGTTTTTGATATTCATAGAATATGAGGCAGCATCGTCAATTGTCTTTAAAAGGAAGTCAAAACGATCCTCAGAAGTGATATTATCAAATATATTTTCAGCCAATATTTTTTCTATATGATATTTAAAGATATTCCAGTTTGCCGAAGACTCTTTCCATTTAGAGGAAGGAATTATTGTGCATGGTTGATATTCAAGATCAATATTGATTAGTATAGGTAAGTGAGTTGAACCCAGGGTATCAGGGACAGGATCCCATGTAGTGTATCCAATTAGATTGGATGTAACGAGGGACAGATCCACCATTGATAGAAGTTCATTGGGTCTTGTTACTTTGGTCGGTCTACCGTCGTTTAGCAAAACTAAATTACCGTTATCTAACGCGTCCACTATACACTTACCCTGAGCGGAATCTTTCAAGGAACCCCACCTACTGTGGTGTCCATTGAAATCCCCACCAACAAAAACCTTACCGCTAAATTGACTAAAAAGTTTTTCCCAATCTCTACAAGTAACTATTACTTTAGGAGGTTTATAAATGCAAACAACTACTAGTTTTATTTGTTCTATAAAAACTGCACACGTTTCAATACCTTTATTAAAGTTTTTAGTTACTTTAACCTCAGTAAAACAAAGATTATTTGATATGAGGATGGCTACACCACCAAAACCATCAGGTCTATCAGTTCTGACAATGTAATAACCTGTTAAAGCAAAATTTTTATTTTGAGAAAGCCATGTTTCATTAAGTAAAATGACATCAACTACATTGTTTTCAAGATAACTAAGTAAACTAGGTTTATGTTTATTTATAGATTGACAGTTCCACTGAAGTATGCTAAACGTCCTATTATTCCCCATCACTTTCAGTATTTATTAGGTTGCCTAACATTTTTTCAATTTCTTCCTTTGTATTTTTTTGTAAATTAGGTAAAAATATTTTAGGGTTAATTTTCTTGATAATATTTTCTATCAAAGCTGGGATTTCATTAATTATTTTACATTCTATTTTTTCTTTGTAAGCCATAAACTCGTCCCGGTAGGGATTGGGGATTATGGGTTGGGATATGGTATTTTTAGTTTTGTGAGATCTTGGAAAAGTTGGAGGTTTCTCGGTCGCAGTAGGAGAGACAGCTTTACGCTTGTTTCCTGATCTTTTAAAAGCAGGTACATATGATTGATTTTGATTTGAGCCTTCATGGACATTGGGAGTTAAGGAGGGAAAATTTTCTATAGTATTTAAAATATCGAATCTATTATTTGTAGTTATCTTGGCGTATGACGGATTATTAGCTATGGCTTCTGCCTCTTTAAAAGTAGTATTTTCAAAAGCCATGATTGATTTTATTTTGTATTGATGTTTAAATGTAGGACACTGTTTAGAGAGCGAGTTGTGTTCAGAGGAGTTGCAATGTAAACAGAATAGTGAGTTAGTACATGTTTCATTATTATCGTGTATTTGACTACAGTTTTTGCAACGATTTGTTGTTGATTTGCATTGCCGAGCAGTATGGCCGAACCGAAAGCAAAAAAAGCACTGAACAACTGGGTATATATACTGTTCAACATTAAATCTAACCAAGTCTAATTTAACAGTCTTAGGAATGCTATTTCCTTCAAAAGTTAATATTACCATCTGGCGAGGAACAAGAATTGTTTCGTTATCAGAATCGATTATTTTCCTTTTCAACCTTTTTACTTCGATAACTTTTTTATCTGAAACAATATTTTCCAAAATATACTTTTCTTCCAAAAACGTATCACATTCTCTGATTATTCCCTTTTTTTGGACAAAAAATGATGGAATATACGCAACAAGTTTATTGCTCTTAATAAGCTCGTGATCGACTAGAGAATTTGCGCAAGTATAAGTTTTAAAGATTATCTTCACCTTATTTCTACCTACAGCTTTTATGTCTTGTACATCATATTTGAAAAACTGATTCTTAAATAAATAGTGACCGACGCGGACTGCCGTTAAACGAGTCAACTGTTTATCTATCGACTCACAAAAAACATAGTAAGGGCCTGAATCATTTGATTTATACCTATGATTTAAATTTATATATGTTTTTTCTTCCGTATCCATTGAGGATGTATTACTCTGGGGTGGTTCAGCACCACCCCCCGAGTCACTCATAATAGTAAATATTTAGATTCTACCTTATACTTGTAGACTGGCCTATTTCTATATTTAAATAAATTACCCACAAATTTATTAATAACACTAGTCAAGGACACCGGCACAGCTATCGATATCGATACACACCTGTTCACTGTCCAACGAATACTGTTTGAAAATGGTAGATAAGAAAGTTAGTTTAATTTTTAAATAAAATACAAATAACCTGTTAAGTATATTTACTTCGTTTAAATTACCTATATAATAGAAGAATATCTTCTTACGTGCGTACAAAGTACACACACATTCTTTTTTTTATACTATATAAATCATATTAATCGATTTTAATTACTTGTCGAAATATATTAATTAACAACAACATTATTATATGACATATAATAATATTGATTATACAGTACATTGTAGTGTATAATCAATAAAATAAAAATTATTTAATATTTTAGGCTAAAAATGACAAATGAATGTACTGATTAGTATACTAATTATACAAGTTGGATTTTTTAATAAAGTATAAAGGTGATATAATACATATTTTACCTAAAAACAACAAATATGTTTTTAGTTTGTAGATACTTTATATAGTTTCTTAAATTTTTAATTTTTAAATTTTATTTCTGTATTTCATCTATTTTTATAATGCGCCAAATGACCTGGATCGCGCGTACCAAAAAAAAGTTGATTAATAGCAAGCTGAAAATTCAGGGTGTCTAGTCGGACAAACTTTGATGTATGGGAACACTGTATATATAAAAATATGTATAAAATACTTCTGGTTTTGGTAACACTTTAGAGAAAGTCACGCGTCGCCACTGTAATTGTTCTTATTGTTAACTCAAGATATTAAGATATAATCTGTACCATAGATGGAAGCAAAAAAGCACTAAACAGATCGTATTAGCAAATATATAATAAATTCTATGTAATCGTAGCTCTATCAAAAGAAGACAAAAGACAATGCTCTCACCTTTGGCATCTCAGTATACTTACTTTTGTCGGTTTTACATGTTTTCGATAGCCCTAAAAATCTACAAAAAAAAAAAAAAACAAAAGACGGCTTTTGTCGTCAAAAGCAAAAAAACGGTGGATGTTCTTTTGCTAGTTATTTTTCACGCTACCTTTCACCCTGCTAATTTCGCCTAGTATATTTCTCCTATATTTTTTTTGTTTTTTATTACCTTTTATTAATAGTTCTGTTCATTTATACGTTTTCCATTCTTTACAATCTACTATGAATCGTGTATATTTTACTTTTTCCTGTTTATCCTAAATTCTTATTGTTTTCCTTTATTTTCGTTGTTATGACCAACTTCAACGCTTCAACACAACTTAACAGTTCAGATCTTTGAACTTTACCAAATTAAAATTACTGAATTACTACGACCAACCATTTTAACCTGTTAATATTATGATCTGTTAATGTGATCTGTTAATATTTCTTACGATATTTGATTATTTGAAGCTGCTGGCAACATTGCTTTCAGTTATGTGGTAAAGGTCAGGTATCTTGGATTATTTCAGTATATGGCAAGACCTTTCGGTGCCACTGGTATCATCGGCGTAGCTATCCTCAGTTTTCAGGGGGGCCTGGGCCCAGAGATGCTACCAAATCTACCGAAGTCTCTTTATTTTCTACCCAAAAATCAAAATTCTTAATTTTCCCTACTATCCTGTTATTTTTTAATGTATATGTTATGGACAAAGTGATTATGTTAGCCATTATGTATAATGCCCGGTCATTATTAATAATGACTAACTTCAGCGGGCAATTTGATAACTTTTTACAATTTATCATATTGTCTGGTCATTATGAAAAATGCTATACTATGGCCGGGCAATGTGATAAATCGGCGTTCTTAGTAAATCATGCGATCTTCAGCAGCGAATCAACGCGCTGTATCCAAGGTTACTGTCACCGAAGCACGTCGGCCATTATTTATAAATCATATTGCAGTTGAATGTTAGTAATGGTATATACGACAAGTGGTTTGTTTGTGACATTTCTTTGTTAATTCTTTGTTTATAAAGTATTGCATAGTGAACTATGGAAAAAGAAGAACCATTAAGTGATATGAAAAATCGATTTAACAATCGGTTAACTGAATTAGTTTCAGTAAAAAGTCAAAATTCACAAATTTTCACAAAAACAGCCTACATGGAAATGATACAGAAGGTAAAAAACTCTAAAAGTAAACAGACAAATAAAACGCCGAGTGATTATCAGCGCTTACGAAGATTCGACGTTATGACGATTAGAGAAGTAGAAAAATTGATTGTTCCTGTGAAAGAAGATACTCATGTGCCATTTCACAGAAGACTGCAAGACTGTTTTCATTAGTATATAAGAAATATTTTAGTTTTTACTACATACTTGATTGTATCAAAATAAATATATTTCATATTTAATAAAAATAAAAGTAGTTTTAATCATCCTGTGTAGTAGATGCCAAGCATTATACATAATGCCCGGGCAATGTGATGAATTTAATAGTATTTATTATATTGACCGACAGTATTGGGCATTTTTTATATAGCCCGGGCATTATGAAAAATGACCAATTAATCATATGGTCCATAACATATATAAGACATGAACTAATAAATATTTTTTGTTTGTTTTGATATTAATTGAAATTAATGGCAGTTCATTACTAAAAAATTTTTGTTAGCTGATGCCCTGATAGATTAACAAATAGATTTGGCAATAGAGTTTAGTCAATTTTCTAGAATCCTTGAATTTCCTTGCAGTTACTTAGCTTGCGACACATGTTCAGCAGATAGAGATTCAATTTTATGACCACTTTTGTCCTTTTATATTATGATTTTGTGACCAATGTACCTACCTGAATAGTGAATATTGTTAAGGATTGTGGATTATTTTCATATAGAAGATAATATCAAACTAGAAATAGTACTTATATATTAAAATTTTAAAAAAGGAGAAACTTATTTTGCACCCTATTTTACCTTCTTATTATTTATACCGAAATCTTGGTATTTCGACATAATTAAAAACATTAAAAATTTTTCTCTAAAAATTAATTTTGCTTGGTTTTGATTTTAATAGTTATTTATGATTTAAGTGTTAAAAGTACACGTTTAAGGCACGCATGTGAAAGTTTGCAGAATGAGCGAAAGCGAGTTCTGCAATTCACATGAGTGCCCTAAAAATGTACTTTTTAACACGCATATCATACAATATTTTTCTACAAACGTAATTACAGGACAATATCTACAAAAACTTTTACTTGAACTTGACTGACATTCCATTTTTATATTTTTTTGACATTACATCAAAATTGCCTATACGGTCAATACGAACTGCAGTGACTTAAAAATTTTAAAGCACTAGTGCCTTAAAGTATAATTTTTAACGCTCGTATGGAGTGCTAAAAATTGCATTTTTAACACGGTTGTAGAAAAACGATTATAAAGTGTAAAAAAATCATTAGTCGAGGAAATGAAGCATTTTGGCTCGAAATTTTTTCGTCCGGCATGGATTTACTTAAAATTTTCACAGAAGGTAGGGAATAGTCCAAGTATCATTTTCTATATCATGCCGCTGTACGCTTAAACCATAGGGGTGGTTGCCACCCCATCTGGGGGCGGGAATTTTTTATTACATTTTAACCATGTATTAATGTAAAAGGTAATTCTAAGGAAAAAATGTTTTTTACATTTTCTTCGTAAAACTAATATTTTTCGAGTTATTCGTGCTTGAAAGTAACAGTTTTTGGTCGAAAAAATCGTCTTTTTTAGAGGGTTTTTTGAGAATACCTAGAAAAATATGCATTTAATCAAAAAAACTGCAGATAACAAAATTGTATCTTTTAATAACACAAACTAAATTCTTTTTCTATAATATCTTTAGGACCAATACAAACCGAGATACGGCAGGCTAAAAGTTACCTTTTCTCGTCAAATGCATAACTTGAAATATTCAAAGCCAAATAACGGGAAAACTTTGCATTTTTCGAGGAAAATTTAAATTATCTTTTTTCAAGCATACAATTAAACTTTTTGTTGTTCTGAAGCTATTTTCTTGTGGCATTTTTACAATTTTAACTATTTATAATGGGAAATAAGCCACAATATTATTAAAAAATGATTTTTATTAACGTTTCGACGCCCAAATCGGGTGTCGTTGTCAAAATACAAAATACTACTAACATAAACAAAAATGTTGTTGCTTAGTAAAAAAATTCTTCTAATAATTTATTTAATTTGACTCATTTCTATCGGCAATTCATGGATGTGGATATCCATACTGAAAGAGGAAGTCAATAGAAAGAAAATACCACAATTAGTAAGTCAATAGTCGAGTTAGTACATATTTTATATTTTGGTATTACTTATATATCCTTGTATTATTGATATTATTTATAATTTAAACAAAATTATAGTAAAGTCAGAATTTGGTATTAATTGTGAGAGTAAATTAAATGTAAGACCAAATACTTACGATGTCGGGATAGTGTCACGAGGTTTTTCCTGGTTTTCCCTCGTGATTTACTATGAGATCTCTAACGCGAGAATTTTAATGTCACCGTTGCATGTGGTTGTCTTTTTAAAGACAGATCACATGCTATGATTTTTTGTGACGGATATTCTTGAGTTGAGGTTGATTTCATGTAAGCGAATGAACTATCTTTCAGTAAAGTTGTCCCAGGAACGCAACTCATAAATATTGGCAATATTATTTTAAAGTCTTCTACTTTAAAATGTATCAAAATGTATCTGAATTGCCGATATAAATGAGTCAAATTAAATAAATTATTAGAAGAATTTTTTTACTAAGCAACAACATTTTGTTTATGTTAGTAGTATTTTGTATTTTGACAACGGCACCCGATTTGGGCGTCGAAACGTTAATAAAAATCATTTCTTAATAATATTGTGGCTTATTTCCCATTATAAATAGTTAAAATTAAACTTTTAAAAAATAATACAAAAAAATTTCTATCATAAAAATGGAGCGACTTATAATAGAAAAAAGTCGGTACCTGCTTTTCTCTACGAAAAAAAAAAAAAAAATCAGTGAAAATAGCCCCCTAACTACCCTCCTAATTAAAAATTTTTCTTCACCTTTCTGTAATTCGTTATATTTGTATTGTAAGTACACCCAAGAAGTTTGTTCTATTCAAAATGCCCAATTTTAGAAAAATTGGAGTTTAAAGAAAAATATATTTTTTGCAATTTCGTATTTTTCACCTTTTACTTCAAAATATCTCCGAAAATACTGGAGATACTAAAAAAATGGCAGACTACTAAATTGTAGCTTTTTTAATAACTAAAATTATATTGTGCATAGATTTTCATTACAGTGAATGGTTAGTGAGATATACATGTTCAAAACCTCTATTTACGAGCAAACACCCCCTTATTCGAGCCTTTTAACCCCACCTTAATTAAAAAGTAAGGAATCTAACGGAATTTAACTTACACAATCTTATAGTTATTCAAAAATCCTACAAAATCATTTTTAAAAAACTTTTTATCGCAAAAAATAAATAAGCTATGTTTATAACACGAATTTTTTTTTTTCGAAATATTCGAATAGTCCGCTTATGGAACATTTCCAATGCATGTATAACACCACAGAACTGGTTCGTATACTGGAAGATGACTTAAAAACCATTTGTGTTTGAACTTCTACATATTTGAAAATTCGTATTTTTGTGTAAATAATTTTTTTTGTAATTCTTTGATTCTACTTTTTTTTTCTGTATAGACACAGGTTAACCCAACATGTTGGGTTAATCTGTGGTATAGATCTATTAAATTATCTACTTATAAAAATTTTAATGTTCTTAAGGGTGGTTTTTAAGGGTTGAAATATTATGATATTATATCCTAACTAAAGCATAAAACAATCATTATTTTTAACCAATCGAAACCAAAGGCTATAGCGGGATAAGATGGTCAAAAATGCCCCCGCACCGATCAGCCCCGCTACTTATGTTTTTGATAAATAATATAAAATTATGCCCTCATGCACATTTTTAGCTTCCCAGAGGTCCTAAAACGTCTTAAATCGAGAAAAGAAGAATTTTTAGGTTTTATTTTTTTGTGAGCGCAATTTGACTTTAAAAAATCTGAAAAAATTCAAGAGGTTGTATCTTTTGAATATAAAACAACTTAATTTTTTTCAGATTTTTGTAATGAAAAATGAGCCCAGGAAAAATTTTTGAAATTTTCAAAAAAAATTTAGGTTATGTCAGTATGATTTAAATAGTATTTTTTTGTGTACTTTTTGCCTTTCTTTTAAATGAAAGAGGCAGAATTTTTAATATCCGAGCGGAAAGAACTAAAAAATCGAAAAAACCGTTTTTTAGGATTTTAGGATTTTAGGATTTAGGATCCTGACTACAACAACTGAAAAAAAACTAAAATTGTGAATTTTCTTATAAAATTTGGTATGTGGGGTTATAATAATATTTGGAACAACTTTTCCAAATAACTTATCGATATCTGTAACGCGAAGCAAATCGAATCGCATATCGAAAATTCACCCTGTTTGCAGTAGGCCGCGTTTAAAATTTAAAGTTCAGTTGACTATTTTAAAAATTGTGAACCATCACCCTGGATGACTGTTAGGTCTGGATCCCGCGTATGAAAAAAAAGTTGATTAATAGCAAGCTGAAAATGTGTTAATAGCTTAAGGGTGTCTAGTCGGACAAACTTTGATATATGGGAACACTGGAACAGGGGAAGTTTTAATTGCGGAACAGGTTAAAAATTTGGAACGGTCAGACCACGAAAACGGCACATTTATTTTGTCCGACAGAACAGACTTAAACTCTCCGAACAGAGATTAAACTCTCATGCAAAAATCAGACTGCTATTTATAACCAAATGGGCGTTTTAATGAGTGGAACATGTAGAATATGTCAAATGACAGGAATTATGACAGGTGATAAATAGCAGTCTGATTTTTGCATGAGAGTTTAATCTCTGTTCGGAGAGTTTAAGTCTATTCTGTCAGACAAAATAAATGTGCCGTTTTCGTGGTCTGACCGTTCCAAATTTTTAACCTGTTCCACAATTAAAACAGCCCCTGTTCCAGTGTTCCCATATATCAAAGTTTGTCCGACTAGACACCCTTAAGCTATTAACAAATTTTCAGCTTGCTATTAATCAACTTTTTTTTCATACGCGGGATCCAGACCTATGTGCAAAATTTAAAATCTGTATATATTTTTATAGCCGAAATATAGGGGTGTGTTCATCTTAAATGCGACACACTGTATCTTGTCAATTTGATAATTTATTGCAACTCATATAGTCGTATTTTTTATTTTATAGATTCAAAATATACAATCAAAGTACTGACTAATTCACTAATTTTATCATAAAAACTTTAAATTGATTGCATTGAAGTATGGAACTAATTATTAATGTGTATTAATAATGTGTATATAATATAATATAATATAATATAATATAATATAATATAATATAATATAATATAATATAATATAATATAATATAATATAATATAATATAATATAATATAATATAATATAATATAATATAATATAATATAATATAATATAATATAATATAATATAATATAATATAATATAATATAATATAATATAATATACAGAGTGAGTTTTATGTACGGAAACCCTTAATTATCTCGGAAATGGCTTGCACGATTTTTATAGATTATGGTGGGTTGGAGTTTTCTTATGTGGCCGATATTATAATACTTACAGTGTTGTCAGATCTTCCGTTTTTCTGAAAATCTAATTAATTTTCTTATTTCAAATAGAACACCCTGTATATTTTTTGCATTTTAAAGTCCTTAAGAAATACTGAATATTTTCCATGTTATATTCCCTTTACCTAAAGGCCATAACTTCGGAGTTATTGCTACATTTATTTAAAAAACTTTTTAAACAATAAATTATAAAAATAAATTTTTTCGGCCTGCGTAGACATTATTTTACGTTCTTTGGACCATTGGGAACAAAAAAGTTTTCTTGTAATTTTTCTCTAAAGTTGATCGTTTTCGAGTTATAAATAATTTAAAACTGAAAAGAAGTCGAATAATTACGATTTTCAAGGTTAAAAATCACAAATCAAAAATATTATTTTTGAAACTGCCAAGTACCTATAGAAATTCAAGCTAAAGCCTTATTTTATCAGTTACCAATAAGTAATTTGAGCTTGTTTCATTCTAAAATATTGTTTTTTAGTTGTTAATGATCGCCCGTCCTCTCATATGCGCTTCATTAACATACTCCGCAGTTTCAAAAATATTGTTTTTTATTTTTGTTTTTGAACCTTGAAAATCGTCATTATTCGATTTTTTTCAGTTTTAAATTGTTTATAACTCGAAAACGATTAACTTTAGAGAAAAATTACAAAAGACCTTTTCTTGTTCCCAATGATCCAAAGAACGTAAAATAATGTCTACACGGGCCGAAAATAGTACATTGTTTACCGGGTAGGAAAAGCTTAACATTCCTGGACGACTGTGAAGATTGCTAAGTCGAGGCGCAAGCCGAGACTTAGCAACACAGAGTCCAGGAATGTGGCTTTTCCTACGAGGTAAACATACTATTTTTCCGCAAATCGTTTAAAATTCGACAGATATTGATTGATTTAAAAAAAACGCGATAATTTTATTCCCAAATAAATGGTGCTTTGAAATTCCTAATAAAATTACTTGGGTTACTATGGAAACGTATTGAGGTTGAATTGTCAAACTTGGAAAATGTTGTTGAACACTAACAACTGTACGGAAATATCATTTCCTTACAGTAAGGAAATGACATTTCCTTACAGTAAGGAAGTCCTGACTTTTTCTTCAAGAAATTTTGACAGGAATGTCAAAATTACCTGGCGATTTGCGGAAAAATTTATTTTTATAATTTCTTAAAAATTTTTTTTGAATAAATGTAGCAATAACTCCGAAACTATGGCATTTAGGTATAGAGTGTATATCATAAAAAATAGTCAGTATATCGTAAGGACTTCGAAACGAAAAAAATATACAGGGTGTTCTTTTGAAATAATAAAGTTCATTAGATTTCCAGAAAAACGGAAAATCTGACAACAATGTAATAATTATCACTGTAATATCGGCTGCATTAGAAAACCCCTACCCACCAAAACCTATGAAAAACGTGCAAGTCGTTTCCGAGATACTTGAAGGTTTTTATACATAAAACTCACTCTTTTATTATACCTAATAATTATAATAATATTATATTAATACGCATTAATTGGTTCAATATTTCAATGCAATCAATTTGAACCTTTTATGATTAAATTAGTGAATTAGTCAGTATTCTCATTGTATATTTTGATTCTATAAAAAATACGACTATATTAGTTGCAATAAATTATCGAATTGATAAGTTACAGTGTGTCGCATTTAAGATGAAGACACCCCTATGTTTCGGCTATCAAAATATATACAAATCTGAAATTTTGCGCAGTCATACAAGTTGATGGTTCACAATTTATTTTTAAAATAGTCAACTGAACTTTAAATTTTAAACGCGGCCTACTGCAAATCCACAAACAGGGTGAATTTTCGACATGCGATTCGACTTGCTTCGCGTTACAGATATCGATAAAAGTTATTTGGAAAAGTTGTTCCAAATATTATTATAACCCCACATACCAAATTTTATGACAAAATTCACATTTTTAGTTCTTTTTCAATTATTGTTGTAGTCAGGATCCTAAATCCTAAAATTTGCTGTCCCGAGATGCATCTCGAGACAGCCAAAAACGGTTTTTTCGATTTTTTCGTTCTTTCCGTTCAGATATTAAAAATTCTGCTTCTGCCATTTAAAAGAACGACAAAAAGTACACATAAAATGCTATTTAAAAGTTGACCAGATCATATTATCATAACCTAAAAATTTTTTGAAAATTTCAAAAATTTTTCCTGGGCTCATTTTTCATTACAAAAACCTGAAAAAAATCAGGTTGTTTTATATTCAAAAGATGCAACCTCTTGAATTTTTTTAGATTTTTTAAAGTAAAATTGCGCTTACAAAAAAATAAAACCTAAAAATTCTTCTTTTCTCGATTTAAGACGTTTTAGGACCTCTGGGAAGCTAAAAATTTGCGTGAGGGCATCATTTTATATCCTTTATCGAAAACATAAGTAGCGGGGTTGATCGGTGCGGGGGCATTTTGACCATCTTATCCCGCTATAGCCTTTCACCCATATTAAAGTTTACAATGTTTTTATATAATTTTTGACAATAAGGGGTAGTTTACACCCCTAAAAATAATCGACGCTCTTGAGCATGTTATAGAATATAAAGTACAGGGTGACATGATCCTAATCTCAAATTTGTATGTAAATCGATGAAAGCCGAAATTATTCTTTTATGATAAGTAATTTTTTATATAGCTCCCACAAGGGTGGATTTAAGGGTTGAAATATTATGATAGTATATCTTAAAGCATAAAACAATCATTGTGGAACTAATAAGAACCAAATGTTGACAATATTAAAGTTTAACATGTTATTTTATAATTTTTTACAAGTAGTTATTTAAGGGGTAGTTTTCACCCTTAAAAATTCAAAAACGTACAATGACACAATATGGAAAATGAACTAGAGGGTGAAATAATTCAATCCCAAAATTTTTTACAAATAGATGCTGGACGAAAAAATTTCGAGATTTTGCCATTTTTTCAGTTTTATTTCCTCGACTACATTTTTTTGCCTATACGCTGTGAGCTTCGCTGGTGTCGCTCCTAGTGGCACTACTAATTCAACTTTCACCGGTAATTTTTAAATTTATTATTTAATTGTTATCGCTTAATATTTACAACGCAAAAAAGTAGTTAAATTGTAATCGATTTTAAGATTTTGCTAATCATTTTGACGTTCTATTGACAAAATATGAATTTCTTACTTGGGATACTTTCACAATTATCGTGTAGATGGCGCTAAGATTAGTAGATTAATAGATTAATAGAACATTAAAAAAACTTAAATTCAGTATTTAAAACGTAAGTATATTTAAGGTAAAAATATATACCACAGCTTTGACCAACTAATATTTTTTATAATTAATGTTTTTAATTTTAATTTTAAATTAATCACTTTGATATTTATGTCAAATTTCCGGTAAAGGTTTACAGACTTGTCACTACTGGCGCTCGCAAATTTGTAAATATCCCCTCTACGTACGAGCTCACAGCGTATAGAACAGGGGTGGCCAAGCTCCTTGATAGTCCGAGCCATTTGTCAAAATTTGAAATTTTTTGCTAGCCGCAATTAAACAATTGTCTAAAAAGTGTCAAAAAGGTCAATTTTTCCCTTACTGTTTGGATTTCGAGATTTTTAAAGTGAAATAAAATGGTTCACACCGTTGTTTGAAATATGCAAATAACTCTACAAGTAGCCTTTACTAATTCAGAATACTTCAAATATTCTACATCATCCTTACATCTGTTTCTGGGACGGCCTACTGATCTTCTATCTTCTGTCAAAAAACACTGTCTTTAACAGTCTGTCTTCCTCTGATCTACCACATGCATTGCCTATATTTATTATCTTAGCTTTTATATGTCTGATGATGTTTTCAGTACCATACACAGTCACCAATTCAACTTTGCGGCTCCTTTTCCACTTTTCTGTCATCTCTTTGAGGGACAAAATATCATTCATTAATTCATCAAATATCGTTTGAGAACTTTGCTTTCAAATACCAGCAGCTTATTTATTTCCCGCTGATGTAGAGTCAATGTTTCACTTTCATATGTAACAATTGGGGGAAGAATTGGATGTACAGTTTTAATTTATATTGTTTTTAGCAGCTAGATCTTAATAATGATAATAGGGAGCATAATGCTCTATTCCACGCAGCCATCCTTGCTGAGACCTCTTTTTATATGTCGTTGTCATCTGTGATTACCGCCTCCTAGATATTTAAACTCTTTTGCTACTTCGAAGTTGTGGTCATTAATAGTTGTTATATTCTGCCTAACTCTTCGTCTTTAATTTTTGGTTACTAGCATATATTTCGTCTTCTTCTCATTTATTTGAAGGCACAGACTACCTGTTTCTTCCTCGAGTTGTCAAAACACCTCTCTCACGTCTCTTGTAGAATTAGCGACTGCACCTATATCATCAGCAAAAGCAAACAATAGTTTTGATCCTCGATTCTTAAATCCTCCTGTCAGCCGAGATGATATTTTACTTATTACATTGAACAGCCACAGTGATAAGGGGTCTCCTTGTACAAGTACTGATGTTACACTTAATTTTTTATATTTGCTGTCAGTAATTTAAGACATTTTCCAACACAAAAATTAAAAGTAATTCAGGTACGTTTATTGAGAGCCACAAGTAATCCTTCAAAGAGCCACATGTGGCTCGCGAGGCACAGTTTGGCCACCCCTGCTATAGAACGTTCCTTGAGGATTTTAGAGAGAAATGTTTTAGCTACTTTAAAGAGTTAGTAGAGGTTGGGATATGTTTTTTCTGAGCCAATTAAGTTTTTTATATACATTCATGACAAACAGTTTAGTTAGATTGTAACATACAATTTTTTAAAACGGTCATTTCTGCTCTTAAGGCAAAAGTGTAGATATTTAAAATTTTGTCAAAATCAATTTATTTAAAGAAATTACAAAGGGATTCGAAAAAAGGTTATTGTAAGGGTTCATATTGATGCCCATCTTGATCAATGCATTTAACGTTTCGCAACAGAGAAGCAGGTTCGGCGCGAAGATTTTCAAATCCTTCTTCAATTGCAGTTCTGAGGTCGGGAAGGGTGCCTAGTCCTCTTGCAAAAACGCGGTTCTTGAGAAGGCCGCACAGGAAGAATTCACAGCGTGTCAGGTCACATGACCGTGTAGGCCACTCAACGATTCCTCATCTGCCTATCCATTCTCCAAAATGAACATTAAGGTACTCCCTTGCACATGTCACGTAGCTCGACGTCCACGTGCTCTCATGACACCGACACAACAGGGAACTTGCATACATTTTTAAATATTAAAATAATATAAAAAAAAAAGAATGTGTGTGTACTTTGTACGCACGTAAGAAGTTATACTTCTATTATAATATAATTTCAACGAAATAAATATACCTACTTAACAGTTACAATACAAAAAATTAACAATAATTACCAAAAATGAACCAAAACTTAACAATGCAAAATATTAAAAAAAAAGAAAAAAATATGAATCGTCCGGGATTTGAACCCGCAATCTCGCGATTTTATGATCTCTGGTCTAATGCTCTATCAACAAGGACATCAAGCCGTATGCACTTACCTTTCAGATATACATAATTATACATCACGGTGACAAGTGAAATATAAAAATAGATGTTTTATTATTTTACGCCCAAAGAAGACAAATCCAGAGACACAAAATTATAATAAAAAACCTTTTAAACCACCTTTTTCAAATTGCGCAAGTTTTATTATTAATATTAATGTTAATAAATGAAATATAAATATTTTGACGTTTCACAATTTGACAATTCACTTTTAACTGCAGTGCCTTAAAATTTTTAAAGCACTAGTGCCTTAAAATAGCATTTTTAACGCTCCTATGGAGTCCTAAAAATTGTAACACGTTTGTAGAAAAATATATTTAAAAACACTAATATTCTTTCCACACATTTTCTGGACTGATACATACATAAATTAAAACATTTTGAAGTATAACTTCAAAAATATAATATGAAAATTATTTCAAAAGGCAGTATAACTATTAACTAACCTTTGTTCTTTTTCTTCCCACAAATTTTAAAACGCAACAACCATACATAAACAAACCGTCAACCGTCCAAACCACAACTGCGCTACAGCTGCCATATTGGATAATTTTTGACATGTCATTTGAACATCCAATCAGAACAAAGTTATAATGCGCATGCGCCGGGATCGTAGGTTTTAACATATAAAAATTCACCCTCCTATCGCGCGTAAAGAAGTATAACTTCAAAAACATAAGGTAACATGATCTTAAAACGCTTGCATGTAAAAAAAAACAAATATTTTTAAGCCATACGCTTATTACGAGGCTTTGAAAATGCTATAAAATTCAAATTTCTCAGGAAGCGCTTGAACGTCCTTTTATTGGTCTGACGTCACGGACCACAACCGGGCTACGAGTTGAGCCCGGTTAAAAACGCGATTATAGTTACGGGAATTGTAAGTAACATTTTAATCGTATTTAATTGAAAATTACCAGATATTATTTGTATTCTTGCATAGTTCTACAATCAGTTTATTTAGTTTTAGTTTCAAAGTGAAATTTATAAATATTAAAAATTGCTACCTTCTAAAGTGCTTAAAACGCATAAGTAGATACTATTACTCACGAGGGTTTTTCAAAAGAAAGCGATTAGGCTATTCTGGGGATTGTATAGTACAATACATTTTAATCGTCTTTAATTGAAATGCTAAGGGTAAGTTTGATTTAACTGGACCAACTTAGGTATAAAAATACAAGATCTTAAATACTTACTATATAATTAATGGAACAGATTTTGCAAATATTCTCGAAGCATTGCTTTCGACTATGCCGAAATCTTCTCAAAGAGACATAAATGTGTATCCTGTTCTTTTTTTAGAGTTAAAAATAGATGCATTGTTTGTAATTTCCAATATATTTCCACTAATTGAAACGTATTTCATTACAAGATAAAGAATCACTTTCATTGTACCAATAGTCATCGCTAACACTATATTCACAATTATCTTCAAATACAGAACGTCCTGATTCACTTTTTGTATCTTCAAATAATGTTTGCAAGTATATTATAGGTCAAGTTCCTGCATCCTTATTATATATTTTCAATGGCCACAACCCGACTGTAACACTTCTGTGAAATTTACACTGAATAGCTTTACTTCTGATTTTGATGTGAGTCTGTGTTGATGCATTATTCAGTTTTTGAGGTAAAGCTGATTGGTTTAATTCAGGTCCTGCTTGAACTAACTTGGTGAAACTAGGATCACACTGTCTCTTATCATCATTATCCTCTAGAACAGACTTAGATGTAGAAGCGGCATCTTTAATAAGCTGTCGTTTAACCCTTTTAAGGGCTGCTTTCCTCATGGGCTCAGAAAAAGTTCGCTTTCTATCTGGTTAACAATCAAATATGTGCAGGATAACACCTGACTTAATAATTTTGGGACCACCCATAATCTTGAATTGGCTGCGGCTGGGAGCCGCAGCCAAAAACACCATTCTGAACTTGATTAACCTAACATGGAATTCAAGAGTCCCAAGTCAATGGAGGAAGAGCGAGGTCATACCCACCCTAAAGAAACAAAAAGACCCGAGCCTGACTGATAGCTACCGGCCAATATCCCTCACAAGCTCCTTATGCAAAGTAGCCGAAAAAATGGTTCTGGACAGACTGAACCGAGCCATAACCCATCTTGAACTGATTGACGACGCACAAGCTGGCTTCAGGAAACACAGGAACACATGGACCATGTAGTCGAGTTTGCTCAAAAAGTCAAGAATGCTTTCCACCGTAAGATGTCAACAGTTGCAGTGCTAGTAGACCTCAAAGCTGCATACGACACAGTATGGAGAGGTTTGCTATTACACATGATAGCGAAGTCTGGAATAGACGGTAAACTGTTCAATTGGATAAAATCTTTTCTCGGGGAAAGGTATCAGAGAGTCAAATTTCACAACCATTGTTCCAAATTCAGACTACAAAGACAAGGGCTGCCACAAGGAGCTGTCATCAGCTGTCAATTGTTCAACCTAATGATAAACGATGTGCTCGCAATGATTAGAAAGACACCTGGTGTTGAAGCCCTCCTGTATGCCGATGACCTCCTAATATGGGCATCAAGTAGCAGTCTGAAAGCGCTCGAGGGAGTAATGAACCAGGCTCTCAAAAATCTAGAAAAATAGGCGGATAAAAACTGCCTAACTGTCAGTACAACCAAAACCGTATATCAAGTACTTACCCTTTCAACAAAGCAGACTGCTGTCAAGCTGACATACAAAGGAGTCGACCTGGAAAGAGAGGATGTAACAAAATACCTGGGGGTGTACATAGATAAGAAAATGACGTGGAAACCTCAAATCGACGACATTGCAGAGAAAGCCACAAACAGATGTCGACTGCTCAAACGTCTCACAGCAACAAAATGGGGCGCCACGCAAGATGTCTTGGTAGCAACATACAAAACTTATGTCCGGCCGATACTAGAATATGGGAGTGAAGCTACAATAACTGCGAGTACAAACACCACCTCCAAGCTTGAAGTCGCCCAGAACACTGCCCTTCGCGTCATCACCGGTGCTCCAAAATCAACACCGATTACATCAATGGAAGCCCAGACCGGTATTGAACCAATACAATGCCGCAGAGAGCAACACGCGTTAACCTTCTGGGAAAGGCAAAGACGAATACTTCCACAAAAATGGGACGAATATAGACAAGCAGCCTCACGTCTTAAAACACAAACCTCTCCGCTTACAGTAGCAAATCAAATCATGGAAAAATACCACATTGACCTGTCGAAAGCCGCCCCCTTCCCAGCGCAAACTACACTCGCCCGCTGTCTACCAAACACAGAATTGCATCTTGAAAACCATAACGACCCGAAGCACTTATCGTCAGACATTGTCCTAAGGAAAGCCACCCTAGAGACGATACACACCAATTACCCAGCGCATGAGTGGCTCCACATCTACTGCGATGGCTCATCGATGCCGGACTCGGGAAGAACAGGAGCAGGATATGTCTCAACGTTCTCCAAAGGCTCCATAGCTGTGGGTGCCCCTCTCACCAACTATGATGGCGAAATTGCTGCTATACACGAAGCCGCTAAAAGTCTCGAGAATCTCCAACACCCCCAAAAAGTTGCCTTCTTCATCGACTGCCAAGCCGCAATCCTCGCCCTGTCGACAAATCGATATACCGACTGTGCACAAACAATATCTTGCCGCGTCGAACTATCGAACTTGCTGGAAAAAGGGTGGCTGATTACTTTACAATGGATCCCTAGTCATGTCGGTGTTGAAGGGAATGAAGCGGCGGATGAACTTGCAAAAGAAGGCACTACTCTTCCACAACCCCCTAGCTTCCAATCGTACACATCAGCAAAGTCCACCATTAAAAGAGGAATCAAAGCGAAGATAAAAGACCAGCAAATACAAGCCGGTGCTGGAAAATCTTGGGCCCACCTAATAGAGTCACCAATCCCTCACAACTTGCCGAGACCCATCAGCGTAGTCGCGTTCAGAACAACTACGGGGCATGACTACCTGGCCTCCCATCTATATCGCATCGGCGTCCGTGAAAATGACAACTGTCCACTATGTAATCAGCCCCAGATGGATGCTGCTTACCTCCCAGAGTGCCCAGCCCTGATAACAGACCCAGCCGAGGAGGATGAAGATCGCCTACGAGAAACGGCTCGTCTATACTGGTCAGCGCGCCGCCAAATGGCTAACATGCCAAGGGTGGGCGTTGGCTAGTAAGTAAGTAAGTAAGTATAATCTTGAATTTATATACGATACCTTATATTTATAAACGACAACTACCTAATATTTTTCTTGAAATAGAAAATGTCTTATTAGTATTAGGTACTTAATTAGATAAATACTCACATCGAAATGATCCTCACAGACATAAAGACCTTTGTTACTTTGTGAAATATCCTTTTTATCTCTCCTGCATGCCTTTAGCCAGTTCAATCGACGTTTTTGGTTCTACAGGTAGAGTAAAAAATATTTGTTGGATGTTCTGACAGTTGTGTTTTGGAATTCCGGTACTATATAGTACTCATATTGCGCAGATTTGTTTTCCATTTTGATAAAGTCTTCACAAGTTTTCCACTAAATACAATAATATAAACACCGAGCAAACAAGACAGTTATTCGACATGCACAACTAGCAATGGCAAAATGCATCCAATGCAATAGCTCGCCGAACGGGCGAACGAGAACACAGTGGTTGGTGACATCAGACCCCAGCTCGCGCTTTTGAAGTTGTTTGAAATGGAAATTTTGGGTGCGGAAATATTATCAGTTGTTGTACGTACACTATTCATTGTTAAGACGTACTATTTTGAATATAACATTTTTAAACAATAAATAACAAATTATAATAAAATACCTACTGTCTGAAGCACGAACATGCTTCGTTTTAATCCTTTTCGACAGCTTTGCCAGACCTATGAGCGTTGCCGAAATTATGCCGATTTTTCGAGAGCGTTGCCTGACTAATGCCGAACCCCGTATTATAGTACATAAAATATCAGACAATTTGTCATATATATGTCATAGGGCGAATAGCAATAAGACAGAAGAAGCAGAGGTAACCTGCGTCCCAGTGAAGAATTTTATAGAAAATAGTGCACATACACTGACTGAAAGACTTATGTTTAGCTCGTAAGTACTTATTGTAGTTGTAGTAGGTATTTCGTTTTCTCTCGATCAACACGAGTGTTGCATCCACCCATTGTGTTTATGTATGTTTTGTTCTCTTTCTCTTAGGTTTGTTTTATGCTCTATTTGTATATATCTATTGTCAATAAATAGTTAGTATTCAACGTAAAAGCTCCTTTGAACCGTATTGTCCAGGGTAAAAAGGTGTTTTCCATGTCACTTCAACAGCCAGGCGTTTTTTTTTGACAGGTAATACCTATACGCTGTGAGCTCGTACGTAGAGGGGATATTTATAAATTCGCGAGCGCCAGTAGTGATAAGTCTGTAAACGTTTACTGGAAATTTGACATAAATGTCAAAGTGATTAATTTAAAATTAAAATTAAAAACATTAATTATAAAAAATATTAGTTGGTCAAAGCTGTGGTATATATTTTTACCTTAACTATACTTACGTTTTAAATACTGAATTTAAGGTTTTTTAATGTTCCGTAATATGTAATTAAAAATTAATCTATTAATCTTAGCGCCATCTACACGATAATTGTGAAAGTATCCGAAGTAAGAAATTAATATTTCATCAATAGAACGTCAAAATGATAAGCAAAATCTTTAAAAAATAGATAACAATTTAATTACTTTTTTGCGTTGTAAATATTAAGCGATAACAATTAAATAATAAATTTAAAAATTACCGGTGAAAGTTGCATTAGTAATCCGCTAGGAGCGACACCAGCGAAGCTCAGAGCGTATACGAACAAATTGTAACTACTTCCTGCATCAATTTTTATTTATAAACAATTTAGTGTAAAAAACGGCATTTTTTCCTTTGTTTTCAAATCAATGGAAAACAGTAAAACTTATGGATTTTTAGTACAAACATCTTCGAGAGCATGGAAAAAGTTTTAAAATGGCGTATTACACAGTTTGATATACTCATTTGTTGTTAATATAATTACGAAAAAAGGTCGAAATTGCAAAAAAAATAATTTTGTAATAACTATTGTAAAAAATTAGTGTACAGTTTTAAAATTTTGTCAAAATAAGGGTTCTTTGGTGTTTAATATGTGACAAGAATTTCAAAGCGATTCATTCAATTGTTTAAATTTTATTCAAATTGTTTATCCAGAGAGCTTTTTTTGCAATAACGTAAGTCAGAAAAAATTATGCTAAAACCATTCTACAGGTGTCAAAAGACAGATCATGAGCTAAATTTTCAAATCAGTTTAAAAAAAGTGAATAAAAAATGCATGCATGAAATAGTTATTTTCCTAACTAGTGCGGAAAGTGATACTTTCACGCACGAGACTGCCGTTGACCCGAACGACGCGATAGCGGAGTTCGGGCAAGTAGTCGAGTGCGGGGAAGACACTTTCCGCATAAGTTAAGCGCTGGTTTCCTCGAAAGCGGTACCGACAAACTGCGACCGTAGCACTGCGATGAATTACGTCATATTACGGTGAAAAATTCAAGGTTCTTCACTGCGGCAATGGAATGTGCAAGCTCAGCAAGCGGTGGCTTCCAACGCATCCTTGGAAACCACCGCTATTATTTTGCATAGTACAGTTTTTTATGACGTCATTCATCGCAGTGTTACGGTCGCAGTTTGTCGGCACCGCTTTCGAAGAAACCAGCGCTTTAGGAACAATATTTTTGTAGTGCCTCACGTTTGGAAAAAAATCACAAAAAATTTACTTTCACGCACGCCGTGCTGGAATGTGCAACTTTCGGAAACGAAATGCGTTCGTGAAAGTGGCTCTTTTAGCACGGCCGTAGAAAAAATAATTATGCAAAAGTATCGTCAATTTTTCAATATCTATAAGCTTTTTATTTTTTTATATAATAAATTATATATATTTATTACAATTTTTTGTCAATTATTATTACTTGACAGTTGTGCCCCTAAAACACGGTAAAAATAGTTATTTATAATATAAGTGTTAAAAGTAGGTACACGTTTAAGACACGCATGTGAAAGTTTGCAAAATGAGCGAAGCGAATTCTGCAATTCACATGAGTGCCTTAAAAATGTACTTTTTAACACGTACATCATACAATTTTTTTTACAAACGTCTTATATATCAACAATTATAATTTATTCATTCTCAATTACAGGACAAAATCTACAAAAACTTTTACTTGAACTTGACTGACATTCCATTTTTATATTTTTCTTGACATAAAATCAAAACTGCCTAGACTGTCAATACGTAAATCATAACAACTATAGAATAACATCTTACTTTTATTGTTGTATATTCTAACAAATTTTAATAGTTCTTTTTCTACAAACGTATTAAAATGCAATAATACAGTTTAAATTAAATTTTAAAAAACCTTTTAAACCACCTTTTTCAAATTGCGCAAGTTGTACTATTAATATTAATGTTAATAAATGAAATATAAATATTTTGACGTTTCACAATTTGACAATTTACTGTTAACTGCAGTGCCTTAAAAATTTTAAAGCACTAGTGCTTTAAAGTAGCATTAGTGCTTTAACGCTCCTATGGAGTGCTAAAAATTGCATTTATCGACTCCATGTCATATTAGGTATATGTTTTTAGTTTGTGAAAACTCTCATTATAGAAAGCAGTGCGTGAAGGGTTTAAAGTGTGCGTGAAGTAACAATGTATTTTAAATCGGATTTACTTTTTCGCACACTTTCAATGGGTTTTTTGGCACACTTTCATGTAATCAAATATCCTTAACTTTCGCGTTGTCATGGTGATGAAAATATGAGCAATGACTTACAACAAAATTTTTGACAGTTTTGTAGTTTGAAAAAAGTTAGGATTTTTAAATGTCAAAGTTCAAAAAATTATAGAATAGAAATGAATTCCAGTGACGAAGAGTTACAGTTTTTTTATTTGTTTATCGTAGATAAAATATTGTATGAAACTGTGCGTGAAGTACTTTTTGCGAACTTACGCGATGTATAGCACTCGTTCCGTTGTCGCTCCTACTCTCAAAGTCGCTTGCGTTCGCAAAAAACATACTTCACGAACTGTTTCATAAATAAATATTTTAACACGGTTGTGGAAAAAATAGATTTTTGTGAAAAAACTTATTCAAAAAGTTTATGAGGAAAAATTGACGATACTTTTGCATAATTTTTTATTACTAATAAATGTATTTTTTATTCACTATTTTTTAACCAATTTGAAAGTTTAGCTCAGGATCTTTCATTTGACACCTCTAGAATGGTTCTAAAATTAATTTTTTCTGACTTACGTTATTGCAAAAAAGCTGTCTGTCAAAAAACAATTTAAATAAAATTTAAACAGTTGAATGAATCGCTCTGAATTTTTTATCACATAAAGCGCTAAATGAAGGTGGCTAAATTTTTTTAGGCGCTAAAGAACCCCATTTGACAAAAAATTCAAAGCTCTTTACTAATTTTTACAATAGTTATCGCGAAAATAATTTCTTTGCAATTTCGAGCTTTTTTCGCAATTATATTAACAATAAATGAGTATATCAAACTTTGTAATACGTCATTTTAAAGCTTTTTCCATGCTCTCGAAGATGTTTGCACTAAAAAAAAATTAATTAAGTATTTTCTATGGGAAATAAGCCACAATTTTACTAAAAATGAATGTATTAACGTTTCGAAGCCCAAATCGGGTTTCGCTGTCAAAATACAAAATACTATTAAAATAAACAAAAATGTTGTTGCTAAGTAAAAAAATTCTTCTAATACTTTATTTAATCTGACTCATTTATATTGGCAATTCAGACGTATATTATACATTTTAAAGTAGAATACTTTAAAATGATATCGCGAATATTTATGAGTGGCGTTCCTGATTTTCGAAACCCGATTTGGGCTTCGAAACGTTAATACATTCATTTTTTAGTAAAATTGTGGCTTATTTCCCATAGAAAATACTTAATTATAAAAATGCCACAAGAAAATAGCTTCAGAACAACATTAACAAAAATTAAGTTTAATTTTTTTGATTAATTAAAAAAAAAGGAAGAATGCTGTCTTCTGACACTAAATTGTTTATAAATAAAAATGGCCGCCAGATCCTACGCAGGAAATAGTTACAATTTGTTCTTTTAGGTATTACCTGTCAAAAAGGCTTGAGTAGCCTGGCTGTTGAAGTGTCACGAACATGGTATATTTTTGCCTTATTACCCTGGCCTAATAGTCTTTAAGCCCCCTCTCCCCTTTATTATAGGTAATAACTTCAGATTTTGTTCACAACCAGCGTCCTATAGTCATACAGTCTCTCTCTTCGTTAAGACGTTCTATAGATGCGTCCTATGGTTATGTTGTGATATTATTATCTGAACACCCATAAAATTTATTTATTAAATAATTTAATTTTGTTATACTTACCAGGTATTACACAGTATAATATTAACATAAATTGAACGAACGATATTATTAATTGGGTCGATACGTCAGCCTCAAAAGGTAGCCACACAGGAAACATTGTTAAGCAATTAATATGCAAACCTTTCTCTTCAGCTAGCTTCAGACAACTTCTACTTCCATAAAGAGCTGCAGTTTCATATAGAAATACACATTGAAAAAAAAATATGGTTGCTACAATCGCCAGTCGATTACAGAATTTAATTGTCTCATCGATTTTAGGCGGTTTACCAAACATTTCATAATCTGTAAGCAATCGTAGAGTTTTTAACCATTCCTTTGAGTATATAGGATATGCCAAGCATATAGTAAGTATTCCTGCTGCAGAGACTATAATGGGTAAATGCTCGCTAATATCTACGTCAAGTTTTTCTAAAAAAGAAAAAGATAAAACTATTGAATTGAAAAAATATAGGTATCTGCAAAATATTAGTTACAACCAAATTAGTTATTACCTCTAATTTAATGTGGTTCTAATCATAGATAACGTAGATATTTACTGAATCCCTTCTAGCCTGTACTTTAACCATTTGGAGAAACTGATATGTTAGTCCAGGGCCCATCTGTTTTGAGATGGACGTTGAGAGGCGACTCAAATTTTTTTGCAAAAAATGCTTGAAAATAACTCAAATAATAATATTTGAGTTATCCTCCCTCTCAAAAAGGTCCGGAACATTGTTTAAATAATTAAAATGTCAAAAAATGAAGGAAAAATTCGATTTTTTTCTTCGTTTTTTGATTATAACTTTAAAAGTATTCATTTCCCAGAAAAGATGTACTGACATAAAAGTTGCGTAATTAAATTTCCTACAATATAGAATAGTTAAAAGTTGAAAAAATAGTCACCCTTGTTGCAAAATAGCAATAATTGCGAAAAAAACCATACAAAAACAAGTATTCGCATTTTACGTTTTTCAACCATTTATGCTGCACTTGTGACCTTCATATTTGACCCAGAAAAACTTTATAATACAGTAAAACAATACTGTAAATTTCATTAAGATTGGTTTAATAGATTTTGCAAAATAAATTTTGCAATCCAGCTTTCGCAAAAACAATTCATTTTTTCAAAATGTTACAGGACTAAAAATAAAGCAGATAGCAAGTTGAAACTTTTTTTGCGTATAGAAGTGTACTGTATCTTTCATTTGCAATTTGCAAAATTAAAATCGATTAACTACCACGGCGTCAGGAATTTTTTTAAATAAACATTAATTATTGGTGCTACGCGCAGGACAGCGGTGTTCGATTCACATGAAGTTGATTTCCACCAAAATTTCTTCCAATCTTCATCTAATATATTATTTTCTTACTCTATATTTTGTTGTATTTTAATATTTTAATTCCACAAAAATCAAACTAATTTTATTATTGTTTGTGAAATATTGTTTAAACAATTGTATATGTTTAAAAATAATTAACTTTTATTCTCAAGTTAAAATATATGAACAATGAAAGTTTTTGCTAAAAAAGTGTTATTTCAAAGGATAGAGTATGTGTTTTTATTTTGCAATAAACAAATTTATTTATTTATATCGAAATGTAATAAAAATTAAAATGTATCAATAATTATCAAAGGTAATTGGAATGCCCAATGAGAGCAAATTATCCGGTGTCCTGCGCGCAACACCAATAATTAATATTTATTTAAAAAAATTCCTGACGCCGTGGTGGTTAATCGATTTTAGTTTTGCAAATTGCAAATGAAAGGTACAGTACATTTCTATAAGCAAAAAAAAATTCAACTTGCTATCTGCTTTATTTTCAGTCCTGTAACAGTTTGAAAAAATGAATTTTTTTGCGAAAGCTGGATTGCAAAATTTATTTTGCAAAATCTATTAAACCGATCTTAATGAAATTTACAGTATTGTTTAACTGTATCATATAGTTTTTCTGGGTGAAATTTTAAGATAGAGTGTGTGTTTTTATTTTGCAATAAACAAATTTATTTATTTATATCGAAATGTAATAAAAATTAAAATGTATCAATAATTATCAAAGGTCATTGGAATGCCCAATCAGAGCAGACTATCCGGTGTCCTGCGCGCAACACCAATAATTAATGTTTATTTAAAAAAATTCCTGACGCCGTGGTGGTTAATCGATTTTAGTTTTGCAAATTGTAAATGAAAGGTACGGTACACTTCTATAAGCAAAAAAAAATTCAACTTGCTATCTGCTTTATTTTCAGTCCTGTAACAGTTTGAAAAAATGAATTTTTTTTGCGAAAGCTGGATTGCAAAATTTATTTTGCAAAATCTATTGAACCGATCTTAATGAAATTTACAGTATTGTTTAACTGTATCATATAGTTTTTTTGGGTGAAATTTTAAGGTCCTAAGTTTGGCATAAATGGTTGAAAAACGGAAAATGCGAATACTTGTTTTTGTATAGTTTTTTCCCAATTATTGCTATTTTGCAACAAGGGTGACTAAGTTTTAAATTTTCAACCAACTCTATATTGTAGAAAATTTAATTACACAACTTTTATGTCAATACATTTTTTCTCGGAAATGAATACTCTTAAAGTTATAATCAAAAAACCAAGAAAAAAATCGAATTTTTCCTTCATTTTTTGACATTTTGATTATTTAAATAATGTTCCGGACCTTTTTGAGAGGGAGGATAACTCAAATATTATTATTTGAGTTATTTTCAAGCAATTTCTGCAAAAAAATTTGAGTCACCTCTCAACGTCCAAATGTACTAATATTTTTACAGATGCGCCCTGGTCTATGTAGCGATACTCTCAAATCGGTTACACCAAATGGTACCTTAATAAGTTTGTCATAGGAGTACTTATGATTGAAAAGAGTTTATTTGTGCATTGACATCGAAAACGGCGTGACATATTTTAGCTATAAATCAAATGATATTTAATTTTCACGCTTATTTTACTTCTAAAAAGCCCAAACAAGGCCCTTTGCCACCATTCCAAATCGTTCATAAACGTATTTGTGGACGTATTGTGTATTACTGAGACAAAATTCAAGTCAGTTTTGAAAAACAGAAATAGTGTATATGGTGAAGTAAAGGTCGCAAACAGTTTGGGTTTAGGTTCAAAATGGAAGACAATAGAAAATCCTTGGTGAATAAGTCTTTGTCCTTCACAAAATGATCTTTTGAAGAGTTTTCGAGAAACTACATTTTTTTTATTAACATCCAAGATTTTTTACAATCTGTTTTACACACACATTAGCTTTTTTACCGGTGAGATGCGCATATACACTGATAAGCGAGCACGAAAACTAAAATGAATTTAAAAACTATAATGATTTTAAAAATATTACGGTTCATTTGTTGATTTAGACTACACGTGAATTTTTGCTATAGGTGGAATAAAACGGATTTGACAGGACGAGAATATAAAATCTACAAAGCACACCGATACTGAGGGAAAGTCATATTGTATTGCATGCAGGTAGAAAACATGGTTTTATTGATGGAGCGGATTTTGTGGTCTTGTTAAAATCAAAATCGGCTGATCACCACGATAATATGAGTATGAAGATGCTTGTGAAATGGGTAGAAGAAAAACTGCTTCCAAGTTCACATGAAAGATCTGTTATATGTTTAGATAATGCCCCATATCATTCGGAATTTTAAATAAGCAACCAACAAATTTCTCAAGAGTTTATAAAATAAAAGACTGGCTAACGACTGAAAATATTTCATTAGTTCATTATACCTAGATTTGAACATAATGTGTAAGACCCCTTACGACTGTGAAATAAATCGCATTGAACATATTTGGGGAATATATGCAAAACTTACTTAGATAACTACATACATACATAGATTCGAAGTAACGGTTACAGTGATGCAGCAGCTTTGAAAAAATGGCAAGAAGCATTGAATACTGCTACTCCTGCAATATGGTATATAAAAACTGTGCGGAAACGCGAAAAGTTAATAGCAGAATGCTGGATGCGTAAAGATCGCATCGAAGTAATTCACCTAGTTATAATTTACAATCCACATGAAGATACTGGTGACGGGCGACTACGAACTCCCCCACGCTACCTAGATTTTAATGGGGTCTAGGACGTTTCATCGCCGCCGTTTCGATGCCGCGATACAGTTTTATTGTAGGATTAAAAGCGACTACGAACTGCCTCACGCTACCTAGGTCCTTAGATAATATTTTTGTGAACATATATAGTTTTATTTTACTTTATTGTATTCAAAAAGGAACCCAATTCCCAAAGCATGAGCGAAAATTTTAAATGATTAAATAATGAAAATATAACAATATAATCGAATAAAGTTTATTTATAAATCTTCATTAACTTATATTATACAATAAAAAAACTACCGTTAAACAATAACAATGCTTAATTCTAATGTCTGATTAGTGATTAAAATAACTAAGAGTGAACACTATATTTTAGATTTTAAAAGTTAGCTGGATAATAATTGCAAACTGACTTATAGGCCAGGAACCGAAGCTTTTCACCTCGCAATTTTTACAGAATGCATCGATTTGCTTGCAAATTTGCGAATAAGTAGTGGATAGCCCAAGGATCAAAATCTATATGATGCCAAAAGGCGCTTTTACCATGGGGGTGGTTGACACCCCATCTCGGGGGTGGAAACTTTTTATTATATTTTGACCGCAAAAGTTGATAAAAACATTCGTTCTAAGCTAAAAATGTTCCATCCATTTTTTTGATAAAATTAATAATTTTCGATTTATTCGCTATCGAAAGTATTAGTTTTATATAGTAAAATCAATGCTTTTCGATAATACAGTGGAACCCCGATAAGTCGGCCCCCGATAACCCGGAAGTCCGGCTAACCCGGACCGATTTTCATCAGATAAACATTTTGATTTTCAATATTTTGTATTTTTCAATTTAATTGTGGCTTATTTCCAATCAAAATAGTTAATTATCAGGCAATCCTTTCAACAATAAAAGTGTATGTAATATAATATTTGAGAGATAATGTGTCTAGACTCTCTGTGTCGTGTACTTATGTGTGTAATTTGAACACGAGATTAAAAATTACTCATAGTACACGCCGCAGAAACAACAGCCAGCTGTCTGTAGTATCTATTCCTTTTTATTTCAAACTGTCAGCATTGTTTAGGAAAGACTATTTAAAAAATTCTTTTATAAACAATGGTCTTTAGTATTGTGTGTCTTGTATTGTTTGGGTTTGGTGTTTTTTTTAGAATTGTAATGAGTAGGTAATATGTACTGTGCATATTTATAAAAATATTTCATGTTATTTCAATTCTAACGGAGTTTATCTGTAAGTATACCGTATTTTATTAATTTTTACCATATTCTCCGGCTATCTCGGATTTTCGATAACCCGGATCGGTCGTGGTCCCGATTAATCCGAGTTATCGAGGTTCCACTGTACTCATTTACGATTCACTTAATTTTTGCCGTAGAAACATTTTCTTCAAACCAGGTTCTTGGGAATTAAAGAACCTACAATTTCATATTTAAACATTTTTTCGTATCTTTCATGCTAATCATTCTATTCCGAAGAAAATGGCATTTTTTAACAAACTACAAAAATTCGTTATTCGCTTTTAACTCCAGTTTTTTAAAAACTAATCATTCTAATTCTCATAAGTCAAACTTCTAAAATTATTAATAATACATAAATAAAGAAGAATGAATAAGGCCAATGACTAAAAATACCGCCGACTTACATTATTATGCTTCCAATTGGATTTTCCTTTTTTTTTTTCAAAAAAATATATTGATTTTTTAAACGTAACTGTTTTATTTGTAATCTTAGAAAGTTTGATAAAAAAGAATTTTGTAGGTTTTCACAAGATCTATAAGCCTATTAATAGTAAATATTTTTAAAATCCTCAGTCGCAAAAAGAGGTGACTTTGAAAGGGATGGTAAAGGTGGTTTTTGCATGTTATTACACGTTTTAATTGTCAATAGCTAACTCTATTTTTGGCGTAGAAAAATTTTTTGCAAACCAGGTTCTTGGGAATTAAATGCGCCAGAATTCCATATTTAAAAATTTTTTCCTACCTCTGATGATAATCTTTCTATTCAGACGAAAAAGCCATTTATTTCCAGACTACAAAAATTAGTTATTTGCTTTTAACTCCATTTTTTTTAAAACTAATAATTCTAAGCTGGCCAAACTTCTAGAACCTATTATTAATACATAAATAAAGAAGACCAAATAAGGTCAATGACTAATTTTAATTGGGGTGGTGATTAGGAGGTTGCTTCCAATCACTTTTTCGCTGAAAAAAATATGGACTGACATTAGTGATGAGCGAGACTGGTCTTGGTCTTGCGGTCTTGGTCTTCGTCTTGCAGCAAGACCAAGACCAAGACCAAGACAGCCTTTTGGTTGCAAGACCAAGACCAAGACCAAGCTTGCAAGAATAAGACCAAGACCAAGACCGAAGCTTGCAAGACCACGCAAGACCAAGACCAACCTGCAAGACTCCTGCACTTTTTTGAGAAAAATTGGTTTTTATTATTTAACTTTATTTTTTTAGTTTAATAATATATACTGACATTGTAAGAAATCTTAAACAATATCGAATTTTGAAAATACATAATATTTTGGTTATATTTTTAAGTCGTTTTGATTAAGTCAAACGGTTTGCATTTTCTCAACCTTCAAAGTGTCCAGAAGGCAAGTTTTCAAACGGCGACAGTTCAAGGAAAATTGAAATTACTTGTAAGACAAAAAAATGTAATTATAGATAGGGTAATCCATTTAAAAAAAATGCAATTAAAACGGTTTTTATGTACCAGTAGTTTTCGCTTTTTTGTCTAATAAAAATACTGACACTTATTTCAATTCTTTTCGCATAATCGAGGAAAAATGTAGGTCGTTAAATTTAAAATGAATACAAAAAATATTATAATAGATTTTGAAAAGGGATTCACAATGCTGTGAAACCATTGTGGCCTGAATAAAAAATAACTGGTTGTCGATTGTAATGTGTCAAGCTTGGTATCGCAAAATCCAAAGCTTAGGTTGTTTCTGAATATAATGACAAAAATTCCGATACTGGGAAATTTTTAAAATTATTTTTTGGATTAATTTTTTACAATCAACGAAAGTTGGAAGTTGAATTATTTGTGAAAATCCCGGATGACAAACGTGAGAATTTTACTGATTTCATAGTTGAAAACTATTTGGAAGAATCTAGGTTTTCCCCAGAAAGGGCCAGTAGTACAAATAGTATGTGCCGCACTTGAAATGCATGCGCATCTAGTTTTTACTACCCAGATCCGAATATTTTCAACTTTTTAAATGTCATAGTGGGTATTCAATCCAAAAATATGTGAAAATAAAAAGTGCAAATAACTCGTGTTACTAGAGCAATGTAGTTTAAATAAAATTAAAGAACTGCAAGATAACAAATTACAGAATTAAGCGTTTATAACTCCCCATTAGGTTTAGTTATTATGTTATAGTATTAGGTCTATAAATAGGTATGGTAAATATGTACGTATTTACTAAAAAGTATGTTTTAGTTAGTTTATAAAAAAAGTTAATTATATTAAATAATGATTAAATAGAGTAAAAAATATTTGATTTTTGTGTTCTCTTAAAAAAATTTTATTTATGTTCTTAAATTTGACCCTCGTAGGATAAATACTACAGTGTTCGAGTGAAAGGAGCAGATCATTATCTGTTAACAACTATAAACCGTTTATCCCTTTTCGTAAAATCCGTGAATTGAAGGTCCCCGACCATTTGTGGCACCTTTAAGAAGCTCTTTTTCTTTAACATTTTATTAAAATACAGGGGCAATAAACAATAATCCAGACTCAAGACGTGGTCTGAAGGCAGGCGGCAGGTATCGACAGCATGCAAAACACAACGTGACACAACCGAAGGCCAGCAATTGCCACAAGGGTTGTAAATGCAGGTTTTTCCTACTGATAAACATTAACATTATAAAAATATACTCTAATCTCTTTATATAGAGAGAAATAATTAGGTCATTAGGTGAATGTATAATGTTAAAATTGGTATCCGTTTGAAACTACATTCTACATTCTGTTAAAATTTTAAAGCAAAAAATATAGTTTCATTCTTCACATCTTTATTTATTTCAATGTACATTTTATTCGAAATTGTTTGGTTCAAATTATTACTACCAAAAAAGCAATACCAGCAAGACTCTTGCAGCAAGACCAAGACCAAGAACAAGACCGGCTAGTGCAAGACCAAGACCAAGACCAAGACTGCCTTTTAGCTGCAAGACCAAGACCAAGACCAAGCTTGCAAGAACAAGACCAAGACCAAGACTAGCCTGGTCTTAGTCTTGTTCTTGTTTTGCTCATCACTAACTGACATTCTTTTCATTATAAGTCACTTAATTTTTGAGCTAAAGACTTTTTTTATTTCCGAAAATAGATATTTTTATATACTTTAAATTAGTTGGAATAAGTTATCCTCGAAAAATGCATAGTTTTCCCGTCCTTTGACTTTGAAACTACAATATTTAGCATTTGACGAAGAAGAGCTAACATATAATAAAGTATAGCTCGATTACTATTGGTCATAAAGAAAATAAAAAAAAAACGGTTTTGTTTATTTTTTTAAAAGGTATATTTTTGTTAAGTAAAGTTGTGTTGATAAAACGAAAACTTTTGGAGTTACATATTAGCAGAAAACTTATTAAAAATATTGATTTTTTCGATATAAAACTAACACTTTCGATAGCGAATAAATCGAAAACTATTAATTTTATCAAAAAAATGTATAGAACGTTTTTTTGCTTAGAATGAATGTTTTTACCAACTTTTGCGGTCAAAATATAATAAAAAATTTTCACCCCCGAGATGGGGTGGCAACCACCCCCATGGTAAAAGCGCCTTTCGGCATCATATAGATTTTGATCCTTGGACTATCCACTACTTTTTCTCAAATTTTCAAGCAAATCGATCCATTCTTCAAAAATTGCGAGGTTTTGTCCTATTTTAAGCTCCATTACTTGGACTATTAATGAACTCTAATGTAGTAATGTTTTGATTAACGTAATATTCATTTATTACGTTAAGCCTATTTTCAATTAAATCAACTTTTTGTTTTTGCCGTTTTATCAAGTTTTTTTTCGAATCTATGTGCAGTTCTAATTTTCACATATACTTCTGCTTGAAAATTTAACAAAATGTCAGGATGTGAAAATGTAATTTTAAATATGTCTGGATGTGATTTATAAAAACATTTGTTAAATTTCGAGTGAAATGATTCACATGCGTTTGTAGTAAATATAAGAGATGATGAATTTGAAACCCACATATAAGGTGGAAATGTTGAATCTTCCGTTAAATAATTATCAACTAGGTAATCACAAAATTACAAAACTCTGTCATCTTCTGGCATAATATTAAAAAGTTCATCAGAAAAAAAGTCATTAACATCATTTGGATCTTAATAAGGAATGCCGAAAAACAATTTCAAATATTTTCCAATAACAGATTGATTTTTATATTCCGAGGACAAACCTAAAATTTTTCGTTACCAATTTTGTGTTAAATGAAATTTGCAACAAAAAATAATAATGTCGGGCCACACTAACTTGGCTGAATTTTGAATTGCTATATCAAAATCAGACATTATTCGCTTCGGTTTGAAATTTAAATTCAAATCTGTACATATTGTTATTAATGTATCAAAAGTACTTTTGTACGATTGCTGTGATTTATTTGGTAACAAACAAAATACTAGAGGAACATAAAAACCGTTTTTGTAGCCATGTATAGTAAACATCTCACAAAAATATTTAGAACAGTATTGAAAAGTTCCATCTACATACAAAGAATCTACTTTACACAAAAGTAAAGATTTGTGAAACAACTAAAAATTGCGGAATTATTTTTCGTAGATAATAAAAAGTTTTCACCTGTATTTGTTTTTAAATTTAAGTTCACTAACACCTGTAGAACTTATTCCTGTGACTTGGGCAATGATGGTGTGGATTTTCGTCTTGCAGCATAGATATTTCTTCGAACGCAAGAAATGTCTTTCGTCGTCAGCGGTAAATTGCTCCAATTTTCCTTCCTCAATTCCTTGTAGACAATCTCTAACGGTCTTTCACATAATAATATATCTTCTACAGCTTTTCTCTTTTTAATGTATCAAAAGTACTTTTGTACGATTGCTGTGATTTATTTGGTAATAAACAAAATACTAGAGGAACATAAAAACCGTTTTTGTAGCCATATATAGTAAACATCTCACAAAAATATTTAGAACAGTATTGAAAAGTTCCGTCTACATACAAAGAATCTACATTACACAAAAAGTAAAGATTTGTGAAACAACTAAAAATTGCGGAATTATTTTTCGTAGATAATAAAAAGCTTTCACCTGTATTTGTTTTTAAATTTAAGTTCACTAACACTTGTAGAACTTCTTCTTGTGACTTGGCCAATGATGGTGTGGATTTTCGTCTTGCAGCATAGATATTTCTTCGAACGCAAGAAATGTCTTTCGTCGTCAGCGGTAAATTGCTCAAATTTTCCTTCCTCTATTCCTTGTAGACAATCTTTAAAGGTCTTTCACATAATAATATATCTTCTACAGCTTTCCTCTTTGTAGAATTACTAAAAATTTGCCGGTCAACGTGGATATCTGGAGCATGATTATGCTCCAACGATGCTTTTTCAAGAATAACGCTTTTTCATCACCTTCCTTTGTGTACACTTTTTGTTGACACCCTTTTTTGATGCATCGCATCGCCATCTAACTTTTCCATATTTGGAGACATGGGCCTTTGAATATTTATATTCATTAATTATTAATAAAAGTTCTCCCCTTTGACTAAACATAGTCGTTGGATTCGCCATTTAAAAGTTAAACAAAGTTAACGGACAAAACCGGACACTATACCGTAATACTTGCAACTGAAGTGAATAACTGAAAATATTTATATTCTTACTTTCAACTTTAATTAACTTTGGAATTTCCGGTCATTAAGACTTAATCCCCAACTTTCTCGGCGATGGGACAGCAGGTACTTGGGATTAATGGGCCCAGGTAGTTCGTGGGGCAGTTAGATAACGCCGCTGGTGACAGTGATTATGAGTATGGATCTAATTCTTGATAACACTGTAAAGCAATATGCTTTTATTTTCTCGAAAATTTTGTTGTGTTATTGTTATTAAGTTGTCAGTAAATATTTTTACCACTACAATTTAGAAATAATAGAATTTGTTATTTTCTGCTATTTTTGTAAGAAAAATTGTATAGCTCCCTAACTGAATACGTTATCAGTTAAAACCGTATTTTTGATTATCTTCTAAAGTGCTTCAAATATTGGGAGAATTTGCTATTAACTTTCTCAGTACATCAGACCATTTAAGTCAAAGCTTTGATCCAAAAACGTCACAAATTCGTGACATATACTTACTGTGACCAACTAGCACGAAAAATCCGGGACATGGCCCGAATTACGAAGTCGTGTACCGGCGTTCCGGGCAAGGCTTCCAGGTCATTCGAATTTTCAACGTTTTGGTAAAATTCTATTTTGAAATTTTGAATACGGTATTTTTCCAACAATTCACATCAAATTGAATTGGTGGGACGAAAAAATTCGACAATTTCTAGACTGTAACATTCTCATACCACATCCAAAATGCATACATTTTATATGGTGGTATTAGATTTCATCGCAAGACAAATACCATTTTAAGAAACAAGCTACAATACTAAGAGGTAATCAACATAAAAATGTTCTGAAGCGGTTTTCTTTTGACATGTACGACAATTATATTTTTGATGGGATTAAGCCACGCCACCATTGTCTGTAATGATAATTACATTTTTATACTAAACTAAGGTTATATTTACATGTAAATCCAATATCAGTCGATTTTCTAATTTTTCCTTTTTTGAGAATAATTTCCGGGTGGAAAGTCGAAACGTTACAAAATTATCATTACAACCAATTGTGGCTGAATCCCATCAAAAATATCATTGTAAACATAAAAATGCTAAATAATAAATAAAATGATAATATCAAAGTTCTATATTAAAAAAATGGCCCGATTTTCTTTGAAAAGTACCGGATTTCAGGTATTTTTTCAGCCTTGTCCCGAATTCACCTGAATTGGAGTTGGTCACACTACATACATATACAGTGGAACCTCGATAACTCGGATTAATCGGGACCGCGGCCGATCCGGGTTAGCCGGACAATATGGTAAAAATTAATAAAATACGGTATACTTACAGATAAACTCCGTTAGAATTGAAATAACATGAAATATATATAAATATGCACAATACCTACACATCTAAATTACTAAAAACACGCAAACACAAACCTAAGCAAACGGAAGCGAACAATACAATACTGTATTTATACAGTCACAATCGGAACGATGATGTTTTGTTATTATGTATTAAGAACAGTGAAAACTAAGACCATTGATTAAAAAATAATTTTTTAAATAGTCTTTCTTAAACGATGTTAACACAGTTTGAAATAAAAAATAATGGAATATTACAGACAGGTGCCTGTTGTTTCTGCCGGCTTGTGCCATGAGTCATTTTTACTATCGTATAGTTCAAATTACACAAATACACATTATCTCTCAAATACTATATTACTGTTTATCTGATAATTAACTATTTTGATGTGAAATAAGCCACAATTAAATTGAAAAAATAATTTTATTAACATCTCGACGCCCAGAACGGGTGTCATTGTCAAAATACAAAATATGTACTGAAAATAAAAATGTTTATCTGATGATAATCGGTCCGGGTTAGCCGGACTTCCGGGTTATGTGGGGCCGGCTTATCGGGGTTCCACTGTACTATACGATATTGATACTCATGAGATCTAAAATGTACTATTAGAAAGAAAGGCAGTCATAAATGGACACTAGTTAAGTTGAAGATATCTGTATTTATAGGTAGTGGGATATAAATATTTAGATACCGTACCACTTTTTCGATTGGAACTTGTATTAAATGGAACGAGTAAGTATACAAAAATGGATCAAATGAAAATAACACTGTAAAATCCTGATTAGTACTGATAGCTACAGTTGTTACACCAGTACTGACAGGGAGTAAAATTGACGCCTTTGAAAAAATGGTCAAAACCAAAACTGTTCAAATAATTTGTATTTGTTTGTTAAACAATAAGTGACTCATTTTATCAAGAAACAGATTTTAATGAAAAACTTATAACAGGTATTAAAAATGGAAACAAAAATGGTAGGTACATTCAATAAGCAAGTAACTTTACGCATGAAAATGCACGTATAGACTTGAAAATAGAAAATAGAAATAGAAAAAAATAATTAATAAAATTGTAAAAAATAACATTTTTGCCTTAAAGGTGATTAACAATGGTGTTTGTACTAAATAAACATAAATATATACTTAATCTTAAATCTAACGATGGTAAAAACTCCCATTGCTAAACACAGGTAATAATTTAGTCCTCTTCTTGGTTGTAACAGCAATTTTCACAAAATTTTGGCCTTCTACATTTTATACACAAGTTGAATGTCTTTCTGCATAATATTGAAGAATAATATGTAACAGTATTTTCGCGTTTCAAGATGTTCTTCTTGTACACCTTGGGCTTCTTCTGGTAAATGCAAAATGCGACGAATTAAACATCTTACATTTGAATTTTTCAATCCAGACATCATATCGCACACCTAGATCTAAACTGAGACAACTCAAAAATCGTGAATTTTAAGTTATCCTTGTATTCGAATGCTCGGTGATCATACGCAACTATCCAACATCCGGCAACAGGTTCAATAAAGACGTGAAAGATGCGCCGTTAGACACAATTATCTTTCTTTTGTTGAATATACGCATGTCAGCCCCTACTACCTAAACAAGTCTATTAGTCTATGTCTATTGGCTCCGTGCGTCTCCCCTCTACGTACAGTCACGTGATACGCTGTCAGATTTTGTAAGGACGTTTTAACATTGAGTCTTATGGGATTATTTTGTTAAACTTGAATATTTTATTTTGTAGTGATAATAACCGAATACAATTGTTAGAATTCATTAGTTATTAATTTATACTGTAATTTATAGTGCAACAAAATATTTTCTTTTTCGTTAATAAATATTTATTGACATAAACTGCGATAGTGAGGTTATGCATACAAAATCAAACTGATAATCAATATTGGAAAGTGGAGAATTTATAGTGCGTTTTTATTTTCTGTTTATATTAATACATAATATCACTAGCGTGACACGACATTTTTTTAAATGTCTCATTTAAACATACACAAAGCGTCCTTATAAAATTTCAAAAAACCGCCACCATGAGCAGGTCGGTCGATTTTGCTTTGACACTTTGTTAACGCTCGGAGCGAATTGTCACTATTGTCAGTTGTGAGTTGACTTCGCTAGAGAGTGCACGCGAGTTTTGAGCAAAAAGGTATACCAAGTCAATTTGAGTTGTTACAGTGTTGGTGAATTATTCTGCTAAATACTCCGCGATATTTAGACTTGTTCGAGTTTTGTTTGATAAGGTATGTAAATATTTAGTTATTATTTTGATGTGACTTTGATTTGATGGATCAACATGTAAATTTATATTTAACCTACTTTAGTTGAAACAAATTTCTTTTAACACAACGTGACATTTTACATGTTTCGCTGAAAATCCTAAATGCTATTTATTATTATTTGGTTTTGAATTATAATGATTTCGATAAAATTATGTACTACCAAGGTCCCTATACCATAGGTTGTATGGTAACTTTGACATTGACAAATGAAATATTGTCATCGTGACGTCACCCAGACGATCAATTTTACGAATTGTTTGTAAACATAATAGGATACATGCTTTGGAGGCTATATTTTGTTATTAAATATCGTTAGTGTTTTAATTTGTGTTTATATCTTGAGATATAATGTATCTATAGATATCATTAAGTGTTTTTAGTATAATAACTTAAACCCAAAACTCTTTTACAAGTGTTAAGATACATTTTAATGTGGTTGTATTAAGTACCTACTTACTTACTGGATTTTCTTTCTGCTGTATTGTATAGTAAATGACATTCTTGTATAGAGACATTACAGTTCTGTAATGTCTCTTGCGGTTCTTCACATCAAGTTTACATGATCTGTGTAGGTTACAATCTGCTTAGACTTATTGAACAATATATCTAATTAAGTCTATAGATAATAGATCTAATATATGTAATTGTTTCATATAAAATTATAACCAATATTTCAGCCATCTGAAGATCGTTTGAATAAACAATTTTAAACTAAATGAATATATAAAATGGGGAAAATTCCCTTTATTGCACTGAAATTGTATTTTTTATAATTTACCGTTAATGTAAAACTTCACAGGTACCTATTGAATAGAATCATAATGTTTTACTAGTTTTAGATATTATAATCCAGTACCTAACGTAATCAGATGCTCTTATGTTAGGCTTAAGGGAAAAACTACTAATTTTGATACATAAATCTTTATTTGAATCTCTTTTTCACCATGGTTTACATGTTAGGAGGAATTTATAATAAACACATTACATGCATTATCCCCAATTCAAAATTATTATATACCTACTCAAAATCATTTAAAAAAGTATATAAATTGTATTCAACCCATTATTAATATACCTAGGATATTTGAATGATTTAGTCCCATATATACACAAGAAAGAATCTCCTGCTTTGATTATATAGTAATGCTATGATTTTTGTAACTCTACAGGTATCTACCACATTTTTTAAAGAATATATGAAATAAATAATCATTAAAAATCCAAACGTATTTTTTTTAAATATACACATTTTCAATACATTCCTACTTTCCGAGTTCATTTCAATGAGTGAAGTGAATGAATTTGAATGCAGCATTCTGGGTGACGTCACTCCCGCCATTAGATTCTCGACGCTGATTGGTGGAAAGTTACCATGCAACCTGTCTATTTATGAACCTTGATGTACTACCTTGTTTTAAAGAATTTTTTGAGTTAACCCACTATTGTTGGCCAGGTATTGTTGGTCAGGCCGTTTGTAAATATTTAGTTATTATTTTGATTTGACTTTGTTTTGATGGATCAACATGTAAATTTATAGTTAACCTACTTTAGTTGATACAAATTTGTTTTAACGGTTTTCTATACACAACGTGACATTTTACATGTTTCGCTGAAAATCCTAAATGCTATTTATTATTATTTGGTTTGAACTATACTGATTTCGATAAAATTATGTACTACCTTGTTTTAAAGAATTTTTTTGAGTTAACCCACTATTGTTGGCCAGGTAAAACAATTAATAGACACTTTTTTCTTTTCAGGAAAAAAATGAATCGAGGCCGTTTGCTTGTCAATATGGTAAAAGAACAATATAAAGACAACCAATTACCAGTTAATGAACCAGAGTTAGCAATGTCTTTAAATGTAAAAACACAAAAAGATAAAGAAAATAGACCCATAAATATTGACGTGCTGACCAAACCATGCCATAGCCAGCAAATTGAAAATGATCTTTGTATTTCCTCTAGTGAAGAAAGTTTCAAAGATGAGTCTGATGCTGATTTATGAAAGTATTTCATAATAGTTCATCTTCGTCTTCTTCAAGTGGCAATACGTCATCTAACACTTCAAATTCTAGCAGTAGTTCTGATTCTGTTATGTTTTATCTTTTATCTCTCATTTAGAATAGTTTTGTTTGAATGAGTGCTTATTTAATTTTTGTTCTATTATAAGTACAACTCAAAATAGTTAAATAAAACTGTTTCAAGTCGAAATGTGGTTTATTTTTTATACAAAGTTACCACTCTAAAGTGGAACAACTTAAAAAATAGCGATTATCGGTAAAAATATTGATTTTTAGCTGTAGTTTAGATAATGGGGACATTTGACAACCTATTTATTTTCTAAATTAAATTTAATGTTATAACTTCCCTCACAAAAAATGCAATAATACGTTTTTTTCGTCTACTGAAAACTGACCTTTTTTGAGTTGTCTCAGTTTAGATCTAGGTGTGCGATATGTATGATTTTTAACTAACTTGTCAGCTAAAGTTTTTAAAAATTTGTACCGAGTTGTGTCTAAGAACGATCCATGATTGGTATGCACTTTTATAACTTTTGTACTGACGCGGAGTCAATTTGACTCCCAAAGTTGAGTTTCTCAATAAATAAAAATGCAACGACTTGTCTTTCTTGACACTACTATTAGTTCAGGAAAATAAGTAAGAGATAGACCATCTTCGGGACACTGAAATATCCACGTAGCTGACAACTTTTTTAGTTATTGTAGACCTATTGGATGAAAACCTACCTATTTCCTACCTAGACTTTCAGTTAACATACGCAGAATTGCCCTATCTTTATTATTTTCTGTCTTATGTTATTGCAAAACAAAGGTCTCTGGAATAAACAAATAAAATAACTTTTAAACTAATTAACGGATCGGCCTCAAAGGCTAATTAACTAATTAACCTCAAAGGCGGGATAAGATGGTCAAAACTTCCCCCGCACCGATCAGCCCTGCTACTTATGTTTTCGATAAAGGATATAAAATTATGCACTCATGCAAATTTTTAGCTTCCTAGAGGTCCTAAAACTTCTTAAATCGAGAAAAGAAGAATTTTTAGGTTTTATTTTTTTGTGAGCGCAATTTTACTTTAAAAAATCTGAAAAAATTCAAGAGGTATCTTTTGAATAAAAAACAACCTGATTTTTTCAGATTTTTTTAATGAAAAATGAGCACAGGAAAATTTTTTGAAATTTTCAAAAAAATTTTAGGTTATGATAATATGATTTGGCCAACTTTTAAATAGTATTTTTTTGTGTACTTTTTGCTGTTCTTTTGAATGGCAGAGGCAGAATTTTTAATATCTGAGCGGAAAGAACGAAAAAATCTAAAAAACCGTTTTTTGCTGTCTCGAGATGCATCTCGGGACAACCAATTTTATAATTTGGGATCCTGACTACAACAACTGAAAAAGCTGAAAGTGTGAATTTTGTCATAAAATTTGGTGTGTGGGGTTATAATAATATTTGGAACAACTTTTCCAAATAACTTTTTTGTCGGGACACTTCAGCAGCCAGGTTGCAAATGGGTTTTTTGGGTACTATACAGTGCTAGTCAAAAGTCCGTACCCCCCCCCCCCCTCGTATCTTTTGAACGGTTATACCTATAATAGTGAAATTTGGAGGGAAGAAATAAACGGACGTAAGCTTCTTAACTAGTCATGACAGGTGACGTAATAGTGACAGATGACTTTACAGCGCCACTCTGACAGATAATTTTAAATGAGACCTTATGACAAGTGATACATCGTTTGAAAGGTATTGAAAATGCCTATTCAGACATACTAATTTTGTTTGAGTTTAAGCAAATTTTGATGAATAAATGAAATAAATATAAAATTGTACTTTCGCATTTAATTAATAAAAATTCTAAATTCCGCCTATGATTACTTGTCAAAAAGGTTGATGTTGTCGTAAAACTACTAGAGAATTGAATAACGTCAACTTTTTTGACAAAAAAAAACCATAGGCGGACATTTGAATTTTTATTAATTAAATGCGAATCTACAATATTATATTTATTTAATTTATTCACCAAAATCAAAATCCACTTAAACCCAAAAAATTAGTATGACTGAATAGGTATTTTGATTACCTTTCAAACGAGGTATCACTTGTCATAAGGTTTCATTTAAAATTATCGGTCACAGTGGCTCTGTAACGCCATCTGTCACTATTACGTCACCTGTCATGAATAGTTAAGAAGCTTATGTCCGTTTATTTCCTCCCTCCAAATTTCACTATTATAGGTATAACCGTTCAAAAGATAAGAGGGGGGGTACGGACTTTTGACTAGCACTGTATACCTAATACATTATACATACAAAAATGCCCGTCACAGTTCGGACGAGAATTTTAGTTATTAACAAATAAGGGTTAAAAATGGCAGTTTTTTCGTTTAAATAGCTACAGGTAAAAACAGAATAATTAAATATTTTATTTATATGGGCCATTCCACGAACATACGCCTGTTTTGGATTACTTCGACAACGAATATTTTACTGTGCAACATAAGAAGTACGAAAGAAAATGGCGCTAATAATTATTCCAATAAACAACAATGTAATTTGCAATTTACTTTCGTTCTTCTTATTTTGCACAGTAAAATATTCGTTGTCGAAATAATCCAAAACAGGCGTATGTTCGTGGGATGGCCCATAGTATTCTTCTTTTAGTAGATGAGCCAATGTTTAAAACGGCAGTTTTTTAATTTTGTCCGATCATTTGTTGCTTCGAAAATTGCAAAATAAAACTAAAATTTCGAAAATAAAAAATTTGCTATAACTTTCGCGAAAGTGACCTTACGACTTTTATATTTCACAAAAAGTTGAGTCAAAGAGTTCATATACTGCACAAAAAATTATAAGACGATTCGTCAATTAGTTTAAATTTTATTCAATTTGTTTATCCCAAAAAACTTTTTTTTTGTAATGTTATTGTTCAGAAAATAATAATTATATAGAAATTCTGTGAAAACCTCATGAAAGAACAATAGTCTTGTTTTCAAATTATTGAAGAAAATCATTAAAAAGTAATTTTTGTCAATAAGAAAACATTTTACTAAAGTAGAGTCATTTTTTTCTTGAAAACGATTTAAATAGCTTTGTTAATATTGACTGTAGAGTAAGTTTACCTTGGAATTTCAAAAGCTGGTATTTTTACACAAATTTTCAAAAAAAAAACTTTTCGCCTATGTTAGTTACGGTCAAAGTTAGCCACTTTTATTATTTAATTCACAGTTACTTCAATATACATAAAATTCTCCTGTAACAGTGTTAGTTACCATACTACTCCGAAACGGCTTGGCCGATTTTTATGAAATTTTACAAGTATATCCTATGGGAGTGAGAATAGGTTTTAATCTATTTTTCATATCCATAAGTTATAAGGGGGGTTGACCCCCTGACATTTTTTTTTTATTTTTTTTGGAAAAAATTGTCTAGCTTAATTTTATATGATGTAGGATTAAAAAATACATACAACCCTTAATTTACACTTTTCCATCACCAACCCCTATTTGTTAATACCCATCTATATATTTACATCTATAAAATTCTCCTGTCACAGTGTTAGTTGTCATACTCCTCCGAGACCGCTTGACCGATTTTTATGAAATTATATATGTATATTCGGTAGGTCTTAGAATCAGTCGTAATCTATTTTTTATATCCCTGAGTGATAAGGGGAACTCCCTCTAACATTTTGAAATGTTAGGTGGGGATTTACGTACATAACGTACTTTACAAGACTACGAGTACATACAATTTAAAAAAATTATGGTCAAAATCCATCAACAAGCTCTGGAGATATTAATCGTAGCATATGTTTGAAGAATCAGTTTAATTTTTTTGAGTGCACGGATTTTAATAATTCATTTCCACCGACCACAAATCGATTTGGTTAGGACGTTATATTTAAAGCTTTATTAACAACTCTGTTAAAGTTTAAAGTTTACTCAAACTTTTACACATAAACTATATACCTTCAACTTCGAAATGACGCTAGTTGGGTTGCTTAATTGTTATAAACAAAGTATCTGTCAATTAAATAAAAAAAGTGGCTAACTTTGACTATAATTAACCTAGGCAAAAAGTGTTTTTTGAAAATTCGTATAAAAATACTAGCTTTTCAAATCCCAAAGTAGTTTTAATCTACAGTCAATATTAACAAAGTTATTCAAATTGTTTATGAACTAAAAATGACCCTACTTTAGTAAAATGTTTTCGGAATGATAAAAATGACTTTTTAATGATTTTTTTTTAAACAATTTGAAATCATGACTTTTCTTCTTTCATGTGGTTTTCACAGAATTGCTATTACATTACTATTTTCTGAACAATATTATTGCGAAAAAAAAGCTCATTGGGATAAACAAATTGAATAAAATTTAAACTAATTGACGGATCATCTTAAAAATTTTTGTGCATTATACGCACTATTTGTCTCAACTTTTAGTGCAATATGAAAGTCTTAAGGTCATTTTCACAAAAGTTATAGAAATTTCTTTATTTTCGAAATTTTAGTTTTATTTTGCAATTTCTGAAGCAACAAATGATCGAACCGAAATTAAAAAACTGCCATTTTAAACCTTTGCTCATCTACTATGAGAATAATAGTATAAATAAGATATTTAATTACCCTATTTTTACCCTTAGCGATTTAAACGAAAAAACTGCCATTTTGATACTTATTTGTTAATAACTAAATTTCTCGTCCGAACTGTGACGGGCATTTTTGTATTTATAATGTATTAGGTATATAGTACCCAAAAAACCTATTTGCAACCGGGCTGCTCAAGTGTCCCGAAAATGGTATATTTTTGCCTTGTTTCCCAGTAGGCCGCGTTCCAAATTTAAAGTTCAGTTGACTATTTTAAAAATTGTGAAACATCACCCTGTATGACTGTGCAAAATTACAAATCTGTATATATTTTGATAGCCGAAACATAGGGGTGTCTTCATCTTAAATGCGACACACTGTATCTTATCAATTTGATAATTTATTGCAACTAACATATTCGTATTTTTTATAGATTCAAAATATACAATCAAAATACTGACTAATTCACTAATTTTATCATAAAAAGTTCAAACTGATTGCATTCAAGTATTGAACAAATTAAGAGGATGGGTATGTATTTTCGGCTGCAATGCTATTCAAATGGGGATTCATTTTATTCGAATCCTGAAAAAACTTATAAGTATTTTTGAAAAATTTAAACGCAGAATGAAAGATTACGTTATTAGCGAGGGCCGAAAGTCACTGAGAACTTCTATAATGTTTATGTTAATAAGTTACAGGAGTGAAAAACTAAGAGAACATTTAGTGTGATTTTTAACTTTAAATATCTCATTCAAACTAAACGTTTTATTTATTCTAAGGGACTTTTGGCCCTCGGTAATAATTTTTTTTAGCATTAAAAATCAGCATTTTAAAGATTTCTCAATGTTCTAAAAAATCAAATTTTGCAATTTTATGTCAACTATTTATCTTTTTAATGAGGTACAAAAATCGAGAAAAATCGCGCTTTTGCACTAAATTGTTAATTAAAAACGGACGCGAACTCTAGGCAGGAAACAGGTCGGTTTTCTTTCTACAGGTCTATAATAATCAAAAGAGTAGTCAACTGCCTGGATATTTCAGTATCCTGAGAAAATCCTTATTTATTTGGACTATACTCCGAGAACAAAACTTTATGAAGGTACTGTAAGCAACAACGGCTGGCAAATTGTGGAGGTAGTAATACTATGAGATTTGTAGCGCGAAGTATATTTTACTCATCGTCAGTACGTAAGGGTTAAAACGGGTCTATTATAGGACGTTTCATCGCCGCCGTTTCGATGCCACCAGTTCAGAGCCTATTTTATTTCAAATCATGCCCGAGGCACTACACAATTTTCGGGCCCCTAAATATGATTTAATAATAATAACAATTTTTTTAAATGAATTCATTATTTAAGGTCCGGTTTCACCAACAACAAATAAATCAATCAATAGCTATTCGTCGAATAAAATTTATTAGACGTTTAAGTTTATATTTTTTTTTTCAATATAATTTTCATAATTTAAAGTGAAACTGGCGAATTTACTTTCTTCTAAATATTTACAGCCAGATTAACTTGCCGGTTTACTTTAAGAGTAAGTATTTTTTTGATAAATAAATAATATAAGTCTTATTTGTCGTTAGTAAAATAGAGAAATGTCAGTTTATTGGTCGAATAACTTTAATCATAGAATAAACTACTATTCGTCGTTGGTGAAACCGGCCATTAGAAATATAGTTGCACCAGAAATTTAAATTTGTATTAACAATAAATAAAATTTATATTCTTAAACATTGTTTAAATACAGTTTGTCGTATTTAAGATGAGGACACCTCTATATTTCGGCGATCAAAATAAATACAAATTTGAAGTTTTGCACAGTCATACTTGCGAAAGGTTCATATTTTTTAAGATACTCAACCGAAATTTAAATTTTAATCGCGGCCTACTGCGAATACAAAATGGGGTTAATTTTCTATGTTTTGCTTCACATTACAATATCGGAAAAAATTATTTGAAAAAACTTCCAAATCGTTAGAAACCGCATTCTGCAAGTGTCTGGTTTTATTATTATCCAATTGTGTAATATATTCAATATTTTATCACTAATTTTATCAATATATTGAATCGGTCGATTATTTATAAAATATTGTTGAAATTCCAGATTTAAATGTTTTGGCCTATATAGTCCGTTCTTTAACGGTAAAATATTGCAAAACCTCTACATTTTAAATAACCGCTTGGATTGACATAAAATTTGACATACACATAGCTAACAAGTCAAAGAAAAAAAGTGATATTGTGCCGATATGTGCTTTTGTCCCGGGGGTGGTTTTCACCCCCTCTTGGGGGTGAAAAAATATTCGTCCAAAGTAAGTCAGGAAATGGATAAACTGGCTAGTCAGAGTGGAGCCAAACCTCAGTTGGCGTGCCTAGGCATGCCGGTCGAGGGGCAAATTCATCATCAGCCCCCCTCGTCATCGATCTAGCACTCTTTCACTGGTTGGTCGCACCCGCGCTCCGAATCGCTGATCCGACCAACCAGTGATGTTCGGCTCTTTTTGCTGTGATGTTTCAGCAGACAATATCGGCGTGTTAGTACTATCGCTCGCACCCGTTGCGTAGCTTCGCCACTCCCAAGAGAAATGCTCTGACATTAAAAATTAGCGAGGTAAATAACTAAATAATAGACCCCTTACGAGACCCGGTCAAAAATGGCGTGAAGCGCCGACATTCACAATAACATAAAGACATGCACATAACATTAAGTTGTCTTAGAGGGTAAAGTTTTTAGAAATATGACCCTGACGAAACGTATATCCCCTCTTAGGAAAAGCCGGGGGGATAACTCGGAATTTGTTCCATAAGTACACTCATGTTAGGACTTCATGAAGTGACTATGGATGAACAGGCTGCCTTGAATGGTCTTTAGAATGAGATTCCTAATGTCTAGCCGTGATAGACTAAGAATTCGCTGAATCTTCGAATTCGATTGACACCAAGTACCTCTTGCCCCTATTATAAGAGGTGCCATGCAGATGATTTTCCCAGGATATCGGGCTTGCATGGTCTGAAGGAATAAAGGCTCCGTATATTTCGCCGTCTTATGTGCGGCGGCGACACTTAACGGATCAGGGCCTTCCCAGTGAACGCCAACGTCTGCAACCAGTACTCTGTCACCCAGCACAGCGACAAAGTCAGGTATTTTTAACTCGCCACTCGGCATTGTAATCCGAGGCTCAACCTCACATAACCACCCTTTCTTTTCGGTTGTCTTTCGTAGATAAGAAACGAGCTGGTCGTGTCTCTTACATCTTTGCCAATGTGCCCGAGAGCACTTTTGCAAGACGTGACTAAGAGACTCGTTTCTGTCACATCCCATTCTACATCGCCGTAGGTGTGGTGGATTTGATGGGATGCCCTTCGTTGGTAGAAGGTTTCCTCGCAGCTGTATTGCTTTAACATAATCTCGCCCCGACCAGTAGGGAGGTGGATTATGGATCCAGGCTGAGCTCTCACTGTGGCTGGACCCTTGAGCAAGACCGTTACCGCAATAGCCAGTGCCTAGTCTCTCGCTCAACTCACGTGCGATCAACGCTGAACTGCCTCCGTTGTTCTGTGTCCACTTCAAAACTTTTTCCCAGAGGTGACTAACGTAGTTTGTGGACATGATGGCGGCATTCATGCCTTGTGCTGAGATGATCAGTTTAGTCATCCTCCTTCTCATGATGGCTGGGACGTGTAAGGCCATAGCCATCACGCCCAGACCACCTTCTTTGATCGGCGTGTGAATATAGGCGTCGGCGCACGTTCGATTGAGACGACAGATCTTACGCACGGCTATACGCACAGTCCTGTCAAAACCCTTCAGAGCTTTCATTGTAATCGTCGGTGATTGAAGCATATCGATGTATCGCGGCAGCAAGTATGTTTTAACCACGTTCAATTTCTGAGCGGGTTTTAAACCTGATCGTTGAATTCGATCGAGCTGGGTCTGCAGATCTTGGAAGGCCACCTTGGTCTGACCGAGTGCGTTATATTTTCTACCTAGGTACCCAAACAACTCGCTCGGTTTCAACTGCCTAATTCTGTCGTTGCCGACAGAGAAGAGCGAACGCGTTACGCAATAAGAGTGCTTATTACCACGATTTACGCTAACCGTAATAGCGGCACTCTTACCAGCGTTCAGCGACATTCCTCTCTTCTCGAAGAAATCGACAGCTGTCCGGAGTTGCTTGTTCCCGTCACGGGCAGTTTCCGATAACAGAACCAAGTCATCAGCGTAACCCAACACTGAGACATTTGCTCTGCCATCCGCAATCGACAAACCAAGCACACCTTCTTCGAGCCTGCATATCAGCTCATCGACCACCATGTTGAATAAGTAGGGTGACAGCGGGTCGCCCTGCTTAACACCTCTACTCATTGTCATGTTATTAGTCGACTCGCTGCCGGCGGTGATATACGTACGACAGTTCGTGTACGAGTCCATCACATAACGTTTGAAAGTAGCATCGAGCCCGAACCGTGTCATTGCTCGTTCAATGGATCGTTGAGAGACCGTGTCAAATGCTTTACGTAGGTCGATCGCTAGTATGTTGTATGGACGAAGGGCTTTACGTCTTTCTTTGATAACCGTCTGAAGTGTCAGGTTGTTCAACAGAACGCCATCTAACTGTCTAAATCCTCTCTGGTTATCATGGTAGCCCAACACGGCAAGGCGCTTACCTAGGATCCGATGGAACACCCGGATCAAGATAGATGATATTGTGATAGGTCTCCAATTACCTACCTCCAGCGGATCACCACCCTTTGGTATCAAAGTTGTCCTGCATTCCTTCAACACTTCTGGGGTAGTACCAAACTGGAGCATGGTATTATAGATGAGAACCAATTTCTGCACTGGAACCCTACGCAGCTGTTTGATCTTAAGTAGGTCAGGACCGGCTGCTTGTGATTTCGTGGTTCGTAAGGCTCCAAGGATTTCCGCTTCCGTGACCGCGTAACTCACGGTCGTGGGATCCTTTTGATCAGAAATCGGTTCATCATCTTCTGGTGACCTAGCTGAGAAGATTGTGCGGTATTATTTCTCTATCTTCTTGATCTTAGGGTGAACATCTTTCTCCCAGAGCGGCTTGTCGTCAAGGACAGCATGAGCCAGAGCTGATCTATCAGTATGATATCGTCTTTGTGTCAGACGGTATTCAAGAGCACGTTTATGACGTCTGTTCTCTATTTCTACAGCAGGGGCGTTAACAGCATTTGACTGGTTAGATCTAGTCGGACGGCGCTTCCCTGCTGTTACCGATGTTATTTCAGATGATATATATTCTGACAGTAGTTCCCTGACACTCTCACGTTGCCTCTCAGCATGTGCTAGCTGCGAAATTCTAAATATTTCTTTGGCGGTATTACTCCAATTGCCTTTTGAGCGAAAGTATTGACCTACATACGAGGCTATCGCCTCACGGTCTCCCACCGGAACGAGCTCCTCGGCATCGAGGTCTAGCACTTCCAACGAATGCGAAGATGACGCATCACCGTGCTGACTGGCTGAAAGCTCCGAGGTCTGCGAGAGGTGCTCCGATTCACCCTCAACTGTCGTACTCTCAGTCGAGGAATCCGTCTCCGATGAGTAGTAGCTTTTACGTAACTTTTACTCTATAGAGTTTTTTCACTAAGTCAATACTTTTCGAGTTATTTGGCAGTGAATATGTTCATTTTTTCAACAAAATAACCACGCTTTTAGACGGTTTTTCGCAAATAACTCAAATAGTAAGTATTTTGTCGAAAAAATCTTCTTCGCAAAAATATATCCTGTAAAAAACTAAAAAAAATGGTGTATATATCACGTCTCTATACCTAGTAGAAGCAGAGTTATAGCTAATGAAAAATAGGTTCATATTCGTCAAATTACAAATGGAGTATTTTAACGTGAAATAACCAAAAATGAAGCAATTTCGGGGAAAACTCATTACAACTTATTTAAAGTGTTTAAAAAAAGCTTCATTTTTGTTTTAAAAAAAAATTTCTAGCATCAAAAGTAAACAAGTTACGCTCAAAATAAAGTTAGTCCCTTTTTGTTTTGGTAAAAAAATCGAGAAAATCATCCCCTAATTAGTATATTAAATGAACTTAATCGTTACGACTTCACAAGTTTCTTGACTCGTGTATGTTTTGTTTATATGATCTGTAAGTTTCAGCGGTTCAAAGTCCTTATTAGTGAAAGGGCTGTAGTTAAAAGGGGTTGAACGAGTCACTGATCACGAATGCATGCAAATTTAGAAACACCAAATCTTAATAAATTTTTGTCTAACCGAAAAACAAAAAAATACATGATATTCAGAAAAGCAATGCTGACTTTTTGTCTTTCGAGATTTTTGGTACCTCTAACAATTTTTAAGTTATTTTGAAAAAAAGCATATTTTTCAAAATTAAAATTTTTAAAAATTTTACTTTGAAACCAAATTTTTTCAAAAATAAGCACTTTGAATCGATGAAACTTACAGATCATATAAACACAACATAAGTAAAATAATTTGTGGAGCGGTAACGATTAATCTCAATTTAATTTGCTAATTAGGGGGTGATCTTCCCGATTTTTTTTGTCAAAACGAAAGGGACCAACTTTATTTTGAGCGTAACTTGCTTAAATTTATTGCTAGAACCTTTTTGTAAAAACAGAAATAAATCTTTTTTTAAACACTTTAAAAAAGTTACAATGGGTTTTCCCTAAAAAGTGCTTAATTTTTTGGAAATTTCACGTCGAAATATTATATTTGAAATTTGGTGAATATGAATCTATTTTTCATTGGCTATAACTTAACTCTGGTTCTGCGAGATCCAGAGACCTAAAGCGTACACCATTTTTTTTACTTTTTTATAGGCTATATTTTTGCTAAGAACGTTTCTTTCGGCAAAATACTTACTTTTTGAGTTATTTACGAAAAACCGTCTAAAAATGTGGTTGTTTTGTTGAAAAATGAACATATTTACTCACAAATAACTCGAGAAGTGTTGACTTGGCAAAAAAGCTCTATAGAACGAAAGTTACTTAAAATTAGTCAGTTTACCCATTTCCGGACTTATTTTGGACACATATTTTTTCACCCCCAAGAGGGGGTGAAAGTGCGAAAGTCAACCCCAGGGCAAAAGCACACATCGGCACAATATCACTTTTTTTCTTTGACATGTAAGCTATACGTACGCCAAATTTCATCTCAATCCAAACGATTCTTTAAAATTTAGAGGAAAAACCGTGAAAGAATGTACTAATATCACTAGGAATAATTGAGTTACTGACATTGTCGTTTTCTATAGATGATGGAGATGTACTTGTGGCAGTTGAAGTCGCTTGAAAATCAACAGTGGGTCATCATTTATCATTTCCTGTTCGTAAAATGAAAGAATTTTGAAAATTTATTTGTTCCAATATTTGTTATTGCTTTGCAATAAAAAAATTATTTTGTTATCTTTCCGGGCCCCATTAAAATGCGGGCCCGAGGCAGGTGCCTCACGGGCCTAGTGGTAAAATAGGCCCTGCGCCAGTTCATCGCCGGCCGATTCATCGCCGCGCCGGCCCATTCATCGCCGGCCGATTCATCGCCAGTCAGTTACATAATTTTCGACAGGTACATTTATTTATTTTTAGTATTAATTAGGAATTCTAGGAAATGACCATTCCCGTTGCCATATTTAATGTTTTAATAGATTTTTAAACTTTTATAATGTAAAATATATTATAATGATTATTTCATTCATAGGAGATTCTGACCAATAGAAAGCTACAGAAATCTGAATTAAATCGATAATTTTTGATAATCCCCCGTCGTTAAGTATATTACGTCAGATGCCCTTAGTTGCTACGAAAAAATACATTCAGTGACATTAATGAAAATTAATGTTTTAAAAATTATAAAAGTGATGACTTTCAATCGTCAAATATTTATCAAAACTGTGTATTTAATGGTACTTACATAAATAAATTACAATAAAATTTTGGTTTTGAACAGTTGTATTCATGAAATAATCGCAACAAATTGCACTCGACCTCTGAAATTAATATAAAATTTTTGCTCTCGTGACACATTGACATAATTTCACTCGCCTTCGGCTCGTGACTGTCAATGTCATTATAATTAAAACTTTCAAAGTGTCACTCGGGAAAAATTCAATAATTTCAGAGCTCTTGTGCAATTACTGCTGAAAATCTTTTAAATTTCACGGTCAACTTTTCCAACCAAGAGAAACTGTTTCTTAAATTCGAAAAGAACCCGAAATTTTTGTACAAAAATTTAGGGGAAGTAGAACAGTAAATAATAATATTTTTTATCTTTTTAATTGTCAAAAGTTTTGAACTGAATTTAACGTCGTGTCGTGTCATCTCTCATAATACAAAATCAACTGACTAACTGGCGATGAAACGGACGGCGATGGAATGGACTGGCGATGAACCGGCGGCATCGAAACGGCGGCGATGAAACGTCCCATTCCGGGTTAAAACATAGAAATAATAAGAACAGTTAAAATATATTTAGTTGTTATACTTCCTTACCTCGTTTTACAAAATAGAGATGTATCATAGTTGACCCACCGGAAGAAATATAGGTACAGGATCTTAAAAATACGCCTATTGCCATAATGTATTTATATCTATTTTTTTCTACTTCCGTGTAGCATGGAATATAAAGCATGAAAAGCTTTAAAACATGCAAATTAACTCCAAATGCTTCGTGCAACTTATTTTTGAACATTATGCTCTTCGACTCTTTTTGTAAATGAAGGGTATGCTTATTTGCAAAAACTTTTATTACTCGCAACAATATTACAGGTTATAGATATTAAAAAGAATAAGTTAATTTTTAATATTGTAATGTGTAAGTGGCCATGATAAACATTTTAAAATTCATAAATCAAATGCCAATTTTCTCATATTGCATAATTGAACTTATTAATTAGATATTATATCGGTGGTCCATAAAATTTAAATGAAATAAAGCATGTAATTATCTTTATTGTACTTTCAGTTTAATAGAAAAATCGTTTAGTAATAACATTATGTGAAATTAGCGGCCATATATTTTTGTACTCAAGAGTGCTCAAAAATACGCGTCAATTCTAGGAAAATATTGATTGATTCAAAAAGCCAACCTACTGAACCTACACTGAAAACTCTACTTTATACTGTACAACTTGTGACTCCATAATCGCTCGGCACTGTAAACAGTACTGTTACACTTCTTTAAATTACAGTGGAACCCCGATAAGTCGGTCCCCGATAACCCGGAAGTCCGGCTTACCCGGACCGATTTTCATCAGACAAACATTTCAATAATAAAAATGTACTATCCGTTGTAAGATAATTCGGATGGAATTCCCCAGGTTATTTTGTGCTTGAATCGGCCCAGTCTCTTAATCTGGGGAATTCCATCCGAATTATCTTGCAAGGGATAGTATGTAATACAATATTTGAGAGATAATGTGTATTTGTGTAATTTAATCTCGGGAAAGAGAAATGTGGGACGTAGGAAGATTTCCTGGTTGCGAAATTTAAGGGAGTGGTATGGGTGCAGTTCAATACAGTTGTTCAGAGCTGCAGCCAACAAAGTTAAGATTGCTGCGATGGTAGCCAACCTCCAATAGTAGACGGTACTGCAAGAAGAAGAAGTGTAATTTAAACTATGTATACGATAGTAAAAATGACTCGTGGCACACGGCGGCGGCGGCGGCAGAGCGACGGTCATTGCCTCAGATTTATCGAAAAAAAAAACAGGCACCTGTTAGTTATTCCTTTATTTTTTTCTAACTATTTATGAATAAAAGACTATTTAAAAAAATATTTTTTAAACAATGGTCTTAGTTTTCACTGTTCATAACATTGTTCCGATTGTGACTGTTCTGGTTGTGTGTAGTACAGGCCTGTAGTATTTGATTCCGTTTGCTTAGGTTTGTGTTGGCGTGTTTTTAATAATTTAGATGTGTAGTTCATGTTATTTCAATTTTAACGTAGTTTATTTGTAAGTATACCTTATTTTATTAATTTTTAACATATTCTCCGGCTAACCCGGATTTTCGATAACCCGGATCGGCCGCGGCCCCGATTAATCTGAGTTATCGAGGTTCCACTGTACTCAAGTTTTCGTCTTTTGATAGTTAAATTATATGCATACAGTGCACTGGAATAAGTGTTACCCCCCTTATTAACTTATTTATTTTTATAAGCGAAACGCTCGGACAGGTCGAATTTTAAAACATCCATAGTATATTATAGCATCAATGTTTCGAACTTTACGCGATCCCTCTTGAGGTGACAGGCTTAACTTTGATTTTTTTTTTAAATAGGAAAGTACATCATGTGGTTCCTCATTTAAAAGCTCTTGAAATATTAATTACAAAAATGTATATTACTTTAATCCTTTTTGAGAGAGTAGGCGCAAAATTTCGGTCGAATTATTTTTAAATGTATTCATTTTTTTTCAAATCCTGAGAAAACTGATAAGTATTATAAAACCTGAGAAAACTGATTTATCCTGAGATAACTGATAAAAATATTCCTAAAAGATATTTAATTAAAAACTTATTAGACCATTTTCCTGGTAACACCTCCATGGCTTCTAAAAATTGCAAGCCAGATGGATGCTGAAGCGCAGGGCCCCCGTAACCGAGCGTGCAACGCGTGCGACGCACGCGGGCGCAACCCCGAAAGGGCGCCAAGCCGATGGTTTGGTAAATAAGAAATTTTTATTTTAAATGAGATCATTTTTTTATATAATCTTATAATAATTTAATTTTTTCATGAACTCCTAGAGAAATTTCAAAAATCAAATATTGGGTTATTACTGAAAAAATAATTAAAATCTTATTTTATATTTGGTGTTAATAAACAATTAGGTACTACTAGGTCTGGATCCCGCGTATGAAAGTTGATTAATAGCAAGCTGAAAATTTGTTATTAGCTTAAGGGTGTCTAGTCGGACAAACAATAATATATGGGAACACTGGAACAGGGGAAGTTTTAACTGTGGAACAGGTTAAAAATTTGGAACTGTCAGACCACGAAAACGGCACATGTATTTTGTCCGACAGAACAGACTTAAACTCTCCGAACAGAGATTAAACTCTCATGCAAAAATCAGACTGCTATTTATCACCAAATTAGCGTTTTAATGAGTGGAACATGTAGAATATGTCAAATGACAGGAATTATGACAGGTGATAAATAGCAGTCTGATTTTTGCATGAGAGTTTAATCTCTGTTCGGAGAGTTTATGTCTGTTCTGTCGGACAAAATAAATGTGCCATTTTCGTGTTCTGACCGTTCCAAATTTTTAACCTGCTCCACAATTAAAACTGCCCCTGTTACAGTGTTCCCATATATCAAAGTTTATCCAACTAGACACCCTTAAGCTATTAACAAATTTTCAGCTTGCTATTAATCAACCTTTTTTTCATACGCGGGATCCAGACCTATACTATTATTGTATTTTTTAAAACAATATAAATAGACAAGGCGAAAACGGCGGGTTCGAAGGGAAAAATATTCCCATGAGATTTTTTTGCATAATCACATTCGTGAGACACCCCAGAATAAGGTTCAAGAAGTCGCCCACGTGAAAAGTGGGCCAATTTTTTTTGAACAATTTTTTTTTAATCAAATTGCAAGAATCAATATTTTTGGCCCGAACAATTTTTTCTTTAATTTTTTGGACCATTCTGAACAAAAAAGATCTCTTATAATTTTTCTCTAAAGTTGATCGTTTTCGACTTATAAGCAATTTAAAATTGAAAAAAACGAAAAATGACGATTTTCAAGGCTTAATAACTCTGTTAAAAGTTATTATTATGAAAGTCAATATATGACTAAATCAAAGTTTAAAGCCCCCCCTACAAGATCCTGAAGAAATTTTTGTCATTATTTTATTACTAAGCTGTTATTTTTTAATAAAAATAATAAGCGCCATGCATGTGTGCGGCCACTGTAAATGCTGAGTGCGAGAGAGAAGCCATTCCAGCAGTCCAATTGTGCATCTTGCTCGCACTCACATTTACAACCGCGTCAATACGATCTAACCGCTCATTGTTTTTAATTAAAAATAACAGCTTAGTAGTAAATTAATGACACAGATTTCTTCAGGATCATGTAGCGGAGACTTTAAACTTTGATTTAGTCGCTTTCTGACTTTCATAATAATAATTTTTAACCGAGTTATTAAGTCTTAAAAATGGCCATTTTCGCGTTTTTCAAATTTTAAATTGCTTATAACTCGAAAAAGATCAAGTTTAGAGAAAAATTATAAGAGACCTTCTTTGTCCAGAATGGCCCAAAAAACCTAAAAAAAATTAGTGCGGGCCAAAAATATCGATTTTTGCAATTTGATTAAAAAAAATTGTTAAAAAAAAATTTGCCCACTTTTCACGTGGGCGACTTCTTGAACCTTATTCTGGGACGTCTCACGAATGTGATTATGCAAAAATATCTCATGGGAATATTTTTCCCAACGAACCCGCCGTTTTCGCTTTGTCTAAAAATCCAAATATCTTTTTGTTTTTCATTACATTACTTTATGTTTTTCAATACAGATTAATGTTTTCTAAATTAAAAAATAATATTTCGGGTATGGTGCGTAGTTCCAAAATAGAAGCGATAAAGCCATATAAAATTCATAAATAAAATTTGTGAGAATCTTACACATATAGCAGATAATGATATGTACCTTTAACATACAAATTAGACAGTATTAGAATAAATGATCAAGTCCTAAGTTCGTTATGTAGTAGATTTGATTTATGATGTTTGGTTATCATCACTTTTTTTGGGTTTTTAGTGACATTATTACATTAAGTGACGATGATATTTAAAAAAAAACTGATTTGCTCTTAAACAAAAGCTAACTACTGTACTTATTACTAAAAACTCTTAATAATTAATATATGTTTGAAAATATGTATCTACATCTCTACCAAATATCACTTTTTCATTAAGAATCCTCCCCACTTTAACTTTGTCTGTTGCTTCTAGTGGTGAGGGATCATTTTGAAAATTAAAGTTAGTAAAAATTATTTGAGTTCTACTATGGTAGAGGAAAGATTATCTGGTTTGGCAACGTTAGTTATACAGGGTGTCCAGAAACTCTGCCCACAAACGAAAACAGGAGATTCCTCAGATAATTTTAAGACAATTTAACCCAATTCAGCTATTATACTCCGAAAATGCTTCCTAAGGGAGCTAGAGCTATTTGAAGATGGCGTCTTGTAATTAGTTTTACTTAAATTCTTTGAGTTAGAAAAATGAAAATTGGTACGCATATTGATTTTCCTTAGGTAAATCGATTCCGTGCATTGCGAATTTGTAGTACTGGTCATAGGCGTCCGTTTTGGTCAGGGCAACGGCTATCTTATGGCATAACCTTTTTGTCTTTAATTTTTAAGTATTTTTGACTCTGAATTATTAAATTGTGAGGTATTCTAGTACTAAAAGGTACTCTTGCTAAGTAGGTAGGACACAATGTTATCTCGAAAAAACGATTTGAAAATTTTTCGTTTTTTGAATTTGAAAAAAAAATTTAACGGTGTATTTTACCGGCGTGAAATTGATTTACCTCTGGAAGATAAATATACGTATTAATTTTCGTTTTTCTAACTAGAAGCGTCTGGAGGTATTTAAGAAAAACTAATTATAAGACGCCAACTTCAAAGACCTCTAGCACCTTAGGAAGCATTTTCGGACTAGGTGAATTGGGTTAAAGTTTCTTAAAATTATCTGAGAAATCTCCTGTCTTCGTTAGTCGGAAGTTTCTGGACACCCTATATAGCAAGAGCTGGTCAATAAAATTGACTTTAAAGATAATATAAAATAATTTGTTGCAGTCAAATCTAGAAAAACACCCTTTTAATTCAATTTAGATTTAAGCTATCGCTTTCAAGATTTAAGAAAGTAGCCCCAAAATTTCGGACCAATGTTTTTTAAATGTACTCATTTTTTTCGAATCCCGAGAAAAGTTATAAATATTTTTTTTAAATTTAAACACAGAATGAAAGATTATATTATTACCAAGTATTTTGACAACGACGTCCGAAGTGGATGTCGAAACGTTAATAAAATAATTTTTTAAGTTAAATTGTGGCTTATTTCCAATTTAGAAATTTAGTTAATTACAAAATGCCACAAAGAAATAGCTTCAGAACATTATTACCAAGGACCGAAAGGCCATTAGAATAAACAAAAAGTTTTTTTTATGATATACATATTTAAAATTAAAAATCATACTAAATTTTCTCTTTTTTTCACCCCTGTAACTTATTAAAATAAACATAGAAGTTTTCAGAGACTTTCGACCCTCGGTAATAATGTAATCTTTCATATCAAATTTTTGAAAAATACTTAAGTACATGGTTTTCTCAGGATTCGAAAGAATTGAGTACATTTAAAAAGCATTGGCCCGGTATTTTTCGCCTAATTTCTTAACTAATATATTAATGTTTTATATGTTTTTTTGCCCTCATCAGCAAATCAGTTACAAGAAAAATAAAATTTGAGTTCTTGCAATTTCTGTTGTTTTATTACAAGTAAAAAATAAAACGATAATATAGATTTGTTTCATAAGTGCATATAGTAGATTTAAGGGTGCTAAAATATATGCCGCACGCGGGCGCCCCTCAGCGTTGCGGGGGCCCTGCTGAAGCGAAGAAGACAAGAGGGAATTCAAAAAACTTACAATTCACGACCCCGTCTGTTCAACTGGTAAATTCCAACGGAAAATGAACCTAGTTACTCAAAGGAGTAAAACCAGTTTCCAGTTTCCGTTGGAATTTACCAGCTGAACAGACGGGGTCGTGAAAGTTTTTTTAATTCCATCTTATCTTCTTTGCTTCAGCATCCATCTGGCTTGCAATTTTTAGAAGCCATGGAGGTGTTACCAGGAAAATGGTCCAATAAGTTTTCAATTAAATATCTTTTAGGAATATTTCTAATATTTTTTAATATTTTTAATATTTCTATTAGGTTGAAAACTTTAAAACTTTGACTTATATATATTTTTTTTTTATTTAAAATTAATGTGCTCGGCTACTAAGGCCACTTGCACAAGAACGGTTACAACAATATTACAATAAATAATATGTTACACAATGCAAAAAAATATGGTACAATGAAAATTATATTTTATAATACAACTGAATGCCTTTTAGAAATTTTATGGCGCACTTGATTTGATCCGCATTACTTAGTATGTCTCGTATATTGCCTTTGAGGTGAAAAAATAGTCTTCTGGCAGAATATTGGAGGCATTTGGATTTCAATATTAATCTCTTCAATCTTCAAAATCCATTGATACCTCTTTTTGAAAATTATAATTTTGAGCAGATCATTGATGAACCTACACGCATCTCTGGAAAAGTGAGCACACTGTTAGATCCAATTTTCTTAACCAATAAATCGTTAGTCGTTAAATCTGGAGTATTTTCGGCAGATACTATTTCTGATCATAAACTAACCTATTGTGACCTAAGCTTGCATAAAATAACTAAAACACCCAAAATTATAAAACATCGTTCTTTTAAGCACTTTAGACTGGACAACTTTTTACTCGATTTACAACAATTGCCATGGGATGATATAATTTATGAAAATAATATTGAAAAGAAAGTTGAAATTTTTAACAATTTAATTATAAGTTTATTTGATGTTCATGCACCTCCTAAAGACTCATTAGTAACCAAACCCAAAGCTCTATGGCTAACGGAAAACATAAAAATGATTTTAAAACAAAAAGAACGAGCACTGCAAAAATTTAAAAACTCCAAACTTCAATTGGACTGGATAGAGTACAAGCGTTTGAGAAATTTGGCGGTTGCCGCAGTCAGACGAGAAAAGAAGAAGTACATAGACTCTTTTACGGGTAATACAAAGCAGCAGTGGAAAGCTTTAAAAAATCTTAGCATATGTCCCAATAAAAATAATGAAATACCTTCTAGTTTATCTGAACCTAATGACATCAACCAGTTTTTTGCGACGTCCTTACAACAAAAATCCAACTGTACTGAAAAAATTAACTTTTATGACAATAATACTTATGAAGAAAATTTAAAATTTTCATTTAAAATGGTGACTGTACATAAAAATAATAAAGTTCTTAATTCAATACAAAGCAATGCAACCGGTATGGATGAAATTTCACCTCTTAGGTTAAAATACTGTAGTCCGTTCATTGATAAATACATAACACATATTATAAACTGTTGCATCGAGATAAGCTATTTTCCAGACCAATGGAAAATTTCTGTAGGAAGGCCACTCCCAAAATCATCTAACGCAACAAGTTATAATGACATTAGAGTTATAAGTATTCTCCCTGCTCTGTCAAAAATATTTGAGAAGGTACTTTATGAACAAATGTATGACTATTTTACTATGAACAACATAATTCCAAACTCACAATGTGGTTTTCGTAAAGGTTTTGGAACATCAGTAGCACTAACGAATGTTTTGGATGATATCTTTAGAGCATATGACAATAAAATGTGTTCTGCTTTGGTACTTTTGGATTTTTCTAAAGCGTTTGATACTATTAACCGTGAGTTGCTGGTAGCTAAACTTAAATACTATGGATTTTGCGAAGAATCATTTTTGCTCATTGCATCTTATTTAAGCAATAGATTTCAGTCAATTTTCTCTAATAATAAGTATTCTAATAGAGCAGAAATACTTGCTGGCGTTCCTCAGGGTTCGATATTGGGTCCTTTGCTATTTCTTATTTACACGTCTGATATATTGAAATCTATAAAATATTGCAAACTGCAAGCGTTTGCTGACGATACCCAGATTTATGTATGTTTTGAATTAGAGCACTATAAAGAATTTCAGGAGTGCCTTAATCAGGATCTTCAGATGATTTATAAACTTTCTTTGGATCATAATTTAAAGCTAAACCCTGACAAATCGTGTGTTATGATTTTTGGTAATCAAAGTAAAACAGAGTTTCTTAAAAAAAATTAAGTATTTTAATTAATAATTCCAAACTAAACTTTGTAGAGAAAAACAAAAACCTGGGCGTTATTTTAGATGAACAGCTTAGATTTAAAGAACATGTAAAAAAATTAGTTCAAAAATCATTTTGTTCTCTAAAAATATTATATAATAATAGACATGTCCTAAACAAAACATTAAGAAAAAATTTATGTGAAGCTCTCGTCTTATCTAATTTTAATTACTGTGATTTTATTTATGGTTTTTGTTTAGACAGTGACAGTAAAAACCGTATACAGAAAGTCCAGAATGCGTGTATCAGGCTTGTTTATGGTTTGCGCAAATTTGATCATATATCACATTTATATAAGGATGTTAATTGGCTTAAAATGAATGACCGAAGAACTCTTCATTTTGCTACCTTTTTATTAAATATAATAAATAATCCTACTTCACCAACTACGCTTAGGGAACGCCTTATATTTCGTAACGATATACATAACCTTAACATCAGAAACAGGATTAAACTAACAATGCCTCAACATAGCACCGCTATATTTCAGAGATCTTTCTCATATAATGCTGTTAAAATTTTTAATTCCATTCCTAATGATTTCCTCCCATTAAATATAAATACCTTTAAAGTCAAATATAAAAAATACCTGTTAAATATGTCATAATAAGTAATCTTAAATCTTAAAAAACCAACTAAATTATTAAATTTTAATTTATTAGCTAATTTGTAGACCAAATAAAATATTTATTCAATGTTATTATTAATTGTCAATCCGTAATTTTCTTTTATCAGTATAAATTAACATAAAAGCCTTTGTGTAAGTTATCATGTAAGTGACAAAAAATATAAATGTATTAGGGTTCTGGTTTGGTTCAGTTGAGTAGCCATGAGCTAGACTTGCGCCAAACCAGGACATGATAGGGAACATTTTTTTTTATTATTGTAACTGATTGTAATTTTTTCCCCTTAAATAAAGTCCTTTATTATTATTATTATCCAGATTTAGCCATACGGCTCACACTCCCTCTAAGGGGAAAATTGACTCATCCCAGATACCCACGGTATCAAAAGGATTGAGCTCTGGTGGGACTCCCTCCGTGTTATCGAGCCCTAGGTGACCTGGTATGCAGGTGTATCTCCCAAAAATTTTCGTACACATCTGGCCGTTGCGAGTAGTACAGCTTTCTGCATGGTCTTGTAAAGATGTTCATTTAGACCCAGCCTTTTTATGCTTTCGAGGAGGTTCTTCGGAATGACTCCAGTAGTAGACATAACAATAGGTATCGTCTGGGTACTTTGCATTCTCCATTGCCTTCGTATTTGAATTTCTAGATCTCTGTACTTGGCGATCTTTTCAGTGAATTTACTACGTAGATTATTGTTGTTAGGTATCGCCACATCAATTAGTGTTGTTTGTCTTGTTAATTTATTAACTAGTACGAGATCTGGTCTATTATGTGCCACTGTTTGGTCTGTGAGCACAGTGCGGTCCCAGTATAGCTTGTAGTTGCCATCCTCAAGCATACTCTCAGGGACGTATTGATAATACGGGAGATGGTCCGTTTGGAGAAGTCCCAGCTTGATAGCTATCTCTTGATGAAGGATTTTTCCCACCGCGTCATGCCGTTCCTTGTATTCAGTTGCAGCAAATGCCTGGCAGCCCCCTGTAAGATGTTGGATGGTTTCTTGGGCTTGACATCCATATCGGCATCTGTCGTTTTGAACCTGAGGGTCTTTGATGATATATTTCAGGTAGTTTCTGGTTGGTATAACCTGATCCTGAATGGCCAGTAATGAACCCTCCGTTTCAGGGAACATCTTTCCTGATGTCAACCAGTAGTTCGACGCTATATTGTCGACATAATCTTGGCTGACCTCATTGGGATGTCGCCCGCGCAAAGGTTTACCCATCCAGGCGCGCACTTTTTCGTCCTTAGTAAGGTGGTTTATGCGCAGTTCTGCTTCCCTCAGTTTGATCGGTGTTGTGTCATCTACTGCGCAGATAGCGCGATGTAGAGTAGATGTCTCAGCCTGCATCTGAAAATAAGTTCTTAAATTAGCAATTTGTTTATCTCATTGCTCACCTATATCCATAAGTCCTCTTCCTCCTAAATACCGGGGTAATGTCGTTCGTTCTAGTGCACTTTTAGGGTGGTGTTTTTGTGCCTTTGTGAGGTGTGTTCGTACTTTTCGCTGAAGATTTTCTATATCCGTTTTTGTCCACTTAACAATACCAAATGAATAGCTAAGCGCGGAACAAGCGTAGGTGTTTAGTGCCTTAAACAAATTTTTACTGTTAAGCTGTGAACGAAGCAGCTGTTTTACCCTTCTTATAAAGCTGTTATTAGCAGCTGTTATTATTATTATCCAGATTTAGCCATACGGCTCACACTCCCTCTGAGGGGAAAATTGACTCATCCCAGATACCTACGGTATCAAAAGGATTGAGCTCTGGTGGGACTCTTTCCGTGTTATCGAGCCCTAGGTGACTTGGAATGCAGGTGTATCTCCCAAAAATTTTCTTACAATTCTGGCCGTCGCAAGTAGTACAGCTTTCTGCATGGTCTTATAAATATGTTCATTGAGACCCAGCTTTTTTATGCTTTCGAGGAGGGTCTTCGGAATGACTCCAGTAGTAGACATAACAATAGGTATCGTCTGCGTACTGTGCATTCTCCATTGTCTCCGTATTTGAATTTCCAGATCTCTATACTTGGCGATCTTTTCAGTAAATTTACTACGTAAATTATTGTTGTTAGGTATCGCCACATCAATTAGTGTTGTTTGTCTTGTTAATTTATTAACTAGTACGAGATCTGGTCTATTATGTGCCACTGTTTGGTCTGTGAGCACACTGCGGTCCCAGTATAGCTTGTAGTTGCCATCCTCAAGCATACTCTCAGGAACGTATTGATAATATGGGAGATGGTCCGTTTGGAGAAGTCCCAGCTTGTTAGCTATCTCTTGATGAAGGATTTTTCCCACTGCGTCATGCCGTTCCTTGTATTCAGTTGCAGCAAATGCCTGGCAGCCCCCTGTAATATGTTGGATGGTTTCTTGGGCTTGACATCCATATCGGCATCTGTCGTTTTGAACCTGAGGGTCTTTGACGATATATTTCAGGTAATTTCTGGTTGGTATAACCTGATCCTGAATGGCCAGTAATGAACCCTCCGTTTCAGGGAACATCTTTCCTGATGTCAACCAATAGTTCAACGCTATATTGTCGACATAGTCTTGGCTAACTTCATTGGGATGTCGCCCGTGCAGAGGTTTACCCATCCAGGTGCGCAGTTTTTCGTCCTTAGTAAGGTGGTTTATGCGCATTTCTGGTTCCCTCAATTTGACCGGTGTTGTGTCATCTACTGCGCAAATTGCGCGGTGTAGAGTAGATGTCTCAGCCTGCATCTGAAAATAAGTTCTTAAATTAGCAATCTGTTTATCTAATTGCTCACCTATATCCATAAGTCCTCTTCCTCCTAAATACCGGGGTAATGTCGTTCATTCTACTGCACTTTTAGGGTGGTGTTTTTGTGCCTTTGTGAGGTGTGTTCGCACTTTTCGCTGAAGATTTTCTATATCCGTTTTTGTCCACTTAACAATACCAAATGAATAGCTAAGCGCGGAACAAGCGTAGGTGTTCAGTGCCTTAAACAAATTTTTACTGTTAAGCTGTGAACGAAGTAGCTGTTTTACCCTTCTTATAAACTCAGTAGTTATCTCAGTTTTCATTTGCTTATGGTCAATTTTCCGCGCCTGCTTTACTCCAAGATATTTGTACATATCGTTATCGCCCATGGCCTGGATGTTCTGGCCATTTTGCATATCGAATCCACCGGGCTGTACCTTTCCTCTGACTATATTCAAAACACGGCACTTGTCTAGACCGAACTGCATACTAATATCATTAGAGAATGTTTCTACAGTTTTTAGCATCTCTTCTAGGTGTTCTCGAGTGGAAGCCATTACTTTCAAATCATCCATATACAACAGATGATTGAGCTTCGCTACTACAGTATTATTGCTTTTAATGCTAAAACCTGAGTCAGTGGAGTTTAATAGCTGGGAAAGGGGGTTCAAAGCTAAACAGAACCACAGTGGACTCAACGAGTCTCCTTGAAACAGGCCCCGGTTGATTGCGATATTTTCGGTTTCAATATTTTTTTCACCAGGTATTTGGAGGTGAATTTTAGTCTTCCAATCTCTCATTATATGCCTTAAAAAGGTCACTATGTTATCATCGACTTTGTATATTTTCAAAATATCTATTAGCCATTCATGCGGTACTGAATCAAAGGCCTTTTTATAGTCAATAAAAGCAGTAAAAAGGTTCCTTTTTTTAGTGAATGCCTGGTTAGAAATGACTGAATCGATGATAAGCTGTTCTTTGCAGCCCATGGAACCCTTAGCGCATCCTTTCTGTTGAGGCTCTATGATATCGTTTATTATTATTATTATTATTATTATTTGGTGAGAATATGATTCACTGTCAGTTGTAATTGACAGCTTTCACCATTAGGTCGGTTGCTGGATGACATTAGGTAACCATGTGTTAATTTTGTATGCCCGATACGGAGTCGTCTTGCCACGACAAGATATCTTCTAGACAAACTTGTAGGTCCAAAAATAGGAGGACTATCGATTAGCGGTTGAATTTGATGTAAAGCTGAGAAGTTGGTGACCCAGTGTTGTTGCCATCGGACTCTTGTTCTTCTTTTAATGTAAGCTTTTAAATCCTTGCTAATTTGGATGTTATCATGTTGAGGCAACCTTGGCATGGTGGTCCGCAAGCTCATTACCTTCTATCCCAATATGAGATGGTTGCCAGATCAGAGTAACTGTTATATTTTGGGAAAGGATACGTTGGTAATGGTCATGTATCTTTTGGACGATAGGATGATCAGTGAATATGTTTTGGATAGACTGGATTGAGGCTAGAGAGTCTGTGCATATAGCAACTTGCTTATTTGATAGAGAAATGTTTTTGATAGCTTGAAGTATGCTGAATAATTCGCCAGTATGAACGCTACAAAAAGGGGGATAAGGGATGCCGTGATAAGATTATGTGACGTTGTAACAGAACAGCCTACCCCTGTATCATTTTTTGAAGCGCCAGTATACAGAACTAAGTCGTATTTCTTTGTAGAGATTATTTCTTTAAAACTGTTCCTAATGAGTTCCCTCGGAGTTGTAAATTTATCGTATCTTGAGAGTGATGTGTTAATATGAGGAATGACTATAGACCAAGAAAGATAAGGGGTTGGGAGAAGTGGAATTATTTGTGATAGAGAAATGTCATCAAGTAACTGCGCCAAAATTAGTGGGACGGATTTTATCGAAGGTAATTTAGAGTGGTCATGCAGTTTATTCGCGGATGATACAAAAAGAGGATATACTGAAGAATATCGTCGGGGCCAGAAAAGTTTGAAAGTTTTAATGACCGAGGTAAGTTCTGCGTAAGAGAACGCCGAATTCAGATAAGTAATATCCTTAACTGTTTCGGAAGAGTATGGAGGAAGGGTGTGGACTAATGGCTCAAGTAAAGAATAATTTATTTTGCTTTTAAATTTTGTATCGAAGTGTTTTGCTAGGGTTTCGCCAATTTCTTGATTATCACTGATAGTAATATTATTTGAGATAAGACTAGAGATTTTAGTGTTTGTATTGATGCCTTGGATTTGGCGTATTTTTTTCCAGAGATCAGTAGGATTGGTATTTTCGTTAATAGAAGATACATATTTTCTCCAAGAAGATTTTTTAGCTTCTTTTTAATGTTGTGAGATTTTCGGGGTTTTTATTTTTTCGATAATTTTTTAGTGCCACTTTATGTTGTTCTACAGAGCTTTGGCATGAGGTATTCCACCAAGGAACTCTTTTTTGTTTATGTGACATAGTACTTTTGCCAATGTGCAAATTGGCAGCTGAAAGTATGATGTCTGTGATTAATGATATGTTATTATCAATATTTTCTGATAGTATGAGAAAAGGAAATGCGATATCTGTTTGGGATGTATAACTTGTCCAGTCAGCATTTTTAAGTCGCCAGTAGCTTCTGGGCAGAGTTTGTTCAGTATTGGGAATATTAGATGATATAAAGATAGGATAATGATTGCTATCATAAAGGTCATCAGAGACTTTCCAAGTTAGTAAAGGTGCAGATTTGGGATCACTAAAGCTAAGATCTATCGAAGAAAACGTCCCAGAGGAAAAATTTAAATGTGTATTAGAACCTGGAGACCTGGTCGCTAGGACCTGGAGAGCTAGTAGCGACCGGAGAAATTTGAAGTGGGGTGCTTGCATTGCTGTCAGTAGATATGGGTCTTTTATGGCCGTTTGTTAGGAAGGGTGGTGACTCTGTAATGTCAGTTTGTGTTGAAGTACTTGGAATTTCGGAAGAAGTTGCATTTAGTAAATTAGTTACAATATGACTGCTTTCCGTTGGAGATAATATATCGGTGGGAAGAGATACGGGGGTAGCGGGTGTAGAAAGTTCGGTATGAGTTACTGTGATTGGAGCATTTGCACAAGCGTCAGCAGTATGGCCAGCTTGTTTGCATAAGAAGCATTCTAATTTGTCAGTAGACACAAATATTCTATTTGGCGTGTTGTCGTAAGTTATTAAGATAGAGGTTTGGATTGAAAAGTTTTCGTTATCAGGAATAACATAAGAGACTCTTCGGAAGCTCATTATGTGGGCATAATCATCACTAAGTGAGCCACATTTCACGAATGATACAGGAGAAGCTATTTGTAATCCGATATCTTTAAGTGCTTTTTCTATTATAAGGTGCGGTATTGTGGGCGATACATTTGACATGAGGATACGTTTAGCTGGAGTAATAAGTCGCCTGGTAGGGACAACTATTGAGTTTATGGTAATACTTTGGTGGGTACTCAGAAGTTCGTCGACTACTGCAACGGAGGTTAAATAAATACAAATACGAATATTAGAAATTCGAGATGCAAAGGTAATATTCTTGGGGGTAGCAATGTCACCTATAGCTTTTATATACTCAAACAGAACGACATTTGGAAGTGCATGTAAGACAAGGGCTTGATTTTTATGAGGAAAGGATGGAGGTGCAGGTTTAGTTAAGGTTGCGGCGACATAAGACTTATTATTCATTGTTACGTTAGTTTGTAAATTTATTTGAGAGTTATTTGAGGTCATTTTTGTGAGTGGTCCTGGATGCCAAAACCACTACACGTAAATTTTATTAATGCAACAGACGTCCTAGTAGGACTCTGTGGATAAAGTGATAAAAAAATAACAGTTACCTGGTATGATGTTACGCCACTGGATAATCAAATTGTTCAATTTATGTAGTTTACGATGCACAGTTTTTTAAATTACAACACTGAATTGTTCGTAAATATCACATATTTCTTTGTGTTTACATGGTAATTAGTACAAACTATTAATAAGAAAAAAAAACTCGAAGATATCAGAAATATCTACCTACAGCAAACGATAAAGCGACAACGTGTGTACTCGTTGACTTTCTAATTAGGAATGGTTGACTTATATTTAACTTTACCAATGCACCAATAAAATCACAGTCAGAAATAGATTGAGTTTACATAAAAGCTATTTTTTAATACCACCCTGAATTATTAGTTCTTTTGAGTGACAAGGATAATACCACTGTAATTATGTACAGAATCAGCACATGGAGTTAAGCCAATCACTCTTAATACGTTCGATGCGTATATTTTTTTAAGATACTTCTTCCAGAACCTGAAATAATTTTTGTAATGTATCAATAAAGACATTGCTAATTTAAAAAGATCTAGAAAAGTTGTAGCCAAAGCCCTTAATAAATATAATGCCATGGCAACCTGAAACGAGTACGCGATGGACTACCCCAGCTAATTGAAATAATATTCGAAAAATATCCAAGATAGCCACGCTACACCCTTAGCTTAGCTCAGTCACTCAGGTGTGTGTTCGTCTTGTCCTAATCTTAGAAATGAACTCTGAAAATTTGGAATGGAAGCAAACCAAACATTATTTTTAACTAATCATATTTATTGTTCAATAAAGATATAATAAAAATATGACTTGTAAAATGCATTAAAAAATATATTCAAATTCTTGCCAAAAACTAACAATTCTGGATTATACTTATGGCTTTTGGTATTCGATGGTAACTTCTTGATGTTGAATGGTACTGCTGTGGACTTCTCTTGACCTGGGCAGATGTCTTGGCCCTAGGTCAGTGCAGCTACGGTCTTGGTGGTGTCGTACTTGAATGTTGGGTGCTACTGTCTAGATGTCATAGTGCCATTGTCATCAGCCTTAGTATCATCGCCGGCGATAGGCTTTTTGAAGCTCCCAGAGGAAGGACGGTGATCTTATCCAAAAACTGTAACAGTAAAACACATATCAACAATCAAGAAGAAAAATCAATGTGTGCCCTCTGCCATTATAATCGTCAGAAAGAGTAGCAGATGACAAGAATAAATTAAATGAAATTTAGATGAGGAGAATAGTTAAAATTTCATTACTAAACGTGCATACATGTAAATTAGAAAGAAATATTTTTATTATTTATTTTGCTCAACAGGCCATGTAGGTCCTGGGCGTGAAAAACACAATTACATTTTTTTTCTATATATATCTACAATATACAATATTAATTTGTCTATTTCAAAAAATACATCATATAAATATATACATATATATAGCTCTCATTTCACAATTCATGGCACATTCTTCTGTTACAATTTCTCTTGCGCCCTTCTTACCACTCCTCTCCATTCTCTTCTGTCTAATACCTTGTTTCTCCAGATATCTATTTTTAATTCTCGTAAATCTGCTTGGACGCTGTCAAACCATCTTTTACGGGGTCTTCCTTTCCTTTTTTTTCCTACTGGTTTCCTGTTCAATATCATCCTGGTCATTATATGGTTTTCCAATCTTTGCACATGTCCCAGCCATCTTATTCTATGTGCCTTTATTATTGCGGTGATTTTTGGTTCCGTATACAGCTCTTCCAACTCTATATTTGTCCTTCTTCTCCATCCCATTTGTGTATTTATGCCGCCGTAAATTGATCGGAGAATTTTCCTCTCCCATCTTTCTAATCTTTCTTCATCTGCCTTTCTTAACACCCATAATTCAGCTCCATATACAACCGTAGCTCTAATCACTGTCTTGTAAATTCTTTCTTTTGTTTTTCTTGAAACAAACTTCGACTTCATTAAGGATCTCACCATTCCGTATTTCTGGTTGCCTTTTGTAATTCTGGATTCTATTTCTTTATCTTCATGTCCATTTTCCTTTACTTTCACACCAAGGTAAGTAAACTCTTCCACTCTGTCAAAACTGTATATGTAATCTTTCTCCCCTTGTATTTTTATAAACTCTTCATTGTCTTGCTGTGTATCACCCATTATCATGTATTTAGTTTTCTTTTCATTTATCTTTAGACCAAACCTATTTGCTTCTTTTTCTATCTTTTTCACAATTCTTTTCAATTCTTTCTTTGATTTTGCTAATATTGTTAGATCATCCGCAAAAGCAATACATTGATGTTCGTTTTTAAAGATGGTTTCTTCCATTTTTATGCTGCAATTCCTCATTATGACTTCAAGAACAAGATTGAACAACGTGGTTGACATCGGATCACCCTGCCTGGGTCCTTGCTTGATTTCGAAGTCCTCTGAGATTTCTTTCCACACTACTTCGCTTTTCGTTTTTGCCAACGTCATTTCAATCAAGCTAATCAATTTTTTGGGGATTTGCAGTTGTTTCAGAGCACGGTACATTTCTTTTCTATTTATATGATCATATGCCTGTTTGAAATCTACGAACAGCGCATACAGGGTCGTTTTGTACTCATAGCAATTTGCTTGTAATTCTTTTAGCGTGAAAATCTGGTCTGTTACCGAACGGTTGGATCGAAAGCCTGCCTGGTACTCTCCCACAGTATCCTCCATGTATTCGTTCAGTCTTCCACGTATGCATTGTGCTATTATCTTATACCCTGTCTCCAGGAGTGCTAATCAAATTTGATTACTAAACGTGCATACATGTAAATTAGAAAGAAATATTTAAAACTAAAATATCAGAACACATGGTTTGACATTGGAAGTTAGATATAAAAAATATTAGAAAAAATGTTATAAGAAGCTAGGTATGGATGGAATTTAATGACTGTAAGAAATTATAAAAACAAAGAATGTGTGTGTACTTTGTACGCACGTAAGAAGTTATACTTCTATTACATATTATGTGATTTTAACGACATTGATATAATGTACTTTAAACAGTTTATTTATATTTTATTTAAATATTAAACTAATTTTAATACTTACTACTTTCCAAAAATAAGACAATACCAAAAATTAAAAAAATAAAAGAATAAAACGCACACAAACACATTGAAAAATGCCACAAAGAAAAAATGATTTCTGAACGATAATAATTGTTGGCAAAAATTTTAAATACGCATTTTCTAAAAAAAAAATTATATAATAAATATACTTACAATCATAAAATGCATAAAAAATAAAAAAAATAAAAACTTGCTTCGGGATTCGAACCCGCGAATTTGGGGACGCTTTGATTCGTAATCGAAGCCTAGACTCACTCATCCAATTACTCATTATTTGTCATGTGGAAAAATAGGTCAACTGAACGTTTTACGGTTTGACAGTTATTCTGAATTTAAATCAAATTATGTAGTTTGATTTTTGTGGAAGAAAATATTAAAATATAACAAAACAGTAAGAAAACAATATATTAGATGAAGATTGGTAGAACTTTTGTTGGTAATCAAATTAAGCATGTAAATCAAAGCATTACATACCTACTAGATAAATAAATCTACGCCAAAAAATCATAATTTAAAAATAAAAATCGGACCTAATTTCGGATTTCTCTCTAAAATCCCCATTCTTGAGAAAATAAATTTATTCGAACCTAATCCTAATGTATAATTACAATATGATTATAATAAAAACTACTTGCCAAATTAGAATGAGTCCTTGTCCAAAATAGTCCAAAAGTCCAAAAATATATATATGAAAACTATTTAAAAAGGCAGTATAACTATTAACTAATTTTTGTTTGTTGTTTCTTTTCACACAAATTTCAAAACGCAACAACCATAAATAATCAAACCACAGCTTTGCCACAGCCGACATATTGAATAATTTTTGACATGTCATTTGAACATCCAATCAGAACAAAGTTATAATGTGCATGCGCCGGGATCGTAGGTTTTAGCATATAAAAATTCACCCTAATATCGCGCGTAAAGAAGTATAACTTCAAAAAACTTTATGTAAAACTCACCCCAAGAGGAAGATTTAATTTGGAATAAAAATGATTTAATTTTGAGGCTTCTTTGCCTTTTATGACATTTCCACCACCATTTTGAGAATGAAATATGGGGGTTGTCACTGTCAATAAAATGACATGACAACGAACCTTGGACCGAAATTTGAAATAACGAACATGGAACACAATAGATGATACAATGTAAATAGGGTTGCCTACAGAATGGGCGCCAAACTATTTTTTAACGAAAAAGCAAGTTAAAACGAATAGAAGAAAATTATTACTAATGAAATATTAAATAAAATAAAGTAAAATAATTATTTAAAAATAAAATATCAAAGATGTGACTTTTGTAACGTTACAAACTATTCATAATGTGCTTCATATTCTTCCAATTGTAACATTGCGAAATTTTTTGCCAATGTACTTTCCAAAGCGTATGATCATAATAAAGAATTTAATATATCCTCCTTCTCGTAAGTGCCTTCTCTATTGAGGTTGGCGATCAATATGGCAAATTTCTCTCTGTTCTGGGCTGGATGAAGTCATTACCTGTTGTGTGGGTCCAAGCTCTGATGCTTTGGTCACAGTTTTGGTGCCAGCAGTTTTTCGTTTTTCCTATACTCATTTTACTTTCGGTTTTGACTTCTAATATTACCTGGAGCTGCTTAAATTCCTTGTGGCGCATTATGTGTCCTAGATGAGACGTGTTTCTAATTTTGATTTTACAGTTGATCCCAAACCCTTCTTTCAGTGCGTCATTAATTTTGACGTCATACAAGATTTTAAGAGTGTTGCGAATAGAGGCATGATATTTTAGTTAAATCTGACAGTTGTCAGAATATTTATAGTTATATATATATATATATATATATATATATATATATATATATATGTGTACAAATATTTTCGACCGTACTGTGTTATAGTGGTTTGAAGTTTCAGCAATTCGGTCATGTGAAATAAAAGTCTATTTGTTATTTCTCAATATTATTCACATGACCGAATTGCTGAAACTTCAAACCACTATATATATATATATATATATATATATATATATATATATATATATATCGGTTTTAAAACGTTCTCCTACGTCTTCCGATGCCTAGTCGCCATTCACTTCGGTCCATCCAAAGGTCTTCATCCAATTCTCTTTCTCTCATTTCTCGATTTATGCCTTCTCTCCAACTAAGGCGGGGTCTTCCTATTTTTCGTCTACCATGAGGGGTCCACGTTAGGATTTGTTTCGGGAGTCGTTCTTCGGACATTCTTTGTACGTGTCCATACCATCTAAGCTGTTTGGTACTAATGTCATCTACTATTGTGTGTTTCACATTCATTATTTCCCTAATTCTGTTTTTGGTTACCCTTTCTAATCTTGATTTTCCTGCTGAGCGCCTCCAGAAATCCATTTCTGTTGCTTCAAGTTTTCTCTTGTATCTTTCTTTTATTTGCCATACTTCACTGCTGTAAGTGATTATACTCTTAACAATTGTATTGTATATTCTATGTTTGTTGTTGTTTGATATTGACTGGTCCCACAGGATGCTATTGAGAAGGGTAATTGCTTTTCTTCCGTGGTTGTTTCTTTCTTCTATCGTCCGGTCTACGCTTCCTTCTTGTGTGATGGTCATACCCAGGTATTTATATGCGTCGCAATGTTTAATAATTTCGCCATTCCCCAGTGTAAAGTCCTGCTGTGTCCCACCGATACACATATATTCGGTCTTCTTTATGTTTATTTCCAAACCACCTTTTTTGTACTCCTCTATTAATTTCCTTGTCATATATTCTATATCATCGTAGTCTTGCGCTAGTACAAGTTGGTCGTCTGCAAATGACAAAGTGTATATTGTATTGTTGCTGATCGGTAATCCCATGTTTTTGCATTTGCGTTTCCAAAGTTTTAGAGTTTGTTCGAGGTAGATCTTAAATAATGTCGGTGAAAGGCAGCACCCTTGTTTTAGGCCTTTGCTAATTTGGAATCCTCTCGATAGCCTGCTTCCAACTTTCACCCTTGATGCAGTTTTGGTATACAATTGTTTCGTCGCTGTTATTAAATTTGCGCTTATATTGGTTTTCTCTAATGCTTCCCATAGTTTGTTTTGTGGGATGCTATCATACGCTTTTCTTAAGTCCACATATAACAGATGCACCTCCTGGTTGACTGCCAGTTTCTTCTCAATAATCTGTGTAATACAAAACAGATGGTCAACCGTTGATCTCCCTGCCCTGAATCCTGCCTGTTCTTCAGCTTCTATATCTTTATAATCGTTTTCGATTTTATTTTTAATCAGTTTTCCGTATATTCGGCTGATCGAGTTCGTTACAGCGATGCCTCTGTAGTTGTCACATTGATCCCGTCTGCCTTTTTTATGTATGGTGGATATCCATGATGTCTTCCATTCTTCTGGGATTTCCGCTCCGTTGATGCATCTTTGAAAGAGTTTAGCCAGGTTTTCATATAATTTTGTTGTGCCATATTTTATTAGTTCAGCTGGTATGTTCCCTGGTCCTGGTGCTTTGTTATTTTTTAAAAACTTACATACTTCTTCTACTTCTTTTGTTGTTACCCGTAATGGTGAGGCTAAGATATTTACATTGCTGGTATCACTGTTATTTAAAAATTCCGCTCTGTCCTCATTTAGGAGTTTTTCAAAATATTCGTCCCATTGATCCGGTGTGATTGCTGATATTATATCTCTTTTCTTTTCCTGTCGTAGCGATTTTAATATTTTCCAACTTTCTGTACTTCTCCGTCCTCCTAAATGTGTGTTAATCATGTTACACTTTTGCTCCCAAGCCTCATTCTTCTTTTGGCATATCATTTTTCGCACTTTAGCTTGGACCCTCTTGTATTCTACCTTATCGGCGTCGGTCCTTGTGTTCAGAAATTTTTTATACTTCTCTCTTTTATTTTTAATATCTTGTTCTATTTCTTCGTCCCACCAATACGGAGTTTTTCTGTGGTTTTTTATTTGGAGTCCGAGGGCCTCTGTTGCTGCTTCCTGAAGACATGTTTTTATATAATGATAATGCTCTTCATTGCTGGTAAATTGCATGGTTTCTAACTTTTTATCTAATCTACTCCTGTATAAATCCCTCACGCTTTCTTGTTCTAAGCTGTTTAGGTTGTATTTCTTTTCTGTTAATTTTTCTATTTCCGCTGCAGCTTCTTTTAAATCTCTTGCTTTATCTATTCCTATTGTGAGCTTTGTTTTTAATAGATGGTGGTCACTGCCGCAAGTGGCTCCTCTATATACCCGCACATCCTGTACAATCAATTTAGTCTTTTGTCTTATGATTGTATAGTCTATGATTGATTTCAGCCCTCGGGTATTTTGTGTCCATGTATATTTATGGATATCTCGCTGTTGGAAGAATCCGTTTGTGATTTTCATATCATTTTGTTCGCATAAGGCTATTAGCCTAGTACCATTGTCATTTATAGCTTCTTCACCATATTGGCCTATGACTTTATTGTGCTGTTTCTTGCCTGTTCTACTGTTTAGGTCCCCCAAGATTATAATTTCTCGTGATCTGCCGATATTTGCAATTTCTGAATGTAGCTTTTCAAAAAAGTCATCCTTAATATTCACCAGTGCATCATCGTTTACTGCATATACTCCAATAATCGTAATCTTTTTTCCTTTGATAGTTAGATTCATTTTTATGAGCCTTTCGCTGATGGCTTCCCAAGCAGTTATGAATCTCCTTAGTTTCTTGCGTATAAGTATACCTACACCTTGTTGGGCTCTTTTCTCCTTTGGTACCCCGCTGTAGAAGTAATCATATTCTCCGATATTTTCTGATCCTTGACCCTTTCGTTTTGTTTCGGTAATCACTGCGATGTCTATGTTCAGTCTATTTATTTCGTGTATTACTTCATTTATTTTTTGTTTAAACCCTTGTACGTTCCAAGTTCCAATATTCGTCATCCTTTTCCGTAGCATGTGTCGTCGTTTTATAATCAATCGATTCCGAGGCGTTTCGCTAGGTTTTTTAACAGTTTGAATTTTTCCGAGTAACGGGGAGTTAACCCGATGCCTCAACCCCCGACCTGGAGGACCAGGGTTTGATTTTGGAGTATTCCTTCTCCTAGAGGATTTGCTTTCTCTACAGCTTTAGAGCATCCTCCGCCCTATATTTATAGTTATGTTTATATAAATATCAATATTTATATAAATATTTGCCAGAGTATTAATATTTAAAATATTTTAAGGAAAAAATAAATAAGTGTAGAATACAATTTCACTATAAAATATACCAATGACATAGAATTACGATTGTCATTTTATCCGTTAAAATTGTGAAACCTACTATAACGATAGATTACTTTTGTTTGAAATTATCTTTATTTGCCTCATTGATTGGTTATCTATTTAGTTTTTAGAATATTGTAACTGTAATATAGTTCGACGACCTAAATACCATCTGCTTCGCCTTATAATATAAGGAAAAGTGGAGGGAAAGAGATGGATTGGTCGAAAGAAACTTTCATGCCTGCGTAATATTAGACAATGGTGTGGCTGCACAGTAGAAGAATTATTTCGCGCAGCAGCCGATAGAGAGAGGTTTCAGGAAATTGTAAACATGATGACGGCCAACGTCTAAATACAGACACGGCACCTAAAGAAGAAGAATAATTACACACATTATTTATTTTAATTTTATAAGATTTACAACAGGTAGGTAGTACAGTAAAAATTCTGTATATATTTGTTAATTTTTATTCACTTATACGTATTGTACATATATTTTTAACCCTGCTGTCCTGTTCGGGTCTATTTGACCCAAAAAATAATTTATTACTTATTTTACAAATTACAACGCAGTGAAACGATTTGGTGTTTCGTGACTTTATTACCTAATATGAGGTCTTTCAATTGCATATGAGGTAAACAATCAACTTCCTGATTTTTTTGATAAAAATGAAATTGTTACCTAGGGTACGTTCGGGTCAATATAACCCACGTATTTAAACCGTTAAGAAATACCTGTGTATGTGTGTTTAGTTGGCAGTATTCTATATTGGCAGTACCTGTGTGTTGGTCGGCCGGATACGTCTGTAAATAAAAACAGGTTTCTGCAAGCTAGAACTTGTAAAATAAACTGTAGTATATCTGGACGATGTTGAAAACCAAATTATAAATATGACCAACTTTGACGGACAGCATGTGTTTGGTACCAACTGGAAAGACATGAATAAAGTTGGTTTTCAAGCATATATTGATCTTTTATAAATCCCATGGTTAATCAACTAAAAGTTTGTGGAATGAAAAAACGGGTCGTAGTATATTTCAATCAACAATATCGTCTGACATATTTACAAAAAGTTTGCAAGTAATGTGTTTTGATAACAAAACTACTAGACAGGATAGGAGACGTTTTGATAAACTTGCTGCAATAACTGAAATTTAGGAATCAGGTAGAAAATGTACTAAAATTTTTTAACCCTGATGAAAATGTTACCGTCGATAACCAACTAGTTGCCTTTAGAGGCCGCTCTCCCTTCAAATGGTACATTCCAAGCAAGCCAGCTAAATATGGCACAATTGTTTGGGTTTTATGTAATTACGAATAGTAAAACTTCTTATGCTCTAAAATTGCAGATCTATACAGGAATGTGTGTAATGTGTGACTCGAGTAGTGATTTTGAAGACCAAAATATTACGTGTAATAACTTTTTCCACCTACCTCTACCGAAAGTATACTTTTCCGGACCTGATTGTAGGGAGCAAAGTTGTACTTTTCCTCCCTAGGGAGGAAAATATGTTTCCTCCCTAGGGAGGAAAAGTAAAAGTGACGTCATGATATTTCATTCATGAAATATAACTTATTGACGCCCTGTACAATATCTATTTTCTAATACGTAAGTATCTATACATTTTAACGTTTATTTAAGAACACTCTCTATTTTGCAGAATGGTAAAAAACAGTAAATTGTTATTCTGATTTAAGGATGTTTACATTAATAATTTGACTTATGTTTGACAGTTGACAGTTATATTTTACGTACTTGTTAGTTTTAGTTCTAATAAATTTTGTTGGTTAGTTGCATAAATAAATTAAGTAAAAATGAAAAAATGACTTGTTATTTAAGGAAGGTGGAAAAACCATATGTATAACATGGGAGTAAAGTGCCTTTTCCTCCCTTGAATGGTTACTTTAATTCTCGGGAGGAAAAGTAGCACTTTCCTCCCTTGTTATACAAATAGCTATTTTACATCGTAAAATTTAGGACAATTTCTTCTAAGACAAAGTAAACACAATGCCGGGACTATAATTAAAATAAACTGGAGCTTTCAGCAAAAATCGCGAATAAAGAAGTTCATAGCTTGTCTTTTTTGCTTCACGCAAGATACCACTGTTGTTGACAATATGTATTCCTAAAAATAATAAAAATGTTCTTCTGAGTACTTTGCATCATGAGTCGATGCATCATTGATCACTTTTATCAAATGAAAAAGCCCCAAATTATTTTAGATTAAAATTCCAATAAGGGAGCAATGGATACTCTAGATGTATAGATTAGCTTGTTGACACGTATAGGTACATGTGAGAAGAGATAATTCGCTGGCCAATGATTGTTTTTTATAACCTGCTGGAGATTTCTGCCTACAACGCGTTCGTGTTATGGGCATCAGTAAATATCCAATGGAATACCAGTAAACTGACAAAATGGCGAATTTTTCTTGAGGAATTGGGAAAAAAACTAATGAACCCAGTCATCATTTCCAGAAAAAATATACCAATAACTAAAGGCTCTCACGAACTGGTAAAAAGGACACGAGCAGAAACAAGTAGATAAGATGGAAATGCTCGTGAACCGTCTATGAACAATCTAACATCGCCTGCTAAACGAGTACGCTGTAAACTTGCCCTAAAAACGATAACAAGGCTAATTATTATGTTGTATATATCATAAACATATTTGTAAAATCCATTCTTTTTATTACTGTCCCAGTTGTAAACTGACCTAAATTTGTGTAGATATTTGTAACTGGGTTTTTTGAAAGAAAAAAATACCTTTTATTTTTGTTAATAAGATTTAATTTACATTAACAACATAGTTTTTGTTTAATTAACCATAATTTCTTGTTAATAAAGTTTTATTTATCACCATTAGCTTATTTTATTTCGATTAAGCAGCGTAAACCATAGTTGGGTCATATTGACCCGAACAGTACATTTGTGTAGTTGACTCGAACGGGACAGCAGGGTTAAAAAGGTTGCCCTGTATCTTTATGTATTTTGTTTTTTATTCACATTAACTTTAACTAAGAAATTAACTAAGAAAAAGTTTTCATGTTTCTTTAGCAAAATGTTAATGTTAGTTCAGTACTATTTTGTTAAATTTTGAAAATAAAAATTGGTTTTAATACTGTTTTGTGGTTATCTTTTTTGCCAATTTTGAAAGAGTTTTGAAAAAAAGTTGTTTATAACAAATTTATGAATATTTATTGCAAAAAGATCAATGCAGATGATATTCTTTTTGTTTGCTACCCCAAATTAAAAAAAAAAACAGAAATTTGCCCATTATTAACGGAGATATTGCAAACTACTCGTCCACCAATTTTGAGGCAAAAAGTATTCATTTAAGGTCGCACGAAAATCATTTTTTTTTTCAAAATATTTTACAAATTTTTAGGATAATATAATTTATATATATTTACTATATATTATATATAAATGGAATTGTTAAACATTAGAGTTGATAGATGAACTCACGCTCTTTTAAATGTTAATATTGATAAATAAACAAATTATGAATTTTTAAAGTTGGAATAGCTATCTCGGCAAAAAATGGTTATAGAAAAATTTTTTCTTTTGTAAATATGTCAAATATTACGAAAAACACTACTTCAAAACTTTTAATCCCGGCGATGTTATTAAAAAACAAATTTTAAACAAATTACCACAATTTTCAAACGCCAAGATTTAAATAAAAGCAAAAAAATGCGACCGTAAAAAATTGTATACTCTATCAACAACAGCCGCGTTTTTGCAATTGAAGAAATGGTAATTTTTTATAAACAAAATAAATATCTCATGAACTGCTTATATTAATATTTTTCAACAAACTTTTTTTTCTATATTTACTATATTGTGGTACTACAGCGCAACTTTTTCTGCAAAACAAAATATTTTATTTTGCTTATTTATAGAGCAAATAATTGTTTTTTGCAAACTTGTTTTTCAAATTTGCTTTACAGTTATTTAAATAAATTACGGGTCAAATTGAATTTAGTAAGACATATGAAAGATTTTCTCTTTGGCTTCTCAGAAAAGAATCGTAAAAACTTAAAAACATATATTGCTGCAGCAGTTAAAAAGTAAATTTTGTGAAAAAATTACCTATTTTTAATTATTTAAACAATGATCCCGCATACGAATCATATACTTTCTTGAAAATATCTTTTGTTTTGACTTAAAGTTTGATAAAAACTGTATTCCAACCTGTACGGAATTACATTTTGATTTACATGTATTGTAATTTTATTTGATCGGTTATTTGATATTTTTAATGTAAAAACTAATGTGAATTTATTGTCTTCATGTATTTATTAACTGTGGTCACTTAACATATTTAATGATTTATTTGACTTTCAATAACTGCTTAAGAACTATAAAATCATTATTAGAACTTTTAGAACTATTAATGCCTTTGTTATTATATGTATATTATGAAACCGTTATCATTATTAACATTCTAGTTTTATGATAGTTTTGTCAGAAAAATAAATAGTTCTTAGTCCATGGTTAAGCTGCATGGAATTTAGTTAGTGTGTCCCATAGTGTGTCCCTGTAACGAAAGCTGAGGCAAGTTGGTTTGATAGAAATAACAAACTTTCTTTGTCGTATAATATACTGAACAAGTATATAGTAAGCATATTATAGTAAACAAGAACAAAAAACCGCTAAACGGGGTAAAAATGATTGGCGCACACAACTACAAAAGAGCTGATATGAATGGTACGTGGCGCAAAAATGTATTTTCATTTCGATGGAAAACAAAATTCTAATTTTATTTTGAAAGATTTTCCCATAATATTTGCAAAATTTGAAGTAAAACAGTCACAATCGAGCCACAAACCGTAAACTTTATCAAAGCTACTTTTTTGTGGCACGCTTTACTTTAAATTTAGCAAATATTATGGAAAAATTTTTCAAACTAAAACTATAATTTAATACATCAAGATGAAAATACATGTTTGCGCCACGTAGTATTCATATCAGCTCATTTGTAGCTAGACTATTGTGAGCGCTACTCATTTTTACCGCGACCGCGTTTAGCGGTTTTTTATTATTGTATTAGGAGATTTTCAAAGTGTTTTATTAATTAAATGCATAAACTTAAATGTAGTGTGTCTCGATTACAAGTTAACCGTTATAAACCACTAAACCATTTTCGCCGAAATCGTCTAGTAGTTACGACACTAAACTTGTGATCAGGCAATTCGATTTCATATCCCATCCATCCCAATATTTTTTAATGTCCATAGAAGCTTCTTCTTCTTCTTCTTATTCTTCTACTTCTTTTTGTATAGACATGACTCTATCTGTTTTTTCAATGTGCCTCTAGTAAGTTGTCGTTCCATCGTTTTCGTGGTCTTCCCACTAATCGTCTTCCTATTGGGGATAGTGTTGCCCAAAATCGGTCTTGGTCTTGCAGTCTTGGTCTTGTTCTTGCGTTTTAGCAAGACCAAGACCAAGACCAAGGCCGCCTTATTTTAGCAAGACCAAGACCAAGACTGACCGTGCAAGACTTGAGCAAGAACAAGACTAAGCCTGCGAGACTCTTGCGTCTTGCAGTTAGGATTAAGTGTCGTTTTATGGAATATATTAGTTCGGGTATATGCTTAGAGACTATGAGATACAAAAAAATATGTAACAAAAATTTGGAAAATTGGATTTATCCGCATTATGAACAATATGATAAACATACATAGCGAATTAAAATATTCATATAAGAACACTTATTTATTGGATACGTACTCAGAGGTCATAATAAATTATTACAATGTATAAATAAAATATTTCATTCTTTCCTAAAATCAGACGACGCCTTAGCTCCGAAATGAATTGTAATTGTCTAGATTTTGAGAATAGCTACCCTTTCATAAAATAATCTTCTTGTGTTGTGTGACGCCGACAGTATAATAATATCGCATTGAAACTTTTAAAGATATAATATGTTGCCTAAGGTGATCAAAATAAAAATACGAATAGCATATCCACTGTTACGGATAACCACTCAATTGTTTTTTTCTTATCAGTTCGTAGGAATCTAAATACCATATCGTAAAGACTAAACGTCCTACTTATAAACTGTTTTCACGGTGTGCAATTAGATATTAGATCAATCGGTCAAACAAATTTTTTGCTGAAAAAGCACTAGATAAGATAATGCCTGGCTACCCTGTATAATCCATTCACTCACGGTAAAATGTTACAATACCTTCAAATTTTAAAGAACCGCTTGGATTTTGGATTGACAGTTTGCGTACACATAGCTAACACGTCAAAAAAGAGCTATTAGCCGATGTGTGATTTTGCCCTGGGGATGAGTTTCACCTCTTCTTGGGGGGGTTAAAAAACAAAGGTTTAAAATAAGTCAAGGTTGAATAAACTGACTAATTCTATGCAACTTCTGTTCTATTTTATTCATCTACAAATAAAGTCAATACTTTTCGAGCTATTTGCAACTGAACATGTTCATTTTTCAACAAAAAAAACACGTTTTTCGACGGTTTTTGCGCAAATGACCTAAAAAGTAAGTATTATATCGAAAAAAATATTCTAAGCAAAAATATATCTTATAAAAAATTGAAATAAGATGATGCATTTAATGGCATGGGGCCCAAGCGGGGATGTTTGCAGTTACTGGAGCGCGTCAGATTATCACATGGGGAGAAACCTTGTACCCTGTAAATGTACCTCTACCATATATTGGCTTTTAATATAGGGGAATTCGTTAAGGGAGGCCCGAAAAAATATATATCCTTAGAAAAACTCGAAATCGTCAGATTAAGGTAAGTTAAGTATGTACATGCAAAACAGTGTATATTTAAAAAATCTGACGATTTGTGCGGGGCGTAAGGAAATGGACGAGTCAAAAAGTTTCACAAAAAAGCGAATATTTCGCGAAATGAATGTCAGATCGAAAAATTAAAAAACACGTTTAATGTTTTTCAAAAATCTATCAAATGATACTAAACACGACCACCCACGGAGAGGGGTGGGTGGTAAATATTAAATTTTAAATGCGAACTCGCGATGTTTCGCGAAATGAATATCAGATTGAAAAACTGAAAATTACACGTATTCAATATTTTTGGAAAATCTATCAAATAACACCAAACACGGCCCCTGCGGAGGTGGGGTGGGAGGTACTTTAAAATTTTAAATAGTATCCCCCATTTTTTATTGCAAATTTGGATTCCTTACGTAAAAATAAATTGGAACGCAAAAATTGGAAATGGAAAATTAATTTAAAAACTGACTCCCGTGGGACATGGTAGATAGCCCAGTTAGTTAGAGTTAGACTATAGGCAGGGGTAGTTTAGATCGTGGGTTCAAACCCACCCAATGTGAATTGTGCAATGCCTGGTTGCACCAACAAATTTTAAGCTTAAGACAAGATAAGAATTAATATAATATAATGATAATATAACATAGTAACATTATTCAATAGATATAATAAATAATATGGTAAGAATCGAAAATTACGGTGTAACGTAAGTGATACTCAAGGCGGTTCTATCTATAAGTTGAGCTGAGCTAAGCTGGAGCTTAAGATCTGTTGGTGCAACCAGACATAATGCATAGATATTATTTATTAATTTGGTTGGTTTTTACTAGGTCTATATTAAGTCAAGCTGAAAATGTACCTATACGTTTACGTGGTTCTAAGATCTAAAGTTATATTTAATAAATAGCAATATGCCAGTGGGTAACTGCGAGACTTGCAAGACTCTTGCTGCAAGACCAAGACCAAGACCAAGACTGTCAAAGTCTCGTCTTGCTCTTGCATTTGGGCAACACTAATTGGGGAACAGTCTCTCGCTGTCCTGACTATCCTATTTGTTGTCATTCGGCTTATGTGGTCATTTAATTGTATTCTTCTGTTTCTTACCCAGATAATAATGTGATACACCTTCTATCTGTACTTAGAAATGCTATTATTAATATTTTAACTTGCTATTATTAATATATAGGACCATAAGAGTGGATTCCACAAATAAAATTTCTGGTAAGATAACTTTTCCCAAAAATGGCCTATTCTCCGATAATCTGCCCAGACTAATTGCTACTCTACCAAACAACGTTAGTAATCAGTTACAATCAGAAAAGGGTACGTAATATTAATAAACGTGTTAATTGAGACAACAAAAGCAATACTTAAAATTTGTTCAATTCTTGGTTTTATTGGAACAACAAAGCGATGTTGATCAATTCATTATGTTCGTTAGTTGATCCAATGTAGATTAGGTTTATTGAATGGATGAACATCCATTTATTAATATTACGAACACTGTTCACTTAGCCAAAGAACACAATTCTTTGATACAACAAGCGTGGTTAATTGACCGACGAAGACTATTCGTTGTGTCAATAACTGTGTTATTTCTCCTAACGTATTTCGTTTATTTTAACAATTATTTCCGTCTATTCTTACAATTAATTTGTTCATGCCCACATTAAATACGGTTATTTTTACAAGCAATTATATTCACCCCTACTATGAACGTATTTTATATTGATAATTACTGAATGAATTAGCTCAATGTATGATATTAATTGATTAATAATAATTTTGCAAATCCCCCTTTTTTTCTAAACCTGATGGACTTTACACTGTGTGACTTCTCATATGATTTCACTTAGTGCGCTGGAAAAAGTGTTGTCCCCTTATTAACTTATTTATTTTTAGCACTTAAGCAAAACGCTCGGACAGGTCGATTTTTAAAATAATCAAAGTATATTATAACATCAATGTTTCGAACATTATGCAATCCCTCTTCAGGTGACAACCACAACTTTGATTTTTTAAATGGGAAAGTAAATCATGTGATAGCTCATTTAAATGCGTTTGAAATAGTGATTCCAAAAATGTATAACACTTTAATTCTTTTAGAGAGCGCAGGTGCAAAATTTAGATCGAATTCTTTTTAAACGAATTCATTTTTTTATCCTGAGAAAACTAATAAGTATTTTTGAAAAATTTAAACGCAGAATAAAATATTACATTATTACCGAGGGCTGAAAGTCCACCACTGAAAGTGATGAAGACAAATTAGAAGCATTTTGCAAAGATCTTACTGATGCTCTAGATCTTGTCAAAGCAGCAGAAAATACCATAGTCCTCGGAGATTTTAACGCTAAAGTCGGCAAAGGACGCTGTTTGAACATTGTGGGGGATTATGGCTTGGGAAACAGAAACGAACGTGGAGATAGACTTGTTCAGTTCTGCCACAGTATAAAGAGGGACAGTAGAACCACTCTCCGAAAAATTGGAAGTAAAATCTGTAGTCTCGCATGGCGACCGCGCAATGTTGGCAGTCGCTTCTGCCCCACTCTCGCATTGCTAGTTGCATAGAAACGTACGGATTTTAACAGGGAAAAATTGCCAATTGCGTACTGCCGGTATTACTTCTTGAGATCAAAGCGCCGACAGAAGAGTGATTTTACTGTGGAACCTCTATATACTGTGGTTCTGTCAAGAACACGATTTCATTATATCGAAGACTCACTTTAAACTACTACCGACAAGACTCTACACCTGGAAGTCAAATGCAGAATCAGAGGACAAAATTATTAGGAACCAAATCGACTTCATTCTAATAAAAAATCAATTTAGAAACTGCACCAAATCAGTTAAAACTTATCCAGGTGCTTACATTGGGTCTGATCACAATCCCATAGTAGCTGTAACCCAATTAAAATTAAAAAAGGTGATCAAAAAGAAGTCTCGCAAAAATATCGATACAGCCCAATTACAAGACGAGAAAGTTAAGGAATCAGTGGAAAGACAACTGAACGAAAATTTAATTTGGGAAAATATCGGTGAGAATGTCGATGAGGGCTTAAATAAAATCGTAACAACAGTAAAAGAAATCTGTGTGAGAAATTTACAAGGCAGGTCAAAGCTAAAAAAGCAGGCTTGGATAACAGAACACATATTGGATTTGACGGAACAACGGCGATTAGCGAAAAACAACGAAACACTTTATAACAGCATACAAAAAGAAATTCGACGTAAAATACGAGAAGCAAAGAGTCAACGTCTAGCCAAACAGTGTCAAGACATTGAAGAACTTGATAACAAATATGACACGTTTAAGGCTACGGCTCCACGGGCGAGAAATTGACGCTAGCAGTAGCAGTAAAATGAACTTAAGGTTCCGTGGAACGGAATGGGAATAGCCGAATTGAACCGACTACGCACAAGTCCTGTAGTCGGTACAGTTCGGTTATCCCTATTCCTTTCCACGGAACCTTAATTTCGTTGTACTGTTACTGTTAGCGTCAATTTCTCGCCCGTGGAGCCCTAGCCTAACATGTATAAAAAAAATGAAAGAAGCGGCTGGTATCTTCAATAAGAAACAAACTGCATTGCTACAAGATGAACAAGGTAAAGTAATATTTGAAGTAGAGGACAAACTTAAAGAATGGGAAAATTACGTTAGGAACCTATTCGAAGACGATAGGATTAGTTCACCACCCGATATTACTAACTGCGACGGACCCCAATAACACGCTCTGAGGTAATAAAAGCCATACAATCATCAAAAAATGGCAGAGCGACTGGCCCTGATGAAATTCCAACTGAAATATACAAGCTTATAAATGACATAACTTCGTTTTAGAGGCTATAACTTCGTTTTTCAATACCATTTATACCAGCGGACAACTTCCTAATGGCTGGTCTAATTCACTGTTTATAGCTCTACCTAAGAAGACAACAGCAAAAATCTGTGCTGATTATAGAACCGTTAGTTTGTTAAACCATTTATTAAAAATTTTTGTGAAGGTAATACATGGTCATATCTAAAATAAATGCGAGGAATACCTGGATGACACACAGTTTGGTTTCCGTAACGGGTTTGGAACGAGAGAGGCATTGTTTGGAATGAACGTACTTGCTCAAAGATGTCGAGATATATCTGTAGACATATACTGTTGTTTTATTGACTTCCAAAAGGCATTTGATCGTGTTAAGCACTCTATATTGATCGAAACTCTAAAAGACATAGGCTTGGACGGCAGAGATGTTCGAATAATTACAAATTTATATTTAAATCAATCAACATCAGTTTGATTAGATCGTGTGGAATCACAGGCTCTTAATATTAAAAGAGGATTACGGCAGGGATGCCTCTTGTCACCACTGCTTTTCAACGTTTACTCCGAAAGAATTTTCAGAAAAGCTCTTTCTGAAAAACAAAAAGGAATACTTGTGAACGGTGAAGTCATCAATAATTTGCGATATGCGGACGATACAGTACTCCTAGCTTCTAGTCAACAAGATCTGCAAACACTACTTGATAGTGTCGTTGAGCGTTGTAGGGAGGCAGGTCTGGATCTGAACATACGGAAAACCAAAATACTCGTAATAAGTAAACAGCAGCATATAAAACCGTCTATATATGTAAATAATACCAAACTTGAGCAAGTTGATAAAATAGTTTACCTTGGACAGCAACTAAATTGTAACGCAGAAAGTCACGGCGAAATTAGATCTAGGATAGAGCAGGCTAGAGCCGCTTTTAGAAGGATGTCCAAGGTGTTATGTAACAGAGACTTAAAATTGGCATTGAGGATCCGCCTACTTCGCTGCTACGTGTTCTCGGTCTTACTTTATGGTGTCGAGTCCTGGACTGTGAAAAAAATCGATCTAAATCGCCTTGAGGCTTTCGAAATGGTGGTGCTAGAGAAGAATTTTAAAGGTTTCCTGGGTGGAGAAGATTCGAAACTCCACAATACTAGAACGTCTCAGCAAGACTACTGAGATCATAAAAAGCATCAAGCAGAGAAAGCTGGAGTACTTCGGACATGTAATGAGAGGTCCAAAATATAGGTTGCTACAAAATATTATGCAAGGAAAATAGCAGGAAAACGCGGTCCAGGACGAAGAAGAACCTCATGGTTGAAGAACATGTGAGATTGGTATGGTGTTGATACAAGCATGCTATTTAGGGTGGCAGTGAATAAAATTAGGATAGCTATGATGGTAACCAACGTTCTGAAAGGACATGGTACATGAATAAGAAGAGCTGAAAGTCCCTTAAAATAAACAAAAAGTTTCTTTTTAATGGTATATTTGAAATTAAAAATCATACTAAATTTTCTCTTTTTCACCCCTGTGTCTTTTTAAAATAATAATTATAGAAGTTCTTATAATACTGTACCCTCGATAATACTAATATTATAGTATGTAATGTAATATTTTATTCTGCGTTTAAATTTTTCAAAAATACTAAATTAGTTTTCGCAAGATTCGAAAAAATGAATACGATAATAGACACACGAAAATTTCCTTTCAGTACTTACTACACTTGGAAACGAAATGAAATTATTCGGCACTTCGGCAAAGGTAACAGCATTGTTTAACAAAGAATGATAAGGAAAATCCGTTACATTTCAAATGGTCAAGTAAAACATTTATTGTTTTAACAACTTCGTTTATTGTTACCATGAACGCATTGATTGTGGTTATTAAACGCAGTAGTAGATTGATTAATGCATTCGTTGTCACAACAATCAGTTTACATTTATGGAATAATCAAATATTACTCTATACTAACAACATTTGTACATTTTTTTAATGAAATCTTTACGTTGTCACGATAAACCAAGGTAATTACTTATCATCTACGAAATCAAGAAAGTGCTTTGCTGCCAGAATTAACATTATTTTTATTAAATATACGAAACTAAATTATTGTCTGAATAAATTGAGTGTTATTAATTAATGTACTCTGGTTATTTTCACAATTATTTTTAAATCATTGTGACAATAACCAAATATATTGATCAATATCTAAAAGTTGGTTAAAATAAAAAACTAAATTGTTGTTACAACGAAATACTATTCAACAATCACTGTTAATCAATATTACGAACTAAACTTTTTTGAGTGTATACATATTGAAATATAGTAAAACAATAGCAAACATCAGGGTTAAAAGTTACTCTACCCTGAATACTATAGATGAAAAAATATCCAAAAATTATCTTCTAAAATGTACACCAGAACTGTTAGTTACTGTCTAGTCAAATTTAATAATCCATTTAATTTTAGTGAACTGCATTTAAGTATGTACTAGGAAATACGAAAGGACAAGCTATTCTATCATACATTAAAAACTTTAATGTTTTCTGTACTTTATTCTACAAACTACGATAAGATATATATGAGATGTTATTTGTTTCTTAGTTGCCTGATAAGGTTTATCTTCTACATATCTGTTATAAGTGACACAATGCATTTTTTAATGCTTCGAAAGAGTAAGTATACCTAATCAATATTTAATGTCCGACTGGTATATTATTTGACAAATAATGACATGATTTCGAAGTCAATTAAATATGATATATATTTCCCTAGGGAGTTATTTTTCAAAATAACACCCTAGGGTATTTAGTTTAATAACTAGTTAAATACTGTCAAGTTGACAAATAATAACAACCTAAGTAAATCTATGGTTACCACAATTACGTTAAGACTTTGCTGGTAAATATACTTATAGCATGAGAGCTGTTAGACATTTTTGAGTAGGTATTTTAGGCAATCTGAAAACTTACTTTACTTTTTCGTGTCTATATCCGACTACAGTTTTTCTGCCCAATATCGGGCTACGTCTACACCCTTTGTATTTGCGAGCCATAAACCATCGAGGGTGCACTGTGATGGGCAAAGTCTGCATACTCTCAGATGCTCCACGCTCTGTATTTCCCCACATTCACAAAGTGCGTCGTTATCTGTCTTGATGCCTCATTTAATAAGGTTCTGTTTTACAGGGGCAACACCTGTGCTTATTCGGTTGAGTGTCCGCCAGGTTCTCCAGTCCAGGTTCATTCCATTAGGTCGTTCTGGATGTAGGGGGAACAGTTCGGGTGGTTCGACGCTGACATTTCTCATAAACCTTTTCCTTGATTTAAGTCGGCTGATTCCTGGCGGTTTGTCAAACCCGTATAATTGGTGCCTTTCATCAAAAGTTTGCCTGAACTTCTCCACATATTGTGAGGCGCATCTACGGTCGTCTGGTGATGCGAATCCAGCTGCCCTGTACAGTAATGGTAGAGGGGTAGGCTTCATACAACCGGTAATTATACTACATGTTTCATTTAACGCCGTGGTGACTTGTTGGACGTGTCTAGATCTACCCCAGACGGGACAAGCATATTCCCCTGTTGAGAAACATAAGGACTCAGCTGTTGACTTTAAGACCTGGGGTTTGCATTTCACTTGCTCCCTACAAGTTTCCGGAGAAGGTTGTTTCTCGTAGAAACCTTTTGGCTTGTGCTCTGACAGTGGAATTTATACGTTAGTGACCGGTCTAGTATCACTCTAAGATATTTGGGCCTATCAGTATGTTCCAAGCGTTGTCCCTCCCAGGAAACATTCAGTTTTACATACGCCAGGAGGTTGTTGAGGTGAAATGCACATACTTGGGTTTTAGTAGGGTTTGGCTTTAATGAGTTTTGTTTGTAGTAAGCTAACATCATGTTTAAAGCCTCTTCCATTGTCGACTCTACTTGTGTGAGTGTTTTCCCCTTTACAGCGATACCAAGGTCGTCAGCGTACACAAAACTCTCAGTCCGAGGGTGCATTGGTTGGTCATTGGTGTAGATGTTAAATAGGGACGGCGCCAGAACGCTTCCTTGAGTTAGGCCATTTTTTTGGGTTCTCCATCTGCCCTTCTTTCCATTTAGCACAACGTAGAAGCGTCTACTACACAACAGTGATCTAATGATATTTATCAGGTCATAGTCAAGCACAGTGTTATAGAACTTAGCAAGGTTCTGTGGTTTATCGTATCATAGACCGCTGTGAGGTCTATCAAGGCTACTCCCACTATCTCCCTCTATGTGCTCTGTTAGGTTCAGTACTTGGCCTGTGCATGATTTACCTGGTCTGAAGCCTGCTTGTTGTGGGATTAGTTTTGCATCTAATGTTTCCTGGATGCGGTTCAAAATGAGGCGTCCATACAATTTATATAAATGACATAGAAGAGATATCGGACGGTAGCTACTCGGTAGTTTAGGGTCTTTACCAGATTTCAGACGGGCTACTACTTCATTTACGCCACATTTGTGGAATCTGGTAGGTAGAGCGACATATGTTAAATAGATCGAGCACCCATTGCCTCGCTTTTTGCTGCTCGAAGTGTTTTATCTACTCTGTTAGGATTTCGTCCACCCAGGGGATTTTCCATTTTCAGGCAGTCAATACCATTTTTAAGCTCTTCGATGGTAAATGGGTTTCGCAAGAGAGTTGTTTCCTGGTCTTGAGTTCTTATAATCTTTCGCGTTTTGCAACGATTGTTTGTTTTGCCATTCAGAAGCAGTTGGTGGGCTATCTGATTTGGCGTTATTGCACATGGCTCTTTCACCTCTGTAGGATCACCATTAAGTTTTTTGACCATATTCCAAGCCTGCTGACTACTGTGCGTCATATCCATTTTACTTATAGTTTCGCGACACCGTTCTTGTCTGGAGGCGCTTAGTATTTGCAGAGAACAATAACCACATTGTTCTCTGTTGTGGTTATTGTTCTCTGGTATTTGCTGCAGTCTCTCCCCTATCTCTGCCGTAACTTCGCTAAATGGGTCTTTACTATATTCTTCGGTTTACTTTGTCATAATGTCTTTTGCTTCATCGTTCAGACCAGATATGTAATGTTGTTGACATCATCTGGGTATGTGTTTATACGAGGTTCATTTTACAAGTTTGATGAACGCATTATAGTTTTTGGGGCAATCTGAAAAATTTACAGGTAACTCTTCCATGATAGCCTAATAGAAAAATTCCGGTCTGGCTGGAGGGTCCCGGTAATTTTTCCCAAAAATCCCCTCCAAATTTCAAAAAGGGTAAAAATTGTTATTACAAAAACTATCATTGACGTGACTTTAAAGTAAATTTAAATATTTAAATATAAAGAAAATAAACAGGCCAGGCAATTTGAGAGAGATTTTAACTCTGAAAGATGCTTGCATGGGCACCCCAAAATTATTTTCAGGGGTGCATCTGAAATTCAGAAGATTGCATCTGAATCTGTACATATTATTATTCAGTATAAACTATATACAACTAAACATGCATAGCTATGTACTTTCTTTCCGGACACGGTATTTTATAAATATTAACAATAAATATTCTAAAAAAGTTTTTTGTGGTGAAATTTTTTAACTGCCAGGTGATCAAACAAATTACACGTGCATGTGAATGAACGGCGCTATAGGTAAGCAGCAGTGTGAGCAAAAAGGGTATACCGATATAGTCTGTTCGCTAAACTCAGACGCAACTGGCTACATATTTTAGTCGTTAATTTTTTGTTTTTTGCCAATTTTGCAAAAATTGGCGAAATTACTAACTATTTAGTGATTATTAACTATTTAGTAATTATTTTTTGCCAATTTTACTAAAATTGGCAAAATTACCGACTAAAATATCTAGAAAGTTGCGTCTGAGTTTAGCTAACAGACTATAGCTGTTTACGTCCTCTATAGCAGTGACTCCGTTTGCTCGAGCAAAATCACGTGGCCTGGCGATACCCATATTGTTGTGCCTTAAAATGTTGGAGTGATTCTTATATATTTTAGATTTATTAGCTTTTTATTAATTAAAGAAAACTAATACGTACTATACAATAGATTTTGCAAATATTATGTTAGAAAAAGATAAATTTATTAATATAAACATATAGGTAGAAAAGTATAAAAGAGTCAAAATCTTGTGCTTATTCTTCAAACTCTTCATCTCAGCTAAAATATTCATTTTTTCTTCTTTTTCAAACTCCCCTTGAGACTCAGATTCCTCCTCTATATGACCTGTAATTAGTTGTAATTTGTGTTTAAAATTAATTAAACATTAATTATTAGTAATTAATTAAATAAGTTGCTACGTATTCTCCGTACTTTTATAAGGAGTCGAAGCCTGGACCATCACGGGCGTATCTGAAAAAACACTTGCCATTTTTGAGATGTGGTGTTATCGAATAATGAAAACAATAAAACAATAAAACAACTAATAAATAAAAAACGTGATGTGATTGGTTATATAAGAAAAAGTGCAAGAAAAAGAGAACCGGGAAGACGATGGATATCCTGGTTGAAAAATTTAAAGTAGTGGAGTGGAAAAACAACAATAGAACTTTTCAGAATCGCTGCATACATAAATGGTCCGTGATGGTAGTCATTGTCCTGAAAGGATGAGACCCATGAAAAAGCAGAAGATTGAATTAACTAAAAAAAAAAAAGATTTCACTTATAAAAAAACATGTAAGCTTAGCTTCAGCAATATTTCTGAAATTCTCTTTGGTTCGCTGATTTCTGGGACTGGTTTCTGGTTTCTGGTTTGTTTGAAGGGGCCATTTTTGAACAGGAATCCGCAAGGAAACCAACATTTTTTCAAACGGAAACGGTCTTACAGGATTGTCTATATTAGAACATAAATATTATTACAATCCTTTAATTGTTTTTAGCTAACATTGGACTCAGTTTCGGACAAGACTTATGTTTTTTTGTAGCTGGTAATTTAGTTTCAATCGTGCAAGTATCTTTCCCGTTTTATAGTGAAGAATGGTCGAAACTTCTATACGATGTCACTCAATATACATCCTTTGGTATACCTACTAATCTTGAAAAAGAAACAAAGTTTTACAATAGGCTTTCACTCAATTATAAAATTTACTGTACAGTTGGAGGGTTCGTGTATTCATTAACTGGTAAGTTGTTTTGGAGAGGATTAGCTTGCTTATATTAAATGTATTAGGATTAAGATAGGTACTTGGAAACCTCAAAAATAATAATTTTTGTACTGGTTTTCATGTGCCGAAAATTTGTATTTCCCCATTTTTTAGGTTTTAAATCGCTCATAACTAGAAAATTATCACATTTTTAGAAAAATGATAAGAGAACCTGTTGGTTTAAAATGAACAAAGCCCTAGAGCGTAACAGTAAGTTATTTCTCTGATTTGAGGGCTTTAAAAAGCCACAAACGTGGCTGGTTTGATCATGGGCCACGTAACAAGATCTGGGAAATATTAAGCAGTAGAAATGTGAAAACGAAACTAATGCAAGCAGTAAAGAGTGTATATGTTACAGTTCAAGTTGATTCTCAGTTAGAGTCGACTCCAACTAGTTGGAGTCAACTCCAACTGAAACGAGCAGTAAAAGTTGATTTTAAAAATTTAAATCAACTTGTACTAGTTGGAGTTGACTCCTCCTGGATCGATTCAGTAAATGTTGATTATACGAGAATCTCAAGTGCATTTTTGATGAGTGTGCGTTTCTTTGTCTTGACCGTTTTAACTACTTATTAGTAGAGTCTGTAACGTCGTCCCCGTTAGGTTAATTATTCTGATTCGATTTTTTGCACAAACTTACTCAAAGAAATACATCCGTATAACAATCCTTATAACAAATACACAGGGTGTCACGCGGTACCGCGGTCGACAAATTGTTTAACCAATTTTTGTTAAATTTAAAAAAATAATTTTTATCTACTTTATCTCATATTATGTAAGTAAAGGTTTTATTGTGTGAAAATTGTAAATATAGATAGCAGTACATGAAGGGCTTAAAGTGTGTCTGAAGTAACAATGTATTTTAAATGGCTTTTAATTTTTCGCATTGTTTTTTAGCACACTTTCATATAATTAAACATCCTTAACTTTCGCCTTCGGGAGGAAATCCGACTCGCCCTTGCAACGGCAACTGAAATGCTCACAAAACAGCAACCACGGAAGCAAAGATGGATGACAGAGGAAATATTGGATTTAATGGATAAAAGAAGAAAATTCAAACAGCACAAAGCAATGTACAAAGCATTAAATAGAACCATTAAACAAAAAATAAAAATTGCAAAAAAAATGGATAACAGAACAATGTGAAGAAATCGAAAACTTATATAAAAAACATGATGACTTCCATCTGTATAAGAAACTCAAGAATTCACAGGCACGACATATTTACAAGGACTAAATAATCTAATCAAGGCAAACTGATTTCAAGCCCTGAAGAACAAATAAACATGTGGGAAGACTATATAAAGGAACTCTTCTATCACATCAGAGAACCTCCTACATTAAATACCGAAAACGATGAAGGTCTTCCAATACTGAAGTCCGAACTGAAATATGTTTTACGTCAACTAAAAAACAACAAATCTGTAGGATGAAAAACCAGCTGAGCTGTTGAAGTTAATCAACGAGAAAACTTAGACCTTCTTCTTGGACTATTTAATAATGTTTACAATACAGGAACTATCCCTAAAACATGGCTTGAATCAGTCTTCATACCACTACCTAAAAAGAATAATGCCAAATTATGCCAGGACTTCCGCCTTATAAGTCTATTAAATAACATTCTAAAGCTTTTCTTGCGGATCATACAGAACAGAATATACAGTAGAGTCTCGGTTATCCGCCCTTCATTTATCCGCCGTTCCGTTTTATCCGCCGCTCCATTTAAGTAATAATTTTTTTTTTCAAATTTATATAACTTTGAAAATATTAAGCGAGCGGCCGTGGAGTAACGGCATAATCGCTGGCCTCATACGCCAGTGCACGTGGGTTCGAGCCCTGCCAAAGACAAACCATTTTCATTTCCAATAATGACACGAGCCCACTCACCGTGCCTCGGAGAGCACGTTAAGCCGTCGGGCCCCCTGGGCTAGTGTACATCGACATTAGTTACTTGAAACAGGGTTAAATATGTAATTGGCGCCGGAACTGTCCGAAAAGCAAAAAGTTATACGATATTATACAGTGAGCACGTAAAGGTTGGAATAAATTCATTTTCTCGAGAATTGACGATTTTGGAAAAAAAATCCCGAAACAGGTCCATTTTTATTTTTATATTGCGCCTTTTTGGCATATATATCATACTAGTGACGTCACCCGTCTGGGCGTGATGACGTCATCTACGTTTTTTTAAATGAGAATAGGGGTCACGTGATAGCTCATTTAAAAGGTAATTCAATTTTCTATTCAGTAATATAAACATTAACATTATTATTTATACAGGGTGTCCAAAAAATATTTTTTTTGAATTAAATTTTTTGACAAAAAGAAGAATGTGTGTAATTTATTTCACTCATAATACTTTTTACTCTTGTTCTGAAGCTATTTCCTTGTGGCATTTTTATGATTAATTATTTATATGGGAAATAAGCCACAATTAAAATGAAAAAAATAATTTTATTAACGTTTCGACGCCCAAATCGGGTGCCGTTGTCAAAATACAAAATATTACTAAAATAAACTAAAGTGTTGTTGCTAAGCAAAAAAAATTCTTGAGTTGGGGTTAATTTCATGTAATCGAATGAACTATCTTTCAGTAAGTCGTCCCAGGAACGCAACTCATAAAATATTGGCAATATCATTTTAAAGTCTTCTACTTTAAAATGTATAATATATGTCTGAATTGCCAATATAAATGAGTGAGATTAAATAAATTATTAGAAGAATTTTTTTTGCTTAGCAACAACACTTTAGTTTATTTTAGTAATATTTTGTATTTTGACAACGGCACCCGATTTGGGCGTCGAAACGTTAATAAAATTATTTTTTTCATTTTAATTGTGGCTTATTTCCCATATCAATAATTAATCATACTTTTTACTCCTATCAGAAAACAGGAAATAATGTGTATTTGACAAATAAAAATATTGTTTTTTGCTTAAATTCAGTATTAAAGCAGCCACCCACCTTCCTCTTGACAGTTTGAACATTTAATTTAAGCGAAAAGCAATGATTATTTTTCAAATAAACATTTTATTCTGTTTTATAAGAGCAGTAAAATGTATTTTGAATTAAATAAATTACTTGGATTCTTCTTTTTATGTCAGTAAATTTAATCAAAAAAATAAAAAAAATTGGGCACCTGTATAAAAAATTATGTTATTAGGTATATTATTGAATAGAGAATTGAATTACCTTTCAAATGAGCTATCACAAGACCCCTATTCCCATTTAAAAAAATCATCGATGACGTCATCACGCCCAGATGGGTGACATCACTAGTATGGTATATATGCCAAAAAGTCGTAATTTAAAAATAAAAATTGACCTGTTTCGGGATTTCTTTCTAAAATCGTCCATTCGCGAGAAAATGAATTTATTCCAACCTTTACGTGCTCACTGTATATTATGAAAGTCAGAAACTAAAAAAAATCAAAGATTAAAGCTACCTCTATAAGATCCTGAAGAAATTTTTGTCATTATTTCATTAATGAGATATTATTTCTAATTATCAACAATGAGCGCTAAGCGCGTATTGAGGCGGCCGTCAATGTGAGTGCGAGTGAGATTCACCATTGGACGGCCCAAATGGAGCATCTCTTTAGCACTCACCATTGTCGGCCGCCTAATACGCACTTAGCGCTCATTGTTAATAATTAAAGATAAAGCTTAGTAATAAAATAGTGACAAAAATTTCTGCTGGATCTTGTATAGGGGGCTATAAACTTTGATTTGGTCACTTTCTGACTTTCATAATAATGGATTTTAACCGAGTTATTAAGCCTTGAAAATGGCTATTTTTGCATTTTTCAAATTTTAAATCGCGTATAACTCGACAACAATCAATTTTAGAGAAAAATCACAAAATACCTTTTTTTGCTCAGAATAACTCAAATGATCTAAAAAAAATTGTTCGAAGTGAAAAAATTATTTTTGTAAATTTGTCTAAAAAAATTGTTTAAACAATTTATCGATCAAGGTACTGCCTGGCACCCAGTAGATTTGTTATAAGGACCTCTTTTTGAGTAAGTTTGTGCAAAAAATTCGAATCGGAGTAATTTCACTAACGGGGACGACGACACAGTCTAGACTAATTTGAACATATTCAGTAACATTAATTTAATTTCTAGAATCGGCTGTTTGTGTGAATCAGAATCAACTTTTACTAAATGGCATTGGGAAGAGTATACTTTTCCTAGTTGGAGTCTACTTTTACTAGTAAATGTTGAATATAAATCTTCATTTTATATTTATAATCAACTTTTACTGAAACCAGCCGTTAGAGTCGACTCCAACTAGTTGGAGTCAACTCCAACTGGATAATCAACTTGAACTGTAACATATATAAATGGTGATGCAAATAAGCTTTCCACTCCTACCCCGGGGCTTTTTTAAGGAAATTTTTACCGTCGAATAGGATACACATTTACGCACTCAAAATCAATTTTTTAAATAAAATGTTGTATCAACTCGACAGTAAAATTCGATATCTTTTGATCATAGTGTCTTATCGACAAAAATTAAAAATCATTTTAAAGGTGAATCGAGCAGCTTTGGTATCCAATTTTTGCATTTTGTCGCAAATGAAGTCAGTTTCATAACAGCTGTTAAATAAAAAAAAAATTGGACGATTTTTGCTATTTTTTACGATTTATATGGGGGTTTTAGAGGGAAGCCAGAGGGTAGGAGTGGCAAACTATTTTTTGGATTTTGTTTAAATAAGGGAAAATGAAAATGTAGTATGTCAAAGTGTGTAAATAATTTTATTTCCTTAGCTGAGCGCTTTCGACATAAACGTCATCATCGGAGCTAATGGCCAAATACTAAAAAAGTACCGCTACATAGAGGTGTAAACAAGTGCATCTTAGGAATGTACATTTGATTTTTAAATTTTGAATGCTAACTTAGTCCTCCGTACAACAGCAAACAGTAAAAAAAAACAGAAAGAAACGGCCACATACACGTTGCACAAAAACATATAAACTTTTTTCATGGTCCGGGTGTCGATATCACCCGTCCATCCTTGGCCTAGTAACAACAGCTGACTGACATAAACTTTTTTCATGGTCCGGGTGTCGATATCACCCGTCCATCCTTGGCCTAGTAACAACAGCTGACTGACTAGGCCACTGTTGTTACTAGGCCAAGGATGGACGGGTGATATCGACACCCGGACCATGAAAAAAGTTTATATGTTTTTGTGCAACGTGTATGTGGCCGTTTCTTTCTGTTTTTTACTGTTTGCTGTTGTACGGAGGACTAAGTTAGCATTCAAAATTTAAAAATCAAATGTACATTCCTAAGATGCACTTGTTTACACCTCTATGTAGCGGTACTTTTTTAGTATTTGACCATTAGCTCCGATGATGACGTTTATGTCGAAAGCGCTCAGCTAAGGAAATAAAATTATTTACACACTTTGACATACTACATTTTCATTTTCCCTTATTCATTCAAGTGTGTACAAACTTATCAGTCTTTCAACTATTTTTTTGTTTAAATCCCAAAATTGATATTCCCAGCAAAATTTAGCTTGTTCGTACGATTTTTAGTGGTCTCATGATTAGATTAATAATACTCTGGCAAATGTATTATATTTTGTTAGTAGGCTTTTTTTAGCTGATTGATGAGTTTTACAGTTGAGTCCGCGAGTCTTTACCCGTGCGTCATCATTTAAAGCATACGAAATAAGTCGGAAATTTACTAAACGCAACGGCAAGTGGATATTATTCCGATCACGGGTATAAAATTTGACGTTATCAAAGAAATAGAATGTCAAATTTAAGTTTTGCTTTAAAATTTTGGTGCATAATTACAGCCAGTGGCGGCCCGTGAGGTAGTGCCATAGAGCCATGGCACTACCTTGCTAACTATCCATAAACATATCTTTTATCTTCAAAACTTTTTAATTCCTGTTAATTTTTTTGTGTGTATTTCTTTTGATCTTCATAAATTATATAAAATATGGCAACTATGGGCGCAATACAATCCCTGCCGACAGCGGAGAGTATTCGACAGGAGAATCTCCTTCGCGCCGAAGCCAGTACTGGCACGACTAAAGAGAGAAAGATTTTACGAGCATTCTATGTAAGTGACAGAGAAAGAGCTATATTGGACTATTAGTATACCTTAACATTAGAATCTCTGTGCCAGGCACGAGGGTATGAAGCCAGGTATATTTATTTTGAGTTTCTTTACGTGCTGGTTTGTCGCTTTTATTATGTATATTTTCCGTTAAAAAGTTGTTGTATTTATAATTAAACTTTTAGTGCATCATGATCGTGGGTATTTTGATAATATTTTGATTATTTCTTAAGTTTAATTTATTAATTGACAATAAAAATTAGTATTTTAAAAATTTTTTTGGTGGTTTTTCGCTAGAAAAAAAAACTACAAATGTTATAAGGTGTTGTGGAGCTTTCGAGTTAGCTTTAAGAGGTCACGACGAAAAAGAAAATTCAGAAAATAGAGGCATATTTAAGGAGCTGGTCAATTTTAGCGCCAAATTAGACAACGACTTAAAGGTTCATATTATTCAAAGTACCAGATCTTTCAATGGCCTACCTTCTCCGGACATTTAGTTGCTTCTAATTTATTTATGTCGGAGAAGTTTTCTGCTTATAAGCATCAGTTATCCGAATCATTTCTTAATGAAACATGGAGACAATTTTAATTTTTAAGCAAAACTCGGTTTAAAACTGAATTAGAAGTAGGTACTGTATTAGCGAGACGAATTAAGTACTACCTCTGGGGCTGTTTCGCTATCGGTTTTATTGTAGAGAGAAGGTTTAAAAAGCATATTTGAAGAAACTATTAAACTTTTAAGTATTTTAGTTACCATTCCTATATCAACATTTGAAGCAGAACGCTGTTTTTCGATATTTACATCGAAACCTAGTGCTTTAGGTATGCTATCTGCAGAAAAGCATTTTGTAAATTGTATTGATAATTTTAATTATAAAGTCACTGAAAACTTTGCAACCAAAAAATAGAAGAATGAACTTCATATATCGTAAACTTTAAAAGCGACATTACAAAAATTTGTGCATGTGTGTGAATAATGCAATAGTATTATTTTTATAAATTGGTAAATAGAGACTAAATCGTAATAACAATTTTCAAGCACTATCAGCAGTAAATGCTGGTGGTAGGTTAAGAGGTTTTTATTATTAATTAATTTACGGAACTGTATTGATCAATGTTGGACAATTGCTTGGCACCTCAGATCAATAAACTTAAGATATGTACATAAGATAAAAGTATCCGCGCATATTTTTTTTTAGTTTTTGTTGTCAGTATACCTTTTTGTGACATTATCGTGAATCCGTCACTAAAAATTTTGGCGGCTGCCCGAGTTGTGGCACTACCTTCTTAAAGTGGTACGAGCCGCCACTGATTACAGCTACATTTGAAGTAGCTTAATAAATTATTTTATTATCATTATCATTGATTAATAAATAAATAAACAATTTATAAAAAAAAAATCAATAACTTATTTTCTTTTTGTTATTCTATTCACTTTAGCGAAACCTTAAACCCAAGCATTCAACTGTGTCAACAATGAGGTTAGCTTTGTACGTTGTCAAAATTTATTGTAAAATAACATAAACTTATCACAAAATTTCTAACTCCAATATAAAATTAGTTGTGAAAACACATGTTTGTATACTACAAAAAACTTTAAAATGCAAAAATTCGACAAAATAACAGCAAAAAATTCAACAAACTAACAGCCGCAAAAGTAAACAAACCAAAACGTCAGAAATTGTACTTAAAATATGTGAAGACATCCCCAATCGTCTTTCTTTGTACCTATCTCTTTTCAATGTACTGAGTCTAAATCGTTCATAAAAATAACATGTGTTGTAACTTAATAACAGGCGGCAGCTGGTTTGTCATTAATTTCATGCGTGGAAGAGAATGATGCTAAATAAAAAGTATGTGTTTTATCTCGCCAGGTATTAATGACGCACGGGTAAATACTCGCGGACTCAACGGTCGATAGGTTACCCTGTACTTGGTGATATATTGAGTGACAGATACGTTGGTAGCAAATTTCTTGATATACAGTAGTGAACGCATATTCTTGGCTGATATGTGGATACCTTTAGGCCGCTATTATATTAGGCAACTGGTGACGCCACCAAGTTGCTCCACCAGTGACTCATGACGTCACGGGGCATTTAAGTAAATGAGACCTATTAGACTACGGCAACTGGTTGCGCCACCAGAAATTGTTGTCGATCTGGTGGCCGAACCCGTCCACCAGCCGGGTAACCGGGTCTGGTGGCGCCACCAAGCCGGGGCATTATGTTATATGGACCCTATTAGACTAAGCAACTGGTGTCGGCCACCACTAGTTCATTTGTATTGTAATCGAGTGCTTCGTATTTCTTTTCTATTAACTTCTATATTTTCTATTAACAAGCGTATATTTTTCTAAAACCTTTTTTGTTGATTTATAAACATAGTTATATTAAAAAGTTATTCCCGCAGATTTAGCCGTTAATTGTTTATTCATTGTTTAAACAATAAAAGCTCTTTTTATATTTTAGAAATATCGGTGAATTCATCACTTTACCTTGATCAAAAATGTTTCTATTTTGTTTTTGATTATGCTGAATCCGAATGTGACGTTAATTGGAAAATTTAAAAAAAATTAAGCTTTTATATATAGGTACAGTATGTCTGCGTAACTTCGAACCATATGGGAAACTTTTTTCTTATCAATTTTACGAAAAAAAAATATTCTTTATAAAATGCTCTGCATAGTCTATGTTATACGAGGTATGGTAAAGTACCTTTAGATTTCACAACATCGAAAATTGTTATTATGAAAAGTTGTTAAGAATTAAAAAAACTATGTTTTGGGACGCATTAATTTTATTCATCATTCTAATTGAAAAAAAAATGCAATTTTTTTTAAATTACGGATACCCAACATCATTTTATTACAAATATCTATAAGTATTTTATTATTAATTTTACGAAAAAAGTTATTTTTTACAAAAAGCTTTATATGGTCTAAAATCTAAGATGCAATCATAATATATAAACTTTTATCATCAAGTATATTCAAATGGGAAATAAGCCACAATTTTATCTAAAAATGATTTTATTAACGTTTCGACACCCAAGTCGGGTGTCGTTGTCAAAATACAAAATAATACTAAATAAACAAAAATGGTGTTGCTTAGTAAAAAATTCTTCTAATAATTTATTTAATCTATGGAATATATTATAATAATAATTAGCAACACCATTTTTGTTTATTTAGTATTATGTTGTATTTTGACAACTACACCCGACTTGGGCGTCGAAACGTTAATAAAATCATTTTTAGGTAAAATTGTGGCTTATTTCCCATTTGAATATACTTGATTATAAAAATGCCACAAGAAAATAGCTTCAGAACAAACTTTTATCAATTCTATACGAGGTATGTTAAAAAATATGAATTTCGTCCAAGAGTAAAGTACCTTTACAGTTCACAATATTTCAATTAGAAGAATGTAATTGCATATTCAAACATAGATTTTAATTCCGAACAACTTTTTATAAAACATTTTTCGATATTGTTTAATATAAGGATACTTTACTCTTGAGCGAAATTCATCTTTTTTGACATACCTCGTATAAAATTCACAAAATTTGAATCTGATGGTTGCATCTTATATTTTATACTATCAAGAACATTTTACGAAGAATAACTTTTTTATTATTTTGATTTGATTATTTTTCCAATTCCAATTCATTTTATTATTTTTGCTGGTGGCTATTCTCGGCCACCAGTTGCCCGTGCTCACAATTTGGTGGGCCCACTAGTTGCGCCACTAGTTGCGCCACCAGTTACCTAGACTAATAGAGCCCTTAGTAGCCCGGAGTTTGTGATGTTTTCGCTTAATTGAAATTAAAGGAAATGCTTTATTGAAGATACAGACAAGCTTTTCTAAAAAATCATTGGAATTGTAGTCCACGTCCGTAGAAGGTAAATGTCACTCAGAAGTTAAGCATAAATTTTGGAATTTATGAAAATTCCGAGCGGAAAAAATCGTACCTAAACGTCAAGTTATCGAGGAGGGTTTGCTGAAGATGTTAAACTTCGTAAATACTGCTTCATGATCCGATAATCCCGCAATAATAATTGTAGAGCAGACATCAATTGGTGAAAAATCTGAGACAATATATTTAATTATGTTAGATGAAGTTTTTGTTATCCTTGTTCAAATCAACTTTCGTTCTATAGAGTGTTTAATGTAGGTCAATACTTTTCAAGTTTTTTTGTGATTGAAAATGTTTATTTTTCGACAAAAAGCGGTTTTTCGTAAATAACTCAAAAAGTAAATATTTTTTCGAAAAAAAGGTTCTTATCAGAAATGTATCTTAGAAACAGCGAAAAGAGATGTGTATTCGTGAGGTCTATAGATCCAGCAAGAGCAAAGTTTTAGTTCATAAAAAATACGTTTTTATTCTTTCAAATTCCTTATCGAATATTTTAACGTCAAATAACCAAAAAATGAAGCACTTTTCGGGAAAAACCCATTTAAACTTTTTTAATAGTATTTAAAAAAGCTTTATTTTAATAGTTTAAAAACATTTCTAGCACTAATAATAAGCGAGTTACGCGCAAGTTGGTCCATTTTTTGTTGGCAAAAAAACATCGTGATAATCTCCCCGTGTTTAGCACCCCAAATGAAATTAATCGTTATCGCTTTCCAAAAAATTTACTTTATTTATGTATTTATTATATGATCTGTAAGTTGCACCGGTTTAAAGCGCTTATTTTTGAAAGGGTTATAGTTGAAAGAGCTTAAACCAGTCACTAATTACGACTGTATGCAAACTTTTATCAGCCATATCTGAACTAATTTTTGTCATACAGGAAAACAAAAGGAAACTAGCATATTTACAACAGAAAAACCTACATTTTTTTACTATTTGAAATTTTTCGAATCACTAATACTTTTTGTAATTAACTATTTAGATGGAAATGAGCTACAATTAAATTGAAAAAAATAATTTTATTAACGTTTCAACGCCCAAATCGGGTGTCGTTGTCAAAATACAAAATACTACTAAATTAACCAAAACGTTGTTGCTTAGTAAAAAATTCTTTTAATAATTTATTTAATCTGAGTCATTTATATCGGTAATTTAGACATATTATACATTTTAAAGTGGAATTCTTGAGTTGGGGTTGATTTCATGTAATCGAATGAACTATCTTTCAGTAAAGTCGTCCCAGGAACGCAACTCATAAATATTGTAAATATCATTTTAAAGTCTTCCGCTTTAAAATGTATAATATATTATGTCTGAATTGCCGATATAAATGAGTCAGATTAAATAAATTATTAGAAGAATTTTTACTAAGCAACAACTTTTTTGTTTAATTTAGTAGTATTTTGTATTTTGACAACGACACCCGATTTGGGCGTCCAGAGACGTTAATAAAATATTTTTTTTAAATTAATTGTGGCTTATTTCCCATCTACATAGTTAATTATAAAAATGCCACAAGGAAATAGCTTCAGAACAATACTTTTTGTATTTACTTATTTTGTATTTAGTTACGTTTTTTAAAAAAACAGAATTTTTCCAAAATTTTTTGAAAATTTTATTTAAATATAAAACCAATTTTTTCCAAAAATAAGCACTTTAAACCGGTCAAACTTACAGACCATGTTTATAAACAATACATATAATATACATTTAAAGTAAATGGTAAAGCGGTAACGATTAATTTTATTTAGGGTGCTAAATAGAGGAAAATTTTCACGATTTTTTTACCAAAAAAAGAGGTCAACTTTTTTTCAGTGTAACTCGTGTATTTAAACACTTTCAAAAAATATTTATGTTTTTCCCGAAAATTGCTTAATTTTTAAAATTTAAAGTTTTTGGTGATTTCGCGTTAAAATATTCAATTTGGAATTAGACGAAAAAGAAGTATTTTTGATGAGCTACAACTTTGCTTTTACTCAGTTTGTAGACTTTACTGATACACCATTTTTTTCGTTTTTTTAGAAGCTACATTTTTACTAAGAATATTTTTTTAGATAAAATATTTTTTACTTTTTGAGTGTTTTGCGAAAAGCTGTCTGAAAAAGGCAGTTTTTTTGGCAAGAAATCAACGTTTTCAATCGCAAATAACTCGAAAAGTATTGACTTACTTAAAAAACTCTATATATCAGAAGTTGCTTACAATTAGTCAATTTATCCATTTCCTGGCGTTGAAACGCGTAAATACGCGTTTTTTTATCCTCGAGAAGAGGTGACTGTCACCCCCAAGTAAAAGCAACCAACGGCACAAATTCAACTCTGAAGTGAAGGGTAAGCAAAACCTAAATCCAAATGTTCATGCAATTTGGAGTAACCCCTGAAAATTACACTCCAAAATGCTCATTTACTGGGTTAAAAAATAGCACTGTTTCGTCTCAATAAACTTACCATAGGGGCCATGTACCATTTATTTTTTACGTATTTTTAGCTTACTTTGATAAACAAAAATGTTTAAGATTAAGAGAAGAATTCAATGTAAATATATTATGTACGACGTTCCCAGCTTGGTTCCCTTGGAATCCAACCAAGAGTTTTGAGTTGTGGTACTCTCTATATCAGGCAATAACACTTACGCTAGGTGTCGCACCAGGTAATGTAATTATTTTTTCTATTTATTGTGTCGTGATGCATCAAGTCTAATTATCAATAAAATGTAATTTTTTTGTAGTTTTAATGTTTTAATGTAGCAATCCTTAATTATTATCGATCAATGATCTCTCTTTTTTCTATTAAACTTATTCATCCTTCAGCGAGCGCACCTAATAGTCATCATGGCATCTACACTCCTAGCGGATTAATTGCCGCCCTCTTTGGGCTCTTCCGATTCGTTTGTCGCGGTGAATCAATCCGCATTAATATTTTGGTTTTACAATTATTGGTTGTGTGACAATCTTCTACAATTTTCCTCCATTAGTTTCTATTTTTGCTAATCGTTATCCAGTCTCTGACTCCCATCTTCTTAAGGTCCTCGACTATCTGGTTCTCCCATCTAGTTTTGGATCTTCCTCGTGGTCTGCCTGATACAGTTCTCCATTTGGGAAATTTTCTTTATAACGGCTTCTGGATTCCACTACACAAAAAGCGAGATCAGCTTCAATGAAAATTACCGGGTAATAACTCTACTGACTGTAGCATATAAAATACTGTCAAATATTGTATACGAGCGATTGTGACCATATGCGGAACAAATAGTTGGGGGATATCAATGTGGTTTCTGCAGGCAAAAGTCCACAATAAATCAGATCTTCGTTTTGAGACAAATCTTGGAAAAGACTAGTGAATTTAATATACAAACACATCATCTCTTCATTGACTTTGAGAGTGCCTATGATAGTATTCATCGAGAATTTCTGATCAACGCCCTGAAAGAGTTTAATATTCCAACTTATCTCATTGGTATAGTAAAAGAAACACTTAAAGTACAAAGCAGGGTTCGAATTCAAAACGCACTAACAGATACAATCCATGTTAGAACGGGCCTAAGACAGGGAGATGCCCTATCCTGTATTCTATTCAATATCACATTAGAGAAAATAATAAAACATTAGAGAGTCAAAACTCAACACCAGAGGAACAATAATAACAAAAAGTGTACAAATATTGGCATTTGCAGATGATGTTGATATCATTGCTAGAAGCAAAACAGAAATGATAGAAGCATTTGATGCTATAGAAAGAGTGGCACAAAACAGTGGCCTAAATATTAATGAAATAAAAACCAAATACATGAAGGCCATCAAATAGACAGGCCAAAGAAACCTACAGAATCTGACAATAGGAGACTCTTTGCCTTATCTCTATGCGGGGTCGGCTTCCCTAATTGCATTTCTCCACACAATTCTATCTTGGGTCATATCAATGTTAATCCCCTTTACCAACATGTCCTGCCTTATCGTCTCCCCCCAAGTCTTCTTTGGTCTTCCTCTCCTACTCCTTCCAGGAATCTGCACTTCAGCTATTCTTCACATTGGGTGATTAACGTCTCGACGTTGAACATGACCAAACCATCTTAACCTATGCTCTCTCATTTTAGCATCAATTGGTACCACACCTAGACTTCCCCTAATATACTCATTTCTAATTTTATCCTTCTCTGTCACTCCACTCATCCATCTAAGCATTCTCATTTCCGCCACATGTATTCGCTGTTCCTCTTTCTTTTTCACTGCCCAACATTCAGTTCCGTGCATCATAGCCGGTCTTATGGCTGTTTTATAGAATTTTCCATTCAACTTCATTGGAATTTTTCTGTCACACAACACACCACTCGCTTCTTTCCACTTCATCCATCCAGCCCTAATTCTACTGCATGCATCTCCATCTATTTCTCCATTACTCTGTAATACCGATCCTAGGTACTAAAAATTATTGCTTTTCACAATCATTTCACCATCCAAAGGTACCATTTTATTTGTAGTAACTCCATCTTTAAATGATCATTCCAAATACTCTGTTTTTGTCCTACTAAGTTTTAAACCTTTTTCCTCCAGAGCTTGTCTCCTCTGTTCCAGTTTTTGTTCTAAATATCTTTCACTATTTCCTAATAACACTACATCATCAGCATACATTAGGCACCATGGAATACTACCCTGTAGTTTCGATGTTATCTGGTCCAAAACTAATGAGAATAAATAAGAACTAAGCACCGAGCCTTGGTGCAATCCTACTTTCATCTGAAATTTATCAGTCTCTCCCACACCTGTCCTAACACTAGTCGTTACTCCCTCATACATATCTCTCATAATCTTTACATATTCGCCAGGGACTCCTTTCTTATTGAGAGCCCACCACAAAATCTCTCGAGGAACTCTATCATATGCTTTCTCAAGATCAATGAATACCATATGAGCGTTGGTCTCTTTATTCCTGTATTTTTCCATCAGTTGCCTTACAATGAAAATTGCATCTGTTGTTGATCTGCCCTGCATAAAGCCAAATTGATTATCGGATATTTCGGTTTCTTCACGTATCCGTCTATCAATTACTCACTCCCATATTTTCATGGTACGACTAAGTAGTTTTATAGCCCTGTAGTTTGTGCATTGTTGTATGTCTCCCTTGTTTTTTTAGACAGGTACTAATATACTGCTTCTCTATTCGTCTGGCATTTGTCCAACTTCCATAATTCTGTTAAATAGACCTGCTAGCCAACTTATTCCTGTCTCTCCCAATGCTCTCCATACTTCATATCATCTGGTCCTACTGCTTTTCCTTTCTTTATTTTTTTAAGCGCCTGAGCCACTTCCTCGTTTGTTATTCTAGTAACCATTGCTGTTACTGTCTCCGTTAACTCGACAGGCTGTTTGTCAAATTCTTCATTTAATAAACTGTCAAAATACTTTCTCCATCTCTTTTTGACATCCTTTTCGTAAATTAGTATTTTATTATTTTCATCTCGGATACATCTAATCTGATTAAAATTTCTTGTTTTCTTTGCTCTCTGTTTGGCTATTTTATATATCTTTGCTTCGCCTTCCCTGGTATCAAGTTGATCGTATAGGTTTGAATACGCTTCTGCTTTAGCTTTTGCTACTGCTACTTTCTGATTAAAATCTGATTAAAATTTCTTGTTTTCTTTGCTCTCTGTTTGGCTATTTTATATATCTTTGCTTCGACTTCCCTGGTATCAAGTTGATCGTATAGGTTTGAATACGCTTCTGCTTTAGCTTTTGCTACTGCTACTTTCGCTTCCTTTTTGGCGACCATATAGATTTGAAGATCTATATCCGATCTGGTTTCTTGCCACTTTTTATATAATTTTCCCTTCTCTTTTATTTATCCTTGTACTTCATTTGACCACCACCAAGTCTCTTTATCCTCAAACTTCTTTCCTGACGTTTTCCCAAGTATTTCAATAGCCGTCTCTCTAATAATATTGGCTATTTTTCTCCAAATTGTGTTAGGGCTTCCTTTCGTGTTCCAACATATTTTTTCTACTATTCTTTTCCTGAATAGACCTTCTTTCTCATCTTTTAGCATCCACCACTTGATTTTTTGTGGTCCTCTCCGATATTTTTGTTTAGTTTCGCTTTTTACTTCGATGTCCAGAACAAGCAGCTTATGTTGTTGGCTTACTGTCTCACTAACTATTACCTTGCAGTCCTTGCATTCACGTATGTCTTCTTTCCTTATCATGAAGTAGTCTATTTCGGATTGATGTTGTCCACTTTTGTAGGTAATAAGTTGAGTTTTTCTTTTTTTAAAGAATGTGTTAACAATCGCCAGATCCAATGCTGTTGCTAATTCTAGCATGTCATCTCCAGCTTAATTTCTAGTTCCAAAGCCTAATCCCCCATGTATTGTTTCATATCCTGTCTTGGCTTGGCCCACATGTGCACTGAAATCACCTCCTATTATAACTTTCTCCTATGCTGGAATATCACTCATTACGTCTCCTAATTGGTCATAGAAAGCTCTTCTTTCATTCTCACCCAGGCCTGTTTGAGGAGCATACACACACACACACACAACATTTAATACCTCTTTATCAATTACAAATTTCACTGACGTCATTCTATCACTACTTCTTACAACTTCTACTACGTTATCTTTCATTTCACCATCAGCAATTATACCAACTTCATTTCTAGTGTTACTACTCCCTACATACCACAATTTATATCCATCACCTAGTTCTTTCGCCCTTTGTCCTTTCCACCTAGTTTCTTGAATACAAGCAATTTGAACTCTTCTTCGTTTGAGCGCATCCACTAACTCCAGACCCTTACCTGTAAGACTACCAAGATTCCAAGACCCCATCCTGATTTTTCTAACCTGTAATGGTGTTCCCCTGAGATAGTCCTCACCCGGAGATCCGAACGGAGGCTCATTTTACTTCCGGAACATTTTACCTCAGGAGATGCCATCATTTCAGTATAAGTTTTTATTGCGTTTGGAGAAGGTCTTTTCATTATTATGGCCTGAAAAGATTTTTTGGATATTTGATGCCTGAATGCCTTTTCTATCAGCACCATACCCTGCCCTGCACGTTTAGCTAATACACCACCAATGCAACCAAAGTGCAGTATTACCCCACACACGCCTGCATTTTTCTGTATAGGCCAGGATCCCTACTGTAAGGACTGCCCTATAAGCCAATGTATTGTTGCCCGTATCCCGCCACTAGGAGGCACGTACTTTATTCGGGATACCGATAATAGGAGACTATAACATCGAAAGCGTAAAATTTTTGAAGTTGTACTTCTTTATGCGCGATTGAGAGTAAAATTTCATAATACTGCGCGCATGCGCACACAGACACTATGGCGTTTAGTTGCTAAATCTTTCTAGTTATTTATAAATATATCAGTACATGAAAAGGTGTGAAATGGATATATTAGTGTTTTTAGTAAATATATTTATTATAATTTTTGTGTCTTTGGATTTGTCTTCCTCCGGAGTAAGATGAGTATTATTAAAACATTTTATTGTATATTTATTATATACCTTGTCTGTTTGTTACCGTGAATTGCCATTAGGTACGTCCGAAACGATACAGACACAGTCCTCGTAGCGTATTTGGTATAGCATTCGGCCAGAGATCGAGAGTTCGAATCCGGTGCAATCCTATACTTTGTTTTTATTTTTTTGAAAGCAGTAAGCACAACTTTAGTTTGGTGTTTAAAAAAAATTAAAACAAACTGTTTAAAGCATATTTATTTTTAAGAAATCATATAATAGAAGTATAACTTCTTACGTGCGTACAAAGTACACACGCATTCTTTTTTTACATATCTAGGTTCACTAGTTACCGCAGATCACAATGTCAGCGAAGAAGTTAAGAGAAGAATACATATTGCTAATAAAACATATAATGGACTCATTAAACATCTAAGATCTAACAACATCACGAGAAAAACCAAATGCAAAATATACAAAACCCTGATAAAACCGGTCCTTATATATGGATCAGAGACATGGACACTGTGGAGAAGCGATGAGAACATATTAGGTACGTTTGAACGAAAAATCCTTTGACACATATATAAGGGGGTGAAAGAAAATGACGTATGGCGGAGAAGATATAATTTTGAACTATACGCAGCATACAACGAACCCGACGTCATAACATCCAAAAAGATCGGACGTTTGCGCTGGATGGGCCATGTTGAACGAATGTTGGAGACCGAAACACCAAAACATATAATGAAGCAAACACCAGTAGGGAGAAGGTCAAAGGGAAGACCCAAACTTAGATACATGGAACAAGTGGAACAAGATCTGAAAACACTTGAGATTAACTTTTAAACTTATTAATTACTAGGTAGACTATGCATTTGCAATTTACTTAAATTTTGCAATTGACTACTTCTGTTTAACTTCATTATTATTGTTATTATTGTAAATATATTGACGATTTATGTAATTTTAGTAAATTGGATTGTTATTGTTTTGTTGTCTTGACTTTTTATAAGCTTTGTCGATAAAATTGTACAATTTTTCATGACAATAAAGCATATTTCTATTCTATTCTATACCCACTGGAAGAACAAAGCATGGAACAGAACAGAATGGTGGAAAATCCTAGAACAAGCCAGGACCCAAAAAGGGTTTTCAAGCTACTGATGAAGATGAACGGCTTCTGGATTCCTCCTTTCTATTTGTCCCATCCATCTGAGTCTCTGTGCCTTGATAAATCTGACGATGTCTTCTCCTTTCAGAAGTTCTCTTACTCCGTGGTTCATAAGTTTTTTAAATTCATTACATATTACTTAAGTTTAGTAGTCCTGCTATTCTCCGAATTATTTTCCTTTCTAGGATCCTCAATCTTTCTTCCTCTTTCTGTGTTAGACACATTACTTGAGCACCATATGTGATTATTGGTCTAATTGCTGCTTTGTAAATTTTCAGTTTTGTATTCTGAGTAAGCTCCTTATCTTTGAGGAAGTTACTGTATTTCCAGTAGGTTCTGTTTCCTGCCTGGATTCTTTCACTAATTACGATGCTTCTATCATTAGTTCTATTAACAAAAACTCTAAGATATTTGAAGAGTTCTACATTTTCAAATTCATATTCACCAATATTTAAGGTTGTCACATTAAGCGCCGGACTCCACTTGCGATTTTCTAGTCGCGCGATTGTTTTGTCGCGGAGATTGGATACATTGGTTCAAATACAAGTCAATCCACGATTATTTAGTCGCAAATGGATTGACTTCTATTTGAAACAATGTGTTCAATCTTCGCGACAAAACAATCGCGCGACTAGAAAATCGCAAGTGGAGTCCGGCGCTAACTGTGTTTTTTCTTGATCAAGTTAGGTATTCTGTTTTGTTTTGATTTATTTCTAAACTATTTTTGGATGCTTCTTTGCATAAAGAAGCATCGTAAGAAGAATTTGCTTCGTAAATTCTTCCTTTAAACTGTTTAGGTTTCCGCTAATTAATGCTGTCGTCAGCATACGCCACAAGTTGCGACGTCGATGTTATAATCGCACTTTTTACTTCTGTAGCTCTTATTGTTCCTTCTATATTACAAATACCTTCCTACATTAAAAATAGTGACGTTGATAGAGAGTGGCCATGTCGTACTCCTTTTGCTATTTCTATATTTTTGGTAATTCCGTTATCTGCAATTATTGCTGCAGTCGATCCTTTCATTGTCATTTTCGTAAGCTTTTTTTTTAGAAGCTTTAATGTGAGCAATCCTTAAGTATTCTGCCGTCTTAGTTGAGTAGGGCGTATCTGCAATTTTAGTGATTTTGAGCTACTACGTGGATCTAAAACTTTATAAATAGTTGCATCTTTATATTAACGGCAAAAGCCGTAACTGTGATTAACAAGCCTGTATATACCTAAAAAAAATAGCCGTATCTACAAAATAACACTTATTTTTAGTTAAATTGGCCGTATCTACTACTATTAGTCGATCAGGGCGTATCTGACAGTCACACTCGCGCGCTTACTCGTAATGCGCAAGCGTGGGAATTTACGATTCTAACCTAAAATATTTACTGGTTTTTCCACGTTGAATCTGGATTACGATAAGTCTTTTAAGACGGTTTTTGGTAAACATTTTTAGTAAATTGACTTTTAAGTTATATGTACTGCCGTCTTAGCTGAATAGGGCGTATCTGCAGAATGTTAGTTTCGAGAAAATAAGAAATTTCTGTTTTTGATGACGCCGTCGTCTTATGTTACGATACAAATAGAGTTTTATTAGGAAGTTATTTTACGTATCATGGGTCGGTCAAAGGAGAATATAATAAGTACTTTTTTTGTATACTTTATGTCAATTAGGGATGTGCAACATGTTACGCTCTGGTTAGACAATTGTTCTGCCTAGAATAAAAATTGGACCCTCTATTGTTTTTTTGTTTATTTGGTAAATTCTTCTGAAACAGCTTTAGATTTTCTAGAACTTAAATATTTTGAGAGAGGTCATACCTTTATGGGCGGGGACAGTTTTCACCATCAAGTAGAGGCTGCCTTAAAGAAGAAAAGCAAAGTTTATGACTTTCGGGACTTCAGAGATGCCCTCAAAGAGTCTAGTAGTCACGTTAATGTTCTAGAGATGAACATTGGAGACTTCCACAAATGGGTTGATCATACATCCCAATATATGAGTCCATATTTGAGAAGTATGGTCCATGTTATTTTCAAAAGACATGAAAATAATTTAATATACAAAAGCTCTTTTAATGAACTTGAAGGAACTAAATTGAATTTTCTTATTGCAAAGGCAAATAAACAAGGTAGGTGTATGTATATGTATATTAGAACTCTAGGTGAGCCTGAAAATTCATCTAATAATATAATGATAATAAACCACTTAATACTTACATTGACCAGATAATATGAGTCTAGTAGCATCTAAGTTAGACCTTAAATTTTATCCCATATGGGGCCAAATTTAAGGTCCCACTTAGTTGCTGCCAAACATATACTTTTCGGTAACTTAGATCAAAGACTCAGTACGTTCAAAATATGGATTCCTATCGCATGGATTTTCAAGCTCGCTTCACTATCAAAATACATAAGTATAAACATATTAAGTAGGTTGTCTTTTTAGAAATATACAAACCTAATTCGCATAAACAATGCAGAGGCTTTCCTAAAAAAAAGGAATTCAGTAATCAGTAAGCTCAGCGAGATGGCCCCGGAAAGCAGATTGGTTTTTTGGAAAAATTTACCAGAAGTTGCTGGAGCCGAATTACCAATACCTAATGATGAATAAGTTATGAACCTTTTATCAATTAATAAATCACTTTCATAAAAAAATGAAGTGTTTCATTTACGACTTTTTAATTTAACATATTTGTTCTAAATTATTGGGTAAATAGGGCGTAACTAACAAGTCATGTTTACAGTTAATTTCACTCGCATCTTATAATTGTTCAATAATTAGAATATAACGTAAAATAATTCCTAATAAAACTCTATTTGTATCATAAGATAAGACGACGGCGTCATCAAAAACAGAAATTCCTTATTTTCTCGAAACTAACATTCTGCAGGTACGCCCTATTCAACTAAGGCCGATGTCACATTATGCGTTTTGAATGGATGCGGTGAAAACGCATCCGTTTCCAACGCAACCGGACCGACCTGTCACACTATGCGTTTAGTCTGGTGCAGGTAGTAAGCGCGTACCGATGACTCAAAACGCATCCGCTTCCAACGCAACCGGACCGATCTGTCACACTATGCGTTTTCACCGGATGCGTCGGAAACGCATCCGGTCAAAACGCATAATGTGGCATCGGCCTAAGACGGCAGTATTATCGATCAAAGATCTCTCTTTTTTCTATTAAACTTATTCATCTTTCAGCGAGCGCACCTGATAGTACGAGATCTGAATCTAGGTAGACCTTCACCCATCTGCTTTCCTGATGAAAACATTTTTTTTTTTTATTAAATTTCATACATAGACAAATATTACTCGCATGGGTTAGGGCGGGGGCGTAGGGTTTAAAATCAACATTTCAAGCACATTTTTGTGAATTTTTTTTTAAAGTATGATAGAATTATTTTATTTTTAAATTAAATAAGCATATTCAGTACAATTTATAGATAATTCAAAAACAAATCAAGGAAAAATATTGAGAAATTAGCCAGATATGCGAAAATATATATACAGTCAAATCCGCTTATTAAAATAGCCTTCGTGTCAAGCAAAAGTATTCCTATAACCGGAATATTCTAATAACCGATCATTGGTGGCAAGTAGAAACGTTTCGGGACCTCAAATTTCTATTCTTTAAACCGGGATATTCCTATAACCGATATTCCAATAAGCGGGTGCGAGTGTATTATACCGGGTGTCCACTTATATTTTCCCCCATTTTAACTGCCTATAACTTCTAAACGGCTCAAGATAGAAATATGCGGTTTTCGCTGAAATGTTTTATTTTAGTAAAAGTTTTGTCTGAATGGATTGAACTTTTTATATCGCTTTCAAATACAAAAACAAAAATGGCGGATTTTTTAAAACAACTTTGTTGATTTTTTTTAAAGGAACACCCAGTATATTTTTTTGTAAATTGAAAGAAAGGTCCTTCACCTATCCAGCAATATAAATTTTTTCAAAATCGGTTGTCAAATCACTGAGTAATTAATTTTTAAAATGAGAGGTGTAACATGAATATCACATAACATATTATCAATTTATGTGATTTCCACATTGCATCTCTCATTTTAAAAATTAATTTCTCAGTCATTTGACAACCGATTTTAAAATTTTTTATATCGCTGGAGAGGTAAATAAACGTTTTTTCAAGTTTTTAGGTAAATAACCACTTTTTATAACGCTTTTAAATAAAAAATTGCGGATTTTTGAAAAAAAAAACCGTTGTTGACTTTTGTTATTAAAACACCCAGTATACTTTTTTGTAACTTGAAAAAATGGTCATTTACCTATCCAGCGATATAAAAATTTTTAAAATGGGTTGTCAAATGACTGAGCAATTAATTTTTAAAATGAGAGATGCAATGTGGAAATCACATAACATAATCAATTTGCTTATATTAGTCATGTTATTTAGGTATGTGATATCCACGTTGCACCTCTCATTTTAAAAATTAATTACTCAGTGAGTTGACAACCGATTTTGAAAAACTTTATATCGCTGGATAGGTGAATGACCTTTATTTCAATTTACAAAAAAATATAGTGGGTGTTCCATTAAAAAAAATCAACAACGTTTTTTTTTCAAAAATCCGCCATTTCTTTTTCGAATTTGAAAGCGATATAAAAAATTTAATCCATTCAGACAAAGCTTTTGCTAAAATAAAACATTTCAGCGAAAACCGCATATTTCTATCTTGAGCCGTTTAGAAGTTATAGGCAGTTAAAATGGGGGAAAATATAAGTGGACACCCGGTATATAAACCGGGCAGTATCGTCGCCCTCGCTAGCGAAATTATTCCGATTCGATTTTTTTGCACAAACTTACTCAAAAAGAGGTCCTTATAACATATCCACAAGGTGCCGGGCGGTGCCGTGGTCGAAAAATTGTTTAAACAATTTATTTTAAGCAAATTCACAAAAATAATTTTTTCATTTCGAGTAATTTTTTTAGATATTTTGTGTCATTCTGAGCAGAAAAGGTTTCTTGTCATTTATTTCTTAAATTGATTGTTATCGAGTTATATGCGATTAAAAATTTGAAAAATGCGAAAATGCACCCCTTCTTCAAGGTCCTGAAGAGATTTTTGTCATTATTTTATTACAAAGCTGTTATTTTTAATTATTAACCATTAGCTCTATAGTCCAGGATGTATCGTCGCCCCCATTAGTGAAATTATTCCGATTCGATTTTTTTGCACAAACTTACTCAAAAAGAGGTCCTTATAACATATTCACAAAATGCCAGGCGGTGTTGTCGAGTTATGCGCAATTTAAAATTTGAAAAATGCGAAAATGGCCATATAACTCGACAACGATCAAATTTAGAGAAAAATGACACGAGACCTTTTTGCTCAGAATGTTCCAAGTTATCTAAAAAAAACTTGTTCGAAGTGGAAAAATTATTTTTGTGAATGTGTTTACAAAGATTGTTTAAACCACAGCACCGCCTGACATTTTGTGAATATGTTATAAGGACCTCTTTTTGAGTAAGTTTGTGCAAAAAAATCGAATCGGAATAATTTCACTAATGGGGGCGACGATACATCCTGGACTATAGAGCTAATGGTTAATAATTAAAAATAACAGCTTTGTAATAAAATAATGACAAAAATCTCTTCAGAACCTTAAAGAAGAAGTTTGAAACTTGATTTGATCACTTTTTGAATTTCATAATAATAATTTTTAATCGAGTTATTAAGCCTTGAAAATGGCCATTTTCGAATTTTTCAAATTTTTATTCGCATTTAACACGATAACAATCAATTTTAGAGAAAAATGACACGACACTTTTTTGCTCAAAACAACCCTAATTAACTAAAAAAAATATTGTTCGAAATGAATAAAATATTTTTGTGAATTTGTTTAAAAAAATTTTTTAAACAATTTTTCGACCACGGCACCGGCGGGCACCTGTGGATATGTTATCAGGGCCTGGATTCCGTGCACTGTAGATATCTACAGTCGCCTTCTATCGATGTCAATTGTCATGAAAATATTTGAATTTTTAGCTTTAATTGAATTATTTTCTAGTTTTGCTAGGTTATACTCTAATTGATGCTGAAGTGACACTTAGTAAAACAAGAAAATATTTGAATTAAAACTAAAAATTCAAATATTTTCATGACAATTGCCATCGACAGAAAGCGACTGTAGATATCTACAGTGCACGGAATCTAGGCCCAGGACCTCTTTTTGAGTGAGTTTGTGCAATAAAAATCGAATCGGAATAATTTCGCTAGCGGGGGCGACGATACTGCCGGTCTAATACTGATGTAACTTTATATTAGGGCGTAAACACATACAATTTTTAGTCATTTTAATTTTATCTTCTTCCTTATCTAACTTTTCTGTCGTTATTTACTGTTCAAGCTGGTGTTATTACTTTATTAATATGGGAAGTAACAGAAGTAATCACAATGCATACTAAAGTTTTAAAAGAAAGCTTCGCAGATATTATTCGTATAGATCAGATAAAGGATCGAAGAATACGCATTAATTTATGGCTATTATATCATCTTCATGTCATAAGGTAGGTAGGTACATAATAAAATATGTTCTGAATTGAATTTCTTTATGTCGATGTTTTGTATCTGTCTTAATTATATAATAGAATAGAATAGAATAGAATTGATTTAATCAAATATACAAAATTTCTTTTGTTTTTGACAAGTCAAAAGAGTACGTACATTACAAAATTTTGACAAAATTTAAAAGATAAATATTATAAATTATAATGAAGATATATACAAACAGGTACTAACAAATTTAAACAATTTAACACACTATGTAAAAACGTAAAGACATGAAATAAACTTAAAAACTTGAAATATCGTCATAATCGGCAAAAAAACCCTGACCAAACTAGTACATATTATAAGCGGTACCTAAGTAATCTGTCTTTGTGTAAAAACAATGTTTTAAAAAGTGTGACTTTATCTTATTTTTAAACGACTGTAATGAAGACTTTTTACTTCTTCTGGCAAAAAATTGTACAAACTAACATCAGTCGAGTTTTTTATACTTTTTGTCAACCTAAAACGTTGTGCTCTATTAGCATCTCTCGATCTTGTATGGTGATCATGGAAGTTGGAGTTTATGTTAAACTTACTTTTGTTGGAATGAGTTTCAATCAGCGTCTCATATATATAGAGTAAAGGTAGTGACATTATACCTAACTTCTGAATAATATATCTATCTATATAAATAAAAATGAATGTTTGTATGTATGTACCTTATAGTAGGGATGGCGGTTTTTGACAAAACACCGGTTTTCGGTTATACCGTTTTTTTTTACTTACGGTTTAACCTGGCGGTTATAACCGGCCAAAAAAACCGGTTATTACAAAAACCGGTTTTAGGTTTTTTGAATAACATATTCAATAAATACCATATTCAATGAATAACATATTCAATAAATACCCAATAGGTTAGTTTAGTGCTAGACCGTTACATTTATATTGCACTTTAGGTATGTAGTTTGTGATAGTCCACATGTCCATTTTCATTATAAAATCCCTACAGTTTTCTTTATATTAAAAAAATCAATTTTCATTTGGTAAATCCAAAGGGCTGTAACTTTTTTTAAGTACAAATTTGTACTAAGTTAAGTTAGGTTCAATCGATCTATTTTTGGTTCCAGAACATGTGATTTAATTTATGACCTACCTCTCTGTTACAATCTTTATAATAAACTAACGCAATGAAAATTTCGGGCCCAATCAAAAATAGTAAAACTTATAAAATCATTCTTAAAATTCTGAACTGGATATACTACTGTCCTAAATGATATTGCAAATTTGTTGTATGTATTTCCGAAAAAAATCCTTTTTACACAACAGACACAAAACAATTTTATTTTTTTCATTTTTTTCAAGTCATTCATAAGTTCATCGAGATAGCCAATTCAGCTTATAGTCCAGAGAAATAAGGTTTTTGTCGGGACACTTGAGCAGCCAGGTTGCAAATAGATTTTTTGGGTACTATATACCTAATACATTATAAATACAAAAATGCCCGTCACAGTTCGGACGAGAAACTTAGTTATTAACAAATAAGGGTCAAAAATGGCAGTTTTTTCGTTTAAATCGCTACAGGTACAAATAGGGTAATTATATATATTATTTAGACTATTCGTGTTTTAGTAGATCAGCCAAGATTTAAAATGGCACTTTTTGAATTTTCGTCCTATCATTTTTTGCTTCGGAAATTGCAATATAAAACTAAAATTTCAAAAATAAAAAATGTGCTATAACTTTTGCAAAAATGGCCTTCAGACTTTGATATTGCACGAAAAGTTGAGTCAAACATTCCATATAATGCACAAAAGTTTTTAAGACGATTCGTCAATTATTTTAAATTTTATTCAATTTGTTTATCGCAATGTTATTGTTCAGAAAATAATAATGACATAGCAATTCTGTGGAAACCACATGCAAGAAGAATAGTTATGTTTTCAAAGTGTTGAAAAAAATCATTAAAAAGTCGTTTTTATCACTCCGAAAAAAGTTTAGCAAAATAGAGTCATTTTTGGCTTATAAATAATTTGAATAGCTTTGTTAATATTGACTATAGAGTAAATCTACTTTAGGATTTCAAAAGCTGGTATTTTTACACGAATTTTCAGAAAAAACTTTTTGCCTAGGTTAATTAGGCTCAAAGTTATCCACTTTTATTATTTAATTCGCTGTTACTTCTATATACATCAAATTCTCCTGTAACAGTGTTAGTTACCATACTACTCCGAAACGGCTTGGCCGATTTTTATGAAATTTTACACTTATAGGACGGAGAAGAGGTTTTAACCTATTTTTTATACCCATAAGTTATAAGGGGGCTGCTCCCCTGACATTTTTTTTTATTTTTTTGGACAAAATTATTTACCTTAATTTTATATGATGTAGAATTAAAAAATACATTCAACCCTTAATTTTCACTCTTTTATCACCAACCACTATTTGTTAATAGTCATGTATATATTTACATCTATAAAATTCTCCTGTCACAGTGTTAGTTTCCATACTCCTCCGAGACCGCTTGACCGATTTTTATGAAATTATATATGTATATTCGGTAGGTCTTAGAATCGGTCGTAATCTATTTTTCATATCCCTGAGTGATAAGGGGAGTTCCCCCTAACATTTTGTAATGTTAGGTGGGGATGTGGGTACATAACGTACTCTATAAGACTACGAGTACATACAAATTAAAAAAAATATGATCAAAATCCATCAACAAGCTCCGGCGATATTAATCGCAGCATATGTTTGCAGAATCAATTTCAGTTTTTGAGTGCACGGATTTTATTAATTCCCCTCCACCGACCACGAATTAATTCCGTTCGGACGCCATTTTTGAAACTTTATTAACCACTCTGTTGAGGTTCAAAGTTTACTCAAACTTTTACAAATAAAGTATATATCTTCAACTTCAAAATAGCTTAAGCTAGGTTGCTTAATTGTTATAAACAAAGTAGCCATCAATTAAATAAAAAAAGTGGCTAACTTTGACCGTAATTAACCTAGGAGAAAAGTTTTTCTTTGAAAATTCGTATAAAAATACTAGTTTTTCAAATCCCAGTGTCGTTTTAGCCTACAGTCAATATTAACAAAGTTATTCAAATTGTTTATAAGCCAAAAATGACTCTATTTTATTAAAATATTTTCTGAGTGATAAAAATGACTTTTTAATGATTTTTTAAATGCTTTGAAAAAACTATTGTTCTTTCATATTGTTTTCACAGAATTGCTATATCATTATTATTTTCTGAACAATAACATTGCGAAAAAAAAGCTCTTTACGATAAACAAATTGAATAAAATTTAAACTAATTAATGAATCGTCTTAAAATTTTTTGTACATTGTGTGGACTGCTTGACTCAACTTTTCTTGCAATATGAAAGTCTTAAATTCATTTTAACAAAAGTTATAGCAAATTTTTTATTTTCAAAATTTTAGTTTTATTTTGCAATATCCGAAGCAACAAATGATCGGACCAAAATTCAAAAAGCGCTATTTTAAACCTTGGCTCATCTGCTAAAAGAAAAATATTATAAATAAGACATTTATGTTGTTCTGAAGCTATTTTCTTGTGGCATTTCTACAACGGCACCCGATTTGGGCGTCGAAACGTTAATAAAAATCATTTTTTAATAATATTGTGGCTTATTTTATACAGGGTGTCCCAAAAGTAGTGGAACGGTCGAATATTTCGCGAACTAAACATCGGATCGAAAAACTGAAAAATACGTTTTCAATTATTTTCAAAAATCTATCCAATGACACCAAACACCAACCCCCACTACAGCCCCTGGAGGTGGGGTGGAGGTTAACTTTAAAATCTCAAATGGAAACCCCTAGTTTTTCTTGCAGATTTGGATTCGTTACGTAAAAGTAAGCAACTTTTATTCAAGACATTTTTTCGAACTGTGGATAGATGGCGCTATAATTGAGAAAAACGGTTTATGCTGATACCATAGGGAAATTATAGAAACGGTCTAATATCTCGAGAAATACACTTCCAAACGAGAAACCAAAAAAAAGGTTTTTAATACTTTTCGAAAACCTATCGAATAACATTAAACATGACCCTCCAACCCACCCCCTGGAGGTGCTAACTTTAAAATCTTAAATAGCAACCCCCACTTTTTATTACAGATTCGGATTCGTCATGAAAAATTAAGCAACATTTATTCAAAACATTTTTTAAAATTGTTGATAGATGGCGCTTTAATTGGAAAAATACGATTTATTAGCGCCATCTATCAGCAATTTTAAAAAATGTTTCGAATAAATGTTGCTTAACTTTTCATGACGAATTCGAATCTGCAATAAAAAGTGGGGGTTGCTATTTAAGATTGTAAATTTACCCCCCACCCCGTCTCCAGGGGTGGGTTGGAGGGTCATTTTTGGTGTTTATCGATAGGTTTTCGAAAAATATTAAAAACCTGTTTTTTGGTTTCTCATTTGGAAGTGTATTTCTCGAGATATTAGACCGTTTCTATAATTTACCTATGGTATCAGGATAAATCGTTTTTCCCAATTATAGCGCCATCTATCCACAGTTCGAAAAAATGTCTTGAATAAAAGTTGCTTACTTTTACGTAACGAATCGAAATCTGCAAGAAAAACTAGGGGTTTCCATTTGAGATTTTAAAGTTACCCCCCACCCCACCTCCAGGGGGTGTAGTGGGGGTTGGTGTTTGGTGTCATTGGATAGATTTTTGAAAATGATTGAACAAGTATTTTTCAGTTTTTCGATCCGATGTTTAGTTCGCGAAATATTCGACCGTTCCACTACTTTTGGGACACCCTATATAATAAATAGTTAAGACACTTAATTACCCTATTTTTACTTGTAGCGATTTAAACGAAAAAACTCCCATTTTGACCCTTATTTGTTAATAACTAAATTTCTCGCCCAAGCTGTGACGGGCATTTGTGTATTTATAATGTATTATGTATAATATAGTACCCAAAAAACCTATTTGAAACCTGGCTGCTCAAGTGTCCCGAACATGGTATATTTTTGCCTTATTTCCCTGGTGTATTATCACATGTCTTAAACATATTTCGGTGAGTGCGAGAGTCATTAACGAATATAAACATTAAACAAATCAAGAATTATTGATGAATTTAAATAAAATTTTTTTCTTATTCCTTATTTTTTTTAGAAGTAACTCAACTTGTACTGTTTTTCACCGGTTATTACTTTAAAAAGAAAAAACCGGTTATAACCGGTACAAAAACCAACCGCTAAAACCGGTTGTTGCGAAGTCAAAAAACCGGTTTTAGGTTATAACCGGTATGTTTTTCCCATCCCTACCTTATAGACTCACAAACTATGCATGTGATCATATTGATGACCTTAATCAAAGTTGTTGTATATGAACCTGGGAAGGTTTCTGAGTTGGTACGACCAAACTAAGTAAAAAGGCTTGCCTCCCCATAATTATTTTTTATTTTTTCGGATAAACTGTTCTTTTTTAATTTTATACAATGTAGAGTGGTATTCTAGGTTCAGATTCAATGGTTGTTTCACATGGTAAAACAGGACAATCTATTTCACGATGACCTTTTGTCATGCACTTAGAGCAGTTTAAATTGTCTGTGGATAGATAATATATTCGATTGTTGGTATTGTCGAAAGATATTGAAATGAAGTCTGGTAGACTTATATTTTCATCATGAGTGATAAAAACTTGACGACGGAAACTTAATACGTGGTTATAGGCAATGTCCGGTACTCCAACTCGCAGAAACGTTATTTGAGATACTGCATGAAGCCCCAATTTTTTTAACTCATCTTCTAGTATTGAATTCAGCATAGTGGGAGAAACATTCCAAATGATCAGTCTTGTGGCAGGATTAATTTAACGGCTTATTTTGACTACGGTATTGTTGATGGATAATGATGTGTGTGATTTTAGCAATGTATTGACGACTTCAGTATTTGCAAAATAGATACAAATTCTGTTGTTAGAGATGCGGGATACAAATAATACATTTTTCTTCTTCTTTGAGTGCCTCTCCTATCGGAGATTGGATATCATTAGGGCGATTCTAATTTTATTTACTGCTGTTTTGAACAATTCGTTAGTGGTACAGCCAAACCACTCTCTCAAATTTCTCATCCAGGACATTCTTCTACGGCCTGGATTTCTTCGTCCTTGGATTTTTCCTTGCATTATATTTTGTAGGAATGTGTACTTTTGTCCCCTCATCAGGTGGCCTAAGTATTCAAGTTTTCTCTTTTTTATATTCAGTAGAACTTCTGGCTTGTTATTTATTCTGCGTATTAATTCTTCATTTGTAATTTTATCCACCCAACTTATTCTTAGTATACGGCGGTAGCACCACATTTCAAAGCTTTCAAGATTTTTAATATTCCTCTGTTTAAGAGTCCATGACTCAACACCGTAGAGCAAAGTACTGAATACATAGCATTTTAACATTCTAGTTCGTAGATGAATACTAATATCACGATTACAAAATAATTTTTCATTTTTATAAAAGTAGACCTGGCAATTTCAATACGTCTTTTTATCTCGTGATTTTGGTCACCTGTTTCATTGATAAGGGTTCCCAAGTATTTGTATTCGTTTACTTTTTCAAGTTGGGTACCGTTTATTGTGATACTAGTGTCATTTATTGGATTCTTACTGAAGGTCATATATTTGGTTTTTTTGACGTTCATCCTTATTATATATATGCCGTAGTTTTTACATATCTCATTCATACTTTCAACTAGATGTTGTAGATCTTCCGCTGTTCTTGCCATTATCACAGTATCGTCAGCATATCGAATGTTATTGATAACTTCTCCATTGACTATTATCCCTTCGTTTGCATATGAGAGAGCTTCTTGGCATATTTGTTCGCTGTAGATATTAAACAAGAGCAGTGACAATATACAACCCTGTCGTACCCCTCTACGTATTTCTATTTCGTCCGATGTTTTGTCTTCTATTTTTATATTAGCTCGCTGATTCCAGTACAGATTTAATATTATTTGTATGTCTCTGGTGTCAATGTTCTTACTCTCCAGGATTTCTTTGAGTTTACTGTGGCGTACTTTGTCAAAGGCCTTTTCAAAGTCTATAAAGCAGGCGTGTACCTCTTGGTTAACATCTAGGCATCTCTGTGTTAGAACGTTCAAGGCAAAGAGAGCATCCCTTGTACCTAATCCTTTTCTGAATCCCATCTGTGTATCGTTAATATCGATGTCTAGTTTTTGATAGATTCGGTTGTGGATGACTCTAAGAAATATTTTAAGCAGGTGATTCATCAAGGAGATTGTTCGATGATCTGAACATTGCACTGCCTTAGTTTTCTTCGGTATGGTGACAAACGTAGACAGCAACCATTCTTGTGGTATTATACCAGTACTGTATATTGTATTGAATATATGCAATATTATGGTTACGGATTGATCATTAAAAAGCTTCAGCAGTTCTGTAGGGATTTCATCAGGTCCGTTTACTTTTTCATTTTTAGCGTTTCTTATTGCGTATTCTACTTCTGCTTTCAATATGTCTGGCCCAGTTGCATTGATTATCTGAGTTAAGTTGTTAATACATTTTTGGGTTGTATCAAATTTTCTATTGCAATAATATATTCGTGTATTTTGACTCACTTTAGAGCAGATAGAACAACGGCTTGGTTTTTTTTTTGGTGTTTTTTTTATTGTTGTAATATTTACAATCTGTCCTTAACTACGAACAATAGGTAAATTCTTTGACAAAAATTGAAAATTTGACCTGTAGAGGGAGATCCAGTGATCACCCTCTTTACATAAATTAAAACAAGTTAAAAGTTTAGTTATCACAGATTATTCGAATCTTCTTGCTAGGTCCACTACTTTGAATCTCTTCAGGCGTCGTACATCATTGTGGTCATCAGTGAGGTTGCTGGCTAACTCGTTTGGATGAGATTCTGATCTCTTGGAATATTTTTTGTAATATTCTGTTATTACTGTTTTTATAGATGGCACATTGAGGTCTTGCTCTATCACATAGTTTGGCACGTACCAAGGGGCATTCAGCATTGTTCTAAGGACTTTGTTCTGGAATCTCTGCAGTATTTCTAGGTTAGTTTGACTGGCTGTCCCCCAAAGTTGGATACCATAGGTCCACACTGGTTTTAATATAGATTTATATATCAGCAGTTTGTTTTCAAGAGATAGTTGAGATTTACGACCGATGATCCAGTACATTTCTCGGAATTTTATTCCTAGTTGTTTTCTTTTTGTAAAAATGTGCTTTTGCCAAGTTAATCTCCTATCAAGATGGATTCCTAGGTACTTGACAGTATCGGTTTGTGGGAGTTGCGTATCATTTAGTGTTACAGATGGACATGTTTGTCTTTTCATGGTGAAGGTTACATGGATGGATTTACTCTCATTTGCCTTTATCTTCCATTTTTTAAGCCATCTTTGTATATTATGAAGGTCTTTTTGAAGGATTCCGGATGCTGTATTTGGATCATGGTGAGAGGCTAGTACAGCAGTGTCATCAGCAAAAGTTGCACACGTTGATCTGTTACTTGTGGGTAGGTCAGCAGTGTAGAGCAAGTACAATATCGGTCCCAAGACACTTCCTTGTGGTACTCCGGGTTTTATTGGTCTTAGGCTTGTGTATTCATTATCCTGCTTGACTAGGAAATGTCGGTTGGAAATATAGCTTTTTAAGATTTGATAAAAAGGATGGGGAAGGTTTTTCTTTAGTTTAAAGAGCATACCAGCATGCCATACTTTGTCGAAGGCCTGACCAATGTCCAGGAATGCAGCAGAACAATACCTTTTATTTTCTAAATCACTTCTGATTTGTTTTACCAGTCTATGTACCTGTTCTATTTTTCTGAATCCAAATTGGTGTTGGGGAATTAGTTTCCTTTCTTCTGCCACTGGGGATAATTGTTTAAGGAGAAGTTTTTCCAAGATTTTTGATAGAACAAGTAGCAGGCTTATTGGTCTGTATGAAGTCACCAGAGGATTATTTTTCCCTGGCTTAGGTATGAGAATAATTTGAGCAACTTTCCATTGTTCTGGGTAGTATCCTAGCCTAAATATTGCCTTAAATACTTGCGTTATCATTTTCAGACCTTTGCATGTCAATTGCTGCAGTACTTTCCCGTTGACCAGGTTATACCCTGGAGCTTTTTTGGACTGATTTCATGCTGGATAATATTTCTAACTTCTTTAGTGGTGATTTTTTGTATAGGCAAGTCCATCTGGTAGGGCGATTTCAGGTAGTCATTTATTTCTTTCTCTGTGTCACCATCTTCTATGGGATGTGGCTGGAATACATTTGTGAGGTGATTTGATAATGCTTCGGCTTTTTTTTATTATTTCTACACCAGTTTCCCTCTTGGTTCCGTATTGGTGGTATTTGTTGTTTCGGGTGTTTGATTTGTCTCGTGGCCTTCCAAAGGGAATATTCACTATCTGCGTTTGCTAATAAACCTGTAAGATATTCTTGTATTTTATTATTTTCGATATTATGCAATTGTAGTTTAATTCCCTTGGTGATTTTATTTAATTCCTCCTTTATTTTTCCCTTTCTAGCAATCATTTCCTTTATTACAGTTGGGCAATGCTCTTTAAATTCTGTTTGGTAGCAGTCAGGGATAGCATACCAAGCAGCTTCTTGTATAGATTTCTGAAGATTTTCTACTGCTGCGTAGATGTCACTGTCTGTTTTCAATGGGATGTTTATGTCAATTATTTCATCTAGTTTAGTCTTGAAAATGCTCCAGTCTGTTCTGTTACTGTATAGTGATGGTTGTTTAGTACTGTTTATTATTTGTGCATACCATATCGCGATTACGCTAGAGTGGTCAGAGGGTAGATCGTAAAAAGATTCTACTTTTGCCAATTAAAGATTAATTCCTTTAACAATATAGAAGTCGAGTAGATCAGGTATTTTTGCATTGTCGGTAGGCCAGTAAGTTGGTTCCCTTGTGGTGAGATAATTTGCATTGGTCGCGTTTATAGCTTTAAGAAGTTCTATGCCTTTTGTGGTAATAATTCTGGATCCCCAGGTAGTATGCTTAGAATTAAAATCTCCTCCTGCTATAAATCTATTTCCTAATGTTTTAAAGAAATTTTCAAACTGTTCCGTTTTGTTACTGTGCTTTGGCGGACAGTATATAGCTGATATTGTTAGTGGGCATAGTTGATTTTCCACAATATGCTGGTGGCCTGTAGATAGTCGCATTCATGTTTTTGTATTTCGTAGTGCTTTGTTTATTACTAACTGGGTATTTAAATGAGGTTTCATTTTAATATGAACTTGGTTGATTATTATTAGAATAATTAATCCAACAGAATCTTCATCCATTTTTATTTATATTTTCATACCTCGGTATAAATAATTATTTGGAGACGATACTATTTTCACAAGAACAAAACGACAATGAGCTGCCGATAAAACGTACTTGTTATGATGAATGTGTAATACTCACAGTTGTGATTTTTCCGTAGAAAGTCACTGTAACTAGAGTGTTTCACTGGTATAATATTTATGTATTTATTTAATATATTTCTTACACAATTTTATATAAATCTCGGAGTTAATGTATATTTTATTTACTCACTTGCAAAAAGGACTTTTACTCAACAAAAGTTGAAACTTTGCAAAAAGGACAATCACACACAATTAAAATATTTTAAGTAATTTTAACTAATCTATGACATTATGTCGTGTCCATGGTTCGTTGTTCAACATGTATGAAGTATGTACCATTTCTTTAGAAGGAAGCAAAACCAGTAACAATAGTTTATTATAATTACATTTATTATATTCGAAATTATATATATTTTTATATAACTTTATTTTTAGCTTATCACACCGACTAAACTTTTTAGCAAAGAAATGCATGGGTATATATTCTTTTGTTGCCGCCATGTTATTTGGATGTATTGTCAATCAAATTTACAATAAGGTGAGTAGGGAAAATAGTGGCTTCATTTTTATTGAATACAGCAAAAATTTGGATTCTGGAATAAATGGACTGCTCTGAATTTTCTTAAAGGCTAACTTATTAATTAAGTTATTTAATTAACGTTAAATGAAGTAGCTAGTATTTGTCTATGTCAAAGTTTAAGTCAATATTTTAGAAAGCAAACAAAAAACACCTCAAGAATTCCAGAGACACCCTCCACAGGAAGTGACTCGAAAATGACAACAATACCAACAAAATTAAATGATGTGTTTTGTATTTTACACTGATTATTTTATTCATATAGATTCTGACCAATAGAAAGCTACAGAAATAAAAACTACAGTGATTAAAAATCATACTGATTAAAAAAATCAGATTAAAATTATACTGAGAATTATCTACTGTAGAAAATTACCGATATAATTTTTTAAAGTAGATTGTTTCTGTATAATGGCAACCAGTTTCCTAGTTTTTACAACTGTCACATTTAAGAAAATATCCATAATATACGTATTAAAAAATAATCTTAAGAATATCACACGACAGTAAGAATAAATAAGAAAATAATGCTTCATTTTTACTCAAATTTGTTGTCATTGGGCAATAGCCACTCGAGCCCTGCGGGCTCTCATGTCTATTGCCAGACAACAAATTTTCGAAAAACTGTCGCATTATTTTCAATTTATTCTCACTCTCTTGTGATATTATACCCGATTATTTCATTCATAGGAGATTCTGACCAATAAAAAGCTACAGAAATCTAAATTAGACTGATAATTTTTGATAATTTCTCGTCGTCAAGTATATTACGTCAGATGTCCTTCGTTTCTATGAAAAAATACATTCAGTGACATTAATGACAATAATTAATGTTTTAAAAATTATAAAAGTGATGACTTTCAACCGTAAAATATTTATAACAACTGTGTGTTTAATTTTATCAATTTTTAATTACATAAATAAATTACAGATCGTGTACAGATGCAATATTCGTCATAAAGCAAATTACTGAGAAATCACTAGAGTATAATAGACCAGCATTTCTATGTCTGATTGACTTAAAGAAAGCATTTGACAGAGTAAGACTCAGGGATGTAATCCACCTTCTGTATAATAGAGAAATCCCTCTAGATATCATAAAAACTATTGAGAACATCTACCAAAATAACAAGATGGAAGTCAGAATAGATGGACAACTTACAGAACCTGTAGATATAGGCAGCGGAATAAGACAGGGAGACTCATTGAGTCCTCTGCTTTTCAATTTAATCATGGATAAAATCATCAAAAACGTCAACAAAGGAAGAGGATATAGAATGGGAAACAAAGAAGTAAAAATACTCTGCTACGCAGACGACGCAATATTGATAGCCCAAGATGAAGATAGTCTGCAAAGATTAGTCCACAGATTTAACATAAGAGCAAAAGAATCCAATATGACAATTTCATCTCAAAAAACTAAAACTTTAGTAATCAGTAAAGAACCAATCAGATGCAAAATAGAAATTGATGGTATCAGTATTGAACAAGTAATGGAAGTAAAATACCTTGGAATTACATTGTCAAGTTACGGAGACCTAGACAAAAGAAGTGAGAAATCAAGTACAAAAAGCAAATAGATTGGCAGGATGCCTTAATAACACTATATGGCGAAACCGACATATTAACACTGAGATGAAGTCAAGAATTTATAAAGCCAGTGTAAGACCAATAATGACATATGCATCAGAAACAAGACCCGATACAGCCACAACACAAAGACTACTGGAAACGGCAGAGATGAGAGTACTGAGAAGAATTACAGGAAATACACTGAGAGATCGAAAGAGGAACGAAGATATTAGAAGACAATGTAACGTACAGTTTATAAACGAATGGACACTAAATAGAAAAAAAGAATGGAACAACCATATAACCAGAATGGGGGAGACACGTGTGGTCAAAATAGCACGAGATAAATCACCAATCAGCAGAAGAAGTATCGGCCGACCGCGCAAAAGATGGAGCGACAACCTTCCATAGAGGTATCAATCCGCCAATGAACAAGCAGAATTGCTTATAAAGAGGAAGAAGAAGAAGAAGAAGAAGATAAATAAATTACATAAAATTTTGGTTTTGAACAGTTTTATTCATGAAATAATCGAAACAAATTGCACTCGATCTCTAAAATTAATATTTTTAATAATAATTTTAGAGCTTTTATGCAATACTATTGATAATTTTTGATAATTCCCCGTCGTCAAGTATTACGTCAGATGCTCTTCGTTGCTACGAAAAAATGAACATTAAGTGACAGTAATGACAATTCATGTTTTACAACTTGTCAAAGATAACACCAGGCAAGATATCAATCAAATATTAGTTAAAATGATTTAAAAAAACAGTTATATTTATGAAATAATCTTATCAAATTACACTAGAACTCTTAAAAATTATGGACTTATTTTGCCCTCGTGACACTTTGAAATAATTTCACTCCCTTTCTTGTCGTGAAAATAATAGGTAGTCTCAAACTTCCATTCGGGATACAAATCGATAATTTTAGAGCTCTCGTGTAATTACTACTGATAATTTATGTTTTCGTTCTTCTTCTTCTTTTATATAGGCAGTACTGCCTGTTTTTTTTTTCAACGGTGCCTTTCATTCTGCCCCTAAGTTGCAATTCCATCTTCTCCTTGGGCGTCCTATACTTCTCCTGCCTAACGGTGACTTGTACTTGTATGTTTTCGTTGATTGTCTAAAAATACATATTATTAAGAAAGAAAAATATTCTGATATGTTTGAATTTTAGGACTTTATTTTTTATTGTGTCGGTGTGTGTCTACATGAATAAACCGGCTGCGATAGAGACCAATATTACTCGAGTCATTGGTCAAATACCAATCGAAATTCTATAACGCGTCATCGAGAATTGGAACTTAAAAAGATTGAAACAGAAAAAAAATATTTTTTGGGCAATATTTTTTGGATAAATAACATCTGCCTCTTGAAAGTTTGAACAATGAATTATAGCGAAAAGCAATGTTCATATTTATCAAATAAACATTTTCTTGTCTGTTTTCTGACAGCAGTAGAATGCATTTTGAATTAAATAAATTACATATATTCTTCTTTTTGTGTTAATTGATTTAATATACAATAATTTTTCTTGGACAGCCTGTATAAATAATTATGTCAATATTTATATTCCTGAATAGAGAATTAAATAACCTTTTAAATGAGCTAGCACATGACTCATAGTCTCATTAAAAAATCAATTACATCATCACGCCCAGAAGGATGATGTGACTAGTGTGATATATTTATATGTCAAAGAATCATAATTCAAAAATAAAAATCGACCTATTTCAGGATTTTTCCTTAAAGTCACTGGCTTACGAAATAACGAATTTATTCCAAACATTTGCACCATACTGTATACAGCATTGCTAACGCAATGGACAAGACATCAAAGGACGTGACTCACATACGGCAGACTAAGGCCGCTATTATATTAGGCAACTGGTGACGCCACCAAGTTGCTCCACCAGTGACTCATGACGTCACAGGGCATTTAAGTAAATGAGACCTATTAGACTACGGCAACTGGTTGCGCCACCAGAAATTGTTGTCGATCTGGTGGCCGAACCAGTCCACCAGCCGGGTAACCGGGTCTGGTGGCTCCACCAAGCCGGAGCATTATGTTATATGGACCCTATTAGACTGAGCAACTGGTGTCGGCCACCACTAGTTCATTTGTATTGTAATCAAGTGCTTCGTATTTCTTTTCTATTAACTTCTATATTTTCTATTAACAAGCGTATATTTTTCTAAAACCTTTTTTGTTGATTTATAAATATGTTATATTAAAAAGTTCTTCTCGCAGATTTAGCCGTTAATTGTTTATTCATTGTTTAAACAATAAAAGCTCTTTTTATATTTTAGAAATTTCGGTGAATTCATCACTTTACTTTGATCAAAAATGTTTCTATTTTGTTTTTAATTATGCTGTTCCGAATGTGACGTTAATTGGAAAATTTAAAAAAATTTAGCTTTTATATATAGGTACAGTATGTCTGCGTAACTTGGAACCATATGGGAAACTTTTTTCTTATCAATTTTACGAAAAAAAATATTCTTTATAAAATGCTCTGCATAGTCTATGTTACGAGGTATGTCAAAAAAATTGTATGTAAAGTACCTTTAGATTTCACAACATCGAAAATTGTTATTATAAAAAGTTGTTAAGAATTAAAAAAACTATGTTTTGGGACGCATTAATTTTATTACATCATTCTAATTGAAAAAAAATGCAATTTTTTTTTTAAATTACGGATACCCAACATCATTTTATTACAAATATCTATAAGTATTTTATTATTAATTTTACGAAAAAAGTTATTTTTTACAAAAAGCTTTATATGGTCTAAAATCTAAGATGCAATCATAATATATAAACTTTTATCAATTCTATACGAGGTATGTTAAAAAATATGAATTTCGTCCGAGAGTAAAGTACTTTTACAGTTCACAATATATCAATTAGAAGAATGTAATTGCATATTCAAACATAGCTTTTAATTCCGAACAAACTTTACTCTTGAGCGAAATTCATCTTTTTTGACATACCTCGTATAAAATTCACAAAATTTGAATCTGATTGTTGCATCTCATATTTTATACTATTAAGAGCATTTTATGAAGAATACCTTTTTTTCGTAAAATTGATAACAAACAAGTTTCCAATTGCATTTGATTATTTTTCCAATTCCAATGCATTTTATTATTTTTGCTGGTGGCTATTCTCGGCCACCAGTTGCCCGTGCTCACAATTTGGTGGGCCCACTAGTTGCGCCACCAGTTACCTAGACTAATAGAGCCCTAAGACCGCTATTATATTAGGCAACTGGTGACGCCACCAAGTTGTTCCACCAGTGACTCATGACGTCACGGGGCATTTAAGTAAATGAGACCTATTAGACTACGGCAACTGGTTGCGCCACCAGAAATTGTTGTCGATCTGGTGGCCGAACCAGTCCACCAGCCGGGAAACCGGGTCTGGTGTCGGCCACAACTAGTTCATTTGTATTGTAGTTGACATGCTTCGTATTTCTTTTCTATTAACTTCTATATTTTCTATTAACAAGCGTATATTTTTCTAAAACCTTTTTTGTTCATTTATAAATATGCTATATTAAAAAGTTCTTCTCGCAGATTTAGCCGTTAATTGTTTATTCATTGTTTAACCTTCCGATGACCAACCTTTTTTTGTTACACGGATGACCAAGGGGGGGGGGGAAATGACCCCAGGTCAGAAATGTCAAAAATGACAATTACCAAAAAAATAAAGTTTTTTTTTTTAATTTTTAATTTTTTTTTGGCATGGACTTTATGTCATTCAGCCAGTCAACATGAGTATTACTGTCATATGTATTGTGTATGTTGAGTAAGTGTCTTGTTACTTTGCAAAGTCGACGTCATTAGCGTAAAACTACTTGTAATTACACATAATAGACGCTATTTTACTAAACATCAACTTTGAATATATTTTTTATTTGTAAAATATAGGGAATTTTTTTTATTTCAAAATATGAGGATATCTAGAATGATATTAAAGTCAAATAAAAAAATAATAAGTTAAAAATTAAAAATACTTTTGAATTTATTAAAGAAAAACATACGCTGGGGTCACAATTTCCCCCACTTGGTCATCCGAAGGTTAAACAATAAAAGCTCTTTTTATATTTTAGAAATATCGGTGAATTCATCACTTTACCTTGATCAAAAATGTTTCTATTTTGTTTTTAATTACGCTGAATCCGAATGTGACGTTAATTTTAAAATTTAAAAAAATTGAGCTTTTATATATATAGGTACAGTATGTCTACATAACTTGGAACCATATGGGAAACTTTTTTCTTATCAATTTTACGAAAAAAAAATATTCTTTATAAAATGCTCTGCATAGTCTATGTTATACGAGGTATGTCAAAAAAAATTGAATGTAAAGTACCTTTAGATTTCACAACATCGAAAATTCTTATTATGAAAAGTTGTTAAGAATTAAAAAAACTATGTTTTGGGACGCATTAATTTTATTACATCATTCAATTTTTGCAATTTTTTTGAAAAAAAAATGCATTTTTTTTAATTACGGATACACAACATCATTTTATTACAAATATCTATAAATATTTTATTATTAATTTTACGAAAAAAGTTATTTTTTACAAAAAGCTTTATATGGTCTAAAATCTAAGATGCAATCATAATTTATAAACTTTTATAAATTCTATACGAGGTATGTTAAAAAATATGAATTTCGTCCAAGAGTAAAGTACCTTTACAGTTCACAATATTTTAATTAGAAGAATGTAATTGCATATTCAAACATAGCTCTTAATTCCGAACAACTTTTTATAAAACATTTTTTGATATTGTTTAATATAAGGATACTTTACTCTTGAGCGAAATTCATCTTTTTTGACATACCTCGTATATAATTCACAAAATTTGAATCTGATGGTTGCATCTTATATTTTATACTATTAAGGGCATTTTATGAAGAATAACTTTTTTTCTTAAAATTGGTCAATTTTCCAATTGTATTTGATTATTTTTCCAATTCCAATTCATTTTAGTATTTTTGCTGGTGGCTATTCTCGGCCACCAGTTGCCCGTGCTCACAATTTGGTGGGCCCACTAATTGTGCCACCAGTTACCTAGACTAATAGAGCCCTAACAGTGCCAAGCCAATTAAAGAGTGTTAAGAGCCGATGTTGCAATAAACTAAATCTCTCTCTCTCTCTCTCTCTCTCGCTCTCTCTCTCTCTCTCTCTCTCTCTCTCTCTCTCTCTCTCTCTCTCTCTCTCTCTCTCTCTCTCTCTCTCTCTCTCTCTCTCTCTCTCTCTTGGACCATCATTCCTAGTGGAGTATTGGGCGCATCTGCGCTTCTTGGCCGATAGTGTAAGTGCGATGCCACATTATGCGTTTTGACCGGATGCGGTGGAAACGCATCCGTTTACAACGCAACCGGACCGACCTGTCACACTATTGCCCGATTTCACCAACTATACCTAAATATTTAAGAATTACCTAAGTGGGTTTAGGTACTTCCTAACTCTAAAACGCATTTCACCATACGATAAGAATTACCTAAACCGCTTAAGCATTACCTTGCGTTAGGATACGGATTTCGATATCCCTAAAGTTTAGGTATTACTTATCGTTGACAGTCAGGTTATATTTTTACAATTTTGACTAATGTATTTGTGACGTTTGTCAATAATTTGCTTCTTACCTTAATTTTTCTGTTATTCTGTAATATTAGGTATATTAGTTGTAATTTTGTATTTTCTTTTATATTATTAATATAATATGTCGTGTTGGAAAATATAGAAAATCCTTTGGAGTTTTTTACAAGTCTGTTGACAAAATTATGTAGTCTACCTACTACCTAACAAACTAGTGTTGTGTTTCAAAAACCCATTCATGATATAACTAGAAGTGTGTAATTAAAAAATTAATAACAAAAAGCAATTTTTAACATATTATTTAATTTAAAATTATTTCATTAATGACAATTCAACTAACTTCAATTTTTCGTCAATATGTGAAATTTAGAACTCTTTTCTTTTCCTCCATTTCACTGTACATACACAAATAACATACAAAACTATATTTGTTATATACAAACTTAATGCACAAATAACTAACTACTGATTAAAATAACCATAACAGTACAAAACTGAATAAAACCAAATTGGCAAACAAACAATTATGACAAATAATCGAAAAAGTAAGGAAATGTCATCTTATTCTTCTTTTTATTTATCAAAAATAGTTCAAACGTACCCTAGGTAATACCTAGGAAAGCATTTCCTAGATAAGCAGTTCTTTTAGTTGTGAAATGCGATTGTTCCTAAGTATTGACTTAAGAAGTTCCTATCGATAAGAATTACTTAATAAGGCAACCGTTTAGGTATCGTTGGTGAAATCGGGCATTAGCGTTTTGACTGGATGCGGTGGAAACGCATCCGGTTAAAACGCATAATGTGGCATCGCACTAAGACGGTTGGTGGCCAACTCAGCGCGTCTTCTTGTGTTTATGCTCTGGTTAATTTGCGTACCAGTTCCTTCCACTTTCCTCTGTTTCTTGCATTGTTTTTCACTTACGTTCAACTTAAGCCGATTCTGTTGTGTTCTCTGGTTACTGTTTTCTTCCAGGTATTATCTCATCGTCCCCTCTTCCTTGTCCCCTCAGGTTGATATTTGAGTGCTTGTCTTGTGATGCTAGTAGAATCTTTCCCTAAGGTATGGCCGATCCATTTCCATTTCTTCTGTTTGATTGTTGCTATTATACTGGTTTGTTTCGTTCGTTTCCACAGTTCTTCATTCATTATTTAATTGAGCCAGTAAATTTTTAGGATCTTTCTTAAGGACCTATTTACAAAAGTCTGTAGCCTCTTTGTTGTGCTTTCGTCGTGCTTCCAAGTTTCTGCTCCGTAGAGTAATATGCTTTTCACAAAGGTATTGAATATACTGATTTTTATTGACTCTGTTATTTCACTTGTTTGCCAGATTTTATTTAAGGCATTGAAGGCGAATTGTGCCTTCGATATTCTTGCTTGTAAGTCTTTCATGCATCCTCCTTTTCTTTCCATGATTGATCCCAAATAAGTGGCTTTCTTTACTCCTTCAATTTCCTTGTCTTTTTTTTATTTTATTAATTTGCGGGTTAACATTTTTTTAAATTATTGTCTTCTCTGTATTTATCCGGACACCAATCATGTCAGAGTACTCTGTTAGCTTATCGAATTTTGTTTGAATGTGAGTTCTGTGTTCTGTTTACAGGCAGACGTCGTCAGCAAATTTAAAGATCTTGAAGCTGATTGAAAAAGTTTCATCTAATGCCTGTCCGATCATCTATTACTTTCCTCATAATCCAGTCTACCAACATAAGGAATAAATTAGGAGATAAGATACAACCTTGTTTAACACCGCTTTTAATAGCTATTTTGATGTATGAATATTGGAACAGGGAAAGTTTTAATTGTGGAACAGGTCAAAAATTTGAAACATCAGACTACGAAAACGCTCCATGTTTTTTGTCGGAGAGAACTTCCAATTAATTTTTTACCATGTCATTAAACTCTCATGCAAAAATCAGACTGGTGTTTATCACCAACTGGGCATTTTAATGAGTTTAACACGAAGAACATGTCAAATGACAAGAATCATATTGGTTAGCGAGTGACACTTTGACAGTTTTAAGAGTCACGAGGTTATAAGTGTCACGAGGGCAAAAATTCGATAATAATTTTAGAGATCGAGTGCAATTTGTTGTGATTATTTCATGAATAAAACTGTTCAAAACCAAATATTTTATTGTAATTTATTAGTACAAATTAGTACAATTAAACACACAGTTCTTCGAAGGCGAGTGAAATTATGTCAAAGTGTCACGAGAGCAAAAATTCTATATTAATTTCAGAGGTCGAGTGCAATTTGTTGCGATTATTTCATGAATAAAACTGTTCAAAACCAAAATGCTTTTGTAATTTATTTATGTAAGTACCATTAAACACACAGTTTTTATAAATATTTGACGGTTGAAAGTCATTACTTTTATAATTTTTAAAACATTAATTGTCATTTGTGTCACTGAATGTATTTTTTCGTAGCAACGAAGGGCATCTGACGTAATATACTTGACGACGGAAATTATCAAAAATTATCGGGTATAATATTACAAGAGAGTGAGAATAAATTGAAATTAATGCGACAGTTTTCCGAAAATTTGTTGTCTGGCAATAGACACGAGAGCCCGCAGGGCTCGAGTGGCTATTGCCCAATGACATCAAATTTGCCAGTAATTTGACAGTAAAAATTAAGCGTTATTTTCTTATTTATTCTTACTGTCGTGTGACATTCGTAAGATTATTTTTTAATACGTATATTATGGATATTTTCTTAAATGTGACAGTTGTCAAAACCAGGAAACTGGTTGCCATTAAACAGAAACAATCTACTTAAAAAATTCTAACGTTAATTTTCTACAGTAGATAAGTCTCAGTATAATTATTTATTTTTTATTTAGCGTATGGCTTAAGTATATCACAGAATATATTTAGATTTATGCATTATACAATGCATCACAAACAGATGTCCAATTTTTTTATATATTCGATTGACCCTTCGGTTGCCATTACAAAGTCTATAGGGTCGCCTGTGTATGCTCTGTGTGGGCAGTCCTGAACAATGTGACTGATCGTCTGTCCACAATTCGATTAAGGGCTGCCCAAATCTTACGGGGACGTTCAAATTCGCCAGGTTTCCCTATGATGTCCGGTAGACTATGGTAATGCGGATCTGTCCTACTTTCCCAATCTTCTCTCCATCGGGTATTTAAGTCAAAGTTGGATTGCTGCAGCGCTTGAGCAGATTGTAGAGGGGGTAACCTGGATCGGAGACGGTTTCCAAGAATATCGGGGATGTCGTTGTGGACTAGAAGCTGGCGACTGTCCATTATTTTGTTATATTCTTTAACCAATGCATGTTCGCGGCGTAGGTTGGGTGGTGCTATATTACTAAGGGTAGGTAGCCACATTGTAGGGGTGGGCTTAATTGTGCCTGTTATCATACGCATAGTACGGTTTAGTTGGGTGTCGACCAGGTGGGTATGCCTGCTATTTAGCCACACTGGAGCACAGTATTCTGCCACCGGATATATCAGGCCAATAGCAGAGGATCTTAATGTTAATGCTGTGGACCCCCATGTAGTGCCGCAGAGTTTCTGTATTATATTGTTGCGTGTTTTCAATTTTGCTGCTGTTTTCGTCAGGTGTTCTCTGAATGTGAGCGTTCTGTCTAGAGTAACCCCAAGGTATTTCGGGTATTTATTGTGTTTTAACAGCTTGTTATTAAAATACACTCGCAATTCTCTGTTTGCCAACTTGTTGTTTAGATGAAAAGCTGATACTTCAGTTTTTGTAGTACTTGGCTGTAGTCTCCATTTCTTAAGGTATTCGCTGAGGATGGATAAGTCATTCGTGAGAGTGATTTCTGTAGTTTCTAAAGATTGGTGGCTTGTTGCAAGGGTCCAGTCGTCAGCATATCCAAACTTCCGAGATTCGGTTTCAGGCATGTCAGCAATATAGAGGCTGAAAAGTAAAGGGGCAAGGACAGAACCCTGTGGAAGACCATTGTTAAGTTTCATCTGTCTACTCGTCTCCTTTCCCATTATAACCTGGAAGGCTCTGTTGGTCAGCATGTTGTCAATGTGGTTAATTATCTTTCTGCAGGGGATAATGCGGGCCAGTTTATATATTAATCCCTGTCTCCAAACAGTATCATATGCTGCTGTTAGATCTATAAATACTGTTGCTGTCTTTTGTTTCTTTTGAAAACTAGCTTCTATAAAATTTGTTAATGACAGCACTTGGTCCGTACAGCTTCGATGAGGGCGGAAACCAGCTTGTTCAATGGGGACATTTTCTAGTATCCTGTGACTAATTCTGTTGAGGAGAAGCTTTTCTAATAGTTTATATACCATGCTGAGTAGAGCTATGGGGCGGTAGTTTTCTGGTTTATCGTTTGATTTGCCCGGTTTCGGAGTTGCAATTATCTTTGTTCGCTTAAGTGAGAAAGGAATGTTACCTGACTGAAGTATATCATTAAAGAACATTGCAAGCCACTGTTTCGTGTATGCACCACTGTGTATCAAGAACTCTGGATGGATACCATCAAAGCCAGGTGCTTTACCTGATTTCATTTCTTTCAGCGCATGTGTGATTTCAGAAATAAGTATTCTTGCTGAATATTCGGAGTTCGTTCTGTTCATAATTTGTTTTAATGCCCTTAGGTCTCTTTTCACGTTGGTAGTATGTGTTCGATCTCGTGAAGCTCTGGATAGAGATACTATATGGGAGGCAACCTTGTTAGGAGACATTTTAGACTCTCTAGATTCCAGCTGGTTAGCTCCTCTAATTTTCCGCAACAAGGGCCATGCCTGCCGGCTTGATTTTTTGAAGTCAAGGTTTTCGACAGTCTTTATCCATTTTTGGCGTCTAGCTGTATCGATGTTGTGTAAAAGCTCGTCGGCTATTTCTCGGTAACAACTTTCGAGAAACTTCGTGTATAAGTCTTCACATGTTTCAGTCCATCCAGGCACATATTCTTTGCGATACCCCCTAGGGATGGTTTTCTTGGCAGTGCTTATTACTGCGCCCACAAACCTCTCATAATATTTGCTGGTTGGAGGGACCCAGCTCAAGGTCCGGTCTAGTTGTTCAGAGAACTTCTTCCAGTTTGCTTTTCTAAGATTCCACCTGGGTCGAGGATATGATCTAATTATTGGAATTGATATTCCGATGGTGATAAGCACCGGACGATGTTGAGTATGTGGGAAGTCTGCAAGGACACTTCTCGCAGTTGTTAGTGGTCTGTCATTGGTATCTTTTGAGACAAAACATAGGTCTGGGTTATATTCTTTTCTCCATGCAGCTGATTTAAATGTTCCTCTGTCTTTGGCATCAAAAACTAGATATGTGTTTTGCTCTTCGGACCATTCTACTAGTGCCTCCCCATTTTCATCATTCGTGGTGTACTTCCACATTTCGTGGTGGCTGTTGAAGTCGCCGATGTATATAGTAGGATGTGGATGAGTCTTTAGCACTTCTGGGTTCCATGTAGTGGCTGGAGGTTTGTATATGTTAGCTACGGTAATATCTCCAATCTTGGTGACTACTTCATGTATATTATTTTCATTGGAAGCAGAAAGTAGGAAACCATTTTATATATTGCAGCGAATGTAGGTTGCGACGCCGTAATGTTTATCATAGGTGGCTCCCAGTAAATCGTAGCCAGGTATCTTTCCCCTTAAATCAAGCTGGACTTTGTCTTCAGTATGGGTCTCTTGTATGGCAACCAGGTCAATGTCGTTATCGTGTAGGATTTTTTGCAACACTTGGCATTTTGCCTGGCTTATGCCCTCGATGTTAAGGTGACAGACTCGGATACACGGTCCGAGATCTCTAGTCAGTTGGTTCTGAGAAGAACCTTTATTTGTTCCCATCGTATGTTTACGTATAGATAAGATTTCTATTTGTGATCTGTGATGTTGGCAGGATATTGTTTTTGTTTTTCGTTCGTCTGCCGCCAAATTTTTGCTAGTTCATTTAGCGTTACCCAGGGTGCACCACATGGAGGCGAACTAGCATTACACCCCAGTATAATTATAATCTGATTGGACAGAATTAAACACGTGATCAAATACCTTACTATACGATTGTAAGTTAAAATCATCAAAAAATAATCAGCTTAATTTAGAATTCTGTAGCTTTCTATTGGCCAGAATCTATTATGAATGAAATAATCAAAAATTATCGGGTATAATATCACAAGAGAGTGCGACAGTTTTCCGAAAATTTGTTGTCTGGCAATAGACACGAGAGCCCGCAGGGCTCGAGTGGCTATTGCCCAATGACATCAAATTTGCCAGTAATTTGACAGTAAAAATTAAGCATTATTTTCTTATTTATTCTTACTGTCGTGTGACATTCGTGAGATTATTTTTTAATACGTATATTATGGATATTTTCTTAAATGTGACAGTTGTCAAAACTAGGAAACTGGTTGCCATTAAACAGAAACAATCTACTTAAAAAATTCTAACGTTAATTTTCTACAGTAGATAAGTCTCAGTATAATTATAATCTGATTGGACAGAATTAAACACGTGATCAAATACCTTACTATACGATTGTAAGTTAAAATCATCAAAAAATAATCAGCTTAATTTAGATTTCTGTAGCTTTCTATTGGCCAGAATCTATTATGAATGAAATAATCAAAAATTATCGGGTATAATATCACAAGAGAGTGAGAATAAATTGAACATAAGGCCACAGTTTTTCGAAAATTTCTTGTCTGACAATAGACACGAGAGCCCGCAGGGCTCGAGTGGCTATTGCCCGCAATGACAACAAATTTGAGTAAAAATGAAGCATTATTTTCTTATTTATTCTTACTGTCGTGTGATATTCGTAAGATTATTTTTTAATACGTATATTATGGATATTTTCTTAAATGTGACAGTTGTCAAAACAAGGAAACTGGTTGCCATTAAACAGAAACAATCTACTTAAAAAAATTCTATCAGGAATTTTCTACAGTAGATAAGTATCAGTATAATGTTAATCTGATTGGAGAGAATTAAACACGTGATCAAATATCTTACTATACGATTGGAAGTTAAAATCATTAAAACATAATCAGTTTAATTTTTATTTCTGTAGCTTTCTATTGGTCAGAATCTCCTATGAATGAAATAATGAAGGAAATCAACTTTGATTCTCAAAATTCCACGAGAAAATGGCTATTTATTGAATTATAAAGTATAGCTTTTAGCTTTTCATTTTTTTATTGTAGGAGAATATTAGTGGAGCTGTTATAACCTTTTTTGGGTTTTTTGGGTCAATTTTTCTTCTTTGTCAAGCAGGAGAGAAGATAGCTCAACAGGTAGGTACATGACCATAAACTCATCAGATATAATAATATATAACTAGATTTTTTAGGTAAAATATATAAAAGATGATGATTTACTCATAATCAGTTTAATTCCCTATTAGGGAGTTTTTGTTGCTACGTAACGTACGCATCTCCGTATACGTAAAGCCACTAACGTGTCGTAGAGGATGAACGTTAAAATAGGTAGTTTTTGTGACTGCCTTAACGTAACGTAAAGCAAATCGTAAAGTAATTTTTAAATTCCGTTGACATTAAAAAAATAAAACAATGTTCACACAATATACAATTAATATACAAATGTAAAAAAAGATAAATGAATGATGAAATTGTATGGTTTTTATTGCTTCTATTTAAATATAAAAATATTATTTTTCCTTAGGTTAAAATTTTTTTATTTTTGTTTATACCTACTTTTTAGTTGTAAATTATTGTACCTACATCAGAATTCCAGTATAATGTAAATAGTTTGTTCATATTTATTTGAAAATTTTACAGAAATTAGGTCATTTATTTATCAAGTTATTAATTGTGGTGATCACAGTATTTCTTAAATTAATACAAGATTTGTTTGTTTTGCTTTATTAATAGACAACTTGAAAACAATAAAATTTTAAATCTATTATGAAGTTCCAATTTCCAATTACAAACACAGAATAATTTTACTCAATTAGACTAAACCAATAACCAATATAACCTTAAATATTTATAAACGGGTAGTACGCTGATGAAATGTTCATTTGGTAGCCATTGGTAGGTAATCGCCAATCGGGCAAGATCCTCGTGTGCATTCGGTGACTTTCGTCTCGATAGGGATGCGTTCTCACGTACGTATCAGAGCGCTACTTTAGGTAATACGCATCGAGATACGGGAGTTCAACCATTAATGCGCAAGCGTATATGTCAAAAAGATGGGTTACGTTTACGTATTTGTGTGCACAAAAACTCCCTATTAACTAAGACCATTCAACGTAGAATTAGAATATTTTTTTCATAATTTAATCCAGCCATTTCTATAGCTTTTCATGTACATTTTATGGCATTTAAGTGACCTTACATATTCCATAAGATATGTGTGATGTCCTTTGGTCAGTGCTTTTATTTCTTTACAGCGTTTTTTCGATAATGATTTTTTATACAGGGTGGTTGGTAAAGAATGGGCCAAACTTAACCTTAGATTCCTGAGCTTAAAATAGGTCTATTTAAGCTAACTTACCTTAGTACCAAAGTTGATAATAACTGAAATACAGGGTGTCAAAATTAAACTTTTATTTTATTTATTCTTGAATATTTCCTGAGAGGCATGAGCTCTCAACACGAATTTGGGTAAGCGGGGGTTTCTTAGGACGATAAATCTAAATTCACCACCAAAAATAATATATTACCCAGAGGGCGCCACATACTTCTTTCAGGGCTCATTTAATACGTTCAATATTTTTTGTCCCCCACTCTACATACTTTTGAATCAAAATTTTTATTCTCTTAATATTTTTACTTAAAAAAGATTTACTACATTCATCTCGATAAACTCAGCGGTTTTCAAAATAAACGCATTTTAAGTCTGCGAGAATACACATTTTTTTGCATAATATCATTGTAGAACACCAGAAAAATAAACTTAAAACCATCATAATTTCCAAAAATGTATCGGACATTTCTTCTATTGGAATTTGCGATGCAATAACATAAATATGAAAACTTGTACAATTATTATGGTTTTAAGTTATTGTTCGGGTGTAACTACAATGATATTATGCAAAAAATTATGGCACATGGCAGATTTTAAAATGCATTTATTTCGAAAAAGGTTATGTGTAGCGAGATAAATGTAGTATCTTTTTCAACCCGGGAGCAGTCGCGCTCACTTCTGTAAAGTAAGTAGTCGCGCGTAGAGAAAAAATATCACAATATAGATTTAAATACGAATTTAAATCAAATTTCTATTTTATAATATTTTTATTTACTTGTTATGTTAAAAATATCTATTTCTAACAATTTTAAAGCAAATTAGTTCTGACCAAAGCCATAAATTCTACACACAAAAAATAAAAAAATAAAAAGAAAACTAAAAAAAATTGAAGCACCCGTGGGAGTGCCGAGAGAAGCGAAAACTTCTTATAGTAAATAAATTACGAGCTTAATGCTTTTTCCCCATCCAAAAAGAAGTGCTATACCTATATCATACACGCGATGCTTATGCCCTACGCTATTTATGTATACATACGCATAATTTATATACGTACAAAATTTATTCCAGCGAAGTGATGACGGTCGCAAATTCAATACTCTTTCCCCTTCTAAGAAGTGCACAACGTCCCTAAAGAAATTTTCAATTTAAAAACTTATTTATTTCGTCGAAGCGATGAAGTTCCCTAAATTAATATTTTTCCCCATCCAAAAAGTGCACAACGTCCGTCAAGAAGTTTTCACTTCAAATATTTATTTCATCCAAGCAATGATGGTCGCGATGACGGTCGCTAATTTAAAAATTTTTCCCATTTAAAAAGCTCACTACGTCTCTAAAGAAATTTTCAATTCAAAAATTTATTTCGTCGAAGCGATGACGGTCGCTAGTTTAATACTTTTCCCATCCAAAAAGTGCACAACGTTCCTAAAGAAGTTTTCACTGTTACAATTAATGTAAACATTAATGTAACATGTATAATTTGTGTTTAAGTTTAATTTCAAACTCAAAATATTTGTCACATTTTCAAATTTTATTTACCCGTTATCGGCATAGTAGGCACGGCCGATTTTCGTCGATTAACTGGTTCCGTAAATAGATCGAAATAAATTATTTTAAACAATTTTATTTTGAGCTTTAGTTGTTCAGTATGTGTTAGCTGCTCAAAGGCGATTGTAAGTACTTACTTCCAGCTTCGTTTTTTCCTTCATTAAGGTAATTTTTTCTCTTTCGTTTTCTTTTAGAGAAATCGCCAATCAGGTTAGGGCGTGTGGCCTGTCTTTTGAGGCTGAATTAAAGCTTAAATTGCCTAATCCTCTGGATGTTACTGATCAAAGTAGTCTAAGATAAACCCTTATTATTAAGGATTTCTGGAGCTTTTCATAGGATGTCAGATTTTTGGTTTGGTTTATTCCCGGTGTCCCGATATAGAGGAGCACGTTCCGTAGGATTTGGGTTATTAGGATGAATATGGACTTCATGGTCTAGTTCCGGAGTGAGCACGTATTTTATGGTTGGACGAGTTCACATTTTTTGTTTGGAGTATGGCAATGTCAAAGTTAAGTACATAGTGTTTTAATCTTAAGAACTATTTGGGAATTTAACTTGAATTCGACTACAAATTATTTTAAATATTTATAGCTGTTCTGGGCCCTAGATGCGTTAAGCATAGTGGTACATTTTTCTTATTAAGTTAATTTTTTGTATCGGGTGACCAGGCGAGAAATTATCCGATAATTTTTTTCCTGGTCATTAACAAGCGATTCAAAGGTCCAAGATACATTTATAACGAACAACCTTGTAATTAAGTTCGTTAGTATAGAAAGATTTGTAAATTTTTGAATTAAATTATTTGATATGTTTTCTTTGTAACTTTTGATTGATCCTTCAGGAATTTATATAAAATAAAATAGAGTTTATTTTCTTTCAATAAATATATTCTTAGATTTGGTTATGAAGGTACGTTGTTTTATTTTATGTTTTATTTTATGTTTTATTTAATACACCCCAGGACGTATCTTGTTCGATGGTGATCCATACACCGTAAATACTCTTTCTTTTTTGTTTGCGTTTTGCTATTTAGTTTTTTTAGTAGGTACCTTGATGGTATTCCCAGGGTACAGTTATTGTAATAAGTAAGTGAATACCTGGCGCCCTATAGAGTATTTATTGGTGGATGATTCATTTTCGAACCTCCTAAGAAAGAAGCAATTACCTTAGGAGAATACTCCCCTTGAAGATTGAAGAGGTCTCAGTGAAATTTTAGTTTCAAAGCCGGAGCTTTAAATTTTTTTGGCACTTTTGAGTAGTAAATTTTCTTGTACCTTCACAATAATTTTTTATTCTGTAACAGTGGCGCCCAACGTGGGGCCCGACTTGAATTTTTGAGATTTTGATTTAAATTATTTAATTTCTGTTCATGTAAAACAACTGCCTTCATAGATTTATAAATTTTGTTAGATTTGTTGACCATTATACGTACTGTTGTACTTAATTTTTGACATACAATTTGTATTTAGATTCTAATACCTACTGTTTTATGTGTTTTAGTTTGGGAAACCATTAGAAACCATTTGTAATCCATACCTACGCATATGTAATACTGGACCTTTGAGTAGAGAATCGAAAATTGGATGAAGTAGATTTTTTAGTCAATATTTCAAGCTGGAATTAGCTGTTACCATACCAAAGTGGACAGAACATCTGTTATTAAGAAAAATTTAAGGGTAAGATGCATTGTAAATTTATTTTATAACCTTTATCTGTGTTACCTATTTTTTTTGAGTTTATTGGTTTGTAGTACATTTTTTTTTTGGGTTTTTGTGTAAAATTTTTGAGTAAATATGGCGACTAGGTTTAAGGTAGAGCATTTGTTGACTGGAGAGTTGGAGTATGAGTTGAGAAGTAGAGGAGTATTGGTTCCTGACACAGTAGAGTTAAAGAGATCAGTTTTACGTGGTGCTTTAAGTCAGGAGGCTTCTAATCGGAGTGTTTTAGATCCTACAGTGTGTGATTATGCTTTAGAGAAAGCAGGTATTGTAGCTACAGTTGAGGATTTAGTAGGTAAGGTAGTTAAATTTTGTGGAGGTGTTAGAGATCCAGAGTATGGTAGGCTATTGTCTAGGTTGAGTCATGTTACAGGTCGGATTCAAAATTGTACGAGTAATGAAGATGAGAAGGAGGCTGAAAGGAAAGCATTTTTGTGTCAAGTCTTAGGTTTAGAAGGAGATTTGGAAGTTAAGGTACATCCTAATCCCCCTGCACAGTCAACACCTGTCTCTTTTGCTACTAATCAGTTTACCTATTCGAAACCTTATTCGATACACAAACTAGGTCTGACTTTTGATGGTGAGTCTGAGGAAAATTCTGTTGTAAATTTCTTAGAGAAATTAGAATGTTTGAGATTATCTCGAGGTATTTCCGAAGCTGAGCTATTAGCATCTGCAGGGGATTTATTTGTTGGAGTTGCTTTTACCTGGTATCTTAATAATAGATCTTCTTTTGTTGATTGGAGTGATCTGGTGAAGCAGTTAAAGCTTGAGTTTTTGCCATATAACTATCAAGAGGACTTGTTAGATGAAATTCGTGCAAGGAAACAAGAAAGTAGGGAACCTGTGTCTCTTTTTGTTAATTCGATGCAACGTTTATTTGACCGGATGGAGACAAAGTTAGATGAGGCAACGATGGTGAAGTATATTCGTCGTAATCTTTTGCCAAAGTTCATGCAGTCGTTAGCTTTAGTAGATATCTCTTCAGTAGCAGAATTAAAGGTTAAGTGTCGACGATTAGAAGAATCGTTTGATTTAACAGAAGCTTCTAGTAGTTCGTATCGTCCTAGGAATGATATGGAGTCCAACGTTAGTACTCGATCTTCAGATACCCGGACTTTCCGTCCTATCCGTCAACAAATAAATGCTGTTACGTCCAATAACAGGAAGCCAGGCTGTTGGAATTGTGGAGGAGGTCATTTTTTTGTTCAGTGTACACTCCCCTTAAAAATGTTTTGTTATGGTTGCGGACTTCCTGGAGTTATTAAGCGTAGGTGTAAGGTTTGTTGTGCAGGCTTACGACGTCCCTCTAGCTACAAACAACCCATCGTCAAACGGTCCTTCTCAAAGCACCGACAAATCTCGCAAAAAGGGGTCCCATACAAAAACGTCTCCATCAAAAGACAAATAAAACACTTGTCAACTCGTCGTCCATCATCTGTTAGGTTTAGTAAGACGTCCAAGGATGAGTGGTGTTCTTGGCTTCAAGTTGTGAAAAAATTTTGTTGTGCAGATGTTTCGTTACCTTTGTCTATGAGTACTCTGTTGTTTAAGAAGGAGCATGATAATCGTCCTTATATCACTGTGAGTGTACTAAATAAGGAAGTTTCTGCTTTAATTGATAGTGGTTCGAACATCTCAGTTTTAGGTTTTGGGTATAAAAAGTTGATGGACGCGGATGTTTTACAGTTTTCTTTTCTGGAAGGTGTTGCAGTTACCACCGCTGATGGCCAGGTTCAGAATGTTAGTGGTTGTATTGATATTCCAGTATTAGTTTCAGGAATTAGCAAGGTTATTAAATTCTTTGTTATTCCAACTGTCACTTGTCCTATTATTTTGGGAATGGATTTTTTGCGCTTATTTAAGGTTCAGTTAGATTTCTCCCTAAATTCTTTTGATGTGTCGTCTCTCTCGCTTATGGTTGTGAATACAATTACGGATTTTTCACGGTTGTCGGATTTGCAGAAAAGTCAGTTAGAGTTAGTCTTGGATCAGTTCAAAGAGATTGGACCTGAAGATCGTCTTGGTCGAACACATTTGTTGAAGCACACTATAGATACTGGTGATTCACCACCTTTTAAGCAACGTCAATATCCATTGTCAGTGGCTATGCAGGATCATTTGTATACAGAAGTTGATAACATGCTTAAGTTGGGGATAATTGAGGAAAGTCATTCTAGTTATTCTTCACCAATATGGTTAGTTAAGAAATCTGACGATACATATCGAATTTGCTTTGATGGTCGTAAATTAAATTCTTTAACAGTTAATAAGGATGATTTTCCCTTACCATTAATTGATACCATTTTAAATAAACTTCGAGACACAAAATATATTTCTTCAATTGACCTTAAACAGGCATTCTATCAAATTCCGTTGGATGAAGAATCTAAATGCAAAACTGCATTTGCTGTGCATCAGAAGGGATTATTTCACTTCAATGTTATGCCATTTGGTTTAGTGTCTGCACCACAGACAATGTGTAGATTGATGGATTTAGTTTTGGGTCCTGCGTTTGATCAGTATGTGTTTTGGTATTTAGACGATATTATTGTTGTTACTCCTACATTTGAAAAACATTTAGAAATTTTGAGTCAGGTTAGAGAACGGTTGAAGGCTGCCAACCTTACTGTTAATTATAAGAAGTGCAATTTTTGTCGACCTTCGTTGAAGTATTTAGGTTACATCGTAGATGATAAGGGGCTTCGTACCGATCCAGAAAAGGTTTCAGTTATTTGTGATTTTCCTACCCCTAGAACTACTACTCAGGTTCGTAGATTAATTGGTATGATTGGGTATTATCGTCGGTTTATTGCAGATTATTCTTCTTTGGCTACCCCAATTACGAATTTGTTGAAAGATCGGAAAAAGGGACAATCTATTGAATGGACATCAGAAGCTGAGGAAGCTTTTACTCGCATCAAGTCGTCGCTCACCACCGCGCCTGTTTTAAGTAGCCCTGATTTTCAGAAACCGTTCTTTTTGATGTGTGATGCTAGTGATTTTGGTGTTGGTTGTGTTATTTTTCAACTTGAAGATGGGTTGGAGCATCCAATTGCGTATACTAGCAAGAAATTCAATAAGTGTCAAAGAAATTATACTACTACGGAGAAAGAGTTAATGGCTGTGTTACATGGGGTGGAACATTTTCGTTATTTTTTGGAAGGTCGACATTTCACTGTCTTTACTGATCATTCATCGTTAGTGTGGCTGCATAACATGAAAAATCCGTCACCAAGATTAGCTCGTTGGATTGTTCGTTTAGCGCAGTATGATTTTACTATACATCATCGTAAGGGTTCAAGTAACGTGGTAGCTGATTGTCTTTCTCGTATTCATGATGTCAATGTTCTGGATTTATCGTTATTGAAACCAGACTCGTGGTATAAACGAATGGTTACTCGAGTGTCAAGTGATCCTGAGAAGTATCCTACATTTAAGGTAGAAAATGGTGTGTTATACAAGCATATTTTTAACCGTTTCGAACCTTTGTCTAATGCTTCGAATTGGAAAATTGTCGTTCCTTTCTTGAACCGTAGAGAAATCATTTCAAAATTCCACGATGATCCCACAGCTGCACATTTTGGAGTGTACAAAACTTTAGGTAGAGTACTGGAGTTATATTATTGGCCGAATATGCGACGAACCATTTATAATTATGTTAGGAAATGTGAGGTATGTGCAGCTTGTAAAGTTGACAATCTTCCACAGGCAGGTTTGTTAGGGTCCTATAGGAATATTAATTTTCCATTTCAAATGTTGTCTTGTGATTTATTAGGTCCTTACCCTCGTTCGAAGAATGGAAATACTTCATTATTAGTTGTTGTGGATTGGTTCACTAAGTTTACGTTGGTTCATCCTATTCCTAAAGCTACAGCGGCTCGTATAGTTCGTTTCTTGGAGAACGATGTGTTCTTGATTTTTGGTGTTCCGCAAATTATGTCGTGTGACAATGGAAGGCAGTTTATCTCTCAAAATTTTAAGGATTTGATGTCGAGGTATTCAGTCCAAAAGATATTCTATAACGAAAATTTTCATCCTCAAATTAACCATACAGAGCGTGTAAACAAATCAATTGTAACTGCTATTCGATCTTATTGTCACGACAATCATCGTGATTGGGACAAGAATATTTATCAGATTGCCCAAGCTATTCGGTTGTCCAAACATGAGGTTACTGAGCAGACTCCTGCTTATTTGACTTTTGCTCGTCATGTGCCAATAGATGGTGGTTATTTTGGGAAAATTAGTGAGAATGCTGTTAATTTATTTGAGATTGAGGATAAACTTCACCGTCTTGAAGATGTTCAAGTGATGCCGAAAATATTTAGTGATGTTAGGAAGCGAATTCATAATTCGTATGTCAGATCGAGTCAGAGGTATAATTTGCGAAAACGAAATGTACAGTTTCATGTGGGTGATGCTGTTTGGAAACGGAATTTTACGCAGTCTAGTAAGGTGGATTTTGTTGCAGCGAAGCTGAATAAGAAGTATATTCCTTGTGTGTTTAGTAAGGTAGTGTCTCCAGTTATTTATGAATTGAAATCGAGGGATGGTAAAAATTTAGGTCGTTGGCATATTAAAGATTTAAAGGCTGATACAAGTAGAGTAGAGTCAGAGTCACAGTCGTCCTCTGATTCCTCCGAGTCATCCGTTGAGTCGGATCAAAATTAGATGTGACTTTTGTGTTGTAAGGACGTACGGAATGCACTTCATAAGTATGTACTTTCATTTAGTATTGGGATGTAAATCCACTTTAGCGTTATGTTACTTATTGCATTGTTTTGGTCAGGGTTGAGTAAATTTAAGGTAACACTTCCTGTATTCCTATATTTCCCTACAATGCATCTTTTCTTGATTATGTATATTATTTAATATCTACCTTTATGTTGTACTATATATACTTACATGAGTTAACATGATAATAATCAGTCTAATTAACTATTAATTTGATGCTTTATGTAAAATGTTTTAAACACACTTATTTGTTATATTTTAGGTACCTTTTAGTTAACCTTTGAATGGTGTGTTATGAATCATTTTAGGTATGCATTTTTATTTTTTTTAATGAACGTATAGAGTAATTAGATTGTGCGAACTGGACTGTCATTATAGTGGACGCATTATAAGGATGGTTGTGATTGGTGTTGTGCGAACTAGTCTCTTTATAGTGGACGCATTGTAAGGATGACTGTGATTGGTACGAAACCATGGTAGTAGAATACTTGTTATGGTATGTATAGTGTATAGGTATAGAAGGTATGAGATTTTTTTTTTTTTGATATTGAGATTTTTCGGTTTGGTGTAGTGTGTATGGTGTCGGTAGTGAAAGATCTATCCGCATGCCCATAATTTCAGTTTTGAATGTGACCTGGTCAGTAGTTGTAACGGATGAAAGACTCTTAGTCTACGTGATGATCACGTTTTTGTCAGGTTTTTCTGTACAGTATTTTGCATACGTTTTGAATGTGGTTTTGTCAGTGCAAGTATCGGATGCAAGACTCCTAGCGTACGTGACGATCACATTATTGTGAACAAGTATATATGAGCTTATTTAGTTGAGAATTTTTAGGTTTAGGTAAGCTTGTTTATATTGCCATATTGATTTTGACGTTTATATTCTCGATTTAGACCATTTACCGATTTTGACGTTTTGTAGTACCGATTGTGACGTAGTTTGTTAGTCCTCTTTTGTATATTAAGTAAAACTTAATATCTGGGTTTAATTTTTTTAGTAAGAATGTTTGTATTGGTAAGCTTATATTTGACATATATTGTTAGGTTTTGTGCTTCCTTAATGTATACTAGGATGAGTAGATTCGGTGGTTGTTTCCTTGTAGTGTCGAAGTTATTGTAGTAGTGGCTATGCATGATAGAGGGAAGGAAATTATGTTTGAATTTTCAAACCACTTCATTGGTGATCGTTCCTGTATTGAGTGTCATATGTCTGTGGTTCCAGTATCCAGTGGTACACGAAGAAGGGTTAGGGTGGTAATGCGAATCCCACTCGCCAGCGACTTGTATGTTTAACATTGATATGGTTCCATTGGCTTTATCGTGTTTGTGCAGAGTTGTCCATGGGTGGTAGTTGTGAATTTTCTTTCCTTTTATTCTCTATAGTTTTCCTTTCGACGTGTGAGGGGAGAGTTTACCGGATTTGCTTGGTTCAACAAGTTCCCTTGATTAATTTCTATTGTACACATGGTTTGGTTTAGTGGTCAATTGTCACCTCTATTCATGAAGAGTGAAGGTTGCGTTAAGTTTGAAATCGTGTTTCTCTTTTTTGATATATATTGAGGTTGAGACATGTTGTGGTATGTAGATGTGATCATATATAATTTTTGAGATATGTTGAGTTTGAGATATGTTGAAGTTGAAATATGTTGAGGTTGAGATATGCTGTGACATGTAGATATTAGATCATATATGGGGGATGAATTTGTGCGTCTGTTGGGTATGTCAGTGTTTGTATAAGTGCGGTTTGATAAGATCACCTTACCCTCTCTTAAAAGACTGAATATTATTGTGTTTTTTTTATTAAATTTAAGTTTGATTTTGAGTAACTTGGATATTGCCATGTTCTTTGACCAGTTAGTAAACTTAGGGTTGTGTGTGTTAGAGAAGTAAATGTCCTATTAAAAAATTTTTCGCAAGCTGCAAAATTTTTTTTCGGGGGTTTTGGGAGTGTGTTACAATTAATGTAAACATTAATGTAACATGTATAATTTGTGTTTAAGTTTAATTTCAACCTTCTCAAAATAATTGTCACATTTTCAAATTTTATTTACCCGTTATCGGCATAGTAGGCACGGCCGACTTTCGTCGATTAACTGGTTCCGTAAATAGATCGAAATAAATTATTTTAAACAATTTTATTTTGAGCTTTAGTTGTTCAGTATGTGTTAGCTGCTCAAAGGCGATTGTAAGTACTTACTTCCAGCTTCGTTTTTTCCTTCATTAAGGTAATTTTTTCTCTTTCGTTTTCTTTTAGAGAAATCGCCAATCAGGTTAGGGCGTGTGGCCTGTCTTTTGAGGCTGAATTAAAGCTTAAATTGCCTAATCCTCTGGATGTTACTGATCAAAGTAGTCTAAGATAAACCCTTATTATTAAGGATTTCTGGAGCTTTTCATAGGATGTCAGATTTTTGGTTTGGTTTATTCCCGGTGTCCCGATATAGAGGAGCACGTTCCGTAGGATTTGGGTTATTAGGATGAATATGGACTTCATGGTCTAGTTCCGGAGTGAGCACGTATTTTATGGTTGGACGAGTTCACATTTTTTGTTTGGAGTATGGCAATGTCAAAGTTAAGTACATAGTGTTTTAATCTTAAGAACTATTTGGGAATTTAACTTGAATTCGACTACAAATTATTTTAAATATTTATAGCTGTTCTGGGCCCTAGATGCGTTAAGCATAGTGGTACATTTTTCTTATTAAGTTAATTTTTTGTATCGGGTGACCAGGCGAGAAATTATCCGATAATTTTTTTCCTGGTCATTAACAAGCGATTCAAAGGTCCAAGATACATTTATAATGAACAACCTTGTAATTAAGTTCGTTAGTATAGAAAGATTTGTAAATTTTTGAATTAAATTATTTGATATGTTTTCTTTGTAACTTTTGATTGATCCTTCAGGAATTTATATAAAATAAAATAGAGTTTATTTTCTTTCAATAAATATATTCTTAGATTTGGTTATGAAGGTACGTTGTTTTATTTTATGTTTTATTTTATGTTTTATTTAATACACCCCAGGACGTATCTTGTTCGATGGTGATCCATACACCGTAAATACTCTTTCTTTTTTGTTTGCGTTTTGCTATTTAGTTTTTTTAGTAGGTACCTTGATGGTATTCCCAGGGTACAGTTATTGTAATAAGTAAGTGAATACCTGGCGCCCTATAGAGTATTTATTGGTGGATGATTCATTTTCGAACCTCCTAAGAAAGAAGCAATTTCCTTAGGAGAATACTCCCCTTGAAGATTGAAGAGGTCTCAGTGAAATTTTAGTTTCAAAGCCGGAGCTTTAAATTTTTTTTGCACTTTTGAGTAGTAAATTTTCTTGTACCTTCACAATAATTTTTTATTCTGTAACATCACTTAAAAAATGTATTTCGTCAAAGTGATGACGGTCGTTAATTTAATAATTATTCCCCATCCAAAAAATGCACAACGTCCTTCAAGAAGTTTTCACTTCAAAAATCAATTTCATCGAAGCGATGACGGTCGCAAATTTAATACTTCTTTCCATCCAAACGTGTACAGCGTTTCTAAAGAAGCTTCACTTCAAATATTTATTTCGTCGAAGAGATGACGGTCGCTAATTTATTACTTTTTTTCATCCAAAAAGTGCACAACGTCCCTAAAGAAGTTTTCACTTCAAAAATTAATTTAGCCGAAGCGATGACTGTCGCGATGACAGTCGCTAATTCAATACTTTTTCGTCATCTAAAAAGTGCACAACGTCCCTAAAGAAATTTTCACTTCAAAAATGTATTTCGTCGAAGCGATGACGGTCGCTAATTTAATATTTTTACTTCATCCAAAAAGTGCACAACGTCCCTCAAGAGGTTTTCACTTAAAAAATTTATTTCTTCGAAGCGATGACGGTCGCGATGACGGTTGCTAATTCAATACTTTTTTCCCATCTAAAAAGTGCAGAACGTCCCTAAAGAAATTTTAACCTAAAAAATTTATTCGTCGAAGTGATGACGGTCGCGATGAAGGTCGCTAATTTAATATTTTTCCCCATCCAAAGAGTGAACAACGTCCCTAAAGAAGTTTTCACTTCAATAAATATACGTACAAAATGTATTTAGTCGAAGAGAGGACGGTCGCGATGACCGATTTTCCCCATCCAAAAATAGGTTTTACGTTTGAAGGGGTGGCTGCAATAACCAGGTAGCTCCAAATTTTAAAACTTGTGGGAAATCGAAAAAAAACCTCCTAAAAATTCAAAGGAGGATTCTCCAGGAGCTGCCCGGTTCTTGCTTCAAACCGAAAGCAAGGTAGCTCCAAATATCGTTGCCAGTTATGTGCCGTTATTAAGAGATACCCGTTCGTTGCAGGGAACGATCGGCCGATTTTTGTTAAGAGTAAGTGGAGCTGCCTGGTTGTTGCAGCCACCGCTTCATTTATTTTAAATTTAAATATTTCTATACAATTTATGTATACATATACATAATATAGATGCGTACAAAATTCATTTCGCTGAAGAGATGACGGTCGCGAAATAAATCCTTTTTCCACATCGTAAAAGCGGATTTACATTTATTTTAAATTTAAATACTTCTATATAATTTATACAGAGAGAGTCTGTAAAGTGGAATAAATTCAATATCTCAAATACTAATTGTTTTTTTGGAAAATGCTCAGACCCGTCGATTAGTATTTCAAATTGTCCTTTTTGACATTCAATAATAATGTATACAGGGTGTCCCAATTTAGAGATATGACGTCATCGTCGATTTTCTTAAATGGCGACACTGTCATTTTGATAGCTAATTTGATAGGGTTTGTAAAGTTATACATAACTGCAAAATATCAAATTTTTATTCTCTACCATTTACAAGATAATAGAAAATAACAAAGTTATATCTGTAATTTGGAATATATTCAATAATTAAAATACTAACTGTTTTTTTGAAAAATGCTCAGACCCGTCGATTAGTATATCAAATTGTCCTTTTTGACATATAATAATAATGTATACAGGGTGTCCCAATTTAGAGATATGACGTCATCGTTGATTTTCTTAAATGGCAACACTGTCATTTTGATAGCTATTTTGATAGGGTGTGTAAAGTTATACACAACTGCAAAATTTCAAATTTGTATTCTCTACCATTTAGATGATAATAAAAAATAACAAAGTTATGAAAAAGAAGTAATCAACTAATAATTGAATTTAATTATTTCAATAAATTAAGCAAAAACTCATAATGTTGCCCTCAATTATTGTCAAATTGTCAATGGGCAACGTTATGAGCATTTGCTTAATTGAAATAAATAAATTCAATTATTATTTGATTACTTCTTGTTCTTCATAACTTAGTTATTTTTTATTATCTTGTAAATGGTAGGGAATAAAATTTTGAAATTTTTCAGATGTGTATAACTTTACACACGCTATCAAAATAGCTATCAAAATGATAGTGTTGCCATTTAAGAAAATCAACGATGACGTCATATCTCTAAATTGGGACACCCTGTATACATTATTATTATATGTCAAAAATGACAATTTGATATACTAATCGACGGGTCTGAGCATTTTTCAAAAAAACAGTTAGTATTTTAATTATTGAATATACCTATTCCAAATTACAGATATAACTTTGTTATTTTCTATTATCTTGTAAATGGTAGAGAATAAAAATTTGATATTTTGCAGTTATGTATAACTTTACAAACCCTATCAAATTAGCTATCAAAATGACAGTGTTGCCATTTAAGAAAATCGACGATGACGTCATATCTCTAAATTGGGACACCCTGTATACATTTTTATTGAATGTCAAAAAGGACAATTTGAAATACTAATCGACGGGTCTGAGCATTTTCCAAAAAAACAATTAGTATTTGAGATATTAAATTTATTCCACTTTACAGACTCTCTCTGTATATCCTCTTCAGCCACAAGAAAAAATTTTTGTTATTTTAACATTATATTCTATTTTCTCTCCTCATTTGTGAAAACAATAAACGAAAATCTATAAAAACTATAATAAAATTATTTGACAAACATAATATGACATGTCCAGCATAATGGACATCAGGACTTAGCTTTCATATAATTTAAGTATGAAACTGAAAAAACATTCTGGTTCAGGAGAAATACACATATACATTTTGCATTCTGTACCAAAGAATCTCGTCTTCTTAGTTCATCCAAGAGGTTTAGGCAACGCGATCAGAATTTCTATTGCTGAGAGCAATAGAAGTTTCTTTCTACAGCATATTGGCAAATGATCATGGCATCTATAGGCGGTAACTTGGTGGTTTTCTTGAAATAGACGCGCTAGCTTGTCTCCCACTTGAAGGTTTACCACCTAGAGCTAGTGACCTTCCAACATACAGCTTAAATCCCTGTAAATCCATTTTCTTTGATCATTATCGCTATCTTCACTGACGAAAAAATCGTTATCTGTCAAAATAGCCTCCAATGCACTTTCCATCAATATCCTTTTACTATCTGTAACTAAACTTAAAAAATGTGAGTATGGTAACATATTTGGCTAACTAAGTCCCAATGTCCAAAATGCTGGACAAAAAGTTTAGACGACCGCTAACGTGTCCAGTTGTAATTATTTTCAAATATATATTTACCACAAATACGTCCAATGATCAAGTAACAAACAGTAAAAACACTCAATACTTTAAAGTACAGAAAAACACTACAACTTACTGTATTTTTATGGAGCCGCCATCATAACTTAAAAAGTTTCACCACATGTAACAACAAACTACCTAGGTAGGCGCTGTTGTCGAATTTTTCAAATGAGTAAATTTGATTGATAAATAGGAAGTCCAATATGCTGCAATATAGGACGCAGCGATGCCCAACCCGAATAGTAACCGTGTAATAAATTAGTAAACATTGTCCAGCCGGCTGGACCTATGGACTGAAGAGGTTATACATAAAAATAATATATATCATAAGCGATGACGGTCGCAATGACGGTCGCGATGACGGTCGCGAATTCAATGCTTTTTCCCCTATCCAAAAATCGCACAACGTCCCTAAAGAAGTTTTCACATCAAAAAATTTCTTCGCATTACTACGATCTTCCTCGAGGTACTTACGAGTGGAAAGCAATGATGAAAAATGTTTCATCAAGTTATCACGGAAAAGGATAAAATTATGTGAGACATATCAAAATGAATGTGTTAAGGACCAGATTTTGTTATTCTGTTTTTGGGGTTTTCGGCACTAAATTGATATAAACGGATTACTCGGGGTTTTTTGATGGCTGAACACAAATAAGCTGAACACAAATAAGTCATCAGAACCCACCCCAGGAACATCTGGTGCAGGGGTTACTGCTGAGGCACGTTATCTTCTGGAGAGTTTCGTGGGTTTTCGGCACTAAATTAATGCAAATAAATTACTCGGAGGGTTTTGGAGGTTGCTGAACACGAATATGACATCAAAATTGACCCTCGGAGCGCTTAGTGTACAGGGTGACTGATATACAAGTCATTCAGAATGTCAAGGGTTTTCGGTTTTCAGAGGTCGGTTCTGGTTCTGATGGAACTAAAATTCGTGTACACCAACCCCAAAAACCCCCGAGTAAAATATTTGCATGAATTAAGTATCTAAAAGCCTCGAAACACCAGAAGATCACGTGCATTTATGAAATTAGAAATAATCGCAACTTTCTACTTTTTAAAAAGTATAAAAATAATATGTAAAATAATATACGAGAAAAAAATATTTTCACCTTCGTCTGTGCTGCCATCTTGAGAGCACTTTCGCCATCTATGGCTCATCAGTCAAGCTATGCAGAACAGACGAAGACGTACAATATTCTTTCCTTTTACCCGAGTCCGCAAGATAGCCATGCAGTCATTATGAGACTAGCGCACTCTGAATTAGTTAGAAGCAACCTACCTTGCTCGTTTAGGTAAGAAACCTACCTGTCCCTCTACTTTGAGGGCACTAGGTAGCGCCTGATATTTATTAGAAAATACCTACGACGTCAAACAAGCCGGAAATAATCGCACCTTTCTAATTTTTAAAAATTATGAAAATAATATGTAAAATAATATACGGGAGAGAAATATACGGACCTTTGTCTGTGCTGCCATCTTGAGAGCGCTTTCGCCATCTATGGCTCATCAGTCAAGCTATGCAGAACAGACGAAGACGTACAATATCTTTTCCGTATACCCAAGTCCGCAAGACAGTCATTATGAGACTAGCGCACTCTGAATTAATTAGAGGCAACCTACCTTGCTCGTTTACATATTATTATCATACTTTTTAAAAAGTAGAAAGTTGCGATTATTTCCTGCTTGTTTGACGTCGTAGGTATTTTCTAATAAATATCAGGCGCCACCTAGTGCCCTCAAAGTAGAGGGACAGGTAGACTTCTTACCTAAACGAGCAACGTAAATAGGTCTCTAACCTCGATCGTATATCCACTAGATTGTTGATCGAGCGCGCCTCAGCCCACTGCCCCATCTGATCGACGACCATAATATCGATGGGTTTTTGACAAAACAACGCATCGTAACCGACAAAACGCACATTTTACAGGAGACTACTTTTTCTTCTACCGACTTTTTCGTTAATATAATTCAAATTTTGAAACTATGATAAACTAGTACAAAAAAAAATAAAAAAAAACTGTAATATAACATTTTTTTATTAAATTATGTGATATACGATATTTTGTTAGACCTTGTCTGTGTAAAATTTAGTTGAAGCTTGTCGCTTAAGATAAACATACGATAGTTTCAAGGTATCAATCTATAAATGAATATTTATAAATAACGTAAGTAACTTAACAGAAAAAATATTATTAATAATAAAAATCGACAAAGAAAAATAAAATTAAATACGTATATTAATCTGTGACACTGTATTAAATGATGTACTATTAAAAAAAATCTCAAAAATTGAATTCAAATGATACGACGCGACGTCCCAAAAAATGTAATTTTTGAAAAATTCGTAGTTTTACAGAATTACTACCACCTTTAGAGCATTAAGATGTAGCTTAAGATATAATCCTTAAAATGCACTAAACTATTTTGCTTTAGACATGAAATAAACAACTTCTTTTTGAGAAAATTAAGAAAGATAAAAAAAATGTAATAAAAAAGCCCAAGAATATCAGTTAATAAACTGTCTGTACAAAGTCTTCAAAACCTTTTTCTGTACAACTTACCTAAAATACATTATTTAATAACAAGCTTTTTTGAGCTCTTATACAGTATGTCTGCCTAACTTGGAACCTATTGATAACTTTTTATTATCAGTTTAAAAACAAAACTATCAGATAATAAATTTTTATTAATTTCATACGAGGTATGTCAAAAAATATGAATCTTGTTCAAGAGTAAAGTAGCTTTATTAATATCGAAAACTGTTAATAAAAAAGTTGTTTGGAATTAAAAACTATGTTTCAATATTCGTTCTATATTGACTCACCTACATTTGTTTCAGATTTCAGTGAACTCACTACAAGTTGATTTATTTTTTTTGCAAATATATAATATTTATGATATTTGCACAAGAACAACTAAAAAGCATAAGTTATGTCATTACCAAATTAGTCAATTAGACTTAAAATTCTATTAAAAAGACAATAAACTAGGGCTTACAATACCGAGCCAAAATCTTAATACCGGTATTTGGTATTTAAAATTTCAAATACCGGAATTCCGGTGTTAAAACCGGTATTATGAATAAAATATATACACGTTATTTATACTATCCTCAGTTGTTATATCGACTTGTTATTAAACAAATTATGAAATAATAATATATTAAATTTTGTTTTGAAATGAGTAGATGTTGTTTATAACATTACATAGAGAGTAGGAATAGATAGATACAAAAAATGTGCAAATATAAAAACTATACAGAGAGAGTCTGTAATTTGGAATAAATTCAATATCTCAAAGACTAATTGTTTTTTTTTTTGAAAAATGCTTAGACCCGTCGATTACTATTTCAAATTGTCCTTTTTGACATACAATAATCATGTATACAGGGTGTCCCAATTTAGAGATATGACGTCATCGTTGATTTTCTTAAATGAAAACACTGTCATTTTTATAGCTATTTTAATAGGGTGTGTAACGTTATACACAACTGCAAAATTTCAAATTTTTATTCCCTGCCATTTGCAAGATAGTAAAAAATAAAAAACTTATGAAAAACAAGTAATCAAATAATTTACCTAATTATTTCAATTAAGCAAATGCTCATAACGTTGCCCATTGACAATTTGACAATAATTGAGGGCAACATTATGAGTATTTGCTTAATTGAAATAATAAAATTCAATTATTATTTGATTACTTGTTTTTCATAATTTTGTTATTTTTTATTGATTTGTAAACGGTAGGGAATAAAAATTTGAAATTTTGCAGTTGTGTATGACTTTACACATCCTATCAAAATAGCTATCAAAATGACAGTGTTGTCATTTAAAAAAATCAACGTTGACGTCATATCTCTAAATTAGGACACCCTGTATACATTATTATTGTATGTCAAAAATGACAATTTGAAATAATAATCGACGGGTCTGAGCATTTTTCAAAAAAACAATTAGTATTTTAATTATTGAATTTATTCCAAATTACAGACATAACTTTGTTATTTTCTATTATCTTGTAAATGGTACAGAATAAAGATTTGATATTTTGCAGTTGTGTATAACTTTACACACCCTATCAAAATAGCTATCAAAATGACAGTGTTGTCATTTAAGAAAATCAACGATGACGTCATATCTCTAAATTGGGACATCCTGTATACATTATTATTGTATGTCAAAAAGGACAATTTGAAATACTAATCGACGGGTCTGAGCATTTTTCAAAAAAACAATTAGTATTTGAGATATTGAATTTATTCCAAATTACAGACTCTCTGTATATGTATTTGATTCTAGGCTAAATTTTGCATATAATAGGATAGTACTTTTACTTATGAAATTTGCTATTTGTAAGTTAATTTAAGTTTAAAATGTATTAATACAAAGATTAACTTAAGTGTGACAAATATTTTATATGGATTACTCTGTATTTAGACCGCTATATATTTTCAATTATTATTAAGAATTCAGAACATAAGTGAGCCTAATTTATACACCACAATACACAAAAAAATGAAAAATAGATCTGAAAATGTAAAAACAATTCTGATTAATAAATATTACGGCTTATTTATAAAATAAAGTAGTCTAATTTTAAATATTTCAAAATTTTTATATAACTCATTTTATTTATTTTTATAGACGAGATTTAATAATTTGGTTGTATTAGAAGCTGATATAACCCTTCGCCTTAAATTAACGACATTCACGCTTTTAGAAAGCGCTATACTTGACTTGTATGTGTAATAAACGTGATTAATATAGTTATTTATGAAACAGTTCGTGAAGTATGCTTTTTGCGAACGCACGCGATGTTTAGAGCACGAGCTACAGTGGAGCGAGTGCTATACATCGCGTAAGTTCGCAAAAAGTACTTCACGCACAGTTTCATACAATATTTTATCTACGATAAACAAATAAAAAACTATAACTCTTCGTCACTGGAATTCATTTCTATTCTACAATTTTTAGAACTTTGACATTTGAAAATTCTAACTTCTTTCAAACCACAAAACTGTCAAAACTTTTGTCGTAATTTATTGCTGAAAATGTCATCACCATGACAACGCGAAAGTTAAGGATATTTGATTACTTATATGAAAGTGTGCCAAAAACGGTGCGAAAAAGTAAATCCCATTTAAAATACATTGTTACTTCACGCACACTTTAAATCCTTCACGAACTGCTATCTATAATGACAGTTTTCACAAACTAAAAACTTATACATAATATGAGATAGAGTAGATAAAATATTTTTTACATCGATATTGGTTGTTTATCTTCAAAAATAATTTCTTGTAATAGCAAAAAATATCTTAGAAGTTTATTGTGCATCAATTCACTTTTTATAAATTAAACTAATATCGAAATACCGGTATTTTTATTATAAATACCGGTATAGAATACCGGAGAAAAATCGTCCGGGATCCCGGTATTCGGGATCCCGGAATTCCGGTATTGTAAGCCCTACAATAAACCATGAAATTACCGCATCTATTGAATAAGAGGATTGATCAAAACTACCACTATTTTCGTTTTAAATTGTACTAGCGAAATAAAGTTTGCACTGACTGAGTTCTAACTAATGAACTGTCAACACGGATGGAATGGCCCCGTCCCATTCAAACAGTGAAGCTAGATTGCGGCCAACATACAAGTGAGAGGTCCTAGAGAGAAACAGAGCTTGCCAGGGAAAATTTGCTACAACATACCACCAGAGTTGCCAGATGTGATTTTATAAATCCCCCACTTAGAAACTGATATTCCCTCAAATTGAAGCTCAAATTCCCTAAATTTAAATTTTTGCCGCATTTTAATAAATTAATAGTCAAATGTAGAGAACAGTGAACCAAAATTATAGTACTTATCAACAGAAGGCCCTGGAAATAATTCATAGGTCTTATCGTCTTCGATTATATGAGAGTATAATATACAGTTCTATGTATATAAGCAAATTTAATTTACGATGACGCCTTAAAATCTTTCATATTTGTTACTCCCCAACCATTTCTGCTTAGAAAAAATCCTCTAGACGCTTTCAAATTACTCCAAAGTTATGGGAAAATACCCCAAGCTGGCAACCCTGACTACCACTATCAATTGCTTTGTTTACGAAAGATGGCGATTATCTTCTATCCTTCCCTGACTAGACTCTCTCATCCTGGCCGCATTAAATTCATTTCTTGCCCATATTCCATCCGTGTTGACAGTTCATTGGTTCTAATACATTTAAGATAACACTGAGTAATCCTCCTAACGGTCATTTTGGTCATTTAATCTTATCGTAAGCGGTAAAACATGCAAACGTAACCGACAAGATTTATGGCACTTACTATCATCTGTCGGTACTACCTTGCCGTTTACGATACCAAAGGCACAAAATAAGCTTGAAATGCGGTGGTTACGATAAAAATTAAATTCAGTTTTAGACACTTAAAATGTTATTATGGGAAAAATAATTTTGAATCAGCTGTAAACTATCGTAAGGAACCATTTAAGGTAAAAATCCCATTTTCGGAAAATTGATGCTTACGATGTTTTGTCAAAAACCCGTCGACATTTAAATATATTTATTAAAAAAAACTATATTAAGTAACTTTTTATTTTTTGTATCGAGAAAACTATTGGAAATTTTCCAATGATGATCAATTAATTCATGATTTTTGCGATCACCACTGTTTTCATATCCTAAGCTGAATTACAGCATATTTATAATATATTAATCTGGTTATTTCTAATCATATTAATTTTTTAGAACAAAGATATAACTGATGCAGTCTACCACTCGTTATGGTACATGACGGATATTAAGACAAGGAAAGATATTATATTTATCTTAATGAGTAGCAACATTACGCTTCAGCTTCAGGCATTACCATTAGGACAAGTTAATTTCGCTCTCTTACTTATGGTAGATATAGCTCTTTTAATATTATTATAATATGTGCTTTCTGTAGTTTTCCTGTATTTACTCCACGATGAATAATTTTGGTCTTTACAAAAACCATTATTTTGGTGACATTTTGACAAGGTCGTACTTGCCATTGTCAAGTCAGGTAGTTCCACTTCTCGCTTTTGCTGGAAGTTGACTAGAAGTTTTTTGAAAAATATCTATGGTTAACGATTTAAAATGAACGGTTCTTCGCCGATAATTGGAAGATAAAAATTAAGTTCTGTAGAGAAAAAGGCCGATTTAGTCCAACTCCCTGCAAGAAGAAGCTTTGATCCAGAAACTTATGTGTTTAAGGATAAGAATGGTGCTGTGGTTTCCTCGCCTACATCGTTAGAAAATAAAGTTTCTGTTGATATCTCCAAAATTTCGAGGGACATTGTGTCTCTGGAGAGCAAAGTTTCTAATGAAATATCTCTTTTGAACTTCTGGAAAGCAAAGTTTATACATAGATAGAAGATATAGAAATATGCTTTATTGACACTGAAATTTATTTATTATCACAAAGCTTACAAACAGTCAAAAGAAAAATAATATCAATAACAAATAACAACTACAATTTATTACTAAAATTAGATAAATCGTCAGTATACAGTATATAAGATATAAAAGCAAAGCCAAAAACAATATATTGCAAAATTTATATACATTGCAAATTGAAAATACTTACAACAAATAAAATACAATATTAGGAACAGATACCTTATTGCTCTTTTTTGCAATTTAAAAATAACTTTAAATTAAGCAGCTGTATTAGAACCCCAAAAATGGAAGACCATATCGAAGATGAGACTCGAACAACGAAAAATAAGTTATTTCAGAAGATGCTAAATTGAGTATCCTTGAGACAGATCTTATTGCATAGCAAGCTGAGGTGAGTTTCTTACTTAACGAATCGATAAGAAGGGACCATTTGAGGTTGCTCTCTAAAAAAATACCAAGAAATTTTACAGAATCAACGGTACTGATCTGGCTGTTATTAAGAGCCAAAGGTTGAAGAGCTCCTTTATAGGATACTGCTACTGTTTTATCTACGTTAAAAGAGCGTAAATTAAACACAGACCAGGTCTTTATCGTCAGTAGATCCGAAGTTATAGTTTCATGAAGAGATGCAATAGCTGAGGTGCTCCAATTGATACTGGTATCATCAGCAAAAAGAAAAATTTTCATATCGATTTTGAAATTAGTGATGTCATTTACAAAGATAAGGAGCGGAAGAGGACCCAATACTGAACATTGTGGTACTCCACGTGTAATGTTTTTGAGACTAGAGCCAGTATCATTTGCTCTATTTGCAGGATTATTTTTATAATTCTTCTTAAATATGCAGATTGGTTTCGTTTCGATTTAGAGGTGTTCATTAGGGTGGATCGAAAAATCGAAGTTTCGAAAACTGTTTTGGAATAGTGCAAAGTTGCCAATTAATATTACAAACCTAATCTTTATTTGAGATTTTTCAAAAAAATTTCATCTTCTGCCCTCTACCGGGGGTTGAAAAAATAAAAAAAAAATACGAACTTATGATTTTAATTGAAAAGTTAAGTAATATAAGTACTTACATGTTATTATTGTAAAAATGATATCCAATTAAAATATTTTTGACATATGTCATATTTATTCTTCTACCCACTTCCTACCCTCCCCCTTAATTTTGATTATATATTGTTTGTAGTCTCTTTTTGACTCAAATTTTGGCATATCTTTGCGCGAATCAATTTTTTCCTTAATAAAATTGTCTATTTTTGTGACCCAATAACCGATGAAGATACTTCAGTTAAGAGCTTCACGATTCTCTCTACAGATTGGGTGTGACAGGGAAATGTTTCGATGACAATGATTTTCTCAGGAGATCCGGAAATAATATTTTTCAAATCCTCTACTTTCAAACCTTGAAGCAATGGAGGGCAAGTTATTTTATTGTTTTGTCAATCAATAAAATCAATCTAGTCATCTGCTTCAAAATTAATTTGTGGAATAATAAGAGGTCGGATGTTAGATGAATTATTATTGGCCTTAGTTTTTGCATTGAGAATACGACGAAGTGCAAGCTCTCTTATATGCGGGCGAGTGTCATGCAGCCTGCGTAGCAGAAGATTTTCCGGATGTACAAAATAGGCATTTCTTTGAAGTACAGGGTCTATAAAACTTTTCAAATTTTGCTCTTAGTATCAACTACGCTTAATTGTTTGTAAAACATGCTTTTCACGATTTACACATGATGAATGGCATTTGATCTAAAACCATAAAGGAGCATAAACCGTGACAATAAATTTGGTCAGTTCCTTTAGTTCTAAGGTTGGATTTTCAGTGCATAAAGACGTATAATGCGATTCACCAACGGTAGCCATCGAGAATGACTTAACTTTCCAGGGCTTTGGTTTAATAAATCCACAGAACATTCCCCTGTAGAAATTGCGACACAAATTTAAAACAAATATTTCTGATCGGCACTTAAGTCAATTAAATCTACTTCTGGTTACTCACAGTCCGGCATATTTCCGCAATGCACTATTTGATTTCCTATAGTACCTGCAAAAGCTCTTGGACTTTGAGTTTGACCGTCAAGCTTTTGGAAAAGATGCCGTAAAAGCAATTAATTAGCGTGAAGCTGACAGATAAATCTTTGTAACTGGCGGCCTAATTTTAACTCCAGTTTAGAAATTATACCATTTTTTCTTCACGTATTTACCACAGTTCCGTCATATCCTACTACCACTAGTTCTTCTAGATTTTACCTACAACTCTCTAAAACGTTTACTTTGACAAATGCTTAGTTAGAGCCGATCCAGAAAGGGGTACTGTGTGACTTAAAAATATGGGGCATGGCTCTTAAACTAGTGAAACGTGCTCTTCAAGTGAGGTCCTCCTGTGGGGCTTGCCTTCAATATTTTCCATAACGAAGGTTTTATCTTTCCTTCCGTCAAAATATATGGCCTTCAAAGTTTCGGGGGAGTTTTGCGTAAAACCTTTTCTTGATTGATCTCTTGCGCTTCTCAGGTTGTTTCTTGAAAGTCCAAAGTCGCAGCACCCCGCACCCCGAAGGTGGGACTAATAGACTAAACAAACCAAGACCGGGCTTCTGTTAATAATGCCAAAAAATTGTTTTTTTCGGTTTTCAAAAGCCTGTAGAGGGCAGAATATGTAATTTTATCCAAAAGACGTAATAATACTTTCTTGTTGTCGTTACTAAAGGTAAATTTTGGTGGATATTCCAATTCAATTTGTCAATTTTTTTTTATTTTGTGATTATTACGCCAACATTTTTTTTTTCGTTTTTCAAAGGCCGGTAGAGGGCAGAAGATGCAATTTTATCAAAAAGTTGTAATAACAGTTTTTATTGTCGTTACTAAAGGAAACTTTTGGTGGGTTTTCCAAATCAACGTGTTAATTTTTTTAAAATATTGCGATAATCGATCCACCCTAGTGTTCATCTAGCCCCATTGAAGAGGTCTGGAGGGACCGAAACGTACGCATGGGGATGGTGGATCACCTCTGAACCGAAATGAAACATAAGCTATTTTTTTTTTATTTTTATTAAAAATTTATTTGCTTGTTTATATTTTATTTGCATTCCAAATAAATTATCTGATGTGATATCTGATACATTTTTAGAATAAGTAGTCGTGTATTTTTAACATGTACTTATTTTGTTTTCAGATAATGAAAGGCGCATTCTCCTATTTAACTCTACTCCAGAATTCAGCCTAAACTCTATGTTTTTTTTAATTTTAGATTAACAAAATATGCTTATATAGAAAAGGAGATTAGAACTAACAAGAACTCACACGCTTATGTCTATTGTCTCTTGTATCAATAGAACAAACACCTTAAACGAAATACCTTAAGGATATCCAATTTGCAACTAATGAAAATACTATAAAATTTTTTTTTAAACTTACACATATATATGTTCTTGGTTGGTTGTTATATTTAGAGTATCTTAAGAAAGGATAATGTCTCGAATTTAACCTTTAACTACCCGCGCATCAAGTTATAACATAAGTATACGCGTGGCGTACTTAAGTACAACGGTTTTGTTTATATTTTCTTGAAAAAATACACTTAGTTGTTTGTTATAAACATTATTCGGCATCAGCGAATACTTGGAGTTCTTTTTCAGTAAGTCAAATGGGATTTCTAACTGGAATCTGATACTTTGAGAAATAAAATTAGTAATAAAAAAATGTTTGAAATGTGATCCTTTACATAAGAAAAAGTATTGTTTATAAAGAAAAATATGTTTTGTGCCATAATCGCTAAAAACAATTGAAAGATGTACTTACATTACTAAAATCGTGGCATATTTTATACACCACTGGAAACAACAAATTAATAATAATTGCGATCTTCTCAGAACGCCGATTTTAACGAAACTAAAACCGATTTGTAAAGCACATTTCAGTGATAGATTAGATAAATAATCAGGGTCAAAAATTAAACTTTTAAATATATTTGCAGTAGAATTTTTATATCTGGCGTACAAAATACGCCAGCGCGTGTAGTTAAAGGTTAAAGATGTTAATAATTGAAATTACAATTAAATTATTATTTTTTATTGGTACACATTGATCACACTGTATGTTAGTATAAATAAAACATTAAAAATATATACCAAACAAATTTTTTGTTTTATTAACATTGTTTTATTAAATTTCAGTGGTTTACTGTAAGGAGTCCGAAATCATTAGACCGAAAGCAGTAGACCGAACTTATTAGACCGAAAAGCATTAGCATAATACAGGGTGCTCAAACAGGATTGTAATCTGAGCAAGGGTAACATCAACCTCCAGGCTTAGGACTGGCAGCACAAAGTACTGGCGAGTTTAGAGGTTGTTTTTTGTCTATTTCTTTGTTTTTATTTGTTTTTGGTTTATTTTTTATTTATTATGTACTATATTAAAACTTAAATACAATACTAAAAATTAAATACTAAAAATAGTTTTGATGTTGTTTTTTCTTTGCTTGTTTTTTGTTTATTTTTTTGTTTTTATTTGTTTTGGGTTTATTTTTTATTTATTATGTACGATTACTAAAAATTAAATACTAAAAATAATTAAGAGGTTGTTTTTTTTGCGTTGTCTTTTGTTTATTTTTTTTGTTTTCAATAATACATACAATCAACAAAAAGATAGATATACAAATAAGAATAATTTACTGCAATCTTTTTTTAATGTATGTACCATTTCGGTCTAATGCTGTTCGGTCTAGTGAGGTTTCGGTAAAGTGCTTTTAGGTCCAATGAGTTCGGTCTACTGCTTTCGGTCTAATGATTTCGGTCTAATTTTCGTGTACCAACTTCAGTACACATCCAGTTATACAGTATGGTGCAAATGTTTGAAATAAATTCATTATTTCTTAAGCCAGCTACTTTAAAATTCCTGAAACACGTGGATTTTTATTTTTAGATTATGATCTATTAAAATTAACTGTTTAGATGGGAAATAAGCCACAATTAAATTGAAAAGAATAATTTTATTAACGTTTCTACGCCCAAATGGGGTGTCGTTGTCAAAATACAAAATACTACTGTTATTATGTTATATTGTCGAAACGTTAATACATTTTTTTTTAATTTAATTGTGGCTAATTTCCCATCTAAATAGTTAATTATAAAAATGCCATAATGAAAGAGCTTCAGAACAACATGATCTATTAAAGTTATAGGAAGCCCCAAAAGCCTTAACATTGACAAGCTCCTGCTATAGATGATTATACAGATTAATTTATATCAACGTATAAATAGAAAAAGGTTAACACTTACTATTTTTTTTAATGTCGCCAAGGAATTAAGGCAGTGTTGCACCATGCCTCCTCTCCTACTTAATCTGTATGTAAAAGCTGCGCTTAAAAGTTGGAGGAGGAGATATGGTGGAATGGGAATATCTATAAATAACAATAATACGAATTTTTACTTAGTTTTGCAGACGTACAAGTTGTGTTGGCCCAAGTCTCGAATTCAAGAATAACTTACAAGCTGCAAATTGTTCAAAGTTATTTTTTGCAATTTTCTCTATAGTTTTAAGCAGGTCTAGGAACGTTGGTCGACAACACTTCGTCGACGGAAAATTAGTCGACAACATTTGGTCGACAAACAGTTGATCGAATGCACAATTCATCAAATGTTCAATTCGTCGACGAACATTTGTTCGAATGGATTTTTCGTCGACAAACTATTATCCATCTTTAGGATAAAGGTATTAATGGTGACAAACGACGGATTATTGGTTTTTATTTTGTTAACTGGAATATTGTATTATACATATCTGAATTTATTTATTTTTTGGAGTTTTGTTAATTTTGTTTTCTAAATCTTAATTATTTTTAAATTTATTGAAAAAATTGGCTGCGGTGGGAGAGTAGACAGCAAATATAAACCAATATTTTAATTAGTGATGTTGTACCGTTCTTCTTTTTGGTGTCGACGCACTTGCGAACGGAGCATTTCCGGATAATTGATACTTATCAACATTTTAGACTACAGCGAAAATTTAAACAAAATAAAAAAAAAATAAAAATCAATAATCCTTTATTTGTCACCATTTTTCCCTTTGGGTCTTTGTCGACGAAAAATCAATTCGATATTCGTCGACGAATCATACATTCGATGAATTGTGACCAAATGTTGTCGACTAATTTTCCGTCGACGAAGTGTTCTCGTCCAACTTTCCGACACCGGTTTTAAGCTCATTTACTTTTAGATGAACTGAATATGTGTATGGATTCATATACGAAACGTCTTCAATAAAGGATGAAGTAAACATTGATTTTTTTTCTTTTCCAATATTGTGACCGATAAACCTCCCACAAGGGTCCAACCTCAGATAAACAGGCATAAATGCAAAATAGATAATTTTCACCAGAGCGTCCCTAGCTTTTTACAATTAGAACAGTTCGAAGTTTTAGATCCGAACATAATATAGGGTGTCAATTTGAAAAGTTGCCAATCCCTATAATTTGGTCCCTATAGAAAATCTAAAAATACACAAAAACACGTCAAATTAATTTGTGAGAGGGACATTTTATAGACCACTTTTCAACTAAATTACATAAACCCTCTAACGGGGGCAGACACAACCCCCAAAATCTTAAATGGAAAGGGGGTTGAGTGATACCTCATTCTAAAGATAGTTTGATTACCTTTTCAAAAATACAACATGCGTTATATTTATTTTCAGTACTTTTGGAAAAATTAAGTGAAACTATACAGATATTAAGCATCCAGTTCAGAACTCCAAAAATTTTTTTTGGAGTATTGAACTCAAACTTAAATTTTTTTTTTGGGTATTGGAGTACTTAGAGTATTTTTTGGAAAAATCAAGTAAAACCGTAAAGATATTAAGTATCGAGTTCAGAACTCCAAAATTTTTTTAGAGTATTGAGTCCAAGATTTTTCCAAAAGTACTAAAAAGAAATATAAGGTATGTGGTATTTTTGAAAAGGTAATTGAATGACCTCTAAAATAAGGTATCACTCAACCCCCCTTTCCATTAAAGATTTTGGGGTAGTGCCCGCCTCCGCTACAGGGTTGATGTAATTTAGTTGAAGACTGGTCTACCAAATGTCCCCCTCACAAATAAATTTGACTTGTTTTTGCATATTTTTAGATTTTATATAGGGACCAAATTTTAAGGGGTGGCAACTTCTCAAATTGACACACTGTATAAAGAGTTCTACTCTAACCAAGTTCTGATAATCAACCCAAATTCGTGGTTTCTAAAACTTGCAATGCAAACAAACGATGAATTCGAAGAAGAGTAGGGGAAATCTAAAATTGCATTCCGCCATCTCTATTCATCTAGGTAAAAATTCTATCGAATCTTGGGATAACTGAGTACAGTTATCCCTCTACTCAGATAGGAGTAGAACTAATACAGAAAAATAAAATGAAGGAGATCTTATACTTCAATTCGTTTCAGATGTTACCAACATCCTTTTGCGTACGTTTTACCCTCTTAGAAATCATCAGATAGGCTCTATGGTCTAATAGGCCTGGATCCCGCGTACCAAAAAAAGTTTATTATTAGCAAGCTGAAAATTTGTTAATAGCTTAACGGTGTCTAGTCGGACCAACTTTGATGTATAGGGACACTGGAACGGGGGAAGTTTTAATTGTGGAACGTGCCATCCTGACAAGTTTATGATTGTGAAAACTAGCAGGTTGTTTTTAAGTTTTTTCAATAGCAAACTTTATAAGATAATAGCTGACACGGCGAACTTCGCACCTCCATAGAAATGTATAAAATTACGTCAAAGTTCAATAAATAAAAATTAAAAGAAAACAAAAAAAAACTTAAAAATATTAAAAATAGTATGTAATAAAACAGAATTAATTTAGTTATTTCTCATTAGCAATGTTTTATTTGCGGTGTGCAAATCTACAACGACAGCGGTTTTCCAACGCTTGATTAATTTTCAATGCCCGTAACATAGACACTCTTAAGTTCCAATAAACTTAATTTGTTCATCATAGTGGCAAAATCCAAGGGCACGGTAAATTGTAGATACTGGAAATCAAATGGAAAATCTGTCAAAAACCTCGGAATATGCGGGATAAATATATCCTCTCCTTTGAATTTCTATTTGGTGATTGTCTCATATGTCCTTAGAACTTATTTATGTTCTAAGACTATGACAACCACCATGGCCAACTTCAGGCAACGGGAACATAACCCTCTCTTGCGAAGATGTAACATGTGACTAAAGTAAAAATACTAAAATATTAAAAGGTATATTATTTCAAGAATATTAAATATAAGACATGGTGTCAGGTTATTAAAAATTCAGATAGATAAAAATCTTAATATGGAGGGAAACTTCAAGCCGCCGAAAAACCTGGTGTTCGACCGGAACGTCCACGTGAATTTGGATAATTTTTTAAGAAGCTTGGACATTTATTTGAAGGCGACCGGTTTGAGCGAAAAAGATGATGAAATCAAAGTAGCAATATTACTCAACCTTGCTGGTGAAGAAGCCCAGAAAAAGTTCGAGACATTTAAGTTGTCAAATGAAGACCAAAAAATATTTACTAAAGTTGTTGGGGCCTTTCAAAATCATTGTAAGCTAATGAGGAACGAGACTTATGATAGATACAAGTTTTTCACGAGAGTGCAGCAAGAAGGTGAGAGTTTTGACCATTACGTCACCGATATAAAGACCCTTGCATCTCCTTGCAACTTTGGGGACCTGGAGGATTCCTTAATAAGAGATAAGATTGTAAGTGGCATAAGAGACTTGTCCTTACAAGAAAGATTCCTTCGTGAAACTAATCTAACTTTAAAAAAGGCAGAAGAATATTGCAGAGCCGCTGAAATAAGTTCAATTCAAGTAAAAGAAATAAGAAATGACATGGAAGTGGATTTTGTAAGATATAGTAACAAGAAATCAATGGGACGCAGTAGTAACAGACAGGGTGATGATGTGTACAAATGTTTCAAGTGTGGAACAACCCATGGTAAAATGAACTGTCCAGCATATGGTAAAAACTGTCAAAATTGTGGAAAACTTAATCATTATGCAGTAGGTTGTAAATTTAATAGAAGACAGGTAGGATCAGATCAGGCAGGTCAGTCTAATAGTAGGTATCATAGTAAAAGTTTTGGTTATAAAAATAACAATCCTTTAAGAAAAAATGTACATGCGGTTGATAATGAGAGTTCAGATGAAGATGTTTCACTTTGCATTGATTATTTAACAATAGATTCAGTTGATAATAATAATAATAAGGCTTGGTATGTACAAGCGCAGATTAACAATCAGGTAGTATCGCTAAAATTAGATACTGGGGCTAGTTGTAACTGCATGCCTCTCAGTTTATTTAATAAATTAAATCTAAACAAAAATAAAATTGACAAGTCTAGTGTAACGATTGTGTCATATGGCAATAATAAGGTTAAAACAGTTGGGAGTATCATAATAAAATGTTTAATAAAAAGTGCTTTCTATAATATAAAATTCTTGTTGGTTGAGGAGGCGTCGGTGCCTATTTTGGGTCTGAACGCCTGTGCAAAACTAAATTTAGTACAAAAAATTGATTCTCTAAAATCGCAGTGTGATGACAAGGAAAATTTTATCAAAAATAACATTGAAGTTTTTGAAGGGACAGGCAAAGTTCCTTTTCAATATAAAATAATGCTTAAAAATGATTATAAACCATATATAAGTTCTTGTCGTAGAGTTCCAGATACAGTAAAATCATTGTTAAAAAATACATTAGAAGACTTAGAACGTAGAGACATAATTTGTAGGTTGGATGAACCAACGGAGTGGGTTAACAACATTGTAATTGTTGAGAAGCCTAATAAAAGTCTTAGAATTTGCTTAGATCCAATGCATTTAAATAACAACATATGTACCGAGCAATTTCCTATACCCACTGTGGATGAGTTGTCATTGAAGTTACAAGGTAAGTCAATATTTACAGTATTAGACTTGAAAGAGGGTTTTTATCATGTCCCTCTTGACAAGAAAAGTATGAATCACACTGCTTTTATCACACCTTTTGGAAAATTTTGTTTTAAGAGGTTAGCATTTGGTTTAAATATTAGTCCACAAGTATTTCAACGTATAAATGAAAAGATTTTTGGAGATTTAAATATTGGGATATATTTTGATGATCTTATTATTCCAGCATCTGATGAGGAAACACATGATTTAATTTTGTCAAAAGTGTTGCAAAGAGCAAAGAAATTTGGAGTAAAATTTAACAAAAATAAAATTCAATATAAAGTAAGGGAAGTAAAATATGTAGGTCAAATATTTTCAAGAGAAGGGGTAAAACCAGATCCTTCCTATGTTGAAGCCGTCTTAAAAATACAAGATCCGACTAATAAAAAAGAGTTATTAAGAATAATTGGTATGATTAATTACCTAACTAAATACATTCCAAATTTGTCTCAGTTGTTAACTCCTTTAAGAGAGCTAACTAAAATTAATATACCTTGGTCTTGGACTACAGAACATAAAACAGCCTTGAATGATGTAAAATGCTTAATTACTAAAATTCCTAATTTAAAAATTTTTGATGCAAATTTGCCTATTGAAATACAGTCTGATGCGAGTCAATTTGGAATTGGTGGGTGCCTTTTACAACAGGGACAGCCAGTTGCCTTTTGCTCAAGCAGTTTAACTGAAACAGAAAGTCGATATCCACAAATAGATACAGAGCTTCTGTCAATTTGTTTTTCACTGTCTAAGTTTCATAACTATGTATATGGTAGAAAAATTTTAATAAAAACTGATCATTTGCCATTGATCTCAATTTGTAAAAAAGATTTTTATAAAGTTAGTGGTAGACTGCAACGTTTAAAATTAAAACTGCTTAACTATGATTTGGAGGTACAGTATTTACCTGGGAGATATATGTATATAGCAGACTTACTCTCTATGTCATTCATACAAACCAAGAGTAAAGTTGATACAGAAATGTTGGTAACAGTGCATTCTCTTGAGATAGATTTGCCCATATCTGAAGAGAGATTAATGAAATGACCCAAATTTGTCTTCAGTTAAAAACTTTCTAAGTAATGGCTGGCCACAAAATTCTCAAAATTTTAATTCTGAATTAAAAACATTTTTTAAAATTCAAAATGATTTATATGAAAAAAATAACTTAATATTTTATGATGAGAGACTAGTGGTTCCCAAAAGTTTACAAAGCCTTATGCTCTCTAAATTACATATTGCACACTTGGGAATGGAAAAAACTAAGTCAAGAGCCAGGAAAATTTTCTACTGGTTAGGTATGACCTCAGATATTGAAAATTATATTTCAAAATGTAATACTTGTCTAAAATTTTCACGTAAACCAACAAAAGAACCTTTAATTCCACATGATAGGCCTAACATACTAGTCCTGTCGCCAGGGGGGGTACAACGGCCTCGTTAATTCAGATGGACTTACCCAAGTTTTTTTTATGTATTTTGACCCGTAGAACCCGAATTTTTTGGGTAACAGTTGATCCGGATGTCGATAAGATTGTTACAGACCAAGAACTTGAGGAAACAAACAAAACAAAACAATATTTTGTATTTTTTGGGTCATTTTAAGCAAAAAATATTTCTACAAGTTTTTTAGTAGGATGCACAGTTTTCGAGATAAACGCGGTTGAACTTTCAAAAAATCGAAAAACTGCAATTTTTAAACCCGAATAACTTTTGATTAAAAAATAAAATAGCAATTCTGCTTAGCGCCTTTGAAAGTTCAAGTCAAATTATGTCGGTTTTGATTATTTGCATTGCTAAAAATTTATTGTGTTATTGTTAAACAAAGCTACAAACAACTAGTGCGTGAGTGATGTTTCTATGATTTCTCATTTAAAATCGAACGAGTAGGTAGAATAGGTACTAGTGCAATCAAGACTATTTCTACGTTACATGCGTTAAAACGCATGTAAAAGCACGGGAAACCCTACGTGTTTATAGCTTTGTTAAACAATAAAAAAATAAATTTTTACCAACGCAAATAATCAAAACCGATATAATTTGACTTAAACTTTCAAATGCGGTAAGCAGACTTGCTATTTTATTTTTTAATCAAAAGTTATTCGGGTTCAAAAATTGCAATTTTTCGATTTTTTTAAAGTTCAACCGCGTTTATCTCGAAAACTGTGCATCCTACGAAAAAACTTGTAGAAATATTTTTTACTTAAAATGGCCCAAAAAATACAAAATATTGTTTTGTTTTGCCAAAAATCGCTGTTATTTGATTCCTCAAGTTCTTGGTCTATAACAATCTTATCGACATCCGGATCAACTGTTACCCAAAAAATTCGTGTTCTACGGGTCAAAATACATAAAAAAAACTTGAGTAAGTCCATCTGAATTAACGAGGCCGTTGTACCCCCCCTGGCGACAGGACTATACCTTTTTATAAAGTTGGATGTGATATTTTAACTTTTGGTGGTATAGATTATTTGGTACTAGTGGATTACTACACGAATTGGATTGAGCTAAAAAAGTTAGAGTCAAAAACCTCTGGTGATGTGATTAATAAATTAAAACAAATATTTTCAACTTTTGGTATACCTATGATGTTGATTGCTGACAATATGCCATTTAACAGTGCCGTCGTCACAGTTTTGCTAAAGACTGGGAATTTAAAACAAACATCAAGTCCGCTATATCCAAAATCTAATGGTCTTGCAGAAAGGGCAGTAGGTATATGTAAAAATATTTTGAGAAAAAGTCTAGAAGCAAATACAGACGTTTTTAAGGCGTTACTAGAATATAGGAATACTCCTTTAGCAGGGTGCAATATTTCACCTGCAGAATTGATTTTTAAGAAACAGTTACGTAGTGTCCTTCCCCTTTCAGGTAAACATTTGGAACCATCCTTGAATAATGAATCACAGAAACTAACCGAAAAAAGGAACATGGATAAGATTCATTACGATCAAAATTCGAAAGGTAGGTCAGAGTTTAAGGTAGGTGATAGTGTAATAATCAGGTTAGAAAAAGAAAAACATTGGATACCAGGGGAAATAGTAGGGAAATGTGATACTCCTAGGTCATATATGGTTCGGGATAACTTTGGCAGAGTAAAGAGACGAAATACTTCATTTTTAAGACAATCACCAAATGAATGTCCTCCCATTCAGAAAGAAGATAATATGTTTCCATTCATTAGGTCTGAACCTAGCTCCTCACAAACAAATTTAAATATTAATAACTTTAAACCTGAGATTTGTTCAAACGAACCAATTGTTTCAACCAAAATTGTAGCTAGTAACTCAAATTGTAATAGTAACTTGAATTTAGGTGATAGTGAGACAGTTACAACAAGGTCTGGTAGAGCTGTTGTTAAACCAGCTAGGTATAAAAATTAGTTATAAGTTAGACATAATATTTTGTAGATGTATTCCTAGAGTATAGTCAGAATAGTTGTTTTTGTTAGTTTTTTTTTAAAGAAATATAAAGGGGGAGATGTCTCATATGTCCTTAGAACTTATTTATGTTCTAAGACTATGACAACCACCATGGCCAACTTCAGGCAACGGGAACATAACCCTCTCTTGCGAAGATGTAACATGTGACTAAAGTAAAAATAGTAAAATATTAAAAGGTATATTATTTCAAGAATATTAAATATAAGACAGTGATTGTGGCCCAGCAAATTAATAATAAATTTATTTGTGAGTTACACTGAGAAGGTAAAATGACAATAATTATAAACGCCACCACTATTCTCGATACATAAACAACTATGTTGCTATTACCTTCCATTGAATTCATTAATTTCGTCGATTCTCGATAATCACGGCGGAGGCGGCAGCGGCGCCGCAGATTAAGATCATCATACGATCAAATGCATAGTTTGCGAGTCTGTAAGGTGCATACATACAAACATTCATTTTTATAACATTGAGAAAGAACAGTTTGTCCAAAAAAATAAAAATAAAATTCGGGCGGCAAGCCCCCTTTTTATTTTGGTTGATCGTACCAACTTAGAAACCTTCCCGGGTTCATGCACAACAACTTTGATTAAGATCTAGACCAGTAAGGATCTGTTTTTAGGTGGATGTGAGAGGTGGCATTCAGATTTTTGCGGATAAAGTTAGGTGATAACTTCGTTAATAATAATTGAATTATGCTACTTCTCAAATATGCCCGGAAAATTAATAAAAAAAATAAAATATTTAAAAATTTTAAAAAATGTCATTTTTTTTTCTAGTTTTTTTGCTTATAACTTAAAAACAATTCATTTTAGAACAAAGTCGTATAGTAATAAAACAAAGATAATTAAATTTTCTATCAGATGCGATTGGTTAAAAATGTCTTAATTTATCACCCTTACTTCAAAATAGCAATAAATTTAAAAAAGGGGGCAAAACAAGCCTGTCATTTTTCAATGATTTTCCATAACTTAGGTTAAATTTGGAACCTTCCTAATTCGCTACAAAAAATTTTTGTAATGTGCTAAAACCGTACACCAAATTTCATTAAAATTGACTTACTAGATTTTGCATAATAATTTTGCAATCTAAACTTTTTTTAAAAAATTCAAATTTTTTAAAATGTTGCACAACAAAAACTAGAGCATACAAAGATTTGTCAATTTTTTTACATATAAAGAAGCACTCCACCTATCCAATGCACTTTACAGAATTGAAATCGGATTATTTAAGCAGCCTCAGCAATGTTTTAAAGTTATAAACAATTTTTTGGCTTATAAACAAATTAGTGCTGTGCAGGAGGGGGTGCTACGGGTTCCTTTATTTAGATGGACCTACCCAAGTTTTTTTATGTATTTTGACCCGTAGAACACGAATTTTTTGGGTAACAGTTGATCCGTTATGTGTTAATCCGATGAATTACATAACATCGATTTTTCGCAAAATAAAATATTTTTTTGTATTTCTTGGGTAATTCTAAGCAAAAACGTTCTTACAAGTTTTTTCGTAGAATGCATAGTTTTCGAGATAAACGCGGTGGAACTTTCAAAAAATCGAGAAATTGCAATTTTTGAACGCGAATAATGTTTGATTAAGAAATAAAATAGCAATTCTGCTGACAGCATTTGAAAGTTTAAGTCAAATTATACCGGTTTTAATTATTTGCATTGCTAAAAATTAATTTTTTTATTATTAAACAAAGCTATTTGTTTATAAGCCAAAAAATTGTTTATAAATTTAAAACATTGCTGAGGCCCCTTAAATAATCCGATTTTAATTCTGTAGAGTGTATTAGATAGCTAGGGCACCTTTTTATATGTAAAAAAATTAGCCAACTTCTAAATGGTCTACTTTTTGTTCAGAAAGATTTTAAAAAATTTGAACTTTTTTAAAAACATTTAGATTGCAAATTTATTATGCAAAATTTATTAAGTCGATTTTAATGAAATTTGGTACACGATTTAAGTATGTTACAAAGAATTTCCTAAGCAAATTACAAAGGTTCTAAGTGCCACCAAAGTGGTTAAAAAATATTGAATAACAACAGACTTATTTTGCTCCTTTATTTTGTATTTATTGCTATATTGCAGAAAAGGTAATAACTTAAGACATTCTTTACCAGTCGTATATCATACAAAATTCAATTATCTTTATTTTATTTCTGTATGACATTGTTCCAAAACGAATCGTTTTAAAGTTATAAGGAAAGAAAGCAGAAAAAAATCGATGTTTTTCGAAATTTTTAAATATTTTATTTTTTTTTTATTAATGTTCAGGGCATATTTGAGAAGGAGCATAAGTCAATTATTATTACTGAAGGTGTAACCTAACTTTATCTGCAAAAATCCGAATGCCACCTCTCACATCCAAAAATAGACGTTTTTTCGCAGGTCCTTACAGGTCTAATCATCTTACGATCAAATGCATAGCTTGTGAGTCTATGAGATACAGATACATACATACAAACATTAATTTTTATTTATACAATAGGTAATATGTATATGAAAAAAAGAATGTGTGTGTACTTTGTACGCACGTAAGAAGTTATATTTCTGTTATATAATTTCAACGAAATAAATATATGATTCTAAAAAAGAACACACCTACCGCCTAAATATTTCGTGTTGGTATCATGTTACAAGGTATGACGCGGATGACGTGCAACGGTAAGTAAATTGGACGAAGTATACTTAACAGTTACAATACAAAAAATTAACAATAATTACCAAAAATTAACCAAAACTTAACAATACCAAATATTAAAAAAAAAAGAAAAAAGTATGAATCGTCCGGGATTTGAACCAGCAATCTCGCGATTTCTCGATCTCTGGTCCAATGCTCTACCAACCAGGCCATCAAGGCACATGTTACTGACGTTTCAGATAAACATAATTACACATCACGGTGACAAGTGAAATATAAAAATAGATGTTTTATTATTTTACGCCCAAGGAAGACAAATCCAAAGACGCAAAATTATAATAAATAATACATTTACTAAAAAACACTAATATATTATTTTAATGGCTTATTTGCGCTGATACATAATTTGGAAGATTAGCAACTAAACGTCATACTGTCTGTGTGCGCATGCGCGCTGATTTATGAAAAATTTTACTCTCAATCGCGCCTAAAGAAGTATAACTTCAAAAATGTTTGTCCGGCAAATATGTTGGGCATTTCAATAAGTCCGACACGTAGAACATGTCAAATGACAGGGAATATATTGGTGGTAAAGAGCAGTCTGATATTTGCATGAGAGTTTAATAAAAGGGTAAAATCGATTAGAAGTTCTGTCCGACAAAATACATGGGACATTTTCGTAGTCTGACGTCCGAAATGTGTAACCTGTTCCACAATTAAAACTTCCCCTGTTCCAGTGTTCCCGTACATCAAAATTTGTCCGACCAGACACCGCTACCAAATTTTCAACTTGCTACTAATAAACTTTTTTTGACACGCGGGATCCAGACCTATAATGTCTAATCTGAACAGAACAGAAAATACGCTATCGCCCTGTGCCGAATTATACACATAATTCGCTTACAGACGCTGCTAGCAACATCTAGTACTTAATTATCCCTTAACTACTGTCATGGATGTTTCAGGATGTAGACTCTGGCATGCGGTATGTCATACCGTTGCCTATTCTCTTTTGTTTTTAATATGAATTTGTCTTATTTTTAAACGCTTTTATTTAGTTCAATAGTTTGCATCAAATCTTTAGACGTTAATTTGACTGCCTTTTCTTCAATGCAAATGAATGAAAATTTTCAGACATATGTATTCGCGGGAACAATACACGAATACTCAAATAAAATTTTGTTTTATGTTTATTAATTGTTTAAATAAAAAAAAACGATTTTAATGGAAAATGCTTAAATTCTCTTGTTTTTTACAATGTAGAAAATTGAAACTTTACCTTTTGTAGCTAATGATATGAACTATACATAATTTCCACTTTTTACGTTAATTGTTTACGTTATGCTTCATAGATAAACAATAAAGTTTCAAATTTTGAACGCTTATATTTGTTTATATAAAAATCGGCGCTTATGGTAGGGGAGCCCAATCGGGGATTTTTGCAGTTACTTGAGCTCGTCAGATTATCATATGGGGAGAAACCTGGTACCCTGCAGATGTACCTCTGCCATATATTGGCTCTTAACACTGGGAAGTTCGTTATAGGGGGCCCGAAAAAAAATCTATCCTTAAAAATATTCGAAATTGTCAGATTAAGATAAGGTAAGTTAAGTACATGCAAAAGAGTGTATATTTCAAAAATCTAACGATTTGAGCGAGGCGTAAGGAAATGCGTGAATCAAAAACTTTCACAAAAAAAGCGAATATTTCGTACATGGGGGTAAATTTAAAATTTTAAATTCAAACCCGCGATATTTCGCAAAATAAACATCAGATCGAAAAACTGCAAAATACATTTTCATTATGTTTTTGAAAAATTTATCGAATTGTATCAAACATAACCTCCCACGGAGGTGGGGTTTGAGGTTACTTTAAAATCTTAAATGGAAGCCCCAAATTTTTATTGCTGATTTGGATTCCTTACGTAAAAATAGGCAACTTTTATTCGAAACATTTTTTCAAGCTATGGATAGATGGCACTAAAATCGGAAAAATCGATTGTTGGAAATGGAAAATTAAATTAAAAAGTGGAAAGTTTCCACTAAAATGGAAAATTATACTTAACTTTTTTTGGTTTTAAGACCTAATAATCACAACCCAATAGGTCCCCATAACGCTCGAGTGACTGCAAATTTAGCATACTTTGCTCCCCTATTATTCGTGTCAAATTTCAATATAATACGAAACAACAACCAAACCTCGAATTAAAAAAATTCCTGTTTTTATCGTAGTCTTAGAAAAACCACCGGTAGAGAGGTTTTGTGCTACAATTAACATTAACGCATTCGTTTTGGCGTATTAATGAAACGCTTTTCTTTAGTTCAATCGTTTGGATCAAATCTTTGGACGTTAATTTGACTACTTTTTGCTCAATGCCAATGACTAAAAATTTGCAGACATTTGCATTCGCGGAAACAATACACGAATAATCAATAAAAAATTGTTTATGTTTATTAATTGTCTAAATAAAAAAACCATTTTAAAGGAAAATGATTAAAATCTCTTGTTTTTTACAATGAAGACACTTGAAACTTTTACAGATTGTAGCTAGTTATATGAACTATACATAATTTCACTTTTTACGTTAATTGTTTACGTTATGCAATAAAGTTTCAAATTTTTTGCCGATTCCGACTACTTTTCATGTTTGTACCTACATCATAATATGTTTAATACATATTTTAATAAACATGACGATATATTTTAATGTTTGAAAAGTGTAAGACTAAAAAGTAAAAAATAAAAAAATATGAAAAAAAAAATTTTTAAGAAACGCTTTTCTTTAGTTATGAGTGCCTAAAATTAAAAATATAAAAAATCAACTAAAAAGCAAAAAATAAAAAAAATTGAAAAAATCTAACACATTCGTTAAAGAAAAGCGTGGGGTGAAAAAACTGTTTATTCGATGAAGACGCGCCACGCTTTTCTTTAACGAATATGTTAGATTTTTTAAATTTTTTTAATTTTTGCTTTTTAGTTGATTTTTTATATTTTTAATTTTAGGCACTCATAACTAAAGAAAAGCGTTTATCAAAAAATGTTTTTTCATATTTTCTTATTATTACTGTATTTTTTTACATCAACTACGTAATGATTCTTCATACTGCTGTGGAACAAAATACTGCTCCAAATAAACTAAACTTTGTTTTTTCAAGAAAATAATTATGGACGCATGCGCAACATTAAAAAAATAGTGGAGGTTTTTACAAAATCCTTTATAACCTGAATTACAAAAAACTTGAGTATTGGTAATTCAAAAATAGTAAAATAGTGCATTCCACTTGAAGGAAGAAAAAAATGGATGAATTTGCTGCCATACTAATAGCGAAATAATAAACTAGATTGCTTTTACATACAGGGTAGCGAGAAAGTATGGAAACACCGTAATTTCTCGGAAACCGCTTGACCGATTTTTATAGATTTTGGTGGGTAAGGGTCTTCTAATACGACCGATATTATAGTGGTAATTACATTGTTGTCACATCTTCCGTTTTTCTGAAAATCTAATGAACTTTCTTATTTTAAATGGAACACCCTGTATATTTTTGCTTTTTAAAGTCCTTAAGAAATACTGAATATGTTTTATGTTATATTTCCTATACCTAAATGCCATAATTACGGAATTATTGCTACATTTATTAAAAAAAAATAAACAAATTTTAAAAATTTTACATTTCTTCGGTTCGTGTAGAAATTATTTTAGGTTCTTTAGATCATTGGGAACAAAAAATGTCTTTAGTAATTTTCCTCAAATGTTAATCGTTTTCGAGTTATAAACAGTTTAATACTGAAAAAAATCGAAAAATGACAGTTATCATGGTTCAAAAACACAAGAAAAAAATTTTTTTTTTTGAAATTACAAGGTACCGACATACTTAAATTCAAACTCAAACCATCTTCTATTAGCTCCCTATAAGAATGTTTGGCATATTTTATTCTAAAAGATTGTTTTTTTTAATTGTCAATAAAGCGCATATGAGAGGACGGGTGATCGGGATGCATTAACAACTAAAAACCAATGTTTTAAAATTACACACCAAATTACTTATAGTCTAGGCGCCAGAGGGGTCACCGTGTCATATTCAATTCTGATGGACAAATTCAACGGTTTCTTATGGATTTTTGGCTGCTGATTACAAATTTCGAGGGGGGATTTCGATGCGAGTGGTCAAAAAATTGGTATAAACAATTTAATTGTTTATAGATTTTTTATAAGGCTCTGGCTCATAAACCAAAAGAGATAAAAAATATGTTTCAAATAAAATTTGTTCCCTAATAAAAAACGAAGAAAAAACCGTTTACTAAACTTAAATCTAACAATTATAACTCAAGATATTGTAAAATTAGTGCACAATGCAAATTGCAAATTGCAAAATAAGTATTTTTCGAAGCTTTATCGATCGTAACTCGGCTTTTACGCAAGCAAATAAGTCTTAGAAGGTGTCGTTTTAAATCTTAATTAATAGGATTCCAAACAAAATTTTGTTAAATTACTTGATCTTCATTTGTTTTAAAGTTATATCCGTTTGAAGTTACAATTTTCTTAAAAATATTGTACATTCATTTGTTTATAAGGGTTTCAAGCAAATTTGAGCTATAAACATTTATACTTTAATGAACAATAATGATAGAAAAATTCAAAAGGAACAATTTGAGGTTAAAAAAATGTTCGTAAGTTTATTTTTGGCCAAGATGTCGATATTTTAATGGCGCGCGCTATGAGGCGCAAGATCGGCTCACCGCGTAAAGGTTCACGCGCTAACTTCTCGATGCAAATTATAATTTCTATGTATACATACGTTATCTTCATTTTTCATTTTTGAAGATCCTAATAAAATTTTATCATATAATTCTTATAATTTAATCATCATACTGTACGTCGTATCACCTTTCATTCTATTTACATTGTCTTCTATTTTTTGCACTAAATGAGAAAAAACCATTAAAAACTAATATTTCAGAAGTATAACTAAAAAGTAAGTTGATATTATTCATTAATACTATTTTTACAAACTTTTTTTCATGCATCTGCAAATCTGCATTGAGATATACAGGGAATATCAGCTTTTTTACATCTGCATAAGTTCTTAGCGAAATTTTAACAGTTACATGGTGGTACAAGTCTGTTCTTCTAGGCAGTAAAACTAAAACTTTTCGAGGCTTCAGAGTCTAATTATCTAATATGATATCCATATAAAGTGGATCTAGTTCTTTTGCAGCATCATCAAGGCCCGTCAATTGTGTGTATGCCGCCACATCATAAATGCTCGTTTTATATGCAATGATGATGCTGCAAAAGTACTCGATCCATTTTTATATGGATATCACATATTGGCTCATTTTCATGCGTAGAAGCCGAGTTACGATCGATAAAGCGTCGAAGAATACATACTTACTTGACTGTGAGCCAATCTTGCGCCTCATAGCGCGCCATTAAAATATCGACATCTTAGCCAAAAATAAACTTACGAACATTTTCGTAAGCTCAAATTGTTCCTTTTGGGTTGTTTTATCATTATTGTTAATTAAAGTATAAATGTTTATAGCTTAAGTTTTCTTGAAACCTTTATAAACAAATTAATGTACAATTTTTTTAAGAAAATTATAATTTCAAACGGGTATAACTTTAAAACATACAAAGATCAAATAATTTAATAAACTTTGTTTGGAAGCCTCTTAATTAAGCTTTAAAATGACACCTTATAAGGTTCATTTGGATGCGTAAAAGCCGAGTTACGATGGGTTAAGCTTCAAAAAATACTTATTTTGCAATTTGCATTGTGCACTAATTTTACAATATCTTGTGTTCTAATTGTCGGATTTAAGTTTAGTAAACGGTTATTTCCTCGTTTTTTATTAGGGAACAAATTTTATTTGAAACATTTTTTTTATCTCTTTTAGTTTATGAGCCAGAGCCTTATAAACAATTTATAAACAACTAAATTGTTTATAACAATTTTTTCACCACTCGGATCGAAATCCCCCCTTGAAATTCGTAATCAGCAGCCCAAAATCCATAAGAAACCGTTGAGTTTGTCCATCAGAATTGAAAATGACACGGTGACCTCTATTTGGCGCCTAGACTATTATCGGTACCTGATAAAATAAGATTTGAACTTGAATTTAGACGCTTTGTGGTTTCAAAAACAGTATTTTTACTTGTGTTTTTGAACCTCGAAAATCGTCATTTTTCGATTTTTTTCAGGTTTAAATTGTTTATAACTCGGAAAATATTAACTTTAGAGGAAAATTACAAAATACTTTTTTGTTTCCAATGATTCAAAAAACCTAAAACAATGCCTACTCGGGACGAAAAAATTGATTTTTATAATTTGGTTAAATTTTTTTTTAATAAATGTAGCAGTAACTCCGAAATTATGGCATTAAGGGATAAGGAATATAACACCAAAAATAATCAGTACCTTGTAATAATTTTAAAATGCAAAAAATATATAGGGTGTTCCATTTAAAATAAGAGAGTTCATTAGATTTCCAGAAAAACTGATGTGATAACAATGTAATTACCACTATAATATCGGCCGCATTAGAAGACCCTTACCCACCAAAATCCATAAAAATCCTTCTAGCGGTTTCCGAGAAATTACCGTGCTTCCATACTTTCTCGCTACCCTGTATAGAAACGTAAACATTGACGTGCAGTACGTGATACCGAAAGAAAACTTTATGTCAACTTAGCTCAAAAACTAAACCATACTAAAAGTGCCGCAGTTGGGAGCAGGTACAACTACACACCACTTGAAAGTACACAAATGGTGTTCAAGAAACACGTTTTACAACAACGTTATGAAATAGTTCGTGAAGTATTCTTTTTGCGAACGCACGCGATGTTTAGAGCACGAGCGACAGCGGAGCGAGTACTATACATCGCGTAAGTTCGCAAAAAGTACTTCACGCACAGTTTCATACAATATTTTATCTACGATAAACAAATAAAAAAGCTGTAACTCTTCGTCACTGGAATTCATTTCTATTCTAGAATTTTTAGAACTTTGACATTTAAAAATCCTAACTACTTTCAAACCGCAAAACTGCCAAAAATGTTATTGTAAGTCATTGCTCATATTGTCATCACCATGACAACTCGTAAGTTAAGGATATTTGATATAAAAGTGTGCCAAAAAACCCATTGAAAGTGTGCGAAAAAGGAAATCCCATTTAAAATACATTGCTACTTCACGCACACTTTAAACCCTTCACGCACTGCCATCAATAATGACAGTTTTCACAAACTAAAAACTTGACATAATACATCATACATAATATGACATAGAGTGGATAAAATATATTTTCAGCAACGAATGATATACCGCATGTCAGAGGTTAAGCGTTAAAACAGTTCAAAATTTTAGATCCGAAGATTTTAAGATTTCTATTGGAACCAAGATGATAAACAACCGAAATTCGTGCTTTCTAAAACCTGCAAAGCAAACCAACGATGAACTAGAAGAACACTAGGGGGAATATAAAACTGAATTCCATTATTTGTTTATTTATCAGTGGCGGTTGGTCAGGGTCGGCAGGGTCGGCAGTGCCGACCCACACATTTATGGACACATTATAGATTTTTTAAAATATTTAATTTAATCAGAGTTGATGATATTCGTTTCTGTGAAATAAAAAAAATATCTGTGAGATAGTACAGACTAAATTTTATTCATTGTTTTTAAAAGAATTCGATCAATCCCATACGTTAAGTGATCCCTGTGCGCTGTGCGTAAGAGACTTTTCAAAAATGATCCAGATCCTATGGCCATGGATGTGGAAGCCGTCCCCAGATTGAAGATTTGCTTGTAATAAGAAGCTATGGAATATTAGCCAATAGGCAACCAATTATACATTTCCCGTACTATTTGAATGGCAAGTTCGAGTACGGCAGAAACCAATCTGCCAAGCGGTGATCTGCAAACGGTAGCAAGGCACGTCGTACAGCCACGTACCTTGCTATCGCGCCCGGGATGAAATTATGAAATAGGTAAGTAGGTAGTTTTACGTCGTTTAATGATTGATAATGTAATTTTTTTAAGTTGTTAGGAATTACCATTTAGGTGACAGGATGAATCGGAGGATTCGTTACATCAAATTAATTATAGAGAACAAATAAAATTGTTTAACAAATTTTCTAATTTACTTTCACACTCAAAGACATCTAGCGGCGTACCTAAAACAGCACAGAATGAAAGAATCAATTAGTAGTTACATTTTGATGTTTTTCGGTAGAAGTAGACGAAACTACTGATAGAGGTAACATGTCATTCACAAGTATCAATTGTTCTTCGATACGCGTTACGTATAATATTTATGAGAGGTTTTTAGATTTTCAGACGTGAGTAGAAGCCATAAGACAGAATATATTTCTGGTGTTTTAAGGACATATTAAAATTTTTTTATATCAAAAATAAATTGGTAAGGCAAATTTATGACGGCGCTGCCTTGATGTCCGGTGAATTGTATGGTCTCCAGGCAAAAGTTAAAACTATTGCACCAGGCAGAACTATTACTATTATTTACTCACTGTTATAAGTCATTGACCTCTTTGACGATTCAAAATTTAAAAGTTACGCCAAAGAATTTTCAAAATATCTATTAGACAAGTTCATTAAAAATTATCCATCATTCTTTAATCAAATAAAATAAGAAAATGGATTAACAGGTTTATATGCTGATCCAAATATTTTCGGAAAGTGGGATAAGTTACAAAATATGTATAATTTTATATCCTGCAATTCATTAGGTACAACAAACTGTTCCCGAAATTAATAAACTATTGTGCTCAAATGTGGGCAATTTCCGCCTCAAATGAACGGGATTTCTCTTGTCTGAAAAGAGTCAAAACGTATTGTCGAAACACCATGAAACAAGCGATAATGTCAAACTTGTCTCAAATTTCAAATGTCAATAGAAAAAAACTTTTAAAATATCTCCAAAGCAATAATAAATTTTACAATGACGTTATAACCCATTTTGCTACTTCGAAACAACATAGACTAAATATGCCTAATTTATAAACAGGTTTAAGTTCTAATTATAGGAAAAAAACAAAAAAAAAACAAAAAAAAAATAAAAAAAAAAACAAAAACTCCTATGAAATTAAAGCCTTTTAATTAGATGGCATACCTATCTGAGGAGACCAACCTTGCCGACCCTGTCCTTAAAGCCACGAGCCGCCACTGATATTTACCTTTCATATCAGGTAAAAAATCCATCAAAGCTTACAAGCGGATACCTAGACATTCTCAGCCATCGTCCCGGCACAGGAGCGCTTGCGCGAAAACTATTTGTAATTTTAAATCTCAACAATTTGTTAGGTTATCAAATTATTGGTTACATACAATAAGAAATAATTGTTTTTCTATTTTACTAGTCTATTATAATTAATGGGTTGCCAGAGTTGTAGCTAGCCAATATTATTCAGACTAGGTGTATTGTTTACTTTTCTGACGATAAAATTAAAAATACCCTCTCTATTATAATAATTATTGTACCTATACCTTGGTAAAAGAATTCGCGGTTGAAACGGAATATAGAGGGCAGGTGGAATGCAGGAAAATGGCCGATATAAATGGTATAAACATTTGAACATGTAATTTAAGCGAAAAGCAATGTTTATTTGCGAAATAAACATTTTTTTCTATTTTCTGACAGCGACAGAATGTATTTTCAGTTAAATAAATTGCATACATTTTTATTTTTTCGTCAATTAATTTAATTCAAAAATGGTATTTTTGGCCACCCTGTATAAATAATGATATTAATGTTTATATTACTGAATAGAGAATTGAACGCCCTCTCAAATGAGGTGCCACACGACCCCTATTCCTGTTTAAAAAAAATCATCGATTACGTCATCAAGCTCAGATAGATGACGTCACTAGAATGAAATATATGCAAAAAAGTTGTACTTTTTGAAAACAAAAATCTACCTGTTTCGGGATTTTTCTCTATAGTCGTCCATTTTAGAGAAAATGAATTTATTCCATGATTTTTAGAACCTCTCTGTATAATAAGTATTGGTATTAGTAATGAATTATTGTAAACTAAATCCAACAAAATGCTTAGGTACTATACAGATCCATAGACTCCTAAAACTGAAACAATGTGTTAATTTGTCTACAAGACACATTTTGTTGTAAACAGCCTGCACAATTCAAATTATTTTGAAATATTATTCTTCTACCAAGGTATACAATAATTATTAGAGGCGGTATTTTTAATTTTATCGTCAGAAAGGTATTCTTGTTCTCATGATCATTTTTCAGTGCGTCACTAATTATGACGTCATATACTGTATTGGGTGTGTCGAGACTTATTTCATGTAATTATTGACGAATCTGACAGATGCCAGAATCGTACTTAGCCATAGGTGAAAAGCTTGTGGAATTAAACTACAGTGGTACCTCGATATACGAGCGCCCTAATATACGAGTGTTTTGAGATACGAGCCGCCGAGCGAGCGATGTTTTGCTTTGAGATGAGAGCAAAATTTGAGATACGAGGAACAGCTTTTAATAAAATTCATGCCTCTTTTTGACTACCTATTTCTAACTTGAAGGAGGTGATAAATGGTATAATGCCAGCTAAGGGCGTTACAATAATTTCCAAGCTCCGTACCTCCCTCAATGAAAAGATGGAGAAACTACTGATGGTGTGGGTGACAGAGAAGCAGCTTCAAGGAGGAACCTTAACACAAAGCATCATATGTGAGAAGGCACGAGCGATTTATGAAAGGGAGGAGAAACAAACCTCTTTGGACAGTTTTTTAAACGAGCTGCAGATGAAAATGAGCAAAGTGTGACGAAAATAGCGGAAACAACTGACGAAAATTAGCGCTTCCGTAAGCACCTCACTTTTTCTTATGTTTTTACAGATTATGTGTGTATATTTTGTTATTTATAAATTAATGTTTCTTCTTGTAAAAACATTTTTCTTATTTAAAATCACTTAACAAAAACAACTAAGGTGGTTTTTTTGGGGCTGGAACGGATTTAATAACATATCAGTTAATTTCAATGGGGAAAATAGGTCTGGATCCCGCGTATGAAAAAAAAGTTGATTAATAGCAAGCTGAAAATTTGTTAATAGCTTAAGGGTGTCTAGTCGAATAAACTTTGATATATGGGAACACTGAAACAGGGGTAGTTTTAATTGTGGAACAGGTTAATAATTTGGAACGGTCACAGCACGAAAACGGCACATTTATTTTGTCCGACAGAACAGACTTAAACTCTCCGAACAGAGATTAAACTCTCATGAAAAAATCAGACTGCTATTTATTACCTGTCATAATTCCTGTCATTTGACATATTCTACATGTTCCACTCATTAAAACGCCCATTTGGTGATAAATAGCAGTCTGATTTTTGCATGAGAGTTTAATCTCTGTTCGAAGAGTTTAAGTCTGTTCTGTCGGACAAAATAAATGTGCCGTTTTCGTGCTGTGACCGTTCCAAATTTTTAACCTGTTCCACAATTAAAACTACCCCTGTTCCAGTGTTCACACATATCAAAGTTTATTCGACTAGACACCCTTAAGCTATTAACAAATTTTCAGCTTGCTATTAATCAACTTTTTTTTCATACGCGGGATCCAGACCTAAAATTGCTTTGACATACGAGCAAGGTTACAGAACGAATTACCCTCGTATGTCGAGGTACCACTGTAATTAGTAATTTGATAGATTTGATTTTTACACAATATTTTAACATGTAGGTAATTTTTATAAAGGGGAATAAAATTAAAAAGTAAACAATATTGTTAATTAAATTTATAAATATGGAAACATTAAAAAATGACACACAACTATCCATAAACTGTGTTTTTATCTTCTTCTCTAGGTGCTGTCTCCGCTTCAAAAGTTGATAATCATCAGAGCGATCTTTATTTCTGAAACCGCGGCTCTAAATAATTCATTGTTATTACATCCAAACCATTTCCCAAGGTTCTTCAGCCATGAGTTACGTCTCCTTACTATGGATATTTTTCTTGCATAAAGACCTGGAGTATAAACTAACTTCTAACGAATTAAATTCTAAACCAAAATACAAAACTAACTTTTAACGAACTAAATTCTAAACCAAAACACAAAATAATGCACAAAAACGTTGTGAAACACAAGGGAAGTCGAGTTCGAAATTTCAAAATGACAGGTACACAAAATACTGACCTGAATAATAACCGTCACTTGACTCTTTGACACTTCTAAAAAATGGCCAAAATGGACGAAGTTTTCGTCAAATGTTCGTAATACGTGTATTTGATTAGCTAGAAAAAACGCGCATTCTAAATATCAACGAATCAAACGTAGGTTAGGAATAGACATCTTATGTATATGTTACAGTTCAAGTTGATTCTCAGTTAGAGTTGACTCCAACTAGTTGGAGTCAACTCCAACTGAAACGAGCAGTAAATGTTGATTTTAAAATTTTAAATCAACTTTTACTAGTTGGAGTTGACTCTTCCTGGATCGATTCAGTAAATGTTGATTATACGAGAATCTCAAGTGCATTTTTGATGAGTGTGCGTTTCTTTGTTTTGACCGTTTCAACTACTTATTAGTATTATAGTCATTATAGTCTGTAACGTCGCCCCCGTTAGGTAAATTATTCTGATTCGATTTTTTGCACAAACTTACTCAAAGAAATACATCCGTATAACAATCCTTATAACAAATACACAGGGTGTCAAGCGGTACCGCGGTCGAAAAATTGTTTAACCAATTTCAGTAAAGTCAGTCAGTAAAGTGACTCTTTATCGAACGAGTCTGATATTACGAGCAGAGGAACAGACGCGTTCGATAAAGAGTATTGAGGTGGTGCGTACAAAATTGTATTGTTAATCATAAAAAACATTAACACTTACTTACAACTTTGAGGAATTTTTTTTAATTTTAGACGAAATAAAAAAATTCGTATGACAGTAATGACAGTACTGACAGATGACTTTTGCATGATGGCCGGTTTTGATGTTTAATCGACAGTTATCAATATTGTATACCTACCTAATTACTAAATCTGTAAAGTTTTGATTTATTTTGTATGAATATAATTGCGAAACACTACAGAATTTTACTTTTTGACATAAATTTTATTAATAATAAGATAAATTTTGTACAATATTTTTAATAATTAAAGTAAATAAATTTTAATTTCACTCAAATAAATAATCGATTGCTGCCATTGACCACTTACATTCAATCTCGGTTAATTTGATTAATTATCGCGGCAGGTAAAGTAACATTCTTCTTTCAATACAACAAAGTGTTACTTTACTGCCGAAAATGAGTACAATAATGAATGATTTTAGTGAAGTTTGGCGATAAACAATGATTTTAAACAAATTCGCAAAAATATGTAATTTTTTCACTTCGTACAAATTTTTTTTATAGATCCGTTGGGCCTTTTTTTCTCTAAAACTGACTGTTGTCGAGTTATTAGCGACTTAGAATTTGAAAAACGCCAAAATAATCATTTTCGAGGTTTAATAACTCGGTTAAAGATAATTATTGTGAAAGTCGAGCGAGCGGCCGTGGAGTAACGGCATAATCGTTGGCCTCATACGCCAGTGCACGTGGGTTCGAGCCCTGCTAAAGACAAACCATTTTCATTTTCAATAATGACACGAGCCGTCTCACCGTGCCTCGGAGAGCACGTTAAGCAGTCAGTCCCCTGGGCTAGTGTACATCGACACTAGTTACTTGAATCAGGGTTAAAGATGTAATTGGCGCCGGAACTGTCCGAAAGGCAAAAATGCCATACGATAATATATATTATGAAAGTCAGAAACTAAAAAAATCAAAGATTAAAGCTACCTCTATAATATCCTGAAGAAATTTTTGTCATTATTTCATTAATAATATATTATTTTTAATTATCAACAATGAGCGCTAACCGTATATTGAGGCGCCGTCAATGTGAGTGCGAGTGAGATTCACCATTGGATGGCTGGAATGGTGCATCTCTTTCATTGACGGCCGCCTAATACGCACTTAGCGCTCATTGTTAATAATTAAAGATAAAGCTTAGTAATAAAATAATGACAAAAATTTCTGCTGGATCTTGTAGAGGGGGCTATAAACTTTGATTTGGTCACTTTCTGACTTTCATAATAATGGATTTTAACCGAGTTATTAAGCCTTGAAAATGGCTATTTTCGCATTTTTCAAATTTTAAATCGCGTATTTTTTTTTTTTTTTCCCTGGAAGCCGTCTGTTGTGAACCGGTTGTACTGCAGCCACTTGGCTTATTGTACATCTTCCATTGTTTATGAAACCCATTCCCGAATTCTGGAACCATGTACCAGCTTGTACAGGTCTAGTGGGTGGGTGCCATATAATTTTGGAGTCATTTCGATGTCTCCGAAAAGTGTTTGCCGCCTCCGATCCAATGCCTCACAGTCATGCAAAATATGGTTGACTGTTTCAGGTTCTCTGTTACAGAGTCTGCAGCTCAAGTCTCCATGAAACATCCCCATTGTATGCAGGTGACCCTTAACTGGCGCATGTCCAGTGAGGAAACCTGTTATGACTCTGAGCTGATTCCTGCTTGTTTTCAGCAGTAACTCAGCTCTACTAGCACATGTCCGTCCAATATACATCTTGCCATGTGTTTGACCGGGTACACTCTCCCAGTGTGAGTTGTGTTGGCTTCGGATCCAGGCTTTTTTTCGTTTGCGGACGGTGCTTTTTGGCACTCCCACGGCCGGCTCTGGACCCAGGTATTTTGTAGCTGATGCTCTCTTGGCAAGTGCATCAGCTCTTTCATTGCCGTATATGCCCCGATGACCTGGAACCCATACCAGTATAACACTGTTATGTTGTGCCAGTCTATCAAGTTCTTGTCGACATTCCCACACCAGCCTAGAGTTCACCTTAGGGCTTATAAGAGCCCCAATGGCTGCTTGGCTATCTGTGCATATGTTAACCCGCTGCAGTTCGAATGCCCTCAGGTTGTTTTCTCTTGCACACTGCAAGATTGCAAAAATCTCTGTCTGAAATACGGAGGTACATTCTCCCAGTGGAATAGAAATGTTGAAATTTCCACCACTATAGAATATTCCTGCGCCCGAACCGTCTGCAGTTTTAGACCCGTCCGTATACCAGGTGCAACCCTGCAGTCTGGGTCGAGAGTTTCCTCTGTCCCATTCGTCTCGTGGGCAAATGTCCACTTGAAAAGGTACTTCAGGCATATATCTTGATGTCATATGGTCAGAAATCATCATCCATTCGGCATCATTAATTTCATTCGTTATTTTACTATGTCCTGATTTAACTGGTACGTTGCTCAGGTTTTCTCGCAGTCTATAATAGCCCATTCTCGCTTCACCTCTTATTGTTATATGTAAAGGAGGGAGATCCAGTAGTGCCTCCATAGCTGCCGTAGGTGTGCCCCTCATAGCCCCCGTGATCCCGAGACAAGCAAGTCTTTGCACCTTGCTTAATTTGATGATGGCACTTTTTTGCTGCACTTTTGGCCACCATACCACTGATGCATATGTAATTGTGGGTTTTACTACCATGTTATAAGTCCAATATACCATGTCTGGTCTCAAACCCCACATTTTTCCATGAGTACGTCTGGCTACCATTAACGTAGATACCGCTCTCTTCGTTATTCTTTCTATCTGCTGATTCCAAGTAAGTCTTGAGTCTAATATTATCCCGAGATACTTTACTTCACTCACCAGATTTAAATGTATACCATTTAGACTTAGAGGACCCAATTCCTCTGAATTCCTTCTTTTAGTAAATTTCATGATTTTGGACTTTAGAGGACTGATGTTAAGCCCTACATTTGAAGTCCATTCTGTAACTACTGTCAGAGCCTGTTGCATTCGATCTCTGACTGTACCATTAAATTTTCCGTGGGCTAAGATGACTAGGTCATCCGCATAGCCCAGGACGTGATGCCTATCGTTGTCGAGTCTAGCTATCAGGCCATCCATGACCAGATTCCACAATAGAGGAGATAAGACTCCCCCCTGTGGGCAGCCTCTGGCTACCTGAGCTGACACTGTATCCCCTAGCAACGTAGCATATATCACACGGCTTCTCAGCATGCAGTCTATCCATCTACAGCTTGTTTCGTCTATTCCTTTTAGACGGATCGCCCTTGTGATCGCTTCGTAAGAGGTGTTGTCAAATGCTCCCTCAATATCGAGAAATGCACCCAACATCACCTCTTGGTTTTCTAGAACGTACTCCACTCTCTGTACAAGATGGTGCAGTGCCGTTTCTGTGGAGACTCCCGCTCGATATGCATATTGTCCCCGATGTATCGGACTTTCAACCAATACACCATCCCTGATATGCCTATCGAGCAGTTTTTCTAAGGTCTTCAGTACGAATGACATCAGACTTAATGGCCGCAGAGACTTGGCCCTTTCCTGTCCGATTTTGCCAGGTTTGGGTATAAAAGCCACCCTTATCAGCCTCCATGCTTTTGGTATGTACCCCAGCCCTAAACTAGCCTGCAGTATCTTACACAATTTTTTGAAAAGAAGGTCGTTTCCCTTCTGTAGAAGTATTGGATAAATCCCGTCCGGACCCGGTGATTTATATGGCTCGAATGAGTTTATTGCCCATTTGATTTTGTCCTGGTTTATAACTTCTTTTGCCACATGCCAGTTTTCCCTAGAACCATAATTCATGATATCCAGTCCGGTTTGCCATGTGTCTAGTGGTATCAGTTTTGTCTCAGACTCAGGAAAGTGCACCCTGAAAAGCTCTTTCAGGGTGTCTTCACCATTCTGAGTGTATTCACCTGACTCTTTTTGGAGCGAGGGAATACTTATCTGAGGGTCCTTTGAGAGAACTTTATGGAGCCTTGCCATTTCTGAAGTCCCTTCTATCTCTTCACAATGCCTTCTCCACGATTCTCTTTTTGCCCTTCTCAGTTCCTTATTGTAGTCAGTCAGAGCTTTGCGATAATCGCCCCACTCGCCTGACCTTTTGGCGAAATTAAATTTTCGTCTAACCTCTGTCCTTTGATTTGCAAGATTATGATTCCACCAGGGAACTTTCCTGTTGGAATTCCTGACTATCTCCGGACAGTTGTCTTCGAACGCTGACGTGACAATCTCTTGAAATTGTTCGGCAGCCATGTCTAGGTCCAATGTATGCCTTATCTTCCCGTTAATCCTGCCTAAGCTATATTCTATGTCTGCTTGATATGCTTCCCAGTTTGTTTTACGAGGATTACGATAAGTTTCCTTGATAAGCTCATTGCCTGTCATTTCAAAACAAATGTGTCGATGGTCTGAAAAGGACACCTCATCTGACACATGCCAGTTTTTCACAGTTCTAGCCACGTTAGTCGTGGCAACTGTTATATCAATCACCTCCTTCCGTCGTGAAGTCACGAAGGTTGGTTTGTTTCCTACGTTTAATATGTCTAAATTATGTTGCATTATAAACTGTAGTACTGACTCACCTCTTGCATTGGTGTTTGTACTGCCCCAAGTCAGATGGTGCGCATTCGCATCACAGCCAATGATCAATTGCAATCCATTTTTCCTGCAATCTCTCACTAGCTGCTCCAATTCCCTTGATGGTGGTTGTTCGGGATCATCATATGGGAGGTATGCTGATCCTAAAACTATCTGCTTCACCCCTCCTCCATCTATGATCTTCATCTTTACCGTGGTTAAATCCCTGGAACAGTGATTTATCAACGGCAGTGTTTTGATGTTTCGTTTGACTATTATGCAAGTTCGCGGGACATCGGCAGACCGGCTATATATAAGCTCTCCACCAATACCCGATAGACCTCTTATTTTGCCCTTGTAAACCCAGGGTTCTTGTATCAAGGCTACATCAAACCTTCTCATGGCGACAGTAAGTTCTGCCGAAGCTGACTTCGGTTGCTTCACGGTTGTCAAGATGGCGCCGAACGATGCGCACGTGAAATTACTCCTCTCTGTAAATGATGAGAATTTTAAGGAAAAAGCATTCAAATGTTGCCAGAAAACTACTAACGTTATAGTGTGCATAAAATGTGGAAGTATTTTTCATTTATCTTGTTCATCAAGAAAAAAGCAGAAATGTATAAAGTTATGTGATACTAGAATTGTATGTGAGACATGTGAACAATCTGAAAATCCCAAAGGAAACTCAGTAAGTCATACTCAAGAGGTAAATGCACATATCCTACAGTTGGAAATTGATTTTCTAAAAACAATTTTAAGTGAAAAAGAGGAAAAATATAAAATTTTATTTGATAATAATCAATTGTTAAAAAGAACTAACGAGCTCCTTGAAGAAAAAGTAAAACAAAAAACTAAAGAACCTGAATTCAAGGTAATTAACGTTGACAAAAGAAAAAACTGGACTTCCCCTGGTAAAGATGATAAACAACTACAAAATGTTAATGACCTTACTAATAGTAAACAAACTGAATTAGTAGTGACTAAAATTCCTGCAGACGGAACGCTAGCGCGATCCTCAACATCGACAAACTTTGGAAATGAAGTGCCAAATGAAAAAAAATACATTACATCAAGACAAATGAGTGCCGCAATGCAAGAAGCCAAAACTCAAACTGTTTTACATAATCTGTTGAACACTGAAAATAATGCTCCGGTTCTTTCAGAGTCTTCAAGCAACGGTGCGTGGACACAGGTAGCTCATAGAAAAAAGAGGAAGTTCTTAGTTGGAAGTACCGAGTCACCTTGCAACATTGAGGCTGTTCCACAAATGATCAACCTACATGTGACTCGCCTAAAGCCTGACACAAAACCGGAGCAATTAGAAAAGTTCCTGGAAAATCATTTAGATGGCGTAAAATGCGAAATCCATCAGTCCAAAAAACCTGACATATATGCATCCATGAAAGTGACCATTAGACGAGACTTAATTAAGAATGCATGGAAGCGAGAAATCTGGCCCAGCGGAGCATTAGTCTCGTTTTTCAGGATGAGGAGGACGCTGTCGCATTAGGTGGGTCCTCAAGCAATACAACTATTTCACGTATAGTAAATGACTTTAAATTGAAGTTAATCTCGGTTAATGTACAATGTTTAACAAACAAACTTTTAAATCTTGAGCTTTTTTCTAATGCTGAAAAACCTGACATTCTATGTATTCAGGAGCACTGGTGTAATGAGGATAATATTAATCTTATTTATATCCCAGGGTACACTTTAGTAACCCACTTTACTAGAAAAAATAAAATACATGGTGGAACTCTTATTTTATCTAAATCTGGGACAGACAAGTATGCAGTCTCAGTCGTTGATTGCCGTAAATTCTCTGAGGAAGAAAGCTTTGAATGTTGTGCTGTGACTATTTTAATCAGTAACTGTAAATTTCTAGTCATTAATGTGTACAGAACGCCTAACAGCAATCTAGATTCTTTTATAAATAATTGTTTTAATATTTTAGGTCATTTTCACAACCGTGTTGATAAAATTTATCTCTGTGGAGACTTTAATATCAACTACTTAATTCAGAGCAATGAAAAACTTCGATTAGATGATCTTTTTCAATCGTTTGGTTTGTCTCTTAATATCCCAAATATACCAACACGTATTTTCATGAATAACAATAAAGTAACAAAAACAAAAATTGACTACATTGCTACTAATAATATCACTATGAATCATACTTGTCAAGTCAATCAACCCAATATGGGTGACCATCTTGCCATTATTTTTGACATTGTTGTAGGTCGTAATCAGGATAGGATGGAATCTAATATAAAACAGCAGTGTTTTAGGTGTTTAAATGATAATAATTTAGACATCCTAAAACAAGACTTAATGAGGATTGGTTTTTGCGAGGTATACAATGAAGGTAATATTAATAACGCTTTTATCGAATTTATGGATACTTTAAACTTTGCTATTACTTCAAACTGTCCCCTTAAAAGTAAAATAGGTAAGGACGTGCATAAAAGTAAAGGTTGGGTTGATCATGACATATATGCTAGGAGTAAACAATTAAAAAACCTATTTAATGAAGCTAAAAACTCTAATAATAGTAACATCTGGAATGAGTATAAAGCTACCAAGAAGGAATACAATAATCTTATTGCTGAAAAGAAAAGGGAATTCAATTATCTTCAAATTGTAAGTAGTAATAATAAACAAAAAACTATGTGGAGTATAGTAAATAAAACTATAGGGAGAAAGCAAAGTACTAATAAAATTAAACTCAAAATTGAAGACAAACTAATATCAGATGATAAAAATTTAGCTCAATATTTTGCATGCCATTTCAATGACAAAAATAATGCACTAAAAAATAGGCTTGACAATAACCCTCAAAACTGTACTTTATCACATAGGTGGACTATAGACAGTTTTGTTTATTTTCCAGTAACATCTGATGAAGTTCTTGATATTATTTGTGGTCTTAAAAATAAACATTCTTTTGGAAATGATGAATTGAACACAAGAATGATCAAACACATCAAGGATGTTATATCAGAACCGCTGGCATATTTAATTAACCTAGTATACAACACAGGTGAATTTCCTGAAAACCTAAAATTAAGTAAAATTGTTCCAGTATATAAAAAATCCGATCACACTTGTATTGATAATTATAGACCTATTTCTTTGTTAAATGTAATTTCAAAAATTTTTGAACGAGCTTACTACACTAGGATCATACAGTTTTTGGACAAAAATAATGCACTGTGTTCAGAACAGCATGGCTTTCGATCCGGAAGATCAACAGAGGGGGCTACTGAAGTATTTATGGAATCTGTCTATAGGCATCTTGATGATGGTCTTCTTGTAGTGGGTATCTTCTTTGATCTTTCCAGAGCATTCGACAGTCTTAAATTTGAATTTGTCCTTAACAAATTGTATGTCCACGGAATAAGAGGTAACATGTTAAATTTATTGAACTCATATCTTCTGGAGAGGAAATTCTATGTTGAATTAAACAAGGAAAGGTCAGACATCTTCAGTGTAGATGTAGGAGTGCCGCAGGGATCTGTGTTGGGACCACTGCTATTTCTTATTTTTGTCAATGACCTACCCGATCATATTACTCATGACCACATTGTAATGTACGCAGATGACTCATCTGTGATTGTATCAGCACATACATACGTAGAGCTTCAAAATAGAGTGTCAAGGGTTATCAGATTATTCCAAACATGGTGTACACAAAACTTGCTACAACTGAATATTGATAAAACATCGTATATACATTTTAGATGCAAACGAAATATGCCAGTTGTGTCTATTCCTGAAATTGTAAATATTCCAAACATAAAATTTTTAGGTGTATTCTTGGACCAGTTTATGAGTTGGGATGTTCACGTTGAATATGTTAATAAGAAACTAAATTGTTCATTCTATGCTTTAGTACAGTTGAAGAGAACACTCAGTATTAAAACTCTCATTAATGTATATTATTCTTTGGTTTATTGTCACCTTACTTATAATGTTACGTTATGGGGTAATTCCACAAAATCAGACACAGTGTTTATTAAACAGAAGAGAATTATTAGACTTATCTTCAATATTCCTTTTGGGCATACTTGTAAGCAAGTTTTCATTAATAACAATATCTTACCGTTGCCTTCCATATATATCTTGAGATCCATATTGTATATTAAGCATAATTTACATTCATTCAAGAGAAATTCTGATTTACATGCATACTCAACTAGGAATGCCAATCAGTTTGTTACTGTTGGTCACAAACTATCCAAATTTGAGAAGTCCACAGATTATGTGGGGGTCAGGCTATATAATCATCTTCCAAATGAAGTTAGATCTTTGCATCCGGTGAAATTCAAAAGAGTTGTGAAAAGTATACTATGTAAACATGCATTCTACAGTGTAGAAGAATACTTAGCAACTAGATTGCTGTTATGAGTTCTGTCTAATATTAATAATTTTCATATTTATCAATGTACATTATGTTAAACCTAAAATTTAAGTGTATGTATAGGTATTTGATTATGTGTCTGTGACTATATTGTGTTGTATATCTGACGTGTATATCCATCTTTATGATGGCAGCTGTAAAGCTATACCAATAAAGTATTCTATTCTATTCTATTCTATGCTGGAGATTCGCTTGCAGGATTCTGATTGGAGCCATCAATGCCTCTGATGGTTTTGAAGGATATCTTTTCAAGTCTGTAATACGCCTTGAAATTTGCAGCCTTCAACGTTTTATAGGAGACCTCGTCGATCGTGTATACGAGGATTTGCATGTCCTCTCCGACCTTCCGATTTTTCAACAACCAGTCTTCCGTCTTAAGGTCTTTATTTTGCCTTACTAAACGGGTTCTGACTGTTGATTCTTCAGCCTCTTTCTCGGGGATGCGGGCGAGGACCATAGGGCGTTTTGGCATGTGGCTGGGATCGACCACATTTAAGTCGACTCCTTCCCACAGGCCCTCCATAGTCCTTACCACCTCAGTAGTCCATTTTTTGGTATGTTCGTTAGCACAGTTTACCCACAGAGTACCTGCGCTAAACGATGTTTTATGGAACTGTAGCAGTTGATTTTGACTTCCTACACGAGCCTCATCCACTGCTAGCTTTAGTTTGTTGATGATCAGGTCTGCGTGAGCCTGATCTAGTTGAGTATCCGGATGGTGCCTGTGTGCCACCGCTATCCTGAATGCTTTTGTGACATTGCTGTATGACCTAGTCTGCTCATGAGAGCTCCTTGGTCTCTTAGCAACCCTTTGTTGCGGGGGGGTAATGGTATTCTCCCGCGGTCTCTTTTTACCCTCGGGTTTTACCAGTACTCCCGTTTTGTTTTTATGGGGATTTGCTGTGGTCCATGTTCCAGCAGCCATTTTTGCCTTTTTCGTCATCTTTCTTTTTTGAGCTCCAGAAAGGCGTTTTTTGCTACTTTGTGCAGAGTCTGTTCCGCTTGGAACAACTTCTGGCTCAGTATTTGGGACAGATACAGAATCCACGACTGAAGTCGCCTCTGTGTCCGTTCCCGTTTTTGTGTTTGTTTTTTCAATCTCGTTCTCCATATTTGTTCCCACGAGTTGGGACGAATTGCTGTCAGGCACGGCAGTGCGCCCTTACCGTGCTAAGGCTATAATCCCCCAGAGTTCGCCATCTCTCTAGGGCATCGCTTTAGATACACTTTACTCCCTGTACCATGCATCCCGTCGGCACGATGGTGTTACACCTTAGGATTGGGAGGATGGATCATTTGGCGTTACCCAGGGTGCACCACGTGGAGGCGATCCATCGCTACACCCCTTAAATCGCGTATAACTCGACAACAATCAATTTTAGAGAAAAATCACAAAATACCTTTTTTTGCTCAGAATAACCCAAATGATCTAAAAAAAATTGTTCGAAGTGAAAAAATTATTTTTGTGAATTTGTCTAAAAAAATTGTTTAAAAAACAATTTATCGATCAAGGTACTGCCTGGCACCCAGTAGATTTGTTATAAGGACCTCTTTTTTAGTAAGTTTGTGCAAAAAATTCGAATTGGAGTAATTTACCTAACGGGGGCGACGATACAGCCTAGACTAATTTGAACATATTCAGTAACATTTAATTTCTAGAATCGGCTGTTTGTGTGAATCAGAATCAACTTTTACTAAATGGCATTGGGAAGAGTATACTTTTCCTAGTTGGAGTCTACTTTTACTAGTAAATGTTGAATATAAATCTTCATTTTATATTTATAATCAACTTTTACTGAAACCAGCCGTTAGAGTTGACTCCAACTAGTTGGAGTCAACTCCAACTGGATAATCAACTTGAACTGTAACATATATAACCATTGTAATGCTGCATTATTTTTGTGTTTAATCACGGAGCTACCGCTTTTTCCGTCTCATCAAACTTAATGCATTAGAGAGAAATCGAAAACTGTGACGCACTGAAAAATGATCATGAGAACAAGAATAAGTAATACCTACGTATTTTTTATGGGAAATAAGCCACAATTTTACTAAAAAATGAATTTATTAACGTTTCGAAGCCCAAATCGGGTTTCGTTATCAAAATACAAAATACTATTAAAATAAAACAAACATGTTGTTGCTAAGTAAAAAAAAATTCTTCTAATAATTTATTTAATCTGACTCATTTATATTGGCAATTCAGACGTATATTATACATTTTAAAGTAGAAGACTTTAAAATGATATCGCCAATATTTATGAGTTGCGTTCCTGTGACGACTTTACTAAAAGATAGTTCATTCGATTACATGAAATCAATCCCAACTTAAGAATATCCGTCGCAAAAAAATCATAGTATGTGATCTATCATTAAAAAGACAACCAAATGCAACGATGACAGTAAAATTCTCGCGTTATAGATTCCATAGTAAATCACGAGGGAAAACCAGTAAAATTGTGGCTTATTTCCCATAAAAAATACGTAATTATAAAAATGCCACAAGGAAATAGCTTCAGAACAACATTAAGTAATACCTAGTCTGAATAATATTGGCTACAACTCTGGTAACCCATTAATTATAATAGACTAATATAAAAACAATTATTATTTCTTATTGTAACCAATAATTTGATAACCAACAAATTGTCAAGAATTAACATTACCAATAGTTTTCGCGCACGCGCTCCTGTGCCGGAGCGATGGCTGAGAATGTCTAGGTATCCGCTTGTTCAAAGCTTGGTTCCCTGTATTCAGACAGAATCAAAACTAACAGAAAATGAAAATGAGAGACAGCCAGTGGCGTCGGAACAGTGTGGGCTGGGTGGGCTTGCGCCCACCCATGGATTTTGATGGGTGGGCGCAGCCCACCCATTAAAATGCATGAGATTTTTCTTTTTACATTACATTTTCTATAGAATATTTGATATCAGTTAAGATGATATCATAAAGCTGATATCACTCTTCATTTCAACATTCATATTTCAAACAGTTTCGCGCGCTCATGTTTCACTCACTGTGTGTGCGTGACTCAGGGATACTCTCCCTTCTCTCTCTCTTGCTGCCCCTCATCAACAGTTTCTCTTCGACGCACATCGCATTGCTTCGTCTCTGTCGGGAACGTTCGAACCATAGACGAGGGGCAGCGGCGGCAAAGAGGAGAAGAGTATCCCTGAGTCCTCTGTGGCTATATGCACATCATATAACCTATAAATAAACTGTCGATTAAGTGATTGCCAAGCAACCTGAAGAGAGAGTGTTTTCAGTAAAATCTTTTCCTTGATTGAGATCGTCGCTAGTTCAACTTCAAAGGTAAGAATGAGATAGTTATTATATTGTTACGTCAGATCTATCGTAAATTACGAATTATTCGTAATTCATGTAAATTTACGTAATGTAAATATATGCAGTTATATCGAGAATTTTTTTTATAAAAATTTTGCTTCTTCTACATATTCATTTTTATATTCATTTTCCACATATTTACTTTGTTTGTATTGAAATATAACAACCATATGTTTTTGTTAATAAAATATTTTTCCATATAATTTAATTGAAAATCTACTTCTAGATGCTCTTCATGGAAAAGACATTCCGAGCTTGGATGATATCCAAGAGTTATTGAAACCTTTCTCAGACGACTTCGATGCAGATCTTCTCAGAACAGAGCTGAAGATGTTGTCAAGTCTTCAATTGGACCAACGCCCAGAATGTTGTCAAGATTTAGCTGAATTCCTTTCCAAAGAATCTAAAACTGTCAAATCGATGCTTCAGCAAGTCCTTCAACTGCTAATTATCGTGTTGACTGTTCCGGCATCAGCTGCTTCAGCGGAACGTTCGTTCAGCGCTTTGCGACGTTTGAAGACGTACCTTCGCAGTACTATGACCCAAAAACGTCTTAATCATGTGATGCTTTTACATGTACATGAAAACTTGGCTGGCCAACTCAAACTACAGGACATAATGCGTGAATTCGTTTCCAGAAATGACGAAAGAAAACGTGTTTTTGGTCGAGTGTAGACCTATATGTAAAAATTTTATATGCAAATAAAGCATTTTTGTTCGTTTCATACTATTTTAACATGTTTTATCTGAGCCCACCCATCAAAATTTACCTTCCGACGCCACTGGAGACAGCTTATATTTCGATTCGTTTCAGAGGTGTTTAAGAAAGTCAAGAGCTTAAGGGATGCCAAATTAAATTTATATGCCAAACTAAAGCAAAAATAAAACACAAAAACGAAGATTTTTATTTAAATCACATGCAAGCCAACACGTACAATTTTAGTTTATCGTTTTATTTTAGAACACTAGTTTTTACTTTAGTTAAATTAAAAAACAAATTATGAAGAATTCTGAAGAAGTGCCATGTAGGAAAATGCCCCTTTCATTATCTATAAACAAAAGAAGCACAATTAATAGTAATATCAGTAATGGTATTCTTGTTCTCATGATCATTTTTCAGTGCGTCACAGTTTTTCGATTTCTCTCTAATGCATTAAGTTTGATGGGACGGAAAAAGCGGTAGCTCCGTGATTAAACACAAAAATAGTGCAGCATTACAATGGTTATATACATAAGATGTCTATTCCTAACCTACGTTTGATTCGTTGATATTTAGAATGCGCGTTTTTTCTAGCCAATCAAATACACGTAAGGTAAATGTCCCAGTTATAGACACTGTCCCAGTTATCGACAAAATACGTGAAATTATGCAAATATTAAGGGTTCCAAAGTTGTTTTTGTCATGCGTACACCTCTAGTCGTCCACCTCTAACTGTTTCCTGTCATAATTAGCGCCAACTAGCGCCAATAGATCTACAGTTTTCAGCAGTATTTAATAAACGGTGGTTAATAGAGGACGTGTTTCGGTCACCGTCTGCTACGACTAGTTCACTTAGTAAAAACGCTTAGAATCCTTCTTGAGGGAATAAGCTTATAAGAGTTTAAGGTGAGATATATTACTTGTAGTGCATGTTCTATATGTTTTTTAATATATTTTCTCCAATATTATCAATAAAAAATAGTTTCTGATTCTTATAATTCCCGAATTTTTTGGTTATCCTTTAGTGTCTATTACTGGTACAGTGATAACCAGTTATTGACACAGGTGTCGATTACTAGGTCTCAAAAGAGAAAGATTTTATACTTATCCTTTTCTAATCTGTTGAGTTTATCTATATTCCAACTTTCTCTATAGTTTCTACAAAAATCAATCTAACTACGTACCAGTTATTGACACCCTTTTTTATGAACGAGTTAGTGATAATCTTCTAAATATAATCGGTGTCTATAACTGGTTCCCGTGGGTGTCAATTACTGGTGCTAGAGATATTTAGGCTCTGAAATGTACTATTATACTTTTTAATTGTTCTAGGATGGCTCCAAAATTTAATTACAGTCAAGAACAGATGCTGAAAGCTTTGGAGGCCGTTGGTCAAGGTATGCCGATGAAAACAGCTAGCAAAACGTTTGGTGTCCCTCGAGTTACCTTGATGTACAAATTTAAAGGGAAGTCTCCTGTTAATAGAAAAATGGGACCAACAACTTTTCTTACAACAAGAGACGAAAGTGAGCTTGAAAGATGGATTTTTTATTGTGGAAATTCTGGTTTTCCCATTACGAAAGAAATACTGTTGGATAGCGTACAGATCCTCGTTAAAAATCTATAAAATTTCCTAAGAAGGCATCCGCAAGTTTCTGCAAGAGTTTCACAGAATTTAGCACCTGGTAGAGCTTCGGTAACGGAAGACAACATAAGGTCGTGGTTCTCTGAAGTTAGGCAACATCTGAATGAGGTCGATTGCCTTAAAGTATTGGACGATCCTCAAAGAATATTTAACTGCGACGAAACAGCCTTTTTTCTTTCTCCCAAAGGATCTAAAGTTCTTGTGAGAAGAGGCGACAAAACAGTGTATAACTTTATAAACTGTGACGAGAAAGAATGTATTACAACATTATTTGTTGGAAATGCTTCTGGAAAACTGGCTCCTCCAATGGTTGTGATGAATTTTCAAAGATTTCCTAAAAATATTATACAATCTATGCCTAACAATTGGTCATTTGGAAAGACAGAGAGTGGTTGGATGACCTCAGAAACGTTTTACCAATACATAACAAATGTCTTTTACCCATGGTTGACTAATAATAAAATTCCACTTCCTGTTGTTTTATACGTCGATGGGCATTCATCACATATTACGATGCCTTTAAGCCAATTCTGTGAAGAGAATAAAATAATACTTGTTGCCCTGTATCCTAATTCAACTCATATAATACAACCTATGGATGTCTCTCCTTTTCATCCCTTGAAAAATCAATGGAAAAAAATGATACATAATTGGCGAATGGAGAATAATGGAGAACGATTAAAACGTGAAAATTTTGCTCCAGTATTGTATAAAACCCTTGACGCTATAGATATTGAAAAAATATTACCAAAAGGATTTAAGGCTTGTGGTTTATATCCATTTAATCCTAATGCTATAAAATATTCTAAATTAATTAAAAAACCTTGTATAAATGTCGCAAGCCAGCGTCAAAATATTGATGAACTCAGATCGCAGCTCATCTTTTTTGAAAGAAGATTACCTACAGAAAAGTTGTGTTTGTTTAAAGCAACTTCTACAATTTGGAATGGAAATATCGAGGATACAAGTTTGTACGAGTACTGGAAAACTTTGGTAAATGATGCAAATCCCGATGCCAATAATACTGTTCGGAAAAGTGTAGATGCCTCAGAGTTAAATTATATCCACAATGAAGACCAGTATACATGGCTAGATGCAGTTCTTGCCAACGGTACAAGCCTGGAATTGGAAGTCGGTGCAGATGGTCAGGTAAGAACATTAATAAATTTAGAAGATGTGCTTTCTGGCGATACTGAAGATGATACTGTTAATGATAAAGTATTAGCAGAAAAGGACATATCAATCGAAAATAATGAAGGAATTGTATTCAAAGAAGCAAATGAAACAGTTTTAGCGGACAACTGCATTTCTGCTGTAGACGAAATTAAATTACAAAATCAGACCAATCTAGAACCATTAGAATTCATAACAAATAATACTACTATTCGACCGCAGACTTCAGAACTCGTGAATTTAGAAACTGTTTCCACTCTAGAGTTACAAAATCAGACCAATATGGAACCATTAGAATTAACAACAAATGATATTTTTACTAGACCGCAGACTCCGGAACTCGTGGATTTGGAAAATGTTTCTGCTGTACAGAAATTCAAGTTACAAAATCAGACCAATCTAGAACCATTAAAATTGACTGCAAATGATATTTTGATAGATCCTGATCATTATAACCCCACCAAACCAGTTTTAAATGATATTACTTTGGAAAACCAGAATAATTTGAATATTCAGTGTAATTCATCAACAGCAACTGATGCCGAAAATACTATCGTTTCGCTAGAACAGTCTAGCCCTAAGGAAAATATATTAAATCAAAAAATCCCTAATGATGTACCAAGCCCATTTAAGAAATCATTATTTTGGCCTGATCCGCCAAAGCCCAAAAAGAAATATAAAGAAAAAGTTCCTTCGGTTGCTACATCTCAAGCCTGGAAGGACTATTACAATAAAAAAGAGGAAATGAAAAAAAAGAAAGCCGAAGAAATTGCAGAACGAAAACGTAAACGTCAAGAAAAATCAAAGGCAATCGAAGAAGCTAAAAGAAACAAAATAAACAAAAAGCAGAAAAAACAACTGATGTCTCGGATTCCAATTCAACCCAGTCATCTATAATTACCGGACAAATTGAGCAGAAAAAAACAACTGAGGTCTCGGATTCCAATTCAACCCAGTCATCTATAATTACCGGACAAATTGAAAAAGGCTCGTATGTCATCGTAAGATATGATAATGATATATTTCCAGGGGTTGTGTTGAATAAAACCGATCGAGAGTTCCATGTTAATGTATTAATAAAGAGTGGTTTAGGATGGAAGTGGCCGAGCACACCAGATGTACTCTGGTATCCAAAAGACGATATTTTGAAAATCATTAATGAACCTAGTATGCTTAATAAACGAGGTGTATACTCTGTACCAGAGATTAAAGACTTTATTCAAAATGTTTCAAACTGATTACATACTTATTGTTTTATATTTTTTAATCAACTTTTTTAAATATTTTTTTATTAGTTAATTACTTGCACATTTAACAATATTATCGCAATTAATTAAATAAGTAAGTTCTTACCTAAGTACTTTAAGCATTTTCGTATGCTAAACTTCCTAGTGTCAAATACTGGGACATGAAATGTCTATTATGAGGACAGTTAAAAACTGCTGGTGTCGATTACTGGTACAAATGGTATTATTCTTATTATTTTATTTTTCATTTTAAAATATGAAATTTTCCGCCATTTTAGAACATACCAATTAAAAGTAAAATAACAGAAGCTCATGAGGAGCTTAATATATTATATTAATATTAAAACAATATTGACATATTGAAAACCACATTTCAAACTTTACCTTAACGTGTCTATTACTGGGACATTTACCTTATTACGAACATTTGACGAAAACTTCGTCTATTTTGGCCAATTTTTAGAAGTGTCAAAGAGTCAAGTGACGGTTATTATTCAGGTCAGTATTTTGTGTACCTATCATTTTGAAATTTCGAATTCGACTTCCCTTGTGTTTCACAACGTTTTTGTGCATTATTTTTTGTTTTGGTTTAGAATTTAGTTCGTTAAAAGTTAGTTTTGTATTTTGGTTTAGAATTTAATTCGTTAGAAGTTAGTTTATACTCCAGGTTATTATGCAAGAAAAATATCCATAGTAAGGAGACGTAACTCATGGCTGAAGAACCTTAGGAACTGGTTTGGATATAATAACAATGAATTATTTAGAGGTGCGGTTTCAGAAATAAAGATCGCTCTGATTATTACCAATTTTTGAAGCGGAGACAGCACCTAGAGAAGAAGATAAAAATACAGTTTATGGATAGTTTTGTGTCATTTTTGAATGTTTCCATATTTATAAATTTAATTAACAATATTGTTTATTTTTAATTTTATTCACCTTTATAAAAAATACCTACATGTTAACATATTGTGTAAACATAAAATCTACTAAATTACTAATTAGTTTAATTCCACAAGCTTTTCACCTATGGCGAAGTACGATTCTGGCATCTTTCAGATTCGTCAATAATTACATGAAATAAGTCTCGACACACCCAATACAGTATATGACGTCATAATTAATGACGCACTGAAAAATGATCATGAGAACAAGAATAGGGGAGCCCAAGCGGGGATTTTTGCAGTAACTCGAGCGCGTCAGATTATCATGTGGGGAGAAACCTGGTACCCTGTAGATGTACCTCTACCATATATTGGCTGTAAACACAGGGAGTTCGTAAAGGGGGGCCAGAAAAAAAATATATCCTTAGAAAAACTCGAAATCGTCAGATTAAGATAAGCAAGTTAAGTACATGCAAAACTGTGTATATTTCAAAAATCTGACGATTTGGGCGTGGCGTAAGAAAATGGGTGAGTCACAAAGTTTCACAAGAAAAAAGCGAATATTTCGCGAAATGAACGATAGATCTAAAAACTAAAAAATAGAGGGGTGGGGGGTAAATTTAAAATTTTAAATACGAATCCTGCGATATTTCGCGAAATGAACATCAGATCAAAAAATTTAAAAATACACTTATTCAATACGTTTGAAAAATCTATCGAATGGCACGGAGTGCGACACGGAGGAATAAACACGACCCCCCACGGAGATGGGGTAGGGGGTTACTTTAAAATTTTAAATAAGAGCTCCCATTTTTATTGAAGATTCGGATTTGTTACGTAAAAATAAGTAATTTTTATTTGAAACATTTTTTAGAATTATGGATAAATGGCGCTGTAATCGGAAAAAACAATTATTAGAAATGGAAAATTAAATTAAAAATGGAAAGTCGCCACTAAAATGGAAAACTTTACTTAACTTTTTTTGGCTTTAGGACCTACTCTTCACGAACCAATAGGTCCCCAAAGCGCTCGAGTGACTGCACATTTAGCATACTTTCCTCCCCTACTATAACATTTATTGGGTTTATCCCATAGGCGTGTTACCGTGAGTATGGCACCCACCCGTAATCTAGATGGGGAGCTGTAATGAGATAAAATTTATCTAGCATTATTTAATAATGTAGTCTCCTAAAAATATAAGAAATAGTTATTTAAATAATCGAAAATAAACCACCCACTCACATTGTAAACTTGCATACTCTGTGGTTTTCAAAATTTTGGAGTTTCAAAAAGAGTGATCTGTTAATCGACATTAAAATAAAAAATCTTCACTTCACCACCATCATAGAATTAATACCAGAAAAACAGCTTATTTTGTACGGACAATACAAAGAATGTCAGGCCATGGCCTACCAAGCTAATATTGGAATGATAGCCATCTGAGCGACAAAAAAAAAAGACGTTCACATACGATGTAGCATTTGAAAGAAGAGCATGTTTTTAATCTACAAGATTATCTATTGTATTTTGTATAGGTAATACCATTTATTTAAATTTATTTAATATTGTTGAATTTTTTTAATCCACCCTGCTGTTTTAAAAAAAGGTTATAAGTAAAGTTTTGAATAAACCCTTGGATCATATCCATATGTTTTGTATATTTATACTACCCTCTGGGAAAAATGTTAACAAAGTTACTAATATAAATGTAATGCGAGTTTTAGTACAAAAGAAACAGGAAAAGTGGCATAAAAGCCTAAAACGAAGGAAAAGTTGCCAAGTTAGACTCAAAAGAGGAATCTCTTGTGACTGTCGCCCCAAATGGTATCATTAAGTCGAAAAATCTACCCAGTAAGTACCCAGTAGAGAATTAGAGGACATTTTCCAAACGGCGTCCTTTTTTAAATAGTAGGAAGGTCGTACAGTCTGCGTAAGTATCCATTGTTCATTTGGTAATGGTAGTTAGCTTTTCTTCTTAAACCCTTCATTTCTACCCCATTACCTAAATAGTTTGTGTTGACCCCTGACCCCATCTAAGCAAGCATTCTAAACGCTTCAACGAAAATATCGTAAACACGCCTATGGGTTTATTATTCCAAACAAAAACTGACACAAAATAATAAGAACACATATACCTACCATAAGCAACAAAGCAAAATTCATTTGTCCTAACGGTAGTGCCTCCAACTGAAGCGTGATATTACTGCTCATTAGAATAAATATAATATCTTTCCTTGTCTTAATATCCGTCATGTACCATAACGAGTGGTACACCGCATCAGTTATGTCGTAATTCTAAAAATATATACAGCAATAATCGATCTACTTTATTTAACAACAGTGGACCATAATTTTCATTAAAAATACGATTTATTTTAATGTTTCTATTTCTACCTCCAACATCATTCATAGTATGTATTTTATGAACCATTTCAAAGATTGAAATATATCTACCAAAAATGGCGTATGTTCAAATTAAAATTGTAATTTATTTTTAACCCTCAACTGGTATGGTGGGTCAATATTGACATAACAAAATTTAATTAGATTATTTAATTCATAGAGATTCTGGCCAATACAAACCTAGAACAATAAAAACTACAGCGAGAATTTTTTTCGATAATTTCCCGTCGTCAAGTATTACGACAGATGACCTTCGTTGCTAGGCAAAAATGAACATTCAGTGACATAACCGACAATTAATGTTTTACAGCTTGTCAAATAGAACACCATGAACAGGTTTAGCAAATATTCAGGCGGATTTATCAATATAATTTTAGATAAAATGATTTAAAAAGACAGTTTTATTCATGAAATAATTTTACCAAATTACACTCGAGCTCTTAAAAATTACCAATTTGTTTTGCCCGCATGACATTTTTACATCTCAAAACTGAAAACTGTAACTTGGGATACAAATCGATAATTTTAGAGCTCTCGTGTAATTACTACTGCCATTTTAACCAATATTGCAATCTGCGCACGGCACTGGCCAGTTGTGAATTCTCCTATTTTCTACAGTACATTTCTACAGTACAGTTTTTTTGAAAACTTAAGTTTTCAAATAATTTCAAGGTACCAACAACTCTAGACTTTTTGAGATTTTGACTAAAATGGTTATTTTTTCATTTCTTTTTTTATAGGACGAACATAAATAATTTGTAAAAAAAGTATTTAACCAGATTGGCGTTTTTTTTTAATATTTTCCATTATTATTTTGTTAGTCTTTGTATTAACGTGCAAAAAATGCAATTTTTATGTTTAATTCATAATATTAAGGTATATAATCTGTATCCATTTATTTTCTTGTTTTATATTTTTCCTAAGGAAAGAATGATATAGACATAATATAAGCAGAATGGGAGAAGGAAGACTAGTAAAGATACCACGAGATAGATGACCAAACGGCCGAAGGAGTATAGGAAGGCCAAGGAAGAGGTAGTGACAACCTGGATATCTGATGAGGAGGCATCCGAAGATTGAACAGGTGCTAGCCTATTAAGGAAGCAGGAAGAAGAAGAAAATAGTTATTTTCCTAACTAGTGCGTAAAGTGATACTTTCACGCACGAGATTGCCGTTGATCCGAACGACGCGAATAGCGGAGTTCGGGTAAGCAGTCGAGTGGAAGACGCTTTCAAATCACCGAGGAAAAATTCAATGTAGAATCAGTACGGAACGACTCTACAAGAGAAATGTACCAAAGGAGGCTAGCACAGAAGATTGAAGAGGCAGCATCAGAATCTCTAGGAAAACGCAAAATCATACTGAACAAAAAAAAAACAACAACAATACACCATGGTTCAGAAAAGAAATTAAAGAGAATCGAGAGGCCTACATAAAGTGTAAAACATCAAATACTCCAGAATCCAGAGATACCTGTAGAAGAATAATACGAAATAAAACAAAGCAGTTAGTAAAAAGAACAAAAAATGAACACTGGAAACAGATTACAGAAAGGATGGAAAGCAACTTCTACGGCAGAATTAAAGGAATACAATAATATACCAGCAAACGAATAGGAAAGATAGTTGTCCGAACTGTTTAAAGGAAAGGAAAATTATAATCAACACAATAATGTACCTGAACTAAGACACGAAATAGATCTCAGTTTTCAGGAAGTAGAGATAGCCATAAATTCGCTCAAAAATAGAAAGTCACCAGGACCAGACGGAATAACCAGCGAGCTTATAAAATACGGAGAAGAAAGTATAGCCCTAGAGATGACAAAACTTATACAAAAACTAATATTGAACTGCAAGATACCAGACGCATGGAGAAAGAGCATAATGATACCAATGTTCAAGAAAGGAGACAAAGAAGACCCTAACAATTATAGAGGTACAAATCTACTGCTCACCGCACTTAAGCTAACCATAAAAGTCCTAATAAAAAAAATCAATAAACTAACAATTTTATCAGATGAGCAACAAGAATTCAGATCCGGAAGATCCTGCGTGGACGCCGTATTTGTACTAAGACAAATCACAGAAATGGCCATCGAGTACAATAAACCAGCATATCTATGTTTTATAGACCTGACAAAGGCTTTCGATCGCATCCAAGTCAAAGACGTCTTACACTTACTGTATAGAAGAAGCACACCAATCAATATTATACAAACTATCGAAAACATCTACTACCATAATCGAATAAAGGCAAAGATAAATGGAAAACTAACACAGTTTATACCAGTACAAGGCGGAGTCAGACAGTGACTTGTTAAGCCCACTGCTCTTTAATATAATAATGGACGAAATAAAAGAAGCAGTACGTAAAGGTGATGGAGTGATGGTTACAGAATGGAAAACAAAGAAAACCAAATATTATGTTATGCAGATGACGTCTTATTAATCGCCGAGACAGAAGACGATCCCCAAAGATTAACTCACATCTTCAATACAACAGCCAATAAATACAATATGATAATATCAGCAGGAAAAAACCAAATATGTGACAACATCTAAATACCCACTATGATGTAAAATCGAGATTTAAAGCAGCAAGCAAGGTTTAGATATCTAGGAATAGATATAAACAGTTACGGAGATGTTGAAGAGGAAGTACGACAACAAAGCTTAAAAGCAAGTTAAGCGCCGGGATCTTTTAATGACACAATCTGGAAGAACAATCACCTAAGACAAGACACAAAAGCAAGAATCTATAAAGCAGCAATTAGACCTTTATTGACATACATGGCGGAGAAAAGACCTGACACATCTAAAACGAGACGACTACTAGAATCAACAGAGATAAAAATACTTCAATGAATATCAGGGACAGGTCTGTTGGATGGGAGTAGAAGCGAAACCTTAAGAAGATCATGCAATGTAGAAAACAGAAATTAATGGGTGACAAAACGGAAACAGGAGTGGAATGAACACATTAGTAGAATGGCAGAGGGTAGGATAGTACGAATAGCACGAGATAACTGACCAAATGGACGAAGAAGTATTGGGAGACCAAAAAAAAGGTAATGCGATAATTTAAAAAATTTAGGAGGCTAATATTGAAGAAGAAACAATTTTAAAGCCTACAGCCTACATACAATAAGGAAGAAGAAGGTGAACTAATTATAACATAAAATATTTCGCATATATGTAAAATGGTGCAGGATTTATACTCGCGGGTCACCATTGTCCCAACATACCTTAGATGGTTATCTAAATCACCATACTAGTTGAGGGTTAACACTAGATAATATCAAAAATCTAAAAACAAAAATTTCAGAACTTTAAAAATGAATCCATTGAGAAAAATCTGCTTAATTTCCAGCCAGCACTTAAATAAAAAAAATTAATAAGATAAGAGAATACATCAAATATATATTATTATCGACAAAAGTAAAAACATTAGAGGCAACAGTAGCGATCAACGGGTAGCAACAAACGCGGTCCAAGATTGCGGCTATAATTTTGAATAATTTATCGAAATATTTGGCACACATATCCGTAATATAGTAAAGAATGGCGATACAGAGCCCAATTTGAGAAATATATTAGTACATAAATATGTGGAAATTACTCTGTAATTAAATAAAATATTAAAACAAGGAGCCTGGACCAGATAACAGCAAAACTACAGGGTAGCATCCCATGGTGCCTAATGTATGCTGATGATGTGGTGTTAATAGGAAATAGTGAAAGAGACTTAGAACAAAAACTGGAACAGTGGAGACAAGCTCTGGAGGAAAAAGGTTTAAAACTTAGTAGGACAAAAAAACAGAGTATTTGGAATGTTCATTTAAAGATACAAAGGAGTTACTAAAAATAAAATGGTATCTTTGGATGGTGACATGATTGTGAAAAGCAATAGTTTTAATTACCTAGGATCGGTATTACAGAGTAATGGAGAAATAGATGGAGATGCATGCAATATAATTGGGGCTGGATGGATGAAAGGAAAGAAGCGAGTGGTGTGTTGTGTGACAGAAAAATTCAATACAATCTAAAATCAATCAGAAGAATCTAAAAATGTAAACAGTACATTTATTTATTTAAAATGGATGAGGGCGTTTTATGAAAAAAATATAATTTTGTGTCACCCTGTTAATACGGGTGACCCTGTATATTGGAAAATATTTTTAAATTATGGTACTGTCTATGTTCCCAACTTTCACCTAAATATTTTTTTCGTATCTCTTACGACAAACGAGAAATTTGAATTCCTTGCACTAATGCATTAGCCTATATTTAGGAACTCCAAGCACTCCCTGCAACGAAAATATAGTCCGATATATTAAGACAAATCGTAAATTGGAGGAGCTAACCAGCTGGAATCCAGAGAGTCTAAAATGTCTCCTAACAAGGCTGCCTCCCATATAGTATCTCTATCCAGAGCTCCACGAGATCGAACACATACTACCAACGTGAAAAGAGACCTAAGGGCATTAAAACAAATTATGAACAGAACGAACTCCGAATATTCAGCAAGAATAATTATTTCTGAAATCACACATGCGCTGAAAGAAATGAAATCAGCTAAAGCACCTGGGTTTGATGGTATCCATCCAGAGTTCTTGATACACAGTGGTGCATACACGAAACAGTGGCTTGCAATGTTCTTTAATGATATACTTCAGTCAGGCAACATTCCTTTCTCACTTAAGCGAACAAAGATAATTGCAATTCCGAAACCGCGCAAATCAAACGATAAGCCAGAAAACTACCGCCCCATAGCTCTACTCAGCATGGTATATAAACTATTAGAAAAGTTTCTCCTCAACAGAATTAGTCACAGGATACTAGAAAATGTCCCCATTGAACAAGCTGGCTTCCGCCCTCATCGAAGCTGTACGGACCAAGTGCTGTCATTAACAACTTTTATAGAAGCTAGTTTTCAAAAGAAACAAAAGACAGCAACAGTATTTATAAATCTAACAGCAGCATATGATACTGTTTGGAGACAGGGATTAATATATAAACTGGCCCGTATCATCCCCTGCAGAAAGATAATTAACCTCATTGACAACATGCTGACAAACAGAACCTTCCAGGTTATAATGGGAAAGGAGACGAGTAGGCAGATGAAATTTAACAATAGTCTTCCACAGGGTTCTGTCCTTTCCCCTTTATTTTTCAGCCTCTATATTGCTGACATGCCTGAAACCGAATCTCGGAAGTTTGGATATGCTGACGACTGGACCCTTGCAACAAGCCACCAATCTTTAGAAACTACAGAAATCACTCTCACGAATGACTTATCCATCCTCAGCGAATACCTTAAGAAATGGAGACTACAGCCAAGCACTTCAAAAACTGAAGTATCAGCTTTTCATCTCAACAACAAGCTGGCAAACAGAGAATTGCGAGTGTATTTTAATAACAAGCTGTTAAATCACAATAAATACCCGAAATACCTTGGGGTTACTCTAGACAGAACGCTCACATTCAGAGAACAGCTGACGAAAACAGCAGCAAAATCTAAAACACGCAACAATATAATACAGAAACTCTGCGGCACTACATGGGGGTCCACAGGATCAACATTAAGATCCTCTACTCTTGGCCTGATATATCCAGTGGCAGAATACTGTGCTCCAGTGTGGCTAAATAGCAGGCATACCCACCTGGTTGACACCCAACTAAACCGTGCTATGCGTATGATAACAGGCACAATTAAGCCCACCCCTACAATGTGGCTACCTACCCTTAGTAATATCCCAGATAGCATGTAAACTTGTAGCAAGTTTGATTCTTCTTTGATTTTTCATTGCCGCGTCAAATATGACGAGGCAAGTTTGTGATAAGTTTGCTGCAATATTGTTATGACAAAGATGACTAATCAAGTTTGTAGCAACTTTGCTGCAAGCTTAGTTTTGCACAGCCCGGTTCGATTCGGTTTTCGTTCGGCACCCCGACTGATGTCCCGCCCACGACAACGAATGTGTTGCCACCCGGAGGGAAATTTCCGTGTTTGCGAGAATTTTCAACATATAATTGAAAAAGTTATCTCAAAAGGGAATTTTTGCTCCAGTCCAAATTGCACAATTTAAAAAAAATCAAAATATTTGACAATAATTCAACATATTTTCGCAGATTTTGTAAATAGGAGTGAATTTTTTCATAAAAGTGAGAATTTTTAAGGAAAGTTGAGGGAAAAAGTTTACTCGACGGCTGGCAACACCGGAAAAATAATCTGCTACGCGCCGTACGCGGTGATTTGTTGTGGTTATGTTTTATGTTGAATGTTGATATTTTTCTTAAAAAGTTTTTTACAACTTAAATTTTCCGTACAATTCTCCGAGACTATTACCTTACCTTAATTATTATTACTAAGCTGAAGCCTATTTTCTTCATTGTTAATAGACCAAACTGCATGCTTACTGCATTACAAACTAGTACTCCTACTCATTTTGCTCTGGTGCCATTGAGGTAAGTCTTTTTATGTTTTTTTTTTGTAGCTTCTAACTGTACTCACATACTATTTAAAATAAATTATATATTATAAAATAGGTATAATAAATAAATTTTAGGTTTTATTGTAAAATTGTTACTTTAACATCTTTTTCCCTCTTTAATAACATAGATTAATTCTGTTCACACAGCAAGAGTTTTTAACAATTTCTATTTGTTATTTGTTTCAGAGCTATTAGACAAAACCAAACATCGGAATCTGAAGCTAGGGCGTTTAATGTAAGTTCCAATGAATAATTTTATACAATAGATTGAATTTTAGTTGATTGATTAATAAATAGTTATATAAAATGGTATTCTATTTTTTATTCAAATAAAACAATTATTCAAATTGTGGCTAATATGTCAAAACAAATCTTAATCAAGTCTGTATGAACTTTGAAAAAACAAAATTTATGCAACAAAACAAAACAAACCTTCAGCAAGTTTGTTAGATATATCAAGTTTGTATCAGGTTTGAAAAAACAAACTTCATGCAAGTTTGTCACACTGTAACTAGAAAGTTTGATTTAAACTTGCTGCTAGTTTGCAGAGCTGCCATGGCAAACTTGCAGCAAGCCTTTAAGTTTGATGTATCAAACTTGTTGCAAGTTTGAAACAAGTTTATATTGCTATCTGGGATAGCACCACCCAACCTACGCCGCGAACGTGCATTGGTTAAAGAATATAACAAAATAATGGACAGTCGCCAGCTTCTAGTCCACAACGATATCCCCGATATTCTTGGAAACCGTCTCCGATCCAGGTTACCCCCTCTACAATCTGCTCAAGCGCTGTAGCAATCCAACTTTGACTTAAATACCCGATGGAGAGAAGATTGGGAAAGTAGGACAGATCCGCATTACCATAGTCTACCGGACATCATAGGGAAACCTGGCGATTTTGAACGTCCCTGTAAGATTTGGGCAGCCCTTAATCGAATTCGAACAAACTGTGGAAGATGCGCCGACTCCCTCTACAGATGGGGTAAACTCCCCTCGCCTTCTTGTGACTGCGGCGCTGCAAGACAGATGATCAGTCATATTGTTCAGGACTGCCCACGCAGAGCATACACAGGCGACCCTATAGACTTTGTAATGGCAACTGAAGGGTCAATCGAATATATAAAAAAATTGGACATCTGTTTGTGATACATTGTATAATGCATAAATCTAAATGTATTCTGTGATGTACTTAAGCCATACGCTAAATAAATAGACAAATCGTACAAGATGAGCAGGACTTCTTCTGGAAAGGTGCCATAAAAAGGTCATGTCCGGGGTCCTCTCATCAGACAGTTCGGTATGAATACAGTATGATTAATGTAGAAAGTCAACATAAATAAAATATCTGTAAATATTTGGAGAATTTATGAAAATATCTAAATAACCCTATAGTACAGGAACCGAAGCTTTCCACCTCGCAATTATTACAGAATGGATCGATTTGCTTAAAAATTTGAGAATAAGTAGTGGATAGTCTAAGGATCAAAATCTATATGATGTCGAAGGGAGCTTTTACCATGGGGGTCGTTGCCACCCCATATCTAGGGGGGAAATTTTTTATTAAATTTTGACCGCAAAAGTTGATAAAAAAAGTTCATTATAAGCAAAAAATGTTATATACATTTTTTTGACAAAATCAACAGTTTTAGATTTATTCGCTGTTGAATGTGTTAGTTTTATATCGAAAAAATCAATGTTTTCGAAATTACACTCATTTACGATTCACTCAATTTTGCCGTAGAAAAGATTTTTTCGAACCAAGTTCTTGGAAATTAAATAACCTACAATTTCATATTTAAACATTTTTTCGCATCTCTGATGCTAATCTTTCTAGTCTGAAGAAAATGGCATTTTTTACCAAACTACAAAAATTCGTTATTTGTTTTTTACTCCAGTTATTTTAAAAATATTCTAAGCCAGTCAAACTTCCAGAATCTATTAAAAATATCTAAATAAATAAGAATAAATAAGGCTAATGACTAAAAACACCACTAACTTACATTATTATGCTTTCAATTGGATTCCTCCTTGTTTTTTTTTTTCAAAAAAATATATTGATTCTTTACCCGTAATTTTTTCATTTTTCGTCTTAGAAAGTTTGCTAAAAAAGAATTTTGTAGGTTTTTACAAGGTCTATAAGGCTGTTAATATTAAATCCTTTTAAAGTTCTTAGTCGCAAAAAGAAGTGACTTTGAAAGGGTTGGTAAAGGTGGTTTTTGCATGTTATTACAAGATTTAATTGTGACTAGCTCACTCAATTTATGCCGTAGAAAATGTTTTTCAAACTCTGTTCTTGGGAATCTAATAAGCTATAATTTCATATTTCACATTTTTTCTTATCTCTGATGCTAATCTTTTTATTCTGAAGAAAAGGCATTTTTTACCAAACTTCAAAAATTCGTTATTTGCTTTTAACTTCCATTTTTTTTAAATAATCATTTTAAGCCGTTTAAACTTCCACAACCTATTAATCATACACAAATAAAGAAGACCAAATAAGGTCAATGACTAATTTAAATTAGGGTGGTGATTAGGAAGTTGTGTCGGATCACTTCTTCGCTGAAAGAAAATAGGGACTGACATTCTTTTCATTATAAGTCACTTAATTATTGAGCTATTTTTTTATTTCTAGAGATAGATATTTTTAAACACTTTAAATTAATTTAAACAAGTTATCCTCGAAAATGCATATTTTTCCCGTCTTTTGACTTTCAAACTACAATATTTAGCATTTGACGAAGAAGGGGTACCATATATTAAAGTGTAGCTCGATTACTATTGGTCTTAAAGAAAATTAGAAACAACTATTTTGTTTATTTTTTTAAAAGGTTCATTTTTGTTAAGCAAAGTTGTTTTGATAAAACGAAAACTTTTTGAGTTATCAACAGAAAACTGATTAAAAATATTTATTTTTTTGATATAAAACTAACACAACATAAAAAAATATTAATTTTTTCGATATAAAACTTTTGATAGCGAATAAATCGAAAACTATTAATTTTATCAAAAAAATGTATAGAACGTTTTTTGCTTAGAATGAATGTTTTTACCAACTGTTGCGGTCAAAATATAATAAAAAATTTCCACTTCCGAGATGTGGTGGCAACCACTCCCATGGTAAAAGCGCCTTTCGGCATTATATAGATTTTAAGCCTTGGACTAGCCCAGGGGTGGCGAACCTTTTTATATTAGAAGGCCAATTTTCATTTTACCATTTTTGAGAAGGCCGCATCCATATATATATATATATACGATTTAATTAAAGGGATTTATATGCAAAACATATAATATATCCAGAACAGAAACATACTCATCCAAATTTTGAGGGGAATAATTTTGCTCCATCATAATTTCCGATAACTGTGGGAAATGTTCTTTAGAAATTTCTAATCGACTTAGTAAAGATTTAAAGAATAAAAGTTTTTTTCGAAAAGCTTGAATTTTTTGCCACATTTCGTATATAAATATATTTAGTTTTTCCCTGCAAGTTTAAAGTCAATTCATTTTGCTTCATTGTCATGTCACATAAAAAGGCAGCATTTCTACAAAATTCTTTATCTGATAAATCGCAATATTTCTTTTGTTCTTCAAAAAATTTAATTATTTGTTGACGCAGGGTGAATATTTTTAGCAAAACTTGTCCTCTTGATAGCCAACGTATTTTGCTATGATATGGTAAGTCTCCATTGAATGTGTCATTATCTGACATTATTTTATCTCGAAACTGACGATGACGCATTGAACTTGATCGAATAAAATTTGCAATACCAATAATTTTTCCTTTATGCAACTGCGAGGATCGTTTTCATGGACGTATAAATAAAGATGGACTAGGCATGCTCTACTCTTTGTTCACCGAAATTTGAAGCCAAACAGTTTATAGGCGCGGGGAAGGAATCGAGGTGATAGCAGATAGAATGTGACATTTCCTTCTTAGTCAGTGGCGTACCTTCCAATAATTGAACGGTATTTGAAACAATTTTTTTGTTTGAATAAATTATTACTAATGGTATTTTTAGTATCGTAAACTTTTTTTTATCGTTTAGTATCGTAAAATTTTTATAATTTTTAATTTATGAAAAGGTCACAACTTGGGCAAGAAAAGGCCACATGCGGTCTTAAGGCCGCACGTTCGCCACCCCTGGACTAGCCACTACTTATTCTCAAATTTTCAAGCAAATCGATCCATTCTGTAAAAAATGCGAGGTTTTGTCCTATTTTAAGCTTCATTACTTCTTGGACTACTAGCAGACAATAAATGAAGGGGTCAGAAGCAAAACCGAATAAGTAGCAAAATACACATTTTGAGAAATAAAGCAAGTTTTTGCTCATTTAAAAATTCTGGACGTTTAAAATTAAAAATTTTAAAGTATTAAACCATTCAAAATAAGTATAAAATTTTAAAGATACTTCTGGGGAGAAAATTTTTTTATTTTTTTAATTCTTTTGACAAAAAAATACACTTAGGTTGTTTTACCTTTAAGCAAAAATGACTTTATAACACATAAAAGGAACTAAACAAAAGCTTAATTTTCAATTAATATTTATTTTTTCTTAAAAAAACACAAATTTTACCTTTTTTGTAACACTAAAGTTACTCATAATCTTACAAAAAATCTATGTACTCGTCTTGTTAGTCGTTGGCATCTTCTTTAGAAACTCAACAGCAGTGCTTGCTTTTTTCATTCTGTTTTTGCGGCTTTGACTCATGGGGGTAAATGGGGGGTATGAAACCTGGCAGCTGTTGTAAATTATCCCATTTTTGATACTCCACTTTTAATTTTGCTTGATCTCCAAGAGGCTCCAAAGTAACATTATTCACAGGTCGTCCAACAGGGTCTAGGACATTTCGCCGTCGCCATTTCGCCGTCGCCGTTTCGCCGTCGAGCCATTTCGCCGTCGCCGTTTCGCCGTCGAGCCATTTCGCCGTCGCCATTTCGTTGTGACCATTCGTACTTATAATTTCGGGATGATCATTACTTGTATATATATAAGTTTTGAATGGTTTTCGAACGATTATATACTATCACTTTTGCATAATGAAGTTTTTTATTTTTGATGCAGTAAAAACAATTGAAATTGAAATCTGTAAATATTTTATTTTTCAGACGAAAACAATGTATAGTTGAATACGAAAATATAACTTGGTTTTACTAGCAACATCAGCATTTTATTTACACTGACATTTAGTATAAAAAAAGTTAGAACGTTATCATGTTCTTGCGACATTTAGTATAAAAAAAGTTAGTATGTTATCACGTTCTTGTAAACTTAACCAATGCCGGGATGGCGACGGCGAAACGGCCGACGGCGAACTGGCTCGACGGCGAAACGGCCGACGGCGAAGTGGCTCGACGGCGAAATGGCGACGGCGAAACGGCGACGGCGAAACGGCGACGGCGAAACGGCGACGGCGAAACGGCGACGGCGAAACGTCCCAGTCCGGTCCAACATTCTTATTGCATTTTTCTTCGTCTTCGTCTAAAGTATTGTTAAAAGAAAATTGGTATGTTTGGTTTTTATTATATTTAAACCATTTAATGTCTCTCCATTTGATCACATGATTTTCGCTATCCTTTTTTGGATCTTTAATGAAATTGTTTAAATTTGAATGGGATACAAAATCTGTCATTTTATGAAAACCAATTTTTTTGAACACTTTTTTTATTAAGTCACACCAGTTATCAGGTACAAATATCTCAGGATTTTTATTTTTCAGTTTCTCTATTAGAGCGAAACTCCGATCACACTCCATACTCCATATAGGTGAGACTAGGTTCAAAAAATTTGTGGTCAATATTTACATTATGTGTAGTGCGAACTATGTGCATGAATAATTTGCTTATATTTTTATTCTTATTCTGACCGCCGCATGAGGCACTGTAAGTAATCACATTTACTTGATCATTTCTTAACTAATAGATTCTTATTTTCTCTTTTTCCAAAAATCATTATAACTTACCTGACTCAAAAACATCATCCAAATATTGTAATGACAAAATATATAATTTCTGCAAACAATAGTATCACTTAAAACACTGCTATTAATCTACTAGAGTAGTATAATTTACACTCCATAAATAAATCCAAACCGTTGAGTGAAACCCAAACAACATAAGTAATTAAAATATATTTATTTCCAGTCGCTTGTTTGGAAGTAAAACAGCCTAAGTGCACTAAGGCGATTTCTGCTCTTAACGGTTGGTGAATTTCATTTTGGTTGTTTTTTCTATTCATCGAAAGATGGCGATAAAGTAGGATTAGAGCGTAGTCGATTTTACTACCAAACAATATAAGATATTCAGAACGTGAAACAGCACTAAAGTCATTTTCGTGAAAATTGCACTTAGGCGGTTTTACTTCTAACCCCTTCAAATATAGAATGTGCAATGATTAAATGAAAAATAAATTGGAATCTCCGTATACATTACGGGTAATATCTGTATATTTTTACCTGTTGTGCTATTGTCTCTCCCCCATGACAAAGAATAAAAATTGCTACAAAAAATCCTAAAAGGACTATCATTCCTCCGAGACTATTTTCCTGTAATATTAAAAAAAATAGTTATTCAAATTAATTATTACATATATGTATAAGCAAAATTATTGGCTAATACTCGTAAAGTGAATGTGAATTTAAATGGAAATATGTATATAAAAATGGTGAAGGGTCATCATTCCATACATTTCTGGGCAACTATATACACGTGCTTCGGCCTAATTGAACCTCATCAGTATAGTGTAGCAAGTTAAAAAAAGTTGTATGTTAACTTGTAAAAGGATCACTACAGGAGCAATGTTATAATCGGTTCGCTAAACTCAGACACAACTGGCTGGAGATTTTAGTCGGTAATTTTTTTGTTTTTTGCCAATTTTGCAAAAAAAGTTTTTAAAACATCGTGTTTAACTAACGGTACTACAATAATAATTAAATTGGAATGTACACAAAAGGTTGGGCTTAAGGGAACAAAACCCCCATAAAATTTTTAAGGGGTGTCCAAATTTCACCATAATTTTTTCTTAAGATACTACTACCATAAGAATGCCACAAGTCCATTTTCAATAAAAAATCTCTAATAGTTTTCGTTATATTGGAAAAAATCGATTTTCATTTTGTAAATTCAAAGTGCTGTAACTTTTTTTCTGTGCACATTTGTACTAAGGTAAGTTAGGTTCAATCGAACTATTTTTGTTCCCAGAATATGTGATTTCATTTATTACCTGTATTTTTGTTACACCCTGTATACAGGGTGTTTGGTAAAGAATGGACCATAGCTTAACCTTAGATTTCTAAGGGTAAAATAGGTTGATTTAAGCTAACTTACCTTAGTACAAAACAAAAGTTGATAATAATCGAAATACAGGGTGTCAAAGTTAAACTTTTATTTTATTTATTTCTGAATATTTCCTGACAGGCATGGGACAACAACACGAAATTTGGTGAGTGGTGCTAGTATTATACAATTTACTAAATTATGTTAAACAAACGTTTCTGGCTACTACCAGAGGCGTACGACGGGGGAACATGAATGGTTGACCCTTCCCAAATTCTACGTCACTGGCGGAATTGCTATTTTAGTGCAATTTTTTGATTCTCCAATACCTTCTATGTAAAAAACATACTCTATATTCCTAACGATAAAGCCATTAGTTTTCGAGATATTTGTAGTTAAAACGAAGGAGCATAATAGATTAATCACAATAAGTGTGCCTTTTCATTTTCAATTTCAAATATCTCGAAAACTAATAACTTTATCGTTACGAATGAGGAGTATATTATTTGCATAGAAATTATTGGAGAATCTAAAAATTATGCTAAAACAGGAGTTTTATCAGTGGCGTAGAATTTGGGAAGGAACAACCATTCACTTTCCCCTGTCGTACGCCTCTGGTATTAACCATAAACGATTATTTAACATAATTTAGTAGGGTGTACAGTGCCTACACTTTTTGCCAAGTATCACACGGTAATGTCAAATTATTTTAAAGTATTCTTTTTTTTTTAATAATTTATTCTTTATTTAAAACTTCAAGAAAAATATGTGCCCGGTACTATAAAACTATTTGACTTGACATATCCTTATGGTACTTGGCAGAAAGTGTAGGTACTGTACACCCTACTAAATTATGTTAAATAATCGTATATGGTTAATGCCAGAGGCGTACGGCAGGGGAAAGTGAATAGTAAGCCCTTCCCAAATTCTACGTCACTGATGAAACTGCTACTTTAGCATAATTTTTAGATTCTTCAATACTTTCTATGCAAATAATATACTCTTCATTCGTAACGATAAAGTCATTAGTTTTCGAGATATTTGAAGTTAAAAATGAAAAGGCACACTTATTTTGATTAATGTATTATGCTCCTTCGTTTTAACTACAAATATCTCGAAAACTAATGGCTTTATCGTTACGAATGAAGAGTAGGTTATTTACATAGAAAGTATTGGAGAATTAAAAAATTTCTCTAAAATAGAAATTCCGCCAGTGGCGTAGAATTTGGAAAGGGTCAACTATTCAAGTTACCCCGTCGTACGCCTCTGGTAGTAGTCAGAAACGTTTGTTTAACATAATTTAGTAGTGTGTACAGTACCAGCACCACTTACTAAATTTCGTGTTGTTGTCCCATGCCTGTCAGGAAATATTCAAAAATAAATAAAATAAAAGTTTAACTTTGACACCCTGTATTTCGGTTATTATCAACTTTTGTGCTAAGGTAAATTAGCTTAAATCGACCTATTTTAACCTCAGAAATCTAAAGTTAAGCTATGGTCCATTCTATACCAAACACCCTGTACATATACATTTTATTAAAATATTTAACATTTACCTGATTGTGAATTTGATTAATAATACATCCAAATAACATTGCAGCTGTCAAAGAATATAAACCCATGCATTTTTTTGTTAAAAAGTTTAGTTGTCGCGATATGCTAAAAACAAACTGTAATTTCATCACAAAAAATATTATTAGGAAATATAGGGGGGTCAATAGAGATTTTGATTTCGGAGAAAATGAAACAAGATAGAACTTTTTGTAATTTGATTAAGAAATGTTTAATAAACAACATATTCTACTCCAGAAGTGGATGCTTCATTTTTTATTAAACAAATTATCTTAATTACGAAATTAATTGTTTTTTTATAATTTACGAAAACATACATCTTAGAAAAAAACTGAGTTAACCATTGAAAAAATCAGAATATTTTACACAAAAAACCTTATATAAAGATTTTTCCAAAATTAAATCTATAGCTTCTACAATGTTTTGTTTATAACCCTAAAGTCACCCTTTTCACAAACATTGGCGCAGTGTATACTAGAGTTCGGCGAAGCGCACGGTTGAGTTATTTTAATATAATCCTTTAACTAATGGATCAAATGAAATTTTACAAATTGCACATGAAAGAAGAATATTGAAACTGTCATATAGTTATAATAACAAGAAAATATATGGCCCTAAGTGCGGTGTTGGCGGAAAGTGAGACTTACATGAATTTTGTTTAAGAATGATTTAAAAATGTGTAACTAATTTAGTTTTACTTATATAACTCTTAAATTTTCACAACTTACTTTTCAAACTTCTTACTAAATGATGTTTCATTAAAAAAAAAACTCAAAAATTTAATTCAAAAAAATGTAATTTTTGAAAATTTCGTAGTTTTACAGAAGTACTACCACTTTAGGAGGGTATTACTCATGTTTGAACAGATATGCTACAATTTTATAGGTGTTATTTTAAAGCCTAAGATGTAATCGTTGAAATTCACTACATTATTTTTTTACTTTAGACATAAAATAATCAATTTATTTTTGAGGAAATGGAGAAAGATAAAAAAATGTAAGAGAAAAATCGAAAAATATCAGTTAAAAAAATGTTTGTACAAAGTCATTAAAACTTTTTTCTGCACAACTTACCTAAAATACATTTAATAACAAGTAAAAAAAAACAAATGTTAAAACAATTTTTTTTGAGCTCTTATACAATGATATGTCTGCGTACATTTTTATTATCCATTTTACGAAAAAAGTTATTCTTTATAAACTACTTTGCATCGTATATAATCGAAGATGCAAATATCAGATATCAAATTTTATTAATTTTATACGAGGTATGTCAAAAAATACGAATTACGCTCAAGAGTAAAGTACCCTTATATTTTACAATATCGAAAATTGTGATTAAAAAAAGATGTTTGGAATTAAAAACTATGTTTCAATATTCGATTACATCCTTCTAATTGATATATTGTGTACTATAAAGGTACTTAACTGTTAAGCGAAATTCATATTTTTTATATACCTCGTATAAAATTGTAAAAGTTTGATGGTTGCATCTTAGATTTTAGACCAGATAGAGCATTTTATGAAGAATAACTTTTTTTCGTTAAATTGTTATCATAATTGTAATGAGATGATGTTGGGTATCCATAATTTGAGAAAAATTTACATTTTTTTTTCAATTAGAAGCATGTAATTGCATATTAAAACGTAGTATTTAATTCCAAACAACTGTTCATAATAACAATTTTTGATATTCTGAAATATTAAAGTAATTTACTCTTTAACGAAATTCATATTTTTGACATACTTCGTATAAAATAGATAAAATTTGATATCTGATGTGTGAGTGTTAGATTTTTTTAGACTAAGCAGAGCATTTTATGAGGAATAACTTTTTTTCGTAAAACTGATAATAATGTTATCAGTGAACTGATGGTTCCTAGTTACGCAGACATACTGTATAAGTGCTCAAATTTTTTAATTTTCAAAGTTTAATGCCATATTCGGATTCAGCATAATCATTTTTAAAATATTTTATCAAAGTAAAATGATGAATTCAACAATATTTTTAAAATTATTTATACAAAACAATAATTGTTATTGTTTAAACCATTAATAAACAATGAGCGGCTAAATCTGTGAGCAGAACCTTTTACCTTAACATGTATATAAAATAACAAAAAAATTTTTAGAAAAAATAAGCTTTTTTGAATTTTTCCTAAACAATGCATGGTTTCGTTCCCTATTGACTCCCCTAGTAGTATTCTTTTAAACTTTATTAATATAGTACAGTAGGTACACTGCGTGTCAGAGAAAACGCATAAAACCCATACAATTTATTATTTTTTTATTTATATCAAATTAAATCTATTGTGTATTAGGTCAGTTACTCTTGTAGCACGTAATCGAGCATTTCCATTAGTAAAAAATAGAAAACAAGAAAACATTTGAGAAAAAAATAATTTAAATATTTTAATTTTATATTTAGAACACAATTTTATACACCTCATGATATGTAGATGATACGATAGCCATAAGGTAAGACGTTGCCTTTTTTGATTTATATCTTTAATGAAAAGTATTTCTTCAAAACTTTGTTTTAAAACATCGGTATGCATCGAGATAACCATTGTCACTTCCCATATTAAAAAAGTAACAGCAGCAGCTGGAACAGAACAATAAGAATATATTTTTAGAGTGTTATTCTTTTAACGATATAAAATATTACATAAATAACTAAAATATTTCGAAAAATAAAAAATTTTAGAGTTGGAGAATCTAGAAGAACTTCACCATATAAAGGAAATAATTCATTCTCTCGGCAGAAAATATGTACTACGTAAAATAGGTGGCTCTAATACAACAGCTAAAAACCTTAAAAATACAAATGCTACCGACTAGTTTACATACTCATCAGTAGGGATGGCGGTTTTTTACAAAACACCGGTTTTCGGTTATACCGGTTTTTTTTACTTACGGTTTAACCTGTCGGTTATAACCGGTCAAAAGAACCGGTTATTACAAAAACCGTTGTTCGGTTTTTTAAAACCCTTAAAGGACGGACTTTTGTTTTTATTTAAAAACTGAAAAATGTTCGTGATTTATGTTTTATTTTGAACAAATATTAAAATTATAATGAAAAAATAAACAATTTAAGGATTTTTTATAAAAAAAAAGATTGCCATATGGCAACCGTAGTCCTTCCTACTACCTATATTATAATAAATATAAAAAATTACTACAACTATGAATAACAATAAAAACTATAAAATATTTAGTGTGAAATTGCACATTGCACGCTAGGCATAAGCCAACATTACATTTAGAGCACATCGTTCTCATTATAGACTTGCGACTTGCACTTTTTATTTGCACATTTCTTTTTCTTATTTTCCGGAGTAGATATCAGAAAATAAGATTATCATACCTAATGTCATGTCATATTCAATGTCACAGTAGTATTTTTTGCCAGGTAATTCGTTATATCCAGTTATGATCAAAATTATTATAAAACATTTCATGTCGTTGATCGTAATTTGGGGATCTGCTAGATTTTAAAATGTGCATACCTCGTAGATTCTGTAACCAATAGTTCGATTAATTCGTCATCAAAAATTTTTTCGAAGAGTTCAAAGGGCGTGCAGTTACTGTATCCTTCGCAGCTGGATGCTGGAAATGGCCTAGCAGTTGCTTCCAAATCTCCCTCTTTGTCCCAGTTTACCTAAAATAAATAAAACTTTATCACCTATATTTTTCGTAAAAATACAAAATATACCTTGGCAGCGTTTATTTTCTCCATTGCAAAATCCTTTTCGTTCGAATTGCGAACCTGAAGCTCGGCTGGAGCTCGTAATTGGCTTGCTGGTAAATTATCTACCACACCACCATTATCCTCATCAGCAGAATCTTCATCGGTCAATTCATTTGTGTCTGGTGGTTCAATGTAGATTCCCTCCACATCTAAATCGTCCGCGTACGTACGCCATTTGTAACGCCTCTTCAAGAGTAAAGCCTCTTCAAAAATAAAATAAAAACATTTAATAATAGGTACTGAAAGTGACTCTGGTTGCCATATGGCAATTTCAGTTTTTCCCGCCCTACAATAATTACACAGTAAAAGAAAAAGCCAAACTAATGCAACATTTTTAAAATCTAGTATATTCTTATAAATAAAATTTTTATACTAAAAAAAAATAATTTATATTAGGTATTAAAAAGTTACTTACACAAATCTGATGTCCATTTTCTTGCACCAACAAAAATCGAGTATATACACAACGATGTTAATCAAACAAACACTAACTTGAGACTGAACCACACTCTTCTATGGACTGAACTTTCAGTACTACCTTAAAATATACTTATTTTACTATTCAGAACAGCATGCGCCATCTGCTTTTTAATAGAGAAACCTACTGAAAAAATTATTTAGATCACTGCTTACACAATGGTTGCCATATGGCAACCATAGTCTTTTAAGGGTTAATCAATAGACAATACCAATTAGGTTACAATGTCACATTTACATTTCTCTTCTTCTTCTTCCTTTTTTTTGGGTTTCGATTTTTTTTTAATCATTTACCCAGTACATGTTATTGGTTATGCGCGTCTTGCTCAAGGCAATGCACAACCAGGTGTCCTGTCAACTTCAGATCTATTTTTTTTTTTTTGGTCCTATGTGGTCCTTGTCCTTCTTCTTGTTTTTCTGTAGCTAGAGGGGGAAAAGTGTTACAACATTTAAGGTTAACTTAAGACTTTTCTCGTTTGGGGGTAGCTTCCAAACATTTTCACATAGGTTTAGGGCTGGCTACCTTCGGTTAGGATTAAGGATTTTAAGGATACAAATATAATTTTTGACATTTTAGGAGATTCCCTGTATTTTCTGAAGTATTTATTTATTGTTATTGTTATTATTATTATTTTTTCAAAATTCTATAGATCTACTTGAAAAAATTTGATAAATTTATTGATTATCTTAATAACTTTATTCGAGGGTTTATATAAAATGCTCTGTAAAGATATTGGACTGTCTGTTCCAGCTTTTATTAGTTCTAGATACAAATCCATATCTTTATGTTTATTTATGGGGCACTCAAAGATGATGTGTACCAATGTTCCCATAGTACCGCATTCGCATATCGGTGTTTCCGTTTTGCCTATTTTGTGGAGATAACAAGGAGTTTTGCAATGTCCACTTCGTAAACGATTAAGGTTAGTAATATTGTTCCTACCCAAATATCCACATTTGTTATACCAAGGTTTTATAGGGAAACTATCCTGCAGTCCATAATAGTCCGGATATTTACCTTTAATTTGGGAATACCAGTTATTGTAAAATTGAGTCAAGATGTTCTTTTTTGTAACACAAAAGATATCTGTGCTGATGTTTTTTACATCATATGGTACTCTTAATTCTCTCCCAATATTGGCCAAGCTATCTGCCACCTCGTTGCCTTTAATCCCCTGATGTCCCGGTACCCATTCTAATCCTATTGAAAATCCCATATTATTTGCATCTACCAGTAGTTTTTTGGTCATTATAGTTACATAATCCATTTGGTCCCATTTGTGACTAGATATTTTGGATAAGGCACTTTTTGAATCTACAAAGATCACTGCTTTCATGATTTCCTTTTCAATACATACCGACATGGCTTTGTATACCGCTATTATTTCAGTTGTGCAGATTTGTGTGTAGTTATGGAGTCGTGACGAATATTTATAATTGATGCTTGGGATGTAAATTCCAAATCCCGATTGATTTGTTTGTGGGTCTATTGATCCATCTGTATATACGTGGGTATGATTATTATATATTCCACCATATTTAGCTATGAACCTTTCGTTCGATTCAATTTCATATTTTTCAAATTCTAGACTTTTAATTGTAATGGGGTATAGAAGAGTTTTTCTTTCTACCTCATATATAGGATTGATTTTATATCTAATTATGTTTTTTGTTTTTTTGAGTATATTTGTATATGCTAGTGAGTAATCAGGTATGACCTTGTTCCTCCAGAATCTATTGTTTGCATTTATTGCTTCGTTTAGCTTATTTAGACTCTTTACTATGATATTGTTTTTTTCCGGCATTTGTTTGAGTATATATTTATGTGCTAGTATCTCCCTTCTAACTTGTAACGTTGTTACTGAACATTCTGCTTGCAATATTAAGATGGGTGTAGAACGTAGACAACCCGTTACGATTCTCAAGGCAACATTCTGTACTTGTTCCAACCTCATCATCAAACTTTTACTGCAGGGGTTTAAAAGATTGGCTGCGTAATCTAAATGAGATCTAACTATTCCTTTGTATAAACTCAAAAGAATGTTCGGGTCAGCTCCCCATTTTGTACCACAAATTGCTCTCATGACATTTATTCCTTTGTTTGCTTTAGTTATCATGTCGTTAATTTGAATTGTCATATTCAAATTGCACTGTAAATGAAATCCCAGATACTTTATTTCATTTTTCCATGGAATTTCCATATTTTGATATATCAAATGTGGGAAGTTATAAGCCTGACTTCTTTTTCTAAATATTATTGCTTTTGATTTGTGTGCTGAAATTTTAAAGTTGTGTTTCTCAAACCACTCCTGTAAATTTATTATATGGGTATTTAAGGAATTAATTAGCTTGTATATATCAGATCCTTGCACCAGAATTACAAAATCATCTGCATATTGAAAACACTCCATCTCATGGTTTATTAAATCATGTAGGGATCTAGTATAGAGATTAAATAATATTGGACTGAGTGGAGACCCTTGAGGCAATCCAGTGGATGCTTGCATTGGGCCTAATATATTATTTGATTTGTCTTTAACGTAGATATTTCTGTTGAGCAAAAATTGCAAGATCAAGTTTGCATAAGTTATTGGGATGTCATACTTTAATAAGTATTTATATAGCAAATATATATTGACTGTATCATATGCCCTACTGATATCCAAAAAAATTCCAATTGTATTTAAATTTTTACTAAATCCAGTTCTAATATAATTAATTGTTAAAGCTAAGTTATCGTTGCACCCTTTGTTTCTTCTGAAACCTAACTGCTTAGGGCTTAGTATCGATTTTTTTTCCGTTATTTGTTCTATTCTTAATTTAATTATATTTTGCAAAATTTTGCCTACACATGACTCTAGAGCTATGTTTCTATAATTATCCTCACATAAAGGGTCTCTATTGGGTTTTAAAAAGGGAATGACAAGGGTGTTTTTCCATTCTTGTGGAAAACCTGTGTTTCTTTTAACTATTTGATTAAATATTTTTGACAATGTATCTAGCGCCACCAGGGGAAGTCTGTTTATCATGCTATATGTTACAAGATCTAAGCCAGTAGCCTTATCCTTTTTATTTATGACACTTATTATTTCTTGCCTTGAAATGTCCTCCACATCCTCGTTAGTTAGGGTAACCATGAACTCAGGATCTGTTATGTCAATTGCCAAATTATTTAATATGTTCTGAGCTATGTTTTTGTTGGGAAGTTTAGCAGGGATTACAGCATTTTGATATGTGGAGAATAGCTTAACTGTTCGCCATATTTCAGATAGAGGAGTGTCCCTTGTCAATCCATTGCAAAAGCTTTTGAAGCTATTTCTTTTTTTTGTTTTAAATATTTTTTTACTGTATGCAAATATTTTTTTGATTTCAATATAATTTTCATTGCTTGCTTCTTCCTTATATTTTTTAATTTTTTCTTTTCTTGTTTTTATTAAATTAGAGCATTCCTTATCCCACCAGGGAGGGCTTTTCTTTTTTCTTATAGATTTTTCTGTTTTCAAGAGAGGTATTTCCTCATCACTCACCATTTCCATAATTTGTGTAAATGAATTATAGTCTTCACACCCATTCTTCATCAAGTCTTCCATTTTTGAAGCATAATTCTCCCAATTGACATTCTTTGTATTTCTTTTATGACTTTTTTGTGTTACTATATTTTCATTTACAATTGCGATTTTGCAAGAAGTTGGAAAATGATCACTGCCTCCAGAATCCTCTAACACATCCCATTGGCATATATTTGCAATTTCCGAGGAAATTAGTGTTAGGTCTACCGCTGAGGCATTCTGTCCAGGTAGGGTAATCCGCGTGGGTCTCCCATCATTGCAGCAAACTAGATCCAAATCCTCTAAGGATTCAGCAATTATTCTTCCATTAACATTAACAGACACTTGACTTCCCCAAAGTGCATTATGTGCATTCATATCCCCCATTAAAATTTTATTTCCCCTGATTTTATTTATGCGTCCAACCCAACTATTTAAATTTATTTTTGCCCTAGGATGGATATAAATGTTAATAACTGTAATGTCCCAATCTATTATTTTTATTGCTAAAATTTGAATTTTACTAACATTATTATTATACCTATATACTATTTTGTGATCCAGACTATTATGAACCACAGTAGCTAGGCCACCATAACCATCCCCTCGATCCAACCTATGTATTTCATATCCTCTTAGATAGAAGTGATGATTATTTTTTAGCCAAGTTTCATTTAATAGAATTAATTTGGGTCTATGTTCGCTTATGAAATATTTCAGACTGTTATAGTTACTGCTTAAACTTTTTATGTTCCATTGGATAATAAGTGGATTCTTGATATCCATCTAAATCTAGCAACTTTTGGTTCGATGAGCTTTCATGTATAAATAGCTGGTTCAAGTAATTGATTATATGTTCCTTATGTTTCCAATCTAGTTTTTTTAATATCGCATTCAGTGTTTTTTCTGTGTCCCTCTCTAGTTGCTCTGTACGGGAACATCCAGGAGTCTCATTGTTTACTGCACGAGCTCTCTCTTCGCTTCTCCCATTTGGAGATAATAAATATTGATTGTGTACTTCTTTATTGTATGTCTTATTTGTTTCATTAGCCTTTCTTTTATTTTTGTTTGAGTTATTCTCCATTTTTCTACTAAACAGGTGTTCAGGGTTACTCTTTACATTTTCTATCCATCGCATATTGATGGGAATTGTCTCTAAATTATTTATTTGAGTTTTATGTAATGTTGGGAATTCCTCCTGGCTCATTCTGAATATATTATTCTCTTGCGATTTTCTAGTAGAAACATAAGGAAATCTCTCGCATGCCTCGTAGTATGAAAGATTGTCCAGAGACATGACAGCCTTAATATTCCGCTGTCTCACATACTCTGGACACTCCTCATAGGTACTTATATGAAAGCTGCTATTACAATGTAAACATTTCATCGAACAATCCCCTTCATGTATTTTTTCCGCGCAGTTTTTGCATTTTTCTCCCCCTCTACAAAGATTTTTTGTGTGTCCAAAAAGAAAACACCGATAACATTGAACCACTGGTATCATGTATGGTTTTACCCTAAAAGGGATCCCATATATATTCACTTCCTTCGGGATTACTTTTCCCGAAAAGGTAAATGCGACCGTTTCTGTATCAATATATTTCTCCGTGTCATATTTAGACTTCCGTTTAAATCGTCTTATTTCTAGTACTTTAATGTTGGCCGAAGCCAATCCCGAAAATTTGATTAGATCTGCATCCGATATACTAGTATCTACATTATTAACGACTCCCCTACATGTTACGTTATTTGCCGGAATAAACAATTCATATCCATCATTTCTGACCACGTCATTTAAAACAAATTTATTAGCATCCTCCCATTTCTTGAAAGCAACGCTAATTCGGTTTTTTCCTTTTTTGCTAAGTTTAAGTACATTCTCGATTTTTTTGTCATTTATGTATTTTGCTAATTTCAAAAAACTATAATTACCGACGTTATCGCCTTTTGACTCCATAAATACCTCAAAGGGACCGGTATCAGTGTACTGATAATAGAAATGTTTTTTTCCTTTTTTTATTTCATTGTTATTATTAGTGATTGAATTAGCATTGCTATCAAGTAATGGTGTATTCTTTAAACTACTATTATTTTCAGTGTTTTCTATATTATCTAACATCTCCTCATCACCGGGGGGGTTAGCCCCCCCGGTAGTATCCCCCATAATTAACCGTGTAATGCAAAGCTGTCTCTTTTTTACCTAACTAGATAATGTATAATTTATTTTATTCAAAGAAAGTACAGGAAATTTAGGAATTCAACAGATAGGAAATTTGTTAGTTACCTCTATTATGTAGTTCCTATTTTGTTTTTGTCGCCTGCGTTTTTTTTGAATTATCACTTCCACACTGAACTGTCACACAACCGAACGTTACGAAAGCTCATACAGCTATCCCCCATTTACATTTTACTTTAGTTTGCGATACTCGTTAGAATCGGTAGATAATTATGGATATCGATACTTTTGAGAAAATATATCGACAATAAAATTATTGATACTTTTGAGAGAATATATCGATACCAAGATTATCGATACTTTTGAAAAAATATATCGATATATAAACGGTTCAAGATGGCAAGACATATCTGGATTCATTTCTCATAATGTGTCCGAAATATTGTAGCTTTCGAGATTTGATGGTGGTCTTTGTTATTCTTCATTCTTCTGAGGACTTCCTCATTTAGGAGTCGTCAGTATATAGGCTATTGATTATGTACTATAGAAAGGAACTACAACGTTAACGGGGTTTTATTATTTCATATGGTCAATGAATCTCTATATATGAAAAAACCGTGGAGTGCTACCATTTAAAGGGGTGCGTTTTTGAGAAATGGGTGAATTAGTCCCTGGGCACGGTTACATTAGGATGAGTTCTATGCACTTTTGGTTCAAACACGTCTACATAAACATAAAAATGGTTCCTGGTTAAATTTCCTATCTAAATATAACTTTTTAAAGTCAAAGATACTTTTTTTTACAAAAATATATTCAAAAGAAAAAGTACAAAGAAACCCAAAAGAAAAAAAATTTGTTTTTTGTCCCATAACTTTTGTCCACGGGGATATAGGTATAGACATTGCTTCACAAAAAAAAACATACATATTTTGTATTTAAAATGATGTTTGGTAGAGGTCTTTAGGATTTACAGTTTCCGAAAGGTGATTTTTTAAATTTCGTCACTCACAGCAATTTTGGGCAATTTTCCTTGTTATTTCGCAAATATTGTTTTGTAACTTTTTTCTACGTAACTTTAGGCATAGGCAATGGTACATGTAGGAGGAATAGAAATCAATTATCTTTAAAATGTTCTACAGTATAATGTTGTACGACTTCCTTTAAAGAGGTTATCTTTTTCAACACTTTATACTTTTAACGAGTTTTTATATTTTTTACGATTATTTTTTAAATTTCCCATTATAACTTTTTTTTCTACATTTAGGTACATATATATTATATAATAAAAAAGATAGCTTTTTCTGTTTACTTTAAAATGGTGTATTATAAAAAATTCTAGGATTATTTTTGAATAAGATATGTTTTTTCAAAATGTAATAAGTACTTGCAACGATTTTTGATTTTAGGATTATTTTTTAAATTCCTCATTATAACTTTTTTATGTGATTGTGTGTTATGATTGAATCTTATTTTTTATAGGTAATACTTTGGATCCACTTAACTCGGCCGGGCAAATTTCAAAATATGGATTAATTCCAATATTTACTGTCAAAGCTCCTGCACTACAAGCTTTGCTTGAAAAAATAGCATGTAAATGCACCAAAGGATGTACAAAACACTGAGGTTGTAGGAAGATAGGAATTAGTTGTTCAATATTCTGCAAAGGGTGCATGTACATGGGTACTAATTGTGGGAACTCTAAGCTAACTGAGGTGTCAGAGGAAGATATTGAAAATAATGCTAACGAAGAGATGGCCTTTGATTTTGAAAATTTTTTAAATGTCAACGTTTCAATAATTTTATCTAAGGTGATGTTTTCTAAGCCCAGCCGCACACCAAAGAAACATGAAACGAAAAACATGAAACATGAAACGAAAAACATCTTTCATGAACCTAAAACACTGCTAAACAAATCTCAAAGTCCGCCTACCAATGAAACGAGTGTGATTCATGCTCATGACACATTTTTGTTTTCGGAGAGTTTCTTTGGTGTGCGGCTGGGCTAAGACTAACGTTTATGTGTAATTTTTGTAAAAAAAAAATAATTTTAATTAATACAGGTAAAAAAATATCAAAGAATCACTCGGTGTCCATTACATATTTAAATAGAGATGATACACCATTTTAAAGAACAGAAAGTAAGCCCTCTTTATTGAGCAATATATAGTATATTCATGTACAAGAAAAAAAAGTTATAATGATAAATTCCAAAAATAATCGTAAAAAATGTAAAAAATATTATTTTTTTATATTAACTATTATAATAAGATATAATATACTATAATATTATATAATATATAATATGTTATATAATAATATTATTTTATTTTTATATTATATTATAAAAAATCGTTAAAGGTATAAAACCTTGAAAAACCATAATCTCTTTAAAAAAAGTCGTATAACGTTATACAGTAGACCATTTTAAAGATAATAATTGATTTCTATTCCTATTACTTGTAGCATTGCATATACCTAAAGTTACGTAGAAAAAAAGTTACAGAACAATATTTGCGAAAAACCAAGGAAAATTGACCAAAATTGCTGTGAGTGGCGAATTTTGAAAAATCATATTTCGAAAACTATAAATCCTAATTACCTCTACTAAACAACATTTTAAAGAAGAAATATGTAGGTTTTTTTTCTGTAAAGCAATATCTATACATATATACTCGCGGACAAAACTTATGGGACAAAAAACAAAATTTCTTTCTTTTGGGTTTCTTTGTGCTTTTTCTTTTGAATATATTTTTGTAAAAAAAAAGTGCTATTGACTTTAAAAAGTGATATTTAGATAGGAAATTTAATCAGGAACACTTTTTATGTAGATATGTTTGTACCAAAAGTGCATAGAACTCACCCTAATGTAACCTGTGCCCAGGGACTAATTCACCCATTTCTCAAAAACGCACCCCTTTAAATGGTAGCACTCCGCGGTTTTTTCATATATAGATGTCCATTGACTATATGAAATAATAAAACCCCGTTAACGTTGCAGTTCCTTTTAGCTATCTTGTTTTGAATGTAATCAATAGCCTAATACGAGATGTAAGTATTTTCCGATATATGAATATCTCGAATGCTTCCAATGTTCTGGACATACCTTCGTTTTAAGATCGTATTCAACATCGTAAAAAGGAGATATAAGACGTATTCGATAGGTTTTCGAAAAAGATTAAAAACCTGTTTTTTGGTTTTTCATTTGGAAGTGTATTTCATGAGATATTAGACCGTTTATATAATTTACCTATGGTATCAGGATAAATCGTTTTCCTAATTATAGCGCCATCTATCCACAGTTCGAAAAAATGTCATGAATAAAAGTTGCCTACTTTTACGTAAAGAATCCAAATTTTCAAGAAAAACTGAGGGTTTCCTTTTGAGATTTTAATGTTACCTCCCACCCCACCTCCAGGGGGTGTAATGGGAATGGTGTTTGGTGTCATTGGATAGATTTTTGAATATGATTGAAAACGTATTTTTCAGTTTTTTGATCTGATGTTTAGTTCGCGAAATATTCGACCGTTCCGCTACTTTTGGGACATCCTATATAAATGTTTATACTACTGAATAGAGAATTGAAGAAACTTTCAAATGAGCTAGCACACGACCCCTATTCTCATTTAAAAAAATCATCGATTACGTCATCACGCCCAGACGGATGACGTCACTAGTATACCATATATGCCACAATATCGTAACTTATAAATAAAAATCGACTTGTTTCGGTATTTTTCCTTAAAGTCGCCAGTTTACGAAATAACGAATTTATTCCTTTCATTTGCACCATACTGTCGTCGGTGGAAAATAGTGTCGCGCACGATTGATTAGCAATTAAAAAACAAAGGATTTTTGAATATTGTATTGCAAAAAACTCTTCGGGATTTCATCAGTCGATATTTAAAGAATATCTACCTACCTTGGCAACATGCAAATTTTTAGTTTTTCACATAGTTTTTGAGGGTTAAAAATGGCTAATTTCGCAATTTTTCAATTTTTAATCGCTTATATCTCAAAAACTATCAACTTTAGAGAAAAGTTATTAAGACCTTTTCTGTTTGGAATGATCCAAAAAACCTACAAAATATTTGTTCTATGCAAAAAAAATAATTTTAGGAAAAAAAAAACAAAAAAAAAACGTTTAAAAAATTTTTGAACAACTTTTGGTCCTGGCAACATGCAAATTTGTTAAAAGGGGTCCTTTTTGAGTCAGATTGTGCAAAAAATCCAATTCGGAATATTTTTCCTAGCGGATGCGCAGTGGCTTTCTGGACTAAATAATTCCATTAATTTTCTACTAATTAACTAGAATAGATGAAAACATAAGTTTTTCGGTGTTTAGAAAACCAACTCAGACTGACCATACTATCCCTAGATCTTCTATCATCCTTATCAACAGAAAACGGCTTATTTTTATTGCTATATCCCTCGAGTACTTAGCTAACCATTATCAGATACAAGCTTTAAGTCAGAATTGGAAATTATCAAAAAACTTGTATAATATAGTAATGGTTAATCTCCTACTTTGGTTGATAACATACTGAACAAATTAGAGAATAAAACAAATATATCTCTAGCTTAAAACCCTGCTCCTGACAATTCCAATTCAGAAGTTAGGGAGGCATCCAGTGATACATCACTTTCTTAAATTTAGTGTACAATATTGACTATATCTGACACATATTTATACACATTTATTAACTGGGCAGTGGTCGCTATATCAGATTTTCTCTCACAGTTTCAGAAAATTGCGCACAACTTTTCCTTTTAGTCTCCTAACTATCCTCCCTCGACAATCTAATAGACTCTTCCACTCAGATAGTGACCCAGTCAGGCCCGGACTGGGCCGCCGGCCCACCGGCCCGCGGGCCGGTGCGCCTTTTGCCTTGGTTAGTGTCTATCCATTAAAAAAATTACACGCTGACAAAAAAGTTTTTTGAACCTTTACACAAAAATGATGCAACTATCATTCCCCTAAAAAATGTTTTTATTTGCTTCTGATTTCGCCGTTTGGCACCGAAGGCGCACCATAAACCTACATAATAAAGCCAGTGGGTACAACAAAATATCAGATATCAGATAATCAAATAGCTTAGATACGATAAGCGGCGCCCTCGAAGACCATTTTTACTATTCGGGCGCCTTTCGTAGGTTCAATATCCTCTGTTTCTATTGTAATAAATAGCTTAGATGCGCGGCGCCCTCGAAAACTATGTTTGTGATTCGGGCACCTATCGTGGGTATCAATTTCCGCTGTTTCTATCATAAAAAAAGCTTAGATACAACAAACAGGCGCCCTCGAAGACCATTTTTACGATTGATGCACCTTTCGTGGGTATTAATTTCCACTGTTTATCAAATAACGGATATTTATACCTATAGAAGGCGCCCAAATCTAAAAATGAGCTTCGAGGGCGCTGCGCGTCGCATCTAACCTATTTGAGTATCTGATACCTGATACAAAGAGTGTTGCATCCCAAAATTGGACTAAAATATACAGGTGTGGTTTTCAGTGCTCCAAAACTACATTAGACATGCAGGACTGTTGTGTCCCAAACTCCTAAATAATGAAGCCAGTGGGTACAATAAAATACAACTTGTATCAGGTATCAGATAATCAAATAGCTTAGATGCGACGCGCAGCGCCCTCAAAGACCATTTTACGATTCAGGCATCTTTCGTAGGGTCAATATCCCCTGTTTCTAAATATTATAATAAGTAGCTTAGATGCGACGCGCGACGCCCTCGAAGACTATTTTTATGATTCGGTCGCCTTTCGTGGGTATCAATTTCCGCTGTTTCCATTATAAAAAATAGCTTAGATGCAACGAGCGGCGCCCACGAAGACCATTTTTACGATTGGGGCACCTTTCGTGGGTATCAATTTCCGCTGTGTATCAAATAACGAATATGTATACGCGAAAGCACTACGCGTCGCATCTAAGCTATTTGGTTATCTGACACCTGATCTCTCGATCAACTCCTTCTCATCCTCTCATATCGGACCAATCAAGCCAAGAACATCCACAAAAGCTTCCTGATTTGAAAATCTTTTTAGATCGCTATCTTCATCTTTCCGTTGCTTCGTTTTTGCTCGTTAGTTCAAAACTCACATACTTATGGAAGCTCAGCGATTGTTCTTCCAAACCAGTCCAGATTATGACACTGTTTAGAAGTGATGTTGAAACCAGCGAGAGGTCCAGAAAGGATTCACTATTACTTCTTACAAACGTAAGTGGCTTACCGTCATTTAGCACGGTAAGCGCCATGGCGTGGATCCATTCTGATAGGTATTCCCCTCTCGAAGCGGGACGTTTGGTGAAACATAACAATTGTACTCCAGCCGGTCTACAACTTATGCCTTAACATATTTATTAACATTCTTAACAGAGTCTCTGGTGATTCCAATACCTCGGTTCACCACGTATACGGTCACGTCAGATCTCCTATCTTTAACGATTATCTGTCGAAAGACCAAATGTCATACCTTCCCTTCATGCGAGTGCCTCTGCAACGTCGTGAGCGGCCCTCACCCTTCCCACATTTATTTAAAGAAACTGCGTATTAGATGGTTCTTATCTTTCTAACTTACTTAGCCATACGCTGTCTGATTCCTGGTTCTAGGTGTTTTCACCCACCCTTTTCTCATCGCTTGTGGCAGGGTGTCTCTTGAGGCCCCGCTTTTCCAGGATCAGTTTTTTACACTCCGGGCACTGTAAGCTGTCGGCACTGTGACCGGATTCTTTAAAAGTAAGGAAAAAAGTCGTCTCACTATTGCACTCTCGTGACTGGTGCCCCCTCCTTACCACATCTATAGTAGGAGTCCTCCCTGTTTTCTCTCTTGCAGTCCGTTTTACTATGCCTGAACTGCAGGCATCTAAAGCACCCCTGGACACGCAGTCTCTCTCGTATCTTGCATGAGTTCCAGCCAATAAGTATTTGTTCTCTTTCCAGTGCCTTCTTGGCTGCGATACGTGTCAGTTCAACCGTGACGTTTGTGTTCTCTATTTCCCTTATACAGACGAGTTTGAAGTCGTCAGGCTCCCTGCTGCCGGTATACCTCCGAACTTGTCTCAGGATTTCTACCTTGGAACTCCTCCGTCTATATCAATAGGTACACCTGGACTTGATAGCCCTGGACAACCTCTACTGCATTTCCCTCCGTGCGGGTCACGATAGTCTTCTTCAGGCGCTCGGTCTGTTATTTTCCTGTCACTTCGAGGATGAGGTCCCCTCTTATGCCTTCTTTAGAACTTTTAACGCTAATCCCCTTCTTCCTTGCGTCTACGCTACCCTTGATTTGCTTGAGCAACTCGACGTAGGATTTTCTGCCTCCCTTCACGATCACCTTCTACGCCTCCACTCTCCTTTCCCCGAGTTTATACTCCTCCAGCGCGAGGTGGAGGTTCACACCCATAAAGGTGAGTTTCAGGAGCTTCCTGAGGTTGCTACCTCTGTAGCCCCCACTACTCTTAGGTATGCCTCTCTGGTCTCCATGTCTTCCCTCAATTTATAAATAATTGCCAGTATTCTCTTGTCCCCGTCCATTTCCGTCACCCTATTCTCTACGGGGGACCATGAAAATAGTTTTGATGGTTTCCTCGGTTCTCGTCCTTCTGACTCTTCCTTGTAATTGTAGTCATAGTGCACCTCTACTGGTGTGTTTGCACCTCCTGCACATATTCCCAGTTCATGCTTTTCCCTTATCAGTTCGTGGAACCTTTCTTCCTCACCGAATAGTCCATGTTCCATGACCACTACTAAGTCGCCTGCAAGTTTATTCCCTCTCTCCGGTTTAGCGACTTTTTAGTGATCCTCTTCCAATTCGACTTTATAATGTCCTTTATTTTTTCAAAGCCCCTTTCCCCCGAGTTCAGGACCGTGGCAATCATTTGTATCTCTCCTTCACTAAGATTTTCGGGGAAGAACTCCTCGAAATCCATCTGTGTGGACACTCGTACAGTCTCCCTAGTCGTTGTTTTCCTCACCGGTTTTCTACACTATTCTATTTCGTTTCTTAATGCTGCCGAGGGCGACTTGTCTGAAAGTAACCTCCATGTCTTCGGTGACTCTCTTAAGGTTTTGTACCTCATTCTTGATCTCGACCTTAATGTTTGTTTGGTCGGACATTAGTTTCACTAAATTATTTGTAACGCTGGTAAGTTTCTCGATTGCTCTTACCATGGCCGTTATGTCCGAGCTCTCCTCCTTCTCTCTAAGTTTCTAGGTGTTTTCTCCCCAAGTGAGGAGCTCCTTTGCAAGGTTGTCTCCTCTGGAAGATCCGTCTTGATCAGGTCGTTACCCTTGACTGGAGATCTTCCAACAGATCTTCTTCCGAAGATCATAGTCTCCTCCTTCCTCTTCGCTGAGTACTTTCCTTGTGTTCCCTTTACTGCAATGAACACCTTATCATCTCATCTCATTTATAGCTTGTTCCAGCTGCACCATCACTAGTGACTCGCTCCATTATCCCTTCGTTTTGTTGTTTCCCTTTTTCCTGCATGATTAAATACTTATCCATATAGTTCCCACGAGTAGGGGCGAATTATACTGTCTGGCGAGGCAGTGCGCCCTTGCCAACGCTAAGGCTTGAATTACAAAGGAGTTTCACCAGTTCTCCGAGAGCTCCGTTTGCGACCGTCTGACGTTAGGCCATTCACCACTTAGGCACGGATCGCCTGACACCGTGTGTGGTTGCGGATTTTTTGTCGAGGTTTACTCTTATGCTATATGGAATTTAGTAAAAAATTTGAAAAAATTCAAAAGGTGATTTCTATTGAACACAAATCATCATGATTTTTTGTTAAATGTTTTTGAACCAATAGTAGCAAGTGAAAATTACTCACACTTTTCGAAAATTGTTTTGTAGTCTTCAAAGAGTATAAAAGAGTGTAGCAGAGTAAAACGGATACTGGGAAACTGAAGCTATATTTTTGGAATCTTAAAATAATTTACTATTCTCAATAAAAATAGCAAATCATTTTATGGATTTAAATTAAAATTAGTAATATTGATTTACTTTACACGCATTAGGATTTCAAAAAAGTTTGATGTCAAAGCTTAAGAGGGAGGTCTGGCGTCATTGTTTAGATATTAGGTTGGAACCTTTTTTTAGAATTTGGGCTGGCGCCTTTTTTATAATTTGGGCTGGCGCCTTTTTTATGAGCCAGTCCGGCCCTGGACCCAGTTCACTTAGTATCACCAGATTGTTGAGTCAGTGTGAAGTGTGCAAAGTTTCACAAGAAAAAAGCGAATATTTCGCGAAATAAACGACAGATCGGAAAACTAAAATATACATGCTCAATATTTTTTAAAAATCTATCGAATGATACCAAACACGGCTCCCCACGGAGAGGGGTGTGTGAAATTTAAGATTTTAAATACGAATCCCGCCATATTTCGCGAAATGAACATCAGATCGAAAAACTAAAACATACACTTATTCAATATTTTTGAGAAATCTATCGAATGGCACCAAACACGACCCTTCACGGAGGTGGGGTGGGGGTTACTTTAAAATCTTAGATAGGGCCCCCCATTTTTTATTGAAGATTTGGATTCCTTACGTAAAAATAAGTAACTTTTATTCGGGATATTTTTTGGAATTATAGATAGATGGCGCTATAATCCGAAAAAACGATTATTGGAAATGGAAAATTAAATTAAAAAATGGCAAGCGCCCGATCAAATGGAAAATTTTACTTAACTTTTTTTCATTTTAGGACCTAATAATCACAAACCAATAGGTCCCCATAACGGTCGAGTGACTGCACATTTAGCATACTTTCCTCCCCTACTATTATTTATATTATGTTATATTATTATGTTCTTATTATTCATTAACCCATTAACCGCCAAGCAAAGAAATACTGCAATTAATATGTAAAATATTTAATTAACTAGAGTAAAATAAACTTAAACATTGGTAAAAAAATTGTTTTACACTTTGATAATGGCAGGTGTCACAACAAAAAAATGGTTCGTTTTCGAATCTTTGGCGGGACTGAGATATAAAAATTGAAATACACAATTTTATTTTTTGTGAGTACCAAAAGTCTTAAAACATTTAGAGCGTAAATGAACCTGGCATTTTTGAAAAACAAAAATAATATGGTTAGAACATTTGTCTTATGGTATGGCTGGAGTCTCCTTATTAGGAGCTCAGAGAAACTGCCTAGAGAAATGGGGCCTTATGTACACTAGAGTACTACTTGGTAGTGCCAGCGTGACGAGTGTACCCCCCAAGAATCTTGTTGACTCTTGTTAATGGATGGATGGGGCCCTTGCTAGGCAGTTGTCGGCGGTATTGAAGAGAATTAAGTGTAGAGACGGAGAAGCGAAACAAGTGGGGCCTTTTTGGTTAGGTCGCGGAATTTTAGGTTAACTTTGATAATTCCAGAAAAAGAGCACTTACTGGGATTTCACAGGATGCACTCCACTTCCCTGGGCACTAGCAATTATCACCTCGCTATTTCCATTATGCTCACTGTTATTTTCTGGTTTTTCGATGAGAAACCGCGATTTGCCGATTTATAGCACGACAAACGCGTGTGCTCGGTATAACGACCAACAAGCAACCTTGAGCTTCTTTGTCAAAAACGAAGACGAACGACCCTGTATATTTTTTAGATATAATTTTAGATGTTTCCAGTTTACACTTTTCAATCCTGTTTCTCGCACTGCCAGTTGCATAAATTCGACAAATCGACATATTGTCTACAACACTACAGAACCTCCCTTATGTAAACAACCCCCACCCCCTAATCCCTAGATTTTAACAAAACTGAATACCAGAATACCCGTCTTTCTAAACTTACGTACCCACTATGTTCGCAATATTGGACCACCGAGGCGGAGCGCGCACTGTTGCAACGGTCCGGGAGCGCCAAACAACCACTATGTTGACGAACCTCTTGCGCTCCGCGCTCCCTGCAACTGCTCCAATCGATACGGCATGCGCTCCTCTACATACAGGGTGAGTCATGAGGAACTGTACATACTCCTACCTCGTATAGAGGCTCCTACGGGGAATAACAAATGACCATTAAAAAGTATCTGCTCCAATTGTTTAATAATATACAGGGCGAGTTTCGCATTTTGACAGAAATTTGTATTCGTCATAATTTTTGAACGGTCAAATAGATGTGTCTCTTATTTTGGTCAATTACACCATTACCACCTAATCAACTAATTATTCAAACTAGAAAAAAAGCAGGTCCGGCTGTAAAAAATTAGTTCGTTTCGACCGTAGAAAAAATTTCACCCTGTATACGCTTTTTGAAAAGTCTAGTACGGATTCTACAAATTAGACAAATAGGCAATTAAAATGGCATATTTATTTTTTTCCCCACACAATTACTTAATTTTTTATAAAATATCAAATTTTACCATGAATTAAAAGCTTGATAAAGTGAAACATAGATTTAAAAAAATTTACTTTTATTACAAATTTTTTTTTTAACCAAATATTTAATTTATGTTACCACCCAATCAACTGATTTATTCAAGCTAGACAAAATCAGGTCCGGCTTTAAAAAATTTGTTTGTTTGGGTCTTAGAAAAAACCCTGTACACGCTTTTTGAAAATTCTAATATGAATTTTACAAATTAGAGAAATAGGCAATTAAAATGGCATATTTATTTTTTCCCCACACGATTACTTAATTTTTTATAAAAAAAAAATCAAATTTGACTATGAATAATTAAAAATTTGGTAAAGTGAACCATAGATTTAAAAAAATTAACTTTTATTACAAAAATTAATTTTTTTAACAAATTTTTAATTTATGTTACCACCCAATCAACTGATTTATTCAAACTAGAAAAAAAAACAGGCCCGGATTTAAAAAATGATTTCGTTTTTGTCTTAGAAAAAATTTCACCCTGTATACGCTTTTTGAAAACTCTAATATGAATTTTACAAATAAGACAAGAGGCAATTAAAATGGCATATTTATTTTTTCCCACACGATTACTTAATTTTTTATTAAAAAATCAAATTTGTCAAAATCGGAATTTTAACCAAAAATTAAAAAAAAATGAAATCACGTTAACTCGCTACAACTTCGTTCCATTTTAATAGTTTTTTTTCTGAAATTTTTACAGCACATATCTCTTACCGTTGTGAAGACTAGGAAAAATGTTGTAGACTTTCAGTCTTCTTCTCGTAAAAGTTATGAATTTTTAAAAATAAAAGGTGCAGATTCGTGAATTGCAAAGTTAAATCACAAAAATTAAGTGAAAAATGTATCTATTTGATCACGTCTATGTTAAACTATAGAGTCCAAAGAGAAGTCTTATGCGGAGTTTTAGATCTAGACGTGCTATAAAAAAAAATGGTGAAACTTTTAATTTTAAGGAAAACGTTGTTAATTTTTTTTTTATTTTTATGGTAAAATTGCGATTTTGATTGCACAAATTTGATTTTTTAATAAAAAATTAAGTAATCGTGTAGAGAAAAAAGTAAACGTGCCACTTTAATTGCCTATTTGTAAAATTCATATTAAAGTTTTCAAAAAGCGTATACAAGGTTAAATTTTTTCTAAGACCCAAACGAACTAATTTTTTAATGCAGGACCTGATTTTTTTCTAGTTTGAATAAATCAGTTGATTGGGTGGTAACATAAATTAAATATTTGTTTAAAAAAAAATACTTTTTGTAACAAGTTAATTTTTTTTTAACTATGGTCCACTTTACCAAACTTTTAATTCATAGTCAAATTTGATTTTTTTTATAAAAACTTAAATAATTGTGTGGGGAAAAAAATTAATATGCCACTTTAATTGCCTATTTGTCTTATTTGTAAAATTCATATTAGAGTTTTTAAAAAGCGTATACAGGTTGAAATTTCTTCTAAGACCCAAACGAACAAATTTTTTAAAGCCGGACCTGATATTTTTCTAGTTTCAATAAATCAGTTGATTAAGTGGTAATAGTGTAACGATTAACCAAAATGAGAGACCCATCGATTTGACCGTTCAAAAATTATGACGAATACAAATTTCTGTCAAAATGCGAAACTCGCCCTGTATATTATTAAACAATGGGAGCAGACACTTTTTAATGGTTATTTGTTATTCCCACTCTATACGAGGTAGGAGTATGTACAGTTCCTCATGACTCACGCTGTATAAACCGCCACCTATTGGAACGCTGAAAGCGGTCGCGCGGAGCGCGCACTGTTTCACGGTCCGAGAGCGCCAACCATTATTTCGTTATCGAACCATTATTTTCAAACACGAGATTTGATGACCAAGAAATTTTTTTTTGTATTTTTATAACAATTGATGTACAAATAGGTTAAAAACTAATGTTTTAATTTATTTGACTACAAAAGTGTTATGCCAATAGAACTACAACACTAAAAATAAAGTTGTGTCGAAGGATTGAAAATGTCGGACATTTAGAAAATATGTTTGTGATGAAAACATAAGTTTGGAAATTAAACAAAATTAAATTTAGTTACACTTATATCTTCTTGTTGCTTAAATAATGCAAAGATTTAAAAAAATTAGCGAATTGTCAATAAAAAATTCTAAAAAAAATGGTGCGTTTTCGCACCATTGGCGGTAAATGGGTTAATAAAAAAAAGTTTAAAATCTGTTTTAAAAATTCTATTTTGTAAAGAAAGGCAAAAGTTGGATAAGTGAGAGAAAATCGCACGCGCGACCACTCGCGTACAAACCTACCTAGCGACCAATGCCGGGTTAATGCAAAATTCAAGTTAAAATGGATTTTGTATTATTTTTATACTACCTGGCGTAGCGAAGAGAGTTATAGATATTGCTTGATATGAGTAGAAAATCCATTCTTCAATTTTATTTAGTTTCCAAGGTAACCAAGCTGGGATCACTCCACATAACATGTCTATGTTAAGGTCCTTTCTTAGTTTAAAACATTTTCGGTCATAAAGGGCGGCTAAAAGTAGATGAAAAGTAAATAATCTCTTTAGAAAAAAAAGTAAAATCCTTTATAAAAGGTATATTTGTTAAAACTCCCTAAAAAGGGCTACATCACAGATATAGTTGGCAGAGTACATGGGATATTTTGTGCATCCATGTTCAAGTTCACGAATTTAATCTGTTTCCATGACAGATCAAATTGAAAGGGTTTTTACCCAAATATTTTTGTATTTTGGTGGTTAGCATGTCAGCATCGCGTGAGTATAACGTATAACCTGTCTTAAAATGGTAGTAAAAATTTTAAAAACTTTGCAATAACTTATCAGGTTATACGTATTTTAGGTCAGGGGCGTTCAAGTATTACGTAACGCAGCTTGGGGGAGGGGGGTCTTGTATAACGTTACGGTGCGTTACATGGGGGGAGGGGGGGTCGAACAGCGTGTTACGTAACATTGTCTTTTAACTAAAGTAAAAAACTACGGAATCAAAATCTCTCAACTTGGCAACTTTCGTTTATGTTTTACGAAGAACCCCTGGATTGTATTATAATACCCCCTCAGGCTCCGCTCATGTTCCGGGCCTGCTACAATATATAGGACAATAGTATTCAAGTGACATAAATTTAAAATTTGTAACCAGATCAAGTTCAGTAAAAATGTGTTTACAATAATTAGCTGGATCTTTCTCCAGAACATGACGACACGATACAGATGGGATATTTTCTGATGATAGGTTGTAAGAGGGAGTCAATTCTCGTTTTTTGAAGTCCCTAATGCTCTTTTCTGCAGTATTCTATTCATTACTGTTTTAAATACGCAAATTTTTAAATTATTTAAAAATGTCTTTATATAAAAAGCATTAAATACAAAACCCACTAGGTACATATATTGATACTGTAACGGTCTGGCCCTCGATTTTTGACCCTTCGCTTCGTTATCAAACGTATTCGCTTCGTATACTAAACAGATACGAAGCGAATACGTTCGATAACGAAGCGAAGGGTCAAAAATCGGGGTCCTGATACGGTACGAAATCATTTTTGAACTCTTTAATTATTTTTATAATTATTTTCTTTTGATCGCATAATTAAATTTCTCTAATTTGCTCGTAATTCCCATTTATAACTATTATTTTCTTGTATGTCTTAAAAATATTTATTTTAAGACGCCATACCTCAACACACTAAAAACTACCTGTTAGTTTCGTGGGTTGGTAGCGGTGAATATTACTTCGTGTTCTGAGGTCGTCCTTGTGACAGACGAAAAGAACCAGAGCTTTCACTTTTGGTTCGGAGATTGACAAAGAGTAGTGTATGGCCAATTTAGGTCAAATTTGGTGGTTAGACCTCGTTTTTATTCTGAAATATGTGAATTTCGAAGTATGGATCACCAAATATAATCTGGAGTACAGTCGAACCCGCTTATTGGAATAGCCTTTGTGCAAGGCAAAAATATTCTTATAACCGGGATATTCTAATAACCGATCATTGGTGGCTAGTCGAAATAAGTGTTACCGAATATACGTAATAATATTATTTACATACTGTGCCAATGTGTAGTTTTACATACTATACCAATATGTAGTTTTATTACATACTATGCCAATATGTATATCATATTATATGTACCTACATATTCAGTGTATGTAAATGGTTTTAGGTCTTTTTACGTCAATAATACAGTAGTGTAACTAGTACTTATCTATGTATGTGCTAAATACCAAATTACATTACATGTATGTGAATGAATACATTATATAATTAATATGAAATGTATGCAATATGTAGATATGTAAATATTTTCTTATTAAAATGCATACCTATATAACAAAATTACTTTTTTTTTCTTGAGAAATTATTGGTAATTATAGCTTTTTCATTGTTAATCCGTGTGGTCATCCTTAATCCATTGGTTGAATAGAAGTTTTATTGGCGTCAAGAAATGGATTGTTACATTCTTGTTATTTTCTCTTCTTTTCGAATTTAACAAAGCCATAATTCCATCTTGCAAACAAGTAGGTACTCTCTGAGTGAATTCTAACTAAACTGCTTCTAACAATTTTATAACAGGCAACAGTGCCTTTGTGTAGACAAATAAAAATTATTTTATGACCCATGCATTTGTCGGCTATGCTAAAGATCGAATTGGTATTCCTAACAAAGTAATAAATATTTATTACCCTAATAATATCTAATCCAGCACTACCGGCCGTTGACGACAAACCATAATACCAAACATAATTTAAATTTTTAGTAAATTGTAAAAAAAAATATTCTTTGACCTGCAAAATATGCTAATAAGCGGTATTATCTAGTTAGATCCTATTCCAATAAACAGATAAATTTATTAAGGAGTAAATGGAAATGTTTCAGGAACTTGAATTTATATTCCATAAACCGGGATATTCCTATAACAGGGATTCTAATAAGCGGGTTCGACTGTATTTGGGAAGAACTAAGTAATCCATTCAATGAAGTTTTCAGCATAAAATCATGTCAATACTTAAAAACACCTCAAAACACCAAGAGGCCAATCTCCAACCATAAGTCATTTGGCAGTATGTCATTGGGAGCAAGCTATTGGATCGTTCCAGTTCCATTTTCGTCTTGACACCTGGGCCTACAGGAGGCATAATTTGGCACCATCCTGGTGCATATTTTCGAGGATGCAGCAGTAACCTTTTAGGAGTCGTTTGGGTTTGTTTGGGAACAATAAGTTTGGTGATAAATATTAGTAGTCCAGGGTAATAAGGTTTTTTCCATGACACTCGAGCAGCCAGGGTACTGAAGCGTTTTTTCGACAGGTAATACCTATAAGATCAAATTGTAACTATTTCCTGCGTAGGATCTGGCGGCCATTTTTATTTATAAACAATTAACTGTCAAAAAATGGCATTTTTCCCTTTTTTTTCAAATCAATGGAAAACAGTGAAACTTATGGTTTTTTTAGTACAAATATCTTTGAGATTATGGAAAAAGCTTTAAAATGACTTATTACAAAGTTTGATATACTCATTTATTGTTAATATAATTGCGAGAAAAGATCGGAATTGCAAAAAAAAATTATTTCGCAATATCTATTGTAAAAATTAGTGTATAGCTTTGAAATTTTTGTCATATAAGAGTTCTTTGGTGCTTAATATGTGATAAAAATTTCAAAGCGATTCATTTAATTGTTTAAATTTTATTCAAATTGTTTATCCCAGAGAGCATTTTTTTACAACAACATAAGTCAGAAAAAAATGACGTTAGAACCATTCCACAGGTGTCAAATGAAAGAGCATCAGCTATATTTTCAACTTGGTTTAAAAAAAGCGAATAAAAAATGCATTTATTAGTAATAAATAATTATGCAAAAATATCGTTAATTTTTCCTTATAAACTTTTTATTTTGTTATATAAGAAATTATATATATTTATTACAATTTTTTATCAATTATGATATAAATAACATTACTTGCTAGCTCTGCACTTAAAACAGGGTAAAAAAGTTAATTTTTTTGGAAAAAGTTATTCAAAAAGTTTATAAGGAAAGATTTACGATACTTTTGCACAATTATTTATTACTAATAAATGCATCTCTTATTCGGTTTTTTTAAACCAAGTTGAAAATATAGTTCATGCTCTTCCATTTGACACCTATCAAATGGTTCTAATGTCATTTTTTTCTGAATTATGTTAGTGCAAAAAAAAATGCTCACTGAGATAAAAAATTCGAATAAAATTTAAACAATTGAATGAATCGCTTTGAAATTTTTATCACATATTAAGCACCAAAGAACCCTCATTTGACAAAAATTTCAAATCTGTACAATAATTTTTACAGCAGTTATTGCGAAAATATTTTTTTTTGCAAATCCGACCTTTTTTCGCAATTATATTAACAATAAATGAGTATATCAAACTTTGTAATATGTCATTTTAAAGATTTTTCCATAATCTCAAAGATATTTGTACTAAAAAAATCATAAGTTTCACTGTTTTCCATTGATTTGAAAAAAAAAGGGAAAAATGCCATTTTTTGACAGTTAATTATTTATAAATAAAAATGGCCGCCAGATCCTACGCAGGAAATAGTTACAATTTGTTCCTATAGGTATTACTTGTCGAAAAAACGCTTCAGTACCCTGGCTGCTCGAGTGTCACGAACAGGGTATATTTTTGTCTTATTACCCTGGCCTATAGTAACTATTATGTTTTCATATCACAGATATTTAGTTAATGCATTATGTTTATTCATTATTTTTCTTAAGATTTAGCTTGCATTTATTTGGTTTTTGATATTGGTACATATTATATAAATTTAGTAAGTTCCCAAACATAATATATAATTTTGAGGTATTGTACGTTGAGCTCGGCGTATTTGCCAAAAAGGTATTAGGTTTTTAAATTTCATTGTTCATTTAGGTCGAGTTCATGTCATTATATAAATTTAGTTTGTATTAGTTGCTTGTATCCCAGATATTTTATTGTTTATTCGCTTTTTTCCATTTGTTTGGTTAATGCAGGTCGTCGTTTAGGTATTTATCCTAACTTCATTTCTATAACTTTTATTCATTAATTTTGCTTAATTGATTATTGTAGTTTCTCATTTTATTGTATTTTCTTTAGTCAGGCTTGTGCCTGCTTATTTATAGTTTTTCATATTCGTCGGTTTTTAATTTAGTTGAACGAAGCAAGCGTACTATAACCATTTGGTAAAAGTCTCATCTGAGTTGTACCCTATATGTAAGTAAGAGGTATTTTAATTCTGTAACAGGTAACATCATTGTTATTATCTTGAATATAACTTTTATAAACCATAACTTTTGTCATTTTAGAGTCACAATATGCATTTGGTTTAACTGAGAGACTGTTAAAGATCTAGTAGTTATTTTTAATAAATATGTCTTATTTTGTTTATCATTTATTTTATTATTCCTTTATGTTCACATTTACTGATTTAATATATTTAATATTTGACAGCAGTGTAAGATACCTGGGAGAGTGATCGAAGATTATTTTCTTGGCGTCCATGATTTGTTAGAGTTATTTAAATGGTTCTTCTTTAGCAATTATTTTCCTTTATTCATTTTCAGTACATTATTTTTATTTTAGTATTTACCTTTTCTAGTCATCATCATTATCTACTTTGAGCTACCGACTTCGACAGGCATGCAAATGAGCCGTATCCATTCTTTAATGTCAAGATGTCGTTCTCTTGCGTCCCTTGCTAGCCCACTCCATTCAGTTTGCATCTGTCTATTCATATATCTATTATTTGTTCATCACTCCTTTCATCTTATAATTTTCCCACACTAATGCTACTGGAAAGGTAGTATTTCATTACTTCAGCTTTTTCTTTATATTTTTCTTACACTCCAACAGAAGATATTTATTCTTGTTACAATACTTCGTTTAGAAAATTGGTAGCTATTTTAAAAAATATATACATTTATTTAAAGTGTGACTCCTGAATTATTAATTTCAAAGTTTTATGCGTTTAATATTTTGACGAAAATTATACATAATTTCAAAAGTTCTCCTTTTATTATTCATAATACACATTTTTGAGATAAGGTTGTTAAGTAGCTTCTAAAAACAAAAATATACAGGGTGTTAAATGAAAATTAAAGATATTGGACTAAGCTAGATTTGAGTGAATTATCCTGTATATTCAAATTATGTTTAAACAGTGCATAATTGAATTTAAAAGTTTACGTATTCTAGCGTTTTTTATAATTTTCTACAATAAGGACACACGCAATTTTATTCCATAAGTGCCTATATTAACAGGGTGTTTCAGAAAAAGGTAACACCGTCTCTAGAATAGGTGAAAAACTAAAAATAATTGGGGTTTGCTAAGTAAAACATTTTTGTAACGGCATGCATTTTCAAGATACTGGCCGTGGAAGAACAAAAAAAGTTTACACATTTTTTACGATTTTGCGAAACTACTGGCAACATCGTATATTATTCGTCATACAAAAATTTTTACTAAGCAAACTCAATTGTTGAATAGGCGAGACAATAAAGCAGTAAAAAGCTCAAAATCTACGAATATTTTGCTGTTGGATGGAACTCAATGAAATTTGTTGCATTTGATTAGTAAGAGCGGTGGGAAATTTGGTGAATTAAAGCGATTTTGTTACAAATAAAATTGCATTCTTGAACAAGGAAAATGCATTTTCGTAAGTGAATTTCTAAGTGATTAAAATAATAAATTTGTAAAAAAAAGAAAAGATGGTTCAGATTTGATTACAGTACGGAGCCTTTTCTACTATGTGCTTATATGTGCTTAACCGTTTCCTCATCGGAGTACGTGGGTAGAGGCACTGAACTAAAATCAAATCCATTCATCATTTCCGGGTAATTATCAAAATAATTACCAAAGATGCTACTAGCACCATCTATGAATCAAAAGTCTAATAAGTCAGGAAAAAAAATTCGAAATTATTTATTCTCTGAGATTTTTAAGTTCAGAGGATAAATAATATCAAATTTTATTTCCTGCCTTATTAGGTAATTATTTTGATTATTTCATTCATAGAAGATTCTGACCAATAGATAGCTACAGAAATCTAAATGAAACCGTTGATTGAGGTATTGGGGGTAACCCCAATACCTCAATCAACGATGAAACTGATTATTTTTTAATGATTTTAACTTCCAATCGTATGGTAAGTTATTTGATCATGTGTTTAATTCTGTTTAATCAGATCAAAATTATACTGAGAATTATCTACTGTAGAAAATTACCGATAGAATTTTTTTAAGTAGATTGTTTCTGTTTAATGGCAACCAGTTTCCCAGTTTTGATAACTGTCACATTTAAAAAAATATCCATAAAATACGTATTAAAAAATAATCTTACGAATATCACACGACATTAAGAAAAAATAAGAAAATAATGCTTCATTTTTACTCAAATTTGTTGTCATTGGGCAATAGCCACTCGAGCCCTGCGGGCTCTCGTGTGTATTGATAGACAACAAATCTTCGAAAAACTGTCGCATTCTTTTCAATTTATTCTCACTCTCTTGTGATATTATACTGGATAATTTTTGATAATTTTCCGTCGTCAAGTATATTACGTCAGATGCCCTTCGTTGCTGCGAAAAAGTACATTCAGTGACATTAATGACAATTAATGTTTTAAAAATTATAAAAGTGATGACTCTCAACCGTCAAATATTTATAACAACTGTGTGTTTATTTGTACTTACATAAATAAATTACAATAAAATTTTGGTTTTGAACAGTTTTATTCATGAAATAATCGCAACAAATTGCACTCGATCTCTAAAATTAATATAGAATTTTTGCCCTCGTGACACTTTTACAAAATTAAAACTGTGAAAGTGTCACTCGGGAAAAATTCAATAATTTTAGAGCTCTTGTGCAATTACTACTGATAATTACCCGGAAAGGATGAAAGGATTTGATTTCAGTTCAGGGCCTCTACCCACGTGCTCCGATGAGGAAACGGTTATTCCGAAATACGTATAATACACCAGGCTGCGGGTGAAAAAACGTGATATAATTCAGGAATTTTTGAAACCTATCAGGTGTTGTAAAGGACGATGCCAGGAATAACTTCTACTAAAATGTGACCAAAAATATTGTGAGCTTTTTTTTAATTGCGATTTTCATTTGGTAAATTTGCAATTTTTAAAGATTTTTAATTTTGCAGTTTAGGATATTGATTTTAGAGAAAAACTTTTTAATAGAAAGTTGTAGTAAATTAAAAAACCTACAATTTGAGCTATGGTAAGTTTAATTTCGTTTATTGGTTATTGCAAAACAGCATGCGAAATGTCCAAAATGGCCAGTTTTTACAATTGCGTTATTTATTGTACAAATATTTTTTTTATTTTTTAAAGCTTTAAAATGTTTGAATTTCAAACATAAAAAAAATTGCAAGGCCGGATTAACGAATTTGTTGCTTAGATATTATAAATTGTTTATCCCAAGAGGTCAAATGTCGAAGGCTATAACTTTTTGAAAAAAAATCGTAGAGAGTTGTTGTAACATCCAATCTCCTTCTAAAGAGTTATGTTTTTATATTCTGATGTAAATAAATGCGTAAAACATTTTTAAACCTCTAATTTTTGGGTTTGAAAATAAGGGGGCAAATTTCGTTATAAACATTTAGAGCTGAAGCGGCCCTGTACATCATATGAGTTTCTAACTTACAGATTATGGTTGCAAAAGACGAAACGAAGATATATAAAAAAATAAAAAAAATTTACAACTAACTGAAGCCGAGATAATTGTTTATTTTTTCTTAAATCGTAGTGCCTTTATTTATAACAATTAAGAAATTATTTTACAGTCATTGACTAAAGAAAGACTTACATTATCTTAAAATAAAAATTATTATAAACTATAATTACATTTAATTATTAAAAATTATTTTTAAAGTCGGTGCTTTTGCGAGCGGCCGAATTTTGCAAATCACCCGGCTCGCTTCAAATCCGCGCGCTCGGAAAATTTTTACGAACTTGTATTAAATTTTGACCGAAAACAATTTAATAATATTACCATAATAATATACAGTGTATTTACCACTGTATTTGTTTTTCTTGATAAACTTTTATATGTGAAATCTCATTTCTGAAGAAATAATATTACAAAAATGATAAAAATGATACATATAACTAACTATATTTTTAATTTTTGCATTGTTATATAAATATAATAATAATAATGTTACTTCTTATTATACAATATAAAACTTTTTCTTCTTGTAGTGACTATCCGTTTTGGATGTTGGCGACCGTCATGGCAATTTGGCAAACCCCATTTGGAAACTGAGAACCAGGAAGGCGAAGGATTACCTTGCTAGAAAATTTACGTACGTAGTTCAACACAACAACTACAAATCTTTTTAGAACAGCAGTACCGATTTAGTGTGCAAGTACAGATTGCCATGATGGTCGCCAACATCCAAAACGGATAGTCACTACAAGAAGAAAAAGTTTTATATTGTATAATAAGAAGTAACATTATTATTATTATATTTATATAACAATGAAAAAATTAAAAATATAGTTATATATTTCATATATATGTATCATTTTTGTAATATTATTTCTTCAGAAATGAGATTTCACATATAAAAGTTTATCAAGAAAAACAAATACAGTAATAAATAGACTGTATATTATAATGGTAATATTATTAAATTGTTTTCGGTCAAAATTTAATACAAGTTACGTAAATATTTTCCAAGCGCGCGGATTTGAAGCGAGCCGGGCGATTTGCAAAATTCGGACGCTCGCAAAAGCAACGATTTTAAAAATAATTTTTAATAATTAAATGTAACTATATTTTATAATTATTTTTAATTTAAGATAATATAAGTCTTTCTTTAGTCAACGACTGTAAAATAATTTCTTAATTGTTGTAAATAAAGGCACTACCATTTAAGAAAAAAGAAACAATTATCTCGGCTTCAGTTGGTTGTAAATTTTTTTTATTTTTTTATAAATCTTCGTTTCATCTTCAGCAACAATAATCTGTAAGTTAGAAACGCATAGGCTGTACAGGGCCGCTTCGGCTCTAAATGTTTATAAAGAAAATTTTTTGCTCAATTAGAAATCCAATGAAATCAATTAATTTGTGGTCATCTGATTGAATACAACCAATAAAACCAACATTATACTGAAAACAGATCCCATGGGCTGTTTTCACTCAATCATGTAGCTATGGATACCTACATTTCGTTTCATTTCGATTTTGACATTTCAAATATTCAATATTTCAAACATCATAATAAAATTATTAACGGCATGCGTAGTGGAAATACATCTTCATCAGTTATAGAAACTAACATGTCTGGATCTTCATTAAATTTTTCTAATTGTTCCTTTGTTAATTGCACATTTAAATAAATTGTTTCTGCTCTGTATTTTTTTATCATAACCAGCAAAAAATTTTCTATCCGAATAACCCTCGAACATTGATAAATGCTAAAAAATTTTTTAACAACTTTCTCAAGCTTGTTGCTTACAGGCAACAGACCTCCGCCTACGGCGTCGGTCTGTTTCCAAGCAACAAGCTTTCGAAATCTGTTATAAAATTTTTTCGAACAATTATCAATGTCCTTGGGTTATTACTACTGAAAATTTTTTGCTCAATTAGAAATCCAATGAAATCAATTAATTTGTGGTCATCTGATTGAATACAACCAATAAAACCAACATTATACTGAAAACAAATCCCATGGGCTGTTTTCACTCAATCATGTAGCTATGGATACCTACATTTCGTTTCATTTCGATTTTGACATTTCAAATATTCAATATTTCAAAATGTCACGATTTGGTTGTAATACTGATAAGAATATTAATGAAATTATCGAATCAAATATACCAAAGAATACTGTTTACAGTAAAAAATTTGTATGGAAAGAACATATTTGTATAAGAACATCATAATAAAATTATTAACAGAAGGCGTAGTGGAAATACATCTTCATCAGTTATAGAAACTAACACGTCTGGATCTTCATTAAATTTTTCTAATTGTTCCTTTGTTAATTGCACATTTAAATATATTGTTTCTGCTCTGTATTTTTTTTTTCATAACCAGCAAAAAATTTTCTATCCGAATAACCCTCGAACATTGATAAATGCTCAAAAATTTTTTAACAACTTTCTCAAGCTTGTTGCTTACAGGCAACAGACCTCCGCCTACGGCGTCGGTCTGTTTCCAAGCAACAAGCTTTCGAAATCTGTTATAAAATTTTTTCGAACAATTATCAATGTCCTTGGGTTATTACTACTGAAAATTGCGCCCTTATTTTCAAGCCCAACATTTAGCTCGGCTTCAGTTGGTCGTAGAAATTTTTTATTTTTTTTATAAATCTTCGTTTCGTTTTTAGCAACAATAATCTGTAAGTTAAAAACTCATAGGATGTACACGGCCGCTTCAGCTCTAAATGTTTATAACGAAATTTGCCCCCTTATTTTCAAACCCAAAAATTAGAAGTTTAAAAATGTTTTATGCATTTATTTACATCAGAATATGAAAGCATAACTCTTTAGAAGGAGATTGGATGTTTCACCAATTCTCTGCGATTTTTTTTTCAGAAAGTTTTAGCCTTCGACATTTGACCTCTTGGGATAAACAATTTATATTATCTAAGCAACAAATTCGTTAATCCGGCCTTACAATTTTTTTTTGTGTTTGGAATTGGAAGATCTTCATTTTAAAGCCTTAAAAAAAATAAAAAAAAATATTTGTACAATAAATAATGCAATTGTAAAAAACGGCCATTTTGGACCTTTCGCAGGATGTGTTGCAATAACCAATAAACGAAATTAAACTTACCATAGCTCAAATTGTAGGTTTTTTAATTTACTACAACTTTCTGTTAAAAAGTTTTTCACTAGAATCAATATCCTAAGCTGCAAAATTAAAAATCTTTAAAAATTGCAAATTTAACAAATGAAAATCGCAATAACAAAAAAAGCTCACAATATTTTTGGTCACATTTTAGTAGAAGTTATTCCTGGCATCGTCCTTTACAACACCTGATAGGTTTCAAAAATTCCTGAATTATATCCTGAAATCGACCTATTTTTCACCCACAGCCTGGAGTATAAGCACATAGTAGAGGCTCTGTACTATAATCAAATCTGAACCATATTTTCTTTTCTTTTAGCCCAGGGTAATAAGGTTTTATCCATGACACTTGAACAGCCAGGGCACTGAAGCATTTTTTTGACAGGCAATACCTAAAAGAGCAAATTGTAACTATTTCCTGCGTAGAATCTGGCGGCCATTTTTATTTATAAACAATTAAGTGTCAAAAATGGCATTTTTCATTGTTTTTTTTTTCAAATCAATGGAAAACAGGATAACTTATGGTTTTTTTAGTACAAATGTCTTCGAGATTATGGAAAAATCTTTCAAATGACATATTACAAAGTTTGATATACTCATTTATTGTTAATATAATTGCAAAAAAAAGGTCGGAATTGCAAAAAAAATTATTTTGGCAATAACTGCTGTAAAAATTAGTGTATAGCTTTGAAATTTTTGTCAAATAAAGGTTCTTTGGTGCTTACTATGTGATAAAAATTTCAAAGCGATTCATTTAATTGTTTAAATTTTATTCAAATTGTTTTTCCCAGACAGCATTTTTTTGCAATAACATAAGTCAGAAGGAAATGACGTTGGAACCATTCCATATGTGTCAAATGAAAGAGCATGAGCTATATTTTCAACTTGGTTTAAAAAAGTGAATAAAAAATGCATTTATTAGTCATAAATTATTATGCAAAAGTATCGTAAATATTTCCTTATAAACATTTTTATTTTATTATATAAGAAATTATACATATGATTATGTATTACAATTTTTTATCAATTATGATATAGATAACAGTACTTGGTAGATGTGCACTTAAAACAGGGTAAAATAGTTAATTTTTTTGCAAAAAGTTATTCAAAAAGTTTATAAAGAAAAATTGACGATACCTTTGCATAATTATTTATTACTAATAAATGCATTTTTTATTCACTTTTTCAAACCATGTTGAAAACGTAGCTCATCCTCTTTCATTTGACAACTGTGGAATTTTTCTAAGGTCATTTTTTTCTGACTTATGTTATTGAAAAAAAAATGCTCTCTGGGATAAACAATTTGAATAAAATTTAAACAATTGAATGAATCGCTTTGAAATTTTTATTGCATATTAAGCACTAAAGAACCCTTCTTTGACAAAAATTTCAACGCTGTAAACTAATTTTTACAACAGTTATTGAGAAAATATTTTTTTTGCAATTCCGACCATTTTTCGCAATTATATTAACAATAAGAGTATATATCAAACTTTGTAATACGTCATTTTAAAGCTTTTTCCATAATCTCGAAAATATTTGTACTAAAAAAATCATAAGTTTCACTGTTTTCAGTTGATTTGAAAAAAGGGGAAATGCCATTTTTTGACAGTTAATTGTTTATAAATAAAAACGGCCGCCAGATCCTACGCAGTAAATAGTTATAATTTGTTCCTATAGGTATTACCTGTCGAAAAAACGCTTCAGTACCCTGGCTGCTGAAGTATCACGAACAGGGTATGTTTTTGTCTTATTACCCTGGCCTATTTTAGTTTATACTTTATTCACCTTTGGTGAATATTAAAGGAAATAGTTTGCTAAAATTATTATCACGGTGAATGACAGGACGTGAAATGCAATTTAGATTTCCCTGTCGAGTATTTCGCCACTCTGTTATGCTTTATTTTTTCAACTTAAAAAGCTCAGAGGATAAAAAATTTCGAATTTTATTTCCTGACTTATTAGGCTTTTAATAAATTTGTAATTTGGAAGTCTATTTATCTGGGGTCGCTTAATACGATTATCATCACGGCGACAGTCTCGCACCTCGTTCCCAGGATATGTCTCGTCTCAAGTTATATGGAAATTGGATACAAAATCTGTACAAACTCGTTACTTGGGGTTTTTGATGTTGCTGATCACGAATATCATGTCGGCAATGGTTTCCGAGGTATCTGGTGCCAGGACAGTAGCGTACTGAGTATGGTTCCGCGGAAACAGGGACCCGGCCCCGCAGGGGCCCGCTCTAATACGCTTTTTGTTTCTTTTTTTCATAATTTGATGGGGACATTTTGAACTAGACAAGTACACACTAGGAAACGCTTTTGTCAGGTTCTTTACTCTTTTTACCTGCTAAAGCCGAAGCCCTGGTTTTAAAACACTTGTTTAAAGAATATCCGCCTGTGCCTACTAACCCAAACACTTGTGTTTATATCAGCACGATCCATGAATAGTTGTTGTAAACCACAAAGTTGTCGAAATTTGGAAAATGAGATATTCAGTGTAAGTTTTATACGGGGGGTTATAAAAATAAGTCCTAGAAAATAAATTAGACGCTCGATGCTCCTTTTGTTCGTATTTATAGCACCTTCATTCTTCAGCTCTTACCTACTTTTAGGTAATGCTTATAAAATAACTGAAATTAAATTCTTAATATAGACAAAAATGAGGACAACTTACACGTACGTATCAGAACTTTCGCAGTTCATATGTGGAAGCAGTCACTGCAGTTAGTAAGTTTATTCAGTACAGTTACAGTTTGAAATATCTAAGAGCTAAGACCGTGATCTAAGGCTGTGGTCTCCAATACATGCTGTACGGCGTATATTGGATACCACCGGCTATCTTATTACCGCCAGCTTATTATCGAGGGCCGAAAGTTCCTTAGAATAAATAAAAAGTTTCTTTTGAATAAGATATTTGAAATTAAAAATAACAATTCTCTCTTTTCAAAATCAATTTTCTCTTTTTATTTTCACCCATTTAACTTATTAAAATAATCATTATAGGAGTTTTCAGGGACTTTCGGCCCTCGGTAATAACGTAGTCTTTCATTCTGCGTTGTTGTTGTTTGTTTGGGTTTATATGACTGCGGACACTAAATCCATTCGCCATTATTCTGCGTTTAAATGTTTAAAAATACCTATTAGTTTCCTCAGGATTCGAAAAGAATTAATGCATTTAAAATATATTGGAGCCCAAATGTGCGCCTATCCCTAAGTGTTGGCGAAAATTGCTTTATTAATTTCTTTTTAAAAAAATCTCGTCGTTTTATTAAAAATATCTACCCCACCGTTATCCAAGGTTTTATTTTTGCTATTGTTTATTTAAGCGTTTTATCTCCCTACTCCTAGAGGTTTGTTTGTAATTATTTAACTTATTTATAAATGTATCATATATATTATATATTATGTTCAATTTGAGAATCTATTTTGTTGATATAAATTGTAATTAATGTTCATTTTTTAAAAGCTATTTTCCGATATTCAGGTTTTTAATTATGACTGGACAGCCCTGGATCCCGCGTACCAAAAAAAACGTTTATTAACCTTTAACTACACGCGCTGGAGTATTTTGTACGCCAGATATAAGAATTCTACTGCAAATATATTTAAAAATTTAATTTTTTGACCTTGTTTATCTCTCTAACCTATCACTGGAATGTGCTTTACAATTTGGTTTTAGTTTCATTATAATCAACGTTTTGGGAAGATCGTAATTTACAGTATAGTATTTGTTGTTTACGGTGGTGGACAATATATGCCACGATTATATTAATATAAGTCGTAATATAAGTACATATTTCAATTGTTTTTTAGTTATTATTGCACAAAATATATTTTTCTTTATAAACAATACTTTTTCTCCTTTAAAAAATCACATTTCAAAAAAATTTGTATTAGTAATTTTATTTATCATGGAATCCAGTTATTTCATGATTCCAGTTATAAATCCCAATTGGATTACTGGGAAGGAACTCCAAGTATTTACTGACGCCGAATAAGGTTTATAACAAACAACTACGTGTATTTTTTCAAAAAAAAAAAATAAACAAATCCGCTGTTTTTAAATGTATTTTTTTGTGGCGTATAAAGTACGCCACGCGTGTAGTTATGTTATAACTTGATGCGCGGGTAGTTAAAGGTTAATAGCAAGCTGAAAATTTGTTAATAGCTTAGCGGTGTCTAGTCGGACAAACTTTGATGTACGGGAACACTGGAACTGGGGAAATTTTAATTGTGGATTAGGTTACAGGTTTCCAACGTCAGACTACGAAAATTTCCCATTGCTGTCGGACAAAACTTCCAATTGATTTGTTACCCTTTCATTGAACTCTCATGCAAAAATCAAACTGCTATCTCGCTATCTATCACCAACATAATTCCTGCCATTTAACATGTTCTACGTGTCAGACTTATTAAAATGCCTAACATATTTTTCGGACAAACATTTTTTCATATATTGCATTAAGTTTGCTATTGAATGCACTTAAAAACAACCTGCTAGTTTTCACAATCATAAACGTGTCAGGTTCACAATCATAATTAAAATCGATAGGATTAATATTATTTTACTGTTTTAAATTACCTTGAGCTTATGTTGATTTATATTTATTGTTTATTAAAAACTTTTGATATACAATGTGTGTTTTATTGGGAGGGGGCCTGCATTCCAATTGGAACCAGGGCCCGCTGATCTATCAGTACGCTACTGTGCCAGGCCAAGCCTCTTATCTTGGATTTTTGTAAAAACTCAATAAAAAATCAGTGCAAAGTCTTTGCATGGTGTTTTAGGGGATGCTTAACACGAATATGATATCTTCGAGGTACCTGGTGCGCGGGACATACTGATTTTGTACCGAATCTTCTATAAACTCAAGAAGACGAATCCTCCTCTGGGTAGCAGGTATCTTGGAGACCATTGCGGACTTGCCTGAACCACCAACATGAAGGACTGGCTTATTTGTTGGATTTGGTATCTCGTGAATTATTTGCTAAGTGTAGTACCTTAAAGTGAGACATGGCTATATTCTGTCGCCTCTACTCTGTAACTTTAATATTCAAAGAAAATATTTAAGAGAGATGGAAATAATATAATGTTGTTTTTTGAATGGTGTAACCGTGAACCTAACCCGTGAATATCTTACAAGATTAAGAAAACTAAATCTATGGTAGTTAGCAAACAAAATTAGATACAAGACATGGCCCGATCAGGGAACACCAAATTTTAACACCTAACACCTAAAAAAATAAAGAAATGATGAAAATTTGGGAATATGTAGTTGAAATTGTCTATTATTATATAAGAAAAAGTTTACAATTCTACATCCCCTCCATTTTAAAAAAATTGGGAAATACGGGGTAAAAATATTTTCTCGGGGGTGATAAAATATCGGTTCAAAATAAGTCCAATTGTATAAAATGACTAATTCTAAGTAGTCCATTGAAATGTTACATTTTTTAGGTCGTACCTTGCATTTGTTAAAGGAGTCAATTTTATTTTTTTATTGTGTAGAGGAGACCATTAGAAGCTTAAGTTTGAGTTTTTGGGGTCGCCACCCTTGTCCCCCAGCCGCCATCTTGGAAAAGGGGTGCAAAGAAGTTTCGCGCTATTCTCGTAAACTACCAACCCTACGGAAAATATAATAAAACATAAAACGTAGCAAATTAATTTTTATACAATTTTGTTTCTAATACTTTTTATCGTCAAGTGATCAACAAAAAGATATAAACAAAAATAATTAAAAAAATTTTACCAAGTTTCTTTTGGAGATTATAACTTTTTTTCATTCATTTTACAATAAAATAATATTATACCAATTTTGTAGAGGGTTTTTCAGCGAACAATTTCCACTATAAAGTTGTTTAATTCTATTTATTTATCTAGGTTTTACAGCGCTCCAAACTTGACCAGATTCTCGAATGCTCATAGGGATACAATAAAATTAAAACGTTAGACTTACTTTTCTATACTACATTCGCTCTGGCGAGATTTTTTTTTGACACATTCGGAATAGGAAACATAAAACACAAAAATTCCTACCTCATATTATTAACTGCTAAAATCAACTCAAATCAACTTAATCTTTCATTAAAAAAAGAAGAATTATTAGAAATAGTGGCAGTGTCTACTAACCTCATAAAATTTTGTGAAGTTTATTTCTACAAAATATTTTTATTTTGTACAATAAATAATTTTCTCATTTGTTATCAATACATAATAATGGCGTAAGGTTTATGTTATTTTTATGGCTGTTTACTATTAATAATACTGGATATGAGCAGGTGCCTTGGTTGTGTAGTAATTTCCACTCACTTCTGACAACTGAATTTCCCAAGAAAGAAATTACTAACGTCAGTGTCAAAGTGAGTCTCGATAGAGCGAATTCAGTATATCTATATATTTTTTATTCATAAAATTGATTATGACTTTAACATTCCTATGCTATTATTAATATATTTTTGAAATTTCTCTTCACTATAAAACTTAAAACCCTAAGCATACATGTATAGAAAAGGCACAAGAAGTTGTTTGAGGACAAATTCGCCGGTCCAATAAGATGAATGACGCAACCGCAAAATGCAAAATTCTTCAGAAGAGCAAGAAAACGAATTTTGAATATTTAAAATAGGGATTAAATTAAGAGTAATCGTCCAGGAGCATCGGTATGGCTTTTGTTTTTTGAGAACGATGGCTTTTATTTTCATCGATATTGGTTCGAATTTCATTATCTTAATTTAATCACCTCATTTTCAACCCTATCTACAGTTGCGTCATTATGCATCTGAAACAAGGTCTAACGTAGCTCGTATTTCAGTAACGACGTAACTACCCTATAGTGGCTCAGTACATTTTTACAGTTCGTTCGTTTTTGTATCATCTGAACATAATATTCTAGAAGTTAATTCGCAATTAATTTAAACCTCCGAGGGGTTGAACCGGGTTGACATCTTATCGTAGTGACAAAAAAAAAACAAAACAAAAAAAACAAAACAAAAAAAATAAAGTAAAAAACAAAACAAAAACAAAAAAAATACAAAAAAGAATGCATTTATTTTAAACATTAACATTAATAATTTTATTTGTAAAATGTATACACTATGTGTTCATGATAAACATAAAGTATAATATATTTATATTATTTATTAACATAATATGTACATTAGCTGTAATAAATAGGTAAAATAAGAAGTAAAAAATTGTAATATTATTATAAAAACCATGTTTCACTAATTGGCAAATTCTTTAATACATTTACTTTTGATTGAGACTGGCTGAACGACTATAGTTTAAGCCAAAAAAAAAATCGCAATAAACCTGACTGAATATCTGCCTGCTATTAGTTTTATTATTATAATTGCCCCTGGGTGGCACAGCAGTCGGTTCCCATCTACTTATCTTATTCTTACAGTTGTGCTACCTATTTGGCCACGTGAAGTCGTATTAAAAATTGTGAAAAGAGCTCCGTTTTTGGGTTATTTCAAATTGAAATATTCGATTTGAAATTTGACGAAGAAGAACCTACTTTTCATTAGCTACAACTATTCTTCTGCTGGGTCTACAGACCTCATGCATACACCATTTTTTCAGTTTTTTATAAGCTATATTTTGCCAAGAATATTTTTTTCGCTAAAATACTTACTTTTTAAGTTATCTGCCAAAAACCGTCCAAAAACATTTTTTTTTGTTAAAAATGAATATATTTACTCGCAAATAACTCTAAAAGTATTGATTTAGCAAAAAGACTCTATGGGATAAAAGTTGTTTAGAATTATTCATTTTATCTAATTGTGGTCTTATTTTTAATGTATATTTTTCACCTTCGAGAGGGGGTATTCCCCTCTATTTTTGAAAAATGGAGGGGATGTAGAATTGTAAACTTTTTATTATATAATAATAGACAATTTCAACTACCTATTACCAAATTTTCATCCTTCCTTTATTTTTTTTGGGGTTAGATTGTTCTTTGATCGGGCTAATAGTACCGCTAGCTAAAATATTCCTATATATTTCCCGTGCTGCTAGGTCACGCCAGGCCATGTGAGGCCATGCTTAAATTCTTAGTAGTATTTGAGGTGTGAGTATACATATGACTACTAAAGATAATCTGGGACGACAGAGTTAGAAAAAGGAGGTCCTTAGATCGCTGAACCAAACAACATAACTGGGGCCTGATTCTAATTCATTTCGACAGTAGCAATTTCATTTCGACACCGCCATGACAGCCGCAGAGTATAGCGATTCTTATTCATTTCGATATTAGTTACAACTGGGGATATTAACCTTATCCTGTTGACACTGCTCAGAATTTGGGTTGGCGCTCCGGTTTATTGGAATTTGTTGATAGTCTGGGAAAATTATCGAAAAATGCCATTTTTGGGAAAAATTATTTACCAGCTATTTTATTGCTAAAATCGAATCTTAAGATTGCATATATTAGTAATATGGGGTATGACAAGTCCGCAGAAAGTGTGTTATTTTATTTATAAACAAATTAGCACTCCTAAATCTTCATTTTTTTTTCAATTAATGCATGCTCTGTAACTCCTAAGATTTTTCCTTTGAGCCAAAAACACTCAAATAAAAATTCACCGTAATTTAGTTCTGCACAAAGTTATTTTTTTTCCGATTTCCTTCAACAAAAATTTTTCTCAGAAAATCCGAGGTTTCCCAAAAATTCTGCAATTTTCAATTAAAATTTTAGGGAAGTACCTAATTATTTATCAATAATTAAATAATTGATGACACGAAAGATTTATTACAGTAGATTATACAGAGGGGCTAAATTATGGAATAAATTCATTTCTTTAAAACGGACGATTTTGGAGCAAAATCCCGATAGAGGTCGATTTTTATTTTTAAATTATAATTTTTTGGCATATATTTCATACTAGTGACGTCATCCCTCTGAGCGTGATGACGTAATCGATAATTAATTGGCGCAAAAAGAAGAATGTATGTAATTTATTTAACTCAAAATACATTGTGCTGCTGTCAGAAAATAGAAAGAAAGGTTTATTTCACAAAAAAACATTCCTTTTTGGCTTATATTAAATCACAAACAGCCTCCCTCCTACCTATTGGCAGTTTGAACATTAAATTTAAGCTAAAAGCAATGTTTATTTGCAAAATAAACATTTTTTTCTATTTTCTGACAGCAATAGAATGTATTTTGAGTTAAATAAATTACATGCATTGTTCTTCTTGCGTCAATTAATTTAATTCAAAAATATTTTTGGCCTCCCTGTATAAATAATGATGTTAATGTTTATAATAGGGCTTTTCATCGATTGTCATTTGTTTCGAGCTCCTGTCATATGTTGAATAATCTGTGTATAATATTAATATTTACGGATTATACGAAATATGACAGAAGCTCGAAATAAATGACTGTGAATGAAAAGCCCTATACTGAATAGAGAATTGGACGCCTTTGTAAATGAGCTTCAACACGAACCCCTATTCATATTTAAAAAATAATCGATTACGTCATCACGCTCGGATGGATGACGTCACTAGTTTGAAATATATGCCAAAAAAAATTAATATAAAATAAAAATCGACCTGTTTCGGGATTTTTCTCTAAAATCGTCCATTTTAGAGAAAATTAATTTATTCCATAATTTAGCCCCTCTCTGTATATCAGGAGACCGGCGACAATCTAACCAATAGTTAAGCAATAATTAAAATGTTAATTAACAAATTTCGGTCGAAATAATAACCAAAAGATTATGATACACCAGAATAACTATGATTTTCGTATAATAAAGCACTATACCTATTCAACGTACCTTACAGGATTGAAATTGGACCATTTGAGCGGTCTCAGAAATGTTATAAAGAAACATTTTTTTGGCTTATAAACAAATAGAGCCCTTCAGAAAATATTAGATTAAATTAAATTAAGTTAACGCTGTTGAAAAGGGCACGGCTTCTGTGCCCTTTTCGAAGAAAAAAAAAATGAATTGCGAGGAGTGATTCCAGGTATAACCGGTCAAATTTGACCGGCATTTGCGACAGAGTTATAAACAACAGGATTTTAATCTTTGAACCATTGGATACCTTTTAATTCCGGTAATCTTTGTACATAAAAATTTTCATATCTTTAAGACACTCATAACAAAAAAGATTTATGTCACTGTCACCAAATTATTTAATTATTGATAAATAATTACTTCTCTCAAATTTTAGTTGAAAATTAAAGATTTTGTTTAGAAAACCCGAATTTTCCGAGGAAAATTTCCGTAGAAGGAAATTGGAATAAATCATTAATGTGCAGAATTAAATTACTGTCAATTTTTATGCGAGTGTTTTGGTTTAAAGTTAAAATTTTCGGAGTTATAGAGCAATAATTAAAAAAAGATTTCGGAGCGCTAATTTGTTTATAAACAAAATAGCACACTTTCTGTGGACTTTGCACAGCTATATTATTAATATGGGAAATCTTAAGATTTGATTTCAGCATGTCCAGCAATAAAATAGCTGGTAATTAATTTTCCTTGTTTTTTACTAATTTTCCCAGATTATTACCTTACATCTTTCATTGAGTTGATGATTCATGTTGTGGACATTCTCAATTATTATATTTCTAATTTAATACTATTCTATCTAATTCCTCAAACCAAGCAAATTTCAATTAAACCCAGCCATATTAATACCTTTTGCTTTAGTTTTCCTTGCAAGAAATAAACAAAACACATCTAAACTAAACCTAACCTCGTTTTTGGCCGTTCATTCATCTCCGTGTCAAATAATTTCGACATCGAAATTATAATATCAACCACTTTTTTGGAGTCGCTATTAATTTCGATAGTCGCTATTTCGTGACGTCATTTCGTTAGTTCAACCAAAATCCACAAGGCTCGCACAGTCGCATTTCGACGTCGCCATATTGAAAGCGACTTGTTTAGTGTCGAAATTTGATTTAGAATCAGGGCCCTGGTCAAAATAATAAAGAGGCACAACCTGGAATACTTCGGTCACATTATGACACATCCTGAAAAATATGTAGGTACTTTTGCATCTCACTATTCAGGAAAAAATCCAGAATAAAAGTGGTCCTAGTAGAAGAAGAATATTATGACTGAGAAATCTACGCCAATTGTACAAAAACTCGACCACATCAGTATTTAATGCTGCTGTCAACAAAGACACGATAGCAAATATGGTAGCCAACATGATATACAACAATCGATAACGGTCATGGAATTAGAAGAAGAAAATAAGTAAAAAATCAAATATTGCAATAAAATCGGTAGAGAAAAATGTTTTTCTAATATAACTATGATATAAGCACATTGATATCTAAGACACAACTTACCGGCAACTGTATACACACACGCTCCTGTCATACAATAAATCCTGAATATAAGCGACATTTTATTAAGTAACTTTGTTTTTTCTTTAAGATTATAAGGTTCGCCAAAAACTGTATATTGAGTGACTTTGAATAGAAGCTTCGACCATTCTTGACTATAAAACGGGAATATCACTTCAATTAGCACCAGTATATGACCAGCTACTGCCATGAAGATGTCTTGGCCAAAGCTTAGTGGAATGTTGGCTAAAAAATAATACAGTCATTATAAATATTAAATTATTTATTTAAGTAATCAAAAACCTGAATACACAAGATTACCTGGATACGACCTCATAACAGGACTAGTGCTTAAATATCTACCTGAAGAAGCAATAAAGCTACTAATGTACATATTTAATGCTGTCCTAATATTAAACTAATTCCCCTCCCAATGGAAGATAGCTTTCAAGGTAGGTCGTACAACAATTGCAACATATGCTAATGACACTGTCCTAATGGCCTGACACGACAATCTGGTCCTAGCCTCTCAGATACTACAAAGTCACCTAAATAAACTTGAAATATGGTTCAAACTGTGAAGAGTTAAAGTCAGACACATTACATTTACATTAGGGAAGGGGATACATCTAGCTGTAACTTTTAACAACACTCCATTACCAATAAAAAGTGATGTCAAATATTTGGGGATTTACCTAGACATACGCCTAACATGACATAAGCATACAGTGGAACTCCGATAAGTCGGCCCCCGATAACCCGCAAGTCCGGCTAACCTGGACCGATTTTCATCAGATAAACATTTTGATTTTCAGTATTTTGTATTTTGACAACGACACCCGATTTGAGCGTCGAAATGTTAGAAAATTATTTTTCAATTTAATTGTGCCTTATTTCCTATCAAAATACATAGTTAATTATCAGATAAACATTTCAGCAAAAAAAATGTATGTAATATAGTATTTGAGAGAAAATGTGTATTTGTGTAATTTGAACTATACGATAGTAAAAATGACTCATGGCACACGCCGCGCCGGCAGAAACAACAGACACCTGTCTGTAGTATTCCTTTATATATTTCAAACGGCATTGTTTAAAAAGACTAAAAAACTATTTAAAAAATTCTTTTACAAACAATGGTCTTTAGTTTTCACTGTTCTTAAATAACATCACATCGATTGTGACTGTATTGTGTGTAGTACAGTCCTGTATATTGTTCGCTTCCGTTTGTTTACGTTTGTGTTTGCGTGTTTTTAGTAATTTAGGTGTGTAGGTACTGTGCATATTTATATATATTTCATGTTATTTCAATTCTAACGGAGTTTATCTGTAAGTATACCGTATTTTATTAATTTTTACCATATTCTCCGGCTAACCCGGATTTTTGATAACCCGGATCGGCCGCGGTCCCGATTAATCCGAGTTATCGAGGTTCCACTGTATTTCGAACAAACGACTGCAACTGGGACTCGTATATAGAAAGATCTACTGGTTCATGAATAAAAGTGACGCCTAAGGCGGCGTTCATACTCAGGTGAATCCCATAAGCGACATTTTATCGCCACGATATATTGCTCGGAAGGTTAAAAGAGAATGGACGATAAATAGCTGCGACCATGCGATGATGATGACCCAATTCATTGCAGTTAAAATTAAGTAAAGCTTAAGTAAAGAAGACGTTGTAGTGGCTTATTGGCTTAGGCGTAGAATGAAAAGAAAAAGAAAATACTGGGTACATCCTAATGATCTTATCAATGCGCACCATAGCTCAGGTACCGGTACTTTGTCTATTGGAAAAATACTCGTTACTTTGTATCGGGTAGGTACTTTTTTTACATCACTAGATGCCACGGAATGAGGTTGTGAAAAAACTCCCCCTAGGTTAGAGCCTACAACTACCACTGCAGAACCTGCAACGGAATCGTTGATTAAAACGATCTAAAATGTTGTAAGCCAGAGCTGCTGTGGCGAAACCTGCGATATTGTTGTAAAGCTTCAAGAAGTACTCGGTGATGATGACGACGATGACGATGACATCATCACAAATCCAGACAAATCAAATGAATTTGATGAGGACGACTTCGAAGAGCAAATTGACGAATGTAATTTAGCAGGACCATCGTCGAAGAAGAAAAAGTTGTGTATCTACGACAAGAGACATCTCGAAAAAAGAGGTCTGACCAATATGAAATATTAAATTAAGCGAAAACATTAAAGAGGTAAAAGTTAAAATAATTTTTTTTTATATTTTTTGTATGTACATTTTTGCAATGTTATTACTAAACGAGATAGCTTCCCCCCCCCCTAACTTCGAAAATATCGACCGTACCAAAAAATTCGCTAAGAAGAAATTGTAGAAAATCGTAATAAAACAATATAAATAATATAACATTTTGTCGAAATGTTGAAAATGGCTGAGATATTGAACCAAAACAATTGCTATAAAACCAAACAGGTCTTAGACCCGGCGCAAATTGAACCTAAGCGAGACACAACCTGCGCCGGCGGGACGGGTGACCCGTGCATTTATTTTTCTAGCGCACCGCATATTGAATACAAGCCAACCCAACCGTTGGCCATCGACGTGGCGAATAGAGACGGGCAAAATCAGTATGGACATGTAACGGTTACTTTTGATACCGGTTCTAAGTGGTAAGTGGTACTGAGTACAAATACTGATTACAAAATACTGATGTATCTGATCCTTGTACTGAATTGAGCAGGCAAATTAAAATCGGTATTTCCGTATTTATAACTAGTAACGTTTAAAAAATATCTTACACGTCCCTAGTAGTCGTAGCGGTATGACTTTCGAAAACATCGAATTTGATCATAAGCTGGTGCATAAAAAAATATTACACTGAGTATTTTATTTCTGCACATATTACCTACATATTTAAAATAATATCTTCCCTACTGCTCGGTCATAACTCATATTCCTCAATTTACTGCTCGGATCAAAATCATTTACAATTACTGCAGGATAGCAATCATTTACAATTACTGCAGGTCATAATTCATAATCTCTGCGCTATTGAACGTTCATAAAAAATATCACTATCTGCATATTTCGTTTTTAATTCGTAATAAACAAAAATGTAATATGCCGACAAGTTGAATTTCAGGGTAATACTATATTTTTATCGATCACGGTTTTGAGTAACATGAATCATTTTCACCTTATTTTTCTAATTATGTAAGGCATAACTTTAATTATTAATTTCGTATCGCCGCTTATTTAGTCTACCAAAAGTTATTAGAATTTAATTCCAAAGACAACGCAGTTTTCACTCTTGTTGACTATTCTAATACTTTTATTTATCATAATAAATTGTACTTAGGTACCATCCATATTCATTTTAGATACTTCCATCTGCAAACAAAAACACGTAAAAATAAACATCTGTAGGTAGGTCACGCGTCCCACGGCCCAAGAAAACTGTACGCCGATGACAATCGTTCCCAAGCTAGACCTGCGAACGAATGCATTGATAGTAGGATGCGCAGAACTGTCTACGCAGTTAGCCGGTGCAGGTTGTATCTCGCTTAGGTTCAATTTGCGCTGGGCCTTACGCTCGCTCCTTCGCCTCATACGTACTACCTAATATTAATTTTATCAGAAGAATGAAAGAAATCAAAATTGTATAAAATTTAATTTAATTTTCTCCGTTTTTGTATAGGTACCTACATGTTTGTCGTAAAACTAAAAATAAAAAAAGGGATAATTTAATAATTATGCTCTAACTGCGACTATTTTTGTAAGTAAATTGTAAAAAAATTATAGAAAATCGCATTTTCAACAATTTCAGTCAAAAATAAAATTCTGTGTAGCTCGGCATGCAAGGTCAAAATGCTATACCGATTTGATTATAACATTATATTATTAGGAGTGATAGAGACTACACGGCATGGGTCAGCAACTGTTATTGGCATAGGATCAAAGTTATTGAAAAATAATTCTTCACCATATTTGATACCACAAAAATACATATTTTAAGGGTAACGCGACGTTTATTGAGAAGCACTTTCAAAATGTTTTGCAAATACATATCGTTTCCTCATACCAAAAAACTTAGTTTTCATATTCAAGAACTAAACCCAATAGACAACAAAATATTTTGCAGCAAGGAAAAAGACTTATAATGGGCTATTGATTATGTACTTTAGAAAGCAACTACAACGTTAACGGAGTTTTATTATTTCTTATGTCAATGGATATCTAGATATGAAAAAACCGTGGAGTGCTATAATTTAAAGGGGACCCTAGGCACATGGTCCATTAGGGTGAGTTCTATGCACTTTTGGTACAAACACGTCTACAGAAAAATTGTTCCAGATTAAATTTACTATCGAAATATATCATCTTTTATGGTCAAAAATATTTTTTTTTTTACAAAAATATATTAAAAAAAGCCAAAAGAAAAATTTACAGAAAAAAAACACCATCTTTCCTCTTTAAAAGGGCGTTTGGTAGAAGTCTATAGGATTTATAATTTCCGAACTATGATTTTTTAAATTTCGCCGCTTACAGCATTTTTGGGCCATTTTCCCCATTATTTCGCAAACATTGTTTTGTAACGTTTTTTCTACGCATTTCTAGGTACTTATATGCAATGGTGCATTTAGTAGGAAGACACATCAATGACCATTAGAACGGTCTATTGTATAAGGTTGTGTGTGTGTGTGAGAGAGAGAGAAAAAATGGCTTGGATGCGGGTCCGTTAGCCACAGATTTTTATTTTATTTTTACCTCAATTTATTAGTTTTCTTATATTCATACCTATTTCACTTAAATTACTATATGTGTTTCTCTCAAGTAGTTAATGAGTAATTTAAATATTTCCATTTTATGACAACTTATTAAATATTCTATACTAATTGGTAAATGAACTTGTGTTTGTCGTAAATTGTAATATAATTGATTTGTATATCTCTCGTTAATTTTGCATTCAAAGAAAATATGGTTCAAATCTCTAATCGAAACATTATCACAAAAACAGACTGATGAATTAACTATTCCTAATTTGTGCAGATGTGCCTCATATTTTCCGTGTCGAGTTTTTAATCTGACGATAGTATAAATATCTTGCTTTGGCAGGTTATACTTAAATATGTATTCAGGTGGCGGAGGAATTTCTTGATGTAAAGAAAAATATAAATTTTTGATATACTTGAAATATTTTTCCATTGTTTTTCCATATTTTATTTATTCTAGCTTTGACGTCATTTATTGCATCTGTCGATAAAATCTGAGTTAGAATCTCACCATTTTTTATTGCTTCTTTGGTCAACTCATCCACTTTCTCATTACCCAGTATATCGGCATGCCCTTTTGCCCATATAAATACTACTTCCACTTTAGACAAATTATTTTTTATATTACATAAAATTTTTGATTTGTATGAACTAAAATCAGTGTTTTCAATTGCATATATTGCAGATCTGGAGTCCGTTATTATCACAGATTTTTCAATATTATTCTCTTTGATCCATTCTAGAGCTTTTTCGATGGCTATAATCTCAGCTGTAAAAATACTACTAATACTAGATAATTTGTAATTATTATGTTGATGGGTATTTTGCACATACATAGCACATCCTACTCCTGTTTGATTTTTAGAACCGTCTGTGTAAATTACTGTGTAATCCACAAAGTCGCTCAGTATAGATTTTACTAAAATATTATTTAAATGATTTGATTCTGTATATTTAGGAATTATGATTCTTGGCTTTTTAATCAAAGTTTTATACGGAAATTTATAAATTGGTAATAATTTACTGTTGTGTAAATCTGTATAATTCCTGGTTTCAATGAATGCATCTGTTAGTGGTGGTGAATTTTTTATTCTCCAATATTTGCTAGTTAAGTTTTCCATGTTTAATAAAGCCAGATTAATGTTAAAAGGTCTGACTCAGTGTTTCTTAACTTTATGCAGTATTTTTGAGCTAAAAATTGTCTACGTAAATTTAATGGGATTTCGTTACACTCTGCTAGCATAACGTTTGTTGGAGTGGATACCATTGCACTTAACCTTTAACTACACGCGCTGGCGTACTTTGTACGCCAGATATAAGAATTCTACTGGAAATATATTTAAAAATTTAATTTTTGAACTTCCTTATTTTTCTAACCTATCACTGGAATCTGCTTTACAATTTGGTTTTAGTTTCGTTATAATCGGCGTTCTGGAAAGATCGTAATTTACATTTTATTATTTGTTGTTTCCGGTGGTGGACAATATACCCCAGGATTATATTACTATAAGTCGTAATATAAGTATATATTTTAATTGTTTTTTAGTCATTATGGCAAAAAATATATTTTTCTTTGTAAACAATACTTTTTCTCCTGTAAAAAATCACATTTAAAAACATTTTTTATTAGTAATTTTATTTATCATGGAATCCAGTTATTCCATGATTCCAGTTATAAATCACAATTGGCTTACTGAAAAGGAACTCCAAGTATTCACTGATGCTGAATAAGGTTTATAACAAACAACTAAGTGTATTTTTTCAAAAAAAATTAAACAAATCCGCTGTTTATAAGTGTATTTTCTTGTGGCGTACAAAGTACGCCACGCGTGTAGTTATGTTATAAGTTGATGCGCGGGTAGATAAAGGTTAAACATATTCTCAAGCATCTGTATTGTATCCGATCTAATATTTTTAAATTCGTATTGCTTGCTGATCCATATATCCAACACCCATAGTCCACGACTGACCGAATACAAGCATTGTAGAACAATAAAGCTGTTTTGGGGTCTGCACCCCATTTTCTGTTGGTAATACACCTTAGTATATTTATTTTTTTTTCACACTTACCTTTGATGTATTGAATATGTTTAGTGCACAGAAGTTTATTATCTAGTACTATCCCTAGATACTTATACTGATTCACCACTGGTATAGTACGCCCACTCGAGGTATTGTATAAGGTTGTACTACTATTTTGAATCAAGTTATGGTTTTTCAAAATTCTAGACATTTAACGATTTTTTATTTTTTTACGATTATTTTTTGAATTTCTCATTATAACTTTTTTACTTGTACATTTAGGTATAAACATTGTATAACAAAAAATATAGCTTATTTTCTTTACTTTAAAATGATGTACAAATTGTAAAATATTCTAGGACTATTTTTAATGCAAGTGTATCCGTAATTTGAGAAAAATTTTGAATTTTGTTTTTCAATTAGAAGAAAATAAGTGCATATTAGAACATAATTTCTAATTCCAAATAACTTTTCCTTATAACACTTTTTCATATTGTGAAATATAAAGGTACTTTACTCTTGAGCAAAATTCATATTTTTTAACATACCTCGTAGACCGTTGATAAATTTTGATATCTGATGATTGCATCTTAGGTTTTAGCATAGCATTTAATGAAGAATAATTTTTTCCATAAAATTAATAATGAAAAAGTTTTCCATATCGTTTCAACTTACTGGGACATATTGCATGTGTATATGTCACAATTTCAAAAAGCATATCTTGTTTAAAAATAGTTTTAGAATTGTTTACAATACACAATTTTAATGTAAATAAAATAAGCTTTCTTTTGTATTCAGCAATGTATATCTAAATGTAACGGAAAAAAAAGTTACAATGAGAAATTTAAAAATAATCTTAAAATATATTAAAAATCGAGAAAAGTATAACAACTTTGAAAAACCAGATTATTTCACTTAAAAATAGACATAAATCCTTCTATAATAGCTTATTTTAAAGGCCCTTGAATTCCCTTCCTACTAAAGGTACCTACCATTGCATTATACTTAAAGCGGCGTAGAAAAAAAAGTTATAGAACAATGTTGCGAAATAAGAGGGAAAATTGTCCAAAAATGCTGTGAATGGCGAACTTTGAAAAATCATATTTAGGACATTATAAATCCTAAGTTCTTTTACCAAACGTAATTTTATAGGGGAAGGATAAAAGTTTTTTTCTGTGAAGCAATGCCTATACCTATATCCCCGTGGAAAAAAGTTATGGGCTACAGAACAAGTTATGGGCATCAAGTTATTGATTTCTTTCGGGTTTTTTCAATATAATTTTTGTAAAAAAACTATTTTTTACTTTAGAAGGTGGTAGGTATTTCGATAGTACATAATTTAACCTGAATCAATTTTCCTGTAGATGTGTTTGTACCAAAAGTGCATAGAACTCACCCTAATGCACCTTGTGCCTATGGCCTAATTCACCCCTTTCTTAAAAACTCACCCCTTTAAATGGTAGCACTCCGCGGTTTTTACATAATTAGAGGTCTATTGACAATATGAAACAATAAAATCCCGTTAACGTGATAGTTCCTTTTAGCTCTCTTATTTTGAACATAATCAATAGCCTATAATATTTATACAAAATTTTAATATTACATAATAAAAATCGATATTTTATACTTATTTCAATTAAACATACTCACTATTTCGAAAAGCTAAAAGGTGAAGTAACGTAGTTAGAGCAGCGAAATATATAATAAATCTGATTAATTGACTAATAACTAAATATCGCCTCATATATTTCTTATCGTAATTTGAAGGATAAAGTACGGAAAATATTAAAGTTCTTAATGTATGATAAAACGGCTTGTTCCTTCTTATTTCGTACATATTTAAATAATGTCTGAAGTAAAATATTCCATCAACTTACAAACACATCACAACGAAAAGGAATATTAAATTACTTATATTGTACTAAAATAGCCTAAGATAAAATACTTTTTATAACTACATATTTAATAAGAAAAAAGCTTGTCAATAGCTATGATCTTCATGATATGGTATAATTTCATAAAAAAGACCATTTATTTGCGGCATGTATAAAGAAAACTTAACGACCTCGATGTTATAGCTTTGATCGCGCAGGACATCCTGGGTTACCCAGAGGGAGAACGCCTGCGCATTACAAAATTGAGCGTTCGGGGAGGTCAAATCTTTCCCTCTGAACACCCTCCGGATTTTTAATTCGGTGTTCGCGCAGTACAGAAAAAATATCCTGAACGTGTCCGGGATACGCTCTCGACGTTCGAGGATTTTGTTTCGGATTGTAAGTTCGCACAGGCGCACAAAATATTTGGGAAGAATTTCTTGACATCTGTTCTTACCAGTGATGTTATCACTGGTTCTTACTCCTTCCAATTCCTAACCTAAAATATTGTTTTGTTAAACAACTTGTAGATGTAGATTCTGGTTTTAAAGTTTTAAACTTATGTAAAGTGTTGTATCATTTAAATATTCTTCAAACAAATTTTAATATTTTTTATATTAAAGCTTTTTTAGTTGTGTTTGTCAATGTTTTCCATTAGTATGTTTATAAATACGTGGGTACCTTTTCTAGTATTATTTTCATTCGATATTCGATAATTATCTATTACGGTAGTATGTATTACACTAAATTGTACTCTGTTTTTACTTAATTTCTTTTATCTAGATGAGCTTATAAGTACCTACATTACATATTCTTGTGGTTTATTTTTCAGTTTAATTTATGAGTTAAATTAGTCCCTTATTGAATATAATGAAACATAAACAACACGTCAAACTTATTCTGAAACTATTTCTTGTGTCTTGTTATATTTCATTATTTTTGTGGTGTAATAAACCACAACACAATGCCACAACCTATCAAATTCAATACATATAATAATATATCAAAATTGGAAATTATTGCTTTACTAAATTATTCCTTCCTTCAGATAATGTTCAACCACAGGAAGTTAAAGGTAATTTTTATATCTAAATATCAAGCTGCCAGTTCCAAGTAATACATAACAATCTTTTACTCTCTACAAAAATGTAAGCCGGATTTCGGCGTGGAAATACCAAATTATCGAAATAATGTGGAAATAATAAAGAAAGACGCTAATCAAATTTCTAACTTCTAAGAAAGGCATTGAATAGGAAGTTCATCATTTGCCTGTTACTTTTATTCTCTTTCTCTTTGTTGACATACAACTTTGTTGCATTTGCATTTTTTTGACATTGATTTCGAAATAAGAAAGGGACAACAAAAGGTTTCGTTCTCTAACCTTAATGTATGCAACCCGTCATTACATTACGAATCCGAAATTTGTTCGCGGAGCGAAAAATCCTGAGCATGTCCAGGATAATTTTACGTTGACGCCTGCGCATTGGAAACTAATCCCGAACTTACTCTGAATACGTTCGATTTGTACTGCGCGAACACTGCTTATAATCTCCAAGGACATGACAACGAATACCAGAAGATTGGAAGGTGGCAAGTATTTGCCCACTACACAAAAAAGGCTACAAAACAGAATGCAGTAGTTATAGAGGAGTCGCATTACTAAATACCGTATATAAAATCCTATCAAAATTCATAAAATATAAACTCGAAAAACATGTTCAAAATATAATAGGCGAATATTAGTGCGGATTTAACCGAGGGAGAAGCACAACGAACCAAGTAGGTATTTGTAATCAGAGAATAATAATTAGAAGTAGCAAGCTATGAACACAACTTACCAACGATAGCGCTATTCATCGACTTTCGGCAAGCAAACGATAGAATAAAGAGGAAGAAATTACAAGAGGCGCTTAGAGGCCGTAAACGGAGGATTAAGACAGGGTGATCCTTTGTCATCATTACTCTTCAACTTATGCCTATAAAAAAATAACTCGAGAAGCGAAAATTAATAGAGAAGGACATATTAACAGTATATAAAAGAATATATTAAAAAGACATCAAGTTTTGGCATTTGCGGTTGATGTGGTGTTGCTGGCAAGAGGAAAAAGAGCTACAGGGATAGTACAGAGAATAGTAAAAGCAGCGAAGAAAATGGAACTGTACATAAATGAAACTAACATAAAATGTATGGAATGGACAGATGGTCAGTTCAGAAATGGAGAAAAGTTTAAAGTAGAAGAAGGATCATCCTACGAATTCGAAATGGTAGAAAGATTTACGTACCTAGCAGCAATAATATTACGTAAACTGAACATTAAAGAAGAAATACAAGCAGTGGCGTACTGAGCATGGTTCCGCGGAACCAGAGCCCGAGCCCCGCAGGGCCCGCTCTAACGCGCTCTTAGCTTTTTTTTCTAATTTGATAAGGACATTTTGCACTACACAAGTACACAATAGGAAATGTAACTTCATAATAAATTTTTATTTTTTGTAGGTACTTATACCGGGTGTTAGTAAATAAGTATGAAACCTTTTAAGGGCTAATTCTACATGAAAAAATGATGCTGGTTTGCTCTATAAACATATGTCCGCAAATGCTTCGTTTCCGAGATAAGGGGTGTTGAAATTTTTATTTCAAACTGCCAATTTATTTATTGCTCTAAGACCAGTTGAGCTATGAAAATGAAATTTGGTGAGTTTTGGAGGTAGTTATTGCGCATTTTTTGACATACAATTAAGAATTTTGTATTCATCATTGGCGCGCATACGGGTGATAGTCTAAATTGTTTTAAAGAAAAAAAAAAGTACGCCACCAAGATATTTCAAAATAAAAACTATTTTTAAATTCCACGTTTAATTTTTAATAAGAAACCTTTCTTGCCTTTTTGTCATATGGTGCACCGTTTTTATGCAGAAAAATAAAACATCTTGGCGCGTATTTTTCATTTCTTAATACATTATGTCAAGAACTATCCAATATAATAATACTAAACTAGAACAATAACAGAAAATATTACTAATAAGATTTAAACTAGGTGCAAAGCTGCAAGAAATGTTTAAAATGATCTCCTTTGCAGTTAACAGAAGAATTTTATATTCATCAATGGCGCGCGTACGGGTAATCGTCTGAATTTTTTTAAGAAAAAAATAGTACGCTACAGAGATATGTCAAACTAAAAATCATTTTTGAAGTCCTCGTTCAATTTACGACAAAAAATCTTTCTTGCCTTTTTTTATACAAGGCGCCGTTAAACATATTAACGCTTACAAAGTATTTGGGGTACTTTCCATATGCATAGAAACAGTTCAAATACTTTGTAAACGTTAAGATATTTCATTTTTTTGCATAAAAACGGCGCCGCCTATGAAAAAAACGCAAGAAAGATTTTTGTCGTAAATTAAACTAGCAATTCAAAAATGATTTTTAATTTAACATATTTTAGTAGCCTACTATTTTTCTCTTAAAAAATTCAGACCATTACACGTACGCGCGCCAATGATGAATATAAAATTCTTCTGTAACCTCTAAAGGTCATTTTTAACATTTGTTGTAGCTCTGCACCTATTTATAATCTTATTAGTAATATTTTCTGATATTGTTCCAGTTTAGTATTATTTTATTGGATATTCCTTGATAATGTATTAAAAAATGAAAAATACGCGTCAAGATGTTTTATTTTTCTGCATAAAAACTGTGCACCATATGAAAAAAAGGCAAGAAAGGTTTTTTATTACAAGTTAGACGTGGAATTTAAAAATAATTTTTAATTCGAATTATCTCAGTGGCGTACTATTTTTTTCTTTAAAAAATTCAGACCATTACCCTTAGGCGCGCCAATGAAGAATACAAAATTCTTAATTATATGTCAAAAATGCGAAATAACTAACTTCTAAAACTCACCACATTTCATTTTCATAGCTCAACTGGTCTTAGAGCAATAAATAAATTGGCAGTTTGAAATAAAAATTTAAACACCCCGTATCTCGGAAACGAAGCATTTGCGGACATAATATGTTTATAGAGCACACCGGCATTATTATTTCATGTAGAATTAGCCCTTAAAATTTTTTATACTTATTTACTAACACCCTGTATGTAAATAAAAACGAAGAAAACCTATTTGTCAAAAAAATTAAAAACAAAATGTATTAATAGACACAGTGAAAACTTTTGTAAGGTTCTGTACTTGTTTTACTAGCTACCTTCTAAAACTGAATCCCTGGTTTTAACACATGTAAAGAATTACCGCCTGTAAATACCTTCTAACTCAAAAACTTTTATTTATATCAGCACGTTTCATGGATTAGTTGTAAACTAGCAAGTTGTAAAAATTTGAACTGGCGGAAACACGCCAATATAGAAAGTTAGTTTCTTTGTAGTATATAAAAAAAATATTATTTTATAGATTGCCAGTCCTAACCTTGGATAAAGTGTGAAGGGAAGTTTATTCTCACGATTTCTTCACTTTTTTTTTATTGATATTGACTGATTATTGCAGTCAAAAACATTGTACGGAAATGCCTCGATTCCCTAACAATTTATTTACCTCAGCATCTCGCATATTTCTTCTTGTCCGCAAGTACCACCAAATTTGACTTGTCCGGAAATGTTCCGTTTGCAAGTGCGCCGACACCAAAAAAAAAAGAACGGTACAACATCACTAATTAAAATATCGGTTTATATTTGCTATCTACTCTCCCACCGCAGTCAATTGTTTCATTAAATTTAAGAATATTTAAGATTTAGAAAAAAAAATTAACAAAACCCCAAAAAAAATAAATTTAGATATGTATAATACAATATTCCAGTTAACAAAATAAAAACCAATAATCCGTAAACCAATAATCGTTTTTCACCATTAATCCCTTTATCCTAAAGATAAATAACAGTTTTTCGACGAAAAATCCATTCGATCAAATGTTCGTCGACGAATTATTGTACATTCGATGAATTGTGCGTTCGACCAACTGTTTGTCGACTAATTTGTCGACTAATTGTCCGTCGACGAAGTGTTCTCGACCAACTTTCCTAGACCCAAATTTAACACTTTCACGCAACTCCGCAAACCAAACTGGTACAGTTCCATTGCGTACCAACATTAACATTAAAACCATTAACCCGGCAGTGGTCGCTATATGAGATTTTCTCTCACGGTTTCAGAAAATTACGCACAACTTTTTTCTGGGAAATTATACGCGTTGTGGTTCCTTCTAGTCTCCTAACTATCCTCCCTCGACAATCTAATAGACTCGTCCGGTCAGATAGTGACTCAGTTGACTTAGTATCACCAGATTGTTGAGTCTGAAATAATATCCTTTTATGATGTAATAAAAGGCGCCGTGGATGTGGTCGATTAAATGAAAACCCTATATTCTGTTTCACGAGTTAGTTGTAGACGGCCACTTATTTTTCAATAGTAAATATTGGCGGCATCAACAGTCACATTGTATATAAAGATAAAAATAATAAAACAGAAGAACGTCTTGTATTTTTAAAGGAATTGGCTTTATCGTTGGTGAAACCTCATCTTATAAACCGTTCGACAATTCCAAGCTTAGTTCTGTTGCAAGAATTACCAAAATAACATTACCGAACTCATCACAACCTGAACCATCGGATATTCAGTTTTGTTCATTTTGCCCTCGCTGCAAAAATAGAAAAGTAAAAAAAAATGAAATTCTTGTCACCAACCAATTTGTCCAGAGCATTCTTGTTATACTTGTGTAAAGTGCGGTACCATAAATTATGAAGATACCGAGATTGATTAATATTGGTTTAATTCCCATAATTTTTTTTGTATCTTATCATATTATTATGTATATTATGTTATATTATTATGTTCTATTTATTAGTTAATAAAAAAAAGTTTAAAATCTATTTTAAAAATTTTATTATGTCAAGAAAGGCAAAAGTTGGATATGTGAGAGAAAATCTCACGCGCGACCACTCGCGTACAAATCTACCTAGCGACCAATGCTGGGTTAAGACTGATACTGGTTAAAAGGTGGTACCATCAGTTCAATAACATTAAGTTTTTCTAGAAATAGGGTAGAAATATGCACACTTTTCTGAATTATTTCTTTGAAGACATCTAATTGAATATCGACTATGTTCTTAGTGAATCTACATAAAAAAAACTTCAAGGGTTATATTAGTACAACGTGATTTATTATTCTCTTTATTTTTATTTGGATGTACTACACTCATTATTTTATAAAACATTTGAATTTAGTAGGCATTTAAGTATGTACCGAATTAGAAAAGATAAACCATTTTATCATACACTTAGAACATTAATATTTTTCGTACTTTATTGTACAGAATACGATAAGAAATATATGAGACGCTTTTTGATTGTTGGTCACTTGATAAGATTTATAGCATACATAGCTGTTCTTAGTGACTGTCTTCACTTTTTAATATTTCGAAAGGGTAAGTTGATTTAACCCTCAACTACTGACTTGCATGTTTCAGGACCAGGACTAGGGGTCGCCAACTTCTTGGAAATTTCAAGATCTTGTCTTGATCTTGGCTTGATTTCAAGACAAGATCAAGACAAGAAATTTTATATCAATACCAAGATTTCTTGTCAAGAAAACAACAAATCTTGAAATATCTTTACTACCTAATAATAAAAACTAAATTTTATTTTAAATAACAAATTTAGCACATTTTTAAGTCGGAATTGATAAGCCATGAATTAAGGCAGATATGTAACACTTCTTATATTCTTATGGATTCAACGCCTAGCTGATTTCTTGGCTTTATTATTGTTAAAGTTGCTCTTGAAAATAGCCTTTCAGCAGGTACAGATGTTGCTGGCGTTCCGAGAAAATCCTTGGCCATTTTCGATAATGACTCCCCCCAGTGGCAGTGGAGGCCGTGTTAGCACGCAACGCAATAAAAAGGTCGCCGTCGAATCACCCGACCGGGTAAGGCCGATGCCACATTATGCGTTTTGACCGGATGCGGTGAAAACGCATCCATTTTCCAACGCAACCGGACCGACCTGTCACACTATGCGTATAGTCTGGTGCAGTTTGTAAGTGCGTAGCGATGACTCAAAACGCATCCGTTTCCAACGCAACCGGACCGATCTGTCACACTATGCGTTTTCACCGGATGCGGCGGAAACGCATCCGGTCAAAACGCATAACGTGGCATCGGCCTAATCAAGAAATTTAAAAATCTTGAAATTTCTTGAGACAAAACAATATATAAGATGTCAAGGAAACGTCAAGACAAAATTTTGTTAAATTTCTCGATTTTTTCTCAAGACAAGACAAGAAGTTGTTGTCAAGACAAGAATTCTTGTCTTGTCGACCCCTATTCAGGACGTAGATTCAGACATGCAGTATGTCATATTCTTCTTCATGTGCCTTGCTCCATTATCTAGCGTTGGCTACCAAATTGGCACCCAACTTATTCGTAAGATTCTCTGATACACCCAGATTTCAAAGGCTTCCATTTTCTTGAGAACTTTATCCGTTAAAGTCCAACTTTCGACATCGTACAAAAGAGTAGAGGACTCATTATAACATACACTAATCTAATTTTCATATTTAAAGGAATGTTGTTTCCACATAAAAGTTTTTTTTCTTAAAGAATGCAGCTCTGGACTTCTCTATACGTATCCTAATTTCTTTACTCATATCCTAGTTCTCATTTAGATTACAACCAAGGTCGGTGATATTGTTAGTTCTTTTCAGTTGTTTACCATAAGATGTTACTACTTCCGGTTTTATTGGCGTCTTACTGATAACTGTCACCTTGGTCTTTGCGGTGTTTAGCTTGAGCCCATATTGATCTCACCTTGTGGTAATCTTATTAATCAGATGTTGCAGTTCTTCGTAATTCTACTTGAAAGTAGAATAAATGTATGAACTTTCTGCTATACTAATAGCGAAACAATACACTGGACTGCTTTTAACTATAGAAACGTAAACATTGATATGCGGTACATGATACCGTAAAATAGCTTTACGTCAAGGTAGCTCAAGGACTAAACCATATACTTTGGGCTAATTAGCAAAATTCGTGGAAAAGTTATTTACCAGCAATTTTATTGCTGGAATCGAATTATAAGATCCTATATATTATTAATATAGGTATGCAAAGTCTGCAGATAGTGTGCTACTTTTTTTATAAACAAAATGGCGCCGACAAATCGTATTTTTTTCAATTATTGCTCTATAACTCCGAAGATTTTAACTTTACATCAAAAAAACCCAAATAAAAACTCACCGCAATTAAATTTTGCATAGAGATATGTTTCTCCCGATTTGCTCTGACGAAAATTTTCCTCGGAAAATGCGGGTTTTCCCAACAAAAGCTCTAATTTTCAAATAAAGTTTTAGGTAAGTAATTATTAATCAATAATTAAATAACTTAGTGACATCAAAGACTTCTTGGTATATACTGTAATTCCATACTGTAAAAATTCAATTGTTAATTAACAATTTACGATCGCAATAATAACCAAAATAATCATGGTACATTGACCAAACTTATAAAGATTATAAAGATGAGATGCTTATTTAATATTTTATCGACAAAATACAAATTTTTCGTTTTTTTGCATAATCTGTAAATTAAAAAAAAAAATAGTTATAATACACTGGTCTAATTAGTAAAGTACAACAAAAATTATTTACCAGCAATTTTATTGCTGGAATCGAATATTATGATCCTATGTATTAATAATATAGGTATGTCAAATTCGCAGATAGTGTGCTACTTTTTTTATTAACAAAATGGCGCCCCCAAATTGTGTTTTTTTTTAAGTATTGGTCTATAACTCCGAAGATTTTAACTTTACGCCAAAAACACTCAAATAAAAATTCACCCCAATTTAATTCTACATAGAGGCAGGTTTTTCCCGATTTGCTCCGACGAAAATTTTCCTCGGAAAATGTGGGTTTTCCCAACAAAATCTCGAATATCCAAATAAATTTTTTGAGCAAGTAATTATTTATCAATAATTAAATAACTTGGTGAAATAAAAGCCTTCTTGGTATAGATTATAACTGCAGAAGCCAGTGAAAATTAAACGAATATTTTAGCAACAATTCAATTGTTAATGAACAATTTACAGTCGCAATAACAACCCAAATAATCATGAGACATTGATCACACTTAGAAAGATTATAAAGATGGTCTATTTAATATTTGGTCGAAAAAATATAAATTTTTCATTTTTTTGCAATTTTTAAATGTTTAAAAAAAATAGTTACAAGCAAATTAACATTTCTCAGAAATTGTTTATTGTATTATAATTTTAAAAAATACTTAAAATGCGTATTTCAAAGGTCTTGAAAATGAATGCTTTAAATGTTTTTCCAATCATTTGCAAAAAAGTTATGAAACAGCAAATTAAACATACGATTACTCCGTTGTTTATAATTTGTTTTAATTGTTTCAAAGTTTAAAAGTGAGATTATGGTACAAACTAATTACTCTCAAAAAATATCAAACATTAGTTCAATCCATCCATCCAATGGCACTACAGCCCAAATCGAGCTTTGGCCTCCTTCAATAAGCTTCTCCAATCATTTCGATTTACCGCTGTTCTTTTCCATGAAAGCGTTCCCAGAAAGTTCCTGGCATCCTCATCGACTTCGTCTTCCCATCTCTTTTTAGGTCTTCCAACAGGTCTTCTTCCCTGCATTCTTGCATTCAGCAATTTTCTGGGGATTCTACTCTCATGCATGCGGACCACGTGCCCTGCCCACCGTAATCTCTGCAGTTTAGTGTGTTGTGCTAGAGTTGGTTCGCTATATTGCTCGTATATTTCTCTATTATACCTAATTCGCCAGTTGTTACTTTCACTTATTGGGCCCAGTATCCTACGTAATACTTTTCTTTCAAACACATCTAATGAATTGGCAGATTTTTGTGTCACCACCCATGTTTCGCAGCCATAACTTACTATGGGCCTGATTATTGTTTTATATACCCGGAGTTTTGTTTTCCGGTGTACGTCTCGCGATTTGAATATGTGGCCCATCGCAAAATAGGCTTTATTTGCCAGCATAAGCCTTCTATTTATTTCCGGTTCTTCTTCATTGCTTGCAACCAGATCCATTCCTAGGTACGTGAATCTATTCACATGTTCTATATCGTCAATAAAGTGTTGTTGCGCCGGTCTATTTGATCTGGTTTGTATGAGCAGTTTTGTTTTATTTGTGTTTATTGCTAGCCCTACTGCTTCTGCACTCTGTTTCAACTCAACGTATGTTTCTTCCGCTGCATTCATTGTTCTGCTCATTATGTTTATATCATCCGCGTATGCTGCTAATTGGGTAGATTTGTTTGTAAGTATGTTATTTCCGCTTACCGTCAACCGTCTAATTACATATTCAAGAACAAGATTAAAAAGCGTTGGAGCCAGTCCGTCGCCTTGTTTCAGTCCTTGCGTTATCGTAAACGCATCAGTGATCTGTCCTTGAATACATACTTGTGCTTCTGTTTCTGTCATTGTCATTTGCACTAGTCGTATTAATTTTGATGGTATGCCAAATTCTTCCAATATATTAGGTAGAATTGTTCTATCTATTGAATCATAGGTGTGTTTAAAATCTACAAAGAGATTGTAAACGTCCATGTCATATTCCCATGCTTCGGCTAGTATTTGTTTAACTGTAAATAGTTGGTCAATGATAGATCTATTTTGCCTAAACCCTGCTTGATATTCCCCGATGATTTTTTCCGTGAGAGGTTGAAGTCTTCGATTAAGGATGTTTGTGAATATTTTGTATCCCGAACGAAGTAAAGAGATGCCTCTATAATTCTGACACAACAGTTTGTCTCCTTTTTTATGAATAGGGCAGATTATACTTTTCTTCCATTGTTGGGGGATTTTTTCTTCTATCCATATCTCTCGTATTAGCTGATACATCTGTTGTGTCAAATTCCTTCCTCCTTGCTTGAGTAGTTCTGCCGGTATTTTATCTATTCCCGGTGCTTTATGGCTTTTTTGTATGTGGATTGCCGTTTGGACCTCCTCTAGCGTTGGGGGTCTAGTTAATTCATTTTCTTCTCCATCTTCCCTCAGCTCTTGTTGTTGTACCTCCTGCCCTGCCTGCTGCTGCCTCTGTTGTTGTAATGGTGGTTGTGCCCCTTTGTTTAATACTTCCTTAAAATATATCATCAAGGTTATCTTAATTTCGTCCATATCGCTAATGATTTCACCCTTCTTATTTTTGCAGAGGCTAGTCTTCGGTTTGTATCCCTGTCTTAAATGTTTAATAAGTTGGTATGCACTACGTGTTTCGTTTTCCTTAAACTCCCTCTCTATGTTTAGTATCCGTTGGTTTTCGTACTTTCTCTTTTTCTGCCTGCACAGTTTATCTGCTCTTCGTCTTTTGTTCTCAAATTCTGTTTTTCTCTCTCTAGTACGTCTGAGTATGTAATTCTTATGTGCTTCATTTCTTTCCTGTATAGCTTGTTTGCATTCTTCATCGAACCATGTTTCTTCTCTCCGTTGTGTCTTTGTTCCTATGACTTCTTTCGTTGTGTTTAGTATGATACTGCTTATGGTGTTCCATTGATTTTCTATTGTGGAGTCTGCTCTGTTTTCTTCTAGTAATTTTTCATCAACTGTTCTCTCAAATGTTTCTTGTACCTCAGGGACTTTTAGGTTATCTAAGTTTAGTTTTTCTTGTTTTGGATAGTGTTCCTTTACCTGTCGACTGATTTTGCATCTAAACCGTGTCTGCACTAGTAGATGGTCTGAGTCACAGCTTGCGCCACGTCTGCTTTTTACATCTAATATACTCGTCGCCATTCTTTTTTCAGTTAGTATATGGTCTATTTGATTTATTGTGTTTCCGTCAGGTGATATCCAAGTGCCCTTATGTATGTCCCGATGTGGGAAGCATGTCGAACTGATAATCATATTCTTTCCAGCTGCGAAATCTATTAGAAACTGACCATTTTCATTTGTGTCTCTATGCAAACTATGTTTCACTATTACCCCTATGTACTCTTCTTCTTTTCCGATCTTGGCGTTTGTGTCGCCTATCACCATTTTAATGTCGTTTCTTGGTATTGAGTCATAGATTCGTTCTAGATCTTGATAAAAGGCTACCTTAATGTCTTCTTCCTTTTCATTTGTGGGACAGTGTACATTTATAAGGGTTATGTAACATTAGTTCAATGGTTATATTTTAATCAAAGATTAAAGATGTTTTTTTTGTAATTTTTAGCGCGAAAGTAGGCTTGATACAGTGCCGGAGCTAAAATGTTCACTCGAAGCGATTGACACGCAGCACACAAATACTAGTCTACGTCGCGCGACGGTCGTCGCTTCGAGTGAAAATTTAGCTACGGTACTGTGTTAGTCTACTTTCGCGCGTGTAAATTACAAAAAAATATTTATAATCTTTAATTAACATATAGGTGTTATCATAGTCTACCAAAGTACTTAGCTAACAAACGTCTGTCTCAAAAAACTCGTATAAGGCTGTATAGAACATTGATAGTCCCCGTTCTCACTTATGGATCAGAGGCATGGACGCTAACTAAAACAGATGAATCCGCTCTATCGATATTTGAAAGAAAGGTGCTACGTAAGATATTCGGAGCGGTCTGTGAGAACGGAATATGGAGGCGTAGATATAAGTTTGAACTGCAGAATATCTACAAGCATACGTTTGGTGGAAAAGATATTATCACTATAATTAAGCGAAACCGCCTGCAGTGGGCAGGACATGTAGCCCGGGGCCTCTGAATCGAACATGATAAAAAAGATTCTAACAGCGTAACCAGTGGGAATGAGAAGACGGGGTAGACCAAAGCTGAGGTGGATGGACGGGGTAACACAAGATGCCGAGAAGATCGGAGTCGGCATCTGGAAAATGCAAGCAAGGAACAGAACAGAATGGCGTAGAAAGCTTGAGAAAGTCGAGGCCCTCTAAGGGCTGTAGTACCAAGATGATGATGATGAATTAATATATAACCATTAAACTAATAATTCGATATTTTTTGTAAGTAATTAGCTTGTACAGTGGAACCTCAATAACTCGGATTAATCGGGACCGCGACCGATCCGGGTTATCGAAAATCCGAGATAGCCGGAGAATATGGTAAAAATTAATAAAATACGGTATACTTACAGATAAACTCCGTTAGAATTGAAATAACATGAAATATATTTATAAATATGCACAGTACTCATTAAAATTACTAAAAAAAAACACCAAACCCAAACGTAAGCAAATGGAAGCGAACAATACAAGACACACAATACTAAAGACCATTGTTTATAAAAGAATTTTTTAAATAGTCTTTCCTAAACAATGCTGACAGTTTGAAATAAAAAGGAATAGATACTACAGACAGGTGGCTGTTGTTTCCGCGGCGTGTGCTATGAGTCATTTTTAATATCGTATAGTTCAAATTACACACATACACATTATCTCTCAAATATTATATTACATACATTTTTATTGTTGAAAGGTTTGTCTGATAATTAACTATTTTGATTGGAAATAAGCCACAATTAAATTGAAAAATACAAAATATTGAAAATCAAAATGTTTATCTGATGAAAATCGGTCCGGGTTAGCCGGACTTCCGGGTTATCGGGAGCCGACTTATCGGGGTTCCACTGTACTTTAAACTCACTTTTACGCTTTGAAAGAATTAAAAAAATTATAAACAACGTAGAACCGTATGTTTACTTTGCTGTTTCAAAACTTTTTTGCAAATGGTTGCAAAAAAAGTTTTAAAGCATTCATTTTCAGGATCTTTGAAATACACATTTTACCTATTTTTTAAAATTAGAATATAATAAAACTTTCTGAGAAACCTTAATTTGTTTATAACTATTTTTTTAAACATTTAAAGATTATTCAAAAAAATTAAAAAGTTATATTTTGTCGACAAAATATTAAATAGTGGTTTGGACGGTTGACGGTTTGGTTATGTATGGTTGTTGCGTTTTAAAATTTGTGGGAAGAGAAACAACAAAGGTTAGTTAATAGTTATACTGCCTTTTTAAATAGTTTTCATATTATATTTTTGAAGTTATACTTCAAAATGTTTTAATTTATGTATGTATCAGTCCAGAAAAGGTGTGGAAAGAATATATTAGTGGTTTTAAATATATTTTTCTACAAACGTGTTAAAAATGCAATTTTTAGGACTCCATACGAGCGTTAAAAATGCTACTTTAATGCACTAGTGCTTTAAAATTTTTAAGGCACTGCAGTTAAAAGTGAATTGTCAAATTGTGAAACGTCAAAATATTTATATTTCATTTATTAACATTAATATTAATAATACAACTTGCGCAATTTGAAAAAGGTGGTTTGAAATGTTTTTTATTATAATTTTGTGTCTTTGGATTTGTCTTCCTTGGGCGTAAAATAATAAAACATCTATTTTTATATTTCACTTGTCACCGTGATGTATAATTATGTATATCTGAAAGGTAAGTAGCATGCGGCTTGATGGCCTTGTTGGTAGAGCATTGGACCAGAGATCAAAAAATCGCGAGATTGCCGGTTCAAATCCCGGACGATTCATATTTTTTTCTTTTTTTTTTAATATTTGGCATTGTTAAGTTTTGGTTCATTTTTGGTAATTATTGTTAATTTTTGTATTGTAACTGTTAAGTATATTTATTTCGTTGAAATTATATTATAATAGAAGTATAACTTCTTACGTGCGTACAAAGTACACACACATTCTTTTTTAGACTCGCAAGATTTCATTTACTATATTCATAACAGTGCCAGATGTAGGAGAAATGTTACCCAGATACTTAGAACCAGATTCTTCAAACATTATGATATGCTCGTTCACCACAGTTTCACTTGCATTTTCCTGGAACACTAAAGTCTTGTCTTTCCGTCCATCCAAGTAAAGACCACAAAGAAATACTGAAATAAAATCGCTCTGAACCCCAATTCTTTTCCTGTCTCTTGCTTTTCTTTTTTGCTAACGTATACTTTATTTGGGTATACATAGAGCCACATTGTAGGTTTCTAAATTAATGTTTGTCTATTTATTATTTAGTGACGAATTGCCGAAAGAAAGTATACCTACGATATTATACAAAGTATACATTGTATACTTTGATTAGTACTGATGTTTCAAAAATTAGATAATAAAAAGATATAAAGATTTGCGTTTGCAAAAATAATTTTTTTTTATTTTTTCCACTGCCAAAATGACTTTTTACATTAAAAAAATATAGAGTCTTTATGGCAGTGGAAAAAAATATTTTTATCTACTCTATGTCATATTATGTGTAAGTTTTTAGTTTGTGAAAACTGTCATTATAGATAGTAGTGCGTGAAGTGTTTAAAGTGTGCGTGAAGTAACAATGTATTTTAAATGGGACTTACTTTTTCGCACTGTTTTTAACACACTTTCATATAATCAAGTATCCTTAACTTTTGCGTTGTCATGGTGATGACATAATGAGCAATAAATTACGACAAAAGTTTTGACAGTTTTGTGGTTTGAAAGAAGTTAGAATTTTTAAATATCAAAGTTCGAAAAATTGTAGAATAGAAATGAATTCCAGTGACGAAGAGTTACAGTTTGTTTATTTGTTTATGGTAGAGTAGATAAAACATTGTATGAAACTGTGCGTGAAGTAGTTTTTGCGAACTTAAGCGATGTAAAGCACTCGCTGCGCTGTCGCTCGTACTCTAAATATCGCGTGCGTTCGCAAAAAGCATACTTCACGAACTGTTTCATAAATAACCATTAGTTACTCATTTTGGACTTCAAATTTGTATTTTAGTACAACGCAACTTTTTCGACCTCAGGTGTTGTTATTTTACGGAAAATAAATTTTTCGGCCCCCCTATTAGACATCACTTGAAGGTACACAGATATTATGACATGACATACACATGACGTACACAGCGGTATGACATAGCGCATGTCAGTGATTAACACGTTGGCGGACAGAACGTTTATAGATGTCTAATTTCCATTGATGTAATGTGACACGACGTCTATAGACGACATTTTTAAAATAACGAGCTGTGACAAAAAATGTCATATTACGTCTACAGATGCATATTAAATGTTACACGATGTCCATGGTCATCGTCCACATGTTTACAAAAATGTCAAAACTCATTGTTTTCATAAACTATAAGCGCTAAAAAAATTCAACAATTTCCCTATTCTACTTTGCAAAATACATAATATTATATAGTGTCACAACACTTGCTTATACATTTGACGCACTGTCCGTTAACGTGTTAAGGGTTAAATTATTGTCTTCTCAAATGTGTCCTTGTTTTATATCTACTCCTAATGAAAATATCGGGTTACGTGCTACAAGAGTAACTGGCCAAATACACAATAAATTTAATTTGATATAAATAGGAAAAAAACAAATGTGTTGTAGGGGAGTGCATATAGATTTTCACTTCGGAAAAAATCAAACAAGATAAAACTTTTGTAATTCCATTAAGAAAGGTTTAATAAACAACATAAAAAGTTCTACTCTAGAAGTGGGTGCTTCATTTTTTATTAAACAAATAAACTGCGAATTTAGATGTTTTTCTAAATAACTCCGAAAATATAAATTTTAGAAAAAAACTGGCTTGACCATTAAAGAATTCAGAAAATCGTACAAAAAAACCTAATATAAAGATTTTTCTTTAATTTAATTTAAAGCTTCTATAATTTTTTAATTATAACCCTAAAGTTACCCTTCATACAAACATTGGCGCACTGGAAAGTAGCGTTAGGCGAAGTGCACGGTTGAGTTATTTTAAAGTAATTCTTTAACTAATAGATCAAATGCAATTTTACAAATTGGTCATAAAAGAAGAACAATTAAGCTATCTTATGGTTCCAATCAAAAGAACTAAAATGTATGGGCATAAGTACGGTGTGGGCGGAAAATTAGACTTACATGAATGTTGTTTAAAAATGATGTAAAAATGATGTGTAACTAATACAATTTTACTTAGAAAACGCCCAAATTTGCACAAATTACCTTTCAAACATTTTACTAAACAATGCCCTTTTTTTCAAAAAAAATCTCAAAAATTTAGTTCAAATAATACAACGTCTCAAAAACTGTAATTTTTGAAAACTTCGTAGTTAAGACTTGTGAAAGTGCTGTTTCACATTATAAGAATTTAAACGCGCAAGGGTTAAAACAAACGTGAATTTGACGAATTAGGTGATAAAAAAACACATTTGGTAAACACAGCAAAATTAATTACATGTTACTGATAACAACAGTAATTAAAACTGCTAAGTATATTATAATAAATTTTATTGTACATAGTTGCAATTAACGTTGAGTATAGAGGGTGTTCCATCAATATGTGTGAATATAAAAATCTATAAATCGTATCTTTTTGCGTTCATAGGATGGACCCAATGAACTCGGTTCCTCTTATTTCTCTTTCTTCGACAATAAAGTAACCACAACGCTATAATGTGATTTCGCTCCATATAATATAACTATACCATTTATTCTACGAAATTATATTTAATTTTATAGGGTAAACGACTCGGAAGACTGGAGTAGAAAATTATCTAAAAACAACATTTAAAACAAGGGGAACAACATTTAAAAACGAGTGGATGACGGAGGGTCTTTTAAATTCTGTACATGAAAAACATAAATTGTAATGTTGTTCTGAAGCTATTTCCTTATGGCATTTGTGTAGTAAACTATTCTAAATGGAAAAGAAGCCACAATTTAAATAAAAAATGATTTTATTAACGTTCCGACGCCCAAATCGGAAGTCAAAACGTTAATAAAATACTTTTTTTATTTAAATTGTGGCTTATTTTCCATTTATAAGTTTATTACATACAGGGTGTTTGGTAAAGAATGAACCATAGCTTAACCTTAGATTCCTGAGCTTAAAATAGGTCGATTTAAGCTAATTTACCTTAGCACTAAAGTTGATAATAACCGCAATACAGGGTGTCAAAGTTAAACTTTTATTTTATTTATTTTTGGATATTTTCTGACAGGCATGGGGCAACAACACGAAATTTGGTAAGTGATGCAAGTTTTGTACAATCTACTAAATTATGTTAAACAAACGTTTCCGGCTACTACCAAGGGCGTACGACGGGGAACATGAATGGTTGACCCTTTCCAATATCTACGCCACTGGCGGAATTGCTATTTTAGTGCAATTTTTTGATTCTCCAATACTTTCTATGTAAAAAACATACTTTTCATTCATAACAATAAAGCCATTAGTTTTCGAGATATTTGAAGCTAAAAACGAAGGAGCATAATACATTAATCAAAATAAGTGTGCCTTTTCATTTTTAACATCAAATATCTCGAAAACTAATGACTTTATCGTTACGAATGAGTAGTATATTATTTTCATAGAAAGTATTGGAGAATCTAAAAATTATGCTAAAATAGCAGTTTCATCAGTGGCATACAATTTGGGAAGGGTCAACCATTCACTTTCCCGTGTCGTACGCCTCTGGTAGTAGCCAGGAACGAATATTTAACATAATTTAGTAGGGTGTACAGTGCCTACACTTTCTGCCAAGTATCACACGGGTATGTCACATTATTTTAAAATATTCTTTTTTTTAATAATTTAATCTTTATTTAAAACTTTAAGAACTATGTGTGCCCGGTACTATAAAACTATTTGACATATCCTTATGGTACTTGGCAGAAAGTGTAGATACTGTACACCCTACTAAATTATGTTAAATAATCGTTTGTGGTTAATACCAGAGGCGTACGATAGGGGAAAGTGGATGGTTGACTATTTCCAAATTCTGCGCCACTGATGAAACTGCTATTTCAGCATAATTTTTAGATTCTTCAATACTTTCTATGAAAATAATACACTACTCATTCGTAACGATAAAGTCTTTAGTTTTCAAGATATTTGATGTTAAAAATGAAAAGGCACACTTATTTTGATTAATGTATTATGCTCCTTCGTTTTTAGCTTCAAATATCTCGAAAACTAATGGCTTTATCGTTACAAATTAAGAGTATGTTTTTTACATAGAAAGTATTAAAGAATAAAAAAATTGCACTAATATAGCAATACCGCCAGTGGCGTAGAATTTGGGAAGGGTCAACCATTTATGTTCTCCCGTCGTACGCCTCTGGTAGTAGCCGAAAACGTTTGTTTAACATAATTCAGTAGATTGTATAATACCAGCACCACTTACCAAATTTCGTGTTGTTGTCCCATGCCTGTCAGGAAATATTCAAAAATAAATAAAATAAAAGTTTAATTTTGACACCCTGTATTTAGGTTATTATCAACTTTTGTACTAAAGTAAGTTAGCTTAAGTTGGCCTATTGTAACCTCAGGAATCTAAGGTTAAGCTATGGCCCATTCTTTACCAAACACCCAGTATATTGTATGAGCTAATTAGATGAGCTAATCCAAGATCCCACAAATAACTTAGTAGAACAACGATTATAAAAACAAATTAAGACTTTTAATTAAAAACATAAGTAATAAAACTGACAAAATATAAATTGCAAATGAATTAAGGTGAAACAGTAGCGATCAACAGGTAGCGAAAACGCGTTCCAAGATTGCGGCTGTAATTCTGAATATTTTTTCGAGATATTTGTCACACGTATTCGTAATATAATAAAGAATGGCGGTACAGAGCCCAATTTGAAAAATATATTAATATGTGGAAATTACTCTGTAATTAAATGCAATATTAAAAAAACGAGCCTGTACCGCCGTTAAGAAGAACACAAAAATACACTTTCTTCAAATAAAGTTTTTTATCCGATGCCTAGATTTTGTGTCATTTTGGAACTACTAATGAAATAAAAAATTTTAGTAGTTCCAAAATGACACAAAATCTAGGCATGGGATAAAAAAGTTTATTTGAAGAAAGTGTATTTTTTTGATCTTCTTCATGGCGGTACAGGCTCGTTTTTTTAATATTGTATTTAATTACAGAGTAATTTCCACATATTAATATATTTTTCAAATTGGGCTCTGTACCGCCATTCTTTATTATATTACGAATACGTGGGCCAAATATCTCGAAAAAGTATTCAAAATTACAGCCGCAATTTTGGAACGCGTTTTGGCTACCTGTTGATCGCTACTGTTTCCTCTTAAGTACATTAGTACAAAATTATGGACAAAAAATACCCATTTGTAATGATACATCGTAATGATACATATCATACATCGTATCATATACCTACCTCAGCCACAAAGTGTAAATAAAAATAATATACCAAACAACTCAGCAAAATATCTTCCTGCGACTCAATTCTTATTGTGTGAAAAGGACAAGTGCGTCAAAACTACCGCACGAGAAAGCACTCGCACGTTCAAAATTCTTATAATGTGAAACAGCCCATATGATTACATGAGCCACTATTGGAATGTTGTCGTGCGTCTCACCCACGCACGTTTAAATTCTTATAATGTGAAACAGCACTTAATCTTGGAGCTCTCCCGAATCGAATGCAAAAGATTTCATAGCGACCAGTCTTAATTTAAAAAAGTTAGAAGTGTAATGCTTTATTTCCTCGCTTGTAATATTTTTAGTCCAGTTCGTTCCAAAAAAAAAAATGAATTTTAAGTGACATCATTGACAACTACTCTGCTTTAATATTATGTATAACTAATTGATAAATAAATTTATTATGGAAAAGAAAGTAGAAAAGTATCAGATACAGATTACATTATTAAAAATAATATACACTAAATTAAATCTGAAAAGTTTCTTACTAGAATCATTCTCTGTTAGCATCCTGAATCTCTGCCTTCCACAATTTACAAGGCATAGAGACGACAAATATAGAAAACGGAAAGGATCCTACAATATTCAATCTCATTCCGTTTTCCTTCATCTAGGAAAAGGTACAAGAAATGGTTCTTAGTACTCACAATCTGAGTAAAGATAGAAGTGAATTAAAAGACATTTTGTGTTTCATTTCGATTCATGCCTTTAATTTATGCCTTGCCTCTGAATTGAAATGAAATATAAATTGTCTTTTAATCCACTTTAATCTTTACTCAAATTGTGAGTACTAAGAACCATTTCTTGTACCTTTTCCTAGACGAAGGAAAACGAAATGTGATTGGATATTGTAGGATCCTTTCCGTTTTCTATATTCGTCGTCTGTATGCCTTGTAAATTGTGGAAGGCAGATATTCAGGATGTTAACAGAGAATGGTTCTAATAAGGAAAGATTCAGATTTAAATTACGGTACCTATATTATTTTTAATGTATTTTGTACCTGAAACTGAGACTCCGAGAACTAAAGTATCCTACCTTCTTTAATAGATGTCGCGGCAGTGTTCTCATAGTGGATTTCAATGTATTTTTGAAATTCCCCTTAAATAGACAATTTGGTTTCTTTTTCCATCAGAGAGGGGCAAGCATCTGTACTGACAAAGGTTATACCAGAAACAGCGCTGTCTGCAGATTATGCCTTGCCTCTGAATCGAAATGAAACATAAATTGTCTTTTAATTCAAATTTATTATGTTTTTAGCTGCCATTGAGATGAACTTTGGTCAAGATTTATTTGTCGCGATAGCTGGTAATGGAATTTTAATAGTGCAAACAATTTTTCCGTTTTATAGTCAAGAATGGTCCAAACTTCTATATGATGTCACTCAGTATACACTTTTTGGTGAACCCTTTAAACTTAAGGATAAAATAAAGCTACATAATAGAATATCACTTTTTTACAGGGTTTATTGTTTGACTGGATCCTTTCTTTATACAATTGCTGGTAAGTTATTTTTTGGAGACCAATGTGCTGATAGTTTTATTTAGACCATTCATCAGCGGTAAACACTGTAAAACCGTGGAATTTTGAGAATCAACACCGATTTTAATGAAAATTGGGATATAAGCTCAGTTGACCCTCTTCTTCAAAATTTACCCTATGCCGAACTGGGCTTTTGCCCAGGGGATGTAACTATCCCATCTAGGGGATGAACATTTTTTCAATCAAAATAATTATGGAAGTCGACAGATTGACCAAGTCTCAGTAAATTTTGTTCTATACAAACAGCTGCTCTTATTTTCATTTGTAAATTACTCCACCATTCAAAAACATGTTCCAGTGTGCATCACTTTACGATTTGACAGACAAAAATAAATTGAAAATAAAAGCTAACAATACTTTAAATGCGCTTTTCTCAAAACTGCTTTTTCCAAAGGCATATTGTAACTCAAAAACTACTGGATCAAATCACCTAGAATTTTGTATATATTTTCTTTAGACATTCCTTGAGGTAACGCTGTCGATATCCTTTTTGTTTTATGCTTATTTTTTGTTTAACCATAATATATATATATGCAGATTTTCACCCTTTTTGAAAAAAAATTTTTGTTTTGACTTCTGAGTGATATTAAAAAGTCAAAATTAGATAAAACTAAAAAACTCGACAACGTTACCTCGAGAAAGTCATAAGCTAATAAAATATTTTTGAATTTTTTGTTTACCATGATCCAGTGATGAGTTCTGATGTCCACCGCAAAATTCAATATATTTTGAGGTGTCTTTTAAAAATTTGCCACCGTTGGCTTATTTATCGATATTTTTTCTTCATTTTTTTCTTGAAGGATCTATGAATTGTATTGAATATGCATATTTAATTTAAAAATATAGTTATTTTCCTAACTAGTGTGGAACGTGATACTTTCACGCACGAGACTGCCGTTGACCCGAGGCCAGAATTGGCAGCTAATCTGGAAAGCTCAACGTAGGTGGCGCTCGTGTAGTTGGAGGTCATGTCAACTTACGTCAATACTTCAAATCAATCTATTTCCAAGTAAATATTGCATATTTGTTTCGCTGTGTGAATTAAACTTGAGAAAATAAAATCCCTCAATGTTGTGCTGTGCATTTGTGCTCATCGAGAACATCAGGACCCGGATTTCCCAAAGATATTCTGATGAGAAAAAAGTGAATTCTAGCAATAAGAAGGGATAAATATGTGCCGAGAATAAATGCACGTATCTGCAATAAACATTTTGTTGAAACAGATTAGGTATTGCCCCCAGATTCGACTGTAAAAAATAGAATACTTCACTATAAAATTCAGATCAAAATTTATTACAAACGCACGGATTAAGATATGCAATTTTATATACATTCACACTGTTGCCACATCTACAATCGCTTTTTATGGAGTGAACATGTAAAAAAATTTATATTTGAAGTAATAATATAGAAAAATGTGAAATACTAATTTTAAATATTACTCAAGTTCTCAATATTTTTTAGTGACTAAAACATAACCTGACCAAACCTAAGCTAGCGTCATCGAAAATAATATAAAAAAGTTAATAACTGAACATTTTAGTGATATATTATATTTAAAATATACTTTAAAATTACTAAAACATAACCTGAGCAAACCTAACCTAATCGAAAATAATATAAATAAGTTAATAACTGAAAATTAAAGTGACCTAGTACCATTCAAATATTCTTTAGTGACTAAAACATAACCTGATCAAACCTAACCCTAATTTTTTCTAATTTCATCTTAAATTTAAGGTCGCCTTTCACGTAGACAAACACCCAAATAATTATACTTAATGTAATTAACACATTCTATATTTCCATAAGGAATTATATATTTTTTTTAAATAAGACAACATTGCAGAATCAACTGCGCTCACCCCATGCTTAAACCAAATTTACACCAAATGCGCAACTGTCATGGCAGCCATATTTTGAAAATATCACATTTTTAAATAAGATAAACACAAAAATTAATGCTGAGCGCACTTAATTGTGAATTTTAAATTGATAAAAAAATCGCACATATCATACTATACACAGTTGTCAGACTCGTGTGGGGAGTTAATCAATACCAAATAAATACCCTCTGAGCTATAGAAATAAAACATTGAGACGATGATTAATATAGTTTATCATTCGATAAGTGTTTCCTTTTTCCAGTAACTCTCGCATCCCTTCTCAATTCGTTTTTCAACGCACAAACAGTCTCCACGATCCGTATATTTCGGCCATAATTTATTATTTATTAAATCGTAATCAAAAACACCATATACAAACTTCACGAATAGTCAAAACTTTGACCTCCAAGTACACTAGCGCCGCCAGGCGGGAGCAACGGCGTACATAGGTGCCATTCATTTCGACAGTCGCAATTTCATACCGACACTGCCATGACAGCCGCAGAGGATAGCGATTCTTATTAATTTCGATATTAGTTACAACTGGGGATATTAACCTTATCATGTTGACACTGCTCAGAATTTGGGTTGGCGCTCCGGTTTATTGGAATTTGTTGATAGTTTGGGAAAATTATCGAAAAAATGCCATTTTTGGGAAAAATTATTTACCAGCTATTTTAATGCTAAAATCGAATCTTAAGATTGCATATATTAGTAATATGGGGTATGACAAATCCGCAGAAAGTGTGTTATTTTATTTATAAACAAATTGGCACTCCTAAATCTTCTTTATTTTTTTCAATTAGTGCTCTGTAACTCCTAAGATTTTTCCTTTGAGCCAAAAACACTCAAATAAAAATTCACCGTAATTTAGTTCTGCACAAAGTTATTTTTTCTTTCGATTTCCTTCAACAAAAATTTTACTCAGAAAATCCGAGTTTTCCCAAAAAATCTGCAATTTTCAATTAAAATTTTAGGGAAGTACCTAAATATTTATCAATAATTAAATAATTGATGACATGAAAGATTTATTATAGTAGATTGTACAGAGGGGCTAAATTACGGAATAAATTTCATTTCTTTTGAACGGACGATTTTGGAGCAAAATCCCGAAAGAGGTCGATTTTTATTTTTAAATTACAATTTTTTGGCATATATTTCGTACTAGTGACGTCATCGATCTGAGCGTGATGACGTAATCGATAATTTTGTTAATGGGAATAGAAGTCGTATGGTAGGTCATTTGAAAGGGCGTTCAATTCTCTATTCAGTAATATAAACATTAATATCATTAGGTATTTATACAGGGTTGCAAAAAATTATTTTGATTTAAATTAATTGGCGCAAAAAGAAGAATGTATGTAATTCATTTAACTCAAAATACATTGTACTGCTGTCAGAAAATAAAAAAAGGTTTATTTCACAAATAAACATTTCTTTTCGCTTAAATTAAATCACAAAGCCTCCCTTACCTATTGGCAGTTTGAACATTTAATTTAAGCTAAACGCAATGTTTATTTGCAAAATAAACATTTCAACGCATGAAAGGCAAAGCTCCCTAACCGACAAGATTTGGTAAAACGACATATACATATCATTCGACTCGCCATAAAAATCCGCGTCGATTGGTCTGGGTCTCGTAGCGCTGCGTTGAGATTTGTTGTCGCTTAGGAAGTACGTGAATCTTAAGTATTCTCACATTTTCAACTGACTAAGCAACAAAAATGTCCTAATTTTCTATATATCGGTTGGTTGGACAGTTTGAGTTATAAAAAAAAACGAATAGTAATTTGTTCCTGTCTTAAAATTATATTAACCGTTAACTTAGATAAATTTACTGAAAGTAAAATCATATGCACCAAGCAGTACGGTATTTTTTCCTGTTCTAGATTTTGCTAACATAGTCGCTTACCGATTTTTTTACAAACAGAAATATGATCCAAACGTGTCCTTATACATTTGTTCCTAAAAATGTATTTGACATCATTTGTGCTTAGACATTTTTGCTTGTTGCGAAATAGGTATAAAAAAGAACTTAGATAATTTTACATAAAAAAACGATACCAACTTGATGTCGCTTAGATAATTTTATTTGAATTTCAAAACGAATAATAGGCGCTTAGGAGGCGCAACCATGTTTTGAATGTCGGTTATGCATAACGTACTGCATACTGTATTCGTATTCGGAACGAGTCAGTCGAGCGCAAGTGCAAGCGACGAGGAAACAGATGATGCAGAGTCAACGGGTAAAACAAGAAAAAAGAAAAAGAATTTCAGAAGAAGAAAACCAACAACGAATGGATCGGGCATAGAAGAAGAAACTGTAGGTGACGCTGGATTGAGGGAAAGGAAAAATAATGAAAGAAAAGAAAGATCTAAGAAGAGAGCTGGGGAAGAATATACAACTAAGAAGGGAGTGACAGTACCAGTCAAGAAAGTTCTCCCGAATCCATGTCAAGGAAAAAAATGTGGGAATAACTGTAGATCTATCCCAGAAGAAAGAAGAGAAAGCATATTTAACCATTTCTGGAAACTGGATACAACTCGACGACGAGATTGGTTGGTATCATTGGCGCAAAGAGTAGGTGTGAAGCGCAAGCGCAGTGAGTCTGAAAAACGCAACTGTACTATAAAATATTTTATAAATGAAGGAGAAGGTAAGAGAAATGTATGCTTACAGTTCTTAGCAGCCACTATGAATGTTTCAGATAAAACTATTTATAGTATTGTTAAAAATGCAGAGTGGGGATGTGCCAAGGAAGACATGAGAGGAAAGATGGAGCCGTCAAATAAAACCAAACAAACTACTCTGGATGCCGTTATAAACTTTATATAAAGTTTGCCTGCTTTACCATCGCACTATGGCCGCCAAGATTCCAGTAAAGTTTATTTACCAGAAGAATTCAAGAACATACCAACTCTTTACGGAAGTTATAAAAATAATGTCATTAATCAAGGTATGGATATTGTGAGTGAGAGAATTTTTCGCAAAATATTTCATGAGCAGTTTAACGTCGGCTTTCATATACCAAAGAAAGATAAGTGCAAGAAATGCCTTATGTTTGCAAAAAACACTGATCCTGACAAACTGAAAGAAAAAGAACAGCATGAGAAAGAAAAAGAAGAAAGTTACGCCCGAAGTCACAAAAAGATCCATAAAGATGATTCTTCTACATTATGCGTCAGCTTTGGTCTTCAAAAGGTCTTGAATACGCCATATTCACCTTCAATGCTATTATACTATAGTAGAAAACTGGCTGTTTATAACCTATGTTTCTACGAGAATGGCACTCCTAAAGTATTCTGTTATTATTGGGACAAATCTAATGGTAAACGAGGTGCAAATGAAGTAGCAACAATTTTGCATAAATACATTAAATCTGTTGATGCCAGAGGAGATGTTAAACGATTGCTGTTATACTGCGATTGTTGTCCAGGGCAAAACCGGAACCGCAATGTTATGGGAATGATTCATCAAACTTTGCAGGAATGTAATAATCTTGAAACAATTCAGTTGAATTTCCTACTAACTGGGCACACTTATATGCCAGTGGATACGTCTCACGCCATCATTGAAAATAACCTTAAACATACAACTGTTTATGCACCTTCCCAATGGTTCACCATTTTCTCAACTGCTAGAAATAATCCATCGCCATTTAATGTTGAGCGAATATCTTATGATCAATTTAAAAAATGGGATAACATTGGAGACAAATATTTTAAAGGAAATCTTACTGGCAAAATAAGTAAAGTTCGGATTGCAACTTTTAAGAAAGACAAACACATTGTTTCTATAAAAACATCTATGAATTCTGTTGCCAAATTATTCGATGTTGAAGTCCAGCCTAAGACTAGGGTCCCACTTATGTTCTGCTATAAATCACTACTGCCCATTTCCAAAAGAAATATCACGATCTTCAGAAACTTTGTACTGACCAAGTCATTCCAGCTTGTTTTCATCATGAATATTTGAACATTCCACGGGATGCGAATATGAAAGATGTGTTACCAGAATCAAACGTAGAAGTTCCTGATTGCGATTTTTAATTTATTTTTGCTACAGTTTTGTTTTGATATTATGTTATTAATATTAGTATTACGAGTATATTATAATTTGTGGTTGCTTTCATTTTGATGTTATAACGTATAAGAAGTCAAAGTGTTAAGGCTGATTAATAAAAAGTATACGGTCGGCTTGTGTAACATTTCCTAAATAAATTTATGGGTAAATGCATTAAAATGCAATTATTGTTTCTCCGTCATCTGTTTGGATTAGAAAAAGATTCAATGACATTATTAAATGCGTTTAGGCATAAATTGATTTAGGAAGCGTTACGCAAGCGCCCCTAAGTAGCATATTTTTTATAAGTTTAATTATTTGAGGTTCCAGTATTACAGTCTTGACCAAATACGATTTAAAGTTAATTTTTTAACTATTATTTGTTTTGTTTGTTTGCTATCATTTGTTATTTGTTTGAGATTGAATTATAGAGTTCCTTACAAATTGTCTTACATAGGATATTACTCTAAGTACACTTGGTTAATTTTGCATTTAATGTGTTCTTTACCAATTATTTTTCCAATAGTTAGAGTTTTGGATCTTAGTACCATAGTTAAGTGTTAATGAAACAGTACACACGAACATAATATTATCTATGAATTTTTAAAGAAACTTTTTTAACTCTGATGAGTCTTGTGATGTTAAACTGTGCACTGTGCCTTATTTGGAGTAATAATAATTAATAATATGTTGAGATCTCTTTCTTGTTTAAGCAAATTCTTGATGTTACTTAAGTATGTTATTTAACAATTATTTAGAAGATTTTTTTTATTCGTACCCAGTGTTTATTATAAAAACCAAATTTTGTTTAAGTTCTTAATTTTTAATTCAAAAAAATACTGCAATACAATAAAAATATTGATTAAAAACAAAAATCGTTTTATTTGTTAAACTCACTCCCTTCAAAAATGTCGGATAGAGTTGCAAATATTACTTTATAATAAGTAATTAGATTATTTTTCTTGAAGGACCTGACTAAAATTTAATTATTTAGTTTTCTTTTCCTATTTTTCAAAAATATTTTTTCGTTATTAATACATTTTTACCTATTTGCATATACAGTAGCTTAAGTATGTAACTGAATATACTTGAAAGTTTTTTTGTAGGCTCAGGCGCATAGATAGTTGTACCTGTTATTTTTTTGGGGTAATCTTTTACTAACCAACTCTAAATGGTAAACTTGAAGTGTTAAGTTTAAATATTACTTCTTAGATAAAAGCCCACAATATTATAATGCCTAAACTCTAACAAGTATTTATCTATGATGAAAAATAAATATTATATAAGAATTTTTCAATAAAAAAAATTTTTGATCAGCTCTCCTGCACATTTGTATAGATGTCGGTTAAGAAGGATTGCCTTTCATGCGTTGATTTTTTTCTATTTTCTGACAGCAATTGAATGTATTTTAAATTAAATAAATTACATGCATTCTTCTTCTTGCGTCAATTAATTTAATTAAAAAAATTTTTTGGCCTCCCTGTATAAATAATGATATTAATGTTTATAATACTGAACAGAGAATTGAACGCCTTTGTAAATGAGCTACAACACGAACCCCTATTCCTATTTAAAAAAATAATCGATTACGTCATCACGCTCGGATGGATGACGTCACTAGTTTGAAATATATGCCAAAAAAATTTAATTTAAAAATAAAAATCGACCTGTTTCGGGATTATTCTCTAAAATCGTCCATTTTAGAGAAAATGAATTTATTCCATAATTTAGCTCCCCTCCGTATATTAGGAGACCGGCAACAATCTAACCAATACTTTAGCAATAATTAAAATGTTAATTAAAAAATTTCGGTCGAAATAATAACCAAAAAGATTATGATACACCAGAATAACTATGATTTTCGTATAAAAAAGCACTATACCTATTCAACATACCTTACAGGATTGAAATTGGACCATTTGAGCGGTCTCAGGAATGTTATAAAGAAACAATTTTTTGGCTTATAAACAAATAGAACCCATCAGAACATGTTCGATTAAATTAAATTAAGTTAACGCTGTTGAAAAGGGCACGGCTTCTGTGCCCTTTTCGAAGAAAAAAAATTGAATTGCGAGGAATGATTCCAGGTATAATCGGTCAAATTTGACCGACATTTGCGACAGAGTTATAAACAACAGGATTTTAATCTTTGAACCATTAGATACCTTTTAATTTCGGTCCTCTTTGTACATACAAATTTTCATATCTTCAAGACACTCATAACAAAAAAGATTTATGTCACTGTCACCGAATTATTTAAGTATTGATAAATAATTACTTCCCTCAAATTTTAGTTGAAAATTAAAGATTTTGTTTGGAAAACCCGAATTTTCCTAGGAAAATTTGCGTCGAAGGAAATTGGAATAAATTATTAATGTGCGAATTAAATTACTGTCAATTTTTATGCGAGTGTTTTGGTTTAAAGTTAAAATTTTCTGAGTTATAGAGCAATAATTAAAAAAAAGATTTCGGAGCGCTAATTTGTTTATAAACAAAATAGCACACTTTCTGTGGACTTTGCACAGCTATATTACTAATATAGGAAATCTTAAGATTTGATTTCAGCACGTCCAGCAATAAAATAGCTGGTAATTAATTTTCCTTATTTTTTACTAATTTTCCCAGATTATTACCTTACATCTTTCATTGAGTTGATGATTCATGTTGTGGACATTCTCAATTATTATATTTCTAATTTAATACTATTCTATCTAATTCCTCAAAACAAGCAAATTTCAATTAAACCCAGCCATATTAATACCTTTTGCTTTAGTTTTCCTTGCAAGAAATAAACAAAACAAATCTAAACTAAACCTAACCTCGCTTTTGGCCATTCATTCATCTCTGTGTCAAATAATTTCGACATCGAAATTATAATAGCGACCACTTTTTTAAAGTCGCTATTAATTTCGATAGGTCGCAATTTGATGACATCATTTCGTTAGTTCAACGAAAATCCACAAGGCTCGCACAGTCGCATTTCGACGTCGCCATATTGAAAGCGACTTGTTTAGTGTCGAAATTTGATTTAGAATAAGGGCCCCGAACGACGCGATAGCGGAGTTCGGGCTAGCAGTCGAGTGCGGGGAAGACACTTTTTGCATGAGTTAGGAACAATATTTTTTCTATGGCCGTACGTTTGGAAAAAAGCCACAAAAAAAGAGTTATATCAATTTTTATTTAGAAGTGAAAATACACAAATTAATTCTTTGACAAGGTTGTCAAAACCAAACTTTCAATATATTGGTTACCACGACGACGATATTGGTTTCCATGACGACGATTCAAAACCATTGTAACTGTCTACTGATTTGACTTATAAATATTATGTCAACATAATTTTATTTCATCGAATTATCAGTAGTAATTGCACAAGAGCTCTAAAATTCTATATTAATTTTAGAGATCGAGTGCAATTTGTTGCGATTATTTCATGAATAAAACTGTTCAAAACCAAAATTTTATTGTAATTTATTTATGTAAGTACAAATTAGTACAATTATAAACACACAGTTGTTATAAATATTTGACGGTTAAAAGTCATCACTTTTATAATTTTTAAAACATTAATTGTCATTAATGTCACTGAATGTATTTTTGAAGTTATATTTCTTTACCGGCGATATGAGGGTGCATTTTTATATGTTAAAACCTATGATCCCGGCGCATGCGCATTATATCTTTGTTCTGATTGGATGTTCAAATGACATGTCAAAAATTATTCAATATGGCGGCTGTGGCACAGCTGTATTTAGACTATTTATGGTTGTTGCGTCTTAAAATTTGTGTGAAAGAAACAACAAACAAAAGTTAGTTAATAGTTATACTGCCTTTTTAAATAGTTTTCATATACCTATATTTTTGGACTTTTGGACTATTTTGGACAATAAAACTCATTCTAATTTGGTAAGTAGTTTTTATTATAATCATATTGTAATTATACATTTGGATTAGGTTGAAATACAGTAGAGCGTCGATTATCCGAACTAATTGGGGGACATAGGTGTTCGGAAAACCGATTTGTTCGGAAAATCGAACTACAATATATTAATATATATTTATAGTCATACATATTTATCCACAAGTGAATAAAAGCCATATTTATAAACCTACATATTTATTTAGTCAAACCCGCTTATTGGAATAGCCTTTTTACCAAGTAAAAGCATTCCTATAACCGGGATATTCTAATAACCGATCATTGGTTGCTACTATAAATGTTTCGGTACCTCAAATTTCTATTCCTTAAACCGGGATATTCCTTTAAGAGGTATTCTAATAAGCGGGTTCGACTGTATCTTGATAATGACAACTAGCAACTAAACAAAAAAGTGCAGTCTTTGCAACAACATAATTATTTTTGGATATAATATTGAAGAAAATTAAAGATATTTTAAGCGTCAATTACTAACGCTTGTTCGGTATTCGAGTGCGGGACGCGGGAGCCGATAGTTCGAATAAGCGGTCGTTCGGTTGATCGACGTTCGGATAATCGACGCTCTACTGTACATTTATTTTCTCAAGAATGGGGATTTTAGAGAGAAATCCCAAATTAGGTCCGATTTTTATTTTTAAATTATGATTTTTTGGCGTAGGTTTATTTATCTAGTAGGTATGTAATGCTTTGATTTACATACTTAATTTAATTACCAACAAAAGTTCTACCAATCTTCATCTAATATATTGTTTTCTTACTGTTTTGTTATATTTTAATATTTTCTTCCACAAAATTTAAACTACATAATTTAATTAATTCAAAACAACTGTCAAACAGTAAAACGTTCAGTTACCCTATTTTTCCACATGACAAATAATTTGGAATTGGACGAGTGAGTCTAGGCTTCGATTACGAATCAAAGCGCCCCGAAATTCACGGGTTCGATTCCCGATGCAAGTTTTTATTTTTTTATTTTTTTATGCATTTTATGATTGTAAGTATATTTTTTATATAATTTTTTTTTTCAGAAAATGCGTATTTAAAATTTTTGCCAACAATTATTATCGTTCAGAAATCATTTTTTCTTTGTGGCATTTTTCAATGTGTTTGTGTGCGTTTTATTCTTTTATTTTTTTTAATTTTTGGTATTGTCTTAAAAATCACATAATATGTAGTAGAAGTATAACTTCTTACGTGCGTACAAAGTACACACACATTCTTTTTTTATAGCAACGAAGGGCATCTGGCGTAATATACTTGACGACGGGAAATTATCAAAAATTATCAGTTTAATTTTTATTTCTGTAGCTTTTATATTGGTCAGAATCTCCTATGAATGAAATAATCGCGCTAATTTCATTAATACATGAACACAATAAGATAAATTTGAAATAAATTAGTAAATAATATCTAAAAATTAGTTTATTGCATGTATTATAATATATTACAATGCCATATTACAAAGTATTTTACTTTGTACAAAGTGGTTCTTTTAACACGGCCGTAGAAACAAATAATTTTACCATACTTAAAAAAAGGTGTTTAAAACATTGATTTCAGCACTTCCGGCCCCCTCTTAAGGATAGCTATGACACGAGTTTGATAGGCAACCCATGCTAGAAATATTTGTCTATGGATGAAATTTAATAAAAAAAATGTTTCATCCGGAAAGCAGATGGGTACAGGTCGACCTATATTTGAATCCTGTACTATTACCGTCACTAGCCCGATGGGAAGGTTGTATAACCCAATCAATCTATCCAAACGACGAATATTGACGGAGTACCAAGAAATAGAAGAAGGGAGTGAAACGGGTAGTTCTTTTAGGACAACAGACTCAGTAAATCACAGGTTAAAAATAAAATAAATATATTCAGGATATTTATATACTGTTCAAAATTAAAAATAACAAAATAAAATATCATTCGATCTTCTCCTCGTCCCGGAGCGAGCTGCAAAAGAAATAAATTTATATTTATAAAAAAATATTATCAAAAAATCAGACTCGTAGTCCCCAATCAAACATCGACCCATCGATACAGTTACCGACCAGCCACCTCGGCCGGTTCCAATTCAGTCCATTGCTTATCTGCCGTTTAAGTTAGTTCTTCCTGGTTCTCTACACCAAAAAAAACTACCTTCACGAATATAAAAATAAAAAATAAAAATAAAAATAAAAACGTATATTGCCCTAATATTATTTACATTTCATTCACTTAAGATATTTCATTTCTTCTCAGCGTTCCGCCGATGTACCGCTGCCTGTGATTTTTTCCTTCCGGGACCTGGTTGTCCATTTTGTTGTTTTCCTGGACATCTTCTTCTGTAGGTACTTTTTATCGCATCGTACCTACTTTTCTGACCGGCTTGCAAACCACCTGGCTATCGTCTAATCAGACGGTATTTTTCTCTCTGCATCCTTTTTATTCGATTTCTCTCGAGGATGTCTCTTGTTTTTAGGAGTCTTCTTGTGGCCTGGTGAAAGAAGTAATGGGTCCTGTTCTCGACCACCTCCCTCAGTGGTGTGTACTGGAGCCTTTCTTGGATGGTTGCGTTTGTAACTCGGTCCTGCCATGCTGCCCCGTCGATGATACGGTAACATGGCGTCTCGGTGGCTTCTAGTCTCTTCCAGTTGGTGTTGGCTGTGGAACTCCATACTGGGACTGCATATAACGTCATTGACCACACATAGGCCTGGTACAGTTGAATTTTCTTCTTCTTCGTCAATGAAGATGATCTGAAAATATAAGACAGTTAGTGTTTTTACAATCGTGGCTTTTTCCTTGACTTGCTTTGTATGCAGATTAAAATTCAGCCTTCTATCTAGGTGAATGCCCAGATACTTCACGGACGGTGTTGATTGGATGCCGTTTCCTCTCATCGTTAATTCTACCGGGGGCGGGGCTGCTTGTTGGATAAAAATGATGAATTGTGTCTTCTCCGTGTTGATTTTAATTTTCCATTTATCCGTGAAATCTGCTATTCTTTCTTAGTGGCCTTCTAATGTTTGGACGATTCTTCTGTCCTGTTTTCCTGAAATGTGCCTTCATGAGTAACCCTGCTCGTCTTAATTACACTCTCGGTAGCCATCACTCCTTTGGTTTCGCCGGAGTGATAAGACGTAGGGGGGCTGCGCCAATATGGAAACTCCTTCGATCCTCTGCGGTTGATCTGCCGAACGGCGGCTGCAAGTAACATATCGTTACAAGAGCGGTTTGTGGGCGGGACATTCCTGTATGGGGATGACGACAATAGTATTACTGTACCACAAGTGAACTGTAAACTTGACAATTAAACTGGACATAGACATTAATGATACGCATTTTGGGTTTCACAAAGGCCTGGGAACTCGTGAAGCTCTTTTTTCACTTAACTTACTTATACAAAGGTGCCTGGACGTCAATCAAGATATATATGCGAGTTTTATTGACTATAATAAAGCATTCGACAAAGTACGGCATAAACAATTAATGCATGTCCTGGAATCAAAGAAGTTGGACTACAATGACCTCAGGATTATATCGAATTTATACTATAAGCAACGAGCAAAAGTACGTGTTAACGACCAGCTGTCAGAGGAAATTGAAATCAGACGTGGAGTGAGACAGGGATGCGTGTTGTCGCCAATTCTTTTTAATGCCTACTCGGAAGAGGTCTTGAAAAAAACTGTTCGTGGTGAAACAGCTGGAATTATGGTAAATGGAGTTCCCATTAACAACATTAGATATGCGGATGACACTGTCATCTTAACTGAAAATATTGGGGATCTTTAGAGCCTGGTGACCAGAATAGCAGAGTTTGGACAAGACAAGAATACGGGCTAACAATGAATGTCAAGAAGACAAAGTTTATGAGAAAATCGAAAACTCAAAAAAATAACGAAAATCTCTTAATAAACGGATCCAATATCGAACGAGTCGACCAATATGCATATCTTGGAACAATGATCAACTCCACAGGAGATTACTTACAGGAAATCAAAATCAGAATAGAAAAGGCTAGAGCAAATTTTAACAAAATAAGAAAAGCGCTCTGCACAAGAGATTTGAAGTTGGAGCTAAGAGTTAGGTTGGCTAGATGCTACTTTTCTACATTTTACGAAATGAACATCAGCTCAAAAACCTGAAAAATACTTGTTTAATATTTTTAAAAAATCTGTCTTATGACACCAAACACGATCCCCCAATAAGGTTACATTATAATCTTAAATAGGAACCCCCATTTTTTATTGCAGGATTCCTTACGTAAAAATAACTAACTTTTATTAGAGACTTTTTTCAAATTATGGATAGATGGCGCTTTCTTTCTGGACCTCGGAGGTAAACTACACTATGTCAACATGGTCTTGTTTTGTTTTTTTCCTTTAACTCACTCAGCTCTCCAAGAGCTTTCTAGAGGTATACGACATTTTGTACTAATGACCACGAAAACGAAATTACCAAAAAAAAATAGAATACTATGTTAAAATAATTTGAGAGGTAAAAAGCTCCATGTAAACTTGAATGTTTTATCTCACAATTACACTATGTTGACTTAGTGCACTGAGCCCCTAGCGGAAAACGGGTCATAGGTAACTGTTCTTCTTAACAGAAATCAATCTGTTTGCTTTTATTTATTCTTTTTTTATAGTTACATAGTTGTTGTTTTTATAAAAATCGGGGTTATTAATACATTGTAATAAACAATCAACAAATATTGTGTACCTTCTCTTAAAAATTGGTATTTCTATTTCGAGTGATATTATACACATAGTTTCAAAAAGTTATGCATAACTTAAAATTATGCTAAATTTAAAAAAAAAATATATAGAAGAAACAGAAATAACAGCAAGTATTATTAAATGTTATTATTTTGTTGAGCCACAATATGACAACAACAAATTGACAACATTTAATTTTTGTTATTTCTGTTTTCTTTCAAGAGTCAATAAATACATATTGGTTCATTAATAATAATGTTCTATTTGTGATGAAATATAGACAATTAAATGGACAACCAAACAACATACCTTGTGTCTGGTACATACAAAAAACCTATTTAGTATTACAGTGGTATTACCACATAATAACCATTTTTTTAATCTTATACATATAGTGCGTCTAATAATTTCGCCAGAGACATACTGCGGGAAAAACAGAATCTGTTCAGATTGTTGTCAGATGTTAAACATCTAATGTTAGCGTTTAGTGAATCGTGTTTTGAAGAACTCTTCAACTCACTTTTATTTTTTATTATAATACAGCTTGATAACCTTACAATACTCTATTTTTCGGCAAACTTTTGTGAATTTAAACCATACTTTTCACTTTCTCAGCTATTATATTTTTATTATGTTTCTTAGCGACAAAGGTTTCCTATTTTACGACATATTATTATAGAGCTTTAAGAACTTTGTGTTCGCCGACACCGACCCTAATTATTATGCAGGTTATTTTTAATCTCATTTTAGGTAAATACGATAAGTAATAAAATGGTGTTGGGTATTTCTCAATATTGGGTATTATCAATAAGTACTTATATAAAAATATTTTGGCCGATATTAACTGGTACATTTCTATGAAATGGGTTTTAAAAATAATGAGATTATTTGGCCGCGTACGTATTATATAAATGGCCGTTAGTAGTAAAGGCTGCCGATTTTGGTGAACATTTAACTAACATAATAATTTGTTTCATGAGAAGTACCTAGCTAATTTTTTTTGGCTTAAATACCTTCAAATTCATTAAATATTTTTTTTAAGTATAGATCAAACCTATCAGAGGTAAACTGCACTATGTCACTGTAAATTACCATTAATTACAATAATTAGGGCAAATTTTAACGTTTGATTAGTTGTATTGTACAAACTAGTTATATGTTATGTTTAAAATATGATCACATTGTCTTTCAGAGCGAAAGATAGTAATATGTTATGATTAAAATATGATCACATTGTCTTTCAGACCGAAAGATACCTAATTATGGGATATACAAGCTTTTTAAAACATTCAGAGGTAAACTGCACTATGTCACTCTAAAATACCATTAATTACAGTAATTAGGGCAAATTTTAACGTTTTATTAGTTGTGTTGTACAAACTAGTTATAATATGTTATGATTAAAATATGATCAGATTGTCTTTCAGAGCGAAAGATATCTAATTATGGGATATATAATATTTTTAAAATATTCAAACTGCTCTACTGGAAAGTTGCTTAAAATGACATAATGTAGTTTACCTCCGAGGTCCAGAAATAGAAAAAAAAACGATTTTTGAAAATTAAAAATTATATTAAACGAAATATTATATATATTATACTTCATTTGAAAATGAAAATCCCCAACAAAACGGAAAACCAAACTTTTTTGGTTTTAGGACCCAATCTCCACAACCCAGTGGGTGCCCAAGACGCTTTAGTAACTAAAAATTTAGCATCCAAGGCTCCCCTGCTCCAAGGTGTTAAAATCTGTATTTAAAGTTTTGACAAGAATGCAAGCTACTATATTTTTAACCGTGACCCGTTAAAATGGCCCAGTCAAAACAGCCCCGTCAAAAAAGCCCCGTTAAAATAGCCCGGATACAAAATAGCCTCGACAAAATAGCCCGTAATCAAAATAGACTCGACAAAATAGATCGCACACAAAATGGCCCCGGACAAGACAGCCCCGGCTAAAACAGACCCGGTTAAAACAGCGTCGGCGCAAACACCCCAAATAAAAAGTTTTACAAAAAACCATACTGAAGTAAAAACTTCTTTTGTATATTGGTATAAAAAGTTTTATTAAAAAACATAAAAGTCCTCCAAAAGGATTTGCAAAACGTTTTCAATCTGAATCAGATCATCCTCAGTGCGTTCTGCTTCACAAAAGAAACTAGCAACTTATTTAGAAAGGTTACATCGATATAAATGGTTTACATAACAATTAAGTGATATTTGTAGCGACTCCAAGTCGATGTTACAAGATGAAATGTGCTAGGAGTGCTCAAAGGGCAACATGGTTCCCTGCTCGTTAAGAACTCGTGGTTCTTGCCAGTTCAATGGACACAGACCAACTCTGTTCTCTGTGTCCATTGAACTGGCAAGAACCACGAGTTCTTAACGAGCAGGGAACCATGTTGCCCTTTGAGCACTCCTAGCACATTTCATCTTGTAACATCGACTTGGAGTCGCTACAAATATCACTTAATTGTTATGTAAACCATTTAATTGTTAAACCAACTCTGTTGGTCTGTGTCCATTGAACTGGCAAGAACCACGAGTTCTTAACGAGCAGGGAACCATGTTGCCCTTTGAGCACTCCTAGCACATTTCATCTTGTAACATCGACTTGGAGTCGCTACAAATATCACTTAATTGTTATGTAAACCATTTATATCGATGTAACCTTTCTAAATAAGTTGCTAGTTTCTTTTGTGAAGCAGAACGCACTGAGGATGATCTGATTCAGATTGAAAACGTTTTGCAAATCCTTTTGGAGGACTTTTATGTTTTTTAATAAAACTTTTTATACCAATATACAAAAGAAGTTTTTACTTCAGTATGGTTTTTTAACTATGGTATACAGCCAGCTACGGGGACTTTCCCATTGAAAAAGTTTTACCTTTTAACGGAGTACCATTTATTTTATCATAACATAAAGAATTTAATACATTTTCGTCGAAAACATTATTACAACATATCCCAAAAAGTTAGTAAAACAACACTAAAAATTAATTATATATATAATGTTTCAATATAGAGTGTGGGCAAAAGAAAACAGTCCACCTCGATATTTGGCAGTAGTTATTAGATTTTACGATTTTAGTCAAACAGATGACAGAAATAGTTCAAAATGTAAAGGATAAAGACTTAAAGGCAGATAAATTAAACCAAGAAGAAATCATGGATTAGAGATGAGATCCTGAGACTAATGGAAGAAATAAGAAATGCCAAAAATGACCTCGACACATAAAACAATCAATATATCGATAAGAAGGAAAATTAGAGAAGCGAAAGAAAAAGAAGCAATGGAGAGATACCAAGAAATTGAGACTTTACAGTCAAAGTACGATAGTCACAATGTATATAGGGAAGATAAAGAACTCGCAGGTGGACTAAGGCGGAGACAGAAAGGAAATCTAACTGATTCTGACGGAAACATTATCTTAGACAAACTGAGTAAAATTAGAACGTGGAAAGAATATCTAGAAAAACTCTTTGAAGACCAAAGAAAAACACCTTTGAGTTAGAAGAAGAGGTAAATGATGTACCAATAATATTAGAGCAGTAAGCTTATTCTGCCAGAACACAGGTTAAGGATGGCAAAGCAGCAGGTCCCGATAATATACAAGCAGAACTACTCAAACTGATGGACAACGAAGCAATAGCAATAATCACAAAGATATTCAACAACATATACAACTCTGAAAAAATACCAACAGAATGGCTGAAGTCTGAGTTTATTGCACTTCCAAAAAAACCAGCAGCCAAAAATGCGAAGAATAACGTACGATAGGCCTGATGAGTCGTCTTCTAAAATTGTTCCTTAAGGTAATCCATACGAGAATTTACAAGCTATGTGAAAGTCAAATTTCGCCTAACCGGTTCGGGTTCATAAATGCTTTTGTTACGAGAGAGGCTTTGTTTTCAATACAAGTCTTATTCCAGATATGCAGAGACGTCAATTGCGACATATACGCATGTCTGGTTGATTACGAGAAAGCGTTTGATCGAGTACAACACGCCAAGATGATGCAAATTCTAAAAGAAGCGGAAATTAACAAACAAGATCTGAAAATAATTAGAAACCTTGATTGGAATCAGACTGCAAACCTCAGAGTTGACGGTGAACACACCGAATATGTGAAAATCATGCGTGGAGTGAGGCAAGGCTGCATTTTGTCCCCCCAATTTTCAATCTTTACTCTGAAAGAATATTTATCGAAGCTTTGCACAAAACTGAAAAAGGTATTCTACTGAACGGGTACCGGCTAAATAACATCAGGTATGCAGTTGACACCATAGTATTTGCGGACAACCTAGAAGACCTACGAAGTCCTCATAAACAAAATCACGTATTACAGTCAACAATATGGACCCAATATAAACGTAAAGAAGACAAAGCTTATGATAGTAAGCAAGAAAAAGATAACAGAAGGTCAACTCTACATCAACCAAACTCCTGTAGAAAGAGTGAGGCACTACAACTACCTCGGCCCCATAATAACTGAAGAATGGACCAACAACCAAGATATAAGAGCGCGCATCGGAAAATCTAGATCAATCTTCAACCGTATAGCCTTTCAAGAGCCACAACCTTTCTCTTGGTATAAAAGTAAGAATGCTGAGATGCTACGTCTTCTCTGTCCTTTTTTATGGTGTTGAATCATGGACCTTGAACGAACATATGTGCCGAAAATTGGAAGCATTTGAGATGTGACTCTATCGGAGAATATTTAAAATCCCATGGACTTATCGCGTCACAAATCCTTAGGGGAGGTCCTTAGAAGAATGGGGAAGAACCGAGAAGTACTAACCACCATCAAATCTCGAAATTTGGAATACTTTAGACACATTATGCGAAATGAATCCAGATAGGCCCTTCTACAAGCCATCCTACAAGGAAAAATATTTGGAAAGTAAGGTCCAGAAAAAGAAGAAGAACATCCTGGTTAAAGAACCTCAGAACCTCGTTCAATACAACATCTGTGCAGCTTTTCAGCGTTGCTGCAGATAAAGTGTAGATTGTCATGATGATCGCCAACATTCGTCACGGATAGGCACATCAAGATTACATTTATTAATTACATTTTAAGGAAAAGCCGAAACAGGTCGATTTTTGATCTAAGGAGGACACATTTTTACGGTACATACCTCTGTCATTTGTCAACCCCCTCCCGTCCACTTCCCCACCTCTTATTTTTAAATAGGGAATAGGGGTCGTGTGCTAGCTCATTTGAAAGGTAATTAAATTCTCTATTCGGTAATTTAAATATTAACATAATTATTTATACAGTAATTAAATTAATTGACACAAAAAGAAGAATGCATGTAATTTATTTAATTCAAAAGACATTCTACTGCTGTCACAAAACAGACAAAAATGTTTTTTGATAAATAAACGTTGCTTTTCGCTTGATTTCAGTGTTCAATCTGCCACCCAACTGTCTCTTCGTAGGTAGAATATTAAATTTAAGCAACAATAGTACATTGTTTACCGGGTAGGAAAAGCTTAACATTCCTGGACGACTGTGAAGATTGCTAAGTCGAGGCGCAAGCCGAGACTTAGCAACACAGAGTCCAGGAATGTGGCTTTTCCTACGAGGTAAACATACTATTTTTCCGCAAATCGTTTAAAATTCGACAGATATTGATTGATTTAAAAAAAACGCGATAATTTTATTCCCAAATAAATGGTGCTTTGAAATTCCTAATAAAATTACTTGGGTTACTATGGAAACGTATTGAGGTTGAATTGTCAAACTAATATTAAATTATGTAGAACACTAACAACTGTACGGAAATATCATTTCCTTACTGTAAGGAAGTCCTGACTTTTTCTTCAAGAAATTTTGACAGGAATGTCAAAATTTCCTGGCGATTTGCGGAAAACAATGTTTTTCTTCAAACGTCAAATAATGATGACATTACTTATCTAACTTGATCCTGTCAAAGTTTGATGTCTCCGCCGGCAGCAGTTTTTTTTTCATTTCTTTACGGCGGAGGGAAAAATGTTGTCATGGCAACAATATGAAACATGTCACAAAGCAACAATAAAAATGGCATTAACAACAATTAAACTTCATTTTTATTTATAGTAATATTAAAAGTACAATTAGTTAATGAGGCATTTTCAAAATTGAAACCGTGCAAAATGTTCCCGACTCTTGATACGCATTGGTAATTGTTGATGATACTGATGGTCGAGCACAACTTTCAGCAATCATTTCCGATGTTGGCGAATCATGAGGGTTTAAAATTTTTTGAGCATTATCGTTCTTATTTCTTATTGAATCCTCTATATATCCTTCGGCAACCGTGCTTGATTTCCAGCCCCCATGTCGTTTGAGGCATTCTAGATTTCCGCCTCCATCAATTAAAAGTGTTGCTGAAGTTCGTCGTAAAGAGTGACCCGTGTATGCGCTTGCATCGTTTAAATTTAAATAACTAGCTACTTTTTGGGCTACTGCGCTGATCGAATGTATTCCCATGACGCTTCGGTAACACTTCCATTTTGTTACTTAATAAAAAATCATTTTTCTGTGAAATTTTCAGGCCGCAGTGATGCATACTTATTATGAATTGTACTATTTATGGTTGAAAATTGCTACGTTTGAAGAAAAAATAGTATACTTTATTCGGCAAAGAAGCGACTTTTCTTGACTTGCCCTCTATTACGCGCCTCACTTCGTTCGGCGCGTAATATCGGGCGCGTCAAGAAAAGTCATGCTTCTCCGCCTCATAAAGTAATATACTATTATTTATAAAATAAAGATTTTTCCTGTTTCCTGTCAGTAATAGAATATATTTTGAGTTAAATAAATTACATACATTCTTCTTTTTGTGTCAATTAATTTAATTCAAAATAATTTTTCTTGGGCACCCTGTATAAATAAGTATGTTAATGTTAATATTGCTGAATATAGAATTTGATAACCTTTCAAATGAGCTAGCACACGACCCCTATTCCCTATTTAAAAATAAGGGATGGAAGAAGTGGAAGGGAGTGGGTTCACAAATGACAGATATATGTACCGTATAAATGTGTCCCCCTTAGATAAAAAATCGACCTGTTTCGGTATTTCCTTAAAATCTAATAACTACTGCCAAATATCGAGGTGTACTGTTTTCTTTGGCCCACACTGTATTGAAACTATTACAGTGGAAGCCGGTAGGAAGGCGAAAAAAAGGAAGGTCCAGGACGAGATGGTGGATGACATGGAAGACGACCTGAAAACCATGAATATAAGACAATGGAGGAGAAGGACACAAGAGAGATCTGAATGGAAGGACATAGCCAGACAGGCAAAGACCCATCCAGGGGGTCTACCCCAAAATCCCGACAGCCAAAATCTCGACAGCCAAATCCCGACAGCCAAACTCCCGACGCGCGACGGGCAAAATCCCGACCCGCCATTTTTGTTACGTTGACGTATTAAGTATTTCAAATCATTTTACCATAATATATTAACCAAGTATAATACCAAACCATATTATTTCAGGCCATTTTAGTAAGTAAAGCTTTTACATTATAAAATGAAGTGTTTAATAGTTTTTTTATTTAAAATACACTTTATGTTATATACATTTAAAATTACACATTAGCACCCTTACTTATTAGTAAGTAAGTAATTAATTTTTCAGTTTCATTATTCTATATTATTACTCTATATTAAAGGAAACATTAAATATTCAAAATATAGTGGTCGGGATTTTTACTTATGCAGGGGTTGTGGCATGTCAAGATTTTGGAATATCGAGCTTTTGGTATGTCGGGATTTTGGCGTGTCGGGATTTTGGCCGTCAGGATTTTGGCTGTCGGGATTTCGGCTGTCGGGATTTTGGGTGCCATCGAATCCAGGGTTATGATGCCAAAAGAAGAAGAAGAAGAGTGTTTCAATATAAAAATTAAAAGGTTCAGTATATTAATTCCAATATGATAAAATAGTTATTGTTCGTCCGCTATAACTTTTCCCATGCGTCACGATTCATTTTCAAACTAATTAAGTCAAAACATAAAGTGAAACGTACCCCGATGTGTGTAGTATATAGTATACGCTCTGAGCTTCGCTGGTGTCGCTCCTAGCGGTTACTAATTCAACTTTCACTGGTAATTTTTAAATTTATTTTTTAATTGTTTTCGCTTAATATTTACAACGCTAAAAATTAATTAAATTGTAATAGATTTTTTAAAGATTTTGCTAATCATTTTGACGTTCTATTGATGAAATATTAATTTCTTACTTCGGGATACTTTCACAATTATCATGTAGATGGCGCCAAGATTAATTTTTAATTACATATTACAGAACATTAAAAAACGCAAATTCAGTATTTAAAACGTAAGTATATTTAAAGTAAAAATATATACCACAGCTTTGATCAACTAATATTTTTTATAATTAATGTTTTTAATTTTAATTTTAAATTAATCACATTGACATTTATGTCAAATTTCCGGTTAACGTTTACAGACTTGTCACTACTGGCGCTCACGAATTTATAAATATCCCCTCTACGTACGAGCTCACAGCGTATACAGTATACAAAATGACGTTCGTTTCACTTTATGTTTTGACTTAATTTGTTTGAAAATGAATCGTGATCCATGGGAAAAGTTATAGCGGACGAACAATATAAAACAAAATAATAAAGAATTGACGTTTATATTTCCAGATTGTATGAAATCCTTCTACGATAATTCAGAACTGCGGAATTATCGTAAGGGAGCTTTTTTGTCGAGACTATTTTGTCGGGGCTGTTTTGTCTGCAGGCTATTTTATCGGAGCTGTTTTGTGTGCGGGATATTATGTCAGGGCTATTTCGTCGGGGTTTTTTCGACGGGGCTATTTTGACGGGGTACCATTTTTAACTAGGCGGCTATATTTTTCTTTCTTATATTATTCGCTTAACTGCAGATGCCTTTCTCCATAAGTCTCTTTTAATTTTTAATAGCCATATAACTTTTTATTTTATTAATATTTTAAAAGTCTTACCATAACAACGTGGAATGAAGTAAAGATTTCTGTTGTATGTAGGCATATGAATTTATTAAAAATCCTTAAAATTTATCCATGAGGAAGTGGAAGTACAAAACGTTTTCGATCAAACTGACCATCATCAGTGTAAACTTGGAAATAAGTGAACCACTAAGATTAAAAAGCAAAAGGGTGAAATTTGACAGTTGAAAAAATTTAAGAAATTTTGGTTACTTACGTTCAGTGTACAAGTAATGTAACTAGTAACTAGCCACTTTAATAAGTATAAAGACCTCTAAATTACATTATTGTTACATTCTATATTAAAAAGTGGTCGACATTAAGTCGATGTCTTAAGATTTTACAGATCACATGTGAATGTATTTCATACTTGCTCGAAAATTGCACGAGGTAAGTAATTGTGTTTAAGTGAGAGGTTACCAACCAACTGATTATTAGACAGTTTGGTGCCAGAAATGTATGACAAGATGTCAAAGGAAGTTAGGTGGATTTTTCATCTGTCATCCGAAAAAAATTTTTTAATAACGAGAATTAATATTTAGTTTTAATTGGTATATTGAAATATGCAGGTATTAAAAAGTCTTAACATAACAACATTTTTAATAAAGCTGCGTTCCCTATTCCCAAAATTCTAATGATTTTCACATATTTTTAGCCTTTGATTATAACCAAAACTGTTTCAAATTGAGAAAGGAGCTTAATATAAACATGTTATGTGGTGTTGTCCCAGCTTGGTTACCTTGGAAACTAAATGTAGTTGCTGAATGGTGTTACTATGGATATCAAACACTGTGTCTAATTCTTTTCGTTACACCAGGTAATACATTTTTTTTATTTATGCCTCAACCTCAAAGAAGTCAACTGGTTATACAGGGTGTCCCGAAAAGATTGGTCATAAATTATACCACGCATTCTGGGGTCAAAAATAGTTCGATTGAACCTAACTTACCTTAGTACAAATGTGCTCATAAAAAAAGTTACAGCCCTTTGAAGTTACAAAATGAAAATCGATTTTTTTCAATATATCGAAAACTATTAGAGATATTTTATTGAAAATGGACATGTATCATTCTTATGACAGGAGCATGTTAAAACAATTATAGTGAAATTTGTCCAACCCATAAAAATTTTATGGGGGTTTTGTTCCATTAAACCCCCCCAAACTTTTGTGTACGTTCCAATTAATTCATTATTGTGGTACCATTAGTTAAACACAACGTTTTTAAAACTTTTTTGCTTCTTACTATTTTTTCGATAAGCCAGTTTTTATCGCGATGCGCCTTATTTTTTAATATGTTTAGATCCAAATTTTGTGGGGGTTTTGTTCCTTTAGAGCCCCCAAATGTTTGTGTATGTTCCAATTAAACTATTATTGCGGTACCATTAGTTAAACACAGTGTTTTTAAAACTTTTTTGCCTCTTAGTCTTTTTTTGATAAGTCACCTTTTATCAAGATGCGGCTTCTTTTTCAAAATATACCTAAAAATATAAATTATAAATAAATTTACAATCAAGATGCAGTAGAAATAAGCAAACCAAGATACGTTACATGCTACTAGGAGCTAACTACGTTAAATGCTTAAATCATAATTTACAATGTATGTAGGTACATTCTAAATCCAAAATAAGCCACAATTTAACTAAAAAAATGATTTTATTAATGTTTCGACGCTCTCAAATCGGGTGTCGTTGTCAAAATACAAAAAATATTAATGAATTAAACAAAAATGTTGTTGCTTAGCAACAAAATTCTTCTAATAATTTATTTAATCTGACTCATTTATATCGGCAATTCAGACATATATTATACATATTAAAGTAGAAGACTTTAAAATGATACAGCCAATATTTATGAGTTGCGTTCCTGGGACGACTTTACTGAAAGATAGTTCATTCGATTACATGAAATCAACCCCAACTCAAGAATATCTGCCATAAAAACATCATAATATGTGATCTGTCTTTAAAAAGACAACCAGCAAAAAAGACACAGTAAAATTCTCGCGCTAGAGATTCCATTGTAAATCACGAGGGAAAACCAGGAAAAAACCTCGTGATACTATACCGATATCGTAAGTATTAAGTCTCACTTTAGTTTACTCCCAAAACTAATACCAAATTCTGACCTTAATATGTACGTATGTTATTTTAAATTATAAATAATATTAGTAATACATAGATATATAAACAATACTATAACATAAAATATGTACCCTCTCGATATGTTATTGACTTACTAATCCTGGTATTTTCTTTCTATTCACTTCCTCTTTTAGTATGGGTAACCACATCCGATTTGGGCGTCGAATCGTTAATAAAAATGCCACAAGAAAATAGCGTTAGAACAACATTGTAAATTATGATTCGGGAGTGCTCCTAGTAGCATTTAACGTGTCTTGGTTTGTTTATTTCTACTGCATCTTGATTGTAAATTTAGTATATATATAAGTATATAGTATGTTATAATATATTTAAAATATAAAACAAAATATAACTTTATAAAATAAACACAACATAAGTTTTAAATTCCAATAAACACAGTAAATACGCTAATGTCACTGTCATTGATAAACGTCAAGATTCATAATAGTAAACAAGGTATAAAAGTAAATATACTGACCCGTTGTTACATAAAAAATCTTTTAAACATTTTTCGGAGGTAATTATTAATATAAATTACAATAATTATTGTATTCAATAAACACGTTTAAGGGCATGGGCGCAAATATTTTACGGCTATCCCTATTTTTCTGTCTTTACACGGCAAATTACGTGTAGTAAAATTCTCACTGTTATGGATATGTAAACATTAAGCATTACTTGACAAATGTCATCATTAACTTTAAAGAGATCGCTTTTCAATGTTCTTGGATAACTGTTACTTGTATAATTGCACCATTAATTCAGTTAATTAATATAATACTTTTTTCACTACCTATGTATTCAGTGATTGTAATAATTTATATACTGTACAACAAAAATTAATACTCAATCAAGAAAAGAGGAAAATTAATAAAGTGATTTTTTAATAATATATTGTTACTATGGAACGGCTTACAATTTTGAACATCTTTAACAACAAAATACTTGGATCACAGAATATATCCTGCTGTATTCTCTGCTTGAATCGTCCATTAATAATAAACAATAAATAAGTTTTTATTAAGTTCACTTCTTAAAAATCAATTATTTATCAAATTCACTATCAATATTATTTAATCAACAACTCAAAATATTCTCGATGCCATGTCAAATATTTAAAATTTTCACTGTCTTGTCACCATATTCTATTCGACTCAGTGCGTTGTATGACAGAGATAGCGAATGTTCCATTTGGAAAATATCACCACGGACAAGGTGTCCATTTTTTTTAAATCCTGAAAAAACGAATAAATATTTTTAAAAAATTTAAACGCAGAATGAAAGACTAAATTATTATAGAGGGCCGAAAGTCCCTTGGAATAAATAAAAAGTTACAACCACTAAAACTACATAAACCATTTCGGCGATAATGACCAAATGGATTATACTTTGAAGCTTGATAACTTCGAAACTGCTTAACCGATATTAATGACTAAACATAAGTTTCAAACGTATTGACAAGTAGTATCTGATGCATCCAACATCAAGTATGATAACTGAAGGTATTACAGGAGCTTGATTATTGAGCTTGAAAAACCGTTTTTTTTTTCGTAGAAAATAGATTTGATCACATTTTTGAAGCCTATAACTTAAAAATTAGAATTGCCCCAGATATAAGCTATACGTCCTACTACAAAAGCTTAGGTATTGGCGCAATTCGTAGGTTGAAATTTTGAGTAATTGTCGAAAAACAAAAATTCTCAAAGTTTACTTTTTTAGTTTTACGGCTATACTGAGCCTTGCGTATGTCTGATCCTAACCGCTTAGGCACCATTTGAAAGTTTAGTTCAACGCTATTAATTTGGTGTATTTACGGTTTTCCTGTCTCTCCTTGAACCTAAGATATACACTAAGCACCAAAATTAACGCACCACCTTAAAAATGGGACATATTTGATGTCTTGTATTTCCTAAACCTGTTGTCCGATTTTAGTGATTTTTTTAATGTGTTATAGCTTTATTCTTCAAGAATATCGATGTAATAATATTGTTGCTAAACAGATAAGTTTCATTGTATACCGGGTGTAATAATGATAGTGTGTTGTTTCCTCAAAGTTTGGAACACTTATCATTTGGAACATTTTATCCGATTTTAGAGCAACAAATAAATCGTCAGTTTGTAAGAAAAAATTCAATATCCCGTATCTCGGAACGAAGCATTTGCGGTGTATATCCCGTATAAACATATGTTTATAAAGCAAATGGTCATAATATTTTTATGCAGAATTTCCCCTTAAAGTTTATCGCACTTATTTAGAAACACCCTGTATTGATAAAGAACATGGCTAGTCGTTAAAGTAACTAACTTTTTTATTATCTAACATAGGCTAATGAATCAAAAAGCATAATATTAAGAAAGCATAAGGCTACAGTTGAGGTTTAATTTAAATATTTTATATACGCCAGAATATTCCACAGGGTGTTCCAAACTTTGAAGAAAAAACACATTATCATTTTTGCACCCGGTATACAATGGCACTTATCTGTTTTGCAATAATATTATTACATCGATATTTGTGAAGAATGAAGCTATAACATATTAAAAAATTACTTAAATCGGACAACAGGTTTAGAAAATACAAGACATCAAAAATGTCCCATTTTTAAGGTGGTGCGTTAATTTGGTGCCAAGTGTATATCCACAAAAATATACCGTTTTGTACTTACCCAGTCCTATATCTGGCTTATGGGTGGTCGAAAATCACAAACCATACCGGCTCTGAATCGGCTTTAACCCCTCTTGAAACACAAGAAAAAATTCAGATCGATGTAACTTTTCCACAAACATACACACATACACACTACACACATACACACTACATACACACATAAAAACATTTTCCCCTTTTTAAATCGAAATTGAATAAAATTTCTGAGCTCGGTAACTTCTGAATGGTATAACCGATTTTCAAAATTAAACGCATGCGTTACAAAGGTAATGATCAGTATTTTCAGAAGCCGCAAAGGTCGGACTTAAAATTTCGAAATTTTTGGGAGTTTTGGGGACGAGAAACAAAAACAGACCCTGAATGGGAAGGGCCGTTAAATACACACCCTTGGACCAAAATGGATGGTTGGCATATGGATGGATGAGTCTTTTCCTATACTTTAAGATGGTATGTGGCCCAATTTTCAATTCAGTCAGATTTAGGAAATCGAAAATTTCGTGTGTATAATATACAGGGTGTTTCATTAATAATTGTCCATATAGTAACTGGAGAAACCTTAGCCCAAAATACGAAGATTTAACCTAAAACACTTGAATATAATGTGTTCCTTACTGAGTTACAGGGTGTTTTATCTAAAAATTTAAAAACTATTTTTGCTCAGCATTTTAACACTATTCGACTTATCTTTTTCATACTTAGCAAAAAGTGTGACTGCTAGACACACTACTAAATTATGATAAACAAACGTTTCTAGCTACTACCAGAGGCGTACGACAGGGGATGGTGAATGATTGACCCTTCTCAAATTCTACGCCACTGGAGCCATTAGTATTTTAGTGCCATTTTTAGATTCTCCAATACTTTCTACGTAAATAATACACTCTTCATTGGTAACGATAAAGTCATTAGTTTTCGAGATATTTGAAGTTAAATATGAAACGGCACAGTTATTTTGATTAATTTATGATACGATTCATATTGATTAAAATTAAAAATTATTTGTACCCAGTACTTTTAAACTATTTGGCGTATCCTTATCATACTTGGCAGAAAGTGTAGGTACTGTACACTCTACTGAATTAAGATAAATAAACGTTTCTAGCTACTACCAGAGGCGTACGACAGGGGATAGTGGCTGGTTGACCCTTCCCAAATTCTACGCCACTGACAAAATTGCTATTTTAGTGTAATTTTTTGATTTTGCAATACTTTTTATGTAAATAATATACTCTTCATTCGTAACGGTAAACTGATTAATTTTTGAGATATTTGAAAATAAAAATGAAGCGACACAATACATTAATCAAAATAACCGTGTCGTTTCATTTTTAACTTCAAAGATCTCGAAAACTAACGACTTTATCACTGCCAATGAAGAGTATATTATTTACGTAGAAAGTATTGGAGAATCTAAAAATGGCCCTAAAATACTAATTTCTTCAGTGGAGTAGAATTTGAGAAGGGTCAACCATCCACCATCCCCTGTCGTACACCTCTGGTAATAGCCACAAACGTTTGTTTAACATAATTTAGTAGTTTGTATAGTACCTACACTTCCTGTCAAGTACGAAAAAGATAAGTCGAATAGTTTTAAAATGCTGTGCAAAAATATTTTTTAAATTTTAAGATTAACCCTTAACTGGTCCGGCGTCGTCTGACAGACGATTCAATATTTTTAATTATTTTTTATTGCAAATTTGGCACGTCCCACAGGCAAGTCGTTATATCTAATCCTTAAACTATTGGAGATTGACAAGTGGGTGTATTTGAGACAAGTGTCTCTCAGTTCCTAAAAAGTTGTCCCAACAATTAAGTCGAGGGTAGTTTCTCAGACGACGCCGGACCGTTTGTGTTACTTTTTTCTTGTTCAAAAAGAACAAGAGGACAATCAGACGGATGTTCTTATTTTAGAAAAACGCAAAAATTGTAGTTTATGTCCGAGTAGAAAGCGCAGGATGACAAAATACCTGTGCTTGCGTTGCAAAAAGCCTGTTTTTTGGGATTAACAAAACCACTATCTATGTAAAAATTGCATATAAAATTGGTAAAGTTTGACTGATGCTGGAAACAAACATTTTTTATCAATTTTTGTTTTACCTAGTTTTTTGTTTAGTTTGCAGTTTGAACATTTATTCTAGCAATACATTTTTTTTTCATGTTGTTTTTTATATTTTTTTTTATTTACTTTACGAAATCATGTACTTTTTCACAAATATTTGTACGGATTTCAGTTTTATTTTAATATTTTTTTCTTAACCCAAATAACGCGCAAATCTAATACGTTCACTTTTATATAGATATATCAGTGTATGTTTGTAGCATTTATTCTTAATAAAAATAATAATTTTGAGTGTTGTTTTGCTTTCTTGAAAACAGTAGTTTCGCAGACGACGCCGGACCAGTTACGCTACTGATACAGTACCGGACCAGTTAAGGGTTAAACACCCTGTAACTCAGTAGGGAACAACATTTTATTTAAGTGTTTTAGGTTAAATCTTCGTATTTTGTGCTAAGGTTTCTCCAGTTACTATATGGACAATTATTAATAAAACACCCTGTATACAGTCGGAAAAATGAAAGAATACCCATGAACGATCACATCAATCACTTATTTTGTATTTGCTATATTTTTCTATAACAAACGTTTGTTATTTATAGAAAAACACAGCAAATACAAAATAAGTGATTGATGTGATCGTTCATGGGTATTCTTTCATTTTTCCGACTGTATCTAGTGTCGCATGTACGGGGGTTGTGCGCCACTAGCGAGAAATACTAAATATTTTCGGAGGTAAAGCAAAAGAGATTTTGCAAAATATTGGTGTTTGTATTTGCAGTATCTATTTGTAATATTTCCTTCTATTCCAGCTGCTGCGATTACCCTATTAGTATGGGAAGTATCAACGTGGATCATAATGCACACCGAAGTTTTAAAACGAAGTTTTGAAGGTGTAATTCTTATTACCGATATACAGAAAAGAAGAAGGCGTCTAAATTTATGGTTGTCGTATCACTTACATATCTTAAGGTAGCTATATAAAATCTCGTGTAAATTACACAATGGATATCAAGTACTATATGTTCCCGATCAAGTTTTAAGTTTTATAGAATATTCAAATAGTTTTACTTTAAATCGTAAATCAAAGAGTCCACTCTAATGGACAAGAATGTTTCCCGACAAGATTAGACATAAATTATACCACAGATTCTGGGATCAAAAATACTGTTCCGGAAACGCGTAGATATATTTAAAATCAAAATTAAATATTAGCGCGCCAAACAAAGAAAATGTCGATTCGCTGATTTCATATTTATTAGCCTGACGGGCGAGAAATTGTCCTCGTCTCGTCACATCGCTAAAAAATTTAGTACCCTGATGTACATGACTCAATTAGATTTGTACACATGTGTGGTTAAAAATTTGTCGACCATACGTGAAAATTGTATTTTGTTTTGTTGTTTTGAATAAGTGTTGTAATCATTATTGCATCTTAACTCCTTTAGTGTTTTATACAGGAGTAAATAGAAAATTTCACCTAAATGTTTAGTTTGTCGTAGACTATTGGAGTCTACTATATCGTTTGTATTTTGTAACCGTTTTAATGACAAAAATTTAGAAACAGTAAGCGAATACATCTACCTGGGACCGATAATGAAAGTTAACAAAGAAAATCAAACTGCCGAAATTACCAAAAGAATAAGGTTAGCGTGGGCAGGATTTGTAAAACTGAGTTGGATCTTGAAAAACACTAAAATAGAACAATATTTGAGAACCAGAGTTTACGATCAGTGTATCCTCCCTATACTTATGGTTCACAGACGTGGACACTCACCAAGGCCAGTGTGGATAAAATAGTAAAGGCACAAAGAGCCATGGAAAGATCACTGCTCGGGGTGAGGCTTATAGACAAAAAAACAAATAAATGTGTTATAAGCAAAACCAAAGTAAAAGACTCAGAAAAACATGATGCCAAATTAAAATGAAGCTTCGCAGGACACAATGCCCGACTGAAGGATAAAAGATGGAATCACGGAATACAACAATGGAGACCGTGGTTAGGAAGAAGAAGCAGAGGAAGGCCACAAATGAGATGGGCTGATGACATAAAGAAGTTTGGAAGACACAACTGGAAAGAAGTGGCTCAAAATAGACAACAGTGGATCGAGTTTGGGGGAGGCCTAGGTCTAAAGTTGGATTACTGAAGAATGAAGAAGAAGAAGATTTAATATTATCTCAACACACAGTCAAAGTTTAGTTGGAACTGACAATAATGGGTTACCGGCGACCCCATGTTGTGGTTTGTCGTCTCAGTTATCTCAAGTTGTGTTCTAGGGTTAAGTACTCAAACACGATTTCCTTTAGTATCATTTTATTCGTAGAAATAGTATATTAAAATCTTGAATGGGTTGCATGTGAGAGTTCATTTTAAATGAAGTAAAAGTCAGACTTACTCTCAATCTTTATTATAACTTCCGACGACCGGTTTCGCTCTTTAAAATTTGTAGAGCATCTTCAGGTCAAAGGTAACAAGTTACAAAATGCTACAAATAAAAACCAGAATTAGGACATTGTCTGGTTGTAAAAGATGCTAAAGATCCATATGATAAAGCCAATGTTGAATAACATACATAAAAGTAGCGAAATAGCATACCAATGCACATGCAAGCATTCATGGGGGTGGTGGTACAAAACTTCCCTCAAACGCAACAACATGCGCAGAAGTATGCTATATATAAATATATAAAATCATGCAATCATAACGTGTCGTACTTACATTCGGAATTGCATGATTATATATAGCATACTTCTGCGCATGTTGTTGAGTTTGAGGGAAGTTTTGTACCACCACCCCCATGAATGCTTGCATGTGCATTGGTATGCTATTTCGCTACTTTTATGTATGTTATTCAACATTGGCTTGATCATATGGATCTTTAGCATCTTTTACAACCAGACAATGTCCTAATTCTGGTTTTTATTTGTAGCATTTTGTAACTTGTTACCTTTGACCTGAAGATGCCCTACAAATTTTAAAGAGCGAAACCGGTCGTCGGAAGTTATAATAAAGATTGAGAGTAAGTCTGACTTTTACTTCAAATAGTATATTATTCAACGAGCATGTAATGATGGTTATTACCCACGATGATGAAGTTTGCGACACGAGCCGTAAGCAAGTGTCGTAATTCATCAGAGTGAGTAATAGCCATTACATGCGAGTAGAATACTATACTCTTTATACGACCTTTTTTTATTTTAATTATTAAAAAAAAATAATTATCAAATATTCTAGATTTAACTTATAATAATTTACAAGAATACCTAAATGCTATTTACTCCTAGTAAGTGGCTGAATAATTGGTTGCCTACTATTACCAAATTATTATTTATTGTAAAAATATGTACAACTAGAAATAGTCAATATAAGTTCTATTCGTTTCCGAAAAATTATAAGCTTAAATTTGTACCTACTGTCAATTAATCTAATAAATAGGAAATGGCTGTTGTCGGTGGACGTATTTCAATAGTTATAATGTATATTTATATTTAACTATATATAATATACTAATATAACTATACATAATATGTTATATTAACATATTTAACACAATATAACTTGAAAAATAAACACAATATTATATTAGTTATAAATTCCAATTAACATAAACAAAATGAGCTAATGTCACTGTCACTAAAATAAATGATAAACGTTAAAATTTTTAGTAAACAAGATATAAACGTAAAAACTATACTGACATTATTACAGTTAAAATTCCTTTAAACATTTTTCGAAGTTAATTATTGATATAAATTACAATATTTATTGTATTAAATAAACAACTTTAAGTAATTTTATTTGCAGTTTATATACGAATAATATTAAAAGTGGCATGCGTCACTTGAATCTACTTCAGCCCGTGAGTAATGACCCGTGAGTAACTTCAGCCCGTGAGTAATGAATTATTACTCACGGGTACAGTAATGGGTGCTATTATCTATGAAAAAATAGCGAATAATGAGCATGTTATTAAACGGTCGTAGAAAAAAATACAGCTAGCATTCTTGTTTTTAGCTTATCGCGCCAATTAAACTTTTTAACAAAAAAGTGTCTGGGAATATATTCTTTAATTGCTGCCTTATTATTTGGATCCATAATTAACCAAATACACAACAAGGTACGTATTAAAGAATTACAGATAGCTATAAGTACTCGTAATTATATCTTACAAAATTATACCAACTATTATTTAAAAGATTAGTGATTTTACCGGTCGACATGCAACTAGGGATCCAATCAATACCCGTGTTGGGCTGCCCCCCACCCCCCACTTGCAAAAATTAACAAACAAATAGCCCTGATTTATGAGCTATTTATAAGCTCTCATATTCCGCAAATTAAAAATTTTTAGCTCGTTCCACTGAGCAGTAATTTAATATTTTAGTGACCCACCCCCCCCCCCAATACTTAAAAATAGGAATATTGAATCGATTTTTGCGGAAGAATTACGAGCTATTTATGAGCTCTTGAAATGAAATAGTATCGATTTTTGAGCTCATTCCCTTCACCCCCAAACAACCCTTTAATTGATTTAACTTAAGAGAAAAATGCTGAGAAAACTTAAAATATATCGTATTGCGGATATAATTCCTATAGCTTATATACTCTAAGAATAAACTATTAAATCACGTGCATTTCGATTACTGAGCTACAACCCCTTCGCAAAAAAACTACCCCATCTTCCCGGCTTAAGAGAGAGTTGTACTTAAAATGCATTAAATTAATTATTTGGCGACTACATATCATTTAATAATTTATGAGCTCTCAAATTTCCCAAATTAAGCGCATTTAGATCAGTAAATTGCAATTTATTTTGAAAAGTGCCGTCACTGAATGTAAAAATCAACGATTACCTTCAATTTCGGTGAACCTTCATCGATTTTCACGAAAATTGGTCAGTGGTTAGAGGATACCTCAAGAAACAAAGGTCACATAGTGCCACCTTGCGCCTTTACCCTGAGAGTGGATACCGTCCCTTCTCGGGGGTGAAAATTATTTTATAAAAAATAACTGCACAAATCAATAAAAGGACAAATTATAAGCAACATTTGTTATATAAAGTTATCAAAATGAGTCAATACTTTTTAAGTTATTAAAGATCAAAAATTTTCATTATTCGTGAAAAAATGCATGTTTTGAAGCGGTTTTTGGTAAATCACTGAAAATCTGTAAGTTTTTACAAAAAAGTTAATAGTAGTTTAATTCGTATAGCTTATATCCTAAGAATAAACTCTTAAATCACGCTCATTTCGACTATTGAGCTACAACCCCTTCGCAAGAAAACCATCCCATATTCCCAGCTTAAGAGAGAGTAGTACTTAAAATAATTTAAATTATTTATTTGGCGACTACATATCGTTTAGTAATTTATGAGCTCGCAAAATATACGCATCTTAATTATGGAATAACAATGTTCTTTCTATAGTGCAGTCACTGAAGGTAAAAATCAACTATGACCTTCGATTTCGGTAAATCTCCATTCATTTTCACGAAAATTGGTGAGCAGATAGAGGATACCTCAAGAAACAAAATTAACAATAACAACTTGCGGTCTTAGCCTGGGGTATATGTCACCCATCTCGGGGGGTTTAAAATTACTTAATAAAAATAACCCCACAAATTGAGAGAGGGACAAATTCTAAGCAAAATTTGTTATATAATGTTATTAAAATAAATCAATACTTTTTGAGTTATTAAAGATCAAATATTTTAATTTTTGTGAAAGAAAATGCATGCTTTAAAGCGATTTCTCATAGATAAGTCAAAAACTGTAAGTTTTTACACAAAAAAAAAATCACTAAAATTGAAGCTAATAAAAAATATAATAAATTGCTAACTTAAAAATAACGTTAATTTAAAGTAAGTTATAGGTAATTTAAATGTATATTTTTTGCGACTATTCAAATCTAAGGATTCAAGCTTAAATAACGGGAAAGAGATGCATTTTATGTAACACTTACTAAATATTTGTCAAAGTACTTAGAAATACCTATCAAATGAGCTCCAGAAAAAGTGGATAGAATCGAAATTTATGCTCCAAAAATTTTTCCAAAAAAATGAAATTTTTTTGACAGGCACATTTAACTATTTGAAAGGTAATTTCAAGAGCTATAAAACTGTATTACATCTAATCTTTCAAATACTTTATTTTTTAGGATAATAGTAAAGGGCTCCTGTTACATTGTTCTCATAGTAAAATTTAGGCTTAAACGTTTATATCTTCGTTATTTTGATTCATACAGAAATCAAAAGACAAGTAAAATCTTTGCTAATAAAAAAAAACTCAAATTTCGTTATCTATCATTTTTTACGTGTATCGAGTGTTGTTGGAGTTATTATCAAAAGCAAATAATTTACGAAAATTTGAAAAATTTAGATTTTTTTTAAATCATATTTTAAATAATAACTCCAACAATAGTTTACTTTACTTTGAGTACAACTCTCTCTTAAACCGGGAATATGGGATGGTTTTCTTGCGAAGGGGTTGTAGCTCAATAGTCGAAATGCGCATGATTTAAGAGTTTATTCTTAGAATATAAGCTACACGAATTAAACTACTATTAACTTTTTTGTAAAAACTTACAGTTTTCAGTGATTTATGAAGAACTGCTTCAAAACATGCATTTTTTTCACGAATAATTAAAATTTTTGATCTTTTTAATAACTTAAACTTATTTTAATTATTTTATATAACAAATGTTGCTTATAATTTGTCCTTTTATTGATTTGTGCAGTAATTTTTTATAAAATAATTTTCACCCCCGAGAAGGGGCGGTATCCACCCTCAGGGTAAAGGAGCAACGTGGACCATGTCACCTTTGTTTCTTGAGGTATCCTCTAACCACTGACCAATTTTCGTGAAAATCGATGAAGGTTCACCGAAATTGAAGGTAATCGTTGATTTTTACATTCAGTGACTGCACTATACAAAATAAATTGCAATTTACTGATCTAAATGCGCGTAATTTGGGAGCTCATAAATTATTAAATGATATGTAGTCGCCAAATAATTAATTTAATGCATTTTAAGTACAACTCTCTCTTAAGCCGGGAAGATTTGTTAGTTTTCTCGCGAAGCGGTTGTAGCTCAATAATCGAAATGCACCGTGATTTAATAGTTTATTCTTATAAGGTATAGGAATTATATCCGAAATACGATCTATTTTAAGTTTTCTCAGCATTTTTCTCTTTAAATCAATTAAAGGGTTGTTTGGGGGTGAACGGGATGAGCTCAAAAATCGAAACTATATCATTTCAAGAGCTTAAAAATAGCTCGTAATTCTGCCGCAAAGATAAAATATTAAATTCCTGCTCAGTGTAACGAGCTCAAAATATTTAATTTGCGGAATATGAGAGCTCATAAATAGCTGATAAATCAGGGCTATTTGGTTTTTAATTTTTGCAAGTGGGGGGGCAGCTCAACACGGATCCAATCAATTGATTGCAGTGGCGCGAATTCAGTCGCGATTTTAAAACTACACTACAATTGACTCCGTCCTAAAGACTAGAAAATTTTAATTTAAAGTAGCTCAGCCTGCAAGGTTAGGCCTGTTATTCCTTTACCCCGATTGGACTATAATTACTGATCAGTATTAAATATAAATAGTCGAAGCAATAACGCACTGAACCTCAGAAAAAAAAAGGACAAGACGGATCTTAATAATTCTTTTTGCATTCAATTCCTGAATGTGCTAGGAAACTTTGTGACACATAGCCATGAAATAATATTGAAAAACTGCATTTGTGCATACAAAAAAATTCTTTTTTAAAGTGCATCTCAAACAGACAATAAAAAAAATTCAAAACTCGTCAAATTATCGGAAGAAATCAGTTCGATTTTGTTACTCGGAAGTTCTTAGGGTCCCTAAAAACGAATATGACGTTGTAAGTGACCTCCGGAGTACTGTACTGTTTACCTCGTCTTCTAGAGCTTTCGGAAAATTCATTTAAAAATTAGCCAAAAATAATTACTCGGGGGTTTTTGGAGTCGCTGACGACGAATATGACTTCAAAAGTGATCTCCGGAGTACTTGGTGCCCAGGGTACCTACTGTTTACCTCGTCTTCTGGAGTTTTCGGCAAATTCATTAAAAAATTAGTCAAAAATCATTACTCGGGGGTTTCTTGGGGTCGCTGACGACTAATATGACATCGGAAGTGATCTATGGAGTACCTGGCACCTAGAGTACATACCTACTGTTTACCTCATCTTCTGGATTCTTCGGTAAATTCATAATAATTCAAAATAAATAAATTCAAATAAAAATTCAAAATAAAAGAGTAGGTTCCCTTGGGCACTCCGGAGATCACTTCCACAAAGTTTTCTAGTGCTTTCACAAATCCAATGCCAAAAGAATTAAAGATCCGTCTTGTCGTTTTTTTCGGAGGTAATAATATTTTTCTGCCAACCATTTTAACGTTCGTTAACAAACGAATAAAATGTTCTATAAATAATTGTTCTAGCCTAGATTTGATTAATCATTCAAAAGTTTTAGTAACGCAGGATTAGGCTATTGATTATATTCAAAATAAGATAGCTAAAAGGAACTACAACGTTAACAGGGTTTTATTATTTCATATCGTCAATGGACATCTATATATGGAAAAACCGCGGAGTGCTACCATTTACAGGGGTGCGTTTTTGAGAAATGGGTGAATTAGTCCCTGGGCACAGGTTACATTAGGGTGAGTTCTATGCACTTTTGGTACAAACACGTCTACATAAAAATTGTTCCTGGTTAAATTTCGTATCTAAATATCTCTTTTTAAAGTCAAAGATACCTTTTTTTACAAAAATATATTCAAAAGAAAAAGCACAAAGAAACCCAAAAGCAAGAAATTTTGTTTTTTGTCCCATAACTTCTATCCACGGGGATATAGGTATAGACATTGCTTCACAGAAAAAAAACTTACATCTTTCCTCTTTAAAATTCTGTTTGGTAGAGGTCATTAGGATTTATAGTTTTAGAAATATGATTTTTCAAACTTTGCCACTCACAGCAATTTTGGGTAATTTTCCTTGTTATTTCGCAAATATTGTTCTGTAACTTTTTTCTACGTAACTTTAGATATATGCAATGGTACATGTAATAGGAAGAGAAATCAATTGCCTTTAAAATGGTCTACTGCATAACGTTGTGCGACATTTTTAAGAAGTTATGGTTTTTCAAGGTTTTATACTTTTAACGATTTTTTATATTTATTACGATTATTTTTTAAATTTCTCATTATAACTTTTTTTCTTCTACATTTATGTATATATTATATTTTATAATAAAAAAGAAATCTTATTTTGTTTACTTTAAAATGGTTGTAGGATTATTTTTGAATAAGATATCCTTTTTCAAAATGTAATAAATACCAGCAACGATTTTTGATTTTAGGATTATTTTTTAAATTTCTCATTATAACTTTTTTTCTTGTACATGAATATACTATATATTGCTCAATAAAGAGAGCTTACCTTCTGTTCTTTAAAATGGGGTTTCATCTATATTTAAATAATGGAAACCGAGTGATTCTTTGATATTTTTTTACCTGTATTATTTAAAATTATTTCTTTTACAAAAATTACATAAACATTAGTTTAAGAAAACACCACTTTAGTTAAAATTATTTAAACGTTGACATTTAAAAATTTTTCAAAATCATAGTCCATCTCTTCGTTAGCATTAGCTTCAATATATTCCTCTGACACCTCAGTTACCTTAGAGTTCTCACAATTAATACCCATGCACCCTTTGCAGAATATTGAACACCTAATTCCTATCTTCCTACAACCGCAGTTTTTTGTACATCCTTTGGTACATTTACATGCTATTTTTTCAATCAGAGCTTGTGGTGCAGGAGCTTTGACAGTAAATATTGGAATTACCTAATCTATATTTTGAAGTTTGCCAGCCCCAGTCAAATGGATCCAAAATATTACCGCTCTGAGCTTCGCTGGTCGCGCTCCTAGCGGATTACTGGAATTATCTTTCACCGGTAATTTTTAAATTTATTATTTAATTGTTATCGCTCAACATTTACAACGCAAAAAATTAATTAAATTGTAATCGATTTTTTTAAGATTTTGCTAATCATTTTGACGTTTTATTGATAAAATATGAATTTCTTACTTCGGATACTTTCACAATTATCGTGTAGATGGCGCTAAGATTTTTAGATTAAATTATAATTACATATTGCGGAACATAAAAAAAACTTAAATTCAGTATTTAAAACGTAAGTATATTTAAGGTAAAAATATATACCACAGCTTTGACCAACTAATATTTTTTATAATTAATGTTTTTAATTTTAATTTTACATTAATCACTTTGACATTTATGTCAAATTTCCGGTAAACGTTTACAGACTTGCCACTACTGGCGCTCGAGAATTTGTAAATATCCCCTCTACGTACGAGCTCACAGCGGATAAAAAATAAAATTCAATCATAACACACAATCACATAAAAAAGTTATAATAAGAAATTTAAAAAACAATCCTCAAATCAAAAATCGTTTCAAGTACTTACTTACTACATTTTGAAAAAGCATATCTTATAAAGCGCATTTTATTCAAAAATAATCCTAGAATTTTTTATAATACACCGTTTTAAAGTAAACAAAATAAGCTTTCTTTTTTATTATATAATATATACCTAAATGTAGAAGAAAAAAAGTTATAATTAAAAATTAAAAAATAATCGTAAGAAATATGAAAAATCGTTGAAGGTATAAAATCTTGAAAAACCATAACCTCTTAAAAAAGTCGGACAACGTTATGCAGTAGACCATTTTAAAGGTAATTCATTTCTCTTCCTATTACATGTACCATTGCGTATACCTAAAGTTACGTAGAAAAAAGTTACAGAACAATATGTGCGAAATAACAAGGAAAATTGCCCAAAATTGCTGTGAGCGGCAAACTTTGAAAAACCATATTTCGAAAACTGTAAATCGCAATGACCTCTGTCAAGCAGTATTTTAAAGAGAAAAGATGTAAGTTTTTTTTCTGTGAAGCAATATCTATACCTATATCCCCGTGGACAAAAGTTAAGGGACAAAAAACAAAATTTCTTTCTTTTGGGTTTCTTTGTGCTTTTTCTTTTGAATATATTTTTGTAAAAAAAAGTATCTTTGACTTAAAAAAGTGATATTTAGATAGGAAATTTAACCACGAACAATTTTTATGTATAAGCGTTTGTACCAAAAGTGCATAGAACTCACCCTAATGTAACCTGTGCCCAGGGACTAATTCACCCATTTCTCAAAAACGCACCCCTGTAAATGGTAGCACTCCGCGGTTTTTTCATATATAGAGATCCATTGACCATATGAAATAATAAAACCCCGTTAACGTTGTAGTTCCTTTCTACAGTAGATAATCAATAGCCTAGATAACAATGAACGGGGTCTATAAGATGACGAAAGTAACGGGTTTTCAGTGGTTTTAATATTAGAAAAGCAACCATATTTTTCAAATTGTCTATGTATTTTTGATTCACATACAACTCGTTAAAAATATTCAGGATTGACACTTTCGCTATATTGATAGCCTAAACAATGATTTGTTTGTAAATCTATCTAACTCGGGGTAGGAGAAAATGCTCAAAAACATTGTTAGGCAGAACGTATACAATAAGCGTCACGCTACTAGATACATGGATAGGTACCTTATTGCTATGCTTATGGGCTAATCCGGTCCGTTCTCAGGTGTGACTTTCATCTCTGTCAAGAAACTATTCAAAATATATGTTTTTCCCTACAAACGATACACTAATTAATAGTATTGTTACCTGCTTTAAAAAATCTTTATCAAACACCAAGAATATTAAAATACGTTCAAACTTTTACAACTTTAACAAAATGACAACTATAAGCGTCAAATACAGAATTGTCAACTTTCTACGTTAATATTGAGTCTATACATATTCTGACGTTCTAAACCTCACTAGACAAAAAGATAAACATTGCTTAAGTGAATGGTCCAGGACTGTAATAGCTTAATGTTCCTCTGTGTCTAATAGGGTGGCGGTTACTGTATATATTATGTTAATACTGTACAAATAAAAAGAATCTTAAAAAGGACTCATTTACATCTTCCTTTCAGGACGAATTCCACAATAATAATAATAATTTGTTTTGAATATATTTTATATATATTCTATATATTTTCTACATATAGTATGTTATATAATTGTTATATAATAATATATTATAACAAGGTATATATAGGGTGAGGCAGATAAAGGGCCTATTAGAAATATCTCGAGAACTAAAGGCAACTGAATTATGAAAATTGAAACAAGGGGGTTTTGAAGACTGATCTATTTAATGAAAATATTTTCATCTACTTGGTACTTCCGGTTATACCGGAAGTGGCTTATAACTTCGTTTTTTTTTAATGGGACACCCTATATATTTTTACATTTACGGATTCTCCTCGATTTCTTCTTTCTTAAAATATAAGCTTTTGTAACATTATACAGGGTATATTAAAAGATAATTACGTTTTCTCATTAATTTCGTAGCAATATTCACACCCTGTAGGATTGTAGTAGTTTGACATAATAAAATGTATGTTCAAATGATTTTTAATATAGTCTAATATTGCTAACAATTATTAGTATAGCTAAATTTTTAATTTTAGTATACAGGGTGGGTCGAAACTCGGAATAAGTATTTTCTGAGTTTTCTTAAATGGAACACCCTATATTTTAGTATTGTAATAAAATGGTATTTCACGGTACTTTTTTATTTCTTAAGCATTCCCTATACATAACTGCTTTAATTTGTGTTTAATTGTTAATCGCACCAACAATCTTCACTTCGATGGTATTTTGATAGCTCAACCATTATTGGCAATTTTAAGTGTCAGTCTAGATTAATATGTATTTATTTCCAAAAAATTATTTGTGATTGAATATTTTCACGGTCAACCTAATACAATTTCACATATTTTGTGTTGCAATTAATGTTGGCTTGAATCACCAATAACTCACAAATTAAAGCAGTTAGTTATAGGGAATGCTTAAGGAATTAAAAAGTACCATAAAATAACATTTCATTACAATACTAAAATACAGGGTGTTCCATTTAAGAAAACTCAGAAAATACTCATTCCGAGTTTCGACCAACCCTGTATACTACAATGAAAAACTTAACTATACCAATCATTCCTAACAATAGTAGACTATATTAAAAATCATTTGAATATAAATAGAGTTTATTATGTCAAAGTACTACAATCCTACAGGGTGTGAATATTGCTACGAAATTAATAAGAAAACGTAATTATCTGTTAATCTACCCTGTATAATATTACAAAACCTTATATTTAAAGAAAGAAGAAATCGAGGAAAATCCAAAAATGTAAAAATATACAGGGTGTCCCATTTAAAAAAACGAAGTTACAATCAACTTCCGGTATAAGCGGAAGTAGCAAAAAGACCAAAATATTTTCATTAAATAGATCACACCTTAAAACCACTGTATTCAAATTTTCATGATTTTCTTACCTTTAGCTCTCGAGATATTTCTAATAGGCCCTTTATCTGCCTCACCATGTATATAACAGGGTAACAAACGAATTAATATAATACAGGGTGTCCCGAAAAGAATGGTCATAAATTATACCACAGATTCTGGGGTTAAAAATATGTTGATTGAACCTCACTTACCTATATACAATAGTGCACACAAAAAAAGTTACAGCCCTTTGAAGTTACAAAATGAAAATCGATTTTTTTTCATATATCGAAAACCCTTCGAGATTTTTCATTGAAAATGGACATGTGGCATTACTATGGCAGCAACATCTTAAATAAAAATTAAAGTAAAATTTGTGCACCCTAGAAAAATTTTAAGGGGGTTTTGTTCTTTTAAACCCCCCCAAACTTTTGTGTACGTTCCAATTAAATTATTATTGTGGCACCATTAGTTAAACAAAATGTTTTTAAAACTTTTTTGCCTCTTATTACTTTTTTGATAAGCCAGTGTTTATCGACCTATTTTGAATATTTGTCGAATCCACCACATATTTGTATATGGTCAACTACGATTATAGAGACCTGTTAATAATCTGAAAATGTATTTATAATTTACATTTTTAGGTATATTTTGAAAAAGAAGCCATATCTCGATAAAAGGTGATTTGTCAAAAAAAGAATAAGAGGCAAAAAAGTTTTAAAAACACTGTGTTTAACTAATGGTACCACAATAATAGTGTAATTGGAACGTACACAAAAATTTGGGGGGTTTAAAGGAACAAAACCCCCATAAAATTTTTATGTAAATATATTAAAAAAGAAGCCGCATCTCGATAAAAACTGGCTTATTGAAAAAATACTAAGAGTCAAAAAAGTTTTAAAAACGTTGTGTTTAACTAATGATACCACAATAATGAATTAATTGGAACGTATACAAAAGTATGGGGCGGTTTAAGGGCACAAAACCCCCATAAAATTTTTATGGGGTGGACAAACTTCACTATAATTTTGTTTTAAGATATTACTGCCATAAGAATGGTACATGTCAATTTTCAATAAAAAATCTCTAATCGTTTTCGATATATTGAAAAAAATCGATTTTCATTTTGTAACTTCAAAGGACTGTAACTTTTTTTATGAGCACATTTGTACTAAGGTAAGTTAGGTTCAATCGAACTATTTTTGATCGCAGAATGTGTGGTATAATTTATGACCAATCTTTTCGGGACACCCTGTATATTCGTTTTAATTTGTTTGAATATATTTTAGGAAAATACTCTTGGGGCAATTATCAACTTTCTGGGATTCCTTCTTGCAATTTGTATTATTTGTCAAGCTGGGGAAAAGATATCTCAACAGGTAAATATTATGTTCGTATACATAAATGTTCACATATGTATATACACTCAACCAAACTTATATATGGAATCACTATATATTTTAAACTTGCAAATTTTGGAAGCTATAGGTTTAAATATTTTAGTTGAAACGATAAAAAGAGTTGCCGTGTCTATGGACTATATAGCAGGAGGAAGTTACGGGATCCCGAGTTAACCAGGGAGTCAATTCTCGAGAATGATCGTTCCCTGAGCGTACACGCTCACGAACGAATGACATTGAACGTATAGTTCCCGCAATGTTAATTCTCGAGGATGTTTTTAACTACTCGCTCCGATGAACGTATTCGCTCATTTTAACAGATCTATAGATTTGGCATCGTGGTAAATATTATCAAAAAGTTTGTGTTCCATGTGATAAAACTGTTTCGGTGTTTATTTAAAACCTGATTTGTCGCATTCATTCACCAATATTGAAATATATTACATTGTGAATATGGAAAATGATTTCAGTTTAATAATTAGTAAAAGTCAGTAAATTTTCAATTTATTTCTTTAATTGTGAAAATAATTCATAATAATATAACAGTACTAATTAAATCTTATTCTACTAATTCAGGGTCAATTCTCAGGCCGTACCTTGTGGTATATTATAAATAAATTCTGACCTAATAGGTAAAATGACCTTGATCTTAAAAAAATATTTCGTGGCACATTTTGGTAGTTGTAATGAGTATTGATTCCAAATAAGTTCATAATGTGTAGCGCCTGGATAACGTGTATTTTCATTCATTATCTTATAATTACTACATAGGTATATCTAACAGTAACTTATTTACTGTACCAATCAATTTTTGAAAGAATGTAAAATTACCAGGAATCTAACCTAAATCTATCATAAAAATGTCTTTCGCGGCCGTCTTCCACTAAAATTTCAGCTTCCCTCACAACACTCATATTTTCTAATATCAAATCTTCCACATTAATTTTCCCAAAATCTTATTTACAACAAAAAACAGAGTTGAGGTTAAGAAGAACGCCGTTACTATTATCGAACGTATGATGAAGACCACTCGTTGTCGAACGGTCACTTTGAGCGATGATTTCGAACGAATCGTTCAAGATTCATTCCTCCAGAATTGCATTTTTTAGAAACGTTCGCTCATTACGTCACGAACGTATACGTTCAGCGAACGATCGTTCTCTAGAATTGACTCCCAGGCAGCACAAGGTTGATTACGTAAATTGGTATCTTTAACACCAAAACTGAAACACAGGAAATTGGAAAAGTGTGCTATTTTTAAATGAAAGTCGAATGTGTAAAATCAGATGAATAATGACTTCGTGTAGAGGTCGAGGCCTTAAAGGTCGAGGAAGACAAGCAAAAACGGAAACTGACAGATTTTTTTCTGGAACTTGTTTCAACTGGAAGAAGAAGATATTTATCTAATGTTTATGCGATCTAAATTAGACTCTTTCAAAAAAATACAAAATGACCTAGCGTCTTGCCTCTGTTTTGCACTAAGACTGTGAGCCTGATCACAGCTTAGGTCCTGGGAATGTGACCAAAATATTCCAGCGTTCTTGTTTTGCTGTTCTTTATCACCTCGTAATCCTTTTGTAGCATTGTTAACGCTTTTGCATTTTTCTTCCGATCAACTAAAAAAGAGAAAGGCGCCAAGCAGGAAGCAAAAAATTCTTTCTCTAAATTTGAAACAGGCTCGAAGAATCACAATCTAAATATCGCAAAAGTCCGTCTCTGCGTTATAGATAGAAGTAAGACGAAATGTACTTCCTAACGCGTTTCTCTTAGGCCACCCACAAGAAAGCGGAAGGATTAATATTTTAAGAAATTCTAGACGCCTAAGCTGGTCATTTAGCTATTGCAGGCAGTAAAATGACAAAGAGACTTTAGGGCTCGAAGACAACTTTCCTAAGAATTATTTACTTTGCACAGGATATGCCTCATAAAAAGAAGAATAGGAAAGATTGCTAAATGTTTGAGTGATAGAAATCTAAGAATTCCACAAAAGTACGACGCAGTAACTTTCGTGGGAATCCTTAAACAGTTACAAAAAGGACACTCGTGGTGATTGGCCGAAAAAGAAACGTATGATCATAATAAGTCTGGTCTAAACATTATTTCCCAGCTATGTGATTGGTACGAAAATTTCGGAATGATGATTATTGGTCAAATTATGCGATAGCTGTGAAAAAGGGAGGTGAATATAGAGAGCAGAGAGGAATCTTGTCCGAGATTAGGACAAGAAGGAATCAATTAAGTTCTAACGGTCATGCAGTGAAGACCTGCATTTTTTCTTGTCTGTGCCTAAATAGGCAAAATGGAATCTTAAAGATTCTGTCGTGAAAATCGCAAGTGCGATATGTTGTCTTAAATACCATACCGGTATATTCTCTGTGTTGTGTCCGGTACGATAAAATAATAGTTTTCTTAGTACGGCGTGTAATATGTTTCGTTCAAACAGAACTCAGTTCAACTTTTGCGGATAAGACTTCCGTTTAATATGTATCATATAAACCGCACTTAATTCAATCTTCGTGGAACGCAGTTCCATTTTTTTTTAAGACAATGGTCTAAATAAAATATGTTTAATTATCAAGTCAGTGAGAAGTATCACTAATAATCATGAATGCAGTTACTTTCTTTTCATAAAACAAAAAGAACTATGGAATTTTTATTTTTCGTATAATATAATAACAACTACATGTATTTAACAGTACTTTAACTCTAAAAATGAAAGTGAAAAGTGAAAGTGATTTCGTCGAATCCACAACTCTGGCGAGCTAACCCGATTCCAGCAATTCAACAACAATGGATCATCACCAGGTATTTTGCAATAAACTGTTTCGTTCCTTTTTCTTTTTTTTTGAACTTTTAAGATGAAACGCGAAAGACTTATTTTTTTTATTTTTCTAATCAACTCAGTTTAATGACAATTTTCTATCTAAATAAATGGTAACTATGTTAAAACTTATTTCGTCTTTTTCTGTTCGCACAATCCATCTATGTATCCTTATTGTATTAGGAAACGCAGCCTACTACATACAACAAGGGTAAGTACCATTAGTAGTCAAAGGGATACCATTTTTTTTTGTAACATTTTTGTAATTTTTATATAGATAAATAGTAATAGATTCTGATCTATTAATGGCGCCCAAAAAATTAATAATTTCTTTTCTCTAGCATAAATATTATTGTATGAACTCACACCCTAAAATCTCTTGATGATTAGAGCCGCCGGTGCGATTTTAAATTATGTAGCACGTATTTTTTTAAGTTTATGTACATCACATGTTTAGCTAATTTGCCGTGCTGCAAATTGTCACCGTAAAATGAGGTGTAGTTGACCGATGGGGTGAATTTGACTGAAAAGTTCGAAAATGTTTCCAACATGCGTATTTTTTTTGGTTATTAATATTAATAAAGTCTATGCTAATTCTGTTCATTGTAAATATATATTGAACATATTTTATGTAAAAATTAGGAGTTATTTTCTTGTATACACTAAAAACGCGGCCTCGAAATTATTAACTTAATTTGTATGAAAATAAATATTCTTAAACTTTGTTATAAAAATCATTATACTAAAAATATTATTGGATCGAGGCGGCTTTATTGTTTCGTTGTTATAATTTGAAAAGCCCGACGGGAGCTGACGCCTAATAGTTATTTATGAAACAGTTCGTGAAGTATACTTTTGGCGAACGCACGCGATTTTTAGAGCACGAGCGACAACGGAGCGAGTGCTATACATCGCGTAAGTTTGCAAAAAGTACTTCACGCACAGTTTCATACAATATTTTATCTACGATAAACAAATAAAAAAACTGTAACTCTTCGTCACTGGAATTCATTTCTATTCTATAATTTTTAGAACTTTGACATTTAAAAATCCTAACTACTTTCAAACCACAAAACTGTCAAAAATTTTGTTGTAAGTCATTGCTCATATTGTCATCACCATGACAACGCGAAAGTTAAGGATATTTGATTATATGAAAGTGTGCCAAAGAACCCATTGAAAGTGTGCGAAAAAGTAAATCCCATATAAAATGCATTGTTACTTCACGCACACTTTAAACCCTTCACGCACTGCTATCTATAATGACAGTTTTCACAAACTAAAAACTTATACATAATATGACATAGAGTAGAAAAAATATTTTATCTACTCTATCTGATCTAGTTTTTAGTTTATGAAAACTGTCATTATAGATAGCAGTGCGTGAAGGATTTAAAGTGTACGTGAAGTAACAATGTATTTTAAATGGGACTTACTTTTTCGCACTGTTTTTACCTTTCGCAGTTTTGACAGTTTTGTGGTTTGAAAGTAGTTAGAATTTTTAAATGTGAAAGTTCTAAAAGTTGTAGAATAGAAATGAATTCCAGTGACGAAGAGTTACAGCCTTTTTTTATTTGTTTATCGTAGAAAAAATATTGTATGAAACTGTGCGAGAAGTACTTTTTGCGAACTTACGCGATTTATAGCACTCGCTCCGTTGTCGCTCGTGCTCTAAAAATCGCGTGCGTTCGCAAAAAGCATACTTCACGAACTGTTTCATAAATATCTATTTTCTACAACCGTGTTAAAAATGCAATTTTTAACACTCCATAGGAGCGTTAAAATGCTACTTTAAGGCACTGGTGCTTTAAAATTTTTAAGGCACTGCAGTTAAAAGTGAATTGTCAAATTTTGAAACGTCAAAATATTTATATTCCATTTACTATCATTAATATTAATAGTACAACTTGCGCAATTTGAAAAAGGTGGTTTAAAAGGTTTTTTTTTTAATTTAATTTAAACTGTATTACTGCATTTTAACACGATTGTAGAAAAAACAAGTTTATGTAACGGTATAATATTTTCGCTAAGGCTTTTTAGACATTCCCCTCGATTGTTGACAACCAGTTCTACCTTTTACGGGTCATAAGTTTCATGGTTTCAGCAATTAACAAAAATATTGTATTTTATAAATTTATAACGTTTGTAGAAAAAATATTGTATGATATACGTGTTAAAAAGTACATTTTTAAGGCACTCATGTGAATTGCAGAATTCGCTTCGCTGTTTCTGCAAACTTTCACATGCGTGCCTTAAAATTATACTTTTAACACTTATATCATAAATAACTACTATTAAAGATAATTACGTACATACTTATTGACAATAAATTTGTAAAATGCCGAGGGTGTATAAGCGTAAGGATGGTGCAAAATTCTTAAACAATACAGAGCGGAAACGCTAGAAAATTGTTTTTTTGCACGATTGATCATTTTTGACTGTTTACCGTGACAGATTTTACGTCAGTAGGTGACATTTACTAGCAACTCGACGGTAAGTAATCCAACTCGACGGTAAGTACTCCAACTCGACGGTAAGTAATTCACTTACCGTCGAGTTAAAAAATCTCTTAATTTTAATTTATTTTTTGAAAGAATAAAGAAAACTAACGAATTATTTATTAATATTGAAACTTATGGTACAATTTGTTAAATTATCTAATGAACTCCCACTTGTTTGGGCTGTGGTTTCACTTCTAACAGAAACTCCTGCAGAATCGCATACATTAGTAGTATTACTAGTATTGCACAATATTTTTTCGGCAAAATCTATTTTATTTTGAAGAGAATCTTCTACATAGCTTTCTGCCACTGTCGATGAACGCCAACCTCCATGACGCTTTAATCCGAGGACATCAACACCTTTATTAGCCAAAAGCGTTGCTGATGTCCTCCTGAACGAATGGCCAGTATAGTTCTCGGGATTAGGCAAATTTAAGAATTTGGCAATTTGAGAAGGCCAGCCCCCGATTGTTCCTTTCCCTATTACTTGAACACAACATTTTCCTTTGGCGTATCTTAAGAACAAATGATTTGATTTTACTTGTAATGGACGAAGTTTTATATACTTTTGCAGAATTTCTAAATATGGAATTTTATCGTCTGGTTTATTAACGACTGTAAAAGTACGCTGGATGTTCGTTTTTGTATTGGGTACTTTTACAATCATTAAACCATCGGTTTGTTGGATGTCATTCATAGTAATATTATATAATTCTTCTCTTCTACAGGCACCTGATATTCCCAATATCATTGCGACCTACAAATTATGAAAAAATCTTCATTAGAGTATTTCTTTTACCTAAACTAGCTTTAAACTTACAGACTTGGCCAATTTACATAAAAGATTTGTTTACGGATTATCGTCATATTTCTACGAACTCTCTTGATCTGAATGGACCAAAAATATTGAAAAGTGAGGTGATAAAAGCTATAGATCAAACGAAAGATGGGAAAGCAACAGGATGCGATGAAATACCAGTCGAATTTTTAAAAGTTTTTAACGAGAACAACATGAATGTAGTATTGAAACTGTTCAATAAGATATACGATACTAGTCAAATTCCATCGGACTGGCTGAAATCTACATTTGTGCCCCTTCCCAAGGAATCCAATTCTAAGACGTGTAGCGAATATCGCCTTATAAGTTTAATGAGTCATACCCTTAAAGTATTCTTGCGTATTATCCATTCCAGAATACGAGCAAAATTAGAACACAGCATAAGTAAAACACAGTTCGGTTTTAGATGCGGTTTTGGAACTCGAGAGCCCCTATTTGCAATACAAGTCTTGATTCAAAAATGCCTGGATCAACAGAAAGATGTTTACGCCTGTTTTATCGACTATGAGAAAGCATTTGATACTATCAAACATGACAAACTCATAGAACTATTACATCTTTCAGGACTTGACACTAAGGACATCCAGATTATAAAAAATCTATATTGGAATCAAACAGCCCACATAAAGAATGGACATATGGTGAGTGAAAACATAACCATTTCTAGAGGGGTTAGACAGGGCTGTATTCTTTCGCCACTGCTTTTCAACGTGTACACGGAACAAATATTTCTAGAGGCACTAGAAGAGTACAATGAGGGCATCAAGATTAATGGCGTACCAATAAGTAATTTTCGACATGCAGATGATACTGTTATACTAGCCGATAACATCGAAGATTTACAGATGATGCTAAATAGAGTAAATACAACTGGCAACCAATTTGGACTGAATTTGGTGATCAGTAAAAAGAACATTCAACATATCGACCTGAATATTGAAGCCGAACGTATTGAAAGAGTACACCGATTTAAATATCTGGGATATACAGTAAATGATAAGTGGGACCCAGACGTAGAGATTAGGATCCGAATTGAAATAGCAAGATCCAAATTCATAAAAATGAGAAAGCTCTTAAGCAACCGCAACCTAAGCGTTAACCTCCGATGGCGCGCCACAAAATGCTATGTACTCTCTACGCTACTTTACGGAGTAGAAGGGTGGACGTTAACAGCAGCAACTATAAAGAAGTTAGCGGCTCTAGAAATGTGGCTGTATCGACGCATACTGAGAATTCCTTGGACAGACAGAGTGACCAACACAGAGGTATTGAGACGAATGGGTAAAGAGTTGGAATTGTTAACAACTGTTAAAAGGAGGAAAGCGTTATACCTGGGCCATGTGTTCCGTAATGATAAATACAGTCTGCTACAGCTTATCGTCGAAGGCAAGATTGAAGGTAGAAGAGGTTTGGGCAGGAAGAAGAAATCCTGGCTGAGAAACTTGAGAGAATGGTTTCAAATACCAGAAGCTGCGAACATAATACATGCGGCACAAAACAGAGAAACCTATCGTTTGATGGTCGCCAACCTTCGGTAGAAGACGGCACATAAAGAAGAAGAAGAAACTAGCTTATATTACCTTGTGAACTAGAAATACTTCATCCGGTGCTTCCATCAGAAATTTTTCAAATTGCTCCCGTGTAAAAATGCTCGCTTTCTTAGGCCTATAGCCAACATTTTTTCTCTTCAAATACGCGATCAAAGTTAAAAACTTGGAAATATCAATGCCATCATAAAGAAAAACGGTGGATTTAATCATTGAATATTCTGCCCAGAGGCTTCCAGGAGCTTTCAACTGCATATGTCTTTGAACGAAATATGCCAATAGAGTCTTTTCTTCGATTCTTAAATTCTTGCCTTCGCACCATTTTTTAAAACTTTGGTAGGTATTTTGATAACGGATTTTGGATTTTTCGGGAATAATTGCGGAACACCCTTCTTCCCAAGCCCGTTCAATTTCTTCAAATTCACTTTCGCTCATATTTTAATTTATACTAATCAAAATTGTGCTTAAAATTATTGACAACTAAATAAAAACTCAATTCTCCATTGTTGTTATGCACCCTAGTTACTACCTAACAACCAAAGTATCTATCTTGATAAAATGAATGAGACTAGTCAATTTGACGAAAATGTTTAATTTTATAATTTATAATGGTATCAATCGTGCAAAAAAGGTTATAAGCATGTCGAACGTTAAGGGTAACCGATCTCAGACAATAATTGGAGTCGTCGCCCCGCTCCTCCTCCAAACAATTGTCTTCGATCGGTATAAAACCCTTAGCGTTCTCCATACTTAATATACTATAACAGAAGTTTTAGATGGACAAATAAGTGCTAAGGCAGCATCGAAAAAATACAAAATTCCAAAGGGTACGTTAATGAACAGAATACATGGGCGATGCATTAAACAACATGGTGGTCAAACTGTTTTTACCAAAGTTGAAGAAGATGATTTTGTGGATGCAGTGATTACTTGTGCGAATGGGGGATCTCCGTTAAATACATTGGAGCTTCGTTTAACTGCAAAAGCTTACCTAGACCGTCTTGGTAAAAACTCACTCTTTAAAAATAATTTTCCTGGGTACGATTGGGCTAAGGAGTTTCTGTAGAGACATAAACAAACTTTAAGTGAACGCTTAAGCAACAACATAAAAAGAGCTCGTGCTGCTGTCGATGCTGAAACGTTAACAAATTTTTTTGAGGAATTAAGTAAAACAGTTGAAGGTGTCGACACCGCTGCAATATTTAATTACGACGAAAGTAAATTAAGTGATGATCCGGGGAAAAAGAAACTAATCTATCAAAGAGGTGTCAAATATCCAGACAATATAATAAACTATACTAAAAGTGCTGTGACAATTACGTTATGTGTTTCGGCAACTGGATATATATTACCGCCTTATTAGTCCATTCTTTCACGGTTTTTGCTCTAAATTTTAAAGAACCGCTTGGATTGACATGAAATGTGGCATGCGTATAGCTTATATGTCAAAGAAAAAAAGTGATATTGTGCCGATGTGTGCTTTTGCCCTGGGGGTGACTTTCACCCCCTCTTGGGGGTGAAAAAATATATGCCCAAAATAAGTCCGGAAATAGGTAAACTAACTAATTTTAAGTAACTTTTGTTCTATAGAGATTTTTCGCCAAGTCAACACTTTTCGAGTTATTTGCGAGTGAATATGTTCATTTTTCAACAAAATAACCACATTTTTAGACGGTGTATTAAATAGTGTGATGTTATGCCTTCTGGTCCCAATTAATTAAAACTCAGGTTTTCCGATAACATTATATTTAATTCGAAGTCGATGATTCACTACATAAGTTGTTTACAATATTAACTTGACCTATCCTATACGTGAATACCTTCCAACTACATCGATAATCATAACACTCTTTCTCGGCCGAGTTAATGATTATATACACATTTAAATAATAACAAAACATGACAATTCAATGTTACTTGCGGTTATTGAATCCAAGAACAGATACTACATGGATTAATGACTTTGAATTAGTTTTAAACATCTTTTGTACAGGGTGATATTATAATACCATAAGACGGGTTTTCGCAAATAACTCAAAAAGTAAGTATTTTGTCGAAAAAAACGTTCTTAGCAAAAATATAGCCTATACAAAAGTAAAAAAAATGGTGTATGCGTTAGGTTTCTGGATCTGGTAGAACTAGAGTTATAGCCAATGAAAAATAGATTCATATTCACCAAATTTCAAATACAATATTTCGACGTGAGATATCGAAAAAATTAAGTATTCTTTGGGGAAAACCCATTATAACTTTTTTAAAGTGTGTAAAAAAAGCTTTGTTTCTGTTTTTACAAAAAGTTTCTAGCAATAAATTTAAGCAAGTTACGCTCAAAATAAAGTTGGTCCCTTTTGTTTGTGCAAAAAAAAATCGGGAAGACCAAGCCCTAATTAGCAACTTAAATGAAATTAATCATTACCGCTCCACAAATTATTTTACTTATGTTGAGTTTATATGATCTGTAAGTTTCATCGATTCAAAGTACTTATTTTTGAAAAAATTTGGTTTCAAATTAAAATTTTTTATAATTTATATTTTGAAAAATATGCTTTTTTTCAAAATAACTTAAAAATTGTTAGAGATACCAAAAATCGCGAAAAACAAAAAAAGTCAGATTTGCTTTTTTGAATATCATGTATTTTTTTGTTTTTCTGTTAGACAAAAATTGATTAAGATTTGGTGTTTCTAAATTTGCATACATTCGTGATCAGTGACTCGTTCAACCACTTTTAACTACAGCCCTTTCAATAGTAAGAACTTTGAACCGATGAGACTTACAGATCATATAAACAATATATACACGAGTCAAGAAACTTGTGAAGTCGTAACGATTAAGTTCTTTTAAGATACTAATTAGGGGGTGATTTTCTCGATTTTTTTACCAAAACCAAAAGGGGTTAACTTTATTTTGAGCGTAACTTGTTTAATTTTGATGCTAGAAATTTTCTTTATAAAACAAAAATGAAGCTTTTTTTAAACACTTTAAATAAGTTGTAATGAGTTTTCCCCGAAATGTGCTTCATTTTTGGTTATTTCACGTTAAAGTATTCCATTTGGAATTTGACGAATATGAACCTATTTTTCAATAGCTATAACTCTGCTTCTACTAGGTGTAGAGACGTGATGTATACACCATTTTTTTAAATTCTTTACAGGCTATATTTTTGCTAAGAATGTTTTTTCGACAAAATACTTACTATTTGAGTTGTTTGCGAAAACCGGTCTAAAAGCGTGGTTATTTTGTTGAAAAAATGAACATATTTACTGTCAAATAACTCGAAAAGTATTGACTTAGTGAAAAAACTCTATAGAACAAAAGTTACTTAAAATTAGCCAGTTTATCCATTTCCTGACTTTCTTTGGACGAATATTTTTTCATCCCCAAGAGGGGGTGAAAACCACCTCCAGGGCAAAAACACATATCGGCATAATATCACTTCTTTCTTTGACTTGTTAGCTATGTGTATGCCAAATTTTATGTCAATCCAAGCGGTTCTTTAAAATTTAGAGGTTTTGCAATATTTTACCGTTAAAGAACCCACTATATGTAGATTATAAGGCTACAATTTTGTGGGATTCTTGGCGCCAAGGAGGTTCTAGGGGCACCCCATGCAATTTGTTTTATCGATTGGTTTAAGACTACATTTTTACCTCATGCTCGTTTAATTGAAGGAAATAAGGTCTTAATAGGAGACAAACTTTCGAGTCATTTTACAAAAGAAGTGCGCAATATTTGTAAAGAAAATAGCATTGATTTCATTTGCCATCCACCAAATACAACGCATCTTCGCCAACCCCTCGACGTTAGCTTCTTTGGACCAATGAAGAATTATTGGAAACAATTACTGCACGAGTGGAAGAAAGCGAATCCAAGCTCATCGTCTGCTGAGAAAAGTGTGTTTTCAAGATTATTAAAAAAAACCTTTTGAGAAAATGCGCCGTCTGCTGCAGTTAACGCTAGAAAGGGATTTTATGCGTGTGGTATTATTTGTCCTTTGTTTAAAGATACACTTTTATCAAAAATTCCTAGTGAGAAGCAAACCACTCTTCGCAACAGTGCTGATGTCTGAGAGGTACTATGAGATTATTTGAAAGAACAGAGAAATCCCAAAAATCGTGAGCCTACAATAAAACCAAAGAAATTGAATCTTATACCTGGAAGATCAGTTGCGTATGTAGACAATCCAGAGAAAGAAATTGACGACGATAACATGCCTTCTACAAGCAAGGCATAAATTGAAAAGAAAACAGTTTTTGAAGAAAGCGATGAAGCAAGTTCCGGAACAGAGAGTGTAAGTGAAAATTTTGACCAAGTAGACCATGAACTTGCAGACATTCAAAGTAATATTGCTGAGAAAACAGAATACTTTCACATTAAAAATATAGAAGCAAATTCATGGGTTGTAATAGAATATCAAACCAGAGAACAATAACCACAGAGAAATGACACGACCGTACTCAAAACGTGTACCGTTTTTGAAGACGCATGCGCGAACCTGGTTGCTTTAAGTGTTCCCAACACATTCTAATTCCAGCTAATTCTGCCACTCTGGTTGTTTTACGATAGTCCGTAGGCGTGTATGGTAAATATTTGACTTAACAAGTTTGAGCATTTATATAATAATTATAATAGTTAAAATGTCTGGTTACTCGTGTGTGGTTCACGGATGTTCCTCTGCGACAGGAAGAGAAATAAGTTTATTTAGATTTCCTAAGAATAATAATAGGTAATTGTTATTGCTTTGTAATTTTTACATATTAGTTATTAGGTATCTAATAGTCTTAATTTGACTTGATTAAATATTATTGATAATAAATCATGAAGAAAGTGATTCATTTCCTTGTATACATTACCCCTACGTAATGCATAAAAAAACTAAACTTCGCTCTGCCAACCAAAGGATACCTATTTCAAAATAAAAATAATAAATTTGGTGTCAGTGCATGTATTTTTCATAACAGACGCAAGTCTCCGAAGGGCCAACCAGGTCAAAACAGATGTTGTCCGGGTGTCATCGCATTCCAAGATATCCTATTTTTACGAAATAAAAATATATAAAGAGTTCTATACACGACAATTTCTGATTTACACGACGCAAACAAAATCAAAATACTATTCAAATTAAAAATTGTTGGAGACATAATTGGGGCGATAATTGGGAAAATCTTGCCAATGATTCTTAAAACCTCGATCAATATAAAATATTTACTACGATCAAATGCCTTTTAGAAGTCAATAAAAATAAAAAAAACAGTAGAGGGGGGTATAACAGTATGCCAACGAAAATGTGTAATCCACTATTCTGTTGGCAGCTATTTTGGATTTTCTATAATGAACTCTTTTCTACTAATCAAGCCCCTTCATTTGATATCCATATTGAGGTAGTTGTGAAATTAAATATCTAACCCACCATTTTTTGGCGGCCATTTTGGATTTTCTATAATGAACTCTTTATTAGTAGTCAAGCCCTTTCATTTGATACCCATATTGAAGTAGTTGTGAAATTAAATAATATGTAACCCACCATTTTTTGGCGGCCATTTTGGATTTTCTATAATGAACTCTTTATTAATAGTCAAACCCTTTCATTTGATACCCATGTTGAAGTAGTTGTGAAAAAATATGTAATCCGCCATTTTATACCGGTGGACATCCTGGATTTACAATGATACTGAATGTATAGTGTATGTAATGTTACAAATCGGTGTAATTGTAACGATTCATATAATACTTTTTTGATTATTTTTTAGATTGTTACATATTTATATTTATAGAAATATACTCTTACAGTACTTCTTGGGTATTTATTCGTTTGCTCCGATATTCGACTTTAAAGGAAAACTCTACTTTTGATAGGTTTCCAAGACAAGAACAATATTGACATTCGATTTCAACATAAAGTTTCTTGTTATCGATAACGAACATTTGTCACCCAAAGAGAATTGGAACTTTCAGAGTTTGTGACATTTCTGTAGCCGTTACAATGGCTGTGTTATCTTTCGATAACCTATATTAAAAAATATAATTTATTAGGAAATACCTCGACGAACAAATTATATCTTGTATCAGCCCAAGCCAAAAACAATCAGTGAAAGCCACACCTACCGTAATAAATAGGTATATTTTATTATTGGTCTTTCAATGCCAAAATCAGGATAAACAAAAAGGTATTTTTATTTATGGTTCCAATCAATATGATTTTCATCATTACTTTGCATTGTGCGATATATTTGCAACCTTTTGTAAATCAAAAATAATTCCATTATTATAAAGAATGCCAACAAAAGTCGGCCCTGTACGCAACTTTTTTCTCGGTGCAATATTCTATATTAATTTATTGAAAGTCAACATAAGTGCTTAATTTTATTTACGAATTTATATTGTGTGATATGCCCACTGACTATTACTTCGATGGTCGGTCTGGTTGCTTTAAGTGTCGTTGGCGGCTTAGCCACCAAAGATCAAAGGCGTGTCGTTTCTCTGTGGTTATTGTTCTCTGATCAAACTAAGAAGGATATTAAACATTTTGTAGGACAAATTTCAGCGATTAAACATGATGAAGCTAATGTTAAGTTCCTAAAATTCTCAAAATTGGGAAAATTTATTTGGCCTGATATTCTTGACGAAGACAATGTTCCTCTAAGTAACATAAAAAAGTATTAAATGCACCAAAAATTTGCCGAAGAGGCGAACTGGGTTTTGTTTTGGACTTGTCTGCATATAATTTTAAATAAGTCACTTTCTTTTTGTAATTAAAAAGTTTTGATTAAAATGTTTATTATAATTTAAAATCATGTTAGTGTGTTTATCTTCACCCCAGTTAACTAAAAATCATTGTTATTAAGTAAAACCATTCGGGGTGAAGTTGACCAAAGGAGCAATTTATTTTTTCTAAGTTTGGTTTTTTAAAATACCTGATGTTTTTTCTTCTAAATTTAAAGTTAAGACTTAAATATATACATATTATGCAAAAATATATGATACATTTTATTTTGTTATTTAGTAAATATCTTTAGTTGAAGTTGAAAAATGGTCAACTACATCCCATTTTACTTCTACAGCAATTTACGGTTGTTTTGTTTGGTTATGTGGATTTTGCGGCATTATTTCACAATATATCTTTTGGATTCTAAAGTTTGAATAATACAATAATATTACTAATTTTTAGAATATAGATATTACTGAGGAGGTCTACAATTCATCGTGGTATACGGTGGAAGTCAAAACAAGAAAAGATATTATATTTATCTTGATGAGTAGCAATATTAAGCTGAGTTTAGAAGCATTACCATTAGGACAACTTAATTTTGCTTTATTGCTTATGGTAGATATATCCCTTATCCTTTTAATTAATTTGACCATTTTTAGTAACTACTGAATACATGAAATTTATTAAGACTAGAAGCACCAGCATTTTTGCATACCTAGAAGCACTGGAGCGGTGAAAATGACGGTATCAGAATTTTCTATCGCCAGTCGTTCGTGTTTCTTTTTTACTTAAAAAATTCCTATATTGAGTTAATATACCTACTAGAAATAGTATATTGTACAACAAGTGAGAAAAAAGACATATTTCTCACGAGCGCAGAAGTTTGTTGCAAAAGCAAATCAAGCGAGGGAGAAATATGTAATTTTCTCATTTGTTGTACAGTGTACTTTTTTTATGGATGCGGTTGTGTCAAGAGTTCAAACTTAAAAATTAAATAATTTAGGTGCTTTTAGGTATATTATATGCATAAATTAAAATAAAATACATAATAGGTACAAGTAGGGTTTTAATATTTTTAAAATTTATATACCTATGTTATTTATTTAATATTATAATTAACAGTTATTTTTAAACAGTTTTGAAAGATAATTCCTGAAAAATTTTGCTTCAACACATTTTGTTTGACAACATTAATTGTGTATATCTATGGATGATATACAATATGCAACTTCTCTCACTACTTCAAACATACTACATACATTCAAAACTAACAATTCCTCACGCAGTGAGAAAAGTCTGCCATTGCAGTGAGAAATATTTTTTCTCACGGGTTCTCCTACGGTCTTCCATACTATGATCGCCGTTTCCATGGTAGCATGCACAATACAAACACAATTAATATTGTCAAACAAATGTGTTAAAGTAAAACTTACCAGAAATTACCTTTCAAAACTGATCAAAAATAACTGTTAATTATAATTTAAAAATATAAGGTATATAAATTTTCAGAATAAAATACCTACATGTGTATGTATTTCATTTCAATTTATTCATATTATAATATACCTAAAAGTAACTAAATTATTTAATTTTGAAGTTTGAACTCTTGACAAAACCGCATGCATAGAAAAAGTACAGTGTACAATACATGAGAAAATGACATATTTCTCCCTCACTTGATTTGTGGCCCTCGCCTCGTGCCAAAAAACTTCTGCGCTCGTGAGAAATATGTCTTTTTCTCACTTTTTGTACAATATACTACATATTTTATTGTGCGTGTTACCATGTAAACGGCGATCATATATGAAAAACCATAGGAGAACCCGTGAGAAAAAATATTTCTCACTGCAATGGCCGACTTTTCTCACTGCGTGAGAAATTGTTCGTTTTGAATGTGTGTAAGTAGTGAGACAAGTTGCACATTGCGTAGCATCCATAGAAAAAGTTATATTTAGCTAATTTAAATTATTTAGTTATTAAGCACAATTTATACATGAGTTAAATGTTTAAATTTTGTTTGTACAAGACCCACACACAAAGGGCCTAGCCGGGTAAGATGATGAAAACTGCCCCCAACTCGATTCTAATTCCATATAGGTCACCGTTTAGCATATATTATAGTGAAACTCACTTTCTGAAATTTTTATTGTGGTGGTCATGTGACCCACCTAGAGCCTAATTGGGGTTTTTAGGTTTTTATTTTTTTTCACAGCCGCATCGAGAACTACCGAAAAACTTTAAATAAAAAAGTTGTAAGCTTTAAAAAGTTCTGTCCGATTTTTTTTTTAATTTTTGGCGGGAAATTTAAATTTTAGAACGATTTTAAAATTTTAAATGAGTATAAAAAAATAACTAAGACATTCGTTTTTACAAAAAAAAATATAACGTGTATTTTTGCATAATGTTTCACCCTGAATTTTTTAAAATTGGTGAAACGCACCTTTAAAAATAAAACACCGCATTTTTTCGCTTTTTTTTCGTTTTTTGACACAATTTTATACATATTTTTCAGAAAAGATAACACCGTCACTAGAATAGGTAAAAAACTGAACAATAATTGGGGTTTGTTTAATAAAAATTTTTTGTAACGCCATCCATTTTCAAGATACAAGGCGTTGAAGAAAACAAAATTTTACATATTTTTGCCGAAACTATTGTGCATGTTTTGACATACAATTAAGGATTTGATATTCATCATTGGCGCGCATAGGGGTAATGGTCTGAACTTTTCAAAGAAAAAAAGATAGTACGCCACTGGCATATTTCAAATTAACAATAATTTTTGAGTTCCTCGTTCAATTTGCGATAAAAAAACTATCTTCTCATTTTTTAATATAAAATAAAATTATTTTATATTAAATATAAAATTAAATATAAAAATTTAAAATAAAATATCTTAACGCTTCCAAAGTATTCGAATTAGTTTTTATAATAGATGTACGAGTTTATGTAGATGTAGAAACTACTAGAAGTTCGAATACTTTGCAAGGGTTAAGATATTTTATTTTTTGAATAAAAATGGCGCGTCGTATGAAAAAATAGAAAGATAGATTTTTTGTCACAAATTAAACGAGAAATTCAAAAACGATTGTTAATTTGAAATATATCAGTGGCGTACTATCTTTTTTCTTTAAAAAGTTCAGACCATTACCCCTATGCGCGCCAATGATAAATATAAAATTCTTAATTGTATATCAAAAAATGCACAACAACTACCTCTTAATACTCGCCAAATTTTATTACAATGTTGCCAGTAGTCTCGGCAAAATCGTAATAAATATGTAAAAAATTTTTTTCAACGCCCTTTATCTTGAAAATGCATTACAAAAAATTTTTATTAAGCAAACTTCTTTTTTGAGGACGGTGTTACCTTTTTTGAAAAATATGTATAAAATTATATCAAAAAACGAAAAAAAAAACCGTAAAAATGGGGTTTTTTATTTTTAAAGGTACGTTTCACCAATTTTAAATTTTTTTAAAAATTCAGGGTGAAACATTATGCAAAAATCCACGTTATATATTTTTTTCGTGAAAACGAATGTCTTAGTTATTTTTTTGTACTCATTTAAAATGTTAAAATGGTTCTAAAATTTAAATAACCGGCCAAAAATTAAAAAAAAAATTTCGGACATAATTTTTTAAAGCTTACAACTTTTTTATTTAAATTTTTCGCTAGTTCTCGATGCGGCTGAGATAAAAAATAAAAACATAAAAACCCTAATTAGGTTCTAGGTGGGTCACATGACCACTTAGGGGGCTAAAAATTTCAGAAAGTGAGTTTCACTACATTTGCTAAACGGTGACCTATATGGAATTCGAATCGAGTTGGGGGCAGTTTTCGTCATCTTACGCGGCTAGGCCCTTTACATAATATATGATTTACAAATTTTACATGTTTTATATTTGTTGCAGTTTCCTGTTTGTCATTGCTTACCTTTATTATTTGGTTGCTTTGTTGTACTATTTGAATTTCTATCCGTTGTTGTTGTCCAGCGCTTAGTCAATGAGGACCCCAGAAGTAGGTATAGGGATATAAGTGACAAAAGGTAAATTTTGAGTTCAAACGCCGTTCAAAGTTGAGCCTTTACTGTAATTGTCCTCGTTTTCTAATGCTAGTTTTTGTCCTTTGAGTTAGGTACTGTAGACATTATTATTATTATTTGTAAACAAAAAACTTGTACCCTTTTACTTCTAAGAAATGCAACATAAATAAAGGTAAAAAATGTAAAAAAATCATTAACGTTTTTCTACATACTTATTCTTCGCCATAATACTAATACGTAATTGACCTGATTCATTGGAATCAGTGTCGTAATTGTGATCCAATTCGTCATTTTAGACTTCTACTTCTTCAAAATTTGCTAGTTCTCAATCTTGTTGACCATCATGTCGCAGATTTATGAGAAACTCATGGTAAATTGGAGGTACGTAGTTGAGTAACTGTTGAAGATTTGACTATTTAGCTTGATTAATGAGAGACCCTTTATCAATATGTACCGGCAAGAGATCTGGCAGAAGGGCAGAGTTTTTGCCAGCTCGAGTGGGTATCATAGATAGTTCACCAAAACTCTTCTATGTTACCTTCAGCTGTTTTCTTGTAAAACAGGGTTAAAGGTTTGTCCTGTTGAAAATGTAAACATTGCGAATTCTGTATTCCACTTACTCCCTTCTTGAAGTATAGCGCAAATGTTTGAAATTCTAGAAAATCGTCATTTTCCATACGCACTGTAAACAACTTTCTATTTGTAAAAGTTAAAAGCTCCATCCAATGTAGAGGTACATACAAGTTCTTTTTGTTTCTTTTCTTTTTTAATTCTTCCAAACCAAAGCCTTGGTCATACCTATTATAAGAATGGCCACTTATAAGAAAGTGATGATCTACTGTTCAGACAATGTAAAGCCAAAATTTTGTACTGTAAAATGAGTCTTATTTTGGCCTCCATAATTGTCGTTAAATGCAGTTATGTGTTCTACATAATATTATGGGGTAACACATAACTGCATGGCTACTGATACATTTATTTTAAGAGACAAGATGATATTTCCTGACATCCACATGAAGCCAGACCTTCGTGCCACATAAAGAAATTGGTCAGTCCAATCTGTAGGTTATAGACCCCTAAGTTATACGTCTAAAGTTGCCTTAATATGCTTTAGAAGTTTAATTATTAGTAATTTCATCCTTTAGTTAGAGTCTCATCCTTTAAGTCATGACATTCATTTTTTGCTGTTCTTATGGCTTCCGCCTTACGCAAGTGAAAGTCTTTTTCTGTCTGAGCTTAAGTTTTTCCTTCTGCCAAACCGTGATGTATTTTTATCTGAAATTTGTCACATTTATCACAGGTGTCTGTACTTAGCCTTTTGAAACTAAGGTTGAACTGAGTATTAAAGATATTCCTGTAAAAGCTTTCCCTTACAGGTTCATCCTGTTATTTTTTTCTTACAGAAATCAGAAGAAAGTTTGTATATAGCTTTTCTGTATATAACAGTATTTCTTAACATACCTTCAGTTTTTACAAAGAAACAAAATTAATCCTTCTTAAAAATACTGTAGTTTATAATAACGTACAGCACTGCAGTTTACAGTAAAGTATTACTTTAACAACAAAATAATATTGCCTTAGAGGAGCTATACCACTACCCATCCAACATGGTAACAAACTCAACTAACAGTCTGATACAGTGGAACAGGGGTACAAGCGCACTTGTATCTCTTCTCTTCCAAGTTCTACTCATAGTTGGCTAAGTAACTTGCCGCTTGAAAGCAGCATCTCGTTATCTCCAAGTAGAATGAAAAATTTCCAATTCGGTGATTGATTCAGTTATCTTAATATTTACAAAAACTTCACTTATACCCATTTACTTCTAGGGTTCTCATATGATATTGTCGCAGTTCTTTGGCTAACTGAAGTAGGAAATTTTGCCTTGGTATTTGACTGCCAGTAACTAATTTATATAGAATCCAAGCATTGATTCCTGCCATATATACATAATTAAAAAAACTTGCAACGGCCATCTTCTTGTAGCAGATTTGGTTGAATACCGTCTAGTCATCTGATCTACAACGTCTTCTCCGTATTTTGTGTGATTTTAGTAGATAATGGTATCCAGTTTCTTCTATCTGTGCCTGTTTCAATATTATTTGAGTGTATAGAAGTGAGCACTATAACATTTTTATTCGTTTTGCCCTGGTACACCTTTAGCACCAAGTCTTCGTGTTTAAGAATTTTTGGTTTGTACAAATCCATCTTTTGGTTGTTTATTGGTGGTGGATATCCTTTATTGCTCGATTTATTGTACCAACAGTAATGATAGCCTTTTTTCGTAATTCTTTTGCCAACTTTACGGACGTAAAGAAATTATCAGTCGTGACATTTCTTTCTTTATTTATAAAAGGTTTCATTTGATGGCTAACTACATGTTACCCTAAAAATATTAATTGTCTGGTCGTTGCTTATCTTTCCCCAGGTAAGGAAATCCACTCTGTATGCATTTATTTGGACTGGACATCAGTTGCCAGTAAGAATTTAATTCCAAACTTATCGGGTTTATTCGCCATGTACTGGGTAAAGCGGCTAAGTAACTTGCCGCTTGAAAGCAGCATCTCGTTATCTCCAAGTAGAATGAAAAATTTCCAATTCGGTGATTGATTCAGTTATCTTAATATTTACAAAAACTTCACTTATACCCATTTACTTCTAGGGTTCTCATATGATATTGTCGCAGTTCTTTGGCTAACTGAAGTAGGAAATTTTGCCTTGGTATTTGACTGCCAGTAACTAATTTATATAGAATCCAAGCATTGATTCCTGCCATATATACATAATTAAAAAAACTTGCAACGGCCATCTTCTTGTAGCAGATTTGGTTGAATACCGTCTAGTCATCTGATCTACAACGTCTTCTCCGTATTTTGTGTGATTTTAGTAGATAATAGTATCCAGTTTCTTCTATCTGTGCCTGTTTCAATATTATTTGAGTGTATAGAAGTGAGCACTATAACATTTTTATTCGTTTTGCCCTGGTACACCTTTAGCACCAAGTCTTCGTGTTTAAGAATTTTTGGTTTGTACAAATCCATCTTTTGGTTGTTTATTGGTGGTGGATATCCTTTATTGCTCGATTTATTGTACCAACAGTAATGATAGCCTTTTTTCGTAATTCTTTTGCCAACTTTACGGACGTAAAGAAATTATCAGTCGTGACATTTCTTTCTTTATTTATAAAAGGTTTCATTTGATGGCTAACTAAATGTTACCCTAAAAATATTAATTGTCTGGTCGTTGCTTATCTTTCCCCAGGTAAGGAAATCCACTCTGTATGCATTTATTTGGACTGGACATCAGTTGCCAGTAAGAATTTAATTCCAAACTTATCGGGTTTATTCGCCGTGTACTGGGTAAAGCGGCATCTTGCCTTCTTCGTACCTACTTCTCATATTATTATCAAAACGGATAAAACTCATTATTTGTGTAAATCAGTTTCTAGACATCGTCTCTTGAAATCATTTTGGACCCCATGTACCAGACTACAGCATCTTTATGCTAACATTTCGTGCAGTATAAGCTCCTCTGTCATACAGTAAGGATGAAAGTGCTTCGATTTCTTCAATCCAAATTTGATAATTTTCATCTTTAAATTGTCTCCTACCTTCAGCAGCAATACATGCTTTTATGTTACTAAGTATGCGTTCATCAATCAACAACCCCCATGCATAGTAACGAGATACGTTACTATAAAGGAATATACTCATTAAAATATTATATAGGTGAATACATAAATAGAAGCTCCTCATATAATATAGTTGCTAACTTGGTTGTTGTCAAGTAACTCCCATATTATGGTGTCGACGGAGGTATCCCTAAATAAATTCTCTTACTCGGTTGGTAATCATTCCTGAAGGAGTATTGGAAACTGTATTCAAATTTGAAGCAGAAGTATTGAGCACCTCCCCAATCTCAACTTCGTCTTCAGAATCGCTACTCGATGAATGTCTTTGTTCAACTTTATCAGGCACATGCTCGCCATCTTCATTATCTGACAAATTCTATAAACCCACCCAACAGTTTCTACTCATTCAAATATCGATGAGACATTATTACAGCAGAAAAGAGACAAATCACAATGAAGGTGCAGATTGAACACGCACTTGAAAAGAATAGACTCATACTAACTAGTAACAATTTTCGATGCATTTTATACATAAAATAATAAGTAAAAACCTCCTAGAAAAGTAGAGTAATCCATCATAAGGACCGCATTTTTCTAGGAAGACACCGTCATATTCAAAAAGTAATTATACTAAGTACCTATAAAAGAGCAATATGTAAAATCCTCAAATAGATCTAGGAAAGTCCCAAATTACCAATTTTGTACAACAATATAAGTGAGTAATGCAGAGAGTCAAAAGAAGAGATAGCCGCCAAAATGACTGCATCCGGTGCTTCTAGGAAGACGTTAATATATCTTAAAACGTAATTAAACTAAGTACCTGTAAAAGAAAAAATTATAACCCTTAAATTGATTTAGGAAAAGTCATAACTTATCAAGTTTTTAAAATAACTATGAATAAAAGTAAGACACTGGGTCAAAAATAAAAAGCGGTCAAAATGACTGATCTTGTGCCTCTAGTGTTAAATCCTAGATAGGGTAACGGGTACAGTTGTTGGCCGGTCACTAGTGATTGGCCACTTTCACAAAAATCCGAAATATTAAGATTTTTAGAAAGTATAAGGAAATAAATGTATTTGCATTGCAATTCGGCAGCATTGCTATATATTTGGTCTACACTCAAAAAAATTTAGTTCGTAATATTGATTAACAGTGATTATTGAACAGTATTTCGTTCTCACAACAATTTAATTTGTTGTTTCAACGAACTTTTAGACATTGACGAATGTACTTGGTTATTGTCACAATGATTGAATAATAATTGTGAGAATAACTAGAGTACATTAATCAATAACACTCAATTTATTCAGCCAATAACTTAGTTTCGTATATTTAATAAATACTGTTAATTGTGGCAGCAACTCACGTTCTTGATTTCGTAGATGACAAGCAATTACCTTGGTTTATCGTGACAACGTACAGATTTCATTAAAACAATGTACAAATGTTGTTAATATAGAGTAATATATGATTATTGAATAGATGTACACTGATTGTTGTGCCAACGAATGCATTAATTAATCTACTACTGCCTTTAATTCCCACAATCAATGCGTTAATTGTGACAATAATCGTGGTTGTTGAGACAATAAATGTTTTGCTTGACCATTTGAAATGTAACGGCTTTTCCTTGAAAGTGCCGAATAATAATTGCATTTTGTTTCCAAGTGTAGTCCGTAGTAGAAGGAAGATAGGGATAAGATATTACTTATTTTTTATATTTGAAAAAAACTAAGTTTTTTCTGATAAGGTAAATACGGGAGAACATTCTAGTTAAAAATAAACTTGTCAGTGTCTTATGTTTGTAAGTGTTTACTTTTAATATTGTCTTGTGATGTTATTTATAAGATGAACTGAAAATGAATTTTCGAATCCTGAATGAAAAAAAATAATTAGTATTTTTGAAAATTTAAACGCAGAATAAAATATTACAGTATTATCGAGGGTCTGACGTCCCTGAGAACTTCTATAATGATTATTTTAATAAGTCACAGGGGTGAAAAATAGAAAATTTAGTATGATTTTTTTATTTCAAATATACTATTCAAAAGAAACTTTTTGTTTATTCTAAGGGACTTTCAGCCCTCAGTAATAATGTAGTCTTTTATTCTGCGGTTAAATTTTTCAAAAATACTTATTAGTTTTCTCAGGATTCCAAAAAAATGAATGCGTTTAAAAATATTTCGATCGAAATTTCGCCCCTGCGCTCTCAAAAATGATAAGTGTTATACATTTTTGAAATCACCATTTCAAACACTTCTAAATGAGCTGTCACATGATGTACTTTCCCATTAAAAAAAATCAAAGTTACGCCTGTCACCTGAAGAGGGTTCGTGTAAAGTTCGAAACATTGATGTTATAATATACTTTGATAATTTTAAAAATCGACTTGTCTGAGCGTTTTGCTTATGTACTAAAAATAAATAAGTTAAATAAATAAATAAGTTATAAATAAATAAAATAAATAATTATGAGAAATCACACAGTGTAAAGTCCTAAAGGTTAAGGACAAAAAAGGGGATTTAAAAAATTATTATTAATCAATTAATATGATACATTGGGCTAATGCATTCAGTAATTATTAATATAAAATACGTTCATAGTAGGAATGAACGAAACTGATTGTAAGAATGAATAGAATTGCTTGTAAGAATAACCGTATTTATTGTGCCAATGAACGGAATTAATTGTAACAATAAACGGAAATAATTGTAGAAATAAACGAAATACATTAGGAGAAATAACACTGTTATTGGCACAACGAATGGTCTTCGTCGGTCAATTAACGACGTTGTTGTTTCAATAAATAGTGTTCGTTGACTCAATGAACTGAGTTCGTAATATCAATAAAATGATATTATGGTATACATAATGAATGTTCGTCCATTCAATAAACGTAATACATTGGCTCAACTAACGAAAATAATGAATTGATGAACATCGCTTTGTTGTTCCAATAAAACCAAGAATTGGACAAATTTTAAGAATTGCGTTTGTTGTCTGAATTAACATTTTTATTGATATTACGTACCTTTTTCGTTGAGTGTAGCCATTTGCTCTCTTAGTTAGTTAGTTAATAGTTAGTTAATATTGTCTAGTTGTGACAGCGTGTATTGTTTGAAGCTTAACAGGTGCATCCAGTTTTAAGAGTTTTTAAAAGAATTTGTTAAGGAAGGCCATTCATGAGGTGAGTTATCTTGGCTAATAACATTGTGTATCTGCTTATATTAATGTTTTGTGATGATTTAGTGGGGTACTTCTTAGGTTATCGGTGGTTTTAATAGTAAGGTTATAATTTTTTGGCGGTAAATTTTAGTGGCCAAGCACTGTATCTTAAATATGTCCGCATTATAATGATTGGCCTACCGGCCAATTACTGTACCTACTTTAAATTAAAATATTTATTATAATTTAGGCTCTTTTAGCTTAGTTTGGCCCAACACAACATATTTCAAGTATTTATTCTTATTTTTTATGGCAGTAACTAGTGGTTGGCCGACTGCCAATCACTAAACCACAGGTTGGCCAATAACTGTAATGTGTAATAAGAATATATTTTTTGTCCGGATTCGTTTTTATAAAATTACAATTATTTTAGTTGATATAAAATTAATGCCAATGCGGGCAATCTGAATCAAATTTGAAACGTCCGTATTGTAGATAACATTATTAGATACTATTAAATGATTTTTATTTTTAGAATAAAAAATGTCAAATATCCGGAAAGATAAAACGTATCACAAAAAATATACAGAACAAGATCTTCAGTCTGCTTTTCAGGCCATAGAAAATGGCATGAGCCAACAGAAAGCCGCTGAACAATTTAATGTGCCAAGAGCAACACTGCAGTTTAGAGCAAGCGAAAAATTTAATGAAAAAACTAACCTTGGTCCCAATCCTATTCTTTCTTTGGAGGAAGAGAATCGTTTAAAGAATTGGATCGTAACATGCCAAGACAAAGGTTTTCCAGTAAGAGTGGAAAATATACAAGACTCGGTTAAAGGTTTTCTTGATGCAAATCCACGTGCTAATCCTTTTACTGACAATCGGCCCGGAAGAGGTTGGTATATATCCTTTTTAAAGAGACATCCAGATTTAAGCGAGCGAACTCCAGAAGCGGTAACAGCAGCAAGTTCAATTGTGCCTGAAAAAGGTATAAGAAAATGGTTCACCGGTGTTCAAGAATATTTACACCGTAAACGTTACATTGATATTCTTCAAGACCCTTCACGTGTTTTTTATGGGGATGAAACCTGCTTCCTCTTGTGTCCCAAAAATAAACGAGTGTTGGCTGTAAGGGGAAGCAAAAATGTATATCAAATAGAACATCACTCCAAAGTTAATGTGACGGTTATGTTTAGGTTTGCAGCATCTCAAGAAATAACAGCACCGATGATTATTTACCCATACAAACGACTTCCTAGCAATGTTATAAATTTAGTTCCTCGAGAATGGGGCATAGGCTGTAGCTATACGGGATGGATGAAGAATGAAAACTTCTATGAATACATAGGAAACGTCTTATATAAGTACCTAGTTGCAAAAAACACTAAATTTCCAGTCATTTTGTTCGTTGATGGACATAAAACTCACTTAACCATTCAAACCAGTGAATTATGCTCAAAGTTACAAATTATTTTAGTGGCATTATATCTAAATGCGACCAGAATTATAAAGCCTGCAGATGTTGCTGCATTTAAACCATTAAAGGCAAATTGGAACCGGGCAGTGTTAAAGTTTAGATGAGAAACCCCAAACAAGAAGATACTATTGTCACAGAAGATACAATGACTTTAGATATTCAATCGACATCCGATAATCTGCCTTTAGTACATCAAGACAACTCATTATATAAATAAATTGACACCTCAATTAACAAATTCTTTTTTGGCCAAAAACCCCAGAAAGAAAGGGTAAAAAGCAAACAGAACGGTTGCCTTTCGTGCTCACTTCTTCAGATCGTCAAAATGCAGAGAGGCGTAAAATTGAAGAGAAAGACGAACAAGAAAAAATAAAATTAGAACGAAAACAAAAGCGAATTGACGCAAAAGCAAACAATAAAGGTAAACAAAATAAAGAAACCAAGAAGAAAGTAATAAAAAAATTGCCACAAGAGCCAATTCCGAGAGCAAAAAATGTCAAAATGTTGTGAAGAATAAAGAAAATGTTACACTAAATACAGGTGATATTGTAGATACAAATACTTTTAAATCAGACACAATTCTTGATCATACAATTAAAAGCACTACTTTGAGAAGTGGTGTTAAAGTACATATACCAGAAGTGATTAACGCCAAAGAAAACCATGAACTGCCACGGAACCAATTTCCTGATTCTGTAGAGGAAAACGCAAAACGCTATTCTGCCCTCAATTTATAACGTATCTTTTGATGTCTCCAACAAAAAGGATTCATCAAATTTGAGGAATACTTCCCAAAGCAAATGTACAAATTTGGAAACCAGCAAAAAAAAACGTGCTGGTGAGTCGGCTAAAAGAAAGTTGTTTTTCGAAACAGAGGGATATCCAGAACAATAAAAAATAAAATTAGAATGAAAACAAAAGCGAATTGACGCAAAAGCAAACAATAAAGGTAAACAAAATAAAGAAACCAAGAAGAAAGTAATAAAAGAAATTGCCACAAGAGCCAATTCCGAGAGCAAAAAATGTCAAAATGTTGTGAAGAATAAAGAAAATGTTACACTAAATACGGGTGATATTGTAGATACAAATACTTTTAAATCAGACACACTTCTTGATCATACAATTAAAAGCACTACTTTGAGAAGTGGAGTTAGAGTACATATACCAGAAGTGATTAACGCCCAAGAAAACCACGAACTGCCACGGAACCAATTTCCTGATTCTGTAGAGGAAAACGCTATTCTGCCCTCAATTGATAACGTATCTTTTGATGTCTCCAACAATAAGAATTCATCAAAGGACATCGCACACATCTTATGGAAAATATAATGTCACTCAAATTTAATAAAATTTATACGATTAGATTCGTTTTAATATAACGATCAATTCTTATCATTGCGCCAACTCTTAATTATGATTAAATACGGCGCAAATTGCAATTAAAGTTTATCGAAATCACATTTTTGGAGTCCATAAAATGTTAGTTTACAATCATTATTGCTCTGAGTGCTATTCATAATAGCTTAAATCCCGCTGGGCCTAAGCGGATTAGTGAAACTAATCCGCTGATTTATGGAGTACCGAAAATCTGGGTATTTTAAAATATTTTTTCTCTCTCTAACTTATGTACCTACCCATTTGATTTCAGATTTATTTATATCAATTTCTGCTCTTATTTTTGAAAATAGAAGTTGGCGCAATGATAAGATTTGATCGTTAATTTAAAACGAACCTATTGGTATAGATTTTATTGAATTTGAGTGACATTATATTTTCCATAAGATGTGTGCGATGTCCTTTGAGGAATACTTCCCAAAGCAAATGTACAAATTTGGAAACCAGCAAAGAAAAACGTGCTGGTGAGTCGGCTAAAAGAAAGTTGTTTTTCGAAACAGAGGGATATCCAGAACATGAAAAAATACAAATTCTCTCAGATATATTGGTGAAACAATCAGCCAACACCAACATATCTGTAAATAATAATCTTTTGTATACAGGATTGTGCTATTCTTGTTCCTAAAATATTTCTGAATCAAAAGTTGGAATAAAATGTTTATTTTGTGTCAGAGGCTCCCATAATGGTAGTTGTGTTAAAAAACAACAAGAAATTGAAAATCTAAATAGTTTTGTGTGCCCTAACTGCACAAACAAAAAAATAAAATTAAAAATTTTATGAGTGGCCAATAACTGTAATTCTATATGCCAATAACTATGTTTGCATGGCCAATAACTGTGTAATTTTGTATGTTTTTAAATTTGTGTTAATTTTTATGTACATTATTATTTTTACTAAAATAACCTGAGTTTTTGTAAAATTTGATGTTTCATTGTTATTAAAAAACCCTTACAAAATATTTCACATTAAAATATACCAATTTACAATTTTAATTCAATTTGAAATCCCTTAAGTGGCCAATCACTGTACCCGTTACCCTACCTGGTAATAATTATTACATTTACTATTTTAATTAATTCTGTATATTTTATTTTTAGATCATGAAGGGGTCATTTTCCTATATGACGTTAATTCAGAACAGTTCTTAATATAAAAAAATTGATGATGTACAAAATATGATTGCAAAACAAGATGAAGAAATTGAACTAAACGCACATAATATGGGCTTATAACATTATTATATGTAGATATAATTTTAATCACCCCATAAATATTAATAGAAATAGTTCTCCCACTTTAACTTTTCCCATGCGTCAGGATTCATTTTCAAACAAGTTAAATCAAAAGATAAAGTGAAACCTACGTCGATGTGTAATATGCATACGGTCAGAGTGTCAGTGGTAATAGTTAGGAAATACCTATTATCCCGTGAACTTATTTTATAAAGTAATTTTATTGAAGTGATTAATCTTTTTCACTATTGAGGGATTGATGGGACTCAACATTAACCCTCTTTTGCCCAAGCCAGGAAATTTTCAACCCATGATAATTTCCTTTTAGCATTGTATTGTTTTAGGGTCCATTTAAGCAAAAATCACATTTAAAATTTTTTCCGCACCCTCGGACCTCCCAAAAAAGGCGTTTAAAAAATATGTATCTTGTGAGATACATTGGGAAGATAGGTCTTGGAAGCGGTATCCTAAGAGATACATTGTGCACGCCAAACCACTATTATATGATGGGAAAATAAATACAAATAACAACAGTTTACTGTAATATATTTATTTAATTAAAAAAAGTATAGTATTTATTGTAGATACAAGTGTATGATTTTATCATTTGTTATGATATTCATAAATCGTATTTCGCAATTGGCCGATATCTAAAAACCGTGAGAATTTACCAATTAAAGATAACACTTAGTAGGGACAGATGGCATTAGTAATACAAACCTCTTGCGTAGGTATAACTTGATAAAAATAGTTAGTAAGTGGATCATTTTGTGGACCAATGTGCATAATGTAGCAAAAGTTCGGTAGTTCCAATTTCAATTCGGTGTGTAGAAAAGAGAAAAGATAACTCATAAACATCATCAAAAGAAATTTTGAAATTAATAAAATATTTTAAATTGAATTTAGCCATTATACTGTGCTCCAATTAAATTTTGAACATAACTGAGAGCCAGGCAGAGCCGGATTTAAGGCAGTGGGGGCCCCTGGGCAGAATTAGTATGGGGCGCTACCTCCTACCATTAAAAAAATTGTTGTTATAACTATGGTATACAGCGAACTACATGGTTTTCCCTTTTAGAAATTAAAAAAAAATGTTAATCTACTTTTATAAATATATTTTTAAATAATAAAAAATACAAGAGCTGTATCTTGTTAGAGTAAAATAGAGTGAAATAAAATAAACATAGTAAGATGTATGGTTTAGGTCCGGATACTTTTCGAGATTTTTTAATTGAAAATTCTTTGATTATGTCGGACATGTCTAGTTGCTTTAGGACATCGTGTTCAATGCTCATTAATCTCATTATAGAGAGATAACTCAAACGCTCTTGGCCCATCATAGACCGAAGTCGATTTTTAATTAACTTAAGTTTTGAGAATCATCTTTCTCCTCTGCAGTTATAGTTAGCATCAGAACTTAATATAAACGAAGTGTCACCTCAAGGGTTGGAAATGATCATTTTCCACCTACCTCTACCGAAAGTATACTTTTCCTGACCTGATTGTAGGGAGCAAAGTCGTACTTTTCCTCCCAAGGGAGTAAAAGTACTTTTCCTCCCTAGGGAGAAAAATTAAAAGTGACGTCATGCAATGTCATTGACGAAATAACTTATTGACTCCCTGTACAATACAATATTATCTATTACTTGAACGTTTATTTATAGAACACCTTGTATTTTGTAGAATAATAAAAAACATTATTATAAAACACGTTTACATTAATAATTTGACTTAAACTTGACAGTTGACAGTTAGAATGTACATACTTGTTAGTTTTAGTTCTCTAATAAATTTTGTCATTTAGGTACATAAATAAATTATTTAAAAATGAAAAAATGACTTGTTATTTGAGGAAGGTGGAAAAATCCTATGTATAACATGGGAGTAAAGTGCCTTTCCTCCCTTGAATTATTCTCGGGAGGAGAAGTAGCACTTTCCTCCCTTGTTATACAAATAGCTATTCCATTCTTTTCAGTTATTACACTAGCAGTCAATATATTTGAAGTTCTATACTTATGTTTGATGAGCCGATTTTCTCTTTAAATGAATTGAAAAACTACAAATTATACCAGTTTCCATATAACCTAGGTTTTCATGTAAAATCTAAATCATTGGTATAAATGTCGGTAAGCTTCAGTGAGCGAGCTCAATTTCATTGGAAATTAAATTTTCCAAATGATGTCAAAATTCCAAATAGGAATTAATGGATTCATATGCAAAAAGCCTCTGACTTAAACAGGAAATGAAGTGATCTATAATAGCGATAAAATTTTGAGTCTGGTGTTGTGATTTCAGTTGAATATCTCTGTTGTTGTCATTTCAGTCACTGGAGATGTTCCATAATCCAGTGGAGCAAGTCGAATACTCCTTAAAAGAATATAAATTCTTTAAGAGATCTAAGTGCCGCCACTCCTGAATTAATGTCAATATTTGGACCTTGGAGAATATGAATGTGCTGTTTGTCCTCTCTAAGGTTTCATTCAAAATATTCCTGTTTCCAGTAAGCCAAACACATTCGATTATACAAGCCATTTGCTTCGCTACGAGTTTTAAATTGTTGCTCCTCGTCTTCTGAAATTTTGGATAATGCTCCTTTAACCTGATTACAACTAATAACTGGTGCTTTTGCGGCATCATTTCTAGATCAATTTAGTAGTATTTACTCTTTTAAGAACAATAATATTTCTGCCATGGTCGGCGTTGGTCTCGCTTAAAGACGCAGCTTTTAAACATTCGATTAACAAGTTGTATCTATATGTAGAGTGTAGAGGAAGTGAAACATACATATATGTAGTTCATATAGTTCTTATAAGAAATCAAAGAATACTATGGAAGCAGGACAACACTCAGCTTCAGCTTTTGTAACTAAATTTAGAGAGTGGGCGGCACACGGAATCCAAAACACCAAGATATTATATGTTCTCTAATTTTAGCCTGAACATCATTTTCCAATCAAAACTGACGCGTTGTCGTAGGACTGTCCCCTGAAGTTTTTCAAATCGATATCATGTTATTGCCAGAATGTCATTAGAGAATTAAATCTTCTGCTTTATGACCGTGATTTGGCAGAAATATGAGAAACCTTTCAACAGGATTAAAACCTTCCATGTAACGAAATATCACAAGGGGGCTTTGTGGGGCCCCCTGGAATATGGGGGCCCCGGGCAGCTGCCCAGCCTGCCCCTCCTTAAATCCGGCCCTGGAGCCAGGAGTAAAAATCTAAACCAAAAATTACAATTTTAAAACGGAAACAAACTTCAAAAATAAACAGCCAAAAAATAATATAAGGTTAAATATATGCCATTTATAAATATTTATTGTAATTGTCAACCAATTGTACATCTATAAGTTATAAGACACTTTAATATGGAAATACCCTTCAACGAATACAAAATTTTTTGAAGTTCTATGTATAATATGCACGGACGTACGTTTTTTCTGTCTCTTCGAGCTTAATGCATTAGAGTGAATTAGGCAAAAACTATGACGCACTGAAAAAAGGGTTTGGAATAAACTGTACTTTTTTTGGATACTTTCTCTAAAACTTTTCCTTTAACGTAGATTGTTTCATATACATTATAGCTTCACTTGTGTTTAACACATCCACAAATGGTAGAGTTGTTTTTTCCTTTTCCATAGTGAATGTTATCGATTTTCTTTCACAGTTGATGTTCACTTAAAATTTGTTCAGTGTTTTCGAAGAATCAATCATTCACAATTGAAAAAGGAAACAAAAAAAATCGTTGATCAGCTACGGCTAATATAAAAAAAGCGTTTGATATCATCAAATCGAAGTCATTAATTTTTCCTAGGCCTTTTATATTTTTAATAAAAGCATCTGCCCTTTGATCATAATTTTAATGTAATTAAATGTCTACAAACAAAGTTTCGTATTAAGTTGCCATGAAAAAACTTCAGACGATAATAAACCCTAGTGTGATTTATAATTCATTTTAATTGTGGTAGATATCCTAAACATCATATAAAATATTTTAGTATAATTATCATTTTAGTATGTACGACATAAAAAAGGACAAGCCATTTTACCATACTTTAAGAACTTTAATATTTTCCTTACTTTACTCTACAAACCATGATAAGAAATATATGAGGCGCTTCTTAGTTTTTAGTCTAATGATACGATTCATTATATATTTGGGATGTTTATGTATTTCACTTCACTTTCTAAAATTCCGAAAGAGTAAGTATATTTAATTACAATAAGTATCCAGGTAAGCATTAATTAAATTATTATTAAATATTTGGTACAACAGCACACATATTTTGCCTTCTGGTTATGAATTGGTATTCAGTAGGGTGATACATGCATGTTTTGCCTCTTGGCGTCATCAGCCACCCGAGCAGGATACGAATCCACAACCAGAAGGGGACCACTGTGTCCTGAAAATTCACAACTTCAGTGAAATATATAAGAGCGCCATCTACTTTGATAGCTGTTTGTACGGTACAAGAGATATAGAAACCTTCTTTTTCGAGACGGCCTGTTGCCGTCTCACAACCAGAGGATCAACTAACACCTACTATACCAGGAGTAAGCCAAAGTAACCCGGTTAAAAAGAACGCCCAATAATTAAGAAAGCAAGGAGATGTTTTTGGGAATAAGTAGTTAAATAATGTAAAATGTTATCGGCATAGCTCGCAATAAAGTAAATGTACATAATAATGAAATATGCAACTAGTGCAGGCTCGAAACGGATAATCGTTTGCAAAAATTGCCGACCGTGATTTGAGTTTTGATACGTGTTATTGGTACCTTTAGCCGTATGAAAATACTTGTTGCCACGAGCGAGCGCGGTGCGTTGCCGTTCCGACCTTGCGCGCTGCGCCCACTTCCCTAGTTTGCCTTTGTGCTCGGGCGCGACCTTGCCAGCTTGTACAGTGCACGCCAGTCGACGAGTAAACATCGCGTAAATTTCGATTTTGAATGACTTTTTAATCCATTTAAATCTAATGGGAAGAACAATGTACTCTACAACATACATACTGGTGCTTTGGCTGATAAAGATACCTCAGAATGCCTTCTTAATATCAAAGAATCAGGAGAACGTCTGATTAAAGATTTTGATGAAGCACGTTTTAAATTAAAACAAAAAAGTGTATTTGATACCATAACAAGAAATAAATTTTTAAACTTTAATTTCCAACCTACCAAAAGCAAGATGACAAGTTCTAATAAACAATATCAAGATACAAAAGATGTTACAGAAGTTCAACAATCACTCATGTTAGGTTCTCAACGTGATTTTGACCTCAAAGAACTTGCATCACACGAAATACTGGATTATCCAAAATATATTTTTCATAAGCATGGTTTTTATACAAAAACGCAGAAGTCAAGTTTAGCTCTGGAAATTGAAAAAAATAGCAATTGCACTTCACAAGATATTGTACTAAACCCAAAAAGTTATCTTGTAGATGGCATGGCACTTGTGTATCAAATACAACTAAATAAATTTAGTACATTCGGAGATTTCGCAGCAGCGTTTTTCAAAAAGTAACGGCATTTTTGTCTCAAACTTCCGTTACGCGAATTGATGTGGTATTTGATCGGTATGATGATATATCGATTAAGTTTATGGAGTCAAAGTTACGAAGCAAAGGACGAAACACAAAACAAGTAATGATTACCAGTCCATTGACAAAAATCCCCGCTGATTGCAAAGATTTTTTTACTAGGAGATTCTTTCGCTGAAGTTACTAATTTAAAATCTAATTACTTAGAGGCTGATTGCAGAATATTCTGTCATATATTTCAAGGCGTGAAACAAAATACTGAAACAGAAATTATCATCCTTAGTCCTGACACAGACATATTTTGTTAGGTATTTATTTCTGGCATAAACTTGAAAAACTAGGGTGCCGGGGTTTGTGGTTTGAGGGATCACGAAAGAAGAACCGTTTCCTTGGGTGTCATTTGGCTGCACAATCTCTTGGTGAAAATGTATGTAATGTTCTTCCTGCATTGCACTCTTTTACCGGCTGCGATACCACAAGTCGCGTAGGTACGAAAAAACAAATGCTAAGTGCCGCGAAGCTTAATTTTGTTCAGAACGCACTCCTTACGTTGGGCGATGGGCTTTTGTCAAGGCAGCAGTTCCAAGATGTGGAGAAAGTTTGCACCTAATTTCCATACATCAAACAACAGCCGATGAACTTCGACATAAATTGATATGTCAAAACATAGGCTTTGTCTTAAATTTGTCAAGGTTTTGTCATTTGTATTTACATTGTTTAAGAGCATCAGCACAAATATATCTTTGGAAATACTCTTCTGAACCAATGTGTGAGCCCACTGATTTCCTTAAATTTGGCTATGAGCTACGAGAAGGAAACTTATATCCAAAGCAAATGACAAAAAATGCTCTGCCTATCTCTTTAATTAACCCATGCAAATGTAAATCTAACTGTCGCACAATGTCATGTTCTTGTAGAAAAGAAAATTTAAACTGTATATCTTTGTGTAAATGTGTCAATAATGATTGCAAGAATTTAAAACAAAGTTAAATTAAACATGTGAATATTAAATTATTTTGTGCATTTTTCATTTATATTAAAAGTTTTTAAATCCTTATTGTAATTTTACTTTCGCCACATATGAATAGGAAAAACATAGCCTCAAGTAGGTACCTATAAAATTTCATGCCTAAAAGCAATAGTCTTTTTAATCGACTTCAATAAAAGAAGCTTTTATCTCATCGCATCTTTATTTTTTTCATCGCAAATACAAGCCTTTATCTGAATGATTTTTTTATGTTTGTTACGCGATTACTCCATCAATTATGAACTGATTTTTATGATTCATTTTTTGTTATGTAGGTCATATTTAAGAGATCGATCCAAATTTAAAATTAACTTTACTGGTGCTATTGTACAGTCTGTAGAATTATTTGAAAAAAAATATTTTGAAGTATTGGAGCGGGTGGGTGGGGGGAGGAGGAACCACAGTACAGACTGGCAACATCTGCGAAATCAAAGTCCAGGGTTACAGCAACACATTTCAGAAGTCAGAATCCGGTCTGCAATTTTTTCAAACGAAACTCCTTTGAGAGTCCGGTCTAAACCGTAGGTATATATTTCTGACATTCTGACCATTGGTATTCATCAGTACAGTGTAGTAAATTTCGAAAAGTACAAAGAAATGCAGCAGGAAGCAACGCAGTTTGCAGTAATTATGCTACAAGGTCCAGAATTCCAGAGTTTTAACTAATACTATACCACGGAGAAAGCTAAATCAACCTGGGTAAAAAGAACGCCCAATAATTGTTAAATAAACAAGGAGAAATTTTTAAGCAAATAGTAAGTAATGTAAAATGATGCTATGATTATATCATAATCAAGTATTTTAGTATTCCGAATTAGAATTCTTAATTTTTTTCTCTTGTTTTTCCTTTCATGTGGCGAGAAAACACGCCCCTGGGTAATTTTCCGCATCCTACTAATTGGGACTACAAGCAAAACGCCGCTAACATTTTACATTGGATATTTTTAGACAAAATATTATGTATTTTTATAACAATTTATTTATGTGTGTGATATAGGTACATATACATGTTTCTAAACTAAACGAAATATTAAGCATGCATACCTAGATATTATACACCTAGAACACAATGCTAACTTAGGCCGCGTTCAGAGTGGACGAGCAAAGAGCAAAGAGCAAAGAGCAAAGAGCAAAAAGTGCACGTTCAGAGTGGACGAGCAAAGAGCAAAGAGCAAAGAAGTGCTAATAGCGAGTAGTTACGCTAGACGAGAGTTTAGTTCTTTTCCACTCGGCAGTATGGATAGGAGCGGTAGGATATTTGCTCTTTACTCTCACAGTAGTCCATGTAGTGAGACCGCTCCCGTCTGAAACAATTTCCGATTCGGTCTCTTTGTGGATTCCTATTTAAAAATATTTTAAAATTTCCTTTAAACAAATCTGAAGGGTGCCGGGCGGAATTTTTGGGCAGAAATTGTTTAAACAATTTTTTTAAACAAATACAAAAGATCACGTTTTTTGCTCTGGAACATATATTTTTAAGTTTTGTGGGTCATTCTAAACAACAAAGGTATCTTGTAAATGTTCTCAAAAATTGATAGTTTTCGAGTTATAGGCAATTTAAAATCTGAAAAATGCGAAAATACGCATTTTCGAGGCCTAAAAACTCATATTTATATTAGTATTTTTGAGGTTGCCAGATACTTAAATTGAAGTTTAAACATTGAGCTTCAAGACTCTGAAGAGTGATCGCGTCTAACCTTAATTTATACAGTTGTTTTTTAATTGTTAAATATGCGTGTTTACCCGATTTTTTGCCGGTGCGACGCGCTCTATTTCAAAAATCTCCTATTTTCCTCCGAAAATTATTTTTTCTAGATTTTTTGGGATTTTCTAAATAAAATAAGTTTCTTGACGTTTTTCTCAAAAGTTAACAGTTTTAAAGTTATAAGCGATTTAAAATCCAAAAATGAGTTTTTATTAACTTATAACTTTAAAACTATTAACTTTTGAGAAAAATGTCAAGAAACTTATTTTCTTTAGAATGTCCCAAAAAATCTAGAAAAAATAATTTTCGGAGGAAATAGGAGATTTTTGAAATAGAGCGCGCCGCACCGGCAAAAAAATCGGATAAACACGCATATTTAACAATTAAAAAACAACGGTATAAATTAAGGTTAAACGCGATCACTCTTCAGAATCGAAGCTGAATGTTTAATCATCAATTTAAGTATCTGGCAACCTCAAAAATACTAATTGAAATATGAATTTTTAAACCTCGAAAATGCGTATTTTCGCATTTTTTAGATTTTTAATCGCCTATAACTCGAACACTATTAATTTTTGGGAAAAATTACAAGATACCTTTTTTGTTTAGAATAACCCAAAAAACCTAAAAATATATGTTCCGGACCAAAAACCGTGATCTTTTGTATTTGTTTAAAAATAGTTATTTATGAAACAGTTCGTGAAGTATGCTTTTGCGAACGCACGCGATATTTAGAGCACGAGCGACAGCGGAGCGAGTGCTATACATCGCGTAAGTTCGCAAAAAGTACTTCACGCACAGTTTCATACAATATTTTATCTACTTTACCATAAACAAATAAAAAAACTGTAACTCTTCGTCACTGGAATTCATTTCTATTCTACAATTTTTAGAACTTTGACATTTAAAAATTCTAACTTCTTTCAAACCACAAAACTGTAAAAACTTTTGTCGTAATTTATTGCTCATTATGTCATCACCATGACAACGCCAAAGTTAAGGATATTTGATTATATGAAAGTGTGTTAAAAACAGTGCGAAAAAGTAAGTCCCATTTAAAATACATTGGTTACTTCACGCTCACTTTAAACACTTCACGCACTGCTATCTAGAATGACAGTTTTCACAAACTAAAAACTTACACATAATATAACATAGAGTAGATACAATTGTTTAAACAATTTCTGCCCAAAAATTCCACCCGGTGCTCTTCAGATTTGTTTAAAGGGGACATTTTTGAATAGGAATTGACAAAGAAACCGAATCAAAGATTTTTTCAGACGGGAGCGGTTTCACGACATGGACCAAAGAGTGCGAGCGGAGAAATCAAACTTGTTTGGTTTCGCCGCTTTGCTCTTTGCTAGCACTCTGTGTACCTCCATTTCCCAGTATGAGTTTGATTTCTCCGCTTTGCTCTTTGCTCTTTGCTCTTTGCTCTTTGCTCGTCCACTCTGAACGCGGCCTTACACTAGTAAGGTTATAAATTTAAATATGATAGTAGGGGAGGAAAGTATGCTAAATTTGCAGTTACTCGAGCGTTATGGAGACCTATTGGGTTGTGAAGATTCGGTACTAAAATCAAAAAAAAATTAAGTAAAATTTTCCATTTAAATGGGGACTTTCTATTTTTAAATTTAGTTTTCCATTTCCAACAATCGTTTTTTCCGATTATAGCGCCATGTATCCATAATTAGAAAAAATATCTAGAATAAAATTTACTTATTTTTACGTAAGGAATCCAAATATGCAATAAAAAATTAGCGCTCCTATTTAAGATTTTAAAGTAACCTCTCACCCCACCTCCGTGGGGGATTGGGTAATTTTAACCTCCGCTGCTAATTTTAAAATTATTGCAAGACATGCTAAAAAAAAAAGAAGGAAGAGAGTGTGGTGTTCACACAGGAGGGAAAATGCGTTTTCAAGGGGTTAAATATCAAACATTTTTCCGGACCCCTTTGCGCTGGGGGGTAGGGGGCCCCCAGATTACGTTTGCCCCGGGGCCCCCAACATCGTAGTTACGGCCCTGCATTATCGCCTTATTATTTAAGAATATAAATGTAATAATATTGTTGCTAAACAGTTAAACGTCATTTTATACCGGGTGTAACAATCATACTGTGTTTTTTCCTTAAAGTTCGGAACACTCTGTGGAATATGATAGCATAGATAAAATATTGAAATTAAAACTCAATTGTAGCCTTAGGCTTTCTTAACATTTTTTTTTTGATAATTTGCCTATGTTGGATAATAAAAAAGTTAGGTACTTTAACAACTAGCCATGTTCTTCATCAATACAGGGTGTTTCTAGACAAGTGCGTAAAATATTGTACAAGACAAGTACAAACTTTAATGGGTAATTCAGCATGAAAAATAATGACCAAATGAAATTTGGTAGGTTTTAAGAGGTAGTTATTGCGCATTTTTTGACATACAAATAAGAATTTTATATTCACCATTGGCGTGCATAGGGGTATAAACATTTTAGATAGATCATGTATGCACGCCAATAATGAATATAAAATTCTTAATTGTATGTCAAAAAATGCGCAATAACTACCTCTTATATCCTACCAAATTTCATTTGCATATCTCAACCGGTTTTACGGCAAACAAATAGAACGCCAGTTTGTAAGAAAAAATTTAACATCCCGTATCTCGGAAACGAAGATTTGAGGACATATGTAATATAAAGCAAACGGTCATTATTTTTTATACAGAATTACCCCTTAAAGCACTTATTTAGAAACACGCTGTATTGATGAAGAATATGGCTAGTTCTTAAAGTACCTAACTTTTTTATTATCCAACATAAGCAAATGAATCAAGAAAGAAAATATTATAAAAGCCTAAGGCTACAATTGAGTTTTAATTTCAATATTTTATCTATGCTACAATAGTCCACAGAGTGTTCCGAACTCTAAGGAAAAACACAGTATGATTGTTACACCCGGTATAAAATGACATTTACTTGTTTAGCAACAATATTATTACATTGATATTCTTAAATAATAAGGTTATAACACACTAAAAAAATCACTCAAATCGGACAACAGGTTTAAGAAATTCAAAACATCAAACGTGTAAGTATAATTTATCGAGTGATCTGATTTTTTTGCTCGGCAGTGTATAACTGGTAAAAATAAAAATTTTAAATACTTACATAAGAACACGCCCGTTAGCAAATTGTTCACTTAACTCACTACGCTATAACACACCTGTTAGCAAAATGCTCAAACAACACGATTTATTTCCACAAGGGATAACGTCAGAATAGTTTCACCTATGGTAGGGGAGCCCAAGCGGGGATTTTTGCAGTTACTTGAGCGCGTCAGATTATTACATGGGGAGAAATATTGTACCCTTAAAATATACCCCTACCATATATTGGCTCTTAATTTAGGGAAGTTCGTTAAGGGGGACCGAAAAAAAAACTATCCTTAGAAAAAGTCGAAATTGTCAGATTAGGATAAGGTAAGGTGAATGCAAAACAGTGTATGTACATTTAAAAAATCTGACGATTTGAGCGGGGTGTAAGGAAACGGGTGAGTCCCAAAGTTTCACAAGAAAAAAACGAATATTTCGCGAAATAAATGATAGATCGAAAAACTAAAAAATACGTTCTCAATATTTTTCAAAAATCTATCGAATGATACGAAACACGACTTTCCACGGTAAATTTAATATTTTAAATACGAATCCCGCGATATTTCGCGAAATGAATATCAGATCGAAAAAAAAAATACAATTATTCAATATTTTTGAAAAATCTATCGAATGGCACCAAACACGACCCCACACGTAGGTGGGGGGAGGGGGCGGTTGCTTTAAAATCTTAAATGGGAGCCCCCATTTTTATTGCAGATTTGGATTCTTTACGTAAAAATAAGTAAATTTATTCGAGAAATTTTTCGAATTATGGATAGATGGCGCTTTACTCTAGAAAACAATTGTTGGAAATGGAAAATTAACTTAAAAATGGAAAGTCCCCACTAAAATGGAAAACATAACTTAACTTTTTTTGGTTTTAGGACCTACTCTTCACAACCAAATAGGTCCCCATAATGCTCGAGTGACTGCACATTTAGCATACTTTGCTCCCCTACCACTACGAACATACTATATAGGATTGAAGTAGGAATACTCAGCACCGCGACAAAAATAAGCATTTTTTAAACACTTTAAAAAAGTTTTAAATGAGTTTTTCCCAAAAAAGTGCTTCGTTTTTTGGTTACGGCACGTTAAAATATTCGATCTAGAATTTGACGAATATGAACCTATTTTTCGTTGGCTATAACTCTGCTTCTACTAGGTATAGTGACCTAATATATACACCATGTTTTTCACTTTTTTACGTGCTATATTTTTGATAAGAATTTTTTTTTCGACCAAATACTTACTTTTTGAGTTATTTGCGAAAAACCGTCTGAAAGCGTGGTTATTTTGTAGAAAAATGTACATATTCTCTCGCAAATAAGTCGAAAAGTATTAACTGGTAAAAAAACTTTAAAGAACAAAAGTTGCTTAGAATTAGTCATTTTATCAATTTCTGGACTTATTTCGAACATATATTTTTCACCCCCAAAAGGGGGTGAAACTCACCCCTAGGGCAAAAGCACACATCGGCATAATATCACTTCTTTCTTTGACTTGTTAGCTATGTGTATGCCAAATTTTATGTCAATCCAAGCGGTTCTTTAAAATTTAGAAGTTTTGCAGTATTTTACCTTTAAAGAACGTACTAGTGAGGCAGACAATTTAATGACTTTAATTTTAAATATTCTCTTTAAATTTTTAAGAACTCTTATCAAAAAGCAAGGTATTATTAACTTTTAATAATAAATTATTAAAGATAATGAACAAATACTCATTTTACAAATAATCAATACTTATTTACTACATTGCAACGACCCATTTTGTAATCACAAGAAAAATTCAGGGCCGGATTAACAAAAAAAAAATTAAAAATAATTGTGAGCTTGAGACAACACCCTGTATATAAAAAATTTTCAAAATACGTCTGCACATCTAAAAAGAGCATAAAACTAAATTTAATTGCCCGCTTCAATTTTTTGCGCAGACAATTTAATGACATTAATTTTGAAATAATTATATCGAAAGTTTTGTTTTGAAAGTAAAAGTTACTAAAAATTTCAACATAATTTCAAAATTAAAGTCATTGTCTGCGCAAAAAATGAAAGCTCCATTAAATCTCTGTTCGAATGTGCAAACGGGTTTTGAAAATTTCAATATACAGGATGTTGTTTTAATGTCACAATGGATTTATAATTTTGTTTAATCCGGACCTGGATTTTTCTTGTAATTAGTAGTTGGGTGGTTTGGGTTCTAAATGTGACATATCTGTACCAAATATCAAAAAATATTCAAGGTGGTTCTACAGTTATGGGTCCAGAAAGAAATGGGCAAAACCGATAAAACACCCAGTAACTCGGTTATAAAGGCGGTGGAGCAATAAATTTAGTATGTCTAGAACCGCCTCATTTATCTCTATTCACGATTCAAATATTTCCGTTCCCAATGAAACACCCTGTATACAACTTCATCTTGATTCCGGCCCGCAAGCTGTGGCAATAGCTACTATGTGGCCCAGGAAAGAAAAAGGTTGAGTATCGCTGAGTTAGAGCATACCTCAGGAAACAAAAGTGACATACTACCAACTTGCGCTTTTACCCTGGGTGTGGATGCCACCCCTTCTCGTGGGTGAAAACTATTTTATTAAAAATAACCCCACATATCGACGGAGAGGCAAATTTTAAGCAAAATTTGTTATATTAAGTTATTAAAATAAATCAATACCTTTTGAGTTATTAAAGATCAAAGATTTGCTTTCTTCGTGAAAAAAATGCATGATGTCAAGCGGTTTTTCATAAATAATTCATAGTTCAGAGAAATAAGGAAAAAAATATCCTGTTGGTGACACAACCCCCTCCAGGCCGAAACCAAATTTTTTGAGTATTATGGACATCTATAGAGGAGAAGGTGGGAATGCGGCCCCCTAATTTGTTTTTCGATTAGAGATTATAAACAATCAACATTTTTAAATTTTAATTTTCGTTCACATAACTATTAGTTTAATACTAATACAGTATTATTAAAAAAAATTAAAAAAATCAAGATCTAACGTATAAAAAAATTATTCTTGTCAATATCTAGAATACTGTGAAAAACAAAAACGTCACTCTAATATGGCCCCCAGGGGGCCATATTAAATGAATACAAAAATCTATCGGCAGAAATCGCAGATATAATGTTCAGTTTCTGCACCGGCACATTCATTGTGTGCCCACAAAAGACAGCTCTGACACTTTATCCAAGTCTCCCCTCTGCTATTACTTGAATAAGACTCCTCGCAAAAGATGCACACGGCGTCGTCGTTATCAGGAATTGAACCCTGTGAACTTAGTTCGGAATCTGTATCCTCTTCAATATTGGAAAGATCACTTTCTTCGGTCTCAGAATCTTCGACGGTAATACGTTTCCGAACTTTCTCTTGGGCTTTTTTGCAAATTCGACCTCGTCCTCGTCCCCTTCCGCGTCCACAACTCTGTTTACGGTCTTCAGTTTTCTTAAGAGATTGTTCTAATTCAAATTTATAAGGCGATGATGTAATTACAGTGGCTTTTGTTGATTTTCTTCCTCGATTTGAGGTTTTTATTTGAGGCTTGGGTATTGGTGAAATTTGATATGGTAGTATAAGCGAAGGGTTTACAGTTGATGATGTTCCTGGTTTTGAATAGAAGACAGAAGGCTTTATAGTTAGCAGTCTTCCATGCTCGTTAGATGATTTGGGTTGAAGAGATACTGAATCTGATGTTGACGTGCTTGGAGCACATGACTTTAGTTGAATGGAGGATTCAGGAACAGTGCATGAAGTGGGTTGGCGAGACGATTCTACAGTTAATGTAGCAGTTTCGACAGACGACTCAGTTGGGTTCATCATCAAAGTAGTTGAACTCGATGATATATTTTCCTCTTCCAGTTGCAGCGATTGTGACGCTTTGAGGATTGAAGGGATATATTCCAGTCACTTTAAAACCATTTACTGCGATCTCAGCTGTTGCACATTTTAAATAAGCTTTACCCAATAACTCAGCAATATCATGAGGCTTAACCATTCTGTCAGAATGTAACAGAAATTTTCTTATTTCCTCACTATAATGAGATTTAAGTGGACTCATAAATGTTTTGTCAAGCGGTTGCAGCTTGTGCGTAGTATGAGGAGGCAAGCTGATAATGGTGATATGCTTTTCACGAGCAACTTCTAGAACAGCAATATTGCGAGTGTGGCTGTAATGTCCATCAAGTATAAGAAGGACAGGAGAATCCTCTGTTGGATTGGTCTTTGATACAAAATGATTAAACCATTCAGAAAATAAATTGGTTTGTATCCAACCAGAAGGTTGTACTCTTCCGATTGCTCCTGGAGGAGCCCCTTTCATTAATACATCTGAAAAAATTTTTTCTTGGAAAAATTAACATTGGTGCGATAAAAGTTCCTCCTGCGCTCATTGCGCACACCAACGTCACTAAAGACCCGCGTTCTGCTGCAGTTAACGCCCCTATTTGCCTTTTACCTTTTCGTCCTATTACTTGCGGTACTTTTGATTGCACGATTGTGAGTCCAGTTTCATCTACGTTATAGACACGGTCGGGAGAATAATTTTTTCTTGTATATTCAACCTCTAACAGATCAAAAAACTCCTTAACTGCTGGGCGATTGAATCCTTGCACTCGAGCGTAAGATGTTCTTATTGGTTTTCTGAGAGATAATTGCTTTTTATGTCTATTTAAAAAATGGTCGAGCCATGCTCTACCTGCTCTTTCATTTTGAAACGCATTCTGGATGTTATTTCTGACTGCTAATTGATAAGCCATTCGCCTAACATCCAAGCGTGTAAGTCCATAAAAGGTGCGCTCCATTTGCAAAAGATAATCAACTAATTGGTTCTCCAGAGTTAAAGGTAAAATAGTTTTTCTACCTAACGGTTTTCTTACTAACAGATCTAATGATAACTCAGGATCATGAACTAGCCTTCTTAACGTAGTTCTTGGTACAGCAAATGTTTTGACTGCTTTCTTAAAACCCATATGCTTATTACGAACAGCCTCTACTGCCTTTTTCATGTCGTCAGCACTCCACAATTTCCTCTTTTTTTTCTCAGATTTAGGAGAAAGATTAGTACGAGGCATCTGGAAATAAAAAAGTGCAAACATGTAATATGGCCCCCTCAATGTGTATGTAATATGGACCCGGGTCCATAATACATACACATTCAGGGGGCCATATTAAATAAATAGTTACATTATAAACAAAATATCAAAAACAATTTATATCTATTGCAAAATGTTCATAGTTACCTTAAAAAGTCGATGTGCAATGGTTTTCCTACACACTAATCAGAGAAAGATAATGTTTATAACTGGTTTCTTAGAAAAAACAACATAAACACAAGAACGGCAAAAAGTTTTGTTAAACACGTGAATGAAGCGAGCTCTGTAAGTCGACTAAATGCTAACCGCGGTAGTTATCGTCTCCTGACAAGTTTCGATAGATAAAGATAGATGTAGTATCAAGCGCAAATCAACAATGGCGTTGGTGGAAGTGACAAATTCAGTCGGGGGCCGACTTACCAGCAGGGGCCATATTCCCACCTTCTCCTCTAATAATAACCTATATGTTTCCTGCAGCCGATTTTGATGATATACGGGTGTCCCAATAAGAATGGCTCTCGGCCATATCTCAGGAACCGTTTATAGTAGAGCTTTGAAATAAAAAAAATTATAACAAAAGTCGCCTCAGGAAAAGCCTGGAAATTATTTTCATAATTATGGGACCACCGCTAGAGGGCGTAATTGAATATCAAAAATTAAAAAATCTAAATTTTACAAAATTTTCCTAATGAAGGGGCACTGGAAATCCGATCGTCGTATTCTTCATAAAATTCTACGCATATTTGATTTGACAAGTTTAGGTCTACCTTTGGAAATAAGAGGTGGGGGTGAGTGGGAACCTTGTTATGAAAAACTGGCTGTGAGTCCGGTTCTGCTTAATCAAATTTTGCAAACTTGGTCTTGTTGAAGACAGATCTTTTTCGTCAATGTAAAAGTTATGATTTCGAACCAACGTACTGAGTAATATGCCAGCTAGAAGGCGTTATTTAATTTTTTTCAGAAATCTAGTGTTCCTTGGAAAATATTAAATACAAACATGCATTTTTAATACCATATTACAAAATTAGATAAAATTAGCAACAGAATAGCGAAAACCGCATGTTAATACCTTTTTTCTATCTCGAGATATCTTACAAAACGTGTAAATTTAAAAACATAACTGTTACTGTCACCGGTAAACGAAATAATTCATTAAAAGTAGTATGCTATGGAAACAACAAAGAAACGTTTTCCAGCTGTCAACGTATATTAGGTCTTTTCAACGCTTCTCATTTGTTTCAAGCCTCGTTCATATCTCGTATATTAATATTATACACGGATTATACGGCATATGACAGAGGCTCGAAACAAATGAGAAGCGTTGAAAAACCCTATTACAAAGAAATAAAAACAACTATTTAGTGATGACATAAACGTTCAAATTTTTGCCCATCATTTTCGTTGCAAACATTTACTCTTTCAAGAGTAGATTGAACAGCAGTCTCAATTTCTGCTCTCGATATGCTTTGAATGGCGTTTAGTATTCTCTGGATAATGTATTCTAGAGTAGTATATGATAAGCAACAATTTGAATATTTAGGTCGTCACTAAGTAGTTCTTTTTGTTCTGTGTTATATTTAATTTTAATAGTATTGTTTCTCTTTATATTGTTGTTTTAATTAATTATATTTTTATACGTTGACATCTGGAAAATGTTATTTTGTTTTTTTCCACAGCACACTACTTTTCATTAACTTAGTTTACCGGTGATAGTAACAGTTATGTATAAAATTTACACGTTTCTCGAGATATCTTGAGATAGACAAAAGGTATCGACATGCGGTTTTCGCTATTCTATTGCTAATTTAATCTAATTTTATAAAGTATGATTAAAAATGCATACTTGTATTTAATATTTTCCAAAGAAAACTAGATTTCTGAAAAAAATTAAATAACGCCTCCCAGCTGGCTTATTACTTATTAGGATGGTTCAAAATTATCACGCTTACATTGAAGAAAAAGATCTGTCTTCAACAAGACCCAGTTTTCAAAATTTGATTTAGCAGAACCGGACTTACAGCCATTTTTTCATAACAAGGTTCCCACTCACCCCCACCTCTTATTTGCAACGGTAGAGTTAAACTTGTTAAATCAAATATGCGCAGAATTTGATGAAGAATACAATAATCGGATTTTCAGTGCCCCTTCATTAGGAAAATTTTGTAAAATTTAGATTTTTTATTTTTGATATTCAATTACGCCCTCTAGCGGTGGACCCACAATTATGAAAATAATTTCCAGGCTTTTCCTGAGGCAACTTTTGTTATAAAATTTTTTATTTCAAAGCTCTACCATAAACCGTTCCTGAGATATGGCCGAGAGCCATTCTTATTGGGACACCCGGTACATAATTATAAACAAATGAAGATCAAAAAACGGTAAATTTTCGCTTTTTCCGTCTACAACCAAGAAGTTTAGTATTTTAAACAAATTTGAGAGTGAGAAACTCATAAACCGTATAAAAAACTTCATATTGCGTTCGCTGAATATGTCTATCCTTATTGGTTGCTTAGAAAATTGCAAAATAAATCATAAATTTTGAGTTTTTACAAATATTCATATAACTTATGTAAAAACTAACTTAGAACGTTCTTGTTACACGGAATGCTGAGACTTCTTGTGCTTAAATCATACCCTAAATTTCAAAGCAATTAGTCAAATAGTTTAAAAGGTATTTAATTTGTTTTTCCCAAATTAATTTTTTTGCAACACTTAAGTCACAAATTGATGAAGTTACACTAATACTTTGGATAGCTTATGAAAGAAGAAGATTTATACTGTTAATTTAATTAAAAAAATGACAAAAAATAATTCTAGATACTGCAAAATTATTTTACAAAAACATGTGAATTAAAAAAAGGGGGGCAACTTCGTCCCTCATTGTCCAAGACAATTGTTTTTCTTTCTAAATGTGTATAAAAATTCAGTCTTTCCAAATATGAAAAATAGTATATTGTACAACAAGAGAGAAAAAAGACATATTTCTCACGAGCGGAGAAGTTTGTTGGCACGAGCCGAGGCATGAGGCGAGTGCCGCAAATCAAGCGAGAGAGAAATATGTCATTTTCTCTCGTGTTGTACACTGTACTTTTTCTATGGATGCGTTTTTGTCAAGAGTTCAAATTTCAAAATTAAATAATTTAGGTGCTTTTAGGTATATTATATGCCTTAATTGAAATAAAATACATATATACACATAGGTTGAGTAGTCTTAAAAGGTAATTTTTGATAAGTTTTGACAAGTTTGAACACATTTTATTTGACAAAAATAATTGTGTTTGTATTGTGCATGTTACCATGGAAATGGCGATCCTATGTATGTAAACCGGCGGTGAACCCGTGAGAAAAAATATTTCTCACTGCAATGGCTGACTTTTCTCACTGCCTGAGAAATTGTTCGTTTTGAATGCATGTAAGTAGTGAGAGAAGTTACACATTGCATAGCATCCATAGAAAAATTATTTTTCTACGGGTAACGGTTAACAAGTTATTCTAATTTTTATAAGTAAGCAAAATATCGACGTGTTTTGCAAAATAATTTTACACTGTTTAAAATTACTTTTTGTCATTTTTTTTTAATTAAGTCAATAGTATAATTGTTCTTCTTCCATAAACTGTCAGAAGACTTACATTAACCTCATAATTTTCTGACTTATAGTGTTGCAAAAAAAATGAATTTGGATAAACAAAAATAACTTTTAAACTATTTGACCAATTGCTTTGAAATTTAAAATATAATTTAAGCACCAGAAGTCTCAGAAATTCGTGTAATAAGAAGGTTCTAAGTTAATTTTTACATAAGTTATGAATATTTATAAAAACTCAAAATTTATGATTTATTTTGCAATTTTCTAAGCAACCAATAGGGATAGACATATTCAGCGAACGCCATATTGAAATTTTTAGACGGTTTATGAGTTTCTTACTCTCAAATTTGTTTAAAATGCTTAACTTTTTGGTTATGGACGAAAAAAGCGAAAATTTACCGTTTTTTGATTTTTATTTGTTTATAACTATGTATATCATCAAAATCGGCTGCAGGAAACATACAGGTTATTAATATAGATGTCCATACTACTCAAAAAATTTGGTTTCGGCCTGGAGGGGGATGTGTCACGAGAAAAATCTCAGTTTTAAGAAAATAGTCATGATTACCAAAATTGAAGGTAATAAAAAATTTAATAGATTCCTTACTTGAAAAACATTTTCGAATTAATTAAAAGTGAATTATAGGTGATTGAATGTATATTTTTTCGGCTAATACTCAAATCTCAATATTTAAGCTTAAATAACAGGAAAACGATGCATTTTAAACATAAAATATACGTACCTATTTTCTAAACACTTGTCAAAGTGCCTACCCAGGAATACCTACCAAGTGAGCTCCAGATGAAATTGATAGCGTTAAAGCTAAATAAGTTATGATGAAAATAAGAGAACCCTTTCTTATTTTGTATGAAAAGGTAAAAAATTAAACATACGCTATTTCCAAAAAAATTAAAATTTATAGTAGGCTCTATAAGACTTTTTTATTTTAGCGTAAGTAATAATTTATATAAAAAAATTACATATATAAAAATAAACATATAAATATATTTAAAAAATTTACCTATTTAAAAAATCATAATTTTTCAAATTTTCGTAAATTTCAATTTCTTTTGATATTAACTCCAAAAATAATCGATATAAATAAAAAATTATACAAAACCCAATTTTAGTTTTTTCTTTAGCAAATATTTCACTTTTTTTATTTCTGCAGGACAAAAAAATAACCGAGATAGAAACGTTTAAAATATAAATTTTACTGCGAGAACCATGTAACGGGGGCCCGTTAACCTTTTATCTTAAAAAAATAGGGGATATTAAAGATTAAGTTTAATACTATTTTATATCCCCCGAAACTACCTTTTAAACGGATTTTAGTTAAACCTAATATCATAAAAATTAATGGAGTTTTTCTAAAAAAAAACAATAACATTTTTTTGGAAAAATTTTTGGAGCATAAATTTTAATGCTATCAATTTCTCCTATCATTTGATAGTTATTTCTGAGTACTTTAACAAAGTGTTTAGTAAGTATGTTTTATAAAATGCGTCGTTTTTCCGTTATTTAAGCTTGAATACTTAGATTTGAGTGCTATCCGAAAAAAATATACATTCAATCATCTATAACTTACTTTTAATTAATTCTAAAAGGTTTTTTTAGGTAAGGAATCTATTCGATCTTTTATTATCTTCAATTTTGATCTTTTCGATAATATTCGATCTTTTATTATCTTTCAACTTATAGTTTTTAAATTATTTATGAAAAACTGCTTTACACGATGCATTTTTTCATTAAAAATTTAAATCTTTGATCTTTAATAACTCAAGATGTATTGATTGATTTTAACAACTTGATATAACAAATTTTGCTTAAAATTTGTCCCTTTATCGATTTTAAGGGGTTATATTTAATAAAATAATTTTAACCCACGAGAAGGGGTGGCATCCACCCCCAAGGTAAAAACGCAAGTTGATACCATGTTACTTTTGTTTCTTGAGGTATCCTCTAACCACTCACCAATTTTCATGCAAATCGATGGAGGTTCAACGAAATCGGAGGTGAAAACATTATGGTAGGGGAGCCCAAGCGGGGATTTTTGCAGTTACTCGAGCGCGTCAGATTAGGATATGGGGAGAAACCTGGTACTCTGCAGATGTACCCCTACCATATATTGGCTCTTAACACAGGGGAGTTCGTTAGGGGGGGGCCCGAAAAAAAATCTATCCTTAAAAAAACTCTAAATTGTCAGATTAAGATAAGGTAAGTTAAGTACATGCAAAAGAGTATATATTTCAAAAATTTGACGATTTGAGCTGGGCGAAAGGAAATGGGTGTCACAAAATTTCACAAGAAAAAAGTGAATATTTCGCGAAATGAATGACAGATCGAAAACCTAAAAAATAGGTGCTTAGTATTTTTTAAAAATCTATCGAATGATACCAAACACGACTTCCTACGGAGAGTGGTGGAGGTAAATTTAATATTTTAAATACGAATCCCGCGATATTTCGCGAAATGAACATCAGATCGAAAAACTGTAAAATACACTTATTCAATATTTTTAAAAAATCTATCGAATGGCACTAAACACGACCCCCACGGAAGTGAGGTGGAGGGTTACTTTAAAATCTGAAATAGGAGCCCCTATTTTTTTATTGCAGATTTGGATTCTTTAAGCAAAAATAATCAATTTTTATTTGAGACATTTTTTCGAATCATGGGTAGATGGCGCTATAATCGGAAAAAACGATTGTTGGAAATGGAAAATTAAATTAAAAAATGGCAAGCGCCCACTAAAATGGAAAACTTTTCTTAACTTTTTTTGGTTTTGGGACCTACTCTTCACAACCCAATAGGTCCCCATAACGCTCGAGTGACTGCACATTTAGCATACTTTGCTCCCCTACTATTAAATTAGTGACTGAACTAGTTTTCTCCTTTCGCCCCTTATTGCTACTTCCTTTATCCACTAAGGTGTCAGCCTGACAGGGATCAAAATTATTAATATACAATGGACGCATTTCACATGACAAACTCCATATTACTTATGACGATGATTTTTCGGCTCTAGCTCTTAGTCTATTACTACGTTCAAGGTAGGTAATATCTATAGGTAAAATGAGAATAAGTTGATAGCTTCTGCTAAAATGCAGCGGAAGAAGAATTATAATTTTATAGTGAATTTAATATTTTTTAGCTAATATTGGTCTAAAATTTGGACAAGACTTATTTCTCATTATAGCTGGAAATGGAGTTATAATGGTTGAAGTAATTTTTCCATTTTATAGTCAAGAATGGTCTAATCTTCTAAATGACGTAACTCAATATACACTTTTTGGTAAACCTTTTAATCTTACAGAAAAAACGAAGTTATATAATCAAATCTCATTTATATTCCGGATTTACTGTTTATTTGGAGGATTCTTCTATACAGTTGCTGGTAAGGAGTTTTTTAAGAATCAAATTTTAACATACTATATTTATATAGGGTGTCCCACAGTTTATTTGGAATCTATAAACAGAGGAATTACTTATTTTACATTTATTTTTAGCGTTTGTTTATAACAAAAACTGTTTCAAATTAAGACACGAACTTAAGATAGACATGTTGTGTGGTGTTGTTCCAGCTTGGTTACCTTGGAAACTAAATAAAGTTGCTGAATGGTGTTATTATACATATCAATCAGTGGCTGTAACTGTATTAGTTACACCAGGTAATGTAATCAAAAATGTATAATAATAGGACGCTTAACACGTTGGCGGACAGAACGTCTATAGACGTCTAATTTCCATTGGTGTAATGTGACACGGCGTCTATAGACGACATTTTTAAAATAACGAGCTGTGACAAAAAATGTCAGATTACATCTACAGATGCATATGAAATGTTACACGATGTCATGGTCATCTTCCACATGTATACAAAAATGTCAAAACTCATTGTTTTCAAAAACTATAAGCGCTAAAAGAAATTCAGCAATTTTCCTATTCTACTTTAGAAAATACATTATACAGGGTGTTTCATTGGGAAACGGAAATACTTTAATGGTGAATAGAGGTCACCGAGGCCGTTCTAAGTATACATTTTTTGCCCTACCAACTTTTATATCCGAGTTACAGGGTGTTTTATCGATTTTGCTTAATTATTTCCTAAGCCATAACTTTAGAACCACCCTGTATATTTTTTTAATATTTGGTACACATATGTCTCATTCAAAACCCATACGACTGACATACTAATCACAAGAAAAATCCAGGTCCGGATTAACAAAAAATTATAAAGTAATTTTGACCTTAAAATAACACCTTGTATATTGAAATTTTGAAAATATGTTTGCATATTTGAAAAGAGCACAAAAAACTAAGTCTAATGGTTCGCTTTGATTTTTCGGCCAGACAACTTTTTGACTTTAATTTTAAAATTATATTGATTTTTTTAAGAACTCAACATTAAAAAGCAGGTATTATTAACCTTTAATTATAAATTATTAAAGTAATTGAATACATACTCTTTTTAAAATGGATCAATACTTATTTACCACATTGGAAAGACCCAATAATTAATCACAAGAAAAATCCAGGTGCGGATTAAAAAAAACATAAAGCAATTGTGACCTTGAAACAACACCCTTATTTGCTATTTTCATTTGTTTGCACATTTGAAAAGACCACAAAAATCCTAGTTTAACGGTTCTATCCATTTTTTTATATGTAAACGTCGGGAAAATTCATTTAAAACATAATAAGAACTTGTTTATTATCCTGTGAAACATAATTTTACAAAAAAGTACTAATTTCTTCTTTAAAAAAAATATTACCGTTGCAAGACAAACACATGGAATTTTTTATAGATTGGGCAACACAAAGTTTTTACACACAATACAGTTATGCCGGGACGTTCGGTCTATTTTCTCTGACGTAAGTAACACCGACCTTTCCCTTAGCTCTGTTAGCTCCAGGTGGAACATCAGAGACGTCCAATTCGGGATAGGAAATTTTCATCATTTGTACCCTACAGTCATTTATTTTTCCAAAAAGCACTTAAACGCTAAGAGTTTTAAACGGTGTAATGGGTGGGATGCCTTTAGAATTGAATTTAATGCGAATAATAAAATGGACAAAAATCAAAAAAATTTATTAAAAACGATAGGTGAGAAAAATGAGGTCTGGGGTGCATTTGCACCTCGCGCAGCCTTACGAGGGTTAACAACAAAACACAAAGTGACCTTGAAAAGACACCATGTTTATTGAAATTTTTGAAATACGGTTGTACACCTGAAGAGAGCACGAAAAACTAAGTTTAATGTCCCGCTTTAATTTTTTGTGCAGACAATTTAATGACATTACTTTTGAAATTATATCGAAATTTTTATTATGAGTTCCCAGAGTTCTTAAAGATTTCGACATAATTTTAAAATTAAATTCATCAAATTGTCTGGTTTAAAAGTTGAAGCGAACGATTAAACTTAGTTTTTTGTGCTCTTTTCATACCTACATATCTGCAAACGGATTTTGAAAATTTTAATATACAGGGTGTTGTTTCAAGGTTACATTTACTTTATATTGTTTTGTTAATCCGGACCTGGATTTTTGTTGTGATTTGTAAGTGCGTCGTTCGAATGTCGTAAATAAGTATTGATTATTTTGAAAATAGGTATTTATAAAATAATTTTAATAATTTATTGTTAACAGTGCTTTAAAACTCTGTTTTTAATTTCAGTGTTCTTAAAAGTATCAACATACTTAATTTCAAAATTAAAGTCATTAAATTTCTTTCACAAAAAATTAAAGCAAACCGATAAACTCAGACTTTTGTAGTCTTTTCAAATGTGCAAACAAATTTTGAAAATTTCAATATACATGGTGTCGTTTCAAGATCATAATTACTTTAGGTTTTATTGTTAATCCGGACCTGAATTTTTCTTGTGATTAATAATTTTGTCGTTCCAACGTGGTTAATAAGTATTGATTAATTTTAAAATGAGTATTTATTCAATAGCTTTAACAATTTATAATTAAAAGTTAATAATACCTGCTTTTTAATGTCAGAGTTCTTAAAAAATTCAATATAATTTCAAAATTAAAGTCATAAAATTGTCTGGCCGAAAAATTTAAGCAAACGACTAGACTTAGTTTTTTGTGATCTTTTCAAATATGCAAACAGATTTTCAGAATTTCAATATAGAGGGTGTTGTTTTAAGGTCATAAATACTTTATAATTTTTTGTTAATCCGGACCTGGATTTTTATTGTGATTAGTATGTAGGTCGTTTGGGTTTTGAATAAAAGACATGTGTACCAAATATCAAAAAAATATACAGGGTGGTTCTAAAGTTATGGCTTAGGAAAAAATTGGCAAAATCGATAAAACACCCTGTAACTCGGTTATAAAAGTCGGCAGGGCAAAAATTGTAGTATACCTAGAACCACCTCGGTGACCTCTATTCTTCACCATTCAAGTATTTCCGTTTCCCAATGAAACACCGTGTATAGTGTCACAACACTTGCTTATAAGCACGGTCCGTCAACGTATTAAAATGTGGCATTTTGGTATTTTCTCAGTTGCATGTACAGTATGCGGCAAAATAAACAGCATTGAAATAAATATTGAAAAGTTTCTGATTATTTATACATTATTATACATTATTTTTATTATATCGAGTGTCCACTTATATTTTCCCCCATTTTAACTGCCTATAACTTCTAAACGGTTTAAGATAGAAATATGCGGTTTTCGCTCAAATGTTTTATTTTAGTAAAAGTTTTGTCTGAATTGATTGAATTTTTTATATCGCTTTCAAATACGAAGAAAAATGGCGGATTTTTGAAAAAAACGATGTTGAATTTTTTTTAATGTAACACCCAGTATATTTTTTTGTAAATTGAAAGAAAGGTCATTCGCCTATTCTTTTTCTCATGATCATCTTTCAGTGCGTCACAGTTTTTCGATTTCTCTCTAACGCATTAAATTGTATGTGACAGAAAAAAAGGCACGTCTGGGAATACTTCGGTAATTATTCTAGTTCGGTGATTATTCTAGTTGTCGATAGATGGCGCCATAATCAAAAAAGAATTATTTATTAAATAAAATAATAATATTATCAATATAATCTGTACAATTTATAAGACTATACAAATGAAAGAAAATACCATTTTATAAATGCAATAGACACAATTGATTTGGTTTTATTCCAAATTGAAAATAAAATTTGACAACTGTCAGATTTAACTAAAATGTCACGTTAGAATAAATGTCATAAATGTGTATTATCACGGACTTACCTTTTTTTCTATAATTTGTGACGCACTGAAAAATGTTCATGAAAAGGAGAATATCTAGCGATATAAAGTTTTTCAAAATCGGTTGTCAAATCACTGAGTAATTAATTTTTAAAATGAGAGGTGCAACGTGGATATCACATATAGACCAGTGCAGATAGCTCTAAAATGGACCAAAAAAATAAAAAATTAATAGCAGGATGAGACCAATTCCAAATGAAAGTACACATATTAGATAACATGTGGAACATTTTTCACCAAATCTGGATGAGGGGAACATGGGTTGGGGGAGCGTTTTTAGGGGTGAAAACGGTTAATTACGATTTGCGGCAAAACGGCACATCCTATCGAAAAAAGTTAAATTGCAAAGTTGTAGGCAATAAAAACATCTACAATTGGAAAATTCGATGTTTTTAAATAAATTTTTTTTCTCACTGAAAAAAAAAATTTTTTTACCAAATATGGTGGAAACTTACCTCTTTCTGTCCCAAACATGCTGTAATTTTTCTGTATAAAAATATTTTTTTAAACTCTTGTTTTTTATGTTTAAGGGAAAATGTAAGCATTTTTTCAATTGAAAAATCTCCCTAATTTTTTTTAGCTTTTTTAAAGAAGTTGGCATTTTTTTTTTGTTTATTGAAACCTCTATTTTCTGGTGGTGTAAAAAAATATATACGTTACTGTGGAAAATTTTGTCACAAAAGGGAAAAATTGGAAATTTATTTTCAACCTCTCACCATTTTCAGATTCTCAGACGTAATATAAGTTGCATAGCGAGCAGGAACCAACGAACCTCTGTTAAAAATTTACTACACTAATGCCGTTGTCTGTGATTTTTAATTTTGTGAATAAATTATAGTTAAAAAAAAATAAAAAACACGCTTTTAAAGCACTAAAAATTTAAAAATAAAATATTACTAGCTTTAATTTTAAAAGTTATTTCTAAATTTTTAGTGTTTTAAAAGCGTGTTTTTATTTTTTTTTTAAATATATTTTTTTTTAAAGTCGGCCTACTTACCTATAAGCTACATTTTTTTTAAACTTTTTTCTCATGAACCAAATTAAAAGTCGCAACAACTTTTTTAACGAAAAAGTTTATTTAATATAAAAGAAAGTAATTATTATAATTTTAATGGCCAAGTTTTCATCAATTAATTAAGTTTTTGCTTCTTTGATGGCATTTCTTCATCACATTCGGTAATGCTTACAGATTCTGCAGTTTCCTCTATGCAGCTTTCCGCAGCTATGCAACTTACATTACGTCTGAGAATCTGAAAATGGTGAGGGGTTGAAAATAAATTTCCGATTTTTGCATTTTGTGACAAAATTTTCCACAGTAACGTATATTTTTTTACACCATCAGAAAATAGAGGTTTCAATAAACAAAAAAAAATTCCAACTCCTTTAAAAAAGCTAAAAAAAATTCAGGAGATTTTTCAATTGAAAAAATGCTTACATTTTCCCTTAAACATAAAAAACAAGAGTTTTAAAAAATATTTTTATACAAAAAAATTACAACGTGTTTGGTACATAAAGAGGTAAGTTTCCACCATATTTGGTAAAAAAAATGGTTTTTCAGTGAGAAAAAAAGATAAAATCAAAAACATCGAATTTTTCAATTTTCTCGGATATTTTGAGGTTATGTGAAAAATGCGTATTTACAAAAGTTGTAGATCTTCTTATAGCCTACAACTTTGTGATTTAACTTTTTTCGATAGGATGTGCCGTTTTGCCGCAAATCGCAATTAACCGTTTTCACCCCTAAAAGCGCTCCCCCAACCCATGTTCCCCTCATCCAGATTTGGTGAAAAATGTTCCACATGTTATCTAATATGTGTACTTTCATTTGGAATTGGTCTCATCCTGCTATTAATTTTTATTGTTTTTTTGCTATTTGCACTGGTCTAATACCTAAATAACATTATAAGCAAATTGATATTATGTTAGGTGATTTCCACATTGCATCTCTCATTTTAAAAATTAGTTGCTCAGCCATTTGATAACCGATTTTAAAAACTTTTATATCGCTGGATAGTTAAATGATCATTTTTTTCAAGTTATAAAAAATATACTGGGTGTTTTAATAAAAAAAGTCAATACCATTTTTTTTTCAAAATTCCGCCATTTTGTATTTAAAAGCGATATAAAAAATTGTCACTTACTTAAAAACTTGAAAAAACGTTCAAATACCTATCCAGCGATATAAAAATTTTTAAAATCGGTTGTCAAATGACTGAGCAATTTATTATTAAAATGAGATAAGAGATGCAATGTGGAAATCACATAACATAATATCAATTTGCTTAGTTATGTTATTTAGGTATGTGATATCCATGTTGCATCTCTCATTTTAAAAATTAATTACTCAGTCATTTGACAACCGATTTTGAAAAACTTTACATCGCTGGATAGGCGAATGACCTTTCTTTCAATTTACAAAAAAATATACTGGGTGTTCCATTAAAAAAAGCCAACAACGTATATGAAAGCGATATAAAAAATTCAATCAATTCAGACAAAACTTTTACTAAAATAAAATATTTCAGCGAAAACCGCATATTTCTATCTTGAGCCGTTTAGAAGTTATAGGCAGTTAAAATGGGGGAAAATATAAGTGGACACCCGGTACATTACATAGCATTTCAAACATTATTCACGACGACATTCCCAATAAAACAGATGTTGAAGATGCCCTCTGGCCTGAAAAAATCTTTAATTCTAGTCCTCAATTCCGGAATTTCCGACAGTGGATCAGTCTGCCTCTTTAGCATTCCCCATATCTATCCATCAGGTGGCATTAGACCTGGTGGAAAATCACTGCCACGGGAAATAAGCCGATCCCAAAATGATCGCGTAGTATTCGAAGAGACTCACTGGCCGTGTGACAGGTTGCCCCGTCCTTCTGAGATCATTGTTGATTTTAAGCTTGGACTATTTCCGCGACCTTTTTCCTATGACCAAAAATAGTACTCCACGATAAAAAACGTTAGTGCAAAACTGAGAACCATCCTAACATTAACAGGACATTCACACGTTATACCGTCGTTCGGAAACCAACATAAATATAATAACAAGTATATTAGGCCAGTTCCGATAAATAGCGTAAAGGCGCATTTAAGTCAAAGCGAACAGAAACGAACGGACGAATTCGTTCGTTAACATTATTGTATTTGTACAGCGAATGGAGCACGACCGAACGAATTCGTTCGCATTCGCACATGTTCCAACCGATGTCGATAAGTTAGCGAATCATCAAAGGAAATCGTTGTTCAATGTGGACAGTGGATAGACGGTAGCGAACGAATTCGTTTAGAAGTACTGATTTAATTTATTTACAAACATTACTTTGAGAGGGTTGTTTATTGTTTAGTCGTGAAAACATAATTTTTCAATATGGAATGGACCACTGAAAAGATACTTCAATAGATATACAGAAATGAAGAATGCCTATGAAACCCGAAATCGAAGCTATATAAAATAATAAACAAATAAAATTGATGCTTGCTTTAACATTTCTTTACGAATGGGTTCTGATGTCTCTGAACTAAAAAAATGAATTAGCTTCTGGCATCATTTAGACGAGAAAGACAAAAAGAGGGTTCGAAGTGGTTTGCGTTTAAATGCCTAACGTTTTTATTGGATAAATTTCAGCCCAGAAATACTAATGAGGTAAGAAAATTAGATTAATTGCTAAAATTAATTAAAAGCAAATTTATATTGATACACCAATTTTACAATTTATTATTTGAACATAATATAGTCATAATACCAAGAGCAAACAACTTTTTCGAGGAAGAATTTTAAGAAAGTTGGTTCTTTAATATATTATTCTCTATGCTCCCTCAAACAGTGTATAATACCTGCTATCTGGCTGCTGATACAGATTGCGTTCATTAGTTCGAAGCACATTACAGGTACCTACCTAAATATATTGAATTCAAAATTATTTTAAGAAGATAATTTTTGTCATTACTTTTGTAATTTTTAGAAATATGAATACAAATATGTCAGTAATTTATATGCTAAAGAGTGTTACGTTTGACCTGTGATCTTGTACGGAATGGAAGCATGGACGTTAAAGGCCAGTTCCATTAACAAATTTGAAGTGTTTGAAATGTGGTGCCTACGTCTAATGCTTAGAATATCATGGACGGACAGAGTCAGAAATGATTAAATACTAAGAAGAGCGGCTTTACAGGATAGGGAACTTTTTAATTATGTTAAAAGTAAGACTGCATACTTAAGATACATACTTACCCCGTATGGGAAAAAGATGTCATGTCATGGCTGCGTAATCGTCACCGCCAGTGGACAAGAATCCACGGCTACGAAATACTTTGCAATTCTGCTAAAAATAGTAATATTTGGACGCCTACGCAGAAATGCACGGCATCTTAAGAAGAACAAGAAATATGAATTTATAATTGCTAGACATTTTTGGACGTTTTATTTTATTTATCTCAAACTTTAGTTGATAATTCCAGATTTAAATAAAATATTAATAAATAAAACTTATCATCAAAATTTTCAACAAAATAATAAAAATGACTGGATAAATTATTTTTGAGCCTGGAAATAATTTTTATTTTGTTTTAACTATTAAAGTAAAATTTTGTAAATCAAATAATTATAGAATAGAGACAGGACAAAATAAAATTATTGAAGACGTATCAAAATTTATACTTACATTTATGAATATAGGTAAAAGGGGGAGAAGTGTACTTTTGAAGTGTGTAAAATTAATAATTCTTAGCTGAGCGCTTTCGGCTTAAAAAGCCATCTTCGGAGCTATGCTACAATAAAAGATCTCTAATGAATAATTGATCTTAGAATTCAAAGTTTAACTTACGTCAAAAAGGTCAAAATACCACTATGAAGAGAGATGGGTTCCATTTATGATATGAAATACTTCTGTTTCTTATGTAGTTTTTTATTGGTTGGAAAAAACCTTGTCTGTCTGTTTAAAAAATTGTTCAATATGCTGTTGGTTATTTTTGTATCCAGAAAAGTTAAACATCAAGAACGAGCACAAAGGACTTTCACACGAAAATTACATAATATATAAAACGAATATTTGATCATGGTAAGGTCAAAAAAACCTTACCATTTGAATACTGCGGTGTCAGATAGCAGAATGGTCGCCTCGCATGGAGGATTTTTAATGACAGTCGATGTAGACAGGGTGTGCTCGTTAAGGTGTCTTCACATTTTCTCATATAAAGTGACAGTTGACATATGACATTTTTTAGCAATTGGATTGAACAACTTTTAAACAAAGTCCGTAGTTACATAAATCTGGTTTTTTAAAAAATAATGAAATACATATTGAAAAGAGACTTAAGGTCCAGGATAAACCAATTGACAAGTTATCCTCCACAAACCAAACTCGAATCGTTTTTGAAAATTAATACATGATGTAAAGAAACTTGATGGTGAAGTTTTTTAGGAAGATGGGAAATAAATTAACAATGAATTTTGTGAAATGTGATTTTTAAAGAATAAGCTGCCAATGATTTATTACAAATATTGTTTTAAATGATGCTTTAGTAAAGAATTAAAAAATTTTAAAAAATTTAAAAAATTATTTTTTGATTGCATGAGGTCAAACCTCTTCCTCCAGAGTCTCCCACAAGAGTCTGAACAAAGGTTTATAGTTGTAATTAAGATTGATTTGTGTATTCAAGCAAAAATCAGGATTAAGTTTCATTTCTTTAGTTATCTCTAGATCTTCTAAATGGTTCATTTGCCTATAGTTTTTGATTGGGATGTTATGTAAAATTGTACTGTTTTCGGAAGGAGAGAAGGAATGGTTGCTAAATTTAACATGATAACCAAAATTAGATTTTTCTGGATTGTTGAGATATTCTTTAATCCTCTGAGATAGGGTCCTCATAGTCCTGCCCACATAAGTCATGTTACAATCCCCACAAGACAGTTTGTAAATACCACTTTTATTTAGTTTGTCGATTTTATCTTTGGTGTGGCTGAAGATGGATTTGATGTTATTTTTCGTTTTGAAAGATATGTTAAGGTTACTGACTTTATTACAAAGTAATCTTGATACTTTTTCTGAAATTGGTCCTAAGTAGGATAAGGATCTATAAATAGCTGTAGTGTTGGGTTCGTTCTCTGTGTTAAAAGCTTGGTTTAGTCTCTTTTTGAGTATTGATCTTCTAATGACCTTATCTACAGTAGAAGAGGGGAAACCATTGTTGTTTGCTATTTGTTTAATAATTGAAATTTCGTTGTTGTAATTGTCTTGGGACATGGGGATGTTAAGAAGTCTGTGGACATAACATTGAATAGCTGCCATCTTATGTTGAAAAGGATGGTTAGATGATATCTATGGGTATCATATGGTCTGTTTAAGTAGGTTTTCTAAATATTGAGTATTCTAAAGTAGTAGACGATGAAGAAGTGGAAGATGTATTCTTTTTGATGGTTAGGTCTAGAAAATTGATCATGTTGTTGGTTTCTAACTCTAATGTGAACTTAATTGCTGGATGTAGGTTATTAATTATTGAAAGAATGTTGTTAGGTTCTGAAGGAGGACCTTCTATAAATGCTAAAATATCATCAACATATCTGTACCATAGGATTATTTGTGGATGTGAATGGACAAAATTATTTTCAAGCGAATCTAGGAAAAGATCTGCAAGTAGTGGGGATAAAGGATTTCCCATTGCTAGACCTTCTGGTTGTCTGTAAATTTTTTTGTTGAAGATGAAGAAATCCTGAGAAAGGCAAAATTGAAGTAGTGAGGTGATTTGAGAACATTTGTTGGGGTCTATGTTCTTTGAAATTAAAAGATTGTTGACAATTGGAATGGTTTCAATTCTAGGAACATTAGTGAAAAGATTGGTTACGTCAAAAGAGACCATAGTAAAATTGTTTGGGAGGTTAGTTGAAGAAAGTTTGGATATTAAATCAAGAGTGTTTTTGATAGTATATTTTGGAGTATAAATAAGAAGATCCTGGAGAAGTGTGTTGATAAATTTGGCTAATGGAGCTAGTGGTGTATTGACGAAACTGACTACAGGTCTTATTGGAACATTGACCTTATGGATTTTGGGAAGACCGTAGAGTCGTGGCATTGAAGGATTCCAATAAGACCTGTAGTCAGTTTCGTCAATACACCACTAGCTCCATTAGCCAAATTTATCAACACACTTCTCCAGGATCTTCTTAATTATACTCCAAAATATACTATCAAAAACACTCTTGATTTAATATCCAAACTTTCTTCAACTAACCTCCCAAACAATTTTACTATGGTCTTTTTTGACGTAACCAATCTTTTCACTAATGTTCCTAGACTTGAAACCATTCCAATTGTCAACAATCTTTTAATTTCAAAGAACATAGACCCCAACAAATGTTCTCAAATCACCTCACTACTTCAATTTTGCGTTTCTCAGGATTTCTTCATCTTCAACAACAAAATTTACAGACAACCAGAAGGTCTAGCAATGGGAAATCCTTTATCCCCACTACCTGCAGATCTTTTCCTAGATTCTCTTGAAAATAATTTTGTCCATTCACATCCACAAATAATCCTATGGTACAGATATGCTGATGATATTTTAGCATTTATAGAAGGTCCTCCTTCAGAACCTAACAACATTCTTTCAATAATTAATAACCTACATCCAGCAATTAAGTTCACATTAGAGTTAGAAACCAACAACATGATCAATTTTCTAGACCTAACCATCAAAAAGAATACATCTTCCACTTCTTCATCGTCTACTATTTTAGAATACTCAGTATTTAGAAAACCTACTCAAACAGACCATATGATACCCATAGATATCATCTAACCATCCTTTTCAACATAAGATGGCAGCTATTCAATGTTATGTCCACAGACTTCTTAACATCCCCATGTCCCAAGACAATTACAACAACGAAATTTCAATTATTAAACAAATAGCAAACAACAATGGTTTCCCCTCTTCTACTGTAGATAAGGTCATTAGAAGATCAATACTCAAAAAGAGACTAAACCAAGCTTTTAACACAGAGAACGAACCCAACACTACAGCTATTTATAGATCCTTATCCTACTTAGGACCAATTTCAGAAAAAGTATCAAGATTACTTTGTAATAAAGTCAGTAACCTTAACATATCTTTCAAAACGAAAAATAATATCAAATCCATCTTCAGCCACACCAAAGATAAAATCGACAAACTAAATAAAAGTGGTATTTACAAACTATCTTGTGGGGATTGTAACATGACTTATGTGGGCAGGACTATGAGGACCCTATCTCAGAGGATCAAAGAACATCTCAACAATCCAGAAAAATCAAATTTTGGTTATCATGTTAAATTTAGCAACCATTCCTTCTCTCCTTCCGAAAACAGTACAATTTTACATAACATCCCAATCAAAAACTATAGACAAATGAACCTTTTAGAAGATCTAGAGATAACTAAAGAAATGAAACTTAATCCTGATTTTTGTTTGAATACACAAATCAATCTTAATTACAACTATAAACCTTTGTTCAGACTCTTGTGGGAGACTCTGGAGGAAGAGGTTTGACCTCATGCAATCAAAAAATAATTTTTTAAATTTTTTAAAATTTTTTAATTCTTTACTAAAGCATGATTTAAAACAATATTTGTAATAAATCATTTGGCAGCTTATTCTTTAAAAATCACATTTCACAAAATTCATTGTTAATTTATTTCCCATCTTCCTAAAAAACTTCACCATCAAGTTTCTTTACATCATGTATTAATTTTCAAAAACGATTCGAGTTTGGTTTGTGGAGGATAACTTGTCAATTGGTTTATCCTAGACCTTAAGTCTCTTTTCAATATGTATTTCATTATTTTTTAAAAAACCAGATTTATGTAACTACAGACTTTGTTGAAAAGTTGTTCAATCCAATTGCTAAAAAATGTCATATGTCAACTGTCACTTTATATGAGAAAATGTGAAGACACCTTAACGAGCACACCCTGTCTACATCGACTGTCATTAAAAATCCTCCATGCGAGGCGACCATTCTGCTATCTGACACCGCAGTATTCAAATGGTAAGGTTTTTTTGACCTTACCATGATCAAATATTCGTTTTATATATAATGTAATTTTCGTGTGAAAGTCCTTTGTGCTCGTTCTTGATGTTTAACTTTTCTGGATACAAAAATAACCAACAGCATATTGAACAATTTTTTAAACACACAGACAAGGTTTTTTCCAACCAATAAAAAACTACATAAGAAACAGAAGTATTTCATATCATAAATGGAACCCATCTCTCTTCATAGTGGTATTTTGACCTTTTTGACGTAAGTTAAACTTTGAATTCTAAGATCAATTATTCATTAGAGATCTTTTATTGTAGCATAGCTCCGAAGATGGCTTTATAAGCCGAAAGCGCTCAGCTAAGAATTATTAATTTTACACACTTCAAAAGTACACTTCTCCCCCTTTTACCCGTTGTCATAAGTGTGTATAAAACTATTTAAGTCTTTACATTTATTATGAATATGACATATTTTTTTCCTTACAGAAAACACATTGCATGTTATAAGCTAGGTATTATTGTATTAAAATTTACCCAACAAGGAACACGACAATAAACTTAAATATAATGTGTGCCTGGCCCATCTTAAATACATCTGCCGGCAATATGCACTCCCGATCATCAACGAATGCGAACGTTCGCTTCAATATAAATGGCCTTACTTTGTAGCGAACGAATGACCAAGCGAACACCAACGATTCGTTCCTTCGTTCGTTCGTTCGTGTTCGCTTTGATTTAAATTCGCCTTAACGCGAAGCAATTAGGGTCGGTGGTCTATCTATCTCTCTCTACCGGCGCTTAGCTTTCTCTCTCTAGCATATGATAGCCGCTGCCTCTGTGTTTGTGTCGTTCCATTACTCCCACCTCTTGGTAGATACGCTCACACTCTCACGACAGACAAAGATAGCTAGACCACCGTACTTGATATTGACGTTACACCGAGATGCATTGAGTGGCATATAATTAGACTGGTCTATTGTTAACATGTCTCTGGAAACCACTCAGTATATTTCGGCGCATGGCACATACATGTTTGAGGCATACGCATTCTAGTACTGTTTATTTTGCCGCATACCGTACATGCCGTACATGCACTGATAACTGTATAGTTCTATCACATAAACGCTAGGGTTTGCCTGTTGGTTATGCATGTAAGATCAAAACCATCACGTAAACCATAACGTGTATGATGGCCTGCATTAGTATCTATAAAAATAATTTCAATAAGCTGCTCATGTAACAGGTAGTTTTTTCGGACAACTGATTCAGTAAAACACGGGTTTGTTAAAAATAAAAATATATTAACATTTAACTTGAAGTAAAACACTCCCTGGTGTAATTGGTATATTTTAATAAAAATTAAAATTTTTTTTAAATCCGAAAGGATTACGTTCAGAACGTTTTCGGACTTATCAGTCCATCATCAGTGAACTCCTTGTCCTTGCTAAATAGCCACAGTGCCAAACACTGGTTAAATTGTATGTTCAAACTACATAGTAAAAATTATAAAAGAATTTGGCTTTAATTGGATGCCAATGGATTACTTCCAGCAACATGATGCTCTACTGCATTAAATTAAAAATTTTATGTGATAAATCTTCATTGAACCAAGTTTAGTCTGTCAATGAATTAGTTCATTGACAGACTAAACGTGGTTAAATGAAGATCTAATGACATTTTTTTTTAATTTAATACAGTAGAGCATCACGTTGCTGGAAGTAATCCATTTGCATCCAATTAAGACCAAATTCTTTTATAATTTTTACTATGTAGTTTGAACATACAACTTAACCAGTGTTTGGCATTGTGGCTATTTAACAAGGACAGGGAGTTCACTGATGATGGACTGATAAGTCCGAAAACGTTCTGAGCGTAATATTTTTGGATTTTTAATTTGTTGTTTTTTAATTTTTATCAAAATATACCAATTACATTAGGGAGTGTTTTACTTCAAGTTAAATTTTGTTTAACTATATGGTATACAGCCAACCTTCGGGTATTATCCCGTTTTATTTTTTTAAAAATATATTCTTATCATCCCAGTATAAAATAAAATCAGAAATACCAGAATAAAAGCAATATTCTAATCTTCTTTCTGGTTCGAAAAAATACCCTTGGTGATTATCTGTAAAACGAAAAAAAATTGCATTTACTTATATCGAAACGAAGTAACAATATATCAATAACCATAATTCCTTAATTCGGAATGGAATTATTAATATCTGCTCGCACACATAATGGGCTAGACCCCAAACCGGAGATGGGAGCAATCGTTCAATACGCGATTACAAACGTCGCAAGCAATTCTTTAGTTCAGAATTGCTCCGCGGCTGGCTTTGACTATCCACGTTTCAATCCAAGCAGTCTATTACCTCTGTACGCTGCAAAAATTCAATTCACTAGATAGACCGTAAAAAACTCTATCCTTAAAAAGTCGAGCGCGTAGGACTAGAACAAGGCAAGTTAGGTACACGAAAAACAGTGTATGTTTAAAAAATCTCGATCACAAAGTTTCATAAAAAAAACTCGATCGAAAAACTGAAAAATACGTGTTGAATACAGTCGAACCCGCTTATTAGAATCCCTGTTATAGGAATATCCCGGTTTATGGAATATAAATTCGAGTTCCCGAAACGTTTCCATTTACTCCTTAATAAATTTATCCTTTTATTGGAATAGGTTCTAATTAGATAATACCGCTTATTAGCATATTTTGCAGGTCAACGACTATTTTTTTTTACAATTTTACTAAAAATTTAAATTATGTTTGGTTATTATGGTCAGTCGTCAAGGATTATGGATTAGATATTATTAGGGTAATAAATATTTATTACTTTGTTACGAGTACCAATTCGATTTTTAGCCGACAAATGCATGGGTCATAAAGTAATTTTTATTTGTCTACACAAAGGCACTGTTGCCTGCTATAAAATTGTTAGAAGCAGTTTATTTAGAATTCACCCAGAGAGGCTTATGGCTTTGTTAAATTCAATTCATCCATTTCTTGCTGCCAATAAAAGTTCCATTCAACCAATGGATTAAGTATGACCGCACGGATTAACAACAAAAAGCTATAATTACCGATAATTTCTCAAGAAAAAATAAGTAATTTTGTTATATGCATTTTAATAAGAAAATATTTACATATCTACATATTGCATACATTTTATATTAATTACCTACTGCTACTGTATTCATTCACATATATAATATAATGTAATTTGGTATTTAACACATACATAGATAAGTAGTAGTTACACTACTGTATTATTGACGTAAAAAGACCTAAAACCATTTACATATACTGATTATGTAGGTGTACATATATGATATACATATTGGCATAGTATGTAAAACTACACATTGGCATAGTATGTAAATAATATTATTACGTATATTCGGTACACTTATTTCGACTAGCCACCAATGATCGGTTATTAGAATATCCCGGTTATAAGAATATTTTTGCCTGGTACAAAGGCTATTCCAATAAGCGGGTTCGACTGTATTTTTCAAAACTCTATCGAATGATACCAAACAAGACCACCTACGGAGGTGAGGTGGAGGGTAACTTTAAAATCTCAAATAGAAACCCCGCGATATTTCGCGAAGTGAACAGCAGATCGAAAATCTGAAAAATACGTACAGTACCGATCCGGATATGAAAAAATCCGGATATCAAGACCACTACTTCTTTTATAGTCTCTGAAACGTTTTCTCCTTCATACATTCCAGTAATCAACGCCGTCAATAACTTTCGTCGATAAACACAATTCAACTTTCACCGGTAATTTTTAAATTTATTATTTAATTGTTATCGCTTAATATTTACAACGCTAAAAAGTAATTAAATTGTAATAGATTTTTTTAAGATTTTGCTAATCATTTTGACGTTCTATTGATGAAATATTAATTTCTTACTTCGGATACTTTCACAATTATCGTGTAGATGGCGCCAAGATTAATGGATTAATAATTGCATATTATATTATTTTATAATTACATAATATTATCAGTGATGTGGGGGAGAGTGGATATGACATAAGAGATGCTCTCGTGTTTACTAAATGGGACCACTTGATTTGACACCTTTGAGAAAGGGAATATGGCGGCGGGCAGGTTTTTTATGTTATACGTGGAATATATGTTGTTAAATAATTATTAAAATTATTAATTATATATATTTATATAATATAATACAACTTTATAATTATATACTTTATATAGAACAGAATACACTGCCAAAGAGTTGTTCCGCCATATTGCCTTCCCCATTTAGCCCGTGAAAGTGATCCCATTGAAGCGTTTTACATGTCTGCTCATATGGGAACAAGGAAAGAATTAACTATAAAAATACTGGGGGGTAGAAGTGGGGCTAGTAGAAGGAACAGACACGCAAAACCTTCATGCGAGACGGCAGCTCATTTGTTGTGCGGTAGGCAGGTCGTAGATTCGTTATGGAGGGGGAGGGGTGTTAAGATGACTAAACTACCATAACCAAATACAAAGGGTACTTACTCAGACTAGAGGATCTTTCTACTATTTAAAAAACAGGACGCCGTTCGAAACAAATCCTCTGGTTCATATTTGGGTACTTACAGGACATTTTTCTCACTTACGGGTACCAAATAGGGGGACAATCATCATCGATTCCTCTATGGGGTTAGACTGGGCAACATCTTTTCTCAATATTGGCTTCTATGCCATATTCTTTTCTTCTGTACTAAAACTTATACAGTTGCATTAGACATTTGGTTAATAATTTTCTCCAAAAGGTTATACAAGAGAAATAAAATAGGTACACTTTCACAAACATTTATTTAAAACCTCAAACTTTAATTTTTTTTAAACAAAAAAAATTTTAACAGGAAATGATTGACTTTACTACAGGACAAAATGTCTACAAATCTTTTACATTAATTCCGTACAAAAAATCTTCAATTTTACATTATTTTTCTTGGATACAACAAAATTTAACTTTGTTTAGCAGTGTATTTCAACGATTTCAACACAAACACAAGATTTGACGTAGGTGTCAAATGTCAAAGTCACTGTCATTTTATTTTATTTACATGATAAATATGCAAATTTATATTCAAACAAAACATTTTCAAACAACTATCATAGCAAAACAGGACTTTTAAATATTATATTACGGGATCTTTAGATATCAAACTAGCAACAAACGTTATTACAAGAAACTTTTTCATTTTGAAAGCGACTATTATACTTTTAAACTCTTTACCAATAAACTTTAGTATATTATCCTCTTGAAATTTAGCAAAATTAGCAAATGTATCATACCTTTATTTACTGTCACACGGGGTACACAAACAAAAACAAACGGGGTCATCGACCGGAGGCAGGGGAGGACATGGCTTCACTTCACTCTTCAGACAATCAACTGGAGGTGGGGTGTGGGGTAGACATTCCATAACACAAATCACAAAGGGGGCTTCTGGGAAACTGGAAACAAAACATCACGGGACAGGAACGACATTTCTTCGATGAAATCAGGGCTTGACCATCATACATAACACAGGAAACAAAAGACAACAATGCCGGTTTGTAGAACTGCGTATTTGACTCTCGGGAGGCTTCGATTTTCCATACAAATCCATCACTATGTGGAAAAAAATCCTCTCAGAGCACTCACCACACATTCAGATCTTCACAGCGACCATTCTACATTTTACCGGCGGGGAACAAAGGGACTACGCCCTAATTCAAGCGAGTACCAGCCGAGGAGAAGATGCTATCACCTCGGGACATAAAGCTGGACTCAATTGCGCTTCGCTCTGAAGCTACAAGCAGGGAAAAGTACGACGGAAGTACCGAGCGATTTTGATCCTTAGGGATGCTTACATGACAAAAACTCACATCACTTTCGGTTGGACCAAACCATTTTTTGAAAGGGGGTTTCAACATTTCTTCTAGAAAGTTCTTCTACGCATCAGCACTTCTTACAAATTGTAACACATTGAAATGTTGTGCAATACTTCATAGTTGTACACAGGGGCGGCTTGGGATATTTTAATGATATTCAACTTCACAAAATAAATTAAAAAAATGGACATTCTTTTTGGGAATTGGATATTAAATTAATGTTGGAGTTTTTTCAAACGCTACACCATCTACTTCACCTCATGTTACATCCCCTCCCTCCCACATCACTGCATATTATAGAACATTAAAAAAAACGTAAATTCAGTATTTAAAACGTAAGTATATTTAAGGTAAAAATATATACCACAGCTTTGATCAACTAATATTTATTATAATTAATGTTTTTAATTTTAATTTTAAATTAATCACTTTGACATTGATGTCAAATTTCCGGTAAACGTTTACAGACTTGTCACTACTGGCGCTCGCGAATTTATAAATATCCCCTCTACATACGAGCTCACAGCGTATAATACATTATTTCGCCATCTTTTAGTTCTTTTGGGTCGGGATGAGAGGGTGCGTTCTCCAACAGCAAGACTGCCTTTCTCGGAAGATCCGGACGGCAGAATCGTTCGGATATGGGGAGGTCCGGATATGACAGGTCCGGATGTGGCAGGTTGTACTGTATTTAATATTTTTCAAGAATCTATCGAATGACACCAAACACGACCCTCCACTGAGGTGGGGTGAGGGTTACTTTAAAATTTTAAATAGGAAACCCCATTATGTGTTGCAGATTTGGATTCCTTAGTCCTTAAGATGCTTTAGTAACTGCAAATTTAGCATCCAAGGCTTCCCCACGAATGATGAAATGCTGCGTCAACACGTGCACCACAGAATCACAAAACTCTATATTTGTTATTATTTTTTATATTACACTTTTTTTGTTACAGCGGCTTTAATTACTTTATTAATATGGGAAGTATCAACGGTGATAACAATGCATGCTGAAGTTTTAAAAACCAGTTTTACAAGGATTCTTTGTATTGCTGATATACAGGAAAAGAGGCACCTGATTAAATTGTGGTTGTCATATCACTTGCATATCTTAAGGTATATAAAATCGTGTGTAAAAATTTATCAGACATTACAGCATTCTTTTATTTAAAAAATAACGTTCTTACCAAAATTTACATTTTAACCAAAATTTTTCTCACAAATACTAAAAGATGATAAGTAGTATGATATAATTGATCCAAATAATGGCATAACCCAGACATCCAAACTGAAAGATATCCTCCAATGCCAAATTGTTCTATATGATCCACATAATGTTCAGAAAAAAGTCACACGTAAATTCGTAGTTTTTTAGGTTTTTCGTCAATATTTCTTAAACTATGCGGTTTAGCATGAATAACCTTCTTTACGAAAATGTTCTACATTAAATTTGCAATACAAAAGGTCCAATGCATAATCCTTCTAAAATGAATGGTTCCAAAGTAACGGAGGTAACCACCTAAAGTAAAAGTTTTCCTCCAACACCAAATTGTTTAGTATGGTCCACATATTGTTCAGTAAAGAGTAACATCATTTTGAGCGTCCGGTTTGGGGGGGGGGGGGGAAGTCGGTAAATTAGTAGTCTTTTTACGTTTTTCGTCAAAATTTCTAAAACTATGCTTTAGCGTAAACAATGGTCTATACAAAAATGTTCAACATAAAATTTTAAACAAACAAGGTCCTTTACATAATTGGTCAAAACGGCAAACAGGTGTATGTTTTCAAAAAACTTTTTGATAGTGTGTACAAAATATATTTTATATCAGCTAAGTACTCTCAACACATAATGTGCCATCATCAGAGCTTCCTAAAAGGACATATTTAAGATAAGATTTTTTTCCTATAAAAAATGAGTGAAAAACTTACGTCCTCTTAAAAGTCTTTTCCAATTCTTTACATAATTGTTATTAAATCAACGGTTCCAGAGTTACGGAGGGTGGAAAGTGGAGGTTTTCGATACTTTTTATATTATCGGGGCAATTGATGATGATTTTGGGTGGTGAGGTTGACGTTTCTTCAAGGGCTTATCACTAACATATCATCGGCCACTGAAATAGCAAATTTTATTTACAAAACACAATCCTGTTAAAAAAAATTCTATAAATTGCTCAAAGAATATAAAAAGTATCCAAAACCTCCACTTTTTACCCTCCGTAACTCTGGAACCGTTGGTTTTATAACAATTATGTATAGGACCTTTTTTGTTTTAAATTTTACGTAGAAAATTTTTGTATAGAACATTGTTTTTGCTAAAGCATAGCTTTAGAAATATTGACGAAAAACCTAAAAAAACTACTAATTTACCGACTTTTCCCCCATCTCCCCTCCAAACTGGACGCTCAAAATGGTGTTACTTTTTACTGAACAATATGTGGACCATATAGAACAATTTGGTGTTTGAAGGAAAACTTTTACTTTGGATGTCTGGATTAGGCCTTTTTTGGACCAATTATATTATACTACCTCCGTAACTTTTGAACCGTTTATTTTAGAAGGTTTATGCATAGGACCTTTTTTATTTCAAATTTAATGTAGAACATTTTTGTATAGAAGTTTATTCATGCTAAACCGCATATTTTTAGAATTATTGACGAAAAACTTAAAAAACTACGAATTTACCGATTTCTACCCCCTCTCCCCCCCAAAGCCGACGCTCAAAATGGTGTGACTTTTTTCTGAACATTATGTGGACCATATAGAACCATGTGGTGTTGGAGGATACCTTTCACTTTGGATGTCTGGGTTTGGGTCTATTTATACCATACTAAAGGAATTTTATCGCCAATTGTCACTAAATTCATTCATTATTGTACTCATTTGCCCTCATTTGTGGCAGTAAAGTAACACTTTATTGTACTGAAAGAAGAATTTTACTTTACCTGCCGCAAAGATTAATTGAATTAACCGGGATTGAATGTAAGTGGTCGATGGCAGTAATCGATTATTTATTTGAGTCAACTTAAAATTTATTTAGATTAATTATTAAAAATATTGTAAAAAAAATTCGTTATTATTGATTCAATTTATGTCAAAAAGTGAAATTATCTAGTATTTGGCAATTATATTCATACAACCTAAATCAAAACTTTACACATTTAGTAATTAGGTATTCAATACCTATTAATAACAATTATCGATCAAACATCCTAAGGAGAAACGAGAGGCATTCTACCAACAATTGCAAACCATTCTGGATGAAATACCTCATGAAGAACCCTTAATTCTTATGGGTGACTTTAATGCACGAATCGGAAATGAAATAGTTCCAGGAGTAAAACAAAAGGTTCAATGAAAACCATGTCAACGCAAATGGAGAACTCATGGCTAATCTCTGTGCTTTTTAACGAACTGAGAATCAATAATACATTCTTCGGCCATAAGCTTACAGTATACAGTATACACAATGTATATACACATCGACGTACATTTCACTTTATGTTTTGACTTAATTTGTTTGAAAATTAATCGCGACGCATGAACAAAGATAAAATGGAACAACTATATTATTATATAAAATTATTCATCATCATCTTGGTGCTACAGCTCTTAGAGGGCCTCGACCTTCTCAAGCTTTCTACGCCATTGTGTTCTGTCCCTTCCTTGCATTTTCCAGTTGCCGACTCCGATCTTCTCGGCATCCTGTGTTACCCCGTCCATCCACCTCAGCTTTGGTCTACCCCGTCTTCTCATTCCCAAGGGTTGCGCTGTCAGAATCTTTTTTATCATGTTCGATTCAGGGGCCCGGGCTACATGTCCTGCCCACTGCAGGCGGTTTCGCTTAATTATAGTGATAATATGGCTAGCCTGGAACTAAAGTGGTCTAAGTAACAAAACCACTTTTTCGAGAAAATTAAAAAAATACATTTTAATGTATAAGGCGGTTGGTACAGGAACTAAAACCAAAATTTTTGTACAAAAGTTTAATTACGGTTACCAAAAATCTTACAAACATAAAAAAAATTCTTACTGATAACTGAACTTCATTTTGTTAATTTTTTTATTTAAAATGTAACATTATTAAAATTATTAAATTATTAAAAATAATTAAGTAAACTAATTCATCCAAATCTTCACCTCGAAATGGTGGTAGTATGTCTTCATTATCCTCCCTATCACCTCTGCGATTGTAATGGGGTAAAGAAAGATAAAATGGATGATGCACAGGAGATACAAATTGTAGCATTTTTTTTATATCTTTCATTTTATTAAATTTTAGGGTCTAATATCTGCGGCAACCTCCGGGGAAAAGTTCCTTAATACTTGTGCAAATTCTTGAAAAGAATTCATTTTATTTAGGTCTATAGCATTATAAGGATCCAAGTAATCATCATTTAAAAACATTACCGATGTACCTTTGGAGAACTTGATTCTGCGTATTTGAGAAATCATGAGGTGACTTAAAATTCTTCAACTTATGGAATGACACAAACTTATCCACCATGTTTTTTACACGAAATGGGTGGCGCTTTCGACAATTTGAAATTAATTCCATCCATGCTTTAGGAATGTACACTGGGTTAAATTCTGTGCCCTACTAATAAATGAAAATTCGCCATCGTTGGGTAAATATGTGTGACCGGTAACCAGATAATTTACATAGATATCTTGAATGTTCGGTAAAACGTTAACCATGTACATAAGAAAATGTAACAAATTCCAGTTCCGATTTTGTCCCCCACAACAGTCACTAAAGAGAACAAGTTTTGTAGCATTAGGAATGTCGTTTTTAAAATAGTGATATAAACAACTTATCACTTCGTGAGAACCTGTAGCCCCTTTGGTCTCATACGACATGTCCAGAAAAACGTTTTCTTCACCACTTTCATAAGTATGAATTTCTAAGTTTACCATGTGCATCTGCCTTAAGTAATTCACCTCACCGGTATTTATGTGAGATAAGGGAAGTGTTCTTTCCAAATCAAATGTAATTAATACACCTGTACTCTCCGGCTTCAAACACTCGTTTTTGTAATCTTTCAGAAGTTTCCTAGCCTTTTGAGACAGAGCAATATGCTGGTCCATTTTTATTTTTACTTCTTCTGATTTTTCTTTATTACTTTCGGCATTTAAACTTATTTGAAATGCATCGCAAAATTTGCAAGTCCCTTTTTTAGGTATATAGAAATGAATATTAAATTCGATATTAAAGATTTTTTCATAGATACTTTTTTCATAGATACTTTTTCATAGATAATTTTTTAAAAAAAGTATCTATGAAAAAATCTTTAGAACCGAATTTGTTTTCCTTCAGTAATTAATTTACATTTAAACAGTTCGTACATTTTGGAAATATTGAAAAAGGGTGCTAAATATTGACGCTTTGAGGTCCTTCCTCCATAAAGTGGCTCTTAAATTTAGGAAAACTATTAATATGATCACGAATCCACTTCAATTTCTCCTCGTTTATTTTATTTCCAGGAACTTTTCTTCCTCTTTGATCGGGGAGGGGATATCACTATTTTCGGCTTTTTTTACTCTTAGTGCATAATCTAATCGATGATTACTTATTTGTAATACTTTAAAAAAATTTTACACACGTTCTGAACATTTAGTTGAAATATCCGTGAATATTGTTTACGACTCACAGATTCTGGGTGTATTTTTTTTTCGGGGACGTTTAGGTGCTTTAGTTCTAACTGTACCACACAACAAGCTAGTTTGCGCGTTCCAATCCTGTAGTTTGTAAAATCTGTCATGTATTTCTCTCTGGACATTCTTTGGCACTCTATACTGCATTTTAGACGACAATTACATTCAATGTAAAAAAACGTTTTAGCGGCCATAACTTTCCCTTTTATACTAGTGTATTCCTCTCCTGAAGCTCTACACCTCTTTCTGACGTATTTCCCCTATAAAGCCTCTTGTTCCATTTTCTTTCTTCCCTTTCTTACTTCAGTTTCGTTGATTAATGTGCTTCATAGACCACTTTAGAATTTAGAATTTTTACTTTGGTAGAAATCAATAGGTCTATGATGCATAGTGTTACATAGACCCCTTACGAATTTTAACAAATTTCAATTTCCCCAAAAGAAAAAGTGGTACATTGTTATTTTATGGACTCTAACTGAGATTTAGACATAGACCACTTTAGTACTGATAGATTACTAGCTTTTAAAGTCAAATATAACAAATTCTCAATTTTCATACATTTGCGACATAGACCACTTTAGTTCCAGGCTAGCCATATCTTTTCCACCAAACGTATTCTTGTAGATATTCTGCAGTTCAAAGTTATATCTACGCCTCCATATTCCGTTTGTTTGTCCAATAAAAAGATTAAACAAGATAATATGACTATTTATTTGGATGTTCTACGATTCATAAAGGGAAAAACAACTGCGGAAGGCTACAGGTCATAAACAATGACGTAACTTTGAACGTTATTTTTAATTTTTGGTATTATATTAACTATTAAAATTAGATTAATATTTAAATAAAAATATAATTGAACTATTTAAAATATATTTATTTCGTTGAAATCCTAATAATAGAAGTATAACTTTCTACGTGCGTACAAAGTACACACACTATTTTTTCATTAGAAGGATGTAATTAAGTAAGTGTTAATATTTTTTATGATTGGCGATAAAATTTTGTATGCACCACTTCAGTAAAGATTGTTTATCGAACTCGTCTGTTACTCGCCTCGCTAACTTCGCTCCCTCTGCTCGTAATATCATACTCGTTCGATAAACAGTCACTTTACTGACTTGGTACATAAATAACTATTATTTTTAGCTTATCATGGCAACTAAACATTTTAACAAAAAAATGTATGGGGTTATATTCACTAATAGCTGCATTGTTATTTGGGTCTCTTATTAATCAAATTCACAACAATGTAAGTATTGAATAATATATAGCAATAAGTTTTAAGTTACTACATTTTATTTAAAATTTTGTTAATGTCATTTTTTTAATGAAATTTTACACTGCCACCGGACAAACGGTTTTTGTATAGTCAAAACCTTTTTGTATTGCTTTACTTTAATTATTTCTGTTTACTTATTAATATCAAAAAATTACATGCTAAGTACAAGATATTGTTTGCTGATTTATTTTTACAATTGAGTACTTACTGATAAATAAATAACAAAACCTAAAAATACCTTTTGTACCACACTATCTAGCTACGGAAAGTTTGAAACGAAAGTGGAAGATCAAGTGAATTAAGCAAACAGAGCCTTAGGTTGCCCGAAAGAAACAATAAGGAAAAATAAAAAAATTGGAACAGAAGTGAAAGACGGAATTTACAAAACAGTCATCAGACCAATAATGACTTACGCCGCAGAAACACAACCTAATACAGAGAGGACAAAAAGGTTGCTAGAAACAGCAGAGATGAAAACCGAAACATCGATGGTAATAGAACTATGGAATAGAACTAGAAATGAAGATATACGACGGAGATGCAAGGAGGACAACATTAATAACTGGGTTGAAAACATAACAGTATAATGGAACAACCACATACGCCTAATGACAACAAATAGAGTAGTAAGGTCAACGAGAAACGGTTCCCCAATAAGAAGACGATCATTTGTAAGACCACGAAAACAATGGAATGAAAACGTACTGGAGGCACATTGAAAAAACTGACAGAGTCATATCTACACAAAAAGAAGAAGAAACAAAGCTGTACTAATAAAAAGAGAATAATCAACTTGATAAGATGATTATTTTCTATAAAATGGACTAATGTCTTAAGAGTAAACAGCAGCGCGTCATCAATATTTTTGTTTTTGTGACAACACACAGTGGTTCCAAATGCTGAAAACGTGGTCATGAGGCGAATAAAAATGTCCATATCTAGGGATTTTCATGTTTACATTTATGTTTTCATACTATCGCAGAGTCGTAATACGCAGGTATAGCGATCAGACTGGATATTTATATTGTGGCTCATGCTCATAGCTCAGGAACAAGTGAGCCATGTACGAGGGTATTTTGGCCGGCAGAGAAAGTGAAAAAGACGCGTATATTGAAAACGCTGTAAAACGTTTTGTAGTTTATCAATTTTATCGCTGTAAAGCAGAATCTTCTTTTTCAAGTATGTAGTGATGTAAGATGTAAGTTAACTGAAGATTTAGTATCAATAAATACCTTAAATTTGTTTATGCATAAATAGTGAAAATATACTTGAAATAATTAAACTTTTGTAAAGATACATTCAAAAAGCACAAAATTCTGCAAAATTCTGTGACTAATGTTTATTAGTCTTGAAGTATATGGTAAGAACATACATAATCACTTTGGTTTAGCTGCCTATAACTACCTATGCATTGCTGGCAGTTGTTTGAATATAAAAGTGGGAAGTGACGCATATTACATGGTTCTGGAGATTTTTGAATATGTATGGGCGGTTGTACATAAGTAATAGTTTCTGGATACTGTACTTCATAAACAAAATGTATTGGTAATCAGCAATTTTAAAAGACCCTTATAATATAAAATTTTAAACAAATATGCGTTTAAAATAAAATTTTCGAATTTATTTCGGCCATATTGGATCCACAATTTTGTTTTTTAAAAAAGTAATGTTACATTTGTAATTAGGGTACAATTAGGGTACTTAAACTACCAAATTTAATAAAAAAAATTGCGTTTTGATTGATATTTTTGATTTCTTTCCGCCATGTTGGATCCGCCAATTTGTTTTTCAGAAAAAATAATGTCAGATTCGTAACCAGCGATGCCAAAAATCCTCGAAAACGAAGTAGTTCCGAAGTGTATGAACAATAAACGCTTTTAAAGGTTCATGACCACGTTTTCGGCATTTGGAACCACTGTGCAACAGTGTGAAACAGTGAGGCAACAGTACCTCGGTAGTTCGACATTGACAGTGACATTTATACTATCAAAAACAATAATTTTTATACTCATAGGCGCGAAATGTTGCCGAGTCAGTCACGTTCGATTTCTTGTTATAGAAACATTTTTAGTAGATCCAATGTGACACAAAATCTAGGCATGGGATAAAAAAGTTTATTTGAAGAAAGTGTATTTTTTGTCTTTCTTAATGGCGATATAGGCTCCTTTTTGCAATATTTTATTTATTTTGTTTACGGGCGTTTCGCCCTATTTATTTATGGAGTAATTTCCACATACTAACATATTTCTGAAATTGGGCTCTGTACCACCATTCTCTATTATATTACAAATATGTGTGCCAAATATCTCGACAAAATATTCAAAATTACAGCCGCAATCTTGGACCGCGTTTGTTGCTACCTGCTGATCGCTACTGTTTGCTCTTAAGTAATGAAGAATGAATTTGTCTGTCTGTAGTTTAAGTTTCATGTCACCTAATATATTTTTTATATTTTAACAATGTTTTCTTTAATTGTGGAGCGTATTAAAGGGGGAATTCCCCTACCCCTACTCTCCCGCAGTCCCCCGTAGATCCGCCACTGCCCGTTGTTTTCCAAAGATAAGGCAAAACAGCAGCTATACTGGTATTGTGTAAGTGGGAAGCATTGATGAAAACATGATAATTCCTGTGTCGCTATAGCAGGACATTTTTTATCACCCCTTTTTTTCTATCAAAATTTCTTTGACACTATCTAACTATCACACTATGGGCCGGTTTTTCAGTTCTGGGTTAACCTATTTATTTTTTGGTCACCGAAATATTCATGGATAATCAGTTTTTCAGTACTAGGTTAGAGCTTAAACTCGTTTAAATTAACCACGATTTTAACCGATCGTCGTTAGATGGTTTAAGTCCGAATTTTGCGGTTACGCTTGCGCATTGGTGCAGTGAATGAATCATGTTTATTTTTTTGAGTACTTATTTATTAAGTTATTTTCTTTCATCGCGGGAAGTATTCTAATACCTCCTTATTATAATTAAATTCCTTCTCCTTATTCCTCCTTATTAATATAAATTATTATAAGGAAATTATTATTATTGAAATTATAAATTATTATCGTTATTATATAGGAAGGAATTATAAGGAAATATATTTAAATATACCCAGATAGCACATGACATCCCGCGGACGTCCGTTTCAGGTCCCAATTAAGTCCGAATGTACGGGGACCTCAATCGAACGTTGCCAGGAATTACAAATCCAGACGTCCCCAGGAAGTACGATTACGGACGTCCCCAGGACGTCTGTTTCAGGTCCCGCTAAGTCAGAATGTAATGGGACCTTAATCGGACGTCCCCAGGAAGTACGATTACGGACGTCCCTAGGAATTACGAATTCAGACCAGTTCAGGAATGGATCTAATAACCATCAGTTATTTGGCATTTGCAGTGTTGCCATACTTTATTTGTCTGTTTCTTGTATAATTCCCACCAATGGTATAATATACAAGAATAGAATAGTATGATTGTATAAGAACGTTTAATACCTATCTACATAGAGATATATTTATAGTCTAAACAAAATTTATACAGTTTATCTTCATTTATCAGTTGATCTTCCTTTTTATAAGAGTGTTAGTTAACTGTGAATGTAATATACTGAATAATTTAAATTTCAATTAATGTCTTAATAGTAATCATTAATAAAATGAATTTAAATTATCTTTTGATTCAAAAACATTTATACAGTTTATTTTTATTTAACTTTTTTGTAACAATTTTAATTATTTGATTTAAAATGCCTCTTTTGAGTTTTTTCTATCCAGTATTTACACTGATATTGTACTACTTACTTTTCCAAACTTTATTTTTTTGGTGGTTCAAAACAAACTATTGAAGCAGCTATTTTTAAATGTAACTTTATGTGATGTGGTTATGTTTGTGAAAAAATTGAGGATACGGCAACGGTGTCATATTATGTCAAGCGTAAAACCCTGCCTGGCCAATCAGAGGATAGGGGATATATTAACCGTTATAGAAATAGAAGGAAATGTTAGGTTCTATTCATTGCACAAAAGATTAACTTTCTAATGCAAAGAGAGAAATAGAGGAAGAATTTGTACAGCTAGATACAATACTTCAGCAAGGACCCCATTTTAACCATGGCATAAGTGTTTTTATAATATAAGGTAGGAACTTAGGTATATTCTTTTATCTACGATTGTAGGTAAAAGAATTATCAAAATTTGGAGGAGCAATAAAAAGACGCCTTGTTTGTTAAATTTTAATACAAATTTGTTTGATATATAGGTAATGTGTTTTTTCATTTTAAATGAAGATTTCATCTTTAAAAATTATGAGTAAATTTATATAAAATAATTTTAGACTTTTTCAACATTGTTTAATAATAATTAAACGCCATGTTTAAAATTTCTGAAAACATTTTACATAATGCCCTAAAAAGGTTTGGTCGGAGGTTCCAAGGAGGTTTTGGACGACCGTCCCAAGGAGGTTTTAGTCGGACGTCCCCAGGACAGTTTGGCCGGACGTCCTGGGCACGGATGATTTTGTAACATCGGACGTCCTCGGTACGTCCCGATGATGTCCCAGTACCTGAAACGTACGTCCTCAGGACGTACGAATGTCCTAATGGTATGGTTTGTTCAACAGTAATTGGTTTGAGTTCAATTAGTGCAGTCGTAAATATTATTAAATTTATCTGACCTGGCCCATTGTTAAGACCCACCCGGAGCGATAAGCCACCGAGGTAGACAGAGTTGGTCTTTTGCAATTAACACTGACTAGACGGTACTCCCATAATAAAGCCTAAAATAAATTTTACCTGAAACCGGGCCTTTTATACTATTATCGGTTAATCCGGGCTGTTTATAGTGGTAACTAATTGAACTTAACAATTTACTGTTTAACATACCATACATCCCGGGTACGTCCCAGGGATGTACTTGTGCTGTTTGGGTAACTGTAACAGGTACCTATGTTTACACTTACTCCTGTTACAGTAACAGGATTTAATGCATGATTCCTAGTAATATCTTAAAAAGATTATTTTATATTTGTTTACACAGCAAAACACTTAATTATTTACCAAAGAGTCTGACTTCTTATTTCCTGGTCAATCTGTTCAAATAGTAAAAAGACCGTGGTCTTTGACAAACAAAATCGGAAGAAAAGTCTAAATCGTCCCAGTAATTCTAATTCTCTTCTGTTATGAAACCGAGGTAGACGTTATGAACTAAACAAAGATTTCGAACCTGATATTGCATTGCATTAATCGTTTTTTAAATTTGGTTATGAAATTGTCTTTTATTTATTTTTCTGTCAAATTGATCATTATTTCTCGAATTGCACATGCGCACGTACAGTTACTGCTGCCACCAGAAGAAAAAAAGTGGTTAGCTAACCGAGATTTTCTTAACTTGAACTGAACAGTAAGCACTGAAAAACGCTATGAGGGTTAAAATACTAGTTAAAATTTAAACTAGGTTAGCTAACCAAAATTTTAACCGCTCACTGAAAAACGGGGCCTATCTAACACAGGTTTTCTGAAGACTAAAATACAATGCATCTACATATTTCTGACCACGAATTCATAAGCAAAACTCATGCTTGAAAAAAAATAAGTCTCTCTTCTTTCACTAATAAATATTTTCGTTCACTTGACCGTGAATTAGTGCACTTAATATAAACCGAGCACCTGACTCAAATAAATTCAGAAAGCTGTAGCTGCAGAGTAATAGTTTTTTCTGACCTATGTAAGTCATACGGATTTTTTTAATCTACACACTGAGAACTATTATTGACCCAACTTTCGTTTAATTTGACCGGAGCCACTTTTCCATAAGCAGTGTTGCGGGGTCCTTTGTTTTGTTGCATTGTTGTTTGCTATAAAAACTATTGTGTACTAATGTGTACAATTCGTTGCCTTATACTATACTTTAGACATACTTATTTCTATTATTGTGTAATTTAAAGTCTTTTTAATATTCTGCGATATTACAACGATAGTAACCACTTACTTTCTTTATTTTTGTAGGAAAATACTGTTGGAGGAATTATTGTTTTTGTAGGATTTTTTGTCGGAATTTTTATTCTCTGTCACGCAGGAGAGAAGATAGCTCAGTTGGTAATATTATATACATTTTTCATGTTATATTTTTTTTCTACTGGGAAATGAATCTAATCAAATTTTAACCACTTAGTAAAATACATAAAAAGGGTACAGGGAAAAAAACAGATATATCATTTCTTTTCACAACTGAGTAAATTGAATTTTAATGTTCAAAACCAATTATTTTTTATTTCAAAAAGGGATTATAAACAGTAATTTACATACAACAGGAGTTAACATTACCATAAGTTATTTTAACTACAGATTTTTGGTTTACAAAAACTATAGTCGCCTTTATTGCAAAAAAATCTGCATCGCACATGGTTTTACAGAAAGAAAAGCAGCAATGTCACCTAAAACAGACAAAAACCAGCCTTTTTTTAACTAAAAAAGAAAATTAATGTATTTTTAATGTTTATTTATTTATCAACATAAGTATTAATAATTTCAACTTACTGTTTGTTAGAGATGAGCCAGGTTCTGGAAAAATGCTTTTGCACTGCAAAACCGCATAAGACTCATTAGGTCGTTAAACTTAGCCTTTGGAATTGGTAAAGGACCTGTAGAAAAATTAAAAAAAAAATGAATAAATCTCATTTTTATTTAAGTTTCTTATAATTTACCACCGTATACCTGAACAGGCAGCAAAAATTCTCCACATCTTAAAGCTGAGTTTTGGTCAAAGCGTTTTCGTATTAATCAGGACAGTATTGGTCCATTGCATATTGAACGGTAGTAGATAAGGCGGCTATGATCAGATAATGCCAATATTTCCTTAAAACTCTGAGTTTTAAATGAGCATTTTTGTAAATATATTGTGTCTAAAAATGATTTCCAATCCAGTACCATGTTTTGTGACACATTCACTATAACAAACGGCGATGGTTTGGAACGGGAATGACTAATGACTTCTTTAATCAAAGGCAATTCTTCCGGGACCCCAAAGGGGCTCTTTAAATCCCACAATCCTAAATTTTTGTTACACTTCAAGTATAAATGTCCTCTTACAGGGAATATGATATTTATTTTTTTCAAATTATGAATTGTGTTGTTTACTACAAAATGAATAAATCGAAAAATAGTTTTTTATTTTGTCCTCCGGCAGAGTCACAGAAGATTTGCAGTCCTCTATCATGTTCTTGTAAGTAATTATTGATAAAATTGAGAAGAAAAGATGCAACTTCATTTGCTCCTTTTTTAGCGAATCCTTCATGATAGGTGTAAAAAATAGACTGACCAGAAGCAGTGGCGGCTGGTCCTATGAGGCAGGTGAGGCAGTGCTTATAATAGATAAATTTATCTGTTTGTACCTCCATCTTCAAAATGTATAAGTAGCAAAATTATGTGCCCTCAAATTTATCTGCTCGTCCTTCGTGTAGTGTACGTTAAATATTTGTTAGATATATGTTAATTTAAATTGCCACCACTTTAGATAATTAACGACATTCGAGGATACCTTCCTTTTTTTGACGAAATGAACCTATAGGTGCTCTAGGAGCGAAAGTATACTTGGACAAAATTGAATAAAACTCAGTGCTCGATATCTACCTTTTATTGCGTAAAAAATAACTTTATTTCATTTATTTTCATTTTATTATTTTAATTTCATAATAATTAATTTTCTTTTACGCTTTTTATATAAAAAAACAAATTTAACCCTTAGCTTATTTAACATAAAAATCAATCTTATATTATAACAGTAATTTGTTTCTTGATTGTTTGGATTGACCTATATTCAATAGGATTTACAATATAAGATTGGTTCTAAAATTAAATTATCACGTTTTTGTAGGTATATTGTTTGCGCACAATAATTTCATTTTTGCGACTGCTTAAACAAAATCAGTTGTCCGTTGTTCTCATGTAGTTTCTAATGTAAATTTTGCTTAATATGGCTGTACAACGCTGATGAGACCCAGGAAGGACGAAACATCTGATGCATACTGTTTTGATATGTGGTATTAGTAATTATTATTAGCTAAAAAAACTGCTACCTAGAGTATGAACCTATCACAGACTTGACCAGAAAATAATTTCTCTCTTTCTAAATACCAGCTTGCCACGTAAAATGGTATCCGAGATTTCGTTTGCTATTTTTGCCAATAAAATATTTATTTAATATTTTGCAAGGGTTAAAATAAATACGGCAATATTCTGTAGACGGCCTTACGTTATGACGTCACAGAATTGACCTTTCGCTCATTAAAGAGAAGTTAACCACAATAATACTATTCCTCAAGTGTAGTGTGCCTCACCATTTTGTATTATCACGAGCCGCTCCTGACCAGAAGAGAGGACATGTACATAAAGGCATACATAGACAATTGGCACTTATAGTACACATCGTAAGTGCCAATTTTCGGAATTGAAACATTTTTTGAAAAATAAATGCAGATGGCTTCCTTTTGTTGCTTTTTTGCAAATTTTTTGGCTTACCTTTTCTTTGAACTGAACGATTCTGCCTTTCTTTTATGCAAATCATTCATAACAGTTAAATGACTAAATTCATCAGTATTAGTCAAACTTTTAATAGTCCAAGTAATGAAGCTTAAAATAGTTTAAAACCTCGCAATTTTTACAAAATAGATCGATTTGCTTGAAAATTTGAGAATAAGTAGTGGATAGTCCAAGGAACAAAATCTATATGATATTGAAAGGCGCTTTTACCATGGGGGTGGTTGTCACTCCATCTCGGGGGTGCAAATTTTTTATTATATTTTGACGGCAAAAGTTGATAAAAACATTCATTCTAAGCAAAAAATGTTCTATACATTTGTTTGATAAAATTAATAGTTTTCTATTTATTCGCTATCTAAAGTGTTAGTTTTATATCGAAAAAATCAATGTTTTTAATAAGTTTTCTGCTAATAACTCCAATAGCTTTCGTTTTATCAAAACAACTTTACTTAACAAAATTGTACCTTTTGAAAAAATAAACAAAACCGTTTTTTTTTATTTTCTATAAGACCAAATGTAATCGAGCTATACTTTATTATATGTTAGCTCTTCTTCGTCAAATGTTAATTATTTATTATAGTTTCAAAGTCAAAAGACGGGAAAAATATGCATTTTTCGAGGATAACTTGTTCAAACTAATTTAAAGTATATATAAATATCTGTCTCAAGAAATAAAAGTATTTAGCTCAAAAATTAAGTGATTTATAATGAAAAGAATGCCAGTCCCTATTTTTTTCAACGAAAACGTGATCGAAAGCAACGCCCTAATCACCATCCTCATTAAAATTAATCATTGACTTTATTTGGTCTTATTTATTTATGTATTGTTAATAGGTTCTAGAAGTTTGACCGGCTTAGAGTGATTAGTTTAAAAAAAAATGGAGTTAAAAGCGAATAACGAATTATTGTAGTTTGGAGAAAATGGATTTTCTTCAGAATAGAAAGACTAGCGTCAGCGATACGAAAAAAGTTTGATTATGAAATTGTAGTCTATTTAATTTTCAAGAAGATGATTTATAAAAATTTTTTCTACGGCAAAAATTGAGAGCTATTGACAATTAAACCTTGTAATAACTTGCAAAAACCACCTTTACCAACCCTTTCAAAGTCACCTCTTTTTGCGACTGAGGATTTTAAAAAGATTTAATATTAATAGTCTTATAGATCTTGTAAAAATCTACAAAATTCTTTTTTACCAGACTTTTTAACATAAAAAATATAAAAGTGATGGTTAAAAAATCAATATATTTTTTGAGAAAAAAAAGGAGGAATGCAATTGGAAGCATAATAATGTAAGTTAGCGGTGTTTTTAGTCATTGTCCTTATTCATTCTTCTTTATTTATGTTCTAGTAATAAATTCTAGAAGTTTGACTGGCTTAGAGTAATTAGTTTTTAAAAAATTGGAGCAATAGGAATTTTTGTGGTTTAATAAAAAATGCCATTTTCTTCAGAATAGAAAGATTAGCATCAGAGATACAAAAATTTTTTTAAATATGAAATTATAGGTTGCTTAATTCCCAAGAACTTGGTTTGAAAAAAATTTTTCTACGGCAAAAATTGAGTGTATCGTAAATGAGTATATCGAAAAATATTGATTTTTTCGACATAAAACTAACACTTTCGATAGCGAATAAATCGAAAGCTATTAATTTTATCAAAAAAAGTATGGAACATTTTTTGCTTAGAATGAACGTTTTTATCAACTTCTACGGTCAAAATATAATAAATTTCCACCCCCGAGGTGGCAACCACCCCCTTGGTAAAAGCGCCTTTCGGCATCATATAGATTTTGATCCTTGGACTCTCCACTACTTATTCTCAAATTTTCAAGCAAATCTATCCATTCTGTAAAAATTGCGAGGTGAAAAGCTTCATTACTTGGACTATAAGCTGAATTTGAAATTCATCACACGTTGCGCATGTGTCACTTCTGGGGTATCTAAAATCAATATCAAATTCCTTATTAAAAATTGTTCTGTACGTTTAATACGAGACTTTAGCCGGTTTGTTTACATGACATGGCTGGTTTTCCCCTGGACGTTTGGACTAAGCTGGTTTTTATTCGGTACGCTATTAGTCGAGGAAATGAAGCTTAAAAAATGGCAAAACCTCGCAATTTTTTCGTCTAGCATCGATTTGTACAAAAATTTGGGATTAGGCCCATTACACCCTCTAGTTTATTTTCTATATTGAGCCGTTGTACGCTTTTGGTTTTGTAAGGGTGAAAACTACCCCTAATTGTAAAAAATTATAAAATAACATTTTAAACTTTAATATTGTCAACATTTGGTTCTTATTAGTTACATAATGAATGTTTTATGCTTTAAGATATACTGTCATAATATTTCAACCCTTAAAACCACCCTTGTTGGAGGTATATATAAAAAAATTACTTATCCTAAAAGAATAATTTCGGCTTGCATCGATTTACATAAAAATTTGCAATTAGGATCATCTCACCCTGTACTTCATATTCTATATCATGCTTAAGGGCGTTGATTATTTTTAGGGGTACACCCCTAAATCACCCATACACCCATATCAAAAATTATATAAAAACATTGTATACTTTAATATGGGTAAAATTTGGTTTTGATTGGTTAAATAATGATTGATTTATACTTTAGAATATAATATCATAATATTTCAACCCTTAAAAACCACCTTGAATAACATTACATTTTTATAAGTAGACATTTTAATAGGTCTAAACAGAAAAAAAAGTAGAATTAAAGAATTACAAAAACATTTATTTACACAAAAATACGAATTAACAAATATGTACAAATACAAATTCAAATAGTTTTTTAGTCATCTTCCAGTATACGAACTGGTTCTGTGGTATTATACATATACATTGAAAATTGTTCATAAGTAGACTATCCGAATTTTTCCGATTTTTTTAGTTATTATAGAAGATACAATTTAGTAGTCTATCATTTTTTTGTATCTCAAGTATTTTCAGAAATATTTGGAAGTAAAAGGTGAAAAATGGGAAATTCCAAAAAATTAATTTTTCTAAACTCCAATTTTTTTAAAATTAGGCCTTTTAAATAGGTCAAACTTCTTGGGTGTATTGATAATACTAATATAAAAGGAATTACAGAAAGGTAAAGACAAATTTTTAATCAAGATGGTAGTTAGGGGGTTGTTTGCACTGATTTTTTCATAGAGAAAAGCAGGTACCGACATTTTTTTGATCATAAGTCGCTTAATTTTCAGACTAGAAACTTTTTATTTTTTTTTTTTTTTTGAAAGGCCTAACTGTATACTTGAAAAAAAGATAATTTAAGATTTCCTCGAAAAATGCAATAGTCGAGGAAATGAAGCATTTTGGCTCGTAATTTTTTCGTCCAGCATGGATTTACTTGAAATTTTTACAGAAGGTAGGGAATAATAGTCCAAGGATCATTTTCTATATCATGCCGCTGTACGCTAAAACTTTGGGGGTGGTTGCCGCCCCATCTCGGGGGTGGGAAGTTTTTATTACATTTTAACCATGTAAATCGATGTAAAAAGTAATTCTAAGAAAAAAATGTTTTTGAATTTTTTTCGTAAAACTAAAACTTTTCGAGTTATTCCCACTTGAAAGTAACAGTTTTTCGTCGAAAAAATCGACTTTTTTTAAAGGGTTTTTTGAGAAAACCTCGAAAATACATATTTATTCAAAAAACTGCAGATAACAAAATTTTATCTTTTAGTAACATAAACTAAATTCTTCTTCTATAATATTTTTATGACCAATACAAACCAAGATACGGCATGTTAAATGTTAGCTTTTCTCGTCAAATACATAATTTGCAATATTCAAAGCCAAATAACGGGAAAACTTTGCATTTTTCGAGGAAAACTTAAAATATCTTTTTCAAGCGTGTAATTAAACCTTTCAAAGAATAGTAATAAAAAATTTATAGCATGAAAATAGAGCGACTTATGATCAAAAAAAGCCGGTATATACCTTCTTTTCTATACGAAAAAATCAGTGAAAATAACCTCCTAACTACACTCCTAATTAAAAATTAGTCTTCACCTTTCTGTAATTCCTTGTATATTTATATTGTCAATATACCCAGAAGTTTGATTTATTTAGAATGCCTAATTTTAGAAAAATTGGAGTTTAAAAAAAAATTGATTTTTTGCAATTTCGTATTTTTCATCTTTTACTTCAAAATATCTCCGAAAATACTGGAGACACGAAAAAAATGATGAACTTCTAAATTGTAGATTTTTTAATAATTAAAATAAAATTATATTGTGCATATATTTTAATTAAAGTGAATATTTAGCGAGATATAGCTGTTTAAAACCTCTATTTACGAGCAAACACCCCCTTATTCGAGCCCTTTAAACACACCCCAAGTAAAAACTAAGGGATCTAACGGAATTTAATTTACACAGCCTTATAGATCTTCAAAAATCCTATAAAATCGTTTCTGAAAAAGCTTTTTGTCGCCAAAAATGAAGGAGCTATGTTTATAAAACAATTTTTTTTTTCGAAATATATTCGAATAGTCCGCTTATGGAACATTTTCAATGCAAGTATAATACCACAGAACTGGTTCGTATACTGGAAGATGACTTAAAAACTATTTGTGTTTGTACTTCTACATATTTGTAAATTCGTATTTTTGTGTAAATTAATGTTTTTGTAATTTTTAATTCTTTTTTTTTTCTGTATAGATCTATTAAATTATCTACTTATAAAAATTGTAATGTTCTTAAGGGTGGTTTTTAAGGGTTCAAATATGATATTATATCCCAAAGCATAAAACAATCATTATTTTTAGCCAATCAAAACCAAATTTTACCCATATTAAAGTTTACAATATTTTTATATAATTTATGACAATAAGGGGTAGTTTACACCCATAAAAATAATCGACGCCCTTGAGCATGTTATAGAATATGAAGTACAGGGAGCAATGATCCTAATCCCAAATTTTTATTTAAATCGATGCAAGCCCAAATTATTCTTTTAGGATAAGTAATTTTTTATATATAGCTCCAACAAGGGTGGTTTTAAGGTCTGAAATATTATGATAGTATATTTTAAAGCATGAAACAATCATTATGTAACTAATAAGAACCAAATGTTGACAATATTAAAGTTCAAAATGTTATTTTATAATTTTTTACAAGTGGTTTTTTTAGGAGTAGTTTTCACCCTTAAAAAACCAAAAGCGTACAACGGTTCAATATAGAAAATGAACTAGAGGGTGAAATGAGCCTAATCCCAAATTTTTGTACAAATCGATGCTGGAGGAAAAAATTGCGAGGTTTTGCCATTTTTTCAGTTTCATTTCCTCGACTACAAAGTTTTTCCGTTATTTTGCTTTGAATATTTCAAATTATGCATTTGACGAAAAAAGCTAACTTTTAGCATGCCGTATCTCGGTTTGTATTGGTCTTAGCGATATTACAGAAAAATAATTTGGTTTATGTTACTAAAAGCAACAATATTGATGTCAACAGTTTTTTGATTAAATGCATATTTTTCGAGGTATTCTCAAAAAACGCTCTAAAAAAGTCGATTTTTTCATCAAAAAACTGTTATTTTCAAGCGCGAATAACTCGAAAAATATTAGTTTTAAGAAGAAAATGTAAAAAACATTTTTTTCTTATAATTACTTTTTACATCGATATGCATAGTTAAAATGTAATAAAAAATTCCCGCCCCCGAGATGGGGTGGCAACTACCCCCAAGGTTTTAGCGTACAGCGGCATGATTATAGAAAATGATCCTTGGACTATTCCCTACCTTGGATTTACTTGAAAATTTCAAGTAAATCCATGCTGGACGAAAAAATTGCGAGCCAAAATGCTTCATTTCCTCGACTATATATTTTAGATATTGTTTTACGTTTACGCCATACTACTGTAGCACGACAAATTAAACAATCATAAAAATATACTTAGAAAATATTGTTAGGTCATAGGCATTATAAAATTTGTGCTACGTAACTTTTCGGAATGCTCCGGTAAGCTACAGTCTCAGAGGTTTAAGGGAGTGAGTTCTTGAAATAATATTTAATATTAAGCAAACGAATTAATTATTGGGCGCCATTAACAAATCAACATGTACTGCCATATGCCTATACAAACGTTTTAGTGCAGTCACTGAAGGTTTTCACCTCCGATTTCGTTGAAACTTTATCGATTTTTATGAAAATTGGTGAGTAGTTAGAGGATACCACAAGGAATAAAGGTGAGATGATGTCAACTTGCGCTTTGACCCTGGGGGTGGATGCCACCCCTTCTCGGGGGTGAAAATTATTTTAATAAAAATAATACCAATAGCATAGTCGATAGAGGGACAAATTTTAAGCAAAACTTGTTATATAATGTTATTAATGTAAATCAATACTTTTTGAGTTATTAGAGATCAAATATTTTATTTTTTCCTAAAAAATGCATGTTTTAAAGCTATCTTTCACGTATAACCCAAAATGTATAAGCTTTTGCAAAAAAGTTATTACCAAAATTAAAGATAATAAAATACTGAATACTCTTCTTACTTAAAGAACTAAACTAATGTTAATTCAAAGTGACTTATGGGTAATTGAATGTATATTTTTTTCGACGAGTACTCAAATCTAAGCATTCAAGCTTAAATAACGAGAAAACGATGCAATTTATAAAATATACCCTCTACACTCTACACACTTGTCAAAGAACTTTGGAATACCTATCGAATAAGCTCCAGAAGAAGTTAATAGCATCAAAATTAAGCAATTTATGATGAAAATAAGAGAACCCTTTCGATTTTTTTAGGAAAAAGTGAAAAATTAAACATATGCCATTTCCACAAAAATTAAAATTTATAGTAATCCTTACAATAATTTCTTTATATTAGCATAAGTAATTATTTTAATAATTTTGACCGGTTTAGAATGCATATTTTTGACACAAGATGTAATTTAAAAACGCTGGACGGAAGGGCCGACCGAGAAGTTTATCGTACCGATCTATTATCGTTATCGTACTAGATACTGGCATTCTATAAAAATAACAAAGTTACTCGTTATTTTGATATTTTAGAAACACCTCGTATACTTGAAAATATTTTATGGTTCTACGCATCATTAATTCCTGCATTTGAGAAAATGTTTGATGCCATATTTCGGGGACACACTATAGATGTATAGATTATTGCATAAATCAATAGAATATTATGGTAGGGAAGCCCAAGCGGTGATTTTTGCAGTTACTCAAGAGCGTCAGATTATTACATGGGGAGAAGCCTTGTACCCTGAAAATGTACCTCTACCATATATTGGCTCTTAATGCAAGGGAGTTCGTTAAGGGAGGGCCGAAAAAAATATATCCTTAAAAAAACTCGAAATCGTTAGATTAAGATAAGGTAAGTTAAGTACATGCAAAGAGTGTATATTTAAAAAATCTGACGATTTGAGCGGGGCGTAAGAAAATGGCTAAGTCCCAAAGTTTCACAAGAAAAAGCGAATATTTTGCGAAATGATTGACAGGTCAAAAAACTAAAAAATACGTACTCAATATTTTTTCACAAATCTATCGAATGATACCAAACACGACTTCTGACGGAGAGGGTTGGGGGGTAAATTTAATATTTTAAATACGAATCCCGCGATATTTCGCGAAATAAGCATCAGATAGAAAAACTAAAAAATACACGTATTCAGTATTTTTGAAAAATCTATCGAATGGCACCAAACACGAACCCACACGGAGGTGGGGTCGGGGTTACTTTAAAATCTTAAATGGAGCCCCAATTTTTTATTGCAAATTTGGATTCGGAATTATGGATAGATCGCGTTATAATCTAAAAAAACGATTGTTGGAAGTGGAAAATTAAATTTAAAATTGACAAGTCCCCACTAAAATGGAAAACTTTACTTAACTTTTTTTGGTTTTAGGACCTACTCTTCACAACTCAATAGGTCCCCAAAGCGCTCGAGTGACTGAACATTTAGCATACTTTGCTCCCCTACCATTATAGTCATACTTTCATTTCAAATTAGTTCATTTTTCTGAGAAATTAATAGTTTACAATATTTGCATTTCATTCTATTTCTATTACGCCAGTCAATGCGCGAGATTAAGAACAAGATATATTTATTACCTCCGAATTCTATCCTACTGCATGGATTTTAATGAAATATTGGGAGTAGCCCAATCTCCTAATTCAAAGTCTATCCTATATACTATGGCGCTTTTATCATGGGGGCGGTCCCCACCACTTCTCGGGGGTGGAACATTTTTATTTTCGAATTACATGGAGAAAAAGAAAGATTTTTAAGAAAATTTAGCTATAATTTGATCACATTTTTTACAAAAACCATTTCATTTTAAACCCGTTCAACTTTTTGAAAGTAGAAATTACACTGTATTAAAAGGTATTGCAGAAGAAAAACAATGCATTTAAATTCTGGTGGATGAGGGATTAAATGTACGTACTTCTCATTTTTCCTTAAAGCACATTAGTAATATATTTTTTTGCACCATATCTCGCTTAGTTTGAATGTAACCGACATTTAACGGTGCCCGTTTTAAAGGCCTTTTCAAACACTAAAAAAGGCGTTGGTAGCATTATACACCTAAAACCTACCGTTCCTCTATTATTTCAAGTTGAATACACCAATTTGAGCATGCACCAAAAAACAAACTCTTTTCACCTATACCCTATTCCACGAACATACGCCTGTTTTGGATTATTTCGACAACGAATAGTTTACTGTGCAAAATAAGAAGAACGAAAGTAAATTGCAAATTACATTGTTGTTTATTGGAATAATTATTAGCGCTATTTACTTTCGTACTTCTTATGTTGCACAGTAAAATATTCGTTGTCGAAGTAATCTAAAACAGGCGTATGTTCGTGGAATGGTCCATACCATATCTCTTTTTGTATTATAAATAGAACATTTACGAAGGAACGAATCTCTTTGTTATTTATAATCTAAAAAAATGTTTTATATAGTGTTTTTAGTTCGATATATCGTTTTTAAGGTATTCACAAAAAACCGTCCGAAAAGTTGTCATTTTTCAATGAAAATGGTCAATTTTCAACTACGCATAACTCAAAAAGTATTGAGTTCTCAAAAAAAAGGATGGACCAGTTTTTGCTTAGAAATAGGTTCTCTAGCCACTTCCGTGCTTATTGTGACCAACAAATTTTCCACCCCCTTGAAGGGGTGGGAACCGCCCCAAGATAAAAGCGCCATAATATATAGGGTAGATTTTCTTTCTTGAGCTATTTCCTACTTACTGTGAAAATATCAAGTACATCGATGTAGTAGGATGGAATTCGGAGCCAAATACCCTCATGGACTGCCCTATAATAATGCTCTGCTACTATCGCGTGAGAGAGGACACACACAAGATTATAGCAAAATTTCTATTTACTGTAACTTTTCGAGTTTTTGAGCTACAGCAACGAGTTTTATGTCATGGGAAAGGTAATTTTGCATTCTTTCAAAATGTGTAAAAATATACAGGGAGTATCTAAAAAAATTAAGATTTTTTTTCATTTTCGGTCGAACCAGAAGCCAAATTTTAGGTCAAATTTATTGTGAAAATAGATAATAAAGTACTATATATGTCTGCAAAATTTCAAATTCTAGTTTCTATTACAAAGGAAATTACGGGTACTCGAATATTTTTTAATAAAAAATTCATAACTCCCCTTCTATGGGGAGTTAAGAAATCTGACTAATGTCGTTTAATTTACAGATTGAACATCAAAAACATATCAAAAAATAAACAAATTCCTTGGAGACATTTTTGAGAAAATCTAGTTCAAAGTTATGTTAAATTTTGACCCCTTAAATATCGGCAACCCATAACTTTTTCTGAAAAACGATAATATTCTTCTTATAGCCCATCTTTAAGCTATATAACGACTTTTTCAAATTAAACTTATCTTAAACAAGTTTTTAGATAGGTAGGGAAATGTGTCGGGTGGGCTGTCGGCCATGTTGGCCGCCATTTTGAATTTGGAAATGTCAAATTCCGTATTTCTATTTAACTATCGATGAGCTAACTTTGAGTTAAATTTCATTCGTTTCGGTCAAAATTTGCAAAAATGGGCCTTAAATAACCCACCTATTTCGGCCCCCCTTTGAGAGGTTTTTTTTAAAAGCTTAGTTTCTCGACAAAAGTTTCTTAAACTTACTCATACCGAATTTCAGTATGAGTAAGTTCGAACATCGAACATTGCTCACTTGAACATAGCGAAATTTAGTTTAAATAATTGATTTTTAGTTAAAAGTTCGGGACCCACGTCCCGCGAAGCTTGGATTAAGTTATTCTTGAAAAAGGCATATTCTACGCCACTACTAGATCCATTTCTTCCACTTATTTCACCGAAACAACAACACAAGAGTATACCGGTATGGTATTTACAACAACCATATCGTTCTTGCTACTTTCACTACAGAATATACTGAGCCTACTAAGCCCACAGACCACAAAAAAACTGGACTTCACTGCCTGTCAGATCAAACTCATTTTCCTCAGAACTTTGACTTTCTGTCATAAACTATATTCCCTCACCTTTTTCTCTTTTTAACCAATAAAAAATATCTAAGCTTCCTAAACTTATTATTAACCGATAAAAAAAATCAAAACACATTCTAAATCCAACCTTTTTGGTAAAGAATTATACTCTTTAACTAATAAGGATCATTTAGTAAAGTCAACGAAACTCTCTGAGTTCTAACACTCTCAAGAAAGATATTGCTGAATCCACGATTCTACACCTGCGCTCTCTGATACCAAACTAGCACGTTTTGTGTATCTAACTTCCTAAATTCGTGGCGCCATTGACCAATAAAATACTTTGTATCTCTATTCTACCTCACAAACTGAACGTTAAGAGTTTAATTCTCGAGCAATAATATAAACACAGGAAACCTGAATTAGATATGACTGCAAAATAATAACGTCGTTTTTTTAACACAACTGATAAATTACAATTCCATATTGAGTTATACTCCAACGTTTTTTCGGAACAGAAATAAATTCCTTACATTCGTTCTTATGTCTACAGGGTGGGACAAATACATTTACAATTTTTGGTTTCTGGATGAGGCAAAATAATTGCTTTCTTTTGCACCGTTTCACTACGGTAGGTTTTTTTTTAGTTTTAGTACTCCAACTAAAATATACGTTGTCATTTGAAGAATTTAATGTCACCTCTACCAAGATTTTCAATAAAAAGTGAAATATCTGTTTTCTCCCTGAATCCTTCATATATAGTTTATCCTAAGCTGTGGCCTAAGTAAGAAACTATGGGAGAATCTAAAAATTATGCTAAAATAGCAGTTTCGTCAGTGGCGTAGAATTTGAGAAGGGTCAACCATTCACTTTCCCCTTGCTGCCAAATAAGACAAGTTTCCAATTATTAATGAAAAGCCCTGTGTATGTAACACGATGTTAGGAAAAATCCAAAAATTATACGCATTTTAGTTGTATTTATTGGAATTATTATAGTAGGGGAAGAAATTATGCTAAATTTGCAGTTACTCGAGCGTTATGGGGGCCTATTGGGTTGTGATTATTAGGTCCTAAAACCAAAAAAAGTTAAGTAAAGTTTTCCATAAAGTGGGGGACTTTCCATTTTTTAATTTAATTTTCCATTTCCAACAATCGTTTTTTTCTGATTATAGCGCCACCTATCCATAATTTGAAAAAATGTCTCGAATAAAAGTTGCTTATTTTTACGTAAAGAATCCAAATCTGCAATAAAAATTTTGGGCTGCTATTTAAGATGTTAAAATAACCCCCATCCCACCTCCGTGAGGGGTCGTGTTTGGTGCTATTCGATACATTTTTCACAAAATATTGAATACGTGTATTGTGCAGGTTTTCGATCCGACGTTCATTTCGCGAAATATCGCGGGGTTCATATTTAAAATTTTAAATTTACCCCCCCTTTCTGTGGGGGTCGTGTTTGGTATCAATCGATAAATTTTGGAAAAATATTTAACGCATACTTTTTAGTTTTTCGATCTGAAGTTCATTTCGCGAAATATTCGCTTTTTTGTGAAATTTTTTACTCGCCCATTTCCTTGCCCCGCTCGAATCGTCAGATTTTTGAAATAATATATACTCTTTTGCATGTACTTAGTTTTTCTAAGGATAGATTTTTTTCGGACCCCCTTAACGAACTCCCTTGTATTAAGAGCCAATATATGGTAGAGATACATCTGCAGGGTACAAGGTTTCTCCTTATATGATAGTCTGACGCGCTCCAGTAACTGCAAAAATCCCCGCTTAGGTTCCCCTACCATTAGTAGAAGCAGAGTAGTTTTATGACCCAGCAGGTCTCAGTAATCACAAATATTAAAAATTTTAGTAATTATTAATAGTGAAGTACGCATTTTTTAAATATTTTAAAAATTAATCATCGTCATTTTTTGAGTCACAACTTACTGTACCAATTATCTATCAATAGATTAATTGTTTCTACATATATAGTACGGGATCCGAATGGGAGGTCGGAATGTACCCATCTGCTTGCAGGATGAAACATTTTTTTTTATTAAATCATACAGAAGTAAAAAACTTCATTTGTACAATGGTATAAAAAGTTTATTAAAAACTATTAAAAGTCATCCAAAAGGATCTTCACAACGTTTTCGATCTAGATCAGATCATCTTCAGTGCCTAGAACGAAGTATTTCCACGTTAGAATGAATGCAAAAGGTTAAAATTGTGACTAGTTAAAGAAAAAATGTGGTAATACTCACGTTCTGCCTAGTACATAGTACCTTATGAAAATGGTGACATCGAGAAATATGGTTTACATTTTAAATCTATAATATTTATAGCGACTCCAAGTCGATGTTAAAGGATTAATTTATATGTTAGGAGTGCTCAAAGGGCAACATGGTTCCCTGCTCGATAAAAAATCGTGGTTCTTGCCAGTTCAAAGGACACAGACCAACAAAGGTGAAGAGGATGAAAATCCAATTATTAGACAGAAGTGACATGACAAGACAGGAAGTCAATTTTTGGTTATGAATATAAAATAGTGTTTTTAGAATTTAGGGCCGGTTGTTCGAACGCTAATCAACAATGATCATTATCAAATATTTAATTACTGTCACCAACTGTCAATGTCAACTTTGTTTGGGTAGCTGAAAACATAATTAATTACAATAATTATGAGATTTATTAATCGATTATGTTAATAATTGTTATGTTAATTGATTAACTAGTCTCATAATTGTAATCAATTATGTTTTCAGCAACCCAAACAAAGTTGACATTGACAGTTGGTGACAGTAATTAAATATTTGATAATAATCATTGTTGATTAGCGTTCGAACAACCGGCCCTTAGATTATTATTTAAACTGAATGTAGATTAATAACTGTATTAAGTGAAATTTAAATTATAATAAATTAGGAATATAATGAAAAATCGAAAAGGCTACTCTCTGTTACAGAAAAAAATGTTGTTACTGTTAAATTGATAAATGTTACTCATAGTAGAGTCAGTGACGTCACTGGTGACAGTTATGAAAGAAGACGAATATTTAATTTAATTTGAAGTAAAAAGTGAAAGAAAATTAATTCAATGTGAACAACTTCAAGACCTGTAAAGGTAAGGTACATAGTAATAATGTAAAAATAACAGAGTAATGATGTAAAAATACAAAGAGTATTGTTGGTTGCCTGCTATTGTAGTTGTGATGGTTGTTGCAAATTGAAAAAATATTCTAATTTAAATTTATTGTCTGAATTAGTGAACTGATAATTTGACATTTATAGAAGGTAATGAAATAAACAGATTGAAATGTATAAAATATAAAATACTATAAAAGATTTACGGATTTAAAAGTGTACATTTGAACTGGTGACATCTGTGAACGAAGACGAATATTTAATTTAGTTTGAAATAAAACGTGAAAGAAAATTAATGCAATGTGAACAACTTCAATACCTATAAAGGTAAGGTACATAGTAATGTTATAAAAATAAAAGATTTTCAATATGCCCTTGGTCTCTTTTTCTTTCTCTTTCCCATCTTTAACTATACCTTCCTTAACACAACTTATCCATTTTTCATTTCCAATGTTTTTTTCATATATTTCCCAAACACAAAGTTATTGCCATCCCTAACACAGTTAACCCTCTTTCCTTTCCAACCTCCTTTATTATAAAAAAATTTTTACCAACCACAAAGTTATATTGCCATGCCTCCTGTCTCTGTCTTTTTGGTTCCACTTGCACTTCTTGCTCTAGTTATTCTTTTCTTTTTCAACACTATTCATTAACTTCCTTTGACAATATTTCAATCTGTTACTCCGTTACTAACTATACAATTTCAAATTTTCAGTTTATCAATTTATTGTATCAGTTCAACTCGAATTTTTACTTCATATCGAAAATAATCCCAACATTCAATCTGGATTACATAACTTTCATTCAAATGTACACTCTTAAATTCATAAATCTTTTATAGTATTTTATATTTCATACATTTCAATCTGTTTATTCCATTACCTTCTATAAATTTTAAATTATCAGTTCACTAATTCAGACAATAAATTTAAATTAGAATATTTTTCAAGTTGCAACAACGATCACAACTAAAATAATAGACAACCAACAATACTCTCTCTATTTTTACATCATTACTCTTTTATTTTTACAACATTACTATGTACCTTACCTTTATAGGTATTGAAGTTGTTCACATTGCATTAATTTTCTTTAACGTTTTATTTCAAATTAAATTAAATATTCGTCTTCATTCACAGCTGTCACCAGTTCAAATGTACACTTTTAAATCCGTAAATCTTTTATAGTATTTTATATTTCATACATTTCAATCTGTTTATTTCATTACCTTCTATATATGTCAAATTATCAGTTCACTAATTCAGACAATAAATTTAAATTAGAATATTTTTTCAATTTTCAACAACGATCACAACCAGAGTGCGTCCAAGGAGAGTGTAGCCAAGCCCGGAAACCAGAGCAAAATATGGCCGCCCTCAGTGATCACTGGTTGCCCTAGTCGCACACAAAAATATAAATTTTACATAACTGTCAGTTGTAAAAAGAAGATTGAGGTTATATAGAAACATTGCAAAAAATGAAAAAATGCAAAATTATATTTTGATTAAATTAATGTTATGTTATTTTATTAGAACTGCTTGTTTTGAGAAAGTCTGAAGTGCCTATAGATAGTGCAATGTTGATTCGGAGAAAAAAGACGTTAATTCATAACAGAAACTAAATTAATCTGAACCAAATCATTGTAAACAAAATTCTGGTCTTATTATGGATGGGCTGCAGTGGAGCTTGCAATAATTGGTTTCACACCGATTGTGTAAAAATATCATTTGCTTCTTAAAAAGCTAAAACGGTATTGTGATAATTCTATAGAAAAGGTGAGAGTATGAGTTGAAGTCATTTAGGTTCCGATGTGTGGAAGATACTGGGAATAAGATAAGAAGCTGGTCAAAATAGTAAACCAGAATACATAGCGTGGAAGGAGTTAGTATGGTTATTGTTAATGAAAAGTATAAGCATTTATCAGTTATTCTGCAGGTGGATTCTCCCAGGCATAAACTGTTGCTAGAAAAGGGGTAAGATCAGATGAGGATGCTGGAGCTAAACTGGTCTGTTACTTACAAGATTAGTTTTTGTGATAATTTGCAAAATGTGTTTAGGTGCCTCTTTTAATACTAGTGACATAACCAGTGTTTAAACATGGATTAAAAAATAGTGTGTGTACTTTTATGTATGTAAGTTATACTTACAGTAGACGCCCTCTTAACCGACCGACCCTACACCTTTTTGGATGATACTATTTTTAGATTAGAGGTCGTACAAGTTTCATAATTTGTCTTGTGAGTGATATTGTTAATTACATATGTATATACACATCGACATTCGTTTCACTTTATATTTTGACTTAATTTGTTTGAAAATGAATCGTGACCCATGGGAAAAGTTATAGTGGACGGACTATATGTACATACTACTTTTTTGTTTATAGATCATAAAATATATATATTTTTAATAGAGTTACATATGTAATGTCTTTCTGAGGGTGGTTTTAAAGATTTTCGGTTTAACCAACTTCTTGATTATCCGACCTATGGGCAGCTCCCGTCATGGTCGGTTAAGAGAGCGTCTACTGTATATATGATTTCAACTATTTCAAGGAAATAAATAGATTCAAAACAAACAGTTTATTTGTAATTTATTTAAATATTAAATTAAATTTTAATACTTACTACTTTCCAAAAAATTTCATTAAAAGAATAGCACAAATTAAAAAATAATAAAACATATATTTACTAAAAACACCAATATATTTTGTTCACACTTTATTTCCACCGATACGTAACTTGAAATATTTAGCAACTAACTTTATATTGTCTGTGTGCACAATAGTGCATACTGTTAGTTTTATAAAAAAACTCACAACATTTTTCCCAATCGCACCTAATAACTTCAAAAATAGAATCAAGCTAGAAACATAAAGCATAAACGAACTTATAGGTGTTTAATTCAAAATGACAAAAAACATATAAACGTTTTTTGGACAGAAAAGTAATAGACCACTTGTGCGTTTAGATTTGTCAATTTTAATCAAAAGCTAAGTAATGACTGCTAGGTCTGTATGAATTTTTAAGTCTGTATTACCCATTATTCATCACCAATAGCTGGTAATGTATCCACTGGAAATGTATCAGAAATTTCAACACCTCTTCTTGGTTAATGTGGAAGAGACAGATAAAATTAATGGAACATTGCTGGAATAAAACTTTAAGCGATAGTCCATATTCTCCACTTACTGCGGTCACTTTATTAAGTAAGCAGTATCTGTAGGTTTTCATGTGATTCAGCTAAAAGAACTGTATCATCAGCGTATCTTAGGTTATTTATGATCATGCCATTATTTCTAATGCCTATGTTTATTTCATCCATTGTCTTAATTAATATGTCTTCTGAGTCATCATCATCATCAATGGTGCTACAGCCCTATGAAAGAGCCTCGACCTTCCCAAGTCTATTACGCCAGTCAGTCCTATCCATTGCCAACCGTTGCCAGTTTGCTGTGCCTATTTTTCTCCCATCCTCATCTACACCATCTTTCCATCTAAGTTTTGGCCTACCCCTATTTCTACTTCCCACAGGTTGTGACATAAGGATTCTTCTAGGAGGGTTGTTATGCTGTGATCTTGCTAGATGTCCTGCATATCTTAGTCGTCCTATTCTTATAAGAGATACTACGTCTTTTCCACCAAATATATGTTTATATCTGTGGTATACCTCGTAGTTGTACCTCCTCCTCCAAATACCATTTTCACAGATGCCACCGAATATGCCTCTCAGGATCCTTCGTTCAAATATAAGCAGAAGGTTTTCATCTGCCTTGGAGATGGTCCATGTCTCCGATACATATGTCAACACTGGTTGTATAAGGGTTTTGTATATGGTTATTTTTGTTTTTTGGCTTAAGTTTCTGCTTCTCATATGTCTACTCAGTCCAAAATAGCATTTGTTCGCTAGGATTATCCTTCGCTTGATTTCTTCTGTCATGACGTTTTCCTTGGTGATCAGGGAGCCTAAGTATGTGAATTTGTCCACCACTTCAAAGGTAGAGTTATCAACAGAGAATTGGTGACCGATGTTTATGGCTCTATTGATGGGATGTCTTCTGAGTACCTATATATTAAATAATATTGGTGAAAGTATACACCCTTGTCAAACACCTTTTTTTTCATTTCTATTTCTTCTGATGTTATGTCTTCTATTCTCACTACCGCTTTTTGGCCATAGTATAAGTATATAGCGAGCCTATAAGGGTCCGTTTTTCCTTTAGAAATATGGAAACCTAAAAACATTCTGAATTATTCTATACCTATACAATATTGTGACAATCAATTGATATCGGCCCTGGACAGATAACGAAGTACAGGCATATTTGTGCTCTTCACAATTTGTTAGTTCTTGAGTGGTGAATCAATATCTATGAAAGATCTTTTAATTTTTGCATACTGGTAAACAAAAGTATGTTACATCTCCTACTGTAAGTAAAACTGTAAACAATTTAAAATGATTGATTTAACATGTAGTGTTACCACTTTAAATTCTTAACCTGTCCAAATCAACCGGATACAAAAAGCTGACAAGTTTCTTTGCTAGTGACATGTGAGCGATTTTACTAATTTGATTTTTAGGTATTAATATTTATTTTGAATTGACTTTATTTATTTTTAAATAAGAACACTTATATTAATTTAAATACACAGACTTACTTCATATTATTTATTTACCACACTAACTTACAAGAACAATAAACACTTAACGGTATTTAATTTATTAGGAAATACTACACATTATCAAATCTAACTTATATTGTACTTTACAAAATTTATCTAATCAAAAATACCTCCAAATCGTACGCTCTAATACAGTATCTCGTCGTGGCTTTATTAGACTTCTCACTCATTCACAATCGTTGCCTTAAATACTATTTACAGTTTTTCTAGAACAAAAAGAATGATAGCGTCATTTATCTGTTAAAAGAGTCTCCCTTTGATTCTAGAATGATAATAATATTTACATAAAATAAAGTAACGTTTACATGTATCCAGAAACTGGTGCCAGTCTCACTGGAATGCCAGTGGCATGAAAAATAGACCACCTTTCTATTCAAGACAGCACTGGCAGACGGCTCTGGACTGGCACAAAAAAGTGTTTACACTTGAACAAAACCCTATACAAGATGACTCTGCCAGATCCTTGGTAGAGGAAGAAATTAGAATAATCACAAGAAACTTCTTTGATGGACAACGGATCATCCAAGTAACGAATCAAGACTGCTAAATACCCCTCCTGGATTTGAAAGGTGACTGAAGAAACCATGGCCAACAGACTTAATAAATTAACTATTTATGTGAACTAATATAAAATATATTATACAGGAGAGTTGCCACATGGCAGCTTCTCCCTCATGTGTTCAACATTCACACCATTTACTTATAGCTTCATGATCAGATGGTAAATTAAATTGTGTATTAAATAAAAAATGTCAAAATATTTTTTGTACCTAAAGGTGGAGCAGAATCTATTTCCTGAATTTCAGTTATACAATTTTGATCGCTTATGGAAGATGTTTGTTGTCCTTTATATACTTTCTTATTTTGTACACCAATCCTTTTTCTTGGCGATTCCAAATTCAATTCTTGTTCTGCATTACTTCCAATCATTGCAGGAAGTATTTGTATTGTACGATGACCTGATACTAAAGATATAGGAAAAGTCAAACAATGAGGAATGCACATAACTTTCCCCTTGTTGCCATATTCTAAATTTGAAAAAATATATAGAGAATAGTCAGATTTTTTTGATATGCCATTCCTATTACAGCAAGCATTTCATTGGCTAGAATTAGTGACGAGTATAATATATGATGTCATGGTTACTGACGTCTGTCATAATATTGGAGGTTACATTTATAATGTCAAATTATTGTTTTCAATTTATATTTTATTTATTTAGTTTATATTTTAACAACAGTTTATTTTTTAAATAACTTTACTTTCCCTTCCGTATCCTTGATTGGTCGTTTAGGTTCGTAATGGTTTTCTTGTATGGTAGGTTTAGTTAGGCATTAATTTTAAGAAATGTCGCTGGCTAAAGGGGCACATCTTCCAAAGGCCACAAAAGAAGAAGAAAAAATAAACAAACAAAAATCTTACATAACCTTCTATCTAAGCCTTCTATACTCTAGGAAAACATGACTGACACTGGGTGCGTTCGGATGACCACAGCGGCTGGACAGCTGAGCCAGCAGTAGCTGTCAGACGTCACCGCTGGAAGTCAGCCGCTGAGAGATTTACTAAGCTTTCCCTATCACAGCTGGATACAACCACTCAGCCGATTTCTGCTGACAGTCAGCCGCTATGGTCGTCCAAACGCACCCACTTATACGCTCTGAGCTTCACTGGTGTCGCTCCTAGCGGATTACTAATTCAACTTTCACCAGTAATTTTTAAATTTATTATTTAATTGTTACCGCTTAATATTTAAAACGCAAAAAAGTAATTAAATTGTAATCGATTTTTTAAAAATTTTGCTAACTGTTTTAACGTTCTCTTAATGAAATATTAATTTCTTACTTCAGATACATTCACAATTATCATGTAGATGGCGCTTAGATGATTTATATCTAATTATAATTAGATATTACAAAATATTAAAAAAACTTAATTCAGTATTTAAACCGTAAGTATACTTAAGATAAAAATATATACCACAGCTTTGACCAACTAATATTTTTTCTAATTAATGTTTTTAATTTCAATTTTAAATTATTCACTTTGACATTTATGTCAAATTTCCAGTAAAGGTTTACAGACTTGTCACTACTGGCTCTCGCGATTTTTTAATTATCCCCTCTACCTACGAGCTCAGCGTATATTACAGATACAGTTGGAAAAATGAAAGAATACCCATGAACGATCACATCAATCACTTAATTTATGTTTTTTGTCTTTTTCTATAAATAATAAACGTTTGTTATAGAAAAAGATAGGAAACACAAAATAAGTGATCAATGTGATCGTTCATGGGTATTCTTTATTTTTCCCACTGTAGTTATCTTTGTTTCACATTCTTAAAGACAAAGAGAAACAGTGTCACCTGTAGTTGCTGTGGTAAATACATACCGTCGAAAAAATGAAAGAATACCCATGAACGATCACATCAATCACATATTATTCAGATTATTAATAATCTATCTCTCTCATTTATTATTTATGAAAAAAAAAACAGCAAATACAAAATATGTGATTGATGTGATCGTTCATGGGTATTCTTTCATTTTTCCGACTGTATATGTTTTTATTTGGCAACAGAGCTTGTTTCCAAACTTAACGGTAGTGAAAAACTAATAAATGAGGAAAAATTTGTTGAATTTGCTTGCCGTCAAGTTTGTACGAGTACCAGTGGGTTATATTTCATTAAATATAATATGAAGTGCATGCATAATTGTTTAACTTTTAGTTTATCATACTTTAACAATGAATTGGGTGGCTCTCTGATCCAATATAAGTACTGTTATTATTTCCACTAAAAATGGTTACAGGAACAATTTTTGAAATTTTTTGATTTGATTGATATGACACATTTTTAAAATTCTGATCAGTCTGAAATAGAGGACATTTTGTTTGAATAATAGGTTTGTTCTAGCAAACAGTCGAACTAGTCAGCAAACAGTTGGTCAGTGAGAGAACATAATACAGTTACGAGTGCTATCCCCTCTACTTGCGCTGGTCCACTATTCGCTAATGGTTTCAGACCGTTTGAAACTCGTGCTAGAACAAACCGATTGTCTGTAAGAAACAAATCACAATAACTGAATAAAACAGATTTTCCCACCTACCTCTATCCAAAGTATACATTTCCTGGCCTCATTGTAGGGAGCATAGTCATATTTTTTTCTCCATAGGGAAACAAAGTACTTTTAATCCCTAGGGAGTAAAAGTAAAAGTGATGTTGACGTCATACTATGTCATAGCATAGATGAAATAACTTATTTACACCCTATACTATTACTCTATTTTCTATTAGGTAAGTATCCATACATTTTAAATTTTATTTATAGATGTTGCAAAATGGTAAAACAGTAAATTGTTATTTTGATTTAAAAATTTTTCATTAATAATTTGATAGTTATACTGTACCTACTTGTTAGTTTTAGTTCTCTAATAAATTTTGTTAGTTCTATTGTTGATTGAATACACAAATTCCTGTATTCAATTATGATTCATGTATTCAATCAACAGTTATAAAATATTTTAAAAATGAAAAAAAGACTTATTTGAGGGAGGTGGAAAAATGTATAACATGGGAGAAGTGCCTTTTCCTCCCTTGAATGATTACTGTAGTAAACTAGTAAACTTTATTCTTGGGAGGAAAAGGTGCACTTCGCTCTCTTGTTATACAAATATCTATAGGTGTTAAATTGGTGAATAAACAAAAAACCAATATAAATAATTAAATACTTTCGCTTTCTTCTCTAAATATTGTTGGTACAGCATTGCATTTTAATTTTCTGCTGCCATCTTGTCTAACTTTTTTCCACATGTCAGAAGTAGTGTTCCTAAACATTCAAAAATTGAATACAATATTTTTTAATGATATAAATATTATAAAGAGAATGCATCAAATGCAAATACTCAATTAATTTTACTTGAAGAACTTACTTCACAAACAACAGCATATTTGTTTGGATCTTGTTTTAACCCTATATTTTTAATCCACACTTTCCGTCGTTCAGATTCTTTTGGGAAAGAATTCATTTTCACATTATTTTTCCCCAATCGACTTCGCAACCTTTTACCTTACAGGAAGGCATTTTTCAACCTGAATAATAGTAATAGTAATTTAATATTTCTCGATCTATCTAGTTAAGTGAGGTTAAACCAGAGTAAACGAAAAATAAACAACTGATCATCTGTTTACCCCTTCCATATTAATCCGGAAATCTGAGCAAAAGATGGCGGAGCCAATCAGCTTTTAGCGTATACGATGGCAACACTCTTCCAAGACGCACACTGATCACAACTACAATAGTAGGCAACCAACAATACTATTTCTATTTTTACATCATTACTCTGTTATTTTTACAACATTACTATGTACCTTACCTTTATAGGTCTTGAAGTTGTTCACATTGAATTAATTTTCTTTCACTTTTTACTTCAAATTAAATTAAATATTCGTCTTCTTTCACAACTGTCACCAGTGACGTCACTGACTCTACTATGAGTAACATTTATCAATTTAACAGTAACAACAGTTTTTTCTGTAACAGAGGGTAGCCTTTTCGATATTTCATTATATTCCTAATTTATTATAATTTAAATTTCACTTAATACAGTTATTAATCTACATTCAGTTTAACTAATAATCTAAATTCTAAAAACACTATTTTATATTCATAACCAAAAATTGACTTCCTGTCTTGTCATGTCACTTCTGTCTAATAATTGGATTTTCATCTCCTTCACCTTTGTTGGTCTGTGTCCTTTGAACTGGCAAGAACCACGATTTTTTATCGAGCAGGGAACCATGTTGCCCTTTGAGTACTCCTAACATATAAATTAATCCTTTAACATCGACTTGGAGTCGCTATAAATATTATAGATTTAAAATGTAAACCATATTTCTCGATGTCACCATTTTCATAAGGTTGCTAGTTACATGTACTAGGCAGAAAGTGAGTATTACCACATTTTTTCTTTAACTAGTCACAATTTTAACCTTTTGCATTTATTCTAACGTGGAAATACTTCGTTCTAGGCACTGAAGATGATCTGATCTAGATCGAAAACGTTGTGAAGATCCTTTTGGATGACTTTTAATAGTTTTTAATAAACTTCTTATACCATTGTACAAATGAAGTTTTTTACTTCTGTATGATTTTTTAATTATGGTATACAGCCAGCTACTGGGTATTTTCCCATTGATTTTGTTTTATTAAATTTCACACATAGACAAACACGGCCAGCATGGGTTGCCTATCAAAATCGTGTCATAGCTATCCTTAAAGGGGGGAGTAAGGGTTGAATCAACATTTTAAGCACATTTTTGTGAATTTTTTCTGAAAGTGTGAGATAATAATTTTATTTTTAAATTAAATAAGCATATTAACTGTAATTAAAAGAATAGTCAAAAAAAATTCAAGAAAAAATATTGAAAAATAAGTTAACGGTGGCAAATTTTTAAAGACACCTCAAAAAAAAACAATGAATTTTGCGGTGGACATTAGAATTTATCATTGAATCATGATAGATAAATAATTCAAAAAAATTTTATTAGCTTATGAATTTCTCGAGGTAACGCTGTCAAGTTTCTTTTAATTTTAATGATCTTTGACTTTTTAGTATCACTCAGAAATCACAACAACGAAATTTTTTACGGAAAAAATGGTGAAAATCAATATATTTATTATTGTTAAACAAATATAAGCATAAAACAAAAAATATCTCGGCAGTACTACCTCAAAGAATATCTAAAGAAAATATGTACAAAATTCCAGGTGAGTTGGTCAAGTAGTTTTTGAGTTACAATGTCTACAGGCTTTGAAAAAGGCAGTTTTGAGAAAAACTCTTTTAAAGTATTGTTCAACTTTTATTTTCAATTTTTTTTTGTGTGTCAAATCGTAAAGTGATGCACACCGGACCGGAATATGTTTTTGCTGTTGACCGTTTCTCACTACGCTCAAGCGCGCTGGCGCGAAGATGCTGCAAAGCGAGTCAAATGTAGGGAGATAGTGTTGAATATCCCTATCTTCGACTAGCTTTGTAGCAGGTTCGCGTCAGCATGCTTGAACGTAATGAACAACGGTCAACCGCTGTTCTCATTTTCTTTTGTAAATTACTCCGCGATTCAAAAAGATATTCCAGTGTGCATCATTTTACGATTTGACAGACAAAAAGAAATTGAATATAAAAGTTGACAATACTTTAAAAGCTTTTTCATCAAAACTGCTTTTTCCAAAGGCTGTAGACATTGTAACTCAAAAACTACTTGACCGACCCACCTGTAATTTTGTATATATTTTCTTTAGACATTTCTTGTGGTAACGCTTTTGATATATTTTTTGTTTTATGCTTATTTTTTATTTAACAATAATAAATATGTTGATTTTCGCCCTTTCTTGTGCAAAAAATTTCGTTGTTTTGATTTCTGAGTGATACCAAAAAGTCAAAAATCGTTATAACTAAAAAACTCGAAAGAGTTATCTCAATAAATATCTAAGCTAATAAAATCTTTTTGAATTCTTTGTTTACCATGATCCAATGATAAGTTTGGATGTCCACCACAAAATCCATTTTTTTTTTCGAGGTGTCTTTAAAAATTTGCCACCGTTGCGTTGGCTTATTTTTCAATATTTTTCCTTGATTTTTTTTTAATATTCTTTTAATTATACTGAACACGCTTATTAAATTTAAAAATAAAATAATGTTATCACACTTTCAAAAAAATCACAAAAATGTGCTTGAAATGTTGATTTCAACCCCTACGGCCCCCCCCTTAAGGATAGCTATGACACGATTTTGATAGGCATCCCATGCTGGCTGTGTTTGTCTATGTATGAAATTTAATAAAAAAAATGTTTCATCCGGCAAACGGATGGGTACATTTCGACCTCCTATTCGGATCTTAGACTAATACATTATATTTTTTCAGAACAGTGAAATAACTGATGCCGTCTACAATTCGTCCTGGTATTTATTGGAAGTTGAAACAAGAAAAGATATTATCTTTATCTTGATGAGTAGAAATATTAAACTTTATTTGGAAGCATTACCATTAGGACAACTTAATTTTGCTTTGTTGATTATGGTAGGTATATAATCCAATTCAAACAATTAGGCGTGCACGTCATATATTTAATCACATCGTAACCCAATGGTGCAATGTGCTTTACTATGGAGCACAGTGTTGCTTTGCTATGAAGCAGAATCATTGACATTAAATCGACTTCACGCATTTGAAATGTCATCAGTCATCATCATCATCACGTAGCGCTACAACCCTGGGTGGGTTGCTAAAGTCCGTGCATTTGAAATGTGGACATACTGAAAAGTGTTAAGGCGAGTTAATATTACTAGTGAATAACGAACGTGGTTCATACTAAAAATCAAGCGTTATCTACGCTTCTGTGCAATACGTTTCGTGAGAAAAGTTATTGTGTTTACACTGGGCACGAGAGTTTTATGTGTTAGTAGTGGACATGACACATGACATCATCATTTGTATTAAAGGCTACTATTAGAACCTGCGAAATAATAGACTATTTCTCTAGTACATGTTTTGCTTTAAAATTTTCAATTTCAAGCTGAGCAACAAGTCTTTCTATTGCTGCGTTTCGTGCGTCATTCTTTCTATACCTTGCGTCAGAATCATTCCAGAGTACAGAATCACTTGCATACAATTATACAAATCTAACATATTAACGGTCTTCCTTTCATTCAGATGCTCATTTTTAAAGGTAAAAGCACGTGCGTCAAATACAAACTCTCTACGACTGGCTTCTGGCTATCGTCGCGTGGCGTAGACCATTCGTGAAACAATCGTGCTGCACGAACATCTGTTTATATTAGTCGTGTAGTACGGGCCAACCACGTAAGCGTGAGCCACGATTGTCTCACGAATGGTCTACGCCACGCCACGATAGACATTAAACATGTTAAATATTTCACGCTCTAAAGACAGTCATAGAGAGTTTGAATTTGCTTTTAACCTAAAAAATGAAGGTCTCATTAAAACGGGAGACCATTAGATTTGTAGAATTGTACGAAAGTGAGTCTGTACTCTGGAATGTAACTGACGCAAGGTATAAAAAAAGATGCACGAAACGCAGCCTTAGAAAGAATTGTTGCTCAGCTAGATATTGAAAATTTTACAGCAAAATATGCAAAATTGAAGAAGATAAGAATAGCACCAAGCAGCCGGACTTTCCGCTTTCTCATTAAATTATGATTTTTATCTATTTCAGTTGCTATTATTTCGCAGTGATGACGTCATGTTCACTATTAAAATATAAAACTATCGTGCCCAGTGTAAACACAATAACGTTTTTCACAAAACGCATGGCACAGAAGCGTAGATAACGCTTGTTTTTTAGTGTGAACCACGTTCGTTATTCACTAGTAATATCAACCCGCCTTAAGGATTTCATGGGTAGATAGAGTCACAAATGTGGGAAGTATTGAGGAGAATATGCAGATAGAGGGAAACTGAAAACAGAATAAAAAAAGGAAATTGCAATATTTCGGACATGTGATGACAGGCGAAAGATATAACATCTTGAGACTCATAATTCAAGGAAAATAAAGGGTAGGTGAAGCGTAGAAATCAGACGCCTTTCCAAAGAATCGGCAAGAATGGTTTGGTTGCCGCTCAACGCAACCATTCGGAGCAGCTGCCTCGAAGGTCAAAATAGCCATAATGATTGCTAATCTTTGTCGCGGAGATGGCACTTAAAGAAGAAAAAGAACCCAATGTGTAACATAGTACGTTAACCCTTAGCATTGAATAAAATATTATAAGTATAGTTTATAGTAATGTAAATATGTTTCGGCATTGACCGGTATTGACCTTATGATTTATTGTATATAAACGAACCAAAGAATTGACGAGACATTCAGATCAATCGATTAGTCACGATGAAGCAATAATACCTTAGTTATTGTTTACATATATACTGTTGTTTAATTGTTTAACCCTGCTGTCCCGTTCGAGTCAACTACACAAATGTACTGTTCGGGTCAATATGACCCAACTATGGTTTACGCTCCTTAATCGAAATAAAATAAGCTAATGGTGATAAATAAAACTTTATTAACAAGAAATTATGGTTAATTAAACAAAAATTATGTTGTTAATGTAAATTAAACCTTATTAAAAAAAACAAAAGGCATTTTTTCTTTCAAAAAATCCTAGTAACAAATATCTACAAAAATTTAATTCAGTTTACAACTGGGACAGTAATAAAAAGAATGGATTTTACAAATATGTTTGTGATATAATACAACATAATAATTAGTCTTGTTATCGTTTTTACGGCAAGTTTACAGCGTGTTCGTTTAGCAGGCGGAGTTAGATTTAATAGACGGTTCACTAGCATTTCCATCTTGTCTACTTGTTCCTGCTCGTGTCCTTTTTACCAGTTCGTAAGAGCCTTTAATTATTGGTATATTTTTTCTGGAAATGATGACTGGATTCATTAGTTTTTTCCCAATTCATCAAGAAAAATTCGCCGTTTCCCAATTGATTGGTATTCCATTGGATATTTATTGATGCCCATAACACGAACGCGTTGTAGGCAGAAATGTCCAGTAGATTATAAAAAACAATCATTGACCAGCGATTTATCTCTTCTCACATGTATACTTGCCAACAAGATAATCTAGAGTATCCAGTGCTCTCTTATTGGAATTGTAATCTAAAATAATTTGGGGCTTTTTCATTTGATGAAAGTGATGCATGATGCATCGATTCATGATGCAAAGTACTCATAAGAACAACATTTTTATTATTTTTGGAAATATTGCCAAATCTTTCATGAAGCAAAAAAGTCGAGCTATGAACTTCTTTATTCGCGATTTTTGCTGAAAGCTCCGGTTTATTTTACTTATTATCCCCGGCATTGTATCTACATATTTTGTTTTAGGAGAAATTGTCCTAAATTTTACGATGTAAAAAAGTTATTATACACGTAATATTGTGGCATTCCAAATCACTACTCAAGTCACACATCACACGCATTTCTGTATAGATCTGCAATTTTAGAGCATAAGAAGTTTTACTGTTCATAATTACATAAACCCCAAAGTTTTGTGCCATATTTCGCTGGCTTGCTGGAATGTACCACTTGAAGGGAGAGCGGCCTCTAAAGGCATTTAGTTGCTTATCGACGGTAACATTTTCATCAGGGTTAAAATTTCTTTTTACATTTTCTACCCATGTTTCATAAATTTCACGTATTGCCGCAAGTTTATTAAAACGTCTTCTATCCTGTCTAGTAGTTTTGATATCAAAACGTATTACTTGCAAACTTTTTGTAAATATATCAAGCGACATTGTTGATCGAAATATAGTGCGACCCGTTTCTTCATTCCATAAACTTTTAGTTGATTCACCATGCGACTTATAAACTCGAGCTAAAAATAAAAGACCAATGTATGCTTGGAAACCAACTTTATTCATGTCTTTCCAGTTGGTTCCAAATACATGCTGTCCTTCCATGTTGGTCATATTTATAATTTGGTTTGCAACATCGTCCAGCTATACTACTACAGTTTATATTACAAGTTTTAGCTTGCAGAAACCTGTGTTTATTTACACACGTATCCGGCTGACAAACACACAGGTGCTGCTAATATAGAATACTGCCAACTAAACACACATACACAGGTAATTTTTAACGGTTTAAATACGCGGGTCACATTGACCCGAACGTACCCTAGGTAACAATTTCATTTTTATCAAAAAAATCAGGAAGTTGAATGTTTATCTCACATGCAATTGAAAGACTTCATATTAGGTAATAAAGTCACGAAACACCAAATCGTTACGCCGCGTAATAATTTGTAAAATAAGAAATAAATTATTTTTTGGGTCAAATAGACCCGAACAGGACAGCAGGGTTAAACGAACGCTGTGAAGTTCAAATATATTTATAAAGTGAAAATGGTATATTATTGTACATCCCGCACTTAGGGCACAATAGCTCAGCCACCAGACCTAGTACCACGTCATGGCGACCTGCCTAATTGGAAAAGCATGCTAAGCTCCAGCCTTTTGGACCCGAAGGAAAGTACGCAGAAAATAGTTGTTATAAACTAGAAATGGGAAGTAAAACCAATCCAATAGAGAAACGAACCAAAGTCGACACAGGGGAGAAACTTTAAGAGGACAATCCAAAGAAGCAATCCAGGTGTAAAGAGACAAGGTAAGAATTTATCCTATTTTTATTCTTCCTTTATCGAACTTTTATTATTATTTTCAAATTTTTATTATCATGATGGACCGAGTTTAAGGTATTGACATTATTTTATAGGGATTCTAAAATATAATATTCTTTAATATTCATTGACATGACATTTTACTAATGATTTAACTTAATATAACATAATATTTTTTTAATATAATGAGCAATGATTAGATTTACTTTAAATGTCGGCTAATTGGGAAACTTTTGAAAATAAATTAGATAGCCTGTTAAAAGAAAGTGATAAACAGAGTAAAAGAGCATTGAAAAAAGCAATACCCAAAAATATAGAAGTACGATTGGACATAATCAGCAACCTAATCACTACATATAACGAGTTCATTGCACTGGTAAGCAAAAACGAAGGAATCCTTAACGACGCTCAGCGTACTATTTGTAGCAATTATTTCTGCAAAATCAGGGATAAGGTTATCAGAACTTTCCAAGCTCTAGACTCAAGGATAATAGTTCCCGAGACGATTACACAACATATAAGCAAAGATATAGTGGAAGCACAGGACCACAGCGAAACTGAGGAAAACATGGCCTTAAATATGAATGACTTTCTAACTACAGCGAGTAGGGTGTTGCCCAGAGAATTCGATGGAGAAATCGGGAAGTTGCAAGCATTCGTGGATGCATTAGAATTCGTAAAATCGATACAAGAAGGGCACGAAAATACAGCAATAACACTGGTAAAATCAAGGCTTATTGGAAAAGCGAGAAGTCTAATCACGACAGAGGATTCCATCGAGAAAATTATAGACACATTAAAGAAAAATATAAAAGGAGATAGTCCTAAATTGGTAATAGCCAAGCTGAATAGGAAGAAACAAGCCCATAGGGACGCGACAACATACGCTACAGAAATAGAAGAATTGGTAGAACAACTGAAAACAGCGTATATAGCGGAAGGAATGCCCGGAGACCTGGTTAGAAAATACGCGGCAGAAGCAACAGTCAATACATTGACGCGAAATGCAAGTTCGGAAAGGGTAAGGATAATAATGGAAGCAGGGAAGTTTGACACACCACAGGAGGCGTTGACAAAATTTTTGTCAATAGACACGTCAGATGAGCAGCAGAATAGAGTGCTGAACTATAAGACCAACTTTAGAGGAAACAGTAGTAGAGGTCAGGACAGAAATTGGAATAGAAACAATTATGAGAGACAGCAAGGAGAATGGCGAAATAACAACGGTACTAGATATAGAGGAGACCCAAGATATAGGAGAAATCAGGAATATTATAATAGGGGAAACAGTAGATCAAATTTTAACAGAGCAAATAATGCCAATATTAGAACTTGCGAAAGCGAGAGTACAAGCGAAAATTCGCCTGAGGAAACGCAGTTGGGGTTTTGAATGGAAATAGGGTTAGGGTCAATCCCAACCGTCTCACAAAAGAAAGTAGCCATTATATTTACAACTTTGACTTAACACTCTCTAACTTTGTAGAAATTTACACAAAAATATCGAATAAAATACACACATTTATACTGGATACATGAGCAGATATTTCCTTATTAAAAATTGAGGATGATTTCCCACGCCAAGCAATACAAAGAAACTCAATAGTCAAAATAAAGGGAGTTACGCAAGGAGAATTACAAACGTTAGGGAGAGTAGACACTTTACTAAACATAAATGGAAACACTTTTCTTCATAGCTTCCAGGTAGTTAGGAAAGACTTTCCGATACCCACAGATGGAATAATCGGGAGAGACTTCATAACCAAATATCAATGTATGTTAGACTATTCCAACCTGAAACTACACGTAAAAACTGACGATGATTATTACATTAGTCTTAATATTCTTGATAACACAAATCAGAACAACATAGCAATTCCACCGAGATGCGAAATTTATAGATTAATCAATGGATTTAAAGGTATAAATGAGAATATAGTCGTAGAACAACAGGAAATTATACAAGGAGTTTTCATAGCAAGATCGATCATTTCAAGGAAAAACCCATATATCAAAATTTTGAATACAAACTATGAGAGTGCGATTATCAATACAAATGACATCAAAACATTGGAGCTGAACCTATTCAACATATATAAGGTGGAGAATGTTATGGAAAACAGGAAGAAAATATTGCAGGAATCACTGAATCTAGAAGTTCCTGAGTATGCGAAAGAGAAACTAGTAGCCTTGTGTGAAGATTTTGCAGACATCTTTGCATTAAAAGACGACATATTAACACATAATAATTTTTACGAACAGAAGCTACGGGTGAAGGATACTACCCCAGTATATATTAAAAATTATCGTACCCCACATTTTCAAACATCGGAAGTCAACGCGCAGGTAAACAAAATGCTAAAGCAAGGTATCGTAGAACCTTCAACGTCGGAATACAACAGTCCAGTAGTTTTAGTACCTAAAAAATCAATAGACGGAAGCAAGGCGTGGAGATTGTGCATTGATTTTAGACAACTTAATAAGAAGTTAGTCACAGATAAATTCCCGTTACCGCGCATAGATGCAATTCTAGATCAATTAGGAAGATCTAGGTGGTTTTCAGTCCTGGACCTAATGTCAGGTTTCCACCAAATCCCACTAGAAAAAGCCTCAAGAAAATACACCTCCTTCAGTACAGAGAAAGGATCATTTCAGTACACAAGATTACCGTTTGGGTTAAACATAAGCCCAAATAGCTTTTCAAGAATGATGTCGATAGCATTCTCAGGATTGACACCCGAAAAAGCATTCCTATATATGGACGATATAGTTGTAATAGGCATATCAGAAAATCATCACTTAACTAACTTAAGAAAGGTATTCGAAACATGCCGGAAATTCAACCTAAAGCTAAATCCTGAAAAATGCCAATTCTTCCGAAAAGAGGTTACTTACTTAGGGCATGATTTATCTCAAGACGGCGTACGACCGGATAAAGCAAAATATTCGGTAATTGAGAATTATCCTACCCCTACAAACGCTGATGAAGCAAAAAGATTTGTAGCTTTTTGTAATTATTACAGACGATTTATTAGGAAATTTGCAGAAATTTGTATACCGCTAAATAGATTGGCAAAGAAAAAAGTGAAATTTGAATGGTCGACAGAGTGCGAAAATTCTTTTCAGAAGATAAAACTGGCATTAACAAACCCTCCTATACTTCAATATCCGGACTTCAACAAACAATTTATTTTGACAACGGATGCATCTAATACAGCATGTTCAGCAATTCTGAGTCAAAACTATGATGGTATAGATCTACCCATAGCATATGCATCACGTGCCTTCAAGAAAAGTGAAATCAATAAGCCTATAATTATGAAAGAACTGCTAGCTATACATTGGGGCATAAATCATTTTAAATGCTATCTATATGGGGCACCGAAATTTATTATTAAAACAGATCACAAACCATTGACCCATCTGTTCTCCATGACAGAACCTACATCTAAACTCACAAGAATTAGGCTAGATTTGGAGGAATACAACTTTGACATACACTACATCACAGGAAATAATAACTACGCGGATAGTATTTCAAGAATATCCGTGGATCAGCTGAAAGACTTATATATTGATAATACTCATATCTTGGCAATAACAAGGGCCCAAGCAAAAAGAAATGCAGGGTCTAAGGTAGAGTGCGGAAAGCCCGTCCCGAATCAAGCAAAGATTAACACTCACAGTCAGGGAAAAGCTGTAAGGAAGGTACTAAATAATTTAGAAGCACATAAGCTACCAATCCTGTCTTTTGTAGATAACCGTATTTCTCTTGAGATGAACATACGGATCAGAAACAGGATACGGGTTTGCGAAAGACTGCCTACCAATTTTACCAACTTTGATTTAGGTCAAGCGTTGGGAAAGCTTAATAAGCTTGCGGAGGCTAGAGGAATCAAAAGAATAAAAATATATACGAATGACGTTATTTTCACAAACTGCACAATCACAGAATTTATAGAGAAAGGAAATAAAGTATTAAAAAATATAGAAATATGCATTTGCGAAGTACCTAGAACAATAACGGAGAAAAAAGAAAAAAAGCAATTAATAGAGACCTATCATAACCACCCGATGTTTGGAGGCCATGTAGGGAATAATAGACTAATAAAGAAACTAAAAGCCAATTTTAAATGGAAAAATATGGAAAACGAAGTAAGACTGTATATCAAGAATTGCCACAAATGTCAAGTAAACAACCAAAGAAAGGCCATACAGAGGAATTCGTAGTAACGGACACTTCCGAGAAACCATGGGATATAGTGTATATTGACACGGTAGGCCCATTCCCACGGAGCAGAGAAGGAAATCGGTATTGCATAACAATGCTCTGCGAACTGACGAAATACGCAGTAAGTATCCCGGTGCAGGACAAGGAGGCGCATACAATAGCTAGGGGTATATTCGAAAACTTCATACCCACCTACGGGCTAATGAAACAAATAAGGACGGATCAAGGGACGGAATACAAAAACGAAATAATGTCGAGTTTGACGAAAATGCTCAACATCCAACATAACTTCTCGGTAGCTTACCACCCTCAATCGATAGGAAGCTGCGAAAAATTACATCGCACACTTAACGAGTACGTCAGGTGTTTCATCAACGAAGGTAAGGATGACTGGGATGAGTGGTGTAGAATGTTCACATACTGTTACAACACCACCCCCAATTCATACCATGGGTACACACCTTTTGAATTAGTATATGGGAGGCCAGCAAATATACCTGAGAACCTCACCTCTAACATCCAACCATGCTACAATATAGACGCATATTATAATGAGCTTAAGTATAAACTTCAGTTTGCGCATACCAGAGCCCGCAAAATTTTAATACAACAAAAAATAAACAGGCAGGGGCAAAGCCAAATCGTAGCATCACCTCAGAAATTCAAAGTAGGTGACTTAGTCTTAATTAAAAACGAAGAGAACACCAAATTCGATTCATTGTACAACGGTCCATATAGGATATCAGAGATAGGTAAAGTAAATTGCAAAATTGAGTTAAAACCGGGAAAAATAAAGGAAGTTCATAAGAATAGGCTATATTCATACAAGAAGTGAATTAGTGTGAAAGAAAGACTAAAATATATTTAATTTGTAAATAAGATTTAATCTGGTTATAAAATAGGTACCAATTTATTAGAATAAGGAATAATATAAATATTTTATTGCTATATTTTGGATAAAAATAGGATTTCTGTTAAGTTAGGGTGATAATATAGTTGAGGACTTATATCTGACGATATAAGCCCTCCTCTCTAAAAGGGGATGATGTAACATAGTACGTTAACCCTTAGCATTGAATAAAATATTATAAGTATAGTTTATAGTAATGTAAATATGTTTCGGCATTGACCGGTATTGACCTTATGATTTATTGTATATAAACGAACCAAAGAATTGACGAGACATTCAGATCAATCGATTAGTCACGATGAAGCAATAATACCTTAGTTATTGTTTACATATATACTGTTGTTTAATTGTTTAAACGAACGCTGTGAAGTTCAAATATATTTATAAAGTGAAAATGGTATATTATTGTACATCCCGCACTTAGGGCACAATAGCTCAGCCACCAGACCTAGTACCACGTCAAATGGTACAAACTTGACGGCAAACAAATTCAACACATTTGTTCTCATATACAGAGAGAGTCTGTAAAGTGGAATAAATTCAATATCTCAAATACTAATTGTTTTTTTGGAAAATGCTCAGACCCGTCGATTAGTATTTCAAATTGGCCTTTTTGACATTCAATAATAATGTATACAGGGTGTCCCAATTTAGAGATATGACGTCATCGTCGATTTTCTTAAATGGCAACACTGTCATTTTGATAGCTAATTTGATAGGGTTTGTAAAGTTATACATAACTGCAAAATATCAAATTTTTATTCTCTACCATTTACAAGATAATAGAAAATAACAAAGTTATACCTGTAATTTGGAATATATTCAATAACTAAAGTACTAACTGTTTTTTTGAAAAATGCTCAGACCCGTCGATTAGTATATCAAATTGTCCTTTTTGACATATAATAATAATGTATACAGGGTGTCCCAATTTAGAGATATGACGTCATCGTTGATTTTCTTAAATGGTAACACTGTCATTTTGATAGCTATTTTGATAGGGTGTGTAAAGTTATACACTACTGCAAAATTTCAAATTTGTATTCTCTACCATTTAGATGATAATAAAAAATAACAAAGTTATGAAAAAGAAGTAATCAACTAACAATTGAATTTAATTATTTCAATAAATTAAGCAAAAACTCATAATGTTGCCCTCAATTATTGTCAAATTGTCAATGGGCAACGTTATGAGCATTTGCTTAATTGAAATAAATAAATTCAATTATTATTTGATTACTTCTTGTTCTTCATAACTTTGTTATTTTTTATTATCTTGTAAATGGTAGGGAATAAAATTTTGAAATTTTTCAGATGTGTATAACTTTACACACGCTATCAAAATAGCTATCAAAATGATAGTGTTGCCATTTAAGAAAATCAACGATGACGTCATATCTCTAAATTGGGACACCCTGTATACATTATTATATGTCAAAAATGACAATTTGATACACTAATCGACGGGTCTGAGGATTTTTCAAAAAAACAGTTAGTATTTTAATTATTGAATATATTCCAAATTACAGATATAACTTTGTTATTTTCTATTATCTTGTAAATGGTAGAGAATAAAAATTTGATATTTTGCAGTTATGTATAACTTTACAAACCCTATCAAATTAGCTATCAAAATGACAGTGTTGCCATTTAAGAAAATCGACGATGACGTCATATCTCTAAATTGGGACACCCTGTATACATTTTTATTGAATGTCAAAAAGGACAATTTGAAATACTAATCGACGGGTCTGAGCATTTTCCAAAAAAACAATTAGTATTTGAGATATTGAATTTATTCCACTTTACAGACTCTCTCTGTATGTATTAGTTTTTTCGCTGATGTCAAGTTTAGTAGGAAAACGCTGTTCATTTGGATGTTGCGGATGTCCCGTTTTGATGTTCGTTCTTTGCTATCATTGTTAAATTTACAAAAATTTTCGCATGTTTTTATATTCCCATTCCTGTTCATTTTTTCCTCCAGTTGTTTAATGCTTCCTAAATATGTATTGTGAATAGAGGTGGAAATAAAGGACATCCTTGTTGTAAGCCTTTTATTACAGGCAGGCAATTCGTCTGAAAGGTTATTCTCCATTTTAACAGCACTTTTTGCATTTATGTTATTACATTTTCGCTATAGCGGTAATGTGTGCATTACTTACATTACAAGGAAAAAGAAGCATAGGGAGACCAGAGATGCAGAATATCGTGGCTGCGCAACCCGAGGGAATGGTACGGATGTACTATCAAATGAACTTTTAAGAGCAGCCGTCTCTAAAGTCTGAATATCTATGATGATTACCGACCTCCGTCGCGGAGACGGCACTTAAAGAAGGAGATGCATTACTTAGGTCCGCCTTCGCCAATAGTTCAAAAAATATTTTTTCTACAAACGTGTTAAAAATGCAATTTTTAGCACTCCAAAGGAGCCTTAAAAATGTCAGTTTAAAGCACTGGGTACTTTAAAATTTTTAAGGCACTGCAGTTAAAAGTGAAATGTCAAATTTTGAAAGCGATCATCAAACTATTTATACAGGGTGATTGATTAGTAGATATAATAGCTCCGCTATAGTAATAGATAGCAATAAAAGTTAATAACAAAAATTTTAGCCACCTTTGAGCTCCACATTACAAAATTAGTTAGAATGTTACAGGGTGTTCGATAACACAGTGGCGGACCTAACTTATATTTTTATGTAAACTTATTTTATTTTAAATTCGAAATCCTGTTAACTTCTCCCCTTAAAAAGTTCAACTCCCTGTATAAATAAAAATAAGAAAAACAACAATGGTTTATTAATGCCATATTTTTTAACGTATTGTCAAAATTTTTAAGAATGGTCGATATTGCTAATTTTTTTATATCAAATACAAGGTGAGTCAAAACGCAAGTACATTATTTTCTCAGTAATTTGTATTGTATATCACTATTGAAAAGTACCATTACCGTACTTTAATTTTTAGATAACATTCCCTATGTCTAAATTTATTATTTTTCGAGATATTTTCATTTTTCAATAGACCAGTAGCGTGGCCACCCAAATCACCAGAATTTAATAAACTGGACTGATTTTTTTGGGGTTACGTTAATAATGAAATTTATAAAATACCTCCAACAACAAGGGATGAGATGAAAAATAGAATACAAAGTGTATTTAGATGTGTTAATTTACAAATGCTCCGTAGAGTAAGTAGCTCATTCAATGATCGTTTTTAGGCGTACATAAATGTGTTAGGAGATAATTTTGAACACCTTATATAATTAAATATTAAAAATATTTTATTAAAAGTAGCTTCTTATTTTTTCAATCATGTTTTTTGCAAAGTGTATTACTGATAAATTATGTTTCGTTCTTTATTTGTTACATTGTTACATTTACATACCAAACTAGTGCTTAATTGTCTTCACAAAATATTGTATTTTGTGTTTGTGTGTGTGTTTTTTTTTGTAAAATTTATTACTAATTATCTTTGTTTATTTGTTGCATTTGCATAAAAAGATAGTTTTTAATTGTTTCAAAAATGTTGCAGTATTGGTTGTGTTTTTGTTTGTAAAATGTATTACTAATTAATTATTTTTATTTCCTTATTTGCTACAGCGTTACACTGATTATCGGATTGATAATCGGTAATCTTCAATAATTGTCAATTAAGTCATGGCTTACTTAAAATTTAGATAAATTTAAACACCTAAAATAATTTGCTCTGAAAAATGAAAATATCTCGAAAACTAATAAATTTGGGCATAGGGAATATTATATAAAAATTAAAGTACGATAATGTTACTTTTCAACAGTGATATAAAATACAGGGTGTTCAATTTAATATTACTGAGAAAATAATATACTTTCGTTTTGACTCGCCCTGTATTTGATATAAAGAAAATTAGCAATATCAATAATTCTTAAAAATTTTGACAATAAATAAAAAAATATGGCAATAATAAACCATTGCTTTTTTACTTATTTTTATTTATACAGGGAGTTGAACTTGTTACGATTTTCATACAAAATTGGTTATAACTTTGTAAATGCCCTGTATAACATTACAAACCTTTATATTTTTGTGATGGAGAAGTTAACAGGATTTCGAATATAAAATAAAATATAGGGTATTCTATTTAACAAAACATAAGTTAGGTCTGCCACTGTGTTATCGAACACCCTGTAACATTCTAACTAATTTTGTAATGTGAAGCTCAAAGGTGGCTAAAATTTTCGTTATTAACTTTTATTGCTATCTATTACTATAGCGGAGCTATTGAGCTTTACCCTACTAATAAATCACCCTGTATTTCATTTCGGTTCCAGAACATTAGTTCTGGAACCGAAGCTTTTCACCTCGCAAATTTTACAGAATAGATCGATTTGCTTGAAAATTTGAGAATAAGTAGTGGATAGTCTAAGGATCAAAATCTATATGATGCCGAAAAGCGTTTTTACCATGGGAGTGGTTGCCATCCCATCTAGGGGGGTGGAAAGTTTATTATATTTTGACCACAAAAGTTGATAAAAACATTAATTTCAAGCTAAAAATGTTCTATCCATTTTTTTAACAAACTTAATAGTTTTCGATTTATTCGCCATTGAAAGTGTTAGTTTTATATCGAAAAAATCAATGTTTTTCGATAATACTCATTTACAATTGATTCAATTTTTGCAATAGCAAAAATTTTTTCGAACCAAGTTCTTGAGAATTAAATAACCTATAATTTCATATTTTAATATTTTTTCGCATCTCTGATGCTAATCTTTCTATTCTGAAGAAAATGGCATTTTTTACCAAACTACAAAAATTCGTTATTCGCTTGTAACTCCAGTTTTTTTTAAACTAATTATAAGCCAATCAACCTTCTAGAATCTTTAATAATACACAAATAAAGAAGAATAAATAAAGTCAATGACTAAAAACACACCCAACTTACATTACTATGCTTCCAATTGGATTTCTTCGTTTTTTTAAATATATTGATTTTTTAACCGTAACTTTTTTATTTTTTATCTAAAAAAGCTTTGCAAAAAGCATTTTGTAGGTTTTTACAGGACCTTATTAATATTAAATCTTTTTAAAATCCTCGCTCGCAAAAAGAAGTGACTTTGAAAGGGTTGGTAAAGATGGTTTTTGCATGCTATTACAAGTTTTAATTGTCAATAGCTCACTCAAATTTTGCCGTAAAAAAATATTTGCAAACCACGTTCTTGGGAATTAAATAAGCTACAATTTTATGTTTAAACATTTTTTCGTATCTCTATGATGTGTGTGTGTGGTTGGGATATTGACTGCGAAACCTAAGGCTTCATTCGCCTAATCATATTTACCTTTGATTCTTATAACAAAAAATAAAATTTATTAACATTTTATATCGATAATATTAATGTTTTTAAACAATATCAATATGGTAAAAAATTCTACCTTCTACAATTGGCAAACTTGCAAATCACATAATATTAATGTTCGTACACAGTTTTCTAATATTATCCAGTTCCATATCCAGTATCTCTATGATGATAATCTTTCTATTCTGAAGAAAAAGCTATTTTTTTCCAAACTACAAAAATTCGTTATTCGCTTTTAACTCCATTTTTTTAAAAACTAATAATTCTAAGCCGGTAAAACTTCCAGAACCTATTAATAATACATAAATAAAGAAAGTCGCATAAAGTCAATGACTAATTTTAATTAGGGTGGTGATTAGGAGGTTGCTTCCGACCACTTTTTCGCTGAAAAAATAGGGACTGACATTCTTTTCATTATAAGTCACTTAATTTTTGAGCTAGAGACTTCTTTTATTTTTGGAGATAGATATTTTTAAATACTTTAAATTAGTTTTAACAAGTTATTCTCGAAAAATGCATAGTTTTCCCGTCTTTTGACTTAGTAGCTACAACATTTAGCATTTGACGAAGAAGAGCTAACATATAATAAAGTGTAGCTCGATTACTATTGGTCTTAAAGAAAATTAAAAAAAGGGGTAAAGTTGTTTTGATATAACGAAAACTTTTGAGTATTAGCAGAAAACTTATTTAAAACATTGATTTTTTTTATACAAAACTAACACTTTCGATAGCAAATAAATCCAAAACTATTAATTTTATCAAAAAAATGTATAGAACATTTTTTGCTAAAAATTAACGTTTCTATCAACTGTTGTGGTCAAAATATAATAAAAAAAATCCACCCCCGAGATGAGATGGCAACCACTTCCATGGTAAAAGCGCCTTTCAGCATCATATAGATTTTAATCCTTGGACTATCCATTACTTATTTTCAAATTTTGAATCAAATCGATTCGTTCTGTAAAAATTGCGAGGTTTTGTGCTATTTTGAGCTTCATTATTTGGACTATTATAATATTAATAGTACAATTTCCGCAATTAGAGGATTGCGTTTGTAGAAAAAATATTGTATGATATACGTGTTAAAAGTACATTTTTATGGCACTCATGTAAGCCTTCACCTGCATGCCTTAAAATTGTACTTTTAGCACTTATATCATAAATAACACTATTAAAGGGTACTCTATTATCTCTGTACTATTACTCTATTATCTAAGTCAACGAACACTAAAATGAGTCGGTAGTATTTATATTATCAACACAAGATCTGCCAGCACTTAATCCACTCTGATAGTACATTTCCACATATTGGTTTTCGATTCGTTCTTTTATAAAGTCTTTTTTATATAATTTAAATAAAAATATTTAGCTTCTAGTTAATTTATGTTCATTCTGTTTTCAGATAATCAAAGGGGCGTTTTCCTATATGACACTACTTCAAAATACTTCTTAAAAACATTTTTAATTTGACCATAGTCAAAATATTTTGACAGAACAATATGAGAAACTAGATACAAGCATTCATGGACTTGTAACGCACAATAATTAAAATTTTCACCAATATGTATTATAATTAAATAACCTTACAATGAAATAAAAATTTTTTTGTAATCTATTTGGATGATACTTATCTTCAAAACGTTTTCGATCCAGTCGCATCATCATTAGTGAAACCTAAAAGTACGTATTTGTACGTTAAAATGAATACAAAAGGCTAAAGAGTTGACTTGTGTCATGCATGTGTACTTACATCTTAACAATAGTGATAACTACCTACATTTTTTTGGATATAGAAATCTTGAAATTACAAAATAATAATTGTAATGAAATATAAAATTGTGATGACCCGAGGTCGTATTTTTGCTTGGAAATTAGATGAATAGTGTGATTTCAACATAATATCCGCTCAGAGCTCGTAGGTAGAGGGATAATTAAAAATTCGCTAGCGCCAGTAGTGACAGGTCAGTAAACTTTAACTGGAAATTTGACGTTCTGCGTTAAGAGTTGCATATAATTTTTACTAAATGTATCATTTAAAAGGACGAAAGTTCCTTAGAATAAACAAAAAGTTTCTTTTGAACGAGATTTTTAAAACTAGAAATCACACTAATATTCTTTTTTTTTTTCACCCATGTAACTGATTATACTTATTGGTTCTCTCAGGATTCGAAAAAAAAAATGCATTTAAAAAGAATTGCTTCGAAATTTTAGGTTTACGCTCTAAATTAATTATTAAAGTGCAATAAATGCATAATTTAATATTTAAGAACTATTATACTATAATTATATTAAATTATTATAGTGTTTTTCAGAATAAATTGTTTCTAATATTATCTGTCAACATAAACTTCAAAACGATAAGCAAAATCTTAAAAATAATCATATTGAATAATAAATTCCGTACTTACTGATTGATATTAACTATCGATTATAATCAAATTACTTCTTTCATCTTTACGTTGTAAATATTACACGATAAGAATTAAATAATAAGTTTGAAACAATTATTATTTGCAACACCCTCTGTGGCTCAGTGGTAAGAGCGCCTGCCTTTGGATCGAAAGGTCCGAATGGTCGTGAGTTCGAATCTCACCAGGGTCAGAGATTTTTCGTTTATTATAAATTAGTAAATGAAAATAGTTTCTGTCCTTGTGGGATCGGTACTCACCGGAGGGACCACAAGCGTTCGGATACATTTAGCGTCTCTTTGCAAAGACAATGACGTCGACTTTGCAAAGTAACAAGACACTTACTCAACACACACACTACACATGGCACTAGGTACCTAACTGCAAAAATTCACCATACCTACCATGCCAATGGCCATTAGATGCCGAGGCATTAGCTAAATAAAAAAAAAATATTTGTTTTTCTCCTTTCCTCTTTAAATTTCCGGCCGAAACAGTAAGTCATCCGCTAGATAGCGATACCAGCCATACCAGAGAAACTAACAGAAGATAGGCAACACATTTCTCTTTCCAGCAAAATTTCCAACAAAAGTTGTACTAGTAATCCGCTAAGTAGGTGGCGATGCCAGCGAAGCTCAGGGCGTAGAGCACCACCGCATCGTACGTCAAATGTTACGCTGGCTTCCCACGATCCGCAATATCGCGAACTAGCTCGCACTGATGCACCGTGTGAAGTGTCTCGTCGATGGTAGCACAGACACGTCTGTGTTGGTGCGTGCTATCCGTCGAGAGTCGATAAGATCAAAGGTGTGCTATGGGCCCATGCGACCGTGACAGACGGAATGTCAGAAGTTGATCATTCCCTGACACAAGTAGTTGTCTGTGATGTTGCTAAAGTTTGTTGCATGGAATAGACAAACGAACTTACATACTTATACCCTATTCCACGAACATACGCCTGTTTTGGATTACTTCGACAACGAATATTTTACTGTGCAAAATAAGAAGAACGAAAGTAAATTGCAAATTAAATTGTTGTTTATTAGAATAATTATTACCGCCATTTACTTTCGTACTTCTTATGTTACACAGTAAAATATTCGTTGTCGAAGTAATCCAAAACAGGCGTATGTTCGTGGAATGGCCCATATGAGATTTTAAATCTGCATCAAAATCAATCAACTTTATGGAATTCTATAGCGCCAGACCATAAGAACAGGAACGATATATACGATGAATGGGACCGTATAAAAATCAATTAATGGGATAGTACAGTTTAGATTTTAAACGGGTAGCGGGTAGGAACTCCTTTGGAGTCCCTCGGATTCTATTGGATAGTCCTATCAGGGAAAGTGAATCAATCCCTGCCCCCTGCAGATTCCAGGAGCTTCCTGACCCGGGAAGCTAGCACCTGCTAAGGGTCCCTTGTCCAGGGTCACGGATGAAGTCCAGAACGGCATCCAAGGCGACGAAGAATACTTCCGGTACGGCGAAGATGGCGGAGCTGGCAACCCTTGATTTTAGGGATAGTATAATCTCACAAACCAGTAGCGTCTGTCTCAGAGTGAGCGGCTACAAACAGCGTCTGACCCAGAGTGGGCGGCTGAATAAGAACTCACCAACCCGCATGGCAAGCGTGGTGTTTTAACTGCCATTATCCCCCTCTTTTTATCATGGCGAATAATAAAACAAACGGAAATGGTCCCCAGGTGGGTAAGGAAATTTCTGAATCCCACACCTCAAAGGTCTGCCTCACGGATTCTGGGGGAGGCAATAATTCGCTCTTGATAGATAAAAACAAAAACCCACTAAGACGAACACAACAGAAACCAAGAAAATCTATCAATCTGTCAATAGGGACATACAATATTAAATCAATGTCCACGGATGAAAAAGTACATGAACTGGAGGAAGAACTAAAAAATATAAAATGGGATATCATAGGCCTATCGGAAACTCGAAGGAAAGAAGAAAACCGAATACAGCTAAACTCCGGGAATCTACTGTATTATAAAGGAAATGAAAAGAATAGTAATTTTGGAGTAGGATTTATAATAAATAAAACCATAAGTAAGCATGTTCAAATAATCAAAGGTATATCAGATCGTGTCGCCTATGTCATACTCAAAATAAGAAGAACAACAATTAAAATTATCCAGGTATATGCCCCCACGACAGCTTATGATGACGAAGATATCGAACTATTTTATGAAGATATTTCAAAGGCTATGGAAGAACATAAAAATCGTCTCACACTAGTAATAGGAGATTTCAATGCTAAACTGGGTAAGAAACTAAACAAAGAAGAAACTAAAATAGGAAATTTCGGATACGACCAGAGAAATGATAGAGGTGCTACTTTGATGAACTACCTAGAAGAAAAGCGTCTATACGCAATGAACCCCTAAAAAAAAAGTCCCAAAGAAAATGGACATGGATCAGCCCTAATGGGTCCACAAAAAATGAGATCGACTACATACTGTCCACGGAACGATATATCATTAAAGATGTAACAGTTCTTAACAAATTCACAACAGGTAGCGATCACAGGATGGTAAGAGCAAAAATTAATATCGACGGTAACTATGAGATGAAAAGAAAAATAATAAGAAACTCGGATATAGTAGATAGAAACAAACTAGGGCAATATAAAGAGAAATACAAAGACCTGTTAAAAGAACAATTCACCGAAAAATTAGACAGTGATGATAAAGATATAGACGAAATAAACAACATACTTACAGCAACGATGGTTACATCAGGAAAAGAAATAGCAAAAAAGGATGTTAAAAAGGACAACTATGTATCAGAAGAAACAAAGAAGCTTATGGATAAAAGAAGAAAGCTTGTCGAAGAAGGCAAAAGGAAATCTATAGAATATGTAGAAATCAATAAGACAATAAGCAAAATGATAAAAGAAACTAAGAGAAAAGAACAAGAAATAAAAATAGAAGAAGTAATACAGAACAACAAGAATATGAAATGGAGAACGGAGTAGAAACAAACATTAAAGACGACATCATAAATATAATCCAACATTTCTACTCAGAGTTATATAAAACAAAAAAGGAACCATCAGAAGAAATAAAAACCCAACTTAAGTCGAAAATAAAAAATGTCAATTCAGAATTACAGCCAGAAATAAGCAAATCAGAAATAAAGAAGGCATTGAAAGAAATGAAAAACAACAAATCGCCTGGAAAAGATGGAATAACTACAGAGATGCTGAAATATGGTGGAAAAGTGGTAATTGATACTCTCTATTCCCTTTTTAACAAAATATTAAAAGAAAAAAGAATCCCAAACAACTGGAAGGAATCCGTAACCATTATCTTACACAAGAAAGGGGACAAAGCAGATATAAAAAACTACCGTCCTATAACACTCCTCAATGTAATGTATAATCTCCTAACAAAAATTTTAACCAACAGATTGACGACAAAATTCGACGGATACCAATCGAAAGAACAAGCTGGTTTTAGAAAGGGATTTAGCACAAGTGATCATTTATTAAGTATGAAAATCCTTATAGAACGAGCAAATAAATACAACATATCTCTATATGTAGCGTTCATAGATTTCGAAAAGGCTTTTGACAGTGTCGAACATTGGGCAGTGAAAAGTTCTTTGATTAACAGCAGAATTGACCACAGATATACAGACCTAATAGCCAATATATATAAAGATGCCACAACAACAATTAAAGTATACGAAGGAACACAATGAATTCAAATAAATAGAGGCGTAAGACAGGGTGACACAATATCACCGAAACTTTTCAATCAGGTTCTGGAAGATATCTTTAAAAGATTAGAATGGGAAGAAAAAGGTATAAAAATTTGTGGACAACGCTTGAACCATCTAAGGTACGCCGATGACATCGTATTGATAACCGATAAAAAAGAAGAATTGTTTGAAATGATGAAAGAACTGGACATAGAAGCCGGAAAGATAGGCCTTAATATGAATTACAGCAAGACCAAAATCATAACAAATACAGATGAGGACATCACAATGAGGATCGGACAAGATGAAATAGAACAAGTTCACTATTATATATATCTGGGTCAAATTATAAAACTTAACAAGGAAAACCAAACAGCAGAGATCAAAAGACGAGTTAGACTGGCATGGGCGGCATTTGGAAAACTAAGCTACATCCTTAAAAACAAAAGATATCCACAACATCTTAAGACCAAGGTATACAATCAATGCGTACTCCCTGTTCTCACTTATGGTTCACAAACGTGGACGTTTACAAAAGCAAACATGGACAAGATCATAAAGACGCAAAGAGCAATGGAAAGGCAAATGTTGCACATAAAACTATTGGATAAAAAGAGAAACGAGTGGATAAGAGAGAAAACCAAAGTTAGGGATGTTAGACAAGAAGTTGCAAAGTTGAAATGGAGATTTGCCGGACACACTATAAGACAAAAGGAAGACCGATGGAACAAAATTCTCATAAATTGGAGACCGTGGCAATATAAACGAAGCATAGGAAGACCACAAATGAGATGGGCAGATGATGTCAAGAAGCACGTTGGCTCTAGGTGGATAACTGTAGCGACAGACAGAGAAGAATGGAAAAGGATTGGGGAGGCCTATGTCCAAAGATGGACCGAAGAAGGCTAATTAGATAGATAGACAGTTTAGATTAAAGAGTTTAAAAAAGAAGCGAGTTAAATGGTTAAATCAAACACTACACCGACGGACCTCCACAGATTGTCACGCACCATGGGAAGAGGTCTGTCTGCGGTGCGTTGCCGTCCGTGTTCGTCGGCTGCGCGTGACGATCCGTACAATCGCAGACCGTGGGAAGGAGGTTTTAGGCGTGTGCTAAATACTAACTACGGCGACCATTGGATTGGATACGACATTACTATTGGACGTCTCTCAAAACTATGAAACTTAGATCTATTCTGAGCAACTCTCAGCTGAACTTACAACTAAGAATCAAGTTCCTAAAATGTTATGTGTATCCTGTATTACTATATGGATGTGAAACCTGGATCATGAAGGTTAACATGATGAACAAATTAGAAGCCTTTGAGATGTGGTCGTATCGTAGAATGCTCAGAATATCTTGGGTTCAACGTATTTCAAACAGAGAAGTCTTAAACAGAGTAGGTCAATGCGAAGGTGATTTAACCAAGATGATAAAAAAGAGAAAACTTGAATATCTGGGACATATAATGAGAGGTAGCAGATACAGGATGCTGCAGTTAATACTCAATGGAAAGATCGACGGAAAAAGAGGAATTGGTCGGAAGAAATATTCATGGCTCCGAAACCTTCGTCAATGGACTCGCCTATCAGCAGTTCAATTGTTACATGCCGCACAAGATCGAGAACGATATCGGCAAATTGTTATAGAAGCTACCCACGCCTAAAAATTTGGGCACGGTACTTAAAGAAGAAGAAGCCTCTCAAAATATCCGGGACTAACTTTACTGAATTATTTTTTTGGTAGTACGGCTTCGTTATGCTGGACAAGATAGGTAACGACCTGATTAAGGAAAAAGCCGGAGTGACTGCAGTCTCAAAAAAGGTTCAAGAATAAAGACTGCTATGGTTTCGTGACGTCAGACGTAAAAATGCGAAGTATGTGGAAAGAAGGATAGAGCTCTTGAAAGCTGAGGGAAAGAGAGGTAGAGAAAAATCAAGGAGAAGATGAAGGAACTGTGCAGTAGATGACTTGAGGAACAAAGTGTAAATGCAGAAGACACTAAGGAGAGGAATGAGTGACGAAGAAGTAAGCGACCAGCGACCCCTGGAAAGGGAAAAGTTGAGGAAGAAGAAGCAGACTATCGATGTCCTTGGATAAAGATTCGTCGTCATATGTTCTAACTGCTGCTCCAGAATAAAATTTAGTTTCCACATTTTGGATATACATATTGCCACCCTCATGCTTAACGGCATGTTTCTAGGAATTCAATGTAACATTAGAGTTTATACGAAGGGTAAAACAGCTGATTCGCTCACACCTTAACAGTAGAAATTTGTTTACGGCACTAAACACCTACGCATGTTCTGCGCTTAGCTATTCATTTAGCATTGTTAAATGAACAAAAACGGGCATAGAAAATATTCAGCGAAAAGTAAGAACACACCTCACAATGGCACAAAAACACCATCCTCGAAGTGCAGTAGAAATAACGACATTACCACGCAATTTGGGTAGGAAGAGGACTTCTGGATATAAGTGAGCAAGTAGACAAACAAATTGCTAATTTAAGAACTTCTTTCAGATGCAGACTGAGACATCTACTCTACATCGCGCTATATGTGACGTAGATGCAGTAGATGACGCAACACCGATCAAGCTGAGAGAACCAGAAATGCGCATAAATCACCTTACTAGGGACGAAAAATGCGCACCTAGATTGGTAAACCTCTCCACGGGCGACATCCCAATGAGGTCAGCCAAGATTATGTCGACAATATTGCGTCGAACTACTGGTTGACATCAGGAAAGATGTTTTACGAAACGAAAGGTTCATTACTGGCCATTCAGGATCAGGATATGACAACCACAAATTACCTGAAATATATCGTCAAAGACCCTCAGGTCTAAAACGAGAAATGCCGATATGGATGAAGAAGCCCAAGAAACCATCCAACATATTTCCGGGGGCTGCCAGGCCTTTGCTGCAACTAAATACAAGGAACGGCATGACTCAGTAGAAAAGATTCTCCATCCAGAGATAGCTATCAAACTGGGACTTCTCCAAACGGACAATTTCCCATATTATCAATACGTTGCTGAGAGTACGCTTGAGAATGAAAACTGTAAGCTATAGTGGAACCGCACTGTGCTCACAGACCAAACCGTGGCACATAATAGACCAGATCTCGTATTAGTCAATAAATTAACGAGACAAACAACACTCATTGATGTGACGATTCCTAACAACAATAATCTACGTACTAAATTTACTAAAAAGATCGCCAAGTACAGAGATCTGGAAATTCAAATACAGTGACAATGGAGAATGCAAAGTACTCAGAAAATACCGATTATTATGTCTACTACCGGAGTCGTTCCGAGACCCTCATCGAAAGCATAAAAAACCTGGGTCTTAATGAACATTTTTATAAAACCATGCAGAAAGCTGTACTACTCGCGATGGCCAGAAGTGTACTTAAATTTTTGGGTGATACACCTGCATACCAAGTCACCTAGGGCTCGATAACATGGAAAGAGTTCCCCCAGAGCGCAATCCTTTTGATACCGTAGGTATCTGTGATGGGCCAATTTTCCCCTTAGAGGGAGTGTGAGCCGTATGGCTAAATCTGGATAAAGAAAGAACTACATAAATTGCATACTGAAGATTTAATATCAAGTTTCTCTGGGTCCCATCCCATGTTCGAGTAGCAGGTAATGAAGCAGCAGACCGAAATGCCAAAGAAGCTATAATTGATAACAGTATTCCCATGTCGCTTCAATCTGTAAGTATTGATCTAAAAAGCTATGTACTTCATAAAACATCTTTTTGAAAACTGAAACAATAAATGGAAATCCACACCATTAAAAGCTTCAGGAGATAAAATACAAGGTTGGACCATAGCAACCACCCGAGGTATTCAGACGAAAGCAAACAATTATTTCCCGTTTACGACTTGGACATACCTAGTTTTCTCATGAATATTTGTTTAAAAAAAGAAGAACCTCCAATTTGTGATGAGTGCGGTTCACCCCTTACAGTGAAGCATGTGCTAGTGGAAAAGTGTGAAGAGTTCAATAGCCATAGAATGAAATACCATTTAGCTAACAATCTTAAAGGCATTTTAGACTATAACAACATTAATAAACTATTTTTGTTTCTAAAAGACTGTGATCTACTAAACAAAGTGTAATCAACGGTTACTCTCCTGCTAATAACCTTATTAGGTTAAAGCGGATTGTTATAAATGGGCCAACTTCATGTAAAAAAAGGGCCAACTTTACTTTGAGCGTAACTGAGTTTTAATGCTAGAGACTTTTATCAAAAATAAGAATAAAGCTTTATTAAAACAATTTATAAGAGTACAAATGGATTTTTCCCGAAAACTGCTTCGTTTTTTGGTTATTTCACGTTGAATTACTCGATTTGTAATTTGACGAACAAAAACGTATTTTTCATAAGCTGCAACTTTGTTTTTGTTGGGTCTATCCCTATCGACTTTACAAATACACAATGTTTTTTTCGTTTTTTGTGCTATATTTTTGCTAAGAATATTTTTTTGATAAAATACTTTGGGTTATTTGCGAAAAACCGGCTGAAAACGTGTTTTTTTTGTCGAAAAATAGATATTTACAATCGCCAATAACTCGAAAAGTATCAACTTAATTAAAAAACTCTTAGAATTAGTCAATTTATACATTTTCGGACCTATTTTAAACGCGTGTTTTTTCACCTCCGAGAAGGGGTGACTGTCACTCCCAATAAAAAGCAATCAACGGAACAATTTCAACTTTGAAGTGGAGGGTAGTAGTACCCAAATCCAAATGGGCATGCAATTCGGAGTTGACCCTGAAAATTACACAGTATCGCGGTATTTCTAGTTCATGTACGCCTAGCTCCACCATAATGCACTCCTCAGTTTTAAGCCATCTATGTAATCATTTGCTTGTTTGGTTGTTTTAAAAATCAGTTGTTACTTAATTGATAAAAGTAATTTTACTGTGTTAATCGTAAGGTGGGTGAGCCAAAGGTGCTCCTAAAGTGGCCACTTTTAATGTTGTCCTAGTAGTTGACCTAATAACCAGCAGGTACCAGCACATACTTGAAGATATATGCCGAGACGAAAGGCTGTCATTTCGTGCCTTAGATTATGTCGTTACATTTGAGGTTAGAGGGACGCTATTATATTCCGGTAAGTAAACTCTTCTTCATTATTACAATTAATTAGGCGTAATCTACAAGTAACACATATGCATGTTACATACATTTCATCACCTTTCATAATATGCATGTAGTTTTTCATCTGACGTTACGGTTCAAGAGTAGTTATGAAGAAAACAAAACACGGTTTTGGTAGTGGTTCCCAACATGGCCATGGTAGGTCACATAAGGAACACATGTTTAAACTCTTTTATTAGCTTATAACGATGTTATAACTCCCATTATTATTTGTTTTACTTTTAAAATGTATTATAATACTTTCTATAAGTTTTTTTGGTTGCTGGTTTTAGATAAAGATGGCTCGACAACTTGGGCGGTCTTGGACGGAAGAAGACCTAGCAAACGCGATGAATTCTGTTCTCAATGACAACATGGCTGTATGGTGGCTCCTAGCTTCTGAGCCACCTCAGATAAGTAAGGGGTGGTTACCCCCTACCATAAGGGTTGATGAAATAACTCGTATTACCGTAGATGCCTTTATTTCGTAAGTTAGAGTACTAACGGTAAAGAGCTGGTGGTACGTTATTTCTCAGTAGCTGTGATGTTTGCCCTTTGGGATCTCAAATATTAATTGACTTACTGTTCGCCATAAAATTAGAACTAATAATCGGTATTCTCCTGTTTATTGTTTTGGTATATAATGAAAGTAAGATTGTTTTGGTTAAAAGCGCTGAGTCGACTAGGTTATAAATAATGAATACTATTTGTTATTTCAAACCGACCTTGGTCAAACCGAAAACTGGTACACCGATGTGCTAATGTAGGTCGATCGTATTTACTATAAACAAACGTAGTTGTTTTGCCAAACACATTTTTAATTATTAAAAGGATTTGTTTTAATAAGAAGATTACTAAGAGATGCCGTGTATCCTAACACATCTTCATTTCCTTCCGAAAATTTTCTGACTACGGAAAAGGAAGAAAATTTTTCTAATAGTACCACCAACTGCCTACTGCGTTTTAATAAATACAATATATACATTTTTTATTTCCTATAAATAATAATTAAATACAAAAAAAAATAAAAATGTTCGTTATCAACATTGTTCCCGTTTCACTTGTCACTCACTGTGTTCTCGGATTGTAAGCATATAATCTATTCTCATGTATTTCCCTGATTTTATTGTTTTCCAATCTGATCTTACAATTAACATTATTTATCTCTGTTATTGTGAAGGGGCCTACATAAAGACTATCAAACTTACCATTCTCTTCCCTTTTTACCAGGACTAGGTCTCCTATTTTAAAGTGTTGTGGTGTTGCTTTGCGCTTGTTATTTCTTGTTGCTCTTTTTTGTGTTTTAGTAAGAAGGTTCTAGCTCTCTCGTGTGCGCTTTGTAGTTTGTAGCATAACTCATTGTAGTAAGCATCTATATTGTAACATGGTTGAATCTCCTGTGTAAGGTTTTCTGGTAGGTTAACCTTCCTGCCATATAACAGTTCAAACGGTGTGTAACCATGATACGCGTTAGGGGTTGTATTGTAGCAGTATGTGAACATCCTGCAACACACATCTTAATTTTCTCTGTCTTCGTCTATGAATGCTCTTACGTACTCGCTTAATGTTCTGTGCAGTTTTTCGCAACTTCCAATGGACTGTGGATGGTATGCCGTTGAGAAGTTGTGCTCTATTTTTAGTAGCTTTGTTAGTTCCTGCATTACTTCATTTTTATATTCTGTGCCTTGATCTGTTCTTATTTGCTTCATGAGTCCGTATGTTGGTAAGAAATGATCAAAAATTCCTCGGGCTATTGTCTCTGCTTCTTTATTGCACACGGGTATACTGACCGCGTATTTCGTAAGCTCACATAACATTGTTATACAGTATCTATTACCTTCGTTACTTTTAGTAAATGGACCTATCGTATCTATGTATACTATGTCCCATGGTTTGGAAGAAGTGTCCGATATCACGAATTCTTCGACATGTGTTCTTTTCGGTTTGTTAATTTGACATTTATGACATTGTTTAACGTATTTTCTTACGTCTTTGTCCAAATTTTTCCATCTAAATCTTGCTTTTAACTTCTTTATGAGTCTGTTATTTCCTACGTGTCCTCCAAACATCGGATGATTATGATATTCTTCTATTAACCTGTGTTTTTCTTTGTCATTTTCTATTGTTTTTGGTACTTCACATATGTATATTTCTACATTCTTCAATATTTTGTTTCCTTGTTTAATACATTCCTCAATTGTGCACACTTTAAAATATTATCGTTTACGTATATTTTTACTTTACGTACTGCATTCCCTACCGCCAGCTTATCAAGCTGTGCCAACATTTGGTTTAAATCAAAATGATTGAATCCTGTGGCTATGCTCTTGCTGCACTTTATTTTGTTTTTGACCCTAATGCTCAGTCTTGGTGAGATTAGTTCTGCTCCAAAAGACAAAATTGGTAGTCTATGCGCCTCTAAATTATTTAGTACCTTTCTTACTGTCTGTTTGGGGGCTTCTGGCTGTAGTGCGAGTTCACTTTCTGCCTTCGTTTGCTTACTTCCTTCTTCTTTTCTCTTGCTTGAGCTCGTGTTATAGCTAATATATGGGTATTGTCTATGTATAGATTCTTTAGTTGATGTAATGTTATTCTTGAAAGGCTGTCTGCGTAGTTATTTTTCCCTGTTATATACTCTATTTCGAAATCGTATTCCTCTAAATCTAATCTGATTCTTGTAAGTTTCGAAGTTGGTTCTTTCATTGCAAATAAATGTGTTAGTGGTTTATGATCCGCTTTTACTAGAAATGTTGGTGCTCCATGTAAATAACATTTGAAATGATTAATTCCCCAATGAATCGCTAGTAATTCCTTAACGATTATAGGTTTATTACACTCTCCTTTTTTGAAACTTCTTGATGCGTATGCTATTGGTAGGTCTATTCCCTTATAATCTTGACTTAAAATTGCTGAACAACTCTCGTTGGATGCGTCTGTTGTTAGGATGAATTGTTTATTGAAATCTGGATATTTTAGGATCGGTGGTTTCATCAGAGATGATTTAAGCTTATTGAATGCTTTGTCACATTCTCCTGACCAAAAAATTTCTACTCCTTTTCTTGATAATCTGTTGAGTGGTCTGCATATTTCAGCAAAATTTTGAACAAAAAGTCTATAATAGTTACAAAATGCTACGAATCTTTTTGTTTCTTCCGCTGTCTTAGGTGTCGGGTATTGTTCAATCGTTGCATATTTCGCTTTGTCTGGTGATACTCCTTCCTGGGAAAGATCATGTCCTAAATATGTTACTTCTCTTCTAAAAAATCGACATTTTCCTGGGCTAAGTTTCAAATTGAATTTTCGACATGTCTCGAATGTCTTTTTCAGGTTGTCTAGGTGGTGTTTTTCGGATATTCCTATTACTACTATATCGCTCATGTAAAGAAATGCTTTGTGTTGTGTTAATCCTGAAAATGCTATTGACATAATCCTTGAAAAGCTATTTGGGCTTACATTTAATCCAAAAGGTAATCTGGTAAATTGAAATGCTCCATTTTCTGTGCTAAACGATGTGTATTTTCTCGATGATTTTTCTAATGATATCTGGTGAAAACCTGACATTAAGTCTATAACTGAAAACCATTTTGCTCTTCCTAGTTGATCTAGTATCGAGTCTATCCTTGGTAAAGGAAATTTGTCTGTGACTATTTTCTTGTTCAGTTGTCTAAAATCTATGCATAATCTCCATGCTTTATTTCCATCTAACGCCTTTTTCGGTACCAGCACTACTGGGCTGATGTGGACGGTTCTATTATTCCTTGGTCTCTCAGTTTTTGTACTTGCCGGTTTAATTCCTCTGTTTGTGCATGAGGTGTCCTATAGTTTTTAATATATACCGGAGTTTGGTCTTTAACTCTCAGTTTCTGCTCGTAGAAGTTGTTACATGTTAGCATGTCATGCCTTAGGGCGAATATATCTGAATAATCTTCACATAAAGATACTAACTTATCGCGTATGTATTCTGGAATGTCTAACTTCAATGATTCCCGTAATTCCTTTTTCCTATCCTTGCTGTCGTTGATCAGTCTATATATGTTGAATAATTTAATGTCTAATGTTTTGATTGCGTTTGTCTCTACTTTTACTGTTTCGTAGGTTGTGTTCAAAATTTTGATGTACGGATTATTACTTGAAATAATTGCTCTCGCTATGAATATTCCTGGTTGTATTTCCTGTTGTTCCACTATCCTGCCATTCTTCAGCGTTTGAAAAATTTTTACGACTCTGTAAATTTCACATCTAGGCGGTATTACTATCGTGTCATTATCTATATTATCCAAAATGTTTGTACTAATGTAACAATCGTTGTCCTCTTTAATGTGCATTTTAAGGTTAGCGTAGTCTAGTATGCATTGAAAGTTTGAAATAAAGTCTCTCCCAATTATTCCGTAGGTTGGAATAGGAAAGCTAGGTTCCACTAATTGAAAGATATGCTCAAATCGAGATCCTTTTACTTCTAGTGTTGTTTCAACTTCTCCCATTGTTTGTAATTCTCCTTTAGTTACTCCTTTTATTTTCGCCTTTGTGTTCGGTTTCACATGTTCCTTCATAAAATCTTGTGAACATTTCTGTATTGAAATATCAGCTCCTGTGTCTATGATAAAGGTATTTGTGTTTTCTAGGATTCCTGTTTTCATTCGTACAAAATTCGTTAGGTTTAAGTCGAAGTTGTAAATATTATATTCCACTTCTGACTGTGTACTTTCCTTGTTTCGTTCATTCAAAACCCCAACTGCTGGTTTTCTGGTTCCTCTTGGCTGTCCTCTAACTCAAGTAGACTTACGTTTCTGTTACGTCCTCCTCTCTGGTCCCCTCTGTATGTTTGGTTGTTAAATTGTCTATATCCTCTGTTCGGATAATTCCGTTGGTTTTCTGTTGCTTCTCCTTCGTTCCGTTGTCCGAAGTTATTTCGTCTTCCTCTATCGTATCTGTTATGGTATCCTCTTCGGTATTGCTGTTGTCCTCTCCTATTTTCATAATTCGTCCTATAATTGAACACTCTTCCCTGTGTGTTCTCCTCTGTCGTATCAATCGATAGAAATTTGGATACTACTTCCTGCGGTGTTGTGAAATTACCTGCCTCCAGTACTAACTTAGCTCTATCCGTATTAACGTTTCGTTTCATTGTTGCTACGATTGTTTCCGTTGTGTATTTTTTCGCTAGCTCTAATGGCATTCCTTCCTTTATGTATGCTACCTTCAACTACTGTTCCGCTAATTCCTCTACTTCGGATGCGTACACTGCTGCATCTTTGTTTCCTTGCCTTTTCTTTGCTAACTTGTCTATTATTGTTTTCGGATTGTCGCCTCTTAATTCTTTCTTCAGTGCCGCTGCTATAAGTGGGATCGTATCCTCTGTGGTTATCAGGTTTCTAGCCTTATTAGTCAATCTTGTTTTTATTAATGTTATCGCTGTTTCTTCATGTCCTTCTGCTATTTTTACAAGTAACTCTAATGCGTCTAAAAATGGTTGTAGTTTCCCTGCGCTTCCATCAAACTGGTTGGGCAATACCTTGCTTGCAATATTCAAAAATTCGTTGATTGTCAGAGCCATGTTTAGTATTTTTATATCTTGTTTTATGTCGCTTTTTCCCTCTTTTATTTCCTCGTCAATTTTTTCCTCTATCTACTCGTCACTTTTTTCCTCTTCTACTTCTTCGTCGCTTTGTTCTTCCCCTATTTCCTTGTCGACTGGTTGGTGTATTGAACTTGGAACTACTGTTCTTAAGTTTACAGCTTGAAATGAGCGTATAACCTTGTCTCTGATTCTTCCAAAATATTTGTTGCACGCTTCTCTTTGTTGCTCCGATAGCGCTTCCCAATTTTTCTTCGTTACTTGTGTGAATTTGTTATACAATTTAATTAACTGTGTCGTTACTTCTTCTTGTATATCCTTAGATTTAGGTACTTTCTTCTTCAAGACCCTTCTACTTTGTCTTACTACTTCTTCCGTAATCTCTTCCACTATTTTGACGAAGTCTTCCCAAGTAACTTTGTTGCTACTCATTTATTCATAATTTTCCTTATTCCTCTACCCGTAACGAACGCATAAATTTGACAGCCTTACGAGGTATAGTATATATATATATATATATATATATATATATATATATATATATATATATATATATATATATATATATATATATATATATATATATATATATGTATGTAAAATATTATGTCAAAAATAGTAAAAATATAGTAAATTGCAATAAAAAAAAATCATTATATCAATCAATATAAATCACCATAAAAATCAGTAGATAAATCAAATTAATGGATAAAAAGTCGGTACGATAAAAATATATGCTAGTAAATATATAAAAATCATATAAAATGTATCATTACGTTCTATAAATAACCATAATATTTGTAAAAAAAATTCCTTATATTACCAATAAGGTAATTAAAATAGAATAGGTAGATAAAAATAGGTAAAACTTAGATTATGTGTATCTTAAATTACGATTATATTACTTTATTATATGGTTATACGAATCAGGAGTAATATCGTGGAAATACCATAAGAATAGCTAATATGGACTTACCACTTTTACACGTCTTTGTTCGTATCACCCAAAAGTGCTCGCTGCACGTTCCATAGCATTGTCCATTGTCCCACGATGTTCCATCTCCATACCAAGTTCCATTTTCCATACCATTGTCCATTTAGCTCCATGTCAGGCCTGATGTCTCCCTTCTTTCCATATAGATACCACACTGTTATCTAGGGTGGTCGAGGTGCCAGAACATTGACGTTTTTTCCATACTCGTCCCATTTACCATTCCTGTGTTCTTCCCTGGTCTAGATCGCCATATGGTGGCTCCTAGCTTCTGAGCCACCTCAGATAAGTAAGGGGTGGTTACCCCCTACCATAAGGGTTGATGAAATAACTCGTATTACCGTAGATGCCTTTATTTCGTAAGTTAGAGTACTAACGGTAAAGAGCTGGTGGTACGTTATTTCTCAGTAGCTGAGATGTTTGCCCTTTGGGATCTCAAATATTAATTGACTTACTGTTCGCAATGGAATTAGAACTAATAATCGGTATTCTCCTGTTTATTGTTTTGGTATATAATGAAAGTAAGATTGTTTTGGTTAAAAGCGCTGAGTCGACTAGGTTATAAATAATGAATACTATTTGTTATTTCAAACCGACCTTGGTCAAACCGAAAACTGGTACACCGATGTGCTAATGTAGGTCGATCGTATTTACTATAAACAAACGTAGTTGTTTTGCCAAAGACATTTTTAATTATTAAAAAGATTTGTTTTAATAAGAAGATTACTAAGAGATGCCGTGTGTCCTAACACAGCTGTTAGAAAAGCTGCCGAGACGTTTAGTATTCCAAGAAGAACTCTTCGGAACCATCTAACTTCAGGTAATTTTAAGAAAATAACAGGTCGTCAATCTATTTTGACCTTTGAACAAGAGCTGGAATTGTGCGGGAGAATTAATCGTTTAGCTGATGTTGGAATGCCCATCACACCAAATTGGTGAAACGGACTGTTTCCACTTTTTGTCAAATCAACAAAATAAAAATCCATTCAATGATGAGTTAAGCTCTGCCGGGAGAAAGTGGTTTAAATTGTTTATGCAGAGACACCCTGACATCAGCAAAAGAGATAAGAGATGTCATGATCGAAATAAATGTCATGCAAAAACCTCAATCGATTTACAGCGTTGATGAGAAAGGTAACCGTTTGTGTTTGCATAAAGCTCCGACAGTTTTAGCTCGCAAAGGGTCCAAACGTGTGCATAACATTGCTGCTAAACACGGCGAGAATGTTACAATTGTTTCTTGTGGCAATGCTCTTTGCCAAGTTATTCCTCCAGTCATTCTTTTTAAATGAGAAAGTTTGCGTCCAGAATGGGCCGAAGATTTACCACCTGGCAGCAGTGTTTTTATGACACCCAAGGGTTCCATGAATACCCAGACATTTATCAAGTAGATTGATCACTTTGCCAAATACAAAACACCAGGACCGGTTCTTCTGATCTTTGACGGCGTTTCTTCCCATTTGGATGCTAACATTGTAGAGGCTGCAGATGCTCATTAAGTAACGTTGTTTTGTTTACCAAACAATACTAGTCATGAGCTGCAGCCAACGGACAAAAGCGTATGTCGTGCTTATGAAGTTTATTGGAATGATGAAGTGATGCTACTTTGGACTCAGCATGCTCAAAAAGGTGATTCTGTCGTAGAAGTAAGCGCTGGTCGCGTCATTACAAAGAGCAAGTTTGGGAAAGTGTTTTCACGGGCTTGGGTCAAAGCTACATCTCCTTCCAATGTTATTTCCGGTTTTAGGGCGACTGGGATTTTTTCTTTCGACCCTACTGCAATCAAAGATGAAGCTTTTGCTCCTAGTGACCTTACAAACAGAGTAATTCCAACCGAAGAGAATGATGTACTTCTATCTGAAAATCCAGCCTGTTCTGACTCAAGGAAATGAAACCCTAAATCAAAGAAGAAAAAAGCTTCTTTTAAAACCAGTAAGAGGCAAAGGAAAGACCAGTGGAAGGAAGTGACTCTTCGTTATCTGACAGTGACTACTCAGTGCACAATTCATCTGCAACTCGGAAATGCTTGAGAACGAACCAAAAGAAAGATTTTCCAATGAAATTTTGAAAACCTTGGAAGCGAAAACCAAGAAATGTTTAAAGCCCAGGAAGAAATCACTTAACTATCTCAAAAGATTGTGGTTAATTTATTTGAAGCAAGCAAAAAAATACCCATCAAAAACAAAACATTTTAATGAACCACAATACACTGGAGATAAAAAAGACAAAAGTAAACTTAAAAGTGAAGAAGATGCTCAACCTGGGACTAGCGGAACAAACAAATTCATTAACTGCAACAGAGTAGAAAGCTGGTATTGTCACCTTTGCAATACTGATCGTGTAACGGACATGAGGCTTTGTAATCAGTGTTACCGTTAGGTACACGAAGAATGTGAAGGGCTCACAAAGCAGGACAAAATTCCCTTTTTCCAGTGTTCGTCTTGTTTGGACTTGTAAAGACGTTGTTAGTGAGTTTCCAAAAGTTAAATACAACTTCATAAAATTATTTCTACCTTTTATAATGTAAGTTTACAATTTTTACATTGACTGTATTAAATTTCATAATTTTGTAAAATATTAATTTTGTTTTTCCTTTTAATGTGTTTATCTATGAGTACCTCACTAGGCCCTCTAAAAAGGCAAAACTTATGCGTGGGCCATCTTAGGCTCTACTCATGGGCCAGTTTTGGAACACCCTGTTCCTAAGATAGTCCACATGTAACTACTTAGTTTTTTAATTATTTTTCGATCATAAATATTTAAAAACGAACTTAAGTACGGATATTATTTTGGCTAACAGTATTGCCAACTTATTACCAAAGCAGCAAAATAAAAAAAAAATGTTTACATATCTTAATAGCTACTTTTCACTTAACTATGGCCAACTTTGGTGCACATACCATACCATTAAAAGGGTCTTGTTAAAGTTGTGCTCATAACTAGGCGCCAACCCTCGCTCCCTGGTATCCCTCGTACTGCTCCTACCATATTATCGATTGCCAGATGCATAATTTTAAATGCGAACCTTCACCAAAATGAAGAGTAGGATACTCTAGGCTAGGATACGATGCGATGGTCTCCGTAGTGAACGCACCCTCGTAAGAGTAACCTCGTGATTGACTACCTTTAATCGTGCGTATTCTGCTATTAGGTGCAACTCCCTACTGTAAAAGGGATATTAATATCTTGCATGCATCCAGTAGATCTATCAACCTAGCCTATTTAAAATCATGTGACTTTTGAACTACATTTATTCAAAAACATATTTCCAGTAATAGCTCTTTTCTTCTTCTGTTTTATGAAACTCGCTCGAAAATCACTCTGCTTTCATATTAAAGTTTTAATGATTATAACAGGTTTTTAGTAAAAAAAAACGAAAATTAGAACTTGATATTTTATTAACTTAAGTTTGACTATTACTACCTAATACATAATTATGTAACTCTAAATTTAATATTAAATAATTTACTTTATGAATAATGCACTTTAACGTGTCTTATTATATGTTTCCTTCCCTTGTTTTACATCGTGCGATTCAATAGAGTAAAATAGGAATATGACGTTTTCACTAACTAAAAACAAAAATTTTCTTATTTTTGTGTATTCAATACATTTAAAATTAGACGAATCAACGAAACAGTAAAAAGCTCAGAACCTAGGAATTTTGTCCAGTAAGATGAATCGTTATGCAACTTTTTGCATTCGATTAGAGAGGGTGTCAGGAAATTTTGTGAACTAAAGTGATCCCCAGGAGATGAAAATTGCATTTTGTGCATAAGAAAAAGCATTTTCAAAGTAGGTACATTTCGAACAGATGGAAAATGAAAAATTTAGAGCTCGAGAAATATTTTTGGAACGGAAATGAGTTCATCCTGGTGCCCAGGACGGTATTTATTGCCTGGAATTTTTATATTACAAGTATTCAGAATAAGTCAATAACCATTACTCCGGGTGTTTTGGAGGTCGTTGAGCACGAATTTCATAACGGCGATGGTCTCCGAGGTACCTGGTGACCAAGGTGGAACTCATCACCTAGAGTTTTATATTATCTATCTATAATATAGCTCAACAGGCCTTAAAGGCCCATGGCTTAGGATTTCTTTACGGTTTTCCTCCATTTTCTCCTGTCCATGGCCGCAGTTCTCCAATTTGATAGTTTCCAGGTCTTCCTTACATGCTTCTAGTCATTATTTCCTGGGTCGTTCTCTTCTCCTCTTTCCTTCCCTTCTCAGCAGCGAGTCCACCCACCTTCCGTCAGCCATTCTCGCAAGATGACCTTACCGACTAAGTCTCTTTGTTTTGACCATCTGGTTTATTTCTGGTTTCCGGTACAGCTCTCTGATCTCTGCATTTGTTCGTCTCCTCCAAACGTCTTCATCGTTTTTTACTCCCCCGAATATCTTCCTTAGGACACTCCTCTCCCAGATGTTCAGCATATTCTCTTTTTTGTTCATGACTAAAAAAAAATTATCCAAAAATTATTTTTAAATTTTGGCGCTTTTAAACAGTTCCTAGCATGGATGAAATGCCAATTGATATGTTACGGACAATAATGTAAATTGGATATTGACGTTAAAGACCAGGCATTGTCGTGAATATCCATTTTATCTGGTTATTAACGACAATGCCCGACCTTTAACGATAATAACATTATCTATTGGCTGATGGAGTAAAGAAATCGATTAGAGTTTTCATCAGTAACCAGTTAATAACGACAGTGGCCAGAAGCAAATAACCGATGTTAATAATTAAATAAAATTATCCATGATGTATTATATTTTATTTAAAACAACTTTTGAAGACTAATAATTTTTATTTTGAAGATAATGGACCATGGTATTTTGAATTACAATTTTTAGTGTTTGTACGAAATGCACACTTATTATTTTTACAACCACCTTTGCATTGGGAACGCTTATAACCTTGAAACCCTTAAATGCTATTTCCCACTGCAGCTTGTCTGAGAGTTACTCTCTTCTCTTTAATGAATCAGTTATATTTTCCAATAAAAATGCAAACTGAACCAGGCAACCAGGAACCTTGGAAACTATCGCCGACGTGAAATTCATGCTCAGCTACTCCCAAAACCGCCAAGTAATGGTAATTAAATGATTTTGAATGGTTGTAACATAAAATTCCAGGCGACGAGTTCAATCCTGGGCACCGATGGGCGTGCTCAGCGACCCACAAAACCCCCCGAGTAATGGTTATTAAATAATTATAGCATAAATACTCCAGGCGACGATTTTCACCCTAGGCACCAGGTACTTTGGACACCATCACCGATATGAAATTTGTGTTCAACGACTCCCAAAATCCTCGAGTGTAAAAATTGAACCCATTTCCGTCAATATTTTCCGAGTTCTAAATTTTTCATTCTCCATCTTTTCGAGATTGAAATGCATTTCAATTGTACATTGAAAATGCATTTTTTTATGCCCAAAATTCAATTTTCATCTCCAGGAGATCAATTTAGTTCACAAAATCTCCTGACGCTCTCCCGAATCGAATGCAAAAAGTTGCATGACGATTCATCTTAATGCACAAAATTCCTATAAATGTGTTAATAGTTTATAGGTTTAATATTTTGGTTCCCTCGGCTACATAGTAACAATTAAAACTAAAACTAATCAAAATTACAATGAGATCAATATCAAAAATTATTTAGAAGTTAAAATCATAGAAACAGGATAACATTTAAGGATAACATTTATAAGGAAAGGGGAGTTTCTTGACTGATTGTGGTCGATGAGATTTTACAACGGATATTTATGAGGATTGTTATTAGTAGGCCGTGGATTATATTATGTAATTTACTTATTTTTACATATATTACATATTTATAGATTTTTTGAAAAAAGTGCATATTTAATTGGTAAATACATATATTTACATATTTTCGCCACTTTACTCTGCAATGGAAATCCCGGAAACCATTAAGATGTGTGAATTAAAACATTACTAATTGTGTGAATTGAAAAACCAGTGTTAAACTAATGCAGTAAACAACCACTACAAATTAAAATCTAAAGTAAAATACTCCTCAAATGAAAAAAAACATTTATTAAAGATATGTTAACTGATGAAAATTAAGAGCTTTTATTCTAGCTAGCATTATGTCATAAAACTTAAAGGGCTAAATACCTTGAACCATTTCTGGATTTCTCAAGTCGGCCAAATTCTGGTATAAGATTATTGCTGTTTTTAGTAGGATCACTGTGAAAATCTACATATGCAATGTATTGGCTACGATTGTGTTTAATGTGCAACAAACACTGCATAATGTATACACAAGGTAAAGTCAAAATTTTTAAAGCTCTAAAGGAGTTTCTACAGTCTGATCTATAACCGAGCCCAGACATGATACGAACACACTTTCTTCGTTGTTCAAATGCTTAATAAATATGACAAGAGTGGCCCCAGGAGATAATAGCATTAATCAGAATGGAAATTACTATTATAAGCTGTTAAAATTGTTTCACTGGAAGTCACTTGTACAAGGTTGCTGGAAAGGAAATGCTGTCGGTAATGCTTTTTCAATAAATTAAATATATTGTTGCTGAATTAGATTGTTCCCATGTTAATCCAGCATCCAAATGTACCCCCAGAATGTTCGCCTCAGTTGCACATTGTGGTGAGCAATGTATCCAAATCCAGCATTATCTCTTAAGGTAAAATTAACACTTTTGTAATTTTAATGTTATTCAAAGAGAGATGGTTAGTTAACCAATTAAATAAGTTTTTTTCAGATGCTTAGTAATCAAGGGTGTCGAATTCAAAAGGGTGGTAGCTTACATCGAAAGTAGTGTCATCATCAAATAAAACAGTGTTAACTGCATCATATTATGACTATACCATGTCATTAATATAGATAATAAATAATGTTGGACCCAAATCCGAGCCTTGATGGACACCATACATCAGGGATTCTTTTTTAGAATCACACTGGCTGAAATGTAGGTACATATTGATCACGATTTGACAGATATGAATCCATTTCATTGTGAGTTCATTTTTAAACATTTTTTTTTTGTTTTTTTCCTAAAATTATTTTTTTCTGCTTGGAACAAAGTTTTTTTAGGTTTTTTGGAAAAGGTATTTAGTGATTTTACTAGTTCATAGTTTTTGACATATAAGCGATTAAAAATTGAAAAATTGCGAAATCGGCCATTTTTAACCTGCAAAAACTATGTGAAAAACTGAAAATTTGAATGTTGCCAAGGTAGGTAGATATTCTTTAAACATCGATTGATGAAATCCCGAAGAGTTTTTTGCAATACAGTATTCAAAACTCCTTTTTTACTTTATCGTACTACATACGTAGTATAATAGATAAAGTTATAGGATCGTGCAAAAAAAAAATTTCAGATCTCACTTTTTTTCGACGTTTTGAGTCCCCGTGAGTCTAAAAAGCAAATAAAAAAAACATGGAAGTATGTACATACGTACGTATGTCGCCACCGCCCAGCAAAAACTACTGAACTGATTTCGATGAAATTCGGTATGAGTAAGTCTAAGAGAATTTTGTCGAGAAACTAAGCTTTTAAAAAAAAACCTCTCAAAGGGGGGCCGAAATAGTGGGGTTATTTGGGACCCATTTTTGCAAATTTTGGCCGAAACGAATGAAATTTAACTCAAAGTTAGCTCATCGATAGCTAAATAGAAATTTCGAAAAATAACATTTGCAAATTCAAAATGGCGGCCAACACCACCGACCGCCCACACGATACATTTCCTTACGTATCTAAAAACTTGTTTAGGATAAGTTTAATTTAAAAAAGTCGTTATATAGCCTAAAGATGGGGCTATAAGAAAAATATTATCGTTTTTCAGAAAAATTTACGGGTTGCCTATATTTAAGGGGTGAAAATTTGACATAACTTTGAACTAGATTTTCTCAAAAATGGCTCCAAGGAATTTGTTTATTTTTTGATATATTTTTGATATCCTATCGGTTACTTGAATGACATTAGTTAGATTTTTTAAATCACCATAGGAGGGGACTTATGAATTTTTTATAAAAAAATATTCAAGTACCGGTAACTTCCTCTGTAATACAAACTAAAATTGAAAATTTGGCAGACATATACAGTACTTTATTATCTATTATTGCAATAAACTTTACCCAAAATATGGCTTCTGGTTGAACCGGAAATGAAAAAAAAATCGTAATTTTTTAAATCCGCCCTGTATGTTTTTTCATATTTTGAAATAATGTAAAATTACCTTTCCAACGACATAAAACTCGTTGCTGTAGCTCAAATACTCGAAAAGTTACAGTAAATAGAAATTTTGCTATAATCTTCTATTGTGTCCTCTCTCACGCGACCGTAGCAGAGCATTAATTATTATGGGGCAGTCAATGAAAGTATTTGGCTCCGAATTCCATCCTACTACATCGATTTACTTGATATTTTCACAGTAAGTAGGGAATAGCTCAAGAAACAAAATCTACCCTATACAGGGTGTTTCATTAATAATTGTCCATATGGTAACTGGAGAAACCTTAGCACAAAATACGAAGATTTAACCTAAAACACTTAAATAAAATGTGGTTCCTTACTGAGTTACAGGGTGTTTTATCTAAAAATATAAAAATTATTTTTGCTCAGCATTTTAAAACTATTCGATGTATCCTTTTTATACATGGTAGGAAGTATAGGTACTGTACAAACTACTAAATTATGTTAAACAAACGTTTCTGTCGATTACCAGAGACGTACGACGGGGGAAAGTGAATGGTTGACCCTTTTCAAATTCTACGCCACTGGCGGAATGTCTATTTTAGCTCAATTTTTGGATTGTCCAATACTTTCTATGAAAATAATATACTCTTCATTCGTAACGATAAAGTCATTAGTTTTCGAGATCTTTGAAGTTAAAAATGAAACGACACGGTTATTTTGATTAATGTATTGTGTCGCTTCATTTTTAGTTTCAAATATCTCGAAAACTAATCATTTTATCGTTAAGAATGAAGAGTATATTATTTACATAGAAAGTATTGAAAAATCAAAAAATTACACTACAATAGCAATTTCGTCAGTGGCGTAGGATTTGGGAAGGGTCAACCAGTCACTATCCCCTGTCGTACGCTTCTGGTAGTAACTAGAAACGTTTATTTATCTTAATTTAGTAGGGTGTACAGTACCTACACTTTCTGCCAAGTATGATAAGGATACGCCAAATAGTTTTAAAGTAACTGGGTACAAATTATTTTTAAATTTTAATCATATGAATCATACCATAAATTAATCAAAATAACTGTGCCGTTTCATATTTAACTTCAAATATCTCGAAAACTAATGACTTTATCGTTACCAAAGAGGTGCATATTATTATTATTTACGTAGAGAGTATTGGAGAATCTAAAAATGGCACTAAAATAGTAATTCCTCCAGTAGCGTAGAATTTGAGAAGGGTCAACCATTCACTATCCCCTGTCGTACGTCTCTGGTAGTAGCTGGAAACGTTTGTTTATCATAATTTAGTAGGGTGTATAGTAGTCGCACTTTCTGCTAAGTATGAGAAGGATACGTCGAATAGTATTAAAATGCTGAGCAAAAATAATTTTTAAATTTTTAGATAAAACACCCTGTAACTCAGTAAGGAACCACATTTTATTCAAGTGTTTTAGGTTAAATCTTCGTATTTTGTACTAAGGTTTCTCCAGTTACTATATGGACAATTATTAATGAAACACCCTGTATACTATGGCGCTTTTTATCTTGGAGTGGTTCCCACCTCTTCAAGGGGGTGGAAAATTTGATGGTCAAAATAACCACGGAAATGGCTAGAGAACCTATTTCTAAGCAAAAACTGGTCTATAGTTTTTTTTGAGAACTCAATACTTTTTGAGTTATGCGTAGTTTAAAACTGGCCATATCCATTGAAAAATGACACCTTTTCGGACGGTTTCTTGTGAATACCTTAAAAACTATGCATCGAACTAAACATACTATATAAAACATGTTTTAGATTATTAATAACAAAGAGATTCGTTCCTTCGTAAATCTTCTATTTATAATACAAAAAGAGATATGGTAGGTGAAAAGAGTTTGTTTTTTTGGTTCATACTCAAATTGATGTATTCAACTTGAAATAACAGAGGAACGGTAGGTTTTAGGTGTATAATGCTACCAACGCCTTTTGTAGTGTTTGAAAAGTTAAAACGAGCACCGTTAAATGTCGGTTACATTCAAACTAAGCGAGATATGGTGAAAAAATATATAATCTACTTTAAGGAAAAATACGTACATACAAAATATGTATACATATTTAACCCCTCATCCACCAGAATTTAAATGCATAGTTTTTCTTCTACAATACCTTTTAATATAGTGTTGTTTCTATTTTCAAAAAGTTGGACGGGTTGAAAATAAAAGGTTTTTAAAAAATAAGATCAAATTATAGAGCGCATTTTTAAATTTTCTTAAAATCTTCCTTTTTCTCATGTAATTCGAAAATAAAATGTTCCACTCCCGAGAAGGGGTGGGAACCGCCCCCATGATAAAAGCGCCATAGTATATGTATATAAAATAGACTTTGAATTAGGAGATTGGGCTACTCCCAAAATTTCATTAAAATCGATGCAGTAGGATAGAATTCGGAGGTAATATCTTGTTCTTACCCTCGCGCATTGACTGGTGTAATAGAAATATAATTAAGATGCAAATATTATAAACTAAGTATTAATTTCTCTGAAAAATGAACTAATTTGAAATGGAAGTATGACTAATATTCTATTGATTTATGCAATAATCTATAGTATGTCCCCGAAATATGGCATCGAATATTTTCTCAAATGCAAGAATTAATGATGCGTAGAACCATAAAATATTTTCAAGTATACAACAAGGTGTCTCTAAAAGATCAAAATAACGAGTAACTGTGTTATTTTTATAGAATGTCAGTATCTAGTACGATAACGATAATAGATCGGTACGATAAAGTTCTCGGGCCGCCCTTCCGTCCAGCGTTTTTTTTTTAATTTCTAATCACGCGCGCGCGACACTATTTTCCACCGTTGCATGTGTATACAGTATGGTGCAAATGAAAGGAATAAATTCGTTATTTCGTAAACCTGAGACTTTAAGGAAAAACCCGAAACAGGTCGATTTTTATTTTTAAGTTATGATATTGTGGCATATATGGTATACTAGTGACGTCATCCGTCTGGGCGTGATGACGTAACCGATGATTTTTTTAAATGAGAATAGGGGTCGTGTGGTAGCACATTTGAAAGGTTCTTTAATTCTCTATTCAGTAATGTAAACATCTACATAATTATTTATACAGGGTGTCCAAAAAATTTTTATTAAATTTAATTTTTTGCCAAAAAAGAAGTAGAAGGACACCGTGTATAAATAATTAAATAAATGTTTATATTACGTAATAGAGAATTGAAAAATCTTTCAAATGAGCTAGCACACGACCCCTATTCATATTTAAAAAAATCATCGATTACGTCATCACGCCCAGATAGATGACGTCATTATTATACCATATATGCCACAATATCATAGCTTAAAAATAAAAATCGACCTGTTTCCGAATTTTTCCTTAAAGTCGCCGGTTTACAAAATAACGAATTTATTCCTTTCATTTGCACCATACTGTCCCATGTCGGTGGAAAATAGTGTCGCGCACGCTTGATTAGCAATTAAAAAACAAAGGAGTTTTGAATATTGTATTGCAAAAAACTCTTCGGGATTTCATCAATCAATGTTTAAAGAATATCTACCTATCTCGCCAACATTCAAATTTTCAGTTTTTCACATAGTTTTTGAGGGTTAAAAATGGCCAATTTTGCAATTTTTAAATTTTTAATCGCATATATGTCAAAAACCATCAACTTTAGAGAAATGTCACTAAAAACCTTTTCTGTTTGGAATGATCCAAAAAGCCTAAAAAAGAACTTTGTTTCAGGCAAAAAAAATTATTTTAGGAAAAAAACAAAAAAAAACGTTTAAAAAATTGTTGACCGACTTTTGGTCCTGGCAACATGCAAATTTGTTAAAAGGGGTCCTTTTTGAGTAAGATTGTGCAAAAAATCCGAATCGGATTATTTTTCCTAGCGGATGCGCAGTGGCTTTCTGGACTATATACCTAATGGACCGTGATAGTCGTGACGTCAAAACGCCAAAAAAAGTTTTCCAAACACGTTATGTCTAGGTACACGCTAAAATGTACGCAAATAAGAAAGTTAAACTTCATCAAGCTAGTGACTATTTAGCGTGGGCAGTGACTGTATATTTTAATACACGCTATTTTGATATGTTTAGTGTTTGTTTGATAGAAAAATATTTGTTATGACGTTTAATTCTACCTAACTTTTTTATTTACGTACACGTTAGCGTATACCCAGACAAAACGTGTTTGGAAAATTTTTGACGTTTTGACGTCACACTATCACGGTCCATTGTGATCGCACATTTGAGACGTGTTTATTTGGTTTGAGTTTTAACCCTTAAATAAAGCAAATTATTAAACACACTTACCATCACAAACATTGCGTTATTTATTGTGCCCAACGGTAAAGCTTTTAAATAAAGAGGCTTTTGACATCTTAACAGGATAAAGCAAATATCTTTTTGTACCGAAGGTGTAGCTAGGTACCAGTCAGAATTACATATGTTTTCTCGAAGTTCGTATGTCTAAAGATAAAAAAAGTCAAATAAGGGCACGCCCAAGACGCACGCTGGTTTCGCAGTCAGACAGTCAGCGCCGTGTCGGTGTGCGAACTATAATTGGAAGCTGGTTTTCGGAGTCAGTGCCGAGTCTATGTGCGCATAATCCTAATATCAGCGTGCAGGTGCACTTTAGACTGGCCCGTTTAAACACGAAGGATTATTTGCGCACAGACTCGGCGCTTACTCCTAAAAACAACGTCCACCTTGGATGCACCCTGACTCGGCACCCTAGACTAGCGCGAAGCTTTATACTATGTGTTCTGTATTTTTTATATTAAATACCTGATATTTAACTGAAAATAGCTTATTATGTCCAGTTTTCATAATTTTCCTATTAACAATTTTTGATAATAATAATACTAATAATAATAATAAACCGATCAAAATAGCACCCAAGGTCCAGCCAAATACCGCCCAATTACTTGTCTCCCAAAAATATCATAGCGCCTCAATAGAAAGGATACGCTAAGGGTTCCATGGGTTGCAGAGAACAACTTATCATCGACTCAGTCATTTCTAATCAGGCATATTCCAAAAAGAGGAACCTATTTACTGTCTTCATTAATTACAAGAAGGCCTTTGATTCAGTGCCGCATTAATGGCTTATAGATATATTAAGAATATAAGTCGATGATAATATAGTGACCTTTTTAAGGCATATAATGATAGAGTGGAAGACTAGAATTCACCTTCAAATACCTGGTAAAAATATCGTCGAGACTAAAAATATCGCAATTAGCTGGGGCCTGTTCCAAGGAGATTCGTTAAGTCCACTGTGATTCTGTCTAGCTATGAACCCACTATCTCAGCTATTGAACTCCATTGACGCAGGTTTTAGTATCAAAGATAACAGCAATGTGGTGGCGAAGCTTAATCATCAGTTGTATATGGATGATTTGAAATTAATGGCTTCCACTCGAAACCAACTAGATGAGTTGCTAACAACTGTAGAATCCTTTTCAAATGACATTGGTATGCACTTCGGTCTAGACAAGTGCCGTGTTTTAAATATAGTCAGAGGAAAAGTACAGCCCGGAAGATTCCCGGAACATCGAGGCCATGGGTGAAAACGGTATGTATAAATATCTTGGAGTAAAGCAAGCGCGGAAAATTGATCATAAGCAAATGAAAACTGAGATAACTGCGGAATTTATACGAAGGGTAAAACAGCTGCTTCGTTCACACCTTAACAGTAGAAATTTGTTTAAGGCACTAAACACCTACGCATGTTCCGCGCTTAGCTATTCGTTTGGCATTGTTAAGTGGACAAAAACCGACATAGAGAATCTTCAGCAAAAAGTAATAACATACCTCACAAATGCACAAAAACACCATCCTAAAAGTGCAGTAGAAAGAACGATATTACCACGGAATCTAGGAGGAACAGGACTTATGGATATAGGTGAGCAATTAGATAAACAAATTGATAATTTAAGAACTTATTTTCAGATACAAGCTGAGACATCTAATCTACATCGCGCTATTTGCGCAGTAGATGACACAACACCGATCAAACTGAGGGAACCAGAAATGAGCATAAACCACCTCACTAAAGACGAAAAAATGCGCAACTAGATGGGTAAACCTCTTCACTGGCGACATCCCAATGAGGTCGGCCAAGACTATGTCGACAATATAGCGTCGAACTATTGGTTGGCATCAGGAAAGATGATCCCTAAAACGGAGGGTTCATTACGGGCCATTCAGAAGCAGGTTTTACCAACTAGAAATTACCTGAAATATATCGTCAAAGACCCTCAGGTTCAAAACGACAGATGACGTTATGAATGTCAAGCCCAAGAAACCATTTAACATCTTACAGGGAGCTGCCAGGCATTTGCTGCAACTGAATACAAGGAACGGCATGACGCAGTGGGAAAAATACTTCATCAAGAGATAGCTATCAAGCTGGAACTTCTCCAAACGGACCATCTCCCATACAGTCAAACCCGCTTATTAGAATACCTCTTAAAGGAATATCCCGGTTTAAGGAATAGAAATTTGAGGTCCCGAAACGTTTCTACTGGCGACAAATGATCGGTTATTAGAATATCCCGGTTATAGGAATACTTTTGATTGGTACGAAGGCTATTCCAATAAGCGGGTTCGACTGTATTATCAATACGTCCGCGTCCCTGAGAATATGCTTGAGAATGGCAACTACAAGCTATACTGGGAACGCACTGTGCTCATAGAGCAAACAGTGGCACATAATAGACCATCTCGTACTAGTGAATAAATTAGCAAGACAAACAACACTAATTGATGTGGCGATACCTAACAACAATAATCTACGTAGTAAAGGACCCCGCACAAACCTTATGGAAAATAGGTCCCAGTGGATTTCGTTCATACTTTGGGAAAATACTCTTTGAAGCATCCTGATAAAAAGTTCTCATGGGCACAACTCAATCGTGTGAAGGATTTTCAAGATATAGAGGTCAAAACTCGGAAAATTATAAGATTTACGGGGTATTCCAAGCCCGTGAGTTACTGGTTATTTGGCAACATGTAGAAGTTTGGATCAAGGAAACGTACTAGTAGTCTAGGATTTTTTCCTCCGATGGCGACCTTTACTTTGACCTTGACCTCCAACGGACGTCATCTTCTAGAGTTTCGAGGGTTTTAGGCATTAAATTGATATAAACAGATTACTCATGGGTTTTTGGGATCGCAAAATACGAATATGCCATCAGAATTGCCCTCCGGATGACGTGGTGGCCAGGGCCACTGCAAGGGACATCATCTTCTAGAGTTTCGATGGTTTTCAGCATTTAATTGATGCAAATGAATTACTGGAGGGTTTCTTGAGGTCGCTAAGCACGAATATGCCACCAGAACCGACTCCCGGAGCACCTAGTTTCCAAGGTCAATGAAAGGGGCTCCTGGAGTTTCGAGGGTCTTTGGTACTACATTGGTGCAAACGGATTAATTATAGGATTTTGGGGTTGCTGAACACGAATACGTGATCACATTGTGCCGTAGGCACAATGTGATTCGTGGGTCGGATCTGATAGTGTATACATGTTCAGCAACCCCAAAAACCTAAGAGTAATTCATTTGATTCCTCCGAAACTCCAGAAGATAACCTGTCTTGGGCACCAGGTGCTCCTGTGTCTGTCCAAAAACCTATAATTTTTTTTTTATTTTTTTATTTGCTAAGTGCTACAATCAGGTCTTTGACCAATGAGTAACTTTTTATCTATCCTATCTTACTAACTACTTAATATCTAAGAGTCACCCTTTGATGTCTTCTTAGTTGTCTTTATTATTACTGGCGCACTTTTTGATTGCGCACTATCACACAAAGCGCTGCTTTTCACTTTATCACGCACTACACCAACACGTTGCTTGCACACTAGTCGCGCAATGCTCCGCTATTAGCTTTGTCGCACACTACACCAACTCGTGAGGTTTGGTCCTCTTCAGTCTTCTTTTCTGGTTTGAGTTGTCCAGGAGCTGGATGGCCTCAATATTTTCGTGGAGAAGAAGTCTTTTTTCATGACTTTCTGCGTGTTTTCGGATTTCTTTGTCGACGGGCTCCATTCGTAGATCCTTGTGGATATCGTCATTACGGATGTACCAGGGTGCGTTAACTATGCCCCTTAATACTTTGTTTTGAAAAGTTTGTATTATTTTCAAGTTCGTCTTTTTTGTACATCCCCACAGTTGGATACCATACGTCCATACTGGTTTTATAACTTGTTTGTAGATTAGCATCTTGTTATACGTTGACAACCCTGAGTATCTTCCCAGTAGCCAGTACAATTTTTTATATTTAATATTTAATTCTTCCTTCTTTTTCTTTACATGGGCTTTCCAGCGAAGCTTCGTGTCTAGGGTTAAGCCCAGATATTTGGCTGTGTTGGCATATGGAATGTCTTGTCCATTAATTTTTATTGGTGCCTACAGAATTTTTTTATTAGTGAAATCAACATGTACTGATTTGCTTCCATTCAATGTAATCTTCCACGTCTTAATCCATTTTTGGAATTTGCTTATCGCATTTTGTAGTTTATTGGCTGTTTCTACGTTATCTTTACCTACTGCTAATATGGCGGTGTCGTCGGCAAAGGTAGCTAAACAGTAGTTATCGAATTCTGGTAGATCACATGTATAAAGGAGATATAGGACCCGGCCCAATACGCTACCCTGGGGGACTCCGGCTTTTATTTCTTTAAGTTCAGAATAAGCATCATCTTTCTTGATTCTGAAATATCTATCAGTTAAGTACGATTTAATTATGTCTGTGTATGATTTTGGAAGAATAGTCTCTAATTTATGAAATAGTCCTTCATGCCAAACTCTGTCAAATACCTGGGCAACATCTAAGAATAAAGCTGAACAAACTTTTCTTTCCTCTAGTGCATTTTCTATAATATCGGTGACTCTGTGGAGTTGGTCTATAGTTGAGTGTTTTTGCCTAAAACCAAACTGGTGATTTGGAATTAATTTTTTGTTTACTATAATTGGTTGCAATCTTCTGAGGAGAAGTTTTTCAAATAATTTAGACATTGTGGGTAGCAGTGATATTGGTCTATAGGAAGAGGTTATAATGTGGTGGTTTGCCTGGTTTTGGTATCATAACTATTTCCGCCACTTTCCACAATGAAGGAATATATTTTAATCTGATCGCAGCATTAATTAAATAGGTCAACTTGACAATTGATTTTCTTGGGAGCTGTTTTAATATTTGTCCTGTTATTAAATCAAAGCCAGGAGCTTTTCTCGGTTTTAAATTATACTTGATTTCTTTTATTACTTCTTCTACAGTTACTGGCATTATGTTCTCTTCTTCTTGCAAATGGTTGCTCTGTAATGCTTCTTCTTCTTGTTGTTGTTGATGCGGTTGAAATATTTTTTCTAGATGTGTAGCAAAGCATTCTGCTTTTCGCTGCTTCTAGCCCAAGTGCCGTCTTCTTTTTTTATGGGTGGTATTTGCATCATTGGTCTTTTTAATCCATTGGTTGCCTTCCATAGTGAGTATTCTGTGGATCTTTCATTCGTTAGGTTGTTTAAGTATGTCCTAATGGATTCTTCTTTAAATTCTTTTATCTCTCTTTTTAGTTGTTGGGTGAGATTATTTACAATTGTTTTATCTTGAGGAGCTCTACTTTGGAACCATTTTCGTCTTGCTTTCCGTTTTTCGTATTCCAGCGTTCTAATTTCTGCCGGGTAGTTGCATCCTTTTAGGCGTCTTTTGATGTCTGGAGTACATTCCCAAGATATTCTTTGGGTGTCTTTATTGAATTGGTCAACTTCTTTTTCAATGTCTTTTACGGTTCTAAGAGAAACGTTTAAATTAATTGTTTCTTCTAGCATTTGTCTGAAGCTTATCCAGTCGGTGTACTTATTAGTTAGCGAAGGGTTATTTTCTTTATATATTATGTTTTCGCTTAGTGTTAATGTTATTGCTGTATGGTCAGAACATAACTTATTACATTCATCTATTTTTAGGTAGTTTTGCGATATATTTTTGGTTATGAAAAACCACTAGACGATCACGGCCATATAAATAATCCGTTTGCATTAATGTAGTACCAAAGACCCTCGAAACTCTAGGAGCCCCTTTCATTGACCTTGGAAATCAGGTGCTCCGAGAGTCGGTTCTGGTTGCATATTCGTGTATAGTGACCTCAAAAAACCCTTCAGTAACACATTTGTATCAATTAAATGCCGAAAACCATCGAAACTCTAGAAGCTGACGTCCCTTGCAGAGGCCCTGGCCACCACGTCATCCGGAGGGCAATTCTGATGGAATATTCGTGTTTAGCGATCCCAAAAACCCATGAGTAATCTGTTTATATCAATTGAATGCCGAAAACCCTCGAAACTCTAGAAGATGACGTCCGTTGAAGGTCAAGGTCAAAGTAAAGGTCGCCATTAAATAGCCAGGAAAAAATCATAAACTACTAGTACTTTTCCTTAATCCAAACTTCTACATGTTGCCAAATAACCAGTAACTCACGGAATTGGAATACCCCGTAAATCTTATAATTTTCCGAGTTTGGGCATTGAAAATTCTTCATACGATTGAGTTGTGCCCATGAGAACTTTTTATCAGGATGCTTCAAAGAGTATTTTCCCAAAGTATGAACGAAATCCACTGGGACCTATTTTCCATAAGGTTTGTGCGGAGTCCTTTACTGAAAAGATCGCTAAGTACAGAGATCTGGAAGTTAAAATACGAAGACAATGGGGAATGCAAAGTACCCAGACCATACCTATTATTATGTCTACTACAGGAGTCATCTCGAAAAACCTCATCGAAAGCCTAAAAAGGCTGGGTCTAAATGAATATCTTTACAAGACCATGCAGAAAGCTGTACTACTCGCAACGGCCAGATGTATACGAAAATTTTTGGGAGATACACCTGCATACCAAGTCACCTAGGGCTCGATAACACGGAAAGAGTCCCACCAGAGCTCAATTCTTTTGATACCGTAGGTATCTGGGATGAGTCAATTTTCCCCTTAGAGGAAGTGTGAGCTGTATTGCTAAATCTGGATAATAATAATACTTTATTTTCTTTTTGACAAATACAATTTGTATAGGATCAGTCACAGTTTAGAAAACAAAATTAGTAAATATAAATGTAAAACTAAAATTACGCTATACCTAAGATTACAAGATAAACACAAATAGAAAATATAAAATTACTAGCATGTACATACTTAAAATAATGTCAACTACTAAAATATTCATCAATAGAATAAAACGTATTCTGCAATAAAAAATATTTTAAAGTTAATTTAAATATTTTCATATTCTTACATTTTTTTATTGGCTCGGGTATCTTATTAAAATATATTCTTTGACCTATTATTGCAGGTGAGTAAAAATGCATATATGTCTTTAGAAAAAGGCATATGTAATTTTTGATTCTGCCTTGTATTTGTATTGTGAATTGGACTATTAGTTTTAAATTTCTCAATATTTGAATGAATAAAAACACAAACTTCAAAAATATATAAGCACGGCAGAGTTAAAAGTTTATATCTAGTAAAATAACTCTTACAGCTAGTTATTCGAGCAATACCAGCAATACAATGGACTATTCTCTTTTAAGATAGATATACTTCACTGAATTTACAGGACGTACCCCAAAATACTATGCCATACCGCAAACGAGACACCACCTGAGCATAGTACAGTATGATTAGCTGTTTTTCAGTTAATATATCTTTGAGGTTTCGAAGTAGGTAGCATGCTGAGTTTATTTGGGAAATAATATCATCACATTGCCTTTTCCCTTATAGACATTCATCAACATACAAATCCAAAAACTTTAGGCATTGATCTTTTTCAATTTTTTTAGAATATATTGATAGTTCGACATCTAACAGATGTTTCTGTCTATTGTGGAAATGAATAGCATGCGTTTTATCCGCATTAAGATGTAAGTAATTTGACGAAAACCAATAACTAAGACACACAAGAGTTCGTTACATTTATTTTCAAGTGATATAAATGTGATTTATCTGATATACGTATTGAAGTATCATCTGCATAAAGTGTAAACTGTACAGCAGAATTTATTGAGACAATATCATTTAAGTAAATAATAAATAATATTGGGCCAATTACAGAACCTTGCGGAACACCCATATGAATGTAAATGTAATCTGATTTGCAAATATTTACTGATTGTTGGGATACATCTCTTAAGGAGACATACTGACGACGTTCTGATAGGTAGGATTAAATCAATTTAATAATTTTTTCATTAAAATTATTTAAAATATTCAAAGATCGATAAACTATTTTATATTGGTAAAGAGCTTTTGCAAAAAAAGGACCAACTTTATATTGAGCGAACCTTATTACTATTGATGCTATAAACTTGTTAAAAATAATAATAAATAATAAATAATAAATTAACACTTTAAAAAAGTAAGAGTTTTCCCCAGAGTGTGGTTCATTTTTTTATTATTTCTCGTTAAAATATTTGATTCGGCATTTGACGAATACGAACCTATTTTTTGTTAGTTACAATTCTGTTTATTATGCTGGGTCTAGAGACCTCACAAGTAGGTACGCCGTTTTTTTTTCACTTTTTTATAAGCTATATTTTTGTTAAGAATATTTTTTTTGATAAAATTTTTACTTTTTGAATTATTTGCGAAAAACCGGCTAAAAATGTGGTTTTCTTGTTGTAAATGAACATATTCACTCGCAGTTCAAAAAGTATTGACTTAGTAAAAAAAGCTATAAAACAAAAGTTGCTCATAATTAGTCAGTATGGCGTTATTATATTATACCTATATAGTGCTATGATCTACTTTTTATTACTTTTATATCAATTAGTCTTTATTTGATTACTCCAATTAATTATTTAATCAATTATCCAATTGTCGCAAATCATACAAAAAATTAAGAAAAAATCTCAGGGTGCCTTTTTATAATACAAAAAAATATCTAAATTATCTTATGTTATACTTATCTTCTCTCGTGGTTTCAGTATCTCTTAGTTGGTTCTTATCAGAAGAAAAATAGGAAAGGGAAATAAATAGAAATATAAAATAAGCATACAGAAATATCTTTTATTATCAAAATCAATACTCTAAAAATCGATTAATTAAAACCTGTGGACATAGCTGTCCGATTGAAATTTTTACCACTTAAATTTATTCTAGTTTAAATAAAAATTTATCGGTTTGTTTCCGATGACTTTGATAAAACAAGCTAAACAAACAAATTTAGGTATTCGCAGAATTACTTATATTTCCTATTTAATTTTTGAAATATTGGAATCTTAATTCATATGCCTTTACTCAAAATTTTAGTTTCCGAACATAAAAATATCTTTCACGTCAATTGACTGACCTTTTGCTTCACTCACAATGATGTCTCCTTGACCCAAACAGCTCTCCTTTGTTGACTATGTTAGGCTACCCATCAAAGCCCTCTCCGTTCTCAAGCTTCAATCCAGCAGCATACCAGCACTAATTCTCCAAAAAAAAAACAACGAGCCAGGCCTCTTTTAACCAGTACTCGATTCAAACAACTCCAAAATTCTCTCCTCTCCTTCTCACAATAATACAGAATCAAAGAGGTATTTCTTCTCAATTTGATCTCTCTCTCGTTCCACCGTTTCACTTTTCAGCTCCACTCTCCACTATCAAACAACCACTGGTACTTGCTTTTTAACTATCCACGAAAACGTTGACTACTCTTCCGGGATGCCGATCACATAATAATCCCTCTTTCCAAAACTATCCGAAAATTTCACCTTCTCTCCTTCCCATTCCGAATTGCCAAACCAATCAGAGACATTTCTTCTTCCCCATTCTTTTTTCCATTCAAAAAAAACCCACTCACACTTTCAAAAATATTCCTACCATCATAATAATTACTTTCGGGAAATTCTACAAAATTTACTCGGGGTTAAACAAAAAGACATTAAAATTCCAAACTTTCTTTTACATTATTTTCTAAGGATATCATTACCTGTGGCTTTTGACCTCGTGCATAACAAAACACCGTTATAATCTCCAAATACCCTGAACAATTATTGTGTATTCATATCACTTTCTTTCCTAATGTGTTTTATTTTTCAGGGAAAAAACTTATTAACGATAACCCACTTTTTAAACACTACTTATAATAAATAGTTACAAATCAATATACAGGGTGTATCAAATTTATGTGCCCGCGTTATATTAAAATTAATAAAGTTTTCATTCTATCTTTGATTGATAAATTGATACAAAATAACATCCCCGCCTTGTTTTGAGATAAAATCGTTTTCAATAAGTGCAACGAAAAGAATGATTTTCTCTCGACAACACTTTTCTCTTATGTCAAAATATTTAGTCCCGCCTGAAAAACAATTGCTTCCTTTGTCCCAGTGTCTGTACTTATATGGGATTGGGTAAGTTTTCGATCGAAAATTTCCTACGTCTTTAACCTCAAAGGAATCTTCATACTTTTTGGCTACTTCGTTTTCTTCATTTATTAAATTTTTATACTCCCTCAATATTACACGCAGTCCCTTCTCCTTTTCTTTTTCACATATTAATTTTCTTCCTTTTTCCTCTGATTCTTTACACATGTTTATTGTGTATTCTGCCTCCTCCTTTTCGCATACTTCTTCTTCATATACTACAGTTTCAATTGTATCTCTTTCGTCTTCCTTTTCTATTCTGATCTCTTCTTCTTCTGGGCTCATCTCTTCTTTTGAGAAATCCCAAGCTTCATTTTCCTTTGTCAATCTCTTTTCTTCTTTTTCTTCTTCTGGGCTCATCTCTTCTTTTGAGTAATCCCAAGCTTCATTTTCCTTTGTCAATCTCTTTTCTTCTTTTTCTTCTTCTGGGCTCATCTCTTCTTTCGAGGAATCCCAGGCTTCATCTTCTTTAATCGTCTTTGTTGCTTTCTCCTCTTTCTTTTCTGTCCTTGCTTCATTGCCAAATTCATTTCCACCGTTTGTTTTTTGTCTAAATTTTCCTTTTTCCGTTTCTCATGTTCCTTGTCCATTTCCATAATGTCCCGTTCTTCTTCTTTTTCCTCTGTGATTTTCATCGTGTTATTTTTGAAATCTATCACCACATGTTTTTCTTACAATTCATCCACTCCTACGATCATATCATGTATCATGTTCGGCATTATAACCTATTGTAGTGTATAAAATTTCTTCCCCAATCGAACCCTTATTCGTATTCCTTCATTTATTGTTGCCAAAGTCCGTTTATATTCGCCCACTAAATTTACCCTGGGAATTTTGTAAATTAAATTCGTTAAATCAACCTCTTCTATTAATTTCCTGTTAATCAATGTAATTTCCGAACCAGTATAAATCATAATTTTAATCGGTTTCTCATTTATAAACCATTTACAAATTTTAAATTTACTCCACTTCTTTTATCATTATTTCCTGCTAATTTAATAAATTCCTTCGGGTGACAAAAAATTCCTGTTTGTTTTTTCGTGTCTAGTGAGCGCCTTCGTGAAAAAACGCTTGCTGTTCTTCTTCGCTTCTTCTTTCGTCGCTTTGTCTCTCATCCTCATATTCACCTATTTGCGTATTGTTTACCGCTCTTCTATTTTCTCTTGGTCTGTCGGACCCGTATCGGTTTCCACGATTTTCCTGTTCATTCCTTCTATTATCATTTCTGTCTTCTTGATATGTGCGGGTGTTATTTCTATTCTGCTTTTCTCGATATCTGTCTTCGTTTCATTGCCGATTTCTTTGTTCATAGTTTCCTTTTCCGTTGTCTCTATTTTCGTTTTCCCTTCTCGGAATAAATTCTCTTCTTATATAATCTGTCCTAGAGTTTTGTCCTCTATCTCTATAGTCTTGATTTTCGCGTTGTCTATAATTTTCTTGCGATCTTCTTATTTGTCTTTCTCTTATTTTTGCTTTTCGTATTTGTAAGAATTGGCACATACTGTCGATATCTTTGTAGTTTTGTAAAGTTATGTGATCTTCTAAGGTATCTTCAAAATGTCTGGCTACCAGTTCTACTATCTGTTCGGACGAATAATTGTAGTGTAGGTGTTTTGCATTGTTGTATAATTGTAGCGCCTATGTTTGTTCTGAAATACCCATTCTATCATGGTACCTCCTATTTTGCAAATCCTTGTTTATTTCCATCTGTTGTATTTTTCCCCAGAAATAACTCAGGAACTTTTGTTCGAATTTATGCCAATTGTCCACTTCTTCTTCTTTGCTATCAAACCATAAACTCGCCTCATCTTTAAGATGGTTCCTTATCATTTCTTTGGCTGTTTCGAAGTTACCGATGTATTGTACTTTCTTTTTTAAATTATTTGTGAAAATTACTGGGTGTAATTTCTTTACATCCCCGCCAAATCTTATTTTCATATCCTCTGTACTATGGGTAATCGTTTCCCTTCTTTCTCCGAAATTCTGTTGCGTCTTGTTTTCGGTGACTTGTTTTTCTATTTCTGTGATTCTTTTATTTTCACTTCTTCTCTGTCTACTTGAATAGCATTTTCCAACTTATTTTCCAAATTTTCTAGTTCCTTTTTCTGGAAATTGTTTATCTCCTTCATTTTCATTTTGATTTCTTTATTCTCTATCTCTTGTTGTCCCATCTCGTTCTTGATCATTGTCAAACATCCTTTTACTTCCTTTTCATACTTTTCTATGCATTCCTCCATTTTCTTGTTGTTCTCTTCTATTGCTTGTTTCATTTTTTGTTGTGTTTCATCCATTTTTTGATCCAATTTTTGTTATGTTTCATCCATTTTTTTGTTGTGTATCCTTCATGGCTCGTTTTGTTTCTTCCTGATTTTTATGCATTTTCTTTGAAGTTTCCTCCTGATTTTTATCCATTTTTTGTGACTGAAGTTGCATCAGTTGTAATAATTTATCTATTCCTGATAATTCCTGTTTTTCTGATGCCATGATTGTTGTTTCGAAAATATCTTCTTGTTCTATTATGTTCTTCTTGTTTTTTGTTTTCTTTGCTTTTGCTTCTGGTGGTCGGCATGTACTTAAAATTTATCCCCGCCTGATACGAAATTCGAAAATACCCTGTATGCTGTAGATACGAAAATTTTTCTCTCCCCAAAAATAATTCATTTATCACACCAATTTTTAAATTTATCAAAATTCAAATCAATCAAAAATAAAATAAATATGTAAAATTGTACCTAATTAGATAAAATAACTCAAAGAAATATTTCATAAATTTTAAATACATCAACTTTTTCCGACGGGCAAATAAATTTTCCTTCACCTGTTTTTCCGTTTCCTATCCTTTCAAATTCACAACCAGAGATACTTTCATCCACACGTTGGCTCGCCATGTTGTTATGATCTACTTTTTATTACTTTTATATCAATTAGTCTTTTTTTGATTACTCCAATTAATTATTTAGTCAATTATCCAATTGACGCAAATCATACAAAAAATTAAGAAAAAATCTCAGGGTGCCTTTTTATAATACAAAAATATCTAAATTATCTTATGTTATACTTATCTTCTCTCGTGGTTTCAGTATCTCTTAGTTGGTTCTTATCAGAAAAAAATAGGAAAGGGAAATAAATAGAAATATAAAATAAGCATACAGAAATATCTTTTATTATCAAAATCAATACTCTAAAAATGATTAATTAAAACCTGTGGACATAGCTGTCCGAATAAAATTTTTACCACTTAAATTTATTCTAGTTCAAATAAAAATTTATCGGTTTCTTTCCGATGACTTTGATAAAACAAGCTAAACAAACATTAGGTATTCGCAAAATTACTTATACTTCCTATTTAATTTTTGAAATATTGGAATCTTAATTCATATGCTTTTACTCAAAATTTTAGTTTCCGAACATAAAAATATCTTTCACATTAATTGACTGACCTTTTGCTTCACTCACAATGATGTGTCCTCTTTAACCAAACACTCCCCTTTATTGACTATGTTAGGCTACCCATCAAAGCCCTTTCCGTTCTCAAGCTTCAATCCAGCAGCATACCAGCACTAATTCTCCAAAAAAAAAAACAACGAGCCAGGCCTCTTTTAACCAGTACTAGATTCAAACAACTCAAAATTTCTCTCCTCTCCTTCTCACAATAATACAGAATCAAAGAGGTATTTCTTCTCAATTTAATCTGTCTCTCGTTCCACTTTTCAGCTCCACTCTCCACTATCAAACAACCACTGGTACTTGCTTTTTAACTATCCACGAAAACGTTGATTACTCTTCTGGGATGCCGATCACATAATAATCCCTCTTTCCAAAACTCTCTGAAAATTTCACCTTCTCTCCTTCCCATTCCAGATTGCCAAACCAATCAGAGACATTTCTTCTTCCCCATTCTTTTTTTCATTAAAAAAAACCCACTCATACTTTCAAAAATATTCCTACCATCATAATAATTACTTTCGGGAAATTCTACAAAATTTACTAGGGGTTAAACAAAAAGAGATTAAAATTACAAACTTTCTTTTACATTATTTTCTAAGGATATCATTACCTGTGGCTTTTGACCTCGTGCATAACAAAACACCGTTATAATCTCCAAATACCCTGAACAATTATTGTCTATTCATATCACTTTCTTTCCTAATGTGTTTTATTTTTCAGGGAAAAAACTTATTAACGATAACCCACTTCTTAAAAACTACTTATAATAAATAGTTACAAATCAATATACAGGGTGTATCAAATTTATGTGCCCGCGTTATATTAAAATTAATAAAGTATTTATTCTATCTTTGATTGATAAATTGATACACAATAATATATTATGACCATGAAAATAGTATGGCGTTTAAACATACATACTTACAAAGTTCATTAGTTTCTCTCCTGAATGACAAAGTAGTAAAGTTGCTGCTGACCATCCACAAATAAAAAGAAAAGCTCCAAACGTTTTGTATCCCTAAAAAACGATATTGTATATATTAATATTATTGGTATGCAAAATCCGCAGACGGTGTGCTATTATTTTTATAAACCAATTAATGCTCCGAAATCGTGTTTTTTTTTAATTGTAGCTCTGTAACTCGGAAGATTTTAACTTAACAAAAAAAACACCCGAATAAAAATTCACCGCAATTCTGCATAAAGATATTTTTTTCCCAATTGGCTTAGACGAAAATTTTCCTCAGAAAATCCGAGTTTTCCCAACAATATCTTTTTTAACTAAAATTTTAGATAACTAATTATTTATCAATAAATAATTAAATAACTTGGAAACCTAACAGTTTTTTTGTCATATATTATAATTCCACAAGCCGGTGAGAGTTGAAGGAATAGTTTAGCAACAATTAAATTGTTAATTAACAAATTACGCTCGCAATAATATCCATAATGATTATGATGCATCAGATTTTGAATAAAAAAAAACATTATACCTATCTAATAGTTATTTATGAAACAGTTCGTGAAGTACGCGATGCTTTTTGCGCACGCACGCGATGTTTAGAGTTTAGAGCACGAGCGGCACGAGCTCTATACATCGCGCAAGTGCGCAAAAAGTACTGCACGCACAGTTTCATACAATATTTTATCTACGATAAACAAATAAAAAAAAACTGTAACTCTTCGTCACAGGAATACATTTCTTTTCCACAATTTTTAGAACTTTGACATTTAAAAATTCAAACATCTTTCAAACCACAAAACTGTCAAAACGTTTGTTGTAATTTTTTGCTCACATGTCATCACCATGACAACGCGAAAATTAAGGATATTTGATTATATGAAAGTTTGCCAAAAGACAGTGCGCAAAAATAAATCCCATTTAAAATACATTGTTACTTCACACACACTTTAAACTCTTCAAGTACTAATATCTATAATAACAGTTTTGACAAACTAAAAACGTATTCATAATATTTGAGGTAGAGTAGATAAATACTTTTAAAGAATTGTGCTTGGATTATTTAGGCGGCCTCATGAATGCTTTAGGTAGCGGGTTGGAACTCATTAAATTCTTGAAGATAGTCCTATCAGGGAAAATGAATCAATCCCTGCCGTCCGCAGATACCGGGGGTTTCCTGGCCCAGGAAACTAGTACTTGTTTAGAGTCCCTTGTCCAGGGTTATGGATGAAGTCCACAACGGCAGCTACGGCAGAGAAACGGAGCTTCGGTACGGTGAAGATGGCGGAAGTGGCAACCCTCGATTTTAGGGGTAATATAGAATCAAATTAGTCACCGAATGATTTCCGGAATAAGAAATCCCCCATTTACTGGCCAACGGCTTTGGGCAGATGAGTTAGAAAGTGGTAGGGCACTCTTTTGTCCTGAGGTTGAGAAATCGGCCCGGAAGGCGGAAGAACCAAGTAATGGTCAACGGCATAGGGATGTAGAAGGCAAGGGGAAACCACTACATTAAAGATCCCTATGGATATCCCTAGTACAATCATCATGGTGGTAGAAACCAACAACAGTGATACTGATTATGGCCCTCGTAAGCCAAGATCCAGCAGGGGAGGAAAAGACAAGGCCTCTCAGGTCGTTAATCAGCGAATTCCCTGTTACAAAAGCGAAGACTAGAGAATAAGCCTGTTCAATAGTAAAATTGGAACCTGGATTGTTCAGAGCATGTTTCAGCCTGGTAAGATTCACAATATCATTCAAGAGATGAACAGGTTGAATATTGATGTACTGGGTATCAGTGAAGGCAGGTGGCCTGGCTCAGGTGACCTGACTCAGGCTGCTTCTTAACAGCAGAAGCTACAATATATTATTCAGGCAGCGACGACGACAACCCACATAAACACGGCGTGGCAATAATTGTTAAAAAAATATCTAATAGAGCAGTGAAAGGGTTTGTCCCCATCTCAGAAATAGTAATGTTACTAATCTCACGCCACGTTGAACCTGATACAAGTATATACTCCTACGACGAATGCCAATGAAGAAGAACTAGAATAGTTTTATCAGCATATCGAAGAAGCACTGTAAAAAAAAACAAAAATTAGAGAACGATAGTCCTAGGTGATTTCAATGCAAAGATTCGAAACGGGCAAAGCAGAAAGTGTGTAGGAAAATATGGTCTGGTAAATCGCAATGAGAAAGGGGATCGTCTACTACAATTTTACCAAGAGCAGAACTTCATTATTACAAGCACAGTTTTCAAACTACCCAACAGGCGACTGTATACATGGCGATCGCCCGCAGATTCATCGGAGAAAGTAGTTAGGAACCAGATAGACTATCCTGGGGCAGACGTGCTAGAGCAAATTTTAACAAAATAAGAAAAGTGCTCTGCACAAGAGATATAAAGTTGGGGCTAAGAGTTAGGTTGGCTAGGTGCTACGTTTTCTCGACTTTGTTTTATGGAATGGAAGCTTGGACCTTGAATGCTGCATCAATGAAAAAACTAGAATCAGAACAGCAGTAGACAAACTAAAGAACAATAAATCACCGGGATCGGATCAAGTAGCATCGAAATTACTGAAGGAAGGAGGAAACGCACTACAGAAAACAACACATGAATTGATAACAAAGATATGGTCAAATAAACAGCTAACAGCGGAGTGGAATAGTGGTATTATTGTACCATTACATAAAAAAGGGAATCAGTTAGAATGTGGAAACTACCGTGGAATCACGCTGCTGAATACAGCATACAAAATAATGTCCAACGTCATTCATGAAAGACTTAGACCACACGCTGAAAAAATAGTTGGCAGGTACCAAAGTGGCTTCTGTAGACAGAAGTCAACAATAGACCAGATATTTGTTCTGCGACAGATCCTCGAAAAAACAAGTGAACATAACATCCACACACATCATCTCTTCATAGACTTCGAAAGCGCGTATGTCAATATAAACCGAGAATTCTTAATAAAAGCAATGAAAGGATTTAATATACCAACACAACTAATAGAACTGATAAAAGAATCTCTAAAAGTAGAAAGTAAAATCCGGATACAAAACGAACTAACGGAAACAATAGATGTGAAAAAGGGACTACGCCAAGGAGACGCTCTATCATGCATCTTGTTCAACATCGTACTCGAGAAAATAATGAGTAACACAACAGTCAATACTCGAGGAACAATAATTAATAAAAGCGTGCAAATACTAGCATTTGCAGATGATGTTGACATAATCGCAAGATCGAGAAGAGAAATGATAGAGGCATTCAATCAAATAGAACGAGCTGCACAAAATAGTGGCCTTAAATTCTACTAGAACAAAACAAAATATATGCAGGTAAGTAAAAACACAGAAATAAGGCAGCCACAAAATTTAACAATAGGAGAATACAACATTGAGGGGGTAAAAAACTTTACATACTTGGGATCCCTAGTCACATCTGATAATAACGTAGCAGAGGAAGTGAAGAGGCGAATATTTATTGCCAATAAAAGTTACGATGGCTTAATTCGGCAACTAAGATCTGACAACGTCGCAAGGAAAACAAAATGCCAAATATACAAAACCTTAATAAGACCGGTACTCACATACGGTTCAGAAACCTGGACACTCACTAAAAGAGAGGAAACATTGCTAGCCACCTTTGAAAGAAAAATCTTGCGACACATATATAAGGGCACAAGAAAATGGAATTTGGCGAAGAAGGTACAACTTTGAACTATACGAAATATACCAGGATCCGTATATCATAACATTCATTAAAATAGGACGGCTGCGTTGGATGGGACATGTAGAAAGAATGGAAGAAGGCGAAATACCAAACAAAATATTCAAACAGATGCCAGTAGGAAAAATAACAAGAGGAAGACCGAAGCTGAGATATTTAGAACAAATAGAAAATGATATAAAAACCTTAAAAATAAAAAACTGGAGAAAAAAAGCACGAAACAGATCAGAGTGGAGAAGAATCCTGGAACAGGCCAAGACCCAGAAAGGGCTGTCGAGCCAATGATGATGATGATGATGATGATTGTTCAGAGCATGTTTTAGCCTGGTAAGATGCCCAATATCATTCAAGAGAGGAACACGTTGAATATTGATGTACTGTGTATCAGTGAAGCCAGGTGGCCTGGCTCAGGTGACCTGACTCAGGCTGCTTCTCAACAGCAGAAGCTACAATATATTATTCAGGCAGCGACGACGACAACCCACATAAACACGGCGTGGCAATAATTGTTAAAAAAATATCTAATAGAGCAGTGAAAGGATTTGTCCCCATCTCAGAAATAGTAATGTTATTATACTAATCTCACGCCACGTTGAACCTGATACAAGTATATGATCCTACGACGAATGCCAATGAAGAAGAACTAGAATAATTTTATCAGCATATCGAAGAAGCACTGTAAAAAAACAAAAATTAGAGAATGATAGTCCTAGGTGATTTCAATGCAAAGATTCGAAAAGGGCAAAGCAGAAAATGTGTAGGAAAATATGGTCTGGGAAATCGCAATGAGAAAGGGGATCGTCTACTACAATTTTGCCAAGAGCAGAACTTCATTATTACAAGCACAGTTTTCAAACTACCCAACAGACGACTGTATACATGGCGATCGCCCGCAGATTCATCGGAGAAAGTAGTTAGGAACCAGATAGACTACATTATGATAAACGAAAGATACCGTAATGCTGTTAAAGCCGTAAAAGCATATCCCGGGGCAGACGTGCTAGAGCAAATTTTAACAAAATAAGAAAAGTGCTCTGCACAAGAGATATAAAGTTGGGGCTAAGAGTTAGGTTGGCTAGGTGCTACGTTTTCTCGACTTTGTTTTATGGATTGGAAGCTTGGACCTTGAATGCTGCATCAATGAAAAAACTAGAATCATTCGAGCTGTGGGTGTACAGAAGAATTATGAAAATATCGTGGACAGAACACGTCACAAACAAAGAGGTTCTGAGAAAGATGAATAAAGAAATGGAAATCCTAAATACCATCAAAACAAGACAATTGGAATATGTCGGACATATTACACGTGGAGAGAGATACTCTCTCTCTCTCTCTCTCTCTCTCTCTCTCTCTCTCTCTCTCTCTCTCTCTCTCTCTCTCTCTCTCTCTCTCTCTCTCTCTCTCTCTCTCTCTTGTCGTTTTCCCATTACTGAGGATCGTGATTTCTTCCAGAGAGATACAGCTTGCTCCAATTTATTATGCAGGGAAAGATTCAAGGAAAGAGAAGCATAGGGAGACGCAGAATATCGCTGCGCAACCTAAGAGAGTAGTACGGATGTACATCAAATCAACTTTTCAGAGCAGCCGTCTCTAAAATACGAATAGCTATGATGATTGCCGACCTCCGCCGCACTGATGGCACTTAAAGAAGAAGAAGATGAATGCTTTAAAGTTATAAACAATTTTTTGGCTTATAAACAAATAGAATATCTCGGCAACTAATAAATGAAATTAAATTATTAAAACGGTATTGAAAAGGAAGCGGCAGAGCACTTCTTAAAAAAAAGTTTAATTGCGATGAGTGGTTCCTGAGATACAACTGGTCAAAATTGAACGGCATGTGCGACCAAGTTAGAAACAATAGGATGGTAATTTTTAAACCGTTACCTTTTATTTAAGTATTTTTTTTACGTACAAATTTTCATTCCTTCAAGTGAGTCCTAATATATATTATATAGGGGAGTGCATTTAGATTTTCACTTCGGAAAAAATCAAACAAGATAAAACTTTGTGGAATTTCATTAAGCAATGTTTAATAAACAACATATCAAAAAGTTCTACTCGAGAAGTGGGTGCTTCATTTTTTATTAAACAAATGAACAGCGAAGTTCGATGTTTTTTTAAATAACTCCGAAAATTTAATTTTTAGAAAAAACTGACTTGACCATTGAAAAATTCAGAAAATTTTACAAAAAAAACCTTATATAAAGATTTTCCTAAAATTAAATCTCTAGCTTCTGTAATTTTTTATTTATTACGCTAAAGTCACCCTTCTCACACACATTGGTGCACTGTAAACTAGCGTTGGAAGAAGTGCACGGTTGAGTTTTTTTAATGTAATTCTTTAACTAATGGATCAAAAGAAATTTTACAAATTGGACATGAAAGAAGATGAAATAAGCTATCTTATGGTTGTAATAAAAAGAAATAAAATGTATGGACATAAGTACGGTGTGGGCGGAAAATGAGCCTTACATGAATTTTGTTTAAAAATGATTTAAAAATGTGTAACTAATACAAATTTACTTATAAAACTCTCAAATTTGCACAACTTAACTCTCAATCATCCTACTAAACGATGTTTTATTCAAAAAAATCTCAAAAATTTAATTCAAATAATACGATGTCTCAAAAAATGTAATTTTTGAAAACTTCGTAGTTTTACAGAATTCCCACCATTTTAAGACGGTATTACTCAAGTTTGAATAAATCTAATACAATTTTTTTGCTATTTTTTTTAAGCTTGAGATGTATTCTTTAAAAAACACTGAATTATTTAAGTTTTAAATTGAAATAAATAATTTGTTTTTGAGAAAACTAAGAAAGATAACAAAAATGTAATACAAAAACCGAAAATTACCAGCTGAAAAAATGTATATACAGAGTGATCAAAACTTTTTTCTGTAAAGCTTACCTAAAATACATTTAATAATAAGCTTCAACAATAATAAATATTCAACAAAAACACTTTTTTTAGCTCTTATACAGTATGTCTGCGTAACTTGGAACCTATTGATAACATTTTTAATATCAGTTTTACGAAAAAAAGTTATTTTTTATAAAGAACTCTGCATCGTATATAACATAAGATGCAACCATCAAATATCAAATTTTGTTAATTTTGTACGAGCTATGTCAAAAAATATGAATTTCACTCAAGAGTAAAGTACCTTTATATTTCACAATATCGAAAAATTTTATAAAGAAAAGTTGTTTGGAATTAAAAACTATGTTCTAATATGTAATTATATCCTTTTAATCGATTTTTTTTTTTTTTTTTTAATTTTCTTTCTAATAGGTTCATTTTAATTTTTAATATTATTGTGAAAATTATTTGTTTATCTTTTTTTTTAAGAATGAAATTCCATATTTGTTTGATTGAATTCTACTTGTTTTTCATTTAAATATCCGCCATTTTGGATCCGCCATTTTGAAATTTAAATTTTTAATCTTTAATTCAGATTCAACCACCTGTTAAAAATAAAGACAATAAATATTTTACAAAAATGTTCTTTTTTATGTTCTTTTTAGAAAAATAACTTTGGATCCCCCATTTTATAGTTTATAATGTTAACATTTAAGTTTAATTATCAAAGCACTCAAAAATAAATATATGTAGAAATAAATACATTTTGTAAAGTAATTATGATTTTACAACTATTTTTTAAGTTATCCGCCATTTTGAATCTGCCATTTTATAATTAATTTAAATTATCAAAATTTGATTTAGGTTCAGCCACCTCTCAAAAATATCCACATATATGCAAACAAACACGTTTTATAAAAAAATCGGATTTTACTACAACTTTTTAAGGATTTTTAGGAAAAAGTCCGCCATTTTGAATCCGCCATTTTGAATTTGCAAATTGTAATGTCAAATTCGGGTTCAGCATAATCAAAACTAAAATACAAACATTTTTTATCAAAATAAAATGTTGAATTCACCCATATTCTTAACATTATTTATACAAAACAATTGTTATTGTTTAAACAATTAATAAACAATTAGCGGAAAAATTTGTGAGTAGAACTTTTTATTTTAAAATATTTATAAACTAACAAAAAAAGTTTTAGAAAAATATAACCTTGTTTGATTTTTTCCGAAACATTGTATCTTTTCGTTCTAATTGCACTCCCCTCAGGGGCGGCCCGTCGGGGTAGGCAAGGTAGGCGCCGCCTACCCTCTTCTAATGTAGTACAATAATATAAATTATTAATATAAATTACTTATTTCAAAATTGTAATTTATAAATTTTGACACAATACCTACAATAAAATAGCAAAAATTATCCAAATTATTTGTAAAAATATCCAAAAAATTTTCTCCGTAGTTATAATTATTGTACGCTCCTTGTAGTATCAGTAGTACTGTATAAGATTCTATATTCTTCCTGGGTCAGGCACTTGAAAACGTAGCCTGAAATAGAACGACGCCAACACCGAATTGACGTGCGATCTCTCTCTGTTTACGCGAGCAGGCCTGCTGCAGGTCTCGCGTATTCTACGATTTTGAAAGGGCGCATAGGCACAGAGTCTTATAGCCGGACCTCCAAAATTTTATCAGTTGCTTCTCTTGTGTCTTGCGAAACTGTTTTAAATAATTTTGTTTTTTGATTTTGGCTGTTATTAGTAGGTTAAGTATTGAATAAAACTAGGTAGGACAAATTAAATTTGTTTATGAAAACTGAATAATAAACAGGTAAATTTGAGATCGGTCTATTGAAGGGCATTTTAATTTTATATTAATTTAGTAATAATTCACTAACGACAAATAAATCTGTGAATAGTTATTTGTCAGTCGTCCATTATATTTTATAGATATAGATAGAAGTGTTATTAGAATTTATAGATAATTAAAAATTTAAAGCGAGTTTAATTGTTAACTTATCAATTTATTCGAAGAGTAAATTATTATTTGATACAAAAATAAAATAAGTAATATTTGACGTTGTTGAAACGTAGGTGTGTTAGTTTTATTGGTGGAAAAACTTTAGTCATCGAATATGAATATTTTAAACGATGTAATATACAGTTTGATCGAGACGCCTTATTCAAGGCGCCAAAATCAAGAAAGGTCAGAAATTATTTCAATGGGCCGGCCTTTACCAAATTTAACAATTTTATCCACAGATAAGACAAAAGACAATCGACCATTTTCGAGATCGTTTAAAACAATATGGTATGAAAATCATAAATGGCTAAGCGGAAGTTATTTTAAAAATTCACTTTTCTGTTGGCCTTGTGTGTTGCTCTCAAATTTGAAGCAAAATGTTTGGGTGAGTCAGGGATATTTAGATTTGAAAAATTTATCAGCTAGTGTAAAAAAACATGAATCTTCGAAAGAACATTTAAACAATTGCTTAGGTTTAAAACGGTTAGAAAAAAATAAACAAACTATTGACAGTGCTTTAGCTGGACAAATTTCTTTATCTAATAAGATATATAATGAAGAAGTTGAAAAAGATTGAAGAAGTTGAAGAAATTGATTTTACAATTCTGTTAGTAAAACAAGAACCTGCATTTCGCGGTCGTGATGAGAGCCATAATTCTTCAAACATGGGTAATTTTAAAGAAATTTTTAATTTAGTAGTTAAACGCGATCAGGAAATCCAGGATCATGTTAAAAAATAGAAGGGGTGTTCACGGGTTTGTCAAAAACAATACAAAATTATTTAATAGATTGCCTTGCCAATTACGTAAAAAATGAAATTTCAACAGAAATTAATGAAAGTCAATTTTTTTCTATACTAGCGGACGATACTACTGATATAACCGAAAAATCACAGTGTACTTTAACAATCCGTTTTGTTAAAAAAGTTGGTCAGGTAACAGAAAGATTTTTAGGGTTTTTTGATATTGCGAGAATAGATCTGCAGACGCTCTATATAGTTTAATTTCAAACCTGCTTGAGCCATATGATTACAAAAATAAATAAATTGCTCAATTTTACGATGGTGCAAGTGTAATGGCTGGCTCTTTAAACGAATTACAATCAAAAATTAAAGTAGATGCTCCAAAAGCAATATTTACACATTGTTGCGCTCATAGATTACATTTAGTATTGCAAGACGGCTCAAAATGTATTACAAATTGTAGGATATTTTTTGTCGCCTACCCGAAGTATATGTGTAGCCTACCCGCATACTGAGGTCGCGAGCCGCCACTGACTCCCCTAAGAATAATAAAAACCATCTGTATTTCGCCTGAAAAATACCAAAAATATCAAAATCCCAATAAAAAATTAGGTTGAAGAAAATATAATCTTAAAGTTCTTAAAAACAAAATAAGTGAAACTTGGTAACTTCACTGGAGCAATTCAGAGACACCTAACATTAAAGAAGAGGTAGCTGTATACGATCTCCCACGCAAGCAACGAGACCAAGTATGCATCTCTAGGTTACGTACAGGTCATACGAAGTTTCAGCCATCGTAACACACGATTACCTTCTAAGTAACGAACAAATTCCCATTTGCTACAGTTTTGATTGTGTAACTACAGTGAACCATGTGCTAGTGGACTGCCCTTTGTACACCCTAGAGCGACATCAAGCTGGATTACCGGCTACATCCAAAGAGTGCTTAAATGGCTTAAATAAGGATAGAACTATAAACTTTTAAAAAAATGCAAGACACCTTCACAAAATCAAATTTTTAACTATTTATGTAACCTTTTAACATTTATGTAATTATTGTACCATGCGAATAACCCGTAGTGGTTGATGCAATTTTGTAAATAAAAAAAATCTTAAAGTTGAAAATCGGTACACGTTAAAAAATGTACTTTCTCGGCTTCCCGTGGAGCAATTTTCTTAATTTTTTTATTCCCAAGTAACTCGAGTAGAGCCACCTAACTAACACAATAGTAAATGTTAAAGCTCCTTTGGTGTTATTATAATAAATACATCTATTTATTATAACAAAAATGTTTAATGTGTTTAAACAAAGACTGTTTAAATAATTATACAGCTTTCGAATATTTGTATATTGAATGTTAAAAGGTACCTTACTTACTTAGTCCCGGCGCAAATTGATCCTAAGCGAACACAACCTGGCACCTGCGAGTTGCGTAGAGAGTTCTGCGCATCCTAATATCAGTCAATACGGTGCCAGGTCTAGCCATGCGAACGTTTGTTCTCATACGCCGCGGCGTACAGTTTTCTGGTGTCGTGGGACGCGTGACTCAATTCTCAGTTGCGGTTTTGTTTTCGAGATGGACGTAGAAAAGCTAATAGAACTCGTTCGGAATTACTATTATTATAAACAACACTGATTATGATTGGATTGTCGGCAAAAACTGCTTACCTATTACATATATTTATATCTTGTCTACATATTTTATTTTTAAGCATGAACAAGCCCGGTATGATGACACATTTTATTTGAGGGTTATGCGATATTCACAGATATGCTTAACGTTTTTTAATAATGGATCATTTTTAATGATAATGTTGTGTAGATTTAAGAAATGAATGATATTTACAAAAATTTTATACCTATAGAAAAGGGATTACGCCATCATTTGTGACATAGTATTTCTAGGCCTGGATCCCGCGTACCAACAAAACGTTGATTAATAGCAAGCTGAAAATTTGTTAATAGCTTAACGGTGTCTCGTCAGACAAACTTTGATGTACGGGAACACTGAAACAGGGGAAGTTTTAATTGTGGAACAGGTTAAAAATTTGAAACGTCAGACTACAAAAACGTTCCATATATTTTGTCGGACAGAACTTCCAATTGATTTGTTACCATTTCATTAAACTCTCATGGAAAAATTAGACTGGTGTTTATCACTAACTGGGCATTTTAATGAGTGAAACAGGAAGAACATGTCAAATAACAGGAATCGTGTTGGTTAGTAATAGCAGTCTGATTTTTGCATGAGAGTTTAATGAAAGGGTAACAAATCGATCGGTTGTTCTATCCGACAAAATACATGGGACATTTTCGTAATGTGACGTTCCAAATTTTTAAACTGTTCCACTATTAAACCTTCCCCTGTTCCAGTGTTCCTGTACATAAAAGTTTGTCCGAATAGACACCGTTAAGCTACTAACAAATTTTCAGTTTGCCGGATCCAGGTCTATAAATTATGTTTTACTTTTAAAATAAAAGATGTCCTTCATTTTGTGTAGGTTCATTTAGTAAAAATAAAAGTTAAGTTTCTGTAATACTCAAGAGGCGGCATTTCGAAGACTTGCATCATATTAAAAAGATGTGCCGCACGGCTCTGTAGTTAGTGTGGCTTTAGCCAATAAATCAAAGTTATGCGTTTACAAGAGCATATTATTTGAAAAATAAGGAGTACCATAATGTGTCATAATTATAATCTCCTTTATACAGATTAAAAAATTGTTTAGTATGTATTTCTAAATCCACACAATCATTGGAAAATGATTCATGGTAAAAAATATCTATTAATGACACTGTTATCGACAAAGTCGATCAATTTTAAACTTGGCATCATATATTTATTAGACTTTTGTTTATCGTTAAAAATTAAATGATGGTTGTGAATTGTATTTTTTGTGTTATTTAATATTTTAGCAAAAACATAATCAGCAAAAATCTTATTCAAAACATGCGAACCGTTTTTGCAATCACAATCAATGCAGTGTTTAACTTATGCTTGTTATTAAGTGTAAGATATCTTTTTATGCAGCCGCTTATGATCAAATTCGATGTTTTCGAAAGTCATACCGCTACGACTACTAGGGACGTGTAAGATATTTTTAAAACGTTACTAGTTACATGTACGGAACTACCGTTTTTTAGTTGCCTACTCAATTCAGTACAAGGATCAGATACATCAGTATTTTGTAATCAGTATTTGTACTCAGTACCACTGAGAACCGGTATCAATAGTAACCGTTACACGTTTGCACTTATTTTGCCCGTCTCTATTCGTTACGGCGACAGCCGACGGTCGGGTTAGCTTGTGTTCAATATGCGGCACGCTAGAAAAATAACTGCACAGGTCACCCGTCCCACCAGCGCAGGTTGTGACTGGCTTAGGTTCAATATGCGCCAGACCTTATTCCTCTTCACTCCATGCGGAGCATAGGGCGTCAACTGTCTGCCTCCATTCTGTCCTATCCTTTGCACTAATCTTTATTTCTGCCCAGGTTTTCCCAATAGCATTAATTTCTTTGTCCACACTTCTTTTCCACCTTTCTACGGGTCTACCTGGTCTTCTCTTGCCATGTGGTGTGTATTCTAGGGCTTGCCTCGCTATGTCTGTATCAGGTCTTCTTAGTGTGTGCCCCATCCAACTCCATTTCCTTTTGCATATTGTCTTAGATATAGGTACCTGGTTAGTTCTTGTCCATAATTCTTGGTTTGATATGCGGTTTGGCCAGTAAATGTTAAGAATCTTCCTTAGGCATTTATTTATAAACACTTGCATCTGTCCGATACATTTTCTTGACACTTTCCAAGTTTCTGCTCCGTATAATAACACAGTCTTCACGTTGCTGTTGAATAATCTTATCTTGGTTTTACTTGTCATCTGACGTGAAGACCACATTTTTCTTAGCATATTGAATGAGTTTTGAGCTATTCCTATTCTCCGTTTTACGTCCTCCTCCGTCCCTCCTTTGTTGTTCAAAATACTGTCCAAGTAGTTAAATTTCTCTACCGTTTCTAATTCCGTGCCTCCCAGTGATATTCCCATTTCTCTTGGTGTATTTATTTTCATTATCTTAGTTTTTCTGACGTTTAGGTTAACTCCGAACTTCTTCTCTGCCTCTGCTACTTTTTCAGTTTTGCGTTGCATGTGTTGTCTTTTTTCTGTTAAAAGGCATATGTCATCTGCAAATTCCAAGTCCTCAAGTTGGTTAAAAACATTCCATCTTATTCCAGTCTTATTACTAGTAGCCTTAGACATGATCCAGTCGATTACTATCAGGAATAAGGTTGGAGAGAACACACAGCCTTGCCTTACTCCTGTACCAATATCTATTTGTTCTGTTAACTTGCCTTCGTGGACTATGCGTGCTGTGGACCCTTCGTAGAACAGTTTTATAATTCTGATATATTTGGGAGGCATTCCGTATTTCTCTAGCAATTTCCATAAGGCTTTGCGATTTACACGATCAAACGCTTTCTCGAAGTCTATAAAGTACACATATAGCTTATTCTGCCACTCTAATGATTGCTCTATAATCGTTCTCATCGTACAAATGTGGTCAATGCAGGATCTTTGTGCCCGGAATCCAGCTTGGTTTTCCCTTATAACTTTATCAAATTCCTTCTTCATTCTTTCAAGCATGATTCGGGTCATTATTTTGCTTGTTGTGCATAGCAGGGTGATCGGCCTCCAATTTTCACATTTGGATGTGTCGCCCTTCTTAGGAATTTTTACAATTAAGCCTTGCGTTCATTCTCTGGGTAGCTCTTCGGTTCTCCAAATTTTATTTAAAAGTGTGTACAGTATAGAGGTGGACGTTTCGATGTCAGCTTTGATTAACTCAGCAGGGATATTGTCTATTCCGGCAGCTTTTCTTCTTTTTAATTGATTAATTGCATCTTTTATCTCTTCATGGGTGAATTCTTCGGTGTTTATGTTCATTGGTTGTCTGTTAGGTTCCTTTTCTATTTTGGTTATTAAATTCTGTTCTTCATACATTTCTTTGAAATATTCCATCCATCTAGTAAGAATTTGTTGTTCTGTTTTCAGTACGACACCATCTTTATCTTTTATTTTAGTGGTACCATTTCGGCTTGTTCTTGTCAAGGTTCTTGTGATGTCATACAATTTTTTTATGTCGTTTTCTCTTGCCGCATTTTCAGCTTCATTAATGAGTTCATTTTGGTATGATCTTTTGGTAGCTTAAAAACTTTGGTACCTTTTAAAAGGTACCTTAAACACCCTTAAATATCCATTCAGAGTAAATATTACATAGTAGGTAGGTGGGTATTTCAGGAAGCTTTTAGACGGTTGTGCGAAGGGATTATTAATAAATGGTGAATGGTTGAGTAACATTAGATATGCAGATGACACCATAATTTTTGCAGATAATCTGAATGATTTACAGATATTAACAAATCCTATAACAGAAATCAGCAACAGATACGGACTAACTCTAAACATGAAGAAGACCAAATTTATGACAATTAGTAAAAAACCAATACTAAACGCTCAACTTACAATCAACCAACAGAATATCGAAAAAGTTGAGCAATATAAATATCTGGCCACGAATTTAAATAGCCAATGGGACCACTCAACAAAAATTAAACAGCGAATAATAAAAGCGAAAGCAGCATACGTTAGAATGAGATCCATTTTCAACAGTCGACACATATCATTAAAAACAAAATACCGTCTGTTGAAATGCTACATATTCACAGTTCTGCTCTACGGAATGGAAGCGTGGACACTAACTGTTGCATCTATGAATCGGCTCGAAGCTTTCGAAATGTGGTGTTATTGGCGCATCTTACGTATATCCTGGGTTGACCGAATTACTAATGTGGAAGTCCTGCGTAGAATGGGGAAAGAGTGTGAAATTCTCATAACCATCAAAACAAAAAAAATGGAATATTTAGGACATGTGATGAGAAATCAAGAACGTTACGGCCTTCTCCAACTGATTCTTCAAGGGAAGGTAAATGGTAAAAAGCACCGGGAAGAAGACACATTTCCTGGCTTCAAAATTTACGAAAGTGGTATAACACGACTACCACTGAACTGTTCCGCGCTGCGGTAAACAACGTCAAGATAGTCATAATGATCGCCAACATCCGGAACGGATAGGCACTTTAAGAAGAAGAAAAGGTACCTAGTCTGTGTCTTCGAATAACTAGAGAGAAGACGAAATACCTGCTAGTAATCAAAAATCCAAGACCAAGAGTTATACAGAACATAACTATTAATCACCACAACTTTGACGGTAGTAAAAGAGTTTAAATATCTAGGGACAGTAATCACAGATGACCCCACAAGGAAAAAGAGCAGTCTGTTATACACAGAGCAAGGATAGCTGCGGAGAATAGACCGTTATACTTCCTATCATCTTTATTATGATCTCATCATCATCATAAGTGGCTAGACAATCCGTTGTGGATCTTGGCCTGCTCACAAAGAAGTCGCCACTCCTGTCGATTCCTGGCAACTTCCCTCCATCTTCTGACCCTCAGAATCTTTAGGTCTTCTTCCACACCATCAATCCATCTTCTTCGTGGTCGTCTTCTACTTCTTGTGCCCTCTGGTTTTGAAAACATTAATTTCTTAGTGTATTTGTGATCTAACATCCTAGCAATGTGTCCAGCCCATCTAAGTCGCTGCACTTTAAACGAATTTCACAATATCTGGATCGGTGTATAACTGATACAGTTCAAAGTTGTATCTTCGACGCCATAGCTCATTTTCGTTTAGGGCCTTTCATCACTTTGAGATAAGGTCCATGATTCAGCCCCATATTATATCAAAACCGGTTTTACTAAGGTCTTGTATATATGGGCCATTCCACGAACATACGCCTGTTTTGGATTATTTCGACAACGAATATTTTACTGTGCAACATAAGAAGTACGAAAGTAAATAGTGCTAATAATTATTCCAATAAACAACAATGTAATTTGCAATTTACTTTCGTTCTTCTTATTTTGCACAGTAAAATACTCGTTGTCGAAATAATCCAAAACAGGCGTATGTTCGTGGAATAGGGTATATTGAGCTTTACTGCACGATTTATATTTTTATTTTTTAAATGTTTTTGGAGGCCGTCTAGGGGGTATCTGTGTTATATTCTAGTGATTTTCTAGAATCTGCCTATGTGCTTGAATTGAATTTGATGTATAGTTGACTTTTCAGCAGTAAATCCGCATTGATATTGACCTACAATATCCTTTGTAAAATGTTAAGTCTTTTAAACAATACATTGCCGAAGATTTTATATGCAGATGTTAACAAAGTAATGCCTCTATAGTTCTGACAATCTAGTTGATTACCTTTTTTATGCAACGGACATATTACTCCCTTTAGCCACTCTTCTGGTACCAAATTATTGTACCATATAAGAACTATCAGTTAATGGATTTGTGCAAAAAGTTGATCACCACCTTTTCTATACATTTCCGAACAGATTTCGTCGATTCCTCGGGCCTCATTGTCTCTGAGTTTTAGGATGGCATTTGACACTTCTTCTCTTGTTTGGTCTTCACTGTGTAGTTGATGATGTAGATTTTGGCGATTTTCTATGTTGTAGCCTCCTTCAATATCGTTTATATTTAGATGTTCGCTGAAATTTGGTGCCTATTAGGGATGGGAAAAACCTACCGGTTTAAACCTAAAACCGGTTTTTTTACTTCGCAATAACCGGTTTTACCCGTTATTTTTTTGTCCCGGTTATAACCGGTTTTTTCTTTTTAAAGTAAAAACCGGTTATTAGGTTTTTACGGTGATTAGGATTAGGTTAGGTATTATTTTTTATCCCAATGATAATTATTATTCTCAAGTACTTATTCCCAACAAAACCATAATTCAAATTTTATTTTATTTTATAAATACAGAAGCAAACTGAAAGTGCAATCTCACATCAGCCAGAAGCAGTTATTTTTATTATAATATTTCCTTGAAAAGGTATCTCTAATCATAATATTTACATAAGAAGTGTCTGTTTGAATTAGATGCAAACATCATCTATTTTTCACACTAAACTCTTAACTCTTGACATTGAAAGTGGTTGAATGACTTTTTCTGATTACCAAAAATAATGCTCTGAATATGCATATCGTATTACTGATTACGACTACGAATCTCCAAGAATTTCGCTACGTTTTCAAAACGATACATGCATACAGGAAGTATTAAATGAGTTAAAATGTACATATTCTACAAATATACACAAACGTGTTAAAAGTAATACATGATAATTTTTTTGATGGCAGTAAAAATAAAAGATAAATTGCATTATCCAATTTAGTTTTAAGTAAAATATTGATGTTGATATTATTTTTTTTAAATCCCATTTCAAAGAGTCTGGGAAATTTTTTATAAGTTGAAATGGTTGGGGAATTTTTTAAGTTTGGGAGGAGACTGAGGAGAGGACAATTGGTGGGTATTTTAGATAATAAATAAATATATTAATTAATAGAATAAAATGGTTTTACTAAAAATTGTGTTTTATTTATATTGATATTGATGTTCTTTCGATGGTACTAATTTTGATCATATTGATATCGAGTCGAATGGAGTATCGCAAACTAAAGTGCATTGTAAATGTAACTTTGTAACCTATTGGATTAAAAAAACCGATAAACGGTTTTACCAAAAACCGGTTTTTTTCGGCCGGTTATAACCGCCAGGTTAAACCGTAAGCAAAAAAAACCGGTATAACCGAAAACCGGTGTTTTGTCAAAAACCGCCATCCCTAGTGCCTATCTGTTTAAAACTGAGTTTTTGTCATTAGACCAATCAAGTTAGTAAAAAATAAGCCGTTTTTCGACATAATTGAAAAGACGAGGTTTGACAGTTGAAATGTGTAGCATGAGATATTACAAAAGGGCTACCATCTTGGGATTCATCAATTTTTTAGTGGAACAATTTTTAAATAAACAATCAAAACGTCAAACTTAGTTTTGTGCTCATAACTTAAAAACTTGTTTATTTAGAGATTGGACGTTCACAGGTAACTTTTTTAGAATAAAAAGATACATCGAATGAGATACGCTAAATGAAAATCGGTTAATAAACAAAAAAGTTATTGCAAAACAGACGACAAAATCATTGTTTTTTAATATTGTTAATAACAATTTTATTGTTTATTAGAATATGTTTAAATTTACCTAAACGTGAGGGCATTATGGTGTTTGAATGGTATGCAAAAAATGGTCCAGATCTGTTTAATAGTTTTCGCAAAATTGAATTTGTTTATAAATTCTTTTTGAAAAGAGAGCTAATTTCTGAGGCTTGTCCAGTTAATATAGCTGAATGTATCTCAATAATCCGGAGCTCATTGCCTTCGTTAAGATGTATACTAACAGCCTATGAAAAAAAAAAGTAAAGAAAAAATAAACATACGTACACAAAATTATTTGTTAATAAATAGCAGTTTTTAAGCTTATAAACAATTACAATAATTTCGTAGAAATTAGATCAAATTGAATGGCAGTAAAAAAATACGGAAAGCTGGTTAAAATACACAACTTCTAAAAAAAAATTTAGGTCATACGACCCTTGGGGTCTGAGATAGCCCCTTTTTTTGAAAAATCACTGTTACGTTAATTAACAACACTAAGATCTGAAATTAACCAATATTTTATAAGAAAAGTCAAAGTTTTTAACAAAGTTTTTAGCAAGAAAAAATGTTAAAAATTGTTTAGCACTCATCGTACTCCCGGTCTAGTGCCTCATAGAACATGTTTCTTTCGTCATCCTCTTTTTCTTCCGTTGGAGCAAGGATGCTAATATTGCTAATATTAGCAAACTTTCCTTTATGTCTTATTCGATATAATCTATGATCAATAGCTTTGAAATCAATTACACTATGTTTGGCCTTGCTGCTTTCAATAAATCAGTTACCAAATTCGTGTCGAGTAGGATGTCCACTGTAGTAAATAATGCAGTTATTTTTTTGCAGGTGCCTGAGCTAGTCCACCTTATTTTATGTAAAGCAATGATATCTGCTTTAACTTTATTCATTTCTTGTATGAGCAGAGTCGTGGCTCCATGCTGATAAAAGCTTCTTACGTTCCACTTTCAAATTTTTAAACCACTATCCTTATTTCGTTCGTCGTAGGCTGGCAGTCCGGTTTCCTTCTTTGTAGCTCTCATAACAAAAGGTTTTTTACAGGGTTGGGTAGTTAACCCAACTCCAAACCCCCTTTTCGGAGGGCAATTTCACCCGCTCTCGTCAGTTCCCGACCCAACTTTCCACCCGGGGTTGGATACCGTATCTCCAGTTGGGTTGCTCGGTTTACAGGGGACACCAGCGTGAAGGTGAGAGTAGGATTTGAGTAAAAGAGGCTAAGTGGAGTAAACTGGAATCAACTCCATCTTTTCTCATTCTATCCGTTTATCCCCCTTTAATATGATTTAAGCTGCTAGAAAAAGGCAACCTAAATTAAGACTGTACATGTCAATTATTTACACAACTGTTTCATTTGAAAGTGAAACATGGGCTCTACATCAGCGATAAATAAATAAGCTGCTGGTATTTGAAAGGAAGCTTTTCAAAATCATATTTGGTCCTCAAAGAGAATAATTGACAGAAGAGTAAAGAAGGCATTACAATGCTGAATTGGTAACTGTATGGCACTGAAAACATCGTCAGATATTACAAAAACTAACCGGATAAGATGAGATGGGGGCTATAGTGGATGCGGTGAAGACTTATCCAGAGTTGCAGAGCCCGTTAAGAAGAAGATGATGACCTTCGAATAGATGTTAAATAAAAAAGGGTCCAGAATATATCATTACCTTCGACTTCTCTTTAACGTTTTAGAAGAAAGCCTTGCAAAGTTTATGTATGATTATGGCATAGATAAGTTTACTATTTATTGTTTAGTTAATATTTTTAGTAAACCATATTTAGTGTTTTGTGATGGTATCAAAAAACAGAACAAAACTTACGTGAACTATTTGATTTTCTGAGCAACCAATAACCATTGCAGACACTAAACTCATGATAGAGCTTGTTCGCTTACATAAATTCGACAATTCAGTAGCCATACTACAAAACATTTAAAATTATGATTACAGACTTATAATAGTCTAGTAAAATAAGATTACACTACATGTAAATCAAAATGTACCTAAATTCATACAGGTTGAAACAAATTTTATATCAAAGTTTAGGTGGGTAAAAAAGATATTTTCAACAAAGTATCCAAATCATATAAGGGAATCATTGTTTAAATAATTAAAAAGGGGTCCTTTTTTCACAATATTTATTTTTTAACTGCTACAGAGGTAATTTACATTTTAATGAAGGTCTTTAGGTTTTTTTTTCTACAAAGCTGAAGGACAAATATTTCACCTAAGACTTACTAAATTAAATTTGACCCCCTATTTATTTAAATAATTATATATAAAATTTAAAAATCAAATTTGCAAAAAAATATTTTTTGTGTTTTAAATAAGCACTATAAATTATTTTATTTAAAAGCAAAAGTTGCGCTATATTACCAGTATTAAGCAACAAAAAATTGGCTAACAAATATTTAATAATTTATGAGATATTTAATTTCTTTATCAAATGTTACCATATTTTCAATTGCAAGAACGCGGTTGTTTCCAAAAGAATATGAACCTGTTTGTAATCTCATTACTTTTATTTTTGTGTATTTTTTCGATAAATGTATTGATAAATTCAAATTTCGATTTAACTCCCATCTAAAATGACATTTGAAAATTCTTCTAATTTTTTTTATAATTTGTTTTTTCAATAACGTCGCGGGGATTAAATATTTTGAAATGCTAAGCTAATTATCGGGTTTCTGGGAATTTTTCACTAATTAACAAATTTTTGTTCATGTTTTTTCTTCTTTTTTTTTTCTTATAGTAAAAGATATAGTTTTGCTTATAGAGGGGGTTTCATTAAGAATGTCCAATCTCTGAGTTGTCGATTCTAGACCTCAACATATTAAGATTTAACCAAAATCACTTAAATAAAATATGGGTCCTTATTGAGTTATAGGATGCTTTATTTAAAAATTATTTTTGCTCAGTATTTTAAAACAATTTGACATATCTTTTTCATACTTGGTAGAAAGTGTAGGTACTATATACCCTATGAAATTATGTTAAATACAGGTTTCCGGCTATTACCAGAGGCGTACGACAGGGGAAAGCAAATGGTTGACCCTTCCCAAATTCTACGTCACTGGCTAAATTGCCATTGTAGTGCAATTTTTAGATTATCCAGTACTCTTTATCCAGTACTAACTTACTTTTCACTCGTAACGATAAAGTCATTAGTTTTCGAGATATTTGAAGTTAAACATGTAACGGCACAGTTATTTTGATTAATGTTTTGTGTCGCTTAATTTTTAATTTCAATTATCTCGAAAGCTAATGATTTTATCGTTAAGACTGAAGAGTATATTATTCAAAAATGAGTATATTATTCACTAAAAAGTATATTATTCATTCTTAACGTTAAAATCATTAGTTTTCGAGATATTTGAAACTAAAAATTAAGCGGCACAATATATTAATCAAAATAACTAAATAACTGTGCCGTTACATGTTTAACTTCAAATATCTCGAAAACTAATGACTTTATCGTTACGGATAAACAGGATGTTAATAACATAGAAGTATTGAAGAATCTAAAAATTGTACTAAAATGGCAATTTCACCAGTGACGTAGAATTTGCGAAGGGTCAACCATTTACTGTCCCCTGTCGTACACCTCTGGTAATAGCCGGAAACCTGTGTGTAACATAATTTCATAGGGTATATTAGTACTTATACTTTCTACCAAGTATGAAAAGGATACGTCGAATAGTTTTAAAATACTGAGCAACAATATGTTTTTTTTAATTTTTAAATAAAACACCTTGTAACTCAATAAGGAGCTATATTTTATTTAAGCGATTTTGATTAAATCTTAATATTTTGAGGTATAGAATCTACAACTCAGACATTGGACATTCTTAATGAAACACCCTCTATAAGCAAAACTACATCTTTTACTATAAGGAAAAAAAAGAAGAAGGAAAAATGACAAAAAAATTTGTTAATTAGTGAAAAATTCCCTGAAACCCGATTATCGGAACAGCATTTCAAAATGTTTAATCCCCGCGACGTTATTGAAAAAATAAATTATAAACAAATTAGAATATTTTTTAAATGATATTTTGTAGGGGAGTTAAATTGAAATTTGAATTTATCAATACATTTATCGAAAACATACATAAAAATAGAAGTAATGAC